>NC_071500.1:20000000-25000000 GCF_028408465.1 Anastrepha ludens
TGCACCATGACAATGCACCGTCTCACAAGGCTCATATTGTGAACACTTTTTTGACCACAAACTCGACAAATATCATCGAACAACCACCGTATTCACCGGATTTAGCCCCTTGTGACTTCTTTCTTTTCCTAAAACTAAAATTGCCACTCTGCGCACGAGGCTTTGAGTCGATAGAGGCCATTAAGGAGAATTCGCAGAAGGAGCTGAAGAAGGTCTCCTTAAACGCATTTAAACAGTGCTTTGATAACTGGACTAATCGTTTGCATATGTGTATTGCCTCGAATGGATCCTATTTTCAAGGCGACAAAATAAATGTTGATAATTAAACAATTATTTTGCATTTTATGAAACAATTATCGGTACTTTTTTTACAAAATGTATCCCCAAAACTGTTTGACTGTTTGCAAAACCTTCGACATCATTGGGAAGTTAATTAAAATGCTGGTGCAGTGCAAGTTTTTATGTTAGTTTTAGAGTAAATAAAAGTTTTAAGAAAAATACAAAATTTTCAATTTTTTTTTTTAAATATGCCGCATTAACACAATGTAAATATAATTTCATTTAAAAGTTTTTAAAATTCTTAAATTTGACCTATCATCTTCGATATCTCCTAAATTTTTAATTACCATAAGTACTCATGATGGAAAGAATAATGAGATGGCGCCTATCGTGATCCCGTTATTTTGCTCTGAGCGATTTTGACAACGAGCTAAGTGATTTTAGCACCAGGATGGCCAGATTACCATTTTCGTGACTTGATTTAGCAATTTTTTTTTTGTTATTTAGTCTCGGAGTTTTAGTTATTTCTTCAGGACATTTTTCTAGCCTGTTCTAATTAAAATGTAATGTTTGTAATTTTGTAAAATATGTATACATTTTTTAATAATTAGTTATTTAGCTTTGCTTTTTTTAACATCTGGCGCCATTGGCAGTTGTTGTTGGTTTTCTTCTGCTTTCGGCAGTCAAATCTCTCTCTCGCTACTGCAGTGTTGCCTAGCTTTGTATATAAAAACGCTCTAAAATGCCCATTTAAAGAAAATAAAACACCAAATTTTTATTGAGTCGCTTAAAGAACTTTGTATACGTGACAAATTGTCTTTAGAATGTGCGTTTTTGTTTTAAATAAATGTGTTATGCTTATGTACAATACAATTTAATTTATGATTTTTTTTTTTTTTGTTAAGCGAGACTCTTTTGTTAAGGGAACGACTTATTTGCTATATTTGAGGTTATATAACTAGATAAGGTGCTCGTTTTGTAAAAATGTGAGTATAGTTTCTACAGTATTTTCTGGTATTTTGTGGCTTATTTTTACAATGATTACACCTCTTTATGCCCTATGCCCCACTAAGGGTTGAGGACCGGAAGAAACGATTACACCTCTATGGATTTAATTCGTATTCAGTAAATTCAAACGCTTTTTAAAATGTGTAAAAAGGTTTTCAATGTTAAGAAGAGTTGAAGATTTAATATTCTAACATAACCTTCAAAGGACAAAAAATCAAATTTGCACTTTCAAAATATCAAATTTTATAAGAATCAACCTATTTTCATTAGCACTAAAATCTTCTTAGAGTGACATTTTTAAACCTTCTTTTGTATAATAATACATTTTTTTTTATCTTAAAGTTTCGGTAGCTTTAAATTAAAATATAAGAAACAAACACGAAACTTCAAAATTTTCGTATTTTCGATATAAAAAAGCACTCAATTTATTGCGAAGAGCAAATGGTTGACAATACTGCACAACTCGGAAAAACGTGACAACAGCACTCTCTGATGGGCGCAATCATCTTTCTATCATTCTTGTTAAGTACTGTTGTAATCAGATCAGAAAGTTCTATCGAACTACATTTTGTGCTCGCATTTTTTGTTTTTTTGTTTTTTTAATCAATTTTTTTTTCGTTTTTTATCAAATTTTCCTCTGTTATTTTACGCAACATAGAAGAGCTGGTGATCGTGTTATTTTATAAAAAAAAAATTGTAGATTATGGCAGTCTTAATTTACTAGTTTTTTTTTCAATGTATTTATTTAGTTCTATTACTCTATTACTTTAAAAGATTCGAAATAATTAACATTTATACTAAATTATAGTATTTCGATGTTAATTGGAATCATGTAACTATAAACAAAAAATGTGGAAATTAAGAAAATATGTCAGTTATGGTAACACTTAATTCTCTCTTATATGACATTTTGTTACAGTCATATTTTTTCCATTGTGCCATTTCACTAAGCCGCTTAGACGTAGTGCAAAGAGAAAATTGTTCTATGTTAAGTTTTAACAACAACGTTCATTAAAAAGTGAAACAGTTCGCAAACCACTGCTTATTCATCACCTAATTCAACACTTATTTAATGTTTCTTCTTCATTTTTCACTGAGAAGCATAAAATAATATTTTATTATGACACCCACATTGCATAACCACAGGCTTATCCGCACAAAAGGGTAACATCCCAAAAATTTCGTAGCCAATAAAAAAAAAATGTTTGTTCCCGATAGAAGTACGAGTACATAGTTCCAAACGTGCTTTGTTCATAACCTTACAGCTATTCGCCTAATAAATAGAAATAAATAACTCGTAGTAGTGGTAAACATAGCACAGGACAGATATGTCGAAATATGCACCAAACTGAGAGTGATCACATTTTCTCATTTATCAATCATCTTTTAAGTAAAAAAAGGTTAAAATGCAGTTAAAATGTTTTGTTATGGAATTCCTCGTAGATGTTAGGTTTAAATAAATCCAAGTGTGCTCAATAACGCAGCGCTGGCGTGGCACCAAAGTTTTCGTATTTTCACTATCTATTTCCTCTATTCACTATAACTTTTTTTTTTTGTTATCACATTTCCCCTAATTTTTTAAGTTAGTTTACATATTGCTTTCTATGCTTTAGATATATTTGTGCATTCAACAACAAACACAATGGCATTAAGTCACGTCATTTACCGTATTTTCTGTTATTCAGTGCGTTTTAAATACTCACCCAAAGTTGCGTTCCCCAACTCATCTTGTTGGCGCTTTCTGCTGCTTCCTCCGCCAGTTTTGCGATCGATTTTTAATGCTAAGCAGTGAATCCTCAATTAATAGGTTTGAAGTTCAGTGCTTTATTTTTGCGCTGTTCAGAAAAATACCTTCGTCTTAGGCGATTTGAAGGAATAATTTTGATTTTGTACACACTATAAAAAAAATTCTTATTCACACTTGTTGGTGGGGTGGAACACAACCGCCGACACGAATTGCAAGCGGGTTGAAAAGATATTTCCAATTCACACAGGCTTCTAAAGTGAAACGAAAAATAGTGAGAAACTTTAGTTTCAGTAAACAAAAGAAAAATTAAAAATAAATTGTTAGTGAGTGCGAGAATCAAGCAACGCGAGAATCAAGTACGCGCAGGTAGAACGCGACGCCGAGCTGCAGGCAAGTAAGACCGGAAAGAAAATACGTAAAGCAAACTGGTAATATAGCCGAAACTGAACTCCAATTCAAGAATTGCTTCACACGCTTTCAAATGTATGCATGGATGTATGTATGTACATATGACGGTAATAACGCTAACTGATTGCGATGATGAAGTTGCTGGTTTCTACTGCATTCGCGACTACGTCCACTACGCGAACAACAACTTATACTGCGCTGCTACACGAGTTTTTATTTATATTTGTGCAGTTGTAACTTCGTTTGTTGTTATTGTCACTGGCCGCAGCGCCTTTTCTTGCACTTATAAATTACGAATCTCGAGAAATACACAGAAGCTGGGAAAACGAAAACCGCGATAAATATAGTGCACAAAACGGAGCAGACGTAAAAATGGGACGTAACAGAAAACTTTATTTTAATGGCACAATGCAAATACACTTGAGTATTTTTCTAAACAAGCCAATTACATATGTGGCGTAGCATGATTCTGAATCTTTGTTGCTGCGAATTTACACAATTATATGTTCTCAATGAGGCGTGTTTTTGCGAATATTTGCATAGAAATCGTTGGCATTTTAATGCTGAATTATTTTAAGGACCTACTTTGTTTGCGTTTATTTGCTTCAGATGCACTCTCTATTTGTCTACTACTTTATAAGTTTGATTATATTTTCTGGGTTTTCTGCCTCTCCAATGGGCTTGCACATTTCACTACAAATTTGGCAATTTTCGCGAAATTTATTTCACACAAGTTTCCATCAAAAGAAAAACACAAACGAAAATTAAATAGAATATTGATTTAGATTTTTCATTATTTGAAAACTCTCACGCTCATTTTGTATTTGAATACGTTTCATATATTTTTGTTTTCACATGATTTTTCTAGCTATCAACCAAATAATTCATTATTTTGGAAAAATAGTGCACGATCCAATTTTTGCACTCATGTGGACCTTGAGCAAAAACTTAAGATGCCCAACAAAATCTCAATGGCCGAAGCTAAATTCTTAATTAATGGCACTAGCCCAATTGTCACATATATTTGCCACAGTCGAGATATGTATGTTGTGGCAATTCGAAAATATCCAATATTCCAATAAACAAATTAAATTGAGCAGACGCGTGCTGAAAAAATTTGCACATTAGAATCGAATTGCAGTCAACAATTCGCTTTTCGTTGATTTTCTGCTTTTTGTTGTATTATCTTTTGTTCGTTGTTTCCTACTGTCTTCTTACTTCACACCACCGTTCGCAGGTGTGCATTTGGATAAATGCGTGTGATTCACCGTCTTCTACCACATTTTTTCATCAATTGGTTCGCACATAAAATGTTTTTATTGAATTTTCGTTTGCTCACAGCCACCGCCCTTGCGGATCACAAATTAACACTCACAGATTTTAGCAAATATTATTAATTTAACACTAAATTTTTCGCATCCAATAATTTTATCCATGGAAATTTTCCTCAATCATATAGAAACAACAACACTAAAGCGGCGTTACATACGACTTGCCGCAATTTATGCCTCGTTTACCTGGAAATTCACTCGAAAACTAACTCGAATTTTGCCAGCAGGTTTTCGTGAACACTGACGGGCACAGTGCTGCCAAGTCAACAAAGTTTTGTAGGGTTGCATTTGGGGTGTGTATTCGGTTCACAAAATAGATACGAATTAGTATTTGACAACAATAATTATAAATGTTCCGATATTTTTTTATTATATTATAATAATATCTCAGTTTATTGGCAAGTATTGAAAACTGATTGCATCAATAATGAAAATTAAATCAAATTAATTATATTTAATTGTTAATAATAAAATAAATTTAATTAATGGTAATTAATTAATTTAATGATTAAATTAACTTAATTTAATTATCTGAAAAACCACCAGATAGCATCACGCGAATGGCACTGGACTGGAACCCGCAAAGGAGCAGAGGTCGGGGGCGACCAAATAACACTTGGAAAAGGTCGATACTGCGCGAACTAGCAGATGCAGACTTCTCATGGGACGGTACAAAAACACTAGTTCAGAACCGTATTCGATGGAGGAGTCTTGTTGAGGCCCTATGCTCCAGAGAGGAGTGAACAAGGAAAAAATAATAATTATCATTATTTACTGATTAATTTAATTATCTTAGTTATTTAGCATTAACAATTAAATAATTACAAATAACTGCGTTAATTACTTATTTCAAGTTTTGTTTAAAGAACTTTGTGTAGCAACTCGGTTAAAGGCACATAACCTCTATATCTGAACAACTTGGATATATCGTCCCCTTAGTATTAAAATAGCCTATACATTTTTTGATGTTTTGAGAAAATGAATTTCAAACTTTTTGTCGAAAGTAGCTCTCACTCAAATCTCGTTATGTCTGTAAATATTTATTATTTTTGACTGACGTTTTGACCCACTTTGTGGAACTAGAATTTGACAAAATTTTGACCACATATAAAATTGACGATGAAGAATCCAAAAATTCAATAAAAAAATAATAGCCTATGAGCACATAGACTATTGTTATACTAAGGGGACGATATGAATATGCAGCCAAGGACCGGCATCGCAGAACTTTCTCCACCTGATTGAATTTTCTATGACTTTACGTTATATACACCTACATTCCAACAATATGAAAAATCGTGTGAATTGTTAACATTGAAAATTTCGGTTCAGCCGCAAAATGGCTCCTCGTTAAGAATGACGCATAGACCTATCGGATAAGAAGAAAAGAGAATTAAAACCAATATATGTATGTGAAGAAACTGAAATGAATTAAGAATATTCGTCATGTTAAAATGAATTTAAACTCCAAGTCATGCTTAAAGATAGCCTAATTAAAAAATATGACAACAGAAAATGTTCGCCGAAATTAATTAATTTCCAAGCCTAGCTCATACAAGATACAAACACTTGAAAAATCAAAAGAAATTTCCATTAATAAAAGAAAACGAAATGCACAAAAATATAAGTATATCAAACCAACGATTTGCATTAAAAATTATTTAACTCAATTCAAAATATGACACTAGAAATAAAGCTAGGGAGATATTCCACGACAGTCAGTTCTACGTTACCGGAACGACCCGGCCAAGGACTGTCACTTCAGCAACATTCCCCATATACACATGTATGGGGAATGTTTATGCTGCTACAACAACAACATAGGGAGCTAACGTAGTAACGGTACAGACAAATAAAGTTTCATGTCCGAATATACCGTTAGGTCCAACTATATAAACTCAAATAGTGACGGGGGGAATACGGCTGGCGCTTTGTTTGCTCGTTTAATAATAATTTCATTCATCTGCCTTAAGGGGGGAGCCTCATGTAGAAGTCTCAAAAAATCGATTTTTTTATTTTTCAATATTTCGAAAGTATAGTGTCTTAAGAATATACTGTGAAATACCCACTAACTAGGTAGAGAGCGGTCTGCGCGCTGATGTACCTCAAACTTTAAACGCGATTATCTCGAAACTGTATTTTTAAAAACTGCTCGTGTTATAACTCAAAAAGTTATCGACCGATTTGTTTGAAATTTGGTGAGGCCTTTTTGTATGTTACTACCGGAAGGATGAACCAAAAACTTTAGACATTTCGAGTTGATAAATTACTTTTTGGGGGTTCAAAATGTCAACAAAATAGCCCTAAATTCTGACTTTTTTTCAAAAGTTCATTTTACAATTAATTTAAAATTTTTTTTTAATTTTAATTCATCCTTTCCGTTAATATTTCATAAAAAGAAATCACTTTTATTTTTTTGTTTCAGATCGATAGATTAAGAGTGATAAATGGAGCAGTTTGGGACCTCGCGCCGTAGGCAGCCGACAAGAAATGATGCTGAGCCGCCATTTTGAAAAAAAAAAATTTTTTTGTACTCTTAAAAGGTTAAATAAAGTTGTGTTAAAGTTTCTAATTAATATAATTATTTTATCACCTTTAAAAATATGTTTAAAAAATGACCGATTTTGAGGCTTCTACATGGACTTCCCCCCTTAAATAATAATTTAAAAAAAGAAGAAATTTCAGGCATATAGACTTGCAAACAAAACTTGCTATGAATTATGTGTCTATTCGCTAATTCCAAATGGTAATCACATTACGACGTTATTTAAAAAAAATTACATCCTTTTATTTCTTATTATTTACACATTTTTCACAGTGCACAGATTAAGCTCAACTTTCAAAACTTGGATCGAATTCTAGTCCTTTGGCGCTTCATTCACTGGCTTGCGAAGTTTGGTTTGTATCCACACCCTGTACATTTTCAGCATTCGTCCTCGATTTACTTGTAATCGCCGATCCACTATACTCTGCTCCTCTACAAAACCCACGTTACAAAAGAGATCCCTAACCTCTTCTTGTGTAAAGAAGTACACCATTGTGCCATCACCACGCACATAAAAGTTATCTTCCAAACATTTGCCGCTCTTGAAACGTAACTGTGCCATATCATAGCGACCATAGTCCCGGAAAAGCAACAAGCCACCTGGCCGCAAGTAACGAAAACAATTCGCAGCTATGCTTTTCATTTTTGCCGGCTCAATCGCTGAGAGTACAAAAATTAGCACAATAATATCCAATGAATTTTCAGCAAAAGGTACTTGCCACTCTTCGAGCGTGGCGTCCATAACAAATACCTCGCAACGCTTGGCATCATATTCTTTGCTCGTACGCAATATTTCAATAGCGCGTGCAGAAAAATCACAGCCATACACTTTTAAATTCGGTTCTTGACTATATTTTAATATTGGCAAAATAGTGTTTCCAACTCCACAGCCCAATTCGAATATGGTACGTTGTTTTTGCACCCCAGTCTCAGGAAGCGCAGCAAGTTCAGCAAATTCTGTAAATAGCCAATGTCGATCCTTGAAGAAGCGGTTTTGGTGCACACCGTAAAACGAGTCCCAAAACTTATCGGCATCATTTTGAAACTTTTGCTTATCCTCCGCTTTCATTTTCTCTGTAGAATTTTTATTCACCGCCGCAAGTGCCTCTTGCTCCTGCTCCTCATCCCATTCAACATTATCCCTAAAGATATATAAGAAAAAACGAATAATATGTTTAAGCCAATGATATTTAGGAAATTATACCAAGCATTAAATTGAAATACATCACGTGGATCATTTAAGAATCTACCACCAGTGGCTGGTTTTCGCCGATAGCGCGTATGTTCCCAACTTGAGAACAGGCGCCATTTGAGCGCAATATTATATGTTAACTTAACATAATTACCAAGCGTTGTGCTTAAATACGTCATTGTCATTGGTCAAAAACCGATTTCCAAATTTCGGGCGCTTTTCTTCGACAATTTCACTCAGCTCCGCTGGATTTTCCTCATTTCCCAATGAAGTCATATCAAAATAAATGCGGCTAACAATTTGCTCGTATTTACATTTGCGTTTACAGAACTTGCTTCTTGTACGATGGTCCGATCACAATAGCCATAGAGTAGATGTTTTTTGAATCACATTATTGTGAGCTAAAGTGTAAGTAACTGTGACACATGCTACAAAAATACAAGTAAAAACACTCTTCTTTGTCCCAATTTTTGACGGTCACCCTTAGTGTCAGTCTGACAGATAGTCAAGTGTGAGATGGTGTGCGTTTTCGGTCTGTTTGCTTGAGCATATTGGCTTGGTTGCAATGCCAAATTAGAATTTTCTTGGTAACATTAAAAATAATAGAAAAAATGTAAAATAATATTTTTGACCTGGAAAATTTACAATAACAAATTTTTTTAATATATTTCCGGGATACAATAATTCTTTTTATTGAGAAATATCAGAATTTCTAAGTAATTTTTTACACCTTTTGATACGATTTTTTATAAAATTTCTTTAAATGTTGCCAGCAAAATTTCTTTATATTTGGTACCAAGTGCCGCTGGCAAGCGATTTGATGACCTTGTTGTGCTGTTAGACCTTAGTTGTAATTGCGATTGTGTGCGATGAGAGCTAATTATCAAAGATGACGCCCACAGTTTTGGGGTTGTTAATTGTCGCTATTGGTGAGTCGTCGACTTTCACCCTTAGCTGGATTTCGACCTTGTTGTTGTTGTAGCAGCATAAACATTCCCCATACATGGACGGGGAATGCTGCTGGAGTGACAGTCTTTGGCCGGATATAAATCCGGGTCGTTTCGGTAACGTAGAACCCACTGTCATGGGAACGCTGGATTTTCACCTCTTTCGCCCAGGTGACAAAAAGGGTCACCGTGGATTTGGTGAGAGAAAGTTGGAGATATAAACCTTCACTTTAAAACACAAGCCATCGATGTCATTGCCCGGCGTCATTGTCAAACAATTGTCAGTGAGACTCCCTCTGGTGATTGGGGGAGCTTCGAGATGTAAAAGTTGGAAACCATTGGTGGAAAGGCACCACCCTGAGGTACACTTTGCTTTATCCTACTCCGTTTTGCGTTTTGTTCTCAAAAGATGACTGAGGAATGCCGACCACTGAAATAGTTCGGAGACCACCTCTTCAGTCCCGGTGAGTGCTGTGGTGGTACTGTGCACTCTGCGGAATCCATACTGATGTGTAGCTAGATTCAGATGTTTCGTGTAGTACTCCCACTCTAGAGGGCCTCAAAAGTCGTCACTACTGAAGAAAGGAGAGTTATCAGGCGAGTTTTAAAGGTTTCAATGATGGAATCTCCCTTTCATGGACAAGTTGAATACCCTTGCGAGATATTCGACTACCAATTACGTGGTGCACTATTGTTTGGCAGTTTGTGCTGCCATCTGGTGGCACGATGCTCGGACCTATCGGCCGGAGAATGTAAAGTAGCTCCCACATTCCTTCGAGTCCGATGAATTGCTATCACTAAAGGTGATTGCCATCTTGTAGTTGTGCTTTTTTGGATTCAATAAGATTCTTATGGTGTACCAGTGCTTACACACACCAGTGGTGAAGTTGTAGATCTTCATGTGTCCCTCCCAGTTGTTCCGCTTATGTCGGATGACCAGTGTCCCTTGCACGGGGATCTCCGGGATCCCCCTGAAGTAGGTAGTCACGTTTATTTCGCGAGGTCAGCCCAATTAGCTTCGTTAAAGTTAGCATAGGCCGGTGATTCGCGGAAATAAAGTCGTCAGGTCTCTCAATCGAGAAGATAATGAGTAGATGGTCTGATGCCAAAAATAGCATAGGCCGCCATACACGCCACATTCCCATAGCAGACGGTTCTACGTTACAGGAATTACTCGACTACTAGCCATGTATAATACATCTTCTTATCTTTGTTTGTTCTTTGAGCTTAGTCTCTTGCTGTTATTTGATAGTGAAAATGATATCGATGGATACTCGCCTTCACCAGTTTTTTTTCTCCTTACAATTCCCCGCGCTCCCTCCATTGAATTTCTGAATATAAACTACGAAAAACTTAGCTAGTGAGAAGTCGCTTTTACTTAACTTCGGTATCAAACTAATGGTATAAAAACTACCTGAGCTCTCTTCCACACCGGAGGGAATCTCGGACAAATCCGTTATCCGAACAAGATGTAGTAGAATCAGTTCGCTTCTTTGCAGTGGTATCACTGGATATGTTTATCCATTCTTCTAATTCCACATAGGCAGTAGCTCTAGGACTACTTGCACCGGCTATATTTATACCTTACAGAGCTATATTCCAGTCTGTACTCTTTCTACGATTTTCTTGAGTTACCTACATTACATACTGGATAATGGTGTAATTTGATAGGTAGAGCTTGGATCAAACCTTCTAATTCGTTTTGCGACCACTGAAAGTCACATCACTACTAAATTTGGGAGCAAAAACTTTTTACGCAAAATTAATTAGTATAGCTATTTAACACTATACACGCTCTGGATCTCTTCAGCCGGTGACGCCTTATTATTTCTGTTCCTGAGGGCCCTCACCCAGCTTCAGTAGGCCCACAAGCGTGAGGTCATAGCGCGATGTGATCTGGACCACTGTCAAGTGATGTATCATTCGTCGATATCCGAGAGTCGCAATTCTCTCTCGCTCCTCCTATTGCACTAAAGTCTACTGGGATCAAGTCTCTCTTTTAGCTGCTGCGAAGTATACCGTTCCGGTCACATGCTTTGATTTCACATCCAGAGAGACTGCTACCGTGGCAGGGATGTTTGGCACTGATACGGTTTGGGCTACTGGATTGTTGCATGCATAGCTTTTGGCTTCATAGTGATAAAATCGAACTGGTAATTCAACGGAAGCGCAATCTCATAGGATCCCTCGTTTATTTCAGTTTAAGTCTAAGCTCAGAGTCGAACACGCCAGGTTATATTGTTAAAGCTAATGTTTCGTGCTTTAAAAAGTCCGATTGCATTGTCCGTAGACATATTCGGGCCTCTTAGAAGGAATACCATCAAATTGTGGTCTGGCTGTGCATTATTATCCCCTCTTCTTAGTGTCTAGCTGAGGGCCTTTGAACCCTCCAAGCCAATCCACGATATTCTCGTCCCTGCAGTCTACAGGTAGAAGAGCTGGCCTAAAGTACACCACGCAGCAAGAAAGAAGGTATACCCAGGCTATAAAAACTTAGTCCACTATAACCTATTGGAGTGCAGTGAAATCTTTCGGCCTAATTGCCTCCGCGGGATGATTTTGGACAGCAACACCAAATGAATGTCCTTGAAAGCAGCCGAGTAGCTGGAATGTTATCCACTCTTAATCCGCGGTGTCGAAACGGCAGGAATGCCCTGTCGCAGCCTCGGTCATATTGAGAGGCAGGAGACGCTCTATTACCTTTCTGTCTTCGGCCTCTTCCGGGTTAAGCTGCTGGTTTCTCGTCTTCTGCTGAAAGACAGGGGCTGGTCTTCCTGGGGAGTACTTCTTTCCACGCTGATGTACGTACCTCTACTCTACTCTCGCTCTGATGGACCTTGCAGCCGTTATTCTGTAACTAGGACGGCTACTTCAGGGATTTTAACTATCTAAGTAACGTAGATACCACTCAACTCCCACCCCAGTCCTGGATCATACAAGCTCCCAGGGTGTCCAGGTGGCGACAGGATAACTCCATCGACAACGCATTCCGTTATAACAGAGGGCGTTAACTAACTGTCCGTTACGGGGCTGACTCAGATTTTTCCCGACCAAGGTCTGTCGCTCCAGTAAACTAGCCTTGTTTAGTGTACCGTTCCTCACCCCCCCATTCGATCGGCACAGGAGCAATCTCTTGCAGCAAGTTCGTTCCAAATACTTCTCTTCATCAGGCAGCTATTGCTTTAACGGCTTCAACGTCAAATGTGCCAGCAAGGCAACTGCCGCCACAAACCAAACCTTAATGGTGCAACACAACTCCCTCTCTTGCTCCCCCGCACAGTCTGTTCCATGCGTCAGATCAGGGCTTCTCCAAATCTGACGGCTGTCAAGTGCAATTCTGGCAATCGCTGGTGCCACTTTCGGAGGTGCTCTAGCCTGCGCACCACTCGTGAATGGACACGCGACTAAGTTGCCCCCTGTGGCGCGGTCGCCCGTCACCATCAGACTGCAACAACAACTGCGGAACGTGCAGCAGGACCAACGTAGATAACCACACGCGTCCCTTACATCCTGCGTTAAGACTATACTGCCGATGAGCTTCAAACTTCTCCAACTAAACTGCAACGGAATCAGACTTAGGATCTCCTAAGATTCATCAATGTATCCTCTTCCGGATCTCCTAAGATTCATCAATGTATCCAAGTGGAAGAGTGATGTCAAACTAATTTATCCGTCTTACTACCAACTTTTTATCTCAATTCTTTCTTCTGAAATCTATCCGGGTGTAGTACAATGGTCTCCTGACTGAGTGCTTGGACTTGTCCAATTCCCCACAAATCTAATGTAATCTAATCTAACAGAATCAAGAGCAAGATAGATGAGTTAGTCGACTTTATAAGCCGACATGAAATCAAAATAGCTGCGGTCCAAGCGGCAAAACTCCACGCTAACTCCTTTTAATGGAAGACTGCTCCATCGAAAACATTTTTACATGCGGTGTTATTGAACCAAAGTAAAATTTTTATTCCGAACTTCGTGGAATTTTTCATGAACATGCTAATAGGGGCCTTAATTATTATATATACCTATATATATAATTGGCGCGTACATCCTTTTTGGGTGGTTGGCCTAGCTCCTCCTCCAATTTGTGGCAAGAACGGCAGATATTTTTTACGAGGAGCTTTTTCATGGTAGAAATACACTCGGGGGTTTTCCATTGCCTGCCGAGGGACGACCGCTATTGGGGAAAACGTTTTCTTCTTTTTGGTCTTTCACCGAGTTTCGAACCTATATTCTCTCTGAATTCCGAATTCGGCTATGGCGACCAAAATTATTAATATTTATAAATAAAGTATTTCACATTTTATCGTTAATATTGATTACCTAAACACTTAAGGATAGCAATTTAAGTCCATGCTTTGGGTATTAGTGAATAATAAATATTATATATTTGCATATAAAATGTAACCTGAGCCATTGTCCCACAGTGTGCACGTATTCATTTACTTCGGGTACTTTTAATAACTTGCATTTAGCTAAAAATAGATTTGTCAGATGATACACCTTAAAATCACATCCTATTTATTCTTACCTACAAAGCGCAATTTCATTCATGACCATTGGCAACAAACACATAAGCGGTGTTATGCGGTGTTGTACTTCAAGTCTCCGAAAGTCTCAAATCTGTTGAACTGGGCTTGCGCAAAACGGAAGTCTTCAAAAAGGAAACAAATGCATTTCGAATCATGCAGCACAATTAACTGTCTCATTTTCACCCATATAAGTACAAACCAAGTCAGGCAAAGACCAAAAATTCCAACACAGTTCGTAGTTGCGTGCTTTCGAAAATTCATCACACGAGCGACGTGGAGCTGGAACCGAGCAATGAAAAATTTTTCGCAGTTGGATAAAAATTTACCGTAAGTGAAAATGTGCGCTACGCATGCAAAAGATCAAGAAAATTAATTTTTGCCATTCAAATAGTGTAAAATATATATCATACATATAAAATTATAAACGAAGAATTCGAAGAGTAAAAATTATAAGCAGAATTGTGTGGTCAAAAAGTTTTCAGCGAAACTAGGTTTTTTCTTAGCTAGCGAGGAAAATATTGAAGCGATGATCCAAGTGTCACTAATATAATGATGTAAAAACTTTCATTGATTTTTCATTGCTGGCAATTGCTGTGGGAATTTGCGCATATGAATAGTGTAGAAAAATAATATTTAATAATCAACTTGAATTAACAGTTAAAATTTTTCAAAAATATTTCTCAATTAATAATCTTAGTTAAATGTGCTTTATTCGTAAACATACACTTTTTGTTACAATAAGTAGTAATTTTGTATGAATTGTATATGTATAATGTAAAATGTTGCATGCATACATACATACGAATTAACGAAAATTCAATTTTGCTATTTTCCATTTCCCCAACTAAAAACAAACAAAAATGCCAACTATGCAGTGTCAAACTTCGCACGTCGTATACAATCATAAATTGGGCTGAATAACCAGCAATATCCAAAAGAAAAAAAAAATAACGTAAAAACAACGGAGGACACACATACGAAATTCTGCGAGTCATCCAATAAAAGGCAGGAACAGCCGAAAATACGCGTAATCTCTATTTTTCGAAGTACGATTGCACAAAGCTTGCTAACTTCGAAAACAACCCTAAATCAAAACTCACCCCAACACGTACGACACACAATCAAAAACAAAAAAAAAAAACAAACAACAATAGAGCAAGTCACCTACCATCAATATCCTCTTCTATTGTGTTTGTGAGTGGTGAGTAAGGAACATCAGTGGCCAGCCACACTGTCACCACTTTAACAACCAACAACGTTGTTGAGTTTTTTTTTCTCTTTTTTGCGAGTAGTACCGTCGTCAGTGCTAGCGAACGTCGCTCGCCGTTTTACCGTAGATCAGCGCAAAGTATCGTCGTCTATCTACACCACCTTGCCGCACCCTATCGCCCACTCACCTAGCACAACAGTCGAAAGTAGCAGCAGCAGCAGCAACAGCAACAACAGCGGCAGCGGCAGCGACAGGGACAGCGACAGCGACAGCAACTAATATTCAATTTCTCTAGTGCTCAGTGCTTTTAGTCCCGTAGTCGCAGCGCAAAGTATCAAAAGAAAGCAAGGAACATGTGAGTGTTGATTGACTGATATTATTGATTTTACAATTTATTCAAAATTTTTTTTTAATGCGTTTTTTTGCTTTTGTTTTGTTTATTTGTTTTTTTGGGTGATATTATTATTTTTTAATGGCATTAATAGTGTTTGTGCGTATTTTGTCGCAAAAACGCAAAACTTTATAAAAAAAAGAAAAAAGGTAGTGATTACATTAGTGGTGGTACAAAAACAACAACGACATGGTTGACGAGAAAACTGCCTTTGTGGTATAGCGACACCCACTCAACCACAGAAATACTTACATATATTAACACTCCGCTGTGAAATCCACTGGTGCCGAACTGTCGACCTTCTAGTGATTGAGGAATCTCTGCCAGTTCGCATTTATCTTTTCTTTTCTGTACAAGCAATTGTGGAGCTACATTGTACGGTTCTTACCTATTGCTTGCTGCATCGCTCGCTGAGTTAACCCTTTCGATCCGAAAAGCTGCTGAGGTAAAGGGAACTTGTTTTACGTTTTCAATCGTTACAATAGGGAAAATAAAAGCATTCCATCACATCAGGATTTGAATCGGGTAAAAAGGGGGGTTGGAAGTTGCTGGGACATATGTATATGTCCCGTCAGTGTTTTTGAATTTGACTTATATGTCCCGATTAGTATTTTATGCTCGAACATATACCGGGACACATACATAGGTCCCGTTCGGATCGTAAGGGCTAAAAGTTCTTTATTGAAAAAACAAAAAAAATGTACGCATGCATAAGCACCTGTGTTTTGCAATAGTAGCAGCACCGCATATGGCAAAGCTTTGACTAATTAGTTATTTTTTATTTTATTTTATTCAATTTTTTTATTTTTTTTTTATAAAAGTTTAGTTTATACTACAATGAAAAACCATATAATATAAAAGTTCCAACTTTGCACAAAATTAAAAAAAAAACTCAAAAAACTTTCAATACATATTTAAACTTTTTAATCAGAATCTCTAGAAAAATTTTGAGTATGCAGTTTTATGGCCAATGTATTTTGGTGCAATTTGAACTGCCACAAAAACCGCTGGCGATACTGTGCTTTTCCTCCGTATAAGGAATATCCAGCATTCGTTATATCGAAAACATAAAACCGTCAACAAAAAAAAAAAAAAAATTCAAAAATCAATGCGAATTTTGAGCCACTTTAAATTGGTATTGTACAATTATATTATTATTATTATTAATTCCTGTGATTCCAGGGAGGAAACATTGGCACAATATTTCACCCAATTTAATGGCCCACAAAAACTGCATGCCGAACATTTTTTTAGAAATTCTAACTACAAAATAATTATAAAATACTGATGAAAATTTTTTCAATTATTATCGTTAGTGCAGTTTGAATTATAGTTTTATAAAAAAAAATAAACATGAGCAAATAGTCAAAACTTTCCAATATGCCGCGCTGCTATTATTGTGATAAAAAGTGTAGGTTTTTATTTTTGAATAAAGCTGCCAAAAATGAATAGAACAATAGATCTGTTTATGTAAAAATTATGCAGTAATTTGCCAGTCACTTAATTTCCGAGAATTCTCTTTCAAAGAGAAAAATGTCAAAAAGTACATGAAGACAAAACAAGCAACAATTTGCAAGTTTTACAAACAGCTGATTAAATTGTTGGCAGGAAGTATCACAAAAAATAAAAATGTTTTCAGTTGAGCTACCTCGTATTAAATTAAAAAAAAAAATAAAGCAAATAAAATGCAAAATAACGAGCTTCGGCATCACATGATTCATTTTGTCCACAATAATTTGTTCCATTTCATCATCGCTGTCAGCTGAAGAACATTCCATTAGCAGTTGTATTTTTGTGGCAATCACAGCTTTCTTTACATTTTCCGTGCTGCCTTCTATGCCTGTATGCAAGTGTATACAAATTGATTAATAACCAAGAAGTACAAGCATAAAGCACAAAAGATACCATCAATGTTTTCGAATTGCAGCGGAAACTGCGGCAATGATGACTGGAGCCTGTGGTTGAGGAATATATGCCACTAAATCATTGACCGATTCCTATTTAATATATAACTTCAAATAAATTTTATCTAAAATACACTTACTTAAATTCCCCATTTTAATCACCAATTTAAATTTAGAATTTTGACTCAATTCGCAAATTTTAATTCGTGTTGGTTTTTACTTTGCGATCAGCTGGTTTTCTCACTTGCAAATTCTTACAAGTAAAAATTTACCCAGTAAAAACTTGTAGCTTCCCCTCAAAATGAAATGTTATTCTGCTCTCTCACTTTCCCCTACTTTGTGTAGTGTTGGACTTTTAGGGTACATGAACACCAAAAACTATTTGTTACAAACTATTTGCTTCATGAAGAGGCCTAATATTAAAATAAAATTATGAAATGAGAACAAGTGGCAGCTTTGTTTCATGCGTTTGAAGTACAGCGAAGTTTCAAATAACTCAATGTTCTATTCAAGGCGAATCTATTAAAGGTGGTATTGGTAAATCAGCTGAGATGTTTTTTTATTTCGCTGTGTCCATGTTGCTGTCAGCTGAGAATAAAATAAGGCGAATTCATTATTTGTTTTCTAGTTTCTCAATACTTTGCTTTGACAATCAAATAAACAGAACAATGTTGTTGGTCTAGTGCCACCACCTTTAATGAATGCGCCTTGGATCTATTTGACAGCGCTTTTGGCATTAGGAATTGAAAGGGATTGTCGCTTATTTATTTTGATTTGGTTTAGCTTTATTTGTGAATTTAAGGCAGATTACAGAGACTGTTTATTTAAATTTGCTCTTCCAAAATGTTTGAAGAAAATTTAATAAATGCCATTGAAAAGTGCATAAATGTTTTTATCATTCTTGAATTGTTTCTCGTCTCGTGCAAGCTTGCACAGAGCTGAAATTGCCCAAAAACTTTCCACGTTGCCTTGGTTGGTGTCTTATCTTGTAGATTTTTACTATTAAATGAAAAATTCGCAATAAGTTTTCACAGCTTCCAGTGAGCATCATGATTCAAAAATGTATTATTTATTATTAAAAATGGCTAGCAACTCTGTTTCCTTTTCCCTTTTACGAATCATCTGATTGTTATGACAGTATTCACAGTACCCATTTGACCATACAAGTTTTCAAGACCATTCAAGCCAAGCAAATCGAGTACAGGCAAGCAAAGCCAACTTGCATTCGGCCAGCGACTTAAGGGGTCCCGGTGGTCTAGAGCTCGAAAATTTAGGGTATTTTCAAGAATTTTTTTACAATAAAAAAAATTAAAAACGATATTTAAATTTTGTAGGCTTTTATTTAACTTATTTTACATACAAAAATGAAAAAAAAAATGTTAATTTTAATAATATAAAAATTGGCGCTGAAGTTGACCCTCCCGAAAATTAGACCTGGACGGTGTTGCCCAATTTGGCTCTTCTATTTATCTGAAACCCAAAAATCAAAAAACTTATTAATCAGTATGACTGTCGCTATGCCCCGCTACTAGAATAAAAAATTGCGCGGTTTTGAATTTGACACTCTAAAAATCGGGGTTTTTTCAGTTTTTTAAGAAAAAATACGAAATAATTGAAATAATAATATGATTCTTGTACGAGCGGTGTAGCCATTGATGTTGTGAAAAACATATTAAAAGTTCAGACGATACGGTTGAATAGTTTGTTTTTTTTGGCAACACCAGGCCGAAAATAGTAGTTTTGAGATAATTTAGTTTAAAGTTTTGAGAGTGGTCGCGTGACGAATCTGACTCTGCCTGCTATAACGGCTGTAGAATAGAAAATACTGCAAATATTCTTCCAAAAATTTGACAATATATTCTTAAAAGCCTATACTTTCGAAATATCAAACAAAAAAATCTATTTTTTGAAAACCACCGGCCCCCCAATTTAGACTGGTGAATATTCATCGCTTCCAGACTGGTTCGAAAAACTATTAGCGCTAAACTTCAACTTTGTTGCACATAGAAAAATTCTATACATGCACACATACATTTGTATTGCCTGTAGGGAAAATATTGAACCTACGAAATATATTTCTGGTTTAATACAAATGCAATTACGCCAATTTTTTACACCAAGTTTGATATTTTGATGGTGTAAGTAAAGCCGCTAAAGTGTATTTCCAGCTCATTAAGAGTGTGGCCTCCAAAGTTGACGTCTTGTACTGATGCAGTTAATTGGTATTAAAACAATTATAACCGAATAATCGAGCCTTCTTAATTATGCGTCGATTATCGAAACAGCGTGAGACAATTAACGCCAGTATTTTACAAGGAATAAGTTTATAAATTCTAAATTGAAGTAGAAGCGCACCAATTTCGTACTAATGGATTTTCCTACAGGGCTGTAATAACCGGAAATCAATTGGTGAACCCAAATTACTGTGTTTAATTACTTACAATGAAGAGCGACGACGTTATGGTTGACAATATTTCACTACACCAAAAGGTATAGCGGTGAGGAGTGAAAAGAAGGCAACATGGCTTTTTACTATTAAGTGTACATGCACAGTTATTATAATGGAGTATCGTAGGTGTAGTGGGCAGCCGCTGTAGCCGAGTGGCTTTAAGCGTGATTATCTTGTGGTTAACAGGGAGTATGATGTCCGTTCTCGGCATGCAGCATCAAATGACAAATACTTTTTTTTCTAATAGCAATTGGCACTCGGCAGGCAGTAACGAACTTCCGGGTGCCCTTCTGCTATGAAAAGCATTGTCATAAAAACTATCCGGCACTCGGAGGCAGCATAAAACTGTAGGGATTTCTACAGGGTTCGGCACTCGAAGTGTAACCATTTCAGACCGCACGCGCTCCTGATGCACGGACATCACTTGTCTGTTAGTTGGCTAAATGACAGTCCAGATTATTGTTTACAAGCGGGCGGAAGCATTTTGCCGAGAACAAACGCGAAAAAAGAAAATCAGTATCACAATCAGCGATTGTTCGTGAGCTCGAGCACCTTAAAGTAAAGGAAGTTTTTGTTTATCGCACCATTACGCATTACAATGATACTGGTAGCATCGCGAAACGTCATGGAGGCGGTCATCAAAAGACTGCAACGTCACGTGAAATGGTTCAAAAAGTGAAGAAGCGACTTGAGCGAAATCCCTGACGAAGCGCCAATCAAATGGCGAAGGAACTGGAAATATCTGACCGTCGCACCCACTGCATACTGAAAAATGAGCTCACAGACAAGCCTTACTAGATCCAAAAGGCGTATGATCTCACACCAAAGCAGCAACAAATCAGATTTGAGAGAGGGTAGGAGTTGTTTCGCTTTACCGAAAGCGATCAATTTCCGAACAATGTGATTTTTGACGAGAAAATTTTTCAAATTGAGCAATTCGTAAACTCCCAAAACGAAAGGGTTTCCTTGGCCGACCGTTCATACGAGAATTTCAGTCATCGATTGGCCAACTGGAGGCAGCACCCACCACAGGTAATAATTTGGGCCGCTGTAACCGCAGTTAGACGCTCTCCAATCGTTTTCATCGAGCCTGACGTCAAGGTAAATGCGAAATATTATCGGGAATGTATTGTAAAGGTTGCTTTGAAGCCGTGGACAAACAAACATTTCGGTTCCAGACCATGGACGTTTCAGCAGGACTCTGCTATGTCTCACAAAGCTCGAGTGAACCAAGAATTGCTAAAAAACGGCGTTCCGAACTTCATAGCGTTCATACAATCGCTCTCAAATTCACCAGACGTGAATACGATGGATTATTCTCTTAGGGCCATTTTGGAGAGCAAGGTCAGTACTAAAACATTCACCAGTCTCGAGGCGCTGAAAATAGCCATTGCCCGCGAGTGGGCCAAAATACCTGCAAGTCACATTCGGGCAGCTTGCGAATCGTTTCTGGACCGTCTCAAAGCAAAAGATGGGCATATCAAGCAAAAGTAAATTTATTCTTAATTTTGTATTATTTTCACACATTTTTTACTTTGAATAGAATAAAAATAATTGTCCAAACTGTATGGCCTTTTTAATGGGTTGCACTTCGAGTGCCGGACCCTGTATATGTAGAGCAGCAGCAAGACGCGCAGCCGAGAGGAGGAAAAACATCTAACAAAGCATATGTGCTTGTGTATTATATATTTTGCTGATATTAATATTATAATTTGGTACACGTTGGCTTAGTTTCCTACTTACATATGTATGTACGAGGATGTAAAGTGTGCACTTTGCGGTATTGATTAATTTCGGTTTTCATCAATGCGTAAAAAAATTGCATGATTCATTAAAATATTAGGGTAGCTGAATGTTGCTGGATAATTGAAAATTTTCACACTTCATATGCCACCCGTGCAACCGGAACTTTGGCTTACAATTATTAGATAATATTTTATTAAAAGTCAATTTGAAGAGAATGCCTTGCTAAGAAATTTGCTTGTGTGACTTTTGGCTGCAGCAAACATCAAGCCATTTTTGCACATTTTCCCAAGAAAGAAAGGGATGTCGTACGAGTGCATGAAGGCAAATGAAAACAAGTGATAATCAGACAGAGCTAAGTCTGATGATTAAGCCGCATAGGCATTTGCCTCCCGACTAAGAGGATCTACCATCTATCCATTTTTCGAGCGCGCTGTGCTTACTTAGTATGGTGGTGCCGCGCTGCTAGACAATATTACGAAATGTTGCATCTTTTGATATTCCGTTGGTTTTTAGAAGTAAAGCAAAATTCGTCGCTATGCAACATTTTCACTTGGTTCACTTTACAAAAGTACAAACAAAGGAGTTACAAAATTACCAGAACTAATCCTCTTCGCATATCCTATAGTAAAGGGTGATCAGAGTGATGGTACTTTTTCCAATAGGACTTCTTTGACGGATTACGAGTGACTACTGTCAAATTAAGTACATAATTTTTTTCAGTATTCATTGGCATTTCATCATGGAAAGACTTTCGCCTCAACAAGGAATATAAATCGTACAATTTTATTACGAAAATCGACCCTCTGTGAAAACTATTCAACGCGCGCTTAGGCCAACTTATGGTGTTCAGCGATGAGACCCATTTTTGGCTTATTGGCTACTTCAGTAAGAAAAATTGCAGTATTTGAGCTGAAAAGCCATTCAAGAACAGCCATTACATCCATTGAAAATGTCCGAAATTGAATCCACAACATTTGGTTCCAACAAGACGGCGCTAACTGCCATACAGCCCGTGAAACTAGGGATTTACTGCGTCTTCATTTCTCGTCTCGAACCAGTGGATTGGTCACCAAGGTCCTGTGATATCACTCGTTTGGACTTTTATTTGTAGGGCTATGAAAAATTTAAATGCTTTGTGGATAAACCAGCTTCGATTGACGTATTGGAAGGCAGCATTATTCTGTAGATACCGACCGAAGTCCGAATGGCCGGATTACGGTGCAGTTGCGGTCAACATTTGAAAGGGATTATCTTTAAAAAATAAATGCCACGAATGGTTCTACACAAAAAGTACAGATTGCCCAATATATTTGAATTTTCGTTGTTTTATTTTAATTTAAAATCTGATACCTTTACATTGATCACCCTTTACTTTAAAGACATAAAAATTCGGCAAATTTAATGCAAGAAAAAATTTTTGTTTTCTATCTAGGGTCTCACAACTGTTTTCCCTTACGATAATCATCAAGAGATGCTGTTGGAGATTAAGGAGGCATGCCACCTTGTTCACTGTTCATTGGTCTAGACTCTTCGCTGCACAAGCCCCTATTATTATAATACACTAAAACTGTGCCCTATTGTCAGCAGTTTTGGGCTTTAAGCCACCTCTGAATGCTTTGTTAAATATTTTCCGTATTTACCTCGATGGCCCCATATTCGTACATTACTTCCGATGCATATCAGCGGAATTAAAAATAGTTTATCTCCTACTTGGTCGTGTTTTAAAATATGAATAATTGTGAGATGGAGGAAATAACATTTCAAACGAAAGAAAAAAGCTAGAGAAAAGAACGCCATTATGTCGCAGTCTCTTCAGGAAAACCCTTCCTCGATATAGAAATATTCATAGCCGTGAAACCTTTAAAATGATGTCATGATAGGAAATGCTCATTAAGGCTGCAGCATTTTGGAAAGAAAATTCAATGAAGTCTTTGCCCGGAAATCGGCATCAAATTGCTGCTCTCTATGGAGAGTTTAAAAGCCAATAGGTTTTCCAATTGAAACATTTTTTAAGTGAAAGCAAGTTTTCAATATTTTGAGACGTTGATCAAAGATAAAGCGATCCACTCCGCATCACCGAGTTTTGCTACTGAGTTCCTGCAACGAGCGGCACCTCTCTCCGCCGGCAAGTGAACAGAGGCACTCCGCAAGGCGGTGTTCTCTCGCAACTACTCTGGATTGGGGTACTTAACGCCTTGCTGGAGGAGCTGGAGAGGCTAAAAGGTGATTTCTTACGCGGATGACGTGACACTTATTGTAAGAGGGAAGTTTTTAGATACTCTGATGGAATTAATGCAAGATTATCTGAATCTAGTTGTGAAATGAACCGCAAATTGCAGCCTCTCAATAAACCCTCTGAAGACGGAGCTCGTCTTATTTACGAGCAAATATAAAATATCTACAGTTTTTCTGGGCGTAGTGCATGGCTGGGTGTACTGCATGGAACTTATCCAGAGGTCTAACGTGGAACCTAAACAGTTGCCTTGCATGGTTGCAGAGGCGCTATCGGCAAAAGATGGGGCCTCTCGAATAAAATCACCTTTTGGCTTTATAACACGATCTTGCTGTGCGGAATTCTTGTCTGGTGGAACTCGATTGAAAGAATGGTATCAGTTAAGACGCTGGAGAGGGTACAATGGTCTGTCCTTATTGAAATCAGTGGGGCGCTCCGTACCACTCCTACTCCAGCGCTTAACGTTATGCTGAGTGTGGCACCTGTGGATATTACAGGAAAAACCACCGCTGCGCGCGCCGCAATCAGATTAAGTTGTTCTGGCCACAAGGTAGACTTAAGCTACGGACACTCTGGCATTCATAAAAATTTTGAGTTCATCCTCATGGTGCTGGATCATTGTACACCCACGCTAGGTCCGAGCGGAACTTTTTCCACTCATATTCCATCAAGAAGTGACTGGGCGGGGTGTAACATTTGGCGGAAAGGCATAGCAAACATGTTCACGGATGGCTCAAAGTTGGTGGGGGAGTATTCTGTGAGGAGCTCCCCACTAAGCTCAAACTCAGGCTCCGGGGAGTAATCTTTGAGGAGCCCTCCATCAAGCTCAAATTTAGGCTTCCGGGCCACTGTAGAGTTTTCCAAGCGGTGGTGGCCGCAATTAGGGAAGCAATGGATTGGTTGCTTACTTCGGTAATTACCGTTAAGGATGTAAATATTTACTCTGACTGCCAAGCGGTAATTATTTGAGAGTTTCAGATTGGTCGGGGAATGTCTGGCTTCTCTCTCGATTGCATCCATATACTTCGATATCAGGCTCATTTGGGTTCCCGGAACAGCGGCATAGATGGAAACTGCTGGGCTGATGAGCTGGCTAGACAGGCAACTTTGGAGACGGTTTTGTCGCAAAAAAAGGAAGAGGATCGGAGTTCCCTTGTGAACCTGTGGTCTGCTACTGGAAGGATGGGCCTCTCATCAACTCAGCGAGCGCTGGACTAGTGCGCAAACCTGCTAAGTCGCGAGATCCTTCTGGCCACGGCTAGATCGGGGGCGCTCGAGAGAACTTCTAAGGCTAACAAAGCCGCAGCTCTCGAATTTGGTGGGTATCCTTGACGGACATTGTCCGGGATTGCCTCTCAGCACATTCTTCTCAGCTGCTCTGCTCTCGTCTGGCTCTCCTTTTTCGCTACACCTGCGGTTATAGCGGGTTTAAATATAATACATCTGGGGAAGTTCATCAGTAGTTTGATGCGGCTAATTACGCACCTAAATTAGCTACCGTCGGTGTCGTCGTAAGTGTATGATCATCATCCCCTAATCCCAAGGTCCCTTCTTCTTTCCCTTTTCCCTATATGGTATCAAGGACAGCCATTTAACCTACCCTAACTCCATCAACTTTTTTAACGCAAAATAACTGTTCATATCAAAAGATCATGCGATTTCAAAAGAAATCATCCGATGATCCATCCTGTACATAAAAAGTGAGGCCTACTTCAAAACTTTCTTCGGCAATTTTCATGGAAATATCTATTTATCATAGACATTCACATCGCCTCTGATGACATAGGCATGACATAAACGATGAGCATTGCAGATGTGGCGTTAGAAGCAAAGAAGGTATTCTCGTAGTTGAATACTCTTTTTATGTTACTCTGTGTACATATTGCATTACGTGTGACTGTGATTTATGAAAAAACGACTTATTAACTCATCATCACAATAGTGTTGACTCACAATTTTTACTATAAAAATATTTTTGTTTTTAAGCTTATCGATTTCCTTTAAAACCTCGCTACGATAATGGGCAAGAAAGACAAAAAGAAGGAAGAGTAAGTGAAACTTAAGTAAATGAGCAGTGTTTTAGTTCAGTAGTTTGGGTATTGCTAAAGAAAACTTTGTAAACAACAACAATGTACGTAGTTGTAAATTGGTGACTAAGAGGTTGCCACATATTTGAATGTACATATTGCAAGCACCACATACAAATATGTAATTATAATTATAATTTTATTTCATTATTTTCTTAGTTTAAAAGATTTACGAGAAATTGCAAAAAAAAAAACAATTTATGTACCGTTGATCGTATAAGTTATAACATTTTATTTAGTGCAGAATTAGTTTTGGTCAAGAAACTTTTTATTTTAAACTGCACTCCGCTTTCGAATGCACTAAGCAACTAAAAACTAGTCACTCATAATTCGTTTTTTAAATAAAAATTTATAGGGCGGAACCAGCACCAGCTGCCGATGCACCACCAGCCGAGGGTGGTGCCCCTGGTGAGGGTGGTGATGGCGAAATTGTTGGTGGACCACGTAATCCTCAGCAGATTGCAGCACAAAAAAGGTTACAGCAGACACAGGCACAAGTAGATGAGGTGAGTAAATGGAAAAAATTTATAATTTCTTGCTTTTGGTTTGATGCGTAAGAAAAAATTTCACAATGGAAGTTTAACAAAGTTTACTAAGCACATACAGTGGCTCACAGAAGTATTTCGCTAGAATTATTATTAGTTATGGTACTGTGCATAGTGAAAATCCCAGGGGTAAAGATTTAATTGAGCTAAAAATATTTTATGTCATCACAATGAAGGAAAATCTGCGATATGCCTTTGTTATATGTTTAGTCGATATCGTCAAGAAACGTAAAAAAGGGTGTACAGAACGCAGCAATTCAAAAAATATAAGACGTGATAGTCGACCTAAGCTGCTGACACTCAGTGAGGAACGCTAGATGTTAGCAAAAAAAAGTCTCAAAAACCTTCACATATCAGCGACAAACACAACCGACAAACTGAAGGGAACACCTCATATCCAAGTATCCGATTAGACAGTGCGCAGAGTACTCAGAAGAACAACAACATCCACGGTCGCGTAGCACGGAAAAAGACGGTTGTATAAGCAGAGTAAATGAAGAAAAGTTACTTTTACTCGCCAACACCGATGAAAAAAGTTTTTAATTTTAGAAAACCGCAATCTTGAGTGACAAATGCAAGTATAAAGTTTTGAGATCGGATGGTCGTGGTATGGTATGGTATGGCGCAAGCCAAATGAAGGGCTGTGAATCAAAAACCTTAAATCCACAAACAAGCACGATAGAGGTTCTGCCATGGTTTGGGGTTGTATGCCAGTTGAGAGAGTCAGAAAACTTGCACATAAGCTGAAAAGTCCGGTGTTTTTGTCTTTTTTTTTGTTCAAAATTAGCTTTATTTATCAACATAGTTTCCATCAAGAACAACGCAATCATCCAGCGCCGCTCTAATACTTAGAATTATTTAGAAGGAATTTTGCCTTTTGCTTCAGAATAGGCCTTAGTTTCGCTCTTCATTCGAGCGAAGTTTTTTACCAGCGAGGATGTTTTTTTAGGTCTGCGAACAGCCAGTAGTCGCTGGGAGTCAAATTTGGCAAATCGACGGTGAATGCGGGAGCAATTCGAGGTTCAATTCATGTAGTTTTGCCATTGCTTTGATTGACATACGACACGGTGCGTTGCCTTGCTGAAACAAAATTGTTTTCTTTGCCAAATGCGGACGTTGCTTTGCCATTTTGGCCTTCAAACTCCTCAATAACGGTTCACTGTTGATGGTATTTTCCTTCTCAAGATAGTCGATGAATATTTCACCACGCACATCTCCAAATACTGAGGCCATAAATTTCCCAGCCGATTGTTGTGGTTTCCGGCGGTTTGGACGAGGTTCACCAGTTGATGTCGAATGAGACGATAATCGTTTTGATTCCGGAGTGAAATGAGGGATCCATGTTTTATCCATGGCCAAACACTGCTCAGAATCATCAACATGTTCTTGTTTTTGGTCAACAGTGAGCAAACGCCGCACCCACTTTGAACAGAGCTTTTCCATTGGGAAATGCTCATGAAATATAAAGCCAACTCGTTCTTATGATACCTTAATGAAGTCAGCTAACTCACGTAACTTCACTTTGCGATAATTCAAAACGACTTTGTGGATTTTTTTTGTTGTTTTCTTGCGTTACCGCCTCATTTGGACGTCCAGACGACTACCACGTTGTGCATCATCGGTGCCTCTACGACCACGTTTGAAGTCAACAAACCATCGTTTTAATGCTGTTTCTGATAGAGCGGAGTTCCCATAATACTTTTCAAACCATTGCTTCCCATCAAAACGCAGTGCAAAATTAAAACACAAAATCTATTGTGGTAAGTTACACCACTTTTATGAGGTGTAACCATACTCGCAGACAGCGAATCTTACTCGAAAATTTTGTTGTTGTTTCCAAGACGTGGTTCAATGTAAACTTTTTCAGCGAGGATTACTTTAACTCCAACATCTACAACGCGTTTCGTAAGGATAGAAATGCCAATTTAACTGGAGGTGGCGGGATATTGAATCGCTGTGAAATATAAGCATCACGTTTCTAAGGTTGCACTTGAAAATAAAGATGCGCTGTTCAACCAACTTTATGTACACATCCGTGATATCTCTCAGTCTATTTTTGTTTGTTTTCTTCGTATATTTCGCCCAACAGTAGCCACACTCTCTACACAACCCATGTCGACAATATTGTTTCTTTGGCTTTGAATAAAGTAGGCGATGGCAATCTTTGTGTGCTGGGAAACTTTAGCCTTTCTAATACGCACTGGTCGAGCACTTTATCGAAATCAACCAATGGTCTTAGTGAAATATACTTAGTTGATGGTTTCTTATTTATTGAAATCGTGCAAGTTAACTGTTTTCCCAACAAACTTCGTCGCATTTTACAATAGATTTTTCGATTTGAAGTCTAAAGTCTCTTATAAATACAGATATGCAGCATGTGCCTCTAGTTCTGGAACTTAAATATCGGCGGCAAAGCTGCAAATACTCCTGCTGATTCCGCTAATCTCTTTGCCGAGTTGTTTAAGTCTAATTTTGCATCTGCTTCGAAAGTGTTGAAAATGTCTCCTTGGATATACAACCATCTATTGATCTTGGCTAGCTAGTATTGCTCTGCGTTGGAAAGATCAGGTGGAGAAGGACTTGGCTTCCCTTGGTATGTCCAACTGGCGCCGACGAGAAAGTAAGAAACGACCATAATCGCGTAATCGGTTATCGCGCCAATTAAGAAGAAGGAGAAGTATTGTCCACTAAGCCCTCCTCACACGCTGATGACACTAAGTACCCATGGCAGTTGTGTTAATTGAGTATCTTTTTAATGAGTGGGCCTCCTAATTTGAATTAATCTCCATTCACCTCCATCCACCGAGAAGTTAAGTAGGTTTTGCAAATATTTTTTAGGTTTTGCAAGTGTTTTATTTTATTAATATTTTGTTGTCAACAATGCATATTTTTAAATGTTTTTCCAATCATATAATCATACATGAAAAGGTTGAAGTATCAGTTCAGTCCATAAGTTCGTGCGTATTTTACCCATAATTTCACTTTAGAACGATTTTTGCATACAAAAAATTATTCGCGGAATATAACGGAACTCTTTATATTTTCATTGATATATTGTGCATTCAACAAGTGATTTTAATCGCGGATAGAAGCACGTGTTGGTAAGAAATAAAAATAAAATGAAATTTTCGAACGCGTATAAGAGGCATATTTTGTATTTTTTTTTATAAAAGTGGTAAAAATGCAACAACATGCTGCTGCAGAAATAAACACTGTTCACGGAGAGGATACCGTGAGTGTAAGAACTGCTCAAAAGTGGTTTTCAAAATTGCGAAATGGTAACTGCAACATGAAGGATGCCCCGCGCGCTGGACGTCCTGAAGTCTTTAACTCCGACGCCTTGCTCGAACTCGTGGAAGCTGAGCCAAATTTGACAGTCGATATGATAGTCGATAGAGGTTTAATTCATCGCATGGAACAGTTCACAGGCACCTGGTTCAGTTGGGAAAGGTGTCGAAGCTGGAAAAATGGGTTCCGCATAGACTTTCCGTCGCCAACCTTCAGCAGAGAGTGAGAGTGTGTTCTCAGCTGCTACAACGGCTTGAAAATTAAAGCTTTTTGAACCGTATCGTTACTGGTGATGAAAAATCCTGTTGGCAAACGCCAATGGTTAGATAAAGATGAAACACCAGAACCGACCGCTAGAGATGGCATTCGCCCCAAGAAGATTATCTTGTCTATTTGGTGCGATATGGCCGGTATTGTTTATTATGAACTTCTGGAACCAAACCAGACGATAACTGCTGATTATTATTCCCATCAACTATCAAACCTGAATGAGGCCCTTAACAAACATCGACCGTCTTTAGTGAATATACGCAAAGTTTTGTTTCACCACGACAACGCAAGACCTCATACCGCAAGGCAAACATTAGGCAAGCTGAACGAGCTCGGATGGGAGTTAATGCCGCATCCAACATACTCTCCGGATATTGCACCCTGTGATTATCATCTTTTCCATGGACTTCAATCCCATATGAGTAATAAGAACTACTCCTCAAAAGAAGCTATAAAAAGGGATATCGAAGGTATTTTTGCTCCAAAGACAAAAAATTTTTTGAGCAGGGAATTAAAAATGTGCCTAAACGTTGAGAAGACATTGTAATTAGTGAAGGAAAATATATTATTGATTAATAAATTCTTTCAACATCTTTTTTATTAATTTTAAAACCACCTTTAAAAAACGCACGAACTTATGGACTGACCCGATACCATTCTCGCTCTCCCCAAGTAGCACAAAAGCGCCGTTTTACACGCATCAATCAATGCAAATTTGTACTCTCTTTAAAAATTTCACTTTCTCCAGGTCGTCGACATTATGCGAACAAACGTGGAGAAGGTGCTTGAGAGAGATCAAAAACTTTCGGAATTGGATGATCGAGCTGATGCCTTACAGCAGGGTGCTTCGCAATTTGAGCAGCAAGCTGGCAAACTCAAACGAAAATTTTGGCTGCAAAATTTGAAGGTACAGTAAGGCGATATGCACAACCAATGTGCAAATATTTAAAAATTTTTTTTCTTAATATAATTAAATACTACATTTCACTTCCCGCTCGCTTGACAGATGATGATTATTATGGGCGTCATTGGGTTGGTCGTAGTGGGCATTATTGCAAGTAAGTCTTCCAAAAATACAAAACTACTTCGAAAAATATTATTGTTGATAAAAAAAACAAAAATAAAACTATTATATAAAACAAATATGTACGAATATAAAAATAATATTGAAAATTGCCTTCAACGTGTGCGTGTTATATAGTAACTTTTGAATGATAAAACTTGCACAATTTCTTAAAACTTTTTAACTCTTTTAACTAAACTAATTTAGTTCTATAAATTTACTAGTGAAACACAAATTTCTTTTATAATATAAATAATTTTAAAAGCACTTTTGAACGATTAACATGTTTGCAGCACAAATTTAAATTTTACTTAAAATGATTTCGTAACAATCTTAAATATCTTTATTATTGCTGTAAAAAAAGGTGTGTTTTTATTTTTATTCTAAATCAAATGCACACAAGACATTTCTATCATTACATACGAGTATACATACAGTTTTGGAAATTACATACCTATTCGTTTCCCATTCATTAATTGCCAATATTTAATTTTCTATCCTATTTTTATAGGTAATTTTATGTAGAGTGCTAGAATGTTTTATTAACCAAAACAAAAAAAAGGAAAACTTATTAACAAATTGAAAATTCTGCGAGAACCAAATTTCAATTTCGAAATTACAACAGATCGAAATGTGGTGTTTATACATACATATTCCCCTACATGCGTTCATTAGTGAGTGTGAAAAGAAGCAAGCATTCACATGCGCGGCGCTGTTACTGTGGCCACTACATGCATATGTACATATGTACATACATATATTCGCTATGTTAATAGATTTATCACATAACTCATCAGTAAGCAAGTTGAAGAGAAAAAATTCAAGCTTTACAATAATAAAAAACACGGTCAATTAGTATGTATGTACATCCTATCCAAGCACAATCGAAGCAAGGAAATTACTAAAATTACTGAAATTATTGAAGTTCAAAATTTCAATAACCATAACAATTGTTTGTAATTGGAAAATTGAAAAATTTAAAAATTGAAAAATCTTGAATTAAATTCAAATCACTATCCCGCCTTCTCATCCCATCGAAAGAGCAGTGCAATCATTTCGCGCACAATTGGCAGTCGCACCAGGTTCGATATCATCTGAATAAAATGCATACTCGGCGAACAGACGTCGAACGCTTCAGTAATGTGTAGTTAGCTTTACTTTTGTGAAATTGTGTTGTTTTATACGTTTTTAGTGACACAAAAAGGACAAGGCCATGTAATCACTCGGAACACTTTTGAAAACTGTTATTACTTTTAAGCATAAAATACTTTCGAATATCAAAAAACAAAAACGCGCTCAGAATTCTAAAACTTTTTAGGAAATATTTCTGTTGTGTGTAGTAGAAAAGCAACTCATCTCGAGAATTTGCAAATAAATTCTTATTGCTGTGAAGATATCCTTTTATAGTAGTCGCGCATCCTAATGCGATATATGAAGCAAAAGACAAGGGCAAAATGTTGATGCATCCCTCCTAACAGTCGGTTCTACGTTACCGGAACCCGTATTTTCTATATACATATACATATATATCCAGCCAAGCACCCTCACTCCAACAGCACTCTCGTACATGTATAGGGAATATTTTGCTGCTAAAGGTTAGTTTAGGTTGACCTGGCTGGCTGAAAGCCATCACATAGACCTATTGATCCTTAGTGTTAACAGATGGAGCTAGACCCTTACGTTTCTTTGTAGTAGACATCTTCTAATACGTCTGCGTCTTTTGCGAATCTAAGTAAACTTTGGAGCTCTATCCTCGAAAGGTACTTTAACTTTTCATATTGTAAAGCTCCTTAGCATTTTAATCTGGTTCTAGCTAATGCAGGGCAGGAACATAGAAGGTGTTCTAACGTTTCCCTCTCTTCTAGTTCATTGCAAATTTGGAACTATGGTTGTTTGTAATTCCTATTATTATTTTTAGAAGGCCATTACGCACTGCGACCAGAGCTGATCTATTGTGAAAGGCCTATTTTGTAACCCTAGAGTTTTAGGCTTTTTAGAAATTTTAGCACAGTTTTGGGTTTGTTGTTCCAAAGATTGCATGGAGATACTACGATACCACCAAGGTGGTGAAGTCTTTGTCTGCCCAACGCAGGACATTCACAAAGCACATGTTCTGAGCTTTCTATGTCCATTTCGCAAAAGCGGCAGACATTGGTCTCGGATAGACCAATATTGTTTAGATGGTACCTCAGGCTGCAGTGACCTGTAAGGTATCCGGTTAAAAGACGCAGATCTACTCTGTTTAGTGAGAGAAATTTGTCAGATATTCCTTTGTTGTGACTTAGGAATAGTTTGGCTTGACGCTGACCGGCACAGTTTAGCCAGTGTGCGGCAAGTTTTCTTTCCCCCCCTTTTCCTAAGGAATTCATTAATGTGGCCTTTTGTCAGTCCACAAAAGGCTGTAATTCCTAATATCCGCTAGCAAATTGTGGCCTGTCAGCATACCTGCAATAAATAGTTCTGCTTTCTTTTCTAGACAAAGTTAGTACGAATCGGACGTATTTATCTGCAGTCTGTGTACACATGATTTTCGCTGTTTTGCAAGTGGCCAGATTATTCCACCTCCTATCTATCCGTATTTTCATGTCCGCAGCGATGTCTTTGTATACCGTATTTGAAGGTTGCAGTATGTCGTTTTCTTGTACGAATCGTCTATAAACAGCGCTTTTGGCAATCTCATCTACAATTTCGTTTCCTGTAATGCTCTTATGTCCGGGTACCCAATAGATATGCAACCGTCTGTCTGCGGCTAATCTCTCTATGGCTTCCCTGCTTCTTATATTAGAACAGTTTTAGATGAAATTTCATAAGAGTTTAGTGCTTTTATCGCAGCTTGGCTTTCAACGTATATATGTATTTATTTTGGAGTTGCTTGATATCTTTGCGATGCTATTTCCGCCGCCTTACATACAGCAAAGACTTCTGCTTGAAAGATACTACAGTGGTCAGGAAGCTTAAATGGCTGTCTGATGCCTAATTCTGCACAGTAGATCCATGCCCCTACTCCGTCTAACATTTTCGAGCCATCAGTAAATATATTAAGAGTATTTGGGTTAGATTTCATTCCTTTTTTCCATCCCTCTTCTTCTATTGCTGTTCGGAATTTCTTCACCCAATTGCATTGCGGAGACATATAGTCCGTTTGGACCCTATAACTAATGCCCATTGAGCTATGTCCGAATGTTTTACAGGTAAATTCGCCTGTCGCGCTGAGTCTTACGGCGGATTTAGCTGCTAGGCATTCCGCCGCAATATCAATCGGTGACAAGTTGAGTATTCTTTCAAGCGTTGCGGTTGGAGTAGTTCTCAATGCACCTGTTGTGCAGAGTGCACCTAGACGTTGAATACTTTCCATAGGCTTTTTATATGTCGGCCTTCTTAGCGCAGTCCACCACACCAGAGCGCCGTATAGTAATATTGGCTTTACTATAGTTGAGTAGCACCAATACATTATTGAAGGACGTAGACCCCATGTAACTCCCAGCATCTTTTTGCATGCGTATAGTGCGTTACTGGCCTTTTTCTTCTTCTCTAATATATTGTGCTTCCATGATAGTTTACTATCCAGAATTACTGCAAGGTACTTTGTGTGGTTTTTAAGAGTTAGTTCCACGTCGTTTAGCTGCGGTGGTTGCCAATAGGGGATCTTGTACCTTCTAGTAAAAAGTATCATACTTTTTTTGCTGCTAAAACAATAACGACAAAATGTTGATATCGATTTTGAGAATATTTCAGGAATGTCAAAAATTGTTTTTTCGCTGATAAACAGCTAAACTCAAAATCAAATTCAAATTTGAAGCGCATTTTTCTAAATGTCAATAATCACTCGTAAAATACGGGCATCAAATAAATATTATAATTATTGTTACATGCACTAAAAACCCCACATAATACCATATATAGGCTAGTACTAAATTCACAGCTGAGAAATGTCGCCAGCAACATGTAATATATTTGGCTTGACGTAAAATGTTGCTAGCAACATTGGTTGGGTTTATAAGCGTCGCGCCAGAAGCAATTGGTAAATTTTGGTAAGAAATGTATACACATATATATCAAAGAAATCAATACACATATATATTGACACAATATGAGTAAAGAAGATGTACTACACTTTTTGCGACGTTCCGCTTAAAAATTGCATATTTTCGAGGTATTCTAATTCCGAGCACTTCACTCGCAAACGAACTGTCATGTCAGGATTTGCTCAATTTAAAACGATTTGTTGCTGGCATCATGTTGCTGACATGTTGCACGGTGTTTTCCCAGCGTGAACTGCGTACTATTTCGCCGTGAGATACATACGAAATTTCGCGCATATTTCATGGCAATGCTATTTATATGGATTTTGACAGTAATTTCACGTGAAACGCGAACTAAATACTATGTTTATCACATAAAATAATTTTGTTAAGGAATTGAAATGAAAGTCGTCGAAGCTATTCAAGGATAGGAACTTTAGAGGGCATTTTTGAGACGTTTTACCAAATAATGACTACGAAAAACAATGTTCGTTCATATTTCTGTACGTTATAAGTTGTTGTTTTTTTTTTTTTGTCATACCCTTATTGAAACTTTAAGGTCCTTTAAAAAAAATCTTATATTAATCTTTATCTTGTATTTATTTATTCTAGTCAAAAAACACAAAGGTTTTTACTGACTATTGACTTGGTGCTAATATAACGCCTTTTATTTTAATTTTTATTTTTATTTTTGCTCTTATCTTTTTCTTCATCTGCATATTCACCGGTTCCTTCATCCTTGTACAGGTATCTCTCGAGATACGCGGTACTTCAGTAGCACGATTTTCGAATTACTCGGAAAAAAATCCGACATTCACTCAAGTTACACGGTTGTTCACCAATTTTTATGACGAGGACAAAATAATAACTATTTATCAAATATTTATTGATATAATTAGCGCTTAAACCCTTTTTGTGGCATGCGTCTTGATGATATTTCCCAAATGGAGGGACCTACATATTTAAGCCGACTCCGGCAGATATTTTTTTAAAAGATTTTTCATGGCAGAAATACACGCGGAGGTTTGTTATTGCCTGTCGACTAGTTCTTCATTTTGGTGTTTCACGGAGATCCGAACCTACATTCTCCGAATTTCGAATGGTACTCACGCTCCAACCCATTCGGCTACGGCAGTCGCCCTGATTATTGATATATTAAAGCTATTTCCAGAATCCTTTTGCTTCCTACTCTTTTTTTCATTAAAAAGGTTGTATTAATTCTGAGTTCCCACTTTCACGGTTTCGAGTTACACAGAACCAGTTAATCGTTTAACCTGAGGGGCACCTGTATTAAGCTTGATCTACCATAAATCTTTTTCTTCAACCTCTCCATAACACATTTCTTTAATTAAGTATCATATTAAAGTATACAGCTTTGTACTCTCGCGGAACCATAGGAACTTATATATGAACATACATTTAGGAGGCACACACGAGTATGCATGCTTGGGCATTTGCATTTGTGTCATTTTTGAATTTATTTTTCCGCTTCATATTAAACTAATTTAAAACTTAATTAATTATTTTTCCTTCAACATTGAAATACCTTTCAAAGGGTAGCCGTAAAAGGTAATGTAAAGAGAGCAGATTGGCCTATTTTTATATAAAAAAGTACCTGGAATATATAAGTAGAGTGTAGACTTGAAGGTTATTTACGGAATACCTACGACTCTGTGTTGACATTTTGGCAAAATTAAATAATATTTTTGCACAGCGCTAAATTTCAGTTTACTCAAAAACAAGTAGCATTAATTCAGGCATTGACGTGCACACATAAAAACTTTCCAACAACAACAAATTATGCGTTAGCAATGGGATACCCAAAACTTCGTACCAACCATATTTTCGAGGCATCCTTGGCAACAAATCCACATTAGTTACATGAAAGCTTAAGTGGAAAACCTCATCAATACACCCTCGCTACATCTGTAAAGTGCATATGCACATACATACACACATACCCACCACACTGGCGTTTACTCCGTTAAAACGCGGGGTTTTGGAATTCATCTGGAGTGGAGTATTGAGCTTACATAAGAATATACATACATATGTATATGTGTATGTATGTAGATATGTGCATAATTCTGAGCGCGTTGTTTTTTTTTTTTTTTGCATTGTTGCCAAGTCAGTGGAATTCGTTAGTAATCCGTCCGATATCAAAGTGTTTTCGTTCGAAGTGGTGTTATTAAAGAGTTCTCGTTTGTGCCGTTCGTTTGTTAGTTTACTTGTGTGTTTTTATCTTTAGTTCCCCCCTTGTGCGTTCACCAATGTATGTGTACTTGTTGTTAAATTGAGCATTATTTTGTTGTTATTAGCTAAAATTGTTTAGATTTAAGACAAATATGTTGATGAATTAAAATATTTTTTGTTCACATAAAATAAAATCAATCGAAGTTTAACCTAAAAAAAATTTTTTTTTTCGGAAATTCGTGGGTTATATTTAAAAAAAATGTTTTTTGTTGGTAATTCATTGGTTACTTTTAAGTTACTTTCCTAACAAATTAAGGTAAAATTATTTTGCTGGAAAATTTAAAAAAATTGATATCAGACGAATTTTTTTTTTCTTTTTTCTTTTGTTGCCTCTTTCGACGTAATTAATTATTTACTTGATATTCATAAAATAGTTTCCCACTGATAGGCTTGTAAAATAATTTCTCGCTGCTCAGATATTTCTTCGAAAATTTTCGTAATTCGCTTACCAATTTTATAAGTGATTTTTTGTAAGCAAAATATGTAACATATCGAGGATGATAGAATACATGGTTGCACCTTCCGAATTCGCTGTGTCGTCAGAGCCCGTGAATAAACGAACAAAAGTAAGGGGAATTACTTGTTTGTGAAGAGGAAGAGTAGGCGGAAGCAATAGCAACTGCTAAACACAAGAAGTTATATGCACACACACACGCACGCTTTCTTGCTACGGCGTCTTTCGCAGAAAACCTGCATTTCGCGGCATTATATTAATTTGTGCTTTCACGATTTAAAACGCGGTCCTGCGTTTTCATTAGTTTATCACAATAGTGCAGAGCCATTCACCAAATTTTCACAGGCATGTAATTTCTCCTCCTTTTGTTTGTTTTGCATTGGCAAGGGATCTAACGTCAAACTTGTCCAAATCGCGAAAAAAAAGTAACTGTTTTAGGAAGGAGCCACTCTCAGTACTCAATTCGCCTTGATATCAATACTTACATATCTTGCTGAAAAAACTTTTTTTGCTTCCAAGATCACAGCTACAATAATGTGCATAAAGTGCTGCCACATCGTCCAAGTTTTTGCGCCTCACGACGGAGCGACAGAGAACTCATTAAGAGAGAACTTTATTCGTCAATTGTATATCTACTCAATCTATAGTAGCACTTATTTACAAGAGATTTTGCGTTGGATTCCAAGACTGAGATTCCTAACGGTGTTAATGCTGGTTCTCTTTTGAGCTTTTAAATAAAGTCATTTACTAGCTTAAAATTATTACTATTAATAACTACATCTTTTTTTTGCCGGGAGGCGAATATGCTGACTGTTGTTCTCTTGAACTCATTCGCCTCCAGAATCGTTCGCGTCGCTTCTTTTTCCAGTTTAGAAAAGCATATCAAAGATATCGAATTCGTCATTCAAACTATTGTTCATGCAAATACGTGTTAGCCTAAAAGCAGACCTCCCATTTCGAAACCAGCTCATAACTCGGTCGTACTCCTATGAATACTATGGGACGGTGCAAAAACAAGAGCACAGAACCGTGTACGATGGAAGAGTCATGTCGTGGCCCTATGCTCCCGAGAGGAGTGAACAAGAAAAAGAAATTAATACTATAACATTAATTATTTGCAAAATGCATATCCATCAATATCACCCCTACAAGACAGTGCTGAGCATTTTCGACAAAAATTCCACCACATTTACAAGTATTTTATTAGTCTCTAATACACGCGCATTATCAGAATAGCATATACAACATTTTTTAATGGGAAATCAAATATTTCATTTGATATCTTTTCCCCTGTTCGGTGTGAATTCTATCTCTCTTTTACCAATAGCAATTCCATATAAGTGAAAAATATATCTACTATACTTTAAACGCCAAGGCAACTCATTTGCATGCTTATAAGAGGCTGCTCTGAAAAAAGTTCTAGTGTGGAATTTGGCTGTTGTTGTTGTAAGGTCGCCATAGCCGCTAAAAGTTGAAATTTCGTGAGTTTGGATCTCCGTAAAATTTAAATTTTATAATTTCTAAATAAAACGTTTTAACGAAACTCCTCATTCTGATTACTATTTAACGAAAATGAGGAGTTATTGAGAAGTTTGTGTTGTTTACTTTTTGATGACGAAAATGAGTAGTTTGGCCCATCAGTGCTGATTACTTGTTGAGAACAAAAATGAGAAGTTGCCTTGCCTTTAGAGCATAGTAGATATATTTTTCAGTTATAAGAAATTGCTATTGGTAAAAGAGAGATAGAATATCAAACCGACAAAGGAAAACTGTCAGAACTTTCCCATGGCTAGAACAAAAATGTGTAGTTGGATGAGGATAGTGATGATGATAATATGAGTGCTTATATGATAGTCAGCTGTCTTGTAGGGGCAAAATTGAAAAATACAAAACTATGAATTTAACGGTCAACGTGAACTCGATTATGCGCTTTTTAAGTAGTAGTTTTTCATTAAAAATTTGTCGTAGTAAATTTTTTGTTGTTAAAAATATTTAAAGCTTTTTATTGCTTTCATATATTTTTTTTTATTTATTTATTAATTTCCATTTTAATACATTTTTAATACACCATTAGTTGGTATGAAAAGAAAAGCTTGTTGAGATTATTTTTGGCGTTTCGTGCAAACCTGCCGCTGTTGTTCCCCCCAGTTAGTTAATAGATCGTAGCGAACTTCTACTTGTTGTACTTGATACTTAATTTTATTGAACAGGAAAAATAAATGCTGTGCATAACTAAATGCATAACGAAATACAATTTCACAGTGTTTTTTTTTTAATTTTAAGTTTAAGGTAAAATACAAATCCATAGCAAAGAAATATGAAAAATTATACGGAGTAAATAAAAGATTTTTTAAACAGCATTTTGATGTCAAGCAATTAACTGGAGCTAAAAGCTCTGCTAACTCTCAGAAATATAATATTAGACGTTTTCACCGTTGAAGAGTTAACTCAAACAGCAGATTTTTGTTTACAATAGAGATCTGTTGCCAAGAAACAGTTACCGGAGCTGTGTATACTTTTCAAAGAGAGGAATATTTTATTTAAAGAGAGGAATCTGCATGTTTCTTGTTTTTCATTTGCTTTTTAGCCACAGTTCTTCTTAAATAATGGTAATACTGCCAGTAGTAGTGCTGAATTAAGACGCAACATTAGAGTTTATTTATCATTTACACACTGAAGTATGAAAGAAAAAATCTCCTCATCATTCTGTTGCAAAGTGGCGGCAACAGAGTCAATCTTCGAAATCGCCTCATTTAAACTCCTTCACAGGCGGACGAATATGCCACAAGGTGCCAGGGCTAGGGCACTCACGCGTAGCTCAAAGCGTATAAAGGCTGCGTTTAAATAAAATTTTATAGATGTAGTGCGATTTTGACATTTTTTGTTTGTAAATTTTGCCCAAAAATTGCAAATGCTTGTAAAAAATAAAGTTGATACTCGGTAATAAAAACATATGTAAAGTAGGATGGCAAAAAAACAAAAAAAAAAACAGCTTTATTTCTAAGTGACCCCACAGACCTTCAAAATTAAAAATCAGTGCTAAAAGTTAGCAAAACAAAACAATAAAAACACAAAACAAGTAATATTTTATTATTTTTAGTATAATTTTTGGGATATTTTTAAAGAGAAACTAGAAAAGGAGATTAATAACATCGATTTTTAAACATTTTATACCAAATTAACAGAAAAGTGCAATTTTTCCTGTGCAAATTCAATGGCAATCTTCAAAGCGTTGGCAATATAAATAGAACAATAAGAACAACAATACAGAGAGAAGAGAAATAGAAAAATAGAACAATAAAAAAAAAACAAAAATATAGGTGATTAATTTTTGGGGTCATAGACCAAATTTAGGGGTAGCCAAGAAAAAAAAATTTTTGTTGGTCCATCCACTTGTGCTCTCATAATTAAGACACTTTGTCTTTTTACAATATTCACAATATTTTGTGGGCTAAATTTTTTTCGCTAGTTTTTTTAAAATGTTAAATTTGTATATAAAAAACAAAAAATATATCTTTATATAAATAAAAACACCTCTACAAATTTATGTGTACAATATGTAGAAAAATTTTCACAAAAAAATTGAAAACGTAAAAATACAAAATTCATAAAAATTTTCAACCTTTTCATCAGAATCATTAGAAAACTTCTAAACTTCCTCTCTGGTAATGCGGCTGTTAATGTTAAAATACAAATCTATGTGAATGAAAAAAGAAAATTTCCATCAAAATTTTCACAAAAAAATTAAATAAAAAAAACTTTTTTTTTAAACTTTAAACTTCCTCTCTGGTAATGCGGCCGTTACTGTAAAAATACAAATTTATGTGTACAAAATGTAGAAAAATGTTCACAAAAATTTAAAAAAAAATTTCATCAAATTTTTCACAAAAAAAAAGAAATAAAAATAAAGCATCTCATCAAAATTTTCAACGTTTTGATTAGAAACATTAGAAAACTTCTAGCAGACATTCTCCGGTAATGCGGCCTTTAATGTTAAAATAACATTTTTTGTTAGGTTAACCAAGTTGAGTTGACTCCGTTCTGAAAGGAGCCAATGAGCAACGAGCGCACGCACACCTGTTCGATGCTCATTACTTGAACATTTTGGCGCATGAGCACGATTATATCGTGGTTTTTATACAAAAAATATTTATAACTCGTTGAAAAACAAACAAAAAAATGCTGACACATAAAATTGACAATTTTTGTTTAGCTGCTCAAATGGTTCAAAGTCTCGCAAATTTTTTCAAAATTCCGAACAAGCATTTGGGCAGTTGAGCGACGAATCGAGTAAGTTTGGATATACGCGGGTATCTGGAGCTCTAGTTTTTAGCTTTGATACAATAACAATTGCATATGGATTTGTATATTTCAAATTTTTTTTGGGTAAATAAACCGTTCAGATTCACTAAAAAACATTTTTCTATTGTATAATAATCATTTAACTTTTTTGATATCAGTTGAGGTGCTCATGCGCTGCCGTGATCACCGCAAACCTTTTTTAAAAATGGCATTTCGGGGGAGGGGCGATATCAACAATAAATAATAATGTTTTTTAAAATAAAAACACCAAAATGTATTCTTCGAGACCCTTCAGTATGATACATGCCTCATTTGAATAAAAGTTCTAAAACATATGTATTTAAAAAAAATTATGACAATAGTCCATTTTTTCGGGCTCACAAGGTATATAACCCCTTAATAATTTAAATAGAAGTGTAAAGAAGTGTCTGCAAAATTCAAAGTCACGTAATCAAAGGTGCATCATTTCATGGTTCACTCATTTGCAAAAAATTATACAGGATGGCACAAAATTAATCACCCTGTCGGAGGACTTATAATTTTTGCAAATGTGTCAAGTTTGACACTTGTGAGTTAAATAGCAGCAGCATACAAGTAGACACGCGTAAGGGTCTAAATTAAGATTTCCATTGCCCAATTTTTTTTCTTTTTTTAGTAAAAAAGTTAGTCAGAAAAAACAAAATTGGATGATTAATTTTGCGCCACTTTGTGTTATACTAATATAATTAATATAAATATACACAATTTTCAAGCAGTTATGTATATACGAAATAACTGAATACCCAATTGTGTTCCACAAATTGCAGAGAAAGATGAAGATTAACTTTATGAATTCAAGTTTACACCGTTATTTGACATATGCAATAAATAAAATACACGCAATTTATATAAAACGAAAGGTAAAAAATTGAAAAAATTCAAAGATCATGCAGTACTTGCAAAATCGTAAACATTTAAAAAAAAAGCTAATACCATAAAAGTGCTACAAGCAAGAGCTTAATTAAATTTGACGTCATTCAAAGAAATAAAATTCACTTTTAGTTGAAATAAATGAGAAATTCAATTATTTTCATTTGACAGTCACTCTCACTCACTCACATATTTTATCTTAGTTTTCATTATTCACAACTTACAATTCACATCTCACTATATTACACTCGCTCACACGCACACTCACCTGCTATGATTGGAAGATTAAAAGTAAAACTAATAGAAAAGGAATAACTTTTCATATTGCACTTTTTCCATTTTACACAAATTTTGCATTGTAGAAGCATGGGTAGTGCCAGCCATTTCTGCCGTAGATGAAACAGTTTCCGCACCATCACAAACTTCCCAACCCGAATACGTGCATACCGATCACAATAATAACAATGCTATTGGCAAACACACAAAAACATCTAAATCACACAAAAACCACGCAACCGAACATTCACGAACATCCTCAGCATCTGATACCGAAACTGAACATGAAAATCAAACTGATACTGAATCTGAATCTGAAGTTCATGCATCTAAACACAATAAGCACGCACATGAACCCGAGACCGAACTCGAACTCGAACACAAAACCGAGCTCGAATCAAAATCTAAAATAGCACACGACAATGCGCCCGAGCATACCATTCAAAGAACACCGACGAACGAAGAGGAAGAGGGTAATCCACCGGATGCAGTTGCTGTACACGAATAAATATTTGCCAAACAAAATTCCAAATTTTTACAATAAGCAACATTTTCAACATAAAATCAAGAAGAAGAAGAAGAAGAAAAAACAAAGAAAAAATCAAAAATTTATAGCAAAATTTAGACAACCGAAATTAATTGAGCTTCTTTTAAATTTGTAAGCAATTACCAGCATATTTATGGGCTTATGTGTGATTTGAAAATTTCATTTATGTTTGTGTGTATGTTATGCTTCATCCGATTGATTACTAAGTTTCATGTCGTCTTACAAAACCACACATGTCCCGCACACTACGAATTCACACATAACACATTTCCCTTACAAGCAAACGTAGTGCATGAAATTGCGATTTTTCAGTACTCAATAGCTTTTGTATTTTATTCATTTTAATAATATTTTATAAATAGCATTGACAAATATTATAACTCAAATATTCATAACTCATAAATAAATATTGGACTATTCATTCAAATAACCCAAAGAATATTTTTTCATGCTAATTTCGAAAATTTCATTCAATGAATACAGTAAAAATTAGGATAGGAAGACTCTGACATAGGCTTATCGAAATTTTGAACCTTATGCATACAATAGTGCCCTTGCTGAGGATGAGTTGCACACTTTCCCTTAGCCTAAAAGGTCATAGAAGATACAAGATGAAGTCCAAAATAAACAAGACTGAGCTAAAATAGAAACGGCAGGAGCTTTGTTCTGATAATTTCGAGTTTATTTATTCAAAATAGTCCCCTCTGGTCTTGATGCACTGTTTTGCACGATCTAAAAGGATTTCGAAAGAGTGTTTCAGGTCATTGTCCGGAATGTCCTTCAGGATGTCGGTACACGCCTTTTAGATGGCGCAAAACGTTTTCCTTTCATGGCCAAATGCAATTTTCCGAATAGGTAGAAGTCGCAAGGAGCCATATCGGGCGAATACGGTGAGTGAATGATGATTAAAATACGAGTTCTAGTCAAAAAATCAGTTACAAGAGTGGTTCGCAATAAGCGCCAGTTTCCTCCATCGCGGTATTCAGGGCGATGTTGCGATGCAACAAACGCTTCAAAACGCCAAGATAGAAAATTGCATTGACGGTTTGACCCGTTGGCATGAACTCTTTGTGGACAATTGTCTTGGAATAGTAAAAGCATCGATATCAATAGCGATCATCGACTTGATTTTTGACTTCTCCAAACGCGATTTGTTGGGTGGTGGCTCGTCTGGGGCCTTCCATTTGGCACTTTGACGCTTAGTTTCAGGTTGGAAACACTTCGTTTCGTCACCAGTTACAATGTTGTAAAGGAAGTTCTCGTCTTCTCTCGCCTCTTTAATGAGGCCTTTCGAATCTTTAATTCTCAGCAATTGTTGGTCCTCAGTTAACTTGTGCGGAGTGAAAGGTGCACAGATTTTTCGTAAGCCCAAATGATCAGTTAAAATGCGATAAATCGATGTTTTGGAGATATTCAACTCCGATTCCATCAACTTCAACGATGATTTCGGTTCATTTTTGATAAATTTACGAACAATTTCGATGGAATTTTCGATGATTACTGATTTTGGGCAGCCCGTATGTTCATTGTCATTTATGTCCTCACAACCATCTCTGAAACGTGTGAACCACTCATGAACTCTGGCTTGAGGTAGACAATTATCGCCATCAACTTTTTTCATCAATTCAATTGTTTCGGTAAACATTTTACCGATTTTAAAACAAAATTGCATAGTAGTTTTTTTTTCGAAACTCCGTTTTGTCTCGATGACACAAACATACTGACACTTAGACGCAATAACTTCGCTTCCACTGAGCCGCATGTCACCAAGCTTTCACTGGAAGTCAGCTAGGGATGTAACTTCCAACGCACTAACTCATTAAAAAGATGGCGCCATCAAAAACTTTTTTATAACGTCAGTCTTGTTTATTTTGGACTTCACTTTGTATTACCGGACATTCCAATCTTAATGAAAATTGCCTCAACCCCATGGTTATAAGGATACGCCTACGCCTACCAATATTTTTTGATTCATTTACACTCATCCAGATGAGATGTTCTCTGGAAAGGTTTCTATGGAAGTTACCGGGATATAGAGGGGAGAAAGACCATGAATTTAATTAACACAGCCCGGCACTTGTTAGAGAGGGACCGGGTCTTGATTGAGTGGATACTCGTTTTAAATTTTGGAGTATGATGATTTTTCATTCAACAGCCCGCCACTGGAAAATACCGTTTTGCAAATAACTGCTACGCTTTTTGTGTACTCCTATTTACAGCTGAAGGCAATGGGTGTATTTTTTTTTTTTTTTGTTTTTTGGTTCTGAGCCATCTATTCTCTGTTCTAAAGGGTTTGTGAGGAGCCATTCTATCGATGTTGAAAAACTGCACAGAACGTCTACTGCATTTAGTTCTAATTCAATAATCCGCACTAGTCTCCGTGATTTATCAGTATGATATGTACCATGCTTGTGTTATGGTATGCAGGGTTTCCCAGGATTCAGTAGTGGGACCACTCTCCCTGATTTCCACTTGTCAGGACATTCCCATGGCGGCCGGTTATACGTTACCGGAATGACTCGGATTTTTCTCGACCAAGGGCTCTGTCCCAGTAGACTAACCCTGTCTAGTGTACCGTACCTCTTGTGCGTCGATCAGCGTGGCCTACTCGTGAAAGTTTGTTGTCCAGAGAAACAACCTTGGAGGGTTAGAAAACACCCTTTATGGGATCTTTAACCGAAAAAATATTTTTCACGGTATCAGCGCTTTGTACCGTATCAGAGAAATACTAGTCAGAACCAAAATATATCGGAGCCGCTTACAATTTGAAGCTATACACAGATTTGCGGTTAATTCAATCTACACACCATCCAAAATTTTATTTTTATTTATATCCTATTAGACTTGCATTCCAGCGAGGGACTCGAAGTGGGTGCCCACGACAGTCGGTTCTTCGTAACCGGAACGACCCTGATTTTTATCTGACCAAGGACTGACACTTCAGCAGCATTCCCCGTACATACATGGGGAATGTTTATGCTGCTACAACAACAAAAAGTGAATGCTTTTATTTTAAACTTATTGGGTCGTCAATGTGTCGTATTATCCTTGACACCGATTACTGTAGCATCATCGACAATGTAGGGCATAGAAACATAACAGTTCTTGCAATATACTAAAAAAACAAAAACAGAAAACAGAAAATCAATTTTCATCAGTACCAAACATTTAGGATATTTCACTCATTTGTATATTTGTATGAGTATTGTATAGTAATGCATTTCAGGCACAATGTATTCTGCATATTATGTATGTATGTATGTAAATGTTCTCTAAACGTACGAGTATGTAAATATTTAAATGTCATTTCAATTAATTGCATTTAAGCAGTTCTAAAATAACAACAAAACTAATTTCTGAATTCTCTATTTAAACAAACAAAAAAAACAAAATCGAACAGATAAACTAGGATTTATAGGCGGCGAAACACAGCCACAATATCCACAGTATCCACAATATATGCCACCACCACCACCACAACAACAGGCACAAGCGCCAGCTGGTGGCACCTCATCATTGGTTGACGGCGACAGTGTTGGCAACAAAGAGCAACATGGTGCAGTATAAAGCTTTTCTTCAAGTCTACTAAGTTAAAGTGAAAAGGTAAACCAAAATACGAAAATTACAAAAATTATTAGAAACAACAAAAAAAAGAAGAAAAAAATTAAAAACATCAACGTTGAAAGTCAAAGCATTGGATAAACAACTTCTTAAAGGAGTAAGGATTGCGTCAAATAACCTCAAAAAGAAAAAACACAATTTTTTAAAAATGTGCGGAAAAAAGTAAAAGTAAATGTTGTTAAAAGGGCATTTTTTCAGCGAATTGTCTAGGCAGAAGTGACGTAACACTGGAACCATATTTGTACTTAAATAGGATTTCATTTAATTTAATAAAATATTTTCTCTTGTTTTTTTTTTTTTTAATATTAAATATTAAGATGATTAAGTTTAGTTGCCTGCAAGAGATTTCAGCATTAGCGGTTTAGTGCATATAGTTTTTCATGATTACATACATGAACAGGGTGTTTCAAGACTCCGCAATTTATTATTATTATTTTTTTTTTTGAGGATGGGAAAGAGGTAAAATTTGGAGTTAAAAATTGCGTCTCCGGTATACTGTACGATGCGCCTGCACCAAGTTATTCAATTTTGAACTTGACCAATCACGAAGCAATTCTAGGGTCATGCAGGCTAGCAAAAAACATAGGGTCTAGGGTCAACTCTGGCTAGCAACAATCAATGGATAAAATAGACTCATTCGAGTGCATAGTTTTGCGCGTCCGCTTGAGCCGGTGAACACAAACAATTTATGCTGAATATAAAAACTTGGCCTTGCTTTCAATTATTAACAGGAAAAAATTAAAGATCAAATACTCTAAATTTATTTTATACATATGTATAGCAAAATCAGTGACGTTTCCACAAAGAATATGTGCAAAAACAAGGAGACGCTATTTCAGTCCATTTCTCTTTTTAAATTATGGTACGAAATTGCAACACACAAAAAAGGAATTGGTTCTAAATCGATTCTTATTGCTCCTTATTGTGCTTTTAACTTTGTTTTTTTTTTTTTGAGTGGCTAAATTTGCTGCCTGTGGCTTGTTTTATTAGAGAAATGCAGCTTCGCGTCTTTATGCGTTTTTTGTGTTCGATCACTGGCCTTGTTGTTGCAGTTCACTAGTTAACGGCGATCTTTGTTCAAATTTCCCATTCCATTTGCTCACGTTTTAGTTGAGAGCGACGACTGATAAAGTCAGCAGTGCAACGCTGTGATTGGTCAACTTTAAACTTGAACAACTGGGACGGTAAAGTTGAAGTTGAAACTCTTAACCTGACAGTCGGTTTTACCTTACTAGAACGACACGAACTTATATCTGACTAGGGACTTTAGTATCATTCACTTTATGCAGTTGGAATAACAACAATATGAACTTTCAACTTCAAATTTCACCTTTTTTGTCACTCTCAAACATGAAGTGCGCAATTTTAGTATAATCTGTATGCCAAAGAGCGTTTTTTTGTTTTTGCATGTGTGTAATAGTCGAGGCTTGCTCAATTCTTCTACTCCTTATACAAATATGTATGTATGTATGTCTGTAAAGACTCGTGTGAGTTGACTTGAAGTTCGTTTATGGTACTCATTGTTCCATGGAATTTGAATGATGATTCGGTGAGAAGAATATATCCACAATTCAGGCGTACCCGCTTGTTGCGAGCTACATATACAACATTTACCGTAACAAGTGAAAATACTCATGAGCCGCCGCATACATATAAAAGTATACACATATATGTATATATATGTATGTCTGTATATGCCAACACCAAAATAATGACAAATATACTTTCAACAATAATTCAATAGAAGAAGAGGTAAAGATCCTACGAAATTAATTACTATTTCAACATAATTATAACATTTAAATAATGAGTAATTAATTACTGATATTTCAAAATATTGACATTTAAAGAATATTCGTTTATGATTGCATTATTAGTGTGAAAACTAAACAAAGACAAACGAACAAAAACCAAAGAGCGACAGGCAACGGGCATACAAACCAATATTTAAACTAGAGAAACAAAAATATTTGCATAATTAAAGAAAGAAAAAACTGAAATTAATTCATACATAAAAGCAAACAATAACAAAGAAAATGTATTAGAGAAACTAATGTAACGAGCAAATAAATAAATTTAGCGGACAAATGTATGAATTTTTATACGTTTTTCATTTTATGTTTCCATGAAAATTTCAAATTTATGTTAGATTGATTAATATTTTTCGTTTTAAAATTTGCGTTGCTTAGCGAAAATGTATTTAAATAGCAAAATAAATATATGTATGTATGTAAGCCAGTTAATGTTAATAAAACATATATATGAGGCACATGTATGGAAATGTTGAATTTTTATTAGAATAAAATTGCGTTTTTGCTTGAAATGGCGTGCATATACTATATACTACATAAATATTAAATTTAATCAGTACCAATGCCTAATTAATTACATACCTATGTACATGCCAAAGCTACCAACAAAATTAACAAAAATTAACAAACAAACAACAGACCTTAAATGTTAATTTATTTATTTAAAAATAATATAATTTTTTTTCTTTTTGAAATTTTTTTTTATTGAAAATAAATATTTTCACTATTGATGTAGATATTTTTCCGCTTAACAAATTTGATCAATAATAAAAATGTAATTAAATAAAAGTTGTTAGCCAGCATTAATAATATTTACTATTTCAACGATTATTTTAAGTGAGTATAAAATTAAAAAACAAAAAATAATGCAAAAACAAAACAAGTCAGCGATTAATAAATTGTCATACCAGCATACTATTGTACTACCTGCTGGTTGATGTGGCAACGCCCGCATTTAATGCAACACCGTTAAGGGCATTGCTATGTCAGTTTGCAACAGTGGGACAAATAAAAATACTACAATTTTTGTTTTGAATGTAAATTTTATGTAAGCCCTAATAAAAAAACTGAATTATGCTGTGTATACAATCCTTGAATAGACGAAAAACTTGTGTATAACAATAAAGTCACTACAAACATTTTGAAATCAAGTGCCACTAATGTGAGTAGACTTTGAAAAGTAAATCGCACTTCTACATACATAATGAATGATTTACAAGTTGCCATTCGACAACAAATTTCAAATAAATTGGTAAAAATGTTGATAAATGTTGGTAAATTAAGTTTTTACTATGACCTGTTTAACAGAAAAAAACTGACATAAATTGGTAAAAATTCGTACACATTTTTGTGAATTTGGTTTGCATTATGCCATGTTAACACAAACAAATTTTAAACAAATTTGTCAAAATTTTGACAATGCTTGTTAATTAAGTTTTTATTATGCCGTGTTTAAACAAAACTAAAATTTTTACATAAATTCGTGGAAATTTTGACAAATGCTTGGAAGTTTAGTTCTTTTTATGTCGTGGAGAGGCAAAAAAAAAGTACACAAATTTCTGAAAATTTTGACAAATTTGTTACAAAAAGTTCATCTTATGTTGCGTTTAAACAAAATAAAAATTTTGAGGTAAATTTTGACAAATGCGTGCAAGCTTAGATTTCATTACGCCATGTTCACACAAACAAATTTTACACAAGTTTGTCTAAATTTTGACAATACTTATTAATTTAGCTTTTATTATGTCGCGTTTAAACAAAATAAAAATGTTGACATACATTTGTGGAATTTTTTACAAATTTCTTACAAAAAGTTGTTCTTATGTCGTGTGTAAACGAAAAAATTTAAATAAATATGACGAAATTTTGACAAATGCTTGCAAGTTTAGTACATTATGTCGACCAAAACAAAGTACACAAATTCCTGAAAATTTTGGCAAATTTGTACAAAAAGTTCGTCTTATGCCGTCTTTAAACAAAAAAAAAAATTAACATAAATTTGTGGAAATTTTGAGAAATTCGTCACAAAAATTGTGGTGTTTAAACAAAAAAAAAAATTTCAATTTCTTGAAATTTTGACAAATGTTTGCGGGTTTAGTTTTCATTATGCCGTGTTTAGACGAACAAGTGTACACAAATTGGTAAATGTTTTTATAATTATTATTATATATAATTTTCTTATAAATTTCGACAAATACTTGCAAGTTTAGTTTTCATTCATACACAAATTTGTCAAAATTTTGACAATGCTTGTTAATTAAGTTTATATTATGCCGTGTTTAAACAAAATAAAATTTTCACATAAATTTGACGAAATTTTGACAAATTTCTCGTGTGTAAACGAAAAAATTTAAATAAATATGTCGAAATTTTGACAAATGCTTGAATGTTTAATTTGCATTATGTCGTGGTGAGACAAAAAAAAATATACACAAACTTGTGGAAATTTTGGCAAATTTGTCACAAAAATTTGTTCTTATCTAAACAAAAACACATTGGCATAAATTTGTGGAAATTTTGAGAAATTCGCCACAAAAAGTTCTGCGTGTTTAAACAAAAAAAATGTATTAAAATATAGGAAAACTTTGACAAATGCTTGCGTGTGTAGTTATCATTATGCCGTTTTTAGACCAAAACAAGTTACACAAATTGTTAAAAAATTGTATAAATTTTTGTTAATTTCGTTTTCATTACACCGTGTTTAAACAAAAAATATTTAAAAAGTGTTTTAAAAAATTAAAAAACAACTAAAAAATTTTCTAAAATTTTTACAAATGCTTCCAATGCTTAGTTTTATTTTATACAATTTTTTTTTATTGAAATACGACTATAAAAAATGTTACATAAATTTGTCAAAAATTGACATGCTTGTAAATTTAGTTTTCATTATGTCGTATTGCGAAAAAAAAATTTTACACAAATTTGTCCCAAAAATTTCTTTTTATATCGAGTTTAAAAAAAATGTTAAAAACTTGTATAAATTTTTAATAATTTAGTTAGTTTTTATGTATCAATTTTTTTTTATTTAAACACTACTATAAAATATGTTACATACATTTTTCGAAATTTCGACAAAACGAAAATCTGCAAAATGCAAAATTAGTCATTTTCACTACAGTGGCAAATTCTGACATAAGAAATTGCACAATTATAACCAGGCGTGAAAAAGTTTCACATGAATGGCTTCGAATTTTCCACAAATGTCAGCAATTCTACCCACTTCTCATTTGCTCGTGGCACTTTGAAGGCTCAAATCTGTTTTTTGTTTTGTTCTTTACTGCGCCTATAAAACTGCATACTACCATATACTCAAGTAAATAAATGTATACTATGCGATAATTAATGAATATTTGTTTACTATATGTATACATACAATACATATACATATATTTGATTGAAAGTTCGACCTATAGGGAAATTCAATATTTGTGGGAATTATTTAATACAAAATGTTAAACATATTTGCAAATCCTTCGTGGTGCTCTATATGATTTGAAAAATATCGAAATAAGAAGGCATACGAAGTATATGAAACAAAAACAAAAACCAAAACCAAAAAAGAAAACAGTTACAAACAGAGTGACTGCTAGTTACTCATCAGTTATAAGTGGGTGGGTCAATTATTGATTTTTTGCGTTCTAAAGTAATGAATTCAAATGCGTGCCAACGCATCCATTATTAAACTGTGGGTAATATGGATTTGCAATTTGAATATTTCTTTCAGAAATATCCCTAATATCCAGAAATCCATGTACATCATATATTTGCTTATGTTCCCAACGGAGCTTTGCGAGTGATCGCAGTAAGTGTTGTCATGGCTGGCCTAGTGTTAGTGCGCTGTGCAATTGCTCACTATTTTTTCGTGTGTGTGTGTATATGCACATTTTCAGGTAGAACTCTCGTAAATGTTAGAAGCATTACATAAATGTGGCACTAAAATATTTAAATAATTTAAATATATATAAGTGTTAGTAGTTTCAACTACATAATTATATATTCAAGTAATAGCAGTCAATCTAATGATAACCTCAAACTGATTCTAAATGACACTTTTTCGTAACTAACTTCATTCCGAAAAGTATTTCCACTGCTTCTCTAACGAAAAATGTATTTTCTTATGATCTGACGCCGTGATTTTCATGACTAACAAAGTAGTACAATTCCCACGTGAAGCTCTTACTTTTCATAACTAAGTCCAGTTGAATCCTAATGAATTGAAATTGAAGAACAAAGAATTAAAACAACAACTGCGTAGCAAAAGACAAACATAAGAAAACAAAAAAAGAAAATCCAAATTAACAAAAAAAAAAAACAAAACAAAAATGTTGTAAAGAAAATACTTAGTAGCAGCAGTAAAGAACAAACTAAAATAATAATAACAAATCGACCAAATTCCAAACCAAAACAAAAAAAAAAAAAAACCAAAAAGACAAACAAAGCGAAAATGATAGTAAATGAAAATGAGGACGATTGAAGATTTCAAATGGATTAAATCAATAAATACAATGCAAGATCTGTGTATGGATATACATACGTACACATATGAATATGAATATTATATATAAACGATAATAATATTAATTAATTTAATGATTAATTGCACCCAAATACATAAATATTTAAATAAATAAATAAAACTACAAAAAAACAAACAAAAAAAAACTATTCAACATGTTTTCAGATTTAATTTTATCATTTACATGTAAATATATGTATATATCTGGCAACCCTGTACATATATCTCTTTGAACATAGATAGTCAAAGCCTATCTCACTATTTTGTTTGTATACAATAAACTTCGAGTCTCGACATTGTAGCTTTTATTAGGTCAGCAATCATGATTCATTGATAAAAGTTTTGCTGAGTACAGGGTTTGATTGAAAAGTAGTGAGCCTTCCCGCGCGGAGCGTCTGCCAAGCGATCAACCGAATCGGCTGGTGGGGAAAATGATCGTTGGACCTTCCCCTTCCACTAGAAACCGGTCCCAGTTCGCTGGCAACAGCGGTGCAGTCAACATCGTTCCGCGCGTGAAAGCTGTTTTAAAAGTGAGTTAGGATTTTGCAGTGGCGAAAATGCAGCGATCGTTGGAGCAACGTTACTCGATTAAATTTTGCGTAAAGCTAAACAAAACGAGTACCGAAACCATTGGGCTACTCAAGGAGGCTTACAGGGACAAATCTCTGTCCAGTGCCCAGGTAAAACGGTGGCACAAGTTGTTCAAGGAAGGCCGGGAGGACGTCGAAGACGAACAGCGATCTGGAAGGCATTCGACGATGCAAACAGACGAAGATGTGAACCGGGTACGTGAATTTTTAAACATTGACCGTCGTGCTAGTCTACGTAAGATCAGTGAAGAGTTAAATTAAACTTATTACAATGTGCGGGAAATCGGCCCGACCTCGTCAACAACTGGACCGTTCATCACGACAATGCGCCGGCGCACACCGCCTTCCTCTGCACCTCTGCATTCTCCAAGACGGGGGTTCTGGTGCTTCCCCACCCTCCCTACAGCCCAGACCTATCCCCTCCGGACTTCTTCTTGTTCCCGCGCCTGAGAAGAAAGCAGAAGGGGAAGCGTTTCGACACCATCGAGGCGATCCAAAAAACTGTGACAGCCGAATTGAACGCGATACCGGCGGATGAATTTAAAAAATGTTTCCTGCAGTGGAAGGACCGCTACCAGCGGTGAATTGACGCTCAAGGGTCCTATTTTGAAGAATATTAGTTGTATAAGCCAAAAGGTTTAATAAAACTGCTTACAAAAAAATAAGGCTCATTACTTTTCAATCAAACCCTGTAAGCAGCTTTCGGCTCCCTTAGCAAGACACTGGGTTGCGAACTCTAGAAGTTTTGAGTAAAAGTGGAGGAAAAGTAAAATTTTTATATTAGAAAAAACATTTCATTTTCAAAATGGTCTGCTTACAAGCAACAACTCGCTCAAGAGCTTTCATCGGTATGTTGAGGACTATGGGAGTATGACATGGAGTACATACCGCTTAAGTCAGGACATGACGGAGTATTTGACGTAATCCAAGATCGGTGAGTGGAGAATTTACAAAGCTTTATTTCTTGTGATGTGTTGATTTAGAAAGAATTCATGTTTTGCAAAGAGCTAGCATTTCCCAAAGAGTTACGACAGGGAGTATAATTGGATAGTCCCGACGTGACCGATAAAATTGCATACCTCATTATAAAATAGTTGGAATTGACGGAACTTGTTTCCAATGAGCCCACCTTACCATGGATGGATGAAGTGTCCAGAGGAGGCTTAGCAAAGCACAGTACCAGCATGAAAAAGCTCCTCATAAAAAACCATCTGCCAGCATCGGCTTAATACTGTAGGCCCCTCCATTTATCGAACAACATCAAGACGCATGCCACAAAGAGGGAGAGGATCTCGGCCAAACACCTAACAAAATTTGTACGCGCCAATTACTTATTTATTTTTAACGAAATAGTTTCATATTGGCGAAGCTTCGCAATTTCGGTTTTAAATTTGATAATTAATTTACAAAATAAAATCTTGGTTTAAATGAAATAATTTCTTGTTTTAATACCAAAATGAAGAAAAAGTTTTTTCTTATAGCGGTCGCTCCTCGGCAGTGACTGGTAAACCTCCGAGTGTATTTCTGCCTTGAAAAAGGTCCTCATAAAAATAAATCTGCCCTTGCGAGTCGGCTTGAAACTGTAGGACCCTCCATTTCTGAATATGCTTTGAAAAACGTTAAAATTGAGTTGGGGACTAAGATCATACCGTTTTTATAATTTCTCTTATTTTATAACGATTTGTTTGCTGCTTGGCAACAACATTTTCGACACCTGCACTTCCTTGCTTTTCATCGGCGTCAAAAAACTGCCGAAGCAGCCCGGAACATTTGCGACGTGTATGGAGAAGGTGTCATAGACGAGTCTACAGCACCGAAATGCTTTGCAAAGTTCAAAAAATGATGACTTTGACATCGATGACACGTCCCGTAGCGGAAGTCGATTCTGACGTCTCCAGTCACTTTTAAAGAGAAACGGTCGCCAAATCAGTTGTAAATTGGCGGAAAAAATTAACAGCGATCATAAAACGATTCTCATACACGTTCATTCTGTGGGATTTACCAAAAAATTGGGAGCCTGGGTGCCGTAAGAGCTCAACGAAAAAAACAAAGAAAGTCGCCTTTAAATTGCTTCTCAGTGTCTCGCCCGCTATCACGCAACACGCGGCCATAAACAACGCGTTTTGTACCGAATCGTCACGGGAGATGAGAAGGCACCATTTCTTACATCAATATGAAGCAAAGAGGGAGTGTGTGGCTCCAGGAGATACGTCAAAGCTGAGAGTCAAGCCTGATCTTCATCCAAAGAATATCATGATATGTGTTTGATGGGACTGGGACGGCATGTTGCACTGGGAAATGGTCGAAAAGAATGCCACGCTCAACAAGCAGCTCCACGTTGTCCAGCTACACCGCGTGAATTAGGCTATTCGACTGAAAATACCCGATCGACATGGTCAAACCATACTCCTTCACGGCAACGCCAAGCCCCATGTTGCACAAGCCGTCAAAGCCGCACTCCAAGAGCTCGAATGCGAAGTTCTTCAGCATCCGCTGCATTCACCGGGCTTTGCAACGACCGTTTGCCATCTTTTCAACTCCCTGCCAAACCATATGAAGAGAGTTACCTTCGATAACAAAGAGGTCCGTAAAAACTGGCTCAACAACTTCTTTGACATCAGAACAGGCCATTTTTGGCGAAACGGCATCAACAAATTGATCGAGAGGAGGGAAGAGGTTGTAAACAGCAACAGCGAATATATTATTGATTAACTTATTCATATAATTATTATTTTTTGTTTAAATGAAAGTTGAACGCTACGACTTATTCCCCAACCCGATATTTTAAAGATTTTGTTTGTTCTTTACACGCAGATTTCTGCAAATTGGTGAAAATTCATGCATACTTTTACGGAAATAAAAATAGTAGTGCCTTGAAAGAAAAGTCAATTTTATTACACTTTTCCGAATGACTCGGCAGATCTAAGCTCTTTGCATTGCCGTGCTACGCTAAGCAAAGGACGCATATTGTATTGGCTATTTAGTAACCAGGTAAGTAACAAAATGGTACAGGAGCGAAATGGTATTTGGACAGGAACTACAGCTGTCTTTATAATCCAGGTATGATGACAATGGATCGGAAAACTTTGCAATACTTAAATTAGCAGACTGGATAATTGGTGAAAGGTAGCGAAGAACAAAAATCAGTTTTGTGGTGACAGCCAAGCCACACTTAATGAGCTAGAAATCGTTCATACCACTTCAGAAATATTTCAGGAAGGTAAGTTGATGCTAAACTCCGTCTCAAGGTGGAATGAACTTGGCAGATCAAAGAACTGACCGATGAATTTGCGAACTGCGGTTCGTCAAATAGACCGGAGCTTGTAGACAAAAACATAGCAAGAACTGTCGGTTAATTAAATGTTTTCATTAGTAAAAATCATGAGTGCCATTAGTGCAGTAATGACACCTGAAACACAATCCCAAGTATTTCTTGAAAACGTCTGACAGAGGCAGTAGCTAAATTCCCCATTAGACAGAGGAGGAGTGAGCTACGAGCCCTGATAGATCTAATTACGGCGCATACTTTATGGTGACTAAATGGAGTCCAGATAGGCATCATCGACGATCAACTGTCCTGGTTCCGCCAGACTTAGAGGGTGCATTTTTGGGTAGGCATCATCGACGATCCACTGTGTACATCTCGTTTGAAAGATGAGGATAGTAATATACGAAGCAGTTTTTCTGTCGCTGTCCGGGTTTCGCCAGACTTAGATGGTGCAGTTTTGGGTGGGATGCACTAAGAAGAGACAAGCTACATTATCTGACCCCCAAAATTTCGTAGAAAAATCTAGAAAGTCTGCGGTGGAGTAATCAAGGATGATAGATTACCAGGCTTGGCCAATCTACTATGATGAAATATAAGATTTTGTGAGCAGCTTCATATATTTTCACATGTATTCAGACGTCTCGTCTAATCAGTTATTATTCAATGTGAGCGATGACTGTGTTGATTTTTTACGTAGATCACCAGCACAACCTCAGTTTTTTCGTAAGTAAACCGACGTGACATCTCCTGTTACGTCAGCCCATCAGCTGATTCTTTTAAATTTGCTGAGAGGCGGTTAGGGGTTTGATTTTGGCCAGACCTCTGAAATAGTTTCACCATGCGGAGTAATGAGTCCCACCACTCCTGGCTCGCCATATCTTTTAAAACCTCCCTTTTGACTTTAAGTTCAATGGGCAATTTTGCCTTAGTGCAGATAACGAAATCTTCTCACGCTTCGCTGACAATGAAGTATAATTACGTATACGTATCTTTCCATAAGATATGAATAAATTCTTTAACCAAGTGCTGTGGTTTCACATTTAATGTACTTAAGACACTAGTCCACAGCCCACTATGGAATTTTTATAATTTACAATATATACATAAATACACAAATATTCGAATCTCTATGGCTTTATTTTCTATGTCTGTTAGCGTAGCCACTAAACTTCTCCAATTAAAGTACAGAATGAATTGTCAGATTAAATTCTATCTAATTTAAAAAGCACGAGCTTTCGTTCAGAGCGCTCCTATAAATTTATTTAAAAACATTCAGCAACAATAAAATGCAGCAAAAATTGTATTTATATTTTATGTACAGGTGTATTAAAAGAGATTTTATCCTAGTCCATGACTTAAATTTTATCAATTAAACAGGCATCTAATAAAAGATTCGCAATGCAATAAAATTTAATAAGTTTCACATGTCCAAACCAATTAATACCATCAAGCATATGTATGTGTGTGTGTGTGTTTAGCATAAAGCTGTTGAAAGAGGTATTTCAGTGAAACGGTAAGTACATATAGATTCATGTGTAAAGGTTAGATCAGACGTAGCAAGCAATTTGGTTTCAAAAAGTAGCAAACTAATAATTACTAGAGCAGCTGAACTATGCTTTACTGCACTAAGACTGAGGATGACTGGGCAATTCTCACAAATGCTTTTTAGTCACAGTAACATACAGGACATAAGCGAAAGGTCAGACTAAGCTATTCTACAAGTAAAGTTTGGCAAGAAACCTGGTTTTGTAATAGAACGGAATGGCTGGCAGAAGGGCTTAGAAGCCGATCACCAGGCACAACATTTCTTGAAAGATGGATCCAAAAGGACGGAAGGAGTAGGAGTGGCTGCGTTCTGCCCGCAATTTCATCTCCAAAAGTCTTTCAGCTTTTCTAGCATATTTCAAGAAGAGTTATATGCTGCTGGTGTTGTAGTTGTAACACCATAAACATTCCCCATACATATACGGGGAATGCTGCTGAAGTGACAGTCCTTGGTCGGAAATAAATCCGGGTGGTTTCGGTTACGTAGAACCGACTGCCGTGGGAAAGTGGTTCTCTGCTGTAACCAGAGCAGAGCAGTTGATTTAGCGCTGAAATTCACACCCTCACACAAACATCTTCATCGATAGTCAAGCTGCATTTAAAGCAATAATGACTGTCATGAATTCCTCGGTATGGACAGGCTCTGCGAGAATAGATAAGTCACAATTTACTGGGTAATAAGGCTCAAGAGAATAGAGGGAAATGAGAGAGTTGACGAGCTTGCTTAGGCAGGCACCCGCTTGCCTAGGATGAGTACGTCGAGCATATATCCCTCACTGTCAGTTTTAAAGACGGAGCTAGACGTGGAACTAGCTCTGGCAGCACTTTCTATATAGGAAGCCTCGACCTCCCAAACAAAAAAACAAGCAGAATTCAGATAAGTTAATTTAGAGCGTCACCTGGCGGACAAATTTTTGATCTTTGAACTTTTTTGAGGTACTCGAGATTTTGTGCACTTTTTCGGAAATAACTTAATTTTAGATGTAAGAAGAAAATACCGAAAAAAATTGTGTTTCATCAAGACAACGCCCGGTGTCACAAGTCAATCAAAACAATGGCAAACCTACATGAATTGAACTTAAAATTGCTCCCACATTCACCATTCGCAGACCTAAAAAATGCTCGCCGGTAAGAAATTTCCATCGAATAAAGCGGTTATCGGCGAAACTGAGGCCTATTCCTAGAAAAAGGAAAATTTAATAATGCAACGCTAACCAGTTGAAAGTAAATTTCCAGCTCAAATTGCTTGCTGTTTATTTACTATAAAACTATGAAAAGTTTTTTTTCGAAAAAACTTACTAAAAAGAACTTTCTACAACTAACTTTCGAATATTCATACGCCGAGGTAAATACTTTCGTCAGTGAAATGGATTGAAAAATCACTTTCCTTGCTATATCTAACCGCACCTTAATACTCTCACACTTGCACTAATCGCATTTGTTTACCACTCTGGTAAATATTTATAAGCTTGGCGACGATTGGGCTTAACGTGCAAACACTTGTCCGCAAATATGCACACACAAATACATCTACATATGTATGTGTGTTTGACTACTCGTAAACAAGCAGCGCAGGTAAGAATTAATGCATATAAAAAGGATTGGTTAAGGAATATCTGTTGCTGAGGGAATATCTGTGCATAGCTTCAACGTTTGTTTTAAAAACAAGAGAAGCACGTACGCCATTTTTCAATAATCGAATATGGATTTCAGTAGATTTTTCATGTTTAATAAAATCCTTGACTGGAATTTGCACACTATGCACACATACATACATGCATTTTAATAAGTGCGTGGGGATATACGCACCTGTGTGTGGACAATAGGGGAACTCCTCAAAGGCGAAGTATTTGAAATTCAAAAATGTATCTAAGAATAAATTATGAGCATATGATGCTAATGTTGTTTACCACACAGTGATATCAGATCAGTATATCTACGCCCATGTATGTACGTCTTCATGCATGTATTTACTTATACAAGTAGATATAAATAGGATAAAATAGTATGCAATTTCTTTTTTTAGCGGTATACGGCCATTCCATTGTTGGTATGGGGCACTTAGCAGATAAGTACGTATTCTTAAAGCTTACGTGTTGATTTACTAAAAAAGATATAAAAAATTGTTTTAAATAAAAATGAAAAGTTGATCGAATCTATGCGGTAAATTTTTAGAATGTTCAGACATTTGTACAAAAAAAAAGGTTACACAAATATTAAAAAGTCGACGAAATCTGGTAGTCTGGGGGGTTGATGAAATCCGGTAAAAGGGTCTGAGTAATAATACCTGACATTCGCCTTTTTAAAGGTACATTTGAATGTTTTTCATCCAGTGACTTTTACAGCGTACGACACAGAGAAGCTTTCGAAGATAACCATTGAAATGTTTTTACAAGAGAAAGTTACAAATTTGGGTTTAATCTCAAGACCTGAAGCAAAACTACCTTTTTTCACAATACGCAAGTTGTGACGCTTATTCTCTTCTATGCGGCTTGCCTTTTCTATTTTACGACTTTGCAACACTTCGTGTGATGAGCTGTAATTGAATATTTTTATCGAAAACTTTACGAGTTTTATTTTTCTCCTTTTTTCAGCGAGTTGAAAAAGTCATCTCGCCCAAAAGATGAAATCAATACGTGAATATTTTCGTGCGATTATTAAGATATTCGACATGGGATAGGACATTCATTTTGGGCATTAGTGGGATCAGCATAAAGTCAATATTGCATGCACATTTGATCGTCAAGAAGATTTTTGCTCGTTGGGCACCGCATGATTTGACAATTGCCGAAATGACTCGTGTCGATTGGTGTAAAGAAATATTGAAGAAATTCAGAAGTGGTAGTTCAAAGTACGTATATGGCTACATAATAGGTGAGTAATATTGGATCTATGCATATGAGCTGGAAAAAAACTACAATCGACAGAGTGGCCGTTCCAACACGAGCTTCATCCAACAAAAGCGGCTTGTGAAAAAGGCATCTCAAACCAAATGGACGCCGATATTTTCTGAAAATCGGGTCATGTTGCAACTGTACAATTAAAAAAAAAATAATAATAATAATTTACGCGTACACTTCTGTTCGGTGTTTGGCCGAGCTCCTCCTCCTATTTGCGGTGTGCGTCTTGATGTTGATCCCTAAATTAAGGGGCCTACAGTTTTAAGCCGACTCCAAATGTCAAATGGTTTTTATGAGAAGAATAGCAGAGATATACTCTGAGCTTTGCCATTGCTTGCCGAGGGGCGGCCACTATTAGAAAAACTATTTCTATTATTTCTTTCAAACCTTCTAGAAATGCATCTAGACAGAAAATTAACGTGGATCACACATATATTCTCAAAAAGAAAAGCACTTACTATTAACTGGCTTTTAAACCGTCATTCCCAAGTTTCTGTCGAAAGTAAATTGCTCTTATATTCAGCAGTTCTAAAACCCGTGTGGCCATATGGTATTCAACTTTTGGGCACTGTGGCAAACTCCAATATTGAGATTTTACAATGATTTCAGTCAAAAACATTAAATATTATCACCAACTCACCCTACTACATTGCAAACTCGCAAATACACCGTGACCTCTAAATATCCACTGTTGTGCAAGAAATAGAGAAATACGCAAGATTCCACAATCTCAGGCTCTTTGCTCACTCTAACTCCTTAATAACGGAAATTATAGTAAATCCCATTGTCGGGTGAACTCAAAAGAAAATCCACCACAGATCTCCTCTTCTAGTGAAAAAAACTGAAATGGGTTGTACCACTGGGTGCATCCCATAAACAACTGAAATTCCCTAGCTGTTAGTTTGAGTTATTCTGCAAATATTGCTTAATGTATGTATACAGCTTGCAATAAAAGTGTTCTTACTTAAAAACAAAACACAAAAAAAAAAACCTCCGCCCTCCCGAATCGTAGTCACGCACCAATCCATTCTACTACGATGGTCACTGTACCATAGGAAAAATTTAAAACAATCAATTTTGAGTCGTTCAGAAATTTTCGAAGAATTAAGGAAAACCTATCGATAACAGGCCGAGGTATTAGTTACCCGAAGAACTTCATTCTCAGCATAACACAACCGTCATTCAGTCTTCGTTCGTCCTCGTTACCTCTGTCCTGTTCTTTTCCCTTTTTTTCTCTGCAATGGTATCACAAAGGATAAATTTGATTTTTCTTCCAAGTGGCCCTCTTTGGGTAACCTAACTCTCGCTCTGTAAACTAATTAGTATAGCCTTTACTCGCATTAGGGTTGTGTTTTCTCATTCCAAAAAAAAGGTTCCTGCAAATATTGAAAACCGGCTGCCATTCGAAGGCGTCATAAAACTAAGACCTACATTCAATTATTAGCACAGAACAAATTGGGGGAGAAACTACGTATATAGCGCTTTTCACTTAGCCTAAGAATAAAGCGATACAAAGATGGACTTATATAAAGCTACTCTCTTTGAGTTGGTTTCAAATTCCGAAATCACTCTAAAGATCGGAGCTAACGAATAATATTTGGATCTATCTGTTTAAAGATAAACTGGCTGTAGAAAATGTAAGATTCTGTGAGGGATAAATCTGCTCGAATAATTCAGGATATTCAATACATCCACGAGCCACGTCAAAGGGAAGAATCAGCAACTTCTTTTTTCTAATGACTTTAAGTATATTGGTTGACAGCGAGCAGTATAGGATGGAAGGGGATCGAAAAAATTACGATGCTCAAGAGAAAACAGATGAAGTCTTGAGTAGTAAAGTCCTCTCTCGGCGAACAATATTAACTCTCTCTAAGACTCTCATCATTTCCGTCCTAATGTATGGCGCAGAAGTGTTTGGAGTGTTTGAGAGAAAGATTCTACGCAAGATTTTTGAACCTTTGAACAATGACCTGTATGAGCTTTAAAACTACATAGACATTAGATCCAGCGGCTACGTTGTCTAGGTCATTTCCTCCCAATAGTTACAAACGCTCTGGCTCTGAAAGTATTCGATGCGGTACCAGCTGGTGGTAACAGAGGAAAAGGAAGGTTTCTTCTGCGTTGAAAAGAGAAGGTGGAGGAGGATTTGCCTTCACTTGGTGTGTTCTAGTGGCTCCGCTTAAAACAAGAAAGGAACGATTGGCGCGCTTAGTTAAGATCGGTCAAAATCGCGTAAGCAGTTATCGCGCCAATCAAGAAGAAGAAGTGAGTTAAAAAGAATTTTCCCAGTTTAAGGGTATTTAAAGCCTTTCGCATAACGCTGAAGAAAGTGAAGTTACTATATGCCTTCGGAAGCAAATAGCATGCAGGGTTCAAAAATATAGAACCTGAGACAAAACCACAACGGAACGAAATCTTTAACAGCGGAAAGCTGATGTTTTAAGTTAGTGTAATGCAAAATAAAGAGAATGGGTGATCCATAAATGCGCATATGGGGAAATTTTTTATACTAAGTGATTATTTATTTTCCAACCACCAACTGATTAGATTATTCAAACCAAGCTGCCTAAAGAGAACAACGGAATGCTTGAAACAACCGTCAATGTCATTGATAAATAAGACGAATAATAATAGAGGCAGGGATATTTGCTTGTGGAACACCGAATTATGCGGTAAATTAATTGAAAATGAAAATTTTTCTTTAACTTTTCTTCTTCTGCGAGCAGACCATTAGTTTAGAGGTATACCTGACAGAAATATGCGCCAGCCAATTAGGTAAGGTAAATAATTCTGACCATTTTCAGCTAGAAGTCTTTAAAGAACCGTATGTAACCACTTATTGGGTCACCCTATACTATGCTATACTATACTAAAGAAGGCATTACGCCTTGGGAAAGCCATTTGCGTTCTACAGCATTCAAAATAAAGGTAAAAAAGCATAAAATTCGACTAAATCTTCGGTACCCCCACGACTAAAGAGAAAAGTTGGAGTAGACGGTCAAAAAGCTAAGCTCTTTAGGCATATGTTCATGCCTCTTCGGGTGCAAGCAAAGTCACATTATCGCCTGGTTTCCTAACTCAACTGATTTAAATTTATCTGCCTAACAATAAACCTACACCGAAGTTAGAGGAAAATCTTCATTTAGCCGATCACAAGCCCTTCTAAAAGCACGCGCCAATTAATATATACTGCTAGTGGAGTAGCATATAAGTCCTCATTTTACTAGAACAAAATTAGGCAGAAATGTTACACATAAGTAAGCAACAGCAAAAATGTCGTAGGCAGAGATGTGGATGTGCATTTGTCTCAAAAGTCAGCTTAGCATTAAAGGCATGCCATGGCGTATACGCAATCTACGAGTAAAAGAACTAAAGTATTGTTTTCGGATACCCACCAACTCAGCAATCTTATCCACACAATTACATACATACAACCATCAACAAACAAAGCAATGAACGAAGCACATTTTGTCACCTGCTCGAGTGCAAGTCTACTTAACAAGGACATGCGCAATTGTCCTTTCGCATTAGCTTGACGGTCGTTGCGTGTATTCTCATAAACAATGACTAGCCAATGAAACGAAAAAAAGCTTAACCAAGCTGGTTAAACCATAGCTAGGTATAGCAACTCAAAATCTTGCTCTTTTACATATAAGGGTATCAAGCTTGAGAAGCATAAGCTTCCTGATACTGATGTGCACACGCACACGCACACACACACACACACATGTTTTTAGCTTACTAGACGTATGTATAAATACAGTAGGTTTGTGTAGCGCAGCTTCAGTTGTATTTCTCGTTTGTGCGGGAGCTTATTCTTACCGTGCGCCTTGAAAAAACTTCCAGAAAATTTTAGCTACGAGTTATCCGAATTTGCGATTTGGTGCACGAATTTTAAGCAGCACCCACGAATAGCTATTGCTCCAGTAGAAAGTTGTTGTTTTTATCTATACAATATTAATTTTTTGGCTACGTTTCCAAATTACCATTTTTAACAAATACTCGCATTTTTAACAAAAATAGCATCATTTTGGTCACCAGCATTTTGGATTGACAGGTAAGTGACAAATTGTGGCACGTGCCACTTGAGCTTTTGTTGTAAACAAAACGACGTGTTTGGACTTTTCAAGTTGCATTTCGTTTAATTTTTTTGTCAAGTCTTGGATTACGAAAATGGTGACTTAAACAAAAAATAAAAAATTATAAAAAATTCAACAAATTATTATTTTTAATATTTAAAAAAAATTGAAATTTTCTTTATATTCCCATTTTAATTTAATTTTATTTCTACATTTTTGTTTTATATTTTTGACTAAAAGTTATGAACCTTGTGCTTTAAGAGGTAAAACCGCTTTAGTGAATAAATTTAACGAATTGTTTGCTTTTGTTGAGTGTGGAAAACCTTCCTCTTTTACTTCTTGTACACTCCTCTCGGGAGCATAGGGCCTCGACAAGACTCTTCCATCGTACACAGTGCAGTGCTCCTGTTTTCGCACCGTCCCATGAGATGTCGGCATCTGATAGTTCGCGTAACATCAACCTTCTCCAAATGTTTTTGGTCGACCGCGACCTCTGCTCCCCTCCGGGTTCCAGTCCAATGCTATTTGGTGGTTTTCTCAATGTCTGACCTATCCATCGCCACTTTCTGCGTTTGATTTGCCTAAGGATGGCTTTCTCTTTGTTAATCTCCACAGTGCGTCGTTACTGATGGTGTTTGGCCAGAATATTCTGCAGATAATGCGGAGGCATTTGTTGATGAAGGATTGTAGCCTCTGTGTGATGGTGTTAGAGACCAGCCATGCTTCGCTTCCGTACAACAATACGAACTTCACGCATGAGCCGAATATTCGTAGTTAGTGCGGCTGCAGATTTTCGAACTCGCTCATATTGTATGCATTCACTCGAATGCCGCCTTTGCTTTGTTTAGCCTGCAGTTGACATCTTCATCTGCTCCATCTCCATCTGCCGTGCTGATCGAGCCGAGGTAGCAGAAGCTTTTGACGAATCCCACCGGCCACCGGGTAACCAATATCTGTCTTGCGTTATTCTGGTTAACTCTCAAGGCCTTGGTCTTGGTCATGTTGACTTACAGTCCACCAGTGCTTGCCAGCGCGACTAGTTTGTCCGCCTTCGCTTGCATGTCAGAGAGTTTGTGAGAGCGGGAGCAGATGTCATGAGCGAAGTCCAGGTCCTCAAGATGACTGGTGAAACTCCATACGATGCCTTTTTTGTGCAGGGTCGGTTGGGTCATGACGTTGTCAGGGACGATGATCAAGAGAAGGGACGACAGGGGACAACCTTGCCTTACGCCTGCGTTGGTAGTGAATGGCTCGCAAATATCGCCTTTGTGTAGCACTGCCAATTTGGAGTTCTCGTACAGGGCTTTGATGAGGCGGGAATTCCCTTTCTATGGTACTCAGTGCAGCCATATTGCGTCTCGTTTGATAGTTTCAAACGCCTTCTTAAAGTCTACGAACATCATATAGAGCGGGGAGCGCCACTCAACTGATTTCTCTATTATAATCCGAAGTATGTTGGCTTGGTCAACACAGCTTGCCTCTTAAGGCGCGTTAGATATCTTTGAGCCTGCTTTGTATGATCACGGCTACAATTTTGTATGATCACGGCTACAAACCTCGCCAGTTGCCGCAGTCATGCCCTTCTTGGGCAGCTTTACTATGATGCCTTTTGTCCAGAACAGCGGCAGCTTTTCATTGCTCCAGACGGCGGTGATGTAGGGATGAAGAATTTCCGCTGATATTTGCGGGCCGGCAGGCTGTTTGTTCAGGATGTATGCCATCTTCGCCCGCCGCTTTGTTGAGCTTCAGCTTCTTAATTGCCATAAGAAACCAAATTTGTTCATACCATCCTTGCTAATATTACTCGTGCGAAAATCAGTTTGTTTGTCCTATCATAAAATGGGGATGACAGAGTCAATCTTCAGAATCGGTTTTTTCGGATTCTCTTACGGGCGGACAGATTTATCATAATCTACGAACTTATGACTTGGGAAGCACATGTAGGTGGGTGGTTAAGTAAATTTGTTCTTTTAATGGAGCACCTCGGAAGAAGTTCTTCGATTTTGGACCGAAAAACTGAGTAGTAGATTGAAAAGAAAAACAATTTATATTCAATAATACTCGTAAAACGTCTATGCACTTACAAAAAAATTTAATTTTTAAATTAATTGTGAAACATTAATTCAATCCCTACTACAGTCTTTAAGTATCGGTTGTTTTTTTAGCTACCTGAGAACTATCGATATCGATAACGATAGGTTGACCGCTAAGAATGGCAAACTGTATTTACATTTCCGTTCAGTAAGGTTTGGCAAATCATCATGAATCGATTAACGCCAAAACTACACTTAAAAATATTGAAACTAAAAAAACAAAAAATGTGTTCGCGAAGTTCATAGAGCATCGATATTTCTTGAAAAAACGTATCGACTATCGTTCGCCATAGATCTTAACATGACGTTGTTTTTCGACTGCCTGGATAATTTTACGTTCGTGCCAGCTGCTTCAAGAATTGAAACCAAATGGCCAACGTTGGCGTCGCATTTTTGCTGATTGGGCTCGTTTAGATTTATTATTCAGTTTAGTTCCAAAAAAAATTTTTTTTTAGTCAACTTTATTTTGTAATCTGTCTATACTTAGAATAGAATTGAAACCAAATGGCCAACGTTGGCGTCGCATTTTTGCTGATTGGGCTCGTTTAGATTTATTATTCAGTTTTGTCTCAAACAAATTTTTTTTTTACGCTATTTTTTTTTAATCTGTCTATACTTATAATTCAGAAGACATTTTGCAAATATTTGATTAAATTTAGAAGTGACTTTGATTGTATTGTTACAGGTATATTTCCTGTGAAATATCCTTTCTAAAATAAATAGAATAAGTTCAATATTTCATAGGTAACTCTTAAGCGAGCTGGTTCGTTTTTTTTTTTTTTTTTTTTCGACCTTAAAAAGACACGTGATAGTGGCATGAGGGTAGCGGCCAGTTCATTTGGGTGCGATTGAGGTCGATTTCGGTATTTTCTGGTTAAATTTTGTATTTCCTTTTTTATTGAAGGGATGTTTAAGTCCCGATGAATATAGGCGTTTGTCACGTACCTCGAATCGTCGACTATGGTGCGTAGGGTCTTGGATTGGAAACGCTGCAGGATTTCCAAGTTTGAATTTGATGCTGTGCGTCACAGTTGGTTTCAACAATATAAGACCATGTAGGTTTTATCACAGTTTTGTAAAGAATAAGCTTGTTGTCCATTGAGGGCGTGGATTTATGGTTTAACAGCCAGTACACATCTCGAGTTATTAGTCAAAAATTGGACTAATTGGAAAAAATACTCAAAAACAACCACGGCAGACATACATACACGGGATATCATTGTCAAAAGATAAATGCCAAGAAACTATCTAACAGATTATAATAAAAAAAAATATCCCAACATATTTCTGTTTTGTATTACCATTTTAAATTATCAAGCTCTTAAAAAAACACCCAATATTTTATTTGTTTATTTATTGACTAGAAATATAATTATTAATAATAATATTGCAGCCATAGCCGAATGGGTTGGTGCGTGACTACCATTCGGAACTCAGAGAGAACGTGGGTTCGAATCTCGGTGAAACACCAAAATAAAGAAAAAGTTTTTTTCTAATAGCGGTCGTCCCTCGGCAGACAATGGTAAACCTCCGAGTGTACCCTACGATCAAAAAGTATCGAGAATGTTTAATTTAAACGAGCCGAGCACGTGGGAACCGGTCCATATTTTATTCTTATGTTGGTAGGACAGTAAGACACACATCTGTCACTTTTAGCGCCATCGGTTCATTTGGGAGTTGCTGCACGTCGCAAACGGTCGGAAATGTGGACAAAAAATTCTTGGATTTTGCATGATGATAACGTCCCATCGCACCGAGCCCAAATTGGGCTTGATTATTTGACCAAACACCAAGTAAATACCATCATGCCAGCACCCTATTCACCTGATATGGTCCCGTGCGACCTCTTTTTGTTTACCAAGTTGAAGTTACCACTTCGTCGAAGGAGATTTCAGTCGATAGAGGAGATCAAAGAGAATGCGACGAAGGAGCTGAAGGCCATCCCTTCGTCGACCTACCGGGGGTGCTTGGAGGACTGGGTTAAACGTTGGCACATGTCTGTTGCTTCAGACGAGTCATATTTTGAAGGATATAAAATAAATTTGCCAGAAATTTAACTTTGTTTTGTTTTATTTAAACATTCCCGGTACTTTCTGGTCATAGGGTATTTCTGCCATGAAAAAACGGTTCGGAATCGGCTTGAAACTGTAGGTTCCTCCATTTGTGGAAAAATAACAAGACGCACACCACAAATAGGAGGAGGAGCTCGGCCAAACATCCAAAAAGGGTGTATATATAATATTGCACTACGAAAGGCACTAGTAGCTAAGGCTATCGGCCTAGCCTTCAAGTAATCTGGCGCGCAGTTTGAAAAAAATTGCTCTAGACACTGAGAAAAAGTTGAGTATTGAACATTTTAAAAAATTTATTCCGCCATAGAATATTCTTTTAAAACTTTAAGCCAGGGTGGGCCATATAGCGTTTGCTTTTTGAACCACCTATTTTTTTTGAGAATGGTAACACAAATGACATGTAAAATCTGTTCATAATTTAGTTAAAGGCTTGACATTTACGAAATGGGACGTTATACGCTTGAACAAAATTGGGAAATATTGAAAACCTACTTCCAAAGTGGCGAGTCTTCTTCTTCTTTTCTGATTTTCACATCGGTGGCTATGCAATAAGCAAAATTGTCGGGTTTGGGGCTCAGAAAATCCACACGTTACTATAGAGAAGCAAATGCATCCACAACGAGTCACTGTTTGGTGCGGTTTTTGGTCTGGCGGCATCATCGGGCCATTTTTTTTCCGAAAATGAGCGAGGAGCCGCGGTTACAGTAAATGGCGAGCGTTACCGTGACATGCTCAACGAGTTGTTTCCAAAAATTGAAGAGGATGACATGGACGACATTTGGTTTCAACAGGACGGTGCAACTTGTCACACTGCCAAAGTTACACTCGAACTTTTGGCTACCGTTTTTGAATTCCGATATCAATTGGCTGCTTCGGAGCTGTGATTTAAGCCCGTTGGACTATTTTTTGTGGGGAACCATTAAGGACAAATGCTATGCGAACCATCCAGAGACGATTGATGCTTTAAAACACGAAATCGAAGTTGCCATTCATGAAATTGGAGCCCAAACAATCGAATATGTGCTTAAAAATTAGGTTGATCGAATGGCCTATTTTTCATTCATAAATAACAATGTTAAATCTTCAAAATAAAAAAAAAGTATGAAAAAATATTGATTAGTCTTTTTTTTTATAGCCGATTCAAAAAGCAAATTTTACATGGCCCACCCTATAGTAATTCAGATAAGAAAAACCCTAAAATGGTGCTGCCTCTTAGAGAAACTAACTTTTGAAGCTGAACTTGTTCTTAATTGACTCCCCAGTCGCTCAAACGACTTCGAATATATTAAAAATTATCTTTAGTTTCTTGCACGAACTGTGATATAATTTTACATATATAGCTAGTGAAATGAAATCCTTTTTTGTTTTTTTGGTGGGTGAGATAGGGTTCAAAATGCCTTCGCGACCGTCGTCACTGCGTCGTGGTGTGGCTACTAAAACGATCGCTCCTCTCCTTCTGGGGAACCACCCTTCCCGGAACTGCTTTCTATATTACTTCGGGAGGGTCCACAACGGCATCTATAAAGGACCAATTCTATACACCCACGTCTGGGTCAACCATATTAATAGCCAGCTTTCATGCTATAGGCTCGTCTTCTTGTGTCTCTATCTGTGCGGCTTCGCTTTGTTGCAATGGGTCGAGGTCAATCTTTTTTTTCGTAGTACGTTCTCGATGTATTCTTAACATTACATTAAATGTCGGGAGATCAGATCTTTTACAAAGTATTAATGTACTATATTTTCATCATAATCCTCCTCAGAGGAGCACTGTGATCGAGAAGATCTTTCGTAACCCGTTATGAAGTTCGTAACCCTCATAACCAAATCGATTTTAGTCTACATTGTCCGTGGTGGTTGTGTTCCTGGCTGTCATAGGAAAAGCTGTTCTTTTCTTGAAAAATAATAATCTATTCAGGTAGTGAGAAACATTTTTTTCAGTATGAGAAACCCTTAATATTTATGTTCTCTGACTTTCTTTTTGTTAAAAACTTCACATAGTATACTGACCTATTACCACCTTATCCATTCACTTTGCTTTCTTAATAATTCTTGAAAATACTGAATTGAATATGGCCATATCTGTGATCAAGGCTTTAGAAAAATAACACTGGGATGTTGTGCTCGAAACCTCTTAAGTTTCAAAGATTGGAACGAGCCGACCGTCCTTCCATAACTCAGCTATGTTTTTCATTAATTTTTCACAATCAATAGCAGATTTTTGTAGTAGAGTCTCGGACACAATTAGAAGTTGTAGAGATTCTCTTTCGCCAAAAAGTGCTGCATTGGACTCAGTATACAATTGAACTAAGCTGAAAGAAGAATAAAAACTCACTGATGACAAGCTTATTCGTTCGGTTACATAAGTACGAGGTTGAGTCAATAAGGATCTGAAAATCCGAAATTCAAAATTTTTCTTAAGAATGCATCCCAATATTCGGGATGGTCTATCAAATAGGTTTAGGTATTATGACAGCCATTGCAAACAGAAGCATGCGTGCGTTTTCGTAAAACTAGAAGTAGATGATGCTGAAAAAACCGCACGCCATTCAAATAAAAGCTTGAAAAATGTCATTGGCATCAGCGTCATTGATTGTAATCATCCGCCGCTGGTTGAGTCCCTTGCGATGGAGTCGTATTAGCTCAGATTGATGGTTGACAGTTTGCCGTTAGATCAACGGCTAATAAAGGTGCGTGAATGAGCGATTTCAGTTCCCATAAATATTTGGATATGAAAGAACTATTCGCGAGATTATTACTAAGATTTGGAGTGTTTCGTGTTGATATTCGTAACTTTAGACGAAATAAGGAAGCAAAACAAAAAAAGGAACCATTGAGATATTGGGCCTCTAATGAAATGAGGAAATTGCTCGGTGGTCAAATATTGTATTTGGAGCGTATGAAGAGGTCTTCAATGAGACAAACGTCTATTTTGAATGTACATAACTACAAATTATATTATTTGAAGGGCATCAAGCAATTGTTGAAATATTTCCAAATTTTCCAATATGTACGAGAGAAGGTAAAACAGTTCGATGAATGGAGGTGGTGAAGAGAAGGAAGGGTATTTTTCTTGCTCAAAACTACTTGATGGTTCAATAAAAACAATTTTAAGTTCTAATCAAATCAATCCATCGAGAAGCAAAAATTAACTAAGAAGAATATTGAGTTTCGGGACTCTTCCACAAATGTTCACGGGAACTATTGATCCGAAATGAAACTAAATGAAAACAGAGGAGGTTTGCCCTTAGACATTGTTGTTGTTGTTGTAGCAGTTAACTTTGTCATGTCAGTGAGGGGTAAATCACCGCTCATCTTCGTCTAGCTCATCAGTTGGTAGGCCCAGGAAATTTGCTGTTTCGACAGGTTGGGTTCAGAGGGAGAGGAGTGTTGGATGAGTCGGCTTGATAGGGCATGTGATAAGGTGGTTAGTGTCGTGCGGGGTGCCTTCACATGCTGGCTATATGTTTGGTATGTCGGAGTCAATTCTGGATAAGTAGGAGTTTAACCTACTCCAGTATCCAGAACGTAATTGTGTCAAGGTTACGCAGGACTCTCGGGGAAGTTGGAGCTCTTCGTCTGCAATGGGCGGTGGTTGGACTCCGATGACGACACTCGGGGGTCGGGTGCTTAAGAAGGTGGTAAGAGTCTCCCGATGAATGTCATTAATTGTCTGTCTTTACACTGTCCGATCCAGTAATTGCCCGTATTTGTTTGTTTTGTCGATCTGTTTTGTTTGTTTTCTCCTGGATCTCGTCCGCGTAATTGAGGAGGAGCCGCCTGATATGCCTGGGAGGCGGCTCAGGATCAAGCAAGTGTCTGCATTGGTGGAACCTGCAATAACACCCTAACAGGAACTGCTTACTGAACAGGTTATTATGCTCCTTTACAGGGAGCAAATAGGCCTCGTCTTGTAGATGTTGAAGTGGGGACATCGAAAGACATCTTGTCGCAGTGCTAATGGCAGGGTTTTGACAAGCCTGTAGCGTCACACCTGACAAGTCCTTGACGTCGAAAGGAGTTTTGTGCCCTCTACTCATCACAGCATCTTATTCAAACCCAGTGCCCTCAATAAACCTAAGATAGAGCTGGGTTGGACAGGCCGAGATTTCTACTCCTTCTTCTCGAAAAGGAAGTGTGTTAGAATTCCTCTTTCTATATGCCGAGCCTTTGCAGACGACTGTAGAATCTGCAGTGCCTAAGTGCATGCCACAAAACATTCTATGTTTTTCCTAAGGAAGATTTAATCTCTTTTGATTCTACCCTACCAGTAAGGACTTTGCCTAGCGTAGCACAGTTTGGTGCCAGCTTACGTCTTCTAGCCTTAGCTCTTCGCTTCTAAGCACTTCTTTGATGGTATGTTGACCTATTAATAGCGAGGCCGCAGCCTATCAAGTCAGGGCATTCGCTACTTCGCCCATGGCATACCGCTATCTTCTGGGGCCAATATATAAGTAATACCCACAGCCGGATACGATTGGGCACTCCTTACTAAGCGATATACTCTTTTAAAATATAAATATTTTGAAGGAAGAGAGTCAATTGAAAATGATTAGCGCTCAGATCGACGTTTTGATATGAAGTCTTCAAAATATTGTTGAATAAATCGAAAAACTTGTTCTGGAGGAGGCAAATTTAAAAAGAAATTATCATTTAAAACCATTTTGAATATCCTCCATGATCATCTCACTTTACATATGTGTAAGGTCAGGTCAAGACAGGTGACGAGAATGCTCTCTACAGATGCAACACTACATCCGGTGTCGACTCGAATTTTGTAATCCGCTTAACGAAAAGAGAAATGAATATTGACTGATTCCAGATACGCACCTGAGTCGAAGCTGGAGGCTATGCGACGCAGCCTAATAAACTCCAGATATTACAATCGGCTGAAAAGATGAGGAATTTTGTTTTTTGGTCGATTACAAAGAAAGAAGACAAGAATCAGCTGGGAAAATAATCAACTATACTTTTCGAGAAACTAAAAGTAAAACGGCGGCCTCCGTAGCCGAATGAATTGGTGCGTGACTACCATTCGGGATTCGGAGAGAACGTAGATTCGAATCTCCGTGCATGAACATCAAATAATAGAAACATTGTTTCTAATAGCGGTCGCCCTTCGGCAGGCAATGGCAAACCTTTGAGTGTATTTCTGCCATGAAAAAGCTCCTCATAAAAATTTGGAGTCGGCTTGAAACTGCAGGTCCCTCCATTTGTGGAACTACAGCAAGAACAGTACACCACAAATAGGAGGAGGAGCTCGACCAAAACCAAACACCCAAAAAGGGCGTAAGGGACGGGTGTAAAAGAAGGCGAAGAGGCGACTCCGGATGTGCCACTTTTGTACGCCAATGCGCTCGTCCATAAGAATCATGTTTCTAGGGCTTCCCGATACAAGACTATACAACTCTTAATTACCCAGTTTTAAATATCTCATATTGCAAATGTAGCTTCTAAGAAAAAAGAAATTACTGACGATTCGGGAGCACAGTCGGCCGTTTCTAAAAATTTTTGTTTTGTTCTAAATAATAAATAAACTTTGCGAAGGATCTGAGAACTGTATTCAGCTTAAAAAGATATATATGGAAAGGAAAATTAATTTCATATATGAATTCATCTTCCCTCCCCTTCATTCTTTGCACCTTTTGAACTCGCATCGTAATGAGCACATTTTTAGAGCTGATAAAAATTACTAAAATATCGATTAGTGGCTTTTGACAGCCACAAAATTATTCTTGCCAGATAATGAAATAAAATAAATTGATAAGATAATGCAATAAAATTGAAGAAAAAAATTAAATCATATATCTTTCGCTAGTTCAATGAAATTGGGACTTTATTTTACTACAAAAATATGAACATAGGAAAAGAAATCCTTGCCTTTGGTTTCTAATTATTCTACATCGTTAACAAGCACTGGCATTTGTGGAACGATTACCAAACCAAATCAGCTTCGAAAAAGTAACCGAATAAAACAGGAAATTAAACTACTCAAGGGTCATAGAACTGCTGGAGACCAGCCAAACTGTGCGCACAACGGAGTGTCGTTTACCCAAAGAGAACAAGTGCGATTAGGGGTTGAGGGTTGAATTGCTCAACTTAATGGGGGTTGTTCTCACTGCTCGCACTGCAATATTAAATTGTCGCGTGTAAAGCGACTGCATATGACGTTGAAGTGGTTAGCGACAATCCCATATGCGGGCCACAAAAAGAGAGCGGCGCGCATTATACCAACGCTTATTATGGGTGAAAATTCTCATAGGCGTGTATGTATACATACGGCCGTATGTACATAGCTTATATCGGAAATATAGCCGAAAAATCGACAGGGAGCTATTGCTTTCGAAACGGCGGACAGTTGAACAGCAGCACTCGAAGCATACGGATCAGTTACCGGCTTAGGCGAAAGCGGCACACACAACTTCTCACGTACTTCAGCAAATTTTCTTCTCCACTACACCTCATTCCATTCCGTTGTTCAGTATTCGGTTCAGCACGGGTTGGTTCAATTAATTCAGTTTCAGTCTTCTGTGGGTTCTGGTGGATTTTCTCACTCTTTTCTTGTTATACCGACAAAATTGGTAAAGTGTTAGCAACACAAACTACAGTTAAAAGGCAACGCATCAAATCGTCAAAGAATAATCATCAAAATGGCCGAAAATTGTGCAAAGTGCAAAAAATCAATTACCAAAGAAGGTATTGTAATTTGTAATTCTGATGATTGCATGAAAAAGTTTCATCGGACCTGCGTGAATATTGATGACGCTGTCTACGATGCGATTCAGAAGAATCCATTGATTTCATTCAATTGCGAGGAATGTAAAAATCAATCACCCAAGGCGCTGGCCGCCAAGCTGCAGACAATGGAGGAAAAATTAAATAAAGTCTACAATGGCGTGAATCAGATCTCGACACGTATGTATCAGCAATATTTTCAATTCGGCAACGCGAACAATGTAGACCCGAAGAAACAACCCAATAACCTTATCGTGGTTGGTAACAACTGTAATTCGGATCGTCTGCAAGTTGTCTGCGATTACGGGCGTTGGGTGCAGGTGGGCAAATTCGCAACCTCCACCAGTGAGGATGACATTATCGAGCATTTGGCTGAGGAGTTGAAGATCAATAAGAATCTAGTCAAATGCACAAAACTTGTCAAGAACGATGCGAATTTATCGCAATTATCATATTGTAAATTCAAGATATCAATTCCCGACTATCGTTTCAATGAGTTGTTCAACGAAAATATCTGGCCCAGCGGTGTTATGGTCAGTCCCTTCACACCACGTTCGCAGTTGAATCAGAATCGTATATAAGGCAAAGCCATTGATGGGCGGGTGGATGAGGGTGCTAATCGCAGACGGATAAATAAGAAGAAGAAGCGGAAAAGAACAAAGGAGGACGGCGACGGGAATGACGAGGGTGACGACGAGAAGCAAGTGGAGCCGAGACAGCAACGTGAACGAAAGCCGACTAAGACAGCGGTTTCGGCATCGGCATCGGTATCCGTATTGACGACAGCATTGACACACGATAAGCAACCGGCTGAGAAGGAAGAAGCTGAGGTAAGCGGAGAACAGGTGAAAAACACAAAAGACGATAATGCGGTTGCAAAGCAAGTGATTACAGAGGAAGCACGAGCAATAAATGAAAAACCCGAAACCGAGAGTGGAAAAGAAGAAGCAGCAGCTGCAGTAGTGCCGGAAAATGAAACCAACGACGATACGGATACAGATGAAGAAGAACAGGAACAGGAAGAGGACGAGGAAGAGGAAGAAGAAGAAGACGAGGAAGTCGAACCGAATGTGAACGCAAGCGAGACTACAGCTGTTCGCAATGCAGGCGATCGGGCAGCATAGTGCGTGTGTACGATAGAGACAAAGTCCTCAACTTTTCCGCAACGGGGTAGTAAGAGTGGGTGGGGGTAGGCGAGAGCGCAGTAGTCGAAATACTTGGCAATGGGGGTTGGCCACAATGGGGCAGCGATTAAATGGTGAGTGGCGTGTGACGCGCAGCATAAGAAAGAAAAAAACATAAATAAATGCAAAAGTGTACGATTCTGAATGAAATGCAATCATTTATGTGAATTTTTACATTTTTTCAATGTAAATTAAGCTGCGCCACAAGCAATGGCTTTGCTGACATTTTAAAATTCTGCAAGTTTCACACATACATACGCACATGCAATTGTGTGTGTAGTCATCTATGTGAATCCAGCAAAATGGTATTAATGCCAGAATTCATGCAAAATAAAAAAAAAACGCGTAAAACAAACACGAAATAATTTTTAAAGCATGCAATTGCTAATAAATCCTTTTGAAGGCAACTTTAAAATGCATTTCAAGTATTTTAGAATTGAAATTGGAAAAAAATTTTAATATGACGATTTATAAAAAAGTCATGATGATGCTAAAAAGCAAGTATTTATGCAAAAAACAAATTATGCGAATGAATTATCTAGTAATTTAAAAAATATTTGTCGTACTTACACACTTAACAAATAAAAAAATATATTTAAAACATTTAAGAAGCGTACGTAACCAAATGATACCGTAAAAAACGCAAAAAAAATAAATGAGAAATAACTAAACAAAAATTAAGTATCTAATTGAAATATTCCCTATACATTAAATACACACAGGTGAAGCAAACCAAAAATATTTAAGTACGATTAGCGCAACTGCCACACATTCCAAAGATGCATACCAACAATATATGAGTTATCTATGTATTTTAATTTTTTTTTTTTACATATTTTTTCACTTAATCTACTTATATGGAATTATTTTGATGGATTTCCACATGTGTAGTTTCTCAAATACCGTTTTAATATTTTTGAAGTAGATGTTACTAATAAAAACATACGATTTATTTGAATACAAAGTTTCCAGTTAAAAACTTTTTTTATAATTTCTTGAAAATATTTAAAAAATAAATTCAATAACTATGTACTTTTCATTAGGCAATCAATACCGTTTACCAATACAATTTCAAACACACAAAAAAAATTCAAATTATTCTTATAATTATTCATGAGCTGTTTTAATTATATTTTTTTGGCCCGAAAATCGGTTTTAAAAACTTTTCTCTTTACTCAATGATAAAATTTCAAATACATACATACAAACTTTAATTCTGTAAACAAACTACATATATAATTATTTACTTACATACTTACTTACTTATTCAAACATACAGTAGACCACCACTTAAATGGAGCTGCAAATTATGCAAGCAGATACAATTTTAAAAAAATTTAGCAATAAAGAAGATGAATAGCAAAACAGATATGGGGCAAAGTGCTTAAGTGCAAATGCGTATGCAAGAATGCAAGAATGCAAAACGAAAAAATATTTACTTAAATGCCGAACTTTTTAAATATTGCAAGTAAATAGTACTACATACAACTTATTCAATTTCAACAAAAAATTATAAAAAGTATTAAAAACGATTACCCAATTGCTAAATGGTCAAACATACTTACATACATATTTACCAACAAACATGCATACATACCTACATATAATATGAAAATTGTACTTGTAGTTTTTGATGCATTTCTCAAAGCTTGTCGAAAAAATTTTAGAAAATTTTGAAATTATGATATAAAAATGAATGAACAATTACCGTAACAACAACCAACAAAAATCAATGAGCACCGCAATCTTCGCATGCACATACTTCCATTTCGGAAAGTATTGTGATTTTTTTCTCCCTTATAAAATGCAAATTGTCGGTATTTTATATCATTTTAACAAAATATGTGCAAAATCAATAGGAACTTTACAACAACAGCCGGAACAGCGTACTGTAACTGTATTGCATTGTAGCAAGAACTGAAATCCATACATACATACATACATACATATGTATGTACATGCAAGCGTACATCCGCACATGTACTCGCGTACGTGTATACGTGTGCATGCATGTATGTATGTATGTGTGTATGTATATATGCAGCTGTTATCACTACGAGAGAGAAGCGAATGATTGTAAAAGTAGGATTTTTTTAAAGCCGAAATATACGCAATTATGCAATGAAGTTCATTTTTTAGTAAAAAAAATAAAAAAAAAAATACCAAAAAAATAATAATGGTAGTTATTTATTCAAAGTGTATTTAGTATACAATATGCATGCATGTATTTATGTCGAATTTTTAAATAAATTCAAAAAAAAACAAAAAAAAAAAAAAATGATTTTAATATTGTTTTTAAAATTATAATATTTTTAATATTACAAGGGGAAGTCCAAAATAAACCAGACAGACTGAGCTAAAATAGAAACGACAGGAGCTTTGTTCTGATAACTTCGAGTTTATTTATTCAAAAGAGTCCCCACTGGCCTCGGTACACTGTTTTGCGCGATCTAAAAGGATTTCGTAAGAGTGTTTCAGGTCTTTGACCAGAATATCCCCCTTAGGATGTCGATACAAGCCTTTTGGATGGCCTCAACGTTTTCCTTTCATGGCCAAATGCAATTTAACGAATTGGTAGAAGTCACAGGGAGCCATATCGGGCGAATACGGTGAGTGAATGATGGTTAAAATGCGAGTTCTACTCGTAGTCAAAAAATCAGTCACAAGAGTGGATCGCAATAAGCACCAGCTTCCTCCTTCGCGGGGCTCAGGGCGAATTCGACGAGTGCGATGCAACAAACGCTTCAAAACGCCAACATAGAAAATAGCATTGATGGTTTTGCCCGTTGGCACGAACTCCTTGTGGGCAATTCCCTTGGAATAGTAAAAAAATGAGCATCGACTTTATTTTTGACTTCTCAAAACGCGATTTTTTGGGTGGTGGCTCGTCTGAGGCCCTCCATTCCAGTGTGTGGATTATGAACGATGTACTGCGTTTGCGTTAACCGCTCTGTGCTGCTGATGAAATTAATCAGATTTTTAATATCAACGCCAGCTATATCAGCAGGCGTAGCAAAGAAGTAAGAGCCAAGATGCCTGGATCTTAACCCTGGACTCGAGCTTTTTGCGTTGGATGTATGGAGGATGAGGTGGGATCATCTCAGCACTTTCTCCTTAGCTGCCCTGCTCTGACAGTGTTAAGAATCAGGTAATTCCAAGTCTCACAGCATGCGTTCCTCGCGCATAGTGTCGTGTAAGAAAACCCATGAGATTCGAGAGCTGATATTTTCTCAACCTTAGAAGCGCACCCGAGCGCCCCCAATCCACACGTGGCTAGATCACGACCTTACAAGTTTGTGTACTTGCCCAGCGCTCGCTGACTTGGCGCGAAGCCCATCTTTCCCGGAGCAGACCGCAGATAGTCAGGGGGATCCCAATTCTCTCCCTTCCCGGCGAAATCACCTCATATGTCCCTTGTCTGGCCAGATCATCCATCTCACAGTTTCCCGCAATGTCGCTATGACCAGGAACCCAAATGATGCTTATGTCAAAGAATTCGAACGCAGTCGAAAGTGATGTCAGGCATTCCCTGACCAGTTTCGAATGCACCGTCACAGACCCAAGGCCCTTATTGCCGCTTGGCTGTCGGAGTAAATATTTACTTTCCTGAGTGTTAGTACGCATGTGAGCAGCCAATCAGCTTGATTGCGGCTACCTCTGACTGGAACACACTGCAGTGATCCGGTGACCTGAACTTGAGTCTGATGGGGAGCTCCTCGCAAAAAACTCCTCCGCCAACCTTTGCTTCCAACCTCGATCCATCCTTGAACAGTTTCCCCAGGCCCTGTCTCCAGGTGTAGCCCCCCGTCCATTCTTCCCTTGATGGAATATGAGAAGAGGGAGTTCCGGTTGGACTAAATGAGGGTATACATTGATTCGGTGACAGGGGGATGAACTGAAAGTTTCTAAGGATGCTTAAGTGCCATAAGAGACCGAGCCTATAGGCCGGACCCCACAGCTCGTAGGAATGGCATGTCCGGAAATTATTCGTTTGGAACCGTCGCCTACTCTGAAACCGCTTTTGCATTTCTACGGAGTAGCGTTCCATCTTTCTCATCACAAGATCTATGATTGTGTGCCTACATCCAGGTCACACTTTTTCATCAGGAGAATTTTTTCTGCGAAGCCACTGATGGGGTCCCACGTTTCCTCACTACTTTTCTTTTACTTTCTTCTTCTTCTTCTTTTCTTTTACATCCTTAGTGGTTATGTGACCGACTGCATTCACCAGCGTTTGACGTTCTGCTTCCCAACTCATGCATTGGAAAAAGATGTGTTCAGCACGCGTTCTTCGTCAATATCGCCGTATATGTTTGCCATCAGTCTACTGAGTTGGGATGACATCTTAGCGGCTTACTCTGCTACTTGTTTTATTTAGGTCCAAAAGGTTAGTCTTGGGTCCAGTCTTATGGCTAAGTGCTTTAGAACCTTTTTTGTGGTTAGCGTATTTGAGCAAGTTTGCATGCTAACTTCTAACAGTGTGTGATTTTTGGTTAGAAGTATTTTCTCTATGGCTAATTTGAGGCTACGTCAATCTAACCACGTTGGTGTCCATATCATAACTTGGTTAAGTTGATTTCTTCAAGGTTTCGTGCTGTTATAACCGCGGCCTTATTGCCTGCGTATCCGATTCGAAAGGTACTATCAGGTATTTGTATATTTTCGTAGCTGATGTTCCATAATTCGGGAGAAAGAATTGATCCTTGTGCCGCTCCTGATATGACGTGATCCAGACCTCTCTAAGATTTGATAGACGAGTTTGCGATCCCGCAAATAATTCCTTATTATGCGCTGTAGGTAAAACGGAATTTTGAACCTTAGCTCTGAAGCGGATAATAGGTCCGCCCATCTTGAGCTGTTGAAGGCGTTCCTTACATCTAAGGTGGCAAGGAGGTCTATGCTTCTGGATTGAATACTACCCTGCTGAGCTGCTTCTACCATGTTTATGACAGTTTCGATTGCCTCTATGCAGACTTTCTGCGGCTAAAGCCGCGCTGTCTTGGCGATAGCCCTTCAGCATGATCTATGGCTGCGGCCAGCTTTCCCGCTGTGTCGAGCATGTAAATATAATGGCCGATATGCTGATGTAACATACGGGTGTCCTTCTTCCTCGTTTATTAGCACGGGCTGCTGCGTTTTCCAGATTTCTGAGAAAATTCCATCTCTTAGATAGGCGTTGTACATGTCTAGTAAGACTTGGGGTCGCATTTCAGCTAGTTCAGCATGAAGCATTTTCACTAGTTCAGCAAAGCGATCAGATATCAGGTATTGTTTCTTCGTACCCGGATCTGCTCCTGTGTTCATGATCGTCAGTCCGAGCCTGGCTAACATATCCAGAACCCAAGTCCTTCTCCACCTTTCTCCAACAATTGTATATAAGACTTCATTTACTTTTTCATTGGAGCAAGCTTGCGTAATGAACCCTAACTTAGCACATAACCAGATCCTGGTATATTTTTATAAGGGTTGATTCATGAGAGATCCAAATTAGATTGCACCTATCCCAGTCACGCCCAGGTAAACGACAATTTTAATCTTCCATTAATTTTATAACATGGCGGGATAACACCCATAAGCATGATTTGCCTAAGAAAGAATTAAATTCAGGAGGAATATCTCTAAGTGTATCTAAGTACATACGAAATGGGTTAAGAAAATGTGAATTTTAAATTTTTCCTCAAAAAATATTTATTTAGTCACCAATTTCTATTTTATCTCCTTCAAAGTAGCCCCCCCTCAGATTCATATAATACACTTGTGTCAGCGTTTTTTTTCAATTCTCGAAGCAGTTCTGATATGCACTTTTTGGTATGTCCATGAGCTCTCTCAGCGATTCGGTTTTATCTCTTCAATCGTAGCAAATTGCCGTCCTTTCATGGGTCTCTTCAATCTTGATGACAGGAAAAAGTCGCAGGTGGCAGGTCGCATGATAACGGTGATGTTTTTGGCCAAATAAACTCTCACAAGCAAAGATGAGTGAGGAGGTGCTTTATCATGATGCAAAAGCTATTAATTTTTTTTCCACAATTCCGGGCGTTTTTTTCGTATTGCTTCACGCAAAGGGCGCATAACTTGAAGGTAATACACCTTTACTACCGTGTGGTAAGAACTCCTGATGCACTACACCATGGTAATCGAAAAAAATAGTCAGCAAAACCTAGACATTTGATCGAACTTGGCGTGCTTTTTTTGGTCTTGGCTCTCCTGGGCTCTTCCATTGGGACGATTGGGCTTTGGTTTCGATGTCATAACCATATATACATAATTCGCCCCTTTGAAGCTTTTAAGCAAATCTGGATTATCGTTGGCACCATTCAACAATTCCTGACCGATGCTCATGCGACGTTGTTTTGGGTCAGAATTCAGCAACTTTGGCACGAGCTTCGCTGCCACACGCTTCATGCCTAAAATTTCCGAAAAGATTGTAAGGCATGCACCAACCGATATGCCGCCAACCTCAGCAACTTCTCTAATTGTAATTGGACGATTTTCCATAACAAATTTCTTCACTTTCTCAACTTTTTCATCGGTTGTGATGTGCTGGGGCGTTCAGAGCCAGCGCCGTCATTCACAGCTTCTCGACCTTCTGTGAAAAGCTTGTACCGATTGTAAACATTTTTTTGACTCAGAGTACTCTCACCGTATGCCACTGTCAACATTTCAAGTGTTTTTGAGCACTTAATTCAATTTTTTACACAAAATTTGATGCAACTTCTTTGATCCATTTTTAACGATAGCAGAAAATCGCAGAACACGCCGAACACTTGTCTTATTTATGCGGCTCACAAACGAACTAAACACACCGTGAACATATCTTCGAGACGAGTGTACCAACATAAAACAGAAAGTAATAATCGAAAGTCGAATGCGCGTAGCCCGCGAAATTTTAAAATTTCAGCTCATTTTTTGGACTCACCTCGTAATTAGACACTTTTATTTTCTCATTCATACTTTGTAGACGTTTTCTTATAAATATGGCCAGCGAACAACGATCCGCACCTGTCGGGGCTTCATCCAACCAATCGGAGAATCCAGCCATCAACAAAACGCCCGAAGATAATAAAGTTGACGTAAATAAAGCGAATACTTCCAGTCAAGATGGAAAGTGCAAGCTTCACGATGTTTTCACTACCTTCACCGGTTACGAATGGAACACTTTTACATCCTATGCGAATTTCACAAATTGGTTACATCGGCCGGTTGATGCCTCAGCACTCGGAGTCTTTCGCATGCTGTATGGTAAGAACTACACTTAAGAGTTTTCATGTAACTACTTCAGATCAAAGACAGTTTTGAAAAATTCTAATATTTTTTTTATTATTCTTGAAAGGTTTGGCTATGTGCATCGACATTGCGGAGGAGCGCGGCGGCAGTCAAATGGATATACGCTTCGGCGAGCCACAACATTGCCATTTTCCGCTCTTCAATGGCATGCGCGCCCTATCATTTCCGCTGATGGGTTGCATATATCTGATCATGTGGCTGGGAGCACTCGGCATAACGCTTGGCTATCGTTTCCGCCTCAGCTGCCTGTTGTATATCGTACCCTATTGGTATATATTTCTGCTCGACAAGCCGGCGTGGAATAACCATAGTTATCTGTTTGGTTTGGTTGGTGCTATACTACTCTTCACTCACGCTAATCGGTATTGGTAAGTGGGCGTATCTTAAAACGAAAAATTACGAGTTTTTATTTCAATTAAATCTACTCGTATTATGCCGCAGTTCCTTGGACAAACTCCTACAACCGAGTATGCCGGACACCGTGCCCTATTGGAATTATTTTCTTATCAAATTCCAATTTTTCCTACTCTACATGTATGCCGGTCTGAAGAAGTTCACCGCCGAGTGGCTCTCTGGCTATGCGATGTCGAGCTTGAGCCAACATTGGGTCTTCACACCATTTCGTACGCTCTTGTCGGCTGAATTGACCGATCTACTGATTGTACATTGGTTTACAGCGATTTTCGATTTTACCATAGCGTTCTTTATGACCTGGGAGGCGACAAGAGTGATGGCTACGCCCTTTATGATCAGCTTCCATTTGATGAATTCGCGTCTATTTGTGATAGGTGCTGCTGTACAAACATTTCATATGAATAGCATAAATAAACGAAATGTATAAATTGCAGGCATGTTCCCTTGGGTCTGTTTGGCTGAGGTGCCACTCTTCTTCGGGTTTAGCTGGCCTCGACGTATTAGTTTCACGCGATTAACAAATCTAGCGTTGGGTAATAAATCACCGGTGCAGCAGCAGCAAACGCAACCGCTGAGCACAGCAAATACCAAAGAGTGCGTGAAAGATGATGCACGCGCGACGGATCAAATAGCCGCGAACACAAATAAAAACCCAACAAGCCCTTGTTTGACGGCTAAATTGCGTACAGGGCTCATTTTGGCCTACTGCGCTCTACAACTATTTCTGCCCTATTCACACTTTATTACGAAAGGCTACAACAATTGGACTGAAGGGCTCTACGGCTATTCTTGGAATATGATGGTACATACCTACGACACCGTGCTGACATCCGTTAGACTTGTGGATAACAATAATGGTAATGTACACTACCTAGATCCGTATGCTTTCACCGAATACGATCGCTGGACAAAACATGCCGATATGGCTTATCAGTATGCCAAATGCATTGAGGCTAACATAAGCGAAGATTATGCGCGCGATCCGCAGGCCAGCCCACTAAGTTCGACGAACATTTCGATTTACTTTGATATTTGGTGTTCGATGAATGGGCGCTTTCAGCAGCGCGTTTTCGATCCTCGTGTTGACCTTTTGAAAGCACAATGGTCACCATTCAAACACACCTCATGGACGCTGCCACTGCTGAACGAATTGAATCATTTGCGACCGAAGCTGAAGACTATGACCCATGAGGTATTGGCTTGGAGTAACTATTCCGATGTAATTTTCGTGGCTGATTTTCCGGGACTGACGTTGGACAATTACATACCAGCGGACTTAACGAATGTGACGCTGACCATTTTGGCGGGGAATGTACGCTATAAGAGTGACGATGAGGATGAATCGTATTTCCTTACGGCCGGTAAGAGTTTCGTATTGAAGAGCGGAGAGACTCATCATATAACCACAATTGGACAGAAGCCATCTTCGTACCTCTACACATTTATGGTGAGCAATATTATGTATATATAATATGTTGATTGGGAATAAACCAATGATGAGGCGAAGTAGTAAGCAAACAGTATTTATCTGAAGAAATGCAGCCGTTGAAAAGTACTTAAGAAAGATAGCCAGTTGGCTCCATTTGAGACTTATTTATTTTATAGATTTAAAATGTTTTGAATCTGCAGCAGTCCTTTAGTTGGCGCGTAGACTTCTGTTAGGTGCTTGACTGAGCTCCTCCTCCTATTTGTGGTGTGCGTTTTAGGCACTCCAGTTTTTTTCGGAGCGTTTTCATGGTAAAAATACACTCGGAAGTTTACCATTAACTGACGAGGGGCGACAGCTATAAGAAAAAACTTTTTTTGACATTAGTTGTTTGCACTCCCATTCTGCTACGGCGGTTGGTGCTTAACTTGAAATTTGAATTGGTCGATCCAAGGAGCACCAAGAGATTTAGTGGCCCTTAAAACACTCAGGCTGAAAAGCCCAATGTATTTAGAGCTATGGAAAGAGGGTAGATAGTTAAAGGGGAAAGGAGAAAAGTATCAGAGAAAGAGATAGGAAAGAATAGAGACAGAGACAAAGGTAGTTAGTCCTATTAGATTTTTCCAGATCCTGTGGTAAACCTGAAAATACCCTCCCGTTTTAGAGAACGAATATTAGTCATTCTCACGACATCGGAACCCAAAACTCGCAGTCTTGCTCCAGCAAAAGCAGGACACTCACAGAGAAAGTGCTCAGCGCTATCCGCCTCCTCCAAGCAAGGCAGACATATCGTGTCCTCCATGATTCCAATGGTGATCATATGCTGACCCCATGGGTTGTGTCCTGTAATAAAACCGACCATCAACCGAATGTCTTTCCCTCTAAGTTTTAGTAGAAAGTTAGACAGTTTTCTGTTCGGACTTGACACAAAACACTTTGCAGTTCTGCAGCATTCTAGACCGGACCATCGCTCTATATGTAAATTGCATACATAATCGCTGATCCAATTCATGATTCCTACGGAACTGATAATCCAATGAACCAATAATCGGAGGCTCTGGTTCATGTGGTGGAACCGCTGATCCACTGTTGGCCAATTCATCGGCAATTTCGTTTCCTTGAACACCGGAATGTTCTGGAACCCATATAAGTACAAGCCTGTTCTGTCTTGCGACAGAATTAAGCTTCTTTTTACATTCTTGAACAATCTTCGAGTTTTGCTTCGGGGTCTTCAGTGCAGCCTGACTGTCACTCAAAACTCCACTTTTGTTTCCCGCTCCATCTCCTCTTGATTATCCATTCGACTGTTTTTAGGATGACAAAAATTTCCGTTTGAAAAACTGTTGCCATTTCCCCGAAATAATAGTGATACTTATTACTATCGTTTAACTACCATCCGGCTGCAGACCCTATTTGATTCTTGGACCCATCGGTAAAGAAAACATCCATCAAACCTCCCTGAATGCCTTCTAGATTGCTCCATTGCTCACGCAGTGGAAATCTACAATAACATCAAATTTTCTTCCAAATGAAACTATGGGTATCAGGTCGTCTTTAGGCGCCAAAAACATACTTAATATAAAAGAGAAAAATACTTAAGAACGAACCAAAATAATAATAGGAAAAAGTATACGTTAATATTTTGTTGAAAATCCTTTTTCCTTCATTACTGATGCCCAGCGCCTTTGCATTGACATTAGTAAACCTCTACAACGTTTAACAGGAATGGATTCCCATGCTGCCTTGGCCTTTTCAACTAACTGATCCAAATTTGTGGCACTCAAAAATTCCCAATACAGAACAGTGAGCAAATTGTCCTCGAAAAACTTGTTTACCACACGAGAAGTGTGCTTCGGTTCATTGCCTTGTTAAAATTTCCAAATCACCGGAAAATTATCTTTCGCATAAGATAGCATTACATTAAGAAGTATCTAAACCTACTTGATCGCTTCCATATTACCTTCAATACGTTGAGTTGGCGCGACACCGTTCCTGCAAGTACAGCCCCACACCAGTATTAAGCCTCCCCGAGCTTTATGATTGGTGGGACGAACTTGGGGTCGAATAGTACACGTTTTTACCACCGCACATACTTCCTACCATCTGGACTAACTCTATTTATTTTCGTTTCATCGCTGAATAAAATATAACGCCACTGATTTTGAGTCCACGATATGTGCTCTCGAGCAAACTCAATTCGGCGTTATCGTTGCGTTGCTATTACCTATGGCTTCTTTCGCGCCAGTCAACCGTGAAGTCCTTCTGCCAATCGAAAGGCAACTGTTCTTCTCGTACTTGGCTTTTCCAGCTGAACAAAAATTTCTCGATGGATAAGTATCAGCGGCACCCTTCCTGCGATCCTGTTTTAGTAACCTAACGATCATCCTATCAACCTGGCTAGTTGTCTTTCGCGCCTTCTCTTTTCTGCTTATTCTTTTCTCTCATTTTCTGCTGTTTTATACTCCAAAAAAAAAAAATATTTCAAAGCATTGAAAACCTCCGTTTTTTGGAAACATTTAATTTTGTGGAAATAGCACTGTAAGATAATCCGGTCTTTTGCAACTCTAGGCTTTCTTTTCGAACAACTGGGGTGCAATTTTTCCCTTTCGACCTTATTGCATTGTTTCAACTTAAGTAAAGTGCTGTAGGATTACTCCAGATATTTTATTTTTTACTTAATTACCAGTTGCAAATAAAACAGAAAACAATTCACAAAATTTTGTACGAAGACCGAATCGTTCTTAAGTATATTTCTCAGAAAAACATCAGTTCTCCTACCAAAATGCAAAAAATCAATGCAAAACCTTCAAGAGAAATAAATAAATGAACGCACATTAATGAACGTGACTACAGCAAATATGGGGAATGTTCATGAAGCAAATAATTTGTAACAATTGTTAGTTAGGGGAAAAGTGAGAAAGCAAAATGGCATTTCATTTTGAGGGGAAGTTGGAAATTTTTACTCGTACGAATTTGCAAGTGAGAAAAGCAGCTGATCGCAAAGTAAAAATAAACACGAATTAAAATTTGCAAATTAAGTCAAAATTTTAAATTTAAATAAAATGGGGAATTTCAGTAAATGTATTTTTGATAAAATTTATAAAGTTTATTTGAAGTTATATATTAAAAGGGAATCGGCTAATGATAAAGTGGCATGTATTCCGTAACCACAGCCTCCAGTCACCTTTGCTGCAAATACAAATCGAAAACATTGAAGGTATATCTGGTGTTCTATGATGGTACTTCTTGATTTTAACCCAATTTTCGTGGGTAACGAGACCTCTGACTCCTTAGCTAGGATGGGCTCTGAGGCCAACTTCTTTGGCCCGGAGCCCGTTCTGCCACTTCCTTCTACAGTCATCAAAGCCACGGTTAGTAAACGGGTAACACTAGCCCACAAGCGAGCCTGGCAGGCTGAGAGAGGCTACAGATGGACAAAACTGATGTTAGCTGTCATGCCCGACCGGCTGTCGTGGATCCTCTTGTCATTAAGCAGAAGGGCCTACAGGCAGCCTGTTGCACTGATGGCAAGCGACTTTCTATAGGCGATTCACATGGAAAAGTTAAGCATTTCATACAGTGCACTCTGCCCTGCATGTGGAGAAGAGGATAAGACTTCGGACCACTTTCTGTGCGTCTACCCGGACTTCGCTCGAATCAGGCTTGAGGTCTTTGGCACTGATTCGTTAAGAAGCGACAACCTTGGCTCCTTGGCACCACAAAATCTGCTCAGATTTCTTCGGAGATCAGGTAGATTTAAAGAAAATTAAAAGGGAAGCCGAGTGCAGTAGAATGGACTTAATTGTGTCTGAGCGCTGCACTTGCTGGTTGTCCCGACAAAAAAAAAAAAAAAAAAAAAAAAAAAAAAAAAAAAAAAAAAAAAAAAAAAAAAAACTATTTGGCAATATATGTATGTAATTACCCACATACATACATAGACAGAAAGTATGAAGAAAGCTGTGATTGCCACAACAATACAACTGCTAATGGAATGTTTTTCATCTGACTGCAATGATGAAATGGAACAAATTATTGTGGACAAAATAAAATCATGTGATGCTAGGCTCGTTATTTTGCATTTTGCTTTATTTTATTTTTTTAATTTAATACGAGATCAAATGAAAAAATATTTAATTTTTGTAATTCTTCCCGCCAATAATTTAATCAGCTGTTCGTAAAACTTGCAAATTGTTACTGGTTTTGCGTTCATGTACTCTTTTGATACTTTTCTCTTTGAGAGCGAATTCCAGGAAATTAAATTACTGGAGAATTTTGCTTGAACAGGGCTATATTCAAGCGCAAAAAGTACGCTACGGCACCGTACTCGTTAAAGCGTGAGTCTATATGGTTGCCAACGCATTGTTCTTAAATATTTTTCAACGGTTTTACATAAATTGAATTAATTGTATATTATAATTTTCTCAACAGAATAAAACTATGATCGATAACGAGTTGCTGATCGATGACTACAACAACAAACAGCTCAAGCCTTGGTTACCACTTTGGGATGAATTTAGAAATCGACTGAAAAATTACAAACAATTTCTGAAACACATGGCTAATTGTTTGTTGTATTTGCTGTACGATGTGCCAATACCTATGGAAGTGCGTAAACGTAACTAGAGACTACAACATTCGTATATGCTGACTTACGCAAATGCCGTAAACTCGGAAATAAAAAAGTTCGAAAGGACATTTTAAATCAAAGTGTTAAAATTGTGTGATAAATGGATAATAAAGTTATTAAATTGTATACAAATTTTAAATAAAAATTAACAAGTTATAATAAAAAAAAAATTTTTTTTCATTTTTTTTCCTAAAAATTGATTTTTTTTTTTCATTTTTTCCAAAAATTGTTTTTTTCATTTTTTTTGAAAAAAAATTTTTCACTTATTTGAAAAAATTGATTTCATTTTTTTTTTCTTAAAAAATATATTAAGATTTAATAAAAAAAATTTTTTTTCTTTTTTTTTGGTAACTTTAAATATATTTTGGTATTTCACTATTCACAATACAGCAGCGTGCCCTTTCACAGGAACCTTTTTAACAAAAATGTATGCGGGCCAGTGTGTCTTACAACCCTTCTCAACTTAAGTGTGCAACTACCTGCAAACTTTTCACTTTAAAACAAACAACTGCATTATATGCATATTATAGGTGTATGTGTGTGTAAATTAAGGTTCACAAATTTACATATGTATGCACTCAATACAAAGTCGGCAGTTAAAATGTCATGAGCTATTGGTATGAATTTCCTACTTGTGAACGTGGCAAAAAAAAATTGTTGCTTAAAGTCAACCTTACAAATTGACTTTGAATAACTTGGCTTGGTATGAAAGCAGGTGTGGGGATGTCAGTGTGTGTGTGTAATTTAAGAAAATACTTTAAATATATCTATGTACATAGATACTGACAATGACTCATTAAACTTAATTCCTGTTTGAATGAACAATAACTAAATTACATGACATTATACATAACTACCCAACGGCAGTCGGTGGTGTTTGACAAAAACATTTATGGATTAAGGTGCTCGATATATTTCGGATCAGAATTGTTGCGTTTGCGTTTCCCAGAGACGTGCGTAGAGACCATTTTTCTTCAAGAGCTCTGCGTGTTTGCCGCGTTCACCTACACGCCCATTTTCCAATACGAAAATTTCATCAGCATCCATGACGGTGGACAGCCGATGGGCAATGCATATGCTGGTGCGGCCAGCAGTGGCGCGTGAAAGTGCATTTAAAATATTCTTGAAAAGCAAAACAAAACACAAATTTTCAATTCAGTAAAATGCGCCACTGATGCAAAATTTGAAATTTGAATACTTAAACATACATACCTGTTCAGTAATAGAATCCAGACTGCTAGTCGCCTCGTCGAATATGAGGATTGGCGAGTTTTTGAGTATGGCGCGTGCAATGGCCACACGTTGCTTCTCACCACCCGATAGTTTTAAACCGCGTTCACCCACTTGAGTGTGATATTGCTTGGGCCAACGCATGATGGAGTCATGCAAATCGGCCATGCTCGCCGCTTTTTCTACCTCGTCTTGCGACTTATTCAAATTGCCGTAATGGATGTTGTGTTCAATAGTGTCGTGGAATAGTACCGAGTCCTGAACAGGTTTTGAAAAAAATTAAATTAATTAATAATAAAAACAATTATATTCGTTCAATTTAAACGCCCACCTGTGGCACTACAGCGATGGCACGTCGCAAGCTGTCTAAATCCACTTCACTGATATCTTGTCCGTTAATAAATATTTTACCAGCATTTGGCTCGAAGAAGCGAAATAGCAGACGCACCATTGATGATTTCCCTGAGCCAGAACCACCGACGAAAGCAATTGTTTTGCCCGCTGGTATGGTGAAGGACATATCTTTAAAGATGGGTTTTCCCGTCTCATACTCGAAACTGACATTCCTAAATTCAATCGATGCATTATTGGGGCCCACTGCCAAATGTGGTGCATTCGGCACTGAGGTAATGCGTGAATCCACACTCATTAGCGTAAACATCGATTGCATGTCCAGCAGCGCTTGACGCACTTCTCGATACACACTACCAAGGAAACCTAATGGTATGGAAAGCTGAAATAGCAAACCATTAACCATCACCAAATCGCCCACGGTCATATTGCCTTTTGCTATCTCATTAGCCGCTAACAACATAATCAAACTGAGCGCCGAACTGAAGATGACATTTTGACCGAAATTCAGCGCAGCCAAGCTAGTGCTCGTCTTTAAACTAGCCATTTCGTATTTCTTGAGCACATCATTGTATCGACCAGCTTCGAATTTCTCATTATTGAAATACTTAACAGTTTCGTAATTGATGAGCGAATCGACAGCTTTATTGCCAGCTTCATTCTCAGCCTGATTCATGTAGATACGGAATTTAGTGCGCCACTGCGTCACAGCTAGCGTGAATGCAGCGTAAACACCAACACATCCCATAGAAACGCCGGCGAAAGCCAAACCGCACTATAATAGAGATTTCACAAAAATTATATTGACAATGTGCACCTTTGCCAGTGTACGACGGACAGATTACCTTAGTGCCCAAGATGGTAGATACCAGCGCCAACTCGAATATTGTTGGCACAATATTGAATACCATAGCGCTGAGTACAAAGTTTATGCCACGCGAGCCGCGGTCAATAGTCTAGATAAGATCGGCATAGATTAGACAATGGTTAGACACTTTCCCACAAATACTACGTGGAGAGATTTTACCTTGGATAGGGCGCCGGTCTGCTTATTCAAATGGAATGCCAAATCCAAGTTATGTAAATGCAAAAATACGTTCGTTGCAATTTTACGTATGGAATGATGTGCTACCTTGGCGAAAACTGCATTGCGCAGCTCATTGAAGGCGGCGGCGCTGGCACGCGCTACGCCATCTAAAAGTATTTAGTAGATGATTTATATGCACGAGCTTATAAAGCGTAATATGATTTGATTACATCCAAGCAGCATGGCAGTGGCTACAGTCAACACTGTATCAGGTGGTGTGTCCATATTCAAGGTGTTCATCGTGTTCAGCGTATCGACGGCGCCCTTAAATAGAAACGGTACACAAACTGTCATCAATTTGGAGCCAACCAGGAGGCTCAAAGAGATAGCCACACTATGAGAAGTGAAAAATTAAATAAAATTAAATACTGTTTAAGTTAAAGAAGTCATTTTCCAGTACCGTTTCCGTACGAGCGCATCCTCCTTTGGCCAAATGTAGTGCATCATTGCATGCAACATATCTTTTGAGGTTACCTCCGGCGCGTCGAGTTTCCCCAGCGCACTGCCCCCATCAGTGCCGCCTATATGAACATGACAATTTCGTAGTGGATGTCGCTGTACTATTGTTGCTGGACCTGCAGGGAATTACTAAATTCAAAAGTAAGACCCCAACAAGGTCACACAACAACAGCAAGCGATTGATTGGTGATTAATGAAAACTAAAGGAAAAATGTTAGCGTAGTTAGCTGAACAAACGTAAGTTATATATGTATGTATATAGAAATATATGTATATACATTTCTTATTATAAAAACAAAAACAACCGAAAATAGAGGATGAAAAACAATACCAAAATAATTAGTTAATAATTGAAAAACAGTGAGTAAAGTAGTAGTGCGTCGCAGATTTGAACCAAGCAGGAAATAAAATATGATGCTATTAGCGGAAAATTATTTAAACAACAACAGTTTAGAAAATTATAATTTGATTTTATCATTTCTTTAAAGTCTTGAAACCAATATACGTGAGTCACACTCAAAATTGGACACCTCACATATAAAAACCAATTTATTTTCTACACTTTTACTAAGACATAAATTCAAGTTTTCTATATTTATTTATAAACCCACTTCGATGAAGATAAATATGCAAAAATTAAAATCGTTTTATTCGTAACTAAAAACAAAAAAAAATTCATTTCATAGGTTAGGCTCCTTCTTAGAAGGTTCACACTCAAAATGGGACACTTACTTTCTAGTTCAAATAAATTATGAGCACATATGAGCTAATATTTCGTGGATCTTCCTTTGTACTTTATTACTTCCTGTAAGCGACGTTACATACTTTCAACTAGTTTTTTGCTGTATGTGGGCTCGATTTTTTCCCATTCCTCCAATACTGCTTGCTTTAATTGCGACTTACTGCTCACGCACCGTGAGGCGAGCCTTTTTTTAAGTTCCCCCCACACATATGCTCAATAGGGTTCATGTCGGGAGACTGAGCACGAGTAGCTTATACTTTTGGGCAGTTGTAGAGTAACCAGTTTTTAGCGTTCCAGGACGTGTGCCTCGGATCGTTGTCCTGGTAAAACATAAAGTTACTACGAATCTCAAGTTTTTCAGCACTGGTATGAACATTTTGTTTTAATAGGTTAATGTACCCATTACTATCCAAGATTCCATCAATAATATGCACTTTTCCGACGCCAGCTCCCGACATGCAACCCCATATCATTATTGAGCCACCGCCGTACTTCACCGTCTTTTTAATATTCTTATCCTGCAATGCTTTTCCGTCCATTCTCCACACAAAACGCCTCCCGTCTGAACCAAACATATTAATTTTTGTTTCATCTCTGAATAAAACCTGCAATAAAAATAAATTATGTGGAGGCTTTGAAATAGCTAATTTTTTTTTTTTTTTTCAATTACCTTAGACCAAAAGTCAAATTCCTTATATTCATACTTTTTAGCGAACTGTAATCTAGCCTTTTGGTTCTTTTTCGAAATAGGTGGCTTTCGCCGGGGAACTCTTGCATAAAATTTGTTATTCTTAAGAAGTCGGCGAATAGTTTCTGCAGAAACTTCAACGTTCTTTTCCTCTTGGAGTTGTTTTTTTAGGTCTACGGCAGATATCTTAGGGTTTTGCTTTACTAATCGCAATATAAATCTGGAGTTTCGATCATCAATTTTCCTTCTGTTTGTTAAGTTACGTTTTTTGTCACACACGTTACCTCTTTCCCTATACCTTTTAATAATATTATGCACTGTAGACTTTTTTTTGCTAATTATTTCGCTAATCTCCCGAATGGACTTTCTGTTTTTGTAATTTCTTATAATAATTTCCCGCTCAGCAATTGTTGTTTGACGCATTTTGTAAAAACGATACCACTTAGTCGACATTTAATCAAACACTATGAAAAACAAGCGATTTACAATTTGAACTCAATATATAACGGTATTTCGCCGATGAATTCTAACTGTCCCATTTTGAGTGTGAGTAGCTCACATTGCATTTGTTGTATACTTATAATATACATATATTGTTATTGTTTGTGTTTGAAGGGGAGTTTGTTGTTATAATTGTACTTCTAATATGTTAGTATACATAAATAAATAGAAATGAATTTAAATATGTTTGTAGTTTCTTATTGGAGTTAAAAGTTTTCATATGAGTATAAAGCGTCCAATTTTGAGTGTGACTCACTGAAAGTCATAATTAAAATTTAGCGAACAAATTTTTTGTTAAAAAGTTATTTTTTTTTTTTGCAAAAGATACATGTAAGAATGCGTTTGTACACGTATATGAAATCGACATGCTCGTCCAAAGCGTATTTCAACATCAGACACGGTAAATGCGTCGGTAAATGACGTGTATTATAAGCGTCTTATTGTACATAGAATCTGTTACAGTAGCATAGCTTCTTAATTGACATCTGCTTTTACAAAGACAACGTTACCTTTTTTCTTATTAAACAATAAGCCGTTGTTCTCGTTGATGCGCTTAAACACTGTCTTACTAAATCTTAGTTACCTTTGGGAACTTTCTTGACCAGAACACCGCCAAGCAACTTGCTTCCGGGCGTCGGCGTAAAGGGAGTGATTTTCTTGTTTGGCGTGTTTGCAACATCATCGCTACCGGTTGCAGAACGACTGGAGCAGAACTGAAAAATATAAGTTTGCAAAATATCCATTCATCATACTAAATAAAACCACAAAAAAGATTATTTAAAAAAAACGACAAGTGGTTTATTGAAAACTAAACATAGAACTTATTCTTTAAGGCATACAACTTATTTTTAAAGACATACAACTTATTCTTTAAGACATACAACTTATTACTCAAGGCCTAACACCAGCTCTCTTTTAAGTGATTTTAGCTAAATATTCTTCTAAAAAACGTACACACTCTTCTAAATAACCTTTTGCCACCTTTCCGCATTCACTTAACGCGTGCAGTTTTTCCAAATCACCTATGAAAATTTTGTACTCCTTTATTTTAAACGCAACAAGTGATCGTACATCCTCTTCGACATTGGCCAGTTTCTCAGCTGCCCCAAAAGCTACCTGATTCAGTACATTCGCATAGCTACTCTGTTCGTGTAGTAGTAAATGCAGCACAACACACAAGTTATGTGAGGCTCCATCGTCCAAATGCACAAACATTTCATCATGCAAATTGTGATTGCGTATAAAGACGAATTTGTTGCGGTGCAACATTACACTCCTATATGTTTTATCTTGTTTCAAAAATTCCTCGACGTCTGTTAGTGAAAAAACGAAGTAATCATGTGGATTGTGCGGTATAAAAAAGCCATACTCGGTTAGTAATTTGTAATTCGATAGCGCGCCATAGCTAATAAACAGCTGTGAACGAGGCGGGAAAACAGATTTTGTGTTCTCTAAGGTCAAAACAAATTCTAATTGTTTGTTGGGGCCAGTTGGCAGCAAATCAGCACTCGTACTGACATCAACTGAATGATTGAAGAGGTCCAGAAACGGCGCCAGCGCCATATTTGGTTCATCGTTTAAAAGCGGTTGGAAAAAACATTTATCCGGTTTGAACAGACGACTAAATACATAAACGCTTCGTGTGTTCACAGCAAAATAAGCCCATTTGAATTCATCCAGCGTATAGATTTCATCAAAGTAAAATTGACCACAATAACTACATTGATTATTGAGGAAAATACTTTTTAGACACGCGTAACTTTCCCGTATGAGGCGATTTTGTTCAACTGTTTTTTCCAGAATTTCCTCTGGCAAACGCTGCAACTCAGCCTTTGGACAGAAATATGGGGTGCTAAAATATTTGGGTATGGAGTTTACATACATGTGTAAGTGAGAAGCTCCTTCCAAGTGTTTTTGATGCAGTATGTAGAGAGCAAGTAGCGCTTGAAAGGGTACTTTTTGGTCTTTATGGAATTTCGAAGCGTCGAATTGAGCTTTAAAGTGTGTTGCCTCTTCGAGTGTGGATATTGTTACTAAACATTTCAGCGGTAGGGTGATAAGTGCATCACCGACAGAGAACGTAGAGGTTTTAGAACAAATACCACGACCTGTTGTGGGAAAATTGCGTGCTGTAAGTTGATTGGAATTGCGCCAGCCTAACCAGCTCAGTTGATGAATTAACGGCGCCACTTTGTCCTCCTTGGCGTTAAATGTATTGCTAAGGCACTTTTTGCGCTGCCTTGCGCGTTTTGTGCGACCCATCTCTACGTTTATAAAACTTATTAATTTTTATTATTCAAGTTCAATCACTTTTCCGTCACTTAACATCAATCTATCTTGATGTGCTTGAGCTTTAATGCATACAGCGTTCGGGCGTAGTTGTTTTGGCCTTTTTATTTCGTATTTAGCTTAAGTTATAAAATATGTTGTGGCTGCTTTTAAGAAGTTTAATAATTCTGCAATGAGAAGTAGATAAAGGATAAAGAAATTTATATATTTGAGCCATTCTCATAATTTTATATTAACTTTTGCTATACGGAAGGCCAAAACAACACAAACTCAAGCACTGTTTGACTGACCACTCCAGAAGCACACTATCAGTAATAGCATATGGTTATGCTTACTCATGCTACGTACTTGTCTACAACAGTGCTTATATCAAATGTTATGAAATTTAGGGTAATCATATATTATGGCCTTGAGTTTTGCGAGTCTCAATAGAAAGAAATACTTACCAAATTAGCGGGGAATCGTCGTTGACCATGCACTTGAAGTATGCCTGAAGTGTTTCTAACTATGCTAGAGAATCGTCTATTTGCAAATGTTATTTGTTGCTGTTTACTGCAAAATCGCGCCAAGTTCACAAAGCCTGCCATAATTTAACAGACACACGTCGGTAAAGGTAATATCTTCACCCTTTGGCCCAAAATTGTCACTTCCACTTGCTATTACAAACTTTTTTGTAATTGACGTATCAGCTGTTTTAGCTTTGTTCGTTTTGAATAGAGCACAAGAAAATTCGTAACAATGCTGCCGTTTCAATATTTTCAATCCAAGTAGAATCCATGCGAAAATTAATTGAATCTCGTAGTGATGCCCATAAAGCGAAAATATTTAGATCTATGTTAGTAAAAAGATGGATTCAGCTGTATGTATATCAGAGACCTGCATGGCTCACTGTTTTCTTGAGTTGTTTATACGCTAAATTTCTTGCTCACATTCAGTCAATTGAACCAAAATATTTGGTCAAGTGCAGTCAGCTCATGCAGGCGAACGCGTAGTTCAGCTCAGTCAACACGTATGATCTAATGTCTTCGGCTCAAATCTAATCATTGAACAAAAAGCAGCATTGAATGAAATTAGCATCGGCCTTTGCGTTCAAACGATCAAACTTGTTCAAAGAAGTAATTGTCATTATTGTAAATAGCACATGTTCGAGCAAACGAGCGTTGGCGTACAATGTACGCTGTAAATTACGTTTCGTATTTGAAAGGATTAGTTGGTTTCAGCCGTTGTAAAATAATGTCAAACGATTATTATAAGTTTTAAGAACAAAAACAAAAATATGAAAATATAGTGTTTTTACTTTAAAATTTTGCTTTTACTTTGCTATCGTTACATGCAAAAACTCATGCGGGATCATACGTGTTCAAACCGGCTCATTTGGCTCTATAGCCCTTTTATTCTTGCTCAAAAAAATGAATGTACAGCCGAACGAGCAAATACCCGAAACGGCTGCCATGAAGACGATTGGTGATAACATCGGAGAGCTAAAACGCAGCACATGATTTGATTGAGCTGAAATAAAGAATGACAATAACTTATTTGAACAAGTTCGATCGTTTGAACGCAAAGGCCTGTTTTTTTGTTCAAGCGAAGCGTATGAATATTTTACACTCAACCGGTGCAGTTCTCTGATGTATATACGCTATGAGACTAATCAACAACAAAATACTTAAAATTCCAAAATCTGTTTGAAAACTATATCATTGCTAACAGTACTTTCTTTCCTTGTATCTAGACTTTGACGATGGTGATTGGGCTTGTGAGCATCTGCGAATGGCTGAACTGAGCCAACGGTGTGCTTAGGTACTCCAGAAGGTTCCCCTATGATGGAAAGACCAGCCTGGAGATGTCATACAAAGACAGCTACAATTTCTTCCGTGTTTTTAAATCAGATGCTTTGCCTCACTTGCTAAGCAACTTCCAGGTAGATCATCAACGTACGCAAATCCAGAAGCGTCTGTCGGCTCCCTGGTCAGAGTCTGATCCAAGTGGGGCGCCAGTTTTATCCCCACGGGGTAGTAAATATAAAATGCAACCTATCTCTGCCCATCCTTGTCTAATGTCAGCTCGGGCACTAAAATCTCCGGATATCTCGTGGGTATCCGCAATATCCAAATACCAGACTGCACAACCTCCCATCCAAAGACCAAATCGGATGATACTCCATGACAGAGGCCTGCGGTGGACAAAACCCGGGAACAAAAGATGAAATCGGGATAGAAAAGCTCAGTCAAGTTTCTTGAGAAGTTGAGCCCAAATAACCCAAATTCTCTTTTCACAAGGAATAAAGTGCTGAGAAAGATGCACGCATTAGGCGTCCGAAAATAAGAGAAGTGACATACTTTGAGTACGACGGCAGTTGAACGCGGAGTTTCCAAACAAGCTAGTCCGAAAAAGACTAGCCAGACTGAATGTCCCCTGCGAAAGCCGGAACAGCCTTCGAAGTCGAAAGCGTCAAATGGAAAAAAGCCTTCGGAAACGGAGACTGCCCTCGACTTGCGACCTTCAACTTGAAAAGCTGCAGCTTTGGCAAGGAAAACGGCAGACACATCGTCAAAAAGGCCGAGATCCGACGACAAGTAGGCGGCTGAGAACAAGCAAATGAAACCATTTTTAAGTTTAAACTCTCCGCGGGAACTAAAAGTAGCCATTATCGACCGTGGTCAGCCGGAAGGTTTAATCACAAACGAAAAGTTACTACTTGTAGAAGAGAAAATAATGAGATTTATTCTCACAGAGATCAAGTAAGGCTCTAATAAAAACGGAGTAATATTATATGTGATGATGATTTTGAGGCAATCAAATCGTAATTGACAGCGATTTAAAAGTGTCAAATCTGTAAAAATATTAAATTCAATAGAATTTTTTTATTTTGAACGTTTAGGAACTTTTTGAACATTTAGGAAACCACATTGAAATATTTCATGTGTGAACAAAATATAACATTCCGTTTACAAACAACTGGCAGCATTCTCAAATAAGAGTATGTTCAAAACAAAACTATAATCATATGAGAGAAATAGTCAACAACAAATAGCAGCGTCCATTTTGACAACTCCAGCATAGAAAATTTTGTGGAAATATTTTTCTGTAAAAATATTAATAAATATTTTTGTATCGCAATAATTTCAATTCAACAAAAAATGGAATCAACTATTAAAACTAAGAGATGCTCTGTGAAACTCAATAGGCTGTCGTATGTCGGCATTACTCCAGCAGAGGTACAGGTATGTATGTTCAAAGGTGTGCATTTGTTTACGATTTCCTTCGTAAGGCCTAATATAATATAGACTTTTGATTGAGCAACGACAGTAACTTTTAAAGACTTTTGTTCCTAACACTTTCTAATTCATAGGTATAAAAGGGACAAAGATTGCATTAATCTATGTGACACCTAACGTTTCTTAAATGTCATAAATGTAACTGCATAGCTACTTTGTTTTCTTTGCAGGAACAAATTTTGGACCAAAGAATACGTCGTTGTGCAGTACGTCTACAACGTTGCGCTGAAACTGCTATTTGCACAAAGGGGAAAACAGATGGTATTGTCGGTAAAGATGCAAAAATGCGTCGCTGTTGCATTCGTTTACCCAGGTTGAATTTAGTAAGAAGCGAGTTATCATCGCGCGCCGGATCTGTTACCAGTGCTCGAATTCTATCTGAATCAGGTAATAAGCTTTGTATTATATCTGTATATGAAAAGTGAAATTCTTATGTTATTTTCAGAGCTAGATGAATCCGAAATCGTGGATCACTAATCGTAATCACACTTACCAAATATACTGACAATTAAATAATGGAAATATTTACCTTTTTAATTTTCATTTAACCCAAACTTTATGAAAAGATATGTATATTATTTGATATGAATACAATATAAAATCAGCGCAAGTATTTAGCTAAATAAATTAGTAACTGTTATTACTTTAAGGTAAATATATTTACGGTTGCCGTAGCCAAATTATTGGTAAGTGACTACCATTCGGGAGAGCGTACGTTCGAAACAACAATATGATGAATGAATGAAAAAGTTTTTTTTTTTTTTTTAATTGTGGTCGGTCTTCGGCAGGCAATGGCAAACCTTCAAGTGTATTTCTGCCATGAAAAGTCTCGTCATCAAAACTATTTGCTGTTCGGAGTCGGCTTAAAACTGTAGGTCCCTCCAATTGTGGAACAGCATCAAGACGAACGCCACAAATACGAGGAGGAGCTCGGCCAAACACCTAACGTACGCACCAATTATTTATTTTTTAGGTATGTATATATACAACGGAAAAAATAATTTCGCCTTTAAAAGTTTTAAATCTCTAAATATTACCCAATAACGTGGGAGATCACCACGGCATATTGGGATCGCAGTTATACTGTGCCTTTACAAAGTTGTAAAGTGTATAAGTTGTAACTATTAGTTATTGAAATCATCAAGGTTCAGAAAAATCAAAGCTTAACCAATACTCTACCCGCGTCCAACAATGGTACTTGGACGGACTTTCTTGATGAGTGACAAATATGAGATGAACTTTCAAAAAAAGTTTCATACGTATGGTGTACAGAATAAATAGGGTACGCACGCCTTCCTACTACTCTAGTTTTCTTAATTTTGACAACCGATGTCGTCAGTACATAAAATAAGCAAACCTTTGTTGACTAGTTACTTGTTTGTGAGTATTGAGTAAATAAATTTGATTTAAAAAAGAGGTTGTCTGTAAAGTCGGTTGACTAGTTACTTGTTTGTGAGTATTGAGTAAATAAATTTGATTTAAAAAAGAGATTGTCTGTAAAGTCGGTTTACTGACGATAGTTTTACGTGACAACGAACGCCATAAGAAAATACTGATGGAATGGTTGCATTTTTCAAAAGAAATTTTATTTGTTTGATAGATATTTTGTATGGATATAGAGAAGGAGGTTAATGGAATCGCAATGGAATAGGTCAAGTTACATTTACACAAACGTGAAAAATAACGAAACATTTATCAAATTCATGAAAGATATGTTCAATTTCGATTGTGCATCAGACGTTAATAAGGCAACAACACTAAGCGGCAACATCATCGATTTGCCTTTTTCAAGACACTTTACACTCGAAATACCCCCTTTCATTTCCTACTTTTCCTATCATCGTCCTATTCTCAACAGAGAAATGGTTCATTACCAAGCACACAGGAAGAAGGCATATGCAAATACAAATATGTGAATCTATATACATATGCGCATATACATACATATATATGCTCACTCAAGTAGGAGAGAGCCAGATGTCGAACGTTGCCGAATGCGGGGGCCGATTGTGCTCTTTGTCCTTCGTCCCGCGCTTTCGCTTGCAGTTCAAGCAAGGTAACGAGGCATGAGCAAGATAACGACGATTGAGCAAGATAACGACAATTGAACAAGATAACGACACATTTTTTCGTGCGTGCAGCCGGCTAAATCGAATTATAAGACGTTATCACGTCAAAATTAAACAAAATAATAAAAATGAAGTGCCGAGCGTTGAAATGAGAAATAACGAATTATAACTCCACATCTACAATTTCCATAGATTATGTTAAAAAATCTCTGTTAAAACAGGAACTTCAGCTGGAGACGGCGAGTTTCACTGTTAAATCATATCTGTCTTACCCAATTTCCTGCTATCACTGTCTTAACAGCAGTTGTCACTTCATAATTTGACAACTCAATTTTCATTTAACCGCTCTGTAAGCTCAAATATACCGATGTGGGGTCCATTTCTATAAGAAATCGACAAAATTGTTCATAATGACGTCAGATGGATTCGATCCAAATCGCTCCATTAGTCGATAAAAAGTGTATCTGTAAGCATTAACCGACAAAATATGGAACAGTGAGAGAAATGGTATGCCAATCGACGAAGAATGGTTGAAATGAAATCAACAATTCTTCTGTGGCAACATTTGAGAAAAGTAAGCCTGTAAACCAAAATGTGTTAACAGAAATTTTAATATTAATAAATTACTATTTCTCTATACCAAATTCTTGTAAACGAAAATTAAATAGAATGTAAATACAATATATATATATATATATATATATATATTAAAAAAAACCCTCTAAATATAATAATCATTAATTTAAATAAGTACAGCTAGTTTGACAAGAAATTTGTAATGTAAGAATAATCGTGAATTGGGGGTCAAAACTGCAAACGTACGTAGATAAAGTGTAGCAAAGTAAGATGTCAGTATGTTCAAAGCTTTTTTGTGGTCAATTAAATTTATGCTCAATCCATTTCTTCTATGAAAGAATTCACTTTGACCCTATTTTGCTTAGGTATCATAATAGGTATCGGTTTTTAATTTAAATATTAATTCACAAAATATAACCTGGGATTAAGTTAAACAGGTTAGTTATAAACATAAATATGTACATACTATGTATGAAATATGTATGTTTACATTGTACATAAAATAAATTATTTACATTCAAATATTAATTTAAACTTATTTTTAAACCGTTTGCAATTTGCTTCCGTTTAAGTAAAAAAAATACTTTTTTGCTACCATGATTTCATATCTACCACATTCTGCCTTCTTAAATGCAACCTTTTATAATGAGTGTCAAAATCCTAATGTCACAAGTGAACAAATGCTTATGAGCTTATGTGCCAAGGCGAATTTATTACAGGTGACAGCAAACACATATAAGTAAAACCCTACATGTATTTGTTGTTGCGTTTGGTGCAACCCAAGGCGAATTTATTACAGGTGACAGCAAACACATATAAGTAAAACCCTACATGTATTTGTTGTTGCGTTTAGTCCAAGCATCACGTCAAAATCAGTAATCAAATGTAAATATACGAATGTAAACATACCAATACATACAAACAAAGCATATCATTTTGACGTAAGCCATACTTACGGCGAAAAATTCAGCTGGGTGAATGCTGTCACCTTAATAAATCCACCTTGGTGCAACCATCACGTCAAAATCAGCAAGCAAATGTAAACATACGAACGTAAACATACCAATACATACAAACAAAGCATATCATTTTGACAAAAGCCATACCTACGGTGAAAAATTCAGCTGGGTGAATGCTGTCACCTTAATAAATTCGCCTTGGTGCAACCATCACGTCAAAATCAGCAAGCAAATGTAAACATATGAATGTAAACATACCAATACATACAAACAAAGCATATCATTTTGACATAAGCCATACCTACGGTGAAAAATTCAGCTGGGTGAATGCTGTCACCTTAATAAATTCGCCTTGTTATGTGCTGTCAAAATTTATCTATTAAAATATATATTAAGCACATTAGTACGGCAGCACGGCTTTTCCAATAAGTCAATCGGCTGATCTGCTTTTTCGATATTTTACTTATTTCTAGAAGATTGAGAAGAAAATTTGCAGTTTTTATTTAAATTAAAATCAAACATTGAAAAATAATAGAAACGTTGAAAATATATTATATACAAAATGAACTGGTATAAAGGTAACATTGCAGAGGCAGTTGCTGAATCGAAGGTGAAGAATGCAATTTTCGTTGTTTATGTCGAAGGTGCGTAGGAATTCTTGACAGTGGGAGGAAAAGAAAATAAAAATACAGCTGACGGAACACGTCACTCCTGTCGATAATTCATATAAATTTTACATTTATGTATTTGTGTATTTTCTGCATATTCACAGGAAAAGATGAATCAACAACAAAACTTTCGAATTTCATTAATGATGAAAAAGTTCGAAGAATGTTGGAATCTGACGATTTTGTTGCCATAAAAATCGAAAGCGATAGCCAATCATATATGCAGTTTGCAACCATTTGTATGTTGTGCACTTTGAAAGCTCCCTATATACGAATTAATATATATATAATTTCCAGATCAAGTAGTGCCGGTGCCCTCAATTTTTTTCATTGGAAAGTCTGGTACACCTCTTGAAATTGGAACCGGCATTATTGCATCAGTAGAGGAGCTGGAAGAGAAAATTAATAAAGTTCTCATTACTTCCGGTCGTAGTACACCGTCTGTGTCATCTTCGACTTCTTTAATAGAAGCTGAGCAAAAAGCTCAAAGTGCAACTACTGTTAACAATGTAAAGAGCACCACAACAGAAGCAGAAGAAGCGCTTCCTGTGTCGCTCTCCAGTACAGACAAGTCACTCTCCACTACAAACAAGTCAGATACAGAAGTAGTTGATGAAGCAAAGCAGGAAGAACGGGATGAAATTGTGTGTGACGGCGACGTTTGTTACAAGAAACCGAAAGCGGGGAAGGAAATCACAGTTACGGACAAGGAAACCGAAATGTCCACTAATCAAGCTGTGCAAAATGAAGCAAATGCCAACGCACGATTGGAAGAGACCAGACAAAAAATGGAAGAACTAAGAAGAAAACGTATTGAGGAAGAAAAACAGTTGGAGAAAGAACGCGAGCTTAAGCGTAGGCAAGAAGGAAAAGTTATGCAAAATTTGCAACAATGGCAGCGTGAACAAGAATTAAAAGAACTAAAGGTTTGACAAAATCTTTGCAAATCTTTTTAATAATTTTTGAAATAAATTTTTTTTGTAAAAGGAAAACATTCGGCGTGAGAAACTCGAGGAGATGGCGGCGCGCGAAAGGATAAGGGTACAAATAGCCGCAGATCGAGCTGAACGCGCTCAAAAGTTTTCAATATCCGGTGATGCAACAGCGCCCACTGCAAATGTAGACAATCCAAATGCAGAGTCTGGAGCTAATAGTGGTGGTGGCCCTATCATTGCTCCTGACAGCACACGAATACAATTTCGTTTTCCGAGTGGTAACACTGCAACACATGTCTTTAATTGCCAGGATACTCTTAACAAACTACGCGAGTATGTGCGTATAGAATTACTGCCAGGCACAGGCATAAAGAACTTTACGTTAGCTACAACATACCCAAAACAAGAACTGAATGTCGAGAACGATGATCAAACGCTTGCCGAATTGAGTCTTTTTCCTAGTGCAGTCATATTGATCATTGGAAAGGAGAGTACAAGTAGTCCAGCAGCTATTATTGCCCGTTCTGGTGGGCTTTTGAATATTTTTACCACTTTAGTGATGTCTATACTTTCTCCGGTGTTTTCCATTTTCGGCTACTTTAAGAATATTGCTACAGGTGGTAGACGGGGAAATGATACTGATGCTGCTAGTAATATTGGTGCAACTAAGAGAGCAAACGACGGCAATGGAGCAGCACATGAAGATGCGTTAGTGCATGTGAAATAAATAAATTGTATAAAAATAACATAAATTTCTTTGTAGCGCAAAACGTCGGAATATGGAGCGTTTTGGAGGTGGTACTATTGCAGGTGCTGCCTTAGGTAACAGTGCGTCTACTTCAACCGACGCTGCTACAGAACAAGGGGAAACAAAACCCTATCGTCGTTATGGCGGTTCAAATATTCATCGCTTGACAGATCATAAAGATTCAGATGACGAAAACGCGACATGGAATGGTAATTCCACACAGCAACAATAGATGACAACAAACAAATTTATATTAGTGTAGAACCTATTCATAATTTAAATAACTATTATCTTTTCTCTTCATAAAACATATTATACGCATGCCGTTCAACAAATATTTTGGAGATATGGTCCATGTACTCTATTCCTTGAATGTGGTTTTAATATATTAATTTCCTCCTCGAAAGCATCGGAGTAAAAGCTAATTTATTTTTTAATGGATCTAAATACGCAAAATTATTTTGTTTAAATATTGCTGTAGTTGGGGAAAATATTTTCGAGTAATTTATGTCGAGCGAGACGCGAATTTATAAACATTTAGACAACTCAAAAGGGGAATCATATATCAAAGAAGATATGCGGCTAGCTGAAATTACGACAATTTTCAAAGCAAAATGTGGTTTACTGAGGCTAAATGCAACTACGTATGGAAATGCTCAGAAAATATGCACCCTCTGCAATTTAAACGAGGAAGAAAATATGCAACACTTCTTAGGAAGATATCCGGTACTGAAGGAGATCAGAACAAAATACCTAAACGCAGCGAAGCTAAATGAAGCAGAAGTAATAGATATACTTAATGGCCATAATTGGAAAAGACTAACTTGCTTGCTACTTTTGATTAATTTTTGAGTTGTGACAGACAACATTGTTATTGCCACAAATTTACTATTCCTTTCTTTATGTATTTATATATTTAAACGAATTATTGTAAAAATTATTGAAATGTGAGATGAAATATTTATAAATAAATAAAGAATTACTACTACTAATGTGTAGTTGGAAAAAAACATTTCAGTTATTTTATTTAACAGTATTTTATTTTTGGATCACAAACATCATCAAGAAATTTATTTCTGGAAACCTTAAAAAGTCATTGCTTATTCCGTACAATTACCAAGGCGAATCTATTAAAGGTAGTGTTGGTAAATCAGCTGATTTGTTTTTTTTTCGCTGTGTCCCTGTGGCTGTCAGCACAGAATAAAACAAGGCGAATTAATTTTTTGTTTTCTACTTTTCCAATACTTTGCCGTGACAATCAAACGTACAAAACATTGTTGTTGGTCTAGTGCCACCCCTTTATTTGGTACAACTAGCAGTGGTCAACCCTCTGCCAACTGTCAAGTCAAGTGCAACCCTGCATTGCTAATTAGAACATACACTGGAAATTTTGACATTTCCATGACACATGTTCGACAATACTACAACACGTTGTCACAGTTTTCCAAGGCGTTCCAACATGTTCGTTTGCTTTTCGACTCTCTTCGCTGTTCATCGACAAAAAGGGTGGCTGCAATCGTAAAAAAAACGGTGAGTGAATTGGTTGCCAGTGCGGCGTGTAGTAAAATTCCACAAAAAATTTGTGTACTTATTTTTCTGCAAGAGGCAAACAAAAGCATTTTCACTTGTAAAATCAATTGGTTTTCACGAATGAGCAGAAAATTCATTGCAATTCAGTTTTATTGCGTGCAGTGCATAAAATTTGAAAAACAACCAAAAAAAAATTTAACAAGAATTGAAGCAAAGAACCCGCAGAAAATTGGTGTAAATGCAAAGTGTGTGAGAATCTAACAAAAAGCAATTAAGATTTTATTCGCGGCTGGTTTTCCAATGTTTTCTGTCCCCTCACTCTTGGTGTTCGTAAAATATAATCGTCAAAATTAATGTGGTTAATAAATTAATAATAAAAAAAAACTCTAATGTTAACAAAGTAACGTTGGAGCTAATAGTGAAGAAATAAAAATTAAATTAATCATGTAAACAAAAAAGTGAGACAGAGTAAAAAGAGATATTGTTTGTTAGCAAGAAGAAAAAAAAGTAAAGAAAAACGTATTAATACAAGTAAGCTGGAAAAAATTAGTGGAAAGCGGAAGAACGTGAAACAAACCAGAGAAATGCGCTAGTCGAGGCTTATCTATTATTGTTGTTGGCCCCACAAAATGTTTAATGCTTGCCTGCACACCGTCTAACAACTGCCCTAACTTCAGTTAAACAGCCATTAATTTACTTGCCGTACCTGGAAACGTGGAACGCCTCTCGCCTGTTCAGCTTCCGTAGTGCATACATATATATGTATGTACATGTGTTTACATGCCATTTATTTGGGTTTAAATAACTACAACAAAGAATTAAGAAAAAAATATTGTAAATTTATAATTTGTAAGCGGAATTCGCAATTGTCATCAGTCAGCTTAAAACAGCGCACTATCCATTGCAAATTTGTGAAAGAAAGGAATTTTGCGGCTTCCGCACTCAATGCCATTGCAAGCCTAGCGTTTTCAAAGGTGAGTTTTGTTTATTTTTTGCCTGAACTCAATATTTCTCAATTTGAGAATTTTCGTTTCAACTAATTATGTGATATATCAGTAAAGTTTGCGGCTTTTTTAATTATCTGCATGTGATTGCATGTGTGATGCCAAGACGCCTAACTTCTAGCATTTTATTGTATCCTCATTATTTGCTGACATTGCGAAAATATTGTCATACGTCCTCTGAAAATGTGTGGTAATTCACTTGAGAGTGGAACAAGAAATTTTTAAAGCTTCCGCAAATTGTGCATCTACTTCATGTAACCAAATCTTATTATTATTATTTACTTATTAAAATATAATTAAAATTATAGATTATTCTAGTGCAATTGCACTAGCTACCAGGGGTTAGTCAAATGATAGTAAAAGTAAATTATAAATTGAAAAATATTTATCGGTTTCGGAAAATGTGACATTTCTATAAGATTTGCCCTAAAAGGTATGGAGAGAATATTGATTGGATCTGTGTTCTCTATAACCAAATATATAAATAAATCTCATAGTTATATATATATACATATATGTTTATATATATTGAAATAGAACGATTAACTTCATATTTTTGTAACAATTGGAGTTTTCCTACAACTATTTTTTTTACGAATTTGTCTACACAGATAAACAAAAATCAGATGAACAGCGCTCACCCTCACTCTTTGTAGCGGGATGGAAATGTCACACATTTACCTGCTTTGAGTACAACAGTTTGGGCAAGAAAACCTACACAATAACTATGCAAAGAAAATCAAACGAAGATTTTACAACTCTGACTCAAAGTAGAATAAATGCGACATTATTGCGAGACAAAGAAAATACCATTAGTGGTTTTGCTGCAAAGTAGGCATTTTTTGAACAGAGAGTTGGCAAATTTCACAAATAAAGAATTTCTTTATGGTCTGCACGGTTACATTTATGACTACGACATTATCGTACGTCACCTCTAATCGATTGCAGTGTTGCCCATAGATAGATTCGACCAGCAGATTTATGTAGTTATGGTTATATCGCCTCTATTTTGCGCTTTAATCCCTTTAAGGACGATTGATAACGTTCGGTGCGAATGGTAGCTCTGATATTAAGCAAAACGAAATTTTCATATGCGCTCAAGGCGAATCTATTAAAGGTGGTATCGGTAAATCAGCTGATATGTTTTTTTTGTTTCGCCGTGTTCATGTGGCTGTCAGCACAGAATGAAACAAGTCGAATTAATTCTTTGTTTTCTACTTTGCCAATACTTTGCTTTGACAAACAAATGTACAAAACTTTGTTGTTGGTCTAGTGCCACCACTTTTAATAAATGCGGCTTGTATGCGCTGCTCCAAGGCGTATTATATTCCATATCAACTGATTTGTTTTTGTTTTTGCGATTTGATAGTTTGAGTGTCAGTGATGTTTTTTGGTTGTTGCTTCATTTGCTTATATTCGGTTTGAAATTTTGACATTAAAATTTTGTTTATATAAATTTTGTTATCCTTTTGTGGACTCGCCTTACTTTCCACCTGATTCGCTGTCTCCACTAGCGTGCATGCCAAATACATCTCAAGCGTGACGTTTATAGCAGAGATCTTTTCTGCGTGGGTCTTTCAGCACATAAGATTTCAATTAAAAAATGTTTGTCAGGTATTTGCTCACCTCTATTACAAATGTTGCTAAATAAATGAATAAATATTAATTTTGTGCTAAAGGCAGTTCTCTGTAACACAAACAATAATTAAAATGGCGCCAAAGAAATCTGAATTATATAATTTCAAAATATCACCATATAAGGCGAAAAAAAAAAATTATAAAAATCATGTGCATTTATCCGTTCTTACTTAAAGCAGAGTTGCGACGAAATAAAAATGTAACTGTAAATGTTTATGCCAAGGCGAATCTATGCAAGGTGATATCGATTAGATAAATACAATCATCAGGCGGTTTAACATTCAACCTTGAAAACGAACCTTTTTAATATTTCATCCGAAGAAGAAGAGTTAAAGTAAACGCAAATACTCTCTCGTTTGACAATCAGCCACCAACCAGTTGATGAAACAACACCACCTTGTACAGATTCGCCTTAAGGTCTGATTATGCATACAGTCCAATCGTGATAGTCCGACACATACGGGACCGAGTCGTTGTCGGATTATCAAATATTCCGGACTACCGAAGGTTCCATTTAATGACACGAAAAGACAGAAAAAAATCACATCAACACCGTCAGAAATCGCGAGAGAACTGGCGTCGTTCAAATCTAATGACAAATACGTTGTGACCGGGAAACAAAACACAATCCCCCTCTGCTGCTCTGCTACGACTGATCAAAATAAAATAATGCCAATTGCATCCATAGACGTTATGAGGTTGTCGGATTACCGAACGTGTCGGATTAAGAAATGTCGGACTATCACGATTGTACTGTACTTGGTACAACATTAAAGTACGTTCACATATGCAGTAATTAGCAATAAATCCACGAAACTAGTCTACCCACATTTGGCAGATTACCTGCAAAGTTGACAATCAGCTGTCAATACTATTTTGAAAGATTTTTTTTTATAGAAATTGCTTTGGTGAAATATTTTGGAGTTTTTGGTTTGTTTCACAATTAAGGATAGGAAGAAAAGACAAGGAATAGTTAATTTACAGTGTTATACGGCGGCCGCCGTAGCCGAATGGGTTGGTGCGTGATTACCATTCGGAATTTACCGAGAGGTCGTTAGTTCGAATCTCGGTGAAGGCAAAATTAATAAAAAAAAAAACATTTTTCTAATAGCGGTCGCCCCTCGGCAGGCAATGGCAAACCTCCGAGTGTGAAATATCTGCCGTTCGGAGTCGGCTTGAAACTGTAGGTCCCTCCATTTGTGGAACAACATCAAGACGCACACCACAAATAGGAGGAGGAGCTCGGCCAAACACCTAACAGAAGTGTACGCGCCAATTATTTATTTATTTTTTATACGATACCTGGGGATGATATCTACATTTTCACTGATAGCCAGGCGGCGATAAAATCCCTCACAAAACAGTCGATAACCTCCAAGGTAGCCATGAAATGCCGCGCATCTCTTTACGAGGTGGCTGAGTCATTTCACCCAATGATAACATGGGTTCCTGGCTATTGCGACATTGAGGGGAACTGCAGAGGCGATGAACTAGCGAAAATCGGTACCAAATTGACTGATGAGTACATAGATAACGATATAGGTATACCCTTGCAAACATGTAGACTACGTATCCGTGAGGAAATTCTAAGAGTAGCGAATGAAAGATAGCGTAACGAAGGCACTTGCAAAATAGCCCGACAGATGTGGCCGACTCTCAATGCTAATCGCACAGAACTTCTACTAGGAAGAGATGAGCACAGCCTTAACACACTGATTTCAGTTATTACGGTACACTGCCTTATCGGTAGACACGCCCAGAGAATGGGTGTGCAAACACATGACTTCTGCAGAAGTTGTCTAGACGAGGAAGAGGAAGAGACGATCCCCACCTTCTGTGTCACTGTCCTGCTCTATCCAGACGTACATAGACTCGCCATTTTGGGCGGACATTTCTTCAACGTGTTAGAAGACCTCGGCTCTGTCGAAATGAAATATCTTGCGAAATTTTTGAATAGCACACATTGGTTTCAGGAGGGATAGGGGCTAGTTCCCCACGCGGCATCACAATGGACCATGAGCCTGAGTGTGTTCTACAATGGACAACCGCTTCAACCTAACCTAACCTAATAGTTAATTTAACTGCGCAATTTGCTGTTAATAATAAACAGTTGGAGCAAATCCGTTAACGACATTTACTGAGGTTTCAAAATATTATGACAGCAATGCACAGGCGAATTTCGTAATTACATTTTATAATAAGTAATAAGAGGACAAAGCGTTTATGGATACACGTCCATAGTTTTTCAAGTTTTTCTGTAATATGAGTGCATAATTAATAATATTTAAAGGGTGATCTAGAAATTTCACAAAATCGATTTTATATTTTTTCGATATTTCGAAAGTATCTTAAGAATATACTGTGAAATTTTCATGCGGAAATTTGAAATATTATAGCTTCTACAGCCCATTAACTAGGTAGAGAGCGGACCGCGCGCTCCTGTATCTCAAACTTTAAACTCGTTTACTCGAAACGACTATTTTTGGGTCTGGTGTTGTCAAAAAAAAAAAAAAAGAATTAACCGTATCGTCTGAAATTTTAATATGTTCATAACATCAATGACTATCGCCCGTACTAGAATCAGATTATTACTTCAATTAGTTCGTATTTTCTTTAATTAAAAAACTGAAAAAACCCCGATTTTTAGGGTGTCAACCGCGCCATTTTGTAAATTTTTTTTGTTTTTTTTTTAATTATAGTACGGGACATAGCTTAGCCCTTACTGATTAATATTTTTTTTTTGTTTTTGTGTTTTAGATAGATAGAAGAGCCAAAATGGGCAACACCGTCCAACACCAATTTTTCGGTAGGGCCAACTTCAGCGCCATTTTTTGAATTATTAAAATTAATTTTTTTTTCATTTTTGTATGTGAAAGAAGTTTAATTTAAGGCTAAAAAACTTTCAATATCGTTTTCCATTTTTTTATTGTGAAAGTAAAAATAATTTTTTTTTTCATTTTGTATGTCAAAGAAGTTAAATATAAGGCCGAAAAAATGTAAATATCGTTTTTATTTGTTTTTATTGTAAAAAAATAGTTCTGAAAATACTCTACGTTTTCGCGCTCTAAACCACCCTTAACAAAAATTTTATTAGAATTATGTCTACAAGCCTGTTTCCTTTGACGGCGTACGTTTTATTTAGTTTTTTCTTTGACGTCTCTCTTTATATTCCTAAAAACAATAATGGATAACACAGGGCTGTAAAAAGTATCGTAATAATCCAGGATTATTTTATAATCTCAGATTTTGGGGGAGAAATTTTGTATACGTCGTCTCGCTTTTTAAATACGGAATGGGAGTTCAGCACGAAAATTATTAGAATACTTGGCATTTCTTAAAAAAAAATCATATACTTACAATTATGCTTTGATACCATAATGTTGACCATTACCTGTAAAAAAAAATTTGGGAAGAAAAAACCGTCTACAGCCATCCAATGCTGTTGATGTAGTGGAGGAGAGAAAAGGGATCTAGGCTGGAGAATTTCTTCAAGCTACCTCCAAAGTGCACGCCTAGAAATCTCAAGCGCCTAGCCGCCAGAGCCGGAACAATTATCCTATACTAATTAATAAAATATCGGCAGGCAATGGCAAACCTCCGAGTGTATTTCTGCCATGAAAAAGCTCCTCATAAAAATATCTGCCGTTCGGAGTCGGCTTGAAACTGTAGGTCCCTCCATTTGTGGAACAACATCAAGACGCACACCACAAATAGGAGGAGGAGCTCGGCCAAACACCTAACAGAAGTGTACACGCCAATTATTTATTTATTTTTTTATTAATAAAATATGATTTTCATGCAAATTTTTAAAAATATTGTTGCTTAACAAAACTTGCAGCAAAGTCGTGATAACTCTATAGATTGCTAATTTTTCGTAAGTTGTTCTTATTTCCGGGAGACATAAGCAAAATGCATGCAACAGAATTTTATCTGACAGAATTTTATCGCGAAGTTGTGCGATGTACATACGTATACTATAGTCTGATCTTAAAGTTTGAAATTTTGATTGATATTCCTTAATTTTTTTTTTTTTTAATTTGTACAAAGCTTGACACTTTAGCTGTATAGTTTTTTGCGGCATGAACTATATTTAAGAAAAAAAAAAATTAAAAGAAGAAAAACCAAAATTTAAAACAAAAAATTAAAAAAAAAATTTTAAATAAATAAAAAATTAAAAAAAAAAATTAAAACAAAAAATTAAAAAAAAAAAAAAAATTTAAAACAAAAAATTAAAAAAAAAAATAAAAAATTAAAAAATAGTTAAAAATTAAAAAAAAAAATTGAAAAATTAAAAAAAAAAAAAAAAAAATACAAATAAATTTTTTTTTTTTAAATAGTTAAAATTTCGTGGTATGTCGCGTTTCTATTATTGCATACAGGTTTTATTGTTTTACTTACGGTTTACATTATTGAGTTCTTGAGTTCATATATTAAGGGGGGAAACCGGTTTAGGAGGCCAAAATTTTGGTGTTTTCCGAGAATTTTTTGAACAAAGAAGGAATAAGCAGAAATTGTTTAAGTTTAGAGGATATTTTATTTATATTCTTAGGTCACTTATAAATTTTTTTGAAGCTCTGAAATCAACAGCATTTTTTTTTCATTAACAATATATTTCCTAAGAATATGAACCTAATTGTGGTAAAAAATATTGAAAATTGCATGCTTTTGAGGCGCTTGAACACAAAGTAGTCTTTTTATACCATATTTTTTCATCTATTTTGCTTAAAAAAATATATTTTAAATAATAATATAGTCCCAGAATTGGGTTCATATAGATTAGAAATGAATACAGAAAAAATCCCGAAAAATTTTAGAACGATTGGTCGATAACTTTTCAAGTTAGAATTCCCACTAATTCAAACAAAGTAGTTTCTAGAAAAACGTCGTTCTAACTAACGCGTGCTACGGTGCGGAACCGACGGGCAGTCACTTAAGTGCTCATAGAATCGGGAATAATGCGAATCTCGCTTTAAAAATTTGACCACATATTCTTGAGTAGTTATACTAACGATTTATGCAATAAAAAAAATCGATTTTTTGATCGATCTAAACTGGTTTCCCCCCTTAAAATAAATTCATTTTAAACTTAATTAAATTCAGTTTCATCGATGCGTGCGTGCACATTAGTGATAAGTGGCACATTTACTTACTTACGTATGAAAATATGATGTTCTACATATACATACATATACACATACATACACACATACATCTATACCTACACTGTTCAAGTGATAACTTTCGAAAAATAATGTAATTTCTTTTTTTTTTACAGCATGTAATCAACGCTTCAATAAATCTAAAAAAACGCCGTTGCTCTCCGTTAAAGTTTTTGTAAAAAGTAATCTCTTGATTAGTAGATATGTATTAAATAAAAATAATAACACAGTGTTTGTTCGTGTAAATGTCAGTTTCAAAGTGTTGCAAAAAATATTAATTAGCAAAAGTAGTAATTGTGTGTATATAGTATAATTAAAGAAATTAAAAATTTCATAAAATCAAATATAATATTAATATCCATTATCCATTAATTTATTGCATAAAAAATCAATTACAAGTATTTTAACGCATTAAATCGCATTATCGCAAATCGTTGACGTGTCGCGCGTGCTCGTTTTTTACTGTTGCCGTTGGAAATTTGCATTAATTGTATGGCAATTTGTTGAATGGCGGCCATTGTTGGCCCCAAAAGGCAAACCGTAAACGGTATAAGGGTCAATCCCAATCCCAATCATAGTCATAATCACATTAGCGGTCGTGTTCATAGTCGCACTGGTGGCATAAGCGCTAACAACATCAGTCGGTTTAACATCAGCTCCAGCGCCAGCGCCAGCACCAGCTCCAAACAGTTTAGTCATACGGCAGTAGTGCCCGTCGCTGCACCCACGTCGCGTCCTCGTTCGCATATTTCGATGAGCGTATCAATGTCACTGGTACAAGGAGGAGCTGCTGGCGGTGCCCCACAAGGTGCCATTTTAGCTGCTGCAGCACCATATTACCAGCCACCCGCTGTGCCACAGGATGTTCAGCCGGATCGTCCAATTGGCTATGGTGCTTTCGGAGTTGTATGGTGAGTAAAATATGGAAAATTATTATTTGTAATACTTGCTTTGTAATTGTAAAGAAATTTCCCTAATTGATGTGCCCATGTATTTGAGTGCAGCTGCTTGTTGGTGTGCTCTGTGTAAGGCATAAGGCTTTTCTTATTTCCCCGGTTGGTTATGCGTTTTATACTTTTCATATTACTTGGACTTTAATCCATTGGCACAATGGCATTGCAGTGCCGCGTTGATATTACAATTTCCTGTGCCTTAATATTACAGGTTTTTCTTAGCCGGTGTTTAAAGGAATATCGTGCGCGCCTTAGCCACCACCATAAAGGAAAGCAAATCCATCAACCACCACAGTGGTAGTTGTAATATGCCGCTTTAAGCCAACAACAAAAACAATAGTGAAGGGTTATCAAGTTTTAAATAGATTTACAACATTTTGCTGTGACAAAATAAATTTTAAGGGTGTCCCTTAAAACTAAATCTTACGGAAGACGTCTGTAATTTCAAATGCTTACATTTCTGCTACATAATTTCCATTTTCATATTTCCACATATACGAATTATAAAATACACGCGACGTACGTTTGGCTTTTGTTTATTTTGGGAGCTCATATTGCAGTGTGTGAGTGTGTGCGGCGCGATTAACGTCAACTGGGAAGCGCGCATTTTGATTCGTTCAAATCTTTACAAAATCATTTGATCCTTAGAGTTCTTTCCTGTTTTAATCTTTATGTGCCACCACCGGCACACATTGCATTTGGCTTCGTCAAGCAAAGGTTCATTGGCTTTTGCAGACGCTGTAGGTTGTTGCTGCGCGCTCGCGCTTATACTCGTACATAAATGGGGTAAAGCGGCGTTCAGGCAATATTCACTGTGGCTTTCAGCATTACAAAGTGTAGCGTTCATATTTTGTCTAGGGCTAGGGCTTGGGCATATAAATATGTATCCGTATGCACATAGGTATGTGTGTGTGTGTGTGAATTTGTAAGTTGAGCTGCCTGCATCTCCTCGTTTCAGCTGTCGTTTGTGTATGGCTGTTGTAACTGCTACTGCATTAACATTTACAACACCACTACACAGCAGCCCCTGTTCATTTCTCGTTCATTGAGGGTTGCTTACACTCAAATATTCTTCCTAAATACTTGGCTGGCTAGCTGGCTGTTGTTCGCATAGGAAATTGTTTGTAAAAATTTTTTTTATATATTTTTTTTTTCAATTTGAATCAACTGCAATTTGGATTTAATATGCCGCCGCTGCTACTAATGATGAACTTTTTCATATTTCATGTACATCTGCATGTTTTTATATGTGCGTTTGGTTACCCAATAAACCTTTGTCTCTTGAATATCAATTCAAAAATTATTGGAAAACGAATCTCGTTTTCAAGTCTCCGCATGGAAAAGGTTGCATGTCCCCTTCGAGCACTGGGCCATTCTCCATCAAAGTGGAACCTTCAATATCCAATGTATTTTACCTCCGTTGTCAGTTCGAAATCCAGCCCATTCTCGAAGAGAAGAATATGACAACTGCTAATTGCCTCCTTTCGAATGTATTTTCAATATACGATGAATGTTCAAGGCGAATTGAGTACATTATTAATGACTGTTGGAAAATTAAGGTTGGAAACAAGGCGAATTTATTACAGGTGACAGCAAACACATATAAGTAAAACCCTACATGTATTTGTTGTTGCGTTTGGTGCAAGCATCATGTCAAAATCAGCAAGCAAGCGAAAAATTCAGCTGGGTGAATGCTGGAGGATGGTTCCATGTGTAGAAGTCCACGCAAGTGGGGAAAGTTACTGATCGCCATTCACTTGGGAGTGGCCAGGACGATACTTCTGAATATGGTTCAAGCAGCTCACAACGGCCGGGATTAGCCCACGTATCCTCTGGGTAGCTCCCGAACACCCGTTCGGGAGTGAGCTAACGTGAGAAGGCGAAGCATTCCAGGATAGCTGGTTGTGCGCTGGGTTTGGGACCCGCCACTTAAAAATCCCCCCCAATGAAAAGAATTACAAAGCCTCGGATGAGAACTGCCTTTACTGATGACGACCCCTGCAAACGAAATAAGGAATATGATTTGAGGGCATGCACCTGGAATGTCCGGTCCCTTAATGGGGAAGGTGCCTCTGCCCGGCTGGTTGATGTCCTCGTGAGAGTAAAGGCTGACATCACTGCCATCCAAGAGATGCGATGGACGGGGCAAGGTAAGAAAACCATAGGACCTTGCGACGTCTACTACAGCTGCCATGTAAAGGAGCGCAAATTCGGTGTCGGATTTGTTGTGGGAGAGAGACTTCGTCGCCAAGTACTGTCGTTCACTCCGGTGGACGATCGTCTCGCAATAATCCGCATCAAAGCGCGATTTTTTAACATCTCGCTAATTTGCGCCCACGCCCCGACGGAAGAGAAGGACGATGCGACCAAAGATTCCTTCTATGAGCGCTTGGAACGTTCCTATGAGCGCTGCCCCCGCCACGACATAAAAATCGTGCTTGGCGACTTCAACGCCAGGGTGGGCAAGGAGGGAATTTTTGGTCCCACAGTCGGAAAATTCAGCCTGCACAACGAAACATCCGGTAACGGACAGAGGCTGATCGACTTCGCCGGGGCCCGAAACATGGTAGTCTGCAGCACCAGATTCCAGCATAAAAAGATACACCAAGCTACCTGGCTGTCTCCTGATCGAAAAACGCGAAACCAGATCGATCATGTTGTGATAGATGGAAGACACGCTTCTAGTGTATTAGATGTACGTACGATCCGAGGGCCCAACATCGACTCGGATCATTACCTTGTTGCAGCCAAGCTGCGCACCCGCCTCTGTGCAGCAAAAAACGTACATCTACCTACGCAAAGAATGTTCGACATCGAAAAGCTGCAATCACAACAGACAGCCAGAAGATTCGCCACTCGACTCTCACTCCTGCTCTCGGAGAGCACTGCCCAACAAACCGGCATGCGCGAGCAATGGAGCAACATTTCTCGTTCACTACGTACCGCCGCCGAAGAAGAAATCGGATTCCGGCGAGCCCGAAAAAACAATTGGTACGACGAGGAATGTCATGCTGCCGCAGAAAGAAAGGATGCCGCCTATAGAGCCACGCTGCGATCGGGCGCAACGCGAGCCATGTGGGATCGCTACAGAGAGCTGAAAAAGGAAGAGAGACGTATTATCCGACAGAAGAAACGAGAGGCCGAAATGCGTGAGTGCGAGGAGCTTGAGATGCTGGCCAACAGGAACAACGCCCGAAAATTCTACCAGAAAGTTCGGCGGCTTACAGAAGGTTTCAAGACCGGGGCGTTTTCCTGTAAGAACAAAGACGGCGATCTGGTGACTGACGTACAGAGCAATCTTAAATTATGGAGGGAACACTTCTCGAACCTGTTAAACGGTGACAGCTGCGCATGTCATAGAGAATGTGAAGATCCCGATACCCCAATCGTTGACGACGGAATTGTCGTTCCGTTACCCGACCATGACGAGGTGAGAATAGCAATATCACGGCTAAAAAACAACAAAGCCGCGGGCGCCGACGGACTGCCGGCTGAGCTATTCAAACATGGCGGCGAGGAGCTGGTAAGGTGCATGCATCAGCTCCTATGCAAAATATGGTCGGATGAAAGCATGCCTGCCGATTGGAATTTAAGTGTGCTCTGCCCAATCCATAAGAAGGGCGATCCTGCAATTTGTGCCAATTACCGCGGGATTAGTCTTCTAAATATCGCCTATAAGGTTCTAGCGAGCGTATTGTGTGAAAGGCTGAAGCCCACCGTCAACCAACTGATTGGACCTTATCAGTGTGGCTTCAGACCTGGAAAGTCCACCATTGACCAAATATTCTCAATACGCCAAATCTTGGAAAAGACCCATGAAAGGAGAATCGACACACACCATCTTTTCGTCGACTTCAAAGCTGCATTCGACAGTACGGAAAGGAGTTACCTGTATGCCGCGATGTCTGAATTTGGTATCCCCGCAAAACTAATACGGCTATGTAAGATGACGTTGCTCAACACCAGCAGCGCCGTCAGAATTGGGAAGGACCTCTCCGAGCCGTTTGATACCAAACGAGGTTTCAGACAGGGTGACTCGCTGTCGTGTGACTTCTTTAACCTGATGTTGGAGAGCATCGTACGAGCCGCAGAACTTAATCGCTCGGGCACAATTTTTTATAAGAGCGTACAATTGCTGGCGTATGCCGATGATATTGACATCATCCGCCTTAACAACCGCGCTGTTAGTTCTGCCTTCTCCAAACTGGATAAAGAGGCAAAGCGAATGGGTTTGGTGGTGAACGAGGACAAAACGAAGTACCTCCTGTCTTCAAACAAACAGTCGGCGCACTCGCGTATCGGCACCCACGTCACTGTTGACAGTTATAATTTTGAGGTTCTAAAAGACTTCGTGTATTTAGGAACCAGCATTAACACCGATAACAATGTCAGCCTTGAAATCCAACGTAGAATCTCTCTTGCCAACAAGTGCTACTTTGGACTAAGTAGGCAATTGAGCAGTAAAGTCCTCTCTCGACGAACAAAACTAACACTCTACAAGACTCTCATCATGCCCGTCCTAACGTATGGCACAGAAGCTTGGACGATGACAACATCCGATGAAGCGACGCTTGGAGTGTTCGAGAGAAAGATTCTGCGTAAGATTTTTGGACCTTTGCACGTTGGCAATGGCGAATATCGTAGACGATGGAACGATGAGCTGTATGAGCTTTACGACGACATAGACATAGCGCAGCGAATAAAGATCCAGCGGCTTCGTTGGCTGGGTCATGTCGTCCGAATGGATACAAACGCTCCGGCTTTGAAAGTATTCGATGCGGTACCAGCTGGTGGTAGCAGAGGAAGAGGAAGGCCTCCTCTGCGTTGGAAAGATCAGGTGGAGAAGGACTTGGCTTCACTTGGTGTGTCCAATTGGCGCCGGTTAGCACGAGAAAGAAACGACTGGCGCGCTTTGTTAAACTCGGTCAAAATCGCGTAAGCGGTTATAGCGCCAATTAAGAAGAAGGAGAGAACACACACGTTTCCACGACAGTCGGTTCTACGTTACCGGAACGACCGGCATTTATGTATATCTGGCCAAGGACTATCACTTATGCAGTTTTTCCCATATATTTGTGGGGATGTTTATGCTGCTAGAAAAACAACAACAACAACAGAGTAACGCACAATTCTCTCTTAAATAGCAAAATAACTAAAAAAGTGCGCAAAGCCAAAATTTCCAAAAACGTGCAAGTCTCGATAACTATTGATTAGCGCCTTGCTTGACCCCACTTGCCCGAAACCCACTTCACAAATCCGCGATTTACTATTTTACTAAACAAAACTTAATACTCTTTTATTAGATACTTAGTATCTACAAGCACATAAAACTGCAGTGCAGTGGCGGATTTACACTAAGTGCCAACGGTGCCTGCGCACAGGGCGGCAGGTTCTACAAGGGCGGCAAAATTTGGAGAAGAAAATTAAAAAAAAAAAAAAAAAAACAATTATAGTCGAGGAGCGGCGGGTATTAGGGGCCACCTCAGGGAAAAAGTTTATGGAGAAAATAAGAAGCTGATCTCGGATTAGTTTCTAACTGTTCATGTCACAACATATGATAAAATTATCTCCTCTGAACGAGATGTTGTAAAATGTGAACGAGGTTTAATATTGAACCGCAGCTAACTTAAGTTAGTTTCGCTCAGTCTTAAATTAGGTCCGGCGCTAAAGTTTCAATTCAAATGCCCTCTCATTCTATAGCAAGCTACTGTCAGCTGTGATCAGCTGTGCTGTTTATTCGCTATTAAGGGGTAACACCACTGTAGAAATTTCAAAAAATTGATTTTTTTTTTATAAGCTTAAAAAATTCTTTGAACCTTTTAAAATACAGAACAAAAAGTTTTATACGTTACCGAAGTTTATTTCATAAATATTTTAAGCTTTTAACCAAGCGTTAGTGACTGCTACCTAACGACTTCACCAAATTTCCAAACTTTAAACGCGTTTTTCTCAAAACACGTTTTCTGAAATTGGCACGCAGCATAACTCAAACAATTTTAAATATTTTTAATCAGGTTTTTCACTACGTCTGTATAATAACCTTCTTAAGAGAAGAGCGTAGGGGATTTTCGATAGATTAATTTAAACGATTGTTATAATTATTTAAGTGCCGTTTTTTTAGTCCAAAATAGAGTTTTTTCCTTCAAATGCTTGCTAATTCCACAAAAATAAATATTTCTTAAATCCCCTACGTGTTTCTCTAGCTATTCTTATCTAGATTAAGAAAAAAAAATGTTTCTTTGTTCCAGATTAAAATTTGCACCCTCTGTGCTGCGTGCCGCGGAGCTCCTTCAAGAGAAACCACATTACAAAAATGTCTCCAATGCCGCCATTTTGTAAAATTTTTCGATCAAACTTTGTAGTTTTGTATTTTAGTATATAAGTAATAACTTCCCAAATCAGAGTGATTGTTTTCCCTTTCCTTCTATACAAAAAAATTCTTTAAAAATCGTGTTTATTTTACGAGTGTACAGTGGTGTTACCCCTTAAGTCAACATACCATCTTGAAATATTTAACGTTTTTCCAATTAATCTGCACTGTTTTTGATTCTTCCGGAGATAATAATTCTATATGTACGGAAAATATGAGTGACGGGCTCCAAAGGCTGAGTGCGCACGCATATAAAAAGCGTGCTCTCGAGAAAAATAATAAGGAGAAGGAAGTTTTGAACAAGACTCCAAAATTACATAATTATTTCACGAAAAAACATGGTACAGAAGAGAAAGCTGGTCCGGAAAAAGATTGTTTAGTCTTAGAGAACAAAGGTACGTCTCATAAGGATTAATATTAATTGCATGTCCAGAGTAAAATATGTATTTTCACAACTCGCGTACAGCGAGTACAGCTGTTGAATGATTGCTTTAGTTCTTCGTTTGCAGATGACAACGATGTGACTGTTAAATTTTTAAGCACCATATCACTATTTCAACCTGATGGTATGGACTCACTTCCGACAACGAATAATGATGTCGATGTTCTCAGTACGACTTCTTGTTTTCTAGCTTCTACAAAAGAGAAAGAAGAAATTTAAAATTTAGCTACAAGCGACGAAACAACAGATATGAAGTCGAACGAGAAAATCATGAATGAAGATCCAGGAACCTGGATAATTAGTGACTTTACCAGAGATTATGTAGCGGAAAATGGATGCAGTCAGAACAAAAACCTAGATTTTTATATCACAGAAAGAGTTTATAGCGATGGAAAGGCTCGCAAGTTGACGGAAACATTATTCGAGAGAAAACTGCTCAATGGTGAAAAAGTCCAACGCCCTTGGCTTAGTTATTCAGCAAGTAAGAAGTCTGTTTATTGCGTTCCCTGTCTTCTGTTTGATGCAGACTGTTCGTTTAATGGAAAGGCAGGTTTCAACGATTGGAGGCATGGAGGTGTTCGGGTAGCAGAGCATGGGAATTCGAAAAATCACATAAAAAATATGACGATCCTCAAGGAAAGATCGAGCATCAAAAAAAGAATAGATAATGATTTAATGATCAAATTTGACAACGAAATCACTTATTGGAAAAACGTATTAAAAAGAGTTGTTGCTGCTACGAAAGCTCTAGCCTCACATGGGCTTCCATTCCGGCTCACCAAATAATGGCAATTTTCTGATGCTCATCGAATTGCTGGCATTATTTGATCCATTTTTAGAAGAACATATAAGAAGATATGGCAACAAGGGATCGGGAAGTACAAGCTATCTGTCAAAAACCATCTATGAACAGTTTATATAATTGTTGGCAGATGAATTATTATCTATTATAGTTGAAGAAGTCAAAACAGCCAAGTATTTTGGTGTAATTGTAGACTTAACACCGGATATATCACACGTTGATCAACTGACATTTGCCCTCAGATATGTACAAAAAGATGGAACACCTGTAGAAAGGTTTCTAATGTTTATTGTCAACACTGCACACAAATCTGAAGATTTGTTAATAGCCGTAACATCTGCTTTAGAATTTTTGGACCTTGATATAACAGACTGTCGAAGTCAGTCGTACGATAACGCAAATAACGTTTGTGGCATTTATTCGGGCTTACAAGCAAGAATTAAAGAAATCAACGATCTAGCAGAACACGCTCCTTGTGCAGCCCATTTGCTGAATTTAGTTGGAGTTCACGCAGTCGAAAGTTGTACAGAAGCCGCTTCTTTCTTTAATACAGTTCAAGCATTGTACAATTTTTTCACAGCATCTACTAATCGTTGGGCAATTCTACAAGCCCAATGTGTAAAAAAAATCGTATTGAAATCTTTGTCAGTAACAAGATGGCGGCTCGTCATGATGTGGTAAAAATACTTTATGAACACTATGGCAAACTCATTGAAACTCTGATCTTATTCGAGGAAGATTTAACTGAGAATGCTATAACGAGACAAGAAGCTAGAGGACTGAGGATGCAACTAGATAGACTTGAGATAACATTAATGCACATTCTTTGCCATTTTTTACTATCACGATTCCACACTGTTCGTAAAAGATTACAGAAAGTTGAAATCACATTACTGATGTAATTAATGACGTGCGCTGATAAAAGTAGTAGCAGATACACGAATGCAATTTCAAGTTTATGAAAAAGAAGCGTTGAACATATCAGAGAGTCAAGAATACCAGGCGACTGTTTCGAGAAAAAGAAGAAGAAAGTTACAAGCTGACGAATCAAGAGATGGGGAAGTTCAGTTGACAGGAAGCTATAATTTTCGAGTAAATACCTTCAATATCATACTAGAAAACATTGATTCAGCCTTGAGAAAGAGAAGCCAAGCATATAAAAAGATATACGAGAAATTTGCAGTGATTACTGATTTTGGAGGTTTGAATTTCAAAGAGCTTCGTGATAGATCGGAATATTTGAGAAAAGCTTATGCTTCAGACCTTGAGATTTCATTCACTGACGAAATGATTCACTTTCACGCGTACTGTTCTGAACGAAAAATAGAACGTAACTCGCCATCTGACCTTCTGAAACTTCTGCGGACGAACGAGTTATACACTGAGTTTCCAAATGTGGAGATAGCATATCGAATATTTAACACATTAGCGTCAACAAACTGCAGTGCAGAACGTTCATTTTCATGTCTGGATAGAGTAAAAAATCATTTGCGTTCAACAATGTCTGAAAACCGTCTGAATAGTCTGGCTCTACTGTGCATTGAGTCTGATTTACTTGAACGCTTGAATTGTGACAATTTAATACACTAGTTTGCAGTACGAAAAGTCAGATGTGTTCGCACTTAAGGTGATGTGTAAAAACTTGATCTCATAAAAGCAATCATTCTTTTTTTTTGCTCATCTAATAAAGATTTATAATATGTTTAAGTAAGTACGCAGTTCTATAAGTTCAATTGGATTCTATTTTTTAAGATGTGCTACTATATTTTATGCTATTTATTACATTTTCTTAGCACTTAATTTATAATTAAACAATAAAAATTTTGCTCAACAATAAATTTGTTTATTACACCTGTTTATTGTGTAGTCGACGATTTTCTGTACTGCAATACAAACACGCACGCACAAATTTAAAAAATTAGGGCGACATTCTTCATGGTGCACAGGGCGGCATTTTGTGTAAATCCGGCACTGCTGCAGTGGTAGAGCAAAAACAACAATATTTGATTTTTCACAGTTCAGAGCAACTTAAACTAGATGTGACAGCTTAGTGACAAAATAAATAGAAAAAAAAATTCAAAATTGCAACCCTACAGCTGCTACCTGAAAATTGAAATTGAAAAATTTGAAATTGAAACTGTCTTTATTATCGAACAAGGTGAATCTATTAGAGATGCTACCATTATACCAGCTGATTTGGGTTATTTTGTATTTGTTTTCTTTCGCCGTGCACATTAGGATGCCAGCACAAAATGCTTTGTTGTAACATTCTAATGCACAAAACGTTGTTGTTGGTCTAGTGCTATCACCTTTTATGAATTCGAAATGTTCTCGATCAAAGCGAATTTATTACAGGTAATGACATCCGCCAAGAATGATAGAAAAAGAGATTGCGCCTTCCGAATTCGCTGTATCGTAAGAGTCCATACATAAACAAAAAAAAGCTAAATTAGTTGTTTGTGAAGAAGAAGAGTAGGCGAAAACAATGGAAACACACATACTCCCTTGCCACGGTGCCTTCCACATAAAAGCGCCAACACAAACTGCATTTGGAGGCTTTATATTAATTTGTGCTTTCACAATTTAACTCACGGCACTTCGTTTTTATTAGTTTGAACTGGCGTCAGATTTGACAAAATCGCGATAAATCAAGTAACTGTTTTTTAATGGCGCCACCTTAGATACCAGAGAACTGCACCGGTTGAGTGTAAAACATTCATACGCTTCGCTTGAACAAAAAAACAGGCCTTTGCGTTCAAACGATCGAACTTGACCAAATAAGTTATTGCCATTGTTTATTTCAGCTCAATCAAATCATGTGCTGCGTTTTAGCTCTCCGATGTTATCACCAATCGTCTTCATAGCAGCCGTTTCGGGTATTTGCTCGTTCGGCTGTACATTCATGAGCAAGAATAAAAGGGCTATAGGGCCAAATGAGCCGGTTTGAACACGTATGATCCCGCATGAGTTTTTGCATGTAACGTTCAGCAAAATAAAAGCAAAATTTTAAAGCAAAAGCACTATATATTCATATTTGTTTTTTTTTTCTTAAAACTTATAATAAAACACGAAAGAAAATAATGTAAATAAGGAAACATTGCTGAAACCAACTAATCCTTTCAAATAATATACGAAACCCAATTTACAGCGTACATTGTACGCCAACGCTCTTTTGCTCCAACATGTGCTATTTACAATAATGACAATTACTTCTTTGAGCAAGTTTGATCGTTTGAACGCAAAGGCCGATGCTAATTTCATTCAATGCTGCTTTTTGTTCAATGATTAGATTTGAGCCGAAGACATTAGATCATACGTGTTGACTGAGCTGAACTACGCGTTCGCCTGCATGAGCTGACTGCACTTGACCAAATATTTTGGTTCAATTGACTGAATGTGAGCAAGAAATTTAGCGTATGAACAACTCAAGAAAACAGTGAGCCATGCAGGTCACTGTTAGATACTCAATTCGCCTTGGGCATCCGCATATAAGTAAAAACATACGCATATTTTGTTTTTTGCTTTTTGAATTCCATCATGTCAAAATCAGCCTGCTCATCGCCACACTTGTCATTTCGGTTCCCCTCCAGGAAAGCGTCTTGTACCCCGCTCAACGTTTTTTAGTCCAATAACATTCATGTTGTTTTTGTAATATTTCACTATAGGTATTATTTGAATCATCAACTATACACTCTAAATGTACGCAAATGGCAAAGTAAACATGCAGATGTTAACAAAACAAATAATTTTGACGTTATTCATAACTACGACGAAAAAATCCGCCTTGGCCTCGACAGTAACATTTTTTTCAGCAGGAAGTAGCAACTTCCCCTTCAAGTTAACTGTCACTTTGTTCTCTCGATTTCCCCTTCTTTGCAAGTTTTTTGGATATCGCGCCCGGTTCGCATCGCGAATACGCTGAATTTGTGATTATCAGCTTTTCGAACAAATGAAATGTTTATTGGGTTGACACATAATTATGCTCCGTTTGTATTAGCTGTTACTCACCGAGCATTTTATAATTGTGATACGTCGGTTAGTCGTATTTTCTTGTGTTTTGCAGCAAAAACGTGCTTGTAAATATTTTCTATGTATGTATGTATGTATATTGAAATATTCACGCTTAAAAAAAAAGCTTAATATTTACTATTATGTATTTACATAATTATGCCAATCTCAGTGGTTGCGCCTATGTTATGAAAAATGTGGCATACTGCCGCACATCTGATCATAATTTTGGCATTAAAATGAATAATTTGCTTGGTATGCTAAGATTTTGCATAATCTGAATAAATATAAACAAATATATGTATGTGTGTATATACATACATTAGGATGGGCCGTTTATTTTTTCGACATTCTCACTTCTAGCAGATTCGGATTCTACATAAAATTTTAAGAAAGGTATATGAGCATATCAAAGAAAAGAGCGACTTTACAACAACAATTTTTAAAAAAATTAGTAAAATCTTTTTTAAATATATGGACTTTAATTTTCGAAGTTATGTTCATTGATTCCCTCTAGCGCCAGTAATGTAATTTTGTGCAAAAAAATGTTTATATACTATTTAAATAGGAGGTACAGCGGATCACGATCATATTTCTACTTTTTTAGTTATTTGCACACATTAATTTCAAATATTGTTTTGCTAAAGCCCCAATTTCGAACTTCGAAGGCCTCTCGATTTCGTAGGCTACCTTTCACTTATTTTTTTACTTTTGACTCAATCTCTTAAAATTTGTTTTGGTCCAATAGGCAAATGAGTGCTGTACAGTTTTATGAATGCTATTTTTTTTTTTAATACAAACTTGAATGTGTTAATTTTTTGGTACGAATAATTCATTTTTGATACGTATTTTCCATTTAAAGAACGTCATGATGGCGCTACAAAGCAAATTATATGTAACCCTTTAACCCATTGGGGGACGAATGTCTGGACATAGCCGCCCAAGCCATTTTACCGTTGAGGGCGCGTGTCGGCATTTATCCGCCCTAATTAGTTCGTAGCTGTGAGGCTCGCGACGTCTGTCATTCCGAGAGTCACGTTCTCATTCAAAGACATTGGGGGCCATTGGCGATGAAGTCATATTTTCTTTATAATGTAAACTTACGATATGAGACGACGGTGGTAGAGTCAGAACGTATTTCAGTTCTTCGATCCAGTCTCTCAGGGTCACAGCTAGAGAAACCAGCAGGCTTTTTATATTGGGTTGGGAAAAAAGAAATGTCGTATTTGTAATAGAAATTTGACGCGTTGTTTAACGTATTTAGAATTATCCGATTCAAGTCAAATATGCCCCGTTTTGTTCGCAAACTTGTTGCCATTTAAAAGGCAACTTCATTATCCCCCCTTTATAAGACCCCCCCCTCCTTATGTGCAAAAAACTCAGACAACCAGTTTTCGCAAGTCTCTTTTGAGGCCAACTTGTTATCACCAAGGGCGTTTTGCATGGACCGGAAGACATGACAGTCACTTGGTGCCAGGTCCGGACTATATGGTGGGTGCGATAGGACATCCCATCCGAGCTCCCGTAGCTTCTGGCGGGTCATCAAAGATGTGTGAGGACGAGCGTTGTCCTGGTGGAACACAACACCATTCCTATTGACCAATTCTGGCCGCTTCTGGTCAATCGCCTGCTTCAAACGCTCAAGTTGCTCACAGTAGAGGACCGAATTAAGGGTCTGGCCATAGTTGAGCAGCTCATAGTGGATAATTCCCTCCCAATCCCACCAAACACACAGCAAAACCTTCCTGGCGATCAATCCGGGCTTGGCGATGGTTTGGGCCGGCTCGCCGCTTCTCGACCACCATCTTTTTCGCTTGGCGTTGTCGTATGTGATCCGCTTTTCATCACCACCCGAACATCCACCTTTTTTTGGAATCCAATCTTCTGCAAATGGTTCCAAACGGTTTTGTGGTCTACACGTAGTTCCTTACTAATCGAGCGAATGCTCACATGCCGGTCTCTTTGGATAATTTCAACGATTTTATCAGTCTCTACGACGATTGGCCTACAAGTACGGGGTGCATCTTCGGCATCTACTACACCAGAACGAAATCGATCGAACCAACGCTGTGCTGTCAGGCCCATAAACTTCACAAATTTTTGCCGCCGCCTTCGTTGCATTTTTACTTCTAAGGTAGTAAAAACGTAAAATATGACGAATTTCTTGCTTGGTGGACTCCATCTTTGACGCGCTATAACTTAAGACTGAAACGTACGATCACAACACTGTCAAAGAGACAATTGTAGTACAGATTGTCGTCTTCAAATCGCCGTTTAGTGTGACCCGATGCAATAAGCACAACGCAAGATATGTTTAAATGTCGCGCTCAATTGACAAAATACGACATTACTTTTTCCCCAACCCAATATATTTTTGTGGTTGTTGTTGTTGTAGCAGCTTGCTACAATTGTACCTTAAAATTTGCTATACTCTTAATGAGCCTCTATTTTTAGGGCCTCTCTTTCATGTAGAACCCGATTTTGCTAGAAATGAGGTCGAGAAAAATCGTTTCATGCAAATTGACCCATCCTAGTATACATACACATGTACATATGTATTTGGTTTATGGCGTTTGTGGTTTTTACATACAGCCATACGCAATATTCACTTGACTGTGGGTAAGTTGCTCTAAATTTTTTATGAAAGAAACTTATAAAGATAAGTTTTGGGTCTACAATTTCTGTGCTGAAAAGCAAGAAAAAAAATGTTTAGGTTTAATTTCGTTGTTTTACAGTGGAGCATTTTCGACGTTAAAACTTTATTAGTCATTATGTTCACGGTGGTGACGGATATTGGGTTCAATAGAACCTTTTTTATCAGGGAATAAATCTAAATTACTTTAGTTTAGTAGTCTAAAATCAAGCTTACATACTTTTCGAACAGGAAATTGCACTCGTCCTGCAGAAATTGCGATTATGCGGCCGCGACTAACTGTAGTGACTAAAATCACTTTTGATATATGTGAGCAGTGAATGGCCAGTCTTTGCAACTGCGGGGCCCTGAGGAACACATCCACAGAGACACTAAACATCATGCTTAACCTATTACCAATAGAGCATTTCGGTAAGCAAACAGCTGCGAAGGCGGCTCTCAGATTAAGAGAAATAGGTCTGCTCAGAATAAACCAGAGAGGACACTCTTCAATTTTAGAAAAATTCCCCTGCATTCCTGGTACAACGGATTTCTGTAAGACCAAGGATATCAACTTAGATAAATTCTTCGTCACAGCGTTTCCTTCCAAAGAGAAATGGGATAATGGGATTATTGTTAGGGAAAATGATATATAAACATCTATACAGATGGCTCAAAACTAGACAACAGAGTAGGTGAAGGGGTTTACTCCGATAAACTCGGAGTTAGCCAATCTTTTCGCCTACCTGATCATTGCAGTGTATTTAGGTCGGTAATAAAAACGAGAGTATTATCCACAAATGAAGTCTTCCTAAACTCGGACAGTCAAGCAGAAAAAAAAGCGCAAGAATCTAAAACACACTCGTCAAAAACAGTCATAGAATGTTTTAAACTTCGAAATGACGTATCAAAATACTACAAAGTACACCTTATTTGGGTGCCAGGCCCCAGGAATATAGCAGGGAACTGCATGGCAGATGAACTTGCTCGAATTGGAACAAGGCTCGACCTCCAAGCGCGTAAGACGCTGATACCCATGCTTTTAGCCACTTTTTAACTACTGATAGATAGGGAAACCATCAATAAAGTAAATACAAGTTGGCAAAACCTCTCAACATGCGAACTAAGCAGACAGACATGCCCGAAATGGAACAGCGGTCCACCAAAAAGTTAAGATTTAACAGAGAAACTATAAGAAAAATGATAGGGGTATTAACTGGTCATTGGTTAATAGGCAGCCACGCTAGAATGTTAAGACTCCCGTACTTCGATTTCTGTAGAATCTGTGTAAATACAGAAGAAGAGGAAACAGTCAGGCACCTTTTATGTGAGTGTGAAAGCTTAGCGACAAGGAGGCTCCGCACTCTTTACATGGCTTTTTTAATTGATATAGTGGACATAGCCCATCTCAAACTAACGAAGGAACCCATAGGGTAAGGATAAGTTCCAGTGGTATCACAATGGACCTATGAAAGGTCTAAGTGTGTCATTGCGACACCCCACCCCACCTACCTGCCATGTAAGCAGTGTGTACTGTTCAAGCATGTCGTACAAAGAGACAAATTTGAAAATTTTATATCCGCACTGGTGGGTACGAAAAGTGGCTTTACGCGACAATATAGCCTCCCCTCTTTCAACCTAAAGGATGTATGATAGTATGACAAAATGCGCTTTTTATATTATACCTATCGGATATAGTTTCTTTTTTTGAATATTTTTTTAGCCGAAGGTCGTGGCAGCCAATGCTCATTTTTCATGTTAAAAATAATTGTGTTATTTTCTCGCGTTTCACTAATAAATAAAAAAATTATTTCTTTTTAGGGTATTTACCTGTTTTTACGTTATAAAAAAGCGTTTTAATTTTTTTTAAATTTATTTAAATAGTCACTTCAGTTTGTTTGCAATAGCATTCATATTAAAAAACAAAATAATAACGAGTTTATCCATCGCATTCCAACTTTTAAATCCGTTTATACTACTTGCGGCGTTCGCAAAGCAATTATTGCAAAACTACACAGACGCCGCAAACTATCGGCTTCGCTTTACAAGGCGTCCTCATTGTTGTGGTGTTGGGAAATAGAAGGAAAAACAAGTTGTTTTTTATAATGTTTTTAAAAATATTTGTATTTATGCTTTATTTTCGTTCTTCAAAGATAGGTTCTTGAATGTGACCTTCTAAATTTCAGATAAACTTGATGGGGTGTATTGAGGCATTTTACGAAAAATTGCGCTGATTGATGAAAATACATTTTGCGGTGAAAACCAAGTTTCATTTTTAGTTTGTTAATTTTTTTTTAAATGTTAGATTTGATTCTAGTGTCTGCGTCGAAAGTATTCGCGATTGCTTGACAGTCAGATCTACGTTATATCTATAAAAAAATAAAAATTAAAAATATAAAAAAAAAATAAAAAAAAAAATAAAAAAATAAAAAAAAAAAATAAAAAAAAATTAAAAAAAATAAAAAAATATAAAAAATATAAAATAATAAAAAAATATAAAAAAAATAAAAAATATAAATAAAAAAAAAAAATAAAGATATAAAAAAATAAAAAAAACAAAAATAAAAAAAAAATAAAAAATATAAAATAAAAAAAAAATTAAAAAAAATAAAAATATAAAAAACAAAAAATAAAATAAAAAAACAATTAAAAAAAAATATATATAAAATAGATTTAATTACAAAAAACAATAATAAAAATAAAATAATTAATAAAAAAAAGTTCGAAGAACTTAAGGGGACATATACCTGTAAACGGCCATATTTTCCCTGATTTTCATTAAAATTATTTTAAATGAAGAAGTCAATATATTTTTTTCAAAATTGGCATAGAGTTTATTTAAACATTAAAATAGTACACAATTTTTTTGTTTTTATGTTAATCATTTAAAACGGCGGATGTACACTCAATACTTCCAGGGAGGTCGCAGCGGGGCTTCTCAATCGGCGGGCATTGTAGCAACGGCGTCAGTGACCTGAATACCAAAAACCAAAATTTTGTTTTTGGTTATTAATGTCATAATTTCTATATGAATTAAAAAAAATGGAAAAAATCGCTGAATAAAATGCTTCAAAAAAAAAACATGAAGTTTGGGGCGAAATTTCCTACTATTTTTGCTTCGAAAAATTCTCGGATTGTAAATTCACATAGAAAGTATATCATAAAAAAAGTGTGTGCAAAATTTCAGGGAGATCGGTCAATAACTTTTCGAGTTATCGTGGACGCCAATTCGAAAAATATAGTTTTGAGAAAAGCGCGCCTAAAGTCGGCAACGTAACTATACCTCTCCCAGCGCTCGAAAGCAAAGAATAGAGTCGTCACGATTGACCATCTATAATATAAGAAATACTTACATTTTTTTGACATACATAGTCTTAAAGGATTATATTAACATTTTATGAAAAGAATTTTTTTTTTTCGAAAATTTACTGGTATCTATCCCCTTAATTTACTGAAGCCAGCTACATCTGTCTATTTTAAAGGTCACGACAGAACTTTTAGTGTTTTCTACTTGCACTAGTTTACCCTCTCACTCATTTAGGAAAATGTTTTAATGAGCGAAGTATCTGAAAAAAAAATATTATTTGCTGCATTAGACATTTTGTTTCTGACGTCATGATATCGCCGTTTAAATTCTTACTTCTTTCAATGTCTGCATATTTATTGCTGATATTTTATACCATTTTACGAAAACAATTCGTTATTTTTGCAATTTTCGCCTTGTTTTACATTTTTCAGCAGCATTACTCAGTCCTCGTAAAGGTCAGGTTACCATTTAAATGCATCCTCCGACATTACCGTCGATATTATCGCGACCAATCATGACACATCGCAGGCGTAATTGCTTCCTGAGGCTTGCGTGATAGTGGCACAAATCCTTTCTGGAAGCTGTAGCACCATCTATGACTACTTATCCGAAATATACCAAATATATGTCCTAGCAAACAATCACCTTCTCGCTTGCCCCTTTGAATTGACTCATAAAACATTCAACTTCTTCGAAACATTGTGTTTATTTTAACTTTTCGCAACAACAGATTTTAACAACAACTGTTTCACAGGTTTACCTACAGACGTGCACAAATAGTACCTCTAGTCGTCTTCTGGAAAAGCACAAACTAAGCCGCTAACGTCATTCAAAAAACAAAAAAAAAAAAAAACAACAAAGTACCAGTGATTTTTTTGTTTTTTGTTTTTTCTAGCAATTTAAGTTATTTATGAAATTCACTATTTAAAAAATATTCCAATTTTTACAAAAACAGGCTAATTGATTTTTTTCCTGAATTTATGAATGTTATTGTATAAGCCGGAATAATTTTCAGGATCCCGTTCAACGATAACCCTTAAATTTCCATCCCTACAAACCTATATACAACATACTCTCTAGTAGAGCTGTTAATTTACTTCCATTTTTGCTCTGAAAAATAGCTACTAACCTTTTGGCTCCTTAAATTTAATCATTCGAATAATCGTTAAAACTTTTTTTTAAATAATTTCCTTGAAAACCACTTCAATTTCAAAGCCGATGCTTATCTCATCTTTACAGCAATTAATATTATATGTACGATATTGCCTTATACTACTAAAACACGCATACATACACACTTACATACATACATACATACATGCATACATACGTACACACTCCTTTCCACATTCTGGCACAAAAACAAAACTCATGCATACATTTTCATCTTTCCTTCTTTGAGTTCGTATTTTTATTTTTAATTGTTAATTAATGTAAGCTCGTTGTAACCACTTGATGCCAACAATAACATTAAATTTGTACAATAAATTCTTAAAGCATTTAAAAAACATTAGTGTGCAGCTACCACAAAATTATGCCCAACCCAGCCAAACTCAAGACTAACCAAAAAAAAAAAATGTACTCAAGATAAAAAAGAGTATAAAAAACGTCTCAAGTGTCAGCGCAGCGTTTAAAGTGGGCAAAAAAAAAGTAATAAATAAATGAAAAAGTGAAAAAATGTCTACCAAACTCTTACTGTGTGCCGAGAGTAGTAACCAATGTGTTGCTACTCTTTTTTAAAAACCCGAATTCAAGAATATTCTCATTACCATTCAAGTGTAAAGCGGCACTTCCGGATGCAATCAGACGAAAACTGCTTGGAGTACTCAAATACCGTTCGCTAGCTGACTGGATCGTTGCCTGGTTCACTGGCTGACTCCGAAAAAGAAAAACAACAAAATGCCAAAAATACTAAAGCAAAAAAAAAAAACATATTAAAAACCGCGCAGTGGCACCGTGTTAAAGAGCCAGGCCAACACTTCGAGTCGTTCGTTACCACTTATGAACGAACCTCTTCCTGCTGTTCTGCGCAATTTAAATTCTGCAGCTTATTGAATACTGCAGAGGTTCAGCATTTGCTGTTGTAGTCAAAGACGCAGTCGCTGCGCGCCACAAGTAAAGCCCTAAAGCCGTCTTCCCAAAAACCAAATAAGAACACTCAAAAAAACACGGTCAGGCTCAAATCGACTACGGCTGCCTAAACGACTTGTTGTGCACACCAAGGCAGTATAATCAAATACAGACATTCACTCACACACACACACACACACGCACATGCATGCCAAAGTAAGTAATAAATAAAAAAATAAAAAGAAGAAATCGTCACACTACTGCAGTTCAACAAACGCAACTAAGCTGAGCCAGAGGACTCAATAAGGGAGAAGAAAGAAGCCACTGCCGAACCAAAGTCAATGCTGATTGTAAAAGGTATCGACGAACAAACGAGCACACATCCGCATTTACACAAATGTGTATGTATAGGTCCACAAAAAATGCACTAAACTCGTAACAAAAAATACTGAAACAACTGCTCTTGAGCACTCTCTCAATGTTTGGTGCGACGAACGAACTATTTTATTTTTTTTACTTCACAGAAAAAAAACAACGTGCTAAAGAAATTATTAATAAATCCTTCGTGTGTAAGTTTTCACTCGCTCGCTATAGGTGGAGAATATTGGAGAATGGCGATTGCAGCTGGACTGAACGAATAGATACGAGTATGTACGTGCGTGCGTGCATATGGCTACACAGCCAGCATTGAGAGAGTTCTGAAAATGTTGGTGAAAATAAGTGTGTGAAGGTGGATGAGAGTCGAGCTAACAAACTCAGATGCGGGCAAGAAAACAGTGAGTTATTTTAAAGAGACTCGCGCCGTTTTTAAAACCTGATTAGAGATTATTAGCGGTAAGGACTTGGGAGAAATTGAAATCTACTGATGCTTTTTCTGAACGAAAATGTCTTACATTGTTATGATTTTGATTAAATATATGGTTTTTAAAATTATTTCAGGCAAGTAAATATAAAGTGGGTAGACAATCTGCAAGTGCCTTGAGCACGTCAAAGATCATAGAACCCTAAGAGTGCGCAACCCTCCGTTATCGTATACTTAGTGACGGTTTCCGTTTACTTCGCTTTACTTTGGGAATCGTCACAGAGTTAAATATATTTCAGATATTGCTATGAGGTATGCGATTCGAAATAGTTTTTTTTCCTGCTGTAGAAGACATAAAATTACGTGTGCAACTGGAGGAACATCAAAATGCAAAAACGCAAATTTAAAGAGGAGCTCGGCCAAAGCCTGCTTAGGAGTCAAAAAACGTGTTTTAAATTTTTTGCCGAATCGCATAGAGTTTAAGACGTTATTTTACATGACGAAAACCGGAAATTCATAATTTGTTGAAAGTTAGGTTACTAGGAGGGAGGAAAAGGAGTAAAATTAAAAAAAAAAAAATTTTTTTTTATGATTGAATAGGAAAATAAATCGATTTATAAGAAAACCTCTTGTTTTTTCTCGACAGTCGATTCTCCGTAACCGGAACGACCCGGATTTATATCCGGGTAAGGAGTGTCACTTCAGCAGCATTTCCTGTATATGTATGGGGAATATTTATGCTGCGACAACAAAAACAACATAAAAACATGATTATGTGCCAGAAAAACCTATGCATTTTACGTAAAAGAAAAAATACTTCCCTTAGTATTACTATATCGACTTAATTTTCTGGTATCTCTAAACAATACATCTTGTATTATCGATAATTTTCCATTTAATTGTTTGGCATTTGTTATTACAACAATGAAATGAGAGACATTTCGGAACCAGTTTTTGTTCCTCTTCAACGAAACTTCCTTCGCCTCATGGCAAAAATAATACAGAAGGGGCCACATACGCAAACCGCTATCCTGCTCTCAGCAAATTTTCAGCCGATTTGCTGACGTGTCATTAGTATTGTTGTATTGTTTCTCACTTTTATTGTTACTCGCGTCCGAGTTTCCCCTATAACGCCGCTCTCTTTTTTGCTATGTCACAACCAGAATTTTCCTCGTTTACTCGAGATGCGTTGCCATGGAGAATAAGCTGCCTAGCTGACCCATAAGGCGACTTATATGCATTTCCTACCTTCTAAGGTTGTACGCAGTGAATTTGCCTTACGAGGTTCTTCTGTGCACTTCAGGACAGCGATGTTCACTACGGTAATTTCAGGCTTGCGCATAGTGCTCTAAATAATTAATGCAATAAGCGGATAGTTGAAACACTAAAACACTGAAGATTTAGTGATAATGAAACCCTTATCTTAACTATCACTAAAACATTGCTAGGGTTGAGCAATAATTTTGAATAATTTGTATTTAATCATTGGATTGGAAAGCTAAAATTTCTATGTTCAGTCGGTCTACCCACTCCTCCTCTTGGGCAATGACTTTCAATACCAAAACACACCACAGTGCAACATGCGGCGCAGTCTGAAGTGCCGAATTATTGTTGCTCCGTTGAGAAGTACGTAGACCCACAGCGGGTACAATACAAGTTTGTGCATGTCTGCCTCTTAATATCATTTTGTTACATCACCTGGAGTGGCTCGAACTGCACAACAACAATTGAGCTAATACAAACATGTATGATGACGATAGAGGACCGACACTGTTGTAGCTGAGGATAGAATTTTCGGTATGAACAGCAGCGCCTATAAAGCTTCAGTTAGCCAAGATTTAGACATAATTTAACTTAACTTAGGCCAACCTACCAAACTTGCATTACGTGCTTCTGGTTAGCCAAAACTGAACTTAACGTGGCAAACTAAGACAGAAGCTGCAGTGCGATAAGTGGCAGAGAGCACAGCATAGCGTTGCGCTTAGAAGCAGTTGCCAACAGATTTAAGAAAAAAATGAGTTGAGGAATGAAAATTAGTTGTAGAGAAGTGGTGTATTATAGGCCCGCCAGAAAGAGTCCCCTTCATCCGTTGCGGCACCGCTTTTGACTGCTAGCTGATTAGATTGTGAATGTTTTTTATAGAAAGTGGCAAATATGTGCTTGTACGGACAATAAACCGTACTTTTGTCGTACGGCAAGGCCGGCGAAACAACAATTTAGGCAACTTACAATACAGAACAGCTGTTGTATTTGTATACGGCAATACCTTCATTGTAGCATCCCTCTGCGTTTCGTACCTGTCATGTCACTTGAACTCGTTGCCGCATCCGATGGCAACGGACTTAGTCTGGCGAGGCTGTATGGCAATAACGATAGACATAGTGGCAGTCAGCAACGAATGCAAAAAGGAATTCAAAAAGACTCACAAAATTAAAGACGAAAAACGAGAACTGTGCGCCAAGCTACCTACAACTGGTTTTGCATTCTAACGGATGGATGCTCGTAGTGTGCTGGTAGTAATATATGTATATATGTGTGTGTGTGTATATGTAGTCTTCATTAACTGTGTAACCAGCATCGTCAACTCTAGATGCAGATGCACACTTGTGTGCTGGCTCAGACACTCTTGCGGCAAAGGTAAAGCACTACTGCAAAACACTCACATTTCGTCATCGCATACATAGCCAGACTCAGAAGTATACACCTGCGTACATATGCATATACAGGATGGACCGTATAGTTTCTATTTCTAAAAACTCAAAACAGTAACAGAAGGAGTAAAAATCGATGTTTTCGGTATATAATTGGTTTATTCGAAAGATCAAATATTTCGCTTATGTAGGGAAGACGATTTCAGTCATGTTGCTGCGCCAGCTGGTTTCGCAGTAGCGCATCCTGTTGACCCAACGTTCCACGACCTTGGTTATAGTTTTTGGCTCTATCACGCATATGCCTCGATATTCGTTTTTAGGAGCTTGAATCGTTAATGGATATTTCGCATAGCATTGGTCCTTTATGGCACCCCACAAAGAAGTCTAACAGCGTCAAATTCTAGCTTCAAAGTGGTCAATTGACATCGTCCGGACGGCTAATTACCGATCTTGGCGCGCAAAAAAGATCCATTGTGGCTTGGACTGTGTGTCATGACGCACCATCGTGCTGTAACCAAACATCGTTCAATTCCATGTCTTACATTTTCGGCCACAAAAAATAGTTATCATGCCTCTATAGCGCTCCCCGTTGACGCAATCTGCAACAAACTGTCACTTTCTGTGAATGCATTAGTTTCTTGACGATTACGTGTGGGCTTTTTCATCCCTGATGTGGCAGTTTTACTTGTAAATAAAGCAGCCGAGATGAAAATGCGCTTCGTCAGAATTTATGATTTTGACTTCTCTTCCGTAAGCAGGAAGGAGTTGCCACTGTAAAAATAACATGACTAAATTCTTGCGCTGGAAATTAATTTCCAAAGGAAGCTAATATATAAGGAGCCCGTGCTTGGCATAATTTCTTGCAAATGAAAAGTATTTCATTAAAACAAAATAAAACGTTTTATAGAAACGTATTCCTAAAAACCTACACAATCAAAGAAAAAGGGTTCGAACATTCAAAAACGCAAAACTCAAAGCTCGAAAACAAAATAAAGTTCAAAAACTCCAAAGTTCAAAACTTCTTAATCAGAACCCAAGAACTCAGACCTCTAAGCTGAAGAAAGTTCGAAACCCCCAAAATTCAAAATTTCTAAATCAGAACTCAAGAACTCAGCTCAAAGCTGGAAATTCGAGAACCTCACAAATTTAACACTGGAAAGTTCTAAACTCAAGAACTCGGCTCAAAGCTAGAAGTTCAAAACCCCCAAAATTCAATACTCAAAGGTTCTAAACTCAGAACTCAAAAACTCGGATTAAAGCTAGAAGCTCGAAATCCCCAGAATGCAACACTCAAAAGTTCTAAACTCAAAACTCAAGAACTCGGCTTAAAGCTGGAAGTTCGAAACGCCCAAAATTCAACACTCAAAAGTTCTAAACTCAGAACTCAAAAACTCGGATTAAAGCTAGAAGCTCGAAATCCCCAGAATGCAACACTCAAAAGTTCTAAACTAAAAACTCAAGAACTCGGCGTAAAGCTGGAAGTTCGAAACCGCCAAAATTCAACACTCAAAAGTTCTAAGTTCAGCTCAAGGCTGAAATTTCGAAAAGCACAAAATTCAAAACTCAAAAGTTCTGAACTCAGATCAAAGCTCGAAGTTTGAAACCCCCAAAAATCAGAAATCAAAGTTCTAAACTCAGAACTCTAGAACTCAGACCTCTAAACTGAAAGTTCGAAAACTTCAAGAACTCAGCTCAAAGCTGAAAGTTCGAAAACCCCAAAATTCAAAACTCCAAAGTTCAAACTCCGATTTCTAAACTCAGAACTCAAGAACTCGGACCTCTAAGCTGAGAGTTCAAAAACTTTAAAATTCAAAACACAAAAGTTCTTAAGTTCCGAATTCAAGAACTCAGAACTGAAGGCTCGAAAACGCCAAATTTCTAAATTCAAAGTTCTAAACTCAAAACTCAAGAACTCAGCTCAAGCCTGAAAGTTCGAAACTCCCAAAATGCAACACTCAGAATTTAAGAACTCAGCTCAAAGCGGAAAGTTCAGAAACCTCAAAAATTCAAAAGTTCTAAACCCAGAACTTTAGAACTCAGCTCAAAGCTGAAGGTTCGAAATTCCAAAAATTCAAAGCTCAGAACTCAAAAACTCATCTCACAACTGAAGGTTCGAAAACCCCAAATTTCAAAACTCAAAGTTCTAAATTCAGAACTCAAGACTCAGACCTCTAAGGTGAAAGTTCAAAAACTTCAAAATTCAAAACACAAAAGTTCTTAACTCTGCACTCAAGAACTCAGCCAAAGCTAAAAGTTCGAAAACCCAAAAATTCGAAACTCAAAGTTCTAAACTCAGATCTTACAAAAATTCAATTAAAATAAAATTTCGTTTACTTATACTTCAAATCACACCCTGGTGCAACCCACATCGCGGCAGGCGCTCCAGCATTTCGGTACATGAGTCGAAAGTTAATGTAAACGCCGCTTAAGTATTCACTACTCACCACTCTAAATGCGACCCTACTTGGTTTTCTCTTGCGCGCTGATCATGACCAGTGAGAAAATTAAGAAGCAAAAGTAAAAGTAGGTACTGCAGACGTGAAACGGGTTTCCAGCAAACAGGCTTAAGTATATTTTTGTTTAATTGAAAACTTATTAAATTAGATACCCATTATTAAAACTTTAAATAAAAATACTTTAAATGAAAACAATAAATGCATTTCAACCAATTTCTATTAAAGCTTTTAGCCGAGTGTGTTTAAAAACACAATTAGTCATAGTATTGGGAGGTTGAATTAGTTTTAAAGGTTTTTTTCGAAGATTTGGGGCTTTATTGTGAAAAAACGGTACAAAATATTTTATTCGAAGTATTGGCCATCGCTAGCTACAACTTTCGCCCATCTTTCGGGCAATTTCCGGATGCCGTTTCTCCAAAATTCTGGCCGCTGCTTGGCTATCCATGACTCAACCCATATTTTGGTAGCCTCGTACGAGGAGAATCGCTGGTCCGCCAAATCGAGACTCATATGCCGGAACAAATGATAATCGGAGGGAGCTATGTCTGGACTATACGGCGGGTGGGGTAACACTTCCCAGCCAAGCGTTCCAAGGTATTTTTTGACAGGTTGAGCAATATGCGGCCGAGCGTTGTCATGTTGCAAAATAACCTTGTCGTGCCCTTTTACCGTTTCCGGACGTTTTTCTTTCAATGCCCGGCTTAAACGCATCAATTGCAGTCGGTAACGATCCCCCGTGATTGTTTCGCCCGGTTGGAGCAGCTCAAAATATACGACGCCGACCTGATCCCACCAAATGCAGAGCATGATTTTCTTGCCGTGAATATTCTGCTTGGCCGTCGACGTTGATGCGTGGCCGGGCAAAACCCATGATTTTTTGCGTTTTGGGTTATCGTAGTGGATCCATTTTTCGTCGCCAGTCACCACCCGATGCAAAAAACCCTTCCGATTTTGTCGCTCGATCAGCAATTCGCACGTAAAAAGTCGCCGTTCGACGTCGCGCAGCTTCAACTCGTACGGGACCCAATGTCCTTGCTTTTGGATCATTCCCATCGCTTTTAGACGTTTGCAAACGGTTGATTTATCAACGCCCAATGATTCAGCAAGCTCTTCTTGGGTTTGGCACGAGTCCTCGTTTACCAATTCCCCCAATTCCGCGTCCTCGAACTTTTTGGGCTGGCCAAGACGCTCCTTGTCTTCGGTGTGAAAATCACCACTTTTGAATAGTCGAAACCAGTACTCACATGTTGAAATCGACGGAGTATGGTCTGGGTAGGCCTCCTGCAGCAATTCACGGGCTTGGGATGTATTTTTTTTTCAAATTGAAGCAGAAAAGCAAAGCTTCCCGCAAATTGCGTTTCGACGGCACGAAAGTTGACATACTCGGAGCACGAAAACACTGCGTTGTTTATACTTCAGCGAAATGACAGATACTGATAAACAAAGCCTAGGGTTGGCAACGCTATAAAGTGATAAATAGCGCCATCTGTGTATCACCTTTAAAACTAATTCAACCTCCCAATATTTAAATAAATATAAATAAAATTATTCATATTTTAAAGAATTTTATTAATAATTTTGTACAGTGTGAAGTACTCGTATTTCAATGCAATCAGGAATTGAATTGTGAATTTCTTACATTCCCACACAGTTTCACTGCACTTATTCTGTTTCGCGCATACCTGATCTTCGTTGAGGCTTTTGTTTACTTTGTGTAGGAGGAATTTTTCTTGTGAAATGCCCCATTGTTCTGCTGCTAAGGCACTGTTGCTTCGCCTAAGGTGCTTCGGTGCTTCGTCCTTACGCGTGTTGGGTATTCAGGAATTTTAACATTTTGTAGAATTTCTTCTGCAATGTCCAGTCGAAATTTTGAAAATGAATATTTCTCAGATTTTGAAATTTGCTGTGCTTTTCGAAATAAACAACATGCTTTTTTATACAGTTAATTGAGCAGGCGTACATTGGACGCTTCGCATTGCCAGTCTAGAGCAGATAAAAAGTCGACGTGGATTGCAAAAGTTACTGCTAAAACAAGAAAAAAAAATATAAAAAAAAAAATATATATATATAAGGATCACCCTGTATATGCTAAGCGCTGTCTTAAGGATACATACATATGTATACTCCCTCCGTCTTGCTGTCACTATATTTATTTATATGTGCGCTGCCTGACTGACGGACATTGCAGTAGCACTGCAGCCAAGTGCGTCGTCTTCTACGGCGCTCACTCGCTGAGGGTTTCAGACAATTGAGTTAACACTTTTTCAATTTCCTTGTCATGGCCTCCTTCGCAAATATTTATTTTGCAATGCGGAAAATAAAAATGAAACAATAGTCGTCGGTTGTAAAATCATTTTTCATGATTGCAGAGATCGATTTACTCTATTTACTTGGCACAAGTAGAAATGCCATATATGTACTTACATATGTATGTACGTACATTAGGGCGCATCCCTCGCCATGAAAAAAAATTGTTGCTGTATCATCGGTTTTATAAAATATTTTGTATCTTAAGACTTGCGCCAAAACATTTCGGCGAAATATTCAGATTTCCCTGAGCTGGACCGATTTGAAAGTATCTCGAAATCGAGTTTTTTTCATAAATATATAAGTTTTCTTAAAAATTAACAAAATTGCGAACGATATTGCCCTTTTTGTAAACGAGGGCAAAACCAAATTTCTGTTGAAATTGAGGCGGCCTGCACAGATGCCAAATTTCCATGTGGGAGTCTATACTTTTGAAGAGCAGTGCAGCATTTTAAGTACCTAGGAGTTATGTTCGCATGTAGCGGTGATTCAACTTCCGCCGTCAGGGATCGCATCAACGCCGAGAACAAAGCGTATTACGCCCACCTTAACTTGTTCAAGTCCCGACTTTTGTCTAAAGCTACAAAGTTCACTATGTACAAGACTCTTATTCGACCAATCCTAACCTATGGTTGTGAGGTATGGACTTTTAAGGTTGATGATAGTGCTTAGATTGCTCGCATGGAAAGAAAAATTTTAAGAAAGATCTTTGGCCCAATAAGAATGGATGATGCTACGTACCTATAGAATCCGATTGAACTCGGAACTGAATGATCTAACTCAGAACGAGACAGCTGTGCGTTTTGTTAAACCGCAGCGCATAAGATGGCTAGGTCATGTGATCCGTATGCCTGTTGACTGTACCGTGAAGAAAGCCTTGACAGGAAAGCTAATGGGCGTGAAGGCCAAAGGCAGACCGAGGAACCGTTGGATAGACGCAGTGGAACACGATCTTAAGAAGCTGGGAATATGTAACTACGAAGCAACAGCTCAAGGTAGACCGCTTTGGAGGATCATTTTGCAGGAAGCTTTGACGCACCCCGCGTTGTAACGGTATGAAAGAAGAATAATAAGTTTTTAAAAATAATGATATTAGCGAAAAAACTTAGCACGTGAAAGTTCTCCTTGATATGGGAAGAGGGAGAAAATATTTTATATTGAAAAAAATTTTTAAATGACGGATGTCGAAGTCTAAATCGATCAAGATTTCGTTGAGAGTTATTCCAGTTTTCCTCAAAACTCTCTTACAAAACAAAAAGTCAAAAATAGTCTCGTTAATCTCATTATTTCGAATCAGTTGATGAAATTTTATTTTTAAACATTTTTATGCAGACATTTTAAGGTTAAACTTTTCTATTATTTGAGCACCTTTTTGGTACAAATATTGGGAAAACTAATTTTATTTGAAAAAACCTAAATCTTAATATTTATTTTTCCGAAATTTTGCTTAGGTCTTAAAGGTGGAAAAATGACAATTATTTTTTGGTAAGACACCCTAATCTACATACATATGCACATACATACATACATACATACATATGCAGATATGCAGTATGCCTGCGCCAGTGTAAGCGACTTTGGGGAATAAAATTCTGCATGTGCAACTGTGTCAACTTTGCTTTCGCATTCTTGCACGAAAAAATAGACGTTTGCAAAGTATTGGATTTTGTATTTGCTCTGCTGTTCAATGTGAAGTGTTAAGTCAATTTGGCTTGGTGGCGTGGCACGCTGGGGAAGGTGGTGGTGGTGGTTTGTTGAATGCAGGAAGTTGAGTTTTTGCAAAATACATCACAAATTGTCACAGTTTAGCTAAGCATTGAACTCACATTGCCATTTGAGTTTTCTCAAATCGTTAGACGCTTTTGCCCAGGAAGCAAATCGAAGCGCAAAGTGTGGCTGCTAGCAAGCGGAATGGGAATAATAATATAAATACTTATTCACGCTTACATTCTTGTTGAGAGCTCCTCCTCCTATTTGTGGCTTGCGTCTTGATGTTCTTCTGCAAATCGAGGGACCTACAGTTTTAAGTCGTCTCCGAACGGCGGTTGGTTTTAGAAGGAACATTTTCATCACAGAAATACATTCGGAGGTTTGTCATTGCCTGCCGACGGCCGACCACTATTAGAAAAAACGTTTCCTATCAATTGGTCGATGAATTTTTCAAGAGAAACTTTTTTCCTAATGGAAATACGATTAAAGGTTTGTCGTAACTGGCTACCGCGCTTCAGCTGGCTTTGATCTTACAAAAGAGTCACACGGCTTTGTTTAGTTTGTTAGGTAGGTAGGCGAACTGGCTGAAGTACCACATTGACACCCCCAAGTAGCACTAAAGCGCCGTTTTGATATCATTATGGGACCTACAACAGGACGATATCTACGGCCAATCAGAGCTGTTGATGTAATGGAAAAGATTGATGGGATCGAAGTTGACGCACTGCCACAGGTTGTCGAAGAAAAGAGCACCCAGTGACCTTAATCGTCTAGCTGCCAAACTCGGACATTTACGGAGAAAATGCTCTACAGTCTTCTTCTCTGAAAGGTCCTCGCGGCTTCTGCAATGGGGGTTAAATGTCGTCCAGTGACCGGTAAACACAGCTACGAATCTGGAAATTGAATGGCGTCGAGTCCCCAAGACATTCTGAGTCCTCCGTATATTGTACTGGGGTGAAAAGGCTTTCAAAATAGCACAAGAAGAAATGGAGCTCCATCTTTTCTGCGCTTTCCTGAGAAATAATTTGTGCAGTTCCCCTCAGACAACTGTTAGGGGGATGCCTATGACCGGGTAGGACAGACCTGAGGCCAATTCAGTTCACTTCCTGGCAAGTTCATCAGTCCCTCTATGTTCCCATGTCCCGGAACCCAGATCAGAGAAATGTTACCTGCACAACGAAGATATTTGATCTCCTCCTTACAGGAGTTTACTATTTTGGTTCTGCATCATGGCGTCTAGTTTGTTAGTTTGCAAAAACAAAAAAAAACAACATTATCAGCTAATTTAACTCAACACCTTTTTCAAAGCCTTTGTCATAAAAATTTCCTCCTTTAGAACCGTTTGTGCATAACATTAAGATGCAAATTTTCCTTTTCAAAAGTCTTAAAACCTTCGTAAATAGCTAATCGAAGGCAACTTGCTCTGGTCGTTCAAGAAGAACCAACATCAAAGAGAAAAATATCCATTCGAATGGGCAGTCGGTTCTACGTTACCGGAATGACTCGGGGGTTTTTCCCGACCAAGGGCTGTTGCTCCAGTAAACTAGCTCTGTCTACTGTACCGTACCCCAGAAAAATATCCCAGATTTTTTAAGTGAAACTTCTTAGGCGTCGATGGACGAACGAGAATGGAGAGTAAATTTCAAGGCCACGCAACGTTCTGGGCATTTTCGTTCCGCGAAAGAGAAAATAACGTAGAGGAAAAGGATAGAGAGGGAGAGCTATACCTTATATATATCTAAGATACATTTTAGGCTATTTTTCCTGAGTTTTTCCTTGTGATTGCTAATTTCTAGTGAGAAATAACACTGCCTACTTTTTGGCGCTTGTTTGTTGTGATTAATGAAATCTTCAATCCATTCACTGAAAAGTTCTACTATCCCAAAAGAGAACCAATTTTATTTTCCCCAAACTCTATTCTGTTTTTATTCCCCATTACACTTCAGCTCCCCTTGTCGTACCACTATTAAAATTCGTACCCTTACGATTTTTTCTCATATACACCGCGTGGAAAAACTATAAACACACCACTTTTTTTATAAAAATGTAGTTCATACTACAACAAAAAACATATAACGCAAAGTTACAAAATTTCATCAAAATTTTCAACTTTCTAATTATATTTTTTTTTTGTTTTTTCTGTGTATGCAGTTTTACAGTTCAATGTATTTTAGGATAACAAAGTGCAAGTTTCAAGTGACGACAAAATATCGTTGATTTTTGATAATTTTTTTCACTGAGTGTCTTTTCTTTCGTACAAAATAACACATGGGCTGAAAAGTCCCGAGCCTAACACAAAGATGGCACTCATGGTGAAACGATTTTCAGAGGTGTACCATCTAGCAGACCGTTATTCGGCTCCGAGAGAATTTGACAGATATGCCGACGTCACTCGTTTTGTGTTTCGCTAAGCTAAAGCTAAATTTTGTGACACACAAAACGAATGGCATAGAATCCAAAGTTCCCCTCAACAATTTTTTTTTCACCATATCTAACGAGCAAACCTGGTATCCATCGTCCTTGCATGGCACTAGTTTTATTTCATTCATCTCTTTTTCAGTTAGTAATAAATTTAAAAACACAGTTGTTAAAATTTCATGGTACCGCATACATTAGTTCGTGAGTTATTGTGCTAAGAGTGACGCTAATTTTGTTACTTTCAAAACAATTGATCAAAAAGAATTTCGTGTTTTAATTTTACACTGCTTCTCGATGTGTTACATGCTAAAATTTTTTGATATAGGGACGACAATTTCATACTCTAATTTTGCGGTAATCAAAAAGTCGGCTTCACTTATGACCATAAGAAGGTGGACCTGCTGCCTCAGAGGTCATACAATCAGTACCGTGCAGTCCATTCCCCGAAGGGGAATTATAAAAATATGCTTCAGGCCCAGGTCGTTCCACCACTAACTTTAACTTATATGCAGTTAGGTCATAACACTTCAACTCAACTAAGCCATAGGACCCAAAAAATTCATTCCATTGACAACTTGGTTGTATTTTTGTTGTTCGAGTCTTTCACACAAACTGCAGTAAATTTTGTGCTATCATAGCAATTTCCATATCAAAATACTTGCGAAACTCTGCCCTCCTTCTTCGTGAAATTACAAACTTGAATCTCTTCAAAATCAACTTCGCTTACTGGGTTAGAAACAAGCATCGATATTTGTTCCAATCGAATACTATTTTTGCATCGCAATGTCGCAAAGTCTATTTTTTCGCGATACCCCGTTTGGTGAGTTACCGATTTTACTGGTATATACATATGTGTATGTGCTTGTATGTGTTGGATATTGCTTGCACAGCTGAGCTGAGCTGAACCGGTGGAAAACAGACGGGTGAGCAGCAGCGTTAATCGCCATCACTTGTGCCATCATCTGCACTTTTCCACTTTCCGTATGCATCCAACATTCTAAAGGTGTTTATCTGCGTCTGTTTGAATACAAAAAGAAAAAAGCAAAAACGGAAACTCGCAAACTCGCCAACAAACTTAATTACATATGTACATATGTAAATATATACACACTTGCCCACACATGCAATATTCCCACATACATACACGAGCATACGGAAAAAATGCCTACAAATCCAATAGCGATACTACTGAAAAAGCGCGACTGCGGTCCAGCCGTGGTTCGACGGCCGTACTCATGCCTTCAATCGTTTGTTTATCTGTTAATTTTCGTCTCGGTTTTTTCAGCCTTGTTTTTTGCCTTAGTCTGGTCTGGTCGGTCCAGCTCCGGCCATTCGGTTGCTCGACGGGCTCATGGTGTGATCGCGGTGTGTATTTAACTGGCCGCATCAACAGCTGCCAACTGGTGGATGAACTTTGTCTGTGAAGCGAAGTTGAGCTCGGCCAGCTCGCTTTAAAAAATTCTAACTGCCCAAGTCATTCGCGAATAATGGGTAAGGAAGGTAGGCAGGGATGGGCAGGGTATAAAATGAAAATGTGGCACAAAAAGCAAGCTCGCAATTGTTGGAGTACTAAACCAACATCCTTCGGCATAAGCACAGAAGTATTGTTTTTGTTGTAGCAGACGGGTGGATAAACGGATGAACGGATAGACGTACAGACATGCGCACGAACGGGTCAGTTAAAAGTGTTTTGGCTTTTGACGTCATACGCACAAACATGAATGTGTGCATTGGAAATGGGTGTGGATTATCGAGTTAGAAGTACTAAACTGAACTCAGCTGAGCTGAACTGCTTTGCTTTCAGTCGACCGCGGATGTCGAATGCCGTTTTTTCGCACACAATTCAAAGCCAAAGAGAGTTGAGGGCTTAACACAATCCTCATTTCATGGCTATGTGTGTACGAGACATTTGTATGTGTGTTGGGCAGCGAATGGCATTTTTACTTCGGTTTTTTGTTTTGCATTCAGCGCGAAAGTTTCTGTACGTACGAATGTGAGAAGATTAGGTGTTTGGAGAATATCACTGTTGTTTTTGTCGGGATGTTGGCAACATGAAATTGTCAGTCTACAGGCAGGCGATTTTTGTTTACACCTCTTGCCTGCTTGTATTTGCTATGTAAAGCATAAATGAAAAAAAATGTGTAAAAGCATATAAACGAAATCAAAAATGCTATTAAAAACTTAAATACAAAAAAAAAAAAAACAAAAAATAAATAACTATCGAAATAAATCACAAAAAAATAAAAAATAAAATATAAAAAATGTTAAAACAAAAACAAAAAATAATAAAAAAAAACAAAAAATAATAAAAAAAAACAAAAAATAAAAAAAACAAACTATAATAAAAAAATAAAAAATATAATCAAAAAACATAAAAATAATAACAAAAAAATAGTAATAAAAAAAGAAAAGTAAAAAATAAGTAACAAAAAAAAATTGAGAAAAAAAAATAATATAAGAAAGATATAAAAAAATATAAAAAAAAATACAAAATAAAAAATAAGTAAAAAAATCAAAAATAAAATTAAAAAAAATTTAAGAAAAAAATTAAAAAATGAAACAAAATAATTAAAAAATAATAAAAAAAATTAAAAAATAAAATAAAATATAAAAAAAGAATTCAAAAAATAATAATAAAAAAATAAAAAAATTATAATAAAAAAAAATTGCGAGAAAGCAAAAACAAAAAAAAATAACTAAATAAATAATATTAATAAACAAAAAATAAAAAAATAATAATAAAAATAGTAAAAAATAATATCAATAAAAAAAATAAAAAAAAGTAATAAAAAAATAATAAAAAAATTAAAAAAAATAATAAAAATAATTAAAAAATAATACAAAAAATTATAAAAAAAGTTATAAAAAAAATAAAAAATATAATAATAATAAAATATATATAAATTAAAAAAATAAAAAATATAATTAAAAAAATAATAATAATAAAAAATTAATACAAAAACTAAAAAAAATTAGCGAGAAAACAAAAACAAAAAAATAAATAAATAAAAATTAGGAAAAAACAAATACAAAGAAATAAATACGAACAAATCGCAAAAAATAAATGAAATAAGAAATAAATATAATAACACAAAAAAATAGTAAAAGAGTAACAAAAACAATTGATACACAAAACACAAAATAAAAGTACAACAAATAAATAAAAAATACGTAAAAAAAAGAAATTCAAAAACGAATAGAAATAATAAAAATAAAAAAAGGTAAAATGAAAAGATAAATAAATAATAAGAAAATAAAAATAAAAAACAAAAATAATTTAAAAAAATAAAAAAAAAGATATTCTAAAAAAATAAAAATAAAAAAATCAAACAAATCGAGTTTTTTTAATTTTTTTATTTTAATTAAAAAAAAAATGAGTAAAAAACAAAAATAAAATAATAAAAACAGTAATAAAAAAAAAATATAATAAAAAAAATAAAATAAAATTAAAAAAAATTAAATAAAATAAAAAAAAATTAAATAAAAAAAAAATTAAAAAAATATTAAAAAAAAAATCAAATAAATTTTTGTTTAAACTTTTTAAATTATTAAAAACCAAAAAAGATTAAAAAACAATTTAGTTAATAAAGGAAAACTGAATTGAAATGAGTTGAACTTTTTAAAGAAAGAATAGTAGTGCCACAAAAAGGTAAAGAAACAAAGTGGCAGTCTACTCACCTATGCAGCCTGTCGATTTCATAGAGGCTATATCCAGCCTTTAAAATTACTTAAAAACTTTTCGCCTCTTGAATACTTCTTATTGCATTTCAATTAGCTGAATGATAATTGCTGCAGAGCATTGAAACTTGCATATGGAAGCTTAAAAGTCAATAATCTGAAAATGGCCGCAATGGTATGAAAGTTGCAACAGTCAAACTCTTCAGGCTTTATTCTGGTTTAGCTTCAGAATTGTTTCGATCTCAGTCTGAAAGGCGTAACTACTTTTGCCATTTTCATTCCGCATCGCTCATCGAGTGTTCATACATAGTTCATATGAACTACGGCCCAATAATTATTTGCATGAAAGCGTCTTTACTGACTTAAACCCATAGAGTCCCTTGAAATTTGGGAGAAATCTGAAAATGCGAAAATATCAGCAACCAAAGAAAATGGCAATTAAAGTTTAAAAGCAATGGAAGAAGTGAAACGAAGATTAAAGAACTTAAAAGCTGAAGATGGGGGAGCTGAAAATTCGACGAAAATCTACTGGTCATACTTCTCCACAATGTTGGCTCTTTTTGCATGGCATTACAGCGTATTGCGGTACGTGCGTATGCACGTTTGCTTGTTAATTTATTTGAAACACTTAAAAAGCCATAAAAAGTGAAAAATCAAAGAAGTGGAAAATGAGAAATGAATTTTTCCCGCTGCTTGCTGCAGTGTGTGTATGTATTTCAAAATATTTAGCGCTTGTGTATGTATGCACTTACATGTGCGGGGATGTGCGCTGCGCTTTAACGTTCTTTCAATGCAGGACAGGAACTCAAAAGATGCTGTTTTTGATGACCACCGCGGTCTTGGGCAAAGTAAATGGGAGGGCGGCGGGTGAGGCAGTATGAGCGAGCAGCCGACTGGTGAGAAGCGCTTGCTGCATACAACTTGTATGCCTTAAACGGGTCGAGACTTTATTCATATGTTACGAGTATGTATATGTGTACATGCGTGTGGGTATCTGCTCTCGCGTTTCTCACTTGACATATTGTGCAATAAAGAGGAATGGCATCGAGTTCGCCGGCCGGCACTGGCACAATTGAGTGAGAAATATTGAAAATGTTGAGCCTGTGGGTATCTCATGTATACATATGTACGTATTTATATATGCGGATGCATGTAGATATACGTTTATGTGTATGAACTGGGTATATTCGCTATATAACTTTTAAGGAAATTAATTAGGTTAAAGTACTGCAGTTGACTATTGGTGTTTAGTAGATATCGGAATTCTATGAAATTTCGATAAGCAAATAATATGCAAAAATACTGTTATTTAAAACTATGTAATACTTTTTTAAATATAATTTGGTTACTTGTCTGTTGGATATTTTATACTTCCAAATTTTAATGGTCGAACAAAGTTAAGGATACGATTGTTTTCTAAGCGTTTTCTTCTGGGTGCCAAGTTGACTGCATCTACACGGATTTCACTCAATTTTTTTGCAATGGCTTAAGTCGTATTTAAGCAATAGCTGGTGCGTTGTCTCTATTGTCGGCGGGTCATCTGAACGCTTCCGTGCAATATCTGGCATTCCTCAGTACAGCATTCCAGGTCCGCCTTGCTTTCTCACTGAAAATAAATAAAGCACAGGGACAATCACTTAAAGTTTTTGAATTAAACCTTGAAAATCCGTGCTTTTCCCACGGCCAATTGCATGTGGCAAAATGGATAACTGTTTTGCAACGGGGTCTCTTGGTTGCTAAGAAAAAGTGTGCAATTTCATAGAATTCCGATATATTGCCTTCGGTTGGTTGTGGTACAAAACATAAACTGTTGGTTTCTAAAGGAGTTAATATCTCAAGGGGAGCAATAGTTTTTTTTCTAAGGAGTTAGTAATCAAATTTATTATTATTTACAAAAGAAAACAAGCTGAACTATTTGAAATTTAAAATTTTTGTAATTAGGTATGTATATAAGTATTAGGTTGGGGAATAAGATCATAGCGTGTTACCGAAAAGTTTTATTTAAACAAAAAACAATAATTATATCAATAATCAATATCTTTCGATCTCTCGACCAATTTGTTAATGCTGTTCCGCCAAAAATCGCTTGGTCTGGTGTCAAAGAAGTCGTTGAGGCAGTTTTTAAGGACTTCTTTATTATAGAAGGTCACGCCCTTCATATGGTTTAAAAGGGAGCGGAAAATATGGTAAGCGGTCGATGCAAGGTACGGAGACCACGGCGGATGCTGAAGGATCTCCCATCCAAGCTTTTGAAGTGCGGCTTTGACGATTTGTGCAGCATGGGGTCTGCCGTTATCGTGAAGGAGTATGGTTTGACCATGTCGATCAGCTGTTTTCAGTCGAATAGTCTCATTCACGCAGTATAGCTGGGCAATGTAGAGCTCCTTGTTGTCTTTTCGAGCATCTTCCAGAGCACCATGACCTCCCAGTTCCACCAAACATATATGATGATCTTCTTTGGATGAAGATCCGGTTTGACTCTCGGCTTTGGTGTATCTCCTGGAGCCACCCACTACTTTTTTTGCTTCATATTGATGTAAATGCACCATTTCTCATCTCCCGTGACGATTCGATAAAAAAAAACGATGTTTATTATGACCGCGTGTTGCTCGATGGCGGCCGAGATGCTGAGAAGCAATTTGAAGGCGACTTTCTTTGTTCTTTTCGTTGAGCTCGTGAGGCTTCCAGGCTCCCAATTTTACGGTAAATCCCATTGAATGAAGATGCTTGAGTATCGTTTTATGATTGCAGCTCATTTTTTTTCCGCCAATTCACAACTGGTTTAGCGAGCGTTCTCTTTATTATGTACGTGATTTGAGACGTACTTCATCGAATTCAAAAGGCCTTCCATTGCGCGACGTTTCATCGACGTCAAAGTCGCCATTTTTGAACTGTGCAAACCATTTTCGTGCTATCATTTTTGTAAAATTTTTCAGCAGTAGAGAGTTGTCATACTACACAGGAGATATGTGTATTGAAGGGGGATTTCGGTAATCGCGTTTTGTAGAAGAAATTTTCTAATTGACTGTATACTCCACTTGGAATATACTTCCTCTTGTTCTTGTTGTTGTAGCAGCATAAACATTTCTCATACATATACGGGAAATGCTGCTGAAGTGACAGTCCTTGGCTGAATATAAATCCGGTTTGTTCGGGTTACTTAGAACCGACCGTCGTGGAAATGAGTCCGCTGAAGGTCTTCATCTGCGATCTGTGGTGGTTGAACTCCGATGACGGCAAGCGGGGTCGGGAGTTTAAGGAGGTGGTAAGAGACTCCCGATGAATGTCCTTTAAAGCCTGTCTCTAAACTATCTGGTCCAGTAGTCTCCGGTGCGAAAGCAAACTCAATCAGCGGTCATTTTGAACGATGAAAAAATATGAGCCTATCTCATATCCGACGGGTTTTAGGGTGCAATATAGTTCTTCGAAGCATGCAAAATGAGTTTGATCACTGAAAGCGCTTCAAATTATAAAGCAACTTAAATTTTTGAGAAAATTCGATCCTTACTTTTATTTAGATGAAGAATTTTACGAAAAAAACTCGCCATATTGTGAACTAACTAAGTGGTTTGGCTAATTTTGAACTGCAGCGTAGTGAATATTTTCCGTATTTCGACCGGTGCGTTGCCTCGCCAGCACAGAAATATTTAAAAGAAGAAGAAAGTAAATTCTTTCTACTGGGACGATTATTATAACAAGAAAATTTGTAAGTTCGCATTTAAAATCCCGTTAATTTATAGTTCACTGAAAATGGTACTAATCTTCGACTGCTTCAAAACAGAGGCAATATTGGAATTCCTATGGCAACTTGCAAAGTAAAGATAAAAAATAATATTCTCGAAGCGGCCAATATATAAGTCATGGAGAGTAGAAAATACTTGTGTTAGAACCAGGCTAATTTGGCCGCTAAGAAAAGATCAGGCCTCTCAAGCGAAAAGATCTCGAAGGTCGTGGCTTCTTTGTCACCGGGCATTGGCCTCTTCGAGGCTATGCGTTGTTTCTCATGCCTACAGCAGAAGTTGTAGAGACGAGGAAGGTGAAGAAGCACCTCTGTAATTGTCCAACTTTTCAGGTTTTATCTAAAAAATAGGTTCTTTTCATCCATTTCCATTTCATTCCATTCCATTTGCGAAAACTTCACAGCACATATAAGTTTATTTAAAAATCTCATATGCTCCACCTTGGCTGTTTCTACAGGGCAGTTACATTCTCTACACCAGCAATACCCCTGTGTACTACCAGCCTCTGCAATTATGTTATGCAAACCCAACTGCGTATGTCTGTATGCTTGCATGTACATTCATGGCCGGTCTTCGTAGTCCTATCCTTTTGTATGTATGCAGGCATGTATATGTTTGTATGTGGTTGCGTAATTGAATGCTTGTCATATGCCGTTATATGATCCGAATAATCGATGATGCGTTTCGCACTAAACGACAATGGCTCACCAACCATCTTGCCCTGAGTGTTGTGCTTGCCACTGACCGACCCGTCGTGTTTATGATTCGAATTTAAAAGATCCTTTTCCAGATTCGAAATAGGCTGCAGTGAGAGAAAATATTTCACCAAATTGAAGTCGGGTTTAGTTTGCATATACTTTAAGGTGCTTTTTTAATCTCTAAATACAATTTAAGCAAATCGTTTCGAATCCTTTATGCTTCGGTCTTTTCATTGGTAATTATTCTCTATGAGGCCGGTTCTGTGTCTGGCGTAACTACCTGGATTAGAGTTGAAGCGGTTGTCCACTATGGCCACACTCAGGCTCATAACCCTTTGTAAAGCCGCGTGGGAAACTTGTACTGATCTCCTTAAGCGAATGTGAACTTTTCAAAACCTTTAAAAGATCCCTAATTTCCCAACGAGCTGAGATATTCGAACTCATTGAAAAGTTTTCTACCTAAAATGGTAAATTTTTGTCTAGATAGCTCAGGATAGTGGCACAGAAGGTGCAAAATCGTCTCTTCCTCTTCGTCATCTAAACAGCTTCGTGAGGAAGTAAAGTGCCCGTACGCTAATCCTCTGGGTGTGCCTGCTTATTAGATAGAGCCGCGTTATAATGGAAATCAGTGTGTCCAGCCTATTTTCGCTTAGCAGGAGGGATGCTCTGCGTTTAGCATTAAGATTTGACCACAATTGTGGAGTGATTCTTAAGGTGGGTTCGTTGCGCCATCTTTCGTTCTTACAATTTTTCAAAATTTCTCAAAAATAAGTAGCTTACTTGTCTGTAAAGGTGTGCCTATGTTATTATGTTGTTGTTGCAGCATAAACACTCCCCAAGAGACAGTCTTTGGCCGGATGTAAATCCGGGTCGTCGTTCGTGTTACGTAGAACCGACTGTCGTAGGAACGTCTCGCTAGTTCATCTGCCTTGCAGTTGCGCTCGGTGTCAGCCATGTCGTTAAGAGATGTGCGGCATTGCATGGCTACCTTAGAGATTGTCGACTGCTTTCTGAGGGATTTTATCGTCGCTTGGCTTTTCTTCTTCTTTATTGGCGCGATAACCGTTTGAGGGATTTTGGCCGAGTTTAATAAAGCGCGCCAGTCGTTTCTCTCTCGTGCTAATCGACGCCAGTTGGTAACACCGAGTGAAGCCAAGTTCTTCTCCACCTAATTTTTTGTATCTTTCCAACGCAGAGGAGGCCTCCCTCTTCCTCTGCTACCATCAGCTAGTAACGCATCGCATACTTTTAGAGCCGTAGCTTTTGTATCCCTTCGAACGACTTGACATAGCCAACGTATTATTCGCTGCACTATGTATATGTCGTTGAAAAGCTCATACAGTTCTTTATTCCATCGCCTACGATACTCGCCGTCACCAACGTGCAAAGGTTAAAAAATGTTCCACCGAATCTTTCTCTCAAATACTTAACGAACGCCGCATCGTATGTTGTCATCGTCGAAGACGGGCATTATGAGAGCCTTGTAGAGTGGTTGTTTGGTTCGTCGAGAGAGAACTTTACCACTCAGTTGCCTACTTAGTCCAAAGTAGCACTTGTTGGCAAGAGAGACTCTACGTTGGATTTCCAGGCTGACATTGTTATCGGTGTTAATGCTGGTTCCTAAGTATATGAAGTCTTTTACAACCTCGAAATCATAACTGTCAACAGTAACGTGGGTGCCGATACGCGAGTGAGCCGACTGTTTGTTTCATGACAGGCGGTACTTCGTTTTGTCCTCGTTCACCAACAGACGCTTTCGCTTTGCTTTTTTTCCATCGCGCCTGGCTAGTTCTGCGAATTTAAGTCTAAGGCGTTAAGAAAGCGAGCCACCTGTTCTAGGACAGACACGCGTGCCAATTAACGAACAAGTTTTTCATCTTTGCTATTCTTAACGACGAGTACGTTAGAGTGTTCTTCATTTCTAGAAAATGTGTTTTGAGTCGAATATGTTGTAGTAGCTTCATCAGGGTTTTCATTCTTTCTTTAGTTCTCCCTCAAGTGGGTGTCTGGTTGATACCTACACGATTCTCGTGGACTTTTATACCAAATATTTGGGTGTCGATGCATCAGACTCCACTTTCTAGCATCACCTCACTTCCAAATAGTCGTTTTTTTGTATGTTATATTACATAGATGATACTTGACTAATACCCGTCGGAAGCTAGAAGCAGTTTGCATCGTGCACAAAAAAATTGTTTCTGGTCATTCCCAGAAACTTTCCTCGCTTGCGCAGAACTCGACTCATAGAACTATTCTTCATTTTCCTGCCATGCAGGGCGTAACTATCAGCACCTTCCACTTCAACTTAATCTAACCGCTTTCTGACCCATTCGCCTGTCTTATTTTTCCAATTAAGCAAAAACAGTTAAATTTTTTGTTGCTTTACTCTATTCATGGAACGGAATAATTATTTCTCTAAGTGTAGTGTGTTTGTGCCTCTCTTATGACCCTAATGTGTTCCAAAGCATGCAAAGACACAACTTTGCGTACTGAAATCAATACCTCACCGCAATAGGACACATGTTGTGTCCAATTCAGCGTCATTGGAGAGGTTTTTCGCATCAAATAGGCAAGAAAGTGAGTGAAGGAATAAAACACTACATTCCATGTGCATATGAATACGTACATATGCACGTGCACACGCAACGCCGATTATATAAAGTACCTATAAAGTGTTTCTTCTGGCGAGCAGTTGTGCAATGCAGTTCCTGATGCGGGCATACCTGCTGGTTGCCAGGACATGCTGCAGCGCAATGCAGTTACACTTGCCACAGATACTTTTCGCAGTTACCGCATATAGTTGGTGTATATGTATGTGTGTAAATACATTGTAAAACTGCACGGCATAGCACTCAAATGCCTCTCAACATACTTGCACATATGCATGCACCCTGTACATGCATATACAGTGGCGGGCAAAACTGGCTAGATAATTTTGTATAATAGAATTTACGTATTTATTTTACCAAATGGATTGAAGTTGGCCTCAGAGCCCATTCTGGCTAAAGAATCAGAGATCTCGTTACCCGCGACATCAACGTGTCCCGGGACCTATGTTAACATCTGGATATTATGTCTACGGACATAGTTCAACCTGGATTTACAGTACTCGACTACCCTTGAAGTGGTTGGAGGGCTGCCTAAGGCCATGAGGGCAGCTTTGCTGTCGCTACAGACACATATAGATCTGCCTCTCCATCTGTTCATCCACAACAAAGTTCATCGCTTCTTGAACAACATACACCTCCGTCTGAAACCCAGATGCTTGCATTCCAAGAGCGAAGTATAGTTTTGTTCCACTGAATTCCATGCAAACACCAGCGCCGGAAACGTGCTTGGTCCTGGAGCCATCCGTGAAAATGCGAGAACAGTGTTTACCGGGCTCATTTTCGGAATTTTCTGAACAAAACTGAGCCTCTGGCAGCACCACACTGCAGCTCTTGTCAAGTACGACACTGGATGGCATGGAGTCAAGGGGCATGGTGAGCATCATTGGATCAAAGTCCATGCCTACTCTGTTCTCTATTTTCCAATGCCGGGCAGGGACCGTACCAATTTCCATTGTGTTTCAGCCTGAAAATGGCCTTCAAGGCCTCTCCTTCGATTAAAACATCAAGTGATGGTAGACTAGCCAGAGCATATAATGCCGGGACTGAAGTAGTCGGAAAAGTTGTAGTTGTAGTCTCGATAAGGTCCTCCTGAGGGAGCCTACTCATCCACACCACTGATGCATAGGTGATAATAGGTCTTATCATAGCCGTGTACATCCATAGGTCCTTGCTAGGAAAGATACCTCATGTTTTCCCCAAAAACACCCTTGCACTGCCAAAAGGCTGTCAGTGCTTTGGATGCCTTTATTTCAACATGTGACTTCTAAAGCAGTTTACTATAGTGGATTACTCCAAAATATTTGATTTCTTTGGATAGCTGGATTGTGACTCCTTTTAGCTTACGTAGAACGAGGCCACCAAACTTCCTCCTTCTGATAAAGAGGACAATACCAGTTTTGGGGGGTTTGCCTATGGCCCATTCCCACAGCACCAAGTGTCAATCATATCCAGAGTTCATAAGCGAAAGGCCTGTTACCAAACAGGCAACATCGTCCGCATAGGCTTGTGCGTAGTCTCCCGAAGGTTGTTGTTGTTGTATCAGTAATGCCAGCCCTGTCGGTGTAGTGTATATCACCGGTCATCTTCGTCTAACTCATCTAAAGATAGGCTCAAGAAAATTACTGTATCGACAGGTTGGGCCCAGAGGGAGAGGGGTGTTAGATGAGTGGGTTTGATGGGGGCTTGTGAAAAGGTGGTTAGTCGTGCGGAGTGCCTTCACATGCAGGACATATGTTTGTTTGACCTGCTCCGGTATCCAGAACGTAATTGTGTCAAGGTTACGCGGGTCTCTCGGGAAAGCTGGAGCTCATCATCTGCTGTAGGTGGTGGTTGGACTTTGGCAACCGATAACGGCATTCGGTGGTCGTAAACTCCCGACCAGGAAGGTAGTGACGGTTTCCCGATGAATGTCATTTATTGTCTGTGTAAACACTGTCTGGCCCAGTAAATGTCTGTTAGTTTTGTCGTGGATCTCGTCGGCTAGACTCCCGCATCATTTAAGGTGGTGAGCAGAGGATCGATCACCATGCACCAGAGCAATGGAGATAGCACACCGCCTTGGGGGCAACCTCTATTAACCACGGATGACACCAGCAGATCTTCCTCTGCCCGCACCGTGACGATTCTTTGCGCCAGCATCGAACGAATCCGATTCACTAGCACCCGGTCTACGCCGTGCGTACTAGCAGAGCCGCACATACTATCGAAAGTGGCATTATCAATTACCAATTAATTTACTTTTTAAACAAATATAGTGCAATGTAGAAAAAGCAAAAAAAAAAAAAAAACAAAAAAAAAACTTTTAGAGAAATACGCGAAAAATATACAAAAAAAAAACTGACAATTTTTCAATGCGCTAATAAACAAGCAAAAATGGCTAAATTAAGTGGTGCTACATAATCGATAATTATTTCTTTTCGACTGTAACTAATAAAAAATATCAATAATTCAGAAGTTGCTGTGGATAATCGGCATTATAAAAACCAATTCCATTAAGCATTCCATTAGTTAGTATTTTTTCTGCCTACATTTGCAATCAACCCTTTTGAGTGCAACTGTAGTTAGCCTGTTTTTCTCTCCACTGTAAACTCTGGTACTCAGATACTCATGCAAATAAATTTATGCCCATATGCATGTATGTATGTACAGAGATTACAGTTAGTAATTGTATTACTGCAGCCATGTGGCAAGTGTGCAGGTAATTGAATGAGGCCGGGTCATGCCCAAAGGCTGCAGGAAAATAGGTGTAGGCAGGAAACTCGTTGCCAATTCATACTCATACCGAAAAGAGAATCTCAGAAAAACACAAAAAAAAAAAAAAACCAAAAAAGCAACGAAAAAGTGCCAAGTTGGGACAAGCAAAGAATGAAAATTCTGCCTTCAACTTCGAAAGCATGAACGGCGGATGTCATTATTGGGGTAACTAACGAAAAATTAGTTTTGCAGTTGTGCCACTTTACAGCTGACTTGGCGCATGAAGCAGCAATAATATCATATTGGCTTGCATTTACTCGTAGTATACTTGCTTTTCTGGCATCGTATGCATGTATATATGTATGTATGTTTGTTTGTTTGCTCACATTTGCACATTCATACGTAGCATAGCCCTTTCGAAATTGGCCATTTGTAATGGTAATGCAACTCCTTTGCTTCGCTCAAAGAAAATTAGTAAAATTTGGCCCGTTTTTTTCCAAATGAAATTTTTTTCATCGCTTTTCCTGATGGCTCTTGCAATAGCTGCCCAAAATTAATTCATTCGATTTTCTTCTTTGCATAACTTAACACTTTTGCTGAGTGTAAATTAGCATAAATTTGGAATTGTTCTCGCATTACTGCCTTAAAACTACAAGGGGACAGACATCCCATCAGAAGATTTATAATTTTTGCAAATGACGTCGTACATCAATCATAATCGACATTTGTCAGCCAGACAGCTGCAGTTTTCAAACAGACAAGCAATGGAGCGATAAAGTAATAAAGATTTTCATCATTCAAAATCATGTTTTTGTTTTTATTTAGTAAAAAAGTTATTCACAAACAAAATTGAATGATTAATTTTGCGCCAGTATATAAACTACCAAGCGTAGTGTTCATTGCCTCATTGCTGCATTTGCTAGGTGCTGCCCACGCAAATCCAATAAATTGATGTACATTTTTGATATGAAGCATGTAAATTAGCAGAACTTTTCAAGCCCTTACATACATAGAAGTACACTAGGTAGAAAAAGTCTGCGTCCAGTGTTTTTTTCTAAATTATTCACAATGATTTTGATATTAAATATTTTTCGTTATCCTTGCAAATATTAAAGATGCCAAAGTGAGTCTGCTCATTTGCAATGCTGTCACGCTTTAACTACGCCATCGATCATCATGAAAATGCTCACACTGGTGTAATTTAGCTCAACCTGAAAGATAGAATAGCTTTTATCGCAATTAGACACGGAAACGTGGCACTTTCAATACAAACTGAATGTTTCATACTGCATAACTCTGAAAGTGTTTGTGCCAGAGTAGTGGGGTTTAGCATGGAAATATATAAAATCAATAGCATCCTCATGGAGAAAAATGGGGGTTATTAAAGAAGAGGATGTGACTGCTTCCATTTAAATGTTTCATATTGCATATCTCTGGAAGTATTAGTACCGGTGAGAAGATATAAAGGGTTTTCAATAACAGGTGTTATTTTGAATAGACCGCTATTTCGGTAGATGCCACTTTGGAAGCTGTCATTTTTTGATATTTGACAAGTAAAAACTACGCCATTAATAAAAACGGAACGATACACGGCTTAAACAACGCATTGAAATTATTAAAATTCACCATAAAAATGGTGAAAATTTGGCAGAGACGGTTCGTAAAACTCGAACATTTTTGGATCATCGTGAAGCACCTTGTCGGACCGAAATGCAGGAATTGGTGAAAAAATTCGAGCTGTTGGGACAAGTTAGGGATGTGAAGAATAAAACCCGTGCACGTCGCTCAAGAACAGCCGAAAATATTGCTGTTTGCGGTTTGTCCATTTCTCGTCGTTCTTTGGAATTAGGCATTCCACAAACGTCATTACATCGTATTTGGCATAAAGATTTGGGTCTTAAGGCTTATAAAGTCCAGTTAACACAATAACTCAAACCGGCCTATCATCAACAACGTCGTGTCTTCGCTGATTGGGTCGTTGAAATGCATGAAAATGATCCGGAATTCCATTGAAAAATCATCTTGAGTGATGAGGCCCATTTCCACCTCCGTGGCTTCATCAACAAGCAAAATTGTCGGGTCTGGGGCTCAGAAAATCCAAGAGTTATTGTTGAAAAGCCTCTCTCTCCTCACCGTGTGACTGTTTGGTGCGGTTTATGGTCCGGCAGAGTCATTGGGCCTTCCTTTTCCGAAAATGAAGCTGTAGCAACAGTTACGGTGAATGAATTGCGCTATCGAGAGATGATTAACGATTTTATGGCCGGAATATGATGGTATTAATCTGGACAACGTTTATTTTCAACAAGACGGCGCTACGTGCCACACAAGCAACGAAACCATTGATATTTTACGGGAATAACACCTCTTATTGGAAAACCCTTTATTTACAATATATGAAATTTATAACCGGCTATAACTTCGAATCCATAAGCGGCATCTTAGAGGAGTCAAAGTTTTAGAACGTGAACCAGATTTCAAAAATTCAATTTGCCATCCGGGTCAGGATCCATTAATATTTTATGCTTCTTCTTCTTCTTCTTAGCTTCACAGGCCTTGGTGAAGCATTGCTTTCTTCACATCTTCTTGCCATCGATCTCGATTTACAGGCACTTCCCTCCAACATTGCAAGCGCATAAGATCAGCTTCCATATCTTCTACCCGCCTTTTCCTCGGTCGTCTCCTTTTTCTTTCTCCAATTGGGCCTTTCTCGTTGATCGCTCCCTTGGCATTCTAGCCACATGTCCCAGCCATCTAAGTCGTTGAGACTTAATAAATCTTATTATATTAGTTTCATTCTTAACTATGTCTTCCAGTTCGGCATTGTGCCTAATGCGATAAGTGTCATCTAAGCTCACCATGCTTCCATCGAGGTTTCCAGTTTTCGGGGAAACATGTTAGTCGAAGTCCGTATTCGCTTAACATTATCACCACTTGAAGGCGAAAATAGGAGATTGACTAGCATCTGTGAGAGGTTGCATATCTTGCGATCCACCATCATGTTACACGTTGTAATCCTTTATGATACCATATTTCATCCTTCATTGTTAATAAATATCACAGTCCAGTATTGTGATTCAAATAGCGCGATTTTTATTGATCGTATAGGGTTCGCCTATGGATGGATAGTTGCTGTGTCACCAGGAACTCATCTGATGCAGTACAATCGATCACTATCTACTCTGACAGTCAATTTGCCATCAAATCTCTACCGTGCAAAGAAATATTTCTTCCGAAATAGCAGTGGAATGTAGAGCAGCTAATCTTAATGAGCTGGCTAAGTGGTGCGCCACGAACTTTGTCTGGGTGACAGGACGCAGAGACATCCCTGGAAATTGCAACGCAGAGGAGCTCACTAAGAGAGTTAAATCAGCAAATACTGTCCAATATTTGAGCATTCCTTTATCCTCAAGCAAGCTGTTGAAGAAAATGATCAAAAACTCGCAGGCCAACAGTAGATGTACAACGGAGCCCACTTGCGCGATAACTTGGCAGGTTTGGTCTAGAAGGAATGAGGACAGAACGAGGTTCATCATCAATCTAGGCCAGTCTTCCATTAGTACTATGGTTCGTATCATCATCGGGCACTGCATAATGGAAGAACGTGACATACTTTTGATGGGGTTTCGCTCAAATGATTTCCGAAGCATGCGCAGTAGCGAAGAAGAGCACCGCTCGTGCTAGATCGCGATATCGCTGTCTAAACTCTTAATTCATTGAATGTCTGGTAGACTTGGAATCGGCAGCCATCCACAGTGTTTTATCGTTTATTCGAGGGGGAAATGCTTTCATCTCATTGGAAATTGGAAAAAGAACTTATGCTCCAACTAGTGGTGTTATAAAGGGCATTAATGACTAAGTTGGCCCTCTGCACCCTCATGGAGAGTGGCAACGACCTTAACCTAAGCTAGCCAAGAAATCCTCTGGACAATATTATCTTACATCTTCTAAAACTATTAAGCGACGAACTAACTAAAGCTACCTACAGGCTGCTTTTTTGCTTTTCTAATCTATCTAAACTATCTACATGAAATGATAATGAAAACACCCCACGGTACAAAGTGGCTCTGAGGTCAATATGCAATTGAAGTTTTGCTGTCAAACAGTTGCCAGTGTTGGTGTTCTGTTTTCCACCAAAAGGCATCCGAGCAAACATGTGATCATAACAATAACAACAACGACAATCGCAACTATTTACATATAACAAATTGCAACGTGTTCTCGTATGTAAAGCAACAAATAAATATCAGTGAAATAACAAAAACCACAACACTCGTTTCAACTACAAGCGAAGAAAGGGGAGGAAGAAAAGTTTTTGCATCTTTCAAGGAAAGCATTCGATTTTTTGTTGTTGTTATTGAATTTGTTCACTTTGTATTTGACTAATTTCGTTTTTGTTGTTGTCACCGGCACATGTTTGCTGGCAGCTTTTCAAGTAGCAGCTATATAAGCAATTATATGCATTGAATGTTGTTGCTGTTGCTTCTACTGCCGGTAGTGAAGTGCATCAGAAATGCGGCAGTTAGGCAGACATACAGCCAGACAGGCAGAGCCAGATAGCGTCAGGTTCGAGTGATGACGAATGAATGCTAAGTGTCAGTTGAGCGTTGGTTGTTGGTGTTGCTGCTGCTGCTGCTGCAATAATAGGTGATATCAGTTGCTGCCGTTGTCAGCAGTAGTAAATGAATGTAATTACAAGATGGTTGTGCCAGACTGCCGTAAATTTGTGTACATATGTGGTATTTATGCACTTGTATGTGTGTTGTAGGCTTGTGTGAAACACATGCAAATGCTTCTATACTGTTATTTCGCTCTTTTGCTTCTTCTCAGACTAATTTTTTGCTTTTCCTGTGCTTTGGGAAGAGTAAATTGTGTTATAGTTTATTGTGAAAATTTCCACTACCATTCGATGACTCTTTGTTGTTTTTTTCGTGTTTTCTAAAGCGGGTTTTGTAACACGTGCATTTGTGTTACCCTCGCCTCGCGCAAGCTTCCTCATTTCATCTCCACTATGAGTATTTCTGCTGAGCCAATGAAATATCGAATTGCAGTTTTTCGCCAATCTGCCGTTTGTCGCTAATGATGCTTTTATATCGTTACTGTCATTGCCATTGCTGTCATTTTCGTTGCTTCTGTTGCCTTTGTAGCAATTGTTGGTTTTGTTACATAGTAAGTGCTTGCACACATACACACATACATATATACATATTTAGTGCAGTTGTTTGCTGCGGCTATAAATCCCGTTTAAATTGTTTTGTGTGGTTCTGTATTCCTCAGCACTAAATTTTGCTAGATTTTGCTGGATTTTAATTGAATTTTTTATTTTTTATTATTTTTTTTTGTTTTGCTCTATTATTCCAATTTATTATTGTATATTTTCTTATTTGTTATTATATTTGATTTTACTTTGTTCTATATTCATTTTTAAAATTTTTTTTTAATAATTTTTATATTTATTTTTTTATATTTTATTTATTTTTTTATTTAATTAATTAAAACAAGTTGTAATTAATGGTTTTTTTGTTCGTTCCTTATACTCTTTTTTGTATTTCTTATGATTTGTATTATTTTGTATGCATTTATTATTTTTTGCTACATTTTGTTAAATTGTTATTGATTTTTTTATTTTGTATTATTTTTTTTTTTTGCTCTGTTATTCCAATTTATTTTATTTTTATATTTTTTATTTATTATTATATTTGATTTTACTTTGTTCTATATTAAATTTTTTTATTTTTCTAATTTTTTTTTAATGTTTTTTATTTAATTTTTTTATAATTTTTTTGTTTGTAATTTTTTTTTCTCTATATTTTATTTTTTTAATTTATTTTTTATTTTTTTATTTAATTATTTTTTTTATTTAATTCATTAAAAAAAGTTTTAAATCATTGTTTTGTTTTTATTCTTTTTTCATAATTTTTAATTGTATTTTTTATGTTTTGTATTATTTTGTATGTTTTATTATTTTTATAAAATTTTTTTGTTTTATTTTTTAATTAATTTTTTTATTTAATTGAAAAAGTTTTAATTAAGTTTTTTTTTATTCTTAATTTAATAGTTTTCTTTAGTATTTTTTTGTTTTTTTTTTTATGTTTTATTTTTCTATTTTTTATTTCTTTTTTATTTTTTGATTTCTTAATTGAATTTAATTTAGTTTTGCGTTATTTATTCAGTACCGGGCATACGCTGCTCTCCCGTTAACGCAAGAATTGTGAGCAACACAATAACAAACCAGCAGATGCAGAGAGCATACATTTCGCATTATCCCGCTTAGTGGAGTGTGCAGCAAACTGGAGTTTTTTTTAAAGAGGTTTCTTTTGTTTTAAACATTTTAATAGTAACAGAAAATTATTAAAACGTTTGATTAAGGCAGAGTGATAGGAAATATTCCAAAGTTTTGTGATAAAAAGAAACAAAAATTCTCCAATTGGTTGTGTAATTTTTGACTTGTGCAGGGAAAATCTTAATTTTATGACTTTTAACATATTTTGGTTTACAGACATGCCTCTTTTGTAATGTTATGCAATTTATGCCCATCCAAGAGAGCCTCGCACTCAAATGCAAATTTGAGCGTTCTGTGCATTGCTATTACATAGGTACATACATACACATTTCAGAGTTTTATTTTATGAGTTACGGAGATGTGGTCTTTTAGCAAACGAATTTAAATCGACTTATAAAATTGTAACTGCATATAAACCACTAATTCGATAAGCTGGAATGCAATATTTCAACTATGAGTCTGTCGCATCTGTAATTTAGTAACTGAACTGTATACAAATTTTGTATAGAAATAAATTAAAAATACTTTTGAGGTGAAAAAATTATTTTAATAGGTCTATTTATAAGTTCGTGCGGTTTTACAACAGATGGCGTAACTTGATTATTATTCCATCGATCCACATTTCCAAACATTCAATGGAGAGCTACTGTCGTAAGGCACAAACGTCAGTATAAGTTTTTTATTTGAAGCGTAAACAACAATATTTTTACCACACTTGAAAATGTCGAATTTCGTGCCAAATAATGTGTTTTTGCGGGGAATTCTTCTTCATTATTTTAATATGAAGAAAAAAGCAGCCGAAAGTCATCGTATCTTGGTGGAAGTTTATGGTGAGCATGCTCTATCTGAGCGAACGTGCCAGAAGTGGTTTGCACGCTTTAAAAGTGGTGATTTTGGCTTGGAAGACGAAGAACGCGAGGGTGCGCCGCCAAAGTTCATGGATACCGAATTGGAGGAATTGCTCGATCAAGATCCGGCTCAAACGCAAGAAGAGGTTGCAAAAACTTTGGGAGTTGATCAATCAACCATTTCCAAACGTTTAAAAGCCATGGGAATGATCCGAAAGGTAGGCCATTGGGTGCCGTATGAATTGAAGCCAAGAGACGTTGAACGCCGTTTTATGGCATGCGAACAACTGCTTCAACGGCACAAAAGAAAGGGTTTTTTGCATCGAATTGTGACTGGCGATGAAAAGTGGGTCCATTACGACAATCCAAAACGTCGGGCAACGTATGGATACCCTGGCCATGCTTCAACATCGACGTCGGCGCAGAATATTCATGGCCTGAAGGTTATGCTGTGTATCTGGTGGGACCAGCTGGGTGTTGTGTATTATGAGCTACTGAAACCGAATGAAACGATTACGGGGGATGTCTACCGACGACAATTGATGCGTTTGAGCCGAGCACTGCGAGAAAAACGGCCGCAATACGCCGATAGACACGACAAAGTTATTTTGCAACATGACAATGCTCGGCCACATGTTGCACAAGCGGTCAAAACATACTTAGAAACGCTCAAATGGGATGTCCTACCCCACCCGCCGTATAGTCCAGACCTTGCGCCATCCGATTACTATCTCTTCCGATCGATGCAACATGGCCTGGCTGACCAGCACTTCCGTAATTACGATGAAGTCAAAAAATGGATCGATTCGTGGATTGCGGCAAAACCGACCGAATTTTTCACAAAGGGAATCCGTGAATTGCCAGAAAGATGGGAAAAAGTAGTAGTAAGCGATGGACAATATTTTGAATATTAAATTTGTAACCATTTTACGTCAATAAAGTTTCAAATTTCGAAAAAAAACCGCACGAACTTATTCATAGTCCTATTATTATATAAAAATTTACTTGTAATTTTATTTGAAGAAGTTTTATTGTTTGTTTTTAATCTCCCAAATTTAAACTTTTTACCTACATACATATGCACATACTACATACTCTCATGTACCTACATATAGTACATATGTCTGCTTGGTAATAAAGGGTGGTTAAATTTCAAGGGCCGATGTTGAATATGAACCACACCTAAACATCAACGACACCGTGGGACTTCTTTCTTTGAGGTTATTTGAAAGAAAAGGTGTACGTCGATAAGCCAGTAACAATTCAAGACCTAAAGGATGAGATAATTCGGCACATTAACGGCATAGAACCTCAATTATGCCTCAGTGTCATCGAAAATTTGGACCATCGGATGGAGGTGTGCCGCCGAGGCCACGGCGCCCATTTGGCCGATATTTTGTTCCATACGTAGTTGAGCCATACCAGTATGTATTATGATAATAAAGAGAAATGACCATAATTTCCTAAAAAGATTGTATTTTATTCAAAATCAACACCGGCCCTTGAAACTTAACCACCCTTTATTTTAAAAGTTGGAAAATGGAAAAAAAAACAGATTTTTCAAAGTTTGTGTATTAGATCTTTATTTTCTATTTTGGATTTGTGGTTTTATTATGAAAATATATTTCAAAATGCAAAATTTTTGTCATATTGTTCGACAATGTTGGGATCTTTGAGCTTTCCTATGATATCAGCAACAAGATATTACTTAAAGTTACAAACTTTGTATAAAAGTAAAAAAATTTTCATCAAAATTTCAAAGTTTTTAATCAGAATTTTCTGAAAATTTCTGGGTATCTAGTTTCGCAGCACATTTTTCTGACAATTTTTTTTTACTGGCGATCTTCAGCATTTTCTCCAACCAAGAACAATTTCAAGCATTCGTTATGTGGAAAAAAATGAGTCAGCGGCAACAAAAAAAAAAAAAAAAATTCAAAGATGAAAAAAAAAATAATTTTAAACGCTCCCAATATTACCAAAATTGAATGGGTTACAAAACAGCATTTCCAGAATTTTTCGAAAATTTTTTTTTTTGTTTTAACTTTGTCCAAAGTTTAACACTTTGGTTATGGTTTTGTTATATCATGCACCATCTTTTTATACAACTAAATAAACAAAAAAAAAAAATTGAGTAAATAGTCAAAACTTTGCAATTTGGTCGCTTCTATTTTTGCGAATACAGCTGTACGTTATTATTTGTTTACATTTGTGTCGATCCATTTGACTACCGTTATCATTACGGTTCATCAAATAAAAACAAAAATTAAGCCACTGACAAGACTTTGTAGGCACTCGATGCTAAGTTAATCATTTTAAAGCGTCGTAATCAAACAATGCTGGTAGTCTCAGATAGAGGGCGCCATTAATCAACTCTGCTAATTCCTAGAAAATATAAGCTGTTTCAAACAAAACTGTACGTTTTCATTGCAGCAGAAAAAAAAAGTTCCTTGTGGACTAAATACCGACAACTGGCAAGTATTTCTAACGAAAATAAACTTTTTTTTCGATGGCTAATTTTGTGGTGTGTGACCAGTAGGGACATGTTACACCCATCACCAAGTTTCCAGTGTTTAAACCACTCATAAAATACAAGAAAGTTCCAAAAAAACAATTGAGTAAAAAATTTAAAACATCGAGTGATTTCGTTAAAGTAATGTTAAATATAGTAATTAATCGAAGGAATAAGCAAAATAGGGTTTTTTAACAAAATGGCGGTTTCTTAGAAAAAAAAAAAAAAAGGTTTTTGGTTAAAAAACAAAAATAGTTTTTTGTTTATTAAAAGAAAATCGTTTTTTGTTTATAAAAAAAATCGTTTTTTGTTTATAAATAAAAAAATTGTTCTTTGTTTATAAAAAAAAAAAACGTTTTTTGTCTGTAAAACAAAAAAATATTCATCGGTGAGAACAAATCTTCAATTAATTACTAAAAAATATATTTAAGAAGCTGCTTTTAAAATTTGAAACTAATCGGTTTAGCCGTTTTCGAGTAATGTTGGTCACCGACTTCGGAAACTCCATTTTGAGAAAAACGCGTTTAAAGGTTGAAAATCACTTTCAAGCACTCTGAAACGCCTTTTCAAATTTGCGTGTAACTTCGAAAATATTCACCGGAACGATATTAAATTTTCTGTGTGTATGCTTAAATATATGTATGTTAGGGCGTGTCGATTTAAAAATCGCTCATTGCTCTGTGAAAATCGTATTCTAGGGATCAAAATAAGATACTTTTCCGAAGGAATCATACCTCTGAAACGAATTCTGATGTCCCCCAATTTGGGTCGAACGAAAAATCCCACTTTGACCCATTTAGAGTGCTCCAATCGAGTCCAAATGTATGACCGACCCCCACTAACTTTGGACGGCCGATCCACCCATGCCAGTGGCACACCCCCTGGAACTCCCCTGGGGGGTTCCCCATACAATCATTTCAAAATATCACCATTTTTGGCCTTTACATGAGAAAAGAAACTAAAAAGTTCGACCCAAATTGGGGGACATCAGAATTCGTTTTAGAGGTATGGTTCCTTCGGCAAAGTTTCTTATTTTGATCCCTAGAATATGATTTTCACAGAGCAATGGGCGATTTTTTTGTCTCCCCACAAAAGTCACTAAAAGTTCGACCCAAATTGGGGGACATCAGAATTCGTTTTAGAGGTATGGTTCCTTTGGCAAAGTTTCTTATTTTGATCCCTAGAATATGATTTTCACAGAGCAATGGGCGATTTTTTTTGCCTCCCCACAAATCGACCCGGCCTAATGTATGTACATTATGAAAAAAAAAATAAATAAAAAAATTGAATTTTTGACAATCCTAACTGCATATAATCCCTTAATTTGACAGTAGGCACGCGTGATTTGTCAAAAAACCCTATTGCAAAAAGTGCCGCCAATTTAATTACGATTCAAAATCATTTTTTTCGGGGCCACAAACCAATAACATGAGCCAATAAGAATGCCTTAGCAACCAAATATTTCGCATTTTGTATATCGAAATCAGAAAAATTGAAATAAAAGAAAAAAGTAATGAAATAGGTATTGTTTTTTTTTCCATAATTCAATTCCATTTGCTTAATGAATAACGGCTTTAGCTTTCGGTCACTAATTTACGATCTTAAATTTGTAGCGTGAAGGAAGAGGTGCTCGCAGCCACCTTTAAATCGAAGTGTGTCAATCGTTTCTTGGAATTTCATTGCAGTATTTCCTGTAGCAACATCCACACTCGCCAACGCCCCGTTACAGTATGACGCTGGTGTATGCGCAAAAAATATATGAGGCTCCACATGCGTACTGCCAAGGTGTTTAATAAATTCTGCACACAAGCCACAAAAGTAGTCACATTTTTTCCTTCTCATTTTTCATACATAATCTTTCATTTACGAGCACTTATGAGCTGACAAAAGGCAAGAAAAATAATGGAGCTTAAAGCGCGTTCCTTGTCGAGTGGCGGCTAATAACAACGTTTTTGTCTTGCAGTTTTTTTTTTGCTTCTGTGCGCCTGTTTTTTTGGTTCTTTGTTCTTTATAAAAATTTTTCTTTTTGCACTGTGCCCAAAATGCGGGCTGACACAAATACCCAAACGTTCCGTTGCCAGAGGCAAAAGTTCAATTAAAAATGCTGCGCTGCAAAAGTAGCTGAGCCAGTCGATTGACTGACTGACCATCCAACCAACCAACCAACCAACTATCCAGCCATTGAATGGTCCAACAAAACTTCGCAAAGCCGTGCTCTTACTGATGAAACAGCTTGCACTTCGGCATGCTTGCGTGCGGACAATGCAACACTGTAACCACTGTAGGCTTTTGTCCGCATAAAGTCATGCATGCGTATCCGTGTTGCATGCTGGCCGCTTGCCTCAAGTGATGACCGACCAGTGCGCAGAAGGAGGAGAGAGTAAGGCTGGGTTGGGATAGCCTGTTGCGTCGACTGTAGCTGCGGTTCGTCTCGGCCCAGCCCGGCCCCATTGCGTGGTGTGTCAAAGCACAATTTTAACTTGGGATAGGTTGGAGCAAACGGCGCGTGCAGGCGAACTCCCGCAAGGCACAGAATTACGGACATATAGCCTGGCCACGGCTGAACTGCCTGTTTGGATGCATAAAAGTCTAATAACAAGAAAAGAAGATAAAAAAAAACACCAAGTACAAAGGAATTGGAAAACAGTTGTACGCGCAAAAGTACAATGTACCTTACTCTACAACGCATAACAACAAAAAGAATGCAAACAAACATGGACTCAACAAAAAAAAAAAAAAAAAAAAAAAAATTTTGTAAGAACCCAGCCACTCTGGGCTGGACTTTGTGGTTATCGTTTGTTGTTGAGCGGTTTTGCTGCTGGGTGTCGCAGTCGCAGTGCACAGTCGACAGTTACCAGCCGCAATAGAGTGCAATGAACGTCGTCCACCGTCGCGGCTTAACGACCGCTCGCTTGCCTGCCAGCCTGCTAGCCTGCCTGCCTGCCTGCCCGCCAATTGCGTTCTTTAATTTTTATGTTTACTCATGTCTCCTCTTTTTTGTCGCTCTACACTTTTTTGATTGTGCCTTTTTTCGAGTGTGTTAAATTGTGTATGCGGCGTGCCCGAGCAGCTATGCCCCAACTCATTTGTGCTATCTACCCGTGTCACCATTCTCCTCATCTGCTCCACCACTTCCCCATAGGTCGCCAAATTTCCCAGCTGAATTATGCGAATGCGCATTGTTCGTAAAAGTTTTCGTTAATAAATTGCTTAGTCTCTCAGTGATGCAGCAGTGTTGCGTTGCGTGGCTCCACCTTGCATTATTGGCCTTAACGGCCCCTTCTATCCAAAGTCACATATACATACACATGTGTATGTATACCTTATACATATGTGCTCCTATATACATACATACACATGTACGAGTGTGTACGTGCTGCGCATGCGTGATCGCCTTTTGCATCAGCGGCTGGTCGGCATCCGCGCGCGCAGTCTTTCATTATCTGTGACCATCTGCCGTTTTTGCCATCATAACTTTATTGCCTTCCCCCTTGCTGCAGTTGTTGTTGTCTAACTGGCATTCGTCTGCAGACCTCTATGCTCCCGCCGCTCAGTGAGGCTACGTACACATGCACACACACATACATACACATGCATAGCTAAATTCATACATTCATTATAGCGCTGCGTCTCGGCTCAAAATATTTGCTCGTTATTTGCTTTGTAGTTTCGCGCGCCAGCTTCAGTCAAAAGATGCCTCATAAAATTCATGCTAACTATAAGCATTTCTTCATTGGCAATAATTTGCCATTTGTCTTCTGCTACCGCGTTTTCTGTTTCCAACTTTATTTCATATTTAAAAATTGTTCAGCAACCTGCGACCGAAAGTCGCCACAACCCATCAAAAACCGAAAGGCCGTGTCAACCTGCCGGGCACACACAGTTACAGGCGTTTGTTCGATACCTTTTTTATATGAGTATGATACATGGAAGACGTACGTATGTACATATACTCGTACATATGTACTTGCTCACCGAAACAATGATGAATAAAAAATTAAACGAAAAAAAACAAAAAAAAAAAAAAAAAAAAAAAAAAAACAACGCCAGGTGCATTCAACTTTTTAGCCTGTATTGCCTGCCGGGCTGCCCAGCATCTTGCCATGACTGCCTTCAACTTGTCAGTTTGTATATTATTTCACTTTTGCAATTAGGCTTGTGTAGGTTGATGACCGTCAACGGCGGCGGCGACGATCAGAACCACATTAAAGGAGAAAAAAACAAAAACGAAAACAGAGCAAATACATAAACCAACGGCGCATGTACCCTTGGCTCCACCATTTCCATAGCTATTAGTGTATATATGTACGTAGGATTTTATGATCTCCCAGTCGCCTTATTGCTGACGATTGGCTTGTTAAGATCTCCGCTTTTGAGTATGTGCAGATCCACCAGCCATCCTGTGCATTGTTTCCCGTTGTTGAATTCTATTGTCATCTACTTATGCTGCCTCTTTACTTTTGCTTGCTGTTTTAGCTCAATGCTGCTGTTCATTGTCCTCCATTACGCTTCATGTTTTCTTGCTCGTAATTTGATAATTTCTTTTGTTGTCGCTCTAAGGGCTGTTTATCGTCGTCTATATCGCCATCATCATCATCATCATGGTCGTCAGTATTTTGTTTTATATATTGGTTGCACCTTTTGGTGATTGCTGTAAATAAATTGTATGCACCTGCAGCTGAGTTTTTTCCCCCTTCTGGTTACTGATTATCGCTGCTAGTTCCAGGGTTTTGGGGATCGTGTTATCTTCGGGGAAAATATGTTTTGATGGTTATTGGTTTTCAATTAAGCATTTGAGGGCAATTTAAAATGATCTTTGATTAGTGTGCGAGACGAGAAGTGTACGTATGTATGTAATATATATGTATACTTTTACAGCTGTCTGGAATGTGTGGTGTTGCCTGGTTCATATACTTCCCATAAATTCTGTAACAAATTTTACTATGCGTACGGCGAGAACAAAATCGTAGAAAAAAGTTGCGTTGTTTTCGCTTTTGTTCAGCATTGTTTACCCACAAATTACACTCAGTTTCGTGGCAAATTTCGCTTGCTAACAATGGAGTGGGGGCTAAAGAAGATCGCATTGCAAGGATTGCATTGCAGAAGGGAGGTAAAAGTGCAAGTGGAGTTACGAATTGCTGAAAAAACTTAATATTTCGAGAATTTTTTGTTTCCCGCACGATCCAACGTTATTCTCAAACGTCTGAAGTGACAGAGAGAAAAAGATGTGATCGTCCTTGCGTGGTTCGAACCAGTGCAGCTATAAAAGCCGTTCGAGAAAGAATTCGCAGAAATCCCCTTAGAAAGCTCAAAATCATGTCTAGGGGAATGAAATGTTTTTCCCAAAGGTCTGAAGTGACATAGAGAAAAATAAGTGGTCGTCTTTGCGTGGTTCGAACCAGTGCAGCCATAAAAGCCGTTCGAGAAAGAATTCGCAGAAATCCCAAATCCCCTCAGAAAGCAGAAAATCATGTCCAGGGAAATGAATGTATCGACCAGATCCATTTCAAGACGAATTTGAGATAATCTATACATGAAAGCCTTTCGTCGCTTGAAGAAAATTAGACTCGACAGATGTGAAGCTGCCTGCTTGGTGGCACGCGGTCAACGGCTATGAAAATATTATTGTCACAGATGAGAAAATTTAATCTGTTCAAGAAGTTTTTAATAAGCAAAACGATAAAATCTATGCTAAAACTTCTAAAAACGCAAAAAATGTTTTTTTCAAGGGTTCAGCGTGACCATCATCCAGCCTCTGTAATGGTTTGTTGGGGAGTGTCCTGTAAACGCGTTATATCTCTTCTACAACTCTTCTGCAAAAAAGTGATTAAGACCTGGGCAAAAGTGTATCAGGAGGATGTCTTAGAAGGCGTGGTGAAGCAGCTGAGTAGTATTCTTTTCAAAGTAAAGAGTGTGGGATTTTCCAGCAAGATTTCGCTCCAGCTCATAACGCAAAAACCAACCAGCAGTGGCTAAAAAACAATATTCCTGGGTTCATAGCCGCAGTAGATTCGCCGTCTGGAAGTCCAGATCTGACTCCATTGGATTACAGTTTGTGGTCAGAATTGGAGCACATAGCTTGTCGAAGGCCTCACGGAAATTTGGAGAGTCTCAAACAAGTGTACTATAATTTGTTCTCATAACGGTAGCATGCAACAGGAATCGAGGTAGATATAGACATGTATGCACTAAAATGCTTAGAATGTTGGGATAAGTGGATCTAGCCATGTTTGTCCGTTGGTCGTTGGGTCATTCGTTCGTCCGTACGTTCGCACGATAACTCGAGCAAAAGTTAATATATTTCAAAGAAACCTGGCACTCTTTAACTAAAGTAGCTTGGTATTGAAAATCGCTCGTTTCGCATATAACGGTAATTTTCATATAATATATTTATATGTATATCACCTCTTAAAACGCGTTCGCCGTAGAGGTTTTCTGAGTCAATTAAATAGAAAAAAATCACTGTGACCCATATGAGGTGAATTCGATGGCTGTTCGATGGTATTCGGTTGTTTCAGCTAATCGCAGCATCTTGCCCCATTGAGTGAACTCATCTTGCTTATTACAGGTGTGTTGTCCTATATTGAGGGAGCTAAATGTCAAATCCAACTAAAGTAACTTCTGTAGTTTTCTTCTGTTAGATCTCAATGCTTTCATTATTTCATTATCTTACTCTCAGGCGGAAGCATGCTTTGATAGTGAACTTTCCTGGGAATAATAAAAGTCAATACCAATCAAAAAAAGAAGTCATCAAACATTTCAATTTACCCCGAAAATTATAATGAAATAAGTATTAGGTATTTAATTCACGCATCAAAGAGCACCACAACCTTTGCTTTATTAACATTGTTGACAACCGGTTTATGGCGAGTCTAAGATTCTTTATTTGTGGAATGCACACATCGAAGTGACAGCGAATTTCCACTTAAAAAAGATAAGAAAAGAGAAAAAAATGTGTACTGCACCAATTAAAAGAAACGTCATGATTTACATCTTTTGTTGTCGAGTTCTGGAAAACAATGACTTGAATTAATTACTGCTGTGTTTGGGTGTAGATATAATTTTATTTGGAATAAGATGCCATCAATTAATGTCTTGGGTGTGATACTATTAGTCGATGGAGCAGTTGACTAACATGTGACTAGTTCAAGTGTGCTGACTCAGTACACACGCAGTGACAAAGAGTCCCTAATAAACAGCGAACAAAAGCAAGGAAATGTACAAAAACACACAAAGAAAAAGAAAACACACAACTAGAAGAAAGGAATGAATAAAACAAAATTAATGAAACGAAAGCAAAACTAAAGAAACCTAACAAAGAAAACTTTGCAAGGAAATTGCGAGAGTGAATTCAATAGTAGAATAAACGACATACTATAGATTTTGTTGGTGCGATGGTGCGGCGGTGCTCACCTTCAGGGAAATTGTGTCGTGCAAAATCCATCAACGGCAAACAATAGAATCAATAATTGCCAACGAAGCGAGGAAAAACTCGACTGTCAGGTACAAACATCCATCTAAGAATCCTTTGCATTTGCGCGCATTAGAGTGAGTACACAAAGTACGAATATAGCTGACAGAGTGCGCATTTGGTGATGGTGGTGGTGAGTGGCCATCAGCAGCGAAGATGCCAATTTCAGGGCAACTTAGACCCGATTTACACGAGGAGACATCTGGAAGGGAAACATTTTGTTCGAGGGCGAAGGACGGTCGGGGAAGAGAGAAGGGATTTTGTCTCCCGTACTCGGCGACACGCTTTGCTCTTCTTATTCGTATTTCCAATCTTAAAGCAATTTTTGACAGTTGCTTCATTCGTTTTCTTCTTTCGTGGAAGAAAGTTCTAAGTTATGTGTTGGTTTTCAATCAAACGGAAGATAACAACGATGACAAACATCCGAACGCTGCTTGGGAAATGCAAGATTATTTTTGCTAGTAAAGTAGGTATAATTTAAAATAGTTATGGGACATGTTTATGTTGATTTGTAATTTTTCCCTGCATTTCTAGATACTCAAGTTAATTTTAAGTTAATTATTTACATATGAAGTATTTTTAATTTAATTTTTTTTATTCAAGTATAAGAATTTATAAATACATGTCAATAAAAAAAACAACAAATTATTTATTATTTAACCAGTTGGCATTTTTCATTCATATATTTAAGAAACTGTTGTCGAACGCTCTCTGCTTTACATGTAAGCGCGTGCTAGAATACATCCGAACCAGACGATGCTAAAGTATTAAATGTCAAAATGTCGCGGAAACATTTTTGCCCGTGTGAACGCGAATGAAACATCAAAAGAGAATTTCCAGTGTCTCCCTTCCAGATGTCTCCTCGTGTAAATCGGGTCTTAGCGAAACAAGATACTAAAGGATATTCACCAATGCGAATACATATATATGTATGCAGACCTGCATGTGTGTATGAGTACCTAAGCAAACATTAATGACAATGGCAATTGTGTGCGTGTGGACATAGGGAAATTGGATCGGTTTTTATAACTGCTGCGCCCACGAAAAATGTCCAACGAAAGAGGTCAATCTAACTACTACAGGCAAATATATAAGCAAGTATATGCATCCATAAGATAGCAGGGCGCGGTAGTAGAAAAAAATAATTTCATTTAGCGTACGAACAGGCGGCGGATTTTATTTGTACCCGGTGGGAAAACGCACTGGTTTCGAAAAGGGGCGTCGGAACTACTACTGGTTCACGTTTTTTTCCAGCTCTTTTTTTTTTCAAACATTCAACTTAACTATATATAAGAATATGCAATTTTCGGTGAAAACATCCAGAACTTAAGAATTATTGTTAATAGAAATAAATTATTTGAGTTCCAGGAGACGTGCCCAATTTTATTGGAAAAAAGTGATGTTGACTACTTTAACAATTAAAGCTAGACACATGCAGTGCAATGTTTTACGGCTACTTAACATCGCTCGCATCAACTGAGTGTTTTTGTTTAATTAAAAAAATTTTAAAATAAAACAAAAGTTAATTAAAAATGAAAAACAAGTTAAGAAATTGAGAAAGCTTAAAATCAATTTTTAAAATTAAAACTTAAAAAAATTTAAAATTAAAAAAAGATAATTTAATTAAAAACTAACAAAAGAAAAACACATTTTAATTAAAAACAAAAAAAAAAGTTTAAATTTTTTTAAATTAAAAACTCAAAAAAAGTTTTTTAAAAACGAAAAATAAGCTAAGAAATTGAAAAAGCTTAAAAACAATTTTTAAAATTAAAACTAAAAAAAAATTTAAAATTAAAAAAAGATTATTTAATTAAAAACTAAAAACAAAAAACAAAAACAAAAAAAATGTTAATTAAAAACTAAAAAAAAAAAAAAAAATTTATTAAAAATGAAAAATAAGTTAAGAAATTGAAAAAGCTTAAAAACAATTTTTATAATTAAAACTAAAAAAAATTAAAATAAAAAAAAGAAAGTTTAACTTTTTTTAATTGAAAACTCAAAAAAAAAAAACAAAAACAAATTCAAAATTAAAAAATATTTTTAACTAAAAGCAAAAAACAAAAATTAAATCTCATGCTTTCATTTTTGATAGTTTATGAGTGGTTTTGGTTTTTAATATCTTTGAAAAATTACTATATAAACAATTTTTAAAATTAAAAAGAATTTGTTTAACTAAAAACTAAACAAAAAAATGTTAATTAAAAAAAAATCTAAATTAAAAAGTTTTTTAAGGGGTTACATACGTCCAGCAGCGCCAAAAATGCGCTAACAGAAAAACTGTTTTGAGAAGGGATTGCAATAGAAAAAAATATATAAAAAAAATTTATACATTTCTTATTAGTACGTAAACTTTATAAAAACATTTATTTTAATTTTTCTTTACAATAATTAGTATATAAAAAATCACGTGACCCAAAGTACAATGCAAAAAAAGTTGCTCCACGGTCTGCATCATTTCTTCTAGAAATGTTAATTCAGATCGACCACGGAACATAGGGCGTTAGTTGGGTGTGCAGTGTTGCTTGTCTTCCATCGGATGCGTCCTCAAGTGGCGGATTGGGTAACGCTCGGCTGATATGCTACCCTGCATATTCCATGGTGGGAAATAAAATACCAAAACAAGCGAAACACATCCCAAGTGACGTCAGTCCATCAGCTGATTCTGTTGAAGTGAATTCAATTCAGCCCAATAACGGTCTGCTAAAGAGCACACCTTTAAAAATATCTTCACCATGCGCTGTGGTATCATTGAAAGTACGAAATGGGGAAGGGAAAGAGGAAGAGGGAGTGGTAAGGGTGGAAAAATGGACCGTAGAAAATATTTATGGGCTTAAGAAAACGAAGGTATGCGTTATAATAATTATTCATTTGTTTTTGTTTTGTTTTGTCGGCGAAATTTAGCTTTGAAATGCGTTCTAGGGTGAAAGCCTTTTTGCTGCACTACAAATTCAAGCAGTCACAGTTTTGTGCCGCCACCGGACGGCGGATGGTTTTCATGGCAACACAGTACCTACAGTCGGAGCTTTGGCATTTCGTGCTGATATACTCGTGATTCTAACTCTAAGCTAGTGCAGGCAGGCAGGCTAGCAACCTACTTGACTGATATTTGACTTGCTAACGAATCGTATAAAAATAGTGAATGGGTTAATTTGGAAGAGAAACGTAAGCAAATTTGGAAATTTTTTATACATATTTTTTAATTAATTTATTTATTTTTATTATTAATTTTTATATTTAACATTTTTTTTTTTTAATTTTTATATTTAAAATTTTTTTTTTAATTTTTAATTTTTAATTTTTTTTTTTTTTTTTTTTTTTTTTTTTTTTTTTTTTTTTTTTTTTTTTAATTTTTCTTTTTACATTTTTTTTTAAATTAATTTGTTTTTTACATTTTGTTTTCATGTTTTTTTTTATTTATTATGTATTTATTTTTGTTTATTTCACAAAATATGGCCACGTAAGGTGTATTAAATAGGATGTAATTGATAATTCAATGCCGCTCTTCTTAAGGGACTGTAAGGACAACAATTATAAACACACGAATTAAAATGGATACTATTTTTTTTTTTTCAATTATTCGTAAAATCATTGCACTTCTATTGCATATCTGCAATATACAGAGTAGTGCCAAGTTGCGTCATGGAGCCGTTGTATATTCAAGTCAACAAAATGCCGAAGAGCTGGTCTGCCCTAATGTAGAATGGGAATGTTTCATTCATTCACGTTTTTCTTGTTGTATGGTATACATATGTTTGCATACATATGGCTGTGTTTATACAGTTGTATGTATTTGTATTTCGATATGCGGTGCTAATGGAAAATAATAAAAGTGAATTCAATTAATGTCGTGCTGGGTGGCTTTTTGTATTGAAGGAAATTCATTCAAACATTTGAAGAAAAGTATTGTATTGTATGTTATATAAAGTATATATAAAAACAACAAAGTAATTTTTTTTTTACATTGTATTATATATCTACAAGTAATAAATCTTATGAGTCGCAAGAAGGGTGCACACGTAGCTATTGATGTTCTCAGCCAGTCATCCTGCAGCTTTACATTCTGCGGTATCGAAAGTAGTCTACGAATGCCTCAGCTACCTTAATAAAAACTGGAAAACAAATAAAGTTGTATTTTGCTGAGCTCTGGATCACTCAAGAATTAAAGGTAATGAAATTGCTGACAAACTCGCTAGGACGGGGTCGGCAGCAGATTTTCACGATCAAATGCAGGGTAAATAATTGGGAGAATACTCGAAAGCATTAATCATTGGGAAGTCACACAAGAACTTTGTGAAGCCAAAAGGCTTGTAAGGCCTTTTATCTACAATATGGAACTGCATAAGGTTAGGTTTTTTAACAGGTCGCTATTACTTAAATTAACATCTTTCAAAAATTCACTTTGGGAAAGAGGCAGAGTGTAGACTCGCTCTGGTAGATGATGAAATCATAGAGCATATCTTCTGCAACTTTATTGCCTTGGTAAAGCCAAGACTGCACATTCTTCATCGAGATCAAATGGATCTGAGTGAAATCAAGAATGCTCCTATTGCAGGTTTTTTAAAATTTGGCCGCAAAGCAAAAAATTTAATGCAAGAATTTTGCATTCAACCAATACCCAGCCAGAGGCGGCGCACTTTAGGCTAAATAAAACCTGATGTAATAAATCTATGGACATTTTTATTTAGTAGCTGGCAGTAGTGGTAGTTAATAGGACTAGCATTAACTACTTCTAAAGGGTGATCTATTTAGAGGCATTGAATTTTAATTTTAAATAAAACAACGCAAATTTAAATTGATTGGGCAATATCTATTATTTTTGTGTAGAATAATTCATTACATTCATTTTCTAAAGATAATCCCTTTCAAATGTTGGCCGCAACTGCGCCGTAATTCGGAGAATAAACACCAATTTTGAACGACTCACTGGAGGACTTCGACGGTATCTCTTGAATAACTTTAGTAATGTTGGCCTCCAATGCCTCAACCGAAGCTGGTTTATCCACAAATTATTTACACAAATAAAAGTTCAAAGGTGTGATATCACGCGATCTTGGTGGCCAATCCATTGCTCCGAGGCGAGAGATAAATTGCTCACCGAAACTACGATGCAGTAAATCCATTGTTTCACGGGCTGTGTGGGATGTATGGTAAGTAGCGCGGTCTTGTTGGAACCAACTGTTCTGGAGATCACCAGCTTCAATTTCCGGTATTAAAAAATAATTTATCATAGCGTAACAGTGAATGGCGAACGCTATCGCGCCATGATAAACGACTTGCAGTTATGGACAATGACAGTGGGTCGGGAGTGTACTCAGAGCAATTACCCTTAAATTGTTCCTCCAGACTCCCAGACTGGTGTACCGTCTGCCAAGCTGAGATCTACGCTACAGCAAGACGACAAAGCAGCAAAGACGATAAGACTAATGCCAGTGGTAAGGCAAACTTCATCATTTTTGTTGATAGTCAAGTAGCCATCAAGGCACTGGGATCAGCGCACATCAATTGAAGATGTGTTGAAAGAATGCTGGAGGTCGCTCTCGCTTATCCAACAAAATTACTTTGTTGGGTCCCCGGTCGCCTACTCTGAAATGAAGGGAAATGAAAGAGCGGATGGGTGTGCAAGGAAAGGCTCTGAACTGGACTTTCAGCGAGTGATAGAGGACATAAGCATCCCTCTAAACGAACTGTACACTGCGGTTGACGTGAGCGTAATCGCAGAAGCCAATAGGTGGTCTCTGAGTAGTAACTGCAGTGTCTCCAAAGCGCTTTGGCCAAAACTGAATCTTAAAAGTACAAAATATATGATTGGATCCGACAGATTGACTACCAGCCTCCTCACGGGTGTTCTAACGCGTTACTGCACTAGTGGCACCCTAGCCGGTAGAATTGGTTTACCTCACAATGATTTCTGCAGGAGTTGTTGAGATGAAGAGGAAATTGAGTCGGTATAATACCTCCTCTGTGGATGTCCTGCACTTCAAAGAAGCCGTGCCAAATTTCGTGGCAATTATTTCTTTGAAGACCTGGCAAATTTTCAAAATATCTCACTGCAGGGACTAGTTAACTTCTTCAAAAGATCTAAGAGATTTAGTTAGGGGAAGGGAATCAAATGCAGCTATGAAAATAGGCATTAGGGCCGCCGAGTGCACGAGTGTCTTGTCTTAGATAAGCAACCTGGCTAACCTAACCTAACCTAGTGTTTTTCGGACTAGTTCGATTTCAAATAGAAAATTCTTAGTGTAAACTACTGTTTTTTCTGGCTAGTTTTGTGTTTCACGGCAGGGATATGGCATGTGGCATATTGCCTAGATATATGTACATATGTACATACATATGCACAGTCATTCTTATGTACATATGTATTTTTGCATTTATTTAAAGGCATTGACTCATTGCTTCAGCGACATTCTATTGGCAATTTAATTGATGATGTTTAATAGTCGTGCATGCTTGTATGTGTGTAAGGATGTGTGTATGCACATACAGTGGCGAGCATAATTGAGCGCATGATGATTTTTTTTTTATTTTGATATTAATAAAGTTTTTCATACTTTAGTTAAAACCATATAAGTCAAACTCTGAAACTTTAAATAAAATTAGGAAAAATATAGCAAATGTTCATCTAAATTTCGAGCTTTTTAATCGGACTTTTTAGAAAAACATGAAACAAATTTTTTACAATAAGAGAATTTTGTTTAGTAAAATAGTGCAATTTTTAAACAGCTAAAAAATTAAACCTCCGAGTGTATTTCTGCCATGAAAAAGCTCCTCATAAAAATATCTGCCGTTCGGAGTCGGCTTGAAACTGTAGGTCCCTCCATTTGTGGAACAACATCAAGACGCACACCACAAATAGGAGGAGGAGGAACAGAAGTGTACGCGCCAATTATTTTTTTTTTTTGTTTTTTTTTTTTAATTATTTGGATTTTTACCTCCATTTCGATTTTTACCTTTATTCGGATTTTTCTCTGACGGCTTTTTTCACTTTATTCCATATAAAATCGAATTAATTGCGGATGAGAATGTGCTGGGCCGTTTACAAACAAAATTAGAAAAAATTAGAACTATTTTTTGTAAATTGCCTTCATTATATGAAAATAACCGCAAGAGCCATGCTTTAGCGTTTCTTTAAATCGACGCGCGTACTTAGCTATTTAAAAGTGGAAGTTTTTAAAAAAGGCAGCTTGAAAAGTTCAAAATTTAGATGAAAATTTGCGGATTTTTTTTTATTTTTTTGAAAGCTTGTTTCGTATGTTTATGGTTAAAGAACGCACAAAGAAAACAATAATAATAAACTTTCAGCTGCAAAGAAACACATTGTAAATATTGAAAAAAAAAAAAAAAAAAAAAATCCTTCACTCAGTTATGCTCGCCACTGTTTGTATGCTCAAGCATAACAGTAATGTGTTTGCAAGCCAGAGCATCGTCACTCCCTCTTAGCCTCTATGCGATCATGTCTGGAAATAACTAAAAGGGGGACACTCAAGTTGTTGTTAAAAATTACCATAAATAATCATGTTACACACACTTTGCATTGATTGCCCCCTACATGGCGACAGACAGATGATTATTTACACACGCGTAGTAGGAACATTCAGGACAAAGGATGAAGACGCCAACACAAGCAAGGTACAAAAATAACAAAATGCGTACGTTAAAAAAGTAGTTTTTTTACTTTCATAATGCAACTAGACAATCTATATACATATTTATATATTAATAATGAAAGCATATACATACATACATGTGCTCGTAGGTTGTTCAATAAGTTTTGCGGTTCGATAAGAAAAACACATTTTTATGATTTGACACACACTTTGATATTGATATTCAGTATAGTCTCTCTGAGCATCAATACATTTGCTCCAACGAGATTCCAATTTATGAATTCCATCCCTGAAGTGAGAATCTGGAAGAGCTGCAAAATACACTGCCACAGCTGCTATGACCTCCTCATTTGATGAAAAATGTTTTCCACGCATCAATTTTTTTAGGTCTTCGAAACAGATAGAAGTCGCTTGGGGCCAAATCTGGTGGTGGCCGTGGAGGCTCCAACAATTCGTAGTTGAATTCATAGATTTTAGCCATTGTCAAAATGCACGTTACATTGTTCTGATGAAAAATAATTTTTTTCTTCTCCAAATTGGGTCTTTTTATTCACAAATTTTTGCCTTCAGTTCATGTGTAAATGGCTACAATAATATTCAGCATTCATTGTGCTACCAGTTTGTAAGTAATTCGAAAACGAAATTCCTTTCGGATCCCAAAAAACTGATGCTAACATCTTTTTGGCCGATTTCTAGACAAGACCTCGTTCGGCGCCTAAGAGCCGGCGCCACCACTCTTTAGGCTTCTGTTTTGTTTTGGGATCATAGTGAAAGACCCAAGTCTCATCCACAGCGATGAGTTGACGCACAAAACCCACTTTATCCTTTCGAAAACCCGCTATATGTTGCTGAGAAAGTCACAATCAAATGTGTTTTTGTTCCATTTTTAGCGAATGTGGCATCTATTGCCCACACTGCTTTCTGAAACCCAATACTTCAGTCAAAATATTGCTTACACTACCCAATGTGATGCCTAGAGCTTCTACTAAATCTCTTTCAGTCACTTGATGATTTGCAATACGATGTCCTGTATTTTTTCTACGATTTCTGATGTTGTTCCAGTTTTTGGACGGTCCCTGATGTGGATCGTCTTCAAGGCGAATCAAATCAAATTGAGCAACCCTTCTTTCTATTGTACTAATTGATGGCGAAAAGTCCTCATACACTTTCCACATTCGTTCATAAATTTCCGTTGCTTTTGAACCTCCCAAAAATAAAAATTCAATTATTGCCCGATACTTGATTTTTTCCATTGTAGAAAATACTGAGACACGTCGGTACTAAAAGGGTTGCAATCAAAGAAGGAATTCACAGATTGAAATGAGTGTACCAACATACAATAATAAAAACAAAAATGTAGGTTAGTAGCAATGCCCTCTCTTATCTACCCGCAAAACATATTGAACAACCTGGTATTTGTGGCGCTTCAACACTTGTAGCTGTAATATGTTAAAAAACGGATATTTTTTTTGTTATTCAAGGATGATAGATTACTAGGTTTCGACAAAAGCTCTGCTGAAAAACAAAATTGTGAGGGGAACTTCGGCGGCCACGTCACGGGGGTGATTCGTCAGGCGAATTCGGCACGATCATTTCAAACACAGGCTAATCACTTATCCTGTCAGAAATCAAAATAGATTAACGAAACCAACGCAAAACTGAGTCTTGTCGAGGCCCTATGCTCTCAAGAGGAGTGACAAGGAAAAAAAAAAACAAAAAAATTTCAAACACTCGTCCCATCAGTCGTCGTTTAGATGGCAACGAAGTGACATAGTAATTTTTTTCGTTACGTCAACCCATCAACTGATTTTGGCAAATGCACTTAGAGTTGGCTAACGGTCTCATATTGGCCACAAAAAATCCTTTCATCATGATTGTTATTGTTATTGTAGCAGCTTACCAAACCCTCTATTGGTTGTTGTTGTTGCAGCAGCAATACTAAACCCTGTCAGTGCAGTGTAAATCACCGGTCGTCTTCGTCTACCTCATCTAACGGTAGACCCAGTAAACTTGCTGTTTCGACAGGTTTGGTCTAGAGAGAGCGAGGGGTGTGAGATGAGTAGACCCTCCAATGATCAATTTGTCAATTGGTACTCGTTGCTCACTGTCTTCATGCTTTTGCAAGCCTCTCTAACGATAGATTTGCTCATCTGGTATAGACGGACATTTGCAACTTTCACGCAATTTCACAAATAGCTGCGTGTTTAGGCTTTAGCTTCTAAGTATAGAAAGTATGTACATAGTTCAGTGCAACTTTGTCGGGTTTGCTTGTAATCTCTTCATTTTAATGAACTCCTTTCGATGCCAGCACATGTTTGGAAACCGCAATCTTCCTCCCTACAGAACCTGCAGGTCCATTGGTGTATGTTTCCAGGGTAGCAAGATGATAATTGAATCTACCCTTAACTAATTCCATATATCTTTAATTTGGCTTAGGTTAAAGCTACCTATCATTGATTTTGATTGCGATAAAGCTGGTAGTTTGCCCCTGTATGATCTGCTTTGTCTTGCCTCTACTTTCTCGATAAAAGAGAAGAAGTTATCCTTTTTGCAGTGTGGTTCTAGGCCTATAAATGGGGAGCCAGGTTGCGCTTGCCTTTTTTCGCACAGTTACCTTCAGCTGGGTTGATTTGAACAGCTCGGTGTTTTCGTGGCTCTGGAGCACATTTGACGCGGTTGTTGTTGTTGTAGCAGTATACTTGTCCCTGTCAGTGTTATGTAGATCACCGGTCATCTTCGTCTAGCTCATATAACGGTAGGTCTAGGAAACTAGAGGGAAAGGGGTGTTAGATGAGTGCACCATGTGAAAAGGTCGTTAGTGTCGTATGGGGTACCCTGTACATATCGGGTACAATTCTGGATAAGTAGAAGTTTAACCTGCTACAGTATCCAGATCGTAATTGTGCCAAGTTTATGTGGGTCTCTCTGGGTAGCCTGGCGCGGTCCAACGCTTTCTGTCCTTTATCGTGTATTTGGCCGTTCTCCTCCACCTATTTTTGGTGTGTGCATCTTGATGTTGTTTCACAAATGGAGGAACTTACAGCTTTATGCTGCCTCAGAACGGTAGTTGGTTGTTTAAGAGGACTTTTTTTGTGGCAGAAATACTCTGAAGCTTGCCATTGCCTGCTGAGCGCTGAACCTTCTCTATGATTTGGAGTTTCGTGCTTTCGGACCCGTTCACCTCTAAATGGTAGTCACGCCCCAACCTCTATTAAAAAACCTTAATTCTATACAAAATATTTTCGTTTTTGAAATTATAGCTTTTTGGTCGAAATACACATTAAAAAAAAATAAAAATAAAAAAAAATGTGCAGTGTTGGTCGCGCGATAATTTCCATCCCATTCGCAGCTCTTAAACATCAAATCATTCTTCCATTTCTCCCCTTTGCATCAACAAATCAACACTTGATGAGACACAAAATGTCTTTATTTACTTTTCAGATAAGCGGCCGCCTGCTTGTGCTGCTAACTTCCTATTATTCGATAGCTTTCCAACAGCTCTCTATTACCCTGATTGACTGCCAATTCGTCTGCTGCCCTGGTGTTGATGAGCTGCCTGCCGTCTGTTTGTGCCGTCATGTTCACATACATATGCCCATGTATGTATGTATATGTGTGTGCATGTATGAATGCTTGTGAATGTGGTGGGGTGTAGCAGCTAAGTTTCCCCATCACACGGCCGTTGGGTAGTATTATTAACGCGGTACCTATAGAGAGTGAGTGCTCTATTTAAGATCGATGACCTTCAATAAATTTGTGTCGTTCACAGCCACGCTGTCTTATGCATTATACAAACATTTACACATACGCAGTCACTCGCTTGTGTGTGATATGCATTCGGCCTAGGGTGGTTTTCTGGTTGATGATTGGGAGGCCACACATTGCTGCAATGGAATACAACACACACACCAAACATTTGCTCCGGTCCGGTCCACCGTTGGCTTCACATTCATTCGCGCCAGCTTACACTTCTTCCAACATTTATTTCGTTTGTGTAAATATTTTGTGTTTGTTTTGTACATTTTTGTGTTTATTTCGTATGCGCCCCGTTGGTGAAAGCCACATACATACATACATATGCACACACATCACGTACTCGTACATGTCTATGCCGGTAGAAATTTATTCTTGCTCTTCTTTGTGTATGCCGGTGGCAGGGTTTGTAGGGTGATTTTTTTTATTTACAGTTTTTTGCTTTTATCATATCGATCGAAACGAAATATGGGTTGCTTAAGAGTTTTTATTGTTATTGCTGGGCAGGAGTTTCAAATCGGCTTTGTTTTTGCAATCTTCCTTTTATTGCGCTATACTCGAATATTCATTTTCAATATTTTTGCGCGGCTGTCGCTATTTTGTAAACTGTGAATTATTTGTTACGTACCGGCAGTTGTGTATGTGTGCGTACGTATGTATGGTAGAGGGTGTGTGCTCTTGGGATGTTTTGTATTTTTTTCTTTGGGAATTTATGCACATATCTCCATACTTACGTACATATGTATGTGCGAGTATTTCGCTTTTAAATGTTTTCATGCGTGCTTGTGCATGTTTTACTAGTTGGCAATAGAATTTATGATTTTTTAAGCTACAGAACATCAACTTTTAGACGCTTTAACTTAATAAATTCCATTTGCTGTAGTGCATGTAGAGCTTAACAGTTATTTAGCTAACTGTTTAGCATCAAAAATTGTGTGCAGGAAATTTACAAAGTTGGTTTAGATAAAGTAAAGTTTATTATAATACTTTTTTAAGGTGGTCACTTTAGGGATATCGAATTTTAAATTGAAATAAAACAACGAAAATTAGAATTGATTGCGCAATATTTATTATCTTTGTGCAGAACCATTCATGACATTTATTTTGGAACACAATCCCCCTTTCAAATGTTGGCCGCAACTACGCGCTAATTGTTTTTTTAGTTTTTACATATTTCCATTATAAATTACAATCTGTTAATATTAACTCTTTCCGGCACAGTTTTTTGTTGATAATGGTAGAATCGTAAATTTCAATATAATCTTGCCTATAGGCGCACGTTAAGCCCTGGATGCATTTTTTTTTTTAAATAGATCAGCAGAGGGGTGCGTTTTATGGTGGTTAGCTTAGGTAACCACTGTGAAATAAATATACACAATTTAGGAGTTTTTTTTATTTATTCAAAACTAGTATTATAAATGTTGATAATAAAAATAAAAAAATAAATATGTGGCGCGTACACTTCTGTTAGGTGTTTGGCCGAGCTCCTCCTCCTATTTGTGGTGTGCGTCTTGGTGTTGTTCCACAAATAGAGGGACCTACAGTATCAAGCCGATTCCGAACGCAGATATTTTTATGAGGAGCTTTTTCATGGCAGAAATACACTCGGAGGTTTGTCATTGCCTGCCGAGGGGCGACCGCTAATAGAAAAATGTTTTTATTAATTTTGTTTTCACCGAGATTCGAACCAACGACCTCTCTGTGAATTCCGAATAGTAATCACGCAAAACCCCATTCGGCTACGGCGGCCGCCTATAAATGTTGATGGTGATAATTAAAACACTTTTTCCTTCCCGGCAGCAAAGAGGTACTTTGCATATTTTGCAGCTCCATACAGTACGCATAGGCACAGTGTGCTACACACACTGCAGCGCCTTGAGGTGCCTTTTATAGGCTGCCTTATTGCTGTCGGTACTTCCGGTTTGTGCTTCCTTATAGAAGCACAGGTAGGCGAAGCCGAATTGCTGAAAGCACGCGACATTTTTCTCGTATTACTTATATGTATAAGCAGGTGCCAGTATATCTTGGTAAACATGTCGCCTAAAACCTTGAGACACAACTCCCCCAATCCTGAGATAGAGTCTTTTTGTAACTCCTTATAGATTATAAAAGCATTTACCACCGTGCAAACTAGAAAATGAAAGAATATTCGGTGCCACCATTTTTTTTGATTTGCGGTCAATCGCATAGTTTCCCTTCAATTGGTCAAATTTATCTACGAAATACATATTTTCACTGTAGTCCTTCAAGGCCAGAGGGCATGACACTTCAACTCTCTCCCCAGTTTTTTCTGTTCTTACATGAACCAGATCTCTGGGATCATGAAAGTTACTTAAAATGAAAACGCAATGTTTATCTTTCCATTTCATAAAGGAAACCATCATTTGATTGTCACTGACTCTATATTCGTATTCCCCGCGCTTCAATTCCTTATCGGTTTTCAAATTAGGGAGATGTTTACGAGATTCATTTACTGCCCCACATGCATAGACGTTCTTCTGGCGTAAATTGACCTGGAGTTCGTAGCTGTTAAAATAATTGTCAAAGTACACCTTATGGTTTTTATTTTCCAATCCCTCACAGAATTTTCTGACAACATTACCCCCTAAATTGGTTTACACCTTGTTTTCGACTTTTCCTGAATATATCTGTTCTCGTGAGATAATTTTCTTTTTTGTTTTGGTTGCTTCTAAGTCAGATCCATTTAGTGAGGTCCAAGTATAGCAGAAATTCTTTATCTCGATATCTGAGATCTCATTAATTTGCTGTAAGAAAGGCTTACCGAAGGAGCGAAGTCGTGTCCTAGCTAGCCCTGGACGTTCACATAAGGTGTGGAAAAGACTTTCCTCCACCCCTTCGGCTTGACAGCTTCTGCAGATGGGATTCAAGAGGAGGTTGGGTCTGGCTGCATGATCCCCTACCTTCCAATGACCTTTAAGGGTTGCAGTGATGCGTGAAATGTTTGGTCGAGAGCATGCTAACAGGTCATTCGTCGTTTGGATTTTGTACGACGCCCATGTGTTTTTTGTTGTAGTATATGTAGTTAATTGGTTGCATCTTCTTTCGGCTAAAGCATGATAGTGTGAAGCAGTGGATGCTTTTATTGTGTTCAATAGGGTGGAGGCTGCCACCGCCTCTGCTAAGTCTAGTGTTGAACCTTTTCTTGTTAGCTCATTCGCTATCTCATTACCCCGTATGTTCCTATGACCGGGAACCCATATCAGAGTAATTTCAAGCCAATGAATAGGTAATTATAGTTCCCCTCTACACTGTAAGACTAGTTTGAATGAAATGGAGTTGGAGTCTAAGGCCTTGATAGCTGCTTGACTGTTTGAAAAGATAGCTACTCTTGTACCAACTTCCTTGTAGAGTTTTAGTGATTTGCATGCTTCTCTGATCGCTAAAAGTTCTGCCTGGAACACGCTGGCATAGTCAGGAAGACGAATTGACTGAGATAGATTGATTCACCTTAGAACCGTCAGGGTAGATTTCAATATCGTATCTTCCAATCACCTTCCCTTTGCTCCATTCGGCTCTCGGTAGAAAACGTACCGTAAAGTCTTTCTTGAAATTAAGGTCGGGGACTGTGTAGTCTGATCTGAGCTCTTCAGTCGGTCTGGTGCTAAACGCTCTTGAAGTTAAGATACACGCTGTTATTTGTATCTTGTTCAGATTGGTTACGCAAAAACCTCGTAATACAGGGTCCGGCATTCGGTTACACACCATTTTAAAAAGGGCCTAAATTTAGATCGGAAAATTATTTTTATTCAATTCAAAGTAAAAAATTTCACACATTTTAATCTATATATATAAAAAGAAGTTACATTTCCTTGGTAATCTTATAACTCAAGAACGTGCTCACCTATTCAAACCAAATTTTTAGGCTTTGTTTGGACTATTCAGTAGATGGTTTGTGTTTTGAAATTTTAAGAATCGGATACCAGGGTCTCGAGAAATAGGCCAAAACGTGAACCCGGGTAACCCTAGGATGTGTTTGTACAATATGGGTAGCAAATGGAAGCTGCTCATGATTCTATAGTATATAGTATTTTTGATGCCGCTCCGTGACTAGGGTCTCGAGATATCGGCCAAAATGTGGACCCCGATAACTTAAGGATGTGTTCGTACAATATGGGTAGCAAATGGGAGCTGTTGATGATTGCTATAGTATAGAGTATTTTTAATGCCCCTCCGTAACTAGGGTCTCGAGATATAGACCAAAACGTGGACCTGGATAACCCTAGGATGTGTTTGTACAATATGGGTAGCAAATGGAAGCTGCTGATGATTCTATAGTATAGAGTATTTTTGATGCCGCTCCGTGACTAGGGTCTCGAGATATCGGCCAAAATGTGGACCCCGATAACTTAAGGATGTGTTCGTACAATATGGGTGGCAAATGGGAGCTGTATTTGATTGCTATAGTATAGAGTATTTTTAATGCCCCTCCGTAACTAGGGTCTCGAGATATAGACCAAAACGTGGACCTGGATAACCCTAGGATGTGTTTGTACAATATGGGTAGCAAATGGAAGCTGCTGATGATTCTATAGTATAGAGTATTTTTGATGCCGCTCCGTGACTAGGGTCTCGAGATATCGGCCAAAATGTGGACCCCGATAACTTAAGGATGTGTTCGTACAATATGGGTAGCAAATGGGAGCTGTTGATGATTCTATAGTATAGAGTATTTTTGATGCCCCTCCGTGACTAGGGTCTCGAGATATCGGCCAAAATGTGGACCCCGATAACTTAAGGATGTGTTCGTACAATATGGGTAGCAAATGGGAGCTGTATTTGATTGCTATAGTATAGAGTATTTTTAATGCCCCTCCGTAACTAGGGTCTCGAGATATAGACCAAAACGTGGACCTAGATAACCCTAGGATGTGTTTGTACAATATGGGTAGCAAATGGAAGCTGCTGATGATTCTATAGTATAGAGTATTTTTGATGCCCCTCCGTGACTAGGGTCTCGAGATATCGGCCAAAATGTGGACCCCGATAACTTAAGGATGTGTTCGTACAATATGGGTAGCAAATGGGAGCTGTTGATGATTGCTATAGTATAGAGTATTTTTAATGCCCCTCCGTAACTAGGGTCTCGAGATATAGACCAAAACGTGGACCTGGATAACCCTAGGATGTGTTTGTACAATATGGGTAGCAAATGGAAGCTGCTGATGATTCTATAGTATAGAGTATTTTTGATGCCGCTCCGTGACTAGGGTCTCGAGATATCGGCCAAAATGTGGACCCCGATAACTTAAGGATGTGTTCGTACAATATGGGTGGCAAATGGGAGCTGTATTTGATTGCTATAGTATAGAGTATTTTTAATGCCCCTCCGTAACTAGGGTCTCGAGATATAGACCAAAACGTGGACCTAGATAACCCTAGGATGTGTTTGTACAATATGGGTAGCAAATGGAAGCTGCTGATGATTCTATAATATAGAGTATTTTTGATGCCCCTCCGTGACTAGGGTCTCGAGATATCGGCCAAAATGTGGACCCCGATAACTTAAGGATGTGTTCGTACAATATGGGTAGCAAATGGGAGCTGTTGATGATTGCTATAGTATAGAGTATTTTTAATGCCCCTCCGTAACTAGGGTCTCGAGATATAGACCAAAACGTGGACCTGGATAATCCTAGGATGTGTTTGAACCACATGAGTATCCATTGTAAGTTGTTGATAAATGCTAATGAAAAGAGGACTTTTCTTTTCGCTGGGTAACTAAAGACTCAAGATATAGACCAATTGGGAACTCGCCTTCAGGTTAAGAGATTGCATTCTTATGTACTACAACCAGTTAAAATGTTTTTAAAAATTCAGATCCGTTATCTACATATATTTCTCGAACTTTACAGATTCAAGGTCAAATATACCATAGGGCTGGGTCTTTGCTACCATTCCCAGATGGTGACCATCAATTTTTGCAAATATATTTTATTGGTGATGAGAATCGTGAATTAGATCAGCGCTGTGCAATTTCGACGAATACGAGAAGATCAATCGTGAATGAATTGCAAACAATGTTCCATCAACACAATGAATTGTGGAAATTGTTCAAAGTGGCACTCGATCTGATGCCCACCGATGGCCACAAAATCATAATAAAAGCCGATAAATCACCAATTGGGAGCACGCCAGACGATTCAATGTACCAACGATTGATGAAGTAGCTATTGTTGTTACAGTTTCAGCCACGAGATATTGTTTTGTATCGTAGAAATGAGCAATAACAACGTATTTCAGAACTCCATCGCTGTTATGATGCATTGCAATACCCCATTTTGTTTTGGAGAGGGGACGATGGCTATCATATCAACATACCAATGATAAATCCAACAACTGGTACATACACATTTTATTTTTGTTTAAATATGATTTTTAAATAATTTTCATACGCTAATTAATTTTTGCATCGCAGGTCAAAAATCAATGAAAACCGTCAGTGCGATGAATTTTTATTCGTATCGATTGATGATTCGCCCTCAAGAAAACAATTTTATTTTGCGATGCAATCAACTTTCGCATCAATTTTTTATCGAATTGCAAGTCATTTTGGACGCAAATATAATAAAAAATTGAATGCTCCAGGAGGAACTGGAAGAACATTTTTAACTTGATTTATTTTAGCATAATTTATTTAGCGTAAAAAATTGAAATGGAAATTAAAGAATCAAAGTTTAATTACAAGTTTTTATCGGCTCTTTCACCTTACCTGTATATAGGTGACCACCACAATCAAATTTAAAAAAAGTACAGAAAAGGCTATTGTGACATCTTTAGAAAGTATGTTGAATGAAAAAAATCAACTAATTCAACTGTTTAAACATTTTACGAGTTCTATAAAGAAAACTTAATATGAAAAATTTCTTGCGATATAAAAAAACATTTTATGTATGGTGGTGCGAAGCCCACTGGGAAATGCTAGTAATAATATAAAATTAAGAATGTTTTTACTTTTGCTTGATATGATCACCTTTTGCCTTGACTATGGCCTTGAGACGGTCCAAAAATGATTCACACCCTGCCCGAATGTGACGTGCATCGTGAATCTTTTAGTTCGGACTTTGCTCTCCAAAGTGGCACAAAGAGAATACTACATCCGATTCGCGTCTGGTGAATTTGAGAGCCATTCTGTGGACGTTATAAAGTTGGGAACGTTGTTTTTTAGCCACTCTTGGTTCACTCGAGCTTTGTGAGACGGTGCCGAGTTCATTGAAACGCCCATGGTGTGCCACCGAAATGGTTTTCTGTCCACGGCTTCAAAGCAATCTCCGTAATACTTTCCCGATAATATTTCGCATTTACCTTGACGCCAAGCTCTATTAAAACGATTGGAGAACGCCCATTTGCGAATTACAGCGACTCAAACCATTACCTGTGGCGGGTGTTGTGGTGCTGCCTCCTAGTGGCCTATCGATGACTCAAATTCTTGTATGAACGGTTCGGTCAAATAAACCGTTGTTGAAGCGTTAGTCTTGTTCATATTAAAATATTTTACTAATCAAGGCAAGGAACTGCACTCCAAAGGTTGCCACTGCATACCGTTGGGCGACCTCTATTAGACAATTTTTTTTTTTTATAATTCCATGTTTCATAACCACAGAGGGTTTGGAACCATCAACCTACCGGATGAAAGTCACGAACAAACCTTACCGCTACTGAGGTATAACTGAAAACGCTTATTTGAACTCAAACTACTGAGTGGAAACAAAATTCAATATCCTTTTCCATTTTTCAACGTTTTTTAAATCACAGGCTGGCGTGGAATATCAACTACTTTGTTTGTTGGCACTTACAAATGGTGTGTGTTAATATAAAAATAAAATAACGGTAATAAGAAAATAACAATAACCGAAACAAATATGAGCAAACTACTCACTGCCGCAACTCGCACAGATGTGAGACGACTATACAAATGGGCGCGTGTATGTGTGTGAGTGTGTGTGTATATGCACATATGCACCTGCATATATCGTTAAATACAATGGCACTTTGCTGTGTGAGGGCAAGAAAAAATGGCAGCAATTGCAGAAGCAGAAGCAATTGTCGGTATTCGGGCTGCCTTTACTGCTACCACAACGCGTGTGGCACTGGAAACATAAAATGGTTAAAATAAATATATGTGCATATGTATGCATATATGTATTAGGGATGTCAATGCGAAGTCCCGGTGCTTTTCAGGTTATGCAAATCCCGAGATTGGCATATTTCATTTACGGGAAGCTGAAAAGACTGAAATATCGATTTGAAAAAATTAAAATTTTCTTAGTACAAAAAAAAAAGAATGCATTACTTTAAGATTTGCCTATGAGATTTTTGAAATGATTTTATCTTATATTTTAAATAGTTTTATTTCATGTCATGCTTAAATGCTTTCAGTTTGTGAATTTTTACTAAGAAAAAAAGTGCATGTAGCGTAATAAACATAACGCAAGTGAAACTTTCAAGACAGGCAAAGAAACAGGGAGAGACCCGATAGAGAATGAGAGAGAGAGAGAGAGAGAAAGAATATATCTAAATAAATTCCTAACATTTGCAGAGAATACAAATAGACAAAATTTACAAAAACCGGAGAAGGGTCGATCGGTATAGCTAAACGTCGGTCACAGACCGTGGCAACAACGCGCACTACTCCGAGCGTTTATCACCCGCACAAACGCAGCGATTACCGCAAGGCAATACCAATAAATTCGACGCCGGAATGGATATCATTTTAGACATAGTTCGCACAAGCACTAGCCAGGAAACGGAAATAAGCGCTAAAAAGTAGGCGCCCAAAAAATTGGGACCAAAAAAAGCCCCAAACAGTAGGCACCAAGGAAATATGACGCCAAAAAGTAGGCACCAAAAATATATTTCATACAAGTTTGCACCAACAAGGAAGCGCCAAAAAGTAGGCAGTGTTATTTCTCACTAGAAATTAGCAACCACAAGGAAAAACTCAGGAAAAATAGCCTAAAGTGTATCTAAGATATATATAAGGTATAGCTCTCTCTCTCTCTCTCTCCCTTTCCTCTACGCTATATCTCTTTTCTCTCTCGCGGAACAAAAATGTTCAAACCGTTGCATGGCCTTGAAATTTTACTCTCCACTCTACTCACAAAAAGTTATGTACCAACATGAATCCCGTAATCTTGGCACTACTTTAAAAATATTTAACCCGAAATCCCGTTATCAACATTTGCCGCCAATATCCAGGCATTCATAGCCTGTATCTGTGCATAGAACTAACTTCAGGTACGCGCAAGCGGAGATACCTGTACGCATACCTATGCACACATACGATAAAACCTACCTACCTGCTCTCATACTGTTCAATACATAGTGGCAAGAGCAAAGTGTTGAAATGATTGCTGCTGAAATGTTGCATTATGAATTCAGAACGCATAATCCGTAAAAGAATAAAATACAGATGCATATAAATCGAACCAAGTGCAGCACTCACTCATACCGGTACGCTGATTTTATTTCAGCATAGAAACATTAAAGCCTGCTGTTGTTAAATAGTAATTTTAAACTGTATATTTAACAATCCACGTAATTACATACATACATATGAACGTACCAATGGTACGCCTCAGCTCTTAGTACTACTACACTCACACCCATGTATTGTATGCAGATTGTTTTTGGTTTTTATTTAAACTACTGGTACGCCGGTCTGTTTTCACAATTCATTAACTCCTAAATGTAACTTCAACTTTACTAGCCTGAAAATGTGTGTGAAAATTAAAAAAAAAAAAAAAAGATCATAAATTGTGCTGCTTTTGTAACTGAGTGGCTTCAGCTGCTGGATGCTTTTGTATTGGTAATAAGAGCAGGTCGGTAGAGTGGTGAAGTGTAACAAAAAATATTTATTTGTAGTTTCCGTAGCAGAGAAACAAAAAGTGAGTTTGAATTTTTGGTATATTGCGTGGATTACTAGAACAAAATGAAGAAATATAAATCGAGAACTCCTTCATCTTCTTATGGATGAAATTAATTACATAATTTCCTCATGTCCTTTATGGGGTTTGCAGGGCGGCTAAACTATACATCTCGTTGTATTTTATTTAATGTGAATATTTAGGTATTCATAAAAAAGTAATATAGCTAAATGCAATTCTCCTATGAATAAGAATTTAGAACTAATTGATAGCCTTTGAAGTTATAAATTTGAATTTACAAATAAATGATGGCTAATAAAATTAAGCAGTGGCGTGCGCTGGTGATTACCATAGTTGAAAAAAGGTAAAAAGGTAAAGGATCTTTGATTTTTGTTTTTCTTATCTTTCTCATTGGGTAAAAGCTGCCTTGAAGAGATAAATACTTGAGTTCACTGAAGCTGTGAACGAGAAAGCGGCATGCGTTCTAACGGTGTTAATAGAAGAAAACTTCCTATACTGCAGGTTCTTTCAAAAGTGACGCCTAGATGTCAGTAATGAACAATTACTAGTCCGTAGCTTTTTTTATACCATCTTTCGCATTTGTCAAATAGACAGATGAACAATTTTACACGATAGAACACAGCGTTAAAAGCATTGAAACCATTTTCACGGCCGCTATAGTCGCATGGGATGGTGCGTGCCTACCATTTGGCGGGTATTTCGCCCAGGTTCGAATCCATAGGCATAAAACACCAAATAATAGAAAATTTGTTTTCTAATAGCGACACCTGAGTCTACTTGGTTGTAAATTATAAGAAAATAAATTGATACTTTGAGCGAGAACGAAAATTACTGTGACTATTGTCTTTGACTTGCTGCTCAACTATTTGCAAAAAAATATATAAAAAAATTAAATATAAATTAAAAAAAAAAAAACTAAAATGTATAAAAAAATTAAAATATATAAAAAAATTAAAATATATAACAAAATTAAAATATATAAAAAAATTAAAATATAAATAAAACACTAAAATATTAAAAAAAAAATTTTTAAGCACTAAAAAAATTAAAAAACATATAAAAAAGTTTAAATATATAGGAAAAAATAAAAAGTGCAAAAAAAAATAAAGTATATGAAAAACATTTAAATATATATCTAAAAAAGTGAAATATAGAAAAAAACTAAAATATATAAAAAAAGAATTTAAATATATTTAAAAAGTTAAAATAAATATCTATAAAAAAGTTTAATATATATAAAAAATTGATATATGTAAAAAAATTAAAATATACAATATATAAAAAATTAAAATATATATAAAAAAATTTAAATATGTAAAAAAAATTAAAATAAATATATATAAAAAAGTTTAATATATATAAAAAAATAATTAAAATATATTAAAAAAATTAAATATAAATTAAAAAAAAAACTAAAATATTAAAAACAAATGTTTAAGCATTAAAAAAATTTAAAATACATATAAAAAAGATTAAATATATAGGAAAAAATAAAAAAGTGCAAAAAAACATTTAAATATATATCTAAAAAAGTGAAATATAGAAAAAATTAATATATGTATATAAAAAAGGTTAAAATGAATATATATAAAAAAGTTTAATTTATAAAAAAAAGTTTTATATATAAAAAAAGTTTAATTTATATTAAAAATTTATATACATAAAAAAAATTTAAATATATAAAAAAATACTTAAAATATATATAAAAAATTAAAATATATAAAAAAAATTTTAAATATATATAAAACAATTAAATATATAGTACATAAAAAATTGCCATACAGCCATGGTCATATAAATAGCACATTTAGACTTTGAAAACAAAGAGTTGATTGAATATGGTTTTAGATAATTATTTTTTATTGGGAAAAAAGCAACATAAAAAATAAAAGACGTATTTACTTCCAATTTTATTTCAGTTCTGATTTAATTTGCGAGAACGTTGATAACTCACGAAACCTCCTGGACACATAAATAGCACATCCTAAAAAATTCCAAATAAAAGCAAAAATAGTAAACAAATCAGAGCGTTAAATAATAATATTATTTTACCAAATTACTATTTTGTACTATATCCACAGTTTTTGATTACTTCTTCAAGCCGCCACTCCATGCTTTCTATAAGCTTGTGGGATCTTTCCTTTGGAATCGATTACCAAGCCTCCTCAACTGCGGCCCACAAATCATCAAAATTTTTAAAATTTTTGCTAGCGATTTTGACCTTAACGTCATTCCACAAATTTTCTATTGGATTGATATCAGGTCTCAGCGCCGGCCAATCCAGTACATTAATTTTTTCTCTTCTTAGCCATTGCTTCACTGTCTTTGCAGTATGCTGTGGATCATTGCCCTGCATAAATGTCCAATTTAATGGCATAAACTCAAACAGTACTGGCTCTATTTTATTCTGGAGTATATCCATATACTGAAATCTATCCATTTTACCAACCACACGAACAATCGGCCCAACACCATGCCAGGAAAAAGCTCTCCAAACCATGATGCTTCCGCCGCCGTGTTTAATCGTCTATTTAGTGAACCTAGAAGGACATACAATAGTTTTCCCATCTGCTCCCATCCTATTTATTTTGGTTTCGTCGGTCCAAAGTACGTTTTTCCAAAACTGGATAGATTTGTCTTTGTGTACTTTTGCAAAGGCAAGTCGGTGTTTGATATGTCTTTTTGAGAGGAGTGGTTTTTTTCTGCTACAATCAGATGAACGGTTTAGGAATCTTTATTCTATTTAGAAAAATGTCTAAATATTTATTAAAATTTGTAGAAGAGCTTTAAGTTTGCAGTTTTATAGCCCTTTCCTTTTTGATTTTGGAAAATGTCGTTTGTTTTTTTTCTTTGCTGAGGGTGTTGAACTTTTTTCCCATAAAAAAAATGTTTTTAGAAACTACGTAATACTTTCATTTCTTCAAGGAAATTGTTAAAAATCAACGCGATTTGCTATGCACTTTACATCTTCACTTTATTATACAACTGACTAGTTCGTTCATTGGCTTCAATATTCCGCACGAATCTTTACGATTATACTATCCTTCAAACGTCATAACAGTCAAATTAAACTACTATAAATTTGCTCCTATTACGAGGGCTCTTACTGAGTTAAATAGTACCTACAGACTCCTCGACTTAGATTTTGCTATGTCAAGATTTCTTTTCCATTCGAGAATTGCGCACCACCATTCGTAATAGCTCCCTTTTGGTCTAACATGTGGGAATTACTTTGGAGTAAAAACACACACAGATACCTATGTACCTATGTATCTAGTCTCTAAAGTTCTTGTAATCATAGGCTTAAATAAATAAAAATTTAATGAAATTGAATGATGAAATGAAAAAGTAACTAAAATGCTGCTAAAAATTCTGATTTTTTGTTTTTATAAATGAAATGAAAATTTAACTAAAATGTTTCTAAAAATTCTGATTTTGTTGTTTTTGCACCGATAAGATGTCGGTATCTGCTAGTTCGCGTAAAGGGTTGCAAATCTTGATGAATTTTTAAAAAATTTTTTTTTATTTTATTTAATTTTTTATATTTTTTTTATTTTATTTTTTTTATTTTTACAGGAGCTCAAAACATTTCACTTCACTCTTGCCCGCAAGATTCCTTGCAACATATTTCCCCTGAATACATACATACATGCATACACATGCACATTAGGGCGGGTCGGTTTAAAAATCGCTCATTGCTCTGTGAAAATCGTATTCTATGGATCAAAATAAGGAAGGAACCATACCTCTAAAATGAATTCTGATGACCCCCAATTTAAAAATATCACCATTTTTGGCCTATACATGAAAAAATCAGCTAAATGGCTATGTTTTTTCTTTATTTTTATTTATTTATAATAATATCTATTTTTTCTCTTAAGAAATTTATTTAGTCAGAACATATGTATATTAAATGAAAAAATTAATTTAAGAGAGTTATAGAAAAGAAACTAAAAAGTTCGAACCAAATTGGGGGACATTAGAATTCGTTTTAGTGGTATGGTTCCTTCGGCAAAGTTTCTTATTTTGATCCCTAGAATATGATTTTCACAGAGCAATGGGCGATTTTTTTGCCTCCCCACAAATCGGCCCGGCCTAATGCACATGCATACTTGTAGTGTTGCCTTTCGCCTTTTGCCATTTGCCATTTGCATTATTTCATTTGTTCTTCACTGACTTGCTTTGTAGATTTTAGCCAACTCATAATTTTTGTGTATTTTCTTGCATTTCACCTCTCAACTTTGACCTCGGCCGCTTGGTTTTCTTCACATTTATTTTTTTGTTGATCTCTTTTTGGGTTTTGCAAGCTATTTGCATTTGTTAAATCATTCGTATTCCTTAAACACCCGTCTCCTTGCCCCTCCGTGCTGTGGCTGCAATTTTTACCTTCAATCTTTGGGCGCATATTTTTCACTGCTTGTTTGTTGGAATTGTTTAGCGAAATTGGTTGCCTTTGTACATATACCTATACCTACATTTTTATAGTTTATTGCAATTTTTTTTATCTCCGGGCGAACCTTCCACTTGGCATCCAAAGTATTTGTGCACATAAATCTTTTATTTCTGGGAAATTTTTTCGCTGTGTTAAATAAAAGTCACGACTGCAATTATTCGTTTGGTATTTTTTTATAGTGTTTTCTTTTAGTAAAATATTAATTAGTATCGCGCATTTACAAACATACAAACATTTTTTCTATTCTTACTTCATTCAAAGCTCCCCACTCGATTTTACTCAAATTTGAGAGTCTATTAGATGAAGGTAGGAAAATTTATATGCATGGATGCCTCACCATAAAAACTAGCAATTTTCCCAACGGTATTATAACAGTTATTATATTTTTTACGACTTGCGACAAACTATTTCGGATAAATATTCAGCTGCACTGACTTGAAAGTACCTTGAAAAATCTTGTTTTTTTGTTGTATATAAAATTAGATTTAAAAACGTATTTTCCGAAAAGTGAATGATAGTTAAAAACAAAACTAAAAGGTTTCACATAAAAAAAGTATCAATAGAATAAAAGGAACAAAATTTGCGAAAAATTGCGACCTAAGTTTGCAAGAAATGAAGAACGCAAGGAAACTACTTTTCCAATTAAATCTTTATCTTTTATCTTTTTGATGCATTAATTTGGTCATGTTTTCCTTAAATCTATCCTCCAAAACAAGCATTAAAATTCTCATTATTCGATGCAGTTTTTAACATTTTTATGCTTCGAAGGTATTTTCAAATCGGTTCAGCTCATGCAAGTCCTAATATTTTTCAGAAATATTTTGGTGGAGGACTTGAGATATAAAAAATTTTATAATTCCGTTGGAAAACCAGTATCGAGTTTTCTTAGTTTGTTGTTCTTTTTTCAAAGGCCTAAACTTTCAAGCTTTCACGTTATTCCTTCTGTTTTATTCCAAAAGAAATTCAATTCAATTTGATTTAAAATTTCAGTATAGGCTTAGATAACAGAGAAAATCATATCGCGATCATTGGATTGCGAAAGTGCGGAAGTAGTGCGAGTTTATTTATCGATCATCAATCGATTCGTAGAGTTGTCTCACGTGGAAGACAGGATCAGAACCTAATGCCCGCGCATTGTTCGTACGAATAGTGCCATAAAAGCCAAATGAATTTGCCTAAATTCCTTGAGAAAGTAGACAATTATGTTTAAAGAGTCTCTCTCACATGTCTTCCAGATACAAGTCTCGATCAATGCATGATGAACTGATGAAAGCTTTTCGCAGATGCACTGACAATCTTTTAACTAAAATAAAAATTAAAAATAAGATTGGGAAGATGCAGTGGCGCACCAGCAACGGTTATGCAAACTATCTTTTTACGAATAAAAAAATGTATGCAGTGGAAGAAGTCTTTAATAAATAAACTCATAAAGTCAATATAAGAACATCGCAAGGAAAACGGCTTACGAAAAATACCAAGGGTTCAGAGACATCATCATCAAAATTAAAATATGTATATAAAAAAATTCAAATATATAAAAAAAGTGTAAATATATAAAAAAATTTAATTATGTATAAAAAAAATTAAAATATATTGTATATAAAAAATTTAAATATATAAAAAATTATAATACATAAGAAACGTTCAAATATATAAAAAAAATTGAATATATATTGATAAAAAATATTTAAATGCATAAAAAACTAAATTATATATAAAAAAAATTAAATATTTAAAAAAATTTAAATATGTATAAAAAAGTTAAAATAATTAAAATATGTATAAGAAAATTAAAATATATACAAAAAATTAAAATATATATAAAAATTAAATTATATATAAAAACCGATTAAAATATATTAAAAAAATTAAATATATGAAAAAAACTTAAATATATGTAGGAAATGACGGACACGACGAACAGACATAATAGGAGACAGAGCGCACAGTGTATGACCGGACTAATACGGACAACAATGTAACGCAACAAAAAGACCGAGATTACCATACCGCGAACATAGACGATACGAACGGCAGGACAGATAGAACATTGTGAACTAAACCGCCATCAAGAATATTCTAGCTTGTATTTCTGCTGAAGATCGGCAGCTTTCTTGGGCAGTTCAGATTTAAATTATCTCAACAACAAAATTCTGGTCGGAATTAGAGGGAATAGAGTGCAAAGTTTGCCACCGAAATTTAAAGAACTTCAAGCAAGCGCCTATTGCAGGTCCGTTATGAATGGAAACCGCATGTGCGCCTTAGCATCGTGACTGGACCGTTTTGCAACAAAACAATTAATTAAAAAAAGGGACTAAAAAAAATTGAAATATTTACACTAATTCGGAGTTACAATAGAATTTAGTACGACATAGAAAATTTTCCTTTTTCAAACAATCTTGCACTTTGTTTTTGATGTTCGTGAGCAAAAGGAAATCAATAGGGCTGTAAGGCGGACTACCCATTATTAATTCGCTCGTTTTTGTGTTCACAAACTCTCCTTCTGCGTTGTGATACGTGCCTTGGTGAAAAGCGGCTCGTCTTACGCGGTTGGTTTTCCTTCATTCTGCGAATACTTCTGGGAATTAAATGCTTGTGTACCGCTCAGAATTGACTGTTTTAAGTTTCTTTAGTGGTGCAGTTGTGACATTATAAGATTTCCAGTTTATGCGAAAAAACGACGACCGCTTGCTTTGAGGTGTTGCTTCCGCGAACAACTTGTGTTGGATAAAACTCGTTTTAGAAGAAACACACTCTCAATTGCTGATGCTTAGGTGCATAGATCTAAGATTCTTGACCTATTACGGTACCATAGATGTGTTTCAAACCACCGTGGCTGAATTTCTTCAACATTTTTTTAAACCAATCGACACGAGTCTTTATTTGGGCAATTGTCAAATTGCGCGATATTCAACGAGAACAAATATTCTTGACAATAAAATGTGTATGCAATAGTGAGTCCTACTGGAGCCCAAGGATGCCTCTATCTCGCGATATGGCACATGCTGAACTTGAATTACCAATCGACACCCAAAATTGACTGTTACACAACAACCGTTTTTGAACGGCCCTCACGAAATTCATCCACGGCCGCGTAGGAACTCCTTGTATCAGCTTTTCACCGTGGCTAAGTGTGATGTTTCAACGGCTACAGTCGAAGTAAGTTGATTAGTGTACTCCTCTCTCAATAATCCACGTTGAACATCGTAATAAATCATCGTACGAAACCTTTCACCAGTGAATTCTATCTTTTTGGTGCGATGAATGTTTGAATTCACTGAAAATAGAACGAATAAAGGTCGCAGATGGAAATCCTAAAAATAAATTTATGCTACAAAATATCAAACTTTTCGTTAAAAATATCGAATTACAGCTCATCACGCGTAATACTGCAAGGGTGTAAAATGTAAAAGGCATCTCTCCTTTCTATACACTTGTGTTGTTTCACCTACCAGCGGTATTAAATTATTCGGTGCTTAAAGTATCCAACTTTCTTGCCACTACAGTTTACTAGAACTAAGGGGTATGGGAAGTAGTCGTATCAATAAATTCCCATTTTGGTATTTCGATAAAAAAATAGCCGTAGCAATACAATTTGAGGTCCCCGAGTAGGTGTACCTCGACTTTTGTGGAGGACTGTATCTATGCAAATGTGCTTGTACAACACGCAAGTCTGTATGACTTTAAACGTCTCAACCGCAAGAGCTTCTTCATGCAGCGGCTCCTCAGCGGCGACGATGCGTGTGAAACCGCAAGAAAATCAGCAAAAGAAGCGCTTATAGGACCTCGCTAAAGATTTACATTTTATTTTTACAATCTATACAATTCACATAGACAGTGCTACATATTTCTTCTTCTTCTTCTTCTAGAATTGCGTGGCTGCGTTCTTGTATTTTGCTTTCATTTTACTTTGGTTTTATTTTTTTGCTTTTTTATTTCATTTTCTTTTTAACACATAAAAATCACCTCTGCTCATATTGCTTTTTGTTGTTGTTTCAGTTGTGTGCGGTTGCCTGGTTTACCAACAGATTTCGCCCTCAGCAATCTAAATGCACCTCTCTTGGCGCCTTTGCGCCACATACTAACATAATAAATGCTTCTATATATAAAAATGTGTGTATTTCTGCTTTCTACTCCGCCTTTTTCACCGCTTGATGCCTATTTTACTCATCGCTTTTCTGTACTCTTTCAGTTGGTTGTTTTTGTATGTTGTCCTTGTGTCGCTTGAACGCCAACGCGCCTCATTTACAATAACAATATTCACCATGAACCTCGCAAACAGCAACATCCACATCATCAGCAGCAACAAACATCACCTTTTTGCTTTGCCTTTGAATCTTTTTAGTGGCGTTGGTGGGCGCGCAAGCAAGGACACGCAATGCGTTTAAGGCTATTCGGTAACGTTCGCCGCGTGCGTCATGTGTTACATTTACATATTGTTTGCGCGACTTTTGGTCGGTTCGTTGAGCGCCGGTGATGTTGTTGTCGTCGTGTTTTCTTTGTTTGTTTGATTCCACACTGCCTTCAGTAAATGTTGAAAAATAAAGCATTAATGCTTCGTTTGGTATGGGGCTCGAAGAACTATTCGTATGTTGAAATCGTTTGCGATTGGAACCTGTATTTTGCCCGTTCTCATTTGAGCGGCCGCTCTTATGAGACTTGCTTCTGCAGGTTGGTTATTACTTTCGCTTAAAAAGTACGCTGAATTTGTCAATGAAATGAAATGAAATTATTCATAGATATTTATTTTAGGCCCTTCCTAGTAATCTCTTTAGTTACCAGTGCAGATATTCATACTCCAATGTTTCTTTAATTCTTCAAAACACTCTTAATAGGCTTATTTTGGAATCGCCATTTTGCAAATTCTAATTTGTTACCTCAATCGGCTCAAATCTCTTTCTGTGGAATGGGAGTGATGGCGTTTGAAAAAAGGTCAAATGAGGCAGAACATCATTAACGTTGTTGCTGTTGTTGTTCTCCAAGTTTACCAAGCTCCTCTCGGCGCGATGAATTCACCGGCCGTCATCGTCAACCTCATCTAATGGTGGATCCAAAACACAGGCTGCTTTGGATAAAGGGAGACGAATTTAAGAGGGCATGGGATTGGAAATAGATGGTTAGTGTCGTGTGGGGTACCTTCACATGTCGCACATATATTGAGTATATCAGGGTCTATTCTTAATACGTAGGAGTTTGACCTGCTAAAATTTCCGAAACGTAAATGTGCCTAGGTAACGCGGGTCTTACGAGGTGAGTGAATCTCTTCGTCTGTAATGGGTTGTGGTTGGACTTCGAAGACGGCATTCGGCAGGCGAGAGTTTAGGAAAGTGGAGTTTTAGGAGTTTAATTTGCTAGATTTTTCAAAACGTAATCGTGCCTAAGTAACGCGAGTCTCACGAGGCAGCTGAAGCTCTTCCTCTGTAATCGCTGGCAGATGGACTACGATGACGGCATTCGAAAGGCGAGAGTTTAGGAAGGTGGTAAGCGTCTCCCGATGAATTCCGTTAAATGCCTGTCTATGTACAGTCTAGTCCAGTAGCAGTGTCTGGTCCTGAATCTGACAGTTGACAAGTAAGTAAGAATGGGTCCTGCGCTAATTGCTTGCTGAGCATCTTAAAATACTCCTTAAGGGGGACCATAGTAGCTCGCTGTGTTAATGTTGTACGGGAGATATCAGGATACTGTCTTGAAGGCAGTATTTATCCACAGCGTGGGCGCAGAGAAGGAGAGCAAACTATCAAGGATCAAGCCCGGGGTTATCGACTGTCGGTATTGGTGCGTCTTCGCCTTTAAACTTCAGTTGTAGTTTGGCGTCCTTCATGCAGGTGGTAGGATTTCACTTTTGAATAGAAGCCATAGATGTCATTGCCGGACACCAACATCGAAAAATCTTCAGCGTATGAGGTCAATGAAACATCAAGCAGTTGAATAGTAAGGGATAAAGGAGACGACGCTGCAGCACTCTTTGCTTCATCATCCTCTGTATCCAACTGTATCGAAAGTATTGTATAGTTCCTACGCTACTAAGATTATTTTCTTGCAGAGGCGGTTTTGGTTAAATTCACGGTTTGTCCGGATATTTTTGGTCCTAAAAAATGATAATAATTCGTATATCTCAAACGCGTTCTTTTAAATGAGTAAAACCGTGCACTTTTTGATATTTTGTCAATTGCATATTTTTTCAATTCGATATTTTCTTCGCGGAAATGTCATCCGAAGCAAAATAAAATTTAATATTTTCGATTATATGTAGTCATTTGTTACTCAAAAACTATTTGGTTTTTATTCACCGACACTAGAAATAACTGCCTGCTATTGAAATAATCAACTATTGAAATGACAAGAATTGACCCTGTCGATCGCATCCCCCCTGTACAGTAAATTCATTAACATCGTATTAAAGGGTCTTTCAAAAGTGACGGCTACTTTTTTTGTGTAATTAAAGGAATGGTGAAATATGCGAGAATCTAAGTATTTATATGTTTTATTTTAAAGCACCAGCGGGCCGAGTCTTTTTATATACCATTTACTTTCTTCCTTCCTTGTGGAAACAAAAAAGGCGTTAGTAATTTAAATAATAACAGACAGATCGGACATTAGTCCATTGATATTATACGAGGTGTGTTCAAAAATAAGGTGAATTTTAATTTTTCTCATAAAAATGTTTATTTATTCATCAATTTCTATTTTATATCCTTCAAAGTAGTCCTCCTCAGATCTAATACACTTTTCCCAGCATTTTTCCCATCCTTCTGATATGCACATACCAAAATGTCCATGAGCTCTCTCAGCGATTCGGGTTTTATCTCCTCAATCGTCGCAAAACGCCGTCCTTTCATGGGTCTCTTCAATCTTGGTAAGGGGTCAAATCTGGTGAATACAGTGGCTGAGGCATGATAACGCTGCTGTTTTTGGCCAAATAATTCTCACAAGCAAAGATGAATGAGTTGGTGCATTATCATAATGCAAAAGCTATGAATTTTTTTCCACAATTCCGGGCGTTTTTTTCGTCTTACTTCACGCAAACGGCGCATAACTTGCTAACGGCTCTCCTTATTTAACGTACAACCTTGTGACAAGAACTCCTGATGCACTACGCCATGGTAATCGAAGACAACAGTGATCCAAACCTTGACATTTGATCGAACTTGGTGTGCGTTTTGGGGTCTTGGCTCTCCTGGACTCTTCCATTGGGGCGGTTGGGCTTTGGTTTCGATCTCATATATACCCTTGATTCGTCACCAGTTATGACCTTTTAAGAAAATCTGGATCAGCGTTGACGTCATTCAACAACTCCTAAGAAAATTCAGCAATTTTGGACCGTACTTCGCTGCCATACGTTTCACGCCCAAAATTTCCGAAAAGATTGTATGGCATAAGCCAACCGATATGCCGACATCCTCAGCAACTTCTCTTATTGTAATGCGACGATTCTCTAAGAAAATTTTCTTCACTTTCTCAACCTTTTCATCGGTTGTGGATGTGCTGGGGCCGCCTAGAGAAATTCACAGAAAACCTTATTTTTTGAGCACACCTCGTAAACCTAATTTTCTTTTTACACGATAGATACGTTCCCAAAATATTTGCGTAAAACAGAAATAGGTGAAAACAATATTAAAATATTCTGTTTAGAGTTCACCTAAGAATTATTTTCGTGCTTACGCATTTTGATTCATCAAATATAGTATTAAAAGGCAACAACAAAATGTACCGAGTTTAAGACAATTTTTGCAAGACTAATTTAAACGCCTTCGCACATGCGTCCAAAAGTCTCACTCTATTTGCTCTATGAGATTCAGAAAAATTCATAAACTATTGAAACTCGCGTTGAAAAAAAAAGATTCATGTACAAAACGATTTTTTTTAACTCGTGTTAAATAATATAAAATTTGTGTAAAAAAATCGTGTAAAAAGCAAATTAGGTGTACTTAAATTTATGCTATGCATTAGCAAAGCAATTTGTAGAAATATACTTTACTGTTGTTGAACGAGTAAAACAATGTCCTACTGGGTGGGAAGTTTGTCATAAATATACAATAAGTATTCATGCAGTTGAATGGGTGGATAAAACTTTTACTGAGGTCAGAGTATAACAGCCGTATGAATTAAAGTTTTGCAAGAGCCCGGGAATTCCAGCATATTCAGTTACATATGGAAATTAATATATATACCGTTACTATTTGGCCACACACATGCGTATGTACAAATATATATGAATGTAGTCGAAAAATACACTCTCTCTATATGTATCACTCTGCTTATCGGCTTTAAGTTGGTACTTGTCGCTATTTTCACTCGTCACCACGAGTGTGCACTCCTGTTCGTACGGTGGGCTGGCGAAGCGAGTGTGGCGAAATTAAACTTTGTATTACATATGTATGCATGTATGTATGTATGCGTGTATATGCTCGCATGTTTGGAAATCTAAGCGTACATATATGTGCGTATCTTTCAGCATATTTTATTCGTTGGTCTATTTTGTGGGTGTTGTATGCAAGCGGTTGAATTTCCCGTTTCATTTTGCGTGAGCCAGCGAGCTGTCATGCCCCGGCCAGCCTGGCTTTCGGTTAGTTGGGCCAACGTATGGATAATGTTTCGCTGTATTTGCGCTTCTCTGCCCAATAGTTGAACAACATAAAAAGGAGTATGTATATGTATGTATGTATGCATGTATGTATGCCTGGGTAGGTAGATGAATAGAATGATGCTTGTTTAACACAACTGCAAGGATATGCTTTTTTTTGTTTTTTGTTTTGTTTTTTGTTTTTTGTTTTGGTTAGCGTACATTGTAAAAATAGGCTAGTACAAAGTTTTATATAAATTTTGTCTGCCACTTAAATTCGCTACTTCCCTTGTATTAGTAATACAAATACTTGTACATATATTTGGCGTCGAATGGTTGAAAGTTTATCACTTTATGTGGGAGAAAAAAAAAACGATTTTGTAACTTAACGTTTCGGTTAAGTCGTGGAAGTAATTAAGGGTTCGTTTTTGTGGCTAATTTAATTGTATATTCGTTAAATTCGTTGTGCGTGTATGTATGTACTAGTAAAAATGGCAAAAAATGTGCAAAAATGGCCAATTTGTGGCTTAAGATTTGTAGTCTATTTTTGGGTGTCTATAAATTTTTATTCAAATTGAAAATTTGTGTGAAGTTGAGTAAATTTAATTGAAGGTTAGGCCACTGGATTTTTACTGCTTAGAGAGCGCACTTAATATTTTGACACTGACAGCGGTTTTGAGCTCAAAAAAGTGGCCTCAACTGAACAACAATTATTTTCAAATGCTGCCTTACCGAAACTATGCGAATTCGATCGATGTTATATTGGCAAAAGTATTCGGTAGCAATGCTAATCCCGAGATTTTGGTATTTTTAAGTCCCGAAAATACCGTAACAACAAAATAATTTATAATTTCTTACGAAACATATGAAATCGAGACAGTTAAATGACCTTTTAACAAAAAAAGCAATATTGGAAATCACTTTTCCTTTGCCACACTTTTATGATAGAAAACAGCTGGGTGGTTTGTAGTCGAAGTTTGAAGTTATTCTTCAGACATGTTGCTGCGATAGATGGAAAGCATGCTTCTAGTGTTTTAGATTTACGTACGATCCGAGAACCCAACATCGACTCGGATCATTACCTTGTTGCAGCCAAACTGCGCACACGCCTCTTTGCAGCAAAAAAAAGTACATCAAACTACACAAAGAATGTTGGGCGTCGGAAAGCTGCAATCACAACATACACTCCTGTTCTCAGAGAGTACTACCCAGCAATCCGGCATACACGAGCAATGAAGCAATATTTCTCGCTCTCTACGTGCCACCGAAATAGAAATCGACAAACCGCAAAAACAGTTGGTACGACGAGTAGTGTCTGTTTATAGGGCCACGTTGCGACCGGGCGTAACGCGAGCCTTGTGAGATCGCTATTTGAGTGCGAGGAGCTTGAGATGCTGAACAGGAACACCACCCGAAAAATCTGGCAAAAAGTTCGGCAGCTTAGAGAAGGTTGTGAGGACAAAGACGGCGATCTGGTGACTGCCGCCCAAAGTATACTTAAATTATGAAGGGAACTCTTCTCGTACCTGCTAAATAGTGACAACTGCGCATGTCACAGAGAATGTGAAGATCCCAATCGTTGACGACAGAATTGTCGTTCCGCTACCCGACTATGACGAGGTGAGAATAACGATAACGCGGCTAAAGAACAACAAAGCCGCGGATGCCAACGGATTGCCGGCTAAGCTATTCAAACATGGCGAGGGAAAGCTGGTAAGGTGCATGCAGCATCAGCTTCTATGCAAAATATGGTCGAATGAAAGCATGACTGCCGACATTAGTCTCCTAAATATCGCTTATAAGTACTAACGAGCGTATTGTATGAAAGGCGGAAGCCCATCAACCAACTTATTGGACCTTATCAGTGTGGCTTTAGACCTGGAAAATCTACAATCGATCAGATATTCACAATACGCCAAATATTGACAAAAAAAAAACCCTGACAGGAGAATTAATAGCTGCATTCGATAGTGTGTGATATGCCCGCAAAACTAATATGGCTATGCAAGATGACGTTGCTCAATACCAGCAGCGCCGTCAGAATTGGGAAGGCTCTCTCCGAGCCGTTTGATACCAAATGAGGTTTCAGACAGAGTGACTCGCGTTCATGAGTCGGCCGTTCTGGTGTCCTTCATTAAAGGTATGGATTATTTTATTTGTTACAAAGATTTGTTGAAGCAAATGAAACGAAAAGAAGAAAAAAAACACGAAAAACAGTGACTACACATGAGAATGTTTCCTTATTGTAAAGGGTCTTTCAAAAGATGCTCCAAAATGATTTTTTAAATAAAGCATGTAAAAATTTAGATTCTTTCAGGCTTTACTATTCAAAATACGGCGAAAACTCGTGATCTAAATGTTCACCACGACCATGTCTGCACGTAAAATCCATCAAACTGTTGATTCATGAATGCCTGATTATTCAGATCGTCGTGATAATGATGTTAAAGGTTGTTCAGCAACACTTAGCGCTACAGCAGCAATATTCTGAACAGAATGTCCAGTTTTTGGTCTGTTAGTCTGTCTGCCGTTTTCTATCCTCGTCAGAACCAATTTTTGGACATTTTTTCACAAACCTTTGAATTTTCCATTCATTCGATCAATTATTTCCACCAAAAAGTCACGAATTTTGTTGTAAAACATCGACCATTTTGTAATCATCGACCAATTTTAACGCATTTTTCTATCGTGTAAAATTGTACATCTTTCTACTTGTCGAACGTCAAGGATGACATTTAAAAGTCACCGTCTATGAATTATTCACTACTTACATCTATGCGTCATTTTTGAGAGACCCTTTACTTCTTGGCAGCAGCGTTGAGTTTTACTGAGAGAAGTTCCTGCCATACATCCATAAATACATTCATATTTATGAAATGCCAATTCAGCTGGCCTTAAGCATGTGCGTCTGCAATATTTCACTCCACCGTGCGTTGCACGCATAGCTAGGCTAGCCACCATTACAGCTGCTGTGTCTGGTGATGACTGTTTTGGTGCTTTCCCTCACAACTTGGCTATCTCCACTCCACTGCTGCTTTAGTTTTCGTTTTTCATCAACCGGCAACGCATGATAATTGTTATGCGAGTGCGTGCGTGCATGTACACGAGTACTTACCACCAAATACTGTCGCGAGGGTTGAACACATTTTCGAAAACCCTCCATAACCTTCCCTTTGCCGCGCCGTATCTTGAAATTCAAATTCTACACTGTCTGCGTATCAACCACAGACGTCACAATCATGACAATGAATGAATTTGTAAGTATGTACCTGCATATATGTGCATGTTTGTGTGTGTGTGCATGTAAGGCAAAGGCTGCTAACCTACCAACTGACACTGCCGACCGGCCGGCGGGCCGACCAGCCGTCTGCTATTCACTTCCGCATCCTTTGCTGTTATGAGCTTTTCAATTGTTTCACGTCCCTGTTAAAGTTGCTATGACTATTGTAAGTATTACCGAGTGTCAGAGAGATAGAAGAAGGCTTTGCTTATCCTTATTCCCGTACTTACGCTATAATGTCATTCATCATTATACTTGCCATCAACTGTAGTGTGGCATGCATTATCAGCAGCCTCATATTTGTTATGCATTTTATGAAAGGCAATCTTCGCAGCAATGCGCTCAGCGTCATATCGCTCGCACTCTACACTTAACGATGTCTGTTTCATGACAGGGTTGCATTGACGCTTATGTTTGCTTTGTGGATTGCGTGTATGTATGTAGCGTACGTAAGTTGGTGGTTGTGGGCACACTATATGTATGCATAGGATGAAACAGGGTTTGATGGAAAACCTAAAGTTAATTTTGTTAAGAAAATTCAAATCGCATAAGTTGGGTGGAAATTTAAGCGATTTACCTTCAACTGGCTCGCATATATTGAAACTACCCTCTTAGTGAGCGTAGCATTTGCGGCGAGACTGTCTCTAAGATGCAGAATACCGTCATGCAACAGTGCGCGCTAAACTGCTGTAAGAGTTCAATTCATAAAGACTAAAGGTTACCGCAACTGAGAATAACACAGCGGCTGTATTGCAAGAAGAGCAGAGCAGAAAAGAGAAGGGTAATTTGTATTTAAAGAAGTATTTTGTATTTAAATTTTAAATACTTCTCAACAACTCTGGTTATGAGACCCATTATCAGCATGAAACGTTCATTTGGTGGCAGCCAGTTACAACTGCAGCTGATAATATTACTCGTACGCTTTAAGCTGCTGTTAATGGTGCCGTACCTTAGCCATAACCGTAACCATAGCAATCACCAGTTCTGATCAGCCATATGAGAATTACACAAAATTAAGAATCAATTTACTTTTGCTCGATATGATCACCTTTTGCTCTGACTACAGCCTTGAGACGGTCCAGAAACGAATCGCAAGTTGCCTGAATGTAACTTGCAGGTATTTTGGCCCACTCGCGGACAATGGCTTTTACCAGCGCCTCGAGACTGGTGAATCTTTTAGTTCCGAGTCCCAAAGAGAATAATCCATCGGATTCGCGTCGGACGTTATGAAATTCGGAACGTTGTTTTTTAACCATTCTTGATTCACTCGAGCTTTATGAGACGGCGCCGAGTCCTGTGGAAACGTTCATGGTCTGCCACCGAAATGTTTGCCTGCCCACGGCTTCAAAGCAACCTCCATAGTACTTTCTCGATAATATTTCGCATTTACCTGACGCCAAGCTCGATTAAAACGATTGGATAGCGTCCATCTGCAGTTACAGCGGCCCAAACCATTACCTGTGGCGGGTGCTGCCTTCTGTTGGCAAATCGATGACTCAAATTCTCGTATGAACGGTCGGTCAAATGCACCCTATCGTTTTGGGAGTTTACGAATTGCTCAATTTGAAACATTTTTTCGTCAGAAAACACAGTGTTCGGAAATTGACCGCTTTCGGCCAAGCGAAGCAACTCCTTTGCTCTCTCAAATCTGACTTGTTACTGCTTTGGTGTGAGATCATGCGCCTTTTGCATCTTGTAAGGCTTGACTTTGAGATCATTTCATTTTTCACTATGCAGCGGATGCTACGGTCAGATATTTTCATTTCTTTCGCCATTTGTTTTGCACTTTATCGGGAATTTCACTCAAGTCGCTTCTTCACTTTTTGCACCATTTCACGTGACATTGCAGTCATTTGACGACCAACTCCATGACGTTTCGCGATGCTATCAGTATCACTGTAACAACAACTTTATTTACGTTAAGGTGCTCCAGCTCAAGAAAAATCGCTGGTTGTGATTTTCCAGTCAAATATAATGCAATCACACTTTTACGCTTGAAGTCCATTACTGATTTTCTTTCTTCGCGTTTACCCTCGGCAAAATGCTTCTGCGGGCTTGTAAACAATACTCTGGACTGTAATTTAGCCAACTAACAGACAGTTGATGACCGTGCATCAGTTGCGCGAGCGGTCTGAAGTTGGTCACACTTCGAGTGCCGGACCCTGTTTGTTTAAATAATACCGATTAAATGTGACCCCATGCGTAATTGAAGCTTACAAAAAGTACTTTGGTCACCTGATGGAAAAGGCATGCAAAACATGCGTTGAGTTTCTACGTTTGTGGACAAATAAGAAAAGGAATAGATTTAGGTACGAAACTGGTATGATCTGGAAGGAACCCGTGAACCACAACGACGACTGTTATTTTTGTTTGGTTAACATAACCGGGTAAATCAAGCCAAAGGGGAATATCCTTGCATACGGTCGGCATATAGACGTGTTTTAAGCCCTGAGATATCACCTACACTTCAAGCTGGTCCATCACAGGAGGCATTCAAAGGCGAATGCTGACTATAGGACTATGTGTCCTGGAAACGGCAAGACCATTGAACAAAGATGATTTAGGCGAGCTTATCAGAGATTTGGGTCTATCAAAGTATGCTTTTGAACTTTTGGCTTCTAGGCCAAAATAAAGACTCTCAATAACAAAGTAAACTAAAATTCCTTAATACCGCATAAGAGAACAAAATCTTGTGAAATATTTTGCTGAAGAAGATGACTTTGTATTTTGTAAAAATATACCTGGTTTAACGGCCATAAGGAGAGCGACCGCTATTAGAAACAACTTTTTCTGTCAAGTGATTTTTCATGCAGAACTAACAGCGCGGACCTGCGCATTTCCGAATCGTAGTCACGCAACAACTCATTGAGCTACAGCGGCTGACTGATAAAAATTAATTGGGATTTTTCATTTAAGCGGGCCTTTCCATGTAAGCCTCCATTCCACGATTTTTGCTTTGTTTGATTGCGATTTTTTTTTCAATTTTTTTTATTATAAGTATATTTATTAACAATTCCACAGTAATTCAGAGTAAAAAATGCATCGTGATGTGTGTTGTATCACTCCAACAAGACAAACAATTTTCATGATTGTCAGCTGATTGTCTTATCTGAAATCTAAACAGCAAAATTCATTTTTATTCGGAAATCTGTGGCTATCGAATGCACTAGAATCATGAAAATTTTCAAAATTGAATATTCGAAATTTATTTGAAATTCGATTTTATAATTCTTTTCGTTTACTTTGTTACATTTTTGAAATTTCTCCATTGCTTTAATTCAATTGAAACCAAATTTCTTAACGTTCGCATGCCCGGTACCCATTGAAGATATATCTATGTATATATTTTGTATCTTTTGTTGTGGAATTTCCCACATAGAGTTCAGTGCCTGGTTTGAATACAAGGAAGTACTCGTACTTCGATTAGAGCACAATAATAATTTAAACTAAAGAATAACCAGTTTCCGCACCCGACGACGGGAACACTTTGTTAAAAGTTAGTCTACTTTGAGGATACTCGAGCATAACAGGACTATCTGCAAGACCTTTAACCGACCTTAGAATAGAGTTTACAAATTTTGAGCAATCTCAGTACGCACAGCATTCTCCTTGTTTGGCTTTTTAAGCAAAAAAAAAGAAAATCCAATCGGTGCAGAAAAATCAGTTTCTCTTCTCCATTTCGATGTAGATTCAGCGGCGGCAGCTACGTATAGGAAGTGGTTTTTTTAAATTCCAGTAAAATGCGTCTTTCCTTTGTCGCTCATTCTAAGTTCACCTAACTCGGCGAGTCAGAATCAGTTACCAGAACGTCCAATTAATTACAATAAATTTTTTATATTATTATTTTTTTATGTATATTTTATTTTCATTGTAGGTATTCTGGTTACATAATTCCATTGCCCACTTTTTACTCATAAATGTTAAAAATATTTGTATAATTACAATAATTTTTTTTCTTTTCTTGTTCTTTCTTTCGTTCCAGGTGAGTTCAAAAGCCATAAAACTTAGCAGATAGAAGTGAATGTACTCATTAATTGGCGTTATGTATCTCGAAGTGAAAAAGTGAATTACAATAAACCATACCGAAAAGGCCACTTATTCTGGCAAAACAGAAGGCAATAAAGTAACTTAATCAACAAAAAACAATGGGAACATCTTAAGAGTAGAGTAACTATGCAGTTTTTACTATTTTTCAGTGTCGATACGGAAAATTGTTCAGCTACAAAAAAAAAAAAAAAAAAAAAATCGTCAGCGCAAAAATTTAGGGAGAATAGTATTGAGAGGCGTTAGTATTTCTGCCTTAGCGGTGGAAAGAGAGTTCGAAACAAGGATAAAAATCAAAATGGTTAATGTAGCTAGTAATTTACTTGGCATGGTTCGAAATGCGAGGTCTAGAATAGCCTGGATACACGATACAGAACATTAAAGTTGGCTTTAGCCAGAATAAATGAAGTAAAAATGGACCCTCTGAGCAGTTTCTGCGTAAATATTACCCCAAAATATTTTGCTACGACTAATCAGAAAAGGAAAATTGTATAAGATTTAGACGACTGTTTTTTAGCGGTAAAATCATGCCAGTATAGAGGGTCTCATCGAAAATCTTTTAAGCAAAAAGTAAACCAGTCTCAGGGTGTAAGTTTGGGAATGCGGTTTTCTGATTAATGGACCACTTTGCAGTATCAGCTTTGCGGAAAGTATAAAAAGCGCTTTTATAACAGACGGATCAGTTGCTTATCCGCTCATAATACATTTCATTACTCCCATTCGATAGGTCCGGGTTCGGGTTCAAAACCATTCTACATAAATATGAAACATCACATTACGTAACAAGTTTTTTCTAATGACGCACAGTGTTTCGACTCTATGAAGTTAGTTGGTAAAAAGTCAAAATGGTCTTTTCGTCTACTAGCGAATATCTGTTGCAAATGTGTTAGGAAAAACTTCGAATCATCTGGATGTTGTGAATATCTTTGTGGGCTATAGATGGATAAATAGCCAGTGAATCTTAAGGGGGGATTCCCATTTCAAACGCCCAAAAATACGGGTTTTTTACGAATTTTTATTAGGAAAACTATCAGTTGAATCTTTTGGAAAATTTACAGCCATATTTATTATGCATTATATAAAATCAACTTCAATTTTTGGTCGATTTTCTGGAAAATTGTGGCTTTGACAACGCTCGAGGTGAAATTTCTATGAAAATTTCTGGTCGCTGGCCGCCACGATAACTCAGCTCCAGGTTGTCTGAAAGGAAAAATTCAAATGGCATTTTACTCCTTATGAATATAGTTTCAGTATGAGCTACTGAACAATTTTTTTTCGAAAATTAATATAACTGCGATGGTTGAAAGACAAAGTTTGTTTTTTCGCACATTTTTTCCTCGGATTTTCATTTATAAAAAAAGAAGTCATGCATGTATCTTATTTTCCGTAGTTTATGATAGAGACAGATATTATTTCGAGATTCGTGTCAAATTTGACAGCAATCGACCAAATAGTTCTCGAGATATCATGGTGGCCGTATAGAAAAATGCTGTTTTGAGAAAAACGCATTCACATATTTATGTGAAAAAGGTATATATTTAAATCTCACAGCATTTTCGTGTTAATCAGCTATTAAAGGACCATATAGTACTCCCTCTTCCTCTTCAAGAAATTGATTTTGTACCATTTGCTGACCCCGACGTAAAATTCGAGCTTCTTGCGTTGCATTAAGGCTCCGCCTGGCAGACCTTTGTAGTTAGTCTCTGTTCGTCTCGCGCTTTACAAAATTGATCACGCATAACTTCGTCAATTTTATGAATTTTGTCATGAAATTTTGCACAGAGTTCTTTGAAAGTATAATAAACAAGAATCGGTAAAAAAAAAATCGATTTTTTTAAGCCGGGGAATGGGAATCCCCCTTAAATTTTTTTTTATTTTTGCATTTGGCTGGAACTGCATCGATTATTACCTCTAATTCTGCGTCTTTAAACCTTTTTGACATTCTTTGTCTCGCAGAGCAAAAGAAACACTTCTAAATCGACCGAACAAATTTTATGGCGCGACATGTTCTATGAGTTAGAAAATACTCAGCCAGAGCCTTCGCAAGCATTCATTGGCCTTCATCAGCTTTACTTTTCTTTAAAATAAAAAAGGAACTAAATTGTATCGCAAATCCTGCGCTATTGGCACGCAAAAGGCTTAGAAATATATATGTACCTATGGCGGAATACAGGGTGTATTTTATTTTTAATCGTATGCTATTTTGACATTGACAACTCTTTTCCGCCGAAATTCTTGACAAAAAGTCAGCATCATATCTCTGCGGAATGAAATGAATCTCATTAAGATTGAATATAAAGTTGGGAAATATTTCAAACTTATATCCAGGATCAATGTGGTGTGACCCAAACTGTGAGTTGATTAAAAAAAAAAAGTAAAACCACCTTTCCGGACGAAACGCATTTTCGTCTCGGCAACTATGTTGATAAGCAAAACTACCGCATTTGGGTATAGAAAAACCCCCACTTAACCAACGAGAGCCAATGCATTTCAGACCCATTTTGCTTTGGAAAAGCTACTAGAAACGCCATTTCGGTCAACAGTGAGGACAAGTAATAGGAGTGAGGCATGATAAACGATGGTTTATGGTTGGAAATTGAAGACGAGGACTTGGAAAATATTTGGTTCCAACCGCATGCCTCATTATGCCACAAACGATCTTTTGCCTGCAAAATTTACTAATTGCCCAGCTTAGCGCTACAATTTGACGCCATCAGATTTGTTTGTCGCGTGCGGTAAAGGACCGATGTTATGGGAACAATTCATTAACAATTTTTAGCCCTTAAGGCGAATATCGACCAAGCCCTTCGAGAGATAGAGTCTTGGAGTATGCGCTGTGCAAAACCAGTCGAGGCAACCACATGAAAAGAGTTGTGTTTCATAAATAATGGGAATGTTTGCTCTTTTGGATAAACCGATAAAAGGGCGAAAAAAAAGGATTTTTGTTACTCCTTTTTTATAATGTCTTTTTTTTACTTAAGAAATATTTTTGTTAAGTATTTAAAATTGCTTTTTGAATGATTTAAAAGTTTTTTTTAATTAATTAAAAAAATGTCCTTTAATTCTTTATTATTATTTAAATAAAAAAAACGTAAACCAAAAACAAAACAAAAACAAAAACACAATGTTTAATTTTTTTTGTTGTTGTTTCTTAATTATAAAAAACATTTTAACACAGACAAAATTAAACTAAACAAAATTAACAATTTTTTATTAACATTTTTTTTTTATTATTTTTTGTTTAAATTTTTTTAGTTTTTTTATTTAAATTTTTTTTATAGTTTTATAAAATTTTTTTTTAAATTTTTTTGTTTATTTAAATTTTTTTTATTTTTTCTTTAATTTAATTTTTTTTATTTTTAAATAAAAGCAACAAAATGTTTTTTTTTTTATAAAAACCCAATTTCGTTTTTAAATAGAAAAACCAATTTCTTTTATTTTTTTTTTGTTGTTTCTTAATTATAAAACCAGAATTTCTTCAACAAAAAAAAAAAATTTTTTTAAATTTCAAAACCCGTTTCTGTTTTGGATAAACCAATAAAAGAGCGAAAAAATGAATTTTTGTTAAACATTTTTTATAACTTATTGGAATTATTTAAAACTTTTTTGTTATTATTTAAAAAAATGTTCTTTAATTATTTATTATTATTTAAATAAACAAAAAAAAAATTTTTTTTTAAATGTTGAATTATTTTTTGTTGTTGTTTAAATTAATTATTAAAAAATTTTTAACGCAAAAAAAAACTTAAACAAAAAAATTAAAAATTTTTTATTAAATTTTTTTTATTTAAAGTTTTTTTCTTTAATATTTTTAGTTTTTTAATTAAAACATTTTGTTTTTGTTTTTTCATTTATTGAACTCCGAATTAAATTTATAGACAAAGTTACCCTTCAGTTTGATCGTAGTATATCTTGTTTAGCATCCAGACTATTGGCTCCAAACGGATTTCTTTGGACATTGGGTAGAATGATATACAATTTTCAACGCAAAAAGGAATTTTGTTAAACCTTTTTCATATTTTTTTTTTAATTATTTAAAACTTTTTTGTTATTATTTAAAAAAATGTTTTTTTATTATTTATTATTATTTAAATAAAAAAAAACATAAAAAAAAAATGTTTAATTATTTTTTGTTGTTGTTTAAGGGGTTATACGCAGTAATGAAGCAAATAAAAGACAGGTTGTCAAGGATTTATCCTGAAGAAACTTCAGAATATTTTAATTAGAAAATTTTTGGCGGTTATAAAAGCATCCTTCAAGAACGTAACAAAATTTTTTATTTATGAAAATGTTGATTATAGAGCGCGCTGCAGGCGATTTCTGGAACCTCCTTTAAAAAAAGACGATTTACGGTGTACATCGTAACTCAGGATTGGATTACCTGAAATCAAAAAACCAAACAAATTTTGTTAATATATTAGATTATCTAGTAATTAATCGTTCGGCTAATCAAAATAGTGAATTTTCACAAAATGGCAGCTTTTAAAAGAAATGATTTCGATTTTTACGTTAAAATTTGGCCGTAAATTGATAATAAAATGGAAAATAAGTATCAGATTTACAAAAGGAGCGATTAATTACTAGAAAATGTATCTTTAAAGATTGAGTTAAAACGGTTGACCGATCAAACAAGCCGTTTTCGAGATATCGTGTACACCGACTTGAAAATGCCGTTTTGAAAAAAACACGTTTAAAGTTTCAATACCTACCTTAAAATGTGCCGAGGCATCTCTACATATTTAGGTATAACTCCGAAAGTATTGCTTAGATCTACTTCAAATTTCGTGGGTATACTTTTGAATATATGTACATTACAAAAATGCAATAAAAAAAAATCGATTTTTTTGAAAGTCATAACTGCGTATAACCCCTTAAATTAATTATTAAAAAAATTTTAACAAAAAAATTAAAAATTTTTTATTAAATTTTTTAGATAAATTTTTTTTATTAAGATTTTTTAATTTTTTTTAACTAAAATTTTTTAATTTTTTTAATTAAAATTTTTTTCTATTAAAAAATTTGGTTGTTTTTTGAAATTTTGTTTTTTGTTTGTTAAACTCCCAATAAAATTTATAGTCAAAGATACCCCTCAGTTTGATCGCAGTAAAGCTTATTTGGTGGTATCCAGACTAGTGGCTCCAAATGGATATACAATTTTCAACGTAGTCATCTTCTTTAGGAAACAATACGAAACCCAATATAAGTAGAAATACAAGCTAGTAATTAGTGCGACGTGCTTATGCACATATTTCGTTATACTTATTCCCAATCGGGTATGTGTGTATATGTATGTAAGTACATATACTTTTACGTAAGCACCTTCTAGGGACAATATGCATATGCAAGTGATGCTACAAATAAAGAAATCAAACAACAACAACAAGAAAAACAATAAATGCACATTCACGCTTTGACATTTTAACACTGTCAAACACGAATTACCTCGGATTGAAATCGACATGCAGTACATAAATACTTATAATGCATACGAGTAAATATACATACATGCATGCACATATTTTTATTGCTTCTCTCTTCTAAGTACTGAGTAAAAATGTTCAGTTCTTTTTTTTTTGTTTTTTGTTTTATTACTTTGTGAGAAGTGCTCTAATGAGGAAGCGCCTTTTACTGCTTAATAATTTTCGTATTGTAATTGTAATTGCTGTTAAAAGTTAGTAGAAATGCTCGTCACGTAGTCTTCATAATGTGGCATGTAATAGCACATACATGCATACATACATATGTACATACGTAAGTATTGTATTATAGGTATACAATATGTTATGCATAGTTGGTGTACACGTACAACTTCTTGTATGAGGTTTAACGTACTTTACGCTCCAACGCATGAGACAACGCATCGGCGGTTGTGCTGGGCGACGACACCACAGCTGAGCTAGTAGCCAGACCATAAAGCATTTGTACTATTTATATGTAAATGTAAATATACGAATGCATACAGTAGCGAGCATAAAAATGTGTCTGTGAAGGTGCGTGGATATCTCATATCGTCATATCTCAGTTATGAATAAAGTAAAATTCCTCAAATTTGTTGTAAATCATGAATTACAACGCAACTAAAATTCGCAGACCAGCCGGTGTCCCTCTTTTAGGAAAATACGTGTATCTCGATAACGATTTGATTAAACCGACCCACTTTTTATATGCTACCAGTTATGATTCTGGTTTGATTTTAAAAAGTTGTAAAATTGCGAGCCAAAATTAAATTTTACTAAGATGTTCTCTAAAACTGGAGGGTATCTACAGATTTGCCAAAGAATCTGGAAAATTCTCACAGGACTAACTATCTCTATCTCTGTCTCTATTCTTTCCTATCACTTTCTCTGATACTTTTCTCCTTCCTTCCTTGACTATCTACCCTCTTTCCAGAGCTTTAAATACACTGGGCTGTTTAGCTCTTGGCTCGACCTTTTCAAATTTCAAAATGTCGGTGAGTATATCAAAATCAGACTGGTCTTGAATTCAGACTTCCTTACTAGCCACCGCAGCCGAATGCGTTGGATCGTGATAACCAACTCGGAAGTGCACGAGTTCGAAATCTTCCGCACCTTGAACACTAAATTATAGAGCAATTTTTTTTCTAGCGGTCGCCCCTCAGTGGGCAACGGCAAACCTCCGAGTATATTTCTGGCAAACACCACAAAAAAAAAAAAAAAAACCTAAAAATAATTGAGAAAAAAAAATTAAAAAAGAAAAAATAAAAAAAAAAAATGAATTTTAATATTTTTTTTGTTTTTAATTAAAAAATTTTTTTTTGAAATTAGGTTTTTTTTTTTGTTTGTTGAACTCCCAATGAAATATATAGCCAAATTTACCCTTGATCGCAAGGATTTTTGTTTGGTATCCAGACTAGTGGCTCCAATTGTAGGTTCCTCCATTTGTGGAAAAATATCAAGGCGAATACCACAAACACCAGAAGAAGGCACTCGGTTAAATACTTAATGAAGGGTGTAACTGTTTGGGAAAAAAGAAATCCATTATTTTTGTGCGCAAATGGTTTAAAACTGTTCTATGGTCGATCTTATGCCGGTCAACTTTATCTTCTATTATTATTTCTGTGACTTTATCGATATTTTCGACATTATCAACATTTTCTTGAACCTAAAAAATGCCGGAATTGAATCAACGAAACCAGAATTGCACATAAGTAGCTGTTACAGTATCGACACCATTCATAATTTCAGTGCCTTGGCTTGCATTTTTGCCTTTATCAAAGAAAAACTGTGAAATGTACCGAGTCTTTTCTTTGTTGACTACCACTTTTTTACTGTTAAATCTCACATTGATACTTACATTCTCTCACCTTCAAATTACATTCTGTCAAAAAAATGTCGGGAATTGTTCATTTAAAAAACACCCGTTACACAAATATTTCTTGCTGGAATGTTGGTACAACTGTCCTCTGTAATGTCGCAGAGTTTGAGCGAGATCTGTCAATTAGCTTGTTTCTGGCATTTAATTATATCAGTCAACCGCAGGTGTGCTCTGCGATTTTTACTATGGATAAAAATATCGAACAAAGAATTGGTCTTGAATTTTGTGTTTTGAACGGAATTTCGTGTGCCGAATCGTCGAAAATGTTGGAAAAAAAGCCTATAGCGAGTGTATTTTATTAAAAACACGGGTATACGAGTGGTTTAAGGCTTTTGCAGAGGGCCGAGAAGTCGTGGAGGATTTACCCCAAACTGGTCGGCCATCAACGTCTTCAACGAATAAAAGCGTTGACAGTGTCAAGGAAATGGTGCTGGAAAACCATCATGGAGGTAACTCGTGACCTGAACGTGTCTTACGAATCCATTCGCAATATTTTACACCCTCGATCGGGCATGAGACGCTTGGCTGCTCGACTCGTTCCAAGAGATTGGATTTTTTTAAAAAAATTCATCGGAAGAAGGTGGCTGAAGACATGCTTGAGCAATTGAATTCGGACCAAACGTTTATCCAGTTGATGAGACATGGGTATATGAGTTTGACATGCAAATCAGTCAACAGGCGACTGAATGGCGCTATCCACATGATCCAAATCCTAAAAGACAACATCAAAGTCGGTCAAAAGTGAGAGTCATGCCATTCGTTTGCTTTGATTATCTTGGTGTTGTGCACTCGGAATTCGTTCCAAATGTTTCTAGGGTAAATTAAGAATATTATTTGAAAGTTATGCAAAGTTTGAGAGAGAATGTGCGTAGGAAACGGTCCAATTTGTGGATAGAAAAATCATGGATCTTGCACCATGACAACGCACCGTCTCACAAGGCTCATATTGTGAACAATTTTTTGACCAAAAACTCGACAAATATCATCAAACAACCACCGTATTCACCGGATTTAGCTCCCTGGGGCATTAAGGAGAATTCGCTGAAGGAGCTGAAGAAGATCTCATCAAACGCGTTTACAAGGTGTTTTGATGACTGGTGTCTTCGAATGAAGCCTATTTTGAAGGCGACTAAATTAATTTTGATGATTAAACAATTATTTGGCGTTTTATTGAACAATTCCCGATACTTTTTCATAGAATGTACTTCTATGCTCCGTTGGTATCTCTATTATTTCAGTAATGACAACTTCGATTTTACGTTTCAACTCTGAATCATTTCGAGATTGGGTTGGGCAGCATATGGATACTCCTATTCACCATACACTCATTCACTCATCCATTCATTTTGATGCCAAGTCGCAGAAAACTCTGCCAAAGTTTTGCACGGTCCCAGTCCCAGTACAAAACAGAATTAGGAACTCAGAGGAAAATACATATGTTAACATACAATATGTAAGGAATAAAATTGCCAGTATATGATGAAAAGGCTAAAATAAGTAAAATGTATTAAGAGTCAATTATTTTCAAGCGTTAGCCTTAAGTTAGGTGAGTTAAGGTTAAGTTAGCTTATAAGCAATGATCTCATTGTGTTGTTGAGAGATTTGCATGGAAGCGTAGAGCTTCTGATTCTACTTATGCCGCGTTATTTCGCAACGTTTTGTGTACAAATATGTGTCGCCATTCAAAGTGGCAATTAGAATATATGGCCAAATTAAATAGTGAAAAATTGCACTTAGCCATGCATTTGACGAGCATTTGCCTTGAGAAGTGATTTGCTCTATTCCTGTAAAGTTTGTTGTACTTTTTGTGGTAAATTGCGATTCCTCAGCCCATAAAATACATTGCGGAAACCAGAAGCTTTCAATCTGTTCATTTGATAAAATCCAAAAAAATTGTATTTTGCGGAAAGTAGGATTTCCAACTTACCAGCCTTGTTCCTCTGTGCCAAGAAAAGGGAGCTCATAATTATTGTCATAATTGCCCTCATCTTCCATGTAGATTTGCTCTAATTTCGAGGCACTGCTGTGACACTGGTAGATGGGACGAAATTCACTCACTTGTAAATAAACTACATTCTACTTCTTTAACTGAATACTTCCACAAAGGCTATGATGTGTTCTTGTGATAATCGTCAGCCACGTCGAAAAAGGCGAATTTTTATACTTTCTTAGTTTCTTTCTTTCTTTTTAAAATAAAACCTATGTTATACATTTTTTGTGTAAGATTCCAAACAGTGTTTATTCCTCCAACTATGTATTTAAGGGAATACAGCATGGTATGCTATTTTTTTGCTCGCTACCATGCCGTGCCACAAGATGACTACCAATTATTCCAAAAATTAGAAAAAAATACACATATCCTACCCGTCTTGGCCACGTTCAACATTTTAATTGAACCATAAAAAGAGCGTTCATCCCTTGGAAACAAGTTTTGATTTTTAATTTTTTTGTTACAACAATAAAAATACGTATTTATTCGCCCGAACTTTTCTATTCCCAAGGAAATGTTGAATATATGTATTTAAAAATATACAGCTGAAACTTTCAAATTGTTTTCGTGGTTGGCTGATCACCTTAACCTACCGACTGGCTTTTGACCAAAGTGACCTGCACGCAAATCTTTTACCACAGTGCATCTTTTGTGTCGCCAAACAGTTTGCTCCGATTCGTATGCAAAGCTACTGCATTACATACAGTGGTCACACAATTTATTCGTACACTCACAGTTTACAAACAAATACACCTGATACTTAGCACGATTTATATAAAAGAACAAAGTTTTAATATATTCCTAAAAATAACAATATTTAAGAAACAAAATATTTAAGAAACAAAAACTTCCAAATTCATATCTGGAATTAGAGAACTTAAGGTAATAACGAAATAAGCCACAAATTTATGCGAAAATATTATTCGTACATCGCCATGTTAAGAATATTTTATTGAAAAAATAATAGAAAAATGATTTCAGTACTTCGTTGGGAGGCCCGAAAAAATTTTGATTTTCAATAATTTTTGTTTGCTAGTCAATTGCTTTATTTTACAAAAATAAAAATATATCATTAATACATCATGTTTCGACTTAACTTCAAGTCAAAAATTTCAAAAAAAAAAAAGGAATTATATTAATAATTGTAAAAGTTATCGCTGTATGTGTGAAGCCCGTTTCCCCTGAAGCTCCTTGCAGTGATCATCACAAGTCCTTGGACATCCATCTAAAATCAATCCGACAAGAGAAATTAGTTTTATCAATAGATAATCTTGTGCCTAATCGAAGCTTTTTTTTCAAAATTAAAAATATGGCGGCCTCAGGAAATATTTTGCAGATTTTCGAGAAAAAAACCGATAATTAATTGTTAAAATAAAATTGAAATTAACAAAAAAAAAAAAATATTCTTCGATCAGGCACAAGTTTTTTATGGTTTTCAAAAGCAGTATAAATATGATTGAAATCTACCAAGCGGTTTTTGAGTTAAAGTGATCACCAGTTTAAAAAAACATAGTTTTGAGAAAAACGCTTTTAAAGTTTTGCTATCTGCTCCGGAGCGCCCGAACGCTTTTTTTTAATTCTTGAATAATTCGAAAAGTATTTGTCGGATTCACTTCAAATTTTCACACAATATTCTTAAGATATTATACTTTAAGGAAATGCAAAAAAAAATCCAATTTTTTGAAAATTCTGATTTCTCCTAATCTCTTAATAACTGCTTCCAAACGTCGATGCATACTTTTTACCAATACCTCGGTTTCGTTAGCTGCAATTTTCTCCCACTCAACACTTAAAGCTGTCTTTAATGACGCCTTTGATGTTATTTTTTGCTTTCTGATTCTTCTTTCTAAGAGCATCCAGACATGCCCCGTTCAGATCCGGTGATTGAGGTGGAGTTTTAAGCTGCTTACAGTGGTAAAAAAGCCATTCTTGCACGAGATAAGATGAGTGTTTTGGGTCATTGTCTTGTTAAAACAGGAACCATTTAGCATCCACTTCGACTTTAACGGCACTATCATGCAAATTATTCTTCAAAATATGGATGTTTGTCCATTTGTGCACCCCGAAACCATTGCATTTCCCTCCTCCATGCTTAACGGTAGGAATGCGATTTTTCTCACTCAGTTCTATATTTTCTTTTCGCCAAACTTTTGGAGGGCCATCTGATCCGAAAACATTAAATTTCGACTCATCACCGAATATGACGTCTTTGTAAAAATAATTTGGCTCATTTATATAGCATTTGGCGAACTCCACGACAAAGACAATTACGAACTGCTTTGATATTACTTTTTTATGCAAAGACTCTTGAATATTTCGGCATAGTATCGGGACGGTTATCATATTTTTGGATTTTGTGCGACTGATGCTACTTTGTTGCGTTCCTCACGTGGAGTCAATACACATATGCCAACTATTAGTCCAGTCATCAGAGCACCTTTTTAACGCGTTTCATGAGATCTTCTTCAGCGAATTCTCCTTAATGCTCTCTATCGATTCAAAGCGGCGTCCGCGGAGTGGCAATTTAAGTTTTGGGAAAAGGAAAAAGTTACAGGGGGCTAAATCCGGTGAATCCGGTGGTCGTTCAATGATATTTGTCGAGTTTTTGGTCAAAAAAGTGCTCACAATATGAGTCTTGTGAGACGGTGCGTTATCATGGTGCAAGATCCATGAGTTTTCTTTCCACAAATTGCGCCGTTTCCTACTCACTTCCTTGCTTCTCTCTCAAACTTTGCATAACTTCGAAATAATAATCTTTATTTACCGTAGAAACATTTGGAACGAATTCCGAGTGCACAACACCAAGATAATCAAAGCAAACGAATGGCATGACTCTCACTTTTGACCGACTTCGACGTGGTTTTTTGGATTTCTGCGCATGGGAATAGCGACGCCATTCAGCCGCCTGTTGACTGGCTTACATGTCAAACTTATATACCCACGTCTCATCACCTGTTATGATGAGCTGAATAAATGTTGGGTTCGAATTCACTTGCTCAAGCATGTCTTCAGCCACCTTCTTCCGATGAAGTTTTTGAAAAGTTTTTGAATATGCGATTTTGCATAGAACTGATATTCCTACGGCAGGTTTCTGTGGAAGGGGAATACCAGACTTCTTTGGTTTTTTGTCATAAAGTCTTTTTATTTCTTTATGTTTCCTTCCCGTTTCGCTTCTTTAAATCTCCTCAAAGGTTTTCAATGTGGTTTATGTCAGGGACTGGCTTCGTCAATCCATATTTTGAACATTATTTTGTAAAAACCACTCACTTACTAACATTAAGCAGTGCTTTGGATCATTGGCTCTTGGATAAAAAAACGTCGAAATGGCATATTCTCCTGAGCAAATGGTTCCATCCCTTTTTGAAGCATGCCTTTTTTTTAATACATTAGTGCATTTTATTGGTTATGAGGTGAATAGCTCCCTCTTCATACCAAGAGAACAATCTCCAAATCATTATGTGGCCGCCACCGCACTTGAGTGTGGTTTTTCTGAATCGCGTTCAGATCTTTTGTTTTTTAGGTCGTCCAACATTACGCCCAGCATCAATTCCAAATAAATACATTTTTTTCTGCACTCCAAAGTATGTGATATAATTTTTTAATACCCTCTGGTCCACTCCATGACTCGTAAAACTTTTGCTCTTCCGTAAATTTGTTTGTTTCAACAGCGGAACTTTACGAGCTATTCTGCTTGGTAGGTTCATGTTGCACAAACGACGCCGTACAGTTCTCGATGATACTACTGAATTTCAGCTTTTGCCACTAAGTCGTTTTGTGGCCGTTTTGGGCTTAAGGGCATTGCCCAAGTAGCTCAGCGATAAATTTGTACCTTTTTTTTATTTTCGAAGATTGACAATAAGCCTCCGCTCCTCAACTGTGCAGTACTGCGCACGACCCATGTTTGAAAGAAATTCATATTATTATTTAATTATAAGTTATTAAATGAATTCTCGCACTTACCTACTTTACATTCAATATTTTTCACTTAATTCGTTAAAATACAAGAATTATCCGCAAAGTACATATCTTTGTGGCCACGCAAAATTATGCTTTATGGAAATAACTGAATCTGTACAACAAATAACGCAACTTAATATAACAGATGTTTTAAATTCACCACGAATGTGTGATGCCATTTGTAAAAAAGACCGAAATTTCAATAATAGCTTAAAATCTTTCCAAGCGGCAACAGGAATTGGATAGATGAAGGCAGTGTACCTATTTTAATGACCATATGTGTACAATATACCCTATCGGAGGATTTATAATTTTTACCAATGGCCCGATCATATCATCAGCCAATCATATTTGGCACTTGTGAATTAGAAAGGCACAGGTCCATATCAAGATTTCCATCACTCAAAATCATTTTTTGTTATTTATTTAGTATTAAAGTTATTCAAAACCAAAATTGGATGATTAATTTTGTGCCTCCTCGTATGTATGTAGAAATATATACAGATACTTATTTATGCTATTTTCCTGTTTTGCTCTCCGTGTTGTTAAACTCCAAAAATATGTGCCAAGCACTTTCCATTGCATGCCGGATGTGTCACGGGAATGTGTATATTTTTGCTTGTAGATTTATTTGTAGCTCTATCAGTCCATTGCTTAGGCCTTCTAGAAAATTTATGAATCCAGTTATGATCATTTCACAATACTCAGAGAAACCAGAAAATACATACTTACTTAGCATTTTACTGTATCACTACTTTCACGGGCTTATCAGTGTGTCTTATTGCCATATGCGTATAAATTATATGGTTCCAATCACCCCAAGTGATGTCTTCGAAGTTACGATTCAAGTTTCTATTAGTGTGTAAAAAATATAGCTCGGATGTAATATAATCTAAGTACTCTTAAAGGGTGCTTACGGTAGTCGATGGCATGCATATATGTGGCTATAACTTTCCGAGACCATTAGTTTACTTTTGGCTCCCTTTCAGATACGACACGAAGGACTACAACTTAACTCAAGAAATGAAGGGACTTGCAATTATTGTATAGAAATCCCTAAATTATAAATCTTTCATTCGTCCATAAGTTTTGCCGTGAATTGAAAATCTGTTGCCAAATGCAAAAAACATGAGGAACCTTCTGACACCGTCCGATCTGCAGAATTTATTCAACACGATCATTGACGAGGACCTCTCAAAATCAGCTAGGCCCCCTGCGAGTGAGCTCAATGTTTTTGAGGGTCTTATCCGTCGGGTAGTCCATGAAGATCTCCGGTGGTTTTGTGCAGAAGACAGTTTATGTCTGAGCAAAGACGAGAACAGCGTGTTATCCGATCAAAACGTTTTCTAAACAAAATTAAACACCCGGAAGCGCTTGAGATGTCTTGGGTTTTTTCTGATGGAAAGCGCAAAAGGCAACCAATGTCTATGGGTCTATCTTACAAAGGTGCCAACCTGCAGAGGTCCCAGTTGTCATGCACACGAAATTTCCAACTATTGTTATGGTTTTAGGTGCTGTGAGTAACAAAGAATATGCCATTGTCAACACACTTCTTCCTTACTCAAGGATTTCGAATTAATTCTGCTGCATATATAGAGGTTCCAGAGACAGTAGTGAAAGCCTGGATTGATAGTGTACGCAGAGAAAGTCCATAAATCTTTCAACAAGGCTCTGCTCCCTAACACAAAGCATTGGTGACACAAGGTTCTATGGGATGTCAGTCCAACAAGCATCCTCTTAACACCATTTCTTCTCTGAAGGATGCAATTAATACCGTTATGGTCAATATGAATAAGGAGCATTTGATTCGGGCATGCACTCGGTTCCGGACCGGGATTGAGGAGGTTATTGATTGATTTTATGGATACATAATAGGTTAATATCTTGTAAAAAATTTGTGAAGTTAGGAAAATTTATGGTGGTAGTCGGTTTGTACGACCAACGCACTTAGACATTACAAGTTCGCTGTGATACCATTGTGCGACACAGAAACCTCATTTATTTTCCTTCCTGGAACCGTTTTCCGCTTTTATGAAGCGCAGAATTGGCCAGACTGTTCGGTAAGAGAGTTTTGAAATGCATTTATCTAGACAATCTGCTCTGATTTTAGCTAAGGCTGGACAAAGGAAGCTGGAAAGGAAGTGCTCAACTGTTTCTTCCTCTTACTCATCTCTACAGTTAACTACAATACCTATGGGAGAAAACTTCTAGTCTCGAGGAATGCTTGCCAAATAGCCAATGACCCGTTATACAAGCCACGACCTTCGAGAAATCCTCTCTTGAGATTATCGTTTGTCTTTTTCTTTGTGTTTATTTCCGGCCACATCAGCCTCGCTCTTTCGCATGTGCCTTCATTCGTGTGGTTTCATTAAATAAAAGCGAATTAGTTTTATTCTCAAGTTGTCCTCAAATACCGTACGCACCCTGTATATACACAAAATTTACACTTTTCTTACCCAGTACCGCATGAAATTCCATCTCCTGGGTACCACCAACCAGTTAACAGTCGCTTATCGCAAGTCCTCCAAAGGAGAGTGCCAATATTCCTATGAATGAATACTTCACCTGTGAGAGATGTAAGTTCGTCCCCTGCCGTACCTTCTGCTCCGTGCACAGACATCAAGTGATACCTCGCGTTCTCACTGGATATAACAAAATCCTTATAGAATTCATATGGACTTTCTCCAGTGCTTATACCCAATTGTATCCATAATTCGGTATTTTTATTTGGTAGCATCATTTTGTGTATAGCTTCAAGACCAATAAAGAAGTTACCATTTAAATTGCCGAAACCATTCCAATACTCATCCCGTCCCAGATCGAATGATAACGTTTCATCGATACGACGTTGTATAACAAGCCAAGCTTTACCTTTATTTGGATCAGGTAAACAGTAGGCCGGCATAGTTAGGTTGCGCTCAGTTATTTCTAAAGCGTAAACACCTCCGTTTTCTTGCACTGTATTGGAATTGATTGCTTCATCGCAGGAGGCTGAACGCTTACCTAACGGCTTTGAGTTGACTATTACTACTTCGGCAGTAGCGTTTGGCAAAAAGGCTTGATATGAAAAGTTATCTGGATTTTCTGTCTTTGCTGAACATTGTGGAAGCTGTGTTGGATAATTTTTAAGCTCCGTGAATATCTCATTCGATTGGTTAAAGGAATGTTTTATTTCGTTGTGTGCTTGTTTGAAACTGGCAGTCGTTTGTTTCAATTGCTCAGCAAATTCTTTTATTTGTGGCTCAAGTTTTTCGTACTGTGTGTTTTCATTCCTGTTCTGTTGAGTATTCCGAAGTTGGTGTTTGTCTTGTATTTGGTTCAGTAACTTCGTCTCGAACAGTTGTATTTCTTTAGTAAACCAATCCCGTTGTGACTTCATTGCGTGTTCGATTGTTTCTAGGTCAATCCCTTCCTGTCTTATTTTATGAGTTTCCAGTTCATCGCTAATAAATTTTTGCATTCTCATCCTCGTTTCCTGATTTTGTCTCCTGAGATCGCGTTCAATTGTGATGACAATGTTTCGAATATTCCGATTGTCCTCAAGTAGGGTTTTGAGACTAAGAACAAAAAAGAAAAAATAATAATTTGAAGGCAAATTTTGTTTTACTAATCATGATATAACTTTACTGAAATCATGGTTCTATTTGTTAAGGAAAGTATGAGTGACGCAACGTTTTGTAAAGAATTTGAAAAATTATGAAACATTCCCGTAGCTGCTTCTATCACCTTCGTTGGCTTTCCACGATAAGACTGTCTTTAATACTGGTGACTTCAAGGAGTAAGTTTTCCAATAATCTCTCGCTTCCAAAGAGTAATGTGAAGGACTGAAAATAAAAATATAAATTAATAAAAATTTATGATAACGGCGATATTGCGATATTTGTCTCTTATATCTTACATCGCCTTCTTCGATCGCTGAGATTCCAATATCAGTCAATATAACTGCGGAAATTAATATATGCACGAAATAAACGGATCTCAAAGTCATGTTAACTGAAAAGCTTTGTAGTCCAAGTTAAATTTGTCTCCGCAAACATCTATTGATAACTGCTTCTATATAAAGGGATGAAGATTTGTATCAAGACATAACAGAGAAGGTGATTAATAAAATATGTATATAGTGTCTTAAAAGTATATTTTGGTCACTACCAAGCTATAATAGGAAGATTTATGAAATCAGTGTTACTTCGACAGAAGAGTATGCTTGCCCTAAAAAAAAATTATATTATATAATTGGCTGATAATTTCGTAAATTTTCAATACACGCCTGCAATTCTTCGTACTTTTATTAAGCATCTAAAATGTGTACATTAGACCGTATCGGAACAGAAGTTTGCAGTACACCCCTGATCCTCAGTATTTTTCCAAGGTAATCGAACATGTTTCTTTTTTTCGGATTTTAAGTTGTACTCTATACCCTCGACATTTACAGTCGGATCTTAAAGTATGATATAAAGAAGAGAATTTTTTCCAAAGTTCATTGGCTTCGGATATTCTAGCATTCTAGTAAATAGGCAAGTAGGTGAAATGGTTCAAGTGCCAGTCTGGCACTCCCCAAGTAGTACTGAAGCGCCGTTTTGATACCATTATGAGATTTCCGATAGGCAGATATCTACAGCCAGCCGGCGCTGTTGATACAATGGAGAATATTGATGGGATTTAGTTTGGCGCACTGTCCCAGGCTGTCGAAGAAAGGAGCAACCAGTGACCTTAATCGACTTTCTGCCAAACCCGGACATTTCCAGAGAAAGTACTCGACGGTCTCTTTCTCTAAAAGGTCGCCACAGCTGCGGCAATGGGGGTTAAATGCTAACCATAGCTTTTCCGCTTGTGTGCCGATCGTCCAGTGACCGGTAAACACAGCTACGAGTTTGGAAATGGAATGGCAAGGAGTCCAAAGGACTTTCTGAGTCGTATCGTATTGGGGCCAAAGGGTTTTCGAAACTGCACATGAAGAAATGTAGCTCTATCGTTTCAGCGCTTTCCTGCGAAATAATTTGTGCAGTTCCCCTTTAACAACTGTAAGACTTACTGGAAGACCCGGTTGGTTGGTTGGTTTGAGTGGTGATTCATCCAGAATCCAACTAGCGCTTCCGCACCATTTTGTTGTCACATCCTCGTTACCAACTTGTTTAACAGTTATTTACAGCAAGACTATATCCAGTCTGTGCGGTTTAGAAACCTTATTAGGTTGTTGACGTCCCAGGGTTAACATTCTGTCCTTCCATAGGGCAGGGTATTCACAGAGGAAATGGAAGATTGTTTCCAATGGGAGGTTGTTTACAACTATGACAGTATGTGTTGTGAGGGATGCCCATTTTGGCGGCTTGTTCTCCGATAGACCAGAAGCCAGTTATGACTGCCGTTAGTCTACAGGCGTCTCGTCGTTTCATGTTTATCAATGTCGACGATTGCTTGAGGTTGTAGATGGGCCATAACGTCCTTCTGATTTGGTCTTTCGTCTGGTCTCTCCATCTACAATCTGCGATTTGAAAGTATTTTAGGGAAATTGCATTTTTGACCGCACCTAATGGTGTGAATACCGGTACTGCAATAACGCTATTCATGCCTTATACAGCCATGTATGTTTAGGTCCAAGACCCCATCTTCTTCTGTTCTGTTTTACGCGGGTTTAAACTTAGACCACATCCTGTGTCCCAAGAGTTAAGCTCGCCTAACGCCCTTTGGATGATCCCACTGATGGTATTGGCATCTGTACTAACATTGTTAAAGGCGCCTTCTATATTCAAGAATGCTGATATGGTATAATGTTTGTTCTCTAGAGAGCCCTCTATAGTTCGGACTTTGCCTTTAAGGTATGCGGAAGACCTACCTTTGTAAAATAAATTACCAAATTAAAAATCTCTAGTTGATGCAGATTTCTTTGCTAAACTTTATTATTTGCACATCATCACGTTGTCATTCTCGAAACACCGAGTGTTTTGTTTAAATCTGCGTGGTGGTAACCGGCAATGCATGGACCACATTTTATTTAAGCGCGAGCACCGGCAGAAGTACAGCCAATCGCAGTAAAAATTGATCGATTAGAACTTTCATTAAAAAATAATTTTTATTTGATTTTTTTTTATTGTTTTTTTTTTTTTTTTAGTTTTAAAAGTTGCGAGGATCTCTTAGGCAAGTACTGGAACGGGATACTTGGGTCAACGATCTTTTGTAACAAACAAAAATTTTGTGATCGAGGCAAAAACATCAATCCCTCATTCTCTACTATAAATGCCGCAGACATGACGAAAAATGTAACAAAGGCGACCCCAACGTTCGACAAAAATTTTTTGTTTTTTATCAATACCAAATATGTTATACTGAGGGTGTATTAATTGGTGAGAACTGGCAAACCCAATTTATTTTCCAACTCTAGTATGTCTGTATTCTATGTTGTTTTTGGGTTTGAAAATGATATCGGAAAGCCAGAAGACTCCAAAGCAAACTGTCTGAATAAAATTCCTCTTTTTATGCTTAATCTGCTACTAAAAATACCAAGTTTCATTGGGCTGCACTAAGCGTTATTATTTCATTCGCTTACCACGATTGTCTGTAATTCTTGACAAATTTATCAAATCTTTTATTGGCGTACTGGCCAATGTAAACAGACATTTACTCTAAAGCCTGTAAGCCGTCCAACTGAAGCCAATAAATAAATCAACACGTGTTTTATTAGTTTATTAAAGTTTTGTTTTTAAAATTTTTCTTTCTTAATTTTTTTTTTAATTTTTTTTTTAATTTTTTTTTGTAATTTTTGGTTTTAGTTCTGTTTTTGGTTTATTTTTCGAAGTTAATTTTTTTATCATTTATTTTTAATTCTTGATTTTACTTCGTTTTTGTTTTAATTTTTTTACTAATTTTTTCTTAGAGCTTGAATAATTGAAATAGTTATGGCAAGCTTACAAGAGTGTTAACTGTAAATTGTTTGCCAGCTAAGCTGTGGATTTCATACTTAAATTATAAATCACTTGCACACTGGAAAACCGTTTACTTCCACATACCGACCTTGCCACGCAATCTACTGATGCCTCAAAATTCGCTGTAACATTCGAGAAGTTTATTTAGAACTTTCAAATTTCCACTTTTTCGTTACTCTTTTCCAATCAATTTTAAAGCCAATGCTTTAAACGATCATTTATTGCGCTCGACCGTTCAAATCAATTTATTTTATAAAACTGTGCTATTATTGAGCTGAAACAATTGATTTATAGTTTTTATAGATTTATAATAGATAGAGAGAAAGGGAGATAGAGAAGGCGAGAGAGTGATGCAAGCGCAGTTAATTCTAATACTCTCAATTGCTCATCTTCTCTGGCAGTTTTCGCAGTTATTAAACTACTCCTTGAAGGAATATATTATTTATTGGGGATGCCATCCCCGTTCCTTCGCCCCAAAAGAACCGTTTGTACTACGTGAAGCTTTCTCTTTTGAATGCAAAAATTGTTTGTATTGATTCGCAGCTCAGAAGATTTGTGTCAGTTTGTCTTCATGTGAAAAGGTTATAAGGTTATCGCCTATTTCTTAATCTGAAATGATTGCACTCACTTGATTGCAGTCGCCATTGATGCACATACATACATATTCACACATACTTATGCAAATAAATATAAAATATGAGGTGCATTCGTTTACCCCGTCAGGGGAAAAAATGATCAAAAATCAACGGGAATTTTGAGCCACTTCAAAAATTTTTGGAAGCTCTGCTAATGTATCCCATGACAAAAGAGATTGTTTCAGATTTAAAATTGATATGTGTTTGTAAATGGGTTCATCTCCGAAATCATATCGTTGCTCCAAGCATGAAATAGCATTTCTTAAAAATTGAGCTTCTAAATGCTTGAACATCATTGTTTGAAATATTTTTTAAATATAACCAAAACTCTACTTACATAGAAACAATCCTTTCTTCTGCTTTGAAGACTATTTGAAAGTTTACTCATTATGCTGTGAAGTTCCATTATTGTACAATAATCATTTTCAAGCGCTAGTATAGCTGATTGGAATTCATGCATTACATTATGAATAAAATACAACTGCGCCTCTGATAATCCTTCAGAAATGCACTCTCCATCCGTATTATTTAGTTCAGTTTTTGACATTCCATATGATACAAATTTCCAGATTTCTTTTCTGCAGTTGTTTTACCCCTTTTGCAAAAAGTACCTTTAAACCGCAGGCCAAGAATGTATATTAATAATCGGTCAATTGCAGGCAAACGGAAAAGACATCGAGTGGGAACATGCCGAAGTAGATGCTTGTATTCGATACATGCAAACTCAAAACATTCCTTTAACTTTTCATTTGACAAAGCTTATGACCTAAATTCCCTGAAGGTTTTAATCACAATGTTTTCTACGTCGAGAGGTAAAGCATTTAATGCACTTTTGATGCAGTTATTTATTACATGGCAATTGCAATTTGCCTTTATAATTTTCTGGTTTAAATCTTTAAGTTTTTTAAATACGGAATTGTGAACAGCGTAATTAACTTCCGCATTATCAGCACTGTATGCTGCAATTTACTGAATGTTAATGTTATTTTCAGTTGTTATTCTTACGATATTGAGAAAAATGTATTTAGCAGCCTCTTTTGGGTCTTCATAAAAATCTAAAATTTTCTGATGTATTCCTGTTTCAGCATCGAAATATTGAACGGTATATGGATACGTTTTCACGTTTCCAATATTTGATGGGTCGCTGCTTACCGAAAAGTAAAAACGTTCTTTTACTCGTAATGCTTCAGCTACTTTTTCTCGTGCGTATGGTGCCAATACGTTGCGTGTTATGGGTGCTGCTCTTGCACGGCCACAACTTATTTTATGAGCTATTTTACTGTCGCAAAATATTGAAGAATTTAGTTTTAATTGACAGTCTAGGCTGTTATAACTAAGCTCGTGAACAACATTGTGAAAAACGCACATTAGTTCAGCCCTGGATATGTGTGAATCCACCTTTGAGTTTGCCGGAACAGTGAAGTTTATCATGCTGTGTGACAATTTTTGAGACAATGCTAATTTCATATGCCGTTTTGCTTGGGCATGTTTGCGTAATGCTCGACTTCTTTCATATTTTATAGAAATATCAATTTGGCAAAATTTGCAAAATGCGGTATAATCTTTTTTTTTAATCCATTTGCAATATTCTGCTCTTCAATCCATCTATCGCAGAATGTTGTAAATCTTCCTTTTTTTGAAGTTCCGGCATCTTCGTTATTTTCCATGGTAAATGAACGGCACAAGGCTCATATATTGTAACAATATTCATTTAAATTCTAAACGAATATAACATTAAACAATTTAAGTTAACTATACACATCAGAAAAATTTACGCTTAATTTCAATCAGCTGTTTAATGTTGTATTTTTTTAGTGATGGGCAAACCAAGCAATAAGTCAATGATGAGTTAGGGAGGAAATTACAAGTGTGGATACTGATTTTTTTTTGAAATATTTTTTTTTATTTGAAAATTCCGGTTTCATAGGTATATATACCGGTAAAAGGCGTTTATTTGCCATCCACTTGTCTCTCAAGTGCTTCAAAACCGTTGCCAACATTTTCGCATGCTTCGATACTGTAAATACTACTTCTACTTGAATGGCATACTCGATCTAAGTGCACTAACATATAGCAAATACATATCTACATATGCATTTATGTACTTCCGCATTTTCACATTTCATCGACATTTATTTACACACTTGGAACTCATACAAACATATAAGCCTATGGTAATTTTTTTATTCAATTACACTTTCCAATTAGTATCTTATCTTCTTATCTCTTATATACTCTATATGCACATATATGTATATATACATATTGTATATATGTAAGCAAGTATTAATATCATATCTCCATAACTATTTTAATTTTTTTTTTCATTTTGTCTACTTAATTGCATTCAAAGTCATTACTCACGTGTAGTCACCCTCTTGACGTCTGTACGTGCACATGTAAGTGCGTATATACAGCTAAGCGTATGTATGTATTTGCAACTGTGTCGTCACATGTGTAATTTTGCATTGGCGCTGACCCACTTTTGGCGCGTGAATGTGGCGTTTACGTATGTGTGTATATATGTACACTTGTGGACAAAATAATAGGTGTGTGCTGAATCTGTACTGATTTACGCCCAATAGTGTAATAGCTGTTATTTATTTTTGATACCGCTACATTTTAATGAAACAAAAGGGAAACTAGAACGTAAGTAAAAAACATTTTTGTGACTCAATTGGTAATTTTGCGTGTTATTGGAAAGTAATGATTGTTTGATTGAATTCGCTTGGCCATAAAAATAGGTGTATCAGCATTTTTTCGAACATACCTTGTTATTTGAAGTGTTATCAAGTATGTTTTGCTGCATTGTTCAATTTGTATTATTTTGACTGGTCCAATAATTATTTAGAATGGGTCGTAATAGCCACTGCACCGAAGTAGCGCGTCAATTCGTGAAGAAACTTCGTGCGGAAGGGAAAACGTATCGCTACATTGCCAATACATTGGGACGGTTGGAAAACTTTGTTACGAACTCTTTAAAAAAGAAGTGTGAGAAAGAAAATCGTGGACGGCCAAGATTGACGGGCCCGGCAGAGGATCGCCGTATAGTTCTTATGACCAAAAAGGATCCTTTTGTGTCTTCGCGACAAATCGCAGCAGAAATGGGATTGAATATAAGCTCGCGGACAATACGACGGCGCTTAGTGGACGCTAATCTACCAGGACGAAAAGCTAGAAGAGTTCCACTTCTACGAAAGGTGCACATACAGAGAAGAAAAGCATTTGCTAATGAGCACAGAGATTGGTATGGTCCTACTGGAGAAAAAAAGTGGCGAAATATTATATTTAGTGACGAAGTAAAGATGAATTAATACGGTAATGATTCCAAAAGAAGTGTACGCCGCCCGAAAGGCAAAGAATTTGCGTCTCAGTATACCAAAAAGATCATTAAACATGGAGGTGGAAACATTATGGTGTGGGGATGTTTCTCTTGACAGGGTGTTGGTCCTTTATTTTCGAGAAAAGACACAATGACCGCGGTTGAGTATAGGGATATTTTGCAAATTGTTATGCTTCCATATGCAGAAGAAAACATGCCTTTGAGATGGTGTTATCAGCAAGATAATGACCCCGTGACATACCTCGAGGTTGGTGTCGGAGTGGCTAAGAAATGCAAACATAAGTTGTATGCAATGGCCAAGTCAATCCCCTGGTCTCAATCCTATTGAGAACTTGTGGAGTGATTTGAAGAGGAGACTGGAAGACTTTGCATTCCAAAACAAGGAGCAATTGTGGCAGAAAACTAAGGAAATATGGGATGCTACCCCTTTAGAAACCTGCCAAAAATTATAAATATCCATGCCCAATAGAATAGTCAAACTTATACAGAACCATGGAGGATATACTGGTTATTGAAATACTAGCGGTTAAATTTAAGTTGAACTGTCTTTTTGTTTTGTTTTTTGTCATATAATATTTCACACCTATTATTTTGTCCAATGGTATTTTTTGTTATAATTAAATTTTCATTTGTGTGTAAAAAGTAAAATGAATTTCAACATATTTTTATTTAATGAAATAAAACATTACTAAAACAATAAAAAAAACTCTTGTTTTTACAAATTTTTGAATGTTATTAAAAAAACTTTGTTACACCTATTATTTTGTCCATAAGTGTATGTATGTATGAGTGTGTGTGTGTGTGTGTAGTAACACAAAGAAACACAATGTAAGAATGCATAAAATTGGAAGAAAAAAACATTTGCAAAGAACTGGAACAGCCATCGGTAGAAAAAGTAGTGGTAAGAAATAAGATTTGCGAGCGTCAACTAAATCACCAGCAGAGAGACAATGTTGTTGTTTGTCTTGTCAATTGAATTAAAATAACAAAAATCAATTCGAATAAAAATGAACTTAAAATAGAAAATACAGGCAAGAATGCAGAAAAGAAATAAGAAAGAAGGACGAAGCAGAAAAGTGAATTGAAACACGTAAAAATTTCATTTTTATTTGCTATACCCTATGATCAGAAAGTACTGGGAATGTTTAGTTTAAACGAACCGCCCACATGGCAACAGGTCTTTATTTTTTTTTGTATGTTGGTAGGACTGCAAGACACACATCTGTCACTTTTTAGCGCCATCGGATCATTAGTGTCTGCCTGGCCGGCCGGAAATGTGGGCAAATAATTCTTGGATTTTGCATGATGATAACGCGCCATCACACCGAGCCCAAATTGTGCTGGATTATTTGACCAAACATCAAGCAAATACCATCGTGCAAGCATCCTATTCACCTGATATGGTCCCGTGTGACTTCTTTTTGTTTCCCAAGTTAAAGTTACCACTTCGTGGTAGGAGATTTCAGTCGATAGAGGAGATCAAAGAGAATGCGATGAACGAGCTGAAGGCCATCCCTGCGACAGCCTACCAGGAGTGCGTGGAGGACTGGGCTAAATGTTGGCACATGTGTACTGCTTCAGACGAGTCATATTTTGAAGGAGATAAAATAAATTTGCCTGAAATTTAACTCTGTTTTCTTTTATTTAAACATTCCCCATACTTTCTGAGCATAGGGTAAATCGCTTTATTGGTAAGCAATTTAAATCTCAATAACTCGTTCGTTTGTTTCTTTTACTTTTAATTTTTATGTAGAGGGTTTTTAATAAAAAAATTAACTTTAGGACTATTTTATTATGAAACCTTTGAAGTGAAGTGAGTTTTATTCAGCGAGCTGAGGCAATGTAGCGCGCGTAAAGGCACAAATAATGATTTTCCACACACAAATGTCTTTTTGTTATTTTAAAAATAAAAATAGAACAAAAATTGATAAACTGGCGGACGTTCAAAGATGGAAAACCATTTTTTGACCCTTGTTTTAGATTTTTAGGTCCGTAAAATATACAAATTTTTTTTTTCCAAATGATCGTAGTTCTCTACGATAACATCAATTCTACATCATTTGAATTTTGTTTAGTCAAAATCGGTTCAGTAGAACCGGCTAGATCTGTGTCACCAGCTTGAAAAACATGGTTTCGAGAAAACCGTTCCTGGTTTTGTAAAGATTTCAACCCCTAAATTTGAGCACATGTATATACGTGTGTACATCTGCTTATATATACATATGTTTGTTTTTGTATATGACAACTAGTTTTGCAGTTTTGCTTCCTCAAACCAAACTAAATGTTTGTGTAAAAATTTCGATTCATGCTTTGTTTTGCCTGAAAACTAATTTTGAAGTTTTGCTGTAGTGGTTGCGTCACAAAAATGGCTAAATCTTCGTAAATATTCGGAATTTCGTAAAATCGTTTGGGGACGATATTTTGAATATTTAATCTACATACAATAATATTTAATCTACATATAGGCACAAATAATGATTTTTCACGCTCAACTCTTTTTTTATTTAGTAAGAAAGTTATGCAAAAATAAATTGGATGATTAATATTGCTCCACCTTGTATGCAAGTAGTTTCTTTTAATCATAGTAGTACTTCGTTTAATAGCTAACTGCTGCGAATATTATTTATTTGATACCAAGAATGGTAGAAACAAGATTGCGCCCCACAGAGAGTGCGTGACGTCAGTTTTGCCAAGTTGTGCAGTGTTGCCAACCATTTGCTCTTCGCAATAAATTTGGTGCTTTTTTATATATCAAAATGTGAAAATTTGTAAGTTGGTGTTTGTTTCTTATTTTTAATTTAAAGCTACCGAAACCATAACGTAAAAACAAAACTTTATTATTTAACAAAAGAATGTTAAAAAAGGTCACTCTGAGAAGATTTTAATGTTAATGAAAATTTGTTGGTTCTTATAAAATTTGATATTTTAAAAGTGTAAATTTAATTTTTTTCTCCTTTTAAGGTTACACTTTTACAATTTGTCGTCGATTCAGACAAACTTATGCTTAAAATGTAGGTGACAAAATTGTCTTTTAGAAAACCTATCTTATGTCGATATAAAAATTTCTTTTTGTTCCAGAAAAAAGTTAATAAACTTTGATAATTTAGTAAAAAACGTCAAAAATGCCTTGTTTTTAACTTTCAACAGTTGTTTTGCGAAAACTACGACTTCCATTGACACGAATTATATATTGTCATGTAGGTTATATGCGTGGGCCTTTCGAAATTTATGCACTTCAAAGAAATGGCGCGCACTGTTTTCGAGATTGCAGGTAATAACTGCACTATTGCCCAAAAACAGGTTTTTTGGGAATATCTCGGAAACCGTTCTTTGAAAAAAAAAAAAAAAAAAAAAAAAAATTTAATTCATTTTTGGTTTCAGCGACCTCTAATTAGTCTAAAAAAGGCCTTTTGGTCGAGGACCATTTTTGGTGTAAAGTAGTGTAATTAGTGATGCCATTTGTAAAAAACGGCGATATTTCAATAAAAGCTTTAAATTTTTCCGAGCGGCACAAGAAATTCTATAAACAAAGGCAGTGTAACTATTTTAATGACCATATGTGTACAATATACCCTATCGGAGGATTTATAATTTTTACCAATGGCCCGATCATATCATCAGCCAATCATATTTGGCACTTGTGAATTAGAAAGGCACAGGTCCATATCAAGATTTCCATCACTCAAAATCATTTTTTGTTATTTATTTAGTATTAAAGTTATTCAAAACCAAAATTGGATGATTAATTTTGTGCCTCCTCGTATGTATGTAGAAATATATACAGATACTTATTTATGCTATTTTCCTGTTTTGCTCTCCGTGTTGTTAAACTCCAAAAATATGTGCCAAGCACTTTCCATTGCATGCCGGATGTGTCACGGGAATGTGTATATTTTTGCTTGTAGATTTATTTGTAGCTCTATCAGTCCATTGCTTAGGCCTTCTAGAAAATTTATGAATCCAGTTATGATCATTTCACAATACTCAGAGAAACCAGAAAATACATACTTACTTAGCATTTTACTGTATCACTACTTTCACGGGCTTATCAGTGTGTCTTATTGCCATATGCGTATAAATTATATGGTTCCAATCACCCCAAGTGATGTCTTCGAAGTTACGATTCAAGTTTCTATTAGTGTGTAAAAAATATAGCTCGGATGTAATATAATCTAAGTACTCTTAAAGGGTGCTTACGGTAGTCGATGGCATGCATATATGTGGCTATAACTTTCCGAGACCATTAGTTTTCTTTTGGCTCTCTGTCAGATAAGACACGAAGGACTACAACTTAACTCAAGAAATGAGGAGACATGAAGTTATCGTTACTATATGTATGGTATACCGATTTAGAAGTCCCTAAATCTTAAATCTTTCATTCGTCCATAAGTTTTGCCGTGAATTGAAAATCTGTTGCCAAATGCAAAAAACATGGGGAACCTTCTGACACCGTCCGATCTGCAGAATTTATTCAACACGATCATTGACGAGGACCTCTCAAAATCAGCTAGGGCCCCTGCGAGTGAGCTCAATGTTTGTGAGGGTCTTATCCGTCGGGTAGTCCATGAAGATCTCCGGTAGTTTTGCGCAGAAGACAGTGTTTGTCAGAGCAAAGACTAGAACAGCGTGTTATCCGATCAAAACGTTTTCTAAACAAAATTAAACACCCGGAAGCGCTTGAGATGTCATGGGTTTTTTCTGATGGAAAGCGCAAAAGGCAACCAATGGCTATGGGTCTATCTTACAAAGGTACCAACCTGCAGAGGTACCAGTTGTCATGCACACGAAATTTCCAACCACTGTTATGGTTTTAGGTGCTGTGAGTAACAAAGAATATGCCATTGTCAACACACTTCTTCCTTACTCAAGGATTTCGAATTAATTCTGCTGCATATATAGAGGTTCCAGAGACAGTAGTGAAAGCCTCGATTGATAGTGTACGCAGAGAAAGTCCATAAATCTTTCAACAAGGCTCTGCTCCCTAACACAAAGCATTGGTGACACAAGGTTCTATGGGGTGTCAGTCCAATAAGCATCCTCTTAACACCATTTCTTCTCTGAAGGTTGCAGACCGTTATGATCAATATGAATAAGGAGCATTTGATTCGGGCATGCACTCGGTTCCGGACCGGGATTGAGGAGGTTATTGATTGATTTTATGGATACATAATAGGTTAATATTTTGTAAAAAATTCGTGAGGTTCGGCTAAGTCATGGTGGTAATCGGTTTGTACGACCGACTCACTTAGACCTTACAGGTTCGCTGTGATACCATTGTGCGACACAGAAACCTCATTTATTTTCCTTCCTGGAACCATTTTCCGGCTTTTATGAAGCGCAGAATTGGCCAGGCTGTTAAGAGAGACGGTAAGAGAGTTTTGAAAAGCATTTATCTAGACAATCTGCTCTGATTTTAGCTAAGGCTGGACAATTGCAAAGGAAGTGCTCAGCTGCTTCCTCCTCTTACTCATCTCTACAGTTAACTACAATACCTATGGGAGAAAACTTCTAGTCTCGCGGAATGCTTGCCAAATAGCTAATGACTGGTTAGAAAGCCACGACCTTCGAGAAATCCGTTTGTCTCTTTCTTTGTGTTTATTTGCGGCCACATTAGCCTCGCTCTTTTGCATGTGCCTTCATTCGTGTGGTTTCATTAAATAAAAGCAAATTAGTTTTATTCTTAAGTTGCCCCCGAATACCGTACGCACCCTGTATATACACAAAATTTACACTTTTCTTACCCAGTACCGCATGAAATTTCATCTCCTGGGTACCACCAACCAGTTAACAGTCGCTTAGCGCAAGTTCTCCAAAGGTTAGTGTCAATATTCCTATGAAGGAATACTTCACCTGTGAGAGATGTAAGTTCGTCCCCTGCCGTACCTTCTGCTCCGTGCACAAACTTCAACTGATACATCGCGTTCTCACTGGATATAACAAAATCCTTATAGAATTCATATGGACTTTCTCCAGTGCTTATACCCAATTGTATCCATAATTCGGTATTTTTATTTGGTAGCATCATTTTGTGTATAGCTTCAAGACCAATAAAGAAGTTACCATTTAAATTGCCGAAACCATTCCTGTACTCATCCCGTCCTAGATCGAATGATAACGTTTCATCGATACGACGTTGTATGACAAGCCAAGCTTTACCTTTATTTGGATCAGGTAAACAATAGGCCGGCATAGTTAGGTTGCACTCAGTTAGTTCTAAAGTGTAAACACCACCGTTTTTTTCCACTGTATTGGAATTGATTGCTTCATCGCAGGAAGCTGAACGCTTACCTAACGGCTTTGAGTTGACTTTTACTACTTCGGCAGTAGCGTTTGGCAAAAAGGCTTGATATGAAAAGTCATCTGGATTTTCTGTCTTTGCTGAACATTTTGGAAACTGTGTTGGATAATTTTTAAGCTCTGTGAATATCTCATTCGATTGGTTAAAGGAATGTTTTATTTCGTTGTGTGCTTGTTCGAAACTGGCAGTCGTTTGTTTCAATTGCTCAGCAAATTCTTTTATTTGTGTCTCAAGTTTTTCGTACTGTGTGTTTTCATTGCTGTTCTGTTGAGTATTCCGAAGTTGGTGTTTGTCTTGTATTTGGTTCAGTAACTTCGTCTCGAACAGTTGTATTTCTTTAGTAAACCAATCCCGTTGTGACTTCATTGCGTGTTCGATTGTTTCTAGGTCAATCCCTTCCTGTCTTATTTTATGAGTTTCCAGTTCATCGCTAATAAATTTTTGCATTCTCATCCTCGTTTCCTGATTTTGTCTCCTGAGATCGCGTTCAATTGTGATGACAATGTTTCGAATATTCCGATTGTCCTCAAGTAGGGTTTTGAGACTAAGAACAAAAAAAAAAAAAAATAATAATTTGAAGGCAAATTTTGTGTTACTAATCATAATATAACTTTACTGAAATCATGGTTCTATTTGTTAAGGAAAGTATGAGTGACGCAATGTTTTGTAAAGAATTTGAAAAATTATGAAACATTCCCGTAGCTGCTTCTATCACCTTCGTTGGCTTTCCACGATAAGACTGTCTTTAATACCGGTGACTTCAAGGAGTAAGTTTTCCAATAATCTCTCGCTTCCAAAGAGTAATGTGAAGGACTGAAAATAAAAATATAAATTAATAAAAATGTATGATAACGGCGATATTGCGATATTTGTCTCTTATATCTTACATCGCCTTCTTCGATCGCTGAGATTCCAATATCAGTCAATATAACTGCGGAAATTAATATATGCACGAAATAAACGGATCTCAAAGTCATGTTAACTGAAAAGCTTTGTAGTCCAAGTTAAATTTGTCTCCGCAAACATCTATTGATAACTGCTTCTATATAAAGGGATGAAGATTTGTATCAAGACATAACAGAGAAGGTGATTAATAAAATATGTATATAGTGTCTTAAAAGTATATTTTTGTCACTACCAAGCTATAATAGGAAGATTTATGAAATCAGTGTTACTTCGACAGAAGAGTATGCTTGCCCTAAAAAAAAATTATATTATATATTTGGCTGATAATTTCGTACATTTTCAATACACGCCTGCAATTCTTCGTACTTTATTAAGCATCTAAAATGTGTACATTAGACCGTATCGGAACAAAAGTTTGCAGTACACCCCTGAGCCTCAGTATTTTTTCAAGGTAATCGAACATGTTTCTTTTTTTCGGATTTTAAGTTGTACTCTATACCCTCGACATTTACAGTCGGATCTTAAAGTATGATATAAAGAAGAGAATTTTTTCCAAAGTTCATTGGCTTCGGGTATTCTAGCATTCTAGTAGATAGGCAAGTAGGTGAAATGGTTCAAGTGCCAGTCTGGCACTCCCCAAGTAGCACTGAAGCGCCGTTTTGATACCATTATGAGATTTCCGATAGGCAGATATCTACAGCCAGCCAGCGCTGTTGATACAAAGGAGAAGATTGATGGGATTTAGGTTGGCGCACTGTCCCAGGCTGTCGAAGAAAGGAGCAACCAGTGACCTTAATCGACTTTCTGCCAAACCCGGACATTTCCAGAGAAAGTACTCGACGGTCTCTTTTTCTAAAAGGTCGCCACAGCTTCGGCAATGGGGGTTAAATGCTAACCATAGCTTTTCCGCTTGTGTGCCGATCGTCCAGTGACCGGTAAACACAGCTACGAGTCTGGAAATGGAATGGCGAGGAGTCCAAAGTCTGAGTCCTTCGTATATCATATTGGGGAGAATAAATTGTGTAGTTCACAACTCTCAGGGGGATACCGATGACCGGGTGGGAGGTCTCTGAGGCCAATTCAGTCCCCTTCCTCGAAAGCTCATCAGCAATTTCATTTCCCTCTATGTTCCCATGTCCTGGAACCCAGATCAGAGAAATGTTACCAGCACACCTAAGAGATGTGATATCCTCCTTACAGTAGTTTACTAATTTCGTTCTGCACTTTGGCGTCGTTAGAGCCTTAATCGCGGCTTGACTCTCACAGAAAAAGTGTTAATATCTCCCTCGCTCCCGCGTTCCCTAAGCATTTTGCATGCCCGCAGGATCGCAAAGACTTCTGCTTGAAAAACACTAGGAGTATTCGGCAGTTTAAAGGAGATAGATAAATTGGCTGATTTAAATAAAACCCCTGCTCCGACTCCCGATTCCTTCTAGGAACTATCAGTGAAGGCAGAGGTGCAAGCGTCGGTGCATACTTCGCAGGTTTATTTCTGTAGTCAATCTTCATTTACTTTCAATGGAAAGTCTACATTCTAGTACTTAAGTTAATTAGAGCTCGCGAACAATAAATAAACTTTTGCTTAGTAAGTTTTTGGATTCGAAGGCAATTTAGATTTTTATTTTGCATGCACTTAGAGATGGCCATTTTACATTTTTCGTCATATCTTCGACATTTATGATCGGATCTTGGAGGATGTTAGATCTCTATTTTCTTTTCTCTCTATGGAATTTGTTTTTCCTGTAAATGAATGTTTGAAATTAGTCTTAGTTTGAAGTCGGTACGTTCCCAAATATATATCGTGGATTTGTCAGTTGCCTGAAGTCGTTCAACTTTTGCTTCAACGCTTTTGCTACCCCGAGGATATTTTGCTTGCGATGATAATGGACTCAGATCCGCTAGTGCATTTAGTAGGAGCTTGCAGAGAGCAAAGAGATGTATTCGTCAAATGTTCGAATTGACTTAGCCGCATTACTTTCAGTTCTTCACGTAAGACTAACTGAAAGGCCTACCTTTGGAAAAAAAATTTCAAATTACCAGGCTGGCATAAGGGAAAACCTTCAGTTGTTTCAGTTTTCTTTGCTAAACTTATTATTTTCACATCATTGTCATTCTCGAAACGCCGGGAGTTTTATTCATGTCTGAATAAAATTCCTCTTTAATGCTTAATCTGCTACTAAAAATACCAAGTTTCATTGAGCTGCACTAAGCGTTATTATTTCATTCGCTTACCACGATTGTCTGTAATTGTTGACAAGTTTATGAAATCTTTTATTGGTATACTGGCCAATATAAACATACACTTACTCTAAAGCCTGTAAGCCGTCCAACTGAATCCAATAAATAAATCATCCACGAAAAATGTTTTGTTATTTTTTTAGAGTAAGGACTCTATACTATTTTTATTTTACACTTAAAACTCGTTTAGTTTCGAATGTGGCTGCGGATTCTCTAAAGATATGCGCAGGGTAACCTTTTGGGGAAAAACTTTATTTCTTCTTACTTTTCACTTATCAGTTTTTGACGTGATAACGTCTTATAATTCGATTTAACAGGCTGCACGCACGAAAAAATATGTCGTTACCTTGTTCATTAGTGTTACCTTGCTCATTTGTCGTTACCTTGCTCATTGCCGTTACCTTGAATGAACTGCAAGCGAAAGCGCGGAACGAACGACAAAGCAAACAAGGCAAACGAAAGGCAACGTTCGACATCTTGCTCTCTCCTATTTAAGTGAGCGTATATATTGATTATTATTAATTTTATTATTGATTATTATTAATTTTCTTATTGATTATTATTAATTTGATTTACTTGAAGAATTTTAAGTAAAACCAAGTTTGTTAATAATACCTGTTGTTTTAATGTTATTATTATTAATTTTTTTATTATATATGAAGGAAAAAATGTATGGTATATTAATATTTACCACATACCTTATAAGATATGTTGTATACTAATATATGTATATAAACATGCATATACAAATACAATTTCGCGCAATTTTCAAAAAGAACAAATCTATATGTAAAGATGCATACAAGTCATATGGACATATCAAATATACGAATCTATTCCGTACGCAAGCAAATGTAAGCTAATGTGCTTGAACTGCAAGTGAGAGCGCGGAACGAACGACAAAGGGCACAATCGGCCCCCGCGTTCGGCAACGTTCGACATCTGGCTCTGTCCTACTTGAGAGAGCATATATATGTATGTATATGCGCATATGTAGGTATATAAATTCACGTACTTGTATTTGCATATGCCTTCTTCCTGTGTGCATGGTAATGAACCATTTCTCTGTTGAGAATAGGCCGATGATAGAAAAAGTAGGAAATGAAAGGGAGTGTTTCGAGTGTAAAGTGTCTTGAAAAAGGCAAATCGATGATGGTGCCTCTTAGTGTTGTTGACTTATTAACGTCTGATGCACAATCGAAATTGAAGATATCTTTCATGAATTTGATAAATGTTTCGTCATTTTTCACGTTTGTTTAAATGTAACTTGACCTATTCCATTGCAATTCCATTTACCTCCTCCTCTATATCCATACAAAATATCTATCAAACAAATAAAATTAAAATTTTGTTTTGAAAATTGTAACCATTCCATCAATATTTTCTTATGACGTTGTCACGTTAAACTATCGTCAGTAAACCGACTTTACAGACAACCTCTTTTTTTATCATATATTTTTAATTCTTGATTTTACTTCGTTTTTGTTTTAATTTTTTTACTAATTTTTTCTTAGAGCTTGAATAATTGAAATAGTTATGGCAAGGTTACAAGCGTGTTAACTGTAAATTGTTTGCCAGCTAAGCTGTGGATTTCATACTTAAATTATAAATCACTTGCACACTGGAAAACAGTTTACGTCCACATACCGACCTTGCCACGCAATATACTGATGCCTCAAAATTCGCTGTAACATTCGAGAAGTTTATTTAGAACTTTCAAATTTACACTTTTCCGTTACTCTTTTCCAATCAATTTTAAAGCCAATGTTTTAGACGATAATTGATTGCGCTCGACCGTTCAAATCAATTTATTTTACAAAACTGTGCTATTATTGAGCTGAAACAATTGATTTATAGTTTTTATAGATTTATAATAGATAGGGAGAAAGGGAGATAGAGAAAGCGAGAGAGTGATGCAAGCGCAGTTAAATCTAATACTCTCAATTGCTCATCTTCTCTGACAGTTTTCGCAGTTATTAAACTACTCCTGAAGGAATATATTATTTATTGGGTATGCCATCCCCGTTCCTTCGCCCCAAAAGAACCGTTTGTACTACGTGAAGCTTTCTCTTTTGAACGCAAAAATAGTTTGTCTTCATGTGAAAAGGTTATAAGGTTATCGCCTATTTTTTAATCTGAAATGATTGCACTCACTTGATTGCAGTCGTCATTGATGCACATACATACATATTCACACATACTTATGCAAATAAATATAAAATATGAGGTGCATTCGTTTACCCCGGCAGGGGAAAATCAAAAATCAACGGGAATTTTGAGCCGCTTCAAATTTACATTTTATTATACTACAGTTTAGTGGGTTATAAAACTGCGCGTGACTACCATTCGGAAGTGCACAGGTTCGAATTTGGAGATGATAGAAAAAGTTGTTTCTAATAGCAACCGACCCACGCAAGCAATGATAAACGTCCGAGCGTATCTCTTCCGTACGAAGCTCCTCATAGAAGCCAGTTGTCGTTTGGAGTCGGTTCTAAACTGTAGGACCCTCCATAAATAGCAGAAGGAGTTGAGCTAAAATCAAACAAATTATATGTAAAAAATAATATCATTTAAATGTCCATGACTACGTCTACAGGTGACATCCGCCAAATTGTCGCCGTCGATTTATGAGAATGTTGCCTTATTGTTGAGAACGTCGAAATTTCGATGTTGAAGGTTGTTCAGCAACATTTTGCGCTGCAGCAACAATATTCTCAGCACAACGTCCTGTTTGTGGTCTGCCAGTCTAACTGCCTTTTTCTATTCTGAAAATAAACAGTTTCTTTGAACTTTTTTTCACCAACCTCTGAATTGTCCAATTATTCGGGCGATTATTTCCACCAAAAATCACGAATTTTTGCGAAATGTTGTTCTTAAAGATCGACCATTTTCATGCTAATTTTCAATCATTTTAACGCGTTGTTCTATCGTATAAAACTGTACATTTGTCTACTTGACAACTATCAAAGATAGCATAAAAAAAGTTACCGTCTACGAATTATTCACTACGTCAGGCGTCACTTTTAAAGGAGCCTTTATACATACCCTAATATCGTAAAAATGACGTTCTCATATGAGAAGAATTTCACAAAATTTTTATTTTGAATTTTAGTGCGGTCCGAGCTCAGACCTATGCATACCGTACCGAATACCGAAAAAACCGGCCTTTTCTCGAAAACACATTTTCCAAATCGACTGGACTCGTAACTCAAACCAATGTGGGCGAATCCACCTGAAATTTGATATAAATATTGCTTGTTTTTATAAACTATTTTTGTGTTTGTTTGCTTTTGCTTATTGTTTTGTTGTTAATTTGGTTTGAAAAAAACACGCCCTGGTTTCAAAAATCGGGGTGATCTATTCTATGTCCTTCAGCATATCGGTACAAGTCTTTTGGATGACCTCTACGTACTCAAACCGTTTTCCTTTCATGACCAAATGCAATTTTCCGAAAGAAGTCACAGGGAGCCATGTCAGGCGACTACGGTGAGTGAATGATGGTGAAAATTCGATTTCTGGTCAAAAAATCAGTTACAAGAGTGGATCGATGAGATGGTGCATTAAGATGCAATAAGCGCCAGCTTCCTGTTTCGCGATATTCAGGGCGAGTTCGACGAGTGCGATGCAACAAACACTTCAAAACGCCAAGACAGAAAATTACATTCACGGTTTGGCCCGTTTCTTTGGAATCGTAAAAACAAATGAGTATCGACTCTATTTTTGACTTCTTCAAACACGATTTTTTAGATGGTGGCGCATCTGGGGCCTTCCATTCGCCATTTTGACGCTTAGTTTCAGGTTCATGTTGTAAGCGCCACCTTTCACCACTAGTTACAACCTTGAAGTTTTTGTCCTCTCTCGCCTCTTTAATGAGGTCTTTCGAATGTTGAATTTTGAGCAATTTTTGGTCCTCAGTTAACTTGTGCGGAATGAAACGTGCACAGACCTTTCGTAATCCCAAATGGTCAGTTAAAATGCCATAAATAGATGTTTTGGAGATATTCAACTCGGATTTCATGAATTTCTGATTTTGGGCGGCTCGTATATTCATTGTCATTTATGTCCTCACAACCATCTCCGAAACATGTAAACCACTTATGAACTCTGGCACGAGATAGACAATCATCGCCATAAACTTTTTTCATCAATTCAAATGTTTCGGTAAACGTTTTACCGATTTGAAAACAGAATTTGATATCAGCTTTTAGTTCGAAACTCATTTTTGTACCGATGACACAAACATCCTGACACTTAAGACGCAATAACTTCGCTTCTACTGAACCGAGTGTCACCAAGCTTTCACTGGAAGTCAGCTAGAGATGTAACTTCCAACTAGGCTTACCACATCCCAAAAGCCAGCCAGCTTGACACTCACCTAAAATGAGCTTGATTTCAAAAAAATATCTTGATAATTAAAATAACGCACTCGTATAAATGAGTACTGCTAAATTTTATTAAAAAAAAAACAATAAAAACATAACAAATTATACAAAAACTTAAAAAAACGAAAACGTATTACAATTAAATATACGTCAAATAACATAAACATCCCATAATTAATTCACAATTAACTATATCAATTTTTCCACACATAATATACTTTGTACTTTTAATATAGTAACAGACGCAACTAGTTCTGTACCTTTAGGCGTTAGCAAAAATTTTGAATATTTTTACAATTTTCATGAAAGTTTTGTCTTATCAACAATTCAGCCTTTATAAGGTCAAATGCCATTCTATTCCTTTCTTTAGAATATAAATTGTTTAATGTACTAAAAGTTCTTTCACAAAAAGCATTACTAATTGGAATAGAAAAAATAAATGAGATCAATTTAAATATATTTATCAAGTTATTTTTATCACATTTTTTGAAAAAGTAAAACCATATTTTGTCAATCGGAATATCTTTCGGCAATTGATCAAGCTCTTCTCGAAGACAGCATTATTCTGTATAAAACATGTCAATGTCATTATCAATAGAATTTGATATCTGAAAAATTTTTGGAAGCTCTGCTAATGTATCCCATGACAAAAGAGATTGTTTCAGATTTAAAATTGATATGTGTTTGTAAATGGGTTCATCTCCGAAATCATATCGTTGCTCCAAGCATGAAATAGCATTTCTTAAAAATTGAGCTTCTAAATGCTTGAACATCATTGTTTGAAATAGTTTTTAAATATAACCAAAACTCTACTTACATAGAAACAATCCTTTCTTCTGCTTTCAAGACTATTTGAAAGTTTACTCATTATGCTGTGAAGTTCCATTATTGTACAAGAATCATTTTCAAGCGCTAGTATAGCTGATTGGAATTCATGCATTACATTATGAATAAAATACAACTGCGCCTCTGATAATCCTTCACAAATGCACTCTTCATCCGTATTATTTAGTTCAGTATTTGACATTCCATATGATACAAATTTCCAGATTTCGTTTCTGCAGTTGTTTTACCCTTTTTGCAAAAAGTACCTTTAAACTGCAGGCCAAGAATGTAATAATCGGTCAATTGCAGGCAAAAGGAAAAGCCATCGAGTGGGAACATGCCGAAGTAGATGCTTGTATTCGATACATGCAAACTCAAAACATTCCTTTAACTTTTCATTTGACAAAGCTTATGACCTAAATTCCCTGAAGGTTTTAATCACAATGTTTTCTACGTCGAGAGGTAAAGCATTTAATGCACTTTTGATGCAGTTATTTATTACATGGCAATTGCAATTCGCCTTTATAATTTTCTGGTTTAAATCTTTAAGTTTTTTAAATACGGAATTGTGAACAGCGTAATTAACTTCCGCATTATCAGCACTGTATGCTGCAATTTACTGAATGTTAATGTTATTTTCAGTTGTTATTCTTACGATATTGCCAAAAATGTCTTTAGCAGCCTCTTTTGGGTCTTCATAAAAATCTAAAATTTTCTGATGTATTCCTGTTTCAGCATCGAAATATTGAACGGTATATGGATACGTTTTCACGTTTCCAATATTTGATGCGTCACTGCTTACCGAAAAGTAAAAACTTTCTTTTACTCCTAATGCTTCAGCTACTTTTTCTCGTGCGTATGGTGCCAATACGTTGCGTGTTATGGCTGCTGCTCTGGCACGGCCACAACTTATTTTATGAGCTATTTTACTGTCGCAAAATATTGAAGAACTTAGTTTTAATTGACAGTCTAGGCTGTTATAACGAAGCCCGTGAACAACATTGTGAAAAACGCACATTAGTTCAGCCCTGGATATGCGTGAATCCACCTTTGAGTCTGCCGGAACAGTGAAGTTTATCATGCTGTGTGACAATTTTTGAGACAATGCTAATTTCATATGCCGTTTTGCTTGGGCATGTTTGCGTAATGCTCGACTTCTTTCATATTTTATAGAAATATCAATTTGGCAAAATTTGCAAAATGTGGTATAATCATTTTTTTTTTAATCCATTTGCAATATTCTGCTTCTTCAATCCATCTATCGCAGAATGTTGTATACCTTCCTTTTTTTGAAGTTCCGGCATCTTCGTTATTTTCCATGGTAAATGAACGGCACAAGGCTCATATATTGTACCAATATTCATTTAAATTCTAAACGAATATAACATTAATCAATTTAAGTTAACTATACACATCAGAAAAATTTACGCTTAATTTAAATCAGCTGTTTAATGTTGTATTTTTTTAGTGATGGGCAAACCAAGCAATAAGTCAATGATGAGTTAGGGAGGAAATTACAAGTGTGGATACTTTTTTGGTCATCGATTGCAATGAATTATTGATATTGGACAAAAAATAAGAATTCGTTTTTGGGTTTGGTGTTTAACAAATGATGATACATATTTTTTAATATTGAATTTTTTAAATTTTGAAAATTAACTGGACAAATTATATTTTATCTTGACACGTGACAGGACCTAAAAAATCTCGACAATCAAGCTCATTGCAGACCATGTGGCAACCCTACTTCCAACGCACCAACTCATTAAAAGAATGGCACTATCAAAAACATTTTTATGACGCCAGTCTTGTTTATTTTGGACTTCACCTTGTATAAGTACTGAGGATAGCATTTTTGGTCCAGTCCGTTATAAGTGCGTACGCTTCAAGTAGCGATGATTTTTTATATGATTTTTTATACTCGTACATATAGTGTTGGAAAAAATAATAGAAACGACAATCACTCCATATTTCATATAAAATTTTTAGTTTGTAAGTATGTACCTATTTATGCAGATACACACTGTGTAATACTGTTTGATAACAGTACTTTATTTTGTCTTGTTTTTATGTGCATAATCGCAAATATTTAGGCTCAGTATTCTTTTTGGTGCGAAACCGCGTGTTTTAGTTGGAAAAAAAAATAGAAACGTTTCGGAAAAATTTGAATAGCTACAGTTAAAATTAATTATATGCTGTTATTTTTAAACTGTTTGATATTTTGTTGGAAAAGTATGTAAAAAATTATATTTATTATTGTCTTGTTCATAAAATATTTCTTATCTTATGAATATTGCATTCAGAATGGGACGTGGAAAACACTGTTAATGTTATAATGTTAATGAAAGAGAAATTATAAAGAAACTAAAAAGTGATGACCTTTCTATGTCACGGATTGCCGATTTAATGAAATGCTCAAAAAAAAGGTGTTTTCTGCGATTAATTTTAAAATTACAGAGGACAAACGAGGACGAAAGCGCGCAACATCAAAGAAGTTTGACCAACTGCTTATACGAGAATCGAAAAAAAAAACATTTTTATCCTCAGAAAAATTTAAAAATGTTTTACAAGCGCCAGTAAGCAGTCGACCAATCCGAAATAGATTAATATCTGGGGGATTAAATACCTATAGTGCAAGAAAAGTACCATACCTTAGCAGAAAAAACATAACCTGCAGATTATCGTTTGCAAAGAAACATCTACTGCGTGCAAATTGGAAAAACGTATTATGGTCAGATGAAACAAAGATTAATTTGTTTGGGTCTGATGGCAAGGTACATGTAAGACGACCTAAAAACTCTGCATACGATCCAAAGCACACGTTGAAGACCGTGAAGCATGGAGGTGGTAATATACTACTTTGGGGATGTTTTTCGTCGGCAAGAGTTGGTCCTTTATTCTGGATTAAAGATAAGATGTGCGCTGCGGACTACGTAAATATTTTAAATAATGTTATGCTTCCATATTCCAAAGAAGAAATGCCATTGATTTGGGAGTTTCAACAAGATAACGACACAAAACACTCCTCTAAACTGGCGAAGAAATGGTTCCAGGATAACAATGTAAAGTTAGTAGAATGGCCTTCACAATCCCCGGACTTGAATCCAATAGAGCACCTTTGGGGCATTCTGAAGAAGAGAATTGCCGCCTATAAGGCAAAAAATAAAGCAGATTTGTGGGAAAAAGTCCAAGCAGAATGGTTTAGTATAAACCCATCAGTTTGTGCCAAGTTAGGGGACTCAATGAGCCGGCGTTGCACCGCAGTTATTAAAGCCCAGGGTGCAACAACCAAATATTAATTTGTTTACAATTTTAAAAGTTTTGTGTAATTATCTTAAAGAAAAATACTTATGTTTATTAGCTTTAAGGACAATAAAATGAACTTCATGATTTCTTTTTTACAAAAATGTAGCAAGAGTTGAGTACCTCTATTTTTATATATAAAACTGTTTCTTTATAAAAAGATATGAACTTCAACAGCAAAAATTATTTTAAAAGAAATATACCCAAAAGAAAGAAAAATTCACATCGTTTCTATTATTTTTTCCAACACTGTATGTGTTTTACTTACGGATTGAGTTTCCACTCCGCACTAAATTAATTTGTTTTTTGTTTCGTAATAAAAATTAATTGTTTTTATAATATGGATTTCTGTATTACCCCTTTTTGTGAAAATCTAATTTAGTGTTTTTCATCTTGCACGATTTTTAAAGTTGTGGAACATATCGCGAAATTTATCATATGCTGCATGCATTTTTTACACTGTTTTTGTGCAAGTGTAAAATCAGAGTTGGCTGTACCTTATCTCTGTCGACAGAAATTTGATAAATGGGATTAGGATTCGAGACCTAATAAATTGTCTGTGGGATAGAAAAAATGTGCATATAGCACCTGCCAATTAGGTAAAATGAAATATTTTCCATTTGATTTTTTTTTTAAAATATTTTTTTTTATTTGAAAATTCCGGTTTCATAGGTATATACATATACCGGTAAAAGGCGTTTATTTGCCATCCACTTGTCTCTCAAGTGCTTCAATACCGTTGCCAACATTTTCGCATGCTTCGATACTGTAAATACTACTTCTACTTGAATGGCATACTCGATCTAAGTGCACTAACATATAGCAAATACATATCTACATATGCATTTATGTACTTCCGCATTTTCACATTTCATCGACATTTATTTACACACTTGGAACTCATACAAACATATAAGCCTATGGTAATTTTTTTATTCAATTACACTTTCCAATTAGTATCTTATCTTCTTATCTCTTATATACTCTATATGCACATATATGTATATATACATATTGTATATATGTAAGCAAGTATTAATATCATATCTCCATAACTATTTTAATTTTTTTTTTCATTTTGTCTACTTAATTGCATTCAAAGTCATTACTCACGTGTAGTCACCCTCTTGACGTCTGTACGTGCACATGTAAGTGCGTATATACAGCTAAGCGTATGTATGTATTTGCAACTGTGTCGTCACATGTGTAATTTTGCATTGGCGCTGACCCACTTTTGGCGCGTGAATGTGGCGTTTACGTATGTGTGTATATATGTACACTTGTGGACAAAATAATAGGTGTGTGCTGAATCTGTACTGATTTACGCCCAATAGTGTAATAGCTGTTATTTATTTTTGATACCGCTACATTTTAATGAAACAAAAGGGAAACTAGAACGTAAGTAAAAAACATTTTTGTGACTCAATTGGTAATTTTGCGTGTTATTGGAAAGTAATGATTGTTTGATTGAATTCGCTTGGCCATAAAAATAGGTGTATCAGCATTTTTTCGAACATACCTTGTTATTTGAAGTGTTATCAAGTATGTTTTGCTGCATTGTTCAATTTGTATTATTTTGACTGGTCCAATAATTATTTAGAATGGGTCGTAATAGCCACTGCACCGAAGTAGCGCGTCAATTCGTGAAGGAACTTCGTGCGGAAGGGAAAACGTATCGCTACATTGCCAATACATTGGGACGGTTGGAAAACTTTGTTACGAACTCTTTAAAAAAGAAGTGTGAGAAAGAAAATCGTGGACGGCCAAGATTGACGGGCCCGGCAGAGGATCGCCGTATAGTTCTTGTGACCAAAAAGGATCCTTTTGTGTCTTCGCGACAAATCGCAGCAGAAATGGGATTGAATATAAGCTCGCGGACAATACGACGGCGCTTAGTGGACGCTAATCTACCAGGACGAAAAGCTAGAAGAGTTCCACTTCTACGAAAGGTGCACATACAGAGAAGAAAAGCATTTGCTAATGAGGACAGAGATTGGTATGGTCCTACTGGAGAAAAAAAGTGGCGAAATATTATATTTAGTGACGAAGTAAAGATGAATTAATACGGTAATGATTCCAAAAGAAGTGTACGCCGCCCGAAAGGCAAAGAATTTGCGTCTCAGTATACCAAAAAGATCATTAAACATGGAGGTGGAAACATTATGGTGTGGGGATGTTTCTCTTGACAGGGTGTTGGTCCTTTATTTTGGAGAAAAGACACAATGACCGCGGTTGAGTATAGGGATATTTTGCAAATTGTTATGCTTCCATATGCAGAAGAAAACATGCCTTTGAGATGGTGTTATCAGCAAGATAATGACCCCGTGACATACCTCGAGGTTGGTGTCGGAGTGGCTAAGAAATGCAAACATAAGTTGTATGCAATGGCAAAGTCAATCCCCTGGTCTCAATCCTATTGAGAACTTGTGGAGTGATTTGAAGAGGAGACTGGAAGACTTTGCATTCCAAAACAAGGAGCAATTGTGGCAGAAAACTAAGGAAATATGGAATGCTACCCCTTTAGAAACCTGCCAAAACTTATAAATATCCATGCCCAATAGAATAGTCAAACTTATACAGAACCATGGAGGATATACTGGTTATTGAAATACTAGCGGTTAAATTTAAGTTGAACTGTCTTTTTGTTTTGTTTTTTGTCATATAATATTTCACACCTATTATTTTGTCCAATGGTATTTTTTGTTATAATTAAATTTTCATTTGTGTGTAAAAAGTAAAATGAATTTCAACATATTTTTATTTAATGAAATAAAACATTACTAAAACAATAAAAAAAACTCTTGTTTTTACAAATTTTTGAATGTTATTAAAAAAACTTTGTTACACCTATTATTTTGTCCATAAGTGTATGTATGTATGAGTGTGTGTGTGTGTGTAGTAACACAAAGAAACACAATGTAAGAATGCATAAAATTGGAAGAAAAAAACATTTGCAACGAACTGGAACCGCCATCAGTAGAAAAAGTAGTGGTAAGAAATAAGATTTGCGAGCGTCAACTAAATCACCAGCAGAGAGACAATGTTGTTGTTTGTCTTGTCAATTGAATTAAAATAACAAAAATCAATACGAATAAAAATGAACTTAAAATAGAAAATGCAGGCAAGAATGCAGAAAAGAAATAAGAAAGAAGGACGAAGCAGAAAAGTGAATTGAAACACGTAAAAAATTCATTTTTATTTGCTATACCCTATGATCAGAAAGTACTGGGAATGTTTAATTTAAACGAACCGCCCACATGGCAACAGGTCCCTATTTTTTTTTGTATGTTAGTAGGACTGCAAGACACACATCTGTCACTTTTTAGCGCTATCGGATCATTGGTGTCTGCCTGGCCGGTCAGAAATGTGGGCAAATAATTCTTGGATTTTGCATGATGATAACGCGCCATCGCACCGAGCCCAAATTGTGCTGGATTATTTGACCAAACATCAAGCAAATACCATCGTGCAAGCACCCTATTCACCTGATATGGTCCCGTGCGACTTCTTTTTGTTTCCCAAGTTAAAGTTACCACTTCGTGGTAGGAGATTTCAGTCGATAGAGGAGATCAAAGAGAATGCGATGAAGGAGCTGAAGGCCATCCCTGCGACGGCCTACCAGGGGTGCGTGGAGGACTGGGCTAAACGTTGGCACATGTGTACTGCTTCAGACGAGTCATATTTTGAAGGAGATAAAATAAATTTGCCTGAAATTTAACTCTGTTTTGTTTTATTTCAACATTCCCCATACTTTCTGAGCATAGGTAAGCAATTGGTAAGCAATTTAAATCTCAATAACTCGTTCGTTTGTTTCTTTTACTTTTAATTTGTATGTAGAGGGTTTTTAATAAAAAAATTAACTTTAGGACTATTTTATTATGAAACCTTTGAAGTGAAGTGAGTTTTATTCAGCGAGCTGAGGCAATGTAGCGCGCGTAAAGGCACAAATAAGGATTTTCCACACACAAATGTCTTTTTGTTATTTTAAAAATAAAAATAGAACAAAAATTGATAAACTGGCGGACGTTCAAAGATGGAAAACCATTTTTTGACCCTTTTTAGATTTTTAGGTCCGTAAAATATACAAATTTTTTTTTTCCAAATGATCGTAGTTCTCTACGATAACATCAATTCTACATCATTTGAATTTTGTTTAGTCAAAATCGGTTTAGTAGAACCGGCTAGATCTGTGTCACCAGCTTGAAAAACATGGTTTCGAGAAAACCGTTCCTGGTTTTGTAAAGATTTCAACCCCTAAATTTGAGCACATGTATATACGTGTGTACATCTGCTTATATATATGTTTGTTTTTGTATATGACAACTAGTTTTGCAGTTTTGCTTCCTCAACCAAACTAAATGTTTGTGTAAAAATTTCGATTCATGCTTTGTTTTGCCTGAAAACTAATTTTGAAGTTTTGCTGTAGTGGTTGCGTCACAAAAATGGCTAAATCTTCGTAAATATTCGGAATTTCGTAAAATCGTTTGGGGACGATATTTTGAATATTTAATCTACATATAGGCACAAATAATGATTTTTCACGCTCAACTCTTTTTTTATTTAGTAAGAAAGTTATGCAAAAATAAATTGGATGATTAATATTGCTCCACCTTGTATGCAAGTAGTTTCTTTTAATCATAGTAGTACTTCGTTTAATAGCTAACTGCTGCGAATATTATTTATTTGATACCAAGAATGGTAGAAACAAGATTGCGCCCCACAGAGAGTGCGTGACGTCAGTTTTGCCAAGTTGTGCAGTGTTGCCAACCATTTGCTCTTCGCAATAAATTTGGTGCTTTTTTATATATCAAAATGTGAAAATTTGTAAGTTGGTGTTTGTTTCTTATTTTTAATTTAAAGCTACCGAAACCATAACGTAAAAACAAAACTTTATTATTTAACAAAAGAATGTTAAAAAAGGTCACTCTGAGAAGATTTTAATGTTAATGAAAATTTGTTGGTTCTTATAAAATTTGATATTTTAAAAGTGTAAATTTAATTTTTTTCTCCTTTTAAGGTTACACTTTTACAATTTGTCGTCGATTCAGACAAACTTATGCTTAAAATGTAGGTGACAAAATTGTCTTTTAGAAAACCTATCTTATGTCGATATAAAAATTTCTTTTTGTTCCAGAAAAAAGTTAATAAACTTTGATAATTTAGTAAAAAACGTCAAAAATGCCTTGTTTTTAACTTTCAACAGTTGTTTTGCGAAAACTACGACTTCCATTGACACGAATTATATATTGTCATGTAGGTTATATGCGTGGGCCTTTCGAAATTTATGCACTTCAAAGAAATGGCGCGCACTGTTTTCGAGATTGCAGGTAATAACTGCACTATTGCCCAAAAACAGGTTTTTTGGGAATATCTCGGAAACCGTTCTTTGAAAAAAAAAAAAAAAAAAAAAAAAAAATTTAATTCATTTTTGGTTTCAGCGACCTCTAATTAGTCTAAAAAAGGCCTTTTGGTCGAGGACCATTTTTGGTGTAAAGTAGTGTAATTAGTGATGCCATTTGTAAAAAACGGCGATATTTCAATAAAAGCTTTAAATTTTTCCGAGCGGCACAAGAAATTCTATAAACAAAGGCAGTGTAACTATTTTAATGACCATATGTGTACAATATACCCTATCGGAGGATTTATAATTTTTACCAATGGCCCGATCATATCATCAGCCAATCATATTTGGCACTTGTGAATTAGAAAGGCACAGGTCCATATCAAGATTTCCATCACTCAAAATCATTTTTTGTTATTTATTTAGTATTAAAGTTATTCAAAACCAAAATTGGATGATTAATTTTGTGCCTCCTCGTATGTATGTAGAAATATATACAGATACTTATTTATGCTATTTTCCTGTTTTGCTCTCCGTGTTGTTAAACTCCAAAAATATGTGCCAAGCACTTTCCATTGCATGCCGGATGTGTCACGGGAATGTGTATATTTTTGCTTGTAGACTTATTTGTAGCTCTATCAGTCCATTGCTTAGGCCTTCTAGAAAATTTATGAATCCAGTTATGATCATTTCACAATACTCAGAGAAACCAGAAAATACATACTTACTTAGCATTTTACTGTATCACTACTTTCACGGGCTTATCAGTGTGTCTTATTGCCATATGCGTATAAATTATATGGTTCCAATCACCCCAAGTGATGTCTTCGAAGTTACGATTCAAGTTTCTATTAGTGTGTAAAAAATATAGCTCGGATGTAATATAATCTAAGTACTCTTAAAGGGTGCTTACGGTAGTCGATGGCATGCATATATGTGGCTATAACTTTCCGAGACCATTAGTTTTCTTTTGGCTCTCTGTCAGATAAGACACGAAGGACTACAACTTAACTCAAGAAATGAGGAGACATGAAGTTATCGTTACTATATGTATGGTATACCGATTTAGAAGTCCCTAAATCTTAAATCTTTCATTCGTCCATAAGTTTTGCCGTGAATTGAAAATCTGTTGCCAAATGCAAAAAACATGGGGAACCTTCTGACACCGTCCGATCTGCAGAATTTATTCAACACGATCATTGACGAGGACCTCTCAAAATCAGCTAGGGCCCCTGCGAGTGAGCTCAATGTTTGTGAGGGTCTTATCCGTCGGGTAGTCCATGAAGATCTCCGGTAGTTTTGCGCAGAAGACAGTGTTTGTCAGAGCAAAGACTAGAACAGCGTGTTATCCGATCAAAACGTTTTCTAAACAAAATTAAACACCCGGAAGCGCTTGAGATGTCATGGGTTTTTTCTGATGGAAAGCGCAAAAGGCAACCAATGGCTATGGGTCTATCTTACAAAGGTACCAACCTGCAGAGGTACCAGTTGTCATGCACACGAAATTTCCAACCACTGTTATGGTTTTAGGTGCTGTGAGTAACAAAGAATATGCCATTGTCAACACACTTCTTCCTTACTCAAGGATTTCGAATTAATTCTGCTGCATATATAGAGGTTCCAGAGACAGTAGTGAAAGCCTCGATTGATAGTGTACGCAGAGAAAGTCCATAAATCTTTCAACAAGGCTCTGCTCCCTAACACAAAGCATTGGTGACACAAGGTTCTATGGGGTGTCAGTCCAATAAGCATCCTCTTAACACCATTTCTTCTCTGAAGGTTGCAGACCGTTATGATCAATATGAATAAGGAGCATTTGATTCGGGCATGCACTCGGTTCCGGACCGGGATTGAGGAGGTTATTGATTGATTTTATGGATACATAATAGGTTAATATTTTGTAAAAAATTCGTGAGGTTCGGCTAAGTCATGGTGGTAATCGGTTTGTACGACCGACTCACTTAGACCTTACAGGTTCGCTGTGATACCATTGTGCGACACAGAAACCTCATTTATTTTCCTTCCTGGAACCATTTTCCGGCTTTTATGAAGCGCAGAATTGGCCAGGCTGTTAAGAGAGACGGTAAGAGAGTTTTGAAAAGCATTTATCTAGACAATCTGCTCTGATTTTAGCTAAGGCTGGACAATTGCAAAGGAAGTGCTCAGCTGCTTCCTCCTCTTACTCATCTCTACAGTTAACTACAATACCTATGGGAGAAAACTTCTAGTCTCGCGGAATGCTTGCCAAATAGCTAATGACTGGTTAGAAAGCCACGACCTTCGAGAAATCCGTTTGTCTCTTTCTTTGTGTTTATTTGCGGCCACATTAGCCTCGCTCTTTTGCATGTGCCTTCATTCGTGTGGTTTCATTAAATAAAAGCAAATTAGTTTTATTCTTAAGTTGCCCCCGAATACCGTACGCACCCTGTATATACACAAAATTTACACTTTTCTTACCCAGTACCGCATGAAATTTCATCTCCTGGGTACCACCAACCAGTTAACAGTCGCTTAGCGCAAGTTCTCCAAAGGTTAGTGTCAATATTCCTATGAAGGAATACTTCACCTGTGAGAGATGTAAGTTCGTCCCCTGCCGTACCTTCTGCTCCGTGCACAAACTTCAACTGATACATCGCGTTCTCACTGGATATAACAAAATCCTTATAGAATTCATATGGACTTTCTCCAGTGCTTATACCCAATTGTATCCATAATTCGGTATTTTTATTTGGTAGCATCATTTTGTGTATAGCTTCAAGACCAATAAAGAAGTTACCATTTAAATTGCCGAAACCATTCCTGTACTCATCCCGTCCTAGATCGAATGATAACGTTTCATCGATACGACGTTGTATGACAAGCCAAGCTTTACCTTTATTTGGATCAGGTAAACAATAGGCCGGCATAGTTAGGTTGCACTCAGTTAGTTCTAAAGTGTAAACACCACCGTTTTTTTCCACTGTATTGGAATTGATTGCTTCATCGCAGGAAGCTGAACGCTTACCTAACGGCTTTGAGTTGACTTTTACTACTTCGGCAGTAGCGTTTGGCAAAAAGGCTTGATATGAAAAGTCATCTGGATTTTCTGTCTTTGCTGAACATTTTGGAAACTGTGTTGGATAATTTTTAAGCTCTGTGAATATCTCATTCGATTGGTTAAAGGAATGTTTTATTTCGTTGTGTGCTTGTTCGAAACTGGCAGTCGTTTGTTTCAATTGCTCAGCAAATTCTTTTATTTGTGTCTCAAGTTTTTCGTACTGTGTGTTTTCATTGCTGTTCTGTTGAGTATTCCGAAGTTGGTGTTTGTCTTGTATTTGGTTCAGTAACTTCGTCTCGAACAGTTGTATTTCTTTAGTAAACCAATCCCGTTGTGACTTCATTGCGTGTTCGATTGTTTCTAGGTCAATCCCTTCCTGTCTTATTTTATGAGTTTCCAGTTCATCGCTAATAAATTTTTGCATTCTCATCCTCGTTTCCTGATTTTGTCTCCTGAGATCGCGTTCAATTGTGATGACAATGTTTCGAATATTCCGATTGTCCTCAAGAAGGGTTTTGAGACTAAGAACAAAAAAAAAAAAAAATAATAATTTGAAGGCAAATTTTGTGTTACTAATCATAATATAACTTTACTGAAATCATGGTTCTATTTGTTAAGGAAAGTATGAGTGACGCAATGTTTTGTAAAGAATTTGAAAAATTATGAAACATTCCCGTAGCTGCTTCTATCACCTTCGTTGGCTTTCCACGATAAGACTGTCTTTAATACTGGTGACTTCAAGGAGTAAGTTTTCCAATAATCTCTCGCTTCCAAAGAGTAATGTGAAGGACTGAAAATAAAAATATAAATTAATAAAAATTTATGATAACGGCGATATTGCGATATTTGTCTCTTATATCTTACATCGCCTTCTTCGATCGCTGAGATTCCAATATCAGTCAATATAACTGCGGAAATTAATATATGCACGAAATAAACGGATCTCAAAGTCATGTTAACTGAAAAGCTTTGTAGTCCAAGTTAAATTTGTCTCCGCAAACATCTATTGATAAGTGCTTCTATATAAAGGGATGAAGATTTGTATCAAGACATAACAGAGAAGGTGATTAATAAAATATGTATATAGTGTCTTAAAAGTATATTTTTGTCACTACCAAGCTATAATAGGAAGATTTATGAAATCAGTGTTACTTCGACAGAAGAGTATGCTTGCCCTAAAAAAAAATTATATTATATATTTGGCTGATAATTTCGTACATTTTCAATACACGCCTGCAATTCTTCGTACTTTATTAAGCATCTAAAATGTGTACATTAGACCGTATCGGAACAAAAGTTTGCAGTACACCCCTGAGCCTCAGTATTTTTTCAAGGTAATCGAACATGTTTCTTTTTTTCGGATTTTAAGTTGTACTCTATACCCTCGACATTTACAGTCGGATCTTAAAGTATGATATAAAGAAGAGAATTTTTTCCAAAGTTCATTGGCTTCGGGTATTCTAGCATTCTAGTAGATAGGCAAGTAGGTGAAATGGTTCAAGTGCCAGTCTGGCACTCCCCAAGTAGCACTGAAGCGCCGTTTTGATACCATTATGAGATTTCCGATAGGCAGATATCTACAGCCAGCCAGCGCTGTTGATACAAAGGAGAAGATTGATGGGATTTAGGTTGGCGCACTGTCCCAGGCTGTCGAAGAAAGGAGCAACCAGTGACCTTAATCGACTTTCTGCCAAACCCGGACATTTCCAAAAAAAGTACTCAACGGTCTCTTTTTCTAAAAGGTCGCCACAGCTTCGGCAATGGGGGTTAAATGCTAACCATAGCTTTTCCGCTTGTGTGCCGATCGTCCAGTGACCGGTAAACACAGCTACGAGTCTGGAAATGGAATGGCGAGGAGTCCAAAGTCTGAGTCCTTCGTATATCATATTGGGGAGAATAAATTGTGTAGTTCACAACTCTCAGGGGGATACCGATGACCGGGTGGGAGGTCTCTGAGGCCAATTCAGTCCCCTTCCTCGAAAGCTCATCAGCAATTTCATTTCCCTCTATGTTCCCATGTCCTGGAACCCAGATCAGAGAAATGTTACCAGCACACCTAAGAGATGTGATATCCTCCTTACAGTAGTTTACTAATTTCGTTCTGCACTTTGGCGTCGTTAGAGCCTTAATCGCGGCTTGACTCTCACAGAAAAAGTGTTAATATCTCCCTCGCTCCCGCGTTCCCTAAGCATTTTGCATGCCCGCAGGATCGCAAAGACTTCTGCTTGAAAAACACTAGGAGTATTCGGCAGTTTAAAGGAGATAGATAAATTGGCTGATTTAAATAAAACCCCTGCTCCGACTCCCGATTCCTTCTAGGAACTATCAGTGAAGGCAGAGGTGCAAGCGTCGGTGCATACTTCGCAGGTTTATTTCTGTAGTCAATCTTCATTTACTTTCAATGGAAAGTCTACATTCTAGTACTTAAGTTAATTAGAGCTCGCGAACAATAAATAAACTTTTGCTTAGTAAGTTTTTGGATTCGAAGGCAATTTAGATTTTTATTTTGCATGCACTTAGAGATGGCCATTTTACATTTTTCGTCATATCTTCGACATTTATGATCGGATCTTGGAGTATATTAGATCTCTATTTTCTTTTCTCTCTATGGAATTTGTTTTTCCTGTAAATGAATGTTTGAAATTAGTCTTAGTTTGAAGTCGGTACGTTCCCAAATATATATCGTGGATTTGTCAGTTGCCTGAAGTCGTTCAACTTTTGCTTCAACGCTTTTGCTACCCCGAGGATATTTTGCTTGCGATGATAATGGACTCAGATCCGCTAGTGCATTTAGTAGGAGCTTGCAGAGAGCAAAGAGATGTATTCGTCAAATGTTCGAATTGACTTAGCCGCATTACTTTCAGTTCTTCACGTAAGACTAACTGAAAGGCCTACCTTTGGAAAAAAAATTTCAAATTACCAGGCTGGCATAAGGGAAAACCTTCAGTTGTTTCAGTTTTCTTTGCTAAACTTATTATTTTCACATCATTGTCATTCTCGAAACGCCGGGAGTTTTATTCATGTCTGAATAAAATTCCTCTTTAATGCTTAATCTGCTACTAAAAATACCAAGTTTCATTGAGCTGCACTAAGCGTTATTATTTCATTCGCTTACCACGATTGTCTGTAATTGTTGACAAGTTTATGAAATCTTTTATTGGTATACTGGCCAATATAAACATACACTTACTCTAAAGCCTGTAAGCCGTCCAACTGAATCCAATAAATAAATCATCCACGAAAAATGTTTTGTTATTTTTTTAGAGTAAGGACTCTATACTATTTTTATTTTACACTTAAAACTCGTTTAGTTTCGAATGTGGCTGCGGATTCTCTAAAGATATGCGCAGGGTAACCTTTTGGGGAAAAACTTTATTTCTTCTTACTTTTCACTTATCAGTTTTTGACGTGATAACGTCTTATAATTCGATTTAACAGGCTGCACGCACGAAAAAATATGTCGTTACCTTGTTCATTAGTGTTACCTTGCTCATTTGTCGTTACCTTGCTCATTGCCGTTACCTTGAATGAACTGCAAGCGAAAGCGCGGAACGAACGACAAAGCAAACAAGGCAAACGAAAGGCAACGTTCGACATCTTGCTCTCTCCTATTTAAGTGAGCGTATATATTGATTATTATTAATTTTATTATTGATTATTATTAATTTTCTTATTGATTATTATTAATTTGATTTACTTGAAGAATTTTAAGTAAAACCAAGTTTGTTAATAATACCTGTTGTTTTAATGTTATTATTATTAATTTTTTTATTATATATGAAGGAAAAAATGTATGGTATATTAATATTTACCACATACCTTATAAGATATGTTGTATACTAATATATGTATATAAACATGCATATACAAATACAATTTCGCGCAATTTTCAAAAAGAACAAATCTATATGTAAAGATGCATACAAGTCATATGGACATATCAAATATACGAATCTATTCCGTACGCAAGCAAATGTAAGCTAATGTGCTTGAACTGCAAGTGAGAGCGCGGAACGAACGACAAAGGGCACAATCGGCCCCCGCGTTCGGCAACGTTCGACATCTGGCTCTGTCCTACTTGAGAGAGCATATATATGTATGTATATGCGCATATGTAGGTATATAAATTCACGTACTTGTATTTGCATATGCCTTCTTCCTGTGTGCATGGTAATGAACCATTTCTCTGTTGAGAATAGGACGATGATAGAAAAAGTAGGAAATGAAAGGGAGTGTTTCGAGTGTAAAGTGTCTTGAAAAAGGCAAATCGATGATGGTGCCTCTTAGTGTTGTTGACTTATTAACGTCTGATGCACAATCGAAATTGAAGATATCTTTCATGAATTTGATAAATGTTTCGTCATTTTTCACGTTTGTTTAAATGTAACTTGACCTATTCCATTGCAATTCCATTTACCTCCTCCTCTATATCCATACAAAATATCTATCAAACAAATAAAATTAAAATTTTGTTTTGAAAATTGTAACCATTCCATCAATATTTTCTTATGACGTTGTCACGTTAAACTATCGTCAGTAAACCGACTTTACAGACAACCTATTTTTTTATCATATATTTTTAATTCTTGATTTTAGTTCGTTTTGTTTTAATTTTTTTACTAATTTTTTCTTAGAGCTTGAACAATTGAAATAGCTATGGAGACCTACAAGACTGTTAACTGTAAATTGTTTGCCAGCTAAGCTGTGGATTTCATACTTAAATTATAAATCACTTGCACACTGGAAAACAGTTTACTTTCACATACCGACCTTGCCACGCAATCTACTGATGCCTCAAAATTCGCTGTAACATTCGAGAAGTTTATTTAGAACTTTCAAATTTCCACTTTTTCGTTACTCTTTTCCAATCAATTTTAAAGCCAATGCTTTAAACGATAATTGATTGCGCTCGACCGTTCAAATCAATTTATTTTATGAAACTGTGCTATTATTGAGCTGAGATAATTGATTTGGCAGTAAATATGCGAAAATATTCTGATTAATAGATAGGGAGAAAGGTAGATAGAGAAAGCGAGAGAGTGATGCAAGCGCAGTTAATTCTAATACTCTCAATTGCTCATCTTCTCTGGCAGTTTTCGCAGCTATTAAGCTACTCCTTGAAGGAATATATTATTTATTGGGCATGCCATCCCCGTTCCTTCGCCCCAAAAGAACCGTTTGCACTACGTGAAGCCTCCTCTTTTTAATGCAAAAATTGTTTATATTGATTCGCAGCTCAGAAGATTTGTGTCAGTTTGTCTTCATGTGAAAAGGTTATAAGCTTATCGCCTATTTCTTAATCTGAAATGATTGCACTCACTTGATTGCAGTCGCCATTGATGCACATACATACTCACATACTTATGCAAATATATATAAAAAATGTTGTGTATTCGTTTACCCCGTGAGGGTGAAAAATTCAACGGGAATTTTGAGCCACTTCAAATTTGTATATTTTATTATACAAAAAATTTAGTGGGTTATAAAACTGCGCTGGACTACCACTCGAAAGTGCACAGATTCGAATTTGGAGATGATAGAAAAAGTTGTTTCTAATAGCAACCGTCCCACTCAAGCAATGATAAACGTCCGAGTGTATCTCTTCCGTACAAAGCTCCTCATAGAAGCCAGTTGTCGTTCGGAGTCATCTTTAAACTGTAGGACCCTCCAAAAATAGCAGAAGGAGTCTTGCTAAAATCAAACAAATTATACGTAAAAAATTAGGATATAATATATAATATCGGCACATCTATAGGTAAAATCCGCCAAACTGTCGCTGTCGATTCATGAATGCCTAATTATTCAGAGCGTCGCGATAGCGATGTTGAAGTTTGTTCAGCAACATCTTGCGCTACATAAAATTGTACATTTATCTACATGACAAATATCAATGATAATATAAAAAAAGTAGCCGTCTAGGAATTCTTCACTACGTCAGGCGTTACTTTTGAAGGAGCCTTTATATCTATATATACACATATTCAGCCGTTTTTAGCGTTGTGATGAACTTTACGGAGAATGGCTCAACCGATTTTAACCAAACTTTGCCACATTGAAGAGACACATGTGGAGAAGGTTTGTGTTTTGAAATTTTTCGTCGATCGAGACAAACTTTTGCTTAAAATGTAGGTGACAAAATTGTCTTTCAGAAAACCTATCTAATGTCGATAAAAAAATTTTTTTCTTCCAGAAAAAAGTTAATAAACTTTGATAATTTAGTAAAAAACGTCAAAAATGCCTTGTTTTTAACTTTCAACAGCTGTTTTGCGAACTATATATTGCCATGTAGGTTATATGCGTGGGCCTTTCGAAATTTATGTACTTCAAAGAAATGGCGCGCACTGTTTTTGAAATTGCAGGTAATAACTGCACTATTGCCACAAAAACAGGTTTTTTGGGAATATCTCGGAATCCGTTCTTTGAAAAAAAAAAAAAATCATTTTTGGTTTCAGCGACCTCAAATTAGTCTAAAAAACGACTTTTGGTCGAGGACCATTTTTGGTGTAATCTAGTGTAATCAGTGATGCCATTTGTAAAAAAGAGCGAAATTTCAATAATAGCTTTACATTTTTCCAAGCGGCACAAGAAATTCTATGAGCAAAGGCAGTGTACCTATTTTAATGACCATATGTGTACAATATACCCTATCGGACGATTTATAATATTTACCAATTGCCCGATCATATCATCGGCCAATCATATTTGGCACTTGTGAATTAGAAATGCACAGGTCCATATCAAGATTTCCATCACTCAAAATCATTTTTTGTTATTTATTTAGTATTAAAGTTATTCAAAAACAAAATTGGATGATTAATTTTGTGCCTCCTCGTATGTATGTGGCTATATATAATATGTGTATATGTATGCATTTACTTATTTATGCTATTTTCTTGTTTTGCTCTCCGTGTTGTCAAACTCCAAAAATATGTGCCAAGTTCTTTCCATTGCATGCCGGATGTGTCACGGGAATGCGTATATTTTTGCTTGTAGATTTATTTGTAGCTCTATCAGTCAGTGCTTAGGTATTCTAGAAAATTTATGAATCCAGTTATGATCATTTCACAATACTCAGAGAGACCAGAAAATACATACTTACTTAGCATTTTACTTTATCACTACTTTCACGGGCTTATCAGTGTGTCTTATTGCCATATGCGTATAAATTATATGGTTCCAATCACCCCAAGTGATGTCTTCGAAGTTACGATTCAAGTTTCTATTAGTGTGTAAAAAATATAGCACGCATGTAATATAATCTAAGTACTCGTAATGGGTGCTTACGGTAGTTGATGGCATGCATATATGTGGCTATAACTTTCCGAGACCATTAGTTTTCTTTTGGCTCTCTTTCAGATAAGACACGAAGGACTACAACTTAACTCAAGAAATGAAGAGACATGAAGTTATCGTTACTACATGTATGGTATACCGATTTAGAAATCTCTAAATCTTAAATCTTTCATTCGTCCATAAGTTTTGCCGTGAATTGAAAATCTGTTGCCAAATGCAAAAAACATGGGGAACCTTCTGACACCGTCCGATCTGCAGAATTTATTCAACACGATCATTGACGAGGACCTCTCAAAATCAGCTAGGGCCACTGCGAGTGAGCTCAATGTTTCTGAGGGGCTTATCCGTCGAGTTGTCCATGAAGATGTCCGGTATAAATTCTAAGTTTTGCGCAGAAGACAGTTTTTGTCAGAGCAAAGACGAGAACAGCGTGTTATCCGATCAAAACGTTTTCTAAACAAAATTAAACACCCGGAAGCACTTGAGATGTCATGGGTTTTTACTGATGGAAAGCGCAAAAGGCAAACAATGGCTATGGGTCTATCTTACAAAGGTGCCAACCTGCAGAGGTACTAGTTGTCATGCACACGAAATTTCCAACCATTGTTATGGTTTTAGGTGCTGTGAGAAACAAAGAATATGCCGTTGTCAACACACTTCTTCTTCTATAGAGGTTCCAGAGACAGTAGTGAAAGCCTCGATTGATAGTGTACGCAGAGAAAGTCCATAAATCTTTCAACAAGGCTCTGCTCCCTAACACAAAGCATTGGTGACACAAGGTTCTATGGGGTGTCAGTCCAATAAGCATCCTCTTAACACCATTTCTTCTCTGAAGGTTGCAGACCGTTATGATCAATATGAATAAGGAGCATTTGATTCGGGCATGCACTCGGTTCCGGACCGGGATTGAGGAGGTTATTGATTGATTTTATGGATACATAATAGGTTAATATTTTGTAAAAAATTCGTGAGGTTCGGCTAAGTAATGGTGGTAATCGGTTTGTACGACCGACTCACTTAGACCTTACAGGTTCGCTGTGATACCATTGTGCGACACAGAAACCTCATTTATTTTCCTTCCTGGAACCATTTTCCGGCTTTTATGCAGCGCAGAATTGGCCAGGCTGTTAAGAGAGACGGTAAGAGAGTTTTGAAAAGCATTTATCTAGACAATCTGCTCTGATTTTAGCTAAGGCTGTACAATTGCAAAGGAAGTGCTCAACTGCTTCCTCCTCTTCCTCATCTCTACAGTTAACTACAATACTTATGGGAGAAAACTTCTAGTCTCGAGGAATGCTTGCCATATAGCCAATGACTGGTTAGAAAGCCACGACCTTCGAGAAATCCGTTTGTCTCTTTCTTTGTGTTTATTTGCGGCCACATTAGCCTCGCTCTTTTGCATGTGCCTTCATTCGTGTGGTTTCATTAAATAAAAGCAAATTAGTTTTATTCTCAAGTTGCCCTCGAATACCGTACGCATCCTGTATATACACAAAATTTACACTTTTCTTACCCAGTACCGCATAAAATTCTATCGTGTGGATACCACCAACCACTTTTCAGTCGCTTAGCGCAATTTTGCCGAGGCAAAGTGTCAATATCCCTTGTTATGAATACTTCACCTGTGAGAGATGTAAGTTCGTCCCCTGCCGTACCTTCTGCTCCGTGTACAAACATCAACTGATACATCGTGTTCTTACTGGATATAACAAAATCCTTATAGATTTCATATGGACTTTCTCCAGTGCTTATACCCAATTGTATCCATAATTCGGTATTTTTATTTGGTAGCATCATTTTGTGTATAGCTTCAAGACCAATAAAGAAGTTACCATTTAAATTGCCGAAACCATTCCTGTACTTATCCCGTCCTAGATCGAATGATAACGTTTCATCGATACGACGTTGTATGACAAGCCAAGCTTTACCTTTATTTGGATCAGGTAAACAATAGGCCGGCATAGTTAGGTTGCGTTCAGTTATTTCTAAACCGTAAACACCACCGTTTTTTTCCACTGTATTGGAATTGATTGCTTCATCGCAGGAAGCTGAACGCTTACCTAACGGCTTTGAGTTGACTTTTACTACTTCGGCAGTAGCGTTTGGCAAAAAGGCTTGGTATGAAAAGTCATCTGGATTTTCTGTCTTTGATGAACATTTTGGAAACTGTGTTGGATAATTTTTAAGCTCCGTCAATATCTCATTCGATTGGTTAAAGGAATGTTTTATTTCGTTGTGTGCTTGTTCGAAACTGGCAGTCGTTTGTTTCAATTGCTCAGCAAATTCTTTTATTTGTGTCTCAAGTTTTTCGTACTGTGTGTTTTCATTGCTGTTATCGTTCTGTTGAGCATTCCGAAGTTGCTGGTTGTCTTGTATTTGGTTCAGTAACTTCGTCTCGAACAGTTGTATTTCTTTAGTAAACCAATCCCGTTGTGACTTCATTGCGTGTTCGATTGTTTCTAGGTCAAACCCTTCCTGTCTTATTTTATGAGTTTCCAGTTCATCGCTAATAAATTTTTGCATTCTCATCCACGTTTCCTGATTTTGTCTCCTGAGATCGCGTTCAATTGTAACGACAATGTTTCGAGTATTCCGATTGTCCTCAAGTAGGGTGTTGAGACTAAGAACAAATGAAATAATTTGAAGGCAAATTTTGTTTTACTAATCATAATATAACTTTACTGAAATCATGGTTCTATTTGTTAAGGAAAGTATGAGTGACGCAACGTTTTGTAAAGAATTTGGAAAATTATGAAACGTTCCCGTAACTGCTTCTATCACCTTCGTTGGATTTCCGCGATAAGACTGTCTTTAATACTGGTGACTTCAAGGAGTAAGTTTTCCAATAATCTCTCGCTTCCAAAGAGTAATGTGAAGGACTGAAAATAAAAATATAAATTACTAAAAATGTATGATAACGGCGACATTTGTCTCTTATATCTTACATCGCCTTCTTCGATCGCTGAGATTCCAATATCAGTCAATATAAGTGCGGAAATTAATATATGCACGAAATAAACGGATCTCAAAGTCATGTTAACTGAAAAGCTTTGTAGTCCAAGTTAAATTTGTCTCCGCAAACATCTATTGATAACTGCTTCTATATAAAGGGATGAAGATTTGTATCAAGACATAACAGAGAAGGTGATTAATAAAATATGTATATAGTGTCTTAAAAGTATATTTTTGTCACTACCAAGCTACAATAGGAAGATTTATGAAATCAGTGTTACTTCGACAGAAGAGTATGCTTGCCCTAAAAAAATATTATATTATATAATTGGCTGATAATTTCGTACATTTTCATTACACGCCTGCAATTCTTCGTACTTTTATTAAGCATCTAAAATGTGTACATTAGACCGTATCGGAACAAAAGTTTGCAGTACACCCCTGAGCCTCAGTATTTTTCCAAGGTAATCGAACATGTTTCTTTTTTTCGGATTTTAAGTTGTACTCTATACCCTCGACATTTACAGTCGGATCTTAAAGTATGATATAAAGAAGACAATTTTTTCCAAAGTTCATTGGCTTCGGGTATTCTAGCATTCTAGTAGATAGGCAAGTAGGTGAAATGGTTCAAGTGCCAGTCTGGCACTCCCCAAGTAGCACTGAAGCGCCGTTTTGATACCATTATGAGATTTCCGATAGGCAGATATCTACAGCCAGCCAGCGCTGTTGATACAATGGAGAAGATTGATGGGATTTAGGTTGGCGCACTGTCCCAGGCTGTCGAAGAAAGGAGCAACCAGTGACCTTAATCGACTTTCTGCCAAACCCGGACATTTCCAGAGAAAGTACTCGACGGTCTCTTTCTCTAAAAGGTCGCCACAGCTTCTGCAATGGGGGTTAAATGCTAACCATAGCTTTTCCGCTTGTGTGCCGATCGTCCAGTGACCGGTAAATACAGCTACGAGTTTGGAAATGGAATGGCAAGGAGTCCAAAGGACTTTCTGAGTCGTATCGTATTGGGGCCAAATTGTTTTCGAAATGGCACATGAAGAAATCAAGCTCAATCTGTTCTCCGCTTTTCTGAGAAATAAATTGTGTAGTTCACCTTCAACAACTGTCAGGGGGATACCGATGACCGGGTAGGAGGTCTCTGAGGCCAATTCAGTCCCCTTCCTCGAAAGCTCATCAGCAATTTCAATTCGCTCTATGTTCCCATGTCCTGGAACCCAGATCAGAGAAATATTACCAGCACACCCAAGAGATGTGATCTCCTCCTTACAGTAGTTTACTAATTTCGTTCTACACTTTGGCGTCGTTAGAGCCTTAATCGCGGCTTGACTCTCGGAGAAAAAGTGTTAATATCTCCTTCGCTCCCGCATTTTCTAAGCATAGTCCATGCCTGCAGGATCGCAAAGACTTCTGCTTGAAAAACACTAGGAGTATTCGGCAGTTTAAAGGAGATAGATAAATTGGCTGATTTAAATAAAACCCCTGCTCCGACTCCCGATTCCATCTTGGAACCATCAGTGAAGGCAGAGGTGCAAGCTTCGGTGCATACTTCACAGGTTTATTTCTGTGGTCAGTCCTCATTTACTTTCAATGGAAAGTCTGTATTCTAATACTTAAGTTGGTTAAAGCTCGCGAACAATAAATAAACTTTTGCTTAGTAAGTTTTTGGATTCGAAGGCAATTTAGATTTTTATTTTGCATGCACTTAGGGATGGCCTTTTTACATTTTTCGTCATATCTTCGACATTTATGATCGGATCTTGGAGGATGTTAGATCTCTATTTTCTTTTCTCTCTATGGAATTTGTTTTTCCCGTAAATGAATGTTTGAAATTAGTCTTAGTTTGAAGTCGGTACGTTCCCAAATATATATCGTGGATTCGTCAGTTGCCTGAAGTCGTTCAACTTTTGCTTCAACGCTTTTGCTACCCCGAGGATATTTTGCTTGCGATGATAATGGACTCAGATCCGCTAGAGCATTTAGATGGCTGTGCAAAGATTGTAGCAGCACGCAGAAAACAATGGGATCCATTCGTCAAATGTTGGCATTACTATCAGTTCTTCAGTTAAGACTAACGGGAAGACCTACCTTTGCAAAATAAATTATCAAATTGCCAAGTTGGCATAAGGAAAACCTTCAGTTGATGAGTTTCTTTGCTAAACTTAATTATTTTCACATCATCACGTTGTCATTCTCGAAACGCCGAGTGTTTTGTTCATGCAGTTCGTGAGTCTGCGTGGTGGTAACCGGCAGTGCATGGACCACATTTTATTTAAGCGCGAGCACCGATAGAAGTACAGCCAATCGCACTAAAAATTGATCGATTAGAACTTTAATTAAAAAAAATTTTTATTTGATTTTTTTTTATTGTTTTTTTTTTTAATTTTTAAAAGTTGCGAGGATCTCTAAGGCAAGTACTGGAACGGGATACTTGGGGTCAAAGATCTTTTGTAACAAACAAAAATTTTGTGATCGAGGCAAAAACATCAATCCCTCATTCTCTACTATAAATGCCGCAGACATGACGAAAAATGTAACAAAGGCGACCCCAACGTTCGACAAAAATTTTTTGTTTTTTATCAATACCAAATATGTTAGACTGAGGGTGTATTAATTGGTGAGAACTGGCAAGCCCAATTTATTTTCCAACTCTAGTATGTCTGTATTCTATGTTGTTTTTGGGTTTGAAAATGATATCGGAAAGCCAGAAGACTCCAAAGCAAACTGTTTGTAATTCTTGACAAGTTTATGTAATCATTTATTGGTATACTGGCTAATATAAACAGACATTTACTCTAAAGCCTGTAAGCCGTCCAACTGAAGCTAATAAATAAATCATACACGAACTTCATCATGCGCCCAAGTTTCAATCGAAGCCTTACTCTATACTATTTTGATTTGACACTTAAAACGAATCTAGTTTCGAATATAGCTGCGCATTCTCTGAAGATATGCGCTAAGTAACCTTTTGGGAAAAAACTTTATTTCTTCTTACTTTTCACTTATCCGTTTTTTGTTTATTTTTGTTTTTAATTTATCTTTCATTTTTTTCTAGTTCGATTTGTGAGTTTTTTATAAAAAAAATTTTTTTGTAAATAATTTTAATTTTTTTATTTTGGTTTGTGAGTTCTTTATAAATTTTTTTTAATGAAAAATGTTTTTAATAAAAAAAATTTTTTTAATCTCGTTTTTTGAGTTTTTTATCAAAAATTTTTAATAAAAAAAATTTTTTTTTGATATTATTCTTTGTTAATGTTGCTTATCCGTTGTTTTTTTTTTAATTTATCTTTAACTCTATTTTCTTTTCTCCTCGTAAATATTTTTTTATAAGTGTTCTAATAGTTTATTAATGTTTTGTATTTAAAATTTTTCTTTCTTAATTTTTTTTTTTAATTTTTGGTTTTAGTTCTGTTTTTAGTTTATTTTTTTAAGTTAATTTTTTTATCATTTATTTTTAATTCTTGATTTTAGTTCATTTTTGTTTTAATTTTTTTACTAATTTTTTCTTAGAGCTTGAATAATTGAAATAGTTATGGCAAGCTTACAAGAGTGTTAACTGTAAATTGTTTGCCAGCTAAGCTGTGGATTTCATACTTAAATTATAAATCACTTGCACACTGGAAAACAGTTTACTTTCACATACCGACCTTGCCACGCAATCTACTGATGCCTCAAAATTCGCTGTAACATTCGAGAAGTTTATTTAGAACTTTTAAATTTACACTTTTTCGTTACTCATTTCCAATCAATTTTAAATTCAATGTTTTAAACGATAATTGATTGCGCTCGACCGTTCAAATCAATTTATTTTATAAAACTGTGCTATTATTGAGCTGAAATAATTGATTTGGCAGTAAATATGCGAAAATATTCTGAAAATAATCCGTTCCTTCGCCCCAAAAGAACCGTTTGCACTACGTGAAGCCTCCTCTTTTTAATGCAAAACTTGTTTGTATTGATTCGCAGCTCAGAAGATTTGTGTCAGTTTGTCTTCATGTGAAAAGGTTATAAGGTTATCGCCTATTTCTTAATCTGAAATGATTGCACTCACTTGATTGCAGTCGCCATTGATGCACATACATACATATTCACACATACTTATGCAAATAAATATAAAATATGAGGTGCATTCGTTTACCCCGTCAGGGGAAAATCAAAAATCAACGGGAATTTTGATCCGCTTCAAATTTACATTTTATTATACTACAGTTTAGTGGGTTATAAAACTGCGCGTGACTACCATTCGGAAGTGCACAGATTCGAATTTGGATAGAAAAAGTTGTTTCTAATAGCAACCGACCCACGCAAGCAATGATAAACGTCCGAGTGTATCTCTTCTGTACAAAGCTCCTCATAGAAACCAGTTGTCGTTCGGAGTCGGCTCTAAACTGTAGGACCCCCCATAAATAGCAGAAGGAGTCGTGCTAAAATCAAACAGATTATATGTAAAAAATGATATCATTTAAATGTCCACCATGACTACGTGTACAGGTAACATCCGCCTAATTGTCGCCGTCGATTTATGAGAATGTTGCCTTATTGTTGAGAACGTCGAAATTTCGATGTTGAAGTTTGTTCAGCAACATTTTGCGCTGCAGCAACAATATTCTCAGCACAACGTCCTGTTTGTGGTCTGCCAGTCTAACTGCCTTTTTCCATTCTGAAAATAAACAGTTTCTTTGAATTTTTTTCACCAACCTCTGAATTGTCCAATTATTCGGTCGATTATTTCCACCAAAATTCACGAATTTTTGCGAAATGTTGTTCTTAAAGATCGACCATTTTCATACTAATTTTCAATCATTTTAACGCGTTGTTCTATCGTATAAAACTGTACATTTGTCTACTTGACAACTATCAAAGATAGCATAAAAAAAGTTACCGTCTACGAATTATTCACTACGTCAGGCGTCACTTTTAAAGGAGCCTTTATACATACCCTAATATCGTAAAAATGACGTTCTCATATGAGAAGAATTTCACAAAATTTTTATTTTGAATTTTAGTGCGGTCCGAGCTCAGACCGATGCATACCGTACCGAATACCGAAAAAACCGGCCTTTTCTCGAAAACACATTTTCCAAATCGACTGGACTCGTAACTCAAACCAATGTGGGCGAATCCACCTGAAATTTGATATAAATATTGCTTGTTTTTATAAACAATTTTTGTTTGTGTTTTTGTTTTTTTGTTTGCTTTTGTTTATTGTTTTGTTGTTAATTTGGTTTAAAAAAAAACACGCCCTGGTTTCAAAAATCGGGGTGATCTATTCTATGTCCTTCAGCATAGCGGTACAAGTCTTTTGGATGACCTCTACGTACTCAAACCGTTTTCCTTTCATGACCAAATGCAATTTTCCGAAAGAAGTCACAGGGAGCCATGTCAGGCGACTACGGTGAGTGAATGATGGTGAAAATTCGATTTCTGGTCAAAAAATCAGTTACAAGAGTGGATCGATGAGATGGTGCATTAAGATGCAATAAGCGCCAGCTTCCTGTTTCGCGATATTCAGGGCGAGTTCGACGAGTGCGATGCAACAAACACTTCAAAACGCCAAGACAGAAAATTACATTCACGGTTTGGCCCGTTTCTTTGGAATCGTAAAAACAAATGAGTATCGACTCTATTTTTGACTTCTTCAAACACGATTTTTTGGATGGTGGCTCATCTGGGTGGCCTTCCATTCGCCATTTTGACGCTTAGTTTCAGGTTCATGTTGTAAGCACCACCTTTCACACCAGTTACAATCTTGTAAAGGAAGTTTTTGTCCTTTCTCGCCTCTTTAATGAGGCCTTTCGAATGTTCAATTCTGAGCAATTTTTGGTCCTCAGTTAACTTGTGCGGAATGAAACGTGCACAGACCTTTCGTAATCCCAAATGGTCAGTTAAAATGCCATAAAATTATGTTTTGGAGATGTTCAACTCCGATTTCATGAATTTTAACGATGATTTCGGTTCATTTTCGATAAACTTACGAAAAATTTCAATGGAGTTCTCGGTGATTGCTGATTTTGGGCGGCCCGTATGTTCATTGCCATTAATGTCTTCACAACCGTCTCTGGAACGTGAAAACCACTCATAAACTCTGGCACGAGATAGACGATCATCGCCATAAACTTTTTTCATCAATTCAAATGTTTCGGTAAACGTTTTACCGATTTGAAAATAAAATTTGGTATCAGCTTTTTGTTCCAAACTCATTTTTGTACCGATGACACAAACATCCTGACACTTAACACGCAATAACTTCGCTTCTACTGAACCGAATGTCACCAAGCTTTCACTGGAAGTCAGCTAGAGATGTAACTTCCAACTAGGCTTACCACATCCCAAAAGCCAGCCAGCCAGCTTGACACTCACCTAAAATGAGCTTGATTTGTTGCAAGAACATCATAACTGAAAGAGTTAGGAAAATTCAGAAAAACTACCTAAATTTACTGCTCTCGAATTTACTTTGCCTCTCTAGCAGCAGAAAAAACTGCTTTGGAAATATTGCAGCCGAGAAAGCAAAAGCTAAACTAAGAAATTTTTCTTCAGCCGCCCAGGTTTCCAAGTCGCTTGCTCTTCGATTGCAGCAGTCACGTTTCAATCCTGTTGTAGGTGTTGTTGCTGTTATTGTTAGTATAGTAAATAGCGCCGCTACTGCAATAAAAGTAGACATTGTTGCTACTGCGGTTGTTGTTGTAACTGTCATTTTTCAAAGAATTATGTGCTTTGCCAACCCGTTGGTTTTTCAGTAACTTGTTGCTGTTGCTCTTTGTCGCATTCTCATGTGTCACTTTTATTGATAAATTTTATTGTAATTGATCTATGACGGTAGCCGACACAAAAATAAATAAAAGGAGCCCCTTTTAGGTTTTATTGTTAGTGGTACAAAAATACTTTGAAGCCATGGTCAGCAAGTCAATTTTGAGTGTTCTTGGGGTCAAACGGATAACTCACATTAACACACTCGTATATATCGAAATGAAACCTTTTTTGTTTCAATTGGGAATACCTTGAATATGCCCAAGGATGCAGCCAGTTTCCACTTGCAACCTCCACACACAACCTCCAGAATCCGCTGTGCTCCGTTGAGGATGCGCAAATCCTTTAAAATATGAAGTATTGAAATTTCGAACTTGGGATTATAGAATAAATGAAGTGTAAGTGGTTGGCCATGGTTGCTCATTCCAGTGCTAATTTTTCATATTCCGGTTTTATTTCTAAACGCAATTAAGTCTTTCCGATCTCTGCTAAACCGTCTAGAAGTGTATCTGAAGCGCGTTTTTCGTAAAGCGCACAAAAAGAGCTAAATGAACTCTATTCTATCTCTTCTTCGTCTTTCCACCTTCACAGAAATGCAGAACTTCGCACCTAGCGGCTATAAGGCCAAAAGTTCAGTGCAATGTTGATATTTTTATGAAAAGCCATAAATTCGTTTTACGTTTGTTTTCTAAGTTCGCCAAGCGTTGGTCAAAGTGAGCGCAATACTTTGCTGGTATCGCGAATAGCCCGCCTGAAGTTAGTAGCTGTTTGTCTTATGAAAATCATTTAACCGTCTTGTGAAAACAGAAAGCTCACAAGCACCACTATAAGTGAACCCGATTCAAACAGTCTTGACAGTCCTTCATCTACTTCGTTAAGTAGTTTGCGAAGCAGCATTTCGTTTCCGGAAGCAGTACGAATTGACGCTGTGCTGTCGTAAAGAGTGTAAAGATCTTCGACATTTCTGAACACATTTCGTAGTAATCTTTACCGCCTTAGATGGGTTTCGATCGCTGTCTGATTGTTTACGAAGACAGTAAGTTTTGAAGAAACGATATCCAAGTTTGCCGCCATGTCAGCTACAAAATTTTGCAGTAGTGTGGAAGTTTGCATGTTTTTCTCAAAGAAAGTTGCTAGGAATCGACACCGGATACTGTGAAAAAAGGCCCTTTTTGAACCATCTGTAAATATTGGGCAGCTTGTGGATGCTTAAAATGATATGATATTCACTGTGTGAGAGAAGTGAACGTCGAAGTTCTGTTCAAAGTCGACGTCTGTTATGTTTTAGTCACAGTTTCTTTTTGTTTTTGGTTTTGTTACAATATATTTAATAAAAAGTAATAATAAAATAAATAATAAATGTGTAAGACTTAAATACTTATAAATTAGACTACTGAAAATCAATGTAAAATTAATTTGCCTCTCTGTTCTCCTTTCTTTTCAGGTAAGTTTACGAAAGCTTAAGAATACCACAAAGTACGTTTATGTGGATCACTGCTGAGAAATGATAGTCGTATGCCAAAGCTATTTGACAACGAAAAATATGTTCTTTCATAGCTCAGGTCAGTATAAATCAAATGTGAAAAGCGTTCCAGGATCGCACTTATCACTGAAGCAACCAAACTAAGTAGACAAACCCCAGCTACAGTCAGATGTTTGGGGTAAAGCCTTCTCTATTAAGGGTAGTATCACTCGCTCATTACAACCAAAGTCTTTAGTTGAAAAATGTTTCGTGTAACAATTAAGCCTTGAATCTTTATAAAAATTACGAAACTTGAAATCTATAGTTTATTGAAAGTAGTTCAAAGCAACGAATGCTTATCGTGAGGGTGTGTTTTTTAATGTTTCTGGCGTTTCCAATATACTCTTTCTCGACAGAAATGGATAATAATATCAAAAACATTAGTAATCTGATTTGATCTTGCATTTCGTTGGGTTTCTAAAGGCCAAACTATCGCTGAAGTCCCTGAAAGAAAAAGGACAAAGCAACCCAAATTGTGGGAGGAAAAGTTAAAGGCTACGTAAAGACAAAAGATAACTAGCCATTAGTATAACGTCAGGCCATGAACGCCACGCCCACCTTCCAAGCAATGGTAATTTTTAGAAAAAGTCATATCTCTGTTATAAATAAAGCAAAGTTACTTCGCTTTGTTACCAATAATGAAGCCAAGTTATAAAAGTGGGTGGGAAAAAATGTATCTTTATATGCACTTAATAAACCTCTTTTAGACGTAGTACAAGTAGTGCTCCTCCGCTCAATATCGGAAATCGCATTAAGACCTTGCCCACTTTTTATATACATATATAGACCCAATTGTCGTCCGTCCCTCTGTTATGAGAAGTCATAGCTCTAATTGTCTATGCGTTTGTTTGATTCCGAAAACAAACAGCCAGCTCCAGCTCCTGTGGAGCCCAGTAGTTGACGACCTGCTTCAGTTGCTGACAAACAACGGAATCCGCTTTCATGGATAAGCGGATGACGTTGTAATTATAGCGAGAGGTAACCTCGAGAGCATTCTTTGCGACATAATGCAAAGAGTTTTATACCTGACGAAAAGATGGTGTGTTGGGGTGCGTCTGGATATAAACCCGTCTAAAATAGCGATCCTTTCTTTAATCAGGAAAATAGTTTTATCAGGAATGAGAGAGATTAGTATGGATGGGATCGCTATGGGTTCGGTCAGCGAAGTTAAGTAACTTGGCCTTGTCCTGGATGCCAAGCTTAGCTGGAAGAGGCATGCTGACGGAACCTTGTCTACAGCAACAAAGCTTTCATAATTTGGTAACGTCTAGCAGGAAAATCGTGAAGCGGTAGCCCAAGAATCTTGAAATGGATCTACATATTGATAATAAGACCAAGAATAACAAATGAAGTGGTCGGCTGAGCATCGAGAGCCATTCTCTCGACAGTGCTGGCAGTGCTTACCATGCGTGTGCATCACGGGGGCGATGGGGAGCTGACCTACAACTGCGATGGAGGTGATGCTTGAGCTGACACCGCTTCATATAGTTATTCAGCAATCAGCCAGATGTACCGCGCTGAATATTACGAGGGAGGACTTTGGGAGAGGAAAAGTTATATCATCTAAAACATGGAAGTGCTAAACCTGCAGTTCCCACTTTCCCAGCTACCCAGAGCTGATATCACTAAGGTAATCAAATTCGATAAGAAGTGCAGAATTGAACCAGACGATAAGTTAAACTGCATTTGAAAGGAAACTCTAGGAGTGTACCATGCACTGGCACACAGAAGTTAGAAGGCATAGGCAAAGCTGAGCTCGAAGACCTCAGAAGGCGTAAGCGCTTGAATATACCGCCCCAGAACTAAGCGTTCTATGCCGATGGGTAGTTTTCCAAACATCTTACAAGCGGAGGTGTATGCCATCTGTCTATGTGCTGAGATTAACTCAGACAGAAACTTCCCCAATGAGCGAATTACCATTCTGAGCGACAGTCAGGCGGCACACAAGTCTCTATTGCCCTGTGAGATTAAGTCTTAATCTTAAGTCCTGTGAGATTAAGTCCTCACAATTGCATCCGGCTAATTTGGGTCAGAAGACACAGGGATGGAAGGAAATAGCGTATGCATTGGCGAGAAAGGCATCAGCCTCGTCTTTAATATGACCCGATCCCTTCAGTGCTGTGGGACAACACACCATCCAGGAGAAGCTTACGATTGAAGAGCTAGAGCTAAGAGAGGTTTGCTGGCACCAAACTATGGGGCTACGCCATGCGAAATCCTTACTGGGAGGGTACAACTGAAAGACTCATAAACTTCCGCAAGGATGAGCTGAGAATGCTCACTCACCTTGTCACAGGTCATTGCAGGCTGCGTAGTCTACTGACTCTTGCCATTTCTGCGATCAATCCCAAGAGACTCCGATGCACCTTTTCCTTGAATATAGCGCTATAGTGCGGAGAAGGTTGAGACATCTTGGCCAACTGCAGCTGGAAGAAAAGCACATACGCCCAATCCAACCCAGTTCTATCCTGAGTTTAATAAGGGAACTGGAAATGGAAGAGGCAGTGTGATGAGTAGAGGGCACAAAAGGCCATGAGGTCTAAGTGCAAAACTCGTAGAGAATGTGAAGAAAAATAAATAACCCACTTTGTTTAAAAATCACCGAAATGGCAACACTGGTTACGACACCAGTCATCTGAGTGATGTCTCAACTCTATTTTGTTCCTAATTTTGTGGCACTTTGTTGTTGTTTGTTGCACAATGAAGTTGGCATTTAAGCTGCCAATAGCTCACCAGCAGAGTATCCAAGATGTTTGTGCTACTTAGAACACTTTGACAATCTGTTTAAGCCATGCAGCTGATGTGCCGATAGAAAGAGAGAGAGAGAGAGAGAGAGAGGTAGAAAGAGATAGTGTGTAATTGGTAACGCTTTACAAATATGTACATATAGAGTTTATGTGGTTGACAGTGCTCCATAGCCCTCTGCGCATAACGGTGCTGACAGTTGCAATTGCAACATGCAACACAAATACCACAAATGCAATGCATTAAACACAAGCAGCAATCGAATTGAAAACAGTAAACAAAAATGTTGAGTTTGAAAAGAAAAATGTAAATGAAATGTATAGGAAAAATGTAAAAATTTAAAATAAAGCAAAAACCAAACACAAACTGGAACATTTCCACTGACAGCCGATATGCACGAGTCGCGTTTTTTCAGTATTTTTTTCGTTAGTGCTTTACATGATTTAGAAAAAAAAAAAATACCAAGAAATGCTTATTGAAATCTCCTATGGTATTTAAAGCTGTGCATGGTTTTCCTATTTTTGTACTTAATTTATTTATTTTTTAATTTTTTTCCCCAAAATTTTCATGTTGTGTGTCAGTTCGAGCGGGTTGTGTGTGCATTGAATTGGCAAGTGGCATTGGGAAATATCAGCACGTGAATGCAATGACTGTAAACGCAGATTGTGTCTATGTGTGTGTGTATATATATATATACTTGTACATACACACGTACATATGTATGTATTTATTAAACAAGCACAATTTTCGGCGAATTCTTGCCCCCGCAAAAGCTGCCTGAATACGACATAACAATGATATTGTTTGTCTATCTGCATTTTTCTGCAGCCGACAATCGTTGACTAAATCAGCAAAGTTTGGCGGGCGAGCTAGAATTTAAGTTCAATTCAATTCAAAAGTTGTAGGCAACCGCAAAGGCAGCCATGGCTTTATGGCTAAGTCAGCTGCTATTGCTGTAATAGTTCTGCAGCCACGATTTTGTCCCATGAATGTGTATGTGTGTGTGCGTGTGCGGCTGGCTAAAAGTCATATCTACACCTACATACATATTTGTATGTGCATCTATACAAGGTGGCGCAATATTAGTCACACTATCGGAAGGCTTCTACTTTTTGCATATGCTGTCGTACGTCAATCATATTTGACACTTGCGCTAAATCTTATCTTTGAAAATCGAAAAATGATTCTTAATATTAGATAATTTTTATAGACGCCACTCCAAAGTTTTTAAATCGTTAAGGTACTTGACCACCTTATAAGTTTCAAAAAATTAAATTTTTTTTTTTACATTTTTTCAATCCTTATACTTTTAAAAATCATCACCTGAAACTGTTTTTTTAAATTCGAATTCTAACAAAGTGAAATCAGTGAAAATGTGCAGGCGCATCCTGCACTCATTACTTGCTGACTCAGCTGAAAGAAAATAGCAAGTTTTAACTTTAAACGCGTTTTTCCAGAAATTACTTTTTTTTCGAATGGCGGACACTTTATCTCCGAAACTGCTTAGCCGATTTTAATGATTTTGGTCTTGTTTTATTTGTTAAGATGTTTTGTATGCCAATTTACCACATTTTGCAAAAAAAAAGTTAATAAAGTATTGCTTTTTAAGCATAACATTGTGAAAAACAGGGGTGTTTTCTTAACTTTTTTTCAAACATCCGCCATTTTTTTATTATTTTTTTTTTTGTCAGTTTGTGGTAAATTCTCACGCAAGGAACCTTCCTTTTGAAAATTTTGTTTCTCTCTTTTGTTTTAGAATTACCATTTCTAAGATTAACTGTCCGCCGCAAGACATGATTTTCTTCAGGCCTCGACTTTGGCGCCTCCTGGATATATGTTAAAAAAAGAAATTTTAATAAATCAGTTTTTTTTTGTATTATGTAAGCTCTAAATAAAAATTTAAAAAAAATTTATTTTAATATATTATACAGAACATGAAAAAAAAATTATTGAATATGTTGTACTTTTTAGCTTTCCAAGGTGGTCAAGTACCTTAAAGATCCCTAAAGAACATCAAGAAATATACGCATTTATATATTCAAAACCTTTCTACGATATTTAGAATTTATTTTTTTTTTCATTTAAAATAATGATTATTTTCGGTTCTTGCTTGTGCTTACTATTTTGCTCGCCTCTGAGTAAGCAATTCTCAGCATTTGCTTTCGTTACTTGCTTATTGTTTCATTCACTTGGTAAGTACCTGCACTTCTCAACTAATTTGCGAAATGCAGGTAATGCACACCAGCTTTCATTGGCCTCATGGAACGTTAGAACTCGTTAAATGAAACACTCAACTAAAGGGTTTTCCAATAACAGCTGTTACAGGTGAATGGATTGCGCTATCGAGAGATGATTAACGATTTTTTATTCCCAGAATTGGATGGTATCGATCTGTATAACGTTTATTTTCAACAAGACGGCGCTACGTGCCACACAAGCAACGAAACCACTGATCTTCTACGGGAAAAGTTTTCGGACTGAGTTATCTCTCGAAGAGGTGATCACAATTGGCCACCGAGATCTTGTGATTTAACACCTTGTGCCTTTTTTCATTGGGACCACGTGAAAGAGAAGGTCTACGCTCACAGCCCAAGGTCGATTCAAGACCTCAAAGATGGAATTCGTGAGGCTATCGAGGACATATGGCAACCACTCTGCAATTCGGTTATGAAAAATTTTATGAAAAGGATTTTGTGCTGTAAGCGTGGTCGTGGTGGTAATTTGCCTGAAGTTATTTTCCACTATTAACGGCATACCTTCCTCTTTATAATGAAATAAACATCCGATTATTTATATTAAAAACTAGCAAACCCGGCCCGCTTCGCTGGGCACACTAAAATAGAATAGATATGGTTTAGAACAGAAGACATATGGTTTTCATATTATTTATTTCTTTATTCTTTATTCAAGCGCTTTGGCATAAACAATATTTTTTGTTTTTCTGTTTGTTTTTGAGTAAATATAAAATATAAATTGAAAATCAGGAAAAAAGAAGATTGTTTTTAAATTTCAAATCAACGCGAATGAATAACTAAGAAACAATCGTCTTTTTTCCTGATCACCCATGAATTTTTCGTTTCAATTTATATGTTTTATTAAGCATGGGAGCTTTTTTAACCATTATCCATTTATATTTTCAAAAAAAAAAAACGAAACACGAACACGAAAACACGAACACATAATTTCATTTGAACATTCGGATTTCACATTAAATTCTCAAATCTCGTAAGAAATTATTCACTGTTCCAAAATCCACTCCAAAAAAATTCACAAAAAATTTTTACACTTTGCACTCACGTCTTCTCCTTATGGCATCCAAATCAGAAAGAAATATTGACACATTGTAACTCACACTGTAAATTTGACAGTTCAGTTCCGCCCCAAGCGTTAAAAAAGTAAACGACATTATGGCTGGTTCAAAAGAACGCTGTACGCGTTGCCAGTGTTCCGAATTACAACCAAACTTTACGAAACCCATTTTAAATACTTACTTAACAATGTGTGTAAGTTTGGTTTAATTCGGTGCAAAGACACGTCGGGTCCACGCATATATTTCGAGACCCTAGTCATCAATAGGTATGAAAATTACCCCGCATTAAAGCACTTATCAACTGCTTTCAGTTGATACCCATATTGTACATACACAACCAAAGGTTACCCGGGTCCACGTTTTGACCTATATCTCGAGACCCCAGTCTCGGAGCGGCATGAAAAATAATCTGTACTAAAGCATTCACCAACAGCTTCAATTTGATATCCATATTGTACAAACACATTCTAGGCTCCACGTTTTGGTCTCTATCTAGAGACCCTAGTCACGGAGCGGCATGAAATATACTCTGAACTAAAGCATTCACTAACAGTTTCCATTTGATACCCATATTGTACATACACATCCGAAGGTTACCCGGGTCCACGTTTTGACCTATATCTCGAGCCCTATCCACCAATAGGCATCCAAACTATACATAAACCATCTTCAATACCTACTTAACAATGTGTGTAAGTTTGGTTTAATTCGGTGCAAAGACACGGCCGGTTAGCGAACACACACAAAAAGTTGACTTTATTTTATATATAAGATAGTATTTTTCTTTGAATATCGCAATAAAATCTCTTATTAAAAAACCCTATAGAAGGTAATTAACTAATACAACTCTCTTCTTCTCTCATCTCGCATTTGACACCAATTACTTCGCTCACTCTTCACGAATACCACTCTCGCTCTTTTCTCTTCTATTTCTATCCTTGACACTCTATTCTCTCTAAACTAATTAGCTGCAACAACTGTAATACAAAAATCGCTATTTTAACGAACGTTAGTTTTCGTAGAAATGCCTGCATTTTCAGAGGTGCGACTAATATCAGCCCGTTAACCGGCTTCATCGGCTGAGATTGGCTGTCGTAATCGGGGTCATGAACCGTCTGAACAACGATTGATTGATTGGACGAGTTTATGAATACGTGTGAAATGAGCGGGCAGCATTCTGCTGTTCTCTCTCTCTTCCTCTCTTCAGCCATCGGGTTATATTAAGCAAATGGTTTCACACTACAAAATTACTAAACTCATATGTTCGGAATACGATCATAAAAAAACATTACGATTTTCGTCGCCTTTCCTACCGGTTAATGGCCTATGGGTACTTACGTCAAATGGCTGAGTGTTCCTTACATTATTGGGTTGGCTTGTTGGTTAAAGTGGTGATTCATCCAGAATCCAACTAGCGCTTCCGCACTATTTTGTTGCCACATTCTCGCTCCCAATCTCCCAATTTTTGTTTTTCTTTAACCCAATTTTTTTTTTTTTTTTAATTTTCTAACCCAATCTTTTTGTTTCAATTTTTCAACCCAATTTTTTTATTTTAATTTTTGAACCCAATTTTTTTGTTTTGATTTTTTTAACCCAATTTTTTATCAATATTTTGTCAATTTTTTAACCAAATTTTGTATTTTTCAAGTTTTTATTTTCTTGTTAATATTATCAAGTTCCTAAATTATGTTCTTCTTCTTCTTGATTCAAAATAGATGAACAAATTCAGTTATGATCTGTTTTGGAAATTAATATACCAATGAAATTTTTTTCGAATAAATTTGTAAAAAGCGTTTTTTTTAATTTTTTAACCCAAATTTTAAATTTTTTTTTGTTCAATTTTTGTTTCAATTGGTTTTTTTTAATTTAAAAAAAATTTTTTTTTTAATTGTGTATTTTTTTAATCATTTTTTTTTTCGATAAAATCCCCTTGACTTCCTTTAAAGAGGTAAAGGACACTATTAAAAATAAAATAGAAAGCAAAAAAGCACCCGGTTATGACCTTATAACAGGGAAAATATTAAAAGAATTGCCCAATAATGCTATTGTCAAATTGACACATTTGATTAATGCTGCATTTCGTTTAGAATATGTACCGCAACAATGGAAAATAGCGGAAGTTATTATGCTTCCAAAACCAGGAAAGCCACCACACGATGTGACATCATACCGACCAATATCGTTGTTACCAATTTTATCTAAGCTTTTTGAAAAAATCTTGCTAAAAAGATTAAAACCATTGTTAGATGCAAAATGCCTTGTACCAAACCATCCATTTGGTTTTCGAAATGAGCACTCAACGATTGATCAAGTGCACCGCATTACTCATGTAATTGAAAAATCACTGGAAGAAAAACAAATCTGTTCTGCGGTATTCCTGGATGTATCGCTTTTGATTTGTATGGCATGAGGGACTAATCCATAAACTTCACGCAGTTCTACCAATCCAGTACTCAAACATTTGAAAATCCTACTTAACAAGCAGATACTTTAGAATAAAGCAAGCAGATGTCTATTCAGAACTGAAAGATATTAATGCAAGTGTCCCGCAAGGCAGTGTACTCGGGCCAGTTTTGTATCTCTTGTATACTAACGATATACCCACATGCAGCAATACAACAACTGCAACATTTGCCGATTATACTGCAGTATTAGCAACTGATGAAAAACACTTAGAAGCAATTCAGAAGTTACAAGCATCAGTAAATGCAATTCAAAATTGGACCAAAAAATGGCGTGTCAAGTTAAACGAAACCAAGTCTGTGCATGTTGACTTCGCTAATAGAAATATAAATTATAAACCAATATTTATCAATAATACGGCAATACCGCATGCAAATACGGATGACCTTAGATGCTAAGCTGAGATGGAAAGCACATGTCAAGAAAAAAACACGAGGAGTTAATTCTACAAGAAAATGTATTGGCTGTTAGGCCGACATTCTAAACTCTCTATTTATAACAAAATACTTATGGCGTACAGCTCTGGGGCTGCACCAGTGAAAGCAACAAAAACATCATTCAACGATTCCAAAATAAAGTATTACGCGATATCGTTAGAGTTCTGTGGTACATTCGTAATTGCAATCTACATAAGGATCTTAATATAGACACCATTACGGATACCATAAAAAAATTCGCAAATAAACATAAAGAGAGACTTCAGCAGCACATCAATGATGAAGCAGCCAAACTACTTGTAACTGATGACCTCACGAGAAGATTAAAAAGAACTCTTTTCATAAAATTTTGTCTTTACTTGAGATGTTTTAATTTAATTAAATAATAGGACTATGAATAAGTTCGTGCGGTTTTACAACAGATGGCGTAACTTGATTATTATTCCATCGATCCACATTTCCAAACATTCATTGGAGAGCTACTGTCGTAAGGCACAAACGTCAGTATAAGTTTTTTATTTGAAGCGTAAACAACAATATTTTTACCACACTTGAAAATGTCGAATTTCGTGCCAAATAATGTGTTTTTGCGGGGAATTCTTCTTCATTATTTTAATATGAAGAAAAAAGCAGCCGAAAGTCATCGTATCTTGGTGGAAGTTTATGGTGAGCATGCTCTATCTGAGCGAACGTGCCAGAAGTGGTTTGCACGCTTTAAAAGTGGTGATTTTGGCTTGGAAGACGAAGAACGCGAGGGTGCGCCGCCAAAGTTCATGGATACCGAATTGGAGGAATTGCTCGATCAAGATCCGGCTCAAACGCAAGAAGAGGTTGCAAAAACTTTGGGAGTTGATCAATCAACCATTTCCAAACGTTTAAAAGCCATGGGAATGATCCGAAAGGTAGGCCATTGGGTGCCGTATGAATTGAAGCCAAGAGACGTTGAACGCCGTTTTATGGCATGCGAACAACTGCTTCAACGGCACAAAAGAAAGGGTTTTTTGCATCGAATTGTGACTGGCGATGAAAAGTGGGTCCATTACGACAATCCAAAACGTCGGGCAACGTATGGATACCCTGGCCATGCTTCAACATCGACGTCGGCGCAGAATATTCATGGCCTGAAGGTTATGCTGTGTATCTGGTGGGACCAGCTGGGTGTTGTGTATTATGAGCTACTGAAACCGAATGAAACGATTACGGGGGATGTCTACCGACGACAATTGATGCGTTTGAGCCGACCACTGCGAGAAAAACGGCCGCAATACGCCGATAGACACGACAAAGTTATTTTGCAACATGACAATGCTCGGCCACATGTTGCACAAGTGGTCAAAACATACTTAGAAACGCTCAAATGGGATGTCCTACCCCACCCGCCGTATAGTCCAGACCTTGCGCCATCCGATTACTATCTCTTCCGATCGATGCAACATGGCCTGGCTGACCAGCACTTCCGTAATTACGATGAAGTCAAAAAATGGATCGATTCGTGGATTGCGGCAAAACCGACCGAATTTTTCACAAAGGGAATCCGTGAATTGCCAGAAAGATGGGAAAAAGTAGTAGTAAGCGATGGACAATATTTTGAATATTAAATTTGTAACCATTTTACGTCAATAAAGTTTCAAATTTCGAAAAAAACCGCACGAACTTATTCATAGTCCTATTATATGCAAAATGAATTGCTTATTATGTTTGTTAACTAGATTGCAATAGTAATAAAATAAAAAAAAAAAATTAAAAAAATAAAATTTTTTTTTTTTTTTTTTTTTTTTAATATTGTTTTTAATACTTTTGTTAATACTAACGAGTTCCTAAGATATGTTCTTCCTCTACTTGATTGGCGCGATAAACGCGATTTGGCCGATTATAGCAAAGCGCGCAGGCGTCGCTAGAAACCTATGTCTATCAAAGGTCACCAAAGACCACATTTAATAGGGCAAAGTTCGCACTAACGAAAAATAAGCGCCGATTCGCTTCTTAATTCCATTTGTAATCAAAAACCTGCAACTGCTAAAAAACAGATAAGAGTACATTACATTTGGGTACTTCATCATGCGGCGCAAACAGTCTACCGCACAGTAATCCAAAATCAGAAAAATCCCTACGACCAACTAAATAATGCCTACCTATGAATTTTCTACGTAATAATTACTAAAAGCCAATGAATTTTTTAACTAATTAGTTTAAGTGCGTGAATTGTTCAGTTTTCAAATTGCAGACGTGGAAGAGACTAATTTTGCCGTGACCTTGTAGCACAGTTGCTGACCTGCGGCATTGCTATCCTTCTTCTCTTTCGAATATTCAAGTAATAGAATATAATAATCGATGCTGCCGAATAACTTGTGGTATTCATATCATTTATCATAACTTGCAACTATCTATTTATAATATTAAACACTTAGAAGTGTGTGACTTGAGTTCGTTGGTCGGCAACTTTGGTTTGCCGGCGGTAAACAAAGAAGGTGAAGAAGCAGAAGAAGAAGAAGAAAAAACCAAAAATCAATTAGCGAAGTTTAGTAGCCGCCGAGAAAAGCAAAACAAAATATAATTACACTACAATGAAGATGAAATTAATTAGGTTTTTTTTTTTGTAGTTAATAGGAAAATTGCTGCCGTTTTACATACTTTATTAATGACTGTATTTGATACCTCAAGGCGCAAATTAGGCAAATCAGTTAGTGCTCCTTAGGCTGGGTTGATTTGCAATAGTTACCATCTCATCCAGTAATAAGAGTGAGACACACATTTCAACCCTTTGTGGTATCACCTGTAAAGTTGCGATACTTTCTGTTCACCTCTCCGTAAGCGGTGCCGCTTTTGTTGTCGACTAACGAAACATCAGGTGATAGAAACTTTTTATTTAACATTTATTTTCAATACTTGTACAATCTTCCACATCTTCTAAACCAATAAATTTGTACCAACTTCATATTGTTTCATATTGTTCGAAAGCTTTTCAAAGTTCTGTTCCACAATGTCATTCGGGTTCGTGCAACCGGCTGCTAAGGGAGCATCGATAGCTTGGGTTCAAAAGTGAACGACTACCTCTGCAGTCTTGCTAGCTTCTTTTCCAAGTTTCTCCACTAAATCCACGGTGAGTATACGACGATGACTTGAGTTAACGTCCTCAAACTATAGCTAAAGGTAAACCGACTGTAAACAACCCTAAACTATTGGGTGTCACCTTCGTTGGCTTCTTCTTCGCCGCGGTGCATACAACCGCAATTGCCGCTAAGATCCAAATGATTAAACAGGTTCTCGCTAGGCGGTGGACCTTGAGACAGAGACGAAGAAATGTTAGTTGTCACGACAGTCGGTACTATTACTGCAACGATCCGGCTAAGGAGCGTCACATTATCCGTGAATGTATTTTTTCCCCCTTGTTGCCTCCTCTCGGGAGCATAGGGTCTCGACAAGACTCTTCCATTGCACACGGTTCTATGCTGTAGTTTTTGCACCGTCCCATGAAATGTCGGCATCTGCTAGTTTGCGCAGCATCGACCTTCTCCAAGTGTTTTTTGGCCGACCGCGACATCTGCTCCTTTGCGTGTTCCAGTCCATTTCCAGTGCCATTCTCGTGATGCTATCTGGAGGTTTTCTCAATGTGTGACCTATCCATCGCCACTTTCTGCGTTTGATTTGCCTAAGGATGGCTTTCTCGTTTGTTAATCTCCACAGTGCGTCGTTACTGATGGTGTTTGGCCAGAATATTCTGCAGATAATACGGAGTCATTTGTTGATGAACGATTGTAGCCTCTGTGTGATGGTGTTAGAGACCAGCTATTTTTCGCTTTCGTACAATAGTACGAACATCACGCATGGGCCGAATATTCGTATTTTAGTGCGCCTGGAGATTTGCGAACTCCCCCATACTGTATGCATTTGCCCGAATGCCGCCCTTCTTCTTTGTTCAGCCTGCAGTTGACATCTTCATCTGCTCCACCATCTGCCGTGATGATGCAGTCGAGGTAGCAGAAACTTTCGACGAATTCCACCGGGCAACCGTCAACCAATATCTGCCTTGCGTTATTGTGGTTAATTCTGATGGCCTTGGTCTTGGCGATGTTGACCTCCATTCCGCCAGTGCGTGCCAGCGCGACTAGTTTGTCCGCCGTCGCTTGCATGCCAGAGAGTTTGTGAGAGAGGATACAGATGTCGTCGGCGAAGGCCAGGTCCTCAAGATGTTTGGTGAAACTCCATATGATGTTTACATTTAAAGGAAATGGCCGACCGGTTCTGAAATATGCATGCACGTGGCACTAGTGACACTAGAGAAATGTCCAAACTTGCCAGAATACGGGCATTAGAACAGCCACCTAGCGCCTATCGATGTCTCCCTTACAACATTTCTACAGCGAGGCTATCGTGCTCCAATTCAAGAAACTTAGTAAGATGCTCAGCGAGCGATTCCTGCTGAGTTGCCATCCCTGCAGGCACTTTCTTGAGGCTAAGCCATCTCTCAGGCACGTCAGGAGGCATCTCTATAACTACATCGACGAGATGTATGACCAAATACACGAACGGGACGAAATGGTATATAGAAAGGCCTTAACCGGGAGTAATCTCTTATCATCTTCCTAAACTCCCGTCCTCCGAATGCTGTTATCGGATTATAATCACCACCGATCGCAGACAAAAAGCTCCAGCTGGCACAATTCGTTCAGTATATTTTAGAAGGTTGAACGTCTACTCTAAGTACTTCAAAGGGCACTAACCACCGCAATTAACACCCCTCTCCCTTTGGACCCAACCCGTCAAAACAGCATGTTTCTTGAGCTTACCGTTAGAGAATAATACGATGACCGGCAGGGCTTGATGAACTGCTACAGTAACAACTGGGGAATTCCTATAGAAGCAAATTCTCAAATTATAGCTCTATTATAAATTTCGAAAGTAGGCATTCGCAGTAGCAGAGCCTGGCGAACTGAGCCTTAAACTATATAGTGGAAAAGTTCACAGCAGATGGACACACGATTGAGGACACAAATCGAATCAGATAGTTCATAATCGCGCTGAGCAACAAATATTTAATAGAAGCAAGTGAAATCAGCGCCGCTAATAGCAACGAAATCAGTTTTTCTATAGTATAAAGCCACTTGTCTTGAATAGAATTAGGGATTGAAAAAGATTCTTCTTCTTCTTAGCATCACCGCCCTTGTTGAACCATTGCTTCATTCAGAATCTTTCGCCACCCGTTTCTATCTAAGGCTACTTCCTTCCACCGCCGCACGTTCAGCTTTGCAAAGTCATCTTCAATGTCTTCGAGCCATCTCTTACTGGGCCGTCCTCTTCTTCGGCCTCCAACAGGGCGCAATTCAACTGCCTTTCTAGTTGTTCTCTTCTTGGGCATTCTAAAGATTCTGGGCATTCCTCTGAGATTTTATAAATCTTATCACAGTTTCGTTTTTTGCTAAAACTTCCAGTTCATGATTATATCTTATTCGGTAAGTACCGTGCTGCAGTACGAGTATTATTGGTCTAGGTTAGATGAACCAAAGTTGGAGGTTTACATTTTCAAGCGTCGATTTTTAATGGGGCAGAGAGCAGCGGAATGCGTATCGGAAGTACCAGATGTGAAGCTCAAAGTGCCATACCACATTGAGACTCTTTGTCCAGTGAAATTATTGAACAGCAAGCAGTATTGAAGGATCACCTCTGGATAGCAACTATTACACGACTATCCCCGCAGAACAGTCAATCTCTCTGAGCGCTCAGAAGAAAAGAATAAAACGTGAGTGTAATTGTATAGCCTCAAAACAGCCGCCTCTCACACCAGATCAGCCTGATACAAAGGAGCTCCGGAAGGAGTTAAATCGGAACGTCACATGTCAAACCTTAAAGGAAGAGTGCCATCTTAGATAAACGTCTAAATTAGAACTCTCACCTCGATACGGTGGTACAAAAAGCCACTAGAGCTATGTGGTAACGGGGTACACAAACACTCATGGATCCACTTGTTGTTCTACGCATGGATATAATTTTATTTTTAATTGTACCAAACGGGGCTATTTCAAAGTTTAAATGTATCCATTAGGTCCATTTCAGTTTTTAAGTATTTTTATTGGATAAAAACAATCGCCATGTAGGCGACGGACACGCTAACCCAAAAAAGTAGTGCCAACTGCAAACTACACTAAATGGCAAAAATGCCAATTTAAAACCATTAAATTGCTCTCGCAATTGGTACACAACAACAACAACAACACAAAATAACTGCACTTGCCATCAGTTTGAGAGTTTGTGAGTTTGTGAGTAGGTGTCGACGATTGGCTTGGTGTCGATGTCGGTGTCGGCTGGCTAGTTGTAATGCCTGAGCAGAGTAGTTGGCCCAATACATACCCAAACACAATCATACATGTATACACACACACATGCACACAAACACAGAAAGGCGAGCGTACATTTCAATGCATAAATTCATTGCGTCCATACTTCAATGCTAATTTATGCCGCAAAATTACGATGCTGTTGACAGCAATTGCTGCTACTAATGCCTTCAAGACCGCTGATATTGGCAACTGTTCGCGCGCGTGTGGCAAGCATATTTGTAATTGTGCGTATTCGTTTTGTTTTTGTTTAGTTCCAAAGTGCTAGGTTTTCGCAGCGTTGCTTCTTCAATGCGCTACTAATTAATTTACAATTGCATCGAGCGCTGTTTTTGTAGTCTTTCATTGCGAAATTACCTTCAAATGCATTTAAGGTAGGTTCGGCGTATTCTCTCCTGCTTGAAATTGAATTTATACTCGTGTAATGGTAGCTCTGCCATATATTTATTAGTATACTTGCATTTAAGCACTTGGAATATTTTTGTAAATACTTGATTATGTATGTAAGCGTTGTTAATCGATTTCTGATTACTTTAAGAACGCAATGTCAAATGTGGTACATGTAGGAATCGTGGGGAAAACTGCCGTTGCACGTGCCGCAATCAGGCTAAGAAGCTTGGGATACAGACTTGACTTCATTTATGGACATTTAAGAAAACTTTGAAACTTAGAGTTCCTCCCCTTCACGACGGATCAATATACTTATACTCTCTCGCTTAGTCCAAGGGGAACATTCGCCATTCACATTCCATCAATGTGGCAGTTGCGAAGGCAGCACTTGGAGACAGGGCCTGGTGAACCAGTCCACGGATGGCTCGAAGTTGGAAGGAATGATTGGCAGAGGAGAATTCTGCGACGAGCTCCCCATCAGGCCCATGTTCAGATTACCAAGCAGTGTGTTTCAAGCAGAGGTACCCGCCGGAAATAGCTGACTGGTTACTCACTGGTGTAGTAACTGCCACGGACAGGGAACGAGTTAGCTGATAAACTGGCTAATGAAGGCTCTGCAAGTATGTAACTAGACCCTGAACCCTTTCTAGGTGTCAATTCCGCATCGATTCAACAATGGACTTCATTCGTTAGAGGACGTTGGTATGGGTTGAACTCGTGCAGAGTAGCCAAGTGTTTTGTTTTGTTTTGTTTTGAAAGAACCAAACAGGAAAATAGCGATCTATCTCCTAAAACTCAACAAAAAAGACCTGAGAGTACTGGTGGGTGTAATCACAGGGCACAACGCCTGTGGTCAGCATATGGCTGCCATGGGGGTCGTAGACAGCCCGATATGCCTATTCTATTTTGAGGATGACGACACTGCAGACCATTTTCTCTGTACCTATCCGGCGCTTTTCAGAATCAGACTTAGGATATTCGGTTGCGATATACTCAGTATAGATTAAGTTCATACTCTTCCTCGTCCGGATGTTTTAAGGTTCATCAATAAATCCAAGAGATTTCTAGAAGAGTGACCTCAAACTAGTTTATCCGTCCCACCACCCACATTTTATCTTTCCCATCTCTATTCCTTCTAAAGAAATCTATCCGGGTGTAGTACAATGGTCTCCTGACTGAGTGCTTGGGCTTGTCCAACCCCCCACAATTCCAATATAATCTAATCTAAACCGTCATGGAAATAAATATTATATTTACTCCGACAGCCAAGCTGCAATAAGAACCCTTGGCTCGACGATGGCGCACTTGAAACTGGTCGGGGAATGCCTGATTTCGTTTTTGAATCGCATCTTAATTCATTGATATTTGGCTCATCTGGGTACCTGGTCATAGCGGCATTGCGGGAAACTGCGAGTCAGTCGGATGAGCTGGTCAGACGAGCGACTTGTGAAATAGTTTCCCTGCGAAACGTGAGCATGGGTACTGGGACACGTTTGTATCGCGGATAACGAGATATTTGACTGTTTAGCTAGGTACCAACTTCCTTGATCTGGAGCCCGTTCTGCCACTCCCTTCTGCAGCCATCAAAGCCACGGTTAGCAAACGGGTTACTCTAACCCGCAAGTGAGCCTGACAGGCTGAGAGAGGCTGCAGATGGACAAAACTGATGTTGTCTGTCATGTCCGATCGACTGCCGCAGATCCTCTTGTCGTTTAGCAGAAGGGACTGTAGGCAGCCTGTTGCACAGATGACGGGCGACTTTCTATGGTCGAAGCACATGGAAAAGGTAGGCATCGCAGACAGTGCACTCTGCCCAGCATGTGGAGAGGAGAATGAGACGGCGGACCACTTTCTGTGCGTCTGCCCAGCCTTCGCTCGAATCAGGCTTGAGATCTTTGGCACTGATGTGTTAAGAAAAGCGACCACCTTGGCTCTTTCGCACCGCAACATTTACTCAGATTTCTTCAGAGGTCGGGTAGATTGACACAAAATAAAAGAGGGAACCCGAGTGCTGTACTTGCTAGTCTGTCCCGGAAAAAATAAAATAAAAGTTTCACTGCGGAATAAGAGGATTTGGAGTCCCGTTGACAACCATTTTTACATCTACCGTAGGCGGCCGCCGTATCCAAATGGGTTGGTGCGTGACTACCATTCGGAATTTACAGAGAGAACGTCGGTTCGAATCTCGGTGAAACACGAAATTAAGAAAAACATTTTTCTAATAGCGGTCGCTCCTCGGTAGGCACTGGCAAACCTCCGAGTGTATTTCTGCTATAAAAAGTATTCTCGTAAAAATCAATTACCTTTCCAAGTTGGCTCCTGGTCTCCAAAAACAAGTACATATTTTCAAAATTTCTATTATAGTTCTTGTTTTGGTAACAAATTTCAAGCAAGTGTTGGTACGGCAAGCCAATTGCAAGGTTTGTTACCCCACCGCAATATGTAAATATGTATGCTCGTGTCTCTTATAAAATTCTTCAAATAAGTTCATTAATCGCCAAAAATTCAACAGAACGCACTGAGCGGGTTTTCCTATGATGACATAATTTAATATTCTCAACTTCCATGTTGTTTTTGGTTTTGTGAGAATTAAATTAATATTATCTCCTCACCAACACCTATGTATTCTACATATAAGACACTGACCTCTTGTGGTAAATGTCTCTCACCTAATGTCGGTGAATGACATCTTTACGAGATTTTTACATGCATATCTTTTTACTTGGAATTGTGCAATTCTCCAAAGCAAAGTTGGGACTTTGTGCCTTTGCGTTGTTGTAATTGTAAAATGAAATGCACCGACGACGACTCTTACAAAGAAGAGCTTTTTGTCTCATGTGCGGGACGGAACTAGACGGCTCAGGGCTGTAAAGGTGAGTGAGCCGTAGTGAATACCTTTGCGGTGCTCATTTATGCGGGCAAATAAAGCAAACAACCAAACAGTTAACTAGACAAATAAGCATAAAACTCAACAAGCATCCATTTAACGAGCTGAATGGCAAAGCGAATATTGCTACAAGAGGGCAAGGTGAAGTAAGAGCACTTGCTTGTGCAATGAAATATTGTATTGTTGTATTGTAGCAAACTTATTTGCTCTTGTATTCTTAGTGTGCGACTTAAGTGTTTGCACATTACCTCTCTGCGAGTGAGTGAGTGCTTGCACAGAGATTTCAGTTTGCTCAATAACACATAATTCGGTAACATTATCAAAGCGCACAACAACAAGTGTATGCATGTAGAGTAAAATGAAGTTGTTTGTGTGCTTAACTAGCAGTCTTTTGTGGTGGCTTATTATTATTATTGTTTTTTTTTTTGTTTTGCTCTTTAGTTTCAAATATTGGATAAGTCTTTACATTGTTGCATTACCAATTCTGAGCAAAGTTGATCTACGACTACGGCCAGTTTAATGCTGTAATTGCCCTCTAGTCAAGAAAAAAAGGATCAGCTACCGAAAAAAAAGAAATAAAATAGTAATCCAAGTGCTTTCTAGCTGTATATATTTCTACATTTTTGTATTCTACCCAGTTGTTGGTGTAAGAAAGTCTTTACTCAAAATGTACCAGGCTGAATTTACGCCAACTTTAGATTATTTAAGAAATAAGTTACTACTAATTCAATATAATTTTTTGAATATTTAATAAGAAGAAGCAAATTTTTGCTCAAAAGTCTTCAAAATTTGTGCTAGCATCACTCACCTGCATATTAAAAGATCTGTACCGGGTGGTCCAAATACAAGATTTTTGTTTAAAATGTTTTGGATGGATGTGGATTGTTTCGGAATTTATATCTATAATTGGCGCTTACACCCGTTTTGGGTGTTTGGTCGACCTACTCCTCCTATTTGTGCTGTGCGTCTTGTTGTTGTTTCACAAATGGAGGGACCAACAGTTTTAAATCGACTTCAATTGGCAAATAGTTTTTATGAGGCACATTTTTTCTGAGCACTCGGTGGTTTGCCTTTGCCTGCCGAGGGGAGCGACCGCTATTAGAAACAACTTTTTCTTCACTTTGGTGTTTCACGTAGACTCGAACGTACGTATTCCGTATGGTGGTCACACACCAGCCAATTCTGCTACAGAAGCCTGCATATCTGAGTTATCCGTTGCAATAATCTTTAGCGTCGTCCCACAAAAAATATTAAATCGGATCAAATTGCAACTCTCCGAGTCTCCGAATAGCATAATAACCGAACTTAGTGCGCAAAAAATATCGATTTTGGTTCAGTGCTACTTGGCATTGTGGGTCATTCTGCGTAAGCGTGACATCGCCCGAATTCACAAAAACAAGCTCGGGACACATACAGTGAGTAATCATAGTTCTAAAGCGCCAACCGATGACTGAAATGATGCTTTCCATCAACATTAAAAAAATCAAGGCTTTCTGCAGATGAATTCCCTTGTCGAGATGGTCATACTGGTTTTCCAAGCCCCAAATGAAGTTTGCTAAACGAACTCGAAGAATGAGAACGAATCTCGTTAGAAAACATTATTTTTATATATTTTGCCTCTCTATTTTGCCAGGCTCACGAATTTGATCGTGAGTCTCATGGGAGCTAAAACTTATCTTCAATAGGCGCATCCTTAGGAGGTGCATACGTTTATTGTAAATGAATGTCAGCAGCTGTACTTCGTGAATACAGGGCAGACCAATTGAGACGTGAAGGATCAATCTGACGTAAAGCGGCTCGCAAAGCATTCATTTCGAGATGTCGAGATTTCCAATTGGAAAAATCAAGCTCGCTGCCAGCATTCAATAAGAGAGGTTAAATACTCAAACGATATTATACAAATAAAAAAACATGCGCATTTGATTGCTAACTCCCGATGCGTTGTTAAAAAGGGAGAGCCAATATGTCTGACTGAATCTTAGCCTTGCAAAGGGAAGGTAGCTGAGAAGTCGCTGCTGAGATGATTCTACCTGATAAGTCTCAAGCAACTATCGCAGAAGGTAACAGGTGACCGCAATAGGTGACCAATCGAACTTTGCAACTTTGCTTATTTGCTAAAATGCACTGTGCTCAAAGGAGCAGCTTGTGTTTTGAAGTAGCCGGTATAATTCGAAGCAGCCTCTTTGCTCACTCAATTGTTTTTTCTTGTTTCTTTCAAATGCTGAATCCTGTCGATGCGACACCTTTTGCGCAATACAATTCCTTTGTTCATCTTCGCAATGGAAACCTGCAAGCAAACATCAAATGTACTCCATAGTTGAAAGTTGTATTGTACAGTATGTCCTATTCATCATGGCTTAGCGGCAAACATCCCTGCCAGAAGTCAACAAGCGGGCACAAACAAAAAGCTAAGTAACCTGACTACCCAACCCAAGCAAGTCACCAAACAGCGAATCCTCATCCCAGCTTTGACTTTGACTCGCATTTATCTTCGCGCTTATTCGTTTTGCTGCGATTTTTTTTTTTTCTACGACCACAAGCAAGTATTTACCGTACTTGTAAGCGTATATTTGCACTTTGGCTTACTCTTTCGTTTGCAACTTGAGTTCAGTACTTCAGTTCTTGTTGATTTGTGTGATTGTGCTTCAAGTTGCATTTGTGCTACTCCCACTCGTTAGCCTTCGATCAACAGCTACTGATCTATGAAGCTTTGTAGGTGCCTTCTTGGGCGCATGAGGGAATACTTAGGATGAGTTTAATGGTAGCTGTGAAGATGGAGGAGCAATAAGTGGTTTCGTTTCCAGCACTTCATTGCGTTTAGGATTCAAACTTCATCTTTAAATACTTACATATTGGATTGCTTTTATAGCAAGCATTATGTGGAAGTGAAGAAAGTAAATAAAGGGTGGCAGAAGTTGCTATTTTCCAGCCGCAGCAAAACCAAAGTGCTTGCAAAGTGCAGTTAAAACTGACAAAGTGACTGCAAATAGTTTGTTTTTGTTTTATTTTTGTCTTTTCTTAGGAAAATGTTGCTTTACTCAGTAGAAGTATTCTTCTATTCGATTCGAAATCATCGTAAAACTATTTATGCTTTATTTTCTCCAAATAGAGAAGCGGTTTCGGGACTCATTAGTTCATGTTTTAAACAATCAACTTCACCTTCCTCCAAGCAAGTTAAGCTGCTCTACAGTCCACCATTTTTCTACAGATTTTGCGAGGCCGCATACGCGAGAGCCTTCCAAAGTATAACAGTTTATATACTACTGTGGGCAAAAAGTAAGGAGAATTTGGTTGTAAAATGAAACATCTTTATTTATTCTTGTAAATCAGTTTCATCCCCTTCAAAATAATCCACTCTCGATGAAATACACTTATGCCAACGATTTTCCAATCCCCGAAACATGCCAAACAGTCCCTTTCCGGTATAGCCATCAGCACCTTCTTCGATTCAGCTGTTATCTCCTCAATCGACTCGAAACGCGTTCTCCGGAGTGGTCTCTTGAGTTTTGGGAATAGCCAGAAGTCACAAAAGCCAAATCAGGCGAATACGGTGGTTGCGGAACGATATTGGTGGAATTTTTGGCGAAATGGTCACGAAGAACGAGTGCAGTGTGAGACGGTGCATTATCGTGATGCAAAAACGAAGAGTTGTTGGCCCATAATTCTGGTCTTTTTAGACGAATTGCTTCACGTAAACGACGCATAACGCTCAAATAATATTCCTTATTAACAGTTTGGCCAGGTGGAAGGAATTCATAGTGCACCACACCACGAAAATCGAAAAGAATTGTCATCATGACCTTTATTTTTGAACGACTTTGACGTGCTCTTTTCGGTCTGGCCTCGCCTTTAGCACGATATTCGCTTGATTGGTCGGCTGTTTCAGGGTCGTAAGCATAAATCCAAGTCTCATCTCCCGTAATGATGCATTTGAGCTTGTCCTGATAGTCTGAAAGCATTGTTTCACACACATCAACGCGACGACTTTTTTCCAAGAAATTGAGAGTTTTCGGTACCAAACGAGATTTGACTTTTCATAGGCCCAAATGGTCTTTCAAAATGGTTTTCACAGATCCTTCTGATATTCCGATCATATCTCTAAGGTCTTTAACAGTCAAGCGCCGATTTTTGAGCACTATCCTTCACTTCATTGACGTGTTGGCCATCTGTTGACGTCGCTGGTCGTCCGGAGCGCTCCAAGTCATCAACATGTTCTCGACCCTCTTTGAAGTCTTTGTACCACTTATAAACATTTTTCAACGACATGGTCGAATCAACAAATGCCTTCTGCATGCTAAACGTTTCCGCTGCCAAAATTTCATTCTGCAAACAAAATTTGATGGCACTTCTCTGCTCAATCAAATCAGACATTGTAAAAATCGAAAAATGCACTCTTGGTCGTTTGGTAAACACAAGCGTAAATATATTACTGATAATGACATTCACATGAAAGTTGGCCCAGATGTTATTAACAGTCACAGTACAACTTTTTTGCAATCCTATACTCCAGACATAAATTGAAGTGGCCTAAACCCTTCTATTGCTGTCTTTGGGATCCAAATCCGCATAATCAGACTTTGTTCCTCCGCGGTAAAAAGAACTTTGCGGACTTCATGATGGAAAATTGACAACACAACATAAAAAACTTGGTAGAGTCAATGTCAAGGGGGTTGGTTATAGGTAGTTATTACCGCAAAACATTAAATGCGATATAAATCCATAGTTTTCTAAAAAAATTGCCATTGCCCGATTATTTGTCAGTGAGCACCAACGGAGAGCAACGTATTGAGGGGAGTTGAGCTCTGGGTATTTAATATTTCCTTGTGAAGAGGACACGCGCGGTCGTTGTAGAATTCCCCGATAGGGTGCAATCCGTTGCCCATAAAACAACTACATTCAGATATCCCTAAATCAAATCGTACAGAGTATTTACAAATTGTCCTTTAACAATTAGTGCCAGGTCATCCGCGGAGGTAATCACCCTGTAGCCCCTTCTCACCAGCTTCTCCAGGACAGGACATTGACAACGGCAACCCAGAGAAATGGTGAGACAATAACGCCTTGCGGAGTGCTCCTACTCACCTGCCCGTGAAGAGAGACGGCGCCACGACCATTCTGAGAGACACCTCAATATTTTTAACAATTATAAGTAGGGCAGATCCCACCGTTCTATAGTACCTTTACAATAAGCATGTTAGGTATGCGACAAACGACACCGAAGATTATCGCTTCGTATGTGCAGTCTCTGTCTCTCAGTCGCTGAAGAGTTTTCAGCAAGAAAGATGAAAGTTTGAGTGGCCTGAAGTCCTAAGGGGGCACATGCGAGCTCTTGCTTGCTTGGGTATGAAGACAACCTTCATGGCCCTTCACGATCTTGGACAAACGTCCCTCATTCAACGATATGATACCTCCTCAGATTTCTGCAGTTGGGCAGATATGAAGCCATCAGAAGAAGACGACTTGAAGGGCCTGAAAGAGTCAATGGCCCCAGCCAGGCGGCGCTTATACAACAACCAGCCATGGCTCCAGGTGTGCTTCCCAGGCCGCTGCTATTAGATACTGAGTTCGTTGGAAAATGGGTGCAGATAAGTAACTGTAGTAATTCCTCGCCGCTCATCACCCAACGACTCGATTCGTGCCTCAGGTGCCCCAAAAGAGCGGAATTCCTCGAGAGTACGCGCCTAAATGTAGAAGATTCATGGCAGCCCTCGACGCTTTTACAGAATTTTCTCCAAGAGTCCCTTTCAACCTTCCTACTTTCGGACTTATAGATTCATTGCCTTACTTTATACAGTTCGCATCCCGAGGGAGACTTAATTCTTTTAGCCCTATCAAATAAGCATCGGCACGAAGCCCAAAGCTAAGATAGTTCAGTTGTCCAGGAAGGCGGTTTTTCCTTTCTAGGGAGTGAACTCTAAGTGGACAAGAGCCTTCAAGAACACTGTTGCAAGCTGAGGTGAAAATCTCCACCAATTTGTCGATCGCTCCTTCCGTGAGATCTAGATTTTCTGCCGGTGCTTCGGGGAGTAGGTTCAGCAGATTTTCTTAATATGTATCCCAGTCCGGTCTGCTCGGGTTCCTGTAGGAGGATATTTTTGGAGAGAGAGAGAACAGAATATACCTATGATCCGTGAAGGAGTTAGCATTAAGCACCTTCTTATCGCAAATTCGGTGTAATAAAGAGGAGGAAGTCATAGTGAGATTCAGAGCCTCTTGCCTGGTTGCAGTAATAAAAGTGCGGTCCTTGCCCCTGTTGCAAATAATCAAGTCTTCCTTTAAAATAAAATCAAAAAGTGACTCACCTCTCGCATTGATGGAAGAACTTCATTAGAAGGTGTGATGGGAATTCGCGTAAACGGCTATGATAACGCCGATTGTCCTGCGTCTCGCTTCAGCCAGTGCTTAACTTAGCACCAACTTAGGTGGCTCCACCTCGTCATCATGTGCCGATTTAGCTTATAAATTAATTTTACTTATCAGTGTTTTCACTTAATAAAGCATCAAACATTTTGCTACGATTTTGCCAAAAACGATATAGTTTGCAGACTAAGGGATCTAAGTGTTCTTTCTCTGATATATATCGGACTAATCTCACACCTCGGAAAAAAAATTATCAAAAATACTCATGAAGCCGTTCGAGTTGAAGTAAAGAATAGGATGGCGCCTGAGAGGCGTCTTTCGGCACATTTTTTTAATTTTATTTCGCTTTAGCATTTCAACGGCAAAGACTTTGTGCAACTGTGTTCTGTACTTACCACACAATCAAGTTTCCCTTTAACTTTCTGTGTGATGACATTTCTGCTTCACAACTTGTGAAGTTTGCGAAAATTCTGTCTACATTCGAGCGGACGATGTGCTCAACCGCACTTGCCACATGGTTACCTTATAACAACAACAACAACAACTTGTCCTAACCACTATTAATTCGTACTCTACGATTTCTTCTCACATACACCCAGCTCATATACATACCACTATTAAAGGTATATGGGGTACAAACTTTGCGAAAATATTTTAAAAATTGCATCAGCTTTAAATTTTTTCCATCAGCTTTAAATTTTTTCAACAGATTTTTTAGAATTTTTCTGGGTATGCAGTTTCGGAACCCTTGGAATTTTAGTATAGTAAAAGGTATCCGGGTATGTACTTTGTATGGAAGAAAAGACGTGACACCTTAACGAAAAAGTTGCCAAAAATCATTTTATAGTCACTAGAAACTTGACCTTTGTTATACTAAAACTCATGGGGTTATAAAACTGCGTACCGTGAAAAATTCTAAAAATTCTGAATTCAAAAGTTTGCAATTCTGATGAAAATTTATTGAATTTTTTATATTTTATACAAAGTGTGAAGCTTTAAGATACAAGGTTTTTGTTGTAATGTGAACGATATTTTTATAAACAAATAAAAATTAAATTTTTGTTTTTTAAAAAGCAAATATTATTGTGTATATTGATTTGTGTATATACATACATATACAGTGTACTCCCTCTTAAGGCTACCTGAGTCCTTTAGTTGAACTGAAAAACATTTTCCATTTATGGGAGGTGTGGGCTTATGGCAGAAGTGCAAAAAAAAGTTCATAATGCGTTATAAAGAGGATTGTCCGCTTAAGAGAAAAACATTAAAAAAACATTTTTCTTAAGGATTTGTGGTATGCACTGTAAAAAGCGCATCCGTTTAAGGGAGGCATCCGCTTAAGAGCGCTGTCCGTTAAGAGAGAGTGCACTGCGTATGAGAGAGTTCATTGCTGCTTTCACAACTGCCAGCAGTTAGTTGATTGCTCCTACTAGCTGTTGTTGCCTGTGCTGCAATTCGCCATCGAATAGGTAAAACTTTAATTATTGTTGTTCGATATTTTCAGAGTGTCTGTCAGTAAGTCACAGTCAGCAACGCGCTGCTACTGTAGCAGATTTCGTTCCTGTTGTTGTTATCGTTACTTGTTATCGCTTCTGCCACAGCTCCTACCATTAATGATCCTGTCATTCTCTGGTGTTGTGTGAATTTATCGCAACCAATAGCATCAACATCGCGACGGTTGCTAGCACAGAATGCATATTTAAAATGTGCGTATGTGTGTGTGCAACTTCATAACTTTGTTTCATTTTATTTCGTTGGCTTCATTGCAGGCAATGCCACGCGAAAGTTTTGCGATTTTTTAACAGCTTCAATGTTTTCGTGGGCATTGGCTTTAACTATACAAAAAATATCCAATATGAAGCTACTGTTTCCTGTTGTCACTAAAGCTTGGATACTCGCATATATATCACCCAGGATTTGATATGTTAAGGATATCAGTTTGGGCAGAAATTTTTGTGCAGAGCGCAAAGTATGGCGCTGCCGAATCGAGCGAGCGAGTAGTCCAGCCGAGTTTGCCGTTGTTGGAGATGAGCCGTCGAGCGAATATTGTCTTGAGTAAATTCATGTTGCCCTATCCAATAAACTTTCAACTGATTTCGCTCGCTGCATAGTTATAAAAGTGCCGTGATTATGGACCGATATCGGGCAGCACTGACAGTCGGCATACGGGCTTTGCAAGATAATAAATAGCCTGGTAAAGTTCGTAGCGTTCACACCACCTCAGGTACACTGACTTTGTTATCATCCGAATAGTATACAGATAAACACTAAACGGCATTCATCGGGAGACACTTGCCACCTTCCTAAACTCCCGACCTCTGAATGCCGTCATCGGAGTCCAACCACCACCTATTGCAGACGAAGAGCTTCTGCTACATCGCGAGACCAGCGTTACTTTGGCCAAACTGCGTTTTGGATACTGTAGCAGGTTGAACCTCTACTTATGCAGATTCGACCCAATATATTTCGAGCAGGTGCAGGCACACCGCACGACACTTACAACCTTTTCATATGCCCCATCAAACTTACTTACCTAACACTCCTCTCCTTCTGCACCCAAGCTGTCGATATAGTACGTTCCCTTGGGTCTACCGTTAGATGAGTTACACGAAGACGACCGGTAACTACGAGAGGGTTCAATAAGTTTAGAAATAAAGACAACGTTTTTTCAAGCAAATTTTTTTTTTTTTTTTCAACATAGTCCCAACGTTCTGGCCATTTTTTTAACTCCTCCAAAAAATAGGATATGTGGAACTCTTGAAAATACGCCTCTGTCTCGGCGATGTTTTCCTCGTTCTAACTAAATTTTTTTCCCGTGAGTCATTTCTTCCTGTTAGCGAACAAGAAAGCGTCGCAGGGAGCCAGATCGGGTGAATACGGGGCGAGGTGGCAGCAATTCATGCAGTTTGGCGGCGATAACTCTTGATGAATGTGCTTGCGCGTTATCGTGTTGAAATATCACCTTCTTTTTCGCCACATGCGACAGTGGCACCTTCGATTTTTTGTGAAAGCGGTCCAATTAGTCACTGTAGTATTGTCCAGTGATCGTTATTCCTTTTTCTAAAAAATCCATGTAGATGACGCCGTACGCATTTCAAAATATCGTCGCCTTGACCTTTCCGGGCGATGGGACTGCCTTCGCCTTCTTTGGGGCAGATTCACCGGGAGAAATCCTTTGTTTTGATTGTTACTTAGTTTCTCGTGTGAAATGATGAGTCCAGGTTTCGTCAACGGTGACAACTCGACGCAAAAATACCTTCGGATCTTCCTTAAATTGCTTGCAGGCAATCGCGGCACCCATCGGGCTGACATTTTTTTCATCGCTAGGTAGGTAGGTAGGTGAAATGCCAGTCTGGCACTCCTCAAGTAGCACGGAAGCGCCGTTTTGATACCATTATGAGACCTTCAACAGGCAGATATCTACAGCCAGCCAGAGCTGTTGATATAATGGAGGGGTTTGATTGGATTTAGGTTCGCGTACTGCCCCAAGCTGTCGCAGAAAGGAGCGCCCAGTGACCTTAGTCGTCTAGCTGCCAAACCCGGACATTTACAGAGCAAGTGCGCAACATTTGCCTTCTCTGAAAGGTACCCACAGCTTCTGCAATGGGGGTTAAATGGTAACTAGCTTTTCCGCGTGTGTACCGATCGCCCAGTGACCGGTAAACACAGCTACGAGTTTGGAAATTGAATGGCGAGGAGTCCAAAGGGTTTTCGAAATTGCACATGAAGAAATGGAGCTCCATCTTATCTGCGCTTTCCTGAGAAATAATTTGTACAGTTCTCCTTTAACAACTGTCAGAGGGATGCCGCTGACCGGGTAGAAGGTCCTTCAGACCAATTCAGTTTCCTCCCTGGCAAGTTCATCTGCAATTTTATTTGCCTCTATGCTACTATCTGGAATCCAGATCAGATGTTACCTGCATACCCAAGAGATTTGATCTCCTCTTTACAGGAGTTTACTAATTTCGTTCTGCACTATGGCGTCGTCAGAGCCTAGATTGCGGCTTGACTATCGAAGAAAATGTTAATATCTCCCTTATCACGTAAAATATCAATCCCCGCTCCGGTCGACACACCTATGGCCTCTGTAACTTCGCGCACTTTCGTTCGTCGATCAGCAAGAATCAATATCTAACTGTGGTCATAGATGGCGAAGCGTTCCTATAGATAGCATCCAATTTTGCTTTTATCTCCTCGCATTTTTTTCCTATCGAAAACAAAAAGCGAATCACCGAACGTCATTCATGCACGCTTCGAGGGTTCTCTGTGAACCGGAACCGCTAAGTTTGTTTATTTATCTTTCCGCTAAGAGTGAAATGTATTCCGAAAGAGCAGAGTTATTTTGAAAATAACATTTCACGATTTCTGCGCGTTCTGCGGCTGTCCAACGCTAAATGGTTAACATTTACTCTACAGCCCGTCAAAGTTATGCAAAGTTCTCATGCCTCAAGTATGGTTGGAGTACCTCGTATTTGAGATATATCACTTGCACATCTTTCATTTGACCTTTCTTAATTTCCTGACCATCCGTATCGCTTGTCTCACTTGCAACATTTATTGATCTCAGCAGTCGCCAGTTAAAATGCAACTAATGCTTTTTTTCCTTTTTTCTTTTGGCTATTCCTTTGCTTTTCTACATTTCTCAAGTGTTTGTTTTACGTAAACTTTGCAGCATAGTTACAGTTCTAGTTTCTTCTATCCATTGAACACATCTTCCGTTTTACGTGCTCCCAACTCAATACTTCAAAGAGTTGTTCGTGCCCTTCTTCTCCTCAAGCATCCTTGAAGAATTGTTATCATGAATTTTCTCACATTATTTTCTCGGTCCACTGCACTTTTTATTTGCCAACTGCCACTTTTACCACATTTAGCTTTTATTTGCTATCTTTGAAACATAGTTCTTGTACGTATGCATGCGTGTGTGTGTGTGTGTGTACAAGAGGGTCGTTTGAAACGTCCGTGCAAAGGCAGAGAGATGGTTTTACTTGAGCGTACCGCCAGTTCCTGCCAGATTGTTGAATTTCTTTGTGTTTGGCATTCGTTTGATCCGACGAACTCAAGTGATTTTTCTTTTCCATCCCAACAGCGCACCAACTCACGCCTCAGCAGTTGTGCTCGCAAAAGTAATGAGCTTCCAAATCGTTTCACATTCTCCCTATTCTCCAGACTTGGTTTCCTCGCAACACTTGGACCATTCTTTTTTCCCCAATTTGAAGAAATGTTTGGATTCGAATGAGGATGTGATTGTAGAAATGAATGAATATTTTTCAGACTTAAATACATCCTTTTATTCGGACGAGAACAACGAACTACAGGGTCTGTAACCAATTAAAAAGGCCATAATTTTAGTTTGGAAAACTACTTTTATTCAAATCAAATTAAAAAATGTGTGAATATAATACAAAATTAAGAATCAATTTACTGTTGCTCGATATGACCACCTTTTACCTTGACTATGGCCTTGAGACCGTCCAGAAACAAATCGCAAGCTGCCCGAATGTGACTTGGAGGTATTTTGTCCCACTCCAGAACAATGGCTTTTTTCAGCGCCTCGAGAGTGGTTAATCTTTTAATCCTGACTTTGCTTTCCCAAATGGCCCCAAGAGAATAATCCATCAGATTTGCATCTGGTGAATTTAAGAGCCATTGTGTGAACGTTAAGAAGTTCGGAACGTTGGTTTTTAGGCATTCTTGGTTCACTCGAGCTTTGCGAGACGGTGCCGAGTCCTGTCACTGAAATTTTTACTTGCCCATGGCTTCAAAGCAACCTCCAGAAGTGGTCTTTCCTTGTTCATTCCACTCGGGAGCATAAGGCCTCGACACGACTCAGTCTTACCTTGGTTTCGTTAATCTATTTGCTTTCTGACAGGGTAGGTAATTAGCCTGCCGCTACCAATCCTAAGCAGTGGGAATGCCCACCTATCGTTGTTTAAGAACAACGCCTTCTTACTGCTTAAAGCGCCATCTGTATGACAAATTTTTCTGGCAGAAGGATCACACAAATGGTTGAGGACTTCGCTAAATTTGATGGGTCTGCGCTATTACCGCGATTGCCCGCTTCCTCTTGCTGGCGCCACTGATGCAATGTGTAACTGTGTCTTTTTCTTTATTTTTTTTTGCTTGTTTTAACAGTCACAATGCAAATAATGCGCTGACTTTTTGTGCGGGAGTAAGGACTGGAAGGATAAGGTTGTTGGGATTGAGGAATTCATTTTTTTTTTTTTATAGAAACTAGGAAAGTAGTTTGGAAAAGTGCGAGTTCCGTGCTTTACGTGGGATTCGAACCCACAACCTCTGGGTGCACTTACGCTAGACTACCGAGCCCGCTCCAGAATACTTTCCCGATAATATTTCGCATTTACATTGAGCCGAAAACGATTGGAGTGCGCCCATCTGCGGGTACAACGGCTCAAACCATTACCTGTGGCGGGTGTTGCCTTCTGGTGGCCAATCGATGTCTCAAATTCTTGTATGAACAGTCGGGGAGCTTACGAATTGCTCAATTTCAAAAATTTTCTCGTCAGAAAACACAATGTTCGGCAGCAACTCCTTCGCTCCCTCAAATTTAACTTTTTGCTGCTTTGGTGTGAGATCATGCGCCTTTGGGATCTTGTAAGGCTTGACTTTGAGATCATTTTTCAGTATGCGGCGGATGCTACGGTCAGATATTTCTTTCATTTCTTTCGCGATTTGATTGGTACTTCGTCGGGGATTTCACTCAAGTCGCTTCTTCACATTTTGAACCATTTCAGGGAGACGTTGCAGTCTTTTGATGACCATCTCCATGATCTTATTGTGTCTAGTAATGGTGCGATAAGCAAAAACTTTATTTACTTTAAAAGCAAAATGCTTTCGCGCTTGTAAGCTACACTCTGGACTGTCATTTAGCCAACTAACAGACAGCTGAAGGCCGTGCAACAACTGAACGAGCGGTCTGAAGTAAAACAGCGTTGGGCAAAGTGTATAAGGAGACTTTGACGAAAAGTAAGAAGTTTTAATTTTTGCATGAACTTTTCAAGCGACCCTCGTATGTATGGACTATATATACTTTGCACGCTTAGTACTTTTAGTTTGTTTGCTTGCTTCTATTTGGTTTTTCCCAACACACAATGGCCGACCGACCGACCAGCTGCAAGCAAAGCGTAGTGACGTGAAAAGTGAACTCTCAAGCGTCACCCCGAATTTCTTGCGCAGCCTCATCAACCTCGTGCTGATACATTCACTACTGCACTTGAAAGGCGTCTCTGTAGTGCTCACAAATTACGCTATGGATGCTTAAGGATACTCACTTCTAAATCTACGCTGTCTTCACCAAAATAGTTAGCGTCCTGCTCTATCTCTATTTTCTACACTATTTTTAATGGTTTTGCGCTTGTGCTTATCTAACTATTTTTTTTGTTTTTTGTTTTGTAACTTTTTGCCTTGGTTTCGCTTTAATTTTTATTTCCTTTGTAAGTTTTGTTTTTCGCTCTTAAAAAACTTGCTTTATTTCAATTGACTTTTTACTTTGTTTCCACAGTTTTCCACGTTACCATTTTCTTCTAAAGCAGGTTGCTTGAGTAGTTTGCCGCCGCGAGGCTGCTATGGCTGGTAGTTGGCTGGTTGGCTGATTGTCTGGTTGGTGTTCTGCTTTAGGTTGGGTGCCTGCTTAGTTGGTTGCTTGCTTGCTGGTTTGTTTGACTGCATGATTATTGTGCCAGCGTCATTATGCGCGCCCCAGTCGTTTTCGTTGCCTCTGTTTCTCTGTTCGTCCGTCCACTCGTCTGTATGGCAATTACCCTACAAACCCAGCCAGCTGATTGTTTCATAATCGTGCCACGCTTCGACATTCGTTGTTGCTTCTATGCTACATCTCGTGCCTCATCGTTTTGCTGCCATCGATGATGCCTACACAGATTGGTTGGTTGGGGCTGGTGGTGATTCTGTGTTCGGTGCTACTCATTTGCAGTGGCACCGGTTGCCAGACGCCAGTTATTTGGTGCTTGCATCTGCTGCATATAATAACAGCTGTTTGCCAATTTATTCGCCGAGTTCATTCATTGTTATAACTATGCCTTTCAGTTGCTTATGCGCCTGATCTCCACTTCACTGAATCCTGGGAGCCTTGTTTTGGTATATAAGAATTTTAACTTTTCTTTTAATCTGAATTGTGTACTCACACACCTCTTCATTGTTTTTCTACATTCGCACTGTTTGTCGTGGTTGTCATAATTTCCGCTGTATTTCGCTGGTGTCTGCCTGTCAGCTGTTTGGCGTTGGTAATTGAAGTTGTTGTGGTTTTCTTTGGCGACGCTGTGCAATTCTCCGCGCTTCTGTCTCGGACAATTGCAGCTGACTTATCTCCACTGCTCCGCATGCTGGCTGTAGCCTCTATAATTTTGCCATTATTTCTGTGAATCTAGCGTGTGCATTCAATCTGCTGACACCGGCGGTAATGATGGCAGCTGCTGTTGCTACTATTTTTGACTTGATGAGCTTTTGCTCGGGCGTATTTTATCTCCCATTCAGCACTGTGGTTAGCTACTGGAAGTTACTGGCCGGCACTGCTTCACACCTCTCAGTCGCACCTCTCATCTTCTCATGCATCAGCTACCAATAATGACTGTTTTAATATTTTTTGTATTGAATATACATACAAACAAATGTGTATGCTAATAAAATTTCGCTCAAGGATTACAAAAAAAAATCTCTATCCCACATGGCTCATGTTTCTATCAAATGACGAGTGCATAAAATTGCTTTTCGTAACACTTTCGTGCAGATAAGGCAGCCCTTTACACATTGCGCAGCAGTGGCATTATTGGTCGGTTGTGGTTGCGAAGCCACTGACCCTCAAGATGGCCCGAAAGCAGAATAAACGTGCTCTGGGGAGCCATGGCAATTTAACACGTTAAGTGGCATCGCTCCTGACGGTGGGAAATGCGACGATAGCGACGATTTTGCTGGAGCACACGAAAAAAGCAGACGCTGCAATTTCAATTGCAACGCTGAATTATGAAGTGCAATCATAATGTGGCAGGTGTTGAAATAATGAGCAGGCAAGGCAGGCAGGCGGCCAACCAACCGAGCAGCCAACCAACCGTAGAATCGACAAAGTGTAGCCAAAAGGGGTTCCAATTGGCCAACTGTCCTTTGGTGGTTCGTCAGTGACGCAGTAACATTAATCAAATCTGTGTAACTTTGCTGAGTCGAGGTGAGTTTATTGTGTGTGAGTTTAATTGCGCAATTATTTCAACTGAAGTAAAAAGCTATGAAAAAAAAATATCTTCATTTTTATTTAATTTAAGTTTTACACTTGTGGAAGTGTGCGAACTTCAAGGGTTTTAGTATTTTATGAGCATATTTTATATTTTATGAGATTTTATATTTTATGCGACATATTGCGGTACGCCAATTTGAGGTTTACGGTGTAGAGTCTGGAAATTTTTTTTGGCGAAACGATGGAGTTGCCCATGCAAGCCAAGTAATTTTTTGAAGTTCAAATGAATTTTTCATTTTTTGACCGATGTTGCCCCGAAAACCTATAAAGCACGTTTAGGGCTTCAATTTGAGCGAAATATAATATTCTGTTCTATATAGTGAAATTTTGAGTTGCATTATTTTGTACAGCCTTTTAACCCATTATTGCCGCCTCTCAAGTCAGAGTGTGTCTTTTTAGGCCTTACACTCTTTATTCCCAAAAAATCTTAATAAAAATGGCAAGAGAGGGTTAAAAGGTTAGTTACTTCGTTCGAGATTTCTTATTATCTATTCAAATTACGATGTAGAGGTTCAATACAAAGGTGGCGCCATCCGCTGTCAGCTACTTTGCTAAATATAAACAAAACTTTGTATGTGACCATCTGTTGCACCGGAGGTTTTCCGACTACTTCAGACCCGGCATTAGATGCTCTGGTTAGCCTACCAGCACTTGATGGTTTCACCCAAGAAGAGGCCTTGAAGGCCATTTGCAGGCTGAAACACAATGGTAATTGTTATGGCCCCGGTCGGGAATTGGACAACAGAATATTCATGGACTTCTGGTCGCCGGCAACCACTGATTCGCAGTGGATGAGGCTACAGACCTGCCAAAACACTGCCATAAGGATGTCTTCTGATGTCCCCAGTACAACATCTTCATGACGAGGCCCATATGCTACCTGTGAAGAAGCATAATAAATTGCTCAGCAAGCAGTTCCTGCTAAGGTGTTACCGCAGGTCTCACTCATGCAGACACCTGCTTGAGCCTGAGCCAGCTCCCTGACATGTCAGGAGGCACCTTCTTAATTACGCGGACGAGATCCAGGACAAAACAGACCGACAACTACTGGATCGGACAGTGTACAGACAGATAATTAACGATATTCATCGGGAGACTCTTACCACCTTCTTAAGCTTCCGACCCGCGAATGCCATCATCGGAGTCCAACCACTACCCATTGCAGACGAAGAGCTCCACTTTCCCCGAGAGTAACGCGTTATCTTGGGACAACTACGTTCAGGATACTATAGCAGGTTAAACTCCTACTTACTAAACATATATCCGGCATGTGAAGACACCCCGCACGACACTAACCACCTTTTTACATGCCTCATCAAACCCACTTATCTAACACCCCTCGCCCTCTGGACCCAACCTGTCGAAGCAGCAAGTTTCCTGGGCCTAGCGTTAGATGAGCTAGACGAAGACGACCGGTGATTACACTACACTGCCAGGACAAAGTTAGCTTAGACAGCCCTTCAACCACTTCAAGGGTAGTCGAGTACTGTAAATCCAGGTTAAACTATGTCGGCAGATATAATGTCCTGATGTTAACATGGGTCCCGGGACACATGGGTATCGCAGGTGACGAGATCTCTAACTCTTTAGCTGGGATATGCTATGAGGCCAACTTCCTTGGCCCGGAGCCCGTTCTGCCACTCCCTTCTGCAGCCAGACAAGTTTTCAAAATTTATTTTAAGAATTTTTTATGAAACAAAGTTTCGTGCATGAAGTTTTATAGCTATTCACCCAAGACTAACTCAAGCGTTCGGTATTCTTCGTTGAAACGATCACAGTAGAAGAACGCGTGCTCCACGCTTTCTATTGCATTGTTGCAGCTTGGACAGAACGAAGTGTCCTTCATGTGAAAACGATGGAGGTACTCCAAGAAGCATCCGCGACCGCTCAATATTTATGTTAAATAGTGGTCTACGTCACCGTGCTTTCTGGTCACCCATTGGCTAATTTTGGAGATAAGTCTATAGGTCGCACGTCCGTTAACAGACGAATCACATCTGATTTCCCATTTTCTGACGAATGCAGATGTTCTGCAGCTTTCGCTTCAGTTGTCGGCTCAACTCCTTCTCTGTCATAAAGATGTCTCATTACCTGCACAAGTATATCTATTGGGAGCTTTCCAACGATGATGCAAACCGTATCGTCTGATAACGTCCTATATGCGCACGCGACTCTTAGGGCATTTCGTCGGTGCACTTGAGCTACTGGTCTAACATTCGATGGCTTAGCTCCTGTCCATATAGGAGCAACATATAAGATGACTGAATCCACCACCCTTGCCAGGAGATGTCTTCTGACGCCTTGCGGTCCGCCCATGCTTGGAAGAATTCTTGTAAGACCACTGTTGACTGCCGCAGAGCCGTGCATCAATCATTACGCCTAGATACTTTATTGCCTCTTGCGACAGTATTTCATGGCCACCTATTCGCAATTGCATGCAGTTACGAGGACCACTTCTGTTTTTTGTACGGCCAACTTCAGGCCCGCTGCAGAAAGCCATAGTTGGACCCTAGCTGCTGCATCATTACACTTTTCCTGCAGGTGGTCTAGCTTCTTGTCCGTGACCACGAGAGCGATGTCATCGGCATAGCCTACCAGTGTTGCTTCATCCTGCAATTTTAAGCTAAGTACTCCCTCGTACATGACATTCCACAGAGAGGGTCCAAGGACTGATCCCTGAGGAGCCATCGCCACCGCCCCCACCTCGCAGTCAGTGGAAATTTAGTTAGCAGCTCCAGGTGTCGCAACATACTGTACCAGTGTCGCGGTCTTAACTATTGCCATCAGCTTAGTCTGAAAAACACTAATACCCGACTAGAAATTTTGGTAAGGCGGTGATTAGGCGCAAATAAGGCAGACCGCATTCCAAATTTGCGCCTCATAAGGCAGCCAAACTAGGCCCAAGTCCCGAAAGGTATCGCCACACATCTGCCTCATTAGGCGCTGGTTCGAAAAACCGAACTTCGGTAATACTCCGGAAGCCCTTCTACAAATCAGTTAGGAATTCCAATTTATGCCTGAGTGAGGCACTGCCACAGATTTTCGTGACCACAACCAAATTTGGTATTGTTCTGGCATGCCAATCTTTGCCTTACCTAACGTGGGCCTGGTAAGGTAATAGTGAGGCGTGCCTCAGTAAGGCCTGCCTAATTCGGGTCTAACTGATTCTTCGGCATGCCTCACTGTAATTCTAGTCGGGTAGTCGTAGAGATCTTCAGATGTTTGCAATATACATACATCCGCTCAACTTGTCTACGAATTTTCAATCAACCATCTGTGCACACATGGACGAACTCGTCTTTCTCATAATTAAGAATATTTATTTTGCTTCTTTTTCTGCTAACTATGATTTTCGATTTCTTTATTCTTTATTCCAATCTGAGAGTATTTCATGCTCTACTTTCACGTCACCCAGTCTTATCTAAGACAACTTGTCTTGGTCTCTGTCTCTGTCTCGATCTCGATCTCAGCCTCGATCTCGATTTCGTTTTATGTAGGTGGCTACTTTGCAAGCCAATCAAATTAAAATTGATCACTTTTCTCACCGCATTCTCAGTTGAGAGCTGGAAAAAAAATGCTACACAGCAACAAATACAAGCATACATACAAACTTTTCGATTACATATTCAGCTCGGTTCGTGCCTCCCGCGTACATTTGTGTCAACCATAGAACTCTATGCTCTTTACTCCAGGCGCTAAAATGGACTTGCATGAATTTTGCGTTATACTACTCCACTTAGTGCGACACTTATGAGAGTGTGTGTGTGTATGTGTGTTTGTGCTGGTTTTGCTTGCGCTTGCCCATTTAATATATAATTTATTGAAAGCGCTTTTAGCAATCACCTATCATCCGCTCAACGAAACGATAGGTTGCGATCAGGTACCCAGCAGGACGGACGGACAAGCGGATGGTGCCATAGTTGGATGGTTAGTTGTCTGATTGGACGGACAAATAGCTGGCTGCTACGTTTCTGCTGCTTCAGACGGACCGATTTTGTCAGCATGTGTACGTGTATGTGTGTGTGTGTGTATGTGCGTCTGTGCCTGTAATCGAAACCGAAACTTATCGATTTTCTGCTGCGTCCGTACAATCATAACAATTAAGTATGCACAACCATTCGTGGCTGCAACAGCGTTCACTTCTGAGTCTCGTCGACTTGGGCTGCGTCTGCGACAATCCCGTGTGTATGTATTTTGTATGCTTTTATTTATTTTGTTTTACCTCTGCACTTTATCAAGCGCAAAGTCGTTCTTCGACTCGTTCTTATGCTTGTTTGTTATTGATTTATCTTTGTTGGTATGCGAGGCTGAAGAAGAAGAGTGTGTCCGGCTGTTGGCTGTTGTGTGCTGCATCAGAAAACCGGCCCCCAACGTCTGAATGTTTTGTGTTTTATTTTCTGCAGCTTTGCCTGTTTTTTTCTTGCTGCATTTTCTGCCCGTCCCCTCATCTCTTCACCAGAAAGTTGTTTGGCTTGGCGTTTCGTATGCTTGCCTTCTGTTTTGTTGGCCTTTCTTTACGTTTCGAGAATTGTGTTATCGCTGTGGTGGTTATACTTGATGAGTCGTTTTCTTTTTTGTGTTTTGCAGAGTTTCTGGAGTAGATTCATACACACATACGAGTACATATGTATGCGTGTATCTGTGTATTATGGCCCATATTAATCTGAAGTTGGAAAGACTTTGACAATCGTTGCGTCGTTGCGTTTTTACTTTTTCACTTTTATTTCCTGTCGCTACACTGTTATGCTTTTCAGATTTTCGCTTTCCCCACTCCACTCTCTTGCTCTCTCTCTTCCATTGCTTATGGTTCAGTGTGTAGCATTTTTACATCACGATCTTAATTCACTGCAAACATGGAAGTAAACAATTCATTGAACTTTCGCATAAAATGCTCTCAAGGTTATCAACTTTACTCTGTTGCGGTGTGTTCTGCCGTCCAGTTCGGTTCAGTATGGAGCGGTTTGATTGTGGACGCGGTTGCGTGTAATATTTACACTGTCGCATTAATGTGTCGGACGCCCGCCTCCTCCATTCATCGCTCTCTTGGCACTCAGCGCAGCCAGCTAGCATTCGTACTCGTAAGCTTGGCACATCGTGTGCTTTATGAACCGATCCTCCTGCTTGCTACTTACTCTACACTCGCAGAGTTTGTTTAAGTTTCAGATGTTGATATCAGAGTTTCATATTGAGATAGTCTATTTTTTATTTTTATTTTTTATTGCCGATTGTTACTTGGCTTCCCGGTGAGTTTTTACTTCTGTTTTATTTCTTTTATTGCTGTTCACTTGATTATGGTATTTTTAGTGCCCATTTCAGTAGAACGTTTTGACTTCAATTCTTAACTAGTCATTTGCTCGAAATGTGTTTTTTTTTTTGCTAGTCAGTTAGTCAGCGGCGCAACCAAGCATTCAGTGCCTTTGTGTTAACCAATTTTCAGTCTATTATCTCGGCAATCACCATGTGCCACTGCGCGGCCGTGGCAGAAAGACGTCGCCTGTCTTTTTTTGTACGTGTACGAGTTCATAGCCATAGTTCGGTGTGTCGGTCGATCTGTCGTTTGGTTGTGCGGTCATGTGTAGGCTAAGTTAAGCCTTTTGCTCTGGTCATTGGTCTTTCAGCCTGACTTACAGTCACATGCATACACATACATGTACGTATTATGCGTATGTATATGTGTATGGTAAATAAGGTATGTGCGCTAAGTTCTTAGTCTAACTTTTGCGGTTAAGCTCAGATTAGTTTTGTGAAGATTTTCGTTGTCAGTTGATGCCTTTTGGTTTATTTTGTACTTTGGTTTTTTTTTACGTAATATTTCTTCAGAGCGGTAAAAGTAGTTGGGCTTTAGTGAAGAAGTTAAATGCTTAGTAATGTTAATGAAAACGCGGAAGTATTAAAATATTTGGTGCGAAGATGGGTGGTTTCCTTGCGCGCGCTTCTTTTGTTTTTTAAAAGCTTTTACCACTCAATGAGAAGCGACAAAAATTATTATAATTTAAATAGAAGTAATAAGAAATCAAGACAAATTATTGGTCCAGAGAGCAGGTAACTGGGTGTCACATCAATTGCAGGAGAGGGGTATCGAGACACGTTTGGTGACTTGTGAGATGCTTCTTTAATGGCAGAAAAGAAATGGTTTTCTGCATCGCATCGTCAAAGGCAATGAAAAATGAATCTATTATGGTAACCCTAAGCGTCGAAAAAGAGCCTTGCCAGATGAATCAGGTCCATCGACAGCGAAAAAAAATATTCATGCTTGAAAGGTTATGTTGTACAACTGGTGGGATCAGAAGGTGTCATCTATTATGAACTCCTTAAACCATCTGAAACCATCACTGACGATCGTTACCGACTGCGTTTGAATCGACCTCTCAAAGAAAAGCGGCCGGAATGGGACGGTAGACATGACAAACTGACAAACTGAATCTGCTGCATGACAACGCCAGGCCACACTTTGCTAAATCTGTCCAGAAATATTTACAGGGACTGAATTGGGAAATCGTGCTCCATCCGCCGTATTCCCCAAGCTTCGGACTGCCAACTGTTCCGATCAATGCAGTCAGCCCTTACTGGAGAGCGGCTCACTTTTTACGAGAGCATAGCAAACTGGCTGAATGAATGGATCAAGTCAAAAGAAATCGAATTTTTTGTCAAAGGAATCCGCAAGCGGCCTGAAAGATGGTGTAAAATTGTAGCTTCCAATTGTTTAAATAATTTGTAACTTTGGCTAAGAAATAACTAAAACTTATTCCCGTACCCAATAAAAAGTCGCTGAACAAGTTCGATTTGCTGGCAACCCTGAACAAATTTTTGATTAATCAGGAAATGTCGGTGAATGTGATATGTAATGGAATGAAACTGCGGAAGCAGGGGTTAGCTCAGGAATGTCATGCTAAGAAAGAAGAAGAAGAATGAAAGTGTGGATGGTCAAAATTTTCAACAGCACTCAGCCAGTAAAGAGTTTTCCAATAAGAGTTGTTATTTTGATATTCAAAGAAAAATGCTATTTTTTAATATAAATAATCGGATGTTTATTTCATTATAAAGAGGAAGGTATGCCGTTAATAGTGGAAAATAACATCAGACAAATGACCATCACGACCACGCTTACAGGACAATATCCTTTTCATGAAATTTTCCATAACCGAATTGCAAAGTGGCTGCCCTAGGTCCTCGATAACCTCACGAATTCCATCTTTGAGATCTTGAATCGACCCTGGACACGTAACGCCGTCTTTTTGAAAATAAAAGTTGTTCAGATCAATGCCATCCAGTTCCGGCCATAAAAAATCGTTATTCATATCTCGATAGCGCAATCCATTCACCTGTAACACCTGTTATTGGAAAACCCTTTATTTGATAAATCAGGAAATGTTGGTGGATGTGATATATAACAGAATGAAATTGCGGAAGCAGAGGTCCGCCTAGGACTCTCATGCTAAGAAAGAAGAAGAAGAATGAAATTGCGGAGGGTCAGAATTTTTATCAGCACTCAGGCAGTATTTTCCACTATACTTATGGCAAAGTATAGAGAGTATTGTAAAGAGCGCAAAGTAAAGAGAGAGGGAGAGTATTTAAAGAACATCTTTGATTTTTTTTTTTTGTTTGTTTGAGGGGTCAAGAAAATGCAAAGCTTCCATTGCCATGGCATAAACTTTGATTTGTCAGATTTTGCAGGTTACGGTGTAACCCAAGGCGAATTTATTACAGGTGACAGCAAACACATATAAGTAAAACCCTACATGTATTTGTTGTTGCGTTTGGTGCAAGCATCATGTCAAAATCAGCAAGCAAATGTAAACATACGAATGTAAACATACCAATACATACAAACAAAGCATATCATTTTGACGTAAGCCATACCTACTGCGAAAAATTCAGCTGGGTGAATGCTGTCACCTTATTAAATCCACCTTGGTGTAACCTCTGGGCTGTGGAAACTCGTAATAAGTGCCAAATGGCAGTCAAAGAATGCGCCATCCATTGTGATCGTGTCGCAGTGGCATTTTTTCCAACTCGCGGCCTTTTTTGATGAATGATTGAAGTCTTCAAGTGAAGACTCTGTAGGCTAGAATCGGTTCTCCGTAACCGTTTATGCTGCTACAACAACAACAGCAATAAGGCTCTAGAGAAATGCGAAATTGATGAAAATCCAAGTTTGACCCTGAAAATTATTGCTTATCAGCTAATTGATCAGTTATTGAACTGTTGTATTCACTGCAACTGACATTACCCGGTCCGGCACTTGAGGTGAAACCAATTAAAAAGGTCATACATTTACTTTGGAAAATTGCTTTTAGTGAATTCAAAGTAAAAAATGTGTGAAAATAATACAAGATTAAGAATCAATTTACTTTTGCTTGATATGACCACCTCTTGCCCTGGCTCTGGCCTGGAGATGGTCCAGAAAGGAATCGCAAGCTGCCCGAATGTGACTTGCAGGCGTTTTTGGGCGTTTCAGCGCCTCGAGACTGATGAATCTTTTAGTATAACCCATCGGATTCGCGTCTGGTGAATTCGCAAACCATTGTGTGGACGTTATGAAATTTGGAACGTTGTTGTGTAGCCATTCTTGGTTCGCACGAGCTTTGTGAGACCGTTCCGAGTCCTGTTGAAACATCCACTGTCTGCCACCGAAATTTTTGTTTGCCCGCAGCTTCAACGCACAGCACGCGCATCAGCTGCGCGAGCGGTCTGACGTTGGTTACACTTCGAGTGCCGGACCCTGAAAGTTATTTCTATCTTTTATACCAAAAGTGAAGTTATCGCTGTGAAGTACCCGTTTGGAGTCTGTGAAAGTCACAAATTATCTATTAACACATTTATTCAAATAGTGGAAAAGGGTTAGCAAATTTGTATTTCAAGAGCTTGGGGAGGCTTGTGGGAAGCGAAAAACGAAATTTTGATGTTTTAATCAAAGGTGTGTGTTTTATTGACTAATTTCGAGTAAAATCTTGAATGACTGCATCGCGAATAACTTTTTTTCCAAACAAAAAAATAGTTTTCCGCAATGAAAACCTTCATTTTGTCCTTCACTGCTTGTCCGATTGCATAATGCTGCTGTCTAGTTTAGTTCACAAGTGTCAACATCAATATTCAATGCCCTCAAAAAAAAAGTGGCCCATAAAGTAACATTTTACTGCCAATTCATCTGCTAACATCAGCAATGGCTGAGGGGAAGTGCTGGCCCAACTTAACCTTAGCTTATGGGTGAAAATCGCGGGATATCTGTACTTTTCAAGCCCCAAAAATTTTGTAATTCGCTCATATAATATCCGGGATCCCGAAAAATTTTGAAATGTCGATTCGAAAGAAATAAAAATTTGTTTATTGCAAAAATTTGTTGACAATAAAGGCTTTTCGATGTCTAAGAAACTTGTTTTAATTTATATGCAATATTATATTTATACAAAATTCTGTTTGTATCAATTAAAAATTGCATTTATTACAAAGAAATAAGCTCATTCAGTCAGTTGTTTACAATTTTGTTTACTTGAAGCTGAAAAAAACATTTCTAGTACACAAAATCCTAAAATCCCGGCAATAAAATTTTTCGCTAAGATCAGCATCCCTAGTAGATATAGATAAATCTACCATCAAGTTCGCTTTTACACAAAGACTTTTCTCCAAATGTGTGATTTATTTGCATACTTTAAACAGAACAGAAATCGTTAATAAAATTTGGCAACAGTCACCCCAGACATCTAAGTGCTCTAAGTGGGCCAAATTCTTGTCATTTCACCCGTTACTGTTAAAAAAAGATTTTGGTCAAAGGGTTACAACAGCTTTTGTGGAAATTTGAAAAAAGATCGAATGCAACTGTTAAAAAGATTTTGGTCAAAGGGTTACAACAGCTTTTGTAGAAAGATCGAATGCAAATCTTTCCTTTGTATTTTAAAAATTTTAGCAAATTTCCACACACTAAACCAACTCTCACTACTTAACAGCAAGTTTTCTGCGATAGTCTATATTATCAACATATACGCTCTTGGTTGTTGCTGTTGTTTACTTTTGCTATTTTTGTTGCAACTTTAGTTGATGCATAGGTATGAATCGTCTTTACTGCCGACCAACGCGGTCTGCGTATCTTCTTTGCATTTTACTGCATTCAAAATGTTTGCTTTCGTTTGCCAGTGAAGCATTACTATTGCAGTTGTTATTATTGTTGTAACTAAATTGTGCACAAAGTTCCTTCAACCCAATGACGGTCGAGCCGACCCATCACCACCAAGCGCACAACTAAAACGCAATGCGCTCACTCGGTTGCTTCACACTCGTTTGTTGTTGGTTGTTGGCGTTCGTTCATCCACATTCGCTCACCACTCGGACTAACAACCACCACCGAAAACAGTCGCGTGCACTTAAATACATACTCGTGCCTATGTAGTATGGCTGCATATTCGCGTGCACTTTGCTTCTCTCACAAAAATGACGCTTTGGGGTGCAAAGTGTTTGCTGCTTGCCAACTGACTATGTCCATGGTCTGCCGCTCGACGGGCAGTTGCGCCAACTGGTTGCTCTTTTGTATCTTATATTTTACTCTGATTTTCGACTTTGTTTTTGTTTTAATTTCTTTAAATGCATGCATGTTTCATACACCTTGCTTGGCTTGTGGTTGTGTTTGCGTGTTTGTTGTTGTTGCATTTTGGTGCGGGTGGGAGGCGTTGCTAACTGTGTAATACTCTGTTACTCTCTCGGTCGCAACTAGTTCGGTTGCCAATTCAAATTATTACATGTTTAGGTTTAAGTGTTTTTTGCAGTTGTTATTGTTGTTGCTGTTACTAGTTGGTAACTATCCCTTGCAGGTATATCCACAAATAGCGCACTAGAGCGGAGTCTAGTTAAAATGCAACCATTACTGGTTCGTTTTCGCATTATTCGATACAAGAAACCAACTAATTTTACAGGACGTGTGTTTAGGAAGCATTAACTGACTCCTGTGACACCTCTTCCTTGGTAGTTCGCAATTAGTATAAAATAAGAAGAATTGTTTTTTTTTTTCAACGAGAAGCAATACTGTAACTTATAAGTCAGCCAGATTCAGTCGGTTGCGGCAACGAGTTGGACTGACCGGGCATACAAAACGCAATGGTAGTCTGGCCGTGTACAAACAAATCAGCTGTTCTGCATGGAGTAGAGTGTGGATATACTTTTACGACGTACTTAGCCACGCTTGCGCGAGCATTTTATTTTTGTTTTATTATAATCATATTTTCCATCGAACCACTGAAGTGCGTTTTGCTTACAGCGGCAATAAGCTATTCTTAACATTAAAATGCCATTAAAATTTTATTTCCCAACTGCCTACAGATAATACAGATAAATTGGCTAGTTCCGAAGCTCAGGCAAGTTTGGTTCATTATTTTGCTCAACTATTTTTAAAGCTTATAATGGGTTTGCAAACCCAGCTGTTATTTATTTACATCGTTTCATTTAATTTCACATCAAGCGTAATTTCCATGAGCATTTCTACTTTTCTGCAACTAATTTTTGCTTGTATCGTAACTTTGTCAGAGTTTATTAAGCTTTTGAGAGAACGAAAATATTTTTACCGGCATGATCGAGTCAACTCTTATGTTTGAGGCTAGTTGGGAGAACGGCGCTTAATAATTAAAATATTAATAATTAAAAATTTAGTAAAATTGTATTAGATTAAAAACGTATATTTATTTATTAAAATCCTATAAAACCTCGTCATCTTCCAATTCAATCCGCTTGATTCAGCGACTTACTCCTTCAAAAGCCATCGTCTTCACACGATGGTACGATTTGATTAAGTTTTGGCTAGAATTCATACTTGAAATGCAGTAAGCACTCTCACAAAAGAGCTGGTAATATCTGATTTTTTGAAGTAGCAATACTGAGCGCTCAAAAATTCTCCGTACTAGAGATTCAATTTAAAATTATACGCAGACCATTTTTTGGAGACTGACAACTTTTTGACTGACAACCTCATATGGCCAAAAAATTCTTTTTATTTTTTAACAATAGATCAAAAAATAAAAAACTGAAAACAAACATAAAAAATCTTTTTTCGTTTCCGTTTTACACGCTTTTTTAAGGGGACAGATACCTGTAAACGGCCATATTTTCCCTGATTTTCATTAAAATTATTTAAAATGAAGAAGTCTATTTTTTTTTCAAAATTGGCATACAGTTTATTTATACATTAAAATAATATAAAAAATATTTTTTTTTATTTTAATAATTTAAAATGGCGGATATACACTCAATTCTTCCAGGAAGGTCGCAGCGGGGCTTCTCAATCGGCGGGCATTGTAGCATCGGCGTCAGTGACCTGAATACCAAAAACCAACAGATTTTTTTGTTTACTAATGTCATCATTTCTATATGAATTAAAAAAAAATGAAAAAAAAATTTCGCGGAATAAAATGCTTCAAAAAAAAAAAAATAATAATTTTGGGGGAATTTTCCTACTATTTTTGCTTCGAAAAAATTATCTTTTCGAAAAATTTACTCTGCTATCTGGCAATACTATTCAGTAATGCTCAATTACGGCTGTCGTAGCCGAATGAGTTTGAGTGTGACCACCATTCGGTAGCACGCGGCTGTTGGCACAACGAAATACCAAAATAATGGAAACGATTTTTTCTAATAGCACTCGCCTCTCGGCAGGCGTTGATAAACCACCGAGTGTATTTTTACTATAAAAAATGCTCCTCGCAAAACCATCATCTACTGCTCATAGGCGGCATAAAACTGTAGGTACCTCCATTTGTTGAAAAAAAAAAAAAAAACAAAACACAACAAGACGCACCCCACAAATAGCAGCAGAAGCTCGATCAAGCATCGAGTAAAAGGTGTAGCGCTAATTCTGCTCAATTTGTAACATTTTTAGTTATTTTCTTTCTAAATTTAAGACCTTTGTGTCATTCACAGTCACATTAAAGTACCTGATACCTTTAAAGATGCGCATTTTTTAGTGAAATGCTGAACAGTTTTCAGAGACGGTTCGTAAAACTCGAACATTTTAGGGTCATCGTGAAGCACCTTGTCGGACCGCAATACAGAAATTGGTGAAAAAATTCGAGATATTGGGTCAAGTTAGTGATGTGAAGAATAAAACCCGTGCACGTCGCTCAAGAACAGCCGAAAATATTCCTGTTGTAGCCGAAAATGTTGAAGAAAATCCAGGTTTGGTCATTCCTCGTCGCTCTTTGGAATTAGGCATTCCACAAACGTCATTACACCATATTTTGCCTAAAGATTTCGGTCTTAAGGCTTATAAAGCCCAGTTAACACAAGAACTCAAGCCGGTCGATCATCAACAACGTCGTGGCTTTGCTGATTCGGTCGTTGAAATGCATGAAAATGTTCCGGAATACCATTGAAAAATCATCTTGAGTGATGAGGCCCATTCCCATGTCGGTAGCTTCGTCAACAAGCTAAATTGTCGGATGTGGGGCTCAGAAACTCCAAGAGTTATTGTTGAAAAACCTCTCTATCCTATCTATCATCGTGACTGTTTGGTGCGGTTTATGCGGTTTATGGCCCGGCGATTGAACCATTGATCTTTTAGGGGAAAAGTTTCCGGATAACACCTCTTAATGGAAAACCCTTTAATTGATTCTCACAAATGCCAATACAGTCTGTTCGGCATTACCGCAGCGACCTAAATTTGCATATATTCTGCTATGGACTTTCACTCCAGCAGCATTCGCCATACACGGAATATACTCATCTCAAAAATACTCAATACTTCCCCCATCAGTGTAAGTAGTTTTAACTCTTCACTTGACGGTTGTGTGGTCTAGTCATGAATTTTTGACTTAAACTCATGAAATTCCTTGTACTTCACTAAGATTTGATAAGCTGCGCTTGCATGCACTGGTTTATTTTTCATTCAAAATAATATTTTTCATTCAATATGAATCTTCCCAGACTCTTTAAGTGCGAATGTGATTATCGAATTAGCTGTTTTCTGCTGTGGATAAATGTGGCTGCTCCCGAAGTAGTTTTCAATTGTCGAAATTCTACTAATGCAACACCAATAATTGTTTCTTTAGTACTTTGGTTTTTACTGCAGGGTTGCGTTACTTAGTAGTACACGATTTTGCATATGTGTTTGATTCTACATGTCGCATGTTTACGCAGCCGTTTTGTTGTAATTTTTTATAATTTTTACTTGTGTACTTTTTTAATATTATTATACAATGCGCCTTTGTTTTTCAACTTTATGTGCTCAAATGTTCTGCTTGCAGGGCATCATACGCCAGCTCTGTTTTTCGCTTTATGGGTCGATGCGCTTGACACGATTTTTTCTAGCTATTGCGTGCTCTTTATAAATCCGTGCTCTCAATTTTTCTGTTTTCAATCTCCGGCTTTGCCATTTGCGCATTTCTGGTCATGTATTTTAAGTCATTGGCTTTCATCTGCATGCGGGAGCGCTACTGTTGTGCTGACGTTTTCTACTGTTGTGCGATTGCTTTTAAGCTGTTTGATTTACCATAAAACGCGACTTTGCATTGTCATACCGAAATAGTTAAGCTTTTCCAGCTATAGAGATATAATGAAAGCCTCCAAAAATTAGAGTATTTTTCGAGCAGCTTGATTCGGTGCAATTAATCCACTACAGCGCTGTTCTGGGAGAACGTGGGATTGTGTAACTTGCGTAGTTAGCGTATAACTCGAGTATAATTGTTCGATTCTGAGTATTAGTTAGTTGTACTTGCAGCCTCAGTAGCAAAACTGCGCTTGCTAATTTCCCGTTTGTGATAACAGATATTTAGATTGAGACTCTTTCTTATAAAGTGTGGTTAAGTGTCAAGGGCTGGTGTTGATTTTGAATAAAATACAATTTTTTTAGGACATTATTGTAATTTCTCTTTATTATGATAATATTGGTATGGCTCAATTACGTGTGGAACAAAATATCGGCCAAATGGCCGCCGCGACCTCGGCGGCACACCTCCAAAGACCACCAAAAGCAAATAGTTTCTTATCTAAAGAGTGGTTAAGTTTCAAGGGCCGGTGTTGATTTTGAATAAAATACAATTTTTTTAAGAAATTATTATCATTTCTCTTTATTATGATAATATTGGTATGGCTCAATTACGTATGGAATAAAATATCGGCCAAATGGGCGCCGCGACCTCGGCGGCGCACCTCCATCCGATGGGCCAAATTTTCGATGTGCTGAGGCATAATTGAGGTTCTATGCCGTTAATGTGCCGAATTATCTCATCCTTTAGCTCTTGAATTGATGCTGGCTTATCGACGTACACCTTTTCTTCCAAATAACCCCAAAGAAAGAAGTCCAACGGTGTCGTTGACGTTTAGGTGTGCTTAACATTCAACATCGGCCCTTGAAACTTAACCACCCTTTATATCAACAAACTCTTTAGGTACATGCATTTCATTTTAAGCCTTGTCTGTGTGCTCAATACACTTAAATCAAATAGTTTTTCATCTTGTTCGGCAAGATGGATGTCGGATGGTGTTTTTCTATTTAAAGCTTCCAAAAAAGTTCTTATATGAGAACTCAGCGTCATGCAACAAATCCTTCCGAGGTCAGCTTATGATCTGCAAAACATTTCATTCAATCTATAGCACGAAATAACTGTTATTATCATATTTTCTCTTACTAGATCATTTAAAGAGAGTAATATTTCTCTTTTTCTCCGAGGCAACTGAAGCAATCCCTGAGAACTCATTCACCGACAAAGATTTCCAAAAAAGTGGCTCAAGAGCATGTAAAATTTGCCCCTGTGCTGCCCTGGATTTAGTTTTGCACTTACTTCCCAACGACTTTTACGTTATTTCCAGTGCAGCTCAGGGGGTTAAAGGAGGTTGTTCTCTGGAGGCAATAAGAAGGACTCAGAAAGTCCTGGGAGCTCCTCGCCATTAAATTTTCAAACTCGTAGCTGTGTTTACCGGTCAATTTACGATCGGTACATACGCGGAAAAGCTAGGTTTACCATTTAACCCCCATTGCCGAAGCTGTGGGGACCATTCAGAGAAGGAAACTGTAGATCACTTTCTCTGTAAATGTCTGGGTTTGGCAGCTAGACGACTAAGATCACTGGGTACTCCTTTCTTCGACAGTCAAGGGCAGTGCGCCAACCTAAATTCCTTTAATCTAAACCTAAAGTTACAAATTATTAACAACACTTGCACAGTACTTTTCTATTAATCTGCTCTGGGTGCCAGGACACAGTAACATTATAGGTAACTGTAAGGCAGATGAGTTAGCTAGATTAGGCTCCTCGCTCCAAATTAGTCAGGACAGGCTTGACATACCTATGCCCTTGGCAACATGTAAACTTTTGATAGACAGATACACCATTAGTGCTGCTAACTCCAACTGGAGGCAGTTAAACACCTGCGCTATAAGTAGGCTAGCGTGGCCCGAATGGAACATGGGTCGCACTAAGAGTCTACTTAAGTTAGGCAGGAGGGATCTAAGGATTGTAGTAGGTGTCCTATCTGGGCACTGTCTAATAGGAAGACATGCCAGTAGATTAGGGGCACCATCTAATGACTACTGTAGAAGCTGTCAAGATATAGAGGAGGTAGAGACAATCGAACACCTTCTATGCGGGTGCATGGCTCTGTGTAGAAGGCGGTGGAGATTGCTCGGCCACACAATGGTTTAGAGAGGACCAAGTTGAGTAGGATAGGACAGTTCTGGTGGTATCACAAGGGGCCTCTAACTGGCCTAGGTGCGTCGTAGGACAGCCACTTCACCTAACCTAACCTAAACCTAAAATCCGTTACATCCACAACTCTGGCTGGCTGTGGATTTCTACCTGTTGGAGGTCTCATAATGTTATCAAAACGGCACTTCAGTGCTACTTGAGGAGTGCCAGACTGGCACTTTAACCATTTCACCTACTTAACTGCCTTTTTCTATCTTTCGACAGAACCAGTTTCTTGAAATTTTTTCAACAGCCGACTCATTCGTACGATTATTTCCACCAAACAAATGAAAGATTTGGGGATATTTGGCTCTTAAAGATCGAATACTTTCATAGTAAGTTTCAACAATTTTAACTCTTCGCTCTATTGTGAAAGTATCCAGGTTTCCAGGAAAGTATCTGGTTTGTCCACTGGGCAAATGTCAAAGACGACGTAAATAAAAAAAAAAACACAGTGCCGTCTAGCAATTTTTCGCCACTGACTTCTAAGAGTCACTTTTGACAGACCCTTTGAAAATGAAATTTGAAAAGATCGAGCCAAGGAGCACTAGGAGATTTGGTGGCTCCTAAAACACTCAGGCTAAAAAGCCCATCGTATTTAGAGCTCTGGAAAGAGAGTAGATAGTCAAGGAGGAAAGGAGAAAAGTATCAGAGAGAGAGATAGAAAAGAATAGAGACAGAGATAGGGATAGGAAAGAATGGAGACAGAGATAGAAATAGTTAGTCCTGTGAGAATTTTCCATATTCTTTGGCATATCTGTAAATATCCTGCAGTTTTTGAGAACGAATATTACTCATTTTCACGACATCGGAACCCAAAACTCGTAGCCGTGCTCTATCAAATGCAGGAGACTCAGGGAGAAAATGCTCAGTGCTATCCGCCTCCCTCCTCCTCTAAGTAAGATAAGCAAATCGGGTCCTCAATGATGCCAATGGTGATCATATGCTGACCCCATGGGCTGTGTCCTGTAATAATAACGACCATCAACCGAACGTCTTTCCTGCCAAGTTTTAGTCGAATGTTTGACAGTTTTCTGTTCGTGCTTGTCAAAAAACACTTTGCAGCTCTGCAGCGTTCTAGACCGGACCATCGTTCTTCATATAGATTGCCTACATAATCGCTGATCCAATTCATGATTCCGGCGGAACTGATACCGATTATTGGCTCTGGCCCTTGTGGACGAACCGCTGATCCACGGTTGGCCAATTCATCGGCAATTTCATATCCTTGAACACCGCAGTGTCCTGGAACCCATATAAGTACAAGCCTGTTTTGTCTTGCGACAGAATTGAGCTTCTTCTTACATTTTTGAATAATCTTTGAGGTTTGCTTCGCGTTCTCCAGGGCCTTCAGTGCTGTCTGACTGTCACTGAAAACTCCAATCGGTTTCCTGCTCCCAGATCCTTTGCTTCTGTTGCTGAATTATCTTATTGCTTTCTTGACCAATTTCATACGTATAATCAGTTTAAATTATAATCGTTTTTTTGCTGAAATAGAAAAATTCCTTATTTCCGCAAAATATTCATGTAACATGCAACGATTATCCACACGCTATACATAAATATTTGTGTATGATTGTGTGTGTGTTTACATATGTTACACTGTGTTACCCCTTGCACTTCTTGTGCTGGCCTATTCCTTGTCAAATACTTTGGTGAATCATTTATCAAAATAGTGCGGCCATTAATAACTACCGCATAGTGCTCGCACACATATACACGAAAAGGACTTCGAACAGCTTATGTGTATGTGTGTGTGTATGTACATATGTGTATACAATGTAAGCTAAATGAATAATGAAAACAAGCAAAAGGAAGAAAAAATATAAGAATTTTCCAAATTTTTCGCAATACACGAAGGAATAAGTTTATGTCTATCCAACTTATTTGTGGTTTTTAAGGACATGGAGAAGGTTTGATTGTATGCAATCAAATAAACACATACTTAGTTACGCTCATGGACTTACATACATACACTTTTACTTGCTCTAGCCACTATTAGTTCGTAGCCCTGCGATTTCTTCACAAATACACTCCGTAGCAAAATTATAAGCACATCACTACTTTTTTTTTATAAAAATCTAATTCATAACGCAACAAAAACCATTAATGCAAAGTATGAAACTTTGTATAAAATTTTTCAAAATTTTTAAAATTTTTTCAAAAATTTAAAAAATTTCATCAAAGCTTACAAATTTTTAACAAGATATTTTAGAACTTTTCTGAGTATGCAGTTTTATAACCCATTGGATTTTAGTGTAACAAAGTGCAAGTTTCTGGTGACTACAAAATACCACTGATTTTTGGCAATTTTTTTTCTGGAGCGTGGTTGTGTTTCTTGTTCTAGCATGCACTTTGTACTTAGATACAAAAGTCTAGCACATAAGTTGCGCACACACTAGTCTCGCTATATATGTACGTACGTATGTTTGGAAAGCAAGCAGTTCACGCCTGCTTCATATCCGCCACTCATCATTGCCACACGTACTATACGTTGCATGCTTCAGCATGGATATTTAATGGCTTTCGAACTGTGAAGTGTTGAAAATATTTCAGCCATTTACGCTAAAATCCACTTCGATGAGATATGTACGTGCACTACTCCATTTACATCTACATGCATACTTGCCTACATACATAAAGGGTGAGCAGATGGGAGGTACTTTTTCCAATAGGGTTTTTTTGACAGATCTCGCAAGACTAGTCTCTAACTAAATACACTTTTTTTCAGTATGCCTTAACATTTCATCGTGAAAAGACTTCGAACTTATGATGTTTAGCGATGAGACCCATTTTTGTCTTAAGGTGAGGTTCTAGTTCAAAGTGTCCGAAAATGTGCGTAATTTCATGATTTTGTTTTGAGAGTACATACGTATTTTTTTTTTTTTTAACTTTTGTCGCATTTATTTGTCTATATTTTAAAAAGTTTACAAAAATTTTTCGAGTAAAGAGAATACAAAATAGCAGCTCCAGCACTCACTGGCGACGGTCGTGCACGGCGGTGGACAGTGCACTATGGGCTGGCATCAAGAAAGGTGGCCAAAAGTCGGTTTTGGAACTGGGACCAATGGAGTATATTTTTGATATCTATACACTTTAGAGCAGCTATGAGCAAAATTTCAGAGAATTTCGTTTAGTAGTTTTGCCATTAAAGGGCGATAACCATTCATACTTCGGCTTTTTTTGCACTTGGTCATATAGTTAAAAACAGTGCGAAATTCGAATATCGCTCAAAATATTTTTGGTAAATTTTACGTTTTTGTATTCAGTTAGAATATTCCAACACAGATTATACTGAAAAAGCTTTGAAATAAAGGAACTTGACGAAAAAAAATTAATTTTATTCTTAAAATGTTGTTTTTTACCAGAAAGTTTTAGCCGTCGAATGCTGGCAACTTTTGGCACTCCATGATATTAACAAAATTTCAATATGAAAATATTCTTTGAAGTATCTATTATTACCTATTAATGCGCAAATGTGCGCTTTTTAGTATTTTCAGAGATAACGGTAAAAACGTATGTGCGCTCTGAACAGCTTTTGTACTGTGTCTATGTTCAAATGCCCATAACGTTTTACTGAATTGACAGATTTGAGTCATTTTTGATATATTAAAAATATTTTTAAAAAATCGTTACACAGCCAATAGAAATGTTTTTTTTGTTTACATTACAAAAGTAACAAAGTAGCCATGATAAATTAAAAAAATCGTTGGGAGAACGTAATTCTGATTGGGGGAAGGTTTTTTTAAATGTCTAGAATTTTGCTTCTAACAACATAGTAGGCATTAAATCAAAAATAAATTTCAGAAAATTCGAAACTTAGTTGGTCGGCTCATTGTTAAATGCAATTTAATCAAAGCTGTTTCATTATAATGGCGACATTCACGAAGAAGGAAATTTTAGATGCCAATGATGCTGAAAAAGGAAGCGGTGTAAAATATATTTTAAATAAATTACTAATTGAAGAAAATAAGGTACATTCTGAGGATCTTAAGCGTTTAGTTAAGATGGTTGCGTCTCTTATTTCTAAAAGAAAGGTTAAATACAAAAAAACCAAAAAAAATAATAAATCATTTACAGAGAAAAATGTCGAATGGATTAATTCACAGTTTCTCATTCCAGAATTAAGAATAAAGTCTAGTTCCGATTCTTCTTCCTTGAAACGTGGTCGCCCATGTGTTGAATTTGAAAAAATGTCAGATCGATCGAAGCGGCGGGCAATTGCAAAAATAAGCCAGCAATGTGAAAACGATCCTCTAAAAATATTATTGGCGGCACGACAAGCTGCAATAAAGTCTCAGGAGTGCGAATTAAGTTCGGTTTTGAAGAAAATCATAGAAAACCCAGAGTATTGCGTGAAAATAAAGCAATCCAGAAAGCCACGCTTTCACTTATTGTGAAATCTCCTGAAGAAGCTCTGGCTTTTTTGATCGATAATGGGCTTTCAAAATCAGTTTATACAAATATAAGGTTAGCAACAAAATTAAGCGGAGCTGATGTTTGGCCTCCTTACGATCGATTAAAGGAAGCTAAAGAGCAATGTAGACCTCTAAAAGAATTCATTCAAATAAATGAGAATGAAGCTAAGTGCGATCTTCAAGCGCTTTTAAATCATACTGCCAGAAGAATTGCCGAGTTGCAGCAAGAAGTAGTACTTTTATATGCACAGAAGTCTAATTTTTGCGACATTGAAGCTGTTTTTATTTTTTCTTGGGGGTTTGATGGAACCAGTGGATTTCCATCATTCAAACAACCTTATTCTGAATCAAGTGTAGAAAAAGTTGATACAAATTTACTTGCTTGTACATGCATTCCTTTAAGATTAGTAACGTCAAATGGGACCATTTTGTGGAACAACGCTATTTCTCAATCTGAAAAATTTTGTCGCCCAATTTCACTTAAATGGATAAAAGAAACTACTGAAATTATTAAATCACAAAAGCAAATAATGGACGAACAAATTAATAAGCTCGAGTGCTTGGAAATTGAGGTACAACATTTTCGTATACGTTTACATTTTTCTTTGCATATGACTCTAATAGATGGTAAAGTTTTAAATGCACTTACTGACACAACATCATCACAGTCATGTCCAATTTGCCACGCGACACCAAAACAATTCAATGATCTTTCCAATATTGCGACAGATGTTTTCTTACCAATTACTGGCTCCCTGCAGCATGGCATAAGTCCATTGCACGCTTGGATTAAAATTTTGGAATGCTGTTTAAATATTTCATACAGGAAAAATATAAGAAAGTGGAGAGTCTCAAACGAAGTTGATAAAAAAGAATATTCGCGCAGAAAAGCAGAAATACAAGATATTTTGTGGAAGAAATTGGGATTGAAAGTGGACATGCCCAAGGATAGAGGTTGCGGAAACAGTAATGATGGCAATTCAGCTCGTCGGGCTTTTCAAAATTCAGAAGTCTTTGCAAATTGTTTAGAGTTGAATACAGAATTAGTAACCAACTTTTCAATAATATTAATGGCTTTATCCTGCCATCTGCCGATAGATCCTAATAAATTCAATATACTGTGCCATCAGACTGCAAGAATTTATGTTGCGAACTACAATTGGTATTTTATGCCTGCGACGGTTCATAAAATATTAATTCACGGCTCTGCGATTATAGAAAATAGTATTTTACCTGTAGGAATGTTTGCAGAAGAAGCTTCTGAAGCCCGCAATAAAAATTATAAGTGTTACCGTGAGCGGCACAGTCGGAAATGTAGTCGAGAAGCTACAATGCAAGATATGTTCTTGCGTTCTATGGATTCCTCAGATCCACTAATAGCGTCTCATAGCTTGAGTTCACGACTACAAAAACGAAAAAAATTGCCTCTTCCATCTGCAGTAATTGCATTACTCGCATTACCAGAGGTTCCGCAAAGTGAAGAGTAACGGCCACTCCTCAAAAGAGATAAAAAAAAAGTAAATCATAAAAAAAATATAAAAATATAAAAAAATTAAAAAAAAAAAATCTTAAAAAAGCAAAAAAAAATATTTTCAGTTGAAATCAATTTTATTTTCCTAAAATATCTTTAATTTTCAAATTAAGAAAAATATAAAATAAAAAAATCTTAAAAAAAAAATCGTTTTAATAAAAAAAAACCAAAAAACCGTAAAAAAAAATTTAAAAAATAAAGAAAAAATAAAAAAAAAATAAAAAAAAAATTAAAAAAAATAAAAAAAAAATAAAAGTGGAGTCTTCTAAACCTGTAACCTCCTCGTGGTAGGCTCTGGAAACTGCAAATGTTCACCAAACTTTGCAGGCTAATAACAGGCTTATGAAAGTGCTGGAATTTTCAACTTAGGCGCTTGGTATAAAGATTTTTCAAATTCTGAGTCCAGATTCGAAATCAGCGACCTCGAAAACCCCTTTATGCAAATATTTGTATAAAAAATTGATTTTTTTTAATTTCGGCCGCCATATTGGATCCGCCATATTGAATTTTTAAATTCTGAGTCCAGATTCGAAATCAGCGACCTCGAAAACCCCTTTATGCAAATATTTGTATAAAAAATTGATTTTTTTTAATTTCGGCCGCCATATTGGATCCGCCATATTGAATTTTTAAATTCTGAGTCCAGATTCGAAATCAGCGACCTCGAAAACCCCTGTATGCAAATATTTGTATAAAAAAATTGATTTTTTAAAATTTCGGTCGCCATATTGGATCCGCCATATTGAATTTTTAAATCCTGAGTCCAGATTCGAAATCAGCGACCTCGAAAACCCATGTATGCAAATATTTGTATAAAAATATGGATTTTTTAAATTTTCGGTCGCCATATTGGATCCGCCATATTGAATTTCTAAAATCTGATTTCAGATTCGACATCAGCGACCCCAAAAACATTTATATACCAAGTTTCACGAAAAAATGTTTTGATTTCGATTTATGGCCGCTTTTCCTTGATGCCAGCCCATAGTGCAGTGTGCGCGGGGCACTCTACAGGCCTGCCAAGTGATCTGAAACGATAAAACAAAACAAATTTTAAAGTAGATGAAATTTGGGGGCCCTATGAATATCCGATTTTTAAAAAACCCTTTTAAAAACAAAAATTGGGACCGTTTGAAAAAAAAAACACTTTTTTTTTTGCCTCTTTTTATTTTTTTTCTTTTACAAAAAACGCTTTCTGTGAGGGCGCTCTAAATTGTATAGGCTTTAGTTTGAGCCGCCAAACATCGAAATCGAACTAGTCGTTGAAGCGGAATCGCGAGAAGAACGCGTTTAAAGTTTGAAAAAAAAAACACTTTTTTTTTTGCCTCTTTTTATTTTTTTTCTTTTACAAAAAACGCTTTCTGTGAGGGCGCTCTAAATTGTATAGGCTTTAGTTTGAGCCGCCAAACATCGAAATCGAACTAGTCGTTGAAGCGGAATCGCGAGAAGAACGCGTTTAAAGTTTGACGAAGAAAAAATTGACCTGTTTGTCGGCCGACGCGCTCTCTCGTCTATACGCTATAACTCGTAAAATCAATTAGATAGGAAAATATCCTTTTGCCTATACATTTTTAAGACCTTAAAAATGGAAATAAAGCAATACAAAAAAATAAGTTTCTTTGGTCGATTTCGACTAGAACCTCCCATTAATGGCTACGTTTAAAAGCAAAATTGCCATATTTGTGCTGAAAAGTAACCCGCAGTCATTCAATAACAGCCATTACATCCTTTGAAAACAACAGATGGTGCGGCCTATAGGCTGAAGGAATCACCGGCTCAGATTCATTTAAAGTCGAAGTTGGCGCCAATGCAACAGTGAATAGCGAACGCTATCGCGCTATGATAAACGACTTTGTGATACCGGCTTCAATCCCGTGATCTTATCAACATTTGGTTCCATTAAGGACGGCGCTACTTGCCATACATCCCATACAGCCCGTGAGGCAATGGATTTACTGCGTCGTAGTTTAGGTGAGCAATTTACCTCCCGTCTCGGACCAGTGGAGAGTGACCACCAAGATCGTGTGATGTCCTACATTTCGACTTCTATTTGTGGGTGTACGTAAAGTCGAAATGCTTTGTGGATAAACCAGCTTTCCGGTTGAGGTATTGGAATTCAATATTACTAAATTTATGCACGGGATACCAACCGAAGTCCTCCAGCGAGTCATTCAAAATTCGTGTTTGCGTTTGGCCAAATTACGGTGCAGTTGCTTCTAACATTTGAAAGGGATTATCTGTAAAAGATAAATTATTCTACTCAAAAATTGTAAAGATTGTCGAATCAATTTGAAGTTTCGTAGTTTCGTTGCAATTTAAAATTCGATACCTCTAAATTGATCACCCTTTCATTTGATTGCTTTCATGCCTACCACGCCTCTGTCAGCGCTAAAATGCATTTGTCGAAAGCGTTGGTGCGTGCCTACCATTCGGAAGGTGTGCGTTCGAAGCTCCGTGAAATGCTAAAATGAAGAAAAAGTTGTATGCCTGCCATTGTAGGTAGCGCAATACAGAGCACCTAGTGACCGTAATCGTCTAAAGGTGAGAGAAAATGTTCAACAGTCTCCTTTTCTGAAAGGTTCCCACAGCTTCTGGAGATTAAGTGGTAAACCTACCTTTTCCGTGTATGTGCCGATTCGGTGTATGCGCCGACCGGTAAACACAGCTACAAGTTTGGAAATTGGGTAGTGGGTGGAGTCCACAGAACTTTCTCTGCGTCTATTGTACTGGAACCAAAAGGCTTTCCAAATGGCTCGTGAAGAAATGGAGCTCCATTTCTTCTGCGCTTAGCTGAGAAATAAGTTGTGCAATTCCCCTTTAACAATAGTCAAGGTGATGTCGAGGACCACATACGAGATCTCTGAGACCAATTCAGTTGATCCCTTCCTTGCAAGCTCATCAGAATTTTCATTTCTCGCTATACTACTAAATCCTGGAATGCAGATCATACTGCACACCCAAAAGATTTGATCTCCTCCTCACAGGAGTTGACTAGTTTGGATCTGCACCATGGCGTAGTCAGAGCTTTGATCGCAGCTTGACTATCGGAAAAAATGTTAATATCCCCATCGCTCCCACGCTCCTTAAGCATTTTGCAAGCTTGCAAGATCGCAAAGATTTGTATATTCGGCAATTTAAAGGAACTGAATAAATTGACTAATTTAGGGAATACCCCTGCTCCGACTTCTGATTCCATTGTGGGGTCGTCAGCGAAGGCAGAGGTACCATTATCGATTCAGATTTTCTTCTGGTTCCAATCGTGACTACTTGGAAAGATTGCTCTGACACGATCCTCCACGAAACTCCAGTGTGCGGATAGAGAGATCTGTACGGAGTTCAGGGAAATACGGTTCTGAATGCCTAAAAATGCCACCATGTCCCTTAAGAGGTTGTCTCCAGAAGCCAACCTCCTTCAACCTGATTGCGTATCTGCTGCTCAGAGCCCATGAAAGCGGTAGAACATGGCTATTTAATTTGGGAAGTCTAAAGTGTGGAGGTTTATATTTATTTTCTAATAAATAGCTCCAGTCCCATTTTTTTGTTTTGTTTTTGAGTTGAATTAACAAATACTGAAATATTCTAAACCATGTCTCAAACTCAAATAAAACGTTGAAATATGCATGTAAACTCCCAAATTGCTTTGAGTTTATAAAAGCTTAATGCCATTGCGCGTGTCGGCTATTGCTTGCGTTCCAAATATCGTTGAAAATGTTGTTTGTTTGTTTTGCGTGCAGATTACTAGAGTGCCTTTACATCGTTTGTATGTACAATACATTAACAACATTTCAACGTAGTAGTGTTCCATTATATCCAGTGCGTCTTTGCAATTCAGGAAGTCATCTATTTTGTTGGGGAAAAGATCAATTAGAATTTCTGTTGTGCTTTTCACCAACTATGAGTGAATGCTTCCTCTGATCTTTATTTTTCATTTTATTAACACTTTCTTGTTTGTTTACATACGCTTCAGCCGACCAAACCAGTCGCATGCCAAGAAATACTCGCTAGTTTAGCCTAGAAGTACGTCCCGGGCATACATACATACATACATACGTGTATGTGTTTCCTTTGATCTTGCACAATGAAAATATTACTCGAGCAAGAAAATATTGTTGAATTGGTATTAACGCTTAAGTATGAATTTCTGGTATGCTTGTGCGACATCGAATGGAAGTTTGTGAATATAAAAAGCAGAAGGCAAAAGGCCTACTGAATGTTTCCTACCGAATTGTAGACAGATTCTGAGGCAATGACTCGCTGGTGGGTGTGTGGTCTCCTTCTCACCAACACACACAGCTCGCGTAATTATCATTTATTTTATTTAAATTTCCTTATCTTCTTCTACGTTCATTCAGGCAAGCGCGCATACATACATACATACGTACTATATAGTATATTAATTAAATGCGCATTCAAACAGTTATATTTTAGTTTAATTTGCGTTTATCTGTTTAAATAACAAAATTTAATTACTTGTACTTTTATGTTTCTGCTTCATGTTGCACACAGTTGTTTTTTTACAAATACTTATTCTCTAACACAAAATTCTGTTGTATGTACAGGTGGGCTGAAAAATAGTGAAACCGGCGCATATTAACCAGTAGTGGAAATTGAAATGAGTGAAATGTGAACTAACTCTTTTTTGGCAGTTCTTATTATAAATTTTTATTTTCATGTTGACGCTTACTCGCTGGCTCAAATAAATACAAACTGTTTGCTTAAAAACTGCTCTCAGCGATTTTCTCCTTTTAGTATATCGTTGCATCCTTATCCGAATCGTATGCTTGTGCGAAAAATATGTGTCAGCGATGGACGCAGGCATCTAAGGTAGTCATAGTAGTTGACACACGCCATTCGAAGTGGACGTCTCGCGTATTTTTTGTTTTTGTTTTTTCTTTTACAATGGAAATATCCCAATATCGTGCAGTGATAAATTTCTTGGTTTTGGAATATTTATCAGCTAACGAAATTCATGAAAAATTCAATACACTTCTGCATTCGCTCGAACCAATTTTCAAAGAATTTTTGCCACTCGTCGGAAGTGGATATCTTCAAAACGAACTGTTTAAATGTTTAACAGGCCCTTCATGCGTTCAAAAACGTTGATCTCGCATTTTATTTTTGATGTTCGATAATTTCGGAGTTTTCGGAATTAAATTCTCTTCTAGTTGAACCTAAAAAACCTTAAGAAACTTATGATTAACCCACTTTTTAAACAATCTAAAGTGAATTTGTTTTTCCAAAAAAATGAATTTTTTTTTAATTATCGAAAAATTGTTGAATTTCTTACTTTTTGTGTAATTTTCTTGGTTTAACTAGAAGCTATACTATACTAAAATAATTTTTTTTTTTGTTTTTGGTTTCTGATGAAAATTGCGACCTGCATCTTTCCCGCCGCACGACACATGTTCACTCGAGACGCCTCGGCAAAATGCTTGTACCAGGCATAATATGACATATATTTTAATGAAAAAATTTGAGAAGACAGTTGAAATATATAACAATAAAACCTGAAAGTTTCGTTTCAATCGAATATTTCTTTCCTTCCCAAAAAAATCCCCGAAAAAAATCGATTTTTTGAAGCCTCTAAAGCAGGCTCCCCCTTAATTCGATTTTTTGAGTGTTCACAAATGCTTCCGTATGAGCCGATATATGAGAGCTCGCATTGTGTATGTGAAGGATGATTCGTCTTCTCCGGCTGGTTTTACTCAATTTTGCAAAAAACTTCTGGCCACTTTACCACTGTTTTCCGAGAAAAAAGCGACTATTTGCTTTGAGGTGCTTCTTCCGCGAGCAACTTTTGTTAGTTAATCTCGCCTTGGAACACCCATATTGTACATTACCGTTTTGTTTCCGGCTCATATGCATAGATGCCCAAATTTACCGTGATCTCAAAGTTCCCACAATAGCTGACGAAATCAAAAAGCATGCCTCATTACACCATATAAGAATTCAATCGCACCCAAACCCGCTAATTAAAGAAATTACCACCAATTCCATTTCCTTTAACAGATTGAAGAGGAAATCAACGATAGATCTCATGTGCTAAGGTGAAAAAATTGAGGAATGGTGGCACCACTGGATGCTTCCCATTGCATGTCTCGTGGAGTATCTTAGTTTTAAGTATAAACATTGTTGAATGTTATTAAACAGATCGCAATAAATAAATGGATAAAAAATATGATAAGTTAAGTCACCTGTTACGATGCCATAGACGGGCTTTGAACCGTGAGGAACCGAAGCTGAATTTCTTCAACATTTCTTACTTACAGTTACAATAACTGACGCGAGCCCTTTTTTGGGCGATAGTCAAATTATGCGACATCTAGCGAGAATAAGTTTTCTTGAAACCTAAAAGATCACTCAATGCTGAACATATTGCCACTAATGTCCCTCGGTTCTCTCTATCTTCCGATATGGCACATGACGATCTTGCGTTGACGCATTGAAACAATTGACGCAGAGCACCGATTTTTTCTGGCACAAAACCCGTTTTTGTACGGCTTTCACGAAATTTATGTTGCAAAGCCAAGTTGGAACCCGTTGTACCAGCGTTTCACAGTTACTAAGTGTGCTGCTTCAACGCTAAAAATCGAAGTAAGTTGAGCAATGCACTCCAGTCTAGATAATCCACGTCGAAAATCGTAATAAATCATCGCACGGAAATTTTCACGCGTTAATTTCATATTTTCTGCTCGATGAATTTTTCATTTCAAATATAGCTCGTAAGTGAAAATGTAAGTTTATGCTACAAAATATCTAACTTTTCGATAAAAATATCGAATTACGTCTCAGAACACGTAGTATTGCAAAGGCGTACATGAGGAATTACTTATGGAAAAGTTATTCGGAAAATTAGTGCCGCAAAGCTTCTATCATTACTGAGGCGATATAAAATTTTTGGAGGATCATTGAAATGATATTGGGAGGTTGAATTAGTTTTAAAGGTGACACACAGATGGCGCTATTTATCACTTTATCGCGTTAGCAATACTGAATATATATTCATGACAAAGCCTCATCCCTAGGCTTTGTTTATCAGTATCTGTCATTTCGCTGAAGTATAAACAACGCAGTGTTTTCGTGCTCCGAGTATGTCAACTTTCGTGCCGTCGAAACGCAATTTGCGGGAAGCTTTGCTTTTCTGCTTCAATTTGAAAAAAAATACAGCTCAAGCCCGTGAATTGCTGCAGGAGGCCTACCCAGACCATACTCCGTCGATTTCAACATGTGAGTACTGGTTTCGACGATTCAAAAGTGGTGATTTTCACACCGAAGACAAGGAGCGTCTTGGCCAGCCCAAAAAGTTCGAGGACGCGGAATTGGGGGAATTGGTTAACGAGGACTCGTGCCAAACCCAAGAAGAGCTTGCTGAATCATTGGGCGTTGACAAATCAACCGTTTGCAAGCGTCTAAAAGCGATGGGAATGATCCAAAAGCAAGGACATTGGGTCCCGTACGAGTTGAAGCTGCGCGACGTCGAACGGCGACTTTTTACGTGCGAATTGCTGATCGAGCGACAAAATCGGAAGGGTTTTTTGCATCGGGTGGTGACTGGCGACGAAAAATGGATCCACTACGATAACCCAAAACGCAAAAAATCATGGGGTTTGCCCGGCCACGCATCAACGTCGACGGCCAAGCAGAATATTCACGGCAAGAAAATCATGCTCTGCATTTGGTGGGATCAGGTCGGCGTCGTATATTTTGAGCTGCTCCAACCGGGCGAAACAATCACGGGGGATCGTTACCGACTGCAATTGATGCGTTTAAGCCGGGCATTGAAAGAAAAACGGCCGGAAACGGTAAAAAGGCACGACAAGGTTATTTTGCAACATGACAACGCTCGGCCGCATGTTGCTCAACCTGTCAAAAAATACCTTGGAACGCTTGGCTGGGAAGTGTTACCCCACCCGCCGTATAGTCCAGACATAGCTCCCTCCGATTATCATTTGTTCCGGCATATGAGTCTCGATTTGGCGGACCAGCGGTTCTCCTCGTACGAGGCTACCAAAATATGGGTTGAGTCATGGATAGCCAAGCAGCGGCCAGAATTTTGGAGAAACGGCATCCGGAAATTGCCCGAAAGATGGGCGAAAGTTGTAGCTAGCGATGGCCAATACTTCGAATAAAATATTTTGTACCGTTTTTTCCCAATAAAGCCCCAAATCTTCGAAAAAAACCTTTAAAACTAATTCAACCTCCCAATATTTGTTTTGCAGTTAAGCGATATTATTTGCATAAAAACTGGTTTCATTTGAAACTTCACATTTGTTTATTTTAGTTGTGTTTTCTTACTTTTCAACCAACCTGTCGCTGTTGACAAACTAATCTATCGCGTACGTGACAATTTGTCAGTGATAGTGGGAGTATGAACGCGCTTACGTAAACATGACAATACTTACAATACACAAATAAATACACAGCTGCGTGCTTATACAAATTCATATTTGTGCAGATTAAAATTATTAAAGTAATTTTATAAAATTTGTTTTACTGCTGAAGCTACATTGACGAGTGCCAATGTGGCTCAGCCTTGGAGTAGAGTGTAGTGTAGTGTAGAGAGTATTTTAGAATTTAGAATTGTAGATTTTCTACTTGTCAGCTGCCAAAAGTGACGTCACAGTGCTATCAAGCAAAAAACCTTTGTTAAAGAAGAAACATGCAGGTGAAATAATCTGTACGCCCTGTGGCTCAGAGTTTATTTAATACACGCGACAATTACTAGATATTTTATGTAATTTTTAGTTTGTTTTTGATCGTCAAGTGATAGGTATACAAATTAAAAAAAGGCTCATCGCGCTATGATTGAACAGCGGGAATTGGCGTTTAAACTTTTCCAAAGTGCAAAAATTGCTTAGGGGTTCGTGGTTTGGCAAGGTGTTGATACAAGTGTATTTTACCTGAGGGTTATTACTGGGAAGGGACTACTGTTGACACAAAATGGGTATTGATGAAGAAATAAATCTGATATTCGTGGGAAATAAGGGGTAGGGGGTAGTCAGAGGCCCGAAAAAATTATGATTTTCAATAATTTTTTTTTGCTAGTCAATTGCTTTATTTTACAAAAATAAAAACATAGCATTAATACATCATGTCTCGACTTGACTTTAGCAAATTTTCAAAAAAAAAAAAAAATTATAATTGTAAAAGTTATCGCTGTTTCTGTGGAGTCCGTTTCTACAGAAGTCCCTTGCGGTGATCATCACAAGTCCTTGGAGGTTCAACTAAAATCAAGCGGACAAGAGAAATTAGTTTTATTAATAGACCATCTTGTGCCTGATCGAAGCTTGTGTTTTTCTCAAAATTAACAATATGGCGACCTCCGAAAATATTTCTCTGATTTTCGAGAAAAAAACCTACAATTGTTTAAAAAAAAATTGAAATTTTTGAAAAAAAAATCCATCAATCAGGCACGAGTTTTTTTATGGTTTTCAAAAGCAGTATAAATTTTATTGAAATCTACTAAACGGTTTTTAAGTTACAGTGTACACCAGTTCGAAAAACATAGTTTTGTGAAAAACGCATTTAAAGTTTTGCTATCTGCTCCGGAGCGCCCGAGAACCCTTTTTGTTAATTGTTGAATAACTCGAAAAATATTTGTCGGATTCACTTCAAATTTTCACAGGATATTTTGGAAGATATTATACTTTAAGCAAATGCAAAAAGAAAAAAACATAAAATTTTTTGAAAATTCTGTCAACCCCTTTACTACCTCTCGTACATTATATTTCAGTTCCCTTCAGTTCACAGCATCATTCACAAGTAACGAAAGTTTAAAAGATAAATTTAAAGGACAGTCGCGCGATAGGCACTTTTACGTCACCGGAGCGACCCGAATTTACATCCATCCAGAAACTGTCACTCCAGCTGAATTCCCCAATTATGTAGAGTGAATGATTTTGCTGCTCCTGCAGAGTTTAAATAATTTTCTTTTAACCCAAAGAGATTCAAGAGCAACAAAGACGTTGGTTTCATCTTTTTCAAGGTGGCGCAAAATGAATCACCCTCACGATAGATTTATAATTTTTGCAAATGGCATCGTGCGTCAATCATATTTGACCCTTGTGAACTAGACAGTTCAGTATTCAAACAGACAGGACAAATTCATATTTTTATGTACTAAGGAAATCACTCAAAAACAAAATTGAATGATTAATTTTGCGCCACCTTATATGCTCACATTACATTTATTTTTTAAAAATAATCCCTTTCAAATGTTGGTTGCAACTGCGCTGCGATTCGGCCATCTGTAAACACCAATTTTCAATAACTCACTGGAGAACTTCGGTCGGTAACTCGTGAATAACTGAATAGGTAATGTTGGCTTCAATGCCTCAATCGAAACTGGTTTCTCTCTCTCTCTCACAGTTGTAAACAACCGAAGAAAAAGGAAACAATCTTCCCTTTCCTCTGCGAATGCCCTGCCCTATGGAAGGATAGAATGTTAACCCTGGGTAAACCGCTGTTCGAGAGTCTGGAACAGCTGTCTGGCTTAGATGTCAACAACCTGATAAGATTCCTGAACCGCACAGACTGGATATAGTCATGCTGTAAATAACTGTTAAAAAGGTTGGTAACGAGGATATGGCAACAAAATGGTGCGGAAGCGCTAGTTGGATTCTGGAAGAATCCCCACTTAAACCAACCAACCAAGCGTTTAGACTTTACATACGCCCACAAATAGAAGTCGAAATGTGGGACATCACACGATCTTGGTGGTCACTCCACTGGTCCGAGACGGGAGGTAAATTGCTCACCTAAACTACGACGCAGTAAATCCATTGTATCACGGGCTGTATGGGATGTATGGCAAGTAGCGCCGTCTTGTTTGAACCAAATGTTGAGAAGATCACGCGCTTCAATTTCCGTCATCACAAATCCGTTTATCATAGCGCGATAGCGTTCGGCATTCACTGTTACATTGACATCTATCAATTTCCACTCGGCTGCACTTGGAGTGCATCAAAGAAATTTTCCATGTTCAACTAATGACATTTTTAATCAACTCAAATGAATTTTGTTCGCCATGCAAGCAAAGCGGAAAATCAAAAATTACGAAAAGCCCACCAATATTGCATGCATAAGTGGCATTTGTAGTAAAACAGATAATATTGCTTGGGGCACGAAATACAATTTGAGAAAAATTAACAACAAATCCACCATAAAAGCCACATCTTCACGCTTGATAAAGAACACATTACTTTTATTGAAAAACACCAAAGGTTGAGCACCAGAGCTCCATTACGACGAGAAGAATGACGGCTGTAAAATTGTACTTGGAATACTCGTACACCGCACCAACTGACATTTGATTGCTTGATTAATTAAACATCATACGCTGCGCGGCAGTGAAGTGTTCAATAACATGCCACAAAAACGTGGCATACGAGTACAACAAAATTCGATGGTGTCCATTGAAAAGTGTCCATGCAAACACGTATACATATGCATATGTATGTATGTATGTATGTGTGTAGCTACTATGTATGCATACTACTTAAGCAGAACGCTGATTCGATGAATGGAAACCAATTATGGCCTTTCGATTTGCTTTTTGTTTTTTCGGAGTCGGTGTCGGTGTCGGTGTCCGTACCAGTATCGGCGTGCGCACTTCACTTCACTTTACTTTATGTTTTCCCATTGCTTTTATATTTTCCTTTTATTTCGATTTACTTCTTTGTAGGTTCTGCTTGAACTGCAATAAACAAAACTTAAAAAGAGAACCCTTTTGTATTGAATAGCGTTGAATATTAATCGATTGCGTTTTGCTATCGCTGCAGCTGCCATTTCCGTTGTCTCGATGCCTGGATTTAATTTTCATTTTTTGCTATTGCTATGTGCTTTCTTTTTGGGGCGTTGAAATGTTTGCTGTTTATAGCTTTTTTTTTTTTGTTTTTTTTTTTTTTTTGTTTTTTTTTTTTTTTGGCTTGGTTCAAGTTTTTCTCACAAATCCCACACACAAAATTAGCTGCGTCGTTGCATTGGGCAGAGAGTGAGGACGCAAACCGGCACTCGTTGTCGCCCACAACATATGCCATCGAAGATATAGTACAGTTATGGGCAGAATAATAGTAATAATGTTATGCAATATCAATATTTGAAATGTAACTGGAAAGCTTTCTACCGTCAGAACACAAATTCATCTGTAGTAATACAAATTTTGAAAGCAGTTTTGTTTTTATATTTATAAAACTCGAGAACGTCTTCAGCGATTTTGTTGACATTTTGGTTATGGAATTCAGCATAGGCTTCTTAATGTCTTAGGCAAAGAAACTTGTTAAAATATTTAAGGGACGTGATACTTGCCGCACTAACTTGAATTTCCATACTGCATATCTCGAGAAGTATTTGTGATAGAATTTTGGTATGCACGCATAAGTTATCAATCCGCCCATACTCACGGAGAAAAGTACTGGTGATTGGAAAAAATATGGTAACACCTCTTCGTTATTTGTGCGAGTTATTTAGTCACGATGTCTCAGTGAACGGGTGAACAATGATCGTATTTGAAGGTCAATGATTCATGTTCGACTGCTCGTCGTAGATATCTTTACTTTACGTTACATTATTCGACGTTTACGTGATACCCCAATTGAAAATTTTATTCGTTCATGAGTACGAAGCTTCCGTGCAGCAAGTGCGATGGCAAAGAGCACACGGTCGAGGCCGTGTCTCGTCGCAACAAGTTTACACGATAATCTGCGTTAGTCCGCGCGCAAAAGAGTGGCTGCCCAAGGGTTTCAAAAACCAATGTGCATGAAATATTGAAGAAGAATCTTAGGCTTCGTTCCTTCAAAATTTAAATCGTGTACGTGCTTAACCCTTTCGACCCGACATTCGCACAGCAGTCCTGGAATAAAAATGTTTATCAAAGTTGGTTAATTAGGTGATGTATAATTTAAAAATTATTAAAAATCTGAGATGCAATAACAGGGTGGCGTGGTGGGTGGTGGTAAACGAAGTTCCGACAATTTTCTTCCAACTGACTGCACTACTTCCAGTGATAGCGAAGATTCAGTTGACGAGGAGATTGAGGCTGCTGACGAGAGATTCTTACCTAGTGGTGTCTTGAGCCTTAACAGCGGTAACGATGATACTGAAAGCGACATTGATGACGTCGCTTCGAACACCGGCGCATCGAAAATAAATATTATTTGGAATACTTCTGGTGAACATTTTGTACCAAAAAAAAAAAACTTTTTATGGGCTTCGGAACTGCACAATATCAAACTGCATACCAAGACATTTAAGTATAGATCAGACAAGGAACGAAAGAAGTATTGGTATTGAGTAATTGTCCCGAGCCTTCTGTGACTATATATATATAGGGTTTTTCAGTAAGAGCGCTTCAACTTTTTTGAATAAAACACAAACGGTTTGACTTTTTTAACTAATTTTTTTTTTATTATTGAGTTTGAACATATACATTTAAGTATGAGATTCGATTTCTTTTGCATGACCACCGCGTGCACGTTTTACGAAGTCCAATCGTTGAACCCAATTTTCGACCACTCTTTTGCATAAATCGGCCGAAATTCCAGCAATTTCGCGTTCAATATTGGCTCTGAGCTCACAAATCGTCGCCGGCTTGTTACTGTAGACCAATGACTTCACATAACCCCAAAACGGGAAGGCTTGTTAAATGGACCGTAAAATGGCCGTAATGCTCTTAAAGTAGCAGCAACAGAACGATTATTTTCATAAAAAATTTGCACGATTTGCAATCGTTGCTCAAGTGTGTAGCGTTCCATGATGAAATCTATACTAATGAAGTTTACAAATGACAAGCGAAAAATAAAAAAATATTGCGTCGTTCGCCCTCCCTATCGGAAAAAAGTTGAAGCGCACCTATTGAATAACCCTATATATATATATACATATATATATAATTGGCGCGTACACCCTTTTTGGGTGTTTGGCCGAGCTCCTCCTCCTATTTGTGGTGTGCGTTTTGATTTTGTTCCACAAAGGGAGGGACCTACAGTTTCAAGCCGACTCCGAACGGCAGATATTTTTATGCGGAGCTTTTTCATGGCAGAAACACATTCGGAGGTTTGCCATTGTCTGCCGAGAGGCGACCACTATTAGAAACAACTTTTTTCGTTTATGTTTACCACTCCAATAATGTCCAGTATCTACTTGGCCGCATATCAAGTAAAGAACACATAAAGACAAAAAACTGCCAGTCCCATGGAATATTTCTCCAAAAAAATTCGGATAGGCTCCGATGGTAGGCTTATTATCCTTTTGATGAGATTTGCTCGAATTGTTGATGTAAAGGGTCTTTGAAAATACGCGCCCAGATGTGGTTTTAAATAAAACATATGACAATTTCAGGTTGAATTTCTTTCAGGTTTCACTAATATGGCTCTTAACAAAATATGGCTTTTATGATATACAAAAAATGGCTACACTTAATTGACCATCACTATGGGCAAACTCCGTCAAACAGGTGGATTCATGAATACCTAATTGTTGAGAACGTCGAGAGATCGATGTTTGAAGTTGCTCAGCAACACTTTGTTCTCAACAGGACGTCCAGTTTTTGGTCTGCCAGTCTAACAGCATTTTTCTATCATCGACAGAAACCAGTTTCGAGAAATTCTTTCACCAACCTTTGATATGTCGACTCCATCGGGCGATTATTTCCACCTAAAAAATCACGAATTTTGCGATATGCTGCTGTTCGAGATCAACAATTTTCATCATAAGTTTCAATAATTCTAACGCATTATGCTACGGTGTAAAATGTAAATCTGTCTACTTGACAAATGTCAAAAAACGGTCTAGGAATTATTCACTATTGGCATCTAGAAATCACTTTTGAAATACCCTTTATTTGCGTTCAGGCTCAGTTCAGTTTTCATTTGTTTTTCTGTGCCACATATTTCTTATTTTAGAGATCGCATGGTGCCTTTTTTACTGCAGCTGAAATTTTTGGCTTTTCTGCCACGTATTTCATTGACAGAAATCCATTTGATTGCATTTTCGAACACTGTTTTCGCAACTGCAGGCATCTACATTGTTTTTCTATACCTAAAAATTTCCTGCTTTATCGAAATTTTTATGATATTTGCCGAGTTTGTGACAAGCATGTAAAAATTATTGTCACTGAATGGAAATTCTATATTAACTTAAAATAAATTTTTTTCGTTTTTATTTTCGAAAAAAAAAACAAAAATTGTTTTATTTAACTCGTTTACAAAATTGCTATTATGAAAACTCCGCTGGCATTTAAATGGAATGTTTTCAACCGTGTTTTATTATTATTTTTTTTTTTTTCTAATAATAAAAATGTTTCCATTCCACATACGAACGCATCGAATTCTAATCCAATGATTATTTAATGCTTTTATTATTATTTTTCCCAAGACTGTATGTGAGAAGAGGGTGTGTGCGTGTATGTGCGTTAGTGGCAAATTTGTTGACGCTGCGTTGGTAATGTCATCAATTTAGCTGTGGCTGTGGCATCTATTTTGATACCAACAGCCTGCTCCTCATCCGTTTCTCCCCTTCTTTTCTCTGTCTCCGCAAACGAACGTATCGTAATTCGATATCATCACAGCTGGTAAAATCTGATGATGTGGCAACGGCCGCAATGAAGACCATGCTTATGCTCCTGATACCAATACCGTTGCTGTTTTGACGACGATACTGCTGTTGTTATCGCTGCCGCAGCCATCATCGCCGCCCCAACTGAGGCTGATTAGTTTTGACTCGGTTATGACCTTTTGCATGCGTTCCCCCAAACTAAAGTGGCTGGCATTGTCAGCACCAGCCATGATGCTTGGCCGCTTGCTTGGCCGGCCGATAGGTAGGTATGTAGGTGTGCACTGGCGTTGTTGTTGTTGTTGTTGTTAAGTATGTTGGTTATACCTGGCACGTACAACATTGTGTTAATGATTTGTGAACTTGTGGCGAACGTTTCGACATGCCAGGAATTTCATCGTAACTGTAAAAGCAGTCAGATTATTTGTGTGCTGATAGCATTGGTTACAGCAACGGCACATCCATGCCGCCGACCACATCCCCGCATATACACATCCACACACACACACACACATGCAAACGCAAGATGCTTATTAAGTTCAGCACCGAAAATAAAAGAAAGAAGCTATTGAGAATTAAAATCGTGAACGATTTGTAAAGCATCGCAGTTACTGTGGAAGGTAAATTTCATAAGAACTCTTTGTGCATCAGGCAGCGGCCGTTAAGCGACGACACATTAAGCTTTATGTGAAAGAAGCTGCTGTAGAAGAAGCGTTGGATAGTGTTTCCAGAAAGGATAAACAATTTATACCCGCACACACACACACACACAAACACACCCGCACGCACAACGAAACACACAGTCATATGCACATAATTAAAGTCTTCCGCATGCAACTGAAGCATTAATTGCATTTCCCTTCTCTCCGTGGAAGTCATAAATTTGTTTATTTTGAAATGCATTTACGCAGCCAATAGCTTTTAAAGTGCATTCTTTCGAGATGATTCACTTATCTGGAGAGTTGAGAGTAAAAATCTTTACGTCTTTCGCACACTTTAAATCGTTGATTTATTGGAAATGTTCTAGAATTTCGCATAAAAATCGTATTCGAAGAAGTGTAAAGGCTTACAGGTATGGTATTTCCACTACGAGGGTTGCTATTCATATTTCAATATAACAAAACACATACAAATTTATGCGGCATCAACTGGATTCAGAAGGAGAATGAATGTGTCACGTGCGTAGTTTACAAAGCGGATTCCCAGAGCGTTGTAGAGGCTCTATTAGAGGCCAAAAAATAATTGGCGCGTACACTTTTGTTAGATGCTTGGCCGATATCCTCCTCTTATTTGTGGTGTGCGTCTTGATGTTCCACAAATGGGGGGACCTGCAGTTTTAAGCCGACTCCGAACGGCAAATGGGTTCTTATGAGGAGCTTTTTCATGGCAGAATACGCTCGGAGGTTTGCCATTGCGTGCTGAAAGGCGACCGCTAATAGGGAAAACTTTTCCTACCATTTGATGTTCATGCACAGAGATTCGAATCTACGCACTCCCGAATGGTAGTCTTGTACCGACTCATTTGTCTACGGTGGCTCTATTACCTCCCCATTAATATCCTCTGTGTCTAGCTTAATAAGAAGAAAATAAAGAAAATCCAACGCTAACAATACCCGATTTCCATATGGCGGTAGTTTTTAAATTTGCAATTACTGGAATGCCCTTATTCGACGGACCCATGTGTTTTTTTTTTTAATCAAAGAAAAACACAATTTTTTTGTTGTTCACGATAATAATCATTTTATTTGGTTCAAGTAAATTTGTTGGCATCACTTTTAGAATTTGATATCTCTCAAATGTTTTAGCTAACATTTCGGCTGGAATAGCGGCTATTTCCTCACGGATGTTGTTCTTGAGCTCTTCTATGGTCTTTGGTTTATTAATATAATATAAACCTTTGATTTTAAATATCCCCACAAGAAGAAGTCAGGTGGCGTTAAATGGGGCGAACGCGGTGGCCAGTCAAATCGCTATTTTTCGACATCAAACGACGAGGAAACAATTTCTTCAAAAAATCGATTGTGGTGCGAGCTGTGTGTGGTGGAGCGCCGTCTTGTTGAAACCAGAACTGCCTCATACGCTTTCGACGAATAATTAGCATCACAAAAGTGGTTATCATATCGCGATAACGCTCCTGATTGACGGTAACAGCTTGACCATCTTCATTTTCGAAGAAAATCGGCCCAATAATCGTTTTCGCACCCTACGCCGCACCAAACAGTGACTTTTTCGTCATAAAGAGGTACCTCTTGAAATTCGTAAGGATTTTCAGTGGCGTAAATACGGCAAGTTTGCTTTTTTACCGTCCCATTCAATAAGAAATGAGCCTCATCTTACATGATGATCTCGTTCCCAAAAATGCTCGTCATCTTCAGCCATTTCGAGGACTCTTTGGGCCCGTTCCAATCGACGAGGCTTGCCCGCAGGCAACAATCTTTGCGTCAATTGAATCTTATACGGGAATAAATGCAAATCAATGCGGATAATTCGTTGTAAAGTGATCCGAGCAATGCCCAACTGCTGAGAACGGCGATTTTATAACATAATATTCTCAACCGATCGCCTTGGTCGGTTTTGATTTGGCCTCTTTGGATTAGTAAGACCAACACCAGTTGAAAACCTTTCGTACTAACGTTTAATGGTGTTCTTAGAAGGCGCACTTTTCACATTATTTAATTTTTTATACGCACGTTGAGTTTTCACAATTGGCTTCTTTTGTTGAATGTAATTTTCAACAATTTGGGAGCGCTCGCGTGGCGTGTACTGTTCCATGGTAAAAATTCGCTTAGACTGACGCTTCCAACGCGGTATGTCATTAAGCGATCTGACATCTCTGTCAAAAGATACAGGGTTGCCAGATGGGTCCGTCGAATATTGGCAACCCTGTACTTAGTAAAGGAAACATTTTAGGAACTACTTAGTAAAGTAAATTTGGCTTATTTTGAGGGTATCGAACTTTTAGTAAATTTGTGCCAGAATTTTATCAAACTAACTTAATATACATCTAGGCATCTTAGAAAAAGCCGATAAAGATGAACGTCCAGCACGCGCACGAAGCAAATATAAAAATATTTGATTTGCGACGCGTCCGCTTGCTTTGATTTTTGCTTTTGTCCGAACAACATTGAATCATCCTACCTGTAGGAATGCTACTTGGTGCAGCTAAACTTGCATGATATGGGGTAAATAAAGCGCTGTTCCCTTCGTATCAGTTAAGGAAAACGCGATAAGATGATTCCACCCCATGCCTCATACAGCTGAAGCAAGTAAGCGAAGAATGCGGAGTCTCATCCGATAAGAACACATACGAAATTCGTTGTTAACTTTAGAAACTTCCTCGGATGCCTCCAATCTACACATTGCCAGAGAGTGTTTGTGGTCTGGAAGATTTATGTAATTTACCAGCTTCCGGTGAGTTGACTGACGCAAGTCCCACTTAATCAAGAGCATCCTAATACCAGCTTTTTGCGTGGAAACTAAATCAGAGGCGGAACTTTCTCCACCCATATTCCATCAAGGGAGGAGTGGACCAGGAGCAACACCTAGGGACAGGGCCTGGTTAACCTGTTCACGAATGGCTCGAAATTAGACGGGAGGATTGGAGGAGGAGTATTCTGCAAAGAGCTCCCCATCAAACTCAAATTCAGGTTACCGGATCACCGCAGTGTGTTCCTCGTCCTCATCTAGACAACTTCTGCAGAAGTCATGTGTTTGCACACCATCAGAATTCTTCGACATAAAGATAATCTGGGTACCTGGTCATAGTGGCATTGCTGGAAACTGCGAAGCCGAAGAGTTGGCCAGACAGGGACCTGTATGGTAGTGTGCCGCGAAAGGAGAGGATTAGGATCCCCCTGACAACCTGCGCTCTACTCCTGGAAGGATGGGCAACTCAGCGAGCGCTAGGCAAGTACGCGAAAGTGTAAGGTCGCGAAATCCTTCTGGCCACGTTTAGATCGGTGGCGTTCGAGGGATATTCTGAGGATGACAAATTATTAGCTCTGAAATTTTGTGGGCTTCCTCACCAGGCACTATCCGCGGTGCATTCATGCCGTGAGACTTGGAATTACTTTGAGTCCTCTTTGCATCAGCTGCATGGAGAATGATCATCTCAGCATCTGCTCCTTAGCTGCCCCGCTCTCCGGGACTGAGATTTAAGCATCTTGGTTCTTACTTCTTTTCTGCGCCTGCTCACATAGCAGGTCTTGATATCAAAAATCTGATGAACTTCATCAGCAACATGAAACGGCTAACACAACCGCAAATAAAAAAAAAAAAAAAAACTAGGGTCTGTCAGACTCACGCACGGTAGAAGTGAAACTTCTAAGTTGGTTGTTCCATGCATGGGAGCCCCGGTTTAGATCTCTCCCCCCTCTCTCGTGTTAAATTCAGGTTTTCATATTTTTTTTTCTATATCACTCCACATAAATTTGTACTATTTATTTTTGTCCTTTTTAGCTTCAAATTTAACACTTGGGTGCAGTGTTGCACTTGACGCTGACATTTCTTTGCACTTCCAATGGTATTTTTTGCCTACTTTTGGCGCGTTAATCAATTTGCTTTGATCACCGAAACGGTTGAAATGTCATTTTACAACCTTCTACTTCAACTATCGTTTGCCAAACGAGTAAACGCACTCATTGTATCGCTTCGTCTCCTCCATACCTACCATATATTTACTTCACAGCAGTTTCTTATTGCTTTCCCGCTTACACACATTCAATCGGCGCTTTATCTGATACTCACACACAGCACTCATTTGCACTTGCTCTGGCTATCTATAATACCCGTTGTCGGTTGTCGATTGTCGGTTGCCTGCATGTCGCCAGTCTACTTCAATGCTTACTTGTGTGCTATATACATTTCGAATAGGCGAGAGTGGGAAGGAGCAGCTGCTCCTTGGCCCCGCCCATTTGACGGATTTCGGTAACGCTCCGAACTTACCGTTTCACTCGCCTATTTTCAATCTGCCTTGGGGCTCCCGACGCGCCTAAAGAAGTTTCACTTCAATAAATAAATAAATAATTGGCGCGTACACTTCTGTTGGGTGTTTGGCCGAGCTCCTCCTCCTATTTGTGGTGTGCGTCTTGTGCGTCAAATGGTGGGACCTACAGTTTCAAGCCGACTCCGAACGGCAGATATTTTTATGAGGAGCTTTTTCATGGCAGAAATACACTCGGAGGTTTGCCATTGAAAAATGTTTTTATTAATTTTGCTTTCACCGAGATTCGAACCAACGACCTCTCTGTGAATTCCGAATGGTAATCACGCACCAACCCATTCGGCTACGGCGGCCGCCACAACCGCAAATTAGTCACCGTTTATGGTCCCAAATACTCAACCGTCCCCACCCCTCTCCTTTTCGTCCCTTTCGTTTTTTCCTTTACCTCTTTTCCCCGTCTTGCAGTGGTATCACAAAGGATGAACCAAACTTCTTTCGTCTAAGTAGGCCCACTCTCTGAGCAACCATTACAACCTAACCTTACCTAACCCGCACGTGAGCAATAAGGTCAACTTCAGCCAGAAAAAATGACCTAGAAATTGTTCCTGCAAAGATAGGTGAACTTTCCAGCACCCGAAGTGTAAAGCGTAATTCAAGTAATTTGAAGAAAATTTAATATATTTTAGCTTAGTTGGAAATGCATTGTAAACTTTTATACTTTCACACTTTTTTTACTATTTTTTAAATTTCAAAGCAAATAAAAATTCGAAATATTCAGCCGAGGAATTTGTGTGCAGTTAAGCAACATTTTTTTAAGGATTTCAAAACATTTCGCTAATTTAGTTGTATTCTCAATACATCTTTTTGTGTTTGTGTAGTCATTAATGATGGCCTTTGAATATTAGCACCAGGTTTGGGCATTTTGCACTGCCACTAAATTGCACCATCACTAATTTTTTAGCTATAGTTAAAATAAGGCTTTCATTATCACTATTTTTCAACGCTTTAACGATTCGCTTATTGCATTAAATATTTAGTGATGTATCCCTAAACCTGATTGGTTACCTACCTGGCTTGAATTGACCGAAATTTGTACGCTTTTGCCTTCCTCGTCTTCGCCTATTTCATATTCCTGACATTTTAAGTACTGTGTTTAGCCACAAACGCCATCAACTTGTTTTCTAAGCGATTCTACATTTCTACCAAATGAGCTTTTATCGTTTTAGCTAACATTTTTTTCTTCTCGCTTTTATGGCTGAGCCTTACACTTTGCGTCGTCTACTTATAAATGTTCTTCTTCTTATTCTATAAATAAATATATGGTTTGCTGTCTAAAGTCATCCTGAAACGCGCAACATACAATATAATAAAACCTACTAAATTGACGGGCACACCCCAGACTGCTGGTGGACGCATTTGCTGAAAGACGACTGCAGATATGCTGCGTCGACATTGCTGCTGATTAGTTGGAAGGTACACATTCCTGACTTTCCATGTTGCATTGTAATTATGCACTCGTAACGTAATTATATGGCCGGCCTGGGCATTGTATCCAGACTTGTTTGGACTGCAGTTTTGAAGAACGCAATGCAACACAACCTGAATCTAATGTTTAGCAGCAAAGACGCGTCAGCAATTGCCCAAGCGTCGTGCGTGTTGTAATATATATACATATGGATGCACACTTGTGTGCACGATATTGGCAGCGCGACACATTGCATTGTTTTAACTATTTTATTTTTATTTTTTTATTGTTTCTTTTTTCATACAGATCGCGTTGATTTTTGCAAGTTTTTGTTTTCTGATCTTGTTTATTCGTTATATGGAAGAAAAACCAAAAAAAAAAACTCATATTTTGGGCCACTTTTTCATTGCGCCAAAAATTTAATGATCTATAAAAGTGCATACCCAGAATTTTTCAAAAAGTTCTGAAAAGTTCAACAAACTTGCATGAAAATTTTAAATATATAGTGCGCAACTAAGTTCCCGCTATTTGCGAATAGATGCCGCCAGCAGTGTATGCTAGTCGATTTTAACATAACCTAAACGTCATAAACCAAACTTAGATATATGGTAAAGAAACTGCTTCGACACATTAGTGATTTTGTTTTGGTATCATATACTTTTGGTTTTGTGAAAATGTCGTCATTTGCGGGAAGTGTTGATCTTCCTCTTTCATTCGAAAAAAACAGCGGCTGAAGCTCATCGAGAGCTACAAAAAGTTTATGGAGATGCTGTTTTAAGTGAAACAACGTGCCGGGATTGGTTTCGTCGCTTCAAAGACGGTGATTTTAATGTTGACGACCGTCCGCGTGAAGGAAGGCCAAAAGCCCAAAAACTTTCGAAGACGCTGAATTGGAGGCATTGCTCAATGAGCATCCGTGTCAAACGCAAGAAGAGCTCGCTTCAGTATTAGGAGTTACCCGTCAATCCATTTCCAAGCGATTTGGGAATGATTTAGGAATAGGGACTTGGGTTCCTTATGAGTTAAAACCAAGGGTTGTTGAACGTCGTTTGAACAACTGATCCAGCGGCAAAAAAGGAAGGGGTTTCTTCATCGCATCGTGACGGGTGATGAAAAATGGATTCATTACAGCAATCCTAAGAAAATAAAGTCATGGAGAATGCCCGGTTATGCTTCTACGTCGTCGCCTCGGCCGAATATTCACGCTGCGAAGGTTATGCTATGTATTTGGTGGGACCAAGTTGGTGTTATGTATTATGAACTGTTAAAATCAAGCGATACCATCACTGGGGATTGGTATTGACTTCAATTGATGCGATTGAGCCGAGCACTGCGCGAGAAGCGGCTGCAATACGCGGAGACGCTTCATAAAGTGATTATACAAAAACAAAAAAAAAAAAACAGCGAGAACTTAGGTGCGCACCTAATATTTCGTACAAGGTTTCACACTTTACGTTATGGGGCTTTTGGTATAGTGTCCACTTTATTTTTATAATAAAAAATAAAATAAAAATCAAAAATTAATAATAAAACAATAAAAATAAATAAATAAAATAAATAAATAGAAAAAAAACATAAAATAAAATAATAATACGAAAAAAATCAAAACTTTGTTATATATCGCGCTGCTATTATTGTGAACACAAGTGTTTGTATAAATGTTCAAATGTTTGCAAGTATACATAAAGTATATAAAGGCGTTTAAAGCACTTTTCCGGAGGCAGCCGAGCATTGTGGCATTAGTCGGTAGGCACGTCCGCTTGTTCCTTACTTCAGTTTGAGATGTACGCAAATTACGTACGACTCGAGGAAAATTCAATAATTTACACGTCTTGCTCTTGTAGATGTTTTTTAGTGTCAACTGGCGCCACACATTTCGTGTACAAGATTTGGTGTGCCATCTGACCAACTAATTCCGCATTTGCTATTCAATCCAGCGCTAATGCAGAATTTGCGTTTTTGCTTTATGGGTAAACAGTAAAATTTAGTCTAGTTTAAAATTGACGGCGTGATGGTAGGTACTGAAATGGCAAAAAACACAAAAACCATAAAAGAATAAAAAAAAAAAATTTCAAAAAAAAAAAAATAAAAAAACAATGATAAAAACCAGTGGCAAAACAGAAAATGAGCTAAAAAAAGTGAATAAAAAAAAAAAAAAATTAAAAAAAAAATGATAAAATCCTGGACTAAAACGGATATTGAGTTCAGAAGGAATATTTGATTTTTCCTTGCAAATTCAAGCATCCCTCTTGGCGGCCGCCATTCGAAAAGCGACTTGCTGTGTAAGCTTAGCAGAGATTATTTTCTCCTCAACTTAGCATACATATATCTGGGCGCAAAAGCCAGTAATAAGTCTCACCTTAAATCATTACGAACTTTCATGCGGTTGTGTGTATATGTGTGTAAATGCATGTATGTAAATCCGCATATGCGCCATTTCACTTCAACTTTTATTAAATCGCATAATTCGATTGAAGACACCCACAAGCTGACGCCCTGCAGGGTGAAATACTGGTTGTGCAGTAGACTACTGCCAGTTCACTTTTCGGCGCAACCTGTTCGTTGGCTACCAGTTTTTCATGTTATCAAATGGTATTTTAATTAAGGTGATGTACAACGAAATGTTAATTGCCCGGACCAGTTTAAATACCAGTTCCTATAAGCCGAAGACTAAACCAGTTAAAATATAAAAAAATAACTCGTTCCCAGCGTTTTAAAAATGAAATTTCATATAAAAAGTGTATACAGAATTTGTTTTTTCTTAAATTTAAATATAACTTCTTTCAGGATAGACCTTCAAAAATTGGTTCAAACTTCAAATTCTTTAAAAAACGAATAAAGAAAAAAATATCAGGAAGGTAAATACAATTAATGCTAGTCAAATTTCAGAGCAAAGCTAATATTATAAAGCAGCAAGCGAGAAAAGCATGCGTCCAAAAATGTTCGAGACCAAATTTTCTCGAATACCAAAATAAGAGAAAAGAAGCCAAAAAAATTATAAGGACAAAGAAGAAAATATGTATGAAAAAACAGATTGAACAAATTGAAAGAGACTTCGCCAACAAAAGTGTCAGATCCATGTACCAAAACATAAAAAGACAGACAAAATCTTTCCAACCAAGAACCAACGTTTGTAGCGACAAGAATGGACATATTTTTAGTGACAAGCAACAAGTAATAGAAAGATGGAAACAACATTTCACCGAGCTACTCAGCGAAAGTCATAGGAAGGAAAATGATAACAACAGTGAAAGAGAGGAGATCCATACAGCTGAAATATTGATGGACGGACCTAGCATAATTGAAGTAACCACAGCAATAAATAAATTAAAAAAACAATAAAGCAGGTGGTGGAGACGGAATCCCGGCAGAGCTCATAAAATATGGAGGGCAAGCCTTGCGCAAATACACTATCTTGTAAGAACCATTTGGGAAAATAATAATAAAATACCAAATGAATGGCTAACAAGTGTAATAGTGCCGAATAGTGCCGAAATTATCGAGGAATATCGCTATTGAACATTGCTTACAAAGTGTTCACAAATATTGTGTACGAGCGTATCAAAGTTCATGCCGATGAAATAATAGATAAATACCAGTGTGGCTTTAGAAGCAATCGATCAACAATTGATCAAGGTTTCCTGATAAACCAAATTTTTTAAAAAAAATTCGTGCATAACATTGATATATTCTGCCTATTTATTGATTTTAAACAAGCGTTTGATAGTCTAGACAGAAAGAAAATTAAACACTGTTTCCAAAAACTTGGCGTCCCGTTGAAACTGGATTGAACTGGTTCTCTGCACGTTGACGAATACTACAAGCAAGGTGCTAGTACAAGGCGAAATGTCTGAACCCTTCCACGTCCTGTCTGGTGTTAAACAAGGAGACGCATTGTCGGCTCTGATTTTCAGCCTTATGTTGCACACAGCTGTAAAAGAAATTAACTTGTCCGGAACAATATTTGACAAAGAATTTCAATCAGATGCTTATGCTGACGACGTTCTCATTATGGCAAAAAACAAAAACAAACCAATTCGCATATTCAAGCTGCTGGAAACAAAAGCAAAATTATACGACTGAATGTCAACGCCGAAAAAACAAAGTTTATGCTTCGCTCACCACGTAATATGAATGCCAACAATCTAGCCATAGATGATTTTGTTTTTGAAAGTGTAAATGAATTCAAATACTTAGGATCAGCGAGTAAAGACACATAAATTGCAATAGATGAAAGATTTAAATCTGCTAATTAGACATACCATGCAAATATAAAATTGTTCAAAGGTTTTATCACAAATGCAGAAAATCAAGATCTATAAAACTTTGATACGTCCGGTTCTTACTTATGGTGCTGAAATCTGGACACTGAAAGCTAATTATATAAACCAGCTATTACGATTTGAAAGATCCATAATGAGAAAAATCTACGGTCCTATTCGGCTTGAAAATGGCACGTATCGCATCCGTTATAACCACGAAATTGAAAACCTTATTGGTAGTGAATATGTAATACAAGAGAGAGACTGAATTGGAGCAGGATTGTTGATGAAGCTATGGTCCACCACACAGATTGTGAAGTTAAGAGAGAGAAATTTCACATTCATATTTGTGTCCGATTGCTGCGTGTATTTTTCTGCGATGGCGCGTTTTAGAAAAATCATTTTTTATTAAATTAATTTGTCTGTCTTACTTGCATTTCTGCTCTCAAAACATTTCTGGAATTCTGCTTTTTGGTGCAGCCATCAGAACCGCCTAATCTAATACTTCCTTTCGGCTGTTAAAATGCGTTCCCGTAGTGGTTTGTTGAATCGTTCAAATAGAAAACCTCGCAGTAGCCATATCAGTGATTTCACGCGAACCTTTTTTTGTTATTAAACAAAAAAAAAAAAACAGTTGTTGACAAATGAGAGTGGATGATTAATTTTGCGCCGCCTTGTATTTTTTGTTTTTGTTTATTGAATAGAAATTATTAATAATAAAAAAATATTCAGAAACGAAAATGGATGATTAATTTTGCGCCACCTTGTATTTTTTTATAGAATCAAAATTATTAATAAGGCTTTGCAAAATCACTTTTACTTGTTTTATTTAGTAAAAAAGTTATTCAAAAACGAGAATGGATGGTTAATTTTGCGCCACCTTGTACATGCTTATTGTATTCTAATTCGCATTCCAAAATAACTGTTAAACAATACTAATTTCTTTTTCTTTTTAATTTTTCTTTGCAGGTAAGTTTCGTCGAGATTACAAACTACGGACTGATTGAATTTCCACAAAAACATGCAAAGTGCAATGCTGAAGATGTGTCCACTTCCCGAGTGTGATATTGGATTTAATGTAGCAAATTGTCTGGTTAAAAAAACAAAATCCAATTTGCGTTATCTTCATGTCCATGGGTTGCTGCCACAAACGTATGTATGTATGTACGCTGATTAAGCATAAAATGTAAATAAACTCGTTCCCAATTTTGACTACCTGCAACACCTTCTACATCAGTTTAATTAATCGCCAATATTGCAACAAAAGCAAGAACTTGCTCATGGTGCATGGCTAGCTCGTCGTCTTTGTAGTATTTTGTTTTACTTACCATGAAGCAGCGGGCGTTTACCAACCACTGATTTGTGTGTGTGCATTTGCACAAACTCAGGTCTCTCTGGTAATCCACTGAAAATAAATTTCCTAAAACATTAAATCAAATTTCTATGCACAACAAATTGATAGGCGGCGTGATATGGCACAGTGAACAAGCGATAACGTGTGCGCTAATCGGTGAATCAATAAAGAAATGACTGTTTATGAGAGTAAAAAGTTCACGCAGCTTAAAAGAACTAACATCGCACCATTTACAAAATTTTCAAATGAGTCAGTAGTAGTAATTCTATTCGCCATTTCTCCGCTCGCTATCTGTATGCTCGATTAGTAGTAGTAGTAGTAGTATTTATTGCAAATAAAAGTAAAATATACAAAATTTGAAATTTTTTATTGTAATATTAAGAAAAAAACTAAATATTTACAATAATTTAACGACAATGGCATGAGCCGTCTGTTGATTTATTTTTCGTACAAAACAATTATTCGGTTTACGGTTTTTTAAAACCAGTTAAACTCTTTTATTAAGTAATCTATGTATCTAGAGGCGTATTTAATGAAACGCAAAAGTTTATCCCAATGATCATTTTCCCCATTGAGAATCTCAATCAGCTGGGAATCATTTAAAGTAAATTTTCCGAAAAAGACGTTTCTGTATTCTCTTAATATTGGGCAGCGCGCCAAGAAATGTGCTAGGCTTTCTAGCTCGTCTAAATTACACTTTGAGCAAGTTTTATTATCTGTGTCAAATCTGTTGTTATTTAAAATTACCATGCCACTCCTAGCCCTCATTATCCACATGCTTGATTCTATATCATATTTTTTTTATATAAACCAGACCTTTTGACCAATCTAACTCCTTATATATCCTACTAGTACTTAAGGCTTTTTGTATGTACATATTCATCCTAGCCTGGTTGTTGTTTGTTAAAAGCAATTTTGCATCTTCTATCCACCTTTCTGATTGTATGTTATCTATTCGCCAAATGACATCGTTTTTACTAAATAAGTTCTTTAGCTCTCTAATCCAGAAGACTTCTTTCTTTATAACAATTTTGGACAGATAATGTGACAGCCGATTTTCTGAGTATATAAACAAAATTCTGTGCATATACGAATAGTTCTAAAGTAAACAAATGATTTTCTTGCATGTATGTAGGCATATGTGATGATAGCTTCAGAATTCGCTTTACAAAATACTTTTGCAATATATCAACCACCCGAAACCCCACACCTGTGCTACGTAGGATTGTATTAATCGACAAACTGCAACAAAAAGTTTCAATTTTGCTTCAATTGAAATCTCTTTCTTTTCTAAAAGACAAAGACAAGTCCACGAAGCATTAATAACATTTTTTGCTGCAGCTGTTCTGTTTTGAACATGTTTTTTTAAAATTCATCTGAGGTGTTATTTCCACTCCTAAGTAAGTATATCGAGCACAGTCTGTATTTCTTCCTTGCTATAATAACATTTCTTCCCACCTTTTCTGAACACCATTATTTGAGACTTTGAGCGGTTTACTTCAAGATTCCACATGTTGCAGTAACTTTCAAGATTTTTAAGTCGTTTATGTAAAGAGCAAATAGTATTGGCGACAATAAGCATCCCTGTTTGACGCCTGAGTTTGTTTTGAATGTACCTGAAATTTCTGAGCCATTCCATACAACTGTCTTTGTATCGTTTTATATATTCTGTATGAACTTCACTAGTTTCGTTGCAAGACCAATATGGTGCAGCTTATATATGAAGGCGTTTCTTGATACTCTATCAAATGCCGCTTTGAAGTCGGCAAAATACGCGTAAGCTTTCTTCTTTTCTTCTAATTTTAAATGGACAATAGCGGCTAAATTGAATATATTGTCGACTGTGGAGTAATTCTTTCTGAAGCCGGCTTGATACTCGGTTAAGATACTGTTCCTTTCGGTCCAAGAGGTTATTCCTTCGTGAAGTATGCCCATCATAACTTTAGCAATGCAGTTCATGAATGAAATTCCTCTGTACTTTCCTACCAGGGCTGGATCCCCTTTTTTGAAGATAGGAAAAACTACGCTGGTTCTAAAAGCCTCGTCTACTTTGCATTTTTTCGTAAAGATTTGTGTAAGTACTTGCCATAGTCGTAATGAAAGTATTGGGAGCATTTTTTAAGAACTCGTAAGGAGTTCTATCAATCCCTGGAGCTTTGTATAATTTAACTTTGTTTAGCACAGTTCTAACTTCGTCTGGTGAAAAAACTGCCTCAAGCAGATCGGCAGCGTGGAAGTAATGTGTATAAGAAATTTTGTTGTCATTAGCAGTAGGGCTCAGCAGATTTTCAAAATACGCCTTAAATTCATGCGTTGATATGGCGAAACTTATTTCCAAAACTTCACCCTTTATCTTCTTAACAAATTTCCACCAGCTAGCGCTATCTTTAATGTTGTTAATCTTTTCTATAAGCCTGTTATACCATTCTTCTCTATTCCTTTTACATATTTCTTTAAAATATTGTATTTATTTGCGTTTAAGTATAACAATTTGTTTGTTTCATTATAGCTCTCTTCTGACGAGATTCTTGCTTCTTCACATTCTTTGTTACACCACTCATTCTTGCCTAATCTTTTTGATTTCCTTTTGTACCTTATCGACGACTATTCTATTGCTTCTTGCAGATCTTGAATATTAATATCTTTTACTCTACTTATAATTCCTATATTCTTATTTAAGTTTTCTTGATACTTCTCCATTTCCTGGATATTCCAATTCAACTTTGGCATTAAGCAACATTTTGACATTTTGCAGGCTCTTCCACCCAACTTCAATTTAATTGGCAAATGGTCCAACCAACTTTTAAAATTAACTTCAAAGTTTAAAATTAATCGTTGTAATACATCTTTGTTGATTATAAAGTAATCTATTGTCGATTCTTCCACTTGACTTATGAAAGTGAAATTTCCTTCGAGATCCCCTTTTATTCTACCATTTAAAACAATTAATCCGAAATCATTACAAAAATCAAGCAAAATCTTAATATACCTCTACCATTCTCTATCTTATTCTTTGAATTTCTTATTTCTACAAGGCAAGACTGAGATATGATCTGTGTACTTCATGATATGATATGAGATATGATCTGGTTACAGTAGTATTGGATGGCGAATGGAAGTTGACGGTTTATTTGGAATTTCGACTCTTCAATACTTGTTATCTAATTGCTTAATTTTTTCAATGCAAATTTTCCGTTATTTGAGGTTAGTAAATGTTGTTTTTTTACGCCAGTCACGAAATAATATTTATCATTTCGTACATGTTTTCATTTCCAAAATATATAAAAGCCTAAAATGAAGAAATTACTTTTGCATCTGATTCAAATATATCGCAAATTTCAACTCTCTTGCTTTTAATTAGTTCGGCATATCGCTAGTGCACTGTATACATCCAACAATGAGTGGCATTATGAATTGCTTGCTATTTTTCACTCCACTCAGCTGAGCTCAATTTAATGACCGCAAAATAGACTTCACTATTGATTACAAACGTACCAATTTGCACGCATACACAACTGCCCATTGGTGTACATATATTTGTTTGTGAGTGTAGTTCAGTTTCGATTTTATTCAAAAGTATAATATTTTCCAAAACTATAAGAGGATTATATTGACGTTTTCCTCCTGCTCATGTGTGCTTGCTTAATTTTGCCATGAGCTAGAAGTTGGTTTTTTGCTGCCACAGTGGGATAGCATTTATTTATCGTATTTGTCCAATCACTAACCTGCAGGGTGCAATTTTAAACTGAAGTGTTAATATTGAATTTGAAAGTGAAAGTTGTTTATTTCTGGTGTAAACAGGTAGCAAATTTCAATTCAGATTATCAGAAATGAAAAAACAAAAAATTAAAAAAAAAAATATTTACTCTGTAACCATTTTGTTGTTCACTTGGAATGTGATCGGTTATTCGCTATCGGTATTTTGCTATTTCGATTGGGGTGTAAATTGGTAGTGGTGTTGCAGATGTCGAACTTTGCGTGAGTAAGTTGTTGTATTTTGGTTCACTCTTGTGGTGATTACAATTTGCGTGAAAAATTTGTATCAATCGAAATTCAGCAAGTAAAGAAGGAAAGCTTGGGAGGAGTGGGTTTTTTGTTTGGGTATTAGTCACATAAGAAAATGAAATATTGCTGAAATATTTAAATTTGTTGAGTCTTTAAAATTAACCTTATATGGCAGGCAGGCGTGCATATCGATTGCGAGCGTTCACATTTTTAATATTAAATATCAAACGAAACAGTAAAAAATTTAGATAGAAAAAACAATAAAAAATTATTGCCGTTTTGCTTGAGGCAAAAGAAGATGGGTCATTGAAATTTAAGAATTTCGTAACATTTTTTCAAATAAACATACATACATACAAGTCTCTGCATATAAATTTCACCCAAAACAAAATCAAATATGTTCCAATATATTTAAATGGTAGACAGGTTCCATACTCAAATACTGCAAAACATCTGGGCATGACTCTAGACGCCAAGCTAAGATGGAAACCCCATGTAAAGAAAAAGAAAGAAGAAATGGAATTAAAATACAGAAATATGTATTGGCTTATGGGAAAGGAATCAGCACTATCCACCAATAATAAAATGATTGTATACAAACAAATTCTGAAGCCGGTATGGTCCTACGGCGCACAGTTATGGGGCTGCTCCAGCCAAAGTAACATTCAATCTATACAAAGGCTCCAAAACAAAATTATTAAATGTGCAGTCGGTGCTCCGTGGTATATCCGTAGCTCCGATCTTGAACGCGACCTAAATATTGACTCGGTGGCAGACACAATAAAAAAGATGGCAAAAGCCCATGATGAAAGGTTAAAAAACCACGTCAATACGGAGGCCACTATTCTCGCTAATCCAGCTAATTGGAGAAGAAGACTGAAACGTAGAAAGCCTTAAAGCCAAAGTCTTAATGTACTAACCACACCTAAGCGTTAATTATTGTATATACCTTATTTTTTAAATTCTAAACAAATTGCTCGTTAGTTAATAAAATTTTTCTTTGTGACTAGTCGCAATGTAAAATAATTAAAAAAAAAAAACAAAAAATAAACATACATATTTAAAAATGTCATTGTACCGAAATTCTTAAAATTTTATTAAATTTTTATCAAAAGAAGGAGATTAGAATTTTTATTAAAATCATAAAAATTCAAATTCAAGTGAAATTTCGAATTCCCTCCCCTTAAAAAAATTCCCAACATTTTAAATTTTATTCATTTTTTATGAGAATTTAATTGAAAATTATTTTAAAAAATTTAAAAATTTACTTGAACTTTGAAGTTTTATTAAAATCATAAAAATCTAAATTTAAGTGAAAGCTGGAATTCCCTCCAAAAAAAAAAAAAAAATAAAATAAAAGAATTAGAAAACATTTAGACTTTAGATTTTATTAAAAGGTTTACTATATTTTAATAAAATTATATCAAAATGTAAAAATTTGTCATTAACTATTTAAAAATGCCTTCAAAACTCTAAATATCAATGTCTTTTAGTGGCTTTAATATATTCTAGTGTTTTATTAAAACTTGAAAATTTCACAAATATAGTCAAGAAAATGTTTTTTTTTGAAAATCGTTTCATTGTTTGACCAAATATCACTGCGTTAGATAGACTAGAGATGGAGAGACCTATCTGTCTCTGGATCTCGTCCCTGCCTGGCTGCAGGGAAATTAATGCCGTCGCAAGAGGGGCTAACGTCACGTGATTCTTTCACAGGGGGACGCCGCAGGGAGGTGTCCTTTCGCCCCTACTTTGGCAGGTTGTAATTGACGAAGTTCTGATAATGCTAAATAAGGGTGGAGTTAAGGTAGTAGCATACGCCGATGACTTGGTCCTGATGGTACCGGGACCGTTTCCCTCAGTTATAGCTGAGATTTTGGAAGGGCTGTACTCAATCGCTGAGCCGCTACTTGCGGCCTCCGGGTCAACTCTGACAAAACGGAGCTGGTGCTATTTACCGGAAAATATAAACCTCGACCCTTTCGACAAATTAAACAACCACGTTCTCCCGCTCTCATCGGAAGTTAGGTATGTTGGAGTGATACTTGACTCCAAGGTCTATGAAACTCGGGTAAAGAAGGCTAATAGAAGGCTATACTCCTGCAAATCTATGTTCGGTCAAAAATGGGGACTCAAGCCACAGTTCGTACTGTGGACGTACAACGCAGAGGTTTTGCCAATTTTAAGGTATGGATGCCTGGTTTGGTGGGAAGCTCCTCGGAAGAGCTATAATACAGTAAACTGGGGAGGGTGCAAAGGATTGCATGCTTGGCATCACCGGAGCATGTAAAACTTGCCCCAGCGCTTCCCTGAATGTCCTTTTGCACTTTCTTCCCATCGACTTTTCCGTCACTTCCATCGCAGCTCAAAGTGCAATCAGGTTAAAGGAGATTGGCCTCTGGAGACAATCTCTCAAGGGACATAGTAGCATTTTCGAGCAGTTAACACCGTATTCTCCAAACTTCGAACAGATCTCCCTATCCGCAAACTAGAGTTTGAAGGTCGTGCTAGAGCAATCTTTCCAAATAGGCTGGATTGGATCGAGGGGAAATCTGCACCGAAGCTTGCACCTCTGTCTTCACTGACGGTTCCAAGATGGAAGTCGGAGCAGGGGTTTTCTCTAAATCAGCCAATATATCTATCTCCTTTAAACTGCCGAACAAGTGTTTTTCAAGCAGAAGTCTTTCCGATCTTGCAGGCATGCAAAATGATTAAGGAACGCGGGAGCGAGGGAGATATTAAAATTTTCTCCGGTAGTCAAGCGGCGATTAAGGCTCTAACGACGCCAAAGTGCAGAACGAAATTAGTAAACTACTGTATGGAGGCGATCACATCTCTTGGGTGTGCTGGTAACATTTCTCTGATCTGGCTTCCAGGACATAGGAACATAGAGGGAAATGAAATTGTTGATGAGCTTGCCAGGAAAGGGGCTGAATTGGCCTTAGAGACCTCCTACCCGCTCATCGGCATCCCCTTGACACTTGTTAAAGGGGAACTGCGCAAGGGGAACGCAGAAAAGATGGAGCTCCATTTCTTCATCTGCTATTTCGAAAACCCTTTGTTTCCAATACGATATACGAGGGACTCAGAAAGTTTTTGGGACTCCTCGCCATTCAATTTCCAAACTCGTAGCTTTATTTACCGGTCACTGGACGATTAGCACACACGCGGAAAAGCTAGTTACCATTTAACCCCCATTGCAGAAGCTGTGGGTACCTTTCAGAGAAGGAGACTGTGGAGCATTTTCTCCGTAAATGTCCGAGTTTGGCAGCTAAGACGATTAAGGGCGCTGGGGGCTCCTTTCTTCGACAGCCTGTGGCAGTGCGCCAACCTAAATCCAATCAATCTCCTCCATTATATCAACAGCTCTGGCTGGCTGTAGATATCTGCCTGTTGGAGGTCTCATAAAGGTATCAAAACGGAGCTTCCGTGCTACTTGAGGAGTGCCAGGTGCACTTCAACCATTTCACCTACCTACCTTGACCTTAATTAATTTCCTTAAAATTAGAAAAGTTTCATCTAAATTTTTAAATTTTATCAGAATTGTTTTAAAACTTTAAAATATTTATTGAAATTTGAAAATTTCTTCAAAATTACATCATACATACATTCCATACATTTCACAAAAAATCCGAAATTTTTTAATATTTCAAAATTTTCTGAAAATTGGAATCATTAAAAATTTTTAAGTCTCTCAGATAGCTTTTAAACTTTTAAAATATTAATTGAAATTTAAAGGTTTCTTCAAAATTTAAATCCCCATAAAAAAAACAAAAAACAAATTTTTTTTGAAAAATTTAATTTAATTAATATTTTAAAATTTTTTCAAATCTTTGATCGATTTCAATTTAATCACATTTTCATCAGTTTCATAGTTTTAGCAAACGTTCATGAATTTCATCGAAGTTCTGAAATTTTTCTAATATTTGAAAATTTCAAAGTATTCTCAAAATTTAAATCGATTTCAGTTGTATCAAATTTTGATCATAGCTTCATCAAGTTGTCAGAAATTCATCAAATGTACATAATATACATTAATTTAATAAAAAATTTAAAATTTTATTAATATTTATAAAGTTTTTAAAATTTAAAATTTTCTCAAAATTTCATCAGTTTAATCAAATGTTCATCAATTTCATCGAAATTTTAATATTTAAATATTTTATTTAATATTTCGAAATTTTAAAATTACCCCAAAATTTAAATCGATTCTAATTTCGTCAAATTTTCATCAGTTTCATCAAATGTTTATTAATTTCATCAAATGTTCCTCCGTTTTTTCCAAAATTACAAAAGTTTTTAAAATGTAAAATTTCAATTGAACTCTAAGGCCGGCGGGCCAATTAGATGTCCTAAATTCAGTAGTTTTCGCGAAGCGTTGTAGGATGAGAAAAAAAAACAATTAGCCAAATGAAGTTTTGGGGATAGTTTAATATATATTTGAGCTAAAAAAAAAAGATTTGTACAATCTCCAACAATATATTGTAAGCCGAGTTATCAATAGATTCCCAGAGCGCCTTGCCACTGAAGTATCCAACTTCTGTACAAGATACAACTTGCAATTTTCATCTGAAAACAAAAAAAAAAAAGAAGATTATTAATTTTGATGTAATTATCTTCGATGTGAACTAAGAAAATTGGGAGAAACACGTAAAATTCGAATTTTTGGGGAAGGTAGAAAAAAAAAAGTGGTTTTTCAAGGAAAAAAAACTCTTCAACTGGGTAAAAAACTCGCTTAAAAAAGTTTTTGGATGTTTTTTTTAGTTCACATAGAAGAGAAAACAATACTGAAGATAACGCATTTTGAATGAAATGGATAGCTCGTTTAGTTTTTTTGCAATCGTGTACATAAATTAGGTAAAATCGTGAAAATGAAAAGCCGAGAAAACGCGCTTCAAAGTTTTCGATAGGAAACAATACACTACAACAATAAGCGCATGGTTGCTCGACGCCGCACTACGCTCGGCTCTGTAGCTCTGCAAATATATTACTTGGAATTTAACTCTGAAAATTTGTGTCTCATGTTCTTGAATATCTAAGCTATTGATTTCAGGAAAAAAACAAAATCGATTTTTTGACCTTTTAATTGGCCCGCCGGCCTTAATAGCTTCTTTAAAATATAAATTGATTTCAATATCATCAGTTTCATAAAATTGTTATCAGCTTCTTCAAATGGTCATCAATTTCATAAAAATTTTGAAATTTCATTAATATTTCAAATTTTTCAAATTTCCTCTAAATTTCATTGGTTTCAATTTCATCAGTTTCTTAAAGCTGCCACCAGTTTCATCAAATGTTTATTAATTTCACCAAATGTTCCTCCGTTTTTGTTTTTTCCAAATTTCTAAATTAAAATAAAAATTTCAAAACTTTTTCAAAAGCTTCCTCAAATTTTAAATATTTTCAATTCCATCAGTTTCATAAAGTTGTCATCATTTCATCATCATCATGTTTCATTATTTGTACATTAATTTCATAAAAATTTTAAGATTTTACTAATATTTCAAAATTTTCAAATTTTTTTTAAATGTACATAAATCGATTTTAAATTCATAAAATTTTCATCAATTTCATACAATTTTCATACGTTTCATCAAATGTACATAAATTTAATAAAAATTTTGAAATTTTATTAATATTAATTTTTTTAATTTTAAAATTTCCTCAAAATTTAAATCGATTTCAATTTCATCAACTTTTCATCAGTTTCATAAAGTTGTCATTAATTTCACAAAAGTGCTATTTTTTCTTCACAATTTCGAAACTTGATTTATATTTCAAAACATCTTCATTTTCAAAACCATTAATTCAAATTTAAAAGTTTCCTCTAAAAATTGAAATCGCTTTCAATTCCATCACTTTGATAAAATTGTCATCAGTTTCATCAAAAGTGTGTACACCAATTTGGTAAATTTTTTTTCAAATTCCTTCAAAACTTAAATCGATTTCAGTTTAATTAAATTTTCATCATTTTCATAAACTTTTCATCAATTTCATCAAATGTTTGTCAATTTCATGAAATGTTTTAAATTTTTTCCAAGAAGTACAATTTTATCTTAATACTTTGCTGCACAGATCTGTCCCCTGTCGCTCTGTCTCTGTTAACCATTTGCTGCTGGTTACGTACTTATGTTTGTTTGTCATGGAATTACATATGTATACGAGTATGTACAAACTTATGGTTGCGTGCATGTAGCGACAATAAAACTAATTGTTTTTCCTAAATAAGAATATCAAAAAAATTATATTATTTTTATTTGAACCTCAAAAGTGCTGTCGTCACCATTATGACCATTAGCAACGCCGCTGATAAGGCCAACCACTTCAGAGCTATAAAAGGCACCAAAAAAAAAAAAATTATAATAGTATCATGAAAAAAATTGTTGTTTTCTACAAGTTTTGTACATTCAAGACATTAATCATGCATGCCAGCATGAAAATCAACAACAAAAAGCTTTAAACATCAACCCTAACAGCTATGAAGAACAGAACATGTCTTGAATTTATAATTTGTCAAGCTCTTGTGAATTAATTACAAACATTACTGATGACGATGAAGATTAAAATTTCGATAAAATGCAGCAATGATGACCAATGTCAGCTGCCTCTTGAGTGAGTAGTGCCTACCGACCGTATCTTTCGATTTGTTTAGTTCGAAAGTAGGCATGGCCGGTTCAGCTCTGCCCAAACATGCTAAATTTCTGTCATTCCATCGATTGACCTTTCCGGGGTCGCTTTTTTGTTTTATTTACTTTATATGCACGTACGTACACATTTGCTAGTATCGCATTTTTTGCTTAACCTCCAAGTTAGCCAGTCTCTTGCTTCTCTTGTCCTAATTTAGTATGTGCGTATGTATGTATGTATGTGGATTGAGTAATTTTCTATGATTTGCATTTAGTAATTTGCATATTTGGTATGTTTGTTTATACTTTTTGATTAGCATGAATTGCTAATGATTGCCAAAAGCTTCAAAATCGATCGAGGAATTTTGCTCAAATTTATTAGTTTTCAGTGAATGGGGCGTGGGAAGATTTTTGGGTAGGTTGTGAATTGTGTTTGTGTAGGATTTTGTGTTTAATTTTGTGAAATAGCGGCGAAGGTGGAACGCGCGCTTGGCTCCTTGGTCGATATTGCGTAAATTAATTTTTTTAAGTGACTTTGAAAGAAATGAAAGATATTTAAAAAAAAAACAAAAAAAAAAACACTGAATTTGAGTCTTTAATTTGCATGAGACTTTAAGATTATAATTGCATATTTTATTTTATGACAAAATTCAATTAAGGTCGATGTTTGAACAATTTAATGAAAATCAAACGAAACTTGGTAATCGGTTGTTTCAAAGCATCTAAGGGCAGTTGAACGATGCACGTAGATATCATAAAATTAGGTGGGGAAAAAAGTCTACTCTGGAATGCCTTTCGGGTGAAATGTCGATAAAGTTTTGTAGGTCGCAAGAGCTTTTTTTTCTTTTTAACGTGGGGCCATGATTTGCGAGATTTGTTTTAAAATATTTACTTCTTCTTTTTCATTGAAGCGATAACCGCTTAAACGTTTTTGGCCGAGTCTCTCTTCTATTCTCGATGCCCGTTATCGGTCTCATCTGGTTCGCGTGACGTCCGAACGCAGAGTGACGCTATAGACAGTGTACTTTCTTTCTGTGCAGCCAGTTCTTTTTTCAGGTTTGCCAAAACCCGATGGTGGCACCTAAGGAACGAGAAATGTGGCTTCATGGATCGAGCATGCCGGCTTGCTGGGCAGTACTCGCTGAGAGCAGGCGTGAAAGTCGAGTGGCGAAGCTTCTGGCTGTCTGCCGGGATTGCAGCTTTCCGATGTCGAACATTCTTTGCGTAGAGAGACGTTTCTTGCAATACAGAGAAGTGGGCGTGTTTTGGCTGCAAAAAAATAATTATTCGAGTCGATATCGAGTCCTCGGATCGTACTTACATCTAAAAAACTGGAAATGTGTGTTCCCATTCATCGCAACATGATGGATCTGATCTCGCGTTTTCTGATCAGGGAACAACCATAGAGCCTATATAATAGTTGTAGTATATAGGATTGCTTGACGCCAATCGAATTCTCGCATTCTTTTCTCAAAATTTTGTGCTTTAAGCCGTCAAAAATGCAACATTTTCCAAAAGTTTCCTATACCAAAAGTCAGGGTGGGCTTTGTCCAGTCGATTTTACTTTATTTGTGTACAGTTAGTTAAAATTATTCTGCGAAAACAAAACGTGTGGACATTTTAAATTCTGAAACTTCAAACTTCATTTACGCGCGAGTTGCCATTTATTATATTTTGCGCCCAATAATGAGAACCTCGTAAAATAATGATGAAAATGGATTTGTTGCTTTTCAAAATATTTTCTTCTTGGTGGTCTTTACACTTCTGCATTCACTTCAACAATTTTCAAAGCATTTTTGCGACTCGGAAGTGGATACCTCCAAAATCAGCTATTCAAAGTCTCTAACGCGCTTCTTCAGGTATTGAAAAACGTTGACCTCGCATTTTATTTTTGTTGCTCGGTAACAAAAAGGAATCATTAGGTGCCAAATCAGGACTGTTGTAAGGCGTATGACCCTTGAATTGGATTGTTTGAGTGCTTAAAAACTCTCTTGTATGAGCCGACATGTGAACGTTTTTTTTGCTCAGAGGAGGGTAATATCGAAAATGTCAGAAACATCATCAATGGTGCCCTATAACATTTCTCCACTCTCGTGAATATTCCAGAAGTTGCAGAGATGAGGAAGAAACAGTTGAGCACTTCCTTTGCAATTGCCCAGCCCTAGCTAAAATCATAGCAGGTTGTCTAGGTAAATACTATTTTAGTTCTCGTACAGAACTGTCTGGCGTGGGGTTGGGATCAATAATACGTTTCATAAGAGCCACAAAATGGTTCCAAAAAGGAAGTTAAATGGGGTTCCCTGCAGCACAGTGGTATCACAACGGACCTGTAAGGTCCAAGTGAGTTGGTCATGCAGACCGACTACCACCATAACCTAACCTAACCCCTAACACCCTGTATAGTTATAGTATACCCAATGCGCACATTCTCCAATTAGTATTCTTTATTTTCCACATTCCCACATTAATTTTTCCTCCATTTTATTTTATATTTTTTCATTTGATTCGTTTTTTTTTATTTATTGTACAAAAAGTGTGATAGTGTCGCAGTAGCACTCACACGTACCTTTGACAACTGTCAACACTCACTTGCTATTCGCCCCATTGCATTACAACTGGCGCAGCTGTCGATATTGCAATGACATTTGTCAACAGCGAAACGTCAATTAGTCGGCACAACTGATGCGTGTAAACAAGTCATATTATTTATGGAAGTGTGTGTGGAACATGTCAACGCAACATTTGTACGCGTGCATGCACGAGCTGGCGTATTCAAAGAAATGCACTGAACATCATCACACGTTTCGGCATGGCCTGTAATTAGGCGAAGACGTGCTTCCGATTTGCTTGAGTTAGATCGAACTGCGTGAGTTGGTGGGGTTGTCGAAATTTACTCGTTACTATTCCTCAAACGCGTCTGTCAAATAGTGAATGCCTTTTTGTAAAATGACTTCGACTTTATCAAATAAACCAAATGTGTCCGAGCTATGCTCTTTTTGCTGAAAGTATAACTTCAATTTCTTAAAATCTTCGCTTCTTGGCGTCTTCAAATTTTAACGGGGCTCTTAAAAATTTCCTGCTGCTAATGGGATTTGTTTCGATTCCTGTTATTTCTGTTATTTCAGTGCAGCTATTTTTGCGTTTGTTTTGATTTATTTTCATTACTTTATTTATTTATCATGCATTTTTTTTTAATTTCTGAAGTGTTTTTCGTTTTTGTGTCGTGCAAATGTCGCTTAAAATGTCGTTGTGCACCCGATGTTAGCAGCTACTCTCTCATTGATAACACTGTGCGACAGTGAAATTATACTTTTATGGAGACCTAGTACAACTTGTAGGTCTGGTAAAACTAAGACAAATGGTATAGGAGAAATTTCCAATACACCCCCAAAATCTCATTTTATGGCCTTAAAAAAAAATCTTAAAACTCACACAACTCTATTAATTTTAATTCAATTACAGTCAAATATAGCTCATTCGACGCAAAATTAAATTTACTATAACAGTAGTGTACTACAAAAAAATCCTCAATATCGGATAATATCGTAAAAATTATGTAAAAGTTGAAAAAATAGAGAAAAAATAAAAAATTCCAAATACTTCCGCCAACAGTCTCGTCAGTTGTCATTTCAGAAAAATTGTCAACACACTGTCAAAAAGGCTTGTTTTTGTTCTTTCGAACTAAAAAAGCAAATTCGAAATCGGATGGAAATTGGCGAAGTTAGGAGTTATTCTTCACATCAACCTACTGAAAAACGATTTTATGGCCATAAAATGAGATTTTGGGGGTGTATTGGAAATTTCTCCTATACCATTTTTTTTAGTTTTTCTATAGCCACAAGTTGTACGAGGTCTCCATAAAAGTATATTTAATTTTTTTTTTTGTCACACTGTGTAATTGCGTTGTGCTGTTTTCGTTATACATTTTTTCAAATAAAAGATAACAGTTCGTTGCTCCAGAAATTCAAAAGCTGTTAGAGCAGAGAAACAAGATAAGCAAAGTTCCCACTGAAGTGCTGAAATGCAAGAGGCAGAAGCTGGTATGGATGTATGTGAATGTGTACTTTAAGGTGCCTCGCTAAAACAACAAAAAAAAGGGGGGAAAAAAACGGAAAATTTTCATATGAAGGAAAAATCTGGTAGTCTTGTATTTCATGGAACACTTCAAAATAGTTTGATACAATCGGGGGTTACTCGCTAGATGGATCGTACTAAAAAAATATGGCTAAAAAGTGATTTTTTTTTTTAATATTTCTATTGACTGCAGACAATATAAAAATGTAAATTGAAGAACTCTACTTAGAAATTTTTCTAAAAGTATTCTCGAATTCGCTCGAAAGAAGGCAATTTTTCAACAAATTTTTGACTAAGGTTAGACGATTTTTCGATGCAATTTTCATACAATTTTAAAGAGCTCAATTAAAAATATTACATTTTTGAAGAATTTTATCATGAATCCATTGTATTCTTTTTTGTTTTTATTTTTATATTTTATTTATTTTTTTCTTGTGAATGCACGTGCCAAATATCTTGGCGATTATTTCTTTTAAGACTTTTTTGAAATTTGCAAAATGTCACAATGGGGGGAGTACTTATCTACTCAATAAGATCTAAGTGGTTTAAGCAACTTAGTTAGGCGAAGGAAATCAAATGCAGCTATCACAAAAGGCCTTAGGGTCCCCGAGTGCCTTGTCTTAGACAAGCAACCTGGCTTGTTTTATTTTTATCAGCTGAGGCCAAATACACGAGTATGAACCACGACTACAACTACTGGATCGGCTTACAGTTTATACACAGGCATTGAATAACATTCATCAGGAGTCTTTTTTCACCTTCGCAAACTCTTGACCTCCGAATGCCGTGATCGGAGTCCAACCACCACCCATCGTAGACGAAGAGCTTCAGCTGCCTGAGTGAAACCCGCTTAACTTTTACTCAATTAAACTTCTACTTATCCAGAATTGATTTCGATATACTCAATATACGTCCGGCATGTGCAGGTATCCCGCTCCGATACTAACCACTTATTTCCCAGATCAATTCACCTAACACTCCTCACCCTCTGGGCCCAACCCGTTGGAACAGCATGTTTCCTGGGCCTCTGCCGTTAAATGAGCTAGACGATAAGATAGACACCGCACTGCCAGGGCTTGGTGAACTGCTACAACAACAATAACTAGAAAATGTTTTGCAGTTCATTTGTACCTTCATGGAAAAACAGCTAAAGCTGTGTTGGGACAAATTTGAGTTATTGCTACCATTTCATTGCTCGCATTCAAATACACCACCCAGTCAAAATTGTGTGATTGTGGCTCAAAGAACTAATATTTTATGCCTATAAAACTCAATAATTAGAGTCGATATTCTTTTTTTATGAATTTGTAATAAAAGCCTATCGCAAATTTTTCAAAAAACATAATTTTTTTTTTAAATAGAAATAGAATTTGCTTCCGAACCGTGCCGTGATTGTATTCATATGTGAAATTTCCGCCTAATTCGATGGTGTTTTTTGGGTGTTTCTCTAAAGCGTGAAACATGAAAACGAAAAAAGAGTTTTTTAATTTTGTTTTGAGTATTTTATTTTTTGATTTTTTGATCCTTTGTTAAAAAATAAAATCTTGTTTTTGCCATATGAGGTTCGTTCAAACAGTTGTCAGCCTTCAAAAAAAGGTCTTTCAAAAACAAAAACAAAAAACAAAAAGGTATGTCGCTGGGGACACGGATTCCGAGACTCACAGGAGTCTCAAATCAAACACACCAAAAGATTCATATTCCGTATGAATGTCGTTATCGGGTGAAAAAAGTTGAGAAAATGGCGGACGTTCAAAGATGAAACATCGTTTTGTGACCCTTTGTTTTGTACTTTAAAAGTCCGCAAAAAATATTAAACATATGCGAATGATCGTACGAGTAGTACACATCATAACGACATCAATTCTACGTCAATTAAATTTTATTTCATCAAAATCGGTTTAGTAGAACTGGCTATGTCTGTCTCCATTGTCCATGTGAAGACCATGTTTTGAAGACTGGCAACTTTTTTAACGAACCTCGTATGGCCAAAGAAAAATTTTTATTTTTTAAATATGGTACAAAAACTAAAATACTGAAAACCAAAATAAAAAATCTTTTTTCGTTTCCGTTTTACACGCTTTTAAAGAAACACCCAAAAAACATCATTTCAAATGAGGCGAGGGCCTTAAGTCATTAATTTGTTTGACAAAAGTTGCTAATTTTACAAATTTGCAATAGCAACCAAAGTCGAGTTTAGTCGTTATTCAGTTATTTTTTCTGTTTAGAGTAATATCCAAAATCTATTTTGCTGTTTATTGCCAAAGTGTCCAATGTCCCCGTCTTTTTAAACAGCCCGACATAAGATAGGTTTTCAAGAATAACAACTAAAGTCGAGATAAGATTTAAAAAGTAAAAAAGAAAGAAAAGGAGAAAAATCTCCACTGTTTCACTTCTCTTAAGTAATGGAATTGAATTGTAAATAAAATTATTATAAAATTGCTAACATCGAAGTTTTGTTAGTAAAAATTCGGTGATTTTAGGCACCGATTTGAAATTTAAGAATTATTTGTTGAACGCTTGCCAAAATCGAGCACAGATATGTAAATGTATTTCACGCAAAATTAAACTTTCGGAGATATTTTCAATTTGAATCAGTTCACGAAAAAGTCTGTATTAAGTCCCGAAATTGATTGGTGGCAGTACTAAAGTAAAACCATTTTTATGACATGTTTTAAGAAGGCAATACGTTTTTGTTTTTGCATGCATGTCGGGCCACCCTAATGCATATGTGCATATACATGTGTATCTAAAAACTTTATGTGTATTTAAGTATTAGTTTAAGCTCATGGCATGTAAAATATTGACTTTATAAGTGACTTGTAAGCCTTAAAAGTGAGCAGCTTTTGCGGTTGATTCGTTCGATGCATGCAGAGTACAGCGTGTGGAATCCACTTATGAGGGACTTAATTTAGGTGGAATCTTAGTTCGAAGTTATGAAAAAAAAACAGGCTAAAATATATATAAAACATGTACATATATATATTTGGGTATTTAGTTGAGTTCCTCCTCCTCCTTTTTGTGGTGCGTGTGTTGATATATTTTCCACAAATGGAGGGGCCTACAGTTTGATGCTACTTCCGAACGGCAGATGGTTTATTATGAGGAGTTTTTTTATTGCAGTGGCAGGCGGGAAGGCTCATTACTTTTCAATCAAGCCCTGTATGTTTTTATAAAAAATAAACAAAACAAAATTTTTTCCATGACAAATAGTGTGAATATCGAAAAAATATAAAAGCTAGGTTTGCCATTTAACCTCCATTCCCGAAGCTGTGGGGACCTTTCAGTGAAGAAGACTGTTGATGCGAGGGGTTAGAGAACAAAAACAAATTTTAATCATCGAAAATCACTTTATTGTTTTTCAAAATATTCTCCATGAAGATCTATACACTTTGCATGCGTTTGAACCAATTGTCGAAGCACTTTTGCCACTCTGATTGAGGTACCTCCAAAACATGCATTCTGAATGCCGCAATCGCTTCTTCAGGTGTCGAAAAACGTTGACCTCTCAGTTTGTTTTTTACGTAGGGAATAAAAAGAAATCATTCGGTGTCAAGTCAGGACTATACGGCGGATGACCCATTAATTCGATGTTTTGAGTGCTCGAAAATGCAGTTGTTTGAGCCGATGTGTGAGAGCCCGCATTGTCCTGGTGAAGAGTGATCCGTCTTTGGTGATTGATTTTCCTAATTTCTTGGAAGACAACTGGCAAACAAATGGTTGTGTACCACTCAGAATTTACTGTTCTGTGTTGTTCTAGTGGTACGGTTGCGACATGTCCAGTTTTTCCGAAAAAACAGGCGACCATTTGCTTGGAAGTGCTTCATGCGCGAACAACTTTTGTTGGATTTGGCTCATCTTGAATAACCCATTCAGTCGACGACTGCTGTTTACTTTCGGGCTCATACACGTAAATCCATGATTCATCACCTGTCACGATGTCATAGACGTGTTTCGAAGCCCCACGATCGTATTTTTTGAGCATTTCCTTCGATCAATCGACACGAGCCTTTTTTTGAGCGATTGACAAATTGTGTGGGATCCAACGCGAACAAATTTTTTTGACAGTCAAATGTTTATGCAATATTGAATGTATGCTGGTCCCACTAATGGCTAAGATTGTCTCAATCTCACGATAGGTCACATGACGATCTTGCAATATCAGTTCGCGCACAGCATGAATGGTTTTCGGAACAACAACTGATTTTGGACGACCTTTACGAAATTCGTCTTGGAGTGAACTACGACCACGATTGAATTCACCATACCATCGATAAACACGGGTCCTTGATGGAGCTTCATCGCCAAAAAATTAATTAAGTTAATCCATGCAATGTTGCTGAGTTAATCCACGTCGAAAGTTGTAAAAAATAATCGCACGAAAATGTTCACGATTTAATTCCATTTTTGGACCGAGATGAATCTTTTAAGTTACTGTAAACAACACAAATAGCGCTGGTATTTCAAAATGTTTTGAGTACGTAAAAGCCAAAAAATGTCAAACTTTGCGATACAGCTGTCAGTTGCCAGATTGCACCACCAGGGTTGCCAAATCCCGACATATACAAGGCACCGCTCGTATTTTTCTCTGTAAATATTCGGGTTTGCGCAGAGCTAAGGTTTGCCATTTTACCCCCATTGTAGAAGCTGTTGGGACCTTTCAGTGAAGGAGACTACTGATTACTTTCTCTGTAAGTGTCCGGCTTTGGCAGCAAGACTTTCTTCAAAATGGGGCAGTGCGCCAACCCAAATCTCATCAATCTTCTCCATTGTATCAACAGCTCTGGCTATCTGCCCGTTGGAGGTCTCATAATGTTATCAAAACGGCACTTCAGTGCTACTTGGGCAGTGCCAGAGTGGTACTTCAGCTATTTCACCAACCTAACTACCTTAAAAAGATAAAGAGACTTAGATATGTGAGCTCAAGTGTATGTACATATACATATATAACTATAATAAATTTAGCTTTGATAATGCGATATCTGATAAATGGCTTCTCATCTCACCGCTTGTATGCCCCTTCCTGCTTTGCATTTTATGTCGCTATGGAAAAAAGCAACTCCGTTGTCAAACTAATTTGTACGTTTCACACGATATCGCTTGCATTACCCCCTACAGATAAGATAAGAAGAGAAGCCTTAATAGTAAAGCACCGTTAAACATTCTAATTTCGTACTCACGCACTCGCAAGAAATTGTCTTTGCTATCAGATTGTAATTTTGGAAGGTCTCTAATTATTTAAATGGAGCTTAGACTTTTGTGTATTACAAAACACGATGTATGTGTGTGTGTGTGTGTGAAAATTTGTTATTTACACAATGATTACGGTAACTATTTACAGCCGTATTTAATTGGTATCCACCCCGGCTAATAGCAAAGACTTCAAGTGTGTCTTCAATCATCGATATGCTGATAAAGCACTTACTAATACGACATTCGGTGGGTTCTTGGCGAGATAGCGTTTTTGTGAGAAAAGTGGTATGAAATTGCACCGACCAAATGCTCTTCAGGGAGCGCAGACGAAGTAGTAATATGAGGAAAATCATTTTTTTTTTTTTGTTTCCTTGTTCACTCCTATCGGGAGCATCACTCCTATCGGGAGCATAGGGCCTCGACAAGACTCTTCCATCCATCGTACACGGTTCTGTGCTGTTGTTTTTGCACCATCCCATGTGATGTCGGCATCTACTAGCTCGCGCAACATCGTCCGCGACCTCTGCTCGCTTGCGGGTTCCAGTCCAATGCCATTCTCATGATGCTGGCTGGTGGTTTTCTCAATGTGTGACCTATCCATCATCACTTTCAGCGTTCGATTTGTCTACGGATGGGTTCCTCATTCGTTAATCTCCACAGTGCGTCCTTACTGCTGATATTTGGCCAGAATATTCTGCAGATGATGAGGAGGCAAATGCCATATGCGGGCAGGTTATCTGGCATTTTATGCTTCAAAGGAATGCAAATTCGTCAACAACATCAAAATTATGTTCCTGAAAATTAGCAACTGCTGATCAGATTATAATTCCCTGTAATACATAGGTTAAAAGTTTTTCGGGCTTCAGCTCTGACTAACTCGTGCAAGACCTATTCACTTAAAAATGATTGTTCATAGAACTTAATTTACTGTTTTAAGTTTGTCTTGTGGTACAGTTGCGAAATGGCCAGTTTTTCCGAAAAATCAGGCGGCGATTGGCTTTGAGGTGCTTCTTCAGTAAACAACTTCTATTGGATGAAGGTCGCCTTTGAACACCCACACGGTAGATTACTGTTTCGTTTCCGGCTCATATGCAGAGATCCAAATCTATAGACATACATTGAACCACCGCGGCTGAATTTCTTCAACACTTCTTTACAACAACCGTCGCGAGCCCTATTTTGGGCGATAATCCAATTATGCGGCATCTAACGAGAAACAATTTTCTAGAAACCCCTAATATTCATTCAGGACGATCTTGCACTATCGATTGGCGCACAGCATCGATTGTTTTTGGCGGAACAATCAGTTTTGTACGGTTGTAAATTCATTCTGCAAATATCGATACCACATTGTAACTCGTTGAACCAGCGGTTTACTATGACTAAGTGCGCTGCTTCAACGCCAACACTCAAAGTAAGTTGGTCAACGCACTCCTGTCTCTATAATCCACGTCGAAATTCGTAATAAATCGTCGCACAAAAATTTTTCACGAGTTAATTCCATCTTTTGGGCGCGATGAATTTTTCAAATCACTGGGAAAAGAACAAATAAAGGTCATAAGTCAAAATGTTATATTATATGTGCGTTTATGCTATTATTATTATTATTATTATTATTATAAGGCTACTCTGCACTGCGTTCAAAATATATCTATTGCCAAAAGCCTGCTCAGATACCCTATATTTTGAGGCTTTTTAAAAACTTTAGCTCATTCTGGGGTTTATTGTTCCATAGTTTATTTGGAGGCACGACAGTACCACCCAGTTGCTGCACCCGTTTTCTGCCTAGTGCAGGACATTTACAAAGAATGTGCTTTGAATTTTCAGTGTTCATTTCACAGAATCGGTAGATGATGGTCTCAGAGAGGCCGATTTTATTTAAGTGGCATCTCAGTCTACAGGAGCATGTAAAGTAACGAGTTAAGAGTCTTGATTCTACTCTGCGAGGTAGCTTATTAGAAATTCCTCTATCCAGCGTTATGAATTGTTTCACTTGTCGCTGGCCGATAGAGTTTCGCCAGAGTTTAAAAAACTTTTTCGCCTTCCACCTTCTGAGAAGTTCGTTGATGTGGCCCTTTGAAAGTCCACAGAAAGAGTCAGGACCAGTTAGGGGCATGTTTGCTCTTTTTTTAGCTAGATGGTCCGCTGTTCCATTTCCTTTGTGCCCTTCGTGTCCAGAAACCCCCAACCCAATAATAATGTGTTGAAGTTCCCAAGCATGTTAAGAAGATTCAGGCAGTCATGTAGTATTTTTGAGGTGATTGTAGTTAGATTAGGTTAGGTTAGGTTAAATGGCTGCCCTAGCTTGAGGCCCACTTGGAAAAATATTCAAAATTCGTCCATTGTGATGCCATACAGGGCAAAGGTGAAAAGGAGAAGAGAAGGAAGAAGGAGCCTTGGGATTAAAAGAAGATTACCATGCATTTACGACGACGCCGACGGTGGCTGATTTACATTCGTAATTAGCCGCAACAAGCTACTTATGAACTTCACCAGATGTGTGATGTTTAAACCCACTATATCCGCAGGCGTAGCTAAAAAATGAGAGCCCAGATGTCGAGTTCTTTGCCAGGCGAGATCAGGGCAGCTGAGAAGAAGGTATTGAGATGATTCCACCTCGTCCTCAAGACAGCTTCTGCAAGACGGACTTGAGACAAGTCGCATCGCGTGGACACCTAACGGACAATGTCCGGCAAGGATACCCACCAAATTCGAGAGCTGAGGCTTTGTTAGTCTTAGAAGTTCCCTCGAGCGTCCCCGATCTACCCATGGCCAGAAGGATCTCGCGACCTTGCACGTTTGTGCACTAGCCCAGCGCTCGCTGAGTTAACTCAAGGCCCATCCTTCAAGGAGTCGACCACAGGTTTTTAAGGGAACCCCAATCCTGGTGATGGTAGTTTATAGAAGGGTTTATAATAAAAGTTCGCCAAAGTTTTGACAGAAATTTCAAATTACAGCTCATCACACGTAGTGTTGCAAAGGCACAAAATATGAGGGCAGCCCTCGTATATTTCTTTGTTCAAATTCATTTCCTTATTAAAAGCTTAGAAATGTTTCAGCCTGCCTGCGTATAACAAAGTATTGACCCGTCTCTTTAAAGTTCTTTATATGGAAACTCCAACGCAAATATCTTGAAATACCATCGCACATCTCTTACCACCACTTTGCAAATACAAATTTGACTTACCTCCGACAATTACCGTCAACAATGAATCCATTCACACCTCAAGTAAAGGTAAACAGAAATAAAAGCCACATAATAAAAAATATAAAACCGGCGTGAAATCGCAAATAAAAGTGAACAATTACATTTTTTTCCAAATATATACTTTAATTGGCAGCCGATGAATACTTTGTTGTTGCGCTAGTTTGGTTGGCTGCTGCTGTCGATAATGTCTATTGATGTTATTGTTACCTGATTTTATTAGCAAATTTTATTACCGCATGTTGCGAAAGAAAAGTGGGAGAATTAGCAGAAGTATTTAAATGTGCGAAGTGTTTGCTGCATACCTACTCAATATAAGTATTTATGCCGGCAAGGCAGTAAAAGCGAAATTCCCAAAATTAAATGACCACACAAGAAAGAACAGCAAATAGAGCGAAAAACACATGTATTAGCACCTACGTACGCGAATATGAGTGTATGTATGTGTGCATGTGTGTGTCAGCGTTAAAGCTGGCGAAATTTACCAGTCCCCACTAGACAGCAATGCACAGCTGATATTCGTTTGTAGGTTTATATGTGCGTCACATAAGGGAAGGCATCTCGCTGCCACCAATGCGGCACACTTGACACAATTTCCGCACACAGAACTTTTGGCGGTCGTCGCCAAGAAGCTAAAAAATGACAATGACAATGCGTCAGCGTTTCGATGTATGTTTGTGTGCCCATATGTATAGACATACGAGTATATAGCGCTTGAGGCGCTGTAGTCAGCTAAAAGTTAAAATTAACAAAAAAAAAGAAAAAAGAAAACAGAAAAAATACAAACAAAAAATATAAATTCTCACACATTTTTTATGTGCTGCTATTTTTTATGCTCGAATTTTTCTAAAATGCTTTTAAAAATACATATCTTTTGGCGTACGCTCCTTTCCCTGTGTCCGACGATGAATAGCAACAACAATGCAGAAATGCGAGTATATCAAAGTGAGCGAGTAAATTTAGCATAAAGTCGTAAATGAAATATAAGCATAGAAACCACATACTACGCCAACAACAACAACAACAACAGCACAACGAGTGCCTTTGATTTCGTCGCTTGGCGCTCGCTTACTACAGACAATTTGTCAAGGCAACGCCGTGAGCAAGGCAAAAAGGCCACCAAAAGTAGTTGCAAGGTGTAACAGTACCAAAAAAAAAGCAGCAGCAGCAGCAGCAATAACATCAGCGTGAACGCGTTTTTGCACACCACACACGCACACATATACAGCTTTCACATTTGATTTTGGCTGCTAGCCATTTCGGATGATGGTCGCAAGTGGCGTTGCTGGGATACGAGTATTAGTACCAAAAGTAGCTGGCTAAGCGGTGAGTCGGGCAAGGTCATTCAACTGCATGGATACAACGCACGAAATTACAAGTATAATTGTGTGTGTGTGTATATATAAATAGAAGTGTAAGGAATGTTTGGTAGCTGATCGGAGAATTTCAAATTTGCTTTGGAAAAATTAAATCGTCAGCTATTTAAATCAAGAATCTATTCTGGGAATTTTGAGTGAATGCGGTTTTTGTAGTCAATTTTTGTTGATCGATGCACTAACCGGAATTTTGCTCATAATTTACTTATAAAATAAATTGATAATAATGCGAGTGATAGCCGAAAGGGTTGGTGCATGACTAGCATTCGCTTGCCTCGGGTGCGAAACGCACAATAGGGGTGAAAAAATGAGAGAAACATTTTTTTTTAAAGCGCTGACCGCTTTGCAGACGATGGCAAATCTTTCAGTGTATTTCTGCCACGAAAAAGGTTCTCATAAAAAACATATGGCGTTTGGTGGCGGCATTAAAAAAGTCGTAGTCTCCATTTGTAGTAGAATATCAAGTGGCACACCGCAAATTTGAAGAGAAGCTCGGCCAATTACGGCCTACTCTTTAAGGCGTCATTCAACGTTGTCCAGTCCAATGATCAATAAAGATGTCCCAAATTTTACGTTTACATCAAAGGAGCCGATTGACTGTTGACTATCCTTTAAGAAGATACATATTTATTCTGTGCTCTGATAGCCAGGCGGCCATACCGGCCTTGCGTGCACTGATGATGTGCTCAAAGAATACCTGACTTTCCGTTTAGAGCATCAGCGAGAGGTGGTTTTGGCATGCAAAGAGTGAAGGGCGCCCTTAAGGGGTCTCGGTGGTCTAGAGCCCGAAAATTTCAGAATTTTTTTTTCCAAAAAAATAAAAAAACAAAAAAAACATGAAAAACGATATATAAATTTCTTAGGCTTTTTATTTAACTTCTTTTACATAAAAAAATGAACAAAAAAATGTTTTTTCTTACTTTAACAATTTTGAAAATGGCGCTGAAGTTGAAATTGGACTTGGACGGTGTTGGTCATTTTGGCTCTTCTATTTATCTAAAATACAGAAATCAAAAAAATTATTAATCAGTATGACTGTAGCTATGTCTCGCTACTAGAAAAAAGATAGCGCGGTTTTGAATTTGATACTCTAAAAATCGCTTATTTTTCAGTTTTTTAATAAAAAAAAAACGAAATAATAATATGATTCTAGTACAAGCGATAGCCATTGATGTTGTGAACAACATTTTAAAATTGCAGACGAATCGATTGATGAATGGGTTTTTTGTTTTTTACAACATCAAGCCGAAAAAATTCGTTTCGAGATAAATGAGTTTAAAGTTTGAGGTCCAAGAGCGCGCGGACCGCTCCCTACCCAGTTAATGGGCTGATAAAGCTATTGTATATAAGATTGGAAATTTCCCCATGAAATTTCACAGTATATTCCTAAGATACTATACTTTCGAAATATCGAAAAAACAAAAAACCGATTTTTTGACATTTCTAGACCACCGGGTCCCCCTAAGGCATCCGGCTATGTGCGCTAAGCATGAGAATATAGGGTTGTTCAATAGGTGCGCTTCAACTTTTTTCCAATAGGGAGGGCGAACGACGCAATATTTTTTATTTTCGCTTGTCATTTGTAAACTTCATTAGTTTACATTTCATCATGGAACGCTACACACTTGAGCAACGATTGCAAATCGTGCAAATTTTTTATGAAAATAATCGTTCTGTTGCTGATACTTTAAGAGCATTACGGCCGTTTTACGGTCCATTTAACAAGCCCGTTTTGGGGTTATGTGAAGTCATTGGTCTACAGTAACAAGCCGGCGACGATTTGTGAGCTCAGAGCCAATATTGAACGCGAAATTGCTGGAATTTCGACCGATTTATGCAAAAGAGTGGTCGAAAATTGGGTTCAACGATTGGACTTCGTAAAACGTGCACGCGGTGGTCCTGCAAAAGAAATCGTATTTCATACTTAAATGTATATGTTCAAACTCGATAATAAAAAAAAAATTATTTAAAAAAGTCAAACCGTTTGTGTTTTATTCAAAAAAGTTCAAAAGTTGAAGCGCTCTTACTGAAAAACCCTATACTAGCAAGCAAGGTGGTGTGGTTGTTTTAGACGTGAGTAAAGGAAAGTCATTCGAGAATGCCACACAACTATGGATGATGAGCGTGTGAGCCGGAAGTGTCATTGCTGTGAGATGCTACATAACCTTGGCTCCCTTTTGCGGAAGCTGTGGGGGGGCAAGCGAGTTGGAATCATATTAGCAAGTGCTCGATTGACTTATTTGACTTGCATTATTAAGATTAAGACATATTTCTTCTTATTTTTTTAGCTGTCTTTGGAATTTTCCAATCAGTACGCAATTTTTTATCATCATTATTTGAATATCTCCCCTATCGTTCGATTTTTTCTTACTCGTTCTTCAGCTCAATGACAACTGAATTGACAGTTTCTCTTTTGTGTGCCGAAGTGAGACTCCCTTCTTCGTGGACCACCGCGGAAATAACTGTTTTATAAACCTTTTGCGGTAGGCTAATCACCTACCCTGTCAGAAAGCAAACAGATTAACGAAACCAACGCAAAACTGAGTCTTGTCGAGACCCTAGGCTCCCGAGTGGAGTGAACAAAAAAAACAAAACCTTTTGAGAATTCCAGACAAGGGTGTTGAGCGTGACAGGAAAATAAGCACAGATCGTAACTGGCATAAAAAAATATTTAACAAATAGTATTAAGGGTGATCAATTTTGATGCATTGCGTTTTAAATTGAAATAAAACAACGAAAATTTAAATTGATTGGGCGATCTTTATTATGTTTGTGTAGAACAAGTAGAACAGTGTCGAAATTGGTTTCTCACATTCCGTTCTGGAGATTTTTTACTTAAAGATGAGCCACGTTCAGGTCGACCAAGTGATGTCGATGAAGACGTTATCAAGGCTTTAATCGAATTGGATCGTGATGTAACTTTGCGTGAGATTGGAGAGAAGTTAAATATACTAAAATCAACCGTTAATGGGCATATAAAGAGTCTTGGACTATTAAAAAAGCTTGATATTTGGGTAACACATGAATTGAAAGAAATTCATTTAACAAACCGAATCAACGCTTGTGCTATGCATCTTAAAGACAATGAAGTCGATTCGTTTTTGAAGCGGATTATCACTGGTGATGAAAAATGGATTGTTTACAATAGCGTCAATCGAAAACGATCATGGTCCAAGCATGAAGAAGCGCCGCAAACCTCTTCAAAGGCTGATATTCACCAAAAGAAGATTATGCTGTCAGTTTGGTGGGACTGGAAGGCTGTGGTATATTTTGAGCTGCTTCAGAGGAACCAGGCGATTAAGTATCTACTGCCAACAAGTGGACGAATTGCACACAGCCATCAACGAGAAGCGACCAGAATTGATCAATCGTAAAGGTGTCATATTTCATCAGGACAATGCTAGACCGCATACATCTTTGGTCACTCGCCAAAAACTGAGCGAGCTTGGCTGGGAACTTTTGATGCATTCACCATATAGCCCTGACCTTGCACCGTCAGACTACCGTTTGTTTTGGTCTTTGCAGAACTGCTTAAATGGTAAAACTTTCGGCAATGACGAGGCTATAAAATCGCACTCGGTTCAGTTGTTTGCAAATAAAGGCCAGAAGTTCTATGAGCGCGGAATAATGAATTTGCCGGAAAGATGGCAAAAGTTTATCGAACAATATGGAAAATACATAATTGATTATAGTTTATTCTAAGTTTTAATAAAAATGTATTTACTTTCATTTAAAAAATCGGCAATTTCTTTCTTTCATTCTTCCCAATATATTGGCGCCAGCCTCGTCTTTGAAGGAATATGGACCGATGATTCCTCAGGCCCACAGGCCGCACCAATCGGTTGTTTTCAATGAATATAATGGCTGTTCTTGAATGGCTTCGGATTGCTCTTTAGCACAAATACGGCAATTTTGTTTATTAACGTAGCTGTTAAGCCAAAAATGGGTCTCAGCGCTGACAGTTAAGTACATCAAAAGTTGTGGCCTGAGCGTCGCTTTTCGTAATGCAATTGTACGATTTGTCTTTCTATGATGAAATGTCAATGAATACTGCAAAAATTATGCATTGAATTAGACAGTAATCACTTGTGATCTGACAAAAAACCCTCTATGAAAAAGTGCCTCCAATCTGGTCACCCTTTATTAAGCTGCTATCCATTTTTTTTACATTTGGCGCTTATAATCACTCGCGAATTCACTTTTCTAGCATATCAGACATGTGGTGCTCATCCAAATGGAGCACAAAATATAAAAAATATGGATAGCAGATTATTTGTGTTACTTAGTTGAAAAGCTAAAAAGTCAACTATTGTAAGTTACACTCAAACTGTTACTGGATACGCGTGGCATGAGCGCCACTTCGAATTTAAAAAAAAAACTAATAATTTAGGGTAAATTATGAGCTTTAACCCACACTGTAACCCACAATGACTTAACGAAGTAATCAACAGCGCGCTGAAAGCGAAACAACTGGGAATGCGAGTAGTATTGAAGTCAATTAGCTACAACAAAATATTAGATCTCACATTGTGCTGTTGAATTAATTAGGCAGTTAATTAATTTATTTGCTTATACATCAATAATTCACAAATACATAGTAAAGTTTAGTGTAGAGCAAGCATACAGTGGGCACCACCAACTGCAGACGGCAGTAGCAGCAAACAAAAGTCTCAGTTTCAAACTTAACAATTTTTTGCCCTATTCGAGAAAGAGGAACGCGTGGGCTTAATTCACTCCCCGAATAGACAAAGCACAGCTGATTAGCTAACCAACTGGGCAGCATGTTTCTTAATATATAAGTGCATTTGTATGTATGTATATGTGTATGTACGGGTGTATGTATGTATGTACGTACGGAATTGTATGAAATGTTGTGCTGTGGCTGTGCATTTGTAGGCGGGCGAGCCCATGCTAATAGACATATCCATATGCAAGTATGTGCGCATGTGTGTGTGTGTGTGTGTGCTTGTTCCATTTTTAGCGCTCCACATTTTTAGGTCAAGTTACACATACTGACGACATATTTACATATATAAGTAAATACATAAGCCGGCTATTTTACTTCTTTTCAGACTCAACCGCTGAATGCACTTTCCTTAAGATAGGGGGGAAGGGTACCTATACATGTACATGTACATATTAACATACAGATATGTAAATAAGTTTGTAAATTTAATTTTATTTCCATGCAGTGAAGTGACCACTCGATGAGCGTGGTGCCGCAGCTTATTGAAAATCGTAAATCCGCATGAAATTATATGCGGCAAAAAACAGGGGCATATGTGAGTGAATATATTGAAGTATATTGGGCATACATTCAAGTACATGTATATGTACATATATACTCGTTTGTTATGTATTTTGAAATGAAATGGAGTGTTTTAGTGCGTAGGCCGCAACTGCTCGCTTAGCTGTCCGTCAGCTGGATTTAGCTGGTGTAATCAGCGTGTGAGTCTGTTAAAGGTTGTCTGTTGCTTTTCTCGTAAACGAGTATGTGTGTGCATGTGTGCACGTGTGTTTTTTGTACGTCTCTTATTTGTGTGGCGCCATGGTAGTTTTACGAGTATTTTGCAGCTGCTTTTTTTTTGTATTTCGATAAGTTTGTAATCATCTCATCTATCTACAAACATATCTATAAATTCAGTTCATTAAGCAACAATAATCGGATCAATTAATCGCTTAGCAAAATTGCACAAAAGTGTACTCAGGGGGATTTGGATTTAGTTGTTTTATTAAAGTATAGCCCGCTTTGGTAATTAAGACATTAGCAAAGGAAGAAAATAGATAAATAAAGTAACTGAATACAATATGACCCAAAACGACTCATTCGATTTTTAGAATGAAATGAAAATTAAAAAAAAAATTAAAATAATTTACATATATTATAATTATAAAAACAAAATTCGTACAAATAAAAAAAAATTGAAAATTAAAAAAAATTTAAAAATTCAAAATTAAAAAACAAATTGAAAAATTGAAAATTAAAAAAAAAATATTGCATAATTGAAACTTTTTTTGTTATAAACGGTTATTTAAATTTTCTTATTTGTCTATTATTTCCTAAACACAAACAAAAAAAAATTTAAAAAAATTTAAAAGTAAAAAAAAAAAAACAATTGAAAATTAACAAAAACATTGAAAAATTGAAATTTAAAAAAAATGGAAATAAAAAAAAAGTAAAAATTGAAATTTTGTTTATGGTTAAAAACAGTTCTTCACATTTTTTTCATAATTCGTAAAAACAAAAAAAAAAAAAACAAATTGAAAAAGTGAGAATTAAAAAAGAAAATGAAAAATTGAGAGTTCAAAAAAAAAAATTGAAAATTTAAAAATTTTTTTTTTGGGAAAATAGTTATTTACATTTGTTTTTCGTTTTTTGGAACAAAATGCATTCTAATCATTCCATTTTAATTTTCTATAATTCGTAAAAACAAAGCACAAATTTCTCAATTTTTCAAAAACATGCAAAACTGCTTAAAAGCAGTTATTTACTTTTGTCTTTTTTGTCTGTTTTTACGAATTATATAAAAAGAAAAATCGAAGGATAAAAAAAGTTGTTTAAAAATTTTTTTCATCTCAATTTGTTTTTTTTTTTGTGCATGTCAAATGACAGTTACCTAATTTCCATTGCCGTATTAAAAAAAACACGATGATCTTATCATACAATAAGTACTGAGTAAACAGCGCTCCATATTTTCAGTTGTTTTCTAGTTGGAGTTGAGCCTTAGGGAGCGCACGAAGGTTGTCGGTTGCCCACATAAGGGTATTTTGCTTTGTTTACTAAATGTCTATATACTTGGAGATGTGCTTCGTCGATGTTCTTCTACCTAATTGGCGCGGTAACCGCTTACGACACTTTGGCTGAGTTCACCAAAGCACGCCAGTCGTTTATTTCTCGTGCTAACCGGCGCCAGTTGGACACACCAAGTGAAGCCAAGTCCTTTTCCACCTGATCTTTCCAACGCCGAGGAGGTGTTCTTCTTTCTCCACCACCACCAGCTGGTAGCGCATAGAATATTTTCAGAGCGGATTTTTATTCACTGCGCTATATCTATGACGTCGCAAAACTCTTAGTAGGAGAGTGTGGAAAGGAGTGCACAGATCGGGGACCTAACGATGACTGAATTACAGTTCTGCTGCTGATGAAGTCCATCAGGTCTCTAATATCAAGAGCTGCTAAATCAGCCGCCGTAGCAAAGAAGTGTGAGCTAAAATGCTTAAATATTAGTATCGTGAAAGCAGAGATAGCTAAGGAGAAGATACCGCGCTGATTTCAACCTATGCTCCATATAGCTGACGCAAGCGTAATACTGAAGTAATGCCGAGTCTCACCGAATACAGTGTCTTATACGGGCATAGGAAATGATTAAAAGTAAAATCAGGCATTGCCCCATCAGTTTGGAGCAGCCTAATTGCCGCTTGGCTGTCGGTGTAGATATTAACTTCCGTGACTATTATGAAGCAAGTGATCAGCGAATCGGCGGATTCTTCACTTGCGGCTATTTCTACTTGGCATACACTGCAGTGGTCCTCTGAGTTTATTGATTAGATTCTTCCTGCGGCAAACCTCCCATCCAACGTCCACCTATCCGTGAACAGTTTAACAATTTAACCAGGCTCTGTTCCCACATATGCGCCCCGCTTACTCTTGATGCGATGCGAGTAATGTTCCGTCCGGTCTGAGCGAGATTGTACTCGCCCGAGTTTCCGTTCAAGTGAGCCTACCCCCTTCTTCAAAATGAAATTTTTATAAGCTAGAAATTTTTTTTCTTGTTCACTCCTCTCGGGAGCATAAGGCCTCGACAAGACTCAGTCTTGCGTTGGTTTCGTTAATCTGTTTTTGATTTCTAACAGCGTAGGTGATTAGCCTGTCGCTTCTAGTCCTAAGTATTGGAAATGCCCACCTGTCGTTGCTTAGGAACAACGCCTTCTTACTGCTTAGAGTGCCATCTGTGTTTCACATTTTTCTGCCAGAAGGATCGCACAGATGGTTAAGGACTTCGGTAAATTTCGTGTATCTGCGCTATTACCGCGGTCGCCGCTTCCTCTTGCTTTTCTTTGTTTTTTTGCTTGTTTTAGCAGCCAGAATGCAAATAATGCGCAGAATATTGTGCAGGAGTAAGGATGGAAAGCATAAGTTTTTGGGCCTGGGGAACGGAATTGGAGGTTTTTTTTTTTAAATATTTTTTTTATTTTTATTTTTATATTTTTTTTTTATTTTTATTTTTTTTTTAGAAACAGGGAAAGTAGCTAAATTTGGAAAAGTGCGAGGACCGTGTTTTACGTGGGATTCGAACCCACTACCTCTGGGATGGCAGGCTGGTACACTACCGAGGCTGCCTGGAAAATGGGTTCCCGTAAATTTCACGCCGCTTAAAGTTAATAAATCTGGAGAATTTATAGCAATATTTAACGTAAAGAACCTTTCAGAAAATTTGTTCTTCTAATCACCTTAACGCCTTCTTTGATGCTTATCTGCTCCTTGTCGTTCAATTTCGTTATCTAAATTAACATTTTTTGATATGATCAGTGATTAATTTGTGTCGTCTTCTAAAATTTTCCCAAACTTGTCCATTATCAAACCTCAAAATGTTTACATTCGAATCATAAATTATATCTTTTTTACATGAAGCGCTCAATTATTGCTGCCGGATAGCATAAATTTACTCCGCCACCACTTAAGTCAAACTATCAATTTCAGGCGATAGCCGACGTCAATTTGAACACACATTTCAAACATTTTCAAATAACCAATTTCAGCAAATTTCCGCTAATTATCTTAACGTAATCGATTAGTCACCTCAAAATTGTTTACTCACTCAAAGAAGTTGACAGGCTGACAGCAAGGCCACAGCGGGGTGGGGCGAGTAAAATGCGGGCCACAAGCGGACGCAGCAGCGCAAGCATGTGTTAGCTGTGGCAAAGCAAATTCTGGGCATTGCAAATGCAAAGGCAACTGTTGAGCTTTTGTTTTTTGTTTGCTTGTTTCTCTGTGTTTAGTTGCTTGCGCCACTCCCACAACTGCAGTTACAGCTGGCGGCACAACTTTTAACACCTGCCTCGTTTAGTCAATAAAATGAAATACAAAATAAAATATTTTGTAAAATCGTAACAATGAGAAATCAACGAATTTTCTGTTAAACAACATTTGTTGGCAAATGTTGATATGTGGCAAGCGGCGGCACCTGCGCACAGCACCACACCACATTGTACTGTATGCAATCTTTTGTTATTGTAAAATTTAATAGCACCATGAATCATGATCGCTTTGCAACAGTTGTTGCTATTGCATGCTGAATTAATGCACCATTGTTGTTGATGGCAAAGCAACAGCAAGCAACAAGAACAAATTAGCCGAGTCTTGCGCGCTGTGGTACTGCCACCGGTGGCACTGTTTCTTTCGATTGTTGGCTGTTAGCGGCTAACTGCTGACTGCTGACTGTTGCTTGTTGTTGATTAGCGATTAGTTGAGCTCAACTGCAAAAATAAATTACTACCAAATTGGCAATAAAATTACAAACAATTGCACGTCTTATTAACACGTTTAAGGCAAAAAGTAGTCAGTAGCAAGAAATTGTGATCTACGTATTGTTGTTGGCGGTTTTCTTACCTTTTTTTTTGTTTGTTTTTGTTTCATTGTCTTTAATCATAAAGCCAATTCACTTGGTCGGGGAGAGGCACTTAAATTAAAAATGAAAGCAACCAGTTTCGTGATGGCAGTAGCCGTGAATATGTATTTGTTGTATTTGTATACAGTTACGAACAATAAAATTGAATCACAAACGAGTAAGTTGTTTTGAAACAAAGAGAGTTCCAATGTTTTCACACCCATGATATGCAGATTGCAGATGTGTGACCAACATCAGACCGTTAACCGGCTTTCAGCGATTTTGAAAGAATCAGCTGATGGACTGACATAACCAGAGTCACGACAACGATTCGTTAAAAACAAAAAAACTGAACTTGTGTTGGTGGTATACGAAAAAAATTAAAGATGAATAAAATATGTACGATTCCAAATGCGTTTGGTGATACGCAATGCCTTTTATGCAATTTGTGAATAATGTGATAATCGGTTCAGTGGAAGCGAAGTTATTGCGTCTAAAGTGTCAGTATATTTGTATCAGCGGTACAAAAATGAGTTTCGAACACAGAGCTAATATCAAATTTTGTTTTCAAATCGGTAAAACGTTTACCGAAACATTTGAATCGATGAAAAAAAATTATGACGATGATAGTCTATCTCGTGCCAGAGTTCATGAATGGTCGTGCGGACATAAATGACAATGATCATAATCAGTAATCACCGGAACACTCCATCGAAATTCTTTGTAAATTTATCGAAAATGAACCGAAATCATCGTTGAAATTCATTGAATCGGAGTTGAATAGCTCCAAAACATCGATATATGACATTTTAACTGATCATTTGGGCTTACGAAAGGTCTGTGCACGTTCCAATCCGCACAAGTTAACTGAGGGCCAAAACTTGCTCAGAATTCAACATTCGAAAGAACTCATTAAAGAGGCGAGAGAAGACGAGAACTTTCCTTACAACATTGTAGCGGGTGATAAAAGGTGGTGTTTCCAACATAAACCTGAAACTAAGCTTCAAAGTGCCGAATGGAAGATCACAGATGAGCCACCACCCTAAAAATCCCGTTTGGAGAAGTCAAAAATCAAGTCGATGCTCATTTGTTTTTATGATTCCACAGGAATTGTCCACAAGGAGTTCATAGAAATGCGCCAAACCTTGAATGTAATTTTCTATCTTGACGCTTTGGAGCGTATGTTGTATCGCATCCGTCGGATTCGCTCTAAATACCGCGAAGGAGGAAGTGGGGGCTTATTTCACGATAATACACCATCTCATCGATCCACTCTTGTGACTGATTTTTCGACCAGAAATCGCATTTTAACCATCAATCACTCACCGTAATCCCCTGATATGGCTCCCTGTGACTTCTACCTATTCGGAAAATTGCATTTGGCCATGAAAAGGAAAAGTTTTGGGTCCGTAGAGGCCATCCAAACGGCTTGTACCGACATCCTGAAGGACGTTCCGGTCAATGACCTGAAACACTCTTTCGAAAAGCTACAACCTATAGAGGCCAGAGGGGACTATTTTGAATAAATAAACTCGAAGTTGTTCGAACAAAACTCCCGTAGTTTCTCTTTTAGCTTAGTCTTGTTTATTTTCGACTTCACCTTGTATTATGGAACTCAAATAAATGGTTTTTGTGACCTCAGTAGCTCTATAGCACTCGGTCTTTCCTGCTCTATACCTCTTCATAACAGGTACTGCTTGCTCTCTACCTAATCAACGCAAATCAATTGATTTTATGAAATATTTTTAACACTTTAAGCTACGGTATCGTTCGATAATATTACCCATAATATTTAAAGATTTTCTATTAGGTGCACAACTAAGTTCTCGCTGGATTTTTTTCTGATGAAAACCAACTTTATTCTGAGCTGGTGAGCTAGACCAGGTGCCATCGATCGGAACAGATGATAATCGGACGGCGTAATATCTGGAATATATTGCGGGTAAGGCAGGATTTCCCATTTCAGTGTTTCCAGGTAGGTTTTAATAGGTTTGGCAACGTGAGGCCGATCATTGTCATGCTGTAGAATCACTTTTTCATGCCTCTCCGCGTATTGCGGCCGCTTCATAGCACTACCTTCGCAGCGTGAATATTCGGCCAAGGCGACGACATAGAAGCATGGGCGGTCCCCATGACGTTCTTTTCTTTGGATTGCTGTAATGAATCCATTTTTCATCACCCGTCACGATGCGATGAAGAAACCCCTTCCTTTTTTGCCGCTGGAACAGTTGTTCACAGACGAAAAAACGACGTTCAAGGAAACCAGGTCCCCTATTTCTGAATCATTCCCAAAGCATGCAATCGCTTGGAAATGGATTGACGGGTAACTCCTAATACTGAAGTAAGCTCTTCTTGCGTTTGACACGGATCCTCATTGAGCAATGCCTCCAATTCAGCATCTTCGAAGGTTTTTGGCCTTCCTTCAGGCGAACGGTCGTCAAAATTAAAATCACCGTCTTTGAAGCGACGGAACCAATCTCGGAACGCTGTTTCACTAAAAGCAGCATCTCCATAAACTTTTTGTAGCTCTCGATGCGTTTCAGCCGGCGTTTTTTTTCGAATGAGAGAGGAAAATCAACACTTCCCGCAAATGACGACATTTTCACAAAACCAAAAGCATATGATACCAAAACAAAATCACTAATTTGTCGAAGCTGTTTGTTTACCATATGTCTAAGCTTGGTTTATGACGTTTAGATTATGTTAGAATCGACTAGCCCACACTGCTGGCGGCATCTATTGACAAACAGCGGGAAGTTAGTTGCACACGTAATATATTATATTTTAGTAATATCATTAATTTTGGTAGCTCACTGACAAATGCTTGTGAAGATAGGACTACCCTAAATTGGCAATTCATTTGTTAAGTGTTGAGGAGCAGCGGAACAGGTGACATATTGGAGAAAATTAATAATTGTGCACAATGTCTTAACTATAAAAGGATATAGTGTAAAATGTAAATAGTATAAAAATATATTTTTTAATAATAATATGTTTTTGTTCATAGTTCCCGTAAATCCCTTTACTATTATGTATTAGTTGGTCCATTTAAAATTATATAAAATTTTACACTCAGGGTTCATTAGTGCAGCGCTTCCATTTTACTGTACGCCACTGCACATAAATGCAGCTGATATAGGAGAAACCCACAAAAAGCCGCAATTGCTTGTAGCCACATACACGACTTCAGCGGTTACAACTCCCTACACTCGTCCGCAATTGGGCTGCCTGTCGATGTGTGTTATTTTGCGCTGCTGAATTTTATTTGCCTTTCCTTTTGCTTTATTTTTTGCTTCTTCTTCGTTTTGTGGGCTGTGTTATTCATTTGCTGCCGCTGTTGCTTAGGTTAGCCTAGGTTATGGTGCAGTTCGCAAAAGTCAGACACATGCCAAAAATCCGCCAACAAACAAACAACGAAACTGCCGCGCCAACATCAGTTGTTGGTTAAGTAAGTGGACGGACGGGTGAGTGAGCAGGCCGTCGATCGGTCTATGGTTGACCAGAATGGTTTGAGGCTATCGACCAGCAGCGATCAGCTGTTTTGGCGCGCCAGCAAACAAGTTAAGTAGCACTCAAATGCTAAAAATCGAAAATACAAAAAAAAACTAATTTTTTCGCTGCTTACAAGCAGACATATGAGTACAAGTACATGCATATATACATGCATATGCACATATATACTGGACTGTAAGTTTGTTTACATTTCTTGTAGTCACTTACGTTAGCGGGTGCCCAATTTACTTGTCTTACCTCTGCATAACGGTGCGCACAAATATTAAAGAGAAGCAATAAAAGAGAAAATAATGGCAAAATTGTGGATACCCACTCATTAATACCGCAACGACAATAACAACAATGTAATGGAATGCCAAGCAATGTTTTCAATTGATTTCATTTTTCTGCTTATTCATTTTCATAACAATTGTTTTGGTACTTCTGCGTGTAATATTTGGTATTTCACGCTGCTGTTGCTTTCAATCGCTTCGGAAATTACGAATTGACTGGCATAAGTAGCGCCAAAAAGTTGCTAGACTTGTAAAGAGCCAAACAATGAACCGTTTAATTTTAATTTTTCACTATTTTTCCAAATATTGACCAATATTACAGAATACGCGAAAATCGGAGAAATGTGTATACATATATTTCGCATTCATTTTATGCACAACGATTTGTGTAAAAATTGAGGAACGTGGAGGAATTTATGAGTCTTATTATAAAAAAATAATTAATAATTTTTGCGTATGCCAATAGAAGTTTTTGTGATATTTAGCTTTGTATAATTTTAATATATTTTTATAATATACAATATAATAATATTTGTTATATTTATATTATTACATAATTATGAAAATTAAATTGAATATCTAAATAAATATAAAAATCGTAATATGGCTTATTTATATATTTGAATACATATAAAAAATTAAAAAATTTAAGAATTTTTAGATTTATGCAATGTTGAAAATTCCGGTATAGAGCTTTTCAACCTTTTTAACAAATTTCTTTGTTTTGTTAATGTTTTTGTAAATGTAAATTTTGAGAGAAAATTTTTTAACGGGGAAAGAAATTATTTACTCCAAAAACAGTAAAACAAAAAACGTGTGATCAAAACATTTTTTTAAAGACATTTGTTTTTTTAAATAATTTTTTTTTTTAATACATTTTTTTTTTTAATAAATTTTTTTTTTTAATAAATTTTTTTGACAAAACTTTTTTCTTATAAAGAATTTTTTTTTTCTTGAAATAAATGTTTTTTAGAACATTTTTTTTTTTTTGAAATAAATGTTTTTTACAAAAATTTTCAATTCCGAAAACAAATTATCTATCTTCTTTTCAACCTTTTCAACAAATTTTTTTTCTATTAATGTTTTTGTTTGTTTTTGCTTTTTTTGGAAAACAAAATTTTTACTAAAAGATACATTGTTTACTGAGAAAAAATTAAAAACAAACTTTTTAACGAGAAAACTTATTTTTCACAAAATTTCAGAATAAAAATTTTAACGGGGAAAGGAATTATTTACTGCAAAAAAGTGAAAAAAAAAAATGTTTGATGAAACATTTTTTTTTAGACATTTTTTTTTTTAAATAAATTTTTTGACCAATTTTTGGTTAAAGACATTTTTTTAATACAGTTTTTGAAAAATTTTTTTTGTTTGAAAGATTTTTTTTTTTTAAAGAAATTTTTTTTACAAAATTTTTCAATTTCGAAAACAAATTATCTATCGTCTTCTTTTCAACCTTTCCCAGAAAGTTTTTTACTGCAAAAAAGTAAAAAAAACCATGTTTGATGAAACATTTTTTTTTAAATAAATTTTTTGACGATTTTTTTTTAAAGACATTTTTTTTTAATACATTTTTTGACAACATTGTTTTGTTTTAAAGATTTTTTTTTTTAAGAAATTTTTTTTACAAAATTTTTCAATTTCGAAAACAAATCAGCTATCGCCTTCTTTTCAACCTTTGCAACAAAGTTTGTTTTATTAATGTTTTTTATTTTGTTTTTTGCTTTATTTTAACAAAATATCTGTCTTTTTAACCTTTTTAACAAATTTCTTTGTTTTATTAATGTTTTTTTTTGTGTTTGGAACAGAAAATTTGTACTGAGAAACAAAAAAAAGTTGTTTACTGAGAAAAACCCCCGGTTAACCGATTCACAATTCTGCCTACTAGTTCATAAAAATTGGGCAAATCAAAAGAGAAAAGAATTGCTTACTAAAATAAAAGAAAAAAATCCTTAATGAGAAAAATTCAATTTAATTCAATTCTGCCTACTAATTTATAAAAATTGGGCAAATCAAAGTAAAAAGATTAGTCTCTAACATTTTGGGTACATTTGCTCGGAAACTTCCATATATTTAAGGAAAAAAAAAACGAATGAAATCAAATTTGTTGACCTTTGAAAGCAGGATTCACCCTGAATATTCAGTCTATTTTACCTCTGGTAATCTGCGCTAATATGACTTAGTACTAGGGTGGCCAATATTAAGGAAATTTTGAACAAGGGATTTCGGGCTCTTTTTAAGTTTTCCCAAGATTCCTGTATTTATCAGGGATGCACCAGGTGACTCAATTTCTTTAATATGAAGCAAAGTGCATTTAAAACTTAAGACAAACTGGTTTTAAAACAGACAACTTTACTAATCGAGAGTGCATTCGTAGAGGTTTGACGGATATTTGCTTTACCGACGAGTCCAAGAATAAAATAAGTTCCAAAGCCGGCTGGTACTTAAACGAGAGTAATAAGTATCAGTACGCTATGGGGATGGGCAGAATGGCAACTGTTTTCCAAACGGAAATTTTTGCCATTCTGAAAGTAGCAGAATGGATAATTGAGAGTCACTTCATTTCAATTTTTCATGCTGAATCAAATTTTTATAAAGATGTAGTTGGTTCTATAGCGAAAATATTGTAAAACGAAATTCAAAAACACTTTCGAACATGAAAGAAACTGAATGGGCCATAAAACTGCATACCCAGAAGTGTTCTAAAAATTCTGTTTAAAAAGTTGAAAATTTTGATGACACTTGCAAATTTGAAATTAATTAAATTATTGTAATTTTTCAACAAATTTTGGAATACGGATTTGTAAAGTTTTTATTGTAGAATGACCTATACTTTTATAAAAATTGAATTCAGAAAAAGACGAAGATCTTAATTATGTTACCACAAGCGTATGTAGAGTGAATATGTAAGAATGCATGAATCTGCATGTATCTACAACAGAAATATGTTTCCTTGAGAATTACATATGCGTGCAGGGCAATCACATTTACGGCTGAAGATAATCATAAATTTACAATATAAACAGCGCATGTCACCTCTGTATGTATAAATGCGGTATATTAGTGGCATATGAGCTCCACAAATAGCTTCACCAAACGGCATGATGCTATGTAGGCACTTTACTAACCCGAAAACTCTCTCCTTGCCATACATACATACATCCATACACAAGTACGAATATGTGTGGACCGAAAAGATTTTTGCTGGCGGCGTCACAGTCATAGGAGGTCGGTCTAAAATAAGTTTATAAATGTGCACACTTGCCACATATGTAATCGCTAACGTTGCGTATTTTCAAGATTGCAAGACTTGCAATTCATGACTACATACATTAGGGCGGGTCAACTTGTATGGCACGATTTTTTCGACATCACGGATTTGCAGATTCGGATTCTAGATAAAAATATAAGAAACAAAGTTCACTAAAGCAATTCGCTGGAGTCAATTTTAAGCCCGCAAATTTTGAAGGAACATATTTTCATTATATAATGAAGGTGAATATTTCCTAAAGCAAAGGGTTTTTTTGAAATATACGCCTAGATTTTATTTTAAAACAAAAGAAGTAGAAATTTAGATTTTTTCCGATTTCACAATTTCTATTCCAAATATCGCTCTTAACAATTATATGTAAAAATTGGTGCCATTCTAATGTCCACTATTTAATTATCAAGTAATTAAAAACCCCCCAAAGGCAGCCGATTCATGAGTGCCTAATTGTTGAGAACATCGAGTGTCGATGTTGAAAGTTGTTCAGCAACACTTTCTTCTCAGAACGTCCAGTTTTTAGTCAGCCAGTCTAACTACCTTTTTCTATCCTCGACAGTACCAGATTCTTGAAATTTATTCACATACTTTGACCAACCTTTAACCTTTGTCGACTCCTTTGAACAAAAATCACAGATTTCATTTGTTGTTTGTAAAGATCGACCATTTTCATAATAGGTTTTAATAATTTTAATGCGTTGTTCTATCGTTTAAAATTTTACAAAGTTATCAATTTAGAGGTATCGGATTTTGAATTAAATTAAAACAACGAAAATTCAAATTCATTGGACAATCTTTATAATTTTTGTGCAGAACCGTTTTTTTTTTTATTTTTTGAGATAATCTGTTTCAAATGTTGGCCACAACTGCGCCGTAGCTCGGCCGACCGTAAACACTAATTGTGAATGACTCGCTGTAGGATTTCGTTCAGTACCTCGTGAATAACTCAAGTGATGTTGGCTTCCAATGCCATAATCGAAGCTCGTTTATCCACAAATCATACACACTTTACATACACCCACAAATAAAAGTCGAAAAGTGTGATATCACACGATCTTGGTGACCAATCCACTGGTCCGAGACGAGAGATAAATTGCTAACCTAAACCAAGACGCAGTAAATCCATTGTTTCAAAAGCTGTATGCCAAGTAACGCCATCTTGTTAAGACCAAATGGAGTGGAGATCAGGGGCGTCAATTCCCGTCATCAAAAAATCGTTTATCATAGCGCGCAAGTTTTCGCCGTTCAAAAGTATATATTCGCGCCAGCTTTGTCTTTGAAGAAATATGTGCTGACGATTCCTCCAGCCCATAGGCCGCACCAAACGGTTGTTTTTAATAGATGTAATGGGTGTTCTTGATTGCCGTCGGGTTGCTCTTCTATCTATCTACTTGACTAATGACTAATATGGCATAAAACGGTACCTGTGTTTTAGGAATTATTCTCTGCTGACATCTAGGCATCACTTTAGAAATACCTTTTTTTTGTCGGGACTGATTAGTACAGCACTCAGACACAGTTAAGTCGATTGTACTGCACTCGGATTCTCTTTTTAATTTTCGTTAAATCTACCCTACCTCCGAAGAAATCTGAGTAGATCTCGTGGCGCCAAGGAGCCAAGTAGCCAAGGTGGTCGTTTCAGTGCCAAAGACCTCATGCCTGATTCGAGCGAAGGCCGGGCAGACGCACCGAAAGTGGTCCGCCGTCTCATACTCCTCTCCACAGGCTGGGCAGAGTCCACCGTCTGAGATGCCTACCTTTTCCATGTGCTTCGCCAATAGAAAGTGGCCCTACAGTCCCTTCTGCTTAATGACGGAAGGATCTGAAGGATGAAGGCGCTTTAGTGCTACTTGCGGAGTGCCAGACCGGCACTTTAATCATTTCACCTACATACTTTTAGTTGGTTTCGGTGTAAATAATTCAGTTCGGCTATCTATTATTTATAAAAAAACGCAATATGGCGCATGTGATTTTTAAATATTTTTATAAAAAAAGTGACTGTATAACATTTTTTATGTCATAAAATAAGATAAATAAATATTAGAAAAACAAAGTTGGGTCGCCCTAATCTACGCTTACATGTTTGCGCACACATTTTGAGCTATGAAATGGAGAACCAACTTCAAAAATGCTTGAACATATTTATGTATGTATGTATGTGTGCATGTGTGTATGCCCATATATATGCATGTTGGCATTCATGTTGCATGTGCTGCATTCAAGCAGCAAACACTTTGTAGCGATGTGTATTCATTGGCTTTTCATATGCATAATTTACCAGCTGTATGCGCTAGTAATCGCATTGTTGTTGCACCGGCAGAAATCTTCACCGAAAACACACCTTAACACATGCATACATTATACCGCCACACATAGTCGTACTTTGGTGATTATGTTGCTTATTTTGCTACCACAACATCAGCTGTGCTCGCTGGTTGCGCTACTGGCGCTGCAAGCAATCCCACTCAATTCAATTCGTGCAACACCAACACTTGTTTACTATTTGTTTAGTTTTTAGGTGGCATTGGATTTCCTTAATTCTCATCAATGTGAACGATCAGTTTTATTATGGAATTAATTTTCCACTTTTCAATTTTACCACATAATGCAATGCGGCAGACATGAAGTTAAGCTTGCCATGCTTGTCAGGCAAGCTGGCCTAGCCGTCAGTCAAGCAGACGAATATGCAACAGCAACAACAACAACACCAAAAAGTTCATATTAACAACTTGCTAAAGGCTGAACCACACCAACAGCAAGAAGCCTCAGTAGCACGAGCAGCAGCAACGGAAGTGAGCAACAGAGCTGTGGCACGCAATAAGATTATGCGGTTGCAACTTCAATGCTCAAGGGCTAGTTGATGTGTAAATATAAGTACATACTCATATATGCATATGTTCACGTGGTGGTTGCATATTAATATGCGTATTTTGTAGTTGAACTTTTTTGGCATCTTCTACAACACTTTGGCTGGCGTGCGCAGGCGTGAATGCTGGAGGCTGTGGTGTTGTGCAGCTTCGATGCTTTAGTGCATTATTTCGTTAGCTATAAGTTTCAATAAGTATTTTTATTGTTTAATGAAAAATTTACAGCATTTTGAAATAAATTGCGCTTGCTTGTTTCAGTTTTCTGCAGTACCTTCCTCCATATCACAAAATCAATTTTGTTGCAATGTAGAGAAATTAGTGAGAGAAATAAACTTTAAAGCGTAAAAACCTAGAAAAAATTTATGAAATTTCAGAGAGATTTTGTAGACTTTTCGCTAGAATTAGTAAATGCTTAGCTAAGTTAAATATTTTCGAACATTTTCTAGCACAGTGGCGCGAAAATCCCACACGAAGTGAAATATTTGGCTTATGAAGGCTGTGAAGGGCCGGACGAAAGGAGTAGGACTGAACTAGGAACAGTAGGGAGTGAACGAGCTAGTGCGCGACGATGTGGAAGAATGAATGAAAGTATTGCAATTTTTTCATCAACACACAGAGATGAGCCGATGTGGTTCATTAGGCGTTAAGGCCAAAGAAAATGTGGAGGTATGGAGACAAGCTAATGACGATGCTACTTGAGTGAGGCTTGTGCCTGGGAGAACTCCATGGTGTTGAAAGGTCAGTTAGCAGCGTTCTAACGTAACTTAACTTAAAGCCAACGAGCGACGTTTCAAGGGCTTGCAAATTTATTGATGACACCTGCCAGTGTTTGATTTTTTAAGTTCTCTACACTTTTTTGAGCGAAATACTTTGCAACTTTTTAAGGATGACATTATTCGCAATCTAAATAAACAGTTAACCGTGGAACATAGGTGAATTGGCGAAAAAAATGAACTGCGATCAGAAAACGATTTTCAATCACCTGCATGAAATGGGATTTACCGAAAAATTCGGAGCCTGGGGGACTCACGAGCTCAACGAAAAAACAAAAAGAAAGTCGCCTTCAAATGGCTTCTCAGCATCTATCTCGCCCGCCATCGTGCAACGTGCGGTCATATGCAGCGGTTTTTGTACCGAATATCCCCAATGGGAGATGAGAAATGCTGTCAATACATCAATATAAAGCAAAGAAAGGAGTGTGTTGCTCCAGGAGATACGCCAAAGCCGAGAGTTAAGCCGGATATTCGTCCAAAGAAGATCATGATATGTGTTTGGTGGATCTGGGAGTGCATGTCTCACTGGGAAATACTCGAAAAGTATGCCACGCTCAACAAGGAGCTCTACATTGCCCAGCTACACCGCGCGAATGAGACTATTCGACTGAGAAGACCTGATCGACAAGGTACAACCATACTCCTTCACGACAACGCCAGGCCCTATGTGGCACAAGTCGTCAAAACCGCACTCCAAGAGCTCGATTGAGAGATCCTTCAGCATCCGCCATATTCTCCGAACCTTGCACTGACCGATTACCATCTTTTCCGCTGCTTGTCAAACTACCTTTCCAACCTGCGATACAAAGAGGTCCTTATAAACTGGCTCAGCAACTTCTTTGACACCAACAACTTCGCTGCCATATTGCTATCATATCACATACTTTCGTGCTCTATTCCCTCCCCTTTGCTCGCTCTGCATCCGCATAACTTTATAGCTACCTTTTATCGCTTCGCATATAAGAAAATAAGGGCTGTTTGAATGGAGTAGACTATTTTACTGATTGCCTGATTTTAGAACAACATTTTCTCTACACCATCAGCAGCGTCCAGTTGCAAGTTTTACACATCCCTTCAGAAAACTTTTTCTTTTCGCGTGTTGAGCTAAAATACCTACCAACACTCATTATTAGTTACTTTGTCTTATTACTTCCTGTGTTTTATTTTTAGTGTTTTTCCCTATTTGAGCCAACATTTTGAAGCTGATATTTGTTTCGCATTTTTTATTTAGCTGTTAAAAAAATCGTATGTCCAAATTTTGCTCGTTATGGCTTTTTGTTTTTTGTAATTTTGACATCCATGTTGCCGACAGTTATCTAAGTTTTTTTATTTCCTGTTGTCTGCGTTGTGTTTGCTAATACTTTGTGGAAAACTTTTTAACTCGATATGACATTGTCAACTCATCGGGGCAGTTTTTGTTAAAATTTACGCACGCAGCGAGGGACAAACTGAAAATGTGCTAAAACTGGCTTGGTTCAATTTTGTTTTTGTAAAATATACTATACAACTTGTATACTAAATTTTAAAATAAATATAGCAAAATATATGTATACATAAATAAATATACACCAAAAAAAAAAAAAAAAAAAAAGTTGTTTTGGCCACCTTCAAAAGAAGTTGTCAACCTTCAAAAAAAGGTCTTTCAAAAAAAAAGGTATGTCGCTGGCGACACAGATTCCGGAACTCACAGGTGTCTGACATCAAAAAGGCAAAAAGGTTCTTGTCCAGTATGAATCTCGTTATCGTGTGAACAACGATCTTAAAAAAAAATTTGAGAAAATGGCGGACGTCAAAAGCTGACAAACTGTGTTTTGACCATTTTTTGACCTTAAAGGTCCGAAAAAATTATTAAAATTTTTTTGTTCAAATTTCCGAATGATCGTAGTTCACACGATAACGACATCAATTCTACGTCATTTAAATTTTATTTCTTCAAAATCGGTTCAGCAGAATCGGCTATATCTGTGTCCATTTTCCATGTGAAGACCATGTTTTAAGGCTGACAATTTTTTGGACGAACCTCATATGGCAAACAAATTTTTTTTATTTTTTAACAATGGATCAAAAAATAAAATACTTAAATCAAAAATCAAAAAATATTTTTTTTGTTTCCCCTTTACACGCTTTTGAAGAAACACCCAAAAAACACCGTTTCAAATGAGGCGAGGGCCTCCAACAAGTCTGAAGTATATTTGATGCTTTCTGAATTACTTTTGAACAAATTTATTATTATTATTTTTTCTTTATTTACATTGCGACTTCTTCTTCTTCTTAATTGTCGCGATAACCGCTTACGCGATTTCGGCCGAGTTTAACAAAGCGCGCCAGTCGTTTCTTTCTCGTGTTAACCGGCGCCAATTGGACACACCAAGTGAAACCAAGTCCTTCTCCACCTGATCTTTCAAAACGCAGAGGAGGCCTTCCTCTTCCTCTTCTACCACCAGCTGTTACCGCATCGAATACTTTCAGAGCCGGAACGTTTGTATCCATTCGGACGACATGATCCAGCCAACGTAGCCGCTGGATCTTTATTCGCTGCGCTATGTCTATGTCGTCGTAAAGCTCATACAGCTCAACGTTCCATCGTCTGCGATATTCCCCGTTCCCAACGTGCAAATGTCCAAAAATCTTGCGCAGAATCTTTCTCTCGAACACTCCAAGCGTCGCTTCATCGGATGTTCTCATCGTCCAAGCTTCTGCGCCATACGTTAGGGCGGGCATGATGAGAGCCTTGTAGAGTGTTAGTTTTGTTCGTCGAGATAGGACTTTACTACTCAATTGCCTACTTAGTCGAAGGTAGCACTTGTTGGCAAAAGAGATAAACGAAGTCTTTTACAAACTCGAAGTTATAACTGTCAATAGTGACGTGGGTGCCGATGCGCGAGTGCGCCGACTGTTTGTTTGAAGACAGGAGGTACTTCGTTTTGTCCTCGTTCACCACCAGACCTATTCGCTTTGCCTCTTTATCCAGTTTGGAGAAGGCAGAACTAACAGCGCGGTTGTTAAGGCCGATGATGCCAATATCATCGGCGTACGCCAACAATTGTACGCTCTTGTAAAAAATTGTGCCTGAGCGATTTAGTTCTGCAGCTCGTACGATACTCTCCAACATCAGGTTAAAGAAGTCACACGACAGCGAGCCGCCTGTCTGAAACCTAGTGTGGTATCAAACGGCTTAGAGAGGTCCTTCCCAATTCTGATGGCGCTGCTGATGTTCAGCAGCGTCATCTTGCATAGTTTTGTGGGGATACCAAATTCAGACATCGCGGCATACAGGAAACTCCTTTTCGTACTGTCGAATGCAGCTTTGAAGTCGACGAAAAGATGGTGTGTGTCGATTCTCCTTTCATGGGTATTTTCCAGGATTTGGCGTATTGTGAATATTTGGTCGATGGTGGACTTTCCTGGTCTAAATCCGCACTGATAAGGTCCAATCAGTTGGTTGACGATGGGCTTACATTGCGACTGGTGCGATGGTTAACTACCATAAATAAACGAACGATTTTCTTTCGTTTTTGTGAAATACAATTAATATGATGATGCTTTGGACAAGACTTGCAAAGGAGTTGATTACTGCATCAAATGGTATGGCTTTTCGCGTTGCAAATTTTTCAAACTATTTGTGTTGGTCGGTCAGGGTTGTCGTATGAACTTCGACAGATGAAATGTATGTAATACCAACGCTTTTGCATCCTTTTGGTGATAGTTTCGAATTAGTGTTAAATTTGATGAATCATGTCTCTATAATTGCAGTCCCTGCCTGATTAATCGATATTGTAGAGCTTAGAGGTCGCCGTAGTCGAATAGTGCATGACTACCATTCGGTAGGGCGCGGGGGTCATGAAATATCAAATGATAGAAAAAGGTTAAAACATAAAGGCAGACAATGGCAAGCGTCCGAGTATATTTCTGCCACGAAAGCGCTCTTCATAAAAGAATACCAGCCCTTAGGAGGCAGCGTAAGGCTATGTGTCCCCCATTTGTGGGGGAACATCAAGCCACATATACAAAGCGGAGCAAGAGTTCGATCAAACACCTAACAGAGTTGCACGCGCCAATTATATTTTTAGGAAGGGCCTAGAAATAGCGTCCTGAAGGTCTTAAGCTCAATTAAGTGCCTGTGCGTAACCTTTTTTTTACCTGTCACACTCTGAATGCGGGTGCCGCTACTTACTTTATGTACTCGCATATCGAAGTTGGTACCACTTGGCAAATTCGTATCAGTTCTGAATCGAAGTAGTATTTCACTAGTTCAGATTTTCCCTCCAGGGTATGCTAATATTTACACACTCTACATGGCTTTGTGTGCTTATTATGTGAGCTTGTTTTGTGAACACCTACGAATTGAATGTGCGCTTACAAAATTTAATTTATTAGCGTGTGATAGTTAATCATTCAATCACTTTATCACCACAGCCATTCAATCACTCAGCAACTACACAGAAAGCATGTCTGTGTATAGGTATTTGTGCGTACGCGTGTGCGTGTGTGTGTGCTTGTGATTACTTCCTCATTGCTTTGCTGCATCGACAAATGCACCTCTCACAACAATTGCATGCCAACAGCAGTAGAATCCTCGTCATCATCATCATCAATCACTTATAGGTGTGAAATTTGCGAAAGCCTGAAAAACAATGGAACAACAACAGAAACAGCAGCAAAATGTTGCTTGCTAAACACAAACCAAAGCGAAAAAATCAGCAGACACCACAACAGTCAAGTAGAATATTGCCTGGGATTGCTTTGCAACATGACCATGCGTGTTGCCACTAATGCGCATTTGCAACAACAACAAACAACAAATGGCAAAAAAAAAACTGCCAAGGAAAAATTCTAGCGCATTTGTAAAGTAAGCAAAAACAAACATTTCAAATTTTCTGATCTCCGTACAGGAGAAAAGGTTTGATGCTTCTATTAAAGATTCTGAGTCTAGTCTGTCGGAACAGAACATTGGAGTCACAATTTGAAGAAAGCTGCACGCGTTTTGCTCTAGTGAGTGTCAACATTTGCGTCTGCACCTCCGTCCTTCGTTATCGCACTGCCCAGATAGGTGTATCAGCGATTGACTCAGTATTGTCATTCATCCGAATGGTAAAATGTTCTGATCACCGGTATCTCCATTCCCACAAGATTTGTTATTGCCATGTTTTAAGCCCACCAACCGCGCATTTTCTACGAGGGCTTCTAGTTTCTGTGCATGGTTCAGGTCGTTTACTTTTGGAGGGGATTCCATTGAATTCCATCCGGGGCTTCGCGATCAGTTTTCCTTAACACACCATCCGGACCAAATATGCAAAGGCAGAGGTGACAAAACACAGCCTTGTTGTACTCCATTCGCTCTTCCTACTTTCGCAATCCTTTCCGTTGAAACGAACACTGCAACGTGCAGATTCTGTCCTTACGGGGCTTTTATTGAGAGTTGTGTTGTTTTTTTTTTTTGTTAAGTTCAATGAAGAAGAGCTGGAAATTATAAGAGAGGTGTGTTTTCAAGCTTTTCGGTTGGTTGCAAATCGTGTTCTTCAAACTTCTGTGAACACTATCAGGCAGAAAATGCAAAAGTGAGAGTGAAATTTGCACGAATAAACTTGCAATCTAATAAGAAGAAAGCCAACATGGTATTTGAATTCTACCATTGAAAACAGTTTATAAATTTATTGTAAAGGTAATCTTTTTTGAACGAAGTCGCTGGACCTTTCTTCGTTGGATGGGTCATGTCGCCCGAATGGATAAAAAACTCCGGTTTTGAAAGTATTCAATGCGGTAGCAGAGAAAGCGGAAGGTCTCCTCTGCGTTGGAAGGATCAGGCGGAGAAAGACTTGTCTTCACTTGGTGGGTCCAACTCAGTGATTTCTTTCTCTTGCTAACTCGGCCAAAATCGCTAAAACAGTCATCGCGCCAATCAAGAATAAGAAGAATATTTTTATGCGAAAAGAAATTCAATGGATTTAACTCATATGGAGAGGATTTTCGTAAAGAATTACGCCTAATTTTAAAATGAAACTTTGATGAGTGCTTTGTGATGGGATGTTTGGAGAATATTTTTACACTGGATGTAATAATTGAAATAGAATTTTCCACATTTAGAAAGAATTTCGTCGAATAAGTACGTACTTTTTAAATGAATTGATGTCCGTATTTGCGAGGAAAACCTCGACAAAAGTATACCTTTCACCTCTTTTTGTTGAGGCACCTTGGTGGTGGTGGTGGTGGAGTTGTTGTCTCAGTGACACAGCCCAAAAATGCCATTTTGATATTCCACTTGTAGACCCACTGCCTTTTAGTAGTCGAACCATCTTGATTTGACTGTGAATCTGTCTATGTCCTCTATTTTCTTTTCTGCAACTTTTATCAAGTTAATCATTAAGAACTCCCCCAACATTGTGTGGCGTAGAGCATTCAGCCTTAGGCAACTCACACAGATAGTGAAATACTGTTTCTTTCGTTTCTTCTCGATTTCAGCTTTTGTATCTATCGTTGTACGGCCACTCCATCTTCGTCGCATGGTCTCCAAAAGGCCAGTGGCCGGTTATTGTTAACGTAATTTTGAATATGTCTGGCTTGTAGTGGCTTTCTTAACAAGTTATCAGTTAATTCAATCAGTCAATTAGGCCACGCTGGTGTAGTTATTTTGCAGGTATCCGTGTTCGTCCATCTGTCAACGGCCTGCTTCTGGAATAGCGAGAAGATCTGCCTTTTGCACATTTCTTGGGGACAACCTCTTTCTACTACTTCGGACTCCTTATTAGGATGCCGCCTGTCATGTCAATTCATCAGCTTTCTTATTTTCTTCTATGTTCCTATGGTCAGGTACCCAGATGAGAGTTAGGGGACTTTAAAGCAAAGATGGTTGCTTGACTATCTGGAAAAGTACTTGAGGCTCCTTGATGGGTATAACTAATAAACTTATTAAAGGGACCTAATGTAATTTATATACATATATATCATATATATAATTGGCGCGTACACCCTTTCTGGGTGTTTGGCCGAACTCCTCCTCCTATTTGTGGTGTGCGTTTTGATGTTGTTTCACAAATGGAGGGACCTACAGTTTCAAGACGACTCCGAACGGCAGATCGTTTTATAGGGAGGTTTTTCATGGCAGAAATACGCTCGGCGGTTTGCCATTGCCTGCCGAGGGGCGACCGCTATTAGAAAAATCTTTTTCTTAATTGGTGTTTCACCGAGATTCGAACCTACGTTCATTCTCTCTGTGAATTCCGAATGGTAGTCACGCACCAACCCATTCGGCTACGGCGGTGTAATTTACTCAGAAAAAGTTTCACTTCAACTTATTTTGCTCGCTCTGCTTATGTCTCTTCACTTCTAACTCATTAAAATAATTTTCTGTTTTTCAAATCATGTTTTTTTCCTAAAGTTGTAGTGGAATGAAAACTTCGTTCATTAGTCGACGTACTTTGAATTTGTACTCTATTTTACATAAGACCTTTTCCATACATTTGTACAACTATAAATTGCATTTGAATGCATTACACACATGTGTGTGTAATGTTTATCGGCACGCATACTAAGCGATTTATTATATCATTTTAATACCTTCAGCAGCTTAAAAGTGGCAAAGGACTTTCCACAGTAAGCTGGTGAAAGGTCACTTTTCACTTTACAACTATCAAATAAACGTAGAGATTTATTTCCTACAGCGAAAAGCAAAACTAGTTAGCAGACATTCTGGAATTTAGATCATGAATTGGTATATGACGGAAGGAGTCATACTAGTGCGGAAATGACTAGAATTGTACCAGTTGCAAAGTGACCAATTAGAGATGTATGCAAAATAAATATTCTTATGTGATGTTTGTTGTTCTTATTGCTGTTATGTTTTTAAATTTCAACATTTTATTTATTTTTCATTGTATTGGTTTCAATTTACATTCAGTATACATATATCAAAATTTCAAAATTTTCAAAAAATAAAGTCATTTAAGTCGTACAACAAATCTAAGGACCTGAAAAAATTTTGTGTAATGCATATTTGAATTCGTAATAAATGATTTTTAAAACATTCATTTATCAATTTTTACTTACATTTTCAACTCTACCAAAATTAATGATTTTCGCCACAAATTTGTCGAGAATTTTCGTTAACACTGATGCACAGGCTGATAATTAACATTTCGTAAGGCAACGCCATATTAAAAATATCAGTTGCTTATATTAAATAAAAGTGGAAAACGAAGTAATTTTTGAGCTGTAAAGCGTAATTGCTGAAAACAATGGGATGCATTAAATTCGGGGAGCGAATTTTTTATACCCGCGCACGTTTAAGTAAAATTGAATTCGAGCTGGTTGTTAATTTTTGGAATCAAACAAACTCATAGACAATGGGAGCTCTTGCATGTAGCATCAGACGGAGGCACGGAAATTCACTCTTAGCACTCGATCTCAAAAATAGCTGCTTTCGATTCACCAACTACCTAGCGAGTAGTGAATGGTACAAGAAATTTCACTTGAATTCAAAGTAGGCAAGCTGTTATGTAATTCCAATGCTTTTCATCCCGCCTGGAAGTACATATTTTACGGTTTGATCCCGTTGTAGGATGGCTTCTTCAAAAGGCAAGCGTTCTGCTGCTCACCAAAAGTGACTTAAACTTTATGTAATTCCATTGTTTTTCAACGTATCTCTTCTAAAAGCATGCAAAATATAATGAAAAGAAAACCACAAATATCGCTACTTATACTTGGAAGCACTGTTCTAGTTCGTATGTCACTTGCGTGTTAAGCAGCTTAAAAGGTCCCTAGGGGGGGTAGTCTAGAGCTCGAAAATTTTGGGTATCTTCAGGAATTTTTTAACAAAAAAAAATTAAAAACGATATTTAAATTTTTCAAGCATTTTATTTAACTGCTTTTATATACCAAAATGAAATTTTTTTTTAAATTTTAATAATTGAAAAAATGGCGCTGAAGTTGACCTTTCCGAGAAATTGGACCTGGACGGTGTTGCCCATTTTTGCTCTTCTATTTATCTGAAACACAAAAACCAAAAAAATCATTCATCAGTTTGACTGTAGCTACCAGGTGTATACCTATGAAATGAAACTTTTTTTTTCCAAATTCGAACGTTTATTAACAAACAATGGTTACAAATTTAATCTTCAAAATAATAGACATCGCTAGCGACACATTTTTCCCATCTCTCAGGCAATTTGTGGATGCCGCGCCAAAAAAATTATGTCCCGCTACTAGAGTAAAAAAAAACACCAAAACATGTGACAAAATGGAATTTGACACTCTAAAAATCGGGTTTTATCAGTTTTTTAATAAAAAAAATATGAAATAATAATATAATATGATTCTAGTACGGGCGATAGCCATTGATGTTGTGAATAACATATTAAAATTTCAGACTCGGTTGAACAGGCCGAAAGAAATCGTTTCGAGATTAATGAGTTTAAGGGGGGAAGTACCTTTAGACGTTTCAAAAAATCGATTTTTTTTTTATTGTCTTAACCGATAGGTATATGCTCTAAGAATATTATTGCAAAATTTCAAAAGCCGATCTTGAAAATTATGGAAGATATGCCACTTGAAAGTGGCGCGCGCCGAGCCGACCGAGCGCGCCTGGCGTCAAGGATCCCCGTTGCGCGCGTAATCCGGAATACCGTGTTGTTTTATTTTCCAAGAATTTAGTGTAAAGAATGCGACTTACATTCTTAAAATACTCTTCTCCCTTCCCTTTCTTCTTCACGCATCTTTTTCGTCAGTTTCTTGGGCTAGTTTCAGTGTTGCCTCGACTCTTGGCGAGTAAAGATGTATCCCAAAGGCAAAAAAGACTCCGCGACGCGTAGTTCGATTTCGAGAAAACGTAAATTTTATGGAAATCGATTTACGAAAAACGTTAAGGACGATCCGAATGCAAGTTCTGCTCGAAAAAAAATTACAAGTTCAAGTGCAGAATCTGTGATTGTGAATGTGCTTCACACGTACAGAATAATCGAATTTTTGACAGTTTTTGGCGCGCTCTCGGACATTCTTATCTGCGCAAATTGTAAAAAAGAAGTGAAATTCGCGGAATGTGGACAAAGATGTTTGGGTTTTAAGATTGTTGTTTCATGTTCATGTGGTCGGAGAGAAATAAATTCGGGGCCAACTCTAAATACGGGCTATGAAATCAATAGGAGAATTGTCTTCGTTTTTCGACTACTGGGCATAGGTCGACAAGGAATCAACATTTTTTGTGGCCTGATGGATTTTTGCAAGGGGTTATCGAATACCACGTACAATAGAGTGGTACAACACATTCACAATGCAACACAAGCGGCTTTCGAGAGAACCACGAAGGAAGCAGTCCAGCAGGAGAGAAAGAAGAATGTTGAAAACGGAATCCACGAAACTCATTTGAAAGTGTCTGGCGATGGTTCCTGGAAGAAGCGGGGGTTCACGTCTCTCTATGGCGTAACAACGCTCATTGGGCATTATACCGGGAAAGTTGTCGATATGGTGGTAAGAAGCCCCTATTGCCAAGCTTGTACTGCGTGGGCTCCGAAGAAGGGCACAGAAGAATATGAAGACTGGTATGAACAACACGAAGAATTATGTACGAAAAATCACGAAGGTTCAGCAGGAAAGATGGAGGTGGATGCCATTATTGACATGTTCGAAAGGTCGGAAGAAATGCACGGGGTAAAGTATTTAAATTATATCGGCGACGGAGCCTCCAAGACTTTCGCGAACATCTTGAAAAGCAATCCGTATGGTGACGACTTTCCGGTAACAAAAAGCGAGTGTGTGGGCCATGTCCAAAAAAGAATGGGCACGCGACTGCGAAATATTAAAAAGACGAACAAACTCGGTGGCAAGGGGCGGTTGACAGATGGTGTAATCAAAAAATTAACAATTTATTACGGCCTGGCAATAAGGAGAAATGCAAATTCTGTGGAGAACATGAGAAAGGCTATAATGTCGACACTGGATCATTATTGTTCGACAGACAAAAAGCCCAGACATGGAAACTGCCCCGCAGGCGAAGACACCTGGTGCGAGTGGCGTAGGGCCGAGGCCACCAAAAGCTTGAAGTCCTACAAGCACTCGCCGCGTCTTATTCCACCCGACGTTGAGACCAGCATTCGTCCCATTTATGATGCTCTCTCAACGAATGATCTCCTCAATAGGTGCTTGGGCGGTAATACACAGAACGCGAACGAGTCATTCAACGCCACGGTGTGGCGCATGACTCCAAAACATCTCAATTCCGGGAAAAAAATTATTGACATTGCCGCGTACATCGCTGCTGGATTGTTTAATGAAGGCTACAGTTCGATTTTGAGGCTAATGGGATCTCTGGACTGCATCATTGGGCATCAGTGCAAGATGTTCGCCGATCAGATGGACGACGTTAGACTGGCGCGCGCAGACCGACGTCACAGCGACTGCACGAAGGAGGCCCGCAGTGCTCGTAGGGAGGCACAACTCGCCGAAAACGAATATTTTGAGGAAGCTGAGGGTTTGCTCTATGAGCCTGGTGGTGCTGATTAGCGTCCAACTTCGGTAAGTTTCTTTTTCCTTGACCGCGAACTTTAAACGGCGTTTTCTCGAAACCATGTTTTTCAAATTGGCGTAAGTGATTACGGAAAAAGTATTGAACCAATTTTCTTCATCAAGGTTTCATTTTAAAGGGCATAAAAAGCTACTGTAGGTAGACTACGGACGAAAGGAAAAAATAATTTTTAGATACTTTTTAACACAAAAATGTTTGAAAATTTTTGCAAAAAAAACCAAAAGTTTTTTTTGAAGCCTCATTTTAATGGCTAATCTTCGAATTTGCTAGAGATTGTAGTCTATCTAGGATAAAAAACCCTCCTGAGTAAAATAATGTTTGATTTTATGATTTCAGATGAAAGTTGCGGTCAGGATCGCTTTCGCCGAATTCGATGTCAGCGGCGACACGATTTACGTGAACCGCCATAACTCAATTAATTGCTTATTTATAATAATGTTAAATACGCTTTTTTCTTCTTGGAGCATTGCCCTAAATATATATCATATTAATTTCATGTGCACTGTTTTCATTTTCCCAAAAATAAATCACGAAAAACTGGTTTTTTTCGGCCCTCTAAAGGTACTTCCCCCCTTAAAGTTTAAGGTACAGGAGCGCGCGGACCGCTCTCTACCTAGTTAATAGCCTGTAGAAGCTATAATATTGGAAATTTCCGGATGAAATTTTCACAGTATACTTTTAAGATACTATACTTTCGAAATATCGAAAGAACAGAAAACCGATTTTTTGAAATTTCTAGACCACCGGGTCCCCTTAAAGCAAAGTCGCTGAAAGCAAAATCACTAAACCGTAGTTGCTTTCATATACAAATACAAAGAAGCGGTGAATCGAAAGCAGCTAAAAACTATGTCGGTTCTAAATGAGGTTGGACCGAACCGGTCTATGCGTGACTGCATGCCAACCCACCATAAATGCGATTGTGCTTCAAGTTTGAGAGAGTTTTATTATTTTATTACCGAGATGCATACGTTTAACCAAAAAATGAAACTTCTTGTTTGCTTTCCATTTTTCGAAACTTTACTTGCGTGGTAAAACAATTTTTTCAGCTCAGCATTTGTACCAAATATCAGTAATTGTGCCGCATCAAGAACAAAGATGCCACGTTCTTGGCTTTTTTGAAAATTTCCGTTATATGGCCGTGGTTGTTCGTCCTTTCTTCCTTCCCTTCTTCCTTCCTTCTTCCTTCCTTGGCAACTTGCACCAGGTTCCATTGAAAAACCATTCAATTTGTGCTCGAGTTATCGTACGGGCGAGCAGACATGCATAGCTAAATCGATTCCTCTAATCATTCTGCGCCTTTTGGTAGACATACAGACACATGTCTATATCTATCTCGATTCGTTTAGGCTTTTACGTGCACCTCTTGCTGCGCAGCCGTTCGCGCGCGTGTACTCGCAATGAGTAGATTTAGCTGCTGGGTTCGAGCTGTGCACATGTGGACTTATAATTCCTACTTTACTACTTATGCAAATATGGCATATGCATTTAAATATGTACAGGTATAGGTAGATACGTTCAACAACTTCTTCTTATTACATGCAATTAATTAGTTAAGATAAAATTTAATTGGAAAAAAAATATATTTATTTTTCCCGTACTCGCAATATGAAACGACCTTTTAATGACAACTGACTTCCACTTGCTTGCTTTGACTCTTTGTAATTATCATAACGAGATGACTGACTGGCACGCCAACTCACTAAATAATTTATCATTATCGTTTTTGTGTGGTTTCTTTTCACTTTAAACACTGCATTTTAAACACTACACTTTGAGGCTTATACGAGTACTCTTTTTTCCCATACCGCTTGGATTCTCATAGCACGCAATAATAAAACGGAAGTTTAGTGAGTCATTTCTACAGTGGCATATTGAATGACGGTAAAGAAGTGTTTGCTTCTAAATTCCTTTGCAAAAACGATTTTCAATGCTAACATAAGTGTTTGAGCTTGCAAATTGGACAACTAATATCGTTGGTTTATTTTGTTGAGGAAGATGATAAGCTTCCATAATTACCTACTTTGAAGAAGGTGATTGATTTAGATGCCATTACCAATCACGTGAACAAAACTTGGTCGAGCATATGCGCTTAAAAGTTTTAAAACTCTAAAAATTGAAAGCTTGTAGACATAAAAAATGAAGATACGGAATTTGAAAGAAGACTTTTGATATCGAAATTGCATCTGTGTAGTTTTTAGATCGATGGAGCTTGTCTACGACACAACGACACTACGACAGGTCTCTATATCGATGTATTTGAAAAGATGCTAAGCATCCCAGAGCTTACTTTGAAAACTTGTGATAAGGCCTCGAAATAAATGCAGCCTATTCAAGATTGTTAGGAACAAATGTTCTAACGCATAGCGTCTTTCAAAAGTGACGCGTAGATGCCAGTAGTGAATAACTCCTAGACGGTACCTTTTTATGTCATCTTTGACATATGTCAAGTAGACAGATATACCTTTTTATTTCGCGATAGAACAACGCATTAAAAGTATTGAAAATTATCATGAAATTAGTCAATCTTTAAGAACAAAAAATCGTAAAATTCGTGATTTTTTTTATGGAAATAATCGTCCGCATGAGTCGACAACTCAAAGGTTGGTGCAAAAATTTCAGGAAACTACCCTGAATAGAGTAGGAGTATTCAGCTGTAGAACCTTCGGGCACAGCTCAATACAAAAGTGGAGTTCAGGTTGCACAGACTACATAACTCCGTATTGAATTGGGAGAGAAGGTTTCGTACTACAATTGAAGAGGAGGGATGGCACAAAGGCATGAAGCCTGGTCATAGGACTTTTCACATCTACACAGGCGGCTCTAAAACTTTAGACGGAGTGGGAGCGGGCATTTACTGCTCAAAAGTAGAAGTAGGCTCTATAAAGTTGCCACACCAGAGCAGCATTTTCCAAGCGGAAGTTTTTGCTGTGGAGAAAGTCGCGGAGCTAGCCTACACTAGAACAAGAAAGAACTCAATAATTAATGTATACGTGGACAGTCAAGCAGCAATAAAAGCAATAAGCTTATATTGTATTAAGTCCAAAAATGTTCGACGAAGCAGTGAGGCCATAGAAAGGCTAGCCGCAAACAGTGATGCCTGCATATCTATTGGGTACCTGGTCACAAAGGCATTATGGGGAACGAAATAGTAGATGAGATAACAAAAAGTGCTGTTAGACTACCATTTGAACAAGAGAACGACATACCAAAACCGCTAAATACAGAAGACAACGAAATGGACGACTGCATGAAAAAGCGAGTGGAAGCTAAGTGGGCTCATCTGAGCACATACAAACCAGCAAAAGTCATGCGTAGAACAAAGTACAAAAAACTGACTGAATTCGTGCTTACGCTCTGACGAAAGGACTGCAGAACAATAGTTCTGAGCTTGGTATGCTAACAGGTCATAATCTATTGGCTGCACATGCGTACAAGACACGGACAAATGCAGAAAATGCAGAGAGGAAACTTTAGAACACCTTCTGTGCGTTTGTCCGGCATTACTGAAAACGCGTTTAAAATGCCTGGGAGCCCCATTGTTTGATGAGGGTCTGGAAGACGTCTCAAAAGCGGGTCTCCCAGCTCTGCTTTGATTCGCTAAAAGCGTTGACATCCTACATGATGTCTACTTTCAGAATTCATAGAGGTCGGTCTTCATCTGCTATCGCTAGGGGCCAAAAGGTCTATGCGTGGCTTAATGCCAACCAGGCTAGCTTAACCTAAGCCTCGGCAGACCAAACGCTGGATGTTCTGTTGAGAATATTACTGATGTAGCGCAAAGTGCTGCTAAAAAACCTTCAACATCGTTATGGCGATGTTCTCAACAAGTAGGGATTCGTGAATCGATTGTTGGGCAGATTTCACCTGTAGAGTACGGAACTTTGATTTACAGAGATTTTATTATACAGCAACGTATATTTTTATAAAAAAAAGGCTTGAAAAAGATTGCGAATATTGTAAACAATAAAGTAGCTTAATTAGGTGCGCACAAAAAATAAATTTTCACAATTTTATTCCAAACTTTTAGCAACAAAAATATTTACATACTATTCTCATAAATTTTCGGGGTTTCTCATTTCATTGTACAAATTTTACTCAACCATTCTTATGCTTGTGAAAATATATTTATGAAGCTATAAAATACTGGCAACTTTCCTCTATGAATTTTGTTTTTTAGCTACCTGATGTTACGTATACACAAAAATATTTCAAACATTTTTAGAATTTATTGTGCTTGTTTCATTTAATATTATATTTAGGAAAATCGTGACCTCTAGCTCATGTATGTATGTATGTGCGTACGTATGTTTTCATTTATGCATATTACTATTAAATAATATTATAAAGTTGGCATCAGCTGCCGACTTTCTATGAACGAATTAATTAGTTGTTTAGTGGCTTGTATGGCTTCCGCGTAACGCATTCACCGGCGCCGCTGACGGAAATGCTTGCTGTCGCAACTAATCCAAGTCCAAAGTCAAAGCGTTAAGTAAAATTAAATGTTGGCAAACAATATTGTGCCTACGTATATACGGATGATATGCTAGTTTACTTACGTATTTATGAAAAGTCTGTTTGTTCGTAAATTACACAACTTCAAGTTATTCACAATATGCCGCTTTGTGGTCACGCTCTGAATTCACATGTCTGCGCAGGTACATACAAACTGATGTAAAAGTTTATATGTATGTGAATACATACATACGTACATTCATACATATATACATATATAGATATCCAAAAATATTTAAGTGGCACAGACTTACTTTATTCATGAATTCAAATTTTCTTAATTAGTTCGATTTTCCTGATGTTGTTGCACCATAACGTTTGGTTAAAAGTCAATCAAAGCCAAAGGCGGTACTGAAATGTCTACATGAGAGAATCTGCAAGAAAGGAATGGAATTGTGGAAAAATAGTTAAAGGATTTTGTATGACCAGAACGCACTTTCGAACAGAGCAAACTTAGTGCATGAATTACAAACAAAAAGCAAAAAACTCCAACAGCCGCCGCTTTCAGCAGATCCAGCCTCGCCCGATTTATTCCTTTTACCCAAACTAAATCTGCTAGCCGCAGCATTGCATTCCCCAACGTAGCGTACATAAAAATGTTGCAAAGAATATATTTTTTTGCGTAGCTGCAACGTTTCTGAAAAGGTGACTAACTCGGGAGCTATTTTGGAAATATACAAAAGCTACCTCCTCTCACCTCTCGACCAATTAGTTGATGCCGTTCCGCCAAAAATCACCTGGTCGGGTGTCAAAGAAGTTGTTGAGCCAGTTTTTAAGGACCTCTTTTTTATCGAAGGTAACGCCTCGGCCGCGGTAGCCGGAATTCACAGAGAGAGCGTCGGTTCGAATCTCGGTGAAACACCAAAATTAAGAAAAATATTTTTCTATTAACGGTCGCCCCTCGGCAGGCAATGGCCAACCTCCGAGTGTATTTCCGCCATGAAAAAGCTCCTCAAAAAATATATGCCGTTCGGAGTCGGCTTAAAACTGTAGGTCCCTCCATTTGTGGAACAACATCAAGACGCACACCACAAATAGGAGGAGGAGCTCGGCCAAACACCCAAAACGGGTGTACGTGCCAATTATATATATATTAGGGCGGGTCGATTTAAAAATCGCTCATTGCTCTGTGAAAATCGTATTCTGAGGATCCAAATAAGAAACTTTGCCGAAGGAACCATACCTCTAAAACGAATTCTGATGTCCCCCAATTTGCGTCGAACGAAAAATTCCACTTTGACCCATTTAGAGTGCTCCAATCGAGTCCAAATGTATGACCGACCCCCACTAACTTTGGACGGCCGATCCACCCATGTCAGTGGCACACCCCCTGGAACTCCCCTGGGCGGTTCCCCATACAATCATTTCAAAATATCACCATTTTTGGCCTTTACATGAGAAAAGAAACTAAAAAGCTCGACCCAAATTGGGGGACATCAGAATTCGTTTTAGAGGTATGGTTCCTTCGTGCTTTCGGCAAAGTTTCTTATTTTGATCCCTAGAATATGATTTTCACAGAGCAATGGGCGATTTTTTTGCCTCCCCACAAATCGACCCGGTCTAATATACATATTATATATATAACGCTCTTAATATGGTTTTACAGGGAGCCGAAAAGATGATAGCCGGTCGATGCAAGCTCCGCAGAATACGGCGGATGTTGAGGAACCTCCCTTTTGAGCTCTTGAAGTGCGGCTTTGTCGACTAGTGCAACATGGGCCTGGCGTTGTCGGGGAGAAGTATAGTTTGACCATGTCGATCAGGTCCTTTCAGTGGAATAGCCTCATTCACGCTGTGTAGCTGGGTAATGTAGAGCTCCATGTTGAACGTGGGGTTCGTTTCGAGCATTTCCTTGTGCACCATGCCGTCCCAGTCCCACCAAACACATATCATAATCTTCTTTGGACGAAGACCCGGCTTGACTCTCCCTTCCTTTCTTTGCTTCGTATTGATGTGTAGGTACCATTTTTCATCTTCTGTGACGATTTGGTACAAAAAGCGTTGTTTATGTCCGCGTGTTCCTCGATGGCGAGCGAGATGCTGAGAAGCAATTTGAGGGCGACTTGGCTCGTTTTTTTTTCGTTGAGCTCGTGAGGCTCCCAGGCTCTCAATTTTTGAGGTAAGTGCCATTGAGTGAAGGGATTGAGAATCGTTTTATGATCGCAATCCATTTTTTCCTCCAATTCTCGAATGGCTTAGCGACCGTTCTGCTTTGAAAGTGATTTGAGATGTTCTTCATCGAATTCAGAAGGTCTTCCGCTGTGGTACGTATCATCGACGTCAAAGTACCCATTTTCGAATTTTGCAAACCATTTCCGTGCTGTAGGCTCGCCTATGACACCTTCTCTATACACTTCGCAAATGCTTCGACAGCTTTTTGAGCTCGATGAAAAGCAAGGAAGAGCAGGTATCCAAAATTTTATTTTTTGGCTCCTGGGTACTCCATTTCCAAGCCTCAAAACTAATAAAAAATTAAATAACTCAAAAATGCAATTAACATAGTTTTGTAGAGAAAACAGAATTCTATCGAATGAATACTTATGTTTTACCAAACAGCAACAAATCGTTGTAAAATAAAGGAAAATATAAAAACACTGTGAACTTATTCCCCAAGCCTATACATATGAAAATACAATTTCGTTTATCATTCTAATGCGGCATAGCGGCGGCAGAGCTAGTCTTCAAAATCGCTTTTTTCTTATTCCTTCACATGCTGAAAAACTTCTCGTTGAGTGTAAGGTTTAGAAGAATAAACATAGTGCAAAATGGCTGCCCTATATCCTCGATAGCCTCACGAATTCCATCTTTGAGGTCTTGAATCGACCCTGGGCTATTGGCGTAGACCTGCACTTTCACGTGGCCACAAAGAAAAAAGTCACAAGGTGTTAAATCACAAGATCTCGATGGCCAATTGTGATCACCTCTTCGAAAGATAACACTGTCCGGAAACTTTCCCCGTAAAAGATCAATGGTTTCGTTGCTTGTGCGGCATGTAGCGCCGTCTTGTTGAAAATAAACGTTGTCCAGATCAATACCATCCAATTGCGGCCATAAAAAATCGTTAATCATCTTTGCCTTAGGCTTATATTTTTCTTATAGTCTATCCAAATGTACTTTTCGAAAACATGCTTTGGGTGTTTAAAATTCGGTTCCACCTAAACTGAGTTTTTATTCTTGTTTAATTTACATTTTGTTTGTCATTTTAAGGGCCATTATTCACAGCTTACGTTTTGTTTGCTCGCGCTTTGCTTTCATCATAAATGACTTCATCGAAATAAGAGAAAAAAACACAAAAAAACGAGTTATATACTTATGTTTTGCCACACACACACAACTGGCTCACATTTGGGCAGACGTTTAAAGTAAATACACGTGCTGACTTTTTAACTTAAACTCACATTTTTCACTTTTAATTTTCTTTTAATTTAACCATTTCTTTATCACCGCCCTGTTGTGACAATAAATCACTTGCCCTTCAACGTATATTTCCATGCTCTGGTTTTGTATTCAAAAATTTCGCCGCGAATACCTTTTTTGATTTCCTTCTATTCACACAAAACTAAACTAGTTAATTTTAATTATCGTCGTTTTATTTTTATTATGTGATTTATGGCGCTTAGTTTACTGCACGCAAAAGTCACTCACCGCAACTCTGCTCTATATTTTGTTTTTTGTTTTTGTTTCTCGTAGTAGCTTAACCTATGGTACCCAGTACAATTTCTCACAATCCCATATTTGCAAATCTGCCATTTACTGCATACTAAATGTTTCCCATATTTGCCTCATAATTTATGTGACTACAGAACGAATCGTGTTTTTTTTTTTTGTTTGAATTGATTTAGTATTTTAATTTGTTGGCTAACGAGTTGAACTACTAGCGCATCTGTTGTAGTTAACAATAGTTGATTAGTGGTCAGCGTTTGCGCTTTGTTTTCTATAAAAATTAGCATTTAAATAATTCAATAAATTGTTCAGCATTTCATTTCCCTGATCGGCCTATTGATTTGGATGAATTGTAATTTTAAGTGTATAGCAAAAAATTTAGAAATTGTATATGTATACTTGCTTACAAAAAATTGTATACGGAAAGGTGTAAATAGTATAAATATTTTTGGAAATTTGTTTAATTCATATTTAATCTGGAAATGTTTCATATAAACCTTCCCGGAATATATTCAGAAAATTGAAAATGCAACTTTTTTCCTTAAAAGTTATATTATCGCCTTCAAAGTACGCCCCATCAACTACAACGCACTTATGCTGCCAGTGTTTCATCGAGCTCCCGGAGCATTTCTGGAATTTTATTTTCGATGTAGCTAGCAGAGCCCTCCTCGGTTTTTCCATTACTTCCTTTCGGTTGTTAAAACGCGTTCCCTCGTGAATGCGATGGCTGTTAGACGGTATTCATTTCGTTCTTGGTTAAAAATTGACGGATAATGATGGCACTGTGCGACGGTGCGTTATCAAGATGCAAAATTCACGAGTTCTTTTTCCACAAATCATTTCTTTTTTTGCGAATCGCTTCACGTAAACGTCTCCTAACGATGTACATACAATGCAGGGTTTGATTGGAAAGTAATGAGCCTTATTTTTTTAAACAGTTTTATTAAACCTTTTTGCTTATACAACTAATATTCTTCAAAATAGGACCCTTGAGCGCCAATACACCGCTGGTAGCGGTCCTTCCACTGCAGGAAACATTTTTTAAACTCATCCGCCGGAATCGCGTTCAATTCGGCTGTCACAGTTTTTTGGAGCGCCTCGATGGAGTCGAAACGCCTCCCCTTCAGTTTTCTTTTCAGGCGCGGGAACAAGAAGAAGTCCGTAGGGGACAGGTCTGGGCTGTAGGGAGGGTGGGGAAGCACCGGAACCACCATCTTGACCAATGCAGAGGTGCAGAGGAAAGCGGTGTGCGCCGGGCATTGTCGTGATGAAGGGTCCAATTGTTGACGAGGTCGGGCCGAACCCGGGCGACGTGGTTTTTCCGCCGAAGAAGCACTTCTTTGAAAAACGTAGACTAACACGACGATGAATGTTCAAAAATTCACGAACCCGGTTCACATCTTCGTCTGTTTGCGTCGTCGAAGGCCTTCCAGATCGCTGTTCGTCTGCGACGTCCTCCCGGCCTTCCTTGAACGACTTGTGCCACCGTTTTACCTAGGCACTGGACAGAGATTGGTCCCCGTAAGCCTCCTTGAGTAGCTCAACGGTTTCGGTACACGTTTTGTTTAACTTTACGCAAAATTTGATCGAGTAACGTTGCTCCAACGATCGCTGCATTTTCGCCACTGCAAAATCCTAACACACTTTTAAAGCATCTTTCACGCGCGGAGCGATGTTGACTGCACCGCTGTTGCCAGCGAACTGGGACCGGTTTCTAGTGGAAGGGGAAGGTCCAACGATCATTTTCCCCCACCAGCCGATTCGGTTGATCGCTTGGCAGACACTCCGCGCGGGAAGGCTCATTACTTTTCAGTCAAACCCTGTACCGTTGTAATTCATAATTCACACAAACCGTAAGTGTCGCTTTCTTTTTTCTCTGCAATCGAAGTGGTTTTTTTTGGTCTTGGTTCAGCAGAGCTCCCCACTCACTCGCCTGATGTCTGGTTTGCGTGTCATACTCTTAAACTCACGTCTCGTCTCCAGTAATAATGCGTTTGATGAATGTTGGGTCGCCTGATAAATATTCAGCCATGAAAACCATGTCTTTGGTGATATCAACGTGGTCTATTTTTTTGCATAAAATTCAGTTCCTTTGAGAATAACGACCAACTTTGCAGCAACACAAATCCAAAGCACTAACTACAATGTCCTGAACGACAGATTCATATGCAAGGCTGAAGTGCTCTGCCAGCTCTCTGATGATTATTTTGCGATTATAGCTGTTAGACCGGGAATTTTTTGATAAATGCAAATTATGGTTTTCCAAAATGGGCGGGTTGAGGTTGAAATACTATAAAACCAGCTATACCTGAGACATTAGCAAAGTTTTTTTTTCAGGTAAAATGCCCATGCATGCCGTTATCTGTGGCACATGACATCTTTCGAATGTCCACTGTAGCCTCGCACGATGGCAGAGCTACCAGAGGTCCATTGTGAACAATGACTTTACTTCATAGATCCGTCTGATTTTGAGCGATGCAGTTTGAGTGCATCGGTCATTGGCGGCTTATTGGCATGGACTTTTTTTTATTCCTTTATTAGTCCACTTGGGAACATAGGTCTTCAACAAAACATTTAAATCCTGTTTTGTTTACCCTTTGTTCTCTTTACGACATCCCACGTTTGGTTAACTTTTCCTAGTTTACGAAGCTTAGAACGCCTCCAAGTATTTCGTGGACGACCGGGTCGTCTGTGTCCTTGTGGATTCTATTCCAATGCTGTTCTGCAAATGCTTTCCCTGTTCTTTCTGAGCGTGTGCCCGATCCATCACCATTTACGGCCACTTATCACCTTTGGGATTGGATCTTGCTCGGTGATCTGCCACAAGTCCGTATTTCGGATAGTGTTCGGCCAAAAAAACGTTACCTATTATCCGAAGGCATTTATTTGTGAAGCCTTGTAGTCTCTGCGTTATGCTTCTCGACACCAGCCACGTTTCACTGCCATATAAAGGTGAGGATTTTAGGCATGAGTTTAATACTCTTGTTTTAGTTTTCTGTGTGATTTGTCTATTTTTACAAATTGACTGTAACCGTCTAAAGGCTGATTTAGCTTTACGCACACGGTTTTCTGCGTCTTCTTCAGCTTCAGCATTCGTTGAAATTTTGCTACCGAGATAACAGAAACTTTCAACATACTGCACCGCTCCTCCTCGATTACAATATTGTTGGCATTTGTGTTGTTGATTCGTATTGCTACCGTTTTCTTGCTGTTTATTTGCAGACCAACGTTTCGTGCAGCGGCTGACTAGAAAATCTAATTTGGCCTGCATGTCGGAACGCCTGTGTAAAAGCAGGCAAATATCTTCAGCATAGTCGAGGTCATGTATGTAGTTGGCGTCGGGATAGCTTCCAAGTGTTGCCTTGGCTCCTTTTTTCAACATACTGCATCACTTCGTCAATTGTGACCCCGAAAAGATTTCAGAAAACCCCACCAAAACCAGTCCAGTAAAGTCAAATCTCAAGAATTTGGTGGCCAATTCACGTCACCTCCGTCAAAAGCAACACAATCATTCCAGCGCCTTTCTAACATTTCAATAATACTTTTCTTGAACGCTTTATCTTTTGCCTCAAAATAGGCCTCAGCTTCAACGATAACCTCACCATTCAGCGGCAAAATTAAAAAAAAAATTAATGACAATGCTTTTCGTATTACTGAGTCCGAATTCGTTGTCAGTTTGCTCTTGTGGGGTCTAATTGGTGGTCTGTTCAAGGTCAAACACAGAATATTCATCGAACACAAAAAAAAAGTTCTTGTCATTTAAGGCGGTTCAGGATTAATCGATCAATTTTTAACTTTTTCATAAGAGCGAAAACGCTGATCGGCCAGCACACATCGCCTATCGGATCAAAATAAGTGTCCCCCGCTTGGGTGAATGCATAACGGCAAACATACTTGCACTTGCCTACCTAAATCGTAGGGCGCCCGACGCACATAGAGGTATTTGAACAATCTAAGGGGCCAAAAGTATTTTTTGGGTTTAACGTGGGCTAATGGATGTTTCTGAATAAAACCAACTAAAATAATGAACTTAAAACATTTATTGAATGAAATATAATATGAGAATGAAGAAAGATTTGGACCTTCTTGGACCTTCAATGTTGCTAGTACCTCTTCCAGGTAGTCCGATAATTGTCTAACGGTAAGGTCGACCAAAGGTTGCAATTCGGCTTCCGCACAGGTACTATTTACAGTGCAAGATTCTGGTGGCGGATAACACTTCTTTTTTCTTCTTGTAAAAGAAGAAGGAAAGAATTTCTTATTTGTTCTTCTTATTGTCTCGTATTGGTCTCGTGTTAGATCTGCATCGATGAACATTTGCATTGCTTCCTGGACAGATAAGGGGCAAATTTAATCTTTTGATGACTTTGTTCGATAATAGACCTTTTTATATTTGGTTGCGCGAGTTGGTGAAGTAATGATTTCTTTTAGCACATTCGAAGCATCTCGTTTTCCTGACTTTCTTAATTCTACTTGCGCAGCATGCACGATAAGGTTTTGATCAAAATTAGAGCGCATTTCCTCAGTTTTTCTTCTTTTACTTCTTTCGCTCAGATCTCCAAAAGATTTACTCGGTCGTCCTGTTCGATTTGAAGGACTGTCAGCAACAACGGGAATGGCGAAGGTTCCGTTCAGCCAAGATTCATTACTTTTTAGGAATACCGCTTCTTTATAATGAGCTTTAGTCCATCGATTTTTAAATTCTGATTTGAAATGTGCAAAATTGCTTTTCAACGTCTCAATTTGATTGTCAGAGAATCCTTTAATAGACATAAACTATTTTCTAGTCACAATCCTCATTCCCGATGTTCCCATTGAACCTACAACAAAGAAATATTTCGCTTAATCCCTTGTAATGGAAAAAACCTTTTTCATAAAATTTAACCAACAACATTCAAAGTACGAAAATACCGTTTATCCGGACTTATCCGGATGAAATACTTTGATGAATTGTCAAAACAAGGTACATACTAAACAATTACAATCGAATCTTAACCGGATCTATCTCGATAGTATTACTTATTGACTAACAAATATTATTTTAAGAAAAAAAAGTAGTTTGAGAAGGTGTGTACTTATAGGGTTGAAAAGTTAACTTTAATACTTGAAAATTATAAAGATTCTAATTGATTTCATTCATTACTAACCTGATGCTTCAGAATCCATAACTCTTTACTCCACTGTTGAACACAAAAACATAAAATTTCACTTTTAAAGTTTGGGTTTTGCAAGAGAGCCGAGAACAGATAACGTACACGAGGTGATACGATCGAATTCCGACTGCCGTTATCGTATGTCAAATGCTTGTAGGGTGCGCGGGAGGGGCTGGCTTTTGTTCTCGGAAGGGTCAGGTACCTCAGGAAGTCATTTTTGTAAATGTATTTATTGTTTTGTTAAATGGACTTTTGACCCCGTAGATCTTTCAAATACCTGTATGTGCGACGGCGGGCGAACGTCGACAACGCGCTGTAAATCATTTTTGTGCATTGAAAATTGACTAATTTTCTTTTCCAATGCCATTAGTTTGTGTTTGTTTTTTATTTTTATTCTGTGGTCTCACTGCGCTGACGATTGACCACTGTAGGCAGCCTATTGTGGCGAGGAGGTGGAAGTATCCGCAGAGAATTATTTTATAGCTTTGCAACTGATTATCACCATCAACATTTAACAACATGTGCCGGAATATGTTTGGTTGCTTTAGTGTGTGAGTGTGTGTGTGTGTATGGGTATGGGTATGGGTATGACTCTCAGTGGTGTCGCAGTACCATGCAATTCCCTTAATTGCATTGCAACTAATTACATTTCAATTACATTTCAAAATACGAAGGTACGTGTGGTTAGGGACTTCTAAGCGCCGTAATAGACTTTATTATGAATATTACAATTTAAGTATTTTTTTGAATTTTTACAAAAAAAAAAACACTTAATTTAAAGTCAAACAAGTTGAATATGGTACTACCCATTCAAATCCACTCAAATAGCGCCGCTACTTGATTTTTTCGCGACTTGTTTGCGTACGTAAGTTTGCATTGGTTCAAAGAAGTTTCAAGAAAGAAGTATACAGCTTTTGCTATATTTTCGCATACTTTACTCGTTTTTATGTTGTCTTGTATGGGTTTTCATTCGGTGTTTCTAAACTGGATGAAGTCATACTAAGGCTCCAGAAATTACGTTGTAACACTTGACGGCATTTGTTCTGCGCCTTTCTTCTCCTCTTCCGGTGTTCCACAAGAGAGTGTACTAAGATCGCTATTATTTGTTTCGTTTCTAACTGACATAAGCAAATGCTTTCGTCTGGCAAAGTTTTTTTTATCTTTGCTTTAAATTTGATTTAAAAGTATTTTCCAAAATTTCGACTTGAGCTTCAAATTAACAGTGACGACTTGGAACTATGGTGAGTTAGTAGTTCTCGGCTTTCATTAAAACACAAAAGATGGTTTAAAGTTACGTATCTGCAAACTCACAATGTCTTACCCACGTCTACACAATTTCTCATTCTTTGTTGCATATTTTGAATGAAATTAAAGATCTTGGCGTTATTTTTTCGAGTATTTCTTACTTACGTGCTTAATTGGCTGTAACAGGCCATTGCCAAGTTACCGAATAATGTCTCGCCAGGTGTCTCTGCTTTTCGAGCCACTTCTCATTTAATAGTCATATAAGTCACATTATTTCGAAAGCTTACTCGGTATTAGGTGTTGTATGGCAAAATCGTTCCAAATTCCGGCCCTTGATTTTGTAAATTTATATATGCATACATCCATCTTTCGTTCATTGACCTTTTTTGTACCGATTCCTTCATATGAGTCTCGTTTGCTTTTGATTAACCTAAAGTTTTTGGAAGCAAGATTATCAGTTCTCTGACTTTCCTTGTAATCTTCGTAGGCCTCTACCTCTCTATTGTGTTAAATAAACGGTAAAACGGAGTATGCGCATTGTGCTCCTCTTGGCGAGCCGTAAGTGAGTTTAGTTCAATCATCTCCGTAAAGTGTATTTTTATTTACTTTATATTCGAATTTTTTGGTATTTAAATCATGTTTGAAACTATTCTAATACTCTTCGTTGTAATTATTCTGCAAGAAACTTCTACTCATAGACTAAATATTAATAATAATAATAATAATAACAATAAATATTAATAATAGATGGAGCAATAGAAATACAAATAGAACCATTAAATAACGAAATATTACAATACAAAACATGGAAGAAAAAGAACTTTACAAATTCCTAGGTTTTCATCAAAGCACTAAAATAGACCATACCACAATCACAAAAAAGATATCAAGAATGCATATCTAACACGGCTTAGTAAAATCACAAAAACCTTTTTAAATTTAAAAACCCTTTTCAAAGCAATAAATACATATGCTATACCACTAATAACATATGTACTAATTTGGCATCATCAAATGGAGTGACACAGACATAGAAAATCTAAAAATAGCCATCAGAACAAAGCTTACAAAATACCAAAAACACCACCCACATGCATGCAAAGAAAGAATAACAATACCCCGAAAAGAAGGAGGGAGGGGGCTAATAGATATCCAACAGTTTCATATCAATCAAATACAAAATCTAAGAACATATTTTTACTCACAAATTACAACCCTTCACACAGCAGAAGCCCAGGTAGACAAAAACCTAACTCCATTTAGACTGCATAATCGCAACCACATCACAGGTAAACCAACGATAGAGGAAATTAAAGAAATTTGGAAACAACAAAAACAACTTCATGGAAACGCACACATGTAAATAGTAATATTGACAAACCTAACAGTAATACTTGGCTAACGGAAGCTGAACTACAACCAGAAACAAAAGCGTTTATTATCGCAATCATAGCGTAGCGTCGTCCTTTCATGGGCCTCTTCAGTTTCGGGAACAAGATAAAGTCTCAGGGGGCCAGATCTGGGAAATACGGTGGCTGCGTGTTGTTTTTGGCCAAAAAGTCGCGCACAAGCAACGAAGTGTCAGCCGGGGCGTTATCGTGATGCAACAGCAAGTTTTTGTTCTTCCCCAAATCCGGACGTTTCTGGCGCAAAGTTGAAGTTTGTGAAGACATTGTTTTTTTATTTTCGCGCTTTTATTTGTTTATGCGGTCCGTATCTATCGCACAAAAACAAGCTTGAGTGTACTTCGAAAAATAAAAAAATTACATTCAACTTCTTACAGTAAACTAATAACATTGAAAACTTCTTTCTAAAATTTTTGAAGGGACAAATAATTCTACTCGCGCACTGTCAATTCAATCTCTGCTTCTTAATTGGCAAGATAACCCCTAATGCGATCTTGACCGATTCAATCGAGGCTTTGCCTGCTTTTTCATTCGGAAAGGATTGTCACGTGTCGGGTCTCATCTTCAGATATCCTCAGCTGTTTCACCTTCGTATAGCAAGCTGGTGTTCGGCAGCTACCCAGAGAAAACTTGGGCGAAGCCCGAAAGTTGTGAGCTTCTTGAGTCGCTTGAAGAAGAACTGCATGAAAAAGACCTCTGCACTGAGGACTTTCCTCCAATGCAATGTCAGTAACAGGAAAATAGAAGATAGCAACAAGTGAGAGAGAAAGAGAGAGAGATAAAAAGAAAGAAAAAGTGTGAGGTGTATCGAGAAGGAGATAGAGAGAGTGGGAGATAGAAAGAAAGAAAAAGTGAGAGGTAGAACGGGAAAGATAGAAAGAGAGAGACAGATATAGATAGAGATAGATAGAGGGAGAGATAGATAAATAGAGAAGAAGGAAGAGAGAGAGATAAAAAGAAAGAAAAAGTGATATGTAGAGATAGATAGAAAGAGAGCGGCAGATATATATAGAGGTAGACATAGATAGAAAAATAAGGAGAGATAGAGAGAGATAGATCGAGAAAGATAAATAGAAAGAGAGGGACACATATAGAAAGAGAAAGATAGAGAGGTAGATAGCGAGAAAGATGTATGTAAAGATTGAGAGAAAAAGAGATATTTTCACATGCGTTGCATCACACAACACGTAACGAGCTTTATATTCACCATTCTCACGAATGAAATTTTGCGTCAAAAAAACGTTGATTCAGTTAATAAATTAAATCAAGTGTAATAGAACTGTTCAACATTTTATTTTATTTTTTTCTATGTATCTTTATTTATTTTATCCATTTGCGAAAAAAATATATATTAATTGGCTGCTGCAAATTCCTATGCATACAGACATACCTACATACATACCTGCATGCGCATTCACCGTACTTTTCAATTTAGCTTCTACACAAACGCGTGTCAATCATGCCTCGTGACGGCCAAAAAATGTAATATAACAGTGGTTTGCTCGCTTGTTTATTTGTCGGCTCTTATGTAAAGGCGTTTGAACGAACTCTGTGACTAGCGAATGGGCAGAACACAAGCATACAAATATTTATATTTAATAAACGAAAACAATATTCTAGAAAATTTGATTAAAAAACGACTATTTCTTTTTAAACCTTTTGTATATTTCGTGCAAATATTTAATTAAATAACTTAAAGCAAATAAAAAAATTACTTTGTAAATTTTAAAAATATTTACTTCTTATTAAAATAAATTTTTTTTTCTTCTTTCTCTCTTTGCAGGTAAGCAAACACTTCATTGTAAAATAAATCGCATATAAAAAATTATAAGAAAAAAAGTAAGTAGAAAAAAATTGTAATTGGAGATGCGGGGCATCGATCCCCGTACCTCTCACATGCTAAGCGAGCGCTCTACCATCTGAGCTACATCCCCTTCTGAATACTTATTCGCAGAAAGGCCCACAGTTGGTCAACGCAAAAAACTATCACTGCGTTACTTTTTTTAGCCAACTGTCGCAAGCAACAACAAGAGCAAAAAACGACATAAGAGCAACAAACATACACAAACTATATACACACATACATACATAGTAGAGTACAAGCTCTTCGCCTACCACCTTCACCTTCTTGTTGTGTGAGTGCGATACAAGCACACACACATTTAAGTTTTTGCCTTTATTTATTACTTTTATTTACTTGCATTTAGTATTTTTTATTTGTCTTATTGCGGAACGCGGATTCTATGCGTAGGTACATTTGGCGCTCTCTGAGTATGTGGCTTGAATACTTTACTACGGGCGCTTCGGTGCGTATAAGTAATTTATTTGTCGCTTCCAGCGAATAGAGCAGGTGCAATATATGAAAAAAAGTAGCTTAATTTTATTTGTTTTATTGCTTTATTTTGCTTTAGATTTAAACATTTAAATATATCGCACAGTTTTGCATGCACTACCACTCTTCCACTTATCTCTTTTGTAGTTTTTGATATATTCTTATAGGCAAATTATTAGGGAATTTAGTAAAGGCAACATTGGAATCTTCACCATTAGTGCCTCAATTTGGTATTCTGGAGTGCTGTAGGTGAGCATAGATTGACTAAGTGAATCTACACAAAAACCCAAGTAAAACTTTCGTACTTCTTGTGCTATCAACTCCACTTGTACTCAGGTTGCCCGCCAGTTGTAGTTTACATATGCTAGCTAGAACGTGTTTTAAGCCCCTTGTATGTATCGGGTGTATTTTTAAGAGCTTGAGTACTTAAGGCGGCAGCTCCCCCAGGCAACGGGTATTTCAATATTTTTTTGCGAAAAACTGAGAGTATTTTTTATCTTAATATTCATGCTTAAGGGGTTGGGGGTAGTCAAAATTTTCAAAAAATTTGATTTTTTGATTTTTTTTTGTGCATTTTCTTAAAGTACCATATCTTAAAAAGATTGTGTGAAAATTTGCAATGAATTCGACAAATACTTTTCGCGCTCAGGCTCTACATAAATCGATAGCAAAATTTAAAATGCGTTTTTCTCAAAACGATGGGTTTTGAACTCCTGATCACTTGGTAGGTTTCAACAAAATTTATACTGCTTTTGAAAAACATAAAAAACTCGTGCCTGAAAAATTTCGATTTTTCTTTGCAAAAATTAAAAATTTTTTTTTTCAAAAATTTCGATTTTTTTTCACAAATTGCGATTTTTTTGTAACTTTGAATTTTTTTCTTAAATTTCGATTTTTATTAAAACTTTCGATTTTTTTTTCAAAAATTTCGATTTTTCTGAAAATCTTCGATTTTTTTTTTTAAATTTCGATTTTTTTTTTTAAATTTCGATTTTTTTTTTGAAAATTTCAATTTTTTTTTAACTTTCGATTTTTGTTCAAAAATTGCGGTTGTTTTTCAAAACTTTCGATTTTTTTTCAAAAATTTCGATTTTTTTTTCAAAAATTTCGATTTTTTTTCAAAACCTTCGATTTTTTTTCAAAAATTTCGATTTTTTTTCAAAAATATCGATTTGTTTTCAAAAATGTCGATTTTTTTAACAATTAAGTGTGGGTTTTTTTCTCGTAAATCTGAAAAATATTTTCTAAGGCCTCCATATTGCTTTATAAAGCTTCAATCAGGCACAAGATTATCTATTAATGAAACTATTTTCTCTGGTCCGATTGATTTTCGATGAGTTTCGAAAAACTTGTGAGGGACTTCTGGAGAAACGGCTCCACATAAACAGCGATAACTTTTACAATTATTAATTTTTTTTTTTAGATCTTGCTAAAGTCAAGTCGAAAATTAATGTATTAATGCTATGTTTTTATTGTTGTAAAATAAAGCAATTGACCAGCAAATAAAAAAATTGACAAAAATAATGATACTTAATAGACAATTTGAGGTAGATGCAAAGGTCAATATGTTAAAGAATATCCCTGTAAAATTATGAGTTTATATCTTGATTACTTTTTGAGTTATATTCGATAGCGTGGAAACCAACGTATTTCGAGAAAAACGCGATTAAAGTTTTCGTTCTTACTTATCTTTCGTTCGATGCTCATCACTTCACTGGCTTTATAGGGACTTTTTAGATTTTCTATTAAGCTTAAAACATTGAAAAGATATTCTTTAGATTGTAAATGAATTTTTAAAGCAAAAAAAAAAAAATATGAAAAATTTGAGTGCTGGATATAATAAATGATAATATTTACAAAACAGAAATATTATTTGAATAAATTTGTTTTTTTTTTTTTTCATTATAATCTGGTAGATAATTGCATTATTTCTCGAAGCCGGAGAGCCGGATGTTATGGCTACAAGTTGCATGGTCCATTCGATCAGCCCACTTTTTAACTACTTTTTCCAACAAATGCGGCCGTATGGCATCAACGGAGGCTTGAATATTACTATAAATTGATTTGCAAGCGCAATGTATGGCAAATTGCACCGTCTTGTTGGAACCAAATGGCGTCAATGTTTAGCTGGTGAATTTTTGGAAACTAAAAAATTTAATCGGTATGGCTCGATAGTGCTCACCATTCATGGTAAGGTCAGTTTCTTTCTCATTTCCCAACAAATAAAAATCGATGCCGCCAGTGCTCTATGAACTTCGCAAACAGATTCATTGTATTAATTTCACATTTTTTTCGACTAATTTACAAACTAATCCCGACAATTCCGGGACGTTAAAAAGCACTGAGATTCCATTATTGCTACCATAGAAATACAATTTTTTTCCATAGCCCATTTCCCAACATGAAGTAGTAGCCAAATAGGTGAAGTAGGCAAGTGTTTGTTAGTTCATTTCATTAGTTTGCATGCACTTCAATGCCTTGATGAGCACTTAGATGCCAGGAAATGCTGAAAAGTGCAAGAAAATCAAATTACAGCTGACTCAATTACAGCTTCCCGCAACAGCAGCAACAACATACAACTCTCACTTGCCAACTAGGCCCATTATAAAAAAGTAGTCTCATTTGTAGACGACTAAGGAGTAACAGCTGCTCTGAACGTCCATACTGCTGCTGCAGTGCATTGGCAATATCGATGACCTCATATACAAAAATGTTTATTAAATAATTTATGGCGCTTACGGCAGTATATAAACACACACCGAGTGTGTTTGCGCATTGACGGGAAGTGAAAGAGAACGTCTGAATACCAACTTAGATGGCTGGCTGGCTGACTGCCTTGCTGGTCGTCAGTCAGGCGTGCGGCGGCCATTCAATCAAGTCAGGTAGAGAAGGGCGACTCGGCAAGCGGCGAGACGCTTCTACCACAGTTGTTGTTATTGCTATGCCTGCTGTCTGCATAAAATCCTATCTTCAAAGCTTTTTAAAATTGTTGTTGCTTTTTGTGTTGCATTTTATTTTGTTTATTTATTCTCTTGCAATGCTTTGCAAGTTTTTTGGGTCACCCTTTTGTTTTTTTTTTGTGATCCCTTAAGAAACTGTGAATAGTTGTTGCAGCAGATATTGCACTAAAATGTTGCCACTTTAAAGTTTTTTTTTTTTTTTTTTAATTTTTATTAATATTTTTTTCGCTTCCTTTGCTTCCCTTTCTCTTTGCCATTTTTTTTAGTACCGCAGCTGCTGTCGTGTCTCAAAAACTGGGTTACCTTTTGTGTTCTCGCTGTGCCTTGGCGGCTTATGGTTACAGCAGTTGTTGTGGTTTTTTTTGCCCATGCACTTATGTTTTTGTTGGCAACATATGTTCAACATCCGTGCAGTTTATTGGAAAGTGATAGTGCAAAGTATTCAGTGAAAAAAACCAAACTGCAAATTATCGCAAACAAAACACATCAAATTATTATTATTATGATGATGACTGCCCGTCGGCTATGCAATTCTTCCATTTGCGCTGTGTGACGCCAATCATTTATTTGACACTTACACGAACACAAATGAATATTTATATGCACGGCAGGTGAAGGGAGAAGGTATGAAAGACATGTAAGGTATGATTACTTCATATATACCCTCGTATGACCGCTCACTTCTGTAGCTTTTATGATTGGCAATTGTTGTTGTGCCCAGCTGCACTGAACTTTGAACTGACAAAAGTCATGCAAAGCTAAATTTCGATAAAAAGGCAAAAGGTTGACAACACCGATCGACAGATCAGAAAATTGAAATGTGTGCATTACTGCAGATCAATTGTTGTAAATCTCAGCTCTTAGTTTTACACCAGCATGTCACAAGTTTTCCAAAACGCCTTGATCAGTACTATATATATATATACTAGCAAACCCGGCCCGCTTCGCTGGGCAAACCCACGGTGGACCCACGTTTTGGCATATATTTCGAGACCCTAGTCATCAATAGGTATGAAAATTACCCCGTATTAAAGCACTTATCAACAGCTTTCATTTGATACCCATATTGTACATACACAACCAAAGGTTACCCGGGTCCACGTTTTGACTTATATCTCGAGACCCCAGTCATGGAGCGGCATGAAAAATACTCTGTACTAAAGCATTCACCAACAGCTTCAATTTGATACCCATATTGTACAAACACATTCTATGGTCCGCGTTTTGGTCTCTATCTCGAGACCTTAGTCACGGAGCGGCATGAAAAATACTCTGAACTAAAGCATTCACCAATAGCTTCCATTTGATACCCATATTGTACATACACAGCCGAAGGTTACCCGGGTCCACGTTTTGACCTATATCTCGAGACCCTATCTACCAATAGGTATCCAAACTATACGGAAACCATCTTGAATATCTACTTAACAATGTGTGTAAGTTTGGTTTAATTCGGTGCAAAGACACGGCCGGTTAGCGAACACACACAAAAAGTTGACTTTATTTTATATATAAGATATATATATATATATATATATAATTGGCGCGCCTATTTGTGGTGTGCGCCTTGATGTTGTTCCACAAATGGAGGGACCTACAGTTTCAAGCCGACTCCGACCGACAGATATTTTTATGAGGAGCTTTTTTATGGCAGAGATACACGCTGAGGTTTGTCATTGCCTTCATTTTGATGTTTCACCGAGATTCGAACTTACGTTCTCTCTGTGCATTCCGCAAGGTAGTCACGCACCAACCCATTCGGCTACGGCGGCCGCCATACGAATTCGAAAAATTAGTATAGATTTCAAAGAAGCATATGAAGAAAGTTCGAAAATTACTTCCATTTAGAATTATCCTTTTTGTATATTAACATATGAAAATTTTCCTTGGAAAATTGTGTCCGTAAATATTCTTGGAAAATTTCATAAAACTATACAAATTTGCATTGGCCATCACGTAAATCTATATAAAATTTTTAGTGAGTGTATCTTAGCCACCTTTGGCATAACCTTTATCATAACCTTCGGCTTACATGGCACCCAATGGGTTAATACATCGTAAAATATCAATAATATATGCCGAAATTTAGCACGCCAAACATCTATAGAAAATTCAGGCAGAGGAAAAGGTGTTGTGTTCTAGCTAAGGAAAAGCAATGGTATAAAAAAATGTCAGTGCTTTTGTAGCCCATTTTTTGATATTTTTTATACTGAGAAAAAGCCAAGACCGCCAGCAAAAAAATTTTCCCAAATTTCGGGTTACTTCAAACTTTAACTTTGTGGTACCAAACCACAATTGGCAATGAAAAACTGCGTATTCGATTTTTTTTTTAATTCCGATTAAAAATTCTGATATTCGGAGGAACATTTGTAGAACTTCTTTCAATTTTTTACGCAGATTGAAACTTGAAGTCATATGGATTTTGTAGCACTGTAAAATGTTAAAAATAAGCTTAATAGCAAAGTTATAATAAAAAAAATAATAATAATAAAAAAGAGTTACAAAAAAAAAATAATAATAAAAATTATAGCAATGAAAAAATTCAAGCTTTATGTTACATTGGCTTTGTTGCAATTAAACTACATTAAAAAATGTCTAGAAAATAGATAAAAAATTTACTAAATGCATAAAATTAAAAAAAATAGACAAAAAATAAAACAAAAATTGGATTAAAAATGAAACAAAATATAGATAAAAATAACACAAAAAAAGTTACTAAAAATAAAAATAAATTACATAAGAAATTAAAAAATTTATAAAAAGTAAATCATAATTAAATAAAAACCAAAAACAAAAACAAAACAGATAAAAAACATATTATTAAAAAGCTGGAAATCTAGATGGAAATTTGTTTAATGCTTTTTTAAATTAGTAGAAAGTTTCAAACGTTACGTTATATAGTTTTTTGTTGCAATTTGATTAGAATTAGATAAAAAATAAAAAAAAAAATGATTACAAAGTTTGAAATTTCAATTAACCATAATTACTCTCTCGGCTATCGCAAACTTGTAATCTAGCATTCCAGCGGCGTGTATTTTGTTGTTGTTAAATTTTCTAAACAGCAAAAAAGGAAAAGATAGACAAATTTTGAAAAAGTAAAATTAGGTGCTAACGGATTGACCATTGCACTACACCCGGATAGATATCAGTAGAAAGAATAGAGATGGGAAAGATAAAAAAGTGGATGGTAAGACGACTAAATTAGTTTGAGGTCACAAATCTCTTGGATTCATTGATGAATTTTACGAGATCCGAAAGAAGAAGAGTATGAACTTTGTCCATACTCAGTATATCGCAACCTAATATCCTAAGTCTGATTCTGGAAAGCTACAGAGTATTTGCTCTGCAGTGTCGAGAGAGCCATATCGAGCTGTCTATGACCCCCATGGCAGCCATATCCTGACCACAGGCGTTGTGTCCTGTAACTCCGTAAGGAATACCGTGGCCATCTGTCCTGTGGCATAGGAGTACTTAGTGTCTTCGTCTAAGTACCATCCAGATCCGCTTCCATTACTGGTTTTGGATCCGTCGGTGTAGAAAGTGTGCCGATATCCCGTTAATAGGTTCTCTGGACTTAACCATTGATGTCTCTCTGTGATCAAAACATCATACTTCCTACCGAAGTCAACGACAGGCACCCGATTGTCCACCAGCCTCGAGAACAGTGTGCACCGCTCCGACAACTGGTGGTATATCTGACAGTGGCCAGTGCTTACTTCATTTCCCCAGACTACCTTTAACTTGAGCCTGTACGCCGCCTTCATTGCTTCCTTTCGAATTTGAAGATCTAGAGGTTGCAAGTTCAGAATGGCATTAAGGGCATCCCCAGATGTCGTACTCATGGCATCTGTGATACCCAAGTACACACTTCTCTGTAGCCTGTTGAGGGGTTTTACTCTGGAATTAACCGTTATGGCTTTCCACCATACTACAGAGGCGTATGTAATAATGGGTCGAATCAGGGTGATGTACAGCCAGTGTACTATCGCCGGCCTGAGACCACATGTCTTGCCAAAGGTTCTCTTACACTCCCAGAAGACTTTTAGTGTTCGAAAGACCTTCTGCTCGACGTGCTTTTTCCAGGTAAGCTTACTATCTAGGATTACTCCAAAGCATTTAACCTAAGAAGACAGTTGCAGTGTTACCTCTTTCAATGTGGGTAGTAACAGGCATTGTGTTTCCAAGTGAAAAGCACTAAGGTGGTTTTTGTAGGATTCACCGAAAAACCATGCAATTCGCACCAATACTCAATCTTATTTAGAACTGCCTGCATTTTATTCCATATAACTTCAAGTGATCATCCTGAGATTAATACTACGCACACATCGTTTGCGTAGGCTTGGATGTGTCCAATTTCCTGCAAATCATTAAGAAGAGAGTCCACCACGAAGCACCAAAGTAGGGGAGAGAGTACTCCGCCTTCTGGGCAACCCTTCTTAACCTCAACCCTGACTCCTTCATCGCTTTCTCTATCCATTGTAAGCAGTCTTTTGGATAGCATAGATTGGATCCATCTGACAATTGATATGCCTTGGTTTATTATTAAGCTGAACTGATGCCATTGCTTTTGGAATAGTTCCTCATTGGTAAATAGTTGATTGCTGCATTCGTGGGATTATTTCCTTCTTTGACTCGGCGCAATGATAGCGAGGTTATTCTGGCAATAGATGCTCGAATTCGAATATTCGCCTAGAGAGCTTCTGAAATTATTGACTTTCTGGCACAAAGCGAAGTTCTCGTCATAGCATCAGCGAAATTAATTTGCGTATTGTAGGTCAAAGGGTTTCTCTGGTATGGATATATGCGGCTAATCGACAGCGCAGCGAGGGTTTTCTTCAGCGCAGTCTGCTACCACTACTCTATTTTTCTCACTTCGCAAATTACTATTTTTTTTGTTAATTTTCAACTGGTCCAGATGTGTTGTGGTTGTAGTTGATCCAAATTATTGAATAAACCATAACAAAGTGGGCGTGGTTTGTTAATTTACAATTCAAACTTATTTTGTTCGATGGTGAATACGCATCGTACAGTTTGTTGAAGAATAGCCAGTTGGCACAGTTAGGTCGCACTAACCGGAACAAAATTAGGGCTAGCAAAATTCACTCAGTAGCAATAGAGGCTCATTAGCATGACCAGAAATGATTTCTGCTATTCTGTTTCTATAAGTTTTTAAACCATTTCTATATTGCGGCGAGTGCAGTTAGTCCTTTGACCTATGCTGTGCCTAGACTAGGCTGAACTACTCCTGGAAGACGTGGGCATCAGAAATCTGAATGGTATACTTCGAAGCACAAAACTTTCTCGATAGTGCTGACTAAATGCCGCTGCTTTTTCTTAAGGGTACTTCGACCCTAGCGGTCATATCGCGAGAAAGATTCAAATATATTATAGAATCCACTTGTCGTTGTCCACGTTCATATGATATATCGACATACAAAAAAATGTATATTACTAATTGAATTTCATAGTTGTTACTGTGCAAATGAGAATAACATTTTTTTAATGAGGCCATTGAATTAAGTGATTGCAAACACATTTCTGTAAGAATATTTATAGGATAGCGAAAGAGCTTTTTGAGCTCGAGTAGTCGGATTTGATATGAGCAAATAAAATACAAGAATGTCTAATAAGAAAAGAGGACTGAATGCTTCACAGACGTTTTGTATTTATAAGATTAAGCAATTAAATTGTAAACACTTTCTGTCCCGCCTTACAAACTGCAGTCTCTGAAACACTTTGAGCCCCTATGTACACAACATTCGACGGACCCATCTGGCAACCCTGTATCTTTTGACAGAGCAAGTACAACAGTACACGCCACTCGAGCGCTCCCAAATTGTTGAAATTTACATTCAACAAAAGAAGTCAATTGTGAAAACTCAACGTGGGTATAAAAAATTGAATAATGTGAAAAGTGCGCCTTCTAAGAACACAATTAAACGTTTGTACGAAAGATTTTCGACTGGTGATGCTCTTTCTAATCCAAAGAGGCCAAATCAAAACCGACCAAGGCGTCGCCAAGGACTTCCCAAAATCGCCGTTCTCAGCAGTTGGGCATTGCTCGGACCACTTTACAACGAATTATCCGCATTGATTTGCATTTATTCCCGTATAAGATTCAATTGACGCAAAGATTGTTGCCTGCGGACAAGCTTCGTCAATTGGAATGGGCCCAAAGAGTCATCGAAATCCGTCGGGTCCGTCGAATATGGGCAACCCTGTATGTAGGTCAACATACACATAACTTCAGCGCCACCCTCTGAGAAATGCTCTGTGTAGTCAGTGGAAGATTTCTAGATTTGCTGTTCACACAAAAATATATATATTTTTTAATAAGTATCAATGATAAAATCTACATATGTATGTCTGACGAGCTATTATTAACTTGAGAGAATAGCAAGAATAACCTCTGCCAATAATGAACATAATTCTATGTCATTTTAAAGCTGACATCATCAGCTACAACGCCATCATCATCGTCATCATTGGCAACTGTTGTTGACCCAATTTGTTGTTACTGTTGTACTGCTGGCGTTGTTCACAACCTGAAGCGATTTTATTTTACAATATGTGTGTATGCAGTGTGTCAGTATATTATAAAACGGCAATTTAATGATGAGGGAAAATTATATTCAAGCTCAGAAGCAATACCTAATTATGTTGTTGTTATGTGCATATTTTTATGTGTTCGGTAGAGGGAAATACAAATATGTACGTGTGTATATAACTGAGTAATGCAACTTCATGTTAAACTGGATATGTACGTACATATTTCTGTGTATGTACATATGTACGTATTTATGTATTCACTTACATGCGACATTCTCTCTGAGGCAAGTGATTATGCCACTGGTTTATAATCACTGGTAATAATTATGACAACGGTTTTACATACACATGAAGTAATTTTAAGTAGGAGTGTAGAAGCTGAATAGCTGAATACAACAAGTAGGTAGCCGCATAAAGCTTCTTATGAATTTGTCATTATTATTATTGTTATATTTATTTGGATATTAGTATGCATATGTAAATACAGGGGCACATGCATTAGGGTGGTCCTTAAAAGCTTAGTTCCTATTAAAATTTGCATATATTTTGACATATTTTCATCTATAAACATATGCATGTATAAAGTAAGGACTTATAGATGTATTAGGGTGGTCCTTAAAAATTTAGATTTTAATAAACTTGAAGTTTTGTATGGTATATACACTTAATTACAATATTTTCTTCTACATACATATGTATGCATAGTGTAAGAACTTAAAAAAGTATATTATGGTGGTCCTTAAAAATTGTTTTTATTACATTTAAAATTTTGTATGGAACATACAATTATTTTCGACATGCATATATATGTCTGTATAAAGTTTGGACTTAAAAACATGTATTAGGGTGGTGCTTAAAACGTAAGCTTTTATTAAATGTTAAACTTTGTATGCCGCATACGCGTATTTTCTGCTACATATGCATGTCTAAAGTAAGGACTTAAAAAAGTATTAGGGTGATCCTTAAAAATTTAGCTTTTATTAAACTTAAAATTTTGTATGGTGCATAGACTTATTTTCTTCTACATACATATGTATGCATAAAGTAAGGACTTAAAAAAGTATATTAAGGTGGTCCCTAAAAAAATGTATGTCTATTACATTTTAAATTTTGTATGGAGTATACAATTATTTTCTTCTACACGCTATGTCTGTATAAAGTAAGAACTAAAGGAAAAATGTATTAGGGCGGTCCTTAAAACGTTAGCTTTTATTAAATGTTTAACTTTGAATGGCGCATACGCGTATTTTCTTCTACATTTGCTTGTCTAAAGTAAGAACTTAATAAATGTACATATTAGGGTGGTCCTTAAAAATTGTTTTTATTACATTTTAAATTTTGTATAGAGCATACAATTATTTTGGACATACATATGTAAGTATGTATAAAGTTTGGACTTAAAAACATGTATTAGGGCGGTCCTTATAACGTAAGCTTTTATTAAATGTTTAACTTTGTATGGCGCATACGCGTATTTTCTTCTACATTTGCATGTCTAAAGTAAGAACTTAATAAATGTATTAGGGTGGCCCTTAATTTTTTTATTCATTTTAAATTTTGTATGGCGCAAACACTTATTTTCTTCTACATAAATATGTATGTATAAAATAAAAATTAAAAAAATGTATTAGGGTGGTCCTTAAAAAATTATTCTCATTAAATTTTAAATTTTGTTTGTGCCATACAATTATTTTCTTCTACATAAGCATACCTAAAGTAAGGACTTATAAAAATATCTTTTTAAGGGTACTGCTATTTTCACGTTCACAGCTGTATGTCGTATGTTCACAATCGTATACAGCGAACTTTTCCCACAAATGTTCGATTGTCCAACTTAGCCTCGAATGCTCCACCAGTTGACGGCACTTGGCGCATTTCTCTGATTGGTTGTGTAATAAATAAATCCAGCACCGATTGCAAGAAAAGCAGGTTTTTACGATTGCAGGCCTCACAGCAAAAATACTAAACAGCAGGATCAATTATACCACTATTGGGCACTGTAGGGCAATCAAGGCATCCAATAAAGTATGTTTACCATCACTTCAGCTTTAATGTTGGCCATAGTGAGCATCGAATCTAGGACTAGTCGAATGATAACTAATGACCCAAAAACATTTTGCCTGCCTACGAATGGAGCTGCCTAGTTGACCTCAAATCAATAATGATGTTCTATTTGTAATAATACCGGCAGTGAGTGGCACTTTCATTATGCTTTTGATTACTTACACGCACAAAAGTCTACAAATAAGCAGCAAGAGGGCAATGAATGTGTATTTAATATGATAAAAATAGAATAAAATAAATAGAGGCGCCTCCGTGAATGACGCACTTTGCAAGTTATTCAGTAACGAAGTTGAGTATTTCTAATTTGCTATTAAAATTTTTCGGTTTCGTGCACCTGCTAAGGTGCTTGAAAATACCTACAAACCAAAGGTATTTAATAATTTCTATAAAAATGTAATTAGGACGCAACCAACTCACCTGCCCGCCAATGTGAATTGAGCACAAAAGTCAAGCGTAGTCGCAAGGTTGTTGTCGCTGCTTCATAAATTCGTAAGTAAATCCTTATCTCGATGTCTACAGTAATTCAGTTGGCAACTGGATTTCCAACCCGTTGAATGTAGGCTGCGTATCCGCCACGTTGCGTCCGGCAGTCCATTGTGTACGTTTTAATATTGCCTGCCTGCCTTGTGAATTATTCATTCACAGCGTGCGTGCATGTAAAAGCAGCAAAAGAAATTTAAGTTGATGTGGATTCCTTTGCTCGTACTTATATTCATTCATTCATATTTTGACTCTACCTCATTTCTTTATGATTTACTCTGTCCCATTTTGCGCTTCCGTTTTCATATTTCTGTGGGTATTGCGAAAAAAAGTGGGATTTAAGAGAATTGCTAAAGCGATATTTTCTGAACAAATCCTTTTTTCTTATTTGGAAATATTTCGTGTTTTCTACATGGTTTTCCTTGTTCCTTCCATAATTGCTCAAAAGTTTATTACTTTGGAACTTTTTTAGTGAGAACTTTTATTAATAAGTTTGAAGAATGAACTTGTTAATTTTCTTAAACATAAAAATCACTTAGTTTGTTAGGAAGAAAATTTTAGTAAAATTTACCGAAAAGTGTTTGAGGTACAGCCAGGCGTTGCAGTTCTAAAATGGATAAGTTTTTGATGCTGCGTAAAATAATTATAGCACTGGGACTTATTGACACGTTTTGACAATTTATTTGTTTCTTATGAAATTTTAATAATCTTTTATGAAAATATAGCTCGTTCGTCTACAAAAGCCATATAACTTCACTCCAAGTTTAAAGCTCTGTGCAAATTAAAAACAAAAATCAATAAATCTCATATTTCATATTATTGGGTACCCAGGTAAGGCATTAACAAAATCGCGTCCGGTCTTTAGAATTTGCTGTAAGCTGTCGTTCTCTATGTTGTGCGTCGCCTGAAGGTTTAAAGAGGTGGACGTCTGTCTCCCGTTGCCTCTAATGTTTTAAGGCTTAACTGATCTACTGAAATTTTCGTATGGACCCGAAACTAGTCGCTCCAGCAGCAATAGCCGCCAGCAAAGCCTTAAAGCGCAAAAAAAATCCTTGTAAACAATTCTTTCTCTGCGACCAAGTCGGTCTGTGAGATTTTTGTAGGAAGGGGGAGTAGAGGATGTCAAGCTTGACAAGAAAGAGCTTGACAAGAAGGAACTCAAAAGCAGACTTAGGTATATTTTCATTTTATACACTCAAATGATTTTGTTTAAGTTAATTGTGATATGCGCTTTGATTTGATATGCTCGACGCGAGCGCTAGCAATTTTTGGAATATTTATATACAGACGTTTTCCACGATGTACCGATTGAAGAGGTGTGGACAACATCAGACAGTTAGCCGACTCTCAGTCGGATTTTGAAGGAATCAGCTGCTTGGCTGACGTAACAGGGGCCGTGACAGCGGTTTGTTTACAAAAAAAAAGCTGAGAATTTGTTGTGGATAATGGAAAACGATCCACGCGCCCTCACCCATGTCACTTTGTTGCCGGCTGAACAACGACGGCCGACTTGGACGAGTGTGTGAAATGAGCTAGCAGTATTCTGCTAACGAGTACCCGGTGACGTGGCAGCCGCAGTTACTCTTACAATTGTGATTCGAATGGGCGTACCTAGTAATCTAACATCCTTGGCCTTTACGTCAGATATTCCGAGCTCACCTCCCAACAGTCGGTTGTACGACTGCCTGCGCCAAAAAAGCTATACCTGCCCACTCAATAAACAATACTCACATTACCTTCTCATTTATGCGCTAAACAGAGGAACGGAAATATTTTCTGCTGACCCTCTTTCATAAGCAATTCAGTTCAATTTATCTAAGGTAATTTTTTGGTTTTGCAGTTGCACCAATTGAGCTTGTTTGCAACTAGAAACACTTTCACCATTTTTGCGGCAAATTTTCCATTTTATCTTAAATGAACTACGCAGACCCCACAAAGCAACGAGCAAACAATGCAAAATCGGAAAGTTTGCAAATAAAAATTATTATTCTGCCATTTCAACTACCCACCTACGAACACTCGTACGTAATTCCCACCCCTTACTGCCGCAGTATCTCTCCATCTCCATCGCTTAATGCTACGAGGTGCGCAGAACGCGACGACAATCAATCCTTCAAAGTAATCAAGAGTTCAATGTAAATAAATATTTGCAATCATTAAAGAGAAAAATGAAAAATGAAAAAAAAAAAAAAATTATTGATTGTGGAAGCTGAGTGAAGTGTAAACAACGAATATTCGCAATAAAAAATGAAAATTATTTGCAGAAAAGCGACGCTAGTGCGTACAATCATTCGCAGCCATATTCGTTGATTGACAAACGCAAGTTGGAAATTGTCGATTGAAAATAGAAGGCCCACTAATGCCGTAATAGTTTTTTGGCTTCATTCAGTCAATACGTTCATGTAAATGTGACCTGAGTGTTCTTTTGAAATTAACTCAGAGTTATTTGCATTTTGGTTGCGATTGGTTTGACGTTTCAACTCTAACTTATTTACCCAAGCGTGATGTCAGAAACTATTAGGTTGGGGAATAAGTGTTGGGAAGATATTAGGTTGGGGAAATAGCGTTTTTAGCGAAGACGTTTATTTAAACAAAACCATAATTATATCAATGAGTTAATCAATTATATATTCGCCGTTGCTGTTCACAATCTCGTCTCACCTCTCGACCAATTTTTTGATGCCGTTTCGCCAAAAATTACCTGGTGTCACAGAAGTTGTTGAGCCAGTTTTTAAGGACTTCTTTGTTACCGAATGTAACACACATCATATGGTTTGGCAGTGAGTCGCAAAGATGATAGTCGTTTGATGTAAGGTCCGGAAAATCGGCGGATGCTGAAGGATTGTGGTTTGCCCATGTCGATCAGGTCTTTTCAGTTGAATGGATGTTGAATACGCGGTGTAGCTGACCAATGTAGACCTCCTTGTTGACCGTGGCCATCTTTTCGAGCATTACCCAGCGCACCAGGCCCTCCCAGTCCCACCAAACACATATCATAATCTTCTTTGGACGAAGATCCGGCTTGACTCTCGGCTTTGGCGAGCCACCCACTTCTTTCTTTGCTCCATACTGATGTATAGGCACCATTTCTCATCTCCTGTAACGATTCGGTAAAAAAAACCTTGTTTATAACCGCGTGCTGCTCGATGGCGGGCGAGGTGCTGAGAAGCAATTTGAAGGCGACTCTCATATTTTTTTTTTTTTTTTTTGTTTGTTGAGCTCGTGAGACACCCAGGCTCCGAATTTTACGGTAAGTCCCAGTGAGTGAAGGTAATTGAGAATCGTTTTATGATCGGAGTCCGCCAATTGACGAATAGTTTGGCGGTCGTTCTCCTTCACAATTGATTTGAGACGTTCTTCATCGAATTCGAAAGGTCTTCCGCTGCGGAACGTGACATCGACGTCAAAGTCGCCATTCCGTGCTGTAGACTCGCCTATGACTCTTCTTCATACACATCGCAAATGTCCCGGGCTGTTTCAGCAGCTTTTTGACCTCAATGAAAAACAAAGAAGAGCAGGGTCGAAAATGTAGATTATTGCCTCCTGGGTACCTCATTTCTAAGCCTCAAAACTTATAAAAAATTAAATAACTCAAAAATACAATTAACATAGCTTTATATAGCAGGAAAAGTTGTATCGAATGAATACTTACCCTTTGTCAAAGAGCAAACAAATCGTTTTAAAATAAAAGAAAATATAAAAACGCTACGTAGTTATTCCCCAAGCCAATAGTAAACAGCTACACTAAACTCACGCCAAAATTAAACTTTACTTAAATGTGCGCGAGCGGATAAAGTTCGAATCGCATTTAGCACTTCCTTACTTGTGGTATAGAAATTTTGCTTACTTTTCACCTTATTTACTGTTTCACGGATGACTGATAATAAATTTTAATTTGAGTTGGAAAATTTATTACACCATTTCGTACATTCCTTTGAAGCCAGACAGCTCGGCACGTAGGCTACGCAACTCACGATGCATTAAATCAGAAAAAGGCACTCAATCACCCACACAAACGCATCCATTTTCATCTTTTCACTCATAATATTTATGGATTTTCTTTAATTTTCGGCTGATGTGCGCTTAAGTGTGCTTTTAATAAAAACTTATACTACTACAGCAGTGGTCACCGTATCATATGCGACCACAATTTAAGTCGTAAAGCCCAACTAAAGTTTACTCATACACAAAACATACCACGTGAAACTAAAATTAGAAAATTTACAACAAAGATTCTTTTTTTCACCGTATCGGAAGATTTAAAATTTTTGCAAATGGCGTTGTACGTCAATCATGTTTGACTCTTATTAACGTGGCAGTTGCAGTATTGAAAGAGACGAGCCACGGAGCGCTTGGAGGTGAGGTCAAAATGAAGATGTCCATCACTCAAAATCATTATTAAGTGAAAAAGTTATTCAAAAACAAAATTGAATGCTTAATTTTGCACCATTTTATATTTGTTTATAGAACCAAAGCTTTGGAATGGCTCGCGTAGTCTCAATTACTTTGTAGTGTTGAAGTTCGAATAGAGTCCCATAATCCGTTTGATTTTCCGATGCTACTACGCCAAAGGTTTTTATAGCTCTTAAGTCGGATGCCATTCCATCACTGTTATGTAATGCACCCTTAACCAAAACTTAACCTATCTTAGAGAATGCATCATATTTGTCTCCCTTTTGCTGTTTGGTGTTTTTATTTTGCCGTATTGAGGTTGTAAGCCTATATATTGAGATCTCTTCATATTTCACATTCGATCACTTATGAGCTACTCACTGACTTGACTATTACGCACTTCCATTTGGAAACTGGCTGGAAGTGGAAGCGTTCTTTTGCAAATTCTAATATCTCGGTGCAAGCGCAGTGACCTTTTACCATGAAAACTAAATAAATGCATCTTTGTGACACTCTGGCGGTTTGGTCACCTCCAAATGTATACATGAGCAATACGTTTCCTCAAAGTAAAAGGGAAATTATCACTTGCCATATTCGAGAGAATTACTACAAATTAAAAATGAAATATGTGCTTTTCTTCTGAAGTCGAATGTTTTTTTCCAATTTGTACGAACTTTCACTTTACTCAGGGTTGCATTTATTTTAGGCAGTTTTTAGCCTATTTAATTTTGGTGTTCATATATCTGATAATAAAGGGAATTTCAAAAGTGACGGCTAGATGTCAGTAGTGAATAATTCCTAGACGGTGTCTTGTTTTTTTTATGTCTTCTTTGACATTTGGCAAGAAGGCAAATATACCTTTTTATTTTACAATAGAACAGTGCGTTAAAACTATTGAAAATTGTCATGAAAATGATCGACCTTTAAGAACAACAAATCGCAAAATTCGTGAATTTTTTGGTGGAAATTATTGTCCGAATGAGCGGGCAATTCAAAGGTTATTGAAAAATTTCAAGAAACTGGTTATATCGACGATAGCAAAAACATTGTCAGACCAATGGAACTGGACGTTCTGTTGAGAAAATTAGTGCTGTAGTGCAAATAGTTGCTGCACAACCTTCACCATCGATATCTCGACGTTCTCAGCAAGCGATAAGGCATTCATTAATTGATTGTTTGGCGGGTTTTACCACATATAACTTTATTATAAAACAACATTTAGGCGCATCCTTTGAAAGATGTGAAGTTTTGTATATTTGTAAGTTTCTGAATTTAAATTTTTGTAACTCAATCGGCGAATTTGCATAAAATTTTGCAGACAGTTTGTTTGTGACTTATTTTGAATTGTAGGAGAGTTGCCACCTGTTAAAAAGTTAAATTAAATTAAATTAATAAGTTCATTCAAATATTACAACGAGAAAATATTCAAGACAGCTTAATTTCGAAAATATTTTTAAGAGGGCTGCCACCTGTTAAAAAGTTAAATAAATTTTAATCAATATTGCAACGAAAAAATGTTGAAGGCAGCTTTATTTCGAAAATATTTTTAAGAGGGTCGCCGCCTGTTAGGGAAGCTAAATTAAATTAAATTAATAAGATCCTTCAAATATTACAACGAGAAAATATTCAAGGCAGCTTAATTTCGAAAATATTTTTAAGAGGGCTGCCACCTGTTAAAAAGTTAAATAAATTTTAATCAATATTGCAACGAAAAAATGTTGAAGGCAGCTTAATTTCGAAAATATTTTTAAGAGGGCTGCCACCTGTTGAAAAAGTTAAATTAAATTAATGAGTTCATTCAAATATTACAACAAGAAAAAGTTTTAGGCCCGCTTAATTTCGAAAATAGTTTTAAGAGAGTTGCCACCTTTTAAAAAAGTTAAATTAAATGAATAAGTTGATTCAAATACGATGAAAGAATGTTGAAGGCAGCTTAATTACGAAAACATTTTTAAGAGGGTTTCCACCTGTAAAAAGTTAAATAAAATTGAATCAGCAAGTTTAAATGTTGCAACAAAACAAGGTTTAGTACCGCTTAATTTCGAGAATATTTTTTAAGGGGTTGCCACTTGTTTGAAAAACAGTTCAAGTAAAAATAAAAAAAAAAAAATGAAATATAACACTATGGCTATCAAAGGCAATTGGTTTGAAAAATCTTAATTCAATAAATTAAATAATTAATGATAAATAATTACAACTTATGCGGGAATATATTTCTGAAGATGGTTGCCACTTGTTTGAAAGAGTCGTCAATTCAATTTAATGAATAAGTTAACTGAAATAAAAGAGGTATGAAAATTATTTATGGTGAATATATTTGTGAATAGCGTTGCCACATCAACTATGACTCCATTTGCAAAAATCATAATATATTGCGATAGGGTGATTAGTTTGGCTATTTTTTATAATGCACGTCACTTTTTGCTTTTGTTTTGCGTATTTGAAGAAAACACCGTTTGGGGGAAAAAACTGTAAAAAAGCAGCGGATTGTTTTGGTAAGTTGTTTTTTTACTACACTCTAAAACTGCGCACCAATCATTTTTCTAGAAAGTCGATTTAAAAATCGAGAAATTTTTTATTTATTTATTTTTATTTAGTTTAGAGATTTTTATTTAATTTAGAGATTTTTATTTAATTTAGAGATTTTTATTTAATTTAGAGATTTTTATTTAATTTTGAGATTTTTATTTAATTTAGAGATTTTTATTTAATTTAGAGATTTTTATTTAATTTAGAGATTTTTATTTAATTTACAGATTTTTATTTAATTTAGAGATTTTTATTTAATTTAGAGATTTTGATTTACGTATATGGATTTTTTTTAGCCCATGAGCTTAACAACTTTTCTAAAACTTAGTAATCATTAGAATAAAAATATTAAAAAAACAACAGAAAAATACTTAAAATTCGTTAAAATTGAAGTGCTATCGTTTGTCGCGGACTGTAGATTCTTATATCAGAGATTATTCGAATCAGCTAATTCTGCACTAGTTCAAAACTAGTTCGAGTTACTACAGAAGAGTGCGATGCATCACATGAAAGCACAACTTACAGCGTAACCAACCGACACATCTCCATACAAGTCGTTGAACACAGCCGACCAATGAAAGTGTAGCAGTCCGTGCTCAGCTGCTGTACACAACTGAGCGCCTTTGTTGGCCGCTTTAATGACGATAAACTTGTGAAATTTATCACGCGCCAGCTTATGCGTAAAATGACACATAGTCTTTAATATTTAATATGCCATAATGTGACAGTGATGAGCTTTATTGGTGGCAGCTTTTCCTCATCTGCCGCTCTCGTTTTGCGTTTATTAATATAATATATCAGATTTTTTTTTTTATATTCTTGATTTGGGCATTTGGGCGTTTAATGTGCACATTGAGGAATTTTATGTTCTGCAAATAGTCATAATTTTTCAACGCTTTTTTCACGCCATTTTCCACCTCTTTGATCCGATATATGCGAGTATATGACCATGTTATTTATATCCACAGGCCGTCATTCACATAAATTGTCTACAGCTTGGAAAATAAATTAAAAAATCAAGAGAGAAATGAGTTCTTTATTAAACTGCTACGCTACTTAAATTGGCCCATCAGTTTTTAAGGCCACTAGTTGTAATGTGCATAAGATTTATAGACATCAAATGCTCAGTCGTTTGTATTTGTTGTGAAATGAGCAGCTTTCAGCAAAACACTAAATCCCATATATATTTTCTGTCTGTCGCTTTTCAAGGTCTTCTTGCTTATTCTTCGTTAAAGTTTAATATCGTTTTGGGTAAATATTTGCGGGGAAACTGTTTTCTTAAATTAATTGTAATCAACTGTTGAATAAAGGATGTCTAAGAAAGGATATATGTAGCATTGCTTTCGAGTTTGTAAAAGTAGGAAAAATGCGATTTTGTTTTATGACGCTGGTGGAAATTGGGCCATTCATAATTCCAGATCTACAATTGTTGAATACTTTTTCGAGCGTTTGCTGCACAAAAGCTTGTATTTCGAGGGTGCTATAGTGTTTTGCACTCTCGTATCGACCAGTGAGTTCAAATAGCTCAAGAGCTGGTAATGCCAAAGCTGGCATACACTTACGTTCCTGGAAAAAGACTCATTACTAAACGATTATTTCAATAAATCGTTGGCAGTGAACACGGACAGTAAGGCATGTGCCGTATACCGTTGAAAGCAAATCTCTTTCAGCCATTCTCTATTCTGATCGATAGTGAAGCTGAGAACAGGATTTTTCCTTGCTTCCGAAGAAGTATGATCCAATTATGTATTTTGCCCTCAAACAACGCGTGGTGCATCAGCAGTTGCTGAATCATCTGTGAATTAGTGTTGCCTCAAGTGATTGAGCTTGAAGTGATTCTCATAACTAAACACTGTTTAATGTTTTGATATTTTTCAATAATGAGCTCGTGTAACTTTCAATGCTAAGCCTGTGTTGGACTGTCATCAAATTCTGGCGGTCAAGCATAACAGACCTCGTCTAACCTCAAATTTTAAAGGTCGCGCCAAGAAGCACCGAGAGATTTGGCAACTCCTCAATCACTGCCCATTGCATTTAAAGCTCTGAAAAGTGAGAGATAGTCGAGGAGAAAAGGAGGGAAGTAACAGAAGGAAAAATATAGAATAGAAAAGAGGAATAGTGGTAGTTAGACCTGTGAAAATGTTTAAGCTTCTTTGATAAATTTCAAAATATCTTCCAGAGAACGAATTTAACTTGTTCACATGGCATCTGAACCCGAAATACTTAGCCTTGCTCTAGCAAATGCGGGACACGCACAGAAAAAATGCTCAGTGCCATCCACCTCCTCTAAGCATGGCAGGCAAATCGGGTTCTCAATGATTCCAATGGTGGTCATATCGATGGTTTTCGAGAAAAATGACACAATTTAAAAATACAAAATACTGAGGTGGGTCAGTTTTCTAGATAATTGACGCGCCAATTCCATCACCTGACAAAACGACACTAACGCCATTTCTGAGAATTGCTTCAAGATTCGCTTATGACGCTTTTCCAGATAAAAATATAAAAACTCTATATTTGAGTTTTGCTTTTAACGGCAAAACTCCGAATTTGAATTAATTTTGAGTTGTGTCGCTTTTCTCGAAAACCATCGATATGTTGACCCCATGGATTGTGTCCTATAGTAATAATGACCATCAACCGAACGTCTTTTCTTCCATGTTTAGAAGAAAGTCTGACAGTTTGCTGTGCGTGCTTGTCAGAAAATATTTACTTTGCAGTTCTGCAGCGTTCCAGACCGGACCACCGCTCTTTATGTAAATTGCCTACATAATCGGTGATCCACTTCTTGATTCCTGCAGAACTGATTCCGGTTATTGGCTTTGGTCCCTGTGGAGGAACCGCTGACTCACAGTTGGCCAATTCATTGGCAATGAACTTTAACCCCGCAGTGTCCTGGAACCCATATAAGTACGAGCTTATTCCGTCTTGCAACAGATTTAAGGTTCTTCTTACATTCTTGAACAATTTTTGAGGTTTGCTTAGCGTTCTCCAGAACTTTTAGCGCAGCTAACCGTCACTAAAGACTCCAATCTGTTTCGCGCTGCATATCTTCTCAATTATCCTTTTCAGAATGGCAAAAATATCCGTTTGGAAAACTGTTGCCATTCCTCTTATACCTACTCTCGTTTAAGTGCCATCTGGGTCTATTTCATTCTTGGAGCCATCGGTAAAGAAAGTATCCTGCAAGCCTCTTTGAATGCACTCTGAATGTCATCTCACCTAGGTTCCAAGTTATCGGGACCTTAAAAAACCTACAAGATAGATTAGCTTGCAAGGCATGCATTCTCTTTTCGAAAACAAGCTTATTGCAATCTTAATTACCTAAAAAAGGCGGTGCTTGCAGTATTTCAAGGTAAACGCAGCTGAAACTAGACTGGAAACGAGTACAAGGTGCGTAGCCTCTGAAAAAGGAGTAGATATGTCCTCATCGAGTATATACTATGTCCTCCTAACACTGGGTATTGGTTAATAAGCGAGCATGCCGAAGCACTGCTGTGAAAGCTGTATCACAGATCTATCAAACTCTCCGTTCCTGCACCGAATTGTGTAGAAACAGGTTTCAGCTTTCCACCGTTTCAACTCAATTTTTAGTCACTCTAAATCAGATGGTGGATATCGAGTTAAGAGAACTCAAACTTTGCGCCCATTAAGGCGACTAAGTGGAGTAAAGAACTGTAATGCAGCTAAATGTGGTATCACAATGGGCTTGCATCTTTGGTCCAAGTGTTTCGCTGGAGCCTGCCTAAAGTCTAACCTCACGACTGAAAATTTGCTGACATTCTTGGTAAATTCGAATTGCAGATATAGATTTTCTTCTTTCCTAAACGCTACTCGATTGTAAAACTTTGTAAAGGCATTAAAAGCGCAGACTGAACGAGGTTATGTCGTGAACGACAAAGTAAGCTTTTCTTCATTCGACCCCTTAGGAGGAAATTAGCGCAGTGGTCTAAATTTAAAGCATAGCGCGTAAATTTTCCCCTCTACTAATGTAATTCTCTTTGCTTCTAATCTTCGTTCATTATTTAACCTCTATTGAGGTAATCAGCGTGAATAGCACCGCGTGTACCCCAAGCAACTGTCACCAAGGCCTCATTGAAACACAGTCGGCCCAACCTAACCTTTTTCATATTCTACTCACCTAGGAAACTTCACTTCTCCTAACACGTCTTGGCCTTTGCTGCGCTATGGTGCGTCTAAATTGGTGCGATTCAATTATGATCGCGAAATGTCACAAAAACCTCATTCGTACTGCCATTCAGTGTCGTCAAGCGCTCCTTTGAAGATGTCAACGTATTGCGTTTATTGTCAATAAAACTAATTGGAAGATAAGTCAGAAAATGAAGGTGCGTTCATGCTTGACAACCAAAGTGTTGAATTCAAGGTGACACTGCCCATCTGCTCGAATTGTCTGCAACTTATTGACTCACATCCTTATAGAGAAAACATTCTTATTCAGGCTCTGTTGCTGAATTACTTTACTTGGACTTTTATTTAAGGGGTTACATCTAGTTAGAAGCCCTGAAAAATGAGGTTTTTAAAAAAATTTTCCTGAGAAAACTTCTGAATTAATTGTTTTAAGCCTTTGTACACATATTATGGTAACTTTGAATAATATTTAAAAAAATTTTATTTGCAAGAATAACAGTTTTTATAGCTGCTACAGCAGATTTCCAGGAACCCCTCCAAAAAAAGACGTTTTACGGTGACCACTATATCTCCGAAGTGGATTATCTGAAATGAAAAAACCAAACGGATTTGATTAAAGTATTGTATATTCTTGTAATTAATCGAAGGAATAAGCAAAAAAAAATTTATTGACAAAATGGCGGCTCCTCAAAAAAAAAAATCTATTTTTTGGAATAGTTTTGACCTTAAATTGTGTATAAACAAAAAAATATTTATCGGTTTTAAAAAAGCTTCGATTAAGTACTAGAAAATATAGTTCAGAAGCCGGTGTAAAAATTTCAGACTAACCGGTTTAGCCGTTTCCGAGAAATCGTGGTCACCGACTTTCAAAACACAGTTTTGAGAAAAACAAGGTTAAGGTTTTAAAAGCTAATTTAAAGTGCTCTGACGCGTCGTTACATTTATGCGTATAACTTCAAAAATAATCTTCGGAATGACTTGAAATTTTCATAGTGTTTACTTAAATATATGTACATTACAAAAATGAAATAAAAAAAAAATCGATTTTTTGAAAATTCTAACTAGATGTAACCCCTTAAGAAATTAGTTCAACATTAATAAAGAAAAAAAAAAAAAAACTTTTAGCAAGTAAATTGCTTCTCCTATATCTAAGAAATTATTTGCACATTAAAGCAGAAAAACATTTATTTTTCAACTACATAGAAAAAGTTCCGAATAGCTCTTTAAAAAATATGCTATTCTACACTCGCATAAGAGCAGCTACAAAAAGTTTCGAGTGGCATAAATGCAGTAATAATTGCCAACAGAAAATACTTTATAAGGCATAAATTAGCCGTTGTCAGCACTTTAGTACATATTCATTCTCACCCCCAAAATTTACTACTGCTGCGGCTGCACACGCATAACTCATTCAATGTAGGCCGCAATCGTCGACATGCAGGGCGTATGATTAACTTTTCATTTGGTGCTACACAACAGCCAAAAATTGTTATCCCCATGAGTCGGTTTATAGTTTTACTTTTTGTGTGGCATTCACCAAACTTCTGTACACATTTTTGTGTACCACAGCAGCAACAACAACAATGAAAATAAAAATTATCACACGAAAATGTGTAAAAGCAGCGGGAAATAAAGAAAACAAAACCAAGGATTGCTCGAACGGTTGAGTAATCGAATAATTACACTTTGTACTGTGCGTGTGTGTGTGTGTCCATACGTTGCTATGAATGCGGAAAAGTTTCACTAAGCGTGCGGGCACATAAACATTATTTCGGTAATGACTAAAGACTTGCACATACATGCACACATACACATGCATAAATATATATACACATTGTGGCAATTATGTAGTGCACATGTTAATGAGTAATTTGCTGAAAAACAAAGAATACAATTGGGGATTACAGATCAAAAGAAAGAAAATTTTTAAATACCATAAAATTGTGCATGACAAAGTGTGGTGAATTTTTACTGCATTTCGCTTATTTGGCAGCTATAGGTAGTAGGTATATGTGCTAGCTTAATTAACGAAATTTGCTATATACCTATACATACCTACTCGTACTCGTATATGAGTATCACGCTTTTATCCGTGTGCCAAACTTGCGCTGAATATACTCGTACAATTCCACCTTATCAGGCGGGCCAAAGCTTCATTCACGGGCGTTCGGCTCAAAATCTTGTCATGCATGTTGTACAATATGTGTGCATATGTATGTATGTGTATTTGTGGGTACTCTTGAAAGCATGCGATAGACAACAACAGTAGCTGTCACTGCTTTATCCAATCTGTAGTCAACAGAAACGCATAAGCATTGTTGTCGAGTGAGATATGAACGTCACAAGCACAATCTTGGTTATTGTCAAAACCGGTTGCCAGTAACCGGACGCATGGCCACTGGCCACACACACACACACACACACACACACACACATGCATGCATGCATACATTTATATAACAATGTGCCGGTCTATGCATTCTTGCGAGGGTATGGCGCACTGTGTGGCGAACTGCGGAAAAATAAAAAAAATAAATAATAAAAGTGTCGTGCATGCGTCCGTATGACAAAATATGGCATGAATTAAGACACAATTTGCTCCCTCATCTAGCAAAAATTAATCATCAAATTTTATTTTTGAATAATTTCCATTTTGAGTGATTTCAACAGTACAAAGTAGTTCGAGTCTATGCGAGTCGTTGCAAAGCTTTAAAACAAATACTAGGTGGCGCAAAGTTAACCATCCATTTTTTTTTTTTTTAATAACTTTTTAATTAAGGGGGGAAGCTGGTCTAGAGCGCAAAAAATGGGCATATTTTATGAATTTATTTTGACTCAACAAAGGAATCAATCGAAAATCTGTGAAATAGGTTTAATAATATAGCTTTCATGGTACAAATACAAAATTTTTCATCTGAATTAATTTCAAAATGGCCGCTGTCCAGCAGTTCTCCTAAGGCGCCTTTTTTTCTAGTGGGTCCATTGCCGAAGACGTAAACTCCTTAATTTTTGTCCTGGATCAAAAAATAAAATTTTTTTAGTTTCTATATAACAACAGAAAGAGACGTACGTAGGATTTTTTCGATATTTTGTTTTTTCGCGAAATGGTGCACGTTTGAACAAAAAGTTACAATTTTCACTATAAAGAACGACATAAAATTGTTGATTAAAAAAAAAACTATGTAATATAAATAAAAAATCCTACGTACGTCTCCGGAGAAAGGTATTTCGAATGTATTGTCAAAATTTCGTAAGAATCGGTAAAGATTTGTTCGAGTTATGTCTTCGGCCAGTTTAAAAAAAGTGATTTCGAGAAAAACGCGTTTAAAGTTGTAAGTAGCGTTCGGGGCATACCTGCGAGGCACTGCCGTCGAATGAAAAATTTGGGCATTTAGACATTTTTGCTGGCATCCCTCATTTGGTATATTATTTCTAAGACCCTAAAGCACCTTTTAACACAAAAAAATTTTTTTCGATTTTCTCAAAATTCTATACCAGCTTCCCCCCTTAAAGAAGAAATAAAGAGAATTCGTATGATTCAAATCATTATTTTGACCTTTACGCTCTTCATTGATTGTTTGCTCCGTTGCTGTAACTGTCTAGTTTACGTACGTTATATAACATAAATTTTAAATCTTCCGATATGGTGATTAATTTTGCGCCACTTTGTATGCAGAAAAAGTAAAACATGTTCAGGGCATAAATTATTAAACATCAACGCAAATTTTGAGCTACTTTAAACTTGGACTTCATTAAACGAGAATACGTAAATCTAATGAGCTATAAAACTGCGTAGCCAGTCTTTTTTAAATTCTGATTAAAAAAAATTGAGATTTTGATGAAAATTTTGTGAATTTTTTTAAATCGTGTAGAAAGACTGAAACTTGGATTATTATGGTCCACTTGAGTGGACTTCTACACACGGCACCATCCTCCGTCTCTCTTGCCAAGAAGTGCTACTTTAGACTAAGTAGGCAATTGAGTAGTAAAGTCATCTCTCGACGAACCAAGCTAGCACTTTATAAGGTTCTCTCATGCTTGGACGATGAGAACATCCGACGAGGCGCCCCTTGGAGTGTTTGAGGGAAAGATTCTGGTGAAGATTGTTGAACCTTTGCAAGTTGGTGAGTATGGCAGGCGAAGGAATAATGAGCTGTATGAGACTACATAAACATAGCGCAGCGAATAACGATGCCGCGCCTTCGTTGGTTGGATCATGTTGAGGTCGGAGTGGATACAAACGCTCCAGCTGGTGGTGGCAGAGAAAGAGGAAGGCCTCTTTTGCGTTGGAAATATCAAGTGGAGAAGGATTTACCTTCACTTGGTGTCTTCAACTAGCGCCGGTTAGCACGAGAAAGAAAGTGGCATTAACAAATTGTACTTCACATGAGAGAAGGAGGGCATGTCACTTGTCCGACTTTAATTTTTTTGTTTTTTTTTTTGATGTAGATATTTATCTAAAGTAGTATGAAATATTGGCGTATCCACAATTTCATGAAAATCAAGCCACGTTCACTATTTTTGTCCACACTAAGCATGAGGATGCAACACTGTGCGGCCTAGTCATCGGACGTGTTGATAAGGCGGATAGATACTTTTAGTCATTGGAATGTGGCGTGAATTGCGTAATTGTTGAGCGAGTAGTCGTTGTAGGCCATATTGGTTTGTATAATGTACAAGTAAAGGCATGCAATTCATATGTGAAGCGAAAGGACAATTTTTCCATGCAGTTTAAGAAGCATCCGATTCGTAGCAAATAGCTTTCACTTTCACTTCTACTGACGTTATCAATGTCGTATAGCTTAAGAAGCTTTTGGTAAGCCAACACCAGTGTATCGGAGTCCAATATTGGTCAGAAGAATAAATAATTCCGATTCTGTTAGGGTTTATTCCACTCCACTTAAACTTAAAGTTGATGCTTTCTTTGTTGTCAAGTTCTCTTAAAACTATTGGTAAAATTTGCATTGTATAGAGGTTTTCTTTTGTACAAGATCCAACGTGGTAAAGATAAATCTGTCATATTTGTTCTCAGGATGCTCAAAAGGACTCCCTCTAGGGTTGTCGTGGAACCAGCTATCCTGTGATCGGTTAGTATTAGTTGTTATTATTATTGGCTCAGAACATGAGCTCCAAGTAGCGATAGTGAGCGCACACTTGGTATGGATGACGTAAAAATTGTAAGCCCAAAGTGAGTAGTTTGTCAGTAGTTTCAATACAATACAGCCTATTATAGTGCCAAAGCTCCTGCTATCATGATTAACCGCAACTTTAGAAAACAATTCTTAGCCTGGTTCTTTTACGCTCAATTTTAAATTTGTCGGATGTCCACAGTAGAAAACGCTAGGAAAACCAATATCGCATAGCCTACGCGGGTCATAGGTGTAGAGAAGAAAAAATGAACTTGCAGAGTGGACGTAGATGGGATCCGAACGATGACTGAATTACAGTCGTGTTAAGATGATTGTTGTGCTTAGATGATTCCAAATCATCCTTCATCCAGATCAAGCAAAAAGTAAGCTTACCTCGCGAATGATGACCGCTAAGGGTGCCCGCCAATTTCGAGAGCTGAAGCTTAGTCAACATCAAAAACTTCCACAAGTGCCTCCGTTTCACCCTCTCACTAATTTTCTACTTTGTCTAAGTGTCAAAGTTTCACCTCGCTGAGTGGACGCGAGTCCCAACTTTCCACAAGCAGATCACTGATAGTCGGGTGGATCCCAGTACCCTCTCATTTCGGGGGAAAACAGTCTCACAGTTCCCCCTAGCGCATCTGCTCAGTAGTTTCCTTGTAAGGTCTAATAGGTATCCTATCTTCCGTATACCATTTCCCAAGTACCACCGTATTCGACAGAAAACGGTTTGAGCGCTGAACTAAACTTTCGTAGCTGTTCTTATGTCTGCCGTCGAAAGTCGCATCTACTTGAACTTGGAAGCGTTTGGCCACCAAGCACTTTTTTGGTATGTTCAGTGACGTGTCTCACTTCATTGCTTCACTTCGCCAAAATTCGTAAGGCCACCGTAAATGCAGCGAAATGGGCGAAGTGATACAGTTAGGCTTTAGATAAGCTATGTATGTCCATTAAGTATTTACGTAAACTAAAAGTGCATAGAAAATGTTTTTTCTAATAGCAGCTTGCCATTAAAGTGCGCCTCAAAAAAACCGTTTGCCATTTTGAGTCGACTTGAAAATGTAGGTCCCTCCATTTGTCGAACAGCATCAAGACACTCACCACAAATTGGAAGAGAAGTTCGGTTAAGCACTTCATTGTTCTCACGTTTAGATTGGACTGCTTATTTTCACAAATTCTTCTGAACCAAGAGGAATAAGAAAATATGCCTGATAAGACGGGAGCCGAACATACACTGAGGCCGAGAAACGATTTGCATATAGAGTTTATACGCCGAACATACGTGGAGTGTTTGAAGGTGTTACACTAAACTCTCGTTGCCTCAAGAAAAGCTGTCCAGCCAAACATCTAGCATGACAGCAAACGACAAATAATTCCATGAAGTCCATTTCGAACAAAAGTCCTTGCTTGTAATTTATATAACGACAGCGAAAACTTTTTGCAATTTTTCTACATTTTATGTGTTGCAAAATTTCAAACAATTTAAGCACTCCTGAGCTCGTTTAGTGGCCCATAAACTTTTATAGGTTATAAGTGTAAGTAGCTAAGCTCTGTCTATCAGTATGTTCATTGGTGTGTGTGTGTGTGTGCGCGCGTGTGTGTGCGTATGTGACTCGCTAATCTATGGCATACTATAGCACCACATTGTAGGGCAATAAAAAAATACGACGCATACAAACTCACGCACACCAGTACGCACATGCCTTCTAGCTAATATACGAGTAAGTGTGTACGATGTATACATACATATATAGAAGCAGTTACTGTGCATATGTCATGTTAGTGCATAAACTTTCGTTAGTTCCTTGCAAATATTTCTTATTTTCCTTTCTCTACACTTTTATTTTTATTTTCTTGCCCCCTTTTTACTGCATACTCGTACGCTGCTGCTGCTGACAAGTGGAGCTTTTTATTTTACATAAATATATTATCTTATCTGGCTTTTCTTCTCTCAACTGCTGCCCTAAATTCTTAGCTTCCCAAAGGATATGTCAACCGTTACGTCAACTAAGAGCCCTTGAAGAATACTACGCACGTTCAAACAATTTTCAGTCTCTCTTGTCTGATGAATTTTCTTTTCGACTGCTGTGCACATGAATTTTCATACCCATAAGAATTCACATATACACAGTTAATATACATACATACTCGTATGTATATGTGTAACGCTTGCTTTTCATTTTATTTTTACTATTATCTATGATTTTGTTCTAAAATGCTGATTCGCCTCCGCATTCGCTGGCGCCGTCACCATTGTCATCGGCACTCTCGTTAGCGTCAACAGAAATGTACTTAAAGAAAAGTGTTTGATTTTATTAAGAGATTGCTAGTAGCAAAAGATCTTATATGCATCTCAAATCTTGCTGCGCGGCTGCCATAATACCATGTTTGCATTCATTGTACGCAAACCTTACGTTTCTCAAATTTCTTGCTTTAGCAGGCAGTCAGGGAAGCTCTACACGAGTAACTGAATAAAGTTCTTAAATGAATTTTTCTTGCATAAGTATGCATGCATCCTCATTAGCAAGTACACTTTTAGGCGCATAAGCTGGAATTGCCGCAATTCTTGTGTATTTCTAATAGGAATTAAACTTGTGGTAATATACTTAATCACGGAGGGAGAACTATGTATGTATGTGAAACAAGCAAAGTGAAACTTGTCGTGCATATAGAAAATAAGTATACTTATGATAGGTACTGTAAGGCGACAAGAAATTTGCTTGTTTTCCAAGTTGATTCAATCCAAATCATTTATTTCAGAATTTTAACTACATTTACTTCGAGTCGATTTTTTTTCCCCTTGTTCACCCCACTCAGGAGCATAAGGCCTCGACAAGACTCAGCCTTGCGTTGGTTTTATTAATCTATCATATTTGCTTTCTGACAGCCTCGATTCGATTATTCCATCACGAAAATGTTAAGATGAAAGAGAATTGCTTGTATTGAGGTATTGCGCTTGATGAGAGTGACGTCAGTTTAGAGGGCCTAGAGAGAGCAGAATAATGGGCTAACTAGTAAGCCTGCCTATTGCCCACATTTGGTATGCATTTTCCACATTTTAATACATTCTAGAAAAAACATGTTTTTTTAACACAAAAAAAAAAAACAAAAATTTAAGTGAACCTCAAAAATGACGTGAAGCCAGGATAAAAAATGTTCAACTACTTTTTTGCAATTGTTTCTACATGAAAAAGCTCGTGTAAGTAATGACAATCATTTTGAACCCAGAATTATTAAAATCCGTTAATTTTTGACTAGTTATGGGCATTTAAAAAAAATGTTTTCTTATATAATGAAAAGAAAAATCGATTTTGAGCCGAAAAACAAAATTGCCGATAACTCTTGAAAAAAATGTTTTTCGGGCGAACAAAAAAATGCGTGTCTCATTATTTTGACCAGAGAGCAACATATTTGAGTTACATCGAAATCGAAGAACATGACCCGAATAGCCCGGTTGAATTGAAATGGAAAGCATCTAATACAGTATCTGGCACCTAAGGTTAAAAGGCTGCCTTTGCGAGTGGCGCACTTGGACAAAAATTTAAAATGTGTCCATTTAGATGCTATACAGTGGGAAGGGAGGGGGAAAAGGAAACGGGGGGAAACCAAACAGCTGGAAAAAAGGAGGATTAGACGATGACGACCAACAGTGGCGATTTAAGTTTGTATTAACCGCTTCTAGCTACGGATGAATTTCACCAGATATGTGTGATATTTAAACTAGCAATATCCGGCGGTGTAGCGAAAAAAGAGCCCAGATGTTTCAACCTTAGCCCGGCGAGAGCAAAAAAACGGAGAAGAAGGTGCTGAGATGATTCCACCTCGTCGTCTAGACAGTTTTCGCAGAAAGGGCTTGAATCAATCTTAGAAGCTCTCTCGAATTCTCCCGATCTACCCGCGGGCAGAAAAAGATCTTGCGACTTTGTACTGCGCTCACTGAGTTGACGCGAGATGCATCTTTCCAGAAGCAAACCACAGGTTCTAAATGCAATTCCAATCCTCTCATATTGCAATGAAGCCGTCTTAAGGGTCCCCTGTCTAGCCAGCTCATCGGCCTAGCAGTTTTTCTCCATACCGTTGTGACCGAGAACCCAAATGCTTCCATATTAGCATTCCGATGCAATCGAGAGGGAGGTCAAGCATTCCCTGACTAATTGCGAATGCACAAACAACGAGCCTAAGGCCCTAATTGCCACTTGGCTGGCGGAGTAGATATTTACCTCCTTTACTGTAATTACGAACGGAGCAACCAATCCACTGCCTCCTTAATTGCTGCTACTTTCGCTTGCACAACACTACAGTGTTCCACAGGCCTAAACTTGGGCTTCATGGGAAGCTCCTCGCAGAAAACTCCACCGCCAACTCTTCCGCCCAACTTCGAACCATCCGCAAACATGTTTGCCATGCCTTGCCTCCAAATGTTGCACTCCGCCCACTCTTTCCTTGAAAGAATATAAAAGGAAAAAGCTCCGCTCGGACCTAGCAGGGGTCTGGCACCTTGCTCATAAAAGAAATTTTTCTAAGCGAACGATGACCTTATTTCCCATATTCTTCTCCATGGCGTTTAGAGACTGATACTAAATTTATTTTTATTGCAAAAACAGATTATGTCATAATTTTCTGTGATAAACGTGGGATTAAGGCTTTTAAGTCACCGCTCTATTTCAGAATTTAGATTCATAATTTGCGTGCCCAATCAAGCCCCATTTTTTTGTTGTAAATTTACCGCGCACAAATGACGTCAGCCTGGAGATTAAGCGGAGGATAACTCTTGCCAACAGGTGTTACTTTAGTAAGCGATTGAGACGTACAGTTCTCTCTCTCGAAGGACCAAACAGATACTCTACAAGAGGCTCATCATTGCCGCGTTTTCCTGAAAGCATGGCCGACGTCAACAGCAGATGAAAAAGTCTTGGATGTTTTCGAGAGAAAAATTCTCTGTAAGATCTTTGGTCCTCTCCGCGTTGGTGAGGAATATTGTATAGGGTGGGACAGCGAGCTGTACGACCTATATGGAGACATGGACTTAGTTAAGCTTGTAAACATACAGCGGCTACGTTGCTTTGGCCATGTCACCCGTATGAATGAATCCGCTCCAGCAAAGCGAACCTACGAAACGGTACCCCAAATTTGAAGACGAGGAAGGGGAAGATTACATCTTCGTTGGGAGAACCAAGCGCTGCAGTACCTTTCAGCGCTCGGGATTTCTAACTGGCACCAGCGAGCGCAGGACAGAAACAGCCGACATCGGGTTATAGCGCCATCTATGTAAGTAAGTAAGTAATTGCCAGTGCTGACATTTGTATGTTTTGTTACTATCCTCTATTGAATCTTAACTTGCAAACGAGAATCATTCATATGCTAGAGAAAGAAATTTAATATTAAAACTTGAGAATGGCCATTAGTGAATGGCGTTAAATATCAATTTGGGAATCATAAATTTCTTAAAGATTGCAGATCCACTGTAGAATGACGTTGAATATCAACTTGAGAATTATAAACTTCTCAAAGGTTGAAGATCCCTTGAAGAAAGGCTTTAGATATCGACTTGGAATTCATAAATTTCTCAAAAAATGGGAACTCCACTGGAGATTGATGTTATATATTGGCTTGGGAATCATAGACTTGAAACTCTATTGAAGATTGACGTTAGATATCAGCTTGAGAATTATAAACTTTCCAATGCAGAACGACTTTAGATATTGGCTTGGGAATTAAAAATTTCTTAAAGGTTGCAGATCTACTGGAAAATGACGTTGAATATCAACTTTAGAATTATAATCATCTCAAAGGTTGAAGATCCGTTGTGGAACGACTTTAGCTATCGGCTTGGAATTCATAAATTTCTCAAAAATTAGAACTTCACTGGAGATTAATGTTATATTTTATTGGCTTGGGAATCACAGACTTCTCAAAAGTTGAAACTCCATTGAAGATTGACGTTAGTAATCAGCTTGGGAATTATAAACTTCTCAAAGGTTGGAACTCCTTTATAAAATCTCGTTAGATATCAGCTTGGGAATCATAAACTTCTCAAAGTTTGGAGCTCCATCGGATATTGGCTTGGGAATTATAAACTTCTGAAAGGATGGAACTCCTTTGGGGAATAACGTTGGTAATTGGCTTGGGAATTATAAACTTCTCAATGGTGGGAGCTCCACTGCAGAATGACATTAGATTTTGGATTGGAAATCATAAACTTCTCAAAGGTTGAAGCTCCATTCCAGAATGTCGTTGGATATCAACTTGCGAATTATTTCTGGCATTCCTTGGTTATCCTGAATAAACTGTTCCACCAAAAGCATTGAACAACTGAACACGTGTCTCCATGTACCACGCTGCTTACTTCTACCAACAAAGCAGCAGCATTTCAATTATTTTGCATGACCTTTCGATGCTGCTTTTAGTTTTATTTACTTGCTTACAATATTTACTCCTCTTGTTAAGTTAAAATATATATAAGTACATAAATACATGCACACATACTTAGTTATATATACACAAATACTTCTGTACACACACATTCTTCGATTTCACCAACCATTGTTTGGCTCAGATTTCGATTTGTGAGTTGTTTGTCATTCTATTGTTGTGAACTGTATCGGTATGTCCTTTATGTGTCGCAAAACTTTCTCCCACAGCTGTGTCGGAGCCACGATTTGTAAGCACTTTCGCCATTTAAGTCGAATCGAGTAAGAAAATTTTTATTCTTCTATACTTTTAAATTTAGCAAAAAAAAAAAAAAACTAAAATGATTTAAGATTTTGTAGTTTGGCCATTCGCGCAAGTGAAATCTATTTCAAAATTTGGCATAGGTTTTATTTACTGGATTGTAGTGGCAGAAATGTCCAATGGAAACTATGCTGGTATTTTTTTTTTTGTCGGCAAAAAGAAAATGCAGTTATTTTAAGAAGGGTCTAACCATTGACTCTCACTCATCCAAGGTATCTTATTCTGTTCATGTTTTGATTTTTTTTTTGTTTATCGTAGCATAATAGCCCTAAATCCTGGCACTGTACCTACACGCGCAACACTTGTATACATTTGCATATACTACATACATATGGACGTTAGTGTTCAGTGTTCATTGTGTTCGTCTGGCTTATTTATCTCCGAAGATTTTCCCATTTCCTCACTGGATGTGCTAAATGGAGGCAGCAAGGCAAAGGAGGAAATGTGGGTTGATTTGCTTGCTAATGTATAACGATATTTTCTCTATTTAACTGCCAAAATTTTCGTTTCTGCTTATTCATGCCAATTGCCACAAGTTAATGCAAATAGATGTACTTCGTATGTGTGTATGTTTATTTTGTTTTATACACTGGAGGTGCAACCCCACAAACCTTTTTGTTTGATATCAACTTGAGATGCGTTTGAATGGCTTTCTCGACTCTCTAACTTAAATTCTCAACAACATCTGAAGCGGATTACACTGGCGGTATGCTCAAGTCAAGCTGTCTCGAGACACTTTTTTTCCATGGAGCTATCAAACGGCAGCCGTAGCCGAATGGGTTGGAGCGTGACTACCATTCGGAATTCAAAGGGAACGCAGGTTCAAACCTCCATCAAACACCAAAATAAAAAAAAGATTTTAAAAGCGTTCGCCCCTTGGCAGGCAATGGCAAGCCACCGAGTCTATTTCTGCCATGAAAAAAGCTCCTCAAAAAAATATCTGCCGTGCGTAGTTGGCCTGAAACTGTAGGTCTCTCTATGGAGCAACATCAAGACGCACGCCAGAAAGAGGAGAAGGAGCTCGGCCAAATACCCAAAAGGGTGAGAATTAGAAATTCTCCACATGACCTCAATTAGAGTCAAATTCATTAATCTTTTATTTTTAATATTTTATAATTTTAGTGAAATTCTTACTTCAATCGATGCTTTCAATAAATTATTTAGATAAAAAATTGATAAATCATAGCAAAAAAATAATTCCATTTTCGTCATTTAATTGATATGAAAACTTAAAAGTTGATCGAAAGGTGTGTTTACTTCGCAACGGCACAAGAAACAATTTTGAGTAAATAAACATCTAGAATATGTTCCGAATCAACACAACAGTAAATCAGTTGTGATTGGAAAATTAATGGAAATATGGTTCCAACTCATTGCGCATCGGCTCTATACTCTTGACTTGGCTCCCTCGTATTACTTTTGCTCCCCAAGCTGAAGAAACGGCTGGCGGGAAAAAGAATTGATTCAAACAAAGAGGTGATTGCAGGAACGAGCAGCTATTTTTCAGACTTGGACAAATCGTATTATGCGGAAGGAATCAGCAAAAAAACACGTGGGCTGAAAAGTCCCGAGCTTAACAAAGAAAACATGTTTTTTTTTTAATTCAAAATTAGCTTTATTCAGCAACGTAATTTCCATCAAGAACTACGCAATCATTCCAACGCTGCTCTAACATTTCAATACCACTTTTGTACAACGATTTATCTTTTGCCCCTCAAAATAAGCCTCACTTTCAGTGACAACCTCTTCATTCGAGCGAAATTTCTTACCGCCGAGCATTGTTTTTAAGTCTTAGTAGCTGCTGGGAGCCATATCTGGCGAATATGGCGGATGTAGGAGCAATTCGCAGTTCAATTCATGTAGTTTTACCATTGCTCAGAATCATCAACACGTTCTGGTTTTTCGTCAACAGTGAGTTCTCTTATAGTCAAATGCTCATGCAATATAAAGCCAACTCTTTTTTTGATACCTTTACGATATCAGCTAACTCACACAACTTCATTTTTCGATCATTCAAAACGATTGTGTGAATTTTTTTGATATTTTCTGATGTTACCGCCTCATTTGGACGTCCACTGCGTTGTGCATCATCGGTGGCTCTGCGACCACATTTGAAATCAGCCAACCATCGTTTTATTGTTGTTTCTGATGGAGCGGAGTCCCCATAAAACTTTGCTAGCCATTGCTTCGCTTAAACGCTATTTTTCTCTATCAAAAAGCAGCGTAAAATTAAAACACGAAATTCTTTTTGATCCATTGTTTTGAAAATAACAAAAGTAGCGTCACTCGTAGCACAATAACTCACGAACTAATGAATATAATATCATGAAATTTTAACAGCTGTCTTTTTAAGGTTAGTGCTAACTGAAATTGAAGTGAATGCAATAAAACTATTGCTATATATACGGTAAGACCAGGGACTTTTCAGCCCATGTGTTCGAACAGCATTGGACGAAGTGTATAAGCCTAGTCAAAAAATAAAAAAGGTTTTATGTTTTTCAAAAGCAGTATAAATTTTATTGAAATCTACCAAGCGGTGTTTAAGTTACAGTGATCACCAGTTCAAAAAACATAGTTTTGAGAAAAACGCATTTAAAGTTTTGCTATCGTTTCCGGACCTCCCGAACACCCGTGGTTTATTGTTGAATAACTCGAAAAGTATTTGTCACTTCAAATTTTCACACAATATTTTAAAGATATTATACATTAAGAAAATGCAAAACAAAAAATTGGGAAAATTCTGACTACCTTTAACCACTTAAGTTGTTATATACAGTTAGAAGGCCGAAAATAGCGAATTTTCCAGAAGTTTTTCTGAAAAAACTTTTAAACTTATTGATCTAACAATTTGTACACATATTATGTTATCTTTTAACTGTATTTTAGGACTTAGTATTAGTATTTATTTGGAAAGGAGCTACAGTTGATCTCCGGGAGCTCCTCTCAAACAAGACGTTTTGCGGTGACCACTATATCTCTGAGCTGGATCCCCTGAAATCAAAGAACCAAACAGATTTCGTTAAAGTAATCTTGAATCTAGTAATTAATCTATTTGTTTGCCAAAATGGCGGTTTGTCGAAAACAAAAAATCGATTTTTGATCAAAATTTCGGTCTTAAATGGTTTAGAAAAAAAAAAATATATTTATAAGAGGGAAAAATTTTCGATTAATTACTAAAAAATATTTAAGTAGCTCGTGTAAAAATTTGAGACTAATCGGTTTAGCCGTTTTCGAGGATTTTGGTCACCGACTTTGAAACTTTGAGAAAAACGCGCTGTCGCTCCGGCCTTGTACTTTCAAGCACTCTGAAACGCCTTTTCAAATTTGCGTCTAACTTCGAAAATATTCACCGGAACGATATTAAATTTTCTGTGTGTATTCTTAAATATATGTACATTAAGAAAATGGAATAAAAAAATCGATTTTTTGAAAATTTTAACTGTATATAACCGCTTAAGTCGACTTTCGAGCTTTGGTGTATTGAGCGATTTATAGTCGCAAAAATATTTGCCATAAGTATTTTTTAGCCCTTTCTCGCAAAAGTGCCGAAAAAAGCTATCTCTTGAGGAGTTGGGCGGTTAAAATATTCAACAAAATTGCCCCCTGCTATTGATTACATGGAACTGCTGAACATATCATAAATCTAAAATGTAAGGAACACAAAGTTTCCTATGCCTATTTGCCGCAAAATGCACAAAAAGGTGAGATATTTGGACTCGACTAAAGTAAAATTCTAACGTAAACTTTCACATCACCGTTAAAGTTCTTCTTCTTCTTAATTGGCGCGATAACCGCTTACGCGATTTTGGCCGAGCTTAACAAAGCGCGCCAGTCGTTTCTTTCTCGTGCTAACCGGCGCCAGTTGGACACACCAAGTGAAGCCAAGTCCTTCTCCACCTGATCTTTCCAACGCAGAGGAGGCCTTCCTCTTCCTCTGCTACCACCAGCTGGTACCGCATCGAATACTTTCAAAGCCGGAGCGTTTGTATCCATTCGGACGACATGACCCAGCCAACGAAGCCGCTGGATCTTTATTCGCTGCGCTATGTCTATGTCGCCGTAAAGCTCATACAGCTCATCGTTCCATCGCCTGCGATATTCGCCGTTGCCAACGTGCAAAGGTCCAAAAATCTTACGCAGAATCTTTCTCTCGAACACTCCAAGCGTCGCTTCATCGGATGTTGTCATCGTCCACGCTTCTGCGCCATACGTTAGGACGGGCATGATGAGAGTCTTGTAGAGTGTTAGTTTTGTTCGCCGAGAGAGGACTTTACTGCTCAGTTGCCTACTTAGTCCAAAGTAGCACTTGTTGGCAAGAGAGATTCTACGTTGGATTTCAAGGCTGACATTGTTATCGGTGTTAATGCTGGTTCCTAAATAAACGAAGTCTTTTACAACCTCGAAATTATAACTGTCTACAGTGACGTGAGTGCCGATACGCGAGTGCGCCGACTGTTTGTTTGAAGACAGGAGGTACTTCGTTTTGTCCTCGTTCACCACCAAACCCATTCGCTTTGCCTCTTTATCCAGTTTGGAGAAGGCAGAACTAACAGCGCGGTTGTTAAGGCCGATGATATCAATATCATCGGCATACGCCAACAATTGTACGCTCTTATAAAATATTGTGCCTGAGCGATTAAGTTCTGCGGCTCGTACGATGCTCTCCAACATCAGGTTAAAGAAGTCACACGACAGCGAGTCACCCTTACTGAAACCTCGTTTGGTATCAAACGGCTCGGAGAGGTCCTTCCCAATTCTGACGGCGCTGCTGGTGTTGAGCAACGTCATCTTACATAGCCGTATTAGTTTTGCGGGGATACCAAATTCAGACATAGCGGCATACAGGTAACTCCTTTCCGTATTGTCGAATGCAGCTTTGAAGTCGACGAAAAGATGGTGTGTGTCGATTCTCCTTTCATGGGTCTTTTCCAAGATTTGGCGTATTGTGAATATTTGGTCGATGGTAGACTTTCCAGGTCTGAAGCCACACTGATAAGGCCCAATCAGTTGGTTGACGGTGGGCTTCAGCCTTTCACACAATACGCTCGCTAGAACCTTATAGGCGATATTTAGAAGACTAATCCCGCGGTAATTGGCACAAATTGCAGGATCGCCCTTCTTATGGATTGGGCAGAGCACACTTAAATTCCAATCGGCAGGCATGCTTTCATCCGACCATATTTTGCATAGGAGCTGATGCATGCACCGTTAAAGTTACTATATATTATATCTAGTTTTCGCCTCTAACAGAATCCACTGAAATTGTAATTATAGCCACATTTTTAAGTAAAAGTTTGGTTAATAAAATAAAATTGCAAGGAAAATATACAAAAGTTAGTGCTGCCGGAAAGTGGTTCATGATTTCTCAAATATTCTTCAACTTCAGCTTAAGTTCAGAAATAAGATTTAAAAAAACGGGTTAATATCAAAGGATAAAGAGTGCTGAAACTCAAATGTAGATCTGGTTGTGGGTTTATCAAGCACTGGATAATATTTGTTCTTGTGTTTGCTGGGTGCACAGGCAAGTTCGTAATCGTGTAGAGCTGTCATGAAAATTGCCAAAAATGTAGCCAGGTGTGAAATATAAATTGCCTACAATGAGAGAAACAAACCAAATCCATATTTTCTTACCTGGATATGCACACATACATATGTACATATATACATACGTGAGTATTAGTTTTGACAATCTGGTAAAAATGTTGGAAATCCGGCTACTACAAGAAAGCGCTGTTATTCATGTCATGACCCTTATAAAAATATACTTTGAGTGTAACAATCGTGTATGAAGTTGTGTATATATCGTTAACTGTATCCTTTTCTATTGTAACAGTACTTATGTTTGCGTAGTCGAATAATATAACATTTGAGGTATTCCTATTCAGCGAAATTTGGTTAGAAGAGCGCACAAATTTTCACACAAATATTAAGAAAGCAGAAAAAGGTGGAAAGCAAAGCAGAGAAATATTTGTAAAAGTAATGGTAAATAAAGGTCGCATAATGGCCGTAAATAAATAGTCAAATGTTCACATATGTGTGCACAATAATAGCAGCGCGGCGTCATAGTGCCATGAGAGACTATTTATTTATTTTTAATTAACTTTTTTCATTTTTTTATTACAATGAAAGGTTAGTTTGTACTACAACAAAAATCATATACGAGGGCGAGCCAAAAAGTCCGTGACTTTTTGTATTTCTGACCTCTTTACTGAAAAAGAAATAATGCTCCCGTCAACAGGCATCTGTCAGTTGACTCCTGTCAAAATTTGAGGAGAAAATGGAAAAAACTGAATTTCGTGTGCTTATTAAGCCGATTCACCCTTAGAAACCCACTGTTTCGATTGTTGTTTGGTCTCTGGTGTGTGGTGATGGATCCATGTTTCGTCCACGGTTACAAAACGGCGCAAAAACTCCTCCATATTGCGATTAAACAACGCCAAACCTTCCTGTGAAGTTGTTACACGATTGCGTTTGTGGTCGACGGTGAATTACTGGGTAGTCTGATAAAGGTAGCTGTAAAGCACAAACTAACTGACGCAGGACCTTCAAATTTTGACAGGAGTCAACTGACAGAAGCCTGTTGACGAGAGCAGTATTTCTTTTTCAGTAAAGAGGTCAGAAATACAAAAAGGCACGGACTTATTGACCGGCCCGCGTAAGTTCAAGGTTCCAATTTTGCACAAAATTAAAAAATAACCCCAGCGAATAATCAATAAAATTTCAAATTTTGTAGCGCGATTTTTTTTTTTGCAGTTTTGTAGTCCATTCAATTTTGATATAATAAAAAGCACATTTTTAGAGTAGCTCGAAATTCAGTGCTATGCATTTTCTTCTGTGTCCTTCTGTTTCATTTTCCTTATCACATATTAGATTTTTCTCATTATCCCTTCTAAATCCCTTGTCCTCTATGTTCATTTTCTTGCCCATTACCTGAATTTTCTGCTTTTGTTTGGCAGGCAATAGACTGCGTTTTAGCTCCATAAGGACTTGCTTTTCAATCTGTTTTTCACTGCTTATATCGTTTATATTGGTTTATTGGAGCCAGCAAGCTAACGAATACTGTTGAAGACTTCTTTCACTGCAGTTTCCGCTGAAAATTCCACTTTTACCGCCATTTTATAATCTTTCTTATACTGGCCTCTTGCGTTACAAATCGATGATGCCTCTATATCAAACCCTGCACGGCAAAGATTAGTGATACAAGTTAAAGGTGCGAAGGCCGTCAAGGCCCGGGATGTTAGGTTCTCCATTCTGCTTTCATCGTTAAACCTCTGAAATCTTTCTGGTCATTCACCTTCTCTGCTTTTATTTAATTTATTTCTTCCTTCAGTGCCTAATTTTCTTCTGCTAACGCATTCACTTACTTCGACTTGGTCCTCAACTTTAGACGAAACCGCGGAAAGATCGCTTTTTGTGGCTAACTCCTGCAGCTTTTCGTCTAATAAGCAGCTTTTGTTGAGCTTTTGAGCCTCAACAATTTTGTTATCTCAAGATGCTCTGAAAAGTACTGCAGAAGAACCAGGGAAACACCAACTCACCACAAAAACACCAGAGCTCGAAGTAAGGCACGCGATAGCAGTCGTAGGGCTAGTGGCAGCAGCAAATACGAGTGAGCGACAGAAACAGCAGCAGCTGCGCGCAGTGCAATATCACCGATAATTGCACATAACAGATTTTAAATAAACTGATGTTTTTTTTTTCAATTTTATAAAAAGTTTGAAAGTTTATGTTTTACTAGGTTGTTCAATAAGTTTTGCGGTTCGATAAGAAAAACACAATTTTATGGTTTGAGGCACACTTTGATATTCAGTATAGTCTCCCCGGGCATCAATACACTTGTTCAAACGAGATTTTAATGTATGAATTCTCTGCCTGAAGTAAGAATCTGGAAGGGCTGCAAAATACGCTTCCACAGCTGTTACGACCTCATCATTTAATGAAAAACGCTTTCCACGCAAGCATTTTTTTAGGTCTGGAAACAGATAGAAGTCGCTAGGAGCCAAGTCTGATGGTGGCTGTGGATGCTTCAATAATTCGAACTTTAATTCACGGATTTTAGCCATTGCCAAAATGATCTTGCGATTCGGTGCATTGTCCCCTATGAAAAATAATTTTTTTCTCTTGCAAACTGGGTATTTTTTAACGAATGTTTTCCTTCCTTTTCTAAAAGGTTACAATAATGTTCAGAAGTTATTGTTTTACTAATTTTCAAAATTCCACACTCAAAATTCCTTTCGCATCCCAAAACAACACCTTCTTGGCCGATTTCTGGACACGAAGTCGTTTCGGAGCCGAAGAACGAGATTCACACACCTTTTTAGCCTCTTGTTTTGATTTAGAATAATGGTTATGGACCCAAGTCTTATCCATAGTGATGAAGCGATGCACAAAACCCACTTTATCCTTTCGAAAACGCTCTAAATTATGCTGAGAAAGTCGCATTCGAATGTGTTTTTGTTTCATTGCTAGCGAATGCGGCACCCATTGTGCAGACAACTTTTTGAAACCAAATACTTCATACTTCACTTCCACATATTGCTTACACTGCCCAATGAGATGCCTAGGGCTTCTACAAAATCTCTTTTACTCACCTGACGTTTTTCCAATACGATATGCGGTATTTTTTCTATAATTTCTAGTTGTGTTGCTGTTTTTGGACGTCCTTGACGTGGCTCGCCTTCACGTTTAAAATTCAGGCACCCATCTTTCTGCTGTACTAAAATGTGATGACGAAAAGCTCTTATACACTTTGAACATTCGTTCACAAATTTCCATTGCTTTTAAACCTTAATAAATCAAAATTAAATCACTGCACGATACTTGATTTTTTCCATTGTAGAAAATACTGTGACACTTCGATACTAAATGGCTTGTAAACAAAGCATGAATTGACAGATTGAAATGAGGAAATGAGACTTCACATACCTTCAGATGAAAAGTGTACCAACATAACAAAAAAAGAAAAAAAAAAAAATGAGGCTAGTAATAACCTGGCATTATGTGCGCTGCTATTATTATAAATATTTTGTGTTTTTTTTTTTAGTTTGCTCTTTTTTTAATTTTTTTTTTTTTTTTTGGTGATGTCATAAACATTAACATTCTTTCCTCTTAGCTAATTTCCACCCTGGAACCGCTTTAGACTTGCTGCAAGATGGAGCCTTGTTTATATCTGTTGATACAAAAGGTTCCTTCATGAAGACTTTACGCCATCGATAGTATCCACTCCTCCCACTGCGTACATAAGCGCTTGTGGAGGAAGTGAAACATCGGAAAATGTGCAACTGTTCGATACTTAAAAACTGTCGACTTGTCTTCCATTTGATGCTGTAGTGAGTGATTCACTCAAGTGTCTGCATCTGTCGTCAGTCTGTCTAAAGCAGTTAATTTCCACTGCCAGGCTGCTTAAACTGCTGCTGCCGTTGTTTTTCCTGCTGAAGTTGCAACATCTACTGCTGCCGTTTGTGGGCTTTTATTGCTGCTATTATTGTGAACACAGCTGTATGTATAGCAATGATGACTTTGGGCACAAAAAGAATTATTCTACATAACTCCGTACATTTATATACATATATATGTATATGTACGTACAAATTGGAAGCAATGAATTTAGCTTTTAATTGATTTGGGTCAACTGATATGCATCACCCTCCGGTTGGGCAATAATTGTTGTGGCAATAAAATTAAGAGGGAAAATATCAAAAATGTTTACCACAAAATAAAATGCATAACTAATTCGGTGGCATAGTTAGGACAACATTTCTTTGGTTAAGTGATGAATGGCATTTAGTTTCTTAAACTTTAATTCGGAGTGCAGTGAAAAGTCTTTTCTAAATAGTTTTTTTTTTTTTTGTTTTATTTTTGCCCTGATTTAAGTGAGTTTGATCTCGTCCCACGGAGTTTATTTAAATTTTCCAATTTCTTTACCTTTTTGGCCAACACCTTAGCAAGTGCTACGAATATTACGTTTATTGTTACTGAAAATAAAGGGTGACTAATGTAGAGGTAGCGGATTGTATATTCAAATAAAACAATGAAAATTCAAATTGATTGGGCAATCTTTATTATTTTTGTGTAGAACCATTCATGAAATTTATTTTTTAAAGATAATCCGTTTCAAATGTTGGCCTTAACTACACCTTAATTCAGCCGTCCGTAACGCCAATTTTGAATGATTCGTTGAAGGACTTCAATTGGTATCTCGTGCATAACTTTAGTAATGTTGGTTTCCAATGTATCAATCGAAGTTGGTTTATCTACAAAGCATCTGGACTTTACATACCCCGACAATTAAAAATCCAGTTGTCGGACATCACACGATCTTGGTGGACACATCATCTACCGGTCTGAGAAGAGAGAAAAATTGCTCACCAAAACGACAGCAAGCAAAGCAGTAAATCCATCGCTTCATGAGCTTTATAGCTGTATGGCAAATGGCGCAGTCTTGTTGCAACGAAATGTTGTGGGAATCACGAGCTTCAACTGTCGTTTATCACGGCGCGATAGCGTTCGCCATTCAGTGTTCCATTGGCGGCAGCCTCGTCTTTGAACAAATATATGCCGATGATTCCTCCAGCCTATAGGCCGCACCAATCGGTTGTTTTCAATGGATGTATTGGGTGTTCTAGAATGGCTTCGGGTTGCTCTTCAGCCCAAATACGGCAATTTTGTTTATTGACATACCCAGTAAGCCAAAAATGGGCCTGAATACTGAGTTGAACACCATGAGTTGGGCTGAGCTAAGCGCGCGATGAATAGTTTTCACAGAGCGTCGATTTTCTTAATAAAAAAAAAATAAATAATTGGCGCGTACACTTCTGTTAGGTGTTTGGCCGAGCTCCTCCTCCTATTTGTAGTGTGCGTCTTGATGTTATTCCACAAATGGAGGGATCTACAGTTTCAAGCCGACTCCGAACGGCAAATATTTTTATGAGGAGCTTTTTCATGGCAGAAATACACTCGGAGGTTTGCCATTGCCTGCCGAGGGGCGACCGCTATTAGAAAAATGTTTTTATTAATTTTGCTTTCACCGAGATTCGAACCAACGACCTCTCTGTGAATTCCGAATGGTAATCACGCACCAACCCATTCGGCTACGGCGGCCGCGATTTTCTTAATATAGTTGGAAAATTTAGAAACGTTGTTGAGGCGTAAGTCTTTTCATGATGAAATGTCAATGAATACTGAAAAAAATACGTATTTAATTTGACAGTTGTCAGGCGTGATCTGCCAAAAAATCTCAATCTCTCAAGCAGATTTGCAAGTTCTTTCATCCATCATCACTTCAGTAGTGAATTGCCATCAGAAAATAGATTGCACTCGAACAACGCTACCGCTGAGGACGCATTTTGATATGAGCCAAAGTATTGTATTGCTGAAGATCCCATGACTTGTACAGTGGCTGACTAAGTGTTCTGTGACAATTCCGAACAGAAAACTGTCAAACTTTCTACTAAAACTTAGAAGGAAAGACATTCGGTTGATGGCGTCAGCATATGACCACCACTGAAATCATTGAGGACCCAATGTGCCTGTCATGCTTGGAGGAGGCGGATAGCGCTGAGCACTTTCTCTGTGAGTATCCGGCCTTTGCTAGAGCACGACCACGAGTTTTGGGTTCCGATGTCATGACAATGAGTAATATTCGTTCTCTAAAACTGGAGGATATTTACAGATTTGCCAAAAAATATGGAAAATTCTCACAGGACTAACTATCTCTATCTCTGTTTCTATTCTTTCCTATCTCTCTCTCTCTGATACTTTTCTCCTTCCCTCCTTGACTATCTACCCGCTTTCCAGAGCTTTAAATACAATGGGCTTTTTAGCCTGAGTGTTTTAGGAGCCACCAAATCTCCTGGTGCTCCTTGGCTCGACCTTTTCAAATTTCAAAATTTCAAAAAGTTTTTGACTTTCAGGATCGCGACGAAGGTCCATAAGCCCATGGAAACTGAAGTATGCTGTTCATCATTGCTTCGTGTTTTGCATTTCTCATTGTTTTTGTTTTTGTTTTTGTACTCTTCTAGTGTATAAATCTCATGCTACTATCCTTTGCAATGGGTCTGAGTAATTCTGAATTGCATTCAAACTTTTTCCCAAACTCCTGTTGTTCCGATTCATTCTTTTGTTACTTGACACTTTTTCGACGGAACGACTTTATTGTGAATCAAGGCTGTGGCTATACTGATTGGTTTACTGAAGATTACCTTTACCGTAAAACTATGTTTATGCTGTTTGGAAATTTTGAAGTAATTTCACTTTTGTGCAAGTGGGTGAAAAAGCAGTTCTGCCTTAGGTTCTTACACATCAAATTGATAGGTTTTTAAAATTTTTATTGTTTTTTCATGAAAAAAGTCATCAAAATTTCATCAGAATTTCGAATTTTTTGAGATTTTATTTTTTTTCCAATTTTGTAATCCGTTCAATTTGGATATAATATCACTCCAATTTAACTTACTCACTTAGTTCGTTGGTGCTACAATCTCCCTAACGTAGTTTATGTCTCCCTCTTCCTCGTCGTCCAGCACTGGGTTCCCTCTTTGACTGCCGTGCGGAGCACTTCGGTCCTTCCCTGAGATGTGACCCACCTGCTGTATCTTAATTCGATTCACTATATCCGCTTATCGGTACAGCTAAGAACACCTCGCTGTTCTATACGCATTCTCGCCTACGGGAAGAGGACCAAAGGTTTTTCGGCTAATTTTTCTTTCGAACGCTCCGAGTGCTCTCTCATCAGCTGTCGTCATCGTCCAAGCTTACCACAAGCCATATACAAGTACGGGTATCATTGGGCTTTTATGCAGCGTTGTTTCCGTTTTTCGAGAGCAGGCTCTACTTCTCAATTGCCCATTGAGCCCAAAGTAACACCTGTTGGCAAGAGTTATCCCTCGTTTAATCTCTAGGCTAACGTCATTCTGGCTGTTAACTCTGGTACGTAAATTTAAAGTAGTTCTAAATTCAGTATTATGCAGCTTTTCCATGTGCTATAATTTTTTTAGTGTGTAGAAAATACAGAAATTCACAAAAGTGCCAACAACAAAAAAAAAACATCGTCAAAAATCAATGCAGCTCGTGAGCCGCTTCAAAGTCTAAAAAGTTTATAGAAAGTTTGAAACTTTAAGAAACTTAAGGTTTTTGTTGTAGTGCACACTATATTTTTATATAAATAACAAAAAAAAAATTATAAAAAATATATACAAAGTTAAATAAATAAATAAATAAAATAAAATAAAAAATAAATAAAAAATTAAATAAATAAATGAAAAAAATAAGGTATGCCACGTTGCTGTTTTTATGAATACAGGTGTACACACATACATGTAGGAGTATATGTGGGTGACTTACAGGAAAGAAGTACTGCCTTCAATTCCTAAGCATCAGCAGATGAAAATGGAAACATTTTTTCACATTTTTTTTTCTCATCAAAAATATCTGCTTTTTGCAGACAATGCAAATTTCTAGGAGCCGCCTACCTTCTCGGAAAAAAATAGACACTTGCCGCAAATTGCGCTTTTCACCGAAATTTTATGTAAATTCAAAATGCAGTGAAATTCGTATTTGCCATTTTTTTCTTTATGATGTGGATTTCACTTAGTTGGCTAAAACTCAACCCCACAAGCATAATTTGCCAAGATAACTCGATTTCTCGAGTAAATCCATAATAATCCAAGTATATCTATTGTCACCTCTTTTTGTAAATTTTTTTAAAAATTTTATTAAAATTCAGTAGCAACGTACAAACAGCAATCTGTGTTTCCCTTCCAGCGCTCATTTTGTGTCTTACCAGACTTTCATATGAAATTCGCAATTACTTCTTAAATACTACTTCATCCAAGTAGATTATTTGTAAATGCAGAGATAATTAAATTTTGTCATAACTTTGGGAAAAGTAAGCGCCAACGCCCTTTCAAACATTCGCTCGCATTTAATTAATGCTAGTCAGCCTTTTACTCCACCAAACCGCACAAGTGCGACCTTTATTACTATAGTTATTATTGTTGGTTTAAGTACCTCGCGGTTGTCAGCAACATTCTGATAAATATTTTTCCTTTCCTTTCCTCTCATTGACCACAACACTTTCAATATAATATGAGTACTTCGTCATCATTTTCCATTGGCTTATAAATATAGCAAAAATGAAAAACAAAAAACTCAAGCCGACTAAGGCAGAAAATTTCTCCGCCACCCGTAAACATTTCTTGCATATGTTCGTAGCGTGCAAAGCACTTTGCCACTTAGTCACTTTGGCACTTTGCTGCTTTGACATTTTCGCACTTGTATATTTACGGCACATTTACGACATAATCAATAAACCTCAACTATTTTGATGCCGACACTGAGGCACTTTGAGCCCAGCGCCGCACGAAGGCAGCCAACAGCAACAAATCCTTTTTAACATTTTGCATCAACAGTCAGTCAGTCACCATCAGCGTTTCTCTTAAATTGAGAATATTCATAAACGCATAAATCTCAATGATGTTTACGGGTGACTGTGCGTCATCATCTCTCGGCTGACTGTTTGTCTTGCTCATCTCATATTCCTGCGCGCGCCACATTATCATCCTCCATAATTTCACATCGAATTCCATTACACAGTTGACCTTTAGCATTAATTACGCTATTAAGCATATAATTAATTTACCACCACAATTGTATGCAGCTGCTATGCCAAAATCACCGGCAGCCCACCAGGCATTAGCCGCTGCCCATCAAATTATAGTATCATCGACATCGTTCGTGCGTCACATCGAATTGATTTAAGTGAAACTTAACCGCAGCTGTACTTCTAATACTCGTACACCAACAATATTTGCCACATGAATATCACTTACGTTTGCGTTGAAAACATTTGATAAGCTATTTGGAAGGGGCGAGGCTTTCGAAATGTGGAATTTATTACTAAATGTGCGGTTGTTATAGTAGCAGCATAAAACACACCTCAGGCATTTTTCGAGGAATGCCGCTGGAGTGATAATACTGACCATCCCTCCTTATATCCGAGGGGCTGCTGGTAGCGTAGAAGAAAATGACTCGTTAGTTTGGCATTGCATGAAAAGTATTTGAAGAAATATTTTTCTAAATTTTGATGTTATGCGCCGAAAGTTGGTATATTGATTTTGTCCAAGTTGTTAAGTTAGAGGCATCTACAATTTATGCCCCCCTCCGAATGGTAGATGGCTTTTTCAAGCTTCTTCATTACAGAAATACATGCGGCGGTTTGCCTTTGCCGCTATTAGAAAAAACTTTTCTCTATCATTTAAAACTTTTGTCACCCGGGCACTACTGAGTGGTATGCACGCACCAACTCATTCGAATACAGCGGCGACCTAATTTCTTATGGATACGATTATTAAAAATATCTCAGTGACATATAGTACCTGCACTCTTAGAATTGGATAAAATGTATGTGACCCAAATCATACCATAAATGCAATTTTTCGAAAAAGCTCAGTCCTCGCGCCCGCTAGTGAGTGCAAACTCCAATAGACAAAACAAAACTCAAAAATTCAGGCGTTGAGCAACTCACTAAAATTACCTTGCAAGTGAGTGGTTAGCTGCGTTCGGATCAGATTGTGCTGTGGTTCGTATTCAAACGTTTGAAGGGGACTCTGTGCTTTTCCACGCAGACTTTGCTTACCTGCCTTTTGTTGGCTTTCAGCCATATAACTTCTGCAGTATTTATTGCAGGCGATACTCAGTCTTCTGAGATGCAAACTTCGGGTGTTCGAATTATTAAACGCTGTAACGGGTTTTCCAATAAGAGGTGTTATTTTGATAAATGATCAATGGTTTCGTTGCTTGTTTCGTAGCTTGTGTGGCTTGTAGAAAATAAACGTTATCCAAATCAAGACCATCCAATTCCGGCCATAAAAAATTGTTAATCCTCTCTCGATAGCGCAATCCATTCACCGTAACTGTTGCTACAGTAGCCGAACATGGTTATATGGTGACTAGCAAATATGGTGTACAGATGGATTCAAAACGCTCCAGGATGTAGGAGTAGGGATAGTGGGGCCTGTACAATACAAATCTTTAGCACTGAGTACAGATACCACAAGTTTCCATGCGGAGCTCCTCGAAAAAATAAAAATTAAAATAGTTTCGGACTGCCAATCAGTCCTCAAAGCCTTAAATAGTTTTACGATCAATTCAAAAGCAATTATAGAGTGCAACAACGGACTCAACAAACTGGCGACTCTTAATCAGGTCTCCCTTATTTGGGTATCAAGACATGAGGGACATGAAAGAAACGAGAAGACAGACTTTTATGCCAAAAAAGGGACGGAAGGGCTAATTATTGAGCCAACCCCATTTTTCGGCTTTAACCAAAAAATACAACCAAATAAAAACCAAGGAATCCTGAAACGGCATTAACGGCCTTAATCCCGCCAGAAAGTTCCTGAATTTTAATACCAACAGAGCGAAACCTGCTCTAACTCTAGATAAAAAGGGCGTGTGAACTTACTGTGAGCCACTTACAGGTCACTTTGCCTGCAGTAAAGATTTCAGTTCTAGTTTATAAAGGTTCTGCTGTGATGAAGAGGAGTCCATGGAACACTTAATCACCAACTGTGAGGCATTACGCCAGATGAGACACAGATTCCTTGACTCGTAACTACTAGAGGGTGAAAACCTACAAATGCTTCCTCCTAAGAAGCCGTACCACCATTATCACTATCCTGGTATTCTTATCCGAATGCTATGCGATTTTGCTAGTGGATATATTTCGATTTTCAAACTTTATTATGTCGTTGGACAAACTTCAAGTAACACCGTTATGGATTTATTGAAACATTAGTTTGGAAAATGACATCATCTCTATATGGAACAGCATTGAGCTCGCAAAATAGCAACTTTTTACTTTACTTTTACAACAAATCCGAGTGTGTGGAATAAAAAGGCTTCGCCGAGGACTACCAGCTCATTTAAAAAATGCAAAATGCGAAAGATTGGAATCTTTGTTTAAGGCCCTCGCCTCATTTGAAATGGCGCTTTTTGGGTGTTTCTTTAAAAGCGAGTAAAATGGACATGAAAAAAGGTTATTTATATTTGTTTCCAGTATTTTATTTTCCGATCTATTGTTAAAAAATAGAAATTTTTATTTGGTCATACAAGGTTCGTTCAAAAAGTTGTCAGCCTTCAAAAACGGTCCGCCAAAAAAAGGTATAATATATCGCTGGCGCCACGGATTGCGGGACTCACAAGCGTTTGAAATCAAAAAGACAAAAAGGTTTTTGTTCAGTATGAATGTCCTTATCACGTGACCTACGATTTTTAAAAAATAATAATATTTGACAAAATGGCGGATGTTCAAAAATTTAAAGATCCGAAAAAATACTAAATTTATTATTCGAATTTCCAAATGATCGTAGTTCACACGATAACGACATCAATTCTACCTATGTCATTAAAATTTTATTTCATCAAAATCGGTTGAGTAGAACCGGCTGTACCTGTATGTGTTCATTGTCCATGTGATGACCATTTTTTGAAAGCTATCAAAAGGATCAAAAAATAAAATACTGAAAACAAGAACAAAAAATCTTCTTTCGTTTCCGTTTTACACGCTTTTAAAGAAACACCCAAAAAAGGACGATTTCAAATGAGGCGAGGGCCCTAAAGGACAAGGATTAATACTCGTGTTTTTGCAGCTGTGGCAAACCATGAAAAACGAAAATATTAAGAAATACAAAATTTTGTTAAAGTGGAATTATTTTATTTTCAATAGAAACTTAATACAAAAATATTTTATATTTTATATTTGTACATTTTAATGATCAACTTTGCAAAAAGTTTCGGCTACAGAGAAAAAAGTGTTGTAAACCTTGTGGACGTGAAAGTGTTAAACGCCAAAAATAAGTCAAAGTGGAAAATGCGTAAGGGTAAATGTCGCGTGGCACAATAAACTGGAGAGAATAATAGCATAACAAGCAAAAGATTCTGCTCTTAGCGAAATTCTGCATTTGTGGTGTTATTGTAAGGAAAAAGGCAAAGTCAAAAACGGATGGATAGTAGAGCACCTTTTTTTCTTTTGCGGCAAAGTGCACACATTTTTTTGTTTGTTTGACTGCGAAAATATAATATCGCTATTGAAGTAGTTCTTATTGCATTCCTTTGAAAGCGAAGCATTTACGTATTTCTAAAAGCATAAAATGCCCAAATATGGAAAATTACAATTCACACCCACCGTCAATTCAATTTATCTCGATTACTAATTTGGAGCAATAAATAATATAATTTTGCTAATAAAGATCTCAACGACAAAAGCTCCATATACACACATATATGCATACATACATACATACATACATACATAAAAAATAGTACATAGCACAGTTTCAGGCGCTGTAAAATCGTTTCATTCAGCAATGCCCGCTCATCCGGGCGCTTGTAGTAATTTATCATATCTTATGGAATATTTTTTTCGCAGCCACATTGAGCATATGCGCCTAGCCGATTTAAGCATTTTATATTCTTATTCGCCTATATATATACGCTATACTTATACATATATACATACTCGTATATGTGCACATATCACTTTCGCCGTTTCACTTTCGTACGCACACAACTTCTTCTTCAATGTTTTTGCGCTCAACTTTTTGTGTATATTTTCTTGCTTCGCCTCACTGCCTTCTTATGATTTTTCTGTTTTGTTTTTTGAGTTTTCACTGTCATTTATCTCCTTAGCATACATCGAGAACACGCATACACCCACAAACGCACACACACACACATACACACACAAATGCACGTTTATAAATGGTCCAGTGTGCATGCGTTGCGGATTTGTTGCTGACGCATTGGGACTTTACTTTTTGCTCTGTTTATATGCAATATTTTTTTTTATATTAAATCTCATTTTTCTCGGACCATTTTTCTATCTTTCCTTTCTGCTTAGTTGCATACCATTTGTGTGTCACAGTTGCTTATTTTATTTGGCTGTTTGCTCTTGTTTTAATTTGTTTTCTCTGTGAGATGCCCTTGATGTGTGTCTCAAGTGCCTTCTTACAAGTGTTCTTTTATCGAGGTTTTTGTGGCAGTTGTCGTTGAGAAAAGGAAAAAAATCAAGATTGTAAAGAGTTTTAGCCATTCGCGCTGAATTTTCTTAGATTTTATGATTTTCGGGCTATTGGATTTTTTCTTCTGCAAAAGTGTCTTTATTCAGGAAAAATAATTCACACTACACAGAATATTCTAACTGACATAAAGGAAAACTCCGCTTAGTTCTTGAATTAAAAATTGTTGAAATTAAAATTTTTTTTAATAAATTAATGGGATTCCCGTGCAATCTTTTAGAATACCCATTTGAGGTTGGTATTGAAAACTTTTCAGAAGAAACGCGCTCACCATTCAAAGTTGGCTAAAAGTGCAACTATTCGGAGGCGCCATAAAAGTGTAGGTCCCTCCATTTGTGGAAGAACATCAAGACACATCCATAAATTGAAGAAAGAGTTTAGCTTAATATCCCACAGAGGATAGTGTGTTTATTTAATCATATGCTGTTTTGACAGTGAGAGCTCTTTCCCCCCGATAATCTTAACAAAAAGTCAGCAGCATATCTCCATAGTACCAGAACAAATTTAGAAAATATTGGGTTGGGGAAAAAGTAATGTCGTATTTTGTCAATTGAGCGCTACATTTAAACATATCTTGCGTTGTACTTATTGCATCGGGTCACACTAAACGGCGATTTGAAGACGACAATCTGTACTACAAGTGTCTCTTTGACAGTGTTGTGATCGTACGTTTCAGTCTTAAGTTATAGCGCGTCAAAGATGGAGTCCACCAAGCAAGAAATTCATCATATTTTATGTTTTTACTATCTTAGAGGTAAAAATGCAACGAAGGCGGCGGCAAAAATTTGTGAAGTTTATGGGCCTGATACTGTAACGATTCGCACAGCACAGCGTTGGTTCGATCGATTTCGTTCTGGTGTAGTAGATGTCGAAGATGCACCCCGTATTGGTAGACCAATCGTCGCAGAGACTGATAAAATCGTTGAAATTATCCGAAGAGACTGACATGTGAGCATTCGCTCGATTAGTCAGGAACTAGGTGTAGACCACAAAACCGTTTGGAACCATTTTCAGAAGATTGGATTCCAAAAAAAGCTGGATGTTCAGGTGCTACACGTGTTAACGCAAAAAAATCTCTTGGACCGAATCAACGCTTGCGATTCTCTGCTAAAACGGAACGAACTTGACCCATTTTTGAAGCGGATGGTGACTGGCGATGAAAAGTGGATCACGTACGACAATGCCAAGCGAAAAAGATCGTGGTCGAGAAGGGGCGAGCCGGCCCAAACCATCGCCAAGCCCGGATTGACCGCCAGGAAGGTTTTGCAGTGTGTTTGATGGGATTAGAAGGGGAATTATCCACTATGAGCTGCTCAACTATGGCCAGACCCTTAATTCGGTCCTCTACTGTGAGCAACTTGACCGTTTGAAGCAGGCGATTGACCAGAAGTGGCCAGAATTGGTCAATAGGAATGGTGTTGTGTTCCACCCGGACAACGCTCTTCCTCACACATCTTTGATGACCCGCCAGAAGCTACGAGCCCTATCGCACCCACCATATAGTCCGGGCCTGGCACCAAGTGACTATCATCTCTTCTGGTCCATGCAAAACGCTCTTGGTGATACCAAGTTGGCCTCAAAAGAGCCTTGCGAAAACTGGTTGTCTGAGTTTTTTGCAAATAAGGAGGGGGAGTTTTATAAAGGGGGGATAATGAATTTGCCTTCTAAATAGCAACAAGTTTGCGAACAAAACGGGGCATATTTGACTTGAATCGGATAATTCTAATTACGTTAAATAAAGCCTCAAATTTTAATCACAAATACGACATTTCTTTTTCCCCAACCCAATAGTAGGTACAAATTACGTATATGGATTTATAGCTAGCTACCCTAGGCATACTGCCATTTCCAACACCGAATTAAAAAAAGAGGGATGATGGTATAAATTAAGAACTCGACTGTATCGTTGCATACTTTAAGGAAGCGTAAACATTCAAAGGCATTACCTGAAGGATGAAGATGAACTTAGTAAAGCGCATTTGGAAATTTTGATTCTAAAAAATGTCGAATAAAGTAGGCAGATGACAAGATTAAAGAGCATTGCCATTTTTGCCTGACAAAAAACTATATTGTGCATTCAGCAACCATCAAATTAGTGTTCATATTAAAATTCGTTTGATAATCGCTTTAGCATATACTAGGTTGTTCAATGAGTTTTGCGGTTCGATAAGAAAACCACAATTTTTTGGTTTGAAATACACTTTTTTATTATTATTCAGCATGGACTCTCTGAACTTCATTACATTTGTTCCAACGAGATTTTAATTTTTAAATTCCATCCATTGAAGTGAGAGCTTGGAAGTGCTGCAAAATGCGCTTTCACAGCTGTTACGGCCTCATCATTTGATGAAAAACGCTTTCCACGCAAGAATTGTATTTAGGTCTGGAAACAGATGGAATTCGACAGGGACCAAATCTGACTGAATGACTTCCATAGGGACTAAATCTGATGGTGGTGTAGATGCACCAATAATTCGAATTTTCATTCATGGATTTTAGCCATTGTCAATATGCTCTTGTGTCACGGTGCTTTGCCTAATGAAAATAAAAAATTCTTTTGCAAACTGGATACTTTTTTCACGGTTGCGATAATATTTTTCATTTTCTCGCATTTGCACGAATGGCTCCAGGATCGAGCACAGTACTGGCTCTAGTGTCTACGTGGAATCCAGCCGGACAAAACTGCACTTTGTTCTTGGAATGCACGCATCTGCATGTGTATGTATCTGCAGCGACAGCAAAACTGCGCTCATGGCCTTGGACAGCCACTTCAAGGTTGAGTACTGTAAATCCTGATTGAACTATGTCGGTAGACATAATATCCTGATGCTAACATGGGTCCCGGGACACGAGAGTACTGCGGACAACGAGATTTCTGACTTTTAGCTAAGCCAGCTGGCCTTAGAGCCGGTTCTGGCACTTCCTTCTGCAGCCATCACAGCCACGGTTAGCAAACGGGTTACTCTAACCTACAAGCAAACCTGGCAGACTGAGAGATGCTGCAGATAGATAAAACTGATGTTACCCGTCATGTCCGACCGACTGTCGCAGAGCCTCCTGACATTAAGCAGAAGGAACTGTAGACAGCTGGTTGGACTGATGACGGCCAATTTCTTTGGGCGAAGCTCATAAAAAGATGGGCATCTCAGATAGTGAACTCTGCCCAGCATGTGGAGAGGAAGCTGAGATGACGGACACCTTTCTGTGTGTCTGTCCGGCCTTTGCTCGAATCAGGTTTGAGGTCTTTGGCACTGGTGTGTTAAGAAGCGACCAGCTTGGCTCCTGGACACCGCAAGATTTACTCAGATTTCTTCAGAGGTCGGGTAGATTTAAGGGAAATTAAAAGGCATCCCGGGTGTAGTACAATGCACTTAATGGTGTCTAAGTGCTGTACTTGCCAGATTAGAAACAAAAAACGGTAAAAAATATAGAATTCAGTATTTTACAAGGTTGCAAGTAATCCACAAACGAAATACCTTTCGCCTTCCAACAAACTGCTGCTAACACCTCCTTGGCCGATTTCTGGATACGAACTCGATGCGTATAACCAGGTTCGCATCACTCTTAAGCGTCTTGTTTTACTTTACGATCATAGTGAGCGAACTAAGTCTCAGAATTTAAAACAGTTAAGAAATTTCTTCCAATTTTTTTAATTTTACGCCCCATAATTCCCGGCAAATGGGAAGTCGGGGGTTAACGTAGCATATGTTGGACAGCTTAAACTATTAACTCTCCTGAGAGATAAATGTAACCTTAATAGAATCCACATCAAGAAAATGTAGGGTGTTAGAAAGGAAGTGCCTAAAGTTGCAAAATATCCCTGCTATATCCATACGATTTTTGGTTCCTATCGCCATCTCCTATTTTCTCACATACACGCACGGTCTTACATAGAGTGGTGCATTCAGTTTTTTTTTTGTTTTTTTTTTTTGTTTTTTGTGTTTTTGATTCACTTGAATCTCACCTTTTTGCGCACAATTAATTTGCCTTAAAGTCGTAATGTGGCCCGTGAAAAAAAAATGTGCATACTCTCATACATTTCGGCATTAAAGTTACAAAACCATAACTCGAACTAAAATCAGACTACCTCGCAGTTTCTCTAAGTATAAGTATTTCCTTTACTTACTTTGTCTTTGGCATTTAATCACTTTTAACGCCCGAAATTATGCAAAGTTAAAGCTTACCTCTTCATAATATACCAAAATAGACTAATTAAAACATAACTCTGTGACGCAAGCTAGTTGCCCTTTCAAGTACCCTCATCAAAATGTACACAAAACACGTAACAAACGCAGTTTTTTCAAAATATCCTCCTCTCGTTGGTATATTTTTAGGCGACCTACTCTTGTGGCTCATTTCATACGGTGTTCGCTTTCCCACTTATCACAATTTGAGCGTTTCTCTGTGTGCAAGGTCACCTCTACGCGTCCTTTCACCGTTATTATTATTTTTCTTGTTGCTATTATGAACTACTTTAAAAAAATCACTAGAAGCGCTTGTGGCTATGTTGTTGTCACGCTTAAGCTTGGCTGTGGCCAACCTTTCAAAAATATTGCAAAAAGTTCCATAAATTAAATTTTATGCCACATAATTTTAGAATTCAGTGTTTTTTTTATTATTAAAACCAATTACAATTCCGCTTGTTATTGCGCGAAATGTGCGCGTGTAATGAAAAATACGTAGAAAATTAAGTTTACGTCATTTGTAGATATACTTTGAATTTATTCACATTTTTGCAACATAATTTTTGTATTCGATAAACTTTACTAATGACATTATTTTCTCTCTCTCTCTCTCTCTCTCTATCTTTTACTCTCTTTGCAGGTATGTACCGCATTTTTCGGCACGAAGACATTTACATAATTTCTTACCACTTTCGGCACAAGTCAAGGTGAAATCAAGTTTACGTGATTTTATTGTACTTTTAATTTCATTAAACCAGTATCATTTATACTCGTACACACACACACACGTACATCTTTGTGCGGGAGAAAAGTAGAGAGAAATATGCCTTTTTGTGACATTGCCACATTTTTCTTGTCCTTCGTGGCGCACAAATGTAAATTAAAATTTTCATAATAGCCAATTAGAAGAGCATTAAAGTATTAATTTGCCACGACTCACACTCGAAAAGACGTCCTGACTGACGACTAGCTGGTTGGTTGGTTGGCTGGTTGTATGTAAAGCTTTCCTTCACTTCACGCTTCCTCGTCTACACCCCGCGGGTGGGCTATTTGAATTATTTATTAATTTCTGGAAATTAGAACGCAATACAATTTAAATCACCAGCAAATCGTGAAGCCATATAAAAGAAAGATGAATGGGCGGAAGTGATGTGAAAAGTGGTTCAAATACTCGTACAAGCGGAATGCTCAGTAGAAGTACAAAACTTAGCCACTCAAACTCTTTTAAGTTAGAACGCTTCTCTTTGTATATAGAACCTTTATAATACATACATACGTACATATACATATACATACATACTGCCTATTGTTCGTCGCTCTTATTAAAATTGCATGTAATTTCAGTGAAATCCCGAAAGCAGCTTTTCGCTGGTCCTACAATTTTGGCCCCACGTCTTCTACTGAGATGTCTTGCAACGCATTGAAAACTATGCGGCAATGAAAACTGGGCCACAAATATTCAAACAAATCAAATTTACAAGGTGAAAACCGAAGGAGCTTCGTTCTGATAACTTCGAGTTTATTTATTCAAAATAGTCCCCTCTGGCCTCGAAATACTGTTTTGCGTCATCTAAAAGCTCTTCGAAAGAGTGATTCAGGTCATTGAAGGGATGTCCATCAGGATATCGGTACAAGCCTTTTGGATGGTCTCTACGGACGCAAAACGTTTTCCTTTCACGGCCACATGCAATTTTCCGAGTAGGTAGAAGCCAAAGGGCGATGGTTAAAATGCGATTTCTGGTCAAAAAATCAGTCACAGGAGTGGATCGATAAGATGGTACATTCTTATGCAATAAGCGCCAGCTTCTGCCTTCGCGGGTTTCAGGGCGACGAGTGCGATACAACAAACGCTTCAAATTGCCAAGATAGAAAATTGCACGCTTATGGGCGGTTGTCTGCCTGCGACCACATTAAGTTTGCATTTATTATTTTTCCATACATTCTATTTGAAATTGCATAAAATTCAATTTAAAATTAGCACTTCCGCAATTTCAAATTACTAATATTTCTTAAGTGAAAATTCGCTTGGCCGCCATGAAAATGCCTTCATCGACCGACTGAATGTCCTTTGCTGTGGTGCATCTTCAGCCTTACCTTGCCGCTTTTGCAATTCATGCTTGAATCGCAATCTGTCTGTCTATCTTTCAGCTGCTCTGCTTCCGAACTATTTCTATGTCTACTTCAATTTATTTTCGTAATCATTTTTGCAAATAGCCTGCAGTTAGGGAAGAACCTTTTTATTAATTTATACAATTTTAGAATTTGCACGACGAACGGCGCAGCGGAAGCAGCGAAAGAGTTATGTACATATAAACTGGGATGTTGTAAACCGTGCATACATACACACAATATATTTGTACATATAATATATACATACAATATTTACATACATACAATATATACTCTATATACATGTATGCACAAGTTGCCCTGTAGGAAACCGCAGATGTGCCGAACTGGTGCGCTTTTGGTGCATTTAGAACCGTTACCATGTTTTCTTTTACTTCCATAAACACAGTGACCATAGTAGTTGAAGGCGTTTGTGCGGGATTATTACTCAGTTACTCGGAGGTTCGTGCATCTGCCCGGCTTTCGCTCGATTAGGCTTGAGGTCTTTGGCACTGATGTGTTAAGAAACGACCACCTTGGCTCCTTGGCTCCTTGGCACCACAAGATCTACTCAGATTCCTTCGGAGGTCGGCTAGGTTTAAAGAAAATCAAAAAGCGAACTCGATTGCGGTACAACGGACTTAATCGTGTCTGAGTGCTGTACGTGATAGTCTGTCCCGTCAGAAAAAAAAAAATGGGGAAGGTAGCTAAATTTTTACAAAAGATTAACGATGAAGATTTACAGGGACGCCCAGGACATAAAAATTATGAATATCCAATGCGCCAGACGCGCACTTCTTTGCATGTACTTTTCAGCTTTGCCAATATCTCACTCTAAAAGCGCTCGTGAAATGAGTAGCAGTAAAGTGGTTTGTAATTAACGAAACAGTACTCATTCTGAACCACAAACTTGTTTCACTAGTTCACACTTCCTACAGGCTTTAAACAATCACAGAGGTGTTTGTGTGCAAGCACTTGTCGAACGAAATGTTCTTGCATATTTTACGGCGCCGATTTTTAATAACGATCACAGCTCCTTGGCTCGGTGTTACGAGGGGTTTGTTGGCAAGAAACTCCACATTGACTTGCTGAGATATTTTTGATTTAAAACTAATATGTACGTGTGTGTGTGCATGGAAATTGCTTGCCGGTATTAGTTTTAGTCTGTAACGGTTTGAATTATCTTCAGCACCACTTAAACCATTCGTGCAGGCGTACCCTAACTAAAGAGACAATCACTCTAGTTCTTGTAAAGCGAAATTCGAATGCGCATTTAGGCGTAACTCCTCAGTACCAGTCTGATTTAACAACCTACTTATTTTTGTTGCCTATTTACAGGCGCGAAAACAGTTTTGCTCTCAACAGCGTTTTGCTAGGGCGCGTTGTCTTTTTCGCACCCATTTCTTATTGTCATTTAGTAATTTCTATTCAATCTGCACTCTTTCCACTCTTCCTTTATAAATTTTTTCCCCTTTAAGGATTTCTATTTAAATTATTTTTCATGCATTGCCAGGCACACAAATCCTATTAGACCGCCGTTGGCCACAGCTGTCGTTCATCTTCAATAGATTCTTACTCTTAGGTATATAATTTATTTTCTGTTCTTTTTGGTTTCTTTTTTTTTTTTTTGTCGCTCTTTCTCAATTCAGAGAATTTTGTTGACTGGCTGGCGTTCGCTTGATAACCTGGCTGGCGTTGGACACCAATCGATATATAAGTTAATCTGCTTTGCTTCAAAGCACCGTCGAGAGACACACTTCGGTATCTACCTTCCACATTGCTTTAGCCTAAGCATTTCCTGCTTCATAGCTTCAGAGTATACATTTTTGCTTATTTTTAAAATAGAAATAAATTTTATTTTCTGCGTCTGTCAGTCTGCGGACTTTTCCAGTTTGTTTTTTTTTAGTTCCAACCTCTTTCGCTTTCTCCCATCTTTCTCTTTCAGTAGGGAAATGAAAGTGATGAAAATGACGAATATCAATCGACCGCCTTGATTGTTGCCTGCTGGTTGTCATGATGATTATTTATGTATATAAATTAGGATGGGTCGCTTCTGGGTGAAAATTCTCTAAAAATATAGATAAAAAAACATTACTATGCCGTGAACTTGTGATATATTGAATTTAAATCTCCTAAAATACTAACGTTCCAAATTATATGAAAAGGGCGTCTGAAGAAAAAATTTCGTAATCTGAAAGCGAAAGCACGTTTGAAATTATGTTTTGTGTGCGTTTCTTTAAAAGCCTGTAAAACAGAAACGAAAAAATTTTTTGTTAAAAAAACTAAAAAAACAAAAATACCAAAAAAAAATTTTTTCAAATGACTGTAGTTCACACGATAACGACATCTATTCTACCTATGTCAGTTAAATTTTATTTCATCAAAATCTGTTGAGTAGAACCGGCTATATGTGTGTCCATTTTCTATGTGAAGACCATTTTTTGAAGGTTGGAAACTTTTTGAAGGAATCTCGTATGGCCAAACAAAATTTTTATTTTTTAACAATAGATCAAGAAATAAAATACTGAAAACATGAACAAAAAACCTTTTGTCGTTTCCGTTTTACACGCTCTTAAACCCTTGAACGACAATTTATTTTCAGTTAGCACTGCTCTAGCAGACGATTTAATTTTCCTAGTTTTAAGAAAAGGATTTGAAATAGAAACTTACGGTTTTGTTGCTCAAATAATTTGTTATTATTAAAAATAATATCTGTGTCACACATTTATATGAATGTTTATTATTATAAATTGTCAGTTTGTTCAGGAAAGTTAATGACGAGCTCTCCTCGTCATTTCAGTTCAAGGGATTAAAGAAACACCCAAAAATCACCATTTGAAATGAGGTGTGGGCTTTAAATAATGAAATATAAATAAATAAATAAATAAATTATCTTTATGCGCAGTAAGCAGTACAGTAGCGAAATAAAACTTTTTTTCAAATTGACAATGTTTTGTATTCTGGTGAAACGGGCGTGAATTCTCTATATGTTTTTTTTTTTTTTTTGTTTTTTGTTTTGCATTACAGTGAAATGCGTGGCCAATTTTTTGTATTTTATGTTGAGAAATGAAGGCACCTTTCTGATCGACAGACTCAAAATTGAAAGCTTTAAAAACTGAAGAAAAACAATCGGTATCAATTGAAAATCGTTTTTATTCATTTGATCAATTCTTTATTTAACACATTCGGTCGATTATTCATCAGAAGATATTTCGCTATGGTGGGTAGCAGATTTACCAAAAAAACAAATTTTTTTCTAGATATTTTATCTGTTTATTGGCAAAACAAAAAAAAAAATGATTTTTTTCACGTTCTGGCTCTTAAAAAAATAGAAAAATTTATTATAAAATTATAATTCTGCTACCCGCGAGAGCCCCATTGCATTGATCCCTTGACGTCGATCAAGTTGTTATTCCATGTTGCCCATGAAGTATATTAGTAAAAATTTGTGCTGTGCATCTTGGAGAGGTTGCAATGATCCAATTCGATGGTTAATCTGTCCTTGTATCTATAAAAAGCAAAGTCAGTATTTTTATTTTTAAACACTTTTTTTTGTAATCAGCAAACATAAACATAATACATATGAATAATTATAATAAGTTCAAAAACAAATCAATAAATACTTGGAATGTCGGATTAAATCCTCGTTCTTCGATAATGTGTGCCCCAAATGAGGTCATTTGGAAACAACCATTGTATTTTTGAGTGTTTGCAAAAAAATGACGGGATTCCGGTGTTTCGCCAAAACTCGATAATTCTCTTCTTGTGCGTCGAAAATGATCTACTTGTTCATCTCTGTTATTCGCTCGACGATTTCGCATTGCCAACCGAGCCGTTTCACGGGCTGCCTCGCTTTGATCTTGTGATTGAGAAGCACAAAGTCGAGTCATACTAACGCGGCGCTCTTCACGGGCAATTCCTTGTGCTTCGTCAGTCGTTTCATTTGCGATTTTTCGTATCCTTCTTGCATTACGGCTTTGTCGGGAAAGATTCGATCGCCTTGGTTGCGGCATTGATAATGACGATTCAAAGAGAATACAAATTACTGTGATTATATATTTCTGACAAAATTTATATTATCAAATTTTCTACTTAACCATAGACAAAACTACGTTTAGCTGTCATTTGCGTTTTGTTATTCGATATCAGATGCGTTTTTTTTATACCACATTTTATAGTGACTTCACGGAAACACATTCGAATGGGATAAAAAGTGTCCTATGTCCGTCTCCTGGTTCTAAACTACCTCTTCACCAATTTTCAGCCAAATCGGTTCAGCCATCCTCGAGTTATAAATAGTGTAACTAGCATGACTTTCTTATATATATATAAAGATATATATATAATATATATATGTATATGTATATACGTATGTATGTATATAGAAATAAATTTTTGTTTGCCGTAAAAAAACCGACCCACCCTAGTGTGCAATCGCGCATCAGTAGGCATGTGAAGGCAGATATGGAAAGGATGCTGCTGGAAATTGCTACTGAAGAATGGGGTGTTGTAAATCGGCAGCCAGTAAATCGAATTTACCACACGGATGCCATCGATTTGGTTAGCGCTTTTTTATTTCGATGCCAAGAACGAAAGACGGAGGTTGTTACTGTAAACGAAAGTGTCTAATAAAACATTTTCAACTTGAGGCCGCTCACTTGGGAAAACACTACTGTAGAAACATTTTATTTATTTTATATTTTTATTATTAAATTATTTCATGCAAAGCCGTTGCATATCTGTGGGCGTCATTCGCGAATGTATGTATGTATGTATGTATGCAGTAACTCCTTGAGAACTCACGACTTTCCTATACACGAAATCCTTAATATTTCACGCACCATTACCGTGCAATAGGTTTATAGAAATGCACCCCAAGTAATTGAAATCATTAACTAAATGTATATTCTGTCCGCTCTGTGCCTTTTTAACACCCCTCCCTCCACCCCACACTCACACTCACACACAGCACAACAGTTTGCAATACACATATTAAATAAAAGTTTATTTTAAATGGTGCTTAACGCTTGCATTGCACCAACCCCACTTGAATTTGTAATCACTCGACTTTAGAGCACCGTTTTGGGTAAAAATTAAATGTACTTGTATGTGTAAATTATGTGTTTTGAGCATTTGAAGGACATTCATTCAATGAACGAACATAAAACTGAAATAAGCTCGTATGCGTGTACATTCATCTTCATTTGTTTCTCCGGTCACCTTACATTTAATCATCCCTTTTTGGCGTATGTACACCTGTGCCTAGCACCCTTTTTTTTTGCATTTTATGCGTAGATGAGTGCAAGTGTGTGTGTGTACTTAAACGACAAACACATGACACACTTAGCAATGCCAACATTTTCATTTCAATTTTCAACAAAATTTCATTTTAATATTTTTGCACACAATTTCGTTTTTAGCCCCACATCTTGGACGCTATTCATTTGCAAAATTTGCTTGGCTTGTTTGGCTCTAAATACATGAAATTTTGAACCCTTTACACAGACTTGCTTGCTCAGTCAGTCACTGCGCACTCAAACTTTAACATTCCCTAATCTGTGCTTGTTGATATTATACAATCTGTCAAAAAAGTACCGAGAATCGTTCAATAAAACGCAAAAAATTGTTTCATCATCAAAATTTATTTTGCCGGCTTCAAAATAGGCTCCATTCGAAGAAATACACAGATGTCAATGATTAGTTCAGTCATCAAAGCCCCTTTTAAACGCGTTTGAAGAGATCTTCTTCACCTCCTTCAGCGGATTCTTCTTAATGGCCTCTATCGACACAAAGCGGCGTCTGCGGAGTAGCAATTTAAGTTTTCGGCTTTAAAGTTTTAGGAAAAAAAGTCACAGGTGGCTAAATCCGGTGAATACAGTGATTGTTCGATGATATTTGTTGAGTTTTTGGTCAAAAATGTGTTCACAATATGAGCCTTGTGAGACGGTGCGTTATCATGGTGCAAGAGCCATGAGTTTTCTTTCCACAAATTGAGCCGTTACTTACACACATTCTCTCTCAAACTTTGCATAACTTTCAAATAATATTCTTTATTTACCGTAGAAACATTTGGAACGAATTCCGAGTGCACAACAGCAAGATAATCAAAGCAAGCGAATGGCGTGATTCTCACTTTTGACCGACTTTTACGTGTTTTTTTTGGGTCTCGGCTCATGTGGATAGCGCCATTCAGTCGCCTGTTGACTGGTTTGCATGTTAAACTCATACACCCACGTGTCATCACCTGTTATGATGCGCTGGATAAACGTTGGGTCTGAATTCACTTGCTCAGGCATGTCTTCAGCCAACTTCTTCCGATGAATTTTTTGAAAGAAATTCAACTCTCTTGGAACGAGTGGGCAGCCACGCGTCTAATGTTGCGTGTTGATTCGTGAGACACGCTAACGTCACGAGCTACCTCCCTCAAACTTAAATGATGCTTTTCCAGCACCTCTTCCTTGACTTTGTCGACGTTTTCATCCGTTGAAGACGTTGATGGGCGACCAGATCGGGGCAAATCTTCCACGAGAAGCCCTCTGCAAAAGTCTTATACCACTCGTAGACAGGTGTTTTTGATAAAACGCACTCGCCATAGACTTTCTGCAACATTTTCAACGATTCGGCACACGAAATCCCGTTCGAAACTCAAAATTTAAGACAAATTCTTTGTTCGATATTTTTATCCATAGTGAAAATCGCAGCGCACACCTGCGGTTAACTGATGTAATTAAATGCCAAAACCAAGCTTATTGACAGATCATCCTCAAACTCTGCGATACTATGGAGGACAGTTGTGTCAACATTCCAGCAAGAAAATCTAGACGTAACGCGCGCTTTTTAAATGAGCAATTCCCATCATTTTTTTGACATATACCTGTGTTCAAAATAATACGACCGCCCTGAAATACCAGGTTTGAATTTGTTTTTTTTTTTTTGTATATAAATTTTGTTATGTTTTCATACAAATATAGTGCATTCCAGAACCCAGAAATCCTTTAACCCAAGGCTAACTCTCATCAAAATAGTATGTAATATATATTAAACTTTTCAATCAGAATCTTTAAAAAATAAAAAAAAAATGCATTTTTGTAAGCCATTCAGTCTTAAAGGTGCAAGAGTGTAAGTTTTCAGTCACTCAACAATCGCGTTGCTTTTGACAATTTTTTGTTTTCTTCTTCTTCTTCTTCTGCTTCTTCTCCTGTTTGATGGGCGCGATAACGGCTTAAGGGTTTTTGGCCAAGTTTAACAAATCGCTCCAGTCGTTTCTTTCTCGTGCTAATCGGCGCCACACCTAGTGAAGCCAACTCCTTCTCCACCTGATCTTTCCAAAGCAAAGGAAGATTTCCTCTTCCTCTGCTACTAACACCTGGTATCGCATCGAATACTTTCAGAGCCGGAGCATTTCTATCCATTCGGACGACATGATTCCACCAACGTAGGCGCTAGAATTTTATTCGCTGCGCCATGTCTATGTCGTCGTAAAGCTCATACAGCTCATCGATCCATCGCCTACGATATCACTGTGGAACAAATTCAGGTTAGCAAAAATTAGGTCCATTCTGAGAGTGGCGGGTGAAAATAGAGGCGAAATTAGAAGACCCGTATCGCGCCGCTTTTTTTATGTTAGTTCGAATTTTTTTTTAATCGGCCTTCGAAGTTCGAAATCGGAGCAAAATTGTTTATGTGGTTTTTTGGCTATAACTCGTCGACTAATTGATATTTTTTCAATCTGTAAAAGCCAAATTATTGCTAGAGACCTGTGCAACAATTACAATTTTTGAAAAAATTGATTTCGAAAATTTTTGTGGTACTTATGAAACAATATACTGAAAATCGGCATTTGACTGCAAACTTCGAAGGCCGATTAAAAAAAAATTCGAACTAACATAAAAAAACGGCGCGATACGGGTCTTCTAATTTCGCCTCTATTTTCACCCGCCACTCTCAGAATGGACCTAATTTTTGCTGACCTGAATTTGTTCCACAGTGTATTCGCTATCGCCAATGGAAAGGTCCAAAAATCTTCCGTAGAATCTTTCTCTAAAACATTCCAAGCGACGCCTCATCGGATGTTGTCTTCGTCCACGCTTCTGCGCCATACTTTAGGACGAGCATGATGAGAGCCTTGTAGAGTATTAATTTTGTTCGTCGAGAGAGAACTTTACTAATCAGTTGCCTTTAGAAATATTTTTCCTACGTTGTTTCAAATTTTCTGCCATATACGAAAGCATAAATCTTTTATGTGGAAGAAAATAAGCAACACCGCAACGAAAAAAAATGGTCAAAAGTAAAGGAAAATTTGGGCCACTTGAAACCTGTATTTTTTTATACTAGTATTTAATGGGCTTTAAAGCTGCACACCCAAAATTAACGTGCTGGGCTGAGAGTATGAAAATAAATAATAAATAATTGGCGCAGACACTTCTGTTAGGTGTTTGGCCGAGCTCCTCGTCCATTTCTTTTTGGCGTATTTTTCGATTTTGTTCCACAATTGGCCCACAAAGCTCACTCCGAACGGCAGATATTTTTATGAGGAGCTTTTCGTGGCAGAAATACACTTGGAGGTTTGCCATTGCCTGCCAAGGGGCGACCGCTATTAGAAAAATCTTTTTCTTAATTTTGGTGTTTCACCGAGATTCGAACCAACGTTCTCTCTGTGAATTCCGAATGGTAGTCACGCACCAAACCAATCGGCTACGGCAGCCGCATCTGAAAAAGAGCAGAATACAGATTTCGGGAAATTGTAGCCGCATATGTATGTATGGGCATGTCCTCAACTACCGTATGCACCCTGTATATTGTAAAAGTGAGAAGATTTCGTAAAATGGGACACAGTGGGATTAATACCATAATCTGGGATTGACAATTTCTTACTTTATTTGAGTCCTGTTCACCATTTGAAAGCTTGAAAAACAGGGCTCAACGAATTGTTTTGTTAGACTAAATTTTTATTGCTGGGCGTTCAGATTTTGCTACTTTTCTCAGATTATTTGTATGAAGGAGTTACATGGCGTAGCTATTAAAAAAAACATTATGCACTCAATTATGTACGACACTGTAGTAGGCGCATTGCAGCAAAGCTCAGTTTTGAACAATCAATCTACGTAACTGAGCTGTAGTATTGTAAATCTTGGGTCAGACAGCTATTGCTTTTTTTCTTCTTGTCGAAGAAAACCTTCTTGCTGTCTATTTTTCCTTTGTGTATGACCTCCAATGCATTTGAAGAACAAAATGTAGAATATAGACCTACACATACATGCACACGCGTGTTAATATAATCTGTAATAATCGACAAGAATCGTTAATAATGCATTACTAAATTCCGCATAAGTATTTCAGTTACCATTCTTAAGATGTGATACCGACTTTTTCATAAAAAAAATTATTTTAAAAAATTTCGAAAGAAACGCATTTCGTGTTGAAGTTACATTCAATTATAAATTTTCTATGGTTATTTGTTAATTTGTAATTTTATATTAACAACAGTCAAGTAGACGAGCAGATACACACACATAGGCATGCACACATACTAATGAGGCGCATAAATGGACGCGTTGTCTATTAACGAGATGAATTGTTGTGCGTTATTTAAGCCTCATAAGCGAACCGAATGGTCGGTCGACTCAGCTAGGCTTGGCAGCAAACTGCCATAACAGCGCGAGCGGCGGTGCTTAAATGAAGAGGAAATGAGGAGAGCAAGACTGAAAAATGAGTGCAATAAGTGCTAAAGGACTTTGAAGTTAGCTGAGGGCTCAAAATGATTGATTTGTGGTTGCCGTGTACATTTTTAATTTCACGTATTTACACACATTCGAACATAAGCACTTATCCAAGAATCTTTTTCTCGCTTTTCATGCGTTCATAATGGGCCTTTTTTCTGTTTCTATTTCTTTTAATTTCAATTTCACTTTAGATCTTCATTTATTTTTTTGTTTATTGTATTTTATAAAAATGCGTATCCAGCTCTTGAGTTGAATGGTTTACCTTTTTTCGAAGCTTCAATTTTCTTTTATTGCATCTCGAAATAAATGAATAAAGATTACTGCACTAATGTAATAAAAGACAATCAAATCTGTAGTCGTTCTTTCGGAAATTCCATCAAATGCTACCCATCGCCGTAATGCGTGAAAACCAGACAATGTGCAAGTATGCAGTCTGCATGTATGTATGCATGTACGCATGTTTGAATGTATCTATGCCTGTACGTATGCAGTGCCAAGTAATGCTTTGCTGGGCAATTCTGCTGGATGCCTTCTCAACTATGGCGAGTGCCGTCGCTGAGTGATAGATGACCACATGCAACTTTATCACTTGCAAGAATTTTCACCGTCGCTTTTGGGTTTGACTGATGATGGCCCATTACACTGTGCAACTGCAACTGAGTTTGTGGAAGTCTAATTGCAGATGTTCCGTTTTGTGCACGCACGCCACAAACTAGAGTAGGAGCTGTGGTAAACGTCTAAAAAAGGATGGGCACGCCAATCACACAGACTAGCGGTAACGTTCGCACGAGATTCGGTTCTACGTTACCGGAACGACCCGGATTTATATCCGGCCAAGAAGTGTCATTCCAGGAGCATTCCCCGTGCTTGTAGGGGGAATATTTATGCTACTACAACAGCAAAAACCAGCGAGAGTTAGTTATAAGAATAATCGGGAATATTTCTCGTGCATTTTTTCACGCTATATATGAAACTGGTTTTTAAAATGGTGTAATATCAAGGTGTTTTGCGCAATTCCAAGTCAAATGCCCCAAAAATTGCAATATTTAGAAGTTTTTTCAAAGTTGAAACATTTTTTTTCGACTATGACATCATATACGAGGTGTTCCAAAAATAAGGTGAATTTTCATTTTTCTCAAAAAATATTTATTTATTCATAAATTTCTATTTCATCTCTTTCAAAGTAGTCCCCCTCAGATACAATAGATACACTTTTGCCAACATTTTTTCCAATCCTCGAAGCAGTTCTGATATACACTTTATGGTGTGTCTTTGAGTTCCTCAGGGTCTTTTCATGGGTCTCTTCAATCTTGAGAACAGGAAAAAGTCGCAGGGGGCCAAATCTGGTGAATACGGTGGCTGAGGCATGATAACGGTGTTATTTTTGGCCAAATAATCTCTCACAAGCAAAGATGAGTGAGTAGGTGCATTATCATGATGCGAAAGCCATGCATTTTTGTTCCACAATTCCGGTTGTTTGCTTCATGCAAACGGCACATAACTTGAATGTAATACTCCTTATTTACCGCACGACCTTGTGGTAAAAACTCCTAATGCACTACGCCATGGTAATCGAAAAAAAAACATTGAGGAAAACCTTGACACTTGATCGAACTTGGCGTGCTTTTTTTGGTCTTGGACTCTCCTGGACTCTTCCATTGGGACGATTGGGCTTTGGTTTCGATGTCATAACCATATACCCATGATTGGTCACCAGTTATAAACGTTTTAAGCAAATCTGGATCATCATTAAGGCCATTCAACAATTTCTGAGTGATGCTGAGTCGACGTTGTTTTTTGTCAAAATTCGCTGCCACAAGCTTCATGCCCGAAATTTCTGAAAAGATTGCATAGCATGAGCCAACCTAAACCTGCTCTAATGGTGATTCGACGATTCTCCATAACGATTTCCTTCACTTTCTCAAAATTTTCATCGGTTGTTGATGTGCCGGAGCGTCCAGAGCGAGCGTCGCCATTCACATCTTCTCGACCTTCTATGACATTTTTTTGACTCAGAGTACACTCACCCTTAACCTACAATGACGGACAAAGCCCGAGTACGGTAATCGGGTCATACGTAAATATTACGGGCATAGACCGAGTACTGAGATCGGGCTAGAATTACTACATATTAGGTGTGCAACAAAGGTCTCGCTGTTTTATTTATTTTTTGATGAAAATACAACTTTGTTCTAAAAAAATGGTTACAATGAATCATTGAAAGTATTGCCCAGCGCTGGCTACTACTTTTCCCCATCTTTCTGATAGGTCTCGTATACCGTCGCGGTAAAATTGTTCATCTTTTGAGGCTATTCAGGGATCAAGCCATTTTTTGTTGTCTTCTTATGAATGGAACTGCTGGTCAGCTAGACCATGTGCCATCGATCGGAACAGGTGATAATCGGACGGCGCAATATCTGGAAAATATGGCGAGTGGGGTAGGATTTCCCATTTCAGTGTTTCCAGGTAGGTTTTAACGGGTTCGGCAACGTGAGGCTGTAGAATCACTTTTTCATGCCTCTTCGCGTATTCCGACCGCTTCTCGCGCAGTGCTCGGCTCAATCGCTTCAATTGAAGTCGATACCGCTCCCCAGTGATGGTTTCGCTTGGTTTTAAAAGTTTATGATAAATAACACCAACTTGGTCCCACCAAGTACATAGCATAACCTTCTCAGCGTGAATATTCGCCCGAGGCGACGACGTAGAAGCGTGACTGGACAGTCTTTTTCTTTGTCACTCGAATCTAAATCCTACATAGGTAAAGGGCGAACTAGCTTTGAACTTTTTTTTTTGCAAAAAACACGGCAGGTTTTAACCTGTGCAAGGCAATGTAAAAAAAATGTATCAATGTAAAAAAATAATTAGATGTTTAACTTTTTTTGCTTTAAGATAGAAAGCTGAAATAACTCAGCGAAATCTTAGGCCATTAGGACTTCTATTCGCTCAACTTTTTTTTTTCTTGGAAAATTAACCCATTCGCGTTCCAAATATTTTTTTCACAACTATCAATATTTGGTTTCTGTTTATGAACTTATTAAACATTTTTACGCAAATCTTCTAAGCTTAAACTCTTCTTCTATAATATTATCTGAGGTAATTTGTTAGAAAATATAGTTTTTAAAACAAATTTTATTTATAAAAAAAACTTAAATTTGCTTATGTACCTTTAAATCGGTCCAGTTCACGTTTATGGTAATACCTTTCCGAACTATTTTCGGCGGAAGCCTTACAATACAAAATTAATCACCCTATCAAAAATGTATAATTTTTGCAAATGGCGTCGTAGGTCAATCATATTCGATTGGTGAAAATGATTTTTTTTTATGTAGTAAAAAAGTATTCGAAAACCAAATTGAATGAAAATTTTGCGCCACCTTGTATAACAAGTTTTATAATTGTGATAGAAAACCAATGCGATTTTTTGTTTTGTGAAGCATCCTAACATACATACATACGTATATATAATATTATCTTACCGGATCCATTAGTAGTTCGCTCTATGCTTCTTAGAAAATAGGTTTTTCACGGGGTTTTTAGGGAAGTGAATAGAGAAATTATATGGTCCTAGATCAAGTGCTGGCGTTTTTTCTGCATATAACTAGGCTAAGCTAGGATTCTTTTTCTATGGAAAAAAACCCATTACGCCGGCAAAAAAGGACAAAAATCTACGCTTTTCTCGAACCACTTTAAACTCGAACTTTATTGTGCCAAAATTTAGTGGGGTATAAAAATGTACTCAAAAAATGTTTAACATTCTAAAAATTCTACTTAAAAAGTTTGAAATTGTAATGAAAATTTGTGGAATTTTTCTTATTTTCCACGATTTACGAAACTTGGATTTCTATAGTTTTTGTAGGAGCATGAAATATATTTTCATAAAAAAAATATTGAAATTAAATAAGACATAAGTCTTTGTCTTTTTTGTTTTGTCATACTTTTGGATCATACTAACAAGTACAGCACTCAGGCAACATTAAGTCTACCCGACCTCCTGAGTAAATTTTGTGGTGCCAAGGAACCTTGACTCCTTCGCTTCTTAACACAACAGTGGTAAAGACCTCAAGCCTGATTCGAGCGAAAGCCGGGCAGACGCACAGAAAGGGGTCGGCCGTCTCATCCTCCTCTCCACATGCTGGGCAGAGTGCAATGTCTGAGATGCCTACCTTTTCCGTGTGCTTCGCCCATACAAAGTGGCCCATCATCAGTTTAACCAGCTGCGTACAGTCCTCTCTGCTCAATGACTGGAGGATCTGCGATAGTCGGTCGGACGTGACAGTTAACATCAATTTTGTCCATCTGAAGCCTATCTCAGCCCGCCAGGCTCGGTTGTGGGTTAAAGTAACCCGTTTGCTATTCGTGGTTGTGATAGCTGCAGAAGGGAGTAGCAGAACGGGCTCCGGGCCAAAGAAGTTGGCCTCACTCACAGCCCATTCTAGCTTTTTTACTAAACTTTTTTACTAAATAAAAAATAATTTTGAATGATGGAAATCTTTACTTCGATGCGCTCCATTACTTGTCTGTTGGTACACAAGTGCAACTGAAGCTGTTTAGTTAACTAGTGACTAATACGATTGTCCTACAACGTCATTTGCAAAAAGTGTAATCAATTTTGAACGGGTGATTAATTTTGCGCCACCTTGTATATTGATTATTTGACTACAGGGTAAACGATATGAAGTGCTACCTATGCAAAACATCATAACTTTTTTGGGTCAAATTAGTTTTTATTGATTTCAAAGACAAAATTGTTCAAAAATGATTACAACTTTAACACATATTCACTTTAGCTCGATATGACCACCTTTTGCCTTGACTATAGCCTTCAAACGGTCCAAAAATTAGTTGCATACTGCACGAATGTGATCTTGAGGTATTTTGGCCCATTCTCGTATAGTCGCTTTTTTCAGCGCATCCATACTGGCATATTTTTTAGTCCTCACCTTGCTCTCCAAAATGGACCAGATGGAATAGTCCATCGGATTTTCGTCTAGCGAATTCGAAAGCCATTGTGTGGACGAAATGAAGCGAGGAACATGATTTTTTAACCATTCTTGGTTCACACGAGCTTTATGAGACGGTGTCGAGTCCTGTTGGAACGTCCATGGTCGACGACCGAAATGTTTGCGTGTTCATGGCTCTAAAGCAGCTTCTAAAATATTTCCCCGATAATAAGTCGCATTCACTTTGACACCAGGCTCGATAAAAACGATTGGAGAGCGTCCATCAGCGGTCATTGCGGCCCAAACCATTAATTGCGATGTGAAATTGCTTCGAGTGGCCATACGTAGGCTCAAATTCTCGTATGAGCGTTCGGTCAAGTAGACACGATCGTTTTGAGTGTTTATGAACTGCTCAATTGGGAAATGTTTTTCATCAGAAAACACAATGTTAGGTAATTCGCCACGTTCGTGCAAGCGCAACAACTCCTTTGCTCTTTCGCACCGAACTTTTTTTTGTTGGGGTGAGAGATCGTGTGCTTTTCAGAACTTGTAAGTCTTGACCTTGAGCTCATTTTTCAATATGCGTCGAATGCTGTCTTGCGATATTTTCAGTTCTTTGGCCATTTTTCTTCCACTTAGTTGCGGTCGTTTTTGGTCCACCTCCATAGCGTTTTGCAATGCTACCAGTATCATTGTAACATTTTATAGTGCGATACACAAATATTTTATTCACTTTGAGATGACTGAGCTCACGAACAATGGCTGGTTGTGATTTTCCAGCTAAATATAACGCAATCACACTATTACGTTTGAATTCCATCACAGAAAAACAAAACTCAACAAAACTGAGACGCAAATGCTTTTGATGGTTTATAAACAATATATTGAACTGTCATTAGAACAATTCTGACGTTGATGCCATGAGCTGTTTTACAGATACAAGCAATGTGACCCTGTAGAACTACGCAAAAAAGTCTTTCTTCTTCTCTTGTGTACATAAAACTCAGAAGCCACCTAAGATATCGAAGTAAACTATAGCTTATACTCCTTTTTTGAGCGGTTCCTGCCCGATTACTTGCCACCCATAACTAAGTCAGTTCATACGCCCGCTAATGGTGTGATGAATAAACTGTTTAAAAATCTAAATCTCTCCAAAACCTTCTTCAAATGCTGTTGTAGCACAGTGCAAAACATTCAATTGATTATAAGGTATTGTGGGTTGTACAGCAGCCGCGCTCTCCCCACAGCGGAATGATAAATGGTTTTCCATTAACTACGTTTTACGAAAAGGGCAGCAACAGCAACGTTAGCATTATTAAAAACGACAAAAATTGAAACAAAAAATGGCTAGCAAGAAAGAACATTATAAATGCGAGATTCTGAAAAAAATTTAATAAAATAATAAAAAGCAAGAAAAGTAGAAAAAAAGTTGAAAGCAGAAACTGCACATTACACTAGCAATACCTACATATTCGGAAGAGGAGATGAAACAAATTGAAACAACCAGAACAAACAAAAAAAAAACAAACATAAGATGCAAACGTCAATACGTCGGGCAACTTCATGTTCTTCTTCGCTTGTGCGGTTGGCTGATCGCCGACTGCCTGCCTGCCTGCCTGCATGCCTTCTTGCTTGCCGTCGGCAGGATATGCGGGCAGTGAGCGAATGAGTAAGTGCGGCAGACAATGAACATTCTGTCATCCATCATGTGAATGGATTTTGAGTATGACCGCCGTTGTTACCACACGATGTTAATGTCCATATAGCCAGGCTAAAGTAGCTCAACTCACCCGCAAAAGCAAAAGCGTATTTTGTCCATGCAGCACTTCAGAAATCTGTTGTTCGCTACTTGAAAATGTGAATAAAAATTTTTTTTTTAATTTTCGTTTTTTGGTTTTCATAATTTGCTTTTTTGTGCTTATTTTCCGCTTTATCCGGTTTCTCGAATCTCATTTGGCACATTGTCAGATCGTTGATTATTTCCACGAATTATTGTGTTTAACACAACAACAACTTCTACAAGTGGCAAGCAACTGGGGGGGCAGCAATGTGGGGGAAGTGATGGAAATCAAAATGATTGTTTGAAGTTGAAAGTTGACCAGTAGCGAGACATTTAGCCACATCAGCTGCAGTGACAGTGACATAAATGCGCCTTTTCCATGTATGATTCATTTATAAGCGAAACTAAGCTATGGAACTATGAATGCACACACACATATACGCGTACACATATACAGACAAACACAATTTGTATGCATTTTGCCATAAATGTGAATGCATTTGTAATTTTCTGCATGCAAAGCAAAGTTTTGTTGGTCCGTTGGTGGTTAGAAAAAATAGCAAAATTTTTCGTAATAAATCCAATTGTGAGAAATAATTGATAAATTTTGATATTATTGCCACTAGACATTGCCTGGTGAAAGTCTTTAATGCGAACAATAAATATAAATAAATATTCGATTATCGAAAAGGTAGCTAAATAGGTTGGTTGGTGCGTGTCTACAATTCGAAAGAGGAGCCGCTTCAGAAAACATCAAATGCTAGAAAAAGATTCTAATAACGAACGCTCCTCGTCGGGCAAAAACAAATCTGTGAGTGTATTTCTGTCTTGAAAAAGCTCTTCATAAAAAATATTCGCAGTTCGGAGTTGGCCGTCACAAGTTGCGTCATAGAAAGCAGGTTAGACCCATATCAAGACAAATTAGAGATGATCTCCACATAAAAGTCTTGCAGCGCTCAACTCGTCATCTTTTGACAATGCGCTTGAAAAAAAGTAGACTCGGCTAATGCAAGCAGTTTCTTCGGTGGCACGCGGTCTACGACCATGGAAATAAACTTTACACAGATGAGAAAATTTTCATTATTGAATCAGTTTTTAATAAGCACAACGACAAAATCTATGCTAAAACGTCTAAAGGCGCGAAAAATAATGTTCCAAGGGTTCAGCGTGGCCACAATCCAGCCTACAAAATGGTTTGGTGGAGAGTGTCTTGTAAAGGCGTTGCATCTCTTTATTTCTGCGAAAAAGAGGTTAAGACTGGGGCAAAAGTGTTCCAGGAGAATGTCTTAGAAGGCGTAGAGAAGCAGTTGAGCAGTACTCTCTTCAATGGAGAGCGCTGGATCTTACAGCTAGATTCCGTCCCAGCCCATAAAGCAAAAACCACCCAGCAGTGACTAAAAAACTACATTCCCCAGTTCAAAGCCGCAGAAGATTAATCGTCTTGAAGTCCGGATCTGAATCCATGGGATTATAGTTTGTGGATAGAATTGGAGAACCTGGTCTGCCGAGGACCTCACAGAAATTTCGAAATTCTCAAACAATCTGTGGTTCGAGCAGCGACGTCAATATCCATGGAAACCGTGGGCACTGCAAGAGCTGAATGGCCGGCCTAATCGTTTGAAGTCTTGTGTAAAAGCAAATTGTGACCATGTCGAATGAAAATTACAAATATTTTTTTGCATGATTAAATAAAACAAGTATTATAATTTCATATCTATAACCGACTCAACTTGTAAGAGAAAGCTTGACTTGTTTACAGTAGCACAGAAAACAAACTATGTGACATATCACGCTGAAATTTGCCATGTAAGCTTATAACAGTCTTACCAAAAAACAAAAAATTTATTTTTTCCATATGTCATCCGCGGACCGTTTTATTGATAACGTCTCGTTCATATTTGAGCAGAAGGTATATTACCACTTTGAGCTCCGGGAATATATTCAAAAAAGAAGACAACTTTATTCCTAAAAAGTTATATTATCAACTTCAAAGAACTCCCCATCAACTACAACGCACTCATTCCAGCGTTTTATTCAGCTCTCGAAACATTCCGTGAACTCTAGTTTTGGTATCCGATTTTTTCATTACTTCTTTTCGGCTATTACAACGCGTTCTCCGTAACGGCTTTTTGGCTCAATCAAATTGAACAAAATTGCATAGAACCATATCAGGGGTATTCGATGGCAGGAAATTTGGATATTATTTGCTTTGTGCTTGGTCACGGATATGATGGCCCTGTGCGATGGTGCGTTTTCAAGATGCAAAAGCCACGAGTTATTTACTTTTTTTTGCTTCATGTAAATGTCTCATAATGACCAAATAATAGTCCTTTCGTGGTGTAAATTCCGTTGTAATCCCTGAACAATCCGTGAGCATTGTTTTCTTTTTTGATTGAAAACGACGCGTTGTTTAGTCTTGGTTCATTTTGAGTTCTCCCTTCACTCGCCTGATGTCCGAATAGCGCGTCGTACTCATCAACCCATCTCTTCTTTTCCAGTAATGATACTGTTGGGTTGGATTCAGTATTGGAAATCATATTTTTGGCGATGTCAACGCGGTCCCTTTTTTGCATGAAATTCAGATTTTTGTGATCAACAGGAACACGGTGCTGATTCCAATGTCCTGATTCCTGAATGGATCCATACATAACGTTCAAGTTCTCTGCCAGCTCTCGGATGGTTAATTTGCGGTTATTGATCAACTTTTATTTGCCTTTATTGATGTTTTCATTAGTTTTCGATGTCGACGGCCTGCCACTGCTTTCGTCATCCTCGTTGAACGCTCGATATCTTCTGAAGCATTCATGCCACCCGCAAGTTTTCTAAAGTTTTCGCGCCATTGAATCCATTCAAATTCAAATCCATTTTTAAATCTGTAAAACATCGAGAACACATACAGAGGTAGATTTACTTAAAACGGCGTAACTTTTACAAATGTCAAGCAATAGCTACGAAATTTGGTTAGGAATGTTAATAAGATGTGGCAACCTCACAAAAAAACAAAAGAAAAATATGACAAAACTCAAATCAGTTGGCTTAGAGCGTCACCTGGCGGGTATTCGCGGTTATTTGGTGGATCAATTTGATCAACTTGGTATATTATTATATAAAAGAGAATCTACGAGCACAAAATAACTCCCATGCTTATACGTAATTTGTTTTGAGTTAAGGCTTACATCGAAAGTTGAAGCTTACATCAAATCTAATTATTTTGAGTTGAAGCTTGCGTCGAAAGTTGAAGCTTACATCAAACCTAATTGTTTTGAGTTAAGGCTTACATCGAAAGTTGAAGCTTACATCAAATCTAATTATTTTGAGTTGAAGATTACATCGAAAGTTTAAGCTTATATCAAGCTTTTGTAATCTCAAGCTCAGAACCTTATATAGTGTGTAAAAATGTGATTTGGATCTATTTCTTAAGTTCTAGCTCAGAGATTGTTGAGGTGTTTCCCAATTTTGAAGATACATACAATTCATTCATGCTAAACTCGTTAGCCCTGTTTCAAGACAACATTACTTTAGTTCATGGTTTTCGAGACAAATTTATTGTATTTTTTAAGCTCAAATCCATATGCATGAAAACGTTATTTGGAACTATTTCTTATGTTCTAGCTCAGAGTTTGGGCAGACAGAATTTCTCCTTTTGAACTAAACTGGTTTGCAAACATTTTTTTGAGCTTTTTGCTTTCAAGTTTATTCAAAAGCTTCATCTCATTACTTCGCATATTTTTGGAGGACTAGCTAACAATTTGTAGATAATAAAATAATAATAATAAAAATAATGCATACCTTCAATGGAGCGAAGATTTTAATAAAACTAAGGAAAATCTGCATAAGTCTGCTTTGCTACGGTCTTCAAGTACTCAGCAATGAAAGTTAATAGAAAAAGGAAAATAAAAGTTTTTTTTACCTGGTTTTAGTTGTATATAGAAATATGCCAGTTATACTTCACAGATTTCTATTTTTTAATATTTGAAATGCAACAAAAAAAGAAAGGGCCGCAAAATATATTGGGCTTTAAGGCTCTCGACTCACATGAAATGGTGTTTTTGTGTGATTCTTGAAAAGCGTGTGAAATGGAAACCTAAAACGATTTTTTATTTTTGTTTAAAGTATTTTATTTTTTGATTCATTGTTAAAACATAAAAAAAATTTTTTAGCCATACGAGGTTCGTTCAAAAAGTTGTCAGTCTTCAAAAAATGGTATTGACATGAAAATGGGCACAGATATAGGCGGTTCTACTGAACTGATGTTGATGAAATAAAATTTAAATGACGTAGAATTTATGACGTTAGCGTGTAAACTACGATCATTTGAAAATTCGAAAAAAAACATTGCTTAGTTTAACGTCCGCCACTTTGTCAATTTTTTGTTGTTGTTTTAAAGATCGTAGTTCACACTGAAAAAGAACCTTTTTAGCATTTTCAGCCTTTTGTATGCCGAGTAACTGCGAAGAAATTGAAGTTAAAATGTGAATTGCGTGTAAACTACGATCATTTGAAAATTCGAAAAAAAAACATTGCTTAGTTTAACGTCCGCCACTTTGTCAGTTTTTTTTTTGTTGTTTTAAAGATCGTAGTTCATACTGAAAAAGAACCTTTTTAGCATTTTTAGCCTTTTGTATGCCGAGTAACTGCGAAGAAATTGAAGCTAAAATGTGAATTGCGTGTAAACTACGATCATTTGAAAATTCGAAAAAAAAAACATTGCTTAGTTTAACGTCCGCCACTTTGTCAATTTTTTTTTTGTTGTTTTAAAGATCGTAGTTCACACTGAAAAAGAACCTTTTTAGCATTTTCAGCCTTTTGTATGCCGAGTAACTGCGAAGAAATTGAAGCTAAAATGTGAATTGAGTAGCTTGAGCTCAGTTCTCGCGCCTACCATTCGGAATTCAGAGAGAACGTAGGTTCAAATCTCGGTGGAAGATCAAAATAAAGAAAAAGTTTTTTCAAATAGCGGTCGCTCCTCGGCAGGCAGTGGCAAACCTCCGAGTGTATTTCTGCCATGAAAAAGCTCCTCATTAAAAATATCTGCCGTTCGGAGTCGGCTTAAAACTGTAGGTCCCTCCATTTGTGGAAAAACATCAAGACGCACACTACAAATAGGAGGAGGAGCTCGGCCAAACACCCAAAAGAGTGTACGTGCCAATTATAACTAATTTTTTAAGAGCTATAGGAAAATTTTTCCAAAAACACTCGTAAAATTCAGAAAAATGCATGAAATTTGTTTTTAAACCGATAGTACAGTCCATATAATTTAACGTTTGAAGATTATTTCATGCAAATGTTGACCCCGACTGCGCTTCAAATGGTCCATCCGCTTAGTCCATCCGCTTTGGCATACTCTTTCCAATGTTTGGCCGGTATCTCACATATAAATGCTTTAATGTTGTCTTCCAATGCGTTAATTGAAGCAGGCTTGTCTGAATAGACTTGAGCTTTAACATAGCCCCACAAAAAATAATCTAAAGACGTTATATCGCACGATCTGGGTGGCCAATTGACAGGTCCCGAACGTGAAATAAAATGTTCACCGAACTTGCTTCCCAACAAGTCCATTGTTATGCGTGCTGTGTGGCATGTGGCACCGTCTTGCTGAAACCACATGTCATGCAAGTCAAGCTCTTGCATTTTGGCCAAAAAAAAGTTGGATATCATTTCACGGTAGCGCTCACCATTCACAGTTACGTTACGATTCCCAGCATCTTTGAAGAAGTACGGTCCAATGATACCTCCAGCCCATAAACCGCACCAAACTGTGAGCTTTCCTGGATACATTGGTAGCACTTGCAATTCTTCTGGCTTCTGATCTTCACTCGAAAATCGACAATTCTGCTTATTTATGTACCCATTGATCCAAAACTGAGCTTCGTCGCCGAACACAATTTTTCGATAAAAAAGTGGATATTAAAATTTCTTAACAGAACACGCATTTTTTTAATAAAATTCAAAGATTTGCAAGCGTTGTTCGTTTGTAAGACGATTCATGTTTAAATTATAGACCAAACTGAAGATGTTTGACAGTGAAACAAAACACGAAACGTGCGTCAGCTGTTTAAACCAACTGTTTAAAAAGATAAAAGCTAAAAAATCACCCGGTATATGTATATAATAAAACATAGGGTATCATTTCGTGGTCATTTATAAATTGAAAGAGGAGTTTGAGTACTATCCATACTACACCAAATTTGTGCTATTGTCGTACTAATAGAACGAATTGAAAATGCACCATCAAAAAAAATTCTAATTGTAATATTATTATATTCTAATATTTGTGCTATTACAATGAACCTTTATGTGAACATATCCTGAAAAGAGCCGAAGTTCAAAAACTGTAAAAAGCAGTTTTAGAAGTTCGCAGAAGTGTCGAATTCCAATGTGAACATCTTGAAAGTTTTAATTTTAGTTATAGTTCATATAACCGACTGTGGTACATTTTTATATTACCATTTAATTATGACTCTCCCTCTGCCTCACCAATCTACTTTACGCCTCATAGGCGACATTCATACTTTTGTCAATTAAAAAATATCTCAAAAGGACACGTCGTACATGATCTCCTCTGTCCCCTGGATGCGTCTCATTTCAAACGGAAGTTGACATTTGTGGCTTGAATTGTCTCTCGTTGCACTCTTCTCAGCTAATATTCCTTTTTCGCATTTTTTGTTTAATCTTTTCCTCAAATATTGTATCATTCCCAACGTTGCATGATTCATTGTTGCATTTAATTAGCTCCGTAGATTGAAATTCATGTCTCTTTGATTGTCTCATTTTTGTGGCTATCCTTGCTAGAGTACACGAGTACATTTGCCGTCCGTTGCTACGGATGGCAATTTTTTCATTTACAGTTGCATTTGCAATTTTTATTTTGTTGTTGCCACACATTACAAATCGAATCTTTACTGCAGCAGCTGCTGCTTGATAAAGGTATACATACATCTGTATGTGTTAGTGCACACCGATTGGGAAATGTTAGGTTTTTACTATTAGTTCAGTATTGGGTAAATGCTTTTGTGTGTGTGTGTGTGTGTGTGGTATTTTATTTGCTGCTTTAAAATACATTTTTCATGATGTTTCTCTAAACTTGGGAATGTTATGTCATCATGCCAACGTAAGTAATCTTTGTGTGCTTTTTGTGTATTTTATTGTTCCACCTCAGCTTGTCTCCCTTTTTATCTGTCTAAAAAGTTTGAAATTTTGATGAGAATTTGCTGACTTTTTTGTTTTTTAAATTTTGTACAAAGTTTGATGCTTTGAATTACATGGTTTCTGAACTATATTTTTCTAAAAAAAGCAAAACAAATTTAAATAAAAACTAAATGCGAAGTCAAACGCGCTGCTATTATTTTGACAACCCTTGTATATAGCTTAAGCTTCTGAATGCACAGCCATTTGAGTTTTATAGCCTATTTGCAGGTATTTAGATGTTTATTTTGATTTTGCGTCATATAAACTAACCTTTGCAAACGACACGCAATTTGCAGCACAAATACTAAAATCGGATTTGAAATTGAAGAGCAAAATATTTATTTTAACATTTTGTCATACACTGAGGCGCATACCACGTTTAAGCAGCAGCATATAAGAAAGCATTTGAGTTGAATATTAAATGTGGTAGTTAGTCAAATGAATTTTTGAGCTTGCGCTTTCATGTTTGCGTGATTCATTGCCTAAATTTAGTCTCGCATACTTTTGCCTACGCGTTTAAATCCCATTGAAAATGGTTCTACAGGCTTTTCACCCACACGCTTTCGCTTGTAAAATTCTGACTCTGCTGGCGTTTGTTTATTTATTTATGTATTTTATTTTAGTTTTTTCCATCCACGTGCAAGCGCCTGATTGCCGCTGGCCACTCCGCTGTGCATTGCGTCGATTTCAAATCCTTTCACTTCAAATTCGCAATATTGCTTTGTGTGTGGGAGTACTTTGCTTGTGTGTTTTTCATTTGTTTTTGTCTTGCGTATTTGTTTATTGCTGTTATGCCCCTGACGGTATGCAGCACTTGTGTAGGTGAGACTGTTTTTGTGCTGTCACTTTTTGCTCTTTCTGATACGAATCACATGCGTCCTGTTGTGTAAACTCTTCGCTGATGTTGTAAAAATTGGCAAATGGCTTTACGTGCTTTCGTATGGATGTGTCTGTGTTGTTGTGTGCGGGTGGTTACTTATATGACGTCGCACTCTTGTAGCGCTCTTGACCCTAAAATATGTAAGTAAAAATATTTTGTTTCTGTTTTTTTTTTTTGACATTCATTCCTCCTCTCTTTTTGTGTTCTGAATGCTTCCGTTCTTCCACTTCCTCATTTTTTATATTACTTTGTTATCTTACGAAATTGATTTATTTATTTATTTTATTTAAAACTCTTCTTCTTATTTCTTCACTTGAAATGGAAAGGTAGAATTGTGGATGGCTAGAAATATTTTCCAAGCACTCAAGTTATATTGTGCTTTGCACTTAAGACCTAGAGATAGGAATGAAAGCGGTAAAAAGGGGCATGCGGAGTGAGGACTCATTATTCCTCAACAAAATTTCCAGATTTGTTTATGAATCTCAGCAGTTTTTCGAAGAAAAGAGCAAAAGAATGTTGTACACCCAATCTGTATTTATCTGCCCAAGAAATGTACCATCTAAAAGGGCAAAAAAAGCGACAAGGAAAATGTTCTATACTATCCTCAACCTCCAAACAAGTTATATGCAGTGGATCGTCGATATTCCTTATGGTGGCCACATCTCATCCGCATAGATTGTACCCCGTGATTAGTGCTATCCGAACTCGTAGTTAACTCTCCTCTTCGCTGTGAAGGAGTTTTGCTACCAGTCTCGGGCCTTAACAGGAAACACTTGGTCGGTTTGCAGTTGTCAGTACTGCATTTTTGGGTTCTTCATAAAACTTATTGCTGAAACTTTGCAACACCCGATTGTTTTCGGTATACTTGGTAACAAAATTGACTCCGGTCCAATTGAATCGCAGTTACCCAGTTAGTTGTCTGGCACCCACATAAGCGTCGTTACTTCGCTTTTCTTAGCTTCGGTTGCAAATCTTGGAAAGTTTCAGCAAAAGTGTTTTATTATACTAAATAAATATAGTGTAATTTCCCGATCTCAGAACTTTTATTGCATTTTCTCTTCATCACTATTTTGTCAATCTCATAATACAAAGTGCTAATGTGACGTCAGAATGCGCGTCATTGGGGATGATGTGCAACACTTCCGATACACCATTTCATTAGAAAGGTGGCGACATGCAAGAAGTATAATTTTTTGTGATAGCTTCATTTTTTTTATTTCTAAATGATAAAGAAACTTTTTTTTACAATATTTTATAAAAAAAAGCTGCTTTTCATCGTACTAAGAATTGTTTATCAAAATTTTATGAACGCATCTTAAGAAAGTCCACATTTTGAATAAGCACAAGAAACCAACTATCGGGTAGTTTGAAAAATTACTAAAAATTAATAATTTATTAAAACTAATGGTACGGAAATTTTGTGTTTTCCTTTCTACATATACAAATAAAAAAGGACATTTTTAGATATCTTCTTGAAAAACGATAAAAATGGTCCAACTTAACCCTATAGAGAAAGATCAAACTTCGGTCACAACAGATCTGCTCGGTTTCTGTCCGGCTTCGGCAAAACATAAAACAAACCGAACCTTGACCGAACATTTTTAATTCGTATGCCTTTACAAAAAATCGAAGCAGCAGATATGATTTGCGAGAATTGCCTACTAATCTTAGAATCAATTTACACGATGACTTTTCACTCTGATTGATACATTGGATGGGATCGCAATACCTATACATGGACTTCAAGGTGGCATAACAAACATAACACTTCAAAACCCCGTGTTTGCCAATTTTGGGTTAAAATGTTATCAAACTAAGGTGAAGACGTAGAAAAAAGATAAAGTTCGATACTGAGGACTGAGAATTAACATTGCAAAAACTAAGGTGATGTGATGTGCCTCAACACCACTGAATTATTAGTATCGAAGAAGTGGACGAATTCTGCTATCTCGGAAGCATCATTAACAGATGTGGCGGGCTAGCAGCTGACACATGCAATCGAATAGCAAAAGGTTGCGTTGTACTTGGCATGTTAGGCAAATGTTGGAGATCTTCGCATATATCGAGGCGTTCGAAATTGATCTTCACGAATCAAACGGGAAATCTGTCGCTCTGTATGGCTGCGAAACATGGAATACGACAATGTGCAATGTACAAGCTCTGCAAGCATTCAGCAATAGTTGTCTCCAGAAGATTGTGGGCGTTTTCTGGCACATCTGACATCTCTAGCACTGACCTCTGGAGTTTGACGAAGTAGGTTTATTTTTATCTCGATAGACTGGTGCCCCCATGGAAGTTGCCGGTGCGGGAGACCATCCAACACGTGGAGACGACGAGTTGAAACAGAAGCGCTTCAAGCAGGCCGTCCACGGCGACAAATAAAATTTCGTGCACTGAGTAAACCTAACTTTAACTTTTTTGTTTAGGCCCTATGCGCCTCCAGTAACCACGGGAAAATATAGATATACATATATACTTATTGCTCACCTGTTGTTCATATCTGTTACATATTTCACAATTTTTGCATTCACTGGGTTGCATTCCTTTTAAAATGAATCGTTCAAAATGTAAAATGTTCGGCCAATCTGCCTCTGTTTTCCTTTGCCTTGTATCATAATGGACAAATTTAATTCTTTGTTCAGTAGAATTTTCTTACATTAGCAGCCACTTACTCTAACATATTCTGGAGTTGTACTCAATTAAATTTGTTCGTCTATACCTCGTCTGGTCAGTTTAATATTTTATATCGCATTTGGGGTAAATTTCCATTGCTATCCATTAGTTATCGTTTGCATTATTTCTTATATTTCTATGTTGTCCTTCCATTACTTCCTTACACATGTCGGAATCTCTAAGCCCGGTGCTATCCGTCTGTGTCATCGATTTCGCTTCGCCTTCGTTGTCTAATTTATTATTTATGCGCATTCGTTTTCACTCCCCAACTCAATTCAATTGGCGCCACTTATGCTTTACTTAGCTGCCTGGCTCTGGTACATATAATTGGGAGGTGCAACTTAACCAACACAAATGCGAAATGCCTAAAGCAACCCAACAAACCTTTTTGTTTTATATCAACTTGAATTGCATTTGCAGCTTCTCAACAAGCTTTTTTCACTCGGAGATTTGCTATTGCCATAGAAAACACTTTCCTCTCTCCATTTTGGTGTTTCACGGAGATTCGAACTTACGTTCTCCGAACTCCAAAGATAGTCACGCACCAGCGCATTGGGCTACGGCGGCCGCCGGTATGCCAAAGTTAAAAACGTACGAGGCCAAAAATACCATTCCAAAGTAGCATCAGAAGTTTATTGATGAGTTTCTGAAACAGCCGAAGCAAAAGTGGTGTTAATGTATCCAAAGACACGATTCGAAGACGTTGACGTGCAGACGACCTCAAATTCCGGAGCACCTTGAAAAAACCGCTGCTCTCATTATCACACATTGAAAAAGGATTTGCATGGGCTAAGGCAAATTCAGAGCGGAATTGGGCAAATATTCACGAATGAATCTTGCTTTTGGGCGAATAGTTGAATACGTCGGTCGTGGGACCCTGCTGATAATCGACAACTTCCACGAACTGTTAAGCATCCACTTAAGATATATGTTAGGGGCTGCTTCTCCGAAATTGGATTTGGCCATTTATTTATTTACCAATGGGGAATGTAGTGCGTCTTGATGTTGTTCCACAAATGGAGGGACCTACACGTTAAACCGACTCCGAATGGCAAATATTGTTTATGAGGAGTTTTTTCATGGCAGAAATACACTCGGAGGTTTGCCATTGTCTGCCGAGGAGCGACCGCTATTTGAAAAAACGTTTTCTTAATTTTGGTGTTTCACGGAAATTCGAACCTATGTCTTCCGAATTGTAGTCACGCACCATCTCATTTTTTCCGTTTCGACTTATTTCTGACGTCAACTTTAACTTTCGAAATTTGATGCATTAAGGCTGCTATTGTCACTTACGAAGCGAATGAAAATATAGGCGAATTTAGTAGTCTCGAATTGTGAGATGTGAATCTTCAGCGAGTTCACTACAAAATGGCGAACGAGTGTCGAAAATGCATTTTCTGTATGCCATTGGCGAGAAAACTACATTTGTTTCGCCATTTCTGCAAAAATTTGACTACTGCTTAAGGTGCACCCTCTTTCTCCATTTGTATGCCTATCAAAGTGGAAAATCCTGCGAGTCGGCACTGCAAAATCTTGTTGCTAGGGTGGAGCTAGCCTTCGTCAGGAGGGTCTACGCTATGGGCATCTTTGTGGACATAGAGAGGGCGTTTGATAATGCCTAGTAGGCATGGCGTAGACCGGGAGCTAGTGAATTGGATTCGTTCGAAGCTGGCCCAAAGAACTGTCTCGGTGCAAGCAGAGGAAGATCTGCTGGTGTCATCCGGGACTGATAGAGGTTACCCCCAAGGCAGTGTGCTGTGCCCATTGCTCTGGTGCATGGTGATCGATCCTCTACTCACCATCTTAATTGATGCGGGAGTCTATGCACAAGCATATGCGGACGACGTTGCCTGTTTGGTAATATGACCTTCGCTTAAGAACATCTGTAACAAAGTGCAGAAAACTCTAGATATGATTGACACTTGGTGCTATGCGAATGGGCTATCGGCAAACCCTACCAGAAGGAAGAAGCATGATGGACTCGTTGTACCTAAGCTAAAAGCAGTGACAATCCAGCTATCCAAAGAAATCAAATATCTTGGAGTAATCCTCGATAGTAAACTGCTTTGGAAGTCACACGGGGAAATAAAGACATCCAAAGCACTGACAGCCTTCTGGCAGTCCAAGGGTGTTTTTGGGAAGACGTGGGTCTCTCTCCTAGCAAAGACCTATGGATCTACACGGCTATGATAAGACCTATTATCACCTATGCATCACTAGTTTGGATGAGTAGACTCTCTCTCGTGGGAGTCAGGAGGACCTTATTGTGACTGCAAAGCACTGTGGCAATCTGTTTCACCTGAGCTTTTTCGACTACTTCTTCTTCTTCTTCTTTCATAGCGTTACAACGCGGGGTGCGTCAAAGCTTCCTTCAAATTGCTTCTCTAAAGCGGTCTATCTTGAGCTGTTGCTTCGTAGTTACGTATTCCCAACTTCTTAAGATCATGTTCCACTGCGTCTATCCAACGGTTCCTCGGTCTGCTTTTGGTCTTCACGCCCATTAGCTTTCCTGGCAAGGCTTTCTTCACGGTAGGCATACGGATTACATGATCTATCCATCTTATGCGCTGTGCTTTAATACGTACAACTGTCTCGTTCTGAGTTAGATCGTCAAGTTCAGAGTTCAATCGAAAGCGTTAGGTACCATCATCCATTCTTATTTGCCCAAAGATCTTTCTTAGAACTTTTTCTTTTTTTTCCGGCTACGTCAGGTCCGGCATTAGATGATCTGGTTAGCCTACCAAGACTTGATGTTTTCATCCAAGGAGAGGCCTTGAGGGCCATTTGTAGGCTCAAACACAATGGGAATTGGTACGGCCCCTGTACGGCATTGGACAACAGATAACAGAGTAGGCATGGACTTCAAAAAACAATCTTCGCCATGCCCCTTGACTCTACGCCATCAAAAGCTGTACTTGATAAGAGTTACAGTGTGGTGCTGCCAGAGGCTCGATTGTGATCAAACTCTGAAAATGAGCCCGACAAGCACTGTTCTCGAATTTTCACAGGACCGAGCACTGTTCCGGCTCTGGCTCCTTGGCACCGCAAGATCTACTCAAATTTCTTCGGAGGTCGGGTGGATTTAAAAGAAATAAAAAAGAGAACCCGAGTTCCCACTAATCTCATCTACTAGATTCTAATAAAAAAAAATCATTCCGACAATATTTCTGCTTTGTATTATCATTTTAAGCTCTCGAATTCTTAAAAAAAAATACCCGATAGTTTGTTTTTTTCTTATAGTGCAATTAGAGATTTTTTTTAAATATAATATACTTTTGTTTATAAAATAAAACTGCAAAGAAAATATACATATACGATAAAGTGCTGTCAAAGGTTGTTCCTGATTTCTCCAATATTCCTCAACACCAGCATAAGTGGTAAAATAAGGTTTGAGAAAATGGTGAATAGCAAATGATAAGCAATGGCGAAACTCAACTTGAGCGCTACTTATGGGCTTACCCGTATCAAGCGTGAGAGAATATTCCTGCTTGTGTTTGCTGGGAAGGCGCAACGCTACACAGACGTACTCACAGATAGGCGAAAGCTAATGTCACTTGTGGTGGTGTGAATATGTGTGGGGTAGTTGTTGTAGCTGCGGTTTTGACGAATGTCCTTGCTTTGCTATTTTCTACCCGCCTAGACGCAGGTATACACTTCGTTGGTCAACGCGCGTGGGAGAGGAATCAAAGTGAGACAAATTTTTGTTACATAAATATGTATTCAGATATTTCAGATAAACCAGAAACGGGGTTGTGAACACATACGCCCTTATTAGGCACCATCAATGCCTACTAAAATAGTGATTTAATTTTTTTATTTCAATCCACTTGTCTCTCACAATTTACCATAATTTTACTTGTCTTTTAATCTTAGCCTACTGTGCAGGGGTTTGCTAGCGTTTTTCTGCATCCTCAGTTCCTTGCTTACGAAACATATCAAATATTCTTTGCCTTCGTCTGGTAACTCTTCAATTCTGAGTCAGTGTCGCAAGTTCGTTGAACTAAAGTTATGGCGTCATTTTCCTTTTCTCTCACCGCCGCTCAAATGCGCCGCGTCGTACCTCGCCTTCATGCCGCTTTTGTTTTGACGACAACACTTACGGCGCGCCATTCCACTGCAATTCACTTCACTCCATTCCACTGCCAGCCATCACACACTGTACTGTACTCCAGTCCGCTCCACTCCACTCCACTCTGGACTCATCCTAACAACATTCACTTAGTTGTTTTATTCTTTATTCTTACTCCACTTCGCATTTTGAATCCTTTGTGCTTCAGCGCGCGCGCGCTCCTTTATGTATGTATCCACTTATCTGCTCTTACTAATACATACTTACTTATGCGCCCTGTGGGCATGTAATGTTTGCGTTTTTAGACTTTATGCGCCACGTATATGTGATTACCTTTTTATGTCAAAAAACTGAAAAAAAGCTAGCGTGCCGAGCCGTCGTCGCTTTGTTGTGTTTTGTCGAGTCAACTCGAATTGCGTCGCGTTTTGAATTAAGCTCCATCTTTCTTTGTTGTTGTTGTTGTTGTTGCTTTTGCTTTTGTGGCGCCATGTAAACAATTCTTTAGTGTTTTGTTTACAGTCTTAAAGTTCAAAAAGAAAAGTTAGAGAAAAAACGAGCATAAAAATGGGAAAACTCTGCCACAAACCTGTGTTGTGTAAGTCTCAAAATATGGCTGCCAACAAAGTGCCGTTCTTCAAAATATTTACAGGCTAAGAAAATATTTTTTTATCTTTAGTCAACTTCGTTGGCTGAGCTTGCTGCTTTTGTCTATAGGTATGTGTGTGTGTGTGTGTATATATGCATAATATCGCAAACTTTTTAATTCGGATAACTTAATTGAATTCCTGTGTATTGCGTGCATACGCGCAAATACATATATATGTTGTGTAAGTATATGTGCCTTGCATATTTTTTGGCGCCTAGGCAGCAGAAGATGAATTCACGTGTTATTTTTATTTTGGTATTAAGACGTACCTTGCATAATTTTCGTCTTTGTATTCTCAACTTCTACTCAAATTAAAATGAAAATAGTTTGGAGTTTCAAACGAAATTAGCTTGCGAATAGTTTTAATATACAATATTAAAAAAAAATTTTTTTTTGTTGCAATACTTTCATTGTTTCACACTCTTTTCGGAAATTGCAAGAATTTGCGCTTAAAACTAATGTTTTACAGGGTGCGCCATCTTTTATATCGGTATGAAAACATTGAATAACTTTGAACAAAAAACAACTGATTTGTGCAAGTGCGGTAATTTTATTTGGTTTGGTTATTTACAATTTATTAAAACTATTTTTTAAATACAATATCAATCGAGTGACTACGTTTATTAGCAATCACAAACAGCGTTTGTCATCACCTTGTCAAGCATCTCGGGATTTATGGCGTCGATTTCGGCATGAATGTTTGCCTTAAGCTGGTCTATAGTCTGCAGCTTGTTGGCGTAAACCTTAGTTTTCCGATAACCCCACAAAAAGAAGTCCGGGGAGGGTAAGTCAGGTGATCTGAGGGGCCAGTCGATCTCGGCTCTTTTTGGCACTAGACGTCCCGAGGATTTTCGTTGCAGAAGTTCAATTGTTGCATTCGCAGTGTGGCATAGCGCACCGTCTTGTTGAAACCAGTAACTGTCTAAACCTTTCTCACGTATTTGCGGGCAGACATAATGAGCCGAACATCCATCGATATCGGTATCCATCGACCGTTTCGTTTTCTCGGTAAAAATATGGCCCAATGTTGTTTTTGGCGCAAATGCCGGCCCAAACAGTTGCTTTCCGGTCATGCAATGGCGTTTCATGGATCTCGTGTGGACTCTCAGTTCCCCAAATGCGGCAATTTTGTTTATTCACGCTTCTGGAGAGGTTAAAATGTGCCTCGTCAGTCCTTAAAATTTGCTTCCAAAAATTGGGTTCAGTGTCAACCATTCGAGTGACTGTTTGGTTGTATTCCAAGCGACGTGAATGGTCTGTCGGCAATATTTTTTATGTAAATTGCATTTTATACGGAAACAAATTTAAATCATCCTTTAAAATGCGCCGCATTGTGGTTTCACTGACGCCAAAATGCTGAGCTCGACGACGATACGACACTGTGGGCTCCTGGGCAACGCTCTCCTTCACTGCTTCAACAGGTTCATTGGATCATCTTGGTCGTTGATGAACGGCATGTTGACGATCTCCTACTGTCCCGTGTTCAAAAAAATTCTACACCAAACGACGAATAGTATTGTCAGACGGACGATGCCTGTTTGCCGCGATACTTTTTGCGATTTGCGCATTGAGTTTGAACAATAGAACGACTATTTTCGTTGTGTAGCGTCACTATTTCAGCGCGTTGCTTCAGTGTAAAGCGATCCATGGTTGAAAGTGTATTGAATTGACGTATCAAAAACATGTATTTTGAAGTCGATCGGTTGGTAAATGAGAAAGTTATTCAGCGTTTACATACCGACTTAAAAGATGGCGCACCCTGTATGTTTTTGTCGAATTGCATGAATTTGGATTGAGATTCTTATATTTGGCGTTATCGAAGAATATCTTTGCAGAATGCGGGAAAGAAACCGAGACTTAATAAAATTTTAATAACAATTTTTTTTCTTACCTAATTAACCTGCGTTACAAAAAAAATTGCTTAGTAAAATTTATTTCAGCAAAATATATTTATTTTTTCATCGATTTGTGTGTTTATATTTAATTTCTTACATCTTTTATTAATCATAATAAAACTAAGTTACGCTACCAAAAAGTGATTTTTAAATATTTTTCCCAATTTTCGCATACTAAATATTAACGAATTTCCTTTCCATTTACAGGGCAGTCACGGATCCACGCGATGGACGACGAGTCGCTCTTAAAAAACTTCCCAATGTCTTTCAGTCGCTGGTCTCATCGAAACGAGTTTTCCGTGAATTGAAAATGCTCTGCTTTTTCAAGCATGAAAATGTGAGTATGAAAGTAAAAAAAGTTCTTGCTCTCAAAATATTCATTCACTCCCAAAAATATGCAATAAAACTCAATATAGCTGCGCTGCTCGTATATTTAACAGAAATGCTTCCTTAAGGGGTCCCAGTGGTCTAAATATAGAAAATGTTTGGTATTTTCAAGAATTGTGTTTACAATAAAATATTTACATTTTTTAGGCTTTTTATTTAACTTCTTTTACATACAAAAATGAAAAAAGTGCGTGTAGAGTAATACACATAACAGAAGTGATACTTTCAAGGCAAACGAAGAAAGAGGGAGAGCCGAGAGAGAACAAGAGAGAGAGAGAGAGAGAAAGAATATATATCTAAATAAACGAGTCAAATCTCATCTAATCTTACGTTGGAGAGAGGGGGGGTCTCGGCAAATATCACGCAATTTTTTTCTGATTGAAACAAAAAAATTGTACATGCTTAAGATTTAATCTCAAGCGTAATCGTAGTATGATTAAGATCATTCACTAATTCGTTCAAAAGAAAATAATTTCATTCATACTTCGACGTTATACATTGCTACTGTCAAACCACCATATTTGTTTTATACCAAATAGCTCAATTTAATCTGAATTTGCGGTACAGTGTAGCCCGTCGGTTGTTTTCGCGCCACTATGAGCCGAACGCCCTATCACTCAGGTTGACGTTTGACAATTCCGGGCTTTAAAGAACATGACGGAAAATCATTTGCTCCATTTCTAATATGCGTACCGATTCAACCGCTGAATGCCTTCATCAGCACGCCTATTGATCTCGATTGCCCAAGTATACGTGATGATTTAGAGAAAATATGCTGCAGTACATGCAGTATTTACTTCGCATCTATCACAAGAGCTGCAGAGCACAGGAGAGCAGCTCACATTGCACCAGCTAAGCAAGCGCGTATGTTCCGCAAAGTGCGACCCTCACGGATTGTCACAAGACGAGCTAATGAGTTACTGTGCGCAAGCGTCAACGGCTTAGAGTGGCTAGATTAGAACGAAGTTGAAGGAGCACATGATTTTACTGAAAATCATATGGACATGTTGGTCCCAATAGTCTCTCTTGAAAGCGCGCATGATTCTCCATGGACTGAATTAGAGTAGATATGCTTTTTTTAATCGCAGTAGTTACGATTTAAGTCTTCTATTGTTAAATTTTTATTACACTTATAACCCTCAGCAATATTGATTACTAGTCTTAACTAGTCGTAAATAAAAGCACGAAGCATTTTTTTTCTTTTTACAATAACAATCTAACGCGTTTACATAAGAAACCCACATTTTGAAAAATCTCACGTGAGATTGGGGGATGGGGGAGGGGGTTGAATTTTACGCTCCATTCTCGCTTGTCCATCGACGCCTAAGAAGTTTCACTTCAAAAGTTCTTTTTAATTTTAATACTTTTCAAAATGGCGCTGAATTTGACCCTCCCGAAAAATTGGACCTGGACGGTCTTGTTCATTTTGACGCTTCTACTTATCTGAAACACAAACCCCAAAAGAATTATTAATCAGTGTGACTGAAGCTATGCCCCACTACTAAAATAAAAAAAAAAATAACAAAATGGCGCGATTTTGAATTTGACACTTTAAAAACGGGGTTTTTTTCAGTTTTTTAATAAATATAAAAAAATACAAAATAATTGAAATAAAAATATGATTCTCGTACGGGCGATAGCCATTGATGTTGTGAACAACATATTAAAATTTCAGACGATTTGGTTGAACAGGCAGAAAGAAATCGTTTCGATATGAATGAGTTTAAAGTTTGAGGCACAGGAGCGCGCGGACCGCTCTATACCAAGTTAATGGGCTGTAGAAGCTACAAAGAAGGTGCAAATTATTTTATGAAAAAACGTTTTAAGCGCAAAAATCATGAATTAATTAAAAAAAAATTAAGCGTAAACACTGAGTCAAATCGTATGTATGCAAAATGTTAACAACGGCTTTACGAAATAGTTTATGAAATTCTATATAAGGCTTTTACTTTTTTACAATTCATTTCAGTTCACTTTAACTCTATGAGTTTTTAATAACATTTTCTCATTTTTCATTATTCTCAACGTTTTTTTTTTTTTTCATATCATTCGTTGCATTTGCCTTTTGCATATTTGAATCGATTGAATTAATGCATTCCATTTTACATTTACGAAAAATGCCAAATGAATTTCGTTTTCATGGCACGCAGCGGCATAATTCTTTCATATGAAAAATGAATTCATTGTCCGCTATTCGCCTGCATGTATGTGTGAGCGTGCGTGTTGACTTGATTCTTTGTTTGTTGCTAGAGTTTGCTATTTATTGTGCATTTATAGTGCAATTCGAAAAACAGCAACCATCCAGCTTTTCTATTGAATTGCAAACTTGTATAGCATTGCATTGCATATCTGTAGGCGCGAACAGTTTGCTGTTCTTTTATATTTATATGCATAAATGCGCAATTTCAACTCAGGCGAGATCCTGAATGCGCTTTTAAGTGTGACACGCACACATGCTTTGTGCCATCTATACAAAAACAAAAACAAAAAGTTGCATGCTTCATATGTAGGTACGGTAAACAAAAATGGGAACTGCAAAAATGGGAGAAATGAAAAATATTTCTGCAAATATGTAGCCTATGTGACTAAATATTGCACGAACGCTTTTGTCAATGACGTTTACTGCACTGTATGCAAGCATCTACAGTTACTCAAAGTACTAATCGAATTTACACGATATTTTGAATTATGTTGGTGCGAAAAATACACCACGTCAATTGCGGTCACGAAATAGAAATACGAAAAATAAACGCAAAATAGTATCAAAATTATATAAATATATAAAAACAAATAAAATTTTAAACCCTTGAGGACTACAAAAAAATACTGTGGACGCATGAGTTGGAGACTAAAAAATTTGGTTCAGATTTGCAGACGAGGTTGCAGCGCAGATTAGATAAAGCTTTGGCATGTGCGACCAACTTTGAAACTTTGCGATTGATCGGTGTTGCAAATGAATTGGAATGGAATCGCATAATAATAAATACGAGGGGTGTTCAATAAGTATTTACCTGTGTTAGAAATGAAGGCACCAGTTTTTCACAATTTTTTTTTATATTTCAACATAGTCCTCTTTTAGAGAGATACACTTCTCCCAACGCTCCGACCACATTTTTAACCCCTCCAGAAAATAGGATTTGTCGAACTGTCCAAAATACGTCTCTGTCTAGGCGATGACTTTCTCGTTTGAACTAAATTTCTTTCTCGCGAGCCATTTCTTCCTCATCAAGTTGTTCTTCATATTAGGGAACAAGAAAAAGTAGCACGGAACCAGTTCGGGTGAATACGGGGGGTACGGCAGCAATTCATAACACAATTCAGGCAGTTTGGCGGCGACAACTCCGGATAAATGTGCTGGCGCGTTATCGTGGTGAAACAGCAACTTCCTTTTCATCAAATGCGGCCGTGTCTCCTTAATTTTTTTGTGAAACCGGTCCAATCTCATGCAACTCACGGCAGTATTACCCAGTAATCGTATTTCCTATTTATAACAAATCCATGAGGCATGCCGTTCGCATCCCAAAAAATCGTCGCCGTGACCTTTCCTGCCGATGGGACTGTCTTCGCCTACTTTGGAGCAGATTCACCCAGAGAAATCCATTGCTTAGATTGCTGCCTAGTTTCTGGTGTGTAATGATGAATCCAGGTTTCATCAACGGCGACAACTCGACGCAAAAATTCCTTCGAATCCCGCTCAAATTGCTTTAATCACTGCTTCAAAGTTAACAGCCGCATCCGCTTGTTCTTGCTTGTGAGCAATCGCGACACCCATCGGTCCGACAATTTTTTCATCGCCAACTTATCACGTAAAGTATGAATTGTCATTCGGGTCAACACCTATGGCCTCTGTTACTTTACGCACTTTCGTTCGCCAATTAGCGAGAATCATGACGTGGAGTCTTGGAATGATTTCCTCGGTAGCCACGTCTGCCTGGCGTCGTGGTCGCTCCTCATCAGAGTCGGATTCGCCCACGCTTAAATTCGTTGAACCAATATCTAACTGTGGTCAGACAGTTCCAACAGTTCCATAGACAGCATCCAACTTTGCTTATATCTCCTCGCATTTTTCCCATCAAAAAACAAAAAGCGAATTATCAAACGACACGGTTCTTTTTCCATCTTAGCGAATATCACGAATCACGTCTTACTCGAATAGCTGCCAAATCCAAACTAACCCATCAATCAGTCTGAAATTTATTTCGCCGTTTTTTGTTAGATGGCAGCAGACGATGCCAACACCAACCTCCCTTAGGAAAGCCCTCTATCGTCAAACACGGGTACTTCTTGAACCGCCCTCGTATATGGTGAGTTAAAAAGTTCGCCGTAGCAAGCGAGAATATTTCTCAAGTCCTCAAAGAACTATGGCAACAAGTGAAAGGAAAAGGAAAATGATACCAGCAGGATGCCCTCCCTAAATAAATTCACTGAAATGTGATTACACGAAGAAATGACTTTTAAACTAAAAAAAAATTAGATTTATTGTGCTCGAGGTTTAATAAAATTTTAGTTCATTTTAAACTTTACAAACTCCTCCTTGTTTTTTGGAGGAAGTCGAGTGGTTTTCAAAAAAATTATTTCAAAGACGGTTCGAGAAAACTCCACCGGACTTTAAGCATCGTTTCGTCACTCTGAATGAAATATAGATACATACTACTGTGGGCAAAGAGTCGTCAAACTTCGCGGGATTAAAATTTCGCTCTAGTTATTTTTTTCATGAGTTGGCAGCACTGTTAATAACATCTGGGCCAACTATCATGTGAATGTCATTATCAGTAATATATTTACGCTTGTGTTTACCAAACGACCAAGAGTGCATTTTTCGATTTTTACAATGTCTGATTTGATTGAGCAGAGAAGTGCCATCAAATTTTGTTTGCGGAATGAAATTTCGGCTGCGGAAACGTTTAGCATGCAGAAGGCATTTGTTGATTCGACCATGTCGTTGAAAAATGTTTGTAAGTGGTACAAAGACTTCAAAGAGGGTCGAGAACGTGTTGATGACTTGGAGCGCTCCGGACGACCATCGACGTCAACAGATGACCAACACGCCAGTAAAGTGAAGGAGTTAGTGCTCAAAAATCGTCGTAAAATGGCCGTAATGCTCTTAAAGTAGCAGCAACAGAACGATTATTTTCATAAAAAATTTGCACGATTTGCAATCGTTGCTCAAATGTTTAGCGTTCCATGATAAAATGTATACTAATGAAGTTTACAAATGACAAGCGAAAAATAAAAAATATTGCGTCGTTCGCCCTCCCTATCGGAAGAAAGTTGAAGCGCACCTATTGAATAACCCTATATTACAGATGCATATCATTCAACGTTAGTGAATCTTCTGAAAAGCGAACTGCAAGAAAAACGTCCACGACTGGCCAAAAAAAAATTCTTTTCCAGCACGGCAACACACCAGCTCACGTCTCAGCAGTATTGGTCGCAAATATAATGGAAATACTCGTAGGGTTCCAACTTCTTTCACATCTCCCCTATGCTCCCGACTTGGCTAAAGAAGTTTTTATATTTGCACAGATTTTTCAAACAATCCTCGTATTCCTGCGCACCACCAACATTCGATTATCATTTTGAGCAACTGTAGGTAGGTACTTGACTGGGTAGCTTGTGAAGTGATGTGCAACAGAGAAAAACAAAGCATTTTTTTATTATTTTTTCTTTCTTATTTTCTGTTTCTTTGTTCTTGTCGTGCCCATTGAACAGTAAAGTGAGTGAGTGTTTCGAAATGTCTAGAAAAATTACTACAATGAATGGCTGCAAATCCTGAAATGGCGCACTTATTTACGCCGCGATGCTATTTGTTTAAGATACTTTTTTTATTATCTATTTTTTGCAATTAATTTCGTTTCCAATTTTAAAATTTCAATTAAAATTGATGTTTTTCAAAGAATTTAAAGCGAAAACAAGGTGGCGCAAAATTAATCATCCTATTTGAAAATTCATAATTTTTGCAAATGGCGTTGAATGTCAATCATATTTGCCAGTTGTGAATTGGAGAGCTGCAAACATACACGTAATGGAGCGTGGAAAGGTCAAAATAAATCTTTCCATCACTCAAAATCATTTTTCTTAATTTAGTGAAAAAGTTGTTCCAAAACAAAAAAAAATAATTTAAAAATTTTAAAACCAATAATAAAAAATAATGATTAATGTCACCTTTGTGAAGAAGTTACGGAAATTTCCAAACCGGCGAGTGAGTACAAAAAGTTTTGTTTTTTTATGATATGTATCTGTAAGAAATACCGTATGCATCTCAAAGGAACCGTCGTACCAGTGGCAAATGGGACTCGCACTAACTAAAAAACATTATCTTCATTATGGATTTAAATCCACCTCGCAAACGCTCCACCTAGCGTCGGGGTGGAGCCCCTTGTTGCACTACGTATAGTAAATGCCCACGTTGTACCTGCTTCCAGGTCGTACTTCTTCCTACTTAGCACGTTTTCTACATAGAAAGTTATTCCTTCCCAAATTTTTTCTCTTTCTATCATTTTTGAGACTATATTTCCAGCCGTTACATTATCCGTTTACGGCTTGGAGTCATTCGGGTGCTTCTTGCCGTCTTTTGCATTCGAAAAATGTGTGGCTTGCGTCATACAATCGGGAGTATCCACTTTGCCCATCTTGAAAAGGCATTGCCTAAAATAGCCGTGGCCGGAGAGAAAGTGCGTGACGCAAAAGCTTACTTCTCCGAAAACTCTACTACACCAATGTCGAATGTCGCCGATTTTTATATGTACCTTCTGCTCAAATATGAACGAGACTTTATCAATAAAACGGTCCGCGGATGACATATGGCAAAAATAATTTTTTTGTTGGATGGTAGGACTGTTATAAGCTTACATGGCAAATTTCAGCGTGATATGTCACATAGTTTGTTTTCTGTGCTACTGTAAACAAGTCAAGCTCGAGTGTGTTCTTCGAATTCTCTTTTATGACTTCAATTGTCTCAAAATGTTTTCCACGGAGCGGCAACTTGAGCTTGGGAAACAGGAAAAAGTCACAAGGAGCCATATCAGGCGAATACGGTGCTTGCGGAGCGATATTAACATTATTTTTGTTCAAATAATCGCGAACAAGACGTGATGTGTGAGCTGGTGCATTATCGTGATGCAAGAACCAGCACAATTTCCTTTACTTTCCGATATTTTCGTCGTTTACTGATGTTGCTGGACGACGTTCATGTTGGAATAACAAAATTTCAAACAAATTCTTTGAATTTCCATCGTTAAATTCGAAGAACACACTCGAGCTTGACTTGTTTACGGTAGCATAGAAAACAAACTATGTGACATATCACGCTGAAATTTGCCATGTAAGCCTATAACAGTCCTACCATCCAACAAAAAAATTATTTTTGCCATATGTCATCCGCGGACCGTTTTATTGATAAAGTCTCGTTCATATTTGAGCAGAAGTAATGTGCCCATCTTCCTACAGTTTCCACGTGGCATCTATCTTGCCACTTGTGGATTGTTTGTTCTCTAATTTCGTAATATTCTCTTCTCGTTCCAACACTTAAGGGGTTATACGCAGTTATGAAGCAAATAAAAGACGGGTTGTCAAGGATTTATCCTGAAGAAACTTCAGAATATTTTAATTTGAAAATTTTTGGCGGTTATAAAAGCATCCTTCAAGAACGTAACAAAATTTTTTATTTATGAAAATGTTGATTATAGAGCGCGCTGCAGGCGATTTCTGGAACCTCCTTTAAAAAAAGACGATTTACGGTGTACATCGTAACTCAGGATTGGATTATCTGAAACCAAAAAACCAAACAAATTTTGTTAATATATTAGATTATCTAGTAATTAATCGTTCGGCTAATCAAAATAGTGAATTTTCACAAAATGGCAGCTTTTAAAAGAAATGATGTCGATTTTTACGTTAAAATTTGGCCGTAAATTGATTATAAAATGGAAAATAAGTATCAGATTTACAAAAGGAACGATTAATTACTAGAAAATGTATCTTTAAAGATTGAGTTAAAACGGTTGACCGATCAAACAAGTCGTTTTCGAGATATCGTGTACACCGACTTGAAAAATGCCGTTTTGAAAAAAAACACGTTTAAAGTTTCAATACCTACCTTAAAACGTGCCGAGGCATCTCTACATATTTAGGAAAACTCGGAAAGTATTGCTTAGATCTACTTAAAATTTCGTGCGTATACTTTTGAATATATGTACATTACAAAAATGCAATAAAAAAAATCGATTTTTTTGAAAGTCATAACTGCGTATAACCCCTTAAGGGGGGCCTTTTATCAGTGGCTTCAAAACAGGTGTTTTTTCTAAATTTTCAAAGTCGTTTTAAAGTTTTATGGGTGTTTTCAAAAAATGTATTCTAAAATTTTTTACTATTACTATTACTTCATACCAACAATGCATATGCAGTGTACTCTCTCCTAACGGGCACCTCTCTTAAGCGGACACCTCTCATAAACGCACATTTTTTTTCAGGGCATACCCCCAATCCCTAATTTTTTTTTACATTTTTGTCTCTTGAGCGGAGAACCTTCCTGTAAGTGAACATTTTTTTCAGTCCCTAGCTGTCCGCTTAAGAGAGAGTCCATTGTATAAGCCTTTAGTAAAAAAATTTTGTTAATTGGAATACCAACAAGTAATTCAATTTTATGTTGCACTCAATGTTCTGAATTCATGAAAATATAAGGTCCGAAATTATTAATTGAATTCATTTTGTAGCTCACATTTCCTGTCCATGCAAACCGCCACGCCCCACGCTCTAGTAAATACTTTCCTTCTAGCTTTGTTTTGTACGCCCCACATATGTCGACTTTTATATGTATGTAGATTTGTTGGATATGTGACTCAGAATCATTTTGGGAAGCCACTTCTCTACGCTCCCCAGCGTTGCCTAATTGAGCTGAGCGCAGTCAAAGTGCAATCAACCTTGCCCGTCACACAAGCCGCACGCATAATTACAAGTACACACACACACACACATACAAATGAACACATGCGCTTTTATGATTTTTTTTTAACAAATCAATCAAAATGCAGACAATGAAAAAACACATCACCGTGCATAATGTGACCGTACGAAAGAATATACAGGAAAAGAAGAACATTTGAACCCACAAAACCACATTGAATAAAATTAAAAATGTGGCGGCTTTATACTTAGCAACCGTCGTTTGGTTGGCCACCAACCGCAGCAACAAGCTCTTCCGTCCTACGCATTTCAAAAGCACATTATGAAACACATACACACACACATACTCGCACATGCATGCATTCATAAGTTCATTTATCCATGCAGGCACTCAGCGACAAAACGATGGCACATCAAGGTTTAGATCAATTTTGACAATTTTTTTCTTTTTTTTTTTTCTTTGTTTAAAATTCATTATTTTTGTATAAAAGTCTAGCTCATTTTCTAACAAAATACATATAAATTCAATTTACAAATTTTAAGCAAAAATTTGAGAAATTTCAGAAACTTCCATAATGCACAAAATTTTTTTTACATGGAAAAATTCATAAAAATGAAAAAAAAAAATTATGAAAAATCAACGATCTTTTTGAGTAACTTAAAACTTGCATTTTATTACATTCAAATTGAATAAGCTGTAAGGCTCTTAGCTCAAGACTTAAGGCTTTAAAACTCATTTGAAATGACATTTTTTGCGCGTTTCTTTAAAAGCGTGTAAAACGGAAAGGAAAAAAGATTTGTTATTTTTGTTTTGAGTATCTTATTTTCTGATCCATTGTTAAAAAATAAAAAAATTTTTGACCATACGAGGTTCGTTCAAAATGTTGATAGCCTTAAAAAAATGATCTTTCAAAAACAGGTTTGTCGCTGGCGACACGTATTCCGGAACTCACAGGTGTCTGAAATCAAAAAGACAAAAAGGTTCTTGTTCCATGTTAATGTCGTTATCGTGTGAACAACGATCATTCGGCGAAAAAAAATTTTGGCATTTTTTTCGGACCTTTAAAGTCGAAAAAAGGTCAAACACGGGTTTTCATCTTTGAACGTACGCCATTTTGTCAAATTTTATTTTTTAAATTATAATTAAAAACATAATTAAAAATTTTTCAATTATAATTAATACCGAATTGGGTAAAAAACGCTTGTGGAATTTTTATCACTTTTTGTGTAAAATTTTTAAATTGGATTTATATGATTCTTGTTAGACCATGAAATATATTGTTGTTGTTGTTTTTGTTTGATTGAGAGTGCTAGTGAACTGGGAAACGCCTAATTAGCTTCTGACCACAATCCTCTGCTGTTTTGTTGGTTGAGTTTTCAAGAGTGCTATTTCGTTTTCCTACTGCGTTGTGTCTAAAAGGAAAATAAGAAACCTAAATCCAGTACTGAAATTTCTTCAATGTGAGACGATTTTGAGTAATGGTTTGCCGAGCTTGCCAAAATTGCCCTTGATAAACGCGAGCAATTGCAAGGTAGGGAATAGGATTTTCCTGCTTGCTCTCCTACTTCTCCACAACCGCGCCAAATATTATTGTGCCGCGTGCTCCCCCACCTTCCAGTGTCCTATGTGAACTGCGGTTAGTCTGAAGATGTATTTGATGAGTCAAACATTGAGCTATACTTTTATACAAAAAAAATATATTTATAAACGTTCCAAACAAAGAAACGAAGTATAGACAGAACTGTTCGAAACGTTGACGTACTCTCATTTGACGCGTCCTGTATCGGTGCATTTGTTTATATGGCATGCATTGAAAAACTTAACCGAGCAGCCCTTCAAAAGTGTGATTGAATTTTATGAATAATTCCCATGTGCAGTTAGTTTGCCATTGTGTCAGTTGCCCTACCTGGCTGTCTCCGTTGCACGTTTCGCCCAGCCCATCCGCTGCGTTAACTATTGCTGCTGCTGATGTTTCCCTTTGCACACTCAACGCGTTTACATTGTTGCAGCAAATGCTCGTACACACCCCATTTTCCTTGGCTAAGTGTGCTGACAATCAGCCAGCCATTCACATCAGTTAATCGGTCATGCAGCAATACGAACTCGTTGTCCACACCCACCAACACCGACAGCGTCACCATCACCATCAATAACGTCATCGCCTTCCAAGGAATAGCAGTAATAGAACAGTTCACAAGCCAGTAGCTATCCAGTTATACAATATATGAGTAGTATATCATTTGTCTAGTAGATAAAAGTTATAGACTTTGTAGAATACCCTGTCACTTCGTAAAAAAAATTAAGTAAATCTTCTACTCCAGTAAGATGCAGAATTTCACGAAAAGATACGAAGTTAAGAAGACATCCATCGATATTACGCAATTTATGTACCTGCAAAAATAAGCAGTAAAGCTCGCTCACTGGCTCTTTATGGAAGGCCCGTTCTGCCTAGATGGCAACAAGAAAGCTAAATGCTGCGTTTTAATGTTCGCACAAACGGGAGTGTTTTAAATATTTAAACAATACTATTCTTCTTTGGCCGAGTTTAACGAAACGCGCCAGTCGTTTTCTTCTCGTGCTAACCTGCAGGCAAGATATATCACGCGCAGAGCATCAAGAAGGCTTAACTCTTTGAGTAAACACGGAATACCGTCACGTTAAAAACCTTGGATGGGACGCTCACGACCCTCCTACTCTCGAGGGAAGAGTGGGAATGGGACGAGGTAAGACAGGGTGAGTTCATCCATGCATGCACAGATGGCTCAAAGCTCGAGGACAGGGTGGGCGGAGGTGTATGTTCCGAGCATCTGGGGATCTCTTTCAGTTTTCGGCTTCTCGACTTCTGTAGTGTCTTTCAGGCTGAACTGATGGCAATGAAGATAGACGTGACACTGCTACAGTGTGATGCGATGCCTGGAGATGATACCTGCATTTTCACTGACTGGCTGTCAGCGGCGATAAAATCCCTCACAAAGCAGTCAATAAACTCCAATGCAGTCGTAAAATACCGCACATCTCTTAACGAGAGGGCTGAGTAATTTCATCTAAAGGTAACATGGGCTCCTAGCCATTGCGACATTGGGCGTAACTGCAGAGTCGACGAACTAGTGAAACTCGGTGATCGATGAGTACATAGACAATGACATAAGCGTACCCTTACAAAAATGCAAGCTACAATATTTATTCTTGAAGAAATCGTAAGAACAGCAAACGAAAGATGGAGTAATGAAACCACCTGCAGAATCGCCCGACAACTGTGGTCGACTCTCAATGATAAGCCCACAGAATTTCTGCTTAGCCAAAATAAGCACAGTCTTAGCACTCTGATTTCAGTTATAACGACGCATTGCCTAATCGGCAGGCGCGCCCATCGGATGGATATGTAAACACATGACTTCTGCAGAAGTTGTCTAGATGAGGAACAGGTAGAGACCATCTCACACCTTTTGTGCCTCTGTCCTGCTCTATCAAGACATAGACTCACCATCTTAGGTAGACAATTCCGTAATGAATTGGAAGATGTTACTTCTGCATCGAAATCAAGGATCTTCTAAAATATTTGCAAAGTACACACTGGTTTTAGGAGAGATAAAGACAAGTTTCCAAAGTGGCATCACATGAGCCTGAGTGTGTCCCATAGTGGACAACTGCCTCAACCTCACCTAAGCGGCGCCAGTTGGACACACCAAGAAGACCATCAATCAGCTAGGCAGAGGCACCTTCCCCATTAAGTGACCGGACATTCCAAATTCATGCCATCAAATCATAATTCTTAGTTCGTTTGTAGGGGTCATCATCAAAGTAGGCAGTTCTCCTCGGAGATTTTTATATGGCGGTACTCAAACCCAGCACACAATCAGATATCCTGACCCAGCACACAACCAGACGTTCTGGCTTGCTTCGCCTTCTAACATTAGCTCGCTCTCAAACGGATATTGGGAAGTTACCCAGAGTAGCCCGTGGGCGAAATTCAACAAAAATAAGCTTAGAGCTACTGTAAAATAGACAATATGCACCCAACAACACAACACCACATTTTTTTGGGTTCCTGGCCACTCTGGAGTGAAGGGAAATGAAAGAGCGGATGGGTGTGCAAGGATAGGCTCTGAGCTGAACCTTCAGCGAGTGGTACAAGACATAAGCATTCCTTCAAACGAGTTATACACCACGATCGACCTGAGTAAAATCGTGGAAACCAATAGAAGGTCGTCTCTGACGACTAACTGCAGGGTCACCAAAACGCTCTAGCTACAACTGAATCTTAAAAGGACATAATTTATGATTAGATTCAACAGATCAACTACCAGCATCCTCACAGGTGTTATAATGGATCACTGCCTTTAGAATGGATGTACCTCACAATGACTTCTACAGGAGCTGTGGAGATGAAAAAGAAATTGAGTCGGTACAACACCTCCTCTATGAATGCCCTGCACTTCAAAGAAGCCGTGCCAAATATCGTGGGGATTACTTCTTTGAAGACCAGGGAAATTTGCAAATTGTCTCACTGGAAGGACTGGTTACTTTCTTAAAAAGATCTAAGTGGGTTAAGCACTTAAGGCAGGGGAAGGAATACAAATGCTGCTATCACAATGGGCCGTAGAGCCACCGAGTGTCGTGTATTAAACAAGCAACCTGACTAACCTAACGTAACCTATTGTAAAACATGGCGGGCTAGGAAACTTAGCGTTTATTGAAAGGCAAAATTATGTAACTGCATATTCTTAAAAATAATTTGCTTCAAAGTTTCGAGAAACTTGGTATAAGTGGGCAAGTCCGAGTTAAACAAAATGATGATACAAAATCATATAGGACTTTCGGCATTTGATGAGGCCTTCGACACAGTCTTCCGATAGTAAATTTATGGAAAATTTGTGAGCTCTATTAGACAAAAATAATTCAAAGCTTCAAAGTTTCGACCAAAGAGTAGTTGAAGAGGAAGCTACTCAAGGAAATGCAGAAAATCACTCCAGAAACGAAATCTAGTCATTGCCAATCGGGCTCCAGACTCTTTATAAGGCAAAAGGCTATCACACAAAATTCTAGGATTTTACCACAACACTGATATGTGAAATTATTTAAAAATAATTTTAACTGTATCAAATAAGCTGTGCACAATAGCAGTGTTTTTAATTTTCTATATTTTTGTTAAAAAATATAAATTTAGTCTAATAAATGAAGTCTTTTAATTATATTAAATTCGTCACTCCATAAAATGATGTTTTCATTTCTTCATATTCCTTTTAGTTAGGGAAATATTGCACTGGTGCTTCCTTGCCTATACTTACACAAACTTGCTTTCGTTGTTGAATGAGTAATTTTATTTTCCGACATTTTATAAACGCAATTTACTGTATTTGCATGCCACTATAAAGCTCGCAATACAAAGCAATTCCATCTTCTTCAAAAGTCGTCGCTCTCACAGTTGCAGCTATGTAAAGTAATTCTCTCGATTACTCTCATTTGCATTTCTGCGCCAACATCGCTACGTTTACAAATTGCAAATCATCTGCACTCATATTTTTTCGTTACAATTTCGTTGTAGCTGTAGACTCTTTATTCCGGGTTCGGTAAAATTCTAAGGAATATTGTCCAAAATTGTTTTTGGCTTCGGTTACTTTTGCTTATTATGCCAACCATGTCCAGTATATTTGTACACATACTATTGTAGTATGCACACATACGCATACATATGTGTGTACAAATGTTATTTACATTCACAGCCGATTCAGCTTTTTTATTATTATATTTCTGTTGTCCCTTACAAATCGCTTTATTATTCATTCATTTTTAGCACATCGCAGTATTGTGATGCATGTATGTATAGGTGTGCAAGTGTGTGTGTGTGTGAAGGCAAGTATATGTATCTATTTCTCTTAATTTTTTATAGAATCTTAATTCATTTATAAACACAATTAGTAATTTTTTTGAATTTGAAATATTAATTTTCTCTACACACCACAAATTGAAGGAGACACAGCTCGGTCAAATACCTGACAAAGGATGAATGCGCCAATTGTGTAGAAATGGTGTTTTTTAGAGGCACAGAACTATGGATTAATATCTGGCACATAAATATCATGCCAACGGAGAATTTCTTTATATTAAAATTTTAAACCTCTTAATTCTCATTTCATCCAATTACTCCTAGTTACAACTATCAAGCATTTACAGGAAATGCATGAATATACTGAAAGACAGCTGACATGTGTTAGCCACCTCTTCAAATTTCTGGAACAAGAAGTTTCACGAGTTTGAGTTTCCGGCGTTTCTCACCTGGGTTGGTGGCAAGTCGCCGAGTCTCAGGGTTGGTATGTTTTTCGAGCCATTTGGTATAAGCTGCAGCGAAATGTTTACAGCTGCTGACACTGATGACATCTTGAAGCCAAGATGTAAATCAAAATTTCTCCCATGCCATAGTGTCTTTACAGCGCTTTTTATAAACTAGTTTTGAAAACGGTGAATTTTTTCAATATGTCTTTGTTTAGCACAGTTCCACAGGGGTATGCCGTTTTCTTTTACTATATTATATTGTGCTCTTTCCAGCAGATTTTTGCATCAAGCGACATTCCTAAGTCCTCCACAGTGTTGCATGGAAAGAAGAAAAGAGCAAAAGAATGTTGTACACCCAATCTGGATTCATCTGCCCCAGAAATGTGCCATCTAAAAGTGCCAAACAGCGACAAGGAAAATGTTCTATACTATCCTCATCCTCCGAACAAGTTATGTGCAGTGGATCGTCGATATTCCTTATGGTGGACACATGCCATACGCATAGATTGTACCCCGTAATTATTGCTATCCGAACTCGTAGTTCACTCCTCACCTGCCTGTGAAGGAATTTGGCTACCACCCTGTCGGGCCTTTACAGGAAACACTTAGTCATTTTGCAGTTGTCAGTTCCTTTTGGTTCTTCATAAGACTTATTGCTGAGAGCTTTGCAACACCCGACTGTTTCCGCTATACTTGGTCCCAAAATTGACCCGGTACAATTAAATCGCAGTTACCCAGTTCGTTGTCTAGCGCCCACAGGGTCTCGTTACCACATAAGCTTCGTTACTTCGCTTTGCTTAGCTTCGGTTGAAAATCTTGGAAACTTTCAATTTTTTTTTTTTAATGTTTAAAACGCGCAAATGGCTGAAAGCAGCAATCACCTCAGAAAGTCTGTAGTAAATCAGTATTTTGTTATACTACAGGGTCCGGCACTCGAAGTGTAACCAATTAAAAGAGACATAAATTTAGTTTCGAAAATTACTTTTATTCAATTCAAAGTAAAAATGTGTGAAAATAATACAAAATTAAGAATCAATTTTTGCTCGATATGACCACCTTTTGCCTTGACTATGGTCTTGAGATGGTCCAGAAACGAATCGCAAGCTCCCCAAATGTGATTTACAGGTATTTTGGCCCACTCGCGGACAATGACATTTTTCAACGCCTCGAGACTGATGAGTCTTTTAGTTTGGACTTAGCTGTACAAAATGGTCCAAAGAGAATAATCCATCGGATTCGCGTCTGGTGAATTTTAAAGCGATTGTGTGGACGTTATGAAGCTTGGAACGTTGTTTTTCAGTCATTCTTAGTTCACTCGAGCTTTGTGAGACGATGCCTATTCCTGTTGAAACATCCATGGTCTGCCACCGAAATGTTTATCTGCCCTCGACTTCAAAACAACCTCCAGAATACTTTCCCAATAATATTTCGCATTTACCTTGAAGCCTGGCTCGATGAAATTGATTGGCCCAAGCCGTTGTAAGCCAAACTATTATCTGTGGCGAGTGCTACCTTTTGGTGGCCAATCGATAACTCAAATTCTCGTATGAACGATAGGTCAAATAAACCCTAAAGTTTTGGGAGTTTCCGAAATGCTCAATTTGAAAAATTTTCTCGTCAAAAAAAAACAATGTTCGGAAAATGACTGCTTTCGACCAAGCGAAGCAACTCCTTCGCTCTCTCAAGTCTGACTTGTTGCTGCTTTGGTGTGAGATCATGCGCCTTTCGGATTTTGTAAGGCTTGACTTTGAGATCATTTTTCAGTATGCGGTTGATGATATGGTCGGATATTTTCAGTTCTTTCGCCATTTGATTGGCACTTCGTCGGGGATTTTGCTCAAGTCGCTTCTTCACGTTTTGCACCATTTCACGGGACGTTGCAGTCTTTTGAGGACCATTTCCGTGCCGTTTCGCGATGCTACCAGTATCATTGTAACGAGTAATGGTGCTATAAAAAAAAACTTTATTTACTTTAAGGTACTTGACCACCTTATAAGTTTCAAAAAATTAAATTTTTTTTTTTACATTTTTTCAATCCTTATACTTTTAAAAATCATCACCTGAAACTGTTTTTTTAAATTCGAATTCTAACAAAGTGAAATCAGTGAAAATGTGCAGGCGCATCCTGCACTCATTACTTGCTGACTCAGCTGAAAGAAAATAGCAAGTTTTAACTTTAAACGCGTTTTTCCAGAAATTACTTTTTTTCGAATGGCGGACACTTTATCTCCGAAACTGCTTAGCCGATTTTAATGATTTTGGTCTTGTTTTATTTGTTAAGATGTTTTGTATGCCAATTTACCACATTTTGCAAAAAAAAAGTTAATAAAGTATTGCTTTTTAAGCATAACATTGTGAAAAACAGGGGTGTTTTCTTAACTTTTTTTCAAACATCCGCCATTTTTTTATTATTTTTTTTTTTTGTCAGTTTGTGGTAAATTCTCACGCAAGGAACCTTCCTTTTGAAAATTTTGTTTCTCTCTTTTGTTTTAGAATTACCATTTCTAAGATTAACTGTCCGCCGCAAGACATGATTTTCTTCAGGCCTCGACTTTGGCGCCTCCTGGATATATGTTAAAAAAAGAAATTTTAATAAATCAATTTTTTTTTGTATTATATAAGCTCTAAATAAAAATTTAAAAAAAAATGTATTTTAATATATTATACAGAACATGAAAAAAAAATTATTGAATATGTTGTACTTTTTAGCTTTCCAAGGTGGTCAAGTACCTTAAGGTGCTCGAGCTCACGAGCTCATTCGCTGGTTGTGATTTTCTAGCCAAATAAAGGGTGGTTAAGTTTCAAAGGCCGGTGCTGATTTTGAATAAAATACAATTTTTTTACGAAATTATTGTCATTCCTCTTTATTATGATAATACTGGTATGGCTCAATTACGTATGGAACAGAATATCGGCCAAATGGCCGCCGCGGCTTCGGCGGCACACCTCCATCCGATGGTCCAAATTTTCGATGACGCTGAGGCATATTATCTCATCCTTTAGCTCTTGAATCGTTGCTGGCTTATCGACGTACACCTTTTCTTTCAAATAACCCCAAAGAAAGAAGTCCAACGGTGCCGTTGACATTTAGGTGTGGTTCACATTCAACATCGGCCCTTGAAATTAACCACCCTTTGTAATGCAATCACACTTTTACGTTTGAAATCCATTACTGATTTTATTTATTTTTTTTGTTTACTCTCAGCAAAATGCTTCCGCGCGCTTGTAAACAATACTCTGGATTGCCATTTAGTTAAACAGCAGACAGCTGATGCACGGGCGTGAACTGCGCAAGCGGTGTGAAGTTGTTTACACTTCAAGTGCCGGACCCTGTAGTGCACACTTCGAACTGAGCGCAACAACGAAGACGAATTTCGCAGTAGAAAGCCTTTATGCTCAATAATGATGCTGCTATTCAAATGCATCTTCAGTTGAGTAGCTACCAAAGTTGCTCGCAGCGATAGTTTGCAAGAGGAGAACTGGAAAAAGTTTTCAATACTACAAAGTTTAGAGTCGATGTTCTTGAATAAATAAACATATCGCAGCATGGTGCATATTTAGTTACATTATTACCATTACCCGTGGATGCCTGAAATCCATTGACCCAAATCGGGTGAGCATCTCTTAATACATTGCATACGAGTATGTGTGTATGTGCCTGCATTGCCCATTTATAGCCACTACAAACACTTTTTTATTTGTGCATATGCACAGATGTATGCAGTAATATTTCTCCATAGCCGTAAATAAATACGAGTGTAAAACAAAATCCACAGATAATAGTGAATAAAAATAGTTCATAACTTCGCGGCCATAAAAGTAATCAACATCCGTTAGACCTCCGGGTTCGTAAACAGGTCATGTCTTAATCGATCAGTGCTTAAAAATAATAGTTACAAACACTACTCACTACTCACACGGAGTCAATATACAAACAATCCATATAGTCGATACAAATTGTAAAAAAATGGCTTAACTAACTGCATGTTGCATCAACCTGTGCGATTCCATACAAAGTTTTTACAGCACTTCTCTACATGTGTGTGTGTGTGTGTAGCTATTTGTGCATACAATACGTGTGTATGTGTTGTTGTACGTAGTTGTACATATTAATGTACAAATTTATATCCGTGCTTCCATAAACACACTTGCCGCATTTTAATTTTTTTTTGTTGTTTTTTTTGTTTTCTGCTGCTGCTGCCGCTGTTGTCGTGCTTTAGTTGATATGGTGCTATAGCGCCGGTTGTTCTCCATTCACTTGCCAATATTGTTGTTGCTACTGCACGCTCATCTTTATGCAGCACAGCAAATCCAATGGGAAGCGCCATTCTGCATGCAAATGTATTTGGGTTTTCATTCTGTGTTCGTTGCTCTTTTTCATTCATATTTTTCTTTTTGCCTCACGTGCTTGGTATTTGTTGGTATTTGTAGTTGTGTGTATTTGTGTTATTTTACTTTATTAGGACAAGTTAAGGTGAGAGCGTGTGATTTATGTGGAATTGTGTTGCTGCGAATTGAAAATTCCTTTGTCCAATTGGCTCAATGGTTGGTTTCCTAGTTGGCTTGATGACTAGCGCAGGCTTCTAAACTATTACTGCATTGCTCTATGACCGTCTATGAGATGTTTTAAATAATGTTAAACTAAGAACTTGATGCTGAAATTTCTATTGGAGTATTTCTTAAACCGTTTATTTGATGCTGTAAACTTTTCGTCGCCATTTGCGTATTCCAAACAATTCGTGCTGCAAAAATCCAGGTATATTTTTGTTCCATTCAAAGCTCGTTTCAAAAGTTCGTGCAAAAATAAAAACTATTTAATTGTTTAGGGCAAACCTCTTTTATTTTTCAACATAGCCTCCTCTTAGGCTTACACACCTCGTCCAACGCTGTTCGAGTTTGTTGATTCCTTCCGAATAATACACCGGATTTACACACGGAGACATCTGGAAGGGAGACACTGGAAATTCTCTTTTCATGTCTCATTCGCGGCCATACTGGCAAAATTGTTTTCAGCAACATTTTGACATTTAATACTTTAGCATCGTCTGGTTCGGATGTATTCTAGCACGCGCTTACATGTAAAGCAGAGAGCGTTCGACAACAGTTTCTTAAATATATGAATGAAAAATGCAAACTGGTTAAATAATAAATAATTTGTTGTTTTTTTATTGAAATATATTTATAAATTCTTATACTTGAATAAAAAAATTAAATTAAAAATACTTCATATGTAAATAATTAACTAAAAATTAACTCGAGTATCTAGAAATGCAGGGAAAAATTAGAAATCAACATAAACATGTCCCATAACTATTTTAAATTATACCTACTTTACTAGCAAAAATAATCGTGCATTTCCCAAGCAGCGTTCGGATGTTTGTCATCGTTGTTATCTTCCGTTTGATTGAAAACCAACACATAACTTAGAACTTTCTTCCACAAAAGAAGAAAACGTATGAAGCAACTGTCAAAAATTGCTTTAAGATAAGAAATACGAATAAGAAGAGCAAAGCGTGTCGCCAGTACAGGAGACAAATTCCCTTCTCTCTTCCGCGGCCGTCCTTCACCACCGAACAAAATGTTTCCCTTCCAAATGTTTCCGTGTGTAAATGGGCACATAGGATTTGCTCAAACCTTAAAAATAGACATTCGTTTCTGCAATCACCTTTTCGTTTGAAAACAATCTTTTTCCCGCCAGTCATTTCTTCAAATTGGGGAAGAAATAGCGGTTCGAGGAATGTTCTTGAGAAAAGGGAAGATGTGAAATGAGTTGGAACCCGGTTTCCATTTGTTGCGTCAAGGATTATTTTCCCAGGCAGCACAAAACTTATTGTAGATAATGGGGCTGCACAAATATTGACCAGAAAACCCAAAATCCTGTAGTAAGGAAACCACTAGCTTGCTGTTGATCAGTAAGGAAGCTAAAATCCTGTTGAGACGTAATCACGACAAAATCCTGCAAATGACGACAAAACCAAAATCCTGTGGCTTAAGACGAAATGACGACAAAACTCGGTTGCTTGAGACGAAAGACAAAGAAATATCAGTTAATTTATTCACTTTAAATTATGATTTAAAATATTTTTTCAAAAACGTTTCCCTTTATATACAAAAAATATTTCAATCAAAGCCTACAGGAAAACAACCTACTTATTTTCATAAATAACAAGTGCTGATAAACCTTTAACTGTATAGCTCACAAATGACAATTGCTGTTTTTTTACACTATGAATGAATATTTGAGTATTTTAATATTCATTGCGCATGCCATTTGAGTGACTCAACACCATTCATTTTTCGACCACACTGAGACATGAGCAGGTGCATTGTCGTATGATGTAAAAGGGAAATCACTTGACTCCCTCGATTCAAACGAATGCCAAATGCCAAGAAATAAATCGGTGTGGCTGAAACCTGGTGTGTGTTCTTTCAAGAGATGCTACTAACTATAGCGTCCGGCACTCGAAATGTAACCAACATCAGACCGCTCGCGCAGCTGATGCATGGGCATAAGCTGTCTGTTAGTTGGCTAAATGGCAGTCCAGATTATTGTTTACAAGCGCGCAGAAGCATTTTGTCGAGAGTAATGGATTTCCAACGTAAAAGTGTGTTTACATTATATTTGGCTGGAAAAACACAACTAGCGATTGTTCGTGAGCTCGAGCACCTTAAAATAAAGAAAGTTTTTGGTGTGATAACCAGCACCCATTACAATGGCACTGGTAGCATCGCGAAACGTCGCGGAGGTGATCATCAAAAGACTGCAACTCGTAGCATCCGCCGCATACTGAAAAATTATCTCAAAGTCAAGCCTTACAAGATCCAAAAGGCGCATGATCTCACACCAAAGCAGCAACAAGTCAGACACGAGAGTGCGTAGAAGTTGCTTCGCTTGGTCGAATCAGTGAATTTCCGAACATTGCATTTTCTGACGAAAAATTAAAAAAATTGAGCAATTCGTAAACTCCCAAAGCGATAGGGTGTATTTGGCCGACCGTTCATACAAGAATTTCAGTCAGCGATTGGCCACCTGGAGGCAACACCCGCCACAGGTAATGGTTTGGGCCGCTATAACCGTAGATGGGCGCTCTCCAATCATTTTCATCGAGCCTGGCGTCAAGGTAAATGCGAAATATTATCGGGAAAGTATTCTGGAAGTTGCTTTGAAGCCGTGGGCAGACAAACCTTTCGGTAGCAGACCACGGACGTTTTAACAGGACTCGGCACCATCTCAGAAAGCTCGAATGAACCAAGAATGGCTAAAAAACAACGTTCCGAATTTCATAACGTCCATACAATGGCTCTCAAATTTACTAGACGCGAATCCGATGGATTATTGTCTTTGGGTCATTTTGGGGAGGAAGATCTGAGTTAAAAGATTCACCAGTCTCAAGGCGCTGAAAAAAGCCATTGTTCGCGGTGGGCGAAAATACCTGCAAATCACACTCGAGCAGCTTGCAATTCGTTTCTGGACCGTCTCAAAGCCATAGTCGAGGCGAAAAGGTGATTATATCGAGCAAAAGTAAATTGATTCTTAATTTTTTATTATTTTCACCCTTTTTACTGTGATTTGAATAAAAGTAATTTTCCTAGCTAAATTTATGGCCTTTTTAATTGGTTACACTTCGAGTGCTGGACTCTCATATTTCGTTGGGCGGTCATCACTTCATGGACTTTATGAGGACTTTTCAGACTTTCTAATAAGCTTAAAACATTGGAAAGATATTCGTTAGATTGTAGATGAATTTTTAAAGCAAACAAAATAATGAAAGATTTAAAAATGCTGGAGGAGCTGCCTTCCCCCACTTTAACCAACCAGATTCCAACAAATATTATTTTTAGCATAGCTTTGTAAAAAGTTCCCACAACGCTTATTTGGTTAAATGAGTCTTAAAAGTCGCACTCCATTCAATGCATTTAATCGCATTCAAGCAAGCAAATAAGAAAATTGCATTTCATTAAGCAAAACTTCCAGGTGCCCCACTGTTCGGCGACCCACAGTAGCTGGACGTTGATTCCAGCTGCGGCGGCCAGTGCTGTGGTGTTGTGCGTTGGCGGCAAGTGAGAATATTTGCATTGCAAGCATGATTACCTAATAATGTGATTGCAACCGCAAAACCACAAACAAAACCGCCCACACACAGCCACACACACAATGACACCCATGTGTTTGTATTACTATGCTTTGTTGCAATTAAGTGCATTTGTGCGGAAAGTGCCGCCGTAGACAACCCAATGCAATGATCTCCCATCAAATTTGGTACATTTTTGCCATTTCGCTGAGTTCGATAAATGCACCTACACACATACAAATATGCACACAAAAATTCAAGCAGCCATATGTACATGCATTCACACATACCTACATACGTGCATTACGTTGGGTGCCAGAAACATTTCAAGCGCTCGAATAACGAAACCGAATGCTGCCGATTTGCATTGTTGCAATGTTGCTGAGGACAGGTTGCCTGCGGGTGGGAGGACAAACTAGCCACATACCCATTTTGATTGACTTCAAATAAACCATTTCGATGTAAAAAGTTAAGTTCGATTTTTATTTGTGCACCTTTTTTTGTTGATTCTGTGATATTTCTAATAAAAATGTAATATTTTTGTAAATCGGCAAACTCAAAGCAATAAAAACGGTGATCAGCATGAAAATTGCTGCATGTGGCATGTACAATAGCTAGCAAAAAAACTGCAATTCTTTGTATGTTGTCAACGTTTTTGACGCAACAATTTTCGTGCGCTTAAATTACAGCCCAGAATACAACAGAAAGTAAAGGCAGCAAAGGAGTTGATATGAAGGCAAAAAAAAGTATTAAAATTGAAATAGAGCCCAGCGTGTTGCACGTGCAGCACATGCAAATGCAAATCCAACTGAAACTTAAACAACAACAATACCTTTGAATTCCGAGTACTATTAATAATGCAGTAGTTTTTTGACTCCTGATAACTATCCATTATACTTTGATGTTTTCCCAGTTGTAGTTGTTATTCTCAAAACGCAAAACCTAAAAAAAACAAAAACATGTCCTGCGCTATCTCGAATCACCTTCCTCTTCTATTTGCTTTAGTACAGGGTCTTTTAAGTTGGAGTTCCTTTCCTTCAATTCAAATTAAGCGCATATGTTGAACTTCATAGTGACAAATTTTGATTAATTAGTTATTTATATGAGTTATAAAAATTCGGCACGTTTTCATTAAGGGGGGAGCCTGGTTTATGAGGTCTAAAAATTGCATCTCTTTGAGATTTTTTTTTTAAGGGAAAAATTAATTTAGCACTGCAAAGTTTTTTCTATCTTTTAATGAACATTTAAAAAGTATAAACAATTTTTGTACTGGTTAAAATAAGTTGAAGATAATGTTTAACATAGAAATTAGTAGAGCGCTGCAACGCTGGAGTTTCCAACTGGCGTACAAGATACAGCTCGTAATTATTATCTAAAGCAAAAAATTCAAATGGATTTCTAATTATCATGATTTTTTATTCTAGATGAACTAAGAAAACTGAGAGAAATTCCAAAATTTCAACTTTTTGGAGGTTTTAAAGAAAAAAATGCCTTTCTATAAAAAAAATTCACTTCAACTTGGTATAAAAATCTTGAAAAATTTTTTTTATCCATTTTGTTAGTTCAAATAGGAGAGAATTTAATACTGAAGGGAACAAGCTATGATTCATTTCAAAAAGTTCATTAGTTTTTTTTCATTCATGTACGCGAATTCAAAGAAATCATAAAAATGAAAAGTCGAGAAAAGAAGATAAAGTTTGTACTACGAGCATAGCTGTCCGGTCACAGCGTAACTACCTAACGCTCGCCTTCCTTTGGCTTTGTATCTACGGAAATATTGAGAATTAGGCTCTGTAACTTTGTGTGAATATTCTGAAATATATTAGGAATCGCTTAAAACGAAAAAAAAATTGATTTTTTTGACCTTATAAACCAGGCTCCCCCCTTAATATTTCAAAATTCTTAAGGTCCTCGCCTCATTTGAAATGTTGATTTTTGGATGTTTCTTAAAAAGCGTGTAAAACGGAAACGGGAAAAGGAATTTTATTTTTGTTTAGAGTATTTTGTTTCATAGTCCATTGTAAAAAATTAAAAATTTTGGTTTTGTCATACGAGGTTCGTTCAAAAAGTTGTCAGTCTTCAAAAAATAAGCTTCATATGGACAATGGGCACAGATATTGCCGGTTCTACTGCACCGATTTGGATAAAATAAAATTTATTTCACAGAATTGATGTGGTTATCGTGTGAACTACGATCATTTGGAAATCAATTAAGTATTTTTTTGAACCTTTCAAGTCAAAAAAGGGTCAAAACACGGTTTTTCATCTTTGAACGACCGTCACTTTGTCAATTTTTTATTTTTAAAGATCGTAATTCACGCAATAACGACATTCACACTGAACAAGACTTTTTTCTTTTTGATTTTAAACAGACGTGAGCCCCGGAATCCGTGTCGCCAGCGACATACCTTTTGTTTTTGGAAGACTATTCTTTGAAGGTTGACAACTTTTTGATCTTACCTCGTATTGCCAAAAAAAAATTTTGTTTTCTAATAATGGATCAGAAAATAAGATACTGAAAACAAAAATAAAAAAATCTTTTTTCTTTTCCGTTTTACATGCTTTTAAAGAAACACCCAAAAAACCACTATTTCAAATGATTTAATCAACATTGAAAAAAACAAATTTTTTTTGTTTTTATTTTTTAATTAAGAAAGTCGTACGTCTAATTGCAAAATATATCTCAGCGATGACTGCGGTTGCCTTAGTGCAGTGTCCCAATCTTGCTCTTTCAAGTTTTACTGCGACCTTTCTTGATAGTTGTGGTCGATTTTGGAGATTTTGTTCATTGTTAATTTTTGCGGGTTTATTTTTTGTACCAAGTGGTAGTTTTATCATTGTGTTTAAGTGTAAAAAGTTTCTTGTAGGTCGCTGCCTAAGTGATTATTGGACATAATAAGGTGGCGTCTCCTTTGCAATTAGAACGGCTAGTTCGTTGCTTCTAATTTATACGTGGCTTCGTACCCAGACAAATTGTATTTTATTTTTACTTTTTATAAGTAAATTTCTTATGCTGTCTGCATAAATGTTATTAATTTTTAGGATTATGTTTTCACGATTCGAGAGTTGAAAGTGAGTCTGTGGCGATTGCAAATTTACGTCGACTATGGCCGTGAAATTCGAGCTAGAGGCTGGCGACTGTCCTACAATAATTATTTCATCATAGTAGACGGCACCGAAACTGGCACAATTTTCTATTTTAGAGCCATCTGCGTAAATGAATTTGAATGTTTTAAGCCTTTTTGTGAGTTCAAAGAAGTTTTTATTGTAAATTTCTGGTGACGTTCCAATTTTGGTAAAGAAATATGTAGATATGTCTACAGAGGTTAGACGGAAATAACAACTGGGAAACGTAAGGGACAATATTTGCTTATTACTTTTTGGAATACCATAAAGATTATTACCATTTACAACACGGAGTGAAAAGTACTGGGCCTAACACATAGATGGCACTAGTTTTTTTGCATTCACCTCTTTTCTTTTTCTATTCTATTCATTAGTTCGTGAGTTAAAGGGCTAAGAGGGAAGCTAATATACTTTAGTTTTTTTTAGAAAGTATTTTGAAAAGAATTTCGTGTTTTCATTTTACATTATTTTTTGATGGGAGCAAATGCCGTTCAAGCAAAGGAATTGGTTTGAAAAGTGTTCTTGGGACTCCTCTCAATCAGAAACAACAATAAAGCGATGGTTTGCTGACTTCAAATATGGTCGTAGAAATACCAATAACGCACAACGCAATGGACGTTCAAATGAGGCGGTAACACCAGAAAACATAAAAAAAAATGCACAAAATTTTTTTGAATGATCGAAAAGTGAAGCTAATTTTGAACAAAAAAACTTGTTTTCTTTGTTAAGCTCGGAACTGGTCAGTCCAAGTGTTAATCCAAGTTGTAAACTTTTTACAAGTTAATTCAAGTTTGAAAATTTTCTACTCTAAAAATCCGACAAATTTTCAACAAAACTTCAAACTTTTGAACAAAGTATTTTTCTTTGAATTCTTTTCTTCCAGTCGTTAGAAAAATCAAATCAAATTGTTTGTTGATTTTTCATACTATTTTCCCCGGTCCTTGTTTTGCATGTTCTTCGCAAAAAAAAGTCGTACATTCATTATAAGAAGAAAATGTTCCGCAGATTTAGAGGAATGATATTCTTCATAGCTTCAATTATTTCTGGTTCGGTCACATAAACTTCACAAAGCTAGCTTTAAGGTGGTCGCCTAGAAAATACTTCAAAGATATTAAATGGGCGATTCAAATGACCAAATCCGTGCTAAATATCGTGCAATTATTCTTGCCGAGAATCTTTTGCAACAAATTCATTATTTCGTTGCACCGCCTTGTTGAAATAACATATCCTCAATATTCATGCCATGAACAATAGACCAAAAAATATTAACTGTCTCTGATTTCCGAAAGCTGCTTTTTCGAAGCAAAATTATTCCAGACCACATTGCGCCTCAAAAAGTAGCTCAAAAGGAATGCCAAGGCCTCCATATATTGCAATGCTATGGATTTTCCAATATATTGTAAAAAATATGGCAACTTTGTTTGATTGCGTATCCATTCAAATGGAAATGAACTTCAACCGAGAGCAGGTTTTTCGCAGCAAAACCATTCTTAGTGGATTTTAATTCTCATCAAATGATTTTCGAGCGAAATCGAACCCAATTTAGTTAATTATATACTATATTATCTGCTAAACATCTGTCGAAAGAGATGTAATTGAACTGTGAACAAAACACTGCTAAAAAAGTTACTCAAACTTGGAAGACTCTGTGGTAGTCGCTGCTGGGTTTTGATTGCCAATTTTTTTGTATTTTACATTTTACATGCATTTCATTGACACCCGATTAATTGCCTGCGTGGCATGCAACAATGATCTCTCCTTTCCCCCCTTTATTAAGTGTCGATTATTGTGTCCAATTGCGCTCTGTCATTACAGCAGTTTGTCAATGTAAATGTTGCTTTTGTTCCTTTTATTGTAATAATTTTAATCGCAGCTGCTTGCATTTTATGCATTTATAATTTTATTGTCCGTTTTTGTTGTTGTGTTCGTTTTTTATTTATACACACACATACACACACATGCTGTCACATGAATCAATATTCATTGTTGGCTTAACTGACTGGTGTAACTGATTCGACAATTGACTGGCAATGCATATACTCGTGTGCTTGTATGTGTGTATGTATGTATGTATGTGCATAAGCAACTAGTAGCAAATGACTCAATCTGTTGCTGGTTTACTTTGTGAATTAATTCTTTTGACCAGAATAACTAATAAAAATGAAACTCTTCTGAGAAACCTGATAACCTAGATTTTTGGTCGGAAACTCGTCCGACGCAGCACAACCGATTGTAGATAGTGGTCTGATAGTCCAACTTCTAATGTCTACAGTGCAAGGGTACTTGATCCAAAGTAGCAACCGAATGTGGAGTTAGTCTATAAGAGTTGGCTAAGCGGTGCACGAGGAGCATTGTCTGGGTCGCTAGACACAGTGCCATGCTTAGAAGTTGCATCGCGGTTGAGTTGTCTGGAAGTTAACTCACATTAAATCAGTCAATTGCCTTTATCCTCAAGCAAGCTCTTGATCGGATCGATCTCCATCGTGGAAGCCAACAGTAGATGAACAAGGGAACCTACTTGTGAGATAACTAGACATGCTTGGCCTAGAAGGAATGAGCACAGAGGTCTACAGTACCTGGCCATTGAATTATGACCGATGATAAAAATTATATATTTATGGCTTTGCGAGCGAACAAAAAGCAAACGGTTTTAAAGCATTTAAAAAAGTTTAGATATTTGTTTTTATTATAGTAAAAGCTTCTTGACATTTTTGCATTAAAAATATTTATTTTAAACTAATATTTCGTGGCTCCTCCCCTTGCTGTTAAGACGGCCGCAATTCGTTGAGGCATACTGGCTACGCACTGTGTTATCTTCCTCTTAAGGTTTTGATCATTATACCACACATCTTCGATGTGGTATTATTCCGCTGGTATACTATCGATTTGAGGTATGCCCAACAATTTTCGATGAGGTTAAGTTCCGGTGAATTGCCAGGCCATGGCAAAACCATTATTTCCATTGAATTCAGATAATTCATGCTCATCCTGGATATGTAACATGGAGTTCCATCTTGCATAAAGGTTTATTCGTGTCTCGGACACTTCAGGGTTTCTAAATATTGCATTAAAACGTGTTTCAGCATCTCCACGTACAGGACAGAGCCCATTTTTCCCTCAACAAAATGTAGCGGACCTGGTCCCTCTGAGGTTATACAGCCCCAAACCATAACACCCCCAGTGTTTGACCCTTGGAAGCACACAATCTTCAGAATATCGTTCTCCGGCTCTTCTGCAAACAAAATTTGTTGATTTTGTGACCGCTTCCAAACGGCATTCAACGCTGAAGATGATCTGTAAGAAGAAAAACACAACCACAAAAAAGTGTGAATATTCACATCGTCTTACTACTGCTATTTGACAAAGGAAAAAAATGTTTTTTTTAAACTCACTTTCTTCCAATATCCACCGCGTCGAAGCCTCTGTGAAGTTGTGCCTAAAGTTTCCGCCGATTTCGCATACAGGGTGTCAGTTTTGGCTTTTTTGCTGGTCGTCTGCAAAAAAATGCCATTTTCGTATAAGCGTCGTCGTAACGTTCTTTCCGAAATATTTATTCCAGATTCCTGAACCTCTCTTAAAATCATCCGACTTGAAGCATTTCTGTTTTGCACTATGAATAGTGTCATCGCTTGTTTTTCGCCTCTTTTGACCACCACCTGAGGTTAAAGGAGGTTGGCATTTGGAGGCAATCTCTGAAGGGACATGGTAGCATTTTTGAGTCGTTAACACCGTATTTCTTCTAACTTCGGACAGATCTCTCTATCTGCAAACTGGAGGTTGAGGGTCGTGCTAGCCTTAGCAAGAGTAGACTCGATTGGATCGAGAAAAAAATCTACACCGAAGCTTGCATGAGAGTTGCAGCAGGGGTTTTCTCTATATCAGCCAACTTATCTATCTACTTAAAAGTGCCGAATACTGCTGACATATTTCAGGCAGAAGTCTTCGCGATCCTTAGGGAACGTGAGAGCAAGGGAGATATTAACACTTTCTCCCACAGTCAAGCCGATGAAGGCTTTAAAGACGCCATGGTGCGGAACCAAATTAATAAACTCCTGTAAGAAGGAGATCAAATCTCTTGGGTGTGCAGGTAACATTTCTCTTAACTAGGTTCCAGGACATAGGAACATGGAGACAAATGAAATTGCTGCTGAGCTTGCTACGAAGGAGACTGAATTGGTCTCAGAGACCTTCTATCCGGTCATCGGCATCTCCCTAAGAGTTTTTAAAGGCGAATTGCTCAACTTATTTTTCAGGAAAGCGCAGAAAAGATGGAGCACCATTTCTTCAGGTGCTTTTTCGAAATCTCTTTGGCCTCAGTATTATAGAGGGAGCACTCAGAAAGTCCTGGAACTGCACGCCACCCAATTTCCAAACTCTTAGCTGTGTTTACGGGCCATTGCACGATCGGACCACACGCGGAAAAGCTGGGTTTACCATTTAATTTCCATCGCAGAAGCAGTAGGGGCCTTTCAGAGAAGGCAACTGTTGAGCACTTTCTCAGTAAATCTGTAAATCTCCGGATTTGGCAGCTAGATGATTAAGGTCACTGTGTGCTTTTTTCTTCGCAGTGCGCCAAGATATGTCCGACCAATCTTCTCCATTGTATCAACAGCTCTGGCTGGCTGTGCATATCTGACTGTCGCAGGTCTCATAATAGTATCAAAACGGCACTTCAGTGCTACTTCGGCAGTGCTAGAGTGCTACTTCCACCATTTCACCTACCCACCCTTCTACCAGCACTTCTTTAAATCGTTTCAAAATGCGCTTAGCTTAAGTGTAAGCTCTCAAGAATTTGCTTAGTATCTTAGTACCGAATATCTACCAAAATTGTGTCAAAAGAATATCAAATTGATCGGTTTTCAATATTTTGAAATTTCGCTTAGATTCCGCTAGTTGACGTAAGCGTTCAATGAATTTGATGAAAGTATGCAGATGCGATGTACCAACTTTTCTAATAAGCAGCTAATACAAACTTAAATAACTTACAACTGCACTCAATTTATTTAGGGACTATTTCTATAGGGTGGGCCATGTAAAATTTGCTTTTTGAATCGGCTATAAAAAAAAAACTAATCAATAATTTTTCATACTTTTTTTTATTTTGAAGATTGAACATTTCATTTATGAATGAAAAATAATAGCGTTCAAAAGACTGCCACACATTTGACATGTCATTTGTGTTACCATTCTCAAAACAATAGGTGGTTCAAAAAGCAAACGCTATATGGCCCACCCTGTATGTACCCAGAACTTAGTTACCAAATATTCCATATACTATGAAACAATCATAGAATTAACCAAAATTCATGTTAAAACTTAATTGTATAAATACTTAGCTGCATACTCGTTTTTTTCTTCGAAAAAGTTATTATTATTAAAAGATGACATACAAATTTACATTCACTTTCAGTTTCGGAGAAACGCTTACAGTTTTTGTTGCTGGCTTAGCTTATCTCTGATAATTTTATGTCACAAGCGAACTGATTACATGTAACAGCTTGTAAGTAAATTTGAGTTGCTTCCCATGAAATATGTGCGCGTGTGCGTGTGCGTTTTTAAATTGCATAGTCATAACAAGCAAAAAAAGATTGTGCACCGGAAATCCATTTTCTCATAATTTCTTGTTATTTTGTTGCTACATTGGCTTCAGCTTAAACAAAATTGGCTGAGTGCTTAACACAAGTAGCCAGCTTTCCATGCGAAAGTGTCAAATGATCCTGTGGATTAGCTGAGAAAAAGTGTTATTTCTTCTTCTCTTACTCGTACTTTTATAGATGCTTCCACACTTCTTGCGCGGAGCATTTGTTTTGTTTTGTTTTTACATGTTAATATTGTAAATATGTATATATGTAAGTACACTTGAAATATGCATTAGGGTGGAGAGAATGGAGGGTGCCGAGAATGGGTTTTTATTTTTAAATTGCCTTTAGCAGACCTGCAGCTGGATTTATACATCAGCAATTAGGATGCAAAACATTATTTGCCGCATCGTATGTTAAGGGGTGCCCCTGGATGTAATTCTTGAAAACAAAAAAACCTGAAATTCCACCTTTTCATTTCCACAGCAAAAAACTATGTACGAGTACTGTACGAGTCAGCGTCAAAATAAAGTGTAAAGAGTGTGATAAGGTTTGACTATTTATTTGTTTATTTTGTACTTTCAATTAATTTAGTTAAAAGAGCAACAGCCGTAGCCGAATTCCCTTCTGAATTCGGAGTACATCGCGAAACACCAAATTGAAGAAAAAGTTATTTCGAATAGCAGTCGACCCTCAGCAACCAATGCCAAACCTACGAGTGTTTTTCTGCCATGAGAAGTCTCCTCATAACAAAATATTTGCCGTTCGGAGCCCTCTTGAAACTGTAGGTCCCTCCATTTGCGGAAGAACATCAATACGCACGCCACAAATAGGCGGAGCAACTCGGCCAAACACCTAACAGAAGTGTTATTTATTTTTTATTTTATTTTGTAATTTCAGTTAATTTTTAATAAAAACATAGTTCATACTACCACAACTATCATATAAAGTAAAGTTTTGAGCTTTGTATAAAATTTGTAGAAATTCGAGACTTCAAACTTTTTACTCAGAATTTCTAAAAAAATTTCAAGTATGCATTTTTATAACTCATTACGTCTGAAAGTCCAGAAGTCCAGATCTGAATCCACTGGACTACAGCTTGTAGTTTGAATTGGGGAACAATGGCCTCTCGAAGACCTCACAGATAGTTGGAGAGCCTCAAACAAACTTTGATGCGAGCAGCGACGGCAATACCCAAGTACGCACTGCAATAACTGAATGGCCTAATCGTTTGAAGGCTTGTGTAAAAGCAAATGGTGACCCTTTCGAATGAAAATTGAAAATATTTTTTTTTTTAATATTTACATGATCAAATAAAACAAACTTCATTAAAAAAGTATTATAATTTCATGTCCATAACACACTTAAGGAGGCTTAAGGGATGGTCTAGAAATTTCAAAAAATCGATTTTTTGTTTTTTCGATATTTTGAAAGTCTAGTATCTTAAGGGGGAACGCCACTGTGAAAATTCAAAATTAAAATTGTTTTTGCATAAATTGTTAGTATAACTACTCAAGAAAATGTGGTAAAAATTTTAAAGCGGAATTCGCTTTATTCCCGATTCTATATGCTCTTAAGTGAGCGCCCGTCGGTTCGGCCCCTTGCGCTTACGATACAATGCTTTATCTCAAACGCGTTTTTCTCGAAACGACTTTTTTTGAAATGATGGCAGCGATTGCTCGAAGACTAATGAACCGATTTTAATTTTCTTTTTTTTCAAAATTTTTGTTATCGCATTGGTTATCGTTGTACGTAGCCGATTTTCAAAATTTTTTCATTCATTGCTGTATCGCTGCCACCAGATGACGTCATTTTTTTTTTTTAACGTTACGTTTATTTACATAAATTTGTCAACTTTCAATATTTTGTAATAAAAACTTACAGCGACATAGTTTAATACATATATAATAAATTGCCTTTTGTCCGATCCTCGAATAATCATTCCTACTTACGAAAAAAAATTCCCAAAACTCGACTATTTTTTTTACCCTTCACAGTGGCGTTACCCCTTAAGAGTATACTGTGAAAATTTCATGCGGAAATTCCCAATATTAGAGCTTCTACAGCTCACTAAATAGGTAGAGAGCAGGCCGCGCGCTCCTGTACCTCAAACTTTTAACTCAATTATCTTGAAATGACTTTTTCGGCCTGGTGTTGTCAAAAAAAAAAAAAAAAAAAAAAAAAAAAAAAAAAAAAAAAAACTATTAAACCGAATCGTCTGAAATTTTAATATGTTGTTCACAACATCAATTGCTATCGCCTGTTATCAATCATATTGTTATTTCAATTATTTCGTACTTTTTTGATAAAAAAAACTGAAAAAACCCGATTTTTAGAGAGTCAAATTCAAAATCGCGACATTTTGTCAAATGTTAATTTTTATTATTATTTATTCTAGTATCGGGACATAGCTACAGTCATACTGATTAATGATTTTTTTGGTTTAGGAGAGCCACAATGGACCACACCGTCCAAGTCCAATTTTTCCGGGGGGTCAACATCAGAGGCTGATTTTTTTAATTATTAATATTTAAAAAAAAAATTGTCCATTTTAGTATGCAAAAGAAGTTAAATAAAAAGCCTAGATTAGGTAAGATTAGATTTGTGGAGGTTGGACAAGTTCAATCACTCAGTCAGGAGACCATTGTACTACATCCGGATAGATTTCTTTAGAAGGAATAGAGATAGGAAAGATAAAATGTGGGTAGTAAGACGGAAAAATTAGTTTGAGGTCACTCTTTCACAAATCTCTTGGATTCATTGATGAATCTTAAGAGATCTGGAAGAGGTGCCTCAAAAATTTAAATATCGTTTTTCAGTTTTTTTTATTGTAAAAAAAAATTCCTGAAAACACCCCAAATTTTCGAGCTCTGGACCACTGGGACCTCTTAACTTGTAACAGAACTTATGGCAAGTCTTAGTATTGTGGCTTTTATTAACCCTAATTGTTTTTATTTTACTTATTTGGCATTACAAAAAACAATTATTAAGTCTATGTCCATGTAGAATCGCTCCACCTTAGTATGTAGGTATGTACACATACATACTACGTAGTCGTACATATCACAACGTGTTTACCTTTTAAACTTAGTATGTATGTATGTAAATATATATACACAACAGAACACAACGTTGCCTTTTTAGCTTCTTCGATTTGTGACTATGCAGTTTTAACAAAAAACAATCTGGTCTCATATTTTGTCCATCCTTTGATTTCCTTCTTCGTTGTTCTTTTTGTTTCTACTTAGTCCACGTATTCGCTTCTGCTTTCAAACTCCTCCTCAGTATATGCGACGTCACTCTGTCACCTTGCGTTTACTGTTGAAAGTTCACAAAAAAGGTTAATTAAGTCTGCATATTTGTACGGTACCAGTGCATGCTTGGTTAACTTTTTGTAAGCAGTCAAAAAAAAAACTAAAAAAATTAAAAAAAAAAAACAAAGAAAAAGTCTGGAACTTTATTCAAAATATCAGACTGTAAAAGGCGACAGACGTGTGGCGTGAGGCGGCGGCGGTCAGTTTGGCTGCTTACAGTGAAAAAGTCGGCGACGACTGGTCAGCCAAACAACACCGCAAAAACTCCGTATGCAATAAACATGTTTCTATGTATGTGACTCAAACAACACAAATTTACATATGTATGTACATATATGAGTGCTTATGTATTGGTAAGCTCGTTTGCCATACACGCTTAGCAACTCCTAGAACAGTTTTATTTGAAAAATTTTATAAATTTTGTTTTGTGTTTGGTTACTTTGTATTTTATAGTTTTTCTTTAAGCACCAAAGGCGGTACATTGCCGACTGTTTTCCCCTCTCTCTTTTTTTTCGTCTCTCGCGCCCTCTCTAACTTGTCTCTCTGCATCTAGCCAAGTGCCAAGTGCACGTCATCCTCTTATCTCATATCCTCTCTCTTGCACCTGATTTGTTTAACTTTTTATATTATAACTTGTGCAAGTGTGGGTATGCGCTTGCAACTTTTGTTGGCAAATCCTCCGTCTGATCTATTGTATTATAGCTTCCTTTGTACGCCAACAAAGTTTTTGTTTTTTATATGTTGCATTAATACGTACGAGGGTAGATCAAAAAGTGCTCGTTATGAAACGAATGCGGTGTGAATTTAAGTGTGAAAGTATTTACAATTTTGAAAAACAGCCTACTTAGTCGCCGTCGATATACTTCGGTGCGACTAAGAAAGATGTCGGCTCCAGAAACGGTAATTCCTATACCCGAGACTTGTTATATGAAGAAACGAGTTAAAACTGATCTCAGATGTACTGTTTATTTACGCCACCAAAAAATTTGTTTGCTTACGCTTGAAAAATATAAAAAAAATAGTTAAAAAAAAAAACTAAAAAACACGCTTTTATTGCTAATCGAACTAAAAAGTAGAAAATAAATTTTAATGACAAAGAGACCTATAATGAAGTAATAGCAAATCGAACGATCAGTCATAGTCAACTACCTCAGAACAGAATTATAACAAAAATTAAGATACAAATAGAATAATTCAATTTAGAGTTAAAAGCGTGGGATGCTTGATATAGTAAATATTACAATCATTCTATTGGCAACTACCTATGTACAGAGGGTTATGAAAGTGAAGCAAAATGCAGGTTGAGGAGATGAGATGATTTTTTTGCTCTCTTTGATTGTTTTTTGCACATAACTGTCTGCATCCAGATTATAGGGTTAGGGTTGGCATGTCGTTTAGTTTTTCAAAGCCACTCTTACTTAGGTCAGCTGTGTCAACATAACTCTTGTAAACAGATGCATTTCCTTGCAAAGAGAGGACACCTCAATTCAATTTTTCACTTCTTTTGTACATAATAACATATTTTTTTCTTCTTAATCGACCTTTCCAATCGAATGGATCTTTCATAATCGAATTTTTCCGCTCGATTATTTGTGGCCCCTTGAACTTTGTAGAAGGTGTTGCACCTTTATTGTGCCAAAACATCAACCTCTGTTTTGACTCAAATTTCGTCTTCAATGAAAATCCGATTCAGAAAGCCGTTCGTGTTTCACAATTTTAAACAATACCCGATGAAGTGTCCCTTGGAGTTTTTGAGAGAAAGATCCTGTGGAAGATTTTTGGACCTTTGCATGTTGGCGATGCCGAGTATGGCTGGCGATGAATCAATGAGCTGTATGAGCTTTACGACGACATAGACATAGTGCAGCGATTAAAGATCCAGCGGCTTCGTTGGCTGGGTCATGTCGTTCGAATGGATACAAACGCTCCGGCTGGTGGTGGCAGAGGAAGAGGAAGGCCTCCTCTGCATTGGAAAGATCAGGTGGAGAAGGACTTGGCTTCGCTTGGTGTGTCTAACTCCGTCATTTCTTTCACGTGCTAACTGGCGTGCTTTGTTAAACTCAGCCAAAACCCCTACAGCCGTTATCGCGCCCATTAAACGGAAGAAGCAGAAGATGTATTGTGTATTGTAAGGAGTGAGTATTTTATGCACTTAGACACCACAGTATGATCAAAGAGGATGTTCAAAACTGAACAAGTTTTCGACTTTTCCGACAATGTCTGAACAAGTCGCCTTAATCGACCGGTCTGTGGGCTGATCGTCTACAACGGACTCTCTATCTTGCTTGAATAGAAAATGCTCCTTATGAGTCATTAATTTGTTCTATGTAAGAGTCCATGGAAAGAAATGACCGCAGTTTCTCAAATGTTAATGCAACGATTTGGTAGGTAGGTAGGTAGGTAGCGATTTGACTAAATACGAAAAATGCCCTCTCCCATTCCGATCGTTTTGATGATCCCTTTCCTGCATTCATGTATACCCGTATGTAGCTACTGTTGAACTTCTGGCTGCTAAAAATCTCAACTTTTCAACTACATTTGTACTCGTATGTATGCATCTTTGGCTTTGTCTTCAACTCGTTGGACTTAAACTACCAACATAATTTGCTTCTCAATCCAAGCATGCGTACATACCTACGTACGTATGTATGTGTTATTAGTTTATTTTCCAGTGCATGCATATGCTCTGTGTCAGTTACGAAAAAAAGGGAAACAACTTTTTAAGCCATCCTCAACATTTGCCATTTGCTGTTTGGACAGTGATGGCATTTAGTGGCTGTTGCTATTTCAATGTTTTGGCTTTTAGTTTGCGAGTGATGATGTTGTTGACAAAACTTTGTCGTCTTCTCAAGGACTTTTATTTAAATCCCTCACTATTTTCTAATCTCTTTTTGTCGGTGCTTCGTCGGTCTGTATGTTCATTTAAATTGTTGGCAGCGCATTCTCCTGCCGCTGCATATTCTGCCCAGCAGCTGTCCACACGCTTGTCCGCTTTTGTACAAACTAGTGAAAATAAATATTTACAAAGCCATTTTTGTAGGCACAAAAGTTGGCTGCGAGCGATGAACGTATTATTATCACACGTGTCCTACCACTAATGCCACTAATGTTTAATGTGGCTTAAAACTAGTTGGATTTGAACTCTTCTCAACACACATACGAATATGTACATTTGCCTATCCCCACACTAGTACGGGTATTACATAACTCTCAACACAAAAACTAACATGGCTAAACAATAATCACTTCTTTTTTTTTTTTTTGTTGTACTCACGGAACGTGTGCGCATAGTTATGACGAAAATTGTAATGTCAAATCCGTAAGCTATGCTCAAGAAGATTTGTTGGACGATTGTGTAGATTTCTCTGTTTTCGAGATGCACTCATGAGCTCTAGAAGTATACAGATAAACTATTTGAAATAACATATCCTCAATATTCATGCCATGAACAATAGACCAAAAAATATTAACTGTCTCTGATTTCCGAAAGCTGCTTTTTCGAAGCAAAATTATTCCAGACCACATTGCGCCTCAAAAAGTAGCTCAAAAGGAATGCCAAGGCCTCCATATATTGCAATGCTATGGATTTTCCAATATATTGTAAAAAATATGGCAACTTTGTTTGATTGCGTATCCATTCAAATGGAAATGAACTTCAACCGAGAGCAGGTTTTTCGCAGCAAAACCATTCTTAGTGGATTTTAATTCTCATCAAATGATTTTCGAGCGAAATCGAACCCAATTTAGTTAATTATATACTATATTATCTGCTAAACATCTGTCGAAAGAGATGTAATTGAACTGTGAACAAAACACTGCTAAAAAAGTTACTCAAACTTGGAAGACTCTGTGGTAGTCGCTGCTGGGTTTTGATTGCCAATTTTTTTGTATTTTACATTTTACATGCATTTCATTGACACCCGATTAATTGCCTGCGTGGCATGCAACAATGATCTCTCCTTTCCCCCCTTTATTAAGTGTCGATTATTGTGTCCAATTGCGCTCTGTCATTACAGCAGTTTGTCAATGTAAATGTTGCTTTTGTTCCTTTTATTGTAATAATTTTAATCGCAGCTGCTTGCATTTTATGCATTTATAATTTTATTGTCCGTTTTTGTTGTTGTGTTCGTTTTTTATTTATACACACACATACACACACATGCTGTCACATGAATCAATATTCATTGTTGGCTTAACTGACTGGTGTAACTGATTCGACAATTGACTGGCAATGCATATACTCGTGTGCTTGTATGTGTGTATGTATGTATGTATGTGCATAAGCAACTAGTAGCAAATGACTCAATCTGTTGCTGGTTTACTTTGTGAATTAATTCTTTTGACCAGAATAACTAATAAAAATGAAACTCTTCTGAGAAACCTGATAACCTAGATTTTTGGTCGGAAACTCGTCCGACGCAGCACAACCGATTGTAGATAGTGGTCTGATAGTCCAACTTCTAATGTCTACAGTGCAAGGGTACTTGATCCAAAGTAGCAACCGAATGTGGAGTTAGTCTATAAGAGTTGGCTAAGCGGTGCACGAGGAGCATTGTCTGGGTCGCTAGACACAGTGCCATGCTTAGAAGTTGCATCGCGGTTGAGTTGTCTGGAAGTTAACTCACATTAAATCAGTCAATTGCCTTTATCCTCAAGCAAGCTCTTGATCGGATCGATCTCCATCGTGGAAGCCAACAGTAGATGAACAAGGGAACCTACTTGTGAGATAACTAGACATGCTTGGCCTAGAAGGAATGAGCACAGAGGTCTACAGTACCTGGCCATTGAATTATGACCGATGATAAAAATTATATATTTATGGCTTTGCGAGCGAACAAAAAGCAAACGGTTTTAAAGCATTTAAAAAAGTTTAGATATTTGTTTTTATTATAGTAAAAGCTTCTTGACATTTTTGCATTAAAAATATTTATTTTAAACTAATATTTCGTGGCTCCTCCCCTTGCTGTTAAGACGGCCGCAATTCGTTGAGGCATACTGGCTACGCACTGTGTTATCTTCCTCTTAAGGTTTTGATCATTATACCACACATCTTCGATGTGGTATTATTCCGCTGGTATACTATCGATTTGAGGTATGCCCAACAATTTTCGATGAGGTTAAGTTCCGGTGAATTGCCAGGCCATGGCAAAACCATTATTTCCATTGAATTCAGATAATTCATGCTCATCCTGGATATGTAACATGGAGTTCCATCTTGCATAAAGGTTTATTCGTGTCTCGGACACTTCAGGGTTTCTAAATATTGCATTAAAACGTGTTTCAGCATCTCCACGTACAGGACAGAGCCCATTTTTCCCTCAACAAAATGTAGCGGACCTGGTCCCTCTGAGGTTATACAGCCCCAAACCATAACACCCCCAGTGTTTGACCCTTGGAAGCACACAATCTTCAGAATATCGTTCTCCGGCTCTTCTGCAAACAAAATTTGTTGATTTTGTGACCGCTTCCAAACGGCATTCAACGCTGAAGATGATCTGTAAGAAGAAAAACACAACCACAAAAAAGTGTGAATATTCACATCGTCTTACTACTGCTATTTGACAAAGGAAAAAAATGTTTTTTTTAAACTCACTTTCTTCCAATATCCACCGCGTCGAAGCCTCTGTGAAGTTGTGCCTAAAGTTTCCGCCGATTTCGCATACAGGGTGTCAGTTTTGGCTTTTTTGCTGGTCGTCTGCAAAAAAATGCCATTTTCGTATAAGCGTCGTCGTAACGTTCTTTCCGAAATATTTATTCCAGATTCCTGAACCTCTCTTAAAATCATCCGACTTGAAGCATTTCTGTTTTGCACTATGAATAGTGTCATCGCTTGTTTTTCGCCTCTTTTGACCACCACCTGAGGTTAAAGGAGGTTGGCATTTGGAGGCAATCTCTGAAGGGACATGGTAGCATTTTTGAGTCGTTAACACCGTATTTCTTCTAACTTCGGACAGATCTCTCTATCTGCAAACTGGAGGTTGAGGGTCGTGCTAGCCTTAGCAAGAGTAGACTCGATTGGATCGAGAAAAAAATCTACACCGAAGCTTGCATGAGAGTTGCAGCAGGGGTTTTCTCTATATCAGCCAACTTATCTATCTACTTAAAAGTGCCGAATACTGCTGACATATTTCAGGCAGAAGTCTTCGCGATCCTTAGGGAACGTGAGAGCAAGGGAGATATTAACACTTTCTCCCACAGTCAAGCCGATGAAGGCTTTAAAGACGCCATGGTGCGGAACCAAATTAATAAACTCCTGTAAGAAGGAGATCAAATCTCTTGGGTGTGCAGGTAACATTTCTCTTAACTAGGTTCCAGGACATAGGAACATGGAGACAAATGAAATTGCTGCTGAGCTTGCTACGAAGGAGACTGAATTGGTCTCAGAGACCTTCTATCCGGTCATCGGCATCTCCCTAAGAGTTTTTAAAGGCGAATTGCTCAACTTATTTTTCAGGAAAGCGCAGAAAAGATGGAGCACCATTTCTTCAGGTGCTTTTTCGAAATCTCTTTGGCCTCAGTATTATAGAGGGAGCACTCAGAAAGTCCTGGAACTGCACGCCACCCAATTTCCAAACTCTTAGCTGTGTTTACGGGCCATTGCACGATCGGACCACACGCGGAAAAGCTGGGTTTACCATTTAATTTCCATCGCAGAAGCAGTAGGGGCCTTTCAGAGAAGGCAACTGTTGAGCACTTTCTCAGTAAATCTGTAAATCTCCGGATTTGGCAGCTAGATGATTAAGGTCACTGTGTGCTTTTTTCTTCGCAGTGCGCCAAGATATGTCCGACCAATCTTCTCCATTGTATCAACAGCTCTGGCTGGCTGTGCATATCTGACTGTCGCAGGTCTCATAATAGTATCAAAACGGCACTTCAGTGCTACTTCGGCAGTGCTAGAGTGCTACTTCCACCATTTCACCTACCCACCCTTCTACCAGCACTTCTTTAAATCGTTTCAAAATGCGCTTAGCTTAAGTGTAAGCTCTCAAGAATTTGCTTAGTATCTTAGTACCGAATATCTACCAAAATTGTGTCAAAAGAATATCAAATTGATCGGTTTTCAATATTTTGAAATTTCGCTTAGATTCCGCTAGTTGACGTAAGCGTTCAATGAATTTGATGAAAGTATGCAGATGCGATGTACCAACTTTTCTAATAAGCAGCTAATACAAACTTAAATAACTTACAACTGCACTCAATTTATTTAGGGACTATTTCTATAGGGTGGGCCATGTAAAATTTGCTTTTTGAATCGGCTATAAAAAAAAAACTAATCAATAATTTTTCATACTTTTTTTTATTTTGAAGATTGAACATTTCATTTATGAATGAAAAATAATAGCGTTCAAAAGACTGCCACACATTTGACATGTCATTTGTGTTACCATTCTCAAAACAATAGGTGGTTCAAAAAGCAAACGCTATATGGCCCACCCTGTATGTACCCAGAACTTAGTTACCAAATATTCCATATACTATGAAACAATCATAGAATTAACCAAAATTCATGTTAAAACTTAATTGTATAAATACTTAGCTGCATACTCGTTTTTTTCTTCGAAAAAGTTATTATTATTAAAAGATGACATACAAATTTACATTCACTTTCAGTTTCGGAGAAACGCTTACAGTTTTTGTTGCTGGCTTAGCTTATCTCTGATAATTTTATGTCACAAGCGAACTGATTACATGTAACAGCTTGTAAGTAAATTTGAGTTGCTTCCCATGAAATATGTGCGCGTGTGCGTGTGCGTTTTTAAATTGCATAGTCATAACAAGCAAAAAAAGATTGTGCACCGGAAATCCATTTTCTCATAATTTCTTGTTATTTTGTTGCTACATTGGCTTCAGCTTAAACAAAATTGGCTGAGTGCTTAACACAAGTAGCCAGCTTTCCATGCGAAAGTGTCAAATGATCCTGTGGATTAGCTGAGAAAAAGTGTTATTTCTTCTTCTCTTACTCGTACTTTTATAGATGCTTCCACACTTCTTGCGCGGAGCATTTGTTTTGTTTTGTTTTTACATGTTAATATTGTAAATATGTATATATGTAAGTACACTTGAAATATGCATTAGGGTGGAGAGAATGGAGGGTGCCGAGAATGGGTTTTTATTTTTAAATTGCCTTTAGCAGACCTGCAGCTGGATTTATACATCAGCAATTAGGATGCAAAACATTATTTGCCGCATCGTATGTTAAGGGGTGCCCCTGGATGTAATTCTTGAAAACAAAAAAACCTGAAATTCCACCTTTTCATTTCCACAGCAAAAAACTATGTACGAGTACTGTACGAGTCAGCGTCAAAATAAAGTGTAAAGAGTGTGATAAGGTTTGACTATTTATTTGTTTATTTTGTACTTTCAATTAATTTAGTTAAAAGAGCAACAGCCGTAGCCGAATTCCCTTCTGAATTCGGAGTACATCGCGAAACACCAAATTGAAGAAAAAGTTATTTCGAATAGCAGTCGACCCTCAGCAACCAATGCCAAACCTACGAGTGTTTTTCTGCCATGAGAAGTCTCCTCATAACAAAATATTTGCCGTTCGGAGCCCTCTTGAAACTGTAGGTCCCTCCATTTGCGGAAGAACATCAATACGCACGCCACAAATAGGCGGAGCAACTCGGCCAAACACCTAACAGAAGTGTTATTTATTTTTTATTTTATTTTGTAATTTCAGTTAATTTTTAATAAAAACATAGTTCATACTACCACAACTATCATATAAAGTAAAGTTTTGAGCTTTGTATAAAATTTGTAGAAATTCGAGACTTCAAACTTTTTACTCAGAATTTCTAAAAAAATTTCAAGTATGCATTTTTATAACTCATTACGTCTGAAAGTCCAGAAGTCCAGATCTGAATCCACTGGACTACAGCTTGTAGTTTGAATTGGGGAACAATGGCCTCTCGAAGACCTCACAGATAGTTGGAGAGCCTCAAACAAACTTTGATGCGAGCAGCGACGGCAATACCCAAGTACGCACTGCAATAACTGAATGGCCTAATCGTTTGAAGGCTTGTGTAAAAGCAAATGGTGACCCTTTCGAATGAAAATTGAAAATATTTTTTTTTTTAATATTTACATGATCAAATAAAACAAACTTCATTAAAAAAGTATTATAATTTCATGTCCATAACACACTTAAGGAGGCTTAAGGGATGGTCTAGAAATTTCAAAAAATCGATTTTTTGTTTTTTCGATATTTTGAAAGTCTAGTATCTTAAGGGGGAACGCCACTGTGAAAATTCAAAATTAAAATTGTTTTTGCATAAATTGTTAGTATAACTACTCAAGAAAATGTGGTAAAAATTTTAAAGCGGAATTCGCTTTATTCCCGATTCTATATGCTCTTAAGTGAGCGCCCGTCGGTTCGGCCCCTTGCGCTTACGATACAATGCTTTATCTCAAACGCGTTTTTCTCGAAACGACTTTTTTTGAAATGATGGCAGCGATTGCTCGAAGACTAATGAACCGATTTTAATTTTCTTTTTTTTCAAAATTTTTGTTATCGCATTGGTTATCGTTGTACGTAGCCGATTTTCAAAATTTTTTCATTCATTGCTGTATCGCTGCCACCAGATGACGTCATTTTTTTTTTTTAACGTTACGTTTATTTACATAAATTTGTCAACTTTCAATATTTTGTAATAAAAACTTACAGCGACATAGTTTAATACATATATAATAAATTGCCTTTTGTCCGATCCTCGAATAATCATTCCTACTTACGAAAAAAAATTCCCAAAACTCGACTATTTTTTTTACCCTTCACAGTGGCGTTACCCCTTAAGAGTATACTGTGAAAATTTCATGCGGAAATTCCCAATATTAGAGCTTCTACAGCTCACTAAATAGGTAGAGAGCAGGCCGCGCGCTCCTGTACCTCAAACTTTTAACTCAATTATCTTGAAATGACTTTTTCGGCCTGGTGTTGTCAAAAAAAAAAAAAAAAAAAAAAAAAAAAAAAAAAAAAAAAAACTATTAAACCGAATCGTCTGAAATTTTAATATGTTGTTCACAACATCAATTGCTATCGCCTGTTATCAATCATATTGTTATTTCAATTATTTCGTACTTTTTTGATAAAAAAAACTGAAAAAACCCGATTTTTAGAGAGTCAAATTCAAAATCGCGACATTTTGTCAAATGTTAATTTTTATTATTATTTATTCTAGTATCGGGACATAGCTACAGTCATACTGATTAATGATTTTTTTGGTTTAGGAGAGCCACAATGGACCACACCGTCCAAGTCCAATTTTTCCGGGGGGTCAACATCAGAGGCTGATTTTTTTAATTATTAATATTTAAAAAAAAAATTGTCCATTTTAGTATGCAAAAGAAGTTAAATAAAAAGCCTAGATTAGGTAAGATTAGATTTGTGGAGGTTGGACAAGTTCAATCACTCAGTCAGGAGACCATTGTACTACATCCGGATAGATTTCTTTAGAAGGAATAGAGATAGGAAAGATAAAATGTGGGTAGTAAGACGGAAAAATTAGTTTGAGGTCACTCTTTCACAAATCTCTTGGATTCATTGATGAATCTTAAGAGATCTGGAAGAGGTGCCTCAAAAATTTAAATATCGTTTTTCAGTTTTTTTTATTGTAAAAAAAAATTCCTGAAAACACCCCAAATTTTCGAGCTCTGGACCACTGGGACCTCTTAACTTGTAACAGAACTTATGGCAAGTCTTAGTATTGTGGCTTTTATTAACCCTAATTGTTTTTATTTTACTTATTTGGCATTACAAAAAACAATTATTAAGTCTATGTCCATGTAGAATCGCTCCACCTTAGTATGTAGGTATGTACACATACATACTACGTAGTCGTACATATCACAACGTGTTTACCTTTTAAACTTAGTATGTATGTATGTAAATATATATACACAACAGAACACAACGTTGCCTTTTTAGCTTCTTCGATTTGTGACTATGCAGTTTTAACAAAAAACAATCTGGTCTCATATTTTGTCCATCCTTTGATTTCCTTCTTCGTTGTTCTTTTTGTTTCTACTTAGTCCACGTATTCGCTTCTGCTTTCAAACTCCTCCTCAGTATATGCGACGTCACTCTGTCACCTTGCGTTTACTGTTGAAAGTTCACAAAAAAGGTTAATTAAGTCTGCATATTTGTACGGTACCAGTGCATGCTTGGTTAACTTTTTGTAAGCAGTCAAAAAAAAAACTAAAAAAATTAAAAAAAAAAAACAAAGAAAAAGTCTGGAACTTTATTCAAAATATCAGACTGTAAAAGGCGACAGACGTGTGGCGTGAGGCGGCGGCGGTCAGTTTGGCTGCTTACAGTGAAAAAGTCGGCGACGACTGGTCAGCCAAACAACACCGCAAAAACTCCGTATGCAATAAACATGTTTCTATGTATGTGACTCAAACAACACAAATTTACATATGTATGTACATATATGAGTGCTTATGTATTGGTAAGCTCGTTTGCCATACACGCTTAGCAACTCCTAGAACAGTTTTATTTGAAAAATTTTATAAATTTTGTTTTGTGTTTGGTTACTTTGTATTTTATAGTTTTTCTTTAAGCACCAAAGGCGGTACATTGCCGACTGTTTTCCCCTCTCTCTTTTTTTTCGTCTCTCGCGCCCTCTCTAACTTGTCTCTCTGCATCTAGCCAAGTGCCAAGTGCACGTCATCCTCTTATCTCATATCCTCTCTCTTGCACCTGATTTGTTTAACTTTTTATATTATAACTTGTGCAAGTGTGGGTATGCGCTTGCAACTTTTGTTGGCAAATCCTCCGTCTGATCTATTGTATTATAGCTTCCTTTGTACGCCAACAAAGTTTTTGTTTTTTATATGTTGCATTAATACGTACGAGGGTAGATCAAAAAGTGCTCGTTATGAAACGAATGCGGTGTGAATTTAAGTGTGAAAGTATTTACAATTTTGAAAAACAGCCTACTTAGTCGCCGTCGATATACTTCGGTGCGACTAAGAAAGATGTCGGCTCCAGAAACGGTAATTCCTATACCCGAGACTTGTTATATGAAGAAACGAGTTAAAACTGATCTCAGATGTACTGTTTATTTACGCCACCAAAAAATTTGTTTGCTTACGCTTGAAAAATATAAAAAAAATAGTTAAAAAAAAAAACTAAAAAACACGCTTTTATTGCTAATCGAACTAAAAAGTAGAAAATAAATTTTAATGACAAAGAGACCTATAATGAAGTAATAGCAAATCGAACGATCAGTCATAGTCAACTACCTCAGAACAGAATTATAACAAAAATTAAGATACAAATAGAATAATTCAATTTAGAGTTAAAAGCGTGGGATGCTTGATATAGTAAATATTACAATCATTCTATTGGCAACTACCTATGTACAGAGGGTTATGAAAGTGAAGCAAAATGCAGGTTGAGGAGATGAGATGATTTTTTTGCTCTCTTTGATTGTTTTTTGCACATAACTGTCTGCATCCAGATTATAGGGTTAGGGTTGGCATGTCGTTTAGTTTTTCAAAGCCACTCTTACTTAGGTCAGCTGTGTCAACATAACTCTTGTAAACAGATGCATTTCCTTGCAAAGAGAGGACACCTCAATTCAATTTTTCACTTCTTTTGTACATAATAACATATTTTTTTCTTCTTAATCGACCTTTCCAATCGAATGGATCTTTCATAATCGAATTTTTCCGCTCGATTATTTGTGGCCCCTTGAACTTTGTAGAAGGTGTTGCACCTTTATTGTGCCAAAACATCAACCTCTGTTTTGACTCAAATTTCGTCTTCAATGAAAATCCGATTCAGAAAGCCGTTCGTGTTTCACAATTTTAAACAATACCCGATGAAGTGTCCCTTGGAGTTTTTGAGAGAAAGATCCTGTGGAAGATTTTTGGACCTTTGCATGTTGGCGATGCCGAGTATGGCTGGCGATGAATCAATGAGCTGTATGAGCTTTACGACGACATAGACATAGTGCAGCGATTAAAGATCCAGCGGCTTCGTTGGCTGGGTCATGTCGTTCGAATGGATACAAACGCTCCGGCTGGTGGTGGCAGAGGAAGAGGAAGGCCTCCTCTGCATTGGAAAGATCAGGTGGAGAAGGACTTGGCTTCGCTTGGTGTGTCTAACTCCGTCATTTCTTTCACGTGCTAACTGGCGTGCTTTGTTAAACTCAGCCAAAACCCCTACAGCCGTTATCGCGCCCATTAAACGGAAGAAGCAGAAGATGTATTGTGTATTGTAAGGAGTGAGTATTTTATGCACTTAGACACCACAGTATGATCAAAGAGGATGTTCAAAACTGAACAAGTTTTCGACTTTTCCGACAATGTCTGAACAAGTCGCCTTAATCGACCGGTCTGTGGGCTGATCGTCTACAACGGACTCTCTATCTTGCTTGAATAGAAAATGCTCCTTATGAGTCATTAATTTGTTCTATGTAAGAGTCCATGGAAAGAAATGACCGCAGTTTCTCAAATGTTAATGCAACGATTTGGTAGGTAGGTAGGTAGGTAGCGATTTGACTAAATACGAAAAATGCCCTCTCCCATTCCGATCGTTTTGATGATCCCTTTCCTGCATTCATGTATACCCGTATGTAGCTACTGTTGAACTTCTGGCTGCTAAAAATCTCAACTTTTCAACTACATTTGTACTCGTATGTATGCATCTTTGGCTTTGTCTTCAACTCGTTGGACTTAAACTACCAACATAATTTGCTTCTCAATCCAAGCATGCGTACATACCTACGTACGTATGTATGTGTTATTAGTTTATTTTCCAGTGCATGCATATGCTCTGTGTCAGTTACGAAAAAAAGGGAAACAACTTTTTAAGCCATCCTCAACATTTGCCATTTGCTGTTTGGACAGTGATGGCATTTAGTGGCTGTTGCTATTTCAATGTTTTGGCTTTTAGTTTGCGAGTGATGATGTTGTTGACAAAACTTTGTCGTCTTCTCAAGGACTTTTATTTAAATCCCTCACTATTTTCTAATCTCTTTTTGTCGGTGCTTCGTCGGTCTGTATGTTCATTTAAATTGTTGGCAGCGCATTCTCCTGCCGCTGCATATTCTGCCCAGCAGCTGTCCACACGCTTGTCCGCTTTTGTACAAACTAGTGAAAATAAATATTTACAAAGCCATTTTTGTAGGCACAAAAGTTGGCTGCGAGCGATGAACGTATTATTATCACACGTGTCCTACCACTAATGCCACTAATGTTTAATGTGGCTTAAAACTAGTTGGATTTGAACTCTTCTCAACACACATACGAATATGTACATTTGCCTATCCCCACACTAGTACGGGTATTACATAACTCTCAACACAAAAACTAACATGGCTAAACAATAATCACTTCTTTTTTTTTTTTTTGTTGTACTCACGGAACGTGTGCGCATAGTTATGACGAAAATTGTAATGTCAAATCCGTAAGCTATGCTCAAGAAGATTTGTTGGACGATTGTGTAGATTTCTCTGTTTTCGAGATGCACTCATGAGCTCTAGAAGTATACAGATAAACTATTTGAGATGGATTAAAATCGTGGGAAAATCCTCCAGATTAATTTTCAAATGCAAGTAAAGCTCTCTTCACTGAGGCCCTCGATCTGATATTTTCTGCAGTAGGACTTTCAGTCAAAATCGTTTCGGATGAGAGATGTATTTCACAATAGTCTCACATCTTTTCCCAAAAATTAGTGCCCTCCAATTTGAATACAGTATAGAAGGTCATAACTTCGAACTTTTTGGGCATTATAGTATGACCTTTCTTCAGTGGCTTTTTACCTAAGCGCAGAACCATTCTTCGTGCTTTGAGTCCTCTTCTCGAGTTTTTTCGGTTCTCGCTGCAAACATAGGTTTTAGGCAGAAGATCATTGCATCGAATTGTTCGGCAATACTTTCTTACCCTGATCAAAGCTTGCTTCATGCGTGTCCTTAGCTGGATCTCTGACACTTAAAATAGTGTACATTTGCCGCGCTAAGGCAGTCTTTATTAACCTCACAGTCAAAAGCTGTCGGATCCCAGTTTTATTAAGACTTATATCTGTTTTCGTCGCACAGGAAGTGCTTCTATTGAAGACAAATGTGGGGCTACCCCTCATCAACCGTTGCTCCACGCTTAGCCTCGGCTGGACATCAAATAGCAACGGGGAAAAACGAGCTTGAAGAGGACGAGTTCAGTCTCTTCATATGATATAGTCTCTTTATATAACCCCCCTTATGAATAGTTAATATAAAATTGGATTAGTCATTGTTGCATGAACATCTGCCACACACGCAACAAATTGTCAAAAATCAACGTCATTTGAGACTTGCAATTTGAGCTGTAAAGCAGCATAACCAGAAAAAGTTTGAAATTCGAATAAAAAATTTCTGTCATCAGTATACCATATCCGGGTTTGATGGTGATAGAGTTATTTTTTCAGGCCGTACGTTTGTTAATGAGAACTTGGAAGTTTCTGAAGAAAATGGGTTTGGGAGATAATACAATATATCCCCCCTATAAAAAAGAGAAGTATGGCGGAAGTCTTCTAAGATCTTTATATGTATGTCCTTTCATATCTCCACTTGTTAGGTCAGTATTGCCTTTTAGTCTTAAGGCGCTCAAATGTACTACTTTTTCAATTAAGATGTGAAGCGGTGGTATGCTTAGGAGCACATCTAATGCGTCAGTTGCGCATATTTTCATTGCTCCTGTTATACCGACATAGATAAGACGGTTCAATTTGTTGAGATAATCCACCGCCTTTCGTTGCTTAACTTTAGGCCAGCACGCTATGGAAGCATAGGTGACTGACAATAGGTTTAACAACTGTAGTGAATGTCCAATAAGTCATTCTGGGGCTGAGTCCCCATGTGTTTCCAAAAAGCCTTGTGCAGGCATAGAATGCCCTTGCAGATCGACCATTTTCATAGAACTTTGGATGAGTTTTACGCGTTTTTCAACTGAGTATCTCTCCACGAAAAAGGTTGTCTAAGCCTGTAGTACCAATTGTCGGAAAAAAAGAGCATATCACAAGCAATTGCTGTCACAGATCTGCATCACCCTTGAATCACCTCATATTTTGCTTGCATAAGTATTGTATATGCACCAGTATTTACTGATGTTTGTGTTATTCTTTTCCAATTAAATCATTGCTTAAAGCCGAATGGTCACATAAAATGTTCATACACACATTTAGCAAATTCTCAAGCTCATGCGTTCATTAATTTTTTATGCATTAAGATTTTTATATCATTAACTTGCCATTGACACGTACTGTATCTTTTTTAGTATGTACAGATTGGTTACAGTCTGTGTCAAGGCTCGTGCACATGCGCGCCTGCGTATTCAAAATCGCAAAGACAACTCATCAAGCACATCGATAAATGTTGAATGACGTGCTTTTATATTTTAGTGTATATTAAAATTTTTGTATTAAGTGGCCTACTACGTTTACCGAACATTATGAAATTGCACTTACAATGTTTGTACCAAGTGGACCTCGAAGAGTAATACGAAAGCAAATAGTTGCAAAGGCGCCGAGATGTTGTTTTAAAATAAGACAGGAAAAAATATAGATTTTTTTCAGGTTTCACTACTTTTATTCCAAATACATCTCTTAACAATTATATGTGAAATATTGCCTCATTTAAATGGCCACACTGAGCTCTTCTACAGGTACAATCCGCCAAAAAGTCAATTCATGAACGACGAACGAATTGTTGAGAACGTCGAGGTATCGATGTTGAAGGACGTTCAGTAACACTTTGCGCTACAGCAACAATATTTTCACCAGAACGTCCACCTTTTGGTCTGCCAGTTCTCTTTATTTCCTCGGATGAACCAGTTTTTCGAAATTTGTTCACCAATCTTTGAATTGTCGACTCATTTGGACGATTATTTCCACCACGAAAAACACGAATTTTATGATATGTTGTTATAAAAGATGGTCGATCTTCGATTGCGTAATAAGTTTCAATAATTTTAACGCGTTGTTCCATTGTGTAAAATTGCTCATCAGTCGACTCTTTTTGTTTTTTTGTTTTGTCGGGACAGACTAGCAAGTGCAGCACTCAGACACAATTAAATACATTGTACTGCTCTCGGATTCCCTTTTTAATTTTCTTTAAATCTGCTCGACCTCCGATGAAATCTGAGTAGACCTTGTGGTGCCAAAGAGCCAAGGTGGTGGCTTCTTAAACATCAGTGCCCAAGACCTCAAGCCTGATTCGAGCGAAGGCCGGGCAGACGCGCAGAAAGTGGTCCGCCATCTCATCCTTCTCTCCACATGCTGGGCAAAGTGCACTGTCTGAGATGCCCACCTTTTCCATGTGTTTTGCCCATAGTCAGTCCAACCAGCCTCCTACAGATTCATGACAGGATGAACTGCGACAGTCGGTCGGACATGACAGGCAACATCAGTTTTGTCCGTCTGCAGCCTCTCTCAGACTGCCAAGTTCGCTTGTGGGTTAGAGTAACCCGTTTGCAAACCGTGGTTTTGATGGCTGCTAAAGGGTCAGAGATCTCGTTAGTCTCCTCTACTTTCCCTTGAAAATAAACAAGTATGCCACAAGGACTTTAAAAAAGAACCTCCCTTTACTATTGGGACTTCTCATATATATGTATATTAGTGTCATCAAGCTGTGCCATCTGATCTGGTAAATTGGCACCATTTTTGTGCTGGTTAAAACCGACAAGAAACTTCGGCATATCAACACTTTACCAATAACAAATTAAATACGTCTTTCCTCCCATCAGTTTCGATAGTTTACATAGATGTCAGGTCTCAGTGACACTTTCGGGCACGGCCTGGAAAGACAGGAGATTCTCGAGATGGTTTCTCCATGCACAGCAAGGGCGGTAGTACCTGCGCTTACGTGCGGTCTACTCTTTTGGATAGGTAGACAGTGAGGCAACCTCCAGGGCTGCTGCTGCTTTCTGACCGCAGTTTGATCGGAAGTAGTCGAGCGATTTTCTAGAACTAACAGTGCTACATCGATCGCTAGTAGCGGGAATTTTAAGAGGAATCGTCTCAACATCTACTTTTATGCAATACTGCTTTCGCGACTCTCAGACTTAGACATTTTGATGCTCACCTTTTAGCTAAACCTGCTGAGCTTTCAGTTTAGTTATCATACGCTTGCGGAGTTCTCTCGCAACTACGCATGCAAAGTTTTTCGAGTATCTGCTTACGAATGTACGTAGCGATGCTTGAATCGCTTTGCAAATGGACAGAATATCGTATGCCAGTTCGTGTGCTTGTACTTTGGTAGAGCAATACTTCGCACTGTTTTTCACTGGTTCGCTGTAAGTATTTGAATACAATTCGCAAAGTTATGGGAATCCAACTATGAAACTTTACGGGATTACTGAGCATAATCTCAGCTATTAATAAAAAATTAAAAAAAATATCTGTTTGTTCCCAAAAACTTAAACAAAAAAGTAAAAAACAATTCAAACAAAAAAATTCAAAATTTCGTTCAAAAAAAATGTTTTATTTTTTTTATTTTGTTTTTTTACTTTTTTGTTAAAGTTTATGGGATTTTTGTTTTTGTACTTTTTGGAAAATAGAACCGTAAATATTTTTCTTTAACTTTTTATTATATTTTATATATACTTAAAATTTCCCAAAAACTTTCACAAGAAAGTAGAAAAACAAAATTTCATAATGAAAAAAATTTAATTTGAACGAATTTTAATAAAATTTTTAACAACAAAATTTCCAACCCATTTTAAATTTTTTGTTTTTTAATTTTGTTTTTAACTTTTTTGTTAAAGCTTGGGAATTTTTTTGTAATTTTTCTTTAACTTTTTAAGTAATAATTAAAATTTCTCAAAAACTTTGGCAAGAAAGTAGAAAAACAAAATTTCAAAACAAAAAATTAATTTTAGTTTTAAACGAATTTTAACAAAATTTTAAACAACAAAAGTTAAAAAAACATTTAAAATTTTTTTGTTTTTTACTTTTTTGTAATGTTTCTTTAACTTTTTAGGTAATACTTAAAATTTCCCCAAAACTTTAACAAGAAAGTAGAAAAACACAATTTGAAAAAAAAATTAATTTTAGTTTTAAACGATTTTCAACAAAATTTCAAAAAACATTAAACATTTTTGGCTTTTTGGCTTTTACTTTTTTGTTTTTGTCATTTTTGAAAAAAAACAACCGCAAATATTTTTCTTCAACTTTTCAGGTAAAACTTAAATTTTCCCAAAAACTTTCACAAGAAAGTAGAAAAGCAAAATTCCATAAAAAAAATTTTAATTTTAGCTTTAAACGAATTTTAACAAAATTTCAAAAAAGATTAAAATTTTTTTTTTTATTTTATGTTTTACTTTTTTGTTGAAGTTTTTGGGAAATTTTATTGTACATACAATAAGTACATAGCAGTTACCTGAAAACTTATTAAAAATTTAAATTGGTAAAAGGAACTACTAAAAAACTAGACCAAAATTGAAAAAATGTCAAAATTATCATTTTTTTAATTTGTTCACTTTACATCTTATTATACTCGGCTCCACAAATAAACCAATTTACAGCAATGCTCAAAATCCTGGATCACTCGACTTCGAATCGCTCAGCTTTAAAAAAAAAGCTCGAACTTGTAAGTCCATGCACGAGTATTTTTCACTTATTTCATCCCGACCGAGGTGAAAGGGTAAAAATGCGTCATGTTCTTTACGCAACTTAACTATTCACCTACAGTGCGTACATTTCTAAGTCCACCATACAATAATAGAAGTCAAAGGGCGTAGCAAATAGAGAATGCGAGGTGTACGATGAAAAACAGTTAGTGTTAGGACGTATCGGGTAAGCTTTTTGCCACTTCACTATAACGTCAGTGTGCAAATATAACTGAAGTGCTGTGATTTACTTAAAATGTTATACTTATTATTTTATCACCAGCCAACTTTAACTGACTCAACAAAAAAAAAGTTTCCTTGTTTCCACCCCTTTCGAATTGCTGTTATAGACCGTATTTTCGCTTTAATATGCCATCGCAACTTAATAGCATTAAAATCCAAATATTCAAAGAATCAGTAAAAGAAAATCCTATTTCAAACACATACACATACACGCGCACATGCACTACCATTGCATAAAAGTTGCATTGTCGGCATCTTTTGTTGCTGCTATAGCCACAAATATTCTTGCATGCCCCTGCATCCTGCTATGTGCATACATACGTGCATATGTATGTATGCCTCTTTGCCTCGCACAGCCTTACCGTCGCATCTAAAAATTTGTTGAGTCACCAAATTACACGCCACCAGGTGAGGAACTTTTATTGTTATGCGAACAGCTTTAAGTGCTTGTGCACACTCTGCAGTTAGCCGATGGCAACTCGTGCAGATATATATATACAGATATACATACATAGAAGCACATATATATATATATAGATGTAAGCAATAGCCGGCAGCAACAAAGTGCACAAGTACATAATTGTATGTATGAATGTTTCGTATGTAGTTGCATATTCTCGAACCAAGTCCGCTACATTTGAAATTTCGCATGTGCGCGCAACATTACTTTGATGCTTTTTTCTCTCATGCTGCAGAGCCACTCATCATATTACTCGTGCTCCTTTAACTGGTATGTCTCCAGTTGTTGGTGTTCTCTGATGAGAACACGAAAATTTAAAACAAAATTTGCAATACATTTTTTTTTATAATCAGGGCTATTTGGTAGTTGAAATAGTTGAAGAAACTGACCAAAATCAGCAAAAATTTGAAACAAAAATTAAAACTAAAATTTTTAGCCTAAGTTACCGCTGAAATTGTTGTCAAATTCATTAATATGCATCGTATACATAATACGAGTAAAATTAAAGTGCCGTTCTATTGCTGCTGGCTACTTTTTACTGCAGATGCTTTCCATTTCAATTCAACCGGGCTATTCGGGTCATGTTCTTCGATTTCGATGTAACTTAAATATGTTGCTCTCTGGTCAAAATAATGAGACACGTATTTTTTTGTTCGCCCGAAAAAAATTTTTTTGAAGAGTTATCGGCAATTTTGTTTTTCGCCTCAAACTCGATTGTTTTTAATTATATAAGAAATTTTTTTTTTAAATTCCCATAACATAGTCAAAAATGAACCGATTTTAATAATTCTGGGTTCAAAATGATCGTAATTACTTACATAAGCGACTTCATGTAGAAACAATTGCAAAAAAGTAGTTGAAAATTTTTTATTTAGCAAAAAAGAAAAAAAATTGAAATTTTTTCAAAATTCAATATTTCAAAAAGTGTATTTTTGTTTTTTTTATAACTTTTTCCAAATCAAAAAAACATCTCAAACTTTAATTGAGCTGCATGCCTAGTAGCTAAAATGAGTTGTTTTTGATCAATGAATTTTTGAGTAAACACCCTGTTTCGCACTTTTTGTTTTTTGCAAAATAAAAAATTGTCAACTACTTTTTTGCAACTATTTATACATGAAATCGCTCGTGTAAGTAATGACGATCATTTTGAACCATGAATTATTAAAATCGGTTCATGTTTGACTAAGTTATGAGCATTTAAAAAAAGTTGTTTCTTATATAATTAAAAAAAATCGAGTTTGAAGCGAAAAACAAAATTGCCGATAAAGCTTGAAAAAAATTTTTTTCGGGCGCACAAAAAAATACGTGTCTCATTATTTTGACCAGAGAGCAACATATTTAAGTTACATCGAAATCGAAGAACATGACCCGAATAGCCCGGTTGAATTGAAATGGAAAGCATCTACAACAAATAGAGCTCGCTTAATAAATACAAGGACTGCTCAAGGTATTATACGTCTATGCAACACTGAGGTTGTCAGGTGCGATTTGGTGTACCCACAGCAAAATTTGCGTAGTAAAAACTTATTCCGAACGTTTTGAAATGTTGCATGGAAAATTCATCTCGATCGAAAAGTGTAATTAAGGGGTTATACATATACCTTGAGAGCCCGGAAAAATGGACGATTGTCATAATTTTTTTTAAATATGTTTTAGAACTTTTATTCAAATGAGGCATATATCATACTGAAGGGTAACTCTCGAAGAATACATTTTGGTGTTTTATTTAAAAAAATGTTATTATTTATTATTGATATCGCCCCTCCCCCGAAACGCCGTTTTTTAGAAGAGGCTTGCCGTGATCACGCTAGCACGTAAGCAGCTCAACTGAAATCAAAAAAATTAAATGATTATTGTACAAAAATGTTTTTTAGTGAATCTGAACGGTTTATTTACCCAAACAATTTTTTTCTCGATATGAAAACCGCTTTGCACCAAAAAAACGATTTTTGAGGGGTCGAAAAATTAAAAAAAAAAAATTATTCCAGCGAACTATGCAAATATTTATAAAAAGTAAACCGTTCAGATTAACGAGGTTGTAACTTCGAATAATTAAAAAAAAGTTTATGCAAATCGGTCAAATAGTTTTTGATAATTTGTAATTTTGAAAAAACACGACTTCGAGATAATCGCGTCTAATATTTTGCGTGCACTTCTTTTATGGATAAGGTCGCGCGCTTCCACGGTCTGTAACTTTCGTTCTAGTGATCCGATCTTTATGATTTTTTGAATTTATATTTTTAAGATGATGTACTTTTAGAACATGCCACACAAAATTTTTCGTATTTTTAGTCCAACAAAAGGTATATAACCATTTAAGTCGCGAAGATTTTTCGGCGTTGATTTATTACGACTTTCATTGTAAATTTACCCGAACATAGTACATAAATCAACTAAATTCGACTTTTAGCATTGAAGCTCCCGCTTTGTCAATATGAAATGCTGGTTTATAGTGGATTCATTCGTGGCTGCTCTCGCACGAAATCTGAAATGGGGTCAAAACTGAGCATTATGCTGGAAAACATTGGTGACGGATTACAACGTTTAGCCAACCGAAGCAATATTGCGAGAGTAACTTCGGTTGCCTGGGCTAGCACGTCGAAGGGAATTCCGCACCGGAAAAATAAATACGTTATTTTCTCGGTAGATAGCTGTAGTGATCAATATTTCGTAAAGTATCAATCAAACAATTTGAAATTTATGCTCGTTGTCAAGGTGGCATTTCACACTACACGAATTCTTTTGCTGTTTTTTTTTTTTTTGTTAATTCCATCCAGTTCTGAGTTACAGGGTGTTAACAATGGAAGCCAACAAAAAGAAAATTCGGTTTACAGTGTTTCTTTGATAAAGACGAAAAAGCAAGCCAAAAGCAAGCAAAAGGACCCTGGCGTTGTCGTGAAGGAGTATGATTTGACCATGTCGATCTGGTCTGATCAGTCGAATGGCCTCATTCGCGCGGTGTAGCTGGGCAATGTAGAGCTCCTTGTTGAGCGTGGCATACTTTTCAAGTATTTCCCAGTGCAATATGCCCTCCCAGTCCCACCAAACCCATATCATGATGTTCTTTGGATGAAGATCCGACTTGATTCTCGGCTTTGGTGTATCTCCTGGAGCCACCCACTCCTTTCATTGCTTCATATTGATGTGTAGCTACCATTTTTCATCTTCCCTGACGAAAACGCGTTGTTTATAAGCGCGTGTTGTTCGATGGTGGGCGAGATACTGAGAAGCAATTTGAAGACGAGTTTCTTTCCTTTTTTCGTTGAGCTCGTGAGGCACCCAGGCTCTCAATTTTTCGGTAACTCCCATTGAATGAAGGTGATTAAGAATCGTTTTATGCTCGCAGTTCATTTGTTCCTCCAATTCTCGACTAGTTTCAAGAGCGATCTCCTTCAAAAGTGATTTGAGAGGTTCTTCTTCGAATCCAGAAGACCTTCCGCGGTGAGACGTGTCATCGACGTCAAAGTCAGTAGTTTTGAATTTTGCAAATGACACCTTCTCCATACACGTCGCAAATGCTTCGGCAACCGGTTGGTTTCGGCAGGTTTTTGACCTCGATGAAAAGCAAAGAAGACCAGGTGTCGAAAATGTTGATATTTGCCTCCTGGGTATCCCATTTCTAAGCCTCAAAACAAATAAAAAATTAAATAACTGAAAAATACAATTAACATAGTTGTGTAGAGCAGAAGGTGTTCTATCGAATGAATACTTACCATTTGCCAAAACGCAAACAAATCGCTGTACAATAAAAAAAAAAATAAAAACTCTATGAACTTATTCCCTAACGCAATAGTGTCGGTCGGTATAGCAATCTTGTTTAGCTGCCTTTAACATCAGGCTGGTTGTTAAACCAAATTCTGTTTTGTTTTTGTACTTGTTGACCCGATTCTTGAGTAAGGCGAGCTCACATATGTTTATGACTAAAGCAAATAGTATACTGCCAACTATGCTTAAGAGTATATGGAGCTATGTGAAAGGTTAAGGTTCGTACTTTCAACGATCTGCCTAAATTTAAATAAAAGAATTTGTGTGCGCATTTCTATCATCGTTTTCAAGATGTGCTAATTTTTTCAAGACTCCAAGGCTAAACTCAGTTTATCCTGAATGGCTGACTGCCACTAAGTGGTGTTTATAGCTTTCGTATAGTTCGCAAGCAACAGTTGAATATCTGAATTGTAAATATCAGAAATCTTCTGTCTGACCCTACTATTATTATCCTAAACCAAAATTCCTACTGCTGGCAACTCTGTATTCATCTTCTTACTCCCAGAGTCAATATACTCATAAAAAATAGAAAAGCTGCTTAATAGTCGTAACTAAAGGTATGCAACAGCCATTATTTCTGCTGAGTATAGTTTTGCAAAAACTTCCTGACGAAAAACAGGAACAACAACTACAAGCACGCAACTCATAAAAAGAGATATTGTGCGCAACACCAGTCAGTCGAGCAAGAAATTAAGTCCAACATTAACGCATTTATGGCTTTGCAGGCATTCACTTACATATGTACATACTTACATAGGTACAAAGCTAAAATACATACATATTTTTATGCGAAAATATATGTGCATTCATTTGATTTACCTCGCACTCGCATTCGCACCGGCACTACAAATATTTTATCCTTAGGTTTTGCTCTGCCTTCGGCGTTTACATGCTTCTGGGAGGCTTAATTGTTGCTCAACACCTCAGCTCCACAGTTGAGCTGCTGCTGCCGATGCGTTTTTATCCGTTTAAATATAATTGCTCTTTTCATTGTTTTATTTTGCTGTAGAATTCTTGCTCCCTTTTTTTCTTTTTTTCCAATTTTTTTTTTTTTACTTGAAGTGCATTTATCCATCGGCGTTGTGTCGCAATCGGTAGTTGAAAGCGAATTATTACAAAGGCTATTAACTTTTAGTTTCATAACTTTTTAGGGTTGTGTTTGAAATTTGAGTAGGTATATAAAATAATATGCTTATAAAGGTATTGATCTGTGGACCGATATGAGTAAAAACAGAAGCAACGGAAACCTTAAAGTACACCTGTCCGAGAGTAAATCTCCAGCTGGAAATTACTCGCGTCAAATATAAAGTTCTCTAATAGGGATTGATCGTTTTGACTCTCACTTTTTCACTCGAAAAATGAAGTTAGAGAAATGATAAAAAAAAAAATTAAAAAAAGAAGAACTATGGATACGACCTCATAAAAGCAGAATTACTGAAACAACTCCCAGCAGAACGACTCACTTTCCTACGTACAATACATATACAAGTAACTATATATACATATGGGCATTTTCACGGTAACGGACGCGACATTTGTACGCTTTTAAGTGCGTCCAAAACAATGAAGACAAAGTAAAAGTTTATATATATTGATATTGTTTTAAATGGCTGACGGAGTGCTAGATTTTAATATATACGGGAAAGATCTCTTACAAATAAGTACGTAGTTATAAGCAATTATAAAGTGATACGGACGCGACAAAAAATAGAAGTTTGTTTGAGGCGCATTCAGAAATATACAAAATTCAGCAAATTAAGGATTTTTATATATATACAATATATATGTTAATAAATGCGAACAGATGACTGTTATTCGTAGGTTTATGAAATATGATAATTTTCTCTTCGTTTTTTTTAATTGAGTATAGAAGAAATACGGACGCGACATAGCGGACGCGACAAAATTTTCCATGAGCTAGGAAATAGAATTTTTTTCATTATAACACTTCAATTTTATTGAAAATAAAAACTCAAGTAATATTACAGTAAAAACGACTTAAAAAATTAAGAAGAAAGTTATTAGTTTTTATGATGGTCTATTTTAATTATTTTCTTTAATGAATAGGCCGTCCGAGCAACTTCAATACATTTACTGTCGAAATATGAAAACCAATGCATACTTTTAACTCCTTTGATATATGGAACATTTTGCCATAACTCTGACAGTTGATTAGAAAAACTAATAGGACTATGAATAAGTTCGTGCGGGTTTTTTTCGAAATTTGAAACTTTATTGACGTAAAATGGTTACAAATTTAATATTCAAAATATTGTCCATCGCTTACTACTACTTTTTCCCATCTTTCTGGCAATTCACGGATTCCCTTTGTGAAAAATTCGGTCGGTTTTGCCGCAATCCACGAATCGATCCATTTTTTGACTTCATCGTAATTACGGAAGTGCTGGTCAGCCAGGCCATGTTGCATCGATCGGAAGAGATAGTAATCGGATGGCGCAAGGTCTGGACTATACGGCGGGTGGGGTAGGACATCCCATTTGAGCGTTTCTAAGTATGTTTTGACCACTTGTGCAACATGTGGCCGAGCATTGTCATGTTGCAAAATAACTTTGTCGTGTCTATCGGCGTATTGCGGCCGTTTTTCTCGCAGTGCTCGGCTCAAACGCATCAATTGTCGTCGGTAGACATCCCCCGTAATCGTTTCATTCGGTTTCAGTAGCTCATAATACACAACACCCAGCTGGTCCCACCAGATACACAGCATAACCTTCAGGCCATGAATATTCTGCGCCGACGTCGATGTTGAAGCATGGCCAGGGTATCCATACGTTGCCCGACGTTTTGGATTGTCGTAATGGACCCACTTTTCATCGCCAGTCACAATTCGATGCAAAAAACCCTTTCTTTTGTGCCGTTGAAGCAGTTGTTCGCATGCCATAAAACGGCGTTCAACGTCTCTTGGCTTCAATTCATACGGCACCCAATGGCCTACCTTTCGGATCATTCCCATGGCTTTTAAACGTTTGGAAATGGTTGATTGATCAACTCCCAAAGTTTTTGCAACCTCTTCTTGCGTTTGAGCCGGATCTTGATCGAGCAATTCCTCCAATTCGGTATCCATGAACTTTGGCGGCGCACCCTCGCGTTCTTCGTCTTCCAAGCCAAAATCACCACTTTTAAAGCGTGCAAACCACTTCTGGCACGTTCGCTCAGATAGAGCATGCTCACCATAAACTTCCACCAAGATACGATGACTTTCGGCTGCTTTTTTCTTCATATTAAAATAATGAAGAAGAATTCCCCGCAAAAACACATTATTTGGCACGAAATTCGACATTTTCAAGTGTGGTAAAAATATTGTTGTTTACGCTTCAAATAAAAAACTTATACTGACGTTTGTGCCTTACGACAGTAGCTCTCCAATGAATGTTTGGAAATGTGGATCGATGGAATAATAATCAAGTTACGCCATCTGTTGTAAAACCGCACGAACTTATAAATAGACCTATTATCAATTTGTGTTCCAGAGATATACAAAATTTTAACTCCATCAATGTTGTTCTTAGCACATTCATAGAAGCATAAGGCATCACCGAGAATGATATTTCTTGCTTTAACGATTTGCCAGACTTTTCGTTTAACTACGGCACCTATTCCGTGTACAGCACCTTTGCCATGTGAAGTGGTGAAAAAATTCCACTCTAAGATTCCGCAATGAAATTCAGCTGCAAGTCTTGGAATACTAGAAAGAATAAATTTATTTTTGAATTGGGAAGTGCTTCCATCAGAGAAAATATAAATGCTGGTAACTCCTTTGTACTGGTTTTGTAAGATATTGATAACTTTGGAAATAAAGCAGTAAATGTCGAATTTACTGTGAGTCATTCTATCACTGATAACAGCATAGGACTTGGTTTCACCAAGAACCTAAGCTACGCACGTAAACACTGTTACTTGGTTATAATTAAAGTGGGCATCTTGAATTTTGTTTTGGCATGTCAAGCGATAATTTTCAGCAAAATCAACTTGAATAACAATTTCATTAGCTGCTAAATTTTTCTTTTTAATTTCAATTTTAATCTTGTGCAATCTCTACGACTTTATTTAAAATTTAAGGTTCGCGGTAACGGACGCGACGAATTTCAAACACCAATAAATTTTATTAATCGTTTTTGTCGAGAGTCAATGGCTACTTTTCTTAAGTGAAATAAGTTATTTGCTTAAAGTCTGAAAGCAATTTATACTTCAACACTTTTTGCACTAATGAGAACAATAAATGCTATTTTTCGGTAACGGACGCGACATACGAATATAAGCAGAAGTAATCAAAAAAAAAACTACCGTTATTCGATCTCCACTAAGTCTCCCTGCTTGTTAAACATTGTGTTACTATCAGTAGAAGATTTTTAAATTATAAAAACATCATAGTATTGCTGTGAATAAGGGAATACTACAAGGAAAAAAGTTGGTATATTTGGTCAAAAGAGTTCGATTTTTGTAAATTTTGTATATTCGTTGTATATTTCAGCTCAAAATTAAAAGAAAAGAAAAATTCTTTTATATTTATAAAGTAAACACATTTGCGATTTATTATTCATCAACAAAAAGTTTTCAGGAACAGTTTGAGTTTTGCACTCGTGGTTGACCTTTTTGTGAAAATGCCCATATGTTGTTATTTATCATTAAATTAGTAAATTGTTTCATCACGGGTTGCATGCCATAAATGTCTTAAATGAATTAAATAACTGTTTAAAAATCAGATCACATAAAAAAAAAAAAAAAAAATATTTTACTACACCTGCAGATATGGCAGATTTAAATATCACATACCTGGTGAATTTCATAGCTGGTGAAAGATGAGTCACACAATTGTTCAGATCCCAAAATATTGTTCATCGGCGAAATGTTACATTGTTCCCTCCGTGAAATGTACGAGTGCTTACTATTTTTTTTCATTGGGCATCAAAAAATCATTCAAATCATCGCTGAAGTTGAACGATTCACTCTTCGAAGAAAGGTGGTCAAATTAGTATGTAACTGAAATATGTATTAAAATCATCATTATTTTTCGCCCAAGGGCCCATAGAAGAAGTATTGGGTTGGCGAATAAGTTCATATAGTGTATATTTGATCCTTTTATTCCTTTATGATGGAACATAGGTCCTCACAAATTGTTTCCACTGGACCCGATTTTGCGCCAGTAATTTAATTTCGCTACATGTTTTATTCGTCTTCTCCATCTCCGTCTCTATCAACCGTCTCCATATGTTTGACGGTCTTCCTTTGCGGCGGCTGCTCTGCGGGTTCCACTCAACTGCATTTCTGATGATGTCGTTGTTTGATCTGCGTAAGGAGTGGCCAAGCCAGTTTCACTTGCGTTTAGGGATTTTAATTTAAGCATAAATTCATAACTTTTTTATATTTTCTTTTATTGTACAACGATTTGTATGATGTTTAGCAAAGGGTTGGCATTCATTCGATAGAATTCTGTCTGCTCTACAAAACTATGTCAATTTTTGAGGCATTTAATTTGATATTTGTTTTGAGGCTTAGAAATGGCATACACAGGAAGCAAAAGTCAACTTTTTTGACACCTGCTCTTCAATAGGCGAGTCTACAGCATTGAACTGGTTTGTAAAATTCAATGGTGACTTTGATGTCGATGACACGTTCAGCAGCGGAAGGTCTTCTAGATTCGAAGAAGAACGTCTCAAATCACTTTTGCAGGAGATCGCTCGCGATACCAGTCGTGAATTGGTGACAAAAATAAACTGCGATAATAAAACGATTCTCAATCACCTTCATTCAATGGGATTTATCGAAAAATTGGGAGCCTGGATGTCTTACGAGCTCAACCAAAAAAAGAAAGAAAATCTTCTTCAAATTGCTTCTCAGTATCTCGAGGTACTGGTAACGAGGATGTGGCAACAAAATGGTGCGGAAGCGCTAGTTGGATTCTGGAAGAATCACCACAAAAACCAACCAACCATCTCGCCCGCCATCGAACAACACGCGGTTATAAACAGCACTTTTTGTATCGAATCGTCAGGGGAAATGAGAAATGGTGCCTATACATCAATATGAAGCAAAGAAAGGAGTGGGTGGCTCCAGGAGATACGTCAAAGCTGAGAGTCAGGACGGATCTTCATCTAATGAAGATCATATGTGATATGTGTTTGGTGGGACTGGGAGGCATGGTGCTCTGGAAAAGAATGTCATGGTCAACAAGCAGCTCTACATTGCCCAGCTACTTCGTGTGAATAAGCCTATTCGAGTGATAAGACCTTCACGACAACGCCAGACCCCATGTTGCACAAGTTGTCAAAGCAGCACTCCAAGAGCTCGACCGGGAAATCCTGCAGCATCTACCGTATTCCCCGGATCCTGCGCTGGCCGATTACCATCTTTTCCGCTCCTTGTCAAACCATATGAAGGGCGTTACCTTCGATAACAAAGAGGCCTTTAAAAACTGGCTCAACAACGGCATCAAAAAATTGGTCGAGAGAGGGGAAGAGGTTGTAAATAGCAACGGCGAATATATAATTGATTAACTTATTCATACAATTATTGTTTTTTGTTTAAATAAAAGTCTTCGGTAAAAGCGCTATGAACTTATTCCCACACCCAATAGTTCTGATCAATTTTATCTTTTTCCTTGTCGTTTATATACAATATATATACCCGTTTTTGGGTATTTGGCCGAGCTCCTCCTTCTATTTGTGGCGTGCATCTTTATGTTGTTCCACAAATGGAGGGAAATACAGTTGCAAGCCGACTCCGAACGGCAGATATTTTTTATGAGGAGCTTTTCATGGCAGAAATACACTGGGAAGTTTGCCATTGCCTGCCGAGGGGCGACCACTATTAGAAAAACCCTTTTCTTAATTTTGGTGTTCCACCGAGACTCGAACCAACGTTCTCTCTCTGAATTCCGAATGGTAGTCGCACGCACCAACCCATTCGTCTACGGCCTTGTCGTTTACTTGACACGAAAAAGCCTTCATCACAGCAAATCTGTTATTTCCGTCGCTGATGGTCAATTTTATAAACAGCTATACTGTATCCCAAGCAAAAGTAAAACCCAGAGAATTTTCTCAATCCAATCGAATTCTCAAAAACTTCAAGGAAAATGTTGAAATCTTACAGTGAGGAGAGTCGAAAAACCAAACCTTAATAAATAAAATAACGGAAAATGGATGTATGTATGCACGTAGAAGCAAAAGTTTGAAAATTACAAGCGAAACATACGAAAATATCGCAATCAAACAAATTCTGTTGCAGAAACCAAGCGGCATTAACTGACAGTTCATTGTTCTTTTACTTGCTTACTGCTGGCTTGCCTTTTTGTTGTCATCATTGTCAGCTGTAGTTGTAGTTGCTGCGATGGCATTTCCACTCTTGCCGTTGCTATTGCGATTCCTATTGCTATTTGGTGGCGCAAAAAGTGCTTAACTGACTGCTGGTTGCTGGTTACACCTACATGCATACATACACACACACACACACACATACACACACACACACATACATGCATAGTATTTATGGTTGTCGTACACAGTTATACATTGCTGTTGTTGTCATTGCCACTGATATCGCTGTCACTTTGTGTGCATTGTTGTTTGCAGCCAAACTCATTTTCGTTGGAGCTGTTGCTGACAATGCAGTGAGTGCGGTTGTTGTTCCATGCCTTTGTTTTTGTTTATGTTATTGTTGCTAATATTACGAGTATTACTATCCATTGCCAGTGCTGCGACTTTGTTGCTGTCGGCGGTGTTAGATTGCATTTTTGGTTTTTTTTGTTTTTTTGCCATATTTTTTTGTGGCTGCTTTTATTTATTTTAATTCACTTATTTATTTTTAGTTTCTCGCTTTGTTTTGCCTCACTTTGTTGTTATGTCTTTATCGTTTTGTTGTCTGCTCAGCCTTCGAGCCAAATAAATCAGCGTTCATCACTCGCGAACGCTCTGAGCTCTCGGTTCGTTGATCCACCCGCCAGCAGTCAGTCACTTTGTCATTCATGCTCTAAGTACTTGACAATACAGTGATGCAGTAAATGTATATGTGTATATATGTATGTATGCAGATATTTAGTTAGCCACTTAGACAGTGAGTCAGTTACTTTTTTGGCTGATCTGATCCTGCCCCTTAACGAAGCGCTGTCCATGCAGCGCTTAGATTTTGTCTAAAATGCCGTTTGAAGTATTTTTTTGAGATATTTTTTTTCTCTTTTTTTCTGGTTGCTATTGCCTCTTTATCCATGCCATTTGCGCTGTTGTCATTGTTTTTGAATACGGAGCTTATTTTGTTTTTTTCCAGTTTTTTTTTTTTGTTTTTGTTATGTACCTCAGCAAACATTCTTTGCAACATCGCGCGCTCGATTGTTAAAAATTCTGTTGTTGCCTTCAAGGGTGATTTTTATGTGACAACGACAAAAACGAATCGAAGTGGAGGGTTCTTGGCCAGTGCCAACTATAGACGATGATTGCCAACAATTATGCGCGGCAACTTTAAGCGACATTTGCGACTTTATTGACATTTGCCGACAAGAAGTTTATAAAACTTGACGAGCATTTAATGTTCTTTCGCTTTGATACTCGTAGTTTATTTCTTTTGCTTGGATTTTAAGGTTTTTCTTCACGCCGCGTCTTCACTTCCCGCGGTTAGTAGGAAACAATCGCCACTAATGCTTTTTTTTTTTCTTAATAAAAAATTGCTACAAATTTTTTTTTTTTTGTTGTATACGAGTATGCACTAAAATTATCCAAAGTAGGTCGAGCTGCAAACTTAATTTTATTGCTTGAAATAAATAAATAAATGGGAAAATGCATTACCCGGCGATTGCTATAATTTATGTCGAAAAGTCAAATGAAAAATATTCGAAATACTTTTTTGACATTTTTAAGACATATTAAATTCTCAAATGTACCAATTTAATTTATTCGTGTGATTTGATGGCTCAAAAAGTTCATGGTGACAGCGTAAGTAGCAGAGACGCTTCAATGTGTTGGCATCAATTCCTTGCTTGCTTAACTATGAAGATATTTCGCAAATTTCCTGTTAAAAAAATTTACATTTTGACTTTTTACATTTTTTTGTGTAACCTTTGCGTACATTTTTTTATAGTTCACTTAAGTGACAAGCCCACTCGTGCAGCTGAAAGAACATCTCAAATTTAACGTCTAATTTTGGGAGTATGGAAAAAGACTAGAACTTCTAGTAAGACACCAATCTTCTAAGTCGCCCTTTTCTAAACCTCCAGCAAACAGATTTCTTGTCAGATGTAAGATTTGAAAAAATAAATTTAAAAAAATATTGAATGAACGCTGGAAGTGCATTAAACACATGGGCATGTAATTTAATTTTGTATAATAATAATGAGCTTTTGTGAAGAACTGGTTTTTGAGTCAGAAAGTGTTAATAAAAATATGTCTTATATTAAATATTAAAATGGCTTTGTGCTGTCAAAAAAAAAAAACAAAGTGATAACTCTTAAGGGGTGTTCTAGTGTAGAGACATGAATTTCTCCCGGTTTTTGAAGCGCTGTACAAAGGAAACAAAAAAATGTGTACTATTCATTTTTTTATAATTTTTTTTTTTTTTTGTTTTTTTTGTTTTTTTCCTTGTTCATTGCTCTCGAGAGCATAAGGGCTCGACAAGACTCAGATTCGCGTTGGTTTCGTTAATGTGTTTTTTGATTTCTGACAGGTTAGCCTGCCGCTACCAGTCCTAAGTAGTGGCAATGCCCATCTGTCGTTGCTTAGGCCCAACGCCTTCTTACTGTTTGGAGCGCCATCTGTGTTTCACATTTTTCTGGCAGAAGGATCGCACAGATGGTTGAGGACTTTGCTAAATTTCGTGTGTCTGCGCTATTATCGCGGTCACCCGCTTCCTCTTGCTGGCGCCACTGATGCAATGTGTAACTGTGTGTTTTCTTTGGTTTTGTTGTTTGCTTGTTTTAGCAGCCACAATACAAATAATGTGCAGACTATTGTGCAGGAGTAAGAATGGAAAGGATAAGTTTTTGGGGCTGAGGGATTGGGATTGGAGGGATCTTTTTTTTGTTTTTGTTTGTTTTTCGAAACAGGGAAAGTAGGTAAATTTATAAGAGTGCGAGGGCTGTGCTTTACGTGGTATTCGAACCCACTACCGCTGGGATGGCAGGCTAGTACACTTACGCTAAACTACCGATCACCCTCTTTCGCCTTTTTATCATTTATTTATTGATTATTAAATATTACATTAAAAACTAATAAAAAAAATAAAAATTAAAATTGACAAAAGTAGGGGGTTCAAAAAGAGGAGGTGTCCTGGCGTGCATGATTCCAAGCCTCCTGGTGATCTGAAAAATAAAAACCAAACGGATTCTTAATTACTATAGATGCCGCTATCGAATAAGCCTTGGACGAGTTAAAAATAAGGTTTCCCAACATAGCGGCTGTTTGAAAAATAAAAATTTTGTTTGCATATTTTTTTCAACAATTCCAATTTTTTTTTTTTTAACTAAATGAAAGGTGATAGTTTCGAGTTAGGGTCATTCGATAAAGGAATATATTATATAAAGAACAGCCTCCATAAATTTGAAGTAAATCGGTCCATTAGAACTCGAGATATTTTTACCGCCAACTCGAAAAAAGTAGTTTTGAGAAAAACGCGTTCAAAGGGAAACGCCTACCGTCTTTTGTTGAGTTGAAGCGATCGGAACCGATCCCATGTCACCAAAAAGGCTATAACTCATGAAATAATAGGAATTTAAAAAAATCTTCTTATTGACATATTCTTAAATGCCTAAACTTTGCAAATAGAGAGACGTTTGGGAACGTGTGAAATACTTCTTGAACGGCAGAAAAGAAAAACTTGTCTGCTTCGCATTGTCACTGGCGATGAAAAATAGATATATTAAGATAACTCTAAGCGTCGAAAATGTTGGAGCCTGGCAGGTGAACCAGGTCCATCGACAACGAAAAAATATTCATGTTGCAAAGGTTATGTTGTACAACTGGTGGGATCAGAAAGGTGTAATCTATTGTGAACCCCTTAAACCATCACTGACGATCGGTACCGACTGCAGCTAATGCGTTTGAATCAAGCTCTCAAAGAAAAGCGGCTGTAATGGGACGGTAGACATGACAAATTGATTTTGCTGCATGACAACGCCAGGCCACAGGTTGCTAAATAGGTTCAGAAATATTTAGACTGAATTGGGAAATCTTGCACTACACACCGTATTCCCAAGACATTGCACCTTCGGATTACCATCTGTTCCGATTAATTCAATCACCCCTTATTGGAAAGGGTTTCACTTCTTACGAGAGCATCGCAAACTGGCTCAATGAATGGATCAAGTCAAAAGAACTCGAATTTTTCGTCAGAGGAATCCCTACGTTGCCTGAAAGATGGAGTAAAGTTGTAGCCTCCAATGGCACATACTTCACTTGTTTAATTGTTTAAATAATTCGTAATTTTGGCTAAGAAAGGACGGAAACTTATTCCCATATCCAATATTTTGGACTGTTTTACGATTCTGAACACGATTCTGGGATCCAGAAGCTCCCTTCACGTCACGGTTTTGAGAAAATTGGAAAAGTGGTTTTTTGGTATTTTTACCTCTGTTTTTCTGAAATACCTTACATGTCAGAGACTCCCACCGATACTCAAGTTAAAGCTTGAATCTTTAATTTTTTGAGTAAAATGGTGCGCACCATTTAAACCCCAGTGATTACGATCGCACTTCAAATTATTCTGAGCTAAGCTGAAAAATACCTCTTCTTCTTCTTAATTGGCGCGATAACCGCTTACGCGATTTTGGCAGAGTTTAACAAAGCGCGCCAGTCGTTTCTTTCTCGTGCTAACCGACGCCAATTGGAAACACCAAGTGAAGCCAAGTCCTTCTCCACCTGATCTTTCCAACGCAGAGGAGGCCTTCCTCTTCCTCCATTACCAGCAGCTAGTACCGCATCGAATACTTTCCAAGCCGGAGCGTTTGGAACCATTCGGACGACATGACCCAGCCATCGTAGCCGCTGAATTTTTATTCGCTGTGCTATGTCTATGTCGTCGTAAAGCTCATACAGCACATCGTTCCATCGCCTGCGATATTCGCCGTTGCCAACGTGCAAAGGTCCAAAAATCTTACGCAGAATCTTTCTCTTAAATCCTCCAAGCGTCGCTTCATCGGATGTTGCCATCGTCAAAGCTTCTGCGCCATACGTTAGGACGGGCATGATGAGAGCCTTGTAGAGTGTTAGTTTTGTTCGTCAAGGGAGGACTTTACTGCTCAGTTGCCTACTTAGTCCACAGTAGCACTTGTTGGCAAGAGAGATTCTACGTTGGATTTCAAGGCTGGCATTGTTATCGGTGTTAATGCTGGTTCCTAAATAAACGAAGTCCTTTACAACCTCGAAATTATAACTGTCAACAGTGATGTGGGTGCCGATATGCGATTGCGCCGACTGTTTGTTTGAAGACAAGAGGTACTTCGTTTTGTCCTCGTTCACCACCAGACCCATTCGCTTTGCCTCTTTATCCAGTTTGGAGAAGGCAGAACTAACAGCGCGGTTGTTAAGGCCGATGATGTCAATATCATCGGCATACGCCAACTATTGCACGCTCTTATAAAAGATTGTGCCGAGCCATAAAAAAGACTATTCGCGGTTTATTGGGATCGCTGAATACAAATCCGTGTTAATTTTTCAAGCATTTAGCATAAAATTACTCAAAATCCGGACATGGCGAACAAATTTGGATGCGAAAAAATACTCACCGGGACATGTTTTAAAATTTCGCATGACTAGAAAATTGACGAGATGCCACTTCCTCTTGTTTTGTAAGTTTTAGAGGCCAAGTCGACATTTAAGGTAGTAGTTAGGTGTAGCGAACGAAATTTCGATATTTTTCATGAATCTTTTTTAAAAAGAAAATAAAATGCGATCGTTTTAAAGTTTTTACATGTTTTTATTGGTGTTTTGAAGTATCTAAACAATTTTTTTAAAGTTAATTTTATATTAATTTGTTTAAAATTTTTGACGTCAAAGTGGAGTCCTTGGTTCGGGGAAACACACAGCCTTCCAAAGTGATCTGAAATAAAAAATTCAAAGAGATTATTATTCTGTATACTTTATTTTAGGTCCCGAACCTAAAAAATACATAAAAATAAAAAAACAAAAACAAAATGGCGGACTTGTGAAAAAAGTTCTCAAAATCTAATTTTTTTTCTTCATAAATTGTTTAAAGTAAATAGTTTATTATTAAAAAATTAAATGTTTTAAACGTCCGGAATCTATATATGTGTGTCAAGAATAACGGGTTAAATTTTTAGCCAAATCGGTTGAATAGTTTTGAGTCAGTGATTCCCCGAAATTTCGAAAACATGGTTTTGAAAAAAACGCGTTAAAGTTTTCAAAGCAGCTGCTGCTGGCGTGTCACACGCTTTCATACACACTACTCTCTTATTTTAGCTATAACTTTAAAAATAATTAAAATTTCTGTCTGAAATTTTTATAGTATATTTTTAAGATGTTTTTCTTCCGAAAAGTTAAAAAAAAAATTCGATTTTTTGAACCCGTCACACCGGGCTACTACCTTAAGTATAAAGTGGAAAACTTTCATAAACAACCTACTTAGTCTTGCTCATTGTCCACATAAACTCAACTACCTTTCTGTCTTTCAGTCTTACAATATTTTTGCCTTTCTTTATAACTTAATTATCTAAAAGAATGACTCAAACGGTTTGTCTTGCTGTTTTTATTATTAATATTTTTGTTCTTTTTATGTAATTAATTAAAATGTCCACTTTTTTCAGCTTCACTCATTTACACTTTTTCTCTTTCCATTTATTTGCAGGTACTCTCAGCATTGGACATTTTACAACCACCTCATTTGGATTTCTTCCAAGAAATGTATCCTTTTGAAAAATGTATAAAAACAAAAAAAAAACAACAAAATGTAGATAATTCAAAGCGAGTAGAAAACAAAAGGCAACAATAACGAAATGACGTAAATGCAAAGCAGCAGCTAGACTTTAGATGAAATATGCAATTGGAAAACAGCTTCTGTTACAATCAAATACAGAGCAATAATAATACAACTGAGCATTTAAAAAAGTTATGCAAATAATGACGATGGCGCAAAATTGCATTAAGCCAAGAATGGAAGTTTTTTTCGTGTTCATTTTGCAACAAAACGAACTACATCTACGTATATAGCAGCTACTTGCCACTGAGCGTTTCAGAAATAGCAATAAAACAAGAGCAACATAGCAATTTGCAGTTGTTGCACCGGAAGCACAAGTTGGCTAACTAGCTTTCCTACTTCACTTATCGATGCAGCTTCACTGAGTGTTTGAAGCAAGGAAAATTTTTTTTGTTTTGTCATTTCATACTTTTCGTTTATGCGTCACTCACATACGAGTATACTAACCTCATGTCTCAGTTCTTAACCATTTAATTGGCGGTTTTACATTTTCATTTTTTATTTCACTGTTTACTCCATTTGATACGAGGGTCGTTTAAAAAGTCCGCGCACAGTCAGAGAAATGGCACAACTGGTGCGTATCGAGGTTCTGTTTAGTTAGTAGCATCTCTTGAAAAAACACACGCCAAATTTCAGCCATATCGGATTGTTTATTTGTGTTTGGCATTCATTTTAATCGAGTAAATCGAATGATTTTCAAAAAATGCATAACGCAGCAGTTCACGCCTCAACAGTAGTGGTCGCAAAATTAATGGAGCTCCAACTCGTTACACAGCCATCTATTCTCCAGACTAGGCTCCCTCAGATCGCTCGGCCTACTATGTTATCCCTAATTTGTAGAAACGGCTGGCGGGAAAAAGTTTCTATTGAAGCGAGGAGGCGATTGGAGAAACACATGGCTGTTTTTCAGACTTGGACAAATCCTATTATTCGGAAGAGATCCACAAACTAGAACAGCGTTGGACGAAGTGTATAAACCTAAGTGGAGACTGTGTTGAAATATAAAAGAAGTTTGCCCTAAACAATTAAGTAGTTTTTACTTTTGCACTGACTTTTTAAACGGCCCTCATATTAAAAGATAATGCCTGTGTCCACAGTCATGGCAACGTGGCTTATTACAAAGTTTTCGCTGTTCATTTTTTGTTAAATTTTTTTTTTTTTTTTTTTTAAACTTTAGTTCATACCACAACAAAAGCCATATAACTCAAAGTTTCAGCTTTGTAGAAAAATTAAAAAAAAAAATCTAAACATTTCCATCATAATTTCAAACTTTTTAGTACACCTGTGATCTCTATAATAGCAGCGCGATATATTTTGCAATATTTGGCTACTTATTTATACAATATTTTATTTAATTTTTCTTGCTTTTTTATTATTTTGTATTTATTATTTTTAACTTAATGTTTCAAGCATTATACACAATTCAAAAAAAAAATGTAAACAATTTTTAATAAAATTTCAAAGTTTTTTTTAAGAATTTTTAGAAAAATCTCGAGTATGCCGTTTTGTAGCTCTTTAAATTTTGGTCAAAAATTGTGTCAATTTAAAGTGATTGCGTTAATTTTGAGTTTTTTATTTATGTTTTAAATATTATATAACGAAAGCTCAACTTTTTTTATGTGTAGAAAACGCACAAAACCGCCAGAAAAAAGTGATAAAAAATCCATCAAAAGACACTTAAAACTTGCACTTTATTATTCCAAAATTCAAAGGGCTATAAAACTGCGTACATGAAATTTTTCTGATTAAATTTGTTTGACATTTTGTCAAAAATTTTTTGCATTGTTTTAAATTTCGTGTAACGTTTGAAACTTCTAGTAAAATGAATAAGAGTAATAAAAAAAGTAAGAAAAATTATATAAATTTTTAACAAGTACTAAAAAAATATTGCAATATGTCGCGCTGCTATTATTGAGAGCACAGGTGTATGTTCTTTGTTAACTATCAGTTCTTCCGCATCATCTCATTCACGAAATGTGCACCTAGCAGCTTCGTGTTTAATAAATATTTTTTTATAAATGTCGACAGCAGAAGCGTTTCATACGCTTTGCTACAACTAGGAGTTAGAGGACCTTATATGATACATATATATAAGCATCTCTGTTAGCCCAAATCTGCAAAATTTCAATAATAAGGCCTCCGGCATTACTCTTTGTTTTCTCAGCCCAATTACACTTTCTTTGCTGACAGTGTCACGCATTTTCTTCCATACAAAGTACGCTCAACAATTTTTTTTATATGGAAGAAAATGGCTAAGAATGGTTTAAAAAATTGTCAAAAATTAACGGTAACTTTTGCACTTTATCATGCTAAAATTTAATGGGTTATAAAACTGCATACTAACCATTATTCTAAAAATTCTGTGTAAAAAGTTTGCAATTTCATAATTTTTTGACAAAGTTTGCAAAAATAATTTATATGGTTTTTGTTGAATAGTGAGTTAAATATTTTTAAAAAATATTAACTTCATTAGCGGAGCAATACTGGATTGAGCTGTGGAACATTCAAAAAATTGCATCATAGCTTTTTAGAGGGAGGGGTTAGATTTGTTTTAACTCATCGCCACGCTTACAGGCTTCTGGACTATTACAGAGTCCGGCACTCGAATGGCCTTGAGACGTTCCAGAAACGAATCGCAAGCTCCCCGAATGTGACTTGCAGGTATTTTGGCCCACTCACGGACGTTGGACTTTTTCAGCGCCTTGAGACTGGTGAATCTTTTAGTTCGAACCTTGCTCTCTAAAATGGCCCAAAGAGAATAATCCATCGGATTCGCATCTGGTGAATTTGAGAGCCATTGTGTGGACGTTATTGAATTTCGAAACGTTGGATTTTAGCCATTCTTGTTGAGCCATTCACTCGAGCTTTGTGAGAGTTCTGAGTTCTGTTGAAACGTTCATGGTCTGCCACCGAAATATTTGTCTCCCACGGCTTCAAAGCAGCCTCCAGAATACTTTCCCGATAATATTTCTCGTTTACCTGGACGCCAGGCTCGATGAAAATGATTGGAGAGCACCCATCTACGGTTACAGGGGCCCAAACCAATATCTGTGGCGGGTGCTGCCTCCTGGTGGCCAATCGATGACTCAAATTCTCGTATGAACGGTCGGTCAAATGCACCCTATCGTTTTGGGAGTTTACGAATTGCTCAATTTGAAAAATTTTCTCGTCAGAAAATACAATGTTCGGAAATTGGCCGCTTTCGGCCAAGCGAAGCAACTCCTCCCCTCTCTCTAATTAGTTGCTGCTTTAATGTGAGATCATGCGCCTTTTGGATCTTGTAAGGCTTGACTTTGAGAACATTTTTCAATATGCGGCGTAAAAATTGTGCATATATTGTGCTGCATGTATATGTACATATATATTTTTTTATGTCGTATTTATTTTTCAATGAATTTTGATTTGTTTTGTACAAATAAACTGACTTCTTACCTATAGCTTAGTTTCATTTTTGTGTCAAATTGACATATTTTTCCAGAGACTGATGCATGTCAAAGTACCTTATATGCACAGCAATCAGTAGTGATGGTATTTTTAAGCACAATCTGCCGAGTTGTGTACATATATAAAATTAGTTTGTAAAATTCCATACCAGAACGCAATCGTAGCTCGTTAAACTTTTTACGGCATAGTCGTATAGCTTTAAATTTTATTGAGAACCCGTTGTGTAGCCTTCATTCTGTGTATCCATTCTCATATGCATACGCTACCCGTCTCATTTAAAGTATTCTGACAATAACGCAACTGCACTTCCGCTGGCATCAATTACAACTACACTAGCACATTGCTGCTGGCACTCACCTCCGTGGTAGCACATGGCGTTGTCTGCTTTTAGGGGCATTAAAAATGCATTGCATTAAATTGATGCTGCCACTAAAGCCGAGGACGATTTTACGAGCAAATGGTTGCACACGAGTCACATTGTCATTGTTTGTTTTTGCAATTGTTGGTTTTATTCAGTGGAATTAGCAAAATACAATGAAATTTTAGAATGCATTTTTAGCTCATTTAATTAGAACTCATTGAAGATGGAGACAAAACCGGCAAGCGAGTAGCCAAATAGCTGTGTGTGGCATCGTAATAGGAAAATTCAAATTTCAATAGCCACTTTTTGTAACAACTTTGTGGCTGCTCAAGGCTGCTGAAGACACTTAAATGCACGTGTTCCATTAAAGGGCTGTGAATGTTGGTTGCCCCAAAAGTTGCCTTCTGCCAGTAGCCAACAGCAAAGCAATTGGAGAAAATCAATGGCATTTAATTGAAAAAGTTTTCACCCATTTCGCGAACTTTGTATGATTTGTATGCAGGCAGTTTGATGCGCCATTTAAGTGCACCAAATCGGTAACTTGCCTAAGTCAACAATTCTCAACAAGCCACACTCATTGAGGAATGAAGAATGCGCACACACACATATCGCACCATATTTGAAATTTACTTTGCTTTGAATTTTTGGTTTTTTTTTTGCATAAGTAGCTGCGTATATTAACTTTTATTTTTCAATTGCACAACTGGTTTTCCTCAACTCGACAAATGTAATTTCATTACTTGTCACCCCTCGTTAAATAGATATGTGATAACCGAACTCCTACAGTCAGATCTCCATAAGATAATCGTCTCGCCACAGCATCTTTCCGCCGATCACATCAAAGTGTTCCTCTACCAAATATTGCGCGGTCTCAAGTATCTGCATTCAGCGCGCATTCTTCATCGCGACATCAAGCCCGGCAATCTGCTCGTCAACTCGAATTGTGTGCTGAAGATATGCGATTTCGGTTTGGCGCGCGTCGAAGAGCCCGATCAGGCTAAACACATGACACAAGAGGTTGTCACACAATACTATCGCGCACCGGAGATCTTGATGGGCGCCCGACATTATTCGTCCGCTGTGGATGTTTGGTCGGTAGGTTGCATTTTCGGCGAACTGCTCGGTCGTCGCATTCTTTTTCAGGCACAGAATCCCGTACAACAGCTGGAGTTGATAACGGAATTGTTGGGCACACCCTCCATGGAGGATATGCGTCACGCATGCGATGGCGCCCGATCACATATGCTACGTCGCGCACCCAAGCTGCCATCCTTTTCGGCGTTGTACACGCTCAGTTCGCATGCGACGCACGAAGCAGTGCATCTGCTCTGTCAAATGCTTGTCTTTGATCCGGTAAGTGACACGCACATACTATACCTGCAAAAAAATTATAAATAATTTCTATATATTAATCAAATGTGCTTTTTCAGGATAAACGGATCACAGTGACGGACGCTCTGGCGCATCCCTACCTGGATGAAGGTCGCTTACGCTATCATTCGTGCATGTGCAAATGCTGTTTCACTACCTCGGCTGGTATGCGTCAATATACCGCCGATTTTGAGCCATCAGCTGGTCAGCCGTTCGATGATCTGTGGGAGCGTAAGCTGACTTCGGTGCAGCAGGTCAAAGGTAAAATTTAATTATTATGCAGCCGTAAATGGGATTAAGCAGGCGATCTCATTAGCAATTTGCTGTAGATTTTATTCATAAGGCGCGCAGGAAATTCACATTTTACGGATTTTACGCAAGTTCAAGCAGCGCTGACAGAAAAATTTATTTTTTAATCAAATTATTCCTCAACTCAAATTCACGTGGCTGGTTGGTTGGTTAAAGTGTGATTAGCACTTCAGCAACATTTTGTTGCCACATCCTCGCCACCAATTTGTTTAGTGGCTATTTACAGAACCTTATTTGGTTGTTGACGTGTAAGCCAGCCAGTTTTTCGATACTCTGGAACAGTGGTTTGCGAAGGGTTGACATTCTCTACTTCCATAGGGCAGGGCACTCACAGAAGAAATAGAAAATAGTTTCCTTTTGCTCTGGTTATTTACAACTGTGGCAGTGTGTGTTGTGAGGAATGCCCATTTTGGGCTGCTTGTTCCCCGATAGACCAGAAGCCAGTTATCACTGCCATGAGTCTGCAGACATCCCTTCATTTCATATTTGTCAGTATTGACGTTTCTTTGTGGTTGTAGGTGGACCATAACAAAGGTAACAATGTACTTTGTCTGGTTTCCCCCTTCTGCATACCGCAAATTCACATACCTTAAAAGGAATCGTTAAATATTTGCATTTTTTAACTTATATCCTACAATAAAATAGCAGCATATCAAATTTTTCACCAGGCAATTTTTCTTTTCTTTTTTAATCTTTATTATTTTGGTATCAAAGGTAACAGTTCAGCTGTTCTAAACTCCAGTCCCTTACCCAGCCTTAGAACTGTTTCCATGTAACCATTTAGCCTGTTTGTGCTCAGCGCCGGTTTTCTTTGTCACTATCCAGTCATGCACTCCTTGCTTCTTTCGGTAATCGCGATCGCGTTCAAGAAATGGTTGAAAATTTCAGTCAATTATGGCTGCGAGGTATGGAGCGGTTTATGTTATTCCCAATATCGGAAGGATCGGCTTGCGCTCTCTCTGAATCAATGCATCAGCAGAAAATTAGCTGACTTAACATTTTTCAAATACCTAAATGTTGTTGGCGTGTCTATCTATATATCCCGTATACCTTTAAAATTTTCAATCGCATAAAATTTCAATGAAATTTTACTTGAATATTTGAAATACTTAAAAATTCATGGAAAGTGAAAATTCTTTACATACACAGCAACTTCTGCAAATAAAAGTGACTCAATATCTGGCATTCTAAATTTTCACCGAAATGAAAAATAAATAAAACTTTTCGAAATATCTCCAGCCGAGAGTCTCGCTTTTGTTTCATATAACAAAGATTTAGTATGTAGATATATTCTAAATTTGAATTAAATACGACCAGAAATACGATTTTTCGAAATACCTATCCGACTGCCTTTTAAGCGGTTTTTTATGTTTGTGTTTTTAAACGCCTTTATTTTCACTTAGCAAAATAGGATTTTCAATAATATATAAATTGTAAAATATTTTTTTTTATTAACAAAAAGAATTTACAATAATATTGGAAGCTTAACAAAGCTAGCAACCGTAGAAATCCCCAAACTGGTCCATTTGCATTAGAACTCCCATTAAACAATTCCAATCGGATGAAGGTGAACTTCACACTAAATTGCTCTTTCCTGTTAACTGCTCTGTTCACTCTCACAGCAGCCGACACACAACTGCGAACTGCGGGCGATGCGTATGCTGTTCGCTGTTACTGCACTGGCTCTCACAGCAGCCGACTCACATTTGCATTGTAACTGCATGAGTTGCTGTATAGTCGTATGTGTATGATGATCGCTAGTTGAACAGCAGAGAGCATGTTCGTTTACGCACGTGACCAACAGTTATTTCTGCTTAACATATATATGGCGCTTGCTGGGTATTTCCTGAGGTCCACCTCCTATTTCAGGTGTGCGTCTTGATTATCTTCACACAAATAGAAGGAACTGTAGTCGCCATGTCGCATCCGAACGGCAGATGGCTTTTTATGAGAAGCTTTTGCAAGGCAGAAATATCCTCGAAGGTTTGCCACTGCTTGCCAAGAAGCGCGGCCGTTATTTGAAAAACCTTTTGCTTTGATCATTTGATGTTTCGTGCTAGGGGTTTCACTTCCGAATGGTAGTCATACGGCAACCCGTTCGGCTATGGCGACCACTGTGAGGAATATCTTCTGCTCAAATATGAAAGAGACGGTATCAATAAAACGGTCCGCGGATGACATATGGCAAAAATAATTTTTTTGTTTTTTGGTAGGACTGTTATAAGCTTACATGGCAAATTTCAGCGTGATATGTCACATAGTTTGTTTTCTGTGCTACTGTAAACAAGTCAAGCTCGAGTGTGTTCTTCGAATTCTCTTTTATGACTTCAATTGTCTCAAAATGTTTTCCACGGAGCGGCAACTTGAGCTTGGGAAACAGGAAAAAGTCACAGGGAGCCATATCAGGCGAATACGGTGCTTGCGGAACGATATTAACATTATTTTTGTTCAAATAATCGCGAACAAGACGTGATGTGTGAGCTGGTGCATTATCGTGATGCAAGAACCATGACTTGTTGCCCCACAATTCTTTCCTTGTTCTCGCGCAAACGCTTTAAAACGTCTAAATAATATTCAGCGTTAACCGATTTTGCGATTTGTGCGATTTTCAAGCACAATTTCCTTTACTTTTCCGATGTTTTCGTCGTTTACTGATGTTGCTGGACGACGTTCATGTTGGAATAACAAAATTTCAAACAAATTCTTTGTTTAACTTGAATTTCCATCGTTAAATTCGAAGAACACGCTCGAGCTTGACTTGTTTACAGTAGCACAGAAAACAAACTATGTGACATATCACGCTGAAATTTGCCATGTAAGCCTATAACAGTCCTACCATCCAACAAAAAAATTATTTTTGCCATATGTCATCCGCTGACCGTTTTATTGATACCGTCTCGTTCATATTTGAGCAGAAGGTATATTCAGTTTAAAAATGTGCGTAAATCGTCTTCACCAATTCGGCTCATTCGTTCCGGCGATTAACGTGTTCGAGCAGATAAAGTTTTTTTTTAACTAAGTTCATTTTTAACTAATTTCGTTATTTAATCCATAAAATATGTTTATAAATACAAATATCAGATTAACTTATTTTACAATTTTTATTTACAAATATTAACAAATCGTCTGTTATTCTAATTTACAGAGGAAATGCACAAATTCATTGCGGAGCAGCTGCAAACGGGACGAGTGCCACTCTGTATAAATCCGCAAAGTGCGGCCTTCAAGAGCTTTGCTAGGTGAGTGACTTGCTTTTGCAATAAGTAGCAACAAGAAATCTCCAGTTGAAATTATACAAATTAAACAAAAAACGACCTTAACAATCCTTTTGGTTTTTAAAAACTTCCATTGCTTTGCAAATTTTTTGGTTTTTGCTTAATAATTCGGTATGACAAGTTTTTTGAATACAGTAATTTTTTGCTTTATCTTATTTCTTCTTACTTAATTACTTAATTTTTATTAGTTTTCATATTTTTCAGTTTTTGTTTTTGAATTATGCATCTCTTATTTGGAACTTTGTCTAATTTTTCTTTTTGATTTATTTGCACTTGTGATTTTTATTATTTTGATTTTGATTTTCATTTTGCATTTTATAACTTCATACTCCATCCATGCCATTTTTCGTTTATCTCACACTTTTTTTACTCCACAATACTATTATTCCTCCTTCTATACCGCATTTCTTATATTTTTTCGAACGAGTTTCTTGATGTAGCCTACATACGTTGTGACTTTTGGACAAAATTTGAGCATCAAAATTCTTATGTGCTCTATGCCTAATCCATTCGCAATTTTTTTTTTTTTGTTTGGTTTGAATTTATGTGCATTTTATATGTTATCTTCCACAAAGTCACAGCTAATTTTTACGCAATTTCTCACTTATTCGCCAACACTCACCATCCACCTACCCACCATCAACACTCTACCATTTTGCTACCAATTCGTTATTTAATCATGCATTCATTCGAATTCATTAATAGTAAATTCTTTGATTGATAAAGTTTTATTAAAAATAAATTTATTGAATTTAATTACATTTGCGTTAAGCCAATGAGAGTGAGATAATCTACTACTACTACTACAACCACTGCTGCTGTTGCTGCTGTTAGAGACGCTGTTTGGTGCAACAGATACAGATACAGATGCAAATACAACTGCAAATACAGATGTAAAAACGAAAAATTGAAAATTAATTGAAGATCCACTATAAAATGCCTCGAGAGTCATAAAGTGAAAACCACAAAACCGCAAAAGCAAAAACTGCAACCAGTTATACCTACATACATACTTATGTACCATATTAATCGCTTTTTTTAATATCCTACATAATGTTACGTACAAAGTTAACAATCGCACAATCACGCATCGTTCAGCTCAATGCACTCAGCCGTAAAGTATGCAATTGCTCGCATATCGCATGAAGTCAATTCGAAACATCGTTAACTGATCCCATTACACGTGTTTGAGCATAATGCGTCGTCGACAACTTGTCATAAATGCCAGCTAAACGCATTTGATGTGCATGTACGTACATTTTCTGTAAATATATAAATACATATATTGAAAATATGCAGAGAACCAGAAAATCGCGAAAAAAATAAACAAAATCCCATAGGCATAATAGTCATGCAGCAATTGACGCTTGATCGACGAGTGGAAGAGCTGTGAAAATGAAGCCAACAAGAAGCTCATAACGTGTTAAAGACCGGTAGTAACAGAAGAGAACTCAAACTCAAATTTGACAGCGGTGTGAAGTGTGAACACACCATCATTTTCCATTATATGCCCAGTTTCAACAATTCATTCATTCGATACAGAAACAGATACCAGAAACAACAAATGTGTGCTTTAAGTGCTTCAAGTGCTACGATTTCTGCAAATTCAACACGAGTTCGAGCACAGAACTGAGCGAGTCGGAAGGGCAGTCGAAGTACTCAGCTAAAGAGAGCACATCCTGTTACTTCAGTTCTTATGTTATGCTTAAGTATTTGTGTGTGCAAGTATATTCTCAAATAACAACAAATGCAGTCATTGCTAAAATATGCAGTGTGATCATGCTATCAGAACAGCAACAACAACTTTAGACGTTTTGTTACATATTCAGCTGGTTTGACTCAACAATAATACTTCGTTACCTTCAACCACAACCAACAGATTTAGTTCAACCACATTTTGTCTACAAATCAAGTCTCTAAATTAGGTCTGTTCATATTTAATTCGAACTTATTTATAATTTCTGTTACACTTTATTATTTTCTGCTCTATTTTTTTGTTACTTAGACACCACAAAGTTACCATATCCTTTTAACATTAGTCAGTTAAGTTTTGTTTTTGTTAATCTACTGGTACTGTACAGCATTGCATATGTATGCATATATGTATATGTATGTCTATAGAATGTTTGTGGATAAGAGCACACTAGAGGTGTCGAAGCAAGATAGGCAGTTTATTTTTAGCGGAGTTCAAGTTATTTTGTAACCAACCTTTTATATCTAAATGCTTAGAAAAGATGCTAGGGATTAATTATTTATGTTATTATTATTACAGTAATTATTATTATGATTATTATTATTATTACAATCATCATCATTTTTAGTTTTTTGAATACGAAAATGTCATACAGAGAATTATACATTACATACATATATACATTATTGTATACATATTTATATACATATATGCATATTTACACCCTTTTTTGGTGCTTGGCCGAGCTCCTGCTCCTAGTCTTGATGTTGTTCAAGAAACGGAGGGATCTACAGTTTTAAGCCGACTCTGAACGGCAGATATTTTTTGTGGAAAGCTTTTTCATTACAGAATATTTGCACATATAAACATAAATACTAGGTTGTTCAATAAGTTTTGCTGTTCGATAAGGACAACACAATTTTATGGTTTGAAATACACTTTAATATTATTCAGTATAGTCTCACTGAACTTCAATACACTTGTTCCAACGAGATTCCAATTTATGATTTCCATCCCTGAAGTGAAAGCCTGGAATGGCTGCAAAATGCGTAAAAATTCATCATTTGATGAAAAACGCTTTTAATTCATGAATTTTTTTAGGTCTGTAAACAGATGGAAGTCACTAAGGACCCAATCTGAAGAATGCAGTGTCTTTAATTCATGGATTTCAGCCATTGTCAAAATGCTCTTGTGAGACGCTGCATTTCCCTGATTATACAATATATAATTTTTTTCTTTTGCAAACTGGGTATTTTTTCACGGATTTTTTCCTTCAGCTGGTCTAAAAGGTTGCAATAATATTCAGAATTTTTTGTTTTACCATTGTGCAAGTAATTCACAAACAAAACTTCTTTCGCATTCCAAAACACTGCTGCTAATACTTTCTTGACCGATTTCTGGACACGAACTCGTTTCGGAGCCGAAGAGCCAGGTTCACACCACTCTGTAGCCTCTTGTTTGGATTCAGGGTCATGGCGATAGACCCAAGTCTCATCCGTTGTGATGAATCGATGCACAAAATCCACTTTAGCCGTTCGAAATCCTTCTAAATGTGGCTGAGAAAGTCGCATTCGCATGTGTTTTTGTTTCATTGTTAGCGAATGCGGCATCAATTGCGGCCGCACAGTTTTCTGAAACCCAATACTTCAGTCAAAATTTTACTTACATCGCTCAATGAGATGTCTAGGGCTTCTACTAAATCTCACTTGACGATTTTCCTATACTATAGTCTATATTTTTCTACGATTTCTGGTGTTTTGCTGTTTTTGGACGTCCTTGACGTGGATCGTCTTCAAGGCTTGTACGACTACATTTAAATTCAGCAACCCATCTATCTACTGTACTAATTGACGGCGAAAAGTCCTTATATACTTTCAACATTCGTTCACAAATTTCCTTTGCTTTTAAACCTTCCACAAATAAAAATTCTATCAGCGCATAATACTTCCATTGTGGAAAATACTGTGACACGGCGATACTAAATGGCTTCGAAACAAAGAATGAATTTACAGATTGCAATGAAACTTCAATTACGTTTATATGAAAAGTGTACCAACATAACAAAAACAAATGAGGCTAGTTGAAACACCCTCTCTTTTCGAACCGCAGAACTTTTTGAACAGCCTAGTATTACATGCGTACTTTGAAAAATAAGTTTATTCATTAGATAGCGATCTTCTTTCCTTTTTTGACATCACGGGAAGCATGCAAATGATATTGGGCCTCTTCCGTTCGCCATTTCACCACCCGCTATCTCTATGCCCCATTAACTTAACGAAAAATTTTCATGCGAAAGCAACAGCAAAGTTATCGTAAGTCCCGCACTGCCTTACCAACACATGAACTTAAAGCAGCGTTGCCAACACATCTATTCGACACTTGCTAATGTTTGGCAAAAAGAAGAGGCCTATGATCAGCATTTTGTCATACGTTCCACACATACATATACATATTCGTATATAGAGGCCAACATGCACATGTATGTAGTTGCCTTGCATTAGCCAATCTCTTGAGAGTAGAAGCTTAAATATCAAATAGAGCTCGCAAACGCTTTTACAGAACGCTGTTGCTAATTTAACAGAAAATGTTATATGGTATTAACAGTGAGATTCTTTTAGAGTAAAAGATTTTTTCATACGTAGTAAACGAAGTTAAGCTAGAACTCCATTTCAAGGCGCTATGGCTTTTCGCGCTATATTCGTGGAAAAATCGTATGAGAGTATAAACCGCTGAAGGCCTTAACGCTTAGAATACTTGGCATGGAGTTCGGGCTTAACGTTCTAAATAAGGGAGACAGACATCATTAATTAAATTTTGTGCGGTAAAATTTTTGTACAGAAAACTTCTTTACCTTTAATTTCTAGCATAAATATAATTTTTTGTGTAACAAGTGAAGTAAATAATCGCAATACTTGCAAATAATAAAACGTAAATGGCAATTTTACGCTCTCAGAGACAAATTCATAAACGAAAAGCAGTGAGTTAATACCTGCGTTGCCCTCTTGGCGCAACTGGAATCGTATTTTAGGTTTTTTTTTTAAGCCTACGCAGACAACTCTTTTCGCACGATGTCAAATACTAACCGCCACTTATCAGACCAATCATCACTTACGCTTCTGTGGTCTGGTGGCGACGGAGCATTGTTAAGTCGACAATCCGGGAGTTATACAGGCTGCAAAGAAGTGTATGTTTGTGCATCACGGGTGCCATGATTACAACCTCTGGTGATGCTCTAAATGCTATGCTTGATTTGCTCCCCCTGGATCTTAAGATACAACAGGAAGCAATAGAAGCAATGTGTAGACTCCATAAATATGGTTTCTGGCACGAAGACAGAGCTTTGGGACACAGAGAATTCTTTAAGTTGCTATCTGAGCAGTATCCACTGTTTTTGGCACCTAAAGACGAACTGATACTTATAATTTCATTTGGAACGAAAGTTGATGTCAGATTTCCATTGCGTGAGCAATGAAGCAATCCAGAATGCATGCAGGGAGGTTTGACGGATATTTTCCTTACCGATGGGTCCAAGAATGAAATAGGGTCTGGAGCCGGATGGTACTTAAACGATACTAATAAGTATCACTATACTATGGGGGAAATTGCAACTGTTTTCCAAATGGAAGTTTTTGCCATCCTGAAAGTAGTCGAATGGGTAATCGAGAGGAGATGGAGCGGGAAACAGATTGGAGTTTTCAGTGACAGTCATGCTGCACTGAAGGCCCTGGAGAACGCGAAGCAAACTCAAAGATTGTTCAAGAATGTAAGAAGAAGCTCAATTCAGTCGCAAGACAAAACAGGCTTGTACTTATATGGGTTTCAGGACACTCCGGTGTTCAAGGAAACGAAACTGCCGATGAATTGGCCAACTGTGGATCAGCGGTTCCCCCACAAGGACCAGAGCCAATAATCGGAATCAGTACCACAGGAATAATGAATTGGATCAGCGATTATGTATGCAATTTACATAAAGAGCGATGGTCCGGTCTAGAACGCTGCAGAACTGCAAAGAGTTTGTGACAAGTCCGAACAGAAAACTGTCAAACTTTCTACTAAAACTTGGAATGAAAGATGTTCGGTTGATGGTCGGTATTATTACAGGACACAACCCATGGGGTCAGCATATGAACACCATTGGCATCATTGAGGACACGATTTGCTTGTCTTACTTAGAGGAGGCGGGAGGCGGATAGCACTGAGCGCTTTCTCTGTAAGTGTCCTGCATTTGCTAGAGCACAGCTACGAGTTTTGGGGTTCGATGTCATGAGAATGAGTAATATTCGTTCTCTAGGACTGGAGGATATTTACAGATTTACCAAAGAATCTGGAAAATTCTCACAGGACTAACTATCTCTATCTCTGTCTCTATTCTTTCCTATCTCACTCTCTCTCTCTCTCTCTCTCTCTCTGATACTTTTCTCCTTCCCTCCTTGACTATTTACCCCCTTTCCAGAGTTTTAAATATAATGGGCTTTTTAGCCTGAGTGTTTTAGAAGCCACCAAATCTGCTGGTGCTTTATTTTTACAAATTTCAATTTTCAACCGCCACTATAGATATCGAGTTCCGCGTTCTTCTGCTGTAACTCACTTCACTGTACCTTTTACCCCTCATGAGGCCAACTTTGAGCAAAATGTGATGCTAAGTAGGTGTGAATTTCAAAGTAAATGAATAGCTGTATATTTGTGTAAATGTATTTAAAATGTAAGCCTAACCTAAAATAATTAAGTGTACATTCTATGTTATCGATGATAGTAAAAAAATGCTGGTTAAAAAAAAATCTGCTGGGCAATCAGAACAATCATTCAGAACGCATGCCTTGGATATGGATATGTATATAATATGTAAATGTATTTGTATTATACAGTAAACGCAAGTCGTTCATAAGCCATGGGGGGCCACCCACACCAACATCCTTCCAAATTCACCAATACCATTTAGTAAATCGAACAGCCCATCAATAGAGCAATAATTCATCTCTTCCAAAGTTATTAATCATTCCCGTCAATATCAGTAACTGCTCGTGTTTATGTATGTCTGTATGTATGTATGTATGTAACTGTATACTAAAAATTGCTAATCATGCATACACTATAAGCCATAGCTAAATAAAATATAGAATATTAAACTAAACACAAATTAATTCACATCCCACACACACACACGCATACACACACACATGCACCCAATTCAACCGTCATATAGCCGCTGCATTGTGGTATTTTCCAAATTTTTCGCTATTATACATTATTGTGTATTACATTTTGTGCGTCGTCTAACAACAACAGAACATGAAAACATCAAAATGCTGCGTAAAAACAAATTAAAAATTATTACTAACTCATGAAAGGCTACAGGCGAAAGGACAATTATGTAATTAATACAATTCAATAATATGGCAAACGCGTTCTCAACCTATTGTATAGTTGTATGTGTGCAATAAACAAATACCACCTCCATCCAATATATAAAACAAAAAAAAAAAAAAAAAAAAAAAAAAAAAAAGATGCAGCAGTGATTTTTAGTAGATAATAAATTATCTCTCCTTCTTTCCCTCAAATCGAATCCAAACTAAACTAAACTGCATTTAACTGAAAATCGCCTTTTTTATCGTTGGTATTTTTATAATTAAATCTAACCATCTTTCACTATCATTTAATTTTGTTGAATTCAATTAATTTCGTAGCAATTTAGTTTAAAATTACGCAATTTTCGTAGTTTTAGTTATTCATCTATGCTGAGTAGAACTCTTCACTGTTCCTGATAACACTTAGTTAGACACGCCTATTCATGTTGTATTTTATTATTTACAAAACTGGTACTCATAATAACACAGCTGGAGTTTATTAAATTACTAAGCGCCGTTTTCGCAATGCCGAGTTAAGCTGAAGTTATCTTCAACTCAGATGGATGAGTTGATTTCGAGTTTACAGTAGTGAGTTAAGCGTCAAGAGAGTCATTTCTGTCCGTATCTGGTGAGAAATCTGAAAAAAATCCCAATATTAAAAAATAAAAAATAGTAAAATAACTGATAAAAAGTGAGCAAAAGAGTTTACCCAAAAATGGCAGCATCGACACTAAAATTCAGCAGAAGTGCCACAGCTGAAAGGCCACAAAATGAAATGGAAGTACAGTAGATTCTGTTTTTATGCGGTATATACGTTCCGCAAGAAACAGCATAAAAAACAACAGCATAAAAAAGCTACCAGTTCTATAATAAAACTATAAAGTGCTAAGAACCGCATAAATCTGAAATAATGTAATAAAATCGCATAAACAAAAAATTGTATTTTTGAAAATTATATCTTTATTTAAGAAACGTCAGAATCGAAAAATAAATTTACATCGTCAGAAATAGAATCAGACAATACCCGCATGTTGCACATTCGTTTAGGATTTGGCGTAAAATCACTTCCGTCACTTGAGGAAATGTACACGTCTGATCTGGATAGTGATGCAGGCGGTTCCATACTTGTAGGTTTAGAATCTTGTTTATATGTACAATTCTAGATTTAATTATTGTAAAAAAAACCGCACTATTTCAAAACCGCATAAAAACAGAATCTACTGTATAGAGTTGTGAAATGTTTGCATTAACTTCACATTACTTTTAATTTTAATTTTAATTTAATTTAAATTGGTTATTTTAAGACGGCTACCTTTTATATTTTGCGCCCAATAATGAAAACATAGTAAAATAGTAATGAAAAAGTGATTCATTATTTTTCAAAATAATGCAACGCTTCTGCAACTAATTTTCAAATCACTTTTGCCACTCGGCAGCGAATACCTCCAAAACGAGCTGTTTAAAGGCTTAAACGAACTTTTTCAGGAATTGGAAAACGTTGACCACGCATTTTCATTTTGATGTTCGGGAAAAAAATGAATTAATTAGCTGCAAAATCACGGCTGTGAGGCGGTTTACCCATTAATTTGACCTTTTGAGTGCTCAAAAAGACTCCCGTGTGAGCCGATAAGGGTTTTGGTGAAGTAAAGGGTGGTTAAGTTTCAAGGGCCGGTGTTGATTTTGAATAAAATACAAATTTTTTAAGAAATTATTGTCATTTCCCTTTATTACGATAATATTAGTATGGCGCAATTACGTATAAAACAAAATATCGGCCAAATGACCGCCGCGGTCTCGGCGGCACACCTCCATCCGATGGTCCAAATTTTCGATGACACTGAGGCATAATTGAGGTTCAATGCCGTTAATGTGCCGAATTATCTCATCCTTTAGCTCTTGAATTGTTGCTGGCTTATCGACGTACACCTTTTCTTTCAAATAACACCAAAGAAAGAAGTCCAACGGTGTCAAATCACATGATCTTGGCGACCCATTGACATCGCCGCGACGTGAGATTATTCGACCATCAAATTTTTCGCGCAAAATAGCCATTGTTTCGTTAGCTGTGTGACAAGTGGCACCGTCATGTTGAAATCATATATCCTCCACATCCATATCTTCCCATTCAGGCCATAAAAAGTTCGTTATCATCTCACGATAGCAAACACTATTCACAGTAACTGCCTGACCGGCCTCATTTTGGAAAAAATACGGCCCAATGATGCCGTCGGCCCATAAACCGCACAAACAGTCACTCTTTGTGGGTGCATTGGTTTTTCGGCAATCACTCTTGGATTATCATTCGCCCAAATGCGACAATTCTGCTTATTGACGAATCCACTGAGGTGAAAATCAAATTAATTAAATTGACCGAAAAAATCACGAAGTGCGCGATATGCATTTTGATTTAAACGCCCGTTTTTAAATAAGCCTGAATAGCTTTAACGCGTTGCTCGATGTGTATCTTTCCATGGTTCAAATTGAGTTAGTCTGAAATTAAAAAATGTCAAATGAAATGCAGAAAAAAACTTGACGTTTAGGTGTGGTTCACATTCAACATCGGCCCTTGAAATTTAACCACCCTTTATAATTCAACTTCGGCGGTTGCTTTTCCCTAATTCTTCGAAAACTGCTGGCAAACAAAAGGTTTCGTACCACTCAGAAGCGACGACTGCTTCAAGTTTATTTCGTAGTGCAGTTGCGACATAACAAGATTTTATTAAACAAAACCGGCGAGCATTTGCTTTGAATTGCGTCTTCCGCGAACACCTTTTGTTGGATTTAGACTTGGTACACCCACACTGTCGATTGTTGTTTTGATTTGGGATCAAATGCATAGATCCAAAATGCGTCACTTGCTACTCGTATGATGTCATAGACGTGCTTTGAGCCACTTCCTCTGAATTTCTTCAACACTTCTTTACACCTATCGACACGAATCCGAGTGCTTTTTTGGGAAATTTGCCAAATTATGCTCTATCCAACGAGCACAAATCTTCTTGACGACCAAATGTTCATGCAATATTGATTGTATACTGACGCCACTAGTGCCCATAGATGCCTCTATCTCGATATATGCCACATGACGAACTTGAATTATCAATTGACACACAGCATCGATTGTTGTGCAACAACCGTTTTTGGATGACTTTCATGAAATTCACACTGAAAGGATCGACGGCCACGTTGGAACTCGTTGTACCAGCGCTTCGCTGCCAAAAGTCGAAGTAAGTTGAGCAATACCCTCCTGTCACGATAATCCACGTCGAAAATCAAATCAACGCAAGAAAATTTTCGCGAGTTACTTCCATATTTTGGGCAACACGAAGTTTTCAACTTAACGGAAAAAGAGCAAATAGAGCTCATAAGTGAAAATTTTAATGGTAACTTTATGCTCAAAAATACCAAATTTTTTCATTAAATGTATCGAATTACAGCTTATCACACATAGTGTTGCAAAGGCGCAAAATATAAAAGACAACCCTAGTAACACCATATCCCTAACAACTATTCTCAAGGGGTTACATGGGTTTCGTCGGGTAAAAGAAGGCAAATTTTAAATTTTTTTTTCTATGTAAAAAATTATTTATTTAATTCCAACTTTTTAGAATAATTTCTGAAATTTTCAAAAAAAACAAAAAAAATTAAAGCTTCTCCATTGTGACGTCATTTCCGGTGACCCCTCGAAAAAAAGGTGCATCTGTGCATCTTCGTTGTCAGCATAGCTCCTGACAGGATCATCGAAAATAAAAAACAAAAATAAGTGTTTTAGTTAAGACCATAAACTCGTGCTTGAACGAAGCAACGAAAAAAAAGTAAAAATTGGAATTTTGGCAGACATTTTTCCAAAAAAATGAAAATTTCGGTCAAATTTGCTTAACATGGTTTTTTTTAATAGTTGTAATTGAAAAAAAAAACCATCCTTCGTCCAAGCACGAGTAAATTGTATCTCGAACACCTGTGTAGAATTTCATCAAGATCGGTTGAGTAGTTTTCGAGAACATTTGACAACCGACTTTGAAACGAGAAAAACGCGTTTAAAGTTTTGAGTAACAATAAAAGTGTCTTGGAGCGCACACCTTCCAAATGCTGTATCTCCGAAACTATTATTCGGATCGACTTGAAAATTTAGGATACTATTTTTGAGATGTTGAAGAAATTAATAAGACAAAAAAAAAAACAAAATCGATTTTTGAACCCACGAAACCCATGTAACCCCTAAAATTTCCTAAATGCCAGTTTGCTCTCAGAATTCCACATTCGACAAGTGCAGAGACAATACAACCAATGCCTTCCGGTCTGAGTAAAACTATAGCCCTTTTGCGAATTTTTTCTTGGCTCCGAACAAGTATTCAATGAACACTACACTATAATAGTTTGTGTAAATGATACAGTAAATCTCACTAAATGAATAATTTTATATTTCAATTGGTTTTTTTTTTTTTGTTTTTTATTTCAATGAGCATTAAAACAACTTAGAATTTAGAAGTGTTAACTAATGATATTTACGGATTTAACCTTAAGTTATCTCACTATTGTGAGATTGAAAATCATGAGTTCACTTGTCATTGCGAAAACGGCCTTATTTGACTAACAACTAACCAAGCCTACAATTTTCGCTCATATATGATTTTTTTATTTATTTTTTTCAAAATGCCCAAATGGTGGTTTGAAGGACGCTTAGATGAAGCCTTTGAAATTTATATGGCATTCACCGATTATTCAACAGCAACGATTACGTATTTTTTATGCGAATCATTTACGCCGTGCTATAGTAATTTTGTACTTTAAACTGGCATAATAAACAAGGTAGATCTGATCACGTACATCACAAAATCATGTTTCAAATGATTGCTGCATTAAAAAATCTACAACTTCGCTCCCTTTTGTTCAACTTGACATTCTGAGACGGTTTTACAACGAGGAAGCCTTAAGCCTTCTAAGCGTATACATAGTATATATTTAGTTAGTTTCGAGTTACAGGCGAAAAAACTCTACTTTTGCAGTAATGTTTAAAGTAAATTAGCAATAAATAATCATCAATGTTCAAAGCAGCTCCGCGTATTTTTTTTTCATTTCTTACTGAACAGGACATTCTTGGCAGCACATGTTGTAAATAGCACCGCTCACATGGAAAACCAAAATGAAACCACAAAATTAGATAAAAAACATTTAAACAAAGGTGAACACTTTAATTGACTTCATCAAAAGTGATGCAGTATAAGAGTGTAATTACTCTAGACGCAAACTTAACTTGAGTTACGTAAGAACGTAACGATGTTTACTCAAGTTTTTCCAATCAGCTTACGTATACAGCCTCATACCAACTAAATAAGAGCACGCAATTTTCGCAATATGTGTTTCTTCTCAGTTTCATTGAGTTCGAAAAATACACCTAACAAAAAGTAGTCCCTACCTCCTGTATTTTAAGCGGGAAAACTCAACAAACCGTGTAGACGACAATTATATATAAAGCAATATATAAATTTATATATATAAAAGAAAATCATGTTAGTTACACTATTTATAACTCGAGAACGGCTGAACCGATTTGGCTGAAAATTGGTGGAGAGGTAGCTTAGAACCAGGAGACAGGAAATATAAAAATAAATAAATAATTCGCGCGTACACTTCTGTTAGGTGTTTCACCGAACTCCTCCTTCTATTTGTGGTGCGCGTCTTGATGCGTGAGTACCATTCGAAAGTTGTAGGCTGACAACTTTTTGAACGAACCTCGTGTGGCAAAAAAAAAAAATTTGGATTTTTTAACAATACATCGAAAAATGAAACTCTGTAAACAAAAATACAAAATCTGTTTTCGTTTCCGTTTCACACGCTTTTAAAGAAACACCTAAGAAACACCATTTCAAATGAGGCGAGGGCCTAAAGCCGACTTCGCACGGCAAATATTTTTTGTGAGGAACTTTTTTCATGGCAAAAATACACTCGGAGATTTGCCATTGCCTTCCGAGGGATGGCCGCTATTAGAAAAAAACTATTTCTATTATTTGATTCTAGAACTTTCACATTCTCGAATGGTAGTCACGCACCAACCAATTCGGCTACGGCGGGATTATACGGAATTATAATTATGCATAAAAATTATCGATATAGACTAACTATGGTCTGACAGCTGAGAATTTGAAACTGTACCGACATTTCAGTTCAGTAACGTTTGGCAAGCCATTATGAATCGTTTAACGTCAAAACAACGCTTCAAAATTGTGAAAATTTACCTAAATTTGTTCGCGTAGTTCATAGAGCGAAGTGTTGAAGAAGACGCTGCATTGCCAATTCGTCCTCGTTCTCAACGTGTTGGCGTTTATGCTTCGACTAAGAATAGCAGTCATCATAGTTTGTGTCGCATTTTTGCTGATTGAACTCTTTTAGATTTATTATTCAGATTTATTAGGAAAACTTAAAAATCAAAAATTGGACTGATCGAATGGGCCATCTAACTCGTAGTCGCGGTCGGCATATGCCGGATGTCCTATTCGAAAAATAAATGCCATAAAATGATCAACCAGATTATATACAAAACAAAATTCACACACACAATATCTCCTTTTTGTATTACCTTTTCTAAAGCTCTTAAAAAACACTCGTTATATGGTGCATTTTTTTTTTAAACTGACAGAAGAAAAAATTGTTTCCCAAAATTGTCCAAAAATTCCAGTATTTTGTTGCTGTCGCTGCACTGAAATTAAACACGAAATTCTTTCTTATGTTGAGAGGCGCTCTTTGTGCTTTTGAGCTTTAAATTAGTATCTAAACAAATTAGTGTCTGCACAAATTATCTGAAAATGGGATTTTACACTTGGTCACAGTGCTTCTAATATATACAAGGTGGCGCAAAATTAATCACCCCATCGGAAGACTTATAATTTTTGCAAATGGCGACTGCAGTATACAACCAAATGGGCAATGAAGCGCGCAAGGATCAAAAAATGATTTTCATCACTAAAAATTATTATTTTTTTTTATTTAGTAAAAATGTTGTTAAAAAAATTTGATGATTAATTTTGCGCCACCTTGTATATATTGATCTTGACCTCACTGAAAATCGTTTTGGAACTCACACTAACTCCTAATTTAATGTAGAAAAAATTGAAAAATTGCACTGTTAACATGCTTGGATTGTTTTTGTTTTTGTGTTGGATATGGAAACAATTTTATGTTATGTCTCGGCTTAAGCCACATTGAACTGGTAGAGCTGCTGATTTGTTTTTGTTTTTGTTTGTAAATGTTTCTAAATTATCACTCTTTGTTTATAGATTTTGAAATTTTATCAACCAAAAGCAAAACTACATAAAATACTTTACTTTTGTTATTTTTTCTCTACCGCTGTTACCTGTGCAATGTAAGAGTCATTCAGCTAAATGAAATTTGGTATCCATAAACAAAATTGTGCGAAAAGTTATTGACCCCGTTGTTGCCGTTCGAACACCATAAACTTTCTTTAAAAAAGTTTGAGGAATGCTGCCAAGGTGACTCGTTTAAAGTCGGATCGTTTCCTCTGTCGTTCCCACGGGGAGGAACCCGTAAAAACATGAAGCTGCTATCCAGACGCGCGTTTTTCTAACAAAACTTCACCTCCCAAAAAACGATTGCAGCTACAGTCCCGGACATAAGTGTCACATTATGAATAAAAATAAATCCGAATCGGAATTAGTTAAAATATTATTTTTATTACTATTATTAGAGGCTATCGTGACGGCTTTGCGCGCATAGTACCAAAGCAAATGTTTGCCAGTGTTGTCTACTTTTCGTTTTCGTCTCAATTTGGGTCTATGAGATAGATTCGTCAAATAAAAATTCCTCATCAAGGCGACGTCACCAAGATCCTTTAGGTGTCCCCTGCGGCGTGATCCTTGTGTGTTCTAGACCAGCGCCATTATACTTATGTCAGTCGCAGGCTTGCGCAGTGAATGGCCAATCCTTTTCTATTTTCGCTGTCGTATTTCAATATTTATTGGCTTTTGTTCGCTTCCATCAAGGAGTTTCTCGTTTGAAATCCAGTTGTCGGGCAACCAGATACGGCGAATAGTTGTGAGACATCTGTTGTTCACAAGTACTTGCAACTTCCGCGTCGCAAATACAGACGCCAACCACGTTTCACATCCATACAGTAGCACGGATATAAGATTCAAATTGGAAATTCGTAGCTTCTTGCGCGTTGTCAACGGTTTGGAAAACCAGATGTTTTTGAGGCTTGCATAGGCTATATGCAAAGGTTGCCTTGGCGTTTTTGGTTCTAGCATCAATATCGTCTTTTGCTCCACCAGCCAATGTGATTTGGCTTCGTAGGTAGGTGAAGCTGTTGGTGTTTTCAATGGGTTCTCCATAAATTGTGAACCTGTTTTGGAGCAAATTGTTGATTTCCATGGGTATTAAGCCTCTTCTTTTCGCCAAGAGTTAGCAAATGGCGAATAAATGAAGCAACTGGTACAAGTGAATAGATGTTGGCAACGCGGGAAGAGAGCTGCCTTGAATTGCATGGGTTGGTAAGGCAGTGCGGTATACCAGTATAATGAGCTATAGTCATATTCGCTAGCGGCGAATCTTACTCGTTAACTTTGTTGTTCATGCAAATTTTTCATCAAGTTAACCGAGCATAGAGATAGCGAGCGGGGAAATAGCGAACAGAAGAGGCCTATTATTTATGTTTCTTTAATTTTTCTTTATATTTCTAATATGAAATTTTATAATTTATTAACGATTTGTAAGAATTTTATTTATTTTAGCCAAATAAAGTAAATAACTTAACGCTGAACGCTTTCGTAAGAACAAAATAATTTTAATTTTAAAATTTTTAAAATTTTTTTTATCTAATTTTTTTTTTTGATATTTGCCTAGTCGAATTTTGTTAGAGGAGGACAGTAAGACAATTTCTTTTTAAATGTGTTTTCTTGGATATGCAATTGAATGGCATCGAATAACAACAAGAACAGAAGATTGCAGTTGTTTTTTTTTTTTTTTTTTTTTCAAGAAAATCTTAACCCCTTACGGTGCTTTAACAAGTCTGACTCGTGATGAAAATTTTGCCCCAAACATGAATATGACGAGCCAGACTCGTGAATAGATCGTAATGTAATGAATGGATTTCAGATAAATAATAAATAGAAAAGGTGTAGAGTTTATTTCCACAACAGCAGTATTGAGCAAAGTGTCTATATCGGAGGCATTTACATTTCGGCGCTTATTGTGACCTCTCTCGCGCATCAGTCTAATCTGTTTACCACGCGTTGACGCGTAACACTTGGGTCCGAATTTCATCGAGCTAAATATCACGGCAAGGGGTTAATTTGCAACAACAACCATCTTATAATATGGCACTGAAGTAGTAGTAGTCTGGTCAAATACTCATTTTTTATAGATATCTTTTAGGAATTTTTTTTAAGAAAATAAAATGCGATCCTTTTGATTTTATAGTATGTTATTATTGACATCAAATAGTATAAAAAAACAATCTTTTTTTGACATATTTTTTTTGTAATAGTTTGGCGCCAAAGTCAACGTCTTAAAAAAAAAGATAAATGGCTTGTCAACACGATTTTGGCTCTTCAGGGAATCTGAAATGAAAAAGTTTAACTGATTATTATTCTGTAGGCTTCTCATTCTGGCAGGTGCTACCCTCGTTCCTTTTCAGCAAAACATACCGAACAGAAAAACAAACCTTTTTCAAAAGTTCGCCCTTTTGTTATTTTTCAAAAAAATCCTCCTATTGCAGCACCTGCCAGAATGACAGGCTATAAAATCAAAACGATCGCATTTTATGTTCTTGAAAAAAAAATCCCGAAAAATATCTATAAAAAAAGTATTTGACCAGACTACTACCTGAATTGCTATACTGCGCGCAAACTAATACATACTAGTACGCTTCTTGCGGGTCAAAATCAGTCATGGCGCGGCTGAAATTGTCTTAAAAAAACATTACAATTAAACTCATACAAAAATACTTATGCACACATACAGATACACATTCCTATAGACATCACCTTATTGGTTGGTTTCAAATAAACTCGGCCTTTCATTTTGAGATCATCACAAACTTTTTTTCGAAACATTTTTGTTAGTCGTAGTTAACTTATATTTGTCACATTATATTTGATGTATGTATGTATTGTATTTTATTATGATTTGTTGTATTTGTATATTTTAAGTTGGCTTACTTTTGTGATATTTTCTTATAAATAATAAGCATAAAAAATTTCATTTGATATAAAATATTTCGAGATTTTCATTTATATATAAACATTTTTTTGTGTTCATTTTTACAGTTCAACTGTAGCGCATCCTTCCGAGTTGCCGCCATCGCCGCATCAATGGGAATGACGGCAAAATGAGGCCATAGCCGCCTAAAAGTAGATACTAATTCAAAACTACCATAATAACTACAACAAACAGCCAACAATACCACCCATCTTAACCAAATTATTTTCATTTAAATTTATTTAACAAAACAAACAAACTTACAACGCTGAAATAAATGAGAACAGCCGTGATCATACAGCAGTAGCTATACGAGTAACAACACAGACGAGAGCAAAGAGGGGCAGTAATAAGAGCAGCAGCAACATAAAATAGAGTGACAGCGACAAATATAATAAGAACTTTAATAGACTATAATTTTTAAGGATAAAGCAACGATTTTAATTTTTAAGTTAAAAGTTAAACAAATTTAAAGAATCATGAGGGGGAAGGCGGATCTTTTTGAAGGAATGATACTACGAAGGAAAGGATGAGCAGCAAAGCAGGCAAACTGAAGGGTGAATCTAAATATTATAAATATATATATTGTAATTAAATGGAATGTCTTAAGAGAGTAGTGTGACAAGGCACAAGACACAAGTAATCATTCCACCACCGAAATAAACTCAAACAAAAAAAAAACAAAAAGCAAATACAAGCGAGCAAAAACAAAAACAGTGCTGCACGAGAGGGCAGTGAGGACGTCATTTAGAGCAACACTAGTCGCCTGAGGTAAAATAACACAAGAAGTGAAGGGGAAACCATGAAGATAAGGAGGAGAGCTTTAGAGAAACTGCTAAAGCATAGCTGATGAAATAGACTTGAGCGAAGCGAAAGGGAGGTATACTCGTATACAGCAGACACCAGACAGCAGTGCAGCGCGGAGGCATTTCAATACGCGTATCAGTGCAGCAGTGATGGCATTGGCGCTCACATCCTTTGCAGGGTATGAGTAATATTGGAAAAGCACCGCTAACCAAGTGAGATAACGCAAAACGCGCAAAGCATAATTTCACAACAACAACAAAAATACAGCTGCAGCAGAGGGGAATACTCAAAACTGTCGCGAAAGGTGTTTGGGAGCAATTAATACAACTCTGTGTTACAGTGTATGTATGAATGTAGTAGTGAAACAGCAAAGCAAAGAAAATAAGCTTAAGAAAAACGAAAATACTTTGCAAATTACATAATTCGGGATTAAATGTAAACTTTAAACACATGCATACATGCGCAAATACGTATTATGATGGAAGGGGTATAAAAGTATACAAAATTCATGAATGTAAAAATTTAATACAGAAATGCGTAGGTACTGAAGATAAAGTAAAGAGAGGAAGGAAGAAAGAGAGAAAGAGAAGTGTTAAAGGAAGTAAGAGAGAAAGAGAGGGGGTATAAAAAAGACGAAAGTGGACAGAGAGAGGGAGAGGGGCATAAAAAAGAAGAAAGAAGAAGAAAAAGAGAGAGAAAGAGTCATAAAAAGGACGAAAGAAGAAGAAAAAGAGAGAGAAAGAGTCATAAAAAGGACGAAAGAAGAAAGAGAGAGAGGGAGAAAGATGCATAAAAAGAAAGAAAGAGAGGGAGAAAACGAAAACAAAACCACTAAGGATATTTGTCAAATGTAGCAACAAGCAACGTAAAACATCTTCACAAAAAGTATTCACGCCTTTCACGCCTCCATATATGCATATGTATGTGTATGCATAGAGGACATGAAATTAATGATTGGCGTTATAACCAACAACAACAAATCAATATATGTTGTAGGGCATCTCCATGCATATGTACATACATACATACATACATACATACATACACACATATATATATACTATATGTAAGAAGCAACAATGAAAGGAAACCTGACAAAAATGGACATACAAATTATACGAGTATGCAAATAAATTAAGCAAAAAAAGTGGAAGGCAGAAGAAATTCTTCTAGAGTACGCGTATGTATGTATTTATTATGTAACAACAATTATTATTATTATATAACTATTACTGCGACTACAATTACAATTACGATTACGATTATACATATTATGATTAACTTATATAACTAATGAACGTAATTAATTAATTAAATAATTAATGTAATTTGTTTGCCAAATTTACCTCAAAACCAAAAGTAAAACACTTTTTTTAAATACTATAAATACATACATAAAACAAACAAAATAATTGTATGTTAAAAACAACAAAAACAAATGTAATGCAACATACACACCTACATATGTACATGCTTGCATTGAAATTGCAATTTGAACAAGTCGCACATGCAGGTTATAATATTAATCACTAAATTTGCGACACATAGACGTTTTTATTTAAAATCTTATGCAGCAGCAGCGGAGCGTGTAAAAAATTTAGGTCTTCAAAAGCTGCACTACATAATTTTAGAATTCAAGTGTTTGGCGATTGAGTGCGCATGAGGGCGGCAGTTGCCTAAAAGTAAGAGTCAACGCCTGAAAGTATGTTACGAAAATTTGGTTAATTATATAGTAGCACCAAATTGTGGCAAAAAAAAGCAAGGTAAAAACGTGAATAGCACAAATTTTGGTTTCACATACAATTATTCTCAATTAAATATCACAAAAAAGCTACGAAAATTAAAAAAAAAAATTGCATTAAAATTCAAAATTAGCTATAGGTTGAAAATTACGAAATGAGCCTGGCAAATATGTAGATGTTGCTTTTATACATATTTACATACATATTTATTCCATTAGTACAAACAGAAGTATTGCCGTTTGCTGTAAATGTTGCATATCTTTGGGCGCGCAAAGCATGCATTTAGATTAGAGGGAGCTGAAGTGTAGAAAATTACGGTATCGCTCACTGGCATAAATATGAAGAGCAGGGAATCTGGAACAACTTAAGCAACAACAACATGCATAATACCGAACTGAACTGCGATACATTGCACTATGCGCAAACTAATAGTAGACCACAAATCCATGTATGCCATAGCTATAACGGGTGTACTCTTACGAGCTGGAGAACTTAAAATGATAACACAAAACCGAGATATTGTTGAAATGCATTTTTTTGTACTATAATCTGGTAGCTCATTTTATGGCATTTATTGCTTGACGATGACATCCGGCTTATGTCCGTCGCGGCTACGAGTTAAGTGTAAGTGGTCCATTCGATCAGTACGATTTTTGATTTTTGACTTTTTCCAATAAATCTGAATAATAAATCTAAAAGAGCTCAATCAGCAAAAATGCGAACGCAAACTATGGAGATTTGGCGTCAATCTTGCACGCACGAGCTGTATTTTGTAGGCAGGTAAGGCCAGATCCTTATGTATGTAAAATTTTCCACGTAGTCGATGGACAAAAGCCAACAAGTTGTGAACGATGGCGAATCGACATTTTAGCGTATTCTTCAACACTTCACTCTATAAACAACGCGAACAGATTTTTTAAATTTTTAAATTTTTTTTTAATATTTTTTTTTTTCGTCGAAGGATAGACGACAAGTGGAGAACGACCACGTATTGACATTTTAGCGTCTTCTTCAACACTTCACTCTATAAACAACGCGAACAGATTTTTTTAATTTTTTTCTTTTATTTATTTAATTTTTTTTAATTAAAATTTTTTTTTAATTTTTATTTTTTTTTTATTTGTTTTTATTTTTTATTTTTTTTTTGCAAAGTAAATTTCCACAATTTGCATGTGGTTTTCTGTCGTTAAACGATTTATGATGACTTGCCAAACCTTACCGAATAGAAATGTCAACAGAGTTTGCGATTCCCAGCTGCCAATCCATAGTTATCAATATCGATACTTCTCATGCAGCTATAAAAACACCCGCTATATATTTTTTTGTTTTTTTTATTTTTATATTTATGTATTTTGGTTTTTATTTTAATCAAAAATTTCCAACTTCAAGGTATATTAATAGACAGCGATGCGATCGATTAGCTTTGGTAGGGCTCACTAGACCTAAAAGCTGTCGAGGCACCACTTGCTTGACCCTAGTTTACTCCTCTTAATTTCCAATAAGGTAAAACCACTTCAATTCTCTAATAAACAATTAAATACGTCGGTTGTGAATGGTTGCGCATCCTAAGTCTATCGGACATCCAAAGAAATAACTGTTTACACTGTAGTGATCTCGCGTTCTGACAAGTGAGGTACAGTGGCAAAAATACGTCCAACACTCTCCACTTCCACCTCTCCTCACTGCTGCAGCTGTGTCTGCCACATTCACAGTCATTAGAGGAAATCCCCAAACGCTTGCCCCGTGCGCCCTTTAGGCAGTCCCCGATGATTATGCCAACTACTGTCATAATGGAAGGTCGATCAAGATAGATGAACAACCTACTAAGTTCTATTTTTCTCCACCCTAGGCCATACCTATCACAAGAGCAACTCTTGTTTTCGTTATTCAAGAAATATCTTCGAAAAATTAAGTTTTCCAATACACACTGCAATCCACAGCACTGTGCACAAGACACTCCTGAGCCCTTTAGTCACTGAGATGTTTGTGTTGACAATAATGTAAATTTAAGTTTAGTCAACAATGAGCTTAAAAATTAGTATTTGCTTTGCCTTTTTTGGCTAGAAATTGCAATAAGAGGAAAGAGATATTTGTCGGAGCACTCAGTTTTTTCCCGAGTCTAGCACACAAATGAGCAGTTTGCTAAGCACATTTGAAATGAATGTTAATATTAATGTCTTGCAACGTCCATGCATGCAATTTTTGCGAATGCTTTGGGTACGCGTAAAAGCTTATATATGGATGATTCGCTGTTGGTCGTTGCAGAAGTAATTTTGCGAAGAAAGTATTAATTCATTTATATCTATTCCACTTGCAAGTGTACAGAGGCATACCTCCTGATATGAGGAAAGAAAATGCAAAGTTGGTGCATTTTTTTAATAAAAATTTAAAATATTTTAAAAGTTCGATTTGAGTCACCCGATTACGGCGCTCGCATACTTTTAGCGTGCTAATATTTATTAAGAACAGTTTTATTTTTTTTTCAAATATTTCACAAACTTACAAATTGGGAAATTCGTTTCGCTTCGTTTACCGTCTGAACAACGTCTAATTGGGCGAGTGTTTGGAAAGGCGTGAAATGAGAGGGCAGAATTCTGCTTTCGAGTGCACGTGGCAGCCGAAGTTACGCAGCTCAATGTCATTTTTCACCCTGGCTAATGGCCAAACCTGGTAAATCTATCATCAGCCTTGTAAATACTCATATTTGCTCGTATGGAACGAAGCTACTCGACGGGCGAGCGTCGCTGAGGACGAGAGGTATTAGTGTGCGCAGTAAAGGAACTGAATACGTTGAACGTTCTAAAAACTAAGGATTTATTTAGCACAAGAAAAAAATTTCATAAAGTCAAAAAATTATTATAAACAAACTGCTATCGCGGCTAATGTTGAAATGCCTGAGTGCATTCCTTATTGCACGGATTTCACTGCTCTAGATCGCTTAGCCATCGCGTGTAGGATAAAATGTATAAAAAGCCTGCTGGTTCCTCTGGCAGTGACACTGAGAGACTGAATCGAAGAATTGAAATTCATTCAGGCTCTACTGTCGTCTCACATCGTTAGTTTACATTATGAGGAGGTTAAGACTTCAACGCTAATGGCCTCAAATATCTTTGAATGAAAACGTGACTCTTTTACTATACCTATGCCTATCTTATCTTGCAGCTACGCACTAATTTGGCAGGCTATATACCGAATTTTTATTTCTGCCATGAAAAAGCTCCTCATAAAAATATCTGCGGTTCGGAGTCGGCTTGAAACTGTAGGTCCCTCCATTTGTGGAACAATATCAAGAGACGCACATCACAAATAGGAGGAGGAGCTCGGCCAAACACCCAAAAAGGGTGTACACGCCAATTATAGGTATATATATATAATCTGTTAGATAATTTCATGGCATTTATTGCTTGAATATGACATCCAGCTTATGTCCCCTACGAACTAATTTGGGCGGATATATGCCAACACGGGCCCTCAACGGTAAAATGGCGTGGGCGGCTATAGCCCGACACTCGTCCCCAATAGGTTAAAGAACACCCAGAAATATGCAACATTTTCAGCGCGGCAGTTTTTCTTCTACTTTTAGCAAATGTAAAATGTACTTTCGTTGCTTTTAGCATTTCGCATGCATTAATATTTCGAACAGCCATTTTTAGATTTGAAATTGTAGCATAGTGAACTTCGGAATTTTCCTGTTAGAACGTACGTAGTGCGCAAGTTTCTAAATATTTAGGGTAATTTTTAAAGTAAAATTGTAACGTGACGTACGACAGCCGTTTTTCTGTATATTTTGTAGCTTTTTTTCACGGAGTTTAATGCATCATATTTTCACTTCTTTTTGATCGAATAGAGAAATTGAACGCACTTGCATCTGCGCCTCTGAAGTGCGTCACGCTAAAATAGCAAACAGAACGAAAAGAACAGTTCCTTCTTTTTTTCGTATTCCCCCTTAAAGGGTGAAACCGGTTTAGGAGGTGTTTTTCGAGAATTGTTTGAACAAAAAAGCAATAATCAGAAAATGTTGAAGTTTAGAGCATATTTTATTTATATTTTTAGGTACACTTTCAAATTTTTTTGAAACTATTTCCGCGGGTGATAGTGACGTTAGAGCGTGCTGTCCATGGACGATCGCCATCCGAGTGTCTGGCTGGTGGGAATTGACGAAGTTGCAATATTTCTCTGAAATTAACAGCAATTTTGTTTTTATTAACAACATATTGTATTTCCTAAGAATATGAACCTAATTGTGGTAAAAAAATATTGAAAATTGCATGCTTTTGAGGCGCTTGAACACAAAGTAGTTTTTTTTAAACCATATTTTTTCATTTATTTTGCTAGAAAAACCATATTTTAAATAATAATACAATCCCAGAATTAGGTGCATATAGATTAGAATTGAATAAAGAAAAAATCCCGAACAATTTTAGAACGATTGGTCGATAACTTATTAAGCTAGAATTCCCACTAATTGAAAAAAGTAGTTTCCAGAAAAACGTCATTCTAACTAATGCGCGCTACGGTGCGGAACCGACGGGCAGTCACTTAAGTGCTCATAGAATCGGGAATAATGCGAATTTCGGTTTAAAATTTTTACCACACATTCTTGAGTGGTTATACTAACGATTTATGTAATAAAAATAATCGATTTTTTGATCCATCTAAACCGGTTTCCCCCCCTTAACTGCGTAGTGTTAAATTAGTACTCGTAAAATTCGCGGTATGCAGCCAACAAATCAGCATAAAAAACATTTAAGATTAATAAACTGCGCTTTTGAAAGACACATTTTTTTTTAATATATTTTTTAATATTTTTCAATTGTAAAATATGCTGCCAAAAATTGCTTAAACTTGTTTGCGCTATTCAACAAATTTTGTTCCATTACATTTTAAATAAATATTAAATTGTAAAAATTTGAGAGATTCAAAAGAAAAAAAAAAACAAAATCATTTTATAACGTAGTTCAGTACCAGAAGCAAAAATGTATAAAAAAATTATATTTAACTCAAAGTTATGTACACGTATCCAACTGCTTTAGCTGTGTTTTGTAAGAAAATGCCTAAAGCAAGGCGAAAATATGTAAGCTAAAGAAGAAAAAAGAAAATATGTAAGCGAAAAGCTAAATAAGTTAAAATGGAATTGTAGAAATGTCAAAAATTGCAAAGGATAAGCTGAAAAATTAAATTAGTACGCGCTGAATGTGCGCATTTATATAAATATACAGACATGCAGATTGTAATTTATGTTTAAATTTTGTATTAGTAACGTTTAGCAAAAGGTATACACATTCACACACTCACACACACACACACACACACACACACACACACACACACACACACAGGCAAACACAAAATGGCACACAAACTGATTTATAGCAAAGTATGTATTGTAAATTTTCAACGTGTGCTTATGTAAAGGACTATTTTTCTTCGGACTGTTTAAGTTTGGCGGTCGCTTGACTTGTTTGCAGCTGCGCAGGAGCTCAGTAGCCAGCGCCGCTCGTATCAAGCGCCACCGTAGTCCTTCTTAAATTTTAAGTTTAACGCTTGCTGAGTGTGTCTTTGATTGTAGTGACACACATACATATGTACATACACATATAGGTGCATAAAAACATAGGCATATATACATACATATATACATATATATATATTTTTATATGAATTACTTACTATGCAAATAAGCAAACATCGTTAATTAATTCAATAATTAATTGATTACAATTTAAGCTTGTGGACTGATTTCAAATAATATTTTTTATTTTTTTCTCTTTAATATTTTAATCACCATATGTATGTTTTTTGGCGCTTAATTTTTTTGTAATGGATTTTATTGTTTAATTAAACATGACGTAGTTTTAAATAAAGTCTTAAACAAACAAAAAAATTACCTTCCAAAATCTCAAATCTTGCATAGACTTAAATTCAAAAAAAAAAAACCAAAAAAAAACACGTCAAGCTGCAAATGTATGACAAAACAAGTACATACGCAAGAAATTGTTACACTTCAATCACTACCAATTTACTATTATAATTAAATTTACAATTACTATTTACGGTTTACTATTTACGGTTTACTATTTACGATTTACGATTTACTCTACTTACTATTTGCTACTGTTGCGTGTACATTCACTACCAAGTTGCATATACCTATGATACCTATTTTGATGTATGTACGTGTAATTATTATGTCTCTTACTCGATGTTAGCATATTTTAGTGACATTTTTCGATTTTAAGCGTAAATTTGTATGCATGGAAAGGTAGAAATGTAGCAGACAATTTCGAAAAAATGCAAGCAAAAAAACAAACAAAAAAATGAAATGAGTTACAGTTGAAAAGTATTTTTCGAAATCATCACCCATTTAACAAAATTTTCCAAATAAAAAGATTCACGCAAATTTTTTACATAAACGCAAATGAAAAAAAAGCTTGTGTTTTTTGTGCTGCTGAAATGCAATGAATGGATGCCGACCAGTTTTCCCAATCCATTCTTCCCAAAACTTTTTTCCCAATGCTTACTTTTCCCAAAGGCAAATGTTCCCAAATTTTTTCATCCAAACTGTTTTCCCCAAGACTTTTTTCCCAAATACATTTTTTTCCAAAGAGCAAAAAATTATTTATTAATGATATACAAATTATAAAATGTGTAAAAATTCTTTAGAGGCTGATATTGTGTCCAAGGAGTCGAAGATACTCAGAAATTTCGCTCCCTTTGTAATCTTCATATTGAGCCACTATACTTCTCATTCTCATCTTTGATTGTAACCATTTCTTTTTTGGAGCTGCTTTTACTTTTTGTCCCAGGTCTAATTGTCTTAAAATTGTTTCTGTGTCACACTGCTCTTTCAGAAACTCTTGAAGAAGATAGTACAATGATGGATGGTTTTTTCCAACCATAAGTTGAAATCTGTTATGCCACCCCTCGCTTATATTGTCATTCAACTTTTGAATGACATATTTTTCCCCCAAAACAAGTTTGGGAAAAATAGGATTTTAATTGAATTGGGAAAATGGTTTTGGGAAAATTGGTTTGGGAGTTATTTTATTGGGAACAAAAGTTTTGGGAAAAATGACTTTTGGGAAAAATGGATTGGGAAAAGTGTACGGTAACCGTTTTTGGTGTTTTCAGGGTGTATAGCGAGAGTATGAGTACATACGAGGGTGGATTGATAAGTCTTTAGAATGAAAAACTAGACATTGGTTTTTTAACAAAAAATTGATTTATTTTTCAACATAATCTCCTTTTAAGTCAATACATTTCTTTCAACGCTTATCTAACATATTTATTCCTTCTTTAAATAAGTTTTTTCAAAACCTTCAAAATGAGTATTTGTTTCAGCTATAACTTCACTTCAAAACCTTCAAAATGAGTATTTGTTTCAACTATAACTTCACTATTTGACACAAATCTTTTTCCGCCGAGCCATTTTTTCATATTTGGAAAAAGGAAAAAGTCACTGGGAGCTAAATCAGGCGAATATGGCGGATGAGGGAGCAATTCATAGCCTAACTCATTTATTTTTTCCTGCGTTTTCCAAGATGAATGTGAAGGAGCGTTATCATGATGAAAGAGGATTTTCTTCTTCTTCAAATGTGGCCGTTTTTGCTTAATATTTTGGTCCAATGTATCCAACAAAGATAAATAATATTCAGCTGTGATGGTTTTACCCTTTTCAAGATAATCTATGAAAATTATACCTTGTGCAGCCCAAAAAATAGATGCCATCACCTTACCAGCTGATGCAACGACTTTTGCCTTCTTTGGAGCACTTGAGCCACGTTCTACCCATTGTTTGCACTGTTCTTTAGACTCTGGTGTATAGTGGTGGATCCACGTTTTATCCATCGTTATGAAACGACGCAAAAATTCCGATGGATTTCTGTTAAACATGTCTAAACCAACTTTTGAAGTCGACATTCGGTTCATTTTTTGCAGAGGAGTTAGCAAACACGGCACCCATCTTGCTGAAAGCTTTTTCATACCCAATTCATCATGTATTATGTTATGCACACGTTCATAACTAATGTTCACAATGTCAGCAATCTCTCTCAATTTAATTCTTCCATCTTGTGTGACAATTTTGTACACTTTGTCCACCATTTCTGGAGTCGTTACCTCTTTTGGCCTCCCAGAGCGTGGCTCATCTTTGGTGCTTATCCGACCACGTTTAAACTCGTTTACCCAATTGTAAACCATTGCGTTTGAGGGTGCATGTTCCCCTAATACTGTCTGCAACTCCTCAATAATTTGTTTCTGGTTTAAACCTTTCAAATGAAAGTACTTTATAACAGCACGAAGTTCACTTTTTTCCATTTTTAATAAAAATACAATAGTGGTTTGCAAAAATAATTCTCAAAAAAGTACCGTTTGACCATATGTTATGAAATTTTGACAGCTCGCTTTTGACAGTTCACTTTTAACGATCACAATAATTAAGTAAATTAATGACCGATAGATGTCGCAATTTTAAAGACTTATCAATCCACCCTCGTACACACACACACACACACGCGCGCATATTTATTATATATACCTATGAAATGAGACTTTGTTTTCAATTTCAAGCATTTGTTAAAAAAAAATGGTTACAAATTTAATCCTCAAAATAATAGCCATTGCTAGCGACACATTTTTCTCCATCTCTCAGGCAATTAATTTGTGGATGCCGCGCTAAAAAATTGGTGATCTTTGGCCGCAAACCAATCATCGAGCCATTTTTTGGCTTCTTCGTGAGAATTGAAGCGCTGCTCGGAAAGTGTTTGGCCCATCGTTGCAAACAAATGATAATCCGAAGGCGCCAAGTCTGGTGAGTAAGCCGCCTGCACCAGCGGTTCGCAATCGTACGTCTCCACCAATTCCCGGGTCGCTCTTGTTCGATGTGGCGGTGCATTGTCATCAAGAAAAATTACTTTGTGACGCCGATCGGCATATTATGGGCGTTTTCGGTGTATAGCGCTATACAAATCGGCCAATTGTCGTTGGTAGCGTGCACCGTCTACTGTTTCACCTGGTTTTAATAGCTCGTACCAAATCATACCACACTGATCCCAGAAAACACACAGCATTGCCTTGCGGCCGAAACGATTTGGTTTGGCCGTTGTTTTTGGCTTGTGGCCGGGCGGACCATACGATCGTTTACGCTTGGGATTGGAGAAATACACCCATTTTTCATTACCCGTAACGATTCGATGCAAAAAAGACTTCCTTTTGAACCGGGAGTGCGGCATTTCGCAAGTGATTTTTCGGTTCTCTTGCTGCCTTTCAGTCAGTCAGTTCATGCGGCACCCATCTTCCGACCTTTAAAATCATGCCCATGTCTTTCAAACGTTTGAAAATGGTTTTTTGGTCACTCCCAACTGCTCTGCCAGCATTTCTTGCATTTGACAATCATCTTCATTCAACAATGCTTGCAATTCGGCGTCCTCAACCTTTTTCGGTGGCCGGCCACGGCGCTCGTTCTCCACGCTAAAATCACCACTTCGGAATTTTTCAAACCACCTGAAGGAAGCACTGTGCTCTACTTAGAGCATGTCCACCATAAGCTTCTATAAGCATTTGATGAGCTTGAGAAGCGTTTTTCTTCAATTGATAACAGAAAATCAACGATGTCCGCAAATCGTAGTTTGAAGGCACGAAATTCGACCTTTTTAAGAGCGACAGAAATGCATTGTTATATGAAACGTAACAAACAATGAACTGAATATTGTTGACAGATGACAGACGAAAAAAACAAGACATTTGAGAAGGTTTAAAAATACTCCTAGCGACATCTATGGACTAATAGCTGAAAGTCTCATTTCATAGGTATACACCAGAAAAAATACTTCTGCTTGAGTTGCGTGAAAGAAATGCAAGGTGGCGCCAAATTAACACTAATGCCAAGTCGCTGAATCGTTCGCGTGCAGCCAATTCGTTGAGAAATCATGATTTTTTTTATGAAGCTACTGCACAGTTTTTTTTTGTTTTTTTTTCCCCCTATTCACTCCGCATAGGGCCTCGACAATAGTCAGTCTTGCGCTAGTTTCGTTAATCTGTGGTTTCTGACAGGGTAGGTGATTAGCCTGCACACTGCATGTTTCATGCGATTTGTTTATGATAAAATATTGTTAAAATAAAATTTTTTTAAAATTCTCTTCGGTTATTTTTTGTTGAAGCTTAGAAGTTACCTTTTGAATTTTTTCTAATTTTCTGTTGGCGTTTATATAGTAGAAATAAGCGCCGGACGCGAACGACCCATTTTGTTTTTTTTGGCGGTGAGGTTGGCTTAAAAATGCCTTCGCACTATATAGTAAACGTCGCTACTACGTGTGTGGTGATTCCACTAAAACTATGCCTCTTCTTATCTTGGATTTTTCACTCCACCCCGGGACTGCTTGGGGCTGCTTCCGCATTGCTTCGAGGTAGAGGGCCAAGACGGCGTCCTAAGAAGGACACTTACTTACTCACCCTGCGTGCAGGGTCGCCTGTTTTGAGAAACCTATGCTCAATGCTCTTCAGCATAACTTTCCATTTTACGCTTCTTTTTTCGGATAATATCCTCCGCAAAATTTGCGACGGCATTCCATTTTCCTTCAACTATCATCATTTTCTCGATAATTTCTTCAGGTGTAAGTACACCAATAGCTCGTTGCAGACCTGTTCTCTTTACGTTCCACCTCTCGCGTGTGTGCTCCGCATCATCATACTCAGTATCTCCATATATGCAGTTTGGTAGGCTCACTTTTCCCATTCGCTACAAATACGTACTTGCGGAAGACCCATGTCCGGACAAAAACTGTTTGAGATAATAGTTAACCTCACCGTGCTTTCTTTCTACCCACTTTTTTAGATCTGGTATTAATCTCGCTGTCCATCTACCATACCGTTCAGAGTTCCATCTGAGTGTGAGCGTTTGAACTCTGATATCGGAGAAGCGTGGTACTAGGATTCCTGTGTTTTTTGCCTCCCATCTCCGTTTGCGCTCTTGTGCTGGGTCGCGAACGCTGGAACGACATGGGAATAGGATTAATCAGACATTTTTTCTTTTTCTGTAACTTTTTTACTAAATAAAAAAAATCATATTGAGTGATGGAAATGTTTACTTTACCATTTAAGCGCTCTATTGCTTGGTTGCCTGTTCACATGCTGCTACCGCTGTGTAGTTCACAAGTATCAAATATGATTGAGGTAACACATAGGCTCAAAAGTACCGGACCTATAAAAGAAAGCACGTTTTTTTTTTGTGTTTTGCTCAAAATTAGCTTTATTCATTAACGTAATTTCCATTAAGAACAACGCAATCAAATCAGCGCCGCTCTAACATTTCAATAACACTTTTGTAGAACGATTTATCTTTTGCCCCTCAGAATAGGCCTCACATTCAGCGATAACCAGTTCATTCGAGTGAGATTTCTTACCGGCAAGTTCATCAAGCGGCCGCCGTAGCCGAATGGGTTGGTGCGTGACTGCCTATTCGGAATTCAGAGAGAACGTAGGTTCTGGGTTCGAATCTCGGTGAAACACCAAAATGAAGAAAACGTTTTTTCTAATAGCGGTCGCCCCTCAGCAGACAATGATAAACCTCCGAGTGTATTTCTGCCATGAAAATTCTCCTCATAAAAAATATCTGCCGTTCGGAGTCGGCTTGAAACTGTAGGTCCCTCCATTTGTTGAACAACATCAAGACGCACGCCACAGATAGGAGGAGCAGCTCTGCCAAACACCCAACAGAAGTGTGCGCACCAATTATATATATATAAGTTCAATTCATGTAGTTTTGCCATTGCTTTTATTGACTTGTGAACCGGTGCGTTGCCTTGATTGAACAAAATTTGTTTCTTTCCCATATGCGGACGTTTCTTTGCCATTTTGGCCTTCAAACGCCTCAACCACACTATATTAATATTCAGTGTTGATTATATTTTCTTTCTCGAAATAGTCGATGAATATTTCCCCACGCACATCCCAAAATACCACGGCCATAACCTTTCCGACCGTTTGTTGCGCTTTCGGGTGCCTTGTACGAGGTTCACCAGTTGTTGTCCACTCAGACGGCAATCATTTTGATTCCGCAGTGATGTGATGGATCCATGTTTCATTCTTTGTTCCATATCAACGCAGAAATTCCGGTTTATTACGCTTGAGCATGGACAAACACTGCTCAGAATCATCAACACGTTCTGCTTTTTGGTCAACAGTGAGCAAATGCGGCACCCACTTTGAGCAGAGCTTTCTCACAGTCCAATACTCATGCAACATAAAGCCAACTCATACTTTTGATATCTTTACGATGTCAGCTAAATCAAGCAACTTCTCTTTTCGATCATTCAAAATGATTTTGTGGATTTGTTTCCTGTTTTCTGGTGTTATCGCCACATTTGGATGTCCACTGCGTTGTGCATCATCGGTGGCTCTACGACTACGTTTGAAGTCAGCAAACCCTCGTTTTATTGTTGTTTCTGATGCAGTGGAGTCCCCATAACAATTTTCAAGCAATTGCTTCACTTGAACCGTATTTTTCTCCATCAAGAAGCAGTGCAAGATTAAAACAGCAAATTCTTTTTGATCCTTTTTTTTTAAATAACAAGAGTGGAACTCTTAGCACAATAACTTACGAACTAATTAGAAAATCATGAATACGGTGCTTGCACGATGGGTTTTACTTGGTGTTTCGTCAAATAACCCAGCACAATTTGGGCTCGATGCGATGGCGCGTTAACATTATGCAAAATCCAAGTATTGTTTGCCCATATTTCCGGCCGTTTGCGACGTACAGGGTTTGATTGAAAAGTAATGAGCCTTATTTCTTTTAAGCAGTTTTATTAAACCTTTGGCTCATACAACTAATATTCTTCAAAATAGGACCCTTGAGCATCAATACACCGCTGGTAGTGGTCCTTCCACTGCAGGAAACATTTTTTAAACTCGTCCGCCGGAATCGCAGACAGAGATTGGTCCCCGTAAGCCTCCTTGAGTAGCCCAATGGTTTCGGTACTCCTTTTGTTTAGCTTTACGCAAAATTTGATCGAGTAACGTTACTCCAACAATCGCTGCATTTTCGCCACTGCAAACTCCTAACACACTTTTAAAACATCTTTCACGCGCGGAGCGATGTTGACTGCACCGCTGTTGCCAGCGAACTGGGACCGGTTTCTAGTGGAAGGGGAAGGTCCAACGATCATTTTGCCCCACCAGCCGATTCGGTTGATCGCTTGACAGACGCTCCGCGCCGGAAGGCTCATTACTTTTCCTTCAAACCCTGTACAGCATCTTTCAAAGGCTTCAAAACGAATAAATAGTGACAGATGTGTGTCTTCCAATCCTACCAACATAAGAAAAAAATATGGACCGGTTCCCACGTGCGCGGTTCGTTTAAACTAAACATTCCTGGTACTTTTTGATCATAGGCAGGGCCGTAGAGAGCATATCCGGGCCCCATTGCCCATTGGAAAATTCCGGGCCCCGGGGGAAAATTGCAAATGCGGGCGCTTTCCAATAATGTCTAATTCATATAAATACGTTTAATCTCAAGTCCGGGCCCCTCTGAGAACTCGTCGGGCCGGATCATAGGGTAAATCTTCCGATGGGTGACTAATTTTGCGCCATCTTGTATCTTTCCCATACATTTGCACACATTTCTCAAGGTAAGCTAATTATCTAAGCAGACAGCGGCATGAGCGCAAGACTACAAAGTTGCGTTAGACTCGCGTACTTTTCTAAGTAGTTGAAAGTCGCGTAGTCAGAAAAGTTTTAGTTTTAAAAGTGGCAAAAAAAGAAAACAACACAGCTTTCTTAGTGAAACCCATTTAGCTTCATATTTGTATATTTGTTATTAATAAATTATTATTATTATTTTAAGTCTAAGATTTATACCCGCGCGCACTTGTGCACACAGGTATTATATATATATGTATATTTTGCTCTAAATGGGCCATTTTCCTTCTAAGTTTATATGTAAAAAGCCATTGCATTGCATTACGCCTGCATGGAAGCCACACACACGGACATACCGCCCACGCCCAGTGAAAATTGCTACGCTCGCCCGAAGTGCAGTCGCGCAGCCAACCGTTCACACACACACGCACACACCCACACACGCATGCATACATGCACGAATGCAGTATTAAACATTTCTAAAAAGAAAAGGGGGAGAAAAACAACAACAACTACCACTTAGTTGCACGTGAGCTGGAGGGGTGCGCTAGATTGTTTTATGCAGCGTACAGTTTCTAGCATTAATTCATTATTCTTCACTATTTACTAGACACACATACAAACATAGATGTTATGTGCATATATTCGTAGTTAATTTTACGAAATATCAGTTATGACCCATAGCAATAAAGTTAGTTAGGTTAAGTTTGCATCATTCACATAGACAATTATTTGTATGTATTTACTTAAAACAAAAAAAAAAATCATATTTGCTAGCTGCTTTAATTAAGACTGAACTTAAGCGGGAACGAAGGAAAATCGAAAAGCGTAAAATTGCTTCCCAAATTTATGGACAACCCATTTTGTAAAATTCGATTTAAATAACGTAAAATATTTAACTTCCTATTTCATTGAGCAATCATTACTTGCTTGCTACAAAATAAAATTACCTACTACAGTCATAAAAAAAAAAAATTGGGCCTACTTCATTTATGCTAATCATTACTGGTGCTACAGTTCGAAAGGTGTTGCAGTTCACTTTTCTCACATTCGCATTAATGATTTTATAAAACAACAAAAAAAGTGTGTAGTATCTTAATTTTATATGGGCAAAATCTGCTGAAAATCGCTGCTACAGCTGTCTGTTAAGGGGTTAGGGGTAGTCAGAGGCCCGAAAAAATGGTGATTTTCAATAATTTTTTTTTTATAGTCAATTGCTATATCTATATATCATGTTTCGATTAGACTTAAGCAAAATTAAAAAAAAAAATTAATAATTGTAAAAGCTATCGCTGTTTGTGTGGAGCCCGTTTCTCCAGAAGTCCCTTGCGGTGATCGTCACAAGTCTTTGGAAATGCATCTAAAATCAATCGGACAAGAGAAATTAGTTTTATTAATAGATAATCTTGTGGCTGATCGAAGCGTTGTTGTTTTTTTTTTCTTTCAAATAAGAATATGGCGGCCTCAGGAAATATTTTTCAGATTTTCGAGAAAAAAACCGACAATTAATTGTTAAAAAAAAAGGAAACTTTTGAAAAAAAATGCCCTTCAATCAGGCGCAAGTCTTTTATATTTTTCAAAAGCAGTATAAATCCTATTGCAATCTACCAATCCGTTTTTAAGTTACAGTGATCACCAGTTCAAAAAAACTAGTTTTGAGAAAAACGCATTTAAAGTTTTGCCATCGAGCTCCAGAGCGCCCGAGGAGCACCCTTTGCTAATTGTTAAATAACTCGAAAAGTATTTGTCGGATTCTCTTCAAATTTTCACATCAAATTTTTAAGATATTATACTTTAAGAAATGTATTTTTTGTATTCTGACTACCCCTAACCCCTTAAATACTAGCGCATCAAACTTGCAAGCAGGTACTGAAATTGCGCCGCTACTTCCTAGTTTGCATGTTTGCTCTCGCTACCACTCTGAACTCGAATAGCTGAGTAGGGGAGCAAGTAGCGCAAAACGTGCGATCTATAGTTTTACTTAAGGATGATAGAATACACGATTGCGCCTACACAGGCCAACAACCAAAAAACTTTTTCGATAATTTTAACTAAGGTTTTAAGGTTTTTTTATGCTGTAAACGAATATGACCTTGAAAATGCTCCAGCACGTCAGGAGTTTTGGCAATTTGAGGTTAAAAAGTCAAAATATGCAGATTTTGGCCATTTTTTTAATTTTTTTTGGGCAAGGTAAAGTTTTTTTTTAATTTTCCACAACGGCATCGCAAAGTACTAGTCTTCAGCTTTAAAATCCATTTTTTTAAATATTTTTACGATTGATATAAAAAAAGTTATTCTATTTTGAATTGGAGACTTTTAGATATGCAAATTCAACCTTTCTAACTCTCTAACGCCCCTGTAAAGGGCGAATTCAAAATAGTATAACTTTTTTTATATTAATCGCAAAAATATTTTTAAAAATGGATTTTAAAGCTGAAGACTAGTACTTTGCGATGCCGTTGTGGAAAATTAAAAAAAAAACTTTACCTTGCCCAAAAAAAAATTAAAAAAAATGGCCAAAATCTGCATTTTTAGACCTTTTAACCTCAAATTGCAAAAAAACCTGACGTGCTGGAGCATTTTCAAGGCCATATTCGTTGTTAGCATAAAAAAACCTTCAAGAAACACCCATAGCCGTTTTAAAAGCTGTAAAAAAGCGAGATTTTGTTGGCCTGTGCTATTATTCATGTGTACTCCAGCTATCGCTACTACTCTCACTTCTGTTGCTGCTATTCCCATGGCTACTATTTGAGCAGTGTTCGTTTTTGTTTTTTTAGATGCATTTTGTATGCGATTTAGCAGTGTTACACTGAGAATCATCATCATCATTCATAGCATCACAGCTCGTTGTGAGCCTTAGCTTCCCCCACAATTCTTTTCTATGCATCTCAGTCCATAGCCAGACTACGATAGTTGATCACTCCTATGCTTCTGAGGTCGTCCTCAACATCGTCTAACCACCGTTTCAGCTGCCGTTCTCTTCGCTTTTCACCAAGCATGTGCGCATTTAGAACTTTGCGAGGTATTCGTTCATCTCGCATTCTGCAAAAGACCCTAACCATCCGATGCGCTGCGATTTGGCAAACCGCACAACATTTTCGCCTTGCTGGAACTCCTCTATCACGCTGTTATATCTGATGCGATATACCCCATGTTCTTCTCGTTCTGGACCCAGTATTCTTCTTTCCAGATTGCTTAATTGTATTCGCTTTCAATGTCCACGCTTCGGATCCACTACTCATCTGTTCCAGTTTAGAGTAGTAGCGGGAGCAGAGCAATGTTTTATAATATTGCCGCTACGAAACAGTTAATACAAACCCTGCTTGCAAGCATGATCGGCTAAAAACTGTCGCGCGAGCAGAGGTATCTAACATTTTTTCCTACAAAAAAAAAGAACGAACACCTTATTTCGACAATTTTGACAGCTTGAAGTTTGAATTAAATTTACAAATTGTCAGTTTTAACGCTTTGTGGTTCCACCTTATTCGATATGCATCATTCACGCATATCGAACCAAAGATCTTACGAAGAATTTTTCTATCGAAAGCCCCTAATAACCGTATATCGCTGTTCGTCAATGTCCAGGACTCAGCGCCATACAGTAAGACCTTTTTTTTGTATATCGAGAGAAGACCCTGCTTTTCAATTGCCTACCCAGCCCAAAGTAGCCCAGCCTGTTGGCAAGAGTTATTCTTTGTGGGAACCCTTGTTCTTCACTACGCCGAAGTCGGAATTTTTAATCGCAACCTCCTGTCCAAAACGCGTAGAGAGTTGTTGACACAAAGCGCATGGCATCATCATCGTCGTCATTATCATCGAACAGCTTTACAGCACCTGGCAACCTTTAGCTCGTTCATGATACATTTCCATGCATCTCGATTCTCGGCTCAGTTCTCCAGTTTCTAACCCCCAGTGCACTCAGGTCCATTAAAACTTGTTCAAACTATGTAAGTCTTGGACGTTCACATGCTTTAGGCGCTACGGAGGAGTTGTATGGCACAATTGATTTCTGGGTGCGGGCATCGCTCATGCGCGTAATATGACCCAACCATCGCAGTCTTTGGAACTTAACGTATTTCACGATGTCCTCGATGGCATGACTTATCTACAGTAATTCTTCATTTTAGCACATCCGGTAGATACCATCTTGCAGTCGCAGCGGACCAAACACTCACTTTCGATTGCATCCGAATTCTTTGACATAATTCTTATCTGGATTCCTGGTCACAGCGATATTGCGGGAAACCGTAAGGCGAACAAGAGCTGACCAAAGAAGAGACAAGTGAGGGGATTTCCTCGCAATGGGAGAGAATTGGGATCCTCCTAACTGCCTGCAAGAGCAGATCCTGGAAAGATGGGCTTCGCGACAACTCAGCAAGCGCTGGGCAAGTACACAAACTTGTGAGTGAGCTTCTGAGATTGACAAAATCTCAGCTCTCAAGCCTCATGGGTTTTCTCACAAGACACTATTCGCGAGGTGTGCATGTGGTGAGAATTGCAATTACCTCAAATCCCTTTTCGCGTCGGTTGTATGAAGGATGAGGTGAAATCATCTCAGCACCTTCTGCTTAACTAAGAAGCAACCATACTCCTTGGGCAACCATTCTAACCCAAACGAATCTTACCTCACTCTTAGACACTAATCATCTTTAGAAATCGTTGTCCAGCATTCGCATTCGTATTCCAGAACTGGCCGTATTATTTAATTGCATCGACGTAGTTTGCCATCTCGTGTAAAAAGTTTAGATTGGAATAGTTTGGTATGAGCGAAATATGCTAAGTAGTCTGCCGCAATCCTGCTTTGTATTGTGTCGTATGAGCTTTTGTTGTTTTGCATTGTGACGCCCAGATACTTAAACGAGTGTACGCCCTCGAAGCGCTAAGTGCCAATTACCATATCTTCTGGCTGCCTTCACGCCACCTTACGTGAAATCTTTAAATATTTGAGGTTTTCTGCAGTTATTATGGGGATTCTGTAGATATGTTTGAAAATAAAAAAAATAAAAACGTAACACTGCAAACTGACTTCATTGGTGTGAAAAAATATACTCATACATACCTAAGTGAACTTCGTGACCCTTAGCGAACTGTGTGCCATTAGCCTCGAAGCGCTGTAAATCGCGCTTTACTGATTTCAAACATTCAAGCATTCAGCGCATCGAATTACCCGATTTCCTTTTGAAAAATGTCACTCGTACATTTAGCACATGCAGTTATGGGTTTATTTTTATATTCAAATTGAAAATGTTGTAAATAAATATTTTATTTTATTTTAATTTTCATTTAGCGATAAGACACTTTTAGTTGAATTTCTGTAGCCATTAGTTAGTAATAGTAAAAGTATAAAAATAAAAGCAACATAAAGAGAGAAAAAACCTCTTTTTCAACATTCAACATTTTTTTGTGTATCAAACTTTCACAGCGATCTCATAGAGCAAGGCGGCTCTGTTTGAGAAATTGCATTGAAATGAAACGAAAAGAGCGCAGGCAGCAAAAAGAAGGACGGCTGGGAATTCAATGAAAAGTGAAGATAATTTTTTATTTACTTATTGATGAGCTTTACAAGCAACGCCCTGTGGCGCACTTATCCCAGCGATGCTGGACGTTGTGTGGTACTCACAGCGCTGAAAAAGGGCTTTAACCTAATTTTTATTTCAAATTCAACTCTTAAACGAACCTGTGAATTATTTTTGACTCTAAAGTATTCTTTAACTCTGAACTCGCGCTCTCAACCGTCTGACAAATACGAAATTGTTTATTAATTAGCTACGGAACTATTGCTAGACTATGGACTATGGGCCTGTTCATGTAAAAATGATGCAGCAACTGAATTTCCGAGAATTCGCTCTCAAAGAGAAAAATATCAAAAACAAATACAAACACAATTTGCAAGTTTTATGCATAGCTTATTAAATTGTTGGCGGGAAAAATCACTAAATTACTAAATAAAAAACATTTTGTGTGAATGATGGAAATCTTCATTTTAACCTTTACGCGCTCCATTGATTGCCTGTTCACAAGCTGTTGGAGCTGTCTAGTTCACAAGTGTCAAAAATGATATGGCATTTGCGCAAATTAGAATTCTTCCGTTAGGTTGATTAATTTTGCGCCGCTTTGTATGAAATGCATACACTTTTCTACCTTTCGCCGCTTTCTTTGTTTAAGATTTCTTAGTTGCCAATGCACCCAGTTCGTTTCTTCGTGTGTTTTTCTTGTTTCAATTTTTCTAATGCAAAAATTTCTCACAGAGCCAATTTTTAAAACATACAACGTAAATAGTTTTTTTTTGTGTTAAAAAGTGTATTTTTTTATTAATTTTTATAATACATTTTATATAACACACACACACACAAAGTAGTTTTGAAGAAAAACGCGTTCAAAGTTTTCGGACAAGACGGATCGGAACCGATGGCATGTCACCTAACTTAACTTTTAAAATAATAGGAATTTAAGAAAATTCTTAAATGTATAGGCTTTGAAATTATGCAAAAAAAAGGTTCGATTTTTTCGAAATTTCAAACTTTAAAGGGGTATCTTAGTATATTAAATTTGCATTGTTTTAGTAACGGAGAATGATTTTCAAAATTATAATTTTTCTCATTTAAAAACAACCTCAAACTGAAATAATTTGACGGAAGAGGGCGCAGTATGGCGCGTAGGCGTGAGGGTGAACTTTAGTCGCCAAATTTCAAACGTTATGCTCAAAAATATAGTGTGCACAATTTTGGGGCACCCTGTATACTCAATTTGAGTATATACACTGGGCACACAAGAGTGGGATTGGTCACAAGGTTTGGCCATTCAAAGCAAAATTTTGAAAGTAACTACGGCTGCCATGTCATAGGAGATTCAGCAATAGAATTATGTGCACTCATTTCACAGATATCTTTACGGCCTTCCAATCAGTTGCTTATTCGGATGGCAACGCAGCAACACGAGTGAAGGCTGTGTATTTTCGTATATCATCAAAACAAGCTCAGTTTTTTCGTAAATAAAGTGTTGTCACATTCCCTGTTACGCCAGCAAGTGAGCTGATTGCTTCAAAATCGCTCAGCGCCGGTTAATCGTCTGATGTTGGCCACTACCTCTGAATTCTTCTGTTCATCTGTATCCGATTGAAATTAGTGAGCTACCCATTTATTGTGGTTCAAATAGTATTTCTTAAACATCTTTTATGCTGTGTCATTGTATGCTTTATAAAAGAATTGGTCTACGCCATTTTTTTTTTAGTCGATAAAATGTTTTCCATTTTGTCATTAATTTTTCTGAAATGAAATGCATACAACTTTTTCAGCGCACTTTTTTTTTAGTATTTAGTAATATTTAAATTTTTTTAGAGTAATCATTCATGCAATTATTAATTTATGAAAAATTCTTTGATCGCATAATGAATTAGCTGAGCAATTGATTGCTTGAACTTATGCAACTGAGCGAATAAGCGTACAGCTCTTGTTCCTACATGCGCAGATGTATGTGCACGGTGGCGCAAAACTAATCATCCAATTTGGTTTTTGAACAAATTTTTCATAAATAAAGAAAAATTGAGTAAAAAGACAAAATGATTTTGAGTGATGGCAATCTGTAGTTTGACCTTAACGATGCCCTCCATTGCTTGTTTTTGTCAAATATGATTGACGTATGATGTCAGGGTTATTGGTCCATATTCTGCGAATTGTGCGTTACTTAAATTTAATATATACTGATTTTCTACTTACTAAAACTAACTGACTAACTAATGATATCATTTGCCAAGATTATAGATCTTTCCATAGGCTGTTTAATTTTGTGCCACCTTGTATGTATGTATGTACATTTTTGCGATTCAAACACAATTAAAAGGTGTTCGTTTTTTTTTTTAATATAAACTTTTGATTTTTCTAGCTCAGACGACAATTGCTTCTAAGTTAACAGTCCTTTCGTTTGTATTGAAAAGTTTGTAGCTCAAATATCTATGAGTTTTTATAATTTATTATGAAGTGAATATTATTATAAATTTAATATAGCTAATTAAAAAGGAGATGTCTGTATCGACTCAGGGCGCCATTTCATGAAAGGTATACAACAAAGTCTGTTTGAAGGCAGGCGATAATCACACATAACACCTTTTTTTGTTTTTTTTTTCATTCTAAAAATATGTAAACTTAATTTATATCGCATAAAATACAAACTATGTACATATACATACGCAAGTATTGCATAAAAATATATTTACGTACATGCATACTACATACATTCACAAATAAAACAAAGCAAAAAAAACAACAAATGCATGCATTTTTTCGCACTCCATTGTATGTCCAATAGTGTCAATAATCAATCAGTGTACATAATGAAGGTACAATTAAAAGCATTTGCATTAATATCAACTATGTAAAGCCGACACTCGTATTAAAAATATATAAATTTTAATATGCATTCAACGCATTAATTTGCTATGAAAAAATTGATATTTAACAGCAAATATATTCGTATAATCGTATATATCAGAAGATCATATACAAATTATAATATCATATAGACACACACATACAAAGCGAAAAAAAAATTACAAAAAAAAAAATATTAAACGAATTCATACATATTCATAATCATAAGTCATTATGCAATAAGTGTAAAAAGGAAGAAAGAAGTCAAATTAAACTGCAACACACACACACACTCACAATCACACATATGTATCAAAGAATTTAAATGGTGCGTGCAGTAGCCTAAAAAACAAAACACCGACAAAAACATTTATTTATTAATTAATTAATATTGATTTATGTACGTGCATACACACATACATGCACTCATACATATTACAAAAGTTAAAAATCTTTGCATACTTCTGTGCAGCACACCAACAATGTTGCGCTCATCCACCATAGCTTACAAATAAACTAAGTGTTGCCTTTATTTTTTTTTATACTCGTATGCAACAAACTAAATAAAAAAATAGTTTTAAGCCCTTTACAGTTGTATGTTGTTGTTGCTGGCCTTTCTTTGTTGTTGATTTTTTTATTTTTTATTTTGTATTTTGTATTTTTTTTATTTTTTTTTTATTTAAATTTATAAAATTTTTTATTTCATTTTTTTATTTATTTTTTATTTTTTTTTATATGCAACAGTAAAGCAACAAACTAAATTTCATAGTTTGAAGCCCCTCGCAGTTGTATGATTGTTGTTACTGAGTTTTTTTGTATTTTTATTTTTCTTATTTTTTTTTTGTTATTTATTTTGTATTTTTTTTTGTTTTTCCCCAGTTGTATGATTGTTGTTGCTGCTCTTTCTTTTTTATTTTATTTTTATTTTTTTTTTTGTTTTTATATTTTTTTTTAAATTTCATAGTTTTAAAGCCTTCACAGTTGTATGATTGTTGTTGCTGGTCTTTCTTTGGAATTTTTTTTTGTTTTTATTTTTGTTGTTGATTTTTTTTTGTATTTTGTATTTGTTAAATATTTTTATTTAATTTTTTTTTCTATTTTTTTATTTATTTTTTTTATTTTATTTTTTTTTTTTTATACGCAACAGTAAAGCAACAAACTAAATTTCATAGTCTTAAACCCTTCACAGTTGTATGATTTTTGTTGCTGGTCTTTCTTTCGAATTTTTTTGTTTATTTTGTGTTATTGATTTTTTTATTTTGTATTTTTTAATTTTTTTTATTTTACTTTTTTTTTATTGTTTTTTAATTCATTTTTTTATTTTATTTTAAACCCTTCACAGTTGTATGATTGCTGTTGCTGGTCTTTCTTTGGAATTTGTATGGTTTTATTTTTGTTGTTGATTTTTTTATTTTTTTATTTTTTTTTTTAACTTTTTTATATTAATTTTTTAAATTTTTTATATTAATTATATTAAATTTTTTTTTAATTTATTAATTTAATTTTTTTTTAAGTTTTTTATTTAAATTTTTTATTTTATTTTTATTTTTTTTATATGCAGTAGTAAAGCAACAAACTAAATTTAGTAGTTTTAAACCCTTCACAGTGGTATGATTGTTGTTGCTGTTCTTTCTTTGAAACTTTTTTCTTTTGTTTTTATTTTTATTGTTGATTTTTTTATTTTGTGTTTTTTTTATTTTGTATTTTTTTATTTATTTTTTTTTGAATTTTTTTATTTAATATTTTTATTTAATTTTTTTTTAATTTTTTTTTTTGTTTTTTAATTTTCTTTTTAGTGTTTCACATCTTTTTTTAATTTTTTTTCTCGCTATTTTTCTAATTTTTCAACCCACATCATAATTATTTAATAATTTTTGTCATTTTCACATTCACAATTAAAGCTAAATATTTATGTACTCATGTAATGTGGCATCATTTAGCATTGTAATCTGTAATCATTCATAAATTATGGATTTCTCATGAGCCGCGAATATGTACATACATATATAAGTCATCGAATACCCTTACATGCTAGCCACCTACAAACCTACACATACATGCGTATTTCTACAGTGTATTGTAGTCGCACATATTCATGCATACATAAATATGCAAGTATGGACACACACACACAGCCTTGCACAAACAAATCACAATCATAGCTTATGCTCGTAAATAATGCGAAAAACAAATTCATATGTAATATTTTAAATAGTATTAATTTCGATTGTTTAATAACAATGCTGTAGAGTTCATATGAATATTATTATAATTTTTTAATTATTTAGTTAGTAATTATGATTTCAATGCGAGACACATACACAGACAATTTTCGCTTTGAAAGTAGTAAGGATGAAATAAAAAAACTATACATAAAATTCAAAAAACAAAAAAAAACAGTTTTTTATTTATTTTAGCGCGCATTTGTTTTTCTCATCGAAATATAGAGAATTCTTTTTCACTCAAGCAGCTATTTAGACCAGCAACATAACCAGCCGGATTCAATAAGAAAAGGTTTGCTCAGTAAGCAGCTTTCTCTCTTCAGAAATCGACTCCCTTAGCAAGGCACTGGGTTGCTAACTCAAAAATTTTGAGTAAAAGTGGAGGAAAAGTAAAATTTTTGGTTAAAGCATCGTTTTCAGAACTTGCAGGAGTTTGCTTGATATATCCAAGACCATACGATAAGAAATACATCCTAACATACCGCTTAAATGAGGATATTATAGGGTTGTTGCCACCAATGCGCACAAAAGATGGACATTTTGACAAACTGAGTCCGATGACTTTCAAATACACATATATTGCGGAAGTACTTCCCACATTCTTTGGAACATTCATGAGTTACCAACCAGAGTCCATTTATCATTCATTAATTCCAGCAGATAGTTTTTTATGAGGAGCTTTTTCATGGCAGAAATACAATCGGAGGTTTGCCATTACCTGCCGAGTGGCGGCCGCTAATACAAGCAACATTTTCTGTCATTTGGTGTTTCGTGCCCAGGGTTTCCAGCCCGTGCACGTCCGCATTCGGCTAGAGCGACCGCCGGATGTATTTTTGGAAACAACTCGTTGAGCATGTCACGGTAACGCTCGCCATTTACTGTAACCGCGGCTCCTCGCTCATTTTCGAAAAAAAATTGGCCCCATGATGCCGCCAGACCAAAAACCGCACCAAACAGTGACTCGTTGTGGATGCATTTGCTTCTCGTGTGGATTTTCTGAGCCCCAAATCCGACAATTTTGCTTATTGACGTAGCCACCGATGTGAAAATCAGAAAAGAAGAAGAAGACTCACCACTTTGGAAATAGGTTTTCAATATTTCCCAATTTTGTTCAAGCGTACAGCGTCCCATTTCGTAAATGTCAAACCTTTAAGTAAATTATGAACACTTTTGACATGTCATTTGTGTTACCATTCTAAAAAAAATAGATGATTCAAAAAGCAAATGCTATATGGCCCACCCTGTACTTGTAATAATAATTAATTCAAATAAATGCAGGAAATTGGTCAAGTAGGTAGGAATGTAAGGGTTGTCGTGACTTTGGGATCAAAACTCCAAACTTGCGTGGGCAAAGCATAGTAAAGTAAGGCGTGAGTTTGTTTTTAGTCAATCAAATTTATGATGCATCCGCTTTTCAATGAAATAATTCATGCTTAGGTATCATAAGGGCGTCATATTGGGGAAATTTCGCAACTTTGCGATCAGTTTTGAATTTAAAAACGAATTCGCAAAATATAATTATGGAGTTAAGTTAAACCATTTTTTGTTTTTGTTTTAATATCATACAATTGGCAATATCCGTTTGTGTCATATATTTTTTTATAATTTTAGAAAACATTTCTGTTTTGCTACGATTTTTACGAAAAAGGTATTTAATTTTTCCACTTTCTGCACCCTTCTTAAATGCGACCTTTTGTAAGGGAGTGTCAGAATTCTAATGCCACAAACGAGCGATACCGTAATAATTGAAACAGGGAATAGAACTAGACATTAATGGGCTCAACAAATGCAGCACTCTAATGGAAACTTCGAGGAGAACAAGTGGGCAAATTCATAGTAATGCAAATTAATCATACAATTTTGTTTTGAATAACTTTTTTACTTAGCAAACACACAATTTTTGGAGTGGAAGAAATTTTTATTTTGATTCTCTTGGTCACAAGTGTCAAATATGATTGATGTACGAGGCTATTTGCAAAATTTAGAAATCTTCCGACAGGGTGATTAGTTTAGCGCCATCTTGTATGTGTACCAAGTTTCACTGAAATACAATATATACATTTTTGATCTTGTAAAGAATTGTTGACAAGTGAAAAATATATAAAAAAGCGCTACCAAATTGATAATTTTATACGCAATGTAGCGCCCCGACATAGCGCAATGGAATTACTGGAAATTTATGTTTAAATTTTTTTTTTCAAATTTGCGGCAAAAAAGTTCAGTATTTCAATTTAAGGGCGCAGCTCCGCCAGACAACGAGTTTTTCAATCATTTTTTGCGAAAAACTGAGAGTATTTATTATCTTAACATAAATTAACATTACAAATTAATATTCACGTTTTAATGAATTGAATATACAAAAATTGTATTGAAAAAAAAAACAAAGTGGCGGCGCTGCAGCTGCTCCAACTTGGCTCCTTTAAATTGCGCAGCCTCTTGTAATCAGCTGAAATCAAGCAGATAAACATTTTTCATTAAAATCAGTAGGTCCGCTTTGCACTTACCTATTTTTAACGAAAAAAAGAAGAAATGAAAATTTGACGTGAAAAAGAAAAAGTTAAAAAAAAAAAAATTAAAAAATTTGTTTGTATAAACAAATTCATCAAAAAAATATTTTTAGATATAACTAATATGTGACCTGGTCTACAAAAAGGTACCTTACGTGCGAAAACAAGTTTTCGAGAAAAAAGCAGTTAAAGTTTAAACTTCTAAAAACCCTTGTAACTTTTTTAAATATTAATATTTTTCAATCCGGTTTGGCTTATTTTCTTCAGCATAGATCACAGTATCAATAAAATCACAGAAGCAGTGAAAAACATTTTTTTTATATATAAATAAATAAGAAAAAGTTAATGCAAATCGCAGAAATCGTTTTAAAAATAAGTTAGCTTTTGTACCGACATCCATGCCAAAAAAAACTTATAAGACCCGATGACAAAAATTTTTTGAAAACAGATTTCAGTATCGTATTCATTACACCTCAGACTGTCCAGGAATGGTTCAGTTTTTAATTTGCACAAATTATTGTCTTCGTTATTCTAATTTGTATCATGACAAAAAAATCAGTCTTTTTCGTATTTGTACTTTTCTTTTTTTTTTTACTTTTAACAAACTTTTAAACAAATTATGACTTTCTGGTTTTCACCATTTTAAAGAGCCTTTCTATTCGAATCAACAAAAAAGTGAAAAATGATTTTTTGACACGTAAGGTACCTTTTCATAGACCAGGTCACAATATAAGGTCAATATGTTAAAGAATATCTCTGTAAAGTTTAAAGTTGATATCTTGATTACTTTTTGAGTTATATTCGGCAGCGCAGAAAAAAACGTATTTCGAGAAAAACGCGATTAAAGTTTTCGTTTTTACTCATCTTTCGCGCGACGCTCATCACTTCACTAACTTTATAAGGACTTTTCAAATTTTCTATTAAGCTTAAAACATTGAAAATATATTCTTTAGATTGTAAATGAATTTTTAAACCAAAACAAAAAAAAAATGGAAAATTTCAAAGTGCTGGAGGAGCTGCCCTACCTAAATTTTTTTATTTTATTTATTTATCTACATATTTAGTTACGATTCTCTTACAGAGCTGTCTGGCGTGATTGGGATCAATTCAACGTTTCATAAGAGCCAGAAAATGGTTCCACAAAGGAAGTTAATGGGGTTCCCGTGCAGCACCGTGGTATCACAACGGACCTGTAAGGTCTAAGTGAGTTGGTCGTGCAGACCGACTACCACCATAACCTAACCTAACCTACGATCTGGAAAATATAAAAATTTCTTTACCGACTATTTACAGTTAACAAATATAATTAATTTAATTATTTAATGAATTTTCTGGAAACAAAAATTCAGTCAGCGTGTCTGTATAGCGCTCACCATTCACCGTTGCGTCAGCTCCTTCCTCATTTCACAAAAAATAAAGGCCGATGATGCCGCCAGTATTCTATGAACTTCGCGAATACATTTCTTTATTTTATAATATTTATTTATTTATTTATTTTTTCAAACTAAATTTCCACTATTTGCAAGTGTTGTTCTGTCGTTAAAAGAGGCATGATGACTTGCCAAACCTTATTGAACAGTTTGCCATTCTCAGCTCTCAAATTATAGGTGTCGATATCTATCGTTCACATGCAGCTGAAAAAAAACACCCGGTAGTTACTAAAAACTAGTTCAGTACATGCTTAAATCTAGATTTTGATAGAGAAAAATGTATGTCAAAAGAATTTGAGAGCTCTTTATATATTATATTCTTCACCGCTCTAGCAATTGGTGCATTAGAAGCAAATATTGTACGAACACTAATCTAATACGAAAATAGCATAATTTCGGAGGCTTCTAGCTGGAATAATAAAACGAATAGATTAGAATAGTTCTACTACTATCAGATCTTTATCTATCTTCTTTATCAGATCAGGCTCATAAAATGAACAGCTGGTAATGGCAGCAGTAGACCCAGCAACATGCTGCAAAAGTAAATGTTTCGCAACACGGTTTATGGTAATTTAGAGCGACACCTAAAAAGGGCAGCGAGTGGCAATAATAGCATTAGCAACATGTTGCGTATGCAAATATTTCGATTCAAAACTTATTCAACAATATAGCAAAAGAAAATTAAGCGATTCAATTGAAAGCTATTAAGCACCCTCTCACTCCATTAAGAGTAGTACTTTGTTCACAGCCGTGAAATGTTGCTGGCAGCATCATTTTATCTCACGTCAACATTTGACAGCAGCTTATTGCCAAAAATTAAAATAAACAAATCAGAAATGAAAAATAAAAAGAATAAAATCTGTAAAATTTAAAATTAAAATAATTTCGTGATTATTGCTTGCTTGGTAACACAAAAATGGTGTCATTGTTATTAAAGCGTTGAAGAGTGCCTTCCATCTCTGATTTCCATTATTTACGCATTCCTCTATTGAAGAATTTAAAAGAATTTTTTATTTTATTTTATTTCTTCAAGAAATGGGGCTGTATCTGTAAGACTTTTAGTCTTTTATAATACATCAACTAGATAGATAGATAGATATATGAGGTTTTCACTTCGACCTTATTGCCTTTTATGCCCTCTACTCAGCACACTTCTATTGGGTTGCCTTTCCTCTGGCTGCAAATGGCCAAGAGCAGCTTATAGAGCTGCATTCCAGGAGAATGGGCATTGGAGTATCTTGGAAGTAGTCTCAGAAACAGCAAGAGTCCGTAGACCAAATCCCGATCATGTGCAGATGGCTTCGCAGTCTGCTGAGGCCTGTGAGGATGCCCGTGAACATTCTCAGATTATCCTTGGCGAGGGTTATGAGTTTTTTAAACCTATTTTGGTTGAACCCTCCCAGTATGGATTTAGCCTGGCGTAGCCCTACAGTTTGGTACCAGCAAAACTCCCTTAGCCCTAGCTCTTCACTCCTGAGCTTCTTCTTGATGGTGTGTTGCCACTGTGGCATTTGACACAAATAGCCGGATGCAATTGTGTTTTTCGATACACTCAAGTACCAGTGAACATTTAATCTCAGAGGATGATAGGGCCATGAGTGCCGCCTCCCTGCACCTCAGAATGGCAATTCGTTCGTTCCGGACATTCCTGTCTAGGTTTATCAATACATCAAGTGGTTGAAAGTTACAAAATTCAAAATAAATTTTGAATTATAGAATGTAAACTTAAAATAATTAAAGCTTACTTTGTGCGCAGATTTTTTAAATTTTAGTTGAATTTCAATTTGAACATTTTTTATTTTTTTTTAATTCGACGAACACTCACTTTTCACGAAATTTTAAATAGGAAAGGCATTTTGAATAGCAGCGACAAAATGTTGCAAATTTTTTCACTACGTAAACAGAGTACAACTTTGCCGTGAAATTTTGTTTATATATTTTATTTCATATCTCACGGCTTTGACTTTTTATTAGTTAGGATTTCACATGAAATGGGGCCAGCAAGTAGCAGCAGCAACATTCCCTGTAAAATGTTGCAGTTACAAATGTTGCGCTGCATACAAATTATTTGACACAATGTATCTGGAAAGAAAACTTAAACGATCATTCACTTCTGAGCAATCGACTACGTTAGGCACATAAAATATTCAGCAACATGATGCGCGTTACAATTTTTTTATTTACTTATTAGAAATATAATTGTGAATAAAGTAGCTAAGAATATCGGCCATACAAATATTTCGCTGCCTTTCAGTCTTTCAAATTTTATGTACAAACGTTTTCGAATGTTGCGCATGCAAAAGAAACCCTAGCAACATGTTTGTGACTGAAACGTTAGGAAATGTTGCCAGAACAATGTTGTGCGTAAATTATTGGGGATAATATCGGCAGAGAATATTCATAAAAATTCGTGCATCGTTGATAGAAACTATCGGCAGAGAATGTTGATAGACATTCGTGCATTAACATTCACTGATATCGGGCTGCAGTAAAAGTGGCCGCAGCGGCAGGTGCAATGTAGCCATATGCCATATGTTGATACACATAAACATACAGTTACAAATGCTGACGAATGACGCAGCTATCAACATATGCATATGCCCGTATGAAGCAAGACTATTTTGGTTTGATAGGTACGTGGAATTCTATGATTCATTATAATATCAATATTGATCCTGGAATGTTGCAGACACAAATATTGTCATACGGTTCGTATCTGGTGGAAACTTTTCAACTGAATGACCAGGTCGCATACTTGTATATGAGAATACAATAATGTCTTTTATGAACAAACATGTGCACATACGCATGTACGCACCTGCTTCGCAACAATGTTGCTGGCCTGCGATGTATTGCTGACAGTCTATAGGAAATCAGAAAATGCTACGCAATAAATGTATGACACTTATGCAACCGGATTTATTAAATTTTATAACCCTGTAATTTATTATTTCACGCTTAGTTTGCTAACTTTTCAATTATAAATTATGATAAATCTTTGTTTTAAAGTTTTCAGCGCACGTATGCAAAATTTGTGTGCGTTTGATACGGAATTTCCTGTAAAGAAATCAATTAAGTAGACAATTCACAAATTTGTTTTTTTATTTTTGTGCTGTAATTTTTGAGAATGATATGTTCACATGAAATTCACGATAAAACTGATTATTTCACAAGGCTTTGAATACCAGCAATGCGCGAGTGTTTGGTGTAAATATAGTAAATATGTAGAGTTTTTTCATTGCATGCGATTTTTTCGCTCGCATGCGTTTTACTTACCAATACAAACATTTTTGTCATAGTATTTTATAAAAAAATATGGCAAAAAAAAAAAATAAAAAATATAGGTATTTTAATTTGAATTTTAAATTTAAAGATTACAATATTAAAAAATTAAAAACAGAAAATTTACAACAAATAAATTAATTAGTAAAAACCACAAACTAACAAATGCACAGGTCATTTTGCGTCTCGCTCTTAAATAAATACATATGCATACTCATATATACATACTTTAAAATATACATACACACATATACATATAAACATATATATATATATACTCAAAATAAAGTGTAAAGTGTAAACCGATATGACAATATTACGTAATAATTTCCAGAAGTAGTGCGTACTCTTAAATGTAATATAAAAATTTGACTAAATTAAATAAATATTTTTTAGCATAGCAAGAAAGTAAGTAAAACAAAGAATTTCTGTAAAACATACAAACACAAATACAGGTAATTGCCGACTTTTTCCATTTTTAATTGCATTAAGTACTAATTTAATAAGCATATTTTGTACCGATTTATTTATAAAACTGTGTATGTAATGTAGATACAAAAAGTAGCATAACAAAGTAAAAAAAAAATACATAAACAAATACAAAAATATTTAATGAAATGTAGGCTTAGAAAACCACAAAACTGAAAACACACACACACACTAGAACACTTCAAGTGAAAGTGAAAACTTTTCATTGAAAAAAACAGCAACTCAACTAATTATTAATTATGCGTAAATGTGAATGTAGAAAAATATGAAATGTATTAGCGGCACAAGGCAATTTTATGTATGCCAATTTAAAGTTAGTCGCCGCATTTCAAAAATTGTGCGCCTCTGATTTGCTTTAAAAACAAGAAAAAACGAAAAAAATTAGTATAATAAACTCTAGTAGATAAAAGAAAAATTCGAAAACCCCTATGGGATGCAAATACCTATAAAAATTCAAATTAAAACAGATGACGTTTTTAGAGTGTACGTGTAATTGTTGTTGTGAAAAAATATAAATATATATAAAAAGTGCAGCTAAAAAACTTAGGTAAAACGTATATTTACTCGTATAATAGAACTCCAAAAATCATTTGAAAAGCAGTTTAGCGGTTTTGCTGGAAATATAATCACTTTAAGAAAGCAAATCTTAATACAGCGGTGACGTGCTTATTAGCACAACTATGCCAGCTCGGGCACAAATGACTGTAGTGCATGTTTTTATCCTCTTCTTTATTTGCTATGCGTATTTTTTATGTAATATAAGCGATTATACAATTATTTAATAAAAAAATTAAAATAATATATTATTACCTTTTTTTTAATACGAATTTTGAACTACATTTGAAAATAATTTGAAGAATAAAATTATTAAATTATCTTTCATATTCAGTGATAATGCAATTCGTGTTTTAACTACCACTGAAGTAGTAGTGGTAGTGAAACGCGTATTTCATTTTTTTTATACCAACCTTGATGTGAGGTAATATCCGGAGAAGCCACAATTCAAATGCTTCCATATTTCCACACCAAATAGCAGAACTGACCATAAATAGCATTTTAATGCTTTTTTTAAACCTTTTACTCCGAATTTTCAGAAAAATTTCGGGTATGCAGTTTCATAAATCATTGAATTTTGATTAAAGCGCAAGTTTCAAGTAGTTCAAAAATTGCGTTGATTTTTGACAATTTTTTCTGCTAACGGTGTTGAGTATTTTCTTCCATATAAAGTCGTTAATGGTAGCTTTAAATGGAGAAAATGCACAAGACCGCAGCCAAAAAGATTAAAAAAAAAAATCAGTCTGATTTTTGCACTACATGAAACATGCATTTCACTATACCAAAAATTAATGAGCTATAAAATTGCATACAGAAATTCTGAGTAAAAGCTTTGTAATTTTTTATCAAAATTTGACGAAATTTTACCAATTTTAAAAAAAATTCGAAACTTTCATCTGTATCAAAATTTAATGGGCTTATAAAATTGCACAGCCGTAATTATTCGAAAAATTCTGAATAAAAAGTGGAAATTTCATGGAAATTTGCCGAATTTTTACGAATTTTATTCAAAATTCAAAACTTTGGAAACTTTGCTTTATATGGTTTTTTTGTAGTACGAACTAACTTTTTATTAAAAAAAAAAATACCAGTCTAACGGTTAGACGCGATAGAAGTGAAACCTTCCGTAAAACAAACAGAGGGAGAATGAGACGAAAGCAGCATTAGGAGCGGGATAATTATAGGTTCATTATAATATTGCTATAAAGTTCATATTTTATTTTCTTCATTTTATTATTATTCATCCTCAATGTTTTCAATTTCAACAAATTATACGAGTGGCTTATGATAGCTAAAATATGATACATGCTTTGGTTTCGATGTTGTCAACATATCTTTGAAATACCGCGTCAATTGTTGTTTTTGATCGTGTTGTCGATTCAGAGCGATTGTTACACATTTTTAAATTGAATGTTGTGTTGAGAAAGTCAATTAAAGGAGCCGCTGTGTCCAATGCAAAATTTACGTTAAAATCGCCTCTTAAAATCATTGGAACTTTATTGTAATCTTTTCTAAGTATCCGCGATACTTCTGGTGTATACTTTATTAATTTTTTTCTGTCGATATTCACGACACTTTTCTGCATTATTTTTCGGCATAATTGCGGTAAATATTTAAAAATGAAAATATTTACGAATATAAAAATACGGACGCAATACAGCACACGCGGTTGCTATTATGAGCGTCGTAACGCGTATATTACACAGACGTACTAACATATACACAAACATTCATAGGAAGCTTGGTCTAAGCAAGTATTAGGTAGTGTAGTATAGGTATACATAATGCCTTCTCGCTCACCGTGGCTCCGTAATACGCAGGCGCGCACACATACGTACTAGCATACAAACAAACATACATACGTATGACGCTTGAACTAAACACCAAAGCAAGTAATAAGCAGTGTAGTATACATACTACAATACTCACTATACTAGCGTGGCTCAGCAGTACGCAGCCACATACATATACGTACATATATCAACATATAACGCTTCGTAGTGTCGCTTTTTCGTTTCATCGAGTCTCAAATCACTCCCAACGATTCTAAAGAAGTTTTCACTTCAAAATTATTGAAAATACAAAATAAATAGTCCAAACGTATCAATATGTATGTGGTGAACACTTTCTTTTAACGTTGCCGGTAACTGAAATGAGTCTACCACGTACTTGAGAGAGGTGGCATCTAAATGGATATCTCTTAGCTGCAAGCCCGAAAACAGTAAAGAAACGAATTTTCACTGTATCTACCTGCAAGGTGGCGCAAATTTAATCATCCAATTTGGTTTCTGAATAATTTTTATATAAATAAAAAAAAATAATAATTTGAGTGATGAAATTTTTTATTTTGACCTTAACGCGCCCCATTGCTAGACTGTTCATAACCTGTTGCAGCTGTCTAGTTCACAAGTGTCAAATATAATTGAAAGTTTGCAAAAATTCTAAATCTTCCGATGGAATCATTAATAATGCGCCACCTATGTACATTTTTGCCATTCAAACACAATTAAAAGGTGATAGTTTTTTCTTCATTTAAAAATTAATTTTTGTAGCTCAAACAACAATTGCTGCTAAGTTATCAGTTATTTGATTTGCATTTGAAAATGTTTAGCTCAAATATCGAACAGTCTTTCGTATTGCAAAAATTAAAAATCTGGCATCACCTTGCGTGAGTATCTACGCTTGATGCATAATAGTCATAGAACAAACGAGATTTATTGAAAAAAACTTTGCATTTACGTGCAAGGGTTTTGAAAGAAAAAGTGTATCGTAACAACAGAGGAGATCAAACGTGCTAAGGGAGGAGCGCATCAAAATAACGTTGGTTTCTGGGCTGGATGTTCAGTCAAAGGCAGCGCTGCTACCAACCAACAGATACAAACTCACAACTCCCAATGCTGTTTTTCTTAATGCCTATTAGCTTTTGGATCAGCATATTGAAATTTTGGAAATTATTATAAATTATAACGAGGATGTGGCAACAAAATGGTGCGGAAGCGCCAGTTGGAATCTGGGTGAATCACCACTTTAACGAACAAATCAACCAACCACCCAACCAACCTTATAAATTATTTTATATTACTTTAACTTGCAATGCCAATTTTTCTTTACACCGATAAATTCGGAAAAATAAATTGTCATTTATGCTGATATTCAGGTCTTCGAAAATTTAACGCATCAACGTTGTGGATTTTTGTTAGATCTAAGGGATCTCATTGCCGAATCTCATTGGAATGGCCTCGAAATTAAAAGATGTTTTAGTTTACAAAGTTTCTGCTCTTAATTCAAGAGATATTTTTTTAAAAAGGTTTTTTCAATTTATGGCAAAAATAAAGTTTAAGTTTTGTAAAAGCTACAGAAAATTACTAAAATGACGATTCCATAAAACCCTTTAGAATTTCGATGTACGTAAATCACTAGTATCCAAGTATTCATATTTCACATAAAAGAAAAAAATTGTGCTCAGGTTGACAAAAAAACATGAAATTAAGGCATCACACTATAAACTTAAATTAATTAGTATCTCTTTGTATATATGTACGTAGCGATGTATGTCTATACTCATTATGTATTGTTTACTGTATGTATGTAAATGATTGCATTGTATTTTAAATATTTACTAACGATTACAGGTGATCTAATTAAGCGCAACTTCACACATACATACATACATACATACATTTAATTAGTAACAAAAAGAAAACAACAACAACAAATACAATAAATATAAATTATCAATAGCATTCAGAATGAAAAATTACTACTTAAATTCTTCAAAGAGAAAACGAAAAAACGCATGTTTTATTGCGACATTTTACGCACATAAAATATTATAAATAAAAAAGTTAGAAAAAAAAGTAAAAAATACCTTGCATACATTCGCATGTGTGTGTATGTAATTATAAAGTGTGAACTAACCGCAAAAAATAACTGTAAAATACATCTATTTAATTGCAACAACTTAACACAACAAAAATTACTGATTAGCAGTAAAAGAACAATAGATAAATAAATATATGTGTGTATTAACGGATAATATAACCCAGGCAGCTCGATATTTAAATATTTATGAAGCACTAATAAGAAAAAAATCACATATTTAAGAAAAAATTACATGATTAAAATATTTAATGGCTGGGATTCGCAATAATGTATATTGGGCAATTTTTGGCAAACTATAATGTCTTTATAAATGAAACTTGGTGGAGATGTTAGGGCGGTGTTAAGGAACAATCTTTATAATTCCAAAAATAATAATTTTGTAATTATTTGCCTTCAAAGTGCCCTCGGTAACTTCACTATAGTTTGGCACATAACACTATATATTTTTTAACACTTCACTAAAATTCACTAAATATACACTCACACGCGTGCTTTTACTTATTTTTATGCTCTTATTCGAATTATTTTCATTAAAATTAAATGCAAATGCATTTGTCCATACAATCGCTTTCGAATTTTAAACGCGAATAAGAAGAAGATTGGAATGACAACAGTATGGTGTTGCTGGATGCCTGCAAATGAAAACAAAAATATCAACAAAAATGAATTATTTGAGTTTAGGGGGGAGCCTCGTTTATGAGGTCTAAAAATTGCATCTCTTTGCGATTTTTTTTTAAGGAAAAAATTTATTTAGCACTTCAAAGTTTTGCTTTATTTTAATGAACATTTAAAAAGTATAAAAAAATTTTGTACTGGTTAAAATAAGTTGAAAAAAATGTTTAACATAGAAATTAGTAGAGCGCTGCAACGCTGGAGTTTCCAACTGGCGTACAAGATACAGCGCGTAATTATTATCTAAAGCAAAAAATTCAAATGGATTTCTAATTACCATAATTTTTTATCTAGATGAACTAAGAAAACTGAGCGATAATTCCAAAATTTCAACTTTTTGGAGGTTTTAAAGAAAAAAATGCCTTTCTATAAAAAAAAAATTCACTTCAACTTGGTATAAAAATCTTGAAAAATTTTTTTTTATCTATTTTGTTAGTTCAAATAGAAGAGAATTTAATACTGAAGGGAACAAGCTATGATTCATTTCAAAAGGTTCATTAGTTTTTTTTTCATTCATGTACGCCAATTCAAATGAAAAGTCGAGAAAAGAGGATAAAGTTTGTACTATAGCTGTCCGGTCACAGCGTAACTACCTAACGCTCGCCTACCTTTGGCTTTGTATCTACGGAAATATTGAGAATTAGGCTCTGTAACTTTGTGTGAATATTCTGGAATATATAATATTAGGGATCGCTTAAAACGAAAAAAAAATTGATTTTTTTGACCTTATAAACCAGGCTCCCCCCTTTAGTGTTAATGATGGGGATGTGCCTCCTTACTACACACACGCATATGACGATTTCATTTTAGGTTCAATGGTTTGAACACGGAAAGGAGTTCTACGCAAAAATACTGTGGATTGCGTAGCCGGAGTTGGACTTATGAGGGTTACTTTTTTTTGAAAGAAAACGTGTTTTTTAATAAAGACCACTACGACCACCCTATTTGTTTTACAGACATGATTATCGAATTTTTGTGGAGAAAATCTGTTTATAAAAGGCATGAGGACCCATTTGTTAAAACTGATCGAAGCAATACAATACACTTATAAACCGTAATTTTTGGCTTTTAATTACTTTATTATTTCTTGTGATACGCTTAATATCATTGTTTTTAAGTTTCGATGAGTTGTATGTTTTTATTTTCAAAAATATTTCTCAATTTTAAATTACAGCAAAAAATACTGCAATTTTACAATCAACCCTCCACTGAACATCTCTGCATACGAACTTCGTTTTTAATTCAGGTGTATGGCAACACCAACTTTTCGCTAAATTACAGAACTTCAACATTAAATTACTTCAAAACTATAAGCCTCCGGAGGGTGCGGTTTTCAGTTTTAAGATGGGGATACACCCCTCTATTGCCGCTTTTAACCTTTTTTTCAAAGCAATAGACATTATCCTAAATATTTCCCTATTTAATTACTAAAAGAGCATAAACAAATGCAACGGAATATTAAATGAAATAACAAAAACAAAAGTCGTAGAATCGATGGAGTAGCTTATTTCAAATATATTTCGCTATTTATTTCACAAGCAGTTCCAGGACTTAGCTTCATGAAATCTTATTTAATTATTAAAATAGTAATACAGTTTCCGCTTTAAATAAAGGGTCCGCCATTTAACTTTACGAAATTAAAAATGCTATAAAAAAAGAAACTATTCAATATTTTTCCAAACTGTTTTTTTTATTTTGAAGTACAATCCTTCCGGTTAATGATGGAACACAACTGGACCAATTTGGACTTTGTACGGCGTCATACCAAGGTCTTCACTCAAAATTCGTCTCAATGATGTCTCCGAAATGTCCAATTGTTGAGAACGACGGTGAACTGATGTCCCTGGTGATTCACGAACACTCTCGGCCCCTGCAGCAATATTTTCGGGTGTACGCACGGTTTTTGGTCGGTCACGCGTTGGTTTGTCAATAAGCAACCCAGTTTCTCTTACTTTTTTCGCCAAGTAACGCACATACGCTTCATTCGGTGCTTTTCTTCTGCCCATTGCCGTACGTAATTTACGTACACATTCTGCAACATTACCATGATTTTCAAAGTAATGTCGCAATATTTCCCAGCGTTCTTTGAGCGTATACACAACCATTTTCGTTCAGCGGAAGAATAAAACTAATTTTCTGTCAAATCAGATGACAGCTAAGTGTTATCATTCTTCAAATAATACCTAGTTCAAATCCGTAACGATAGATGGCGGGCCCTGTAGTTGGCAAATGACAGATTTTGAAACTCGTCCTCTACGATAATTTGCGCTAAAACTTGCAGTAGACCTATTTGAAAGACGCCTTGCATTGTTTTTGTTGCTCGTTTAATTTGAGTAAATATTTTTTTTTTTTAATTTGTGTACAAATCTCATTTACTCAGTTACACCGTTCAACCGATGTTTGCTCCGGAAGCGTACACATTTTCTTCTTTTTTTTTTTTTTGAATCGCCTTTGTTACGTCTAATGTCAAACTTTTTCTTGCTAGCTCGTCTGCTTTCTAATTACCCTCTATATTCCTATGTAGGGGAACCCATATCAAAGTAATTTGAAACCAATGACCAAGCAGTTCCAATTCCTCTCTACATTGTGAAACTAGTTTGGATGAAACGGAGTTGGAGTTAAGGCCTTAATAGCTGTTGGACTGCCTGAAAAGATAGCTACTCTTGCACCAATAACATTGTAGTGTTTCAGTAATTTGCAAGCATACCTGATTGCTAATAGTTCTGCCTGGAACCCGCTGGCATAGTCAGGAAATCGAATTTATTTGGATAAGTTGAGCTGTTCCGCATATAGGCCAGCTTCCACACCACTGTTATTCTTAGAACCGTCAGTGTATATTTCGACATCAAATCTACCAATCACTTTCCCTTTCCTCCATTCGGCTCTCGGTGGAAAACGTACCGTAAAGTCTTTCTTGAAGTTGAGGCCGAGGATTGTGAAGTCTAATTTTGTTTTTTTTAGGAGTGCGCGTCCCTGTAGAAGGATCGTGCTGTCACCGTACAATCTTGTTCTCCAGCGTCCCATGTATATCTCTGAGTCTCAGCGCGCTGCATGTGGGGATTGTTTTTATATGTCAGTCTAATGATAATAGATGAGTTAGTACATTGAGCGCTTCAGTAGGACTGGTGCTAAGCGCTCCTGTGGTTAAAATGCATGCTGACCTTGGTATCTTGTTTACCTTGGTGTGGTTGTATTTCTTTCCCATAGCGGGCCACCACACTAGTGTCGCATATGTTAGTATTGGTCATACAATGGCTGTGTAGGACCAATTGGATAGTTTTGGTTGAAGACCCCATTTTTTACCCAACCTTCTCTTGCTATATTAGCTTTCTTCCCCCTGTATTCAACATTGTTTTTCGAGCTGAGTTGTATTTAATTGCTTTTCAATTATTTTTGCTTTAAACTCAAAAATACGCATGCATGCACACATACATATGTAGATGTTGTACTTTGAGAACGGAAGCTTTAAATGTATGCATTTTTTCTGGCTCACGTATGTATTGCACAGAAATGATTACCAAAAACCATTTTCGAATTCAATACGAAAAATAAAAATCATTACATACCCACTTACATACATACATAAATGTATATGTACGGACAAGTAGTATTTGTGTAAAATTTGGATAAAATAAAACAAAAATATTTAACAAAAGGCTGTTTGTAGAAATTGTGAGAGTTTTACTATGTAGAACGCATTTAAAAATAAAATAGAAATCACCAGTGAAAAAATTAATAAACCACTTAAGAAAATGCAAAATAATCAACGTACCATACAAAAGTATAGCAGCTTGTGAAAATTGGCTTTTCAAATTTGGTGGAAACACAATTACTCAGCCTTGTCAGGAATTTTATGTGCACCACTCATTCACATAAGTTGCTTTGAAATATGTCAGAAAGGAAATTTCAGAGCATTTTTCCACTGCGATTTTTTATACACGAATACTCTGAATGATGAGTGGATTCGATTTAGCCGTGTCTCTGTTTGTGTCTGTCTATCCGTTCAAGCGCGCGATAAATCGAGCAACAATTTATATATTTCACTTAAAAGGTGGTACACGTAAAAGGTGGCACAAAATTAATCACCCTATCGGAAGATTTATAATTTTTGTAAATGGCATTGTACATCAATCATATCTGACACTTGTGAACTGAAGAGCTGCAGTATACAAACAGACAAGCCATGGAGCGCGGAGAGGTTAAAATAAAGATTTTCATCACTTAAAACCTGTTTTTTGTTTATTAAAAAAGTTATTAAAAAAATGGATGATTAATTTTGCGCCACTTTTAAAATTTAATTTTTTTTTTAAATATTTTTTTTTTTTTTTTTTTTTTTTTTTTAAATTTTGTTCTTCGTCGCTCAAGGTAATTTGGTATTAGCAATGAGCGAAATTGGTAAATAACCACGACCACCTGGCATGCAACACAAAAACACAATAAATGAAGCAAAATTACTCAAATTTTTAAAGTAAATGAATACGACGAAAGTAAAATTTGGAAAATTTTGTGTGTCAATGCATATATCTTTTGGGTAAATGCCTTTATCCCAGCCGACACGATCCGCATTTATTGCACCCATTCTCATTAAGGGGACAGATACCTGTAAACGGCCACATTTTACCTGATTTTCATTAAAATTATTTAAAATGAAGAAGTCAATATATTTTTTTCAAAATTGGCATACATTAAAAAAATATAATTTTTTTTTTAATCATTTAAAATGGCGAATGCACACTCAAATCTTCCAGGAAGATCGCAGCGGGGCTTCTCAATCGGTGGGCATTGTAGCATCGGCGTCAGTGACCTGAATACAAAAAACCAAAATTTTTTGTTTATTAACGTCATAATTTCTATATGAATTAAACAAAAGTGAAAAAAAAATCGCGGAATAAATTGCTTCAAAAATAAAAAAAAATTAGTTTGGGGCGAATTTTCCTACTATTTTTGCTTCGAAATAAATATTTTTTTCGGAAAATTTTCGAAATTGTAAATTCACATAGAAAGTAATATCATAAAAAAAGATGTGTGCAAAATTTCAGGAAGATCGGTCAATAACTTTTCGAGTTATCGTGTACGGCAATTCGAAAAATATGAATAGTTTTGAGAAAAACGCGTCTAAAGATTGAATACATGAAAATTGCTCTCGCAACGCTCGAACGCAAAGAATAGAGTCGTCACGGTTGGCGATCTATAATATAAGAAATACTTAAATTTACGTTCTACGAATTTTTTGACATATTCTTAAAGGATTATATTAACATTTTATGAAAAAAAGTATTATTTTTCGAAATTTTACAGGCATCTGTTCCCTTAAAGTGTTGCTATCGATTTATGTAGAGTTATACGAATTATTTAATTACACTGTTTCATCTATTTCTGGACCATATAATAGTTCTTCAGCCGTCATAGCAGCTTCCAAAATATCGATTGGCTGTTGCCTTCGTAGCATTCTACCTTTTCGAGTGTTGTCGTTAGCCCGTGGCTTATCTGCCACTTCCATACGTGCAGCATCCATTTTTACAGCATACAAACGCTCCGGAGCGCCTGAGCGCCCTTTGTTAATTGTGGAATAACTCAAAAAGTGTTTGTCGGATTTACTCCAAATTTTCACACAATATTTTTAAGATATTTTAAAACTTCCTTACTTTAAGAAAATGCAAAAAAAATCTTTTTTTTTTTTTGTTTTGTAATTTTGACTACCCCTAGCTAGCTTATGGCGCTATTTTGCTGTCAGTCAAATTCGTTGCCGCAACGGACCCATTGCGACGGGCCTATTACTTGTTTTGCATTGCGAAAGCTACCTGTGCGCATTAAACTCTCGTCGGGCAGTTAAATTTTCTACCATCACTTTGTATATATGGGAAATTTTTACAATCGACTTCCACAGAAATACGCCTAAAACTATAAAGAATAATTAACTGGAAAAAAATCGATTTTTTGAAAATTCTGGACATATGTACTCCTTTAATATAAATGATTTGTGCACATGGAATTTGTGATTAGACTGAATGTGAAAGCAAATCATTAAATACGAAATTTCTATATTTTGAGTTACAAAAGACTCAGCAAACTGATTTGTTGAATTAAACACACAGACATAAATTAAAAAATAAAAATTGTATTGCATAAAAAATAAATAAAATTTAAATTTAGTATAAAACCAATTTGTGATTACTTACTTATAAAACGTAAAATAACCGAAAATAAGCATAGAAGTTAGTGAAGAGAAGAAAACATTTTAGAAATGCCAAGAAGAAAAAAGTACTCAGAAATGTATGTTTTTATTTTCCTACAGCTATGTATGTATGTGTAAAATTTAGAATATATTGCAATTCAAAGTGAGAAAATTAAAATAATAAACAAGCAAATGTACTTCCCACACACCCTCTCATTACTAACAAAAACAAGGTAGTAGAAACAAGCGTAGTTAACAATATTTAATAGCGAACAATACAAAAAGGGTAACCAAGAATTAAACAAAAAAAGCAAAAAATGTATACAATATTTAATTGAAAAATTAAACTTATTAAAAAAAAAACATGAGAGAAAATCACAAATACTCAATAAAGTTAAGGTAAATAAATATATGTATATGTAGGTGTACTAAAAAGTGATGGATTTTTTCAATAAAAAATACAAATACAAATGCAAATGTCTATTAAATTACAACGTATTTGATTATTATAACATATTAATACAAACTTTTTGAAAGAAATTATGAGTAATTCACAATTTTACGCATAACTAAAATTTAAAAGAATTTAAAAAAATTTAAAAAATAATTTTACCCATACCTAAGATAAAAAAAATTTAAAAAATAATATCAACGCATACCAAGCTTGGCTTGTGTTTAGAAGAGAAGTTAAAAGCAACAAAAACAAAATGTTAGTTACAATAATGGCTAATACCCAGAACTTAGAACTCAAATAAATTAGTAATCAAGCAACTCAAGCGCCAATGCCGCATAAGAATAATTAAAAAGGGTATTCATATTGGGGAGAGGTGCACTTTTGGGTAATGAAAAAACTAAACACTTTTTGTATGGTATCTCAAGCACCATAACTTCTTTTGTACCACACTTAATAACAAGAAGCACAAATGTAGAATGGCAACTCAAAATGCACCTCATCGAAATTTTCGCAAAATAATAATAACTAATAAAACTTGTAAAATGGCAGCCACTTCAGGTGTATGTAGGTGTCAAATTTATGATTCACCTAAATATTTTGCACATGAAAATCGGCAAAATTTTAATTGTACACGAATTTGTGTGCTACTAAAAACAAAATGGCACACAAAACAAACAAAAAAAAACAAAACAATAACAAATTTCAAAATAATTTGTTATTCAAAAACAGAAAAGCAAAAACCTGTATGGATTTGGTTACTACATACATAACCTCACTTGCATACAACTAAAAATTCTTATAATTATCCACCAACACAATTCATTGCAAAAATAATGCCATATATGCACACACACACATATGTACATTCGTATAAAATTATATGATACTATGCAAAATGTAATTAACAACCGATTCAACATAAAACGTAAATTGGCAACCAAAATGTTGGTAAATAAGCGGCGGCACTAATTGTGCTGCTAATTAATGTGTAAATAACTGTAAATTATTTCGAAAGTATGTACTTAGTAGCACACTCGTACATACACACACACAAAAATGAATACTAATATTAGCTTAGATTATGTAAGATTTTTGCTTAAAAGCAACTAAAAAATATGAAAGCAAGAAGGCCAGGAAAAAGGAAAGAACAACCAATTAAAATGTGAATCAATGTGTAAACAGGAATTCTCTGTATTTGTATATGTATTTACTAATTACCTACACACTTACTAAATACTTACTTATAATTCCAAGTTCTAACTACTAACGCATATACAAAAGCAAATAAGTAATAAACAATAACAACAATTTAAAAACAATTTAAATTTACGAGTATATAAATATTTCGATAGTAGTTGTGCGTAATTAGTAATCTTCTTGTAATCATTCGTTTCATATGGTACTATACACAAAAATACATTTAATTTGCAAAAAATATGAAAATTTGTGCGTCTCATAAATGCAGTTTTCGTTTACCGCTACTCAAGTGAATCAACTCCAAATGCTTCTTAGAAATGTCTTAGAATTGTGTAAAAAATATATAAATATAGACTATATTTACAAGAATATTATTTTCACTAGATTTATTCATAAATATTATATTATAATGAATTAGACGTACTAATTGAAAAGAAAAAAAAATTAACAAGATAAAGAGTATTATGTATGAAAATAAAAAATACTGATAAAAACAAAAACAAACAGAAAAACAAAAAATAATAATAATAATGCTTTCAACTGAATAAAAAAAGTTCTTTGGAAATTATTATGCAACATAAAAAGGAAATTTTATTTACTTAAACGTGGAGGGAAAGGCTTTGGCCCAGTGGCGAAATGGGTGGCCCAAATTCGGCGTTAAAGCATCTGCCTATTGTTACAGCCGTCCGCTCAAACCAGTCTAGCTGTCGCGTCACTAAAATATTGTAGTTATAACACGTGGTAGAAGTGAAACTTCTGTGTGTGAATGAGTGTGAATAAGAGAGAGAGAGAGAAAGAGCGAGAGAGGAAGAGAAGGAGACAGGGATAATTTCAAAAGAAATACAACAGTATAAAATTTGTGTAACCAAAATTCGAGTTTATTAACTATATATGCATTATGCTATCATCTGTTGGTGGTTCAATTGGTAATACTGATATAATTGGTTTGTGATAGCTGAAATATGAAATATATGTACGTGATTCAATATTTTCTAGATAACGTGTCAAAATTGCATCTAGTGTAGTTCCGGATTTTGTTGTTGATTCTTTAGGGTTATTGTTAATCTGCAAACCGAATGTTTCTCGAAGAAATTGAATCAACGGCAATGAATCATTGGATCCGAAATTTACGTTGAAATCTCCCCCGAGAATCAATGGAATTTTGTCTTCGCCTCTTCCAAGTGCATTTGCACCTGCGTGGCTGTAAACCAGTAGTGAGCGGTGAATGAAATATATTATGTTATCAAGATTTTGGTTCGGTGAGATATAGATGGCGGCTATGACAATAGTTTTTCAATTCAGCGTTTGACATTCTTCAATGCAAACATCGCCAACTGGTGTGACTGTTGATGAATATGACTGAGACTGCCTTGCAGTCATTTCCATGTTTGGCGTGACGATATTTATGCTATCATCTTGATTGTGGTAGATTGCCACACCGCCAGCTCTAACATTTAGTCGCTTATATTTGATGACGCAATTGAAATTTGGTATACTAATATCCTCGTTATCGTTTAACCAAGTTTCGGACAAAAGTGCTATACTCGATTTGCGGATGACAGAGTCTATTAAATCTGCGGAATTTGCTCATAGGCTCTGACAATTAAGAGTATATACAGATAGCCCTCTTCTCTGAGTCATGAAATCGATTATTTGTTTATCCACAGTTTCCAGTCTATTTAACGATAGTCTCCGGAATTCATCTTGTAAATGAGGCATACTGACTGATGCTCGTCGACCATGGTAGAATATAAAATCATTTCCATTCGCTATAATCCACAAGCCTTCAATACAAGTGACTCATTATAAAGCAACGTAAACAAATGATTGCGAATGTTTTTTATCATATTCGTAAACAACTTCAGAATACGTGCTTCCCTGAGACTTGTGAATGATCGTCGCACAAGCACAAACTAATGGTAAATGTGATCGTTTAGCGTTAATCGTTTTGTTGTTGTTAAGCGGGATTGTTGATGTGCGTCGTCCGATTGGTACCGCTGTTTTACTAATATTATGCGCTGCAACATGACCAGCAACTTTTTTCTGATTTTTTCTCTGTCGCGTAACATTATGATGTATAGCTCTCCTTCTCTTTCTCTCTATGTTATATATCTGTATACTCTGTCTTACAACGAAGCCTATGTCTTAGGTATAGGAAATGTATAGCTCTCTTTCTCCTTCTCTCTACGTTGTATCTTTTTTTCTCTCTCGCGTAACGAAATCTCTAAACGTTACATTTTTTCGAATTCACTCTCCATTCTCGCTCAAATATCAGACCGCCGCTAAAGAAGTTTCACTTCAAAAACTTTTAGGGAGATATTTTTTGGAATACTTAAACTATCGAATTTTGAAAAAAAAAAATTCGATTTCTAGACTAGAATACCCCCTTAAAGCATTGGTTGCTTTGATTTTTCCGTAAATTCCTTTAAATAAAGGTGATTGAGAATAGTTTTATGATCGTAGATCTTTTTTTCAGTTCAATTCACGACTGGTTTGGCGACCGTTCTCCTTCAGAAGTGATTTGAGGCGTTCTGCATCGAATTCAGAAGGCCTTCCGCTGCGAGGCGCGTCATTGACGTCAAAGTGACGAGTTTTGAAATTTGTAAACCATTTCCGTGCTCTAGACTTGCCTAATACCTCATCTCCATACACGTCACAAATGTCCCGGACTGCTTCGGCAGCTTTTTGACCTCAATGAAATGCAAAGAAGAGCAGATGTCGAAAATTATCATTTTTTGCCTCCAGGGTATTCAATTTCTAAGCCTCAAAAGTAATCAAAAATTATAAATGATGGTTAAATTTCAAGGGCCGATATTAAATATGAACCACACCTAAGCATCAATAAGTTTTTTTCTGCATTTCATTTCACATTTTTCAATTTCAGACTAACTCAATTTGAACTATGGAAAGATATACAATCGAGCAACGCGTTAAAGTTATTCAGGCTTATTATGCAAACGGGCGTTCAAATCAAAATGCATATCGCGCACTTCGTGATTTTTTCGGTCAGTTTAATCGTCCAAATGTGCATACAATCGGAAAAATTGTGCAAAAGTTTGAGCAAACCGCGTCTGTAGGAGATGTGAAGACACCAGTGCATGCTGGTACAGCTTGTACTGCAGAAAATATTGCTGCTGTTCGCGATAGTGTGGTTGAAAAGCCGTCCACCTCAACTCGTCGTCGTGCCCAACAATTGCACCCCTCATCATAGTGTTCGCTATCGTGAGATGATAACGAACTTTTCATGGCCCGAATTGGAAGATATGGATGTGGACGATATGTGGTTTCAACAGGACGGTGCCACTTGTCACACAGCTAACGAAACAATGGCTATTTTGCGCGAAAAATTTGATGGTCGAATAATCTCACGTCGCGGCGATGTCAATGGGTCGCCAAGATCATGTGATTTGACACCGTTGGACTTCTTTCCTTGGGGTTATTTGAAAGAAGAAGAAATGTGAAATCTGTCCTCTTGTATGCATGCGAAACGTGGAACGCGTCAACACGCGACATACAAGCAATGCAAGTATTCATCAACCGCAGCCATCGCAAGATCACGCACATTTTTTGGCCTAACGTCATATCAAACTCCGATCTGTGGACTATAACGAAACAGATACCAGTCTATCTCGAAATTCGACGCCGCAAATGGAAATGGATCGGTCACACACTTCGAAAGCCATATGGTGATATCACTAGAGCAGCCCTGGATTGGAACCCCCAAGGCAGCCGCAGACCTGGCAGACCATCTAACACGTGGAGGCGACTAGTAGAAACAGAAGTGCAACAAGCAGGCCGCTCCTGGCGGCAAATAAAATTCCTAGCTTCTAATCGATTTAACTTTAACTTGTTTATTGAGGCCCTTTGTTCCACCTAGGAACCACGGGAAAATATATATATATATTTGAAAGAAAAGGTGTACGTCGATAAGCCAGTAACAATGCAAGAGCTAAAGGATGAGATAATTCGGCACATTAACCGCATAGAACTTCAATTATGCCTCAGTGTCATCGAAAATTTGGACCATCGGATGGAGGTGTGCCGCCGAGACCGCGGCGGTCATTTGGCCGATATTTTGTTCCACACGTAATTGAGCCATACCAATATTATCATAATAAAGAAAAATGACAATAATTTCCTAAAAAAATTGTATTTTATTCAAAATCAACACCGGCCCTTAAAACTTAACCACCCTTTATAACTCAAAAATACAATTAACACAGTTTTGTAAAGCAGAAAGAGTTAATCGAATGAATACTTCCCTTTGCCAAACAGCAAACAAATCGTTGTATGCGCAACTAAGTTCCCGCAGTTTCTCAATAGATGCCGCCTGCAGTGTGTGCTAGTCGATTCTAACATAACCTAAACGTCATAAACCAAGATTAGACATATGGTAAAGAAACTGCTTCGACACATTAGCGATTTTGTTTTGGTATCATATACTTTTGGTTTTATGAAAATGTCTGATTTTATGCCGAATAATCGTCATTTGCGGGAAGTGTTGATTTTCCTTTTTCATTCGAAAAAAACGGCGGCTGAAGCGCATCGAGAGCTACAAAAAGTTTATGGAGATGCTGCTTTAAGTGAAACAACGTGCCGAGATTGGTTTCGTCGCTTTAAAGACGGTGATTTTAATGTTGACGACCATCCGCCCGTTCGCGTGAAGGAAGGTCAAAAGCCTTCGAAGACGCTTAATTGGAGGCATTGCTGAATGAGTATCCGTGTCAAACGCAAGAAGAGCTTGCTTCGGTATTAGGAGTTACCCGCCAATACATTTCCAAGCGATTGCATGCTTTGGGATTGATTCAGAAACAGGTGACTTGGATTCCTTATGAGTTAAAACCAAGGGATGTTGAACGTCGTTTGTTCGCCTGTGAACAACTGTTCCAGCGGCAAAAAAGGAAGGGTTTTCTTCATAGCATCGTGACGCGTGACGAACAATGGATTCATTACAGCCAGAACATTAAAGAAAGTCATGGGGATTGTCCGGTCATGCTTCTACGTCGTCGCCTCGGCCGAATATTCACGCTGCGATGGTTATGCTATGTATTTGGTGGGGCTTGATAGCTCAAAAGATGAACAGTTTTACCGCGAAGGTATACGAGAACCAAATGCGCAATGGGTGCCGCATTCGCTAACAATGAAACAAAAACACACTCGAATGTGACTTTCTCAGCAACATTTAGAGCGTTTTCGAAACGATAAAGAGGATTTTGGGCGCCGATTCCCCCCTATGGATGAGACTTGAGTCTATCAACATGATCCTAAATCAAAACAAGAGGCTAAAGAGTGGTGTGAACCTGGTTCTTCGACTATGTTTCGAGAACATCAGTTTTTTGGGATGCGAAAGGAGTTTTGTTTGTGGATTACTTGCAAACTAGTAAAACAATAAATTCTGCATATTATTTTAACCTTTTAGATCAGCTGAAAGAAAAAATTCGTGAAAAAGACCCAGTTTGCAAAAGAACAAAAAATTAATTTTTCTTCAGGACAATGCACTGTGTCGGAAGAGCATTTTTACTATGACTGAAATCCTTGAATTAAAATTCGTATTGTTGGAGCATCCAGCGGATTACTCACCAGATTTGGGTCTTGCGACTTCCATCTGTTTCTAAACCTAAAAAAAATACATGCGAGGAAAGCGGTTTTCAACAAATGATGAGGTCATAACAGCTGTGGAAGCGTATTTTGCAGTCCTTCCAGATTTTCACTTCAGCGGTGGAATTCATAAATTGGAATCTTCTTGAAACAACTATTAGGTTGGCAACTATGATAAGTAATTGAGGATTTCACTTATAGTTAGATGGTTGAATTTTTAGGTTTACAGACGTAGTACAAATGTGAAACACATTTTGTTATTTGATAGTTGGCAACTCAGTTGTCATGCAGTAAAAAACGTTTTTTAATAGCGTAGTTTTCGTTTGGCGTTCCTTGAAAAATGTAAAATCAAAAGGAACATTTTCGTCATATTTTGTTTTTTTATTTCCGCAAAGGGAAAACCGCATCGCAAGCTCATAAAAAGTATGGTCACGAAGCCTTAAAAGAACGGCAATGTCAAAATTGGTTTGCCAAATTTCGTTTTAGTGATTTTTCGCTCAAAGATGAAAAACGCTCTGGTCGTCCAGTCGAAGTTGATGACGCCCTAATGAAAGCAATAACCGATTAGGATCGTCACATTACAACACGTGAGATTGCAGAGAAGCTTCATGTATCACAAACTGAAAGAAACGCATTCAACGCAACGCATTAACAGCTGCAATTTGCTAAAGAAACGTAATCAAAATAAGGCATTTTTAAAACGACTGATAACTGGCGACAAAATATGGGTTATTTACAGCAATATCAAGCGGAGAAGATCGTGGACCAGGCCCAGTGAGCCAATTGAAACAACATCAAAAGCTGATATTCCTCAAAAGAATAATTTGTTATCAGTTTGGTGGGATTACAAAGGAATTGTCTACTTTGAACTCTTACCACCCAACCGAACGATCAATTCTGATGTCCACATTGAAGAACTAAAGAAATGAAACAATGCAGTTGGTATTGTATTCCATCATGACAATGCAAGGCCACACACATCTTTAACCCCTCGGCAAAAATTATTAGAGCTTGGTTGGGATGTTTTGCCCCATCCACCATATGACATCCAGTCCTGACCTTGCACCTTGCTTTTTGTTTCGATCTTTACAAAACTCCTTGTATGGTAAACATTTCAATAATGTTGATGATGTCAAATCGCACCTGATTTAGATTTTTGCTAATAAAACCCAGAAATTTTATGAACGTGGAATTATGATGCTGCCTGAAAGATGGCAAAAGGTCATTGATCCAAATGGGCAATACATTACAGAATAAAGTTATTTAGTTCCATGGAAAAATTGTCTTTGATTTTCTAAAAAAATTCGCAGTTACTTAGTTGCCAACCCAATATATTGATAATCAGGAAGACTATGCTGAATAATAATAAATAATAATAATTAAGTGTATTTCAAACCATATCAAACCCCAAAACGTATTGAACAACCTAGTAACTTCAAAACATTAAATTCCACATAAATTAAACACATTTGTCCGATTTTCTCAATTCAAGTTACTTTTATTTGGGTTACCAATTACGAAAATAGAATTGTGTATACACTTACAATTATTCAAATGCATATACATATGTGTGTACATACACACTTCTTTCGAGAAATTTTATTTCGAGATATTTGCAGTTCACAATAATATTTGTATCTTTGATTTACGACTTACGATTTACTTGAAGTATAGCTAAATACAATTTTGCAGCCTTACCGCCGTCAGTCTATGTTTATGAAAAGCATAAAAAATGTATGCATATACAGGTATGCATATAAAATTTATATAGATAAAAGTACATAATCATATGCACATACATATGTATGCAGGCCCGCATTATTATGCAAAACTTAAATTAGAAAACATTTCAAAGTTGTAAATGTCTTATCAGTAATTATATTTCGTAAACTATTTTAGCGAATGTCCTACATTCATTTGTAAAAAATGTGTAGAGATTTCGAAAAAAGTACGCGCACTTAAATTAAATAACCTTCAACGTTTTCAAATAAAATAATTAATAACTGTATATGTAAAGAAACTTTTTGTTCAACATTTTCATGTGTTTGTATGTCAATCGTTCGCTGGCCACCGATTTTAATAATATAATATTCTATAATTCCACATAGTTGCAGATATTAGCTGTGTGTTTTTTTCTACGCGCATACGCGACTGCCGCATAATAAACGCAAGATACACCTTGCCTCTTCTTTTCTCCAAGGGTTAGCAAGTGGCGAATAGCTGCAGCAACTGGTACAACTGAACAGATGTTGGCAACGCGAGAAGAGAGCTGGCTTGAATTGCATGTGTTGGTAAGGCAGTGCGGTATACAAGTCTATTGAATTATAGACACACCCACTAGCGGCGAATCTTACTCCATAACTTTGTTGTTGCTTTCGTATGCAAATTTTTCGTTAAGTTAATCGAGCATAGAGATAGCGTGCGCCGAAATTACGAATAGAAGAGACCTTATAAAACTTGCAGATGAGGGTAGTTTTTATCGGCTTCAATTTGCAATCTGCTTTATCGACTGTAAATAGTAAACGAAATGTCAGTGAGAATTCTGAAAACAATTAAGACATAACACATGGGTTGAAAGAACCCGAGCCTAACACATAGATGGCACTAGTTGCATTGGTGTATGCACTCTTTATCAGTTAGTACTAACTAGCTGTATTATTAAGACAGCTGTTAAAATTTCATGTTATTCTACTAATTAGTACGTGAGTTATTGTGCTAAGAGCGACGCTACTTTTGTTATTTTCAAAATAATGGATCAAAAAGAATTTGCTGTTTTAAATTTACACTGCTTCTTGATGGAGAAAAATACGGTGCAAGTGAAGCAATGGCTTGAAAAGTGTTATGGGGACTCCGCTCCATCAGAAACAAGCCGTCAAAGTGGTCATAGAGACACCGATGACGCACAATTCAGTGCACGTCCAAATGAGGTGGTAACACCAGAAAACATAAAAAAAAATCTAGAAAATCCTTTTGAATGATCGAAAAGTGCAGTTGCGCGAGTTAGCTGACATCGTGAAGATATCAAAAGAACGAGTTGGCTTTACAGGTATATTACATAAGTATTTGACTATGAGAAAGCTCTGTTCAAAGTGGTTGCCGCCTTTGCTCACTGTTGGCCAAAAACCAGAACGTGTTGATGATTTGCAGCAGTGTTTGGCCATGTTTAAACGTAGGTAATAAAGCGGAATTTTTGCGTTGACATAGGATAAAGAATGAAACATGGATCCATCTCTTCACTGCGTGAACAAAACGATTGTCGTCTGAGTGGACAGCAACTAGTGTACATCGTCCAAAGCGCCGAAAGCAGAGCAATCGGCTGAAAAGATTATGTTCCTTTAAAAAGCGCGCGTCTAATTTTTTTTCTGCTGGAATGTTGGGACAACTGTCCTGCATAGTATCGCAGAGTTTGAGCGAGATTTGTCAATTAGCTTGTTTTCGGCATTTAATTATATCAGTCAACCGTAGGTGTGCTCTGCGATTTTCACTATGGATAAAAATATCGAACAAAGAATTTGTCTTAAATCTTGTGTTTTGAACGGGATTTCGTATGCCGAATCATTGAAAGTATTTCAGAAAGTCTATAGCGAGTCTGTTTTATCAAAAACACGGATCTACGAGTGGTATAAGGCTTTTGCAGAGGACCCAAAAGTCGTGGAAGATTTGCCCCGATTTGGTCGCCCATCAACGTCTTCAACGGTTGAAAACGTCGACAAAGTCAAGGAAATGGTGCTGGAAAACCATCATTTAAGTTTGAGGGAGGTAGCTCGTAACCTTAGCTTGTCTCACGAATCAATTCGCAACATTTTACACCATCAATTGGGCATGAGACGCGTGACTGCTTCACTCGTTCCAATAGAGTTGAATTTCTTTCATCGGAAGAAGGTGGCGGAATGCATGCTTGAGCAAGTGAATCCGGACCCAACGATTATGCAGCGCATTATAACAGGTGATGAGACGTGGTTATATGAGTTTGACATGCAAACCAGTCAACAGGCGGCTGAATTGCGCTATCCACATGAACCGAAACCCAAAAAACCACGTCAAAGTCGGTCAAAAGTGAAAGTGATGCATCTCGTTTTTTTTGATTATCATGGTGTTGTGCACTCGGATTCTCGGAATTCGTTCAAAATAGTGCTACGGTAAATGAAGAATATTATTTGGAAGTTATGCGACGTTTGAGAGAGAATGTGCGTGGGAAATAGCCCAATTTTGGATAGAAAACTCATAGATCTTGCATCATAATAACGCACCGTCTCACAAGGCTCATATTGTGAACACTTTTTTGACTAAAAACTCGACAAATATTATCGAACAACGACCGTATTCACCGGATTTAGCCCCCTGTAACTTTTTCCTTTTCCCAAAAGTTTAATTGTCACTCCACTGACGCCGCTTTGAGTCGATAGAGGCCATTCAGGAGATTTCGCGGAAGGAGCAGAAAAAGATCTCTTCAAACGCGTTTAAAAGGTGCTTTGCTAACTGGACTAATATGTATTGCTTTGAATAGAGCCTATTTTGAAGGCGGCCAAATAAATTTTGATGATTAAACAATTATTTTGCGTTTTATTGAACAATTTCCGGTACTTTTTTGACAGAATGTATAGCGAAATTGGAGCGTTTGAAGGCCAAAATGGCAAAGAAACGTCTGCATATGGCAAAGAAAACAATTTTGTTTCACCAAGGCAACGCACCGGGCCTCAAGTCAATCAAACCAAGGGCAAAACTACATGAATTGAACATCGAATTGCTCCCACATCCATCGTATTCGCCAGATTTCGCTCCCAGCGACTACCAATTGTTCGCAAACCTAAAAAATAATGCTCGGCGGTAAGAAATTTTGCTCGAATGAAGAGCTTATCGCTGAAACTGAGTCCTATTTTGAGGGACAAAAGATAAATCGTTCTACGAAAATGGTATTGAAATGTTAGAGCGGCGCTGAGTTGATTACGTTGTTCTTAATGGAAATTACGTTGATGAATAAAGCTTATTTCGAACGCAAAAAAAAAGTGTTTCCTTTGTCAGGCCCGGGACTTTTCAGTCCATGTGTTATGTAAGTATCAGTACATATTTGTCTATTAATTAAAAACTTTTCTTACCGCTTGCATTTTTCAGATGGTAATTAACTTCAATAAATATTTATTTGATATTTGTTGAACAGTGGTGCCAAATGCTTTTATTGTCGATGTGTGTTTTTTGTTCTGCTGTAAGCGCAGTTACATACGCGCGTAAACAAAAACACGACTGTTATTACTTTCGAACTTCTATTTCGAAACTCCAGCTTTCGAAGTACATATACATGTACCGTTACTGTTTGGCAAATATGTTTGCATTTTGTGTGATTATCTTCTCAATGCAGTCCTTCACACTGTTTTTGTGTGGCTCTGGTATGCTTTCCAGCTTGGGCAGCATCTTGATGAGGAAGTGAAAATCGGTGGACAGGTTGATGTTCTTGTGTGGCACCAGTTCCACTTGGGCTATGGACGTGACGGCTTGACCGTTGCAATTACTCGCATATCTTATATTTGTGTTGCCACTGTTGTTGTTGGTATTAATAGCAGCAAAGCGTTTCATGTCGTTCACGCTGCTATTGCTGCTGTGGTTGTTGTTGCGTGCCGCCGCAGTGCCCGCTGAAACAATGACTGGCGTAGCAGCAGAGATCTGCTTTATTTGACATTGTGTGGCAATTTTATGATTACTATGGTTGCTGCTGCTGCCGCTGCTACTGCTGATATTGCTGAAGTTGCCCCAAATGCTTTCAGTGTTGTTAGTATAGCTGTCACTGAAGTTATTAACTAGGCTAGTGCCATTGCCATTGCCGTTGTACGAAGTGTTGTTGATGTGCGTTGTAATGATTTTTGTGCGATTCTTTTTCGGTGGCAGTGTAATTGGTAGTCTTTCATTGGTGTCCTCAGTCGCCTTTTTTATTAAGTATTGCTCTTGTGGTTGATATTGTTGTTGTTGTTGTGGTTGTAGGGACTCAGTCTTAATTATATTCAGATTGGCAGCACCGTTCAGCAGCTTCGATATCGCCGTCGTGGGCATGGCCGTGGGTGTGGGCGTCGACGCCACACTCGCTAGCCCAGGGCCAACACTCGCAGCATCTTTGGTCTGTATGCGATGCAATATCTCCGGCAATATCTTTTCGAACTTCTCCGTTAGCGCGCCACTATCCGCTTTGTCTGCAAAGAGTGTTAACTTCTTTGAACCACTCGCTCCTACAATTAAGCCGTTCTCTCTTTTTAAATACTTGTGTGCATCTTTAGCAATTAGACCACCTTCATTGCTATCTTCCTCGTCAGGGCAGCTATTCTCCTCCATAATAAGATACATTTTTCTTTTCTGTCCACAGGCCGCACCGCCAGCTACCGCTGATGTGGATGTTTCCGTTCCTGCAGGTTCATCTGATTTTTCGGTAATCATAAATACTTTGCGGTTACGCAACGCTGGCATGGAAGTTGTGGGTTTACAAAGCGAACTGTTGAGTGTGCGCGGCGCCTGAGAGGAAGCATATGAGGTGAGTAAAGGTTTTATTGATTTTGTTGCTGTTGTTGTTGTCCCTGACGTAGATAGCATGGTTTGCGGTGGAGGCGATTCGGTATCGGAGTGTGCATCGCTTATTTGCGATATAGTGGAGGTGACGGATGAAATGGAGTTTGTACGTTTCGGTGCTGTAACAATGATCGTCGACGTACCGCTTTGTGGCGGTTTGCTGAGAACAGCTGAGTGTCGCAGGCGTTTCTGTGGTAAAAGAAAGAGAATTTAATATTTTAGGTACTTGTATATTTATGTACATAAATATGTAATACGAGGGTGGCTCAATAAGTACCCGTGTTTGATTACAGAGGGCGTTGCTGAGGGAAGTTGGTATTAGCATCGTGTTCTACCATCTATCAACCGACGGCAAAACAAATTTCAGACTGTTTGATAGGTTAGTGTGGATTTGGTAGGTATTCGAGTACATCGTGTTTCGTGATTTTCGCTAAGATGGAAAAAGAGCAGCAACGTTTGGCAATTCGCTTTTTGTTTTTGGATGGGGAAAAATGCGAGGAAATAAAAGCAAATTTTAATGCTGTCTATGAGGACGCTTCGCCATCTATGACCACAGTTAGATATTGGCTCAACGAATTTAAACATGGGTGAACAACCCTTTTTAATGAGAAGCGGCTACGACGCCAGGCAGACGTGGTTACCGAGGAAATCATTCAAAAAGTCCACAACATGATTCTCGCTTCTCGCTGATCGACAAACGAAAGTGCGCGAAATAACAGAGGCCATAGGTGTATCGATCGGAGCGGCAATTAAGCTTTTACATGATAAGTTGGCGATGAAAAAATTGTCGGCCCGATGAGTGCCGCCATTGCTCACTGTGGACAACAGTTGGATGCGGTTTAGTAATTTAAGTGAGATTCGAAGAAATGTTTGCGTCGAGTTGTCACCGTTTATGAAACCTGGAGTTATCATTACACACCAGAAACTAAGCAACAATCAGAACCATGGATTTCCTCCAGTGAATCTGCGCCAAAGAAGGTGAAGACCGTCCCATCGGCCGGAAAGGTCATAGCAAAGGATTTTTTAGAAAAGGGAAGAACGATCACTGGACAATACTACAGTTAGTTGGATGAGATTGGACCGATTTCACAAAAAATTGAAGGAGACACGGCCGCATTTGGCGAAAACGAAGTTGCTGTTTTCTCCACTATTACGCATCAGCACATTCATCCGGAATTGTCGCCGCCAAACTGCATGAATTGCGTTATGAATTGATGCAGCACTCCCCGTTCTTACCTGATCCCGCGTCCAGCGACTTTTTCTTGTTCCCTTACAAGAAGAAATGGCCCACGGGGGAAAAAAATTTAGTTCAAACGAGGAAGTCACCGCCGAGACAGAGGCGTATTTTGGAGAGTTCGACAAATACTATTTTTTGGAGGGGTTAAAAAAATGACCAGAGCATTGGGAGAAGTGTCTCTTTCTAAAAAGGGTTGAAAAATAAAAACCAATTTTTTTTTAAATATGCTGCCTTCATTTCTAACACGGGTACTTATTGAACCCCCTCGTATATGTATGGTAGCACAGCAATTATCGCAGTATTTAAGCTATGAAACCGCACTAAAGAAGCTTGTTACGCTTGAAGTTAAATATGTACGTCATTCCCTCAGTCACTAAATGGCGAATGACTTTTGTCAGTAAAATAAAGTTTCTCGTTTTCTCAAAAAAAAAAAAAAAAATTGTTGAATGCAAGATTTAAGAGCACTTCTTCGTAGCATTAATCAAATATTTAGAACCTGATCTAGATTGTAAAGGCGGAAGCAAAAAGATTATGCGTCCGTTTCACAGAATTTTCTTATTCACTTTGAGTCAGTGCAAATCGCGTTCCGCTCCCCTGAAATCGATTAAACTTAGCAGTTTTTACTCGAGTGCCACGTTAACATTATTATATCGGGTATGTTTTAGCTGCGTCAGAACTATCGATATCGATTATGGTACTATGGTTTGACGGCTGAAAAAAGCAAACTGTGCTGACAATTCTGTTCAGTAAGAATTGGCAAGTCATCATGAATCGTTTAACGCCAACAACAACACTTCCAAATTGTGGAAATTTACTTTGAAACAAAATGTTCGCCAAGCTCATAGACCACAGGGGCGGCATTTCCACGACAGTCGGTTCTACGTTACCGAAACGACCAGGATTAATATCCGACCAAGGACTGTCACTACAGCAGCATTTCCCGTAGGTAAGTATGGAGTCCTTTTGAGGAAGGAGCTGCTGACTGAGTTTTTATCCACAAATTAATGCGCTAAACATCGCCGTCATTTGGCTCCAACAAGACGGCGCACCTTGCCATATAGCGCGCTTAGCATTCGATTTATTATAATCGTGGCTATCGACGCCTTCTGGCCAGATTTATTGGGAAGAGTAGTCAAAAATTGGACTGATTGATTTTTTTCTTTTGCATTACAATGAAATGTGTGGAAACTTATTGAGAGAAATGAAATAAAACTAAATAAATCATATATCTGCATATTCTGTTTTTCCATTTTCGCAAAATATTAAGAAATATATCAGGTCAGTCCATAAGTTCGTGCGTATTTTGCCCATAATTTCACCTTTGTGCGATTTTTGCATACAGAAAATTATTCGCGGAATATAACGGAACTATTTATATTTTCTTTGATATATTGCGCATTCAATAAGTGATCTTAATCGCGGAGAGAAGCACGTGTTGTTAAAAAATAAAATGGAATCTTCGAACGCGTGTAAGAGGCATATTTTTTATTTTTTTTATAAAAGTGGTAAAAATGCAACAACTGCTGCTGCAGGAATAAACACTGTGCACTGAGAGGATACCGTGAGTGTAAGAACTGCTCAAAAGTGGTTTTCAAAATTGCGGAATGGTAACTGCGACGTGGAGGATGCCCCGACGCCTTGCTCGAACTCGTAGAAGCTGAGCCAAATTTGACAGTCGATATGATAGCTCAGAGGTTAAATTCATCGCATGGAACAGGCACCTGGTTGAGTTGAGAAAGCTTTCAAGGCTGGGAAAATGGGTTCCGCATAGACTTTCCGTCACCAACCTTCAGCAGAGAGTGAAAGTGTGTTCCCAGCTGCTGCAACGGCTTTAAAATGAAAGTTTTTTGAACCGTATCGTTACTGGTGATGAAAAGTGGGTCCTTTACAATAATCCTGTTCGCAAACGCCAATGGTTAGATGAAGATGAAACACCAGACCCCTACAGATGGCCTTCACCCCAAGAAGATTCTCCTGTCTATTTGGTGGCATATGGCCGGTATTGTTTATTATGAACTTCTGGAATCAAACCAGACGATAACTGCTGATTATTATTCCCAACAGCTATCAAACCTAAATGAGGCACTTAGATCGAATGAGGAAAGATCGACCGTCTTTAGTGAATAGACGCAAAGTTATGTTTCACCACGACAACGCAAGACCTCATACCGCAAGGCAAACATTAGGCAAGCTGAACGAGCTCGGATGGGAGCTAATGCCGCATCCACCATACTCTCCGGATATTGCACCTTGTGATTATCACCGTTTCCGTGGACTTCAATCCCATATGAGTAACAAGAACTACTCCTCAAATGAAGCTATAAAAAGCGATATCGAAACGTATTTTGGCTCCAAGGACAAAAAATTTTTTGAGCAGGAAATTAAAAGTTTGCCTAAATGCTGGGAAGACATTGTAAATAATGAAGGAAAATATATTATTGATTAATAAATACTTTAAACATCTTTTTTATTAATTTTAAAACCACCTTTAAAAAACGCACGAACTTATGGACTGACCTGATAGAGCACCTTAAAAAAAATCGTATCTGTGTCAAATAAGGAGTGAGTAACTATATATTGTACAATATCCCAACATATCGTACAACATTAATTGTTAGATATATACGCCCCCGCTTCTATACCAGCACTACTTACCTTAACATCGTCGAGTGGCGCTGCAATATGACACACCGTTGTCCCCGGCTTGGTTATGGCAGCGACTGTGGCGGTTGATGCCATTAACGCATCCTTCTGCATACGCGTCGGCGTAGTTTTTATTCGTGTTTTAGCCATCGTCTATGCTTGCGACAGTTGTTCGGTGTGCGAGTGTATGTATGCACTCGTATATGCGACACTTTAAATAGGTTCGCTGTTTTGTTTAGTCGTTGCGCGACCCTTGAAACCCATACAAAAGCCACGCCACCGGGCTCTTTCATCGACGTCTTCTTCGTTTTCGGCTGCTTACGTTTTGTAATTTTTTTTGCAAAATATGCTGCAGCCGAACACCATCACCAATGAGCGACTGGTGCACCAGAGTGCGTTGACGTTCTTCACTCTTCTCCTCTGTTCTTCAGCTATGCTCTTTCGTTTTTGTTTTATAGTTCACCTTGAAGTTTATAAGCGTATGCTACGAGCGGCGGCGACGACTTGACAATGAGGCAGCTGCAACTCCAAATAAACTGGTTGTAGGATAATGTTGCACCAAAACGGGAAAAAAGGAAAAAAACAAAACGAGAATTTCAAATTATTTGAGAGTTCTGCATAGTAAGACTTCCCTCACCCCGACCCCTATAAGTGCACTAAATATATGTAGGTGTGTGTATACGCACACCAATGTTTGTTTATATACGAAAGCTTTTACGGCTTTATTGACAGGCCATTGCCATTGATTAACAGAGCTTTCGTTATAGAGCTTCGGCGCTTATATGTATGTATTGTATTTATAAATATATTTGAAGATTCTTGTCAACGGCGAATAAGTAATTGCAGCAATGCACGCAGCTAAAGCTTTGAGAGCCAATATGCAAGCGAAACTCAATGAACTTCTTACCCCTACCCCAAGTGCACATTCAGTGTAATTTTTGCTATCCAACACGTTACGAAGCCAATAGAAACTTGATATTTTTGCACTGGTTTGGTTAGAAATTTCCAGTATTGTGAAAAAAGCACTTCCAACTCCAAAAAAAAATACAACAAAAAACGAAAGACGAAAATTAACAGCGGAGAACGAAAAACGGTAATTTCGTGGAAGAATTGTTTTTTGTTTTACTTTTAGTGGCCTCTAAATACAGAGGCGGTGAAAATAATAGCATAGAGAACATTTTGTTAAGTTTTGACTATTTATTTCTTTTTGTTTAATTTTTTACATACCACAACAAAAGCGTATAACTCAAAGTTTCAAATAATATGAAAAATTTGAAAAAAAAATCCAAAGAATTTTAATATAGGGTGGGCCATGTAAAATTTGCTTTTTGAATCGGCTATGAAAAAAAACTAATCAATATTTTTTCAAACTTTTTTTTTTATTTTGAATATTGAACATTGTCATTTATGAATGAGAAATAACATCGTTCAAATGACTACCACGACTGGCTTTACAGTAGGCCATTCGATCAACCAATTTTTAAGCACAATTTCGATTGTTTGGGCTCCAATTTCATGAATGGCAACTTCGATTTCGTGTTTTAAAGCATTAATCGTCTCTGGATGGTTCGCATAGCAATTGTCCTTAACGGCTCCCCACAAAAAATAGTCCAACGGGCTTAAATCACAGCTCCGAGGCGGCTAATTGATATCGGAATTCAAAAACGGTAGCCAAAAGTTCGAGTGAAACTTTGCAGAGTGACAAGTTGCACCGTCCTGTTGAAATCAAATGTCGTCCATGTCATCCTCTCCAATTTTTGGAAACAAAAACTCGTTGAGCATGTCACGGTAACGCTCGCCATTTACTGTAACCGCGGAAGAAGAAGAAGACTCACCACTTTGGAAATAGGTTTTCAATATTTCCCAAGGCTCCGACTCCATGCAGTATCCCCTCACTTGTTTTGAGAGAAATATTACGAATTTTGAATGAATACGAATGAAATTCACAGGAGATGTTGATTTCGTGCTTATTTTGCTAAAACTAGCACCAACACTATTCAGTTAATAATAGGTTTTAAGTTATTTGTTGATAAAATTTGTCTTTTACCTTCACCAAATTTTGATACAATAAGTGCATTTATCACATTTATTTTAATAAATATTCAAACTACATTAACATACACACACGTTTTTAACTCTTTTTATTGATATATACCATAAATTAAGAATTTAAATTGCATTTATAACTTGCAAACACTTGACGCGCCAGCTAAATTTACAATAACTGAAAAGCAAGGCTGAATGGAGTGCTGCCAGAAGCAAAAAATAATAAAAAAATAGAATGCGATTGAAAACGAAGCAACATAGGAACATAATTTCCACACACTCTTTTTTGTTAGAATAATGAGGGAATGGGGGTTTTCAACCTCTAAGGTGTATATATTGAGTTCATAAATATATATAAATTCAATATCGATATGATTTTCGAAATACAGTTCAGCTTCACGTAAAATTCCTACGCGAAAAGGAGTACTACGCAAAAATACTGTGGATTGCCTAGCCGGAGTTGGACTGATGAGGGTTATTTTTTTGAAGCGCGGCCGAAGGCCGCCCACGCGAAAAAGAGTTCTACGCAAAAATACTGTGGATTGCGTAGCCGGAGTTGGACTGATGAGGGTTATTTTTTTGAAGTGCGCAGAAGAAAGTTTTACGCAAAAATACTGTGGACAGCATAGACGATTTTTTATTCCAAATTTTCGGCTGCGGCGCTTTTTTTTCTTTTTTTTTAAATATATATATGTATATATATATACCATATATTCATAATATAGTGAAAATTTGGAATAAAAAATCGCGCGATTTTTTATTCCAAATTTTCGCCTGCGGCGCTTTTTTTTTAAATATATATATGTATAATATAGTGAAAATTTGGAATTAAAAATCGCGCGATTTTTTATTCCAAATTTTCGACTGCGGCGCTTTTTTTTTTTTAAATATATATATGTATATATATATATCATATATTCATAATATAGGGAAAATTTGGAATTAAAAATCGCGCGATTTTGTATTCCAAATTTTCGCCTGCGGCGCTTTTTTTCTTTTTTTTTAAATATATATATGTATATATATATATCATATATATATATCATATATTCAAAATGCATACAATCAAACATACTTTACTGAAAACCAAGCATTAATATATATATGTATATAAATATATACATATATCCATAAATATACCTATATATATATATATATATATATGAATAGACGTATATAATATAGAAATAATTTATAAAATTTTGTATTTCTATTCATTTATTATCTTCTAAAATTGTTTATTTATACGATGTCTGGCAGCACTTCGGCTGGTTGTAGTAACCAAAATAGGAGGATTCTTGGTCAATTTTACAATTTTTAAACTCAAATAACTTAAAAACTATAAGCCGCCGCCAAGTGAGGTCCATTTCGTAAATGTCAAACCTTTAAGTAAATTATGAACACATTTGACATGTATTTTGTGTTACCATTCTCAAAAAATAGATGGTTCAAAAAGCAAACGCTATATGGCCCACCCTGTAAATATATCAAACTTTTTAACTGGTTTTGAAACTCAAAAATTTGTGTCGACGTATATTTTTTGTTGGCGGCATTTTTGCATTTCCTTTCCCATAACGAATGTTCGAAATTTTTTCCATTCACCCAAAATGCGCAACACTGAACAACAAAAAGTATCAAAAATCAACGGGGATTTGTAGTCTCTTTAAACATGCACACTATCGCATATGCAGGTTTATACCAAAATTTAATGAGCTACAAAACTGCATACCCGGACTAAAAAGTTTGAAATTTTGCTGAAAACTTGTTTAATTTTTTAAAGTGATTTTTGTTGTAGTGTTGTATGAATTATATTTTAATAAAAACAATAAAAAAATAAATATTCAAAACTTTGCAATATGTCGAGTTTTTATTATTTTGACCACCACTGTATATACACGCCAACGAGCTGGTGCCGGATGTGGTGTCGTATATGAAGGCGCTGCAGCAGCAATGCTTGGAGTTGGAATTGGAGTTGGCCGCTAACGCCAACACTCGTACCCCTACCATTACCATTGCGTGCAAGAACTTGCTGAACAAGTTTAAGGTCAAGTTTAAATACTAAACCAAACTCACTAAAATGCTGCTACATACGCGGACAACGATTGCAAATACACAATTCACTTTGTTGCAAAGCACTCTATACTCCACAATGGAGTTGGTGGATAGACTGCTGCTCGATGGCCAACTGACTCACCTAAATTTCCACTTAGTAAAATAATTTTCAAATGCATCTTAACCACTCCCACACTAAGTTCACTGTTATCACAGCTTAGCTTTTTCAATTCAAGCAGAAAAAAAACTATATATAATTTTCTTACACTCTCTTTCTTCCCAATGGTGCGAAATTGCATACTCAGTGCCACGGTCCAATTAGCTAGCGACGCTTTTTATTATATTTCTTCCATTTCTTCGAAAGTTCAACCAACAATCAACTAAACTAGCAGTTCACAGTATGAAGCAGTAGTAAAAACAAAAAGGTAGCGCAAACAAAATCACTATAGCATCGCCGCGATCGACCGATCGTGTCCGGAGTTCTTTGTTTACTGGATGTGCAATTTCTTCTGCTTTTCTGCTGCAGCTTTAAAATTAGAATCCCAATTGCAGCACCGCCACCACCGCCAACCTCTCGCCAATGCTATTAAGTGCGCTTTTCTGCACTTGCTGTTATGCTTTTTTGCCAGGCTTTATACATCCTCGACCGCCGCTGCCTGCACCAAAGCCTTTTGAGAACATACATACATATGTTCGTATATGCATACACCAGCCCCTCCATATATTTTTCCCTCTCTGTTGCTTCCTTTTGAAATTATGTTTACGCTCGAACTTTTACGTTGCATACAATATTCAACGAAAGCAGCGCAAAAGCGGTTGGAAGTTCTTGCCCGCGAAAAGTTCCTGTGTACACTACAACTTCATTAAAGTTCCTCATACCCAGGTTATCAATGCCTCAATCGTTGCCAATGCAAGAGTACATGGGATAAGTGAGTACGCGTAAAGCCTGAAAGCGCTTTTGCATTTATTTATGTAGACATACGAGTACATACACTTGTATGTATTGTTTGTTTTCAGTTCACACATATTCATAAATATATATACATATGTGTACGAGTAAACCCATGCAAGTTTACACTAAAACATTTATTTATGTATCATCACGTACTCTTCCTACAATTCCCCTTCGTTGGAGTGTACGTACTCCATAATATTTATTTAGAAATGCAGAGAATGAAGTTTGGCTCTCCCATTGCACTTCCGAGAATGTGCAAATTTGTTATTGCTGCATTTGGCTGAGTATCGAAAGTGGACGTTGTTGCACAAAAATAGTTCAAATTTTACAAGCACTTGGTGTAACTTATAAGAAAAAGAGAGAAGACTTTGTCATTATGAGTATTGCATTTTTTTTAGAAAACTTATAGAAATATTGGTTATGCTAGTTTTCTTGTGATCCATGGTTTTAATGTATGTATGTATATAAAAAAGGGGGCTGCTGCATTTCTTATACCAGATTTTTGCCTTCATTGTAAATATAAAAAAAGCCTTATAAATAAAAGTTTTAAACAAAAACTTAACAAATTTAAAAATATTGTCATAAAACTTCAACTTCGAGGAACTACAGTTTTAAACCGACTCCGAACGGCAAATATTTTTTTTGAGGAGCTTTTTCATGGCAGAAATACACTCGGAGACTTGCCATTGGCTGCCGAGGTCATTTTGGTGTTTCATGGAAATTCGAACTTACGTTCTTCGAATTCCGAATGGTATTCACGCACCAACCCATTCGCCTACGGCGGCCGAGCCGTTATATAGGCCTTTAGTTTATAACTACAATATTTATGTTTCAAGTCGAGCATTTTCTTCCATTTAAAAGTCTTCTGACTTTACTACATAAAACTCATATTCAAAAGAAGGATGTAGGGACTTCCTCTATTGTGAAAAACATATGTACTACCCAACGTAGGTTCGAATCTCGGTGAAACAGCAAAATTAAGAAAAACATTTTTCTATTAACGGTCGCCCCTCGGCAGCCAATGGCAAATCTCCGAGTGTATTTCTGCCATGAAAAAGCTCCTCATAAAAAATATCTGCCGTTCGGAGTCAGCTTGAGACTGTAGGTCCCTTTATTTGTGGAACAACATCAAGACGCACACCACAAATAGGAAGAGGAGCTCGGCCAAACACCCAAAAAGGGTGTACGCGCCAATTATATATATATATACTACCCAACAACAACAACACCCAAAAACTCTTAGGCAAAGTAGCACCTCGATAGTTTCAGGGCATACAGAAAATAGTATACTTATTTTTCAATTCAATAATTTGAACAAAATAATTAGTTCAAAATGTTCGATTTGATTTTGTTTTTTTTTGAAATAGGCTATGTATCAAATTTCTCCTAAAAAACTTAGTTTTTGTGTCCTTCTACTTCTTAATTGACGCGATAACCGCTTTGGAGATTTTGGCCGAGTTTAAAAAAGCGCGCCAGTCGTTTCTTTCTCCTGCTTACCGGCGCCAGTTGGAAACACCAAGTGAAGCCAAGTCCTTCTTCACCTGATCTATCCAACGCAGAGGAGGTCTTCCTTTTCTTCTGCTACCACCAGCTGGTACCGCATCGAATACTTTCAAAGCCGGAGCGTTTATATCCATTCGGACGACATGACCCAGCCAACGTAGCCGCTGGATCTTTATTCGCTGCGCTATGTCTATGTCGTCGTAAAGCTCCTACAGCTCATCGTTCCATCGTCTGCGATATTCGCCGTCGCCAACGTGCAAAGGTCCAAAAATCTTACGCAGAATCTTTCTCTTAAACCCTCCAATCGTCGCTTCATCGGATGTTGCCATCGTGCACGCTTAGGACGGGCATGATGAGAGCCTTGTAGAGTGTTAGTTTTGTTCGTCGAGAGGAGGTCTTTACTACTCAGTTGCCTACTTAGTTCAAAGTAGCACTTGTTGGCAAGAGAGATCCTACGTTAGATTTTCATGCTGACATTGTTATCGGTGTTAATGCTGGTTCCTAATTAATTCCTGGTCCACGATCAGCAAAAAGGCATGTCTAGCATAATTCAATTTTGAACATCAAGCCAACAAATTGGAGGAGAGGATCGGAAAAACACCAGCTCAACAGGGGAGTATATATAAAATATGTATGTTAGGACAGGTCAATTTATATGGAATAATTTTTGGCAACATCGTTTCTAGCAGATTCAAATTGTAAGAAAAAAATTACATTAGTAAGTAGCTCTAAAGTCGATTTAAAATGGAGCCGAACATTTTAAAACAAGCTACACTTGTGCTCGGGATATTTTTCATGCTAAAATTTGTTCGTACATTCTTTACGATAATAAAAGCAATAAGCTCATATTGTATTAGGTCCAAAAATGTTCAACGGAGCAGGGATGCCATAGAAAGGCTAGTCACAAACAGAAGGCAGCACATCTATTGGGTACCTGGTCACAAAGGCATTATGGGGAACGAAATAGTAGATGAGATACCAAAAAGTGCTGTTAGACTACCATTTGAACAAGAGAACGACATACTAAACCCGCTAAATACAGAATACAACGAAATGGACGACTGCATGAAAAAGCGAGTGGAAGCTAAGTGGGCTCATCTGAGCACATACAAACCACAAAAGTCATGCGTAGAACAAAGTGCAAAAAACTGACTCAATTCGTGCTTACGCTCTGACGAAAGGACTGCAGAGCTATTATGCATACCTATAATAACAGGTCATAACCTATTGGCCGCACATGCTCACAAAATAGGGATTGCTAACACGGAGAATTGCGAGAAATGCAGAGAGGATGTTGAGGAAATTTTAAAACAGCTTCTGAGCCCCACGATTTGAGGATCTGGAGGACGTCTCAAAAGCAGATCTTCCAGCTCTGCTTAGATTCGCCGAAAGCGTTGACATCCTACGCGATGTCTATTTTCAGTATTCATAGAGGTGGGTCTACATCTGGTATCGCTAGGGACCAAGAGGTCTATGCGTGGCTTAATGCCAATCAGGCCAACTTCTCCTTTTATGATAATATTACTTATTACGAGGTGTGTTCAAAAAATAAGGCAAATTTTCACATTTCGCGGGCTACGTACATTCGACTTTCGATTACTATTTTGGTGCACTCGTCTCGAAGATATGTTCACGGTTTTAGCCATAAAGCGTGTTCAGTTTGTTTGTGAGAGGCGTAAATAAGACAAGTGTTTTGCGTGTTCGGCGATTTTCTGCTAACGAAAAAAATGCATCAAAGAAGTTGCATCGAATTTTGTGTAAAAAATTGAATTAAGTGCTAAAAAACACTTGAAATGTTGAAAGTGGCATACGGCGAGAGTACTATGAGTCAAAAAAATGTTTACAAGTGGTCCAAGCTTTTCACAGAAGGTCGAGAAGATGGGAATGACGACGCTCGCTCTGGACGCCCCAGCACATCAACAATCGATGAAAATGTTGGGAAAGTGAAGAAAATTGTTATTGACAATCGTCGATTCACAATTAGAGAAAAGAGAAGTTGCTGAGGATGTCGGCATATCGGTTGGCTTATGCCATGCAATCTTTTCGGAAATTTTGGGCATGAAGCGTGTGGCAGCGAAGTTCGTTCCAAAATTGCTGAATTTTGACCAAAAACAACGTCGCATGAGCAGCGCTCAGGAATTGTTCAATGACGCCAACAATGATCTACAGTGACTCACAGCTTATTTGATGCAACCAAAAAAATTATGAAAATATCAAATATATTTTATGGTATTTCCATTACAGAAAAAAATCTGATATTTTTTTATTATTAAACTAGCATCACCCAGTGGGCTTCGCACCACCATACATAAAATGTTTTTTTTTTTATCGCAAGAAATTTTTCATATTAAGTTTTCTTTATAGAACTCGTAAAATGTTTAAACAGTTGAATTAGTTGATTTTTTTCATTCAACATACTTTCTAAAGATGTCACAATAGCCTTTTCTGTACTTTTTTAAAATTTGATTGTGGTGGTCACCTATATACAGGTAAGGTGAAAGAGCCGATAAAAACTTGTAATTAAACTTTGATTCTTTAATTTCCATTTCAATTTTTTACGCTAAATAAATTATGCTAAAATAAATAAAGTTAAAAAGGTTTTTCCAGTTCCTTGAATGCTCCAGTTTTTATTATATTTTCGCCCAAAATTAATATTAACATAATACACTTACAACCACAACAGTACAACAGAAACGCTCATAAGCGGCTGTGTATTTGTTATTGTTTTTCCCATACAGGCATTTCGTATGAGAGGAAACCATTACTCACATAAAATATCATAACTCAGGAACGGCTGCACCGATTTCAATCAAACTTCACACAAACCACCTCCTCAAAGATAGAAAAGAACTCTAAAATTTTTGTGTCAATCGGTTCGGCGGTTCTTGAGTTATAAGATTACCAAGGAAATGTAATATACAACGACAACTTGAAATAACCCGGGATCAGCAGTGTGGTTAGGAATTTCAGCTGGTATAAGGCTATCGATTTGATCCGGAGTTATTTTATGTACCAGCCAAATTAGTATACATATGTGCGTGCGGCAATCCCCTTTTCTGCCATTCGATGGAGTACATATGGCAACGCACCTCCCCAAATACATATAATTTCACAATTAAATCCATAAGTGCTTTACATTTTTGCTGAAATGGATACTCATGTGGTTCAAACACATCCTAGGGTTATCCAGGTCCACGTTTTGGTCTATATCTCGAGACCCTAGTTACAGAGGGGCATTAAAAATACTCTATACTATAGAATCATCAGCAGCTTGCATTTGCTACCCATATTGTACAAACACATCCTAGGGTTACCCGGGTCCACGTTTTGGATTATATCTCGAGACCCTAGTCACGGAACGGTATGAAAAATACTCTATACCATAGAAATCATCAACAGCTTCCATTTGCTACCCATATTGTACGAACACATCCTTAAGTTATCGGGGTCCACATTTTGGGCGATATCTCGAGACCCTAGCCACGGAGCGGCATCAAAAATACTCTATACTATAGAATCATCAGCAGCTTCCATTTGCTACCCATATTGTACAAACACATCCTAGGGTTACCCGGGTCCACGTTTTGGATTATATCCCGAGACCCTAGTCACGGAACGGTATGAAAAATACTCTATACTATAGAAATCATCAACAGCTCCCATTTGCTACCCATATTGTACGAACACATCCTTAAGTTATCGGTGTCCACATTTTGGGAGATATCTCGAGACCCTAGTCACGGAGCGGCATCAAAAATACTCTATACTATAGAATCATCAGCAGCTTCCATTTGCTACCCATATTGTACAAACACATCCTAGGGTTACCCGGTTCCACGTTATGGATTATATCTCGAGACCCTAGTCACGGAACGGTATGAAAAATACTCTATACTATAGAAATCATCAACAGCTCCCATTTGCTACCCATATTGTACGAACACATCCTTAAGTTATCGGTGTCCACATTTTGGGAGATATCTCGAGACCCTAGTCACGGAGCGGCATCAAAAATACTCTATACTATAGAATCATCAGCAGCTTCCATTTGCTACCCATATTGTACAAACACATCCTAGGGTTACCCGGGTCCATGTTTTGGATTATATCTCGAGACCCTAGTCACGGAACGGTATGAAAAATACTCTATACTATAGAAATCATCAACAGCTCCCATTTGCTACTCATATTGTACGAACACATCCTTAAGTTATCGGGGTCCACATTTTGGGCGATATCTCGAGACCCTAGTCACGGAGGCATCAAAAATACTCTATACTATAGAATCATCAACAGCTTCCATTTGCTACCCATATTGTACAAACACATCCTAGGGTTACCTGGGTTCACGTTTTGGCCTATTTCTCGAGACCCTGGTATCCGATTCTTAAAATTTTAAAACACAAACCATCTACGGAATAGTCCAAACAAAGCCTAAAAATTTGGTTTGGATAGGTGAGCCCGTTCTTGAGTTATAAGATTATCAAGGAAATGTAACTTCTTTTTATATATATAGATAACATGTTTTATTTAATAACAAAAAATGTTTCTTCATAAGAAAGATATGGCAAAATAAAATAATTCAGTTACAGTTTTGAAGTCACAGCTTAAATAATGCATTAAATTAAAAGTATTCAAAAAACGTAAACACATCAGTATTACGTTTTCATGATTAGTGGAGTATCCCTTTTGATTCAGAACAGCTTTTAATCGGGCATTCATAGATTCTACAAGTTTTCCTATATAATAGGAACTAATTTTATCCCATTCTCCCTGTAGTGCCCGTTTCAGATCAGAAACATTAGAAATATTGTGGTTTCTTATTTTATTTTCCAGCACTGACCACAAATTCTCAATAACGTTGAGATCTGGACTCTGTGCAGGTGTCTGTGCTACATGTTGGCAGTTCCAGATAAGCCAAGTTACAATACCAGACGTAAGCTTGGGATGGTTGTCTTGGTAGAACCTAAACGAATCGCCAATGCGCATTTTACTAAATAATCTTTTAGCAGGTCCAGATACATCTCTTTATTCATGTTTCTTTCGATAAATGTTAAATTTTCGACGCCTGCAACCCCGTACCATCACACTGCCCCCGCCGTGTTTAACTGTAGAGCGCAAATTGTATGGTTGAAGCGCGGTGTTTGGTTTTCTCCAAACGCAGAACTTCCCATCAGATCTGAAAAGGTTTCATGCGCAAAAACAACGGACTTCCAGAACGAAATGTCTTTGTTTAAATATTGTCTGCAAAACTATATTCTTTGTTTTCTGTTACGAGCATTAATCAACGGCTTATTTCGGGCAGTCCTTCCATGAAAATTTTTTTCGCACGGAACTCTACGAACAGTTTCTGGGTAACAGATCTTGCCCAAGTATTTTTCGACTTCGTTCGTTAATTTTGGAGCGCTTAAATCGGGTTTTTCTTTAACTTTGCGAACAATCCACCTCTTATCTGCATTATTAAATATTTTATTTGGCGCAGATTTGCCCTTATCTTCTATCCTGTTTTCGTGGCGAAACCTTTCTATAAAGTGCTGGACAGTTGAGACACTAATAACAACAATTTCCGCAATTTTTCGTTGGCTTTTTCCCTCTTTATAATAACGAATAACGTTTTCCCATTTTAAAAAATTTAAATTTTTTCAACTTTTCTTTACAAAAAGAATGACTTAAGGCACTAAGCTAAACAGAAAAAAATCATTTAACCGTTATTGTATTCTCGGAGAAAATATAAAATACTCTACATCATTTAATCTGTGACCATATTTTGATGAGAAAACTATTTGTTTCTAAATTTTTTCAACAAGCATTGTTTTTGTTATTGTTTTGTCTGTAGTGGTAAACAGTACATACTAGGCCGGGTCGATTTGTGGGGAGGCGAAAAAATCCCCCATTGCTCTGTGAAAATCATATTCTAGGGATCAAAATAAGAAACTTTGCCGAAGGAACCATACCTCTAAAACGAATTCTGATGTCCCCCAATTTGGGTTGAGTGATTTTGCAGTAGTGCATCACAAGGGCTTCCGGTACTTCTAAAGCTTATTCCTTGTATTACTTTGAAGTTCTGTGCCGTTTGCATGAAGCAATACAAAAAAACGTCCGGAATTTTGGGAAAACAATGCATGGCTTTTGCTAAAAACAGCCCATGAAACGACGGCGGTTTATGACGATTGAGGAGATAAAAACCGAATCGCGGAGAGAGCTCAAAGACATACAAAAAAGTGCATATCCGAACTGCTTCGAGGATGGGAAAAACGCTGGAACAAGGGGGACTACTTTGAAGGAAATAAAATAGAAATTGATGAATTAAAAAAAATTTTTGATAAAATTAATAATTCACCTTATTTTTTGAACAGACGGTACATATAGTACATACAGTTAATAGCAGAAGTAAGTATACACCGGACACGTTTTCAATTTTCCCCCAATCGATTCCTTCAAACAACCTAAGTTATAACAAAATTGTGTTTTATTTACATGAATGAAATACAAGAATTATATTTAATCCAAATACTGACAAAATTTTAAAAAGGAACAAAATTATAACTTTTTATATTAAACTTTATAAAAATTCATGTCTCAAAAGTAAGTATACAGTTCATCACATTATTAATTTCTGAAATCAAAAACATAATTAAAATCAAATCCTAGTATTTGGTAGGATAACCATTAGACTTTACAATAGCTTTAGGGGGGGAGCCTGGTTTATAAGGTCAAAAAAATCATTTTTTTTTTCGTTTTAAACGATTCCTAATATATTTCAGAATATTCACACAAAGTTACAGAGCCTAATTCTCAATATTTCCGTAGATACAAAGCCAAAGGTAGGCGAGCGTTAGGTAGTTACGCTGTGACCGGACAGCTATAGTACAAACTTTATTTTCTTTGCTCGACTTTTCAATTTTATGACTTCTTTAAATTGGCGTACATGAATAAAAAAAACTAATGAACCTTTTGAAATGAATCATAGCTTGTTCCCTTCAGTATTAAATTCTCTTCTATTTGCACTAACAAAACAGATAAAAAAAAAATTTCAAGATTTTTATACCAAGTTGAAGTGAATTTTTTTTATAGAAAGGCATTTTTTCTTTAAAATCTCCAAAAAGTTGAAATTTTGGAATTTCTCTTAGTTTTCTTAGTTCATCTAGAATAAAAAATCATGATAATTAGAAATCCATTTGAATTTTTTGCTTTAGATAATAATTACGAGCTGTATCTTGTACGCCAGTTGGAAACTCCAGCGTTGCAGCGCTCTACTAATTTCTATGTTAAACATTTTTTTCAACTTATTTTAACCAGTACAAAAATTTGTTATACTTTTTAAATGTTCATTAAAAGATAGAAAAAACTTTGCAGTGATAAATTAATTTTTTCCTTAAAAAAAATCGCAAAGAGATGCAATTTTTAGACCTCATAAACCAGGATCCCCCCTTAAGTCGTGATTGCATTGATTTCACCAAGTTTTCAGTTACAGCTGGTAGTATTTTATTCCATTCCTCTTGAAGGACGTTTTTCAGTTGTTCCTTATTTCTAATCGGATGTTTACGTATTTGTCGCTGTAAATGTTCCCATAAATGTTCGATTGGGTTGGTATCCGGGGACTCTGGCGGTGTTTTCAGCTGTTCTCGCACATTGTATAACAGCCACTCTCGTACAATGTTAGATGTGTGCTTGGGGTCATTATCCTGCTGGAAGATAAACGTTCCTGCAAGGCCCAATTTCGTAGCGCTTTCTTTTAAATTATTTTTCAAAATATTTAAATAACCATATCGGTCCATAATATTTTCGATAAATACCAAGTTTTCAACCCCGTTCGCAGCCATACATCCCCAAACCATCACAGAGCCCCCTCCATGCTTCACAGTGCCGGTCATATTGTTTGGATCCAATTCCACGTTAACTTTTCTCCAAACTTTTTCACGGCCATCAGATCCACAGATACTGAACTTACACTCATCAGAAAATATGACTTGGTTCCAAAATGTTTGGTCCTATTTTTCATGATCATCCGTTTACTCCGATTGACACTACTCGAGAAGGTCTTTGTCCTAACATTGCGCCCATGATAACTGGCACTATGCAAAACCCGGCGAATAGTTAGGGTGCTAAATTGTTTTCCAGTCTCATTTTTAACTTCAGATTTAAATTTAGGGCTACTTATTTTGGGGTTTGTCCTGATTTTCCGTACGACTAAGCTTTTTTCTCTGGGGCTTAAGAGCGGCGGACGCCCACAACACTCTTTATTAGTGGTGCTTCCCGCACTTTTATATTTATTCACAATATTTTGAACTGTAGCAAAACTCCTATCTATTAAACGAGCGATTTCTCGCAATGATTTATTTTCCTTGTGATATTTTATAATCAGTTTTTTTAAATCATTAGAAAGCTCTTTTCTTCTTGGTGCAATTGCTAAAAATGTCGCAAAAATTAATACAAAAAGTACTTCCCTAAATGTTTATACTCACTTTGATTATTTCCTTTTAATATGTAGTTTTAACTTTTTTAATCAATGCATAAAAATAAATGTCATGCTAACTGAACAATCGTTTGCTGTATACTAACTTTTGTGACATAAATTTCGCTAGCATCAAAGACAAAACAAAGCGTGGATAACGGTACCTAAAATTTACAGCTAAATTAAGGCGCATATGAAAGCTTATCCCAGTACACAATTACCATGTGTAAAATATTTCAAATACATATTAAGGAAAGCGTTAGCCTCAAACAATTCCATAAATCAGGCTCCTGTATACTTATTTATGTTACTAACTGTAAGTTCTATGATACTTAAATTACATTTGATTCCAACTTTAGTCTCGATGAATAAAAATTATTCAAAATGTATATATGTACATGTAAATCATTCAGCAAAAATTTAGTTAAAAAGGTTTAACTGAAAATTTATATTTAATTGTGTTTTTTTTTTGTTTTTGTTTTCTCATTTTATTCGGTCCACTTTTGTCAACGCTCAAACGTTTGAATGCATATTGCCAAAATACTTAATTCCATCCCGAAAAGGAATGCATAAGAACATACACACATAAGTAGTTGAAATGGGAAAAATTATGTTATGGTTGTATAGGTTTATGGATGAGAATGTAAAAGTTGCACTGCACGTACCAATCCCATTTAACTATAGGCAATGTGAAAACATATACACATATACACGTGTACTATTCAAGTATAATATGTGAGTGTATGAACGCCTTTGTGCCTAGTCACAAGTACAAGGTACTTTATTTCAGTTCAGCGTACCGGAGCGCAATACACCACCAGGAACTCGAGAGCCTATGTAACGGCAAAAACCGATTCTATGCACAAAATTGCATGCGTTTATTCGTACATTTCTATGTGTGTACATACATAGCACATACATATGTGCATAAAGCCGCCATGGCATTGAATCTCGCCTTCATGTTGTCGCACAGTTCAACAACCTTTGACTTTGAGTGCGCTGCGCAGCGAAGATATCACGAGAGTTCTATGCGCAATGCACCCGACTCGAACCAAACGAGGAGTGTCGAGCATCAAACGTTAGTGCAAAAAATTATTCGCTATATTGTAGTGCATTACAACAAATAAATACGAGTACCTATGTGTTGTAGAAACTAAACAAATAACGAGAGGCAGGTAGAGAGTGATTGTGGAAACTGGAAGCAAAGCTTTATAAAAGTTCTAAAGCGTACATGTATGTATACATACATACATACATAGAGTACTGTGTAAAACTTAAGAAACTTTTAACTGAAGCCAAATATTAAATATTTAGTATATGTGTGTATGTATGTATGTATTTGTTAAACTTATATTTTTGCTAACAATATGCAATTGTAAAGGGTTTTCCAATAACAGGTTTTAGGTGTTAAACAGGAGAGATGATTAACGATTTTTTATGGCCGGAATTGGATGGTATTGATCTGGACAACGTTTATTTTCCACAAGACGGCGTTACGTGCCACACAAGCAACGAAACCATTGATCTTTTATCAAAATAACACCTCTTATTGGAAAACCCTTTATTATTGAGATCGGATTAAAAACACACCAACTTTCTAAATGTTAAAACTAAAATTCCATCAGACATCTGATGTTATAAGCTAAAACTCTCATTGTCTATGAGTTTGTTTAATTCCAAAAACTCATAGACAATGGAACACAACAGTCAGCCCGAATTTTTCCTAGCAAAATGTGCGCAAGTACTCGTATATAAAGTTCTACCGGCAGTCGAGTTTTCAAGTGGGTCAAAGACTTTCTTTATGAGTTGATAGTCTATGCTTCATGCAGCACATATTTATGAATTTAAGCGAATCTCAAAATAAAAACCTTCATAGGCGTTGGTTAGTAGGCTTTATTGCTAATTAAAATAATTTAAATATGTTTTGATTACAGATCCATTTCCTATTTACTAATTTATTCAACATATATAATTATATATGTAAACGCTCATCAAACACTACACAAATTTTATTCCGAAGCGGCAGAATCGTCATCATCATCATCTTCCCCACTGTCGTCCAGTTCAGGCATGGGAAAGCGTAACATAGCTGCTATGCCGGTCAAATTGGCAAGTTGTTCTCCTGAGATATGCATGCTTGAGAATATTTTCACTTCACCACCGGCTTCGCGCACAGATTCAACTAGATTTACGTATTCCTTACGCTGATTGACATCTTGACAACGGAATAGGTTATCCGATATGAGCAAAGTTTCTATCGCCATCGCTTTGGCCGCCTCCATCACGTGTTTTTTACCATAAAAAGCTCTCGCTGGCTCAGAATGCAGCATGGTGTAGAACTGTTCCAGCACTTTCACCTCTCTAACCGCTTTTGTATCGGATATTTTCACCATTACACTGGGATCTTGCAGCACTTCTTTCAGCGCTTGCTTGAAGCCCGAAGATGAACGCACAAGTACAAATTTACTTTTATTGTCTAGTAGTATTTTGATATCAGCTTTGACCGCTTGCTGGAACATATATTCGAAGAATTGATCACGCACAAAACCGGGCGATGCTATCAACACACATTTGACTATATCAAAATTGACATGCCTCAAAATGCCCTGCATGACGCTTTCGTAGAACTTCACCAATCCCTTCTCGTGCTGTTGGGTGTAGCCTTTTCGCTTGCGCGGGATTGAGACTTCAATTTTACTTCGCACCAGTGTCATGCTAGCCGTAATCAGACATAAATACGCCAGACCCTCTTGCATTACAACTGCTGCTAAATCCGAGGACTGCACCGGGTCGCAGGCCATTTCGATACGTTCCAGAGCGATTGTGTCCCATTCTGCTTTGCGCAACTCAAATTTTCGATTCAGCTCCAAATCAAGTGTGTGATAGGCGCCCATCTTAACGTATTGGTTCTCCTCAATATTGCGTCCCTTCAAGCGTAGCATGCAAGCTTGTGTATCAAAATCGATGGACTCAACACTTATTGTGAGTGTAGTGCGCACACGATTGCTCGTCGATGAGCCTGTCACCGATTCATTTTGCACCTTCCGTATAGTCGTACTCCGCACTTGATCGCCTTCCGCAATCAAATTGTAGGTGTGCCACATATCTTCGGACTCTTCTGGTATCAGGGTTACCGAACCCTGTGCGCCTTTATCAAAATTCCTGCTGACCAGCCTCATGTTCTAGGTGAAGTTGCGAAAAAATAGAAATCGTTTAGAAAGTATGAAAAATATGTGGTTTTCTTTTTATAATCAAAAACTCGCGCCAATTACTCTAGGCTACACCAAAAGTCGATCTCTTGCAAAATTAGGTAAAGGAGCATCACCGACTGACAATTTAAACAAATCAAAGCTGTAGAAATGGTCTACAAATCTCGTGTTTTTATGACCTCGGCCAAACTGTGCGTGAAATGGATCCCAGACAAAATTAATTAAACACAGCGACTATAGTTTTTAGAATACCAAATAAAAAAGTTGTTTGCCAAAATTAAAAATCATAGTCAGTGCACATTTTATGCGGGGTTCTTTTTAAGAACTTGTACACATGAATTTTCCGCATTCAATTTTCACGGCAGTCCACTATTCATTTTATTATAGAATTATTATTATTATTATTTTTTGACTTCTTAAATAAAGAATACTTTTAATTTGAAAACAAATACGTATGTGAAAAGCAAAGAAGGAAATAGAAAAAAATTATTTTACTTGGGGTCAGGGCGAATTCATTAAAGGCAGTGGCACTAGGTCAACAAGAACACTTTGTTTATTAGAATATCAGTAGAAAGCAAAGAAGTGATTTATTTGTGTTATTTTAAAATGTTCATAATAACTTTTTAATTTAAATTCATTACAAAATTTCAATTTGGAAATTACAAATTTTAATGTAAGGCGCATTCATTAAAAGTGGTGGCACTAGACCACCACCGTTTGATTGTCAAAGCAAAGTATTAGCAAAGTAGAAAGCAGAGAATGAATTCGCCTTGTAGCCTTCTGAGCTGACAGCCAATTGGACACGGTGAAAGAAAAAAAGAAATCAGCTGATTTACCGATACAGCCTTTTATAGATTCGCCTTGAATAATATTATACAAAAAAAAAAATCAGCTGATCTAATGCTACCACTTTCAATAGCTTCGCCTCGATTCTTCTTTTTCTTGATTGGCGCGATAACCGCTTACGCGATTTTGGCCGTGTTTAACAAAGCGCACCAGTCGTTTCTTTCTCGTGCTAACCGCAGCCAGTTTGAAACACAAAATGAAGCCAAGTCCTTCTCCACCTGATCTTTCCAACGCGGAAGAGACTTCCTCTTCCTCTGCTACCACCAGCTGGTACCGCATCGCATACTGCGAATTTTAATGACTGACGAGGCATATTTTAACCTCTCTGACAGCGTGAATAAAAAAAATTGCCGCATTTGGGGAACTGAGAATCCACCCGAGATCCATGAAACGCCTTTGCATGACCGGAAAGCAACTGTTTGGGCCGGCATTTGCGCCAAAACCAACATTGGGCAATATTTTTACCGAGAAAACGAAACGGTCGACTGAACCGATATCGACGGATGTTGGCTCATTATGTCTGTCCACAAAAGCGTGATAAAGGTTTAGACAGTTACTGGTTTCAACAAGACGGTGCGGCATGCCACACTGCGAATGCAACAATTGAATTTCTGCAATGAAAATTCCCGGGAAGTCTAGTATCAAAAGGCGACATCGACTGGCCCCCAGATCACCAAACCAAATAAAAATACCCCACTTATACAAATCAGTTGTTTTTTTGAGAGTTATTAAATGTTTTCATACCGTCATAAAAGATGGCGTACCCTTTACACTTGACAGAAAAAGTATCCGTACACAAAAAAATGAAAGCAACATAAAGGGTTTTTCAATAAGGGCGGGTAGATGTAGAGAATGTCAATCGTGGCGTTTGCTGTGTGGCACGTAGCGCCGTCCTGCTGGAACCACATGTCGTCCATATGGTTCAATATGGGCCATAAGCAATTGGTTATAGTCGTTGTGTAGCGCTCGCTGTTGACGGTGACCGCCTCACCAACGTTGTTTTCAAAAAAGTACGGACCAATGACGCCGCCGGCCCAAAATCCACACCAAACGGTAACTTATTGGGGATGCATTATCACCTGGTGAACCTTGTGTGGATTGGTGTCGTCCCGTATACGGCAATTTTGTTTGTTAACATAGCCATTCATCCAAAAATGCGCCTCGTCACTAAAGATGATTTTTCGCCCAAAACTGGGGTTCTCTTCCAAACGATTCGAAGCCCAGGCAGCGAACAAACGGCGTTGTCTATGGTCATCAACTTTGAGCTCCTGGGTCTGTTGGATCTTGTACGGGTGTAGGCCCAAGTCCCGACGCAAAATTCGCCAAGTTGAAGTCTGCGAAAGGCCAAGTTCTTGCGCACGGCGTGGAATAGACTGCCTCGGGTTCTGCTGTACACTTTCACGGACCGCGGCAATGTTCTCGGCTGATCTTGCGTTCCTTGAACGTACAGGTGTTGGCTGATTGTTTACTGACCCGGTCGTCTCAAATTTGGCCACCAAACGTTGAAGAGTCGACTTGGAAGGGCCACCACGTCTACCGAAAAGTGGGCGCAATGCGCGCAACGTTTGCGTTAATGAGCACTCATTTTGATAGTAAAGTTTTATCATTTGAACGTGCTGTTCAATCGTGTAACTTGCCATGATGATTTGGCATAAACAACTGAATAATAAATAAAAGATTTGACAGATGTCACCAAAACCAAATGGCTGCCACAGGGCGCCAAAATCGACCCGCGCCAATTGAAAAACCCTGTATTAAGAAATTCATTGTAGAAAACAGTAAAACGTTTTAAACTTTTATGAGAAATGTTTAGTCAGTCATTTTTCTACAATATCTATACATTTTTTCCTAAGTACAGCTTTAAGGATTAAATTTCACAAAATAAAAATAAAAAACTTCACTTCAATGAGGCAGAAAAAGGCCGTATACATGAAAACAGAGATTCCCCGCAGTATGCAGTGGCATATTTATATCCAATAACGGGTATTATTTAGTTTGTAATTGATTTTGCTGTGACTACAGTGCTTTGGAGTTATTTTAAAGTTTTTGTGTACAAGAAATAGCGATGACCCTCAAAACTAATGACTAAGAAAAGTGAAAAATTATCCTAAAACTTACATAGAAATCAAAGCAAATCTTTCCTCGAAATTAGGCAAATCCTCGGAAAGAAGTCACCCTTCTGAGCAGTATGTAGTGCAAGCATACAATACAAGTGATTCAATTGTGTCAAGCCATATAGCAATAAGTGAAAAATAATTCTCGAACTATGGCTCCTGAAATATGTAAAAACATTTCAAATTCTTTTTGCAAGCATGTGCACGACGATACTGTACGTAAAATACTTAAAAAAAGATGGGTATCGCGGAGGTGTAGCACGCAGAAAACCGTACATATCCGACATCAACAGAAAAAAAACGCATGAATTTAGCAAACGAATAACAAGCGAGTAACAAGCCTCCAGAATTTTGGGAGTTTTCGGATGAAAGTAAATATTGCATATTTGGCATTAAAGGAAGAAACTAGTGTGGCGTAAGAGCGGTACTGAGCTCGAAAAAGAAAATCTTGTACCAACTGTGAAGCATGGCGGGGGAGGTGCGATGGTCTGGGGTGTATGGCGGCGAAAGGAGTTGGCAAACTCTTATTGAAATATTTTAAAGACTAGCATGATGCAAAGCGTTCAACAGTTGGAGCTTAGTGATGATTACTGGTTACAGCAGGATAATGATCCTAAGCATCCGGTATATGGCAATCAGCATGTTAAGCTCTGGTTGCTGTATAACACAAATCCCCAATTGCTGTTTGCAAGCTGTACATATAATCAATTTTCTTATGAAAAGCAGCAAACATAATAAAAGGAAAGAACTGCACTTTCAAGAATGGATTTTATTAGTTTATCATCATAAAAAGGTTTAAAATAGAACTGTGCCAATAAAATTATTGAGTTGTGCAGTGTTGCCAACCATTTGCTCTTCGCAATAAGTTTAGTGTTTTTTTATACCCAAAATGCGAAAATTTTTAAGTTTGGTAATATATTTCTTCCTTTTTTTTAATTTAAAGCTACCGAGACTGTATGTTAAAAAACAAACTGTATTATTAAACAAAATAATATTAAAAAAGATCATTCTGAGAAAGTTTTAGTGTTAATTTAAATTTTGGTTTGTTTTAATCTTTTTCTCTCAACTCTTCTTAGCATTGAAAACCTTTTTACACATTTTAAAAGCGTTTGAATTTACTGAATACGAATTAAAACCATAGAGGTGTAATCGTTTCTTCCGGTCCTCAATCCTTAGTGGGACTTAGGGCATCAAGAGGTGTATTCATAGTAAAAATAAGCAAAAAAAATACCAGAAAATACTGAAGAAACCATAACGACATTTTTACAAAAAAGTAACTTATCTTGTTACATAACCTCAAATATAGCAAAAAAGTCGTTTTCTTAATAAAATAGCTTCTCTTAACAATAAACTCATACATTAAATTGACACAACACATTTATTTAAAAAAACGCATGTTTTAAAAACAATTTGTCCCGCATACAAAGTTCTTTAAGTAATTCAATAAAAATTTGGTATTTTATTTTCTGTATATGAGCATTTTAGTGCGTAATCGCGGGCAATGTGACCAGTTGTTAAAAAAGAGTAAAGTTATATTAATAAAACTGAGTGAATTATTGAACTAATTCTTAAAAAATGGATATTATAAAATTATATACATTACATTTTAATTAGAACAGGCTAGAAGAATGTCATGAAGAAAGAATTAAAACTGCGAGACTAAATAAGAAAAAAATGCTAAATCAAGTTACGAAAATGGTAATCTGGCCATACTGGTGCTAATACGACGTCACTCATTGTCAAAGAGGAATAGCAAAGATAGCAAAGTAACGGTACCATAGGCGCCATCTCATTATCCTTTTCATCATGGGGTGTATGAAGACTTTTGTCCACTACTGTATGTACGTACATACATATGTACAGTATCGGACGAAACATTTGCAACTAAAATGTGGGCAATGAAAACTTTCGATTGCTCAGCCCTTATTTGTTTGGAACCTGTTAATTTCACTTTATTTGTAATAAAAGATGTTGATTTACGTAAATAAAACAAATTTATTCAAATTCAACAGTTCATATCTTAAATTTAAAAATCAAATGTGTCCAACACCTGTATCTAATAAGACAAAACAATTGCAACTAAAGGAAATGAGTAAACTATTTTTATTAAACTTAGTATTTCGTGGCAAAACCATTGCTCTGAATAACGGCTCTGCATCGTCTCGGAATTGAGGCTATCAAATTGTCAACTATAGTTTGTGGTATATTTCTCCATGCCTCCAGGACTCTTTGGAAAAATTGGTCAGTATTTGCCACATTAGTCCGATCAATTTTCTTTTTTACTATTTCCCATAGGTTTTCTATGGGGTTAAGATCTGGGGATTGTGGGGGCCACTCCATTATGTCCACTTTATTCCTCTGGAACCATGCTTTCAGGACCTTCGCCGTATGCTTCGGGTCATTATCCTGGTGGAAGACCCACTTCAAGGGCATTTCCCACTCAGCATGTGGCAGCATTACCGATTCCATAATGTCCCTGTAAACGTACTGGTCCATTATGCCCATAATACGATGGAGTGGTTCCAAACCAGCAGCAGAAAAGCATCCCCAGACCATAATGTAAGCACTATGCTTAACAGTCTTTACACAGTATGATTTTTGAAGACGCTTGTTACGTGGGCGTCGAACGTAGGATACGCCATCACTTCCGACCAAATTAAATTTGGATTCGTCGCTGAAAAGAACAGCTTTCCACTTGCTTAATGGCCAATCTATGTGATCCCTTGTGAACTGCAATCGTTTTTGTTGGTTACGCTTACTAATAAGCGGCTTCTTTGCTGGTCGGTACGTCCGTAAATCAGCTTCAGCCAGGCGACGACTGGCAGTTTTTGAGCTGATTGGTAACCCAAGCTCCTTTACCAATTGGGGGGCACTTCTAAATGGATATTTTTTTACCTCTCTCGCTATCAGTTTGTCAGTTCTTTCATCCGTTTTTCTTGGTCGGCCTCCTCGATGCACCACCGCGATAGTTTTGTTTTTTATAAAGCTCGCAATAATTCGAGAAATTGATGACTTATGAATATTATATTTTATGGATATATCTTTCTGGGTCATTCCTTTGTTATATTCATCTACAACACGCGCGCGTAATACTTCACCGAACTTATTTCGAGCCATTACTTCATTTAACTCAACTTTACAAAAAAAATTGTGTTATCGCCATAAATTCTGCACAAAATTGATGTTCACAAATTGACACGATTAAACTAAACTCAGAACAGTTAGAAAACAAAACCAAGCTCAAGCATTTTTACCGTTATATAGCTAAGCTCACAAGGTTGCAATTGTTTTGTCGCTCATAGTTGCAAGATAATTTAATTTTTTTTTAAATACAGCTACAAAAAGGAAAGGATCTTGAAAAGATTTTTTGGAAAATATTACTCAGATGCTCTAGTATCCATAGCGTGAAATTGAATTGCAATTGAGTGAAGAATGACATTATGACAAAAAATAAATGGAAGGCTGCATTGCAGTTGTAAATGTTTTGTCCGATACTGTAACTAATATAACGGGTGATTTTTTAGCTATTATCTTTTTAAACAGTTGGTTTAAACAGCTGACGCACGAGCTATTGTGACTAAATTTAGAACCAAATTTACATTATTGGGCATCAAACCACCAACAACGCTTACGTAGAGTGTGACCTGAAGAAAATATCCAGCCAGTGTTAATGAGAACCATCAATTATAGATTCGTCGCCGTTCGCAGCAATTGGGTCTCTGTTACTCAACAAAGTAGAAAATTTTGCGAAAGGATTTAGGTGTGAAGCCTTTCAAAATACAGCTGGTGCAAGAATTGAAGGCGAACGACCTCCCGCAACGCTGAATTTTTGGTGAATGGGCTCTTGGAAAGTTGGCCGAAGATCCACTTTTTTATCGAACAATTGTGTTCAGCGACGAAGCTCATTTTTGGATCAATGGGTACGTAAATAAGCAGAATTGTCGATTTTGGAGTGAAGATCAGCCAGAAGAATTGCAAGAGCTACCAATGTATCCAGAAAAGGTCACATTTTGGGTCGGTTTATGAGCTGGAGGTATCATTGGGCCGTACTTCTTCAAAGATGCTGCGAATCGTAACGTAACTGTGAATGGTGAGCGCTACCGTGAAATGATATCCACCTTTTTTTTTGCCCAAAATGCAAGAGCTTGACTTGCATAACATGTGGTTTCAACAAGACGGTGCCACATGCCACATAGCACGCGTAACAATGGACTTGTTGAGAGGCGAGTTCGGTGAACATTTTATTTCACTTTCGAGACCTGTCAATTGGCCACCCAGATCGTTCGATATAACGCCTTTAGATTATTTTTTGTGGGGCTATGTTAAAGCTCATGTCTATTCAGACAAGCCTGCTTCAATTAACGCATTGGAAGACAACATTAAAGCATTTATATGTGAGATACGGGGCGAAACATTGGAAAGAGCCATTTGAAGCGCAGTCGCGGTCAACATTTGCATGAAATAATCTTCAAACATTAAATTATGTATATGGGCTGTACTATCGATTTAAATAAAAATTTAATGCATTTTTCTGAATTTTGCGTGTGTTTTTTTGAAAAACTTTTCTATAGCTCTTAAAAATCACCCTTTATAAAATCTGAAAATAAATATTAGGAAATCCGAATCCTAAGCTTTTTAAGATTTGTGTATTGTGTACGCTGTGGAATTGTCCACTTGTGGAACAACAACAAGACGCTCGCCCCAAATAGGAGGAGGAACTCAGCCAAACACCCAAAACGAGTGTAAGCTGCAATTACATATACATATGTATATGATACATACATGTAAACATATACACAGCCACAGCCGACATAATAGAAGCATGACATTAATTACTTTTCTTTTGTTTTTTTCTTAGTTTTCATTAACTGCGTACATGCACTTCATCTTCATTCTAGAAGAAATGTCGTATTTAATCGGAAGTTTCCAACAGTGTAGCTCTTGCATGTAAGACGAGTTGCAAGAAATCACTTGACAATGCCACCCGAACGCTGAATTCTTTAGTCCAATAGTTTATGGGCATAAATTTGACTCGATCTGCATTTTGGAAAAGCAGCGTTTAATAGAAAAAGTCCGAGGACTTTCTTCAGCTCTACTAAAGTTGAAAGAGGGTAGAGAAATTTAGTTTATCAGCTTTATACCGGTTTAGCTACATTAACAACACATCAAATTATTGGGGCTTCCTCAAACGAATGCCAAGTATTCGTAGGTAATTCAAACGGGAAACTCAATAACCTCCTGCATGGTCTTAGCCGCTGTAGTAGCTTATTTCTTTCATAATTACTGCGGAAATTGCGTATATCATAAAAATAAAACCGTACTTATGGTTTTTGTGCTTTTAATAATACGCTGGTAGGCACTTATTTCGCACTCAATACGAGGTGGTTTATTTTTAAATAAGAAGCTTAAAAGCTTCCCAACAACAACAACACAAAAGTTTCATGCTTGTCGCAAGAATATTTCACTCGCACTTACGTCTCTTCTCTAACGTTCTACACGATTAATAAATTTTCTTCCGATTCTAAGGACTAATCTTTGCACTGAATTTTGATTTTATTTGCCAAAATTCTTAATTCCATATTTTACATCTTACAATCATATTTTCATTTTCCAAAAACAAAAAAAACACAAATTTTAACCAATTACTCTTCACATGCGTCAATACACCGGCAAAAATACAAGACGACTGAGGCAGCAAAGGCAGTAAAGGCAGCAGAGCACATGGATGGCTTTTCAAACACCCGCATAACAAAACCAAAATGATACTCAAGTACACAAGCAAATAAAAATCCATAACACATGCACACTCACATATGCACACATGCTCATATACAACAAAGGCAAACTAGCAAATAGAAAAATGCACGCACAACTAAGATGTTATCAGTTAAATAATCCACGACTCTGTTCGCACATTTTACAATCCACATTCCAGCCACTGTCGGTAATCCAAAAACTTCACTCTAAAGTAATGGCGCTTGTTTCAGTAATATATAAATATAATTTTATTTTTACCTTTACGCTGGTTTTATCACTTCACAAAATGTTCTTGTCAACAGAAATGACAGATAGGCTCTGCACTGAATGTCATACACAACAGCAGAAGTTAGCAAGTGCTGCCATATCACAAGTATCTAAAATTGGCTTGCACTAAAAATCGATAAGTTGGCTAGATGAAGTTATCGAAAAGTATGCGATACAGAAAAATGTTTAAAATGAAATTGTATTACGTGTTGAAAAATGAGAAAACAATTCTTCTTCACATAATTTTGTCTCTCATTTTCTAAAATATTTATTTAACTTAAGAAACATCTTTATATCCGCAGAATATTAAAATGAGTTTAAGTTAATGAGTCACGCATTTTTAGGAAGTTTTTCATTTTGTCCTATTTCTCTTAGACGTTCTATAGAAATTCGGAAAAAATATATTTAATAATTGCTTCTTAAAAATAGTATACGTATAGGGGGAAGGGGGAAAAATGGGGACAAAAGTTTAGGAAACTACAAAACCAGCGAGTGAAAATACATTGGGTATATTTATTACAAAAAAAGTGCGTGTAGCGTAGTACACATAACAGAAGTGAAACTTTCAAGGCAGACAAAGAAAGAGGGAGAGACCCGAGAGAGATAGAGAGAGAAAGATTATACTATATATCTAAATAAATTCACAACATTTGCAGAGAATACAAATAGATAAAATTTACAAAAAACTATACGTTGCTCGCTCTCTCGCTCCGATGTACAATATTAGCGTAGCATTAGAGCCGTGCGCACAAATACTCTCTCTCGCTCCGATGTATTAGCGTGGCGTTAGAGCCATGCGCTATAACGTGCATAGACAAGGCACGCACATGCGCAATACTATCTATCCTACTCTAACAATATGTTGCCCTCTTTCGCTCTACTATAGTAATACGGTGTTAGTGCTGTACGTTTACGCGTCACTCTCTTTCTCTCTCTGTTATACTCTAACGCCTAGTAATAATGTATACGTGGTTCTGTCTTGCTCCTACAATACGAGATACGAGTAACGTCGTACGACTTAGACTAGCGCCTTAGCCTAGGAGTGGGCGAAAGGACGAAGGACCGCAGAAAAGGGAGACGTGAATAGCCTAAAGTGTATCTAAGATATATATAAGGTATAGCTTTCTCTCTCCTTTTCCTCTACGTTATATCTTTTTTCTCTCTTGCGGAACGATAATTCCCAAAACGTTGCATGGCCTTGGTATTTTACTCTCCATTCTCGCTCGTCCATCGACGCCTAAGAAGTTTCACTTCAAAAAGTTAAAGATATTTTATATCACTTATACTCGTACTTAATTGGAAGCCAAACCAACGAGACTAAGATGGAATTAATATGAAAAATGAATGTCCGTAGATTAGAAAAAGCCTTTGAAATGGCTAGCAAACTAATTCAGTGCATTTGTTCTTTTTTATAAAAGTCAAAAAACCCCATTTCTAAAAGTCCTATTTTGTATTTATATTTTCGGCACTATATTTTTATATTGCTTACTATTAGAAGCCCTCTAGTATATTATTACCAAACCAACGACACCAAGGCGAGATTAATACGAAAAGTTATCAAGTTATTGTTTGTAGAAAGGAAAAAGTCATTGAAAATGCTAGCAAATCGATTGATTGGATTGTTTTTTTTTTTTTCTTTATAGAAATCAGAAAAATCCCTTTCCTAAAGTCGTAGTGAGCTCCAAATTTTTTATACCTTCAAGAAAACTGCACTCGATATCACGGATTGACGAAATTGGCGCATTTCAGATTATCTTACCTTACGTTTAAGCTGGGACGGATAAACCAAAATCAGATGATTCTCGTGCTAAAAGTACCAGGATTTTAAAATTATGAACTCCGAATTTGCAACGATTTAAGGTTAAACCATTAAGATCATTTGGTAGTCATAACAATAACATCAGAAACATTTGTAATAATTCATATTATTTTGTCAGGGAATAATATTGTAGGACCATTGCATATACCACCTTGATCAAAAAGTTGTCGGAATATATTCAGAATACAAGTTTAGTCCTCAAAAGTGATGTATTCCCCTTCAACTGTACCGCGCGTATGCCAGCATTGTGTCCAGCTCTCGAAACATTTCTGGAACTCTATTTTCGGTATGGCCATCTGAGCCGCCTTCGATTTTTCCTTTACTTCCTGTGGGCTATTAAAACGCGTTCCCATAGTGGTTCCGCAGAAAAAAGTAGATCAAGCAGAAAAAAATTGCATGGATACATATCAGGTGAGCTTTATAACTGTTGGATTGTGTTCGTTTCGTTCTTGGTCCAAAATTCATGGTTACTGTAAGCACGGTTCGACTGTGCCATATAATGTTGTAAAACCCACTTAGTGCCTTTCCACAAATATCTCATGACGCCCAAATAATAATACTTATTAACTATCTGACCATCTGGCGAAAATTCGTGGTGTACATCGTTTTCTTTTTTGACTGAAAATGACGTGGTTTTTGGGTTTGGTTTGGTTCATTCGGAGCTCTTTACTCACTCGCCTACAAAGCTGATGTCTGGATTGCATGACCTACTTATAACCACGTCTCGTCTCCAGAAATGATGCGTTTGATGAGTGTTAGATAGGATTCAGCATGAAAACATGTCTTTGGTGATATCAACGCGATCCCCCTTTTGTACGAAATTCAGATCCTTTGGAGCTAACTTTGTAGCAACCCAATGCAAATGGACCCTGAACGAGTTCATTCATCGTTTTCAAGTTCTCTGCTAGCTCCCCGATGGTTAATTTGGGGTTATTGATCAACTTTTCTTTTCACATTCTTTTCTGTTTTCATTAGTTTTCGATGTCAACACCCTTCCCCTACGCTTGTGGTCCTCAATGGACTTACGATCTCTTCGGAAGCATTCATGCCTGTCGTAAACGGCTGTTTTCTTTAGAGTATCATTACCGAAAAAGTTTCCCAATATTTCTAAAGTTTCCGCACCATTGAATCCATGTTTAACGCAAAATTTAATATAAGTTCGTAGTTGTAAATTCAAATCCATTTTTAAGCTGTAAAAAATAAATTTATTCAAGACGACCTAACTTTTACAAATGTCAAACGATGACGAGAAAGTTGGGGGTAGAAATATTAATCACAGATGTGGAAATATAGCAAAAAAATAGAACTCCAATCAATTCACTAAAAGCGTCGTTCGGCAGTTGTTCCGCGAACTTTTTGATCAAAGTGGTATTTTATTGCCAGTTGGCATAATACAAAATTGAAATAAACAAATAAAAGAGGGAATAAAATTATTTAACATGAAAAAAGCGATTGAAACGAGATAATCCAAGTCAAAAGTGGGCTAAGGAAAATATTGAAAAACTTGTTTTTGATTGTTACTTTTAGCTGCATAAGGACTATCGATATCGATAACTATGGTGGAGCAGCTGAGAATAGCAAACTGTGTTGGCACTTCTGCTCAGTAAGGTTTGCCAAGTCTCGAATTGAATGAATTGTTCAATCATCGGCCCTTATTATTATTATTTTTTTTTTTTAACTCTTTCCGGCGCACTGAAAAAAATCGCTAAAAATTAAACACAGAGATTTTTTTATTTCATTTATTCGAGACATTTAATGAAGAAAATGTAAACAAAAAATGTTTATCCTTGCAGGATTTTGTACAAGGATGTGGTACAATTTTTATACCATCCCGCATAGAGTGCAAGGATTATTTATGAAACTCATTGAAACAAGTTTTTGTTTTGCTGAGGCAAAGTGGCACATTACAAGTTCAGCAGGTCCACTGAGTCCTTCTTTGTCCAACGTATCTTAAAAATTACCTTTGAATCTTATCATTGATTCGTCTACTGTAAGGTACTCGCCAGGATTGAAGCACAGTTTGAAGCGTTCTTGCAGCATATCCAAATATGGTTGAACTTTGTAGAGTTTGTTGAATGATGGTGACCCTCTTTTTGGCATTATAGAAGAGTCGTTCAAATGCAAATTGCTTAAAATCCAGTCAAATCTTTTCACGGGCATTATTTTAGATATATAGCTATCGTTCAGTTCTGGGCGAAATTACCAGTAATCTCGATAACTAGCCGGACAGTTCCATAGAATTTTGCTTACTCCACTTGGGTGACCCAAGCAGTTCACGGTTTCTTCTTAAATCAGCTAGAGGAACTTAAGTTGTGCTTAAGTTTTTTAGCCATTGTCATTTGCATACGTATATACCGCGCGGTGGTATACTTTTTGTACCAGGAACTTCAAACACTTTCCACACTAAGTCTTTTGATTATTTTTATTCCACTGGCTGAGTAATTAATTTATAAACACTTTATTTTATTAAAATTGTAGGAAACCGATGATGCACGTGCTTTTATTTACAAAATATGATAAATTCTGAGTAACACTTTAATACTTCAATATTCTACTCATTTTGCGCATAAAAAACATATATATTTATCTCTTTCAAACACTTGTTATATTTTTTTTTTAGAAAATCTAAGCTTACATTTGCCTGTATAAGTGGTAAAAGAATTATACCAATGCACATAAAATGCAGGAAAAATGTTTAAATAAGTGGTATAAATTTTATACCAGCGCCCCGGAAAGAGTTAATGAGGAAAGAGGCGCCACCACACTGCATGGAATAGAGAATTTTTGTTTCCAAAAATTAATCAGCTAAACATCAACGTCATTTGGTTCCAACAAGACGACGCGACTTGCAATGCAGCAAAATCAATTTGGTAGCAACTTTCTTTCCAGAAATGGTCCTGTTCACTGGCTCACTCTTTCGTGCGATATAAAGCCTCTGGATTACTATTTATCTACCTGATTATAATAAAAAAAAAGGAATTTCAACAATATCCTTGTAAGCTCTCAAGTTTTAAGTGGGACAGCTCGTCCAGCACTTTCCAATTTCCCATTTTCTTTATTTTAGCTTTAAAAATTCATTTACAATTTAAAGAATATCTTTTCAATATTTTAAGCTTAATAAGAAGTATAAAAAGTCCCTATAAAGTCAGTGAAGTGATGAGCGTCGAACGCAAAATGAGTAAGAACGAAAACTTTCTCGAAATACGTTTTTCTCTGCGCTGTCGAATATAACTCAAAAAGTAATCAAAATATCAACTTAAAATTTTACAGGAATATTCTTTAAGATGTCGGTCTTTGTTTGCGCCTCGAATTTTATATTAATTATGACTAAAAATATTGTTTTGGCCAATATGTTTATATAACAATTTTTTTTTTATTTTTTAGTTTTGTAATTTTTTCTTTTTCACTTAAAATTTTCTTTTTTTGTTAAAAATAGGTATGTGCAAAGCGGAATAACTTATTTTAATGAACATTTTTTGTCTGATTGATTTTAGTTGATTACAATAGACGGTAAATACAACGGCGCAAATTAAACCACCAGTTGCAGCGCCGCCATTTTTTAATTTTTTTTTTTATTTAAGGCACCTTTCTGGTCTAGAATTTCGACAAAGACGATTTTTTTTCATGTTATGATAGTTTATACTTTCAAAAATATACGAGCTAATTTTTAACGGGACCGGTTTGGAGTACGATTGATTTGAATTTTTAACTTGTTATTGAGTAGACTTGTGGCTCTCTCGTAACAGAATTATAATTTTATTATCAATTTTTCTATTTTTTTAAATGCGAGAACGTGAAAAAGATCCATTTCTTTTTTTTGTTTTTCCAATAAACAGATAAAATATTTAGAAAAAACTTTGTTTTTTTGGAAATCTGCTACCCACCATAGCGACATATCTCCGAATCGACAATATCGACCGAATTTTTTTTTTCAGACGTACCTGAGCAGCCCAATCAGTTACGCCAGTGGCATGTGTTACGTCAGTGGAAGAAATTTTTTTTTTTTGTTGTCACTGAAAAAAAAAATTTTTTTTGTAAGTAAAGAATTGATCTAATGAATAAAAACGATTTTCAATTGGTACCGATTGTTTTTCTTCAATTTTCAAACGCCTTCAGTTTTCACGTCTGACCAGAAAGACCTTAAAAAAAATGTTGTATATTCATTTAATCTAGTGATCACTTGGCTGTTTTATCTACAGGCTCGCCAACCTACTGGCCCTCTGATCCAAGAAAAATTCCTGACCTTATTGTCTTTTGTGTATAAAGGGATTTCGAGACATATGCTATCCGTTGCAGAAAATTTTGATCTAAGCTCGGATCATTCGCCAATTCTTGTCACTGTAAATACGCTACCTGAGACCACAAAGACGCAAAGATTAGTAACTTTGAAAACTGACATTGGCTATTTTCATCAGTATATGGATGCTCGTATCCATTCCGATATGCCCATTAAAAATGGATTCGATCTAGATACTGCCATAGAGTCCTTCACTCAGCTTATTTATGAAGCTGCGTATCAGGCTACTCCTTTTAATCAGTCTCATGCCCAGCACAAAACTTTTCCTCCATCTCAAATAAGAGACATGATTAGACAAAAGCGCAAATTACGTAAAATTTGGCAGACAAGACGACTACCAAATGATAAAAAGAAACTTAATCAAGCCAGCAAAGAACTAAAACAAGCTTTAAGCGATTATAAAAATAAGACAGTTTTGGAATTTCTCAAAAATCTCAATGTTAATAAAAACAACGAACACTGCTTATGGAAAACAAGGAAATATTTAAAAAGGCCAACAAAAAGAAATGCCCCTATTAGAAACGCTGATGGCTCATGGTGTAAAACAGATATAGGAAAAGCTCAAGCATTTAGTGAATACCTGAAAGAGACCTTCCAACCACTATCGCTAAACAGCTACTTGGACAATGAAGAAGTTATGGATTTCTTAGATATCGCCTGCCAAATGGACCTACCAATAAAACGTATATCTCATTTAGAAGTTGAAGAAGAGATAATTAAACTGAACAACTCAAAAACACCTGGATATGATGGAATTGACGCAGAAACGATTAAATTGCTTTCTGAAAAATGCATTCAATTCTTGACAATGTTATTCAACCAAATTCTCCGGCTTGATCATTTTCCAACCTAATGGAAATGTGCGGAAATTATAATGATACCCAAGCCGAACCAGCCAGAAAACGACATTAAATCATACCGACCGATTAGTTTGCTGGCGACATTCTCCAGAATATTTGAAAGAATATTTCTGAGAAGAATGCTGCTGGTTATTGAAAGAGACAATATTATACCCAAGCACCAGTTTGGATTCAGAAATAAACATGGAACAATAGAACAATGCCACCTAGTTGTTAGTATAATCACTGATGCACTAGAAAACAAAAAATATTGCTCGGGAGTATTTTTGGACAGCAAGTATTCGATCGGGTGTGGCACCCAGGACTGCTTTACAAATTAAAAAAACATTTTCCTTTGCCATTCTATCTAATGCTAAAATCGTATTTGAGCGATCGCTGCTTCTATGTAAAACACAGGAATGAGCGTTCCGAAATACAGTGAATTGAGGCCGGAGTGCCTCAAGGTAGTGTGCTGGGACCTGTCCTTTATACGATATTCACTTCTGACTTTCCAACGACTGATGAAGTTATGATTGCAACTTTTGCTGATGACACAGCATTATTATCACTGGGCGAAACTCCAACAAGTGCTACATTACATATTCAGCCCGAGCTGACGAAAATAGAAACATGGATAAAAAAATGGAATGTTAAAGTGAACACCGACAAATCTGTTCATGTGACTTTCACTACCAAAAGAGAAAACTGTCCTCAAGTATACATAAATGCCACACCTATTTCCCAGAAGAACTCAGTAAGATATCTTGGAATGCACCTAAATCGAAGACTTACGTGGAAGGACCACATTAAAGCAAAGCGCCAACAACTTAAAATAAAGACAAACAAAATGTACTGGCTCCTTGGAGCAAAGTCTGAACTAAGTCTTGAGAACAAAATCCGATTATACAAAGCGATTTTAAAACCAGTCTGGACATACGGTATACAGCTGTGGGTCACGGCGGCCAATTCCAATATCGAAATTCTACAGCGATACCAATCAAAGGCACTTAGAATGATACTAAATGCGCCGAACGAAAGTATACATAGTGACCTTGAAATTCCCTATGTCAAGGAAGAAGTGGGAGACTATCCAATAGATACTTGAACTTCAAACTAAGCGATCACAGCAATACTCTTGCAATATGCTTATTAGATGATAGTGAAGAAACAAAACGACTTAAAAGGTTTCACGTCCTCGATTTGCCTTTTAGAAATCAAGTATTTATGCTCATACATATGTACATATGCACACCAGATATATTTGCCATAATTGTTAAGAAAACCAAAAAATTGAATTGAAGTAATGCTACAATGAAATATGTTTTAAATTTATTTTTATATTCTGCTACTTGTAAAAATTTATCACATTTGCTGAATGTTAACATGACAGATTGCAAATAAAGTAAGTAAGTAAACAAAAAAAAAAAATATTCATTTAAACATGAATATTAATATGCAATTTTTTCAAAATGATAAATATTCTCAGTTTTTCGAAAAAATTTTTGAAAAACTCATTGTCTGGAGGAGCTGCCCCCTTTAAACAAACAAAAAAAAAACACCTGAGCTTATAATTTTTCCAGCAGTTCGTTTATGGTAGAACTGCGTCCACTGTGTCATCATAATCTTCTCTGTTCAGAAAAACTTCTTATTTATCGAAATCGCGCACACTCTGACTTTCATCTATCCATTCCTCAAGTAAACAGCTGTGATTGCTTCTGATTTGCAACAGCCGTTTCAAAATGGCTAACAAAAGTCCTTCGTGATCAATGATTTGTTAGTACATAAATTTTGCAATACTACGTGTGCAAGCCCTTATGTTTCAATTTTTCTCTACAATGAAAATGTTGTTGCTATTTGAAAAAATCTAGATTCGATATGTTGCTTTATTTTGCCATGTGGCAATGCTTCGTGAAATTTGTTAGAACATTCTAATACTGAATCCGGTTGAATTACATACTCTGACAGAATTAAAATACAGCCTCGGTGGCGCAGTAGGCAGCGCGTAAGTCTCATAATCTTAAGGTCGTGAGTTCGAGCCTCACCCGGGGCATTCGATTTTTTGTGTTTTTCTGTTTCTTCTCTTTTGTTTTTACTTTGTTTTCAATATTTGTTAAATCATGTTATTAATTGCCTAGAATGTTTATTACTTTTTTACAACGACAACAACTGTAAGCGGTGGAGCAAAGTGTTGGAATGTTAATTTCGCAAATTAATTGCACAGCAACTGTTGAATTGATGAAGCATATGGAATGTGTGTGTGTGTCTGCGTATGGATATATGCATTACCCTCTATACATGGATTGTCGCATGTGGAATGTGTCACACCATTTGTGGGCAATCGACAGGTGCGTCGTGCGTTTGCTCTACTCTTATGTGTGTGTGTGTGTATGTGTTACATCGAAAATGCAAATGCCAATTAATATGCAAACATAAAATAGATTTGCCATTAAAATGACTGCTATTAGACAACTACACTCCGAAGAGCGCCCCCGATGTTAACGCTTCGGAGACAAGTTGACTTCATTAAATTGGTTAATTACGGCGATAAATCTTAGGCATTTACAAATACCCGATGCTTAGCCAAAATTTATGTTTTCTCCCTTTTTCAATTTGAAAATGAAATACGACAATTTACGGGCGCTGGTGTAAATGTTTAAGTTTGTCATTGAGTTTGATTAAAACGGGCTGTTAAGTTTTCAAACTTATTGATGCCGAAAACCTCGTTACAATGTTGCTTTTTTTTTTGAACAAGTTGTCGGGCTAAGAAAAAAGTTAGCTTGTGGATTACGCGATATTCGCTTCAATTTTTTTTTTCTCTACTCAAATAAACTTTTGAATTGCTTTTAATTCCTCAAAAGTGCCGAAATGCTACAAATAATTCATTTACAAATTGAACGGTATTAAAATACAGTAAAAACTCGATAATCTGGACGCCTCCTCGAGCGCGTTCGAATAACTGGAGTGTTTGGACGCATCGAAACTCGATCTCGTTCGAATAACTGGAGTGTTTGGAGATACATACGAGAGCGGGTCAATAACTATCCGTGTTTGATGACAGAGGGCGTACCTGAAAGAAGTTTGTGTTAGCATCGTGTGCTGCCATCTATCAAACAACGGCAAAATAAGTTTCAAACTGATTGGTAGGTTAGTTTGGATTTGGCAGCTATTCGAGTAAGACGCGTTTCGTGATTTTCGCTAAGATGGAAAAAGGGCAGCACGTTCGGTGATTCGCTTTTTGTTTTTGGATGGGGAAAAATGCTAGGAGATAAAAGCAAATTTGAGTGCTGTCTATGGTGACGTTTCGCCATCTATGACCACAGTTAGATATTGGTTCAACGAATTTAAACGTTTTTGATGAGGAGCGACCAGGACACCCGGCAGACGTGGCTACCGAGGAAATCCTTCAAAAAGTATACGACATGATTCTCGCTGATCGACGAACGAAAGTTCGTGAAGTAACAGATCCATAGGTGTGTCGACCAGAACGGCAATTAATATTTCACATGATAAGCTGGCGATGAAAAAATTATCGTCACAATGGGTGCCACGATTGCTCACGGTGGACAACAAGCGGATGTGGCTGTGAACTTCGAAGCAGTATTTGGAGCAATTTAAGTGAGATCCGAAGGAATTTTGTCACCGTTGATGAAACCTGGACTCATCATTACACACCAGAAACTAAGCAACAATCAGAGCAATGGCTTTCTCCGGTGTTACGCTCCAAGGAAGGCGAAGACCGTCCCAACGGCCGGAAAAGTCAGGGCAACGTTTTTGGGGTGCGAAGGGCGTCATCCTCATAGATTTTTCAGAAAAAGACAGAACGATCACTGGAAAATACTACAGTGAGTTATTGGACCGATTTCACAAAAAATTGAAGGAGGCATGGCCACATTTGGCGAAAAAGAAGGTTCACCAGGTTAACGAACCAGCGAAACTCATCCGGAGTTGTCGCCGCCAAACTACATGAATTGCTCCTGCACCCTCCGCATTCATACGATCTCGCTCCCTGTGATGTTTTTTTGTTCCCTAACATAAAGAAATGACTCGCGGGAAAAAAATTTAGTTCAAACGAGTAAGTCATCGCCGAGACGGAGGCGTATTTGGAAGAGTTCGACAAATCTTATTTTTTGGAGGGGTTAAAAAAACGGTCGGAGCATTGGAAGAAGTGTATTTTTCTAAAGGTCCCCTTTATTACAATAAATTAAAAAAAAAAAAAAATGGTGCCTTCATTTCTAACACGGGTACTTATTGAACCCCCCTCGTAGGTCTGTAAAAACTTATTTTATTACATTTTATTTTATTTCCGTACAATTTATTAATTTGTTTTTATTATATTATATTTATTATTATTATTTATCATTTATGTTTTATTTTATTAGACTATGAAATATAAGAGCATAAGAGTTAAAATACTGTTCTGAAATTTGACTTTAGTGGACTCAGTAGTGGAATTCAGTAACACATTTTAACGATATTCGCATTGTATCTCTCCTTCAAATTTTAACGATTTCGCTATTCATTTCATAACGAAAATCGATAAGACAAAATCAGCTGTTTTGGTTGAAAAGCCTACTATCCCGAACTAAACGACAACAATTTTGTTGCGGCTAAATTAAACGAGGATACAAAAATTAGTAGTTTGAATTAAAACTGTGAAATTACATTAACAAAAACTTATTGAAAAAACGGGAATATGTCTTCTGAGTATTTGGCTTATGATTTATCGTGTAGAGAGGAGGCAGCGAGCGCTCGAATAGTAAATCGACGTTCACTTTGAGATCTGAAAAATTCTTTCCATTGGACTGCAGTGGAATCGTCAACTTAGAGGCTCTAGAATAACAGCGATTTTGACTGAAATTAGTTTGAAACACAGTTAACCCTTATATCTTCTAGCTTATTTAATTCTAAATCCTGCTTTTATGTTACTAGGTTACAGTTGTATTACGATTTTTTTATCAACGACCTATAGGTGAGCAATGGGGAATATCCAAGAGACAGTCGCCTGTTAGCCGTAGAGTTCAGATACAATCAACCGCTCCATGTTTTGTGCAAAGGTGAGGTTTCTTATGACCCAAATGGAGCGACAAGCGCAAAAGAAATTTTCGAACGAGTTGCTGGGCTGTGGAGTGCCTTTTTTTAGGAGCTCTCGAGGGGAAATAAATTTTTACACGGACGGATCCAAGCTAAAAAATATAGTAAGGTATGGAGTTTTTTCAAGAGAATTAGGATTAGAATTATCTGTCTGACTTCCGGACTACTGTAGCGTCTATCAGGCAGAAGTCTTTTCCATAGATGAGGTAACTGTGTACCTTAACATACACGCCGTAACAAGAACTACGAAAAATATCTTCCCGGCCAGCCAGGCAGCCATCAATACAATGGAAGCAGTTATAGTTAGAGTGCAACATCTAAAACTACCTGTTTCATTGCAAAGCCTGGTTTTAGATGCGCTCCAATTACCAGGTTAGTACTGTACATATGTATATGTAAGTATGTACATTGTAGCAACATTTATAAATAAGACTTAGAAGTGTATTAAACTGCTTCTTGTTACTGCAACTAGCGAAAAAACCGTACGCCGAGCATTCGTCCCTTTAATTAAGCAACTGAGGAGATAAACATCTCTGAGATTTATTGCTGTCAAGTTTATGATTGTCGCTACATCTAATAACACACATTTTTATTGAACAGTTATACAACCCAATAAAACCTTATTAGCATTAAAAAGAAAAAATTGTACTTGTAAAAATAGCAGTGAAATAGGTAGTATTGGATACAAATTTTGTAGGCCACTTTAAGTTAAGTTAAGTTATGTTAATTTGGCTGATGAGCAATGATTTCACGTAGGGCAGAACAGGTCCTAGTGTTGCCAAGAGAGTGCATGGTTGTATAGGTTTCCGGTTCTACTTAGCCGAAAATTAGTCTTAAGAAATAAAAAAGTGGTAAATTTGTGTCGGATCTAAATGACGTGGAGAGCAATACGAGTTTTGCCGTTTGGGGTTTTGACGAGTTTTATAGCTATGAGTCGCTATGATGACACACATTTACCCAGAAATGGGCGTGGCACATCCCAGTTTTTTAATTTTTCTTACGTCGTATTTTTTTTTTTTTTGGGTTCATTATTTGAATCAACAGAGATATTAGGTTTTTAATTTTTTTTTTTGTTTTGAAAAAACTGTTATATGACAGGTAGGCGGGTTAGTGATCGATTTCGCCCGTTTTCAATACCAAACTATTGGGTTTAGGAATAAGTTCGTAGCGTTTTTACTGAAAACTTTTATTTAAACAAAAAATAATAATTATATCAATAAGCTTATCAATTGTATATTCACCTCTCGATCAATTTGTTGATGCCGTTTCGCCAAAAATCGCATAGTCTGGTGTCAAAGAAGTTATTGAGCCAGTTTTTAAGGGCCTCTTTGTGATCGAAGGTATCGCCCTTTCATGGTTTGACAGGGAGCGGAAAAGATGGTAATCGGTCTGTGCTAGGTCCGCGCAATACGACGGATGCTGAAAGACCTCCCATTCGAATTTTTGGAGTGAGGCTTTAACGACTTGTGCAACATAGGGTCTAGCGTTGTCCTGGGTTTGACCATGTCCATCAGGTCTTTTCAGTCGACTAGCCTCATTCACGCGATGTAGCTGTCCAATGTAGAGCTTCTTGTTAACTGTGGGACTTTTTTCGGGCATTTCTCAGTGCAATATGCTCTCCCAGTCCCACCAAACACATACCATCATCTTCTTTGGATGAAGATCTGGCTTCTCACTCGACTTTGGCGTATCTCCTAGAGCCGCTCACTCCTTTCTTTGCTTCATATTGATGTATAGGCACCATTTCTCATCTCCTGTAACGATTCGGTAAAAAAGCGTTGTTTATAACCACGTGTTGCTCGATAGCGGGCGAGATGCTGAGAAGCCATTTGAAGGCGACTTTCTTTGTTTTTTTTTTTCATTGAGCTCATGAGGCACGTAGGCTCCCAATTTTTCTGTTAATCCCATTGAATGAAGCTGATTGAGAATCGTTTCATGATCGCAGTTCATTTTTTCCGCCAATTATCTTCACAAGACATTTAGAGAGTTAAAATCTTCTAAAAAATTATTTGCCATAAAATTTCACTAGGGTCACATCAAAAAAAATATTTAACATATTTCTCTCCGATATGTATTTTAACTTTTTTTTTTCATTTATTCTAAAAACACTCAGGCAAAATATTGCAAATTTAAAACTGCCATAGCAAAGAATTTGGGGTTTTACTGGTCTCTCATCCAGATTAGGAATCATTCCGCCCTCAAATTGTTGCACAGCCTAATTGGCCTTGATCCGTCATGCTACAAGTTTTTATGGTGACCCGTGAGTAATGTTGTTTTTGTAACAGCTTTCAAATTTCCCACACATTTTCGGGAATACTACTGAGGCGACAGTCTTTGGCCGAATATAAATCCGTGATGTTCCGGTAAGGCAGAACCCTTTTTTTGTTATGTAGGTGTTTTCCATAAAACATTTGGCGGTGTATAACGGCCACTATGATAAAGTTACATCTGTCAAATTTGACGAGAATAGATCTAACCTTGGAAATATTCAAAAATTCGGTGATATTTTCAAAATTTATTGCGAAAATCAATTCTCTTTTCGCCAGACGTCAGGAGAAAATATTTATTTTTTGGATGTTGAGTTTGAGGTCTTCGTATATAGCTTGGCGGCGATGCTTACTATCCATCGAGATCGTACGACTTAACGCCATTCGATTATCTTGATGAGCTTGCGGGAATTCTCTGCTGCATGCTAAGAAACAGCAGAGGATTCCCACCATGAAAACCAACATTTGTAGCGCGCGTTCTTCACAAGAATGTTGGATTACAAGATGTGGCCATCCGAAGAAAAATTGTGAGAGTAACTTTGGCTGCTCCGTCATAGGGTACCTAGCAGCAGAATTGTACGCACTCATTTCACCAGTGGTTTTTCAGCAACACAATCTCAGCTTTTGCCAATCTCTATTGCAACCGATTACGCCATCGAATCAGCTGATTCCTGCAAATTCGTTGAGTAAAGTTTAAATGCTTTGTGAATAAATCAGTTTCGATTGGGGTATTGAAAGCCATTGTTACTAAAGTTATTGACGAGATTCCGACCGAAGTCCTCCAGCAAAATTGGTGTTAACGGATGGTCGAATTATGGCGCAGTTGCGGCCAATATTTGAAAGGGATTATCTTTGAAAAGTAAATGTCATGAATGGTTCTACATAAAAATAATAAAGATTACCCAATCAATTTGAATTTTCGTTGTTTTATTTCAATTTTTTAATCCGATACCTCTAAATTGATCACCCTTTATTTGCATGTTTGTATAATGGATTATAGCCTGATGCGGTAGGCACAAAATGAAGTGCCAAAGCGGTATTTTCATTTATAAGTTGGAAAATATATATGGGTCCTGTGGCGCAATGGATAACGCGTCTGACTACGGATCAGAAGATTCCAGGTTCGACTCCTGGCAGGATCGAAATTCCAAAGTTTTTATTAGAACCAATTTTATGTTTTAAATATTGAGGATACTTTAAAAATAACCCCACACGAGAACTACTAACTCAAAAGCGAATTTTAGTTTGAAATGCATGACTAGCAGAGTTTGAAATCATCAGAAGATACGGGATATTATACTACATATAATAACAAAAAGTACATACAGTTTGTCAAGAATATCTTTGCATAGTGAAGAAAATTTTGAAATTTTAGCTTTGATCGAGAATTCCAACAACAAATAAAAAAGAAAACAAAAAATTTATACACACATCCATTACTGTAGTTGTCTACAACTATTAGGCGCCAAATGTTATTAAATAAACACACACATTAGGAAAACAACAACAAAACAGACGTTTACTATATTTAAAAAGTGTCAAAAAAATCTTTGCATAACTGATGCAACAAACGGCCTCAGGAAATATTTTTCAGATTTTTCGACAATTAATTGTTTAATAAAACTCGAAGTTAAAAAAAAAATTTTTGATCAGACACGAGTTTTTTATGTTTTTCAAAAGCAGTATACATTTTATTGAAACCTACCAAGCGGTTTTTAAGTTACAGTGATCAACAAGACATAATTGTGAGAAAAACGCATTTAAAGTTTTGCTATATGCCCGGAGCGCCCGAACGCCCATTGTTAATTGTTGAATAACTCGAAAAGTATTTGTAGGATTCACTTTAAATGCAAAAAAAATCCAATTTTTTGAAAATTCTGACTATTCTTAACCCCATAAGCGAAAAATAGTTCATCACGATATGAATGCTCTCACTTTGTCGGTGTATGTGTGAAACCAAAAAATCTGTTTTACAGGTGCTCAAGGTACATCTCACCACCACTGCTCTAACAGCAACAGTCTTCTAAGTGTTTTAGGTTAAATTACGTCTGGACAACTACGTATAAATGCCTACCATATAAAGGGTTTTCAATAACAGGTGTTATTGGTAAATGGATTGCGCTATCGAGAAATGATTAACGTTTTTTTATGGCCGGAGTTGGATGGTATTGATCTCGACAACGTATTTTTGGAAGTATTTTCAACAAGACGGCGCTACGTGCCACACAAACATCGAAATCATGGATCTTTTACGGGAAAAGTTTCCGGACCGTGTTATCTCTCGAAGAGGTGATCACAATTGACCACTGAGATCTTGTGATTTAACACCTTGTGACTTTTTTCTTTGGAGCCACGTGAAAGAGAAGGTCTACGCCAACTGCCCAAGGTCGATTCAGACCTCACAGATGGAATTCGTGAGGCTATCGAGGACATAGACAGCCACTTGCATTTCGGTTATGGAAAATTTCATGAATTGCCCTGTAAGCGTGGATGTGGTGGTCATTTGCCTGATGTTATTTTGCACTATTAACGGCATACCTTCCTCTTTAGAATGAAATAAACATCCGATCATTTATATTAAAAAATAGTATTTTTCTTTGAATATCAAAATAACACCTCTGTTTAGAAAACCCTATACATAACAGGTTGGCTTTAAGTTACTGCTTTGCAAAACAAAACAAAACAAAAACTAAATTTAGATTTATCTCAATAGATTAGGGTAAATTTCAAAGTGTTACAAAATGAGACATAAATATTTAATTCATAAATCTTCACCAAGCCAAGCCATTTTGTGTACATTTTCCATTTCGTACTTAAAGTTTCCACTTTTCTATCCATTAAATTCAAATGGCAAACGTGAAATTAACTAAAAATTGAATTGATTTAGTATCCATAAACGCTACTCAAATATGCCGCCTTCAGTTTGTTGCAGCTAAGCATAGAATATTTAACAATCGGCGTCTATTTAAACTTTTTTTTATTTGTGGTGTTTTATGGGCCACTCTAACGATCTGACAGCTGCAAAATTTTTTGCCACTTAATTAATAAACCTTCAAATTAACCATCTGCCAAGCGCGTGTAGCTGCAGCTTACCGACTAGTAAGTGCTGCCTTAAATGATTGCTGTCAAATGCTTAGCGACTTCGCTTACCTCTGACTCCAGCCACGGGCGTCAATTACGCTTTACGATCACTGACAATTGGCACTTACTATTTGCTCAGTCATCAACGTGGTGTTGTGTCTTCTGTGGGCGTCCATGAAATTTTGTTGTTTATAAAATAATTATAAATGTTGAGATTTATTGATAATAATTACATAAAAAGAAAAGTATAAAAAATTTTAAAAATAGTCCTAAGGCGGGGCTTGTGATTTCTACGAAAATAAGTTCGAGTGAATTTATGTGGTCCTGTGGCGCAATGGATAACGCGTCTGACTACGGATCAGAAGATTCCAGGTTCGACTCCTGGCAGGATCGAGATTCTAATATTTTTCGATTTTTTTTTTCAGTGTATGATTTATTTTGAAAGTAATTTTCGTTAAAATATTTCAAAAGCACTTTTAGTGTAGAGAATTCAAATACATAACTTGAGAAGAAACCTAAAAGTACGTTCACATATGCAGTGATTAAAAATAAATCCACAAAAATTAATTACTAGGTTGTTAAATAAGTTTTGCGGTTCGATAAGAAAAACACAAATTTATGGTTTGAAATACACTTTATTATTATAATTTATTATTATTTACCATAGTCTCCTGAACATCAACATACTTTATCCAACGAGATTCTAATTTATGAATTCCATCCCTGAAGTGAAAATCTGGAAGGGCTGCAAAATACGCTTCCACAGCTGTTATGATCTCATCATTTATTGAAAACCACTTTCCTCGCATTTATTTTCTTTTAGGTCTGGAAACAGAAGGAAGTCGCTAGGTGCCAAATCTGGTGAATAATCCGAAGGATGCTCCAACAATTCGAACTTTAATTCATGGATTTCAGCCATTGTCAAAATTCTGTGCAACTGTGAAACAGTGCATTGTCCTGAAGAAAAATAATCCTTTGTGCTTTTGCGAATTGGGTATTTTTCACGAATTTTGTTCCTTCAGCTATTCTTAAAGGTTGCAATAATATTCATAATTTACTTTTTTACCAGTTTGCAAGTAATCTGCAAACAAAATTCCCTTCGCATCCCAAAAAAACTAATGCTAACACCTTCTTCACCGATTTCTGGACACGAATTCGTTTCGCAGCCGAAGAGCCAGTTTTACTCTTCTCTTCAGCCTCTTGTTTTGATTTAAGATCATGGTGATAGACCCAAGCCTCATCTATAGTGATAAATCGATGCACAACAATTCACTTTGTCCATTCGAAAACACTCTAAATGTTACTGAAAAAGTCGCATTCGAATGGGTTTTTGTTTCATTGTTAGCGAATGCGGCACCCATTGTGCAATCAACTTTCTGCAACCCAATACTTCAGTGAAAATATAGCCTTCACCGTCCAATGAAATGCCTACAGCTTCTACTAAATCTCTTTGAGTCATTCGACGATTTTCCAATACGATATCCTGTATTTTTTCTACGATTTTTCTTTGACGTGGATCGTCTTCAAGGCTTGTATGACCACGTTTACATTCAGCAACCCATATTTCTGCTGTACTTATTGATCGCGAAAAGTCCTTATACACTTTGAATATTCGTTCCTAATTTCTTTTGCTTTTAAAACTGAAAAAAATTAACCTAAAATAAGAATTCAATCACTGCATGATACTTGGTTTTTTCGATTGCAGAAAATACTGTGACACGTCCATACTGAATGGTTTGGAAAAAAAGAATGAATTTGCAGATTGATATGAAACCCCACATACGTTCATATAAAGAGTGTACCAACTTAACAAAAACATGTAGACTAGTAGCAACACCCTCTCTTATCGAACCGCAAAACTTATTGCACAACCTAGTAATTCACAATCAACTGCGAAATTGACAAGACAGTTTTGAAAGGATTTTCTTCATAGATTGGTTTGGTGGACTTTTTAGTGTTTTTGGTTTGTTTAAACGCTGATATAGAAAGAAAAAAACTTCGCCTCACCCTTTCTTTTCAAACACAAATAAATATCATATTAATATATGTATTAATAAATTACATATTACAATAATTTTTTTCCTGCATTCCATGTTCATAGTTCTTGCACTCACCAACGTGTCAGCTGACACGAAAACCTAATGAGAGTCCCATGTAAATCAAAAATAACCACCGTTCCATTATGTAGGATCATAGATCGTTGACGTGGGTTAATGAAAAAAACGTGTCATCTGATTGCTCTCTCACCACACAGTGTTGCCAAACAGTACATTTGCAACCAAATGTGAATATAAAATTACCCTCAATATAAACTTGATTTCATTCCAAGTTTTAAGAAATTTCTATATATCTATGTCTCTATATTTTTCTGAGTTTTGAAGTTCAAATTTGTTTTTTACCTCTATATGTATGATTATTTGCGAGGAATTTATCACTCGGTCCTGTGGCGCAATGGATAACGCGTCTGACTACGGATCAGAAGACTCCAGGTTCGACTCCTGGCAGGATCGTACTCCTTATGTTGCTGTTTTTTTACGGTGGTAGTGAAGGTAATTGCTTTTGGAAAAGTTCTCAAATTTCCCCCAAGAAAATGTTAATGCAATTGCAAATTAAAAGAAAAAATTACAAATCAAAAAAATGTTCGGTTACCACGTTTCTATAAATGGAAAAAAGTGGCACATAATTTTTCCTAGACTCATAGAATTAGTAGAAATTTTATAATTTTAGATTTAAACTGAAAAGCTACTTGAATAAAAATGTACGCGTATTTTACAAGCATGGAAATATAATATTTACGCATTTGCTACAATACTTCATAAAAGATATTAACAGCAATTAATTTCATTTTAAGGAATTCATATATGAGGTATTCTTGTAAATTCCTCTAAAATGATCACCCCTTAGAACTTCAAATGGTGTGAATTATATTATATCTTGTTTATCGATAAATATTGTTTTATTTTCAAAATTTCCATGGCCTCAAATTTGTTATTACTTACTAAAATTAGTTGGTTTTTAACCTTTTTGCTATGGTATCTAAAATAGAAAAGTGATCATTGATATTCTCTGGCTGAGAATGTACGGTTTCAAGGGAATGGTTGGTATGAACTTCTATATATAAAGGGTTTTCCAATAACAGGTGGGAATGAATGGGATTGCGCAATCGAGAGATGATTAACAATTTTTTATGGCCGGAATTGGATGGTTTTTGATCTGGACAACGTATTTTCGGCAGTATTTTCAACAAGACGGCGCCACGTGCCACGCAAGCACCGAAACCATTGACCTTTTACGGGAAAAGTTTCCGGACCGTGTTATCTCGCGAAGACGTGATCACAATTGGCAACCGAGATTTTGTGATTTAACATCTTGCGACTTTTTTCTTTGGGGCCACGTGAAAGAGAAGGTCTACGCCAATAGACCAGGGTCGATTCAAGACCTCAAAGATGGAATACGTGAGGCTATCGAGGACATAAGGCAGCCACTTTGCAATTCGGTTATGGAAAATTTCATGAAAAGGATATTGTCCTGTAAGCGTGGTCGTTGTGGTAATTTGCCTGATGTTATTTTCCACTATTAACGGCATACCTTCCTCTTCATAATGAAATAAACATCCGATCACCTCTGCTTGGAAAGCCCTTTATTTCAGATTGATTTTCTTCTTCTCCAGCGTTTAGATTATTTATTTCAAAAAAATTCGTTTAGAGTGATTCCCAAATCATCGGAATGTAATGTGTTTATTTCACACTTTCGACAATTAAATCGGCAGAGAAAATCTGCTAACTTATTTTCTTTGCCCGCAATGTAATAAATTTTTGCGTCGTATTCCTCTAATTGAACCAGCCATCTTTGTAAGTCTGTGTTCTTGACTTGGAACCACTTCAGTGGTTGATGAACGGCTTGGAGATCAAATTCTCTTTAAAAAAGATTAGGTCTGAATTATTTGACTCCCCACACTATTGCCAATAGCTCTTTATCAATAGTGGAATAATTTTTTTCATGATCATTTAGCGTTCGCGTTGCGAATGAAACAGGATGACCATTTTCGATCAAAACCGCAACGATAGCAAAATTGCGTCATAAGAAAATATTGATGGAATGGTTGCAATTTTCAAAACAAAATTTTAATTTTATTTGTTTGATAGATATTTTGTATGGATATAGAGGAGGAGATAAATGGAATTGCAATGGAATAGGTCAAGTTAAATTTACACAAACGTGAAAAATGACGAAACATTTATCAAATTCATGAAAGATATCTTCAATTTCGATTGTGCATCAGACGTTAATAAGTCAACAACACTAAGAGGCACCATCATCGACTTGCCTTTTTCAAGACACTTTTCACTCGAAACATTCCCTTTCATTTCCTACTTTTTCTATCATCGTCCTATTCTCAACAGAGAAATGGTTCATTACCATGCACACAGGAAGAAGGCATACGCAAATACAAGTATGTGAATTTATATACAAATGCGCATATATATACAAATACATACATATATATGCTCACTCAAGTAGGACAGAGCCAGATGTCGAACGTTGCCGAACGCGGGGGCCGATTGTGCTCTTTGTCGTTCGTTCCGCGCTCTCGCTTGCAGTTGAAGCACATTAGCTTACATTTGCTTGCGTACAGAATAGATTCGTACATTTGATATGTCCATATGACTTGTATGCATCTTTACATATAGATTTGTTCTTTTTGAAAATTGCGCGAAATTGTATATGTATATGCATCTTTATATACATATATTAGTATACAACATATCTTATAAGGTAATGGTAAATATTACCATACATTTTTTCCTTCATATAATATATAATAAAAAAATTAATAATAATAACATTAAAATAACAGGCATTATTAACAAACTTGGTTTTATTTTAAATTCTTCAAGTAAATCAAATTAATAATAATCAATAAGAAGGCATATGCAAATACAAATACGTGAATTTATATATGTACATATGCGCATATACATACATATATACGCTCACTTAAGTAGGAGAGAGCAAGATGTCGAACGTTGCCCTTCGTTTGCTTTGTTCGTTCCGCGCTTTCGCTTGCAGTTCATTCAAGGTAACGGCAATGAGCAAGGTAACACTAATGAGCAAGGTAACGACAAATGAGCAAGGTAACGACAAATGAGCATGGTAACGACACATTTTTTCGTGCGTGCAGCCGGCTAAATCGAATTATAAGACGTTATCACGTCAAAAATTTCAATCGGCATAAAGTAGTTTTACTTTTTAATTTATTTTACAAGTTCGCCTGTTCAGCTGACGTATTTTGCCCCCCTCTACGGCGCAACTGACTATTTTTTTTATTCTACTAAATGTCAACAATACATGAAAAAAATGTCAGCCGGTATTAAATGAGTTGGTAGAAATGTTTCGTTCACTTTCGTTATTCATGAAAGCTAAAGAAGCTGCCGCAATTACGAGGCGGCAAAAGAAACACGCAAATATATGCAGGCATGGCAATAGATATGGCCGAGGGAAATAAATGTAAAAATTCACAATTTATCTAGTAAATTTAGGTAACTTTGTTCAATATCAAAAAGTTTGTATGTACATCTAAAAATAATCTTTTTGTTTTACAGAGATGAGAAGAAGGTAAAGTAGAAAAAATTACAAAATATGGGCATGTGGTAAGTGAATTATTTTTATTTTAAGTTTGCAGATAAATTGAATTAAAACTTTTAATTTAAAGCGATTCGAACAAAAAGTTCCCATGTACTTGTTGTTAGTGCTTTAATTAGGTTCTATTAATTTAATAATAAAAAAATTAATTTAAAAAAAAGAATATGAAATAAATGAAATTTAAAAGGAACATAAAAACGAAGCGGTTGAATTTCTTATGAGTTCTGCGTTGAAGTTGTGCTCTTGAGTATAGTACGTCGGTTCTGGTTGCTCTCATTGATTTGCGAATTCCAAATTTGTTTGGCTTTACCAATTTTGCTAAATCTTGCTTTCAAGTGACCGAAAACGTTCCTTACTAATCTCCTTGACTTGGAAAGGTGGTAATTAAAAACCTTTTCGTTGCATCTGGCCGTTGAGTTATAAAGGTGAAGTTTCATTAAAGCGAAATGCTGAGTCTCCGACTGGAACATTTGTACCAAAATTTGGTTTCGTTTTCTCGCTGAGAAGAGGACTTTGAGGAATTTTCTTTAAGAACGACTGCTCGAAAATTTGAGAACCGGTGCGGCGGCTGGGTGTCCCAACATTTATAAACATAAGCCTGTAGCTATGAAAAATTAAGGTCAGTATTTACAAATATAAGCATCTATGGTCAGCGAGGGCTAGGAAAACCATTGAGTACCAACCTGTCTACAGCATTTTTATTGCAATATGGTATCCATCTGAATTTAATTCAACTTATTTGAGATCTTTGAACATTAGTAAAAAAATATATATATATATACATTTACCGACAGCACCCAAACATTAGGTATATCCATGGACGCTTTGGCCTGATTTTGCTTATTATACCTAAAATGCAATATCGAATTTCACATGCGTATTGCCGCCATATTTTTTGAAACCTCAATAAACTAGCAACCAATTGCGCAATTAAATTTACTATTGCTTCTCTTCTAATTTCTATGAAGAAAAAACTTTCAAAACACTATTTAACAGCTGATTGTCAATTTCGCTGGCAATCTACCATACATATGGGCATTTTCACAAAAAGGTCAACCACGAGTGCAAAACTCAAACTGTTCCTGAAAACTTTTTGTTGATGAATAATAAATCTCAAATGTGTTTACTTTATAAATATAAAAGAATTTTTCTTTTCTTTTAATTTTGAGCTGAAATATACAACGAATATACAAAATTTACAAAAATCGAACTCTTTTGACCAAATATACCAACTTTTTTCCTTGTAGTATTCCCTTATTCACAGCAATACTATGATGTTTTTATAATTTAAAAATCTTCTACTGATAGTAACACAATGTTTAACAAGCAGGGAGACTTAGTGGAGATCGAATAACGGTAGTTTTTTTTTGATTACTTCTGCTTATATTCGTATGTCGCGTCCGTTACCGAAAAATAGCATTTATTGTTCTCATTAGTGCAAAAAGTGTTGAAGTATAAATTGCTTTCAGACTTTAAGCAAATAACTTATTTCACTTAAGAAAAGTAGCCATTGACTCTCGACAAAAACGATTAATAAAATTTATTGGTGTTTGAAATTCGTCGCGTCCGTTACCGCGAACCTTAAATTTTAAATAAAGTCGTAGAGATTGCACAAGATTAAAATTGAAATTAAAAAGAAAAATTTAGCAGCTAATGAAATTGTTATTCAAGTTGATTTTGCTGAAAATTATCGCTTGACATGCCAAAACAAAATTCAAGATGCCCACTTTAATTATAACCAAGTAACAGTGTTTACGTGCGTAGCTTAGGTTCTTGGTGAAACCAAGTCCTATGCTGTTATCAGTGATAGAATGACTCACAGTAAATTCGACATTTACTGCTTTATTTCCAAAGTTATCAATATCTTACAAAACCAGTACAAAGGAGTTACCAGCATTTATATTTTCTCTGATGGAAGCACTTCCCAATTCAAAAATAAATTTATTCTTTCTAGTATTCCAAGACTTGCAGCTGAATTTCATTGCGGAATCTTAGAGTGGAATTTTTTCACCACTTCACATGGCAAAGGTGCTGTACACGGAATAGGTGCCGTAGTTAAACGAAAAGTCTGGCAAATCGTTAAAGCAAGAAATATCATTCTCGGTGATGCCTTATGCTTCTATGAATGTGCTAAGAACAACATTGATGGAGTTAAAATTTTGTATATCTCTGGAACACAAATTGATAGTTTTTCTAATCAACTGTCAGAGTTATGGCAAAATGTTCCATATATCAAAGGAGTTAAAAGTATGCATTGGTTTTCATATTTCGACAGTAAATGTATTGAAGTTGCTCGGACGGCCTATTCATTAAAGAAAATAATTAAAATAGACCATCATAAAAACTAATAACTTTCTTCTTAATTTTTTAAGTCGTTTTTACTGTAATATTACTTGAGTTTTTATTTTCAATAAAATTGAAGTGTTATAATGAAAAAAATTCTATTTCCTAGCTCATGGAAAATTTTGTCGCGTCCGTATTTCTTCTATACTCAATTAAAAAAAACGAAGAGAAAATTATCATATTTCATAAACCTACGAATAACAGTCATCTGTTCGCATTTATTAACATATATATTGTATATATATAAAAATCCTTAATTTGCTGAATTTTGTATATTTCTGAATGCGCCTCAAAAAAACTTCTATTTTTTGTCGCGTCCGTATCACTTTATAATTGCTTATAACTACGTACTTATTTGTAAGAGATCTTTCCCGTATATATTAAAATCTAGCACTCCGTCAGCCATTTAAAACAATATCAATATATATAAACTTTTACTTTGTCTTCATTGTTTTGGACGCACTTAAAAGCGTACAAATGTCGCGTCCGTTACCGTGAAAATGCCCATATGTGAACGGGTAGATTAATTTTGTGGATTTATTGCTAATTACTGCAAATGTGAACGTACTTTTAGTCTAAGAATATAAATATGAAAGTTAATTTATTTCCACTTTGAGAAACTGAAGAGGTTTTCCCATTTCCATTTGCTGGTCAGACTTCGCAGCGCTGCAGTGATTACCTCTAACTCTAAGGTCATTTCGAATTACTTCGATATTTCAACTCCCCCAGCATTTATCAATTGAAAACTATATAAAAAAATAGATTAACAAATAATTAAGTTATCATTGAAATGAATGAATTCTAGTCACACTTCACAAATTGCACTTCAAAACCAACTCCCACCCAATCAACTCATTCATGCAATCGTATTCGTCAGTCTGAATGCCTCCGTTGATTAATTGCTCAAATGTCTGACGGCGACGATGGCGATGGCGATGACGATGACGATGCCGATGCCGAAGGAGACGACATTGCAACGTTAACAATTCTCAGATCGAACAAATATGTATATGTGTGCGTATGTAAATACAATAGTTACAAGACCGGAGGCATTCAATGGCAGCAACAATGCGTGCCCTCTATGCATGCCATGAGAAATGTATGTATGTACATATGTATGTGTGTATGAGTACATGGAAATCCATTTGTGCGAGTGGGTATTTTCATAAACAATTGCAATGCGCATGCGATTAGAGTTGCAGTAACAACAATTTGCAAACATTTAAATTAACATGGCTATCTTGTCTGCGATCGGCAAATGGCAAATGTGCGCCAAATGTATAGAAAAAAATTAAAAAAATGTATTATTGAAAAAAAAGTATTTATGCTTGCGCTTCAATTGATTGCATGAATTTGCTTTTTCTTTGTTTTTGTTTCAGCCGCTGTTGAATGACAATTATTACCCGAGGGAGTTAGCGCAAATTGTTTCAAGTAAATATTAGACTCGTATGCCAGCAACAACAAATACAACGAACAATGGCATGCGTGCCTGGGTGGGATCGCAAGGAGTAAATGAAAAATGCATTCAGTCGAATTTTCGCACAACAAATGCTTCTGAATGCACTTGCGCTTGCTTTCAAATTATTAATGTGTGAATCGTTCGAAACTAACTACAGTGATTGGTATTAGTGTGCATTTAAAGTGGTTAAAAAATTTGTAAATTCAATTTAATTTATAACAAAACAAAAAATCAAAAAAATTAAAAACACTTCATATGACAAATCGCGCTGTGCGGTCATTTAAATATTTAAGCCGATAATAACTTTTTTGAAATTAAATTTAAAGTATATTTTTTTCGAGCTCATAAAAAAAATCAAAGCTTAATTGTCATGATTGATGTTGCTAGAGCAATTTTGTTAGCGCCGCCCCAACGTGTAAAGAACTCCGCAAGCACCACTTACTAGATTGGGAACTGCCAGGTTAAAAAAAAATATATATAATATTATTATTTGTGTATGTTTTGTGTTTTATGCAATTCACAACGCTGGTGGTATTTTAACAAAACGATACTCACAGTTCAATTGAATTCCAACAGCAACAAGTGGAGCAGGCGACAAGTCACAGTTGCGATTGTCAAAAGCAATTAAATCACCAAACTAAAGGTGCGGTCAGATTCTTTACTCACGTAAGGCTCATTTTCTTACAACATTTATGAAATTCGAAAGATAAGATGCAGTCAGATCCCGCACGGAAAATGTCTCCTTAACTCATTTTGCTGTACAAAATTTTGACTTTCTCGTAACTTAGCTTAAGAAAGTTGTTATCGATCAGTGCAGGAAAGCTGCAATCAATTTGGAAGAGACAACTTACTGCGCCGAATTGCAATTATCAATTTCAAAAGATTTATTTTTCTTTAAGCTTAAATTATTCACTCGAAAGCCGAGCTTATTATGAGTAAAACGAGACAATATCTTAAAAAAAAAAAAAAAATTTTTTTTTTGGAAATTTATTGCAAAATCTTTTATAATATGGTATATAAATTTTTTTTTTTCGGGTCGGGTTAAAACGGTATGAACATAAACATTATATGTCTGTATATTATATAGAATATGGCACTGTTAACGCCGTATCCAAATGGATTGGTGCGTGGCTACCATTCGGAAGTGCACAGGTTTGAATCTGCGTGCATGAAACAGCAATAAAGGGTTCATTGTTCAAATGCACTGGTCTGAAAGGTCAAATTTTCAATAACTCGGTTGCGTAGATCCAACTGAATTTGAGAAATGAGCTTCCTGGTGCATCGACCGATTGTGGCTTATTAATATATGTATTTACACAGAACGCGTGATGCTGGTGACCAACCATTTCAAAACTTCAACAAATCCAAGAGATTTCAATCGGACGGAGGAGCCTTAGGTAGGTAGGTAGGTAGGTGAAATGGTTTAAGTGCCGGTCTGGGACTCCTCAAGTAGCACTAAAGCGTCGTTTTGATACCATTATGATCTTCAACACGAATATATCTACATCCAGCCTAAGCTGTTGATATAATGGAGGAGATTGATTGGATTTAGGTTAGCACACTGCCCCGGGCTGTCGAAGAAAGGAGCGCTCAGTAACCTAAGTCGTCAAACTGCCAAACCCGGACATTTACAGAGAAAGTGCTCTACAGTCGCGTCATCTGAAAGGTCCCCGCAGTTTCTGCAAGCGGCTTTCCTAGTTTTTCCGCGTGTGCGCCGATCGTCCAATGACCGGTAAACACAGCTACGTATTTGGAAATTGAATGGCGAGGAGTCCAAGGAACTTTCTGAGTCCTTCGTATATCATATGGGGGCCAAAGGGTTTTCGAAATTGCACATGAAGAAATGGAGCTCCATATTTACTGCGCTTTCCTGAGAAATAATTTGTGCAGTTCTCTTTAACAATTCCTTGGCCCTTTCCTGGCAAGCTCATCAGCAATTTCATTCCCCTCTATGTTCCTAGGTACTGGAACCCAGATCAGAGAAATGTTACCTGCACACCTAAGAGATTTGATCTCCTCCTGTCCTTACAGGAGTTTACCAATTTCGTTCTGCACCATGGCGTCGTCAGAGCTGTAATCGTGGCTTGAATATCGGAGAAAATGTTAATATCTCCCTCGCTCCCTAAGCATTTTGCATGACTGGAAGATCGCAAAGACTTCTGCTTCTTCGGCAATTTAAAGGAGGTAGATAAATTGGCTGATTTAGAGAAGATCCCTGCTCCGACCCCCGATTCCATCTTGGAACCGTCAGTGAAGACAGAGGTGCTATTTCCGGTGCAGATTTTCCGTTCGATCCAATTCTGCCTATTTGGAAAGATTGCCCTAGCACGACCCTCAAACTCTAGTTTCGAAGTTCGGAGAAATACGGCATTAACTGCCCAAAAATGCTACCATGTCCCCTGAGAGATTGCCTCCAAAGGACAGTTTCCATTAACCTGATTGTACTTTGAGCTGCGATGGGAATAAAAGACTTCTTACATAAGTTATTTTATACTATTAGCATGACTGCTTTTGCAATCACTTTCCGAAATTCCGCGAATTGACAGACTTTCTGAAAGCAAATTTTTTTCACGTGGTATGGCACCTTAACTTTACAAACTGAAAACCTAAATCATTGGAAAAATATATAAATTTATGTTGAAAAAATTATTGTTATTTTTCACAGCTTTTAAATACTCAAGATAAAAAATAATAAATGAAATTACTAGTGAATATGCACCGAATGTTTATAAGTAGTAAAAACATAGAATTCCAATATATGTCCAAATGCTGGCAACTACTTCTAAACCTGCTAACCCGCCTGCTGTCAGAGTTGTACTTATGCCGTATGCCGTAAATGATGAATGACTCTAACCTGATTTTCATTTGTACAATAAAAATATTTTTTAAGTTCAAATACTGGTATCAGCAGCGTTACATTACTTCAAATGTTTGTGGAAAATATGTCAATGCCAACTGCGCATGTTCTTATGTTCTCGTACTAATAAATTCAGATTTGCGGGGAAAAGAAGTTTGCCGACTTCAGATTTTCATGACAAGCCGAAGAACAAAGTTTCAATGTCAAGTTTGAAGTTCCTTTTGTGGGTGTATTAAACATTACGGAACACTTAAATAGGCAGTGTTTGGCAACCAGAAACGTAGCAATTTTTAAATGGAATATGTGAATACTTTTTTTTATGAAAGCGACACAATTGGATTTTGTTATGCATTTATTTTTTTATTATATTATATCAGGGATCGTAACTGTTATACGATTTTCTCACACAAAATAATTTCAAATTGTTATTTTCCAGCTTTTTAGCAAAACATCGAAAAAAAACCTAAATTTTTAACTGAGAAAATTAAATTCAACGTAATTTTTTATCTTTTGCCTTTATTTGTTTAACCTGGGCTCAAATCGTCACATCTGTGAACGTATCTACAATCCTACGAAAAAAATTACGTGAAACGGCAATGGTATTATCCGGTTGAATGAATGAATGCAAACCAAAGCAAATTGAGCACCTTAGGTGGCGCCTTGCCAAAACAGTTACTTTCATTTTCGCGGTTTCAACAAGTCTGACGTCAGCTCCCTTATCAGTGCAAAACAAACAAAAGGAGGAGAAATTACATGGTTGTGATTTGTGAGATTTCAACTAAAAAAACTAATGAAAACGAAATGCCGTTGTTAAATTGTAAAAACACAAATTAATATAAGGCCTCCAAATGCAGTTCATTTGCGTTTTTATGCGGAAGACACCGTGGTTTTTTTTTCATCGAAGGGAGAATCTAACATAGATACCGTCAACAAAGACGGCACGATTCATACTGTTCGCTAAAGATACAACTCATTCGGGACCACGCACAGTCAGTATTATCTTACTAACTGGACTTGATAAACAGTACAACGAACCGCGCGCGTGAGAACCGGTCCATATTTTTTTCTTATGTTGGTAGGACTGTAAGTCGCACGTCTGTCACTTTTTAGCGCCATCGGATCATCAGTGTCTCCCTGGTCGGCCGGAAATGTGGGCAAACAATTCTTGGAATTTGCATGATAATAACGCGCCATCGCACCGAGCCCAAATTGTGCTGGATTATTTCATTAAACACCAAGTAAATACCATCGTGCATGCACCTGATATTTACCTGATATGGCCTCGTGCGACTTCTTTTTCTTTCCCAAGTTGAAGTTACCACTTCGTGGAAGGAGATTTCAGTCGATAGAGGAGATCAAAGAGAAAGCGACGAAGGAGCTGAAGGCCATCCCTTCATCGGCCTACCAGGTGCATTGAGGACTGGGTTAAACGTTGGCACATGTGTGTTGCTTCAGACGGGTCATATTTTGAAGGAGATAAAATAAATTTGCCTGAAATTTAATTCTGTTGTGATTTATTTAAACATTCCCGGTACTTTCTGGTCATAGGGTATGTACTAAACCATAACTCCGACCTCTGTAGCTTTAATTTACCCTGCGGTATCGCCGTTTAAGCATTGCATTGCAGGGCCAAGCTGGTCAGTATGGCTATCATATATGTTTCTCTCTTTGTCTACAAGTCGTTACTTGTTTGTCTGCGCTGCCATTCCTTTCCCCGCAGTTACGCATTCGCGGACCATTCTCTCATCTGGGCTCACAACAACTTCGATTGCAGCATGTGATTTAGAATGTTGCCTGGGGTTATTCTCTCTTTCATTATTTCTTCGATCGACATGCTTTCAGATACGTACCGTGGACAGGAGATGAAAATATGTTTCGCATTGTCACTACTGCTGACGCAGAAAGAGCAATCTGCTGTGTAGTCGTGGCCGAGTCTTTGAAGATACTCTCTGTAATATCCATGTCCAGTGAGGAATTGTGCCAGGTTCCAGTGATTTTGCCACTCATTTATGCTCCACTGTCTTTCCTCCTTGCGCTCTTCCGCCGTTAGTCGCCTGTTTAGGCTTTTGGCTGTGCCGTAAAACTTACTTGGTCTATTTCCGCCTAATTCGCAAGCATAAGTGTAGACTGAGCAACTTTAGTCAAGAGCGCTCTTCTGCCTTGAGTGTGACCACCAATGTTGGCCATATTCCTTGACCGTGCCACCGTCACCATGTCTGCTTTTCCACATGTTTTTTTTAATGTGCTCCTTGAAGCTTAGTCGAGCATCGATCACCCAAATAACTTAATGCCACTTATGTTGTGACGTTAAACCCATCAATGTTTAGTGCGATCGTTTCTCACTTTCTCGTAATGAGTACTGCTTTTGTTTTTTGTCCTGCTAGCTGAAGTTTGACTGCCGATGGCTATTTTTTCACCTTTGTTGTTGACTCGCTGCAGATGCTCTGAATAGAAGGAATTGTTTTGGCGACTATCGTCAACGCAATGCCACCTCCGAATGCATTTCTCTCGGGATTGGGAGTCGCAGTACCCCATCATATAGGACATTTCATAGGATCAGGCTCAGTACAGATCTCTGCGGTACTCCGCCCGTCACTGTATAGCTCTTATGACCTTCATCTGTATCGAACATAAGTACTATTTCCGACTGATAACTGCTGTAGCAAGTATGTCGGTGTTGCGCACTCGGAATTTGTTCCAAATGGTTTTACGGTAAATAAAGAATATTATTTGGAACAGAGGTAGTTGAAAGTGGTGAAGTTTGAAAGAGAATGTGCGTAGGAAACGGCGCAATTTGTGGAAAGAAAACTCATGGATCTTGCACCATGATAACGCACCCTCTCAGAAAGCTCATATTGTGAACACTTTTTTAACTAAAAACTCCACAAATATTATCGAACAACCACCGCCGGATTCACCGGATTTTACCCCCTGTGACTTTTTCCTTTCCCCAAAACTTAAATTGCCACTCCGCAGACGCCACTTTGAGGCGATAGAGCCCATTAAGGAGAATTCGCAGAAGGAGCTGAAGAAGATCTCTTCAAACGCGTTTAAGAGGTGCTTTGATGACTAGACTAATCGTTGGTAAATGTGTCTTGCTTCGAATGGAGCCTATTTTGAAGGCGACAAAATGAATTTTGATGATTAAACAATTATTTTGCGTTTTATTAAGCAAACTGGTACTTTTTTGGCAGAATGTAGAAAAACCTGCTTGAAAGAAGAAAAAAAATACAATTAGTTATATTATTAAGTTTGATAACACTTTTCTAATCAAAATTTTACCAATTGCTTCTGGGGCGATGCTTATAAATTTGTTTGCTTACATTTCTTCAATTTTCATTTTGACGTTTCTTCTCATTTGACAATCAATGTAATCAAAGGAACATTTCACGGCAAATACTCCTAAAATGCATGTTGATGGCGAAATATCATGACTGTGCAGTTAGTACTACCCTTTATCAGTAAAATAGTTACTGAAAAACAAAATTGGATGATTAATTTTGCGCCACCTTGTTTGTGCAGCAACTTTTTCTCTTTTCTCAAGAAATCTTATGTAAGCAGAATGTGTGTAGGTAAAACATAAATTTTTATGGGAAATAATTATGAATACTTCGGTTAAGTAAAAATCGTTTGAACTCCCCGGCAACTATTCATTTAAGAGGTTACATACGATCACACGATATTTCGATATTTTTTAAAATGCCGTAAATTGCAAAATTTTTCGAAATTTAAAAATCCGGCTCGACGGACTATAACTACAACTTTATTTTATAAGATTTTTTTTACTTTTTACAGATCCATCAACATTTCAAGGAGAAATGATGCAGACCGTGGAGCAACTATTTAAGTATTTTGGTAAGTACTTTGGGCCACGTGATTTTTTATATATGATACTAATTTTTGTAAAGAAAAATTAAAATAAATTTTTTTATAAAGTTTAAGTACTAATAAACAATGCATACAATTTTTTATATTTATTTCTATTGTTATCCCTTCTAAAAAGAGTTTTTCTTTTAGCGCATTTTTAGCGCTGCTGAATGTATGTAACCCCTTAAGTTTGCTGATTGCTTGGATCTGCACAGGTTGCCGTTCGCGCATTTTACCAAAATCTATAAATAAATACAGTTAGAACACAATACACACTTTATCTATCACATGAGAAAATGCTGAAATAAGCAATTTTGCATACATTTTTCATACGGTCCTGTGGCGCAATGGATAACGCGTCTGACTACGGATCAGAAGATTCCAGGTTCGACTCCTGGCAGGATCGACCGAAGTGAATTTTTTATTTTTTTATTTTAATTTTTAATTTTTTTTTCATTGTTCTATGCATTTTAAAGTTTTACTCAAAAGTTAGACAAACTCTGGAAAATATCTACACGAGATAATTAACACTCAGGGCTGCTAATCGATTTGTATGGCTACAGGGCCTACAACTATTCGTATGTTTGACTAAATTCAAACAATTCCTTTCCTCAAATTGTTTTAATGTAATATTTTTTTTTTGCTTAACGCTTTATTTGTATGTGTGTAAGTGTATACGCATGTCTGTATGTATATAATTACACACATTCACTGAGAATTTACATATGAACATGACACTTTAACAAAATGTCAGTGGAGCAGTTGATCTGGCGTTGAGTGGCGGCTTTTCGAAGCTTAATGATAAATTACATTGTGAAATTAGATTTTGCTATTGCTACGTATTAGTTGTTGTTGGCTGTTATTGCAAGTAGCAATTGTTGCAATTAGCCTACGGCAATGCACATAAAATTGTGATTGATGATTTTGAGTTAGCATAGAAAAGTCAGCAAACAAATTTAAACACTTACATACACACATTTGTATTAAAATATTTATTTAAGCTATGCGTGCATACATACATACATACACATATTATGCCCAGTTAAAATATATGTGCATACATACATATGTATGTATGTACGCATATTCAAATATTTGTGCGTTACGAACACAGCAGCCGGCTGCAAAACTCCATCAACCAGCCGCCGGTCTAATCTGTAAGCGCACTTCAATTCATTTATTAGCTAATCAAATAAATTTTTAATTCTTTATAGTTAAGTGATGTGTTCAAGTGTGTGCATACATGTACATAGGTGTATATACATACACTGAAGAGCAAAACTGTAACAAAATGTAATATGTACTTTCTATTTCAACAAATTTTTTTTTAGACATGTTTTAACAAATCAAATATTTTTTTTTGCATAACTTTATTGGCATGTATGTACTCTCTCTCTCAAACCGGTTTGGTGTCAATGCAACAACAACAACACTAGTAGCAAGCAATAATGCAAATAAAGACAAATGTTACAGTTTTGCACTCAACCCATTTTTTATTTTTTACAATAAATAAAATAAATATTAATAAGATGTCCAATATCCTTTGGATTTTTTCAGCTCGTGGATACGATTGGGCATACTTCGTGTATACCTCAAGACAAAGTCAGTCGGAATAGCATCCCATACATCGCGTGTTTGCTCCCACAGCTCATTAACTCCACTGGGCGGACTTGAATATTCGGCAAGCTTCGATTTTACATGACTCCATAAATTTTCGATTGGGTTCATGTCCGGTGATTGTGGAGGCCACTTCAAGTTACGAAATTTTTGGCGTTGCATCCAATTTCGTACAACATGTGCGGTGTGCTTAGGGTCATTGTCTTGCTGAAAAATTACTTTTTCAGCAGCAAGACCCATACTTTCCACTACACCCGGCAGATTTTGTTGCAATATGGCCAGGTATTCCTCTTTCCGCATTATACCGTCTATTCGTACTAAAGGACCCAAACCATTTTTGGAAATGCAGCCCCACACCATAATGGAGCCACCACCATGTTTTACTGTCTGCTTGATGTGATGTGGCTGGACTGCATTTGGGTCTTTAACCCAATACCAGGCCCGACCATTTGACTGAAATCGATTGATTTTGGTTTCATCAGACCAAATAACCTGCAATCGTTTTGAAATTTTATGAAAAAAGGTCTTTTATAATCCATTTATAAAGACGTACCTGATCCCAATCTTCAACTGTCCAGCTTTGGTGAGCCGCAACAAAATCCCGCCTCAACTGCACATGTCTTTTTGTCAGCATTGGCTTGGTTTTCTTCTCCGCTGCCTTTAGCCCCAGTTTTGACAGGCTGCGCCTGGCTGTCCACTGACTGGCATCAATATCCAGCATCTTTAGAGCTTCTTTGGGAGTGACCGCCTTGCTGCTTGTTACCAAATTTGCCAGATGGCGGTCATCGCGGTCGCTTATCTTCCTTGGCCGGCATCCTTTGTTACTGGGAACAGCGTCTGGTACATTTTTCCGCAGCCTTTGCATAGCCATGTGGCTCACTTCGAATTTTTTAGCTATTTTTCTTATAGACTCGCCCTTCTTCAGCAAATCAATTATTTGGCGTTGTACTTCCCGATTTAACATTTTGTCTTATTCACGGTCACGTTTATAATAATTAAAAATCCACCAAATATATAATTACGAGAAAAATAACGGAAAATTTTAAAATTAAGAGTGAGTGCAAAACTGTAACATTTGTCTTTATTTGCATTATTGCTTGCTACTAGTGTTGTTGTTGTTGCATTGACACCAAACCGGTTTGAGAGAGAGAGTACATACATGCCAATAAAGTTATGGAAAAAAAATATTTGATTTGTTAAAACATGTCTAAAAAAAAATGTGTTGAAATAGAAAGTACTACATTTTGTTACAGTTTTGCTCTTCAGTGTATATATATGCATATATATATGTAGCATACACTTGTGTGACGTGCGGCCACTGTCCAACAAATATGGGTCAACTGTAGTGGGCAGCCGAAGGTATTGCTGTGTCTATTAAATAGTTGAGCTCAATAAAAAATTGATAAAACGTCCAATAAATGGTTGGGCAGTTGATTTGAAAGACAACAATAACAATGCAGTCGTTTTTGTTTTTGTTCTTGCGATTTAAGTGAAAAATGCGATTTGGAACATTAATCATCATTTTGCTAACATATTTTTTCAGATAGTTTAATTGAGGCGGCTCTTTTCGCCAAAGCTCACTCGGTGCTCACCACAATTGAGGAGGTTAATTTGAAGGTACTATAATTAATAACACAATCAAAAGCATACATACAACAAAATTGTGTTAAGATTAAACATTTTTTAATTTGAACTAAAGTTCGTATATTTTCATCAGAAAAAGAGAATTTGCTCCTATCGATTCGCTGGAAATTTATAACCGCAGAGACAATAGTAGAGCTATCTAGTATAATGATGCCTTAAGGCCCTCGCCTCATTTGAAATGGTGTTTTTTGGGTGCTTCTTAAAAAGCGTGTAAAATGGAAACGAAAAAAAAAAAATTTTATTTTCAGTATTTTTTTTTTTTTTATTGTTGAAAAATAAAAAAAATTGTTTGGCCATACGGCGTTCGTTCAAAAAGTTGTTAGCCTTCCAAAAATGGGGGTACAAAAAAAGGTTAAGTCGCTGGCGACGCGTATTCCGAGACTCACAGGTGTCTGAAATCAATATGACAAAAAGGTTTTTACTCAGTATGAAGCAGTTATCGTGTGAACTACGATCTTTAAAAAGAAATGAAGTTTCACAAAATGGCGTACGTTCAAAGATAAAAAACCATTTTTTGACTTTTTTTTTAGTTTAAAGGTCCGAAAACAATACTAAATTTTTTTTTTCTATATTATCGTAGTTCACAATCACAGCGATTGAGCTTGAAACGCAACAAAATACTGATCATATACAAGAGTGATAGAAACAAGTTCGCGCCCATCAGAGAGGGCGTGACGTCACTTTTGCTAAGTTGTGCAGTGTTGCCAACCATTTGCTAATAATAAATTTAATGCTTTTTATATATCAAAATGCGAAAATTTTTAAGTTGGTATTTTTTTCTTATTTTTAATTTAAAGCTACCGAAACTATAAGTTAAAAAAAACTTTATTATTAAACAAAAGAATGTTAAAAAAGGTCACTCTGAGAAGATTTTAGTGTTAATGAAAATTTGTTGATTCTTTTGAAAGTGTAAATTTCATTTTTTGCTCCTTATTTTGCATAACCTTAGCAAGAATATTAAATGTCCCTCTCTAAACTCTTCTTAGCATTGAACACCTTTTTACACATTTTAAAAAGCGTTTGAATTTACTGAATGCGAATTGAAACCATAGAGGTGTAATCGTTTCTTCCGGTCCTCAATTCTTAATGGGACATAGAGCATCAAAAGGTGTATTCTTAGTTAAAATAAGCAACAAAATACCAGAAAATACTGAAGAAACTATAACGGCATTTTTACAAAAATAGTACCTTATCTTGTTACATAAACTCAAACATAGCAAAAAAGTCGTTCTCTTAACAAAAAACTCATAAATTAAATTGGACATAACTATGACACATTTATTAAAAAAAAAACGCATATTTTAAAGACAATTTGTCACGCATACAAAATTCTTTAAGTAATTCAATAAAAATTTGGTGTTTTATTTTCTTTAAATAGGCATTTTAGTGCGTTTTTATATCCAAAGCTAGGCAACACTACAGTAGCGAGAGAGAGATTTGACTGCTGGAAGCAGAAGAACACCAACAACAACCGCAATCGGGGGCAATACGACCAGATATTTAAAAAAAGCAAAGTTAAATAAAACTGAGTGAATTATTGAACTAATTTAAAAATATGTATTTTTTTACAAAATTATAAACATTGCTTTGAATTAGAACAGACTAGAAAAATGTCATGAAGAAAGAACTAAGACTCCGAGACTAAATAACAAACAAGAAAATCCTAACCCAAGTTACGAAGATGGTAATCTGGCCATACTGGTGCTAAAACGCCCTAACTCATTGTCAAATTCGCTGAGCGCAAAGTAACGGTACCAGGATAGTCGCCATCTCATTATTCTTTCCATCATGGATTATATAAACATTATATAGACTTGAAACCAGCAACACTGGGAGCTATGTTAGCTATGTAAGACAGCCAAATTAGCGGGAGAGCTCACTACCACTCGACTCTCTCTTGCTATGGAGATTGTAGGTATACCCCTCTCAACTTACAAACTGCCACCTCTTCAGCTAATAAGAAATAGGTTGATAGTCTGATATGTAACGGTACAAAAAGAATTTGACTGAAATGGGTCACCAGATGCTCAAAGGTGCTATTTAATCGGTCTTTGATCATAGGCAACGGTTTCCTAGGTCGACATGCGCAAAGCTTCAAAGTACCTCATTTCGACTACTGCAGAAGCTGCCAGAATGAGGAGGAGAAAGAGTCTGTCAGACATCTTCCTTATCACTGTCCTGCGTGGCATGCCACTAGGTTTAGATACTTTGACTCATCGTTATTGAATGATACTGATGACCTTAGGGATGTAAGTGTCAGCCTGATTAATGGGCTTCCGCTTAATTCCAAATAGTTTAACGAGGACTAGCTGGTAAACTGTTATTGTGGTATCACAATGGATCGGTAATGGTCTAAGTGAGTTGGTTTAAAGATCGAATGCCACTTCTACCTACCTCCCTTCCTATTTAGCTATTCAGGATACTACCAAACATTACATAAAACCTATGTGATGAAACAAATCCCGGTGGATAAATGTGGAAGGTATTTGAGAACAACAGAGACAATCGAACTTATGATTGCTGTTTGTAGCTAATAAACCTTTTTGTGATAGTGAAAAAAATTGCACCATCGCTAAACGTTTCTAGATTCTATAAGAGGTTCTCACCTCGCCCTCATGGTCTTATGTGCCCTAAACATTTAGTGAAACCTCAATTTGATTGAAGTAAATTTCAATTTATTGGCCTTTATAAAATGTATTCTTACTACTTAAAAAATGTAAAAACATCTTTATACGTAAAATTTGAATTTTCTTTAACTTAAGTGCGCATTAGCAATAATAGCGTAAATTCGCTAGTTTAAGTGGTTATATACAGTTAGAAGGTTGAAAAAAGCGAATTTTCCAGAATTTTTTCTCAGAAAAATTTTAAGTTTATGGATCTAAAAATTTTGCGCATATTAGGTTATCTTTTAACTGCATTTTAATACTCAGTATTAGAAAAAATATTTATTTTGAAAGGAGCTACAGCTGATTTCCTCACAAGAAAGACGTTTTGTATATCTCTGAACTGGACCCTCTGAAACTAAAAAAACCCTATTTGGTTCGTTAAAGTTATGTTAAGTCTAGTAATTAATCGAAGAAAAAAGCAAAATAAAGTATTTTCACAAAATGGCGGTTTCTCAAAAAAAAAAGAACGATTTTTGACCAAAAACTCGGACTTACATTTTTTAGAAAAAAAAGAGGTTGTCTGTAAAGTCGGTTTACTGACGATAGTTCAACGTGACAACGTCATAAGAAAATACTGATGGAATGGTTGCAATTTTCACAACAAAATTTTAATTTTATTTGTTTGATAGATATTTTGTATGGATATAGAGGAGGAGGTTAATTGAATTGCAATGGAATAGGTCAAGTTACATTTACACAAACGTGAAAAATGACGAAACATTTATCAAATTCATGAAAGATATGTTCAATTTCGATTGTGCATCAGACGTTAATAAGTCAACAACACTAAGAGGCATCATCATCGATTTGACTTTCTCAAGACACATTACACTCGAAACACCCCCTTTCATTTCCTATTTTTCCTATCACCGTTTATTCTCAACAGAGAATTGGTTCATTACCATGCACACAGGAAGAAGGCATATGCAAATACAAGTATGTGAATTTATATACAAATGCGCATATACATACATATATATGCTCACTCAAGTAGGTCAGAGCCAGATGTCGAACGTTGCCGAACGCGGGGACCGATTGTGCTCTTTGCCGTTCGTTCCGCGCTCTCGCTTGCAGTTCAAGCACATTAGCTTACATTTGCTTGCGTACGGAATAGATTCGTATATTTGATATGTCCATATGACTTGTATGCATCTTTACATATAGATTTGTTCTTTTTGAAAATTGCGCGAAATTGTATACGTATATGCATGTTTATATACATATATTAGTATACAACATATCTTATAAGGTATATGGTAAATATTACCATACATTTTTTCCTTCATATATAATAAAAAAATTAATAATAATAACATTAAAACAACAGGTATTATTAACAAACTTGGTTTTATTTTAAATTCTTCAAGTAAATCAAATTAATAATAATCAATAAGAAGGCATATGCAAATACAAATACGTGAATTTATATATGTACATGTGCGCATATACATACATATATACGCTCACTTAAGTAGGAGAGAGCAAGATGTCGAACGTTGCCTTTCGTTTGCATTGTTTGCTTTGTCGTTCGTTCCGCGCTTTCGCTTGGAGTTCATTCAAGGTAACGGCAATAAGCAAGGTAACGACAAATGAGCAAGGTAACGACAACGAGCAAGGTAACGATAAATGAGCAAGGTAACGACAAATGAGCAAGGTAACGACACATTTTTTCGTGCGTACAGCCTGTTAAATCGAATTATAAGACGTTATCACGTCAAAAATATTTACCAGTGAGAAAAAGTCTTCGACTAATTACTAAAAAATATATATTTAAGAAGCTCGTGTTAAAATCTGAGACTAACTGGTTTAGCCGTTTTCGAGTAATGTTGGTTACTGACTTTAAAAACACCATTTTGAGAAAAACGCGCTGCCTCTCTTACTCTGAAACGCGTTTTCAAATTTGCGCGTAACTTCGAAAATATTCACCGGAACGATATTAAATTTTCTGTGTGTATTCATAAATATATGTACATTAGGAAAATAAAATTAAAAAAAAATCGATTTTTTGAAAACTCTAATTGTATATAACCCCTTAAATCTGCACACTGGAGTAACTATCATATTTTTTGCTGTATTTGGCGCCACTGCTAAGTGTATGAATAGGCGAGAACGCATAATTCGCTGGCTATAAATGGCGCTTCGATCCATTCCCATGGCTCTGCGTTCAACACAATTTTTTCTAACTTCAAAGTCTAACTTCTTTTTGATTAATTGATTTATTGAAAAACTTATAGATTACAAAGCAAGATTTAGTTGAAACTTATAAATAAATTTATTGTGAAGGCGTTAATACACGCAATTTATGTTACTATATTTTTTCATGGATTTCGTTAGGCTATTTTTAGATCTGTTGTTATTTTTATATGCAAACAAGACTGTCTCAGCAACCCTTTTTGCTCGTTAATGTGGCCTTTGCCACTTAATTTTTGACAAATCTATAACAATTCAATTGATTTTTACCAATCCTCTCTTACCACTCCCTTCTGCGCTTTAGTTTTTAATTGCTGTTCTCCTTTGTTGTTCGAAGCTGCACATATTTTAAATGAATCTACACATGCACGTAGGTTGGTACAGATGTTTGAATGTCACATACATACATACTATATTCGTACGTATGTATGGTAAATGCTACTATCTTTTTGGCGAACAATAGCGATGTGAATGAACTCCATATTTCAAGTTCAAAGTCAATTGGCTAAATTTAGGTAGACGACCTGTGGCGATTGGCGATAAAAGCCAATAAAAAGAAAACAACGACAACACGCTTCAAAGTCACGCCTCCCTCTTACTTTTGATTTCAGATTTGTGTAAAATATAAATTTTCAATAAATCACAATTTTTTTTAATAATTATTCCAGCATTTTTTATTGGTCAAATTTGGTTAGTATTCAGTTTTTTTGTTATTAATGATTATTTGCCTGTGAAAAATAATTGCAAGATTACTGCTAGCAGACTTCCGACACCTACAACGTTCAGAATATTTGTATTTAGATTTTTTTTTGTAAATTGTTTATTTATATTTTTGTATGTTTCCAAGCCAACCCCGCATATATTTTTTCCTACAATACAGCGACGGAGGCGGTAACCAGTGATTAAGCTATATTTTCAATCAATCGATGGATTTGGCGTCTTTTTATATTCTTCACAGTGATGTGCATTAAAATAGAGCCTAAAACTCTTTGGTGTTTTATTTCAGTTCAATATAACTTCCATTGTGTTTAATTCTAATAAGAAACTGCAATAACTAAGCTGCATATGCCATATGAATATTTCTGCAAAGAAATGGCCTTTAGCCTAAATATATGTAAGTGCAAGCATGTCCAGTATGCATGCACAAGTTGGCGCTAAATTAATCACCTGCCGAAAGTATTTCAATTTTGCAAATGTGTAGTACGTCAATCAATGTGACACTTGTGAGCTAAACAACAGCAGTATACAAACAGACAAGCAATGCGGCGCGTAAGGGTCAAAGTAAAGATTTGCATCATTCAAAATATTTTTGTTCTATTTAAAAAAAAAGTATGCAAAAACAAAGGAGTACAAATTTGTAAAATACTATGTTGAGGAAAAAGAAATCCATTATTTTCTCGGTAGATGGCTAGTTTTCGATAAAGGCGAAAATGCATCCAGACCCAAATTGTGAATGATGTTTATAGTGTTGGTACTGTCACAACTACATTCTGTGTCAGAAGAAAAGAACTGTTTTTTTCTTGTAACTTTAAGATATATTTCGCTCTGCTTTTTGCTGCGTAATAGTCCCACTCAAGGGCTACGACGCCAGTGCTAACTCAGGTTAGAGTCACTCGAAACTTTCCCGTAAACGCAACTGAACAAAAATGAGTGAGAAGTACGCGAAGCGATTTGAGGCGGTATTTTTATGCACGCATTCGAATGGGCCGCTGCCATAAAAAAGCTCCTCATAAAAATATCTGCCGTTCGGAGTCGGCTTAAAACTGTAGGTTCCTTCGTTTGTGGAACAACATTAAGATGCACACCCCAGGTAGCATGAGGAGCTCGGCCAAACACCCAAAAAGGGTGTACGCGAATGGGCCGAAATTATCTTACTCCGCGGCTGCAAAAGTAATTAAAAAATCAATTGTTGTGATGGGGAATCAGCGGTATAAGGTGTACAAAAATGTTGATGACTTTTTCGAGCGCGACTTGAAGTGAGTGACATCAAAAAAGCAGGATAAAGTGATCGTGCAAATTTTTAGCCGGAGGCCTTCTTTGTGACTACGCCAAGCACGATCAGTTCTTGCTAAAATGGGAATAGATGTGAGTATCAACACCATCAAACGACGACTGAAGAAGGCGAACATATCCTACCGACCCACATCATCAAAACCACTGCTCTCAGAAAAACCCAGACGCTAACCCCGTTGAAAATGTGTAAGGAATTATGAAAACGTAATTTAAAGCAACTCCTGCGTCAAGTTCGCAAATTGTGGTCCTCTTTTCGTGAGCTTCGCAGAGAAGTTGGTTCAAAGCGTGCCGAGAAGATGCCTGGCTATGCTCGACAACGATGAAGACTACACGGCTTGTTGAGTAATTGCGACTCGTAGCCTTGTACATAATTTCATGTAAAAAAAAATTTAAATATATGTCTTTCATACTTAATGAATAATCGCGGTTCCTTTTTTCTGACACAAATTATAATTGAATGCAATTTTGATTTCGACCATTCTGTTCGGGCATTTTTGATGTTAAAGATAATGTCGATAAAACCACAGAAAGAATCGAAATTTACCGACATGTTACTAGTCGTAGCATTGACAGGATTTAATAAGCGACCAAAAATGCAAATAATCCTCTGTTGTCAGACTGAAATTGCAAAGAAAACTTATGAGGCGAAGTGAAAGTGGGGTGGCACTTGAAAAGAGTGCACAAGCGAGTATCCACACCCGGCATGCTAACAGCAATCCCCGGACTGAGTGCTAAAACGCATGCAAACTAACAGTTACTCCACTATATATTGAATAAAACTAACGGTGACAGCGCAATTTGTTTAATGTAACACACACATAACTGTTCTTGTTTCTTTATTGAAATAAACTCTTGTATATGTATTTATGAATGTAGAAATAAAATAATTTAAAAAATTGTGTAATATAAATCACTAAAAATTCTTTGAATAGATTAATCATTACATATGTACATATGGTATATCTATGTATATATGCAAACGTAGAAAATTTCTTCGGAAGAGCATCACCCAAAAACTACCACCGCGATTTAAAAATTTATCGAACCGTTGGAAAGCCGATGGTTCAAAGATGGTTTGTGTGTTGCCACCTGTTTGTTAAAAAAAATATAAAAAATGGATATAACTATTACGGTATGGGCATTCAAGCCCATATTTTTAAGAAATTCCAAAAACCAAATTCTTGCTGGCGTTGCCAGCTGAATTTTATTGCAAAAATAATAATTTATCACGCATTTTAGTTGAATATTAAGATGTATGTATCAAATTAAACGTCTTTAAAAGAGCTTTAATTTTATTTTTAATTGGTGTTGCCACCTATTTTATAGGGTATTAAGCTACAATATTTATTAAAAAATATATATTAATTGCAAAAAACATATATGCAAAATACATAGTAAATCTCAAATTTTATTTTTAATTGGTGTTGCCACCTATTTTGTAGCGTATTAAGCTGTTTATTAAAAATATACATATATTAATTGCCAAAAAAAAATTATGCATAATATACATATATCATCGCAAAAGAAAAGTAGCTCTTGCCCAATAATATTTTCAAATGGCGTTGCCACCTAATTTCATAGACAAATTGCTAATTAGTAACCAAAATATAATTAGAGCTTGGGATGTGAGTATCAAGATGTGTTCAAAATAAATCTTTAATTCAAATAAATTATATATGGTGTTGCCACCTCACTCTTCAGGCGCAAAGCATAAATAATAGTACAGATAAATTAAATATTTGGAATGTGAGTACTGCGCTAATTACAATTGGGAGCATTGTTAGTAAGAACGGCGTTGCCACATATTTTGTAATTCAAAAAGTATTATATTTGCGTCTCAAAATGTGTGCATTAAAATAAAAAAAATGTCATCTAAAAACAAAGTTTCTGTTTCTGTTTGCTGTTTTCTTTCAAAAATTTAAAAATGTTAAGTATTTTATAAGTGTAAAATACATACATTTTATATTAAATTCTTAAATAAATAAATTTGATACGCAAGCGAATCCGCCGGCAGCAGCTAATGCTGTATAAAAATATAAAATTTAAAGCAATAATAACTTGTAAGTGATTTTATTTCCGCGCACATCACTGTACATATTTTTTTATTTCATGTTTCAAATCAATCTTTTTAGCGAAGAATTTTTGGCTGTGCTTTTAATCAAAAAATTCCAAAAAAGTTGTTTTCAATTATGAGCTAAATCTTGTGCTCTAGTCGCAAATCAGTTTCTCGATCTGCGGTTGAAGTGCAGGAATCAAACGATAGCGAAGAGTAAATAAAGACAAAAAATTAATGGACTAGAAATTCTTAAAAAATGAATTACTTTGAAAACGCCTTATAAATAATGAGATTTTTGGAGAAATGTAATTTGTAAAATTTTTGTGAATTTTTAAAGTCACGTGTAATTAGTTAATTCTACAAACCGTCAGATAAAGCGTGAATTATGCATTGATAGGAGTATTAACGGAAAAAAGTATTAAAAAATGAAAAATAATATTTATTACAATTAAAGCGCGGCATTTTAACAAAATGCACTACACCAAAAAACGAAAAAAGTTTAATTTTTTGTGGAACTTTTTAAGCTTTTTTATCCATATTCATAATCATGATTTGAAAGTTGAAATGGCAAACTGTGTTCACCACAGGTTTGGTAGGTCAGCAACGATTTCGTTTAATGCCAGAACAGTGCTTCCAAATTGTAAAAATTTACTTAAAAAAAAATTAAATAAAATAAAATAAAAGTTTGCTCACGAAGTTCATACAGCTTGGGCAGCTTCTTTGGCAATGAGGAAGAAGCTGCGGTCGGTTACGGTAAATAGCGGGTGCTATCGAGCCATGCTGACTGATTTTTTGTGTCCAAAGATTAATCAGCTAAACATAGACGACATTTGATTCAAAACAGACGGCGCAACGTGCCATACAGAGCGCCTAACAAACGATTTATTAACTAATGAAATGGACCCTTTAGCTCGTGCAACTTAATGCCATGAAATTATCTACCAGATTATAATAAAAAAAATCATTCCAACAATATTTCGGTATTGTATTATCATTTTAAGTTCTCAAGCCCTTAAAGAAACACCCAATATTTTTTTCATATTCTTTTAGGAATTTTAGCTTGCAAAAATTTTTAATAAATTTTAATTTTTTTGATTTCTGGATGTTTTTATTTTTTGAAAATAATACATACGTATTTTTATTATGTGGACTCAAGGCCGGATTAACAAAAAATAAAACAAAGTATTAATGCATTTATTTATCTGTCGATATTTCAACCGCAATTGTAAGTTATCTTCAGGGCGCTTGGTTGTGTCTGGACGTTAATTCAATGTTTGATCAGCACCGTTACGCAGTTGAAACGAAACTTCATTGTCGGTTATTTAAGATACATTTTTGAATTGTTAAAAACGAAAAAAAGCAAGGTCTATAGAAATGTAACATTCAGAAAATTTAAAATTTATTTCTTTAGTTCTACAGGGTGGGCCAAATAAGACCTACTAATGTTAAACACAAATAACTTTTGCAATAATCTTTTTTTTTTTGTTAATTGTTTTTATACATTGAATATATTATATTTTATGGAAATTATGTATGAAATATTACATCAGACAAATGTCCACCCTTTTTTTCGATGCAAAGATTGGCTCTTTTTAACGCGTTTTACATTACACCACATAATGTTTCTGGTGAGCCTTCCAGAATTTCATCTCGAATATTTTGCTTCAGCTGTCTAACAGTCTCTAGTTTACTAAGATACACTTTGGCTTTTAAATATCCCCATAAAAAGAAGACGGGCGCAGTCAAATCTGGCGAACGAGGTGGCCAAGGGAAATCTGAATTTTTGGAAATCAGACTTTCGCCAAAAATTTCACGCAACAGGTCCATAGTTTGCCTAGCACTATGCGCAGTTGCTCCATCTTGTTGAAACCACAAATTCGGATACTGCTCCGCCATTTGCCGTAAAAAGTTTTCAATCAATGTTCTGTAAGAAGCTCTTGAAGTCGATTCCGGCGTTTCATCCTCATTTTCGAAGAAATATGGACCGATAACTCTAGTGACCATAACACCGCACCAAACAGTACATTTAGATGGGTGCAACTGATGTTGGTGTGTTGCCCTTGGCTTTTCAGAGCCCCACAATCTACAGTTTTGTTTGTTGACATAACCATTTAAATGCAAATGCGCTTCATCCGACTAATTGTGGCTAATTGTGTAAGAATAGAAAAACTCGATAATTTTAACGCGTTATGTTGTACTGTAGGGTTCCATAATAAATTTCCAACAATTCAATTATAACCTACAAAAAGAGAAAAATAAATATGTGAAAAAATAAAAAAGTTATTTGTGCTAAAAGCATGAATATTAATATGTAATTTATTTTAAGATAATAAATACTCTTAGCTTTCCGGAGAAAATGTTTTCTGAATGAGCTGCCGCCCCCTTAATAGCCTTAGATGCAGAACATTTCTCCGATAGGAGAACGAATGAATCCCCTCAAACACACAATTAGCGATGTTCTTTGATATTTTAGCATTGCACTACAAATATTTTGTGAGCTGTGCGCCAAAAAAAAAGCCAGACATTTTTTAAATGGTAACTCTAATTACTGCCAAATAAAGTTTTTACTCCAATTCTACGTCCAAAAATGCTCTACTGACAAAGCGTTGCTGGCATGCAGTGCCAAAGCAAAAAGTCTACAACGAAATGCGTTCAAAGCAAAGTTGGCTAAAAAGCATAACAAAAATAAAAGGTAGGTGAAAAATACTTTACAAAAGAGCGGGCAGAATGCATGTGTGCTCCAAGTTATTGCAATGCTTTCGGCTCTCAGCGAGTAGCTCTCTTCTCAGAGCGATGATCCTCAAGCAATCGCATCTCACGAAACGATTGGCACACAGTGCTGGCGAAATGAAAGCAAATGGAGAGCGAGGAGAGCAGGTGTGCGCGTCAACGCCGAACGCTCATAGCCGCTCAGCCACAGTTGGAGCACTTAGACGCCACATGGACTGTAGCAGTGCGCATTTAAAAGCGGAATGGAACAGTTCGACGACGCGGCGATTCGATTCGGTTGCGTGAACAGTATGTTTTCGATGCGAAATATAAATTTTATGCAATAGAAATAAGTAAACAAGTATTGAAAAATCTATAAGCGCTTTAATGGCGACGGCGACGACGACAAGCTAATTTGAAGAAAAAAAGTAATTTTGTGATTTTACTATAAGTTTTGTTTTTTTGTTTGTTTTGATTTGTCTCAAGCGCGGCAAATCTGGCGTTAATGTTTTTTATATTTGTTAATAAAAAGCAATTAAATTTCAGTTTCGATGCGAAGAAATTCAAAATCTTAATTTTTTTGCGACGCGGTAAGACCAACAGGGCGAATGAGTAATTAACAAAGTACAACAAATAAAGAAAGATCGAAAGAATCAAAAAACCTAAACAAAGCATTAGTGGCCCAACAAAAAGAAAAAAATTAACTATTTAACTTTAAAAAACAAATTAAGCCACAAAAAGTATTATAAGCGCACACATGCACGCATAGGCGGATAAACAAACCGCTGTGTACTCGCTTTTTATTTATAATTCAGGCAACAACCAACGGCCGGTAAAAGCGAATGCCGTTTCGCATTTTTCGCTGTACAATTTCACATTGCTTACAAACTATTTTTAACGTTGGAAAATTAATTTTTTTGATATTTACAAAAAAAAAATAAAAAGTTCCAGAAAAAAATTTAAAAATTAAAAATAAACGAAATCTGTGTGTGCGGTCTACCCGGCTGCTTCGAGTGTTTACGAATTGTGGCAACATATGGCAAACATTTCTGTCTATTAACATTCCACCACCCCATTTAAAGAGCGTAAAAAATATGCATTTAGTTGACTGCGCTTGAAGAGTCAGAAAGTTCAAGAGGACCATTTCTCTGTCGTCCGGTAAAACAAGAAAAAAATTCTGTATCGAAAAGTGGTGGTTTCGAAACGGCTGTTTTTGCAATAATTGCCAAACGGAAAACAACGGTGCCTCAGCGTATGCGTTTAGCTGCTCGACTTTTGTTTATCTTTGCACGTCTGGTAAGTTTCAAAAACGTTTCTGCATTTTTGCATCATTACTTTTATATAACAGGTGTTTCTTTAGCGGCTTAGAAGATTTTGTTTAGAAATACAATATATATGCAGTTATTAGTTTGGGGAATAAGTAACCCATTATTTTTGGGAAAATTTGTTGCGCAAATGGCTTAAAACTGCTTTATTATCGATGTTTAGCTCTTGGGGAATGCTAGGACTATTAACGAGGAGGTCAACTTCGATTATTTCTGTGATTTTATCGACATTTTCGACGGCCTGCCTATGAGAAGTGCATCTTTAACATCAAAAATGGCTGAACGGAAGCGAAGAAGCCAAAATTGCAAGTAATTATCTGTTACAATATCGATACCATAAACACCATTAACAATTTCAGCGACTTGGCTGTAAATGTACCGAATTTTCCCTTTCCATGACTTCCATTGTTAACACCCTGTAACTCAAAACTTAATGAAACAAGCAAATAACAGCAAAGGTGTTTTTTTAGTGTGAAATGTCACCTTAAAAACTAGCATAAACTTTGAACTGTGCGGTAGTTACTTTACGCCGCGAATGATGTCCACAAGGGGGGTACTATCGCCATTGCTCTGGTCTATCCTGGCTGACGATTTGGTACAAACCCTTAAAAATAAAGGATATAAAACAATAGGGTATGCAGATGACAATCTGTAATAATTAAAGGCAACCACAAAAGAAACATATAGGACTTAATGCAGGATGCCTTAAATATAACCAGGGAGTGGTGTAGAGAAGAGGGATTATCAATCAACCCTTCCAAAACCACTATTATCCTATTTACCAGGAAAAGTGTTCTAAATATACCCACCCACAACTCTTGAGTAAATCCTGGGGTCTGAACCCTAAAATGACTTTCTGGATCTACAACCAAATGGCAAGACCTATTGTACTATATGGAGCTTTGGTTAAAACAAATCAAACTACTGCTATATCAAAACTGTGTAAGCTACAAAGGCTGGCTTGCCTAAGGATAACAGGGACCATGAGAACTATCCTCCCTGCTGGCATGGAAGCGCTTTTAAATTTACCACCGCTACATTTAGAAATACAATAGGAAGCTACTAAGCAAGCACTTTCTTTTCATATGAAAGAAAAACTTAAGCCAGGAGATCTTACTGGACACCTCAATAAATTGAACGGGGTTCAACATGCAGTATGCCAGGCAAATGGCCACACGGAACGCGTACTCATTTTGTAAAGAGATACAAGGTTATCTTCCCGTCTAGGGAAGAATGGAACACTAACCCAACTTGGATAAATGATGACTCACAAAAATGGTACACAGATGGTTCCAAAACACTCCAAGGAGTAGGAGCAAGAATAGTGGGGCCTAGAGAACACAAATCCCAAACACTAAGTACAGATACCACAATTTTCCATGCGGAGCTCTTCGCCATAATGGAAACAGTGGATATCATATCCAAAAGAGGGTTCGAGAAAGTAAAATTTGAAACACTTTCGGCCAGCCAATCGGTTCTCAAGGCCTTGAATAGCTTCAAATTCAAGTCAAAAGTCCTAATAGAGTGTAACAATGCACTCAACCAACTGGCCATTCATAATCAGGTCTCACTGATTTGGGTACCAGAACATGAGGGACACGAAGGAAACGAAAAGGCAGACTTTTATGCAAAAAAATGGGTAGAAAGGCAGTTTATTGGGCCAACCCCATTTTTCGGCTTTAACAAAAATAATATAAAACAGGAAACCAAAAATGTATCCAAACTAAAATCAGAGAACAGTGGAACGGCACAAGCTCTAACCCTAGATAAAAAGGGCCTCAGATTACTCTGTGGATCACTTACAGATCACTTTGCCTGTAATAAGCACTTCAACACAATAGTGTTGTCTAGTAGAAGATCACGCAGGTTTTCTGTGATGAAGAGGAGTCTATGGAACACTTAATCACCAACTGTGAGGCATTCGGCCACAAGAGACACAGAATCCTTTGCTCGTACCTACTAGAGCAGGAAGACCTACAATTGCTCCCTCCTCAGGAGCTGGTTCGATTCCTCGGTATACTAAATAATTAAAATTAAGCACTTAGGGGCGCACAATAGATCAAGCAGTCGCAGTGCATAAAGGTTTTACCCTAACCCGTACAACCATTACCATTACCATTACTTTATGAGATATCGCTCACTACAGCCATCTATAAAATAATGGTAATTGGCGTTTACACCCTTCATGGGTTGTTTGGCATGGCTCCTTCTGCTATTCGTGGAACATGCTTTGATATATTTCCACAAAATGGAGGGACCTTACGCCGCCTCAGAACGGCAGATGCCTTTTTATGAGGAGAAATGCCATGAAAAATGGCAGAAACACTCTCGCAGGTTTTCCTTTGTAAGCCAAGTGGCGACCGCTTGTTGAAAAAACTTTTCATATCATTTGGTGTAGCGAGCCTGGGGTTTTAAACCCGTGCACTTCCGAATGGTAGTCACATACCAGATTTCTGGATAACTACTTTTTTGCGAGCCTGAAGGGTGTAAGCATAGTCTCGTTGAGGAACCACATTAGAGTCGTCTAAGTTTTTAAGGACATGTAAGATAGGATTATGGAAATTTTTCCTGGACATCGCAATGGATCTGTGAAGAAAACTTTTCATAAGACAATTGCGTGTGCCGATTACCATTAACGAAAGATCGCTAACATCCTTAGTTTTGAAAAAGTAGTTAAGGACGCCCGAAGTCACTGACTTGCAAGCCACATCAAACAGTGTTGTGTTTTGGTGGTGAAACGGGCTCGCTTTGATCTCGTTGCCCTCGATGTAGCCGAATGGTTGTGGTGACAGAATTATTAACACAGGTATAAAGTGTTTACCCCTCGGCAGGCAAAGCCAATAATTCGAACGAAATTCTGCCATGAAAAAGCCTCTCATAAAGATTCATTCACTCTTTGGCGGAAGTACAAAACATATGGAAACACCCGTTATATTCGCATATTTTGTATTTACATTAATGGCCGCTCGTTTTTGCCATTTTTCCTGTGCACCCATACAGATGTATTTTTATTTCATACACACATTAAACAGATGCCATTTTGACCGCAGTTATACTTTCACATTTATGCACATTTCCGGCAAATTTGAACAGAATTGTATTTTGTGAATTCTTTTTAATGGATTAAAAATATACACAATTTGAATAGAATTTGAGTTGACTGGGAAAAAGACACGTTCCCAAGCACTCAGTCAGAGTTGTCCATTGTATTCAAGAAATGAGGTAGCTGAAAGAGGAGGGACGGATATCCTTTTCAAGCGTTCCAAACGGTTTAATATAATTGCGAAATTTGTGAAAGGATAGTTAATGTACGTTTCATACAAAACAAACTACGAGCATCCATTGGAGGGAAGAAAATACATACAAAGAAAGTAGCAAAAAATAGCGTGAAATTTGAATGACTTTAAACTTGCAGAATGTAATACATGGGCTGAAAAGTCTCGGGACTAACAAAGAAAACACGTTGTTTTTGTTCCCAATTAGCTTTGTTCATCAACGTAATTTCCATCAAGAACTACGCAATCATGTCAGCGCCGCTCCAACATTTCAATACAGCTTTTGTGGAATAATTTATCTTTTACCCGAAAATAGGCCTCAGTTTCAGCGATAACCTCCTCAATACAACTTTTGTAGAATAATTTATCTTTTGCCCGAAAAAGAGCGAAATTTCTTAACGGCGAGCATTTTTTTAGGTCTGCGAACAGCCGTCCAACAGTCGCTGGGAGCCAAATCTGGCGAATACGGCAATTCGAAGTTCAAGTGGGAGCAATTCGATGTTTTATTGTCGGTATAAAATTAACACAGGAAATTCTTTTTGATTCACACTTTTGAAAATAACAAAACCAGCGTCGCAGCACAACAACTCACAAACTAATGATTAAAACATCATGAAATTTTAACAACTGTCCTTTTAAGGTTAGTATTAACTGAAAGAGAGGTGCATGTAATAAAACTAGTGGCATCTATGTGTTAGGCCGGGAAATTTTCAGCCCATGTGTTAACGGTAAAATTGAATGGGCTACCCAGAATTTTTCTAAAAATTCTAAATGAAGAACTTAAAATTTGTAAATTTTTTTTAAATTTTGCTCAAAGTGGGAAAAGTTGAGTTATATATTGTAGTTTTTATTGTAGTAAAACCAGCATTTAAAAAAAAATAAATTAATAATAAAAGCTTGGCGAAATTTCGTTGTTCAGAAAATTAACTACCTTCTGAACGCCAGGAAAAGTACAGGGTTTGATTGCAAACTAATGAGCCTTCCTGCGCGGAGCGTCTGCCAAGCGCTCAAATGATCGTTGGGCCTTCCCCTTCCACTAGAAACCGGTCCCAGTTCGCTGGCAACAGCGGTGCAGTCAACATCGCTCCGCGCGTGAAAGCTGTTTTAAAAGTGTGTTAGGATTTTGCAGTGGCGAAAATGCAGCGATCGTTGGAGCAACGTTACTCGAACAAATTTTGCGTAAAGCTAAACAAAACGAGTACCGAAACCATTGGACCAAATCTCTGTCCAGTGCTCAGGTAAAACGGTGGCACAAGTCGTTCAAGGAAGACCGGGACGACGTCGAAGACCGCTTTCCTCTGCACCTCTGCATTGGCCAAGATGGGGGTTCCGGTGTTTCCCCACCCTCCCTACAGCCCAGACCTGTCCCCTCCGGAATTCTTCTTGTTCCCGCGCCTGAAAAGAAAGCTGAAGGGGAGGCGTTTCGACTCCATCGAGGCGATCCAAAAAACTTTGACAGCCGAATTGAACGCGATTCCGGCGGATGAGTTTAAAAAATGTTTCCTGCAGTGGAAGGACCGCTACCAGCGGTGTATTTGACGCTTAAGGGTCCTATTTTGAAGAATATTAGTTGTATAAGCCAAAAAGTTTAATAAAACTGCTTAAAAAAATAAGGCTCATTACTTTTCAATCAAACCCTGTAATTTGTTTCGCCATCATCCTACAGAGAAGACACAAAACACTCAAACGGTTATTATTGTTGTTTTTGTTGTTGCATCATCATAAACATTCCCCATACCTATACGGGAAAATCCGGGTGTTTCCGGTTACGTTGTCTGATGGCTGTAATGACAATGCTGTTCCCAGGGAATATGCTTCCTAATCAGTCTTATCAGTTAGGAAAATAATTTCGTTCTATCCGAATTTTTTAAGAAGGTTTCAGATGTCTTCTGGGGGTTTGAATTTCACCAGTGGTTCTCGCACAGTTTGCTTTCAAAGTCCGTTACCCATCCCTCTGCATATTCGATTCTGGCTCATTGAGTGAAAAGCTAAAAAACTGCTACTAGCAGTTGTCCTAATCTGAGGATGTGTAATTCCTTTAGTAATAAAAAAAAAAACAAATAACTGGCGCATATACTTCCGTCAGATGTTTGGCCGAGCTCCTCCTCCTATTTGGGGTGTGCGTCTTGATGGTGTTCCACAAACGAAGGGACTTACAGTTTTAATCCAACTACGAACGTCAAATGGTTTTTTATGAGAAGCTTCTTCATGACAGAAATACACTGGGAGATTTGTCATTGCCTGCCGAGGGGCGACGGCTATTACAATAGAAAAAACTGTTTCTATCATTTTGCTGTACCATGCATGGAGATTCGAGCCTACGCACTTCCGTATGGTAGTCACGCACCAACCCATTCGGCTACGGCGGCCGCTTCCTTTAAATTTGACAAATATTGGACGAACACAGATCGCAGAACTCACTAACGCTCTTAAACCCGAACATATGTGGTAGCACTAATGGGACACTCAATGATAGGTCCTATAAGCACTCTATAGCGATTTCTGATGTATGTAGCTAGAAAGATGAGGAAATGAAGTTTATTATATATTGGGCGAATATTCCACACTTAAGATTTCAGGTGGACCACCGGGAACAGACTGGGTATTACTATGAGTTTTTGTAAATCTTTAAGAGTAGCTCATCAAACTTAACCTACTCGATTAAACTTTATCTCTGGCTCTAATTTATTTGGATTATCCACAGTTCATCCGTTTGCCAATTAACGTTTTACTCCGAATAGCTAGGTGTCCCGATATCCACATGAGTTCGAGCGTGGCCACGACAGACACAGATTCGCGATAGACTTTTGGCTCCTCTAACAGTGTAGAACAACTTTTGAGCATTTGTGAGCGCCTTAATCAGTCAATCAAGCATATCAATCTTTATACTAACGTTTGGATGTGCGCAACAAAACATCTGAAGATTGAAAATATCTGTAGTTTTCTTACAGTCTCTGTATTATTGTCGAGATTAAACGGTTTTTTGAAATAGATTGGTGATTTTCACTGAGTTGTTAGATTTTATTCGGCCATTCATGAATCGAATGACTACTGTGACTATCATCCTAACCAACATCTCTAAAACGGACATAGACATATCATTTGGTAATATCGAATGGAGTGTTAAACTGACTATAGAAGAATGAGACTGACTAATAAAGAAAAGTGCGTAAAATATACAATAAACAGATTGCGTCTCTCCCCCGCAGTATGAGCTTGCATTGAGACTGGAAGAAGCTTTCCTTAGCTAATAGTATATCCTCCAAGTTCAACTCATCTAACATCCCTCTACCTCTGAGCTGATCTCATCGTACGTCGTATATAAGTAACACATTTTTTTGGCTTAGCCTTAAATAACATCGACGAAAAGCCATATTTATTGCCGCTGCGACAGACAAAACACAACTATTGTAATATTACTGGACCGGACGGAATACAGACAAACATTAAACGACTTTCATCGGGAGATCCTTAGCACCTTCCTAAACTCCCGTCCGCTGTATGCCGTTATCGGAGTTCAACCAGATGATTGCAGATGAAGAGAGCCTCGTTACTTTGGCTCATCGGTCTGAATATTATTTTATTTATTTATTTATAGCAGGTTAAACTTCTGCTTATCGAATCGACCCCAACATACCCGATATACGAGTATGTCCAGCATGTGAAGGCACACTGCACCCTGCTAACCACCTAATCACATGCCCTACCAAACCTATTCGCCAAACATCCCTCTCCTTCTGGACCCAAACCTGTCGAAGCAGTACCTTTTCCTGGTCTACCGTTAGATGAGTTAGACGATGACGTCCGGTACCTACACCACGCTGACATTGTTTAGAAAACTGCTATAGCAGCAACAGGGACTAGTAAAGTAGCTACAGCAGCAAAAACAAGTTTTTAGAGAGCTAAACTTATTGACGAGGCTCAAAAGTACATGAGGTCGAAGTGCAAACCTCTTATAAAATCTATCTAAAAAAAACTTACAACAAAACTTACAAAAACCACAAATCCACCTTGGTTTTTGCCAGCTTAATTCAGTGTGTATTGTCAGAATTTCAAGCTTATATTCGGTTCATGAAAATTTTACAAGTACATTTTAGTTTTTTTTTCTTCTTCCTTTTTTCACTCCTCTTCGAAGCATATCACCTCTACAAGGCTTTTCCATCTGCTGTATGTTCGCGGAGTGTTGATCTTCTCCAAGTGTTTTTGAGCGGCCGCGACTTTTGCTTCTCAGCGGCACTCTTGTTATGCTGTGGGATTTCTCACATGCGGCCTATGCATCTCCATTTTCTTCTCTTCGGCTCCTCGTTGGTTAAGTTCCAGAATTCTGTATTTCTTATTTTGTTTGACCAGAATATTCCGCATATTATTTTTAGGCATTTTTGAGGAATACTTGCAGTTTGACATTAGCCTCGTTTCACTGCCATTTATTAAGATGAATTTTACACATGCGCTGAATACGCTTAGGTTAGTTGTTCTAGAGATTTGTGCGTCTGACCAAATTATACTGTGCCTTAAACCAGTCCGTTGACTTAACGAACCTGAACAGCTGTTATATCTTCAACTCTGATTTTTGGTCTCTGCCTAACTTATTTTTCTTAAGCATTTTTACTTAACATCATATGCATGTATGTATGTTTGTATGAATACTTATTAGATGCTCATTAAATGGAATGGAAAGAAAATTGTCCAAAAATTGGCTTTATTTGCAGAAAGACTGACGTTGTTAGAAAACCAGGCAAAACTATTCTAATTTTAATGTTACTCTGTATAGCGCGGCATACGAAGCATCTTGAGGGTTAACACAAACATATCTGCATACCTACATAACCAATTGCGTAAAAAGGGCCAATGAATCTGTGAACCTGTAGCTGTAATTTCATTCATCCACTACGAATATTCTATGAATTGTTTCGCTCGTAAATTTATACAAATATTTGACCTTCAAAGCCTCCTATTCATACAAGTATCTAAATTATATTTATTTATATGTATGCATATAATCATCTACTCCCAACGGCGTTGCCCCTTTGCCCCAAGTTAGCCCTTAGGTTATAAATAATTCGCCACATCTGAGGCGTAACGTTAGCACAGTCACATTCCTATATGGAAACCGCAAACCAAATGTAGATCTTTTTTGTTTGCTTCAAATCGCATGTTCATGCATTCATACACATCTACATGCATACATACATACATACATACATGCATACATAGATATGTACAAATGTGGATGCTTCGAAGTTTTAATAGGTAAGACCTGCGCTGCTTAACCTGGCGCCTAAGCCGTAATTTAAAAGCCTACACCCCATACCTATTAATGGCGCATTCTATTAGACAGCAGCTACATACATACACACCTATGTATGTGCATAGAGAACTAGCTAATAATCTCTATATAATTTTCAATTTTCCTTCAACAAAGAAAAAAATTTAAAAAACACAGCAACCTTGAATGAGGTGAAAAAATAAACAAAATAATTAAGCTTATTTTGAAAATTAATGCGTATTCACCCAAACCGATTATGGTTTTTTTTTTGGGCGGAAACAAGAAACTGGGATTAATAACAGTTGTATTAAAATGTAAAATTTTTCACAAACAGTGAAACTGAAACAAAAGTCATTATGGCTACATCTTATTAAAATAATTTTGAAAAATCTGTGAAATCTGTAAGTCGCAGCGCCGTGGAAGTGAAATATGATTTTATTGTTTTTCTATTTCGCTACCCACAGATCGAGGCATCCATAAAGGAAAAAGTTGAATAGATGATAAATTTAAATTTTGACAACAAATGTCTCCTTCAACGAGCTCAGTAAATAAATGCGCATGCATGTAGGCATATACATACATACATACACACATTCATTAGGCGAAATCCACAAACAAAAAAGAAAATACAAGCCGTAAAGGCAAGATTAAGTTGTTGCTTAGTTACAAAAAAGAGATATGCATCGTACGTACTTATCGCTCCGCTCGGTTTGCTGGAAGAAAGTCATATCTCGAAATACATTTTTAGATATATATTGTATAAGTATGAAGAAATAAGTATCAGACTACCACAGCTGTTGTGCTGTGTAAAGAGCGTATGTCGATATCTTTTCACAGTATTTTATTAGCAAAAAAGCTATCTTCCCTTCTACTTAGGGAGACAAAATAAATTGGAAACTTTGAAGCCGTTTTTAGTTCATTATTCATTTTTTGAGTTATGACGTTCTTTCAGCACACGATCGATATACATACCTATGCACATATATCCACAGTCAGTTGCAGGTTGAAAAACGCTGGAGTTTAAAGAAAAGTAAATATTTTACTAAATTGTAAATATGCAGTTTTATTTCATTTTAAGTACGATAAAAAAGATTTATCTATGCACTACGAATGCCATTCTCGTTTTCTATGGCATCGAGATTTTCGGGATCTCGTTATTACAATATTGGGATCCCGCTATTAGCCACCTAATTTAGCTATTCATTATTTTGCCACAACTTAACTCGAAAAATATACATCCATTTTGTTGGAGTAGGAGGCTTCTCACATAACAAATAATAAATAATTGGGTATTATATATAATCTTTTATTTAAAGTGAAAAATATTCCATTAGTAACAGAACAAACGACAATCAGAAATGCTATTAATTCGTGGCAATGTCGAAAAAATGCTATTATCAATTCCGACGTGATTATGAAACTCTTCCGCTATTTCGTAATTTGGGCAGTCGGTATTCTTGATTCCGAACGAATTGCAGCAATGACAGTTTTTCGTGACAAATTTATACGAATTTTTTACTTTGGCGAAGGCATAAAAAAATGAAAGTAATAAGAAATTAAAAAAACACTAACAAGAATAATAAAAAAATTAAAAAAGAAATAAAAAAATATAATAAAAAAATATTAAAAAAATTTGTAATTTGATTTGAAAAAAAAAAAAATTAAAAAACAATAATAAAAAATAAAAATAATATACATAATACAAAAAATTATAAAAAATTTTGTGATTTAATTTTATAAAATGAAAAAAAAACAGTAATGATCATAAAAACTAAAAAATAATAATAAAAAGTGATGTTTTTTGATTAAAAAAAAATTAAATTAAAAAAGTATAAAAAAATATAGCAAAAAATTATGTTATTTGATTTAAAGAAATTTAAAAATTATATTATAACAATAATAATAATAAAAAATAGTAATAGAAAGTTTGGTGATTCGATACTATAAAATGGAAAAAAAATAACAATAAGAATAATTAAAAAAATAAAAACTATAATAAAAAAATAATAATAATACAAAAAAATTTTTAAATTTAAAAAATATTAAAAAATTTGATTTAAAAAAGAAAAAAAAAATTAAATTAAAACATATAATAAAACACTGTTATTTGATTTTAAAAATGATAAAAAAATTACAACAATAATAATGAAAAATAAAAATACATAATAAAAAATAATAATAAAAAGTTTGTGAATTGATTAAAAAAATAATTATAATAAAATAACAATAAGAATAATAAAAAAAATAAAAAAGAAATTATAAAAAATTATGTTATTTGATTTTAAAAAATATTTGATTCAAAAAAATAGAACAAATGATAATAGTGATAATAAAAAATAAAAGTATATAATAAAAATAATAATAAAGTTATGAGATTTAGGTTTATAAAATATAATACAAAATATAATTTTTTTTTTGGTTTTGGTGGGTGAGGTAGGGTTCAAAATGCCTTCGAACTTACAGCGACCGTCGTCTACTGCGTCGTGTGGTGTGGCCAATAAAACAGTCCCTCCTCCTCTCCTGGGAACTGCTTTGTGCATTACTTCGGGAGGGCCCAGAACGGTGTCCATGAAAAGGGCCAATTCTATTCACCCACGTCTGGGTCCACCATATTTGTAGCCAGCATTCATGCTATAGGCTCGTCTTCTTGGGTCTCTATCTGCGGGGCTTCATGTTGTCGGCTTATCTTCTAGTCAGGTATATTAACGTCTCTGTCCATGTCAAGTTTTTTGGCACGTAGGACTCGCTCTATATACGTGCGAATAATTTGCCAATTTTCTGCGCTTTCTATCATTTTATCAGTGATGTTGTCAGCTCTTAAGGGGTCTAGTCTGCCTTCGACAGCTTTGCGATCTAGTTTCCATCTCTCACATTTGAAGAAAGTGTGATCTGCGTCGTCAATAAGTGCATCTACGTAGATACATTTAGTGGTTTCTGACTTGCCTATTTTGTTAAGGTATTTGTAAAAGTATCCATGCCCAGATAGCATCTGTGTAGTATAATAGTTTACCTCGCCGAACTGTCTGTTATACCATTTGTCTAGATTTGGTATAAGAGTCTTCGTCCATCGGCCTTTCTTCTCTGACTCCCATCGCTCTTGCCATATTTGCAGTGTATGTGCTCTAATTTGCTGCTTTGCGCTCGTTTTGGTGCGGGCGCGTGTGTGGTCTCCTATGGCGTTTGTCTCGCTCTTTTTAAAGTTCCATAGTTCTTTTCGCTCTCTCGCTAGCAGATCATACAAAATATAATAATAATAGTAATAGTAATAAAGATTAATAATAAAGAATAATAAAAAACAATGTTATTTGATTTGAAAAAATATTTGATTTAAAAAAATAGAACAAATGATAATAGTGATAATAAAAAATAAAAGTATGCAATAAAAATAATAATAAAGTTATGAGATTTAGGTTTATAAAATAAAAAAAAAATAAGAATAATAATAATAATTTTTTTTTAATATAATAATTTAATAATAATAATAATAATAAAAAACAATGTTATTTGATTTTAAAAAATATTTGATTTAAAAAATAGAACAAATGATAATAGTGATAATAAAAAATAAAAGTATATCATAAAAATAATAATAAAATTATGAGATTTAGGTTTATAAAATTAAAAAAGAAATAACAATAATAATACATTTTTTTTAATATAATAGAAAAATTTAATTTATAAAAGTAAATTAAAAAATATAATAAAAAGTAATAAAGAATAATAAAAAACAATGTTATTTGATTTTAAAAGTTAAAAAAAATAACAACAATATTATTAAAAAATAAAAATACAAAAAAAATAACAATAATAATAAAAACAATTTTTTTTAAATATAAAAGAAAAAAATAAAATAAAAAATAATAATAAACTATGTTATTTGATTTTATAAATTACAAAAAAAAATTACAACAATAATAATAAAAAATGAAAATACATAATAAAACTTAATAATAAGAATGTTTGTTATTTGATTTTAAAAAATAAAATAACAATAATAATAATAAAAAGAAACTAAAAAATATAATACAAAATTATGTTATTTGGTTATACAAAATTAAAAAAAAATATTAATTGTGAAAATAAAAAATATAATAACAAATTTTGTGATTTGATTTTAAAATATTAAAAAAAAAAAAAAATTGTGTGATTTAATTTTATAAAACTAAAAAAAAAAAAACAATATTAATATAAAAAATATAAAAACATATAATAAAAAATTGTTTTATTTGATTTTAAAAAATTAAAAAAAGAAAATAATAAATAATAATAATAATAAAAAATAAAAATATATAATAAAACAATAAATATATATAATAAAAGTATATCCAACTAAGGAAAAATATGCTATTCTATGCCTACTATATTCCAATCTGATTGAAAACAAAAAAAAAAAAACAATATTCGCAACAGCAGGCGAACTGTACGTCATATAAGAGCGTAGCCACGATTGCCTGTAACTTTCCACTTAGTACAGATAATGTTTGCTGGTAAAACATAGACTAACTTCGCGTTTCACATGAAATGGCTGTCAAAATCCATATAAACTACATGGCCGTGAAATATGCATGAAATTTCGTATGTAGTATATGACGGCAAAGTAGTACTCAATTCACGCCGTGGCACATGATGCCAGCAACATTTTTTCACACCCATTAAAAATGCAGTTGTCATTTAAAACTGACAGTTCGTTTGCGGGTAAAGTGCCTGAGTTCGAATACTCAGAAGGTATGGCACTTTTAAGCTAAACGTTTTCGCAAAGACTGTAAGTAAATCTTCCTTATATTTTTTTGTAACCAAGTACTGGTATATGTGTCTTAATTTGTTTAAAAACTCTTTTATTACGAAAACTTGTCAATTGCGTCTGGGGCGCTGCTCTTAAATTTGACGTTTCTTATCATTTGGCAATCAATGTTGCTGGCGAAACTTCATGGCTGTGAACTACTAAAATTGTGTTTAAATTTGTGTCCCGCGCTTTCCCTTTTTGTTTTTTAATAAATATATTTTTACTTGTTTTTGATCATTAATAAAATGAGGTGAATCTGCACATTTAAATAGTGAAATATTTACCTTTCAATTAATAAACTTTAAACCCGTATTTAAACTTTGGCCACTGACTGTATATAAGTATTAGGGTGTGCCTTATATGCCAAAAAAAAATTTTACTAATGCTATAATAAAGAATTTCACTTTTCTAGCATAATTGCAACCAGCCCCGGCCGAGCTTCAAAAGTACATTTTTTTTTTTTGTCCTGATATTTCGGTCTGCTATAAAATAACTATAACTGCAATAAATTAAGTGAATAAAAGTAAAAATTAAATGAGATGAACATTAATATTTAATTAAAAACATAAAGTAATAACAATTAATCAGGGTAACTTCTTTTTAGAGTAGTTTTTTTTACAGTCCGGATACAATTTTCTATGTTTCTGGACACAGCGCAGCAAAAACTGTTTTTGTTTTTCTTCGGCCGTGATAAGTCAGTTAAAATCTTACATTAATTTCCCTTTAGCCCTTTCAGAATTTTCCTTCACAACTCTCAAATGACATATTCTTCTTTTAGCTTTCAGAAAAGCAACATTATTATCCCAAGAATATACATCTTCCTTTAGAAAAATGTCGTCGATCTTCTCCGATACGAAATCATCCAGTATTTTCTCTGAAAAATAAAAATAAAAAAAGTTAAATAACAAAATATAAAAATCAAAAAAAGATTTAAAAATATCACAAAAAGTCAATTTAACTTACCAAACAACTTTTTAGTTAGTTCTTCCTTCGACGGATCATAATGTTTACTGAATTTTGTTCCTGTTGAAGTTGGCAATAATTTTCTTTTTAGTTTAGTTACTAACTTCATCATCAAACAGGAATGACTGTCTCTTTACAGAAATACGATAAGTGTCTACTCCCAAAAATATTACGCACAGTTCGACCAATTCGCGGTCATATCCTACAAAACCTTTGTTTAATTTTGTCTTATAAAATATTAACAAAGCTTGAATGTCTGTCTCGGCGACACATTCTTTTATGAAATTAAGAGATGGTTCAGTGTTACTAGAATCAATATTTTTCCCATTTTCTCTGAACTTTTTGAACATCGAAATATTTGGGTATTTTGCTTAATCTTGGTTTCAAATACAGCCTTTAGGATGACGTCAGGCGAAAAGCAGTAGTTCTCTTCCTAAAGTTTGCTCCAAAACTGCACAAGCTCCATTGAAACAGCCAGTATTGGAATCGTTCTGACGCAGCACATTATTCGTACTTCATCGTTAAGGTTCCAGTCAAAGAAAGTTGTAGAGACGACCTTAGCATGAAATTGTTCTCTATCGTCCAACGAAGCAATAACTGGCAGGCGGGTTCCTTGGGAACTTCGCACATCTAATTCGGGTAATAGTTTTCCATCCCAATAGACTGTGACTACTACGGGGACATTGTTTTCGAAGTCAGATTTTATTGCTTCTGCCCTTGATTTTATAGTTCCAGTACGAATTCGCCTAAACAAGGATTTGTTAATAGGTAAATCATCGCTCCTCAGATCAAGCGCTTCTACCACCACATTAAGAATGTAAACGGGGTCTCTAATGCTTAACTGGCATCGATCTAAAGCTGCAACTAGTTTAGGTGTTATGAGATTCTTTCTACTTCTTTTTGAACTTTCCTCATGGCGTGGGACGTCCGGCAAGCTGAGTTCAGAATTCAAGGTTTGTTCTTCGTCTGAATCTTCCACACTTTTTAAGTTATTTGTGGTGGCAGTAGATGCAACAACCAGTGATTCTCTTTGTCTTACAATCCTTTCCTCTTCTTCCAGTTTTCTTTTTTCATTCTCTTAAAAGCAGCAGCTTACGCAATATCAAAGAAATTATACCTGAGCACAAGATTTGCACTTTTACTAACAGTCAGTTTAACCAGACGAATATTGTAAAATAGGATTGAGAGAACTTGTCGATTAGCACCATTTATTTGATAGCTAGGCAATCCGATAAGGAAAATATTTTTTTTTGTAACTCCGTAATTCCACCGACATGTTTACGCAGTAAACAATGGAGCACTAATAATCTCCAAAATCGCGTATGAAATGACAAATAAAACATGTAGTTACAAGTTATAGCGCAGTACTCATGCAATTTGTATGGACAGGTTTAAATCGCAAGTCGGCACGGGTTATAAAGGGTGGTTAAGTTTCAAGGGCCGGTGTTAATTTTGAATAAAATACATTTTTTTAGGGAATTATTATCATTTCTCTTTATTATGGTAATACATACGCGGCCGCGGCGGCACACCTCCATCCGATGGTCCAAATTTTCGAATTGCTGATGACGCTGAGGCATAATTGAGGTTCCATGCCGTTAGGGTGCCGAATTATCTCATCCTTTACCTCCTGCATTGTTACTGGCTTATCGACGTACACCTTTTCTTTCAAATAACCCCAAAGAAAGAAGTCCAACGGTGTCAAATCACATGATCTTGGCGACCCATTGACATCGCCGCGACGCGAGATTATTCGCCCATCAAATATTTCGCGCAAAATAGCCATTATTTCGTTAGCTGTGTGTCAAGTGGCACCGTCCTGTTGAAACCACATATCATCCACATCCATATCTTCCAATTCGGGCCATAAAAAGTTCGTTATCATCTCACGATAGCGAACACTATTCACAGTAACTGCCTGACCGGCCTAATTTTGGAAAAAATACGGCCCAATGATGCCGCCGGCCCATAAACCGGACCAAACAGTCACTCTTTGTGGGTGTTTTGGTTTTTCGGTAATCACTCTTGGATTATCATTCGCCCAAATGCGGCAATTCTACTGATTGACGAATCCACTGAGGTGAAAATGTGCCTCGTCACTGAAGATGAAGTGCGCGACATGCATTTTGATTTGCACGCCCGTTTTCATAATAAGCCTGAATATCTTGAACGTGTTGCTTGCTTATGTATCTTTCCATGATTCAAATTGAATTAGTCTCAAATTGAAAAATGTCGAATGAAATGCAAAAGAAAACTTGACGTTTAGGTGTGGTTTAGATTCAACATCGGCCCTTGAAATTTAACCACCCTTTAGTTTATAAATCGAGCTAATATTTTTTTCTAGAAAATATGGGGTTATTACGAAACTTTTAAAAAGGTATGCGTAAAAAAATATTGAATTTGAAATTTAAGGGACACCCTAATGCATATATTATAAATTATGAGTAAATAAATGATTAAGTGTGACATTTAAGTTCTTTAAATAAACAAAAACAGAAAAATGGTATTTTGACTGAGAGCTGCGAGAGAGAGCGTGCAGTAGCACGTGAGACAACAATGACGGGCAGCTTTTCTAATTGAGTTGACAATTTTTGTAGTTATTTTTATAGCAAATATTTTAAGAATTTTGAATTGTATCACTTCGGGGCTTTCCTTGGCATAGCCTGGAATTAAAATAAAATACTTTTCGTTTGAAAAAAGAGGCAACAAAAAATAAACACCATCCGATGAAAGAAAAGTTGATTGAGTGCGGGCATACATACTTACACACACATATATTTTGTTTTTATAAGTCTCATAAGCGTACGAGTACGCACACACACTAGCAAAGGAGTATTCGTGCTGTTTAGTTTACTATTCTGATTAACCCACTTTTTTAACACCTCATAGACGCAGCAGCAATTATTTTCGTAAAGCATAACTTATCTCTTTTCATTGTGTAAGGATCAATCAAGAAGCGATCAATAAGCGACTGCTGCACAATGGCGTAATTAACTTTTTTGTTTGGACAATTCGTTTCATATTTAATTATGTGCCTATTTGCAAAGTTATTCAAAAGCCGTGAAAACCAAGTGGATAGCAAATTCTTGTGTAAATTCACACAGCCAGAGAAAAGCTTTTATACTATATGTATGTGTGTATATTTTTTTTTGTTTTTTGTAATACACAAAGAATTTTCACGTGAACCAGATTAAAAAAGTAAAAGTGTAAAATGTAAAATTTTCCTCACAGCCCTCAAACACACTACAGGGGGAAATGTTTTTTTTTTATTTCCATTTTTAAATTGCAATCTGCTAAACTCAAACAGTAAGCAATTATTTTTAAAGTAGTAGTAGAATTCTTTGTTCTCTAACCAATTTTAGATAAGCATTCAATTTTGCTTGAGATTAAAATCAATTTACGTTACGTTCGCCTACTTTCTCTGATTCTGATAGTTTGCGCATTTATTCATTTTCATGATTTGTTAGTCGTTGTACTCATTCCAGGTGTGTTCAAAAAGTATCGCGAATTTTGAGTTTTTGCAGGTAACGTATATTCGAATTTCGATTTTTTTGTGGCGATATGTTGGTACTCATGTCATTTACTCATGCCGACGAGTTAATGGTTGACAGCTGCTTTGCTTGCACGTGTTTCGGCTCCGCTTCGATTTTTACCTATTCAAAAAGATGGATCAAAGAACCTGTATAAAATTTTGTGTGAAAAACGAGATTAAGTGGGCAGATGCATTCCGAATGTTGACTGTGTCATACGGAGAAGCTACTTTGGATCAAAGCAACGTTTATCAAAGTGTCCTCAGAAGGCCGAGAAGATGTGAACGATGAAAAGGGTGCCGGCGTACCGGACGCCCGAGCACTTCAACAACAGACGAAAAAATTGATGAAGTGAAGAAAATGGTATTGGCCAATCGTCGAATCACCGTTAGAGAAGTTGCTGAGGACCTAGACATATCGATTGGCTTGTTCCATTCGATTCGACGTGGAAACCAAAGCTCAATCATCTCAATGGAAGCTGCCGCACGAACTAGGACCGAAAAAAGTGCGCCAAGTTCGGTCGAATGTAAAAGTTTTGCTTACCGTTTTCTTCGATTGCAGAGGCGTTGTGTATCACTACACTCTTGGCATGTATTTTGTTGTTGCTTAAAACCTTTAGAATGTCTAACTCGAAATGTCAAAATTCTTAGTGGCGTGTATTTTGTTGTTGCTGAAATTCTCTATTCCAACATCAAACCGTTAATCGGGCTACATTACATGGGAAACGTTAATATTGGGGGGAAAAAGGTAAAACAATACAAATACAATAAAAGAACAGTTTTACTTGTAAAAACTTCTAATCAGCTGCTCAGCTGCTGCTACCTTGTTGATGTGCCTTGTAAATTGTTTGGTGCTTGTAAGTGGGAAATTCAGAATTCAAGACGTAAAAACAAAGCCAACTAAACTAAAAAACTTTTATTTCTAAATCATATAGAAAATACGATTTTTTTAAATGCCTCGCACCTAGCACCATTTAGCAGTTTCGTTTTTTTTCAAGCAACTTTTTTCTTGTAGCCAAAAAATTTATAAGTACATACATACACACATACATACATACATATATTCTGAGTATGAAGCCAAGCGGACCGTAAATAAAACATTTTCCAATATTGCAACCCAAGCGCCACCTAGTGAGTGCTTTGCTTTGCTTTTGTTTTTTTTGCAAACGTATTTCCTCTCACATATTCAATGTGGACTCACCACTTGTTTAAGCGACTTCCGGTTAATATTTTATGTCGCAACCGCATTCGTCTTAATGCTGATCAATCAAAATCACAGACACAGTTTTAGTTCAAAAATACATCAGGAAGTGACTGAATATCGCAGTGTGAAGAGCGAAAAAATATTTTCAGAAAGTTCAGCAGTGATACACTTTTCAGTTGCTTACAGAAAGTAAAGGGTCGTGCAAAAATGACGCGTAAATGAATAGTTGTTGGACGGTATCTGCTTCTTATGTCATCTTTGACATTTTTCAAACAGACGGATGCACAATTTCACACAATAGAACAACCCGTTGAAGTTATTGAGACTTACGAGTATTGGTCGATCTTTTAGCACAACATATAGCACAATTCGTGATTTTTGGTTGGTATTTCGTCCGAATAAGTCGAAATTTCAATTGTGCAAAAATTTCAAGAAACTGGTTCTTCTTTTTGTAAATTTTATTTTAATTTTGTTCTTACGAATCACTTTCGATAAAGGTAGGTAGGTAGGTGAAATGGTTGAAGTAAACACAGGCAGTGAGCTGTTGATGTAATGGAGAAGATTAATGGAATTTAGGTTGGCGCACTGCCCCAGGCTGTCGAAGAAAGAATGGCCCAGTGAACTTGATCGTCTAGCTGCCAAACCCGAACATTTATAGAGAAAGTGCTCAATAGTCTCCTTCTCTGACAGGTTCCTACAGCATCTATAATGGGGGTTAAATGGTAAACCTAGTTTTTCCGCGTCGTTTTGAAATGGAATGGTGTGGAATCCCTAACATTTTCTGAGTTCCCGTATATTGTACCGGGACCAAAGGATTTTCGAAATAGCACATGAAGAAATGGAGCTCCATCTTTTCTGCGCTTTCCTAAGAAATAATTTTTGCAGTTCCCCTTTAACACCTGTCAGGGGGATGCCAATGACCTAGTATGAGGGTCCTGAGGCCAATTCAGTCCCCTTCCATCAGCTCATCAGCTATTTCATTTCCCTCTATACTCCTATGCCCTGGAACTCAGATCAGAGAAATGCTACCTGCACACCTAAGAGATTTGATCTCCTCTTTATAGGAGTTGACTAGTTTGGTTCTGCATCATGGCATGTTCAGAGCTTTGATCGTGACTTGACTATCGGAGAAAATGTTAATATCTCCCTCGGTCCCACGTTCCTTAAGCATTTTGCATACCTGCAGGATTGCAAAGACTTCTGCCTGAAAAACACTAGCAGTATTCGGCAGTTTAAAGGAGATAGAAAAATTTTCTGATTTAGAGAAAACCCCCGCTCCGACTCCCGATTTCATCTTGGAGCGGTCAGTGAAGACATAGGTGCAAGCTTCGGCGTAGATCCAGAGACAGATAGGTTTTTCCACCTCTAGTTTGTGTAATGCAGTGACATTTGACTCCGCCCTAATGTTATTAAAAGCACCCTCTATATCTATAAACGCCGTCGAAGTGAATTGTTTGCCCTTTAGAGACTTTTCCACAGTACCTACAACCTCGTATAAGGCTGATTCCGTGGATTTCTCTTTCAGGTAAGCATGTTGCGCTGGCGATCATTTGAACTCCATGGGCTCTCGGATATGATAATCAATCAATGTTTCAAACACCTTTAGGATAAATGAGGCCGAAGTTCCATAACCTAACCTAATTTGTCGAAGAAGTTTCCGACGTTTCGATGTTACACGGAGCATTTATATTGTAGAATTAATTAAATGTATTTTTAGACTCGAAATTCCCATGTTTTCGGGTTTATTTTGTTATGTTTTACATGCCGTCATTGTTAGCAAAAAACGTCCAAATTCCAATTCGATTTTTTCGCGGCATTGCCATTCATACCCACAAACTAAAGCAATTAAAAAGTATAATCAAAGACAAAGAAATAGCTTACAACAGCGGATGGGCACAGTTACAATATTAAACGTCGACTTTCGCCAAAAGTTATAGTCAGTCAGAACAAAAACTGTCCAAGCTGTTGGCTGCCGAAGTGCTTCGCAGACTTTCAGCAACATTTTTTGCGTTTACTTTGATTGCGATTGCTAAATTTTCGGAAGCAGAAGCATAAGTTTAAGTAGCAGCAAACGCAGGAAAAAATATTGGAAGTTTTAAATGCTGGATAAGGTCGACTGTGTTATTATATTTAGATGAAGCAGATTACATAGAATTATATTAAATTAGAACCGTAATTGTCATGCTTAAGGAAAGAAAACAAAACTAGTTGAAATCTCAAATTCATATTGTAGTAGTTGCGATATACTCCAATTTGCTGATGGGTAGCCAATGGCGATAAAACCGCTGATATAATAGTTTTGATAGAAGCACTTACGGACATATGCACAGACATACTTACGAAATGTACTCCTGGATATGCATTAAAATTCCATTGCACTTTATTGTATTTGTCATGTTTGTAATGTTGTTTCATTTCTGTTATCACCTTTCACTATCGCCACCATGTGAATCTAATGCAACTGCTATACTCGTATTACTAACAGATATCCGCCTGACATTTGGTTTTGTCTCCGCCAGCGCCAGCGCCTCCAAGTACGAATAACTCACAACCACACACAAACCGTCGATTAGTTAATTTCCGTCATGCAACTAGCGGCACGACTATTCTTTTATAACTTCTTTGCCAATAGTGTTTTAAAATCTTCAATTGCCTATTTTTGTAACACCGTGAGGCAGTACTTCTCCAGTACTTCAGGAGAAAATCGATATGTGTGCTATAGTAGAACTTAGTTGTAATAAGTCTCCTTCAAATATTTCAAAGTCTCACTCAAAACGCAGGATGCGAAAAATTATTTTTAATATGCGTTGAATAAATTTTAAAAATAAGTAAAATATTAAAATATGATATGAAGAAATATCTATGAAATGAAAGTAAAAGGAAGAATATTTAAACATTTTTTTTCACAAAGGAAAGATGTTATTGATGATTTATTCCAAAAAAGATGTGGCCCGACCGTATTTTAGCTAAAATATGCTAAAAAGAAACCCGTTTACTTATACCTAAATATAATGAATATATATGTAATGCGCATATTCATATGTACGTATGTATGTATGTAAATACTCGTATTTGGTGTTAAAGTGCATTTTCCTTTAACATTACCAACAAATTTTACACCTGTGTTCACAATAATAGCGACGCGACATATTGCAATGTTTCGACTATTTATTAATTTTTTATTTATTTTCTTTTATAAAAATATAGTCCACATTACTACAAAAACCATGCAAACTCAAAGTTTCAAATATTCTGTAAAATGTATTAAATTTTCATCAAACTTTTAAGTCAGAAGCTTTGAAAAATTCCAGGTATGCAGTTTTATAGCCCATTCAATTTTAGTGTTATATTGTGTCAGCTTGAAGTGGCACACAAATTGTGTGGATTTTTGATGAACAGTTTTTTCTCGACGGTTTTATGCAGTTTCTTCTATATAGCAAATGCTGCAAAAAATTTGTTTTTGTAAGAATGTATATTAGGGCGGATCGATTTAAAATTCGCTCATTGCTCTGTGCAAATCGTATTCTAGGGATCAAAATAAGAATTTTTACCGAAGGAACCATACCTCTAAAACAAAATCTGATGTCCCCCAATTTGGGTCGAACGAAAAATCCCACCTTGGCCCATTTGGAGTGCTCCAATCGAGTCCAAATGTATGACCGACCCCACTAACTTTGGATGGCCGATCCACCCATGCCAGTGGCACACCCCCTGGAACTCTCCTGGGCGGTTCCCCATACAATCATTTCAAAATATTATATCACCATTTTTGGCCTTTACATGAGAAAAGAACCTAAAAAGTTCGACGCAAATTGGGGGACATCAGAATTCGTTTTAGAGGTATGGTTCCTTCGGCAAAGTTTCTTATTTTGCTTCCTAGAATATGATTTTCACAGAGCAATGGGCGATTTTTTTGCCTCCCCACAAATCGACGCGGCCTAATGTATATACATATATTTGAATATAGCCACGGAGAAAATGTACGAACCCGCCAGAAAAAAAAAACGCAATTTAGGGCCCCTTCAATGGGCTATGAAGCTGCCCATATCGAAATTTTCTAGAAACTCCGATTAAAAAGTTTAAAATTTTGATAGAAATGGATGGATTGATGAGATGGACTCCGCTCCATCAGAAAAAACAATAAAACGATGGTTTGCTGCCTCCAAAGTAGTCGTAGAGACATCGATGATGCACAACGCTGTGGATGTCCAAATGAGGCGATAACACTAGAAAACATCAAAAAAATTCACAAAATCTTTTTGAATGAACAAAAAGTGAAGTGAGTTAGCTGAATCAAATGAATGAGTTGGCTTTATACTGCATGAGCGTTTGACTATAAGAAAGCTGGGTTCAAAGTGGGTGCCACGTTTGCTCGCTGTTGACCAAAACGAACAACGTAAAAATCAATAATTCTGAACAATGGCAAAATTACATGAATTGAACTTCGAATCGCTCCCACATTCACCGTCGATTCTCCAGATTTGGCCTCCAGCGACTACCAACTGTTCGCGGCCCAAAAAAAATAATGCTTGTCGGTAAGAAATCGCGCTCGCAAGAAGAGGTTACGTTGAAATTGAGGCCTATTTTGAGGCAAAAGATAAATCGTTCTACGAAAGTGGTATTGAAATGTTAGAGCTTCGCCGGAATGATTGAGTTGTTCTTGATGGAAAATACGTTGGAGAAATTAAATGAAAAATAAATAAATAGTCCAAACTTTGCAATATGGAGACGAACTTAAAGACATGGAAAAAAGTTTCGTCCGACGCTTTTCAGAAGATTCTGAAATGAAAATGTAAAAGAAAAACATTTTAAAGTTTCCTTCATTTTCCTCTTTCAATTGATACCATACGACCATACTTTCAATGATGTATACATTTTCTTCAATCTTCAATTGATTCAACTTTGAAGCCCTCTTAAGAGATTCCTGACGTGCTGGTGAAAAACTAGAATCGCAGATTCACTGCATTTGAGCTATTGCGTCTGACATAAATCGATTTTTTCATGGGCTAAAAAAATAATAGTTTTGTTAAATGGTGTAGTAACAAGTTTCATCAGCTGAAGAAGCAGCAGCGTTACTTTGTTAATAATAAATAAATAAATCCAACTATATGAGATGACTTGGTGTGGAGTTGCCTGTCTTCCATCGGTCGCGTTCGCAGGTAGCGGATAGAGGAACGCTCGGCAGATATGTACGGTAGGTGGGAAATAAAACACCACTCGCGGACCGAAACGGGCAACACCTGCTTGGAGGGGTAGGTAGTTTGTTTAACTATCACCAAGCTAGGATAGGCGGGCTGGCAACCTACTTATTTGAATCTTAATTCCTAACGAATCGTCAAGAAGCCCCATGCTCCACAAGGAGTTAAAGGAAAACATATAAATATAGGGTTATTCAATAGGTGCGCTTCAACTTTTTTCCGATAGGGAGGGCGAACGACGCAATATTTTTTATTTTTCGCTTGTCATTTGTAAACTTCATTAGTATACATTTCATCATGGAACGCTACACACTTGAGCAACGATTGCAAATCGTGCAAACTTTTTATGAAAATAATCGTTCTGTTGCTGCTACTTTAAGAGCATTACGGCCATTTTACGGTCCATTTAACAAGCCGTCCCGTTTTGGAGTTATGTGAAGTCATTGGTCTACAGTAACAAGCCGGCGACGATTTGTGAGCTCAGAGCCAATATTGAACGCGAAATTGCTGGAATTTCGGCCGATTTATGCAAAAGAGTGGTCGAAAATTGGGTTCAATGATTGGACTTCGTAAAACGTGCACGCGGTGGTCATGCAAAAGAAATCGAATTTCATACTTAAATGTATATGTTCAAACTCGATAATAAAAAAAAAAATTAGTTAAAAAAGTCAAACCGTTTGTGTTTTATTCAAAAAAGTTCAAAAGTTAAAGCGCTCTTACTGAAAAACCCTATATATACCCTATGATCAGAATGTACTGGGAATGTTTAATTTAAACGAACCGTGCACGTTGGTAGGACTGTAAGACACACATCTGTCACTTTTTAGCGCCATCGGATTAGTGTCTGCCTGGCCGGCCGGATGTGTGGGCAAACAATTCTTGGATTTTGCATGATGATAACGCGCCATCGCACCGAGCTTAAATTGTGCTGCATTATTTGATCAAACAAAACCGTATTCAGCTGATATGGCCCCGTGCGGCTTCTTTTTGTTTCCTAAGTTGAAGTTACCACTTCGTAGAAGGAGATTTCAGTCTATAGGGGAGATCAAAGAGAATGCGACGAAGGAGCTGGGGTGCATGGAGGACTGAAGGAGATACAATAAATTTGCCTGAAATTTAACTCTGTTTTGTTTTATTTAAACATTCCCGGTACTTTCAGATCATAGGGTGTGAGAGGACTTGAGAGGAAAACATGCTTTAGATGTCGGGCGACCAGGCAGCGATAATGATTTCTTCAATTATTTTGCTTCTGCAAATGTCAAAGTTAGCAATGACAAGATGACAAGCGAATAGGGCATGGAGAGATGAAGACACTAGATTACTATGGCTGTAAATAAAATAAATAAAACAATTATTAGCCTTTCAAGAGAGAATATCTCGAAGGTTTTGGCTTGTACAACAGGTTGTTGACTACCGGTTTTGGCAGGCATTCCTTGAGACTAGGAGTTTTCTCCTATGAATATTGTAGAAGTTGTATAGATGAGGCAAAGGAAGCAACAGTTAAGCACTTCCTTTGAAAATTTTCAGCCTTAGCTAAAATCAGAGCAAGTTTTCTAGGTAAACACTTTTTCAATTCTCTTGCTGAAGTGTGTGGCGTGGGGATGGAATCAATTCTGCGTTCATAAGACCCACAAAATGGTTCGACGAAGATAAATAAATGAGATTTCTGTGTCGTACAATGGTATCACAATGGATCTGTAAGGTCTAAGTAAGTTGGTCGTACAGACCGACTACCATCGTAACCTAACCTAACTTAGCAATGACATGCAGGTGTCAAAATATTTTGTAAGATTTGTCCTTCCATCATGCATCCTTTATTGCTGGCCGCGCGCGTAGAATTTATAAAAAAGTATGCGACTTTAAAATGAATTTTCATTAGAGCTAATATTCCCACAAATTTCCATTCAATACAATATGAAAGTGGGAAAGTACGATACAACAACAAAGTGGGAAAATTTATTATTGTACTGTATTGCAATTTATGTAAATTTTGCTAGCATGGAAGTATTCGACCAAGCAACAATGAATCCACAAAGATTGGCTGTTTGATGCCGTTTGGCTTCATTGGACCTTACTTTTTTTGATATCTCAATAGAAATGAGTGGCAACTTGACGGCTGGGTCATCCCACAGCGAGATTTTATCAATTGACAGCCGTAAACATGCTACTTGACACCCTCGATTATTTTCTCTTGGTCTGCGTGAAGCCCTTAGTCTACACTTGTAAGCCAACTACCAGGGGCCCGCTCGAAGCAAACATTCGAGACTCTATTTCTGTGATAAAGCCACAAACATTGGACTGAGGAAAACCGAAATGTCCGTTTGAGTGAAATGCATTTCCATCCAGCCATGAATGTGACTTTAAAATAAAGCCAAATTCAATTCTATATCGCACAAAGTTTTTGTGTTATTTAAATCGTCTTATCTGCTCACAATACAGATTATTTTGAATAGTCAGTTAAAGTAGGTGAATTTCCTTAACTTTTTGTTATGAAAAACTGTGCAATATTTTAAAGTTTAAAATTACACAAAAATATACTTTTAATGGCGCATAAATTATTTTGTGGGATCTCGTAAAAATGTCTATTTGTGCCTGTGGGCGTAGCATTTCTAAAAGCACGCAAACAAAAGTAAATAAAAGTATGTAGCAGTCGTATATTCATTAACAAATATAGATTGTATTAAAGCAACAAACAAGAAATTTCACTACCGGATTTTGCAAGCCATAAACCTTTAATGGTATCTTGATTACGGAATACAAATATTTATTTTTTTTAATTTTGTTATTGGCATTAACCCACCATTGATGTATTTGGATGTGAATGGCTGCATCTGTGAGTTTCTTGGTACTAATATGCGAGAATAGATCAATAAGAGCTTTATTAGTCACTAGCAAACCCGGCCCCCTTCGCTGGGCACACTAAAATAGAATAGATATGGTTTAGAACAGAAAATATATGATTTTCATATTATTTATTTCTTTATTCTTTATTCAAGCGCTTTGGCATAAACAATATTTTTTGTTTTTCTATTTGTTTTTGAGTAAATATAAAATATAAATTGAAAATCAGGAAAAAAGAAGATTGTTTTTAAATTTCAAATCAACGCATATGAATAAACAATCGTCTTTTTTCCTGATCATCCATGAATTTTTCGTTTCAATTTATATATTTTATTAAGCATTGGAGCTTTTTTAACCATTATGCATTTATATTTTTCAAAAAAAAAAAAACGAAAAAAATTGTTGTTCCACGAACACATAATTTCATTCGGATTTCACATTAAATTCTCAAATTTCGTAAGAAATTATTCACTGTTCCAAAATCCACTCCAAAAAAATTCACAAACAATTTTTACATGTTGTACTTACGTTTTTTCCTTATGGCATCCAAATCAGAAAGAAATATTGACACATTGTAACTCACACTGTCAATTTGACAGTTCAGTTCCGCCCCAAGCGTTAAAAAAGTAAGCGACATTATGGCTGGTTTAAAAGAACGCTGTACCCGTTGCCAGTGCTCCGAATTACAACCAAACTTTACGAAACCCATTTTCAATACTTACTTAATAATGTGCGTAAGTTTGGTTTAATTCGGTGCAAAGACACGGCGGGTCCACGTTTTGGCATATATTTCGAGACCCTAGTCATCAATAGGTATGAAAATTACCCCGTATTATAGCACTTATAAACAGCTTTCATTTGATACCCATATTGTACATACACAACCAAAGGTTAACCGGGTCCACGTTTTGACCTATATCTCGAGACCTCAGTCTCGGAGCGGCATGAAAAATACTCTGTACTAAAGCATTCACCAACAGCTTTCATTTGATACCCATATTGTACATACACGTCCGAAGGTTACCCGGGTCCACGTTTTGACCTATATCTCGAGACCCTATCTACCAATAGGTATTCAAACTATACGGAAATCATCTTTAATACCTACTTAACAATGTGTGTAAGTTTGGTTTAATTCGGTTCAAAGACACGGCGGGTCCACGTTTTGGCATATATTTCGAGACCCTAGTCATCAATAGGTATGAAAATTACCCCGCATTAAAGCACTTATCACCAGATTTCATTTGATATCCATATTGTACAAACACATTCTAGGGTCCACGTTTTGGTCTCTATCTCGAGACCCTAGTCACGGAGCGGATGGAAATACTCTGAACTAAAGCATTCACCAACAGCTTCCATTTGATACCCATATTGTACATACACATCCGAAGGTTACCCGGGTCCACGTTTTGACCTATATCTCGAGACCCTATCTACCAATAGGTATCCAAACTATACGGAAACCATCTTCAATACCTACTTAACAATGTGTGTAAGTTTGGTTTAATTCGGTGCAAAGACTCGGCGGGTCCACGTTTTGGCATATATTTCCAGACCCTAGTTATCAATAGGTATGAAAATTACCCCGTATTAAAGCACTTATCAACAGCTTTTATTTGATACCCATATTGTACATACACAACCAAAGGTTGCCCGGGTCCACGTTTTGACCTATATCTCGAGACCCCAGTCACGGAGCGGCATGAAAAATACTCTGTACTAAAGCATTCACCAACAGCTTCAATTTGATATCCATATTGTACAAACACATTCTAGGGTCCACGTTTTGGTCTCCATCTCGAGACCCCAGTCACGGAGCGGCATGAAAAATGCTCTGTACTAAAGCATTCACCAACAGCTTCAATTTGATATCCATATTGTACATACACATCCGAAGGTTACCCGGGTCCACGTTTTGACCAATATCTCGAGCCCTATTTCCAAAATAAAATATAATCCATGTTACTCGCGGATGATGTAGCTTTCGAATGGTGAAAGAATTTTTAAAATCGGTCCAGTAGTTTTTGAGCCTATTCATTACAACCAAACAAACAAACAAAGTTTTCCTCTTTATAATATTAGTATAGATATGTTTTAAATTTGTTCGAAAAATCTATTTTGTATGGTATATTTAGGGGAATATTATTAAAAATAGATGAAAAAATGATCGGACAACATGATTCCGCCACGCCTTTCAATTTACGCAAAACACATAACTTTGGAATCTGAAACTCTCTATGTTTTTTATGTTAAGTGAAGTCTGGACTAATCAGAAATCTGTGACGAAAGGCTGACCGAAGTTATGTAAAATTGTGTCCAAGTCTTGGCTAGCACAGCCCTAAGCCTCTGAAAATTTAAATAAGAAAGCTCTGAAAAGCAGTAGAACTTCCGATTGTGTTGCCAGGTGGTGGCCCACCCGTGGAGGCAAAGTACGCCTGATGCCTAGAGCAACATGTGGTCACAAACCATGTAGACTGAGTGAATCTAGGCAGGTCTTAAGATGTCACCACCCTTTGCTATGATAACATCTAACCGAAGTAAAGTTTGGGTGGAGCTGCAGCAGGAATAAACTGTGGCCCAAGTGTTAGGCTCAATGCCAGCTCAGAGAAGAAGTATTAGGAGCAGCCGTGCTGCATGGAGCTGCTTAAGTGACGATAGACAATCGATTACCATGGGAATGTACCGATTATTTTCGATGTTAACTGTACGCAAATTCGACATAAATCTTTTGGATTGCATTTACTTCTGTACTATAATAAAACTAGTGAAAAGTTGTGTCTGTACATTGAAAATTTCTTTTAAAAATTTTCCGAAGGTGATGCAGGGAATTTAATACTCAATATTTAAGGCTGCAGCTGTCACGCACCCAGCTACCCAGAGATGGTATCACTAAAGTGGTCAAATTCGAAAAGAAGTTTAGAATTGAAGGCATAGGTCGTAGAATTTACGGCCCCAGAACCAGGCGGTCTGTGTCGATGGGCAGTTTTCCAAGCATCTTCCAAGCGGAGATGTATGCCATCTGTCTATGAGCAGAGGTAAACTTAGACTGAATTTGCAAATTGACTGAAGCGAATTGCCATTCTAAGTGACAGTCTGGCGGCACTCATAGCCCTATCGTCCTGTGAGATCAAAGCCTCACTGATACTTGAGTGTATCGAGAAAATTAATATATAATACTAGGAATGCATAATTGCATCCGGCTAATTTGGGTCCCAGAACACAGGAGTATAACTGGGAACGGAATAGCGGATGCATTGGCAAGAGAGACTGCGGCCTCACCTTTAATAGGACCCGAGCCTTTTCTTGCCATGGGACAACACATCATCAAGGAGAAGCTCAGGAGTGAAGAGCTAAGGCTAAGGGAGGTTTGCTGACCCCAAACTATGAGGCTACGCCACACGAAATTCTTACTAGGAGGGTACAACCAAACGTGGTTTAAAAAACTCATTAAAACCTACCAGTACTCTCAGGTCCTTTCTGCTAAGTTTTATGAGAAAGGTCGGTAATTTCCTGTTTAGTTCTTCCACATTGCACTTAGCTACTCTGCAGGAGCCCTATTCAGACCAACGCCTTCTATGAGTAGATCTCATGAAGTCTTTAATCTCTAGTTGAACCGATGCAGGATTGACGCCTAGGAAGGATTTAGGGCCCAGTGGTGTGCTTGTAGAGCCTTCATTAGCCAGTTTATCAGCCAACTCGTTCCCTGTTTGTTGTGTTTTGTGTTTTGCAACTAATTTCGAAGAGCAGCGTGGGTTAGCAAGGACCCTGAGTGCGGCTTGCCTATCATTAAAAATTCCAATTCTCAATTAGCCAGTATGCTACACTTAAGATGGCATAGACTTCCGTTAAGAATACCGTAGTCATCTGTAGCGTAGGAGTACTTAGTGTCTTCGTATAAGTACCACCCAGATCCGCTACCATTGTTGTTGTTGTAGCAGCATAAACATTCCCCATACTTACATACGGGGAATGCTGCTGGAGTGACAGTCCTTGGCCGGATATAAATCCGGGTAGTTTTGGTAACGTAGAACCAACTGTCTGGGAAACGATCCGCTAGCATCGCTAGTTTCAGGTCCATCCGTGTAGAAAGTGTGCTGAAATCCCGTTAATAGGTTCTCAGAACTTAACCATTGATCTTTAACTGGCATCAAAACGTCATACATCCTACCGCAGCCAACGTAAGCTACCCGATTATCCGCTGGCATCGAGAAGAGTGTGCACCGCTTCGACAACTGGTGGCTAATCTGACAGTGGCCAGAGTTTTCTTCGTTTCCCCAGACTCCGTTTGACTTGAGTCTGTTCTTGCATCCTTTCGGATTTGAAGATCTAGAGGTTGCAAGTTCAGTGATGTCGTATTCATAGCGCCTGTGATACCCAAGCACATATTTCTCTGTAGTCTTGGTAGGGGTTTTACTCTAGAGTTAACCATAGTAGCCTTCCACCAGACTACAGAGGCGTATGTGATAATGGGTCTAATCAGTGTGATGTACAACTAGTGTAGTACCGCCGGTCTTAAACCCATGTCTTGCCAAAGGTTCTCTTGTACTGTCGGAAGACTTTTATTGTTCGAGAGAAATGTACCGGAAGATGTATAATTTTTGCCAATGGCATCTGCGTCAACCATATCGGAGAATATTTTTTCTTTTTGTGTAAAACCAATACCTTGTATTTCGAATTAAGGCAAGAACATGTCTGCGCATATATCGGCGAAACCATTTTTGTCTATAGAAATATAAAATATATTTACATATGCAGCCAGATTGCTTTAAACTCATTTGTCCACCTTTTTCATGAGTGACGCTCAGTCTGAAAAGAAAAAAAAATATAATTAAAAAACAGAGTAATAAAACACAAATTTAAATGCAAAGCGAAAACGAAGATTTGAAATAATAGACAGAAAATAAAAACTGTAGCAAAAAGACAATAGCTAATGAGTTGTGAGAATACTCGTATGCAACTTTGATAATGAACGCACGCGAATTAGCGTCGAGGTAAAACGAGTTCAGAATAACGCGCGAAAGGTAAAATAAAAGTTGAAATAAGTTTGAAAAAAGATTGTATGAATTAAAGTTTCTCAACGTCACGTTTAATGAAGTTCGCTAAAAAAACGAAATGCTTAGCTGCCATCTGGAATAATTAATCTTTGAAGCGACTACTAAAATAAAATAAAGTAAAATGAAATAAAGTAAAATGGAATAAAGTAAAATGAAATAAATTAAAATGGAATAAAGTAACATGAAATTAAATTAAAAAAAAAAATTAACAAAAATGGCATCATTAATATAGCGCGTCTACACTTTTCGCAAACGTCGAAGCTACGTACATATTTTCGTAGCAGCGAGTCTCTTCTATTTAAGGCTACCGCTATGGCTGAAAATGGCTCTACCCCGCTCAGTTTGATAGAGCAGGACTTCCAAGTACCTGAGGGGGTTAAATCCCCAGCAGAAATGATCGCAGCATGGAAGGCAAAATAAATACACGGTGTCCATCCCAACGATCTTGAAATGGAATGAATAGACGCACAATCATCCAATTTATGGTTAAAAAGGTGTCTCAATCACTCCAGGACCGAGTTATTCCAACAAAAAATTTCCGAAGGTCGATCCATAACGAGGAAATAGAAGATAGCTGCCGAAGGTGCGGCGATATTCTTGCGATAAAACACGGTGTTTTATAAGAAGAAGTCTTGTATTTTAAATACGAATCTAAGGCAATATTGGAGAATGCAAATTTTAAACTGTACTGGGACAAATTTCTATCCACAGATCAAACAGCAGCTGCCAACAAACCTGACATCATCTTGTTCGACAAGGCAAATACAAAATTGAAGTGTTTGATATAGCGGTGTCTCTTAATCGCAACATCCAAAGCACATCCCTGTACCCCACTAAAATATCGAAGTATACAGTTTTGGCCATAGAACTTAAACGGATGTACAAAGCGAGGGAAGAGCATATAATTCCAATAATTACATCTTCCACTGGATTAGTGCCTAAGCATCTAATAAAAATTTGAAGAAGAATGACTGCCAACACCTTTTACAAGCCATGCAGAAGTCGACTATGCTAGGCACTTGTGCTATAGTTCAAAGATTTTTAAACATTTGGCCAATAACAAACGCAAGAGCGTAGACTTTGGACTATGCTCCACCAGAACACAATTCCTTAAAAATTTGATCCGGGATGTGTAATCTCCGGCAATACCCGAGATGGATTAAACTCAAATAAAATAAAGTAAAAAAAAAATGAAACAAAGTAAAACAAAATAAACTAAAATGAATGAAAATAAAATAAACTAAAATTAAAATTAAATTAGTTAAACAAAAGTACTCAAATAATAATAAAGGGTAAGCCATCAGTTGGTAATTCGCGCTCAAAAATGAGGGAAATTCAATATCATTACTTTTCGAAAAATTCTAAGAGTGTTGCGCTTACCACACTGCGTGTCCATTAAAAATTGGCGCATTTGAGAATTGGAAAACCCGCACGTCATTGTCGCGAATTTTAGGCATTTTGCAGAGCGCGATAGCCAATGCGAATGCTAGTAGTAGAATAGCTGATTTTTTGTTGTTGTTGTTCTGAATATAGCTAACGTTGATTGAAGTTCTGACCTCCAAACTACAAAGTTGCAAAAACAAACTACACATAAGTTTTGTTTTTATGCTGCTACTAACAACTTGCATGAATTCGCTTTGATGCCACCTTCATTAAGATTTGGGAACGATCGCATCACTAGCAAATTTCTATTGCAAATTCTACTGAAATGACCGGCGTCATCATGTCAGCTACGAGGTCATGATTTGCGACTTTTTCTGGACTGCGACTAAAGATGGGTAGTGCCCGCCTTCCAAGCCCCGGACATGAAACACCAAATGAAAAGTTTCTCTATCGACAGGCAATGGCAAACCTCCGAGTAAATTTTTGCCATGAACAAGCTCCATCATCTGTCGTTCGAAACCGACTTAAAACTGTATGTCCCTCCATTTGCGGCAAAACATTAAGAAACAAACCACAAATGAGAGGAGGCGCTCGATCAAATTAAATTAACATCAAGTCCTTGTTTAAATAAGCGCCAATTATGTATATACATTTTTCTCTCTCTCAACGCACACCTCTTTCAAAAGGGCCCCTCCCATAAGCGGACAGTTTTTTCAGTACCACGAAAATCCTTAGCAATTTTTGAATTTTTTTCTTTCAGGCGGAAAACCTCCCATAACAGGACGCGGACACCTTTTTCCCTCACCAAAGACATTTTACTTTTCTCATAAGCGGGCAGCTTACAAACTCTGCCTTGAAGTGTTCAAAATCTATAAATTTGTTAGGTGTTGCTTATTTCATTTAAAAAGCGTGGGAGCAAGTAAGTCAACAAACAGTGGAAATTTGTTTAGGGAAAGTTGATTTTGAGAAGAAAAACCTCGCTAATGACGATAAGAGGTTATACCGCAGAGGATTGACTTCCATTATCGGCAGTTGCTCAGTTCACCAACTTTATTAATCTAACTCAGAGACAAATTCACATTGACGTCGAAACTGTCTTAATTTAGGTAAAGACGTCTTCATAAATAATGGAAAAGTAAAAAATATCAATACTGAAGTAGCAACTCTCGTTGGCCAACTCTTCTGAAGATGAACTAGAAAATGAGATTGATAACCAGTTAACTTCTTATAAAGAGGAATTTTAAATCTGAGGAATTTTAAGAAATTCTTTCTGTATTTTAATATCATAAACCAAGGGCTTTGAGGTCACTGCGATGTAAAGAAAAAGTGTTTAATTTTCTCGTTTCTAAATATGTAGAACGATCTTCAAATACAAATTCTTTAAATTCTTCAGATTTTGTTTTTAGGTCAACTAGTATTAATTGTTGCCTGAGACTTTGGTCTGGTTGAATGTTCTTCTGCAAAGCTTGCAAGCACTTTCAATATCTGCATTCCCTAATGGGAGGTTTCTTCCTGGCTCTATGCTGCTTTTTGTGGCATGCCATTAATAGGGCTCTGCTGCACACTGCTGTGAGGCTGCCATCTATACCCACCAGCTCCACTTTATTTGCTAGTGTGCCTGATACATCTGTCGAACATCTTGCAATACTTCTGACAGTCGAGGCTTCTAAGGCTTCTTGTTGGACGACTAGTAGGCGTGACCTTTTCTACGTTGAATTGCATGTTGTGGTTGTCCGAGAAGTAACCATCGATCAATAAGTCCCACGCCTGGATAAGAAAACAATATATTTTTTTTTAATTCTTCTTTATTCATCAATGTAGTCCCGTTTGGCGATGATACACTCATTCCAACGAGTTTGTAGCTTTTCTATGCCTGTTTTGTAGAACGATTTATCTTTGGCCTCAAAATACACTTCAGTTTTAGCAATAACTTCCTCATTTGATTGAAATTTCATTCCCTGGAGCATTTTTTTGAGGTCTGAAAACAGCCCGTAGTCGCTGGGGGCCATCTCTGGACTATTCGGTGGGTGGGGAAACAATTCGAAACGTAATTCATTCAATTTGACCATCGTTTTCATCGATTTGTGACTCGGTGCATGGTCTTGGAGAAAGAGAATTTTTTTCTTCTTCATATGGGGCCGTTGTTTTGCGATTTTCTCCTTCAATTATTCCAATAATTCACAGTAATAATCAGAATTAATTGTTTCGTCTTTTTCCAAATAATTAATAAAAATTATACCATGCGAATCTCAAAATACCGACGCCATAACCTTTCCAGCTGACTGCGGCGTCTTTGGTTGCTTTGGACGGCTTTCACCGGATCCAGTCCACTCAGATGACTGCCGTTTCGACTCTGGTGTGTAGTGGCGGACCCATATTTCATCCATTGTCACATATCGGTGCAAAAACTCAGGCTTATCTCGCTTAATAATGTCCAAACAGCGATTTGAATCATCAATTCGGAGTTGTTTTTGTTCCGGCGTGTGCAAACGCGGCACCCATTTCGACAACAGATTTTTCATACCCAAATGTTCGTGCAAAACAGTGAACGCGCTGCCTTGTGATATCTTCAGGATGTCAGCTATCTTTTGCAACTTCACTTTGCGATTGCCTATGAAGATTTTGAGGGTTCGTTCAGCGGACGTTCAGCGTCATCGGTGTCTGTACGGCCACGTTTAAAGTCAGCATACCATTGTTTGATGGTTGTTTCCGATGGAGTAGAGTCCGGATAACGTTTATAGAGCCATTGCTTCGCTTCAACGGCATTTTTTTTTCATAAGAAATAATAAATCAGCACACGAAATTGCTTTGAATTCATTGATTTTAAAAATAGCAAAAGTAGCGTCACTTAAAGCACTGTAACTTGGTAAATATACACCGAATATCTTGAAATTTTGACAGTATACCTTTAGAGGTTAGCACTATTAAATAACAAAATCGATAAGCTATTAGTGGACTTATTGACAGTGAAGTAGTGTTGTACAGTTCTTAACTACCGCTCTCGCACCCTCTGATCTTAGGCTAACGTTTAGTACCTTCTTACAGTTTCTGCAGACAATAAACTTATGACTGTGAAAGAAATATAAGAGTAACTCCGCTTCTTCGGGCATTCGCATCACCGCTTAAGGTTAGGTTGTGAAGTGGGAAACCGCTTGTCCGTGGGATAAATACGTTATGACCAGTCTGTATTGGTGCCTTCTTACATCCAGGCTGACCGCGGTGGTGTTCTCTTCACAACATTTTGGAAGGAATAAACACTTTAGTTTAGTTCTAATCAACAGGCTCATACTTGGTTTTCTTATCTACTAAATTTTATTTGTACTTAAAATTTTCTGTAAAGTCCGTCTATTTTTGTACCGTGTTTATTGTTTTATTCACATACATACATATATTAGTATTAAATGAAATATAATATATTTTTGTATGTTTGAGCTATTATACAAGCCCATCAATAAGTTGTTTTCTTTATCCATAGTTTGTGAATAGTGGCTGCTTCATTTCTCCAATACTCGAATTTTAGTTTCACTATTTTTATTAAATCGAGTAAATGTGTGTATGTATGCAGACGCGTAATGCCCGCTCATTGACGAAAATTGAACAATTTTCTTCCATTTAATGTGCTCCACGTGCCAATTTTCTTCAACTGAATGTGATTTTTCAGTTCAAATTGCAGAATAGGCTGATGTGGTCTGTGGCTTCCGCCCGCCCTGCAGCTCGTTTATTTGCTAGTTCAGCCGGCAAAACTAAACAAAGAAGTTTTTCTGTATTTGATTTGCTTACGTGTTTTAATTTTTTCTATTTTTGTTGGCTTCTGCTTGGTTTTTGCCAAAATATGCCGAGTAATGGGGATTCTATTTCGATTTTCTTCGAGAAAGACACAAATTAATAAATAGTACCAAAGACGTATAGTAATACAAAAAAAAGAGAAAAAAATTTAAATATAAAAAGAATTTAATTACAGGCATAGAATTTCTCCAATTGAGTTTTACTTATTGGTAGCCATCGATTTTCTTTCAGTCACTTCATTTCAGAAAGTTAAACTATTCAAAAAAGTGTACCTCGATCCACGAACCACAAAATCCACCCAAGTAACGTAGTAAGTGAAAATCTGTTAAAGATATTCTACTTGTCAAAAAATAAGACGTGCTGACTTCTCGAAGTCAAAATTCGTAAATGCATTATTTCCGAAAATAGCCATGCCGTTCATACTATTCATTAATTTTTTGCGGAATTAGTACGTCAACTCATTCTCTATGGACTTTGAAATCGCTAAGGACTTAAACCGAAATTTATGCCTCAGGAAGTTATTATTAATTTTTTTTTGAACATAAAAAGCTGCAACCTTAACTATTCTAACCCCTTTAAGGACTGAATTCTTATTATTCTTCTTAATTGGGGAGATAATCGCTTACGCGATTTTGGACGAGTTTAACAAGCCGTTTTTTTCTCGTCCTAACCGGCGCCAGTTTGAAACACCAAGCGAAGCCAACTCTATCTCCACCTGATCTTTCCAAGAGGCCTTCCTCTTCCTTTGGTACTACCAGCTGGTACCGCATCGAATACTTTCAGAGTCGGAGCGTTTGTATCCTTTCGGACGACACGACCCAGCCAACGTAGTCGCTGGATCTGTATTCGCTGCGCTATGTCTATGGCGTCGTAAAGCTGATACATCCCATTGTTCCATGGCATAAGGTGCTCACTGTCGCTAATGTGCAAAGGTCTAAAAATCTTCGCAGAATCTTTCTCTCAAACAGTCCAAATGACGCCTTATCGGGATGTTGTTATCGTCCAAGCTTCTGCGCCATACGTTAGGACGAACTGAACTTTTGGCTACCGTTTTTGAAAACAGAATAATCAGCCGAAATTCCGATATCAATTGGCTGCCTCGGAGCTGTAATTTAAGCCCGTTGGACTACTTTTTGTGGGGAGCCGTTAAGGACAAATGCTATGCGAACCATCCAGAAACACGAATTCGAAGTTGCCATTCATGAAATTGCCAAAATTATGCTAAGGACTTGGAATACCAAAACTGCAAACTTTATTTTATTAATTTCTAAGAAAGACTGCAAAATATTGGTTGAAGTACTGATGGGACACTGTCTGACCCCACATCACGCAGCCAAAATGGGATTAGTCCAAAGTGATGCGTGTAACACATGCAACGCAGCTAATACTAGGGCTAATTCGGAACACCTACTTTATCATTGCCCTGCTCTCTGTAGGACTGAGGAAATGTGCCTATAATCAACATATTTTTCATATTTGAAAGATATTGCGGACGAAATGATGAACGGCTTGTGTGACGTGCGACTCCAGATGCATACAACTGGCAACACAATGGAACCTAGGCGTCTAAGTGAGCTCCTTTTACAGATCAGCCAGCACTAACTGAGCTACAGGGACCGACAAAAGTCTACAACACCTCCATTTCCGATTGAAAGTTCAAAAACTTCATGTGTTTACACAGTTTTTTTTTCTATCATTATAAACTTAAAAAACTTCATACATCAACATAAAATAGCAAAGCTATGGCAAAAAAACGTAAAACCAACGTTGAAAAAAGTCTACACACAGTACACAAATATCTTACTCCAGTGTGAAAAACTTCACTTAACTCTAAGTAATATTGCTTCTTAATATTTAGTTGGTCCACCATTACCATCAATTACAGCTTGAAGCCGTCGTGGCGTCGACCTGACTAAATTTGTTAACTCTGCAGAAGTTATATTTTTCCAAGCTTTTATTAGTCGTTCTTTGAGTGCTGAAGCGCTTGAAATCGGATTTTTGCTAATTTTTCGATCTAAAATTTGCCAGACATGTTCAATAATATCTGGGCTTTGCGGTGGTGTATTTAATTGCCTTGGAGCATGGTAAAGCAGCCAATCCTTCACAATGTGTGCTGTGTGCTTTGGATCGTTTTCCTGTTGAAAGACCCAACCTGGACCAAGCTGCAAATCATCCACCGAAGATTTCGGATTAACTTCCAATAGTGATTTGTATTTATAACGATCCATATTACCTTCAATAAATATTAATCTTCCAACTCCAGATGCAGCAACAGCTCCCCAAACCATTACATTTCCAGCCACCATGCTTCACTCTTGATACCAAATTCTTCGGACTCAGTGCAGTATTTTTTTTTTCGCCACACTTTTGCTCTTCCATCGCTACCGAATATATTAAACTTCCACTCATCTGTAAACAAAACTTTTTGCCAAAAATCCATCCCCTTTTCCCCGTGTGCGAATTTCAGGCAAAGTTTACGGTTTTTTTCAGAAATAAGAGGCTTTTTTCGTGATGTTCAGAGCTCTTTAAATTGTTCTTGGATGAACAAACCTGTTGGATGAGCTTCCTCGGCCAATTTTGGAGCAGAAACTTTTGGATTTTTCTTCTTTTAGAATCAAGCTGACGTCTCTGCGAGTTAGTTTGCTCGGACGGCCACTGCGCGGTTTATTTTCGGTGGAACCACTATTTTTAAAGTTTTTTGCAATGGTCTGGACTATTGCACGACTTAAGTTGAAGATTTCTGAAATATCGCCATGTGATTTTATTTCTTTCCTGCGCTGAATAACTAAATTTCTAACGTCAACTGATATTTCTTTTCGAGGAGCCATTGTAGATGCTTAAGTATTCAAATTGCAACTAAAATCAATATTAGCAAAGCAACAAACATAAGAAAAGGAAAGAAATAGACAAACGGTATTTTACCGTTATCACAATATAGGATATCAGAGTACAAGCTAGGAAACTGGTCCTGTATGTACACTTTTGTCAACGCTGTTTTTGCGTTTTTTTAGCATAATTGTGTTGTTTTATGTTAAAGAATGGATCTGTTTTAGTTAAGTCGATTAGAAAAAGATTTCAAATTGTATAAGAGCATTTTTAAGCAAAGTGTTTGTACTTTGTAAACAACGAAAGGGAGGGGGGTATGTAGACTTCTGTCGGCCAATGTACGTCTCTCATGCGCTGCTAACTCTCATGGAGGCTTAAGTCTTAAGTATAATTATAGATGGGTTTTTAGTAACTTTTATATGTTGCTACTGATATTTAATAAATCATTACGTTCGCGGATCTTTATAATCAACTGCAAATTGACGACTATTTTGCCTTCATTCAAATGTGGTAAGCAAAATGATTTCTGCAATTGCAGACCCATTTCGAAGTTGTCGATCGCCTCCAAATCATTCGAAAGTATAGTCAAAGCGAAGATGTACATATTTTGCATGGCTGTGCTTCTGAACGTGACAGAGTTTTTAATCGAGCAGGCCACAGTGAATACCGCTTACTTAGACTTATTTTCAGCTGAATCTCTAGTTGATTTAATACCATAGTGCGGACTTTTGTGTTTCATAAAATATTACTTGATAAATTTGCCAAACTGGGTTTTCACTCCGTGTCCCTACAATGGCTAAAATATTTCACTAACTAATAGAGGTTGCGTAATAACCTTTGATGGCTTTTCTTGGGTATCTTTCATTGCTTTTGTGGCCATTCCGCCAGAAGTATTTAAGGTCCTTTACTTCTTTTTTTTACATCGATGATGTTAGTATTTATACATATTTTTCCTTCATCAATTTTTTATTATAATTAGTATTATTTTTGGTAATAAACAGCAGTGGTTTTACTTCAAGAAAAAAGTAGGCTCTCTCAACGATTGGTGCTGTAAAAAGGCACGCAATGCCTTGCGTAACCCTGGAAGCTTTGGCTACCTCTTTGTAAATAATATAATAAATAGTTTCACTCTAAAATTAAGAAATTTTAAAAATGTATTTCTCGAAAACAAAAAATTAAAAAATTGGCGGTTGTCAGAAGTGGGATTCGAACCCACGCCTACAGAGTAGACTGCGACCTGAACGCAGCGCCTTAGACCACTCGGCCATCCTGACTCATAACAGCTGTTGCCAATTGTTTCACTTAAGCTCCCGCGCATATCAAATTTGCTATTCACCACGTTTTTATGGTGTGTTTAGATGCGATATACCCAAGACACTTCGAACAGGTAGAGCACTAAAACAGTACAGTAAAAACAAGCACAATGTATTTTATTATTTGGAGTAATTTAAACAAAATTTGAAAATTTAGATACCAATTAAATAGGAAACAATCAGCTGCTCTGCTGCTACCCCCTCTTCAAGCTACTGCGTTAAAAATTTGTGAAATCGTATCACTTTTATTTGTATTTTTATTTATTAAACGAGCATTAGCAAACAATTATTAAAACTACGAGACACTTAAGATATTAACGTGCATACATACGAGGGGGGTTCAATAAGTAAACGTGGTAGAAATGAAGACACTATTTTTTCAACTTTTTTTATTTTTTTCAACACTGCCCCCTTTTAGAAAGACACACTTCTCCCAATGCTCCGACAATTTTTAACCTCTCCAAAAAATAGGAAAAATAGGATTGAGCGAACTCTCCAAAATACGCCTCTGTCTCGCCGATGATTTCCTCGTTTGAACTAAATTTTTTCCCCGCGAGGCATTTCTTCATCTTAGGAAAGAAGAAAAAGTGCTGGTGCGTTGTCGTGGTGAAACGCCACCTTGTTTTTCGCTAAACGCGGCCGTCTCTCCTTCAAATTTTTGTCAAAGTGGTCCAATAACTCACTGTCCCACTATTGTCCAGTGATCGTTCTTCCTTTTTCTAAAAAATTCATTAGGATGAGGACGCCGTTCGCATCCCAAAAAAATCATCGCCATGACCTTTCCGGCCGATGGGACTGCCTTCGCCTTTTTTGTAGCAGATTCACCGGTATAAATTCATTTTTTTTGATTGCTGCTTAGTTTCTGGTGTGTAATGATGTATCCTGATTTTATCAATAATGACAAGTCGACCCCAAAAATTTCTTCGGATCTCGCTTAAATTGCTCCAAACACTGCTTTGTAGTTAACAGTCGCGTCCGCTTGTTGTCCACCGTGAGCAATGACGGCACCCATTGGGCCGACAATTCATCGCCAACTTATCATGTAAAATATTAATTGCCGTTCTGGTCCACATAACTATGAGCTCTGTTACTTGGCGCATTTTCGTTTGACGATCAGCGAGAATCATTTCGTGGACTTTGTGAATGATTTCCTTGTTAACCTCGTCTGCCAGGCGTCCTGGTCGCTCTTCATGAGATTGGGATGTTCGCCCACATTTAAATTCGTTTAATAAATTTTTAACTGTGGTCATAAATGGCGAAGCGTCCCCATAGACAGCATCCAACTTTGCTTTTATCTCCTCACAAAAGTGAATCACCGAACGATGCAGCTAGTGTAAAATATAACATTTCTTTGCTTCTGATCCGAGTATCGAAACTTAAATCGGATGATCCCCCAAAGAAGAAGAAGGGGGCTACAAAAGCGCAGTAAAGTTTCGAAACGTGACACCAATTCTCTCTCTCTATACGAGATAAAGCGTTGATGAAGAATCATGCATACAACGTCCGGAATTATGAGATGCAACATGCTTTGAATGCCCTTGCAAAAGCTGGCACAGCCTTCAGTCGGATCAAAGGCTTTGGAAGCGGAGACTGCCCTCGACTTGAGATCTTCGACTTCAAAGGCAGCAACTTTGGCGAGAAAAACTGCAGGCACATCGTCAAAGCGCAAAAGATCCGATGATAAACAGGCGTCTAAGAACAAGCGTATGAAGCCATCTTCTAGCATAAACTCGCCGCCGGAGCTATAAGTGGCCATTATAATGAAAATAATGAATGAAATTTATTCTCACAAAGATCAATCAAGGCTCTACATGGTCCATGAAACAATTCTGGTGATTATTTCTTTGAAGACCTGAAAAATTTGCAAAATGTCTCACTGGAGGGACTACTTACCTTCTTAAAAAGATCTAAGTGGTTTAAGCAACTTGAATTGAAATTTGAGAAGGTCAAGCCAAGGAGCACCAGGAGATTTGGTGGCTCCTAAAACACTCAGGCTAAAAAGTCCATTGTATTTAAAACTCTGGAAAGAGGGTAGACAGTCAACGAGGGAAGGAGAAAAGTATCAGAGAAAGAGATAGGAAAGAATAGAGACAGAGATAGAGATAGTTAGTCCTGTGACAATTTTCCATATTTTTTGGCAAATCTGTAAATATCCTCCAGTTTTAGAGAACGAATATTACTCATTCTCACAACATCGGAACCCAAAACTCGTAGCCGTGCTCTAGCAAAAGCACGACACTCACAGAGAAAGTGCTCAGTGCTACCCGCCTCTTCCATGCACGACAGGCACATTGAGTCCTCAATGATTCCAATGGTGGTCATATGCTGACCCCATGGGTTGTGTCCTGTAATGATACCGACCATCAACCGAACGTCTCTACTTCTGAGTTTTAGTAGAAAGTTTGACAGTTTTATGTTCGGACTTGTCACAAAACACTTTGCAGTTCTGCAGCGTTCTAGACCGGACCATTGCTCTTGCATACATAATCGGTGTTCCACTTCTTGATTCCTGCAGAACTGATTCCGATTATTGGCTTTAGTCCCTGTGGAGGAACCGTTGATCCACGGTTGGCCAATTCATAGGCAATTTCGTTTTCTTGAACATCGGAGTGTCCTAGAACCCCTATAAGTACAAGCCTGTTTTGTCTTGCGACAGCTTCTTCTAACATTTTTGAACAATATTTGAGGTTTGCTTCGCGTTCTCCAGGCCCTTCAGTGCAGCCTGACTGTCACTGAAAACTCCAATCTGTTTCCCGCTCCATCTCCTCTCGATTATCCATTCGGCTACTTTCAGGATAGCAAAAACTTCCATTTGGAAAACAGTTGCCATTTCCCCATAGTGATACTTATTATTATCGTTTAAGAACCATTCGGCTCCAGACCCTATTTCATTCTTGGACCCATCGGTAAAGAAAATATCCGTCAAACCTCCCTGCATGCATTCTGGCATCAAATTTCCTTCCAAATTAAACTGTGGGTATCAGGTCGTCCCTAGGTGCCAAAAACAGTCGATACTGCTCAGATAGCATCTTAAAGATTTCTCTGTGTCCCGAAGTTCCATCTTCGTGCCAGAAAGCATATTTATGGAGTCAACACATTGCTTTTAATGCTTCCTGTTGTATCTTAAGATCCAGAGGGAGCAAATCAAGCATAGCATTTAGAGCATCACCAGAGGTTGTACTCATGGCACCCGTGATGCATAAACATACACTTCTTTGCAGCCTGTATAACTCCCGGATTGTCGACTTAATCATGCTCCGTCGCCACCAGACCACAGAGGCGTAAGTGATGATTGGTCTGATAAGTGCTGTGTATATCCATAGGACCACAGCAGGTTTCAGACCCCAGGTTTTACCAAAGGCTCTGCGGCATTGCTAAAAAATCATTAATGCGCGTTTCACCTTCAGTGAGACGTGTGTCTTCCAAGTCAGCTTCTTATCCAAGCCACTTAGTTAACGGATGGACATCAAATGCAGATATCGCAATGGGCCTTAGGACCAACGGGTGTCTTAGATAAGCAACCTGGCTAACGTAACCTAACCTAACCCATTAGGGGCATATACCCCATTTCGAATTTGTGTCGCTCTTGTTATACAAGGTTGCGTAGGTTTTTATTTTCACTCTAGAAATCAAATTTGAATTTTGATGTGGAAAATATTGTAGTTCTAAATTGAAAAAAAGATAACGGTTTCTTACACCAATCTCTCGCAAAGCACTCATTCTAAATAAGACATAGCTCAAAAAAAAACAAGACAATCGGTAGATCGGATAAATACTTTTGCTGTAAGAGTAGCAAAAAATGTATTCACTTGTTTGAGTAACTGTATTTAAATATGTAAAAAAAAAAAACACCTAACAAGCATTGCCAAACTTGGGCATTTCCGGTCAAACCTGGTCGGATTCATTTACTTTGGCCGATTGGGCAGTTTCAAATGAAAATGAATATTTTTTAGTGGAAAAAATTTACTCTGTGTAAACTTTTTCGTACTGTCGGATGCTTAAATAAGATGCGCTAAACATCAAAGCAACAGCATTGGAAGGGACGGGAATTATTTCTTAATGGGTAAACACCGGCTGACTTAGTAAAACAGAATATCTTGGGTAAAACGGTTTTATGGGCAGAAAAACATTAAAAATAATAGTAATAGAAATTAAATTTTAACGATGTTTTCAGTTCACACTTACACATACTATATGTATGTATGTAAAGGTACTATGTTTGTATTCTACTTACATATATCTCTGGTTAATTGCCTATGAAAAACATCAGAAGAACCCTGGAAAATAACATTTTTATGGACTGTACTTTACGGCGAAAAAGTTGCTTGAATTTAATTTCTCAATCACAAAATTATTAAAAAGTTGCAGGCTACTTACATAAGTGGAGTAATATAAGTTCTCATAAGTCATATGAGCTCTCATATATGTACATTTGTATGTTCATAAAAGTTACCAAGCATGCGAAAAAAATGAGGCCTCAGAAAATAACTAATGTTACTATTTAGTGCTTGTAGGGTCATTGGACCAGTTTTCTTCAAAAATGCAGCTGAAAGTACGCTTACAGCCAACGGATTACCATATAGTCGTATGTATGTATGTACTTATATGTTGGGGCAGCAATCGAGACAGCAAAGTGAATGAATGAAGTTGTCAATTCATGCCACGAAATATTTTAAGTCATTAATTGTCAACATCTGTGAAGTAATGGCCTGTCATTTTGCATGTTTAACAGCCAATTGGTATTTTTTATGACACTTATTGTAGAGCGTCCAATGACTGATGAAGGAATGATGAATTAGAAACATAGAATCTCTCAGTTAAGCCCAATTATGCTCGGAAGAAACCAAGTACTTGGGACTAACCATGGACTGCAAATTGACTTGGAAGTCAAAAAACTTCGAAAGAGTTAGGAAAGCGAGCCTAGCTTTTTATGCCAGTAAGAGAGCTTTAGGTAAGACCTGGGGAATTAAACCTAAGATGGCTCATTGGCTTTATACTGCTATTGTCAGACCCATTCTTCCATATGGAAATGTTGTCTGGTGGTGTGCTATGCAGAAAAAGACCTATTCTAATTTATTAAATAAGGTGCCGAGATCAGCGGAATTAGCAATATGTGGCGTCATGAAAACCACACCATCTATGGATTTGGACAACTTGTTACATCTGCCACCCCTGGATCTCTTCTGCAAATACTCAGCGGCCTGTTCCGCTTTAAGGCTCAAAGCGAGCTCACATTGGAATACTGTCACACATGGACATAAAACCATCTGAGACTCCTATACGGATAGACCCAGTGGTTGCGATTATTACCCTCCCATTCTCTGCTTCGAAAGGAATTTCTCAATGAAAATCCCTTCTAGACTGGAATGGCTTGAAGAAGATCGATCACCCAACACACCCGTTAAGATCTATAGTACATGGACGGATCTAAAATAGATACCGGTGTAGGTTATATTAGATTAGATTAGATTTCTGGAGGGTTGGACAAGTCCAAGCACTCAGTCGGGAGACCATTGTACAACACCCGGATAGACTTCAGTAGGAAGAATAGGGTGGTAAGACAGACAAATTGGTTGGAGATTACTCTTCTGTTGGATTCATTGATGAAGCTTAAGAGATCCGGAAGAGGAAGAGTATAAACTTTATCCATACTCAGTATATCGCAACCCAATATCCTAAGTCTGATTCTGGAAAAAGCCGGACAGCTACGGAGAAAATGCCCTGCAGTGTCGTCATTCTCAAGACAGGATAGGCATATTGGGATGTGTACGAACCCCATAGCAGCCATGTGCTGACCAAAGATCGTTATTTTCCTGTTTGGTTCTTTCACAAAGCACTTGGCTACTCTGCACGAATTCAACTCAGACCAACATCCTCTGTGGGTAGACCTCATGAAGTCGTCAATCCATAGTTGAATCGACGCGAAATTGACACCTAGAAAGGGTTATATTACGAAGAGCTTTTTATCAGTGAATCCTTTAAACTACCGGATCACTGTTGTGTTTTTCAATCGTAAATAAACGCTATTCATGAAGCCTTAAGATGGTTAGAGATAAACAGACAAGGAGTGTCTTACATTTGTCGCCAATCTCTTAATGAGATGGCTAAACAGTATCGTATTATCTTATGCTGGGTTCCAGGCCACAGAGATATACCAGGGAATTGCAGGGCTGATCAACTTGCAAGAAAAGTAACCTGTAAGTCAAACATAAATAATTTTATGGGGGTACCTCTCGCAACTTGTAATTTTCTTGTTATTGACGTACTAATCAATTCTGTAAATCAAAGCCGGATTAGTGTGACTACCTATGAAATTGCTAGGCAAACATGGCCAAAGCTAAATCTACGTCTATTCAAGAATATTATAAAATTGAGCAGACCTCAAATTAGGACCTTAGTTGTATCATAGGAAATCACGCAAGTAGATTAGGCGTTTAAATGCATGATTTCTGTGGCATCGCTGTCTCTATGTGCGATGCGGCTGCCAAACCTAACCTAAAGCTAGATATACACGAGGCAACCGTTGAAGCAACGTGTTGCGGCAACGTGTTGCCTTTGTTTAAGAAACACGTTGCAACCGTTGCTTCAATCTCAGTATTGTGTATAACTGTGGTGCAGGAAAGGTACAAGCGGAAGATACGTAAAATTAAATTTTTTAAATAATTGACGAAATACGTAAAATTACTTCTCTTATTATAATTGACGAACTTTTGTACGAAAATGAGGAAGAAGAGATGCAACAAAAGAAGAGAAAGAAAATTTGGTCCAAAAATTGGCTTTTAAAAAAAATTGAATTTTCGAACGAGAGGCTGCTGAAAGAACTGAAGGAAATGAGCCAGCGGACTATAAAAATTACATTAGGATGAAGGAAGCCCTGTTTAGAAAATTGTTGGACTTCGTAAAGGCCAAAATAACGAAACAAGATACCATAATGAGAGAGGCAATATCAGCAGAAATTAGACTGGCAATAACTTTGCGGTATCTTGCAACAGGAAACTCTTTTGCGGACTTGAAATTTTCGACGGCGGTATCTCCACAAGCTATTGGAAATATTGTCATTGAGACATGCGATACCATCTACGAAGTTTTATATTTTTCACTACTTATATCCTACAGCTCTGTAAAATTTTTATATTCAGTAATAAAACTAACATAATTTTCATTATTTTCAATTGCCATTTTTTCCTTTTTCACTTTATTTTACTCCGCACAAACCTTCTTCTTCGTTTGTTTTCAACGAACTGAATGAGTAAAAGCAGTAAACAATGATACACACGAAGCAACGGTTGCAGCAACCTATCCCAAAAATCAAATTTATTTGATATTTCAGGCAACGGTTGCAGCAACACGAAAATCAATTGGCAACACAGCTACACACGAGGCAACGGTTGCTTCAACATGGCTGGTGTGTATTTAGCTTAACATCTAAGCGCTTCTTTTAAAGGATCCTTTACAATTTTGTATGAAAACTCCTATTCAGTTAAATTTTCGAATATATGGGAAAACCAAATTAATACAATTTTATTAGTGCAACTACAACAATGAAGTCATTGTATAAAGGTTTATTGAATATTAGAAATACAATCAGATAAGCAACGCGCTCCAGTAGATTTCCAGCTCCAATCCAGCGCATGCACATGTGTATGTATGCTTGTATGTAAGTACACACATCTACTTTTCTACTGAGAGTAGAAGAGTTGCTGCGTAATTTTAATTGTAAACAGAAGAATGAGATGCATAAAGTATTTTTGTTTTTAATTTCTGAGAAAAATTCTGCGAAATTTTAAAATTTCCACAAGTGTAGAGGAGCTGTGTGGGAGGCTGTAAATGGTATGTGTGGGAAAAACGGGCTTCTTCCAAAATAAATTGAATAACATTTTTTAACAGGTTCTCACTTTTTAGTTGCATGATGAATATATGTATGTATGTATGTAAATATAATTAAAATAAAAATTCACATGGAAGCGAAAAATACAGTCAAGACGAAAATCACAAAATAGCAGTAAAGACGAAAATGATATGAAATTCAACATGAACTCAAAATAATTTACGATGATGGTTAAATAATTACCCGTGTTTGATGACAAAGGGCGTTCTTGATGGAATTGGTGTTAGCATCGTGTGCTGCCATCTATCAAATTTCAGACTGGTTGATAGGTTAGTTTGGATTTGGCAGCTATTCGAGTAAGGCGTGTTTCGTGATTTTCGCTAAGAAGGAAAAAGGGCAGCATCGTTTTTGTTTTTAGATGGGAAAAAATGTGAGGAGATAAAGGCAAAGTTGAGTGCCGTCTATGAAGACGCTTCGTCATCTAGGACCACAGTTAGATATTGGCTCAACGAATTCAAACCATTTTTGGTGAGAGCGAGCAGGACACCCGGCAGACGTGGTTACCGAGGAAATCATTCAAAAAGTCCACGACATGATTCTCGCTGATCGACAAACGAAAGACTGAGCTAAAATAGAAACGACAGGACCTTTGTTCTGATAACTTCACGTTTATAAAGGACTCTCCAATAAGAGGTGTTATTTTGATATTCAAAGAAAAATGCTATTTTTTAATATAAATGATCGGATGTTTATTTCATTATTAAGAGGAAGGTATGCCGTTAATAGTGGAAAATAACATCAGGCAAATGACCACCTGGCGGCCGCCGTAGCCGAATGGGTTGGTGCGTGATTACCATTCGGAATTCACAGAGAGGTCGTTGGTTCGAATCTCGGTGAAAGCAAAATTTATAAAAACATTTTTCTAATAGCGGTCGCCCCTCGGCAGGCAATGGCAAACCTCCGAGTGTATTCCTGCCATGAAAAAGCTCCTCATAAAAATATCTGCCGTTCGGAGTCGGCTTGAAACTGTAGGTCCCTCCATTTGTGGAACAACATCAAAACGCACACCACAAATAGGAGGAGGAGCTCGGCCAAACACCTAACAGAAGTGAACGCGCCAATTATTTATTTATTTAATGACCACCACGACCACGCTTACAGGACAATATCTTTTTCATGAAATTTTCCATTACCGAATTGCAAAGTGGCTGCCCTATGTCCTCGATAGCCTCACGAATTTCATCTTTGAGGTCTTGAATCGATCCTGGGCTGTTGACGTATACTTTCTCTTTCATATGGTCCTAAAGAAAAAAGTCGCAAGATGTTAAATCACAAGATCTCGGTGGCCAATTGTGATCACCTCTTCGAGAGATAACACGGTCCGGAAACTTTTCCCGTAAGAGATCAATGGTTTCGTTGCTTGTGTGGCACGTAATACCAATACCACCCAATTTCGCTCATAAAGAATCGTTAATCATCTCTCGATAGCCTTTTATATATTTAAATAACACCTGTTATTGGAAAGCCCTTTATATTCAAAATAGTCCCCTCTGCCCTCGATATACTGTTTTGTGCGATCTAAAAGCTTTTCGAAAAAGTGTTTCAGGTAATCGAACGAAATGTCCTTCAAGATATCGGTACAAGCCTTTTGAACGTTTTCCTTTCATGGCAAAATGCAATTTTCCAAATAGGTAGAAGTCCCAGGGAGCCATATCAGGTGAATACGGTGAGTGATTGGCGGTTAAAATGTGATTTCTAGCCAAAAAATCAGTCGAAAGAGGGGATCGATGAGGTGGTGTATTATCATGCAATAAGCGCCAGCTTCCTGCTTCGCGGTATTCAGGGCGAATTCGACGAATGCCACGAACTCCTTGTAAACAATTCCCTTGGAATCGTAAAAACAAATGAACATCGACTTGATTTTTGACTTCTCCAAACGCGACTTTTTGGGTGGGCCTTCCATTCGGCACTTTGACGCTTAGTTTCAGGTTCATGTTGGAAACACCACGCTGCATCACCAGCGACAATTTGTAATGCAAGTTTTCCTCTTTTCTCGCCTCTTTAATGAGGTCTTTCGAATGTTGAATTCTGAGCAATTTTAGGTCCTCAGTTAACTTGTGTGGAATGAAACGTGCCCAGACCTTTCGTGAGTCCAAATGATCAGCTAAAATGCGATAAGTCGATGTTTTGGAGATATTCAACTCCGATTCCATGAAATTCCACGATGATTTCGGTTCATTTTTCATAAATTTACGAACAATTTCGATGGAGTATTCGGTAATTACTGATTTTTGGCGGTCCGTATGTTCCCTCTCATTTATGTCTTCACAACCAGCTCTGAAACGTTTAAACCATGAACTCTGGCATGAGATAGGCAATCATCGCCATACATTTTTTTCATCAATTCAAATGTTTCGGTAAAGGTTTTACCGATTTTAAAACAAAATTTGATATTAGCTCTTTATTCCAAACTCATTTTTGCACCGGTGACACAAACATACTGCACAAACATACTGATACTTTAGACGCAACAACTTCGCTTTCACAGAACCGAATGTCACCAAGCTTTCACTGAAAGTCAGTTAGGGATGTAACTTCCAACGCACTAACTCATTGAAAAGATGGCGCCATCAAAAACATTTTTATCACGCCAGTCTTATTTATTTTGGGCTTCACCTTGTAGTCTCATTAAACTTTATTCTCCATGTTTTGTGTTATATATTGGTTGATTTTGTCGAGTCCCTTTTGAAGTTTAGAAGAATCTGCTTGCGGAAAAGTGTCACTTGCTGGTAAAGCAGTATCATCAGCAAATGTGCTTATAGTTACTCCTTCAGTACAATATTGCTCCCATTATGCTTCCTTGGGAACTTTCGCAGAGCTCAGAGAGATGATTTCCTTCCTTGACGAAGAAATTTCAGTTATTGAGATAAGACCTTATAAGTGTGTAGAAGTTTACAGGGAGAGTGGTTTTAATTTTTTAGAGCAAACCGTTGTGCCATACCCTATCAAAAGCTTGGGCAATGTCGTGAAACGCTATTGTACAGTATTTTTTTTTTGTTCCGATGTATTGTGAATTAACTTGATGTATAGTGCTGTGTTCTCTACGAAAACCGAGCTGATGATTGGGTATTATGTTGGGTTGTTCAATGATGGGGAACAGTCTTTTAAGAATAAGACATTCCATAAGCTTGGAAGTGATCGGTAGCAAGCAGGTTGGACGATACGCTTCATTGAATCTGATTTTTTGCCAGGTTTGAGGACCATTTTAATTTGAGCCACTTTCCATTGAGTTGGAAAATTTCCAATTAGTATTGTACGTTAATTAAGAAATTAAGAAAAACATTTTTCAAATAGCCGTCGCCCCTCGGCAGGCAATGGCAAACCTCCGAGTGTATTTCTGCTATGAAAAAGCTCCTCATAAAAATATCTGCCGTTCGGAGTCGGCTTGAAACTGTAGCTCCCTCCATTTGTGGAACAACATCAAATAGGAGGAGGAGCTGGGCCAACCACCCAAAAAGGGTGTACGCGCCAATTATATATATATATTATACGTTGGCTGTAAAAAGATCGTAGTCGAGCGATTTATTTGTGTTCAGATGTTTAATGGCAGATTTCAATTCGAATTTAGAGAGTTTACGTAAAATTATTGTAAGAGAATTTAAGAAAAATTAATAAATAAAGCCGAATTATTTAGAACAAATAAACATCTGTGTTGTTACTAAAACTTTCCTTCTTTTGTAATTTTCAGTTCTCGGACAGGCTGTAATTGAATCCAATATTAAATTTGGCCATTAATTTTACGGAATTAATTGAAATAAATCAAATCAAAACGGCTCTTAAACGACCCATAATCGAAGTATAACACTTTTTATTAAAAAGGGTCCTTCTATTAGGGCGTGCTCGACTACAGGTGGACACACCTAAAAAATTGAGAACTTTGAAGCCGTTTTTTTTTTTTGGAAATTTGGTTTTTGGATAGATCTGAGCGAACTTAAAAAATCAAACAAAAATAAATGCATACATATGTACAATATATTTTTCGGTATACGATTATAGGAATTTATACTTTATGCTCAAAAATGCGAAAACCTTGACCTCAAAAAATATTGTACAATTTGCGATAAAATTTAATTTACTTCTCAAGTCATAAAATGCATTAATGTAAACAAAGAAAGTATCTAAAAGGTAAATAATAATAAAATGCAGATATGCTTGTTTATATTTTTTCTTTATACAATTATCATTCGAGTGCATACATACATACATGATAAGTGGCACATACATTCACATATACATTTGACATACATATGTATGTATGTCGCTTCCAGATATTTATGAGCATTATGCAGCTCAAATTGTAATACTCATAGCTCATCGCCAACCTAACCCAGTGCCCTAATTCAGTTGCGTACAGCGCACACCCGGCTTCTCGGCTGTCAAGCTGTTGTCGGCATTCTTTCTATGCGCTCGTATCGCATTTGGATGTTTTTACCGCCTTTTAATTAGGGTACCTATGTATGTATGTAATTTGAGCACACAAAGCGAATAAGCTATTATACCTTCTGCCAAAAAAGTACCGTTATTTGGCTAATAAATCGCAAAATCGGGGCGAATTGATGTAAGGGGAAGTTCCTAGAGCAACTGACTTGTTGTTTTTCTTGCGATTTATTTATTTGGATGTCAGGGGGATCTGTTTTTCTTCTTGCTTTGCTTGTTTGTTTACATTCTAATTGAAATTTTAGATATTCATCAAATTGCAAAAACAGTGGAATTTCGTTTTTCGACTAATCTTCTCTTTGAGACGTCGCATAACACCCAGATAATATTCTATATTTACCGTCTGGCCATTGCTTTACTTTTTGAATTTCGTCAATCCCTTTAAGCGTGATTTTTTTTAATTCTCAGTCTTTTTTTTGCTTGATTGGCGCGGTAACCGATTAACCGATTTTGGCCGAGTTTAACAAAGCGCACCAGACGTTTCTTTCTCGTGTTAACCGACGCCAGTTGGACACACCAAGTGAAGCCAAGTCCTTTTCTACCTGTTCTTTCTAACGCAAGGCCTCCATCCTCTTCTTCTATTAACCATCAGCTAGTACCGCATCGAATTCTTTCAGAGCTAGTGCGTTTCTTTCCATTCGGACGATATGATCAGCCAGTAGAGCCGATGAATATTTATTCGCTGTACCGTGTCTATATCGCCGTAAAGCTCATAAAAAACAAAAATAAATAATTGACGCGTACAATTCTGTTCGATGGCTTTCCGTACTCCTCCTCCTATTTTTCATTTTTCCGTTGGACTACTTTCTTTGGGGTAAGTTGAAAAAAGGTGAAAGGTGTACGTCGATAAGCCAGCAAGAATTCAAGAGCTAAAGGATGAGATAATTCGGCACATTAACGGCATAGAACCTCAATTATGCTTCAGCGTCATCGAAAATTTGCACCATCAGATGGAGGTGTGCCGCCGAGGCCATGGCTGCCATTTGGCCAATATTTTATTCTATATGTAATTGAGCCATACCAATATTATCATAATAAAGAGAAATAACAAAAATTTCCTAAAAAAATTGTATTTTATTCAAAATCAACACCGGCTCTTGAAACTTAACCATCCTTTATTTGATGTTCCAAATGGTAGTTATGCACCAACCGTAAAGCTCATACAGCTCTTAATCCAACGCATGTGATTCGCCGTCGCCAACGTGAAAAGTTGCACACATCTTCCACATAATCTTTGTCTCAAACACTCCAAGGGACGTCGCGCCAGATGTTGTCATCGTCCAAGCTTCTGCACCATACGTTAGGACAGGCGTGATGAGAGCCTTATAAAGTGTTAGTTTTGTTCGGCGAGAGAGGGCTTTACTACTCCATTGACTACTGACTGTTGGCAAGAAAGATTTTCCATTCGGTTCCAAGGCTGACTTTGTTATCGGTGTTAATGCTGGTTGCTAGATAAACGAAGTCTTTTACTACTTCAAAATTATAACGGTCAATAGTGAGGTACACGAGGGCGCTCTCGTCAATACCTGGCTATTTTCTGACAGAATGTGTATATACGTAAGAGATTATAAATATGTAATTGCCCCAATAAATACGCTGATAAATAATTTTCCGCGATTATGTTATGATTTTTGCCAAGTTTTTTCTATACCTCAAAATATTTATGGCGCACAGCTGTTTGGGTTCACAAGCAAAGTTCCCAATGGAAGCGAATTTTTGGTTCACATTCGTACTAAGTCATATAAAGAGCACACACAATAGCTGACTTGCTTTATACTTGTTTCTATGTATGATATAAAAAAATAAGAATCTTGTGTTTTAAGATAAAATCTAAGAAGTAAAACAAAAAACAGTAATAAACTTATTTATAAGGAAAGTAGTTTGAAAAATTATTAATTGTTTGGCTTAATCGTCATAGAAAAATATTGATTAATCACCTTAATAATAACTCAATAATATTTCATTTACAGTAGAAATACTAGTAAAACAGTTTTAATATTAAACAAATTTAAATGTTTAATTATATTTCTAAATTACTTCAGCTGCTTGTGCAGACAAGCTAAAAAACGTTCACATATGCATTAATTACCAATAAATCCACAAAATTAATCTACCCGTTCACATATGGCAGATTACCTGCAAAATTGACAATCAGCTGTCAATACGGTTGTGAAAGGTTTTTCTTCATAGAAATTATTTTGGTGGAATATTTCGGTGTTTTTGGTTTGTTTAATTATTATTAGGTTAGCTTAGGTTATGGTGGTGGTCGGTCTGCACGTCCAACTCCAACTCACTTAGACCTTACAGGTCCGTGTGATACCACTGCGCTACACGGAAACCTCATTTACCTTCCTTCGTGGAACCATTTTGTGGGTCTTATGAAACGTAGTATTGACCCCAACTGAACGCCAGACACTTCCGCAAGAGAATTGAAAAAGTATTTCCCTAGGCAACCTGCTTTGATTTTAGCTAGGGCTAGATAATTGCAAAGGAAGTGCTCGACTGTTTCTTCCTCTTCCTCATATCTGCAACTTCTGCAATATTCATGGGAGAAAACTCCTAGTCTCGAGGAATGCCTGCCAAATAGCCAGTGACCGGTTAAACAAGCCACGACCTTCGATATATTGTCTCTTGAGAGACTAAGCAATTCCTTTGTTCTTTTCTTGTTTATTTGTGGCCATAGTAGCCTAGCTGTTAGACACGTATCTTCATTTCTCCATGACTTATTGGCCTCTTGGATAATGTGGTTTTTTATTATTAGTTTGCTCGTGGCCATGGGTATTCCAATGGTACTTTTATCACCCAGCAGTTGAAGAGCAGTACCCTTTCTGCCTAGCTTATCAGCTTTACAGTTTCCATCAATATCTCTGTGCACCGGAACCCAAATAAAGCTGACCTTGAATACGACACTAATATCATTCCTGTGCAACCTTCGATCTTAGTATAGCCGCATTCATTGATTTAATGGCCGCCTGGCTATCCGAGAATGTATTTATAGTCGTTTTTGTTACGGCGTGCGTATTTACATAGATATGTACTAAAATTGATAACAACTTAATTATATTTAATTTACAGTAAGACAGTTTTAATACTAAAACAATAAATTTCAATTTTAATTATATTTCTAAATTACTTCAGCGTCTTCAAAAACACAAGCTAACCAACTATGTACAAGTATAGGAATTTCTGTCATATACCTATTTCGTTTAGGCAAATGTTTTGACCTAGCCTAGTTACGTTCGGAATATTTTACTACAATTTCCTGGCACTATTATTCCCTTAAAGAGGTTGAGCGAGCCATTCTATAAAGCTCGGCTCCACTCGAGCTGGTTGAATTATATTTTTGACATTTTATTGCACCCTGAGTAATGTATTTTAAAGCAAAAGTAGATTTTTTGAAATTAAAACTTTCATTTATGGGAATTCAACATGCAAAAAAATTAAATTTTTTTCTATGTACTAAAGCAAAGTTAATTAAAGTGAGGTATAAATTAAGCCTTTCGTAGCTAGAAAAAGTTGCAGTAATCTGTAGAATATTTCAAATCAGTTATTAGATCAGAGGCCGCTAATCTTACTCGTGCGAGCAGTACACTTAATATAGTATACCTACAAGAATGATAGAAACTGAGAAATGTTTGCGCCCATCAGAGAGTGCGTGGCGTCACATTAGCTGAGTTGTGCAGTGTTGCCAACCATTTGCTCTTCGCAATAATTTTAGTGCTTTTTTATACCCGAAATGCGAAATTTTTTAAGTTTGGTGTTTGTTCCTTTTTTTATTTAAAGCTGCCCAAACTATAAGTTAAAAAAACTGTATTATTATTAAACGAAAGAATGTTAAAAAAGGTCACTCTGAGAAGATTTTAGTGCTAATGAAAATATGTTGATTCTTATAAAATCTGATATTTGAAAGCGCAAATTTAATTTTTTGCTCCTTTTAAGGTTATGCGAGAATATTAAATCTTCTCTCAACTCTTTTCATCATTGAAAACCTTTTTACTCATTTTAAAAAGCTGTACCTGTAAAATTTCTAAAAAAAAAATTTCTTTTATAAAATGTTTATAAAATCCTTTAAGAATATGTCAAAAGATTTTTAGAACGTAAATTTAAGTATTTCTTATATTATAGATCGTCAACCGTGACGACTCTATTCTTTGCGTTCGAGCGCTGGGAGAGGAATTTTCATGTATTCAAACTTTAGACGCGTTTTTCTCAAAACTATATTTTTTGAATTGGCGTACACGATAACTCGAAAAGTTATTGACCGATCTTCCTGAAATTTTGCACACATCTTTGTTATGATATTACTTTCTATGTGAAATTACAAGTTGTCGAAAATTATTCGAAAAAATATTTTTTTCGAAGGAAAAACAGTAGGACAATTCGCCCCAAAATTAAATTTTTTTTTTGAAGCGCTTTATTCCGCGAATTTTTTTTCCATTTTTTTTAATTCTTATAGAAATTATGACGTTAATAAAAAAAATGTTTGTTTTTTTGTAATGGTAGTGGAAAATGTGGCCGTTTACAGGTATCTGTCCCCTTCTTAAAACCGTAGAAGTGTAATCGTTTCTTCCGGTGGGACATCAAAAGCTGCTTAGTGGGACATCAAGAGCTATATTCACAGTAAAAATAAGTAAAAAAATACCAGAAAATACTGAAAAAACCATGACGACTTTTTTACAAAAAGAGAACCTTATCTTGTCACAAGCGTCAAGAACGAATCAACTCTAATATTTACTATAGCTGGAAGGACGTAAATGCTATTATATATCCTGAAAAATAATGAAATTTCGGGATTTACAAGTGGTCCGGTATTGAACGCTTTAGTTAGAACTCAAATGCTTAAAAGTATTTGCAATAATTATATTATACATATCCCCCAACCAATCGTAATTAAGCGTTAATTGACAAATATTTATTTTTGTATTGAGTTAACAATTTTTAATTACAATAATTGAGCAAATGCTTGCCAGAACTGCCTCTACATATGTACGTACATACGAGTAGTATTTACAGATTCATTTGCCAAATTATTTCGGTAGACGTACCTATGTCCAACTGTTTGTTCACTTGTCGACGCATATATGTAGGAACATATAAGTCCATATCGCCATTCGTCCGGCTGTCTGCCCATCCGGTAATTCGTCTACTTGTTAATTGGCATTTTGACACATTTGACATGTTCACGGCTCTCTCGTTGTTGGAATGCACGCAACCATAGCTCGTTGTTTGCATGTATTGATTTAATTAAGATAGAGCGTCGAAGAGCTACATATTTACATTGAACGAAGAACCTTTGTACGAACACTTGTCTGCCACTCTGTCGGTGGCTGCATTTGTCTAACGAGCACAATCAGTGATTTGATTTTTATTTGAAGTTAATTTGTGTTTTATGAATAAAAATTGCATATAAATTTGCAATTTCTGCATCTAAAAAAAATATCCAAGTGAGCCACATAGATAAGATGGATGCTTTCAGTGGCTGTGATGATTTTGATTTTATTTTGCATTCAAATGGCGGCGCTTTGTTTGACCCATTAAGCGTTGATGAGATCCAATTTTTTACGCTTTCGGCATTTATTTATATAAAAAATTCAATGCTACTTATAAAGAAAATAAAAGCGTAAGCCGGTTAACGCACAGATATTTGCATTGACGGAATACATTAGGCCGGGTCTACCATGCAAAAGGGGGGAAAAATATAATTAAAAAAAACACACTTTTGAAAGCTTCTATAGAAAGCATCTCGAAATAAGAAAACAAAAACAATTTTTTTAGAAAGAAATAACCAAAAAAGAAAGAAAAGAAAGGAAGAAGGGACATTGGATTAGAGGATGACGACCAACAGTGACTATTTACGTTCGTATTAACCACTTCCGGCTACTGATAAATTTCACCAGATGTGTGATATTTAAGGGGTTACATACGTCCAGCAGGACCAAAAATGCGTTGAAAGAAAAACTGTTTTTAGAAGGGATAACAATAGAAATAAATATAAAAAATTTTATACATTGTTTATTAGTACTTAAATATTAAAAAAAAATTATTTTAATTTTTCTTGACAAAAATTAGTATATTATATAAAAAATCACGTGACCCAAAGTACAATGAAAAAAGTTGCTCCACGGTCTGTAAAAAAAAATTTTGTAAAATAAAGTCATAGTTATAGTTTGTCGAGCCGAATTTTTGAATTTCGAGTTTAAAGTTTCAAGTGCATTTTGCTCGAGGCAGTCGGGCAGTTATGATACATTTTCTACCATATCTTTGTATATATGGGGAATTTTTAAATCGAATTCCACAGAAATATGATTAAAAATATAAAGAATAATATATATAGAAATATATTAGAAAAAACTTTTTCTTAATTTTGGTGTTTCACCGAGATTCGAACCGACGTTCTCTCTGTGAATTCCGAATGGTAGTCACGCACCAACCCATTCGGCTACGGCGGCCGCCAAAGAATAATATTCTGTAAAAAATCGATTTTTTGAAAATTCTGGACGTATGTAACCCCTTAATCCTGCAATATCCGCAGGTGTAGCGAAAAAGTGTGAGACCAGATGTCTAACCATTTGCCCGACGAGAGAAGAAGGTACTGAAATAATTCCAGGACGCCTTTCAGATAGCTTCACCACAAAGGACTGCAAGCTATCCCAGGACTCACCGCATGAACTCCTAACGGACAATGTCCGGTAAGGATACCCACCAAATTCGGGAGCTGCGGCTTTGTCCCTCGATCCCCTCCGATCTACGCGTGGCCAGAAAGATCTCGCCAGTTTGCACGTTTGTGCATTAGCCCAGCGCTCGCTGAGTTGACACGTGGCCCATTTCTCCATGGGCACAAGCTTTCAAGGGAACCCCAATCCCTACATTTTGTGATGAAACCTAACAAATTAAGCAATTGAATTAAAACCCGATTTAGGCAAAAGAAAGTCTAGCTGATGTGAATTGTATACTGCAATGAAATAGGGTTGGAATGAATGACCGAAGTGCTCGAGAAATAGATGCTTCTTTTTTTCTTTTTTTGAACTGTTAAAGTACAATTTTATACAGAACAATAAGTAAATATAAAACGACATTTAACCAACTCGCTGTATTTATTTTATTGACTTCATTGTTTATTGCTTCATTATTGAATTGGTTTCAGTCTATTTGGACAAACATATTGTTGAGAATCTATCTTAATGTAGCTACATAACTTTTTTTAACCCTTTATTATTGTTTCTATTTAAACTTAAAATATTTAAAATTTGTCTTTCTTTATATATATAAGCCCCTTCTCTGGGAGTTCTCTTAAAATGTTTCCAGTTCCTGGTGACTTCGTAGCAAGTCTCTTATTTCTTCTAAAGTAACATTTTTTGGTTTGCATGTACCTTTTTTTGCGTGGGTCGGGGAAAGGTTTCCATTAACGCATTGTTGGTGAAAGTACTTTTGAAGTGTTTTGCTATAGCTTTCTATAGTGAATAGTTTGTCGTTATACCCGTCCAAGATTTTCGATGCGTCTCTTAAGTTTCCTATTTTTATGGTCGAAAAGCATTTTTTTGATTTCCTTTGAAGCTGCGTTCAGCTTGCTTTTGTCAAGTGGTTGCTAGTGGAACAGATAGTTTCTTTTTACATAACTTAAGTCGTACTTTGGTAATGACGATACAGACTATTTACCAAGCTTTACTCGATATATTGATTAGCACCTTTACTTTAGTTCTTGAATCCCTTCTTCCGAAGATGTTGCCAAGAGAATATTAGCCCTTGATAACTCCGTATTCGTATCCGTATCCTGTAATCGCTCCTCCGTCCGATGTGGATGTTTTCTCTACTGAGCTATTTAAAAACTGTCCAGACTTTAATCGGTCCCTCAAAATTACTTTTAACAAGTCTCGAGCTTTACTAAAAATTACTATTTCTCAAGAATGGTAAAAAAATCATGACGAACAGATAGGCCCATCTCCAAACTTTCGACTGTTTCTAAACTATTCGAGTTTGTTATTTATGAAAAATTATATTTTGCTATCCACGTAACTCGATGCTAATAGGCTGAGCGAGACAGCAACAGAGACGGCTTGGTGACGATATTTAAAGAGGTGGGGCTCAAAAAAAATACTCTGATTATATGAAGAAGGCATAATAGGTATTTCAGGCCTCAGATTCCAAGTTATGACACACAAATCATTTTCGTCCTTTTTAGGGCGGTCCAAAAACGTTTTTCTTTGTATCACATAAGCCGTCAAACTTTGGTGGTTTATTGCACCATTTTCCACCAGCTCTAATATACATATAACACATTCAAATATATGTATACTCGTACATACATGGATGTATGTGTGCGCATATGCATTATTGCCTACATTAGCTTTAAATATTTCCAGCTCGTTTAATTAATTAAGATCATAAAACTAAGATTTTAATTAGATAAGTGATAAAATCCAGCAATGCCAACAAATCTACTGTTAATACTAATACACTACGTGTACCCATACATACCTACATATACACATACATACATCTGTGTACGCAGCCAGTATTTTATTTGTATACAAATTCGCTTGTCAAATTAAGCCAATGAGAAGGTCAAACAAATAAAAGTGAAACTAAAATTAATTACAATGCAGCACTAAATAAAAGTTACTTAATAATAATAAGAATTTAAAAAATTTAACTTAAAAGTCCCAGATTTAATTTGGGAATTTTGCTATTGTAAATAATAATAAAAAAATAAAAAAAACGAATTTTTGGAATTTTTAGAAATTACACTGAATTTGAATAAAAATAAAAAATAAATAAAAAAAATAAAAAAAAAACGAATTTTTAGTTTACTATAGAATTTTTAGAAATGACGCTGAATTTGAATAAAAATAAAAAATAAATAAAAAAAATAAAAAATACGAATTTTTAGTATTTTATAGAATTTTTAGAAATGACGCTGAATTTAAATAAAAATAAAAAATACGAACTTTTAGTATTTTATAGAATTTTTAGAAATGACGATGAATTTAAATAGATAAAAAAATAAAAAAAATACGAATTTTTAGTTTACTACAGAGTTTTTAGAAATTACTCGGAATTTAAATAAAAATAGAAAATACGAATTTTTAGTATCTTATAGAATTTTTAGAAGTTACACTGAATTTAAATAAATGCAAAATAAATAAAAAATAGGAATTTTTAGTATTTTATAAAATTTTTAGAACTTACACTGAATTCAAAATAAATAAAAAATAAAAAATAGGAATTTTTAGTTTACTCTAGAATTTTCAGAAATTACGCTGAATTTAAATGGATAAAAAAATTTAAAAAATACGAATTTCTAGTTTACTATAGGATTTTTAGAAATTACTCTGAATTTAAATAAATAAAAAAAAATAAAAATTACGAATTTTCAGAAATTATACTGAATTTAAATAGATAAAAAAATAAAAAAAATACGAATTTTTGGTTTACTATAGGATTTTTAGAAATTACGCTGAATTTAAATAAATAAAAAAAATAAAAATTATAAATTTAAGTAAATAAAAAAAATAAAAATTATGGATTTTCAGAAATTATACTGAATTTAAATAGATAAAAAAATAAAAATACGAACTTTCAGTATTTTATAGAATTTTCAGAAATTACGCTGAATTTAAATGAATAAAAAAATTAAAAAATACGAATTTCTAGTTTACTATAGGATTTTTAGAAGTTACGCTGAATTTAAATAGATAAAAAAAATAAAAATTATGAATTTTCAGAAATTATACTGAATTTAAATAGATAAAAAAATAAAAAATAAAAATACAAATTTTCAGTATTTTATAGAATTTTCAGAAATTACGCTGAATTTAAATAGATAAAAAAAATAAAAAAAATACGAATTTTTAGTTTACTATAGAATTTTTAGCAATTACACTAAATTTAAATATGTATATAAAAAAGAAACATAAAAAATATTATAAAATTCTTATAAATTACGCTGAATTTAAATAAATAAAAAATTAATTAAAAAAGTCGAGTTTGTCAGAAGTGGGATTCGAACCCACGCCTACAGAGTAGACTGCGACCTGAACGCAGCGCCTTAGACCACTCGGCCATCCTGACGTGTGCGAAGCGTTCGCAAAATGCCACATACAAGCTAATGTACGAAGTCTGAATATGAGTCACAATTTTTTTTACTCTGTGTACACCAACAAAATATGTATGTACTGCAATGTATTGAACAGCCGAAAGAAAATATTTTCGTTTGAAAAAGAGATTCTTTTTTCAATTCATCGTAGTTTAGTATTTGCAGAAGTCGTGAATAAAATGCAAGCATTATAGATTGCTGAACTTATTTTATTTCATTCGAACTAAGATGCGCTAATTTTTTAAAACTCTTAGAAACTATTCTATATTACCATGCACAATATGTAAAATTAATCACATTGAAAGTATTTCAATTGTGAAAGTATGGTGTGGTACGTCAATTATATTTGACACTTGTAAGCTTAAGAGCTGCAGTATACAAACAGACAAACCATGGAGTGCGTAGAGGACAAAATAAAGGTTTCCATCACTCAAAATCATGTCAATAAAATGTCAAGCAAATTTGACCGAAATTTTCCTTTTTTTGGAAATATGTCTGCCAAAATTCCAATTTTTACTTTTTTTCTTTCCTTCGTTCAAGCACGAGCTTATGGTCTTAACTAAAACACTTATTTTTGTTTTTTCATTTTCGATAATCCTGTCAGGAATTATGCTGACAACCTTTTTTTCGAGGGGTCACCGGAAATGACGTCACAACGGAGGAGTTTTAACTTTTGTTTTTTGTAATTTTCAGAAATTATTCTTTAAATATTTATCTATAAGACAGAAAACAGTTTGAATTAAATAAATAATTGCCTCTCTCAGCCTGCCAGGCTCGCTTGTAGTTTGAAGTAATCCGTTTGCTAACCGTGGCTTTGATGGCTGTTAAAGAGAGTTGCAGAACGGCCCACGGGCTAAAGAAGGCCAAAGCCTCAAAACCCCTCCTAGCTAAAGAGTCAGAGATCTCGTTACCGGCGATATCCACGTGTACCGGGACCCATGCTAACTTCAGGTTATTGTGTCTAGCGACACAGTTCAGCCTGAATTTACAGGACTCAACTACCCTTCAAGTGGAAGTGGAGGGCTGTCTAAGGCCACGAGCGCACCTTTGCTGTCGCTGCAGACACATACAATTCTGCCTCGCCACAACAAAGTTCATTGCTTCTGGAATAGCATACACCTCCGCTTGAAACAAAGATGCATGCATTTCAAAGTGTGGTTCTGTACCGCTGTATTCCACGTAGACACCAGAGCCGGAACCGTGCTTGGTCCAGGAGCCATCCGTGAAAATGCGAAAACAATTTGTTTCTTCATTTAACGGTCACATTAACTTTGTCTTATCTACTTCTTACTCTATCTTTTTACGCTTACTTAGCTCGAAGTTCTCAGACCTTTACACTCTCAAAATACTGTTCACTTCCTTTGTTCGCTCTAGATTATAATATGCGAATATAAGAATATTCGAATTTCAACTTTTTTGTGGCGATATGTTGGTACTTACGTCTCTCACTCATGCCGATGAATTCGGCCATTTTTAATGTTCAGTTAATTGTTGACAGCTGCTTTGCTTGCACGTGTTTCGGCTCGTCTTCGATTTTTACCTATTCAAAAAGATGAATCAAAGAACCTGTATGAAATTTTGTGTGAAAAACGAAATTAACTGGACGGATGCATTCCGAATGTTGAATGTGTCATACGAAGAAGTTACTTTGGATCAAAGCAACGTTTATCGGTGGTACAAAATGTTCTCAGAAGGCCGAGAAGATGTGAACGACGAAAAGCGTGCCGGACGCCCGAGCACTTCAACAACAGACGAACAAATTGATGAAGTGAAGAGAATAGTATTGGCCAATCGTCGAATTATCGTTAGAGAAATTACTGAGGACCTAGATATATCGATTGGCTCGTGACATTCGATTTTTTTCAATGATTTGGGCATGAGACGGGTCGCCGCAAAATTCGTACCAAACCTGCTCAATTTCGACCAAAAGCAAAATCGCATGAACATTGCTAATGAGACTCTGTCCGCGACTACCCAAATTTGCTCCAGAGGGTCATAACTGGTGATGAATCGTGGGTTTATCGTTATGACGTGGAAATCAAAGCTCAATCATCTCAATGGAAGCTGCCGGACGAACCAAGACTGAAAAAAGCGCGCCAAGTTCGGTCGAATGTACAAGTTTTGCTTACCGTTTTCTTCGATTGCAGGGGCGTTGTGAATCATGAGTTCTTGCGACAGGGTAAAATGGTCAATAAGGAATATTACCTGCAAGTTATGCGCAATTTGCGCAAAGCAATCCGCCAGAAACGCTCGGATTTGTGGAAGAACGAAAATTGGCTCTTGCATCACGATAACGCCCCTCCTCACACATCGTTGCTTGTGCGGGACTTTTTAGGCAAAAACTACACACCAATGATGCCACAGCCACCGTGTTCCCCAGATATGGCCCCCTGTGACTTTTTCTTGTTCCCGAAACTGAAGAGGCCCATGAAATCACGACGCTACGCTACGATTGACGAGATAAAGACGGCATAGAAGGAGGAGCTGAACAAGATAAAAAAAAATTATGATTTTTTGAAGTGCTTCGAAGATTGGAAAAAACATTGGCACAAGGGCATAATATCTCATGGGGATTACTTTGAAGGGGACAAAATTGATATTAATGAATAAATATATAATTTTTGAAAAAACACAAAATTCGCAATACTTTTTGAACACACCTCGTATGTTGAGAAATTGAACAGAAATCCATCTCTGCCACGGAGCGTTCACTTTCATATCTCCACTACAACTCGACGCAAAACTTATGCTCCTATGCCGTACGATGAGAAAATTAAATGAGATTTCGAGCGCTATTTCGCTTGACTTTTCGTCCTCAAAGAAGGAATTATATGAATTTTTATATTCAGTTTGTAATTTGTTTAATTATCTTTCAGACTTTAAACTAATAAATAAAATAAATACTAAAAAATATATAACTCCATTTTCTAAAATCCCAAAATATTATCGCAAACAAAGATACATATGTAAATAAAGAATTAAAAAAAAATTTTAATTAGATATCACACAAAAAGTGACCTACATTAGTATGAAAAATGTGTTAATTTGCAAGTACAGTGCTATCTCGGTAATCCAGACAGCCATTAGCCAGAGGCCGTTAGGAAATGTCCGGATTAAAGATGATGAATGACAGCATGAAAATTAGCAACATAGTTTTAAGAATTATTTTTTACTAAAAAAATTTAGCTTTCATGAAATACAAAGCAAAAAACAAAGTAAAAAGTAAAAAAAAAATCCGTTTGCGGCCTTTTTAACTCTTTGCGCACGGATTTATTTGAGAAAATATATTTTGATTGCTTAGGTTATTATGTAAAATTCTCTGGACTTTGAACCGACCGATTACCATCTTTTCCGGTCCCTGTCAAACCATATGAAGGGCGTCACCTTCGATAACAAAGAGATTATAAACAGTCACGACGAATATATAATTGATTAACTTATGGATATAATTAATGTTTTTTGTTTAAATAAACGTCTTCGGTAAAAACGCTACGAACTTATTTCCCAACCTAATATCCAGTCTGTGTCAGAAGAAAGGAACCGGTTTTTTTTTTCTTGTAACTTCAACATATATTTCGTTCTGCTTTTTGCTGCTTAATAGTCCCACTCAAGGGCTACGACGCCAGTGCTAACTCAGGTTAGTGTCGTTCGAAACTTTCCCGTAAACGCACCCAAACAAAAATGAGTGAGAAGTACGCGAAGCGTTTCGAGGCGGTATTTTTGTGGAAACAAGAAAGTTGCGTTACAGTAATGGATTGGCCTTCCCTGCCCCCAGATGCCAACCCCATTTAAAATGTGTGGGGAATAAAGAAACGCATATTTTCGGAAAGCCAGTCCACGATTTAAAGCAACTCGTGTGTCAAGTTCGCAAAATCTGATCCTCCTTGTCGACGAGCTACGCCGAAAAGCTGGTTCAAAGCATGAAGATAATGAGGCTATACTCGACAAAGATGAAGACTATATGGCTTATTGAGCAATTGCGACTCATAGTTTTGTACATTCTTTCATGCAAAAAAAAATTTAAATATATATCTTTTATACTTCATGAAGAAACGCGGTTCTTTTTTTCTCACACAGACTATGTATATCAAGCGGTTAATATACAAGGTGGCGCAAAATCAATCAAGCGATTTTGTTCGTAAAAATTATAAATCTTCCTATAGAAATTGGTAACTCCTAAGACCCTCAAGCTAAAAAGTGCATTGTATTCAAAGTTTTGGCAAGTAAAAGGGTAGTTGGTCAAGCAGGAAAGGAGAGAAGTGACAGAAAGAAAGAGATAGAATAGAATAGAACCAGAAACAGAGGTAGCGAATAAGTGAGAATTTTCCAGATTCTTTGGTAAATCTTAAAATATCTTCCAGTTTGAGAGAACGAATATTACTCATTCCCATGGCATAAGAACCCAAAATTCGTAGGCTTGTTCTAGCAAAGGCAGGACACTCTAAGCAAAACAGGCAAATGGGGTCCTCAATGACTCCAATTGTGGTCACATGCTGATCCCATAGGTTGTGTCCTGTAATTGTACCAACCATCAACCGGACGCATTTTCTTTTAAGTCTTAGAAGAAAATCCGAACTAAACGATTATTTATTCAATCTCGTGTCAGGCTTGTAGCAGTGCTCGGATTATGGAGACAGTACTGTACTGGCTAATACACACACACGCACTATTGTATTAAACATATGGATCTCGTGTTCGCGGGCGTGTGTTGCCACTATCGCAACGTCAGCATTGCACACTGCCAATGACAATTAATCAAGTGACGCGCGGTCACGCACTACAACGATTGTGTTTGTTCACCGCCAAATGTCATGCGCGCGGTTGGTGTGTGCGAATTAAATTTTTGTGTTTTACTCGTATTAAATGATAAATGTGAAAAACTTAGTGAATAACAAGTAAGGAAGTGCTTTATTCGGTTCGGACCGAACTTTCAATGCACGTCTATATTTTAATAAAAATTAAGTTTTCTTGCTTTTTTGATAAATAGTTAAAAGGATAATATGAAAGACGAGCCCTGAATGAAATAAAGAACTGAGTTGCCCGCAGAAGTGAATAGCAATCGATATTTACATTTCTCATGCAAAGCACAAAAGACAGAGAGAGAGTTTAGTTTTTCTGCTTTTGAGGGACTTAAGGTTAATTAAAAGGAGAAGGGTGCCTCAGAGTGGGGGAGAGAGAGGGTAGTCTCTAGTAGAGAAGAGATACCTCAGGGGTTGATGGGAACAGATTTAAGGCAAATTGAAGGAACTAATGGCACATTTAAGCAAGATTTTCTGAATACGCTCTGAATTTGGGCTGCGTCTGGATTTTTGGAATCAATGAGAGTGAGAGTTATAGTTTGTATTATCAGAGGGAAAGACGGAACTTTAATTCCAAGACATAAATTTGTGCGTGTTATCCTATCTAAATAATTTTATACTTATGTCAGATCTAAATGAGGTGGGGAGAGTTTATTAAGTTTTCTTAAAAATAGGTGTGATACCGCCAATTTTTCAACATTTGTATTTTTTTTTATTTACGAAATTATATTGTAGTAGTTTTGCTGTGTTCTTTTCTTTTTCAAGAATTATCGTTATATAGGGTTTCCCAATAACAGGTGTTAACAGTGAATGGATTGCGCTATCGAGAGATGATTTTTTATGGCCGGAACAAATGGAACAACACTTCAACTCTCGACAGAAGCGAACTATCGTGGCGTCAGTCTTGACAAAACGCTTACGTGGAATTCCCATATTGAGAGAGTTACTTCAAAAGCCACAAGGGCATTCTTTGCCTGCACAAGGCTTTTTGGTAACACATTGGGACTAACCCTAGAATGACCTTCTGGACATTCACCACAGTTGTGAAACCCATAGTCACTTATGCATCCTTAGCATGGTGGCCCAAAGTCAAGCAAAGAAAAAGCAGTGAACGAATTAAACAAACTGCATCGCCTAATATGTGTTAGTATTACAGGGGCTATGAAAACATGTCCCACGGATGCATTCCTGAACATACCACCGCTTCCAATCTTAATTGAAAGGGAAGCTCGCTCGAGTGCCTTAAGATTAAAAGGTATATCTGAACTTAAAAGTGGGGATATGAAAGGACATTCAAAGATCTTAGAAGACTTCCTACATAGTCCCATTCTTCATAGGGATGATATACTATCACCCAAACCAATACTCTTCAGGAATTTCCAAGTTATAATTAATGAACGAACAGACTGGAGAACTAACTCTATCACTTTCAAACCTGGCTCCCAGCTATGGTTTACTGATGGGTACGAATTGGAAAATGGTAGAACAGGGGCAGGAATCAATGGGCCTAAATTCAAAAAATCGATTCCGATGGGATCCTACCTAACGATATTCCAGGCGGAAATACATGCCATCGAAATATGTGTGAGAGAGGGCTCTAAAAGCCCTTCTATCAACAACTATCACCTCCAAATTGGTAAATGATTGCCTAAACCTTCTCAACACGTTAGGGAACCTCAACATAGTAACACTAGGCTGGATTCCGGGACATGAAGGACATGAGGGAAATGAAATGGCTGATGACCTTGCAAAACAAGGATCAAATATGCAACTTACGGCTCCTGAGCCTTTCTGGGGACTCACAAAAGGCCATATTAATGAATTCCTTAGGAAATGGGAAGAAAGAAAACTTACTGCACACTGGCTAAACTATGCCGGTCAGCGTCAAGCCAAACTATTCCTAAATCCCAACAACGGAATATCTGACAAGCTTCTCTCACTAAACAGAGTAGATCTGCGTCTTTTAACAGGATATCCTACAGGTCACTGCAGCCTGAGGTATCATCTATCTGAGACCAATGTCTGCCGCTTTTGCGAAATGGACATAGAAAGCTCAGAACATGTGCTTTGTGAATGTCCTGCGTTGGGCAGACAGAGACTTCATCACCTTGGTGGTATCGTAGTATCTCCATGCAAACTTTGGAATAACAATCCCAAAAAGTGCTAAAATTTTTAAAAAGCCTAAAACTCTAGGGTTACAAAAATAGGCCTTTCACAATAGATCAGCTCTGGTCGCAGTGCGAAATGGCCTTCAAATAATAATAATGGCCGGAGTTGGATGGTATTGATTTGGGCAACGTTTATTTTCAACAAGGCGGCGCTACGTGCCTAACAAGCAACGAAACCATTGATCTTTTAAGGGGAAAATTTCCGGACCGTGTTATCTCTCGAAGAGGTGATCACAATTGGCCCCCGAGATCTGGTGATTTAACACCTTGGGACTTTTTTCGTTGGGGCCACGTGAAAAAGAAGGTCTACGCCAACAGCCCAGGGTCGATTCAAGACCTCAAAGATGGAATTCGTGAGGCTATCGAGGACAAAGGGCAGCCACTTTGTAATTCGGTTATGGAAAATTTCATGAAAAGGATATTTCCTGTAAGCGTGGTCGTGGTGGTCATTTGCTTGATGTTATTTTTCACTATTAACGGCATACCTTCCTCTTTAAAATGAAATAAACATCCGATCGTTTGTATTAAAAAATAGCATTTTTCTTTGAATATCAAAATAACACCTCTGTTTGGAAAACCCTATACTTGAAGCGGACCTAGTTATTGATCGATTTCGCCCATTTTCCATACCAGCATACCTTGGATGAAGTGTAATATGCGTAGCAACTTTCATTGAATTACTCGTATATAAATTTTTGCTCGAGTTATCGGGCCCTCGAGAGGATGAACATACTTGGCTAAATGCACTCTTCTCATTTATCTATTACCGCTTTCGATTCACCATTACGCTGCTCGCAAGAGAACTCAGCTGCTCATCAAGCGAAAAATGTGTATGTGGGAGGAACAACAATTTAACGATAATTCAGGGGTCCCGGTGGTCTAAAGCTCGAAAATTTAGTCAGAACGTTTTTTTATTTAAATTTTTAGGCTTTTTATTTAACTTTTTTACATACAAACATGAATAAAATTATTAATTTTAATAATTTTAAAAATGGCGCTGAAGTTGACCCTCCCCAAAAACTGGACATGGACGGTGTTGCCCATTTTGGCTCTTCTATTTATCTGAAACACAAAAACGAAAGAAATTACTAATCAGTATGACTTCAGCTATGCCCCGTACTAGAATAAATAAAAAAACAAATTGGACGAAATGGCGCAGTTTTGAATTTGACACTCTAAAAATCGGGGTTTCTTCAGTTTTTTGTTTTTTGACAACACCAGGCCGAAAAAAGTAGTTTCGAGATAAATGAGTTTAAAGTCTTGAGAGTGGCGCGTGACGAATCGCACTCTACCTGCTAAAACGGCTGTAGAATCGAAAATACTTGGAATATCCTTCCAAAAATTTTACAGTATATTCTTACCATAAAAGCCTATACTTTCGAAATATCAAAAAAAAATCGAAGTTTTGAAAATTCTAGACCACCGGGACCCCTTAGGCGACTTTGCGCATAGTCGCTTAGCTGAAAATAATAATAATAATAAATAGGGATACTTTTTCATTATATTGTATATACTTTCAATCGGGATGCTTTCAGAAGCATTGGAATTACATAACAGTTTGTCGAAACAAAAATAATGCAGTGCTGCCAAATCATACGCAACGATGGATTCAAGTGAACGTTTTTTATTTTATTCACTACTCGCTAGGTGGCTGGTGAAACGATTACTCGATTACTTTATGCTGTTGCATAACACCGTTATGAGAAGAAAGTTATAAAAAATTATATCAGCATTGCGCACAAGTACTCACGGGTATACAAAATAAATGGCGCTACTGAATTGAAAGTGTTTATTTAGCGACCAAAAATTTCAGTAACTCAACTGAAGCATATTAAGTGATATTGAATTAGGCTTTCGCATAGAGACGAAAACGTGAGGTTCGAGAGAAATTGCCAAAACAATAACAAGCAAAAAATCGTGTATGAGCTGTTACAATTGACACGCAAATACTTACAAATACCTTACTTATTTGTATGCACTGGGAGTGCTCTAGGCTGTATGCAGTAGGTTTGTTCTTCTAACGGAATTGATTTGCTCAGATATATGTAGATATACATAAATAGGTATAGATTAGGCCGGGTCGATTTGTGGGGAGGCAAAAAAATCGCCCATTGCTCTGTGAAAATCATATTCTAGGGATCAAAAGAATAAACTTTGCCGAAGGAACCATACCTCTAAAACGAATTCTGATGTCTCCCAATTTGGGTCGAACTTTTTAGTTTCTCTAAATGGGTCAAAGTGGGATTTTTCGTTCGACCCGCCCTAGTATAGATATACCTAGATTAATATGTGAAGATAATCATACCTATAGATAAAGATTCCTGTGGCCTAGGAAGCTTAGACGAGAAAGACGCCGGTAGATTCGGCAGCCATTGGTCGTTGAATGGTGTCAGAGCAAATAGACAAATTTCATTTGCAAAATGAGTGTTCTGTAGAAAATATAAACTGCATTTGATTCTACTGAGTAGAGATACCATCTCAGGGCTTTTTCACTGCTGCGTATTTAATTTGGTTCCAGAAGGTAAGTCTTGGGTCCAGCCTTATACCTAGGTACTTTTTAACTTTTTTTTGTGGTTAACGTTGGTTGGTTTGAGTGGTGATTCTTCCAGAACGCAACTAGCGCTTCCGCACCATTTTGTTGCCACATCCTTGTTACCAACTTTTTTACCAGTTATTTACGGCATGACTATATCCAGTCTGTGCGGTTTAAGAACCTTATTAGGTTGTTGACATCTAAGCCAGACAGTTGTTCGAGACTCTCGGGTTTGCCCAGGGTTAATATTCTGTCCTTCCATAGAGCAGGGCATTCACAGAGGAAATGGAAGATTGTTTCCTTTTTCTCCGGTTGTGTACAACTGTGACAGTATGTGTTGTGAGGGATGCCCATTTTGGCGGCTTGTTCTCCGATAGACCAGAAGCTAGTTATGGCTGCCGTTAGTCTACAGACGTCCCGTCGTTTCATCATGCTTATCAATGTCGACGATTGCTTGAGGTTGTAGATGGGCCATAAAGTCCTGCTGATTTTGCATTTCGTCTGGTCTCTCCATCGACCATACCTAGGTACTTTTTAACCTTTTTTGTGATTAATGTATTTGAGTAAGTTTGTAATAGGATATGCTTCTTAGAAGTATTAGCTCCGTTTTCTTTGTGGCTAATTTTAGGTCTTATAAATCTAGCCACGTTTTGTTCGTGTCATGACTTGATAAGTTTTCTACAAGCTACTTCAAGGTTACGTACTGTGATGATTGCGGCGATATCATCTGCGTATCCGATTAGAAACCTGCTATCGGGCATTTCTATATTGAATATCTCGTCATAACTATTGTTCCACAAGCAAATCCTCATTATGCGCTGTAGGCACGCCGGAATTTTGAACCTTAGCTCTAAGGCGGCCAATATGTCCACCCATCTTAAGCTATTGAAAGCGTTCCTTACATCGATGCTTCTGGATTGTGTTCTGCGCTGTTGCGCTGCTCCTACGCTGTTTATGACAGTTCCAATAGCCGCTATTGCAGACTTTCCACGTCTAAAGCTGTGCTGCTACTCCTCCGTAGTTATCTATAGCTGCGGCCCGTCGAGGCGTGATCAGTCTTTCAAGGAGCTTGCCTGCTGTGTCGAGCATGCATAATGCCCGATTGTAGCATTAATCTATCTGCCATTTCGGTGAGGTGTCACCCTCCTGTACTGAGGTTATAGAATACTACTTTCACCAGCCCTTAGACTGTGTAATCCGAATAATTTCTCCAGTATACCATAATCAGGATCTTACTGGTCGAGATTCTGATGAGTTTTACAGCCTTGCCGCTGCGATTAAGAGGGGTTTTGAACCGAGCTCAAACTCTTATACTCAGGGTATAAGAGACCTTTTGAGTTGAGCCCCTTCCTCTCCAGCAGGACTTTAGTCGCCTCTTTCGACAGGCATGTTTCGACAGGAATTATTTAGTATTCCTTGCCATAAAAGTATTATTTCGGAACGAGTGTACTTTGAAAGTGAAACGATAAATTTTAATGCATAATAAATATTTTGTGTCTTATTGTGCGATTACCGGTATTTTTGTGACGAACTGTATGCTTTGCCTTATTGTTACTTCTGTTCTATTTTTTGTATTTTTTTTTTTTTGTTTTTGTTATAAATATAAACTTGGTTTGGTATTTTTTTTCTTCTTTTTATGTCACTTTGGCGCATTGTCAAAAATTATAGAAGCGAAATGTCACCCATTGCCTTGCGTGTACGTGACAAATGTGAAATTTGACAATTTTTTTAACAATCTAAGCGCATAGCTGGTCTCACTAAGCAGATTTGTCTCATTAATTTCCCCTTTAATTCTTCTGGTGTTTACATTTCTTCTGTTTTTGGAGCTGTTGAACGGCAATGGACACAATGGAATATTCAAATGTGCACACACACACACTTACATACAACATACTTTTTGTTTTGGTTTCGATGTATTCCAATTCGTTGTACGGCATAAGCCCAATCTAAGTGTGATATTCATTTAAATCCAAATTAATGAGTGTCAATGCGAAAGGTTGGCGCAATAAAGAATTAAAGAGCTTCAATAAATTTCCCAAATTACTCTTTTGCGCAACTCAAATGTACGCCAAGTGCAAACTAAACACTTTTTGTGTAAAAAGAAATAAATGAGCAATTAAAATAAAGCAGTGAGCAGTGAGCAGTGTTTTGCCTTGACACATTTTATGCGCTTCATCATAAAAGTTCATATAAAAAGTAATCAAATAAAAAGTAAGCGTGCACATTATTTTGCTGCACTGTACTGAATCACACATGTGCACACATACTCACACACATTTGTGCTTGCCATACTTATATAATTAAAATATTCGCAATTATGCAAATTTAACAAATTGTACGAACTTAGCAAGCGCTGAACAAAAAAATGCAATAATTGGAAAAATTTAAATATAAACATATAAATCAATACGCAGGCTGGCTGGCAGGCTGGCTGTTGAAATGCAAATGCCTGCCGGTAACTCACGGATTCAAAGCCTTTTACGCCGGTTCGTGTAGTTGCAATTGCTGTGTACGCACCTACATATATTATACTTGTGCATACATACGTACGTGTGTGTGTGCACAAGTGCCCCGATCAAGCAATAAAAACTGCAGAAACTAATTAAAGTTACTCCGAATGAGTTACCTAATCGGTGTTCGAAGATATCAGGCGAGCTGTGCAACAATAGCTAGTCGCTTGTCACTACTTAGTCATTGCAACCGGAGTCGCCTATGCCGGCTGGTATTGATTTGTTGAAAGCATGACTTTGAATAGCGGCCATAATATTTTCATTTAGCGTTTTAACGTTGCAATTCTATTCATTAATCATAATGAAAATTTTAAATAAAAACACACTAAACTCAGTGGAATATTAAACAAATACAAAAGTGTTGCACTGTTGCCTTCGATGTGTTTTCTTAATCGTGCTTGCCGGCAATTTGTGTTAAATGGCCTAAAAAGGACGTGTACTGTAGGTCAAGTTGAACGCCAACAATTTCTATTTAATTACCAAAGGTCAAAGCTGGTTGGTAGGTGTACATTTGTGTATAAAATATTTTGATTAAAAACGCATGCACTTGCATACTTGGATATGTCTGTATGTATTTCTGAATGGTGCTTCAATATTCCCTAGGCTGTTATTTAACTTACGGCAGCTTTAAAAAAGGCTTTTCTCTGTGTTCTTTCATATAAAAAAAATCGAACATTCGTAATATGAAAAAAATGCACAACACCGTCTACACAAAAAAAAAAATTAAGTAAAATAAAATTGTAAAAAAATCAACTCAATGCAAAAAATTTTTTTTTTTAAATTAATTAAATTTTCTAGTCACTTGAAACTTACACTTTATTTTCCAAAATTTAATGGCCCACATAATTGCATACCTAAAATATTTCTAAAACTTCTTAACTTAAGGAAAATTTTTTGATTTTGTTTTTAATTTGTAAATATTTTTTTTTTATTTTACTATTTTCTTTCATAGAAAAAAATCCAATATTTGCAATATGAAAAAAATGGCCAATTATAATAATAAAAATAAAAAAAATACATAAAATTAAAAAAAAAATTTGTCAAAAATTTGAAACTTACACTTCATTTTCCAAAATTCAATGGCCTACATAATTGCATACCTAAAATATTTCTAAAATTTCTTAACAAAAAATTTTTCAATTTAAGGAAATTTTTTTATATATATTTTTTTTTAATTTGCAAAGTTTTTTTTTAATTTCAAAGCAATTTGAAACTTGGAACATTTACTTTACTAGAACATTTACTGTTTTCTTCCATATAAAATAATTTCGAACATTCGTACTATGGAAAAATGCACAAAAGCATCATCACAAAATCACAAAAAATAAAATAAAAAAAGGATACAATTTCCCAAATTCTACGCGATTTTTGAGTCATTTGTAACCTGCACTTTTTTTAAAGACTGAAAGGGCTACAAAAAGGCATACCGGAAATTTTTCTGAAAATTCGGAATACAAAATTTTAAATTCTGATGAAAATTTGTTTCTTTGTTTTTAATTTGCAAAAAAATTGAAATTTGGATGTATTTGGTTTTGGCATAAAATACGTTTTCATAAAAAATTATTCAAACAAAAAAAAAAAAATTATTCAAATTAAAAAAGAAACAAAAAAATTGCACAAAATTGTCATTAAGAATTACTGTGGAATGTGCGCTAAAATGATAAAGTGCCGCTTTTTTGGCAAACAAACTGCAAAGAGGAGGTGTATAAAGGAGGTGCAATTCCCGGTTCGTTCCACTACCTAAACTCTTCTTCTGCCTGATTAACGCCATAGCTGTTTAAGCTTATTAAAGAGGATGAATGATGTTATTAAATATAATAAAATTTTATGTGAAATAATTTTCATATTCTATTTGGAAAATTGTATTTATATTATAGTGATATTAAAACAAAAAAAAATTAGACGACTAAAAAAAAATAATTATGAAAAAAAATTTTCCCATACCGGGAATCGAACCCGGGCCTTCCGGGTGAGAGCCGGATATCCTAACCACTAGACAATATGGGATAATTGTTTGCACCACCAAATGCGCTACTTTAGGAAACTAACCAAACCACTAATTTTTATTCATATCTCTGTCCGTACCTATAATGAATTAATAATTGTGTGCTGAAAATTTTATTATTTTCTTTATTTACAGGCGAAAGTCAACTTTAGCACCGGCAATAAAGTGTAACAACAATACGTGCGAATAAACACTCTCAGCGCACACTATTACGGCAGCTCTACCTGCCTGCACTCCAAATGAAATGCGAATACCGGCACTGTGAAAAAGTAGCAAAGCAAATAAATATACAAATTTAAGCAAATCAGGTTATTCGTGCCGTGAAACGAGCACAATTAATTCGCGACTCCCACGCCTGCGCAGTGGATAAGTGACGCGGCCAAATTCGGTGACAGCCATGCGTGGCGCATATTCGGAGAAACAATCAAGTTCATCAGCGGCGTCGGCTGTGCCTTCCCCACGCCCAAGCACCACCGTTGTCTGGCAACCTGTAAACACACACACACACACACATACATACATACATGCCATATGAACAAGTCTTTTGCATCAGTGCATCTGTTGCGCTTAATGAATAATACAATTTTCTCTTAGTGTGCGGCATCAAAAGAGCCAGTAAAGCAATAAAAAAAAAAAAAACAATCGCAAATCTATTTGCAGCGCAGTCGGTGGCCTTTGGCCTATACTTTTATTCTACACACAAACATATAGTATTTATGGCAACTGTCCGATAGCGGCTCGTTTGTTGCAGTGCTGATTGACTGTATTGGACGCGCCGTATTGGCGGCCGGCAGTATTACACTTTTACAAGGTGCCAAGTGTGCCATTTCGTGCTATGACAGATTTTTCGCACCTCGCACCTCTGTGAGGCGTTGCCATTTTGTGTGTGGTTTCAAAAGTGGGTCACATTTGGTGGTGGAAGGCGGCGACGTGCGTTGTTTGGCAAAGACAAAAGCCAAATTAAAAAGGAATTTCGCACCAATGTTTTACGTTGGTAACAAAAAACAAAGATTACAAGTGCAATAGCAATAAAAGCAAATGAAAAAATTTATATATAGATTTGTAAGTGCTAATTTATGTTAAAAATCCTTATTTGGGCTAAGAGCTTTGCTATGCCAAAGTAGAGAAGAAAAAAAATCAATTAATTTCACAATGAGCTACTATTAAAATTGTTAGTGAAGCGAACGTGACGGAACGGGCAAAGTGCCATACAAATCGGCGCGAAAACGCGAAAAAGACGTGCGATTAATTGATTAAAAAAAGTCTTTCCAGCAGCGATAAAAAACAAATAAACTGTGAAATAAACATAAATTTATATTTGTGCATAGTTGTGGTTATAGAAATTTTACACACAAATATTTGTGTGCGTAGAAGTGGAAAGCAAAACAAGGCCCGAAAATTCATTCATAACATCCATTCAACGTTGCGCTCTTCTAATTTGCGTGCGCTATAAACTCACTCTCCGTCGCTCTGCGCTCATTTGCAAAGAGCTCTCTGTTGTCGCCCGCAGCTCTTCAAACGTTTTGTATACGAAGATGCATACGTCACATCTGGTCACTCCAACAGCGGCTGAAACGCCGAATACTCATCAACACCAACACCCACACCATGGTTACCAAAACCACAATTACCATTACAACAGCCCACAGTATCATAGCAGCAGCAGCAGCAGCAGCAGCAGTATTAATAACAACAATCCAAATTACATACCTCACGATCAATCCACCACCAATTTCACCAACTCAAATCCAACACACCATCTCTATACTTCCGCCACCACAAACCCTACCCATATAAACAGCGGTACACCATCTACGTCGCCACAACACAAATTTGCGCCTGCACGTAGGCTTGCCGCTCGTCAGACGTTACGTCTGCAAATACCCAAACAACAGGGTGACACATATGGCTTTCAAAATGCCTGCAATGCTGGTGTGAATGCTGCTTCTTCCAATTATTACAAGTATTCACCATCACAACTGCCGCCTGCGCCGATATTAAAGCGCAATACAACGACACCAACAACGGCATATCACACAAAGAACTCGTTGCCGAAATCAGCTTCGCCGTTGGAGTCACATAAGCTGCCGAATGTTGTTTGTAGTAGCGCTTCACCTTCTCCGCAATTATCCTCTACATCTGCGCTACACTACAATGGCAGCAATGGTGGGTTGTCGATCCAAACAGCCACTGCCACACCCACCAGCAGTGCAAACAAATTCCTGAATTTACGTAAACCGAGTATCACCTTGAATTCGGCGGATGTGCGCAACAATAACGGTACTAGTGGCAGTAGTATTGGAAGTTGTGGCAGTGATTTATTTGGTTTCGCTAAGGAATTGTCACCATCGATGGATATGAGCGGTGAGTCTTTCATATCTTTTAATGTTGAGTAAGCCGAGCAACTTATGGCGATTTTGTTCCTCCCAAAAAATGCTGCCTTTCCATTGCCCTTTACTCTTTTCATGTTCGCAACTAAGTCTAATCCAACGAGAAAATTCTGTGATCGATTCTATTTTTTCAATTGAAAAGCTTCGTCAGAGGAGTTGAGAAAAATTATCTAGAGAAAAATGGCTGGCCTAGAGAAAAATTACTCCAATTTCATGCAAATGATGAACTCAGAAGGCAAAATATAAGAAAAATGGGCAGTATCACGCCCACTTTTTGGTAAATTCACCCAAAAATATTCGCTCCTCACCTCATTTAGATCCGATAAAAATAAATATTATTGAGATTTGCTGAAATCACTCCCATATTTTTATGTGTTAGTACTAAGCTTTCGTCTGTCCGTCTGATGTCTGAGAGTTTGTTTGACTGAAAAGGTAAAAACGCCATACCCAACTAAATTTTACTAAAATATGCACGGGCATAAAGTTCGGTACAGGCCAAATTTAGCATTTCTTTCTTGTTTTTTTTTTTTTATTTTTTGTTGTGGCTGACAAGCTGAAAGACTTAAGACTCTTTCTGGGCAAAGTGAAGGGTTTCAAAAAGTGGGAGAGAGCTAAGAGTACTAATTTCTAGCAAATCAATGTACATAGTCTGTAATCTGAGCTTAAAGGAAACGGGAAAACTGCCGGGAGAAGGGATAAATACTGAAGACCGATTGCAATATTAGCTAAGATTACCATAGAGAGTCGGCAACTAGGTGCTCCTTCTATCGGTTTCTATGCTGAGGAAAGACTCATATCTACAAATGAATTCACTGACAGGCGCTACAGACAAACCATGAAAAGGTGCGGATACTATTGATCGCGCTTCAAAGCCCTGCCTAGCCAGTTCGTCATCTAATAAACACCTTATTCCGCTCAACGGATATAGGAACTTCAGAGCTAAGCTCCGACTTACATTCATTCGTAAAGATTATGGAGTACCAAAGATCTGGTTTCGCTGACACAAGCCAGTTGGTACTACGGCACTAAATATTGTAAAATACTTGACTCTCGGTAAGCTAGAATCAGAAGACTTTTCTAATAAGCGAATTTTTTTTGTGAGCCAGTTAAAATACTCCTGCCTTCTTCTTCTTCTTAATTGGCGCGATAACTGCTTACGCAATTTCTTTCCCGTACTAACCGATGCCAGATGGAAACACCAAGTAAAGCCAAGTCCTTCTTCCCCTGATTTTTCCAACGCAGAGGAGAACTTCCTCCTCCTCTGATACAACCAGCTGGTACCGTAACGATTACACTCAAAGCCGGAGTGTTTGGTTTCATTGGTTCAGCCAACGTAGCCGTTGGACTCTTATTCGCTGCGCTACTTCTGTGCAGTCGTAAATTACTACTCATTTGAACTTTACTACTCAATTGCCTACTTACTCCAAAGTAGCCCTTGTTGGCAAGAGAGATTATTTATGGCATCGTCGCAGCCTGTAGAGGGTTTTAAGCATTTCCTGCAAGGAATAAATTAACAATTGGTATATGGTGTATTTGTGTTGTAGGCAGCTCAGCAAAGGAGTTCACTGATTCATTGTGCCAAACCACGCGTGCTTACAGCACGCAATTTATAGAAATAAGACTCTTTTAGGTGGACGACTTCACGTTTTAGCAAAAGTTTCCCATACAAAATAGGATATTTTTTGAGAAGAAAGTTTGGATACTTAACTTCACAAAAAATCTTTATAGGGACATCCCTAACTCCAGACAGAGTGAAATCAACATTGCTTTTCCTTGCAGTAAATATAGTATTTTCAAAGTTTTCAGCTTAGTTTTTAGAGGATGTAATGACAACCTCCTTTCTGCAAACAAAGCGTCATTTGAAGCACTAAAAACCTTTCCGAGTGAACTGGACAAGACAGATGGAGGTCTGTCTCATCGTGTGCTATTTCGAAAACACTATGGCCTCAATATGATAGAAGCAGAACGCGTAAGGTGATGGGAGTCCCCCGCCATTCAATTTCCAAACTCATTGCGGTGTTCACTGGTCACTGGGTGATCTGTACTCATGCGGAGAGTCTTGGAATTCCGTACAACCCCTATTGCAGAAGCTGTGGGGATCTTGCAGAGAAAGGGACTGTGGAACGGTTTCTCTGCAAATGTCCGGCTCTGGCGGCTGGGCGCTTGTGATTCCTTAGCGTGCCCTTTGGGGATGACTTGAAGAAATTCTCCGGCCTAGATCCCTTTTCCCTCCTTCACTATATCAACAGCACTGGATGGCTGTAGACGGGTTTTTCTCTTCCCTAAATCTTTTCACAGGTAGTGGTCCAAATTATGGCATCAAAACGGCACGTAAGTGCTACTTGAAGTGTACCTGGGGTACTCTTGCCATCTTACCTACCTACCGAACTTGACAAATTATACTTTATACTATAGAAAAATCCTTCATAAAGTCGGTCCTTCATTCAGTCAAGCTTCTAAAGGGTGATCAATTTAGAAGTATCGGGTTTTAAATTCTGCTAAAACAACGAGAATTCAAATTCTCATGAATAACTTTAATAATGTTGGCTTTTAATGCCTCAATCGAAGCTGGTATACTCACAGAGCACTAAGACACCCCCACATATAAAAGTCCAAAGGTGTGATATCCCGCGATCTTGGTGGCCGATCCACTGGTCCGAGAGAGGAGATAAATTACTCACCGAAACGGCGACGCGGTAAGTCCATAGTTTCATAGGCTGTGTGGCAAGTAGTACCGTCTTGTTGGCACCAAATGTTGTAGTTCAAAAGGACGTTTATGGTAGTAGTCTGGTCAAATACTAATTTTTTATGTATATTTTTTAGGTTTTTTTTAAGAAAATAAAATGCGATCGTTTTGATTTTATAGTATGTTATTATTGACAATTTTTTTTTACATATTTTTTTATAGTAGTGTGGCACCAAAGTAAGTGTCTTAAAAAAAGATAGGTGGCTTGTCAACAGGATTTTGGCTCTTCGCTTATTTTCAATGGATGTAATTGCTGTTCTTCAATAGCTTTCAGTCGCTCTGCAGCCCAAATACGGCAATTTCGCTTATTGATGTAGACATTCAGCTAAAAATGGGTCTCATCGTTGAACACCATAAGTTGACCTAAGCGCGCAATGAACTCTTTTCACAGAGCGTCGATTTTAGTAATGCAGTTGTACGATTTGTAAAGGTTGTTTCCATAATGAAATTTCAATGAATACTGAAAAATATTATGTATTTGGTTTGACGCGTGATCTTTCAAAAAAAACCCTGTTGGAAAAAGTACCACCAATCTGATCACCCTTTACATGTGTTTCAGCGATGGTCAATAGATTTATTAAAATTTAGTTTGTATTCCCCAAAGTACCTCGCTCACATTTGCCAAAGCTTTCTTCCATTTCCTAAAACAATTTATATGAGCTCTTTTATGCGTCTTCACCTCTATCAGCCTATTTTGTTCCATGGCGCCAATAAACTAAAAGGATTAACTACAGCAGCGATTTCAGTTTCAGAAAATAAAAAAGCCACACGGCACTAGTTCTGGCGAACTCTTTGCCTAATCGAGGATATTTAATTAGGACGTTTTTTACTTCAAACTCCTGCTCAATGTTTGCTCGATGCGATAGTGTATTGTCGCCCTAATGAATCCTTGAATTTTATCTCCATAATATCGGGGACTTCAAGGTAGATGCTCTTTCATGTGGCCACCCTACCTTGGTCTCTATTGATTGTTTGTTCTACCGACCTTCCACCTTATGGCACACCATACCTCGCATCTCAAACAATTTCGCCATGCGGACAGAGATTTGACTGAATGTTTGTGTATAAAACATTGTTGAAAATAAGATTTTAAAAAGTTTTGTTTTATTTCGTAGATCATTCACCGATTTTTGCCTCATCCATTTCGCCTTCAACAAGCTCAGGCTGCTCACCCACGCACCACATCAATCGGCTTTTCAGTTTAAGCCCCTCAACTATGCGCAGTTACGGCAATGTAAGTATGCATTTTATTACTTTTTTATTGCTTTAATAGGTACATTTATTGACTGGTTGTGTTTATCACGATTGACTAAACAGTTTCACTTCATTTGTAAAATCTTTTATACAAAAGAAAATTAAAAGGCAGAGCTTAGTTCAAACAGATTTGAAGTGGGTATGAGCAAGTCAATTATTATAAAACGATTATTATTTAGATTCCCCCTAATAAGTGCCTTTATGAGTGATCCATTGATAGAAATGATACTGGTATAGGGTGCCTGAACCATACGAGACATTTATTTTAAAAACTTCGTATTTATTTAACAAAACCTACATATGTTTTACCTACTTCCCGTCCAAACGCTCTCGAAGAGACTCGTGATTCAATTTACCGGTAACCGGAAATAGTAATAGCCCATAAAAGTTCTTCGAAACTCCACGCTTGCCTGATAAATGCAAAACTTCTCATTTCAATTTATGAAGTGACAATGAAAGAAATGAGCCCAGGATATCGAAAGATATTTATTCAAAACATTAAGGGTCCCGGGGTATAGAAATTTCAAAAAATCGAGTTTTTATTTTTTCAATATTTCGAAAGCATAGTTTCTTAAGAATATACTGTGAAATCTTCATGGGGAAAATTAATATGCGAAAATAATCACAATATTATAGCTTCTACAGCCCATTGACTGGGTAGAGAGCGGTCCACGCGCTCCCGCACCTCAAGCTTTAAACTCATTTACCTCGAAACGATTTTTTCCGGCCTGATGTAAAAAAAAACTATTTAACCGAATCGTTTGAAATTTTAATATAATATGTTGTTCAGAACATCAATGGCTATCGCCCGTACTAGAATCATATTATTATTTCAATTACTTCGTATTTTTTTATTAAAAAACTGAAAAAAACGATTTTTAGAGTGTCTAATTCAAAACCGCGCCATTTTGTCAATTTTTTGTTTTTGTTTTATTTTTATTTTTATTCTAGTAGCGGGACATAGCTACAGTCGCACTGAATCATATATTTTTTTTTTCTTCAGATAAATAGAAGAGCCAAAATGGACAACGGGAGGACACAACGAAATGGACGGTCCATGTCCAATTTTTCGGGAGGGTCAACTTCAGCGGCATTTGTAAAATTATTAAAATTAAAATAAAAAAAAATATTTTTCATTTTTAGATTCATTTTCATTTAAGAAAAACTTTTTTTTCATTTTTGTAGAAGAAGTTAGCTAAAAAACCTAAAAAAATTTAAATATCGTTTTTCATTTTATTGCAAAAAAAAAACTATCCGAAAATACTCTAAATTTTCGAGCTCTAGACCATCGGGAACCCTTATGTGAGTTATAATCTATAAAGAGGAAGATTTGTCTGTTTTTATTTTGCTGGAGCGAGTGAACATAGGCTGTTTTGTTTTAATACCCCAAAAAATCTTGAAAATATACGTGAAAAAGAGGGACTCAAACACTAAATTCGATGATTTTCGACAGAATGCGACTGAAACAGGGTTTGATTGAAAAGTAATGAGCCTTATTTTTTTAAGCAGTTTTATTAAACCTTTTGGCTTATATAACTAATATTCTTCAAAATAGGACCCTTGAGCGTCAAATACACCGCTGGTAGCGGTCCTTCCACTGCAGGAAACGTTTTTTAAACTCATCCGCCGGAATCGCGTTCAATTCGGCTGTCACAGTTTTTTGGATCGCCTCGATGTAGTCGAAACGCCTCCCCTTCAGCTTTCTTTTCAGGCGTGGGAACAAGCAGAATTCCGGAGGGGACAGGTCACCGGAACTCCCATCTTCGCCAATGCAGAGGTGCAGAGGAAGGCGGTCTTCGACGTCCTCCCGGCCTTCCTTGAACGACTTGTGCCACCGTTTTACCTGGAGACTGGACAGAGATTGGTCCCCGTAAGCCTCCTTGAGTAGCCCAATGGTTTCGGTACTCGTTTTGTTTAGCTTTACGCAAAATTTGATCGAGTAACGTTGCTCCAAGGATCGTTGCATTTTTTCCACTGCAAAATCCTAACACACTTTTAAAACTTCTTTCACGCGCGGAGCGATGTTGACTGCACCCCTGTTGCCAGCGAACTGGAAGGGGAAGGTCCAACGATCATTTTCCCCACCAGCCGATTCGGTTGATCGCTTCGCAGACGCTCCGTACGGAAGGGCTCATTACTCTTCAATCAAACCCTGTATACTACAGTAGGGGCATCAAACAAAAGCTATCTTACAAAATTTATTGCAAAAACACTTTGAGGGCCAACAATTGGCTCGGTAGATGACACGGAAGATATTTCACAAAATTGTAGTTTGGGGATAAAGGAATCCATTATTTTCTCTGCGTGATCGATATCTCGTAAATAAACGAGCAAACAATTTAAAGTTTATGCTTGTTGTCAAGGTGACATTTCCCACTAAGAAAAATAGTTTGCTGTTTTTTGTTTTTTAATTCAGTTGTGAGTTACCGGGTGTTAACAATTGAAGTCAACAAAGAGAAAATTCGGTGCATTTTACAGTTTATCTTTGATAGAGGCGAAAATGCAAGCCGGCCCGCTGAAATTGCGAATGGCATTTATGGTACCGATACTGTCACAGCTAGTTACGTGCAATTTGGGTTTCGTCGATTGCGTTCAAGCATTTTTGATGTTAATGAAAATGTCGATAATGTAGAAAATTTCGATTAACTCAAAGAAATAATCGAATTTGACCGTCATGTTAGTAATCATAGCATTGCCCAGGAACTATAGATTGACTATAAAACAGTTTTAAACCATTTGCGCAAAAATTGGACGCAAAAATAATGGATTTCTTTTTCGCCAAACTAATATTAAAATTTTCGCATGTGGTCGCACTATAGGCTAAGAGCCTGAAACACACAGGTGGTAGTGGACAACTGCTATAGCTCGATCTATTCTAAATCTCGTTCTCTTACACTTACTGCCTATCACATATGTACATAGATTATTTTAGATTATTATGTGGGATTTATCACTACTTAGAGATCTATTGCGCCACCTTCATGGATAATTTTAATCCAATTAAATTTAATCCAATTAAAATTATTGATATTGGTTTTGACTCCAGATTCTCCTTTCAAAGATTTAGACTGTACATTTTTTACACACTCCGGTTATTTGTTGAACCAGAACAAAAGTTACCCTCGTCAACCTAAAATCTTTAGATAGTAGGACTATTCTCTTCCTCACTTTCGTTTTTAGTTTGAAAAATAGAGTGTTTGACTCCCAAATTTTACACGAAAAAATTAATTTGAATATTCCTTAGCAAAGCGTAAGTTTCCAATTGGACCACAAATATTTAAAAAATTTTTTGTTGAAGGCATAGCAACATATGCCAGGAATTCGGTAGAACTTAGTAAAGTCAGGCCCAAGAAAAAAGTCAGCTACTGATTTGTATTGTGCCGTTAGGTTTCCTGGTAGAACAAAGCACTGCCTGCCACTGTTCGCGCAAGTTCAAACTTATGGGACGAATAACTTTAATAAAGTTAATGGATGTTCTAGGAGATAAACTTAAAGACATTACTATAAGACGATAGTGTATCTGCCCGAAGCCACAGGTATGCGTTAAAGCTTGTCTAGGGAGCCATTGAATGAAATAGGCCTTCCAAGAAAGCAAGATAGCTGCGTAACAGGCAATAGGAGGGACACTACAGAAGACTTGGTGTAGGTTCACTTTACCCGCTGTGTTGAAGGAAACTGGTTTCGTAGATAAGAGAGTTACGACCGAGTAGGTACTGTTTTTCCAAAGCTATGAATGTGAAGTTTCATTTCAATCTGTCAATTCATTCTTTCTTTACAAGCGATTTAGTATCGACGTGTCATAGTATTTTCTACAATGGAAAAAATTAAGTATCGTGCGGTGATTGAATTCTTATTTTTGGAAGGTTTAAAGGCAAAGGAAATTTATGAATATAAAATTATAAAATTTATAAAAATATAATTATATATAAGAACTTTTCGCCATTAATTAGTACAGTAGAAATGTGAGTTGCTCACATTGAGTTGCTTGGTCGTACAAGTCTCGAAGACGATCCACGTCAAGGACGTTTAAAAACAGAAACAGCTAAAACTCAAGAAATTGTAGAAAAATACAGGAAATCATATTGGAAAATTGTCAAGTGACTGAAAGAGATTAAGTAGAAACCCTAGGCATCTCATTGGATGGTGGAAGGAATATTTTGACTGACTGTTTCCTATCGAACCGCAAACCTTATTGAGCAACCTAGTACCTTTAGAAATAAATTATACGCAAATATAGTGGCCGACAGATCTATCTTGTTGGGCTTTTTCGCTTTCAATGCACCACTGAAAGTCTACTGTCTAGACTGCTTCCTGGTCTCTGGGCTATTGTGATGAGTTCATGTTTCGCCTGTGGCTATGAATTGGCGCAAAAATGCTTTTGAACTGCAGTTCAAAAAATAAATAAATAAAAAGGAAACCACCAAAAATAAATGAACCAGGGTGGACACTTTCAATCGATGGTGAAGAATCTCTATAATACTTTTCACATTTTTGGGTTTGCGTGATGATTTTTTGGCGCAAAAAATAATGTTTACAGAGCACACGAAATTCGTTTGATATTTACATTCTGTTAAAAAAAATAATAACTCGGAATAACTCTAAAATTCTGGCGCAGAGTAAATGCTGTTGCCACGCGGATAAAATTATTTGCAACAAATTTGGCAATAGGCGCGTGACAACCCCATTCTACGTAAAACGAATAAAAGTCATGATAAAAAAAAAAAATAGAACACTTTGGAGCAGTTTTGTGAAGGAAGCTTTGACGCACCCCGTGTTGTAATGCTGTGAATGATGATGAAAAAAATATCGGGAATTGTTAAAAAGTGCTCAATTTTTTTTGCTGGAATGTTGGTACAACTGTCCTTTATAGTATCGCAAAGTTTGAGCGAGATCTGTCAATTAGCCTTTTTTTGGCATTTAATTATATCAGGCAACCGGTGTACTCTGCGATTTAATAAATAAATATCGAAAAAAGAATTTGTCTTACATTTTGTGTGTTTGAAAGGAATTTCGTGTGCTGAATCATTGAAAATGTTGCCGAAAGCCTATGGCGAGTGTACTTTATCAAAAACAGGGGTCTACGAATGGTATAGCGCTTTTCTTCAACGGATGAAAACGTCGCCAAAGTCAAAGAAATGGTGCTGGAAAACCATCATTTAAGTTTGAGGGAGGTAGCTCGAGACCTTAGCGTGTCTCACGAATCAATTCGCAACATTTTACACCATCAATTGGGCATGAGACGCGTGGTTGCTCGACTCGTTCCAAGAGGTTCAATAAATTTCAAATTTATCGGAAGAAGTCGGCTGAAGACATGCTTGAGCAAGTGAATTCAGACGCAACGTTTATCCAGCGCATCATAACAGGTGATGACACGTGGGTGTATGAGTTTGACATGCAAACTAGTCAACAGTCAACAGGCGGCTGAATTCGCTATCCACATGAGCCGAAACCCAAATAACCACGTCAAAATCGGTCAAAAGTGAAAGCCATGCTACTCGTTTTCTTTGATTATCATGGTGTTGTGCACTCGGAATCTCGGAATTCGTTCCAAATGGTTTGCATTATTTGCAAGTTATGCGACGTTTGAGGGAGAATGTGTGTAGGTAACGGCCCAATTTGTGGAAAGAAAACTCATGGACCTTGCACCATGATAACGCACCGTCTCACAAGACCCATATTGTGAACACTTTTTTGACCGAAAACTCGACAAACATCATCGAACGACCACCGTATTCATCGGATTTAGCCCCCTGTGACTTTTTCCTTTTCCCAAAACTTTAATTGCCATTCCGCGGACGCCTCTTTGAGTCGATAGAGGCCATTAAGCTGAAGGAGCTGAAGAAAGGTGCTTTGATGACTGGACTAATCGTTGGCATTCGACTGGAACCTATTTTAAACACGGAAAAATAAATGTTGATGATTACACAATTATTTTGCGTTTTATAAAACAATTCCCGGTATTTTTTTGACAGAATATAAATTTAAATTCATTACTGCCCATCGAATATTATTTGAGAGTTTTAATACAAAATATGGTTTCATCCGTTGGTTTTTCGTTCAGATAACAACAAAAGCCCATCAGATTAGAATTAGAATTCTTGTTGATTCCAAAATTAAGTACGTTTTATTACAACAATAACAAATACCGCTGCTTCGACACATTAAAGGTCATGACTTTGCATACATTAAAATAGAAGCCTTAATTAATGCGAATGACTACTAAATCCACACAAAGCGGCAGTAGTCAGCCACATGGAGCATACAACTCGTTAGAATACAAATATAATCCAAATAGTGAAATGAAAATATGAGAATATGAAAGCAAAACAAAACAAAGACATATCATAAATAATAAGCAAATACTCATAGCGAAAAATCAGAGGAGCACAAAAGCAAATAGCAAACGAACAATCCCAGCAAGCAAACAACAAAAAATTAAACGAACACTGGGCAATGGAAAAAGTCGTGTGTCTGTCTGCCTGCCAATGCCTGTAAATACTTATAAATGTAAAAATAGCCGATAACTATGCCATTAAGCCATGATTCTAGAATTTAGCCGATCAGGTTGGCGAGTGCGAAGTAAGCGTGTTGAAACAGGTTGCCTACTTGGCCACCCCGACTACAACCAAAGCCCAAAGCGCTTCACTGACACCTCTGAACAACATTTCGGCGATAATGAAAGGCACCGTAATGATGAAGTTCACCTTAGGTGCAAACAATAATGAAGATAGAAGTTGGCATAAGAATGTAACTGCTAATGATTATTTCGATAAGGTTGACCATAAACAAGAACACATTTTGTGGCGCACCCTACAAGTGGCGCCACGCAAGGGCGGGCTACAGGGCGTATGCGCCTGCACAATGGAGTGAACGAGTTATGAGGTTAGTGCCTGTGCTTCTTCTTTTGCGCTTTGTTTTTTTTTTTTTGTGGGTGTGTTGCTTGTTGCCCTATTGCACAGGGTCTTCAAGATCGAGTTTCCTTTTTAGCAGTGTTTTGCTTGGATAGCTAACAGCTGTCAAATAAATTACAAATACAAGTTTTGCAATAAAGAACTTACCACGAAAATATTGCATTTCTGAGAATAAAAAATGTTCAAATATTAAGGTTTTTTATGACGGCATAATAAAGGTGAATTAATAGGCCACCATTTTCTGTTCACTTTCTGACATTCGGCTGCCTTATATTTCATTTATGTACATTTACTTTCAAAAGTGACGTTTAGATGTCAGTAATGAATAATTTCTAGAAGGTGCCTTTCTGTATGTCATATTTGACATTTGTCAAGTAGACAGTTGCACAAATTTACACTTTAGAACAATGTGTTAAAATTATTTAAATTTCAATTATAAAAATAGTCGATCTTTCAATCAACATATCGCAAAATTCGTGATTTTTTTGGTAGAAATAATCATCCTAATGACTGGTTTTATGGAAGGTTGGTGAACAAATTTCAAGAAACTGGTTCTGTCGAGTATAGAAGAAGGACTGGCAGCCCAAAAGCAGTACGTTCTGTTAAGAATATTGCTGCTGTAGCGCAAAGTGTTGCTGAACAACTTGCGGCATAGATATCTCGACGTTCACAACAAATAGGAATTTTATGAATCGACGGCGACAGTTTGGCGGATTTTATCTGTAGACGAGCTCATATTGGACAATTAAATGATTTTATTTCTTACATATAACATAATTGTCAAGACCCATATTTTGAATAAAAATAGTAAAACTTGAAAGAATCTAAAATTCTCCATGTTTTATTTTAAATCAACATCTAGACGCGTCTTTTGAAATACCCTTTATTTATTATTATCAATTTCGTTCTTGTATTCAAAATATTATTGGCTTGCACCTTTTTTTTTCTTTAGCTTTCCGTTTAAATGCTTGTGAAAAAATACGTGAAATTGCCATATGTTTGTGAATAAAAAAATTATAAATGTTTAAGTAAAGTTTTGCAATTTGCAGAAAAATTTGGGCTGATGCAGGTTTGTTCTGTATACCAGCCGTGTGCCGAGCTTCATATTTTCCCATTTTTCCCCTTTTATTGGAAGGGATTTTTCATGTGTGAATTTATTAAAGGTAGTATAGGTAAATCAGCTGATTTGTTTTCTTTCGCCGTGTCCATGTGGCTGTCAGCACAGAAAGAAACAAGGCGAATTCATTCTTTGTTTTCTACTTTCCTGTGACAATCAAACGTAGAAAACATAGTTGTTGATCTAATGCTGCCACCTTTAATGCCGGCGCCTTGCTCGTACTACTAACTTCCGTGAGAAATTTATATTCCACTGCCATGAAATGGCCTCCCAATAAATGTTTTCCTGTTAGTTGCTGGTGATGTCATTGAGATAAGCTGCAAATTCGCTTACTGTTAACGGATTGCGAGATTAGGATATGTTAGCGGAGTTTTTTTTTTATTTTGGATATTGACTATGTGTGTTTTCAACAAGGCGCTGTGGCGGACGACAAAGCCGACGGTGTAGTCAATTTATTGAAAGCGCAATTCTTGGCAGTATTACCGATAATCTGCAGCAGTTCGGCCGCCAAGTTGGTCCGATTTAACGTTTGTGTACTATTTTTCGTGGGGCCGCGCTGTCAAGACGACACTTGGCCCAAAATTGTTGGGACATCGCCTCAATTATGTCGAAATGTCATTGAAAATTAAAAAAATTAATGGATTTGCGTAATATAACTACTCCGGCACTTGAAGTGTAACCAACTTTAGACCGCTCGCACAGCACGGGCATCAGCTGTCTGTTAGTTGGCTTAACGACAGTTCAGAGTATTGTTTATAAACGCACGGAAACATTTTGCCTAGAGTAAAGGCGAAAAAAGAAAATCAGTAATGGATTTCAAACGTAAAAGTGTAATTGCATTGTATTTGGCTGGAAAATCACAACCAGCAATTGTTCGTGAGCTCGAGCACCTTACAGTAAACGAAGTTTTTGTTTATCGCACCATTACTCCTTACTCCTACGTGAAATGGTTCAAAAAGTGAAGAAGCGACTTGAGCGAAATCCCCGACGAAGTGCCAATCAAATGACAAAAGAACTGAAAATATCTGACTATATCATCCGCCGCGTACTGAAAAATGATCTTAAAATCAAGCCTTACAAGATCTCAAAGGCGTATGATCTCGCACCAAAGCAGCAACAAGACAGACTTGAGAGAGCGAAGAAGTTGCTTTGCTTGGCCGAAAGCGGTCAATTTCTGAGCATTGTGTTTTCTGACGAGAAAACTTTTCAAATTGAGCATTTCGTAAACTCCCAAAACGATAGGGTTCATTTGACCCACCGTTCATATGAGAGTTTGAGTCATCGATTGGCCACGCCAAAAGTAATGGTTTGGGCCGCTGTAACCACGGATGGGCGCTCTCCAATCGTTTTCGTCGAGTCTGGCGTCAAGGTAAAGGGAGAATATTATCGTGAAAGTATTCTCGAGGTTGCTTTGAAGCCGAGGGCAGACAAACATTTCGGTGGTAGACCATGGACGTTTCAACAGTACTCGGCACCATCTCACAAAGAACGAGTGAACCTAGAATGGTTAAAAAAACAACGTTCCGAACTTCATAATGTTCACACAATGGCTCTCAAACTCACCAGACGCTAATCCGATAGATTATTCTCTTAGGGCCATTTTGGAGAGCAAAGCCCAATTTAAAAGATTCACCAGTCTCGAGGCGCTGAAAAACCCATTGTCCGCGAGTGGGCTAAAATACCTGGAAGTCACATTCGGGCAGCTTGCGATTCGTTTCTGGACCGTCTTAAGGTCATATGAGTAGTCTAGGCAAAAGGTGGTCATATCGGGCTAAAGTAAATTGATTCTTAATTTTGTATTACTTTTACACATTTTTTACTTTGAATTGAATAAAAGTAATTTTCCAAACTAAATTTATGGCCTTTTTAATTGGTTAAACTTCGAGTGCCGGACCCTGTATTGTACCTTAAGGGACATTGAAGGATGCGAAAGTCAAGACCATTGTGCATATCCGTAAGTAAAATTACTCTGCCTAAAAATGCCTACAGCTTAGATCACGTGATTCCAAAACTTTCTTTTATGTAAAATGGTTGCATATAAAATGAATAAATTTTATAGAAAATCGTATCAAAATGTATAAAAAATTACGTAAAAATTCAGATATTTCTGAATAAAAATCATTATTATAGCTAGGTAATATATTAAATATATTTGTTATCACACATTTTCCATGTCAAAAATATTATTTTGTATTTTTTGTCGATGTTATATCGTTTTTAATGTTACCACAAAAATTCAAATTTGGCATAGCAACCCCGCCAATAGGCTCAAGCAAAAATACCAAGCACTTACGCCATTAGACACTTGACTGCCTGTCAAACTCACATCAAGGGTGCCTATCAGAAAATAGGAAGAAGAAGAGAGTTTTTACTTGCATTTTTGTACAATGGTCAAGACAGCAGAACAGTATTGCCCACTAACTTTTTTGGCGAAAGTTTTCATTTCTACGTTTTTGAGCACTTTTGCTTTAGAATTTGCTCTGAAATAAAAAAGGGCTTTTTGAGAGGGCATCACGAATTTATTAGGCAGCTCGAGATGACCGACACAGTGTGAAATTTAGACCTCTGACATCACCTTCAAGTAAGGCTTCATGGAGTTACAGCTTAAAAAAAATTTGCCATTAAAAACGCAGTTGACAATTCTTTCAAACCCAAAGCCTGCAAACCTTGGGTTTGTTTTTCGTGAAAACACATTAAAGGCGTGCATGCGACGGACATTTGGAGAATATCATTTATTCTCCATAAATCATAGATCCTCTACTACACTGCATGTGAATGAAATGCCTGTAATTTGACTCGGGAAAAAGTAATGCGAACTTGAAACACCCTGCACTACTTGACGTCCGTTCCAGCGCTTTGTAGTTTGTATTTTCGTTTGGCGCAAATCGGAGTCGAAGTAGTGGGAAGTGCTAACTTTTTTGCTTTAATGGTGGTGCTGCTATTTGGCAATGCAATGCAAAGGGCTTGAGGAAGTAATCACTCAATTAGTAGAACTATTTATAGTGGTACCACAGTTATAACGGTTGGCGACTGGGATCTTTTGACCTCAAAGCGCAGCGCACACGCACGCAATGCCTCGCACTATGCAGACTGCCGCCACCGCAACCAGTTTAACATTCGTCATTTCTGAGCACTGCTGCATTCATTTTATGCCAGTGTCCGACATAACAAATGGCACCACTGGCATTTCGAATTCAATTTTTCATGGCACATTTATTCGACAATTAAACATTTTTTTTTTGCTTTTGATTTTATTCTAATTTTTCACTTTGTATGCGCCACGCTGTTGTTAGGTGCCACCCAAGCGTTAGCGATATTGCTTGAGGAATTGCTTTTGTTATTGTTTGAAAATTTTCGAGTATTTGCGTGTTATGGAAAAGAAGAAGACGCTAATGAAAGCAGAGGAAGAACACAAAAACAAAAAATGAAAACTAAAAGCAAAACAAACCTAAATCGATGATACAGGAGCAACAAAAGGTATGCGTAAATATGTATGTATGTGTGCTGCGTATGCATATATGTATGTATTGTAGATATGTATGTAAATCCAAAGTGTTAGTGCGACAACGAATGGATTGGCTGTGGGAGCGCCGTGCGGTCGAGTGGGCCAACAGCCATAATGCTGGTCGTATCATTAACAGGCTAACTGGCTGGCTGACTGCTTGCTTGCTATATTCCAACAATATTGTTGTCTTTTCTTTTTTTTTGTTTTTTTTTTTGTTTGGTCTTCGTATTCGCGCGCATGTGTGTGCGTGTGGTTGTGCCTGTTTGCTTAGCAAACGAACGTTAGCGTCTGAATGCTTGGCACGCTGAACAAGCGGAGTGACTTGTGGCGCGGTTTTGAAAGAATTCCCATTTCAGTATTTGCTGAATTGAGATTCGCGCCGGTTCGTCAATTATTTTTAACGCCGCCACCCATAAGTGCACAAACCTTAACGTTCAAACCCGCAAGTGACATATGTACGCATATGCACAGACATATACACAAACAAATAGTGTTCACTAGCATTTATGAAAAAGAGAAATTTTGAATTTAATCTATTTTCGAAAGAATAAAATATGACAAAAGCTGACCCACAGTTCAAAAGCAACATAATTTAAAAAACACTATTTGATGTATGTGTGGATGTGCACAGTTTAATTTAAAATATACGCAAATTGCGCCACACGGTGACCTCACTAAGTGCATATTTTAAGGCGCAAAAACGTCAAAACACATTTGTTGGCACGCTTTTGAGTTTAATTTGTGGTTTCTACTTGAAAAAAATGGGGGAAAAATGTGACGCAAAATAAGAAGTGTGAAAAAATATAATTTAGCAATTTCTGCATGGCAAAGTTAATATCCAGCGAAAACGAGACTTATCTGATAAATCAAAAATTAAAAACTTACGCCATTGCTCCACTCGAGGGTCGCTTGGTGTAAACTGCGCTTCGGCATGGGCAATCGTGTGAGTAATTTGTGGTGTAAAAATTCATTTTTACAAATTGCGGACAACAACAGTGCCAGTAAAATGAATAGTAGCAATAAAAACGACAAAAGTGAGGTGGTGCAAAGTCAGAACCGAAAACCAAGTGGATTCTTCAGGAGTTCTGGCAGCCGACGAATGTCATTGAATTGCGTTTCACGTAAATCAAAGTCCGGTGCAGATACGGCATCAGCAGACAAGGCAAGATCATCAATTGGAGAGGATTGCATAATAACAAAAACAGCAACAACAACATCGACAACACCCATAACCACGTCGACAACAACTACAACAACGCCAGCTGTCGCTATCAATAGCAAAACGACCGAACAATCAACAGAATTGGCAACTACAACAACAACAAACGCTCCAACATCCGCACAAGTAAGAACAGAAATAGAAAAAATCACTACGCCTGCATCATCTTTACCAGTATCAGCAACAACCACGCCGGTCACACCAATACACACAAAAACGATTCTGTCATCATCCCGGCACGAAGCCAGCGCAACAACAATACGAAATATAACAGCTACTGAAACAACCAGTCGACAAGCGATAAATATGAAAACAAATATTTTACCGAGTGCAACAAAAACAACACCCATTGTAGTGAGAACAATGCCAGGCAGGGCTACAGCCATGTCAAGCATTGCAGGAACTGCAGCCGCGTCGAAAAAGCCAACAATCTCAACGATAGAACAAGAATTTGCGAAACTTATTAAAGCGCGTGATAGTAAAGCGAATAGTGATGGCAATTGCAATAACAAAAATAACAAAAACAAATACAAAAGTAAACATCCAAACGTCTGTCTAAGCGAGGAAAACAATGGCAAAATGTACAGAGTTGGCGAGAATCGTTCACCGAGTGACAGCAGTAAAAGTTTGTTCTTATCAGCACCTCGGACAGCAGTAAACTGTGCATCAGTTGCAACAACGAAAACAGTACTAACGACAACAACAACAACGCCACCGAAGATTTTGAGATCTCCAGTGAAGGTCATCATTACAGCTGCAGACTCGAGCACAGACGACAACTACGCAAATCGTCCATCATTACCCAGCGGCCCAATCAGTCATGTGCAGCCCTTTTCCAAGGTGAGATGCAAAAGTAATATGAGTTAATAAATTATATAATATGTGCATCTAAGGTGGCGCAAAGTTAATCTTCAATTTTGTTTCTGAATAACTTTTTACCTATGTAAATAAAAAATAATTTTTTTTTGCTAAACCAAAAAAATTATTTTGAGTGATGGAAATCTTCATTTTGAACTTTACGCGCTCCATGGCTTGCCTGTTTGTATACTGAGCCTTTCTAGCTTACAAGTGTCTAATATGATTATCTTACAACGCCATTTGCAACAATTATAAACCTTCTGATAGGGTGATTACTACTGCGTCACCTTGTATGTGGTCGATTATTTAAATAGTCGCATTTAAACAAATAATGTGGGATTATTTGGTGGAATAGATTGCATTTTTCGAGATATTCGCTAGCAATACTGATTTTTTTTCTGTGTTCACTCCCCTCGGGAGCATATGACCTCGACAAGACTCAGTTTTGCGCTGGTTTTGTTAATCGGTTTTTAAATTCTGATAGGGTAGGTGATTAGCTTACCGCTCCAACAACAACAATCTGAATAACAATCGAAAAAATACAGGTCAGCGAAATGTGGCTCATCTGCAGAAATCTGGTTCCTGTTTACACTTTTACGAATTATTTTTGCCTTACGGCAACGCTAATAAGGGAAACCATTTGCAACTCATTGGAAAAAGATTTATTAGCCATTGGATAGTGTCCAGCAAAAAGCTGAAGGCGTACGGCTTCTACTCTCATCGTCAGGTGGGAAAAATCTGAGAACTTTAATCACCTACTACAAGGTGGCATAAAACTAATCACCCTATGGAAAGATTGATAGAAGATTCTATCACTCAAAACATTTTTTGTTTTTTTAGTTATTCAAATAAAAATTGGATGATTAATTTTGCGCCACCTTGTACATGAGCACTACTATCTCACCCAATTCAATAATAATTCAGTTTATTTGCAAAAACAAGTTCTCGTCGTTTTCTCTCCCTTCTATGTTAGCCCATTTTGATGCGTAAACAAAATATTTTTTTCTCACAATGAATTTATAGAATTTGGCGAATTCGTCGATGTGCGAAAAATGTTTAACATCAGACAAAGCGAGTCATTTAATTTATTGCACAAGCTCAACAGACGATATTTCGACGTTAAATTAATTGAATCGGCTTAGAGGGATTAGCCTGTACTATCTCATGATGCTACACAACCTCAAATATAGCAAAAACATGATTTTTACCCTTTTAAGTCGGATTATCTGCAAACTTTGAGGTAGTGGGGCTATTCTGAGTTTATATTCGGAGTCAGTAAGAAGAAACTTGCAGAAAAGTATAGCCTCTGGTACTTGGCTCAAAATTTGTTTCGGTCTATTTTAAGAGGGTCATTTGAAAAGTGTGTGGAAAGTGAGAGAGATGGCACTACTGGCGCATATCGAATTTATGTTTAGTTAGTAGCATCATTTATAGGAACTCACACTAAGTTTCAGCCAGGCCGGTCAATTTCTTTGTGTTTGGTATGCGTTGCAATCTAGAAAGTTGAGTGATTTTCCTTTTCCATTACGACAACGCATCAGTTCAGGCCTCAGCAGTTGTGGTCACAAAATTAATGGGATTCCAAATCGTTTGACATCCTCCCTATTAACCAGACTTGGTTTCCTCGGAAGCCTCGAACTACTATTAGTTTCCCAATTTGAAGAAATGGCTGGCGGGCGTATTAACTTTTCAAGCGATCCTCATATGCATGGACTATATATACTTTGCTCGTTTAGTACTTTGAGTTTGTTTCCTTGGTTCTATCTAGTTTTTTTCCAACACACAATGGCCGACCGACCAGCTGAAAGCAAAACGTAGTGACGTGAAAACTGAACTCTCGAGCGTCACCCTAAATTTCTTGCACAGCATCAGCAACCTCGTGCTGATACATTCACTACTGCACTTGAAAGGTGTTTCTCTAGTGCGCCAAATTATGCTATGGATGCTTAATGATTATTTAATAGGCAGCCACACTAGAAGGTTAGGACTCCCGTACTTCGATTTCTGTAGAAGCTGTTTTAATACAGAAGAAAAGGAAACAGTTATGTGAGTGTGGAAGCTTAGCTATGAGGAGGCTGCGTACTCTTGATACGGAATTTGTAACTGATGTAGCGGACATAAGGCATCTAAAACTAACGAAGCTTTTCTCGAATATTACCGGATGGTTTGCAAAGCAACCCATAGGGTAAGGATAAGCTGCAGTGGTATCATAATGGACCGGCGAAAGATCTAAGTGTGTCGTTGCGACAGCCACCCTACCTACCTATGCCTAAGGATACTCACTTCTAAATCTACTGTGTCTTCAGCAAAATTGTTAGCATCCTGTTCTATCTTTTTTTTTAAACTATTTTTAATGCTTTTTTGCCTTGGGTTCGCTTTAATTTTTATTTGCTTTGTAAATTTTGTTTTGCGCTCTTTTTTCTACAATTTTCCACGTTTCGATTTGCTTCTAAAGCAGGTTGCTTGAGTAGTTTGCCGTCGCGAGGCTGCTATGGCAGGTAGTTGGCTGGTTGGCTGATTGTCTGGTTGGTTTCCTGCTTTAGGTTGGGTGACTATTATTCGGAAGAACTCAAAAAGGAAAAGTCATATTTATGTGAAAACTGCTATTAAAACTAGGAAACTATTAAAGATCTGGATCTTGAAAAATTGGAGAAAATAACGTGTTTTTGGGCAATGAGAACTTTCTTTCAATAAAATTCAATTCTAAATCAAACTAAAAAGTTATCTCGCCAACCGAAAGAAAAATAACTATGCAAACTTTAATAAAATAAATTGAAATTAAAAAGAAAAATGTTCGGAACTTAAAATCACTGCAAACTTAATGAAATAAATTGGCATAAAAAACAAATATATTTTTTTGGAACTTAAAATCATTGCAAACTTAATGAAATAAATTGAAATAAAAAAAAAATATTTTTTCGGAACTTAAAATCACTGCAAACTTAATGAAATAAATTGAAATTAAAAAAAATATGGAGGTTGAATTAGTTTTAAAGGTGACACACAGATGGCGCTATTTATCACTTTATCGCGTTGGCAATACTGAATATATATTCATGACAAAGCCTCATCCCTAGGCTTTGTTTATCAGTATCTGTCATTTCGCTGAAGTATAAATAACGCAGTGTTTTCGTGCTCCGAGTATGTCAACTTTCGTGCCGTCGAAACGCAATTTGCGGGAAGCTTTGCTTTTCTGCTTCAATTTGAAAAAAAATACAGCCCAAGCCCGTGAATTGCTGCAGGAGGCCTACCCAGACCATACTCCGTCGATTTCAACATGTGAATACTGGTTTCGACGATTCAAAAGTGGTGATTTTCACACCGAAGACAAGGAGCGTCTTGGCCAGCCCAAAAAGTTCGAGGACGCGGAATTGGGGGAATTGGTAAACGAGGACTCGTGCCAAACTCAAGAAGAGCTTGCTGAATCATTGGGCGTTGATAAATCAACCGTTTGCAAGCGTCTAAAAGCGATGGGAATGATCCAAAAGCAAGGGCATTGGGTCCCGTACGAGTTGAAGCTGCGCGACGTCGAACGGCGACTTTTTACGTGCGAATTGCTGATCGAGCGACAAAATCGGAAGGGTTTTTTGCATCGGGTGGTGACTGGCGACGAAAAATGGGTCCAGTACGATAACCCAAAACGCAAAAAATCATGGGGTTTGCCCGGCCACGCATCAACGTCGACGGCCAAGCAGAATATTCACGGCAAGAAAATCATGCTCTGCATTTGGTGGGATCAGGTCGGCGTCGTATATTTTGAGCTGCTCCAACCGGGCGAAACAATCACGGGGGATCGTTACCGACTGCAATTGATGCGTTTAAGCCGGGCATTGAAAGAAAAACGGCCGGAAACGGTAAAAAGGCACGACAAGGTTATTTTGCAACATGACAACGCTCGGCCGCATGTTGCTCAACCTGTCAAAAAACACCTTGCAACGCTTGGCTAGGAAGTGTTACCCCACCCGCCGTATAGTCCAGACATAGCTCCCTCCGATTATCATTTGTTCCGGCATATGAGTCTCGATTTGGCGGACCAGCGGTTCTCCTCGTACGAGGCTACCAAAATATGGGTTGAGTCATGGATAGCCAAGCAGCGGCCAGAATTTTGGAGAAACGGCATCCGGAAATTGCCCGAAAGATGGGCGAAAGTTGTAGCTAGCGATGGCCAATACTTCGAATAAAATATTTTGTACCGTTTTTTCACAATAAAGCCCCAAATCTTCGAAAAAAACCTTTAAAACTAATTCAACCTCCAATAGTTTTTCGAAACTTAAAACCACTCCAAACTTTAATTAAATAAATTGAAATAAAAAAAAATATTTTTCCGGAACTTAAAATCACTGCAAACTTAACGAAATAAATTGAAATAAAAAAAAAAAATTTCCGAACCTAAAATCACTGCAAACTTTAATGAAAAAAAAAAAATATTTTTTCGGAACTTAAAATCACTGCAAACTTAATGAAATACAAAAACAATATTTTTTTTCGGAACTTAAAATCACTGCAAACTTAATGAAATAAATGGAAATTAAAACAAAAATATATTTTTTCGGAACTTAAAATCACTGTCGTAACGGGATCTCGCAATTTCGGGATTCACATCTTTACACTCATACATAGTAACATTTATACCGATTCGGCTTTAAGTAGTGACTTTACTGTTTATTTTTAAATTTAAACGATTTTCTACTCTCAGTTAAATCGCAAAAATAAATAAAAATTTACTATTAAATTTTCTGACTACAAACCACATTGCGTTTTTACTAGTTATGTATATTTAGCACATTTAGCACTTGATGAGAATTATTCATGCCATTATTTTACTGCCGATTTCAAACTGTTACTTACGCCACTCTGCTTTTCTGTCAGCGCTTCTCATAAAACATGCTATTGTCGAGTTTTTGTGATTATTTGGTTGGCTATTTTGTGTTTTATTAATTCTAAACAAGTTTTGATATTTATTTGCGCTATTAAGTACTTACACGTACATGCATACAACCATATTTAAGTACTTGTTATACATAGTAAATATGGTTTGAAATGGTACACTAACCACAACCCGCGATAAAATTGTAGCTCTTAAACATTTGACCAGTTTCGAGAATTTTTTGTTTATTTTTGATTTTGTAATGTTCATTATTTCTTATAAAAGTATAGCCCATTGTCTAATGAAAACTGAAAAATAACATGTACCGAAATTTCCTGATGTATGCCCAAATTAGAAAAACTCTACATGTTTTTCATTGCAATTCTATGAGTTTAAAATAGAATTTAAAAAAAATGTTATGCAGCTTCATAGCTTTTTAAATTTTAGTTTAGCAAAGTGCACGTTTTAAGATGCAGAAAAATCCCGTTAATTTTTTATAATTTTTTCCCCCGACGGTGTTGCTCATTTCCTCAATATCACAAATGCGACTAAAATTTAATAAAATATAAAACTACATACCAAAATTAATTCTAGAAATTATAATTAAAAACCTTGAAACACTCAAACACCCGAGCGGACGCCTTGTCGGGTATTGTCATGGTCCAAGCTTCTGCGCCATTCGTTAGGACGGGCGTGATGAGAGTCTTGTCGAGTGTTAAATTTGTTCGTCGAGAGAGGAATTTACTTCTTATTTGCCTACTTAGTCCAAAGTAGCACTGACATTGTTATCGATGTTACTGCTGGTTTCTAAATAAACGAAGTCTTTTACAACCTCAAAATCATAACTCTCCACCGTGGCGTGGGTGCCGATATGTAAGTGCGCCGACTGCTTGTTTGATGACAGGAGGTACTTCGTTTTATCCTTGTTCACCACCAGACCCGTTCGCTTAGCTTCTTTATCCAGTTTGGAAAAGGCAGAATTAATAGCGCGGTTGTTAAGGCCAATGATGCCAACATCATCAGCATGCCCCGACAAGTGTACGCTCTTATAAAAAATTATACCTGAGCGAGTAAGTTCTGCGGCTCGTACGATCCTCTCCAACATCAGGTTAAAGAACTCACACGACAGCGAGTCACTCTGTCTGAAACCTCGTTTGGTATCAAACGGCTCGGAGAGGACCTTCCCATTCTGATGGCGCTGCTGGTATTGAGCAACGTCATCTTGCACAGCTGTATTAGTTTGCGGAAATACCAAATTCAGACATGGCGGCATACAAGTAACTCCTTTTCGTACTGTCGAATGCAGCTTTGAAATCAACGAAAGGATGGTGTGTGTCGATTCTTTTTTCATGGGTCTTTTCCAATACATGGCGTATTGTGAATATCTTGTCGATGGTGGACTTTCCAGGCCTAAAAACACACTGATAACGTCCAATCAGTTGGCTGATGGTCGACTTTAGCCTTTCACATAATACGATCGCTAGGTCCTTATAGGTGATATTTAGAAGACTAATCCCGCGGCGGGTGCCGTGGCCGAATGGGTTGGTGCGTGACTACCATTCGGAGTTCAGAGAGAGGACGTCGGTTCGAATCTCGGTGAAAGATCAAATATTAAGAAACAGTTTTTTCTATTAACGGTCGCCCCTCGGCAGCCAATGGCAAACCTCCGAGTGTATTTCTGCCATGAAAAAGCTCCTCATAAAAAAATATCTGCCGTTCGGAGTCGGCTTGAAACTGTAGGTCCCTCCATTTGTGGAACAACATCAAGACGCATACCACAAATAGGAGGAGGAGCTCGGCCAAACACCCAATTATATATAACCCCGCGATAATTGGCACAGATTGCAGGATCGCCCTTCTTATGGATTGGGCAGAGCACACTTAAATTCCAGTCGGCAGGCATGCTTTCTTCCGACCATATTTTGCATAGAAGCTGATGCATGCACCTTACCAGCTCCTCGCCGCCATGTTTGAATAGCTCAGCCAGCAGTCCGTCGGTGCCCGCGGCTTTGTTGTTCTTTAGCCGCGTTATCGCTATTCTCACCTCATTATGGCCGGGTAGCGGAACGACGATCCCGTTGTCAACGATTGGGGTACTGGGATCTTCACATTCTCTGTGACATACGTAGCTATTACTATTTAACAGGTTTGAGAAGTGTTGCCCCCATAATTCAACGACGTTCTGGATGTCAGTCGCCAGATCTCCGTCTTTGTTATATTATTACAGGAAATTGCACCTGTCTTGAAACCTTCTGCAAAGCGCCGAACTTTCTGGCAGAATTTTCGGGCGTTTTTCCTGTTGATTAGCATCTCAAGCTCCTCACACGCACGTATTTCGGCCTCTCGTTTCTTCATTCTTATAATACGTCTCTCTTCCTTTTTAAGTTCTCAGTAGCGATCCCACATGGGTCGCGTTGCGCCCGATCGGAGCGTGGCATTATAGGCGGCATCCTATCTTTCTGCGGCAGCATGACATTCCTCGTCGTGCCAATTGTTTTTTCGGGCCCTCCGGAATCCGATTTCTTCTTCGACGGCGGTACGTAGAGACCGAGAAATGTTGTTCCATTGCTCGTGCATGCCGGATTGTTGGGTAGTACTCTGCGGTGTCTGAATAAAGCGCGTTCAAATTGTAACTCGTTTGTGAGACATTTAGCAAATTCAGTTCTTAAAAACCACAGTTTTACCAGAATTCAGCAAGACTTTTTTAATACGCAAGTTTTTCCAAATTTTATAACAAAAATGTTAACTGTGCAAATGTGATCGTTTTTAGCGAACGTTCAATTAAATATTCATGCAAAGAAATTCTGTTTCGCGCTAATTTTATACCACCATTGCCAAAATTTACTCACAAGTAATTTTATATAGTGCCCAACCAGATGGGCTCGACGACTTGAAATTGTGTGTATATAATTCTAAAATAAATATAATATGATTACAAGTCAGAAAAGCTTTGGAGCTCAAAGCAAAGGGGGCGAAGGGTTAATCAGCACAAATAATGTGTCACGCGTCAATTATACAATTGGGGATTTTTGGCATTTATAAGTAGTTTAAAAACTTAGTTTTACCTATTCATAGCAGGTACATTTTAAGATGTTGTAAATATTTACATAGTACTTATGTACTCGTACCTGTAGTGCATAATAAATATTATTATTATTTGGTATAGATGGGAAATTGAGTCTCGTTTGGTATAGCAAATGTTTTGCCTAATCAGAAAATTTTGAAATAAGTTCCCAAGTCCTTCAACTAGTTGGGGTCATAGACCACGTGTGCTGATTTTCTACGTTTTTTAGACTTTAGACTAATCTATTATAGTAAACGCAGAAAGTCGAGAGGAAAACAAAACAGTGGTCAAACATTTTTCAAAGAATTTCTAGCTAATCTTTTTCATGCAGTTTTATAATGGTAGGCCACACATGCGAGCCTGTGAAAGACTTTGGTGTGGTGACCGAAAGCCTAGGAAAATATCGCCAAGTAAACTGCGGAGGTTAGCTCGTCTCTCGATCACAGAATGAATTATTAAGAATAATACAATAATATTTTGGGTTTAACTCCACTTCAAATCTTTATACAAGCAGCAGTGGCATTGAGGTAGTTGCAATTACAAATATATAATGCGATTTTTTTTTTCCTTGTTCACTCCACTTGAGAGCATAGGGCCTCGACAAAACTCAGTCTTGCGTTGGTTTCGCTAATCTATGTTGATTTCTGACAGGGTAGGGGATTAGCCTGCCGCTACCAGTCCAGAATAGTGGAAATGTCCACCTGTCGTTTATTAGGAACAACGCCTTCTAACTGTTTAGAGCGCCCTCTGTATTTCACATTTTTCTGTCAGAAGGATCTTCAGATGGTTGAGGACTTCTCTAAATTTGGATGTCATGTCACATCATATATATATATATATATATATATATATATATTGTCGCGTACACCCTTTTTGGGTATTTGGCCGAGCTCCTCCTCCTTTGTGGTGTGCCTCTTCATGTTGTTCCGCAAATGGAGGGACCTACAGTTTCAAGCCTATTCCGAACGGCAGATATTTTTTATGAGGTTTGCCATTGCCTGCTGAGGGGCGACCGCTATTAGAAAAATGTTTTTATTAATTTTGGTTTCACCGAGATTCGAACCTACGTTCTCTCTGAAGTCCAAATGATAGTCACGCACCAACTCATTCGGCTACGGCGGTCATGCGACATTAGCAGAAAGTAAATAACTAACAGGTATTTTGGGGAGTATCACTGGGTCGGATGGTGGCAGATTTCTAACTCAATGACTTAGAAATATCTGTTTTGACAGGCAACTCTTAATCGTAGTTGTAGGCCAAGAAAGCTTGAGAAATAAATTAGTAATTTTTTACAATATTAAAGGCCTTTTTGGGGTACAGATGGATGAAAAATGGATAAGGGAAAGAGCGCAAAGTACACTCTTATATGGAGCTGTCATGATGTAGAGTTTTCAAAGGTGAGTTCTTTAAGAGACCGTTATTCGGTTGTGAGCGAATTTGACAGAATCAGCTGCTGGAATCAACCAACTTCTTTGCCGTCTGAACAACGATTGATCAGGCGAGTGTAAGAGTACATGTGAAATGGAATCCCCCGTAAAGTGGCAGCAAAGGTTCCTCTCTCAATTTTATTTTTCACCATAGCTAAATAGAACCTGGTAATCTATCATCCTTATGGAGATGTCATTCACCTCTTCATTACGATGCATGCGGTGTACTGTGTTGCAGTCGGAGGTTCTAGTACGAGAATGCGACGATACTCTTCAGTTTTTGGCAACGACATAGTGACATTGTATTATCCACCGTGCCACTGCGAGATTGCAGGAAACGAGATCGCCGAGTGTTGCAGAAAAAAGGATTTTAGCTGTTCTATGCCTAGGCTAATACATCTGTCAAAGAGGCCGCCGTACCCGATCCGAATACGAAGAAATATTTTTTCTTGATGCCACATATATCAAACCAACATCGACGTATTTGTTTTTGTTTTTTTTTTTTAAGTAATATTAACAATATTTTCCTGTGCCGCCAGTGCTTTAAAAAATATCATTAAATCTGCCTAGGAAAATGCACTTTTCCTTATATTTGGTACAAAATGTTTACCGAGCGGTATTAGTTTTTCTTCAGAAATATTCAAAAAATGATATATGAAAAAAATATTGTAAAAAAAAACGAAATTAATATTTGTTTTTTAAGTTTATGATTTTCTTTAAATTGTGCATATTTTTGGCCCTCAAGACTCTAGAGCTTTCATTAAAATCGATTAAAAAGTGCAGAAATCTGAAAGTTTTTGAAAAAGAGGTTTTTTTGTTTTTTTTTTAAGTTGTTTGCTGAAGAAGCACCCTAAAACAATTGGTCGCCTATTTCTCTCAAAAATCTGATCACATCGTAATTATACCACTAGAGAAACTTAAAATAGTCTATTCTGAGTCGTACAAAATCATTTGTTTGCCAGAAATTTTTGGAAAATTTAGGAAAATCATTCGCCGAAGGCGAATCATCCTTCACCAAGACAAGTATCGGCACACACGGGAGCCTTTTTGAGCATTTACAAGCTCAAATTAGTGGGTTATCCGCCTTAGAGCGCTTATTTGCCCCCAATTTAATTTTGTTTGCTCCCGAACATCAAAAATAAAATGCACGTTAAACGGGTTTTAATGCCTGAAGAAGTTGTTGAAGCCTTTAAATAGCACTTTTTGGAGGTACCGAGTGGCAAATATGCTTTGAAAATTTATTCAAACCATGGTGAAAAAATGTTTATGGTGTGGCCAAAATCAGACCGTAAGTCGGCTCTTAAAAAATTTTACAGAATCGGCCGTTGGGCTGACTTAGCAGGAACTAAGTATAGGTTTGTTTACGAAAAAACTAAGAATGTGTTGGTTGGTTTAAGTGGTGATTATTTCAGAATCCAACTAGCACTTCAGCACCATTTTGTTGACATCTAAGCCAGACAGCTGTTCAAAACTCTCGTATAGGGCAGGGCATTCGCAGAGGAAATGGAAGATTGTTTCCTTTCCTTTCCAGTTTATTTGCAACTGCGACAGTATGTGTTGTGAGGGATGCCCATTTTAGCTGCTTGTTCCCCCACAGACAAAAGCCAGTTATGACTGCCGTTAGTCTCCAGGCGTCCCGTCGTTTCATGTTTATTAATGTTGACGATTGCTTAAGGTTGTAGGTGGGCCATAACGTTCTGCTCATTTTGCAAATCGTCTGGTCTATTCATCTACAATCCGCGATTCGGAGGTATTTTAGGGAAATTGCACTCTTGACTGCACCTAATGGTGTGAATACTGATTCTGCAAGAGCGTTATTCATGGCAGATCCCCTTCTTGCCAGTTCATCCGCTTTTTAATTACCTTCGACGCTCCTATGTCTCAGGACCTAGATTAAGGTAACTTTATGGTTTTCGCCCAAGGTGGTAAGGCTAGTCCTGCTTTGTTCCCCAATTGCCAGTACTTCCGCCTGAAAGGCACTACAAGCATTAGGGAGACGCACACATTTTCCAATTTTAAGTCTATGAGAACATATACACACTCCAACACCACAATCCATTTTACTGCCATCTGTATAGACTGTAGTGTCGAAGTTGTTTAGTTAGTTGTAATCACTAGGGCCTCCCTAGAATATCTGACTGCACCGACTGTTATTGCACAGGCTGACCTTTGTATTCTGCCAAGTAATTTGATGTGTTCTCTCTCTAGAGGTTTCCACCAAACCACCGAGCCATACGTTAAAATTGATTGTAAACCGCCTTATACAACCATAATGTATACTTGGGTTGAAGACCCCATCTTCTTCCTAGCATACGTTAACAGGCATATACAGCGATTTCTACTTTCTCTACCCATTCTTCAATGTTTAATTTCCAGCTAAGTTTGGAGTCCAGAATTACCCCTAAGTTGAAAATGAAAGGGTTGTCCGTTAATATAATATTTGGTAGAGTAAAAATTGGTACCTCATATCTGGTCGTAAATAGCATGAGTTCTGTTTTACGCGCGTTTAAACTTAGGCCACAGACTGTAGCTCGAAAGTTAAGCTCGCCTAGCGCCCTTTGAATGATCCCACTGATCGTATTGGGACACAGTCCTGAATGTGTTAGTGATATGCGAAAAAAATTAACACAATGTAACTTCGTTGCCGTCTAAACAACTACTGATTGGATGGGTGTGCGAACTGCCGATGAAAAGCCGAAGTTTCCCTCATAATTTTGTTTTTCACCACAGTTTTTGGCCAAACTTAGTAATCCATCATCCGAATGCAAGAGTGTATTAACTTCAAAGAAGAATATTGGGTAGTCGAAAAAGTCTTTTCGCATTTCTAATCAAACTTCAACTCATTTTTTTTTTTATATTTATAATGAACTTTATTAAACCAAATATGTACCATTTTGGTGGACCACCTTTTGCCATTTTTCTTCTAGAGACATTATTCCATCAGTGTAAAACTTTTGTGGTTTCTCGGCGAAAAACTGCGGCAAGTAATTTTCACAGGCTTCTCTTGAAGCCAACTTTACTCCATTAAGGGAGTTCTGCATTGACCGAAACAAATGGTAGTCCGATGGTGCAAGGTCAGGGCTATATGGTTGATGCATCAAAACTTCCCAGCCAAGCTCTCCCAGTTTTTGCCGAGTCATCAAAGATGTGTGTGGCCTAGCGTTTTCCTGATGGAAGACGACGCCCTTTCTGCTGATCAGTTCTGGCCGTTTTTTTCGATTGCTTTCTTCAATCTCATCAGTTGTTGACAGTAAAGTGTAGAATCAATCGTTCGAGCAGGCTGGAGCAGATCATAGTGGATGATTTCTTTCCAATCCCACCAAACACACAGCATAATCTTTCGAGGCGTCAATCCTGACTTTGCGATCATTTGATGAGCTTCACCACCCTTGCACCATGATCTTTTTCGCACATTATTGTCGTATTTGATCCACTTTTTGTCTCCTGTTACCATTCGCTTCAGAAATGGTTCGATTTCATTTCGTTTCAGCAAAGAATCGCAGATGTTAATTCGGTCTATTAAATTTTTCACAGACAATTCATGTGGTACCCAAACATCGAGCTTCTTTTTGTAACCAGCCTTTTTTAAATGGTTCAAAACCGTTTGATGATGAATGTTTAGTGCCTTGGTCCTGGTCAATCTTTTCCATAATTTCATCGACTTTTTCAACGATAGGTCGACCGGAGCGAGGTGCATCTTTCACATCGAAATTTCGAGAACGGAAGCGAGCGAACCATTGTTGTGCTACACGAACTGATACAGCATCGTCTCCGTAAACTTCACAAATTTCATTGGTGGCTTGCGTGGCATTCTTCCCTTTTTTATACAAAAATTTCAAAATATAGCGAAATTCTTCATTATTTACACTCATTTTTGAACAACTAGAATTTTTTTTTTAAATTCTCCGAAATTAATTTTTTTTGGCTGAATGAAGCTTAAAATGTCACCTTTCTAACACCATATGATATGACACAATGTGATTGGTAGCACTGGAGATAGATGACTCCAACGACATCTATTGACAAAATACGAAAAGAGTTTTTCGACTACCCAATATATTGAAAAACAATAAAGCCATTTTATTATTATTTAACTGTTTCCATTATTGGGCGCAAAATATAGAAGGCAGCCCTCGTATTAGTGTTTTTCAAAAGACGATTAATTTGGTTAATTTCTTTTTCTTTCACTTTTTTCACTTAGTTTTAAATCGCATGCTTGCGAATAAAAAGTTCTCTAAATCCTGTACTTTTAAAACCTCCGATAAGTTTATGAGGAATCGTGCGACCTCCATTGGGCATCACTGTTTCACACATTCCTTAAAAATATTCAAATACCGGATGTTTTCTCAGCTTCAATTCACAAATTTCTCTTGATCCGTGTACGCCGGTGTGGCTGTCACGGTCGTCCCTTTCAGCCAAGTTACTCGTATTATCACGAGCGTGCGAGAAACGTGAGAAATTCGTCATGCCCGCCTATGAAGTTCCAGCACTTCTGTATGTATGTGTGCTTGTTTGTATTTGCACATGGCTGTATATTAAGCAGCATACATGAGAAAAATACATATTCAGTGGCTCATTATCATCCAAGACGGCAATAAAGCTGAGCGCTTGGTCTCTTCAAACGGAACCAGCCTGCAGCTCGTGCAGCGCCAGTGACTCATGGCCAAAGATTTTGATTTAAAATTGTATTCCGGTGAATTGTTGCGCCAGGCCTCCACTAATTTTCTGATGTGGCGCAGTCAATTGGCATGATCAAGTGGCGTTGCAATAGGGCGTTCGGTTGATTGGCTTGTTGGTGAGAGTGTGACTCGCGCCTGGTCGGTCCCACGCCGCACTTCACTCGACCTGCCATCAAAGCTTTGCGCACTTGATGATGAGTCAGCGGTGGTTTGGGCGAAAGTCATGAAAGAAGATACGCTGTTACATATTAACTACGTACATACGTACGTCTAAGCTTGACTGCTGGTGACATTCCGAGCGAGTCATGCGTTAGCCATGCAGCTAGACGACACACTGGCTGACATGTGGACATGGACAAAATCGTGAAGGGAGAGGAACTTAAAATAAAAAAACATGAATGAAAGCTCAACGATGACGCTCCGAACGTATGTACGTACATGGGAGTGAATATATTGGGCATATGAGCACGCGTGACTCGTGTGATAGCTGCATCGGAGAAACACGCCACCGCTGTGACGTTGGTCAAGCTCAACCTTTCATTAAATGTAAAAAAAGAGCTCGGCGATAGTTTTTTAAAGCGTGTGAAAAGCCCAGTTTGCTAATTTCTTGGAAACTGTTTGATGATTCATAGTAGAGATTCTATTCACAACCTTCTTTGTGGGTTTTTTATTACTATTTATTAGCTTCAATTACGTATTTTCATCATTCAGATTTATTTGTCCACTCGCTGAATGCTGATATGTTTACAAATATACATATGTACGAGTATATGCGTGTGTACATATGTGGATTTTTATGAATGAAATTGGGAACCAAACAAAATAAAATAAAGTAGGGCTAAGCGTAGTTGTGAAAAGAATAATAGAGACTCATGATAGCTCTCAAGGCCAGCAAATGTGTTTTGAGAAAATTTAAAGGAAGCAAGCCATTATTTATTTATATAACGAAGTATTTTGTAATTTACAATGACTAAGTTGGCGAAATATTTAGAAAATGTACTGTCATCAACTAAAACCAACTTTGAGCCCTCAATTGGCAATAGCTTCACTAGAATAGCTGGAATGGAAAGGCATATATTTATTCACATTTTATCTATAAAAAAGTGCTGGTCATGCTGGCATACGGGGGAAGGGATTTATTGTTTTGTTTTGTGCTGTGAATGAAAATTGATCTGAGGAAGACAATCCGCTGTGACTCCATGTAATATTATTGTGGCACATATCTGCATGAAGTTTTGTGAAAAGCCAACTCAAAGCCTATTTCTGCTGTAAATGTAGATTCCGGAATTATTTTAAAATTTCAACGCTTGGACATATAAGCTGGAGGATGGTTGTGTATTTGCTTCACACACGGGATTTCTTAAAAATGCATTATAATAGGTTAGCATATAACCAGATTATCTACTTTTTCGAGCTTAACTTCCAATCAGCGCAAGCAAGATTTACTTCTTGTTGATTGGCGGGATAGCCGCTTACGCGATTTTGGCCGAGTTTAACAAAGCACACCAACTCGTTTTTTTCACGAGCTAGCCGGCGCCAGTTGGGCACACCAAGTGAAGCCAAGTCCTTCTCCACCTGACCTTTCCAACGCAGATGAGACCTTCCTCTTCCTCTGCTATCAGCAGCGGGCACCTTAACGAATACTTTTAGGGCCCGAGCGCTTATATACTTTTTGATGACATGACCCAGCCATAACTGCACTATGTCTAGGTATGTCGATGTGAAGCTCATACAGCTCATCGTTCTATTGTCTGCTATACTCGCCGTTGCTGACATGCAAAAGTCCAAAAATCTTCCGGAGAATCATTCTCTCACTGACAGGGTTCTACGGGAATTTTCAAATATCGTGAAATAAAATCTACGATACTACAATACGGAAGGAAGTCATTTTTCATTTACATGGGGTTCTCATTAGTTTGATCATAACAGCTGACAGGGGACTGCGTTTACGTCGGTCACTGTTTTCAGTATAATATCGGCCAGACCCTCCCTCCGCCGTATTCACTTCATTGTGCATAAAATGTGTAATTCGCGTGCATGAAAATGGCTTTAAACATTGGTTTACTACATTCGAGTATGTGGGTTAAAACGCTGCCTTTGAGATCTAACAGAACTAGCAGGCTATAAAAATTGTGTGAATATAAAACGCACATTTCATATACCATACAAAAAATTTAACCTCTCCTAAAACCAACTTTTTTAGCTTAAATCACAGTGGCTTAAGCAACTATCAGCTATAAAATTAGTGAATTAAACTCTACACAAAATTGCATAAATACAAAAATATACACAATTTGATTTTCTAGAAGTATTGAAAATTTGCTCAGTTCATCACAACGGCACAAAACAAAAAAATAAAAATAAATACTAATAAACACCGAAATAGTGAATGCGGATTTTGTTGACCTTCTTGGCCAATGACCTAAACATTTAATAGTGAGTTTATGATGCTGCTATGTTGTTGGTTCATGAGCGTTTAAAGAGACCAACAACTGATTTGCATTGGTGGAGGTACTTTTTGAGGTAAATAAGATAAACAAGAAACAATTTTAAAGTAAATTAATCAAACAACCAACCCACAACCACCTGTTGAATGAAGAAAAAAATATGCATTCATTGAAAAATCAGCGTGCATTCGTGTTGGCGGTAAGCGATTCGAAAATAAATAAAAAACAAATTTTTCAAATGATAAATAATTTTGTCATTTCCTATGGCGTGCATGGGCGTTTTCCGCTACACTTATTTGTACGCATGTTTGCTTTAATTACAACAATTAAATAGTAATCATAGTGGTTGGTTTAGCTGCATTTGATCGGAAGTTCAAGGCGGTACAGGCGCAACTAATTTACTATAACCGCTTTGAGTTGACCTTGTCGGTTTCCTGAAACTGTAAATTTTAAATTTAAGTTTCTCGAAGTTTCAATAAAATTCAGTTTAGATTGTTTTGAATATATAATATAGCATACATACATACATATATGTATACATTATTATGTACATATGCAGCGCATAAATATGTAGACATGTATGTGAATTATAACTTTATAAGTATTAGTACAATTGCGAAATAATGAAATTTAATTCGATTAAATAAAGTAATACATTGCATAATTACTAACTGTGAAGTCACGTTCTTGGCGGGAAATATTAAAAAAAAACACAGAAAATTAGAAAATTTTCGCGCTAACATCGCAATCACGTTTATTTCAATTCTTTCGCGTTTTGTTTATATTTTTATTTTATTTTTTTTCACTTTTTTTCGTTATTTATTTTTTTTATTTGTTTATTTTTTTAATTTTTGTTTTTTCATTTATTTTTTTGAATTTTAATTTTTTTTCGTTCTTCTAATATTTTAGGGGCGCGCATAGACAGTCGCCACTAACGATGAATCGTTGAGTCAAGAGCAAAAATGAACAATTAGTATACCTATATGTATGTATGTATGTGTGTATGTATGTATGTATGTATGCATGTACCCTATGATCAGAAAGTACCGGGAATGTTTAAATAAAACAAAAAAGTTAAATTTCAGGTAACTTTATTTTATCTCCTTCCAAATATGACCCGTCTGAGGCAACACACATGTGCCAACGTTTAACCCAGTCTTCAATGCACCCCTGGTAGGCTGACGAAGGGATGGCCTTCAGCTCCTTCGTCGCATTCTCTTTGATTTCCTCTATCGACTGAAATCTGCTTCCACGAAGTGGTAACTTCAACTTGGGAAACAAAAAGAAGTCGCACGGGGCCATATCAGGTGAATACGGTGCTTGCAGGATGATATTTACTTGGTGTTTGGTCAAATAATCCAGCACAATTTGTGCTCGGCGCGATGGCGTGTTATCATCATGCAAAATCCAAGAATTGTTTGCCCACACTTCCGGCCGTTTGCGACGTACGCTTCAAAACGGATAAATAATATTCTTTATTGACTCCCTGACCCGATGGAAGGAGCTCGTGGTCTACTACGCCTTGGCAATCGAAGAAAACAGTCAACATCACCTTCCCGGTACTTATTGATCAGAGGGTATTGTGCAAACGTCTTTCCTTCGCATTTCGATTAATGTAAAAAATTTCTGGGAAAATTTTAATGCTTATTCGCCAGATTTTAACAGAATTGTGCCGGTAAATACCATCTGTTTGTATGGATTTAAATTTACCTGCAAGAAAAACGCCAAATTGAAGCAAAATATTTATAATCAATTGATTTCATGTAAACAAAGATACGGTTTTTCGAGATAAGTAATTTACTGTGTAAAGATTTCTTAAAATTCGCCATTAGGAAAATTGTATTTTCGAAAACTCGAAATTTCTTTTCTTAAAATTTTGCCTATGTGAATGTACATACAAAGGTGGCGCAAAATTAATCACCCTATCGGAAAATTTTTAATTTTTGCAAATGGCGTCGCACGTCAATCATATTTGACACTTGTGACCTTGACTGCTGCAGTACACAAACATACAGGCAATGGAGTGCGTAAAGAGCAAATAAAGATTTCCATCACTCAAAATATTTTTGTTTGATTTACTAAAAAAGTTATTAAAAAACCAAAAAAGGCTATTCCAAAACAATTTTGGATGATTAATTTTGCGCCATTTGTTACATACATATCCATATACAAATGCAAAGGTACTTTATCCACAGTTGCCACTCTCCATGGATTAAGTTTTATTAATTTAGTTTTTTTATTAATAAAACAAAATAATTATTTTTATTAATTTATTTATTTTTAAATCATTTTTTTAAAATTAAGTTTAAATGCTTAATTTTGCGGAGTTAAACTCAGTTTGAAAATTCGCCACAGTCAAATAAGCTCTATTGCGCTACTAAATTATTTGGTATACGAGTATTGCAATTTGTTGCCTCCAAAAGTTCTATATGTTTCTTTTGTATGTTTGTAATACATCTTTCATCACCAAAACGGAAATTTGCCCACAGATTTTACTTCTACCTAAATTGGCTTTAAGTGGTTCAGTTTTGTTTTTGTATGGGTTTTTTGTTTTGTTTTTCTTGTTCACTCCTCTCGGAAGCATAGGGCCTCGACAAGACTCTTCCATCGTACACGGTTCCGTGTTGTTGTTTTTGCACCGTCCCATGAGATTTCGGCATCTGCTAGTTCGCGCAGCTTCGACCTTCTCCAAGTGTTTTTTGGTCGACCACGACCTCTGTTCCCTTGCGAGTTCCCGTCCAGTGCCATTCACGTGATGCTATCTGGTGGTTTTCTCAATGTGAAGTGCTTCAGTTATCTTGGCCAAATTCAGCATAGTCTATTAGTCATAGATATTCACATGCACATTAGGGTGGATAAATTTATATGGAATGATTTTTCTCGTCATCGTTTCGAGCAGATTCGGATTCTAGACAAAAATTCGAAGAAGAAAATCTATTAGAAAAAAATATATAATTAGAAAAAACATGTAAAAATACAATTTTTGTGTTAAAAAAATACATATAGTTACTTTTCCTACTACAGCATTAAAAAATTACATATACACCTTCTCATTTTGCTCGATAGATTTGTTCCCAAAAAATTCGTGTAAATAAAAATTCGTTTAAAAAGAGAATTAGGTGAAAACAATATTAAAAAATCTTTTTGGTGTTCACTTACGAATCTAATTTTTTTCATTAATTAAATTTATTATAAGAAATAAATTTTTAAACGACGAGAACAAAATCTACCGAGTCTCAGATACATTTCCTGTGTCTAATTGAAACGCTTCGTACATACGCCGAAAAATCTCGCTCTATTCGGAAGCTATGGGGAATTGTGTTAAAACAAAACGATTTGTGTAAAAAGATAATTAAGTGTAATTAGCTTTGTAATCCTATCAGGAGGTTCTTTAAATAAAGATATACATTTTTAGACATTTACGACGCTTAGACACTTTTCACCACCGTTGTACAATTGCAACTACAATAGTATACAAGGTGAAGCCCAAAATAAACAAGACTGAGCTAAAATAGCAACGACAGGAGCTTTGTTCTGATAACTTTTAGTTCATTTATTCCAAATAGTGCCCTCTGGCTTCGATACACTATTTTGCGCCATCTAAAAGCTCTTCGAAAGAGTGTTTCAGGCCATTGACCGGAATATCTTTGAGGATATTAGTTGAATACGATGAGTGATTGATGATTAAAATGCGATTTTTAGTCAAAAAATCAGTCACAAGAGTGGATCGATGAGATAATGCAATAAGCGCCAGCTTTCTCCTTCGCGGTATTCAGGGCGAATTCGACGAATGCGATGTAACAAACGCTTTAAAACGCCAAGATAGAAAATCGCATTGACGGTTTGGCCCGTTGGCACGAACTTCTTGTCGACATAGACTTGATTTTTGATTTCTCCAATTGCGATTTTTTGGGTGGTGACTCGTCTGGGGCCTTCCATTCGGCACTTTGCTGCTTAGTTTCAGGCTCATGTTGGAAATATGTACCATGTTTGATAACCAGTTACAATGTTGTAAAGGAATTTCTCGTCTTTTCTCTCCTCTTTAATGAGGTCTTTCGAATGTTGAATTCTGAACAAATTTTGGTTCTCAGTTAACTTGTGCGGAATGAAACGTGCCCAGACCTTTTCAAATGCGATAAATCGGTAAACGGTAAGTGATATTAGCTCCTTGTTCGAATCTCATTTTTGACACTTTAGGCGCAATAACTTCGTTTCCACTGAACCGAATGTCACCAAGTTTTCACTGGAAGTCAGCTAGGGCGCCATTAAAAACATTTTTATGACCCCAGTCTTGTTTATTTTGGACTTCACCTTGTATTCAGAAACTTTCTTCTGATAATTTAAGTTCTTTTACTACTCGCTCTCCGTAAGTTCTGCTACCGTTATTCGTTTTAACGGTGTTCGAGAAGAATACGGGTGAAGTAAACTGTATGCTGCGTCGTTGACTCGTTGACATCATTTTTTAGTCACTGTTTGTGAGATATGGCAAATTTCTTCGTTACGAATGTAATTTGGTTTCCTAAAATAAAAATCGATGTCGAAGGTAAATTCTTTCCACTTTCCACTCCGAATATGCTGGAACGAAGTAAAAAAAAAAAAAACTGACCCTCCCTAATGTACATTTTTATTTTGAGATTTTCAATTTCGGCAACTGTGGTAGAAATCGTTTGCCGAAAATCCGATTCTTCTAGCATTTATCCTTCTCAAATAATAGCAGCAACGATCCCGATCACCAGGCGACAGATCACGTTGATTTCTCTTAATATTTCACCTATGTTCAGTAATCCACTGTTTACCAATTCAAGACTGGTCAATGTGAGCCGGATTTTATAAAATAATAGTGGTTTATTATACGAGTGTTTAAGATTTGAGTTGAATTAAAAGGCGTATGCGATTCGACACTCTTCTACTTGTTATTTTTCGACTCGGTTAACGCCACAGATTCACCGCTATCGATTATGGTTATATCTCTGAACTCACTATATTAAATGCTGCCAACTCTCTTTTCTGATATTAAGCAAATTTCAATAGACCGTGCTCTTTTCCAGTGCTGCCAAAATGTTTTTCTATGTCAATAGATCTGCAACCTTACATACATATATACGCTGCTGTTTCAGAACTTGGTTTCGATGAGCTTTCGCTACAACCCGATTTTACGGCAGTTTGGCGAAATAGTGAAGACTAAATAGTTACGATTTGCTGAATTAATCATTCAGGTCATCACTTGCATTTCCATGGTCCGATCGGTACAGATGGCTGCTGAGCTCAAATTTAATATAATTTTTCCACCTTTGTTTGCGGAGTTATTTGCAAATAATCTTGACTTGCTCAGTTCATGGTGAACGAAATGTTGGGCACAACGCTTAACCCTCCGTTAGACACCTTTTTTAAAGCTTTTGCTTGGGCACCCAGGCCTGGCCTTTTTTGTCCTGTTTGAGAAGCCGCTTCAAATGGTTAGCATCCATAAATCGATACAAAATTAAATTTTAGGAAGCCAGCTGGAAGCTGAAGTCGTTAGCAATAATAGAAATATGTTAAATTTACGTACAAAGTCGAAAAAGTCTGGCCAGACCCGGGTGCCCAACGGCCGCCTATTGCATAGTTTTCTACGGAGAGCCTCGGGAAACGTACTATAGGTCTCATTCGAGATTTTTTGTAACCCTTTATTCGATGTGCATTTTTTGACGAATGCTTTATGATAATCCGGAGTTACTTACACCTACACACTTACACTTACACATACATACTTACATAACACCAAATATTTTCTCACTCTACTTTGAAATGCTAATGATGTTGAATGATGTATCGCAGCAAGAATAATCAATGGCACTGCATTCTTGCCATGAAATAAGAGAATTTCCAAAATGCAACCAAATGAATAACTGAAGGGGAAAACTTAAAAATAACAACAAATCAACGGCAGCTCGTTAGTACGCCAACCAAAGTGATGCTAAAATTATGCATGTGATTTGTTGGCGTTAAATAAAGTGTTGGTGTGCTGCATTATGAAGCAAAGGAGCACACGGCTGCAGGCAACGAATGATTGCTAAAGCAGAAACTAAAAACAAATCGAAGATTGCAAGCATAAATTCAGTTGCAGGCGTTGTGGCCGAGTACAAAAATAAACTGCACCGCGTTGTGTAGAGAAAAAAGGCAAATCCGAATACTCACAGAAAATAGTAATGTGCTGAGTAGCTGCGTCAGCGAAATCCCAATTCCCATAGCGCTTCGAACGAAATAAATCCAAGTCGGCGAACAACGTACAACGTGTTGTGTTGGGGTCAGGACGCGTTCGGGCACCAAATACATAGTTTCGAAAGAATAAATAATAATAAAACTAAAAACATATCCATACATATAAGTTTAGTACGAAAAACGCGTTTACGCAGCTAACAATAACAATAGCAACCGCAATCATGAAAAATAACGCGAGCAGGAGAAACGAAAACCGAATAAAAACAGCAGCAATATAAGAACAAGTAGAAGATTTGATATGCAGCAACAACTATGGCCATACAAAAACATGTGTTTAGAGAGGTACGCATACGCGCGTACATACGAGTACAAGAAAGAGCGGGTGAGACACACAGATACATAAAATCACACACACATAAATAACGCGTTGTCGGTCGGTTGTAGAAAGAGAATTTCGAAAAACCACAACGGTTGCCGCTGATCGGCCAACAAGCCAGAGACCAGCAAGCGGGCGAGCGCCAAGAATGGAGACGGGCCAAAGAAGAATAGGAGAAGACGCAGAGCAGAGCAGACAGCAGACAGCAAACAACGCGCTCCAAAACGCTCCACATCCATTTGGATGCATTCAGTCTTGTTTCGAACATTCAGTGTAAAAGACGCTTAAACGAGCCGTAACGCAACGCAGCGCAACGCAACCGACGAGCGAGTGTGTGTGTAGAGCAGCGACGACGGGTCGAGAAGAAGCAATTTTAAAGCAAAGTGATCGATTGATCGTGCAATACAGCAGCGACAAAAAGTCAAGTGGCTACAAAGCTGATAGTTTGGAACCAAAGGAAAAAAAAAATACAAAAATAATAAAGAAGAAGCAAAGTATAAAGTGGAAGATGATAAAAGTTAAAGGAAGAATCTTTGAATAAAGAAAAAATCATTAAATTTTGTAGAATTTCTTAATGTTAAAAAGCAGTGTGGAAGTTTCATAAAATAGTAAAAGAGTTTAAAAATAAAACAACAAAAGCCGTCTTTAATCAAATCCAAAGCAAATCGAGTAAGACGGCAGCTCAAGTGAAGTGTGCAGTGAAGCATGTGTCGTAGAGTAGGCGCGGCCTGATAAATTACATCTAAAATATACTTACATATGCACATAAGTATGTATGTATCTGCGGCATACGAGTACAATTGGTGGCAATAGTTTTGGTTCGAGTCAATAAACTAGTTTGGACATTTGTGTGTATTATACTTGCATATACATACATACATATTTTATGGTGGCCATGTGAATATGCGTGAAATATCAAAAATTCTCAACTTAATGCTTTATCAGTTGAACAGTGCGGCAGCAAATGTGTGTGCATAAATAAATATTTACAAACACTTGTGTAAATAAATCTAAAATTATCAAATAGTGGAACCAAAAATAGTGCCAAGCATGCCTACGTAAAAATCAATGAATGAAGGTGAATGAAAAAGCAAACGTCAAAAAGAAAATTTATGAAAATAATTTGGAAACTCATATTGGGGCGTCCATATAGGAGTGTTTTTTTTTTTCTAAAAATTCAAAAAAAATTACAAAAATATTAATATTTTTCTTGATATGTTATAGATTTATACTAATTTAACGCTTAGCTAGCGTTTCTAAGCGCAAACACCAGCCAAACAACTACTGCAAAGCACAACAAAGTTAGGCTTATTTGGGTGCCTGGATATTGTGGTATTACAGGGAACGAGTTAGCTGATAAAGAGGCTAATAAAGGCTTTGAAAGTATGCCACTAGGCCCTGAACCCTAGGTTTCTAAGTGTCAATTCTGCATCGATTCAACTATGGATTGACGTCTTCGTGAGATCTACCCATAGAGGACGTTGGTCTGGGTTGAATTCGTGCAGAGTAGCCAAGTGCTTTGTGAAAGAACCAAAGAGGAAAATAGCGACCTTTCTCCTAAAACTCTGCAGAAAGTACCTGAGCGTACTGGTAGGTGTAATCACAGGGCACAACGCCTGTGGTCAGCATATGACTGCCATGGGGGTCGTAAACAGCCCGACATGCCTATCGTGTCTTGAGAATGACGGCACTGCAAAGCATTTTCTCTGTAGCTGTCCGGCGTTTTCCAGAATCAGACTTAGGATATTGGTTTGCGATATACTGAGTATGGATAAAGTTCGTACTCTTCCGGATCTCTTAAGATTCATCAATGAATCCAAGAGATTTGTGGAAGAGTGACCTCAAACTAATTTATCCATGTTATCACCCACATTTTATCTTTCCTATCTCTATTCTTTCTACTGAAATCTATCCGGATGTAGTACAATGGTCTCCTGACTGAGTGCTTTTACCTGTCCAACCGCCCACAAATCTAATCTAATCTAAATGGAGGCAATAGTATTCATTTACCTTATTTGCTCTCTTTTCCTATTGCACTCTTATGGAAACATGGCAACAATGTTTCACAGCTTGTCAATATCCAGACAATTTGACTGGCTGCCTGCATTTAAGATTTAAAAATATATGTACATCATAACACTGCAACAAACGAATTATAGTTTAAAAAGATTTCCATCAAACCCGCAGTGGAAACAGTTGACAATTCTCTCAAGCCCAAATCCTGAAAGCCCAGGGCTTGACTTTGGTGGGAACATATTATATAGAGCAAACATTCCTATTATTTATGGAATACGATTTCGTCCATATGGTTATCTCGGCTGTCTTCGTAGTAGCGTATCCTGTTAGCCCAGTTTTCCAAGACCTATCGAATTGCTTGCTCGACATTCGCTTTAAGGGTCAGAATCATTAATGGACTGTCTGCATAACCTTTATCCGTACCAGAACAACTCAAAAATGTCCAAGAGCGTCAAATCCGAGGTGGACAATTGACATCGCCGAGACGGCAGATAAATTAATTTTTGGAAATTGGCGCGCAAAAGATCGATTGTGGTAGGGGCTGTGTGGCATGGCGCGGCATTTTGCTGAAAGCAAAGATCATCCAAATCCATGCATTAAATTTCCCGTGCGTTTATCATGATCATACCCACTCACCGTTGATCGCTAAAATGGTGTTTCCAGCAACTTTTTTAAAGAAAAATAGGTCAATGATGCTACCGCTCCAAAATCCGCATCGAGCGGTCCCTCTCCGGGTATGCATTGTACTGCCTGATGTGACTTTTTGTTCTTCTCGAAAAATACTTGCTTCGAAAATATTTTCTTTAAAGTAGAAATTAGTATTCTTCGGATATAATATGCTTGTGCCAACGCTTTTCCCGATCCTCAATAATACTTGAAGTCCCCCTTAGGCCACCGTAGCTCAATGGTTTGTGCTTGACTACCATTCGGAGTGCGTAGATTGGAATCCCCGTGCATGAAACAGCAAAAAGATAGAAAACGTTTTTTCTAATAGCAGGCAGGCAATGGCCAACCTCTGAGTATATTTCTGCCAAGAACAAGTTTTTGCCGTTCAGAGTCGATTTAAAATTGTAGGTCCGTCCACTAGTAGAACAATATCAAGACGCACGCCACAGATACCTCCTAGCTCGAAACTCGGCCAAACACCTCATAGAAGTGTACGCGGCAATTATATATTTATTTTTTTATTGAATGAATGGGTTGAATGAAAATAAAGTTTGCAATTCGACCTCATGATCTCTTGTGCACTCTACTCATCTGAATGCCGCATTCAAACCCAGTTCCCCTAATAAACCTACTATAGAGCTGTGTTGGGGAGAGCCTTTCTTCCTTTCGCACCCCTCCGAGATGTCTTTACCTTCTTCGCGCCATAGGATCACATTCCAGAAGAAGGTGTGATGTAGTTTAAAAGTCTCCTCTTTTTGAGACGTACAAATAGAAAACCGCTGCCCAAGGTTGTATCTTTATTGCGGACAAATAATGAGACTTAATTTTGAAAATGTTGTTGCTGTTGTAGCAACTTAAAATTTTCTGTAACATTGACCCGACTGCCTTGAAAAGATTGCACTGAGCTAAGCACAAATTTTTTTTATATTATTGGTAGCCTATGGGCTCTGCCACGAAGAAACTCCACGTCTTTCAGAGTGATGCACGCACTAATCAAATTTTTGGGCCTTCCGCCAGAGTATTTTTGTTTTTAAAAGTGCTGTTCAGCTAAAGGGCTATGCGTTATCCACCGGAACTGCCAGCAGACGGAAAAAGCTATACATGGGTTACAAGGCTGGTGGGGTAAACCTTCGCATTTCAGCGTTTTTACACCGAGAAAACGCCTTTGATGTCACATCAGTATAAGTTTACTCTGCCCCATCAATTACCTATGAATGCGTTATCCATTTTTATTAAGAACTAAGCACTTTTTTGTTTGTATGCCAAACATTGCTTTGCTGTGCTGGCTAATTCTCATTACTCGCTTCAAATGCATTTGCAGAGTTCGGTAGGAGGCTTTTCTGATTGTTGCATCAGGTTTTGTCAGCTCACGCACAACATGAGTTTCGAGCCATGAATTTTTTGACTTGCCCGTCTTGACTGATGATTTTTGGTCTCCCATGATTTTTGTGCCACTTCCTTCTGCTCCAGTGGCTCCATTTTTCCACGCCAACCATAGTAGTATGCCAAGCTTTCACTGTTTTTTTGTTGGAGAACCTTTTGGTACGTGAAAGAACATCACGCGGCGTCCCTTGGCCCCAATTCACACGCTATTCAACATCCTTGTTTTTGGATCATTTAGATGCTTTCGAAGCATGAGGAATAGACTACTTAGTTACCTCCAAGTTGCTGGGCATAAAGGCATAGAGGGAAAAGAGACAGTGGATTTGGAATAGCTAAAGAAGGCGCGAAACTTGCAGGGGATCAAATAAATCAGATACTTCAACTCCTGCGTACAATTCAAAAAGAACTAAAGGAACGCATGCTAAGAAAGGCAAAAGACAGAGGGCTTAGGCTAACCAATTGCAAAGTTTGCATTTGCAATTTAACCATTAACGACGTTTAAAGGAAATATAATGAGCCGGGTACAAGAGAAAACTTGGATCATCTTCTATGCTACTGTCCGGCTCTCTCGAAAACTAGACTACGCTACTTGAGCGCTAACAGCTTTGAAAGGCTAGAATCTATGCCTGAACTGGAGCTCGAGCGACTCTTAAAATTTGCGAACAGTACGCACATCTTGAGTGATGCATAGTTTCGCTAAATAGGACTCTGATCTGCTAACGCTATAGACCAAAATGGTCTACTAACCTACTTCCAAGTTCTTCATTTAGGTGATGGGATCTGGGATGGATCTCTGTTTAGAGTTTATTTCCTCCATCCGGTTCATCGTTAGCTCATTTATAACAGCTTGACTCCATAGCCGCAAAGTTACTTTCTACAACAGCTTGAGGCATTTACACTACATTTTTTTCAGTTGAAGGCAATAAGCAACATTTCATTTTCACACATAAAAGAAAAAATATTGAAGACTCCGCTAAATACTATAGATGCCTAGTTGTGACGTTTCTCATCTGTCACTGTGTGTTTCTATTTGTGCGCCCAATAAAAAGTTAGGTTCAGCAACGGCGCGCGTTGGCATTAAATTGGCTCACTTTCGTCTAGTTTTGTAATTCACTAATTCAGCTGTTCAAACAAATGTGCTTTGTGTGATCATTTAATTTGTTTTCTTCGGTTGTTTAGAAATTAAAAATAAATTGCTTCTGCGATATTTACTTGAACTTTAAAACACTTGTTCTGCCTCTTATTTTGACGCGCAGAATAATCACTGGCTGATTTTCTCTCTTCAAATGTGTGCATGTGTGCGTCTCCATTCAGTTCTGTTTTTGCACACTTTCTTGACATACATAGATACATCACACATACATATGCACATATGCACATAAATATAATATTTATTTATTTAATTCTTCCGCGCAATCCATGTTGCGCCAACTTAAGCACAGCTGATAACGCGTAAGAGGCAAACAAACAAATTGACATAACAAATTAAGAATATAAACAGACATATGTACATATATATAAATGTGTACGTAAGTATGCAGAAACAAAAAAAAATATTACTAAAATTTCTAAAAAAAATTAAGTAATGAAGTAAGATTAAACGACTATAAAAATGAAAAAAAAAAATGTTTTTGACTTCAAATATTTTTTAGTGCTTATTTCAAGTGCGATTCTCTTTTTTTTGGAATTTTAATTTTCATAAAATTTTTATCAGTCAAAATAAGTCAAGTGGATTTTCACGCACGCCATGCGCAGCATACCCTCTTACCACATAAATAAATATTAGGTCAGTCCATAAGTTCGTGTGTTTTTTAAAGGTGGTTTTAAAATTAATAAAAAATATGTTTAAAGTATTTATTAATCAATAATATATTTTCCTTCATTATTTACAATGTCTTCCCAACGTTTAGGCAAATTTTTAATTCCCTGCTCAAAAAACTGTTTGTCCTTGGAGCCAAAATACGCTTCGATATCCCTTTTTATAGCTTCTTTTGAGGAGTAGTTCTTGTTACTCATATGGGATTGAAGTCCACGGAAAAGGTGATAATCACAAGGTGCAATATCCGGAGAGTATGGTGGATGTGGCATTAGCTCCCATTCGAGCTCGTTCAGCTTGCCTAATGTTTGCCTTGCGGTATGAGGCCTTGCGTTGTCGTGGTGAAACAAAACTTTGCGTCTATTCACTAAAGACGGTAGATTTTTGTTAAGTGTCTCATTCAGGTTTGATAGCTGATGGGAATAATAATCAGCAGTTATCGTCTGGTTTGGTTCTAGAAGTTCATAATAAACAATACCGGCCATATCCCACCAAATAGACAGGAGAATCTTATTGGGGTGAAGGCCATCTGTAGGGGTCGGTTCTGGTGTTTCATCTTTATCTAACCATTGGCGTTTGCGAACCGGATTATTGTAAAGGACCCATTTTCATCACCAGTATCGATACGGTTCAAAAAACTTTCATTTTCAAGCCGTTGCAGCAGCTGAGAACACACATTCGCTCTCTGCTGAAGGTTGGCGACGGAAAGTCTATGCGGAACCCATTTTCCCAGCTTTGAAACCTTTCCCAACTGAACTAGATGCCTGTGAACTGTTCCATGCGATGAATTTAACCTCTGGGCTATCATATCGACTGTCAAATTTTGCTCAGCTTCCACGAGTTCGAGCAAGGCGTCGGAGTTAAAGACTTCAGGATGACCAGCGCGCGGGGCATCTTCCACGTCGCAGTTACCACTTCGGAAGTTTGAAAACCACTTTTGCGCAGTCCTTACACTCACGTGAACAGTGTTTATTCCTGCAGCAGCAGTTGTTGCATTTTTACCACTTTTATAAAAAAAATACAAAATATGCCTCTTATACGCGTTCGAAGATTCCATTTTATTTTTTAACAACACGTGCTTCTACGAGTATCCGCGATTAAAATCACTTGATGAATGCACTATATATCAAAGAAAATATAAATAGTTCCGCGAATAATTTTTGTATGCAAAAATCGTACAAGAGTGAAATTATGGGTAAAGTACGCACGAACTTATGGAGTGTCCTGCATAAGTAGATGTGTAGATGTGCATGTACATACATGCTTCATAAATTCTTTTTTTTATTTAATATAGTTATTTTCGATTTGCCTACCACTTATATATGCACATATATATATGTATGTATGCGTGTATTCATGTAGTTGTCAGTGGTTTATTGCTATCAGCAGAAACCACTAGAAACTTCCAGATCCATTCACTTTTATTTACATACATGGAAATGTCTTCCCACCACCAAGAGCAGCGAACTAGTTTCTAGTTAATTAGCTGAAATTTATTTTTGTTGTGCACATGGAAACTTTAAATGGTATGCTTTTGAACTTGAGTGTGGGCGCGTACCTTGCACGCATTAAAACACACGCAAAAAGAATATTTCTGTTGAATGCTCATTTAGTAAAAGTTTTGCTTACCTCTGTTTATAAACTTTTTGTTTTCTAAGAAATGTCTATGCAATTTTTCAAAAGCGAAGCGTAATGCTTAGCGTTTTTAAGAAAAAATTGGAACGTTTTAAAGTTTTTGAACTCATGAACTTTGTCTTTTGAGAGAACAAAAGATAACGACTAAACGACTGAAAGGCGAGCTATGAAGCGACATAGAGATGGAGTTCATAGTCAGATGTGCGCAAGTTGCTGATGGTGCTTTCAGTGGTTGATATCTTTGGTTAGGTGGGTGTGGCACTTTTAGGCTAGACCAAGCGAGTTGCGGCTACCATTCGGGAATGAGTAGGCTCGAACATCAAATAATAGAAAAAGTGTCTTCTCTTATCGATCGCCCCTTGGCAGGCAATGCCAAACCTTCAAATTCATTTCTGGCATGAAAAATTGCTTCATAAAAACCATTTGCAGTTCGGAGCTGAGTTAAAACTGTAGGTCCCTCCATTTGTGGAACAACATGAAGACGCACAATTATTATTTTTTTTTATTGAATGAATGAATGAAAACAAAAAATGGAATTCGACCTCATGGTCTTTTGGGCCCTCTACTCATCTTAATACCGCATCTAAACCCAGCTCCTTAATAAACCTAAGATAGAGCTGGGTTGGGCTAAGCCTTTCTTCCTTTCGCAACCGGTTGAAATGTCTCAACCTTCTTGGCGCCACAGCGTCACATTGGAGTCTTGAAGTCTCCTCTTTTTGAGACGTGCAAATAGAAAACCGCTGCCCAAGGTTGTATTTTTATTGCGGACAAATGATGATATTTATTTTTGAAAATGTTGGGCTGCTTCTAAATAAAGTTCACGTGGTGGTTATAAGAGCCAATACGGTGCCCAGAAATATTTTATGTTCCATATTTCAATAAGCTTTTATGTTCTTTTGGAGGATGCAATGAACCTTCGCAGCAAGACTGCGTCAGCCCCTCGAGGAACTGGTTCTCCCAAAATTTGAAACACATTCTTCGAAGTAGAGGACATTCTCAAAGAAAGTGTTGAACAGACTCTATCTCTACTTCTTACCAATAAACCATTAGTAGTGTTTATTGCTATTCAGTTAAAAAACAAGCCATATGTTCATTTACGCAGATTAGCGCTGTTGGTAGTTGCTTTGTTTGCCTTCTCCTCTATTGAGAAAATAAGAAGTCGATAGAGCCTTGTTTGCTTGGATTCGGTCTCTAGAACTAGAATTCATAAAACAAGTTGGTCGATTCGCACCTGAGTGCATACCTGGACTGCCGTCTAACTACGAGAATCGTTTGAAAAATAAAAAAGTACTTAATTGTTTGGGGTAAACCTTTTTTATTTTTCAACATAGTCTCCTTTTAAGCTTACACACACTCTCCGTCCAACGCTTTTCTAGTTTGTTGATTCCATACGAACAATAGAATTTGAGCAAGTCTGAAAAATAGCTATTCGTTTCTGCAATCACCTCCTCGTTTGCATGAAATCTTTAATCCGCCAGTCATTTCTTCGAATTGCGAAACACATAGCAGTCCGAAGGATCTGAGGGAACCAAGTTTGGAGAATAGGGGTGGTGTGAAACAAGTTGGAACTGGAAATTAACGATTACAACTGCTGAGGTGTGGGCTGGTGTGTTTTCGTGATTGAAAAGAAAAATCACTAAACTTTCTCGATTGCAACGCATACCAAACACAAAGAAATACTTATAGATCGGTCTGGCTGAAACTTAGTGTGAGTTCCGATAAATCATGCTACTAACTAAACATAAATTCGATATGCGCCAGTAATGCCATCTTTCTGACTTTGTACGGACTTTTCGAACGACACCCGCATTACAAAAAATGTGAATATTGAAGGCGAAAGGTTCATAAAGCTTACTAGCCTAGCTTTCTCTGGTCAGCGCTTATGAAGGTGGGCACACAAAGTTTCAATTTTATATTTTTGGTATCTTTCTTTGTGTCATCATACGACTAAGTATTTCAGATAAGTTTAAAAAAAAATCTTATTTCTTTTAAAAAAATGTAAATCTAGTATCTTAATATTTTTTCTATGCGGTCTCGAATTGAGACTTTAGCACATCGAATACTCGATGAGTTCAATGAATTGACTACACAAAATACAAAAACGCTAGCTGGAGATTCTACTCTTCGCATGACTTCTCAGTTCAAAGTATTGAAAAGGTTACAGTCAAGTTTGAAAAACTGACTTACCAACTTCCTATACTAATAGCTCGAAGCAGCACGACCTAAGCTGTTCTATTCCTAATCACGCTTCGCATTAGTCGGAGGTAAATGTATGGCCCATTTAGCCGTTCTACATTTTGCGTCACATTTTCTAAATGAAGACTTAAATTCACATATTTCTAACTTAGCTAACAAAAAAAAAATTGCAGAATCAGGAGGAACCCAAGTCGAAGTCTCTCAAAACTTCACTACCGGATTTGCACTTATTTAATTTTTAATAGTAAAATACCTTATAAGGCCTCAAGGGATATTGGTTTTCATGATCTTTACCTATTGGGAACCTTTTGGCGAAAAATAAGCGATTTCATTAAATAGCTCTTCAGACTTTACGGCTAAAGGGTTTTCAGTTTGATGGACGAAATGGATTCGTTTAGTTTTGGGTAGATGAGCTAATATGCGGAAGGGTTATGCTATCAGGAGGTCGGTAAGGCATCATAAATACTATGCAGAGGGAAGACCAAGGTCCGCAATCCTGTTTCTAGTCATCTCTAAAGAATTTCCGTATTTTTTGTTAAATTATTATATGGCAGACTGTAGGGGCTCGTGAAATATGCTCGCCTATTAATTTGAATTCGGTTCTGCAGGACCGCACTGGTCTCTATCTCTCTATGTACAGAAAACGTGGAGCGGGGCTTCGCATACCATTAGTACAATAGCCATAGAGCCTCGCTTATCGATCCAATACAGCTTAAAAATGAATGCCTTACTGATTATAATTCAGGAAAACTTGATTGATGGGTTATTGCGAAGTGAATAGAATTAATAACAAATTAACGTAAATATCTGTATTTGTATGTAAAAGATTCCTCATGTAACCAACAACAAAGTCGAAAAGGCAACTTCTATAGACGTCAATGCACTGAAAAGTCAATATGTAAACAGAACGATAATTTCGAAAACGTCATAACGAAACCGACGAAGCGACGGAATCCACTGCGAAGACAGTAGATCAAGGCGGATGCATACAAAGTGATGGCGGAAGAGCAGTAGATTTGTTTTTTTTTTTTTCTTACGATTTAATGGTTTGAATGGCAAAGTGATATGATGTTTTTGTTGTTGTTTCGTTTATTTATTTACATTCTGATAGATTTGATGCTCACACTACCAAATTGTATAGTTGTGTGCAGATTTAATTTGTTTTTTGCACTACTGCAATCACCTTGTATGAGAAGTTTATCGTAATTGTTGACAGGGGAAAAAACCGTAGGTAAAAGGAGAGCAATTAAACAAAATAAACAAACAAAAGAGCGGCAGAAATTACGCAAATAGCAAAGTAATTTAACAAAATAAATAAACAAATGTGCAAATAAAGGTAGGAGGGAGTGCGAGTGTATCGCTGTGAGGCAAAAAGTGTCAGACGTAAATGTGCAAATTATGGAGGATTGGCAGGCACAATAACGCACCTACTCGAGATAAATTGTTAACGAAAATTGCTGTGAAGAGCGCAAAATTATTGGTTAATGAAATATTAAAAGTTCAGCCAACAAAATATTTAAGTAAAAATTATGAGTTTTAATGCGAAAAAAGAAGAAAGAAATGAGTAACCAAGTAGTTATTCCAAAAATGTTGGGGAATGGCGTTCTAACAAAAGAATAAACGAACATGGGCATGTTTTGCAGGGAACTGGTTGGTTGATTTTTATATGAAAGAAACCACACATGCAAAGAAGAAGGGTTATAAGTCGGTGCTTATTTATTTCAGAAGAAGCGAAATGCATGGAATGGAATTTTACAAAATTAAATGTTTGGCTTATATTGGGCAAATAAAGCAGCGAATACTAGGAATTGTGTGTATAAGCAACTTCATAAATTGAACTTAAAAATTAACAGTTAGTTGTATAAAATATTTGCATATTTAAGATTTGTGTGACGTAGAATTTGCTGAGAAGTGAAAATTATTTTTGAAGCGCTACATTTTTGCTGCCGTGCGCAGTCCAGGCGAACGGTCTAATACGAGTATATCGCACATACATACATACGTATGAGGCGTTCAATAAGTGTCCGTGTTGGAAATGAAGACACAATTTTTTCAAAAAAAATTTTTTTTTTGGCTTTCAACATAGCCCCCTTTTAGAAAGATATATTTCTCCCAATGCTCCTTCTTGAATCCCATTAATATCTTTGGCTTCCCTAGATATCTGTTTTTCTCTCTTTAATTTTCTTTTTACTAGGCCCTAATATTACTCGATTGGCCAACGTTCTGGGCAATTGGAAGTGTTCGCTTCCCTAGGCACAAAAACGATATCATTTTTCTTATAGCGAGTTTTTATTATTGTTGAGTTTTTATTAAAAAAAAATTTTTTTTAAATTTTTTTTAAATTTGAAGTAGAAGTGCGATTTTTAGACGATAAATCGCATAATATTGTTTATTGTAAAATAAATAAAAATTAAAAAAAAACCTTCCGGGGTTTTCAAAAATTTTCACAAGAAAATATACAAAATTGAGCCGTTGACAGCAGATCTACGCAGACGTCTCGAAAAAAAGGCAATTTGCCGTGGACAGTTTTTCTCAGCATTGGATCATCTGAAATCAAAAAATCAAAGAGTTTTCATTAGGTAATCAATTGTCCGAGGTAACCCTGTTGAGTTTTTATTAAAAAAAATTTTTTTTTAATTTTTTTTAAATTTTTTTTAAATTTGAAGTAGAAGTGCGATTTTTAGACGATAAATCGCATAATATTGTTTATTGTAAAATAAATAAAAATTAAAAAAAAACCTCCCGGGGTTACCTCGGTAATTATGTAGAGAAAGTGTGTACAAAATTTCAGGAAGATCGGTCGAGTAGATTCAGAGAAAAAGTGTCCACCGACTTGAAAAACGTCGTTTTCGAGAAAATCGATTTAAAGTTCGACCATAGCAGGTAGCCGAGTCGGAGCGGCCAACGGTTATAATGCTCTAACTTTGTGAGTTTTGCACCGATTGACTTAAAATTTGGACACAACATTCTTGAGATTATGTACATTCATTTTCTCAAATAAACCAAAATCGATTTTTTTTTTACCCTAAACACCCTACCCCCCCCTTAAGGCTTCGTCACCATAAACAGCCTATAACTTTTTATGAGTTTGCTGTGCGGTTTTCCCTTTGCGGAAATAAAAAAAGCAAAATATGACGAAAATGTTCCTTTTGATTTTCCATTTTTCAACGAACGCCAAACGAAAACTACACAACCGATCAAAAAACTTTTTTTACTGCTTGACAGCTGAACTGCCAACTATCAAATAACAAAATGTGTTTTACATTTGTACTACGTCTGCAAACCTAAAAATTCAACTGAAGCCATCTATGAGTGAAATCCGCAATTACTTAGTTGCCAACCCAATATTAAATACGGCATTAATCGAATTTTCTTAGTAGTTGATTACTAGATTCGAAACAATTTTTGGCTTCATATTTTGAAAAATAAAAGTAAAAATAAAAAAATTACCCATGTAGAGTTGTAATAAATGTAAGTAGCACACTTGTATCGGAAAGCTATCAAACAGGTTAGTACGCAAGCATTTTATACCCAACGTTCTGCTACTCGCCTAGGTTATTATTTATATTCGATTTCTCGTTTCATGCCCAAATTGGCGTGAACGTGACTGACTCACATTAACCTCTAGCCAATTCAAGTACCTAATAAATTACAAACCTTGACTTTCCTGCTACCAACTTGTCACTAACGAAGTCTCCAGCTATCCAAAAACATTAGATAAAGGCGACGTTAAAGAGATAAGAAAATGTTAAATGCATAGGTGAGTTGGTGACGCCAAGAAACCTACGCATTATTGTCGTCGCATAGACGGCAAACAAGTACGAGTATACTCGCATGCGTATCGGCTAAACAGCTTGGTCCAATCAAGTCAACGCTGCGACCCACGTGCAAATTGCAACTTCCGTTTCTAGTTGAGGCCGCCTGCGACGTAAAAAATTATTTATACAAAATTAGCACTCAACTATACAGACATATCTGCGGCTTTTTGTTTTTGTTTGGTTTTACTCTGCTGTAATGTATGGATGCACTTCCAACTATGTCAAAAGCCATTTCCTCTTACGCTACGACGCATGCGCGCACATGCCGCTCGCATTTGGGTTGGCGTGACGCACTGCGCCATAGGCAATTGACTTGCGGCCAAGTGGCCAATTGCATTTCCGCCGGGCCTTAAAAGGTGATTGTAAGAAAAATTGTTTGTTTTTTATTTGCAGACATTTTTAATACTTTTTTGAAATTTCACATTTGTCTTTTTATAAATGCGTGCACTTGCGGGTATTATAATTTATGTGTTCACATAACGGTTGTAGGTAACAGCGCAGAGGAATAGAGCTAGGTATAGGTATATATGCTAAAAGGTTCAGAATGATGAGGGAAGTCGATTTCGTTATATCTGTTTGTCCGTGCGCACGATAACTCAATGAAACCTGGACTTTTGTGTGTTTCTCTTCTTGTAAGTTGGTTTTTATTGAAATGGCGAAATCGGTCAATAACCATGCCCACTTCTCATGTAGTTGTAGTTTTAGCTGAAGGAACAATCTTGATATCCCTCAAATAAATGAAGGAAAATCACTCAAATTTGTTAAAAGTGAAAAAAAATACGACGAAGGAAAAATTTTGAAGAGTGCGCGGTGGCACATCCGTTTACCGCATGACGTAATAAAACTCATCAGATTTGGTGCACATTTTACTCCCAGCTCATTTAGATCCGACTCAATTATTAGCTGCTTTCGATTCACTACTTGTCTGCTCGCCAAGCGAAAGATGTGTATGTATTTAAAAGTTTGGCGATATTCGAGCGACTTTGCTTTTAGACTTAGCTCACAAGGGATAGGTCAGCGCTACCAAGTATAAGTAGCGACACTTCTTTTATTGTAAAGGGTTTTCCAATAAGAGGTGCTATTTTGATATTCAAAGAAAAATGCTATTTTTTAATATAAATGATCGGATGTTTATTTCATTATAAAGAGGAAGTTATGCCGTTAATAGTGGAAAATAACATCAGACAAATGACCACCACGACCACGCTTACAGGACAATATCCTTTTCATGAAATTTTCCATAACCGAATTGCAAAGTGGTTGCCTTCGATAGCCTCACGAATTCCATCTTCGAGGTCTTGAATCGGCAGTGGGCTGTTGGTGTAGACCTTCTCTTTCATGTGACCTCAAAGAAAAAAGTCACAAGGTGTTAAATCACAAAATCTCTGTGGCCAATTGTGATCACCTCTTCGAGAGATAACACGTTCCGGAAACTTTACCCGTAAAAGATCAATGGTTTCGTTGCTTGCGTGGCACGTGGCGCCGTCTTGTTGAAAATACTGCCGAAAATACGTTGTTCAGATCAATACCATCCAATTCCTGTCATAAAAAATTGTAAATCATCTCTCGATAGCGATAGGCTATTCATAATAACACCTGTTATTGGAAAACCCTTTACTTTGCATACTTTCAGGCGGGCTATCTTGAAAAGCAACGGAATTACATGAAAGTTTCCTGGTTGTTTTTTGACCTCCTATGACGTAATCAAACCAATTCGCATACTTTCAAGCGGGATGCTTTGAAAAGCAATGTTATTACATAACAGTTTGTCGAAACGAAAATATTGGCAGTGCTGCCAAATCACATACAACTTTGGACTCAAGAGATTCTTTTTATCCTATTCACTATTCGCTAGGTAGTTGGTGATTCGAAGGCAGTTATTATTGAGATCAGTTAAATACTACTCCCACTTTTTATTTATTAAAACCAAATTTCTTTCCGTCCATCTGAAGTTACAAACCTTACTCTCATCGTCTATGAATTTGTTTGATTTCAAAAATTAACAGCCAGCCTCAATTAAATTTTACTAAAATGTGCGCAGGTATACAAAGTTCGGTGCGGACCAAATTTACATAAATACATAGCACTTCCTTACCATTTTTATTTATTTTTCATTTTTGCAAGTTTATTGACATTTCGTTGGAAATGGAAAAAAATTATGACAGCATGTATGGGCGTTGCTTGTGTCGTTTTGTTAATATCGTCAGCGTCATACGACTTGTTATAATCCCTTTTCTGTGCCTTTTCTTTTGGATTCAAAGTTGTGCAATTCATTTTTCTTTCTTGATAACCTGCCTACGCAGGCAGATGCTAACCGCGACACGGCACCAGTTTGGTTTGAGTTTGGTAAGCGGTTGCGGTTTTACTGGCGTCTTAAATCGTAAGCTTGAAGTAAAAACTGGAAATCATTTACAGATCTACAAGCGTATAAATGCACTTATACTTATGTAAGCACCATAATATAAATTTATATAATCACTTTTGTATAGTAAGTCCGCTTGCATTGCCTTATAAGGCCATATCGGTCATCTATTAATGAATTCTCACTGTGTGATTACTGGAATCGATTTGTTTTGTAGTAAATAGTTGAAATAGATGTTTTATGCAATAGGAAATATTGTGAAATAGTAATTGAATACTTTGGCAAGGCTTTTGGACTTTATAATATTTGAGTATATGGCCGCCTAACCAAATAAATCGAGAGGAAAAACATCAACTAAGGAGCAAATCGGATTTCGTGTAGCGATTAAATTCCTCACCAAGCAAGAAAACAACTATGAAGCTAAATATTAAATTTTGATGAATATTATAAATGCAATGAAAAGTGATTGAAAGCAGCCCTTTATTTGTACTCTTTCTTGCCATCAAAAAAATCACAATTTATAAGCGACAGAGTCTACGCAAGCAAGGCAGAGAGCCAATTGAGTGACGTCCAAGACATCTTTTTATTTCTAAAATAGACTCGGCATGCATAACCTTTTCAGTAGAATCCACTTTTCTGAGGCGAATATTATCTTGTGTCTCGATTTACACAGGGAAGGGAAACATCTTGTGCGCGAGGGAAGGACGGATGAGGAAGAGAGAGGGTTGGTTTTTGTTTCCCGTACTGGCGATACGATTTGTGCTTCTTATTTTCTAGTGTCATATTTAAAGGAGTAAACAGCAAAGAATGTTGCCAAAAACAATTTTGCCCGTATGAACGCGAATGAAAAATCAAAAGATAATAACCAGTGCCTCCCTTCCACTTGTCTCTGTGTGTAAATCGGGACTAAGCGAGCAGGAAAGTGGAATTGGGAGTGTTGGTTGGTCGAAAGAAATGTTGTTAGATATCTTTCAGGCCTCTTTTCAATTATTATTATTTATAATTGGCGCTTACATTCTTTGTTAATTGCTTGACCGAATTCCTCTACTGATTATGATGTGTGTCTTGGGGTTGTTCCTCAAATGGAGGAAGTACAGCTTTACGCCGTTCCCGAACAGCTGATGCTGTTTTATGAGAAACTTTTTCATCACAGAGATACACTCGCAGGTTTGTCATGGCCTGCCGAGTGATGTTCGCTATTAGAAACAACTTTTTGTCCCATTTTGATGTTTCATATTTCCATTTAATCGTAGTCACACACCAACCCATTCGGCTACGGTGGCCTCAGGCATCATCTGCAAATGTTCAGACCTTTTAGGCTATTTCTCTAAAGAAATGGTGGAACTTCATCTGCATAGCCCAGTAGCTTCACATTCGCACCATCAAGAAGAAAATTTGGTTGGAATACCTACAGAAACGAAAACAGTAGACTGCAAATCTCCCACGACAGTCGGTTTAAGTTACCGGAACGACCCGTCCAAACACTGCCACTCTCCGCACTAAAAATATCCTGGGTGGTAGTACCTTTTCTTCCGATGAGGAATTATTTATTTTTACAAGTAAAAATTGCACATAAAGAGCAGAGTTGCACAAATGATGCAACTTCCGTTGTATTGTACAAATTTAATAGAAAATGAATGGAATGGAAATGAATGAATATCAAAATGTATTTGCTAGCTAAATATTACAACAAATTTACATCAAGGCACATTCATTACAGGTGGTGGCACTAGACTAACAATAATATTTTGTACGTTTGATTGCCAAAGCAAAGTATTGGGAAACTAGAAAACAAATAATGAATTCGCCTTGTTTCAGTCTAAGCTGACAGCCACATGGACACGGCGAAAGAAAAAAAAAAAAAAAAAAATGAGCTGATTTTGCAACACCGCCTTTAATAGATTCGCCTTGTTACAGTTATGTTGAATAATATAAATGCTAAAAAAACAAAATTAAAAGCACAACTATGAGAAATTCCTGTTGCTTTTATGTCTACAATTTAAATTTTTTTGTGTTAAGAATTTGCCGCAAATTTATTTAAAATTAACGCACTTATTTTACCCAAATTGAGTCAGAGAGTGAGTAACTCAGAGCAAACGTTGCCATTGTATCAACCTACTAGACCCTTTTTGAAATATATATATAATTGGTGCGTACACCCTTTTTGGGTGTGGTGTGCGTCTTGATGTTGTTCCACAAATGGAGGGATTTACAGTTTCAAACTGACTCCGAACGGCAGATATTTTTTATGAGGAGCTTTTTCATGGCAGAAATACACTCGGAGGTTTGCCATTGCCTGCCGAGGGGCAACCGCTATTAAAATATTTTTCTTACTTTTGGTGTTTCACCGAGATTCGGAACCGACGATCTCTCTGTGCATTCCGAATGGTAGTCACGCACCAACCCATTCGGCTGCGGCGGCCGCCTTTTTGAAATACTAACCATACAATTTTTCGCCCTTTCAAAGTGCAGTAAGCATGCAAAAGATATATAAATATCAGTATAGCAAAAATATTGTTCAAAAACTTAAAAGTTCATTAAACAAAACCAAAATGCATTTATGTGTTTATCTATGAAATAAATCCAATAAAATGCGAAATAAGTGAGAATACCGAAAATCATTCAGCACCAAAAAAAAAAAAAAAAATCATCTGGAATTCCAAATATGTGCTCCAAAGTGCACTGAAGTAGACAGCCCAAACAACAAAAAATTAAAAAGTGAACAAAGCCTGCGACATAAAAGTGGTATAAAATAGTGCTTTACAATTAGAGCAGGAATAAGAAACAGCAGCAAGACAAATTCATCAGCAATAAAAACAATGGCTGTTAAATCGACGCGTAGTCCACTGATAACCCAACAGCAACCAACAATAGGGCCACCAACAGCAACAACAACCGCAATGCCCGGTACAACCATACGCTCAAGACTGATCTTCCCCAGAAGTCACCATCACACACAGGTAACCAAGGTAAAGAAGTTAATGTGTAAGATAAATGCAGAGAGAGAGTGAGAGAGAAAGAGATAAAGCGAGAGAGAGAGTGTGTGTGTCGTACTATTATCTCTATTTAGAGAAAGATGAAATACCACGTTACAAAAACAAAAACAAAAAGAAATAAAAAATAAGTGTACAACAACAAACCCGTAGGTAATCATCGTCTGCTCTGCATGGATCAATAGTAAATACATACATAGATAGGTGGTGCTTAGAAATATTTCCTTTTTTTATTACAAGGCAAGTATAACTCATAAAAGATCCAGATTATGTGCTGGAATTCCGAAATAACAAAAAGCCACACACAATCACACTAACTTCGCCTAATACCTTCACGCACACAGCTGGAATTATGAAAGTAACTGTGCGCAAGTCAATAACCGGTTAAGTATTGTTTTCTTTGTGATAGAACCAAGGCAGCATTCCACACATACCTTCGTCAAATAATTACAAAAAACAAACAAATGTGAAAAGAGAATAAAAACAAGTAAACAGGAAAAACTGTCTTGCACATGTGAAGTTAGTGATTACAAAACCTCGTGAGTTACCGAATTGGGTAGTTCAAGGTAATTCTGGTGAAAGTGCGCTTGAGAAAAGCAAACATTTCTGGTAATCTTCCATTGCAATAAACACATACATGCACATAGTAGGGAGATAAATTAGAGGTCCGAAACTATTGATGCTAAATTTAATTGACTGTATCGTATTTAGGCAAATGAAAAAAAGGAACGAATAAATTTAATTGATTCAACCTAGTGTGGACAAGGTGGCGCAAAATTAATCATCCAGTTTCGTTTTTGAATAACTTTGTTACTAAGTAAAAAAACAAAAATTATTTTTAGTGATGGAAATTTTTATTTTCAGCTTTACGCTCCATTGCATAGTATAGTACAGTGCACTCGCGAAAACTCGAACACACGATAACTCGAACATTCGGAAACTTGAACATTTTTTTTTCTCCATTGACTACTCTAAAACTCGAACAATTATTTTCTTTTTCCATGCAAAAACATGTGAGAAACTGTCGTTTTGCATGTGCGTCTTTTGTTTCATTCTAAGGCGCCACACTGGCTAGGTTTCTTGCTAATTATGGAACTTTTCTTTTAAATTGATTGATATTTGTCAGTGATACCCGGGATTTTGCGCGGTTAAGATCAAATTTATTTGCGTTTTATAATGGGGCGATAACTAAATGATTTGAGTTTATCAAAAAAGGCTGAAATAATTAACGAGGCCAAGAATGGACATTTTTTATTAAATAAATTGGCAATGAACTACAAAACATGAAACCAGATAATCTCTTTGATTAACTATGCCATAAAAATGGACAGGGTATAAAAACTGTTAAAACGAATACATATATGTATATATATTAAAAATACATAACGTTATATATTAAAAATACATAACGTTCGAAAACTCGAACATTTCGATAACTCGGACAGGGCTGGTTTTCATTAGTTCGAGTTTTCGCGAGTGCACTGTATACACTTTACTATTCTCATTTGCGAATCAAATGAAATTTGTTCAATATTAGGTAGGTAGGTAGGTGAAATGGTTGAAGTACTACCCTGGGGATTAAATGGTAACCCTAGCTTTTACGCGGGTGTGCCGATCGTCTAATGAGCGGTTAACAAACCTAGGAGTTTGGAAATTGAAAGGCGTGAAGTCCCCCGGACTTTCTGAGCCCTCCACATATTGGACTGGGGACAAAGGGTTTTCGAAATAGCGCATGAAGAAATGGAGCTCCATCTTTTCTGCGTTTTTCTGAGCAATAAATTATGCAATTCTCCTTTAACAACTGTCAGGGGGATGCCGATAACGGGGTAGGAGGTCTCTGTTCATTAGCAATAATTGATGTAATTTTATTTTATTTATTATCTTTTATTTTCTTTTAAATTTTTATTTTATATTTTTTATTTTTTTATTTATTTTGTTATTAAAATTTTTTTTTATATTTTATTTATATTTTTTATTGTTTTGTTTAAATAAGTAAAAAGAAATAATAGTTATAATTAATGAAATTTTTTAGATTTTATTTATTATTAATATTTATTTTCTTTTTAACTCTTTTTTCTTTACTTTTAAATTTTTAAATTTTTTTTTAATATTTTTAATTTTTTTTTCTGTATAACTAAGCAAAAGAAATGGCAACTGTTTTCCAAACGTAAGTTCTTGCCATCCTGAAAGTAGCCAAATGAATAATCGAGAGGAAATGGAGCGGGAAACCGTCTGTCGCAAGACAAAACAGGCTTGTACTTACATATATGGGTTGCGGACACTCCGGTGTTCAGAGAGCGATGGCCTGGTCTAGAACGCTGCGGAACTGCAAAGTGTTTTGTGACAAGTCCGAACAGAAAACTGTCCGACTTTCTACTAAAACTTGGAAGGAAAGACGTTCGGTTGATGGTCGGTATTATTACAGAACAAAACCCATGGGGTCAGCATATGACCACCATTGGAATCATTGAGGACCCAATGTGCCTGTCTTGCTTGGAGGAGGCGGATAGCACTGAACACTTTCTCTGTGAGTGTCTTGCCTTTGCTAGAGCACGGCTACCAGTTTTGGGTTCCGATGTCTCTAAAACTGGAGGATATTTACAGATTTGCCAAAGAATCTGGAAAATTCTCACAGGACTTACTACCTCTGTCTCTGCCTCTATTCTTTCCTATCTCTTTCTCTGATACTTTTCTCCTTTCCCTCCTTGACTACCTACCCTCTTTCCAGAGCTCTAAACACAATGGGCTTTTTAATCTGAGTGTTTTAGGAGCCATCAAAATTTCCTGGCTCGAGATTTTCAAGTTTAAAATTTTTTCAAGCAAAAAGAAAAACTTAAACTTAATGCGGCCAGCGTATACACGTCCCAATTCATTGTACGACCGCTAGCTGCGCCCAGCAAAAATTAAAACATTAAAATTTTCATACAACCGTTGGACCAACATGAAAATCGGTTGTACAATCATAGTACTTAGTTCTGCCATAAGTTCTGTTACAAGTTAAGTCGCTTATAGATATGAAATTAAAATACCTTTTTAATGAAGTTAATTTTATTCAATCATATAAATATTAAAAAAAAAATTAATTTTCATTCAAAATGGTCACCATTTGCTTTTACACAAGTCTGTAAACGATTAGGCCATTCAGCTATTGGAGCAGGCACGGTTTCCATGAGTATTGACGACGCTTCCAGTGAGGTCTTCGACAGGCCATATTCTCCTATTTTGATCACAAACTGTAGTTCAATCGATTCAAATCTGGAGTTAGAGACGGCCAATCGTCTGTGGCTATGAACCCAGGAATATTGTTTTTTAGCCGCTACTGGGGCGTTTTTGCCTTATGGGCTGGAGCGGAATCTTGCTGGAAGATCAAACGCTCTCCATTGAAAAGAGTATTGTTCAACTGCTTTATGTCCGGTCTTAACCCTTTTTTCGCAGAAATGAAGCAATGTAACGTCTTTACAAGACACTCCCCACCAAACCATTACGTAGACTGAACCTTTGGAACGACACTTTTCCGTCTCTAGAAGTTTAAGTAGAGATTTTGTCGTTTTGCTTAATAAAAATTTCTTCAATAGTAAACATTTTTTCATCTGCGAAAAGAATATTTTCATGGCCGTTGACCGCGTGCCACTGAAGAAGGCGCTTGCATCTGTCAAGTCCGATTTTCATTAAGCGCGCTTTCAAAAGATGGCCAGTGGAGCGACGGAGGGCTTTCATGTGGAGATCATCTCTAATTAGTCTTGATACGGACCTGATCGATACATTCATTTCCCTGGACATGATTTTCTGCTTTCTAAGGGGATTTTTGCAAATTCTTTCTCGAACGGCATTTATGGCTGCACTGGCTCGAACCACACGAGGAGGACCATTTTTTTCCTGTCTGTCACTTCAGATGTTTAGGGAAAATGATTGATCGTGCGGTAAACAAACATTCTCAAAATATTCAGTTTTTTCAGCAATTCGTAAATCTCACTTGCACTTTTACCTCCCTTCTTTAATGGAATCACTGCAATGCGATTTTCCTTAGCTCCCCACTCTGAGTATCATTTATGAGTAGACACTCCATACGAACAAAAGCAAAAATAACGGATAGCGAATTTTTTAACCGTATGCGTTGTAAAATTTTTCACAGAATTTATGGCAAAACTAAGTACACATGACGTTAATCCAACATGCCCATGTTGATACAACGGTTGGGGCGTGTAAACTTTGCGCAAGGGATGTTGAAACTCAACTAGAGTACGTTGGAGAATATTTTTTCTTGCTGGGTATTACTCTTATACAATATATTATATAAATATATACAATACATATAAAGTATATATGTATAAATACATCTGCACCTATAGTATATGTATGTTTGTTTATAGACTCTCGCACGCGCCTTTCAATGATTACGTTTTTCACAGTGATTGCCATTTATTTTGCTATAATTGTTTATAATAAAAAATTGTTTTGGAGAATCTGTTTTGTGGTCCACACGTTTTTGAAAAAATTTCGTTTGCAAAAAGCTTTTAAAATAGGCGATAAGCTGGCGCTACTAAAATTCAGACGAAAATTCAAAGTTAAAGGATTTTTATGTGGCATAAATTTCTACAATTGTATTCATAAAAGTTTTTATGAAGTAATACCCTATTACTGCGAATTACCTCTAGAAGAAAGAACATAGAATTTTATGATTATTTGTGTATATACATACATACATAAGTAAATATAAATTTGTATAAACATAGTGTTGTTTGATATCTGCGGATTGAAGTCATTCATCGTTTCACCAACACAGTGGCAGTCAGTTTTTTGTTTGCAACAAAGCGAAATACTTGCAGAAAAAATGTATCTTCTATATTTAAACATAAGTATGTTTGTATTTTTATATGGAGCCATGTATGAAAGCGTGTATAAGCGTAAACATAAATATCTTGCAAGCAGCAGTAGCTGTCGGTACATAAGCACTTCCCATGAAGATTTCAAAGTCCAACCCATTTGATATTTGTGCACTTTCCTACCCAAGAATACCCAACAAACTCGTTCACTGGGCTTCGAGTGGCGATGATGGAGATATAAATGAACTGTTAGTTTATTACTTTCCACATTATTCTACAAGGCATTTTGTTTTTTGTTAAACTATAAACTCATTTTTATTGCTTATTCTGCTATAACACATACCAAATATTCTTTAAAAGACATAAAAAAAATAAAAAATTTTGTATTAAAAATGTTTTTTTTATTTTTATTTTTTTATCTTTGCGCGTAAAACGAATGTCAACTACTGCGATCGAGACCTCTCATATACACCTTCGAATCACCAATATATTACTAGAGCGCACACAAAAATAGTATCAGCAGCGACACCTCTTTTACGAGGACGGACACTTATTCCCACACATAATAATTTCCTTCGCTCCATGTACAGAAATAAGAATGAAATGTACTCTTTTTGATTTATTTAATCGCCCGATAAGCGCAGCAGTTTTTTGTGTGAAAACTTTAAAATACAAAAACTAATCACTCGCAGTATTCTGAAGCTTATCTGTGTACCAAAAATATTTCCTATGCTCATTTCGTGCTTACTGGGTGTTATGGCGGACACACTAGATGTGTGTATGTGTGTGTGTGTGGCTCCGTTCATACATATAGAAATACATTTGTTTGCGCATTTATATGCGCATTCTCTATAATTTCTCATTTTTTATGGCTAGTCAAGTGCTCAAGTCCATAAGCACTTTTCCTGCCAGCTCATTTAAAAATTTTCCTCCATACAAAGTTTAATGTCTAGACCTTTTGGTTTTTTTAACTTTTGACGTCAGCGATTTTCAATTAAAAGCGTCTGGAACTTATACACTATGATGCTCTAGAAATAAAAAAAAAATATGGAGTATATTTTTTTAAGTGAAATTATCGCAAAACTATACCAAGAGTATGAAAGAAAACATTGTACAGCAGTGCGTAGTCGAAATATTTTCTAAATGGAGCCGCGAATTTGGATTGGAAATCGAAAAATCTTAGTTTTAGACAAATTGCAAAAATGTAACAAAAATTTAAAATCTAAAAAAATGTAACTCTTTACCATAATTCTGGTTTCTAAAATAGTGAATAAAGATTATGGAAATGGCTCTTGTTTTGGGTATATTTCTGCTGCTGATTTCAAAAATGCTTTGCAAGTCAGTACAAGCAAACGTTTACCTTCCATGTGACAAGAGTACGAGTTTACTATATAATGATGCATTTGAGCTTGTCCTGATAGTCTGAAAGCATTGTTTCACACACATCAACGCGACGACTTTTTTCCAAGAAATTGAGAGTTTTCGATACCAAACGCGATTTGACTTTTCGTAGGCCCAAATGGTCTTTCAAAATGGTTTTCACAGATCCTTCTGATATTCCGATCATATCAGTAAGGTCTTTAACAGTCAACCGACGATTTTTGAGCACTAACTCCTTCACTTTATTGACGTGTTGGTCATCTGTTGACGTCGATGGTCGTCCGGAGCGCTCCAAGTCATCAACACGTTCTCGACCCTCTTTGAAGTCTTTGTACCACTTATAAACATTCTTCATGGTCGAATCACCAAATGCCTTCTGCAACATGCTAAACGTTTCCGCAGCCGAAATTTCATTCCGCAAACAAAATTTGATTGCACTTCTCTGCTCAATCAAATCAGACATTGTAAAAATCGAAAACTGCACTCTTAGTCGTTTGGTAAACACAAGCGTAAATATATTACTGATGATGACATTCACATGAAAGTTGGCCCAGATGTTATTAACAGTGCTGCCAACTCATGAAAAAAATAACTAGAGCGAAATTTTAATCCCGCGAAGTTTGACAAATAAATTCACCTTACTTTTTGCCCACAGTAGTATAACTTGTGCTTTTAGTAATAAAAACAAGGTACATTTTTAGTGATTACAATTTGAGATACGCATTATTTTATTTATTTATTTACATGAGAACTGTCTTCTTCCTGATTAGAGCGATAACCGCTTACGCGATTTTGCCCGAGTTTATTAGTTTATTAAAGCGCGCCAGTCGTTTCTTTCTCGAGATAACCGGCGCCAGTTAGAAACACGAAGTGAAGAACTAATGAGAACTAATTATAAATAATTAATCCACTAAAGACAAATGCTGCCTACTACGGCCTTCGGCTACGCGGTATAGTTTTTAAGATTTAATTATAGCTCAGCATGTACTTGCCCTTAAAAGCTTGCAAAGCTTTTACAAATATTTTGTTGCATCTACTGCGAGAAAATGTTAAAAAAGGTTCTTTACCAAAAAGGTGTGATATTTGCCATTAGTGTGACACTCTCTGGCATTAGAGACATAAGTTGGGAGAATGGTACAGTCAAGTGGATATTAGCAGAACTACTCAAATTGAAATAACGCCGTCTACCTGATAATAATCATAAAGTGCTGAGTTCTAATGCTACTTACATACATATATTTAAGCTCTTGATAGTAAAAATTCTTGATTTATTGATCTAAAAGCAAAAATATGTGAATGGTTTCCCAATAGGGAGGGACCCAGGTTGCCAGGCTGTGGCGGTTATAACAAATTTCCATGCCAAGTTACATGTTTGAGCCGCATGAGAAAAATATAGTACTGATTTTATGACATTTAACGATGAAGTTCGTTTCCAAATCCATGGCAATGTTAACAAGTAAAATTGCGGCACGAGTGCGCTAACCAACATCACTGGTTGGTGCCATTAGTGTGGTAAAGTGGTTTAGCTAAGCCGTCACCGTTAACGACGAACCATACAGAGCGATTATTATGAAAATCTTTTAGCAGAAATTGCACGATTTGGACGTGAACGTGGACGATCTGTGGTTTCAGCTGGAAGACGCTACATGGTACACAGTCTACTACATGATTTGCCTTCTGTATGAACGATTTTGTATTATGCTAATCTCTCACGGAGATTACGTGAATTGACCACCAAGGCCGTACGATTCCGCCCTTGGGTCTTTCAAATAAAAAAAAGGACATTTGTTAATACTTCACACACGAATTGCTTTCTTCCATTCAAAATAGATCCACTTTTATAGGAAATTACTAAATCGCAGTAGTGGCAATCATTGAAGTAGGCAATTTAGCAGTAAAGTACTCTCTCCATTTGGGTGGGCAGTTGACAACGTATTTCTCTGAACTTCACACAGATCTCTCTATCCATAAACCAGAGTTTGAGGGTCATGCCAGGGCAATCTTTCCGAGCAGGCAGGATTGGAACGAGGGGAAAATATACACCGAAACTGGAACCTCTGACGGCTCCAAGATGGAATCTGGAGTCGGAGTAGAGGTTTTCTGTAAATGAACCAAGGTTGGGTTAGGTTGACCTGGCTGGCTGAAAGCCATCACATAGACCTATTGGTTCTAAGTGGTACCAGATGGAGCTTGACCTTGCGTTTCCTTGTTTGTAGTTGGCTTTTTGTAATAAGCTCCGAAGCAAACTCAGCTGGAGGTCCAACGTAGAAAAGAAAGCGAATATAGCACTTTACACGTGTAAGAAAATGTTGGGTAAAAAATGGAGTCTCCAACCAAAACTATCCAATTGGTCCTTCATAGCCATTGTAAGACCAATACTAACATATGCGGCACTAGTCTGGTGACCCGCAATATAAAAGAAATACAAAGAAACAAAGCTTAGCAGAAATACAAAGAACAGCGTATATCTTAACTACAGGAGCGCCTAGCACCAGTCCTACCGAAGCGCTCAATGTACTAACTCGCCTACTACCATTAGGCTTACATAACAACACAATCGCTACTTGTAGCAAGGTGAGACTCAGAGACATAGGAAGCTGGACAACAAGGTCGCACGGTCACAGTAAGATCCTCCTACAGGGACCCTCGCTGCTCAAAAACAGATCAGACTACACAGTCCCGGACCTTAACTTCAAGAAAGACTTTGCGGTAGGTTTTCCACCGAGAGCCGAATGGGGCAAAGGGAAGTCGACTGGAAGATACGATATTGAAATCTACACCGACGGTTCTAAGATGAACTGTGGTGTGAGAGCTGGCTTCCATTTAGGGCCGCTCAACTTATCTCAGTGAATTCGACTTCCTGACTATGCCAGCGAGTTTCAGGCAGAACTATTAGCGATCAGAGAAGCATGCAAATCACTAGAACTGTGCAACGAAGTTGGTGTAAGGATAGCTATCTTTTCAGACAGTCAAGCAGCTATGAAGGCCTTAGACTCCAACTGCATTTCATCCAAACTAGTTTCACAATGTAGAGAGAAACTGGAACTGCTTGGTCATTGGCTTCAAATTACTCTGATAGGGGTTCCAGGACATAGGAATATAGAGGGTCATAAGAAAGACGACAAGCTAGCACGAAAAGGTTCGAAACTAGACATAACAAAGGCGATCGCAGTTGCTACCCCATTCAAAACAATAAATACATCCATTGCGTCACACTACTATGGTGTAGCCGAAAGAAGGTGCAAACAATTAACTACGTGTACGACATCAAGAAAAACATGACCGTCGTACAAAATCCAAGAGACGAATTACCTGTTAGGATGCTCTCGATCAAACATTTCACGCACCACTGCAACTCTTACAGATCATTGGAAGGTAGGGGATCATGCAGCCAAACCCAACCTCCCCTTCAATCCCATCTGCAGAAGCTGTCAAGCGGAAGGGGTGAAGGAAAGTCTTTTCTTTGAATGTCCAGGGCAGGCTAGGGCACGACCTCGCTCTTTCGGTAAGCCTTTATTATAGCAAATTAATGAGATCTCAGATATCGAGATAAAGAACTTGCTGCTATACTCACTAAATGGACCTCATTAAATGGATCTGACTTAGAAGCAATCAAAACACAAAAAAAAACAAGACATCATCGCACGAGGACAGTGGTATTAAAACGGTGCTGGTCACTAATTAGGATTATTTTCGTAGAAAAACTGAATCACTTCAAGAACAACAACAACAACTAATGCAATAATTTTCACTCTATATGAAAAAGTATATTTGTTGGAAATATATGCATATGGCAACACTTCCCATAACTGTTTCTTTCGTTATCCTCTGTTTTTTTTCGTTATTCTCATCTTCGTTATATTTCTTTGTCATAAGCACTGCAATTTTTCATTCTATTGCAATCTGCTTGAATAAATCTATAAAATAATATTTATTTCGTATTTACTATATCGTAGAAGAGCTTCTCAAAAAATATGCATGCGATTTTGTTTGGAGTTAACTTGTGGCAAAATATTGAATATTTAAATCCCAATAGTCCCTGAATCGCGTTATCGTAATAGTGAAATCCCGAAAATCCCGAAATCGAAAAAAAATTGCAACCCTAATATTCACTTCCCCGTACATATAAACACATATGTATGTATGCATGCCAATACATATAGGGTGGGCCATGTAAAATTTGCTTTTTGAATCGGCTATAAAAAAAAACGATCAATATTTTTTCAAACTTTTTTTCTTATTTTGAAGATTGAACATTGTCATTTATGAATGAAAAATAATATCGTTCAAATGACTGCCCCGACTGGCTTTACAGTAGGCCATTCGATCAACCCAATTTTTAAGCACAATTTCGATTGTTTGGGCTCCAATTTCATGAATGGCAACTTCGATTTCGTGTTTTAAAGCATTAATCGTCTCTGGATGGTTCGCATAGCAATTGTCCTTAACGGCTCCCCACAAAAAATAGTCCAACGGGCTTAAATCACAGCTCCGAGGCGGCTAATTGATATCGGAATTCAAAAACGGTAGCCAAAAGTTCGAGTGAAACTTTGGCAGAGTGACAAGTTGCACCGTCCTGTTGAAATCAAATGTCGTCCATGTCATCCTCTCCAATTTTTGGAAACAAAAACTCGTTGAGCATGTCACGGTAACGCTCGCCATTTACTGTAACCGCGGAAGAAGAAGAAGACTCACCACTTTGGAAATAGGTTTTCAATATTTCCCAATTTTGTTCAAGCGTATAGCGTCCCATTTCGTAAATGTCAAACCTTTAAGTAAATTATGAACACATTTGACATGTCATTTGTGTTACCATTCTCAAAAAAATAGGTGGTTCAAACAGCAAACGCTATATGGCCCACCCTGTACAAACATACCCAGCGATGGGGGCAAAAGAGCAAAAGAAAAATTAAAACAATTAAAAAATAAGTAGCCACAAAAACAACAACCAACTACTTACCAATCAGTCGTTGAATTCATTCAAGCTTAAATTGTCGGTTGTAATTCCCCAGCAACAAAGCAACAACATCCATTGCGTACAAATACAATCACCAAAGTTGTACTGGCAGCTCTGACATGACTGCTGACTGCAATTAATTTGTACACAAGTCACCAGAGCGCAGTGGTAAACCAAGAGTAGTAGCATCAGGCCACCATAGCAACTGGCAGATCCTCGAAAGCGTTGCAGCATCAAATAGCCGCAATATGTTTTTCTTTCACTTATTTATTTTTGTTCATTTTAATGCATTTTCGCTCGTCAATGTTTACGATTGCTATATTCAGCTTATGTACAGATGCTTGCAAACATTCACTAAAAGAGCACATGCACACATACAAGTACATATGTATGTGTGTGTATATGTATGTGTATGCATACATCCTGCTGTTATTATGCTGCTGTCACTTTTGACCCCAATAAAGTGTGAAATTTGTTATGTGCACGCTGCCAACAGTCAGCCAACCAATCAGCCACTAGCCAGCTAGCCGGCCGGCCGGCCTATGAAATGTTGTTCTTTTCTCAAACACAACTGTATTTAATACATAATTTAAGTTCGGCATGACTATGAGTTATTCGTCGTGCTGTGACTTCGACGACATTAAACGCATAGATATCACATATTTATGAATGGCAGCGATACTCTTAATTAAAGCGTTTTAAATAAATTATTCAGCTCGATAAATTAGACACCACAAAACGAGTATAAAATTTCGCGAAACTAAATCTATGAATGGCCATCATAAGTTTGTATTTTTATGGCCCATACTTTGAGAAAGAATTCATGGATCATTTAGTTATATTTATTGACTGTTTATTTAACTATTCAGTTGTTTTTGATTTTTTTATTTCAATAAATTTTTAACCGAAGTCACCGATTTTTGTATGAGTTAAATGAATAAATTTGTTCGAATCAAAATAATTTACATACAATCAATTTCCATTTATGGAGTCTCGTTCCTACATGCCAAAACTGCAAAATGTCTGGCTGTAACGCTAGATGCCAAACACTGATCTGGAAAGATAATGTTAAAGTTAAAGGTATTAGTTTTATGCGTTTATATGTACGTACACCAAACATTACCTTAGTCAAAGCTTTCTTGTGCACTCATCTTAACCCACCGTATTTTTTCCTCTTCGGTGACCCCCAGTAAAATTGTCTGTGGAGCAATTTAACCCCCGAACTGCTTTTTTAATGAACTTGCACTAGACATGTTTTGAGAAAAGGTCAAAAATATTCATTCGGGTGGGAGGTAGAGAGTTAAAATATGCCACAAAAGTATTAGTTTGGGGAAAAAGAAATCCATTATTTTCTGGATGGCTGTAGTGATCGATATCTCGTAAAGTAACTATAGGGTTGTTCAATAGGTGTGCTTCAACTTTTTTCGCTTGTTATTTGTAAACTTCATTAGTATACATTTCATCATGGAACGCTACACACTTGAGCAACGATTGCAAATCGTGCAAATTTTTTATGAAAACAATCGTTCTGTTGCTGCGGTCCATGTAACAAGCCGTCCCGTTTTGGGGTTATGTGAAGTCATTGGTCTACAGTAACAAGCCGGCGACGATTTGTGAGCTCAGAGCCAATATTGAACGCGAAATTGCTGGAATTTCGGCCGATTTATGCAAAAGAGTGGTCGAAAATTGAGTTCAATGATTGGACTTCGTAAAACGTGCACGCGGTGGTCATGCAAAAGAAATCGAATTTCATACTTAAATGTATATGTTCAAACTCGATAATAAAAAAAAAAATTAGTTAAAAAAGTCAAATCGTTTGTGTTTTATTCAAAAAAGTTCAAAAGTTGAAGCGCTCTTACTGAAAAACCCTATACATACCAAATAATTTGAAGTTTATGCTGGTTGTCACACTAAGAAAAATCATTTCCAGTTTTTTGTTTTTTCCATTCAGTTGTGAGTTACAGGGTGTTCACAATGGACGTAAAAAAAGGAAATTCGGTACATTTTACAGTTTTCCTTTGATAAAGGCGAACATACAAGCAGGCCTGGCTGAAATTGTGAATGGGTTTATGGTAGCGATACTATAAGAGCTAATTACGTGCAATTTTGGTTTCATCGATATTTTGGTGTTAATAAAAATGTCGATTAAGTCAAAGAAATAACTGAAATTGACCGGTATCGCCCAGAAACTAAAGATCAGCTGTCAAACAGTTTTATATAATTTGTGTAAAAATTTTGCGCAAAAATAATGATTTTGTTTTCCACAAACTAATAGAGTGTGTTTTTTTTAGAGGTTAGGTTTTTAAGTTGGTACTACTTTTTTCTGAGATGGTCTTTTTGACAGCTGTCACTTGATTTATGCTCAGTTTGGTTTGCCATTTCATAATGAATAGACTTACATCTGAACAACGTTAGCAAATCGTGCAAATTTATTACGAAAATAATGGTTCGGTTCGCGCGACGCATCGCGCGCTGCGTCCAATATTCGGTCGACATAATCGTCCATCAGAGTCACTAATTCGATTAACCATGGATCGGTTTCGCACCACGATTGCTCTAGTGGATAATACGCATCCTCAGAGACATCGTACAGTGCGCACCGAAGACGCTATTGCTGCTGTGGAGCAGAGTATCGAAGAAGACCCGAATGAGTCCATCCGCCAACTCGCGCAGCAATTGGAGATGTGCCTATCCACTTTGTGGAAGATTTTGCGGAAGGATCTTGGTTTGCGGGCTTACAAAATCCAACTCGTGCAAGAATTGAAGCCGAACGACCATCAAGCGCGTCGCACGTTCGGTGAATGGGCCCAAAACGAGATGGCCACCGATCCCGATTTTCACAAGAAAATTCCGTTCAGCGATGAAGCTCACTTTTGGTTGAATGGGTATGTCAATAAGCAAAATTGTCGCATTTGGAGTGAACATAATCCACAATGTTACAGTCAATGGAGAGCGCTATAGAGCCATGATTAATGACTTTTTCGCGCCTGAATTGGACGATGTTGATGTGGACGACCTTTGGTTCCAACAAGACGGCGCTACATGCCATACAGCCAACGCAACAATCGATTTATTGAAGGAAACTTTTGGTGAGCGCATTATCTCGCGCCGTGGACCTGTGGCGTGGCCTCCAAGATCGTGCGATATAACACCGCTGGACTATTTCTTGTGGGGCTATGTGAAGTCGCTTGTCTACGCAGATAAGCCCGAGACGATTGACGTCTTGGAAGAGAATATTCGGCGCGTTATTGCTGACATACGGCTCTAATTGCTGCAAAAAGTGGTCGAAAATTGGGCCTCTCGGCTGGAATTTATTCGAGCCAGCCGCGGCGGCCACTTGCCCGAAATCATTTTTAAAACATAATGGCAAACCCTTATCTTTATAATAAAGCTAAATTCTTGGCCATAACATTAAATTATATACGTTTTATTTCATCTTGAAAACCTAACCTCTAAAAAAACACCCTTTATTTATCGTTGGACTCTACTATAGTCGTATGAGGACAGAAATTACTATCTATTTGAAGTCATTTTATATATAATATTTTCTATAAACTATTTGCACTTTGGCCGTAAAATTTTGAAATTTAATCTTCCGTGAAAAAAAATTCAGACCCTCTGGACTAGTACTGTCCGGCAAAGTCCATCATTTAGACATATGCACTTATATAATCTTATATATATATATATAACTGGCGCTTACACCCTTTATTGAGTGTTTGTTTGAGTCCTATTGAGTTCCACAAACGAAAGGGCCTACAGTTTTAAGCCGACTTCCAACGGCAAATGATTTTTTTATGAGTGGCTTTTTCATGACAGAAATACACTCGGAGGTTTGTTATTGTCTGATATACTCCCGCATAATTATTAGCGATCATTCGTGTTGAGTAGAATTTTTGTAAAATAAAATAAAAGGAAAATATGAACTACACAGTTTCGTGCAGTTTGACGGTCATGAAGCCATATATTTTTGATTTTTCGTCAAGCAAGTTGTGACGGTTATAAAACGAAGCGACTTGCAGGTATCGAAAATTGATTACTGAAATACAAGGTGACACGAAATTAATCAGACTTTTTTGTTTTTTAATTAATTTTTTCTTAAATAAAAAAAAAATAATATAAAAAATGTTTCCGTGTGATGGATTTTTTTATTTACTTATTTGCATGAGAACTAATTATGATAAAGATAAGCTACTAGGGTCTAGGGACTACTACATATTTAAAGAGTCTCTAAAATCTATCTTGCATCCATATATTTTAAGAAGTTTAATTTTGTATGTACGTTGCCAAATGTATTTATGTGTCTTAGATATTACACAGCTTTAAGAATTTGTTAATAACACCGATTTTATCAACGTTCGGTGGCTTCAGCAGCTTGGTGGGCTTCATGTTACCAAATGTGATTTCCCTGTTTGGGTGTAAAGCAGGGCATTCATCCAGTATATGAATAGCGGACAGGTTGGCGGAATGGAAGTGAGCACAGCTTGGTTTGTCGGATTTTTTTAGGAGGTGGGAGTGTATTCTTAAAATGTGGCCTATTCTAAGGCGCACGAACTTTTTGAGGCATTGACTAGAGCAAACTGGTGGGTAATTCGGCTTCATATCGGTGGAATTTTGCTCTTTATAGTGATGATGGTAGTTTTGTTTGCTCGACGAGTTAAAAACTTTTTTCACTAAGTTGTGTATGTGAGCCCAAAACGGCATGCATACCTGTAAAGGACCAATTCCATTTACCCACACCCCCTCCCCCCCTATATTTGTAGCCATCTTTCATGCTTTATCCGGAAGCAGCCGTGGCCCGAGAGGAACTGAGTCATGAAATAGTTAACTTCCCCGAACTTCCTTTGGAGCCATTTGCAAATGATTGAATAAGTTTCGTCGTCAGTCTGCCACTCGGTTCAGTGTCCCTTCGGCTTTGCCACCGCAGTATGGTTTGGCATCTTCGTTCCGCGATGCTAGTTTCTTCTTGGAGTCTCAAGCTCCAAAGCTCCATTCGTTCCCGGGCCATGAGCTCGACGGTTCTCACCGCAGATCACGAAGACAGCAGTACCAGAGACAGTGTGGCAGGCTGAGGCAACTCTGAGCGCCACCTTGTATGGATGTATCCATACATATGCACATAAATATATATCTAAAAATAAAAAAAATCTACACTGATAAGCTAAAAAGTAAATAAAAACATTTTACGCTCAGTATCTACTTTACGTTGTTTTGTAAAATATTCCATTGCTTGTGTGATTTACTTCACAAAAGGGATAAGTTATCTACAGAAAACCATTGAGCAAATACGCGCCATATAAAGGGTGTGTCATACGCCAGTTCCTTTAACAAGATACTATTTTTGAACTACATAATTTATTTTCCGCTAAAAAAATTGCCAGAAATTCATAAATATATCCCTGTCTTATAAATTGAAAACTACTGGAAATGAGCTGATGTGATGGGCTCCTGCACAGGCAATCGCGTATTTTCAAATTAGAAAAAAAATCAGTCAGAAGTGGTGAACTGTGCTTTATTTAGCATTTTTTAAAAGAAACCTGCCAAAGGGCAACCCTGTGTTTTTGCTCAATAATTGAATTTAAAACAAAGTTGTTCCAAATTCGTCTAAGTTAGTATAAATAAAACTGCAACGAAGTAAGTAGTCAGTCATACATAAGTGTTAGATGAAAAGATACTGCCCTTCGACGTCACAAACAAGCGAATGGGCAGGGCAAATGTTAGAGAAGAAATGTCAAAATCGCATACAAATTGTAAACCAATTAGAATAAACACTTGTGTGTCGTAAGAGTCGTATTATAGTAAATTTAAAATGGCTAAAAATATATTGAGTGGGTTCGCAGGGTGCCCTGCAAGTCATGAATTTTTTATTGTGGTTTCAAGTCCTTGAAGCATTTATTTAAGGCAAAAACGACATAAGACAAAACTGCACTTAGTGAGCCAGCTAATTATTCATTAGTTTCATATTAATTTAATTTAATTAAGACAATAAATAAATACAGATGACCGTCGTAGCCGAATGAGTTGGAAGTGCACTGGTTCGAATCTCCGTAGATCAAAAGCGAAATGATAGAAAAAGTTTTTTTCTATTCGCGGTCGACCCTAGGCAGGCTATAACAAACGTCCGATTGCATTTCTGCAATGAAAAGGCTGCTCATAATAAACCATTAGCCGCTCGGGGTTGGCTTAAAAATGTAGGTCGCTCCAATTGTGGAACAACATCAAGAAGCACGCCTCAAATAGGAGGAACACTCAATAAAGGGTGTAAGCGCCAATTATATACATATATATATATATAATACCACCTTGATCAAAAAGTTCCCAGAATATATTCCAAGATACCAAGTGATATTATCACCTTCAAAGTACTCCTCATCAACTGTAACGCACTATGCCAGCTTTTGAACCGGCTCTCGAAACATATCTGGAATGCTTTTTTCGGTATACCCATCGAGCCATCTTCAATTTTTCCATCGCTTCCTTTTGGCTGTCGAAAGGAGTTCCCGTAGTCCTTTATTTGATGCGATCAAACATATTAGGAGAATTCGATGGCTGTGGGATGATATTCAAGGATAATGGTGACACTGTGTGGCGGTGCTTTATCCAGTTGCAAAACCCATAAGTTGTTTTCCCACAAATTCTTTCTTTTTTTGATGAATTTTGTCACGTAAACGTAACACCTCATAACGCCCAAATAATAGTCCTTATTAACTGTCTGACCTTCTGGCAAAAAATTGTTGTTTACGATAGCGTTGTAGTCCATAAGTCTATAAAAACAGTGAGCATCGCTTTCTTTTTTGACTGAAAACGTCGGTGTGTTTTTGGTCTTAGTTCATTCGTTCATTCGGAGTACTCCACTCACGCGCCTACTTACCTGATGTCGGAATTGTGTATCGTACTCATAAAGCCATGTGTCGTCTCCAGAAAAAGTAATGGAAATCATGGCTTTGGCGATTTCAACGCGGTCCCTTTTTTTCACGAAATTCATTTGAAACCAACTTTGCAGCCACACGACGCAAATACAAATCATTAACCATTAACCAATATCCTCAACGGATTCATAAACAATGTTCAAGTCCTCTGCCTGCTCTTCTCTGGTGATTATTCATTGATTTACATTTATTGATCAACTTTTCTTTTTTAATTTTCTTGATATTTTCCATGTCAACGGCCTGCTGCTACGTTCGTCATCCTCGATGGCCTCACGATCTCTTCTGAAGCGTTCATGTCACTCATAAATGGCCCTTTCCTTTAAAGTATATTATCATTACCGAAACAGTTTCCCAACATTTCTAAGGTTTTCGCGCCATTGAATATATTTTTAACGCAAAATTTAATACAAACTTGTTGTTGCAATTTGAAATCCATTTTTAAAACTGTAAAAAATCGAAACCATTTGCAGAGGTAGATTTACTCAAGATGGTGTAACTTTTACAAATGTCAAGCAATGGTAAAAAAATATGGTAGAAATGTGAATCACAGATATGGCAACCCACCAACAAAAAATCAGAACACAAATCAATTGACTTAGAGCGTCACCTGGCACTTTTCCCGGGAACTTTTTGATCAAGGTGGTATATTCTGCTGAAACTTCTTTGAAAAGCTGATATTGTACCAAAAAAATCTAATATGCAGATATGTGTGTATGTATGTATGTGCATAATTATTTGTATTATCAATGATTTATTTGGCAAATATTATACATAGTAAAACTGAGAAACAGTTCTTGCAGCTGGTAATACCTAGCCACGCTCTCGCTAATCACACAAGCACTCACACACATCATTCGCTCTCTCATATTGCCTCCCCCTGGTTTTTACTAACAAAACAGCTGCCGAGAAATTGTTTATTTCCAGCAGTCAGTCTTTCAAACAATTTGCCAGCGACATGCACATGTTGGTCACGCTTCAAAAGTTGCAAATAGAAACGCAGAAATAACCAAAATAAAAAGTTCAATAAAGATTGCAAGATTATTGCTTATAAAAACATATACAAAAAGTGAATTAAAATAGAAGAGCGATGCATAGAAACCCGAACGGCAGAATATGAAAAAGTGATTAAATCCCTGGTGTATGGATAAATGTGCTGATACATACACAAACAAATAAACTTGCGTACCCAAGCATTTCCGCGCTCATTCTACTTAGATATCCATGCATGTGTGTGTACATTTAGTATCTGTGTTACTGCGAGCCATTGTATTGGTATATCAACGTTCGCTCATTTATAATCAATCGCTGCTTTTGTTGACAAAAGCCAGTCGCGCAAAGGCAACGAATGAAAAGCAACACGAAGAAAAAGCAGAATTTACGAAAGGGGAACTGGGCAAATGAATAATGGGAAATTTGTATGGTGCAATATAAAAAGGGAATATTTTCGCCTTTCTGTTTTGCCCGCCAATTTCGTACATAGATAATACGAAAGGTGAAAAAATCGCCCAACGACCACTAATACATGCTTGCGTACACTTACTTACATATACATACAAACATAAATACATGTGTGTGTGTGTGCGTTATTGTTGTTCACGTTCTATGGGTGCCAAATCGTAATATTTGTTATTGTTGCCAGTGGCTGGTAGGGCACATAGTTTGTGCGCACTTAACGGCACAACTTGGCAGCACTCAACGTTGGTGGTGGTGGTAGTGCTTCAAGTTTGCTGTGGGTTTGCCAAGTGGCTTTTGAATAATTTTTTAGTTTTTGCGATTGTCACTGCTTTGCCACCAAAAACATACAATCGCGCGAGTTGTTTCGCATCATGCCGATTCAGTTGCGTTTGTGGGGCTTTTAGTTTCGGTTTGCTTCAGTTTATTTCATTTCGTTTTAGTTGGATTCAGTTCCGGGCTTACAACGCGCGTACGCAGTCGATAGACGACGCGTTTTTGCGCGTCGTTTTTTTTAAAAGCAGCGGTTGATTTTCAAATGATAAACGAATAAATTAATTTATAATAAATACTGGAAAGTGTTTGTAAATGAGTGCTTATTCATTTTACATAAAAGAGTTTACAGAAGTTTTATAATAAGTGATAAAAAAAGTGGGAATCCTAAAAAAGTGGTGAAGAAAGTGTTTTTAGTACTCGTAATATGAAACAACAAATTGTTTTCAATTGAAGGTGAATAAATAAATAAAAAATTGTGCATGCCAGCCTTGCCAAAAATATTTTATAGCGCATGGAAGGAGTAACCATTTTCATGAAATTTTAAGGGTTCTATAAATGCTTACAATGCTAATATTGAGATTCCTGGACATCAAAAGTTCATTAGTGCATTTAAGCGCCACTAAAGCAGATTTATTTTGTATATCAAATGGTAAGATTATTTCACTCTTTGGGTTCTACTACGTCGTATAATGCAACTTGAGCCATGTTTGCTATTTGGCATTGTTTTGTGTTAGATCCAAATTTTGAGGGAACTTTGGATTCTACGTCAATTATTTTGTATTTCACTAAGCTAAAACTAAATTTTGTGAAAAACAAAACCAATGACGTAGAATCCAAAGTTCCCCTCAAATGTTTTTTTTCATCATACCTAACGAGCAAACCTATATAGTACGAGTATCTATCATTCTTGGGGAAATTCGACAATAATTATTTAGGTCAAAATTTTCTGAAAGTGTTAAGCAGAATTTATTACACAAATAAAACTTGTTTTTCATATCACAAAAAAACCTAAAAAACCGTTTCTTGTGAGCAGCTTATGAGCAACTAATTTTGGGCGTGCTCGGGAAATTTCTCCCAAAGTATTCTTCTTAATTTTACTGCGCCTACAACCTACGCTAAGTTTTCTAAAAGTGCCTCAACACAAGTTTTAATTTTTTCAGTGTTATTGGTCTAAAATGAAATTGCGTTAATCAATGATAAGATGTTTTGTCAAAGCTGCTCAGGTGTATTCCCTTCAGCATCATCATCTAATACTTACTATACTCTTCATGGCAATCGCAGCGGTGCCTCAGTCAACCACAACGAATTGTGTGCACCGAGCAAAATTTCAAAATGGATTTAATAGAATAGAATTGTGTGAGTGGCCGAACCCATATAAGTATTTGTTGTTACGAAATAATCAAGCCCTTGCTTTTGAGCAATTAAAAAAAAAATTTTATTGTGATATGTTTTTTCCGGCTTTTTATGGTGTCGAATAATAAAAAATTTTTATGACGGTTAAGTTTTGTACTAAACTTGCATAGAATTGCTTTTTTAAACAAATTTCAAAATCTACTAAATAACCAACTGTAGTGCTCAGGTATACCATCATCATCATCAAGTAGCGATTACAGCTCAGGGTGAGCTTTAACTTCATCCACAATCCTCTTCCAATCTGCACGTTCATAGTAATACATCTCCAGCTCCTAACCCGTAGTTTTTCCAGGTCGGCTATGCCTTAGTCAAGCCAGGTAAACCTTGGACGTCTTCGGGCTCGGGTCGTTAGACAATTCGTTGTTAAAAAAATTTTTGGGACGGCTGTCTTCCATGCGCACAGTGTGCCTTAAACATCGAAGCCTTTGGGATTTAATGTGTTTCACGACATCTTCTCTCTGGCATAAGCTTAGCAACTCGCCATTGTAGCGTATTCGGTACATTCCATCGTTGCAGCGTATGGGGCCAAACACCCATCGGAGCTTTGGTATACCACCTTAATCAAAAATTTCCCGGAATATATGTATTCAGAAACTCAAAATATAAGCTTATTCGTGACATTACATTATCATCTTCAATTCTCAACATATTTCTGGGACTCTATTTTCGGTATAGCCATTAGAACCGTTGTCGATTTTTCTATATCAGGTGCACTCGATTGCTGTTGAATGGTATTCGTTTCGTTCTTGACCCTGTGCGACGGTGCGTTATCATGGAGTAAAATCCATGAGTTGTTTGCCCACAAATCCTTTCTTCTTTGGCGAATTGCTTCACGTAAACGCCTCGTAACGACCAAGTAATGGTTCTTATGCTATTAACTGTTTGACACTCTAGCAAGAAATCGAGTAATCTATAAAAAACGTAAACTTCACCTCCTTTTTTTACTAAAAACGACGTGTTTTTTAGACTTGGTTCATTCGGAGCTCTCCACTCACTCGCCTGATGACTAGAGAGCGTGTTGTACTCATAAACCCACAAGACGAGGCTCTAGTATAAGTAATGAAGCTTGTGATGAATGTTAGGTCGGACTCAGTCTTGGTTATCATATATTTAGCGATATCCACGCGGTCTCTTTTTTGCATTAAATTTAAGTCCTTTGGGACCAACTTTGCAGCAACACGGCGCAAGCCCAAATCAATAACTGCAATATCCTGTAGGGATTCATAAGCAATGTTCAAGTCCTCTACCAGGACCACCAATTTGTGGTTATTGATTAACTTTTCTCTCACTTTACTTTCGATGCCATAACGTTCATCTTCCTCGATGAACTCACGATCTCTTCTGAAACGTGCATTCCACTCGTAAACTGCTGTTTTCTTGAAAGTATCATTGCCGAGTTTTGCCACCTTTGAATCCATTTTTAACGCAAAATTTAATACAAATTTGTTGCAATTTGAAATCCATTTTTAAAACTGGAAAAAATCGAGAACACTTGCAGAGGTATACGGCGCAACTTTTACTAATGTCAAGATATAGAAATTGAATTTTGGTAGAAATGTTAATCATAGATATTGCAACCCAACAAAAGGAAAATAGAATTTAAATCAATTGACTTAGAGCGTCATCTGGCGCTTGTTACATGAACTTTTTGTTCAAAGTGTCATATTCTGGGGTTTTAAATCTTTTACTCCGGCCGCCGTAGCCGAATGGATTGGTGCGTGTCTACGATTCGTAATTCAGAGAGAACGTAGGGTCGAATCTCGGTGAAACACCAAAATTAAGAAAAACATTTTTCTAATAGCGGTCGCGCTGGGAAAAATCTCCGAGTGCCGTTCGGAGTCGGCTCCAGAAATCAAAAAAAGATGTTCCTTCTTCTAATCTCATTTGTTCTATAAATTTTTGTGAGCAAAATCTGTCCTTATTTTTTTAGATTTTAGCACTCACTCCTTTTTATTTGCTTGTAATGTATTCTTCATCACTCTTACTTGCAAATTTTCTTACGTTTTGTGCGTAACTCTTCACCGCCTTTATCCCCGCCTTTCTTTTCCTTTCCTGCAGTATATCTTTTATTTCGCCTCGATGCAGTTGAATGTTCTTTAAATTTGCAGCTTACATTGACTCATTGGAAAGCAAATATTATTTTATCCTTCTAAAGATATTACACGCAGACTTGTACGCTCATATGATAGCTAGCACAATCAAGTGGCTGCCATGGAACAGAGGTTGCCATATAATTAAAAAATTCGTTCCATCAATATTTCTGTTTTGTTTTACAATTTTAAGTACTCAAAGCACCCGATACTAATATAAAAGAGTGCAGTAACGCAGAGGTACCGCCTGATAGTTTCAGACTATTCTTCAGCATAGCAGATTTTGCAAAAGTCATTGTGGGCGGCTCTCAGTCATTCTGCATGTCCCCCAGCTCATGCTTAGGCGTCTTCTCATGCTCCATTTTGGCCATATGCGTATGGCTATGTTGCAGCTAACGTGTTTCCGCATAGTACAGGTTCTATTGCCGAAGATTATCCCAGAAAGAGTATGCCTAAGCTTTCAGAAAGCAAACGGTATGCCTAACATCTTCCAAGTCGGGAAAAGCGGCTTAGTAGATCTCTCTCATGCAAGCTCATCTGCCTTCTTGTTGCCTGGTATGTTCAGGCGTTGCAACACGCATACGATATGAAAAACAACTGCTTTACCTTCACGTCAAGCGATCTGAGGTAGTTCCGCTTACAAATCCATTTCTATCGCAAACTTTAAGTATAAACAAAATAATAATCGCATCGAAGCATTGAGCTCAAATTTCACAACTTAGTAAAATTCCTAAAGTCTATTTGAATAGAAAAGATTCGGCACTTTCTGTTGTTTTCATTAAGCATTCCTTTTAGTTTTAGTTTCCGCCTTTTGCGCGCTTTGCTTTTTCCTGATGAGAATTTTTTAATCTTAAATTTGTATTATAATTATTTATATTTATCTTTGTGGCCTTGTTCAACATTACGTTTTTGGCTCAAAGCCAAAACCACTCTAAACAACAGCAGCAATGAACTATAAACAAAAAGATATAAAAAGCATTTATAATATTATATATTTAACAACAACAATAGTGGTATCGTCATTAATGGGAGCATCATTCGCATTGCAATTGAATTGACGCAAGATGCTGGCGGCGTAATCTCAGCCTTTCACATACATCTGTACCTGCGTTAAGGGTCTTTCAAAAGCGACGCCTAAATGTTAGTGGCGAATAATTCCTAGACGGCAACTTTTTTATGTGAAGTAGACAGATGAAAAATTGTACAGCTTAAATTTATTGAAATTTATTATGAAAATGGTCGATCTTTAAAAGCAATATATCGCAAATTCGTGATTTTTTTTGGTGGAAATAATCGTCCGAATGGAAAAGTTGGTGAAAAAATTTATCAAACTGGTTCTGTCGAGTATAGAAAAAGTACTGACAGAACAAAAACTGGACGTGGTTTTGGGAATAATGCTGCTGTAGCGCAAAGTGTTGCTGAACAACCTTCCACATCCACCATTCCACCATCTTGGCGTTCCCAACATTCATGAATAGACAGCTTGGCGGGTTTTTAAAGAATGGTGAACATCTAAGTGATGTCATTTTTCATATTGTTATTTTGAATAAAAATAATAAAAATAGTGAAACCTGAGAGCATCTAAATTTGTGCATATTTTATTTTAAAACAAAATCTAGGCGCATCTTTTGAAAGGCCCTTTATTTACACACATACGAGTATAGCTGCACGTGGATATTTCAAACAAAGAAATAGTAAATCGACACACGAACCGTTGGACGAGCAGCTAATCGAAGGTGAAACCGGCAAAACAGTGCGCGAAATGGAGTTTTTGTTTTTGCTATTAATTATAGCCAACGGGCATCCTCAACTGCGCCACCGTCGCCACCCTGTCTTCCTCATAGTCATTTAACATTTGTTAGGCGCACGCGGTAGGTGATTTATTATGTTGAATCTCGTTATTTGTATTGTTGTTTTTTTTTTTAATCTTGTTTCGTTGTTTGCAATTTTTGGGGATATTGTAGGTTTCTGGCATGCGCTTTGTTGTAGCAGCTGACTCGCATCGATTGCGCTTTTTTTGGTAGGAAATTCTGTCAAATGTATCGGCATATGTGTGTGTGTGCAGTTATATGAGAATACAAAAATGTTTATTTAAAAAATCTAAAAAAATCATGTGAATCGCTTAAAAATAAATCAATTTGTGTCCGTACTGCAGGTAATTGGTCGTGAGTAATTTTGTAGTAGCGGCCAGAAATAGCGTAACAGCACCTGCCAGCCAGCCAACCCGCCGAGTGGCTAGTGCAGAGGTTTTCAGTGCCACCCATTTGCGGTGCAAACAATGCAACAAATAAATAAATTTAATTAAATGAATTTAAATAAATGAGAATCCAAGTGCCCTTGACGTGCAACAAGTGCAGGGCAGTGGCGAGTGGATCGAGTTATGTGCTGCAACATTGTTGAGTGTAACTAAAAATTTCAAGTGCGTCTCTAAATAGCAGAAAAAAATTTCTATTTCGATATAAAAATTAAATCGTGCAAAAGCCAATAAAAATAAATTTCAAAGCCAAGGTAATCGAGCGTGGTGAGGAGAGCCTCTAGTAACAAGGTATGTTTTCAGCAGCATATGCCGACAATTTCTTATAATTTATGCTCGAAGTGTACACGGGATTTGTAAATAAAAGGTATGAAAGTTTATGTATTACATTTGGCTCGCATAAGGGGCACTGCTCGTCCGTCGAGCAAGGCACCTAGCGGAAACACATAATTCAAGTGCGTTGAGTCCAATGGTGCTGACCGGTTTTCTAGGTTCGCTTTTGTTTTCCAGATATGTGAAATTGAAATTTATAAGCTTGAAAATCCCAAGAAGTCATGGGTTTACTAGTTTTTCGAATTTGAATTGAGGGAGATCGACAACGAGAAAGAGGAGCTACCAGCGCCAGTTTCAGTAAAATGAGTTTAATTGCATTTGAATCTGCAGTTAGCCTTGTTTTTAGTTTGTCAAACATATTTTTTAATAATATACTATTCCACAATCTAGCAAAAGTTAAACTAAATTTCCAACTAAAAAATTACGAATAATTATGAAATTTCGGGAAAAAACTATGAAAATCACTACAAAACTTGCAATATAAATCTAATTTCTGTGCGTGTATGTTTTTCCGTTCGATGTTTATGAAGTGCAGGGAATTTTTTAGGGATGTGCCGATGGGATTCTACCTCTTCGACTTTTGATACTCTGCTGCTGCTGACAACAATTGCACATTTTTCTATTGTAATTAATTAAAATTGGTCCCATTCTGCTGACAGAAATATGTTTAGTACAGTCAAAATAATTATTACAGAAATATACAAGGCGGCGCAAAATTCATCATCCAATTTTATTTCTGCATAGTTTGTTTTACTAAATGAAATTAAAAATGATTTTAAGGGATAGAAATCTTTACGCGCTTCATTGCTTATTTATTCGAATATTTTTAGTTTGTTGTTGTTTGTTTGCATACTGCACCTGTCTAGTCCAAAAAGTGTTAAATATGACTGGCCGCTTACACCCTTCTTGGGTGTTTGACCGAGCTCCTCCTCCTATTTGTGGTGTGCGCCTTGATGTTGTTCCACAAATGGAGGAACCTACAGTTTCAGGCCCTCTCTGAACGGCAGATATTTTTTATGAGAAGCTTTTTCATGGCAGAAATACACTCGGAGGTTTGTCATTGCCTGCTGAGGGGCGACCTCTACTAGAAGAATGTTTTTCTTCATTTTGGTGTTTCACCGAGATTCGAACCTACGTTCTCTCTTAATTCCGAATGATAGTCAAGCAAACAACATCCCCAACCCATTCGGCTACGACGACCGCCATTTAACGTGAGACGCCGTTTGAAAAAATTATAAATCCTGCGATAGGATGTGCATAACTCAAAAGCGATAGCGAATTTAGGTTTTATAAAAACGATCAGTAGCACTGCGTATTCAGTGTATTTGAATTACTTTTTCCCACTGCGTGCCCTGTTTGACGGATTTAGAAGCTAGCATAGTGGTATTAATTGCCATTTTATTCCCTGCAAAGTTTTCTCCATGGCAACGAATGCGTATGTTTACTTAGATTGTCGAACGCCACGGTTTGGAATAACTAGGACGTGGTTTCCACTTTACTTTTATTTCCCTATTTTTAATTTTAAGTCTCTCCATAATAATCGCCTGCAAAAAAAATTTTAAAAACCTTCTTGAAACATATTTATTTTGGTATCCAAAAGTTTGCTCACCCTCGAAAATGCTAGTAAACTCCTGTACCAGCAGTTAACAACAGGAATTAAGTGACATTTCTATGCAGACAAATCGTGTACCTCTTACCTGTAAGATTTTGATAGAAGACTCTTCAATAGACGAAGTGAAAAGTTCTGACAATTTTTTCGCTTTATTTCGATGAAGAAATTAATATTGTTCGGCGTAACCACTGTCGATTAAATAAACGAAAAGTTTTGTTCGATAAGTTTTCTCCATTTCGAAGGCAACTTAAGAAGCACTTGTCTCTATTGAACACCGTATGATCACATGGCCCTTCCTGAGATGATATTTGTGCGACCAATAAATTCTAAAAAACCTAGGACCTGCTGCGAGCAGCTTATCGTGCATGATTTTCTTGCAATCTTTTCAAATTTAGAGCAACATTTTCTTAATCGTTAATCCGGGCTTGTGGATCATGTGCGCCGACTCCCCATAATTTGATTACAATCCTTTTTGGTTATCATTCTTGTATTCCACGTACATGAAACAGCAAAATGAGAGAGAAAAAGTTTTTTTTTTTATAGCGGTTGCCCCTCGGCAGGCAAAGACCAACCCTGCGAGTGTATTTGTTCCATGAAAAAACTCCTCGAAAAAAACCATTTGCCGTTTGGAGTCGCTTTAAAACTGTAGGTCCTTCCATTTGTGGAGCAGCATCAAGACGCCCCCGAGGAGGAGCTCGGCCAAACACCTAAAAGAAGTGTGCTTTTCATATTTATTTATCTCTTCTGCTCTTAACCCACTTTTCGTTGCTAGTTACCACCCTCTTCTAAAAATGAGTCGAGTTTTGTAAAGTTTCAGGTAAGAATCGTAGGTGTTAATCTGGTCCAAAAGTTTTTTTTTAATTAATTCTTATTGTACCCTACATTAAGCTTCTTCCTCAGATCAGCTTCAATCAAATGATTTCATACGATGTCTAAGTTCTAGTTACTGGAAGATTCAACTCGAGAATTTCTATGATTTTATCTTTATTAGCCTACTATTATTATTATTATGATAACTTTTATTATTAGGTTACTGCGCACTGCGACCAAAATAGATCTATTGTATTATACAAAGTCTTCTGAAACTGAAATTTGAAAAAGGCGGGCGAAGAAGCACTGAGAGATTGGTAATATACTAAAACACTCAGGCTAAAAGGCCCATTTGTATTCGAAGTTCTGGAAAGTAAAAGGGTAGTTGGTCAAGGGGGAAAGGAGAGACTGCCACAGGAAAGAGATAGGACAGAATAGAGACAGAGATAGCGAGATAGAGAGTACTGTGAGAATTTTCCAGATATTTTGGCAAATCTGAAAATATCCTCCGGCTTGAGAGAACGAATATTACTCATTGCCATAACATCGGATCTCACAATTTTAGCCTTGTTCTAGCAAAAAGTAAGGCAGGCAAATCGGAATCAATGTCTTTTCTTTCAAGTTTTAGAAGAAAGTTCGACAGTTTGCTATTCGGGCTTGTCATAAAACTCTTTGTCATTCTGCAGCGTTCTATCGCATTTCATGTAAATTACAAACATAATCACTGCGCTAATACATGATTCCTGTAGAACTGATTCCGATTATTGGCACTGCTCACGTGGTATAAGCGCCGATCCGCAGTTATCCAATTCATCGTCAAAACCTACGAAGGTATACTTTTTTTTAATTTTAGCACATTGTGGGGTTTATTGTTCCATATTGGCCTACTAGAACCACATCATCTTCGATATCCATATTACTAGATTAGAATCACTGTCGCCTTCCATATTTTATTGGATACCCAAACAGCTAACATATTTTTTTAATTCCCTTTCACAACACTATAACACACAACCGACTTCGCTCAGCACAAAACTTGCAAAATGAAATATGGCTACTAAAGACTTTTGCCGGAAAACGCTGAGAACTTTTTGCTTCATCAGCACTATTGCTATAAAAAAATCATTGTCTAACTGCGCTAAGATTTTGACTGAACTAGACTCACCTCTCTCTCACTACACTTTCAAGAGAGCTGCTATAAATATTTCTCACTTAAGCTTCACTGCCTTCCAAGTATTATTCTCACAAATGAGTACAAAGTTATTCCAGATTTTTTCACTCTTCCATTTATAAAGATTATCCTTTTTAGTGATGCGTTGCAACAAAACCTAGTTAGTGGCTTTCGGTTTGTATACTTTAACCATAATAGACTTAATATGCTTACTCTAAAAAATGTTTAGGTCTTTAGTCTTTGAGTCTAACATTGTTAAAAGCGGCTGTTAATTGTCGAAAGGATTGGTTCTATCACTTTCAGTGTATTCCAGATCTATGTCTCACCTGAGTTCACAATGCTGACTGGCAGAGCTTCCGATTCAAAAAACCCATGGAATTTCTGGTAAAACCCACATTTCTTGCTTTGTCGTTCCACTGTCTCCGCTTCCACTTCCACTTCCACTTCCACTAACTTCGAAAATACTCGTACTCATTTCACCTACATATATCCGTTAGTTCTGCCATAATTGCGAAAGCCTTTAACTATTTTTACACTCAGTGCTTTTTTGTTTATTTTCATTTATCAAGTCAAGTAAGATACGATAGAGAACAAGGCGTTGTCATTGCGCCACACCTCGCTTTTATTCTTGCGCTTACCTCTAGCAAAAAAATTGAGTTAACACCTTTGCTGTTTTTTTGTGTTTTTGCACCAATTTTTAATCAATTTCATACGTATCTGCCTTAATTTTTTTTTTCGTATAAGTGCAATTGAACAACGCCTCCTTGTTGCGTTGGTTTCTTATTTATGAACACACACACACATATATATATATATACACAAGTACACTCATCTTTCCGCTTCATTGCTCGCTTTTGTCAAGTGTCGAATTTTTTACGATTTATGACTCTTTTAAGTGATTTACAACAACGTTTGCTGTCAACTGCCTACAGCTGCTGTTCGTCCGTCTAGCACTTTGTTATTGTTTTGTAGAAAACTACACCTAGACAGCCAAGGTTGCTGCGTAGGAACTTATACTCTACACCAACACTACAGGTTCATTGAAATTTGCATCTCGAATTGATTCTTTTTGCGCCAGTGTTCAAGGCACATTGCACTTGTGGCGTGTCCTTCGGCTGGAGTGCGTAAGTGTGTGGGCTGTTGTTGGTATGTTGCTAGGATTACGAGCACTTGGCTTCTGGTGAAATTTAAGTTGTCAAATGAGCGACTTTGCTTTAAGCAATTGTGGATTATACTGGTCTTTTATGTGCAAAAAGTGACCGGATTTATAAATTTTGTGTTAATAATTTGATAAGATTCGAGCCTTTATATGAAGGTTTCTATGAATTCAGCACCTAACTGGAAAGTAAAGGAGCTGCTTTGACAGTATTTACTTTACTTATTGGGCAACTGTCCTCAAATGCATTAATAATGACTTTGTTAGCACTGCCGACAGTGCTTTCTAACTGTATTGCACTGCTAACGTTCCCAGCTTAGACTAGTTTCGCTTCAGGACCTCTCCTGACTTGAAATGGTGCTTGCTTGCTGGGTGTTTATTTAAAAATGTGCAAAACGGAAACAAAAAAGGTTTTTAATTTTAGTTTTCGGTATTTTATTTCTAGATCCATTGCTAAAAAATAAAAATTTTTTTTTGGCTCTACAAGGTTCGTTTAAAAAGATGGCAGCCTTCAAAAAATGATCTTCCACAAAAGGTATGTCGCTGCCGACACGGATTCCGGAACTCACAGATGTCTGAAATCAAAACGACAAAAAGTTTCTGACTTAGTATGAATGTCGTTACCATGTGAACTACGATTTTTAACAAAAAAAAAATTACAAAATGGCAAACATTCAAAGATGAAAGTTCAAAGATGAAAAAATATTGTTTGACCCTTTTTTTAATTTGAAAATCCGAAAAAAATACTAAACAATTTATTTTCGGAATGATCGCAGCTCAAACGATAATGACATCAATTCTACGTCATTTAAATTTTAGTTCATCAAAATCGGTTCAGTAGAACCGGTGGTTCAGTAGAACCATATTTTGAAGACTGAAAACTTTTTGAACGAACCTCGTGTGGCCAAAAAAAATTCTTATTTTTTAACAATGGATAAAAAAATAAAATACTCAAAAGAAAAATAAAAAAATTTGTTTTCCTTTCCGCCTTACCTGCTTTTAACGAAACACCAAAAAGACACCATTCTAAATGAGGCGAGGGCCTTAGGATTTCATAATTATTTATCCCAAACTGTTTTTCATGAGCTCCTAAGAACTCTCTCGATTGCTGGCGTGGCCCGAATGCCAAACATATCTACTTATTATAAAAATTTCCATCTCAGCACATTTACATCAATCACGTGAAAATATTTTCGTACCTCAAATAAATATTTTCAATTTCGTCAATTTCAATTTTACAAATACATATGTAATTGTGTGTTTGTTTAATTGCATGTCTAATTTCAATTGTCAAGTTCAAAATTGCCGTGCATTCGTTCACCTGTGATTAGTCAAGCTCAATTGTTGCAGAGCGACTGCGAATGTGATTTGCTCATTAGCTAAGCCGTCAATCAGTGGCCGTGGCACTGGGACTGGCGCACGTTGATGGTAGCCGTTGTAGCAACATTTGACACACTGCCAGTCCGTTCAACGTGCCGCCAATGCAAATCGTGTGTGACCGAATGCCGACGATGTACCCATATGCAGAGCCACCGTCGGTCGGTTTCTGTTATTTGTTTGAGCTAATATATTAAAATAGACAACAGGCAGCATCAATTGGTTGCGGTTATAAAAATAAATGCTGAATTTGTTTTGCATTTGATGTGCATAATTAAAATTAAATAAATGCAGGTATGTAGGTTTGTTAAGTTAGTGACATAATTATAAGGTCACACTCATTGATACGTACATACATATGTATATAATTCTATTACATTATCTGGTTTGGGCCGCCTCAATGGAAAGTAGCTCAAGTTAAAATGATCCTCAAAGCAAGAAAAAGCGCTGTAAAAGTCGAAGCTCCTAAGCTTCTTGCCTATTGCGTCTAAAGTAATGGTATCCTTTTTCCTCAAAAGAATGATGCCTAAAATTGAAGACCGAAATATAATTCCAAATCACCCATTTGGTTTCAGAAAAAAACACAGTACCATCGAACAAGCCCATAGACGCATAAACAGCATACAAAAAAATATTGCACAACGGCTTTTCTTGATATATCTCAAGCCTTTGACCGCATTTGGCATGATGGCTTACTTTATAAAATAATAGACACTCTTCCCATAAATTATTACATATTTATTAAGTCCTATCTCAAAAATCGATATTTCATTGTCAAATAAGGCGAAGAACAGTCTGAACGATGTGACAGTTCAGCTGGTGTACCCCAAGGCAGTATTGTAGGCCCCATCCTATACTTTTTATACACATACTATCTTCCAGCTCCTGAGGAAACAATAGTTGGAACGTTCGAGGATGGCATTGCCGTACTCGCAATTGACTCCCAGAAAGGATTTGATAAAATAACCAATTGGTTGAAAGAGTGACACATTAATCCAAACGAGTCAAAATCTTCCTACGTCACTTTTATACTAAATCGAAAAAATTGCCCACCTGTTAAGCTCAATAATATAATTATCCTCCAAAACATCGTCACAAAATATCACGGCATGCATCTTGATAGCAAACTTACATATTTTCACCATGCAGAAAGCGCTAGGAATCAAACTCAGAAGTCTTTATTGGTTACTACATCGAAATTCTCATGTTTCTCTCGAAGGTAAGCTCTCATTTTACTAAGCTATCTTGAAACCGATATGGAAATATGGCACTCAACTTTGGGGCACTGCAGCTAACTCTTAAAATGGTCTCAGACGCCCCTCATTATACGAGTATCATAAATACACAAATTCATCGTGACCACATCACTGAAAATTCGACGCCAATCGCACTCAAACCCTCTTGTCACAGGAATAATTGCAAATCCAAAAAGTCTCGCCAGACTCAAAATAAAGTCTACAAAAGGCTTCATGTGATAATAAATTAGTCTAAATTATTAGGTCAGTCCATAAGTTCGTGCGTTTTTTAAAGGTGGTTTTAAAATGAATAAAAAAGATGTTTAAAGTATTTATTAATCAATAATATATTTTCCTTCATTATTTACAATGTCTTCCCAACGTTTTGGAAAATTTGTAATTCCCTGCCCAAAAAATTGTTTGTCCTTGGAGCCAAAATACGCTTCGATATCCCTTTTCATAGCTTCTTTTGAGGAGTAGTTCTTGTTACTCATATGGGATTGAAGTCTACGGAAAAGGTGATAATCACAAGGTGCAATATCCGGAGAGTATGGTGGATGCGGCATTAGCTCCCATTCGAGCTCATTCAGCTTGCCTAATGTTTGCCTTGCGGTATGAGGTCTTGCGTTGTCGTGGTGAAACAAAATTTTGCGTCTATTCACTAATGACGGTCGATCTTTTTTAACTGCCTCATTCAGGTTTGATAGCTGTTGGGAATAATAATCAGCAGTTATCGTCTGGTTTGGTTCTAGAAGTTCATAATAAACAATACCGGCCATATGCCACCAAATAGACAGGAGAATCTTCTTGAGGTGAAGGCCATCTGTTGGGGTCGGTTCTGGTGTTTCATCTTCATCTAACCATTGGCGTTTGCGAACAGGATTATTGTAAAGGACCCATTTTTCATCACCAGTAACGATACGGTTCAAAAAACTTTCATTTTCAAGCCGTTGCAGCAGCTGAGGTCATACATTCCCTCTCTGTTGAAGGTTGGCGACGAAAAGTCTATGCGGAACCCATTTTCCCAGCTTTGAAACCTTTCCCAACTGAACCAGGTGCCTGTGAACTGTGAACTGTTCCATGCGATGAATTTAAACTCTGAGCTATCATATAGACTGTCAAAATTTGGCTCAGCTTCCACAAGTTCGAGCAATGCGTCGGAGTTAAAGACTTCAGGACGACCAGCGCGCGGGGCATCCTCCACGTCGCAGTTACCACTTCGGAATTTTGAAAACCACTTTTGCGCAGTCCTTATACTCACGGTATCCTCTCAGGGCACGGTGTTTATTTCTGCAGCAGCAGTTGTTGTATTTTTATCACTTTTATACAAAAAATTCAAAATATGCCTCTTATACGCGTTCGAAGATTCCATTTTATTTTTTAACAACACGTGCTTCTATCCGCGATTAAAATCACTTGTCGAATGCACAATATATCAAAGAAAATACAAATAGTTCCTTTATATAATTTTTTGTATGCAAAAATCGTACAAAAGTGAAATTATGGGTAAAATACGCACGAACTAATGGACTGACCTGATATTTTAATGGTAGCCCGGAACTTCTATCTTTTGTTATAAAAAGTTTTATTTTTCTTTATGGAATTGAATTAAATAATAAATTGTGTTCGGTTAAGGAAGATAATAATATTTCAAAATAATAATAAAAATTAAAATTTTGTGTAAAACTCGAATATTTTTGTGATACTGCTATTTTCGTGTTCGCAACTGTATATATATATATATATATATATATATAGAGTAGCGCAAAATTAATCACTTTATCGTAAGACTTACATATAATTTTTGCAAAAGGCGTCGTATGTCGAAATAAAGATTTCCATTACTCAAAATCATTTTGTTTATTTAGTAAAAAAATTATTGTACTCAAAAACAAAATTGATTGGAAAATGATAAACTTTGCGCCACCTTGTTCATACATACATATATGCTTGTATTTATGCATAATCACCATTGCAAAAGTATTCCTTTGTTTTGAGTATTGGGTAATGCACCTGCCGCCGCCGTGTGGTCAAGTTCAGGTGATTAGTAACCATTTGGAATTCAACGAAAAATGGCATTGCTTTTCTCTAAATTGTTTTATTTCCACTACCTGTCGCCTGTGACTAGCGCTGTAAATTTACAGTAATTACACATTAAGTCGACAACAATTGGCACTGGGGTACGCTGATGTGGAAACTATACAAAAACACAAACACTTCACTAACACATGCACAAGCAATTCAGAGCGCATATGCACGAGCACGTACATCTCGCAGCCGGAAATGCTTTCTCTACGAGATCAGCACTTTCGAACGTCACAGATTGGCCCACACTACACACCCAGTACGCCGCTATGCACATACGTACAGGCTCGTCTGGTCATATCAATGCATTTAATTAAATCACCAATAAATTATTGAAAGAAAACTCGTTTGATTCAATTAGAAAAGCGCGGAGCTCTAAACTGGAAACGAAGAGAAATAAAAATAAGAATAAAATAAACGCGTTCATGCAAATTTGTTTGCGCTGTCAATGTGCTTGCGCTGTCAATGTCTGCCAGCCAGACAGCCACGGGCGGCACTATCAACCAGATTGCTTATAATAGTTGCCTTCATAATTTTTGTAGTTATGCACAGAAAAAAAAATTATTTAAAAATTTGTCTTTGCATCAAAATTTTCGGTGGTCCTGCCTGAATGACATAATAATGCATGGGCCGAAAAGTCCCGGGTCTAACACATAGATGTCATTCGTTTTATTGCATTCATTCTTTTTCAGTTATTATTAACCTTAAAACGGCAGTTGCTAAAATTTCATGATATTCTATTCATTAGTTCGTGAGTTATTGTGCTAAGAGTGGCGCTACTTTTGTAATTTTCAAAGCAATTAATCAAAAAGAAATTCGTCTTTTAATCTTACCCTGCTTCTTGACGGGAAAAAATACAAATAACGTTTAAGCGAATCAATGCTGGAAAAGTGTTATGGGGACTCCGCTCCATTAGAAACAACAAACCAGCCATAAAACGATGGTTTGCTGCCTCCAAAGTGATCGTAGAGTCACCGATGATGCACAACCCAGAGGACGTCCAAATGAGGTGGTAACACCAGAAAACATCAAAAAAATCCACAAAATCGTTTTGAATGATCAAAAAGTGAAGTTGCGTGAGTTTACTCACATCGTAAAGATATCAAAACAACTTGTTGGCTTTATATTGCATGAGCATTTGACTATGAGGAAGCTCTCAAAGGTGATGCCGCGTTTGTTCACTGTTGACCAAAAAGCAGAACGTGTTGATGATTCTGAGCAGTGTTTGGCGATATTTAAACGCAATAAACCGGAATTTTTGTCTCGATATGTGGCAATGGATCTATAACTTCTGTCAGGAATCAAAACGATCGTAATTTGAGTTGACAGCAACTGGTGAACCTCGTCCATAGCGCCGCAAAGCAACACAATCGGCTGAAAAGGTTATGGCGTCGGTATTTTGGGATGTGCGTGATGTAATATTCAGCGACTATCTCGTGACGGGAAATACCATCAACAGTGAATATTATATGGCGTTATTGAAGAGTTTGAAAGCCAAAATTGCAAAGAATTGCTACTCATTGCAATATTTTCCAAGCAGAAATGTTTGCTATGGAAATGGAAGCTAAAATCATACGTGAAAGCAATTCATAAAGCAGGCGTGTAAACTTATATATTAACATTCAGACTGGCAATAAAACTCAAACTATAACTTCACAGTGTTAATAGTAATTTCTAGTCAGCACGTGAGTTATGTGAATTATAGGACATATAAGCCACCTTGGATTCAGACAATTTGATCAGTTATTACTTGGAGATACAGCTAATATTTGGGTTCTGAAAGTCGATAGCCCTGGTAGCTAGAGCTTTTATATTAGATTAATCTAATATATAATTTTAATTATATTTTAATAAATAATAATAAAAATAATAATAGGTTCTGAAGTCTGTTCTGAAAAAAAAAAAAATATAGAAATACAAAGATATCATCATCAAGCAGCGATTACAGCTCAGGGTGAGCTTAAGCTTCATCCACAATCCTCCTCCAATCTGCACGGTTCATAGCAACAGATCTCCAGCTTCTAACTCGTAGCTTTTTCAGGTCGGCTATGGCTTGGTCAAGCCAGGTTAACCTCGGGCTCGGGTCATTAGACAATTCGTTGATAAAAAAGATTTTTGGGGGCGGCTGTCTTCCATACGCACAGTGTGTCCTAGCCATCGAAGCCTTTGGGATTTAATGTAAATACAGACGTCTTCTCCGAGGCATAAGTTTAGCAACTCATCGCTGTAGCGTATTCGGTACGCTCCATCGTTGCAGCGTATGGGGCCAAACACCCTTCGGACGACTTTTCGTTCGAAAATTCTTAAGCTACTTTCGTCGTTGCTTGTCAATGTCCCGCACTCGCAGCAGTAGGACAGCACCGGTAGTGTTATTGACTGGTAGAGGCGGACTTTACATTCACGTGTGAGCAGTTTGGACTTCAGCAATTTTGTGTGGGCGTAATATGCTTTGTTTGCTGCCATTACTCTGTCTTGTATTGTGTCGTAACTAGTGTTGTAATTTTTTATTAACACTCCCAAATATTTGAAATGTTGAACACCTTCAATGGTTAATGTCCCGATTTGGATGTTTTTAGGACTTCGTCTTTCTTCGTTGCGGGAGACCTTCAGATATTTAGTTTTGCCTTCATTTATTCTAAGGCCTACTGATTTTGCACGAAATTCAATATTACAGAAGGTTTCAATGAGATATCTTTTGTTCCTTACCACTATTGCGATATCATCCGCGTACGCGATTATTATTCCTAATACAAAGATATACTAAATTCAAAAATCTGCGAACAATCTATCGCAATAACATAGTTTCTGTTGTATCCTGAGTAATCAACTTTTCAAAGCCAGGACGGTAATGATATTAATTTCCTATAGATCTGCGAATACCGATATATGAGAATAAGAGACGTTAAGTACTCTTAATATATGCAGAAAAAAATACGATTGAGCAACCCCGGCTTTTCGCAGAACAGGTGTGAGACGACTGTTAAACTAAGCGGAGCTCAAACTCTTCAGGTCGTCAAGTTGCTGTTGTTGCCGAAATGCTCGCTCGCACAGTTCTGCTCTGATTTTAGCACACCATTCAAAGTTAGTTCTTATGATACTTTATTTATAATGGCGATAATGCCATAAAATATGTTCTTTATCTTCTCTGTGTACACCTCTCGAATACTCGCAGATTTATTTGTGCATGTATTGTATTTGTACGTGTGTGTGCGTGTGCGTGCTTTCGCTTAGCACTTGCTTGAACTTCGAGTATGCACATACATATATCAATTTGATATGCAACGCTTTGTGATTGTCATTTTAATTATTTTATTGTGCTTTTAATTAGAAGTAAACTTTTTGATGGGCAAAGGCATAAATCGAACCCTCTTGAGTGAATTGGTAGTACATATTATGATAAAAAATATTGGATTGCAGTAAATTTTTAAAGGTGATTTTTAATAGAAAAAATAGTTTTTTTTTTACATGTAAACACATGATTATTGCCTTCATCTTTCGTTAGGTGCATGGCTGTACTTTTCCTGGTGTATGGCTGTGCTTTTTGCCGGCATCACCCTATAGTTTTATGCCATCTTTCGTTTTTCCGAGAAACTATTTCATAGCAGAAATGAGCTCGGGTGCTTGCCATTGCCAGCAGCGGTGCGATATGATGCCTGATGATGGCCTGACGCCGCGTTGTAGTAAGTCATAAGCCCATTCGATTACAGTGATGTTGTAACGGTGATGAAAAACTAAAAAAAAAATTTTAATTATTTTGAGTTTAAGTCAATGTTGAACATTTTGTTTAAAAGTTTTTTAAAGATAGCCTTTCCTTAAAAAATTATTTGTTTATGATGTTTGAAAACCAGTAATCTAATACATGATATTTTTCACTAATTCGCTGAGTATTTGAGTATTCCCCGAAAAGTTATGAGCACCCCATTATGTAATTTTAAACTAATAGACAAAATATGAAATAAATGTTTTTGTTTAAATGATGAACAATTAAAAAAAAAGTTAACACAAAATATTTTTTCCCCTCAAGTTTCTAAGAAAAAATATAATTTTTTCCGAAAATTTTTTAATGAAAAATATGATTTTTCCCCCCAAATATCGTTTCAAAACTTGTATTTTGTACTACGAAGTTAAAAAAAGTTTAAAAACCATATTAAAAAAGAACCGACTTTAATCTAATAGACAAAATATGAAAAAACTGTTTTTAAAAATGACAACAAATTAAAAAAAAACTTACACAAAAATTTTTTTTTTTAATTTTCACAAAAAAAAAAATTTCTCCCCGATAATCGTTTTAAAAAGTTTATTTTATACAACTAAATTTAAAAAAAAGTTCAAGAAATGTTAAAAAGGGCTTTTAGGACGCCTTTAAAATAACAAAGAAAATATGCAAGAACTGTTTTTTACAAATGACCATAACAAAAAAGTTTTCACACAAAATATTTTTTCCCTAAAATTTTTAACAAAAAAAGATGGTTTTTCCCCAAAATATTCGTTTTAAAAAGTTTATTTTATACTACGAAGCTAAAAACAAATTTAAAAAAAAATATAAAAACAGGACTTTTAGGACGACTTTAAGATTTCATAATAAGCAAAATATGGCAAAACTGTTTTTGAAATATAACCAACAAATTAAAAAAAAGGTTTAATGCAAAATATTTTTCCGTAATATTCGTTTTAAAACGTTTATTTTATGCTACTAAATTAAAATAAAAATTTTTTAAAAATGTTAAAAATAAGCCATTTTAAAATAATAAACAAAATATGAAAGAACTGTTTGTAAAAATGACCAAAAAAAAACTAACTCAAAATATTTTTTTCCCAAAAACGTTTAACAAAAAAGGTGATTTTTTCTCCACAATACTCGTTTTAAAAAGTTTATTTTATACAACGAAATTAAAAAAAAAGTTTTAAAAATGTTAAAAAGAACCTTAAAAAACAGATTTGAGACAAAATATTTTTTTCCAAAAATATCATTTTTTCTCAAAAGTTTTTAAGAAAAAATATAGCGTAGAATTCATTGTGCCACTGATACTAAAACGCATATTTTCATGCCTAGTCAGATCATTCTTCATTATGCATGCTTTATTTCTGATCTTGGGTTCATCGTACATTCTGATTCACTAGAGGGTATTCACTAAAACAAAAAAAAAAAAAAATTCACTAAATTTGCTCTTTGCCTAATGTTTTCCCACGATTCAATGCCAATATATAATGTCTGTTATCAAGCCATGGTGAAAAGAATTCAGAAGGTGTGGCCAAGAGCCGGCCGTTAACCGGGTCTCAGCGAATTCGGAAGAATCAACTGATTGTCTGACGTCACATGAAGTGTATTCACAAAAAACCTGAGATTGTTTTGGTCATATACGAAAAAATCCACAAAGCCTTTGCTAATTCGTCGTCTTACTTCGTTGCCATCTGAACAATCACTGATTGGACGAGTGTGTGGATATGTGGGAAATGATCGTGCAGAATTCGGCTGCCGAGTTCCCAAATGTTGAACTTACTAAGTCTTTCAAAATGAAGAAAAACTCATGGTAGTACTTTTGTAAAGGACATTGTTGATAAAAGTTTGGATTCACTTGAACTATTATCTCTGTTGTCCTTTAACATTCGTTTCATTCCTCTAAGAGATAAATCCATATTTTAACTAAAATATCGCAGAGCAACTTATGGCTTGAATGAATCGATTCACAAGTTTCCGTCGCTGTTTAATGTTATTTCGGCACAAATTGATGTTAAATCAAGCAGAGAATATTTCAAAAAATTCCTTTGTGAATATTTCAGCAATTAAATTATAATTTATTTAGTTTTTATTAGTAGTTTGAATTTGAATCTGTGAAGGTCAAGTCCGGCAGATTAACTTAAGTAAATAAAATAGCAATAAAAAATAAATCAATCATTGAAGCAATCGAATAACCATAAATTAATTTAATGAAAATTATGTCTTGCACCTCCCTCCCCCTTATTAGCTCCGGTGCAACTTTTTTTCTACTGTTTATTTCTATAAATAATCGGATTGTTATTCAAGAAAAAAACTAAATTTTTATGAGTGTACTGAAAGCCCTTGCATTAGCCGTAACTACTTTGCTTGTACCAACAATGCCAGCAAAAACATTGTCGGCATTCAAACAAACTTTATTTAACCGAAACGAAGCCTCTAAGTTGGCGATTTAATAGACAATCAAGCATTCAGTGCATTTTCGCAAAAGTGGAATACTATAATACTTTGATGCCTTTGTCACTTTTATCTGTGCGCCAAATACTCACATACATATGCACACGTACATATTTTGGTACACTCGACTGTGTACATATGTAGATGCGTATATGTGCAGAAAATATTTGTTTTGTACATTCTCATATGAGTCCCTGTAGAGGAGAGCGGTGGCTTTAGTACTCGTATGCGCAAACAATCGCATTCATTGTGGGAAAACATACATATTTACAAATACCGTACTGACGCAAATAAATGTTTGAAGATATGTACATACCCACATATGGGAAGTGCTGAATGCTTGTATTATACATGCATACATACATAGGTACATAATAGTAGGGCACCATACTCCTAGAATAAGGGCAATGCTGCTGAGGAGACAATCTATTGGCGCATATAAATTTGCGTCGTTCTGGTAACATATGCCCGATTGACGTGAGACTGTCAAAGTCATTGTTGAATCTCTTGGCCCATTCTTGTTTTTTTAACGAGGTGTGAAAGCAATCGAAAGCTTTAGTCAGTGTGCGTATTTAACGCCACTAAAAGTACCTCAAGTCTGACGGTTCATCCTACAGGGATACCGTTTTGGTAATTACGTCTGGAGGCCGTCGTGAGCAATAAGCTCAGTCGTCAATTATATTCCTCTGCTGTTCGTCTTGTTGCATTTTATCAATACGACAGTTGTCGTTACTGCCACGTTCGTGTCGCATCATTCCTTCGCCTCCAATCAATGTTGCGATGCTCCACGATAATTCATGTTGCAAAAGCGTGTTCCACCCTTCTTTTTTCATTCGACTCAAGCGATTGTGAAACTACGTTATTGGGCGTCAGAAACACAACAGTTGTTCTTGCTAGGTCATGGCGTTCCTTTACGAACCTGCTGCAATAAAAAGCCACATGTTCGGCCGTCTCCTCTTCGTCCCAGAATTCTTGACAATAACGACTACTAGTCAAGTCTAGGCGATGCTGATATTTTTGGAAGCATCCGTTACCACTTAATAGCTGCGTTAGGAAGAAATCAACGTCCCCATGTTTTCTATAGATCCATCACATTTGACCCATAAAATTAACCAAACTGTATAAGAATCCAGCGAATGTAAGTTTTATTATTTAGTAAAATTTGTATTAACCCTTTGAAGCACACATTTTACTTACCAACCGCTTTTATGATTGCATGTAATTTTAAGGGTTTCAGGGGTCGCTGATTACGAATCTGAGGTCAGATTTGAGAAATTCAATATGGCGGATACAAAATGGCGGACCTATTTTTTGAAAAATTTTTTGGAAACTTACCAAATTTGACATTAGGGGGTTTTTGGGGTCGCTGATTACGAACCTTGAGTCAGATTTGAGAAATTCAATATGGCGGATACAAAATGGCGGACATATTTTTTGAAAACTTGTTGGATACTCACCAAGTTTGATATTAGGGAGTTTTTGGTATCCAACAAGTTTTCAAAAAATATGTCCGCCATTTTGTATCCGCCATTTTGAATTTCTCAAATCTGACCCAAAATTCGTAATCAGCGACCCCAAAAACTCCCTAATATCAAACTTGGTGAGTATCCAACAATTTTTCAAAAAATATGTCCGCCATTTTGTATCCGCCATATTGAATTTCTCAAATCTGACCTCAGATTCGTAATCAGCAACCCCAAAAACCTTATAGTATCATGTCCCATCTTTATACATTATGTACTTTGTTGAAAAATGAATTTTTTCCTGAAAATAGACGATTTTTTCAATTTGTTTATCTGTAATTGTTTATAAATTCACGCAAAACAATTTTCTTAGTTTCAGTTACATTCTTTGATATATGGATTATCATATAAATAAATTTTCTCGGTCCCATTTTCATAAATATCAAATCTGTAGAGAAAAGTTGAGAAAAAAGAAGGTGGGAACCTGGCTTCCCACCATGCTCGTAAGGGTTAAACAGGCTGCACAAAAATTTGGTAATGAGACGAGATTTGCTTCTCTACAAAAAAACAAGAGATGTTAACTATGAGGGTTACTAGTTTGGCCTTAGAGAATATAAAATTTTTTTTTTTTTTTTGAGAATCACTGATATTAAAATCCGGCAACCACCGTAGCCGAATGGGTTGGTGCGTGACTACCATTCGGAAGTGCGTAGGTTCGAATATCCGTGCATGAAACATAAAAATGATAGAAAGAGGTTTTTCTAAAAGCGGTCACCCCTCGGCAGACAATGACAAACCTCCGTGTGTATTTCCTCCTCCTCATAAAAAATATCTGTCGTTCGGAGTCGGCTTAAAACTATTCCTTCCATTTGTGGAACAACATCAAGACGCACGCCTTAAATAGGAGGGGGAGCTCGGTCATACACCCAGGAAGGGTTTAAGCACCAATTATTATTATTATTAGATATTAAAACCGGCATTCAAAATAAAAATAAATGGGAGATGCAGATCAAATGGGCCGAAAATCCTTTTTTCCGCAATTTTTTGCGCCAGTGACAAATTGTTGTTGTTGTAGCATCTCAAATATTCTCCATACATATACGCGGAATGCTGCTGGAGTGACAATTCTTGGGCGAATATAAATCCGGGTCGTTCCGCTAACGTACAACCGACAGTGGTGTAAACGAGCCCAGCAACATCTAGCGGGTTTATTGTTTGTGTGAACATTTCTATTCAGATAGTGAAGATATTTCCAAGTATGCACCAAAGTGTACTTTTTATACTGTAAATAGTTCGTTCAAACGAATATTCCTGGTAGTGTTTACAACAACGCACAAAAATTTCATTGCGGTTGGTTGAACAGCCACGAAATTTATTCAGCAAGTAAGTTGACTTTATTTTTCTTGGAAAACATTTATTTATTCATTAATATGTGTTTTCTCTAATTCAAAGTAGTCCCCTTCAGATGCACAAGTCTATTACATCTGCGGGCATTACACTTTGTTCAATCCTCAAACCATCTTTTATAACAAAGCGCTTTGTTATGGCGAGAGCTTTTCCAGCGACGCGAACAAATATCCGTCTTTTCTTAGGTATTTTCTATTTTGAAAACAAATAGAGTTAGAAATGGCCAAGTCTGGTACGATTAATTCAGATTTTTTGATCCTTTTTATTGCGGGAAATCGTCGAGCTTGGCAATACATTTAAAAAATTTAAAATCGATTGTATGTTGCCTCGGAACTTTCAAAATAATATATCCTCTATTTATAATATGTTTAAGAAGGTGCAAAATTATTCATCCAGTTACGTTTTGGAATAACTTTTTTGCTAAATAAAAACGGTGAATTGGGAGATGGAAATCTTTATTTTGACCTTTACGCGCTCCGTTAATTGTCTATTTGTATACTTCAGTTGTGAAGTTCACAAGTGTCAAATATGACTGGCGTACGACGCAAAAATTGCAAAAAATTGTTATTTTCCTTTTATAATAAAGCTTCCTTACTTGTTACAGTAGATCGTATCTGCATATATTTCATACCTGCATACATCTCTATGTGTTGAGTTATTATTTATCATTGCATGTATTTATGCCATAAGCCGAGTACATTTGCACTTTCGACCGAGTAAATAACGAAAAGCAGCTAAAAAAAATCATCATCAAAAACGCATGAAAAGAAAACCAAAAAAAAAAAGAGCATTTCAATGCGCAAAATAATAAAAAATAAATATGAAAAATAATTTCGAGCCAATCAGCCGGTATGAGCCGAAAACGTCTAACGCGTGCGCCGCAAGCCCAATCAGTTGTCCAGCTGGTGCGGACAGGCGTTTCAATTCAAATCGAATTTTTATTGATATATTAAAATGCATTTAACCTTGAGAGCAGAGGAATTTCATTCAAAAGAAGCGCTAAAAGTAGTGACAAGCGATGAGTAGGGCAAATCAGAAAAAAATAACTGCAAAATATAAAATACAAATAAGTGTCATAATAAAATACGTTAAAACAATTCGTAATGCATTTTGTGTTTGCCAAAAAAATACATACGTGAAGATATTTTTGTTTTTCCAAATGCCAGTTCGCTGCTGGTTGCCGTCTGCCTCCTGCCTTCTTGCGGCGCTCTGTCGCCTTATTAATCAGAGACGGTTGTATTTTGTGTGTACGTCGTTATGAGCAGGGAAGCGTATAAAAATGGATTGTAGCTTTAAATAAAATGAACGTTTGAATTTATTAAGTATTGTACCACATACGTATGTATGTACATATGTATGTGTGTATATATTTTTAAAAGCCATTAGCGATGTTATACTCGATTTAGTTTGATTTTAGCTTTGTTTCTTATGTGTGTTTGTATATGTATATGCATAGAAGGTACTTGTACGTATGCATATGAGGATCTGTTTTAAATTGCTTCTTTGGCGCTTAAACTAATTTAATCGGCGTCAACCAATTGTTACTTATACGCCACGCAGAATCGAAATCATAAAAGCTAAAACACTCCTAAAAAATTATAAATGGATTTTACTTTTAAATCGTTATGCCTTAACTGAGCTTATTTAATTAATAATTAATGGCAATTAACGAATTTTGTACGCTAGTTGAATTCATTAATTTTTTTTGTTCGTTTCAAATACACATTTACCTATTCATAGGTATTCACATATATCCCAGCCAACCAGTGGAGTCCGAAAGGTTCGCAATTTATTACTCCTTCCAAGAAAGGCTCCGAAAAGATTTCCACATGAGCACATTCGCCGGGGGAAAGACCTTCGTAATACGTATATGTTTATAAAAAAACGTGTGCCTTTGTGCCTCACTTAATTGAAAGAATTCAACGTCCCATAAAGCTCTCTAAGTTAACCCACCCAAACTCCGTGCGAGCTCCGCTATTCGCTCATCACTTTCTGAAAAGGACTCCTTAAATTATCCGCAGATACAGAAAAACTAATTTCTATTCTTTTTGGAAACACCTGCCTTTGAAGCTTGGAACCATCCTGCGCTCGCTCGGCAGAATTTCATGTCGAACCCACAAAATTTCTCTTAAATGCGCCTGAAAGTTTCCAATATCAGTCACTTATACGTATTTTCATGTATAAAAGCATAGCTTTCGGCCAAAGAAATTACAATATTTTCGGTTAGTTTTTTCACCAATTTTGTTTGTAAAAACGAATGAAAAAAAAGAACAAACGCCAACAAGATAATAATAATAAAGAGACATAATATCCCCCAATTTCCTTTTCATCGCGAAGCACAGAATCTAAGCGTGGCGTACCGCTATTACGCTCTCAGTGAATTTAACGGATTCTCTGTGTGTGTAACATCACACTTGTACAATTTACTCCTGTGTTGTTTGCGCAATTTCCTCTCTTACGTAAATGTACCGTTATGACGGCACACGTTTCTGATGAGCGCAATCTCGTATTCTATCATTTTTGCTTTTTCACTCTTGCGATTTTGGCTGCCTGGGTGGTGCTCACATCTGCGCTCACATCTATGCTTTCTGTTCGAGTATGCACGCGTATGTGTGCTTCAGTTAAGCGCTTACTCTCAGTTTCTTCGAGTGAACTTTTTAGGAAAATTGTTAAATATTCAATGAAACTGGCGATAAATAAGAATTAAAATCATTTTAGTGCCTTCGCTAAGCGCGTAAGTGTTTACTTTTGTAAATTAATTTTTTTTCGTTTTCCTACAGTCAATGTTTTAACACCACCAGGGGCTATACAACAACGAGCTTAGTTGCATGTCATGGCGTTTAAGTCGATGTAGGGGATTTCATAAATTAATTTCCCTGCAGTCATGAAAATATAAAACTTGCTGAATATTTAAATCGAAGCAATTAAATTGTGCGCTTATGAAATCAAGCCGCTAATTAAAAATGTAGATACAAATTTATGATGACAAGCAGCTGGGGGGCAAAATTAAATCAATCAATTAAAAAAAAAATCAATAAATTTTGATTAGTACTTTTGAGGTTAGAGGTAATATGTGGGTTTACTTGAAGGCAATAATGAAAATTATTATTATACATGTAAATATAGTTGAAGAAAAAAATATTATATGCAATAAACTTCTGTTACCACAGCAGATCTCTTCTGGCAACTTCTAAGTGCTTATCGCATTACATGGAATTGTGCCTTCGTACATAGATACATACATACTATGATCTTGGTTAAGTAATGAATAGAATTAAAGAAAAAATAAATAAAACAAAAATTTCCCCTCGAAAAATATTGTAAGTACTGCTCGCCACTGTATATGCGAAATCCAAGCTGACTTTGGATACATTTTTCCAGGTATTTGGCAGAAAAATATTGCGGCTGTGTACAGTGATGTGTGGCAACGCCATCTGTGTCTCACATTTTTCTGGCAGAAGGATCGCTCAGATGGTTGAGGACTTCGCTAAATTTCGTGTGTCTGCGCTATTACCACGGTCCCCCGCTTCCTCTTCTGATGCAATATGTAACTGTGTGTGCGCAGATTAAATAATAAAAATATAAATTATGCGCAGACTATTATGCGGGAGTAAGGAGGGGAAGGTTAAATTTTTGTGGTGAGGAATGGAATGGGAGATTTTTTTTTTATTATTATTTATTAGTATCTACAATGAAAAAAGGGGGAAAAGGGCTTACTTAGTGTGAACAGAGTGTTGAAAAATGCAGGCAATAAGCTTTTCTGCATGCTAGACATCCTTTGCTGACTCGTTTCATGCATGTACCACATATGAGACTATTTCTTTTTAATTATTATTATTTTTTGCTTTTAACTAAGGACATATAATGTATTTGCGCTTTTTCATACTTCTATATGCAAATAAGGAAAAAAATGCGAAATATTAGTCATAAAAAATGTGTACCTTGAAATACGATTTTTGGCCATATTTGAAGTTTTGCAATATCACAAGATCTTTAAATATCTTAACAGTATCTGAAAACACAACTTTTTCTCTTCTAAGCTTTCACATAAAGTGAAACTCTCATTGAAACTCTTCTCTCTGAGATATTCTCGTAGTGTTTACTTGCGAGATGTTACAGACTTTCTTTGAAAGAACTGATTTCCTTATACTTAGTTGCAAATCTAATACGATGTAGTTGACCAGATGCTCCATGGACATGAGCTCAAAATAAAATTCTATTCGCCTTCATAGGATTCGTTGGGTTCGATATTGAAGAGTTTTGACATTGGGCAAACATATGCACAATGTGGCGCAAAATTAATTACCCTATCAGAAAATTTATAAATTTGGGAAATGGTGTCGCACGTCAATCAAACTGCAATATACAAACAGACAAGTAATTGAGTGCGTAAAGGTCAAAATAAATATTTCCTGCACTTAAAATCTTGTATATACATAGATATGCTCGTAGTTGCATATGAGTATGAGCAGGCGCGCAACTAGTAACTATCTTTTTTCGGAAGTGCTCCTCTCAATCGAAAAAAAAAGAATTTATAATAAAACGAAAAAAACTGCTTTCAAATGAAATGAATTCTTTCCACCATGGACTTTTTTTTCTAAACGCATAAAAAGATGTGTTGTCTCATGCAACCGCTCTTACTTAATCAAATAATAACTTGACCAGATAATTTCCATTTGTTTTTGTGTTAAATATATTTTCCGAGTCGCCAAAAAAATTGTTTCGGCCAATAAATTTGTTATGTTCTAAAAAAAGTAGTTGGTAAAAATCCTATTCTTGCGTTGGCAGTTGAAAATTAAAACCTCTTTGCCTGAATAAGTAATAGTTCTTGGTTCAATTGATGAAATCCTCCGAGGAAAATGTTAAGATAAAAACACGTTTTGGTTGTCAACTGTAATTTTTTCCCCCTTAATAATGTATGTAAAGCGTTTTTCAGTAAGAGCGCTTCAACTTTTGAACTTTTTTGAATAAAACACAAACGGTTCGACTTTTTTAACAAATTTTTTTTTTTATTATCGAGTTTGAACATATACATTTAGGTATGAAATTCGATTTCTTTTGCATGACCACCGCGTGCACGTTTTACGAAGTCCAATCGTTTAACCCAACTTTCGACCACTCTTTTGCATAAATCGGCCGAAATTCCAGCAATTTCGCGTTCAATATTGGCATTGAGCTCACAAATCGTCGCCGGCTTGTTACTGTAGACCAATGACTTCACATAACCCCAAAGAAAATAGTCTAGAGGCGTCAAATCACACGAGCGCGGCGGCCATTCGACCGGTCCATTTCTGGAAATAATGCGCTCATCGAACTTACTCTTCAACAAATCAATTGTAGCGTGTGCTGTGTGGCCCCGTCCTGTTGAAACCACATGTCGTCTAAGTCCATACCATTCAATTGCGGCCAAATATAATCGTTTATCATGTCGCGGTATCGATTTCCATTCACAGTAACGTGGCGATCGTTCTCGTCAACGAAAAAATATGGGCCAATTACGCCGCCGGCATGTAAACCACACCAAACAGTGATTTTTTCGGGATGCAACGGTGCCTCATGAATCACGTGGGGATTGCTTTCTGCCCAGTAACGCATATTTTGCTTGTTGACAAAGCCATTGAGCCAAAAGTGAGCTTCATCACTGAAGATGATTTTTCGACTTTAAACTTTCTTAACAGAACACGCATTTTTATAATAAAATTCAATGATTTGCAAGCGTTGCTCAAGTGCGTAGCGTTCCATGATGAAATGTATACTAATGAAGTTTACAAATGACAAGCGAAAAATAAAAAATATTGCGTCGTTCGCCCTCACTATCGGAAAAAAGTTGAAGCGCACCTATTGAAAAACGCCTTATATGTAATAAACATTTTTTTTTTCACTTAATAATGTATGTATATGTAATAAAATGCGAGTTGGAATAGAGTCATAAAGTGTTTTAAGGTAGTTTGAGGCAATCGTGGACTAAACCATTTCTATCCCCATACACTTTTTCTTTCATTTTCGCAAGTGTTTATGGGAAGAGTTGCTAGAATAGTTACTAAATTTTAAACATACGGCAGTGTATCTTTCCACCCCAGTTCAATGGCTTTGAAAACCATTTTTGACCTTGCCTCGGAGTTCATATTGGAAATTTGCTTATGTCTAAGATTTAAATCCATTTGGATTTTTTCAAAATCATCTTCTAAGGCATCACTATAAAAAGCTCAACACTATTTGAAAGCCTTTGAGTATAACTTAAAGTTTTGAAAATCTCTCTTTTAGATTGTGAATAAACGAATCTAAGAATGGTATATAGAGTGATATTCGATAATGAGCTTTAACGCTTAGTATTTCATCCCCAAACCACCATCGCCCCTCCTTGATTAATTGTGCGCTACCTTATAGAATTAACAACGAATACTAAGTTTTTAATCTTGTCTGTAAACGTAAGCACACTCACACTATTACCAACAAAAAGTTTCGAATATCTTCAACTGCACTACCCAAGAGACAACACATTCATATGGCTGTGCGGGATTTAAGTAAAGCAAATTATTACCTGCCTATCGTTTCCACGGCCAAGGACTGTCACCCCAGCAGCTTTCCCGTACTTGTATGGGGAATGTTCATGTTGCTACAAAAACAACAATATAGTCTGCACATAGTGCCAACAAATCAAACACGGCTAGACGAATACAATTGAATGTCGCCAGCATCAGTGTGGTAATTGACTTATTGACAGACAGAGAACACATCATTGACAAAGAGACCAAACAAAGGGGACCAATCACAGGTTGTTCCGGCACAACGATACAAAATTTGCAGCAGGCAGCTTTACAGAGCAACCAGAAAATCCAAAGTAGTATCTTAGCTTTGCGCAAAGAAGTGCATGATTTACTAAGTCAAAAGCCTTAGGAATACTGTACTAAAATACTTTTCTCAGCAGTTATGCTTAGGCCTAAAACATGACTAGAATGAGGGTACAAGGTGACAGTCTTGGACAGAGTTTGAGACTTGTGCTGTCACACTTACGGAAAAATGGACAAAGTGCTTATTACCCTATAATCCTAGGGTTTGGTGGCAATGGTCCTTTTAGCAATAGGAATAATAACCGCCTTTCCCCACGATGTTAGCAAGCAGTGCTTTACGATATGTGGGAGAGTTTCTAGAATAAATGGCGGCACCATTTTCACAAGCTACGGAGATCTCCCGTCATCGCCAACAGCACTAGACTTCAATTCCGTCACCCGTTAAATTGAAACTTTGTCTATAGTATATTCTTAGCTAGAGGGCTCTGGCGATATTTGCTGGTGCTACCCAAATAGTCTTTAAAAATGTTAGGAACGGAACGGTAGAAATATACTCGGAGGTTTTCCGTTGCCTGCTCAGGGGCGAGCGCTATTAGAAAAAACTTTTTCTATCATTTGGCTGTTTCATGCACGGAGATTCGAATGCACGCACTCCCGAATGGGTCTTACTGTTACGAGCTATTAAACCTGGCCTAACCCTACCATTGTACGAAGGACATGAATTATCGATAGCTCAAAGAATACGCATAATATGAAGTAACGGGGCTTGGGCATAAAATAATTTAATCAAGGTAGTAGTTACAAATTCAACTTTTTCAATTCAATATTCAAAGTTTTTTGGATAACAAGCAAAATTTTTTCTTAAAAAAAATGAGTTTATTGAAACAAAGGAAATGGTGTTTCTCATTAAAAAAATTTTATTGTGAGTAAAATTGGTCCATGGTTAGTAATTCCCCTTTTTAAAAATAGTTTAGTAGTCTAGGGGTAAGTGTAAATCCGCATGTAGTCGTAGGTAGATATGTCAGCGATAGTTAAATATTATATATATAAGTACTAATTTTTTATAGTAAATTATAATTTCACAACTTTTTCTTCTGCTCGGTGCCTTGTATCGTAAAACGGGTTTTCCCACTAGTCTTCGCGTTTGCTTTGAAATGCAATGCAAAGAGGAGTACCAGGGCGCCGTGCATTTATGCACGTAGCCGTAGTTGATAGCAATAGCAAAGGCGAATATTTACAGAGGAAAACTACTAACTGCATGATAATCAAAGCAGTAATAAGTTATGCAGGCTCCCACTCACTCATAAGTGGAAAATACTAATCACTCACTGTTGTATGTACTCGTACAAGCATTTTCGTATACTCGACGCCACAATCAATTTTTGCACGCCAACTTCCACTTGGCAACCAGAGGCGCCTAATGTTTGCCCTAGTTTGACTATAATATTATGCACGCAAATGTATGTATGTACTTATATATGTCAGACACGAATACCTATATATTATATTTAAATTCAAATGCTTGAATTCTGTTCGAGTTTGCCTTCTGTCCACTGCTTTTGATGATGAATTGATGAAAATAAAAAATACGATAAAATTAAAAAAATTTTAAAGGAAACAAATATTTTTTTTTCAAAACAGTCACCACAAACACGCTTTTTTAGCATTTCCCGCAATCCAATCCCAAATATGTAAAAAATCGAATTTACTTGTTTCTTTTCCTTCTTCACTGCTACTACCAAAATTGGCAGATCAAACCAAATTACTTTTGACCAATTTTGCTTTGCACTTTGCATCTCGAACTTTCAGTAGTGATTCATGAAGAGGCATCGCCTTTTTGGCGTAGTCTGTGTTTGTGTGTGCTTTCGTGCTTGGAAATCGATTTTTGTTTCAACTTTACTTGGATTCTTTTTTCACATAACGACTGTAAATGGAATTGGCTTGCTGTGTTACGAGTTCTTGGAAAAATGTTGCAAGTGTCGTGGCAAAACAAAAACAAAAAGGTGCCTGCGTGTGTTGTGCAACATTGTTGTTTGTGCTTGTGCTTGTTGTATGCTTCACAGCATTGTGCTCTCAAAACTTGTTCCTCACACGCCTTTATGAATGTCTCGCGTTGACATTTGGCACGCAATGTTAAAGTGTGCTCAGCGGCCAATCCCTGAAAAAAGTAATGCACGGCTATGTAATTGTGGGCGCACGCGCTATGGCGAAAGCAGTAGTAGTGACATGTTTTAATAAAATTTACTTACTTACTTTAAGTCCGCACACAGCCATAAAGCTTACTGCTGTAAATATGTACACTTAGGAGCAAATGTGAACATACAACTTTTCATAAGCCACAATCGTTCATATGTGCATATGTAGGGTGCCTCAAAAAAAGATGCGGCTTTTACATTGGAATTATAAAACTTGGCATATTTTAAGACCTACGCCGAAATATTTCGAAAAAGTTTTAAGTGTTGGATGAGCTATTCGGATTTGAAAATACCAATAAAATCGAATATTTTCTATAGGATTATTTATTTATTTATTAAACTAAATATATAAATAAAAGGCCGCCGTAGCCGAATGGGTTGGTGCGTGATTACCATTCGGAATTCACAGAGAGGTCGTTGGTTCGAATCTCGGTGAAAGCAAAATTAATAAAAACATTTCTCTAATAGCGGTCGCCCCTCGGCATTCAATGGCAAACCTCCGAGTGTATTTCTGCCATGAAAAGCTCCTCATAAAAATATCTGCCGTTCGGAGTCGGCTTGAAACTGTAGGTCCCTCCATTTGTGGAACAACATCAAGACGCACACCACAAATAGGAGGAGGAGCTCGGCCAAACACCTAACAGAAGTGTACGCGCCAATTATTTATTTATTTTTTTTATAAATAAAAGTACAACACATAGAAAAAAGTATGTCTTAACTATGAAGCCTTCACACAAGGGTTGATTGTGCGCTATCGGAATGGCCCGGATTTACTTACATATCCAGCCAAGGATGTCACATTGGCAGCACTCCTCAACATTTATGGGAAATGTTTATGCTGCTAAAACAACAACAACGACGCTTTCGGCTGACACGTTTTTGTTTAAATAAAATTAGTTTTTAAAAATACTTTATTCAAAATATTTCCTTAGATTATCTTCTATTAAAAAGCTCTATTTCAAGCTTAAGGCCTTTAAAAATGCTATTTAAAAGGACTTCGAAAAAATATTTACAAATTTTATCAGCGGAATCAAAATAATGAACTCTTTTTATCATGTTTCTGACTTTCTTTTTGGAAGATAGTTTGAAGAGCAACTGGAAAAACTCAACCAAATCGTTACCGATTTACACTTCTAAGATATTATTTGAAGAATATTTTTTCATTCTTTTCATATGTGGAAAAATTAGCCCGTTCACGTTTTTCTGTACTATCAACTATCATTATTTTGTTTCTGTAGATATAATTCAAAAAAAATAAATAAATATGCCTCACTTTTACGCTTGCTATCATCTGGTAGTATTTTTTGTGAAAACTATTTTTAAAAACTATTTTTTTTTATAAAAACTCCCTCTTTAGTGTAGAATCGTAATTTTTAATATTTTTCTGAAATTATTTGGTAGCCATAAAAAAATATCACTAAAAATTTGCATGTTTTTAAATCAGTTGTCGAATCGTAATTTTTAATATTTTTTTGAAATATTTTAGTAGAAGTGTAAAAATTTTAAAAATTTATAATTCAAATGGAAGAACAGTGCCGATTTTTTCTTTGTTTGTATAGGGAGTGATGCACCCTAATGTGCACCTTTAGTCAGACAGGAGACAGGTTAGTTAATTTAAGGTACATAGCTGAAGCCTGAGAAAGCATGAACTTACAAACAAAAACAACATCCACTTGTAAGCAATGTCCCGCGCCCCAAATAGTTCCCCTCACCAATGTTCCACACACATGGAGCTTTGTTGCTAAAGCGTAAAATTAAAGAGCCGCCCATGAAAATGCTTCAAAAATTTAAGAATTGCTTTTAGAAGGCAACTCAACAAGGGAAATTGCCGCTGAATTATAGATATCGAAAGGTGTGGAACTGAAAATTAATAAAAAAACAAGAAACAGAAAACAGAAAAAAAAGAACAAACAGAACAAACAGAAGAATGTACCAATACAGGTGTGACAAATGGCCGTACACCATTTGGTATTTTGCGCGATCTTTAATGCCATGAAAAATGAAAACTTTAAAAGATTGCATTTTTGATGCAAAATAGCCAAAAACGTTAACATTTTCAGACAAAAATTACAAGACTCCAATACTTTTTGCTTTAGTTAGCTCAGCAGCATTGGACTATTGATAATTGGAAACAGGTACAGATAGGTGAGATAAATGCAAGTCAAATAAAGTTCGAAGTCTGGCAAAGCATCCCAAAGTCATTAAGTAAAAGAAACTAACAATTTGCTTGTTATCTAATCTGAGTGTGTTTCTCCTACGGTGGAGAGCATTCAGAAGACTGTTAAACGGCTCTCAGCGATTTTGAAGAACTCAGCTAATTTGTTGATGTAACCAGGTATGTGACAGTGGTGTGTTTGCGATAAAACCAAGATTGAGTTGGTAATATACGAAAAAATCAAAGCAGTCATTGCTCATGTCACTTCACTTTCATCGGAACAAGGAACAACAACACTGAGCCGAATAGCATAACAATAACTGTGAAATAAGCGGACATATGTAACTATGCTGTCGAATCCCCTATCACAAGGCAGCCGAAGTTACTCTCACAGCCAAAGTTGCTTTGTATATCATATTTGTGTTTCTCCCAGTTTGGGATATGCCCGTCAGATGTAGTGTGAGGAGTAATGAGCACGAAAGTCTATCAAAAGAGAAGTTGCTCATTAGCTGTGGGTTAAGAGGAGAAAGGATAGTTATTCAACAAGATAACGACACAAAGTACTCATCAAATCATTAGAAAATTGGTAAAATAACAATCAATTCGAAATAATTCAATAGCCAGCCATTCTGAAACCCCGACCATCTCAAATTTTTAGACAATTTGTAGTCTTTAGTAAAACGACGGTTGAATAGCTTTGATGACAATGTGGGTATTGGTGATATGTGGTTTCAACAAAACGTTGCATCATGCCACGTAGTAAAAGAAACAACACGTCTATTGCAAGTGCAACTCACGGGAAAAATAATTTCACGATTTATTATCATTATGAGAAAATTTAACACTGTGACCTGAAATATACATTTTGCCCCCTTCGTGCATTCGAAGCATTTCTCTTAGTCCAACTTCCTCAATGAATTTTAGTATTTGGCATAAAAAAGGGGCAGAAGGGCTATTTATTGGACCAACACCATTTTTCGGCTTTAACAAAAAGAATATAAAACAGGTAACCAAAAATAGATCCAAACTAAAATCAGGGAACACTGGAACGGCACAAGCGGCCTTAATCACTCCAAAAAGTTTTTCAACCTAAATGCCAACAGAGTAAAATCTGCTCTAACCCTACATAAAAAGGGCCTCAGATTACTCTGTGGAGCACTTACAGGTCACTTTGCCTGTAATAAACACTTTAACATAATAGTGTTTTCTACTAGAAGATCACGCAGGTTCTGCTGTGATGAAGAGGAGCCTATGGAACACTTACCAACTGTGAGGCATTCGGCCACAGGAGACACAGAATCATGGGCTCGTAGCTACTAGAGTAGGAAGACCTATAACTGCTCCCTCCGAAGGAGCTGGTTCGATTCCTCGGCATACTAAATAATTATAATTATGTAATTAGAGGCGCACAATAGATCAGTCTGGTCGCAGTGCATAAAGGCTTTAGCCTAACTCGTACAACCATTAATACTTATTACCATTTGTCCTATTTTACTGAGGTTTATTTCTTCCTGTGTGGGCACGTTGCCAGCAGGTTTTTGGCGGTAATTTTACGATACACTGAAGCAATTTGGCTGCAACAATCTTCCAATATAATACCTGTGGACTATTTTTTATGCAGCCTTATTAAAGATAGAGTTTATGTTAATAACCTAGAAACCATTGAAGCTATGAAGGATAATATTCGACGCCATATTTGCCGAGATAGAGCCCAAATTAGGCCTGAAAGCCATTGAAAATTTACCCACAAAATCGACATCTGAAAGTATGCACGCGAACAGATCACAGATTCGCATTCGTAAAAAATAAAATCAAAATTTGAAGATACCTTTGGCATCAAAAAGTTATGTATATTATGTGGCTTGTCAACAGGATTTTGGTCCTTCAGGACATCTGAAACGAAAAAGTTAAACTCATTATTATTCTGTAGGCTTTTCATTCTGGCAGGTGCTACAATGGAACATTTTTTTGAAAAATAACAAAATGGCGGATTTAAAAAAAAAATGTATATTTTTCGGGTGGAAATCAGGCTGTAGTATGGAAAGTTAGGGCTGAAAAGAAACAAAAGTACTATATGCTGTTGTCCTTTTAAATGGGAAATATTTTCATGATCGAAATACACTCGAAAGTGTGCCGTTGTCTGCCGATAGGCGATAACTATCAAAGAGAATTGTTCTCTCAGCAGTTGTTTCACGCCAAGAGAGGAGAATGATTATTTGTGAGAAAGTTATACATCCTGTACTACGTACATATTTTTCAGGTGTTGTCGTTTTTCAGGATAAAATTTCAGGACTACCAGTATGTCCGCTTTTAAGTATCTCAACAGGTTCTTGAACTTTTTCTGCATAAAAATGGAAATTTATTTTTGTAGCGTTGAAATAATCCATTAACATTACTAAAAATGATATATAAGTACATACATACATGCATGAACACATACACAATTTTTCGTACTTTGCACTTTCATGCTTGCCGAAAAAATTTGTGCGAAATTGTTTAGTTCATTTAATGGCACTACATTTGTTTGTGCAAATAACTTTGTTGACATTTCGTTCATTTTTGGCACGTCATATTGCGTGCTTGCTGCCAATTTATATACAGTTTTTCAACGCATAGAACCAACAATTAAATAAAGGCAAACATTTTTGCAGACAAATATTTTTAATGATTTATTTCCATTAAATGACAGAAATTTGTTTTGTTCTTTAATTTACTAAAATTAGTGCATTGTGGAAAACGAAAAATGAAATTTTTTAGAATATTTTAGAATAGAAATAAATAAAATTGCTATAATTCTTAAAATTTTAAGCATCATACTTCTTCATCATCAAATTTCTTTTACCAAAAGTTATTTGACAGATGTGCCGCATTAATGTTATAATGATTTAAAGCATCAAAGCATACAGCAGAAACCATTTATATACAATACATATTCTTCGGCTTTCAGCTATTTTACGCTCATTCATGCATACATACATATTTCCAATTTAACGCAGACATTTTATGCAAAAACTTAGCCAAAAAACAAAATAAAAAAATCATGAAATATGACACGGCTGGCAACAAGCGTGGCGCGTCATCCTGCTCTTAAGAGCAAGAACAAATACGAACGTCAATTTTTATTAGCAAATCAATAAATTCAAAAATGCCTAATTTAAAATCCGCTTAAGGCTAATACTTTCTCAGACAAGCTTAGCAACAAATTTATTACAATTTATTGTTTGTTCTCGAAATTTTTTTGCTTTTGCTGCTTACTTTGCGTTGTTTGTGACACTCATCTCATCTATCAATCTCTCAGTATTAGCATTTAAATCGGTAGCCGCCTAAATCAAAGCTGCTTTTACAGATTTCATAAGTTTTCGAGATGATTGCCACTTGACCGTCGTCCGCTTGTTGTTGCTTGACAAATGTGTAAACTTATAAAATTTACAGGTGAATTAATTGGAGCGACATCGAGCCACCAGCTGTGTTTGCTACTGGTATTGGTCTTTTGACGGGAGTGTTATTTAGAAATTTAGAAATGATAGTTGCGCATGTCACAGAGAATGTGAAGATCCCGATACCCCAATCGTTGACGACGGGATTATCGTTCCGCTACCCGATCATGACGAGGTGAAATTAACGATAACACGGCTAAGGAACAACAAAGTCACGGAAGCTGACGGACTGCTGGCTGAGCTATTGAAACACGGCAGCGAGTAGCTGGTAAGGTGCATGCATCAGCTTCTATGCAAAATATGGTCGGATGAAAGCATGCCTGCCGATTGGAATTTAAGTTTGCTCTGCCCAATCCATAAGAAGGGTTATCCTGCAATCTGTGCCAATTACCTCGGGACTAGTCTTCTAAATATCGTCTACAAGGTTCTAGCGAGCGTATTGTGTGAAAGGCTGAAGCCCACCATTAACCAACTGATTGGACCTTATCAGTGTGACTTAAGACCCGGAAAGTGTACCATCGACCAAATATTTACAATACGCCAAATCTTGGAAAAAACCCCTGAATGGAGAATCGACACACACCATCTTTTCGTCAACATCCAAGCGGCATTCGACAGTACGAAAAGGAGTTATCTGTATGCCGCGATGTCTGAGTTTGATATCCCCACAAAACTAATACGGCTTTGCAAGATGACGTTGCTCAACACCAGCAGCGCCATCAGAATTGGGAAGGACCAAACGAGGTTTCAGACAGGGCGACTCGCTTTCGTGTGACTTCTTGAACCTGATGTTGGAGAGCATCGTACGAGCAGCAGAACTTAATCGCTCAGGCACAATATTTTATAAGAGCGTACAATTGTTGGCGTATGCCGATGATATCAATATCATCGGCCTTAACAACCGCACTGTTAGTTCTGCCTTCTCCAAACTGAATAAAGAGGCAAAGCGAATGGGTTTGGTGGTGAATGAGGACAAAACGAAGTACCTCCTGTCTTCAAACAAACAGTCAGTGCACTCGTGTATCGGCACCCACGTCACTGCTGACAGTTATTATTTTAAGATTGAGATTTCGTTTATCTAGAAACCAGCATTAACACCGATAATAATGTCAGCCTGGAGCGTGGACGATGACAACATCCGATGAAGCGACGCTTGGAGTGTTTGAGAGAAAGATTCTGCGTAAGATTTTTGAACCTTTGCACGTTGGCGCAGGCGATGGAACGATGAGCTGTATGAGCTTTACAACGACATAGACATAGCGCAACGAATAAAGATTCAGTGGCTACGTTGGTTGGGTCATGTCGTCCGAATGGATACAAACGCTCCGGCTCTGAAAGTATTCGACGCGGTACCAGCTGGTGGTAGCAGAGGAAGAAGAAAGTCTCCTTTGCGTTGGAAATATTAGATGGGGAATTACTTGGCTTCACTAGGTGTGTCCAACGGGCGCCGGTTAGCACGAGAAAGAAACGACTAGCGCGCTTTGTTAAACTCGGCCAAAATCGCGTAAGCGGTTATCGCGCCAATTAAGAAGAAGAAGAGATTTCAAGCCTTTGGGCGAGATGAATTTTGCAACTCACTGAAAAAGAACAAATCAAGCTCGTAAATCAAAATGTACATATTAGTTTATGCTAAAGAATAGCAAACTTTTCGATGAAAATATCGGATTACAGCTCATCACACGTGGTGTGTCGGAAGTGACCCTCGTATAAGAGTTTAAACGTGCAATAAAGTTTTGTTGAAATTACAAGGTGTGTACTTATTTCATAATTCAGTTATCGAGCTGGAGGAAGGTTGAGAAGTGATTGATAAATATCAGCATATCAGTAGCAATATTAAGGATTTTTTTTTTCCATTTTTTTATTTTCAAATATAATATGTCATAAATTGGTATTTTTTATGAACTAAGAAATATTTGTAAAAAAATTAAAAAAATAAAAGTTTATAAAAACTAGACCGTATTAAGGATTGTCTGATTGCTGTTATAATAAAAAAACTTGCTACTACTTTATGGTTGTCCTATCAATAATGTTTTGATTTCAATATCCATGTACGGGCATTTAGGTGCAATTAACCAGTTATTAGTATCATAAAGCACACATCGATTTATATCAGAATTGTATAAATACACACTCATGCAGTAACTCCACAGCGCTATCCATGAATTGACATCCCAAGCTAACTCACTTCTACCCATATACATACATACGATCATACACACACACTCGCAAATGAGAGTGTTAACTATTCTATTTTAGGATTTCTAAGATTACACCTTCTCAGCGCCGGCAGCCATAAATCAAATCAACATCAAAGCGCACAAACCATTTCCTGTCTTGAGAATTTCATAATAGACAATGAAGCGTAATCAATTAAGTTAGAAGTAAGTAAAGCGAAACAGAGAAACGGCGTTGAAAATGAATTCCTTATTAAAAAAGTTCAAAGTTCTACAACATTCGTGCACTCGTACGCGTAGAAGTGGACAAGTGTACGAGAATATTAATGGATATTGCAAGTTACTTTCGATTACAAAACAGTTGTTTGATTTCATACTTATGTACATATGTATATACAAGGTGGCGCAAAACGAATCATCCAATTTTGTTTTTGCACAACTTTTTTATTAAATTAAAAAAAGAAAGTGAAGAGTAATGAAAATCTCTATTTTGACTTTTTCGCGCTCCATTTTCGCTTCTTTGTTAGCATAGCGCAGCAATCTAGTTCAGAAGCGTCAAATACGATCGACGTACGAAGCTATTTGCAAAAATTAAAAATCTTCCGATAGGCTGATTAATTTTGTGCCACCTTTGTTTGTATTTATGTATGTAAAAAAATAAAGTACTCGTACATGAATGATGGTGTGGGTTGTAGGAACTTTTTGAAAAATCGTGCCTTAATTGTAAAGCTTACTCTTGGAGATGGTTCAGATATTATAAATATATCCTCAGTTCTTAGTTTTGCTTTAAGCGATTCTTTCAGAAAGTCATACATTAATTGCACACTTTTGATGCTGGGATTTTTTAGCATCACGATGGAGTCGGCATATTCCAAAATCTCTTATCGGCATGTACCAATTTTTGGGATTAGGATGTGTCTAGGCTTTGCGATTTCCGTGCAGAATGGACGAGTATCACTCAGGGGTCGAAGTAATAGATTGGCATGGTTTATAATTGTACAACCAACTCGCAGACGAGTAAAGGGTCTTAGCGCACGGAGATTGCGAAGTGTAGGTGCGCCTACGTTTCCCAGTCCATGGTTACTGAAGTTCGTCTTTGCCTAGTTAGCCGTCACAAATACGGAGTCGTACATTAGTAGGGGCGTGATGGCGATATTTTTGTGCATGCAATTTTATACCTCATTAAATGTTAGTATAACAAAGTGCGATCAAGGCCCTGCCAGCTCTCTTCTGGTCAACTCCTGTAGGGAGGGTCTCGAACGTGCGGGAAACATTTCCCTTATTTTATGCGTTCCAGGGTATAGGAACGTAGAAGGAAGTGAAATTGCCAATGAGCTGGCCAGGAAAGGGTCAACAGAACTGGTTTCAGTTATCCCCATTGCAGACAACGGTGTCCCCTTGACCGTTGTTAAAAGGAAACTGCATAATTTCTTAAAAAAAAAAAGCGCAAGACAGATGGAGTTCTGTCTTGTCTCAAAAACAATCTGTGTTGTCTCAAAATCGCTCTGCCCTCAGTACGACAGCAGCGGGATGCTTAAAGTGCTGGTGATCCCTCGCAATTCAATTTCCAAACTCATAGCGGTGTTCACTGGGCACTGTGTGATCGGAACTCATGCAGAGAAGCTTGGACGTCTGTACAACACCCATTGCAGAAGCTGTTGGGATCCTACTAAGAGACTTTCTTTGCAAATGTCCTGGTCTAGCGGTTAGACGCTTGAGGTTTCTTAGTGTGCCTTTTGGGGATAGCCTGAGACAGTTTTCCAGCCCAGCGAATTTTTCCCATTCTCCATTTCCTCCTATCACAAACGAGCTTCGAAAAACGGAAATTGTGTTTTGGGAGAAAATAGGCATCACAAATTCAAAAACAAAAAAAGAAGAGTAATATAATATGATGCTTAATCTTTGTGCGTTAGTAATAAGAATTTGAACGTATTTTCTTCTGCTTAACATGCATTTATCCACTTTAAACGAGAAGATCGAGAAACCGATGGATACGAGTAGACGCAGTAGGAAGCGATCTCACAGCAATGGGAATTCGCAACTACGAAGGAAAAGCAAGCGATAGAACACTTTGGAGGAGTTTTGTGAAGGAAGCTTTGACGCACCCCGCATTGTAATGTTGTGAATGATGATCCACTTTGAACATAAATGTGTATTAAAAATGTCAACCAACTCATCTGGAGCTTTATTGACAGTTTATTGGGTCAAAGAAATGTCCTCTCTTTTCCGATCTCCGTTTGCTATCCAACTTCAGCAAACCAGTTGTGCAAAGCTTTACTAAGTTTTACCATAAGCGAAACGTTCAATGCCTTTGGCATTATTAGGCACGTGTGGATTCTACGCCCCTCTAACCAATATTGAAAGCCAATGGTTTTTAGTCAATAATATTCATCAAACCTGTATAAAGATGGAAAAATAACGGAAACTTTAATAAAAGATATTTGCAGTACTCACGAGAATTGCGACAATTCTTCAAGTGACTTTGCTTTAGGCCGAATATGCCTTCTTAAAGCTTTTGGCGCCTGTGTATGGTGCTCGAATTCTGCAGTTTCTGCGTCTGCTAGTAGTCAAAGATCTGTTTTATGCATTATTTAATAATTTTATGCACTTTTTCCCACTTTTTTGTTAACTTTATTTGAAATAACTTAAACTTGCACACATTTTACACCACTTGGAACTGTCAATAATGCAGAAGTCAGCTGTTTCGAAACTCGAATTTCTTACTCCCAAAATTTGGGGGAAAATCTTTTCCACAAGAGTTAAGAATCGGAGGATTTTTTTAGAGTGAAAACATAAATCCGCAAGAATACAAATTCTAGAGAATAATTGCAACTGGGCTGAATACAAAAACAAATTTTGGTGCTTTTTACCACTTTTATTTTTGTGTGCTCTATAACTCACGATTAAGATTAGGCTGATTATTTTTTCCAGCTGGGTCATTAGTATTTTCTCCTTTTAGTTGTCTGGCCGTACTAAGGCAAATAAATACTTTGTAGACATTAATATGTACTTACACTTATTTATGTATTTGCGCATAGGATTGAGGCCAATATTTTAATCGCATCTAAATATATTCTGCTTACATTTGAATATAATTATTAGCAATGCATTTATCTATTATAGAAAAATATTAAAATTGTTTTTTATGTTACAGATAAATGTATACAGATAATTTCAAAAAGGTATAAAATCAACAACTGTAACAAACAGCGGCAAATGCATAAAGTGTACATATGCACACATACTTGCATACAGATAGGTGTAAGCAGAGTAGCCCTGAAGGGAAATCCACTTGTACCAAACTGGTTTCCTTCTAATGATTTTAGAACCATAATTAATTAAATTAATTAATTAATCAACTCCGTTTTTTTGTTTGTTTGTTTGTTTTTTTTTTTTCTTTTTTGAAGTGTTAATTGTCCACTGTTGCATCCTTTTTTGTTACTTTGGAAGTAGTATTAAGGTCGACAGTTGAAATCTATTACACTCCGTAGCCCTTTTTCGCTAGTTCCGAGCCTATTTTATCCTCTACATTCATATCTAAAATATAACTGGCGCTGCTGCCGTTGTCGCAATAATCGCGGTGGCGTATATTGGCGAAATACTCATTAAGTTCTATGCTCAATTCAACGATTGGGTAAACAAAATGTTCATTTTTTATTTCATTTCTTCGTAAATAATTGCACTTAGATTTGTTAAGTGTGCTTTCTACAAAATTTTTAATTTGGCTCAATAAATATTTATAATATATTTATTTCAAAAAAAAAAAAAAAAAAAAAAAAAAAAATCATTCGAAAAAGCCTTAGCGCGATTATTTGCTTTTAATTTTGAATGAAGCCAAAATTACATACTCTGAGGCCAGATATCAATACACTCGATATGTCAAGCGAAATGCTTTCTTTGCGGCGAATTAGTAATATTAGTTTTGCATATATTCATAATATTCTTTTTCATGAGAAACTCGGAAAGCATCAAATATGCGTCAAAATAGTCCATTGCTCTTGAAGACATGTTCAGAAAGTGCTACATGCATGTAAATATTTCAAAGAGTGTGGAATGTACATACATCAAAAGATATCAATTTTGCTTTAGAAAATTTATAAATATATTTAAAGTACATATTGCTCCTTTCGCACAAAAGTATCGTAATCCAAAAACAAGGAACTAAATTGGATTCAGAGTTTTCAATTTCCTATGCCTCCCTAAGTAAAATTTTCATCTGAGATACTGTTAAAAAAAAGAGCTGGCGATAATTTCTGGATATTTATTTAAACACATTTTGCTTGGATTATGACATTTCTTGCACAACTGAGCGATTTGTACTTCCCATACCTTCTGGAGTAGAGTTAACACTCTCTAGAATGTATCGAATGGAGCAATTGACTATTCAGAAGTAAATATTATATATTCAACACTTTCTAAATTATAATTGACTTATATGAAAAATATTCTACGCTTTTTGAAGTAAAATGACTATTCCGAGTTATATTATACGTTTTCTAAAGCACATTGGACTATTCTGAAATATACAGTAGGTTCTGTTTTTATGCGGCTTTTTTTTATGCGGTTTTGAAATAGTGCGGTTTTTTTTTTAATTACAAAATGCATGTCGACCTATCCGGAATTGTTCATATAAACAAGATTCTAAACCAGCTAAGCAAAAACTCATCACAGATTACATCAGAAAAGCTAACCCTACAAGTATGGAACCGCCTGCATAACTATGTACTATGTACGTAACATAACGTGTACATTTCCTAAAGTGACGAAAGTGATTTTACGCCAAATCCTAAACGAACGCGCAACATGTGGGTATTGTCTGATTCTATTTCTGACTTAAATTTATTTTTCGATTCTGACGTTTCTTAAATAAAGATATAATTTTCAAAAATACAATATTTTGTTTATGCGATTTTATTTAATTATTTCAGATTCATGTGGTCTATGGAACGTATCTATAGTTATAATATGGGACTAGTGCCCTTTTTTATGCGATTTTATTACATTATTTCAGATTTGTGCGGTTTTAGCATTTGAAACGTATCTATAGTTTTACTATAGAACTAGTAGCTTTTTTTATGCTGTTTTTTTTATGCTGTTTCTTGCGGAACGTATCTACCGCATAAAAACAGAACCTACTGTATTTTACTTTTTCTTAATTCCAATTGACTGTTATAAAATATATTTTACGATTTTTAAGTTACAATTGACTGTTCTGAAATATATTTTACGTTTTTCAAGTTTCTATTGACTATTCTGAAATATATTTAACGTTTTCTTAATTCCAATTGACTATTCTGAAATATGCTTAACGTTTTCTTAATTCCAATTAACTATTCTGAAATATATTTTGTGTTTTCTAAATTTCAATCGACTCTTCTGAAATATGCTTAACGTTTTCTTAATTCCAATTAACTATTCTGAAATATATTTTGTGTTTTCTAAATTACAATTGACTATTTTAAAATATAATAGGACTATGAATAAGTTCGTTACGGTTTTACAACAGATGGCGTAACTTGATTATTATTCCATCGATCCACATTTCCAAACATTCATTGGAGAGCTACTGTCGTAAGGCACAAACGTCAGTATAAGTTTTTTATTTGAAGCGTAAACAACAATATTTTTACCACACTTGAAAATGTCGAATTTCGTGCCAAATAATGTGTTTTTGCGGGGAATTCTTCTTCATTATTTTAATATGGAGAAAAAAGCAGCCGAAAGTCATCGTATCTTGGTGGAAGTTTATGGTGAGCATGCTCTATCTGAGCGAACGTGCCAGAAGTGGTTTGCACGCTTTAAAAGTGGTGATTTTGGCTTGGAAGACGAAGAACGCGAGGGTGCGCCGCCAAAGTTCATGGATACCGAATTGGAGGAATTGCTCGATCAAGATCCGGCTCAAACGCAAGAAGAGGTTGCAAAAACTTTGGGAGTTGATCAATCAACCATTTCCAAACGTTTAAAAGCCATGGGAATGATCCGAAAGGTAGGCCATTGGGTGCCGTATGAATTGAAGCCAAGAGACGTTGAACGCCGTTTTATGGCATGCGAACAACTGCTTCAACGGCACAAAAGAAAGGGTTTTTTGCATCGAATTGTGACTGGCGATGAAAAGTGGGTCCATTACGACAATCCAAAACGTCGGGCAACGTATGGATACCCTGGCCATGCTTCAACATCGACGTCGGCGCAGAATATTCATGGCCTGAAGGTTATGCTGTGTATCTGGTGGGACCAGCTGGGTGTTGTGTATTATGAGCTACTGAAACCGAATGAAACGATTACGGGGGATGTCTACCGACGACAATTGATGCGTTTGAGCCGAGCACTGCGAGAAAAACGGCCGCAATACGCCGATAGACACGACAAAGTTATTTTGCAACATGACAATGCTCGGCCACATGTTGCACAAGTGGTCAAAACATACTTAGAAACGCTCAAATGGGATGTCCTACCCCACCCGCCGTATAGTCCAGACCTTGCGCCATCCGATTACTATCTCTTCCGATCGATGCAACATGGCCTGGCTGACCAGCACTTCCGTAATTACGATGAAGTCAAAAAATGGATCGATTCGTGGATTGCGGCAAAACCGACCGAATTTTTCACAAAGGGAATCCGTGAATTGCCAGAAAGATGGGAAAAAGTAGTAGTAAGCGATGGACAATATTTTGAATATTAAATTTGTAACCATTTTACGTCAATAAAGTTTCAAATTTCGAAAAAAAACCGCACGAACTTATTCATAGTCCTATTATTTAACGCTTTCTTAATTACGATTGACTATTCTGAAATACATTTTACGTTTTTTAAGTTACAATTGACTGTTCTGAAATATATTTAACGTTTTCTTAATTCCAATTGACTATTCTGAAATATATTTTACGTTTTTCAAGTTACAATTGACTATTCTCAAATATATTTTGTGCTTTCTAAATTTCAATCAACTATTCTGAAATATGTTTCACGTTTCCTAAATTACTATGGACTATTCTGAAATATCCTTCTCGCTTTCTTAATTACGATTGACTATTCTGAAACATATTTTACATTTTCTAAATTTCTATTGACTATTCTCAAGTAAATTTTACATTTTCTAAATCACAATTGACTATTATGAAATATATTTTATGTTTTCTTAATTCTAATTGATTATTCTAAAATATATTTTGTGTTTTCTAAATTTCAATCAACTATTCTGAAATATGTTTCACGTTTTCTAAATTACTATGGACTATTCTGAAATATGTTTCACGTTTTCGAAAATAAAAATTTATTATTATTAAATATATTTTACATTTTCTCAAGTACATTTGTCTATGTTTTAAAGTGAAACGGGCTATGTAGGCATTTTGAGTTCCAGTACCAAAAACTTTTTCAGTAGAGGAGTTTTTTCCTACAGGAAATGTGCTACATACTCGGCACTTACTAGCTGCTCATATGTGATTTAAATTTTAAGCTTCACATACGTTTATGTGCATTTGTGTTTTCACAATTCATTTTCTATGCATACAAAAGTGCAAAACGTGGGATTTCCTTTGACAACACGATTTGCATTTCAGATTTATGCGGCGTTGCTTTTTTCACGTAATTAAACATGCAAAGTTTATCCATCGAAATATATTATACTTATATGTAAGTGAATATGCACCGTTCAAGCTATTAACTTGGCTTGTAACTAGTCATCATCGTCGGTGTTGCATTGTGCTTTTATTTGTATGAAATGTAACTCTTTTTGTTACAACACACAATTCACTCATTTGCATACGAACATTTATATACTCGTTCATTGTTCACATACATATGTACACAATAGTACAGGTATTAAAGTTTTTATAGCTGACAAATGCGAAGTAACTCATCCACAATTGAAAATTTATTAGCGCTATAGCAAATTTTTATATATGAAATTAACTATTCTAATGGCTTAAGTTGGTTGAAAAATTGAGACTTCAAACTTTACCAACGCCACCACCAATTCGGTTGTCATTTTCTAAAGCTCCAATGATTTTTTTAAATTAGAGGCATTTGTAATGCGTGCGTTCGTTTGGTGGGATTAAATGTTGTCGATAAGAGACTTTGTATTTTATACGAGTATTTACACCTAAATTATTCTCGCTTGAGCATTTTGAATCTTTCATTAAATGCGAGTGTGAGCAGGTTTCAGTAACCAAAATGAAGTCATTAGCAGTATTTCATTATCTGCGCACATTTGTCATTTACAATTTAATGATTTATGATTTTGCGACCTACTTGTGGCAATTAATATGCATATTGAGCTATTCATACCTTTAATTTATTCAGTTTTTTTTAATTTAATGTTTGAAAATTATTTGATTTGTTTTTAGTCGGGCTGGGTTGGGTCTGAAGTAGCGAGGATATGTTTGTAATGCTAGAGTTACATAACCATACGAAAACAAAGGCATCTTTCAATTTGCTTGCCTAACCAATTAAAGAGTTCCGGTTTGGTCTTGTAGCGCTGTGAAATTCGGAAGTGTTGAGGTTCATTCTTGCGCTAATATTGGAGCATCCATTCTTTGTAATAAAAGTGATGTGGCAAAAGCACTCAGGAATACCTGCGCAATTTTACATACTCATTTGCATGATATTAAAATATAAGCAAGTTTTTATCATAAGAGTTAATTTTATTTGTAAGAATATTTCAATGAAAAAAGACATAACAAAAAGAAGCAAAGGAAGTGAGAGTTTGAGATTAAATGGTTTGCAAAAGTCAAAATGCCAAAAATGTCTCTCAGCAGTTCTAGCTTACTATATTTTCATCATAATTCTATGTAAAATTTGAAAATAATTTATACATATACATATATAAAATTGGCGCTTACAACTTTTTTGGGTGTTTGGAAGAGCTCGTTCTCTCATTTGTGACGTGCGTCTTGATTTTGTTCAACAGATGGAGGGACCTACAGTTCTAAGCCGAGTCCGCAGGGCAGTTAATTTTTTTATGAGGAGCTGTTTCAAGACTCAGGGAGGTTTGCCATTGCCTGCCGGGGGGCGACCGCTAATACAGGGTCCGGCACTGGAAGTGTAACAAATTACAAAGGTCGCCATAAATGTAGTTTGGAAAATAACTTTTGTTCAATTCAAAGTAACAAATGTGTGAAAATAATACACAATTAAGAATCATTTCACTTTTTCTCGTTATGACCGACCACATTTTGCCTTGACTCTGGCCTTGAGCTGGTCCAGAAATGAATCGCAAGCTGCCCGAATATGACTTGCAGGTATTTTGGCCCACTCGCGTACAATGGCTTTTTTTCAGCGCCTCGAGACTGGTGAATCTTTTAGTTCGGACCTTGCTCTCCAAAATGGCCCAAAGCAAATAATCCACCGGATTCGCGTCTGGTGAATTTGAGAGCCATTGTGTGTACGTTATGAAGTTCGGAACGTTGTTTTTTAGCCATTCTTGGTTCACTCAATATTTGTGAGACGGTGCCGAGTCTTGCTGAAACGTCCATGTCTGACTACGTCTGCCACGGAAATGTTTGTCCGCCCACGGCTTCAAGGCAACCTCCGGAATACTTTCCCGATAATATTTCGTATTTATCTTGACGCCAGGCTCGATAAAAACAATTAAAGAGCGCCCATCTGCGGTTACAGCGGCTCAAACCATTACCTGTGGCGGGTGCAGCAGCCTAAACCGTTACCTGTGGCCAGGTGGCCAATCGATGACTTAAATTCTCATATGAACGGTGGGTCAAATGAACCCTATCGTTTTGGGAGTTTACGAATTGCTCAATTTGAAAAATTTTCTCGTCATAAAACACAATGTTTGGAAATTGACCGCTTTCGGCCAAGCGAAGCAACTCCTTCGCTCTCTCAAGTCTGAATTGTTGCTGCTTTGGTGAGAGATCATACGCCTTTGAGATCTTGTAAGGCTTGACTTAGAGATCATTTTTCATTATGCAGCGTATGCTACAGTCAGATATTTTCAGTTCTTTCGCCATTTCATTGGCACTTCGTCGGGAATTTCGCTCAAGTCGCTTCTTCACTTTTTGAACTATTTCACGTGACGTTTCAGTCTTTTGATGACCACCTCCATGACGTCTCGCGATGCTACCAGTATCATTCTAACGAGTAATGGCGCGATAAACAAAAACTTTATTTACTTTAAGGTGCTCGAGCTCACGAACAGTCACAGGTTGTGATTTTCTAGCCAAATATAATCCAATCGCACTATTACGTTTGAAATCCATTACTGATTTTCTTGTTTCGCGTTTACTCTCAGAGTAGGTAAAAATTCAATAATGATAAATATAATTCGGAACTATGAATGTACCAGAAAAGGTATCAAATATTATAATTATTATTATAAAAATTTATTTTAGGTATTTTCAAGTGTCATATAATATTAAATGTGTTTTACGCTTTCTGAAGTACACTTAACATTTTTTTTAAATACAACGCACCTTTCTGGAGCACCATACAGAAAAGTTGAAATTCGAGTACATTTGATTAAAATCCTTTTCACTATTCTGAGGAATATCTAATGCTTTCTGCAGAACTATTAGACAATTTGTATTTACTTGCGCCTTATTTCGTGCTTTGCTTAAAATACCAACACTTAATTTTCGTGTCGTGCAGCCGGTAATGGCCATGTAATGAAATTTTTACCCACTACCACCAAACGTTCTGCATGAATTAGGCGGTTATAGAAAAATTTGTTTATGAGTAATAAGAGTTTAGTTTTATAGCCATGGTCACGCCATATACATACATACACATATAAGTGCTTGTGGCCTATACCTACATGAAAAAAAATTTTTTTAAATCTTATCTTCAGCATCGGCATAAATATGTTCCTCTCTAGATTTGCATGCATACATGTTTGTATTATGTCCGCTCTCTGTAGTTGCGTGGGTTTTAATCCAATTCTGATGTAAGAAATTCAAATATACGCGGCGTTTTGCGCTCCATCAGCAAACCTAACGAATGGCTAAGCGTGGGTGGTAAGTTTGGAAATCTCAGTCAGGTCTTCGTATTTCACAATTCGATGAAAAAATCCAAGACTTGATATTTGTGTTGATTCTTTTGATCAATGTGAGTGAGAATGGATGCAGAAAAAATGAGTTGAAAAGATTGCAAGAGATAAATAGCCTACACTTTGACAGTTCACATTCGGATTTGAATTTTTACAGGCTTATAGCTGACTTTGTAGGTACATACATACATACATATGTATGTATATAAATACGAGTATTCGTCGGCAATTTCTGATAATAATCAATTTTATAAGCGTTCTTCTGAATTACTGAAAAATTATTTATTACTATTTCGCTTTTTTTTTAAATTGAGCTGATTATCTTTATATCATACTGAGCACTAAGCTAAGAAATTGCGCGTCGTCAATCAAACTTTAGCATACTATTTTTTTTTTTTTTTTTTGTTTTTTTTTTTTGCACTACAATTTTATGTAACAAAATTGAATACAGCTACAGCTTATCGCGGTATAAAGTTTGTGGCTGTGCTAATTTTTCTTTCAATATTTTTCTAAAGCAATACTCGTCGACAGATTGTCTAGCAAATATTGTACTCAAACTTATTGCATGTGATTTGTAGTGGAGTGCTTATCAAAAGCAAATTACATATAAATCAATAATAATAGCAACTAGACTACACAAGTCTTCTCAAGTTACTCTTGTACAAATATACACAAGTAATTAAATATGTACATAAGAGCATGCACGAGTGTGTAACTTCTACGAAACTGTCGTTTTCAATAAGCTACACTTGCTGCTTCTTTCTTGATTATTCAATGAAATTTCGTAATATTATATATGTAGTGAATTTAATTAACGTCAATATACATATTTTTTCTAAGAAAAAACATTAATGCTGAGAAAAAAATCTAATATGAAAAATTTGTTGTTTTTTTATTTCAATTTTTAGATGTCAGATTTTTCGGATAGTTCACATAGCGGTGTTGCCAGTCCAGCATCGTCGTTAATTGAAAATTTCCACAAGAAAAATGGCACTACACCTACGACAAGTGGTGGCGGCACAGTGGCCACAGTAACAACGCCCGCAATTAATGGCCTCACGGCAGGTAGCAGCAATGGCAGCAATGGGTTGAGCAGTGCAACAACAACGACCGTGGGGCGACATATAAATACAAGTTCCAGTTCCAGTAGTAGTGTTAAGGAAACATCATCCACATCGCAGCAGGTGAGTGGGGAAAAATGAGAAATGAGAGAGACTTAAATCCCAAACATGCAAACTGTAGTGTATATGTAGTTTGTATGTTACATCCACTCAGCAGGCAAGAGTGCAATGCAACGCACTTAGAACTAAATATATAGTAGGCCCCTTCTTTTCCCCAGAAGAGTTGGTAAGCGGCGAATAGATTAAGCAACTGGTACAGCGCGGGAATAGAACTGCCTTAAATTACAGGTTTTGATAAGGCAGTGCGGTATACCAGTCTGATGTGTCCATACTCGCTAGCGGCGAATCTTGCTCGATAACTTTGTTCTTGCTTTCTCTTGCAAATTTTTCATCAAGTTTATTTGAGTATAGAGATAGCGAGCGGGGAAATGGCGAATAGAAGAGACCTAATATAATAAATTATGTATGTTTTCTTCGGAAACGAGAAGGTAATAGGTCTTCTCTTTTCGGGAAGTGTTAGCAAGTGGTTTGCTCGATAACTTTGTTGTTGCTTTCACATGCAAATTTTTCGCCAAGTTAGCCGAACGAAGAGACAGCGAGCAGGGAGAATCTATGTAATATAACAAAACAATACTTTCAAATATGACTGCCCAGTAAATTCTCTTTTTCGTAAATGTAGAATGTGTTGTATTTGTACGGTTTTGCTTTTGTACCTTTATATTCTGGTGCCATGTTATTTTAACAGTAAAAAAAATTTCAATTATTTTTGTTGAAATTAACAGCGTATAAATGTTGCAAAACTTATTATAAAATGTATGCGCCGTAATATTACGCATTAGAACTGATTAATTATATTATCTATTCAAGAAAAATATATTTAAATAATAACTTATCATATAATTCATTCTTCGTAGACATAAGAGTAATGCAATATTTTCCTAAGACAATAACGCATTTTTGAATTAATATGCAATATAGGCCCCTATTATGAGTTGTATTCGATCTTCGATATTCGCTGGTTGTCGAAGATCGAAAATCGAATGTCAATTTGGTATTATGAGCGGTTCAACCCTATCGAAATTTTCGTTGTTTACCGAATTTAGAGTCGAATGCAATTTTGCTTTCGATTGTGCAGCGTATTGTGGGAAAACTTGTTAAAGTGTAAGTTGTTTGCGATTATTTATGGTTTTATAGTAACCAAATAATAAATATATACTAATTTTGTTAATTTTATGCAGGTCGAAAGTCGTGAGTACCAAACAACAATTAGAAAGGCGAATCCACAATTCGCAAAAGGGATTTGCACCAAAGTTCAAGCAGCAAAAAAATGGGAGGAATTTACAACGGAGCTGAATTGCTTGGGACCACCAGTGAGAACGGCAGCAAAATGGATTAAGCTTAATAATGGTTTTTTTTTGTGATGTTTATAGAAATACATTTTCATATTTTTTTCGAATGACGAATAATTGAATAAAGAAAATTTATAACAAAAATAAAACAGAAAGTGTGGTGTAAAGGTTTCTATTTAATACTTTTTAGATTTTTAATATTCTCAAAATTTCATTTCTTATGTTTTCTAATTCTCCGTTATTTGACTCCACTTCAATATCTTCAGCATCATCGTACACATTGGGTTGAGCAAGTCCTAGCATACCTTCATTACCAATACTCAATTGGTACGATCCCTGAGCACAAACTCGCAGAACTGTGGCTAGCTTTAAAATATTTGGAATCAATTTGGCTCGGGTGCACTGCTGCAACTTGTTTTCTGTACTGAACAGTAGGTTCATAAACGCCTCTTAAGATAATCTAAAGTTCTTTAAAAATCTGTAAGGAAATTTCTGTAATATTAAGTACGTCAACACATTTTGAAAATTCTAAACTTACTTAGTGGAAGCCATTTCTAGGGGGTTGGATGCGCCCCTCAACTGTTTTCTACTTCTAGCTAGTTCCACTAATCTTTCATAGTCCGATGAATCGTCGAACCACAACTCCGTTGTACTCATTTTCACAAAAAATACTTTTTTTAACTTTTAAAAATGTTGTTAACAAAGAATTTCAACACAATCGGATGTTCTTTTATTTTGATTTGCTGTATCAGCTGAGAAAAAATTATCTATTGTAAATGCGTCGAGCGATCGAAATTCACAATAGTCCTATTCTTCAACGAATGAGCACCATAATACCAAATGAAAATTCGTTCGATCAGCACTTTCGACTACAGTCGAAGATCGAATGTTGCTCATAATAAGGGCCATAGGCTTCTCGCTGCTCACTCATTACCTTTAGTTGCTGGGCACATGTAGGTTGTAGAGAATATGAGCGTAATTTTAAGCCTAAAAGTAGGCAATGTTAGGCGTATAAGTGTGTAAATACAAATATTTATGAGCGTAGTAAAGCGAGTAGATGGAAAGGCAAAGTGAAAGTGCATTAAAAAGGGGCGCGTAAATGATGAATGAGAATTGGTGCATATGCTATGTACATACATACGTATATATGTATATATATACATAGGATGGATATTTGTGTTTGAAATGTTAACTAACGTGTACTTTCCTAAAATTGTACAGAAAAAGATCGATTTTTTTGCATTTTTCTAAAGCTTAACGCTTTTTTAGTTTTTTGTCAAAATTTTCAAGCAAATCAGCGGCAAACTTACGGGGATATGGACATTTAAATGAGAGAATTTAGTAAAGGCAACTTGGAATTAGTGCGGCTTTCCGCACATTTCAAAAAAGAAAAAAAAGAGAAAAAAGTTATTTTGTATTAAAACTCGCAAATTAACTTTTGGTTATAAAAAACGGTGTTTGCACGATATGGGATCATTGTGGAAAATACACAGTTACTCATAGTCCAAATGAGACATTGCTTTTCATACAATATTCACAACGTTTTTATGCAAACATTTTTCGTATCTTTTTTAATAAAAATAGAGTTTTCATAATACATAAAACCAAAACTTAAATATTTTATTATTAAAAATTATGAAAAAAATTCAAAGAAATGTTAATAAAATTTCAAATTGTGTAATCAAAATTTTTAAAAAATTTGGCTATGCAGTGTTAAAGCACATTCAGTTTTAACCCTCCGTTGGGCACCCGGGTCTGACCAGACTGGCTTTTTCGGTTTTGAACGTGAATTTAACATATTTCTATTATACCTAACGACTTGAGCTTCCAGCTAACTTCCTAAAATTTAATTTTATATCGATTTATGTATATAACCTTTTAAAACAGAGCCAGGTGCCAAACCGAAGGTTTTAAAAAAGCTGTCCAACGGAGAGCTAATATAATAAATTGCAAATTTGAAGTAGCTCCGAAACCCCGTCGATTTTTGATAATTTACATGTAACGAATGCTGGAGTTGCTTTTTATATATTATGTATAAAAAAGCCCGACACTGTCAGGAACAAAAAAAATTTGTTCTAAATTTAGGTAGTTCTTTCGAGTGCAGAATTAATTCAGAATTTAGCGGCCGCCGTAGTCGAATGAGTTGGAGCGTGACTACCGTTCGGAAGTACGCAGACTTGAATTTCTGGTCATAAAACATCAAATTATAGAAACCTTTTTTTTTTTGATATCGGTGGCCTCTCAGGAGGCAATGGCAAACCTCCTAGCGAATTTCTGCCTTGAGAAAAGCTTCTTGTAAAAAAACCATCTGCCGTTCGGAGTTGGCTTGAAAATGTAGTGGAAAAATATCAATATCACACACCACAAATAGGAGGGTACACCCAGATTTATAATTCACAACTGAAGAACTACAGCCATAAGGCTAGTCCTACATAAACTTTATTAAAAAAAAATAATTATTCAAAATAGTGAACATCGTGGCCTAAAAAAAATTTTAGACAAAAAATAAAATATTGGACAAAAAAATTCACGTTTTGACCAGTCGATATTATAGCAGCATATCGATAAGAAACAAAGTCGATTTCGTTTTTTGACAGAAAGGCCAGCGCAACTGCAGAAAGAAATGCGCCAGTTCTTTTTAACTGGAAATCTAATCCTCAATTATTTAAAAAATACTCTCGGACATTTGCTTTTATGGAAGAAAATGCTGAAAAAAATTTGTTAAAAATCGAAGCGATTTTTGAGAGCGATTTTTTGACAGTTTGCCTTTTATTATTTTAAAAACACAATGTTTAACGGGTTAGGGGTAGTCATAGGCCCGAAAAAATGATTATAATTTTTTTTTGCTAGTCAGTTACTTTATTTTACAAAAATAAAAACATAGCATTAATACGTCATGCTTCGGCTTGACTTTAGCAAAATTTCAAAAAAAAAAAAAATGAATAATTGTAAAAGTTTGTGTAGAGCCCGTTTCATCACAAGTCCTTGGAGATTCATATAGAATCAATCGGACAAGAGAAATTAGTTTTATTTATAGATAATCTGGTGCCTGCTCGAAGCTTTTTGTTTTCAAAATTAACAATATAGCGGCCTCAGGATTTCTCAGAGAAAAAACCGACAAAAAAAAATCGAAATTTTGGAAAAAAATCCTTCGATCATGCATGAGTTTTTTATGCTTTTCAAAAGCAGTATAAATCTTATTGAAATCTACCAAGCGGTTTTTAAGTTACAATAATCACCAGTTCAAAAAACATAGTTTTGATAAAAACGCATTTAAAGTTTTGCTATCGAGCTATGGAGCGCCCGAGCGCCCTTTGTTAATTGTTGAATAACTCGAAAAGTATTTGTGGGAATCACTTCAAATTTTCACACAATATTTTTAAGATATTATACTTAATAAAAAATGTAAAAAAGAATCAAATTTTTTGAAAATCCTGACTACCCCTAACCCCTTAAATTTGAAGTCCGTTTTTCACTGAATTGTAAAGCGAAAGCGTCAAAGTGATCATTGCAAATCAGAGATAACGGTAAAGCGAAGATAATCGCGCAACACATCCTAAAGAAATTGAAAAAGCAAAATGTAAAAACAGTTTATTAACAGTGTCAAAATAGTGTGTCATTTGTTTTTGTTGTTTTAGTTGTTGTTTTTCCAAAGAATTTGAACGGCTTTTTATAAATTCCCGCTGTGAACAAATATGAATCAGTACAAAAGTTGCTAATGAAGTCGAAAAATTGAATTTATTTTCAAAAGTCATTCTTGACAAACTGTATGGAGTCGCCAGCTCGAAACAAAACAGTTGCGATAACTACGCGGAATTTAAAACAATTAAAACTGTGTTAACACAGTCATAAATCAATTGATTATTAGAAATTGGTGATTAAATGATAGAAATAAAGGTAACACAACCCAACCCGACGATTTTATTCACATAAACGAAGCTCTCTTAGCTTCTCGTTCGCAATCAACCGTATGTACGAGGTGTGTTCAAAAAATAAGGTGAAGGTTTCAAATTTCGCGGGCTACGTACATTCGACTTTCGATTGTTATTATTTTTTATGTCGGTACACTCGTCTCGAAGATATCTTCTCGTATTAATAAATATTTACTTGTATAGAGCTAATTTTTTTTTATTCTGCTTGAAAATTTGGTTCGAGAATAGTTTTTAAAATTAACTTTCAAATCAAAAATTTGGAACAAATATAATACAAAATTATTTCTTTTTTATGTTGGAAATAACGGATGCGATACTTTCTAGCAGGAGATATAAGACACCTGTTCTTAAATAAATATCCCTAGGTGAAGCACCCTTAGAGTAACGGAAAGGGCTAGGCCGTGCTGCGTAAGAAGCTAAATTCGAGACTCACAGTTGCAGGTAGAATACGCAAAGCAATGAGGGCGTTGTTTTCCTGCAGAAGATTAATTGGGGAAAAGAGGGGAATGGAACCCAGAGTAATACATTGGCTATATACAACGGCATATATGTATATTGTGGTGAAATGCCCTTGAGAAGGGTGTGAACATTAAAAGGGTTGAAAAAGGTTCAAAGACTCGCATGTATGAAGCAGTGCGGTGCAATGCCAATCGAACGCCATCGAAAGCATTGCATGCGGCACTAAATTTCCTTCTAGTAGATCTACAGACAAAACATATCGGTAGTAGTGCGGCAAATTTTTGGGCCTAGACTTTACTATGAAGCGGAAGGAATAAATATACGAGAGGGTTCAATCAGTACCCGTGTTAGAAATGAACACCCCATTCTTTCAAAATGTTGTTTTTTTCAACATAGTCCTCTTTTAGAAAGATACACTTCTCCCAACGCTCCGGCCACATTTTTAACCCCTCCAAAAATAGGATTTGTTGAACTCTCCAAAATACGCCTCTTTCTTGGCGATGGCCTCCTTGTTTGAAACAAATTTTGCGAGCCATTTCTTCATATTAGGGAACAAGAAAAAGTTGCGCGGAGCCAGATCAGATGAATACGGGGGGTGCGGCAGCAATTCATAACGCAATTCTCGCACTTTGCCGGCGACATTTCTGGTTAAAAGTGCTAGTGCGTTATCGAGGTGAAACAGTACCTTCTTGTTCGCCAAATGTAGCCGAATCTTCTTCATTATTTTGTGAAAGCGTTCCAACAACCCACTATACTGTTGCGCAGTGATCGTTCTTCCTTTTTCTAAAAAATCCATGAGGATGACGTCGTTCGCATCCCAAAAAATCGTCACCATGAGCTTTCCAATCGTTGGGATTGTCTTCACCTTCTTTGGAGCAGATTCACAGGGAGAAATCCATTGTTTTGATTGTTGTCTAGTTTCTTGTATGTAACGATGAATAGACGCAAACATTCCTTCAGATCTCGCTTAAATTACTCCAAACATTGCTTCGAAGTGGATAGCCACATTACCTTGATGTTGCTCGTGCAGCAAACGCGGCACCCATCGGACCCACAATTTTTTCATCCAACTTAGCACGAAAAATATTAATTGCCGTTCCGGTCGACACACCTATGGCCTCGTTACTTCTCGTCCTTTCGTTCGTCGATCAGCGAGAACCATGTCGTGGACTTTTTGAATGATTTCATCGGTAACCACGTCTGCCGTCCTGTACGCTCCTCATCAGAGTCGTATGTTCGCCCACGTTTGAATTCTTTGAGCCAATATTAAACTGTGGCCATAGATGCCGGAGCGTTCCTATAGAGAGCATCCAACTTTGCTTTTTTCTTCTCGCATTTTCCCATTCAAAAACAAAAAGCGAATTATCGTCGAAACTTCTCTTTTTCCACCTTAGCGAAAATCATGAAACTCGAATAGCTGCCAAATCCAAACTAACCTATCAATCAGTCTGAAATTTGTCTTGCCGTCGGAAAGCTCTCTGCCATAAATCACGGATACTTATTTAACCGCCCTCGTTGATTTCAAAGAATTAATAAAGATTGTAAAATTATAGATAGACCTTTCAATTTCCTCACATTCACACAGATGATCTCTTCCATATGCGCTTCATGACTCCTGTGGATGAACTAATCTTTTCGTGTTTTCTTTTCTTGAAAAAAATCTCAACTCATTAACGCAGATAACACGCACAGCTAAACAAAAATTACCTGAATAATGCTCATCCTCACCTTTTGTAGAGGGTAGAAAATGCCACCCCTGCACCTGGTCAGAGTAGAGCAGTTGAAGAAAAACAAAAACACGCTTGGCGGAAGGCGGAATGAATGCGACATTATTGCAAAAACAACATCACTTAATTTAGATTGAGTAAAAGTGCATAGTGATCTCTCACACTCTCCTGCATCTTATGCCAAAAAAGCCACTGCTCGTCAGCGTTCATGTGAGGGGAAATGATTTACCTGTGCGAGCAGACAATTTGCCATGCCAAATAAATACTTGACATAGTTGGACGATAAAGCGCAACCAGATAACTCACCAGATAACCTACTTATAAGCGAGTGATGTTGTGTGTGCAGGCTTGGAAATTTATGAAACTTTTTTTTAACTCTAACTTTTTCAAATTTTTACAGTGGCAATTTTGGTGGCGAATGATGGAATAATTGTGTTATTTTTAAATGATTACGAGCTCATTTTAAATATCACCTCAACTAAAGGTGGTCTCATAAAAAGCTGAAGGTATTTAATCGGAGAAAAAGTGACTTATCAGCAAATATAGTTAAAATTGTGAGTTACTGGCACACTTGACGATTACGTTGATGGGGCTTGCGTAGGTATCTAATAATGTAAATAAATAATTTGCTTATCGCTAAATGCCAGTAAAGTCGAAAAAGAGTAAACAAAATAATTTAAAAACAATAAAGTTGGATTGCACTGCATATATATTATATGTATTATACATACATACATACATATGGGCATTTTCAGTACATATGTCGAAAGTGACATACTCGAAGTGAAGAAAAGGTTTTTTTTTTTTTATTTTGGCAATAGACTCCACATAGCTCTTAATTAACGATATTATGGATTTATAGAAATATTATGGGCAATCTTACGATTGCGCGCGATAAACATTGTTTTTGTGGAATATATTCAAGTATTCAGCTGTATTTTTAATTCCTTGCTTTCTTATATGTTCAATACTGAATAATTTGCTTTGAGTTGTCAAAACCTAATTCCGATTCTTTCCTTTCTAGTACTGATGTCTCAGCAAAAACATAAAAATTTGTAAATGACATATTTACAACCGAAATATCAAACTCTATGGCATTTTAACTGATGCTGTTAAACACTCATGCCAACGTATTTGTCATATCAACACACTTATTTTTCTTCACTATTCGATTTATTTGTTTGTAGCCCTGCGCAAAAAATTTATTTCTTTGCCAGAGGCGGGATTCGAACCCGCGCCTACTTGAAGTAGACTGACCTGGGCTCTGAGAGTCCGCCAGCGCCTGCAACTACTCTGGCTATACGACATCAATTGTTATTTTGCATTTTTCCTTATCCGCTAACTGGATCTGGTATGCAATGTGGATCGAATAAAAGCTGTCCTAATTTTTCATTAAATGTCGACACATTTGCATATGAATTTTCTATAAAAAAGAACTCAGTTATCCTTCCGTATTTTGAAAGACTTTTTCGTTTCAAATAAATAAAATAAATGGCTTTTACTAAAATTATCCGAATAGAAAAATATGCGTACATACAAATTTACTTTTCGCAAAAGGACCACTACAACAGCAGGAGAGTACGCAAGTCTCCAAGGTGGACTCTAAGCTGTGAAAGTGGGTGTGTCTTATTTTTGTCTAGTGCACTAAAATCTGTGCAATTGGAGATCACGCCTGAAAGTAGGCAGTTGTAGTAGTTTTAGTTCGATCCTGGTGGACACGAAAGATCCTATTAAGCTTTTAAGGTGACCAGCTTAAAGCCATTCTAGTTTTATAAACTTTTAACAGATATACCTAATTGATTTATAGACAACAACTTTTTGACGCAAAAAGGGTAAAATACGTAACTACGTAACTTTCAAACTTAAATTAGATGGAGAGGAGTGCAGATGAGATCGTCAAAACATTTCGGTGATTAAATCCGTGAATTGGTATATGTATTCGGTCAAATTCTTACTTCGAATTCTATATTCATTGTGGGTCACATGAGTTGACCTGCTTTTGTTTGCTAGAATTCTGCTTTTCTATGGCAAATTGTTGAATGGTGTTTTTTCATGGTTCAAATACCAGAATATAATGGCATACAATTTTACATTTGAATTTTACAACAACAAAAAACCATGTAAATGTCATGAAAACTTCAATATTTACAAATGTCCGGACTTTCGGTTTGTAAGTTTATCATGCCAGTATGTAGACCAGTGATTTATGATCAATATCACCTAATATGGCAATGGTAGACATTGTATAATGAAATTGTAATACTTTTGACTTGATTCACCAGAAAATTCATCTCTATCAACTGGCAAATATTCGTATCATAATTCGCAAAGTATTTCAGCATGACAATGCAATGAAATGATATCACAACAACAATTAAACATTTTGATAAAAATTTGCCGGCTAACACACAAAAAGAGTTAAAAAAACTCTCTTAAGCCGAACATTCAAACGGAGCAAATCATAAAATAAATAACTTCAAAGTGAAGTGGGTTTTCGTTGTCACACACTCACATTCACACATTCCGACACAAATTCTGGGGAAACTCACTTAGCCAACTCACAAACACGAGTACATTGAGTATCAAGCGACGAGCCTTAATGGCTAGTGGCGTCGCTGGTGGGTAGTGTGAATAGGCGAATCAGGTGGAGGAAGTGTGCATTCAAAAATGAGTGAAAATATATATGTACGGCTTTAAGTTCAAATATTTGTTGTAATTTGGTGGGCAGTATTTCACTCTAGAGCAAATATGTGATGTAGATTAGTACAGGGTGGCGCACGAATCGTGCTACAAAAACAAAACGTAATAACTTTTTTTCTAATCAATGTATTTAACTTTTTGTTTTTTTATTGTATAGATAATTCAATTTTATTTTATGTAACTAATTAGTTTTGAAAATAATAGAACGTAAATGACCTCCATGCTCATTGACGCATATGCGACAACTGATGAGAAAATTGTTCATTGCGCACTGAAGGGTTGAAGTCGGGATCGCCTCAATTATTGTTGTGATGGACTGCTTCAATTCAGTCAAATTACTTGGTTTTGCTTTATACACCTCTTGTTTGAGATAACCCCATAAAAAAAAATCTGGTGCAGTGAGGTCAGGTGACCTTGAGGGCCAGCGGAAAGTGGAATTTCTGGATATCAATTTATTTCTAAATTTTCGTTGGAGCTCCTCCATAACCGGTCTGGCTATATGTGCAGTTGCTCCATCTTGCTGGAACCAAATGCTGTTAAAAGGGATACGTCTTCGCCGCAGTTCTGGATAAAAAAACTCCTTCAACATGTTTAAATAACGGTCCCCATTTACAGTCGCTGTTACACCGTTTTCTTCGAAGAAGTATGGCCCGACAATGCACCTTGATGAAACTGCGCACCACACTGTGACTCGTTCTGGGTGCAGTTCCATCTCATGGAGTATTTGCGGATTTGATTGACTCCATATACGGCAATTTTGCTTGTTTACATTGCCGTTTAGATCAAAATGGGCCTCATCAGACATAAACAAGGAATTTATGAAGTTGTTGTCTTCTTCGGCCATTTCAATAATTTTTTGGCAAAATTCCAGGCGAATAGGCAAATCCAGAGGGTTTAATTTGCTTGTGATTTGAACTTTGTACGGAAACAAGTTTAAGTCATCATGAACTATCCGCTGCAATGACCGTCTGCTAACTTCAATTTGCGCCGACAAGTTACGAGTCGAAACTCTTGGATTTGCCTGAATTGACGATGCTACAGCCGCGATTGTGGCTTCGACCCGAACATGGGGATCTCGATGGTACGGTCTGTGTGCGATGCTTCCAGATTCAGCAAACATGTTCACCAGCCTCATAATGGTCCATCTGCTCGGGGGAGTGCCGCCAAACTCCCGCCTAAATTCCCTTTGGACGGAAATGATGGACTGCAAAGCATGGTACCGCTGCACTATCCAAATCCTCTTTTCGGTATCCCAAGCCTCCATTTTTTGTAAATCTAAATACTAATCTGCAAAATAAAAAAAAAAAGCCGATTACTCACACAGAAAAAAAGTTATTACGTTTTGTTTTTGTAGCACGATTCGTGCGCCACCCTGTATTATATAAAAAAAAAACAAAAAAACAAAAAAAACATTGGTAGGCAACACTACTCCTCTTTTCTGTTCGCTCTTACTTCTGTGCGCTCTTACTTTGCAATTGGAAGAGAGCATGGACCTGGACTCATTAAATCTCTATAACAAAACGATACTTAATAACTCAAAAGTGGCGATCGGAGAGTAGGAGAGTTCTGAGAGATCTGGCTTCTAACTACACTAGCTCTCCAATTGCTTAGCCTAGTTGAAAAAAGTTTTTTTTTTGTTGTATATGTGTATTTGATGGCAAAAAATAAATAAATAACTTACATTTCGAATTCTTATTCTTATATTCATAGTTTTAAATTTAAGATAAAAAAAAAATTAGCTATAAAATAGTATTTATTAAGTCTGAATTTTTAAAATAATAATAAAAAAATAATTTACTAGGTTTTCATTTTTTTATTTCAATAATCACATGGGAAATACTGTTTTTAGGAAATTTGTGCACCCTTGATTGAAATTTAACAGGAAATATTCATAGAAAATTTTCTATTAAAAAATCAGTGTTAGGCAAAGGGATACAGAGGGATTAGGGCACGTCATTACTACCCTAGAATAAGTTTGTATCAAAAAAGCTTTTTTTTCAACTCTCATCACTTGTGGGCGACACTGGTTACTAAAAGGTTAAGCGCCTCTCTACACCATGAAATATTTTAAGCTGACCGCATAAATTTGAGAAGAAGTTCTTCTGCATTTATTCTTTTGAAGTTGTGTTTTTATTTTCACCGAGCCAGTTGTGAATACAAGCCAAATCATGCCATAGCCATGAACTATCTTTAGTATGAGAACTGCTTTAAGCGCCAGTAAAAGTTCCTTAAAAATCGGACAACTTGACTTGTGAAAGTCAAATAAAAACACTTACATTTCATTTATATGTATAAGCCAGACAAATTAGAACGCTTTGTATCGCGTCATTCACCACTCAAAATATAAATATAAAAATAAAGCTCCCAATTGACGATTATCCATATCCAGTAATCCATAGGCTCTACTGCATGAGTCATTAATCCCAAACTAAAATTGGTTATTAATGAAGCCGAAAGAGAAATGCATCTACATATGTACAGGTATAATTGTGCCCACACTTCTCCCAAATAGTTCCTAATTTCTAGCTAAATAAAATACATTCATCCATTTGTTGGCGTCGCTTTTCGCACAACTTTTAACCAGAACCCATTAATTTGATGGACTTTTATAGCGCCCCCCAACTGATTCAAGCACAGCATGATGTATGTATGTTCAACATACTTAGAGATCCACAATGTGACCAGCACCTAAATGTGTATTCTTAGATGTACCCTGCAAGACAGCTGAGTATCAAATACGTGCTTAGACATCAGGACCGTTACCATTCATTGCAAACGAGCTTAAGGGGGGCCAGCTCCTCCAGAAAACGAGTTTTTCAATAATTTTTTGCGAAAATTGAGGTATTTATTATCTTAAAATAAATTACATATTAATATTAACGTTCAATGAATGAATTCAATTTTTTAAATAAAAAAATAAAATGGCGGCGCTACAGCTACTCAAACGAGGCTCCTTCAATTTGCGTAATGGAATGTACCGTCTCTTGTAATCAACGAGACAATAATTTTCATTAAAATAAGCTGGTCCGCTTTGCACTTACCTATTGTTAATGAAAACAAAAAATTTAAATTTGAATTGATAAAGAAAAAAATTACAATTTTTTTATAAACAAATTGATCAAAAGAATATTTTTAGTAATAATTAATATAAAATTTGAGGTACTAGGAAAGGCCAATATGTTAAAGAATATCCCTGTGAAATTTTAAGTTGGTATCTTGATTGCTTTAATTAATAAAAACATTTTTCTAATAGCAGTCGCCCTCGGCAGGCAATGGCAAACCTCCGAATGTATATCTGTGATGAAAAAGCTCCTCATAAAATGGCAGATGTTCGGAGTCGGCTTGAAACTGTAGGTCCCTCCATTTGTGGAACAACATCAAGACGCACACCACAAATAGGAGGAGGAGCTCGGCCAAACACCTAACAGAAGTGTATGCGCCAATTATTAATATATTATTTTTTTTTTATCTTGATTGCTTTTTGAGTTATATTCGGCAGCACGGAAACCAACGTATTTCGAGACAAATGCGATAAAAGTATTCGTTCTTACTCTTCTACATCTTTCGTTTGACGCTCATCACTTGACTAACTTTATAGGTACTTTTTAGACTTTCTATTAAGCTTAAAACATTGTACTCCTCAGATTGTAAATGAGTTATTAAAGCAAAAAAAAGTGGAAAATTTGAAAGCGCTGGAGAAGCTGCCCCCTTAAGAAACTACTAATTTTTTGTTCCAGCCCTGGAAAAAACTATGTACTTTCCCCTTGTCGTTGTGATATTAAATCTCCGTTCCGTTGAGGGAAAAATATATCAGCGTGTAAATAAAGCTGACTATAAAACTTCTCATTGTTGGCCTCACAAATACCTCAGTGTCTAAAGGGCTCAGTGATGTCTTGTCTCTTCTCCGACAAAGGATTTGGATTTATTTGTGTTCACTGCCAATTTGAGTGCAGTTTTGATGAAAAACAATTACCAAAAAGCTGTGAAGATGATTGTAAAACTAGCCAACCTTGGATTTGTCAAGAACACAACGCTTTTTAATTATTTATTTGAGCTTATAGAAGAAACGCCACAGCTATAACCTTAAAGCTGATGTTCATTAGTCATCGCATAACCGTAAACAGCTGACATTGTTGTAGAAATAATAACAATAATAAAGATAAAAAAACAAAAAAAAATTAAAGAACACAAAAAATGGGCAGTGGCGACGAAATTTCCTTCCATGATTTTCTCCCTTTCGTTTTTGAAATCTGTAGGCAATTTGTTATATAGGCAGAGGAAATGTACCACTAAATATGTCCTGGTATCAAAATTTACATTTCGTTCCTATTTCATATTTTAACTTTGTTTTTAGTCACTTGGCAAATTTTGATATCTATAAAATAGGAGGTAGTAAACAATCAACTGTTTAGGGTTAAATTTTTTGTTGAAGAAGAAACACCAAAATGTGTAAAAATATCCACGTTTGGAAATTATTAAGAACCAGGAAGAAAATTAAAGATATAATTAAAGTAACATGATACTTTTTTATGCAATATTTTTAGTTAAATAAACCTATTTGTCTAGAGAACTAATAAATGTCTTGGCTCCATATAAATAATTTCTCAATACGAAATAATTGCAGACAGAAAAGCATATTTGCCATTTTATATAAGGTTCACTATAAATATCATTTATTTTGATTTCTTAACAAAAACAAGTTTTTCTTTATGCCATATTTACGACCAATATATGGAATTCTATGAAACCCTAAACGACGCTGCTAAATACTCATATAAAACGTATCTTCCATATCAAGACACTTGTTTCTCTTCACTCGGTTTATTTGTTTTTGCGCATGCGTAAAAAAAATAAAAAAAAGATCTTGGATGCGTAAAAAATTTATTTCTATGCCAGAGACGGGATTCGAACCCGCTCTACATTGTAGACTGACTTCGTTCACGCCAATATTGAGGGTGTCCCGTCAGCGCCGTAACCTTTCGGCCACTCTGGCTATGTGTTGTCGCATGTTATTTTGCGTATTTTCCATATCCGCTAACTTGATCTGGGAATCTGAATATTAATAATCGAATAAAAAAATTTATTTCTATGCCAGAGAGAGGATTCGAACCCGCTCTTACTTGTAGTAGACTGACCTGGTCTCTGAGAGTCCGCCAGCGCCTCAAAATCTCGACCACTCTGGCTATATAATATTAAATGTTATTTTTCATTTTTCCATATCCGCTAACTTCATCTGGGAATCTGAGTAATGATAATCGAACAAAAGCTGGTCTAATGTTTAGTAAAATGTCGGCACATTGCATATGAATTTTCTATAAAACAGAACTCAATTATCCGTCCGCGTTTCGAAGGACTTATTCATTTCAAATAAATAAGATAAATGGACTCTAAACTGTGAAAGTGGATCTTATTTTTGTAGTGCAATAAACCCTGATTAAATACAAATCAGAAGTCACGCCTGAAAGTAGGCTGTTGTAGTAGTTTTAGTTCGATCCTGATGGACACGAAAGATGCTATTAAGCTTTTAAGGTGACCACCTTAAAGAAGTTCTACTTTTGTAAACTTTTAACGGACGTACCTAACTGATTTCGGGATAACAAATTTCAGACACAGAAAGGGTAAAATAAGTAACTGATGAAACATCCAAAGCGCAACAAGCATAACCGTACCTCCACTAACTCTGCAATTTTCAAGGTAAACGGAGTTAGGTTAGGTTGAAGACTGGTTAGAATGAAAGGCACTACAGTATGTTCGGAGTATACACCTCCGCGCACCATGCCGTTGAGCTTTGAACCATCTGTGTATGCATAGATGGACTCGCCCTTTTTTGTTTTTGTTTTTTTTAATCAGGAGTTGTAAATCAAAATGTCAGAAACATCATCAAAGGTGCCGTCACACCAATGGTATGTGGGGCAAGCTCACAATTCTTTCGAGCGCGCCATTGACAGCCGCTGCTTTACAATGAACTGCTGCCAAATGATGTTGGAAGCTTAGCCTCATATCGAGCATGACGCCGAGATACTTAATCGCTAAAGTTGGAGATTTCTCGCAGTGAAAAAGCGAGAAAGGCTGGTGAGGCAAACGTTTACTTCGGCGCACAGGCCATCGATGTCACTGCCCGACGCCATTATCGAACAATTGCCAGCATAGGAAACCAGGGAGACTTCCTCTGATGGCTGGGGAAGCTGCAATATGTAGAAGTTGAAAAGCAAGGGTGATAGGGCACCACCCTGCGAAACGCCTTCCTTCTTTGGTTTGAGTTTTGGTCTCGGAAAATGACTGACGAGTGCCGACCATTCAAATAATGCGCGGATCACCTCGTCAGACCCGACGAGAGTGTCGACTGTTGTGTGGAGTGGCAGACTGATTCGAAAGCCTTCTTCAGGTCCAGCTCGAAGGGGTGGTTTTGGTTAATTTGTGTGTTTATGGCGGTGAGTTCTGTAGTGGTGCTGTACCTCTTCGGAATCCACGCTGATGTGTGGCTGGGGAAACATGTTTCGTGTAGAGTGGGAGTAGGAGGGCAGCATTACATTCTCATAGCAGCTGGTTCTACGTTACCGGAATGACTCCGGTTTTTCCAGGCCAAGGTCTGCCGTCCCAGTAACCTAGCCCTGTCTAGTGCACCGTACCTCAACCTTCAACAGAGAATGGAAATTATTTTTACTGCTGTACGTCAAGTGTCCATGCAAAAAAATCATTTTTAAACGCATTGGTGCATTCGTTACATGCACATTTGTACACAGTTGATAATATCAAATTCTAACAAGAAATAATTTTTGTAACATAATATATATAGTGCCTCACAAAAGTATTCGGAAATATTTTTTCTCAATGATGGTGCGCAAATTCCCAACTTTTATTCACAAAATACCCAATTAATGTTTCTTCGAAGGTGGCATCACTGGTTAAAGTTATAAAAAATGCACACTCTTATAGCGTTATCGAGAAAAAGAGTTTCGCACCCACATAAATACATATGCAGTAGGGCGGGCCGATTTAAAAATCGCTCATTGCTCTGTGAAAATCGTATTCTAGGGATCAAAATAAGAAACTTTGCCGAAGGAACCATACCTCTAAAACGAATTCAGATGTCCCCCAATTTGGGTCGACGAAAAACTCCACTTTGACCCATTTAGAGTGCTCCAATCGAGTTCAAATGTATGACCGACCCCCACTAACTTTGGACGGCCGCTCCACCCTTGCCAGTGGCACACCCCCTGGAACTCCCCTGGGAGGTTCCCCATGCAATCATTTCAAAATATCACCATTTTTGGCCCTTACATGAGAAAAGAAACTAAAAAGTTCGACCCAAATTGGGGGACCTCAGAATTCGTTTTAGAGGTATGGTTCCTTCGGCAAAGTTTCTTATTTTGATCCCTAGAATATGATTTTCACAGAGCAATGGGCGATTTTTTTTGCCTCCCCACAAATCGACCCGGCCTTATATGCAGTTATCTATTGGAAATATTATATGTTGACTCACATTGATCCACTGTAGAACGTGCCGCCGTGGGCGACGGCTATTAACGCCGTTTTAAATGGCTTTAAATTGCGATCACCTTTGCAGAATTTTGAGAAACACGTTTGGTTGCTCGTGAGCTCCGCCATGATAAAAATGTAAAACTTGTGTGGCATTTTGACATTTCTAGAACATCAAAATAGTTTAGCATTTTAAACATAAAATTTTAAGTACTAAAACCTCGTTAATGGCTTCACAGCTGTCAATGATCTCCGAACAAAAACAATCACCAACATTTACGATCCTTCATGGAAATTATGTAGACGAACCCATAAATACATACATATGTATGTCTGGGTACAAGCAAATCACCATAACGATTTTGATGTAATTTGCGCGCCAGGAAAAAGCTCACAAGCAGTCGCCAATTTGCTCATAAAGCGCTCCATTAGCACATAATACGCATATACATACACGCACATACATGCAAAATATATAATAAATATGACAGCACTTCATAAGCACGTTTGCATGCTCATTTGTTCGAATGTGTGTATGTATGTATGTTCAGTGGATATGTCTGGCTAGCACAGCAGGGCGAGTTAAAAATGCGCCTATGATTCATCTACAGAGCGAACCGGCCCGGCAGTGGCGCGTGTTTAGGGAGAGTAGCGAAATTTTGCGCAACGTATATACAGTGCGCACTCGTTAAACTCAACTAATAGAAAACGAGGTAGTTTCTCTCATTGAGCTATTGCTCCTACCGAGGTTGAGTTCATTATTCTAAGAATATATTAAATAGGAAAATGTAGATATTTGTTAATAAAGGTTTCTCCTGAGTATTTAATATATGCATGTGTATGGATTTCAAAATTTGTGCAAATTATAATTTCGTAAGCATTTATTTCACCGTTAAATGTTTATAGAAGGTGATTTTTTATTCAATTTTATATGCTTCATCAGAAATTACCGAACGAATTCATGATGCCCCACATTTAATAGGGAGCTCGAAATAAGAGTTTAACTGAGCATAAATGTTAAGTGTTTTGACGATCTCTTCTGTACACTTCTCTACTTCCAATTGGAGTTTGAAAGTTAAGTCTATAAAACTAGAATGGCTTTAAGCTGGTCACCTTTAAAGCTTAATAGGATCTTTCGTGTCTATCAGGAACGAACGAAAACTACTACAACTGCCTACTTTCAGGCGTGACCTGCAATTGCACAGAATTTATTGTACTAGACCAAAATAAGACACACCCACTTTTACTGTTTAGAGTCCACCAAAAAGACTTGCACACCATTATCCTGCTGTTATAGTGGCATTTTTGCGAAAAGTAAATTTGTATGTACGCATATTTTTCTATTCTGGTAATTTGAATAACAGCCATTTATTTTATTCATTTGAAACGAAAAATTCCTTCGAAGTACGGAAGGTTAACTGAGTTCTTTTTTGTAGAAAATTCATATGCAATGTGTCGACATTTTAAGAAACATTAGGCCAGCATTTGTTCGATTATTAATATTCAGATTTCCAGATCAAGTTAGCGGATATGGCAAATACGCAAAATAACATGCGACAACACATAGCCAGAGTGGCCGAAAGGTTACGGCGCTGACGGGACACCCTCAATATTGGCGTGAACGAAGTCAGTCTACAATGTAGAGCGGGTTCGAATCCCGCCTCTGGCATAGAAATAAATTTTTTACGCATCCAAGATCTTTTTTTTTTATTTTTTTTACGCATACGCAAAAACAACTAAACCGAGTGAAGAGAAACAAGTGTTGGATATGGAAGATACGTTGATATGAGTATTTAGCCGCGTCATTTGAGGTGTCATAGAATTCCATATATTGGTCGGAAATATGTCATATAGAAAAGTTTGTTTTTGTTAAGAAATCAGAATTAGTGCGTTTTAAATTAAATGCAATACCAGGATGTGACAGCTCACCGCAAATTATTCGGTATTGCATGTGAAATCAATGAATTAAAACTACATTTTTATAGACACACTTAGGTACATACATACACACATACCCGCATATGATATGTTAAATAAAAACAATGTTTATTGCGCACCGAATCATACGCCAATTGAAGGATGTAATTTGGTGTTCGAGACCCATTTCGAAAGCTCATTTCAGAATTTTTCCTTAAAAGTACAAAGTAAAATAAAATTATTTCTGGTTCTCTACTTGTTTCTATTTAGTTGGTAAACTGTAAAAAGTTCTTTCTTAGATTCTAAATGCTTCTTAAGCAATTACAAATTCTGTGAAATCCCTATTACATTTGTATTTGTGAGTAAATATATATAACCGATTTTTCAGAAAATAACTCTATTAGGATCTATTGCGTTGGTTTCGTTCATCATGTTGACATTTCTGCACGAATTTGGCACCTCCATATCCGTTGCGCCGGATGCATTTTGTGCAAGGAATATTTGCGGGTGTTAACCGATTACCCCATGGAGACACATTTCCATTGGTAAACAGCTAATATTTGATGATTTGAAAGACCGTTGAGCACATTTACGTAGCGAGCCGCTTGTTTCGAAGTCGTATCCCGCTCCAACCGCACCTAACATGGGAAGCAGACACTGAGGCTTATATTGTTTTTTAACGAAGTTTTCTTTCTTCGTGCTTGTTTGGTCCATGAGAGATAATTCATTTCTCTCCTACCGTCCATATCTGGGAAGCATTCGCTATCCGCTACCTACAACGCGTCCTCTAAGGGTTGATGGCTCTATGCTTCACGAGGAAATCAGGACAGTAGTAAGTAAGTAATGGCCTAGAGAGACGGTAGCGTTAATTTGGAATTATCTCAGAAATTAAGTGCAACTAATTCGGATTGACAACTAGACTTAATTTTCGTAATTTGAGCGGATTAGGGAAATTTTTGATAGCAACATTGCCGAAAATTTACTATTAATATTTATTGTGAATGAAACATAATGGGATTTTTAAAGAGAAGAACATGAAAGGCTGGATGCAAAGCTAGTTCGAAATTTCATTAATTCTTTTGATATTTCGGAGCAGTTTGGAAACTTACAGTTTAAGATTTTAAAAAAAAAAACAGAATATTTCTTAGTATCAGGGCAGCTAATACCCGTACTGGCAAAACTATCCAATAAGCAACCGTCTGTCACACTACAATTTTAATCAGAATCAACTATGCCAGTAGTCTCGACTAACGCTGCCGCCAGTCTAGGCTATAACTATAGTACAACAGGGAACTTACAGAAAGACATGCATAATCAATGATATCATAGTTGAAGTGACTAAGGCCACTTTCTGTGGGCGAAGCACATGGAAAAGGTAGGCATCTCAAGCAGTGTACTCTGTCCAGCTTGTGAACAGGAGGATAAGACGGCGGACCACTTCCTGTGCGTCTGCCCCGTCTTCACTCGAATCAGGCTTGAGGTCTTTGGTACTGATGTGTTAAGAAGCGACCTCCTTGGCTCCTTGGCAACACCAGATCTACTCAGATTTTTTCGGAGGTCGGGTAGATTTAAAGAAAATTAAAAGAGATTCCGAGTGTAGTACAATGGACTTAATTCTAAGTCTGAGTGCAGTACTTGCTAGTTGTCCGGACAAAAAAAATAAAGAAAAAAAAGACTGAAGCTAAATTTATTTTTTGTAGTTTTACTTATAAAGTTACAATGCTGTGTTTTAGAGAGTTTCATTAAGCAACGAATTGCACGATTTGCCTTGAGGGTTATGGCTACCGAGTACGTACTGTATTCGCTGTTTTTTCTGCTGTTTTTATTTTCTTCTTCTGCTTATATTTTCGTCTAACTCAAAGCGTTTGTTCTGTTTTGAGTGGGCGTTCGTTCCGGTATATTGACATATAATACATACATACATTTATTACTACTCAAAATATGCAAATATACACACGAAACGTTTTCACAAGTGTTAAGAATGAAGCCGTCTGCTCTCCATAATTCTGCTCAAATACAGACATTTGGTTCATGAACTTCAGTATTTATTATTTGTATATATTTTACCTTTTTTGGTTATAAAATTATATTCACCTCCAGGTGGTTGCTCATACTTTTCTTTGTAATTATTCATTTGTGACATTTTATTCGCTCTTTTTTTTTTGTGTGTTTCTTATCAGAAAACGTGACAGTGCCGTCATGTTTCTACTTTTCATCTAAAGCACTCATCTCAGATGTGGTTTTCCCTTGTTTTCACATGCATGTATGTATGGAGTAGTCTAAACAGATCAGTAAGAAATTTGAACAAAGTTGAAACCGTTTTTTTATTTCTTAAAAAACTTTCGGTTAGGCTAGGGTGGTTATCATCTTACATTCATAGAGTGTACGAGACTTACTAACGCTGTAGATCCCTTTGCGTTACTATTGAAGCCAGAGCTCGAAGCTTGTAAATTTTCGCTTAAAATGTAACCATTGAGTTTGTGTTATGAAGCGCAAAGAGTTGTGAATACTTGCTGAGTATAGATAGATCCGCTCGGCATTCGAGAAAGTACTTATAGAAGTATCGCAGTCGCTTCTAAGCCAATGTGGAACAGTGGCAAAGGTGGTGTACTGCTCCCCCCACTTCCTTCTCGAATCTGATGCTGCACGTGAAATTATTGGGTTTGAATCCATATGTATTACTTAGTCTTGCCAAAAATTCTGTGACAAATTTTACAATGCATACGGCGAGAACGAATTCGCAGAGATTTGCTCTATTATTTTTGCTTTTGTTCGTATGCATTGTCTACTAAGAAATTATACTCAGTTTCGGTGCAAATTTCGCTTGTTAACAATGGAGTGGAGAGCTAAGAAAAATCGCATTTCAGTGATTGCATTACAAAAGCGTGGTAAAGGTTCAAGTGAGATTAACGAATTGCCGAAAAAACTTAATATGTCGGGAAAGTTTGTTTACCGCACTATCAATCTTTTTCGCAAACGTCTGAAGTGACGGATAGACACAGAAGTGGTCCTACTCGCGTGGTTCGATCCAGTGCAGCCATAAAAGTCCTTGAAGAAAGAATTCGCAGAAATCCTCTTGGAAGCAGAGAATCATGTTCAGGGAAATAAATGTATAGATCAGGTCCATGTCAAGACTAATTAGAGATGATATCCACATGAAAGCCTCCCGTCGCTCAACTGGTCATCTTTTGAAAGCGCGCTTAAAGAAAATCGGGCTTGACAGATGCAAGCGCCTTCTTCAATGGCACGCGGTCAACGGCCATGAAAATATTCTTTTCGCAGATGAAAAAATGTTTACTATTGAAGAAATTTTTATTAAGCAAAACGGCAAAGCTCTGCTTAAACTTCTAGAGACGGAAAAGTGTTGTTCCACAGGTTCAGTCCACGTAATGGTTTGGTGGGGAGTGTCTTTTAAAGACGTTGCATCTCTTTATTTCTGCGGAAAGGGGTTTGATACCGGGGCAAAAGTGTTCCAGGAGAATGTCTTTGAAGCTGTGATGAAGCAGTTAAACAATACTCTTTTCAATGGAGAGCGTTAGATATTCCAGCAAGATTCCGCTCCAACCCGTAAGGCAAAAACCACCCAGCAGTGGCTAAAAAATAATATTCCTGAGTTCATAGCCACAGAAAATTGGCCGCCTGGAAGTCCAGATTTGAATCCGTTGTACTACAGTTTGTGGTTAGAATTGGAAAATATGGCCGATTGAAGACTTCACAGAAAATGGAGAGCCTCACCCAATCTTTGGTTCGAGCAGCGACGCCAATATCCATGGAAAACGTGCATGCTGCAAAAGCTGAATGGCCTAATCGTTTGCAGGCTTGTGGAAAAGCAAATGGTGACCATTTCGAATGAAAATAAAAAATATACAATATATATTTTTTAATATATGATTAATAAATCTAACATCATTAAGAAAGGTATTCTAATTTCATATCTATAACGGACTTAACTTGTAACAGAACTTATGGCAGGAATGAGTATTTATTAGGGCGGGTCGATTTAAAAATCGCTCATTGCTCTGTGAAAATCGTATTCTAGGGATCAAAATAAGAAACTTTGCCGAAGGAACCATACCTCTAAAACGAATTCTGATGTCCCCCAATTTGGGTCGAACGAAAAATCCCACTTTGACCCATTTAGAGTGCTCCAATCGAGTCCAAATGTATGACCGACCGCCACTAACTTTGGACGGCCGATCCACCCATGCCAGTGGCACACCCCCTGGAACTCCCCTGGGGGGTTCCCCATACAATCATTTCAAAATATCACCATTTTTCTCTTTTACATGAGAAAAGAATCTAAAAAGTTCTACCCAAATTGGGGGACATCAGAATTCGTTTTAGAGGTATGGTTCCTTCGGCAAAGTTTCTTATTTTGATCCCTAGAATATGATTTTCACAGAGCAATGGGCGATTTTTTTGCCTCCCCACAAATCGACCCGGCCTAGTATATATGTATTGTATGTTATACTTGCCATAGTATATAAGGCTACAGATATGAGTAAAATTTGATGCCGATTATGTTTTGGTATTCAAACCACAAAAAGTTACCTGTTGCCAATGTGCCAAAGGTATGCAGAGTATTAGCAAACGAATAGCAGTGTCCTGTTATTTTGCCGCTTACAAAATTAAGACGATCCACTGCATAGTGCCGATCTCGGCTTGCCCTTGGTTCATTTTCGGTCAGGTAAAATATTAGCAAATTAGAAACAGTTTGCGCATTCATACTACACTTAGCAGTCAAGTTTTTGTCCGATCTCAATCCAGTCATGATCACTCTCAAAGAAATGTTTGTGTGCGAGATCGAACTTGGAGCTACATAATCAATGCTATCTATCCTTTAATAAGACTGAATTATGAACTGAGTCAGACTGTGAACATGAAAACATTTTAACAGACCAACTGAGCGATTGGGTCTTAACCCTTTAGTTTCCAGTGTTGTCTACTAATGACCAGAGTTAAAATAAAAATAATTTTTTAATACAAAGTTATTCTAGAGTAAAAATGGCGCTGCCTTATCCCTCTATATTTCTTTATTTTATCTTGTTCTTTATTTTCATATTCAAGCGATCGTACAATTCAAGTTTCATTACAATTAAATTTTACAAAATTTACAATTTTAAGCTTCTAACAAATATTCTTTGTGATTTCGTTAAAAGCTTCTCTGTGTCTTGCCACATTCCACAACTTTCTGATGCTTCCTATGCCTGTCTAGTGTCTAATATTGAGCAACCATCATGATATTTGTTTTCTTCTAATACTTCGACTTCCTTCTATTTTATCTTCCATGACGAGTTGCAACATTTTCTGCCAGTGATTTCGTAGAATATGCCGTAAGTAAGTTGCACTCCTTCGCAGTTAAAAGCTGCCTACTCCGGTTTACTCGGGCCCATATCTTCATGGCATACAAAAGTACTGACCATTTCTATTCCTGTTTTAATTTCTTTGGTGTAGTCCCAGTTCTCATTAATCCAACATCCAAGGGATCTGAATTTGCATACTCTTTCTATGGGTTCACTTTAAATGGGTAAGATTAATTTATTATAAATACTTTTTGTGTCTGGTTACACCTTGAATTTAGGGTTAGTGACATTGATCTTGAGGCCGTATTTATTACTGTATTCACCAACCTTATCTAAAAGGCCTTGTAGATCTTTGTTACTGTCCGTGACAAGTGTCGTGTCATCAGCATACCTGATGTTCTTAATAATCACACCATTTATATGTATGCCTTCTTGTGCATTGTAAATATACCTGTTAAATTTCGATCAAAAAATTGGTCCCCAAATTTCTTGAAAAAGTATTTCCAGTGTAATTATAGAAAAGAAGTGAATACGTATTGCAATGTTGTTTTTTTTTATATTGTCATTTAAGAAAATTGTACCTAATAAAAAAAAGTACAGGGAATTGAACTTTAAATAAAATTGTTTCAACTCAGTTTGGCTTGGAAATTGGAGAATTAATGGAGTTATGGACATAATGTTCCTTCCTGTATTTAACGGCCACTTTCGGGGTATTTAGCACCGTTTTATCATAGAGACTTAATTGCACGTGGTTCGTGCCGACTTTCAATTGAAAAGCTTGAGGAGCAAATAGAATAGAGGACTAATGTTGTCTACCATTTTTTTTTTAATTTTAGTCCCAATGGTCTCTACTGTTACCAAATTAAAAGAGGTATTCGAACTTAATCGGACTCGTATATCAACATTTTTTTACCGAACTTGTCAGGCTACCAATTTCTTGCGCTTTTTTTACTAATTTTCGATTACACACTTCACTCATCTGATTCACCTATTCCCACAACCCACCAGCGACGCCACTAGCCATTAAGGCTCATCGCTTGACACTCAATGTACTCGTAGTTGTGAGTTAGCTAAGTGAGTTTCGCCTGAATTTGTGTTGGAATGTGTGAATGTGAGTGTGTGACAATAGAAACCCACTTCACTTTGAAGCTATTTATTTTATGATTTGCCACGTTTGGATGTTCAGTTTTAGAGAGTTTTTTTACCTCTTTTTCTGTGTTAGCCGGTAAATTTTTATCAAAATGTTAAATTGTTGTTGTGTTATCATTTCATTGCATGGTCATGCTGAAATACTTTGCGAATTATGATGCGAATATTTGTCAGTTGGTGGAGATTTTCTGGTAAATCAAGTCAAAGCTTAATACAGTCTGCCATTGTTATATTTCGTGTCATTGACCATAAATCATCTAATCTACATATCGACATGACAAACTTATAAACGGAAAGTCCGTACTTTTTGTAAATATTGAAGTTTTCAAGGCACTTACAGGGTTTTTTGTTGTTCGTAAATTCAAATCCCTTAGCGCGAATACAGCAAGCAAACTGATATGAGTAAAATTGAACCACGAAAAGTTACTAATTACCAAAAAGTGCCAAAGGGATGCAGAATACTAGCAAATGTATATTTATGGCGTACGTTTTGATGTTGCTCCACAAATGGAGTTTTTAGGCCGTGTCCGAACGTCAGATTAATTTTTTATGAAGAGCTTTTTCATGGCAGATGTGCACTCGAAGGTTTGCCATTGCCTGTCGAGGGGCGACTGCTATTGGAAAACAGCGATTATAGGCCACCTTATTTATAGGTCAAACTTAGTCTATGTAAGTAAAGCCTCGCGATGCCTCTCAGTTATATATATAATTGGTGCTTACAACCGTTTTGGGTGTTTGGCCGAGCTCCTCCTCCTTATTTGTGGTGTGCGTCTTGATGTTGTTCCACAAATGGAGGGACCTACAGTTTTAAGCCGACTCCGAACGGCAGATATTTTTGTATTTAGGAGGAGCTTTTTCATGGCAGAAATATACTCGGAGGTTTGCCATTGCCTGGCGATGGGCGACTGCTATTAGAAAAATGTTTTTTCTTAATTTTGGTGTTTCACCGAGATTCGAACCCACGTTCTCTCTGTGAATTCTGAATGGTAGTCACGCACCAACCCATTCGGCTACGGCGGCCGCTTCTTAGTTATAACTGGGCGGAAAATTCGTTCATTTACAACAAGGCGAATCTATTAAAGGGGGTGTTGGTAAATCAGCTAATTTTTTTTTTTTTCGCTGTATCCATGTTGCTGTCAACACAGAATAAAGCAAAGCGAATTCATTTTTTGTTTTCCACTTTTCCAATACTTTGCCGTGACAATCAAACGTATCAAACATTGTTGTGGGTGTAGTCCCACCACCTTTAATAAATGCGCTTTGATTAACAAGAACTAACGTCGATAGCCAACAGAGAGGTGTTGCTACAAGTGGAATTGATTTCTACGTCAATAAGGATTGATCAGCGCCCGCTTTGGCAGTATAGCCACACGCCGTCCAAAATAGTTCCCCACCATAATGATTGCGTATAACTCAGCAGTACAACTTAGCATTTTCAAACATTTAACCTTAAGCGCTGCTAGATGCTTAGCTTTGTGTTAGGATAGTCTTAAACTGATTTACTTCGGGGTGTCCAAAAAATTCAGAAAGTATTACTCTGGGCCAGATCTACTTTCCTGCTGCTCAAATAAATGTCTAAATTTTTTTTGACTGTCTTTCGGGAACAAATTCATGATGGGCCACAAAGAATATGGAATTCGAAATAAGAATTTGACCGAACATAAATATCAAAAGGTGGAGGTAACCACAGAAATTTTTGGTGATTTCTTCTGTACACTTCTCTGCTTCCAATTTGAGTTTGAAAGTTACGTAAATACGTATTTTATCTTTTCTGTGTCTGAAAACTATTAATCCGGGTATATCTGTTAAAAGTTTATTGAATTGCTTTAAACCAGTCACCTTAAATTGGTAATAGCATCTTTCCTGCTCATTAGGATCGAAGTACAATAATAAAAATTACTACAACGGCCTACTTTCAGGCGTGATTTCTTATTGAACAGATTTATTTGCAATAGAAAAATAAGATCCACTCTCACAAATTAGAGTCAATTTATTTTATTGATATAAAATTAAACTGTTCTTTGAAATTCGGAAGGATAACTGAGTTCTTTTTTATAAAAAATTAATATGTGTGTCGAAATGTGTCGAAATTTCATTACACATTAGATCATCTTTTGTTCTATCATCATTATTCAGATTCCCAAATCAAGTTAACGGATATGGAAAATAGCAAAAATACAATCCAACATCGCATAGCCAGAGTGGCTGAGAGGACGAAGGCGCTGATGGATAACCCTCAATAGAGGTGGTTAAGTCAGTCTACTATAAGTAGGCGCGGGTTCGAATCCCGTCTCTGGCACAGAAATAAATTTTTTGCGCATACCACGACCTTTTTTATTTTTTTTACGCACGCGCACAAACAAGAGAGAGAAACAAATGTTGTTATGGCAGATACGTTGATATGAGTATTTAGCAGCGTCACTTAGGGTGTCATTGAAGTCCATATATTGGTCGTAAATATATCATAGAGAAAAATTAGTTTTAGCTAAGAAATCAGAATTAGTGCGTTTTAAATTAAATGCAATATCGGGAGCTGACAGCTCACCGCAAATTATTCGGATTTGTATGTGAAATCAAAAAATAAAAAATACAGTTGTATAGACACACTTAAGTGCATACACACACACATGCATGCATATGGTATATTAAATAAACACAATGTTTATCGCGCACCGAATCATAGGCCTGTCAATAATATTTCTACAAAAAAGTGACCAGTCAACTACAGTGGTGACCACATAATTATAAAAGACATTAGCCAATTGAAGGATGTAATTCGGTGCCTAAGACCCATTTCGAATGCTCATTTCAAAATTTTTTCTTAACAAAACAAAATCACACCAAATCATTTCAGGTGCTCGATTTATTTCTATTTACTTGGTAAACTGTAAAAAAGTTTTATTTAACTAAATTTTAAAAAATTTAATAACTTTTTTACTTTATTGTAGTTCATTATGTGCTCACCGCTGTAAATGCTAAGTTGAAAACCCATAGGAAATTACTAATAAAAAAATATCTGATTAAGTTTTTATGAAAAGCAAAATCAATCAAAAAACACACCGCTGAGGTGTATTATTATTAAGAATTACGTGAGCTTTCAACCAGCCGAACATCAGCATAAACGAATTTTTACAGAGGCAGATAAAAGATCAAATGATTTGGTACAAACGAAAATGTCATTGAATTGATTTTTCTCTTCACCATTTCACTCATTTAATTTGAATAACTTAGAATTTTTAAAAAAGCCAAAGGGGAAAAAACTAAACATAAGTCTGTACATACATACACAAACAAAAGGAAAAAAAACTTTTGACAATATTTGAGTTGCTAATTAGTAGATGAAGCGAGAATTCCGAGAATTCGTTGAGCTCATGCGAGCGTTTATAAAACTTTTGAGTTGACAGCAGAAATATACAATTCGCAGGTGCCAGTGATCGGCTCCAACGCTCTCATTCGCAAATACATACGTGATCATATGTGCTTACAAATGTAACTATCCCTGTAGGAAATTCAATTAACTTTGAGCTCATTATAGATGCACTATTTCTTAACCATACTTAGATGCACTTATATTATGTATACACCTGATTCTCTTTTAACACGGTAGATAGTACGTTCCCAAAACATTCGTGCAAAAAGAGAATTAGGTGAAAACATTATTAAAAACATTATTTTTAGATTTCGTTTAAGAATTTATTTTGTGCTTACACATATTAATTCATTAAATATATTATAAGAAATAAATTATGAAACGGTGAGAGCAAAATCTGCCGAGCCTCAGCGACTTTTCCTGAGACTAATTTGATACATGCGTCGAAAAATCTCACGCTATATGAAATTCAAGAAAAATTCTTAAAATATTGAAAATCGTGTAAAACGAAAATTAGGTATAAGTACTTGTCGCCCAAGAATAATAGAAGTGAGACTTCGCCCATCAGAGAGTGAGTGACGTCACATTAGCTGAATTGTGCAGTGTTGCCAACCATTTGCTCTTCGCAATAAATTTAGTGCTTTTTTATACCGAAAATGCGAGAATTTTGAAGTTGCGTGTTTGTTTCTTTTTTTTAATTTAAAGCTACCGAAACTTTAAGTTAAAAAAAAACTGTATTATTATACAAAAGAAGATTAAAAAAGGCCACTCTGAGAAGATGAAAGTTAGTTGGTTCTTATAAAATTTGATATTTTGAAAGTGTGAATTTAATTTTTTGCTTCTTTTAAGGTTATGAAAGAATATTAAATGTCCCTATCTCAACTCTTCTAATATTAATAATACCAGAAAATACTAAAGAAACTATAATGACATTTTTATAAAAATAGTACCTTATCTAGTTATTGTACATAACCCCAAATATAGCAAAAAAAGTCGTTCCCTTAACAAAAGAGTTTCGCTTAACAAAACAAATAGTAATAAATTAAATTATACATAACATTTATTTAAAAAAAACGTACATTTTAATGACAATTTGTCACGCATACAAAGTTCTTTAGGTAATTCAATAAAAATTTGGCGTTTTATTTTCTTTAAATGGGCACTTTAGAGAGTTTTTATATCTAAAGCTAGGCAACACTGCAGTAGCGAGAGAGGGATTTGACTGCTGGAAGCAGAAGAACACCAACAACAAACGCAACTGCGGCCAATGCGGCCAGATGTTAAAAAAAAGTAAAGCTAAATAAAACTGGGTGAATTATTGAACTAACTAACTTTTAAAAAATTTATATTTTACAAAATTATAAACATTACTAAAAAAATGTTATGAAAAAAGAACTAAAACTCCGAGACTAAATAACAAACAAAAAATGCTAAACCAAGTTACGAAAATGGTAATCTGGCCATACTGGTGCTAAAACGACGTAACTCATTGTCAAATTTGCAGAGCGCAAAGTAACAGTACCACGATAGTCGCCATCTCATTTTTAATTCCATCATGCATTTTTTCCCCCACTGGCTCCCTGTCCAGAGATTTTGAAGAGAATTGATGAGTGGTCGGTACAAACTGTGCACTTTTCTTTAGTCTTAGTTGCATGTTTAATATCCATATTTAAAGCAGTTAGCTCGGCTGCTATGCTTTCAATTTGACATTTCATTAGGCGTATGAGAAATGCAGTGATTGATTCGATGGGCAAATAAAACAATAATCAAAAAAGTGCTACTTGTTGCATACTTACAGGCGAGAAGAAAATTAAATGCAACTCGCTTACTTATAGCACGTATGTACATACATATCCTACACCCTTTTTGGGTATTTGGTCGAGCTCCTCCTCCTACTTGCGTCCCTCCGCATGCGTCTTGATGTTGTTTCACACATGGAGGGACCTATAGTTTTAAGCCGACACCGGAGCATAAGTAAACAAATTGATTCATAACGAAAATATAATTATTTTGCGCTTTTTGTTTCAGAACAGATGTTTTTTATTTATTTATATGAAATATAATTGTAAATAATTACATTACAGTTGTAAGGCAACTCCGCCTGAACATTTTTTTTATATTTTCGCCCTTACTATATTTGAAACCAATCAAAACTTAAACGCAGTGCTTGGGTTAAAAGTTGTCCATTTTAATAGTTGACTATGATATTTCTGACAGGGCATGTATCGTTCCATTCATGCATATATATATCTGTACGTCAACTACTCAACTATAGCAAAGGCCTACTCAAAAGCGTATCGCAATGGTGGCGATCGTGACATGCTAGATAAGAATAAATAATAATAGCAACAACAAAAACAAAAACAACGATTCTCAAAAGTACAGCAGAGCGTATGTGGAATTAATTAGAAGTCCCAAAGCTTGAAGCTCAAAGCTTTTTAAGTGCTTTTAACGGTAGTCGAGTTTAGCTGACAGATATTTTTTGAGCATTGCATTCATAACGAAACGAAACGAGCGAGCGAGCGAACGTTGGGCATCGGAAGAAGATCAGTAATCACATAATCGAATGATCGACACCCGTTGCACGATCCAAATAGAAAAGCAGAAAATTAATATAGATGATATAAAATTTTGTGCAGGAGACAAACGTAAAACGCCGAATCGCAAACGAAACCAAATTCAAACGAAGTAAATTAAAAAAAAAAATAAACAAAGAAGAACCAATATCGAAAAAACGAATTAAGTTAAAAAAAATTTAATTATTTTGTTAATAAAAATTTAAATATTTAAACGAAGAATAAAAAACAAACGAAAAATAAACAAAAGCGATTTCAGCAAAACAAACGAAAAACTGCTGAAAAAATATTTTAGTTTTTGATGCAGCTGCAAGAAAACGACGATCTATCAACAAAATAAATTAAATCAAACAAATAAAGAAAAGCTAAAAGCTGTAAGTAAAACTATATAAAAACAAACGAAAAAGGAAAAACAACGAAAAGCATAAAAAATAAATAACGAAAATAGTAAAATAACGGAAACGAGTGATACTTGACTTTAAATAAATTTAATCAAAACGAAGAGCGTAACAAAAGGCGCATTAGTTACAGTTTTTTATAAGCGAATTTTTTCCAAAGTGACTAACCAGCCGCGGAACTAAATGAAAACATTATCGAACAAATTTAACTGGGTATAGAATCAGTTAAAGCAGAATGCGATAATATTTTTGGTGAACAATCTGAAATAAAGCGAAATCATAAAACATAAAAAAGTAAAGAAATTTTCTTGCCATATCTCTGTTATCAGCTGAGAGACTTAAGCTAAAATAGCAAAAGTGAAGCAAACACTTGTAGATAGAGAGACGCAGAAAAAAGTTAATTGCGCATAGTACATGAAAAAAGGTACTGTACCCACAAAGACACTGGGTAGATCCAAAGCAGCTAATTAAAGGTGAAGCAGTTGCGAATACTGCACGAACGAGTGATAAATAAAAGATACTTATACAAACTGTGCATTACACACAGCCCACAAATATTGAATTAGACAATAGTGCAAGAAAAAGTGCTTAAAGTATTGCAGTGAAATTGAAAAGCAAAGCGTCACAAAAATATACGACTATTACTGCAGTGAGAAAACAGAGAAAACTGTTGCAGAAATACATTTTTTTTATAGATTACATACCAAGCAAATAAGACAAGCGAAATACGCTAAGCAGCACAAACTGTAAATAGTTAGATGCAAGAAATTGTGTGCTGATTGTGAAAAAAACGTGTGTGCCAAAGCTTAAAAATAAGCCAAATGGACTTGAGTGCATAACAGAACTATTAATCAAGTTCTATGAAAACCTTATATGTATGTGCTTAAGTACACAAATAAATTAATAAAAACAACGAACGTGTCCCAAGTGCTGTTAGAGCACCACTTGCGGTGTATCACACGTACCTACATACGAGCACATACCTACATGTGAACAATGTGCGCTTAAGATAGCAGCCAATCTTTAATGAAACAATAAAGTATACATTTTCGAAAGTACACACACACAAACACACGCACACACCCTCAAGTAAATACACAAGTTTGCAATTTTGATTCTCAAAAAGAAGTGATACTAAAGTACAAAGTAAAAGTTGATATAGAAACGTGTGGTAAAAGGAAGAGGCGAACCGGTTAGCGAATTGCAAAAGCATTAAAGTAAAAATAAATTTATTGATCGAGCGGCGATCAACGTGAAACACAAAAAGCGGAAAGAGAGAAAAACTAAACAAACGACGCAAAACAATTTGCAATTGTCGAGCTGTTGCGAGGTTAGTAGAATGGTAATTTTTATGTGTGATTTGAAGTGCATGAATGGCGGGGAATGTGACAGAACTTTATGGAGTGCGAGGCAATGGGCATCAAAACCACTGAAAACTAGTTTAGTAAACTATAAAAAAATTTATTAGCAGCAAACTTGCATTGTCTCGGCAGGAGTCAACCAAATGGAATAAAGTTTCAACCGCACCCCGACGTCCCAGGTTATAGGGTATTTTTTTTATTTTTCTTTTATAATTAAAACCAGAGACGTGGGTGTAGCACAGCTTGTGGCAGAAATTGGATTGTAAAGAGTCTTGAAGCATTGGGTTGGCAACTAAGTAATTGCGGATTTCACTCATATTTGATAGTTGGCAATTCAGCTGGCAATCAGTAAAAAAAGTTGTTTGATCGTTTGCGTAGTTTTCGTTTGGCATTCGTTGAAAAATGTAAAATGAAAAGGGACATTTTCGTCATATTTTGGTTTTTTATTTCGGCAAAGAGAAAACCGCACAGCAAGCTCATAAAAAGTTATAGGCTGTTTATGGTGACGAAGCCTTAAAAGAAAGGCAGTGTCAAATTTCGTTCTGGTGATTTTTCACTCAAAGATGAAAAACGCTCTGGTCGTCCAGTTGAAGTTGATGACAGTACAACACGTGGGATTGCAGAGAAGCCTCATGTGTCACATACATGCAATGAAAATTACTTGGCTATGTTCAAACACTCGATACATGGATTCCTCACGAACTAACGCAACGCATTAACAGCTGCGATTTGCTAAAGAAACGTAATGAAAATGATCAATTTTTAAAACGACTGATAACTGGCGATGAAAATGGGTGGTTTACAACAATATTAAGCGGAAACGATCATGGAGCAGGTCAGGTGAACCAACTCAAACAACATCAAAAGCTGATATTCATCAAAAGCATGTTTTGTTATCAGTTTGGTGGGAATACAAAGTAATTGTCTACTTTAAACTCTTACCACCCAACATCCCCACCATCCCACATCTTCGGCCACTCGGCAAAAATTATTGGAGCTCGGCTGGGATGTTTTGCCACATCCACCATATAGTCGTCAGCTTGCACCATCTGATTGCTTTTTGTTTCGCTCCTTACAAAACTCCTTGAATGGTAAAAATTTCAATAACGATGATGATCTCAAATTGTATCTGATACAGTTTTTTGCTAATAAAAACCAGAAGTTTTATGAATGTGGGATTATGATCATGCCTGAATGGTGGCAAAAGGTCATTGATTAAAATGGGCAATATATTACAGAATAAAGTTATTTAGTTCCATGAAAACATTGTCTTTGGTTTTCTAAAAAAACTCCCCAATTACTTAGTTGCCAACCTATTACATTAGAGCAACCACAAATACAAAAATGTTTATTTCCGCTACCCCGCGCGCATTTCCGGGATAGCTTGTAGATAAAAAAAAGGCCTGCAAGCAAAAACTGGACATTTGTTGTGGGGAAAACCTAGTCAGTTTGGGTTTAAAGCACTAAACTTAAAAAAACCAAAAAATTGTGTGTGGCCCAAGAAAGTTAAAAGTATACTCGTTTCAAGTTTCAAGAAAAGTGACATAATTCAAAAATACAAAATACTGAGTTGGGTCAGTTTTCTAGATAAGTGACGCGCCAATTCGATCACCTGACAAAACGACACTAACGCCATCTCTCAGAATTGCTTCAAGATTCGCTTATGACGCTTTTCCAGATAAAAATATATAAACTCTGTAGTTGATTTTTGCTTTTAACGGCAAAACTCCGAATTTGAGTTAATTTCGAGTTGTGTCGCTTTTCTCGAAAACCATCGATTTCTCTTCCAAAAGTGGTTTGGTGAAAAATAATACTAAAACACTGTCATGTAGAATAAAAGCAGGAATATTTCTTTCATATACGAGTATACTTTTAACTTACTTGAGCATCCGTCCTTGAATCTTTAGAGATCAAGATAATTATTAGTTTTAAAAACTATTTTTTAACAGCGAAAATAAATGCTTGAACTGCAGAAGTTCTAACTTGATATATAAGTAAATTTAATGTATGCACAAGGTGGCGCAAAATGAATCATCCAATTTTGTTTCTGATTAACTATTTTAATAAATAAAAAAAATTTAGTATGATGGAAATCTTTATTTTGACCTTTAAGCGTTCCATTGTTTGTCTGTTTGCATATGGCAGTTGTCTACTTCACGAGAGCCAAATATGATTGACGTACGACGCCATTTGTAAATTTTATAAATATTCGAGTTGATTAATTTTGTGCCACCTTGCACTTTCATTCGACATATCGTTTACTCAAATGTATTTCAAGTTTTACCCCATTTGGTAGTAAATTTTTGTGCTTTTAGTCCAAGCAGACTAGGTTTTCTCCACCACAGAAGCCACGTTTTTTTTTTTGCACATCTTTTTTCATCTCTAAGCTGTCTGAGAATGCGCGGGAAGTGCCAAAGTTAAACACATTTGAAACTCCCATACAATTTGTGGGTGTTCTAACATACATACATACTTACTCGTACATATACCTAATATGCCACCATAGCCTTTATATTACATTTCCTAGTGGGTGAGTATAAGGAAAGGCTACGCATATTCTTCCGCTATAGGCGTTGCAACAAGATCGTGTGAAGGAAAAAGCACTTCACAGCTATTCTGTAACTTTCCCACACTGCTTGGGACATAATTTTCAGATAGTCTATATCGAGTGTCTGTAGTACTCTCCGTTAGCTATAAAGTTTGTGCTGAAAATCTTTTTTTGTCAACTTTCTTTTGCATAGCTTCAACGAACTCAAATTTTGTTCCTTTTAAATCAGACTTCAACTAAGGTAGCAAATAGAAGTCACACACTATTCCTTTCGGCTATTAAGGTGTATAGTCTCTCATTGGGAAGTTAAATTTAACTAGAAATCTTGGAAGGCAATGTATAATAAAATGGCGCCGGTGCAGAACACTTCTTGCCTTTCCGTAGATCGGGTCGTTTTCGTCTTATTATTTCAGGGAGTTCAGCAAAGATTTGTTTACAGAACCACATGCGACAAATAAAAGACTTCACGCGAAGTTTGCTCTTTTTAAATTTAAACTGCTTTTGCAGCATAGCATCCCCATTTCAATATTTCCTAACGTTGCGTCTCAGTAACGGGGTTATGTCATTCAGATTCTAGCACTTTTTTGAGCTCGAAATATTTATGTAGCTGTCAGTGTCGAAATAACACGACATTTAAGGGGTTAGGGGTAGTCAAAATTTTCAAAAAATTGGATTAATTTTCTTTAAGCGCAATAGCTTAAAAATATTGTGTGAAAATTTGAAATGAATCCGACAAATACTTTTCGAGTTATTCAACAATTAACAAAGGGCACTCGGGCGCTCCGGAGCGGAAAGCAAAACTTTAAACGCATTTTTCTCAAAACTATGTTTTTTGAACTGTAATTTAAAAGCTGTTTGAAAACAAAGCAATTGCCCAGCAAAAAAAAAATGATTGAAAATTAATTTTTTCGGGCCTCTCACCTCCTCCTAACCCCTTAAAAGATAAACCAGCGGTTGAGATATTCTTTATGACTACAAATACAATTTTATTTTTCTATAGATCTTCTATTTTGCTGTTTATAACAACAAAGATTTATGTATTTTAACTTTATATACATAACATAGGCTTTTTTGTTTTTATGAATACACGAAGGTTTTTTGATAAAAAATTTTCAAAATTTAACAAATCAGTTACAAAATCTAAAACTTTTATTTACATATATGGCATTTGTTGTAGAATGAACTAGATTATAAAGAAAACTTAATCGAAATTAAAAAAACAATAAAGAAAAGTATTTAAAACTGGTCGAAATGTCGCTCCGTATGCAACTACATAGTCTTAGTTCGCCATTTTTTGTAGAACTCATATCTATGACTTAACATTCTTAGCTTGATATGACTGATAAATTAATATGCTCGATAAGCTTTCGATAAGATCAGTAAAAACAAAGAAATGTGTTGTGACTCAAAAAACAAAGTAAAAAATTTATTAAGCAGTCATTGAAAGTTTGAATGATCGAGCAACTTAATCAAATGTATGGCATGTAAGTACATAAGTACACAAATTTAGTTGATATGAAAAACAAGATCTAGAAAGAATTATTATATATACATATATATATATATATTTATGGTGTGCGTCTTGATGTTAGGAGAGCTCCAACGTTTTATGCCACCTCCGAATGGTAGATGGTTTTTTATGAGCAGCTTTTTCATTGCAGAAATGCACTCGAAGGTCTGCCATTGCCTGAGAAAGAACATTTGAATATAAGTACGGGCATAAATATCAAGCTAACACATTTACAGTTAAGCAAAAGGCAGCCGAAACTTCTTCCATATTGATGTTGAAATTAATTGCTGTTAATTTCATTCAGGGTTAGCTCCTACTAAGATAAATGCTAAGAAAATATGCTAAGCTGTAGAATTACCTTTGTGGAATGCAGTTTTTAAAAGATCACATAACCGATCACAAAAGTACGCCACAGAGTAGGGTCCTATCACCACCATGGTGGGCATCGATAACATTCATAAACTTCATAATTCAGAAACTGGAAACTCCGAATGCAGGCTCTGCCACAATTAGTTGTAATGTCTCAAAAACCGAGTGGGGTTTCGTCACAAAGAACTGACGACCTACCCAAAAATGGTGTATACCTGTACAACACACTCACGATGTAAGTATGTAAGTGCTCATAACCTTAGAAGTAACTAAGACTTTTTGACTTTATGACTAAAAGCAGCACAAGATAGAGAAAATTGGAAATCAGTGGATGAGGCCTATGTTCAACTATGGACGCAAACAGCTGGTTGATGGAGATGATATGATGATTTTATGGTCATGATTTCTGATGTACCACTGCCCCTGAACTTCACAAAAGACATAAAAGAGTAGAACATGCAGGTACTCACACTCAGGTTACTCAACAAAGAACTGCCCTCAAGATTGGGGCTTCGCCTTAGACTAGAGCTACTCTAGCTCGTTCCTACTACAGTCGGTTCTACACTACTGGGGCAACCCGGATTTATATCTGACCAAGAACTGTCACTTTTTCTGTTTCTTCTAAGACTTATCGTATACTCTTTGCCAAAAATTATATAAAGGGTGGCGCAAAATTAATCGGGTGGCGCAAAATTAACCATTCAACTTTTTACTAAAAAAAAAATTATTTTGAATGACGGAAATCTTTATTTTGACCCTTACGTGCTCCATTGCTTGTCTGTTTGTATGCTGCAGCTGTCTAGCTCACAAGTGTCAAATATGATTGCCGTAGGACGATATTTGCAAATATTATAAATCTTTCCATAATTGATTAATTTTGCGCCACCTGTTAAGTATACATACATGTACATACATATATCAAGGGCATTAACGTATGTATGGAATCAATCAATGGGCGGACGGACGGCAATCAAAATAAAAATTTTGCCCATTTCAATTCGTTCCTAAAGTAAGAGTGAATGTGAACCCGAGTCAAGTTAATATATCTCAATATTTGCTCGAGCTTTTCGTGTGCTTGGACGGACAGGCAGTCGAAGCTAAATTGCATCCACCCATCATATAAAGGGTGGTTAATCGCTTTCCTTAGGCTGCTAATAACAACTTTTATGTGCAATGAGGAGAATTATCTAGAAAGGAAGACTACTATAGGTATTTTAGAAAAGTGAAAACAGTTCCAAATTTCAAAAAAAAAAATATACTAATATTTTCAACTTTTTAATTCGAATTTTTAGAAAACTTTTGAACATGCATTTTTACAGCCCATTCAATTTTAATAGCATAAAGTTGAAGTTGCTTAAAAATCGCGCTGATTTTTCACAACTTTTTTCATTTTTTTTTTTTTTTTTGCATACAATGGCGAACGTTTTCTGGCATTTAAAGCACACATTCGGAAATCTTTAGCATGGAAGAAAATTGTCAAAAATGTCAAAAGTTTTCTAAAGATTCTGATTAAAAAGTTAAAAAATTTCGACGACAATTTTTGAAATTTGTATGATGTTCGTACGAAGCTTGGAACTTTGATTTGTAGAGCCTTCGCTATACAATGAATTATATTTTCATATAAAATTAACGAAAGAAACTAGCATGAAAAATTTTGTGAACATTGTAAAAGGATAAAGTGACTTAATTATGTGTGCATAAGTACCCTATGATCAGAAAGTACCGGGAATGTTTACATAAAACAAAACAGAGTTAACTTTCAGTCAAATTAATTTTATCTCCTTCAAAATATGACCCGTCTGAGGCAGCATACGTGTGCCAACGTTTAACCCAGTTCTCCATGCACCCTTAGTAGCTCAACGAAGGGATGGCCTTCAGCTCCTTCACCGCATTCACTTTGATCTCCTCTATCGACTGAAATCTCCTTCCAAGTTGAAGGGAAACAAAAAGAAGTCGCACGGGGCCATATCAGGTGAATGCGGTGCTCGCTCGATGCTATTTACTTGGTGTTTGGTCAAATAATCTAGCACAATTTGGGCTCGGTGCGATGGCGCGTTATCATCATGCAAAATCCAAGAATTGTTTGCCCCCATTTCCGGCCGTTTGCGACGTACAGCATCTCTCAAACGCTTCAAAACGGATAAATATAATTCTTTATTGGCTGTCTGGTCCGATGGAAAGCACACATGGTGCACTACGCCTTGGCAATCGAAGAAAACAGTCAACATCATTTATCACATCACTAAAATTAGCCAATTTTCCCAGACTCATAATTTATAAAATGCATTCGCTTGAGTTAAATGCCTACACGCAAGAAATTTTACTAATATACTTATTAACAATTTTAATTTTCTGAATTAACACTAATTTTATAAATAAATCTCAAACATCAACTATTTTAAATAAATATGTAATTTTCAATTTCCTTTGAATTTTCGATTTTGTGAATTTCAAAATGCTATTTTGAGTTTCTCATTTCCGATGAACATTGGTAATGTTTTCCTAATTGTCGAGGATGAGTTGGCATCAAGAAGCATTAAGCTGATGACAGTCAAATTGCCCTCTTAGTCTGGGATAGAAAAAATTTAAAAATACAAAATTTCACAATTATTTCATTTTAGTATTAGCTTCCAGACAGCTTATTTCCTTATAAAAATTAAATGTCATTAGCAAAAGTGCGACTTTTGGTCGCCACACACGCCTACGCACAAGTAGCTCAAAAAGGCGGCAAAACTGAATGGGCACTGAATGACACAATGTGCCGGTAATTACCTTACATATACACCCATATGGGAGCATATACAAACCTACGTACATATGTAGTGGGTATATAGTAAAATCTTGAACGCCTAAGCGTAAAACATGACATTTCACCTAAGCTAAATAATTGCATAAAAACAGAAACATTGCATAAATTTAAATAAAATACACATAAAGGCAGCTTAACCAAAATTAGAAATGATTACTAATAGCGAGATTTTGAAAAGACATTCATACATTTACACACACACACAAACACTTATAAAATGATTACTTGATAATGTAAAACTTAAGAAAGTTGTCTTATGGCCAAAATAGCAAAGGTCGCTATACTTTTAATTTTGATGGTACGTAGCAGTGCGAGAATATTCTGATTGATTGCAGAGGCTTTTGCCGAAAACAGCGACGCACTTTAACTAAAAGTGAAGTCCCATTGTCTTGTTTATCCCTTTGACTGAATCATAAGGTGTTTCTGATGAATTTTATTAGGTCATTCGAGACAATGTCCACCACTTGATTAAGAGCATCTATAAATGTATGTACAGCTGGTATTCTCATAAACCATAGTAGTGCTGCAAAACAAGCGATGGCACTAACGGCACCAAAATTTTCTTACTCGCCGTATAATAATTTTGGTTCAACGATGTAATCTTGTCCTATAGAAAATAATCGCACGAAAATTTTCACAATTTAATCCCTTTTTTTTGTTTTTGCCAAGACGATTTTTAAAAAACACTAACATGGCTCTCTTAATTGAGAAAAAGTGGCGGGTAGCAGTATTGGAGTTTTTAGTGACAGTCAAGCTGCAACTAACGCACGCTGCTATTCGAAGTTAGTCGGTAAATGTAAGACAAAACTGAGCAGTGTTGCAAAACACAACAAAGTTAGTCTTATTTGGGTGCCTGGACATTGTGGTATTACAGGGAACGAGTTAGCTGATAAATTGGCTAATATCGGCTCTCACATCAAAACTTTCCAAGTGTGTTTATGATACAATGTTGTCAAACTTTCCAATGGAGCTAAAAATATGAATAGCAATCCTCGTACGCAGTGATGCAAACGATGAGCACTGAATGCAAACGCACGCTTTTTAATGTGCTAACGTTGAGGTAAATGCGATGAAAATTTATGTAACTCCTTCAAATGAAAAATTCTCAAAATGAAAAATATTTCGTTTAACAAATTAAATAAGTATTGTAATGAACAATAAAATAATAATAAAAAAATATATTTATTGCAACCAACATCTTCTGCCCACTGTTCAAAACAATCAAGTGACACCAATTTGCCTGTTCGACTGCTGGAGTAAAACGGAGTGCTTTTCTCTCCCTATTCATTGCGCTCCCGTTGCACACATGCACGCATACTTACGCTCTTTACTAGCTCTCTGCTGTTCATTGCTGGTTTTATATTTTGCTTAACTGCAGTTAGTATTTGAAATCTATACTTGTAATTATCGCAATCGATAACTTCGTTGGCGTCTTTTCGAGTTACAAAAAAAAAAAAGATGCATGATTTCCTATCCTCTGCAAGAACCCCGAAAACAACAGAAATATTCTTCCATTCTCCCTGTTCAGGCCATGCACCTGTCACATTCTTGAGAAAAAATCGAATTTGCAACATTTTACCAGACATATAAAGCAACAAATTAATTTAAAATTATAAATTTCGCGTACTATTTGCTCTAAGAAATGTTGGCACAAATGAAAGACATTTTGTTACGTATACGACCCGTTGGCAAATTAAGTTTACCAAATCACACTCAGTGTTCTTTATAAATACAAATATTTTTGCTATTTCTTTTTTTTTTTGGTTTTTTGTAATTCGCTAAGAAATAGTTTCGCTCAATGTGGGGAATTTACAATTAAGCTTTGCGGTAAATGCTTCTGGGGTTTTATACTGCATATATAATTATTTTCATTTTATTTTATTATATAGTTTGGCTTTTCGTGCTGCCATAAACTCTGCTAACATGCCTATATGCCTGCTTGGCGGTAATCAGTTTTAATGATTTTTTATTTTTATGGCTTTTGTGCATGCTTATGTGTATTGGTAGCCGGTTAGTCGTGCCAGAGTAATTTGTGCAGCCATGTGAGCCGATTGTAAATAAATATTTGCGCAGTTTAACTATAGTTTTTCTACTTTGTTCGTTATGTTTTTTGGTTTTTTGCATAGATTTTTACACCCAATGAACAAAAACTATAGATTTTGGAACACTTTCTAACTATTTCCCAATATTGGCTTACAGGTTGTCTATCAGCACTGATTCATCTGCATAGGCTACTATTTTTATGCGCTCGCACAAAAAGTGGTCGAAAGGAGTTTAATCACATGATGTAGTTGAGCAGTTGACAGATCCGTTACTTGGGATGACTCGGTCACTAAAAGTTTGCTTCAAGAAAAGGCTGGATATTTCAGTATATGGCATGCCAGTCTGTCCTGTGAAATAATTTTGCACGAAAAGTCACGAATGCTTTAGTATTGAATCAATTGCCTTAGCAATAGGAAAGTGCTCCTTACCTAATGTATTGGAGTCTTTATAGCCTTCTGTCGATTAATTGTAATGTAAATTATTTAGCAAATTCAGCTTATTTTTTACTCATTAAGCCTGAATTGAGCCACATCGATAGAATAATTTCACGGTAAAAATGTGGTTCACTTTTCCGCTGATTTTCAGCCTATTTACTAAACGAATAACGCAAATGATGATCCAATTTCCTACTAGAAAAGCTCAAAGTCTTCCTTTAAAAAATCTTGCACGCAGTGTGCAGACAGCGGCTCAGATGTTAAATACTATGCAGTATTGACAGTGAAAGTGAAGACAAAGTATCTCGCCTGCCCTTCTCGCTTGTTCTCTGCGAGCAATTTTCAGATTTCCCCACTAAATGCATGGCGACCCTCTTTACCACCTGGTCGAAGGAAACCAAGATTAGGTTGACCTGGCTGGCTGAAAGCCATCACATAGATTTATTCGACCTTAGTGGCTCCAGATGGAGCATGACCTTACGTTTCCTTGTAGCAGGCTTCTTGTAATAAGCATGCGTCTTTTACGAATCTGAGTAAGCTCTGAAGCTCTAGCCCCGAGAGACATTCTACACTCTTATATTGTAAAGCTCCTACACATTTCATTCGGGTCGAAGGAAGCCAAACTGCACTCCAAATTTTGGGTCTCACCTTCGACAGTTTGCTCTCCTTCTCGGAAAAGGCTTCCATGCTCCCCGTGAAGGAGCATAGTGGAATACTCCGTAAGCAATTCCCGCTTGCGTGTTGCCCCAGGAATCAGCCCCGCAGACATTTGCTAGAATCTGAACCACCTCACAGACGAGTCAAGAGTCATCTCTTCGACTACACCGACGAGATCCAGGACCAAACATGACTGCAACTACTTGATCGCACAGTACATAGACAGACATTAAACGATATTCACCGGGAGACTCTTACCATCTTACTAAACTTCCGACCCCCGAATGCCGTTATCGGAGTCCAACCACCACCCATTGCTGATGAAGTGCTTTAGCTGCCTCGTGAGGCCCGCGTAACTTTGACTTAATTACGGGCTGGATATTATATTTAGAATGTTAAACTCTTACTTATCCAGAACCCCGGCATACTCAATAACTCGAACTCAATAACTACATATTCACATGCCCTCTCAAACCCACTGATCTAACACCTCTCTCGCTCTGAAGCCAATCTGTCGAAACAGTCGTTTCCTGGGCCTACCGTTATATGAGTTAGGCGATGAGGATCGGTGACTACACTGCCCTGACAGAGCCTAGTGAACTGCTACAACTACAAAAACGGAAGGGAAGAACTGGAATTTACTCGGTTTTTTTGTTTGCAGCCTTGGAGCCTATTGGCAGAAGGAGGTTAATAAAGAGGAATAAAAACATCTATTGTTCAATAGGTTTAAGAAATATCTTTTATATAAAAGAACACTCTTTGCGACCCTCCATTAGCCCATTACGTATTTTCAAAGGCTTTCAGGACTTTTTTTAGTGCCCTCCTGTCATTGTGCCATTGAGCTTTAATGTCAAATTACATTAATAGTTATGAACCTGGAAATTCTTTATAACTGTGGCTTTTGTTGCACGTTAATTAATTAATTTATTTTTTTGTTTGTTTTGTTTTTTTTTTTGCATATTTATTTCAAATTGGTGCCTTAGTTAATGAGGGACTCAGCGGTAATTTTCGTGAAATTGCAAAACCATCGCAAATGTTTGACTAATGGGAAAAGTTTTGCTTTTTTTTGCTCATTTTTACCTCCTTTTTTTTAAGTATAATCAGCTTGTGCAAAATAATTAATAACTGTATACATTTTCGCGCCGCTCCCTGTTGCGCTCCAGAAATTATGAGCGAACATACAGCGATAAATTTACATACACACATACAAAGATTTCTAAGCGACGTTGAAGTTATTGATAAATTGTAAGTGAATTTACAACAGTAATTATTTTTACAAATACCTCTCCATGCACACAAAACTGTTCTGCCTAACTAATACACCGCTTTTTTTAGTGTGAATAGCCATTTAAATTTAGCACGCTGATAAAAGCTGGTTATCTCCGAGATTGGCTTTTGAGTATTTCTAACTTTCTGCTATGTTTTCTCTGTTCGTTTTCTATTCATATTTGCATTTTATTTTCCCTCTCTCTCTCTCTCTCTCTCTCTCTCTGATTCAATCACTCATTTTCATTTTCCCAGCAACGCGCGTTTAGTCAAATCCCCACGCTCGTGCCAAAAAAAAAAAACAAGACAAAATATTTCCGCTTGTTCAACGATGATTACAAGCATTTAACAAAAAGACAAAAAAAAAACAATAACAGTATTTTTACAATGAAAACATTAATTAGTTGCGAGAGTAGCGTATTTTTAGTACAGCCAACTCATTGCAAAAATATCTTTGCGATGTTGTTCAAACATGCAAATTTATATTTATTTATACCCACATTGCCTATACATACTTTTGAAAGAATCTGCAGCACAATTTCCCAATCTCTTTAAGCCAACAGACAGATAACATAATGTAACATTCCTAACATTTCCTAAATCTAGACATTTTGTTTACATTTACACCTGCCCTTTTTGACGTTTGCTTCTTCTCGTACATCTTAGACGCTTTTCAATTACTACCAGCGTCTCGTAATGTATAAAAACTGCGCCGAATTTATCTTCTTCATTAATTGTCTTTATCTTTGGAAAATGCAAATATTTATTGTATTATTGCAACAAAAACAAAGAAAGTACATTTTTATATTTTTTATTCAATTTTTCGGTTTATATTACTTTGCTTTCAGGTCGTCAACAGCAGCACAACAACACGCGTTGAAAAGAAACGTTTACATCACATCACATCATCATCATCTTCGTCCACGTCCTCCTCGTCCACATCATCGTCCGAAATGAAGACGGCAGCACTGAAACGCGATTTGAGCGAAATCAAAAATTCCATGTCCGAAATCACCGATCTGGTCGGTCGTAATACCAATAACACGAGTAGCGGTGGTCTGGGTAGCAACAACAACTTGGCCATATCAGCATCAGCGCATCAGCCATCCATAAACGATCTCACACAATTGAATGCGCTGAACAGTTCGGATGCCATCAATAAGTTGAAGAAAAAGTACGTTGAACTCCATCACATTCTCTTGAATTCCAATTAATGCTTATAATAATGTGTTTTAAAATTTGTTTGTATTTAGAATCCGGTCATCCATTGAAAATCTCGTCGACAGCGATGCAGAACCATTGGTTACATTTCCCGATACTGATGATGATCATCACAATTTGGCCGACTTGGTAAGCGCTTCGAATGGCAAACTTATGACCAATGGACTGAATGGATCGGGCAAAATTGTTGATACCGTTAAATTCGAAGAGAAACGTACAAAGACCGAATCGAAGACGAAAGTTGTAGCCGATGGTTTCAGTACGGAGCAAGCAACTAGTAATTTGGCCGAAATGAAACGGCTACAAACGGGTGATATCGATTATCAGGAAGCTAAAGCGGCAGCAGCGATGCGAAATCGCACTGAAATGGATGGCGTGAAAACCGAGGAAAATGCCGCCGTTATACAGGTGAGTTGGAGATGAAAATTTGGAATAGGAGAGAAAATTTATTTGACAACGGTTTTGATAGCTTTGAAAATAAATGAAACAGCGCGGCGCTTTTAGAGAAAAACTTTGCTTTTGAAAAATCTTGAAAAGCAAGTCGTTTCAAAATAAGGTTTTAATACAGTAAAAATATGGAGTTGAAGGTTTTATATTTACTGTTAATATAGCAATTATTTAATTTCATTATTTTTTTGCAACCATTAGGGCGCCTAGAAAGACGGCGCTAATGATTCTTATTAAAAATGTACTGGTATGAAAGACGGTTGTTACGCGAATTAGTGAAGAGCTGATTGGCTTATTTGGTAGTTTTGTCAGTAAAAGATGGATCGCAGGCAACAAATATTAGCTACCCTGCCACTAAGAAATATTCTTTATTTTAATCGTATATTAGAATTACAATTACACGAACAGAAAGGTAACCATAGACTCATTAAAGATTGGAAACTCTGACGCGAATACTGATATAAAGGCTAAAGACTTGGCATTACAATTTACTCTAAACTAAACGGGAAGGACCATATAATACAAAAAAAGAAATGAAATTAAAACTTGCTTTCGGCAACTGTACTGTCTGGTAGGACCTCAGTCTAAGCTCCCGCTGCAAAACAAAATCTTAATCTAGAAAACGACAACTGCACCAATTCGGAAGTATGGTATAGAAGTTTGGGGCACCTCTTCTGAATCCAATTTGACAATACTGCAAAGTGTCCAGTCCAAGATACTTAGGACAATAACAAATGCCCGATGGTATATGCCAAACGCTGGCGTTCACCGGGACTTAAACATCGACACAATTGACGAAGTAATAATATACAAACTACGAGCAGAAGGCACATGAGCAGACTTCTGACGCACACAAATCCGACGATGAGGAAGCTGAAGAAAAATTCAATAAGAAGAGACTTAAACGAAAAACTCTAACTGACCTCTTGTAATGTGATAATAAGAAATACAGGGTGAACTATATGAAGTGTTACCAACTTCCCACTGCTTGTATCTGTAAAACAGCTCATGACATCAACGTCAAAATTGTTCTAATGACAGTTCAATATATTGTTTATAAGCCATCAAAAGCATTTGCGTCTGAGTTTTGTTGAATTTTGTTTCTGTGATGGAATTCAAATGTAATAGTGTGATTGCGTTATATTTGGCTGGAAAATCACAACCAGCCATTGTTCGTAAGCTCAGTCACAAAGTCAAAGTGAATAAAACGTTACAATGATACTGGTAGCATTGCAAAACGCTATGGAGGTGGACCAAAAAAACCGCAACAACGCCAGAAATGGTTCGGAAAGTGAAGGTTCGACTTGATCGAAATCCACGTCGAAATGGAAGAAAAAGAACTGAAAATATCGCAAGACAGCATTCGACGCATATTGAAAAATGAGCTAACGGTCAAGGCTTACAAGTTCCAAAAGGCACCCGATCTTTCACCCCAGCAAAAAAAAGTTCGGTGCGAAAGAGCAAAGTAGTTGTTGCGTTTGCACGAACGTGGCCAATTTCTTAACATTGTGTTTTCTGATGAAAAAACTTTCCCAATTGAGCAGTTCATAAACACTCAAAACGATCGTGTTTACTTGACCGAACGCTCATACGAGAATTTGAGCCTACGTATGGCCACTCGAAGTAATTTCCCATCGCAAGTAATGGTTTGGGCCGCAGTGAACGCCGATGGACGCTCGCCACTCGTTTTTATCGAGCCTGGTGTCAAAGTGAATGCGACTTATTATCGGAAAAATGTTTTAGAAGTTGCTTTAGAGCCGTGCACACGCAAACATTTCGGTCATAGACCATGGACGTTCCAACAGGACTCAGCATCGTCTCATAAAAAATCATGTTCCACACTTCATTTCGTTTACACAATTGCTTTCGAATTCGACAGACGGAAATCCGATGGACTATTCCATCTGGTCCATTTTGGAGAGCAAGATGAGGACTAAAAAATATGCCAGTATGGATGCGCTGAAAAAAGCGATTATACGAGAATGGGCCAAAATACCTTAAGATCACATTCGTGCAGCATGCAACTCAGTTTTTGACCGTTTCAAGGCTATAGTCAAGGCAAAAGGTAGTCATATCGAGCTAAAGTGAATATGTAATCATTTTTGAACAATTTTGTTTTTGAAATCCTGAAGGGCCATTGCAATAGCAGCAAACAAATTACTTATTGACAATATAGGTATATATATATAATTGGCGCGTACACCCTTTTAGGGTGTTTGGCCGAGCTCCTCCTCCTATTTGTGGTGTGCGTCTTGATGTTGTTCCACAAATGGAGGGACCTACAGTTTCAAGCCGACTCCGAACAGCAGATATTTTTATGACGAGCTTTTTCATTGCAGAAATACACTCGGAGGTTTGCCATTGCCTGCCGAGGGGCGCCCGCTATTAGAAAATCAATATAGACAGGTCTAATATTTTTTGGTGTAATATTTTTATTTTCAACAGTTCCAAAATATAAAAACAATTAATGAAACTTCGAGGTGTATTAGTGCAAACTATCATTGCATCCAGTCTTTCTAGTTCTTCTCTTTAAAACTTTCATAATTTTTCATTTACAATAGATATTAACTGTACATTTTCGGCAATATTGATATCAAAAATTCCCTTATTCATTCTAAATTACGAGAATTAGAGAATTATTGTTGTTGTAGCAGCACAAGCATAAATAAATCCTTGGCCAAATATAAGATCGCCATATCCGAGTCGGTTTTTATGGAACTATCATTCGATCGATTGAGATAGATGAGATATACTGATCCTTAATTCCATGTCGATGAGTCGTTCGTGTCCGGCCAATTCGTTGAGAAATAATGAGTTCTTATGAAACTACTGCACGGTGCATGTTTCATTCCATTTGTTTATGATAAAATATTATTAAAGTAAATAATTTTGAAAAAATCTCTTCGGATATGGTTAGTTAAAGCTTAGAAGATACCTTATGATTTTTTTCTAATTTTCTGTTGGGATTATATAGAAGAAATAAGCGTCGAACGCAAACGCCACATCGACATGGCGTTAGAGTGTCCCAAAAAAATTAATGTGTTTTTTTTTAACGCATACCCTCGTATTTTGTTTGAATGGTCTCAAAACATCTAAAAATAAAGTTTCATCTATTTAGAATCACGGCAAAACGTGCCGAGTTGCACGGAAACCTAAAGGTATTTGTATAGTACGGCGCGCGCGCACTGTCGGATGGATTGCGAGTAATTACTTGTTTGTTTTATTAGTAATCGCGTTTTTTTCGTGTAGTCAACATGTCAGTGGAGTTACGAAGTTCCAAAAAAGAGATATTTTCAATAGGGGACGTAAAACATCAAATTACCGGTTCTAAACTTCCCTCTAAAGGGCAAGTACTGGCAGTTTTGTTCTATAATATTCGTGAAGTGAACTTAAGTGTCAATGAAAGTGCAAATCTCACAATTCATGAGTGTATTATTTATTGGGAAAAGGCACGTATACCGACCAGATCAATATCTAACTGTGTTAAGAAACTAGTTAACTTATACCAAGTTTGGAGAGAATTGCAAAAAAATGCGAAAAAAACTCAAGAAGTGTTTGAACAGCGTCGACAGGAGTTTGTTTCAAACTTAAACAATTTGTTTGACATCGCACATGCCAATGCTCTTCAATGGATTAAAATAAATGAAGATAAGATCTTCTTGCAGCGCCAAAGAGAACCAGGTCGGCCCGGTCACTTAGCCGGAGTGGACAAAAAACTAACAAAAAAGAGGAAAGGACGCGCCTTAGAATCATCGAGGAGGAAAAGCGGCGTGCAAAAAATTTTTCATCCTTAGCACCATCAACATCATCTTGCGAACCACCACTAGAAAAGTCATCTTCTGATTCTGAAATAATAGAATTAGAAAAATATAGGCCCAGCGCAATAGAAGCCTCCTCTCAGCCCGATAAAACTTCTATGCGGAAAAATATCATAACTCCCAAGTTAGTTACCGCATTAGACAGGTGTCAGTTAAGTGTGAGGGATTCTGTATTTATAATTGAAGCTACTATTGAGGCTCTGGGGCACAATACGGATGAATTCCCTATAAGCAAGTCCTCTATCCATAGAGTTCGTACGGAAATGCGAAAAGAACGGGCTGAAGCTATAAAAATTGATTTTCAAAACAAGGTCCCGGACACGGTAACTGTCCACTGGGATGGAAAACTGTTACCAGCTCTGGATTCACGTAAAAGTAAAGAAGAACGCCTATCGGTAGTTATTACATACGATAATAAAGAACAAATTATTGCTGTTCCTAAATTGGATAGCTCGACAGGAAGGGAACAGGCAGACGCAGTTTGGAATGCTATTACGAACTGGAACCTTGAAGACAAAATGCAGATTCTCTGTTGAGATACTACTGCTTCTGACACAGGCCGCATAAATGGAGTATGTGTGCTTCTCGAACAAAACCTGGGTAGAGAAGTGCATATTTTTGCTTGCCGTCATCACGTTTACGAATTAGTACTTAAAGGCGTGTTTGAAGCGAAAATCAGTCAAGTAACTACAAGCCCAGACATCCCATTAGTCAAGAACTAAGTTTGCTAATAGGTATAATTGATAACTGATCTATCTGTTTTAATTTCAGAGAGAAACATTGATGACTTCGTCTCTGTCAAAAGCAAGTTCTTGTTTAATCGACTACAGATTGCCGACAGTTTTCTGAACAAGTGCCCCTCTTCGTGGTCAAATGATGATTCGTTTCTACAGGCTAAAAAGAAGCTGCTAGAACTCAAAGCAGTTAATGATACGGTAGAAAGAGCGGTTAAGTTAATGCAAGACTTCCATGGTTTGATCACTGTTCAAGAGGAGCAAAAACAATTTTTATTACGTAGCGTACAAGAACACAGACAGGAATATCCTGACTGTAAAAAGCAAACTTTGAAAAGAAAATTCGATGATTGATGTCCCTTTTATAATAAAAAGAAAATAAATACGAAATATGTGTTTTATTTTTATTTATTTAATTAATCTAAAAATTCAATTAAACTTTTCTCTATTGTGAGTCTATAGCTTTCATACTAATTTTTAAACTTAAAGTTTGACATCAAGTCGGCACGGGTTAATGACATCCGATCTCAATAATATTTTATATTTAAGTTTTTAGAGTCAAATGGAAACAAAATAAAGGGTATGCGTATTGAAATTCCGAAAAAAAAAATTCCCCCTTGTAGCCTGGGACACCCTAATGCACATACTTGTATATATATATATACATATGTATATACGGATAATAAGGGTGAACTAAACGAAAGTAAAGTTGTGGTAAAGCAAACTTTAAATGTACTTGAAAGAATTATTATTATTATTTTTATTAACCATAATTAAAAATGAATTCAATATAAAGTTTTTTCTGTTGTTTCACTTCTACGGATAGAAGAGCCCCTAGTTTTTTACTACACTTGAACACATAAATGAAAGAAAAACAAGGGTTTTCTAATAACAAGTGTTAGGTGTTAAACACGAGAGATGATTAACGATTTTTTATGGCCGAACTTGGATGGTATTGATCTGGACAACGTTTATTTTCAACAAGACGGCGCTACGTGCCACACAAGCTACGAAACCATTGATATTTTACGGGAAAAGTTTCCGGACCGTGTTATCTCTCGAAGAGGTGATCACAATTGACCACCGAGATCTTGCGATTTAACACCTTGCGACTTTTTTCTTTGTAGTCACGTGAAAGAGAAGGTCTACGCCAACAGCCCAGGGTCGATTCAAGACCTCAAAGATGGAATTCGTGAGGCTATCGAGGACATGGGGCAGCCACTTTACAATTCGGTTATGGAAAATTTCATGAAAAGGATATTGTCCTGTAAGCGTGATCGGTGTGGTCGTTTGCCTCATGTTACTTTCCACTATTAACGGCATACCTTCCTCTTTATAATGAAATAAACATCCGATCATATATACTAAAAAATAGAATATTTCTTTGAATATCAAAATAACACCTCTGTTTGGAAAACCCTTTATAAGGTACATACATATATCCACATATCTATTTATAAATTGAATCTGTACTATTTTCAATTACATCCACTGGGATTAAATATATTTTTCTTTGTACAATTTCTCATAATTTTTCATAACCTCAAAACAGTTAATAATAATAATAATAATAATAATAATTGGCACTTACATTCTTTGTTGGGTGTTTGGGGGAGCTGCTCCTCCAATTTTTGGTCTGTGTCTTGATATTTTCCCCACAAATGGAGGGATCTACAGTTTTATGTCGCCTCCGAACGGCAGATGAATTTTTATGAGGAACTTTTTCATGACAGAAATGCACCTAGAAGCTCACCATCGCTTGACAAAGGGCAGCCGCTATTAAGGAAAACAGTTTCTATTAATTGGTGTTTCATGCCTGGGGCCTACCGAATGTTAGTCACGCAGCAGTCCCTCAAAATGAATACAATTAGTAATTTTTGGAAGCAAACGAGGCTCGGAAAGCAGTTTAGTTTATGTGGCCCTAACCGATTTCTGTTTTTACCTTTAACGTATGTTATAATAGAAAAAGCTCTCTAGGTGCCTGCATTTGAATGAGGTTTAGTTAATAGAATGGCAATGATTTTTTTTTTTTTTACATTTGGATGTTTATAGTCAACGTGCAAATATGTACAAATACCTCATTTTCTTTTTCTGTTCAAAAACTACCATAAAAGGGAAAAATTATTTTATTTTTGTATCACTGCCATTGCATGCTTTCAGTTTACCATTTCATACGGAATTTTAGATTTACTAGGGGAATGAAATGGCAAACAAAAAGCGCAACTCGCTGCATACTTACAAGCGAAAAGAAAGTTAAATGCAAGTCCTTTAAACGTATGTACATATAAAGTAGACCTGCCTATTTATTATTGTAGACATGATCATGTTGGAAACTTTTCATAAAAACAGAACCCTCTGAAGTTCTAGTTAATCAAAGTTGAGCATTATCTAAATTATATTTGGATTACTAGACACGCCCGCATACACGAGTCTTCATAAGGATATCGATTATTTTCTGCTTGGGTTTAAACCATAAATAATTAGTATTTAATATACGCAAGCGATGAATTGATGAGTTCGTTATCTTTTGCACTACACAGAGTTTGCAATACGACAATTTACGACTCACTAATACTTGACAACCTTATCTTAGATTTTTAAATGTGTGTTTTAATACTTATTACAAACGTAATGACCTACAATTGTAAATTGGGTACAAATGGAAATGACCGAAATACACTCTGAGGTTAGCCATTGCTTGCCTAGGGCGCGCCGCTATTAGAACAAACCGCATCATTTATGTTGTCTCATGCTCGAGAAGTTTATATCGAGCACGACGTGACAACACTCAGATTATTAACCGGTATGCGCAAGCACACGCGAACGCCATTGTTCCATTTATTTAAATATGATTGGCATAAACTTGAGATTGACCCAAATAGTTTGGAAAAAGCTTATTGCTATGACAAATCCTTAACACTTGGTTGCCCGGCAGGAAAAGTTCGACCAAATGAAAATTCATGTTTGCCACTTTTGCTATTTCGGTGATATTACAAACCACTTCGCTACACATTTCGCCACTGTCTTTAGAGTGAATTACTAGGAGCGAGCAAAACTTTTTATGATGTCTTTGAAATTTAGTTTTATTTAATACCTCAGGGTATTTCACCAGTCTTACAAAACCCTTCTACGGTACATGGAATGCACGAATCGCAGTTATATAGTATTCCACAACAACAATTTGGAATGTTTACAACAACTACAAGATATCCAACAGACAACCAATTCCAACCTCAGAATTGTATCCTAACAAATGTATCCAAAAAAACAAACTGAGAATGCTTTCAGGCAACCTCAAGGCTATTGCAGAGTATGAAGTCTGCTCAAAGGAAAGGCACGCACGTTTACCTCTTCGACTTCTAAGCTTTAGGCCTGGATGAAATGTTGTAAAGAAAAGAAGGAACCATACATAATCAAGTCGAAGTGAATATCTTACATCGAAAAATACATGAAGTATATGCATTGCCACTTCAGCCCTTGCTTATTCCAAAACGAGCTGGAATGTGTTTTAGTCTAAATTTTCTACTAGTATATTTTTCTGCAAAAAATACTGGATTTTTCTGCAGGGAATGCTGGCATGCACGTATTTGACTTACAATGTTTTGAAGCTAAAGCTTTGTGAGGAATGCCACAATTCGTGCGTTTGCATGCAAACATTTATGTGATGAAATTGCAGAGCAAAAGAAGGGAAAGCCCAACAACTCGCAACAGCATAGCAGCCTTCAAATACTCAAATGTCACTATATCATTTACATATGAATGCATGTATACATATATGTAGATTAGTGAGCGCCGTAGCCAAATGAGTTGCTGCATGACTGCCACTCGGAAATGCACGGGCTCGAAACTCCGCGCACGAGGCACCAATTGATAGAAAAAATTTGTTCTAATAGCGGTCGCTCCTCTGCCGTTCGGAAGCGGCATAAAACTGTAAGTCCCTCCATTTATGGAAAACTTCAAAACAGAATTGGTGTAAGCGCTAGTTATATACTGTAAGTTCTCGTTTTATGCAGTGAATACGTTTAACAGAAAAGCGCATCTAAAAAATTCGCACAAAAACGGCTTCACTTCCCTTGAAAAAGTAGAGATGCGTTCCGTAATTTTCTAATGTCGCATAAAACCAAAACAACCAGTTAAAATTCACTCAATACCGCATAAAAGAGTTTGCAGAAATGGAAAGAAATAGGCTGCTTAATAAATTACTTCGCATGTCTGAGAGAAATTCATATAAAAGCTTAAAATAAACTGATATACAAACTTAATTAATTTCATTTTATTGAAAAGTAATGTAGTTTTATATTGTATTTTGCAATAATTATCACTACCTGGAAATTGTTTGTACCGTTTGGGTAGTGGTTCCAAACCACCTTCATCATCAGAAGAGACAGTCTCTGCAATAGATATTTGCGATAAAGACGATGGTTAAATGGACGAATGATTGAAAAATTGTGTGAGTTTTTAGCATTCCACGATTTTTGGTGACTGTCTATAACCGGACTTTCTAAACAAGCCTAAATAAGCCTGAGTATAATTATCTAAGAAATTTTTGGACGAAATACAAACCGCACAACTTTAAAATCGTATAAGAATAATCCGCGAAAAACGAGACCTTACAGTATATATAATAAGTGTATACTTACATATATACAATAGGATGACCGAAAAAAATTAATTGATTTTCAGTTTGGTTTGGTTTCCCAAAATTCAAAATAGTTTTAAAAATTAAAAAACAAAAGTACATACATGTAAGTATATCGTTTTTTTTTATTTTCGGTATACTTTTTGGGGCCACCTTAATATATTTGTTGTATAAATTGACGATTACGTCCTTTATTACGTGTCTGGCCGAGATTCTCATCCGGCTTGTAGAGGTTCTCCTCCGGATTGTGGTATGCATCCTGTTGGCCTTCTATAGATGGAATCTACAGTTTTACTTCTACTCCGAACGACTAATGCGTACTGAATGATGGCTGTTACTCATCATCATCAGCACAACATTTACACCTCGGAGTGAGCCGGTGTTTCCATTACTATTACGCTTCATACGTCTCGGCTAACTGCTTGGCTTCTTCGTATGTTCATGCTACACTGGTTGTCTTCCACATCATTTGTTCATCTACTTGGTGGCCGTCCGCCACCTTGCTACTGCCCAAATTCACACAGTTAAAAATCTTCTTTGCAATTCTGTTGTCATCCATTTGAAGTACGGGTCCTAACCATCGAAGACGTTGCGATTCTCTGAAGTGCACTATATTTTGTCCGTTTATCAGTTCTTCGATGTTATTGTTAGGATTTACTCTATAAAGAAGCCGCAGGGTCTCGTACAGAATCGAAAATTCTCAAAATTTTACGCTCAAAATCTAAGAGATAGTTTTTTAGAGTAGTAGTCAGAACCCATGTTCCACTTCTATGCGTTGGTTTTAAGTAGTTTCAGGTGTGCGAAAGAGCTTCTATTTGTCGCCTACAGTCTGACGTTTATGCAGTTAAGCAGATCAGCTGTACTCGTACCACTTGAGTTTACTCTTAGGTACTTGAAGGTTTTGGCTTTTGAATGTCTGCTAGTTTTAATTTTTTTGCTCTCATTCTCACAGTGAGTTCGAACCAATACCCAACAAATGTCAGGCGCGTACAAACTCATACGACTACTTCGGCCGCCATTGCTGACAGTTTATTAGAATAAGCGTACAATAAAATTCCCTGTATCATATCTGGGAATCCCCCGCCCTTAGAAAAATTTACCCCAACAATCGCACTTACGAACAACCGAGCCGATACTTGGTAGTCTCTGCCTTATACTCATACGCATTTACATTTACACACATTTTGGATAAATTGCATATTTGCATGTTCCTTGTACTCGTACATGCGTTTGTGTATGTAAATTTGTGTATTGCGCCATATAAAACAATCCCATTTTCGCGCCACGCCATTCCATAGCGGATAATCTTTCGTTTTGTGAAATTATATTTTATTTCGTCGACATAAGTCAAGTCGACACTGACACGCAAGGCTGACGGTGACAGTGATTAACTAACGGTTCTTTTTTTTAATAAATGTTGGTAAAATAAGAAGCTTAAGGAATTCCCACTGCTCGAAGGACAATTCAATAGAGGACATTCGGTTGGAAAGAGAGTGTAAAACGGAAACTCCTTCTTCTTCTTCTTCTTCTTCTTCTTCTTCTTCTTCTTCTTCAACTTCGAAGTAGACGCATGGAAAAGTATAAACGAAATATAACTACGAAATGGAAGTGAAGTGAAATATGAAGTTTAATTATTAAATATTTAAAATCGCATGATTTCTTTCATTGCCAATGCTTTGCAAAAGAAGAGATTAGTTGGTTTGTTAAAGGGCTAAAAGTAAATGGGAAAAGCGTCACACCACTTTCACTTGCAATGCCAAGGGCGTTAACTCACAACCAACAAAAGAATATCGATTTTCACTTTGGTGCTCTTAGCCTTTGCATTTGCCTTTTGTACGTCGTTAGGTTGGAAAAGGAGCAGCGCGTGTTTTCCGTTGGTTGCTTGCTTGGAAATGTACAATAGGTATTTTCCAAATTTATTATATAAATGAAATTTAGTTGGAATAAAGTGGCTTTCAAGTGAACAACATATGGCTGGCCAATCTGTCGCGTCGCGTTTGTTACACCAATTTTTGTGATAAGCCAGTATGTTGCTTACAAGATGTCTACTAACTCCAAGTCATTGTTTAACACAAGGAACAGCCGTATGCCATTATACAAAGCGAGCGCGTCCGCAATCCATATTCGGAAAGTTAAAGGTAAATGAGTGAATAAGGATATGTGCTCTTCTTAAAATAAATATTATGTATATTTGTCGACGTCGCCTTGTTATTATGTCAAAGTGCCCAAGCGTGGCTCCTTTCAAAAAATAAGTGTAGAAAGCATAACTGTGCATCTTACATAATATAATATTATTGTATGCTTACATATCGTATCTTGTAGTGCAAGGTGGTGCAAAATTAATCATCCGATTTCATTTATTAATAATAATATTTTACTAAACATAAGTAAACATGATTTTAAGTGATAGGAATCTTTATTTTGACCTTTACGCGCTCCATTGCTTGTTTGTTTGGGTACCGCAGTGGTCTAGTTCAAAAGTGTTAAATATAATTCACGTATATATTAATAAATTTTAATTTTTCTTATAGAGTGATTAATTTTGTGCCACCTTGTATTTGATAAGATTTGAATTTAAGTACCCACGCGAGTTTTTCAAATACATTTTTTTCTGTCACATCTTTAACACCATCATCAGGCAGCAGTACAGCTCATTGATAGCTTTAGCGCCGTTCATAATCGCCTTGCACGCATCGCGTTTTTAACTCCAATTTTCAATTTTTTTAATCTGCAATAACTTGGTCAAACCACTGACAATTTGGGCAATCTTTTGCTCGCGCTTGCATCCATGGCTTAACTCGCGAAGCATAGCAGTTATATTAATAATCGATTTTTTTTTATGTTGACAATAATTGAAAAAGGTTATTTAAAAATAAAAGGACTTTCAAAAGTGACACCTAGATGCCTTCTTCTTCTTAATTGGCGCAATAACCGGTTACGGAGGCTTTCCTCGTCCTCTGCTACCACCAGCTGGTACCGCATCGAATACTTACAGAGCCAGAGCGTTTGTTTCCATTCGGACGACATGATATAGCCAGCGTAGCCGCCAGGTCTATGTCGCCTAGATGTGAGTAATGAATAACTCCTAGACGGTACCTTTTTTATGTCATCTTTGCCATTGTTCAAGAGGACAGATGTACAATTTTAGATCATAGAGCAACACATTAAAATTATTGAAATGATCGAAATGAAAATGGTCGATCCATTCATATCGCACAATTCTTGAATTTTTTTTTTTTGGAAATAATCCGCCGAATAAGTCGACAACTCAAAGGTTGTTGAAAGAATATCCAGAAACTGGATCTGTCGACGATGGAAAAAGTATTGGCTGTCCAAAAACTGGACGTTCAGTTAAGAATATGCTGCTGTAGCGCAAAGTGTTGCTGAACAACTTGCGGCATTGATATCTCGACATTCTCAACAATTGGGAATTTATGAATCGATGGCGACATTTTGGCGGATTTTACCTGTAGACGAGCTCATGGGGGACATTTAAAGGGTTTTATTTCTCACATATAACATATCTGTTAAGAGCCGTATTTTGAATAAAAATAGTAAAGCCTAAAAGAATAAAATTTGTAAATGTTTAACTACATCTAGGCGCGTATTTTGAAAGACGCTTTACCTATTTTCGTTCACTTTCGAAACGGACGAGCACAGAATATATTTGACATTTACATAATTTTGCTTAAATGCACTACAAAAATTATATTATAATGTTAATTAGCATTCGATATTCTAACAGAAAGGCTTAACTAACACTTTTCGCGTCCTTGTAAGACCCACAACTAGTTTTATGTACGAGTACTATATCATTAAATTGATAAAAATGTGGACTTTTCTCTCTGTGATATCAAACTTTTCAAGGATTCGACCCAACTGAGACAAAATATTCGCTCCCGTATCTGTTTTATTTCATTTCATTTATTAAATCTATGATTACAGAACCTTGCAGACTGGAGAGGCATAACTTAAAGATTAGGCTTAAAAGTAATTTGACGCGTGACCGTTAAACGGTCACCGAACATTGCTCATTACAATCACTTTGTTAAGAGTGTCGGGAAAGTCGTGCGAAAAATTGTGTGTACGTGTGATTTCCAGTTACATATAAACGTAGCGACAAACAAAATAGCTTTTAGCGCACCACCGACAGCATAGCGCGATAGCCGAGCGGCTAGCAATGTGGGCTTCCGATCCAAAATCCTGGGCTCGAATCCCAAAAAAAAAAATTTTTTATATATTTACTTTATTTTGTTTTAGTTTAATGGGATTTGTGGTGTGCGTCTTGATGTTATGTTGATCCACAAATGGAGAGACCTACAGTTTCAAGCCGACTCCGAACAGCAGATATTTTGATGAGGAGCTTTTTCATGGCAGAAATACATTCGGAGGTTTGCCATTGTCTGCCGAAGGGCGACTGCTATTAGAAAAATATTTTTCTTAATTTTGGTGTTTTCACCGAGATTCGAACCAACGTTCTCTTTGTGAATTCTGAATGGTAGTCACGCATCAACCCATTCGGTTACGGCGTTTATTTATTTTTACTGATGCAAAAATAAGAAAAAATATATGAAAAAAGTTTGTTTACTGCTTACACATTTTCCAAAGGTGACGGAGAACCAAAAAAAAAGTCGATTTTCAAACAAATACCAGTGCATATGTGTTTGTAACATACAAAAGAGTGTAATTGTGTTAGAGTTTCGGTCACGCAGGTTTTGCTGGTATAGGAAGGGTGAAGACAGAGACTATTAAAAATTGCACTAAGTTCATTAAGAGACCTTGTAATGGGTACTTAATTCCAATAATATGATTCAAAACTTTAACTTGCAACGGAAAGTGAAAATTGAAAACGCAATGCTATTCGCGGTGTATTGAAGCTCCAGTAAATCCAGATAATTAATGAGACCATAGACATCTCTAAAATTGATCAAACCTTTCCTATGAGATTGTGGTCGAAGCACCAGACAGACTAGTCCACTGTCTGGAAACTGGCAAAAAAAAATGGCTTTGCGTATTAAATAAACTTCATGAATACAGCTAATTTTAAAATATTAATATATTTGCACTATACTCACAAATGAAATAAAAAACTCATATGCCCCTCGATGGGTTAACTGCTTATATTCATATTCCAAAGCATTACGTTGAATATCCAATTCAATGGAAATATCCCTTTTCCATGATATATTATTTTATTCAGCAGCATTGCGTTTATGGCCGTGAGCTAATTAATTTCACGTGTATCTTATCTTTATGCCTATCACTTGCAATGACAATAAATCGAGAGTTAGACTGCCACCAAAACATTTCAGTTGGATTTCGATTAGGTTCGATTTTTGTGGCAGTCGATTTAGAATAGCCAACTCACTCAGGTCATATACGTACGTTGTGGTACGACTGAGTAACATTGGAACCTCAGTGTTTATTCATCATGAAACCATTTAGACGCTCTTATGAAGCGTAAGATAGGACGTATCCCACACCGGATATTTCAGTAAGAGAGTCAAAAAGAGTATTTTCCTAACAACCTTGCTTTATTCCTACCTAAGGAAGTGTTCCACTGTTTCTCCCTCTTCATTGTCTCTAGAACTTCTGTAGTATTCATGAGAAAATACTCATAGCCTACCTAATAGCCAATGACCGGTGACATAAGCCACAACCTTCGAGATGTTCTGTCGTGACAGGTTAAGCAATTCTCCTGCCTTTTTCTTATCCATTTGCGGCCAAATTAGCCTTATTGTAACACAAGTATTTGCTTGATATATTGGCCTCTCGGAGAATATTTTTTTGTCCTTAATTGACAAATTGCCATAGCAATTCCTATCTTTCCTCTGTTTTCAAGACGTGGAAGATTAATACCCTCTCTAGCGAGCTCATTGGCCTTGCAATTTCCTTCAATGGCTCTATGTCCCGGAATCCATATAAGACTGGCCTTGAAGGTGGTGCTAATATCAATTAGAGCTGCCAGGCATTCCTGAGCAATCTTTGGTCTTAGTGTAAATGCCTCCATTGATTTGATGGTCGCCTGGCTATCCGAGAAGATATCTATCGTAGTTTTTGTTACGGCGTACGTGTTAAGGGTACACAGTTACCTCCTTTGTGGCTAAGACTTCTGCTTAGTAAACGCTACAGCGGTGCGGAAGTCGGACAGATGATTCTAGCCATATTTCTTTTGAAAAAAAACTCCATAGCTTACTTTATTTTCTATTATTAGGTATTATTTTCTAGCTTGAATCCATCCGTGAAAAATTTTATTTCCCTTCCAAGTCCATGGAGAAGCCTTTGAGTGGGTGGGTGGGTTTGGGGAAAGGGTAATCGATTTCAGTTGGGCTTATTCAGTATTTGTTACTTTCTAAATATCAGCATTAAAATGATTGAAAATGTCTCCTCCAAACGGCGTTGTACCTCGGCAGCTTCGACGTAAACAGCAGCCAAGGATATATTCCTCCGCAGAATCATTTCGATGATAAAAACCAAATTTTTATTATAGAAACAGATTGGCTAAAATATTCTTAAAAATAATTGTAAGGCCAAACGTCTCCTCCGAATTGGAATGTGAGTCTTGATGTTGTTCCGCAAATGAAGAGACCTACGGTTTTACATAAGACGCCTACGAATAACTGGTGAGAGGAGCTTTGCCATCGCCGAAGGGAGGGCGACCGCTATTAAAAAAAAACTTGTTGCTATTTAATGCCCGCAGTTATTATCGAACCTGGCACCTGCTATATGTTTGCCACGCATAAGCACATTAGACGATGATGACTTGGAGCTTTTAGTTCTATGAGGAACAACATTTTAGCGATGTTAAGATGTTCTATGAGAAACAAAATTTTAGCGATGTACAATCAGAGTTCTGTTTGCGGCTTTATGTAGCAAAACATTTTTTTTACATTTGTCATTCCCTGCAAATTCCTATCACATTTTCAAAAAATTTCTTTTAAATCTTAGAAAAACTTATCAACATAAAGCATAAGCTAATTTTCGTTCTGAACCACTTTTTCACAAAATGTATGAAACTGCTGCTTTTTCGACCTGCTCTGTGTTAGGCGTCTATGTTAAACAAAATCTCAACTGACACTTCTATTAACGAAAAAGTTGATGAAAAAAATATAATAAATAACACACATACATACATATGCTAGATGTTGGCAAAACGCCAATGCAATAGCAACAGCAAACATCACGTTTGCGAGAAAAAATAAAATAAATTCACTTTTTATTGGATTGACATCATAATTTTTTTATAACGACCATACATGCATATATTCAAATAAAATAATAAATGCAGATCGTTTTAATCACAAAAAGTGTTAGCAATGTAAATTAATTAATAAATTAATGAAATTTTTGCGCCATGAGCGAATTTAAAGCTGTAAGCAGCGGACTTGTATTCGAACATCCTTCTCCCACTAATTAAAAAATTATTTTTTGCATCATTGAAAGAGTTCATACGATCACTCGTGCTCAGCGAAGATCCACTACCCTTACTACCACTACTAGATCGCATATGCTACCCTGCCTGCGGTCAATGAGTTTGTGGGTGTATGTGCGCCTCTAAAGAGTTACAGTGTGCCAAGTTCAAGTTCATATACTTACATATATTTAAATATTTACAAAGCACATTTTCCTTTTGCTCTCAGCGCCCCAAACTTTGCTCTTTTGCGTTGCTCATCTGCCAAGAGCCTGCCTCTCAACGATTGGAAATTATTTTTGTTTTAATTCCTTTGGTTTTGTTGTTTTTCGCCTTCTTCGACTTTCGCCACCATCAACGCCTAACAGTATGAACCCCCAATCTTTTTGCATTCGACAATTTCAGTCTTTCGCCAACAGCTAAACGATCGAGACGTGGTTCAGTGGTTGCGAGGTTTTCCGTGAAAATTGTGTTGCGTCTGTCGCGGCCACCGTTGAATGAACGACGGTTGAGCGCGCTACGAGAGTACGAGAAGATCGAAATAAAATATTGAATCTAAGCGTATGCGTGTGAAAAATTCATTTTGCTCTTCTTCTTCTATCTTATACATATGTAGTACAAAGTGAATATGTATTTTATAGATAGAATACTTCCGAATTGTATTTATACGCTATGTTAACGCGAAATGCCCAAAACAAAGTCGAAAAATGTGTGGGAAAAATAGATTCGACCTTCGTTGACTGGTGATAGACTTGAACGTCAATTGGCGCGTCCTTTAAAAAAAAGTCATTAGCGCGTGGATAATAAGATTTTTAATTTTCGTTAAAAATTCAAATTCTTAATCTATTTTGCTATTTAGAGAAAAAATAATCAAAAAAGTCAAAAAACAATAAAGTACACAATTAGTTGAAAATAATTTGAAAAAAGCATAAAAAATAGTCTAGTACACTATTCGGAAAGCTTTGTTAAAAATAATTTGAAAAAAAATGCATTTTTTATATACACACATACGTAACTACCTCACAAATAAATCTAAATAAAAGCTCACAATATCGAAATCAGTTACATTTCTTCTTATAAACTAACCAAAAGTTTTCGCCCTGCACCAAAACGACATTGGGCGACGTTTTTATATTTAAGGACAGACAACAAGGCGCATATATGTATGTATGTGCATATATAGACAATGGCAAACCTCCGAGTGTATTTCCGCCATGAAAAAGCTATCATATTGCTGAAACAAGAACCAAAAAATCTTCGCTTTTGAATTATTAAAATAAATTTTTTTTTTCGAAAATTCACACACAAATCAAAGTTCATTTTATATACAGTTTAAAATCAGTTATTGCATTTCTTAAAGAATTTAAATTTTTATAAATTTCTAGCTTTAATTAAAATTTTTGAACTTAACGAAAGTTTTCGAGCTCAACGAAAGTTTTCAAACTTAACGAAAGTTTTCGTACTTAACGAACATTTTCGAACTTAACGAAACTTAAGTTCAGTTTTTATTATTTCGCCGCTAAGTAGCAAACGAACTAATAATACAATTTTTGTATTCGTTAAGCCTAACGAAACATATTTTTAATATATAACATTTTACATTTTAAAACTTAGCCATGCTTTTCAAACTTAATGAATGTTGTTTAGTAATAGTGAATTTGAAACTTAGGCAAAATTTTAATGCTTAATGAAAGTTAAATAATTGAGAACTAATAACAAATAAAAAATTTATTTGAATTCAGTGGCTTTTAAATTTAATTAACTTCGTTCTTAAACTTATGCGACTTACCTAAAAAACTACAATAAATAAAATTAGACTCAGGAGTTTTAATACTCTATTAAAAAAACGTGTTTTAGAACTTATTACACATTTTCAATCTTCAATGAACGTTTAGAAGCCTAAGGACAACGCAGGGTACAAATTTAACGAAAATTTTGAAACTTAACAAAATTAAAAAAAATGAACTTAAGTTTTAAAACTTAACGAAACTTTAAAATTTCGATTACATAAACACAACAAAAGTTATTTAGAAAATTTAACTAAAGTTATTGCAAAAAAAATTTTGAGTTTCTAAACTGAACGATAATTAAATTTGGTTTTTATAAAAATTAAAAAAAGTTATTTACAAACTTAATTACAAATTTAGAACCTAACGAAACTTTGAAATTTGGTCTTTACAAATTTAGAACTTAACGAAACCGTGAAATTTGGTTTCTACAAAATTAGCAAAAGTAATATTAAAATTATATCCGCTTACCTCAAAAATTGTGTAAAATTATAATCAAAAATGTTAATACTAAAACTCCAGTATGCTTCCCCTATATTTTAAAACTTAAACATTTTTCAACTGACAGAGAACACATAAAATTGATAAATATTTTCAAATGTTCCAGCGGGTTTCCCCTTAAACGGAAACTTAACATTTTTATTAAAGCTAAAAAAATTTATGAAAATTTTGAAACTTAATTATTGTTAGAAAATGAAACTTAGTGAAGATTTTGAAACTTAACACAATTTAAAAATTTAACGAAAGTTTTAAAACTTAACGAAACTTTGAGATTTCGTTTTTTAAAACATAAAAAAAGTTATTTATATTAAAAAATTGAACTAAAGTTATAATAATAAATTTTTGTTTTAAAACTTAACGAAACTTAAATTTGATTTTTAAAAAAAGTTATTTATAAAATTTAACTACAAATTTCAACTTAACGAAACTTTGAAGCTATGTTTTTATCAAAAACAAAAACGCTTACCTTAAAAATTATGTAAAATTTAAATCAAAAATGTCAATACTAGAAGCCCAGTAGCATTCCGTTATATTTTAAAATTTAACAAGTTTTTCAACTGACAGAGAACACATATAGTTGATAAATATTTTCAACTCTATTAAAGATGTTCAAATATCCGCGGCTGTAAAAATAAATGAAAATTTTAAAAGTATGTATTCCGTTACATTTTAAAACTTTAAGACAGTTTTTAAACTGGCAGAAAACAAACAAAGTAGGCAAGCATTTTTAAACTCTATTAAAGATGTTGAAAACACTATTAAAGATGAAGAAGCTGATTTTACACTAAACAAAAATTTAAAAAATTCATGAAAACTAAAAATATTAACCAAATTTTTCAAACTGAACGAATGTTAGAAAATTTAACGAAAGTTTTTAAACTCAACGAAACTTGAAATTCGGTTCCATTGTTTTGAAAATGTAGTTAAAGAAATTTTTAAAAATTGTAACAACTTACTTTAAAAGCTAAATTAAACCAAAAGCAAAATTGTTAATATTAAAAAATTACGCAAAAAAATTAAAGGTGGTTTTATTGATGAACTTAATAAAAATAGTCCTACTAAACCAAGCTTTTAAAGCCCAAAAGAACTGCAAAGCACATTTTATTAAAGCTTAAAAATAATAAAGAGAAATAATTCTATATAATAAATTTGCAATTTCAACAAAATGAAGCGTTACAAGATCTCCGTTAATTACCCATACGTAAGCTGTCAAAAATATTTTTTGCCTTCCACATCTCTTTGTGTTGTTCACACTTGTGCTCTAAATAAAATTATGTGCAATTATTGTTGTATATAAAATCCCACTTACTTCCCCTTTCAATTGTGTTGTACTTCTTATTCTGTTGTCTATACAAATCATTAACTGTTCGCGTCAATATGTCGATCAGTGTGAAGCGCACGCGTAGCTAATGAAAATTTTTTTTAACTGATCCGTGAAGATAAAATAATAACACACTGACTTGTATACATACACTCATGCATACATAATATACTTGGGTCGAAATATGTGTATAAATAAATTGAATTTCTATTTTTCCGCCACACAAGTAATATCGCTTTTGTTGACGTACGCGCGGGTACTAAATGCGCCGCATCGCTCTTTCCTTCAAGAACACAATGCCACAGCGCCTCCTCATATGCTAACAATTACTTTAGTATTGTACATACATACATAATTTGTGTTATATGTCGTATGCTTATATGAAAAATTGTGTGAAATTTTTGCAGATTATTTTTCTAAAGTCACAGTCGTCGCCAATTCTGGTGCAACTGACAAGGTGCGCTCGCAATTGAAACGTGTGGAATTTCGTAAATGCGCAGGTGTTTTCACTATATAATTTTGCATTTGTCTCATGGTCTAGCAATTGGCTCGAAAATTCAAGCAAAAACATTACAACAGTAAAATAATAAAAAAAAACTATCTCAATTGAAAATAAAAAGAAAAAATAGGACACAAAATTTTTGCCAAAACAAAAAGTAAGCACACAAACGGTAGCGGCAAAATGTCCCATCAAGCGCCTTGGTCCATACGTAAAGGAATTTTCCGCTCAAGTGGCCAATCGGATTTTGTGCCCGCTCGTTCACCCAGCCCCATCGTAGAAATGCCACTTTCGCCACCTCCGATCAACACTACAAATGGTGGTCCCCCCATTAGCCGCTTCTCGCCCACCTGTCCGCTTTCGCCCCCACCACAACCTATACAAGTAGTTTCGGGTCCACCCGGACCGCCTAACGCCGTCACAATCAATGACAACGTTGCCACCACGAAAAACTCCTCACTGTCCAACTCCGCCACTACATCTAAATCGCAGGCTCAATCGTCGTCTTCCAAGCAATCTGCGTCATCATCGTCCTCATCTTCAAAATCGTCATCAGCGTCTGGTTCATCAAGTTCAGCTGCGCGTATGTCTGCATCGTCCTCCTCCTCATCTTCGTCTTCGTCCGCATCCGCTGCGGCAGCTTCTGCCTCTCGCTCTGTACGTAAAAACTCTTGTCCACCATTTCAGCATTTTAGCTCGCCTCAAACCGCATCTCTGCCGCCACTCCCACCACACGCACACATCCAACTACAACAACAATCAATACCACAACAACCACCAACAACAGCCAACACTACAGCTTCAACAACAGCAATGAACACAAGTGCAAACGCAAGCCATACATCTGGAACATATTCGAGTAACCCGAACCTTAGCAGCACTGCAACAGGTGGTGTTTTGAAAAATGTTCGCGAAATACCCATCGTGGTCGAACGGAACAAGGTATACAAAAACGACTGAGTCAATTGAGCGCAAAAACTCAAGAAAGAGGAATTGCGCAAAGAATTGCATTCATACATGACAACCAGTGTAGATAGTCCTAATCAAATTTTGAAATTTTGAATGTCAATCGGTTCTCTAAAAAATTGTAAATATTACAAATCCAATATTTTTGGCCGAGTTTCCACTAGTCAACTTCTTCACCAACTCTTCAGCGCAAAGCCCCATAAATTCTACTCCAAGAATTTCAAAAATGTTAACTATGAGCGCGGAGTTTAATTGTTTTGGTGTTGCGCCTAAAGTTTTCATATTTTTTTAGGCATACTGTAAATATCATCCTGTGAACTAAATATGTGTTATATACTTGTATTGCTTTCTATTCATTGTTCCTGGAACTTTTTTCCTCTTTTTATCTTTTTAAGTGTTCTGAAAAATTGTGTACTGCTTTTGTTAGCCCCTCCATATCTCAAAGCTATCAAAACTTACAAGATCTCCTATCATACACAATTGTATCTTTGTAGTTACTGACGCTATGCATTTCTTTACTCATTTCAGGAAGCTCTCTCCTTACGCACTGGCGATATTACCCAACAGGCCAGCAATAATGTGGCCGCCGCCAGTATTAAAGTGCAAAGTGATACCTTCTCCGCCGACAAAAAAGCCATCTCACAATCGCAGCAATCACAAACGATGACCTCAAACGGCATCATCAGCCAAGAGAAGCACGTCTCGTCTGCATCGCAAGCGAATTACACAATGACGCATAAGGGTGTCTCCAGTTCGGGCAGTAGCATGATCTCGTCCTCTTCGCAAATGTCCGCTACCAATGGTGCACTCATCAAGCTGCACGATCTTAAGTTGGATGACCTGAAAGCACTGACATCCGGCAGCGGTCAACGTGAGATCGAGCAAGCGATTGCCAAGTACTCCGGCGTGTTGACATCGTTCGTGAATACACTGGAGGATTCAAAGGCTGCTCAAGAGAAGTCAATGTATTTGGAGAAAATCAATGAAGTTATGCAACGTGCCTGGGCTGTGCCCACACATGGACACGAGCTCGGCTATAGTTTGTGCAATTCGCTGCGCAATAGCGGCGGTCTAGATTTGCTCATGAAGAACTGTGTGCAGGGTGATATGAAAATCAAATTCTCATCGGCCAAGTTGTTAGAGCAATGCCTAACGACAGAGAATCGTACACATGTTGTAGACAATGGACTCGACAAAGTGGTGAATGTGGCCTGTATGTGCACAAAAGAACCAAATACCGAACATTCACGTGTGGGCACCGGCATACTAGAACACCTATTCAAACACTCGGAAGTCACATGTTCCGATGTCATCAAATTAGGTGGCTTGGATGCAGTGCTCTTCGAATGCCGTACAAATGATGTGGAAACATTGCGACATTGTGCAAGTGCCTTAGCTAATCTGTCTTTGTATGGTGGCGCCGAAAATCAAGAAGCTATGATCTTCCGCAAGGTACCCATGTGGCTATTCCCGCTAGCGTTCCATGACGACGACAACATAAAGTACTATGCCTGTCTTGCGATCGCCGTACTAGTCGCCAATAAAGAGATCGAAGCTGAAGTGCTGAAGTCAGGTTGCCTCGATTTGGTGGAACCCTTCGTCACCACACACGACCCATCGGAATTCGCGCGCTCAAATCTAGCGCACGCACACGGCCAAAGCAAACATTGGCTAGAACGACTGGTGCCAGTTCTAAGTTCGAATCGCGAAGAAGCTCGCAATCTGGCCGCCTTCCATTTCTGCATGGAGGCGGGTATCAAGCGCGAACAGGGAAACACCGAAATATTTCACGAGATCGGCGCCATCGAAGCACTAAAGACTGTAGCGAGTTGCCCCAATGCAATTGCCTCCAAATTCGCAGCGCAAGCGCTACGTCTCATCGGCGAAACTGTACCTCATAAATTGTCGCAGCAAGTGCCACTGTGGTCTGTCGAAGACGTGCAAGAGTGGGTGAAACAAATCAACTTTGGCCAATTTGTGAAACAATTCGAAGAATCACAAGTAGATGGTGATCTATTGTTAAAGTTAAACGAGGAGAATTTGCGTGACGACATTGGCATCTCGAATGGCATACTGCTGAAACGCTTTGAACGTGAGCTGCAAAATCTCAAACGCATGGCTGACTACTCCTCCAAGGACACAGCGAAAATGCACCAGTTCTTGGCCGAAATCGGACCGGAATACGGCACCTACACATATGCAATGCTACACGCAGGCATAGATCGGAATTCATTGCCACAGCTGAATGAAGATATGCTGATTGCGGAGTGTGGCATCAAGAATTCAATACATCGGCTGCGCATACTGAACGCGGTAAAAAACCTAGAAAATTCACTACCCAGCTCGTCCGAAGAGAATATGGCAAAGACGTTGGACGTTTTTGTCAGCTATCGGCGTTCGAATGGCTCGCAATTGGCCAGTTTGTTGAAGGTACGTCTGGCGCGTTGCACGTAGGCGAAAATTCAAAGGCAACTACTTATAATTAAATGTTTACTCATATTTGCTGACAGGTTCACTTGCAACTGCGCGGTTTCTCGGTGTTCATCGATGTTGAGCGCCTGGAAGCGGGCAAATTCGATAATGGACTGCTAAATAGTATTCGTCAGGCGAAAAATTTCGTTTTAGTATTAACACCAAATGCGCTGCAACGGTGTGTTGATGACGAAGAAGGCAAGGATTGGGTGCATCGCGTGAGTAGTTCGTTCACATTTTACATGCAGCATTCAGCGGTCGCATTGTTTGATGATTTGTTTTTTGTTTTATTGCAATTTTGCAGGAAATCGTGGCCGCTTTGAAATCAAATTGTAATATTATTCCAATAATAGATCAACAATTTGCGTGGCCCGAAACCGACCGATTACCGGAAGATATGCGCAGCGTTTGTCATTTCAACGGCGTCACGTGGATACATGACTATCAGGATGCCTGCATCGATAAACTAGAGAGGTAGCTATTGCAAGGCATAGTAATATTCCTACATACGTACATACTTGCATATGTATTTGTTTGATTTTTGAGACAGCACTTTGTAGATTTTGTATTTTATTTTCGCTATGAGGTTTACGTACAAAGAGATAATCTGAAAATTTGCTTGCAATGAAAAGAAACATATTAGTACATAGTTTATTGAAACTCCAATTTTTCGTTCTACACTTTTTCTCGATTTTTCAAATCATTTCACTGCTACACCAGATGGATATCTTTATAAAATTCCAGTAGCGGATTAGCGCGCTTGTGACCGATTATTATCGCCGGCTTATGCCTGAAAGGTATTAACTTGTCTAGTCTCTAATTTTCATTTTTTGCAAAATACTCAATTTCACAGTTTTCGCTACGGCATAGGTCCGAGGAATCATTACTGCACTCTTAATATCATCGAATTTCTATAATAATCTAATATAGCCTTCTTATGATATACCCACCCAGAATATTTATATATTTTCCAAATGTTTCATTATTTGCCGTAATTTAATAGAATTGGTATAGTACGAAATTTCTATTTACTCCTATCCAACGCATGATGGGGAAAAAAATTTTATTTGAAAACTATGAATTTGTCTCTCATAGAAAATATCATAAAAAATTGGAGTCACTTTGATAATGAAAAAACCAAAAAAAAAAAAAAACAAATACGTAAATATGTAAATGCATTCACTTTCCTTCATTTCCCCACATACACACTCACATAGTCATTGAAATAGCTACGCATGCTTTAATGCAAATTTTTTCCCGAAATTACGCTTGGAATGAAACCTAATTTAAAACAAAACAAATATACTTATATACATACGTATACACTCATACTTGTACACTCATTTATGGCAATCAATTTTAACTTTACATTATTTTATAGCATTCACTAACCCGGTTTTACATTTATGAGTACTCTCATCTAAATAAATTTTCTCTGGCCACCCAAATATAGCCGTGGCTAAAAACTTTGTTGCAAATATAAATTTTAAAGCAACTACTTGATGTTAAAAAAGCAAATTAAGTGTAACGAATCCATAAATTATAACAGTCACGCAACTCATTTTACCGCATGTTAATCTAACTGCTAACAGAGTCCTATTTTACTCACATTTAAACCAACAGTGGGCTAACAGCGCTTACAGTTTCAACACCGTTCACGACCGAGAAATCGCTAAAGAGAGATAAGACAGCTTACAGGAGCTGAGTAAAACCTAACGATGTCAAAACAACTTCTTTTTTTTTGTTTTTTTTTGCGGTGAGGCAGGGTTTAAAATGCTTCGCGACTTTCAGCTGCACCGGAACTATGATAACATTTCATCGAAAACCGAGTAGATCCAAGTAGTCGTTCTGACAAAGACTGCCCATTCTATTCTCCCTGCATCCAGGGTAGCCAGTGACAAAACAACTAACTAGTTTTTCTATTTACTAGTTGTAACGCGGAGAGCCTCTGATTGCCATTCACTTACCTACGTTCCAAGCAGCTCACAAATTTCGATCTTCGCCCAATTATCCTCTGGGTAGCTCTCGAACATCCGTTTGAGAGCGAACTAATGAGAGAAGGCGAAGCATTCCAGGATATCTGGATGTGCACTGGGTTTGTGACCCGCCACGTAAAAGTCCTTCCCCAATGAACGCAGCTTAGATACCTATATTTTCAGATTTAAAACTAAGGTCACTTTACACAAAAAAAAAATACAAGCAAAAAAAGTGTTTGTTACACAGAAAGCTGCGGGCACGTAGGCTAAACAATTTACTCGTCTACTATTTGTGAACTGTAGTAGTAGTATATTCTCTTTACTATTCTCCTGTCAGAAGTAGAGGTTCTTTCAAAATACGCACCTAGATGTTGTTTTAAAATAAGACATGTCAAAATTTAGGTTCATTCGACTTTCACTATTTTTTATTCCAAATACGGCTCTTAACGATTATACATATATGAAAAATTACATCATTGAAATGTCCACAATGAGCTCGTCTACAGGTAAAATCCGACAAACTGTCGCCGTCGATTCATGAATAGATACCTAATTGTTGAGCATGCCGAGATATCGCTGATGAAGGTTGTTCAGCAACACTTTGCGTCACACCAGCAAAATTCGTAACAGAACGTCCACTTTTTGGTCTGTCAGTCATTTTTTCCTCCTCTACAGAACCAGTTTCTTGATATCCTTTCAACAACCTTTGAATTGTCCACTCATTCTGACTATTATTTCCACCAAAAAAATTACGAAATTGCGATATGCTGTTCTAAAGTTCGACCATTTTGATAAAAAGTTTCAGTAATCTTAACGCGTTGTTTTATAGTGTGAAGTTGAGAATTTGTCTACTTCGCAAATATTAAAGATGACATAAGGACGGTACTGTCTAGGAATTATTCACTACTGACATCTAGACGTCATTTTTGAAAGGCCCTTTAGTTATCTACATCACTTTCACGGTTTTAGTCAAGTTTTCATTATTATTGTTATGGTCTAATTTAGTTGGACCCAAAAAAACGAGCAACGTCGACAAGGTTGGACCAAAGGAACGTTTTCCTGATAGATGAGTTGGTTTGAGAGCGCAACTCAAAAGATGGTTAGTGTCAAGAATGTAAATTACAAGGTTTGGCCATACGAAACAAAATTGTTGTCTGACCGCTCATTTCACACGTATTCTTATGCTCTTCCAATCAGTCGTTGTGCAGATGGCAACGAAGTAGCAAAGACTGTGTTGTTTTTTTATATCACCAACACAATCTCAGTTTTGTGGTAAACAATTCCTGTCACATCCCCTGTTACGTCAGCAAATCAGCAAATTCCTTCAAAATCGCTGAGAGTTAGTTAACGGTCTGAGTTTGGCCACATCTTCTGAATTCTTTACACCGGCTTAGTGTTATGTAAGGTTCCTTCCCAGGTCGAGTATATCGGCACAGTTGCTTCATTCTTTTGGATGCGATCTGCAAAAAGAATACTCTAAGTAGGTTATATTTTACATTTACAGTTTACAGATGCTCCATTTTTTTCTTGTCTATGTTTGTGTTTAGCAGTTGGATGAGTCGTTCACATCGTTACAAGCTGATAGCGGTAGTACGAAACCCTGTTTGAAAGTTTTTATATTTTGCACGTGTTTTGTTTTTGCAATTTGTTGATTGGACTGTCGAAATTTCAATCAAAATATATGCAAACAACCGAATAAACGAAAAAAGCAGATAAAAGTTTTAAAACCAACAAATCGAGAGAAACAAAAACAAATTAGCTATTCCACTGCCATGAGGGACCCATTCACAAAAATACCTTGTTCACATTTATAATTCATGTATAAGTATCGCAGGTATATATTTTTAATTTCGTATTGTACTTTTTTCATTGGTTTGACTTGCATTGAGCTCCCTACAGAAGCAAAAATATTGTAATCGCTGAAAATATTTGGGTTTGTGAAAAAAAGGATGTTTTTGTTATTGGTATTTTGCTATTCTTTATTATGACTCATTTCAAAGAATGTTGAAGAAAAAAAGTTGATTACAATGAAATTTATGGTAAGATATGAAATGAAATTTATTTAAGGATGCGGTGGAAGGCAAGCAAAACATGTATAAGACATTTTTGAGTGCTGTTGATATACTGGATTCTTGCATACAATACAATAGAGAACAGTTTTTCTACGAAGCTTTTCTCCTCCTTGTAAACAAACACGACAATCTTTCTTCGCTGTGAGCGTATCGGCTCCGGTTGGTTGGTCGACTACAATAGCCAAACAAGTAGTGAATTGAGAAATAACGGCTGGATTATTCATACGATTTTCGATGTGTGTAAGGTCCAAAAGTTCGAGTGTAACTTTGGCAGTGTGACAAGTTATGTCCTCCATGTCACCCTCTTCAATTTTTGGAAACAAAAACTCGTTGAGCATGTCACGGTAACGCTCGCCATTTACTGTAACCGCGGCTCGTCGCTCATTTTCGAAAAAAAAAGGCCCGATGATGCCGCCAGACCAAAAACCGCACCAAACAGTGACTCGTTGTGGATGCATTTGCTTCTCTACAGTAACGTGTGGATTTTCTGAGCCCCAAATCCGACAATTTTGCTTATTGACGTAGCTCCGATGTGAGAATGAGCTTCATCAGAAAAGATGATTTTTTGGTAAAAATGCTCATCTTCGGTCAAACGATTTTCTGCCCATTGAGCGAACCGAAAACGCATTGGTTTTCAATATTTCCCAATTTTGTTCAAGCGTATAGTGTCCCATTTCGTAAATGTCAAACCTTTAAGTAAATTATGAACACATTTGACATGTCATTTGTGTTACCATTGTCAAAAAAAAGGTGGTTCAAAAAGCAAACGCTATATGGCCCACCCTTTATTAGTGTAGAACTAGCGCCTCGTGCTGCTTGAAGCTCTTAGCCTGCAATAAGTGGTGATGATATCTGATTACATTAATAACTAGGCATAAAGCTTAATAAATTTCTTAAACAGCCCTAAAGGCAAGGGAGTTGATGAAAATGATGGATCGATGAATATAATCCGCGACTTGTCAATATTCTTTTAGGTCCAATGACTTTTGAGCGTATATCTGATTAACTTCAGTGGTTTCAGAGACATGGCTTCAGGCATGCTTGGGTGGCTTACCATTCATTGCTATTCTCAACTATTCATTTGCTCTGATTACTTATAGAAACCATTAATTATTAGACCAAAAATAATTTAATAAAATACTATAGAAAAATAGGTTTTTGCCTTATATAATAAAAAGCATACCTATCAAAGTACATGCATACATACATAATGCTTACAAATTTCATGCGCTAGCAAATATCTGGGCGGACTTATCCAATTTTAATTCAATACACTTTAACGAAGTCGCACGGCAATGCACTTTCTATATACTCGTAACATTCTCTACCTACTTAAGAAGTTGTTGGCATTTATTTTCGCAGCTTTCTCAATAATGTTACTCTCTTCTTTTCGCTTTAGATTTATGCGCGGTGAAAAGAATTTGGATCGCCTCGTAGGTATGCCCAGCACACCCGGTTCGGTGACTTACCAAAGAATGCACAGCAACGATTCCGACTATCAGCAGAGTGTGAGTGGCGGCAGTGTCGGTGGCGGTGGCAGTGGCGGCAGCAGCGCCGGTGGTGCGGCGAATAGCAGCGGACAAGGTGGGGCACAACAAAATACGACAACTACAAATACAACCAATACGAATACATAGTACGGGGCGATCCAGCGTTGATAAAGAGTAGCCTGGATTGCCCCGCAATATGAAATCATATGAAGATGATGATTGAGTGATGAAAACATGAAGGTTATCATAAAAGCTATGAGACGATCAGAAATGATTGATGAGATTGATTGATGAATGATTATGAACGTAATGTTTATGCAATCGCAAACTCTTCGAATATTCATATACAAGCTTATATTATTAATAAATAGAAATTAATTTAGACTAGAAGTTAGTAAGGAAGTCACAAACAAAAAAAAAAAAAAAACAGCAAAAACAGTATCGCCTCAAGAATCCCAAACCATACTCCAAATTCCTAACTCGAACTTACCCTATTTCTATTTACTGTTATCTATTTGATTACACCTTAAATTACTAAGTTTTAAATTATTTACGCGCGAGTATACGTATTTGTATTTAGTAGGTCTAGCAATCGTAAGCCGTAATTATTCACCCCTTCTTCTACAAAACAAATTCAAAAGCAAATTTTTACTGATCGTTCATATCTAATTAACACTAATTACAAACTAGCAGCTAATCACCAGGCAAATAGATACCGGCAATCTCCCTCACCGGCCAGACAGCGCATTGGCGGCAGCTGCGGCCCCTTAGGCAGCAATGGGCAGCTGAGCATGTTCGGGCGTGGTTCGAAGCGTAACGTACTGCCGCCATACCGCACCCAACAGACGTCGGCACAGCAAAAGGCGTTGCTCATGGGTGGTTCCATGCAAAACGTGTCGCCATATGGCTATCGCCCGCCCCGACGTAGCTCAGCTGGCGGTATTTGCAATGCGAATGGCAGTAGCGGCAACAACAATAGCAACGGTTCGGCTGCAGGTGGTGCAGCGAGTTATCGTAGTCATAGTGTCGACGGGTTGTTGGACACAACCGATGGTTTGGATCCCAATGACCGAATTGCAGAGATGGCGGCGCTGGTCGCTGCCGGTAGCACGGCGCTCACCAACGCCAGTTCGACAAGTACTCTGCAGCCTGGCAACGATTACGCTTCGTCGGTGGGTTCACTTTCGGAACTAATTGAACCGGAAATCGTGGCGAAACGTGAGAAGACAAATTTGCCACCAAATCCGCAGCATCGCAAATCGCGCTCACTCGATCATTTTCTAGATGAGAAAACGTTGGCGGTAATTACGATGCCACAACCTGCACCCATGGAGGGTACACAGAGTATGCAGAACCTTGCCACGCCAATAACGCCCGATCTCAATCGTGGTACACGCACACAACCAATGCCACAACGCGCTGGCAGTGTAATGCAATGTGACTCGTCGACATCCAGTGCGGCGACCACGCCCGAACGCAACGTCGTACGCAAACATCATCATGGGGCGGCAGTTGTTCGGCGAAGCCCCGAAGGTATTAGCTCAACAGAAGATGAGCGGGAGGATTCACTATCGCTGCGTAGCAGTAGCACCTCGTGTGGCAGTATGCTGAGAGCGCAGACGCGCGCATCGGCCCATACACACCGCGGTAGTCAGAATAGTGGCAAGACTTCGACAACATCATTGGGTAGCAATGCGACAGGAAACTCCCACAATAACAGCAACAACAACGCAAACAATAAGACTATTCTGAATCGAACAATCAAAAAAGTTCGTTCGCTGATCAAAAAGTAAGCATCTCACACACAAACACTTTACTCGTACTCGTATACTACTCATTCGTATCAGTCAGTCCAAGTAAACAAAGCAACAAAACCAATTCCAATCAATCGAATTCGCCAATCAGATCGCACAATGTATAATACAATAAATGTATAAGTGTATGTAAATCAAACTTCCAACCAAAACCATCAGCGTGACAACATATTACCGACCAATTAGCAGTTAACTTGTCTCGCTCTATGTCTTTCTCCTAATCCAATTGCTTCACCTTATTCGTCAAAACTCATTATAACATACTATACATATGTAAACATAACTGTAACTCACTAGTGTTGTTTTCCCATAATCATCACGTTGTGCTTACGCTAATTCTGCTCATAACCCCTAATACACAAATAGCAATTGACCCGAGATTAAAGTATTAATTATCATAATAATTAGACCCATAGAGAAGGGGGAGGGGAAGGAATTAGTAGTAGTATTGGGGTCGTTAGTATACTGCCTACATGAACTTTAAAATTTTCGCTTGTACTTGTATTTGATGGTACTTCGCGTTATCTATGGCAAATAGTGTCTAATTTTTGATTAAGCTTTTGAATACTTGAAAATGTCGAATTTTATTCCAATGCAATGGTATGTAGTTATATATTCCGGCTTCAAATTAAATTAAATATAAAGAAACACTTATTTAAATAGTAGGGGAAATAAAAATCAAAAATTCCTTATCCAGTGCTATTTGAGTTTATATCCTTGGATCGCTGCCCATCACGATAAGCTAAGGCTATATATTTTTCCAAATTATTGAGGGATATTACAGTTCATAAGGTCAGAAATAGTGCGTTATAGCTAAGATTTAGAACATGGACATCCACACAATCTGATGGCAGCGTTAAGGACAAATTATGTGGGATATATGCGATTATTGTGTGAGAGCCAGAAATTCAAATTGTTGTTGTAACAGCATAAACGTTCCCCATAAATGTTTGGGGAATACTGCTGGAGTAACAGTTATTGGATGGATGTAAGTCCGGTAACATAGAACCAACTGTCGTGAGCACGAATGTAGAAGTACTTTTTAGTTCCCCTTCTGAGCTAGAAATTCAGAGAAGTATTTTAGGAGATATCGCTATACCGTCTTAGACAGAGGGGGGAAATATTAAAGGTAGTGTTTAACACTCTCTCCTCTACACTCTCTCCTCTACTCCCTTTATCAGTGTAGCCTTAGCGGACAGTCGCATTGTTGTATCAACTAGATATGCTGGTTAACAGCTGGCATGCCGTGACGGCTCATTCCTATTTTCATTCCCATTCCATATTCATCCAATATTCTACACACAAATTCTGCTCTCATCCACATACAACTGTATCGATACATGTACATACATATTATGCAATCACTGTTATCCACTGCTATCTAATCTACAATGGTGTTGGTTGCCCGCAACGCTTTTCAACTGCTATACTTGGAGCTATTCTCTGTTATAAACTATGCTGCATACCTAAATATATTTATTTTTTCTCACTAAGCAAATAACAAATTTAAATACTCCTTTTCGCGCCTCTCTTTTGAGCCCCACATAACAAAGTCTTTTCTCAATTTCCCCCAGCCACTTGCCGCGCTTTCAAACAGTTTCTCTGAGTAACACAGGATAACAACAAACACTTTGTAATTCAAATGACTAACTACATAGGTATTGTACCATGCGCATACAAAGAGTCAAGTTACTGCGCAAATGCGCCTACTCCCCTTTTCCAAAACGTTTTTTGAACAACTCGCTGAAAATCGAGAGCTTGGATCGTGAGCCTGAGTATGAAAAGCGCATGACAATTAGCTTATTAATTGAGTAATTGAGTAATCGAGCGAGTGATAGCAAAACTAACCGACAAGTATCTATTTGCCTTGTGATTAGTATTCTATATTGTATGTAGTTAGGTTATTATTGAATGATTTTGAATGCTTTTGTTTCAAAAAGTTGTTTTTTATTACTAGTTAGATTTAAAGCTACAAACATTGGATATGTTGTTTATCCGAGACATTGTGTTAGAAATCAAAAAAGAAAGCATTATAACTATAAAAAAAAAATATCTGAAAAATAAAAAAAATACAATATCAAAGTTTTGAGTATCAAAAAATTACTCGTACTAAGTTAGTCTGTAGGACGAAAATTATTTGCAATTATATCCTTCCTCCATTCTTCTGTTGTTTTTAATTTTATTTAATTTTTGTTGTTGTTTGTATATAAACCGTCCGTTTGTCAAGTACAGAACTCCTAATTTAGGCACTAAACAAATATTTGCATAAACTCAAAGAATTTTGCTAATGATAAAAACAAGCAAATACAGATAGGCCTTAAGTTGAATGGATTTAATTGAAAAATAAAAAAAATAAATAAATATTAATATATTATTAACAGATTGATTAAAAAAAAAATATTTTATATTAGAAAAATAACTCTGTAAGTGATATTTTTTCTATAAACTTTAATTAACAAACGCTGTATAATGATTTTAAATTTAAACGAGCATTAAAAATGTCTAAAAAGCAACAATTTTACATAAAGATGTTGTTTGAATATAAAAAAAAAATATAAAAAAATGACCAACGATTTATTGCAAAATACGATTGGCTTTAAGTGAAAATAAAACATAAAATATAAAAAACCAAAAAAAAAAACAATTTGCATTTATTTAAAAAGAATTAATTTGAAAATAAAAAGATTATTTCATACCCAAAGCGCGGGCGGCTTCAGCTAATCAGGCAGAGATGCCATATGGCTTGGCTTAACTGCAGGTTGTGAAAATGCAATTCGCAAGAGAACTAATTGTTCACACTTTTTCACGCTTAGATAAGTTGAGAGCAGTTGCATGTGTATATGTACATATATTTTTTTACTGTAGCAGCAATACTAATTTTGTATTGAGTTGGTCAAGTTAGGTTTTAAATGCCACTTTTTTTATTTTTATTTTTTATTATAAATAAAATATATTTGTGTGTGGCTTTAAAAATTTTATTAAAAGTGGCACACACTTTTTATGCGTGTATTTTGCACAAATATCGGATTTTAAAGGAGTTATAAAATTATTTGCTGCCACGCAGTTTGTAAGCCAGCTCTAAATAAACTGAGCTTTAAGGGTTTTTGAAACTTTTTTCTGCCAAAGTTACATACAAAATTTTAGTAAATATTTCAAGAGTTATTATATGCAGATACTAGAAGACTATTGATTTTTGGATTTTCAAAATTGCTTTTACGGTTAACAATGCATCAATTTTTAAGCTCCGTTCTAATGGTTGATATAAAGCGCAAATCACATAAAAAGTGTTTGTTAAATATTTCACAAAGCTTTTGATGTATTTTTTTTGTTTTTGTAATTTTATAACAAACTGTTGATTTTTCGAAGTTTTAAAAATCGTCTAACGCTATTCAAGGTTTTTGATTAAGTAGTTTGTGAAAGTAAAGTGAACTTTAAGACTATGAAATTTTTTTTATTTTTGTTAAAATTGCTCAAAAAAGATGTATTGCATATTACAAACTTTATTTCACTTTTTTGTAGGCAACCTTTTTTACTTACAATGCAGTTTTCGTAGTTAAAGCGAGTTGTTAGACTCACTCGGCCGGCGCAGATGGCTTAAAATTTTTTTAAATAATTCTTAAATTCAAGTGTTTGTGCTAAATTGAATTCGCATCTTGAATATTTCGTTTACTGCCATAATTTTATAAAAGTTTTATTAGTAAAGAAAAACTGTTCGGGATTAGGGTACTCATATTTATTTTCCCAACCGCTTTTGCTTACTCTCAACGTTTACTATCCTTATTGTGGCTTTCTTTTGTACTACAAATTGCTTTTTTGTAATTCTAACTATTTAGCGTTCATCATTTTTTATTTGTTTGTTACCTATTTACTTTAAAACACTTTGCTTTTTAACACAAAATTTGTCATTTTTCTCAATTCTCTACATGTATAACCAATAATTTTCTCCTTTGATTTCAATTTTGTCTTTGTTTTTGTTTTTTTTTATTTTTCGTAGACCATAAGAGAACATCGTCTATTTGTTGCGACTATTGCCTGAAATCGTCGTGCACGTTTACGCCTATTTTAACGTGTCTCTCTCCCACGCAACTGCATCCCAGTGTCACCTAGCTTGGATTTCCATTACTGAACTGTGAACTGTTTGAACACGCATATGTGTGCAATAAATAAGCTCTGAATGTGCAAAATCACCGCCCAACAAATTGAAACAAACAAAAAACGTTCAACTCATGTAACCGTCAAAAAGCGTCGCATATCAGTAACACTCCAATTAACCGATGTGTTGGTCATTGATAACCTACATTCATACATACATACATGTGTGTGGGTCAGTTGCAAATTCATGTGTTTGTGAGCGTGAACTGCTCTTCAATGTATTCTTTTAATTAGCTGTAAAAAATGTTATTTTTAAGCACAAAGTCGACTTTTTAATATTTATTAATAATTTCCATTTTCCAAAACAAAAACAAGAAAAACAAAAAACACCATACATAGAGTTAGTAGATAGAAAAAATTAACGAACATTAAATTGTAACCGCCACTAAAATTCCTTTTGTTTCTTTTCTTCACCTATTTATTTATTGTAAAGTATTTTGTGATCCTCTCACTGCTATTCTCATTGTGCACTAACATTCTCTCTTCTTCTCTAAGCTACTCACATACAAAGAAAGGCGAATGCATACAAGGTGATAGATAGTTAGTATTAAAGAAAAAACGAAATGTACATGTACAAAATTTGTTTTTGCAGTTTGGTGGTTTGTATGCCAAAATTTCAATCACAGTGTAGGCAAGCCAATAAAACACAAAAAAGGCTTATATTGATATTCAAACCACCCAATCGCAAGAAAAACATATCAGCTGTTCTACTGATATCACCTTGTATAGGATTCGCCTTGCTATACGCAAAGCATTTTACTGCATATATTCCCACAACTGACTTTTGAAAAAGAAAACAAAATTGTGAAAATTAATTATATTGTATTTATTCTGTTATTACACACATTTAGTAACGATTTAGATGCTGACGAATTACCAGGGTTAATTTTAGCACAAGCAACCGCACCCACCTCCGGCAGAATTATAGTTTGGTAGTTTTACAAATACAAAAGCCAATGCAAGGTATTAAATTTCTAAATAGAGGTTATACAGTCGAACGGAAAGCGCGAGGAAGCAGATGTCTAAGCATTTGAGTTGGGAACAATTCAAATTCCAACTTCGCTTCGAACACTGTGACGCAAGAGACTTTCGTTTCTTTTGAGTTTCATGCAAAAGTAATTTCTAAGTACTCAAACTCCACGCGCAGTACGATTAAAAGCCTCAAGGAGTATGCAGGTAGCATACGCATATCGCACATATTTTTCAACGAAGATACAAATCAATTTTTTGGTTTGCCAGAAAACGCAAAAGGGTCACTTATTACAGTACGCGGAGAAACATAACCGTGCTGACAGAAATTTACAACAGAAACTGCGTTGCTTCTTTGCTGGCTATTAAAGATGTGCAATTTGATTGTATAAAATGTAAGGAAACTTTTGATTGTATAAAATGTAAAAAAACTGGTGTTTTTTTCTTTAATTTTGAGTTGTGTCACTTTTGAAAAGTATATGCGGTATGTAAATGCGCTGGTAAAAAGATAAGGGTTAACTATGCATCAACACAATATCGACACCCTTTTCCAATTTACTAACGAAAAATGTTTGTATGTATGTACAGATGTACTATTTTAAGTGTGTAATTGATAATTTTTTTGTTGAAAGTCGTTTGGCTTTGGAAAAGTATTGTTCCAATTTTACTAAGGATACAACGAATCGAAATAAATGTTGGAAGTATTATATAGATTTATAGAATTTGTGCAGTTAATTTAATAGCTTTGGAACACGTAAGTTATTTAGCAACAAGCAGATCTTAGCAGATTTCGAGCACAGAGTCGTAGTGACTTTAACAGAAGGGAGTGCATACCTATTGGCCATTTAAGCAGCCAATGTTCACTTGAACTGTTTATTATCCTGTGATAATATTATGCTCGAGTACTGTGGATCGCAATCTAGTGCCGGGTAAGAAATATTTTCGTCATTCCGAAAGCTTTCGGCTGATTTGATTCAAATTTTTTCCTTAAATTACTTTGTAAGATTCAATGTTAGCTTAACCAAGCCTTCTAGTATACCTTCCTCTTCTTCTTCTTCTCCATTGGCGTGATAAACGCTTAAGCGATATTGGCCGATTTCAACAAAGCGCGCCAGTCCATTCTTTCTCGTCCTAACTGGCGCCAGTTGGAAACAACAAGTGAAGCCAAGTCCTTCTCCACCTGATCTTTCCAACGCAGAGAAGACCTTCCTCTTCCATCTTCTTCTACTACCACCAGCTAGTACCGCATCGAATACTTTCAGAGTCGGAGCCATTCGGACGACATGAGCCAACCAACGTAGCCGCTGGGTCTTTATTGGCTGCGCTATGTCTATGTCGTCGTAAAACTCTTACAGATTCTTGTTCCATCGCCTACGATACTCGCCGTCATGAACGTACAAAGGTCCAAAAATTTTCCACAAAATCTTTCTCTCAAAAACTCCAAGTGACGCCTCATCGGATGTTGTTATCGTCCAAATTTCTGCACCATACGTTAGGATGGGCATGACGAGAGCCTTTTAGAGTGTTAGTTTTGTTCGTCGAGAAAGGGCTTTACAACTCAGTTGCCTGCTTAGTTCAAAGTAGGACTTGTTGGCAAGAGAGAGGTTCTACGTTGGATTTCTAGGCTGACATTGTTATCGGTGTTAATGTTGGTTCCTAAATAAATGAAGTCTTTTACAACCTCGAAATTATAACTGTCAACAGTGACATGGGTGCCGATGCGCACGCGCCTGAGCGATTAAGTTCTGCGGCTCGCACGATCCTCTCCAACATCAGGGTAAAGAAGTCACACGACAGCGAGTCACCCTGTCAGAAACCTCGTTTGGTATCAAACGGCTAGGAGAGGTACTCTCCAATTCTAACGGAGAGGTGGCGTATATAGTATATATTTTCATCTGTGGAACAATATCAATACCACCATAAATAAGAGGAGGAACTCGACCAAACACCTTCCAGAAATGTACGCGCCAATAATTTTTTGGAGTTTACTCCTTAAGAAACGATATATAAAGCCCATGGTATGAAAATTATGGGTAGTAAAATCGTGTGAATCACCGGAAGTGTACGCTGACGAAAGTGACGTGTTGCCCTTTTTCTATATTCTAGTGAGAAAAAGCACTGCCTACCTTGTGGCGCTACTTTGATGGTGCAAACTTGTAGGAAATATATTTTCCTTGTGGTTCCTAATTTACAGTGAGAAAAAGCACTGCCTACCTTGTGGCGCTACTTTGTTGGTGCAAACTTGTAGGAAATATATTTTCTTTGTGGGTGCTAATTTCTAGTGAGAAAAAGCACTGCATACCTTGTGGCGCTTGGTTGTTGGTGCAAACTTGTAGGAAATATATTTTCCTTGTGGTTCCTAATTTTCAGTGAGAAATAGCACTGCCTACCTTGTAGCGCTTCGTTGTTGGTGCAAACTTGTCAGAAATATATATTTCCTTGTGGTTCCTAATTTCCAGTGAGAAAAAGCACTGCCTACCTTGTGGCGCTACTTTGTTGGTGCAAACTTGTAGGAAATATATTTTCCTTGTGGGTGCTAATTTCTAGTGAGAAAAAGCACTGCCTACCTTGTGGCGCTACTTTGTTGGTGCAAACTTGTAGGAAATATATTTTCCTTGTGGTTCCTAATTTCCAGTGAGAAATAGCACTGCCTGCCATGTAGCGCTTGGTTGTTGGTGTAAACTTGTAGGAAATATATATTTCCTTGTGGTTGCTAATTTCTAGTCAGAAATAACACTGCCCTCATTTTGGTGCTTATTTCCGTTTCCTATCTAGTGCTTGTACGTTCGTTGAGAACCTACATATATCAGTGATATCGTCTGAACCTTTGGAGGAGATTGTCTTCAAAAACCCTTACAATGGTTCATCTGCCAATTACACCCCAATGAACTACCGCTTAGACATTTGTTTGAATACATTGATGGCTCTACGTCTGAAAGCTTTAACGGTGAAATAGAGAAAAAATTGAAGGATTGTGAGAAGCTTTCTTTCGTCAATTATAAACCAATTATATTCACACTACCAGATATATCCAGTGAAAAAGATTTCAGAAATACCTATTTGATATTTGTAGTGCTATTATAAGTGGACATTGCAACGACAGCTTAAAAAAGAAAAACCCCAAAAAAATTGTTCATTCCAGGTGGCTTACTATTGCGAATAGAATAAATAAATTTATATTTTTCCAGCAATATAGAAAAGGTCTTCATTTACTCCTTTTGCATATTAAATATATTTTTAAATATCACGGTAATCGTTCTTAAGGAGTAAACTCCAGTCGCGTGTCGGAGCTGACACACACACCTCTTTTTTTTTATTTTTATAATTGGTACTTTATTTAAGATGCGTGATGGGCATTGATTGAATGAAGGCATATAAATGTATATATCGATAGAAATTTATTCATAACAAAGAATTGGTCTTTGCTCTATACATTAGCTTCAACTCAATCCTTTAGGCGAAAAAAATGGCTTCTTAGACCATATCCATTTATCTGTATATAACATCAACTATCGACAATCTTTATATGAGACTACAAGAAAAATTTTAGACTGCAGTATCACCCCTAAGGATACATGGGCAAACGCCCAAGCGTAAATCGCCATGGAAAATCTTCTCATAAAGACCATCTATATATCATTAGAAGGCGGTGCGAAACTGAAGGGCGTTACATATATGAAACAAGATCAGCACATTGGAAGAGAATATCAGTCTAACACCTATTATGTATGTGTATGTATAAATAATTAGGTTATAATTTCTTATAACAATTGTTATTAGAATATATACATATTTGTAAATACATACATATACTTTGCGTTTACATCATTTATTTGGGAGTTAGCCGCGGTCCTCCTCTAATTTGTGTGTACGTCTTGATGTTGTTCCGCAAATGGAGGGACCTACAGTTTTATCTCGCCCCCGAACGGGGAAATGGTTTTGTATGATAAGAATTTTTTGTTTTTGTGGTTCTTTAATTTTATTATTATTTTGTTTATTTGTTATTAGACTAAGCAATATTTTATTGAATACAAACGCTATACATATTGAATTGGCTGTTGTTGTTGGGTATAACAATGTAAGATTACAACCCTTCACCACTTAACGAAAGTTGATATCGACGAAAGCGTGGAGACTGCAAATTGAGATATTTAAGAGCTATAAATTCAACCTTCAAATTTTCCAGATGTGGCAGCACTATTTTCATCGTTCTTCTGCTGCGTGATGTTCCTTCTTTTTTGTTTTGCTTACCAACTTCTATCATTTACACTTTAATCGGCTGCATTAAGAAATTTTTATTGAAATAAGTCAAACGTGCCCTATGTTTTAATTAAAAGTTTAAATTATAAAATCGCTGCTCTAAAATTGACATGAATTGTCCGTTTGGACCCAAACGTACAATATCCGAAGGCACCGAGGAAGAAGCCCTAGAACTTAATAAACTCTATGGTATTTCAAATAAAAATCACAGCGCAAGGAAATTTATTTAAACCATTGGTTTATTCTATTTTAGATGATTTACGTAGAAAACTTTCAATGCCACGCATAGATCGGTTGGGCGGCCGAGCGCTGGCTGCTTGGGATGCAGACGAGAAGGCTGTGCACGTCTTGCGTAAAGATGGAAAATTTGGTCATTTTGGCTATAGTCATGGAGGACGTGCCTTTTTGGAAAATTACGAAGCTTTATTTCTTTTAGAAATGGTAAATAATGCATTAATATTTGCCTAATGGTTTTTAATTGTGTACACAAATGTGCCAACAGGATCGTCTGCAGTTAGAGTACTGCACAATGATAATGTCGGTGGAACAGGCTTATTTGCTGTTGCTCGGAGAGTCGCCTAGTACGAAATTTAATGAATATCTTGTTTACTCCCATCTCACGCGCATTGGCTATATATTAGTGCGCCACCAAAACGTGGCCTATTACAATCAAGACGAGCCTACGAAAGAGGATTGTGCTTGGGCACTCGCATTAAGCATTGTAAATAATAGAGCAATACCAGAATATGTGAAAAAATCGGCAGACTTTGTCAAAGTCAAAAAAGAAATAAAGCATATCAAGGAGTGTATTACAAAACAGGAAGTACCAGCACAAAAACCAATGGAAGAGGACAATTCATCAGCAATAAGTTTTGATCGGAAAATAGTGTCAACAGGAAAACGAAAAGCCACGGGCGATGAAACTGAGAACGCCATAGAAATTAAACGAAGATGTTTAGAAATAGCTTCTAGCCAAAAAAGTTTTCTGGATTGTCTCAAAGATGAGCCAGAGTTCAAAGAATTTAAAACGGCGTTCGCCAAATTCGATATAATCGAAATGGGTGACAGGGCCACAAGTAATGAGGATGAGTTGCGCAATTTACAAATTACTTTCGATTTATACCTACACAATGATGGCTTCAAAAAAAGCGCACCAAAACCACCAACGTTTCGCTTACTGATACTAGGAGTGCAAGAACCGTTCCCTACGCACGCAGAAATAGCTCACACATATAATTTGCAGAAATACCCAGTGCCGCTTCTGGTAGTTTCCGTGGCAGAATCCAAGCAAATACAAGCGTTTGTGTATTATTTCAGCTGATTATCTTAAACTTTAGTTCATAAGCTGTTATGCAAGTTTAAAGCTGAGTCATTTTCGAAATGTTAATAATATGTACATATATAAAAGAGGATATATGTTTGTGTGCTTTCTATGACTGACACGACTCTTTCAATTTTGACGAAATTGTTAACATTTATTTAATGCATTTATTTCTTTTCTGAAAACTTCGCATTATAGAAAACTACTTGGTGAAGGCAAAAGCTTTCTTATATCCATTTCTTCCATATAGACAACTTTCTTATATGCAAATGTGCTGTAAATTCAAACAAACATACAAACGTATAAATCAATTAATATCGTTAAGAATTCAAATAAATTGGTAACTATCCTTATGATGTTTTGAATTCCTAAGGACCACAACAACGGCCGCCGTAGCCGAATGAGTGGGTGCGTGGCTACCATTTTTGGAGTACGTAGATTCGAATCTCCATGTAAGAACATCAAATATTAGAAGACGTTTCTAGTAGTAGTCGGCCCTCAGCAGGCGCCTCCGAGTGCATTTCTGTCATGAAAAAGCTGCTCATAGAAACTGTAATAACTCACCTTTTATATTATCTATACCCAATACCGAGTCGCACAAATACGTGTATTTAAAATGTTTATTAATTCGTTTAATAGTTACAAATATATTATGCTCGCCGTCCATGTGCTCACACCTATTCACCGTAACTAACTTCTTCCCCTCACTCAGGTAAGGCCACTCTCGCTGACTGCAATGAAACGGCATCCACTCTCATGAGTGCACGCACAGACACATACAGGTCTATACATCTCTTCCTTATTTTTGAGTCTTCTTTCCAGCTATGAATTTGAGGCAGTAGGAATTGTTGATGATGAAACTGTTACAGCCTTATGCGGTCTTGCTGACGACGCCTCGCTTTGTGGAACCATGTCACTTGCGACCTTCGCTGGTACTGTTGTCGTGGTAGTAACCGGTGTGGTTAATCCTGCGGCGTTTTGGTGTTCTCCTGAAACAGAAGGATTAGCGTTTTTGGTAACCGGCAGTCTTTTTACATGGCTTATGTTTCTTCTCAACGACTTCCCATTCGCCGCTATCGTCACCTCGTTTCCATTCACTTCCTTTACTACATACTCCGTTGGATCGAACGTTGGTGTGAGTTTGTGTGGGAATATAACATTTCGTAGAAGCACTTTATCTCCCACTTCAATATCAGGTTCTTTCACTCCGCGCTTCGTATCTGCCTTCTCTTTCCCCTTCCATTTGTTGATCATGTCTAAGTCTCTGGCCGCTGAATCCAGCATATCGCCTGTCAAGTCTTGTATCCCCGGGATCTTATCTCTGATAACGCGGTTGAACAAAAGTTCAGATGGTGATGTCCCAGTTGTACCGTGAGGGGTAACATTGTACATGAGCGTAAAGTCCTGAATTTCCTTCTTGTAGTCTCTTTTGTTGTTGTGTGCTATTATTAACCGTTTCACTAACGAGCGGTTCATATTTTCGACCTCTCCATTAGCCTGCGGCCAGTATGGAGGGGTTGTGATTAGTTCCATGTTGTGGGTTTGACAGAAACTCTTAAACTCCGCGCTCACAAACTGCCGGCCGTTGTCCGCTCTTAATGAATTTGGTATCCCCAACCGACTAAAAATTTCTCGCAGAATGGAAATTATGACTTCAGATGTAATTCTTTTAGTGAACTTGACCTCTTGATATCGGGAATAATAGTCGATCAATACCAATACGTATTCATCATTTGGGAGTGGACCGAGAAGATCAGTGGCCACGCATTGCCATGGTCCATTCGGGAACGAGTGCCTTTGCATTGGTGCTGGTTTATTTGGCTGAGAAACTAGTAAGCAATCTACGCATCTTTTCACAAATGATTCCGCATCTCTGTCTATTAATGGCCACCACACTTTGGACCGTAATCTCCGCTTCATGGCCGATTCCCCCGGATGTCCTTCATGGGCCAGCTGTAGCGTTTGCTCTCTTAAGGTTTTTGGTATAACGATTCGAGTGCCTCGAAGTAAGATGTCGCCTACCGCTGACAATTCGTACCGGAATGGATAAAACGTGCTAGTTTTGTCCGTCTCCCACAAGCCATCTTTCACGTATGATGCAGCATTTACCAATTCCTGATCCTTGGTACTTTCCTTCGCAATCTCGCATATTCCCATAGCTGAAGGTATGGAGCTCTCGACAATGTGAAAAATGTTATGGTTGTGGTCGTTGTCAAAAGTGCTTGCATTCACGACTTTGCAGAGCCTTGACACGGAGTCTGCAATATTCTCTTTGCCTGGCCGATATATGACCTTAAATTTGAAAGGCTGTAACCGAAGGAGCCACCTCTCTATCCTAGCAGGTGGTTTCGACGTCGGCTTGAAGATTGTCTCTAGCGGCTTATGGTCAGTGACTAGCTCGAATTCCAACCCCATCAGGTAATAGTAATACCTCTCGACCGCCCACACCAGTGCCAGACTCTCTTTTTCCGTTTGAGAGTATCGCTTCTCTGTGTCTGAAAGACTTTTACTTGCGAATGATATGACTTGGGCTTCGCCAGCGAGATCGGTTTGCAACAATACCGCGCCTAGCGCAACTGGACTAGCGTCCGCTATGACCCGCGTTTTTTTGTTAGGGTCAAAATATGCCAACTTAGGTATCTCAGAGAGTGCGAGTTTTAGTTTGTTGAACGCATCTTTTTGGGGTTCACCCCAAGTGAACTTGCAATTTAGTTTCAATAAACATCTTAGCGATTCAGTCGTGCTGGCGAGATCGGGGATGAATTTGCCTACGTACGTTACCAACCCTAAGAAACTCCTCAACTCTTCCTTTGATTGTGGAGCCCGAAAATCCCTGATCGTCTGGACTTTACTAGGATCTGGTGCGATGCCCCCATCGGATATCAAATGGCCAAGAAACTTGAGTTGCCTTACCTTCCACACACATTTCGCTTCATTCAGTAGGAGATTGTTGTTTTTGAATACGTCTACCACTTTTTTGACGGCTTCATCGTGTTCCAGCTCTGTTCTTCCGAATATGATGATATCATCTATGTAATTTAGTGCGTTTTTGCACGAGCATAAAAGCTTTTCTATCACGCGTTGAAATATTTCAGGAGCTGAGTTTATTCCAAACATCAGTCTCTTGTACTGAAAAACGCCCTTGTGTGAGATAAACGTCGTGATGTGGCGACTGGACTTGTGCAACTCTAACTGGTGGTATGCCCATTTCAGGTCAATTCTTGAAAAGAATTTGGCTCCTCTTAGTTTGGTCATAAATACCTCAAAGGTGGGGAGTGGATAATTCTCGCGTAATACGGCTTGATTTGCCCTGCGCATATCGATGCACAGTCTCATTTCGCCCCCTTCTTTGAAGACGATCACTATTGGTGAAATCCACGATGTGGGTCCCGACACTGGCTCGATTATATCCAGTGCAAGCATGTGGTCTATTTTATCTTAGACCTTCTTCTCCAACGCCACAGGGACTCGTCGCATTGCCTGTTGTACCGGCTTAACATCTGGATTTATTGATAATTTAATTTCCACCCCAAGCATCTTTGGGAAAGGTTCTACTCTATCCACACGGTTTACGTTTGTTCCCAGTCTCAGCACCCCTAGCTTCGTTGCCGTGTCGCGCCCTAATAGTGACTGACATCCATTTTTGATCACATAGAAGGTAGCAATTCTTTCTATATTACGTATTCCTATTGGTGCTTCGAATACCCGCAGGACACTAAGTGTTTGGTTCGACGCATAAGCTTTGAAATGAGTGGACGAGTCATTTCGTTCATTCCATAGAACTGCTGCATTGTTCTTTAGCGATTTAAAATCATTTTCGCTAACCAAGTTGAATCGCGTACCCGAGTCAATAATCATTGGTATGCCACAACCACCAATGTCACATCTTAGGTTTTCATCATCATACGCGTCATTTGTAATCTTGAAGCAATTCAGCTCTCGAACTTCTTCCGGTTCGCTTTCTTCCTCTACATTACGCACCCTAAACGACCCCGATGACCGCTTTTTGGGTGAACTATGTCCACTGCTGTTGTGTTTTCGCTTTTTGGTCTTACATTTTCTTGCGAAATGTCCCACCAGACCACATTTATTGCATTTTAGGAATCTCGCTGGACATTTTAAGTCTTTATTCCCGTGACCTTTTTGACCGCATCTCATACACTCGTCCAACTCATGTCTCCATCCGGATGTTTTGGCTGAAATTCTGTTGACCTTTTCTTCGCTTGGTTTTGTGAACATCGACCCCGATTGCTTACTGATTTGCTCGTAGATTTGGCAGGACTCGATTATTTCATTCAGACTTTGTTCCTTTTCGAGCAGTTTCCTTTTAAGGTCAACAGGGGCCCAAGAGTCAATAATTTTGTCTTTCACGCAAATTTCGATTATTTCCGACGCAGTTTTCCCAAAGTCGCACTTAGACACTTGATTTCTAAGCCGCAACAAGTATTTATTAAAATTCTCGCCCTCGCTAGGGGACAGATTACGAAACAGGTGCCTCTCAAAAGTCGAGTTACGTTTTGGTGAAAAATATTCATCCAGCTTGTCTACCAGTACTTTGAAAACATTTGTCTTCCCATCGGATTCAACCAAAGCACCCGGAATATTAAATGCCACTTCCTGTAGCTGTGGACCGCCCAAATGTAACAGTTTGTTCTTTTTCTTTATTTCATCATTTATATCTTCTGCCTGAAGATATAAAGAGAAGGACCTATGCCACTTTTCCCATTCTGATCGTACCAGCGCTCTATCAATATTATCGCACAGAAACGGACGGATTTCTGACATTTTGTACAATTAAATGTACTGCTTCAACTTTAGCTGAAATCAACAAATTAAGTTACACCTTTAAATGCCCAATTAAATGCGCAAATTTGTTACCTTTGGGTTGCCTCCCACTCGGTTCGTTTGTAACGACTGCAGTGTCTTTAGCACCTGCACCACTGACAAAATTCAATTCGTCACCTTTCGTGTCTGCTCTAGACAAAATTTAATTCGTCACTTGCAATCTGAAATCAGGTAATTAGATCGCCTTTGATTATTTCTGATATGCACAATTGAATGTGCTAATTTAGGTTTATTTAATCTACCTCCGATTTGTTACTTTCGGTTATCGTATCTATTTATCAATAGCACAATTTAATGTGTCTCAGTTTTAGCGAAATATTTGTTATAAAACATTTTCTCGTTACCAATACTGCAACTTCAGCGAGTACGTATTCGTCTGAACAAAATCCACAAAAGAAAATGGCTGACACTGCCGCCACTTCCAATTGTGAAAATCTAATTTAATTTTTTTTTTTTTTTTTTTTATATATATATGTATCTGATCTTTTCGATCCCATCCTTGTCGCCATTGTAATAACTCACCTTTTATATTATCTATACCCAATACCGAGTCGCACAAATACGTGTATTTAAAATGTTTATTAATTCGTTTAATAGTTACAAATATATTATGCTCGCCGTCCATGTGCTCACACCTATTCACCGTAACTAACTTCTTCCCCTCACTCAGGTAAGGCCACTCTCGCTGACTGCAATGAAACGGCATCCACTCTCATGAGTGCACGCACAGACACATACAGGTCTATACAGAAACCTTTTGACCGTCGAAATTGGCTTAGGACTGTTAGTCCCTTCATTTGTGGAGCAACATCAAGACGCACACGACAAATAGAAGGAGGAGCTTGGTCAAACACGTAGCAAAAGTGTACGCAGCAATTATTTTATTTGATTATTTTTTAAGGGTCAGTTTTTCAGTGCAAGCATAACTTGGCTTTTCAGTTAACCTAAGGCATCTTAAGTTGGTTCACCAGTAATTATTGTTGTTGCAACAGTTCTCTTCGCCGGTCCTGTAATGAAACGAGACTTGCTTAAAAATAAACAGTTGCCCAACATTATCAAGTGAAGTTTTCAAAAAGAAAGGATGTTTCCTATGTTCCCCATAAGCATGCCATTTGGATTCAAACGCTGATAGTTTTCCGTTCGTCTCCATAGCAATATAAAAATGGCAAGCAATAACTACAAGTTTGTGAATTAAATCTCAGAAATCTGTGTTTTTCGCACGATCAGTTAGATTTATGTATGTCGTTTGCTCTCAAGTGGGAAATCCAAGCATTTCTTTTATTCTTACAGAAGATAAGAAAAATAAAAATTATGGCGTTATAATAGCCTGCTTTGTCGTAACAACAGAACAAGGGACTCTCTGTATTTGCTAGTATTTTAATAAAAGAGCTCAAAATTCCTAATTAAATTTTATTCCGGTTATCAATACTTAATTCAACTGCCACTAATTTTTTACAACATCACAGTAAAGTGGCAGCGCTAATCAGCCGCGGGAAGGGTTGCATTTGCATAATTTTTTAATAGTAAAATTCTTTTTTGGTGCTCTAATATCTTCGATTCACGCTCATGCATGCTGTCCAGCAGCTTACATGTGTGCGTGTCGGGGGCATGACGCTAATATCTACAATTTGTGATTTTCATCATGCAAAAGCCGACAACAAGTATGTGTGACACGAAGCAAGTACGTGTGCCACCCGACACGCACACATATAAGCTGCTGGACAGCAAATGCATGAGCGTGGGTGGGAGCTATAAATTTTGTTGACATTTCTCTATTATTGGTTAAAACAAAAAACCGCTCGTATGGTACCGATTGTTAAGTCAGCTAAAATAGTTTTACTCAATCACCGTTCGGTGCAATAACATTTTAAAAATTTTCCGATAGCTTCAAACCAAATTGTATAAAAAACATTTGCTAGGCATCCTGAATTTTCCTCATTGGCGTGGGCAGAAAATAAATACATAAACGAAAAGTGCTAGCGACGATGTGAAACAAATAAACACATATGTAGCTCACAATTTCTTGCATCCGCGCTGCCTGTCTACAATTTCAGTCATTTTCAAACGTTCGTCGTGAGCGGAAGTGTCACTGTTTGAATAATCAATTTTGATCCGAAATCTCGCAGGAGAGGAAAATTCACGTGCACACACTTCCCAATAAGTGTAATATTGGCATTAGCATCGCGAAAATTCGTTCGTGCAATTCATAATTCAATTGCCACAGCTAAACAATTTTTAAATAGCGGCGAGAAACAACTGAGCAGCAGTGCAGTAGAATTTGCAAAAGCATAACAACAAATATTTCTAAAATATTACTAAAGTCGTTCGCAAATCACAAAAACTACTTTTAATAATCATGGTAAGTGAATAGTGAGTGAAGAAGTGCGGGTAGATGGTTAATGGGTCCATAGGCAGTTTCGAAAATTTGTGATTACATTTTATTACTAATTTACGATATTTGAAGGGTCACAATATAGAAAGAAGCTTTCCCTTTAGCTGCACAGCACACATTTTAACCTTTTTCGAATTGACATTGCCCTACTAACAACTGTTATTCATTAAATGCAGTTTCGCCTCAATGTGGGAGGGAAACGTACGCAGTGCCACCAAGAGGGTGTGTGCAAAGTAGTCAGCGAGTTGCTGCTAAGAATGCTTGCTCTTTACTCACTCGGCCACTACTGAGAACGACCTTGACCTCAATCGTGGCCGCAACGCGACATGAGTATAAAAAAGCGAAATAGAAAACATATTTGCTCTTTGCGCGTGCAAACAATTAGCTAAACTTATGTAGGTACATAATTTTTCAATGTTTATAAGTGCATACATATGTAAGCATGTACAACAAACTTTTTCCTTATTTTTACACAAACAAATTACACGTATTGCGTATAATGTATTCCAGTATATTTGTGTGCAAATGTGCGTACTCATGGAAGAATTTAGGAACCGTTAAAGTAATATATATTTATATACATATATAATTGGCGCGTGCACCCTTTTTTGGGTGTTTGGCCGAGCTCCTCCTCCTATTTGTGGTGTGCGTCTTGATGTTTTTCCACAAATGGAGTAATGCCAAATATAATTTAATCAATGGTTGATAATAATGTTGTATCTGTAGTGTGACTGGTGGCCGACGCTGCAACCTAAACGATCATTTGTGTCCTAATGGTTGAAGTATTCGAGTATATGTATGTATCTAAGAATATACATATGTACGCATAATTGTAGAATTTTGAAATTATAGTATAACACACAAATGTAGTCACTATATCAGCCTTTTGATTCATAGTACTTTTTATAAGTTATCATTAAGAATTAATAGCAATATTTAACGTTAAAAATACATCTTCTTTGCATAAGCTTGAAAAAATGCCCTATTACAGACGCTCATTTTACTTAAATACAAACACAGAAAGGTAACAATATTCACTTATAAACACACTTTATTAATTCAAAATTTGATTTAAAGCTATTTTTAAGTAATAATACGACGAGTTTTATTAAAATTCTTTTATTACAAATGTTCTTCTAAACATTTGTAATAAAGTGCAAAATAAATGTGCAGCACGAACTGTCAAAGGAACGTTAGTGAGAAAAGAATGAAGCGAAACAGAAAAAACCCAGTAACCAACAATGAGATTATTTAGAACTTTGTAGTTTTTAAAAGAGTTAAATTAACTTTTGGCCTTCGATAAATCATGATTTTCAAAAATAGTGAAAATTTGGACTAAAAAATTGCGATAAAATATTTTCATACAAATTGAAAATTTATAATAAAAGATCGCGCGATAAATCGATAAATCATTATTTTCAAAAATAATGAAAATTTATATTAAAAAATCGCGATAAAATAATATTTTCATAAAAAGTGAAAATTTTGAAGAAAAATTAGCCTGCGGCGTTTTTTTGTTTGAAAATGTACATATGTATGTATATATATACATGTTAGGTTAGGTTAGGTTAGGTTTGGCAGCCGCATTGCACATAGAGACCGCGATGCCACTTAAGCCACAAAATGTTTCCATTGTGAGCCGCAGGGGCTGGGCTACATTTCCCTCTCCATATTGAACCATCCTGAGCTTTTGACAAAGCGTAGAAAGTTGTTGATACCTCAAGTGTATAGATTATCTATATTCGTTAATAAGTAGGATCTTAAATATCGGTTCCTGCTTTGGCTAGAGTGTGCAAAATAGGTTTCCAACTCCTCCTCATTCCTGCAGCTACAACAGAAATCATGCATGTAGGCGCCTAATCTCCTTTCATGATTTCCTTTGAGACAATGTCCTGTGAGGGCCCCTACTAAGGTCCTAATTGGAAATCTACTCAATTTTATAATATTCTTGGACAGACGTAGATTTAGCCTTGGCCTTTTTTTGGCTAGCAATTTCACAGGTAGTCACAATAATCCAGCTTTGATTTACAAAACTGATTAGTGTGTCCATAACAAGAAGCTTACAAGTTGCGAGAGGTACCGCCACCATAAAATTACTTATGTTTGGCATACAGGTGTCTTCTCTTGCAAGTTGCTCAGCCCTACAGTGCCCTGGTATATATCTGTGTGTTACATGTTACAAAAAAAAAAAAACAAACTGTTTATAAAATAAAATTTTTATACAAATAACAAAATTTCAGCGTCACTTATATATTTTACCATAATACAACATTTTCATAAATATTATGAACTATAAAACCTAAGTTAAATGCTTGCTGGGTTAACAATTAACGATATTTCAGTACAAGATGAAAATACGATCGTAAAAAACCTATTTTTTTAGCTTTTCCTGGGGGTGCTATAGGGACCCAGGAGGTTGGGACTTACATCTTTATAATGTTGTTACCTTGCTCTTTCTATTGGGCGTGGTGGGCGGTGCCACGCCCCTTCCACTCCGCCCCCCATTCAAATATATCGTGGAAAGTTTAGCCATACAATTAATTAGCACACATTGTCATTCGTAGGGAATATTGTTTTTTACTTCTTGTTGATATTTTTATTAATTTAAACATACAGTGAAGCAAAAAAAAGAAAACTTGTATACCAAAGAGTTTAGTCTTTGGCATTTATCATCAAAAACAAATTTAAGCTTTTAGGTTGCAACTTAAAGTATATACATATACAGTTAATGCCAAAAGAAAGTGTACACCCTCCACAGCTTCACAAGTTTTGATTAATTGTTTATTTAATTTTTAGTTTAAATTCTTCTTCTACAATAAAAACCGTTTATGGTAAAGCAAGGTTTCAAACTTTGTAAAAAATGTGTAAGAATTCGGCAAATTTTCATCAAATTTCAAACTATTTACTCAGAATTTCTGAAAAAATTTCAAGTACGCAATTTTATCATTAGTTTTTTTTTATAGTTTAAAGATCATTTCATTTTGGTATAGTATCATAATTGCCAGTGTAAAGCAAGTAAAAAATCGCACTTATTTTGGAGAATTTTTTTTTGGTCGCGGTGCTGTGAATTCTCGCCATTTAACGACTACTTCACATTATTTTTATTTGGTAAGAAAACACCCAACACCGTCTTTCTCAACTAAGGTCAATCAAAAGCAGTGAGTGAAGTTTTCACTCCTCACTCTCTCGCGCGCCACCACCCGCATTTATATATACTCGCATATATATGTATATAATTGGCTCTTACACCCTTTTTGGGTATTTGTCTGAGCTCCTCCGCTTATTTGTGGCGTTCGTCTTGATGTTGTTCCACAAATGGAGGGGCTTACAATTTTACGCCGACTCCTGCGGTTATCGCATTAAATACTTTCAGCGTTGGAACGCTGACATGGGACATGACCTAGTCATGGGAGCCACAGGATTTTTGTTTGTTGCTCCACATACGAGTATATTTTTGCCACAGTAAAGCTCATACTGCGCACAAATTTATATTAGAACATACAAATATTTATAAGTAGTTGCATACATAAGACATTTACGCAAAAACAAAAACATAAAAATAAATAAAAACAACCAAAGCCATAACCCTAATATGGTATAAAGTCAGCAATACGGCTTCCAACCTGTTAATTAGTCAGCCTACCAAAAAATTCACGATTTAAAAAATTCCTATCTTTTTTACCTAATCCACTCGAATACTCGTATTCCCCAGTTTTTTGCTACTTCCAAATTTCTTTATTTATTGTTATTAGCAATGATTTGCATACAACAATAGTCTGGCAAAAAACGCATAACAAAACCAGTCAATATAACGAAATGATGCTCCGGGATGAGAAATACCGCAGAAAAAGGGGCAGCTGGTTTTTTGGTTGTTGTGCTTCGTAAATAATACTAAAGTGGAATGTCTGCATTCCCGGAGCTTTGACGTCAAAGAGTTGCTTCTGTTAATATTGGGGATTTTATCGATTTATTATGGCATAAAATTAGCAGCTATTCGAAAGGTGCGAGTCATCACCGTTAGTTGTTCAACACCAATACTCATTTCAAATTTTTGTCACGCCTCAGTTGAAAGTGCTGTGGCGCCATTGCTCCAGCGAAATCACTATTCCACACACAAATCGTATTATTGTGCACAATTTACGTATTGCCATTCGATCCAAAATCCAAAGCCGGCGAACGAACTTTGTTGGTGCGTTGCTTTTTAATCTACCCATTCCGTATATTTTTCGTTTGGTTTCATAAAAGTAAACAAAAACAAAATTACGTTGATTGTTCATATTAACATATGATAAGTGAACCTCTTTTGCCGCAAAAAGCCGGTGATAATCGCATATTTCGCGGCTGTTGCTTGACAAACAATTTGTGTTTAACTGCTTTTAGTTATCAGTCAGTAATCGGCCGGGGGCGTCACATCGAGTGATCTGTAGTTTATATTAAAATTAAAGACGATTCGTTTTCAGCAATGATTTGTGGAAAGTGAAAAAATCGCATGTTGCGACATCTACGACAATTTCGCAGGGTTAATAAACCTCTATAAATTATGTGAGTGCGTGTGAAGAAAAATTAGCTTTATGAATTTCGAAAATCATGTGATTAGGATCAGAATGAAAACTGCCGTGGAGGTGTGATAAATAATCGCGTATCTGTTTTCTTTTTTTGACTATTGTATTTCTTTATTGTGCAGCGTCAGACGACATAAATTAACAGACAAAAAATGTGTGGGTGCAAATTCTTACAAATTATTTAAAATTATGCTATAATGTTTTCCTGAATGCTAAAACAAAATACTTTATGCCCCGTGATATAAAATATGTGGTGATATATTTGGTAGAATAAAAGAAAAAAATTGTGTGATATACATACATTACATGTATATCAGTGTGCCTTGCTAAAGAAGTTACGGTTCACCAAAATTTTAAAATTTGAGATTTCCGCTCAAACACTTCGAAAAAATAAGATTTGCGTGAAGTGGACCGATTTGAGAATACTTCCAGAAATCTAGTTTTTTATAAATTAAATTAGTTGTTTTAAATTTTTTTTTTTTTCAAAAAATTTTCCCATTAATTTTTTTTTATAAAAAGTGGGTGTTTACATATGAAGCGAGCAAAATATGTCAACATTTTCTAGCTCTTAATTCCTGCGCACTCATGTAAAGAGTAATAAAAAGTAAAAGTAATAAAAATAAATACAATATACTAGGTTGTTCAATAAGTGTTGCGGCTCGATAAGAGAGGACGTTGCGACTAGCCAATTTTTTTTTTTGTTATGTTGGCACACTCTTAATTTGAACGTAAGTGAAGTTTTATTTCAATCTGTCAAATCATTCTCTGTTTACAAGCCATTTAGTATCGACGTGTCACCTACGACGTATTTTCTACAATGGAAAAAACCAAGTAACATGCGCTTATTGAATTTTGATTTTTGGACGATTCAAAAGCAACAGAAATTTATAAACGAATGTTGAAAGTGTATAAGGACTTTTCCATCAATTAGTACAGTAGTAATAAGGGTTGCTGAATTTAAACTTGGTTGTACAAGCCGTGAAGATGATCCACGTCAAGGACGTCCAAAAACAGAAACAGCAACAACATCAGAAATCGTAAAAAAAATACAGTAAATCGTTTTGGAAAATCGTCGAGTGACTGAAAGAGATTTAGTAGAAGCCCTAGGCATCTCATTGGGCAGTGTAAGCAATATTTTGACCGAAATATTGAGCTTCAGAAAGCTGTGTGTATAATGAGTGCCGCATTCGCTAACAATAGAACAAAAACACATTCAAGTGCGAGTTTCTCAGCCCCATTTAGAGCGTTTTCGAATGGCTAAAGTGGATTTTGTGCGCCTATTGATCATAATGGATGAGATTTGGATCTATCAGAATAATACTGAATCAAAACAGCAGGCTAAAGAATGGTGTAAAACTGGCTCTTCGGACTCCGAAACGAGTTCGTGTCTATAAATCGGTCAAGAAGGTGTTAGCAACAGTTTTTTTGGGATGCGAAAGAAATTTTGTTTGTGGTTTACTTGCAAACTGGTAAAACAATAAATTCTGAATATTATTTCAACCTTTTAGACTAACTGAAGGAAAAACTTCTTGAAAAAAGATTCAGTTTGCAAAGCAAAAGAATATTTTTCATCAGAGCAATGCACCGTGTCACCAGATCATTTTTTGACAATGGCTAAAATCCATGGATTAAAGTTCGAATTGTTGAAGCATCCACCGTATTCACCAGATTTGGCCCCTAGTGACTTTCATCCGTTTTCAGATCTACAAAAATGCATGCCTGGAAAACGACTTTCATCAAATCATAACGTCATAACAGCTGTGGGAGCGTTTTTGCAGCTCTTCCAGATTCTCACTTCAGGGATAAAACTCATAAATACGAATCTCGTTGTAACAAGTGTATTGATGCTCAGGGAGACTATACTGAATAATGAAGTGCATTTCAAACCGTAAAATTGTGTTTTTCTTTTCGAACCGTAAAACTTATTGAACAACTTAGTATTTGCATGGCACTGATTACTTAATTTAGCATAGATAGAATGATCGGATTTACGTACTTAGTTCAAATACACACCATTTTGTTCGATAGTTTGTATGTAACTCCATTGTGTCCTTCTCATTAAAACCCGCATTCCTATTGGGAAAAAACTATAAACTAATTTATTTTGAAATGTTCCCGATAGTGTGTAAAAACACTTTGAAAGCATTTGGTGGAACGAAATTTTCACGCCAAATGTTCTAAAATGTAAACACACATTTTTTTAGATTTTGTCACAAATTAATTTACGGCACAAAATAACAGAAATAATTGTTTTTGCATTCTTTTTGATAAAAACACGACCCCAGACTGATACTAATAAAGTGAACAAATTCAGTGTTCCGTTACATTTTCCGTGTTACATTTTTTTATATAACATTTTTAAGAAACGGCATATAAGAAATGAGATAAATATAGACACTTAAATGGCGCATCATTAATCATAATTTTGGTTGCAAATAACTTTTTTACTAAAAAAAAAAAAAAACTCTTCTGTGTGATGAAAATCTTTATTTTGATCTTTACGCACTTCATCGCTTGTCTCTTTGTATCCAAGAAAGAGTCGTTGAGTAAAGGCGGCAAGGCGGAAAGTGGTGAGAAAAAAGTGAAAAGAGCTGTTGCCAATAAGAAATTAGCTGAAAAGAAGAAACATATAAAAAGGATAAAGCAAAGAATGCAAAAAAGGGCAGTGCATTAAAGTGAAACCAACTAAAGCCAAGTCTGCAACTGCTAAGCCAAAGGCAGCTAAAGCAAAAGCAACTGCTGCTAAATCCAAGAAGACTTCTTCTTCTTCTTAATTGGCGCTATAACCGCTTACGCGATTTTGGCCGAGTTTAGCAAAGCGCGCCAGTCGTTTCTTTCTCGTGCTAACCGGCGCCAGTTGGACACACCAAGTGAAGCCAAGTCCTTCTCCACCTGATCTTTCCAACGCAGAGGAGGCCGCCCCCTTCCTCTGCTACCACCAGCTGGTACCGCATCAAATACTTTCAAAGCCGGAGCGTTTGTATCCATTCGGACGACATGACCCAGCCAACGTAGCCGCTGGATCTTTATTCGCTGCGCTATGTCTATGTCGTCGTAAAGCTCATACAGCTCATCGTTCCAAGAAGACTGGATCTAATAAAAAGCCAGCCGCCAGAAAGCGACAACAGCAGATAAAAAGTAAAGAATTTACTTACAAAGGGAGCCTAATCGTTCAATAGTCAAGAATTTGAATATGTTGACCAGGAATATTAATTAAAATAGCTGCTGCTCCCAAGGATATTGAAAAACCTCAAGGCACTGATTCTGCATCAGTTCACCACATCCGTATCATTTTGACTTCGTACGTTCTTTGGAGAACATGTGTCGGGAGTTGAGGCGGGCGTAGAAGTACCTACCATTGCCAACCAAACAGAACGTAATTTTTTTATACAATAAATATAGGAGGAGTGAACTATGGCAACTAGGAGTTCAAAATGATTGACTTACGACGCCATTGGCAAAAAAATCTTCCAATAGGGTGATTATTTTGTGCCACCTTGTACCTATAAATTTAATTTTTTTGTGGGCAAGATGAATTAGATATTAATTTTCCAGCATTCAGAACTTTTTAGGCATATACTGCAGTAAACCAGTATTTTTTATAAAATCAAGTAGCTCCTTCTAATTATGATAATATAAATAATTTTTGTAACAGCTTACTACCTTAATAATTATATTTTGTGTTGCTCTATCTTTCAAACTGAAGTGACCTTTAAACCTTTCAATTTAGTTTGGGTTTTTCCAAAAATATAAATGTTAAATATCTGTTGCTTAAAACAAAGGGCAATAGATTTTAAAGTATTTCTCTCTTCGGCAATGCCAGCGAAATTTCTCCTAAATACAGTGGGCCCATGCGAATATGCTTTAAATTGAGATACTTTTGAGAGCATCAGCAGCGTCAAAACGCCGAATTTTGCGGTCTTAAAATCAGTTTAAAAAATCCATCGTAGTTCAACTATTACAGAAAAACGAGCCCCAAACTCTACACTGTTTTCAGCTGATTTTGTTTAATATAAACTTGTTTACTACATTTGAGCTCACTTCTATTCCTATTCAGTGGCTATGTGTTTTCACTATAAATCATTTTACGCTAAGGAGAAAAATTGAAAATTGCTCGATTATAAATTTTAGTGCGCTTTTGCTATTTTGCAAGTGAATTTTTCGCACCGCCACTATGGGTATGTATTTTATTTTTGTTTTCACCTTCAAGTGGCTCTTCTATAAACAATGAGAATAATAATAGTTTCCTGTCAGCTCGTGCAATGATAGAACGTTGCCTTGCCCTATGGTAAACAATTATTGTATGTTTATTTAAAAATTGTAAAATTCCTGGTAAAACTTTACAGCAAACCATCAGTCTATGCCTAACATTTTATTACATTTTCCACCCATCAAAGTCATCGTCGATCGTGCTGATAAACATCATCGACCACAATACACACAAAGCTTACGCCGTATACAGTTAGGGGGCGTCCATAAATTACGTAAGGTGTTTTTTTCAATTTTCTGAACCTCCCTCCCCCCCTGGTGAGATGTCGTGAGATTTTATTCAACCCCCTCCCCCATCCCCCAATCTCACGTGAGATTTTTCAAAATGTGGGTTTCTTATGTAAACGCGTTGGATTGTTATTGTAAAAAGAAAAAAAATTTGCTTCGTGCTTTTATTTACGACTAGTTAAGACTAGTAATCAATATTGCTGAGAGTTATAAGTGTAATAAAAATTTGACAATAGAAGACTTAAATCGTAACTACTGCGATTAAAAAAAGAATATCTACTCTAATTCAGTCCATGGAGAATCATGCGCGGTTTCAAGAGAGACTATTGGGACCAACATGTCCATATGATTTTCAGTAAATTCATGTGCTCCTTCAACTTCGTTCTAATCTAGCCACTCTTAGCCGTTGACGCTTGCGCACAGTAACTCATTAGCTCGTCTTGTGACAATCCGTGAGGGTCGCACTTTGCGGAACATACGCGCTTGCTTAGCTGGCGCAATGTGAGCTGCTCTCCTGTGCTCTGCAGCTCTTGTGATAGATGCGAAGTAAATACCGCATGTACTGCAGCATATTTTCTCTAAATCATCACGTATACTTGGGCAATAGAGATCAATAGGCGTGCTGATGAAGGCATTCAGCGGTTGAATCGGTACGCGTATTAGAAATGGAGCAAATGATTTTCCGTCATGTTCTTTAAAGTCCGGAATTGTCAAACGTCAACCTGAGTGATAGGGCGTTCGACTCATAGCGGCGCGAAAACAACCGACGGGCTACACTGTACTTAATTCAGATTAAATTGAGCTATTTGGTATAAAACAAATATGGTGGTTTGACAGTAGTAATGTATAACGTCGAAGTATGAATGAAATTATTTTCTTTCGAACGAATTAGTGAATGATCTTAATCATACTACGATTACGCTTGAGATTAAATCTTAAGCATGTACAATCGGGATAATGGACCAAAATAGTATAATTTTTTTTTGTTTCAATCAGAAAAAAAATTGCGTGATATTTGCCGAGACCCCCCCTCTCTCCAACGTAAGATTAGATGAGATTTGACTCGACCCCCTCCCCCCCTTAAACATCTCACGTAATTTATGGACGCCCCCTTACAGGATCTTTTAAGCTCGTATTTTTTATTTCGGCAACTCTTTGTATTGAGAGCAGATGACGTCATTTTCACAAAGTTGAGCATATATATTCGGCCATTGCAATCGTCCAACAGCGTCCGGAATAAAAAAGTGAATCGAAAAATTTTAGGCGATTTGATTGGTACAAGGCATAAACTCATCTGTACATGCTCGTCCCTGTCATTGCACCCTGGTATTTAACAAAATTTAACTAAAAGTACGCTTACCATCAATGGATTGTGATATTGCAATTGAAATTTGGAAAAGTCCAGCCAAGAAGCACCAAAAGATTTGGTAACTCCTAAAATACTCAGGCTAAAAAGCCTATGGTATTTAAAGCTCTGGATAGTTAAAGGAGAAGATAGTCAAGAAGGAAAGGAGAGAAGTAACGTATAGAAAAAGAAAGACTCGAAGATATTTAGTCGTGTGAGCATTTTCCCGATTATTTGATAAATCTGAGAATATCCTCAAGTTTGAGAGAACGAATATTACTCATTCCCATGACAGAATCCGAATACGGAATCCGAAATTCGTAGCCTTGCTCTAGCAAATGTAGGACACTCAGAGAGCGAATCCGCCTCTTCTAAGTAAGACAAGCAAATCAGGTCCTCAATGATTCGAGTGGTGGTCATATGTTGAGCCCATAGATTGTGTGCTGTAATAATACCGACCATCAATCCAACGTATTTTCATCCAAGTTTTAGAAGAAAGTTCGACAGCTTTCTGTTCGGGCTTGTCGCAAAGCACTTGGCAGTTCTACAGCGTTCTTATCCGGACCATCGCTATGTAAATTGCATATACCTATAATCGCTGACCCAATTCCTGATTCCTGCAAAACTGATTCCGATTATTGGCTCTGGTCTCTGTGGGTAACCGCTGATCCTCAGCTGGCCAATTCTTCGGGGATTTCAGTGTTAAAAAGCTTGTGAAGAAAGATGTAAAGATAACTGCTCTAAAAGTGAAAGATGATATAAGGAATAGGTTGCAAAAATTATATGAGTGCTTTAAATGCCAGAAGAGTATTAAGAAAAACCGGCTATCATTTAAAACTTCCTAGGAAAAAGTCATTTATTTCGCTGATAGGTATGCAAAAACGCATTGCCTCCAGAAGGCTATTTTTTCGGATGAAAGCAAGTTTTGCATTTTTGGTATCAAAGAAAGAACAATTGTGTGGAGGAACTCTGGTACAACGCTGAATAACGTAAATTGATTACCAACAGTGCAACAAGGTGGTGATGGGATGATGGTGTGGGTTAATATGTTTACTGACGGCTCGAAAATGATGGACGGAGTAGGTTTAGCAGCCGCATCGCACATAGAGACAACGATGCCACTTAGACCACGAAATGGGTCCGTTGTGTGCATGGACGGCGTAGGTGCAGGGATTTATTTCGCAGACCTGGACATCAGGCGGCCAATTAAGCTCCCTAACCATTGCAGTATTTTTCAAGCAGAAGTCTTTGCGGTAGGAAAGGCTGTAGAAATAGCACTAGCAAGGACATCACAGCAACTCCAACATAAATATATACGTTGACAGACAAGCGGCAATAAAGGCAATAAACTCATATGAAATTTCATTAAATTCTTAGGACCAGGGAAGCTATAGAGGGACTAGCCACAGACAAACGGTTATACATCTATTGGGTACCCGGACATAAGGGCATTACAGGACACGAAATTGTAATGGGATTGCCAAAAGCGGCGTTTACATACAATTCGAACAAGAAAACTACATACTGAAACCTTTAATTATGGACATCAAAATACGGATAAATAGGAGGTGGAATAATCTAGCCACTTGCAAGACACAGAATGCAGATAAATACACCAGATTCGTACTAGCCCTGCCTAGAAAGGAAAGCAGAACTATCGTAGGTATACTGACAGGGCACAATTTGTTAGCGGCACACGCATACAAGATGGGAATTACATACAATGATAGCTGCAGATTTTGCCATGAACTAGAAGAGAGGGAAACTCTAAAGCACCTTCTATGTTCTTGCCCTGAAAAATGTTATTTTGAGGATATGTGAGAAGTTTACTGCCGAAGAATCTACCAAATTAGTAAACTCTGTGACCAATAGACTTAGGTACATATGTGATGAAATATCGCTAACTTGCTAAGGACAGGCATATTTTTTGAGAGCTTTTGAATATACATATAGGCTGGGCCATGTAAAATTTACTTTTTGAATCGGCTATAAAAAAAACTAATCAATATTTTTTCAAACTTTTTTTTTATTTTGAAGATTGAACATTGTCATTTATGAATGAAAAATAATATCGTTCAAATGACTGCCACGACTGGCTTTACAGTAGGCCATTCGATCAACCCAATTTTTAAGCACATTTTCGATTGTTTGGGCTCCAATTTAATGAATGACAACTTCGATTTCGTGTTTTAAAGCATCAATCGTCTCTGGATGGTTCGCATAGCATTTGTCATGTCATTTGTGTTAGCATTCTCAAAAAAATAGGTGGTTCAAAAAGCAAACGCTATATGGCCTCTCATTTTCTTGGTAAGGCATTCTCTCACACATATTTCAATTGCATGTATTTCTGCCTGGAATATTGTTGGGTAGAATCCTATCGGATTCGATTTTTTGAATTTAGGCCCATTGATTCCTGCCCCTGTTCTACCATTTTCCAATTTGGACCCATCAGTAAACCATAGCTGAGAGCCAGGTTTGAAAGTGATAGAATTAGTTCTCCAGTCTGTGCGTTCATTAATTATAACTGGGAAGTTCCTGAAGAGTATTGGTTTGGGTGAAACTATATCATCCCTATGAAGAATGGGACTAAATATGTACATATTCAATTTTTTAAAAATGAGCGTAGACTTTTTCTAGTTCGTCATTTTAGCGTTTCAAATGGGATCTATTATTTATTTGTTAAATATTTTGATCTATAATAAATTATACATTTTGTTTAATAAATTTTAAAACAAGAAAAATTTATTTAAAAAACTTAAAAACATTTTTTCATGTTCCGTTTTAGTTATATGTAGCTGTGTTATGCACATATATATATACAGCTGTGTATGTGCATATATATGTATACATTGTTTTTTTTGTGTATTTATAGGTGAACATGCAATACTGCGTACATGTTTTGTATCTCATTCATACAATTCCTCAGCGTACAAAAATATTTACCAAATCTCTTACAATTAACTGAACGTTTTTCAAACAAATTATAAACAAATCACTACATTTGATTATTGATTTAGAGTTGATTTTGAGTGTTTTGCGATTTTACACCTGAGTGTGAGTTTTTAAGTAATTTCCTGGTGAAACATATGTATACATGACTGAGCTAGAGCTAAGGGTACATACAAGTATTTACACACTCAAGTACATACTTATATTATATAATAAATAGCAAAACTTGGCGCAAAAATATATTTTTTTTATAAAATTCTCAATTCATAAATTATGCTGACTTTATTTTTACTAATCCATTTAAAATTTTATTTAGCTTAAGTTGCCCCAGTCGAAATATAGGAAAAGAGAAAGTAGGAAAACCCGCGGAAACATAAAACACGAAAACGAAAGACACAAAAACAAAATAGAAGAAAAAAGTGATTTCTATAAGTTAATGAAAAAATGTAATATGTTTGTCATGCTAGCCTTTCTCGTTGCCTTCGCCTTCGCCTTCAGATGCTTGCGGGCGCGAATTTTTCATTGGCAACGTGTCGCTATATTTATATTTCTTTTCAACTTCATGAGGCTTTTACAAATTGGGAGATTTCCTTCGTGTTGTATTTGTATTGAGTATACTCGTATAGTTTGCAGGCGCATTCGTTGTGCCGCTCTTGTGTTCGTGAAAAGTACATCGCGGCCAAGATTAATAAAAATAAATATATTTAAATAAATTACATAATTGCATATATGTATATACTTACATTTGTTTTTGTAAATATTTACATATTTATTTCTCACCTACCTATATAACTTTTGCAAAATGTTTGAACGCCACTAAGCAGCTATTTTTATTCCCTGCACAGAGTTCAGAATTACTGTATCGTTTGTGTTTAAATACAATAGTAAATTTTTTTATTCAAATGCCAACAAATTTATCAAACCGCGGGTTGAAACTTTTGTTTGTTTTCATACATACATATGTAGATCACACTATCTTTGCTTATTTATTTAACAGTTCAATGCTTTCAATGCGCAATTTATTAAGTCTTAAAAGAAAACGTTGGTGTGGATTGACAATGGGAGGCTAATTTTCACCACTTCCTTTGCGTAACTACCGAGCGGGAGTGCGTAGGTTCGAATCTTCTTGCATGAAACAACAAAATGATAGAGAAACGTTTTTCTCAAAGCGGTCGCCCCCGAGTGCATAAAAAAGCTACTCATAAAAACCATTTGCTGGTCAGAGTCCCTTTAAAACTGTAGGCCACTCCATTTGTGGAACCACATCAAGAGGCACACCACAAATCGGAGTAGAAGCTCGGCCAAACACTCAACAGAAGTGTGCACGCCAATTATTTATTTATTTTTGAAGTGAAACTTCTTAGGCGTCGATGGACGACCGAGAATGGAGAGTAAAATTTCAAGGCCATGCAACATTTTGGGCATTTTCGTTCCGCGAGAGAGAAAAAAGATGTAACGTAGAGGAAAAGGAGAGAGAGAGAACTTAACCTTATATATATCCAAGATACACTTTAGGCTATTTTTCCTGAGTTTTTCTTGTGGTTGCTAATTTCTAGGGAGAAATAACATTGCCTACTTCTTGGCGCTTGTTTGTTGGTCCAAACTGAGAGGAAATATATTTTTGGTGCCTACTTTTTGGCGTTATATTTCCTTGGTGCCTACTTTTTGGGGCGTTTTTCGGTCCGAATTTTTTGTGCCTACTTTTTGGCTCTTATTTCCGTTTCCTGGCTAGTGCTTGTGCGTACTATAAAGTGCTATCCATTCCGACGTCGGATTTATTTGTATTGCCTTGCGGTCATTTGTGCCGTTGCTGCGGTCCTCGAATCGCTGCGTTTGTGCGTGTGATAAAAGCTCGGAGTAGTGCGCGTTGTTGCCGCGGTTTGTGTCCGGCTTTTACCTACACCGGTCGACTCTTCTCCGTTTTTTGTAAATTTTGTCTATTCGTATTCTCTGCAAATGTTGTGAATTTATTTAGATATATATTCCTTCTCTCTCTCTCTCTCTCTCTCATTCTCTCTCGGGTCTTTCCCTTTTTCTTTGTCTGCCTTGCAAGTTTGACTTCTGTTATGTGTATTACGCTACACGCACTGTTTTTCTTTAAATACAAAAATATAGAAATTTTCAAAAGGCTAAACGGATATAAAACAAAAAAATTTTAATTTTAATTATAATTTTTTTTGAAATTTATGTCGATATGAGTGCATAAAAGATAATATCAGGTGTCAGATGCCTTTAGTGAGCCATATCTCACGATGTGAACACCGCATCAGGTCATACTGCGTAAAAATACTTATACAAAAGTTTTGGCAAGTTTATTAAGCCAATTATACTTGCACTTTTTGAGAATTTTTTAGTTTTTTTTGAGGCGCACAAAGTGCATTTTCGCCATTTAACGCATGCTCGACATTTTATATATCATAGAAGAATATACCCCACAATTTTTTATAAATTTTGTGCAAAGTTTGAAATTTTGCGTTCTTTGTTTTTTGTTGTAATATAAATTATATTTTCATTAAAAACTAATTAATTGGTCAAAAGTGGCCAATATGTGGCGTAAGCCTTTTTTTTGGCGTTGACAGTATACTAAAATGCTCAGAATGATGAGGAGAGTCGATTTACTAAATCTCGTGCAAACTTGATGTTGCTTCTCATCGCATTTAGATTCGACATAAATATTATTGCGATGGAATAAAAACTGCGTCCACTTCCTACGCTCTCGGAAGCTATAACTCGAGAAAATTTTTTCGATATTTTTACAAAACTCAAGGAAAACCTTACCTTCATCTGAGTGCCAGTGTACTAACCCCTACCCGAGACATTTTGAAACTAATTTTGCAACCGATTTGCATGGAATTTTTCGGGATTTTCTACAATTTTTTTAAGTTTATGAGAATATGTCCAATACAATGGAGCAAAATTAATCACCCTATAGGAAGATTTATAATTTTTGTAAATGGTGTGGTACGACAATCACATTTCACACACTTCTGTACTAGGCAGCTGCAGCAGAAAGCAAATAGGAAAGCTATGTGAGTGTGTTAAGGTCTAAATATTAAAAAGATTTACATCACTAAAAAAAATTTTTTTTTTAATATAATAAAATAAAAAAAGATTTTTTAAACAAAATACTGATTTATGATTAATGATTTATGAAATAGAAATAATGATTAAAAATGAAATAAAATTGTATTGTTTATTTTAAATCATTTTATTTTTTATCTAGTAAAAGAATATTGAAAAGCAATATCGGATGATCAATTTTTGTGCTTGAAATGATGGTTTTTGGGTGTTTCTTTAAAAACCAATTATTTTTGTTTTGAGTATTTCATTTTTTGATCCATTGTTAAAATACAAACATTTTTTTGGTCATACGAGGTTCGTTCAAAAAGTTGTCAGCCTTCAAAAAATGGTCTTCCAAAACAGGTCGTTGGCGACACGGATTCCGTGTCCTTTTTCAGTATAAATGTCGTTATCGTGTGAACGATCTTTAAAAAAAAGAATTACAAAATGGCGGACGTTCAAAGATGAAAACCCGTTTTTTGACCTTTTTTTACTTTTTTTAAGGTCGTCTTAAAAAATACTACAATTTTTTTTCCAAATGATCATACATAGTTCACACGATAACAACATTAATTCTACCTCATTTTATTTCATCTAAATTGGTTCAGTAGAACCGACTATATACCTACATATGTGTCCATTGTAATTTCTTAACAATGGATCAAAACATAAAATACTCAGAATAAAAAAGAAAACTCTTTTTTCGTTTCCGTTTTACTCGCTTAGAAACACTATTTCAAACGAGGCGAGGACCTTAACAGTTTGCCATATACAAAGTGGAGCAAAATTATTCATCTGATTTTGCTCTTGAATATTCTCTTATTAAATGAAAAATAAAATGACTTAAAATTAAAAATAAAGTTAATTAAAAAAAAATACGGAGAAACAGAACAAAAAATCTTTTTTCACTCAAAAAACACCATTTCAAATGAGTCGAGGACCTTAAAAGTCTTAAGCAAAACTTCTCCTAAATTTTAATTAAATTAAGGATTAAAAGGTTTAACAGAATCCTTTGCATAAACCCGCAATTCACACTATTCAGATTACTTGAAATCATTGAAAACCAGTCTCCCGCCTTCATAGGTAAAACGCTCTACCATTATGCCAAAATATTATTTTTTCCTCGATATCAATTAATAATTTTGTTTTCAAAACATGAATAATCAATAATTGTCCAAGCATTTATGTACTTCTGTACAAATACCCGCATATTTATCTTTTCCCATTGTTATATTGGCTGTATTTGTGAATGGCTACAACTGTCAAACAAATGCCATAGGACAATAGAAAACCATCACGCATGTGACACCAAAGTGCTACTGAAATATCAACAAAACATCTGGCAATGCAATAAATACGTTGAGTGTATATATTTTTAATTCAGAAATTAGCATAAAAATTACGACAAATTGGTTTTACCATAGTTGACTCTGGTGATGAAGATAAATAAAATAAAATATGTTCGACGCTTATTCCTCATTCTATTGTTTAAGTTTTTATGTTTTCTTTTGCCTTTTCATCTCAACAAATGCGTATCCAAAGGTAACTGTTCATTTTTTACCGCATGCCATAATGTATTGTCAGAATCTGCCGATGTGCCTTTTGCTTCGTCAACTGTGTCGTTGTTTAAATTGCGGTGAATGCCAGCGTTTGGTATATACAATCGTGTATTTGTTATTGTTCTTAGTATCTTTGACTGGGTGCATTGCAGTATTGTCAAATTGGATTTAGAAGCTGTGCCCCAAACTTCTATTCCATATTTCCGAATTGGTGCAGTTGTCGTTTTGTAGACTAAGGTTTTGTTTGCCAGCAGAAGCTTTGACTGAGGACCTAGCAGCCAGTAGAGTTGCCGAAAGCGATTTTTAATTTCATTCCTTTTTTTATTATACGGGTTTTTTTAGTTTAGTTAAGAGGCAATTGAAATGCCTAAGAATTTAGCTTTCGTATCAGGATTCGCATCAGAGTTTCCAATCTTTAATGAGTCTATGGTTACCTTTCTGTTCGTGTAATTGACTTGAATTGTTGTGTCGCCATTAATTTGTATATTCCATTTTTTGAACCAGTTCAGTGTTTTGCTTATGTCGTTTTGTAAATTTGTTTATGCTATAGTCGGGTCTCTATGAGATGCCATTAGTACAGTGAAATTATAAGAAAAGTTTTAATTTTTTGTAGGTTGAGAAAAACATCACATAGGTTAAGAATATCACAAATTAAAGAGATCATGGTTCAATTTTTATTGTCACCCGATTCACCCTCGAACTCCCTTATCCTTTATTTTGTAATTAAAAAAAAAAAGAGGTTGTCTGTAAAGTCGGTTTACTGACGATAGTTTAACGTGATAACGTCATAAGAAAATACTGATTGAATGGTTGCATTTTTCAAAAGAAATATTTAATTTTATTTGTTTGATAGATATTTTGTATGGATATAGAGAATGAGTTAACATTAACATAACATAATATAACATAACATAACATAACATAACATAACATAACATAACATAACATAACATAACATAACATAGCATAACATAACATAACATAACATAACATAACATAACATAACATAACATAACATAACATAACATAACATAACATAACATAACATCACATAACATCACATCACATAACATAACATAACATAACATAACATATCATATCATAAAGCATTCACCAACAGCTTTCATTTGATACCCATATTGTACATACACGTCCGAAGGTTACCCGGGTCCACGTTTTGACCTATATCTCGAGACCCTATCTACCAATAGGTATTCAAACTATACGGAAATCATCTTCAATACCTACTTAACAATGTGTGTAAGTTTGGTTTAATTCGGTTCAAAGACACGGCGGGTGCACGTTTTGGCATATATTTCGAGGCCCTAGTCATCAATAGGTATGAAAATTACCCCGTATTAAAGCACTTATCAACAGCTTTCATTTGATATCCATATTGTACAAACACATTCTAGGGTCCACGTTTTGGTCTCTATCTCGAGACCCTAGTCACGGAGCGGATGGAAATACTCTGAACTAAAGCATTCACCAACAGCTTCCATTTGATACCCATATTGTACATACACATCCGAAGGTTACCCGGGTCCACGTTTTGACCTATATCTCGAGACCCTATCTACCAATTGGTATCCAAACTATACGGAAACCATCTTCAATACCTCCTTAACAATGTGTGTAAGTTTGGTTTAATTCGGTGCAAAGACACGGCGGGTCCACGTTTTGGCATATATTTCCAGACCCTAGTCATCAATAGGTATGAAAATTACCCCGTATTAAAGCACTTATCAACAGCTTTCATTTGATACCCATATTGTACATACACAACCAAAGGTTACCCGGGTCCACGTTTTGACCTATATCTCGAGACCCCAGTCACGGAGCGGCATGAAAAATACTCTGTACGAAAGCATTCACCAACAGCTTCAATTTGATATCCATATTGTACAAACACATTCTAGGGTCCACGTTTTGGTCTCTATCTCGAGACCCTAGTCACGGAGCGGCATAAAAAATACTCTGGACTAAAGCATTCACCAACAGCTTCCATTTGATACCCATATTGTACATACACATCCTATTTCCAAAATAAAATATAATCCATGTTACTCGTGGATGATGTAGTTTTCGAATGGTGAAAGAATTTTTAAAATCGGTCCAGTAGTTTTGAGCCTATTCATTACAAACAAACAAAGTTTTCCTCTTTATAAGATTAGTATAGACAACATATCTTATAAGGTATATGGTAAATATTAAAATACATTTTTTCCTTCATATATAATAAAAAAATTAATAATTATAACATTAAAACAACAGGTGTTATTAACAAACTTGATTTTATTTTAAATTCTTCAAGTGAATCAAATTAATAATAATCAATAAGAAGGCATATGCAAATACAAATACGTGAATTTATATATGTATATTACATATGCGCATATACATACATATATACGCCCACTTAAGTAGGAGAGAGCAAGATGTCGAACGTTGCCGTTCGTTTGCTTTGTTTGCTTTGTCGTTCGTTCCGCGCTTTCGCTTGCAGTTCATGCAATGCAATGAGCAAGGTAACGACAAATGAGCAAGGTAACACTAATGAGCAAGGTAACACTAATGAGCAAGGTAACACTAAAGAGCAAGGTAACACTAATGAGCAAGGTAACACTAAAGAGCAAGGTAACACTAATGAGCAAGGTAACACTAAAGAGCAAGGTAACACTAATGAGCAAGGTAACACTAAAGAGCAAGGTAACACTAAAGAGCAAGGTAACACTAATGAGCAAGGTAACTACATATGAGCAAGGTAACTACATATGAGCAAGGTAACACTAAAGAGCAAGGTAACACTAATGAGCAAGGTAACGACACATTTTTTCGTGCGTGCAGCCTGTTAAATCGAATTATAAGACGTTATCACGTCAAAAACATAAAAAAAATAAATAATTGGCGCGTACACTTCTGTTTAGATGTTTGGCCGAGCTCCTCCTCCTATTTGTGGTGTGCGTCTTGATGTTGTTCCACAAATGGAGGGACCTACAGTTTCAAGCCGACTCCGAACGGCAGATATTTTTATGAGGAGCTTTTTCATGGCAGAAATACACTCGGAGGTTTGCCATTGCCTGCCGAGGGGCGACCGCTATTAGAAAAATGTTTTTTATTAATTTTGCTTTCACCGAGATTCGAACCGACGTCAAAAACATAGATTACCATATAATTTGATAGCTTAAAACATGAACTTTAATATTTACCCTCTTCATTTTTATTTTTCTCTCTCATTTGAGTATAAATTCCTGCAAATCCTTCTGAACTGTTTTCGTCAGTAATTTTTGGCGTCTTATGTCTGGTAGCCCATAAAATGAAAGAGTTTTGCATGTAGTCATCTATGTACTTATGTATATATCTTAACAAAGACTGATTGGAAGAGCGCCAGAATACGTGAGAAAAGAGGGGGCACAATTCTGCTGACAAAAGTTCCATGACGTAGCAGCCAAAGTTGCTCTCTCAATTTTGCTTTGGATGGGCACATCTTGTATTCTATACTCCTTGTATATTGTACTTATATCGATAGCTCGCTTGGCCCCCACCAACTAATACACTTATTTTCTTTTTTATTATTCCATTCTGGTTTATGCACATTTTTAGTGTGGCAATTGTATACCTGTACGCATGGATCAATACGTGTACGTCAAATTCGCACTCACTCTCCGCCAATGTCGGTCACATATGAATTGACGTCTGCTTCAGCCAATTAGCCAATAGCTGAAAACTGAAAAAAAAGATTATCGGATTCAAAGTAAATGGCTATGGTTGGATGTTGTGCTGAATATTCTTATTTGCATAGTTAAATGAAGAGTCTCGGCCGTTGTTTTAAACTATTTTAACAACTACGACAGTTATTAAATCTAATAATATATTTTTTAATTTTTCTACCTCCAACGCGCAAACCAGGTTTCAGTTCTCATGAGTGTACCTATAAATAAAATGCAATAAATCATTAGGGAAATTATGAAGGTCATGCAGAACTTTTGTCAAACGGAAAGAAAAAAAGTTCAGCGACACACATTATTTGCTTTTCCGCACATATGCACGTCTATGAATTGGAATAAGTAATGAATTTTAGTTTTATGCAAGGACAGTGCATGTCGGTGAGTGTTCGTATACTTGTGATAATTACTCGGCAATGGCAGATTGCCAGTCTTTAATTATGCAAATAAAAAAATGTGGCTGCTCGAACGCTTAGAGCCTTTTAAAAGGTAAGGAAAGATGCCACGCATAGTTTGTTGTTGTACGTGCATTACACATGTGCTGAAACGTCCCGGGCCTAACGCATAGATGGCACTAGTTTTATTGCATTCACATCTTTTTCAGTTAACAGTAACATTAAAAAGACAGTTGTTAAAATTTCAGGATTCTATTCATTACTTCGTTAGTTATTGTGCTAAAAGTGATGCTACTTTTGTTATTTTCAAATCAATGGATCAAAACGAATTTGGTGTTTTAATTTTACACTACGTCTTGATGTGAAAAAATACCGTTCAAGCGAAGCTATGGCTTGAAAAGTGTTTTGGGGACTCCGCTCCATCAGAAACAACAATAAAACACTGGTTTGCTGACTTCAAATATGATAAACCAGACACCGTTGATGCACAACCCAGAGGACGTCCAAATGAGATGGTAACACCTGAAAACATAAAAAAATTCAAAAATTCGTTTTGAATGACCGAAAAGTGAAGTTGCGTGAGTTAGCTGACATCGTAAAGATACCAAAAGAAAGAGTTGGCATTATATTGCTTGAGCATTTAACTATGCGAAAGCTCTGTTCAAAGTGGGTGCCGCGTTTGCTCACTGTTGACCGAAGACAAGGACGTGTTGATGTTTTAATATTAAATATTGTAAAATTTGTATTTTAGTTTGGAATTTATATCTTAAATGTCTGTTCTGAATTTTGTTAGACATTAATGAATAAATAAAATAAACCAAGTGCGCTATTTCTATGTCCACAGCTGTATATAAAGGGTGATCGGATTGGAGGTACTTTTTCCAATAGGATTTTTTTTACAGATCGCGCGTGACTACTTTTAAACTAAATACAGAACTTCTTTCAGTATTCATTGACATTTCATCATGGAGAGACTTACGCCTCAACAACAGTCACAAATCATAACCCTACATTACGAAAATCGACGCTCTGTGAAAAGTGTTCATCGCGCGCTCAGGCCAGCTTGTGGTGTATAGCAATGATGCCCATTTTTGGCTTAATGGCTATACCAATAAGCAGAATTGACGTATTTGGGCCGAAGAGCAATCCGAAGCCATAAAGAAACATTCAGTAAATCCGTTGAAAACAACCGTCTGGTTTGGCCTATGCGCTGTAGGAATCATCGGCCCATATTTCTTCAAAGACGAGGCTGATGCCAATGTAACAGTTATTGCGGTATGATAAACGACTTTTTGATAACGGAAATTGAAGCCCTCGATCTCCAACACATTTGGGTCCAACAAGACGGCGCTACTTACTATACAGCCCGTGGAACTATGGATTTAATGCGTAGTCGTTTCGGTGAGGAATTTTTCTCTCGTCTCTCTTGGATTGTCGCTAACAAGCAACGATGTGTGAGCAGGGGCGTTATCGTGATACAAGAGCCAATTTTTTTTCTTCCACAAATCCGTGCGTTTCTGGCGGATTGCTTCGAGCAAATTGAGCATAACTTGCAGGTAATATTCCTCATTGACAGTTTTACCGTGTGGCAAGAACTCATGATGCACAATGCCTCTACATTCGAAGAACACCGTAAGCAAAACTTTTACATTCGACCGAACTTGGCGCGCTTTTTTCGGTCTTGGTTCGTGCGGCAGCTTCTATTGAGATGATTGAGCTTTGGTTTCCACGTGATAACCATAAACCCACGATTCGTCACCAGTTACGATCCTCGGGAGCAAATTTGGGTCGTTTGTAGGACATAGTCGAACATCTCATTAGCAATGTTCATGCGATGTTGCTTTTGGTCGAAATTGAGCAGTTTTGGTACGAATTTTGCGGCGCCCCGTCCCATGCCCAAATCATTGAAAAAATGGAATGGCACGAGCCTATCGATATGTCTAGGTCCTCAGCCAATACCATTTTCTTCACTTCATCAATTTTTTCGTCTGCTGTTGAAGTGCTCGGGCGTCCGGCGTCCGGTACGCTTTTCGTCGTTCACATCTTCTCGGCCTTCTGAGAACATTTTGTACCACCGATAAGCGTTGCTTTGGTTCAAAGCAGTTTCTCCGTATGACACAGTCAACATTCGGAATGCGCCCGCGCACTTAATTTCGTTTTTCACACAAAGTTTGATACAGGTTCTTTGATCCATCTTTTTGAATAGGTAAAAATCGAAGACGAGCCGAAACACGTGCAAGCAAAGCAGTCAACCATTAACTGAACTTTCAAAATGGCCGAATTTCGAAATGACGAAATTTGAATATACGTAACCTGCGAAAATTCAAAATTCGCGATACTTTTTGAACACACTTCGTAAAGTCTAAATACCTTGTGGATAAATCAGCGTCCATTGAGACATTGGAAGCCAACATTACTAAAGTCGTTCACAAGATAGCGACCGAAATCCTCCAGGGAGTCATTCAAAATTAGTGTTTACGGATGGCCGAATTACGGCGCAGTTGCGGCCAATACTTGAAAGTGATTATCTTTAAAAAATAAATGTCCGCAGAAAAATAATAAAGATTGTCCAATGAATTTGAAGTTTCGCTGTTTTATTTCAATTTAAATCCGATGCCTCCAAATTGATCACCCTTTATAATAAAAATACATCGCAAATACGTAAACCCTACTCACACATATAAATCCGAAAACTTTTAACAAAGCAATTTACAATCATCTCGAAATTTTTAAGCTGCTTTTAAATAGTAACAAGGCGTTTTTTAACCTTACATCTGCTGCTGATATAAATTCTTGCAGTTTGAATTAAGTATTATATTACTTTACAACTGTCCACCTACATACCTCACTGTTACTATTTGTATATTTACTCATATCTTCTCCAACTACACTACTATGTGCATATGTGTTTGTCCAGTTGTTTATGTGTCATCAAATGGCGATAAAGAAGGAAGCCAATGACAAAGCGAAAGCCGCCAAACTTCGAAGGGCACAAATTGGCGTAAGTAAAAAAACAAAACCAAAACAAGGTTCAAGTAATCGTATCGTAATGTAGTTCTAAACAATGGTGGAAAAAATTAGAAAAAAATTGTCTCTCCAGAATTACTCAAAATGCACGGGTGTTGCTTAGTGTGCTTCAAAATACAAAATATAATATAATCTTTGAAAAATTTCGAATGCATTTCATAACACAGGGCAAAACGCTTGGTGATAAATATTTATTAATCCAGCTAAAATCCAAAATTGCGTATATGTTACCTATTAATCTAGACATATCTCTCTATTTTTTCTCTCAACTTGTTTTTAATTAACAATCGAAAATGGTCTTGCTTTTTCCTGCCTGTCTGCTAAAAAAAAAATTATCAAAATAAAATTAAAATTAATTGATTGGTATTGAAAAGACGTCGTGGTTGTGCTTAAATGGCGTGTATTAAAATTTATATATTATATAAAAAAAAGAAATTCTTCTCAACAACTCACTTCATATTTTCTCCAATTTTACAGGTTGGCGTGCCAATTGTTTGGATTTTGGGTGGTCCCGGTTGCGGCAAAGGTACACAATGCGCTAAAATTGTCGAGAAATACGGATTTACACATCTCAGCTCTGGCGATTTGCTGCGTGCAGAAGTAACTAATTAACCATTAGAAATACACTGAAATTCATTTAAAATATTCACTTTAAATTGTTTTACCTCTTCTAGGTCGCCTCAGGTTCTGATAAGGGCCGCGAGCTGGAAGCCATAATGAAGGAAGGTAAATTGGTGCCTAATGAAGCAGTATTGTGCCTGCTAGCCAGTGCTATTGCCGATAATAAGTGCGATGCGAAAGGCTTTCTAATTGATGGGTCTGTGAATAAAATATTGTATTTTTCTAGCTTTTTACATAAACATTAATATGCTTATTTTACAGCTATCCGCGAGAGAAGGATCAGGGTGCAGCTTTTGAGCGAAACATTGCGCCGGCGGATTTGATTATCTACTTTGATTGTTCAGATGTGAGTATTACGCATGGTTCTATTGGTGCGGGAATGTAGAAATTTGTACGATGGATGATGGGCTATAAACACAAGAAGTAGATTTTTATGTTGGGACTGAGCTAAAATATAAACGACAGGAGCTTTGTTCTGATAACTTCGAGTTTATTTATTCAAAATAGTCCCCTCTGGCCTCAATACACTATTTTGCGCGATCGAAAAGAGTGTTTCGATTGGTCACTGACTGGATTGTTCTTCAGAATGACGGTACAAGCCTTTGGATGACCTTTACGGAGTCAAAACCTTTTCCTTTCAGTAAATCATAAAAAAATCAGTCACAAGAGTGGATCGATGAGATGGTGCGTTAACATGCAATAAGCGTCGTCTTTTCTCGCCTCTTTAATGAGTTCTTTCGAATATTGAATTCTGAGCAATTTTTGGAACTCAGTTAACTTCTGCGGAATGAAACGTTCACAAACCTTTCGTAAGCCCAAATAATCAGTTAAAATGCGATAAATTGATGTTTTGGAGTTATTCAACTCCGATTCCATGAATTTGAACGAGGAGTTTGGTTAATTTTTGATAAATTTGCCAACAATTTTGATGGAGTTTTCGGTGATTACTGATTTTAGTCGGCCCGTATGTTCATTGTCATCCATCTCTGAAACGTATACACCACTCATGAACTCTGGCACGAGATAGACAATCATCGCCATAAACTTTTTTCATCAATTAAAATGTTTCGGTTAAGGTTTTACCAATTTTAAAACAAAATTTAATATTAGCTCTCTGTTCGAAACTCTTTTTTGTACCGATGACATAAACATACTGGCACTTTAAGACGCAATAGCTTCGCTTCCACTGAAACGAATGTCACCAAGCTTTCACTGATTGTCAGCTAGGGATGTAACTTCCAACGCACTAACTCATTCAAAAGATGGCGCCATCAAAAATATTTTTAAGACGCCAGTCTTGTTTATTTTGGACTTCACCTTGTATATATCTATATTATATATAATAGGTGTATCAAGATTATTAGAGAGGATATTCAAAATGATGGTAGCTGATGCTGAGCCTATTCTACGATTTGTTTCTGTTTTAGACGATCATAATCCAGAAGAGGTTTTCTTTTTTTGTTTTTGATGTCTGCCGGCAGGCCTGAGGGCTGATTGTAATTGATCTTTTGTCTGGCTTGAATAGACTATACCACTATAAATCAGTGTTTTTATGAATAAGAATCTCTAATAGCCATGTAATGTATCTCATTTGTTGTGATTTTCCTTGCTTAGTGAGGAACTTAATCACGCATAAAACTCAATTTGATCCTTAGTTGATGTTTTATTCTCGATAGATTCTCGATTCGGCCGCGATAGCCGAACGAGTTGGTTCGTGACTATTATTCGGCATTCGGAGAGAACGTGAAAGAGCAAAATGAAAAAAGAGTTTTTTCCAATAGCGGTCGCCCTCGGCAGGCAATGGCAAACCTCCGAGTGTTTTTTTGCCCTGAAAAAGTTCCTCATAAGAAAACTATCTGCCGTTCGGAGTCGGCTTGAAACTGTAGGTCCCTCCATTTGTGAAACAACATCAAGATGTACGCCACAAACAGGAGGAGGAGCTCGGCCAAACACCCAAAACGGGCGTGAGCGCCAAATATATATATATATAGGTATATATATAAATATATATAGATTTATTTATCAGGCGATATCTGAAAGGTTTTCAATTATTTAATTTTTTGCGAAAAACTGAGAGTATTTATTATTTTAAAATAAATTAAATAGTAATATTCGTGCTTAAGTGAATATACAAAAACTTAAAAAAAAAAAAAATGGTGGCCCTAACGCGATTAAAGTTTTTGTTCTTACTCATCTTTCGTTCGCCGCTCATCACTGCACTGACTTTATAGATGCTTTTTAAACTTTATATTAAGCTTGAAACATTGAAAAGATATTCTTTAGATTGTAAATGAATTTTTAAAGCAAAACAAAAAAATGAAAATTTGAAAGTGCTGCAGGATATGCCCCCTTAAACGATTCGAATCGCCGCTTTTAGTCCGCTTTAGAATTGCATTACCTTGAAAAGAATTTTTTTTTTCAAATTATATTACTTACTTCGAAAAATTCATTTTGCTCTTTATTCCTTGTTCTGTTCTTAGTAAAACGATATTTAAAGGTTTCTTCGTAGAAAAGTTCAATAAGAATTATCCAGCAACGAATTTTCCCGAGAATTTTTCAAGTGTTCCCTCACAAAGAGAGATACATGTAAATTTAAAAAAAAAAATTTAACGTAGATCTGATTAAATTAATACAATTAACTAAATAGTTCGAATACAAATATATTTACTTATATATATACATAAATATATAAATATATGAAATTTTTTCAGACTCAATCGCTTTGTTGACAAAATTGCAGCCATATGCTAAATCAGCTGTTTTTCTATGTAGTTTGCAAATGTTTGCTGCAAAATATTTGACCGGCAAGAAGTTGCAACTTCCCCTCAAAATTAAATATCATTTTCCTGTCGTAATTTTCCTTCCATTGCAAGATTTTCGACACCTCGAACGCGATTTTACGATTGTAATAATTCGTAACAAGGGAAAAAAGTACGAAAAAACAAATCAAATATCGTAAAAGGAAAACAGCTTTTAAAGATACCAATTGGAGGATTGTCAGGGATTAAGTTATTCAAGAGGCTTCGTTACTAAGTTAGTTTTATCTTGTAAACCAAGACTTCTACGCAATTCCTGAAGCAGCGACGTTTTCGATACTTCGGTAAATATTTAAGGCCTCTTTTCGCCAAGCGTTAGCAAGTGGCGAGCAGATGAAGCAACTGGTATTGGCAACGCGGGAATAGAGCTGCCTTAAATTGCATGTGTTTGTAAAGCAGTGCGTTATACCAGTCGAATGAGCTATAGCCATACTCGCTAGCGGCTTATCTTATTCGATAACTTTGTTCTTCATTTTTCGTCAAGTTAATCGAGCGTAGAGATAACGAGCGGGGAAATGGCGAATAGAGGAGGCCTATTGTCTCATTGGTACAGAAACATGTAATAGTGAATATGTTTACTCACTGCCTGGGGGAAGTTTATTACGACTGCAATTTGGATTAAGCGTTAAACTTAAGTTAAAAATTTTGGAGTTCATTTTTTTAAATTTACAAACGTTACCCAATTGTAAAACTCACCTCGATGAAAACATTTAATTATATCGGGTGTTTTTTTAATACCTTGAGAACTCAAAATGGTAATACCAGACAGAAATATTTTTGTGAATTGTTTTTATTATAATCTGGTAGATAATTTCATGTCATTTACTTTTGCTGTGGGGAAAGCCTACACTAGAACAAGAAAGAACTCAACAATTATTATATACGAGGAAAGTCAATCAGCAATAAAAGCAATAAGCTCATATTGTATTAAGTCCAAAAATGTTCGACGAAGCAGTGAGGCCATAGAAAGCCAAACAGTAGGCTGCATATCTATTGGGTGTCGGGTCACAAAGGCATTATGGGGAACGAAATAGTAGATGAGATAGCAAAAAGCGCTGTTAGACTACCTTATGAACAAGAGAACGACATACCAAACCGCTAAATATAATATACAATGAAATGGACGACTACATGAAAAGGCGAGTGGAAGCTAGGTGGACTAATCTAACAACATGCAAAACAACAAAAGTCATGTGTAAAACTAAAGACAAAAAACTGAACTATCATAGGTATGCTAACAGGTCATAATCTATTGGCTGCACATGCGAACAAGATAGGGTTTGATAACACACAAATGCAGGAAATGCAGAGAGGATGTTGAGGAAACTTTAGAACACTTCTGTGCGTTTGTCCGGCATTATCAAAAACGCGTTTAAAATGACTAGGAGCCCTATTGTTTGAGGGTCTGGATGACGTCTCAAAAGCGGATCTCCCAGCGCTGCTTAGATTGGCCAAAAGCGCTGACATCCTACATGATGCCTACTTTAGCCATTCATAGAGGTCGGTCTCCATCTGGTATCGCTAGGGACCAAAAGGTCTATGCGTGGCTTGTTGCCAACCAGGCTAACCTAACCTAACCTACTTTTTTAATATGATATCCGACACATGTCCGCCGCGGCCACGAATTACATGGTTCAATTTTTGACTACTTCTTCCAATAAATCTGGCCCTATGGCGTCAATAGTGGCTTGGATATTGTAATAAAGGGTTTTTTAATAAGAGGTGTCCTATGTCCTCCTAGCTTCATGAATTCCTACTTTGAGGTCTTGAATCGACCCTGGGCTGTTGGCGTAGACCTTCTCGTTCACGTGACCCCAAAGAAAAAAGTCACAGGGTGTTAAATCACAAGATCTCGGTGGCCAATTGTGATCATCTCTTCGAGCGATAACACGGCCCGGAAACTTTTCCCGTAAAAGATCAATGGTTTCGTTGCTTGTGGGGCACGTAGCACCGTTGGGTTGAAAATAAACGTTATCCAGATCAATGTCATCCAATTCCGGCCATAAAAAATCGTTAATCATCTCTCGATAGCGCAATCCATTCACCTGTAACACCTGTTCTTGGAAAACCCTTTACATCAATTGTTAAGCGCGCTGTATGGCAAGTTGCAACGTCTTGTTGGAACCAAATGTCCTCGATGTTTAGCTGATTAAATTTTGGCAACAAAAATGCATGCAGCATGACTCGATAGCGCTTGCCATTCACCATATTGGCAGCTACTTCCTCATTTCGAAAGAAATAAGGGCCGATGATGCTGGCAGTGCTCTATAAACTTCCCGAACAGATTTATTTATTATTTTCAAAGTAAATTTCCACAATTTGGAAGCGTTGTTCTGGCGTGAAACGATTCATGATGACTTGCCAAGCCTTACTGAACAGAAATATCAACACAGTTTGCCATTCCCAGCTGTCAAACCATAGTCAACGATATCGATAATTCTCATGCAGCTAAAAAAACAACCGGTTTTTGTATTCAAAATATTTCTATGAATAATTAAATGCAAATGCATTTATCAATATCATCACCTTCCAATTTAAACGGGAATAACAATCCATTGCAATTGACAAAAAAGAAAAAGTGTTGCCAGATGCATGCAAATGAAAATAAAAATATTAGGTTGGCGAATAAGTTCGTAGCGTTTTTACCGAAGACTTTTATTCAAACAAAAAACAATAATTATATCAATAAGTTAATCAATTATATATTCGCCGTTGTTGTGTACAACCTCTTCCCCATCTCTCGACCAATTTGTTAATGCCGTCCCGCCAAAATCGCCTGGTTTGGTGACAAAGAAGTTGTTGATAAAGTTTTTAAAGACCTCTTTGTTATCGAAGGTAACGCCCTTCATATGGTTTGACAAGGAGCGGAAAGAGGCCCGACGAATACGGCGGATGCTGAAAAACCTCCCATTCGAGCTCTTGGAATTCAGCTTTTACGACTTGTGCCACATGGGGTGTGACGTTGTCGTGAAGGAGTATGGCTTGACCATGCCGATTAAGTCTTTTGAGTCGAATAGCCTCATTCACGGGTGTAGCTGGGCAATATAGGGCTCCTTGTTGACTGTGGCATTCTTTTCGAGCGTTTCCCAGTGTACCATGCCCTCCCAGTCCCACCAAACACATATCTCTTGGCTTCTATCTTTGTTTCATATTGATCTATAGGCACCATTTCTCATTTCCCGTGACAATTCGGTACAAAAACGCTGTTTATGACCGCGTGTTGCTCAATGGCGGGCGAGATGCCGAGAAGCAATTTAATAGCTCGCGAGACATCCAGGCTTCCAATTTTTCGGTGAACCCCCATTGAATGAGGGTGATTGAGAATCGTTTTATGATGACAGTTAAACTTTTTTGTTAATTCACGACTGACTTGGCGATCGCTCTCCTTCAAGAGTGATTTGAGACGTTCTTCATCGAATTCAGAAGGTCTTCCGCTGCGAGACGTGTCATCGACATCATCGACGCCAAAGTCGCCATTTTTGAACCTTGTAAACCATTTACATGCTGTAGATTCGCCTATGACGCCTTCTCCATACACGTCGCAAATGTCTCTGGCTGCATCGACAGCTTTTTGGTTTCGATGATAAGCAAAGAAAAGCAGGTATTGGAATGTTGCCTTTATTCTCCTGGGTATTCCATTTCTAAGCCTCAAAACTATTGTAATAAAAAATTAAATAACTCAAAAATACAATTAACACAGTTTTGTAGGGTGAAAAGAGTTCTATCGAATAAATACTTACTATTTGCCAAGCAGCCAACAAATCGTTGTAAAATAAAAGAAAATATAAAAACGCTATGAACTTATTCCCCAACCCAATACATGCACATGAACTCTTTTCTTTTTTGAGGTGTTTGGCAACACAAATTTTTCGCTAAATTACAAAAATTTAACAATAAATTATTTAAAAACTAGAAGCCTGCGGAGGATGCGGCTTTCAGTTTTAGTATGGTGATACACCCCACTATACCCCCTCTACATCCTTTTTTTTCAAATATTCCCCAAAAATGTTTCCATTGCTATATAGTAATTTTATCGTTGCTAGGGAGTTCTAGAGAAGTGATTTTCTAAAACGTTGTTGTATTTGTAATAGTAATTTTGTGCGAGTATGTAGTGACGTCCATGAATTTTCATTTTTCGAGTCTAGAAATAAGTGTCCATTAAAGTGAAGTATAGTGACATGCAATCTGCACCCCCTTATCCCTACGTGCTTTCCAATGGACAAAATTATATTTTTATTTTTTTACGTATTTATATGTTTTTATTCCCTTTAAATGTATCCATTAATTTTTATCTCTTTTTTGTCTAGGATGTTATGGTCCAACGCATTTTGGGACGTGCAGCTGCTTCGACAGAAGTGCGCGCCGATGACAATGAAGCAACCATCAAAACTCGTCTCACGACTTTTCGAACAAATACTAATGCCATTCTGGAGCAATACACAGATAAAACAATAACGGTAAGTGCAAGTGCATCGAAATCTCATAAGCAGAAAGAGAAAAAATTTAGTTGAATTTTGGACACAATAAAATATATAACTTCAACAGTCTTCATCTTATTAAGATGTATATTCTGGCCACAGCTTGAAATTTTTGATAATTAAAATAGTGCACTAAAATCGAACATTTGCTTTATATGCAAAAAATGCTAAGTCGTCTTAAGTTGTTTTGTGAGAAATGCACAGATTTTGACTGCAAACAATTTTCAACTAGCTTTAGATTATACGCTCACGCTACTTATAAATTTTCTTTTTCTATTTCTGCATTTCATTTATTTTCAGCTCAATGCCGAACGTTCCGCTGACGAAATTTTTGTTGATGTGCAACGTGCATTGGATTGTCTGATTCAAAAGAAGGCTCAAGCGGTTGCATGCGCCTAATTAATGACTCTATAATGAATATTTAGTGCATACCACATACATAAATAACAAAATTAACGTTGATGCACGTAAAAATGCTGTAGCACAATTGAAACAGGCATACGAACCCAAGCAATTGATATTAGCTAATTTAGAGGCAGAAACCAAAAGAAACAATTTACTTAAGAAATACTTTAAATGATATGCGAACAATTTTTTTGCGGTGAGCAGAACTGCATGCTCAAATACATGTACATATATACCGTCAACGCTTGAGTAACTGGCCGCCAACGAAAAAGTTGCATAAGTGTATAGAAAATTATTATTAAATTGTACTTTAGTGCAATAATAAGATCTACTTATATAGAGGAAATGTGTGCTTTAATAAAAACTTACTATGTACTTTATTTATTTATTGTAAAACAAACACCAAAAAGCAATAGAAAAAAAAACTGAAAGCAATCTAAAATAGAAAAAAATAAGAACAGAAAGAAAAATTGTGTTTTATTCAGATAATTTTTGTCTTAAAAATTATTGGTATTTTCAGTACGTCAAGTAGTGAAGCCGTTTTTCAATTATTGCTCTTTTTATTAGGTGTAGGAGGGGGGTTAAATAAGTACCCGTGTTAGAAATGAAGACACCATTTTTTTTTATTTTTTTTTTTCAACATAGTCCCCTTTTAGAAAGATATACTTCTCCCACGCACCAGTCATTTCTTTAACCCCTCCAAAAAATAGAATTTGACGAGCTCTCCAAAATACGCCTCTACCTCGGCGATACTTCCTCGCCTGAACTACATTTTTTTCTCGCGAGCCATTTCTTCATAGGAAGTCGCAGGGGGCCAGATCGGGTGAATACGGGGGGTGTGGCAGCAATTCATAACGGAATTCATGCAGTTTGGCGGCGACGGCTCCGGACAAATGTGCTGGTGTCTTATCGTGGTGAAATAGCCCCTCCTTTTTCCCCAAATGCAGTCGTGTCTCCTTCAATTTTTTGTCAAAGCAGTCCAATAACTCACTGTACTATTACCTAGTGATCGTTCTTTCTTTTTCTAAAAAATTCATGAGGTTGACGCCGTTCGCATACGAAAAATCATCGCCACGACCTTTCTGGCCGATGGGACTGTCTTCGGCTTCTATGGAGCAGATTCACCCGGAGAAATCTATTATTTTGATTGTTGCTTATTTTCAAGTGTGTTATGATGAATTCAGGTTTCATCAACGGTGACAACTCGATGCCAAAATTCCCTCGAATCTCGCTTAAATTGCTCCAAACACTGCTTCGAAGTTGACAGCATTCAATTTTGCTTTTATCTCCAAACCAAAAACCAATGGCGAATTACTGAACGATACTGCTAGTTTTCCATCTTAGTGAAAATCACGAAACTCGTCTTATTCGAATAGCTCCTAAATCCAAACTAACCTATCAATCAGTCTGAAATTTATTTTTCCGTCGTTTGATAGATGGCAGCATACGATGCTAACAACAACTTCCCTCAGAAATGCCCTCTGTCTTCAAACACGGGTACTTATTGAACCGCTCTCGTAGTTTTTCTCGAGTTTTTATTTCCAGGTTTATATCAACTCGTTTTTCTGTTTATCCGAGATTTCATTAGGACCTTTGGGACAAAGTTATAAGGGCGTAGAAAATAGCCCCATATGGCTTCTTTTTTTTTGCAATTAGGCGACACATCCCTAGTAACTCAAAAAGCGGTGAAATACCTAGGCATTCATCTCGATTGTGAAATGTGAGGAGATCCGCTAAACTACAAAACCAAACGCATTGTCCCAGGCGCAGCATTTTTTGCAATCAGCAGGGAGATATATCTATCGACCTCATGGCCCCGGTTTGTGGGAATAGGGGCGGTAAAACGTTCTTAGCGGTACTTGATGGGAAAAAATTTTCGAAAATTTTATTATTTTCTACTTTTTAGTCCATTTATAGAAAAGCGGAAAAAGTATCTATTTAATTTTTATTTATTTTCCAACTATCCACAGCTGACTTATTGCGTAGCGAATTATCGCTGACACTTTTTCTGGTAGCGGTTGCGTCGCAATCAGTTTTTTGCAGCTCTTTATTTTTATATTTTTATTTTTTTTTAATTTTAATTTTTCCCAGCTCCTCTTAACAGAATGCTTCTGTGTATAATTTTTAATTACCTAAATTTCCGCTACGGAATATTTACAGTATGAAAAAATTTATGGCACAAATTCTGATCATAATTTCAAAAGCCAACGCTTTATAATCGTCAGTGACAACATCAACGCGCCAGATTTCCGTTTTTATAAAGGAAATGTAAATCACTGTGCGAAATTTATTTAGAATATTTTCTTTACTTTTCACAGCTTTTTCTTAAGCTGTGCAGGCAAATAAAGAAGTGGGCAGTTTTGTTTTTTGCAGGCATAAAAGATTACAATAAATACAAATTAATAAGCATACCCGTTCATACCCAACTACATATTATATATAGGTATATATGAGTTTGTCTTAAAGAAACGATGATTTCACAGTGTTTATGCAATCACTTTTTTGATACAGATTGAAACTAATACTATTTTGTAAGCGCAAATGATAATTCTTAGTGTTAGTGATTTTTTCAGTTCCTATGCATTAATCATCAACAAAAGCTTAATATAAATGTTTTACTTCTTCTCAATAAGTATAATAAAATAAAAGTTTTGCCAGTTTGTGATTACTGAAATTTTAAAAATTCATTTTGAAAAACAATTTTCGCACATCTTTTGGATTTGGGGTACAAAAAATATATAAACGAAAAAATTTCGTAATCACAAAATTTATTAAAAACTAAACCACATAAAATAAAAAATATATAGTGCTTAAAAAATATAATATTTGTAGTTTTAAGAGCAATTGTTGCAGACTTCCACTTTGTGCTCTCCTCTTTGTTTTTATTGCACTTCGCACATGTAAACTTTGTCATTCCGCGGGCTTTTTTTATAAACTTGTCAGTTAAGTTTTTTGAAATTCATTTTTCCATCCTGAAATAGCAAAAACACAAGCCCTTTCCCCCTAACACAAGAACAACACAGGTTTTAAGTCGAATAGTCTAACATGAGCTTCAAACTGTAAAACAACAGAACTTTCTGCAATGTTAATATGAATATTAGGCCGGGTCGATTTGGGGGGAGGCAAAAAAATCGCCCATTGCTCTGTGAAAATCATATTCTAGGGATCAAAATAAGAAACTTTGCCGAAGGAACCATACCTCTAAAACGAATTCTGTTGTCCCCCAATTTGGGTCGAACTTTTTAGTTTCTTTTCTCATGTCAAGGCCAAAAATGGTGATATTTTGAAATGATTGTATGGGAAACCCCCCAGAGGAGTTCCAGGGGGTGTGCCACTGGCATGGGTGGGTCGGCCGTCCAAAGTTAGTGGCGGTCGGTCATACATTTGGACTCGATTGGAGCACTCTAAATGGGTCAAAGTGAGATTTTTCGTTCGACCCAAATTGGGGGACATCAGAATTCGTTTTAGAGGTATGGTTCCTTCGGCAAAGTTTCTTATTTTGATCCCTAGAATACGATTTTCACAGAGCAATGAGCGATTTCTAAAACGACCCGCCCTGATGAATATGTATACTGCATGCAAAGTAGTTCTACAAAAACAGCGGCAACTGAGATTAAACGACATTTGAAAGCGAACAGCAAAGTGATAGAAAAACTGTGCTCCGAAATATACTTTAATATAAATTATGTTAGTCGAATCGGCAAACACTAATCCTATGGGGTTGAAATAATTTGCTCCTCGTTCATGTACTCGTATTCATTCTAATAAGCCTAATTTTTGAAATCAGAAAGAGAACTCTGGAGGATTTACTAAATGTAACATTAACATCATAAGGATTTTATGAATTTTATGAAAAAAAAAATTATATTTAATAATTATTTTGAGACTTTTAAATTTGCCATCAATAACAATGATATATTTCATTGCTTTAATTTGAGTTCAGGCGAGTTTAGGGTATTTTCGATCTGGAAAAAAAAAATATAAATACAACTAAAAACTAATTTTTTATTTCTAAGAAATAAAATAAACAACTAATCATTACTTATGATAGAAAATATTAAACTAAAAAAATTATCATTATTTCTGATAAAAAATATAAAATAAAAAAAATGTTTAAATGTTTCAGAGCGAAAAATACACTCGAAAACTGAGTTTTATTTCTGATAAAAAAATAGGACTAAAAAAATTATTATTACTTATGATGAAAACTATTAAACTAAACAAATTTTCAATATTTCTGAGCGAAAAACGCCCTCGAAAATTGAGTTTTTTTCTGATAAAAAAAAAACAAAAAAGACTAAAAAATTATTATTATTTATGATGAAAAATATTAAACTAAAAAAATTATCATTATTTCTGTTAAAAAATATTGAACTAAAAAAAAAAAATTATTTCAGAATAAAAAATATACCGAAAACTTAGTTTTATTTTTCATAAAAAAATAAGACAAAAAATAATCATTATTTCTGATGACAAATATTAAACTATTGGAGGTTGAATTAGTTTTAAAGGTGACACACAGATGGCGCTATTTATCACTTTATCGCGTTGGCAATACTGAATATATATTCATGACAAAGCCTCATCCCTAGGCTTTGTTTATCAGTATCTGCCATTTCGCTGAAGTATAAACAACGCAGTGTTTTCGTGCTCCGAGTATGTCAACTTTCGTGCCGTCGAAACGCAATTTGCGGGAAGCTTTGCTTTTCTGCTTCAATTTGAAAAAAAATACAGCCCAAGCCCGTGAATTGCTGCAGGAGGCCTACCCAGACCATACTCCGTCGATTTCAACATGTGAGTACTGGTTTCGACGATTCAAAAGTGGTGATTTTCACACCGAAGACAAGGAGCGTCTTGGCCAGCCCAAAAAGTTCGAGGACGCTGAATTGGGGGAATTGGTAAACGAGGACTCGTGCCAAACCCAAGAAGAGCTTGCTGAATCATTGGGCGTTGATAAATCAACCGTTTGCAAGCGTCTAAAAGCGATGGGAATGATCCAAAAGCAAGGGCATTGGGTCCCGTACGAGTTGAAGCTGCGCGACGTCTAACGGCGACTTTTTACGTGCGAATTGCTGATCGAGCGACAAAATCGGAAGGGTTTTTTGCATCGGGTGGTGACTGGCGACGAAAAATGGGTCCAGTACGATAACCCAAAACGCAAAAAATCATGGGGTTTGCCTGGCCACGCATCAACGTCGACGGCCAAGCAGAATATTCACGGCAAGAAAATCATGCTCTGCATTTGGTGGGATCAGGTCGGCGTCGTATATTTTGAGCTGCTCCAACCGGGCGAAACAATCACGGGGGATCGTTACCGACTGCAATTGATGCGTTTAACCCGGGCATTGAAAGAAAAACGGCACGACAAGGTTATTTTGCAACATGACAACGCTCGGCCGCATGTTGCTCAACCTGTCAAAAACTACCTTGGAACGCTTGGCTGGGAAGTGTTACCCCACCCGCCGTATAGTCCAGACATAGCTCCCTCCGATTATCATTTGTTCCGGCATATGAGTCTCGATTTGGCGGACCAGCGGTTCTCCTCGTACGAGGCTACCAAAATATGGGTTGAGTCATGGATAGCCAAGCAGCGGCCAGAATTTTGGAGAAACGGCATCCGGAAATTGCCCGAAAGATGGGCGAAAGTTGTAGCTAGCGATGGCCAATACTTCGAATAAAATATTTTGTACCGTTTTTTCACAATAAAGCCCCAAATCTTCGAAAAAAACCTTTAAAACTAATTCAACCTCCATAAAAAAATGATTAATAATAACGTGGAAGCTGTGCAGCAGGGGGTTGCAGATTATGGAACTTCCTCAACTGGTCGTGTTGTTGTAGCAGCACAAATATTTACTTAGGCTTTTCGAAAACAACATTCCGGACATTTTGAAAGTTGCATTTTAAGCGGACCCGTACAAAATTCAGTTCAAATTCAGTGCAAGCACTGCTGCCCCAAGGCCACCAACAACGACATTGGTAGGTCTTTTTTTGCCCAACTTGTATTAGCTACACGAACACACTTACTAAAAATTGTACAATAAAAAAACTAAATGCTCTACTTTTATAAATTAAATAGGGGTCAAGGACTGCAAAATACTTTTTTTATAACAGTATTTCATATTTTTAATTTTTTCCCCGTTTTTATTTGCACTCTATTTTATTTCTCAACACTTTTGTTCCAAATTTAAATGGATTACTTACAAATATAGCTGCTAGAGTTAATACGTATGTATTGTATGTAGCTCATTATAACATAGACTCATAAAATATGTACATACGCAACGCTGAAGGGTCAAAGACCACTAATTAGAAAAAGTAAAATACAAATGCAAAAACAGAAAAGAGTCAGCTAAGGATGCTGCGAAGTTTGCAAGCTACATATACACATATGCCATCCATATTTTAACCCATATGGGCCCAAGCAAACATTTATTTCGCTGTGGAATTATACCAATTTCTTTATTAATTGCAAACATTTCATTTTATTAAGAAGAAAACACAAAGAAAGTTATATTATTTGAAAGTGCCATCTTCCAACGGGGCACCGGGTTCAAACACTTATTTTCGATGCGCAAGATAATAATTTTTTATAGTGTAGAATATACCACCTCGATCAAAAAGTTATCGGAACAACCGCCATTGCTCTAAGTCAACTGATTTCAGTTTTTTTTAGGTTGTAATATCTACCAAAATTGTATCGCCATCTTGAGTAAATCTAAATCGGCGCGTGTTTTTGATTTTTTACAGTTTTCAAAATGTAAATGTATCTGTAACAACGAGTTTGTGTTAAATTTTGCGCCAAAAATAGATTCAATGGTGCAAAAACCTTAGAAATGTCAGGAAACTGTTTCAGTAATTATACTCTAGAGAAAACAGCACCTGATATGGGCTAAGCGATTTTTTCTGTTTGATCGAGGTAAAAACCCACTACGGGGAACTACTTTGGCGTTTTAATAGCCGAAAGGAAGTAATGGAAAGTAGCGATGCCGAAATGTTTTGAGAGTTGGATAAAACGCTGCCACAAGGGCGTTCCACTTCATGGGGAGTTCTTGAAGGTGATTATATCACTTTTGAGGAATAAACTTGCATTTCCAATTTTCTGAATGTATTCCGGGAGCTGTTTGGTCAAGGTGATATTCGTTCTTTTCATGTAACGTGCGTCACAAATAAAATTATATAAAAAAAATTGGTAATCACTTACCTATGAAACTGGTTCACTAAACACACTATAAAAGCCGAATGTGCGCACACTAGTCAAATATTTTTTTTCTTTTGCAATCTGGACACAGTGTGTGTATATGGGTTAATTCCAATACAAGGTAAATTAAGTTATGTCATCAATCATCATTTCTTGCACCGACTATATTTAGAAAAAAAATTAAATTAATATTAGTTTTTAACAAACCGTTAATTTTAGGCAACAATACCCGACTTATGGACTTACCGAGTTTTAATTAAAATGAAATTTGCCATGGCTGCTAAGTTACCAAAACAAGATGTTATATTATTTAAATTATTATTAGCAAAACTTTTGTTATAAAATAATTACCGAAATGGGAAAATGTTTGCTTCACAATTTATTCATCTCTTCGGTGATGAGCACAAAACTGGGAGGATAAGAAAGGATACGTATTTAGACCAATATACTTACATATACAAGTACAAAGTGGTGCAAAATTAATCATCCATTTTTATTTGTGAATAACTTTTGTACTAAATTAAAAAAAATTGTTTTTAGTGTTGGAAATCTTTATTTTAAACTTTCCGCGTTCCATTGCTTGCTTTGTTTGTATACTGCTGCTTCTTCCGTTAGGGTGAATAATTTTGCGGCACCATGTATCCGTACAGTTACATTTGTATAAGGTTCATCTACTCTGCCGCCTAGGTCATTTTATCTGCGTGGATACAAGTGCTTTGTGCAAGTCCATTTATGCCTACCGCCGTTTGAAAACTGGGAAATCATTTATATGCATAGATAACTACTTATATATACATACCCGTACACATGGACATACGTAAATATTAAACATCTAGTTTTAAACTGCAACTAAGCTGGAAGTTATCATGAAAAATGAATCATTAAAAAGTGACGGCGTAAATATCTTCGAGTAAAACAAGAAAAATTGGTATTTGCGTATGTATGAAGCATAAGTCAGACAAATACACACATACATGTGCATATCATAGCTTCAAATAGAACTTTAATGAAACTATTAACGCCCGTAAATAACTCAAGCTTTCCGGTTGTACCACTTTACCACAGTGCGCGCCCAATGCTTTGTTGATGTATGAATGGTTGTGTACGCAGTTTAAATTCTATCAGACTATGAAATGTTGATTAAACTATATACTGATATATATATATATATTTTTATCTTGGTCTTCTTCTTCTTGGCTTGCCCGATAACCGCTTAAACGATTTGCTGAGCTCAACAAAGCGTGGCAATCGTCTCTTACACGTGCTAGGCACGGCAAGTAAAGTCAAGTACTCCTCCACATGAATTGTCCAACAAAAATAAGGCCTTTATCTTTCTCTGCTCTCACCAGCATCGCAGCTTTCAAAACAGGTGCGTTCTAGGCAAACCTGATGAGATCGGTTCCGACTTAGAGTTCATTCAGAGGTTTCAATATCAAAGAATACAACCACTTTTGCTGATACACTGCCTTCTCCGCCACCGAGGGGAATTTCATACTTTATGTTCAGACCAATGAGTCTTTCAAAAGTCTTTAACAAGAAAGAAGCAGATTAAAAGCTGATTGGACTCCAATCCTTAGCGGATATGTGTGTAAAGCCTTGATATGTAGATCCTGCCTATGCAGTTCACGTTACCTCCGCTGACTTCAGCAACTGCCCCCAAATTGAAGCCCCCGATTTACACATCATTTGATTCTAACAAGACGGACTTTTATTTATTTATTTATTTATTTACCGATGTTCTAAAGCGGGTCATTCAAAGTTGACGTTCACGGATGACCGAATTATGGCGCAGTTGCGGCCAACGTTTGAAAGGAATTATCTTTAAAAATTAAATGTCATGAATGGTTCTACACAAAAATAATAAAGATTGCTCAATTTTCGTCATTTTATTTCAATTTGAAATCCGCTACCTCTAAATTTATCACCCTTTACATATCTACCATATTTTTTCAACGTTTATGCTGCTTTATTTCACTTATGACCGTTTCCTCATCTCACTGATAGAGAACGCTTTGCAAACCGAGGCGATAAATTGTGACCTACTTTAAAGTGCCCTTTGACTCTTTTCGTTTTCTCAGCAATTTGTCAAACAAAAATTTGGCAATGAAGAAACTACGGCACGAGTAATTTGTTTAAAACTTACAATTTGCACTCAAATTTACTTATAGCTAGTCGCTGTTTGTAAACAAATCCAAAACAAAAGTATTGCCAATGTTTTACTTTAAACCCAGCTACAAAATTTTGAACTGACCTGTAAGCACATAGACCCGAGAGTTTAATAAGCGCTTGAGAGAATAAAAATTGCCTTAAATTAAAGTGATTATTTATTATTTTTAATAATAATCTGTACAATAGCGTATAAATGAAAATACGCCGGCTTATACTTTTAATCTCGTAGTTTCTACTTAATAATGGTGCATTGACGCAACACTAGTAAATGTTTATCTCTCATAATTCATTAACAATAAATAAACAAAAGGGTTCTTGTTTGGTTCACACTCTTACTTTGGGGAAATGTACGTCATTGCGTTTGCCTTCTCCACGTAGATTGCCCTATGAAAAACAATTCTTAAAAAACTTGAAAAAGATACCCATATCCCTGTAGGAAATTCTGCTGAGTCAAATTGCTAAATTTTATTAGAAATCTTTGACGCAGAATAATCAATTGTGTTTCAGAACCCATTAGGTGCACTTTAAATGGAGATATAAGAGATATGAGACGATTTTTCATGGAGGAATAGCAATAAATGCTATACAGTCATCGGCCGACGAGCATCCACTATCAAAAAAACTGTTTTTTGATGTTTATGTCAACAGTAGGGATCTCATTCAGATCACTGGCGCTATAAGTTTATAGCTTCTTCTCCTTCTTCTTCTTCTTCTTCTTGATTGGCGCGATAACCGTTTATGCAATTTTGGGGGAGTTTAACAAAGCGGGCCAGTTGTTTCTTTCTCGTGCTAACCGGCGCCAATTGGACAAATGAAACCAATTCCTTCCCGACCTGATCTTTCCAATGCAGAGGGGGCCTTCTTCTTCGCCTGCTACAACCAGCTGGTACCACATGGAATACTTTCAGAACAGGAGCATTTAATTCCATTCGGACGACATGACTTAGCCAACGAAAATACTGGATCTTTCTAACGCAGAGGGGGCTGCTCTATGTCGGTGAAAGCTCATACAGCTTATTGTTACATCGCCGTCTGCAACGTACAAAGGTCCAAAAATCTTCCGCAGAATATTTCTCTCAAGCACTCCCAGGGACTGCTCTTCGGATATTGTCATGATGAGAGCCTGGTAGAGTGTTAGTTTTGTTCGTCGAGAGAGGACTTTACTGCTCAGTTGCCTGCTTAGTCCAAAGTAGCACTTGTTGGCTAGAAAGATACTTTGTTGGATTTCAAGGCTGACATTGTTATCGATGTTAATGCTGGTTTCTTAATAAACGATGTTTCTAACAACCTCGAAAGTATAACCGTCAACAGTGACGTGGGTGCCGATACGCGAGTGCGCCGACTGTTTGTTTAATAACAGAAGGTACTTCGTTTTGTCCTCGTTCACTACCAAACCCATTCGCTTTGCTTCTTTATCCAGTTTGGAAAAGGCAGAATTAACAGCGCAGATGATATCAAGTCACCGGCATACACCAGCAATTGTACGCTCTTATGGAAAATTGAGCCTGAGCGATTAAGATGTGCGGCTGGCACTACCTTTTCATCAGATTAAAGATTAAAGAAGTTACACGACAACGAGTCAGCATGTCTGAAACCTCGTTAGGTATCAAACGGTTCGGAGAGGTCCTTCCCAATTCTGATGGCGCTGCTGGTGTTGAGCACAGTCATCTTGCATAACCGTATTAGTTTTGCGGGGATACCAAATCCAGACCTCATGGCATATAGGGAACTCCTTTCCGTACTGTCGAATACAGCTTTGAAGTCAACGAAAAGATGGTGTGTATCGCCTTATCGATTTTCCAAGTCTTGACATATTGTGAATAATTGGTTGATGTTGGAATTTCCAGGTATAAAGCCACACTGATAAGGTCCAATCAGTTGATTGATGGTGGGCTTCACCCTTTCACACAATATGCTCGCTAGAACCTTATAGGCGACATTTAGAAGACTCATCCCGCGGTAATTGGCACCTATTGCAGAATCACCCTTCTTATGGATTGGGCAGAGCACACTTAAATTCCAATCGGCAGGCATGCTTTCGTACTATCATATTTTGCTTAGGAACTGATGTATGCACCTTACGATGTTTGAATAGCTTATCCGGCAGCCCTCTGCTCCCGCGGCTTTATTGTTCTTTAACTTTGTCATGCGTAACTCCTGCTTCATTTAAATACTTTTATTTTCTCCAAAAAAACACTTTTTTGCAGCGTTACATTCTTTAAATTATACACAAGTCTTTAATTATATTTGTTAGTAATGCGTAGATTAGTAAGAACGTAATGTTTGGTCTATTCATGACGATGCTACCAATTCGTTGGACGCACGCTCTCAGTCACAGAGGCAACGCATTTTCTGGTCTATTTTGAATTTATGCTAATTTGATTTGTTGACTTTTGATTTCTAGTTTATGTTGTTTTTGCTTTTATATGCCGGTTTATATGCTAGTTTGAAAAGATCTGCCAAGTCATATTGGTGTCTTTATCAGTTGAATGGATTAATCATAGACGATGTGGAAATTTTCGTTTTTGTTTTAACATAAATTGTATTAGAATACTTCAATTCTAGTCAGCTCTGTGCTATTCAACTATGATTTAAGACTTTTGGACTTAAAAAAAGAAAAAACCATATATATATATTTATATATTTACAGCGCATACTGCTGAGGACATATAGTATACTCGTTTATACCATACTACCCAATCCATTTTGAAATATATTTAATTAAAAAATAAAATAAAACCACAGACGATGCGGACTGAAGTACTTGATATCAGAGATTAATTAAAAAAAGTTATTTCAAAGCACAAGGATTTTTTTAGTACAGAAGAAACTAGAGGAAATTCGACATCATAATATAAACAAAAATAGTAAATATATGGTGAAATAATAGCGTGTCTATTGAATGGTTATCAAGCCTGATAATTCCTATACACGAATACCTATATATGTATTAACAGCAAAAGCAGCTTGATAGGCTGCCTAATCCCTAGTTTTGAGCAGTAAATGCCCGCTCCCATGCGTCTAAAGTTTTAGCACCGTCTGTGTAGATATGAAAAGTCTTATGGCCAGGCTTCATGCCTTTGTGCCATCCCTCGTCTTCAATTATAGTACGAAACCTTCTCTTCCAATTAAAGTACGAAGTCATGTAGTTCTCTTTCCTATTGAGCTATGTCCGAAGAATCTACAGGTGAATTTTGCAGCAGCCACTAATCTCCCCGAGGATTTCGCTGCCAGATTTTCCGCCATAAGGTCAATACGTGGCATGCTAAGTATCATCTCCAGCGCAGCCGTTGGAGTGGTTTTCAGCGCTCCTGTTATGCGCAGAACAGCGAGTCGCTGAATCCTTTCCAGTGACATTAAGTATGTCAGTTTTCTTGTCGCAGTCCACCATACTAAGGCCTCATACAGCAATATCGGTCTAACTATTGCCGTGTAGCACCAATGCATCAGGGTGATAGACCCCAAGTAACGCCCAGCATTCTTTTACATGCGTACAGCGCATTACTGGCGTTTCCCCCCCTTTCCACAACATTGTGCTTCCACAGCAATTTACTGAGAAATAGTTCGTTGTTGCTTAGCTTCAGGAGCTAAAGCTAATTGAGCTTTCTATTATGATGCTTAGAAATACCAAGGCGAAGCTTATTGTGCAAGGAGAGTGTTCTGACTCATTTCCCATTATATCGGGCGTTAAACAGGGAGACGCTTTATCAACATTGATATTCAACCTGGTCCTGCACTCAGCAATTACCGAACTAAATCCAAATGGGACTATATAGAACAAGCCGTTCCAGCTTTGTGCATATGCAGATGATAAACTTATCATGGCGAAAAGCAGGAGTGAGTTACAGAGTGCGTTTAAAAAACTATAAAAAATAGTAAGAACTACTGGGTTAAGAAAAAACGAAGTTTATAGTCTGGTGCAGCTCCGATTTAAGGCATGATGACCTGCTGATCGGAGACTATGCTTTCGAGAGTGTGCAAGAGTTTATCTATTTGGGTATCAAAATATCAGCCAATAAGGATACGTCATTGAAAATTAGTGGCAGAGGCTTAGCAGTAAATAAGTCTTATTACTCTAATTTGAAACTACTTAAGGCAAAATTATTATCTCTCGACCAAAAGTTAAGGATATACAAAACCTTGATCGCCCTGTGCTTACCTGTGGTTGCGAACTGTGGACGTCTAAAACTACTGATATTAATCAGCTAATGGAAATAAAATTTATGGATCAATAAGACTGCAGTACCGAACTTATCGAATAAGTTATAATCACGAACTGAAACTTTTAGCAAAAAACAAAACTGTGATAAGATTTAAAAAATCTCAGAGGATAAGATGGACACGTGTTTAGAGGACGCCCCAGAAAGGGATGGCTTGAAGATGTTGAAGATGACCTTGCAAAGCTGAACGTGTGACGGTGGAAAGAAGTAGCCTTAGATAGAGACGAGTGCGAGAGGTTGTGAATGAAGCAATGGTAAGGATTGTAATGCCAAGAAGAAGAATGTAAGCAAATATTTACCGTTTTTCGTACTATGCTTTGAAAGTCGTCGGGTTTTTTTGGGATACACGTTGTTTTTAATGTTATACAGGGTGGCTGATGAATTTTGCTACATTAAGAAACTCAAATAACTTTTTTTTTAGTGTATGGAATTCATTTATTTTTTTTCAAGTTGTTTTCAGTTTTCAAGGTCATTAAATTTTATTAAATGTAGCTTAACTAGTTTTAAAAATAATTGAATTTAAATGCCCCCCATGCTCGTTGACACAAGTGCGGCATCTTAGTAAAAAGTTGTTCATTGCTGCTTTGAGAGTTGGGACAGGAATAGCCGCAATTGTTGCCCGAATGGATTGTTTTAGTTCATCCAAATTTGTTGGCTTTGTTTTATAAACTTCTTGTTTACATAAACCCCACAAGAAAAAGTCAGGTGCAGTAAGGTCAGGCGACCTGGGGGGTCAACGAAATTCGGAGTTTCTTGAAATCAGTTTATTGGGAAATTTTCGTCGCAACTCTGTCATAACAGTCTGGGCTATGTGAGACGTTGCCCCATCTTGTTGAAACCACACAGAGTTGAAAGGAATTCTCTTTCGGCGTAGTTCTGGATAGAAAAATTCTTTCAGCATTTTCAAATAACGGTCTCCAGTAACCGTAACGGTGTGACCATTTTCTTCAAAAAAATAAGGCCCGACAATACAGCGTGAAGAAACCGCACACCACACTGTCACGCGAAGAGGATGCAATTCCGTCTCGTGGAGTATCTGTGGGTTAGAAGTACTCCATATTCGACAATTTTGTTTGTTCACATTGCCGTTTAAATCGAAATGGGCCTCATCAGACATGAAAAGGCAGTTTAACATGTTTTGGTCTTATTCCACCATTTGCAGGATCTTCTGGCAAAATTCCAAGCGAATCGGCAAGTCTGCTGCATTCAGTTTGTTAACCATTTGAATTTTGTAGGGAAATAAGTCTAAATCTTTGTGCATTATTGTTTGCAAAGACTGTCGGCTGACACCAAGTTGAGCAGATAAGCTTCTTGTTGAAACCCTTGGATTGCTTTGTATAGCTGCAGCTACAGCAGCGATCGTTTCCTCCGTCCGAACTGGTGGGTTTCGATGATAAGGCCTTCTTGCGACTGTTCCTTGCTCAGCAAAATTATTCACCAGTCTCATTATAGTCCATCTGCTCGGGGGATCGCCGCCAAACATCCGTCTGTACTCTCTATGTACCAAAACTACGGACTCCAGTGCGTGATAGCGGCGGACTATCCAAATTCTTGTTTGCGTGTCCCAGTTATCCATCAATCTGCAAATTAAAACAAAAATGGAACAGATAACTTAAAAAGAAAAAAAGTTATTCAATTTTTTTTTGGTAGCGGCTTTCATCAGCCACCCTGTATTTCAAATTAAAAAACTATTTCTATCTACATATTTCTACCTATTTCTAACTTTTGGAAGCCACTTGAGAGACAAAATATTTAGGTCGAGGGCTAACGTACATTTCCATGTACAAGAGGTTATCCCCACAAACCCCTGCTTTCGAATCGGAACATGAAACATCAAACATGGAAGAAAGAAAACGTTGAGTTTGTGTAGAGGATGAGTTCGCAAACGCTTAACTTTTACAGAAGCTGTCTATACTTTTAAATAAAACATTTTTTAATGAATTGGAAAATCTCAGTTCTGCTGAAAGGAGTGATAGTCTAAAATTTTTGAGAACTACACATTGGTTTTACGAGAGATAAGGACACGCGGCATCACAATGAGCTAACAGTCTGAGTGTGTCCCACAATAGGCAACCCTATTGCTGATGAGTCACTTGATGAGTAGCCATTCAAAATGTGATACTTTAGCTTATTGACAAAGTGAGTGTTAGAAGTGAGCGTTATCACTAGACTCAACACGACTATTTGAAGGTTATTTTACTAAAGACTGATGTTGCACCTATAAATAAGTCATAGATCTTTGCTCATAATATGTTCGAGTACACAGAATAGAAATTTCAAAACCAACTATTTATTGGGTTTAGTTGGTATGGTTTCACAGGTAAACTATAAACTTCTATATATCAATGAAAACACCTTATTTTACAGTCTTTCATATTTTCTTAAGTGCGGTGTACAAAAATGGCAAAAGTCAGGGATTAATAGAAACAAGATTGGGCCGATCAGAGAGTGCGTGCCGTTAAATTGATGCAGGTACATGAGGGAGATGTGAAAATGCGAACAAGAGTGCAACAAGAAGAAGAAGAAGAAATTACTAAAACGAATTGTACAGGTGCGACGTCACACACACATAGATTTTGTCAGATTCGCTGAGAGCAAAGTAGCGGCACTATAATATTCCCTCCATCTCTTGAGCCAAACCGGTAAAAAATCAGCGAAAGCCTGGACCTACATACACAATTCTCTCATTAAACGTACTCAAAATCATTCACTTCTCTCATTTACACGTTAAAATTTGAGTCAAATACTGCTTTCTCTTTTCGAGTATGCAGGCGACCTTGCCTCTCCGCATTTCTCAATTTGTACCATAAATTATGAGGTCTTTTTTGCAAGGGAGATGACCTAGGCCATTTAAATTTTTTTTCTACGATTCTCAATGTTTTTTTATAATTTATATGAATGTGGGAAATTCTATATTTCAATTATATATTTGAAAAGAAAGACGAAAAAACCATTGATTTGCATTAATTTTAAGAAAAAGTGTGTATAAAGCCAATTTTTTTGTTTATAATTCTCAATTTTTTTTAATTCTGTATTTTAATTAATATTTGAAATGAAAGAAGAAAAAATCATTGCTTTGCATTCATTTTAAGAAAAAGTGTGTATAAACCCAAATTTTTTTTTTATAATTTATATGAATGTGGGAAATTCTCGATTTCAATTATATATTTAAAAACAAAGAAGAAAAAACAATAATTAGCATTAATTTTAAGAAAAAGTGTCTAAAAACCCAAATAAAGTGTTTTTTTTTTAATAAAAGTGTTGTAACATTTCTAAAATGCTTTCATTTTTTTAATAGCAAAATAATGTAAAAGAAAGTAGAAAATTTGTTAAGGATTATATTTTTCTTTGACAATAATTTTCACGGTCCCGCAGAAATTTATAAATGAATATTTCGGTTTTTCCATTCTGCAACATTTTCTTTGTAGTTAATTTTTCACATTTCCCTCCCACAATTTGTAGCTTGAAATTTACTTAATATAATATTTTAGTTCAAATTCTGATTAAATGTAACACACTCTGTTCTCCCCTAATTCCATTTCGTTGAATAAATAAATACCCTTGATTCCACCAAATTACCAATGTCTCTCAGCAAAGTATCTCAGAGATTCCAATGACCTCAGAGCCTGCCTTGTATCAGTCATCATATGCAAAAGGCAATAAATAATCACTCAGATCCTGACTACTTCGAGTGTATAATAAATAAAATACTCAATATAATCGCATTGCCCATTAAACTTGTCGATCGCACGTGTATGTAACGAGTCAAATTGAAAAACCCGAAATGATTTTATGTTTTAGTATTCTTTAAATTATTTATTCATTTTCCTATGTTTTTTTTCTTTTTTCTTTTTTGTTGTTTTTGTTTTTTTTTCTTAAGATTGTGTAAATAGTAGAATAAATATTTGCTGATAACTGCATAACTTGTTTTTGTCTTTAAGTAATTAAATTTCATTTAGTGATATTTAGTGGATAAAACAACATAAAGAAATAGGCGTACGCATCTACATATATACAAATATATTGGACCAACAAATATTGTCATGCAAGCACGTAACTAATTCTTTTCGTGCAACTAATTAAAATAAATAATATTGTACATTAAATCTCATTCCTAATACTATACACGTGCGTATGTATGTATGTACAAGTGAATCGATACATTAACTAAATTAAATATATACTCGCTCCGTACAATATAGAGCAACAACAGCTGTACACAAATTTGCTATTCATTCACTAATTACAAATATCACATAATTCCATTTCGCATAACGAAAAAACCATTTAACTCAAATTTCAGGAAATTCGAGTGTCTTCAATGGCGCGCCTACTACGCTCGCGTCTCTTATCAAACGCCTCGAGCGAGTTTCGTTCACAATTTAAGCGCACACGCAGGTGAATTTCATGCCTTCCGCTTAGCTGTGCAGCTAAAACTAAGCTCCTGTCGCGTTTCTCTTTCCTTTTATCCAAACGTTTTTGTTTTTTTGTTTGTTAATTTTTACAACTAAAAGTATTTTCATAATTTTAAACAATAAATACGTACAATTAATAATCACTAATTAAAGCTTTGTTTTCAGTCAGTCAAAACACGAGTGTTTTTCAACTCCTTTTTAAAAATTTTGTTCAATACCCGCCCATCGCTGACGCTGTGCTAACTAAGTTACACCACATTATCGTTAACTCGCACCGCACTTCGCATTGGCGTTGGCGCTTGCGCTTGTGAACTATGTGACAGCTTTTGTAAACGTTGCATTAAGGGTGCCTGTGATCGTTGCCCTTGTTGTTCTGCTTTTGTACGCTTTTTCCCCGTTTTCATTTCGATCCAATCCAGGTAATGCGTGACTCGTGTGAATCCACCCGGTACATTTGTCTCACAACCATCGGCAGGTCCAAAACTTGTGATGCCCACTACCATTTGGGTGTTCTTCAGCACCAATGGACCACCGGAATCACCAGAGCAAACAGTTTCATCGCGCAAACCTTTTGCACACAGCACCCCATCCGTAACTACGTCGAATTCATGGGCGCACTCCGTGTTTGAGATCACACGCAATTCGGTGAATTGCATGGGGTTGTAGTTAGACATTTCATTGTTGGCACCCCAGCCGGTAGCTACTACTTTGGCACCGGTCAATAGGTCATTGCGGTTAGTATACGGCAGGGAGGCGGGTTGTATGCGCTGTGTGAAGGCCACATCCATAGGCAGCTTAACGAGTGCGATGTCATTGGCAGCTGTTTCGGGATCAAAGCGTTCGTGCACGATGAATTTGTTGGATCGCAGCACGAGACTCCCCATTTCTGCGGTATCTTCGATGGTGAGTGCACCCAAGTAGATGTCAAAGTGTGTGACGCCCATAGTGCAGTGTCCAGCGGTGAGTATCCAGCGCTGATCGAGCAAAGTGCCACCACAAAGGATGCGTTTTCGCCACAACTGCTTGCCAATTAACATCACTTGGTAGGGAAACTTTTCTATACGTCCGAATTTCGATTGACCAATGGAATAGCCATGCACTTGAGATGGACTCATGAGGGTGCACAACACGACATAACTGCTCAGCACTGCAAGTAATGTTCTTTGTAAACTCATTTTTTCCTTAAACTGTTTGCAATCAATTTGCCCCGAACTGTTTGTTTTTTCTTTTTTGTTTACACTCTTTCACTTTAGCGTGCACTTTTTTCTTTTAACAAAATTTTGAATTTATTTAAGATTTCTTTGAGGAAAATTTTTTAGCGCCTTTCACTTAGTTGTATACGAATAGTCCGTTTTAAATATTTCGTAAGGTCTTCTCACCTCGAACACTCATTTAAATCTAAGCTCATTCTAACTGAGACGTGAAATTTTATTTCGAACCCGACTGAAATCCGCTAAATTTGCCGGTTGTTTATTGTTGCGGTTGTTTTTCGTTTGCAAACGTTTTTTGTTTTTTTTTTTTTGTTTTTTGTTTTGTTGTCTTATTATTGTTTGTGTTGGCATTTTTTGACTTTGTTATTTTCGCTACTGCAAACTAACTTTTGAGATACAAACTGGCTCGAAAAGTTTTCGCTCACGCCGCTAGCGCTATGTTCGGCAGCCTTATCGCCAGCCTCAGCGTGAGCCACAACTTGAGCTCGAGCTGCTACGGTGATAGCGAACAAGTTCGACGGCGCGGTATTTTTCCCCCATTTATTTATTTGTTTTCGTGTAATTTCGTTAATATCGTTTCAACTCTGTGTTGATGTCAATGAGTTAACATCAAATTTAAATATAATATTTATCTGGAATTCCTGAAATATACTCGTGTGTACGTTGTTATCAATTTTCGATGGAATTTAAGGTGACTGCCCGCCTAATTGCGATTGGAAAACTTTTTACACTCAAGTAATAAACTCATCATTTGAATATCCAAGCGAATTACGCGTCTTTCATACCGCAGAAATGTTTCAATGTGCGGTAGTGTACATTGAAACCTAAACAAATTTATTTTCTATTTATTTAAGAGACTTAGCAGCTCCTCAGCAAATAGTATATAAACTTGTACTCACATAATTAAGAAACTTTTTGCAATATTCATAATATTTTTCATGCCAAAGTTTTTTTCATTAATTGTTATAAAAATAATAAAAAGCCTAAAATCAAATAATTCTATATTTCAGAAAAAATTGGGTTTCCTTGCTCACTCCAATCAGGAGCATAGGACCTCTTTGCAAGGCTCAGTCTTGCGTAGGTTTCATTAATATGTCCTACCAGTCCTAAATAGTGGGAATGCCCACCTGTCGTTGCTTAGGAACAACACCTTCTAATTGTTTAGAGCGCCATCTGTGTTGCATATTTTTCTGCCAGAAGGATGGTTGAAGATTTCGCTAAATTTGGTGTGTCTGCGCTGTTACCGCGGTCGCCCGCCTCCTCTTTCTGGTGCCACTAATGCAATGTGTAACTTCTTTGTTTTTTGCTTGTTTTAGCAGCGACAATGGAAGTAATGCGATCGAAACAAGACGCTTAAGATGATGGGAATTCCTCACTGGTCACTGGCTGATCGGAACTCATGCGGAGAAGGTTGGACTTCCGTACAACCCCTGTTGCAGAAGCTGTGGGGATCCTGCAGAGAAAAAGACTGTTGAGCACTTCCTCTGCAAATACCCGGCTCTGGGGGCTAGGTGCTTGAGATTCTTTAGCGTGCCCTTTGGGGATGGCTTGGGGAAATTCTCCAGCCTATATCCCTTTTCTCTCCTCCATTGCATCATCCTGGCTATAGATGGTTTTCTCTTCCATAAATTTTTTCGCAGGTAGTGGTCCACATTATCCATCTATTATTTCTTTATTCTTTTCAATACAAGAATATAAAATTGAAAGATGACTGAGTCCGAAAACAGAATAAAAACATAATTTCAGTTACAGCGATTTACACGCATCTGGTTACCCTAAAGACCTGCAAAACAATAGTAAACAAATTAGCCATTGATAACACGCAAATCTCCACTATACGCCTTTGGCACTCAGCATATTCGTTTAGCTACATAATTTCACCAGCCAGCTAACGCCAATGATACAAAGAAATTCCTAAAAATAAAAAGCTCACATAATAAACGCCCGGAGCATAAAGTCAAAGTAAAATATGCAGCAACAGCATCAACATCATAAAACAATGAAAATGTAAACAAAAAACGGCATCCGCCAACCAACCAAAATCGGCATTCCAAAGAACTATACATAAATTTTTACAACAAACACATTATGGGCACGGTTCAAGACGAGCAGGGTGTGACTGACGACGCAAAGAATTTCGCACTTCTTATTACACTATGACAAAGAAATATTTTGACGTCAATTGAACAGCTTATGCGACCCAATGAAGAATACCAGTGGCTACATATACCAGTGGCTACATATACCAGTGGCTACAGCTATAAACGCAAATAAGGGCAAGAAGGCATGGCGAAACAGGTCCCCGCGACCAACTGGAGCCACCGAGAATGTGAGATTAATAGTCAGTCAGAGGAATAATGAGAAGCTATTTAAAAGCCTTAATACAGTTTTTAACGCTTGACAAATTTTTTAATTAATTGGAATGGCGCAGTAGACCAGTTTAACAGCATCAGCTACAGCAACAAATACATATGTATGTATGTATATTTACCATTCACCAAAATTAATACTTTGCTAAAGCCACTTCGGTATACACTCTCCACTGCTCGCTCACCACGGAGGGAATCTGTTCTGCGCTTGAGCCTGGTAGAATTCTTACGACGTCATCGATCGATGATAAGTAATTCGAATAGACGTAAGCGATTTATCAATAACCACACCACAGTGTTTTGCTTAGTTTACAAGGCTGTGAGAAATAAAGTCTGTGAAAGTGAACAACAATTCATATTTGAAGCAAATGGTTGAGTTAGAGAAAGGCGGTGCTGCAAAATTTGATATAAAATACACTATGCAGCAGCCAAAAAAGAGAAGAAGGTAGTATAGGAATTATGTAAGAGGAAGAGTTGTACGCTGGGTGCGTACGTTTTTTTAAGGACCTCTTTAGAGTAAAATTAATTCCTTTTATTAAGAACAAAACTCAATGAAACTTCACGATTTTTTTTTAAATCATTCAATAAAACTTCCATTAGCTTTATTAACCTCCTCGATACGGGTCCGCAAACGATTTTATGCCCGCATCAAATGCGCCTTAAGGGGTTATACGCAGTTATGAAGCAAATAAAAGACGGGTTGTCAAGGATTTATCCTGAAGAAACTTCAGAATATTTTAATTTGAAAATTTTTGGCGGTTATAAAAGCATCCTTCAAGAACGTAACAAAATTTTTTATTTATGAAAATGTTGATTATAGAGCGCGCAGCAGGCGATTTCTGGAACCTCCTTTAAAGAAAGACGATTTACGGTGTACATCGTAACTCAGGATTGGATTATCTGAAATCAAAAAACCAAACAAATTTTGTTAATATATTAGATTATCTAGTAACTAATCGTTCGGCTAATCAAAATAGTGAATTTTCACAAAATGGCAGCTTTTAAAAGAAATGATTTCGATTTTTACGTTAAAATTTGGCCGTAAATTGATTATAAAATGGAAAATAAGTATCAGATTTACAAAAGGAACGATTAATTACTAGAAAATGTATCTTTAAAGATTGAGTTAGACGGTTGACCGATCAAACAAGCCGTTTTCGAGATATCGTGTACACCGACTTGAAAAATGCCGTTTTGAAAAAAACACGTTTAAAGTTTCAATACCTACCTTAAAACGTGCCGAGGCATCTCTACATATTTAGGTATAACTCCGAAAGTATTGCTTAGATCTACTTCAAATTTCGTGCGTATACTTTTGAATATATGTACATTACAAAAATGTAATAAAAAAAAATCGATTTTTTTGAAAGTCATAACTGCGTATAACCCCTTAAGGGATCCCGATGGTCTAAATCAAAAAATCGACTTTTCGAAAGTACAGGCTTTTAAGAATATACAGTCGAATTTTTGGAAGGATATTCCCAGTATTTTCGATTCTACAGCCGTTTTAGCAGGTAGAGTCAGATTCGTTACGCGGCCACTCCCAAAACTTTAAACTCAATTATCTCGAAACGACTTTTTTTGGTCTGGTTGTTATGTAGTCAATGAGAAATTTTCAGCCATGCAAATCTTGTGTCAAAATCGCTTTGTGTGAAGGCGCAGAGTGATGCTGAAAGATGTATGGTCTATCACTACGGACACTATAAATCCAGGGTTTCATCACTGCATCTAGAACCTCGATATATGCAGCAGAATTCACTCGAAATCCTTGAGTAAAAAATTGTGTTGACATGGCATGTCCTTTGTTGCTCATAGCACCTAAAACCATAACAGTGGTTGAAAAGTTCATGTCCATGACAAGAGGAATCTCTGTAGGATTGGAACTCAGCTATCTATCATTTAAGCTGTTGGTACTTTGGTCTTGATCAAAGGAAGGAACGATATTCTATTTGCAACAGGTGATTATTATCTCAATTGACCAACAAATTTGTTGGTTTGTACATGCATGTGTATGTATGCAAAGATTCGTTTACTTGAATTCTATTGAATCAATTCGATTAATAAAATTTGAATCGTTTCAGTATATGGATAATAGATAAAAAGCCAAATAGTCGGAACCAAAATGTAATGCTAGAAATGAAGGCACCATTTTGTCTATTTTTAATTTATATTTCAAAATAGTCCCATTTTCGAAAGATACACTTCTCCCAACGCTCCGGCCATTTTTTTAACTCCTCCAAAAAATAGGATGCGTCGAACTCGATGACTTCCTCGTTTGAACTACATTTTTTTCTCGCGAGCCATTTCATCTTAGAGAACAAGAAAAAGCCACAGGGAGCTAGATCAGGTGAATACGATGCGGCAGCAATTCATAACGCAACTCATGCAGTTTGACGGCGACAACTGCCGATGAATATGGGGAAACAGCACTTCCCTTTTCGCCAAATGCGGCCATGTCTTCTTCAATTTGTTCTGAAAGCAGTCCCATAACTCACTGTAATATTGTCCAGTGATCGTTCTTCCTTTTTCTAAAACATTCATGAGAATGACACTGTTCGCATCCCAAAAAATCATCGCCACGACCGATAGGACTGTCTTCGACTTCTTTGGAGCAGATTCAGAAATCCATTGTTTTGATTGTTGATTAGCTTCTGGTGAGTAATGATGAATCCAGGTTTTATCATCGGTGATAACTCGATGCAAAAATTTCTTCGGATCTCGCTTAAATTGCTCCAAACACTGCTTCGAAGTGAACAGCCGCATCCGCTTGTTGTTGCTTCTGAGCAATCGTGGCACCCATCGAGCAAATAATTTTTTCAGCGCCAACTTATCATGTATAATATTAATTTCCATTCCGGTCGACACATTTTCATTGTGGACTTTTTGAATGACTCTTTAACCACGTCTGCTGGTCGCTTCTCATTAAAAGCGGATGTTCGCCCACGTTTACACTCGTTGAACCAATATCTAAGTGTGGTAATAGATGGCGAAGCGCCCCCATAGACAGCACCCAACTTTGCTTTTATCTCTCCGCATTCGTTACCACCCAAAAACAAAAAGCGAATTGCCGAACGAAACTTTTCTCTTCGTCTTACTCGAAAAGCTGCCAAATCCAAACTACCCTATCAATCAGTCTGAAATTTGTTTTGCTGTCGTCTGATACATAGATGGCAGCACACGATACTAACACCAACTTCCCTCAGAAACGCCCTCTGTCATCAAACACGGGTACTTATTGAACCGCCCTTGTACTAAGTACCCACCATGGTGAACTTATTGAATATCATAATTCCCGAAGAGCGTGATTTTTCACACTGTTTCACTCGGAAGATAGATTTCGTTATTCAAGACATGACTAGGGCAGTGGCTCGAAATTATCGAAATATTTTTTCAACAGATCAAAAAATTTGTTTGACTTTGTTTCACAAAATATTACGCGTCGTATAAGCGCTTCATCTCACTCTTTTTTATTTTGTTCTCCCTTTCTCTTTCTCTTTGTGCTCATCTTTGATCTGTCTGTTGTTAAATCGTGATTTTTTACGATTTTTTCAATTAACGGATTCCCCAATTGTATTGTCATCACATTTTTAATGACCTGTTAATATTTGTAAATAGTTTATAGGCGATGTTACGTTGTGATCTCTTCACCGTCACCTGTTTTTATTACTCCGTAAATTTCGCTTTATCTACATATGCACATTCACATACTCTCCCACACACACATACACACAAATGATTGTGCTATTTCATTACGAGTTAGCCGTTAAAAGTTAAAACCAAATCAATCGATATTTTTAGAATATGAATTGTCACTCATTTCAACCGAATTTCATTGGAAATCAAATTTGGATGAGCCATAGCGGACTTCGCGGCTAGTGAATTTTGTCACATAGTTGTGAATTACTTTTCCGCATGCCTAAGTCCAGGACATGCGGTAAATTACTTGCGGTTAAGGTGCAAATTGAATGAATAAAAGCTATGGAGCCATGAAGGGGATCACTTAAAAATTCTATTGATTACCTAAGACGTCAGTTAAAAGCTCGTGCACAATTCGTCGTTTTAATCTTTATACGTTGGATTAATGAGTTGCTCAACTTGAATCTGATTAGAACTCTCATGTCAATCCATCAAGTCAAGAACGGATTTAATACTTTGTATTGTAGATAAATCTAGTTCATGCTTTGTGAAAGGAAATTCCAATTACTTTATTTTAATTATACTGGAATCTTTGCAACATATGACGTCAAATTTTTATAATGCAGTTTGGTAACGCAGAGCAAATAATACAATTTCTTGAATTCATTTTTGGCATCTTCACTTTTGATTAGCACTAATAAAATTGATATTAAGTTTATTGACTCGGCCAAGGTCACATCATTGTACATCAGGTTGACTGACACTTTGAGTATGTAATTGAAAGTATACTTGGGCATACGTGTATATGAGTATTTACTACTGATGTATGTGTTTGTGTATCCATTTTAAGACATTTCTAATTTGTTAAGGTTCTAATTTGAAAGTCTGGAATTTGTGCACATGCCATCAAATATCCAATTTAAGCGAATCAGCTCTCAGTCAACGTGCGACACGAAAATATCAGCAACCAATAAAAAAACAACCTTTAGCACAAAAACAATTGAGTTAAAAAAATGTGAACTCGTTTTTGCAGTGCATCAACATTTATCATAAATGGAGCCAAGTGATTTTGATGAGCCGCAAATCACTAGTCACAAAGCAGAAAATAGTGAGCGTGCATACTTTTATGCTATAAAAATGCTGACATTTAATTATTAAATGTAAGAAAATCGAATTATTATTTTTTTCGTATATATATATGTATGTATATAAAGTGGTATTATGGCTTTCAAAGTATTCCCCATCAACTGCAACGCACTTACGCCAGCGTTTGCTCCAGCACTCAAAACATTAGGGATCTCTATTTTCGGTATAGCCATCAGAGCCGTCTTCAATTTTTCCTTTACTACCTTTTAGCTGTTAAAACGCGTCCACGAGTTGTTTTCACGCAAATTCTTACTTTTGTGGCGAATTGCTTCACCTAAAGATCTCAAAACGCCCAAAATAGTTCTTATGGTACCATTGTCATTCATAAGAACCGTGAGCAAAGAAAAATATATGTTTTTTTTGGCCTTGGTTCATTTGGACCTCTCCAATCATTCGCCTGATGTCTGAAATGCGTGTCTTACTCATAAACCCACGTCTCGTGTCTAGTATAAGTGATGCGTTTGATATATTTTGAGGTCGAAATCAGCCTTGGAAATCATATCTTTGGCGATATCAACGAGGTCTCTTTCTATCATTAAATTCAGATCCTTTAGGAGCAACACGGCGCAAACCCAAATCATTAACTACGCTGTCCAGAACGGATTCGTAAGCAATGTTCAAGAACTATGCAAGCTCTCTGATGGTTAATTTGTCGTTGGTTAAAATGATAAGTCACTCAGAATCCTACTAGCGCTTCCACACCATTCTTTTGCCACATCCAATACCATTTTTTTTTATCACATCCACTACCAACTTTTTTAATGATTATTTACAGCATGACTATATCAAGTCTGTGCAGTTTAAGAACCTTCTTAGGTTTTTAATGTCTAAGCCAGACAGTTGTTCGAGACTTTCGAACAGAGGTTTGCCCAGAGTTTACATTCTCTTCTTCACAGAGGAAATGGAAAATCTTTTTCTTAGGTTGCGTACAACTGTAATAGTGAGTGCTGTGAGGGATTCCCATTTTGGCCCAGAGTTTACATTCTCTTCTTCACAGAGGAAATGGAAAATTGTTTTCTTTTTCTTAGGTTGCGTACAACTGTAATAGTGAGTGCTGTGAGGGAATCCCATTTTGGATGCTTGTCTCCCCGACATACCAAAAGCCAGTTATAACTCCCGTGAATCTCCAAGCGTCCCGTCGTTTCATTTTTATCAATGTTTACGTTTGTTTGAGGTTGTAGGTGGGCCATAATGTTCTGTTAATTTTACAAGTCGCCTGTTCTCTCCATCTACAATCCGCAATTCGGAGTACTTTGGAAAAAATTTTATTCTTGAGTTCACCTAGTGGATTGCAGCTTAGCTATCCGATAGAAAAGCGTTATTGCCCTTAAAAGAGAAATCTGCGATTAGTAACCTAAAAGCTTCCCCATATGACCAGTACTTCCGCCTGGAAATCACTGCACGCATTAGGAAGACGTACATTTTAAATCTATGGGAACGAATCACGAACTCCAATACCACAAACCATTTTAGAGCCATCTGTATAGACTGTAAATTCGAAGTTTTTTAGCGAGAGTCCCTCACTCTACTCCTGCTGAGATGGAAAGAGAATGGCTAATTCAAATTCATTTTTGCGACTGTAAAAAATCGAAAGCTCGCGCAGAGACGGCGTAACTTTTGGTAGGAATATTAATCGCAGATGTGGCAATCTAACAAACAAAAAAACCGAACTCAAATCAGTGAACTTAGAGCGTCACCCGGCGTTTATTCTGGGAACTTTTTGATTAAGGGGTAACACCACTGTAGAAATTTCAAAAAATTGATTTTTTTTTTATAAGCTTAACAAATTCTTTGAACCTTTTAAAACACAGAACAAAAAGTTTTATACGTTACCGAAGTTTATTTCTTAAATATTTTAAGCTTTTAACCAATCGTTAGTGACTGCTACCTAACGACTTCTCCAAATTTCCATACTTTAAATGCGTTTTTCTCAAAACACGTTTTCTGAAATTGGCACGCAGCATAACTCAAACAATTTTTAATATTTTTAATCAGGTTTTTCACTACGTCTGTATAATAACCTTCTTAAGAGAAGAGCGTAGGGGTTTTTCGATAGATTAATTTAAACGATTGTTATAATTATTTAAATGCCGTTTTTTTAGTCCAAAATGGAGTTTTTTCCTTCAAATGCTTGCTAATTCCACAAAAATAAATATTTTTTAAATCCCCTACGTGTTTCTCTAACTATTTTTATCTAGATTAAGAAAAAAAATGTTTCTTTGTTCCAGATTAAAATTTGCACCCTCTGTGCTGCGTGCCGCGGAGCTCCTTCAAGAGAAACCACATTACAAAAATGTCTCCAATGCCGTCATTTTGTAAAAATTTTCGATCAAACTTTGTAGTTTTGTATTTTAGTATATAAGTAATAACTTCCCAAATCAGAGTGATTCCTTTCCCTTTCCTTCTGTACAAAAAAATTCTTTAAAAATCGTGTTTATTTTACGCGTGTACAGTGGTGTTACCCCTTAAGGTAGTATGTATATACATACGAGTATACTCGCCTTTATTAGGTGTTTAACCAAGTTTCTACATAACTGTTTATGTGCGCCTCGATGTTATCTCACAAATGGACATAAATGGCACTGTATGATGCCGCTTATGAATGCGAAAACGTTTTTATCCGAAGCAGTTCCGTTGGCTAATTCAGGTCATACTAATTGCTAAAATTTCTGTAGCTACGAAAGTGTTCGATAGGTACCTGCAGAAGGTAGCAAAGGAAGAGAAAGGCTTCTCTTACATTAGAAAAGTTCACTTGTTGATTTTGGTTGACGCTCTTATTGGTTAGCATGAGATAGAAACGGCTTGCCGAACTAGAACAAATCGGCTATGCGATGATTGTGTATTGTCTGTGTATTGCCTCGGTCTCTCGATTTCCTTTAGTTGCTTGAATGGAATGCATTTATTACACTCGATATCGATCCGCAGTGATAGATTCCTCTTTAACGTTCGTCTCTCGCATAAAAATCACGACTTTTAAGGCATTGAAATCATATGAACCACATTCTATCTGTTGAAGCATATATTCCAAAAGCCACCACAAACCTTACGAGACATTTAGTTGCACTTTTCTTAAAATAGGGGTATGTGGAGACGCAATGAAACATCCCGAAAACGCTATTGTTTTTTTTTAGGCTCATATTTCATTCAACATTTAAACACTCACAAAAAGATGTATCTTCCTCCCGCATCCAAATTATATATTTAATACTAACCCATTTTGTTTTTTCTCTGGCCTCCATTCTCTTTAGCATGCATGAAATAACCTTTGACAGGCAAGGTGAGCCATCGGGTGGCACGAAACTGAAAACCGCTTCGAGGAGATCAATAAGACGCTCGCCAGAGATTGGAGGAGAAATTCCAGCATATGATTTACGTCCTCATTATAAGTATAGAAGTATTTACGCGCACATGCATTTAAAAACCATGAGCGTTTGAACTCATACTTATTTTCAAATAAAACTTAACTCTGATCCCAAGCGTATTCTACCTTTTTATTGAATGCTTTTATTTATTTTTTGCTTTTTTTTTGTTTTTGTCATTTTAACCAAATAAACAATACAGTTTACTAATTTAGAAAGCTACCTCGCTAATTAATTAATTGATATTTTAATAGGCTGTCCAAATAAATAATTAATAATTGCTTGAATATTTGCAAAATAAATGAGTCTATTTGGTAATGCTGCCAAAAAGATTATTTGCATATTTCTTAGATAATTTAAGTTGAAACGAAATCGAGGTGTAATGATTTTTTGTATTGAACATATACTCGCGCATGTATAAATTAGTAATCTATAGCAATTAAATAATTTTTCGATTGACGTACCTGTACTCATGCATCTCACCTAAGACTTCAACTAACCGAGTATTAAATCAACTCGAAAGACTTAAGACACAAACCTGAATCAACAGTTCAATCAAACGAAATCCTCTTTTAGCAATTATAATTTTTTGCAATTGTTATTAATAATACAAATCAGCAATATATAGAAAGAAGCTAATTGATCCTTAGTTGTATACAAATGCATGGCGGAGCTTTCATTTTAAAGTACGCAGCGATTCGCTGGTGGCTACACTGTCCGATCTCACTTCGCGTTACTCTTACTTTCCCTTCAAAACACCAGTAATCGTCACTGTACAAATCAATCATATTTGTAAATTTTTCAAATGTGGGGGTCTGGATGATATAAAAGTTCTGTCGTCTGCTCCGTGACAGCAATAAATTTAGTCTTTTAAAACCCTCATTCGCACTAAATGAGGTTTTAATGAATATTGTAAAGGGTGGTTAAGTTTCAAGATTTTGAATGAAATACAATTTTTTTAGGAAATTATTGTCATTTTTCTTTATTATGATAATATTGGTATGGCTCAATTACGTATTACGGCCATCCGATGGTCCAAATTTTCGATGACGCTGAGGCATAATTGAGGTTCTATGCCGTTAATGTGCCGAATTATCTCATCCTTTAGCTCTTGAATTGATGCTAGCTTATCGATGTACACCTTTTCTTTCAAATAACCCCAAAGAAAGAAGTCCAACTGTGTCATTGACGTTTAGGTGTGGTTCACATTCAACATCGGCCCTTGAAATTTAACTACCCTTTATATGGCTTGCTTTTTAAAACCCTTATCTAACATATCATCAACCAATTTACTTCTTCCCCATTTACATTTTTTCGCCTACATAGAATTGCATCTTCTAAGGGTTTTGAAGAAACAAAGTCAGCTTATTTCTTTCCCTGCAAAATAAACTTTTTATATTTTCAGCATTGTTTTATGATGGTATATTAATCTTTAGGCACATACAGAGAGTCTTTTTCTTCTTATAGTACTCTCAATAGCTCCAACATTGGCATCATTTGGTAAAAAAGAATGCTCAGAATATACAAATTTTGGGCTAATGATTTCTACGCCGTTCTTGGGTAACTAAACAATTTGAAGCCACATTAAAACCTATTTTCTATTTGGTCCAGTGCACATATCGCTGTGGGCTGTTACATGTTGTTGCATGATTACATTTTCTAAATAATATATTTCAAGGAACAAGAAGCAATTTGAGTGTATTGTTGAATCTAAGGTTACGGGTAGGACAGTTAAAAAGTACAGTCGAACTTCCATATAGTGAATTCGCACGGGACCTGAAAATCACTTCACTATATAGAAACTTCATTATAAAGAAACATTGATTTTTTATGTAATTTTATTTAAAATAACACTGCCCTTCAAATTTCAATTTTTCTGATGCGAATAAGATGTGACCTAGTGTTCCCGAAGGGAATTTTCGCGCTGAGCACGAATCCGAGTTCAAAAATTTTCCATCACGTCAGGTTTTCAAAAAAAAGGGGGTTGAAACCCCTAAAAATAGCGTATTTGGCCATTTTTTCAAAATTGTGGAGCAGAACCCTGACGTGCTACGATCATCGTTATTGTCAGTAATTGAAGGTTGAACTTTGCTCTTTGAAATAAGCCTAAACCCAAATTGTTCGCATGCACCCTTAGAGTAGGGGGTGTACTTATGTCTACGGGGGTAGGGAAAAAAATGAACATAGGAACTTATGGAGGCGATGTTAATATTACATATACAATATTTTTTTTATTTCTTTTTAAATGGAATGTTTGACTTCAGATTTGTAATCAGCGACACTAAATACCTTAGGAACACTGCACTTTTCATTATATCTTATCTTGGGTGTAGATAAGTTCCTATGTTCATTTTTCTCTACCCCCGTAGACATAAGTACACCCCCTACTCTAAGGGTGCATGCGAACAATTTGGATTTGGGCTTATTTCAAAGAGCAAAGTTCAACCTTCAATTACTGACAATAACGAAGATCGTAGCACGTTAGGGTTCTGCTCCACAATTTTTGAAAAATGGCCAAATACGCTATTTTTAGGGGTTTCAACCCCCTTTTTCTCGAAAACCTGACGTGATGGAAAATTTTTGAACTCGGATTCGTGCTTAGCGCGAAAATTTCTTTCGGGATCACTAGGTCCCATCTTATTCGCAAAACCGATGCAGGGCAGTGTAATCAGTGAGTTTGGTTTGAATTACAGTCTTCCATTTTTCATTTTCAATAAAAGTTTCCAAATCATGTAGAGAGTTGAAAGCATTAATCGGCACGTCACTCCTCATTTCCACAAAGGTTCTAATTACGCTAATGGATGAAGCAGCTTGTATCAGCGTAGGTAATACCTCCTCAGTTTCTGCCAATTCTTCAACGGTCAAATCGTGTTCATCGTTATCTGAAATAATATTTACATATTAAATTTTTGTTTGACTATAAAAAGATAAATGCTTACCAGGTTCAGCTGGAACTCCGCGAATTTCAAAAATGCTGTTGAGAATATCATCTTCGGATGGGTTGTCCCAAGTCTGCACACCATTATCAACATTTACGTAGTCATCAAACGATGCTTCGATATTTGCTACTTTTTTAAATGAAGACTGTAAAGCAGCCAAATCCGATATTGAAAGAAGGTCCTCTTCATCCCAATGCTCAAATGGAGTCTGCATAGCATCTTTTGAAAATCCAGCCTTTTTAAAACAGTTGGCAATTATTTCTGGTTTAACATAGGCATTCCATACATTGCTAAGATTTCGAACTGCTTGCAGCAAGTCTATGGCCATAACAGAATTTCCCTCATCCACTTGAGTTAATATATTCGTTAAAATTCGTTTTCTGTAATGTTGTTTCATGTTGTAGATAATGCCTTGGTCCATTGGTTGCAGTAACGAAGTCATGTTGGGAGGAAAATAAGCGAGATTAATGTTTCTCAACTTGTCTCTTACATCTTTAGGGTGGGCAGTGCAGTAATCAACAAAAAACAACACCTTTCTGTTTTGATCACTAAATTTTTTGTCGAGTTTTACAATCCATTTCGTAAAAATCTCACTGGTCATCCATGCTTTTTTGTTAAACTCATAATCGACACCTAAAGATTTTATTCCCTTGAAGCACCTCGGATTTTTGGCCTTTCCGATTACCAGCAATTTTAGCTTTTCTGATCCAGTCATATTGCTTCCCACCAGGACAGTTATTCTCTCCTTGCTTTGCTTCCCACCAAAGTATTTTTCATTTTTGAATGCCAGTGTTTTAGTTGGCAAGCATTTGAAAAACAAAGCAGTCTCGTCGGCATTAAAAATGCCGTTAATGTTGTAATTTCCAATTAATTTCGGTAAGACGTTCGTTACCCATTCAAAATCATTTAAAATCACTTCCTTATTTTTTAAAATATTTGATAAAGTGCTGGGAAGAACTCCGAACTCATTGGCAATATCTTTTTTTTTTTCTTTCCTTCATTAATTTTGTTAATCATTAATAACTTTTTTTCAAGCGAAATGCTGCTTCGATCCGTCATTTTAACTTCAATCACTGAATAAAACTGTAATAGCTCAGCTCTTTCTGTTTTAATTTTGGGATTCCCCTCATTACAGTTTGTCCACATCTAACTGTAATTTTTTGCAACAGAAAACTTTTGAAAAAATTTACTATATGGAGACAAAAACTTAGGACGCTTGAATTTCCAGCTGTAAAATTTGTTCATTATATAGAAAACTTCACTATATAGAAATTCATTATAAGGAGACAAAAATACACCGAAAGTAGAACGAAAAAGCAGTGTCTTCGAAACCAGTTCATTATAAGGAGAGCTTCATTATATAGAAGTTCACTGTAGAGAAGTTCGACTGTATTAGCTTTAGCATTTTTCTTCGCATTCCTAATGTTGGTAATGTTAACAAAAGGAATCTACTTTTATATGCAGGCAAACTACAAGGCCAACGAAGGGAATGAATGGCACATCTAGTGAAACGTTTCTAAACCTTCTCAATACTCAAAGATGAAGCCATGTAGAATAGATCCCAAATAATGCTGCAATATCCAAGGTTTTGATCTAACAAGAGAAAAATACAAATTCTTCGGCGTAGAAATATCCTGGAACTCCTTTGAATTCCCTATTACAAAGTTAAGCATAGATCTAGACTTGGCAATCATAAAGTATTTATGTTTAGAAAACGAAATTTTCGATGTAAATATGACCCCCAAGTCTTTCTTTTCATAAATTTTGGTTTGTGGCGGTGATAGTGCCCAACTTGTAATTGAAATTAATCGTAACTTCGCTTCTACTGAAGGACAAGTGCTGCCATTTACCAGCATTAAGAGGTAAGGAGTTATCATCACACCAAGCATCCCATCTTGTTAAGACAGAATGTTTTCGGTATCTTTGATAGCATCAGATTTTATATTGTTTATACGAACGAATCGAGTTCTATCTGTTAGATAGTAAATAAGCTAGGATGAAGACCAATTGAGCCCAGCTTTTTAAGTAGGGTACTATGGCTGACTCTATCGAACGCTTTCGAAACCTCGGTAAATATGACATCGCTTTGTTTGCCTGTTATATTCGATAGCTGCATTTTATCAATGCCACAGTTGTCGTTGCTGCAACGTGCGTCTCGCATCATTCCTTCGCCTCCAATCAATGTTGCGAAGTTCCACGATAATTTGTGGAACTAGGTTATTGTGTGTCAGAAACACAACAGTTATTCTTGTTTAACGAACCTGCTGCAATAAAAAGCCACGAGTTCGACCGTCTCCTTTTCGTGTCCAAGCATTCTGGACAATAAGGACTACCAGCTAAGTCTAGGCGATGCTGATATTTTTGGAAGCATCTGTGTCCACTTAATAGCTGCGTTAGGAAGTAATCAACGTCTCCGTGTTTTTGACAGATCCACTCGTTAATCCGTGGAATCAACCTATGCGTCCACTGGCCTTTTGATTATTGTTCCCATTTTGATTGGCAGTCGGCTATCGAGGCAGAACGTTCTGTTTGTTTGAGTTCCTCTGTCGGCTTCGTACCTTTCGAGCAGTACAACCTTTTCTGTAAGTTTTCCCGGAAGTTTATAGGCGTTTTGCTTGCTATGACGCAGATTGCATCGCCCGACACCGTTCTATAGGCGCACGCGGTCCTCAACGCACTTGTTCTACCGACCTGTAGTACTTCTTCAAAATGACACTTTTTTGCTCCAGCCCAGATTGGAGAGGCGTATAGCATTATGGAGTCTGGCACAGTGGAAAGAATAAGGTGATATGAGATCTGAAATTTAGAAGAAAATCAAATAATGAACCAGTTTTCCAAAAAGTTTAGGTATGCAAGAGATTTTGCAAATAGGGCGGTAATTTTGGACATCCGACTTGCTTGCAGACTTATGAATCGGTATGATAAACGATTTTTTCCCATTATGTAAGAATTCACCAGTATTCAGTAATTTATTAAAGAGGATTATTGATGGTTGGGCTAACGATGTAGCACAGCTTTTTAATAATATAGGAGGGGAACCATCTTCTCCAAGAGTTGGGTCATTTCCAAGAGCTGGAAAGCTTTAATTATTTGTGAGCTGTTAAAAGAGGTATTTTCTATTCCGGTATCAGATTGTCAAACATAAACAGAACGAAAAAATTTGCAAACAAGTTACCAATTTTTGTGGGTTCGACAACGATTCCCATAATGCATTTTATCCGGAATTCTGGTGATTTTTTATCGATAATAAACTGCCAAAAGGATGTACTATTTTCCTTGATACCACTCTCTACTTTAGAAATAAAGTTCTGGTATAGAATTTGTTCAGAACATCAAACTCCTTTTGCAACCGATTGCACGCTTCATAAAGTTCTGCGTTATTTTAAGATTTGCAGTATAGCTTATATACTTTGTTTTTTTTTTTTATTTTTTTATTATTTTTATTATATTACGATGTTGCTACACATAAAAAAATGTACTAAAGAAATTATGTAGTACAATTTTGAACGAAATAGTAATATTTTTTTAAAGGGTTACATACGTCCAGAATTTTCAAAAAATCGATTTTTTCGATATTTCGAAAATATAGTATCTTAAAAACATACTAGGAAAATTTCATGCGGAAATTCCCAATATTATAGCTTCTACAGCCCATTAACACCACATAGGGTCCGGGCGCTCCTGTACCTCAAACTTTAAACTCGTTTTTCTCGAAACTACTTTTTCCGGCACGGTCTGCATGATAACTCATACAGTTTTTAATATTTTTTTAAATATTCGAAAGTGTTTCTCTAGAGTCCGTCGAGTCGGACTTTTGATATTTTTATTAAAAAATTTTATAAACATAATTAAAGTGTGACATTTATGACGTAAAACACATAATTTTTTTTTTAAATGCCGTAAATTGCAAAATTTTTCGAAATTCAAAAATTCGGCTCGACAGACTATAAACAACTTTATTTTACAAGAATTTTTTTACTTTTTACAGTTCCATCAACATTTCAAGGAGAAATGTTGCTGACCGTGGAGCAATTTTTCATTGTACTTTGTACATTGGGTCACGTGATTTCAGTCATATACTAATTTTTGTAAAGAAAAATTAAATTTATTTTTTTTTTTAGTTTAAGTAGGTATTAATAAACAATGTATAATATAACATTCTTTCATATTTATTTCTATTGTTATCCCAAAAACAGTTTTTTTAGCGCATTTTTGGCGCTGCTAGACGTAGTAACCCCTTAAGGGGACAGATACCTGTAAAATTTCGAAAAAAAAAATTGTTTTTTTTTCATCAAATGTTAATATAATCCTTTAAGAATATGTCAAAAAATGTTTAGAACGTAAATTTAAGTATTTCTTATATTACACTGTGCGACAGTGATTTTATACTTTTATGGAGACCTAGTATAACTTGTAGGTATAGTAAAACTAAGAAAAATGGTATAGGAGAAATTTCCAATACACCCCCAAAATCTCGTTTTATGGCCATAAAACCGTTTTTCAGTAGGTGGATGTGAAGAATCACTCCTAACTTCACCAATTTCCATCCGATTTCGAATTTGTTTTTTTAGTTCGAAAGAACAAAAACAAGCCTTTTTGACAGTGTGTTGACAATTTTTCTGAAATGACAACTGACGATACTGTAGACGGAAGTATTTGGATTTTTTTTATTTTTTCTCTATTTTTTCAACTTTGACATAATTTTTACGATATTATCCGTTATTGAGGATTTTTTTTAGTACACTACTGTTATAGTAAATTTAATTTAACAAATTCGAAATCGGATGGAAATTGGCGAAGTTAGGAGTGATTCTTCACATCAACCTACTGAAAAACGGTTTTATGGCCATAAAATGAGATTTTGGGGGTGTATTGGAAATTTCTCCTATACCATTTTGTTTAGTTTTTCTATAGCCATAAGTTGTGCTAGGTCTCCATAAAAGTATATATAATTTTTTTTTTTTGTCACACAGTGGTATAGATCGTCAACCGTGACGACTCTATTATTTGCGTTTTACTCTGTAGACGCGTTTTTCTCTATTTTTCGAATTGGAGTGCACGATAACTCGAAAGGTTATTGGCCGATCTCCCTAAAATTTTGCGCACATTTTTTTTTATAATATTACTTTCTATGGGAATTTACAAGTTTTCGAAAATTTTTCGAAAAAATTATTTTTTCGAAACAGAAATGGTAGGAAGATTCGCCCCAAAAATCATTTTTGTTTTTTGAAGCATTTTATCACCCGAATTTTTTTTCATATAAAAGTTATGGCATTAATAAACAAAAAACTTTTTGGGTTTTTGTATTCAAGTCGCTGCGACCTTCCTAGAAGAATTGAGCGTACATCCGCCTTTTTAAATGATTAAAATAAAAAAATAAAATTATACTATTTTAATGTATAAATAATCTGTATGCCAATTTAGAAAAAAATATATTGACTTCTTCATTTTAAATAATTTTAATAAAAATCAGGGAAAATATGGCCGTTTACAGATATGAAAGTAGACTTAGAACATTTTCAATGTCATTATATTTGTAACTTCATTAACTACGAAAATTTATAATGATAAAAGCGATGAAAATTTTAACAGATTTTTTTGGAAACAGTTTAAAAATAAAAAGTTCATAGTAAATTATATTCATTTTTATCATGAACTAATTTTTTGAGAAAATAGACTTACATCACTTTCAAAGAAAACGACTCATAGGTATATAAAAAACCAGTAACTAATATTAAAAAATCACTAAACACACAAGAAATGTTCAAAAGGTGATCATTTTCGAGCTCGAACGCCATTTCTCAAGAAGTCAATATTGAAAGCTTAAAGCAAAAAATTTGCAAACTGTTAAATGAGAACATCAACCCACGGGAATTAGAATCAATGTTGGTTTCATTAACCTACATATTTGGCACTTCAGCTATTCCCAATCGCCTTGCTTGCGCGTCGCAGTGATAAACGGACTAGTTTTATGTTGTTGCTGGGCAGCTGGTTTTATGAGAAAGTCGTTCACCTTGTGAAAGCGGTTTGTTAGCCTTGAAGTGAGAGAAGAACGCAAAGAGCATATTTTAACACATTCGATTAGCTATGCACGAAATTACAACTAGTTTGTGTTTTTATAAAACTTAGTGTCTCTTCAACAAAACAATAAATAAATCTCACATAAAAATATATGAAAAAATTTCAATAATTGTACAGATATATATCAAATATAGAAGTTGTAAATTAAAACCAAACAAATTCACCGAAATATTTGAGACGTCAAAGCAGTTATTGCAAGCAAAAACATGCGCAGTACCGCAAATAAACAACTCTTTTAATAAATTCATATCTGCAGTTCATGGAACTCATCAAATCGTTCGACAAAAGCAAAATCAAATTAAATGTCAAACATTCTAAATAATAATAATAAAATCTATATTAGCTGATAGCAATCATTAAGCTAAAAGCAATAAAGCTTGCGATAATTTACCTTTAGCGTCACAGTACAAATGCGCAATTGATTCACCTTTGCTATGCTTTTGTATTTCGCGCCTTTGCAACACTTCGTGTGATGAGTTGTGATGCGGTATTTTTATCAAAAAGTTTGGTATTTTTTACCTTACACAGGAACCAGAGACGATAATCGGAATCAGTTCTGCATGAATCATGAAGTGGTTCAGCGATTCTGCATGAATCATGAACGATCAGCCTTCTTCTTCCTCTGTAACCACCCGCTGGTAGCGCATCGAATGCTTTCAAAACCGGATCGTTTGTTTCCATTCGATCGATATGACCCAGCCAACAGAGCCGCTGAAGCTTTATTCGCTGCACTGCTGCGTCAAACTGATATGGCTCATCTTTCTATCGCCTACGATACTCGCCGTTGCTAATGTGCAAAGATCCAAAAATCTTCCACAGAATATTTTTCTCAAACACTCCATAGGACGCCTCATCGGATGTTGTCATCGCCCAAACTTCTGCGCCAGACGTTATGACGGGCACTTTGCTTCTTTATTTAGTTTGGAAAAGTCAGAACTAACAGCGCGGTCGTTAGGGCCGATGATATCAATATCTGTTAGGTGCTGCCCGACAAATTTCATTCTAGTTGTAGCTTGCAGCGTCGAGTTCTATATCAATGACTCTGCGCTAAGTGTTCGCTTAAACACTACGTCGTCGAGAACCGTGAGGACTCCATCTCAGCATTTGCCTTAAAATATGTATGTTCGACGAGTTTGCGGAGTGTGCGAACTATCCAGCGCCCCTTACGCCAACCAATCTCTATAGGGCATTAGGTACGACCACGTAGATGTTTAGATTTTAGATTTAATGCGTGTGGAACCTTTCATTTGATTAGTGTTTCACTGTTTTCATTATTAGGCACAAAATATAAAAGGCAACCCTCGCATTACTGTTTGTTTTTATCAACCATCTGACCATTACGTTGTTTACATTATATATATCTGAATATGACATTCAGTGGTGATTCAAGGATGACATTAAACTTAAAAAAAAGTTCTTCAACAGCTTCGTATTTTAGGAAGCCAGTTGTGTGTTACGCTATTCCACAGGGTAAGAAAAGTGAAAAATCGATCAATTCTGTAGTACCACTTCGAGCAGGGTGAAAAGTTGAAGGCCGTAAAAGAAATGTATACAATGCAGCGTGAAATTCAATACGAAAAAACGGTGGCCGTACCATCCGAAGGCGTGGCCGACATCAAACCGGTCCACGGTTCCTAGCAAATGTGAAGGAATCAGCTGATTTTCTGACGTAATAAAAAATATGACTGCGGTTGAGATTGTTTTGGTGTTTAAAAAAAAACACATAGCCTTTACTCATTTTATTTCGTTTCTGTCTGAACAACGATTGTTTGGAAGAGCGAAAGAATACTTGTGAAATGAGCGGGCACAATTGTACTGTCGAATTCCCTACAACGTAGTGGCCAAAGTTACTCTCACGACTTTGCTTCGAATAGATAAATCTTGTAATCCATCATTCGTGATATGAAAATTTATATTACAGCGCTTCCATTCTAATAATATGGACGTCGAAGATGAAGCACTCGCTAGTAGGTCAATAGTCGAGGAAGCCGATAAATCATAGAAATTGAGAGTCGGGCCGGTATATGAACCCCTACCTAATCCTGTGCTTAAAAGTAGCACTTTAGCCAAAACACACCTGGAAACATTTGCGCAACGCTGATCTCAAGAAAAAGCTCAATTTATGGGCATACGAATTGGGCTTTTGGAATGAATTGCCGACTTTCTTAAAATGGGACGTCATTGACTCACTTTTGATGCAAATGGTAACTGGCAATGAAAAATGGATGTTATGTGTTAGGAAAATAACAACCAAAAAGATTAACTGGTTATTAGATTTTAAAACTGCATTCAAACTATACGCCAAGCTCGATTGAAACGATTGGAGAGCACTCATCTGCGGTTACAGCGGCCCAAACCATTACCTGTGGCGGGTGCTGCCTCGGTCAAATGAACCTTATCGTTTTAGGTTTTTTTAGTTACGAATTGCTCAATTTAAAAACAAAAATTTCGTAAGAAAACACAATGTTTTGAAATTTACCGCTTTCGACCAAGCGAAGCAACTCCTTCGCTTTCTCAAGTCTGACTTGTTGCTGCTTTGGCGAGAGATCATGCGCCTTTTAGATCTTGTAAGACTTGACTTTGAGATCATTTTTCAGTATGCGATTAATGTTACGATCAGATATTTTCAGTTCTTTTGCTATTTAATTGGCACTTCGTCGGGGATGCCATTCAAGTTACTTCTTCACTTTTTAAACCATTTCACGTGACGTTCACATAAATCTTTTGATGACCACCTCCATGCCCTTTCGCGATGCTGCCAGTATCATTTTAACGAGTAATGGTGCGATAAACAAAAAACTGGTTGCGATTTTTCAGCCAAATATATATAACGCAACGTTTGAAATCCATTACTGATTTTCTTTTTTCGCGTTTACTCTCGTGCTGGTAAACAATGTGCTGGACTGTCATTTATCCAACTATGTTGGTTACAGTTCGAGTGCCGGACCCTGTACATATATATGTATGTATGGTTTTAAAAATGTCAAACCTTTAATGCAAATATATTAATATTAATCTGCGCTATAATCATCGATTATACATAGTCTGACGGATAGTGATCTAATCGGGGTAAGCGATCGCCGGGCCGTACTAATGGCCATGAAAGTTTTGTTGTGTGATTTGCGTAATCGGAAGAAAATAATTCGCCCTGAATTGCTTCCATTGGTCTTATCACTCAATTTGGCCCTCTACTGCCAACTACTGACCAGATAGAAACAGGCGCCCGACCATAAACTTCAGTGTCGTGCAAGTTCAGTATCAGAGTTAGTGGAAAATAAAATATTGTCGCTTAGTGTCAATTGGACCTATTCAGAGAAGTCCGGCACAATTAAGTTGTTTACCATCAGTGCTGAATTTCTGAATTTTTAAATACGTCGGCAAACTGTGAATGTGTGTAAATTGGTACCACTGATTGGCACAGATAGTGAACTGACACTGCACTGATGTATGTAAATAGAGACTAATCTGCCAGAATAGGCAAATAGAAAAAGTATTGGGTTCCATCAAACCAACGACAGGCCACACATTTATTTAACGACACACCAGAAGCTCTAAGAAATGGGATGGGAGATTCGACTGTATGCACTGTATAATTGAGACCCAGCATCAAGTATTTCATATCAGTATTTCAAGTACTCGCAATATTATCCTAAAGGCTTATGAAAACTAGCTGGTCAATAAGAGCGAGAACTTCTTCAGTAGCTGAATTATAAAATTGCCTTCGAAGTTGCCTTTCACAGACGTTATTGGCCAAAATGGCGCCATACTTGATGAAAATAGAATAGTACCAACTACAAGTATATTATGGAATGAACTCAAAACGACTGGTCTTGCAATTTAAATTCAAAATTCTTGCTGAAGGAACATTTTCTGTCCGTAATGAAGTCATGACTTTTTTAGCTATAAATCATTAAACATTTTATTAAATAGCGACGTCATAACTTTCGATGGCAGCTTTTTCCTGAACCGCTAGTGAGTTAAAGTACAAGAATAGCATAACTTTTTTTATTTTCTTATTTATTTGCAATTCAAACTGACGTAAACATTTGTTTTTAAGCTATTAATTCATTAATAAAGCCGAAACAAGTGAAAAGAATAAATACTTACATACATAAGTACACCCATACTAGTATAAGTATATCTACATATATACGTATAACAAATACCACATTCTAAAACTTCCCGGCTTAGAAGTCAAAGCCCCACGAACGCCATAATCACTACACTCTAACGCCGTTGGGCAATGCGAGAATGGGCATCGCAGAATAACACAAATTTTGACACTTATTTCTGCAAGTAAACATGAATATGCAGATTTGTATGTAAAAGGTATTAATTAAAATTCCCGCACATCACCAATCGTTTCCAGTTATCGCCTTATATTACAATTCGCAAATATTGAACGCTTTAAAATACATATTAACAAAAGCAACATTTCACTTTGACGGCTTACCAAGAGATTTGCGCATCCGGTTCGCTCACGCAGTCAATAAAAGTAATACAACCCTATTCATAACAGAAGCCTCATAGTAGAAATATCATCTCGTCTACTTTAAAAACCCAATAAATTTTAATAATAACACAATGAGTTAACAGATTTTAGAGTGCCAGAAGTGAGAGAAATATAAAATAAAAAATAAATAAATAATTGGCGCGTACACTTCTGTTAGGTGTTTGGCCGAGCTCCTCCTCCTATTTGTGGTGTGCGTCTTGATGTTGTTCCACAAATGGAGGGACCTACAGTTTCAAGCCGACTCCGAACGGCAGATATTTTTATGAGGAGCTTTTTCATGGCAGAAATACACTCGGAGGTTTGCCATTGCCTGCCGAGGGGCGACCGCTATTAGAAAAATGTTTTTATTAATTTTGCCTTCACCGAGATTCGAACCAACGACCTCTCTGTGAATTCCGAATGGTAATCACGCACCAACCCATTCGGCTACGGCGGCCGAGAGAAATATAGGCAGAAGAAAAGAAATGTACATTTTGTTCCCCAAGGCGTTTTGTATTTGCTGCATTCATTGTTTTTTTTCTTTCTTTTTGTTTAGTTATTTGTTTGTTTGAACGACTTGAAATTCCCTGACGGGAATTCCCAGCTCCCATTTTCTTCACAGCAAAAAGAGGTTCCTCAGCCTTCTTTCTCCAAATCATTATTGTTTTTCTTGTTCATAAATATATACACATTAGGTAAGTCCTAACGTAGAATCTCTCTTGCCAACAAGTGTTACTTTGGATTAAGTAGGCAACTGAGCAGTAAAGCCCTCTCTCGACGAACGAAACTAACACTCTACAAGGCTCTCACCATGCCCGTCCTAACGTATGGCGCAGAAGCTTGGACGATGGCAACATCCGATGAAGCGACGCTTGGAGTATTTCAGAGGAAGATTCTTGGACCTTTGCACGTTGGCAACGGCGAATATCGCAAGCGATGGAACGATGAGCTGTATGAGCTTTACGACGACATAGAATGGATACAAACGCTCCGGCTCTGAAAGTATTCGATGCGGTACCAGCTGGTGGTAGTAGAGGAAGAGGAAGGCCTCCTCTGCGTTGGAAAGATCAGGTGGAGAAGGACTTGGCTTCACTTTGTTAAACTCGGTCAAAATCGCTTAAGCGGTTGTCGCGCCAATTAAGAAGAAGAAGGTAAGTCCCTATTTTTAGTTTTGTATTTTATGAAGTGATATATTATGTAATGCTATGCTCTGCTATATTATGTGATGTTATGCTATGTTATGATTTGTAAAAAATCAACTGTCATTCGGTAGTAATACAAAATTATTGGTCCGACTTTTTGAAAAGCAAGATTTATGTGAATGAGCCAAGAACGATTCCAGAGTTGAAACACAATATTCTTATCGAGATTGCTGAACACAATGCGATAATGCGTGAACGAGTCCTAGAAAATTTTAATTCCGTAGTTACATTATTTCAGATATAATTGCTAAGAGCCATATTTTGAATAAATAAAAAGTGATGTAACCTGAAAGAATCTAAATTTTTAAATATTTTATTTTGAAACAACATCTAGGCTCGTCTTTTTAAAGAACTTTTATAAATATTTTATGTTATTTATTACCTATGAATGTTTGTAAAATAGTTTACTTCCGCAGTACTTATTAGTGGTTTATGTTAGTCGTCAAGACTCCTACTGTTTCCTCTAAAAACCTTTTACCATTCGTAGGCAGAATAGAACGTTAGATGCATCCACGAATTGGAGAAGAAGCTTGAGTAAATATGCAGAGTCTTTTGCTAGCAGTCACAGAATCTTTAAAGTGGCCGCCACTTCTTAGGGTTCTAGTGGACCTCAACTTTAAAGCTCCTTTCATGGTACATAGAATACCGCATTAGCGGGTTAAAAACCTTTAATTACAGCTTTAGTAAATCTAAAAATCAACTGTTATGTTTTACAGATGGTTTTGAGATGTTACAAAACCACGGCAGCCTCCCCTCATTTACTGCGCTAGGGATTTGAAATAGTGCCTCTTGGTATGGATTTCCAGTGTACTCATATATTTCCTTTTGGAGATCACACCATAATGAAGTGTTGCGACTTATTTAGTCTAAAAAGTTCATCAGATTGGAACCTCCTGCATCATTAACCTCCAAGTTTGCTACCTTATAAAAAACTAACTATTAAAAAACAACAATTTAAGAACTGGAAATATTACAGGGTAGCCAATATTCGTCGGACCCATCTGGCAACCCTGTATCTTTTGACAAAGACGTCAGATCGCTTAATGACATACCGCGTTGGAAGCGTCAGTCCAAGCAAATTTTTATCATGGAACAGTACACGCCACGCGAACGCTCACAAATTGTTGAAATTTACATTCAACAAAAGAAGTCAATTGTGAAAACTCAACGTGCGTATAAAAGGTTTGTACGACCAAAGCGATCGGATGAGAATATTGCTCTTGCCAGTGTTGAGACGTCGCCAAGGACATCCCAATATCGCCGTTCTCAGCAGTTGGGCATTGCTCGGACCACTTTACAACGAATTATCCGCATTGATTTGCATTTATTCCCGTATAAGATTCAAACGCAAAGATTGTTGCCTGCGGACAAGCCTCGTCGGTTGGAATGGGCCCAAAAAACACATGGGTCCGTCGAATACGGGCAATCCTGTACAGTGATTTTTTCTTTACTTTTTCAGTAGCTTCAACACTTTTATTCTTAAGGTAAGATCAAACTCCTGCGCCTCGACAAAAACTGGCAAAATTTCTTCCACTTTCTCCCAATAATTGCGACGCCCTTCATTCAATGCTGAATTTTTGGGAGATTGTCCAAAATTGTGGCTTTGATTATCTGACTTTGACATCGTCCCATTAATACGCATATTTGGCTGCTTTTAATATAATTTCTAATCTAGTTTCTTATATAAACTCAAAATTCAAAGATTCCAAATTTCATCACAAACAATAACAAAAAACCATACAAGTAATGACACCCCTAATACCGCGGGTATATAGGTATGCCTTATCAGTTCAGTGATGCTGAATAATCAATTAAATAGTTTATTTTTGTTTTGTTTTTATACTTTGCAACATCGCTCTAATCATTTAGACTTAACATACAGAAATATGTGTTGTTTCCGACACATTTCTTTTCTGTCACACTATATTGGCAAGCGACAGAAGACGTGCTCCAACTAGTCATTACTTTCGCCCCTGTCTTTTTATGAAGTGGCGCTAATTAAAATATAAAAAGCTAAAATATTTACATTTCGTTTCCCAAATAAATTATTAGTGGCTGTTACATGTACGACAGTGGAATTTAATAGCTAACAACACAGAGGCAAACGCTAAAAAATATGTCGTGCGTTTAATTTAATTTTAAATCGCAATATAAATTATTACTTATATGTAAAAGAACTAACATGGCCCTCACGGGTCACTTCACCTGCAACAAACACTTACATAAATTAGGCATAACTAACACCAGCACCTGCAGATTCTGCTGCGAAGATGAGGAGTCTATAGAACATCTCATTATCGAATGTCCGGGGTTGACGCATAGAAGGAAAAGGTTTTTAAACAAGTTCATGCTTACAGATGAAGACCTTCAATCACTCCCTCAGAAGGAGCTGGTACAATTCATAAGCATACTTAACAGTCAATAGACAGCATAGGGTGCACAATAGATCAATATGGTCGCAGTGCTAAAGGGCCACACCTTAACCCTTTACAACCATGATGTTTCTACTTATATGTAAATTTCGGAGATATTTCCGTCTCTGTGAAAGTATTTGCTTTTCAGTAGTTATCGAAGGACAAGTGCTATTTAAAGTGACTCAAAGGTACCAGAAATTCATACAAGTACTATGATTTTAGATTATGTGTAACTAAAAACCTTGAACTTGAATAAAAAACCAAGGCTTGAGACAAAATAAATTTTTACGGTGCACTAGGCAGGGTAAAAGGTAAAAGTCGATGGCACTCCAATCCCGACTGTAAACAACCCCAGAATATTGGGAGTTACCTTCGACAGTTTGCTCTCCTTCTCTGCGCACACAACCACTATTGCCACTAAAGCCCAGAATCGCAACAAGATCCTCAAATCGCTTGGCGGCAGCACTTGGGACAAAGACAAAGAAATGTTGCTTTCGACATTTAAGGCAATATAGGCCGGCTGGTTCTAAACTATGCTGCGCCTGTCTGGTCGCCTGAAACCAGTGATTCGCAGTGGACAAAGCTACAGACCTGCCAAAACACTGACATAAAGACTGCGACAGTCTTCTGATGTCCCCAACACAACATCTTCATGACGACGAGGCGCATATACAACCAGTGAAGGAGCATAATAAACTGCTCAGCAAGCAGTTCCTGCTAGGATGTTACCGCAGGTCTCACCCATGCAGACACCTACTTGAGCCTAAGCCCCCTCCCAGGCATGTCAGGACAAAAGAGACCGGCAACTACTGGATCGGATAGTGTACAGACAGACAATCAACGACATTCATCGGGAGACTCTTACCACTTTCTTAAGCTCCCGGCCCCCGAATGCCGTCATCGGAGTCCAACCACCACCCATTGCAGACGAAGAGCTCCAACTTCCCCGAGAGTCTCGCGTAAGCTTGGCACACTTACGTTCTGGATACTGTAGCAGGTTAAACTCCTACTTATCCAGAATCGACCTCGATATACCAAACACATGTCCGGCATGTGAAGGTACCCCGCACGACACTAACCACCTCTTCACATGCCCCTTCAAACCGACTCATCTAACACCCCTCTCCCTCTGGACCAAACCTGTCGAAACAACATGTTTCCTGAGCCTACCAATAAATGAGCTAGACGAAGATGACCGGTGATTACATAACAGTGACAGCACAAAGTTACTGCTACAACAACAACAAAATACATTTGTACTGCAGAATAATGTCGGCCGGCACATGCAATATTCTATAAAATTTAAGCCAATCTCTTTCTATGAACAACCGGAGCACGCAGAGCGGCCAAGCTCATGCAAACCTGAGTGCTCCCATCCTCAGAACTAAGGATGATAAATTACCAAGTTTGGCTATCCGAAGCAAAATTGTGAGAGTAACTTCGGCTGCCACGTCACTGGGCTCTCAGTAGCAGAATTCCGCTCACTCATTTCACACTTATTCCGACACTCGTCCAATTAGCCATTGTTCAGACGGCAATGAAGTAACGTGAAGGTAGATTGTATTGATTTTTTTCGCATATCACTAAAGTTTGAGTTTTTTCGTAAAAAAAACGCTAGTATGACTCCGGTTACGTTAGTTAATCGCTAATTTTTCAAATTCGAAGAGAGCGAATTAACAGTCTGATATTGGCCACACCCCTGCATTCGGTACATCATACTCAGAGTATCATGCTGCCCAAATATTTACTGAGAAAATATAGCTCTTTTAGTACAGACTGTACGAATACTGTCGCGAATATTGTCTTTTTTTCTTCAGATCGGAATAAGGGTAGGCAATTTTTAGATAATTGGATATAAAAGCATTCAATAAAGCATTTGTGGCCCTTTATTTTACTTCTCTATTAAAATTTTATTTAGCAATAAAATCTCTAGAAGTAAAATACTGGAACTACCTTATGAGCATCAACAAATGAGTGGAGAAGAGAAATTTCAATTCCTATCAACAGCAACATTTATCAAATAACCGATGTGTTAAAGAAAGGAGAAGAGCAATAAATATTAAGAAAAATTTTTGCATTTTTTGTAACTGTGCAATTAATCTCCATAAATGCCAGCTCACTGGCGCCAACAAATATATGTATGTATGTATATAAATATATAAGACGACTTGAATCGATTTCACGTCCAAACACTCGCTAAGAAATTAATTAAAACAATCCCAGAAAATAACAAATTAATAAATTACTATTAACATTCGCAAAAATATTTGCCGTAATTTGCATATTAATTAGAACATTGCCGCATGAAAAACTGGCCAAGACACATATGCACATACCTATCTACGGTAGCATCTAAGCATACTTGCGTTCTTATTTAAGCTTCAAGCTGGAATTTGTTTATTGTTAAGTCGTAGTCTGCATGACATATTTTCGCACTTATCAGATTCTCGTTTATGATGTGAGCTCTAACTTTTAGCAGAAGCAGAATTACTTACGCAATTTACCAGAAATTAATTCCCTGTTATATCAAGTCTTTAACAAAAATGTTTAAAGAAAAATATTTAAGATTGAGCGAGTGGCCACATTGGATTCTGCAATATAGAATTTTCAGGGTGATTTCAGTTCTAACTACAACCCAGGCACTTCAACCTACCAGAAAGTATATGAATTTTAGATCACAATTCGTAGTCCATTAAACAACCTGATTTATAAGCACCTGCATCAGATACTCCAAAATATTACCATGTTAGCAGGTCAGTCCGACTACCCTACCTCCCCAACATCAGGAGCGGTCTGTTTACCGTTTCTAATGCTCAGCATACAGTAGATCTAAGTAGTTCTAAGAGTCTACGTAATAATTGCTTGCGCTAACAAAAAATAAATAAATGGCGTCTGCCGTAGCCGAATGGTTGGTGCATGACTACCACTCGGAATTTGGAGAGAACGTAGGCTCGAATCTCGGTGAAACACCAAAATTAAGAAAAAGGTTTTCTAAGAGCGGTAGCCCATCGGCAGGCAATGGCAAACCTCCGAGTGTATTTCCGCTCCTCATAAAAAATATCTACCATTAGGAGTCGGCTTGAAACTGTAAAAACTGCAACACGCACACCCCAAATAGGAGAAAGAGCTCGACAGAATATTCGAAACGGGTGTAAGCACTAATTATACACACACATATAAGTATATATTTGTAACATGTCGGTAGTAGACTTGTCGCAGAAGCATTTTTTTAACTTATATAATAAAACTATAATAAAGCAGAAAACTAAACAAATATGTTTGCTTAAAAATTCGCAATTTCAAAAAATTGCATACAAAATCCTATAACCTCTCCAAATGTAAATATTTTTTACTGAAAAATTGATTCCTAAAAAATCTTGAATGTGTTTAGAAAAAGTTCTAAAAACTAATTTAGCTTAACCCCATATTTTTTTTTTAATTTTTTTGTGTTGGGTGAGGTACGGTTCAGAATGCGACCGTCGTCGACTGCTTTGAGTGGTGTGTGGCCACCAAAAGAGTCCCTCCTCTCCTTCTGGGGAGTCACCCTACCTGGCACTACTTTCTGCATTACTTCGGGAGGGCCCAGAACGGCATCCATAAAGACCAATTCTATTCACCCACGTCTAGGTTCACCGAATTTGTTACTAGCTTTCATGCTGTAGGCTCGTCTTCTGCGTGTTTGCTTGTGAGGCTTAGCTTTATTGTAATATACATATCTATGTCAAGGTCTATTTCATTACATTTTGGATCACTAGAGCCATGTCGCCTTTTTGCATGCTCTCCTCGATTTGCATGTGATCTCGTGTCATGAGCATGACTTCGGTCCTATGAAAAAGCTCCTCATAAAAATATCTGCCGTTCGGAGTCGACTTGAAACTGTAGGTCCCTCCACAGGAGGAGGAGCTAGGCCAAACACCCAAACAGGGTGTACGTGCCAATTATATATTATATATATATATACCTATATCCCATTAGATATGTATCTTCCGGAATTTCTATGCTCAAGGTCTCGTCGTAGCTTAGATTCCAGATAACGGGGCCGAGAATAGATCATCGAGCTGCGCCAGATGCTCCCGCTTTTGTTTCCTAACCATCTCCAGTGTCGTGTAGCAATTCACCCCCACAGTTTAAGCGTGGGCGAACATCCGTTTTTGATGAGGAGCGACCAGGACGCCCGGCAGACGTGGTTACCGAGGAAATCATTCAAAAAGTCTACGACATGATTCTCGCTTCTCGCTGATCGACGAACGAAAGTGCGCGAAGTAACAGAGACCATAGGTTTGTCCACCGGAACGGCAATTAATATTTTACCCAATAAGTTGACGATGAAAAAATTGTATACCCGATGGGTGCCGCGATTGTTCAAAAGCAACAACAAGCGTATGCGGCTGTTAACTTCTAAGCGAGACCCGAAAGAAATTTTTGCGTCAAGTTATCACCGATGATGAAACCTGGACTCATCATTATACATCAGAAAATAAGCAACAATCAAAACAATGGATTTCTCCTGGTGATTCTGCTCCAAAGAATGCGAAGACAGTCCCATCGGTTTCCTTACGACAGCGCACCAACACATTCATCCGGAGTTGTCACCGCCAAACTGCATGAATTGCTGCCGCATGCCCCGTATTCACCCAATCTGGCTCCCTGTGAATTTTTCTTCTCCCCTAACATGAAGAAATGGCTCGCGGGAAAAAAATTTAGTTCAAACGAGGAAATCATCGTCGAGACAGAGACGTATTTTGGAGAGTTCGACAAATCCTATTTTTGGAGGGGCTAAAAATTGGGCGGAGCGTTGGGAGAAGTGTATCTTTCTAAAGGGGAACTATGTTGAAAATTAAAAAAAAAATGTTAAAAAAATGGTTTTCATTTCTAACACGGGTACTTATTGAACCCCCCTTGAATATAATATGCCGATCTTCCTCTCCGTTTATGGTGAGTATCTTGATATTTTCCTACAAATAGAGAGCTGGGTTAAAATTCCAAACCTCAAGAAAAACTTTTCGCTGCACATAGGCAACGAAGACAACGAAATAAAATAACACATTAACATTTGCCAGCAGGTGTACCTACATAAAAAACGTAAAATTGATCACTTAAGATAGAATGATGTAAAACTTCGTTACGCGATCATTAAAATCAATCGTGATTTTTATTAAACGTGATATTCCCTTCAAGCCGCCTACGATGCTCGCGCCCTTTCTGGTTTGCTCTAACCCTAACCAAGTACTCGTATGCCATTCAAAAATTGCTTTTTTCATTGATGCGCAATTAGAAGTGCAACGATAAAATTAATGGAAGCAATTAAACTTGCAACGAAGAGTAATTATATGCATTTGGAAGTGGTAAGTATAATATTAAAAATTTCACTTTAAAATGCAAATGTGGCCTTTAAGGAAAAGCATAAAAATTTAGTCAAATAAATTTCTTGCACTTGAAAAGTTAATTATGATTAAATGAAAATAAAACTACGTAACGTTGTTCGTAACGATTTAGTGATGTATATATTGATTGCTGTTCTTACACTCGTAAGAAACGGGTGTTTTTTCTAGACATATACATAGAGTTTTGGATAATGGCCTAGACGGACGGCGGCGTTAATCGGGATTAAAGGCGCGGTTAATTGTGATTAAAATTATGGCGTGGCAGACAGCTGATTTGTCTATTGGATAACTTTGTCATTAAAAGATGGATGGCAGGTGACAATACGGGTATTAGCTGCCTTGGTACCAAAAAATAATTTAAAAAAAATCTTAAAGAGCTATTTCTCAATTTCCGCCTTTCACTTTTCTGCAAAACTTAGCAAGTTAGTTAATGGGTAAAATGGAAAAATTTTGTTAAACAATCTGTATTTTTTCATCACGTTTTTTATTTTTACATGGATCTCCATCGCGCTGTACTTGCCCATTGTATAGGTGGGCATTTCTTTTTGCGCACAAATCATTAGCGCGTTATATCCGGTTATGAGCGCCTGCTCATCCCTTTCCGTACAAGTCGAACATTCCTTTCTGCTTGCCATCTTTAATTGGACAAACGCATTTTTAATCTCAAAAATTGCTATAAAATATTTACTCCTGTTTTGCTCATCATATTCGGAATTTGAATGCTGCAATGATTGTTTTCAGTCTTTCTTGTTCTTCTTTTTATAAGTCTCTATAACCAGATGCCTGGTGGAATTCGTCGAAAGCTTCTGCTACCTCGGCCGCATCATCACCGCAGATGAAGATGTCAACTGCAGGCTAAACAAAGCAAGGGCGACATTCGGGCGAATGCGTAGAGTATGGGGAGTTCACAAAACTACGAATATTCGGTTCATGCCTGAAGTCAGTATTGTTGGAAGCGAAACATGGCTGGTCTCTAACACCATCACATAGAGGCTACAATCCTCTATCAACAAATTCCTCCGCATCATCTGCAGAATATTCTGACCAAACACCATCAGTAACGACGTACTGTGGAGATAACGAACGAGGAACCCTTCCTTAGGCAAATCAAACGCAGGAAGTGGCTATTGCGAGAACCACCAGCTAGCATCACGAGATTGGCACTGGACTGGAACCCGCAAAGGGAGCAGAGGTCGCGGTCAACCACAAAACACTTGGAGAAGGTCAATGCTACGTGAACTAGTAGACGCCGACATCTCATGGGACGGTGCGAAAGCAGCAGCACAGAACCGTGTACGATGGAAGAGTCTTGTCGAGGCCCTATGTTCGCGAGAGATATGAACAAGGAAAAAAAAAATATTTTTCATTCACAATAATAATAACTGTTAATTTTTGGCAATGTTCCCAACGAAAATTTCCCTAATTCGTTTAAATAATGAGATTTAAGTCTAGTTAAGTTCTCATTAGTTGCACTTAATTTCTGAGATAATTCCCAATTAAGTCGTTAATACCGATTAACGTCATTAATAAAGACTAATACCATCAGTCTAGGCTATAAAGACATATTTCAAACAAATCGTGCAATTAATTTTATTTTATTTATTTATTATTATTTTATATTATTATTTATCCCTGACATAAATAACGAAAATTATGTATGCGCTGAAGCAATAGTGAAAAAAAGTGTTACGGATGATGCGGCCAATAGAGCAAAATGCAATAAAAAAGAAACTAGTTCTGAAACCGAAAAACAAATGGCTTTTCAAATAATAGAGATGCAGCAGGGGGACGCAAAAATAATAATCCAATTTTGTTTTTTAATAATTTTTTTGCTAAATGATAAAAAAAAATATTTTGAGCAATAGAAATCTTTATTTTGACCTTTACGCGCCACGTTGGTTGTCTGTGTCTATATACTGCAGCTATCTAGTTTACAAGTGTCAAATATGATTGACCTACGACACCATTTGCAAAAATTATAAATATTTCGATAGGGTGATGAATTTTGCGCCAGTTTGTATTTCCATTACTTCTTCTTCTTCTTTTTTTCTTCTTTTTCCAGCCAAGTCCTTTTCCATCTAATCTTCCCAACACAGAGAAAGCCTTCCTCTTCCTGTGCTACCACCAGCTGGTACCAAATCGAATACATTCGTATCGTAGGGAGCGTTCATATCCATTCGGACGACATGACCCAGCCAACGAAGCCGCTGAATCTTTACTCGCTGCGCGATGTCTATGACATCGTAAAGCTCATACACATCGTTCCATCGCTTGCGATACTCGCCGTCACTAACGTGCAAAGGTCCAAAAATCTTCCACAGAATCTTTCTCTCAAACGCAGTCCAAAGTAGTACTTGGACCAAACCTTCGCCCAGAGTTTCTAATAGCCCTTCAATTTCTGAATTTTACGATCATTTCAAATCTTTGTTGCTCCGCCAGAATGACGGGTTTCCTATACATATAGTACATTGGACCATGCCGGCCATCTCTGTTCCGTTTCTGGATGCACCTTTTGAAATGCACTCAAAAAACAATACTTTTAAAAAGCAAATTCCAACCTCGTTCCAAAAAGCCATAATTTCTTGTCTATTCAAAAAAGGCGCTCCCCGACGAACAACGTTTAGACTTTATAAAAATTTCCCACCGATTCTCAAATTTTTTTTTCCTTGTTCACTCCACTCGGGAGCATGGGGCCTCGACAAGACTCAGTCTTGAGTTGGTTTCGTTAATCTATTTTGCTTTCTGGCAGGTAGGTGATCAGCCCGCCGCTACCGAATCTCAAATAGCCTCTCCGAAAGTTATGTTATGTTCCTGTTGAAAACTCCCAATTTATTTTCTTGTTTTGCGTGGCTTTAAATGCGAATCACTCCCACTTGCAGTTGGGTAGTTTGACGAGCAGCTAATATCTATTGAAGAAATTTAGAAATTTAAAAACTGATTAAAAATTCTAGAGCGAAATGTGTTGTAAAAAACCAAATTAATTATCGTCTTAAACAAAAACAAAACACCTCCGCCCGCAATCCGATGCACACATTGGCTTGACCTGACCAGTCACAAATCAGCTAATTAATTGAATTGTAGGTTGAGTTTAATTAAAACTCAGTCATTAAATCCAGATTAATTATTATATATATATTTTAAAATAATAAATTTATGCACAAAATTCCAAATAATTTTTGTGATTTTATTAAATGCTGGTAACCAGATTTGCATTATTGAGCGGAACCGTCAATACAATGGCAATGCAAATCCAATTTGGTGAGTACGGTGTTTTGATACTCCTCGCTTGTAGAATAAAATTCACGCATAAGGGTGCAATAGCCGCAATAAATTTCAGTGTGTTCTGATTACTCACGTGTGACCAGATTAACTCCAGTAGTATACTGTCCATTACTTCCGCTTTACGGAACTCAGTATCCAGTTTATTAACCCAAGACACAGTAGCCGAGTAGCCCATTATTGCAACAAATATTTGTTTGTATTTTGTAATTCCCTGTTATGAGGTTAATTAAACGTTACAGCAGCATTTAAGTCAGCCCCAAATATTCAAAACACATTTAAACTAATGTGAGTGAGGAGTGGAGTGCACTTCGGTTCAAGTGGTTCAAGTTAATCAGTACAAACTCAACCTCAGTGTCAAATGCCGAATCCCTAATGGCATGAATTACTGAATTTGGAAATTTTTCTCAATGTACTAACAATTTTATTGGATTATAAAATTTTACTGTTATTAACCTTATTGCAAAACGGTATGTGTCGAGTGTGATTATATGCGTCTTATGGACGAATAATGTATAACAAAATGGTGGCTGTAAATCTTACCACTCCACATAAATGCTTCAAATTATGATATAAAAGGCAAACACCGAGTTAATGAGAAAAAATTAGCACATTAAATACGATTTTCACTGAAAACTGTGCCAGATTTTAAATTTGCCCTTATATATGGTAGTGGCAATTCTCGAATCAACCAAATAGAAGCGTCAAATTCCGCAGGATAGTATTCGGTCAGCATAAATTCGACACCGAATTGAATGGAGCTAATGTGGACAAACCATATATAAAGGGTGTTATATTTCAGGAAGTAGGAATAATTTAGTGGCAAATGTATCAATTTCAGTTTCTTCCGATTGAAATTTTCATATATCATTTATTTTATTAAAATTATATATATTAGGGCGGGTCGATTTAAAAATCGCTCATTGCTCTGTGAAAATCGTATTCTAGGGATCAAAATAAGAAACTTTGCCGAAGGAACCATACATCTAAGACGGATTCTGATGTCCCCCAATTTGGGTCGAACGAAAAATCCCACTTTGACCCATTTAGAGTGCTCCAATCGAGTTCAAATGTATGACCGACCCCCACTAACTTTGGACGGCCGATCCACCCATGCCAGTGACACACCCCCTGGAACTCCCCTGGGGGGTTCCCCATACAATCATTTCAAAATATCACCATTTTTGGTCTTTACATGAGAAATGAAACTAAAAAGTTCGACCCAAATTGGGGGGCATCAGAATTCGTTTTAGATGTATGGTTCCTTCGGCAAAGTTTCTTATTTTGATCCCTAGAATATGATTTTCACAGAGCAATGGTCGATTTTTTTGCCTCCCCATAAATCGACCCGGCCTAATATATATGTATATAAAAAACACGGTAAACAATATCAACAACAACTGTCAAAGTACTCATGTGCCTAGCATAGGTATATGGAACCCCTTACATAATAGCCGTTGATTTTTTACAAGTCGTACTTGTGAGTAAATTAAAAGACATGTAAATGCACATTAATGGGCCTGCTGATTGGCCTCTACGGCCGTATGATATTTTATTTTCTATAAGGATATGTTAAGTCGCGGCCTCTATAGCCGAATGGGTTCGAATCTCGGTGAAATACCAAAATTAAGAAAAAGTTTTTTCTAAAAGTGATCGCCCCTCGGCAGGCAATGGCAAAGCTCCAAGTGTATTTCTGCCATGAAAAAGCTCCCTCCAATCGGAGTTGAATATCTCCAAAACATCGATTTTCCGCATTTTAACTAATCACTTGGGCTTTCGAAAGGTCTGTGCACGTTTCACTCACAAAAGTTAACTGAGGACCAAAACTTGCTCAGAATTCAACATTCGAAAGGCCTCATTAAGGAGGCGAGAAAAGCATTTACAACATTGTAAATGGTGATGAAACGTGGTGTTTCCAACATAAACCCGAAACTAAGCGTGAAAGTGCCGAATGGAAGGCCCCGGGCGAGCCACCACCCAAAAAATCGCGATTGGGCAAGTCATACATCAAGTCGATCCTCATTTGTTTTTACGATTCTAATGGAATTGTCCACAAGGAGTTCGTGCCAACGGGCCAAACCGTCAACGAAATTTTCTATCTTGGCCTTTTGAAGCGTTTGTTGCGTCGCATTCGTCGAATTTGCCCTGAAAACCGCAAAAGAGAAAATTGGCGCTTATTGCATGGAGATGCACTATCTCATTGATCCACTCTTGTGACTGATTTTTTGACTAGAAATCGTCTGCTACGCGAAAAAGTGGTTGGTAATGGAAGGTTCCGACTAGAGCATTTTTCCCTCCAGAACAACTCTGTAGAGCCAGTGGTATCAAAATGGCAGATCTGCTGTAGCCCATTACGCAATTATTGCAATTACGAAAATACCCCTTCGCAATCTTCGATCCCTGCAGTACAGGATCACTGCATTTTGAATTAGCAGGTCATGAACTAAGGCATAAAAAGAATGTGGAATATTGGCGAATACAGGATAATAAAATAGAAAAGTATGAGAGCAGAGCACTCTTTATTTATCTTTGAGCAGAGAAAAATATAGAAAAAAATTAATGTCACTAATCTAAGCAAAATAAAGAATCAAAGTAAGGTCTTTCAGAAAAATCATTACATCCGCTAAAATGTACTGTTTTGATGTGGTTTTTGGGCGGGTGAAATAATTGGCCCGTTTTTGAAAATGAAAGAGCTGTTACTGTCAATGCACATCGCTATAGGCAACTGAATGCAGATATTTTGTAGTCTGACCTTAAAGGAATAGGCATCGACGAACTTTAAATTCAACGGAATGGAGCCACAAGTAACATAACACAGAAAAACATTGCATTATTGCGATCTAAGTTTCCGGTCGATTAATTTCACGTAATGGTGACATAAAACTCTCCACCTAGATCAAGCGATCCAACGTCCAGTGGAGAGGGGTTGAAAGGTAAATTCTATGTAAATAAGCCAACAACGATTCCAGAGCTGGAACACAACATTCGGATCGAGATTTCTGAACTCAATGTGATAATATCTGAGCGAGCCCTTGAAAATTTTAATTCTCGTATGACAGACTGTAGTGAAACCTGAAATAAGCTAAATTTTTACATGTTTTTGAATGACCCTTTCAATATAAGGTTTGTCCTGTTAGTTTTTTTCCTGCTGTGACTTTTTCCAATTTTGCATAGTTTTGTATGGCAACTGCATCAAGTTGAAAACATTTGCAGAACAAATCGCCATTTTGAAAAATATCCAAAAGCAGAAAGACATCCGTGAATAAAAACGCTTGCGGAGCTTAGGCGAAATTAATGAAGTTAATAAATATTTTGAATTCCTATGTGTTTTTGAATTCCTAATTTCACCTTATAATTTTTAAATAGCTGCATCCTGCAAACCTTAAATTTTTTATTTACAGATCAGGAAAATTAAGATTTTTTTATTTACAGACATTTAAAATTTACGTTGTCTGACGAAATTAACAAATATTGGTGGCGTATAGTGGAAAACTGCTTTAAAATTATTAAAGGAATTTTACGGTGCGCTCATAGGTTTTATATTATATATAAAAATCTGAAAAAAAAACTATTTTTCATTTCTTATTACAGAACGAATCAGAACAAAAGCATCTGGCTTAGCGGAAATGTAACTCCGCAACGCCATGCGACTTAAAGCATCTTAAAGCAAGATTGAACATCAGTCAATAAAAATTAAAAAAATTTGTGCCTATATTATAATTAGAGAAATTTTTTTTAAAATACACAAAAATAAATATTAAAAACAAATTTCATATTTAATGGAACCAGTGAAGTAGAACACTGAAATCACCTGTAAATGCAAAAAAAAATCATCTATGAATTCAGCACTTACATTTCACTTAATTGTTAATGCTAAGAATCATGTCTGAGGGTCCCAAAACATGCCTGGAAATTAAAAAAAATTTTAGTATAATAAAGAGCAAATTTGAAGGGATTAAAAATTCTCAAGATTATAAAAAAAGTGCTTGTAGCGTAGTACACATAACAGAAGTGGAACTTTCAAGGCATACAGAGAGAAAGAATATATATCTAAATAAATTCACAACATTTGCAGAGAATACAAATAGACCAAATTTACAAAAATAATTTTAGACTAGAATTCGCAGAGCATACAAGTAAGTGCTGCTCAATATATACATACATATGTATATTATGTTAGTTATGTTTGTGCCAAAGTTCAATTGCATCTTCAATTCTGATAGTGTTACATAGTATGTGCACACGCACTGCAACAACCATGACCGCGCAGCCGTAGCGGCCATCATTCTAGTTTCCATAGTGCTGAACAGTCTGAAATAGTCGCGGCGGCGCCGAACAGTTTCAACTATTGTACTGTACAACAAAAACTCATCATAAAATATATATAAGGCATAGCTCTCTCTCTCTCCTTTTCCTCTACGTTATATATTTTTTCTCTCTCGCGGAACGAAAATGCCCAAAATGTTGCAAGGCCTTGAAATTTTACTCTCCATTCTCGCTCGCCCATCAACGCCTAAGAAGTTTCACTTCAAAAACCCATGAAATTTCTGCAATTTCAAAATTACACTTTATCCCTACTAAATTTAACCGGTTATGGAATTGCGTACCCAATATTTTTTCATTCTGATTAAGAAGTTTGAGATTTCGGTGATGTACATATTTTATATTTAATATTGCCACTTACACTCATAATATAATTAGCGTTTACTTCTTTCGTTAGTTGTTTGGCTGAGCTCCTTCTAAAGGGCCGGTGTTGATTTTGAATAAAATACACTTTTTTTAGGAAATTATTGTCATTTTTCTTTATTATGATAATATTGGTATGGCTCAATTACGTATTACGGCCATCCGATGGTCCAAATTTTCAATGACGCTGAGGCATAATGGAGGTTTTATGCCGTTAATGTGCCGAATTATCTCATCCTTTAGCTCTTTAATTGTTGCTGGCTTATCGATGTACACCTTTTCTTTCAAATAACCCCAAAGAAAGAAGTCCAACGGTGTCAAATCACATGATATTTGCGGCCAATTGACATCGCCGCGACGTGAGATTATTGGGCCATCAAATTTTTCGCGCAAAAGAGCCATTGTTTCGTTAGCTGTGTGACAAGTGGCACCGTCCTGTTGAAACCACATATCGTCCACATCCATATCTTCCAATTCGGGCCATAAAAAGTTCGTTATCATCTCACGATAGTGAACACTATTCACAGTAACTGCCTGACCGGCCTCATTTTGGAAAAACTACGGCCCAATGATGCCGCCGGCCCATAAACCGCCCCAAACAGTCATTCTTTGTGGGTGCATTGATTTTTCGGCAATCACTCTTGGATTATCATTCGCCCAAATGCGGCAATTCTGCTTATTGATGAATCCACTGAGGTGAAAATGTGCCTCATCACTGAAGATAATTTTCTTCACGAAGTGCGCGATATGCATTTTGATTTGAACGCCCGTTTTCATAATAAGCCTGAATAACTTTAACGCGTTGGTCGATTATGTATCTTTCCATAACTCAAATTGAGTTAGTCTGAAATTGAAAAATGTCAAATGAAATGCAGAAAAAAACTTGACGTTTAGGTGTGGTTCACATTCAACATTGGCCCTGGAAATTTAACCACCCTTTAGAATTTGCGGTGCGTGTCTTAAAGTTGTTCCACAGTTTTACACCACCTCCGAACGGCAGATAGTTTGTTGTTTGGGAGAAATACACTCGGTGGTTTGCCCTTGCCTGTCGAGAGGCGGCAGCTCTTAGAAAAAACATTTTCTATAATTTTTGGCGTTTCGTGCCCCAGCAATACGGAATGGTAATCACCCACCAACTTATTCACCTACGGCGGCCGCCCATTTATTTAAAATTTTAAGTTCTAGCATTCATTTTTTCAGTTGTTTTCTAGCTATTTGAATTTACATATAAGTGAATTTCATTTCAATTTGCCGCTTTGCCCATTCTGTTCGTATTTTGTGCGCATTTTCGAGTTTTTCAAATCAACGCTGAAATTGAAGTATTATCTGCGCAATTTACTAAGAACATAAATCACTTTAAGTTCAATTTGTTTGTTGACTAAAATTGAATACAGTTTAGTTATATTTGTGTTGACTAATTTAATAAATTAATTTGGGCTGCTCATTTATGGCAAATTTAATTTATTAACTCCAGAAATTCCTTTCTAATGAACCAATTAAACACTTTTATTTTTTTTTGTTCTGGAGGATTTAATGTTTTAATTCTTTAGGAATGTTGATTAATTATTTTTCTTTAAATGCAAATATAAGCAATTTTTCTAGATGTGGGTGCTTTGGTGCATAGGACATTGATTGGTTATGCAAGCCCAAGAGATTGAGCTATCAGAGCAACGCAGACGCTGCCTACATTCGGTAAATTGCTCTAAGCAGCAATGAGAACAATTTATAACAACAAAATAAACTTTATGTAAGAGTTATTTTCCAACGCCTCGATGTTGATGCGGATATAATGCAATACAAGAGCGAAAATAAATTTCGTCTCCATACCTGCGCTAATCCGTCTTTATTCTAACAGTTCAGAGAGTATTTTCCGCCTTAAAAATGGTATTAAGTGTCTAAAAGTGTAATTGAGGTGATGAACAATTTTCGGATCTTAAATATGTTTGTAAATCCTAAGTTATAAAACAAGGTGCAGAAATTTTCAAAAGAAACTCGAAGTTCTGAACCAATTTCTGTTAGAAATTTACCTAAAAAAATTTCTCGCATAACAGTTATAAGGTAACTAAAAAAAAACTAGGGTCTGTCAGACTCACGCACGGTAGGAGTGAAACTTCTAAGTTGGTTGTTCCATGCATGGGAGCCCCGGTTTAGATCTCTCCCCCCTCTCTCGTGTTAAATTCAGGTTTTCATATTTTTTTCTCTATATCACTCCACATAAATTTGTACTATTTATTTTTGTCCTTATTAGCTTCAAATTTGACACTTGGGTGCAGTGTTGCACTTGACGCTGACATTTCTTTGCACTTCCAATGGTATTTTTTGCCTACTTTTGGCGCGTTAATCAATTTGCTTTGATCACCGAAACGGTTGAAATGTCATTTTACAACCTTCTACTTCAACTATCGTCACTCGTTTGGCAAACGCACTCATTGTATCGCTTCGTCTCCTCCATACCTACCATCTATTTACTTCACAGCAGTTTCTTATGGCTTTCCCGCTTACACACATTCAATCGGCGCTTTATCTGATACTCACACACAGCACTCATTTGCACGGGCTATGGCTATCTATAATACCCGTTGTCGGTTGTCGATTGTCGGTTGCCTGCATGTCGCCAGTCTACTTCAATGCTTACTTGTGTGCTATATACATTTCAGTTCATATTATTTCGAAATTATTCGCTACAGGGTGTGCTAGAGACGTTTGCATTTTTGCACTGGTTTATCTTCTAGAAGAAGAAGGCCAGACGAAGTATTTCGTTGTGTAACTAAGTATTCTTCAATAGAAATTTGTTCAAATACCAGTGTCAAACTAATTTTTAAAGCGAAAATCCTCTATTATAGTCTCCACACGCTATTTACTTGTATATAAAAAAGATAATTGCGGAACATAACATGCATATACAAATTAATGAGAGAGAGCGAATAGGCGAGAGTGGGAAGGAGCAGCTGCTCCTTGGCCCCGCCCATTTGACGGATTTCGGTAACGCTCCGAACTTACCGTTTCACTCGCCTATTTTCAATCTGCCTTGGGGCCCCCGACGCGCCTAAAGAAGTTTCACTTCAAAAATAAACGTTGGAAAATAACTGGACAGCGAGAAAAATATTTCACACCAATAAGTATTATGAAACAACATTTTTTTCCAAAATTTGGCTAACTTATTTAGGTCGGGAATTTTAACTATCACTTATTTTTGGCCTCTGATTAGAACTCGGTTTTACAAATAATTTATTTAATTTTCTGATCAGGTATATGACTGTGGTCCACGGCACAGCATAATTATTCGTATTTCAAGCTCACCTGAGATCTTCCTAATATATTCAACATCACAAATTGACGGTCAAGTATTCCTTTTGGGCCACCATATAAAATAATTACGTCTTAGTGGAAACATTTCAACTTTTTCAAGCGCTTTGGAGTATACTTTTAATCTCTCTTTCTTCAAAACGCATATTATAGTTAAAAAGTGCATATGTAAGGATCTTTCAGGCAAGCATCCTTCGTTTTAATAATTGGGACGGATAATACGAATTGCCAATTGTCTCCACCCAGACCGAAGTTTGTATACTCTCAGTAGATAATACATAATACATTTTTTATACGTAAATAATACATTTTTTTTTCAGAATATTCCGAATACGGCATTTACCCAAATGGGCTCATAACTATAGTAGTGCTCACCAACCTAAACGTACGCCCGTATCAGCTGACACGATGAAACAACGATCTACGATACTACGGAACGGAACGGTGGTGAGAATTCATTTACATGGGGTTCTCATTAATTTCATCGTGTCAGCACCATTAGGTGTTTTTTTAGCTGCATGAGACCTATCGATATCGATATCGATAACTATAGTTTGACAGCTGAGAGTGGCAAACTGTTCAGTAAAGTTTGGCAGGTCATCATGAATTGTTTAACGCCAGAACAACACTTCCAAATTGTGAAAATTTACTTTGAAAAAAAATAAATCTGTGTATGCGGCTTAACACGCTGACGGTATCATCGTTGCTTATTTCTTTCGAAACGGGGAAGGAGCTATGTTGATTGAGTTTTCGCTTTCAAAAATTAAACAGCTATTTATCGACGGCATTCGGTTCCAACAAGATGGCATACAGGCGCTAAACAATCGATTTATTGAGCTGATGGAATGGACCATGTAACTCGTAGCCCCGACGCACATATGGAGGATATTATATTTAAAAACTAAATGCCATGAAATTATCTACGAGATAAGTTCTCAAGCTCTTTAAAAAGCACGCGATATTTACTAAAATTTGATTATAATCAGAAGGTATATGAGACGAATTCATAGTAGCAGAGGGTAGTAGCAGGAGTGCAAAGCAATATTTACATACATGTATTTTTTTTTTTTTCAATTTGGTGGTGTGAATGTGAAAATCAACTGATTAAACAAAACAGAATACTTTGACATGCAAGCCACCAAAACCGAAATAAATAAATAAATCAGCTGCTCTATATTAATTCGTGCATAGGTTAGTTTCTCCGTGCCTGAAACCGGATGATAAAAACACTTTTTTCTAATAGTGTATTTGAGTGTATTTCTGCCATGAAAATGTTCCTTATAAAAAATTATTTACCGTTCGGAGTCGTCCCTGTAATCCCTGTAAGTCCCTCTGTTTGTGAAGCAACATCAAGACACACGCCATAAATAAGAGGAGGAGTTCGGACAAACACCTAGGAAAAGTGTACGCGCCAAGCATTTTTCGTAGTTCGTAGTTTTTTTCCAATTAGGAATAAATATCCACCAAAAGGGATTTAATTTTTTCCCCTTTCTCCACACTTCTTAAATGCAACCCTTTACAAGTGAGCAAACCTTTAATAATTGAATCATGATCATGATACAAAAATAGCAGGTTGTTTCACGTATAAATAGTACATAGAATATAGAATAGACCATTACCAAATCCTTCACTGAATATTCACAAGCAAGTAACTTCTCCTCCTTTTGTTTGCTTATTTGAAGAGATTACGCCGTCGATTGTCAAAAACGCAAAAAAGAAGGAACGATTTTCGAAATGCGCCGATGTATTCTGTACACCGTGCATTATATTATTTTTCTGCAACGTATATTATATTTTTGAAGGAGAAAACCTAAGTTGCATAGCTACGGAAATTCCGATTCCGACTTATCGATTGTTATCGTAAGTTGCTCTACTGTATTTATCACTGGCAATGCTGGCAAAACGCACAACTAACAACAGCTGATTTTCTTGTTGATAGAACACCGGTTTTTAGTTTATTAATTTTTTAAATAAAAGCATATATCGGCAGACATAATTTCTAAAAATGAAAGATTTAAAATTAAAGGTCATGTATAACAACGTGATATCACAAGCGATCTCAGAGTCTGGCCGATTTCTGTTTGCCGGTAACCGTTTTGGTGATATATTTGTTCAAGAGTATGTGATCAACAAAAGCTTTTACGTATATTTGCAGCTGTGAAAATGTTTATCTCATGTTGTTGTTTTGTTTTGAATATACCTACAGTCTCCAGGATTTCGAGAAAACTGATGCTCCTCGATCGAAGCTACGCGTTTTTCCACAATCTGGTCAAACAGAAATTAATAGCCTCTGCTGTCATCGTGATTTCCTAATCGTCGGCGCCATTGGCGTTATTTACGGTCTAAGCTGGAACGAAGAAAAACGTGATTTGAGCACTGTACGCAAATGGGAAGTTAAAATTCCTCTCGACGTTGATGCTGTTGAGGTACCCGATGTGAATTTTCTGTGGCTACGCGCCGAGACAGACACCCTATATGCAGGTTGCGGCAATAATATTATTTACCAAATCAATTTGGAGAATGGAAGCATTGTACGCGACTACTGCGGGCACACTGATTACATACATGGAGTAACAGGTAGCGACAAAGGGCGCATCTTTTCAGCTTCTGAAGATGGTTGTGTGCTCTTTTGGACTGAACAACAAAAAGAAGCAATTGGAAGAATAGAACCAGCTCAAAACGCACAACTAATGCGACCTGAGTATGGAAAATGGATAGGCGCAATTGCTACTAATGAGGATTGGTTGATTTGTGGTGGTGGACCAAAGTTTTCCATATGGCATTTGGGCACTATGGAGTGTATGCGGGACTTCGCTTTTCCAGGTAAAGTACATGTCTGTGATTTCGTGGAGGAAAACCTATTTGTTGCCGGTGAGCACAGCCATGCACAGTTTTATGCGATGAATGGTGATATACAGGCGAATATACCATTAGAACATACCGCAGCATACTCAGTAGTATGGCAATTGGAGCCAATCAAATTTATGTCCATCGCAGGTTATAGCAACAAGTTGCACATTTTGAATGATTTTCGCTTCTTAGACACAAAAGTTGAGTTATACGGAAACACTGAGTAATAAAAATGCGGTTCTACAAAATAAAAATATTGTTTGTATCTGTTTTTTTTATTGGTAAATTTTAAAACGACGGCAGTGTTGTAACTTGCTTATTTTGGCAGGAATCTTTGGTAATAAACATAAGTTGGTATTCATTTTTTCCAACATTATCAACGAATTGGCAATCCCCAAACGTTAACTCGTCACTATTTAAAGAAAAAGAACAATACATGTTTTCTGAAGTACATACATACATACATAGGTGCATTAGTAATTTGAACAGTGTTTTTTTTAATACCTCTTTGATGCGAATTTTTCCAACATTCTAACGAACTTGTGTGAAATTATTTGCTCGTCAGGCCGAATTTTAAATCTCACCGTATTATTGAAAATCAAAAAGAAGTCATCTCCATGAACAGTACCTGTAAAATAGTACAAGTAGTTTTAATTGAAGCGTTTCCAAGTAAGCCAGCCGCTCCTTTATTTTATTGTAACATACCCATTTTTACATCTCTTCGACCTGATAATGCTGTTCCTATACCCTCCTCCCCCGGATTATCATAAACATATGCATAAACTGGGCTACGTCCATGTTTGCGATGCAAACGAATTGCTTGCTCTACTCCATTTCTAAATAACACATCCGTATACATTCGCTGCACATTCAAATAAGTGTCAATTGAGAATTCTTGATCGCCTAAGTAGCGGCGTTTCAATTCTACCGAGTAATCATCCATCTGCTCTACATTCTGCATAGTATCCTTGTAGAACAAGTTATATGGCGCTAAATCATACCAACGATCGTTGAGAGCTTCGATTAACTCCTCTCTGCGGGGTATGCGTTGTAGCAGCTCCGCAGCATTATAACCACCATCCTGTGCCGTATAAGACACCAACCAAGGCAACTGCGCAAAATCACCCGATTCCGCTATCGCTTGAGGTGAGCGCGTTAAGAATGCCTCCTTAACTGCTGCATCTTCGATGCTTGGACCGAATGTGGAAAAAGGATTATAGCCGAAAACCAGAAAATTTTGGACACTACGCACAATTGCGGAGGCCGGTTTACGTTGCAAACATTCTTTAATCAACTGTGAACTACTTACATTTGGACAATTAAGACCCTTGGCTAATTCCAACGCGTGCGCCTTCGTCTTGTGCCTAATTGCCCATGGATTAAATGCTACACCACTAATCGAAGCCGCCACGCGAGCATATTTGGTAAAATTTCGTTGTGACAAAATATGCAAATGCACAGCAGCGCCGCCTGAGGAGAAACCCGTCACCATGATACGATCTGGATCACCACCAAAACGTGCAATATTCGCCTTGATCCACTGCAGCGCCAAACGTTGATCTTTCATTCCGAAATTACCCGAAATAGCTGTGTCCTCGGTACTAAGAAAACCTAATGGTCCTAGACGATAATTCATTTTAACAACCATTACTCGTCCACTACGCATAAAATGTTCATGGCCATTGGCGCGCGCTGAACCCATCATAAAGCTGCCGCCGTGAATAAACACCAAGACTGGAAATGAACCTTGCGTATTTGAAGCATCGGGACGCAATTTTGGCTTATAAACATTCACAGTGAGACAGTCTTCGACGCCATGAAGTTTATTTACGCCAGCCTTATGCTGATCCCATTGCATGCACTCGATGGGCTCGCGTGTTGCATCAAACGTATCCGACCATTTCTCAGTGTATGGACTTGGAGGCTCGAATCGTAATGGTCCAAGTGGTGGCTCTGCATACGGAATCGATTCATAACTGTAAAAATAGTTATTATCTCGACCGCGTATTCTGCCATTAGGTAAATCAACGATTAATGCATCATCAAACTCTTTGGTATCGCCTGCAACTGCTCCAGTAAGCAAAACGTAAAGTAAAACCGTTATGAACAAAAGAAAAAAATTAAGGTGCATCCTAGCGCGTTGTCAGTTAAACACTGACTAAAAAAATGTTTTGAGCGTTAATTAATTGGTTTGTATATCTGCACACATAAATATGTATATGCGTATTTGCATATGTATTTGTGTAAATATTTTTCAGAAAAATTATATTTGCATCTCAAGTCTAGTAAGTAATTGAGCTCAGGATGGAAAGAAAGTACATACATACATACATACGTATTTATTTATGTATGGGGTATATACCGAAAGTATACATACATACATACGTATTTATTTATGTATGGGGTATATACCGAAAGTATACATACATATGTACCTTAATATAAGTATTAAAATTCAGAGTACTCATTAACCTAAATCTTTTGAAAGTATCCGGTGTATGTATTGAACTATACATGAATGTACATATGTATGTATATATGTACATGTGTGTGTATTTTGAGTTTTGAAGCCTGTGTGTACTTTCTTGCATGTTGACGATTAAGTATTGTTTGGGATGTGAATTTTGGGTTTTTGATAGACATAAACATTCTATAAAAGTATTGTTTTCAGAGAAGCATAGGAGATTTAAAGCACCTTACCTAGGCAATAGTTACAAAACTTTAAGTCGTAAAGAAATTTCTGATAATTTTACAAATATCTTTTAAATTAATGCCACACACCCAATTAAAATCAAAACTATAACAAAATGGTATTGACAACAATACTTTCGAACTCTTCAGCCTGAAATTTTCGCTTTGTCCGTGTATTGGAGTTATTGTTTACTAAAATCGCGTACAGTGCAGAGTCTTATCTCAACAGAGGCTCTGCTCTTTCCAAATATTTAGCGAATGTTAAAATGTACGATTGTATATAAAGAACATACACACACATCTGCAAGTACATATGTATAAAATTCATGCTTCTGATTATTCACAAATACATACATATATACATAAATATTACGATTAATTTAATACATCTTAAGTCTTTCTTCGCATACTTTTATTACAGATATTTTAAGCCATATGCATATTTCACTTTCTTCATACAAAAAGGTGATGGATTTATTTTGAACGAGAGAGAATCCATATCGGAAACAGACAGACAATTTTACTTTCCGTTAGCAATAAATCTTTATTATTAAATAATCCAACAAAATTGATGATGAATTTATATAAAGGAAAGAAAAAAAAATATTATAACCGTCGATAAGAACTCAGTAGCTTCATAAATTACTTTAGTACTAGAAAAATTGATTAGAAGGGCCATAAAAGGTAAATGCTTATCAACTGCAAAGTCCGTTGCTCCAAATTTTCATTTCTTTTTTTTTATCACCCATTGGAAAGGCTTGAAATTTGTGGAATTTTATAGAAAAATGTTAACTTGTGATGAAAATATTTGTTTGGAAAAAATTAATTTTAAAATTCAAATTAATTGTGCAATCTATATTATTTTTGTGTAGAACCAATCATGATATGTTAGTCGTAACTGCGCCATAATCCGGTCATCAGTAAACATCAATTTGGAATGCCTCGCTGGAGGATTTCGGTCGGTATCTCGTGAATATCTTTAGTAATGTTGGCTTCCAATGCCTCAATCGAAGCCGATTTATCCACATAGACTTTAAACTTTATATACCCCCACAAATAAAAATCCAAAGATGTAATATCACACGATCTTGGTGGCCAATCCACTAGTCCGAGACGAAAGATAAATTGCTCACCGAAACGACGATGCAGCAAATCCATTGTATGATGGGATCGATGCCAAGTAGTGACGGCTGTCTTGTTGGAACCAAATGTTGTGGAGATCACGCCCTTGAATTTCCGGCAACCGGCATCAAAAAGTCGTTTATCACAGCGCGATAGCGTTATCCATTTAGTGTTAGATTGGTGCCAGCCTCGTCTTTGAAGAAATATGAGCCGATGATGTCTCCAGCCCATGGGCCATACCAGACGGTTGTTTTCAATGCATTTAATGGCTTCGGGTTGCTCTTCAACCCAAATACGCCAAATTTGCTTATTTACGTAGCCTTTAGGCCAAAAATGGGCCTCACCGCTAAACACCACAAGTTAGCCTAAGCGATCGAAGAACACTTTTCACAGAGCGTCGATTTTCGTAATACAATTGTACGATTTCTAAACATTGTAGAGGCGTAAGTCTCTCCGTGATGAATGTCAATGAATATTGAACAAAATTATGTATTCAAACGGTAGTTTTCAATTCAATGAATTGCATTACCGCATTGGATTTAAAAAGTGTCAGTGCGTTTATAAAATAATATGTCGCCTGCTTAGCAGCAAATTATCGATATTTTAGGGATTAATGCAACACACTTAACTATTCTAGCTCGACACATAATTTTTATAAGTAAGATAGTTCAACAATATCACTGATCAAGTCCAACAATATGTACAAAGAACTCCAATTGAACTCAATGTTATGTAGACATGCTTTGAATTAGATTCACCAAAAAAAAAATTAAATCATGCGATAAATGTAAAAGTTTAAACAAATTTCAATACAATTTTATTTCAAATATTTTAGAGAATTCAAGAGGTCAATACAAAATGTATTCATTTATAATTCTTGTTATCATTTTTACATTTCTAAGATGTGTTTATGTATATTATATAACTTTAAAAATGCAATCAAAAAAGTAATTTATCAATATACATATATGCAAAGTTTCTGTCAACAGTTTCTGGAAGATACATATATGTATGTACATATATACAAGTAAGACCCAAGATAATATGGTGCAAAGCACACGTCGTCATAAAGCCGACTTTTTGAAATTGTAAATAAAATTTCGTGTTTCTTGGTTTAGAAATATTTTAATGCCTAATGGTTTCATTCTTTTGTACAAAAAAGTATGCGAATCAATTTATAATTTTGCTGTTACTAATTACTAATGAATACATAACTATTAGTAATGATAATACAATAGAAAAATGCAATATAATATCAATTTTCCATATAGCACGAATCCAAAAAATTGGCACAAAATATTAATTACACTTTTGTTATATGTAACACGCATGCACCTTAATTGCGGCTATTATGTTTTAAAGAACCGTATCCAATTCAATTGGGATATTCTCAGGGGGTGTTCTATTATTTTATATCGTAAACTTTAAACGGCCAAATATATGGGTTAGGGTGTTCGCAAGCTACCGTAAAAGTCATATTATGAATTTTAACACAGTTAAAAAATAGTGGAATGTGATTTTAAGTCCTTTCAAAAACTTTACGACTTAAGACCAAAACGACATTTTCGGCACTTCGCGAGTCACCCAAATAAACTTTTAATCACTATTGCAAATGCAATTGCCATTTTACACTCTGTATTTAGAGGTGCTTTATGTTCTTAAGATGTAGTAAGTGTATGTTGTTATGTGTTTTTAAATATTAAACAAATTCGCAAAAGAGAATAAATCAACCATTTATGGATTTTAATCATTACAATTTTTTTTTACAAATTCCAACGCCTATTTCGCTATCCAGAGTAAAAATTTAGCATTGACAAATGAAAGGTTAGACCTTTTCATAGTCCTCATCATCGTCGCCGTCATTTACGTGTAGTTAACATACAACGTGAATATTTAAAATAATATGACATTATAGAGTTAATTATAATGGCTTCCCACTAACTTTACTAATAAGTACATTTACATAACCTTTAATACGTACAGTGGAATAATCATACGGAATTACGAAACACATTTGAACTTTGTCCGCTTTTTCATTGTTTAAGTCCAATGCAGTTCTTTCAACGAACATCATATTGTGATCATGGCTACATAAATACGTTTTCGTATTACAACAAACAAAAAACTTGTAATTGATGGTCGCTCGCAGGTTTGTGTGCTTGCAGCAAGCGCATTTGAATTACTTTGACTTTGAATCCGTTTTCGCTTCGGAGCCATACGACGAAGCTTTGCTAATTTTTGACATATTAATAGATTTCACCATAAGTATGTATACTGAAAGCAAAAAAAATCATTGCAAATTATTTACATTGAATGTTACAACTCTTTATACTTACTTGTCAAAAGTATGCCTATAGCGATCGACAGACCAATCCAATTTTGTGACAAAAATGAAGACACTAAATAGTACAGTATTAATGATACCGAAAATACAGCCCAGAGAGCAAAGTTCACCAAACTACATGTACGATATTTAAGTTTAGTGACAGGAACTTCCTTAAAACCGGATGTTTCAAAGAAGCTGCCTGTTGCATGAAAGCTGTCAATAATTCGATCCTTTTCGCGATACAAATTTTGTAGCCATTCAGCTGCTGCCGCTTCATTTTCAGGTACATCCTCGAGCGGAATACGACGTGCAAACAAGTGACCCTCGACCGATAATCCATTTAGTAGATTGGAAATAGTTGGTGAAATCTATAACATTTGTGAGATTAAAAGGTTATTCGATTAAATGAGAAGTAATGCAATCAAGCTTATCTCATTTCTTCTAGTTTTTTATTATTCACACACCTTGGCATCTTTTTTGAAGGCTAAACTAGTATCATAAATGGCTACACAACGGCCCCGCATGGTGGGCAGGCTAGTAGTAAAGCCTTTTGTACGCGGTATCAAATGGTGCTTTAGCAAAGGCAGACCACGCTCTTGTGCGAATTTAACAGAAGCTTCATGTTTCTTCTGCGTAAATCTAGTACCTTCAGCATTCAACAGCAACCATACGGGATCCGGATAGGCAAATACTTCCTTCAATTGACGCGCGATTGTCTCACTATCCTTCTCGAACGAACGTTCCAAAAATACGAATTCGGCGAACTTCCATGCCCAACCCATTACGGGCACAAAAGAAATCGCTTTCTTTGCATACGCTTTGCAATTGCCCAGACAACCAACTTTGTCTGCGAACATCCAGCCGCACAACCAATCGATTTCATATGAATGATTTTGTATTATCATTACGTGCTCCTTGCCACTGAACTTCTCGAAGTCATTTTTATCCATGTATAAATATAAATTACTGTTCGAATACCATTCAGCGACAAAAATCAGCTCTAAAAATTGAAAACGGCCTCAAAAATATGGCAATTGATAAAAATACAAAAGTATGAGAACTTACGTGAGTACAGCGAATAGCAGAGATAATACATGATGCGTCTGAATAGCACGACATTGAAGGGTTTCAATCCTACATACAATATTAACTGCACCAGATTAATCACCAAACCAGATACAAAAAATGTAACGGCTATGCCTAAATGCACAATTCTCAGTTTTTTTAGCTCCGCCAGCGAGATCATGATTGACGTAGGGTATATACTTCTTCCACTTTAACTGTGATTTTATACAAAACTAAGAAAGAAACGAAAACTGTTGAGGCTGATAGATGATAAGAATCCAAAATCAATGCGATAAAATAATAATATGCGTATCAAGCACAAATCAGACAACTTTTGTGGTTATTATTTTCCCCCTCAATTGCACGAGTACATAAAATTGAGAATTTTGCACAGCCAATAAATAAAGTTTTCCACATTTTCCAGCTTTTCCACGCTTCAACTCAATTGCATTATTTACAATCAAAGTCACAATTGCGGTCAATTCACTTTTTTAATACCATACCCGACACTTGACGATCAGTGCACCACCAACCACAACAACTGAACATGAAAGACTAAATTTTCACAAGCGAAAAGCTTTGATAAATATTACTAACAATAATTGAGACCCTGCAGAAAATCCGGCTGTCATAAGGCTACAACAAGACTAGCCCGTGGTGGAGCAGGGTTAGTTCGCCGCCCCCCCCCAATCCCCAAAAACGTTTTTCCAAAGGTCACATTCATCTATTTACAATTCACAAATTTTAGCCTCATGGCTCATTAGATAATTCCGAATCAAAAATGTCAGCTTCCGTTTTACACGAATTTTAAGAAAATCACAAAAAGGAAAGAGCATAACTACTTATTTAAGTGTTTCCCCATTTGTTTAGAAAAGTGGGATTAGCACATACAATCTTCTTTGGTTAATAATTAGCTGTTGCACATACACACACACGAAAAGAAATCATAGATATCGATTGTTGAAAGACACAAGTATTTATAACCTGAAATGCAGCAACACTCGAAATAAACTTGGTAGCTCACAAAAGAAATAAATACATCAAAATTAAAAGTATGTATAAGATAATGAACGAAGTTACGCGAATGTTGAGTGCAAATTTATTAAATAATTCATTTGCAAAGTTTCACTAACATTGTTCTGTGCTCGCGAATAATTTCTGTGCTTCTTCAAATGGCTACTGCAGCTGATTTCTGGCAGCCTTAATGGATTTGTAGTAAAGTTTGACAGTTCATATTTTTCAAACTGCTTGTTTATAGTTTTAGGTGCGGTTGTAGCACAAATATGCAAGTGAAAATGCAAGTACACTTCGTAGTAATTTTAATAGAATAAATTGAACCTCTCTTAGAAGCCTTATAGCATATTAGAGAAGATTTTTTAATAACCAGCTAATAGCAACTGTAATCGAATGATGAATACCGACACCGTTTACTACTTTTAAATCTTACAGTGCAACTGACAAAGGTTCCTAAAGTCAATTGTGCGTTAATTATATTTATAAACTGCTCAGTATATGTGTATGTACTTACAAATGCATACATAAATGCATATACGTATATGCAGACAAAGGCATAGGTTTGTATGTGTTATTTGCGAAATTTCTCTCAAAGCTTATAAATAACTTTCGAGTCGGGAGCCAAGTAAATATGTGTGTACATATGTATATAGCAAATATACTGCTGAATAAATTTGCGAAAGAACAAATGTTGGTGCACATGTTAGTGCAAAAATTTATACGCACCAATATACGTTCACATTTGATTCATTTTATAATCATTAAATCAGTAACGTTGCTATTTCAAGTGCTTACGCTCGACTATCAGAGTGATCCTTTTTTACATGAAGGAAAAGAAAGTAAAGCTATTACTTATTTATAATATATAATATTACTTATTTTACAAACAAATTTGCAAAGTTAGCACCGAGCGTCTAAGTCAACAGATGCAAAAAGTAAATGCTATTTTGTCAATATTTAAGAAGATTCACTGCGCAGCCAATAGCATTGAAGCTTTATATACATATGTACATACAGTATTAGGCAAAAGACGTACTACCCTAAATTAAACGGATGCATTTTAAGCTTCTCTACCAGACAATTGATTTCAATTTGGACCCAAGAGTTTATTAAAAAATGTGTTGGTACAGTTTTATATCAAGCCTTTTTCTAATCACAATAAATTAAACAAATAATTGTTTAACGTAAAATAATAAAGTTATGTGAGAAAACGCAAGAAACAGTGTTGACAAAAGTCTACATACAGAACGAAAATCCTAACTTATATAGTGGTACGTGCTGTCATAATGGTAAGGTGCCGCTTGTATTTTTCTTTTTTTATTATATTTGCTGCTTTACTAATATTGAGTTCAGTTTATATTTGTCACTTAAGCATCATAAATTGATCACCGGAAAGAAATATCGGTTAACGGTTGATTGTGCCCTGTTTATGTCCAGCTTTAGTGTAACGGCATAATATTATATTTCAATATAAAATAAAATATAGCTCAAGTTAAAAAATTAAATAATTTTCGATATATTGAGATTCAACTGAATAACTAAATTTGCACCCAAACCCCCTCGCCCGGTACAATTCCGTCTCGAAATTATTTGAGTATAGAATATATTATACTTCTTTTTTCAATCTTATTTAAATTTACTTGCTGCTTACTTCTTCTTAACAGTGAAAAACAATATTCACAATTGATTTCACAATCGATTATCTTGATGATATTTTCCCACGGCACAATTCCTCTCCGAATATTATAATTCTCGAATTACCAACGACGTATTCGTAATTCACTTTAGCACCTCCCCTTCTTGTCCTTGCTTTCAGCTTTTAATTATTATTACGAGAATTTACTATGCATATCGGTGATGGAGTTCATGAATTCTGTTAAAACTCAGATTTTATTTTATTTTATAGAGAAAATTATATCAATTTATTCCTTCCACATTTTCCAGTAAAAACAAATAGTATCAGAAAATACCAATAAGGGCGAAAGTGCCCTTATAGAAATATGATATAGATATGGGGCGAAAAATCGACGAATTGCGTGGCAGCCACTTACTTTTAAGGAGGTGCAGAACCAAGAATTTGTGTACTCGATGTTGGTGGTAAATACGAAAATGCACAACTTGAGTGCACGGTACCTCCAAAGGCAATTTACTTCTACTAACTTTTAGTTTTTGCTTCCATTATGCAAATTTAACTTGTTATTACTTAACGTTCGTTAATTTTATTGTGACTTATGTATAACAAGTTCGCATATAAGTAGATTATCTACTTTTTCGAGCTTAACTCCTAATCCGTGATTCGGAAGCTAGATTAACAATACAAAATTTCTATTCCGAAATTCGACATTACAAAATAATCTTAGACTATAACCATGCAGCTTCCCATACAACCCTGTGTTTTCGATAATTATTATTACAAATGTAAGGAGAAACGTCATTGTAAAAATAGATATTAATTCTGCATTCGCATGTGTCCATAGACGCTTGAGCCTGTTATTACTTATTATAAAATGTAATATAGAATTTCCCATGCGCTGCAAATATTTTTTGCAAACTCAGTAAACGTCGGTTACAGATTTCCTTCAACTGTCTATTAGTGGCAGCAACTTGCATAATTAAATTAACTGTTCCTTCTCTTTGCCTTTTCTTCATATCGTTAATAATATTGTAATTAAATAAAACAAAACCAGTGAAATATTCCACCAAACTAATTTCTGTAAAGAAAAACCTTTCAAAACAGTCTTTTTAGCTGATTGTCAATTTTGCAGCTAATCTGCCATATGTGAACGGTTATATAATTTTTTGTGTATTTATTGCTTACCACTGTATATGTGAACGTACTTTACTCTTTTATTTCGGTTAGGCAGCTAATTTCCGATTCAAATTGGGGAAACAGGAACAACCATTTGTTCGTAATTCGCAAGATAATTGAGACTAAATTAACTACAAAGGAGGTAATTCGCTTTCAATTCAAAGGGTAATTGGAAAGTGAATTTCGAATGAGAGAGCGAATTACATGCCTTGGGAATATAGCATTAGCAACGAGAAACTGAGAAACCACTGAAGTTTTCCACCATTCCGCACCATTTTGTTGCCATATCCTTGCTATCAACTTTTTTAAAGGTCATTAACAGCATGACTATGCCAAGTCTGTGCGGTTTAGAAACATTATTAGGTTTCTAACGTCTAAGCCAGACAGTTGTTCGAGACTCTCTGGTTTGCCCAGAGTTGACATTCTCTCCTTCCAGAAGGCAGGGCATTCACAGAGGAAATGTAAAATCGCGTTCTTTTTCTCAGGTTGCTTACAACTGTGACCCGTACTCCAATATTTGATCTCCAGCGAAGTTTGGAGTTCAGAATTACCTCCAAGTACTTTGTAGTGAGTTTGTTCATTAATATTTGGTAGGACGAAAATTGATGGGTTACTCCCAACAAAAACAGCACTAAAGCAGAAAAAAGACAGATCGCTCCAGTATATAAATATAATAAACTTTTATTTATATTTGTATTTGAAAATGTTTAAGAAATAAATACAGTATTAATTCAGAATTTGTGTTTGCATATTTTAAATTCTAATATATCACTATAAAAATTCATTCGGCATGCCAATAAAGTGGTTTGTCAACATTTTTACGCACAAATTAAATTTAAAATTATCTGTCGACACGTTTCTAAAAACACTTTCTGGAAGATGCAATATACAAACATATACAAATCCGTTTTTAGAATGAGTGTAGATTTGAAGCAAATTCTCCTTTTTGTTAGCCAGAAACATTTCGATTTGAACTATTTATTTTATTTTGAACAATACAGTTTTGGAAAACAAGGGACATGAGGTCAATGAAAAATAGAAGGTCTGTTCATGAAGCAAATAGTTGGTAACAATTGTTACAAATTATCACGTTTTAGTGTTCATGTACCCAAACAACTTGCAAAGTAGGGGAAAGTGAGAGAGCAAAATGTTATTTCATTTTGAGGGGAAGTTGCAAGTTTTTACTGGATAAATTTTTGACTTGTAAGAAACAGGAAACAGGAAAACGGGAAACGAGGAAAACAGTTGATAGCAAAGTAAAAATAAACACGAATTAAAATTTGCGAATTGTAATTACTAATGGACTGTTCTTCATCTGACAAAATGAAAGCATGTCATTCCGAAGCTCGTTGTTTTGCATTTTATTTGCTTTTTTTTATTTAATACGAGGTAGCTCATGTGAAAAAATGTTTAATTTTTGTGATTTTTGTTGCCAACAATTTAATCAGCTATTCGTAAAACTTGCAAATTGTTACTGGGTTTTCGTGTATGTACTTTTTTTTTGATATTTTTCTCTTTGAGAGAGAATTCTCGGAAATTAAGTTACTGGATAATTTTTACATGAACAAACCTAATATGAGCTCTTTCGAGTTGCAAACACAACCACGGTGTTACACGATTTTTTAAGTATCCTGTTTGATGTGAAATTCTGCCAACTTCGGTGAAAGTATAACATGCTAACTGTCCCAAATTAGGTCATTGTTGCGCACAAAGGCTCTTAAATCTGTAACATAAAAATTTTGTTTGCATGATTGCTTCGTTTTTTTTCTTTGTCATTTTATTGAAATTAATTGTAAATTATCGTAAATATGAACCAAATTTATCAAGGAAAGTATTTATAGGAAACTCCATACATTTTATTTACGTGTTTACCCTCGTGTGTTTACCCTATTTGTCGAAAATAAGTGCTGAACATCAGAAAAGTATTGGCCTAGCATTTGCAACAGGGTTGCAGAAGTTTACAGGTGCTGCAATATATATATATATGTCCGGCCTCACTCCTCCTCTTATTGGTGGCTTGCATCTTGATGTTGTTCTACAATTAGAGGGACTGACAGTTTTAAGCCGACTCCGAACGGCAAACGGTTTTGATTTTTATGACGAATTTTTTCATGGCTTAAATACACTCAGAGGTTTGCTATTACCTGCCGAGGGGCGACCGCTATTAGAAAAAAAATTTTTCTATCATTTTGCTGTTTCATGCACGGAGAATCGAACCTACGCACTCCCGAATGGTACGGCTTCAGCGACCACGATACTGCTACTTTAATTACGTGCTTGAACAAGCTCTATTTTTGGCTGCTACTAAATATCTAATTTTCGTTAACACAGTTGCACACAGATTAACAACAGTTATCCCTTTCTTTCTTCAAGCCCTTTTTCGAAATATTATAATATTAATTAGGAACGAGAGGAAAACATTTCCACCGAGATTTGAATTTTATTTTGCGTAGAAATGATTGAAAACCCATAGAAACAAAAAAAAAAAAAATATGTTGCTCTGTAGTTAATTAACTAGTATGTTAAAAAAGTATACCAAACATCCATAACTATAAATTATCTGTATGAAATATATTTCTATTTATTTATCAAATTCAAATTGATCTACTTTTCAGCTAGCCTCTTTACACTAACTTCCATTACCTCTTCCAAACAACTTAACTCAATAGTTAACTATTTTTATTGGAAGTTTTCTTATTACCATATTCAATAGGTGGTTTACAGTCGTAAAACACTTAAATTGTAGTAGGTGGTTGTATTGTGCTTCTAGGAATTTTCTGCTTCAATATACGAAGCGGTAAACGTTTAAGAAATTCTAAGACATTCCTTTCGGTGTTATAGTAAATCTTAATTCAACTTATATAGTCAACTGACTTTTTCCTATTTCATCATTGTCAGAAATATTCTAATGTAGTTACTATTTAAAAGGTCACATAAATATTAATGTAAGGTATTTAAGTAAATTCTAAAGGGTCCTCCACTTACGTTGCTATAGTTCACAGACATCTTGTATGTATATTCTTATATAATATATGCACATATATTTGCTAGCATTTTTCAAATACATCTGAACTTTGCTCGGTTTTATTCACTTAAATAGTAACAATTCAGTTCTTTCAATGAACATGATATTGTAAAAATACATACGCCTATATAAAGGTTACAATCTTAGAATCTTATCGGTTGTACGTTTCATTTTGTGTACGTTTGTGCATTTTGATAAAATTTGTAATAATGTTTGCTCGCATGAGTGTGCACGCGAGTGCTTGTTCGACATTTGAGTTAATTGGACTTTGGATGTGTTTGTGCTTCGGAACCATATGATGACGCTTTGCTGATTTTTGACATATTAATCGATTTCACCATAAGTATGTAGACTGAATAGAAATAAATCCCATAAAATATTTTACAATTACATCTATTGCATGCGGTACTTACTTGCCAAAAGTATGCCGACAGCAATCGAAAGCCCAATCCAGTTTTGTGACAAAAATGAAGATACTAAATAGTAGAGTATTAACGATATCGAGAATACTGCCCAAAGAATGAAATTCAACATATTATATGGGCGATATTTAAAGCGCATAACAGGAACTTCCTTAAAGCCAGACGTTTCAAAGAAGCTGCCTGTTGTGTGGAAGCTATCGATAATGCGATCTTTCTCGCGGAACAAGTTTTGAAGCCACTCAGCAGCCTCCACCTCATTTTCAGGTACATCCTCAAGTGGAATGCGACGTATGAATATGTAAGCTTCTACCGGCAGTCCGTTTAGTAGAGAGGAAATAGTCGGTGGATTCTACACAATTTACGACATTAAAAAACAAATTAGATTAATTATATCTCTTCTATTTCTAATAATCCACATACCTTTGCATCCTTTTTGAAGGCCAAATTAATGTCATAAATAGCTGGACAACGACCACGTAAGGTAGGCAAGCTTGCAGTGAAACCCTTTGTGCGCGGTATTAAGTGGTGTTTCAACAAAGGCATGCCACGCTCTTGCGCGAACTTAACAGAAGCTTCGTGCTTCTTCTGCGTAAATCTAGTGCCCTCAGCATTCAACAGCAACCACACAGGATCTGGATAGGCAAACACTTCTTTCAGCTGGCGTGCAATTATCTCTTTATCCTTGTCGAACGAACGCTCCAAAAAGACAAATTCCGCGAAATACCAAGCCCAACCAATTGCAGGCACATATGCAATGGCTTTCTTGGCATAAGCCTTGCAGTTGCCCAAAACACCATTCTTTTCTGTAAACATCCAACCGGCCAGCCAGTCAATTTCATATGTATGATTCATTATAAGCATGGTATGCTCCTTCCCACTATACTTCTTAAAGTCATATGGATCCATGTAAATATCTAATTTACTATTCGAATACCATTCAGCAACAAAGAGTAGCTCTAATGAAAAAGTAAGTTTAATGATGGAACTATTTTTTGTGACTCGTAAGGTAGTTAGATATTGCGTAAGCACTTACGGGAGTTCAGCGAATAGCAGAGGTAATACATGATGCGTCTGAATAGCACGACATTGAAAGGTTTCAAGCCCACATGCAATATTAACTGCACTAGATTTATCACCAGACCAGATATAAAGAAAGTTATGGCAATGCATAAGTGTATCAGTCTTAACCTTTTAAGCGCCGCAAGTGAAGACATGATTTATGTAATGCTGGTGAAGGCGCTTATTCAAACCTAGTTTCTGCAAAATATTTAAAGGAAATATAATATATTTATAATTATTAAGAAGATGTGCGCAAAAGTAAATGTAATTTTATCAAACATTTTCGAGAAAGAGACATAAAACACAGCTTCTCTCTCAGACCCACCGTAGTTTTTGTAAAATTTCAATAATACTAATTAGCGATTATTACACCACCGATCGCCACAATTTAAACAAAAGTACTGAAGTTTACGCCGTATAGCTATTCATTAAAGGTATCCAAGCAAAATTATAGCTAAAAGTTATTAATACTGAAGAAGCCAGCAAGAAATCTAAAAGATATCGCTTGCATAGAGAAAGTCCAGAAAGTCATTTTAAACGACAGAAACATTTAAGGCAATAAAAGTGGTTATAAAACATATGTAGGTACTAATACTATATAGATGCATATATATGTATGTGTGCATCGCGTATGTTGATAGGCGAATAATGTGAACTCTGTGATGCCGCCGCGCACCATCTCACATAATTAATAATCGTTAAATAAAAATTATGATTAGAGCTATTCATTATTAATTTAGATAAGCAAAGTCTAAACTGCTATCAAAATAAAACCCTATTTGACAAAAATATGTAATCGACAATTTACTATGTCCTGCCATAAGTTCTGTTACAAGTTAAGTCCTTTATAAATATGAAATTGTCATACTTTCTTTAATAAAGTTAGTTTTATTTAAACATGTAAATATTAAAAACAAAATTTTAATTTTCATGCGAAATGTTCACCATTTGCTTTTACAAAAGCCTTCAAACGATTAGGCCATTCAGCTTTTGTGACACGCACCCTGAATATTGACATCGCTGCTCGAACCAAAGATTGTTTATGTTGTTGTTGTTGTTGAAGTGGTTGAATATTTCCACTGAAATACTCCTAATTAGTGACCAGTACCGTTTTACTACCACTGTCTCTTGTGATGATGTATTTTTTTTGTTTTTTTTTTTCAAGTCAGATTCATTTAGCGAGGTCCAAGTATAATAGCAGATCCTTTATCTCGATGTCTGAGATTTTTTAAGACTCTCCAAATTTCTGTGTTGTTTTTACTCTTTGGGCTATAAAAGTCCGCATCTGGCTGGAAGATCCAACGCTCTCCATTGAAACGAGTACTGCTCAACTGCTGCACCACACCTTCTGAGATATATTCCATGCCCAGGTCTTAGCCTCTTTCTCGCAGAAATGAAGACATGAAGGCCTTTACAGGACACTTCTGACCAAACCATTACGGCGGTTTGATGGTGGCCACACTGAACACTTGGAACAACATTTTTTGCGTCTTTAGAAGTTTTAATATCGATTTGGTCGTTTTGCTTATTAAAAACTTATTCAATAGTGAACATTTTCTCATCTGTGAAAGGGAATATTTTGTTGGCCGTTGACCGCGTGCCACCGAAGAAGCTGTTTTCATCTGTCGAGTCTAATTTTCCTCAAGCGCTTTGTCAAAGGATAACCAGTTGAGCGACGGAAGACTTTCATATGGAGATTATCCCTAATTAGTCTTGAAATGGATCTGGTAGAAACATTAATTTCCCTGGACATGATTTTTTGCTTTCTAAGAGGATTTCCCCTTTTGCCTCTAGACTCAACTTATCGAAACAGCAAGTTTTCTGGGCCTACCGTCAGACGAGCTAGACGAAGACGGCCGATAGTATACATGGCACTGACAGGATTTAGTAAGCTGCTACTACAACCACAAGAACGATAAATTCTATTAAAACTCTCATTCGCTTCAATAAGCACTAATTTCAGGCTTTGATAAGGCTAACTAGCCTGCATGGCTGCACCTATGAAAATCGTGCGCGAGCAGTTAAAAAAATTGTGCTACATCAAAATTTACAATTGATTCAGGGTATTTTCGATTTGGATCTTATAACTGAAGGTTCAGGCTTCAGTTTAAGGCTAGGTAGAAGCTTCCATCACCTCAGGTTTATCCACTACATTTGGTCAAAAATGGTCAAAAACACGTTTTTTTGACTTTTTGAACTAATTTTTTTCAAAATCTTGACGTGATGGAAACTTTTTAAGGTCAGATTCGTATTCAGCGATGAAAAATCTATAAGATAGGCCGGGTCCGATGCTTGAATCAGAAAAATAATCATTTTTTGTCGACCAGTGTTATTATTCGTTGTGAATATCAGTAATAGAGAAAAAAGAAATGCAAAGCTAAAATTTAACTTAATTTATTCCTTACATTTTCCAGCAATAAGAAAAGATGCTGGCAAGTGGCAGCAACCTCGCGAAAGAGAAATAGAAATATGGGGCGAGAAGATCAATGAAATAGTTTACGTGGCTGCTGTAAAAAGAGCCACATACTATTAGAAATAGCAGAGTAGTTGAAGAATAACATAATAATTTTTTCACAATATCGTTTTTTCGGCTTCTATTATTATTATTCGCGTACCGTAGCCGAATGATTGGTGCGTGACTACCATTCGAAAAAACGGAGAACGTAGGTTTGAATCTCAGTGAAACACCAAAATGAAGAAAATTTTTTTTCTAATTGCGGTCGCTCCTCGGCAGACAATCGCAAACTTCCGAGTGTATTTTTGCCATGAAAAAGCTCCTCATAAAAAATATCTGGCGTTCGGAGTCGGCTTAAAACTGTAGGTTCATCCATTTGTGGAACAACATTACGATACACGTCACAAATAGGAGGAGGAGCTTGTCAAACACCCAATAAGGTTGTAAGCGCCAATTATAAAGGGTTTTCCAATAAGAGGTGTTGTTTTGATAAAAGATCAATGGTTTCGTTGCTTGTGCGGCATGTAGCGCCGACTTGTTGAAAATAAACGTTGTCCAGATCAATACCATCCAATTCCGGTCATAAAACAGCGTTAATCATCTCTCGATACCGCAATCCATTCACCGTAACTGTTGCTCCAGCTTCATTTTCGAAAAAGGAAGGTCCAATGACTCCACCGAACCATAGGTAAACCGCACCAAACAGTCGCGCTTTGAGGATAGAGAGGCTTTTCAACAATAACTCTTGAATTTTCTGAGCCTCAGATCCGACAATTTTGCTTGTTGACGAAGCCACCGAGGGGGAAATGGGCCTCATCACTCAAGATGATTTTTCGATAGAATTCCGGATCATTTTCATGCATTTCAACGTCCCAATCAGCAAAGACACGACGCTGTTGATAATCGGCCAGCTAGAGTTTTTGGACTTTATAAGCCTTAAGACCCAAATCTTTATGCAAAATACGGTGTAACGACGTTTGTGGAATGCCTAATTCCAAAGAACGACGAAGAATGGACAAACCTGGGTTTTCTTCAACACTTTCGGCTACAACAGCAATATTTTCGGCTGTTCTTGAGCGACGTGCACGGGTTTTATTCATCACATCACTAACTTGTTCCAACAGCTCGAATTTTTTCACCAATTTTTGTATTGCGGTCCGACAAGGTGCTTCACGTTGACTCAAATATGTTCGAGTTTTACGAACCGTCTCTGCTAAATTTTCACCATTTTTATAATTTCAATGCGTTGTTTAAGCATAGTTCCATTTTTATTAATGGCGTAGTTTCTACTTGTCAAATATCAAAAAATGACAGCTTCAAAAGTGACATCTATCGAAAAAGCGGGCTATTCAAAATAACACCTGTTATTGGATAACGCTTTATATACATATATATTTTTAAAATTTAGTTCTTTCTGGTTATTATACAACTTTCGCTAATTTTGTTTTGATTTACTCTTTCGTTTTAGTTTGGCACCTAATTTCTATAAATTTATGACAAACAAATAGGGAAGGCAAAACGGTTTTTTGATAATTCACAAGGTAATTGAGACCGAATTACATACGAATGAGGTGGTAAATGAACAACGAATGAGATAGCGAATTACGTGTCGTGGGAACATAGCAACTACAATAAAATCAACCGGTATAAGGCCCATTAGATTCAGGCTGAACGCTAAATGTGCATTTAGCTCTTAATGCAACCATAAACGTACATTTATCAGAATCGATAAAATCGAAAATTTAGCAATAAAAAACCGGAGTAATGCATATTTATGATAATTTTTTTGGGCAACACAAAGTTATAAACAAACTCTGCTGATATGTCTTTTTCTACCGGTTTTTCCAAGTGATGTCACATTTTTCGTTCGTTAACTTTTTTGTTATTTCTTGCTGGCGACAATATTTTGTTAATATTGAAAATTCAGCTTTTGTATATATATGTATTGTATATTATTATTATTATATATAGGAGGATGGTTCCATGTGTAGAAGTCCACGCAAGTGGGGAAAGTTACTGATCGCCATTCCCTTGGGAATGGCCAGGACGATTCTTCTGCATATGGTTCAAGCAGCTCACAACGGCCGGGATTAGCCCACGTATCCTCTGGGTAGCTTCCGAACACCCGTTCGGGAGTGAGCTAACGTGAGAAGGCGAAGCATTCCAGGATAGCTGGTTGTGCGCTGGGTTTGGGACCCGCCACTTAAAAATCCCCCCCAATGAAAAGTTTGAAAAAGCCTCGGATGAGACCTCCCTATACTGATGACGACCCCTGCAAACGAACTAAGGACTATGATTTGAGGGCATGCACCTGGAATGTGCGGTCCCTTAATGGGGAAGGTGCCTCTGCCCGGCTGGTTGATGTCCTTGCGAGAGTAAAGGCTGACATCACTGCCATCCAAGAGATGCGATGGACGGGGCAAGGAAAGAAAACCATAGGACCTTGCGACGTCTACTACAGCTGCCATGTAAAGGAGCGCAAATTCCGTGTCGGATTTGTTGTGGGAGAGAAACTTCGTCGCCAAGTACTTCACTCCGGTGGACGAGCGTCTCGCAACAATCCGCATCAAAGCCCGTTTTTTTAACATATCGCTAATTTGCGCCCACGCCCCGACGGAAGAGAAGGACGATGCGACCAAAGATTCTTTCTATGAGCGCCTGGAACGCTCCTATGAGCGCTGCCCCCGCCACGACATAAAAATCGTGCTTGGCGACTTTAACGCCAGGAGGGAATTTTTGGTCCCACAGTCGGAAAATTCAGCCTGCACAACGAAACATCCGGTAACGGACAGAGGCTGATCGACTTCGCCGGGGCCCGAAACATGGTAGTCTGCAGCACCAGATTCCAGCATAAGAAGATTCACCAAGCCACCTGGCTGTCTCCTGATCGAAAAACGCGAAACCAGATCGATTATGTTGTGATAGATGGAAGACACGCTTCTAGTGTATTAGATGTACGTACGATCCGAGGACCCAAAATCGACTCGGATCACTACCTTGTTGCAGCCAAACTGCGCACACGCCTCTGCATCTGCATCTACCTACGCAAAGAATGTTCGACATCGAAAAGCTGCAATCACAACAGACAGCCAGAAGATGCGTCACTCGACTCTCACTCCTGCTCTCAGAGAGTACTGCCCAACAAACCGGCATCCACGAACAATGGAGCAACATTTCTCGTGCTCTACGTACCGCCGCCGAAGAAGAAATCGGATTCCGGCGAGCCCGAAAAAACAATTGGTACGACGAGGAATGTCATGCTGCCGCAGAAAGAAAGGATGCCGCCTATAGAGCCACGCTGCGATCGGGCGCAACGCGAGCCATGTGGGATCGCTACAGAGAGCTGAAAAAGGAAGAGAGACGTATTATCCGAATGAAGAAACGAGAGGCCGAAATACGTGAGTGCGAAGAGCTTGAGATGCTGGCCAACAGGAACAACGCCCGAAAATTCTACCAGAAAGTTCGGCGGCTTACAGAAGGTTTTAAGACTTTTCCTGTAAGAACAAAGACGGCGATCTGGTGACTGACGTACAGAGCAATCTTAAATTATGGAGGGAACACTTCTCGAACCTATTAAACAGTGACAGCTGCGCATGTCACCGAGAAAGTGAAGATCCCGATACCCCAATCGTTGACGACGGAATTGTCGTTCCGCTACCCGATCATGACGAGGTGAGAATAGCGATTACGCGGCTAAAGAACAACAAAGCCGCGGGCGCCGACAGACTGCCGGGTGAGCTATTCAAACATGGCGGCGAGGAGCTGGTAAGGTGCATGCATCAGCTTCTATGCAAAATATGGTCGGATGAAAGCATGCCTGCCGATTGGATTTTAAGTGTGCTCTGCCCAATCCATAAGAAGGGTGATCCTGGAATTTGTGCCAATTACCGCGGGATTAGTCTTCTAAATATCGCCTACAAGGTTCTAGCGAGCGTATTGTGTGAAAGGCTGAAGCCCACCGTCAACCAACTGATTGGACCTTATCAGTGTGGCTTCAGACCTGGAAAGTCTACCATCGACCAAATATTCTCAATACGCCAAATCTTGGAAAAGACCCATGAAAGGAGAATCGACACACACCATCTTTTCGTCGACTTCAAAGCTGCATTCGACAGTACGGAAAGGATGTATGCCGCGATGTCTGAATTTGGTATCCCCGCAAAACTAATACGGCTATGTAAGATGACGTTGCTCAACACCAGCAGCGCCGTCAGAATTGGGAAGGACCTCTCCGAGCCCTTTGATACCAAACGAGGTTTCAGACAGGGTGACTCGCTGTCGTATGACTTCTTTAACCTGATGTTGGAGAGCATCGTACGAGCCGCAGAACCTAATCGCTCAGGCACAATTTTTTATAAGAGCGTACAATTGCTCGCGTATGCCGATGATATTGACATCATCGGCCTTAACAACCGCGCTGTTAGTTCTGCCTTCTCCAAACTGGATAAAGAGGCAAAGCGAATGGGTCTGGTGGTGAACGAGGACAAAACGAAGTACCTCCTGTCTTCAAACAAACAGTCGGCGTACTCGCGTATCAGCACCCACGTCACTGTAGACAGTTATAATTTCGAGGTTGTAAAAGACTTCGTCTATTTAGGAACCGGCATTAACACCGATAACAATGTCAGCCTTGAAATGCAACGTAGAATCTCTCTTGCCAACAAGTGCTACTTTGGACTAAGTAGGCAACTGAGCAGTAAAGTCCTCTCTCGACGAACAAAACTAACACTCTACAAGACTCTCATCATGCCCGTCCTAACGTATGGCGCAGAAGCTTGGACGATGACAACATCCGATGAAGCGACGCTTGGAGTGTTCGAGAGAAAGATTCTGCGTAAGATTTTTGGACCTTTGCACGTTGGCAATGGCGAATATCGCAGACGATGGAACGATGAGCTGTATGAGCTTTACGACGACATAGACATAGCGCAGCGAATAAAGATCCAGCGGCTACGTTGGCTGGGTCATGTCGTCCGAATGAATACAAACGCTCCGGCTTTGAAAGTATTCGATGCGGTACCAGCTGGTTGTAGCAGAGGAAGAGGAAGGCCTCCTGTGCGTTGGAAAGATCAGGTGGAGAAGGACTTGGCTTCACTTGGTGTGTCCAATTGGCGCCGGTTAGCACTAGAAAGAAACGACTGGCGCGCTTTGTTAATCTCGGCCAAAATCGCGTAAGCGGTTATAGCGCCAATGAAGAAGAAGATATATTGCAGTGATATACAAAAGGAGACTGGAAAACCCAATATTCAAAACATTCAAATTTATATAAATGAAGAAATTATTTACAGATTTTTAAGAAATAATTTGCGTTGAATATATTTCATTATTAACTTTCAATATGCGTACTTTTTCTTTTGTTATTAAAATTTCAGCAGTTAATCTTGCCAAATCACTAAAAAATTTGTCAATTGTGGACGTGCACCCACAAACAATCAGGCATTTTCTGCCCAGTAACCTGTACAAAGCGTACACTCTTAGAAAAATCCCCTTCTTTTGAGGATTAATGTGAGTAAAAGGTTGAACTATGCTAAAGAATACGTTAGAAATCCAAATAATTTTTTAACGATTCGAAATTAAACATATTTGGATCGAATGGCCACAGTTTTGACTGGAGAAGGGAAGGTACAGCGCTAAATCTGTCTAATGTGGTTGGTACTGTGAAACATGGTAGCGTGCATGTTATGATTTGGGGAGCAATGACGGCAAATTGAGCGGGCTCGATTTGTTTTATTGAAGGCACAATGACTAAAATAAATTATCTTGAAATATTGAAGTAGCACATTTCCAAAATTGTCGAAAAGTTACAGTTAGGGTGCGACCAGAGTGAGCGCTGAAAGCCGAGCCGAGATTGTCAGTGCGATAAAACTGATTACATACAAGTCAATACAAATAAGCTTGTGTATAACACAGTGAACGCCGACAAGAGCAGAGAGCAAAGCCGATGAGTGCGAGAAAACAGTTTCAAAGCGTTTTGCGCGCTTTTTTGCATTGTTGATGTTTACTTTTTAGAGTGCAGGTGTGTTTTTTAATGGTTTAAAAATAAACAAAAATGGATATCGATCAAATAATAAGTGAAATTTTTTCCGGCCTGCTTTGTGGGACCAAAAAAACATTACCTCAGAGTCACTATCAATCTTTCGCAAGAAGTTACTGGCACCTTAATAAAATTTGTCCAGTTTTTGTTTAGTTTCACACCTATCTTGTCCAGAATGTAATCAAATGTTTCAATTTTCATTCGGGTATTTTGTTGAAATTTAGCTGGATATTTTCTTAAATCATTATATAAATGATGAAATACACCAAATTCATTCCTTTTTAGTATAATTGGATGTTTTCCAAACTCTTTTGTGTTAATAATTGCATTAATCACACTAGGAGAAGCAAAATACTCGTCATCAGATGAATCCATTACCGTGTACAGCAATTTTATAAACACAAATGAACAACAAAATTAAATGACATAAGAGCAAAACACATGGAATAAACAGAATTTCAGCGCTGATTCTCGCATTCACTGTGTTATATACAAATTTTCTTCTCGCATGAAAATAAGCGTCAATAAGCTCGGCTCGGCTCCGCTCGGCATCAGCGCTCACTCTGCTCGCACCCTTACCAACAACGATCCAAGGCATATTGCCCTGATGGTAAAGGAATGGTTGCTTTACAATGTAAAAAAAGTATTGCCACATCCTCCTCAGAGCGTAGATCGCAATACCATTGGGCACTTGCGGGCCCACATTGAAAGATAATCACGCAAGCTGCAAATTAGTGATAAAAATTACCTAAAATCAGCCGTTGAATAGATATCGGCAAATATCGCAAGATATGTCAACGACGTCTACTAGCGTTATGGGATACTGCCCAAAATATTAGTAAATTTTCCTTTATTACTATTTTTTCATTACTGCTCTACTTTGTGTTTGAGTTATAAAATTGGTATTGTTTTGTTTACTGGAAAACTTTCAAATAATTTAAATATTATATTATTTTCTTTTTTATATAATAATAAAATACTGAATTGAATACTTTACCTTGGTTTTTGAGTTTTGAAAATTGGTTGAGCTGTTGAGCTCAAGTGATAAAGGATTGAATTTAGAACAAACACCTTTCCTAATTGTCACCTGATTAAACACCCTTTTTGGGGTGCTCTGTCCACCTCCTCCTACGGATGGACTGGCATACAGTTTTACACCGCCTCCGAACGGCAAATGGTTTTTTATGAGCAGAAATACGACCGCAACTGCTATTATAAAAAACTTTCTATCAATTGGTGCTTCGTTACCAGGATTTCGAACCTGTGCTCTTCCGAATGGCAGTCACGCACCAATTCATTTGGATACGCCGATCACAGTATTAAATGAGCAATAAAAAAATACAAAAACGCTCCATTTAACGCAAATCTTTAAATCAATATTAAATAGAAATTGTTGGTTTTTTCACAATCAATTGTCTCGGATTTAACTTCGAACTTCATTCAAATCACATAAACTTCATCACACCTCAAACTAATTCGTGTGATTTGCAATTTCCGAATTTTCCAGCACATGCCCATACATACATACATTTTAAGTTATTTATAACCAAAGAAATTTTAGGGCAATCTTTAGCTAACAGACATTAAGTAATTATTTTTTACAAACGAAAAAGTGCAAATTTAAACTTAAATAATTAACATATTAGCACAATACTAATGGATGAATTACAAAGCAAATTTCGTTTGGTATAATGAGAAAGGCTTCTCACATGGCTTTTGCACAACGATTAAATTGCGTGCCTATAAACAGGTAAAATTAGTACCAAAAATTTTAAATTTGACAAATAATGTAATGAACACCGAATTAGAAGATGCAAATTACTATTATGAATACTTACAATTCTGTGAGAATTTTATATTAATTATCTTCCAATTTCTATATTGTACACGCACAGGCCCGTCTGAGTTTATTTGAATTCGTATAAATTGAAATGTTACATTTCGCAAGTATGTACATAAAACGGGCACAAAAGATCAAGAGGTCGAAGTGCAAAGCTCATAAAGAATTTATCTATGTACATAACAACATACCTTTATATTTTTCACTACTATTTGTTTAATTTCATTTGTGAATGAATTTGAGCCAAAGCTAAAAATATATTTCGTTTACGAGTGCGCTTTCGGTTTATTCATTTCTATTTGATAACAATTTTTTAATCTACGCTTTCAATTGTTTATTTACTTTTCTGAATGCTTTATTAAGCAGTGAAAATGGGGTCTTTAAACGACATTTTAACCTACATATGTATTTAACGATTAACTTATGAAATTATAGTCCAAAAAGCACAAGAGAGAATCAGATTTACACCTGCGTTTAAAATATAAGGAGCGTGAGCAATAAACAAATTTTAATAATTATTTATTGTATATAATTTTTTGTTATGTTTTTATTAAAGAAGTGCAAGTGTCAAGAGGTTGAAAATTCTCGTTGCATTTTGGCAACTTTTTGAGGATTTTCTTCCATAGAAGACTTTCGAACATATACTTTATACGGAAGAAAATCTTCAGCATCGTATGCAAACAACTTTGCTAAAATCAACGCGGTTTTTAAGCAACTTCAAACATATAATTTATTCTACTAAAATTAAATGAACTACAAAACCCCATAACTTCAAGTTTTCTGAAGAATCTGATTAAAAGCTGAACATTTTTATGAACTTTTTTTAATTTGCGTAATTTTTGTGAATTTTGTGAAAAGTTCGGAGCTTAGTTTTTGTTGTAGAATATACATTTATAAAATAAAAATAAATTAAATTCAAAAAGAATAGCTAAAATTTGGTTATTCATCGCGCTCCCATTATTTTGAACACAGGTGTATGTAGGTAAGTGTATACGGCCAAGCAATTGCGTAGTAGTCACACACTACCTATTAGTAATATTTTTTAAATTTGTTGGTATTCATTATTGTCACTATTTATCCAATATGAACGAAAAACCGGCAAGGTTTTTGCAACTTCTCAGATATAAAAATAGAAATGTGTGTGCCATACGTACTTGGCATAAATTCTCAAACATGAGCAAATAGTTTAAAGAAGTTTGATATTCACTATTGATTCCTAAATGATATATGCACAAATGTAATATTTAAAAACAAAACAAATTAAAAAGGAATGCAATAACCTATGCCGTTTTTCTACTTACCTACTTAATGCATATCATATCTTAATATAATCTTCAAGCACCCATCACAAAAAAAACTATTGCCTCACTAAGCAACTATTGAAACCCGCTTGCCGTAGCTAAATCCCTTGTCATTTAAATTTACAACACTAAAACACTTGTTACCTTATGTTTGTTGCTTAGTATAAAAAAATAGCACCGAATTTCTCGACTTAAAAATTTAGCTCCAATCGTCATCAATCCAAATTACAACATAAAAACAAATTTGTAGATACATAAGTCATTTATGATATATCGCCAGTGTCATATGGTGGGAGTGGTGTTGCCAGCCTACCCGCTTACATATTTTAACCCTTGCTAAGCGAACACATGTGTAATATGTAAAGAAGTCAGCAGGAAGTGACTTGCTATGCCTTATAGGGCTGTCACAATGCTTTGCATCCGTTGCGACAACCCATTTGTCTAATGTGACTAGTCAAACATACCGTGGTGAAACAATGAAAGTGTTGCCGCATATAAACAAAAAAGCAGCGGATGTTCTTTTCGTGAACGCAAATATCATATTTCGTGGTGTATAAACAAGTTTTTGTTGGTTTTGAAATCTATACTAATATTATAAAGAGGAAAACTTTGTTTGTTTGTTTGTTTGTTTGTTTGTAACGAATAGGCTCAAAAACTACTGGACCGATTTTAAAAATTCTTTCACCATTCGAAAACTACATTATCCACGAGTAACATGGATTACATTTTATTTTGGAAAAAATAGGGTTCCGTAAGATATTTGGATTTTTCGGACACAAACTGAAAAAATCTTATATATAAAATAAAGTCAACTTTTTGTGTGTGTTCGCTAACCGGCCGTGTCTGCACCGAATTAAACCAAACTTACACACATTGTTAAGAAGGTATTGAAGATGGTTTCCGTATAGTTTGGATACCTATTGGTGGATAGGGCTCGAGATATAGGTCAAAACGTGGACCCGGGTAACCTTCGGATGTGTATGTACAATATGGGTATCAAATTGAAGCTGTTGGTGAATGCTTTAGTACAGAGTATTTTTCATGCCGCTCCGTGACTGGGGTCTCAAGATATAGGTCAAAACGTGGACCCGGGTAACCTTTGGTTGTGTATGTACAATATGGGTATCAAATGAAAGCTGTTGATAAGTGCTTTAATACGGGGTAATTTTCATACCTATTGATGACTAGGGTCTGGAAATATATGCCAAAACGTGGACCCGCCGTGTCTTTGCACCGAATTAAACCAAACTTACACACATTGTTAAGGAGGTATTGAAGATGGTTTCCGTATAGTTTGGATACCTATTCGTAGATAGGGTCTCGAGATATAGGTCAAAACGTGGTCCCGGGTAACCTTTGGTTGTGTATGTACAATATGGGTATCAAATGAAAGCTGTTGATAAGTGCTTTAATACGGGGTAATTTTCATACCTATTGATGACTAGGGTCTCGAAATATATGCCAAAACGTGGACCCGCCGTGTCTTTGAACCGAATTAAACCAAACTTACACACATTGTTAAGTAGGTATTGAAGATGATTTCCGTATAGTTTGAATACCTATTGGTAGATAGGGTCTCGAGATATAGGTCAAAACGTGGCCCCGGGTAACCTTCGGACGTGTATGTACAATATGGGTATCAAATGGAAGCTGTTGGTGAATGCTTTAGTTCAGAGTATTTTTCATGCCGCTCCGTGACTGGGGTCTCGAGATATAGGTCAAAACGTGGACCCGGGTAACCTTTGGTTGTGTATGTACAATATGGGTATCAAATGAAAGCTGTTGATAAGTGCCTTAATACGGGGTAATTTTCATACCTATTGATGTCTAGGGTCTCGAAATATATGCCAAAACGTGGACCCGCCGTGTCTTTGCACCGAATTAAACCAAACTTATGCACATTGTTAAGTAAGTATTGAGAATGGGTTTCGTAAAGTTTGGATGTAATTCGGAGCAGTGGCAACGGGTACAGCGTTCTTTTGAGCCAGCCATAATGTCGCTTACTTTTTTAACGCTTGGGGCGGAACTGAACTGTCAAATTGACAGTGTGAGTTACAATGTGTCAATATTTCTTTCTGATTTGGATGCCATAAGGAAAAAACGTAAGTGCAACATGTAAAAATTGTTTGTGAATTTTTTTAGAGTGGATTTTGGAACAGTGAATAATTTCTTACGAAATTTGAGAATTTAATGTGAAATCCGAATGAAATTATGTGTTCGTGGAAAAAACAATTTTTTTCGTTTTTTTTTTTTTGAAAAATATAAATGGATAATGGTTAAAAAAGCTCCAATGCTTAATAAAACATATAAATTGAAACGAAAAATTCATGGATGATCAGGAAAAAAGACGATTGTTTCTTAGTTATTCATATGCGTTGATTTGAAATTTAAAAACAATCTTCTTTTTTCCTGATTTTCAATTTATATTTTATATTTACTCAAAAACAAATAGAAAAACAAAAAATATTGTTTATGCCAAAGCGCTTGAATAAAGAATAAATAAATAAATAATATGAAAACCATATATTTTCTGTTCTAAACCATATCTATTCTATTTTAGTGTGCCCAGCGAAGGGGGCCGGGTTTGCTAGTATATTATACAATTAATGCTTATTGAAGCGCAAGAGGGTTTTAATATAAATTATAGTAATCGATATGGACCACAACTTCCAAAACGGGACTCGTATTCCTTTTTCAGGACGACTTCATTAAGTCAAGTCTTTTCTCTATTTTCTTTACTCTTTCAAGCATTTATCGAAAAGATAAGGCGCATTTTAATTTACTCAATTAATTTAAATTCCATTTATTTTCTGTATTATATTATTATAATAAAAAAACATCATCGATAAAAATTAGCGCGATACAAAATTATACTTCTATAAACGGTTGGCATTTTCGCCGAACTTGCCGTACGGCAATAGTATTTACATAGAAAGCTGCCAGTTTTTGTGCATTCCGGCATGGCGTACGGCACGTAAAGGGTTTTTCAATTGGTGCGGGTCGATTTTGGCACCCTGTGGCAGCTATTTTGTTTTGGTGACATCTGTCAAATCTTTTGTTTATTATTCAGTTGTTTATGCCAAATCATCATGGCAAGTTACACGATTGAACAGCACGTTCAAATGATAAAACTTTATTATCAAAATGAGTGTTCAATAACGCAAACGTTTTTCAATTGGCGCGGGTCGATTTTGGCGCCCTGTGGCAGCCATTTTGTTTTGGTGACATCTGTCAAATCTTTTGTTTATTATTCAGTTGTTTATGCCAAATCATCATGGCAAGTTGATAAAACTTTATTATCAAAATGAGTGTTCATTAACGCAAACGTTGCGCGCATTGCGCCCATTTTTCGGTAGACGTGGTGGCCCTTCCAATTCCTTATGGCCCATATTGAACCATATGGACCTAGACGACATGTGGTTCCAGCAGGACGGCGCTACGTGCCACACAGCAAACGCCATTTTATTCCATTTCAACATCTACCCGCCCTTATTGAAAAACCCTTTATGTGGCGCCTTCGACTCAAATACACATAAGCTATATTGCTGTCAGACTCAACGAAACAATTCTGATAAGCCTATTAGTTTACATATACTATGGAAGCATCTCAGTATTTCAAAACTAGCATTTCCATTTTGGACATGAAGCACTATTTGATTCAAGGAAATATTCTGCTGACATTCACAACTTTTATTTTTATTCAGAAATTAACAGAAATGTTGTTTCGAAGGAGAGCAATAGAAATAAATGGAATAACTGTTTAAAATGTTTTAAACTAAAAACAAACTACTTCTATATTCTATAAAAATTAACCGACTGCGTTACTTTTTCACGAAATCCGGCTGGGGAGTGCTGCCAATTGCTTTTATTTAAACTTCATCACTTTGACAGTTTTAGAAAATCATTAATCTACTAAATAAGAGTTTAAAGGTACACGGTAAAAGGTTTCTGATTATTAGTTATTGTAATTATTAAATATATAGATTTATGCAGATTCGTATTAAAAAACGACTCTTAGCACTAAATTCCTCGTGGAGTAGAGAACATCATTTACGGTGACAAATATTGTGGTAAATTTGAGGTATAATTTGTTAAATCTATCTACCAAATCAAACCAAAGTCCACCATCTAACTTACAGTACCTGATTGCTTTGATGTGCATATGAAAGTAAAACCTCTACACACGCATATATATTTATAATTTACTATCACTTGGTGAATATAAATCTACGGAACACATTTAATCTAATATTGCACGCTTCACACAACAAATGGAGTCCAAAGATGATTTTACCCGGCGTTATCGCCATGCGGGAGATCTAACGGATGAGCCACCGATTCGTGAGGTAAATATATTTATATAAGTTACACAAGTGCTAAATTTTAATATTTGCATATTATTCTCGTTTGAAGTTTGCAGAGATTACTATTCCTGTACCTTGGGGTCATTTATCCGGTAAATGGTTTGGCCCCCAAAACTGCCAACCCGTACTAGGCCTGCATGGTTGGCAAGATAATGCTGGCACATTTGACTTACTTATGCCTCTTTTGTCACCAGAGGTGCCGTTCCTTTCGATTGATCTACCCGGTCATGGACTCTCATCTCGACTGCCAAATGGTTGCTACTACAATTTGGTTGACAATTTATACGTAATATTAATTGTAATGAAGCAATATAATTGGCAAAAAGTCTCCTTAGTCGGTCATTCTATGGGCTCTATCATTGCATTTGTATTCGCCGCTGTTTTTCCGGATAAAGTGGACATGGTTATCGGTATTGATGCACTAAAACCACATCAACGTCCACCCGCCAGTGCTATACGCACAGTGGAAACGCGTATGCGTGAGTTTGTAAAGGAGGATGAACGTAATCGATCTCAGGAAGAGCCACCAAGCTATTCCTTTGACGAACTCATTGAACGCATTTTTATTGGCACATTCCATTCCATTAATAAAGACCGTTGTAAACATATGTTGGCACGCAACATACAAAAATCGGAAAAATATCCCGAGAAGTATTTCTTTAGTCGAGATCGTCGCCTGAAGTTTTACAATTATTTGGTTGGATCACAGGAACTTTGTGTAGAAATGGCTAAACGTATACAGTGTCCCTATTTATTCATTAAAGCGCGTCATTCAAGTTATTTCGAGGATAAGAAGTATTATGATGAAGTATTAGCAATTTTGCAAATGAAATCGAGTTTTGAATATTCGGAGGTGGATGGATCCCATCATGTGCACATAAACCATCCTGAACGCATTAGTGAGCAAGTAAATGATTTTATAAATCGTTATGGCCCGCTGGCAAAGCAAAAAGCCACAACTCCGAGCAAACTATAAATATGAAAGTTTTAAATCTGAAATGTGTTATATATTTTTTGTACAAGTATATGTATGTATATGTGATTAGTCGTAAAAGATTTGTGATAATTATTGGGACTTAAGTTTTATCACAAACATCAAAATCAAGAAGCTTTACATTATGTCATGTTCAGTCAAAACCAAACTCGACTATAAGCTAATAAATATAAAATCTGTCTTTTCAGACTTTAATATTTAGTTTATTTTACTTTGTACATACATACATATGAGCAAGAAAAAAGGTAAAGTTTCTTTATGTAAATAGTCCAAGACTAATAATTGTGCTGAAGTGTTGTAATTTGTATTATTTGTTAAAGCTGTATTGTAATCAAAATCCGCCAAAAAAGCAGACATATCTATGTAGATATTTTGTCACTGAAATAAAGACCTTTTTCTCGTCTAAGCATGTAATTTGTATGATAATAAAATAACATTAATGTAGTTTGAAAATTTTATTTAAAATCTTATTTTATGGTAATTTCTGTAACATATATAAATGAAGAAATTCACCCGAATTCTCTATAACAATTAAATTCCTGATCACGAAGGGTTCAAACATGAGAGGTACATTGGTTGGTTTTCTACGTAGATATAATTTTATAGATATACTTATACTAAATATTTTACTTTTATTTTTTAGATAAAAGAAATGATGTAATTTAAAATATGGAAGAACTAAAGAAAAACAATAATTGCGTTCAATAGAACTTTTTTTATTGATGCCAAAAATTGTATGCGCTAACTTACAATGGAGGAGAATCGAAGATCAAAAGTCAATTTAAAGCATATAAAAAACCACATTATCTCTACTACTACCACATTATCTCTACTACTATCATAATTATTTACTATATAGAGGAATCGAACCAGCACCTTAGGTGGGAGAAATTGTAAGTCCCACTCCTGTAGTAGGTACGAGCCCAGGGTTCCGTGTCTCCTGTGGCCTAATGCTTCGCAGTTGGTGATTATATGTTCCATAGACTTCTCTTCATCACAGCAGAACCGGAATGATCTACTAGATAACCCTATTGTGTTAAAGTGTTTATTACGGGCAAAGTGACCTGTAAGTGCTCCACAGAGTAATATGAGGCCCTTTTTATCTAGGGTTAGAGCAGATGTTGCTCTGTTGGCATTATAGTTCAAAAACTTTTTGAAGTGATTAAGGCCGCTTGTGCCGTTCCAGAGTTCCCTGATTTTAGTTTGGATCCATTTTTTGGTTTCCTATTTTATATTATTTTCGTTTCCTTAGTGCCCCTCACGTCCTGGTACCCAAATCACTGAGAACTAATTATTAGTGGCCAGTTTGTTGAGTGCATTGTTACACTCTATTAGGACTTTTGACTTGAATGTGGAGCTATTCAAGGCTTTGAGAACCGATTGGCTGTCCGAAAGTATTTTAATTTTTACTTTCTCGAACCCTCTTTTGGGTATGATTTCCACTGTTTCCATTATGGCGAAGAGCTCCGCATGGAAAATCGTGGTATCTGAACTTAGTGATAGGGATTTGTGTGCTTCTTGGAGCGTTTTGGAACCATCTGTGTACCATTTTTGTGAGTCATCATTTATCCATGTTGAGTTAGTGTTCCACTCTTCCCTTGTATCTCTTTACCAAATCCAAGGAAGCACCCGATGTAAAGGCCTCTTACGTGTTTTTGTAAAATAATTTAAATTTTGTTTTAACAGTGAATGGCGAACGCTCTTGCGCCATGATAAACGACTTTTTGATACCGCAAATTGTACCCCTTAACTCCATAACAATATGGTTCCAATAAGACGCTGCTACTTGCCATACAGCCCGTGAAACTATGGAGTAACAGTAACAACGCAGTAAGCAGTCGTTTCGGTGAGCAATTTATCTCTCGCCTCGGGCCAGTGGATTGACCACCAAGATCGTGTAATATTACGTCTTTGGGATTTTATTTGTGGGGAATGTATAGTCTAAATACTTTGTGTCTGCCAACTTCGATTGAGGTATTGGAAACCAACATTACTAAAGTTATTCACGAGATACCGAACGAAATCCTTCAGCGAGTCATGCAAAATTGGATACGGATGACCGAATTATACTCGTAGCGCCGTTGCGGTCAACATTTTAAATGGATTATCTTTAACGCTCTTTAATACGGAAGCACTTTTGAAATGGTCGAACATCCTAGCGAATGTGACAGAACATCATTTTTTCTCCAGGTAACTTTGATGAATATCTCTTCTTTTCACATGGCTAAATGTACACATAGGTCTAACTCCTTTGAGTGTAATACCTGACGGTCACCTATTTCGGTGTGTAGGCGAAGGTACTGAAATGGGGCAGTGGTTCTTATTGTGACGTGGTTTGAAAGTCGTGCAGTTAGTGATGCCGTCGAAAAACGAGGTAGTTCTTGGTGATAACTTGGTTGGGTAGTTGAAGCCGGGAAGTTCACCGATTTTATAACCACTTGATTGAAAGCGCTAACTGTTTTTGTAGCTGTCCAGTGTAAAGTCAACTGTATTACATATATTTTGTTTTGAGGTGTTTTTTTTTTTTTTTGACTAAGTCTAATATATATTGAAACAGCAAAATGATAGAACAAGTGTTTTCTAATAGCGGTCGCCCCTCGGCAGGCAATGTTAAACCTCCAAGTGCATTTCTGCCATGAAAAAGCTCCTCATTAAAAATCAATTGCCGTTCGGAGTTGGCATAAAACTGTAGGCCCCTCCATTCGTGGAACAATATCAAGAGGCACGTCACAAGGAGGAGCTCGAACAAACACCTAACAAAAGTGTACGCGCCAATTATTTATTTATTTTTTTATACCGCCATAGAAAGTATTTTTAAAGAATTTTTTTATATGAGTATAGGTATGTTCCCTTTAATGAAAAAAAAAAAAATTATAGTAGTGATTTAGTTTTATTATTTTCCGGGGACTATTATAAAATCATATTGTTCCTGTTATCTTATTGCCTCTAAGTATCAACTGGAAACGGCGGCAACAAGCGGAATTAAATTAGCTTTCAGCTAGATGAGCCACTGGTACTCTTCTAGGCTAGGAATATTTTCGCATGAATACCGCAGAAGTTGTAGAGACGAGGAAGAGGAAGAAACAGTAGAACACTTCCTTTGTAACTGTCCAGCCCTAGCTAAAAGTATATTAAGGTTGTTAGGAAAGCACTATTTTGGCTCTAGTTCAACTAGTTCCATGAAAAATAAACCGTGTTACACAGTCGTACCACAACGGACCTACATGATCTAAGTGAGTTGGCTCCTCTAAGCCGACTGCCACAAAAACCTAATCTAAACCTGCCATATAATCGATCCTTTCCTAGCTCAGTAAAGTGCTGAAAGCCACAGCGTCTAGAACGTTGGAGTGGAGTTCTCGCCTTAAATCCTTACGACGACTTCCGTCTAGTATTGGTGGATGTGTTCGTGCTATCTGTACAATCTGCACAGACCCCGTTCATGTAAAAACTATCTAGGGACTTAATTTCCGAGAATTCGCTGTCTAAGAGAAAAATATCAAAAAAGTACCGATTTGCAAGTTTTACAGCAGATTAAATTGTTGGCGGAAAAAATCCCAATAAGTAAATTTCTTTTTAGTTGAGCTCATCGTTACAAATTATTTGCTTCGTGAACAGACCTGATAAGAATTACAATATGACGTCCCTGACACTCTGTTGCTAATGCTCAGTTTTTTTTGCACAGAACAAGAGATTTCAAGAAGTTTAAAAGAAGAAGTCATCGACAAACACGGAAAAGGTTGCAAACATGTTTAAAAAATTGTAGGTACACCTTTTCGTAACCGAATTGCAGGAAGTCAAAATATATAGAAATAGAGTGTCCGGCACTCGAAATGTAATCAAGCTTGGAAAATTAAATTAAATTTAGTTTGGAAAATTACTTTTATTCAATTCAAAGTAAAAAATGTGTGAAAATAATACTAAATTAAGAATCAAAATACAATACTTTAGCTCGATATGACCTTTTGCCTTGACTATGGCCTTGAGACGGTCCAGAAACGAATCGCAAGTTGCCCGAATGTGGCTTGCAGGTGAACAATGGCTTTTTTCAGCACCTCGAGACTGGTGAATCTTTTAGTTCGGACCTTGCTCTCCGGTTTCGCGTCTGGTGAATTTGAGAACCATTGTGTGGACGTTATGAAGTTCGGAACGTTGATTTTCTTAGCCATTCTTGGTTTACTCCAGCTTTATGAGACGGTGCAGAGTTCTGTTGAAACGTGCATGAACTGCCACCGAAATGTTTGTCTGCCCACGGCTTCAAGACAACCTCCAGAATACTTTCCCGATAATATTTTGCATTTACCTTGACGCCAGGCTCGATGAAAACAACTGGAGAGCGCCCATCTGCAGTTACAGCGGCCCAAACTATTACCTGTGACGGGTGCTGCCTCCTGGTGGTCAATCGATGACTCAAATTCTCGTTTAAACGGTCGATCAAATAAACCCTATCGTTTTGGGAGTTTACGAATTGCGCAATTGGAAAAATTTTCTCGTCAGAAAACACAATGTTCGGAAATCGACCACTTTCGGCCAAGCAAAGCAACTCCTTCGCTCTCTCAAGTCTGACTTGTTGCGGCTTTGGTGTGGGACATTGCGCCTTTTGGACCTTGTAAGGCTTGACTTTGAGATCATTCTGCAGTATGCGGCGGATGCTACGGTCAGATATTTTCTTTCCTTTAGCTTTTTCGCCATTTGATTGGCATTTCGTCGTGATTTCGCTCTAGTCGCTTCTTCACCTTTTGAACTATTTCACGTGACGTTGTTGTCTTTTGATGAGCACCTCCAAAATTTTCGCGATGCTACCCGTATCATTGTAACGAGTAATGGTGCGATAAACAAAAATTTTACTTTAAGGTGCTAATATAAGATTTGAAAATATTTCATCTTTCAACTGTTTGCCGGAAATAAGAAATCACATCTTCGAAATACACTTCTATTTATCTACATAATTTCAGTCAAAGGTGTGACTACTCAAATAACTGCTTTTCCACAGTTTTTTTTTACAAAATTCGAACACTTTTTAAATTTTTTAAACCAAATACTTCTAAATTTGGTAATTTTTGGCTGACTAACACGGCGTGAAACATTTCCGAAACTGCATGTTTGTTAGTATGCATAGCTAAACCTTGAAATGTAGAATTACATCTCCTTTAACATAATTGACGCTTACATAAACATCAAATAAATAGAGACTTTTGTATTTGGTAAGTTAACTACCTACTTAGAATTTATATTAAGAAATTAAATTTTGTCCTTCACTGTCTAATTCCTAATACGTACATTTATATGTACGCACAAATAAAGTTGTTAAAACAAAATATAATAGATGAACTCATCAATTATCGGACACTCGAAACACCTCTCATTCAATTTGATGCGCGACAAAATAAATTAAAATTGTTTCCACCAAGCTTGGTTACTCCAGCCTGCAGGGGTTTCACAATTAAATTGCATGTTAGTATCGGCAGCCGCAATGGCTTAGAGAGATTGTGCATAACTTCCTTTCGGTTGATTCTGGGTTCGATACAAAACATTTTTCTTATAGAGGTTGCACTATGCCAGCCAATCGCAAGGCTCCGAGGGTACTTTTGGTATGGAAAATATTGGAATAATATTGGCATACAACTGAAGGGCTCTTCATTTCACTTGTTGTGTTAGAAAAACGTCATAACCCCAAAAAAAAAAAAAAATTCGAGAAACACGTTTACAAAATCTACAATTTAATATGAATGCCTTCCTAGTAAAAGAAAATATACATTTTTTCTAAAGAGATACTAACATAAATGGCTTTCGCACACGGCTCGTCAATTGCCCAGCATGACTATGGCGGATACGCTTGGTGGTCCGCAAACGAGGCGTACTTCAATCGTCAAATTCAAAGCGTGGAGATGTGGAGTGATGAAGAGGAGTTTATTTTGCTTAAGCGGTCCCGGTGGTCTAGAATTTTCAAAAAATAATTTTTTTTTATATTTCGGGTACAGGCTTTTAAGAATATACTGCAAATTTTTCGATTCTACAACCGTTCTAGCAGGTAGAGGGAGATTCTTCTCGCAGCCACTCTTAAAACTTTAAACTTAATTAGCTCAAAACTACTTTTTCGGCCTGGTGTTGTCAAAACAAAAAAAAAAACTATTCAACCGAATCGTCTGAAATTTTAATATGTTGTCCATAACATCAATGGCTATCGCTTGTACTAGAATCATATTATTATTTCAACTATATCGTATTTTTTTATTAAACAACTGAAAAAACCCCAATTTTTAGAGTTTCAAATTCAAAACCGCGCCATTTTGTAATTTTTTTTTTATTCTAGTAGGGGGCATAGCTAAAGTCATACTGATTAATATTTTTTTGTTTTTGTGTTTCAGATAAATAGAAGAGCCAAAATGGGCAACACCGTCAAGGTCCAATTTTTCGGAGGGTCAACTTCAGCGCCATTTTTGAAATTATTAAAATTAAAATGTTTTTCTTTTGTGTATGTAAAAGAAGTTAAATAAAAAGCTTAAAAAATTTAAGTCTCGCTTTTAAATATGAAAAAAAAAAAATTCCTGAAAATACCCTAAGTTTTCGAGCTCTAGATCACTGGTACCCCTTAATTATCTTCTACAAAAACAGAGAAAAAAAAAATAAAAGAAAAAGAAAGCAATGGGTGAGTCTATACGAGTATATTAAAAAAATATTTGAACAAACGATTATTCATTCGCACCAAAGGAGCTTAAAGAGAATGACTCCAAAATTCAAACATTTTACAGAATATCTAAAAATACTTTTAAAGAGCTGGTGGCAAACGTAAAATCTGTCATTCAAAAACAAAATACTAGCATGCGCAAGTGCATTAGTCCATATTTTTATAAATTGTGATTGTACAAACACGCGTGATTTTCAATTAATTGTATACATTTAATTATTTCCGCTGACATTTGCGCTTTAAAATACGTGTAAATGCGAACACTTATTAAAAGTTAGCACGAAATGTGGCCAAATCGCGTTCGTATACTCAAAGACTTGCAAGGTTTTTAAAGGGTTTATCGATGGAACGTACATACATTGAAATTGTATCACCTAAAGGGGCAAAGACGAGTAGATTGAAAAGGAGATTTATTGGTTGAAACTGCAATGATGTGCAAAATGACGTTGATCAATCAATACCACCAGCGTCGTTAGAATTGTGGAAGACGTCTCCGAGTCATTTGATACCAAACGAAGTTTCCAACAGGGGTGCACAGCTGTTGGTTGATTTCTTTAGAGGAACTTAAATGCAGGAGAAATCATATATTACAAGATCGTGTAATTACTGGCGTATGTCGAAGGTTTGACATCATCCGTACCGTTAGTTCTGCTTTTCAAAAGCTGGATAAAGAAGCAAAGCGATTGGGTTTGGTGGTGAACGACAATAAGACGTAGTACCTCCTGGCATCAAACGAACAGTCGTGTATCGGCACTAATGTGGGTGTTGGCAGTTTTTGAACTGATTTTGAAGTTGTAAGAGACTTCGTTTATTTAGTGACCGAGCAGCCAATAGATGCTGTTTGGGATTTAGTAGGCAATTGGGTTGTTAAGGGGGGAGCCTCATGTAGAAGCCTCAAAATCGGTAATTTTTTAAACATATTTTTAAAGGTGATAAAATAATTATATTATTTTGAAGATTTAACACAACTTTATTTAACCTTTCGAGAGTCCAAAAACCTTTTTTTTCATTTTTTTGCAAAATGGCGGCTCAGGATAATTTCTTGTCGGCTGCCTACGGCGCAAGGTCCCAAACTGCTCTATTTATTGCTCTTAATCTATCGATCTGAAACAAAAAAATGAAATTGGTTTTTTGTTATAACATATTAGCGGAAAGGATGAACCTATAAAATTAAAAACAAGTATAAAATTAATTATAAAATAATCCTTTAAAAAAAAGTCAGAATTTTGGGCTATTTTATTGACATTTTTAACCCCCAAAAAGTAATTTATCAACGCGAAATATCTGAAATTTTAGGTTTATCCTTCCGATATTAAACTTCAAACAAATCGGTCGATAACTTTTTGAGTTACAACACGAGCAGTTTTTAAAAAAGGCGTTTCGAGATAATTGAGTTTAAAGTTTGAGGTACAGCGCGGGCCGCTCTCTACCTAGTTAGTGGGCTGTAGAAGCTATAATATTGAGAATTTCGGCATGAAAATTTCAGAGTATATTCTTAAGATGCTATATTTTCAGATTATCGAGATTTTTTGAGGCTTCTACATGAGGCTCCCTCCTTAAGTCCTCTCTTGATGAACAAAACTGAGATTTTATAAGTCCTTCATCATACCCGTCCTGGCGTAGAAGCTTGAACGACGCGTCCCTTGCACAGTTTGAGAAAAAGATTCTGCGGTTAAAAATCCAGGTCATGTCGTCTGAATGGATACAAATGCTCCGACTCTGTAAGTAGTCGATGCAGTACCAGCTGGTGGTAGCTGAGAAAGATGAAGACCTTGGGCTTGAGAAAGACTTGGCTTCGGCGAGCCTATTATTTTTTACTGGCTTTTTGGACGAATAGAACTACTGTTAATAGATCCACAGCGTAAAAGAAGAGCGGGCCTCAGCAGCATTCCCGTATATGTTTTTATTTTTATTTTTTTTTTTCGTGTTTACTCCTCTCGGGAGCATAGGACCTCGACAAGACTTGTCTTGCATCGGTTTCGTTAATCTATTTGATTTCTCACAGGGTAGGTGATTATCCTGCCGCTATGTATGGGGAATGTTTATGCTGTTACAACAACAACAGCAGGTGGTAGTATCTGCATACTTGACTAAAAATGTTTTTTTTTATATTATGATACTCTTGCAGCAAATTAGCGATTTGTACACCACAAATTGGAGAAGAAGCTCGGCCAAACACAATTATACACATGGTTAGACATATAAGCGTATATGTAAATATCTATTATATACATATGTATGTATAGATATGTAAATGATAATTGGTGTTGATCATAACTCAATCTCTATAGCTAACTTAAACTGTCATTAATTATAAACAACGGTGAACGCCAACGATTAGTTTTTACTCGTACGCTGTCAAATACGCCTTGTGTCAGTACGACCAATATGTTAAAGAATAACGCCAAACAGTAAGTTTCTTTTTTGGTTATTAGCATTAATCGTCATTAAGCGCCGGTTAACATTGAAATACGCTCACTTCCACCGGAAATGCGTTTTACGTGAATACTATTAAGAAGATGTTAACTTCTATGGCCACAAGCATTTATCTTTTCCTCGCTGCTTGCTAAATACATATATACACTCATACAAGCACATTACATTGCTGTGACGCACCTTACAACTATAAACCGATTGATTGTTAATGAAATGTATGCGAAATTAGCAAACAACAAAAACAAAAATAACTTTTAAAATTTGCATTTCTTATATTATAATATATTATTTGTTGTTATGCAGCTTTTTTATTTTATTTCTTATTTTTTGGCCCAGTTCAATGTAAGAAACAAATATTGCTAAAAATAAATAATCAATAACTTTTGTTAATCTTGGAAACGAGATATGCCACTTGACTTGTTAATATTCATTTTATATAATATATGTCATGATATATGTGGCAATGTATGTAAGTATGTAGGCACCTACGTGGTGCGCATCTTGTCTGATGCGCTTTGTGTAAGTAGGTATGCATAATTGGCTAAAAATAAGAGAGCTATTAAAAACCAGATTACGAAAAAATAAAGAAGCAAAAAATTAGCCACCATCAGCGTCACACACTCAACACTGACCTACATTCATATGCCAAAAAGTCAATTGACTGCAATCGTATGTACATGTACATACATGCATATGTATGTATGTAGGTGTAGGTGTTCGAGCCAGAGTATGCGGGGTGAATGCAGTAATTGCGATGTATGCGACGGTGGCAGGTACTCAGTAGCTGGAAGCTGGGGTGCCTTTGAAGTGAGTTATTGGTAGGCGGTGTAAGGTGTGAGGTGTTGTTGTGGTTGAACTTGCGGTTACAGTGGTTGAAAGCGAATCGGGATATGAAGTGGAGTAGTAGGTAAGTGGTAACGATGTCGTGGCGGCCGCATCAGCATAACGCAACATGCATGGGCCTTCACGAAAAGCAACGCGCGTGTGTACTGAACTTGCGTATGAGGAGACAAGTCGCATCCATTTTTTTCATAATTTTCATTGTTTATTTATTTTTTCCAAGAAGCCGAATGATGCTTGCTAAAGAATTATTTGAATAGTTAAGCAAAGTGCTTGTAACCAGTTCCTGTGTATACTTCTTTACCTTCAATTTTCTGGCCATTTACAATTCTCATGTTTTTTTCGCATTTAATTTATACCATATTTTAATGCTTTGCTAGTTCGTACGTATATTCTTTTTGTCATTGTTTTCTCTACAGTTATTACATAATCTAGACTGATCAACAACGTGCCATCAGCGTGTATTCAGCCGCAGCAGCTGCATATGTAGCATGGGAATAACTGCTAAGCTGGCGAGCAATTTGATGATGTAGAAAAATTCTTCAAACTTAAGCGTGTTAAGTGTGTTCTTCTTTCATTTACATATGTAGATATTATTGCTTGATTTTCTCTTTTTTTTTGTGTTGTAATTTATACACCTTTTTATGTACATTCTTGCGTAAGTTTCAATGGGTATGTTCGCGCACCTGATAAATTGCGATAATTATTGTTCATTAATGCAGTTAGTTTTCATGCACTCAAAAAACTTGCGAGAGAGATGAAATCGCGAGAGTATATAAACATTTCCTTTCCAGCAAAATTTCTTGTGGAAAATTGTTACTTTAAAATTTGTAGGCAAGAGTAGAGTTGATTGATTGGGTTAGGGGCAGTCAGAGGCCCGAAAAAATGATGATTTTCAATAATTTTTTTGTTTGCTAGTCAGCTGCTTTATTTTACAAAAATTAAAACATAGCATTAATATATCATATTTCGACTAGACTTTAGCAAAATTAAAAAAAAAAAAAAAATTATAATTGCAAAAGTTATAGGTGTTTGTGTGGAGCCCGTTTCTCCTGAAGCCCTTTGCGGTGATCATCACAAGTCCTTGGATATTCATCTAAAATCAATCGTACAAGAGAAATTAGTTTTATTAACAGATAATCTTGTGCCTGAACGAAGCTTTTTTTCAAAATTAACAATACGGTGGCCTCAGGAAATATTTTTTAGAATTACAAGAAAACCTTAACAGTGTTAGCGGCTGGATGAAAAAATGGCGCATAAAAGCTAACGAAAGCAAATCGACGCAGATAACATTCACTCTTCGAAATGGCTCATGTCCTGCCGTATCTCTTAACAGCGTTCCAATACCACAAACAGATAATGCCAAATATTTGGGTATTCTACTAGTCTTACTTGGCGATCGCATATATTTTTAAAGCGAAAGCAACTTGGGCTGAAATTGCGATCACTACACTGGTTAATCGGCTACAATTCAGCACTTACACTAGACAATAAGGTGCTTATCTACAAAGCTATTCTGAAACCGATATGGACGTATGGCGTTCAATTATGGGGCTCAGCAGAAAAATCAAATCTAAAAATCATGCAAAGATTTCAGTCAAAGGTGCTCCGCATGTGTGCCAATGCGCCATGGTTTGTACGAAACGAGATATTGCACCGTGACCTAAAAGTTACGACAGTTTTCAAAGAAATAAACAACCTCAGCCAGAGATACAACAACCGACTTGCCACTCATCCGAATAATCGAGCAAATAACCTTTCCAAGATAAGCTACTCCTCAAGATTAAAAAAATGTCAGCCTAACGATTTAATGCAAAGATTTAAACCGTAATATAATATACGTAAATGCAAAAGTTGTAAAATTGTATAATATATGTATATGTTATATGTTGTTCATTATTAAGTAACGAATTCCACTGGGAATTCTTACTCTAAGCTATTATTATTTAAATTGTAGGTAAAAATAGTACTTATCGTTATTGTTATGACAGATTGTATGGAATAAATGGAGTTTGAAAACAAAAAAAAAAAAAAGGATTTCGAGAAAAAACCGACAATTTATTGTTAAAAAAATCGAAATAAAAAAAAATGAACCGATCAGGTGTTGTTTCTTATGTTTTTCAAAAGCAGTATACATTTTATTAAAATCTACTAAGCGGTTTTTAAGTTACAGTGATCACCAGTTCAAAAAACATCGTTTTGAGAAAAAACGCGTTTACAGTTTTGCTATCGATTCCGGAGCGCCCGAGCGCCCCTTAATAATTGTTGAGTAATTCAAAAAGTATTTGTCGGATTCTCTTCAAATTTTCACACAATATTTTTAAGACATTATACTGTAATAAAATGCAAAAGAAAATACAATTTTTTGAAAATTCTGACTACCCCCAGCCCTTTAAATTTTTTTTAGTTTTTTCGAGTTGATAATTTCCTGATTGAAAATAATAAAGAATGTACTGTCACCGTAGCCGAATAGGTTCTTGGATGACTATTATTCAGATGCGCAGAAGATTCGAATCTGCGAACATGAAACTCCAAATGATAGAACATTTTTTTTCTAATAGCGGTCGTCCCTCGGCAGGCATTGACGCATGTCCGAGTGCATTTCTGCCATGAACTCGTCATAAAAATCATCTGCCGACTTGAAATTGTAGGTGCCTCTATTTGTGGAAAAATAACAAGACGCATACCACCATAGAACCATCCTCCATCCACTGGCAATACTAGCAAAGATAAAATTTCTTAGGTCGCCATATTCTTATGAATAGAAGGATCAACTGTAAAGACCTTAAAAGAAATCAATCTAGATCCAGATAAGGTGGGACATTCAAAGGACAGACGTCGTGTTTAAAGACCCCTCCGGTGCAGGTGCGAGCGCTTGCCATTATGGTCGATAACCTCTGAGCAACCGCAAGTCACTTTTACCGATGCATGTCATACCAACTAAAGGGATATCGAAACAGATGCAATTGCCTAAGATTCCCCATTTAGCCCACCCTAAGTACACCTACTCATTTTTTTATTAGTCTCCTTGCCGGGCTAATATATCTGTAGTACTAAGACTGTAAATTCATATATTTTTGCACAAAGGTTTGATGCCGAATCGAAACAAACCCAAAGTAGAGCAAAACTCGCATGAAGAGTTGAGTTGTACCTGTCTTTTTCTCTACTCTGTTTTCCTTTTTTAGAGTCTCGATAAATTCCAGATTTATCTGGAGGTCTTGCCACCAATTTGCTATTGAGAGAATTGTACGTGTACAGAAGGTGTTCCTTAAACAGGCTCTCAGGTCGTTAAAATTCTTAAATCCCATCCCTTTATATAATTCCCGTTTGATTTTAATTAATTTAAAGTCTCTAGAGAATAGAAGGTCTATACTCTCACTGTCTTTTGTTTTTAGTGTGATTAAAGGAGGAATTGGTTGTTCATCCCTATCACGTAGCATTCACTTTCATATTCCTACTAGATTATACGCCCTACTTACCCATTTCATCTTAAATTTCTTAACTCGAATTATGCGCGTAATGCTCCTATTGTCCGCGTGTTAAGAGAATTCAATGAGATCTCAAGTTCTATTCCACTTGACTTTTCAGTTTGAAAGAATGAATTTTATAAATTTCTAAACTTTTTTTTGAATTTATTTAAGAATTCTCCTTAGTAATTTAAGCTTGTATAGAGTTATTAAGAAGAGTTAATCCGAAAAGGAACTTCATCACTGTACTTGGACAAGTTCTGATCGATCATCTATAAATTATTCAGCCGAAATATGGTGGCCTCTCAACTGAAGTGTCATAAATTATAATGGGTTGAACTATAAAACCCTCAGTTAGAGTTCAGAATATTTGAGGTAAATAAACATTATTCAAGAGTTTGCAGTAGATTGGTGTAGTTATGATCGGTCCCTCTTGCCTCTTCCTTGGGGATTCCAAGTAAGGGATTGCCGACAGATATCCGTTGAATCTTATCTTTGTCTGGCCTGGTTAGTCAAAGGCTGCAAGTTGCATGATTATATGTAAACTTATATGCATATGCATATAGCAATATATGGCTGGTATATAAGCCGAGCCGTTTGATATCTAACGAGGTTTCAGACAGGGTGACTCTCTATCGTGTGACTTCTTTAATCTGATGCTGGAAAAGATCGTCCGAGTCGAAACGAAGTACCTCCTGTCATCGAGCAAACAGACGGCACACGCGCGTATCGGCATCCACGTCACTGATGACAGTTGTGATTTTGAGGTTGTAAGAGACTTCGCTTATTTAGGGCCAACATTAACACCGATAACAAAGTCAGCCTTGAAATCCAACGTAGAATCTCTTTTGCCAACAAGTGCTACTTTGAACTGAGCAGGCAATTGAGTAGTAAAGTCCTCTCTCGACGAATAAAACTAACACTCCACAAGGCTCTCATCATGCCCGTCCTAACGTATGGCGCAGAAGCTTGGATGATGGCAACATCCGATGAGACGTCCCTTGGAGTGTTTGAGAGAACGTTCTATGGACGATTTTTGGACCCTTGCATGTTAGCAACGGCGAGTATCGCAGGCGATGCAGCTTTCTGTTTACATAGTTACAGTGCAGCGAATAAAGATCCAGCGGCTACGTTGCCTGGGCCATGTCGTCCGAATGGATACAAACGCTCCGGCTCTGAAAGTATTCGATGCAGTACCAGGTGGAGGTAGTAGAGGAAGATGAAGGTCTCCTCTGCGTTGGACAGATCAGGTATAGAAGGAGTTGGCTTCACTTTGTATTTCCAACTGGCTCCGGTTAGCACGAGGATGAAGAAGATCTTCGACTATTCCGGAAAATCCTTGAGAGCTATTCTCTGTAAATTTATACATATTCTTAATTGGCGTAGTAAGCGCATAAGCAAATTTCGCTAAGCGGGCCAGTCGTTTATACTTCCTGATTTTAACTGACTGCAATTAGAAACACGAAGCGAAGTCACGGTCTTCTGTACTTGAAAAGTCCACTCTTCCTCTCGAACACTTTCACGGTTGGAGCTTTTCTATGCGCACCATATAGTAGTATGGCCCACGGATCTGCTGGATCTTTATTCACTTCAGTGCTAGACCAAAGCAAATATCTCTTGATATGTCAATATGTATCTCTACTAAACATACCTATTCTACGACTTTATCGTATGAGTATCGTAAGAATTTATTTGCATATTTATATTGAGTCTGAAGATACTTCGCAATTTTTTCGCATATATCAGTTATCGAATACCACGTTTCTTATGTCCCAAACTTGAAATTTTTATAACAATTTGAATGAAACACATTTTGTTTTCTTTTCATATTTCCTTTTTCTATGAGGAAAACTTTGTTGCAATTGTATTCTAAATATGATTTAATTAATACAGTAGTAAAATATGCATATGTATGTGTGTATGTATTTATGTACATATATGAAACTCGCTTAAATTAAACACGTTTTAGTACCGCGTCAATGTCTGTTTGCTCTTTAATCAATACATATGTATGTATGCATGTTTTTTATTGTTATGAAAGAATGGCTCTTTATGCGCTATTTTTTATATACAATATATACATATGTACTCATAGATATATGTTGCATGCATGTATGCAACGCTATGTACTTTAGTAGTGTAGCAAGAAGAGCTTGGAAAATGCATCCCATTGCCTATTAGAAAACTAGATTGACTAGGTAACTATTATTTATTATTTATATATTTATTAAATAATTCATCAATGCAATTCATTAGCTTCCAACATGGCCTCTCTATATTATGCTAAACATCACTTCCCACTATTTGCAGCACAGCCCTTTTTCAACTGCAAATCTTCTACATACTTTCCATCTACTGTCTTACGTTTTATGCGGCAGAGGGATGCGCTGCAATGTACTCCAAAGCGCGCACTATGGCTTCTGGAATTGGTGGTGGTGTGGGAATATGTGAACCGGTAGGTTGGAAACCATTTTCATCGGCTGTATAACTGATGGACACCCTTTCGCCTTCGGGTGACACATACTCATATTGGCCAGCTACGCCCACTGGATTGCCGGCCTCTTGCTGTTGGATTCCGTTGCTCGTTTCGAAGGCGTACGCGTAGTTACCCTCGGGATCGGCGACATCGTTCTTGAAGCTCAGCACTTGAGCGTCTTTGTCGATATTATCGGCGCAGGCGTAAGCGAAGAGGGCGGCGAGGAGCAGCTGTAAGAAGAACAGCAGGTAATATTGAAAAGAAGTGAAGAAAGTGAAAGGAAATTACATATTTAATAGCACTTTTTATTTGGGTTGGGTGGGACTATTTCAGTAGCAGACTCCTGCTCAGATATGTTTATATATTTTTTAGTATTTTTTGTATTTATGTTGATATCATTTATGCCATAGAATATAGCAGCGTAACTTTGTTACGTTCTGCACGTCGATTCATATAAAAATATTACATAGATAGATGGAGAAATTTCGAGCACGGAATGTTTTTAGACAGCGCATTTTTTATGCTGACCATCGAATTTGTTTTAACGAAGAGATGCCTTATAAATTTTCTCACTATCTAAAGTTTAAAAGACTCGTATCAAAAATAAATAAAAGGAGTTTTACCACTTTGACTCAAATGATTTAGCTAGGGCAAGTAGGTGCTAGCGAGGTTGCAGGTTAATTTTACTCGTATCAAAAATAAATATCATGTTGTGCAAAAAAATATGATTAACAAGCACTAACACTTTTAAAAACTAAAACAAAAAAAGAAACTTAAGAAAAAGACTTCATTAAAAATCGTAATTTATAAACTGTTCCAACATTAATTTGAAAATTGCAATCGTTCAAGTGAGTCCTGTTTTTACTATGCTAGATTAAATTTCTAACTGGATTCATTTCGTATAAAAATTTGTACTCATTATATCCTTCCTCTTTTCTGTTGCGTTCTAATTTATGGGAATGATTTCTTATTTAGAATCCGTAAGAAGGCTGATTATTTAACATCAAAAAATTAATTTCACTTCCAATGGAGAAATAAAATACAATAAATTAAAATGTTATTCTTCGCGTCTGATTAAAAATTTAAAAAAGATATGTTCGTATAAATATTCTAGACTGCAGATAATATTAAAGAAGTTTGAAAATAAAAGTTAAAGTTCTTTGAAAGTTAGAAGTTTAAAATAAGTTTTCAGTAATGCACCATAACTTTTAAATTTTTATAAAGCAAATTATATAAAATATTTAAGTATATATTAATTTATAGATTTGAAAAAGTTAAAGAAATAATTAAAGAAGTTAAAAAATTAAAAAAGTTTTCAGTTATTTAATGCGCCTTAAAATTTTACATATGAAATTCTATAAAACATTTAATTATTTATTTATTTATTGATTTGAAAAAGTTAAATAAATAATTAAAGAAGTTCAAACTTAAAACAAACTTGTGTACATGTGAAATTCTATAAAATATTTAAAATAATTTTTTTATCATTTCTTGTGCTTTAACATTTTAACACTTTTTCTGGATTTCACACTAAAAAAAAATTGTTTATAATTTAATGAAAAAATCTTTACAAAATAATTACTAATATTTAGATAGTTTTTAAAATCAAATAGTTATTAAAAATATACTTGTTTTATACACTTTTTGGTTATTTGTAAGTAGTTTGATTTTTAAATTAACCAAATTATTGATTATTATTTATTTAATAATATAGGTATATTTAATCAAAACATATCAATCACACATTTTTTATTCGGACCAAATTAGGTTACGTTGAAGTGACTGCTGCCGTAAGCAGCCTCACAGTCAACCCAAAAATGTAGACTGATAATAATAACTTTGAATTAACTTAATTTGTAAAAAAACTGATTTCACTAACACGAAACACTATTTCGATTTTTCACATTTCAGTTTTTATCAAAAAATATATATGGATTTATATTAAAACTCGACGATGTCAACAGGATAATTTTTAATTTTCACTTATAACTCAGCTTTTGACATTTTGCAACACACAATAATTGTCAAATAGTTATTTATTCCTATTCTTTCTTCACGCATCGAAATTCTCAAAGTTGCTTCGATTCTCGTTTCTTATTTTCCAAACAAATATGTACTCACAATCTTGAACATCTTGCTGTATTGTAAAGCGTTTGCTAACTGTTGATGGATTCGCTGCCGCGAATGCTTTTATATGAAACTAGCTAAACAAGCACATGTCTTAGCCCCAATCTTAGCCGAAGAGCATAGCCCAACTAAAGTAACACCAAAGCATATCCAACAACAACTATAATAAAATATGCATGCATAAACATAGTTAGCTTCCTCACACTCTCCCAGCGATTGTCAAAGGCACTAAGCAAAATATAAAAAAAAAACAAATAAATAAAAAATTTGTTTAAAATACTTAGTTGAAAAATATATTATGAATGCCAAACTAAAAAGCAAAAACAAATTCTGTGAGAAAGAAATATAAATTAAAAATCACTGAAATCTGAACTCATTAAAAGTCGCTCTCAAGCTCTTAATATCAAATTTAACGCCATATTGCTGATGATGCTTTGCATTTGCGTGTATGAATGTGTATGCAAGCAAGTATGTATGTATATGAATATAGCATAATGCTTAAAAGCGTACACTTAGTAGTTTTGCGCTGCTGTTGAGCGCACTAGGCCGCATAGCCGGTGATGTGCTATGGTTACGATATTCAATCAACATCTTCTTCAAGTGAATAAATCCATTAGCAACAAAAACTCCCAAGTCAAATAAATGGTTTAGCTGACAAAAAATAAGCATATACATATGTGCATGTGTATGTATGTGCATGTATAAGTACATGCTTAGGAGTACATACATATATTTGCTAATAAGCAAAATAGATTTTCTTGCACTTTAATTTCAAAGACGTTCAACAAACCCAACTAACTGCTGCCTGGAAGTAGGCGCAATTAAAACAACATTTCAACAGCTCTTAGATAATAAAGTTAGCTAACATTTCTATGACAATTCGATTTTAAATTACCACTTGAATAGTAAAACTAAAGCAGTAATTACAAAATAAAATATAAAAAATAAAAATAACAAAAATAATAAAAATCGAATTGCAGAGCTTCAAGTAAATCCGCTTAGTGTGGTTACTGATGACTGATGGATATCAAGTCACTTTGGTGCTAAGCGTTAATGTGATTAATTTATAGTTAACTTGCAGCTAGGCACTACATACAGTCATATATGTATAGGTGTGTATGTATGCATATAAAGCGGCAAAGAAGTCGAAAACGAGTATATATATAATATATGTATGCACATTTCTAGAATGTACATATATAAGCGCACAACGTTGTGGAGTAACACCGATTTGTCTTGAAAAGTAATTGAAATTCTTAAACGAACAAATCTCCTGCATGCGATCTTCTTTCTATCGATCATTTATCAACAGCAAAATACATACAACTCTGGCTCCAATGCATACATACATACACATACACATTTATATACGAGTACAATACATTAACCGTAGTTTTATGAGTTGAAAATGAAAGTCAACTCGTAAATCAACTGTGACGCCGCAATTTCTAATAAAATCAGCAATTAAGTATTTCGCATATTTGAAAATAAACTGGAAGATCTGATTTTTAGGTAAGTTGACCTGTAATGTGCATGTGAACATAAGCAATAACCCATTTTGTTTATATCGCAACAATAATCGGGATATTTATAGAGCAGCCATTGCCAGTAAATGTGTGTTGCTGTCTACAAATAAAAACAAAAAAACCCAAAATGACATTAGCGAAATATTAAGTATCCAACTCATTCACTTTATCATCCGTGATTTATCGCAAATTTAACACGTTTTGTTTTAGCAACGTAGACTCTATTAGATATTATTCTAACTGTGAGTTGGGCAACGGCATTCTTATGTGGCTTCGGGTGAGAAAGAACACACTGCTACATACATAAGTAAAAAGCTACTCTGAGTGGATGCCGTTAAAGCTAGACAAAATAGTAATCTAAATAAAAATTTCTTTTTAAATTTTAAATAATTAATTACAGTAAAATAAAAAATTAAATAAATTGCAATAAAATAAAACAAAATTAATGAAATAAAATAAAAATTTTAAATTAAATAAAATCCGATTTCTGCGTATACAGTCACTCACACCTTATTTGATGCAGATACGATTTTTTTGTAAAGTGTTCTATATTTCATCGCGCAGAAGCGTGGACAATGACTACATCCGATGAAGCGACGCTTGGAGTGTTTGGGCGAATATCGCAGGCGAAGGAACGGTGAGCTGTATGAGCTTCACGACGATATAGACATAGCGCAGCGAATAAAGATCCAGCGGCTACGTTGGCTGGACCATTACGTCCGAATGGACTCTTACCTACTAGAGGAGGAAGACCTACAATTGCTACCTCCTAAGGTTGTGGTTCGATTCCTCGGTATAATAAATAATTATAATTAAGTAATTAGGGGCGCACAATAGATCAATTTGGTCGCAGTGCATAAAGGCCTTAGCCTAACCCGTACAACCATTACCATTACCAATTTATGGTTAATATGTATGCATTAGAAAACGATAAGTGAATAGAAAAGGAAAAATAAATAAAAATTTCCGCTTCACTACATATCACCATTTGCGGATTGATGTCACTCGCAAATATTTGTCTAAATGAGTTCAAACTCCTTCAAATCAGTTACAAAATGCACCTTTTACTCAAAAAAATTAGTCTGAGCTACAGCTCAGTGCGTATAAGCGTTTAACAGCGATGTGTAAAAACAGTGTTTCACAGTGTAATTTAAGCTGGATATTGTAACCCTCAAATATATTAGAAATATTTGCAAAAGCGAAGGTATTTCAGCTTAACCTCGTCAATTGAATTAAAGCCACCGATTATAAAATATATAATATTAAAATTAAACTTTGTTACTAAAAATCATCTCCATAAAAAATAAGACCAGTCGGCCTACAAGAGGAACCCATTTTTAATCTTTTACTTGTTAAACAAGCTCCGTAAAATTTAAATTAATATGCGAATTTTCGCATCTGATTCAGTAGTTTTATTGCGTACGTTTATACATACGAGTGTGTAGATATGTATTATAATTCATTAAATTGTGTGCTCTTGTCGAAGTGACCAGTTATAAGAACTCATAGATCAACAGTTGAAGATCAACAGTTAGAAGCTTCAAAAAGCCAAGTAGCAGATTGATTCTAGTTATTAGGAAAATTATTGAAATTAATATTAATATTTTACGAAAAAAGATTGCAATAATTAAAATAATTAATTGGTACCCAAGCAAATCAATAATAGAATCAAACATCAAATTAAAATCTAGCTTAACATGAGCAGCTGCTATTCATGGTATCCAAAAATGTGAAGTTATTTTTCACTTTTTGGAATAATACAAAAAAATAGTCGATTGCGGATTGATGCGGTCTGAAATCACAGTAATTTGAGGTATGGCAATTAAGTTCCGGGAATTTGTCAATAATAAATCATTATAGTCAACTTCTAACTCTGTACAACAATTTCAATATGGCTTGCACAATTGGAAGCACCTTTGTTAACCTTTAAGTGCGCCTTGTTGCTTTTGTGAAACAAGTTGAAAACTCGCTCTTACAACCATTTAGTTTAATTTTCTTTTGTTTGGAATGAAAATATTATTTGTAATACATAGGCTGAAAAGCACTAGTTTTATTGTATGTACCTCTTTTTCAGTTAGTACTAACCTTAAAAAGACAGCAGTTAAAATTTCATGATATTCCATTCATTAGTTAATGAGTTATTGTGCTAAAAGTGACGTTACTTTTGTTATTTTCAAATAAATGGATCGAAAATAATTTCGTGTTTTAATTTTACACTGCTTCTTGATAGGGGAAAAATACCGTTCAAGCGAAGCAATGGCTTGAAAAGTGTTATGGTGACTTCGCTCCATCAGAATCAACAATAAATCGATGGTTTGCTGACTTCAAACTTGGTCGTAGAGACACCGATGATGCACAACGCAGTGGACATCCAAATGAGGCGGAAATCTAAGAAAGCATAACAAAATCCATAAAATCTTTTTGAATGATCGAAAAGTGAAGTTGCGTAAGTTAGCTAACATCATAAAGGTGTTAAAAGAACGTGTTGGCTTTATATTGCTGAGTATTTAACTATGAGAAAGATCTGTTCAAAGTGCGTGCCGCGCTCGCTCACTGGACGTATTGATGATTTTGAGCAGTGTTTGGCCATGTTTAAACGTAATAAACCGGAATTTTCGCATCGATATGTGACAATGGCTGAACATGGATCACTTCACTCCGTTCAAAACGTTCGTCATCTGAGTGGATAGCGGCTGGAAAGGTTATGGTTCATATCACTCTTCGATTTAGGATTCTGGTAATAGACCCAAGTCTCGTCCATAGTGATGAATCGATACACAAAATCCGCTTTATTCTTTCAAAAACGCTTTAGACGTTGCTGAGAAAGTCCGATTCAAATGTGTTTTTGTTCCATTGCTACCGAATGCGGCACCCATTATTCACACAGCTTTCTGAAACCCAATACTTCAGTCAAAATATTGCTTACACTGCCCAATGAGATGCCTAGGGCTTCTACTAAATCTCTTTCAGTCACTCAACGATTTTTCAAAACGATTTCCTGTATTTTTTCTACGGGAATTATTACTGTTTTTGGGCGTCCTTGACGTCGGTCGCGAAGAAGTAGTGATGGTGAATTGCTTATTGCATTAATTTTGTAGTGCATTTAGCTCAGCCCTGTTAATAAGTCTGTGAAGAATTTTAAATTATTGTTTCATAGACTAAATATCCAAATAAATAAATGGTATATTGATGTTTATTGCCTGAGTCCCTCATTCAGAGAAACCCCCCAGTCATTTGTGGCAGCTACTGCCACTGAGATTAAAACTTTTCATTGAATACAATAAAAAAGTGGTTATTAGCTGCACCCTGGCGGGCTATCGTTTAATTGGGCTTCCATTTCTATAAAATTAAACCAGTTGATGGAATTTGCGACTGCTGTGTTGGCTCGCCGAGTAAGTGTGCTAATTAATAAATGGTTATGAGCTGAGCCTTATCGTGTGCTTTGGTTTATTCGTGTGGCCTAGTTTTAGAATTATTTTCGAGTTTATGAAACGCATGGTTTTGTTTCTGTTTGACATCAAAAGGTATCTCTGTACTCGATGAATAAAAATAAGTATTGGACAGGGAAATAAGTTCATAGCCGATTTATATTTTCTTTTATTTTACAACGCTTTGTTTGCTGTTTGGCAAAGGGTAAGTATTCATTCAATCGAACTCTGTCTGCCCTATAAAACTGTGTTAAATGCATTTTTGAATTATTTAATTTTTTATTAGTTTTGAGGCTTCAAAATGGCATACCGAGGAGGCAAACATCCACATTGTCGACACCTGCTCTTCTTTGCTTTTTACACCTGTCAAAAAGCTACCAAAGCAGCCCGAAAAATTTGCGGCGTGTATGGAGAAGGTGTCATAGGCGAGTCTACAGCACGTAAATGGTTTGCAAAGCTCAAAAATGGCGACTTTGACGTCGATGACACGTCCCACAGCTGAAGGCCTTCTGAATTCGATGAAGATCGCCTCAAACCACTTTTGAAGGAGAACGGTCGCCGAAGCAGTCGAGAATGGGCGGAAAAAATGAACTGCGATTATAAAACGAATCTCAATCACCTCCATTCAATGGGATTAAATCAAACATCCTTACGTAAACTAATAGCATTTTCATCAATTAATCATCTAGGATAAATACTAGCTGCAATACAAGTTAGTGAATCAATATGAATAGTTTATTTTAGTTTTTATACATTTTTATCATTTAGTTTAACATTTATCTTTAATAATGAAAAGTTGGGAGCCTGGATGTCTCACGAGCTCAACGAAAAAATACAGAGAAAGTCACCTTTAAATTGTTTCTCAGCGTATCGCCCGCCAGCATATCGCAATACGTGGTCATAAACAGCGGTTTTTATACCGAATCATAACAGGAAATAAGAAATGGTGCCTATACATCAATATGAAGTAAAAAAAAGGCGTGAGTAGCTCTAGGAGATACGCCAAAGCCGAGAGTCAAGCCGGCTTTTCATCCAAAGAGGATCATGATATGTGTTTGGTGGGGCTGGGAGTGCGTGGTGGACGGGAAAATGCTCGAAAAGAATGCCACGGTTAACAAAGAGCTCTCCATTGCCCAGCTACACCGCATGAATGAGACTATTCGACTGCAAAGACATGATCGAATCATACTACTTCATGACAACGCCAGGCCCCATGTTGCACAAGTCGTCAAAGCTGCGCTCCAATAGCTCAAATGAGAGGTCCTTCAGTATCCGCCGTATTCTCCTTACCGCCTTCCGCTTTCTTTTCCGCACCTTGTTAAACCATATGAAGGGCGTTACCTTCCGACTCAATAACTCCTATGACACCAGACCAGGCGATTATTGGCGGAACGGTATCAACAAATTGGTCGAGAGGTGGGAAGACGTTGTAAACAACAACGGCGAATATGTAATTGATAATTGATTAACTTATAGCTATAAATATTGTTTTTTATTTAAATTAAAGTCTTCGGTAAAAACGCTACGAACTTATTCCCCAATGATCAGAAAGTGCCGGGAATGTTTAATTTAAACGAACCGTGCACGTAGGAACCGGTCCATATTTTTTTCTTATATTGGTAGGACTGTAAGACATACATCTGTCACTTTTTAGTGCCATCGGATCATTAGTGTCTGCCTGACCGGCCGGAAATGTGGCAAACAATTCTTAGATTTTATATGATGACAACGCGCTATCGCACCGAGCGCAGATTGTGCTGGATTATTTGACCAAACACCAAGTAAGTACCATCGTGCAAGCACGCATTCACCTGAAATGGCCCCGTGCGACTTCTTTGTGTTTCCCAAGTTGAAGTAACCACTTCGTGGAAGGAGATTTCAATCGATAGAGGAGAGCTGAAGGCCATTCCTTCGTCGGCCTACCAGGGGTGCTTGGAGGACTGGGTTAAACGTTGGCGCATGTGTGTTGCTTTAGATGGATAATATTTTGAAGAAGATAAAATAAATTTGCCTGAAATTTAACTCTATTTTGTTTTTTTTTATACATTCCCGGTACTTTCAGATCATAGGGTGTAACTAAAAATAAAGTAGATCCGTCCTATTAATTTTTCACTTCCACACCCTACAGTATAAATACTCTTATACATTTTGGAGGTCTATTTATTGTATTAATTTATATTTTTTTTTTTTTTTTTTTTTTTTAAACTAAAATATTTCTTTGCGTGAATTTTAATTGACTTTAGCCTTAATTCGCGTTCATAATACCAACCTTGCACATATCCTCTGCTACGGATCGCATCTTGGGCGTATAAAAATAAGCCGCTACCTGCGTGACTACTACCCATTCATTCACAAATTATAACGAAATAAATTCATAAGCAAAAAGTTGTTAAATGGAAGAGTTAACCACGAATTAATTTTTTTGTTGTTGCTGTAATCACTGTTTGTAAATTGCTAAATACATACATACATACATACACATGTATATGTAGTTGCATGTGTTGGTGCCTGACAATATTGGCAATAAAAAATAGAAGATTTTTTGTAAAGCGGTCACCACTTGGTAGGCAAAGTTGAACATTTATGTAAATTCCTACCAGCTTCTTAAAAATTAATGCGCCATTAAATACGCATTTTCATTTGAGCAAAAATAAAAACGTTCACCACCAATTAGAGACAAATTTCAACCCAATCCCCATTACTATTATTAATCGATTAATCGTCTCTTTGTGCGTGTTTTGTTTCAGAAATAATTTCCATTAGCATGCGCTGATAAGATATAATTAAAAAATGATATGCTTACTTCCAAGTGTTGCACGTGTATATACTCGTAGACATATCTTTTTGTTAGTATATTTGACATTAAAATGAAATTAATTTATAATTGCCAGTACGAGTAAATGATGAGTGGAGCAGCAGCAATAACAATATTTGGCATAGAAATTAAAAATGCACATCCGCCTAGGGCCTAGTAGCAGTCTTGAATTACTTTTTGATTGCATTCACCAATGAGTTGCGAAAAGGTGAGCTATTGCAAATTACTGTTTGGCTAGAAGTGACCTTCCGAACCAATAAAATAGTTTGATCTGTTAAATGCTGTGCCCGACTTTGAAATCTTCTTCATTAATCTTAGCAACCGTAAGTGGGTATGAGATGCGTTGAAAATTACCACGCGATATTGAGGCCGGCCAGTCAGTTTCTAGCTACCAGTTAAATAGTTATTGTTGTTGTTTTCTATTGTTTTTATTTTAAATTAGCACGTGGCGTGACTGTCAATTACCCACGCGGTGGGTAAGTCAAATAAAGTCTTGCAAGCAAAAATCAGATAATTTTTTATTTAAATGAGTGCCTAAAAGTGTGCACCTAATGAAATGAGTGTTAGGTGAAATATCGACGCCAGTGTAGTAGACGTTAGGCGCACAAACACATACAAATCTTCGACCAACGGAAAACAATCAAAGATGGATAAGTTTGTGTCTTAAGTCTTTTGTTTCTTGCATTGAAAGCCGAGTATTACGAATCGATTGCAAAATTATATTGCGCTTGTACTTTAATGGCAAGGAATTCAGGCAGTGCTTCAATGTTTTTGCGCACTTTTGGCTGTTTCTTGATAGTTTTTTTTTTTAATTTTTAACTTGTTCACGCTCTAAAAGGCACACTAGAACTTGTTTCGTTTAGCTAATTGACGCAATTGAATGCCACGACCCTTTCGTGTTGCACAACGTAGTGAATGAACGTATAAAAAGGCTTACATTTTTTCGTTCCACACACAGTTTTTGGATACCAACCAACGAGTCCTGCGCTCATCTTAAACAACTACCAAAGTTACAGCAATAAAATTTAAAATGTTGAAATATGTAAGTATGTCAATAAGCATGCAACATGCAAGGTAGGTATGGGACAGATGTTCATATTCATAATTACATTTTAAATATTATATTTTATTAATTTTATTAACAAAACAAAATATATATGCACCAATGCATACACCCATATACACTCACATCTCACTCATCATTAACATGCATTGTCTCATTCATTCATTAAAGCGCTAAAATTATAAATTTGCTTCGTTAAACGTTTCATTACACCTCGCTTGTGATTAATTTCACATCTTTTTATTTTCTGTAAATTTTTCATTTCCAGCTCGTTTGCATTGCCCTCTTCTCGCTGACCTTCGCCAGTGCAGACAACATCGATAAAAATGCCGAAATACGCAGCTTTCAAAATTCTGCCACCGACGCCGAGGGCAACTACCAGTTCTCTTATGAGACAAGCAATGGCATTCAACATCAGGAGGCCGGCAGTTTGGCTGGTGTGCGCGGCTCACTGAATTACGTATCGCCCGAAGGTGAACGCATCTCCTTGAGCTATACTGCGGACGAGGAAGGTTTCCATCCGGCTGGTGATCATCTGCCGACGCCACCACCAATACCAGCCTACGTGCTGCGGGCCTTAGAATACATTCGCGCACATCCACCACAACTGAAAGAGGAACAATAAGCTACGACATGCACAACAACAAAATGCTTTAAGCAAAACGGTTAGCCTGCTTGTCTAGTGGCATGTCAAAGTTGAAGAGTTAATTGACTCATATCAATTGGTTGTTTGTTGTTTGTTTTTGTGCATTTGCTCTTTGTTTTCAACGCATTATTATCTGCTCATTCGTGCAAACATATGTTTCTTTTCACGCGTACGCATCGCCATAAGAAGCGCGCGAATAGTCATTATTTGTAATTAATAGCTGAGGTTTAATAAATGAAGTGAGTAACTAATACAAAAAAATCGTATTTATGTTTATTTAAATGTTATGAATGCAGCTTGCTTGGTGACTTTTAGATCTCAGCGTACGAAATTGTAAAGAAATCTATTCGCACAAGTATTTCTATTGTCCATGGCAAGAAAGAAAAATCAGATAAGTTTGAAGAGGTGGCTGTCAGCAAGATGAGAAAGATCTCAAAATTAAATAAATAAGATAACGGTGTTTTTTCACTATACGAACAAACGCTTTTCTAATGATTTTCGACCCATCAAGCCGAAAATTGCGCTACATGTTTATGGATGAGTATTCGATGCGCAAATTTTCAAATTTTTTCATTTGAGGAATTGCTATTTGGAGCATATACTCAGCTCTAAATGGTGAAATGGCCTCGCTCTTCATTAATGAACTACCAGCATCAGTTAACGAAAATAGGTTAGTCTATAGGTGAAGTTAGGTTATGGTGGAGGCCTTCGTTAGCATACAGGCAAATTAGTAGGTGGGTAGCTGAAATGGTTGAAGTACCTCTCTGGTGGCCTACATTGAACAAACATTACAACGCTAGGTGACTAACAAGCGTACAACGAGCAGCCTGCGGAGGTATAACTGGAGCTATGAGATCGTGCCCAACAGAGGCACTAAATGTCATGCTCTACCTGTTACCAATAGACTTACAACTACGACTAACAGCAACAAATACCGCCTTCAGAGGATAAACAACCAAAGGCTTAATAGCAGCCCATCAGATTTTACTATCGCTGCTCTAGACTTCAGAATAGAGTTTAAGGTAAAGTTCCCCAAGCGAAAGGAATGGGATTTGAATTCAATGGTCAAAGAGACTACAACTGCACTTTACACTGACGCATGCAAGATGGATTGCGGTGTGGTGCTGGTGTGTATTCGAAAAACCTCAAAACTTCTAAGTCCTTCCGCCTGGGAAACTGAAATAGTATTTTTCAAGCAGAAGTTCTCGAGACGAGAGAAGCTTGCAGAATGATTAAAAACCATCTATCGGAAGTATGCATTTTTTTAGATAGTCAAGCAGTCATCTTAGCTTTAAAGTCACCTATAACCAATTCAAAAATCGTCAGACAATGCAAAGAAGAACTTAATGCTTTAGCATGCACGACAGACATCACTCTCATCTGGGTACCTGGCCATAGAAGCATAAAAGGGAATGAGAAAGCTGATGAATTGGCAAGAACGGAGGCATCCTATAACGAATCAGAAGCAGTTAAAATAGGCTGTCGCCAAGGAGTGCGCAGAAGGCAGATCTCATCGCTATTCCAGAAGCAGGCCGTAGACAGGTGGACTTACACGGATACCTGCAAATTAACTAAAGAAACGTAGCCCAATTTGTTAAAAAAGCGACGGGTTGACATTTTCAAAATTATGTCAACAATAACCGATCACTGGCCTTTTGGAGACCATGCCAGGAAGATGGGGTGGCCGTTCAACAGTAAATGTAGAAGCTGCAATCAAGAAGAGTCTATGGAAAAAGATTTTCACTATCTATGTGAATGCCCAAGTCTGGGTGCTCTACGACATAGAACGCTGGGGGAATTCTCGATGGCTAACTTAAAAGAAATTGTAGCAAAGAAAATTGACGACATATATAGATTTATAGTCAAACCAAGATGTTTCGACTAATAAAAATCAGTGGTTCTACAAGTGGTATATTAAAATGGCATCTTTTGTGCTAATTGGGTCTGGGCTGTGTCGCTCAGACAGCACCTACACCAACCAACCACTCTGGCGGCACTCCCCAAGTAGCACTAAAGCGCCGTTTTGATGCCATTATGAGACCTGCAACAGGCAGGTATCTACAGCTCACAGCCAACCAGAGCTATTGATGTAATGGAGAATATTGATGGGGCTTAGGTTGGCGCACTGCTCCAGGATGTTGAAGAATGGAGCACCCAGTGGCCTTTATTGTCTCGCTGTCAATCCTAGACATTCGCAGCGAAAGTGCTCAAGAGTCTCCTTCTCCGGAGGTTCCCACAGCTTCTGCTATGCGATTTAAATGGCAAACCTAGCTTGCCGCGTGAATTCCGAGTGTCCAATGACCAGTAAACATAACTACGAGTTTGGAAATTGAATGGCGCGGAGTTTACTGAGGGGTCCGCTTATTGTATTTGTGGCCAAAGAATTTTCAAAAATAGCAAATGAAGAAATGGAGCTCCATCTCTTCCGTGCTTTTCTGAGAAATAAGTTGCGCAATTCCCCTTTAACAACAGTCAAGAAGATATCGAGCGACGGGTAGGAGATCTCTGAGATTAATTCAGTCCACTTCCTCGCAAGCTCATCAGTAATTTCATTTCACTCTATGTACCTATGTCCTGTACACCCAAGAGATTTGATCTCCTCCTTACAGGAGTTGGTTAGTTTGGATCTGCACCATGACATCGTCAGAGCATGTTAAGGAGTTAGGGTAGTCAGAATTTTCAAAAAATTTGATTTTTTTTTGCAATTTCATAAAGTATAATATCTTAAACATATTGTGTACAAATTTGAAGTGAATCCAACAAATACTTTTCGAGTTACTCAACAATTATTAAAGGACGTTCGGCCACTCTGGAGCGTTCGAGAGCAAGTAACTGGATGCTGCAAATATGAAAGTGGCAGATAACCTTGCTAACGATAACACTCGAGAAAGTAGAATGCTACGTAGGCAACAGGAAATCGATATTGTGGAAGCTGCTATGACGGCTGAATGACTATTATATGGCCCAGGAAGAGATGGCACAGTGTAAGTAATTAAATAATTCGTATAACTTTACATGAATCGATAGCAAAATTTTAAATGCATTTTTCTCAAAACTCTGTTTTTTGAACTGGTGATCACTGTAACTTAAAAACTCCTTGGTAGATTTCAATAAAATGTATACTGCTTTTGAAAAACATAGAAAACTCGTGCCTGATCGATGAATTTCTTTTTTTCAAAAATTTCGATTTTTTTAACAATTAATTGTCGGGTTTTTCTCGAAATTCTGAAAAATATTTCTTACGGCCGCCATATTCTTATTTTGAAAACAAACAAAAAGTTTCGATCAGACACAAGATTATCTATTAATAAAACTAATGTCCCTTTTCCGATTGATTGAATCTCCAACGACTTGTCATGATCACCGCAGGGACTTCTGGAGAAACGGACTCCACACAACCAGAGATAACTTTTACAATTATACATTTTTTCTTTTGAAATTGTGCTAAAATCAAGTTGAAACATGATGTATTAATGCTATATTTTTATTGTTGTAAAATTATTGAAAATCATAATTTTTCGGGCCTCTGACTACCCCTAACCTCTTAATATCTCCCTCGCTTCCACCTTCCCTAAACATTTTCGATGGGAAGTAAGTGCAAAATGGCATTCAAGGTAGCACTGTTCTACATGCTCCAGTGATGCCAATGCAAGCAGTCCCTTGCACCTTCCACAGTTTAGCAATATTATAGCCCTTCCGAAGAGCTTCCCACCAAACCAGACGTTCAGTATTAAAATTGCCTGTGGCTTGAGTCCCTATTTTCTGCCGAACATTCAACAACTTAGTAATTTAACATTTTAGCAAATTAGTAATTACTCACTAAATTAAATAACTGGTTGTGCATTTTTATATTTTCCGTAAATATTTTCTTGGTTTTATTTGCTTTTCCTTGCGCGCATATTGTTTTCTTCTCCACCTCTTGCATCAACGAAATAGTTCAGTGCTGCAAGTGGCTAAGTGGCTATAAAATTTTATTCAAAAACACCATTGCTCCATGAAAACTGGATACATATGAAAATTTTAAGTAATTTTCTTTTTGTTTATTTTTTATTTGTTACCAGTTCCCACCATCCATGGCACTCACGTGAATCCGTCAGTTCAGCGATATCATTGTTCCTCATTGATGGCTCGTTGATTTCCATACAAACTCATTAACTTGCACATCTTGCCGAAATTCCCATGGCAATAAAATTAAACCACTAAGACGAAAATTTTAATAAAAGAGGTGCCAACTGGTTTTTTTGCTTGCTTTTCATCACTTATGCTTAAATCTCTCGGGATTTGTTCAGTGAATGCCTTTTCAAAGCTCGAATGCATTATGTCATACTCTTTTGTTATCCGTTTGTTAACTAAAAAGCATTTTTATGAAAATAAAAACTTGCAATATAAAAGCACTTAAAAAGCAATGTGTGCTTCAATAGATTTATGTAATTATTTAAATTTATTTGTTAACTTTGTTTTATTATTACATCGATCGCCTCTTTGAACGAATTCGCCAAAGCCCACTGGCATTTTGAATGCTGAGGAATTAAGATTTGAATTCGTTCCCCAAAATTAGTGTGAAATAAAACTCTAAATCATGCAATCCTGACATGAAGCAATAACCAAAGGTGATGTAAGATGTCTTATTTTCACCCTGTATCAGCCAGCTTGAGCTACTTTATAAATTCATAATATCCCCTTGAAAAACTATTTCACAGAAAATGCTAAAGTAAAAATACTCAAAAGTATCGAAATGAAAACTTTTGCTAAAAAAAGTTAGTAGGCAATTCTACAATAGATCGCCTACTTTGATTTGACTTTCGCATCTTTCAATATACCTTAAGGGGGTATTCTAGTCTAGAGGCCCGAACGAATCATTTTTTGACGGTGAATAAAAAAAAAAGCTATTGATATTTTTACCATCCATTTTTTAATCATTTATTTATTTTTATATTAAGAGCACACAAAATGAATTTAAAAAAATTCATGCAATTATGCGTCCTTGAAGTGGAAGGGGAAAACAAAGGCAATGTTCTCGTCGTCACGATTTCTACCCTTGTGGTCATTTGAAAAAAAAGATGGCAAATTCTTAATTAATATGAATGTCATTATCGAATGTCGCAGAAAAAAAGGGAAACAAATTTTTTTCATAAAATGGCAGTTACTCAAAAATTGAGGTCGATTCTTCTCTAATTTTTAAGCTTTCTCGAATTGTTTACACACATTAAAAAAATTGAAATTTCCAGTTTTTCGTACGTCATCCGATAGAGATATATTTAGAGAATATTCATGATAAACTTCAAGCAAATCGTTTAATTAGAACTTGAGATATCGTGCCGACCGTATCGAAAGAAGTAGTTTCGAGAAAAGCACGTTTAAAGTTCGCCTTCCGCTCAAACAAGTCTAGCTGCCACGTCATTAAAATAGTTTTAACTTCGAAAATAATTCGAATTTTGAAAAATCCTTTTAGGGAGATATTTTTGAATACTTGAACTATCGAATTTTGAAAAAACAAATTTTCGATTTTTTCAAATTTCTAGACTAGAATACCCCCTTAAGATACCATAAAGGAAAGCTTTTGAAACACTAAATTTTTCTTAATAATTCTCGAAGAAGATGCCTATGATTTTTTTAGTAATAATAATTTTTGATTTGAATCTTTTAAAAGACTAAATAGGCCAAAACCAAGCTGTGCATTGTTGCACAAAAAATTTGAAAAAGGTGACATCTGCCTTTTCAAACGGGCATACAAGTAAGCAAAAATAATATTGGGTCTGGAGCCGGATGGTACTTAAACGGTAGTAATAAGTATCACTATGCTATGGAGAAAAGGCAACTGTTTTCGAAACGGAAATGTTTGCCATCCTGAGAGTACCCGAATGGATAATCGAGAAGAGATGGAGCGCGAAACAGATTGGAGCATGCGAGGCAAACCTCAAAGATTGTTCAGGAATGTAAGAAGAAGCTTAATTATGTCCCAAGATAGAGCAGGCTTGCACTTATATGGGTTCCAGGACACTCCAGGTGGTCAAGGAAACGAAATTGCCGATGAATTGGCCAACCGTGGATCAGCGGTTCCCCACAAGAACCAGAGCCAATAATCGGAATCAGTTCCGCCGGAATCATGAATTGGATCAGCGATTATGGATACAATTTACATAGAGAGCGATGGTCTGGTCTAGAACGCTGCAGAACTGAGAAGTCCTTTGTGACAAGCCCGAACAGAAAACCGTGCGACTTTCTGCTAAAACTTGGAAGGAAAGACGTTCGGTTGATGGTCGGTATTATTATAGGACACAATCCATGAGGTCAGCATATGACCACCATTGGAATCATTTAGAACCCAATGTGCCCGTCTTGCTAAGAGGAGGCGGATAGCACTAAGCATTTTCTTGGTGAGTGTTCTGCATTTGCTAAAGCAAGGCTACGAGTTTTGGGTTCCGATGTCATGAGAATGAGTAATATTCGTTCTCTAAAACTGGAGGATATTTACAGATTTACCAAAGAATCTGGAAAATTCTCACAGGACTAACTACCTTTATCTCTGTATCTATTCTTTCCTATCTCTTTCTCTGATAATTTTCTTCTTTCCTCCTTGACTATCTACCCTCTTTCCAGAGCTCTAAATACAATGGGCTTTTTTAGCCTGTGTATTTTAGGAGCCACCAAATCTCTTGGTGCTCCTTGGCTCGACCAATTCAAATTTCATTTTTCAAGTGCCTCATTACATGCAGTCGAATTGCGATACGTACCAAAGGTGCCTCACAACTTCAAGTTCTTGTATTTACAGTAGTTCATCCAGATTTCCCAAACTTCTGTGAACCGCTTAACTCTTTTATCAAGTATTCCAAACTGAAAAAACTCGTAAATCAATTCGTCAAGAATATTAAGCAGCACATCCGGAAGAAGGAAAACTTTCAGTGAAACGTTGGTAAGTTGAAAGTAACTTTCTAAATAGTTTCACTTTCCGATAATTCCAGTCAGACCATGTAAGTTTCCTTTTCGAAGTTGGTTGTTGGCATTTTAATTTTTTGGACGTTCACTAGTGAAATTTTTTAACAGCAAAATTTATTGAAAATGCGCTGTCCATTTCTAGTGCAGCAAATCGAATTGAAATACATACATACGTATGTTAGCTTGTTGACGGGTTGTCTGAATGCAATAGGAAATCACTCGCCTGCATTTTTTAATAGTATGCAAGCCACAGAGTTTTTAATTTTTTCTGAATTTTTTACTTCTCGAAAAGTGATCATTGAACTTGCAAACGAAGCCACTCTTCTTGCGCTTCTCGCATGTCGGTTACTGGAGACGTCACATTGCTGACATAGCCGACACATTTTTTTTTCTTTACCGTATTTTACTGTTACTACTGTTGCCTACTTAAATATTTTTAAAATATGATATCTAAATGTGTTTGATAAATAAAAATATGTAAACTGGTAATACACATAAAATGCGGCAATAACATTTTTAAGGTCCTCACTAGCAATGTGGTTTTAGTTAAAAATATTTGAGCTCCATCACCAATTAAAAGCCAACCCAACTGTAATCTACGATAAGTTAATACGAATTTACGATAATCTGAGCCATTAACCTGCTAACCGGTCAAGCAGTAAAATTCTACAATTTTGTTTTCGATTTTTTCAAAGTAAAAATGTACGGAAGCGGCAAATTTGTAGACGAGAATAAAAACCAGATATGAACATTTTTGGTGTTAAGTAAGCAAAATAACTGAAACCAGCAAAAAATTGAATCATCTTCCCAATGAAAACCACATTCTGGCAAGTAGCACGTTCTCATATTAAGTAATAATAGACGGCCAAGATGAGCAGGCAAAAAATCAAATTTATCACTAATGAAGCCAAATTAACGTAGCTTACAACTTTATATATTATGATTAGTATAAAAATGCTACGTGATTTTAAATCATAGGCATATAACTGAATTATACCAAAATTGGGGTAGTGTAGTTTCAATAAAGCTCAATGCATAACCAGATCTAGTCACTGAACCAGCGCACAGGGGGAAGATTCCATATATTTAACTGGAATTAACTTCACTTTGGATGTTCTAATTTCGAGTGATTCTAATAAGTATATATATATTTTCCCGAGGCTCCTAGATGGAGCATAGGGCCTCAATAAACAAATTATAATTTATTTTATCTAAGGCTAAACATTTAATTTCGTTCCATGCACGTCCTGCTTTTCTTGTTTCTGCGTCGACCTGACGCCTCCACGTATTGGCAGGTCTCCCACGTCTGCGGCTGCCTTGGGGCTTCCAATCCAGTGCTGTTCTTGTTATGTCATCGTGGGGCTTTCTCAACGTGTGACCGATCCATTTCCACTTACGGCGTAGAATTTCTATGTGGACTGGTGTTTGCTTGGACACAATCCAGAGACCAGCGTTACTAATAACCTGGGGCCAATATATGCGCATAATCTTGCGTAGGCAACGATTAAGAAAGGTTTCCAGCGACTGTAGTACATATGCCGATATGTTCCAAGTTTCATACCCATACAACACTACGGATTTCACGTTGGCATTGAAAATCTTGAGTTTGGTATGCCTGGAGATGTGAGACGCTCTCCACACCTTATCCAACATGCCAAATGCAGAGCATCCCTTGGATATACGGTTACGTATGCCAGCCTCTGACCCGCCGGTTTTGGAGATAATGCTTCCCAGGTAGCAGAATTCATCTTCATCTTCCAGGCCGGCAATCTGAAGAGCTTGCGATTCGCTGGGGTTGATGGACATAACTTTAGTCTTCGCGATATTGATTTTTAGTACAGTTTGTGCTGCGGCCTCGCTCACCGCATGAAGTTTTGCTGATATGTGCGAATATTTATGCGTCAGCAGACATTGTCGTCAGCATAGTCTAAATCCTCCAGGTGGCCACACATACCCTAGGATATGCCTCTGTTAGTCGCACAGGCTTGCCTCATTACTAAATCCAGAACTAAATTGAAAAGCAGCGGAGATAGTACGCAACCCTACCTCACACCGGTTTGCACCTCGACCCGGTTACTTAGAACGTTTTCGTGTTTGACGCGACAGCAAGCGCCCGCGTACAACTCTTTGATGATATTGATTATTTTTTCAGGCACTCCTTTGCGGGCGAGCGCTTTCCAGATAGCTTCGTGCTTAAGAGTATCGAAAGCTTTCTCGAAGTCGATGAAGCATAAATAAAGAGGCGTCTGCTACTCTACTGACTGCTCCGCGATTACTCGCAAGGTTTGATTCTAATGCTAATCGAAAAATAGCTTTCTGCTCATTTTACCCTTGGCTGTACTTTACTCAAACTTAAGATATTCTTAAAAATGAAGAATTCTGTTTGTTCCATTCAGTTGTGAGTTACAGGGCAATAACAATGGAAGTCAACAAAGGGAAAATTGGGTATATTTTAAAATTTTTCTTTTATTAAGGCGAAATTGCAAGCCTGATCGCTGAAATTGTGAATGGTGGCTATGGTGCCGATACTACAGCTAATTATGAGCAATTTTGATTTTAGTCAGACGTTTTTAATGCTAAAGAAACTGTTAAAAATGTCGTTAAAATCACAAAAATAATCGAAGTTAACCGCCATGTATTCGTAGTATCGTTCAAGAACTAAAGATCGACCATAAAACAGTTTTAAACTATTTGCGGAAAAATTGCGGATTCCTTTTTCCCAAAGAAGACAAGTCGGATTTAATTTTTTTTTTAATTATTTCCACTAAATATTGGCCGTCGGCTACACTCTTAGAATCTGGCCTCCGTACTTTGAGTTACTCGCTGGAGAGTGATGTCTGGATGCCATTAACCTTACGAACGATATTTTTTTAGTGCTGAAATGGGTGCTGGGTTCGTTCCGTAGATTTTACTTTTGAGATAGGAGTAAGATCGGGCGACCTCGTTAGAGAAGAGTTTGTAAGAGAAAAAATCACGGAGCATTGCTATGGTCCTTATGGCCGTGTTCGGCGAAGCCTCATCTTACTAAAACCATATGTAGCTACTCTAGGAAAGATGTACTCTCATTATTGGCGGAATTGCTTGCTCTTGAAAAAAATATGTACATCAAATTATCACTTTCGGTCTGTGGAGTGGCTGTTGTAGTTTTAATAGGGGATTCTGTACTTTAGGTGACCATCAGTGGGAATTTTACTTATTTAAACTTCCTTTTAAAAATTCAATTCAGAAATTTTTATGCAAGAATATCGTTCATCTTAAAGGCTTGCATGATTTGAATTTTGAAGAGGTGAAGTCTGCGAGCTTTACTCAATATTTTATGCACATCTATTTTTAGAAGTCCTAGGGCAGCCGCTCTCTTGCCCACAAACTCTGCATCAGTCTCTCGTTTGTTCTCGATGTCCGGCTGGGTCTCAGTCGAAGGATGCGTACGTGCGAAAGTACGTTATTCACTCGCCTACTGCGACATCCTGTCTAATTAACCCATACGAATACAGAAGCTAGCGCGCATCACTCCCCGCTCATACACTCAGCGGTTAGGGATAAACTTTAAATTTATAACCTAATTCTGCCACTGGAACCCTGTATTTAGTTAGAAGCATATCAAATTAAATGTAAAAGCCCTTAAGCTGTTCACATTCCAAGCTGCAAAGAAATTTTCGAATTTGCTTCGTACTTCTGCATGCCGACTTCAGTTCACAAAGTTTTACTTTAAATATTAATAAAAAAAATTACGTACGATTGGAGCTCTGGATGCACGCAACATATATAACCACATTGTTGCCTTGCACACTAATGAAGTCTGAAAAAGCCTTGGCTCCTCGAAGATTGGCTCTATGGTGATATATGACATATTCCACTGATTTCATTCAAATTTAATCTCGTGCTACAAATCAAACGGTTCATGTCAAAACTATTCGAATTTTTAATCAAAATTCCATCATTTGCAGACTTTATAAGTTGATTGCAGCTGGATTCATGAAATGAAATTTCACACTGCGCCACGCCAACGAGTAATATAATTTTTAACAGTAAAAAATTTGATTATGCATGCACTGACATAACAACATTCTAACTAATGGTCGAATATTCGAATTGTTAATAAATCATTAATTAACGGGTTAGCTGTGCAGTCAATAGAACCAAAGACTTAAGTAGCGAACTCGGAAAATATATCTGAATATTAATTAATTGAAAAAGTCCGTGAATAAACTTCTAATTCTTATGCTGCAAACTCAAATAAACACCAGGCTGATGTTCTTTTAATTTTATATTAGGTGCACAATTAAGTTCTCGCTGTTTGTCAATAGATGCCGCCAACAGTGTGTGCTAGTCGATTCTAACATAACCTAAACGTCATAAGCCAAGCTTAGACATATGGTAAACCAACTGCTTCGACCCATTAGTGATTTTGTTTTGGTATCATATACTTTTGGTTTTGTGAAAATGTCTGATTTTGTGCCGAATAATCGTCATTTTCGGGAAGTGTTGATTTTCCTCTTTCATTCGGAAAAAAACGAATGGAGATGCTGCTTTAAGTGAAACAACGTGTCGAGATTAGTTCCGTCGCTTCAAAGACGGTGATTTTAATGTTGACGACCGTCCGCGTGAAGGAAGGCCAAAAACCTTCGAAGACGCTGAATTGGAGGCATTGCTCAATGAGGATCCGTGTCAAACGCAAGAAGAGCTTGCTTCAGTATTAGGAGTTACCCGCCAATCCATTTCCAAGCGATTGCATGCTTTGGGAATGATTCAGAAACAGGGGACTTGAGTTCCTTATGAGTTAAAACCAAGGGATGTTGAACGTCGTTTTTTCGCCTGTGAATAACTGCTCCAGCGGCAAAAAAGGAAGTGTTTTCTTCATCGCATCGTGACGGGTGATGAAAAATGGGTTCATTACAGCAATCCAAAGAAAAGAAAGTCATGGGGACTGCCCGGTCATGCTTTTACGTCGTCGTCTCGGCCGAATATTCACGCTGCGAAGGTTATGCTATGTATTTGATGGGACCAAGTTGGTGTTATTTATGTATTATGAACTATTAAAACCAAGCGAACCGATCACTGGAGATTGGTATCGACTTCAATTGATGCGATTGAGCCGAACACTGCGCGAGAAGCGGCCGCAATACGCGGAGATGCATGATAAAGTGATTCTACTGCATGACAACGCTCGGCCTCATGTTGCCGAACCCGTTAAAACCTAACTGGAAACACTGAGATGAGAAATCCTATCCCAACCGCCATATTCTCTAGATATTGCGCCGTCCAATTATCACCTGTTCCGATCGATGGCACATGGTCTAGCTGACCAGCAGTTACATTCATATAAGACATCAAAAAATGGATTGATCCTCATCAGGATAGCCTCAAAAAATGAACAGTTTTACCGCGACGGCAAACGAGATCTACCAGAAAGATGGGAAAAAGTAGTAGCCAGCGATGGGCTATACTTTTAATGATTCACTTGTAACCATTTTTTCAGAATAAAGTTGTATTTTCATCAAAAAAACAGCGAGAACTTAGTTGCGCACCAATAAAATAATGAAAGATTAAGTAAAAAAAATATATAAATAATATAAAAAATAAACGAATGAGATGTCTCTTTTATGAGATGTAGTTCCATGCATTTTCATGTTTCTCTGAACTTTATTCCCTGTAGGGGACATTTTTCTTTAATTAACAGAAAGAGCCGGTACTGAAAGAAGTGTTTTAAAAGAAATTTAAATTTATTTTTTATTATTTAAAAAAAAATATGCCATGTATTGATATGGGTTTATTTGAAGAAAACGAAGGACTACTATTTTAATATAGTAGTACATCCAGAGTGTGCCATCTACACTTTACACACGAGAGCTATAGTGAAAATTCATCAATTTCGATTTCCTCTGGTTAAAATTTTATTTGCAAGTTCAGCGATAAGAAATAAAAAACTGAAATAAATAAAAATATTTCATATTATAGTGTTTACTACTTAGTAAATAAATAAATTTATAAATAATAATAGCAGCAAAAAAATGTTATTTTATTATTTAATGGCTGATAAGATGATCACCATTTCCAGCGCTACATATTTGGGCTCTTTTTTCTGCATTTTTCCTTTCATAACATCGTCGATTTCTACCCAAATACTAGCCGTAAGATAGTAAAATGTTTGAAGTTTATGAATTGTACACCTTTTCCTCTAAGTAGTCCCATTAAAAAAAGTCCGATACAGTTTAATCGGACGAGCGAGAAGGTCACTCGAAATCGACGTATTTGGAGATGAGTCGCCGAGAGAACATTGCCACACTTCCTAGAGCATATCTAATACTGTACTTCAGTCTGTTAAAAAATCGAAAAATTTAGGTGTAATTTTTGGCAGGTTTTTTTCATTTAAAAGTCACACTAAACTCATTTTATCAAATTCATATTCTTTCTTAGGCTTTGTAGCTCAAATTTCAAAGTACGGCTATGAAAAATTACATATTTTATTCTCCACCGTGGGCACGTCTACAGGTAAAATCTGCCAAACAGTCGATTCCTGAATGGATAGTTGTTGTTCAGCACCACTTTGAGCTACAGCAGCAATATTTTCAACAGAACGTCCAGTTTTTGGCTATCCAGTCCTTTTTCTACTCTCGACAGAACCAGTTTCATGAGATTTTTTCAGCAGCAATTTCGGATTATTTCCATCAAAAAAATTACGAAGAGTCAATAATTTTAGCTTGTTGTTCTATGGTACAAAATTGTCCATCTTTCTACTTGACAAATGTCAAAGATGACATAAAAAAGGTACCGTCAAGAAATTTTTCACTACTGATATTTAAACGGTCGCGGAGACCAAGAGCTCGAAAATGTAGGGTATTTTCAGGAATTTTTTTACAATAAAAAAATTAAAAACGGTATTTAAATTTTTTAGGCTTTTTATTTAACTTCTTCTACTTGCAAAAATAGTTTTTAATTTTAATAATTTAAAAAATGGCGCTGAAGTTGACCTTCCCAAAAAATTGGACCTTTACGGTGTTGTCCATTTTGGCTCTTCTATTTATCTGAAACACAAAAGTCCCTATGTACTAGAATCAAAAAAAAAAAATTTACAAAATGGCGCGGTTTTGAATTTGACACTCTAAAAACCGGGTTTTTCAGTTTTTTAATCAAAAAAGTATGAAAGAATTGAAATAATAATATGGTTCTAGTACTGGCGATAGCCATTGATGTTGTGAACAACATATTAAAATTTCAGACGATTCAGTTGGATAGTTTTTTTAACAACACCAGGTTGGAAGTCGTTTCGAGATAAATGAGTTTGAAGTTTCAGGTACAGGAGCGCGCGGACCGTTAATGAGCTGTGGAAGCTATAATATTGGGATGTTCCGCATGAAAATTTGACAGTATATTCTTAAGATACTATACTTCCAAAATATCGAAAAAACAAAAAATCGATTTTTTAAAATTTCTAGACCACCGGATCCCCTTTTTGAAATACCATTTACTTCAGCTGTCTAGTTCACAAGTGTCAAATATGATTGGCGTACGTCGACGTTTGGAAAAATTATAAATCTTCCAATAGGATGATTCATTTTGCGCCACCTTGTATAAATGTAGGAGTACGCAATATATATATAATTGGCGCTTACCTCCTTTTTACGTCTTGCTGTTGTTCCACAAATGGAGGGGCCTACAGTTTCAAGCCGACTCCGAACGGTTGATATTTTGTATGAGGAGCTTTTTCAGGGCAAAAATACACTCGGATGTTTGCCATTGCCTGCCAAGGAGCAACCGCTATTAGAAAAAACTGTTTCTATTATTTTGGTGTTTCATGCACCGAGACTCGAACGTATGCATTTCCAAACGGTAGTCACGCACCAAACCATTCGGCTACGGCAGCCGCGCACACAATAGTCCATAAAATTAACGGTCGCTCAACCAGCATGAAAATTGATTTAGAAAACTTGATGTTCAATGATTAGCATTCAATCGTTTGGAATAATAAAATACTCAAATATTGCAGATGCTATGGTAGATAATAGGACTATGAATAACTTCGTGCGGTTTTTTTTCGAAATTTGAAACTTTATTGACGTAAAATGGTTACAAATTTAATATTCAAAATATTGTCCATCGCTTACTACTACTTTTTCCCATCTTTCTGGCAATTCACGGATTCCCTTTGTGAAAAATTCGGTCGGTTTTGCCGCAATCCACGAATCGATCCATTTTTTGACTTCATCGTAATTACGGAAGTGCTGGTCAGCCAGGCCATGTTGCATCGATCGGAAGAGATAGTAATCGGATGGCGCAAGGTCTGGACTATACGGCGGGTGGGGTAGGACATCCCATTTGAGCGTTTCTAAGTATGTTTTGACCACTTGTGCAACATGTGGCCGAGCATTGTCATGTTGCAAAATAACTTTGTCGTGTCTATCGGCGTATTGCGGCCGTTTTTCTCGCAGTGCTCGGCTCAAACGCATCAATTGTCGTCGGTAGACATCCCCCGTAATCGTTTCATTCGGTTTCAGTAGCTCATAATGCACAACACCCAGCTGGTCCCACCAGATACACAGCATAACCTTCAGGCCATGAATATTCTGCGCCGACGTCGATGTTGAAGCATGGCCAGGGTATCCATACGTTGCCCGACGTTTTGGATTGTCGTAATGGACCCACTTTTCATCGCCAGTCACAATTCGATGCAAAAAACCCTTTCTTTTGTGCCGTTGAAGCAGTTGTTCGCATGCCATAAAACGGCGTTCAACGTCTCTTGGCTTCAATTCATACGGCACCCAATGGCCTACCTTTCGGATCATTTCCATGGCTTTTAAACGTTTGGAAATGGTTGATTGATCAACTCCCAAAGTTTTTGCAACCTCTTCTTGCGTTTGAGCCGGATCTTGATCGAGCAATTCCTCCAATTCGGTATCCATGAACTTTGGCGGCGCACCCTCGCGTTCTTCGTCTTCCAAGCCAAAATCACCACTTTTAAAGCGTGCAAACCACTTCTGGCACGTTCGCTCAGATAGAGCATGCTCACCATAAACTTCCACCAAGATACGATGACTTTCGGCTGCTTTTTTCTTCATATTAAAATAATGAAGAAGAATTCCCCGCAAAAACACATTATTTGGCACGAAATTCGACATTTTCAAGTGTGGTAAAAATATTGTTGTTTACGCTTCAAATAAAAAACTTATACTGACGTTTGTGCCTTACGACAGTAGCTCTCCAATGAATGTTTGGAAATGTGGATCGATGGAATAATAATCAAGTTACGCCATCTGTTGTAAAACCGCACGAACTTATAAATAGACCTATTATATACGAGTAGATATATATTATTAAAAAATATTTGTGACACCATCACACAAAATTATCATTTTATTACCAAATTTTGTTTATCAATAAAATGATAGTAACACTTCCGCCCCAACCAAATATACAAATGAGTAACCACGCGTGAATTAGAATATTTTCGGCTTCGTCCATGCAAAGTTTAAAAATAACGAGATTCAAATCATTTTTGGACATACCACTGCATTCAGCACATTGTTCAAAGTCAATACGCACACTTTTTAAGGCATTCTTTACGACCATTTGAGGTGTTATATACGTACACACATACATACCTATGCATATGCAAATCAGAGTATTTGTACGCATAAAACGGTTGGCGGATTTGCATTTCCATGCATAAAAAATACGATTTTTTTTTGGAATTTTTAGCTTAATCTTATATATCTAAAATAAACGCTAATTAAATGAACGCTTTGAATGGATTTGTTATTCATATTAAAAAAAAAACAATTCTATATTTTAGTTCGGAATTTTCATATTTTGTTCTTAACGACTGTTCACTTTGTTCCTAACGAATGCTACATACAACACTGAAGGGCATATTAACTTTGATTTATATATGTAAAATGCATTTGTGAGAAAAAACTCAAGATGCATGACATAAATTGAAGAACGAACTTGGCCAAAAAATGTCAAGGCACCTGCTATTAAACTCTAATCAATAGAATAAATAAATATCCATACATAAATATGTTAAAAATTCTTTTTCAATGAAATTTTTTTGTTATTTTTTTAAACCTTTAAAATTTGACGTCAGCTTGGTGTTTTGGAAGCTTATATGCGCTAATATTGGTTTCTACCATTCTTTAAAATGCTCTATGGTATCTTGGCTTAGAGGACGACGGTAAATTGAATGATGTATAATAAGAGAGTTTGGAGTGTGCCGAGTTTTGCAGATTTAACAAAAATACTTTGTACCATCACACAGCAACACGAGAAAAAATACTAAGCCGTTCGCGATCGAGTTAGGGTCGCTTTTTTATTGAGATTTGTTAAAATTTAAGTGGTCTTTAAAAACATGAAGAAAAAGTTTTTTCTAATAGCGGTCACCACTCGGCAAGCATTCACAAACCTTCGAGTGTATTTCTGTTATGAAAAAAGCTCCTCATAAAAAAAATCTTCAGAGTCGGCTTAAAATCTAAAATTTTTCACTACAATACAAATAATTCCTTTTTTAGATCTATTTTATCTTTAAAAAATTAAAAAATGTATTTATAAAAATGTTAAAAAGAACCAAAAAAAAACTCTATACCTACCAAAATGTTCAAAAGCAAATAATTTTCAAAATTGTTATATTTTTTTTTTGTTTTTTAAATTTAGTCAATAGTCAGGCCTACAAATAACCAATTTTTAGAAGGTTCGACGACAATGCCCAAAATACTACGATCACTAGATATGGAATCTCTCAAAGCAAAATGAAAAAAGGCTGGAATATTTTTCCAGCTGATTTTAATTTGATATTTCATGATAAGACTTAAAATTAATTTGATTCGGGCTTAGATAAAAATAAAGATTAAGGCAGGACGACATCCAGATCGAGACTATTAAAAGGGAGACTTAGTAATAGGAGCATAATTTGAACAATTTGAATTAGAAATTTTAACATGCAACGAAAAGTGAAAACTCAAAACTCTTTGGAGAATAGGGAAGTTTATCTGTTCCAGTAGATCTGAATGACAAGTATGTCAAAGATAAACTACAGTGAGTGTTTTTTTTTTTTGTTTTGTTGTTTTTTGGTAGGGCCTAAAATGCCTTCGCACCTACAGCGACCATCGCTTACTGCGTCGAGTTGTACGGCGATTAAAACAATCCCTCCTCCTGTTCTGGAGATACTCCGTTCCGGGGCTACTTTCTACATTAATTCGGATCGGCCCAGAACGACGTGCATAAAATAGATGATAGACGTGCCCACATCTGGATCCACCATGCTTACAGCCTGCTGCATGCTACAGGGTGGGCCATATAGCGTTTGCCTTTGAACCACCTTTTTTTTAAGAATGGTAACACAAATGACATGTCAAATGTGTTCATAATTTACTTAAGGGTTTGACATTTACGAAATGGGACGCTATACGCTTGAACAAAATTGGGAAATGTTGAAAACCTATTTCCAAAGTGGTGAGTCTTCTACTCAAACTGAGAGAAATTTTAAAAAAAATTCCAAAAAAAAGATTTTCCAACAAGTCATTGTGGATCAATTTGTTAATCGTGTTCGTGAAAGTGGATCGTTAATGGATAAAACAACACGTAAACGTGCTCCTACAGTGCGTACACCCGAAAACATTGCTGCTGTAGCCGAAAATGTGCGTGAACATCCAACAACCTCAACTCGTCATCGTTCTCAAGAATTGAACATTTCACGCCCTTCTTTGAGGAAAATTTTGCATAAAGACTTTTAAGAAGGCTTACAAAGTTCAATTGGTGCAAGAACTGAAGCCTAATGACCATCCAATACGTTTTCGGTTCGCTCAATGGGCAGAAAATCGTTTGACCGAAGATGAGCATTTTTACCGAAAAATCATCTTTTCTGATGAAGCTTATTGTCACATCGGTGGCTACGTCAATGAGCAAAATTGTCGGATTTGGGGCTCAGAAAATCTACACGTTACTGTAGAGAAGCAAATGCATCCACAACGAGTCACTGTTTGGTGCGGTTTTTGGTCTGGCGGCATCATCGGGCTATTTTTTTTCGAAAATGAGCGAGGAGCCGCGGTTACAGTAAATGGCGAGCGATACCGTGGCATGCTCAACGAGTTGTTTCCAAGAGGATGACATGGACGAAATTTGGTTTCAACAGGACGGTGCAACTTGTCACACTGCCAAAGTTACACCCGAACTTTTGGCTACCGTTTTTGAAAACCGAATAATCAGCCGAAATTCCGATATCAATTGGCCGCCTCGGAGCTGTGATTTAAGCCCGTTGAACTATTTTTTGTGGGGAGCCGTTAAGGGCAAATGCTATGCGAACCATCTAGAGACGATTGATGCTTTAAAACAAGAAATCGAAGTTGCCATTCATGAAATTGGAGCCCAAACAATCGAAAATGTGCTTAAAAATTGGGTTGATCGAATGGCCTACTGTAAAGCCAGTCTTGGCAGTCATTTGAACAATATTATTTTTTATTCATAAATGACAATGTTCAGTCTTCAAAATAAAAAAAAGAATTTGAAAAAATATTAATTAATTTTTTTTTTGATAGCCTATTCAAAAAGCAAAGTTTACATGGCCCACCCTGAATAAGCTCGTCTTCTTATGTCTCTGTCTCTGAAGCTGCGCTTCAGTTGTATTGCGTCGAGGTCTATCTCTTTTCTAATACGCCTTCATTACAAGAGCCATCTGTCGAAACTAAAGAACGTGTGTTCGGCGTCATCGCTCGGTACTTCACAGTATATGTAACTGGGGTCGTTTACCTTACCCATGCGATATTGGTATTTCCGGAAGTATTTGTTGACCCAGGGGAGCTGAGTCATGAAACACGCCTTAAGGAAATTAATTTTGGCCGAGTTCCTTTCTTCTGCTAATAACCGGTGCCAGTTGGACACAGTGAAGCCAAGTCCTCCCGCACCTTATCTTTCCAGCGTAGAGAAGGCATTCCTCTTCCTTTGCTATCACCACTTGGTCCCGTATCGATTACTTTCAGAGCCAGAGCGTTTGTATCCATTCGGGCGACATTACCCAGCCAACGGAGCTGCGTCTTTATCCGCTGGACGACATATATATCGTCGTAAAGCTCATACTGTTCATTGTTCGATCTCCTAAGATACTCCCCGCCGCCACGTGCAAAATTCCAAAATGGTTTTCTCAAACACTCCAAGAGACGCCTCATTGGATCGATTTTCTAGTATAAGGATGGTTGAAGTCTTGCACATAATGTCGTGGAGAGTCCAATTTGGAATAGACCTTTGGAATAATGAAACTAATGTGATCAACAAAGGAGAATTCTAAGCCAAGAACAATAGCAATGTAGATCCAAAAATTCATTTACTGACGGAAAGACGAGCATTAGATATCGTATCAGTAGAGGATATTAGGGGCTTTAGCGAAGGTCATATGGAAACGTTTAATGATATTAAGTGACAACTTGTTTCTGCTACTCCATTCGGGTATATTGTTTAACTCACTTTGTAATAACGAAATATCCGAGTTGCATATAATTCTGCTGAAAATTTTCAAATCATAGAGCAGAAATTTTGCGTGGATAAAAAAGACACGAAGGTTACTAATAATAAGCACAAATAATAACGCATCAAGAATGCTACTTTGAGGAACACCAGAGAGGTCCCAACGAATGGCCGTGATTTGATATTACCAATTTCGGCATATGGGATTCGGTTAGAGAGAGAAGACCTTGAAATTAAAACTTTAATGACTAAATGGACGGCTGCTATTAAACTATTAAACAGTTACTTAACGGGATCTGGAGAACATGAAATCACATTTATTGTGTCGATAAATTAATCTGGAAACAGAAAGTAGGTAATTATGACAAATAATTCAGCGTAAAAGTGGGCGTTGAGACTGTAGGTATAAATTAGCCATAAAGAGACCACGCATAATTAATAGAGCAAGACGGTTCGAGAACGCACTTCGGTTCATATATTGTCTATAAAAATGCTTCACAAACGCACTTAAATTACTGCAATAGTGGCAGTCGTGGCATTCTGTTCAGAGCTTGCGCTTCAGCTCCCCTAGGAACTACGAGATTGCAACAGCTTTTTCTCCGACGGGGTATATGCCTCTGTATCACTCGCATATTGAGTTAAGCTTTATCTTAAGTTTAATAAAGGAACAGGGTCTGGTTGAGGTATTGCAATGAGTCTTGCGAAGTCGAAGTGCAAACCTCCAATATATCTAAATCTAAATCTACCACTCTTAGCTCTGATGTGAATATCAAATTCGCTTCATGTAAAGCAATATAGCTCAAGATAGTTAACTGTGCACTAGTAAGCGAATCGCTATCTACCGAGAGCCTAGACAGTAAAAGTAACCACAAATGCACTGGCCAATGTGCTGGCGAAAACTGGTACAAGTGTATCGTCAATCAACGAAACACCCATTTTAACTCAACCATTTAAAATGCAACTATTTTTTCTCTCTCCTCTTTCTGTTATTCCAAAATGCTGCACTGACCTATGCTTGGCAGTGCCCGGCATAAATACTTCACGCGCAGCAAAAACCGGAAATTATTGTAAAGGGTTTTCCAATAACAGGTGATATTTTGGGCTAAATCGTGACTTTTGAAGCTGTCATTTTTTGATATTTGACAAGTAGAAACTACGCCATTAATAAAAATGGAACGATATACGCCTAAACAACGCATTGAGATTATTAAAATCCACTATAAAAAGGGTGAAAATTTGGCAGAGACGGTTTGTAAAACTCGAAAATTTTTGAACATCGTGAAGCACCTTGTCGGACCGCAATACAGACATTGGTGAAAAAATTCGAGCTCTTGGGACAAGTTAGTGATGTAAAGAATAAAACTCGTGCACGTCGCTCAAGAACAGACGAAAATATCGATGTTGTAGAAAACCCAGGTTTGTCCATTCCTCGTCGTACTTTGGAATTATGCATTCCACAAACGTCATTACATCGTATTAAAGATTTGGGTCTTAAGGCTAGTTAACACAAGAACTCAAGCCGGCCGATCGTCAACAACATCGTGGCTTCGTCAAAAAGAAAACTTGTCGGATCTGGTACTCAGAAAATCCAAGAGTTATTGTTGAAAAGCCTCTATATCCTCAACGTGTGACTGTTTGGTGCGGTTTATGGTCTGGCGGAGCCCTTGGACCTCACTCTTTCGAAAATGAGGCTGGAGCAACAGTTACGGTAAATGGATGACGCTATCGAGAGATGATTAACGCTGTTTTATGACCGGAATTGGATGGTATTGATCTGGACAACGTTTATTTTCAACAAGACGGCGCTACGTGCCACACAAGCAACGAAACCATTGATATTTTACGGGAATAACACCTCCTATTGGAAAACCCTTTATATTGGCAGTGAGCTATCGAATAGTATTACTTATAGTGAAGCTAGTTGCTAAATTTAGCTAATATAAATATGGAAAATATTGTAAATATATTAAATGATTTTAGGGTATTAAAAATTGCCCAATAGCCGAATCCAAAATCTTATCTAACGGTAACTAAGCTATGTATGCCTCATTTTATTTATACGCGAATAGATACTTATGAATATACGAGGTGAGGCTATAATATAACGGAACTGGCATTGCTTCAGAAAAAGTGCGCAGGCGCCAAATATCGGTGACGTCCAATTGTGTAGTACAATGCCTTCTCTTTCGAATGCAGTGGTAATGTTAAATGTAACAAAAGTGCAACACAATGCGCCGGCTCTTCTTATATATTATTATCTATACTCGTATAGTATTATCTGTCAAGAGGTTTCTAGCCAGTCATGACATGCCAGTGTCAGAATATCCGCTACATTCATCGAACCTTGCGTCCTAGAACTACTATCTATTTTCTTTGGACAAATCCTTATTAGAGGTGAACATTTGACTCCTTTTAGGTAGAAAGAAAGAACGCAATACGCGTTCCCAGAGGAGTAGTAATCAGTGCAACCCCAAATATTCAGAACATTTTTTGTCACTCATGCTGGAAACTTCCTTACTTAACTGGCAACTAAAGGGTCCGCCATATAACTTTACGGAATTAAAAATGCTATAAAAAAGAAACTACTCAATATTTTTCCAAACTGTTTTTTTTATTTTGAAGTGCAATCCTTCCGGTTAATGATGGAACACAACGTCATTCATATGGCTGCCCCGGCTAGCCATGCACCATCCCATACGATCGGTCCAATTTTTCAACACATTTTCGATTATATGCGGCTGTATTTCAGCTATGACATCGCGTATGTTGGTCTTCAGTGCATCAATTGTTGCTGATTTGTTGGCATAACACTGGACGTTGAGCAACAGCAATAGTAATGCCGCAAAACTTCCCAGGGTTCTCTGAGCGTATACACAACAATTTTCGTTCAGCGGAAGAATAAAACTAATTTTCTGTCAAATCAGATGACAGCTAAGTGTTACCATTCTTCAAATAATACCTAGTTTAAATCCGTAACGATAGATGGCGGACCCTGTACAACCGATGGTCGATCTTAGCCGCTACCAAAACGTTGCGCCAATCACCTGTGCATTGCGCTAGTTGATGCCAGTTACAAACCACGGGCGGTCAGGTCGCCGTCAACTTGGTCTTTCCAACGTAGATGAGGGCGTCTTTTTTTGTTTTGCAAGTTCCACCAGTGTATTTCGAAAAGAGTACCTTCTTTGCTGGAGCGTTATTGCCCATGCGCTCGTGGTTCCATCTTATTCGATATGCATCATTCACGCAAATCGGCCCATAGATCTTGAAAAGGATTTTTCTCTCGAATGCTCCTAATAACTGCCCATCGGTGTTCGCCAATGTCCAGGACTCAGCGCCATACAGTAAGGCCGGAAGAATGAGTGATTGATAGAGCTTTTTTTCGTACATCGAGGGAAGGCTCTGGTTTTCAATTGCCTACCCAGCCCAAAGTAGCAAGAGTTATTCTTCGCTGGTTCTCTTGGCTGACGTTTTGGTTGGTATTAATGCTGGATCCTAGGTCGACAAAGTGCTTGACTACGCCGAACTTGTAATTGCAACCTACTGTCTAATATGCGTTGACTTTGTGGTTGTTGACCCAAGGTACTTTGTCTTGCCCTCGTTTACCGCAAGACCCACTCGATGGGATTCTTTTCTATGCTAGCAGCTGACGAAATGGGTATACGTTTTACAAAAAAACTTAAAGTTTGAGTTATATTTATTCTCCGCGAGAAAAGGAATACTCGTACATGTTTAAACCGCCAGAATTGAACCAAAAAATTCAAAAATTAATGCGAATTTTGAAACACCAAAATTGATTGGGCTATAAAAACCCTGCATACTCAAAACTTTCCTAAAATTTCTTATTAAAAAGATTAAAATTCTGTTGAAAATTTAATACATTTTTTTCATTTTAATGTGCATTAAGCTTGCAATATGTATTTATATGGTTTTTGTAAAAAAATGAATTACATAAATTTTCTTGACAAAACCTGTCAAAAGACCCTATGTTATGGTTATTAAACATCCTGTATATGAAATTTAAAGCATGTCTTTAGGCTTATAAGGATTTTAAAATCATTTTTGGAGCATATATGAGGGTCGTTTGAAAAGTTTGTGCAAAAATAAAATTACTTTATTTAGTTATAAAAATTAAACTCATAAACTTCGTTTAATACCGTTCATTGATCCCTTCCGAATAAAAGGATTTATCCAAGTCTGAAAAATAACCATTCGTTTCTGCAATCGCCCCCTCGTTTGAATATAATCTTTTTCCCGCCAGTCATTTCTTCAAATCGCGGAACAAATAGTAGTCATCTGAGGGTGTCAAGTCTGCAGAATAGGTGGAGATGTGAAACGAGTTGGAACTCTATTTCCATTAATTTTGCTACCGCATGAGCTGGTGAGTCGTCGTGATATAAATATATTGGCGCATACACCCTTTTTGGGGTTTTGCCGAGCCTGTCCTATTCCTGTTTGTGGTGTACGTCTTGAAGTTGTTCCACAAATGGAGGGACCAACAGTTTCAAACCGACTCCGAAAGGCAGATTTTTTTTTATGAGGAACTTTTTTCATAACAGAAATACACTCGGAGGTTTGCCATTGCCTGCCGACGGGCGACCATTATTAGAAAAAAACTTTTTCTTAATTTTGGTATTTCATTGAGATACAAACCTACGTTTTCTCCAAATTCCAAATGGTAGTCACGCACCAACCCATTCGGCTACGGCGGCCGTCACGGTGGAAAAGGAAAAGCACTCGACTTCCTTGATTCAAACGAATGTCAAACATAATAAAATAGATCGATCTGGCTGAAACTAGGTGTGTATTCTTTCAAGATATGTTACTAACTGTCATGTATGAGAAAAAGACAGACGTAATTGAGACACCGACCGAATAAGTTGTCCGCGGATTCCAATATTTTACACATACACTACATACATATGTATATCAGAATTATACAGTTTCACTTTAATAAATATCATATAATACGTTCAATACATAACACTGGCGACGAGGATGGGATGTGCACAATAGTATAATACATAATATAATATAACAAAAACAACATACACATATACTATATGTACGTATTGCGCGTAAGTCACTCGAAAAGTGAAACAAAGCATAACGACAAAACCTACCGGCGCACAACAACAAGGACATTGAATGTGCAGGAACCGTTTGCAAATACAAAAATGCACTGACATTCACACAACCTTGTGTTAAGTCGCCTTATTCGCAAAGAATATTTTGAGGTCATAAAAATTGGATCAGACAAAAAAGTCGCAAGTCAGCTCTCGTTGAGAGCACATGGATCGTAACGGCAAACAAATAAAAAGTAGCGGTGATTCGCATTCCTCAACTGATAGCAGCACATTCACTGTGAAGACTGAACGAGTTATTTTTGCAAGAGGTCAAACGAGTCAACATGGCTGGAGTTGGGAATTTGGAACCATTTGATTTAAATCATCCAAATAAATGGTCAACGTATATGGCGCGTTTCGATTTGTTCCTTCTGGCCAATGATGTACAAGAGGAAGGTCGTCAAAAGGCAGCATTCCTCACATTGGCCGGAGCGCCACTCTACGACCTCTTGGCATCATTGGCGTCACCAAAGCAGGTTAGTAATCTGAATCTTCCCGATATAAAAACGATTCTAACCAACCATTTTTCACCACGTCCATCCGAAATTGCGGCCTATTATCATTTTCACAAACGTGATCAATATCCGGACGAGTCTGTCAGTAATTACATAGCAGCATTGCGCACATTGGCAGTGGACTGCAACTTCGGTACGGCACTCGACCGCATGCTTCGCGACCGTTTTGTATGTGGCATGAAGGACGAAGGACTGCAGAAAGGCTTACTGGCAGAAAAGGATCTAACAGTGCAAAAGGTTATCGAACGTGCACTTTCGAATGAGGCAGCAGCCATCAGTGCTATGGCTATGAGGCACCCCAGTGAACCAGTTAATGTTGTCAACGACAATCGTTTTCGTACACGAACAAAAAACGCCGTCAACAGAAACCAGCAGCTGTCATGCAATGGTTGTGGTGGATCACACCCTCGTAAGCAGTGTCCATATCGTGAATCACTTTGCAACGCATGCGGAGTTAAGGGGCATCTGCAGCGAGCCTGCCGCAGCGCGTCGAATGTCAATTCACACAGAGCGTCTTCATCCAACTCAACAAATGCTCGTTCAGGTTCAATGCGGAAAAAATCATCTCGTCGAGAGAATGTCAATCAGATCACGCCCTTGGTCAATCAGAAGAAGTCGATCTCAGTTACGATTAATGGCAGCACATGTATTTTTGAAGTGGATTCTGGGTCGCCTGTGACCATCATGACGGAATCTACGTTTAATAGCGTCTGGTCCAACAGAAGGCCAGATCTTTCCAAGTGTGATTTGGATCTTAGCGATTACCAACGCAACCACATCCCAGTCAAGGGGATCATCGATGTGTCAATTTATTACAACCGCCGTAAAATTGACAACTTGCCGCTAATCATCGCAAACAGTGGTGGCTCTAATCTTGTTGGTTGTAACTGGTTCGATGCACTGGGCATACGTATAGAAGGAGTTTTTGCCGTCAACAGTGGTCTTAGCATCAAAACCATTCTGAAGAAATACGATCATTTATTCTCAACAGATCTTGGTCGCTACACAGGACCACCAGTGTCTTTACAAATCGATTCGGCGGTGCCGCCCGTGAGACTGCCTCCACGCCGTATACCCTTCGCCATTAGGGGCCTCGTGGAAGAAGAAATCGATCGCTTATGTTGTCAAGGTATTTTGGAGCCTGTGGAATACTCCGATTGGGCAACGCCAATAGTGCCCGTGGTGAAGAAAGATGGTTCCATCCGTATATGCGGTGACTACAAATCGACGCTGAATAAGGCAATTAAGCCACACTGCCATCAAATTCCAGCCGTTAGCACGCTTTTGGCTTCGATTGAAGGTGGATCGATTTATGCAAAAATTGATTTGGCACAGGCATACCAACAGCTCGTGGTTGATGAGCGTTCATCACTCCTGCAAACCGTGTCAACGCATAAAGGCGCATTCAAGGTAACCAGGCTGCAGTTTGGCATCTCATCAGCACCCGGTATATTCCAAAGCTGCATCGAAAACGTTTTGCAAAACATTCCTGGCGTCTTGCCGTACTTTGATGACATCGTGGTCATGGGTAAATCGGAAGATGAGCTCGCAAACAGACTGGAACAAATATTTTCACGTTTCGACAAGGCCGGACTACGTTTGCGCAAGGACAAGTGCCAATTTAGTGTGCCATCTATCGAATTTTTGGGGTTTAAACTGGACAATCTCGGTATACGACCCTCACATGACAAGATCAAGGCCATTCATGAAGCACCATCGCCAAAGGACAAGAAGCAACTCCAAGCTTTTCTGGGCTTACTCAACTTTTATCACGCCTTTTTACCCAACAAAGCAACAATCGCTGAGCCGCTTCACCGCTTGCTCGACAAAAGTGCTCGATGGACTTGGAAGGAGCAACACGAAACAGCTTTCAATACGCTTAAAAAGCTGATCGCATCAGATAATGTGCTTATCCATTACAATGAGAACTTGCCGTTAGTGCTCACTTGTGACGCATCGCCGTACGGACTCGGAGCAGTTCTCAGCCACAGGTTAGCAGACGGGTCGGAGAAACCCATTGCATTCTACTCAAGGACGCTGTCGAAGGCAGAACGAAATTACGCACAGATAGATAGGGAAGCAGTCGCCCTCGTCTCTGGAGTGAAGAAATTCCACAACTACCTATATGGCAGATTTTTTACGCTTGTCACCGATCACCGTCCACTCTTGGGAATTTTCACCACAACAAAACCGGTCCCCAACGTAATTTCGAACACAATGCTTCGTCGATCAATTTTTCTCAGCGCGTACAACTTCAATTTGGTACACCGCGCTGGTCTTAGAATGGGCAATGCAGACTTTTTGAGCCGTTGTCCAATGCTGTCTGAAGCAGAGTCTACGACGACCGAAGACATTCTCATGGTAGAAATATCGGCAAAACCAGTTGTCAGCGCGCAGCTGATTGCCTCTCAAACTTCTAAGGATCCGGAGCTCTCCAAAGTTTTCAACTGGGTGTTAAGGGGGTGGCCCAGCAAAATCAACCGCTCCGATAAGCTGTATCAATACTTTTGCCGTCGAACTGAACTCAGTGCAAATAGAGGATGTCTAGTTTGGGGAAACCGCGCTGTAATCCCGTCTACTCTTCGAGGGTCTATTTTGAAAACTCTTCATGCACCACATCCTGGCATCGTCAAAATGAAGGCCGTTGCTCGAAGTTATGTTTGGTGGCCGAACATCGATGCGGAAATCGAACTCGTTGTGAAGAAATGCAGTTCATGTCAACAAAATCGCAACGATCAACCCCAAACAACAACGCACCACTGGGAATCTGCAAAACGTCCATGGTCCCGCCTGCATGTGGATTTCGCAGGTCCTTTTCGAGGCAAATTATTCTTCATACTCATCGACTCCTACTCTAAGTGGCTTGAAGTGGCCGTCGTTAATTCAACTTCTTCAGCGGCCGCTATTAAGGTGTTACGCCAAATATTCGCCACGCATGGGCTACCTGATGAGCTCGTGTCGGACAACGGAACAGCTTTCACATCTGAGGAGTTTAGGAACTTTATGAAGAACAATCTAATTCGACATATCCGTTCTGCACCGTTCCATCCCTCTACAAACGGGCAGGCGGAGCGAATGGTTCAAAGTACCAAAAATTATTTGAAGAAAGCAGAGCCTGGCATAAACATCGATATCAGCCTGGCTAGATATTTGTTCAACCAACACACCACCCCGCACTCAACAACGAACCGCTCGCCTGCAGAGCTACTGTTCAATCGTGAGCTGAAAACTTATTTCGACAAAATTCAACCTCAAGAAATAGTTTACGGTAAGGTCACCGACCCTGTCAGTACTAAACCTTTTATTTCAGGCAGTCCAGTATGGGTTCGTAATCATTCGACGGGCCCGAGATGGATCGAGGGCCTGGTGGAAAATCAGACTGGGCCTATATCTTATGAGGTTCGGTTGAACGACTCTAGGGTCATCAAACGACATCAGGACCAGCTTCGTAGTCGGGTGGCATCAGAAGATTGCGACTGTGAAATACTGTCAACCGAAGACGTCGAAGCCAGCACAATCCAATCATCTGATGAAGTTGATTCAAGTACTTCTGGTCACGTCGTGGAGACTCAATCGCCAGGGCCATCAACGAATCTACAGCCTGTCGCCTCGTCATCGCCAACACCGGAAGAACCGCGCAGATCGAAGCGCGAGCGACAGGCCCCACAATTCTACTCCGCCTCTGGGTGCTAAGGGGTGTCATGTATGAGAAAAAGACAGACGTAATTGAGACACCGACCGAACAAGTTGTCCGCGGATTCCAATATTTTACACATACACTACATACATATGTATATCAGAATTATACAGTTTCACTTTAATAAATATCATATAATACGTTCAATACATAACACTAACTAAACATAACCTCGATACGCGCCAGTAGTCTCAACTCTCTGACTTTGCGCGGGATTTTCAAACGACCCTCGTATTCTAAATGGTTTTTGGGAGCATATTTTTTGTTACGCTAGTGGAAATATGTATGAAATCCAAATAAAATGCTTAACAGAGCCAGTCTTGTTGAAGTGAAAACTTCTTTAGAATCGTTGGGAGTGATTTGAGAAAAAGTGAAACGAAAAAGCGACACCAAAAAGAAGAAGAAAAAAGATATACGTATATACATACGTATATGTATGTATAGAAAATGCTTCATTACCAGGCACACAGAAGGATGGCATAAGCAAATTTAAATTTGTGAATTTATATATGTATGTACAATATATATGCGGATATATGTATATATGTTGTGTGTATGTACATATGTGCCTCGCCACAGCAAAACATACGGTAAAATTTCTCAAGAAATCCAGCGCGCATTCATAGGCACAGCGCACATTCATAGGCACAGCATTGCATGTACAAATTTAAATTTGTGAATTTATATATGTATGTATATATGCGGATATATGTATATATGTTGTGTGTATGTACATATGTGCCTCGCCACAGCAAAACATACGGTAAAATTTCTCAAGAAATCCAGCGCGCATTCATAGGCACAGCGCACATTCATAGGCACAGCATTGCATGTACAGTAGGGCGGGTCGATTTAAAAATCGCTCATTGCTCTATGAAAATCGTATTCTAGGGATCAAAATAAGAAACTTTGCCGAAGGAACCATACATCTAAAACGAATTCTGATGTCCCCCAATTTCAAAATATCACCATTTTTTGCCTTTACATGAAAAAATCAGCTAAATGGCTATGTTTTTTCTTTATTTTTATTTATTTATAATATTATCTATTTTTTCTCTTAAGAAATTTATTTAGTCAGAACATATGTAAATGAATGAATGTGAGTTATAGAAAAGAAACTAAAAAGTTCGACCCATATTGGGGGACATCAGAAATCGTTTTAGAGGTATGGTTCCTTCGGCAAAATTTCTTATTCTGATCCCTAGAATATGATTTTCACAGAGCAATGGGCGATTTTTTTGCCTTCCCACAAATCGACCCGGCCTAATGTACAGTAACCTTGAACAGGCAGCTGCGGTTGTCGAGCATTTAGAAACATATATTTACATTCATATATGGGTGCAAACATATTTACGGAGCCGCGGGCACTCGACTTGACAAAAATTGAATATTGGCAAATAATTCTACGCGAAATATTCCAATATTGACTATTTTCGAATTGTCGAGAAAATTAGCATATGGGCGGCTCGTTTTATGAATGAAAGTACTTGCTCTTAGAACTATGAGCTCGAATTTATAAATCAATTTTTTGATGATGAGTTTTTGTTGCACAGTACAATAGTTGAAACTGTTCGGCGCCGCCGCGACTGTTCAGCGCTATGGCAACTAGGATGATGGCCGCTACGCCTGCGCCTATTAATGCATTTTGTTCTTGTAGTCGCTAGGCATAGAATTTTAGCTTTGGACGACATACGCATTTACAGGAATAAAGTGAGGGCCTGTGTGTGCGGTTGTATGTAGATGCATATGTGTATATTAATAAGCATTGTTTTGCTGGAAGTTCAGAACACAAATATGTATGTACGTACATAGGCTAGGCCATAGTATAGCATACATACATATGTATAAAAAATTCAAACCAAGCGTCCTACGAATGTTTGCGTGTATGTTAGTACGTCTGTGTATTATACGCGTTACGACGCTCATAATAGCAACCGCATGTGCTATATTGCGTCCGTATTTTTATATTCGGAAATATTTTCATTTTTAAATATTTACCGCAATTATGCCGAAAAATAATGCAGAAAAGTGTCGTGAATATCGACAGAAAAAATAATAATAAAATGAAGAAAATAAAATATGAACTTTATAGCAATATTATAATGAACCTATAATTATCCCGCTCCTGATGTTACTTTCGTCTCATTCTCTCTCAGTTTGTTTTACGGAAGGTTTCACTTCTATCGCGTCTAACCGTTAGACTGGTATTTTTTTTTTAATAGCCACACCTTGCACATGCGCACATGTTAGCTTTAGTTGATAAAGAAAATGCTACCAATTTGGCCTCATCACACTTTCGTACGCACCGATATTGTGTCGACTTTTGAAACTTTTATGTATGTACATATGTATGTAGTAATGTTTCGCTAATATATTATAGAAACATAAATCAGTTGATTTAGCAAGAAGTCAAATGAAAAACCAGATTTTTCAAAACTACGATGCTGAAATCACGAATATGGGTGGCAGAAAACAGATGAACAACAACGAAATTTGTTTGCTAAAACTTTGAAGAAGATTGTAAATAAATTAGACCGTGTCGAGGCAGACGGCAACTAATGGGGGCCAGCGATTCGAGCAACATAATAACTGCGTACGTATGTACATATATTTCTATACAAATATATGTATATAGATAAATCTACAAAAGGCATATTATTCATGCATACATAGTTTTGTGTGGTTCACAAAGAAGATGAACAACCCATCTGTATCCCATTTAACAAAACGCTAGCGATACCTGTATACGAATAATTGTCGTATTGAACTTGTTGGCTAATGAGTCGCGGCTAGATTGATGACGATTAATTAAAAAAAAAGTTGGATCATATGATATAAAAAACGTAATTTCACACGCGCTCGTTTGCAGTAGTGAAAATCACTTCGAACCCTAAACATTTGAATATTTAAAACAGCTATAAAATTTATCAAAAAGGGACACCAAAGAAAACGATCAACAAATCTCTTGCGAAAATATAAAAGCCACCAAGCTGGCAATCCCAATATTTTTTTGTCTATTCAAAAATTTCAAAAGTTATATTGCTAAACAAAGCCAGCTAAAATGTGGGGCACAAATAAAATAAAATCTAAGCCCGTAAGTGTCAGAGTTGCGAGTGCATTGGATAGTGATGGAAAAAGATCAAATAAAAATATAAGAATAAAGTATATCCGTATGTAAAAATTAAATCTGGTGACTACGAATTTGATAATTTGATATTTATTGACTTACACTTGTGAAAATAGTTATCCGAGAAACCCTGGCGTTTCACCGGACTAATCTGCAAAAGGAATACCTGGGTAGTGCTAATGATTTGAAATTCCTGTATATGCCTTTATCCTGAATATAAAATAACAATAAAAGATATAAACAAGAAAGTGGCGTGATCGAAATAAAAAAATTCTTCTTCTACTTATGTTCACAAAGGAATAAATATTGTAGCAAAATCTGGGATTAATCTAGGAATCGTTTAAAGTTCGATTTGGTTCATACTTATAGTAAAATGTATTCGTTTGTACATATGAAGTAGTTTGTTTATTTATTCTCTCGCTCTACCTGTTGGCTCGAGATTGCTCTGTCGCATGTGCTGAAACTTGGGAAAAAAATTGTGTTTTTGGGCTCACACGAATTAGGTGCAATAAGAAAGATCCTTGATTCAAAGCTGAAAACCGCACATAAATAGGAGAGTAATAGAAGTTCCAATTTACGAAAATCAGTGAAAGTAACGATTTAGAGATACTGAATAATAATAATATCATTAATCGCTTACACCATTGACTCATCCCTATTTGTGATGTACATCTTAATGTTTTTCCATACAGTTTCAAGACGCCTCCAAACGGCAGATAGTGTTTAAGAGAAGCTTTTTCATTGCAGAAATAAACGCGGAGGTTTGCCATTGCCTGCCGAGGGATAACGGGTATTAGAAAAAAAATGTCTATCATCCGGGCACTACCTCACATCATCCCCTGGCGAAAATTGTCTAGAAATAAAAAAAAAATTAACAACTTTTGTTCATAGTAGAAATTTGTACAGCAGTCTCAGATAGTACTTAGGCTGCATCCCACTATACTATGCTTGGCAAATGACAATTGTTTTCCAAACGGAAATTTTTGCCGACCCGAAAGTAGCCGAATGGACAAACAGAGGAGATGGAGCGGGAAACAAATTGGAGTTTTCAGTGACAGTCAGACTGCACTGAAAGCCCTGGAGAACGTGAAACAAACCTCAAAGACTATTCAAGAAGGAAGAAGAAGCTTAATTCTGTCCCAAGACAGAACAGGCTTGTACTTATATGGGTTCCAGGACACTCCGGTGTTCAAGGAAACACAATTGCCGATGAATTGGCCAACCGTGGATCAAGGTTCCCCCACAAGGGCCAGAACCGATAAACGGAATCAGTTCCTCAGGAATCATGAATTGGATCAGCGATTATGTATACAATTTACATAGAGAGCGATGGTCCAGTCTAGAACACTGCAGAACTGCAAAGTGTTTTGTGACAAGCCCGAACAGAAAACTGTCAAACTTTCAAGGACTTGGAAGGAAATACGTTCGTTTGATGGTCGGTATTATTACAGGACACAACTCATGGAGTGAGCATATGACCACCATTTGAATCATTGAGGACCCGATTTGCTTGTCTTACTTAGAGGAGGCAGGAGGCGGATAGCACTGAGCATTTGATCTCTGAGTGTCCTGCATTTGCTAGAGTAAGGTACGAGCTTTGGTTTCCAATGTCGTGAGAATGAGTAATATTCGTTCTCTAAAACTGGAGGATATTAACAGATTTGCCAAAGAATCAGGAAAATTCTCACAGGACTAACTACCTTTGTTTCTGCCTCTATTCTTTCCTATCTCTTTCTCTGATACTTTTCTCCTTTCCTACCCCCCTTCCAGAGCTCTAAATACAATGGCCTTTTTAACCTGAGCCACCAAATCTCCTGGTGCTCCTTGGCACGACCTAGAAGCTCAAATATCCCAAAAACTAGCTATGTTCAAATTTACAAAAGCAACTCTCTTCAGGTTTACGAAGGATTTTTTTTATTCTGCAGACCTCACACCATACAAAGTTTGTAATCAATTAAAAGCAATGCAAAATAAGACTAAAAAAGATTAACTCATTTATTTAATAGACTAACTGTCTCTGATTCGTTGGCTTGGTCATGTCGTCCGAATGGATACAAACGCTCCGGCTCTGAAAGTATTCGATGCGGCATAAGCTGGTGGTAGCAGAGGAAGAGGTAGGCATTCTCTGAGTTGGAAAGATCAGGGAGAAAAGGACTTGATTTCACTTGCATTTTTCCAACTGGTGCCGGCTAGCACGATAAAGAAACGACTGGCACGTAGATTCGGCCAAAATCGAGCAAACGGTTATAGCGCCAGTCAAGAAAAAGGAGAATTGTGTTCGAATCGATTTTTTTTTTGTTGTAAGCACACGTGGCAATTGTTTTGCAATCAGTGAGATCGATCGGAATTTTCTATAGGGACATACAAATTTTGTATCATATTTAAGCGAAGCTTAAGTCTTGGCTTGAAATCCATTACAAGTGTGGTACACAATTTAAGTTTAAATATGGGATTTAACATTGCTTATAATACGATCCCGATCACTTTTGCAGTGATCAATTCTTTTAACGGAATTCTCGTTGGTATTTTCGCGTTTGCTGGCCTTAGCTCACGAATCCCTTAAAATAATCAAGTGGCTTTACTGTTTTGAGCTAATTCGACATTGTAAGATTGTAGACCGAATCTTTAGGCAAAATATGTTTTAGTGCTAAATAAGAAAATCCTAATTTCAGTGATTGAATGCCGCTGAATGTTAAAGTTCTCTGTTGTAATTTTTATTAATTTCCAAACGTTGCTCATTCATGAGTTCCGTTATAATAAAAGTGTAAACCATGAATGGAAAAAACAAGTTAAAATCAACGGGACGCTACCACGTGAAACGGTCGCGCCACGCAGCTAAAGTTTTACCCAAGTATATATAAACTTAATAGATTCTATATCCAAGTCGCCAACTTTTACAGCACTCATTTTACGTATTGATCTTTGGCCTTCAAAGGGGATATCTGGTCAGCTCTTTCTTTCTTTTCTTCTTATCCAGAATGACTGATTCACCTCACTTAGCTTATACATCAACCTATTATCGCTGTACTCCTTCCTACCGCCAGATGTCGCTTCGGTTTCAGTTATCAGTTCACTTCTGAGCGCGAATAATGATCAAAAATGACACTCAAAAAGGCCCGCACCAGGAGAATCCTTTTAATTTAATAATTTTCGCCAACTCACTCGCCCAGCCGTTTTGCCACACTACAACAACAATCACCAACTATTCAACTTCCTCTTTCTCTGTTGAAACTTTTTTATTTCCTCAAATATCTGTGGTAAAAAATTCTTTTTTAGGAAAATACTCCTACTATAATAACAATACTCCTCTATCTATCTATGCATTCCTGCAGACTGCGCAGTCATCTGCACAGCGTTGGGATATGGTCCACTGACTCTTGTCGTTTCTCAGACCAATCCTTGGAGACTCGAATGCAGCCTCTCCATGAATGTGGCACTATATCCTGGAGACAGTTGAGTCATTTCGGTCAATTGCAGCCAGTAGAGCGACAAATACGCTCAGCCCAACCCAGCTCTATCTTAAGTTTAATAAGAGAATTAGGTACGGATGAGGTACTGTGATGAGTAGAAGGCACAAAAGGGAGAGGGCACCATGAGGTCAAAGTGTAAACCTGAAATCTATCTATCTATCTATCTATCAATGCATTTCCTACTCCATTCCTTTATTCTTATAACTAACTTTGTCATAAACATATTTATGTCGTTATTAACGAAACGCAGTGCGTCTTTTTAGTGTCGATCTTTGTGTGCTTCATCAACTGTCACATCGTCATGGTACAAGCTGTACAGCTAGGCGATCCTGATGCCTTAATCACTTTATATCGTGTGGCCCCGACCGATGAATTAGGCATTTACCGGTATGCCTACAAGACGAGTAATGGTATTGCAGTACAGGCCGCTGGAAGCGCTTTGGAAACGATTGGTATATTTAGTTACGTTTCTCCCGAGGGCATTCCAATCGAAGTGCGCTACATTGCTGATGAATTAGGTTTCCATGCCGTCGGACGTCATCTGCCTAGACCCCCACCAATACCAGACTACATACTTCGCTCTCTGGAGTATATACGCACACATCCAAATGACGAAGATCGTGGCCGTTATCGAATTCACAAATAATTTAAAAAAATTTATATTAATTAAATTATTTACGAGTCTACGAACTTACATTACATAGTCAATGTATTTAATCATTAAAAACTTAAAATCCATTGTAAGGCAGACTGGATACATTTTTATTTTAGCTAATTTTCGTAGTTTTTAGTTAGTAGTTATCGTAAGCGTATTTGAAATTTTAATGTACACATATAACTACATACAGCATATGTACATATGTAAATACACACAAAACTATCAGTGGCCTTTCATTCACGTTAGCTTAAAACAACAACAAATGTATCATTTGAAAAGAGTCTTTGTTTCAACGATTTGTATATAGGTTAATGCTGCTAAGTGAAAAAATTGGTAAGTATCGAATAGTACAAAACCTTTCGCATATTCAATAAGTTTTTCTTTTGAAATTAACATTTTTTTTTTATATTTTAATACATTTATTTGGAACATTGAAAGAAAAATGAGTTTCATTTCGGTATCTTTAGTGTTCACCTGTAGTAAACAAATTCAAATTACACTCAAAGGCCGAGAAAATTATTTTAATTATAACCCTTATCGGGAGTGACTTTTTGTGGCAATGTTTAATAAGTATAAAAAAAGATTTTATTGAATTCTTCATTTTTTTTTTTTTTTTTTTTTTTTAACAATTACTACATGTCTGATTTCCTTGCATTTTTCCCAAAAGTATGCTATTGTTTTTCTTCCTCCAGACAAGTTGCATTATGCAATTAAATCCTCCTTTGAATGCTACCATAGCTTCAGCCACACATATTTCTTTTCCAGGAACAAAATTTTTGTCTGAATTTATAATAAATATAATCTAGAAATTTTTTGACTTTCATTTTATTCGATTATTGTTGGTGTTCACATGTTTTGATATAAGGGGAATATCCAAAACATTTGAAAAAACCGCTATCTCTCAAAGGTCTTAGAAAATAGTGAAGTCTTTCGAAAAATATTATTTTATATCACTTAAATATGTAGATGATTCCCATGTAAAGGGTGATCAGGTTGGAGGTAATTTTTCCAATAGGGTTTTTTTTTGACAGATCACGCTTGACTAGTGTCAAACTAAACCCATAATTTTTTTAATATTCATTGACTTTTCATCATGGAAAGACCTGGGCCTCAACAACGTTTATAAATCGTACAATTAATTGTTTTACGAAAATGGACACTCTGTGAAAAGAATTTACAAAATTACAAAATTACAAAATTTTACATTACAAGTTGAATAGGTTTTTTTTTTTTTTATTTCCCATTTTTTAAATGAAATGCATTTCTACATAACTTATCTTTATTTCTAATTTTTACTCTTATTTTAAAATGTGAAGAAATCCACTTATAGGAATAAAACTGCACATACATATAAATTCCCAGTTTACCCAGTATCCCCTCCACTAGTTCCAAGAAAATTGAAAAATTAAGTGTTGCCCCCATTGTTTCCCTAGAAACGTAGGCAGTTTACGTTCTTTGCATTTTCTCAACATTTTACAAAAGCAAAAAAAATATAAAGCAACTCCTACATACGAAAGAGGATCTGCAATGCGATGAAGACGGGAAAACTTTTAGAGAAATTGGCAATTTAATTAACAGGTCTCATTTTACAGTAAGTACTCGTAGAGGTGCGAAAGTGACTCTGAATGAAAGTCGCCTAGGCCAAGGGAAGAAACTTATTCACCGCGAATCTTTTGTATCAATCGTGGAGCTTAACAAAATGCTAAATGAATAATAAGGTTTTGTTTATTTTTACTTCCCAGCATAATAATGTTGAATGTAAATATAATTTATTTAAGTGAATAAATGGAGTAGCATTTTTTCTAAAATTAATTAATTAACAGTTTCGAAATTCTGCTTCAAAGTTGAACAGTGAATGCACGATTAAGCGTTTGAGCCACTGTAGTTATGCAATATCGCGCATAATAGAATAAACACATTGATCACGGCACTTCACGGCGGAGCGACAGCCAAATTTTTCATGTCTGCAAATGTCGCACAGTGCGGCCGATTCCCGAAAAGCTGGCCAAAACTCAAAAAATTAAGTAATTGATTCAAAATTTCTTACTCGGGGGTTGTCGGGGTCGCTGATTACGAATTTGATCTTAAAATTTTGAAAATCCACCCCCTTCCACCCCTATTGGCCACCCCCTCACGTGAAATAGCGTATATTCAAGAACATAATCAAGATGCATGTAAATTTATATGTTTTCGGGGTCGCTGATTAGCAAGTGGTAGCAGCTGAATCTTGTTTTATTCAGTAACCATTACTTTTTTGAGTAACCTTTAATAGGTTTCAAAGCAGCATATGACGGCGTTGTATTACTATACAGTTTGAAAACTCAAATTTTATTAAAAAAATTGCAAAAAATGTATCTACGTATTGCTGCAGCTAAAAATTTTGTGTCGAGGTATTGATATGTACTAAAGATTTCTCGTATTTTACTAACCTTCCGAAGATGATTCCATTTGGTTTTGTTCAATTTACTCCATTACAAAATCTTTCAAATGTATTCATCGACAGTAATACGATGCTCAAACGTAGGCCACGTTGCGACTGAAAATACAGAGGATACTTAGGGTACAGGACGTTGCTATGAACGGTTTTCACTACTCAAGGCATTACTGTAGCCAACCCAAAGACAAAAAAACTCTATCTAGAAACTTTTTTTTCGACTTTTGGCCAGCTTTTTGGCGTTATTTGCGTTATTTTCGTAGTCGGCCACCGATTGGCTTATAGTGATATAAGTCTTATGTATTGCAAGGGTTAGTGGTGTGTGTTTGCTCAGATACTCCATATTGTCCAATAGTTTGATTGAGAAAGCAGAGAGCGGGAGAGACTGATGTTGGGATGAGGTGAGCTGCAAGTTGCAACAGGTTGAAACCTGATTTTTAATTTATAGTTAAATTGAAAGTTAATACTTTTTTCACATTTTTATCTATGTTAGCAACGAATAGAAGTGTCGATATTTTAATATGTTCAAATATATTTAAGAAATATTTTGGCAAAATATGAGGTTGTTGTTGTTGATTAAATATGAGGTAAGGAATAAATCACTGCCTCGCCTTAAAGAACGATATGCAAAAACATTCATTGAAATTTAGATGAAGGCAATTTTTATCACACCATTTCGCGCGTTATTGAAATCTTGACATGAATCAGAGTGACTTGGATTTATGTGACTTACCATAGAGCTTGGTTCCATGACAATACTGTGTATAATTTTCCTAGTAAAACCGGGATATTTAACTGGAGAATAAAGATTTAAACCTCAGTGGCTTTTTTATGATTTTCCCATATTTTTATATGGCGCTTTGGAATTAGTCTACATAACCAAACCTGAGTCCTAGTATTTCTGTTAGATAGTATTACTACGAAGGCCGCCTCAATATAATTCAAGAAACTCTTTCGCTCGCCCGGTCAGCCTAATGTACATACAAAGAGTTTTCCCATAACAGGTATTATTTTGAATGGCCCGCTTTTTCGGTAGATGTCACTTTTGAAGCTATCAGTTTTTGATATTTGACAAGTAGAAACTACGCTATGTATTAATAAAAATGGAACGATACATGCCTTAACAACGCATTGAAATGATTAAAATTTACTATAAAAATAGGTCATCGTGAAGCACCTTGTTGGACCGCAATACAGAAATTGGTGAAAAAGTTCGAGTTGTTGGGATAAGTTAGTGATGTGAAGAATAAAATCCGTACACGTCGCTCAAGAACAGCCGAAAATATTGCTGTTGTAGCCGAAAGTGTTGAAGAAAACCCAGGTTTGTCCATTCCTCGTCGTTCTGTGGAATTAGGCATTCCACAACCGTCATTACACCGTATTTTGCATAAAGATTTGGGTCTTAAGGCGTATAAAGTCCAGTTAACACAAGAACTCAAGCCGGCCGATCATCAACAACGTCGTAGTATCTTTGCTGATTGGATCGTTGAATTCATGCATTGATGCAATGATTCGGAATTCCATCGAAAAATCATCTTGAGTGATGCTTCCCATTTCCACCTCGGTACCTTCGTCAACAAGCAAAATTGTCGGATCTGGGGCTTAGAAAATCCAAGAGTTATTGTTGAAAAGCCTCTCTATCATCAACGTGTGACTGTTTGGTGCGGTTTATGGTCTGGCGGAGTCATTGGACCTTAATTTTTCGAAAATGAAGCTGGAGTAACAGTTACGGTGAATGGATTGAGCTATCGAGAGATGATTAACGATTTTTATGGTCGGAATTGGATGGTATTGATCTGGACAACGTGTATTTTCAACAAGACGGCGCTACGTGCCACACAAGCAAAATAATACACAAGCAAATATTAAAATAACACCTCTTATTGGAAACACCTTTACATAGTATGCAAGCTAAAATTTTCGGTTTGATGTACTCAAAACTTGTTTTTAATTTGCCCGTTATCTAATATACTGCCATTCAGGTACCGGACATATGTTTTAGATAAACATACATATGCATGTATAGGGTGTTTTTTAAAGAGCTTGATACCTTAAAATGATAATACAAAACGGAAATATTCTCTTAAATCTGTTAGATAATTTCATGGCATTTATTTTTTCAATATTATATACGGTATACGTCCGCCTTGGTTACGAGTTATGAAACCATGATGGCTTGCCAAATAAGATAGCCTAGACAGATAGTGGTGTGAAGCGGGGTTAACAATTTAATTTGGAATTAAATTAGGAATTAAGCGAAACTAATGCGGATTGACAACTAGAATTAATTTTCATAATTTATGCGGATTAGCGAAATTTTCGCTGGCAAACCTGAAAAACGACAAATTAATATCTATTGTGAGTGAAAAAAATGAAACTTTTAAAGAGAAGAACAAGAAAGACTGGATGCAATGCATTGTACAAATCCATATGTAAAAACACTTTCAGCTGGTTGTCAAAATATGCCCACAGCTGACATCACCTGTTTCCAAAACGTTTTTTTATGTAACATGAATTCCTAAGTAATGATTAAATTTCACAGAAACCGAATCAAAAAGTCTAACAAATGACTAAAAACTCATATATTTCTTAATAAAAAGCATTATTATAGCTAAGAAATATATTAAAAATAGTAGTCTTTATAAATTTTCCAAGTCAAATACATTATTTTACATTTATTTTCTATTATTTTTAATTTTTTTATACCCTTGTTCACTCCACTCCGACATGCAAAATTAGCAAAACGTTATGGTCTACCTACAATCTCAAACAATCATCAACATTGACCATCACCATTTCCTCTGTGAATGCCCTGCCTTATGGAAGGAGACAATGTCAAGCCTGGGCAAACCATTGTTGAGAGTGTGGAACAACTGTCTGGCTTAGACGCCAATAACCTAATAAGGTTCTTAAACCGCACAGACTGGATATAGTAGTGATGTAAATAGCCTTTAAACAAGTTGATAGCGAAAATGTGGCAACAAAATGGTGTACAAACGCTAGTTGGATTCTAGATGAATCACCACTTTAACCAATCAATCAACCACTCCCCTCGGGAGTATAGGGCCTCGACAAGACTCTTCCATCATACACGTTCTAGGCTGTTGTTTTCGCGCCGTCCCATCTGATGTCGGCATCTGCTCCTTCGCGCAACAGCGAACTTCGCCATCCATCGCCACTTTCTGTAGTAGTATGGGCTCTTATTATTTTTAATGTTACCATATAAATTCTAATTTGGCATATTGAACAGAAAGAAATGTCAACACAGTTTTCGATTCTCAACTGCCAAACTACAATTATCGATATTGATAGTTCTCAAGCAGCTAAAAAAACACCCTATATATTAAACACTAAAGTATATGGAAGTAAAACCAGAAAAGAAGTGTAAGTTAAGGCGGAACGGAGCATTACGAGGTGTGGCTATGAAATAACGAGACTGGAACTACTATAGAATTTGGATGTTTCTAGCCAAGTACAGCATTACAGTTTTATACCATTAGTTTTATTTACCGGTTTTTTGCCGTGCAATTTCTATGTATTTGCTAAGGTAAAATTTGAATTAACCCTCCGTTGAACACCTTTTTGGCCGGTTGTTATGTATTTGCAAGGAAGTTTTAATGAACAAAGAAAAAGTGATGCAGCAAGAAATTCTTTGACGACTTTATCGAACACATTGGTCCTTGCAAGCATCAAAAATCGAATGAATAATCCAGCCGTTATTTCTCAATTCACTACTCGTTTGGCTATGGAATAATTTTTCAACATATTGGGAATATTGTAGTCGACCAACCAACCGGAGCCGACACACTCACAGCGAAGAGAGATTGTCGTGTTTGTCTACAAGGAGGCGAATAGCTTCGTTGAAAAACTTTTTTCTATTGTATTGTATGTAAGAATCCAGTATATCAACCCCACTCAAAAATCTCTTATGCATGTTTTGGTTGCCTTCCACCGCATCCATAAATAAATTTCATTTCATAGTTTACCATAAATTTCATTGTAATCAACTTTTGTTCTTCAACCTTCTTCGAAATGAGTCAAAATAAAGAACAACACAAAAAAATCCTTTTTTTAACAAACCTAAATATTTTCAGCGATTATTTTTGATTCTGTAGGTAACTCAATGCATGCCAAAACCCATGAAAAAGGTAAGAAATTAAAAATGTATGTCTGCGATACTTATAAATGAATTACATATAAATGTGGCGCATTTGTCACACATTCCCATATAAATGCATGTAAATACATAGGGGTCCAGACAGACTCGAGGTGCCCAACTGAAGATGTAACTTTTTAAATCCTTTTTTTCGTCCTGCTCGAGGTTCCATTTTAATAGGTTGTATCCATAAAATTACACTTAAGGAAGCTACCTGGAAGTTCAAGTCGTTAGCTATAATAGAAATATGTTTAATTCACGTCCAAAGTCGAAAAAGGTCTAGCCAGATCCGGGTACCCAACGGACGGTTGAAAGAAACCAGATTAGGCTCCGTTGAAGTTGTGAAAAAGAAATCGGCACGCGTCTTCAAAAAGCTGAATTTTACAGTATTTGACATGGCGATATTGCTCAATCATTTCGCATACAGCATAGATATTGTCTGGCACCATAACTGATATTGGACGACCTTCCCGGTATTCGTCGGTGAGAGAACAGCGACCACGAGAAAATTCATTCAATGCAATTTTTTGCGGTACTAAAGGATGGCCGTCCGCCGTACCTCAATGGATTGCTACGTGAGTACCATTCGAAATTCAAAGAGAACGTAGGTTTGAATCTCGGTGAAACACCAAAAATAAGAAAAAAACTTTTCTAATAGCGGTCGACCCTCGGCAGGCAATGGCAAACCTCCGAGTGTATTTCTGCCTTGAAAAAACTCCTCATAAAAAAATATCTGCTGTTGGGAGTCGGCATAAAATTGTAGGCCCTTCCATCTGGCTTTTGGTCTTTTGGAGAATAAGCAGCCAAAATGGGTATCCCTCACAATACAAACTGCCACAGTTGTAAACAACCGCAGAAAAAGGAAACAATCTTCCATTTCCTCTGTGAATGCTCTGCCTTATGGAAGGACAGAATGTTAACCCTGGACCAACGAGAGTCTCGAACAACTGTCTGGCTTAGACGTCAACAACCTAATAAGGTTCTTACCGTGCAGATTGGATATAGTCATGCTGTAAATAACCGGTAAACAAGTTGGTAACGAGGATGTGGTAACAAAATGGTGTGGAAGCGCTAGTTCACCACTTTAATCAACCAACCGACCATAAACAGTACTAATACTACTCACCCGTTAAAACGTTTTGAGGGCATTTATGGTAAAATATGTCAAACTTTCTAACGGAAACATCAGAAGGCGACTGACAACACCAAAATTGTTCGTGGCCGTAAATATAAGTAGCAACCCTCATAAGGAAATATATGTACCATATGTGAAATCAAAAGTCTTCGTTTTACAGTGTCAGTCGCGTTATTTGATAGCCATACCTCGTATATACATATGTGTGCAAGCATGTACATATATCCGAAATCATATTCAAATATTATTACCATATTTTTAATTTAATAATTTTTATTGCCATTACTATTGTATGATTTAAATCTTTTTCATTTCTTTTTAAAAGGCTATACTCATAAAATACTCTTTACAAATGTATGTATGTATGTATATGCACCAAATGCGTTATGTTCACGGTGGATATATAATTCGTGTTTGTTCAAATGCTAGTTACGCTCAATCTGACTCAGCCGCTGCGGCGCGCCGGGTATTCGCTCAGTGCAAGTTAATACCGTGTGTCTGTTAATTTCTTATATTAAGTGACTTTTCCCGTTTGTACAAACTTGTTTTAAATCTCACACATTCTAACCCATTGCCCTTTTAAATTTAGATTTCTTTTTCTTATTTGCATTGTTCTGATGGACGCTAATTAGAAACAAGTAAAATAATTATTACAATAAATAAACTACATTATGCACTCAAATCATAAAAATTGTTTAATTGCAGAATATAAAGATTTTTAGTATCTAAATATATTATTCACTTTTTTCCATCTGCTGTAGTTATGACTTAATGTCACATAAATATATTATTGGACCAAACCCAAGGAACTTTTTATACAATTTAGAGTGAAACTGAAAACTCGTAAATTGCAGTGCAAGAAGATGATGCGATATTCATTTAAAAATTTTTTTAATTGGAAAAGTTTACTTGCATTTTTTCAGCTTCACTTCTTCTTCTTGATTGGCGGGACAAACGCTTAAGCGATTTGGGCCGAGTTTAACAAAGTGCGAGTTTAACAAAATCGCATAAGCGGTTATCGTGCCAATTAAAAAGAAGAAGAATAAAGTGCACCAGTCGTTTCTTTTTCGTGCGCCCGTTGGACACCCCAAGTGAAGCCAAGCTCTTCTCCACCTGATCTTTCCAATGCAGAGGAGACCTTCCACTTCCTCTGCTACTATGAGCTGGTACCGCAGCGAAAACTTTCAGGAGCGGAGCGTTTGTATCCATTCGGAGGGCATGACCCAGCAAGCGTAGCCGCTGGATCTTTATTCGCTGCGCTATGTACAATATATGTCGTCATACAGCTCTTACAGCTTCTCAACTTCTCTATATCGGTCATTTTCCAATTTTTAATCTACGGAATTTTTGTTTTTTGATAGTTTCCTCTCGTTTAAATAATTTTTTACTAGTGCGTGGCCCGGGTTCGAAAAAATTAAAAACAAATTCAAATAGTGGTCACCCCCCGGCAGGCCAAATGCCAAACCACTTTTAGGAAACACTTGCCAGAGTTATAGTATACAAGTAAACACTTTGACGACGGCAGACGACGTGCAGTATCTGTCAAATATTAAAATACACACTTTCTGATAAACGCGTGAAAATTAGTGGCTGTTGGCATATTTACTTCCAGAACCTTCGGTCATATTTCATTAAGAAAGAAGAGTACAGGTTGCACAGACTACATGACTCCGCGTTGTAATTGGAAGAGAAGGTTTCATACTACAATTGAAGAGGTGGGATGGCATAAAGTCATGATCGAAGCCTGGCCGTAGTATCTTTTTATATTTATATATACACCTCTAAAACCTTGGATGGAGTATGGATGGGTATTTACTGCTTAAAAAAAGCAGTATTTTCCAGGCGGAAGTTTTTGCTGTTGCTACACAAAAATTGAAAATAACTTAATAATTAATATTTACGTGGACAGTCAAGCAGCAACAGAAGCAATAACCCCATATTGTATTAAGTCTAAAAAATTCTATTGGATACCGGGTCACAAAGGCATTATAGAAAACGAATAGTAGCTATTAACCTAACAATAGCAACAAGAGAACGACATACAAAAACCGCTTAATAATAATACAAAGAAATGGACGACTATGTATATACATGAAGAAGCAAGTGAATGCTAGGTGAACTAATCTGACCACATGCAATCCTGCAAAAGTCATGTGTAGGTAGAACTAATGACACAAAACTTAAAACTGACTTAACTCGTACTTACGCTCTCACGAAAAGGCTGCAGAACTATTATAGATATGCTGACAGGCTCATCGGTTATAAGATAGGGATTGCTAGCAACTACAAATGCAGGAAGTGCAGAGAGAATATAGAAGAAAATTTATCTCACCTTCTGTGTCTTTGTCCGGCATTATTAAAAACGCGCTCGAAATGCCTGGGAGCCTCAAAGTTTGAGGGTCTGGAGGATATGTAAAAAAATATCCTCCTGCGCTGCTTAGATTTGCTAAAAGTGTCCTATGAGGTGTCTACTTTAAATCTTAATAGAGGCCATTCTTCATCTGGTATTGCTAGAGGCCAAAAGGTCTGTACGTGGCTTAATGCCAGCCGGGTTAACCAACCTAACTTTATAAAAGCAATTATTTCGACGACAGTCCGACATCAGCCGACAAATTGTCGTTGTCGCAGAATTAAATCTATTTCTATAATAATTTTATTGGCGACAAAACTTTTCATGAATCTCGTATTTTTCTTCTTAATTGGCGCGACAAGCGCTTAAACGATTTTGGCTGAGTTTAACAAAGCGCGCCAGTCGTTTCTTTCTCGTGCTAACCGGCGCTAATTGGACACACCAAGTGAAGCCAAGTCCTTCTACACCTTATTTTTCTAACGCAGAGAAGGCATTCCTCTTCCTCTGCTACCACCAGCTGGTACCGCATCGAGTACTTTCAGAGCCGGATCCTTTGTATCCACTCGGACGACATGACCCAGCCAGCGTAGCCGCTGGATCTTTATTCGCTGCGCTATGACTATATCGTCGTAAAGCTTATACAGCTCATTGTTCCATCGCTTGCGATATTCGCCGTTGCCAACGTGCAAAGGTCCAAAAATCTTACGCAGAATCTTTCTCTCAAACACTCCAAGCGTCGCTTCATCGGATGTTGTCATCGTCCACGCTTTTGCGCCATACGTTAGGACAGGCATGATGTGGGTCTTACAAAGTGTTAGGTTCGTTCGTCGAGAGAGGACTTTACTACTCAATTGCCTACTTAGACCAAAGTAGCACTTGTTGGCAAGAGAGATTCTTCGGTGGATTTTAAGACTGGCATTGTTATCGGTGTTAATGCTGGTTCCTAAATATGCGAAGTCTTTTACAACCTCGAAATCATAGGTGTCAACAGTGACGTGGGTGCCGATACGCGAGTGCGCCGACTGTTTGTTTGATGACACTGGGTACTTCGTTTTGTCATCGTTCACCACCAGACCCATTCGCTTTGCCTCTTTATCCAGTTTGGAGAAGGCAGAACTAACAGCGCGGTGGTAAAGTCCGATGATGCTAATATCATCGACATACGTCAACAATTGTACGCTCTTATAAAATATTGTGCCTGAGCAATTAAGTTCTGCGGCTTGTACGATGCTCTCCAACATCAGGTAAAAGAAGTCACACGACAGCGAGTCACATTGTCTGAAACCTCGTTTGGTATCAAACGGCTCGGAGAGGTCCTTCCTAATTCTGACGGCGCTGCTGGTGTTGAGCAACGTCATCTTACATAGCCGTATTAGTTTTGCGGGGATACCAAATTAAGACATCGCTGCATACAGGTAACTCCTTTTCGTACTGTCGAATGCAGCTTTGAAGTCGACGAAAAGATGGTGTGTGTCGATTCTCCTTTCATGGGTCTTTTCCAAGATTTGGCGTATTGTGAATATTTGGTCGATGGTAGACTTTCCAGGTCTGAAGCCACACTGATAAGGTCCAATCAGTTGGTTGACGGTGGGCTTCAGCCTTTCACACAATACGCTCGCTAGAACCTTGTAGGCGATATTTAGAAGACTAATCTCGCGGTAATTGGCACAGATTGCAGGATCACCCTTCTTATGGATTGGGCATAGCACACTTATGCATGCACCTTACCAGTTCCTCGCCGCCATGTTTGTATAGCTCAGCCGGCAGTCCGTCGGCGTCCACGGCTTTGTTGTTCTTTAGCCGCGTTATCGCTACCCCGTATTATTTAATCACAAAAGGATAAAATAACTATAAATTAATATTATTTCCTTTTTTTAAATAAACACTTTTACCTGGAAGGAAATGCCTTAATTTCAAGAAAAGAAGTGTCATGTGGCATGTGATAACAAGTTCTTGGTCAGTTCTGCTTATCCAAACAAGAGTGCTACCCACACACATTTTAAATTAATAAAATCGCCAAACCTCTTAATCATTTGTTTTGCTTGTCGCTGCCGCTTTCAAAATATTTATGAAGCTCGCTTTACGACGATACACAGTGCGGCCGATTCCCAAAAAGCTGGCCAAAAGTCGAAAAAAAAGTTTCTAGATAGAGTTTTTTTGTCTTTGGGTTGGCTACAGTAATGCCTTGAGTAGTGAAAACCGTTCATAGCAATGTCCTGTACCCTAAGTATCCTCTGTATTTTCAGTCGCAACGTGGCCTTCGTTTGAGCATCGTATTACTGTCGATGAATAGTGAAAGTTGTACACATTTGAAGGATTTTGTAATGGAGTAAATTGAACAAAACCAAATGGAATCATCTTCGGAAGGTTAGTAAAATACGAGAAATCTTTAGTACATATCAATACCTCGACACAAAATTTTTAGCTGCAGCAATACGTAGATACATTTTTTGCAATTTTTTTAATAAAATTTGAGTTTTCAAACTGTATAGTAATACAACGCCGTCATATGCTGCTTTGAAACCTATTAAAGGTTACTCAAAAAAGTAATGGTTACTGAATAAAACAAGATTCAGCTGCTACCACTTGCTAATCAGCGACCCCGAAAACATATAAATTTACGTGCATCTTGATTATGTTCTTGAATACACGCTATTTCACGTGAGGGGGTGGCCAATAGGGGTGGAAGGGGGTGGATTTTCAAAATTTTAAGATCAAATTCGTAATCAGCGACCCCGAAAACATATAAATTAACATGCATCTTGATTATGTTCTAGAATATACGCTATTTCACGTGAGGGGGTGGCCAATAGGGGTGGAAGGGGGTGGATTTTCAAAATTTTAAGATCATATTCGTAATCAGCGACCCCGACAACCCCCAAGTAAGAAATTTTGAATCAATTACTTAATTTTTTGAGTTTTGGCCAGCTTTTCGGGAATCGGCCGCACTGTGCACCAAGGTGGTAAAATCTTTGACTGCCTAATGCAAGACATTCATTAAGCAAATTTTCGGAACTTTCTATGTCCATTTTGCAAAATAGCAGGCATTGGTCTCAGATGGACCAATATTATTTAAATGATATCTTAGGCTGCAGTGACCAGTGCAGTGACAGTTTAGCCAGTGTTCAGCAAATTTCCTTTGCTCCCATTTCCTAAGAAATTCATTAATGTGGCTTGTTGTGAGTCTACAGAAACGCTCAGTACCAGTAAGCTGCATATTTGCTCCTCGGTTTGCAAGGTTATGAGAGCATTTCTCTCATGTCCTTCATGTCCAGGAATCCAGCCTAGTATTACTATGTTGAGAAGGTTTAGACAATTATTTGCCTGTTTAGAGGTGATAGTTGTTCATAGAAAAGCTTTTAGAGCCGCTTGGCTATCTGAAAGTATGTATGTAGATGTGAGTACCTCTCATTTTCCTGCGAACACAAATTTGAATGTCATGTATTTCTGCCTGGAATATTGTTGGGTAGAGTCCCATCGGAATCGATTTTTTTTAATTTAGGCCCATTTAGCCCTCTGCTCTACCATTTTCCAATTTGGACCCTTCAGTGAACCATATCTGAGAACGAGGTTTGAAATTGATAGAGTTAGTTCTTTAGGCTGAACTTTCGTTAATAATAACATGAAAGTTCCTGAAGAGTATTGGTTTGGGTAAAAGTATGTCTTCCCTTTGAAGAATGGGATTATGTAGGAAGTCTTCTAGGATCTTTAAATGTCCTTTCATATCCCCTATTTTAACTTCAGATATACCTTTTAATCTTAAGGCACTCCAACGAGCTTCCCTTCTAATAAAGATTGAAAGCGGTGGTATGTTCAGCAGCATACGCAATGCATCAATTGGACATGTTTTCATAGCCCCTGTAATACTGGCACATACCGGGCGATGCAGTTTTATGCTAAATAAGAAAACCTAATTTTTGCTTAACTTAAATTGTATTAATTAGTTGGAAATTGCACACTAACATAGCAATAATTTCAATTATTTTTTGATTTTCGGTATTTAATTTTCTGATTATCGTCGTGCGTAACATGCATTTAATTACTTTTCCAATAAAGAAGAAAAAAATGCTTTAACAATAAAAATAAGAGAATTTATTCAGCAGATCAAAATTGTATAGCATTTTTTAAATAAAGCCAGTTTATAGCAAACTGAAATCCATTTAATTTATAACTAACTATAAATTAAATAACGAAATCATACAGCATTGACTACTGCCTAGGACGTCACAATGTTAAAATAAAAATAGTAATTTTTTTTCTTTACAAGTACAGCACTCAGGCAACATTAAGTACATTGTACGTACGGGTTGCCTTTTAAATTTTCTTTAGTAGATCTTGTTAGGCCAAGGATCCACGGTGGTCGCTTCTTAACACATCAATGCCAAAGGTCTCGAGTCTGACTTGAACGAAGGCGTGGCAGACGCACAGAAAGTGGTCCGCCGTCTCATCCTCCTCTCCACATGCTGGGCAGAGTGCACTGTCTGAGATGCCCATCTTTTTCATGTGCTTTGCCCATAGAAAGTGGCCCATCATCAGTCCAACCATCTGCCTAGAGCCCCTTCTGCTTAATTGCAGGAGAATCTGCGACAGCCGGTCGAACATGACAGGTAACATCAGTTTTGTTAGTCCCTTTCACTAATCGTGGCTTTGATGGCTGCAGAAGAGAGTGGCAGAACGTGACCAACTTCTTTGGCCTCAGAGCCCATTCTAGCTAAAGAGTCAGAGATCTCGTTACCCGTGATACGCAAGTGTCCCGGAACCTATATTACCATCAGGATGTTATGTCTACCGACATAATTCAGCCTGGATTTACAGGATTCAACTATCCTTGAAGTGATTGGAGGGCTGTCTAAAGCCATGAGCGCAGCTTTGCTTTCGCTGCAGAAGAGCATACACCTCCGCTTGAAGGAGTGTTCACCTTTCTCGCAATAATGTTGCATTTATTCTGCTGTAAAATTTTCGTGTGTTTTTTCTCAGAATATTCATATTCAACGTTTTCAAGCAGCTTTTAATTTATCGGTGCACACAAGTTCACCACAATAGCGAATATATTGTGAAAACTTTCATTGTTAAAAAATAGAAGTGTGTGCATCGATTAATCTCATTATATTCAATATATGAATAACTTGCGAAAGATTTGAATTTTTCTCGTTCTTTTATCATTTCAATATGCAACGTCGATAATGTCGCCGTATAATGAAGAGGCTTTGGTTTTTTTTGAGAAAAGAAAATAAACTTAGTAACAACTCGCGCCGAATGTAGACATTTTTTCGCACTTATTTCGCTTATTTTTCGTATGCCTTCTAATTGCTTCCAAAAACTGCAACAATTTCTAAATTCGTTCTTGCCCAGTTCAGGCTCGTATACCGCCCAGAAATACAAAATTACGAACACTTGGCCTTCAATTTGACAGTGACATAACGCATAGCTATAAAAATAAATAAAAAATAATTGGCGCGTACAATTCTGTTAGATGTTAAGCCGCACTCCTCGTTTTATTTATGGTGCGCGAATTGACGTTGTTCCACAAATGGAGGGAAATCGACAGTTTTAAATCGACTCCGAATGGCTGATGGTGTTTTGCGAGTAGCTTTTTCGCGGCAGAAATACACTCAGAGTTTGCCAATGCCTGCCGTTAAAAAAATTAACTTACATTAAAACAAACGATACATTAATGCCAGCCTCTGCCTTCAATATTTATATCTGTAAGTAGAAAAAATAGCAAGTAGGTACTTATATTCATCAAAAACTCTCCAATTTCAGGTGAATGGCTCAGCACAATAGACCATTGTAGGCCACTAATACTCGTAATAGTTCAATATATCTGCTTATGTATATAAACTACCACAAAAGAGATTTTCTAGATAGGTTAAAATCTTATCATCCTGTTTTTGTATTTCCAATTGTCTCTAAAATTATACTAACAAGTTTCTAAAATTAATGAATTCAATAAATAAAAGCTAAGATATTCCATGTGCAAGTTAATAAAACCCCAAAAGAAATCCAGATTTACTAGCGTAGCGGCGCATTGTACTTTAGCTATACTCGGCCACTCGACTTTTGTGAGGTGAAATTTCGAACAAGAATACAAACCCAACATTCCAACTGCTCTGTGCCGATGCTTCATGACTCAGAGTTAAGTAGCATCTCCTGCCAATCACACTCGTGTCCGCGGTACTTGAACAATACAATTTTTTTCCAAGCATTTGGCTATCGTACATCAGATGAAAGGTGTGAGTTTCGGTAGAACCCCGCTACTGTGACCTTTTTGTTGTGCGTTGATAAATTGATATTAATGGTGTTACTTTTATTAGATTTTTAACGCTTCAAGTGAATCTTAATTAATTTTTCATCGTTGGTTTTTGAGTTATTACTACATTTTTTTTAACTAATCTTGGTGTACACTGATGAATTGCATTCATTAAAACTCGAAAATATTTCAACATAATTAATAAAAATATTAATAAAGGCACATTGAAGCCGAAAAAAGCAAAAACAAAAGTAAAAATTCGAAATGAAATTCATTGAAAAGAATGCATTTGATTGTGGAGTGATTTGTTTTAGTGCAGTGTTAATTTTGCGAATTATTTTCAGAAAGTTATGACATGCTAAAAATGGCAATTTGGCCTATTTTGTATGTGCATATATATGGATTTTGTTTTTTATTTTTCACTGCTAAGCTAAATGCTCAAGAATATCATATTTTATGATTGCATTCAAATAATTTATTGCCCACAATTCCTGAAACGCAAAGAACGTGTTTTTGTTTAATAATAATTTTTCAAGCCAAACAGTTCAGGCAACTTCAGTTTGCTCCAGCTTTTCATTATTAAAAACGTCTGCGTGTTGCATACAAAATCAAGTTTTCTTACTATGCTGGTTTTATGAATTTTATGATTATATTAATAAACTTGTTAACCCTTTCGCTACTCCTCGATAAGTTCATAAAACTGCTGTTAGATGGTTTCACCATCAAAAATAAAAACAAAAAATAAATAAATTGAAAATGTGGCCATCTAGGGGCGAAAATTCATCGTCATCATAAATTCATAGATTTCCAATGTGGAACATAGGGCCACAATCAATGAATTTCTCCAATCGGATCCGTTTTGCGCCAATCGCGTAACTTCATTCCAGCAAAGCTGCATGGCGCGGGTTTCAGATTCCAGCAGTCGTCTCCAGGTATTCGGTGAGCTTCCACGTCTGCGGCTTCCTTGTGGGTGCCAGTCGATGCAGCCCTTGTTAAGTCACCATCTCCTCTGCGTAGAAATTGGCCAATCCAGCACCATTTTCTCTTTCGGATCTCTCATAGTATTGGATTCTGTTGGATTCTGGCCCAGGAGTCAGCATTCGAGATAATATTTGGCCAGATTTTTTTGAGAATTTTTCGAAGGCGTCTGTGTACAAAAACTTGTGATGAACTTTTGTCAGCCGGCGACGCATTCCACGTTTCACAAACATAAAGTAAAATCGACTTTACGTTGGAGTTAAAAATTCGCAGTTTTGTGCGCCGTGAAATGTGTGATGCGTTCCAAATTGCTTACGGAGAGCCAAATGCCGTCACAGCTTTTGATATCATCGTTCGATCCTCCAAACCTGGTGAAAATTGCATATAATAATAATAATACAATAATATGCTATGGGAGGGTTGTCGTATAATGGGTGGGTTGTCCACTCAGGAGAAAAAATTTAAAAATATTCATAAGGATTTGTGGTATGTAGTGAATAAAGTGCCCCCTCGTGGGAGGTGTCCGCTTAAGAGAGGGGTCCGTTAGCAGAGAGTAGACTGTATTAAAACTAATTATCCAACTGTAATCGCAATTGTGGCCGACGAAGCCGAGTGGGCTGGTGCGTAACTAATACCATTCTGAAGTGCCCTTGTTCGAATATCTAGCACTTACAGTCTTTATTGGGTGTTTGGCCGAGCTCCTCCTTAATGTTAGCATAAATTGCAAATAATGCACCAGACGTACGCGGTGGTTAAAGCCAACATAGAGCAAAATATAAAATACAGCAACATGAAGCTTTCATGCTTCTCGCACGGGCTGACTTCTATGTATATTTCTAAGGCTTTGTAGCTTCTATTAAACCCTCTTTCAGTAGACGTTCCAAACTTTCATTAAAAGTGCAGGCAGATGAGCTATGGAAATCAGTTATTCGGTAGCTATACAAATTTCACCACATGTCTAAGATGAAAGGTATGCCACTAATCTGCTTAATCGGGTATCCGATACGACTACTGCTAGTAAACTGCTACAATAACAACCACTGTTGCCGTAGCTACAGAGACGAAGAAAAGGTATTGCTGCTACAACAACAGCAACAAAAGGTGAAGCCCGTTGAACGTTACTACTCGTAATATCACTTTTCTCGAACAGCTGGACTTGACATGCATACAGGACATCTTTCGCTCTAATAAGCACTAAGGGAGGGCAAAACTAGAGCTTTCTCTTAAAGGGGCAGCTCTTCCAGACAACGAGTTTTTCAATAATTTTTTACGAAAAACTGTATTTAATATCTTAAGATAAATGAAATATTAATATTCATGCTTAAGTGAATACACAAATTTTTTTTTTTTAAACAAAAAAAAAAGAACAAAATGGCGACCCTACAACTACTCAAACTCCGTTAATTTGCGCCATGGAATGTACAGCCAATCAACTGAAATCAACCAGGCACATATTTGTCATTAAAGGGTTAGGGGTAGTCAGAGGCTCGAAAAAATTATGGTTCTCAATAATTTGTTTTGCTAATCAATTGCTTTATTTTACAATAATAAAAGCATAGCATTACTACATCATGTTTCGACTTGACTTTAAAAGTTATCACTGTTTGTGTGGAGCCTGTTTCTCCAGAATTCTCTTGCGGCGATCATCACAAGTCCTTGGAGATTTATCTAAAATCAATCAGCCTAGAGAAATTAGTTTAAGAATAAATAATCTTCTGTCTGATCGAAACTTTTTGTTTTCAAAATTAACAATATGGTTGCTTAAGAAATATTTTTCAGATTTTCGAGAAAAAAAACGACGATTAATTGTTAAAAAAAATTGAAATTTTTGAAAAAAAAAATCCTTCGATTAGACACGAATTTTTTATGTTTTCCAAAAGCAGTATAAATTTTATTGAAATCTACCAAGCGGTTTTTAAGTTACAGTGATCACCAGTTCAAAAAACATAGTTTTGAGAAAAACGCTTTTAAAGTTTTGCCATCGATTCCGGGGTGCCCGAGCGCCTGAGCGCCCTTTGCTAATTGTTAAATAATTCGAAAAGCATTTGTCGGACTCACTTCAAATTTTCACACAATATTTTAAAGTTATTATACTTTAAGTAAATGCAAAGAAATCCAATATTTCGAAAATTCTAACGAGCCCTAATCCCTTAAAATAAGTCATTCCGCCTTGCACTCACCTATTTTTAACGACAAAAAATAAAAATTAGAAGTGAAAAAAAATATTATTATATAAAATTTGAGGTACATGCAAAGGCCAATATGTTAAAGAATTTCCTGTAAAATTGTAAGTTGATATCTTCATTACTTTTTGAGTTATACTCGACAACGCGGAAAAAAGTAACGCGATTAAAGTTTTCGCCTTACTCTTCTTTCGTCCGACGCTAATCACTTCACTGACTTTAGAGAGGCATTTTAGACTTTCTATTAGCTTAAAACATTGAAAGGATGTTCTTTAGATTGTAAATGAATATTTAAATCAAACAAAAAATGGAAAATTTGTAAGTGCTGGAGGAGCTGCCTCCTTTAAGCAGATTCAAAAATGGCCAGCCGCCCTAAACATTCTGCTAAACAAATCGGGGACAGCCTTAATAGCAAGCAATAGCAAAAATATTTTGTTTGCTATTTATTTTGATTTTTAATTTTTTTATTCTCTGTATATTCCCAAAGCATGCAAAAAATTGCAAGCTTTTTCCTTTGAGCTGCTTTTGCATATCGCCTGTACTGCATGAAAGCAAAGGGAGTTCAAGGGTTAACGCATTAGTTCAAATCAGGTTCCTAATAAAGCCACGTTCAAAAAAAAATTATTAATTTCTTAACTCTTCTACTTTAAATTTTTTACTATTTCGGCGATACTCAATCCGTCTGTACTAGTGCAAATTTTCGCTAATTATTTACAAATGCACGTACATGCATGTACTCGTACTTATGTATGTATTATCGTTTGACTCCAATCTTCGTCCGTGACATCCATCTCTTGACATTTTTTCCTCTAATAAAGTATTTGCACAAGCAGGAACCATAAATGCTTGCCGTAAGATTTCAATGCAACTTAAGATATGTACGCACGTAGATACTTGATTTATATATAACATACATATCTACATGTGAGTAAGGGTGTGTTCGCCACACACAGTAATATTGCAATCCTGTTACTTTTTTGATGGACTGTTGCTGATACTCAGTTGATTAGCTAACATTTACCATTTTAAATACCAAAAATTTGAAATTTTAGAACGGCAATTCAATACAATCAAACGCTACGGATCGCCCGAAAGCCCTTTGTTAATTGTTGAATAACTCGAAAAGTGTTTGTCGGATCATCTTCAAATTTTCACACAATATTTTTAAGATGTTATACTTAGAGAAAATAAAAAAAAAGATCCAGTTTTTGAAAATTCTGACTACCTCTAACCCCTTAATGCCAATTTGCCTGATATGCTCAAATCCTAAAATAGGTTACAGGTAACCCTCCTATAACACGGTAGACAGGTTCCTAGAAAATGCTGTGTTGTGTGATACCCTGTGCCAGTACAAAAACGGGGGTTATGTTTCTTAAACTTATTAAAAACACTTTTTTAATACCACATAAACAACTTAAGTGGTTACATGGGTTTCGTCGGGTAAAAAAATGCCTATTTTCAATATTTTATTTTCTATGTAAAAAATTATTTATTTAATTCCAACTTTTTTCTGTCTTATAGATACATATTTAAAGAATAATTTCTGAAATTTTCAAAAAAAAAAAAAATTAAAACTCCTCCATTGTGACGTCATTTACGGTGACCCCTCGAAAAAAATGTGCGTCCGCGTTGTCAGCATAACTCCTGACAGGCTCATCAAAAATGGAAAAACAAAAATAAGTTCTTTAGTTAAGACCATAAACTCGTGCTTGAACGAAGGAAAGAAAAAAAGTAAAAATTGGAATTTTGGCAGACATTTTTGCAAAAAAATGAAAATTCCGGTCAAATTGGCTTGACATTTTGTTTTTTTTAAATAGTTGTAATTGAAAAAAAAAACAAAATCCTTCGTTCAAGCACGAGTAAATTGTATTTCAAACAACTGTGTACAATTTCATCAAGATCGGTTGAGTAGCTTTCGAGAACATTTGACAACCGACTTTGAAAACACAGTTCCGAGAAAAACGCATTTAAAGTTTTGAATAACAATAAAAGTGGCTTGGAGTGCACACAATCCAATCTGTTGTGAGTTACAGGGTGTTAACAATGAAAGTCATCAAAGAGAAAATCCGGTACATTTTACAGTTTTCCTTTGATAAAGGCGAAATTGCACGTCAGGCCGCTGAAATTGTGAATGGTGCTTATGGTGCCGATACTGTAACAGCTTATTACATGCAACTTGAGTTTCGTCGATTCCACTCAGGCATTTTTGATGTTAAGGAAAATGTCAATAAAAATCGCAGAAATAATCAAAGTTAGCCGACATGTTACTAGTCGTAGCATAGCCCAAAAACTAAAGAGCGACCATTAAAGGGCCAACAAATTTACGCAAAAATAATGTATTTCTTTTTCCCCAAACTATTACAAGAAATGTACTTACATACATACTTATACTTATATTTACGCATTTAACCAATAAGTAACACCAAAACGCGCCTAAAAGCCTGAACAAATTCAATGCACTAACGCCGCTCAGCTGTTCAGATACCTATACCCGCGAACTTGAAAGTCGAAAAAGGGCGAGAGAATAGGTTTTACTCAAATATTAACTAGATTTTGTTTTTGCAGATCCATAACTTATAAACAATATAGAATTAATATCACCTTAAGCGGCCCAGCTCTTCACTTACGCATGCCCACCACACCACTCCCTTAACCCTTTCGCGATATTGTTGCCATATGGCAACAGTAAACTTTAAAAGGCCGTCAACACTCTCTTGTAAAAAATATCAACTTTTCTGTTACATATTTTCAAAAATTGAAGTTTATATATCGGTAATACAACATTTTTAAACAAAGCCTTCTGGCATATAGCACTTCACACTGAAATTTGTATTTTGCATTTTTAGATTTTTGAGGCATTTTGGGCAAATGTTTTCAACAATTTTTGAATAAAGTATATAGAAAAATGTTCAATCTGTCATTTGGCATATAAATATTTTTTTGCTAGCAGGTTTAAAAGCTGTGCTAATTTTTAAAACTTAGCTTGTTGCCATATGGCAACAAATTTCTCGTAAGGTGTTAACTTGCATTAGATTGCAGAAGAAGTTTATTTGCGATTGAAACGAATACACAACATTTGTTGCCATATGGCAACATTAAAAAAAAATCACTTAACAAAAAAAAAAAAAAACAAAAAAAAATTATTTGTATTGTTATTGGTCCTAAAATAAATACTCAGACAAAAATTTGGATTTTTTGGATGGCGCAATAAAAAGATGTACCGAAAGGGTTAAACCAAAATCAAAACAATAATAATTAAGTGGTTACCATCCATAGATCGGTATACAAATGAAGATTTTATTTATTTGATACTGATGTTCATATTATCGCTCCTCAGGACAATTGCATGACAAACTTACAAATATGTTTTTTAAATATATAGAAATTGGCGAATTTGAATCTATGAAATTTTATGATCTCATGTAGCGGTCTATTGGGAACTCCATCATTCAGTCCAGAAGCATTCAATTAAGCATTGCCGTTCAGTTTGTCACACTCACAATTCCGCACTATGACACACATTCCGCAAACGCGCTAAGCCAGATTGACAGCGATTTCTTTGAAGTGTCGCTCTTACTGGTTCACTTCTCTTTCATTTGTTGTATGTTTCACAAACACAGATGTCACGTCACATCAAATGCTTGAGTGGACATAAACAACTTGCAGAAAAATATACCATACCGCTTCTTGCTAATAAAATAATTAACGTCGTCGTGGTGGGCAAAAAAAAATTGTTTGCCGAATTAATTTGCATACCTGCGACGCATCTATAAAAGCTTCCCCGGCACCAGAATCGTGCTTCATTTCGTTACGGGTGCGATTCATGCAGATTATAAGTGGCGTTCTATAAGAGCTATCGAAAAACGCTTGTGTGCGTGTGTGAGCAGCGCCGAATAAATAAGCGATCTGCTAACTGGACTTGCGGCGATTCCATTCTACTGTGTCATTAGACGCTAAATTTAATCAAATGGGAATGTGGTTTACAATGCAGATGACACGTAAAATTCGATTCAACGTTGGATCAGAATTCCAATCAACGGTTTGTTCTTATTTTACCACAAACATTACTGGCTATTTCTTATATTTTACGAATATAAACTGTTGTTTTCCTCCTCTCCCAACTAATGTATAGCTAATATATCTCCTCGTGTGCACATTCTTTTGCTGTTTCCTTGCACAACTGCAGTCCGCACAAGCGGTCATTCGGCCAATTGATCGTGATGCACGCACCATTTACTACACTAACCGGGCGTCCAATACACATGGCGACTTTCATTACGAGTTCCAAACATCCAACGGCATCACTACAAAAGCAGCGGGTAATGAATACGGACATAGCGGCGTGGTGCAGTACATTTCGCTAGAGGGTATTCCCATTACGATGACATATGTGGCTGATGCTGATGGCTATCATCCGAGAGGCGATCATATACCTAAGCTGCCGGAACAAGTGACGTCGACGTTGTTGAACTATAAACGACAGCTTCGAACTGCGGAAGAGAAGAAAACAAAACATAAAGTTGCTATTAAAAAATCGAAAAGCGATAAATAGTTTTTGGGTAAAAGGTAAAATGTGGGAAAAAATGTGTAGAAGCTCAATGCATCCAACACCCTAGTGCTAGCTAACAAGTGCCAACCAAAAACATATTAATTATTATTTTTACCCGCGGAATTCGTAATGAGATTTTTTCCAACTAATTGTAACATTTATCAACGTAAAGTAAAACGTTTTTATAAACCTCATATATAGAATGTCCTCTAAAAATTAGTTAATAATTACTTAGCACTCAACATTTTCGAATGAGAGCAGCAACATTTATTCTCACATTGAAGTCAAAACCAAAGGCAAACAAACTGTTTTGTTTTTTCTGGAATTGAGGAACGAACAAAACTAAACAAGTGAATTGTGTTCATCTTTTGGCTATAAGTTTTAGGGATAAGAGTTGATGGTTGTACGTTATATTAAAGAACTTAAGAAAGTACTTGATTTAAAATAATGTAATGTATTATAATGAATAATTGTTACAAATAATTCTTTATCTTATTTCTATTTAAATCGAGCTTATAATATTACATAATAACCTGTAGCTATTTGTTAGTTATATTTGATTTTCCAAAATAAAACATAGCAAATTGATAGAAGCAATTTTCATAAAAACTGTCTTCCAGTTGCAAATGGCAAAAATTGTCATCCATTTCAAGGAAATCAAGATACAAAAATATATGGATCGAAGCAATGTGCATTCATTAAAGGTGGTGGCACTAGACCAACAACCATGTTTTTTATGTTTTATTTTCGTCTTGTTGCATTCTGTGCTAACAGCCACATAGACACGGCGAAAGAAAAAAACAAATCAGCTGATTTATCGATACCACCTTTAATAGTCTTGCCTTGGGTCGAAGAATATTATATAAGAAACAAATTTTAAATATCATAGCTAGACTTGAGGTTATGTAGAATACCTCCTTTTAGATGGCAAACTAACTAAGAGACTAACTTTATATTATTAACTTTAGCTTAATAAGTGAAAATATGTTTCATATATCAATATTAGAAAGTAAGTATGTATGTTTGGATATGCTGGCAAGATTAAAATGGAATTTTCAGTTCTCTCATAATAATTCACCTTTTTATTTTATTTTACTTTGCTGTTATGTGAAAAGGCTAAAATTGAATTTGAAAATCTGGTTCTATTTGAGTGGGTTGCTATGTATCTTTCATTTCTCTGTATATATCTACATACATACATGCATAGTATGTGCTACTAAACCGGACAAAGCTTGAACATTAACTTATGCTAAAGAATATACCTGCATTCACCCAGGGCTGGGCCAGGAAGCTTGCGGCCACTTTAGCTGAATATACCTGACGTACCGGTCTTATGCGCACTGTGTCATAAGAATAAACAGTTACGTTTCTAACAGCGACCACCTTTTAACAGCCAACAGCAAACTTACGATTGTATTTCCGACATGAAAAATACTTACAATAAGAAATAGTTTTCATTCGGAAGCAGCATAAAACTGTAAAGCCGGAGAAAAGATTCGACATTGGTAAGCAGCTTTCAGGGATGTATAAGCCGCCAGCCAACCTACTTTTATTGTTAACAAAATTAATAAGACACTAAATAAAAAATGAAGAATTGAAGAAATCGAGTTATGCAACATTTTTATTTATGTACTCGTATATGAATATGAGAATAAAATGATGCAGAATCATACAGATTTATTGCTTGCATTCATGTATGCTGCTATGTATAAACTTTAATTAATTAGCACTTGGGATATTTGCGAACAACTACACTAACTAAAACAAACACGTTGAACGATATGTAGCATATACATACAGACATGTATACGTATCCATGTTTGTAATGGTGTCTAAGAAAATTTTGCTAAAATAACAATTATCTTATACAACAATAAACTGAAACATGTCAACAAAATTATTTCTTGTCACAAACTTATCTGAGTACACATACATACATATGTGCCAGCAATTAGAGGAAACTTCTCTAAAATCGAGCAAATTATTTGTATTAATTTAAATTATTTCATTTTAATTGAATTTGATTTAGGTAAGCGAAAATTACACGGCTGAAGAACAAAAGTGAAAAGTAAAACAGTTGACTACCGAAGTATTAGCCAAGCTATCCCTTGTAATCTGCAAGTTCGCACTCATCAACTACTCGAATTAAATCTGTGAGTTCATTTTTCTACCCTGAAATCTTTTAACTATGCATTAAATTTCATATGCCTTCTGTTATTGCTGCGCGTGTGAATAATGAAAAGAAACAAAATGGTGCTTATAAACCTTCATTTTACTCTTCTTCGGGCTATTGAATTCGATTTAGAATAAAAATAAACAAGTTTTACGATAAATGTCCCGATTGGTTAAGTTTTTCAAGTTCAATTTTTACTACCTAGTAGTTGGAATATATGCTTCATACTCTTTCAAGGTAGTCTAACTACTGCTTCTAAATTAGCGCTTAAATTTACTAGTTCGAACTACTCACCTCACTTGGAAGTCGCCTACTCCGTCGCCTGTATTTCTACAGACCAATTCGCCGAATGACAAGGAGATTTATTGTACTGAAAAAAAAAAAAAAATGTTTGTTAATATCCAGAATCGTTTAATGTCTTAATGTGTGTATTTATTTAAATTGGCAATTTACTAGTGGAATAAACATAAACAATTGGTTGGACTCACCTTTTTAATTTATACTGCATTAGCGGGACCAGGTGGTTTAACCTGATTTTGTTTATGACAACTGGGATTAGTTATCCATAACACAGGCTTGTTATATCGTAAATAGCGATGGAAATGCACGCTAACTTTCTCGAATCTGTAGTATAGCTTCCAATCGTTTCTTTTCATTGTATTGAAAGAATCTTTATCCACAAGAATCGTAATCACTTGTTTTTCGTTTTCTTCACGTTCATTCACCAATTTCCATACCTCTGTATTTAAATCTTCATTTTGTGCCGAAATCAAGGCCAATGTACGTTCGAATTCTTGGCCAATGCTCCTCGGTAATGCAACTGTCATGACGTATGCGTCTGGAATCACGCGTTCTTGGCTTGTTGTCAATTCAGGGCCTTCCCAATTCGACAATTTGGTGACTATATCTTTCAGCCAATTGACAGTTTCTTCATTCACACAATCGAGAAGCAACGCACCTGGACGCAGATGAGCATAAACAAATTGCGGTTTTACGTCTGTACATTTTGCTATTTCTGCTGTGATTGCCTCTTCGAGGAATATTACAAAGCCCAGATCGAGCATTTGATCTGGGAAGTCTTTTGGATGTACTGCAATGCGATAATCTTCATTGATTTCAGGCTTTTTAACTCCTTTCCTTCTGGTTCGCTGTCTACTTGTGGGCTCTTCTTCAACTTCTTTGACAAGAAATTCTTTTCCCCACTGTGGTTCATACTCAGAAGGTTCGGTTCTATGTTCCCAAGCTTTTTTGCAAGCAGCTTTAGGGTCAAGCCCTTCTTTCAAATAACGCAAATACCATCGCACTCCAGGCTCACAAAGCCCTTTTAAGTAAGGATCTGCTTCAGAAGTTTTGTTCTGATTGGAATCCCCACCTGGCGCAGTTTCATCTGAAGCAGTTTTTTTCTTTTCAGGTTCAGCACTGCTTTCTGCGGCACTTCGCTTTTGGGCTGTGGCTTTTGCTGCAGTTGAACTTGCAGCAGTAGCAGCACCACTTTTTTTAGCTTGTTGTGATGCCGTGCTACCACTAGCCCCTGTCCTCCGCACTGCTTCACTGCCCTGTGAACGAGCTCCTTGTCGGCGTCTAATTCTGGCAGCTGCACGCCTACTAACGCTACTCCTCTGTCTACTCATACCTCCACTATAGCCATTTGACGAGTTGCCAGCTCTCATCAATTGACCCAATAACTCCGTTAAAACTTGTTGATTTGAATTGTAATTTGAATATTTAGTTGTTTTCATCTTGTTCGTACGACCACCTGCTCGACGAGGCAAGCGCAGTGGTCTAAGTAATATAATGGGGAATTCAAACGGTCCACCACGACAGCGCCCCATGCCGCAGCAAGGCCACAGTTACTCCCTAAGGCGGCCCGGTGTTAGGAAGGCGCCGTTAAAATACAGCCGGTCTGGTAAACCCCCTGGCTGCAAACCATCCAATGGGCACGGTGTCGCATTACACCCTGGATTAGGGGGTTGGCAGAACTTGGTCATCGTTCAAAAGCAGCCCGAACCAAAGGAATGGAATGCAATCGCTCAGTACTGGAATGTACTTAAACGACTACACTACCATCCACTGATAAGGTCTGATTAATGATTCGACTAAGCCCCCGCACCACGACAAGGTGCCTGCCTTCGCGGAGGAAAAATTATTACTATTCTATTTCTCACATAACTAACTGGTATCGCAATGGACCGAATCGGTCTATGCGTGACTGTAAGTCAACCAGTTTAACCTAAGCTAACCTTTACCTCAGGATCGCTTAAAAAGCGGTTTGAAAGAGGCAAAGTAAACTTCTTTATAGTTTTTTTAGACTTACACTTCTAACTTAAGGTCACTGCTCCCTCCTCACCACAGTAGCTCAACCAAACCCACCTCTCGTAATAAACCGAGCTGGGTTGGGCTGAGCGTATCCGCCCGAGATGTCTACTACTACTCGCTAAGGTATCACATTCGTGAAAAATGTGTGAATGGTATCTCAAGTCTGTGTAGATGGATTGTCCCGGTACATTTGTTTTATTATACACCCAGTAAGGACTTCGCCTAGTGTAACCCCATAATTTGGTGCCACCTTACGTCTCTTAACCATAGCTCTTCGCTTCTAAGCTCTTCCTTGATGGTGTGTTGTCCAATAGCGAAGAAGAGCGTGGGTCCTATTAATAACGAGGCCGAAACCGCTTGGCCAATGCATGCGCCACTTCGTTCCCAGTTATACCCCTGTATCCTGAGACCCAAAGCACCCGGATGCAATTGTACATTTATATTTTTATAAAACAATACAATACTGCCAAACATTCAATACTTTTATCTTCGGTTCAGTTTTTCTCACAATACAAGGCATTAATAATTTTGCAACTTAATTTGTATACTACTTCTGCTACTTTGGCATAATTTTGAATTAGTAGTCGCTAGAAACTCACTTTAAATTATTCTATTTAGTTACAACAAATTTCTTTTTGCTATTACAAGTTATTATCCCAATTACGTTCTACAGACACATTTATGTTCACGACAGTTCCTAAGAAATCTCAACTGCTAACATTTATTAAACTGAGTTAACTCCAATTGGATTCCGTAAAAAAGAAAAACTATTACAAAAGAATTCAATCATATCGCCTTCTAGTAAGACATACTTTATTGTTGCTAACGGTATACAACGTTGTGAAATTCATCATGTGTTGATGTATGACGATTAGCTTTGCACAACAAAACTTACACTTGTACATGAATTATTTAAAGATTTGAATAAATTAGAAAATAATTACTTGTATGATCATTTCCAAAACAATTGTCAACAATATGAAAACTGCACACCGCTCAATTCATCGCGTCATTCCGCTCATGCATTGTGTGATTTCCCTGTTTTTCGTGCACGTTTAGAATTCCATAGATGACTGATGTTTTTTGCCAATGACTTCGGAGAAATATATTGGTTTTTATAGGATTGGCATAGTTAGTGTGTATGTCTGCTGTCAACGACTATAGATGACCAACTGTAGAATGAATATTAAAGTATAAGTTAGTAAATCGTTTAATGATAAGGCATTTTACTTCTATAGAATTGTGAAAATGCCAGTCTTATTTACATATAAACGGAATATCTTAGTTCGTCTGGATTATTGACTCTTACGTATTATTAGGCCTGTTTATGAAGCAAATAGTTTGAAATAATTGTTACAAATTATCACGTTTTGTTGTTCATGGACCCAAAAAACTTGCAAAGTAGGGGAAAGTGAGAGAACAAAATGACATTTCATTTTGAGGGGAAGTTCCAAGTTTTTACTGGATAAATTTTTACTTGTAAGAATTTGCAAGTGAGAAAAACAGCTGATCGCAAAGTAAAAAATAAACACGAATTTAAATTTGCGAATTGCAATTGCTGATGGAATGTTATTCATCTAACAGCGATGATGAAATGGAACAAATTATTGTCGACAAAATGGCATCATGTGATTTCGAAAGTGCTCGTTGTTATGCATTTTATTTGCTTTATCTTTTTAATTTAATACGAAGTAGCTCAAGTAAAAAAAAATTTGAATTTTTGTGAATTTTGCTGGCAACAATTTAATCAGCTCTTCGTAAAACTTGTAAGTTGTTACTGGTTTTGCGTTCATGTACTTTTTTGATATTTTTCTCTTTGAGAGAATTCTTGGATATTAAGTTCCTGGATAATTTTTACATGAACAAGACCTATTAGCTTCGATTTCTTGCAACGCAATATAATTTTGCTTTCTTCAGACCAGCACTACAACTATAATACTGCGTTTTAGGAACGAATCGGAATATTTTTTGTTCTTGTTATTTTAGCGATTATTATTTAAAGATTATTATTGTTATTTTAAAGATTCAATTTGTAGGAGTTCTTCTGCCTCGAAGGGCACAGTTACTGCCGTTTTTATTTTTTCATTTAGCAAGTAGTCGCGTTCGAGGTGATACAAAAAAAACCGAGTTATGTATGTACAGTATATGCCAATTTACGAAACTTACTGTATTTAATAACACATGAACTGAAAAGTCGCGCGCTTAACTCAAAGATGGCATTCGTATTATTGCATTCACCTCTTTTTCATTTAGTACTAACCTTAAGACAATTATTAAAATTTCATGATAGTCTATTCATTAGTTCGTGAGTTATTGAGCTAAGAGCGACGTTACTTTTGTTATTTTCAAATAAATGGATCAAAAAGAATTTCGTGTTTTAATTTTACACTGCTTCTTGATAGGGAAAAAATACCGTTCAAGCGAAGCAAATGGCAAGTGTTATGGGGACTCCGCTCCATTATAAACATCCCTTTTTGGATGTTTGGCCGAGCTCCTCCTCCTATTTGTGGTGTGCGTCTTGATGTTGTTCCACAAATGGAGGGACCTACAGTTTCAAGCCGACTCCGAACAGCAGATATTTTTATGAGGAGCTTTTTCATGGCAGAAATACACTCGGAGGTTTGCCATTGCCTGCCGAGGGGAGACCGCTGTTAGAAAAATGTTTTTCTTAATTTTGGTTTTTCACCGAGATTCGAAACTATGTTCTCTCTGTGAATTCCGCATGGTAGTCTCGCACCAACCCATTCGGCTACAGCAGCCGCCTACTCCGCTCCATTAGAAACAACAATAAAACCATGGTTTGCTGACATCAAATGTGGTCGTACAGACACCAATGATGCACAACGCAGTGGAGGTGCAAATTAGGGGGGAACAAACACCAGAAAACATATAAAAAAAAATCCACAAAATCGTCTTGAATGACCGAAAAGTTAAGTTGTGTGAGTTAGCTGACAACGTAGAGATATTAAAAGAACGTGTTGAGTTTATATTGCATAAGCATTTAACTATGAGAAGGCTCTGTTCAAAGTGGGTGCCGCGTTTGCTCAATGTTGACCAAAAACAAAGACATATTGATGATTCTGAGCAGTGTTTGTCCATGTTTGAACATAATAGACCTGAATTTTTGCATTGATATGTGACAATGGATGAAACATCCATCCATCAGTTTATTCAGGAATCAAAACGATGGTCATCTGAGTGGACAGCAACTGGTGAATCTCGTCCAAAACGCACGAAAACACATCAATGGGCTGGAAACGTTATGGCCTCGGTATTTCAGGATGTGCGTGGTGGTGTAATATTCATCGACTATCTTAAGAAGCGAAATGCCATCAACCGTGAATATTATTGTATATAGCGTTATTGAAGGCCGCAATTACAAAGAAACGTCCACATATGGGAAAGAAAAAAATTAGTTTCATCAAAACAATACACCGTGCCACAAGTCAGTTAAACAATGGCAATATTACATAAATTGAATTTTGTATTGCTCTCACATCCACCATTTTCGCCAGATTTGGCTCCCAACAGCTACTACTGGCTGCTCACAGACCACAACAAATGCTCACTAAGAAATTTCACTCAATTGAAGAGGTTATCGCTGAAACTGAAGCCTTTTTTGAGGCAAAAGGTAGATCGTTCTACAAAAGTGACATTGTTATATAAAACATAGTGCATAAAAACATAAAAAAATACGAAAAATGTTTATATTGCACTCGCGGGGTTGGTTAACGAATACATATTATCCCTCAATCCCTCATATCCCTGGGATTGGGAATAAAAAAAATTCAGCTGTAAGGGCCTACCCGACATATTCGAAAAATACTTATAATATGCATGTGAAGAAAAACAGTTTCCAGACCACATTGGAAAGTTTACGATCTAAATTCAAACTGCAGTGACTCACAGCCAAAATGATGCAGTCAAATAACAATGAGATTAATGGAAAATAAACACATTTTTGACCGAATGTATGTGGCAGTTGGGAATATACATGCTTTTATTTAAAATATGCAGAAAAACAAATCATTTTAAATATTCCCGACAATATATTATATTTCAATATAAAGTACATAAAGTTTAGGTTAAAAAATTAAACAGTTTTCGGCGAGCGTCGCAGAGGACGAGCGGTATTCGAGTGCGCAGTAAAGAAAATGAATACGTTGAACGTTATAGAAATTAAAGCTTTATTTAACACAAGAAACATTTTTCATAAAATCACAAAATAATTGTAAACAAACTGCTATCACTGCTAATATTGAAATGCCTGAGTGGATTCCTTATTGCACGGATTTCACATCCACTTGACGAAGTAGTAATGCCGCCATCTTCCGTCTTATCAGATTCAAAGTAATATTTGTCAGAACTGTTACTATCTAAGGTATCATCTCTAGATCGCTTAGCCTTCGTGCGTAGGATAAAATATATAAAAAGCTTGGTTCCTTTGGCAGTGACTCTGAGAGACTGATTCGAAGAACTGAAATCCGTTCTGACCCTACTATCGCAAGCTTACATTTAAAGGATGATAAGACTTCATCGCTAATGGCCCCTTATGTCTTCGAATGAAAACTTGGCTCTTTTACTATATCTACGCGTATCTTATCACTCAGAACGGCAGAATCCCGAGCCTTGCAGCCAGGAACTAATTTGGGCGGCTATATGCCGACACTCGCCCCAAAGGGTTAACTGAATAACTAAATTTGCGCACCAAATTTCTGCGCCCGATACGATTCCGCCGCGAAATGTACTCGCACAAAATATGTTAATATTGCCATAAATGATTAGCAACAAAGCTTGTTACCAACTGTACTAGAGGCAATAAGACCGTCTAGGGGTAAAATTCTACGATATTCCGTTTCATTTGCAAGGAGCGAATATATATAAATATCAAAACTATTGTAATATGAGCAAAATATTTACTTACAGATCGCAGCATTGCCAAGCACGGTGTTATTCATAATATAGTTGAGATGGTCAATTGTTGAGGAAAATAATCATCGCTAAATATGTATTCAAGTAAGAATAATGCAAATACCGCATGCCTGTAAAGGGTTGAAAAACGCGTTTAATCAATACAAGTAAACACAACAATGCAAGCGCAATAACAAAAATATATTTTTTTTACACTTACAATTTTTATTTGCTGATTACAGGTGCGGGCGGTGGTGAAGGTGGATTCTCCTCCGTTGTTTCAGCCGTTTTTTCTCGCTCGCCATCCTCAGCTTCTGGTTTATCTTCTTTGCCTTTAGTGTTCTCGCCTTCCGCCTCTCCGTGTAAGCGTTTACTAAGGGCATACCGCATATAGCGGGCAAAATTTACATCTACCAAACCAAATTTGTAAAATATCTTCCACTTTTTCTCTTTAATTGCTGCATGTGAGTCCTTATCAATACGGATGGTAACAATTAGTCTATCACCATCCTCTCGCTCATGCACCCATTCCCACGAATCGGTGACCAAATCGTCATTTTGTGACTGAATTAGTGCCAAGGTCTGATCATATTCTTGGCCAACGCTTCTTGGCAACGAGATAGTCATTACATACGCATCTGGAATGTCTTCTTCATTACAAACTGCCAATTCAGGGTTTTCCCAGTTGGTCAATTTGGGGATGATATCTTTCAGCCAATCAGCAGTATGCTGACTTAAGCAATCTATCATAAGCATGCCCGGTTTTCTCAGTACTCTTTCAAATTGTAATTTCGATTCAGTGCTACTGTTGGAAACTTCATCGACGATCAGTTCTTCGATAGACGATAGATCTTCGGGATCCAACATATTTTCGGGAAAACCTTTTGCGAAGATTGCAAGGCGTATGTACGTATCAGCGGGTGGAGGTTTCGCTTTTTTTACACTCTTCTTTGCTGCCCCTTCAGCTCCTGAGGGGAATGGCTTGTTATTATTCTCAAAAGCTTTCTTACGGGCTTCTTCTGGTTTAATACCCTTCGCCAAGAAATGTTGATACCAACGCCCACCAGTTGATGTCAGCACCCTTCTAGGTTCTGCAGCAGATGTGGCCGTCTTATTTCCTTGAACGGATGTTGGTTTAACATTATTTGCACTTATCTTGGCTTTTGTTGGTGGGGAAGAAATTGGCGGCGCACTACGTTTTTGTGCCTGCACAGGCCTTGAAGCGTTACTTGAAGCAGAAGCACCACCGCTGCGACTACTTCTCGATGATAGTGGTGCTTTTGTACCATTTAAGCTTCGTCTGCCTGGCGCTGAATTCGACGGGCGATTATTGCCGCGCACTTGAGCCGGCGCCGCATTGCGATTACTACGATTCGCGGCTCCACTAACCCACTGGCCTCGAGACCGAGATGGTGGTGGCGCGCCACCTCCAAAACCATCATCCCCAAAATTACTTTGTGGAAAACCACCCCCACTAAAACCGCCACTGTTTGATGGCATGCCACTAAAACCACCTTGGTTGCCTCGCGACATACCCATGTAGTTATTGCCCTGTTGCATCCCACCAAAGTCATCGTTCCCACCTCTATTCTGCGACATGCCACCATAGTTATCGTTCATGCCACCACCCTGCGACATGCCACCAAAGCCGCCGCCGCCCCCACTACCACTATTCATGTTCATACCCACGTTACGTTGCATCAATGGCATCATGTTGCCACCACCACCACCCCCACTACCAAAACCACCCCCACTTCCGAAACCACCTCCACCGCCTCCTTGGTTCCAATCATTCGGAGCATTTCCGCCCCAACCGCCACTTCCACTACTCGGCCCCATAGATGAACTACTATAGTTGTTCATGGGTCCACCACCACCACCACCACTAACTCCACTACTACCTCCTCCCCCCCTGTTAAAGCCAGTAGGTGACGGGTTTCTACCCCTCACCAGCTGACCCAACAGGTCGGCCAAAGCCCTCTCGTTTGGTTTATTATAAGTATTATTTAAGTAAGTTGAATTCATCTTGTTCGTACGACCACCTGCTCGACGAGGCAAGCGCAGTGGTCTAAGTTATATAATGGGGAATTCAAACGGTCCACCACGACAGCGCCCCATGCCGCAGCAAGGCCACAGTTACTCCCTAAGGCGGCCCGGTGTTAGGAAGGCGCCGTTAAAATACAGCCGGTCTGGTAAACCCCCTGGCTGCAAACCATCCAATGGGCACGGTGTCGCATTACACCCTGGATTAGGGGGTTGGCAGAACTTGGTCATCGTTCAAAAAGGCAGCCCGAACCAAAGGAATGGAATGTAATCGTTCAGTACTGGAATGTACTTAAACGACTACACTACCATCCACTGATAAGGTCTGATTAATGATTCGACTAAGCCCCCGCACCACGACAAGGTGCCTGCCTTCGCGGAGGAAAAACTAAACTTCATTTTTAATATCAAGGATGCCAACCTGCATTAAAACTGACTCTAATAACAACAGCAACGAACCGTTGATGAAATATCCAAATTGTTATTAAAAAAAGATGGCGATACGAAAATTTCTACAATTCGTAGCACAATTCTTGAGGACGAAGCAGTGAAGCGAGCGCTTCTGTATTGAAATTTGCATTCATAAACTGCTTGACTCCCGATAAAGGATTTTTAAAACTGTCAGATTTGATTGGAAATGCTGCTGCTATTTACCAGAAAAACCAAAAAATCATTTTACACTTTTAACAATTATATTTATTTAATTATTAAGCATTTTATATGAAGTTTTGTTTAATTAATTTTGCTTTTAAATCCTTACATTGTGCCTTAGCTAAACAACTTCTTATAAGCTTTTTTCAGTTTTGTTATACTACTTATAACATTTCTTTTTATTTTTTAATCCCAGCGAGCTAAATGCGACGATTCATATGCATGGGTACTTCGCGGCTTGATTTGCTTAAGGGGGTAGTATGGTTAATTCGGTGTAAAACAAGTATATTTTTCGAGATTTTTTTTGTCGACACAGTTGATTTATTCAAAATTTTAAAATTACTTCATTATAAAGTCATATTTAAAGAATATTGTGTGAAACTTTCATTGATTTTTATGAAGAAATGAGTTGGTGGCAGCGAATCTTCGCGGACGTCTCATAAAAAAGTTTTATTGCGGTGTCCCTCAGAACTCATTACTGGATCAACTAAAATCAAAAAACCAAATTGATTTCATCAGCTAATAAAGTTTCGCAGGTAACAACGTCGAATTTTTTTTTTTTTTTTTTTTTAAGTTTTTAAAGCGCTTTGAAGTCAAAACACCGATTTTTCATAAAAAAAACTTGAAAACTTTGTTGTTTTAAAATATGACAAAATTTAAAAAAAAAAAAAACTCGACGTTGTTACCTGCGAAACTTTATTAGCTGATGAAATCAATTTGGTTTTTTGATTTTAGTTGATCCAGTAATGAGTTCTGAGGGACACCGCAATAAAACTTTTTTATGAGTCGTCCGCGAAGATTCGCTGCCACCAACTCATTTCTTCATAAAAATCAATGAAAATTTCACACAATATTCTTTAAATATGACTTTATAATGAAGTAATTTTAAAATTTTGAAAAAATCAACTGTGTCGACAAAAAAAATCTCGAAAAATATACTTGTTTTACACCGAATTAACCATACTACCCCCTTAAAGTTCCCTCAAGCAAGGCAAGACCTTTTGTTTTAAATTGAGGGCACTGAATGTGTATTAATTTGTGGCAGAAACAGAAAGAGTTAAGTGGAAAGTTGTGTTCTCAATATAGTGGTTTGCAATAGTAACTGCTTTTCCCTCATCAGATGGAAAGCATAAAGGTACGAATTTATAGATTCGAAAATGGTACCAAGGGCATTAATAGATTATATGAAAAATTTAAAATCAACTTGAAATTTTAAAATAAACCTTAATCATCTAAAACATCACTGAAATAATCAACCCCATAGTTTTCATCATTACTTCCATTATTAACGGAAAAAAAGTTCCAAGATTCCCTTTTACATATGTAGGTAACTATGTATGTATGTATTTATGAGCGTCAACCGCACTAATTACAACACTCATAGGCAATGTTTTAAATAACTACGTGGACTTTTGACACGGCAATGCTTTCGAATTTAGAGGGTTTTACTTCTGGGTAAATTAACTTCAACAGGTAATTTCATATTTGAAGCATGAATAAGAGTGTATGTATGTATATTTAGCATTAAAACTCAGACTTTTTACCAATAATGAATGCTATACTAGAACTCTTCATTTCCTTAAAATACTTTTGCACACTTTAAGTTTCTCTTTTTCTCAAAACTAATCCCGTAAGTACCTTATAATAATAAAAGTTTTAGATTTATATATATGTCTGTTTTAATATTATTTTATGTTATTTTCACATTATTTTACAACTTAATAATAACTACAGTTAATTAATAGTTATCTATGTGCTAACTTCGAAACTGTTTTAGTTTAAAATATAAAAAACTATTTATTCAGTTTTTAACTTGCCAATTCGTGAATTTCTTTCTTTGAGTCGTCCACCATTAAATGAAATGCGGCACTTTTAGTTCCGACCAAGTCACCTTTTAGCATGCAGGTGTGTACAAGTTAAAATCTGAAAAAAAAAAACATTTTCGTTTCTATTTATTCACTATTATCATTATAATATTTGTTGCTATAATAAAAAATAATGGTAAATTTTGAAATACGTAGATAACTTTTTTAGTAAATAAAGCACTAAAATAACCCAAGAAAAATGTAACTGTAGACTTCAAAAGTCTATGTTTATGACGTTTCCACGACAGTCGGTTCTACGTAAACGAAACGACCCGGATTTATAACTGGCCAAGGACTGCCACTTCAACAGCAATCCTGGCATATGTATGCGGAATGTTTATGCCGCTACAACAGCAAACAACTGTTTTTGAAGTGGCAGTCTTGCTCTACCCTGGCTAAATCGGCATTTTGCAATATTAAATGCTGGCGTCAAGTTCCTAGAATGACAGAACGACGAAAAATATTGGTATGTTCGAGCCGATTTATAGAATTATACGTGCATTAAAATAACTCAAATTATTAACTCCTTGCTTTTCTAATACATAACGAAAGGCAAAATATATATACATATTTTCCTTCAATTGGTGTCACCTATTCACCATTCCATTTATTTCATAAAAGCTCAAGGTAACGAGCTGAAAAAGCTAAGAGTATAAAAAGAGTCGAGTTTCAGTGAATAAGAACCATGATTTCCTCGAAAATATCTATTCAAGATTTTGAATTTCTAAAGAAATTTGAGGGATGCTATTTTTGGCTTTGGACACTTCTAATGCTGTCGGTCGTGAAACAACTGATTCACAAAACAAGAATACATCGATTAACTAAATTCATAATACGGCGAGCAAGCACCGTAAAAAGAACTGGTACAATGAATTTTCTCGTGGTGGCTGTTCTCTCACCGCCGTGCAATATCAGTTGTGTCAGTCAGTGGAGCATACAGAGTTTGATTGAGAAGTGATGAGCCTTATTTTTTTTAAGCAGTTTTATAAACCTTTAGGCTGATACAACTAATATTCTTTAAAATAGGACCCTTGAGCGTCAATACACCGCTGGTAGCGGTCCTTCCACTGCAGGAAACATTTTTTAAACTCATCCGACGGAATCGCGTTCAATTCGGCTGTCACAGTTTGTTGGATCGCCTCGATGGAGTCGAAACGCCTCCCTTCCAGCTTTCTTTTCAGGCGCGGGAACAAGAAGTCCGGGGGGGACAGGTCTGGGCTGTAGGGAGGGTGCGGAAGCACTGGAACCCCCATCTTGGTCAATGCAGAGGTGGAGAGGAAGGCGGTGTACGCAGGCGCATTGTCGTGATGAAGGGTCCAATTGTTGATGAGGTCGAGCCGAGCCCTGGGCACTGGACATAGATTGGTCCCCGTAAGCCTCCTTGAGTAGCCCAATGGTTTTCGGTAACGTTGCTCCAACGATCGCTGCATTTTCGCCACTGCAAAATCCTAACAAACTTTTAAAACAGCTTTCACACGCGGAGAGATGTTGACTGCACCGCTGTTGCCAGCGAACTGGGACCGGTTTCTAGTAGAAGGGGAAGGTCCAACGATCATTTTCCCCCTCCAGCCGATTCGGTAGATCGCTTGGCAGAAGCTCCGCGCGGGTTTAAAACGGTTTTATGGTCGACCTTTAGCTTCTGGGCTATGCTACGACTACTATGATGTTCGATTATTTCTGTGATTTTATCGGTATTTTCGACTTTACCAACATTTTCTTTAACATCCAAAATGCCTGAACGGAATCGAGGAAACCAAAATTGCACGTAATTAGCTCTTACAGTTTCAACACCATAAGCACCAGTCACAATTTCAGCGGTCAATTTCGCTTCTATCTAAGAAAAACTTCGAAATGTACCGAATTTTCTCTTTGCTGACTTCCATTGTTAACACCCTGTAATTCACAACTGAATGGAACAAACAAAAAAGAGCAAACGAATTTGTTTAGTGTGAAATGTCACCTTGACAACCAGCATAAACTTTAAATTGTTTGATCGATACTTTACAAAACATCGATTACTACAGCCATCTGCCGAGAAATTGATGGATTTCTTTTTTCCCAATGACCCCACATTACAGCCGGTTTGGGACTTAATATACCATATATATATATATATACAATAAATATGTTTTACTCACTCTAAAAATTCCAATCATCCGCAATAATTGTACAATTAATGCTTTCCTAAAGCCACTCCTATTCCGCGGGTTTATTCTCCGCCGATTGCTGCATTATATCTTCTAGCGGAAAGAAGTCGCCACCACTACTGCTTCCGACACCAGCGCTACCGGTTGCAGATACACTATTCTCGCCACCACTACCACTAGCGGCCGCTTCACTAGTTGCCGCTGAAGATGCTCCGGTTGTTGCTGCAGCACTATCCGCCGATACCTGTGGGGCTTCTTCTGTCGTCGCGGCTGATTCCGCTTCTGCTTCTTTTTCCAGAGAAACATGCTGTTGATCTTCTTCACCGCCAGCACTCTCCATCATTTGCTGTTGCACTCTAACGATCGGTTGACCATCTGCAGTATACGACACCGAAACAGGTATCCGCGTACCATCTTCACCAATAACATGAGCGCCTTCACCTAATTCACCATCATGCCCTTGCTGAATTACCAGTTGTCCATCGGCGTTCAAAAGGGAAGCATCAATAAGCTGTGTCTCATTGTTTTCCCCCTGCACTAAAACCATTTGACCATTTGCGTCTGTCATCATTTGCAATGTTTCACCATCAAGGCCGTCGCCAGATTGCAATAGACCCGCACTTTGCAGTAGTTGCTGGATTTGTTCGGGATCCTGCACAAGTATTTGGTTACCTTCAGCATCGGTAATGATGTGATTGTCCAGCTGCAGTAGCTGGCCATTTTCATTAAGTATGAATTTTATTTGACCACCTTCCACCTGCGCTTGCATCGCCTCATCCAATTCCATTGCAACTTGCTGTTGATGATGATCTCCTTCGCCCCCCGCGGTATGTTCAGAATGGGTATCGCCATTGACATCGGAAGTACTGGCAGTTGTTGCACTTGGCTCCTCAGCAGAAGGTGCTCCACTTTCCGATTCTTTAGATGGTTGCTCCACTTTTTTCGGTTTGCCTCCGTCGACCCTCGCATTTTCGTCTATTGTTTCACCACCTTTTTTGGTTTCCGCCGAAGATGTTTCTTGCTGCGCTGCTTGTGTTTGCAACTGCTCTTGGTTATCATTATCATCATCTAAACTCGGCATGCTGACAGGGGCAGATAGTTTCCTGTCAACTGCAGTATTACTACCGCTCTCCTGTTCTTCCTTGCCACTACTGCCGCCAGGCTTATCAGCCGTTGTGGAGGTTAAACCTTCGTCAGGTTGGTCTAAAACTGGCATATCTATGCTAACGGATACGGGGGCAGTGCTTGTCGGTGCAGATTTTGAACTCTACAAAAATACAAAAATAGTGTATGAGTAAAAAAAAAAAGGGCAGAAATAACATAAAGTATGTATAAAAAAAAGTAATAATTGCACGGTGGTACAAATTGCTCACCTTGCTAGTCTCTTGTGCACTTCCAGCTTCGGGTTGTGGGATAGTAATATTGAAAGTGATACCACCTGAACCTTGTTGTGATGTTATAACCAAATTGTCACTACTGCTTTGTCCAGGGGCAGATGTTGTGTTCGTGGCTGTGGCAGTATTGGACGCCGATGTTACTGTTATTGTATCACCACCATTATCATTTTTGTCGGAATGCATTTTTTCAAAAATGCTTTCAATATCGGCTTCTACACCACTCACGCCACCTTGGTGAGATGACAGATCACCACTTTCACCACCATCACATTTGTTGTCGTCATTTAGTAATGCAGCAGCACTCGGATGAAGCATACTACCACTTGAAGCTGATGATGTTGACGTGGTAATAGTAGTACCACTGGTTCCTCCGCTACCAACACCTTCTTTATCCTGACGATGCGCTTCCATATGTTGATTATAATAATTCTCTTGTATAAATGTCAGCGAGCATATGTGGCATGAAAAGAAGCGTATATTGTTGGCTGCAGAGGGCAGTACATCCGTGTTACCCGCACTACTTACAACTGTGTTTACTGTATTGTCGCTCAACGCCTCGTCAATGGTTTCTTGCAATAATTTCTGTGTTGTCAAAATATTTTGAGACGTGGCTTGCTGTTGCTTTGCTGGTACTATCTGTTTCACCACCGGAGCAGACTGTGTAACAATTTGTTGGTGTTGCACAACTGCGGATGTGGTCTGCTGTTGTTGGGGCTGCTGATGCACTTCGAAATGTTTAACGAGCAATTCACGTTTAGGGAAGGACATTGAGCAGGTGCCACATTTGAAGTAGTTAGGCTGATGTTGTTTAGCGTGGATAGTTGCAGCTTCACGCGTCTCAAACCGTTGAGCGCACAACCGACATTTGAATGGTTTGGGTTTCACCCCAGACAAATGCTTTCTGAAATGCTCATCAAATAGCGCCTTGTCTGTGGACTTAAATTGACAGTGGTTACATGTGTAGAGCGGTGTGGTTGCCCCAGTTGAAATTGATTCACCTGCCGACTGCTGCGTAACTGGAAGTGTTGTCGTACTTGTAACTACAACATTTGTGCTATGATTGGCTTCCATATGCTTTCGCAAAGCTGGCTCATTTACAAAGTTTATGTGACATACAGCACAAGTGTTATCCATAGTTGTGTTGTGTTCCCGCACCATATGCTGTTTCATGCTACCGAAGTTCGGGAAGATTTTCTTACAATTCTTGCACTGGAAATTTTGTGATTTGCACGTCTCGTAGTGTGTGTTAAATAATCGCATATCTGACGTCTTATAATCGCATGAAATACACTTGTAGATTCTAGTTGTTTTGCGTTGAATCGTTTGCGTGCCTCCCACTGATGTATTTGAACTTACACCCTGTGTAGATATTTTCATTTGCTGAACTGCGCTTACAACTAATAACAATATGAAAATGAGGAAATTGCAATCATCAAAATTGTATAATCTTCATGTAATTTTGTAGTCTATGGAATAGTTAAATTCTTACAGATTAGGGGTGATTACTTGAAAAAAAAAAAATAATAATAAAAAAAAATGCAGTTTCAATATAGCAAAAGCAGTATTCAAGTCTATGAAAGAACAATGAATGTTACACAACCGGACTCATTTTGTTATTGGTTCGTTAAAGCCAAAACTTGCAACATGATTATCTTCCTCAAGCAAATATACCAGATACGGCCAAGGCATATTGAACAAGTAATATCAGCAGAGCAGTGCATTTTGCTTTTGATTTTGTTCCCTAGAATGTCTAAATCTATTATCCCAAATTTGCAGTTTAAAGTAATTTAAGCAAAACTTGACAATTAAATGTAAAGTTATTCTACTGCTAGTACCTGTTCAATGTACAATACCTTAGTACATTTTTCACCAAATTAAAGTAAAATGAAAAAATAGTTTATCTGTTAAATGCTGTATCGAAATGCAGTCAAATTTATAATCTATATAAAAGTGTATTTTAAAATATTCATTTCATTTTATTACCCAAACTTGAAAAAAAAATCAAAAAACGAATACTTTCCGAAGACCATTAAACAGTTATACAGTATTTATTATTTACAAATAATACAATAATTAGCACTTCGTGTGGCCACCCTCGGTGTCTAACACAGCTTGCAGTCTTTTTGTCATAAAATGTATCAAGTTCCGTTGTTGTTGCTGTTTCATAACCATTTCCCCCACATGCATGAGGAATGTTGCTGGAGTGACAGTCCTTGAATGGATATATATCCGGGTCGCTCCGGCTACGTAGAACCGATTGAAGTGCAAAATTTTTTGCAGCATCGAGCGGTATGTGATCCCAAATATCCTGAAAAGCGACCTTAACCTCACTTTTACTATTTATGCAGAACTCACATAACTAACTTGGTCTCCATGTACGGCAAAAGAAACTCTTCCACGGGGTTAGGATCCGGACTGTGTGGAGAACAGTGCTTTTGGAGTAACACTACTTTTTTAATATAATACAACAACCATTCTCTCTTTAATTATTACGACGAAATATTCCCGGTCGTTATTCTGCACAAGGCAATAATAAAAACCAATATTAATTTGTGCAACATATGGAGCCAAATTTTAAATGACTAGTCCAATTGGTTTATTATTTCGACGATGAAGACACACACCCAGACGCTGTCTCGTCTTTTACCGTCTTATTGAGATACTTATTGTTCAGCGCACAAACCGGCGCACATCAGACAGAAATAAATTAAACTTGGACACATCTGTAAAAATGACAGTACTCCAAAACTTATTTTCGCGGTGGATATATTCTCTAGCATATTGAAAACGTTTAGAAATATGTTCCGTTGCAAAATATGGCTTGCTGTGCTGCGTTTGGAAATGTGCTTTCTTAATGACAGCTTCTTTCATCCTTCTTTAACGATAACTGAAGTGAAAGCTTTGTGGTCCTCCTAAATATAAACAAACAATTGTTCTTTCAGGCAAGGAGGCAAGCCTATATTTAATAGTTTGTTTATTTGCCTTTCTTCAAAACATTTTTTAAAAATTCATACACCATTTAAAAACAAAAACGCACAATCGCAACGGATTCAAGTATAGGTGCTTACTATATAAATGCATTTAAAACTTGCCAGCGCAACTATTTGTACACATTTTTTTTGTCTTGTGGTAACGAGTAAAAAAAAAAGCTGTTCGATTTTTTTTTAAGTTTATGGTAATTAAATGAACTTTTCCGAATAAAATGTGTATACCTATTGAAAGAAAATAGCTTTTGGTTGCAACCGTAATTGGTTTTGGAAATAATGCATACCAAAAACAAAACCCTTTGGTGTACAAGATTTTTTAGTTCACTGTATGTATGTACATATAAAATATGTATGTAAAATAATCAAGAGAACATACCTGGGGGAGATTGTTTTCCTATACTCGAATCACTAGATACAGTATGTAGAACTTTGCGTACGCGACCCAGATCGCTACCGGTATCTTCAGCAGTACGTCCAATTGCTCCACTATTTAATTTCTGCATTTTAATAGGGGGAGATGTGGCCCCACCTCCACCACTATCGTCATTTAACCCATACTTCTTATGGAGTAAATTCATTAAGTTGGTCCGAACACGCTCCACGTCATTCTCTAACCGATCCAAATAATTAAGCAGGTTAGTACAACGAGCGCAAACAACATCATCTACGCTTACAATAACCATGAAAGCATCACCCACAAGTTGACCAATTTTATTTGGGAACTTAGTGGCAGTATGCGAAGTCTGTGTTTCAGTTAGCAAATTTTGTTGTTGACTTGAACCCAATGCATCATCGCACACATAGCAACGATTTGTGCTATTAGTATTTGTTTGCTGTTGCAGATTATGTGTGTTACTGGACGTCACAATACCTGAACCAACTTTCTGTTTTAAAATGCGGGGTTGACTGAGGCCAGTAACGGTCACAGCCCCGCTCGAATGTAAGTTATGAATTTTGCGCACGGCGTTATTCATTTGATTATTCATTGTTTGCTCGATAACCACAAGGAATATGCGCCACCACGACGCGTTTAAAAGACGTCAACGTAGGATATTTTCTCTTTAACAAGTCTACAACTATAGCAATGTATTTACTTCTTCACCACTTGTTTGCCTGAAAAAGATAAAAAATGTGAATGTTTTACATCTTCGAAAAAAGGAAGCAACATATTTTTTATTTTTATTAAAGCGATAACATAAGAAAATATTTCCAAATCAAAGCAGTTGCTTTCTTTAGTTAGTTATAAAAAAGGCCAGCGGTTATTGGACTTTATTTCTCGCATACCATGTGTTACGCATGGTTAGAAATAACTTTGGACGCTCTGGTTCAAAAATTTGCGTTATCACTTCAAATTTACTATGTACTTAATCATTGCATTTTGTATTTTAAAGTTTTTAGGTGAGCAATTTTATACAATATTATATAATCCTAGTTACTGAAAGGGGTGCCACTGATAAGAGATGACAAGGAATGGAATTGTAGAACGTCGAAAATTTCCAAGCACTTGACAATCTTGCCCATTACACTTAAGTTCTGGAGCATTGTTGGACAAAGCACATACAAACACAAATTTCACTCTTGCTAACCGATGAGATACGAGAGAACAACTCGCTCACGCGTCTGATATAACATGTTGAGTTGCGAATTATAAGAAAAAATGGAATTTTCTTAGTATATAAATAATGTGAAAGGTGGAAATTTTATTGAAGAATTAACATTTCAATACAGTTTAATTCACTTCAATTTATTCGTTGGTTTTAGGTTATATTTTAATTAGGATTAAACTAAAAAGTTAAATTAAAATGTGTTGGTCTTCCAATTTTGAATTAAATGAAACTTGATTTTTAAATAACTGAAAAGAGTATAAAACTTTTTATTTTAATATGCATATTTTTGTAATTCAACATTTGTAATAAAATTAAAGAATGGATATGAAATGTGTAAATTTTCTAATTATTACTAATTAATAATTCTTCAATATTTATTTCATGTCCATATATTTTTGTCTTCACCCGTCAGAGTACTGCTGTAACATCACGAGAACAGCTAGACAATAAACGCTTTTGTTATTGCAATATCTTCGCGGGGAATGCTGCTCTGGAGCACGAAATTATTTGTAAAAAATATGTTTGACCTATTGGTCTGTTCATGAAGCAAATAATTTGTAGCATTTGTTACAAGTTATCAAGGTTGCAAAGTAGGGAAAAGTGCAGATGATAAAAAAAAAAACACCAATTAAAATTTGCGAATTGAGTGAAAGTTCTAAATTTAAATAAAAATTGTGATTGAAATGGCGAATGTAAGTAAATATACTTTATTTTTATTAAACGACAGCCCCTAGCCACCGTTGCTGCAGTTTACGAAATACAAATCGAAATTATTCAAGGTATCTTTTGTATTTTAAGCTTCTTGGTTATTACCGAATTTGACAATATAGATAGCATAAATGCATAGACGGAAGCAAGGAAAATATGAACATTCCTTCACTGCGTGATTGCCACAATACAGTTGCTAATGGAATGTCCTTCATCTAACAACGATGATGAAATCGTACAAATTATTGAGGACAAATTTAAATCATCTGATGCTAAGCACGTTATTCTTAGAAAAAATTTTAACTTTTTATGCTTTTTCCAACTAACAATTTCAACAGCTGTTCGTAAAACTTACAACTTATTATTAGCCTCGCGTTCATGTATTTATTTTACATAAAGTTTTTTCTTTGACAGCAACTTCTGGGAAATTAAGTTATTGGATTATTTTTATTTCAACAAACCTAACAGGAGTTTTTGTCGCGTATGTGTGAAAAGAAGGGAAAATTTTGAAATTGTGAAATGGCGCTTTGCCACAACGTAAAACGCTAGTGCTTACAATGAGTGCAATATATTTGTATATATATATTTACATATCTATACTTAAAAAGTATTGCATTTGCTAGTATTTCGATTATCATGATATATTAACACATGGTTGGTACTGAAATATGTTTTATTGTACGTATTTCAAATTCAAGGATTTTGATTTAATTATAATTATAAATCTGAAACCTTCGAACGTGCTTAAAAAAAAAATAACTCGCATCAGTCCAATACCGGCTTACGATGTACATAGTATTTTGTGTAAAGTTGACTTTTGCTTCCTATATCGCTTTTACTCGTCATTATGTTTTCTTTGCGTCTGTTCCTTCAGGAATTTTTCAAAATATATATATGCAGCCGCCGTAGCCGAATACGTTGGTGCGTGATTATTTTTCGGAATTCTAAGTATATACATAGGCTCGAATCTCCGTGAAACACCAAAATTAAGAAAGGAGTTTAAGTGCCGAACATAAGAAAAATATAAGCTTAGTATTTGCAACAGACTTGCAAACGTTTATAACTGCTACAATACTGCAGCCCATATTGTCTCCCCATCCTCCAAAAAATATGTAGTAGGTCCTCGATGATGAATATGGTAATCATATATCGCCCCTGCAGATTGTGATTACTCCTCTGTCTGTGAAGAAATTTTGTTATTACCCTGTCAAATCTTTTCCGTTGTTTAGTAAGTGTGAGTACTGCACTGGACGCTACCTCAAGTTACATTCCAGAACTTCTTCGATGAGGTGCCATCGATTTCTACGACCTTAGAGCACCTTGGTTGTCACTACAGACCTGATTTTATGTCCAAAATGGCACACATTGCCTTTGCTTTTCATCTTATTCAGGTTATATATTTTAGTCCTTATTTGAAAAAAAAAGCCACAAAATATAGTGCAGCTACCTAATAAAGAAAAAATTTCAGCTATCATTTATTTCTTTCTTTTATCATCTTTATCTTCTAAAGTACCATCTTTACATACCACAGTTTAAGAAGCTCTGCACTAGACGACTTTCGATCAATTTACCCCTAGTATTTGTTTCGTCAAATTTTAACGAATAAGTGACACATGCTTTATGACAAAACCCGAATTTTACCTCAGGTCACCATGAAGTTTAGTGAACGGGACAAATATATCATTAAATAAGGGATAGAAAAGTGCCATAGTTTGGCATCCGGCGACTAGTTTTTTTTTACCATTTTATCAATTACATATAATTATATTGTACAAAAAAAACGAGCGGTGCCATTTTAATTATACCCATATATGTGCACGTGAATATAAATAAAAATCGATTCTTTACACAACAAAACATGATAGGATATATTTCACAAAAATGCAACTATTTCAAAAAAAAACAATAAAACACGTAAGTCTATAATTAATCTCACACTATTGCATTCTTTGAAGGGCCGATTCCAAGCCCGGTTCAAATATTCTTGTTCTTGCACATTTAAGTGCCATTGACAAGACCCAAACGCACGTTTCAATCACAAGAAAAAAATTAAACCACTGAAACAAATCTAAAATTTATCCAAGTATATATGAACTTTTATGTAAATTTCTTAATACCCAATTATTCAATAAGGCGGGAGAATCGTTTTGTGTCTCGAACAATCTTCAACTTGTTTTAAGGCATACCATTTTTATCTATTATATTTAACTACTTCTGAAAATTATTTTCCACAATTTTCTTACACAAATTAGTTCTCTCTCCAGCAACACTTTACCGCAAACACCATCAATTTCATACTGTCCGCTACTGTACGACAATCATCAAGCCACAAAATGAAAATCAACTTAACGAACAAATCGAAGCATGAGCAGATGCAGCTAAAATTGCTGCCTCTGTCTGCCTACCTGCATACATCAAAGTTTCCATCTTTAACACGCTACAAAATGGCTTGGATTGTCTATTTCAATACTTTAACCACAATTTCCGACATATTTTCTTTATAATTCATTTACCTATGCCTAGAACTTTGGCTCTTCTATATTTAACTGCTGTTGCTTATGAACACACCACTGCGACCAAAAAAAAGCAACACTGTACAAAAATTGCCGTTGCGATCAAGAAAATATTCCAAACGCCTAGAACTTCCGTACGAAAATGCCCAAGTTAACGTACAACCTTCGCGTTCGTTCAATTTTTCTACGCCATCGACAAGAATTACTGCTTGCGAAACGAATGTACGAGAGAGACGAATATAAAACACAAAACGTAACTGGCCGAAAATCAAAAATTCGTCAAGCACAAAACCAAAATGGCGGACCCGCTATATTCGTTAAATTTCTACAAAAAAAAAAAAGAAAAGATGCCAAGTATGACTATACTGATTTTTATGCCGCCAATCCTATATTCCAAGCCATCTAGTTAATTTAATACACACACAAATTAAATCATTTAAATAATCAAACTACATTTACCATCAATATTCTTAATAAATATCCACTGTTCACTGAACGATATAAAATTAGCAGTCACCCTCGAATACCACAGCGAAGCAACGCCGCGTTGCGCTGCAACAGAATAAAAGCGACGCAAAATTCAACGTACGGTTTATCACACGTACAGAAAAAGTTCTTTACTGTATCGTTGCTTTCCCAATACTGACTGGCAGAGCCGTGAAAATGAAGTAGCAGAGTGCTGCATAGACGTTGGCAGAACACTGAGGGATGCCAAGAAAACTCAAACTTCTGTTTCACGTTTTCATATACATACATATCGCTCATTTGCAGCAAGAGTATCATAATTCAAAAAACCAAAATATCGAGAAAAACGAGTCCAAAGTTTTCAATTACGATGTTCCCATAAATAAAAGTAAATACATAATTTTCTCTAATGAGATACTCTTCATTGATACTTCCAGGAATTTTTTACACAGCATAAAAGAACAGTTTGTGGTCATTTCTGTATACTTAACCAAAACTTATTTTTTTTGGATTATGACATTCTTGCGGCAAATGAGCGACACGTATATGCTTGTACATGCTGTACTTTTTGCTTTTTGTAGAAGAAATGCGGTGGCGGACACATTCGTTTTGAAATTTAACACTACAAATTTAAGTTTTTTGTAATGTAAGTAATGAAAAAGATAGAGTAAAATTAATATAATATTTTCGAATATGTACACATATTCTTCATTTACGTAATGACGAGTTGAGATCACAATGTATACCGGTTATTGTATACGAACTACTTGATAAGAAAATGCCGGCTGGGAATATCTTCGCGCGTTTTGCACATACATACATACCTCCATGTACATATGTACAATATTTAGTTGTATCACCCCTTTTATTATTCCTTACTTTACAGCAACTAAATAGTCATTTGATGGGTATATGACAAGGCACATTAAACATTGAAGCAGGAATAAAGTAAAAATAATAAGGGCAATGCATTTTGTGTTTGCTTTTGGTCCGTACAATGTAAAAATCTATAAACAAAGATTAACAGTTGAGAGTAACTTAAACAAAATTTGACAATTTAGAGACCAAATAAATAGAAAATATTAAACGTGCAACCCTACTGCTGCTACCTGTTTATGTGCCTTGATATACATATGATAAAATGAAATAGGCTGATAGAAAGAACCGAAGCTGGGTTAACCTTTCGCTTTATTAAATACATTAAAATGTGCACATGTACTGTCGAGTTATGAGCATATGTAAATTTAAATAACGAAGTAACGAACTACTACTTCTTGCCATCACTAGCCCTGTTACGCATGCATTGTTGCTGTTGTCGTTGCCAAGCAACTAGGAGCAACTGAAGACTGTAAACAAAAATGCAACTGAAATTAAAACTGAAAAATCATGCAAATTACTTACAAATGTTTTAAAAAGCGCATAACTTGTTTAAAAAGGTTCAAAAAGTAGACAAAAATGCGTGGAGTGCTTAAATGGGTGCAGAAAATTGAATTCCCGAATACCAAAGAAGACCAAGTCAGGTGAAAACAATAGAATTAGTAATTGAAACTATGAATGAAAATATCCTTCTTTTCTAAATAGTGTACACTCTTTATGTTATCATCCGGAAGGAAAGCAACTGGTTGTGGCAGCTGGCGACCGCGTGCTTATTTACGACCAAGATGGAACTTTATTGAACACTCTAAAAGCTCACAAGGATGTGGTAAATTGTGTGGCTTACGCCCGCGATGGCAAAAAGTTTGCCAGTGGTGCTGTGGATAAAACAGTTATTGTGTGGACAATTCAGTTGGAGGGATTGCTAAAATATTCGTAAGTTTTCCCACCACCTGCTCTTACCCTAGGGCCTTATGTTGCCTAGTGGAAAGTTGATTTCTTTGCTGCTCGCTAATTTACAGACATAGCGACTCCGTACAGTGTATGTCCTTCAATCCTGTTTCACACCAATTAGCTTCCTGTTCACACAGTGACTTTGCATTCTGGTCAGCAGATCAGAAAGCCGTGCAAAAATACAAAATTTCGACTCGTGTCAATTCATGCACTTGGACCAACGATGGCCAGTATTTGATACTTGGATTAGCTAATGGCAGCATTTCCATTAGAAGCAAAGTAAGTAAATTTTATACAAACTGCATAAAATAGTGATGAAGTATATATATATAGTATATATACCTATGTATGTATAGACATTTTTTGACATAAGCCTCACCAATTCTATAGCTAGGTGAGGAAAAGGGTCGTTTCGATCGACCAGGTGGCTCAAGTAGTAATGTATTCAGCTTACAATGTTGTCCAATGACCAGTACAGATGTAATCGGAGTAGCTGACTGGAGCCAAACACTTTCATTTCATACTTTGAGCGGTCAGATGATTGGCAAAGAACGGGTGCTGGGTTTCGACCCGCTTTGCTTAACTTACTTTCCCAATGGAGAATATTGCGTGGTGAGTGGTTGTTCCGATTCATTGCACTTTTTCACCAAGGAAGGCGTACGCTTGGGCACACTCGGCGAAGGGTTTAAATCCTGGATATGGTCAGTTGCCATTCATCCCAATGGCCAATCTTACACGATTGGCTGTCAGAATGGTACGCTCGCCTGCTTTAACATCGTTTCAAGCACTGTTCATGCATTGTACCGCGAACGCTATGCATTTCGCGAAAATATGTGTGACGTTATAATACAGCATTTAATATCAGGCCAGAAAGTGCGCATCAAGTGCCGCGATCTTGTGCAAAAAATAGCGATCTATAGAAATAGCTTAGCCGTACAATTACCGGAGCGGGTGGTGCTGTACGAATTAAGTTCTGGCGAAGAACAACCGATGCATTACAAAGTAAAAGAGAAGATACAGAAGAAATTCGATTGTAGTCTGTTGGTGGTATGCGCATGCCACATCGTACTATGCCAAGAGAAACGTCTGCAGAGCTTGGACTTCAATGGCATATTGCAACGCGATTGGATAATGGACTCTTTCATACGCTACATTAAGGTGAACGATCTATACCTTTTTAAACATTAAATTTTGTTCGATTTAAGAAAAATATTAAAAAATTATGCCATTATTATTGAAGGTCACTGGTGGCCCAGCAGGTCGGGAAGGACTGCTTGTGGGTTTAAAGAGCGGGCAGGTATGTTTTGCTTTTATCAATACTTATAAATTATTACCTATATAAAAATTCCTCAGGTATTTCGTATATTTTTGGACAACTCACTGCCACTTTTGATTACAAATGTCGCCTCAGCAGTGCGATGTTTAGATATCAATGCGAATCGCACTAAAATAGCTGTAGTAGATGATACTGGGCGTCTTGTGGTGCGCGACATCGTTAGTGACACCTTACTTTATCAGGTTCGTATTAATATTTACACATGAATGAGCCACACTGAAATATTGAAAACTTATTTATAGGATACTGGCGTAAACTCTGTAACCTGGAATACTCATTTGGACTCGATGCTTTGCTATACTCACACCGTTGGTGGCCTTAGCATTCGTGTTGGTAGTCTACCGCCCCGCGGTCCACAGAACATGTTGGGTGTGGTAGTGGGACTATGTGGTGCCACGGCCTTTTGTCTACGGGGCAACGTTATGCACAATATACCATTAGCTTTGGGAGCTACTATGTGGCAGTTCATTGAATCTGGCCTATTTGAGTAAAATAGATTAAAACTCAACCAGCTTTTATGTACCATATTTCAAAAATTATTTACAGGGAAGCCTATCAAGTTGCGTGCTTAGGTGTAACCACAGCCGATTGGGAAGGTCTGGCACAGTCAGCTTTAGAAGCTCTGCACCTACATATAGCGCGTGATGCATACGTAAAAGTGCGCAGTCTCCCGTGGCTACAGTTAGTCAATGAATTAAGTGAGAAACAGAAACGTGGCGAAATGCCAAAAGAGGTATTACAAGGAGAGAGCTGCGCATATGCTGGCAAATACAAGGAAGCTGCACGACTTTTTCAAAAGTGTAGTCGGCCTATGCGTGCATTGGAAATGTATACCGACTTACGAATGTTCGATCTGGCCCAAGAATTTATTAAAGACGGTTCGGATGAAGCGAAGCGTGATTTGGTCAAAAAACGAGCGGAGTGGGCATACTCCGTCAAAGAACCACGAGCTGCTGCTGAACTGCTATTATCAGCAGGCGAGCACCAGAGAGCTATCGACATTGTAGCGGAGCAAGGTTGGGCAGATATGTAAGTGTTGCATTAAAAACCAGGAAACCCATGTTTATGGTTTTTTATTTTTTATTAACAGATTATATGATATTGGGCGTCGACTCAGTTTGAGTGAGCGAATGCCACTGGAATCTGTGGCATTCAATTTAAAGCGTTTGAAAGCTTTACCGCTAGCAGCTGAAATATTTAAAAAGCTAGGGGATGAAGCACAAGTAATCCAATTGCATGTTGAAGCGCGCGATTGGGCTGAAGCTTTCAGACTTGCAGAAAATATGCCAGAGATGTTGCCCACAGTGAACTACCAACATGCTCAATGGCTTGCCGAATCAGATCAATTCATTGAGGCACATAAAGGTTAGCTTAGCGACTATTGAAATATAATTTTTTTAATTATTTTAACACTAATTTTTAATCACAAAACTTAGCTTACTTAAAAGCGGGCCGCATGAAAGATGCTAATCGGTTGCTGAAACAGCTTAGCACATCAGCTATCGAAGAGGAGCGTTTTCTAGATGCCAGCTACTTTTACTGGTTGCTGTCAAAACAGTATTTAGACATTTACCATAAAAAGGAGTAATTATGATTTTATTATTATATCCTATGGTTCCAGGGAAGAACAGAGGGCCACATGAACTTATAGTCGTTCATATTATATAATTAACCAGTTAACTGTGGCGCTCTCATTTAAAAGTGCGCACAGTTTTGTGTCGCCAGAATTGAGCTATGACGAGTATATTCGTCAATCACAGAGTAAGTTGCGCTGGTAAGATATTGGATGAAAAAGATGGGTTAATTTTATAAAATTGGGGACAAATGAACTAAAAATAAAAAAAATAGTAATTTACAGAACTTCTGGACAACTTTATAATATTTACGCACTTGCAATTCTTATGTTGCACTGTACTTATTTGATAAGAACCGCCGACTCTTGGAAAGATATGCACTGACACACACGAGTTAGCTTTCTAGTTTATAAATCCACTTTTTGACTTTTGCCTTTGCCCCTTTTAGGTTAACATCTAAAAAACGTTATCATCGCACATAAATAAACTCATTATGCGAACTGGTGAACTTTTTCAACCAGTGCATACGGGGAAGCATCACATCATCTCAAACTGTTTATATTTTCTATTTGTTTGTTTTATTCCGGCATAGCCTCAAAATATTCTAAACATCTTGAAATTTGAGAATACAGTGCACTCGCGGTAACTCGAATAGCCGCTAAGTCGAACGACGTGCTAACTCGAACACATTATTTTCCCTATTGACTAGTTTGTAACTCGAACAATATTAAAGCGCTATAACTCGAACAAAAAAACAAATTTATTTGTACACACATTCTTTTCAAACATGTACATTTTGTACATACATACATATGTAATAGTATATGTATATAAATTATATGTATACTAGTGTATTGTCCATATGAATATTTCGACGTTAATATCCCGTTAGTTTTCTGGGAACAACATCTTGCATTGACCAAATTGCTTTAAATTTGTCATTTGTAGTGTATCAGTGCATGTGAGTAATGGATCGTAAAAGGTTGAAGTGTTTAACATTAAAAGAGAGGGCTGAAGTCCTTAACAAAATTAAACGTGGATGTAGTGTTACTTCTCTAGCGAAGGAATATGGGGTAGCCAAGTCCACCATAAGTCTTATAAAAAAGAAAGACAAGGCAATTTTAAAAGCAGTAAACAACACGTTTTTGGGTCCTGGGAAGAGGAGAACCTTAAAAGCTTCTGAGTTTCCTAAAATGAAAGCCGCTTTATACAAATGGTTTCTGTCCCAAAGAAAAAAGAATTACCCAATAAGTGGACTCATCTTGAAAGAACATAACATGAAAAACATAATTTACATGTCGAATTTACGCTTTATGATGTTAACAAATGGAATGATGGTGCCGAATTTACCGACACAGAAGTAATAATTGAAACTAGTGATTCTGAGTCTGAGTTTAACAACACAACTGAGACATGTGAGCGGATATCATCTGAGGAGGCAGTTAGCTCTATCAATAAGGTAATTCAGTGGGCCACAACTGAACAAGTAAGCCCCGCAAAGGTTAACACTCTTTAATTGCTACGTGAAAAAGTCATATTCAACATTGCTGCAGGCAAGAAAAGACAAACACACATTACAACTTTCTTTTCGGCCTAACTTTTCTGTTAAAGCTGACTTTTTTTGTGTAACTGACACAAAGACTGCCAAATATTTGATGAAAAATATTGAAACGAATTAATTATTTTAAACATATTCATGTTCATATCCATATGTAAATAAATAAATAAATTTAATTGAAAAAAATCGATATCGATGACTGTTTTTTTAACATAGCACACTCAATTGATAAGTCGAACAAATTCGATAAATCGAACAGCGCCTGTTTTAATTAGTTCGAGTTATCGCGAGTGCACTGTATGTGTTGTTTTTCTCAAAAATTGTAATTTAAATAGCCAATGGTCACTAATTTATACGCATGACGAGTATACTCGTCAATACACAAAATTTTGCCACTTCTCCATGACGAGTATACTCGTCAATCACAGTTAACTGGTTAAGACACTTGAGCTTTTTAAAATTATATTTTAATTTTTAATATTAATATTCGTAATATTTTTGTTTCGTAAATTTTTTTCAAATATAGTTTATTGTATAACAAAAATTAATATAATTAATTAATCAAAGTTCCAAACTTCACAAAAATTGTCGGCAAAATTTTAAACTTTTTAAACAACCCTTTTACAATTTGTTAAATTATAATAATTTGTTGCATTTGTATGAATTTCATACAAAGTTTGGAACTTTTATTTATTAGATTTTTGTTGTACAATTTTTAAAATGTAGGAAAAAATTTGATATGCAAATATTACGAATATTGCAAAGAGATAAAGCGACTTAATTCTGTATGTATGTAATATATATGAAAATTGTATGTTTTATAGAGAGCAAAATCCCAGTGTCCACCATTTCAAAGAGTACCAAAGCCATTTGCGCATCGCCAAAGTGTATTATGCTTATAGCGTAATATTTAATTATATGAAAGAACCATTTACGACTTATTCGCCAGTTAGTCTGTTCAACGTGAGTCGCTTCATATTGAATGAGGTCGAGTATAAAGGTACACCGAAGGGAGTTAGCTTATTGTAAGTAACACAATTTTTATATTAATTTTCTAATTTTAAAACTGTCAACAAGTTGAAAACACATGGGCTCATAAATAATATTTTGGCTTTCCGTCCGATTATTTTCTGTCTCTAGCGCGGTTCTATTTACACTAGCAAAGCAAGCCAAGCTACTACAGGCTAACAAACTATGTTTGGTTGTTAATAAGCGTTTGCAATCCCTGAAGCCACCCGCCGGCGTTCAGGAGCAAATCGATGTAAGTTTCCTTTTTAAAACTGCAATGCACCTAATCTAATTCTTTTACGGTTCACTGCTCTTACAGATAAACTACCTGAATAGTAAAGCATGCAAGAGCGGTTTCAACGATCCCGAGGAACTGTTGCCGCTCTGTTACAAATGTTCAAATTATAGCCAACACTTGAATGGCAACAACTGTCCGACCTGCAAACAAGATTACATATTTTCATTTATCTCATTTGGTAAGTCCGTGGAGTATTGAATTTAAAATGTTAACCTTAAAAGTAACCGTTTCATTTATACTTTAGAAATTTTACCATTAGTGCAATTTCATCCTGAAGTAGACATAAGCGATTCAGAGGCAGAACGGTTGTTACTCGCCCCACCAAAGGCGGCTGAGGAAGGCGATCCTTTTAACGAGGTATGACTTTAATATCGAGGTGTATATTTAAAATTGAGTTCAATGTCAATATTTCTAAAACAGGATGTTGCAAGCGCCTTACCACTAAGCCTCGATCGCAACGCTTTACGCGCGATACATCCAAGCCACATTTTAATAGTTAAACGCAGTGAAAATAATTTGAAAAATATATACTACCGCAACATTTTACCGGATTTGCAAGTTACATTTTGTCCAGAATGTTTATTGGTAAACTATACAAATGCCCCTGACCTATACATATCTTTTTTGCTTATAGAAAATTTATTTCTAGGTCTTTTATTCAGAAGACTTCGAACTACAGGTGTTACAGAAAGGTCATTGTCCCTTTTGTCGTACTTCATCGGAAAAATTACTTGATGAATATTTGTAGTAATTGCCTTTAGTATAGGAGCACGTAGTTTGATTATATTTCTGCACTGGCAGTTTAAAGTGTCTTTGTAAATGTTTTGTTAGGCTAAGATGGCATGCCGCGCGCACTTTTGCAGAATCGTAATCTAAAAACATTTATCTTATTTAAGTCCAAAATTCCTTCATATATATAAATAAACTAAGTATGTGTGTGTGTATTTTAAACCCATTTTATGTACATTGCACCCAAATTAACAGTTTATTTAATAAATTTTAAAATATAATTAAATATTATACTAACCATTTTATAGCAATTGGTTTTTACGACCATGTCTCCTCTTGATACCTCCGACTTTTCAGCATATGTTCCAAATATTCCTCATCACCGTCCAACACTTCAATAAATGCTTCGCGAACAGCTTTAGGCATACTGTTCGAAGAGCCAGCCACCATTACAGACGCCATTTTTTCCAGAATTAATTCACTCATTAACACTTTTTCTTGTTTTATCAAATGTTGAACATATACTTTACGTTCCTGATCACGTGAAAACGCTACAAATATTGTACAGGATTCATCTAATTGCCAGCGTGTAAAATCTTCAACAAAGTGATAGTCCTTCGCTTTGTTTCGGCAACCAAAGAAAACAACCGAATCGCCGATTTTGGCGCCATTTTTTTGTTGTTCCTTCCTGTACTGTATGACGCTACGAAAAGGTGCAATACCAGTACCTGGGCCTACCATTATGATTGGCGTTGCTGGCTCGACAGGCAATGACATTGTTCCACTTTTTATCACACCCTTTACTATACTCCCGACAGACAGCGTCTTTAACCAATTCGAGCAAAGACCAAGGCGCGGGAGTGACATTTTTGTTTTATATTCAACCACTGCAACAAGAATATCAAGTGAACGGCTACTAGACATTGAAGCTATTGAATAACTGCGCGGTTGTATCATAGTAAATAATTCGAACAGAATCGGAAGTTGAAGCTTCGATGTGCTATGCCGGAAGTCCTGCAAAACTTCAAGAATTGTACGTCGGGGGCGATTTACATAATTTATAAGATCATCTAATCCCTCTATTGAAGTAAATTCTTCCAATTTTTCTTTTTCCAACTCATCTTCACAGTTCAACGACAAGAGTTCAAATGCACGTTGTCGTGGGCATGCATTTAAGTCCCATATATACTTCGCTAGCATACGAATATTTACCGGCTTTGCGTAAGCCAATGGAACAGGCATATCACCATAAACTGTTTCCAATTTTACTATAGTTTCTTCATTAAAACCTAAATTGTGTTCCTTCACCAGTTCAAAAAACTGCGACACTTGCTCATCTGAATTGGCAGGGTTCAAATTTAACACATCACCAGCATTCCATTTAATAGAGGATGGAAAACTAAAACTTAAAAATCGCACATCTTGAAAATGATCAGCAGCAGTGGTACGCTGATTTTCTCTTAAAGTAAAACAAATAGCTTCACTCTTCAGTGGCCATTCCAGATGGTTATCTTCCACCAAAGATGTTGCAGGCTCGACAATTGTGGTATTCCATTTGAAAATCTTCTTCGCCTCGCCGTTCTGCTTCAATTTTTCATATGATAAGGACTTCCCTAATTTCTGCCACAATTCTGCGATCCACGGCAAAGCTGTCGCACTAAGTCCATGATCGTGCTGATCATCACACAATCCTAAATCTAATATAGGAATAGCGCCCAACTGCATAAGGCGCTTATTCAATTTTTTGGCAGTAAAATTAAATTTAGCGTAACTCGAGTCTCCTAACCCCAAACAAGCAAAATTCACTCGTTGTAGTGAATCTGCTGGCAAGCTTCGCCGCAATAGAAATCTCCACGTTTTTCGCATGTTATCCGGTTCGTCGCCATTACCTGTGGTGGCTACGACGAAAATAGCCAATTTCTCCTCTATCAACTGCTGCACCGGATAGTCATCCATTGGTAGAACTGGCCCATTAAAGCCCCACGTTTTTGATTCCCGCCAAATTTGTTCGGCCACATTTTGAGCCGTGCCAGTTTGACTTCCATACAATATAACCATACGCATTTTCCTAACTGAGAATTTTGACTTCTTTTTAACAATATATTAAAACGTGAATGTGAATCTAACCCGGCACAAGATAGTTTTCGGTCAGTTTCGCAATGAACCAGCTGTATAGCATGGATCAGCACAGATTTCCTTAACCCTACATCTCCGCTGGCAAAAATTTATATCTTACTACTTATAACTAAACATATATTGCGAATGGGCAATTCATTTTTCATGAACAGCAATAAATACTTACAATTTTATTGATAACCAATTTTTCATTACGTCGAACAACATCAAGGCGAATTGAGTACTAGAGGTGGCGTCTTTCCAAAACAGTTACTTTATTTGTTGCGATTTTGAGAAGTCTGACGACAGGTCCTTTTCGAATACAAACCAAACGACCAAGACAAACAAAATGAGGCGTAGAAATTGCATGTTGAGGTTTGAGAGATTTAAACTAATTAATCTAATGAAAACGAAGAGCCGTGTGTTAAATTGTGAAAGCATTTGAAGACTTGCAGTTTGTTTGCGGAAGACGCCGTGGCTAGAAAGTATGTGTGTGTACGTACTATTTCTTGGGTTTGGTTGATTTCATTGCTTTCGCCTACTCTTCTTCTTCACAATCAAGTAATACCCCTTCCTTTTGGTTGTTTCTTCATGGACTCTTATAACACAGCGAATTCGGGAGGCGCAATCAATTTCTCTATCGTTCTTGATCTAAAAATATGTCTCTTCTATTCGCCATTTCTCCGCTCGCTATCTTTATTCTCAATTACCTTTACGAAAAATTTGCGTGCGAAAGCAACAACAAAGTTGTTGAGCAGATTCGCTGCTAGCGAGTATGGCTATAGCTCATGAGACTGGTATAATTCACTGTCGTACAAACACATGAAATTTAAGACAGCTCTATTTCCGAGTTGCCAGCATATTTTGAATTATACCAGTTGCTTCATCTATTCGTCACTTGCTAACGCTAGGCGCAAAGAAAAAGAGGCCTAAGGTTATCGAGTAAGATTCGCCGCTAGCGAGTATGGTTATAGCTCATTAAACTGGTATAACTCAGAGTCGTACCAGCACATGTCATTAAGGCTGCTCTATTCCAGCGGTGCTTATATATGTTCAATCATACCACTTGCTTCAGCTATTCGCCACTTGCTAACTCTTGGCGAAAGAAGAGGCGTAATAACATGGTAAATGTCCAAGGCACGTCTAATACAGAAGGTGGTGCCTTCTGAAAACCGTTCCTTTATTTTCCGCAACCGTTGATGTCATGCAACAAAATAATACAAAACAAAACAAGGGAATTGAAGTGAAGTTACAGGATTATAAACATTCAGTGAATAGCTTGGAAATGTTGTGATTTGTGAGATTCAAACTAATCAAACTAATGTAACTTATTTAAAATTGTGAAAGCATAAATTAATATAATGTCTTCATTCACTAAATTTCCACAAACATGTAATTTCTCCGCCTCTTGTTTGTTTTGTATTCGAAAGGGACCTGACGTTCGACTTGTCAAAATAGCGAAAAATAAAGTCACTTTTTCGGAAGGCACCACCTTGTTTATTCAATGCGCTTTGGACATTCACCATGAAACTGGTGATAACAAACAACAAACTGACGATAACAAGATTAAAAATAAGGTCGATTTCTACTTTTTAGTATTTTTCTAACCAAAGTCGGCTTTTACGGTATGTATGACTACAGGCCAACTAAAAAAAAACACATACCGGCCCGAGAAGCATTGATGGCAAAAACATCGATGTATCGTTTGCATCCCTAGTTGCCATACGATGTAATTGCTATAAAGAAAATATTTAGGTTTTATTTTCTGTTGTGCAACAAAGATAGCCGAAAATGTTGCGGCTCGTTACAAATGCAATAGTTAGAGGTCCCGTTTCAGTTAAACTGATTGCAAATCCTGCGGGAAAGCCACAAGTATTGAAAACGTTTTCTTTGGTAAACCGCAGATGGCAATCTACAAGAGGCACTGGCACTGCTACTATGGGCTTTGATAGCAACAAAAAAATAGCGCCCCTTGGTTGGTTCCTCTTAGTAAGTCGGAATCTAATGAATTCATTAATGATTTTAAACCTATGTAATTGAATATTCTAACCTTTCTCAATATCAGCTTATCCCAGTGTCTACATTTGCTCTGGGGTGCTGGCAAGTGAAACGTAAAGCATGGAAAGAACAACTAATCAAAGACTTAGAGCATCAAACCAAGCTATCACCAGTACCACTACCTTCAGAGTAATTTGAAGCAATTTATTATGTTTATTAATGTCGAGTATATACAATTTTTCCATTTAGTTTAACAGAGCTGTCTGCTATGGAGTACCAGTTGGTTACAATCAGGGGAAGGTTTATTCATAACAAGGAACTGCTTATGGGTCCTCGGTCGTTCATACGTCCCGATGGAAATGAAACAGCCGGAGGTTTATTTTCCCAGCGTGATAGAGGCAATGGCTACCTTGTCATAACTCCATTTAAGCTAGCAGATAGAGAGTAGGTATCCTTGCGTATGTGTTAGTCTATTTAAATTTAATTTTTAATTCGTTGGAGAAAGTCAGTCGAAGGGAGTACCTCTGAGAAACTTCAGAGGGATAGAGAGGAATACAGTCTAAGCATATAAAAAGTGTGCGTGGTTTTATCCGACCTCATTATTATTTATGTCAGATCTAACTGAGGCGGGAAACCATGTATGTACCAAGTGCGGAACCACTTTTGAAAGTTACCTCCGATAATTTGCTTCCCTTTTCTGCGCACACAACCGCAATTGTTACTAAAGTTCAAAATCGCAACAAGATCCTCAAATCGCTATCCGGAAGTACTTGGGGGGCAAAGATAAGGAAATGTTGCTGGCGACATTTAAAGCAATTGGCTGGTTCTGAATTATGTTGCGCCTGTCTGGTCGCCTGGAACTAGTGTTTCGCAATGACAGGCATGCCGAAACACTGCAATCACTGAGAGGGGTCCTCTACAAAACCGACAAAATGAGGCTCAATGCTCCCAGTCAAGAAGCACATCAAAATGCTCAGCCATTAGTTTCTACTTGGGTGCTACCGAAGGTTTCACGACTGTAGACACCTGCCAGAACCTGAGCCGGCTCCCAGGCACATCAGGAGGCAAGCGAACCGACAACTACTGGACCGGACAGTGCTTAGACATACGCTAACTGACATTCATCGGCAGACACTTACCACCTTCTTAAACTCCCCACCTCTGAATGCCGTCATCGGAGTCCAACCACCACCTATTGCAAGCTTCAGCTGCCCCGAGAGACTCGCGTAATTTTGGCACAATTACGCCCACTCACAGGGTTTAGTAACCCAACAACAAACTATCTTGGACAAATAGTAATTAATATGTGTACCAGGTTTCATTGGAATATGTATATGAATATTCGGTGGCTTGCTATTGCCTGTCGAGGAACGATCACTATTAGACAATTTTGTTTTGGTAGTCACGCACCAACCCGTTCAGCCACGGCGGCCGCCATGTATGAATATTTAGTCGACTTAAATACACCCGGGCGGGCATGGTCAAATCGACTTGCGATCATTCTGAGCATTTTGAAATACGTATGCAGATATGAATGTCTGTATCTACCTCCATTCATTTATTCTGTTACATACAATCATTATGCATACAACCATTGAGCACGTATATAAAAAAGGAGCTAAAAGAATAATAACTTGCCTTATCCAAAAAACCGTTAGTCTGCAACCATGTTTATCAATACTTTTTTGCTTCTTTTAGTCTACACCATTAAGGGGGGAAACCGGTTTAGGAGGCCGAAATTTTTGTGTTTTTCATGAATTTTTTTAACAAGGAAGGAATAATCAGAAATTGTTTAAACTTAAAGGGTATTTTATTCATACTTTTAAATACACTTTTAAATTTTTTCAAGCTATTTCCGCCGTCGTCAGAGTATGTTGCCATATTTTTTCATCTATTTTGCTTAAAAAAAAAATTTTTAATGATAACATAATCCAAGAATTAGGTTTATATAAATTAGAATTGAATAAAGAACACTCCCCAAAAATTTCATCTCGATTGGTCGATAACTTTTTGAGCTAAAGTGCCCACCAGTTGAAAAAAGTCGTTTCGAGAAAAACGCCGTTCTAACTACCGCGCGCTACGGTGCCAAACCGAGAGGCGGTCACTTAGGTGCTCATAGAATCGGGAATAATGCGAATTTCCTTTTAAAATTTTTACCATATATTCTTGAGTAGTTATACTAACAATTTATGCAATAAAAAATTTCGATTTTTTGATCAGTCTAAGCTGGATTCTCCCCTTAATGTAATGATGAATATTATAAACTTTTTGGAGTATATTTGTGTAAATGTAGCGATAATTCTCTCACTTCATTCTTTATAAAGCAAGTTGATTTGTTTGGACTTTTTCATACAAAATTGGCTAAGGGAAACTTTAAGTTTATATTTATCTTGAATCACATTTAATTACATCGGTAAATTACTCGTGTACAAAACAAAAATAGAACGACTTGGATTTATATCCGTTCAGTAACTAATAGCACGGTAACATCCTTGTTGCAGCAACATTATCCGTTCTTTTCGCTGCATGAACGTTTCTTCACTCTTATTTCATTTATTCAATCTTATCAGGCTAAATTTTAGATTAGATTTGTATTTTATTACTTTACTAATTCGTGTGTTTGGTTCTAGTGAAGTGATTTTGATCAATCGTGGATGGGTATCTAGGAATCAAGTCAAACCGGAAACACGAGCCGAAGGACAAATAGAAACCGAGGTAGAGTTGACTGGCGTGGTACGCATGGGCGAAAACCGACCACAATTTTCTCCGGATCATAAAGGTGGGGTTTTCCTGTATAGGTAAGTGCTGTCTCACCTAAATATTTTGGCAACCACCTGACTTGTTTATTTTTCTGCAGGGATTTACCAAAAATGTGCGCATTAACTGGAGCATCTCCGATTATCTTAGACGCTACATACGAGTCATCTATTCCCGGTGGCCCCATTGGCGGGCAAACACGTGTAACATTACGTAATGAACATCTGTCTTACCTTCTAACGTGGTTCAGTTTATCAGCAATTACTTCGTATCTGTGGTACCGTCAAATAGTAAAGAGAATTCCTTATTAAACGTCACGAAGAGCAAACATTTCAATACCAAAATTACTTTACTTGTTTTAATTTCGATTTTATTTCAAAACATATATATCGCCTTTTTCAATTAGTTATTGTATACACATGTGTAAATATTATTAATTCCATACATGAACGAATTTTGGCAAAATCAAGTGAAACGTGTAAAGTTCGTGTACTCATACAATGAATAGATAGATATACTTAAATTTAAAGGTATACTTTCTAAATTAAATTCATAGTAAATTACATTGATGTACATATGTAAGTACTATTGGTAGGGAATGAGATAGTGGCCGTCGTTCCGAATGGCGGCATGAATGCATAGACAGGTCGAAAAGTATGTATGACTGGAACGGTGACGCATTTCCACTTTTAATATGCTTAATGTGACTTGGTTATTTAATGTAAAATAAAGTAAAATCGTTTAGACGTATACGTATGAACACGTTTGTAAATATTTACAATAACAAATGTTACAGCAAAATAATAAATACTGTATATAGGCTTTACTTTAAAGTTTTTTTTGGAAACATTTTCGTTTATCTAAACAGCTCTGTATGAGATGAGTTTCACACCCAATTCCTTGCAAATTATTATCAACAACTTCGATATGGAACGCCATAATTTGTTTATATGGCCGGTTTCTACAATTGTGGCACGCTTCCCCAAGAACGCATTAAACCTGTACGCTGGTAGCGTTTTCCTATAGTTTGTACATGGAATCCAATTTGCTGCAAGCACTCGTGATCCAAAATTTTACGGCCATCGAATATATAAGCTGGTTTCATCATTGACTGGTAAATACGTTTGTAGTCTAATGTCTGATCAGTGAAGAAGAAGAAGAGAAAGCATTCAATATTGGTAATGGAATATAATTCTCAATTTAATTTCTTCTGAGCATTTGCTTAAGGGGGAACACCACTGTGATTTAAAAAAAAATCGATTTTTTTTGCATTTTCTTAAAGTAGATATATTCAAAAATATGTAAAAAAAATGTTAACTTAAAGTCTTAAAAATTGAGGAAGTTATACCAAATACAATAAGTGCAGGTAGTTACAACGGCCAACGAAAACTTTAAACGCGTTTTTATCAAAACGACTTTTCTGAACACGGTGGTCTCGATTTTTCGAAGACTTATGAACCGATTTAATTTTTTTTTTTTAATTTTTGTACATGTATTGGCTGCAATCGTACATAGCCGTTTGTAAATATTCCAAAAATGTATATTTTTTCAAGCCTTTCGAAAACAAAAAATGGGTAAAAACACAAACTCATTTTTCAAACCTACACCATTTTCTCAAAACAGAAAAAAAAAATAATAAAAAAAGCGCCACGTACGACGATAGTCACTGATGTATAGATTAAGTATTTTTTTGGTTTTTTGCTTTAAATGATTTTTCACCGCTGTATCGTGGCCACCAGGGTGCATCAGTTTTTTATGGCGTCATTGCATTAATACTATATTAATAACAATTGTAATTTTTAATATTTTTTAATAAAAACTTGTGTCAGTATAGTCTAATACATGTTAAATAAATTATAATTTGTCCGATTCTCAAATAGTCATCCCTACTCATAAACAAAAATTCATGAAAATCACTTAATTTTCACGCGTTCCCAGTGGTGTTCCCCCTTAAATAGCTCACTCACCACAAACTCGTCCCATTCTGTACAAAGCACAATTGCATGTGTGCCACGCACTGCACTGTACGGATCGCTATGTATCTGCACTGCCTTCTTGACACTTTCCGGTGACTCTGTCACAGATGGATGTGTCAAATCGTCTATTATTTGCTCTGGCTCTACTTTCGGATCGTAAATGTCCAGCTTGGCACCCTCCTCCAGTAATGTTTTGCAGACAGTTATGGCTGGTGTTTCACGTGTATCGCCAGTATTTTTCTTAAAAGCGAAACCAAATATCGAAATTCGTTTATCCGAGACGGTATTGAACAGGCTTTCGATGATCTGAAGGAGAATAAATAGAATTTTGTTGAATTTTAAACAATTGCACGTTTCTATAGAAGAAGGCTACCTTTTGTGAAAACCGCGACTTTTGGTACTCATTCATGTCAATCACTTGCTGCCAATACGCCGCAACCTCGGGCAAATTTAGTCCTTCACATATGTATACCAAATTTAAAATGTCCTTCTGGAAGCAACTACCACCGAATCCCACTGACGCTTGCAAGAACTTCGAGCCAATACGTGAATCCAGACCAACGGCACGAGCCACTTCCGATACATCGGCGCCCGTCGCCTCACACACGGCCGACAATGAGTTTATGCTCGATATACGTTGCGCTAGGAATGCATTCGCTGCCAATTTAGACAATTCGGAACTCCAAGTGTTCGTTGTAAGTATATTCTTTTTCGGTATCCAATGTTCATAGATCCACGACAATTTTTCAACTGCTTTGAGACCCTCGGATGATTCCTCACCTCCAATTAGCACACGATCGGCATGCAACAGATCTTCAATGGCCGTTCCTTCGGCAAGAAATTCAGGATTCGAGAGAATATCATACCGAATGCCAGGCCTTTGATTCGCATGCAAGATATGCATGATACTTTCGGCAGCACGCACGGGTACTGTGCTCTTCTCCACTACGATCTTGTTAGACTGTGCGATCTCGGCGATCATACGGGCAGCACTTTCAACGTACTTTAAATCGGCAGCGCGACCTATGAGCAGACGTTATTGGATTGGTTGGTGGTGATTAGCAAAATTTAAGTTTAAAAGTTCATATGAATTAGTTTACATACCTTTGCCGTTGCCAAAGTTTTTTGTTGGCGTATTTACAGATATGAATATCAGGTCTGCTTCTTTGATGGCAGTTTCAATATCAGTTGAGAAGAAAAGGTTGACATTACGGCATTTTTTTACGACTTCATCCAATCCCGGCTGAAAAACAATCAAACATTAAATGGGCTTGTATAGATAGGTTTGTATTTTTAATATGTTTTTTATTTTATTAAAAAAATTAAATTAAAATTAAAGAAATCATTTATTCCTTTATATTTAACTAGTTTTCTTAAATAATGACTTAAGATTTCTTAAGTTTCAATTCTATCCATTTTGTATTATATGTAAGAAGTGTCTTGATGTTATAAATTACGCAGTTGTAATAAATTGGGCAAGTTAAAAAAATCGGCATGTTTGTTGTTATTATTGTAATAGCCGAAAATATTCCCTATAAAAAATGCTATTGCAGGGCCAGTACTTGGTCGAATATGAGTTCGGGTCGTTCAGGTAACGTTCAACCGACTGTAAGGCGTTTCCAATAACAGCTGTTACAGGTGAATGGATTGTGCTATCGAGATATGATTAACGATTTTTTATGGCCGGAATTGGATGGTATTGATCTGGACAACGTTTATTTTCAACAAAGACGGCGATACGTGCCACATAAGCAACAAAACCATTGATCTTTTACGGGAAAACTTTTCGGACCGTGTTATCTCGCGAAGAGGTGATCACAATTGGCCACCGAGATCTTGTGATTTAACACCTTGTGACTTTTTTCTTTGGGGCCACGTGAAAGAGAAGGTCTACGCCAACAGCCCAGGGTCGATTCAAGACCACAAAGATGGGATTCGTGAGGCTATCGAGGGCATAGGGCAGCCACTTTGCAATTCGGTTATGGAAAATTTCATGAAAAGGATATTGTCCTGTAAGCGTGGTCGTGGTGGTCATTTGGCTGAAGTTATTTTCCACTATTAACGGTATAGCTTCCTCTTTATAATGAAATAAACATCCGATATTAAAAATAGCATTTTTGTTTGAATATCAAAATAACATCTCTTATTGGAAAATCCTATAGTTGGAACGACATCGTAGGTGCGAGGGATTGTGTTCGGTTGAACCATAGTCCATGCCGACTGTGATACGAAGCAGCAAATGGTAGGAAACATTTTTTAATAACAGTCACCTATTGGCGGTTAATGGCAAACTTCCGAGTGCATTTCTTGATAAAAATCAGTGGCGATTTGGAACAAAATAAAAAAATAAATAAAATAACTGTTGGCACCACCATTTGCAATTTATATTTATTTTTAAAACGTTTAATAATGGAGGTATTATCCGTCGTCGATTCAATAAATAAATGACAACTGACCAACACCGCTTGTCGCCATGCAACCCCAACCCCAATAAGCCAATAATGCTCTCGCAAAGAGAAGGGACATTTCAATTCCTACCCTTCACACCAATTACTGTTAATAGGTCTGTTCATGTAAAAATTGTCCAATAACTTAATTTCCGAGAATTCTCTCTCAAAGAGAAAAATATTAAATCAACCAATAACAATTTGCAAGTTTTACGAGCAGCTGATTAAATTGTTGGCAGGAAAAATCACAAAAAGTAAAATTCTTTTCAATTTACCTACCTCGTATTAAATTTAAAAATAAATTAAGCAAATAAAATGGAAAAAAACGAGCTTCGGAATCACATGATTTCATTTCGTCCACAATAACTTGTTCCATTTCATTATCGCTGTCAGTTGCGACTCGCAAATTTCAATTCGTCTTTATTTTTACACTTACAAGTTAAAATTTATCCAGTAAAACCTTGCAACTTCCGCTCAAAATGAAATGTCGTTTCGCTCTCTCACTTTCCCCTACTTTGCAAATTTTTTGAATACATGAACACAAAAACGTGATAATTTGTAAAAATTATTAGCAACTATTTGCCTTATGAACAGACCTAATATTAAGGGGTTAGGGGTGATCAGAATTTTCAAAATTTTTTTTTTTTTTTTGAATTTTCTTAACGTATAATATCTTAAAAATATTGTGCGAAAATTTGAAGTGAATCCGACAAATACTTTTCAAGATATTCAACAACTAACAAAGGGCGCTCGGGCACTACATAAATCAATAGCAAAACTGTAAATGTGTTTTTCTCAAAACTATGTTTTTTGAACTGGTGATCACGTAACTTAAAAATAGCTTAGTAGATTTCAATAAAATTTATCCTGATTTAATGAAAACATAAAAAACACGTGCCTGATCGAAAGATTTTTTTTTTAAATGTCGCTTTTTTTAAACAATTAATTGTCGGTTTTTTCTCGAAAATCTGAAAAATATTTCCTGAGACCGCCATATTGGTAGTTTAAAAAAAAAAGCTTCGATCAGGCACAAGATTATCTGTTAATAAAACTAATTTCTCTTGGCCGATTGATTTTAGATGAATCTCCAAGGACTTGTGATGATCTCCGCGGAGAGTTCTCGAGAAACGGGCTCCACCCAAACAGCGATAACTTTTAAAATTATTAATTGTATTATTATTATAGTATTAATAATATAACCAAAACACTTCGATTGGTACCTTTTTTCAAATTATACACAATTTTTCTAACTTTTATAATATGCCACCTTAAAAAACTTGCTACGCTTTTTACAAGTACTGTATGTAGACCACATAAATATTTTAATTTTCTATTAAAATTACATTAAAAGATAATTTATCAGGCATAAAATTAGGATTGTAAAAACAAGCATGCGAACACAACTTCCAAATTTATTTTCTTTAAATAGCACTAATAATTTCATATACATATGTACATATGTATATAGCGGCACAAAATCAAGGTATATACGCGTTTAAATTATTAATAAGAGCAAGCCTGAACTACAGGCAAACATACAAGTGGGTCCAATTAATAATTTCGTGAACGTGTAAATAATCTCAATTAATTTTTGACCACAAGCAAATTTCGACAAACGCATACAAGATAATGCCGCACTTTGTATGCCTTTGCACACGTATGCACGTACATACATACGTGTACAAGGTGTTAGGTATGCCGTTGTCCGGCGAGAGAAGGCCAATGCTACGCATTCAATTCTAGTATTGCTTTGTTTTGTTGTTGTTCGCTACACATAGTTCAATTCGGATGAGCCCAATAAAACAGTAACTTTGGTCTTGTTAGAACGTGGGATTAGGTGTGCGAATACTCTCACGAAATGTTAATTTTTCGTAATTAAATAAGTTCAGGTAAAAAGCTGTTCATGAACGAACTACTTCTTCGGCTTCTGTTCACTATGATTACTGAAATACCAAGGTGTCATGCAAATGGAAAGAGGGTAGAGTAACTACTTATTCATTCCTTACGTAGTTGTGCTCAAGTAATTAAGGAAAAAAAGTGATGAGAAATTAACGAGAATTTTGAGCCTCTTCAAACTTGCACTTTGTTTTACTCTATAGAATTAAATAGGTTATAACACGGTATACTCAAACATTTTCTAAAATTCTCTAGAATGAAAATTCTGTCAGCCTAGACAGGCCGACGCGTTAATCGGGATTAACGACTTAACTCGGAATTATTTCAGGAATTGAGTGCAATTAATGCGGATTGACAACTAGGTTTAATTCTCATAATTTAAAGGGATGAGTGGAATTTTCTATGGCAACATTGCCGAAAAATGGCAATTAATATGTATTGTGAATTAAAAATAATGAAACTTTTAAAGAGAAGAACAAGAAATACTGGAAGAAGTGCTAGTTTGCACTAACACGTCCGAAATTACTTAATTGTTTTGATATATCGGAGCAGTTTGAGAAATTGTAATTTATGATTTTTTTAAATAAACAAAAATATTTTAGTATCGGGGCAACAAATACAGGTATTAGTGGTGCATCTTTTATTGACGAAAGCATCCAATAACAAATCAGATGTTCACTAATCCGCGCAATAACCGCCTGTCACACTATAATTTTAATCAGAATTAACTGCGGTAATCAGGCTATAATACAAGGTGAAGTCCAAAATAATCAAGAGTGGCGTCATAAAATTGCTTTTGATGGCGCCATCTTTTTAATGAGTTAGTACGCTGGAAGCTACGTCCCTAGCTGACTTCCAGTGAAAGCTTGGGTACATTCAGTTCAGTGGCAGTATGTTTGTGTCATCAGTACAAAAATAAATTTCGAACAAAGAGGTAATCTCAAATTTTGTTTTAAAATCGGTAAAATGCTTTCCGAAACATCTGAATCGTGCCAGAGTTCATGAGTGGCTTACACGTTTCAGAGATGGATGAAAATGAACATACGGGCCGCCCAAAATCAGTAATCATCGACAACTCCATCGAAATTGTTCGTAAATGTATCAAAAATGAACCGAAATCATTGTTGAAATTCATGGAATCGGAGTTGAATATCACCAAAACATCGATTTATCGCATTTTAATTGATTATTTGGGCTTACGAAAGTTCTGAGTACGTTTCATTCCGTACAAGTTAACTGAGGACTAAAAATTGCTCAGAATTCAACATTCGAAAGACCCATTAAAGAGGGCTTTACAACATTGTAACTGGTGATGAAACATGGTGTTTCCGACATGAACCTGAAACGAAGCGTCAAAGCGCCGAATGGAAGGCTCCAGACGAGCTACCACCCAAAAAAATCGCGTTTGGCGAAGTCAAAAATCAAGTCGAAACTCATTTGTTTTTACGATTCCAAGGAAATTGTCCATAAGGAGTACGTACCAATATGCCAACGGGCCAAATCATCAATGTATTTTTCTATCTTGGCGTTTTTAAGCGTTTGTTACATCACATTAGTCAAATTCGCCCTGAATACCGCGAAGGAGGAAGCTGGCGCTTATTGCATGATAATGCACCATCTCATCGATCCACTCTTGTGACTGATTTTTTGACTGGAAATCGCATTTTAACCATCAATCACTCACCGTATTCACCTGATATGGCTCCCAATGACTTCCCCCTATTCGGAAAATTGCATTCGGGTACTTTTTCCCCCGGGCCCGGAGTTTTCAAAGGGGCCCGGACTCGAGATTATACGTATTTATATGAATTAGACATCATTTGCAAGGGCCCGCATTTGCAATTTTCCCCTGGGGCCCGGATTTTCCCCCGGGCCCGGATATGCTCTCTACGACCCTGATCACGGGTGTCATGAGTACAGCCTGGATCTTAAGATACAACAGGAAGCAATAAAAGCAATGTGTAGACTCCATAAATATGGTTTCTGGCACGAAGACGGAACTTCGGGACACAGAGAAATCTTTAAGTTGCTATCTGAGTAGTATCCACTGCTTTTGGCATCTAAAGACGACCTGATAATCACAGTTTCATTTGAAAGGAGATTTGGGGGAAATGGCAACTGTTTTCCAAACGGAAGTTTTTGCCATCCTGAAAGTAGCCGAATGGATAATCTAGAGGAGATGGAGTGCGAAACAGATTGGAGTTTTCAGTGACATGCTGCACTTGTTGCTTCATTCATTCTCTTTTTTTGTGGGAGAAAGTTCTAAGTTCTATGTTGGTTTTCAATCAAATCATCAAGATATCAACGATGACAAACATCCGATCGCTGCTTGGGAAATGCAGGATTATTTTTGCTAGTAAAATAGGTATAATTTAAAAAAGTTATGGGACATGTTTATGTTGAATTCTAATTTTTCCTCCCATTTCTAGATACTCACGTTAATTTAAATTTTTCGCTTTGAATAAAATGAAACAAAATGGAGTAACTGCAAATAAATGTAAAATATAACTGATTACGGGTGTTCGTTTTGCAGGTCGGATGCAAAAGAATACAGCATACTTTGCAAATTTTCGCAGTTTTTAATAATTTAAAAGTTGAGTTTGTTAATTCTAAGAAAACGTCGGATAAAAGTGGTTATTTTTGAACAAAAACTATTGACGAGGTCACTGACCCTTATGAAATGGAAGATATGGTTATACATGTAAATAAAATGGGCTTACCTTCTTGATAATAAATATGAAACGATTGGTTATTTAGAGCAAATTTAGTAAGCTGCTACAACAACAACATTACCAATCGTTCGAGTTGGTTATAAAAGACGATACTACTGAATTTAAAAATTTTAATTTTTTTTCAAGCACACCCAGCCATTTATGAAGGAGGAAATCCTGTTATAAGAAATATGGCTTTTTGTTATCTGTTTGTTCTAATTAAATTGTACATGCCTATTTATAAAAAAAAAACACAAAATTAAATTCATTAAAAAACTATTTTATTCTGATTCGAATTTCCTTTCGAATCAACGTGTTTAAAATGCAATTTTAACGTTGCTCGCACTTAAGTAATACACAATTGTCATACTAACTGCCCGTGAGTAACATATCAATAATACGTGCTGTGCTGGTCAAGAGCTTTTGCGTGTTTCACGAACACAAATTTCACGTAAAACTGATAGTGTTCAAATGGTGAAATTTACATTTCATTTGAGCGGGGAACTGTGAACAAAAATTTGAATTATGCAATGGTTCTGGCTTGTTTTGGTTCTGTGTAGTTACTTCGATGTAACAAATTGCTATAACCCACATCGATTTTGTACTTACTTACTAACTAGGAAGCAGGTTTTGTTGAACTATGCCGGCAAAATAATGTACATAAATCTTACTTAGATGCACTGCATCCGTTTTTAGAGAGTTTGAATGCACATTTCAAGATTTTCTGCCTTTTACTATCGGGTTTTGCTAGATACATATGTATACATAGATGTACTTATATATATGTATATGGGCATTTCCACAGAAATGTCAACCGAAGCCAAAAAATTCAAAGTCTATAAAATTATGTTGTTTTAACATATTTTTATAGGGAATCTATTAAATGTAACTAATGTAAACAAATTTTACATTTGTACAAACCACATTTTGAAATATTCGAATGCAAAATCGAACCAGTGCAAAATTTCCGTTTTAAACATTTCTGTTGCATGTTTTGTTTTGATTAATGATCTTGATGAGATATATTATGCTGTGACATTTGCTTTTTTAAATCTCGGTTTATATGTAAAGAATGTAAGAAAAATGTAAAAGGAACGATGCGATTGCCAATTACGGTAAATTTTTTCTTTGATTTACCGTATAACTCGATGTCGCGTGCGACATTGAAAAAGAACATTTGTTATCAGTGAGTCGAAGGTGTTTGTACAATTTGCATCAAATGTTAGTAGCAAATAGATATTTTTATTGCTAATTAAATAAACAAAACTTTGCTGGAAAATAATAAGCGCTTTGCCCTTTTTACTTATTTAAAGCTTGTAGCGTGCGACATCGTAAGTGTAAAATGTACAGATTCAAAATAAATTTTCGTTCGAAAATATCTTTATTAGTATACATATTATGTAAATTCAAAATATAAAATTTTTGAATGTAGATGAGTAAAAACGGTGGCGAGAAAAATAAGGCGAACTGTAAACGGTGGAGAGAAAGGTTAAAGGATGATGAAACAAAATTACAAAACTATAAATTAAGAAACAAGGAAAGAATGCGGAAAGCTAGACAAACGTGGAGAGCACCGGCTGAAGGCAAAGAAGATATAACTCAAGAAAAACGGAAATATAATCGCATACGACAACGAGAGAGGCGCCAAAAACTCTTAGAAAATGGAATGTCATATGCACGTCAAAGCCGAAACGCATCTTACGAATGTAGACAAACCTTGGCGAAAGCTGTTAAAAAAAGTGGAGAAAGCGATGCCAAAAGACATGCACAGAAGGCTAAAAGTTCTTGAAGTCCTGGTAAAAAAATATAAGCAGTTTGAAGAAAAGAAAAACGTTAACCAATCCAACAGAACCGTACCAGAAAGCCTAATTAATGCCATCAATGCTTTTTATCAGAATGATAATATTAGTGTGCAAGCTTCAGGAAAGAAAGACGCCATTATAATTGAAGGCAAATTAGTAGCTAAGCGCTTTATGTTAATGACTAGTAATGCCAGTTCTCACGGAAAGGGAGCCGTTGATGGAGTTGGAGCCGTCATTAAAAGAAAAGTGTGGCAAATAGCAAAATCTAAAAACGTTGTTTTACCAAATGCACTATCGTTTTATCAATGTGCACAAAACAACACAAATGGAATTAAAATGTATTTTATGCCATCTGCTCAAATTGAAAATTTGTCTTTTCATTATAAGTTGGACGAAAAATGGAAGGAAGTGAAAAATATTCCAGGTATATCCTAGTTGCATTCGTTTTGTTGCGATGGCCAACAGTTAGAAGCAGCTAGGACTGCATATTCCATTAAAAGAACTTTATTTGACATTAGTAATACTATTCTCAGTTAAGTTAGTTTCCGTTCTTTGCTTTTACATAGTATATAAGATTAATATACTTATTTGTGTTTTTCTTTATTGAAGATATTTTGTTAAGTTTATAATTTTGGTTGTTAAAATAAATATATTGAATATATTAAAAATCATTTATAATCATCTTTTGCATGTCTAATTACATAAAAAGTCAAAAAATAAACATAAAAAGTATGATGGAACAAAATGTCGCATGCGACATGTCACGTGCGACAGTGATTAAAATTAAATAAAAAATAAACTACTTAATATTTTTGAATAAAATAAAAAGCATTATTAAGATACATCAATGCATATCATTTAAAAATTAGTCGCATTAATATATTTCTTCAGGTTTCGCTGAAAAAAGTGTTTGATTTTTTTGCTTTGAAAGCGACTTCTGTTTTTGTCGCATGCGAATGGCTTGATTTTTTGTAATTATCTTGAAAACGAACAATTTCCCAAAAACAACCTTAGCACCAATCATAGTGCTAATCAAGTGCTAGCTTTCGCCTTTTGTCAAAATAAAATAATGTTTTGGTATATGTTTTTTTTCACTTTGAATGCGTACGAATGTCGCATTCGACATTGGAGAAATGCCCATATGTATGTTTATGTAATATATATACAATCTAGCCGACTGCCATGCGTATACTCACACACGTTTGAAGTGCTCATGGGCAAAGAGTTTTATTCAAATTGGTACCAGTGTTGCCGCGGGCGAAAACGAAATATTATCAAACGTTGGAAAAATTAACAAAAAAAAAAAAACAATTCGTTTTTATTTATTTATTTAAATTTAGTCAAAAACACTAAGGTTCTTACTGACTATTGATTTAGTGCAAATATAAACAATAACAGATATTAATAGAATAACAAATAAAACGATCTAAAACTAAAATACAACTTGATTAAAAATAATACGATTATATAAGCGAATTAAATGATGCAACTAAGAGAATTTTTTTTGTTATTTTCAAATATAACGATCCGTTCCGAGTCGTCTTAAAACTGTAGGTCCCTCCATTTGTGGAACACCATCAAGACGCACGCCACAAATAAGAGGAGAAGCACGGCCAAATATCGGAAAAGGGTGTAAGAGCCAATTAAATATGTATAAAATCTAAGAATATAATATATAACGATCCGTTCCGAGTCGTCTTAAAACTGTAGGTCCCTCCATTTGTCGAACACCATCAAGACGCACGCCACAAATAGGAGGAGAAGCACGGCCAAATATCGGAAAAGGGTGTAAGAGCCAATTAAATATGTATAAAATCTAAGAATATGGTATGCGAGATCTCATTAAATTCGCGCAGAGGCCAAACAATAGGCGCATTGGATTTGAAATTCGTTTTGAATACCTTGAGATAAAAAGAGTAAGAGCTACACAAAGTTCTCGCCGGAATAAGAAAGTTAATGCGTCGCAAAAGAAACGCACAAGCAATGCCCCGATGAACTAAATTGCACTCAATCTTTTGCACTCAAGGGACTTTAATCCAATTAATAACAAGCGGGTGCTATAAAAAGGACATGAAACAGAAAATTTTCGAGTTTTTAGGGCATAGTTAAGAAACAGCTTTTGTACCCGGTCTATTCTTGCGATATGAAATTGATCGAGAAAACATGGTAAGCAGTAATTTCATCGTGAAAGGGTCTGAGAAATTTGAGCTATTACGTTGTTAGATCGTAATGAAGATCAAATACGATTTTGAGATAATATAATTGATACGACTTGAGAATGAAATATTAGAGTCAAAAATTACTCTAAGGTCTTAAATGTCATATACAGATTGGAGGACATTATTAGAGCTATAATACGACGATTGCGGAATATCACGAGTTTTAGAGTAAGCGAAAGGATAATTTTGAGAAAAATATAGTCCCAATCAAGTTGGCAGATGGCACATATCGTCTTCCACACAATCTAGAACTTGAACACCTTGCAAAGGGGCGAAACATTATAAAATTCATAAAAGCTCAACGAATACGCTCACTGGGATACGTAGAAAGAATGCCAGAGCAAAGAGCACCAAAGTGAGAATTCAAGAAGCAACCGTATGGGAAGCGAACTAAGGGAAGACAAAAAAAAATATGGATAGACTCGGTTATAGATGACCTCAAAGAGATGAACATACAAAACTAGTGGCAATTGACAGCAGATCGAGAAATCTGGAGAGAGATTGTAGCGGAAACAGTGGTGCACCCAGGACTGCCATGCTAAGAAAGATGAAAGAAGTGTAAGTGGCTTGAAAACATGTTTTTAAATTTAAAAAGACGCATGAAAATTTACATCAAGAAATGAACTCATTAAACTCAACCTGGAGCCTAAGCACATCCTCTGGGTTTCTTATTGAGGCAAAAATGTAATGAATTATTAAACGAAATATTGGTTGAAAATTCAAATTTCAAACCATTCTCCAGGGGTCTACATTTCCCCCGCTAAGTAACTTCTTAGTAGTTCTTTTGAAAGTTTTACGGCTTGAATAGTTTTTATTTTTAATTTAATTCGAAGTTAGTGTTAATATTTGTAAGATCCGACAAATTTGCAGCAACTGAACTATGAGGCAAACTCATCAAATTAAATGCAAAGAAATACAATTTTTTATATGATGGCTCGTTCATAAAGTTTTTAATTTGTTTAATTACTAATCAAAAGGTAAAGATACCTATATCATTTTTTAGAAATAGGCTGAAAGTCGGAGCATTTTATATTGCGTGGAATTAACTTTTGGATCGCACTTGAAAAGAGTAGAAAAATTTTGAAGGGAAGGAGATATATAAAGTTCGTTTTCTGTCAATAATCGAAAACGGTGTTATTAAGGACATGTTCTCAGTTTCGCAGATACAAAGTAATGGTCATTCAATTCTGCCCATCATTGGATACAAAATTTGCACTGCTGCATCCCGTACAACTCAGTGTATGAAAATATTCTGAAATTGTGAAATGAAAATACTCAATTTCATAACATATTTAAAAAATTTCAACTGAGCATTTTTATGAAACTTCACAACATTCTCACGACAGTCGGTTCTATGTAACCGAAACGACCCGGATTTATATCCGGCCAAGGATTGTCACTTCAGCAGCATTGCCCGTATATGTATGGGGAATGTTTATGCTGTTACAACAACAACAACATGGAACTTCATCAAAAAGTAATAATTTAAGAAATATATGTATAAACTAAATAATCAAAATGATTATGAAGAAAAATAAATAACCAATTTTGATAAAAAAATAACCAAAATGGCAACACTGATCGTTACTGAATTGGAGATAAGCTTCTTCTAATTTAAATACATACATTTGATGTAAGTATGTATATATGCTTGTAAGTGCGTGATATATGTAGGAAGGAAATAGTTTTTTTAATTAATTGAGGTTAGGGTAAGTTAGCGGAACGACCCGGATTTATATCCGGCCAGGGAGTGTCATTACAGCAGCATGTGTGGGTAATGATCATGTTGCTACAACGAAAACAACAACACATTAGGTTAATAATAATAACAGAGCTGAACGATAAGGATTACATGCGCGATTGATTACATTCAGCATTACGATTACTTTAATCGTTCTTCGAAGGACCATAGACAAGTAGAGTAACCTCAATTAATAGAAATGGAATAGAATAATTACATTTATAGTAATCGTAATCTTAAGGCCTTCGATGAATGATTACATTGAAATGAAAAGTTGTTTTTCGTTTTCATGGCGCCACTTTCGATTCACATTTAGCCTGTTCTCCCTCTTATTTTCGTTGGTTTTGTTTCAGTGCTGCGTCGCAGTCTTGGTATAGCGCAATCTGCAAGTTATTTTACCAAGACGGTAGAAGGCGAGGTTAGGTAGGTTAGAAAACTGAGAGGAACTCACATTTACATACTTTTAGATAGTCAGCGGTTGAAAGCCCTTCTATAGACTATAATCACCTCAAAAAGGGCACATACTAGGCAACTTCAACACATTATTATTGGGTTGGGTTCATGGACACGAGGGAAATGAAAAAGCGGACCATATAGCTAAGAGAGGGGCAAACATGCCCCTAACCTTTCTGTTGACTTAAAAAGAGCCACGTCAATGAACTTCTCAAGAGGTGGGAGGTAAAGAAGTTCGTTGAACACTGGCGAAACTCTATCGGTCAGCGATAAGCGCTACAATTCCTAACGTCGCACAGAGGAATTTCTGATAAGCTACTTTCACTTAGCAGAGTAGACTTAAGACTTTGAACTGGTTACTTTACAGGCCATTGTAACCTGAGATATTATTTAAACAGAATTGGCCTCTTTGAGACATGATGGTTTGCTATGGATGACTCTGAAAGTTCAAAACACATTCTTTGTAAATGTCCTGCACTAGGCAGAAAACGGCTATATCACCTTGGTGATACTACCGTATTTGTTAATATTGAAGTATTCTAGTTTATTTCATATGTTGATTCATATAAAGATGGCAGCGCCAAGCTGCACAATTCTTTTTTCTCATTAGAATCCACTTTATGAAATAATTAAAAATAAAATTAATAAATGGCGCGCACACTCCCTTAGGTGTTTGGCAGAGCTTTTCCTCCTATTTGTGGCGTGTGCCTTAATGCTGTTTTTAACCCGACTCTGAACGGCAGATGGCTTTTTAAGAGGAGCTTTTTCATGGCGACCGCTATTAAAAAAGACGTTTTCTTTCGTTTTGCTGTTTCATGCACGGGAATTCGAACCTACGCCCTCCCGGTATATCTGGGCAATAAGGAAAACATGGACATCTTTCTTATGTTGATTTTGGGGAAACATTTTAGAATATTTTTCATTGAAGTTACTTGAAAAAATTTTCAATTTAACCCAAAAATTATTTTTATATTTATTCATTAAATTTTGATCACTGTCGCGCGGGACATGTAGCAGTTTAAATTTTTTTCCTTCACAATATTTATGTTGATTTTGTTGCGAAATTAATAGGTCTAACCAAGTTAGGGAAAATATTTTTGAAACCACAAAAGTTTTACGCGTATTTATTTTCACATAAATAAAAACCAAAACTAAAGGGTTATCTAATAAGAGGCGTTATTTTCATATTCAAAGAAAAATATTGTACTATTTTTTAATATAAATGATCGGATGTTTATTTCATTATAAAGAGGAAGGTATGCCGTTAATAGTGGAAAATAACATCAGCCAAATGACCACCACGACCACTCTTACAGGACAATATCCTTTTCATGAAATTTTTCATAACCGAATTGCAAAGTGGCTACCCTATGTCCTCGATAGAATCACGAATTCCATCTTTGAGGTCTTGAATCGACACTGGGCTGTTGGCGTAGACATTCTCTTTCACGTGGCCCCAAAGAAAAAAGTCACAAGGTGTTAAATCACAAGATCTCGGTGGCCAATTGTGATCACCTCTTCGAGAGATAACACGGTCCGGAAACTTTTCCCGTAAAAGATCAATGGTTTCATTTAAAAGTATTTATTTACATAAATTTTTACTTTAACCCACGACCATACGAACTGTCACTTTATGGAATTCGGAACAATTACCATAAATATTTTTTTACGTGAAAGCAATTGGGCTACGACGTCACTTGGGAATTCGGCAGACGAATTCTGCACGATCATTTCACATGTATTGGCACATTCTTCCAATCAGTCATGGCACAGATAGCAACGAAGCAACATGAGTGAAGGTCCTGTTGATTTCTTTTCGTATATCACCAACCCAGAGAGCTGGCGACTATGCCTGCGTTAGGTTGAAACTATTTCTCTCCTTTTTGCTCAGAAAACCGTTACCAGCATTCTCAGAAAAACGCCCAATGAGACAATTGCGTATGTACCACCAATGGTACAAGCTGTCCAATGGGGCAGTCCTCAATATGCCACTAGTGGTACATGCCAACGGGAACGTGTTAGAATCTTCCCCATGACATTTCATAGCATAACTTTTAATACGAAAAAAAATTCTGCGCAAAGCACATCTTGCATTTTCGAGCGAAAGAAATTAGTTTACTGAACATAAAACTAAAAAAAAAAAAACAAAAAAAAAAAATAAAAATAAATAAAAATCGGTTAATTAAAAATGTTAAATATACGTACGAAATTGGAAGGAACAATTCTTTTTTAAATTCCTCTATTGATTTTATAGTATTGTCACTACAAAGATTAATATACTACCATATGTCATAATATAGCCGTCAAAACACTAAAGTAGCAGCTCATTGCATGCGATAAACTTCGTACCATAAGCTCTGCGATTTATCACAGATGTGCGGTCTTTATTTGGGTTATATAGCATGCGATCTGCGTCCGCACGGCGAGAAAGCGGTTTAGAAAGATTATAGAGAACAAAAGTCAATGCATAATGTCTCTCTTTAAAAGCTCTTGTCAGAACAACACGTGCAATAGAAATATCCAAATAAGAAAAGTTGTGCTTGCACGACTTTGAATTCGAATGCCTTGAAATAGGTTATGAATACATACACACAAAATTCAACGTAATTGTTTCCCTATTGGAAGTACGCTAAAACAATGTAATTTTATTAACTTTTAAAATTATTTCTGCGATAGACCTTCTCGTGGAAATGCCTATATACATATATAGTTTCATATTCGATATGAAAATCGAGTTCACGACTTACTGATTACTAGCAGTACGCCACGTATAAGCATTTTGTCTACGGCGAACAATAGCAAACCATTTTGTTGTTAAATCCCATTTTAGCAAAGCGAAATATGTGGAATCTGTTGAAGGTGGGGTTTTACAGTGCTCTATGGAAAGGATGTATTCGATTAAGGCATTTACTATTTCAGAAACTCAAAGCTAAGCTAAAAGTAATCAAACTTACGCCCAATTCAAAAGGTATTTTTCCTTCTCCACAGTTAAATACATAATTTACTTTTTTCTTGCACTGCATACGTCTATACACACAAAAAGCGAAATCTCCAAAAATGAGAAAGAAAAGTATGCTCTTTTGGGCAATGACTTCGTCGCAATAAGCGACATTTGTTTGTTTTTTAGTTCATTATTACTCATTCTGGGAAATAAACGATAAACATTCTGATTTTTTGATAGATAATAATAGCTAATCTAAAAAATAAAAATAATTGGCGCGTGCACTTCTGTTAGATGTCTGGCCGAGCTCCTTCTCCTGTTTGCGGTGCGCGTCTTGATGTTGTTCCGCAAATCGAGGGGCCTACAGCGTTAAGTCGACTCCGAATGGCAAATGGTTTTTATGAGGAGCTTTTTCATGGCAGAAATACACTCGGAGGTTTGCCATTGGCTACCGAGGGGCGACTGCTATAAGAAAAAAACGTTCTCTATTATTTGATGTTCATGCACAAAAATTCGAACCTAGGCACTCCCGAATGGTAGTCACGCACCAACCCATTCGGATACGCCGGCCGCTAATCTGCGTCATATATTTTTGCTAGCAAGCAAGATAAAATTTTTATCATTATTTAAAACAATATTGCTTATTTATTTTAACTTCTCTAACAACACAGTACAACAGTGATTTTGGAACAGAAAAGCAGCTATAGGGTGGGCCATGTAAAATTTGCTTTTTGAATCGGCTATAAAAAAAAACTAATCAATATTTCTTCAAACCTTTTTTTTTATTTTGAAGATTGAACATTGTCATTTATGAATGAAAAATAATATCGTTCAAATGAATGCCACGACTGGCTTTACAGTAGGCCAAGCACATTTTCGATTGTTTGGGCTCCAATTTCATGAATGGCAACTTCGATTTCGTGTTTTAAAGCATCATGGATGGTTCGCATAGCATTTGTCCTTAACGGCTCCCAACAAAAAATAGTCCAACGGGCTTAAATCACAGCTCCGAGGCGGCCAATTGATATCGGAATTTCGGCTTATTATTCGGTTTTCAAAAACGATAGCCAAAAGTTCGAGTGTAACTTTGGCAGTGTGACAAGTTGCACCGTCCTGTTGTAACCAAATGTCGTCCATGTCATCATCCTCTTCAATTTTTGGAAACAAAAACTCGTTGAGCATGTCACGGTAACGCTCGCCATTTACTGTAACCGCGGCTCCTCTCTCATTTTCGAAAAAAACTGGCCCGATGATGTCGCCAGACCAAAAACTGCACCAAACAGTGACTCGTTGTGGATGCATTTGCTTCTCTACAGTAACGTGTGGATTTTCTGAGCCCCAAATCCGCCAATTTTGCTCATTGACGTAGCCACCGATGTGAAAATCCGAAAAGAAGAAGAAGACTCACCACTTTGGAAATAGGTTTTCAATATTTCCCAATTTTGTTCAAGCGTATAGCGTCCCATTTCGTAAATGTCAATCCTTTAAGTAAATTATGAACACATTTGACAGGTCATTTCTGTTACCATTCTCAAAAAAATAGGTGGTTCAAAAAGCAAACGCTATATGGCCCACCCTGTATAAAGTTCTAAAAGTATCCCATAAGTAGACGGTTTCGTAAAATTAATTGCATTTTTTTATATTTTTAACGAATCTATTAAGCGTGGTATTGGCAAATTGATTTGTTTTTTTTTTCCTTTCGCCGGGTCCATGTGGCTGTTAGCACAGAATGAAACAAGGCAAAGTGATTCTTTGTTTTCTACTTTGCCGTAACAATTAAACGTACAAAACATTGTTGTCGGTCTAATGCTACCACTTTAATCAATACGCCTTGATTTTTAAGGCGTTTTTTTTTGGTCACAGAAATTTTTATATTACCTAAAAAAGTGTTATAGGTTAATTTCTCATACAAATATTGCTGCCAATTTTCTAGAATCATTTCGTGGAGCTTTTCATTTATTTATTTGAATCAATGGTTACAAAACGTTACAGATTAAAGGAACAATCATGATATACATATATGTAAGTTCTAAAAATTAAAAATTAAATAAATATATAATACACACAAGCTATTCCTAACGAGCCATAGGTATTGAGAAAAAAATAAATCTGGAAAGGGCAAAGCGTGAGTCAATCAAAGCCTACAACAATGCTTCTAGAGGTGCTATTTAGCCCACTAAGAGCGCTTTTTAATTAGAGAAAAATTAGAATATGTTGGTTTCGTAACTTTTACATAAAACAGAGGATGGCAACGCTGTACTCTGTGAGGAATGTTAAGGCTAACATGCTACAGAAGAACAGGACAATTTCCGACATAACAATGAACAGACAAAGTCGTAGATAAACAATACGAACTGTGCAGCACCTCTAGAAGTAAGTGACCTCAAATCTATGAGCATACGCCGGGAAGAGTTTGGTGGTAGGTTTCCCAAAATTAAGCGGCTGAAGAGATAAGCGAATGAATATACGCTTAACTCTTTCGATGTGAGGTTCAGCGCAGTAGATAGAGTACGTAGAACCGGCTGCCATGGGAATGCCACCTTTCTAAACTCCCCTAGGTCTGGCATATAGAGGTACCCGGCACGATAAGAACTACCTATTCAGATGCTCTTTTAAGCCCACTCACCCACCCACCTGCTTTTGGGTCTAGCCGTTTCTTACCGTCAGATGAGATAGATGATGGCGACTGGTGACTACACCGTACTGGCAGGGCTAGATTAACTGCGCGAATGCGGTAATGTTTGCAATGAATCGTATTCCGAACTATCAATAGTTCCATATTTCACATTTTCTAAAGTTCCATATTGAACAAATTCCAACTTTGACCTAACGAGGGAAATTTAAATTCCAAGTTGGTCCTTAAAATGGCTTCGCAGAAACGCTGAGTTGGAATAGGCTTTCGGCACAATAGAGCTAATAGGGAACGTCTAAGAATTCACGGCGGTAAAAAGAAAGTTCCTCGTTTAGGCTTTGAACTTTTTTAAAGTGAATTACATCATATTTAAGTAAATGACTGTGTGTAAGTAGTTACGCTCGACAATGTGTTTTCTCGGCCGTTTCTTGCGGAATCTGGTCTTACAGGTATAAAGGGTGAGATTGCGGAATATGGTCTTAAAAGGGATAGATAGAATACATATATTACGTCTCTTGCTATTTGCTTCGTTTAATAACGGCATTTGCTCCTGTTTCACCTTGTTTAAATTTCTGTTATATGTATGTGGATGAGCTCAAGTTATGTTGTGGTAAAAACTGCTAAAAGTTCAGTAAATCTTCAATCGTAATTATAGGCCCGTCACAATGGGTCCGTTGTGTCCATTGCAGCAACGAATTTGACTGGCAGCAGTAGATAGACTGACTATCTCAATATAGATAAAATAGAAAATGTGTATTTGAGTTGAAGGCGCCACATACCTGCTATGACGCAAATTTTACCGACTGTGTTTTTTATTATATCAAATGAAATGCAGAAAATAAATGAAATTTAAATTAATTGGGTGAATTTAAATGCGCTCTTTATCTTTTCGGTAAGAGCTTGAATGAGTAGAAAAAAGACTAGGCTTAACCAAGTCGTCCTGAAACATGAATGTGCATCCCGATCTCTCCCCATTTTTTCCCGACTACCATAAATTCTATTGAAACCGTCTTTCGCTGCAATAAACATTAATTTTATAATATATGACACAATCAACATAAACCTGTTTATATACAACAATCTATAATATTTGCTTTCACAACAATCACATCTGTTTCTTTTTGTTTTCCTTATATGCGGTAATACGTTCATTGTGGCACCACGGTACGTTTTGCATGTCACATCAGTCAAATGCGTTTCCGTAAAGGCCCATTTGTGATAGCCCTATTAGACAATTTGTATTTCTGCTTCTTGCAGTGTTTAAGTCGCTGTCATTAAATACTAATAAATTATCACTCTCTATCTCAGCAAGAAAGCAAAATATTATCCCCACGCGTTATAAACTTTCTGAATCTCTACGTTCTCTACTTTATTGAAATGAAAGACTTTGGCGTCTACTTTAATTCTGAAGAGTTTTACTACTTCACATTAATCAAATTGGGGTGATTCTCTATATGTAAGTATGTAGCACGATTGCAAAAAAAAGAAATACAAAAATCCTATACCTAAATCTGCATATTTTACAGAGATTGTAAGTATATTTTCGCTTGCATTTTGTTGTCGTGACATTGCACGGATTGGAAAACTTTGGAAGTCGTGCCATGCGTGCACTTTCCCGTCGTGAGTGTAGTATACGGGCAATAGGGAGAGGGAGTATTCGTATACTTGCAAGGGAGTAAACCGATAATAATTGAACGTAGCAGCTTGGGTGCTATACTGGGTTGAAATAGAGGCAAACACTTATATAAATAAGTACTTTTTTTTGTAGATCATTGTCAGGCATATTCATTGATTCTGAGTAAAAATATTAAATCCACAATCGAGCTTGAGTTCCACGTCTGAAATGGTTGATGATGTGCCTTCGCGCAGGACGTTTTTGTTGTGAGAACTTTTAATATTTTTATGTGTTAAGATTTTGCGCGATTTTTTAACATCTCGCTAATTTGCGCCCACGCCCCGACGGAAGAGAAGGACGATGCGACCAAAGATTCCTTCTATGAGCGCTTGGAACGTTCCTATGAGCGCTGCCCCCGCCACGACATAAAAATCGTGCTTGGCGACTTCAACGCCAGGGTGGGCAAGGAGGGAATTTTTGGTCCCACAGTCGGAAAATTCAGCCTGCACAACGAAACATCCGGTAACGGACAGAGGCTGATCGACTTCGCCGGGGCGCGAAACATGGTAGTCTGCAGCACCAGATTCCAGCATAAAAAGATACACCAAGCTACCTGGCTGTCTCCTGATCGAAAAACGCGAAACCAGATCGATCATGTTGTGATAGATGGAAGACACGCTTCTAGTGTATTAGATGTACGTACGATCCGAGGGCCCAACATCGACTCGGATCATTACCTTGTTGCAGCCAAGCTGCGCACCCGCCTCTGTGCAGCAAAAAACGTACATCTACCTACGCAAAGAATGTTCGACATCGAAAAGCTGCAATCACAACAGACAGCCAGAAGATTCGCCACTCGACTCTCACTCCTGCTCTCGGAGAGCACTGCCCAACAAACCGGCATGCGCGAGCAATGGAGCAACATTTCTCGTTCACTACGTACCGCCGCCGAAGAAGAAATCGGATTCCGGCGAGCCCGAAAAAACAATTGGTACGACGAGGAATGTCATGCTGCCGCAGAAAGAAAGGATGCCGCCTATAGAGCCACGCTGCGATCGGGCGCAACGCGAGCCATGTGGGATCGCTACAGAGAGCTGAAAAAGGAAGAGAGACGTATTATCCGACAGAAGAAACGAGAGGCCGAAATACGTGAGTGCGAGGAGCTTGAGATGCTGGCCAACAGGAACAACGCCCGAAAATTTTACCAGAAAGTTCGGCGGCTTACAGAAGGTTTGAAGACCGGGGCGTTTTCCTGTAAGAACAAAGACGGCGATCTGGTGACTGACGTACAGAGCAATCTTAAATTATGGAGGGAACACTTCTCGAACCTGTTAAACGGTGACAGCTGCGCATGTCATAGAGAATGTGAAGATCCCGATACCCCAATCGTTGACGACGGAATTGTCGTTCCGTTACCCGACCATGACGAGGTGAGAATAGCAATATCACGGCTAAAAAACAACAAAGCCGCGGGCGCCGACGGACTGCCGGCTGAGCTATTCAAACATGGCGGCGAGGAGCTGGTAAGGTGCATGCATCAGCTCCTATGCAAAATATGGTCGGATGAAAGCATGCCTGCCGATTGGAATTTAAGTGTGCTCTGCCCAATCCATAAGAAGGGCGATCCTGCAATTTGTGCCAATTACCGCGGGATTAGTCTTCTAAATATCGCCTATAAGGTTCTAGCGAGCGTATTGTGTGAAAGGCTGAAGCCCACCGTCAACCAACTGATTGGACCTTATCAGTGTGGCTTCAGACCTGGAAAGTCCACCATTGACCAAATATTCTCAATACGCCAAATCTTGGAAAAGACCCATGAAAGGAGAATCGACACACACCACCTTTTCGTCGACTTCAAAGCTGCATTCGACAGTACGGAAAGGAGTTACCTGTATGCCGCGATGTCTGAATTTGGTATCCCCGCAAAACTAATACGGCTATGTAAGATGACGTTGCTCAACACCAGCAGCGCCGTCAGAATTGGGAAGGACCTCTCCGAGCCGTTTGATACCAAACGAGGTTTCAGACAGGGTGACTCGCTGTCGTGTGACTTCTTTAACCTGATGTTGGAGAGCATCGTACGAGCCGCAGAACTTAATCGCTCAGGCACAATTTTTTATAAGAGCGTACAATTGCTGGCGTATGCCGATGATATTGACATCATCGGCCTTAACAACCGCGCTGTTAGTTCTGCCTTCTCCAAACTGGATAAAGAGGCAAAGCGAATGGGTTTGGTGGTGAACGAGGACAAAACGAAGTACCTCCTGTCTTCAAACAAACAGTCGGCGCACTCGCGTATCGGCACCCACGTCACTGTTGACAGTTATAATTTTGAGGTTGTAAAAGACTTCGTGTATTTAGGAACCAGCATTAACACCGATAACAATGTCAGCCTTGAAATCCAACGTAGAATCTCTCTTGCCAACAAGTGCTACTTTGGACTAAGTAGGCAATTGAGCAGTAAAGTCCTCTCTCGACGAACAAAACTAACACTCTACAAGACTCTCATCATGCCCGTCCTAACGTATGGCGCAGAAGCTTGGACGATGACAACATCCGATGAAGCGACGCTTGGAGTGTTCGAAAGAAAGATTCTGCGTAAGATTTTTGGACCTTTGCACGTTGGCAATGGCGAATATCGTAGACGATGGAACGATGAGCTGTATGAGCTTTACGACGACATAGACATAGCGCAGCGAATAAAGATCCAGCGGCTTCGTTGGCTGGGTCATGTCGCCCGAATGGATACAAACGCTCCGGCTTTGAAAGTATTCGATGCGGTACCAGCTGGTGGTAGCAGAGGAAGAGGAAGGCCTCCTCTGCGTTGGAAAGATCAGGTGGAGAAGGACTTGGCTTCACTTGGTGTGTCCAATTGGCGCCGGTTAGCACGAGAGAGAAACGACTGGCGCGCTTTGTTAATCTCGGCCAAAATCGCGTAAGCGGTTATCGCGCCAATTAAGAAGAAGAAGAAGATTTTGCTGTTGGTTTAAATAATGAAAAATGAAGTATAAATAAGTATTTTAAGGGTTCTTTAGATTAAAAATATTCTCTCTCAGAAATTAGAATTTATAATTCAATACAGCTGCATGCTGAGTTCATTATTTTTATTTGTATGCGTCAATTGAATTTGGTGAAGATTCAACTAAGTAGTACCTGTGTTGTGAATGCTGTTGTATTAGTTGTTGTCATTGGTCTTGTGTTTAAAGGTCAATACGACAAGAAGTTAAATTAAAGAAAATATTTATTGCCTTAATGCCGTCATACGTGGGTACACGGGCACATTTCAGGTTACCAATAAATATTATTGTTTGGCAAAACTTAAAAAAAATTTAGAATAAACAGCAAATAAAGAAAAATGCAGATAACTGCTGTGCAAATATAGTGAAAAAAACAAGCTATTATTAGTATTGTGCTATTGCTACTCTACAAATGTACAATACGTATACTATTTTTTAATTTTATATTTTAAAAGCGATTCAAACGGTAGGGCATTAACTCGCAAATATTGAACATAATAAGTCATGCTTATCGAAAATTAGCAGAAAATAAGGGCCATGGTAACGAGGCTGCAGACTACGCCGCAAAACTCAGAACGCAGCATATTTAGAAATCCCACATAGGACAACATAAATTTTTACTTAACAGTTCCATCAAAACTGCCCGGGTACCTATCTGAAACCTGAATGATCATGATCTCTCAAATATTAACTTTTTTTATACTACACATACATTTACAATTTTGTAGAGCTACCAGGGCTGTTATTGTTCATAAATTATATTAACATGTTTATTAAATTTTGTTAGTGAATAATAATAATATTTTTGTTTTCATGGAATCCATCGCATAGTTCGAGTCCTATGTGAAATATGATTTGAAAACTCATTCGAATTTCTAAAGCGTCAGTACGAGTGCTGGGCTCATTTCACCAAATGATCCGAATTTTCACGTCGATAGAGGCGATTTATGCTGCCGTCGTAGTTGTTGTTGTCGTGGTAGTTCACTAGGCCCTGCCAGAGCGCTATAGTAACCGGTCGTCATCGTTTAACTCATCTAACGCTAGGCCCAGGAATCGTGCTGTTTCGACAGGTTGAATCCAGAGGGAGCGGGGTGTTAGGTGAGTGGGTCGCATGACAATCGGTTCTACATGCTGTAATGACGTGAGTTTTTTCCGACCAAGAGCTGCCGCCCCAGTAAACTAGAGCTGTCTAGAGCGCTGAAACTCACATCTGATGCCGTGGTCAAGTAGCTTGATGCGTTACTACCACTTGGTAGTGTCCGAGTTCCGAATCAGCTGTGTGCATGAAATACCGAAATGATTTTTCGAATATTGGTCGCCCCCGGCAGTTAATGCTGAACCGCCGGGTCTTTAAAGAACCATCTGCCGTTCGAAGTCGGAGTTGTACTCCATTTGTAGAACAACGTTAAGACGCGCACCACACGTTGGAGGAGGAGCTCGACCAAACAAGCAACAAATGATGTAAGCGTCAGTATAGTAGCAAGTGCCACTATTAAAAAAAATTGATTTTTACGAATGAAATGGATTCGGTAAATTCTTTAGGCGTTTAGTTGGCAAAACTTATTAAGATGATTACATTAAAAAAACTGTTTTTGTCAACTATTCCGAGCAGTGTCCAGAATGCAAGCATTAAATCAAAATGCATAAGACGAAGCAGAAACTTGGAAATTAAAGGAAATTGTTTTAAAAACTTGTTTTAAAGTCTTAAAAAATTACTTACTTCTGATTACATGTTAGTAAATTTTATATTGACTGGTTTTGCTTAGATCGCTGTGGTGGAAAATCTACTGTACAAATCTATAAACTTGTTTTTCTTTAACAAACTGAGTGGAGGTCTTAGTAAAAATAAGTTATCATGACCTTGATGATGTACACATGAAACGTCATTATGGCGATGACTTCAGTGAAGTAAAAAATAATCAACTATTATGTACACATTATAATATGTATGTGCATATGTATGTATGCATATAGAAGAAATATATTCGAATTATTATTAGCTTTACCAGAATGGCATTTGATTATATGGTATACACGAGCTGTAAAAATACGAAAATACGCCGTAAAAACATAATTTCAAGCGCTTCAAAAACATTCTGTAAATATGTATCTAAAAAATAAATAGCTGTAAATAATAGAAAAAATAATAATAATGCTATTTTTAGTGAAAAAAATATTCTTTTTCTTCTTCTTAGCTGAAGAAGAAGCCTGTGCTTAAGTATGGCTGTGAACTATGGACGCTGAAAGCTAACGAGAAAAAACAGCTAATGTACTTTGAAAGATCTATGGTCCGCTTAGACTGGCAGATGGCACTTATCGCATTAGGCACAATGCCGAACTGGAAGACATAGTTAAGAAAGAAACTATAATAAGATTTATTAAGTCTCAACGACTTAGAAGGCTGGGATATGTGGCTAGAATGCCAAGGGAGCGATCAACGAGAAAGGCACTAGATCTTCGCCCAATTGGAGATAGAAAAAGGGGACGCCCGAGGAAAAGGTGGCTAGAAGATGTGGAAGCTGATCTTAGGAAAATGCGCGTGCAATGTTGGAGGGAAGTGGCTGTAAATCGAGATCGATGGCAAGAAGCTGTGAAGGAAGCAAAGGTTCACCAAAAACTACAAAAACACTGGCAAAAGTAAAATATTACAAATTTAGAGCAGATTTACTTACGTAAATACGTAAGCACAGAATCAACGACGCAAATTTAGCTTAAATATTTTTGTTACAATAAATAAGAAAATAATTGGATAAATTTACATAAATAAATAATAGTCTGTTATCGCGGAAAATGCGCATTCTTAAACTTGGAAAAGGGTTTTTTTACATCTACGTTGGTAATAGGCGCGAATTTTTAGTCACTGTATATTTGATGAATAGAATTACCATTGGCTTAGAATGCAGATTCTGAATACAGCAAATACTGTATTTTTGTTAAAAAAAAATCAACGATTTTAGTTTGTTTGCCATAGGTGTAACATTTACAGCGTATAGTCAATGTTGTCGCTTCTATGGACTTGTAGTTTCAAAATTGATTCTGTCAAAAAATTATAGTAAATAAATAAAATTTGACTAAAAGTTCAGCTACTTTAAAAATCTACAGATACTCAAAGAGGAAGAGCAAGGCCTCCTCTGCGTTGGAAAGATCAGGTGGATCAGAACTTGGCTTCACTTGGTGTGTCCAACTGGAACGTTTTGTGAAAGAAGAATTATATCTTCACTATTAAAAGAATGAATGATTTGACTGAGGATCTCGAAGATTGAGTTATGTCGCCCACGTACTACTCTATTGGGCGTGGGAGAGTGATTGATATGAAGCGGACTCTTAATATTTTTATGAATGCTGGCGATTTCAGAAACATTTTTTTTTTCAAATTTGAAATAAAACGGTCAACCAAAGGATGTTGATATCGTATTTCCTCAAAAATTCGACACAGTCCAAATTATCTTGAGCGAAATATTCTTGTTCTATCGCTTAAACGGCTTTTTTCATATATGATGCGGCATCTGTTCTTCTTGATTGTAGCGATAACCCCTTAATCGATTTTGGCCGAGTTTAAAAAAATACTTATTAAAACTTGAAGAAAAAAAATAGAGTTAATGCATTAGCACTTATTTTTAATATATGGTAAGCAAAAAAACATATTTGTTTGCGAAACACGCTTTAAAAAACATAGATAAAACGCTTTATCTTTTTACGATTAACATTTCTAATTTGTGCATATTTTTGGTTGCCCTAATAATAAGTGATTACATCATACACACATACATATATATGCATCTGAGATTATCCGCATGTATCATCATGAAGTTATATGAAAACGTGACTAAGAGGACGGGGAAATTTTTAGAATTCACTTGTGGGCATTTGAGAAATTATTTTCGACTGTGGAAACAAGTTAAAATATAGTTGTAACAACGAAAAGTTAAAAGTTAGACATCGAAATATTCATTATTTGGTAATAACTAAACTAAAAAAAAGAAAAATAAAAACGTACATATGTACGTGCTTAGATCACAAAATTTCAAGGATTTTAACATCTTTTGTGTTTTATTACAATCAAAATTCTTCTTCGCTTCTAAAAAATCACCCTATACAAACAATATTGCATGAATATTTGGCTGACAAAAAACTTTTGCGCGTTGGATCCCACATAATTTGGCAGATGTCAAAAAGGCTCTAATAACGAGTTATGAGCCCAGTATGAATTCCGCCAACACTTTCTTTCTAGTTTATTGATTCATTACATACATACATACGTATGTGTACATACATACATGTGTTCAAACAGTTTCAATTGTTTATCCATATGCGCTTCATATGACCTGATTTGCAACGTGCCTTTCATATTATGTATGGTATAGGTGAATGAATGTTCGACTGATTTTGTTGATTTTTCTCAAAGCATCATCACAACCGTTGGATTATAAATTCATTTTCTTCTTTACACTTACACATACGATTATTACCGTGAGCTATTTCATTGTATTCCCCTTCCCATTTTCCTAATGTATTCTACTTAAAAAATCCATTTCACGATTTATGCAGTTTAAATGCAAATACCATGAACAGCAATTTGAAGACATAAAAGTTAAAGAGGTAAGAGCATTTAAAATAGTTCCATGAAAGAAGACTACCTAATATATCTACAAATTTACATACATAGGAATGTTTCTCCATATTTAAGTGCATTGTGCATTACGTAGAGAGGTCTAACAAGTGCAACTTCCGATGGAAATCATTTGAGGCAATTATATTGTTATCAAAACGGAAAGAACCGAGTTATCAACAAAGATAAGGTTGCACGAATTAATATACTATTTTAAATATCAACTTCACATATAGAATTCAACATGCGCCATAGTACTAAGATTCTTAGAAATGATAAAGAACTTTTTCTTCCTAAGCATTCTTTAATTTTTTTATAATTAATCGGTATAACTAAATAAATGGTCACTGTAAATTGGCATATAGTACATACCTATATGTATATAATGCAGTTATATCCTATTTATTTATGCCAATGGGTGTACAAAGTTTGGTAACATTTGCTTAAAATGTTTAACATTCAGGCAAAGGCCATTCAGAAAGCTTACACTTTACCAATTAAGAGGTGTATTAAATATATGTCATATATACATATGTAACTTAAAGGAAGTTGAAAACTGACTTGTAATTAAGATAAGCAGCTAATAACTCTTCTCTATGGAAATGAGTTGCAAAAGCAACAAATGGATATTAAAATTTGACGAAAACTTATATATATATGTAAATTGAAAAATTTAGGAGAAGAACTTCCATGCATATTAAGTTAATTTAGTTTTTATTTCAACAAATTGTGTTTCTCACATGTCACTTATATCCATTGAAATAAAACGTGACTGATACAACAATAATTTGCTTACTATAAATAAAATGCACATGTAGGTGTTTGTATCGCAAGTGACTTACCTCGTAAATTGGTAATTTATCTGAATTCCATTGCGCTATCCGTTCGGAACTCCGATCCACCACTGTGACTTGTATGTCTGGGCACTTGAGCGCCATCACCGCACAAGTTGGGCCACCAACGTAACCAGCACCAATACAACACACTTTCATCACGGTTAATGAATCCATTGCAGTTTACTAAAGTTATTTATCTACTGGATTTAATACAAGTACAAAAATATAAATATGAATTCAAATTCAATTGAACTTTTCGTTTGCTAACAAATTTGTGCGCAAGCAAATGCGAAATATGCTGGATATTATTTATCTTTTTCGTTTTTTGACCCTGACTGGAGTGCTCAATTCATTGGCCGACCATAAATGCGCGCGTATCACGGTAGTTCAACCACTCACACCTTGTTGCTTGTCACAGAATAAAATAATTAATAACGAACATTTTTTATTTATGGACTTAACAATTTGCTTTGTGCAGGCGTTTCTAAGTTCTTATCTTAAAATTTTACTTTACGCTAAATTTGACAGCCATCCACATCCGGCTCTCTCTTTAAGAGGGCAGTGACTTATCTCTTCAAACATCCCCAGGGTCGCAATCAAGGCGAATCAACGCAAGATGGTTCTTGTAAAGCAGCTGATTTGTTTTGTTTTTTCTTGCGATTTGTTGGTTTGCATGACAAAGTACCCTGCTTTTTTATTTTTGCCTTGCTTGTTTGTCTACACAATCATTGAAATTTAGACATTCAACAACACCAAATTGCTAGAACGGAGTACATGTAAATATTGTTGCTTCACCGAAGTCACCTTCTATGAATTCGCTTTTGCCGTAATAAAAGTTTGGTAAATGTACAGTTGCCACGTGTTTAAAAAAAATTTTTACGAATTAATTAAAAAAAAAGCCAGAAAGTTTAAAAGTCTGTTGTCTTATTATTTTATTAAAAACCAAACTATAAAAAAACTTTTTACGCGTCTCTGGGGCTTCAACAAATTTTTGCAAACTACAAATTTCTGTATATTGCATGGATCTATTTTTCATACACATTTACCATATATCACAGTTATGTAAAAATTATATTTTCTTACATTGAACGATATTTAAACTCATTGAAATAACGGTCTTCGTAGCTAAAGCTTTGTTGTTGCACTGCTGCTATGAAAATTTGTTCAACAAATAGTAACAATAATAATAAACTAATTTTGAGGAGAATTTAATTATTTAAAAAAAAATTTGTATTTATTGTTCGCGAGGAAGAAGAGAGAATCTATATCTTCCGGTTTCTTTATATCGGGTCTAAGAATACATACCTTATTTAAAAAAATTATGATCATACATACATACATATATGATTGGGGTTTTCGCCGAGTTTCCCTCGCCCAACGAACGGTAGATAGTTTTATTAAGAAGCTTTTTTGTGGTAGAAACTAGCCCGGAGGCTTGCCATACTCTACCATAGAGCTAATCAAATTCAATACTTACTGGTGGTTTATCCCGCACAACCACACTCCATTCGCGGCTAGGTTTAGCCTTGATCTAAGCTTTTAAATAAATATATTAACGGAAGATAATTTGTTTCTTATTTAAATAATTTCACATCTTAGGCTAGATTGAAGTGGCCTCTAAACCAGCGACACATTAGGGCCAAAACTAGAGCTCTATGGTAAAGCGACCCCTCTCTTTGCTTAGCAACTATTGTACATATGTTATATCTACATATTCATATGTACATATGTAGCAGAACAGCCCCTTAGATTGTATGCCCCTTAGATGATATGCCCAGCATTTTAAATATTTGCTGCCTTTTTTGCTAAAGAAAAACAATCGACCTCTGCAGGGCCTCACTCGAAAAATTTATTCTATACGTTTTTCTGAATTTTCACTTTAACCATGGTTGTCCTCAGAGTTCCGGTAAGTTTATTTTTGTTTATACATCCTAACAACTCAACAAGGTAACTATGCTGTACCCTCATGGATATGTATGTATTGTATCAACTTCAGCATTTATTGCACAGTGATTATAAATTTTGAAAGTTCATATATGTAAACAGAACATAAAAATTGTAAAACATTCTGCTGAATTTAATTTGAAAATATCTCTAACTTTGAAAAGTTTTCCATTTAAATACTGTCACTTGTATAAAAAATATATTCGATTTAATTGCGTACACATTTATTTTGCTAAATAAAACTTACGAATTTGCTTATGAAAAATAAACGATTTATCAAAAATTTGTGCAACTTATTAAGAGAAAATAATGTCTGATATGCTGGTTGAAGTAAAAAAATTGGAGCCGCGCGCGATTTTCGGTGCTAACGGCAAGGTCGAAAACGGTTTTCAATTGCATCCGGATAAGGTAAGTATGATTTACCCACTGGGCAATAAAATTGGCATTGCCAATACGTTAAACAACAAACAGGAGTTCCTAAGCGGGCATACACATTCCGTTTCTTGTCTGACAATCAGCAAAAGGTATAACAAACTCCATTTATTTCTGTCGTCCACTTCAATTTTCACATTTCCTTGCAGTGGCCAATATTTGGCATCCGGTCAACGAAATCACATGGGCTTTCCAGCTTATGTGATTTTGTGGGATTTCGCAAAACGTGAGCAATTGACTCGTCATGATCTGCACAAGGTGTTGGTGCAATCGATTGCATTTACGGCAGATGAGAAGTGTTTAGTATCTGTCGGTGGAAGGGATGATGGCACCGCAATTGTCTTGGACACCGATGCGCGGTAAGTTTTTAAAATTCAAACGACAAAACTTACAACAACAAACAGTAGTAGCAGAGCCGATTTTATCACGATATAGGGACAAACGCCGTCGGTCGCCGAGAACCGAGTATATTTTGAGAGGAACATTTCTGTGGTAGGTACTACTTAAATTGAAGAAAAAAGTTATTTCCAATAGTTGTGAATTTTAGTGAGTGCATTTCTGCCATGAAAAATCAGGCAATATAAACAGTCTGTGGTTCGGAGGGGGCTTTGTCCATGTAGAAAACATTAAGACGTACACTGTCAATTGGTGGCATAACTCAAGTTCTCGTGCTTTTTTTTTTTTTGATAAATATGTCCAGGACTTAAAGCGTCTTCCAACAGCACGCCCTCGTGAAATCGAATTTCCTCTAATATCTGGTGCATTCAGAATTTTGTATAAAGTCTTAATAAAAAACAAACAAAAAAAATATTGACAAAATATTGTTAGGTGTTTGGCTGAGCTTCTCCTCTTCTTTGTTATGTGCGTCTTGAGGTTGTTCCACAAATGGAGGGACCTTACAGTTTTTAGCCGACTCCTAACGGCATATATGTTTTTATGAAGAGCTTTACATGACAGAAATACATTCGGAGGTTTTCCATTGCCTGCCCAGGGGCGACCGCTATTAGAAACAACTATTTCTATTATATTATTTGATGTTCATGCTTAAGCCTCTAACGCAGTACTAATTGCAAAAAACGAACTTAAGAAAACAGCAACTAATAGAGAAGTTCTTAGGTGAAATAAATCAGCAAAAACTGATTATATGTAGTTTTAAACGTTTTCGTAAAAAGATTTCGAATGGAATTTGTTAAATTAAAGAAAAACCCAAACATAGTAAAAACGTATTAATTTTATAGATTTAATAGAAGACTGTTTACAACTTAAGTTCTGGTTAGATATAATCACAAAAAATGCTCAAAACTTCTCGCATCAAAACATTCTCATAATTAAATATTAGCGGTCACTTGCTCCGAGTACTCACATTTATTTATTCTTTTATGGTCTCAAAATCTTCTAAAATCACACACTGAAAAAGTTCAAAATTTTTGACTCTTTGCGCATCTTATTCTTACTAAAAGTCTTCATCTTGATTTTGCGATGCCAAGGCCTCTGTTTAAGTCACTTATTGACTTGAGCGAAATCCCCGACAAAGTGGCAATCAAATAGTGAAAGAACTGAAAATATCTGACCGTAGCATCCGCCGCATATTAAAAAATGTCTCAAAGGCACGCCTTACAAGGTCCTGAAGGCGCATGATCTCACACCAAAGCAGCAACAAGTCAGACCTGAGATAGCGAAGGAGTTGCTTCGCTTGGCCGAACATTGTGTTTTCCGACGAAACATTTTTTTTCAAATTGAGCAATTCGTAAACTCCCAGAATGATAGGGTTTATTTGACCGACCGTTCATACGAGAATTTGAGTCATCAATTGACTTCCAGGAGGTAGCACCCGCTACAGATAATGGTTTAGGCCGCTGTAACCCCTGATAGGCACGTTTCAACAGGACTCGGCACCAACTCACAAAGTTCGAGTGAACCAAGAAAGCCTAAAAAACAACTTTCTGAACTTCATAGCGGCCACACAATGGCTCTCGAATGCACCAGACCCGAATCCGATGACTTATTCTCCTTGGGCCATTTTGGAGAGCAAAGTCCGAACTAAAAGATTCATCAGTCTCAAGGCGCTGAAAAAAGGCATTGTCCGCGAGTGGGCATTAATACCTGCAAGTCCCATTCGGGCAGCTTGCGATTCGTTTCTGGATCGTCTCAAGGCCATAGCCAAGGCAAAAGGTGGTCATATCGAGCAAAAGTAAATTGATTCTTAATTTTGATTGATTCACACATTTTTTTTTCCTTGAATTGAATAAAAGTAATTTTCCAAACTAAATCTACGGCCTTTTTAATTGATTAAACTTCAAGTGCCGGACCCTGTATTTTACGCTGTAAATTTAGCCAGTAAGGTTGTTACCATTAATTTGAATAAATAAATGCGCTCAACCAGGCTAGTAGAATAATTTTGGTTGACTACCGAGTATCTGAGTGTCTACTGAGTATCCTAACACACGGCCTAAGAAATGCGCTTTCTAGTTGTCTCAGTCCTTTTAGCCTTTCTCAATAATTTTCGATCGGAGTTAGATGGGGCTCAGCCACGACCGTTTCACAAGTGTTACTAAATTATAAGATTTATTTATTTATTATCCTTAGATTTTCTAGCCATACATTTGGGGTAAAAAAAAATCTCATTCCTCAACCCCATCCTTTCCATCCTTACTCCCGCACAATAGTCATAGTCGCATTATTTGCATTGTGGCTGCTATAACAAGAAAAAATACACAGTTACCATACACATTGCATCAGTGGCGCCAGCAAGAAGAAGCGGGCAGCCAGTATTAGCGGTATTAGCGCAGACACACCAAATTTAGCGAAGTCCTCAACCATCTGTGCGATTCTTCTGGCAGAAAAATGTGAATTACAGATGCCGCTCCTAGCAGTAAGAAGGAGTTGTTCCTAAGCAACGACAGGTGCGCATTCTCACTACTTAGGACTGGTAGCGGCAGGCTACTCACCTACCCTGTCAGAGATCAAAACAGATTAACGAAACCAACACAAGACTGAGTCTTGTCGAGGCCCTATGCTCCCTATTGCCCTATTGCTATTTAAGTCGCAGCATACGGCAAACATGTTAGACATTATATCAATTTACTGGTTTTTAATGGACCCACTCCTCTTCTAGACGTGTTTTAAATAAGTTGCACAATTGGAAGTTGTATGTATTGGATCGCTTTCCATTGAAAACGCATAAAGCGATCGTAAAAAGAGTCGTCAATAATAAATGTACAAAAAAAATAGAGTACAATAATAAAAACTATGATAATATTAAGGCCAATGCTTATCAAATTTTTCTTAGAACACCGATCTGTCAAGCCCCGGCGTCTCGCTCAATATCCGGCTTCGGGCGCACTGTCTGCTCGCTACATAACAGTCCATCTCATTTCATTGTCGCTGGTGATCGTAAGTAGCAAATTCTTTCTATGTTGAGTTAGAAATCCTTAATTCTTTTTTAACTACTTCAACTTAGGGCACTTGCGTATGTGGAGCATTCAGCGCGAACAGAAGAAACTCCATGTCCAAGATGTGCATGTTGGCAAAGTTCAGCGAATCTATACGGGTATGCAGGTCGACACAAACGATCAATACCTGTATCTAGGCACAATGACGGGTGATATTGTGAAGGTCGTACTCAACTGTTGTGATCCTGTCAATGTTACTCAAACTGGTATGACGGCGGCGATGATAGGTGCTTTTGGAAAGCATAATCCCCGCAAACCGTACGGCAAAGACTGTGAACGTTTTGTGAATGGGGTACGCCATTTGTATATTGTAAAGAAGGGTCTGCTTTTGGTAGGTGCCGGCGATGGCACCTTGGAATTGGTGGAGGAGCGAAAGGACGTCACTCTTGAAATGATGAAGGATTATCCAAGTCCAACTTGGCCAATATTTCGCACGGTACGTTCAAAACGCAGATACACATATATTTACTTTTATCGTGTAATTTATTTACTTAATTTTCAGCTCAAGCGCGCCATTGTAAATGCAGCCGTAACATCTTTGGTGAATATTAATGGTAACGAGTTCTTCGTTTCAACTGACCAAAATGAAATATGGTTTTTAAATATTGCAAAATTTTCATGTAAATTGTTAAAGACATGCCATCGAAAGCCAGTAAATCAAATTGTATTTCCAAAGTGAGTAGCATGAATTTACAATTACACGCATAGAGAGTTTAAGAGAATTGACATTCTTTGTATACAGGAACTTATCCACTATTTTTGCCTCTGCTGGCTATCAGAGCATACGAATTTGGTCGATTGGACGTTTGCAGGAACTCTTGCGTATTATGGTCTACAACTTCAAGTGTGTCTCTTTGCAATTCACCAACGATGGCAGCAGTATTGTATCAGCGTGGAATGATGGTGTTATACGCGCATTTACACCCATCACAGGTCGTTTGATTTACGCCATACCAAATGCCCATAATAAAGGTTTGTACTACAACTTTTCTTATCAAGCGGGGCAATGAAAAAAATGAAATGGATTAATATGTAATTCTTACGAGGTCATAAAGTTTTAGGCACACCCATATGTACAGGGTCCGGCACTGGAAGTGTAACCAACTTCAGACCGTCCGCTCAACTGTCTGTTAGTTGGCTAAATGACAATTCAGAGTATTGTTTACAAGCACGCGAAGGCATTTTGCCGAGAGCAAACGGAAAAAAAGAAAATCAGTAATTAGGATTTCAAACGTAATAGAGTGATTGCATTATATTTGGCTGAAAAATCACAACCAGCGGCTGTTCGTGAGCTCGAGAACCTCAAAGAAAAATAAATCTTTTGTTTATCGCACCAGATGATCGCTTTGTAGCCGCAGATGGGCGCTCTCCAATCGTTTGCATCGAGCCTGGCGTCAAGGTAAATGCAAAATATTACCGGGAAAGTATTCTGGAGGTTGCTTTGAAGCCGTGGACAGACAAACGTTTCGGTAGTAGACCATAGATGTTCCAACATGTCTCGGCACCTTCTACAAAGTTCGAGAGACCCAGAATAACTAAAACACAATGTTCCGAACGTCATAACTTCCACACAATGGCTCTCAAATTCAGCATACCCGAATCCGATGGATTATTCTCTTTGGACCATTTTGGAGAGCAGGGTCCAAACTAAAAGACTCACCAGCCTCGAGGCGCTGAAAAAAGCGATTGTCCGCGAGTGGGCCAAATATGTACTTGCAGGTCACATTCGAGCAGCTTGCGATTCGTTTTTGGACCGTCTCAAGGCCATAGTCAAGGAAAAGTGGTCATATCGGCCAGAAGTAAATTGATTCTTATATTTGAATTCAAAAGTAACTTTCCAAACTAAATTTATGGCATTTTTAATAGGTTACATTTCGAGTGCCGGACCCCGTGCTTGAAAAAAAATTTGCACGTTTTGATCCAAGATTGTTTTGGAAAAGCGGGAAAGATGGTGCCGGAGTGCGGCTTTGCCGACTTGTGCAATATGGGGACTGACGTTATAGTGAAGGCGTATGGTTACACCATGTCGATCAGATCTTTTCAGTCGAATAGCCTCATTCACATGGTGTAGCTGGGCAATGTAAAACCTCTTGTTGACCGTGGCATTCTTCATTTTCCGGTTCACCATGTGCTCCCAGTCCTACCAAACACATATTATGATCTTATTTGGATGAAGATCCGGCTTGACTCTCGGCTTCTTTGCTTCATATTGTTGTACAGGGACCATCTCTCATCTCCCGTGACGATTCGGTACAAAAAGTGCTATTTATGATTGCGTGTTGCTCGAAGGCGGGCGAGATGCTGAGAAGAAATTTTCCGGTGTTTGTTGAACTCGTGAGTAGCCTAGGCTCCCAATTTTTTGGCAAATCCCATTAAATGAAGGAGATTGAGATTCGTTTTACGACTGCAGTTGATTGTTTCCTTTTTCTCCGGTTGTTTACAACTGTGACAGTGGGTGTGGTGAGGGATTTTGACTACTTGCTCTCCGACAGACCAAAAGCCAGTTATGACTGCCGTTAGTCTCCAGGCGTCCCGTCGATTCATGTTTAACAATGTTGACCTCGATCAAAAGCAAAGAAGAGCAGGTGTTGAATATTAATCACAACGGTATTAATAGCAGCCTTTAGCGAAAAAATGAGAATACTTATAGATTTCACCCTCAACTGCGCCATAAGTGAGGCTGCCATAAGTTCGGTGTTCTCAGGCACTTCAGAGTATTTAATTTTGATTAGAAGGCGTTTTGATCGGATAACTCGCTGTTCTCGTGTTTACTCCGACATAAACTGTCTTCCGCGCCTAACGTAGGATTTATACCGGAGATCTTCTTGGACAGCTCGACTCAGAAATACTAAGCTCTATCACAAGACCCCTTATTGATTTTGAACGGTCCTCTTCAATGATCGCTCGTACTTATTAAATAAATTCCCCAGATCGGACAGTGCCAGAAAAGTCCACTTATTTCATGTGCTTTGAAACAGATTCTGCATCGCCGCTTGATGCTTCCATTTCACGGCGAACCTTATGAACGAATGAATGAATGCGCGGGCACACTTAAGAAAATTAGAGATTTCTAAATCGGCCTGATTTGCATATTTGCACAGCGACGATAACTGCATGCCTCTTCATTTCTTGAGTCCTCTTCATTTCTTGAGTCCTCCTCTAGTCCTCCATGCCCAGTGGTCGTCAATAAGTTTATGTTCAGCAAAAAAAAAAAACAAATCTCACGTATTCAATTCCTATCAAGAATAAATATTAATTAAATCGTGCCATAAACGGTTTTTATAGATTTCCCCACTCTAGGGCCGCCAGTGGGTCTATTAAGCCAAGTCTGCGCATAAAACGATTTTATAAAATATCTAGACTCTAGCGCTACCTAGCGGATCCAAATAAATTGAGCCATTCTCGGCAGCTATGCCATGTTGGTTAGTTAAAGTGGTGATTCTTCCAGAATCCAACTAGCGCTTCCGCACCATTTTGTGGCCACATCCTCGTTACCAACTGGTTTAACGGTTATTTACACCACGACTATATCCAGCCTGTGCGGTTTAAGACCCTTATTAGGTTGTTGACGTCTAAACCAAAGAGTTGTTCGAGACTCTCGAAATGCGGTTGGCCCAGGGATAACACTCTGCCCTTCCATAGGGCAGGGCATTCACAGAGGAAATGGTAGATTGTTTCCTTATTCTCCGGTTGTTTACAACTGTGACAAAGGGTGTTGTGAGGGATTTTGGCTGCTTGCTTTCCGACAGACCAAAAGCCAGTTATGACTGCCATTAGTCTCCAGGCATCCCGTCATGTTTAACAATGTTGACGATTGCTTGAGGTTTTAAATCGGCCATAACGTCCTGCTAATTTTGCATTTAGTCTGGTGTCTCCATTTAAAATCCGCGACTCGGAGGTATTTTAGGGAAATTGTACTTTTGACTGCACCTAATGGTGTGAATACCGATTCTGCAAGAGCGTTACTCATGGCAGGCCACTTGCCAGTTCATCTGCTTTTTCGTTACCTTCAATGTTCCGATGTCCCGGGACGCAGATTAAGGCAAATTTATGGTCTTCACTCAAGGTGGTAAGGCTATTCCTACTGTGTTCCACCATTTTAGAGTTTATTGTAGCCGAACCCAGTGCTTGGATTGCAGCTTGGCTATCCGAAAGAATAGCAATATTGCCCTTAAAAGAGAAATCTGCGATTAGTAGTAGCCTACAGGCTTCCCCAATTGCCAGTACAGATTTCTCAATTTTAAGTCTGTGAGAAAATATACCAGCTCCAACACCACATTCCATTTTACTGCTATCTGTATAGACTGTAGTGTCGAAGTTGTTTAAGAGAATCCCTTATTCCATTTTTCCTTAGATGGAAAGAGAGTGGCAAAATTCATATTGAATGTTACCGTCGGGACGGTGTAGTCAGTCTCACCGAGGTTAACTGAGTTTGTCGCAATAATAGGCTGGCTTGACCATACGTTTTTTCTTTCCAGCGACTCGCTTTATTTAACTTAAACGCACTCATGGTTGCCGTCTTCTTAATATATTGGAATAACGTGTGTCAGTGCATTGAGAGCGTCTCTAGGATATGATATGATTGCACCGACCGTTATTGCCTGTAGGCTGATCTTTGTATTCGGCCGAGTAATTTGGTATTGTACTCTCTCCCTAGAGCTTTCCACCAAACTACCAAACTATACGATAAAATATACCTTATACAGTCATAATGTATGCTTGAAGACCCCATCTTCTTCCAAGCATTCGTTTACAGGCATACCTATAAAGCAATGTCTGCATTCCTTACCCGATTCTCGGCATACTTGTAAAAACTATTCCAATAAAATAGGTCATAAGCTTGTTGAAAAGTATGCTTGGGGAGAAAACAAGGCGAATCTATTAAAGGTGGTGTTGGTAAATCTGCTGAGTTGTTTTTTTTTTTTCTTTCGCCGAGTCCATGTGGGTGTCAGCTTAGAATGAAACAAGGCGAATTCACTATTTGTTTTCTAGTTTCTCAATACTTTTATTTGACAATCAAACGTACAGAACATTGTTGTTGTTCTAGTGCCACCACCTTTAATGAATGCGCCTTGGGAGAAAAATAAGTTCCCTCAAATTATCTGATTATTCAATTTAACTTCAGGATGCAGCGCATTAAGAATTTCATCGACTGGCCGTTTGCTCGTTACCGGCGGCGTTGAGGGACAAGTGCGTGTTTGGAAAATTGAACCGTTTCGTCAAAGTTTGCTTGGTGTCTTAAAGGATCATTCTGGTCAGATATCTTCGCTTGACTTTAATAATTTGGATACAGAGGTTATATCAGCTTGCGTTGATGGTTCCTGCGTTATTTGGGATGTAAAGTATGTGGTTTTACTACATAATGAAACTATTTGGACTATGTTTTTTGCAAAACTTTTTTAATTTGTTCTCAGTCGCATGACTCGCAAATTTGTCATTACCTCCAACACACAATTTATGTGTGCTCGCTACTTTCCAACTGGTGTTCAATTGCTCACATGTGGATCTGATGGACGCATTAGTTATTGGATGGTTTATAACGGTAGTCTTATACGTGAATTACATGGCACGAAAAAGAACTCCATCAATTATTTTGATATCAATGCAACCGGTGATTACTTTCTCACAGTGTCAAGCGATCAAACTGTTAAGGTTAGTACCCTCTACAATTGATTCATTATTTTAGATGTAATTGTAAATGTGTTGATTGGCAGGTGTGGGATTATAATCGCGGAACAATTGTTTGTGCCGGCTACGAGCATTCATCGCCTGTGACGAGCTGTGCTTTTAGCCCGAATGGTCGATTGTGTATCACGGGCAGCATTGATGGTTCAATTATTATTTGGGATGTACCGGAGGCGAGTATGAATATTTATTTGGAATGAAATATTTATTTGTATACCTCATCCAATTGCTTAATTGCATCCACTTCACCCACTTTCACTATTCAACACATAGGAATTTTGGGGTAAGCCCAATCCTCCTCCCCAACCAGCCACGTCAGAAGTTGTTACGAAATCGGGAACACAACGTACTTCAGCCAGTTCCAGGAGCTCTAAGGAAGAAAAAATTGACGATCTCTTGAAAAGTTCGCCAAAGGACAATGTTGCCTGCGTTGAATGCCCACCAGTTAATATGAAGCAGCAGCCGGATATCAATTGTGATTATATACCGGATATAAAAAAATGTTAATTTATTTCATACTTTTTATAAACATTTTGAAAAAATATTTTGTATACATATATTGGACATAAAATAAAACTTTTAATCGTCTTCGTAGCCTGAGTCTGGCAAAGGGTTGGCATATGAATTGTGGAAGAGCGATTTTACTCCATCGCGCCAAGGGAAGGTCTTGTCGCGCTTATAAAGATGTGGCCACTTTTTGAATTCCTCACGCTCGTCGTGAGTTCTTGTAGAGAATATTAAAATATTCAGTAGTACAATCGTCGGTATGACACCGAACAAACAGATCTTTTTAAAGGCTCCCGCTGTGCTGGCACCTGTAGACATAAAAATTTGTAAAAAAAAAAGAAACATACCAAAGGAGGAAAGGATAAATTAAGGGGGGCTTGCCTCAAGCCCACTTTTATAGTTAGGATTAATTTTTTTATATTTTTATTTTAAAATTAATGCTGCCTTCCATGGTTTTGTCAATGCAGTAAGGAATGCAAATTATAAGAGCTATTGTGCAGGAACATTTCTTTCCTACGGGGGCGATGCAAGAAGATATTTTTTTAATATCGAATCCATACTCTTTTGTGGACAACATCAGTACAGAACAGAACTTGCATCCAAATTTCTGTAGGCAAAAATCAGAGCATTGAAAAGCCATTGCTACCGACGGGCTAAGCAGGTGTTGACAAACATAGATCCATGGTCATTCTTATTATAACTGAAAAGTGGAAAGCAGGAGGAGTGGTTGGCCACTGAAATCTGGGAAACCCGCCAACCAAGGGGAGTCATATCGCCTGATACCTCCCTTTCCCCAATAGTCAAGACCTTGAAGTCCGTTTACTCCCGTTCTTAACGAATCATCTGACACCTGCTACACGTCAATATGGATTCCGTAAAGTATACAGCACTTAACATCATAAACAAGAATATCGGCATTCAATAATCTCTTTACATCGGGTAACTTTCGAAAGTTTGCTTTCCAAAACCGCAACCAGGTCCTCACGTCGCATACCGTTAGCACTTGGAGCAAAAACAAAGAAACGTTTCTGGTGACATTTAAGGCAATTAGCTGGCGGGTTCTAAAGTATGTATCGCCTATCTGGTCGCCTGGTCTAATGATATGCATTGGGATGTCTTCTGATGCCCCAATTTTAACAACAGCTTAGTGAGACATCTATGCTCCCAGTTAGGAAGCATAATATTATGCACAACAAGCAGCTCTTTCTGAGAAGCACTTCAGTAGGTGCTTGCTGAAGGCTAAGTCACCTTCTAAGTACGTCATCTATATGACCTAACTAACTGCACTGCACTCGACAATCACTGGACCCTCCCTGTATACAGACAGGCCATAAACAAGATTCATCGGGAGTTTCTCCCGAACTTTATGAACTCCTGCTCTTCTAATGTCGTCATCGAAGCCCAACCCCGCTGATTGCGGACGCTTTGACGCAAGCCTATTGAAGAGCTTCAGTTGTCTCTTAAAATTCAGTCCTTTGGACTCACGCGCGTAGAAACATTTCTTGGACCTACCGCTAGTTAAGATTTACGATGACGGAAGATGACTTCACCGCGCTTAGAAGAATTTGGTAAACTGCTACAAAAGCAACAGAAGGATTAATGCACTATGCTACAGGGCCATCAAAAGGATTTTTCCGAAGGGAACAGAAAGGGGATGAAATATCTCATTCCGACGAACGTGAGCAGCTGGCGAGCGTATTTGAAATTTACCTAAAGATTCCTAAATAGAGAATACTTCTTCACTCTGCTGATACGAAATGGAATTAACTTTCCAATATGTGATTACGATGAAATGCGAAAAGAAGTAGCTTAGTTTAGGAACAGAGAGACTAACGGTATTACCATATGATATTGAAATGCGAAGACCTATTAAGATTGAAGTTTACCTTTAGCGGATTTGTTTACTTTCTCTTTGCAACTGATTTCTCTTCCAACACCACCTAAGCTTTCTGAGGGTTTCTTGCCATCACCACCACTAGATGAGACACATTCTTTTTTTGCATCCTTTTTCGCATCCTTTTTCTCATCTTTTTTCGCATCCTTTCCATCTTTTTTATTTTCACATTGAGACTTTTTCTTAGCAGACCCACATTTAGTATCGCCTTTTCCATCTTTTTTAGAGGGTGAGTCTTTGCCTTTGTCGCCGCCTCCCTTGCCACCAGATTTGCTAGCAGCTTGACGTGCTACTGCGAAGACTTGTAAAATGCGTGGTACAGAAAATTTTGAAATTGTAAACATTCTCAAATTTTTATTTTACTGAAATCTTGTAAACGGGTTTGTTTATTAGAAGAAAAGAAAACTATATAAAATCGAAAGGAAATTCAATGCTCACTGAGATTTCAGACAAAAACTTTTAAGAAACCAATATTGATTGGTGCTTGATAACATAAACAAAGATAACAAAGGTTAAGGATCCGGTTAATAGAAATTGTAAACGGGAAATCGTTTTCTCCAAGTTTAAGCATATGCATTTAATTAAAAAGCTATAGAAAATTTAGTAGACATGATAATCTTAGTTTGAAGTAACCTACTTTTCAATAAAATTATAGATAAGACATACATATTTCATAAAAAACATGCGTTGGGTATACAAAGTTCAGTTTCGTTTGCGCTTCCGACACTCGTTCCTTCATTTTGGATTAATGTAAAGCAAGACGAACCCGTACAAGATGACTTCGGTTTTGTTTTTTCTTGCGATTAAGTATTTTGGTTTCTAAGTAGTTTTTGTTTGTTTGTTTACTCTCTTATTGAAATTTCGATATTCACAATACCAAATTGCAAAAACAAAATACATGCAAATGTTGGTGTTGCTATACCGGAGTTACCTTGTATGAAAACAGTCACAGACGTAAACGCTGTCCCCTGTCAGCTGTTATGATCAAACTAATGAGAAATGTAAATGAAAAATTACTTCCCTTCCGTATCGTAGTATCGTAGGTTTTGTCGCAGGATTTTTGAAAATTCCTCTCAGGATTGCTCTCTCACCACACAGTGTTGCCAAACAGTACATTTCGAAATAATTTACAAAATAAACTTGAAGAAATTTTAATTTTTGTTAAAATAACTTAAAAACAACGTTGAATAATGTTAATTATAGATAAATGAACTATTTGCATTTGTTGGTTTTTGGCTTTGGTTTATTAAACAATGAAAAATTGTAACTGATATCAATGGCAACATTGTGTAGATACAACCAAACACATACGCGCACAAACCGATGTATTGTGTAAATATGTAACTAAAATAACGCAGTTTTTTTTACGGGATGAGTTTTGCTCAATTTTTTGCTCTCTAGGGGCTGCGCTAAGGGACTACGATACGTCGGTCAGTGTGCGCACCATTAGATTTCTAAGTTATGTATTTTAGAACATTGTGTAATGATTGTGTATTCATAATTGCATTTGAGAAGAATGTAGCGTAACCTCTTGCTTTAGAAGTTTATTTTATTTACGAACATTTCATTGTTCGCTTACACATTAGTGGTGGTTTGACAATATAAAAATAAAAATTCTTAATCAATATTCTTTGAAAAGAGGATAACGACGTACTTATGCACCAAATGGAGATTGAAGTTGCAATCATTTCAGATTCGAGTTAACCTTTTCTTGGAACAGTCGAGAAATTTTCAAGTAAGTTTTCTTTTTCCCCATACAACAAATTTTGCCTACAAAGCCGGAACTAAGTTTATTTCACGGTTAAGGTGAATTTATAAAAGTTGGTGATACTAGAATAAAAACAGCATCTATGTGTATTTTGTTTTTGGAATTTGGTGTTTTGAATGTTACAATTTCCTTGGCCTTGTTCAAGGTGGAGAGAATACACGGAAATGCATGTTCATACAAAGATTGTAATAAATCATTTTTTTGTCGACTTGTGTGTATATTAATAGAAAGAATTGAGAAACGAAGTATTTTCACTCACCACCTGACATATTATTAAGTGATTTTGTCGAAAGCACATTAGACCAATCTAATATATATTTGGCGTTTTCTAAAATTAAATTGATATTTTCGAAAGTACTGATGGAAAGGTGCAGTTCTAAACCAGAAAATTTTTTCTCTACTTTAGGTTTTCCCTACAGGGTGTTCATATCAGAAAACAGCTGGAAGAGTTGGTGGTGAAAAAGAATGATTATATTCTCTACATCGTCGGTGCTGAACATAGCAAAACTATTAAGCTCATCATTCAATTTTTAGACATTGGCTCATAACATCAAGTTGGACAAACGTATTATTAAATTTGCCGGCATTTGGCGGATTGGTAAGAGTTAGCGAAATATACAAATATTTACTGGTAAAGTGTTTTCATTAGTGTACGCAGAGAAAGGACATCATTTTTGTGTTAAATTTTCAATTTTCTTAAAGAATTTATCAAAGCAGTGCAGAAAATCAGTATTGATTAAGCAGTGAGAAATCAATATTACAATGAGACAAAGTGTTTGTGTATTACTCGAGGTAGTGTTTTGTTATGGTTGTGCGTCTATTATTTGTGCATAGTAATCATTAGCGATAACCTCACTTAGTTATATATATGTGCATGTATGCATGTAATAATTTTTGTTTTTTTTCCGAGCCACTGTTTGTGGAGACTTCGAGTTTAGTATAACATTTGACACCAGGAAATTAAAAAAAATTTATTTTACATGTGTATGTCTATTTTTACGCAGCATAGAATCAAAACGACCGAACTAGACAAATCCAAACGCATATTAGAGTATTGAAATATTTGGAAAGAAGTCAAATTTGAACGAGTCGGAGACAAGATGGGCACCGTTAATGGACCCATTTCTGGCAACACGACTTGTCTATTGCTCTTAAGTGTTGTTGTGTTGCTGGTTATTGTTGCGAATATTGATAAGGCTAGCGCTTTGGGTCGGTTCCGTAACGGGCGTTATGATGACGGGTTCCTAGGTGAGCCCAGCAAATTCGAGTCGCTGCGGCGTGAGCCAGAACCAAAAGATCAATGGTTTGAACAAAAGCTGGATCATTTAGGGCAGAAAATTAAGGATGTCACTTGGAAACAGGTATGCAATATTTTCTGTTTACCGTTATTATGTATGTGTGTGAAACTAAATTTATGCTTTTCACAGCGTTATTTTGTGAACGATGAATTCTACCGCAACGATAGCACAGCGCCAATTTTTCTCATGATTGGAGGCGAAGGTGAGGCATCAAAACGTTGGATGTCCCAGGGTGCTTGGATTAAATATGCTGAGATTTTCGGCGCCCTATGTTTCCAATTGGAACATAGATTTTATGGAAAGAGTCATCCCACAAGGTAATTGGGTTTTGAACTGATTGAAGCCAAGGCGACATTCGTGCAAGGTGAAGTCACTAGAGCACCAACAAAATACTTGTATTTTGTATTTGCAATTTGGTGGTGTGAATGCCAAAATTTCAATCGGAATGTAAATAAAGAAACAAAGCATTAACAAGAAAACTATTACTGTAACATTCACACCACCAAATTGCAACAAAAAAAAAAAAAACAGCCAGCGGCTCTGGCATCCAGAAAAATGTTATATAGATTCGGATTGTTAAGTGTTATTTTAATTAAATTTTGTTCAAATCAGCAAGGACTACAATGATTATTTTTTGCGTTCCCACGACAGTTAGTTCTTCGTAACCGGAACGACGCGGATTTATAACTGGCCAAGGACTGTCACTTCAGCAGCATTCCTCGTATTTGCATGGGGAATGTTTATGCTGTTAAAATAACAGAAAGCCAATTTTTGAGTTTTATTTACATATTTTTTGCTTAAAAAACTCGAAAAATATTTTTACATTTTAAGGGGTTAGGGGTAGTCAGGGGCCCGAAAAAATGATGATTTTCAATAATGTTTTTTTTGCTAGTCAATTGCTTTATTTTACAAAAATAAAAACATGACGTTAGAAAAATTTCAAAAAATAAAATAAATAAATAAATAGTAATTGTAAAAGTTTTAGCTGTTTGTGTGGAGCCCGTTTCTCCAGAACTCTTTTGCGCTGATCATCTCAAGTCCTTGGAGATTCATCTAAATCAATCAGCCAGGAGAAATTAGTTTTATGAATAGATAATCTTGTGCCTGATCGAAACTTTTTTTCAAAATTAACAATATGACTGCCTCAGGAAATATTTTTCAGATTTGTGAGAAAAAAAAACCGGCAGTTAAATGTAAAAAAATTATATTAAATAATTTGAAAAGAAATCCTTCGATCAGGCATGAGTTGTACATGTTTTTCAAAAGCAGTATAAATTTTATTGAAATCTACCAAGCGGTTTTCAAGTTACAGTCATCACCAGTTCAAAAAACATCGTTTTGAGAAAAAACGCATTTAAGTTTTGCGATCAACTCGAAAAGTATTTATCGGATTCCCTTTAAATTTTCACACAATATTTTTAAGATATACTTTAAGAAAATGCACAAAAATCAAATTTTTTGCAAATTCTAATTACCCCTAACCCCTTAAGCAAGTAAACTTAAAAAACTAACTTTTATTTTCTTAAAAAAATTTAAGTTCAAAACAACCATTTAATTTTTGTATCACTTAGGTATATACGCAACTCTTCTCTTTTAGTATCTGAAAAATTGTACTCTGTTTTGATTGTAGCGATCTCTCCACGAAGAATCTTGTCTATTTGACCTCGGAGCAAGCACTTTCAGATTTGGCCAATTTTATTCGAAGCATGAAACAGCAATATAATTTGGGTGCTAAACAAAAATGGATAGTGTTCGGTGGTTCTTATCCAGGCTCGTTGGCAGCCTGGGCGCGTGAGAAATTCCCAGATCTTATACATGGCGCTATTAGCTCTAGTGGCCCATTACTGGCCAAGGTTGATTTCAAAGGTATGGAAACCGTGAGCAACACGCATATACATTTTTTATTAACTTATTTTGAAATTTTTAAATATTGTTTTACGTATTATCAGAGTATTTCGAGGTGGTAAAAGCTTCCTTGGCTACCTACTCGTCTGAATGCTTGGAAGCAGTTGGTCGTGCTTTTGCACAAGTTGAAATTCTAACACGCCACATGATTGGCCAGCGCAATTTGGATGATAAATTCAAGTACCTATTTTATTAATACATTTTTGAGAAAATTATTGATTTTATTTATTCCATGGTCTCCACATAGAACCTGCACACCAATCAAGGACTCGGTCGACAATCCGTTGGACATGTCCAACTTTTTTGAAACTTTGGCTGGCAACTTTGCTGGAGTTGTGCAATATAACAAGGACAATAAGCCGAGTGCCACATATACAATCGATGATGTAGAGTATACATATAGACAAAACATATCAAGTTTAATTATATTCAAACCTTTCTTAACAGCTTTGCAATGTCATGGTCAATACTACCATCGGACCACCTGTTACTCGCCTCGGTGTCGTCAATGACATGCTCTTGAAGGAATCAAAAGAAAAATGTTTGGATTACAAGTATGATAAAATGATAGCTGAGCTAAAAGAGACTTCATGGGCTGCTAAGGCTTGTAATGGCAGTCGTCAATGGACTTATCAGACATGCAATGAATTTGGGTTCTATCAAACATCAAATAATAAGAGTGACATTTTCGGTGATCGATTTGCAGTTGACTTTTTCATAAAGCAATGCATGGATATTTACTCAGAGAGGTGCCATTTAAATATGTTTTATACATACACACATGTACATATGTATCTTTATTTAAAATATATTTAAAACAGCATGGACGCAAAGTACCTCGAGCAGGTTGCTTCGCAGACTAATACTTACTATGGAGCTCTGCATCCCAACACAACCAATGTGCTCTACGTGCATGGTTCCATTGATCCATGGCATGCGCTGGGTTTGACCAAATCTAAAAATCCAAAATTACCAACTATTTACATTGAAGGTATATTTTGGTTTTTCGCCGTTTTTTATTCAATGTATTAAAGATGTATTTTCGTTCATATTTTCAGGCACTGCGCACTGCGCCAATATGTACGAGCCCGCTAAAACCGATCCACCACAATTGGTGGAGGCACGCAATAAAATAATTAAATATATTTCGCAATTGTTGGAGAATTTTAAGGTGGCTAGAGCATAGATATGAAGATTTTTTTCTTCAAAAGCACGAGTCGTCTGTAATATTGTAATATAATTTTACACTCGAAAGAAAATCGAATATTTTCTGTTAGCGAATATGTATGAGCAAGCATGTATATTTTTATATAAATAAAGAAAAGACTTGATAATTTTGTGGATTATTGAGGAACTTGGCAAAAGGAACTTGAAATATGGTAAGCGAAAGTGATGGGTTGAACTCGAGGAAATATTGTTAATGAAAACAAAATGGATACAAATTTATTATTAATGTTATTATTATGAAGGGGATCCACTAGCTGCGATCTGAACTGAATTTTTTTTTCATTGGCCGAGAGATAAGTTTTGGCCGTAGCCGAATCGGCTGGTGTGTGACTAAGAGCACAGATTCGAAAACCCGGGCATGAATCACAAAATTTATAGACATATTTTTTCTAGTGGCGGTCGCTGGCAGGCAATGGCTAACCTTCGAGTGTGTATCTGCCATAAAAAAGCTCTTCATAAAAAACAATTTGCCATTCGGAGGCGGTGTGTCGCTAAAGCTGTCCGTGGTATAACATCAATACGCACTGTACAATGGGAGGAGGAGCTCGGAGCACCCAAAAAGGATGTAAACGTCAATTATATATACGAGGGGGGTTCAATAAGTACCCGTGTTAGAAATGAAGATATAATTTTTTTTATTTTTCAACATAGTCTTCTTCTCTCAACGCTCCGGCTATTTTTTAACCCCTCCAACTTCCCCGTTTGAACTAAATTTTTTTCCCCCGAGAACCATTTCATTTTGGAGTACAACAAAAAGTCGTAGGGAGCCAGAACGGGTGAATACGAGGGATGTGGCTGCAATTCATAACGCAATTCATGCTTTTTGGCGGCGATAACTCCAGATGAATGTGCTGGTGTCTAATCGTGGTGAAACAGTGCTTTCTTTTTCGACAAATGCGGCTGTGTCTCCTTCAATTTTTTGTGAAAGCAGACTGTAGTATTGTCCAGTGATCACTGGACCTTCTTCCTTTTTCCGTAAAATTCGTCGTTCGCATCCCAAAAAATCGTCGCCATGACCTTTCCTGAGATTGTTTTCGCCTTCGTTGTAGCAGATTCACCGGGAGAAATCCATTGTTTTGATTGCTGTTTAGTTTCTGTTGTGAAATGATGAATCTAGGTTTCATCAACGATGACAACTCGAGGAAAAATTCCTTCGCATCTCGCTTAAATTGCTTCAAACTCTACTTCGAAGTTAACAGTCGCATCCGCTTGTTGTCCTCCGTGAGCAATCGCGGCCCCCATCGGACCGACAATTTTTTCATCGCCAACTTATCATGCAAAATATTAATTGCCATTCCGGTCGACATGCCTATGGCCTCTGTTACTTCGCGCACTTTCGTTCGTCGATCAGCGAGAATCATGTTGTGAACTTTTTGAATGATTTCTTCGGTAATCACATCTGCCGGGCGTTCTGGACGCTTCTCATCAAAAACGGATGTTCGCCCACGTTTAAATTCGTTCAATCGCCACAGTGTTAATAGATGGCGAAGCGTCCCCATAGACAGCATCCAACTTTGCTTTTATTTCCTCGTATTTTTTACCATCCAAAAACAACAAGCGAATTACCGAACGAAACTTCTCTTTTTCCATCTTAGCGAAAATCACGAAACTAGTCTTACTCGAATAGCTGCAAAATCCAAACTAACCTATCAATCAGTCTGAAATTTGTTTTGCTGTCTTTTCATAGATGGCAGTATACGCTGCGAACACCAACTTCCCTCAGGAACGCCCTCTGTCATCAAACACGGGTACTTATTGAACCGCCCTTGTATATAAGCTTTCGAATTAAGTTTATGTGGATAAACAAAGATATTCAGAAAAATTAAAAACGTATACAATATGAATAATATTAATAATAGAAATATAGGAGTAACCAATTCGAATAGCCGAAGAAAGAAAATGCATTTACATACACGAAGGGAAACAAATTTAAACTAACAAATTTATCCCTTCGAAGTGTTGCTGGGACAATCGCATTCGAACGTGTTTTTGTTCCATTGTTAGCGAATGCGGCACCTATTGTGCGCACAGCTTTCTGAAACCCAATACTTTGTAAAAATATTGCTGGCACTGCCCAATGAGATGCCCAGGGCTTCTACTAAATCTTTTGCAATCACTCGACGATATTCGAGAGTAGAAAATACTGTGATACGTCGGTACTCAATGGCTTGGAATAGATTAGATTTGTGGGGGGGCTGGGCAAATCCAAGCACTCAGTCAGTAGACCATTGTACTACACCCGGATAGATATCAGTAGAAAGAATAGAGATGGTAAAAAGGGTAAATTAGTTTGAGGTCACTCTTCCACAAATCTCTTGGACTCATTGATGAATTTTAAGAGATCCAGAAGAGTATGAACTTTGTCCATACTCAGTGTATCGCAACCCAATATCCTAAGTCTGATTCTGGAAAATGCAGGACAGATACAGAGAAAATGCTCTGCAGTGTCGTCATTCTCAAGACAGGATAAGCATATCGTGCTGTCCATGGTAGCCATATGCTGACCACAGACGTTGTGGCCTGTGATTACATCCACCAGTAATCTCAGGTCCTACCTGCTGAGTTTTAGGAGAAAGGTCGCTGTTTTCCTGTTTGGGTCTTTCACAAAGCATTTGGCTACTCTGCACGAGTTCAACTCAGACCAACGACCTCTGTGGGTAGACCTCATGAAGTCCTCAATCAATTGTTGAATCGATGCGGAATTGACACCTAGAAAGGGTTCAGGGCCTAGTGGCATACTTGCAGAGCCTTAATTTGCCAATTTATCAGCTAACTCGTTCCCTGCAATACCACAATGTGCAGGCACCCAAATAAGACTAACTTTTTTGTGTTTTGCAACGCTGTTCAGTTTTGTCTTACATTCAACGACTAACTTCGAAGAGCAGCGTGGGTTAGCAAGGGCTTTCAGTGCAGTTTGACTGTCACTACAAATTCCAATACTGTTGCCCCATCTTCAATGGCTTGTAAACGAAGAATAAATTGATAGATTGAACTGAAACTTCACATGCAAACACTCCGACACAACAAAAAAAAAAAAAAAATAGGTCAGTAGCAACACCCTCAATTCTCGAACCGCTATACTTATTCCACAACCTAGTCAATTTCCACTTCAATTTGCGTAATTTTGTATTTTAACATTTTTGGAGCTATTCGATAGCTTAAGAATGCCGTAACCAAGGCACAGCAAACAGATAGCAGCAGCAATGCTGCAAATTTAATTTTCCGCTATCTATGTTATTTGGTATCTAAATTGTCAAGTTCTGTTGAAATTACGCCAAACTATCAATTTTTCTATTTATGTAGGTTTTGACATTCTAGCCACGCGTAAAGGAGTTCTACGCAAAAATACGGTGGATTGCGTAGCCGGAGTTGGACTGATGAGGGTTATTTTTTTTGAAGCGCGGCCGAAGGCCTCCCACGCGAAAAGAAGTTCTACGCAAAAATACGGTGGACTGCGTAGCTGGAGTCGGACTGATGAGGGTTATTTTTTTTGAAGCGCGGCCGAAGGCCGCCCACGCGAAAAGGCAAAAATAAAATATATTACTCTTGTTGTTTTTGCGCTACTGTTACTAGCTGTTCAATGCGTCTTGGTCATGACCCATAAAATTTGATTAGACAGGTGTGTAGAAGTTGCCTCATTGTTGTTGTTGTTGTTGTAACAGCATACACGTTCCCTATGAATATTTGGGGAATGCTACTAGAGTGGCAGTACTTGACCGCATACAAATCCGGGTCTTTCCGAGATCGTTAGAACCTCCTTATATTCTTGTACACTTTTATTTACTCTTACTTAAGGGGTAGTCGGAATTAAAAAAAAATTTAATTTTTTGATTTTGCATTTTCTTGAAGTATAATATCTTAATATTGTGTGCAAATTTAAGTGCGGTTTTCTTAAAACTATGTTTTTTTTAACTGGTGATCACTGTAACTTAAAAACCGCTTGGTAGATTTCGACAAAATTTATACTGCTTTTGAAAAACATAAAAAACTCGTGGCTGATCGAAGGATTTTTTTTTTTTAAAATTTCGATTTTTTTAACAATTAATTGTCGGTTTTTTTCTCGAAAATCTGGAACAATATTTCCTGAGGCCGCCATATCGTTAGTTTTGAAGAAAAAGCCTCGATCAGGCACAATATTATCTATTATTAAAACTAATTTCTCTTGAGCGATTGATTTTAGATGAATCTCCAAGGACTTGTGATGATCATCGCAAGGGACTTCTGGAGAAGCGGGCTCCACCCAAACAGCGATAACTTTTACAATTATTAATTTTTTTTTGAAATTTTGCTAAAGTCAAGTCGAAACATGATGCATTAATGCTATGTTTTTATTTTTGTAAAATAAAGCAACTGACTAGCAAAACAGATTATTAAAAACCAAATTTTTTTCGGGCCTCTGACTACCCCTAACCCCTTAAGCAGGGATAGTAAATTAAAAACTTTGAACTAGTCTTTGACTTATGACGTTCTTCCAACAAACGAGCGATATATTAAAGTCATTGATTATTAAGAGCGACACTCTTAAAACAGAAGAGAATTAGCAAGTGGTACTTACATAAAGATAATGCATATAACAGTGCCGGCGGACTAGTTTGAGGCCTTTACGGAAGCATAATCGACGTTTTTATAAAACAGGGAATATTCAACTCTCATATGCAATTGAAACGCTGAAGTTAAGTGAGGCACACACAAATTTAGAATATCCATTAAAATAAAATTCATATTGGCACTGATTTACTTGCAAGAGATTTTTTTGAAGTAAGTGAATAAAACCATTTAAAAATACCCCACTAGCTTCTATAAAATCATCGCCAACGTCAATAGCCCTCTCTAAGTCCTATTCTCTGTCGGACAGAAGTTGCGATACAAAAGCGATAGTGCATGAAAACATTATTTAGTGAAAAATGGAACTGATCCCAGCGATAAGACAATAAGTCTTATGCTCAAATTACATACAACACTAACAACAACCGTTTCCACGGCAGTCGGTTCTACGGAACCGAAACGCCCCGGACTTGTAATCGGCCAAGGTCTTTCACTCCAGCAGCATTCCCCGTATATGTATGTATGGGGAATGTTTATGCTGTTACAACAACAACAATAACAACAACAAGGATAAGTGTTAAACGAAACTCTTTTGGAAGTTAAATATTAGATAAAATAAGTGAAATATAAGTGCTGTTAGAGTTTGAAATCCTATATGTGCCCTACTAGTCTTATTTTGATGCCATTTTGTCCCTTCCAAATGCTGGCATCATAATATGAAAATATACAGTTTGTGCCAGAAAAAAAGAACCGCGATTATTCATGAAATATAAAAGATATATAGCGTTTTTCAATAGGTGCGCTTCAACTTTGTTCCGATAGGGAGGGCGAACGACGCAATATTTTTTATTTTTCGCTTGTCATTGGTAAACTTCATTATTATACATTTCATCATGGAACGCTACACACTTGAGCAACGATTGCAAATCGTGCAAATTTTTTATGAAAATAATCGTTTTGTTGCTGCTACTTTAAGAACATTACGGCCATTTTACGGTCCATTTAACAAGCCGTCCCGTTTTGGGGTTATGTGAAGTCATTGGTATACAGTAACAAGCCGGCGACGATTTGTGAGCTCAAAGCCAATGTTGAACGCGAAATTGCTGGAATTTCGGCCGATTTATGCAAAAGAGTGGTCGAAAATTGGGTTCAACGATTGGACTTCGTAAAACGTGCACGCGGTGGTCATGCAAAAGAAATCGAATTTCATACTTAAATGTATATGTTCAAACTCGATAATAAAAAAAAAATTTGTTAAAAAAGTCAAACCGTTTGTGTTTTATTAAAAAAAAAAAAGTTGAAGCGCTCTTACTGAAAAACGCTTTATATTTCAACTTTTTTTCACATGAAGGTATATACGAAACTACGAGTCGCAATTACTCAATAAACATCTTCTTCAATCTTTGAACCAGCTTTTCTGCGTAGCTCGTCGACAAATAGGATTAGATTTTGCGAACTTGACGCACGAGTTCCTTTAAACCATGGACTGGCTTTCCGGCAAGATGCGTTTTCATAATTCCACACACTTTTTCAATAGGGTTGGCGTCTGGTGACTGGGAAGGCCAGTCCAATATTGTAACGTTACTTTCTTGTTTTGTTGTTTCTCAATGTGATTTTCTGAGAGCAGTGGTTTTGATGATGTCGGACCGTAGGATATGTTCGCTCCTTCAGTCAACGTTCGATGGTGTTGATACTCACATCTATTCCCTTTTTAGCAAGAATTGTGCGTGCTTGGCGTAGTCACAAAGAAGGGTCCCGCTTAAAAGGTTGAATGATTTATCCTGCTTTTTTGTCGTCACTTGCTTCAAGCCGCGCTCGTAAAAGGCATCAACATTTTTGTACACTTTATACCGCTGCTTCCACATCACAACAAACTTTTTGGATTTTTTAATTACTTTTGCAGCCGCGGCGTAAGATAATTTTGGCCCATTCGAATGCGTGCATAAAAATACCGTCTCAAAACGCTTCGTGTACTTTTCACTCATTTTTGTTTGGTTACGTTTACGGGAAAGTTTCGAACGACAATAACCTGAGTTAGCATTGGCGTCGTAGCCCTTGAGTGGGACTATTGTGCAGCCTGCTTTTATATACTATAAATATATACTATATATATATTTTTTATATATAATACTATATATATAGTATATCTTGAAGTTACAAGAAAAAAACCGGTGCCTTGCTTCTGACACAGACTGTATGTATATGTCCATATGTACATACATACATGTATGTATGTGTATGGATATTGTTGTTATTTTCATTATATATTTCAGTTATTTTATTTGTGTAATATATAAGCCGTTATGAATTTTGGAAGTAAAGCCAAATATGTATTTAATTTCATTTCATGTGCGAACATTTCTTTTGTGGAGATTATTTTGAAATTTCACAAAATTCTATAGACGAAGTTACAGTAATTAAAAAAATTAAATAATTACAATTAAAATAAATAAAAGAATTTAATCTGTTTTAGCATATACAAACATATACACATGTGACGTGAGGAATTTGTTTGCCTGTAGCCTATAGAAATGGCACCGGCCATGCCTGGTGATTTATCTATGCTTTCCATACGTTTGACTGCAGTTTTCTTATTGATGTTTGCTTTTGATAATTTTGATAACATAACTGCATTCCGTAATGGTCATCGCACGATTAGTGAACCGAACGCATATCACTCGCCATACAATGCACTAGAACGGAGAGAGAACTGGTTCGCGCAAAAACTTGATCATTTTGATAAGGAACAGCAGAATGTAACTTGGAAACAGGTAAGAATTTTTGCATTCATCTTTGATTTGTTGGCCATATTTGCTAAACAATTAAATTTTTACAACTGATAATATCAACGTCAATATGAATGGTATCCTGTTGTCTTTAGCGATATTTTATGAATGATATATTAAGTTTTATCGGAATGGTAGCGATGCACCTATTTTTCTTACGATTGGTGGTGAACTTCCAATATCGTCACGTTGGGTAGCAACCGGAGCTTGGATTCGATTTGCAGAGCACTTTGGAGCGTTTTGTTTTCACTTGGAGCATCGATTTTATGGAAAAAGCCGTCCAAAAAGGTGAGAACATACACATTTACAGTATGCACATATGTATGTATGTATGTATGTTAAGGGGATTTTCATAATCATGGTGAAATGGGTTTTTCAGGTAAATGTTAAAAATATTTAAAAACAATACGCTCGATCACTGCATACTTCCAAGCTTATAAGGGGTGATCAATTTAGTGGTATCGGATTTTAAATTGAAAGAAAAGAATGAAAATTCCAATTGATTGTGCAATCTTTATTACCATATTTATGGCTATCCGTAAGCACCAATTTTGAATGACTCGTTGGAGGACTTTGGTCTGTACCTCGTGAATAACTGTAGTTGTTGTTGTTGTAGCAGTAACTTTGCCCTGCCAGTGTAGTGTAATCACCGGTCGTCTTCGTCTAGCTCATCTAACGGCAGGCCCAGGAAATTTGCTGTTTCGACAGGTTGGGTCCATAGTTAGAGGGGTATTAGATGAGCGGGTTTGGTGGGGCATGTGAAAAGGTGGTTAGTGTCGTGCGGGGTGCCTTCACATGCAGGACATATGTTTGGTATGTCGGGGTCGATTCTGGATAAGTAGGAGTTTAAACTGCTACAGTATCCAGAACGTAATTGTACCAATGTTACGCGGGTCTCATGGGGAAGCTGGAGCTCTTTATCTGCTGCAGACGGTGGTTGGACTCCGATTACGGCATTCGGTGGTCGGAAGCTTAAGAAGGTGGTAAGGATATCTCGATGAATACCGTTTATTGTCTGTTTAAACACTGTCTGGTCCAGTAGTTGTCTGTTCCTTTTGTCCTGGGTACCGTCGGCATAATTGAGAAGGTGTCTCCTGATGTGCTTTTCTTGAATGGCGTAGGGTTGCTCTTCAACCCAAATATAGTAATTTTGTTTATTAACGTAGCCATTAAGCCAAAAATGGGCCTCCATAAGTGGACCATACGTTGGCCTGAGCACGCGACGAATGCTTTTCATAGAGCGTCGATTTTCATAATCCAACGTTGTAAACGTTGCTGAGGGAGGTGAGCTTCGCATCAACTTAGCGAGCGCCGGACAAGTATATAAACAAAATCTCAGCACCCGAATTTCGTTGGGTACCCTTAAAGGACATTGGCCGAGAGGTGTACATGCTGTAAGACTCGGCATTACTTCGAGTCCTTTTTGCGTCAGGTGCATGGAGGATGAGGCGGAATCATCTCAGCACTTTCTCATTAACTGCTCTGTTTTCGCAGGTCTAGCCCAGAGCCTAGTATTGAGAAGAGTAGCGGTCACAAGATATCTTAAAGTCGAAGTGTTAACCTCTATTTTCATTCATTAATTTAAAACAAAGGCATGCACTTTTAATAAATATTAACATTTTACATTGAAAAAGTCTGATCTTTCTCGATGCGGGCAAGGCAAATGGCGTATACTGATGGGCAAATGCCAATCATATCCGACAAGGAGGTCCCATTTTCATCTCTAGAGATTAGTGAAAGATGGACCCTCTAAAATATTGTAGATGATGCCATGAGCTTAATCCAGCTTTAGCTTTTCGATGTCTCCCATTGATAGAAGAAAGTTGTGAACGGAAGTTTTCTTAGATAAGTATGCGGCTCTTCCACCAGCTTTTCTTCTATGGTGCATAAAAAATACATGGAAATATCTACAGTATTTCATTCGATAAAAATATGTTTTTACTTTCACTTAGAGAGAAGCGTAGTAAATTTAAAACTGTTTTTCAAAATTTTTTTGATTTGTTGAGTTATGATGTTCTTGCCACAAACAACTGATATGTACGAAAAATTAATAACATTTTTTTTTATTTTAATTACTTTGAATACTACCACTTATTCCTGTTTTAGCTAATATTTTATATTTCTTTACAGTGATCTTTCATTTGAAAATTTGAAATTTCTTTCCTCGAAACAAGCACTTGCTGATGTGGCCAATTTCATTCAAAGCATGAACAGCAAATACCAGTTTAATACGAAACAGAAATGGATTGCTTTTGGTGGCTCTTACCCGGGTGCTTTGGCTGCCTGGGCGCGCGAAAAATACCCGCACTTAATACACGGCGCCATCAGTTCAAGTGCCCCGCTTTTGGCGAAAGTGGATTTTTCTGGTAGAATAGCATAAAAATCTCTCGATTACTTTAATTAGCTACTTTATTTTAGAGTTTTTTGAGGTAGTTAAAGCGTCTTTGAAAACACATTCCACGAACTGTTTGGAGGTTATCGGGCAGGCCATTTTGGAGATGGAAACTCTCACCCGTCACGAGAGTGGCCAGCGTAATTTGGATGAAAAGTTCAAGTACTGAAATTTATTGTAGTGCTTGAGGAAATATTGTTCAACTTTTAAATATTTTATATAGCACTTGTACGCCGCTTAAAGATTCAGTTGAAAATTCTTTGGATATGTCGAATTTCTTTCAAATATTGGCCGATAACATAGCTAGCGTGGTGCAGTTCAATAAGAACAACCGACTCGATGTCGGTTCCTCGATCGATGATGTAAGTACGGTTCAAAATAAATATAAGTACATATCGCATGTACAGGGTGAACGATATGAAGTGTTACCTATTCAAAACACCATAACTTTTTTGTGTGAAATTAGTTTTTATTGATTTCAAAGACAAAATTGTTCAAAAATGATTACAATTTTAACATATATTCACTTTAGCTCGATATGACCACCTTTTGCTTTGCGCTTTTTTCACCGCACCCATACTGTCATATTTTTTAGTCCTCACCTTGCTCTCCAAAATGGACCAGGTGGAATAGTCCATCGGACTTGCGTCTGGCGAATTCGAAAGCCATTGTGTGGTCGAAATGAAGTGTGGAACATGATTTTTTAACCATTCTTGGTTCACACAAGCTTTATGAGACGGTGCCGAGCCCTGTTGGAACGTCCACGGTCTACGACCAAGATGTTTGCGTTTCTACGGCTCTAAAACAGTTTCCCGATAATAAGTCGCATTCACTTTGACACCTGGCTCGATAAAAACGATTAGAGAGCGTCTATCAGCGGTCACTGCGGCTCAAACCATTACTTGCCATGGGAAATTGCTTCGAGTGGCCATACGCAAGCTCAAATTCTCGTATGAGCGTTCGGTCAAGTAAACACGATCGTTTTGAGTGTTTATGAACTGCTCAATTGGGAAATTTTTTTCATCAGAAAACACAATGTTAGGAAATTCGCCACGTTCGTGCAAGCGCAACAACTCCTTTGCTCTTTCTCATCGAACTTTTTTTTGCTGGGGTGAAAAATCGTGTACTTTTTGGAACTTTTAAGCCTTGACCTTGAGCTCATTTTTCAATATGCGTCGAATGCTGTCTTCCGATATTTTCAGTTCTTTGGCCATTTTTCTTTCACTTCGACGTGGATTTCGTTCAAGTCGAGCCTTCACTTTCCGAACCATTTCTGGCGTTGTTGCAGTTTTTTTTGGTCCACCTCGATAGCGTTTTGCAATGCTACCAGTATCATTGTAACGTTTTATAGTGCGATACACAAACATTTTATTCACTTTGAGGTGACTGAGCTCACGAACAATGGCTGGTTGTGATTTTCCAGCCAAACAGATATAACACAATCATACTATTACGTTTGAATTCCATCACAGAAAAAAAAAAATTCAACAAAACTGAAACGCAAATGCTTTTAATGGCTTATAAACAATATTGAACTGTCATTAGAACAATTTTGACGTTGATGTCATGAGCTGTTTTACAGATACAAGTAGTGTGAAGTTGGTAGCACTTCATATCGTTCACCCTGTACATACATTTAATTGATCAACTATGTTTTAAAAGATTTGCAATGTGATGGTAAATACAACAATTGGATCCCCGGTTTCACGCTTGGGCATGGTCAATGGCATGCTTTTGAATGAGTCAAAAGAAAAGTGCTTCGATTATAAATACGACAAAATGGTTGCTGAAATGAGGAAAACCTCCTGGTTTGCTAAAGCAGGCAACGGTAGGCGACAATGGACCTATCAGACATGCAATGAATTTGGTTTCTACCAAACATCAAATAATAAGAATGACACTTTCGGTGACAGATTTAAAGTTGACTTTTTCATAAAGCAATGCATGGATATTTACTCAGAGAGGTACTATTAAGGGGTTATATAAAGGGTTTTCCAAATAAGAGGTGTTATTCCCGTAAAAGATTAATGGTTTCGTTATTTGTGTGGCACGTAGCGCCGTCTTGTTGAAAATAAACGTTGTCCAGATCAATACTATTCAAATCCGGCCATAAAAAATCGAAAAAGTAACGTCCAATGACTCCGCCGCACCAAAAACCGCACCAGTCACACGTTGAGGATAGAGAGGCTTTTCAACAATAACTCTTGGATTTTCTGAGTCCCAGATCCGACAATTTTGTTTGTTGACGAAGCCACCGGAATGGAAATGGGCCGCATCACTCAAGAAGATTTTTCGAAGGAATTCCGGATTATTTTCATGCATTTCAACGACCTAATTAGCAAAGACACGAAGTTGTTGATGATCGGCCGGCTTGAGTTCTTGTGTTAACTGGACTTTATAAGCCTTAAGACCCAAATCTTTATGCAAAATACGGTGTAATGACGTTTGTGGAATGCCTAGTTCCAAAGAACGACGAGGAATGGACAAACTTGGGGTTTCTTCAACACTTTAAGCTACAACAGCAATAATTTCGACTGTTCTTGAGCGACGTTTACGGGTTTTATTCTTCATATCACTAACTTGTCCCAACAGCTCGAATTTTTTCAACAATTTCTGTATTGCGGTCCGACAAGGTGCTTCACGATAACCCAAAAATGTTTAACGAACCGTCTCTGTCAAATTTTCACCTTTTTTATAGTGAATTGTTTAAGCGTGTATCATTCCAGTTTTATTAATGGCGTAGTTTCTACTTGTCAAATATCAAGAAATGACAGCTTCAAAAGTGACATCTACCGAAATAGCGGGATATTCAAAATAACATCTGTTGTTGAAAAAGCCTTTATAATTAGAAGGCCGAAAAAATCGAATTTTCCGGAATTTTGTTTCGAGAAAACTTTTAAATTTATTGATCTAAAAATTTGTACACATATTATTATATGTTATGATCTCCGGGAGCTCCTCTCAAAAAAGACGTTTTGCGGTGACCACTATATCTCTGAACTGGATCCTCTGAAATTAAAAAACCGAACAGATTTCGTTAAAGTAATTTTAAATTTAGTAATTAATCGAAGGAATTATCAAAATAAATTCTTTTGCCAAAAAGGCGTTTTCTCAAAAAAAAAAAAAAATCGATTTTTGACCAAAATTTCAGCCTTAAATTGTTTATAAAAAAACTACAGGGTGGCTGATGAATTTTGCTACATTAAGAAACTCAAATAACTTTTTTTTTAGTGTATGGAATTCATTTATTTTTTTTTTTCAAGTTGAAGGTCATTAAATTTTATTAAAAGGCGCTTAACTAGTTTTAAAAATAATTGAATTTAAATGCCCCCCATGCTCGTTGACACAAGTGCGGCAAGAAAAAGTCAGGTGCAGTAAGATCAGGCGACCTGGGGGGCCAACGAAATTCGGAGTTTCTTGAAATCAGTTTATTGGGAAATTTTCGTCGCAACTCTGTCATAACAGTCTGGGCTATGTGAGACGTTGCCCCATCTTGTTGAAACCACACAGAGTTGAAAGGAATTCTCTTTCGGCGTAGTTCTGGATAGAAAAATTCTTTCAGCATTTTCAAATAACGGTCTCCAGTAACCGTAACGGTGTGACAATTTTCTTCAAAAAAATAAGGCCCGACAATACAGCGTGAAGAAACCGCACACCACACTGTCACGCGAAGAGGATGCAATTCCGTCTCGTGGAGTATCTGTGGGTTAGAAGTACTCCATATTCGACAATTTTGTTTGTTCACATTGCCGTTTAAATTGAAATGGGCCTCATCAGACATGAAAAGGCAGTTTAACATGTTTTGGTCTTCTTCCACCATTTGCAGGATCTTCTGGCAAAATTCCAAGCGAATCGGCAAGTCTGCTGCATTCAGTTTGTTATCCATTTGAATTTTGTAGGGAAATAAGTCTAAATCTTTGTGCATTATTGTTTGCAAAGACTGTCGGCTGACACCAAGTTGAGCAGATAAGCTTCTTGTTGAAACCCTTGGATTGCTTTGTATAGCTGCAGCTACAGCAGCGATCGTTTCCTCCGTCCGAACTGGTGGGTTTCGAAGATAAGGCCTTCTTGCGACTGTTCCTTGCTCAGCAAAATTATTCACCAGTCTCATTATGGTCCATCTGCTCGGGGGATCGCCGCCAAACATCCGCCTGTACTCTCTCTGTACCAAAACTACGGACTCCAGTGCGTGATAGCGGCGGACTATCCAAATTCTTGTTTGCGTGTCCCAGTTATCCATTTTAATAAATTTTAAAGATCAATCTGCAAATTAAAACAAAAATGGAACAGATAACTTAAAAAGAAAAAAAGTTATTCAATTTTTTTTTGGTAGCGGCTTTCATCAGCCACCCTCTATTTATCGGTAAGAAAAACTCTTCCATTAATTACTAAAAAATATTTTAAGAAGCTCGTGTTAAAATTTGAGAGTAATCGGTTTAACCGTTTTCGAGTAATGTTGGACACCGACTTCGGAAACTCCATTTTGAGAAAAACGCGTTTAAAATTTGAAAATAACTTTCAAGCGCTCTGAAACGTCTTTTCAAATTTGCGTGTAACTTCGAAAATATTCACCGTAACGATATTAAATTTTCTGTGTGTATCCTTAAATATATGCACATTAAGAAAAAAAATTAAAAAAAAAAAATCGATTTTTTGAAAATTTTAATTGTATATAACCCCTTAAATTTCAATTTTCAAATCACTTTTTTCTTTATCACTGAAAAATCTATATCTATTCGCCACAGCATGAACGCAAAATTCTTGGAACAGGTTGTTTCACAGACGAATGCGTACTATGGAGCTCTGCATCCGAACACAACCAATGTGCTCTACGTCCATGGTTCCATTGATCCATGGCATGAGCTCGGTTTGACCACATCTAAGAATACGGAATTGCCCACTATTTACATTGAAGGTACATATCTCTTTTTTCAAAATTTTTTTTTTATAATATTAATAGTTAAATGATTCTGTTTTGCAGGTACTGCACACTGCGCCGATATGTACGAACCGGCTAAAACCGATCCACCACAATTGGTGGAGGCACGTAATAAAATAATTAAATATCTTGCGCAATTGTTGGACAATTTTGAAAAGGAAAGAATTTAAATAGATATGAATATACATACAAACATTTACATATATATTTTTAAATTACAATAAAACCTAAAGATAATTGAATCTGAAACCTTTAAACGAGGCACTAAAAAAAGTTATTGATTTTCAGTTGTAAGCAGGAGGCCGCTCTCGCTCATCCAACAACACCACACCACACGTTGTTGGGTTCCCGGCCACTCTGGAGTGGAGGGAAATGAAAGAGCTGATGAGTGTCCAAGGATAGGTTATGAGCTGGACCTTCAGCGAGCGGTAAAGGATATGAGCATTTCTCTAAACGTTTTATACACTACGATTGACCTGAGCGTAATCGCGGCAACCAGTAGAAGATGGTCTAACTGCAGGGTCTTCAAAGCGCTCTGGCCGAAACTGCATCTTAAAAGTACTAAATATCTGCTTGGATTCAACAGATCAACTACCAGCGTTCTCACAGGTGCTATAACGGGTCACTGCACTTTTAGCACCCTTGCCAGTAAAATGGGTGTAGCTCACAATGACTTCTGCTGGAGCTGTGGAGATGAAAAAGAAATTGAGTCGGTACAATGTCCTGCACTTCAAAGAAGCCGTGCCAAATATCTTGGCGATTCTTTCTTTGAGGACCTAGGAAATTAACAAAATGTCTTACTGGAGGGACTAGTTACGTTCTTAAAAAGATCTAAGTAGTTTAAGCAACTTAGTTAGGGGATGGAAATCAAATGCAGGTATCACAATTTGTCTTAGCGCCACCGAATGTCTTGTGCTAAACAAGCAATCTGACTAACCTAACCTAACCTAATGGTAATAGGTAATGGTTGTACGGGTTAGGCTAAGGCCTTTATGCACTGCGACCAGATTGATCTATTGTGCCCCCCTAATTACTTAATTATAATTATTTAGTATACCAAGGAATCGAACCAGCTCCTTAGGAGGGAGCAATTGTAGGTCTTCCTCCTCTAGTAGGTACGAGCCCACGATTCTGTGTCTCCTGTGGCCTAATGCCTCACAGTTGGTTATTAAGTGTTCCATAGACTTCTCTTCATGACAGCAGAACCAGCATGATCTTTTACTATTGTGTTAAAGTGACTATTACAAACAAAGTGACCTGTAAGTGCTCCACAGAGTAATCTGAGGCCCTTTTTATCTAGGGTTAGAACAGATTTTTCTCTGTTGGCATTGAAGTTAAAAACTTTATACAGGTGACATTTTTGGACCTATAGGGTGTGTATCGTTTTTCATGCGCGGAACTCATTTCCTATTAGGTATGTCCTTTCTTAGCCAAAGTTACGAATTATTTAAACAATTAAATAATAAATGATATTATGTGAAGTATGTGCCATTGGAAGCTACAACTTTACTCCATCTTTCAGGCAGCATACGGATTCTTCTGACGAAAAATTCGATTTCTTTTTAGTTGATCCATTTTGCGATAAGAAGCCATTGAGCCAGTTTGCGATAAGAAGTGAACCGTTCTCTAATAACGGCTGACTGCGTTGATCGGAACAGATGGTAATATGAAGGTGCGATTTCTGGCGAATACGGCGGGTGGGGACAGATTTCCCAATTCAATCCCTCTAAATATTTTTTAGTTCTTAAATATTTAGCATCGTACGGCTTGGAGTTGTCATGCAGCAAAATCAGTTTGTCATGTCTACCGTCCCACTCCGGCCGCTTTACTTTGAGAGCTCGATTCAAACGCATTAGCTGCAGTTGGTAACGATCGTCAGTGTTGGTTTCAGATGGTTTAAGGAGTTCATAAAAGATGACACACTTCTGATCCCACCAGACGCACAACAGAACCTTTGAAACATGCATTTTTTTCGCTGTCGATGGACCTGGTTCACTTGGCACGCTCCAACTTTTTCAAGAAGCATCTCACACGTCACCAAACACTTCTCGATATCCCTCCCCTCCAATTGATGTGGCACCCTGTTACCTGCTTTCTGGACCATTTCCATAGCGTGCAAACGTTTACCGACGGTTGATCTGTCAACATCCAACTCTTCAGACATATCATGAAAGGTTTCACATGCGTCTTCATCCAATAATTGTTGTAATTGGGTATCTTCGAATTTTTTCAGTGCCTTTTCGCGATCTTTATGCCTCACGTCCAAATTGTCACTTTGGAGTCTTTACAAGTTGTATTTGATGGAGATGTGATTACCCTCTTTTACGAGGGCGGACCTCTAATTCCTATACTCCATAAAAACAATGTACACTTTCTACATTTCTCGAACTCCACAACGCTTATTTCGTAAAGGATACACTTATTTAGCAGCTTTAATTTTTTTTATAATTTGCCGATTACGCTTTTGTTAGACATACAGTATACCAAAAAGCCGATGACTCTGAGGTATGCAGATGATGGTGACGACATTAGCCTCGTCAACAGACCCGTTAACGTAGCTGATGCATGCACCTCATTAATTATTCCACTTTCGGCTTTGAACAGCTCAGCCGGGAGAACGTCGCACGTTGGGTGTGGGGCAGGACGTGTTGCTATTGAGTGGGGTCATCTCCGAATCTCAGGTATAATCTGCGCGCCTGTTGGCAAACAACAATTACAAATTTTTTCCTACGAACTAAATCCTTCGTTTGGCAATAATGGATATTCAACGACCCATTGCAATATAGAAGTATTACAATAACGTTTAGCTTTGATCGATATTCTCCTTTCTTTAACATTATTTGTTTTTTATTTTAAATACAAAAGTTTTATTAAATATTTAATATCTTTTTTGTTTTTTTTTTTTAAATATTAAAAATTGTAACATGAGTACTAAATATTAAGATCGTCCACTCAAATACATAATATGTAATAGCTAACTAAAAATGAAAGTGAACTTCACATAAAAATAATAAGTGACAATGTCTTCTTGTCAACATTTATAAATGTAAATGTGTAAATGTTTCTGGCTCTTCGAAATCGACACACAATTCACCACTCCTTCTTAGCCTGCTCCATTCGTTCATGCAATCGCTTCCAATACCATTGTACGGAATCATTGGCTACAATGTGGGTATCAATAGCTTTTTTGGTATTAAAATAAGTCCATATGCTTATATCCCAAATAAGTGCAAGCACACGAAAAAAGAATCTTTCTACTTGTTTACGATCTGGCAAACTGAGGGCTGGGGCATTTGGTGTCGATCTGGAGCTCTGTTGTTCCCGCTTGGCATCGTCCGCATAGAAACGAACGGCTGTCGGTGCACCTGGAGCAATCAGAAAAAATGATGAAATGCATACATACATACACACATAATTTAGTGTTGTTGCGAATTAATTGTATTTAAAAGCGCTTGACTTACCGATCAATCCATTGGACAATACTTTGTTTGTAAGAATCAAGTTCCTGTGTTGTTCAAGACTTGCCACTAGACTTGGGCCTCTAATTCTGGCTGTTGTACTAACCAGGGTTGGCGCTTTTCGAACGGATTTTAAGAGCAACATTTCTCAGTGGTTGTTTACTATTTATAGCTATGTAAAAGGAAAAGCAAAACTATTTATTTTAATTGTTGAAAATCAAAATAAATTACAAAAAGAAAAAAAAAATAACATTTACTTCGTGTACGCCTCAGCCGGTTTAAAATAATTTGTTTTTGCGGTGATGAGATCACTGAACAACTGATTTTATTTGCACTTTTGCCTCGCTTCTGGTGTTGCTTTCGGTTACGCGCTGCGTTAGTTTAATTGAAACTTCTGCTTCGTCTGATTTTACTAATTTCTTGTTTTCTTTTTGCTTGTAAGAAGCTATTTACAAGTTCACAATTTGAGTGCTTTTGTGTATACACTTTTTCTAGCTTTTGACAAATTCGTTTTCAATTAATTTAAATTTCTAAAGCTACTTAGTTTTTTGTAATTTTTTGAGGAATTATTATTTGTTATTTACGTATACAGTTACTAAACAAAATAATCAAGAGGCGTTTTCTACAGATAGAAGAGAAAATAAGGGTATTTTTTTGCTGGGTCATGTCATCCGAATGGATGCAAACGCTCCGGCTCTGAAAGTATTCGATGGGGTACCATCTGGCGGTAGTAGAGGAAGAGAAAACCTCCTCTGCGTTGGAAAGATCAGGGGTCGAATCGTGACAGTCGTTAACGAAACGACAATCGTTCGAACACAAATTACGTGAGTCGATAATCGAATGAACGAGTTGGGATCATAACAGTCGAAAGAAGACGTATCGTAATTGTAATTTTGTTTATCGATTATTTTTCTCATCTTCTTCGTTTTTTTAAGTCACAATAGAATTTGAAGTGTCAAAATAAACCGCAGAAAGTAACGAAAATATAAAAAGTTTAAATGGATCCGAGTATTTTCTTTTATTTAAGTTCCAGCGATGAAGAAAATAATGAAAGAGTTGTGCGAAAACAACTTCGAGACAAAATCAATCCGCTAGCATTATCAAACAATGCGTAAGTACTTTATATATGACGAAAAATAGGTAATAAAATATCCTTCGATTTATAAGTTCCTCAGGTTTATCAAAAGGTTTCGCTTAAGCAAAGAAGCATTTAATTATGTTTTAAATAATATAAATATAAATTGCCAAGACACAAAAGCTGTCCCGGCGGTGCTCCAACTGGCTGCGTGTCTCAGCCTACTCGCAAGTGGTGGCTATCAGCATGCAATAGGCAATGACTATTTGATAGGAATATGCCAGAGCACTGTCTCGAAATTAACGGGCAATGTTTTGGAAGAAATTGAAGCCAAATTGTGTCCTAAACATATTAAATTTGAGCCAGATGATTCGAGAAGGTGCAAAGATTGGTTTGTTGAGAACTATCAAATTCCAGGAGGTAAATTCAATCCATGTTTTAGCTGTGAAAAATTTATTTAATGTTCGTTTTTTAATAATAGTGGTTGGATGCATTGATGGCACCCACATTGGACTACAAAAGCCCACGGTCAACGAGCACATGTATTTCAACAGGAAGGGTTTTCATAGCATAAATGCGATGTTGGTGAGTTTTTTAATAAAGAGATGGAATGTTACTTTAAGGTTGTTTCTGTTAGATTTGCGACCACACTACGAAAATTCTCGCAATAAACTGCCAATATGGGGGTGCAGCCCACGACTCATTCATATGGAAGCATTCAAACGAACGAATGGTTATGGAACATCGTTTTTTGCACAATAGGAGTGACAATGCCTGGCTGCTAGGTATGTGTTATACATATATAATTACAATTGATTTAGATTGTGCTAAATTACGTGTTGTTTGTTTTCAATAGGGGACTCTGGATATCCACTTGAGCCGTGGTGCATAACACCGTACAGAAATCCATCGGACGGATCAGGTGAAGCAAGGTTCAATGAAATTCATTCCAAGGCACGGTGCATCATTGAACGAACTAATGGTGTACTGAAAGGTCGGTGGAGAATCCTAGAATACAACAAAAGAGGAAAATATGATCCTATAAAAGTGGCTAGGTTTGCGAATGTGTGTGCAGCGCTTCACAACATTTGTATACAATTCAATGTGAGCTTTACAGCAACAAATTCAGAGAGTCAAACCGCATCTGACATAGTGTCTGGAGAAGGTCAGTATACTAGAATCGGCCAAACAATCAGAGATCAAATTAAAATCTCGTTGATGAACTCGACATAACCATCTTGTTTTCATATTGTACTATTATGCTATGCATTTAATGCTTTTTTTTACTCCATTTAAAAACGTAAAATTTAGTTAATTTAAACTAGAACAAAACTTCAGGTATAGTTTTTTAAAAAGAACTGAAATAAATATTCAAATGCATATATACATATTTACAAAAACCTTAAATAAAACTTAAATATATACATACTTACAAAAACTTAAATAAAACTTCAAATATATATATACATAAAACTTAAGTACAACCTAGAATATATACATATTTACAAAAACTTAAACAAAACTTCGATCACATATATACATATTTACATAAAACTTGAATAAAAGTTTGGAATATATACATATTTACAAAGAGGATTTTAATTCAGAAGGAGGGACACTATTTTTTTTCTTTTTCATTGACCTTCAATTGGTTTAATTCAATACTCTTTATTTTCAAATTAAGTTCTTTTACAGCTATTATAGCTCGGTGCTTCTCCTCCTTCATCGCCAAAATCCTCCTAGAGACAGCTAGCTGTCGTTCACTTATTTCAAGCTGCCTCTCGTCAATCTCTAGTTGCCTCTCCTTAATTTGAAGCAGCCTATCGATTTTTTGCCCCATAGCTTTATGGTGATCTGCTGTCAGTTTTATGTTTTCTTCCAGCAGCGAAGCTTTATTTATTGTTCTTCTTCGTGGAGTTGGAGCGACTGGACGAGAAGGCGTACAGGAAGCAGGGCTGTTGGAGGAGGAACGACTTGGAACACTACTAGTTGAATGGTTCGAATTACGTCCACTGCTCCTGCTTGAGGCCGAAGCACTTGATGCTGGTCTTGAAGCAACTGCGACTGGTGCAGGTTGTGAACTACCATATGTTTGCATCATGCTGTTTCCTGAAACAGATGCTTCAAGACCAGCAGCTTCAACTATTACCTCCTCAGCTGGAGTTAAAGCCCTCTGCTGGTAAGGTCCTCCGCCTGTTTGCCTTTTTGAAATTTTGTTGAAGGACAACTTTCTTTTCGCATTGTACTTCTGATCTGCGTATACCTAGAAAGAAACTAATAAGTTTCATTTTAATAACATGATTATAATATATGTACTAACTTTTTTCCATAACTTCGCATTTTTTATTGGCGGTCCTTCCGCATTTAACTGCTTGCTGAGCTCTTCCCAAAGTCGGTTGGCAGTCGACCTTCCTTGTGCACAATTCGGCAAGGAATTTTTGGGCAAATGTGTGTGCTCACTCATGAAATGTGCCAATATATCCTTCTGCTTGTTGATTAATTTATTACAGTTTGTCCTGAAATTATAAAACTTCATTTAAAGTTACACAATTTACATATATTTTAGTTATTCTTACATTTTTCGTTAATACTTTGAAATTCTGCGCATTGACGTTTATAAATAACCGATCGAATGACAATTCGAACGAACAAGTTGTTCGATTACTCGATGACGTTTGTCATCATACCGAATTACGATAGCGATAACACGTTCACGATAGTTATAATCCGATTTGCGTTCTTTTACGTGACGACTTGCTCGTTCACGACTGTTACGATTCGGCCCCAGGTGGAGAAGGACTTGGCTTCACTTGGTATGTCCAACTGGCGCCGGTTAGTACCACAAAGAAATGCTTTGTTAAGCTCGGTCAAAATCGCGTAAGCGTTATCGCGTCAATTAAGAAGAAGAGAAGACTATATTGAAAAATAAAAAAATTATTTTGAAAAAAATGGTGTCTTCACTTCTAGCACGGGTACTTATTGTACCAGTCTCGTATATAGTTTAAAAACAAACTGTTTCCAAAATATCGAACTCGCTGATTCATCATCACATGCATAGAGTACCCGATTTCGGAATATCATACGCTACCACCACAAACTTTTTAGTTAAAGCGAAGGTATATTTATATGAAATCAATGACATTTTACCTATTTAATAAAATTTTATCGACATTAGATAATTTCTAATTTGTTACCTAAAACATGGTTATTGTTGTCATTATACTTTTTACAAATCTCTACCAACGAAAATATGATTTATTTTTTTTTTGTAAGAGCATAAACATTCCCCCTACATATTGCTGCTGGAGTGACATTCCTTGGCCGCATATAAATCCGTTAACGTAGAACTGACTCTCGTGGGAACCTCTATTCAAGTTTGTGTGAGTTAGAAATATCATTAGCTCAGAAAAATGGCGTCAAGTTTACTTATTTAAAATCACGTTCTTATTTCCACTAAATTTCTTTAAAAATACCTTTATTTTCTCTTCTATCTGTAGAAAACGCCTCTTGATTATTTTGTTTAGTAACTGTATACGTAAATAACAAATAATAATTCCTCAAAAAATTACAAAAAACTAAGTAGCTTTAGAAATATAAATTAATTGAAAGCGAATTTGTCAAAAGCTAGAAAAAGTGTATACACAAAAGCACTCAAATTTGGAACTTGTAAATAGCTTCTTACAAGCAAAAAGAAAACAAGAAATTAGTAAAATCAGACGAAGCAGAAGTTTCAATTAAACTAACGCAGCGCGTAACCGAAAGCAACACCAGAAGCGAGGCAAAAGTGCAAATAAAATCAGTTGTTCAGTGATCTCATCACCGCAAAAACAAATTATTTTAAACCGGCTGAGGCGTACACGAAGTAAATGTTATTTTTTTTTCTTTTTGTAATTTATTTTGATTTTCAACAATTAAAATAAATAGTTTTGCTTTTCCTTTTACATAGCTATAAATAGTAAACAACCACTGAGAAATGTTGCTCTTAAAATCCGTTCGAAAAGCGCCAACCCTGGTTAGTACAACAGCCAGAATTAGTGGCCCAAGTCTAGTGGCAAGTCTTGAACAACACAGGAACTTGATTCTTACAAACAAAGTATTGTCCAATGGATTGATCGGTAAGTCAAGCGCTTTTAAATACAATTAATTCGCAACAACACTAAATTATGTGTGTATGTATGTATGCATTTCATCATTTTTTCTGATTGCTCCAGGTGCACCGACAGCCGTTCGTTTCTATGCGGACGATGCCAAGCGGGAACAACAGAGCTCCAGATCGACACCAAATGCCCCAGCCCTCAGTTTGCCAGATCGTAAACAAGTAGAAAGATTCTTTTTTCGTGTGCTTGCACTTATTTGGGATATAAGCATATGGACTTATTTTAATACCAAAAAAGCTATTGATACCCACATTGTAGCCAATGATTCCGTACAATGGTATTGGAAGCGATTGCATGAACGAATGGAGCAGGCTAAGAAGGAGTGGTGAATTGTGTGTCGATTTCGAAGAGCCAGAAACATTTACACATTTACATTTATAAATGTTGACAAGAAGACATTGTCACTTATTATTTTTATGTGAAGTTCACTTTCACTTTTAGTTAGCTATTACATATTATGTATTTGAGTGGACGATCTTAATAATTAGTAGTAATAATTAGTACTCATGTTACAATTTTTAATATATAAAAAAAAAAACAAAAAAAATATTTAATATTTAATAAAACTTTTGTATTTAAAATAAAAAACAAATAATGTTAAAGAAAAGAGAATATCGATCAAAGCTAAACGTTATGAAATCATGTCATTTTTCAATCGTATAATTTTTTTTTAATTTTAATTTATTATAAAGTATTTTGTACAGTAAAACTAAAGTTACGAAATTCTTCCCTATCGTAAAATATGAACTAATTAATTATGAATATTAAATAGCAAACTGCACTTACATCTGCAGTAGCAAGAATTAATATGTATTACTTAAAAATAAGATGTCGAATTGGTTTTATTTTGCAAAATAAAAAAAAGTAAATTTCTTTATAAAAAATATTAATATTCGATACACTTCACTTCCTTATGAAATGGAACAGATATGCGATGGAATGCAGAAAAACATTGATTTTAGACTATACATAATAATTGTTCATGTAAAAATTGTTGTTACAAATTATGCACATATGCTCGTACATATGTATGTAAAAATTTCTATGTGGGGTAAAGCGTGGACTGTATAAGAATGAATGTATCTAAATATACATATATTTTTTTGACTCAATAAATATTTTTGTTTTGCGTGTTCAACTCTTCGTTTGACCAGAGCAAATTATTGTCACACCTTCCGGGGAGTAATAATAAGACTTTGCGACGTTTTTTCTACTTAAATATCTACACAAAAGCTACAAATTTGAAACTGCATTCTCAAGTAGTGTTATTATAATACTTACATTACATACATACATATATTTTAATGTCATATGCATGCCTATGCAACATTCAAAGACCTCGAAAAACAAGACCTTTACAAACAGATCTGTGCTGGTTCTCAGCACATGCCGTTAAATAATTTTGAGGTACATACATAAATACTACCTATGTAAGTTGTAGGCATAGTGGCTTCAGGCGATTTAATATCGCTAAACCATTGGAATGTATAGATAAATGAGCTTTAATGAAAACCAGCTGACGCATTGAGTTTGCAATGAAAATTGCCACGATAAGCATACATAAAGCACTACTCAAATACATACATACAAACGCATTCATGGTTATGCATGTGCAATAGTGTGGAGAAGACTGACTTAAATGCAAACATATCAATAAGTGTAAATGTGTGTAACTTAAAAGAGGCCACAATCTCTGAGATTGTTCTTAATGATAACATCGGTGACGACATCGAATACAAAGCGTACGTTGTTCGTATCGGTGGCACATGTTAGATGTGTATAAATCTCTTTCTGATCTTTTCGTTTGTTGAGACTTTCGAATTTGATGCGTATATAATTGGTAGCGTCCTCAAATGTGTTGGGGCCTGGAAAGGGTAATCAAATTCAATTAATTTGCATGGCACTTGTTTGAAATTTTGCACTCACCTGTGTACTCCGGAAAGCAGATGGTGAGTGGAGATCGCTTAATTTTCTCTTCGAATAAATCTTTCTTATTCAAAAACAATATTATAGATGTTTCCACAAACCATTTAGAATTGCAAATTGAGTCGAAGAGTTTAAGCGATTCGATCATACGATTCATTTCCTCGTCTTCGGCAAGCACCAAATCGTATCCTATAGTGAATAAATAAAAGTTATGAACATTAATTTTTGTAAGTATATCGTGAGCGAAAAATAAATTTTTGACAGAATTTCTGATCGAACTCGTTATATTTTCCCTATTCCTGCTCATCGCAGCTTTTTTCTAACAAACATTTAATGACCGAATAGTTAAAAAACAAAAAAAAATCATAATAAATCGAAAACGCGCTAATATTGGGTTTGGGAATAAGTTCATAGCGGTTTTATATTTTCTTTCATTTTACACCGATTTGCTTGCTGTTGGGCAAAGGTCTAAGTATTCATTCGATAGAACTCTTTCTGCTCTGCAAGAGTACTATATGTCAATCGAATCGTAGAAATGGAATACCCAGGAGGCTAAAATCAACACATTCGACACCTGTTCTTCCTTGCTTTTCATCGAGGTCAATAAGCTGCCGAAGCGGCCCGGGACATATGCGAGCCTACAGTACGGAAATGGTATGCAAAGTTCAAAATGGCGACTTTGACGTCGATGACACGTCCCGCAGCGGAAGACCTTCTGAATTCGATGAACAACATCTTAAATCACTTTTGAAGGAGAACGGTCGCCAAAGAAGTCGTGAATTGGCGGAAAAAATGAACTGCGATCGTAAAACGATTCTTAATTACCATTCAATGGGATTTACCGAAAAATTGGGAGCCTGGGTGTCTCATGAGCTCAACGAAAAAAAACAAAGAAAATTATTTCTCAGCATCTCGCCCGCCATCGAACAACACTTTTTGTACCGAATCGTCACGGAAGATGATAAATGTTGCCTATAGATCAATATGAAGCAAACAGAGGCGTGGGTAGCTCCAGGAGATACGCCAAAGCTGAGAGTGAAGCGGGATTGTTTCTAAAGAAGAGCTTGATATGTGTTTGGTGGGGCTGGAAGGGCATGGTATACTAGGAAATGCTAGAAAAGAATGCCACGGCCAACAAGGAGCTCTACCAAAACATGCTCCTTCATTAGAACGCCAGACCCCATGTTGTACAAGTCGTCAAAGCCGCACTCCAAGAGCTCGAATGAGAGGTCTTTCAACATCCGCCGTATTCTACGCACCTTGCATCGACCGATTACCATCTTTTTCGCTCCCTGATTGTTTTTTGTTTAAATAAAACTCTTCGGTAAAAACGCTACGAAGTTATTCCTTCACTCATGCCGACGAGTTCGGCCATTTTGAATATTCAGTTAATTGTTGATAGCTGCTTTGCTTGCACGTGTTCCGGCTTGTCTTCGATTTTTACCTATTCAAAAAGATGTATCAAAGAACCTATATCAAATTTTGTGTGAAAAACGAAATTACGTTTATCGGTGGTACAAAATGTTCTCATAAGGCCGAGAAGATGTGAACGACGAAAAGCGTGTCGGATGCCCGAGCACTTCAACAACAAACAAAAAAAATTGACGAAGGGAAGAAAATGATATTGGCCAATCGTCGAATTACCGTTAGAGAAGTTGCTGAGGACCTAGACATATCGATTGGCTTGTGCTATTTGATTTTTTTCAATGATTTGGGCATGAGACGGGTCGCCGCAAAATTCGAACCAAAACTGCTCAATTTCGACCAAAAGCAACATCGCATGAACATTGCTAATGAGATGTTGGACTCTGTCCGCGACGACCCAAATTTGCTCCAGAGAGTCATAACTGCCGACGAATCGTGGGTTTATGGTTATGACGTGGAAACCAAAGCTCAATCATCTCAATGGAAGCTGCCGCACGAACCAAGACCGGAAAAAGCGCGCCAAGTTCGGTCGAATGTAAAGGTTTTGCTTACCGTCTTCTTCGATTGCTGGGGCGTTGGGCATCATGAGTTCTTGCCACAGGGTAAAACGGTCAAGAAGGAAATTTGCCTACAAGTTATGCGCAATTCGCGCAAAGCAATCCGCCAGAAACGCTCGGATTATTGGAAGAACAAAAATTGGGTATAAATATATAGATTAATTTGATGGCATAAATATCATTATCGTTAATACTACGGTTGAGTTTAAGGCGTTATGGTATGGCCCACCTCTACTTTGAGCTAAAACTCGAGTTTATGGGGCAATGTGAACATAATTTATTCCTCTTGCATTAATGGCTTACACGTCAAAGTGTTTTGCATACTTTCACGCACAACGAAAATATAATTAATAAATAATTTAAGGCAAATGCCGCCTCAACACATTTTTACTTTTTATCTATTGGACTATTGCTATTTTTACTTACCCGATAATGCGACACAAAATATAATTGCCGTTACACCTTCGAAGCAGTGAATCCATTTCTTGCGCTCCGATCGCTGTCCACCAACATCAAACATTCTAAATATGTTTACAATAAAATAGTTAAAAAACAATTCAATACATTTTTTGTTTATATTCCTTTTACTCACTTGAAATGCATGCCTTTACATGTGAAATGTGTCTCCACGATGCCCGTAGTCTTTACACGTGTCCGCAACACATCCTCCAACGTTGGTATGTAATTTGGCTTCGAGATTTCATCCAACAAATTCAAGTAGTAAGCAGCCGAATCGTTCAATTGGTATTCACGAGAACGCGAGAAGGACTGTTGCACGCCGGCATCGGCCCAGAGTTTCTTCATGAGCAATACAATTTCCGGTAGTAGTATGCCCTCCTCCGCTGTCGATGCATATGTGAAGAATTGACGTGCGATTTCCGTTTTCGAAGGATCCGCAAAATCGATTTTCAAATGACCCATAGCACGTATGATAGCCATCATACTCTGTATGGTGTTGCTGTAGACAACGCGACGATACTGTTCGCACTCCTCTTGTGAGTAGCCTTTGTCATGGATGATTTTCATCTGTTTAACAATAGTGGATTTTCCAGATTCGCCAGCACCTGAAAAAGGCGGGAAAAGACGGCATTTTACTACGCTCTCAGTTTTAGAAAAAAAAATTATAAATGCTACTGATTTAAACTCCTCGGGCTCGCTAAAAAACGGTGCTTAGAAAAATTAGACTATAAATAAACTGTAATATTTTACTGGTTCCCGATTAAAGGTATTTTAACATGACTCATGCGAAAATGACCAGAGAATAACAGAAAAGGGTAATTTTTCCATTATTTTGCATCATTGATACTTGAATGTCCAACTAAATTCATCCATCAAAAAAAAAAAAAAAAAAAAAATTGCCTATCCCATTGCTCATGACAACTGAATTTAAAACTTTTGCTCTCAAAAGCTGCGCATTTCAATGTCGACGATTTCAGCCACATTTGCCACACCTTCGTGATCGAATAACATGCAAACATGCTGTGCATGTATGTATATATGTATGTATGTACTATGTACAATTTTTCATTCAGACATTTTTACTGTTTTTGGGTGATCTTCGAGTATACCCGCTGACAACTAATTAGAAACGTGATACAGTTTTGACTACGTTTATTTTGCTTTTTTTAATTATCATTCATTTTTAATAAAAATAAATTTTATTTAAATATCATCTGCTTCAAAATATAGAGCTTAGTACAAGATTTATAAAAAATCGAGAAAGTTTCATTTAAAACCAAGTGCAAAATGAAGTCGTTTGAAATTCTCGTTGTTTTCTGATCATTTTTTTTCGCCTGGGAGTAGGTCTGTTCATGAAGCAAATTATTTGTAACTAGTGCTCATGTATCCAAAAAACTTGCAAAGTACGGGAAAGTGAGAGAACAAAATGATATTTCATTTTGAGGGGAAGTTGCAAGTTTTTACTGGATACATTTTTGCTTGTAGGAATCTGCAAGTGAGAAAACCAGCTGATCGCAAAGCAAAAATAAATACGAATAAAAATTAAAATTCCCGAACTAAGTCAGAGTTCTAAATTTAAGTAAAAATGGCGATTGAAATAGAGAATGTAAGTAAATCTACCATATTTTAGATACAACTTATATAGTTTATTTTAAGTCATATATTAAATAGGAATCGGCAAATGATATAGATGTATGTACTTCTGAACCACAGCCCCCAGCTGCCGTTGCTGCAGTTTCCGAAAAACAAATCGAAAGAATTGAAGGTATCTTTTGTGTTTTATGCCTGCACTTCCTAATTATTAACGAATATGACAAAATGGCTTTAAACATCATCAGGCCGGTACATCACCAAGCGGCGCGAACGAGTATTTTTACACTTCGCACAACTTCAATAAAAAACCTTTTAGCAGAGGCTGGCCTATCAACAATTGAAGAAAGAATTCATCAGATTCAAGCGAGACTCAACCTTAAACTTCTTTCCCATCCAACTCAAGCATCGACAAAGACATCTCAAATATAAACCGATCCAAAAGTCCACAAAAAGTTACTTCTGTTATGCATCAAATATTTCGCCAACAAGCTAGAGTTATCCAAGCTGGTGGTAAACTACCAAGCAAAAAACCCACATTGGGAGATAACGAAAGTATTCTGTGACCGCAGCCTATCCAAACTTGCAAAAAAAAACTACATCAACCGAAGCATTTCATTCTATATTCCAGGAGAGCAAGACATGATATGAAGCTGACAATTGGACTTTGTGGTTCACAGATGGAACAAAATCTGATAACGTACCAGTCAGCTTTGCAGTGGTTGACACAAACGGAGACAATCTACAGGTGCAAACTTTGCTGGTTTTCTGTTTTTACTGCAGAAGCAGTCGCTGTTTGTCATGTTCTAAACATGGCATTGGAAAATGGTTGTAAAACCCTCATATGCACCGACAGCAAATCTGTTCTAAAAGCAGTTCTAAACCTTCTATCCAATTCATCCACCATTACTTTGGATACCAAGTCATGTAGGAATTCACGGGAACGAAATGGGAGAGAGTGTGACCAAACAAGAATCCTTAGCTCCGATAACAAAAGATCCTACATGCGAAAAGAGAGATATTCTGTCAGCAATTAAACGATATCTCAACACCAAAACGAAACTAGAGTGGCTAAACTAAACCCATCACCACTACACTACCATAAACCAAGAGCATAACCCCCACAATAGCCCACCGGCATAGGGAAAACAAAAATCAAATATTTCTCCCGGCTACGTCTTGGCCACACTACTGACACATCAATACATACTGACTGGGGAGCCATCTCAAGTTTGCGCACACTGCGGAGGAGCTTTCTCTTTAAACCCTTTATTCCAGTATTGCCCCGTTTTGGTAGACACCAGTAACCATTACCTGAGCAAGAACTGGATTAAATTGTTAAAAAACCCTACATTCGATAATATCATCGTTATCAACAACTTTATAAAGCGCATCCGAGATCGAATTTCAATTAAGTATACATTTTTCGTATTTAGTTTTTTGTATATAAGTTTATAAGTATCATACATACATACCTAGACGCGAGCAAGGAAAATCTGAAGAAAGCTGTGATTTCCACAATACAATTGCTAAAGGAATGTTCTTCAGCTGACAGCGATGATGAAATGGGACAAATTATTTTGGACAAAATAAAATCATGTGTTGTTAAGCTCATTATTTTGCATTTTATTTGCTTTATTTGTAGTGCCCCTCCTACCCTCGAGGGAAGACTGGGAACGGGACATGGTAAGACAGGGCGAATCCATCCTTGTATACACAGATGACTCAAAGCTCGATGGCAGGGTGGGAGGTGTATATTCCCAGCATCTGGGGATCTCCTTCAGTTTTCGGCTTCCCAACTACTGTAGTGTCTTTCAGGCTGAACTGATGGCAATAATGAAAGCCGTTACACTTGTACAGTGTGATGCGATACTTGGAGATGATATCTACATTTTCACTGATAGCCAGGCGGCGATAAAATCCTTCACAAAACAGTCGACAACCTCCAAGGTAGCCATGAAATGCCGCCTAATGATAGCATGGGTTCTATTGCGACATTGAGGCGCACTGCAGGGCCGATGAATTAGCGAAAATCGGTACCAAATTGACTGATGAGTATATAGACAATGATATAGGCATACCCTTGCAAACATGTAGACTACGTATCTGCGAGGAAATTGTAGCGAGTAGCGAATGAAAGATGGCGTAACGAAGCCACTTGCGAAATAGCCCGACAGCTGTGACCTACTCTCAACTGATTTCAGTTATTACGGGGCACTACCCAATCGGTAGGCACGCCCAGAGAATGGGTGTGCAAACACATGACTTCTGCAGAAGTTGTCTAGGCGAGGAAGAGACGATCCTGCACCTTCTGTGTCACTGTCCTGCTCTATCCAGACGTAGACTCGCAATTTTGGTCTGACATTTCTTTAACGAATTAGAAGACCTCGGCTCTGTCGAAATGAAGGATCTTGCGAAATTTTTGAATAGTATGCATTGGTTTCAGGAGGGCTAAGGGCTAATTCCCCACGCAGCAACACAATGGGGCATGAGCCTGAGTGTGTCCTACAATGGACAACCGCTTTAACCTAACCTAAGCTAGAGCTAAGTTCGACATTTTTTGCACAAAGTTTTGGGTATATGGTTTTTGTTGTTAATTAAAAAAAATATTGTCGAAACTTGGCGAAATGTCATTGTGCTATTATTGTGACCACCGCTGTACGTACATACCCAACATGTACATATGTATATACTCACCCAAAAACAATAAAAAATATATATAAATTTATGAATGAAAAAATGTGGCTTTCCATGAATGAATTTAGCAATTCCTTAAATTAAAGAGTTCAAAGTGGCAAAGCGAGAGTAATTTACACAACAAACAACATTAAAAAGAACAAATGAAACTGCGCCAAAGTGTCCAAAGGCACAGCTAAATTAAACCATTCCATCGAACAAAAAGGGGATGGAGGGGAGAGCGCGGGAGAGCGAAGTGCTACATCAGCTACAATCATGAGACAATACAAACCTATATGTAGGCGAACTTGTTAGGAGCGACAAAGGCGACATGAGATACTACACTAATTACATTCAAATACTGAATGTCTGGTTAGTCAGCAGCTTGGAAAAGCTACTGGTAATTTCATGCGCTAATCATATGTGCGCACTCGCGTTCGCCTGACGCTGACTGCGCATATGTCAATTGGCCTCTGGAGACGATACAGCATGCTTGACTGAGCTTTGTGTGTGTTAGTGCAGTCGGGTGTCGTCGTGTCACACATACTTGTTGTCGGCTTTTGAATGATGAAAATCAAAAATTTTAGATATTAGCGTCAAGCACCCGACACGCACACATATAAAGTTCTTGTCAAAAATGTTTGACCGTCTCCAGAGGCCAAATGACTAAGCGCGGTGCTGAACAACACATCGACACACACAGGCGCACGCACAAGCACAAATACACATAAGTTGAGCGAGCAACTGGACCGTGTACAAATATGATAGATTAAATTCGCCCGAATCGATCTTCAGCGGCGCAATGAGTACGTATTATAATATATATTATTGGGGTGTGTACATAAAATTTGTAGAATATTAAAAAAATATAAATGACTCAATTAATTTTGTAAATTGTAAATAAAGTGGGGAGCATCATCAGCGCGAATGAGGTACTTTACCAAAATATTCAAGGGATAAGGGGAATTCGTATCAAAAGGGGAAATGGAACAAATTTCGCAAAACGTACAGTTTTTTAGTTAAAAAGGTGTTAGTTAAAAAAAAATTAATACTCGTAATAATGCAAAATAAAATGTAGACTTGAATTTGTTTAGTCAGAATAGGCATGAATTTAAAATATGAGTTGCTCTGGAGACGAAACTTGAGTTCTTCACTAATGTCCTGGTTTGATGCAGTGACACAAAACTGTAGACCCCCTCAGAATTTCAGAATGATGGCTATAGTTTTTCGATATTCATAAGTCTTTTTATTGGCCGATTATAAGGACACAAAGACAATAATACTCCCGTGCCAAGATTCATGTTGCTCTGGTTATCACCGAAACCACACTTCGAAACATGGTAATGGTTGTACACGTTAGGCTAAGGCCTTTATGTACTGCGACCAGATTGATCTATTGTCCGCCTCTAATTACTTAAGGGTTATATACTTTGTGAGCCCGAAAAAATGGACGATTGTCATATTTTTTTTAAATATGTTTTAGAACTTTTATTGAAATGAGGCATACATCATACTGAAGGGTAACTCTCGAAGAATACATTTTAGTGTTTTTATTTTAAAAAGTGTTATTATTTATTGTTGATATCGCCCCTCCCCCGAAACGCCGTCTTTTAGAAGAGGCTTGCGGTGATCACGGTAGCGCATGAGCAACTGAGATCAAAAAAGGTAAATGATTATTGTAGAAAAATGTGGTTTTGTGAAACTGAACGGTTTATTTATAAAAAAAAAAAAAATTTCTCGATATGAAAACCGCTTTGCACCAAAAAACGATTTTTGAGGGGTTGAAAAAGTAAAAAAAAAAATTTATTCCAAGCGAACTATGCAAATATTTATAAAAAGTGAACCGTTCAGATTCACGAGGTTGTAACTTCGATTAATTTAAAAACAGTTTATGCAAATCGGTGAAATAGTTTTTGATAAATAATATTTACCGCGATGGTAATTTTCCAAAAACACGACTTCGAGATAATCGCGTCTAAAGTTTTGCGTGCACTTCATTTATGGATAATTTGCGAGGAATCTACGTTCTAGTGCTCCGATCTTTATGATTTTTAGAATTTATATTTTTAAGATAATGTACTTTTAGAATTTTCCATAAAAATAAAATTTCGATTTTTTAGTCCAACACAAGGTATATAACCCCTTAATTATAATTATTTAATATACCGAGGAATCGAACCAGCTCCTTAGGAGGGAGCAATTGTAGGACTTCCTCCTCTAGTAGGTACGAGCTCAGGATTCTGTGTCCGCTGTGGCCTAATGCCTCACAGCTGGTGAATAAGTGTCCCATAGACTCCTCTTCATCACAGCAGAACCTGCATGATCTTCTACTAGATGACCCTATTGTGTTTATTACAGGCAAAGTGACCTGTAAGTGCTCCACAGAGTAATCTGAGGCCCTTATTATCTATGGTTAGAGCAGATTTTGCTCTGTTGGCATTGACGCTCAAAAACTTTTTGGAGTCATTAAGGCCGCTTCTACCGTTCCAGTGTTCCCTGATTTGGGTTAAAGCCGAAAAATGGAGTTGGTCCAATAAACAGCTCTTCTTGGAATAAAAGTCTGTCTTTTCGTTTCCTTCGTGTCCATCATGTGCTGGTACCCAAATCAGTGAGACCTGACTATGCGTGGCCAGTTTGTTGAGTGCATTGTTACACTCTATTAGGACTTTTGACTTGAATGTGAAGCTTTTCAAGACTTTGAGCATCAATTGGCAGTCTGAAAGTATTTTAATTTGTACTTTCCCATTTTTGGGATATGATTTACACTGCTTCCATTATGGCGAAGAGCTCCGCATGGAAAATTGTGGAAACATTTAACCAGCATCCCTATAGCCCGATGTTAGACCCTTCGGATTATGATTTATTTTGAAAAATTAAAAAAGAGCTTTGAGGTAAAATTTCACTGTTGAAGAAGCGAAGGTCTAGACATCGGTTTTTTTTATTAATAGAAACTTTCTGACAGATCTGCAAAACGTATCAGACTTAAAGCGTATAAATGAAAAAGTAATTTCATATTTAATCTCACACTATTCTCTATTCATTCCACGCACTTTGCAGCCCGCTCGTAAGTTAAAAATTATTAAACTCATCTCAAGGGCAACTTGAATCTAATTCGGTGTAATATTCAATGAGATCCGTCCTATTCAGATATCAGTTGTGAGAAGTTGGAATCGATATGTCACGCACAATCACACTTGAGTACAGTAGGACAGGTTTTTTCCCATCAAGTATATGCATTTTCTTTATGGTAAAAAGAAAAATGGTGAAATAAAACTTCAGAATGATGCAATGCGACATAAGATGAAGAAATACTGATCAGCAGAGGGTTAAACTTAGAAGTTAGTTAATTAACTCATTAAAATTTGTACACATATTATGTTATCTGATGCTGATCTCTGGGAGCTCTTCTCAAAAAAGCCGTTTTGGGGTGGCCACTAATCTCTGAACTTGATCCTCTGAAATTAAAAAAACCAAACAGATTTCGTTAAAGTAATGTTAAATCTTGTAATTAATCGAACGAACAAGCAAAACACATTTTGTTTTTGAAAATTTCTAAAAAAAAAATCGATTTTTGATCAAAATTTCGGCCTTAAATTATTTATAAAAAAAATATTTATCGGTGATAAAAAATCTTCCATTAATTACTCAAAAATATGTTAAAGAAGCTCGTGTTAAACTTCTAGACTAATCGGTTAGCCGTTTTCGAGTAATGTTGGTCACCGTCTTTGATAATACCATTTTTAGAAAAACGCTCTGCCGCTCCGGCCTTGTACTTTCAAGCACTCTGAAGCGCCTTTTCAAATTTGTGTGTAACTTCAGAAATACACGTCATACACCAAGCTTAGACATATGGTAAAGAAACTGCTTCGAAACATTAGTGATTTTGTTTTGGTATCATATACTTTTGGTTTTGTGAAAATGTCTGATTTTGTGCCGAATAATCGTCATTTGCGGAAAGGAAAGTGTTGATTTTCCTCTTTCATTCGAAAAAACCGGCGGCTGAAGCGCATCGAGAGCTACGAAAAGTTTATGGAGATGCTGCTTTAAGTGAAACAACAAGCCGAGATTGGTTCCGTCGCTTTAAAGACGGTGATTTTAAAGTTGACGACCGTCCGCGTGAAGGAAGTCCAAAAACCTTCGAAGACGCTGAATTGGAGGCATTGCTCAATGAGGATCCGTGTCAAACGCAAGAAGAGCTTGCTTCAGTATTAGGAGTTACCCGTCAATCCACTTCCAAGCGATAGCGTGCTTTGGGAATGATTCAGAAACAGGGGACTTGGGTTCCTTATGAGTTAAAACCAAGGGATGTTGAACGTCGTTTTTTCGCCTGTGAACAACTGCTCCAGCGCAAAAAAAGAAGGGGTTTCTTCATCGCATCGTGCCGGGTGATGAAAAATGGATTTATTACAACAATCCAAAGAAAAGAAAGTCATGGGCCATGCTTCTACGTTGTCGACTCGGTCGAATTTTGTGGAACCAAGTTGCTGTTATTTATTATGAGTTGTTAAAACCAAGCGAAACCATCACTGGGGATCGATATCGACTTGATGCAATTAATTGAGCCGAGCACTGCGCTAGAAGCGGCCGCAATACGCGGCATGAAAAAGTGATTGTACAGCATGACAACGTTCGGCCTCACGTTGCCAAACCCGTTAAAACCTACCTGGAAACACGGAAATGGGAAATCCTACCCCACCTGCCATATTCTCCAGATATCCGTCCGATTATCACCTGTTTCGATCGATGGCGCATGGTCTAGCTGACCAGCAGTTGCATTCATATGAAGACATCTAAAAATGGCTTGATCCGGATAGCCTCAAAAGATGAACAGTTTTACCGCAACGGTGCACGAGATCTGCACTACTTTCAATGGTTCACTTGTAACAATTTTTTTAGAATAAAGTTGTATTTTCATCAAAAAACCGCGAGAACTTAGTTGCGCACCTAATAAAAATGTATTTAAACAGCAAGTGCATCCTTTACTTGCGAATGCCTAAATACTAACGCAGACGTAGTGCGAAAAAATGCAACATAAATAATTTTTACCTCAGCACACAACATATCTATGTTGTTTTCTGTGGTCGGCATAAATCTACGTAAAGCAGGATCAAATTATTGCATCTGTTTTCCTCAGTAAATAATAAATATGACAGTGCACGGCATAGTGGCAAAAACAACACCTCTTCGCCTCTCGGTTACCACAAAACAAACTACTGGTATTGTATGAGCTACGAATACCTACTCATACAATAAGTGGCAACACACGCGAAGGGCTTATTAAATTCCCGCATTGTTATTATTTAATTACATGTCACGTATTAAATTGCCATACTTAGCGCAATTAGTCGATGTCAAAACGTCCGACCAGCCAGTCAGCCAGCTAGCCAGCCAAAGCCACAACCAGTGGCACATGCGCCTAAGTGGCGAACGAATCGACCGCACCATAAAAACTCAGCTACACGTATTTTATAGATTGGGGGTCGCGGGGCCCAACACTGCAGCACTCGGTGTTGGGTGGATGTCTCAGTACAATCAAGTAAGGCTAATATAAAAAATAGTTATACTTTCACTTTTTGCTGCGATGTGCTGATATTCATTGGTATATCTGTACGTATGCATTCACACGACTGTACATATGAACATAGTGCATAACATAGCGTACATAAAAATGTATTGTATTGGCTTTTTCCTCAATTGTTGCTGCGCATAGTTCCACTGGCTTTTTGTTATGTTGTGGTGCATACTTGTTTACAATAAACGACCGATTTAAATACGAGTAGCCGTTGGCAGAGGAGCATTGTTAGCGATAGCGTGCACAACATTTGAATACTAAAATTAAAATTAAATAACCACAAAAAATTGTATTGAAATAAGCTTTAATCGTTGTTGTTGCAATTACATACATCTGAGGTTAGGTCAGTGCTGTTGAGCAGTAACACGAAAGCAATCTGACTGTGCACCATCTATGTGGAAGTCAAGGGTACAGCAACACGGCCAGTGATAAAAACAATATTTGCATCAAAGAAGCTCTGGTACAATGCGTCGCTCTTGATCACAGACAAGTCTGTTATCTAGATTTCCCCCAACATCTGCGCTTATTACTCATGAAAGCAGTTCTTTGTTGCAAATAGTTATATTAAGTTGGATTTATACTAAGTATATAGTATATAAGGAGGACCGAAAAGTAATGTCGTTTCTGCGCATGTCAATGCTTCTTTACCTTTTATGAGTTCATTGCATGGTTGAAAGTCGTGCCAGGGATATTTCAAAGTTAAAGCGCCTTGTTTAGTTTAGTTGTAAAAGCTTTAACTTTAAATTTTCTTTCGCTATTTTGAGTGAAATGGCTAGCCATGCTTTTGGAGTTTCACCAGGGTAGTTAGTAATGTAATAGTTGTAACAGAAGTAATGTTCGTAAGGCCAATAATCCGAATCAGGAATCATGAAGTGGATCAGCGATTATGTACGCAATTTACATAAGGGGAGACCATCGCCCTTTAGGTCTAGAACGCTACAGAACTGCAAAGTAAATATTTTGTGATAAGCCCGAACAGAAAACTGTCCCACTTTCTTCTAAAACTTGAAAGAAAAGGAGTTCGGTATGATTACAGAACACAGACAATGGGGTCAACATATGACCACCATTGGAATCATTGACGACCCGATTTGCAGGCTTTGCTTAGAGGAGACGGATAGCACTGAACACTTACTCTGTGAGAGTCCTGCAAATGCTAGAGCAAGGCTGCGAATTTTAGGTTCCTATGTCATCAGTACGAGTAAAATTCGTTCTCTCAAAGTGGAGGATATTCTCAGATTTACCAAAGAAACAGGAAAATTCTCACAGGCCTAAGTACCTCTATTTCTCTATTCTATCCTATCTTTTTCCTTCTTTTACTTCCTTCCTTTCCTTCTTGACTATCTGCCCTTTCACTTTCCAGAGCCTAAAACACAATGGGCTTTTTAGCTTGAGTGTTTTAGGAGTTACCAAATCTCTCGGAGCTTCTTGGTTCGACTTTTCAAATTTCAATTTTCAATGTTCGTAAGCGCCAAAAGTGGTTTTCTCCGTTCAAATCCGATAACTTCAATTTTTCCGACTCACATCGATCAGCAAGACCAACAAGTTGCGTATTAAAGGTGAAAGAGGAAGCAAATCCGTGCCAGATAATCAAAGAATTTCTCGACCGTCGACCATCCAAGAACATTTGCTACAAATTTGTGAAATAAGTAGAGCACGAGTTTGGGTTCTGCATTATCTGTATGAAGAAAACAGAGCTAACCGATTCACGACTTGCAACTTACTGCTTCAACAGTACAATAAAGAACTGATTTTCGATTGCTTGATCGCTGGAGATGAAAAATTGTATGATAATCCAAAACGCAAAAGGCAGTGGCTCTCTACGAATGAACCGCCGCGAAGGACTGTTTAGCCAGGTTTACATCCGAAAAAGTACTTAAACCTGGAGAAACTGTTAAAGCAGACCTTCTTCTTTTTTCGCAGCATTACAACGCGGGATGCGTCAAAACTTCCTTTACAAAGCTCCTCTAAAGCGTTCGATCTTAAGCTTTTGCTTCGTGAGATCGTTTTCCACTGTGTCTATCTATCGGTTCCTCGGTCTACCTTTAGCTTTTACGCCCATTAGCTCTCCTCTCATGACTTTCTTCACGGCACAGTCAGCAGGCATGCGGGTAACATGACCCAGCCACCTTCTGCGCTCCGGTTTCACAAAACGCACAGCTGGCTCGTTCTGAGAGAGATCGTTTGGTTCAGCGGGCAGTCAGAAACTTTAAAGACTCCATATCTCACATCCAAGGAAAAACTGTTCATAAAAAAATCCGGAAAAAGGAAGAAGACGTCCATAAAGTTCGGAAATACTGATCAAGTTGTTATGATGAATATTCAATATTATTTGGGTTTAAGAAAGCAAAAAATTTAACAAGAAAAGTTGTTACCTTTAGTTAAATCCCAGCCACATTGCTGCTAGAATGCTTCAAGAAAACTCATTTAAAATATATTTGACTACATTTATTCAGGTTGCATTTATCTTTTAACGTTAATACTGTCGGTCGCACGAAAAATATAACAACGGTCCCCAGCGACCGAGGTCGCGCTCAACGTGTTAACGAACCATGGATATATTGCCGGTACTCCGCTATCAATCCAATGACTTCACGTAATTATCTGCTACATTTTTAACCTCACAGTTCAAGCAAGTCGCAATTTGTGTTATTCTTTCGCTCAGCTAGGGTACATATGCAATTCTCAATATATTTCCACTTAGTGCGTGCTTACCAACTCTACTCTGACTCGCCCCCCAAACGCCTACTCATAGTGAATATTTGCTTAGCAACCCAAGATGGTGTTGATTCTTAGAGCTTTTGAACTGAATCGCTAAATGTTTAATCTCACCAAGAAGTGCGAATTAACATACTTCCGCTTCAAGTTCATCGTCTTAACTTAAACAAATTAATCTTGAAACATTCCATCGCAAGCCATTCTTTTAACATAATTTAAACGAACGCCACATTTAATAAAAATGTATTTCCCTAAGTGCTGCTGATTATGCAATTCGTTGAAAATAAAAATAATCATTAAGTCTTATCTCCCCATATATGTGTGTTTGTATGTAAACGTATAATGTGCTAAAAATATGATATGCTATTGCAGTATATGTAGTTACAAACGTCGATAAAACAAACTGCAACATAAACAAATAAGAGAAACACTTTTTCAAGCGCCAATAAGGGATTACCCGGCTTGGTTACTTAAGTGAATGCATTGTGTGATTGTGTGGTGTGTGCAAAGGGAACGAGTTGTTCATAAATTTGATATTTTGACGAAAGTGCTTTGAAGTGCAACAAATAGCGGCAACGCTGTTTTTTCTATTCAAAAGCACTTTTTTGTGACATTTCTCGATGTAGTTGTCTGTTTTTTCGTCAAGTACTTACTACCACTTACAAATCACGTACACACATATACATACATACATATATATGCACAAAGTGTAAAAAAGACAAAATAGCTTCTTGGAGAACAGCAGAGATTCTATTGTATTCCACCCAACTCCCAAATTCAAGATATTTCAAGTGGATCTTCTAAATAAAAGAAAGATCTGTGGGTCAAAAGTATTGAGCACGCATTGTTGACTGGTGCGGTTATCGCAAAGCAGCCGACAATATGGACCAATCGAAAAAAAGTAATTGCATAATTTATTGCCCTATTACAATGGTTCGGCGAGAAACAGTTAACTGCGTTAACAATAGTCGCCAAGTGGCGCACAATAAACAACAATGCGGGTTCAATACTGCCGACTTTAAGTTAGGCAACAAACAATACATCAATACATACAAATATTACAACAAACTCTTAATACATCATATGTGAGCGCTCTTTTGAAATGTATATTTACACATATGTACAAACACCTGTACACATATGCAAATGAATATTAATGACCAATCATCGCCGATCCAAATTATAGGTCAGCTAACAATCACTCTTTTGTTAGTTACCTCCTTTAGTATGGAAAGGTTAAAAAAAAGAAATAATGAAAATAAAAAAATATATGTATATATACCGCTTTGAACCTAACTTGCCGGCAAAACTTAAACACGTGAGTTTAATTTTTCATTAATCTATACTATAAAGGTGAATGTCTGTACGTTGTCCGCGCATCACTACGAAACGACAACACCAAATGACGTAAAAATTTGTATACATTCATCTTTTCACCCAATGAAGGTTATAGGCATGTTTTTATGAAGGAACTCCCTTCCTACAGCACCCAGGCCGCGCCGCCACTCTCATTCGTCACTAATAATCGAATATTTGCTTAAATTTAATCTAAAAAATTTTAGTTTTTCCTAATTCCCACTATTTATAGCACACTCTAGACTTCATAATTCGCATAAGCTGTTCAACTATGACCCAAATGCAAAGTTCAAAAACGGTTTGAGATAGAAAATTATAAAAATAATTTTGCTTGATATTTTTCTGATTGGTTGTTTTGATTTTATTCAACGAGGCATAGCAACGGATGTCGGGTATTGCAATAATATAGTTATTAATAAAAAATGATTTTCTATGAAATTATTGTTTGTAATTCTTTTATATACATATCCTAAATCCCTCAAAACTACTCCTACGCGAGAGGGGCCGCGGGTTAAAGCGAGAATTTATATTTTTACAAAACGAGTCCATTAGGTGGTGCATAAAATTTATCGTCAGTCGAAACGAGACCAAAGGTGTTCTAAGAACCACTAGTAGTAGTAATATACGAGTATATTTATTTTTCAAAAATTAAAAAAAAAAAGTACACTTCAATGTGCTTATAACATAACTATCCAAATATAAATAAAATAAGCAGAACTCTGCTATCAAATAATTTTTATAGCTCAAAGGTGAATACAAAAAAACCTAAAATGTTTCTCTAATTTTCATTGTTTTTCTCTAAAGTTTCTATATTTTCTTTTATTTTACAACGATTTGTTTGCTGTTTGGCAAAGGATAAGTATTCATTCGATAGAGCTCTTTCTGCTCTAGAAAACTATGTTAATTGTATTTTTGAGTTATTTAATTTTTTATTAATTTTGAGGTTTAGAAATGGAATACCCAGGAGGAAAAAATCAACATTTTCACCACCTTCCTTTACTTTTCATCGAGGTCAAAAAGCTGCCGAAACAGCGCGGGACATTTGCGACGTGTATGGAGAAGTCTTCATAGCCGAATCTACAGCACGGAAGTGGTTTGCAAAGTTCAAAATGGCGACATGACAAATTGAAATTATGTTGGTGCTATAAGAAAAAATCAACGCATCTACTGCTCATTTTACTGCGTTGCGGTCTGAACAACGACTGATTGGAAGAACGTGAGAATACGTACGAAGATGGCAGGCACAATTCTACTACGGACTCCCCTCTACATGGCAGCCGAAGTTACTCTCATATTTTTGCTTAGGATGGCCAAACTTTGTAATCTATCATCCTTGAGGAAGAAACAAAGAGAAAATTTGACAGATTTTCCAGCATCACTATGACAAAGTGAAAAATCGAATTGAAAATTATCGAATACAACAGCAAAGTGGTTATATTTAGTAAGACGGCCGTCGGAGATGAAGTGAGTAAATTGAAAGAATCTTGGAGTGGAACATGTGCGTACTTAGTACATTTCTAGTCAGAAAATACTTTGGCGGCATTTGCATAAGGCAGAAATCAAGAAGCACGATGTATGGGTGCCACACGAACTGACGCAAAATAACTCTTCGAACCGAATTTAGGCCTAAGACTCTTTGCTGAAACATAGCGAAGTCGACTGGCCTCAAATAAGGCTTGTCAAAATGAGCTAGTCAAGTTTTTTACCGATAGGATTGGTTTACTTCTGCTATTGCGGCATCATAAAATTACCTTCAAAATGTACAAAGTTTTTCAGCTTCATTCCCTTAAAAGTAACTGCCCTTTTCCTATTTTAATGTTTCTTCCAGCCTAGAATCGTTTTTAACTTCTGCGAACTATTTTTTTTTACTAATTTTAGGGTATTATAAAGATGAGAAGAGTTGATTTATCTCTCCTTCCGTCCGTGCGCACTATAGCTCGATTAATAATTAATATTTTTCAATGAAATTCGTTTAACGTAGTTAGACATACCTTCCATATTTAATTTTCAAAAAAGAAAAACGTGTTATCTCTGTTATAAATGAAGCAAAACTAATTACTTTATGATAGTAATAGAAAAATGCGTTTATCTCGATAACGGCTTGATAAAACTCATCAAAACTCGATACCTGCATTGCTACCTGCTTTAGTTAGATCTGACATAAATATTATATTATTGGGACCAAATAAAAACCATGCCTCTTTTTAGATGTTAAAACTAAATTCCCGTCTATCAGTCCATCCGCAAGATATACAAGCTAAAACTTTGCCCACGAGTTTGTATAATTCCAAAAATTAATAACTTGTCCATAATAAATTTTACTAAACTTTGCACGGGTATATAAAATTCCGTCAGAGCCAAATTTAGCACTTCCTCGATGCAGCAGTGAGACATACATACATTAGGCCGGGTCGATTTGTGAGGAGGCAAAAAAATCGCCCATTGCTGTTCGACCCAAATTGGGTGACATCAGAATTCGTTTTAGAGGTATGGTTCCTTCGGCAAAGTTTCTTATTTTGATCCCTAGAATATGATTTTCACAGAGCAATGAGCGATTTTTAAATCGATCCGACCTAACATACATACATTCATAATAGGCGCTTTACACCCTTTTTGGGTGTTTGGCCGAGCTCCTCCTCATGTTTGTGGAGTGCGTTTGATGTTGTTCTACAAATGGAGCGACCTACAATTATAAGCCGACTCCGAACAGCAGATATTTTTTATAGGGAGATTTTTCATGGTAGAAATAGACTCGGAGGTTTACCATTGCCTGTCGAGGTAGTCACGCACCAAACCATTCGGCTACGGAGGCAGCAATGAGACAACTTATGTTTATTAAAACACCACTATGCAAAAACCATTAAATACTTGTACAGAAACGAGAGAAATTCGGTTCCGAAATCACTAGAGGGTTATCAATTTGGTTTGTGTATACGCTTCAGTTGACGAGTTAATAGAATAATTTTATGGATTATTAAGGGGTAACACCACTGTACACGCGTATAATAAAGACGATTTTTAAAGAATTTTTTTGTATAGAAGGAAAGGGAAAACAATCACTCTGATTTGGGAAGTTATTACTTATATACTAAAATACAAAACTACAAAGTTTGATCGAAAAATTTTACAAAATGGCGGCATAGGAGACATTTTTGTAATGTGGTTTCTCTTGAAAGAGCTCCGCGGCACGCAGCACAGAGGGTGCAAATTTTAATCTGGAACAAAGAAACATTTTTTTTCTTAATCTAGATAAGAATAGCTAGAGAAACACGTAGGGGATTTAAAAAATATTTATTTTTGTGGAATTAGCAAGCATTTGAAGGAAAATACTCTATTTTGGGCTAAAAAAACGGCACTTAAATAATTATAACAATCGTTTAAATTAATCTATCGAAAATCCCCTACGCTCTTCTCTTAAGAAGGTTATTATACAGACGTAGTGAAAACCCTGATTAAAAATATTTAAAATTGTTTGAGTTATGCTGCGTGCCAATTTCAGAAAACGTGTTTTGAGAAAAACGCGTTTAAAGTTTGGAAATTTGGAAAAGTCGTTAGGTAGCAGTCACTAACGCTTGGTTAAAAGCTTAAAATATGTATGAAATAAACTTCGGTAACGTATAAAACTTTTTGTTCTGTATTTTAAAAGGTTCAAAGAATTTTTTAAGCTTATAAAAAAAAAATCAATTTTTTGAAATTTCTACAGTGGTGTTACCCCTTAAGTGTCTATTTTATAATGTTGAACGACATTGCTTATCATACATACTATTTCCTAGAAATTAGCAACGGGTGTTTTAAATTATATTTTTGATATTTCAGTGCAATATATTATGGCAAATTTTCACATTCAAATACTTATACAATGTTTATTATATTCACTCGTGTGGATAATATTCGCCCAATACGAGCTCGAGCTAAGTATCAAAGAAGCAATTGTTGCTGTAGAAGTGAGTGCAGAAGATTTTGAGGAAACATATAGCCCTACATTCGCAGAAGAGCCAACTGATCAAGTGAAAATCTATTGCGAGTTAAACCTCTAAACTATTTTTTAGACGTTGTGCTCATTTCGGGCTGTTACTGTTCGTTCCCGATGAACAGAATGCGGAGGTGTGAAAACCATCCGACCGTTAACCGGCTATCAGCGATTTTGAAGCAAACAACTGATTGGCTGTTGTAATCGGCGTCATGAGAGCGGCTTATTTACGATAAAACTGAGATTGTGTTGGTGATATACGAAAACTAAACAACACAGCCAGTCCCTATGCTACTTCGTAGCCGTCTGAACACGACTGATTGGACGAGTTAGTGAATACGCGCGAAATGAGCGGACAGAATTATGCTGTCAAGTACCCGGTGACGTGGCAGGCGAAGTTACCTTCACAATTTTGCTTAGGATGGTCTAACCTGGTACTCGTAATTTATGTAGTTTGTAATTATAGTTTGCCAACTGAGAGCATCAGTGGTCCCTACCTTTTCAAAACAGAAGACGGAGCTAACGTTGTCGATAATCGTGTTACAACGCGCTGCTAAATTGTTTTAGCAAGCAGATGACTTCTTAGAACTATTGGGGTTATGTCAAAGCACTGACCTTTCCTAATAATTTAGGTACGGACTTGAAAGTAAAAATTCGATGAGTTATTAGCAGGAGAAACTTGGTTGACTTGAAACTCAAAATTCAACGAATTATTAGCGAGATAAGGCTGGTTATTTAAGTGGACGTACCGTTTGTGTACCACTAATCAACCGATTGAATGACTTTCAAAAGACACAGTCGAGTCAGAAATAATCACTAAGGCACATAAAACCAGAATATTTGCCATCTCATAAATTTGCTTAAATTTTATTAAAAAAAAAGTAAATTATGCTTTAAAAAACGGAACACACCTTATCTAAAAGGTGAAACAATATTTACTTCCTTTGTCATGCAAGTAGGTTTCAAGAAAAATATATCATAAAAAAAATCCATTGGCATTTATGTATGTGTGTGTATTGTATGTATATTTGTCTTAGATAGGATAATTTTTAGTTGTTAACATTTTTGAGTTAACATTCATAAATTACTTTCAGAATTTTATAATTAATATTCATCATAATTACTTAGGTATTCCTGCGTCATCTCTTGATAGCTGGCGGGAAATAATCTATTAAATAATTTCTGCCTCTCTTTCGCGCTAACATTTAAAACTGATAAAATATGCGAACACAAAACATTTGTACTTAGAAAGGAAAGCATTTACCTTCACCTCTAATCAGGAAATCAGCCGAGTTCTACTTAAATAATGGATTACTTTTACTAGCAGCACAAGTACGCATGCGAGGGATGATATTTTTATTTTGCAACTGAGCACTGCTGGTCTTGACACATGCCATCTAAAATGTTCATAAACCGTAAGCTAAGAGCCATTCTTTACGACTGGTACTTCAGCCAGTGTCTATAAATCTACTCGTGGTTTTCAGAAATCGTTTGTTGTGCAGAGCAACACGAAGTGTTGTGCAAAAACTGATAGTACCAGATGGCTTTTGGCGTATCTAAATCGTACACGCCTCTAGGTTTTTTGCGTCAAATAGTTCCAATTTCTCAGATCCTTACACTGCCTTACTCATTTTTCGTTCGGCCCAAGCCGGAAAATACTGCATTTATTTGGAGACCTCAAAATTTCCCATTGATAGAATAGAGCGTATTCAAAAGATCTTCCTCAGATACATATGTCTTTATATACAAGGTGGCGCAAAATTAATACACGGGCACCAGCTGTCTGTTAGTTGGCTAAATGACAGTCCAGAGTATTGTTTGAAAGCGCGCGGAAGCATTTTGCCGAGAGCAAACGCGAAAAAAGAGAATGAGTAATGGATTTCAAACGTAATAGTGTGATTGCATTATATTTGGCTGGAAAATCACAACCAGCGGCTGTTCGTGAGCTCGAGCACTTCAAAGTAAATAAAGTTTTTGTTTATCGCACTATAACTCGTTACAATGATACTGGTAGCATCGCTAAACGTCATGGAGGTGGTCATCAAAAGACTGCAATGTCACGTGAAATGGTTCAAAAAGTGAAGAAGCGACTTGAGCGAAATCCCCGACGAAGTACCAATCAAATGGCGAAACAACTGAAAATATCTGACCATAGCATCCGCCGCATACTGAAAAATGATCTGAAAGTTAAGCCTTACAATATCCAAAAGGCGCATGATCTCACGCCAAAGCAGCAATAAGGCAGCTTGAGAGAGCGAAATAGGAACTTCGCTTGGCCGAAAGTGGTCAATTTCCGAGCATTGTGTTTTCTCACGAGAAAATTTTTGAAATTGAGCAATTCGTAAACTCACAAAACGATAGGGTTTATTTGGCCGACCGTTTGAGTCATCGGTTGGCCACCAGGAGGCAGCACCCGCCACAAGTAATGGTTTGGGCCGCTGTAACCGCAGATAGGCGCTCTCCAATCGTTTGCATCGTGGGCAGACAAACATTTTTGTAGCAGACCATGGACGTTTCAACAGGACTCGGCACCGTCTCTCAAAGCTCGAGTGAACCAAGAATGACTAAAAAAAAACGTTCCGAACTTCATAACATCCACACATTGGCTCTCAAATTCATCAGACGCGAATCCGATGGATTACTCTCTTTGGGCCATTTTGGAGAGGAAGGTCCGATTCACCAGTCTCGAGGCGCTGAAAAATGTCATTGCCCGCGAGTTGGCCAAAATACCTGAAAATCACATTCGGGTAACTTGCAATTCGTTTCTGGACCGTCTCAAGTCCAGAGTCAAAGCAAAAGGTGGTCATTTCGAGCAAAAGTAAATTTATTCTTAATTTTGTATTATTTTCACATATTTTTTACTTTGAGTTGAATAAAAGTAATTTTCCAAACAAAGTGTATGGCCTTTTTAATTGGTTACACTTCGAGTGCCGAATCCTGTACATCTTGATGTTGATTCACGAGAGGAGGGATCTACAGTTTTATGACACCTCTTTTTTATGAGGAGATTTTGCTAATAGCGGTCACCATTCGGCAAGCAATGGCAATCCTACGACTGTATATCTGCCATGAAAATGTACTCATAAAAAATATCTACCGTTCGGAATCTGCTTAAAACTATAGGTTCCTATATTTGTGGAACAACATCAAGACGCACACCGCAAATAGGAGGAGGAGCTCGTCCAAGCACCCAAAACGGGTGTAAGCGTCAATTATATAATATATGTATACTTTTCCGAATAAGTCGACAATTCAATGGTGGGTGAACAAAATTTCAAGAAACTAGTTTTTTCGAGAATAGAAAAAGACTTCCAGATCAAAAACAATGAAATTAAATAACTGTTTGTCAAAACGGAAATAAGGCAGTGCTGTCAAATCATATGCAATGTTAGATTGAATGAAATTTTTTGTTTTATTCACTAGACAGGTATTAGATGAATGTAGAGAATCCAGCTTTTAGTACATACTTAACAAAAGAAATTGTTTTGAGTGATGATGTCTAGTTCACATGCATACGTCAAGAAAAGGGTATTTCAGTAGACGCGCCTAGATGTTGTTTTAAACTAATAAATAAAACATGTTAAGATTTATACTCTTTCAGGTTTCATTGTTTTTATTACAAATGCAGCTTTTAGCAATTATATGTGAAAAATGACATCATTTAATTGTCCACCATGAGCACGTCTACAGGTAAAATCCGCCAAACAGACGAGATCTCGATGTTGAAGGTTGTTGAGCAACACTTCGCACTATAGCAGCAATATTCTTAACAGGACTTCCGGTTTTTGGACTGCCACTCCTAAACTGTTGTTGCTTTCACAGTAGAGAAGTGGTGAATTGATAGTAACTAGAATTTGCCTTGGAAGTTGGCGATGAAGAAGCAATAATTGCATTTGAGAAAAATCGCTTAGCGCTTGGAATTTTGCAGATTTTTAGTGGCTTAGCAATAGCGAATGCTGGGATCTGGCTGCAGGGCTATTATGCATTGGTTTCTCTGAAGATTTATCGCATTTAAAAATAAATAATATATTATGATTTTTTTATAATACGTCATTGGCTCATTCTGGCTGCGTGACTACAAAAAGCGCTATTTATAAACAAGTTGTGGTAATCTAAATTTTAAGTATGAGTAATTTTGGTTTCCAGCGAAGGCAGTCTTGTTGGGTTGTGACGACATCAGGCTGATTGTGTGCATATTACACCGGTGGCGAGACATTGATATCTTTGGCGGCGCGTCGCCAATGTGTAAACATATTGCTTCAGCTTTCTGAGACCAAATAGTGGAAAACAATAATAGTAAGTAAACAAATAAAAATATGCAGATTAAAATAACGAGTACAACATACAAAATAGTATACCTACAAAATTTTTAGAAATGCCAACGCCACATATAACATTTTTGGTTTTGTTTTGGTGTCGGGACAGACTAGAAAGTACAGTACTCAGACAACATTAAGTCCATTGTCCATTACTCATTGTGCTGCACTCGTATTCACGGTAATTTTCTTTAAATCTATCCGACCTCCGTGAAATCTGAGTAGATCTTGTGGTGCCAAGGAGCCAACGTGGAAGCCAAAGACCTCAAGCCTGATTCGAACGAAGGCCGCGCAGGCGCGCAGAAAGTGGTACGCCGTCTCATCCTCCTCTCCACATGCTGGGCAGAGTGCACTGCTTCGCCCATAGAAAATGGTCTGGTGGTTTGGTTTAGTTCACCTGCTGACGTACTCACTTTAATGCCAAATAATTTTCTTCCATTTAACCCTTTGTCCGATTTCCGATTAGGGGTAGGATAAACTCTCTGTGGAACCTGACAGTCAATAATCTTCTTCCGGAACTTGAAAAGGTGGGAGGTAAGAAAATTTCATATAACTTTGGTATAAAAGTCGAGGACTAGAAGTAAATCCGGCAAAAAGGAACCGATACTGTTAGACAAGAGGTAAAAAACGCTTGCTCTTAAACAAATATTCTTGGGAGAAAACCCCTTTAGATAAGCAGAAAGGGATAAATAGAAAGCCTTGTACTCAATAGGAAGCTAAATTGAGGGCTCACGGTCGTAGATAGAGTACGCAAAGCTATGGCGGCGACAAAGCCAGAATGATACATTGGCTCTACACAGCGGTGGATAGACCAATTCTCTTCAGTGGTATTGTAATGGTGGAATGGCATTGAGAAGGAAGTGAATATTAAAAGAGTTGATAAGGTTAAAAGATTCGCATCTGTTCTGATAGACTATGCAGACGCGCCTACACTTGTCATTACAACGTTCACAACCTTCCTACCCTGAAGGGATGACAGGACGAATCCATCCATGTATGCACAGATGGCTCAAAACTCGAAGACAAGGAGATACATGGAGATGATATCTTTTTTTTCACGGATAGCCAGGCGGTCAGGAAATCTCTCACAAAGCAGTTGACAACCTGCAAGTTAGCTAAGATGGTAAAAGATAAGTATCGTTCGGTAATTCGCTTTTTGTTTTCGGATGGGAAAAATGCGGGGAGATAAAAGCAAAGTTGGATGCTTTCTATGGACACGCTTCGACATCTATTAACACTGTTAGATACTAGTTCAACGAATTTAAACGTTGGCGAACATACGTTTTTGAAGAGGAGTGACCAGGACGTCCGGCAGACGTGGTTACTTACCGAGTAAATCATTCGTCGAGTTGTCACCGTTGATGAAACCTGGATTCATCATTACACAGCAGAAACTAAACAACAAAACAATGGATTTCCCCCGGTGAATCTGCTCCAAAGAAGGCGAAAACAGTCCCATCGGCCGAAAAGGTTATGGCGACGATATTTGGGACGCGAACGGCGTCATCGTCATGGATCTTCTAGAAAAACGAAGAATGATCACTGAGCAATACTACAGTGAGTTAAATGGGATCGCTTTCACAAAAAATTGAAGGAGACATGGCCGCATTTAACGAAAAAGAAGGCACTGTTTCACCACGATAACGCACCAGCACATTCATCCGGAGTTGTCGCCGCCAATCAGCATGAATTGCATTATGAATTGCTGACGCACGCCCCGTGTTCACTCGACCTGGCTCCCTCAGACTTTTTCGTTTTTCCTAACATGAAGAAATGGCTTGCGAGTAAAAAAATTTGGTTTAAAAAAATGGCTGGAGCGTTGGGAGAAGTGTATCTTTATAAAAGGGGATTACGTTGAAAAATAAAATTTGTTTTTTGGAAAATAAAGAAAAAAAAAATGGTGTCTTCATTTCTAACACGGCTACTTATTGAACCCCATCAAGCTACTTATCTTTGAGAAAATTGTAAAAGCAGCGAATGAGAGATGGCGAAATGAAACCACATGAAGAAACGCTCGACAATTGTGACCGACTCTCAATGCTAAGCGAATATATTTTATGCTAAGCCGATTTCTGATTTCAGTTATAACGGAGTACTTCTCGCACCTTCTATGCCATTGTCCTCGCAATGGACTATGAGCCAGAGTGCGTCCCACAGTGGACAACCGCTTCAACCTAACCTAATCTAACCCCTTCTCTATCGCCAAAGAAAAAAAAAATGGCATTACCTACCATCCGTATGGTAGTTCCCTCCAGAAAAATTTTATTAGCTTTACAAATTACACAGGTCTGCAAAAGAATGAGTTCGGAATGTCCTATAAAAGTGTAGTGTCATTTCCGAAGTAATTTTTTGCGTAGAATCCGAATCCGGGGTTTAAATTGCTCTATCACGTCAGGATTTTGAGATATCCTAACCTAAAAGTGCAAAAAACGCTGTTTTTGCCCATTTTTGAGGTTATGTAGCTACGAAGATTTTGATCTTCAAAAAAAAAATAGATGTGGTATTTTAAATAATAAGTCTTCCTCTTTTAAATGCCGTTGAGTTTGCTTAAATATCTTAATTTTTCACTGAGATATCGCATTTTGAAGTCTCCATATTTGTTTTTTGTGCGACTATGTAATCGACCGTATCACGTCTCATGTTATCTCAATGGATTTTCGAATATCGAAAAATTCACAAACATGGAAACTTCAAAATGCGATATCTCAGTGAAAAATAAAGATATTTAAGCAAACTCAACGGCATTTAAAAGAGGAAGACTTATTATTTAAAATACCACATCTATTTTTTTTTTGAAGATCAAAATCTTCGTAGCTACATAACCTCAAAAATGGGCAAAAACAGCGTTTTTTGCACTTTTAGGTTAGGATATCTCAAAATCCTGACGTGATAGAGCAATTTAAACCCCGGATTCGGATTCGACGCAAAAAATTACTTCGGAAATGACACTACACTTTTATAGGACAAAACATTGCCGACTTGTGTTATTTTAAAAAAAAAAAGAAGAATATTGAACTACATCGCCGGTAGACAAAGGGTTAATGGACGCGTGGTTTTTTTCTTTTTCAGAGCATTTTTGCTTTTATAAAAAAAGAAAGGTAAACCATGCAATTATTGAAACTTATCAATACTGCATTTTTCCCCCACTTCACCGCCCCGCATACGTATAAAAACACGTACATACTTCTTATCAATATTTATTTTCCTCTTCTTTTGATTTGATTTCACTTACTGGCTAAGCCAACTCAGCTCAGCAAATAAGTATTCTGAAATGCTTGCGCGTACGTGTACCGGCTACTTTTTTCAGTATCTTTGTAATAAATTTATCAAATCAAAATACCTACGTAGATATGTAATCAGTTAAGTAAGTAAAATTTTTTGTGAAGTGCTTGAGCTCAAATGTAGCCACTGTATCTCGGTTTGCGTTCAATTTATTGGGAGCTGTGCAATACTACTTCCGTGGCGACTTGAATTGATAAGGGATTCTGTGGAAATTGACTTGAAAAAGCAAAAGCGGTTAATACATAACATTTTTCGAGATCTCGCTATGATTTAGAGATATGAATTACATTAAATATTTTTTAGCTGGGAAATATAAACAGTCATGTGAAGAGTAATAGGGACTCTCGAAACAAAATATTTCAAACTCAACGGCGTTTAAATTAAAAAAAAATCGATTAAAAATTCCATATTAAATTACATACTGGGCATTGATGAAGCATTAAAATTGATAAGAATGTCAGCCTTGAAATCCAACGTAGAATCTGTCTTGCCAACAAGTGTTACTTTGGACTAAGCAGGCAATTGAGTAGTAAAGTCCTCTCTCGACGAACAAAACTTACACTCTACGAGGCTCTCATAATGCCCGTCCTATCGTATGGCGCAGAAGCTTAAACGATGACAACAACACTTGGAGTGTTTGAAAGAAAGATTCTGCGAAGGATTTTTGGACCTTTCCACGTTAGCGACGCTGAGTATGGTAGGCGATGGACCGACGCGGGGTATGAGCTTTAAGACGACATAGATATTTTTTTTTTTTTTTTTTCCCATTTATTTTATACATCTGTCCTTTGACATTAAGTATGTTGTTTAACAATTTGGTCAGGATTTATATACATCGCTTAATGGCCAGTGTCAAAAGCGATAAAATGTAAATAAACGAAATAATAGCAATTAAATAATATACAATAATACAATACAAGTTTCACTTTACATGATTACATTTTAGAACTATTTTAAATTATTTTTTTTTTTTTTTTTTTTTTTTTTACATATTTATGGTTTTTTAGCATAGATAGATATAGCGCAGCGAATATAGATTCAGCGGCTGTGTTATCTGGGTTATAGTATGTCGTTCGAATGGATACAAACTCTTCGGCTTTGCAAGTATTCTATGCAGTATCAGCTGGTGGTAGCAGAGGAAGAAGAAGCCCTCCTCTGCGTTTGAAAGATCAGATGAAGAAGGATTTGGCTTCACTTGGAGTGTCCAATTGGCGCCAGTTAGCACGAGAAAGAAACGACTGGCACGCAAAATCCATTGTTTTTATCATTATAGAATGCAAAGGTGTGGTCAACATATCGGCGCTTAGCGTAATTGAAGGAACCAAGCTGATTTCCTGATAAAACAGGGGTTATGATAGCGGAGAGACTGATATTGTGTTGATGATATACGAAAAAATCAAAGCAGCCATCGCTTATGTTACTACGTTGACGTCTAAATAACGACTGATTGGAAGAGCGTAAGAATGTACATTCTGACAAAAAAATATCGGGAATTGTTCAAAAAAACGATGGATGAAAACGTCGACAAAGTCAAGGAAATGGTGCTGGAAAACCATCATTTATGTTTGAGGGAGCTAGCTCGTGACCTTAGCGTGTTTTACGAATCAATTCGCCACATTTTACGCCATCAATTGGGCCTGAGAAGTGTGGCTGCTAGACTCGTTCCAGGACAGTTGAATTTTTTTCAAAATATTCATTGGAAGAAGGTGGCTGAAGAAATGCTTGAGCAAGTGAATTCGGACGCAACGTCAATCCAGCGCATCATAACAGGTGATGAGACATGGGTATATGAGTTTGACATGCAAATCAATCAACAGGCGGCTGAATGACGCTATCCACATGAGCCGAAACCCAAAAAACCACGTCAAAGTCGGTCAAAGTGAAAGTCATTCTACTCGTTTTCTTAGATTGTGGTCTGGATCATGGTGTTGTGCACTCGCAATTCGTTCCAAATGGTTCTACGGTAAATAAAGAATATTATTTGGAAGTTATGCGATGTTTGAGAGAGAAGGTGCGTAGGAAACGGCCCAATTTGTGGAAAGAAAACTCATGGATCTTGCACCATAATAACGCATCGTCTCACAAGGCTCATATTGTGAACACTTTTATGACCTCAAACTCGACAAATATCATCGAACAACCACCGTATTCACCGGATTTAGCCCCCCTGTGACTTTTTCCTTTTCCAAAACTAAAATTGCCACTCTGCGGGCGCCGTCTTGAGTCGATAGAGGCCATTAAGGAGAATTCGCTGAAAGAGCTGAAGAAGATCTCTTCAAACGCGTTTAAAAGGTGCTTTGATGACTTGACTAATCGTAGGCATATGTGAATTGCTTCGAATGGAGCCTATTTTGAAGGGGGCCAAATAAATTTCGATGATCAAAGAATTATTTTGCGTTTTATTGAACAATTCCCGGTACTTTTTTCACAGTATGTTTGAAATGACCGGGCACAATTCCGCACAGCCCAAGTTACCGTCACAATTTTGCTTTGGATGGCCTGATCTTGTATTCTATCATCCTAACATCAATACAATCGATGTTTTTTATGCAGATAATACTCCCTAGAGTTTTACGACGACATAGACATAGCGCAGCGAATAAAGATCCAGCGGCTACGTTGGCTGGGTCATGTCGTCCGAATGGATACAAACGCTCCGGCTTTGAAAGTATTCGACGCGGTACTAGCTGGTGGTAGTAGAGGAAGAGGAAACCTCCTCTGCGTTGGAAATATCAGGTGGAGAAGGACTTGGCTTCACTTGGTGTGCCCAATTGGCGCCGGTTAGCACGAGAAAGAAACGACTGGCACGCTTTGTTAAGCTCGGCCAAAATCGCGTAAGCGGTTATCGCGCCAGTTAAGAAGAAGAAGAATACACCCTAGTTTCAAGTCAACAATTACGTCTTCGGTTACTAGGTTATGTTGCAAAACAATGTTTATAAATCCATGCAACTTCTGGTTGCTCCTTAAATTTAAGTGCCCATTCGGATTTTAAACATCGTTACGAAACAGATTAGGAAGAATGAATAAAGATTTTATAAGTTATCGCTTATCGACTAACTTTTTGTATTACACACCCCCATACACACATATGCACTTTCTACAATCTATTATTATTTTTAATATTAAATTGGCACTCAACCGACATTTACTGGGAGACCTACATACATAAATTTAATTTTAACTAACCTCAACTAACAAGCGGCCACCCTAAATAACGTATATTTATTCAACGGTGGTGCAGAAAGTCACCATTAAGCGTAACGGAATTTGAGATTCCCGCACACACATACACACACACAAAACAGAAAACAGAAAACTAAAAAAATAACACAAAGTGACTTCCTGATGCAACAATTGCGAAAACTTAACTAAATTGAGGCTAATATATAGAAACTACAGCTATGAGCAAGCGAACCCAAACATGAAAATTTAATATAACGGTTACAAAAACAAAACAAAAAAATATTTCAATGTAGCCACACACGTCTTATATAGTGAAATTTAAACCCTATTTGGCAATAAAGCCAATCGCCCGCGTAATGGGAGAACAAATTAAATATTGCTGCGCTGTAAAGAAAAAAAAAACTAAATTTATTTCGAATAAAACTTCTAGTTATAATAATAAGAATACTAAGAAGAATACCGAGTCCAGTACGAGAAGAACATGGGGTTTATCGCATGAGATATAACAGCGAGATAGAGGAATTCCTGCAACGCGAAAACGTTGTGCGGTTTGACAAATTGCAGCGCATCCGATGTCCAGGGCACGTTTGCAGAATTCTAGATGAAAGAATCCCTCGCAAAGTTCTAGATGCGCGCATGCTTGATGAAAAGCGAAGAAGACGGCAGCGGTAACGATGGTTAGACGATGTTGAGGACGACCTCAGAAGCATAGGAGTGACCAACTATCGTGGTCTGGCTATGGACCGAGAAGCATGGACAGGAATTTTGGAGGAAACTAAGACTCACAACGAGCTGTGATGCTATGAATGATAATGATGATAATAATAATAATTCTCGACCATAGCTTTTTCAATAGGTTCCAAAAATTATTTAGCATATACAGCGAAACCTCTCTTGGGCCGACAATCACGGTCGGTCAGCTTTTGTCTGTTCAAGAGAGGAGGTGTCTACTCAAAAGAGCGTTACTTCTTCCGATATAGTATAGTATAACTTTGGTATAGAAAAAAATGTCTGCTAAAGGGAGGTGCCCTTTAGGAGAGGTTACACTGTAAACAACATAAAATTATTTTTACCACTTAAGTAGGGCAAATTGTTGCAAACACTATGAATTCGTAAAGTTTTTTCTGCCAAAAATGTTTTATGTTTAGTAATATCATTTGCTATCTGTTAATCGAACCTAATCTAATCCATGAACGAAATTAGTTAAGTAAATCTTGGCCGAACCCTCTAACCAGCTGAGCATCTTAATAACCTTAAATATTTATGTAAAGCTGCAAAAATTTAGAAAAAAGTGAAATATTATAATATTGCTGATAAATAATATAAATTTTGTGTGGAATTGATAATCCCCCTTTTTTAAGGCCGTTAAAAATGAAGTTCAACGGCAACGGTCGCCGCGAAAATCTACCGAGTGAATGATTTTTTGTGCAGTGGGAAGCGTTTGCGGCTACTGTAACATCGAGCGAACAGCATAAATAGCACTTACGTGCACACACAAACATACATATGTATGCATAAATGTTAAATTAAACTACAGCGCTTCATTTTTTCCCCTTTATAAGACCCGAAACAATGCAAATACTACTAGTGTGGGAGATACCCGAACATGGATGTACATCTGTATGCATGTATGGTAAGTATTAAACAGCAAATGAAAATGGCGTAAAAAATGTATATAAAAAAAGAAGATGAAACTTTGTGCAGCGTGTAATTTAAATGAATTTTGCTACTCTTTATGTGGTGAAAAATTAGTGCGGCGTTAGCACTTTGCTATCGGCGTCCTTACCCACAACTGCGGCCACAACATCGTAGCGTACTTATGTATGTACATACGTGTAGGTAAATTGGTTGATATGCTAGTGTGGCGCATTTCCATTTAACTTCAATTTATGTGTTGTGACGAGTCTGTCAGAGACAAAGATTGTAGTGTTGATTATGAAGACTACAAATTAAATAAATAAGACTATTTCCAAAAAAACAAAAACGTTAACCTCCATCAAATAGCGTCGTTGTCAGGATCAAATTGAGTGAAGGCGGTTAAATTGTAGGTGATTAACAAAAAAAACTACCCGACCTATTTAAGTCCAATCCAATAAATGGAATGGACTAAGAAGTCAACAATTACAGCCGCATTGCATATAAAGAAACCATCATTTATTTTATCTAAAGTAATTTGCGTGTTTCCTTGGGTTATCCAGCTCAATTCCCGCTGGAACGATAGGGTAATTTTTATGGGTGTTTGCGCCACGGATATAAACTTGGTAGTACGAAGAAGACGAAAAACATAAACAATTTGTTACATGCTTCCACAAGCATTGTTGCCGAAAATTCATTCGAGATGCCCAAAACAAGATTCAGACTAAAGATTAGGTAGGTAGGTAGGTGGATAGGGTGGCTGCCGCAATGACACACTTAGACTTGTCGTAGGTGCATTGTGATACCACTGGAACTTATCGTTACACTATGGATCCCTTTTCAACCCATTTGGTAACTTTAATAAACGAGCAAAGCTTCGTTAGTTTTAGATGCGCTATGTCCGCTACATCAGTTAAAAATGCCGTATCAAGAGTGCGGAGCCTCTTTATAGCTAAGCTTTCACATTCACAATAAAAGGTGCCTCGACTATTTCCTCTTCTTCTGTGTTAAAATAGCTTCTACAGAAATCATAGTACGGGAGTCCTAACCTTCTAGCGTGGCTGCCTATTAATCAATGATCAGTTATACTGCTGATTACTTCAGAGAAACTTGGAATTACTAATACAGACTTGGATCGTTAAAATATTTATATGTGGGTGATTTGTAGAGCACATTTGCAGTTCGGAAGATGACAGCATTGAAGATGAAGGACCTATAAAGAAAACATATTTTCAAAGAAACGATATTTCGTCTTCTAAGCTTCTAGCTAATCGCTTCAAAAACCTTACTGAACATGAAATTTATCTCTGATTTTTATAATTTATAATTTACTTCATATAACTTCATCTTCAATCTTCATTTATGTATGCAATCACTTGTCAGTGCTACCAATTACAAAATGCTGTGCTGCCAAACTAATGAAAAACAAAGTGAAACGAACAGATCATAAATGGAACCAGATCTTTATCAGGATCACATCGTTGTTGTTGCATTTGCGTGTAAAAGAGTTTGCGGATCCCGCTTTTTGACCACTGGAACACGGCCATTTTTTGTTGCCGCACTGGTTGAATGCGATGAAAAACCAACCGAAAAAGCAATAAACAAGAAATAGCTCGATAATAAATTTTTGATTGCTTTCAATGGCCAGTTTCAATGAAACTGCCGATCGCGAGACGGCAAATTGAATGAATGCATTCAATCAAATTTGACAGTTGTTATAAAATGAGCAATTGAGTGTTGAGCAATAGTCTAGACTTAATTCGGAATTATATCAGGAATTAAGTGCAATTAAAGCGGATTGGTAATTAGACTTAATTCTAACATTGCGAGGAATTGCAGTTAATATTTATTGTGAATGAAAAATAAAGGAATATTTAAAGATTAGAACAAAAAAGACTGCAAGCAATGCTAGTTTGCACTAATACGTCCGAAATTACTTAATTGTTTTTGTCGTTTTGTTTTTGTTTTTTGTATATAAATATATATATTTTTTTTGGTACCAGGGCAACTAATACCCGTACTTGTTGCCTGCGGTCTATCCTTTACTGACATAACTATCCAATAAGCAAATCAGCTGTTCACTAATCCGCGTAACAACCATCTGTCACACTACAATTTTAATCAGAATTAACTGCGTCGGTAATCCCGAATAACTATAGGCTTTTAAGAATATACTGTCACATTTTTGGTAGGATATTCCCAGTATTCCCGATTCTACAGCCGTTTTAGCAGGTAGAGTCAGATTTGTCATGCGGCCACTATCAAAACTTTAAACTCAATTATCTCAAAACTAATTTTTTCGGCCTATTGTTGTAAAAAAAAAAAAAACTATTCAACAAAATTGTCTGGAATTTTAATCTAGAATCATATTATTATATCAATTACTTCGTTTTTTTTTTTGTTTTTTTGATTAAAAAACTGAAAAACCCCGATTTTTAGAGTGTCAAATTCAAAAACTCGCCATTTAGTGAAATTTTCAGATAAATAGAAGAGCCAAAATGGATAACACCATCCAGGTCCAATTTTTCGGGAGGGTCAACTTCAGCAACATTTTTAAAATTATTAAAATTAAAATTGTTTTTTTTTTCATTTTTGTATGAAAAAGAAGGTTAATAAAAAGCTTAAAAAATCTAAACATCGTTTTTGTTTTTGTTATTGTAAAAAAAAAATCCTGAAAATACCCTAAATTTTCGTGCTAAAGACCACCGGAACCCCTTAAAATACGTCTTTCGGTCAACCCTGTGTTTTCTCTGTTATCGGTAATTATTAGTACGAATGAAAGGAGAAACGTCAATTTAAAAACTAAATAAAATAGATGCTGGCAAAAAGCGAGGTTTCTAGACATACTTCTATTAAAATTTTTGTTAGATATTATTAATTATGCATTCACATTACAGAAAAAATCGTTTGTCCATAGACGCTTTGGCCTGTTATTGCTTATTATGAAATGTAATATCGAATTTCGCTTGCGTATTGCTGCCATAATTTTTTGCAACCTCAGTTGACGCCGTTTACGGATTTCCTCCAAATGGCTATTACTAGCTGCAAATTTTGCAATTAAATTGCTAATTGCTTCGCTTTGCGTTTTCTTCATATCGTTAATAATAATTAAAAAACCAAAGACACTAAAATATTCCACCAAACCAATTTCTATGAAGTAAACCCATTCAAAACAGTCTCGACGGATGATTGCCAATTTTGCAGCTAATTCGCCGTATGTGAACGGGAGATTAGTTTTTCTTGAGTTATTGATAATCATTGAATATGTGAACTTACTTTTAGAGGGTTCAAATGGTAGTGTCTCACTTCATGTTTTATATAAGATTCATATCTAACCCCCCAAAGGCTGGGCCAACGAACTAAAAAATGTCCCGTCGTGCCTTTTTTTTTCAAGACAAGTAGGGAAAATGTGGTTGCCATGTACATATGGTGTCCACATTCAGTACCAGTCGCGATACCACCGCCATTGCTTGTCTAAAAAGCTTGGAGCAGGACCCTTTCTAGCCAAACAATCAGATATCTTAGTCAGATTAAAAACTCCCATATACCAATACTAAGCTGTAACTTAAATTGCCTAACCAGTTAAAATATCGCGGAAATGCTTTCCAAGCTCTGGCTTTTATTTGCAACCAACTAAAAGATATTCTCAATATTTTAAGTAACTCCCTTAATATACAATATATTGACTCTGTAGTGAACAGTCAAGATTTGCTTCCATAAAATGTACTAAAGGGTTTTCCAATAACAGGTGTTATGAATGAATGAATTGCGCTATCGATCTGGACAACGTTTATTTTCAACAAGACGTCGCTACGTGTCACACAAGCAACGAAACCATTGATCTTTTACGGGAAAAGTTTCCGGACCGTGTTATCTCTCAAAGAGGTGATCACAATTGGCCACCGATATCTTGTGATTTAACACCTTGTGACTTTTTTCTTTGGAGCCACGTGAAAGAGATGGTCTATGGCAACAGCTCAGGGTCGGTTTAAGACTTCAAAGATGGATTTCGTAAGGCTATCGAGGACATAGGGCAGCCACTTTGCAATTCGGTTATGGAAAATTACTCGAAAAGGATATTGCCCTTTAAGCGTGGTCGTGGTGGCCATTTCCACTATTAACGGTATACCTTCCCCTTTATAATGAAATAAACATCCGATCATTTATATTAAAAAATAGCATTTTTGTTTGAATATCAAAATAACACCTCTTATTGGAAAACCCTTTTATATGCTCTACGTACATTTAATGTATTTAGGCTACAGCAACTGATGTGCTTTCTTACTTATCGTATTGCGATTTCCTCACCGGCTACATATTTACACCGATTTATTTATTGTATTTCCTATCTCTATTTCTTACTGTTGAATACATAAATTAGCTTTTTACTTAGTAGTGCATACATACATAACTACATTCATGGCAAATTCCAGATGTATTTGTTTTAAAGCTTTCCATTGTTCAGTTTGAATTGTACGTGCACACGAGAGTAGTAATAATTAAACTTACTGCTACTTCACTCACTATCTAACCTCTTGAAGTTTCGGGGTCAATGAAATTAAAGCGAAGATTCTTATCTCTAACAAGATCAAAAGTTTGTCATGGTAACACCTTCACTGGAAACTGCATAATTCATTATCCCATAAAACAACAAAAAGCTTCACAAAAATTCCGCCAACATTTACTTAAGATTTATCAGGGCAACAACAATCGAGAAAAGACGAAAGCGATGGAGGTTGCCTCCTTTTTGATAGTTATTAAATGAGTTTTTGAGTCACGCTTAAGGCATTCTTAGGGGAAATTTTAGCGGCTTAAAAAAAAGGAAAATAAAATAGTAGAATGCGTATACATGGGTGTATGTATGTATGCATGCATGTATTCCAATGCACTACATCTGTGCTGCTCAACACTGAGCTCATCGTATATCAACGAGTAGTATTGCGAGTACCATCAACATTTCCCCTTTCTCCTTTATTCCCCCTTAACATGCAAGTGTACGTTGGCAAATATTTTGTAAATAAAAATATAAAAATTTGTATTGTTTTCTATTCGGTTGTTGGCAATGAAATAGTTAATTGTCGTTGTTTATCTTGTAGATTCAACTTTTGTAGTTTGTACAAAGGCCCAAACAAGTGAGACTTGGTTGCAACTATAACATGCGCACACAGTGTTGCAATAAATTGTAGAAGCGCAAGATGATATTAGGATTTTTTTTTCTAAATTTCGTAGATATTAATATTTTAATTTTTTATAATATATTATATTTATCTAATATTATTTGAGCGGTTTTCAATTCCGGTCTGAAGCAAATATACGTAGTAAAAAAATAGCTTACATAAATGCAATAAAGTTAGTAATATTAACCGCATAAGCATTTCGATCTGACATCTTACTAGTGTTAATGCCAGGTAAACGAAGTCTCTTCCTATTTCCTAAATATTACTAGTAACATTCATACATCTAACATACGAGCAAACAAAAAGAAAAATTCCCACGACGATCGATTCTACGTTATTAGAACGTTTCGGATTTTCATATCGGGCTAAGGACTGTCACGTCAGTAGCACTTCATAAACATATGACTGTTTGATGACAGAAGATGCTTAATTTCCCATTTCTTCAGGTCCCATCCGCCTTGCTTTTTCCCCAATTAGAGCAGGCAAATTGATTTTTTACGGTTGTTATAATGCACGCTCTTGTAGGCTAAAGAGGGGCATGATAGATTTAGTTCTGTAGCTTGGATTATTTTCACCAACATCAGATTGGGGAAATCGAATGAAAGAGTCACTGTCACTCTATCAAACGGCTCGGAGAGTTTCTTCCAAATCCTAATGATGCTGTTGGCTTTTCTTATAGACGTTTAAAATTTGTCAATATACAAAATTCATACATCACCATTTCTCTGGTCGCTTAACGAAAAAATTGTTCATACGAAAGCTTCTCGAAGACGATTGAAGCGCACAATGCTTGCAGACCTTATGGAGAGGGAATAGTGTTTATACTGTAAAAAGCTTCTCAAAACAAGTTAAATTATCAAATTAAAATTGTTTATTAGCATCATTTTTACATATGCTCGGCGCAATAGTACAATACTTCTAAAAGTATAAAAAATCGTTTATAAAAAATAAAATCAGAAATTAAACAGGCAGAATTCATTCTATATTTTTAATATTTCTACTTTTCTAAGCGAGTGTTTAAAGAGCTTAGTAAGTAAGCACTTTCCTAATTCAGTGCTTCCCAGTACATATATGTACATATGTACGTCTGGTATTGCAAAAACTTGGCTTATCTGGAACTGCCCACATGTAGTACAGACACCTGCACAGAGCCCACATCTCAACGTTATGGAGAATTTGTGGTCAGTGGTGGAAAATAAAATAAAACACCACAATATTTCTAATGCTTCTGATCTGAAACGGGTACTACAGCAAGAATGGAATAAAATTAGTTCCGATTATACAGCAAACTTGTAGAATCTATGAATTCCCGATTAAAAGCTGATCTGAATCAAAAGGGATACCCCACTAAGTATTAGCCGTAATCATGAACTCGAAAGATTAATGAGTTAATGTTTTTTGAATACTTTTAATTTAGTGCACCATTTCAGCTGTGACCTTAAAACTGTAACTGAATTATTTTAATTTGCAATATCATTCTTATGAAGAAATATTTTTTGTTATTAAATAAAACATGTTATTTAACAATAAAAAATATATTTTAAATTTTTTTCTGTAATGGAAATACCATAATATATATTTTATATTTTAATATTTTTTTTTGGCTGCTGTGAGTCCCTGCAGTATATATAGGGATATTATATTATTCGTTGCCATAGACATAATTCAGTACTGCCATTATTAAAATATATACAACAAAAGAGTTTTGTTTGATGCGCAACTTGCCAAGTGATAGATAAATCGAAAACAGCTGATGCAATAAAAACACTATGAACAAAAAAAAAGAAAAAACAAAATTACTATTGTATTTTTTTTTTCGAATCGATATACCCGCGTAAATTTAATTGGAAAGTCTGCAGTATTTTTTTGTTATTTACTAATTTCAAAAGGTTTTGAATACTAAACGGAAATATTTAAATTTCAATAAACAAAATTAGCCAAACATTTCTATTAGGTAATTGAACAAACTGCAGTAAGTCGCTGCTTTTATTGTCCCCCTCAACAGTGTAGCCAAATACAAAACCAAATTTATGTGTATGTATGTTTTAAGTGTGTGAACATTTTTTAATAGCGCATTGTATGTTAAGAAACAACCAGCTGCTGCTTTTATACATATTTGATCATCAACACACTTGAGATCAAAGTTGACCATTGTTACAAATGTGTGTACGAGTATATAGCAACCAACAGGTGAATAGGCAATTGCGTGGTGAAATTGAGCAGCCAAAAAAAAAAAAGCAAGCAAACAGCTGCATAATTATAAGTACAGTGAAGTAATTTAAATTATATTTTAGATTCGTCCTTCTTTAGTATTAAAAACAGTTGAGTAACACCTGTGTATGCAATTGTAGGCAATGAGGCTGAACGACATACATTGGTTTTAGGTTTGGCAGCCGCATCGCACATTGAGACAACGCTGCCACTTAGACCACGAAATGGGTCCGTTGTGAAAACGACATCCATACGTTTTTATATTTTACTCTTAACAATACATATGTATGAACTTCCCACGACATTCGGTTCAACGTTACCGAAACGACCCGAATTTATATCCGGTCAAGGACTGGCACTTCGGCACCAAACATTTATGGGGAAAGCTAATGCTGTTACAACAGCTGTTAAAGTGAATGCATCAACCTGATCCAAGGCGAATTTATTACAGGTGACAGCAAACACGTATAAGTAAAACCCTACATGTATTTGTTGTTGCGTTTGGGCCAAGCATCACGTCAAAATCAGCAAGCAAATGTAAACATACGAATGTAAACATACCAATACATACAAACAAAGCATATCATTTTGACGTAAGCCATACCTACGGCGAAAAATTCAGCTGGGTGAATGCTGTCACCTTAATAAATCCACCTTGACCTGATCTATGCTTCGTATGGACAAATGTAGGCCGACTGGGATCAATAATATTGCAAACTGCGGCAGAAATAGCCTTCATTCTGTAGGGAGCGTTATGTGAAAGTTTGAAGCAGAATGTCAGCAGACTGATCGTATTTTATCAGTGTGACCTCTGACATGATCTATCTACTCTAATTGCTTTTTACTCTTTTTCCCCCGCTTAAGTATCATATTGTTTATAAATATGCGTGATTTACGTGGCATTTTATTAAATAATAAAACGGCTGTAGATAATTTAAGGGGCGTTGATAATTAAAAATTTACTTGATGATAAGAAATATGAACACTGACAGCTCGTTGATAGCAGCAATGCCTTAAAATACCACGAGACTACAAGTCAGTATATTTTTCTTAATCTGTTTTTTTTATAATTTTTTCATATTTTTCATATCACCATTTATCGACAAAATTATTGAAGTCCGCCAAGTTTCTCAATCTACGTGCGATATCACTGTGAGTTGGCGGACATAGAGTACCGGCACTAATAGTTCATATCATATCTTGCAATATACTAGCTTCTCGAGAGCGATGCCATATCGAGAAGACATAAGTAAACATCTCGACCTAGTACGGCCGGAAAAGAGGTACATGCGCTCCGTCCAACTCAATTCAGTCCTAGGTTAATTGAAGAGAAGAAGGCACAACAGATCGTAAGTTTAATGTTCCAACCTTTATTCATTCAATCATATTCTTGAAAACACGATGTATAGCTTATTATTAATCTAAAATTAATTATAATACATTTTAAGTAAGCATTTTTTTAATTGTTACAGTTATTCAAAAATATCTATGCAAATGGTCATCAGATTGGGCGTACTTTTCCGAATAGGATTGACATTTTATCATGGAAAGACTTACATCTCAACAAGGATTACAAATCGTATAATTGTCTCAAAAAAGGGTTCGTGAGGGCCTGAGCGCGCAGGTCAACTTCAGCCCATTTTTGGCTTAATGGCTACGTTAATAAGCAAAATTGGGCTGAAGAGCAATCCCAAAGCATTCAAGAAAAACCTTTACATCCATTGAATACAACCGTTTGATGCGGCCTATGGGCTGGAGGAATCATCGGTCCATATTTCTTCAAAGACGAGGCTAGCGCAAATGTCACAGTAAATGGTGAATGCTATAGCGTCATGATAAACATGCCATGACTTTTAGAGGCCGGAAATTGAAGACCGTGATCTCCACAACATTTGGTTCCTACTTGCTATAAAGCCCGGAAGTAATTACTTACAATTTATGCGTCGTCGTTTCGGTGAGCTGATTATTTCTCATCTCGGACCAATGGATTGGCCACCAAGGTCGACTTTTATTTGAGGGTGTATGTAAAGTCTAAACGCTTCTTGGATAAACTAGCTTCGATTGGGGTATTAGAAGCCAACATTACTAAAGTTATTCTGAAGTTCGACTGAAGTACTCCAGCGAGTCATTCAAAATTGGTGTTTACGGATGGCCGAATTACGGCGCAGGTGCGACAAACACTTGAAAGAGATTATCTTTATAAAATAAGGGTCATGAATAGTTCTATACAAAATTAATAAAGATTGCCCAATAAATTTGAATCTTCGTTGTTTACTTTCAATTTAAAATACCTCTAAATTGATCACCCTTTACATACATATATCTCCCTAAATTATACTACAGTCGGTCGCGCAAATAAGATTTGCGTATATTGAAAGTTTATTACCTAATTCACGTTTTATGAATTACTACCTTCAAGTGCAGGGTGGTTCGAACAATTTTTTTTGTTTTTTCATACATTTTTGTTAAGATAACAATAACAGTTGTTTCCCCGCTGAAAATATTGACAGATAGATATTGGCTTTCCATATCATATCTCCGCGGAACGCAATGACTTTTAAAGTCAATGAGAATTATGGAGGAATTATAAACCATTTTTTTGGGGCGGGAATTTAAGAGATGGACTTGGACGATCTTTGATTTTAGCAAAACGGCGCGCCATGCCACCATCGATCTCAAGTACGTTGTGATGAAGAGCCGATGTTATGCAAATAATCCACTAACAATTCAGGTCCTTAAGGCGAATACTGACCATAGCAATCGTAAGATAGACCCAGAAACTGTCATCAAGGCCTAGGAAAACTGCGTTCATAGGATAGGCTACTCCGTTTCGATAATACTCTTTCGGGTTAATCCAAAAATATACCGAAAGAAAATGATTTTTGCAAACTTCGTAAAAGAAACCACGCATGGACTACAAATCTGTGCGTCTATCAGCATTTGAAAACAGCTTATTTCTGTTTGTTCACTGCGGGTTCCAGTAATCGACAAAATTAGGCTTATACGAGCACAAGCAACGTTTAAGTTAAGACACATTAAACTGCTAGCAGCAGCAGGGTTGCAATTTTAATTTTTTCTATTTATTTAGCCTCTAAATTGTTAAATTTCGTTTAAATTACTCTAAACTTTCAAACTTTGTTTATAGATTTTTACAATACATTCTTTTTTTGCTCTGCTGCTACTACCTGTTTAATGTGCCTTGGTTTAAGTATAACAGCACACGAGGATGACATCTTTCAAATACTTCAAGACAATTACTTACACGACAGCACTACATTTGGGGTGCAGGAATTCAATTGCCGACGTCGTCAAATAAAGTCTATTCCTAATTTGGCCGGCGCCAGTGAGCCGATGTAGTGCTGCCAATTCAAATCGACTGATATTTATTTAAAAAAAAGCATAAAATAATTATGCTCCATTAAATGAAATAACAATCAATGATTTTAAGCAAATAACTTAGTTTAGTTTCTTTTTCTTACACTAAAGGTTTGCTATAGCGCTGCCGCTTCGAAAATTTTAAGCAAGTGGTTTTATGACGACATTTGTGAAAAAAGAAATTTGTCGCCCCTCACTTCGTGAAATGTCATCTTCAAATGTATTTATACCTAAGTACATTACGGACCCATATCAATATCACTGATACCTTTCTTCTTAAAACTGTCAAACTTGTGTGGACAAGGCTCTGTTCCACAGATTACTTGCATGACTCAATAAAGTAAAAAATATAAATTCAAAATTTTGTGATATATGCCAAACTATACAAGCCCACAGTCACCTGGGCAGGTTGGACAAAAGGTTGTGCCATGTATAGTATGGTTGTACAATAATACAAACGATTTCCATGTTGGCCCAACGGTTGCATGAAAATTAAAAACTTTTATTGTATTGTAATTTTTGGGGGGAGGAGTTAGCGGTGGTGCAAGGAGTTTGAACGTGTATACGCAGATTGTACAACCAACTTGGCTTACGGTTTTCTTTATAGATATTTACACAGAAAATAAATTTAAACAAAATAAAAATAAAAAATTAGAAAAAAAATTAATAAATTAAACAAAAAAATTAAAAAATATTTGAACAAAAAAAAATTATTAAAAAAAAATATAATAATAATTAAAAAATAATAATAATTAAAAAATAATAATAATTAAAAAATAATAATAATTAAAACAATTATAATAATTAAAAAAAATAATAATAATAAAAAAAAATTTTCTTCAACTATGATTATTGAACAAATTCCATTTCCGAATGGGGTTGGCTTTCCATTGCTACCACGATAAATTTACTTATAATGTCTAAGTGCGTAGATCGAATTTGAAAATTATAACACACAAATGTAGTCACTATATCAGCCCTTTGATTTATAGTACTTTTTAAAAGCTACCATTAAGAATTAATAGTAATATTTAACGTTAAATATGTTTAATTTCTGCACAAGCCTGAACAACATTCCCTATTACAGACTCTTATTTTACTTAAATACAAACACAGACAAGTAACAATATTTATTTATAAACCCTCCTTATTAATTCAAGATATGATTTAAAGATATTTTTACTCAATAATACTACGAGTTTTATTAAAATTCGTTTATTATAAATTTTGTTCTAAACGTTTGTAATACCGTGCAAATTAAATGTGCGAGACAACTGTCAAAGGAACGATAGTGAGAAAAGAATAAAGTGAAACCCAAAAAACTCAGTCAACCGACAATGAGGTTCGATATAACTTTTGTAGTTTTTAAAGAGTTAAATTAACCTTTGACCCTCGGTATATCATTATTTCCGAAAATAGTGAAAATTTGGACTAAAAAATCGCGATAAAAAATATTTTCACAAAAAGTGAATATTTGGAATACAAAACCGCGCGATGAATCGATAAATCTCTATTTTCAAAATAGTCAAAATTTGGACTCAAAAATCGCATGATTTTTATTCCAAATTTTCCCCTGCGGCGCTTTTTTGTTTCGAAATGCACAGATACAGGGCCGTCGGGGTAAATCCGGAAAACATTTCGAAAGCTCTGGAGCAGTAGCGTTAAGTCGAAAACCGCTGATAAAGGGACATATTTTTAGTGTATTGTTTCCCGATTGACATTGGAGTGCCGGAGTAAGTACTAGTGAAACGATGAGTCGAGAGCAGGACAGAAGAGCTGCGATACTAAAGTCACTTCGCGCCGGAAAAAGCCCTAAAGAGATAATTGAGTGTTTGGCTACAAAAAAAAAAACGCAACCCTGGATGGACCGCGTGGCTGCTGGAAGAGACTGTGTTTCAGCAGGACTCCGCACCTGCTCACAAGGCAAAGAAGACTAAGGCTTGGCTCCAGAACAACCTACCCTACCACTGGTCACCAGATTTTTGGCCACCTTCAGCCCAGACTGCAATCCTCTTGATTATTACGTGTGTGGCACAGTTGAAGCAAAAGTTAACGCGAAGCCTCATAACACTAAGGACGCTCTGAAGACAACCATCGAGGAAGTGATGACACAATGGACAAAGAGGAGGTAGCTCGCGCATGTGGGCGCTTCAGGCCCCGGGTGGAGCAGGTAATTGCACGAGATGGAGGTTACATTGAATAATTTTCAACTATGATATGTGTACTCACATTATACAAAGTTAAGTGCAAATAAAATTATTTTTGAGTAAATATCCAATAGTTTTGTTTTTAAGTTCAACATTCCGGATTTACCTCGACTGCCCTGTACACATGTTACAAAAACAAAAATATATTTACAAATAGTGAAAAATTGAAATAAAAAATCGAACGTCCTAATTTTCGTCTGTGGCGCATATTTGTTACAAAAACAAAAAAAAAATTATAAAAATAATAAATTTTTCGCCAGTGTCACTTATAAATTTTTCGATAATACAATATTTTCATAAATAGTATGAATTATAAAATCTAACTTAAATGCTTGCCGGGTTAACAATTGCTTTTTACAGTTCTCTTTAACGATATTTCAGTATAAGATGCAAATATGGTCGTAAAAACCTAATTTTTAAGCTTCTTCTGGGGGTTCTATAGCGATCCTAGGAGGTTGGGACTTTCAGCGTTATAATGGTGTGACCTTGCTCTTTCTATTGGGTGTGATGGGTGGTGCCACGCCCCCTATCCCTGCGCCCCCATCCAAATATATCGTGGTAGTAATGGAAAGTTTTCCCTCAATCTTCACTACCACGAATATGAGAATAATAAAGTTGGGAAACGCGTTGTATATCTTATTGGAGCGTGTATACTCTACATTGCAATTTGGTCAGTAAGTAACTAAGACATGTGCAGCAGTTGGGCAACAATCAAACATTTTTCTAACAATCTGATAACGTAAACTTCAACTAGAGATGACTAGCCTGATAATAGAAACAAAAACGAAATTTTATACTAAATTAAAGTTCTGCTTTTTGGACAAATTTAAATCTCAAAATCAAATGCTGTGTCGAAATGGACTCATTCTGGCTGGCCTATAAATCCTTTCTGGTTCAGTATTGTAATATTTGTAAGGAAATTAAAACATATATTATACTCGTACATACACATAAATACGGCACAAGTCGCTTGCAATTGAACTTGCAAAGTGTGTATTTTTGTTCACTGTACTACACAGGCCAAGGCGAATTTATTACAGGTGACAGCAAACACATATAAGTAAAACCCTACATGTATTTGTTGTTGCGTTTGGTGCAAGCATCATGTCAAAATCAGCAAGCAAATGTAAACATACGAATGTAAACATACCAATACATACAAACAAAGCATATCATTTTGACGTAAGCCATACCTACGGCGAAAAATTCAGCTGGGTGAATGCTGTCACCTTATTAAATCCACCTTGACACAGGCGCATGCGCAAGCTGCAAAAACAAACAAAAAAGAAACGGCAAGGCAGATCTGAATTCGCCTACGGCTGAAGTGAGTTCAACATTCTCACCACACCCACCTTTCTCATCCAACTACAAAATTTTCAATTTTTCCCATACGCTAAGTGGAAATACGTAGCTATACAACAATGTGCCCCTCACAATTTACATGCGCGGCAACAATAAGCAAATATATTAAAAACAAAAAAAAAACCACCTCGACCGATAAGGCAATAATGCCTTTTTCATCGGTTTTTTTCTTGTGTTTCTAGAACCCAAATAAGTACACACATATAATAGTAAACAATAAATTTCTGGGAATTTGTATGAGCAATTTTGAATTTCACTGGTACTCAGATAAAAACACTTTGCGCCAGTTCAGAAGCAGTACGCAAATTGTAGAAACAAATTTAATAATCGGTATATTTAATTACATTAATGGAAAATAAAAATAGACGCACCCAAGAGTAGTAATTTCACCTCTGTAGCCGCACGTTCGCCATCCATTCGAAGCGCTCGATCGATGCTTTTCGAACGTTCCACCGCCTCCTTATCGCGCGATGCACTCACAGCACAACCCATTTTTGCTAGTTAGCGGCACTTTAACACGACACTTTACACTTCACTCGGCAAAAAGAGATCACCACCAATAAATGATTTATGCTTGAACTACAACGTCAGCCAAGTGTTCACAAAACACAGTCTCCGATTTTAATTGCAATTAGGCCTTCGCGTGTAAGCTTGTCGATTTTATTTTATTTTTTTTTTAATATTTAATTTTTTGTTCAGTTTTTCGCCAACTCCTCTTTCACGGCGCACGCGATTCTTTTCCTTTCCTTTTTGGTCGTCGCGTCTGCGCGTATCCACTTTCCTTGCTGCTTCTGCCAATCTAGCAGCTTTCCTTTTGCTATATTTCACTATTTCTGAGCTTTAGATTTTCACTTTTCATGTGAATTTGTTGCACTATTCGCTCTGATTTGCAAATGCACAATTTATGATTCACCACTCGCTAGCTTGTCTCACAAAACAAATCATCCGACCACTTAACACCAAATTAATATTTCATCAAATGCTCGCGTCATACTGCTGATCGAAACCAGTGTTGCTATTTCAATAGGGTGAAAAATGTGTTTCGAGGCGAGTAGGGGAAATATGTGAAAGGGAGATTTACGAAATGGCTTTACTTATGCTGTTATTTAAATTGAAATCTAGGCATTTATTGTAATTTATACATATTATCAGTTTACAAACAAAATATGATTTGAAGTCAGCATTTCCTTGGAAGTTGACTAATTTTATGGGAAATTTCGCAATGCTAGTAACTCTTATCAACCCTATCGATCGATGTGCAGTGTTGGCATCACTGTTCTTATGTTTCACAGCGTATTCACCACTCCATCTGGCGATAATTAGTTTGATTTGCTAGAAAAAAACTAGTAAACATACTTTATTAAACAAATTTCTAATTGTCTAATTAAGTCTTGCGTCTAAAAACATTTACTACCGACCAAAACAAATTTGTTTGCAAGGAATGCATATCGAATGTGGGGAGTTGACATTCGGTTGTGTTCTTTGCTAAAGTGCCGTTGATTTATGAAAATGTGGTGGAAAAGTGTTAGTTTATGAAGTTGGCTGCCATTGCGTAACCAGGTCATGTTCAATTAGTGAGTTCTGAAATATAAAAACGATTTATTTAAACAATTTCAATTGTAATTTATACTTATTTTTATGGGCATATCGTTACAAAAAGTACCACTTTTACGAATAGGCAGTTGCATGGACGAAGGGGTTGTATACAAATAGAGTTTTCAAAAAATCAATTTCTTCTAATTTTTTTAAGGGGACAGATACCTGTAAACGGCCATATTTTCCCTGATTTTCATTAAAATTATTTAAAATGAAGAAGTCAAAATATTTTTTTTTCAAAATTGGCATACGTTAAAATAATATAATACAATTTTTTTTTTTTTTAATCATTTAAAATGGCGGATGTGCACTCAATTTTTACGGGAAGGTCACAGCGGGGCTTCTCAATCGGTGGACATTGTAGCATCGGCGTCACTGACCTGAATACAAAAAGCCTAAATTTTTTTGGTTTATTAATGTCATAATTTCTATCTGAATTAACAATAAATGAAAAATAAAAATTCGCGGAATAAAATGCTTAAAAAAATGAATTTTGGGGCGAATTTTCCTAGTATTTTTGCTTCGATAAAATTATTTTTTCGAAAACTTGAAACACATGGAAAGTGATATAAAAAAGATGTGTGCCAAATTTCAGAGAGATCGGTCAATAATTTTTCGAGTTATCGAGTACGCCAATTCGAAAAATATAGTTTTGCGAATAATGCTTCTAAAGTCGGCAACGTAACTATGCCTCTCTCAGCGCTCGAACGCAAAGAATAGAGTCGTCACGGTTGACGATCTATAATATAAGAAATACAGGGTTTGATTGAAAAATAATGCGCCTTATTTCTTTTAAGCAGTTTTATTAAACCTTTTGGCTTATACAACTAATCTTCTTCAAAATAGGACCCTTGAGCGCCAATACACCGCTGGTAGCGTTCAATTCGGCTGTTACAGTTTTTTGGATCGCCTTCTTGGGTCGTGGCGACTGGCTCGTGTGCCACTCCGCACTCCCTCTTTTGCCCTCGGGATCGTACTCAAAGCACCAGGTTTCATCTCCTGTGATACAATTGTCTAAAGTTTTATCCTGTTCGTCACTTTCCAATACTTCACGACTCTTTTCCACACGCAATTGCTTTTGTTCATCAGTCAAAACCTTTGGAACCAATTTGGCACACACTTTGCGCATTTCAAGTTTTCCGGTCACGATTTCCCCCACATTGTAATAAGTTAAATTTAACTCTTCACTGATCTCACGTAGACTAGCACGACGGTCAATGTTCAAAAATTCACGAACCCGGTCATATCTTCGTCTGTTCGCGTCGTCGAAGGCATTCTAGATCGCTGTTCCTCTTCGACGTCCTCCCGGCCTTCCTTGAACGACTTGTGCCATCGTTTTACCTGGGCACTGGACAGAGATTGGTCCCCGTAAGCCTCCTTGAGTAGCCCAATGGTTTCGGTACTCGTTTTATTTAGCTTTACGCAAAATTTGATCGAGTAACGTTGCTCCAACGATCGCTGCATTTTTGCCACTGCAAAATCCTAATACACAAAATCCTAAAACAGCTTTCACGCGCGGAGCGGTTTCTAGTGGAAGGGGAAAGTCCAACGATAATTTTCCCCCACCAGCCGATTCGGTTAATCGCTTGGCAGACGCTCCGCGCGGGAAGTCACATTACTTTTCAATCAAACCCTGTACTTAAATTTACGTTCTAAACTTTTTTTGACATATTTTTTTTTTCGAAATTTTACAGGTATCTGTCCCCTTAATGCACATATACTTAAGAATACACACAGAAAGTTTAATATCGTTCCGGTGAATATTTTCGAAATTACACGCAAATTTCAAAAGGCGTTTCAGAGAGCTTGAAAGTTATTTTCAAAATTTAAACGCGTTTTTCTCAAAATGGAGTTTTCAAAGTCGGTGACCAACATTATTCCAAAACGGCTAAACTGATTAGTCTCAAATCTTAACACGAGCTTCTTAAATATATTTTTTAGTATTATAATATAATTAATGGAAGTTTTTTTTTCATCGATAAATATTTTTTTTATAAACAATTTAAGGCCCCAAGTTCGGTTTTTGAGAAACCGCCGTCTTGTAAAAAAAATTTATTTTGCTTATTCCTTCGATTAATGACTAGATTCAACATTACTTTAACGAAATCTGTTTGGTTTTTTTAATTTCAGAGGATCAAGTTCAGAGATATAGTGGCCACCGCAAAACGTCTGAGAAGAGCTCCCGCTTCAGCAGTAGCTCCTTTCCAAATAAATATTTTTACTAATACATACTACATCTTAAAATACCGTTAAAAGTAACATAATATGTATACAAATTTTTAGATCAATAAATTTAAAAGTATTCTCGGAAAAATTCTGGAAAATTCGCTTTTTTTCGGCCTTCTAACTGTATATAACCCCTTGGGGAGAGAAAAAAAACAGTGCTTGCTTTAATATTCTGGTATTTTTATTATAATTTGCAAGTAGTGTAGACATAGATGCCATCATAATAGAGCAATTCGTATATTTGTGTAACTCTAATTTGGTTGATTCCGGGTACGCTACGCACCGCGGACTAAAAACATTAAATTATTTGAAAGTTGCTAGTAAAATTCGTCGCCACTATACCATAAAAATGTTCTCATAAAAACCATCTACCTTTTGTTGGTACATAGAAACGTGCGTCCGTTATGACAATATGAGCACGAACCAAAATTGGTGTGGAGAGAATTCAGAAGGTGAGAACATCAGACCGTTAACAGTCTCTCAGCGATTTTGAAGGGATCAATTGATTTGCTGAAGTAAGAGAGGTGAGTGACAGCGATTTATTTGCGACAAAACAGAGATTGTGTGTTGATGTAAGAAAAAATCCACGTAACCATTGCTCATATTACTTCGTGTCTTTTTTCAAGAAAAACTAATTGGAATAGCGTAAGAATATGTGTGAAATGGGCAGGCACAATTCTGCTGCCGAATCCTCTATGACGTCTCAGCCGAAGTTAGCCTCACAATTTTGCTTCGGATGGGCAAACCTTGTAATCTATCATCCTTGCAAAATAACTAACTACGACTTAGAGAATATAAAAGGTGGTGCCTACCGAAAACCGATACTGTTTTAATGACGAATTTGACAATTGAGTAACGTCAGTACCGAAAATAAACAAACCCCTGTGTTTTTTGTGTTCGCGACTTATTCTATCATTCTTGGCTTTCCACTCACTTTCAGAAGACTTTAATGCTACGCCATTAGGCATAAGCTATTACGGCAGTCGGCTACCGGATTTATATCTGGGCCAAAAATAGCAGCAGCATTCCCCAAATTGGTAACATTTGAACTGATTAGCGTTTGAAGAGTTTTTATCACCCCTAAAAATGATCCGGGTTGTTCTCGTGAGAATTATACACCACGAAAATACCCTTGATTTTTTCTTAACAGAATAGGCAAAATAAACAGCGAAAAAATTTACAAAATGTCTTTTATTCTTTTAATTTGCTCCCTGTAAAGTTTACATTTTTTATAGAAAATATTAAATTTGAAACGATCAATCAAATTCTTCGAAACCATTAGGCCTGTTGAAAAGTAATGTATGCCTATGTACATATTCTGCAGGGACGCCGCAGGATGGTGTCCTTTCGCCTCTCCTTAGACTTGGTTCTAATGGTATAGGGACCGTTTCCTTTAGTCATAATTGAGATCTTGGAACGGTCATTTGCTGTACTCTGTCGCTGGGCTACCTCTTGTGGGCTCAGAGTATATTCTGATAAAACGGAGCTAGTGCTATTTACTAGAAAATATAATCCTCCAAACTATAGACTTCCCATATTAAATAACCACGTTCTTCCGCTTTCATCGGAAGTTAGGTATCTTGGAGTGATACTTGACTCCAAACTCTATTGGAAGCTCTACATTGAAATGCGGGTAAAGAAGGCCAGTAAAGCTTTTTACTCTTGCAAATCTGTGCTCGGCAAAGAAGGGGAACTCACGTTACAGGTCATTCTCTGGATGTACAAAACTGGAGAGGGTGCAAAGTACGGCTTGTGTTGGCATCACCGGAGCATGTGGAACTTGTCCCAGTGCTGCCCTACGTTTTATGTTAATTTCATCGCTGTTCGGAGTGCAATCAGGTTAAAGGAGGTTGGAGGCAATCTCTTAAAGGATTTGGTAGCGTTTTTAAGCAGTTAACACCGCATTTCTCTGAACTTCGTTCTTGAGGGTCCCGCCCGGGCAATCTTTCCAAGTAGGCAGGATTGGAACGAGGGGTAAATCTGTACGGATGCTGGTACCTCTGTCTTTACTGACGGTGTCACGATGGAATCGGGAGTCGGAGCAGGGGTTTTCACTAAATCAGCCAATTGACCTATTTCCTTAAAACTGGCGAATATTGCTAGTGTTTTTCAAGGAAAAGTCTTTGCGATCCAGCAGGTATGTAGAATACATACATAGAGAACGCGGGAGCGAGGGAGATATAAACATTTTTTCCGATGGTCAAGCCGCGATTAAGGCATTGACGACGCCATGGTGCAGATCGGAACTGGTCAACTCCTGTAAGGGGGATCAGAGTTACAGGGCATAGGAATATAGCGGAAAATGAAATTGTTGAATAGCTTGCCAGGATGGGATTGATTGAATTGGCCTCAGAGACCTCCTACCCGGTTATCGGCATCTCCCTGACTGTTGCTAAAGGTCAATTGTACAACTTATTTCTTTAAGAGAAGGAGTCTTGTGAGCCTTTTTCAAGAAAAGTGTCGTTAAAAGACATCCAAAGAATGCAGTAGCATTAAAAACTGCAAAAATTGAGGAATGACAGAATAGTCCGAGCGAATTAGGAGAGAAGCCTGCAAAATGTTATTGAAGCTAAAGCTATTTAACAAATATTAAATTAATCAAAAAATTACGTACTCACATCATGTATTTAATAAAAATAAAGTCAGTTTTAAAGTTTGTAGGTAAAACAGTTTATCGACAGTGTCGAAATACTGTGCTATTTATTTTTGTTGCTTTAGTTGTTTTTTTTCCACAGAATTTGAAGTATTTTTTTATTAATTCCCTTTAAATGCTGTGAATAAATATGAATCACTACAAAAAAGGAGTCAAACATAAATAAAGAGTGCTATTTTTGCTATTACAGTCGAAAACTAAGTTTATTGTCTATGTCAAAAGTCATTACAGACTGTACATATTTTGAGATTAATTTGGATTTTCTTCCGTGTAAAAAATTTTGATTTTGTCACCAAACAGAACTGACTACATAGTTCAATTTCCTTTTCTTATTTCTTCACGCTTAATTTCTTCAATTCTTAAGGGGTCCCGGTGGTCTAGAGCTCTAAAATTTAGGGTATTTTCAGGAATTGTTTTTTACAATGAAAAAAAAAAAACGAAAAACGATATTTACATTTTTTTGGCTTTTTATTTAACTTCTATTACATACAAAAATGAAAAAATGAAAAAACAAATTTATTTTAATAATTGTAAAAATGGCGCTGAAGTCGACCCTCCCGAAAAATTGGATCTGGACGGAGTTGTCCATTTTGGCACTTCTATTTATCTGAAACACAAAAACCAAAAAAATTATTAATCAGTATGACTGTAGATATGTCCCGTACTAGAATAAAAAATAAAATTGACAAAATGGCGCGGTTTTGAATTTTCACTTTAAAAATCGGGTATTTTCAGTTTTTTAATCAAAAAAATACGAAATAATTGAAATAAAAATATGATTATAGTGCGGGCGATTGCCATTGATGTTGCGAGCAACATATTAAAATTTCAACGATTCGGTTGAATAATTTCTGGAGTTGTCCAGGCCGAAAAATCCGTTTCGAGATAAATGAGTTTGAAGTTTGAGGTACAGGAGCGCTCGGACCGCTCTCTACCTAGTTGATAGGCTGTATAAGCTATAATATTGGGTATTTCCGCATGAAAATTTCACAGTATATTCTTAAGATACTATACTTTCGAAATATCGAAAAAACAGAAAATGGAGTTTTTGAAATTTCTAGACATTTCTGTCCCCTTAAGTAGTTTCTAAATTTTTCAGCTGTCATTCGGTACATTTTACAGATTTTCTTTGATAAAGGCGAAAATGCAAGCCAGGCCGTTTAAATTGTGAATGGTATTTATGGTGTCGATATTTCAAAAGCTAATTATGTCAATAAAATCACAGAAATAATCAAAGCTGGCCGGCATGCTAGTAGGCGCAGCATCCCCTAGGAGCTAAATATCGACCATAAAACAGTTTTAAGCCATTCACGCAAAAATAATGGATTTCCTTTCCCTTAAACTAATATTATAAGGATTTTTTCCCACAGGGTGAGTCTTTCAGGCGATCGCCAGCGTTCATCAATTAGTACTAGTAAAATAATAAAATAATTAGTTAAACCAGTCGACATGAAGAATATTTTTGTATTTGAATATTAGATGCAATAGGCCTCAATGAAATTCTATTTTTCTCGCTACTCAATCGATAAACATCCGCTACAAGTAACCCGCTGATTTCGGTTTCAGCTATTTTTATTTCTATTGATCTTCTAAGGCACCTTTTGCTACATCCAACGACTCGACGCGACAAATATGAAATGTGTAAAATTTTAAAACCAATATGTGGCGATTGCTTGACGCTTGCCCACTGATTCTCCAAATGCTTTGCACCCCATTCTAAAGTTCAGCTCATAAAGTTTAAGACTATCTGTTTATTATCATAATTTTTTAATCGAAAAAAAAAAAATCTATATTCCAATATTCCTCTCTTCCATGTGATCGCAAATTGTTTTTCGATATGTCTCGTGAGTAAATAAACAAAATATCTTGCGAGCACGCAATTCACTACACACATAAAGTTGTACATACTCGTACATACGTAAGTACGTTTGTGCGGCGATCGAGATTATTGATCGACGTTGTTCCGGACGGCTGGCCGGCCGGCATTGCAACGTTTACGGTGGCCCACAACGCTCAACGTTGAGTTGTGTCTTCGTTGGCATAAGGATAAGGGGATGAGAGTGTAGATGTGCACATCTTGCAGGAAATAAATTCCCAGGCCTGTTGCGCGTTGCATTCATTGCAACACCACCCGTTCATTTCGTTCGCTGGCCAATTACGTTCGCGATGATCGCGTTGATCATGTCGATATTACTGATAATTATGTTCGTACGATGCTAAAGATAATTTTAAGTATTATAATTTATGTTCACACTTTCGTATGTTACATCTGTGTATGTACGCATGTGCTTAAATGTGTATAAATTTGGCATGTTTGTGTATGAAAAGAAACATTTTGTAAGGCATAGTCGTTGTTTCGTGTTAGGGTCGACGCTATCTTTGTGGCCACCAAATGGTCGCAGCGGTTATAATTATATTATTATTTCCTTTGCAGTGTTATTTATTATTTTTGCTTGAATTTGTGTGATATTAGTGTTTCTTTGCCGTTGGGATTCTGTAATTTTGTGCTTTCATAAGAAATTATACAGGGCAATTAAGCAGGCCACAGACGGAAAACAAATCGAAAAAAGCGTTTGAAATTTGAACAGAAGGACACGTTGTGTGGCGCTGTTGGTGAACCGAACGAAAATTGACACAATTTTTTGTCAACTTGCAATCGGTTGCGTTTGTGTGACGAAGTTGTCAATTACAATTCGCCTTGAATCTATTAAACTCTGTGGCAAATTACAATACGTCAGTATAAGTACGCCATAATTTCAATACTGTCGTGTAAATGATCAGCCAAGTAAATTATTTTCAAACGATTGCCGATTAAATCACGGGAATGTCTACGGAGAGGCACGCGCGGTGCCAATATTAACATTCTCTCTGACAGTCAATCAGCTCTAAAATCGACGGATAACTTCTCATTCAAATCAAGGTTGGTCTGATAATGTTTTAAAATCCTTAACACTCTAGCATCAAGAAACTCTGTTTCCTTGGTGTGGGCTCCGGGACATGAGGGGCATGCAGGGAATGAAATTGCGGCCACTTTAGCGAAAAAGCGGGCAAACACTCCCTTCATAGGTCTTGAACCTTTCTGCGGGGTAAATAACAGCTTCAAAAGTGCCTTTCTACGTGAGCAAGAACAACGAGGCCTAATGGACTACTGGAGAGCCTAATCGGGCATGCGGCAGTCGAAAAGACTCATACTCGTAGATCCAGAATGGATAAAGGCAGAAGCAATCCTTAACCTAAGCAGAAAGGACATACAACTTTACAGTAAACTACTAACAGGACACTGTAAACTTAATTATCAAATGAAAAATATAGATGCGATAGAAAACGATTCCTGTAGACTCTGCAAAGAAGCACAAGAAACAGTAGAACACGTTCTATGCGACTGCACAGCAGTGGCACGACGCGCAATAATTTGCCTGGGAAATGGGGCTACAGATCCAAACCTCCTGGTAGAAATCAAGCCTACAGCCTAAAACGGTTTGAGTAGGCTACATGGCTGCACAATAGATCTCTTCGGGTCGCAATGCACAAACAGCCAATCAATATTAATAAATCACGGGAACACATTATTCCACATACATTAAGTGAGCCCAAAAATTAATAGGCTTAGCAATTTATTTTCTTCCACTTTGAAGTATCTGAATGTAATATATAACAATAAATTCTTGAACTTTGTGGTCGGAAATAATAATTATTCAGACAGATTTTGGATTGAATCTGGGAAAGACTATATAATTCCTCCCGGTAAATCGAACGAAAGGCAACATTGTCGATTTTGCAAGATTACTGATTTTAATTAGTACACTACGCTCGAGTTGATTTGCGAACTGGGTGTTAGATATACATACGAGTATATGGACCTTTACATAATACATCATTTGTTATGTGTTCGGCGGAGCTCTCCAATTTTTGACAAGCGTCTTGAGATTCTCCTACAAATAAAAGGCACTACAGTTTTATGCCGACTTCAAATGGTTCATGAGTTTTCATGAGTTTTATGAGTTACTTTCTCATCACATTCGGAACTTACCATTCTTTGCCAGGGGCGCACAGAAAAAAAGTTTTATGCCCACTTGAGGGCATAGTCCCTGTTTCAAAGTGCTAATGTAAGTACATATGTCTTTTTCACTTAAGATATCAGGTCAGTCCATTAGTTCGTGCGTATTTTACACATAATTTCACTTTTGTACGATTTTTGCATACAAAAAATTATTCGCGGAATATAACGGAACTATTTATATTTTCTTTGATATATTGTGCATTCAACAAGTGATTTTAATCGCGGATAGAAGCACGTGTTGTTAAAAAGAAAAATTGAATCTTCGAACTCGTATAAGAGGCATATTTTGTATTTTTTTTATAAAAGTGGTAAAAATGCAACAACTGCTGCTGCAGAAATAAACACTGTTCATGGAGAGGATACCGTGAGTGTAAGAACTGCGAAAAGTGGTTTTCAAAATTCCGAAGTGGTAACTGCGACGTGGGGGATGACCCGCTTGCTGGTCGTCCTGAAGTCTTTAACTCCGACGCCTTGCTCGAACTCGTAGAAGCTGAGCCAAATTTGACAGTCGATATGATAGCTCAGAGGATAAATTCTTCGCATGGAACAGTTCACAGGCACCTGGTTTAGTTGGGAAAAGTTTCAAAGCTGGGAAAATGGGTTCCGCATAGACTTTCCATCGCCAACCTTCAGCAGAGAGTGAATGTGTGTTCTCAGCTGCTGCAAAGGCTTGAAAATGAAAGTTTTTTGAACCGTATCGTTACTGGTGATGAAAAATGGGTCCTTTACAATAATCCTTTTCGCAAACGCCAATGGTTAGATAAAAATGAAACACCAGAACCGACCCATAGAAATGACCTTCATCCCAAGAAGATTTTTCTGTCTATTTGCTGGGATATGGCCGGTATTGTTTATTATGAACTTCTGGAACCAAACCAGACGATAACTGCTGATTATTATTCCCATCAGCTATCAAACCTGAATGAAGCACTTAACAAAAATCTGAACGAGCTCGAATGGGAGCTAATGCCGCATCCACCATACTCTCCGGATATTGCAACTTGTGATTATCGCCTTTTCCGTGGACTTCAATCCCATATTAACAACAAGAACTACTCCTCAAAAGAAGCTATAAAAAGGGATATCGAAGCGTATTTTGGCTTCAAGGACAAACAATTTTTTGAACAGGGAATTAAAAATTTGCCTAATTGTTGGGAAGACATTGTAAATAATGAAGGAAAATATATTATTGATTAATAAATACTTTAAACATCTTTTTTATTAATTTTAAAACCACCTTTAAAAAACGCACGAACTTATAGACTGACCTGATACTTTGACAAGTGTAACAGAGCGGGCCAGTCGTCTTTTCTCATGCTAACCGGCACCAGTTCAACACACCCAGGGAAGCCAAGACCTTCTACACCTGATATTTCCAACGCAGAGGAGACTTTCCTCTTCCTCTACTACCACCAGCTGGTGATGAATAATTTCAGAGCCGGAGTATTTGTATCCATTCGGACGATATGACCTAGCCAACGAAGCCGCTGAATCTTCATTCGCTGCCTATGTTTATGTCGTCGTAAAGCTCATACAGCTTAACGTTCCATCGCCTGCGATATTCGCCGTTGCCAACGTGCAAACTTCTCAAACTATTCTGTAGAGTACTCCACACACTCCAAGCGTTGGCAAAAATCCAAGCTTCTGCGCCATGCAATAGGGTGGGCATGATGGGAGCTTTATAAAGTGTTAGTTTAGTTCATCGAGAGAGGACTTTACTACTCAACTGCCTACTTCGTCCAAAGTATTACTTGTTGGCAAGCGAGATTCTCTGTTGGATTTTAAGGCTGATATTTTTATCGGAGTCAATGCTGATTCCCAAATATAATAAATAAAATCTTTTAGTTGGTAAGTAATTAGTTGGTATGTACATCTTTGAAAAGCGTAAGACCTAATATACATACATACATACGTGTCACATTTGGTCATGTAGCATGCAAAACCACTTTTACAAGGTAATACGAGCATATACAATTAATATTATTCATATTCGATACCTATTAAATACTCTGCTGCTGTCATATTGAAAATATCATTTTGTTGTTAATTTTGTGATTTAGAGGATACTTCGTGTTCAAGTCCTGCCTTCAACATCTCGCTCTTTTTCGTGTCCTAAATCGATTTCAAAGTTAGATAGTTGAGTAAAAAGTTAAATCTCATGGGAGATTTTCCTTAATTCGATTGGAGCTGGTAGTTTGTAGTACCAGTTTTCGATATAAAAATTATTATAATTTAAAAAGTAAGTTCCATAAACCGGATCTACCAAATCTCTAAAGTTGAGTTATTGAGCCAATACTCAACTCAACAAATACTCAGTTTTGCATTTTAAATGTGCAAACAAATCGAGGAGCGCTCGAAATCGGCTTGGATTCTTTTTAAAAGCTTCAGATGAACAAATATTAGGCACACTAAGAGTCGACATACATACATAATTGTAAAATCATAGTCGACAACTAGTTCTGATAAGCGCCTCACGCGTTATTCTGCTAAAAGGGCCACAGAAGGCGTCATAAGACGAATTGTCGGTAAATAATTTGGAAAATTATCGCCATATTAGACAAGTTTTTGAAATTTACGAGTCTTTCCCCGCCAGAAAAATTCCTCACGCACGTTTAAAGTCATTGCCATCGCGTGTCACGGAAGATTTCGCTACCATCGCAATGAAAGAATGTGTGCACACATGTATTGCTACATAAATATACATACATATGTACATATGTATGTACATATGTATGTATTTACTTAAAAGAGACACATCTTTTTCGTGATTAAAGATCGTTCCCTTCTCGTCGCCATCTCGATCCGGGCCAGTATTTCATCAAAGCACTAAAACATTTTTTTTGTATTTCAATTCTAAAGAAATCACTTTCATTCTCGTATTAGCCCCTTTGGTTCCTCGTCAACAAACTTACCTCGTTCAAGGCTGCTAATGCCAATATTTCTTCTTACCAAATTTTTCCTGCCACATCAAGTAAACAATGAAAGATCACCCCAATTTTCGAGCCATCATCGACATCGTACGTCACACGTTGATATCGTCGACGATGTTGGCAGCTACTATACATATCTATGCATGTACCATATGTACGTATGTATGTATTTGTATAAGCTAACATTGATAGTACCGGCATCCCCATAGCCCAACAGTCCGACAGCAAGACGAACGGACATGATTTACACATGTTTACAGCACAATCAAAAACGGCGGCAACTTCAGCTACACATCCGCACCAACAACAGCCACAGCATCAATTGACGTAGCAATAACAGCAACAATTCTATGTAACAATTCATCAAATAACAAGCAACAGACGCCGAATGAGGCGGAATGCTCCCAGTGCCTTTTTAGTCGCTTACATATGAACAATATTTGCATATAAGTATGTATGTATGTACGTAATATCTGCAGATCACTGTTTGTGTGTATGTAGACAAGCACATTGTTGTAGAGCACTCACACTCCATTCGATTGCTGTGTTTGACTGAGTAAAATGTGGTTGCTGTGGCTTTGAGGGAGAGTAATTTTGAGCACTTTGCCGGCAGCAACGTCGACGGTGGTCGCTGCAGCGTTGCATAAGCAGCTACGCATCAAAAGTTAAAAGCTGCGGCGGCTCATTGGGTGGTCCCTTCACTTTACCACGATATGCATACGAGTATAAAAGCATGTGCTTAAGCTCATATGCACATGCATATGTATGGCTGTATGAGTGTAGTATGTACGAGCATATGTGAATGAAAGAGCTGGTTGGCGCGCGGTGGCATAGACATAAAAATTTAATACCATCTTTCAATTGTGGTCGCTGCGCTTTTTTGATAGTTTTAGCAGTCGATGGTGTTGTTGTTGGTTGGATTACCGCTGCCGACCGATCTTTAGCTGACAACAGCATTAAAATTGCTGCTACGCTTCCAAACACACTACACTTTGCTGTTGCTGATGCCAACAAAACTGACTGACGGCGACGGCGAACTTCAATTGAACATCTCAGCTGTGGAATAGGCAAACCAGAAACCAATACCAAAAATTAAAAAAAACAAGAGGCAACCGAGTAATATCAGCAACAACAGCAGCTATAGAAAACAGTTCAAGATTAACGCAATTGAACACGAGTGACTTATCGAAATCTATTTTGCTCACTAAAACGAAGCGCGATGGATGCCCTGATGGATGAACGAATGGATTTTCTTTGAATGACGCGAGATTTTCGTCACTTCTGAAATATGTATGTATGTATGCGCATGGCGCGAGTATGTTGATATGTTAAAATGTGTTATTCGTTTATCCAAGCAGATATTCTACATTAAGGCGACCCATATGGATTCTAAAATCTGCTTCACAGTATAGAGTATTCGAGGGCAGGTAAATGTAAGCCTAGAGAGCGACCGAATATCGACTTTTAAGGCCGAACTGAAGCGCGTCGATCTTCGGCCAATTTCAGCTATTTGAAGCTGTAAAAGGAGCAGGGGAAAGCATATCGCAAGATGTTATTGATAATTTAATACCTTAGATGCCTAAAAAACGCGCTGCAGTCATCCAAAATGAGATATTTTCTACGAAATATTAGCATAGAAACGTATTTGTTAGCACCAATAAAGCGGGTGCTTTAGTTTTGTCCATTGAGTTTTTGACTACTATGAACTATGATATTTTATGTTAAACTTTTGAAATAAAAAAAGTTAGTCACAATTATGCTGTTTTACCAAAAGTGAGAATATAAATAAAAATTAAATGCAAACAAATTTTATTTCTGATCTCGTTGTCTTGAGATAGTCAGCAATCGCAAAAAATGTGCTAGGGGATCCAAGATTTGGCCATTATGGTACATGAATTTAAATATATATAATATATATAATTGACGCTTACACTCTTTTTGGGGGTTTGACCAAGCTCCTCCTCCTATTTGTGGTGTGCGTTTTGATGTTATTCTACAAATGGAGGGACCAACAGTTTCAAGCCGACTCCGAACGGCGGATATTTTTTATGGCAGAAATACTCTCGGAGGTTTGCCATTACCTGCCGAGGGGCAACCGTTATTACAAAATACTTTTTCTTCATTTTTGGTCTTTCACCGAGATTCGAACCTACGTTCTTTGGTTTTGCTCTTAGTGAGCCTAATATTTATTCATCTGAAGCTTTTGACAGAAATCCAGCCCGATTTCGAGCGCTCCTCGATTTGTTTACACATTTAAAATGTAAAGGTGAGTTTCTGCTCAATAACTCAACTTTATGGAACACTCGTTTTATGGAACTTACTTTTTAAATTTTAATAATTTGTACACCGAAAACTGGTACTACAAACTACCATCTTTTGAAACTCCGATCCAATTAAGGAAACCCTCCCATGAGATTTAATTTCTTATTCAACTATTTATTTATCATAACTTTGAAAGCGACCAAGGGCGAGGTATCGAAAGCGGGTGTTGGGCAAGAAGAATATGGAATTTATATTCTTGTCTTTCCTTGTAAAAGTGGTTTTGCAAGCTCTATGGCCAAGTAGGTCTTACGCTTTGCAAAGATGTAAATACCTACTAATTACTTGAAGTAGTATGAGACTTTATTAATTGGGAACCAGCATTAGCATCGATAAAAATATCAGCTTTGAAATCCAACAGAGAATCTCGCTTGCCAACAACTGATACTTTGGACTAAGTGGGCAATTGAGTAGTAAAGTCCTCTCTCGACGAACAAAACTAAACTTTATAAATTTCTCATCATACCCGTCCTACTGTATGGCGCAGAAGCTTGGACTTTTGACAACGAGGCATGGCTTGGAGTGGGGAGTGAAAAAAGGATTCTGCGGAAAATTTTTGAAAGTTTGCACGTTGACAGCGGTGTAACAATGAGCTTTTCTTCATTTTGGTGTTTCACCGAGATTCAAACCTCCGTTCTCCCTCTCAATTCCGAATGATAGTCGCGCACCAACCCAATTAAAAAACAAATGTCATTAATGGTTCGCCACACAAATAATAAGAGTGCCCTATTAATTAGAATTTTCGATGTTTTATTTCTGTTTAAAATCCGATACCTCTAAATCGATCACCTTTTACTTATGTTTCTTTTCATGCCTCAACTCAATTACTGAGTTTTTAAGTACTAAAAAAGTAAATTCCCACATTAAGGACACTCCTAATGAGCATAACATAAACACAAATTATTGCTTATACATATAAAAGATCTATGTTAGGTGTCTAAGTTTATGAACGCAAAATTCTTTGCTCGAAATCAAAGGAAAAAGTGCGGCGAGTAATTGGAGATCATCAAGTGAAAGAGATGATCCATGACGGTTGAGCGAGGTGTTGAGAGAGCAATTTTTTCGTTTTTTTTGTTATTTATATACCTACATGTAAAATTATAAATTTAAGTTAACTAAAACCACTCGTATGTAAATCAATATGTAAGTCTGCTAAATAAGTTAATCTTTAAAAAGTATGTTGCCTTTAACTCGCAATTTCACACGTAATTCTAATTTTGAGCAAGAAAATTCAACTCATTCTAGTCTACTCAATGTTGGATTGTTAACTAGAAGACCCACGTACTCAGAATGTTATTGGCTCCATCTTGACTCTTTTAAGCTAGAGAGAGGACTGTACTGCTAAATTGCCTACTCAGTATTGGGTTGGGGAATAAGTTCGCATCGTTTTTACCGAAGACTTTCATTTAAACAAAAAACAGTAAATATATCAATTAATCCATTACATACATATATACTCGCCGTTGCTTTTTACAACCTCTCCCACCTCTCGACCAATTTGTTGATGCCGTTCCGCCAAAAATCGCCTGGTCTGGTGTCAAATAAGTTGTTGAGTCAGTTTTGAGCATCTTTGTTATCGAAGGTAACGCCCTTCATACCGTTTGAGAGGGAGCGGAAAAGATGGTAATCGGTCGGTGCAAGGTCCGAGGAATACGGCAGATGCTACAGGTTCTCCCATTCGAGCTCTTGGAGTGACTATTCGGTACAAAAAGCGCTGCTTCTGGCCGCGTGTTGCTTCATGGTGGGCGAGATGCTTAGAAGCAGTTTGAAGGCGACTTTCTTTGTTTTTTTCCCAGGCTCCCAATTTCTCGGTAAATCTCATTGAATGAAGGTGATTGAGAATCGTCTTATGATCGTAGCTCATTTTTTCCGCCAATTCACGCCTTCTTTCAAAAGTGATATCAGACGTTCTTCATCGAATTCAGAAGGCCTTCCGCTGCGGGACGTGTCATCGACGACAAAGTCGCCATTTTTGAACTTTGCAAACCATTTCCGTGCTATAGACTGGGACACTTTCTCCATACACATCGCAAATGTCCCCGGCTGCTTCGGCAGCCATTTGACCTCTATGAAAAGCGAAGAATAGCAGGTGTCGAAAATTTTGATTTTTGCCACCTGGGTACTCCATTTCAAAGCCTCAAAATTAATACAAGTTAAATAACTCAAAAATAAAATTAACATAGTTGTGTAGAGCAGAAAGAATTCTATCGAATGAATACTTACCCCTTGCCGAACAGCAAAAGATTGGCCAAGGAATTGTAAAATAAAATAAAATAAAAACCGCTAAAGAGACTCTTTATTGGATTTCCAAGCTGTTATCGGTGTTAATGCTAGTGCCTAGATAAACGAAGTCTCTTACAATCTCGAAATTATAACTGTCAACAGTGAAACAGTGACGCGGGTGCCGATATTCGAGTTTGGTAACAGGAGGTATTTCATTTAGTCCTCGTTCAGCGATAGACGCATTTGCTTTGCTCCTTTATGCAGTTTGGAAAAGACAGAACTAACAGCGCGTTTGTTCAGACCGATTATTTGAATATCATTCGCACAACTTAGCCCCACGTTTTTCGCTCGTGCATTTACATATTTGTTGGTGGCGGAAAAAGTAAAAAAAAAAATCTTTTAAAGCAATCTAGAAAAAGAAGCGTTCAACATATATTACATATAATATATTCATATGTATGTATGTACCTATGTGTTTAACTACATACATATACTATATCGATATTGTAAGCATCACATAGAGTCGGAAAAAGTTAAATTTGTTGATTCATTTGCAATGGCGTAAAATTTTATGTATTAAAAGTAAATTAAGCAACTGAACTCGGCTGATCGATTTTTTTGAAGGTCAATTACCATGCGAATTGGACTTTCATCCGGTAGAAATATATTTACTAAGTGCCTAGAAAGTGTGTACATACATGCACATGCATATTTATCTACCCATATATGTATGTATGTACATACATACAAGTAATTGAATCACTGAAATACTTTCCGCTGTCTGTAACCTGTGCTCATCTGTGGCATCTCATTCGCGCATACTAAAACTGCTCAACGCAACAAAAACACATTATTGCCGAAAGTTTGCCGAAATACAGTTTCGTCATTGTTGTTTCAGCTAAAATAGCAGCCAAATAGGTAGAAAAGAAATGTAAGCGCAAAAAAATTAAAATTCAATGTGATAAACAATGGCTAGTTATCACCTATTTACGAATTTGCCCTACGTGAAGCTGGAGAATATCACTGTTCCACATATGCATGGAAAATTACGAAGATTCACTTTCGCTGCTTTGTTGTTGAGGTAGCGCCAATGTTGAAGATGCCGCATGCTACTGGTACTCTTGGTGGCAATTAAGAAAAAGGCGCACATGCAATGCCAACTAATTTTACGATTATATTTCAGCTTCTCCTTTTTTCAGTGTTAAAAAACGCCTAGAGTAAACAAAAAGCAACTATTTTCCACATCGTCGTTTTTTTTTTATGGTACATCTGTGTAACGCGTGGCGACTTGGTGAGTGCGATGGGCGAATGCATGCACGTGTGCTCATCCGCGACCGCATAGTTTCCAGCAGCCTTAATCATCAGTGAAGCAGCGTCTGGCTGTGTAGTTTGGAGAGTAATTATTTTTCATAGCCGAAATCCGTTTGCTTGGCTCTTTAATCAACAAATGTTTGTAGTTATGTATGTGTGCATATACTAGTAGTCTGCACTATCTGTCTGCCATACGTCCATATATACACACACACATTCATGCATATACGGTTCTCACTCGCTGGGGGTGCCGCTTCGGCACTTGTACATTTCGAATCGGACCAAGCATGTGCCGTTAGCGTAGGCTCCACCGCCAAGTGAGCAGGTTCTCCGTGGTGATCAGCTCTGCTCTTGCTCTGCTCTGCTCCGCTCAATTTATCTGCCTATACGAATTGGTTTAATTATTACTTTCCTTTTAATATAAACATTTCTAAATTTAGCACAAATCATTTCACTCCTTTTTTTAGCATTTTTTGTTTTAAAATTTCCTTTTTTTGTTTGTGAGCAAAAGAAAATTTACATTTACGAGTATGTTGAGTATGTTGAGTACGTTGGGCACGTTGAGTTCGACAATGCTTTATGGCTTTGAAATTTTGATGGTAAAATAGCACTTTTTCCTAGTTAATGTGCACCGTTTAATGGTTTTGTTGCGCAGAGCTTTGGAAAATGAGCTGTTTATGAAATGTCGTAAATCTAGTGTGGGACTGAAGTTATGCTTTGATTTCTTCAGCCGTATTTCTCGGAAAATTTCTGAAGTGTGAACGCAATCAATTATAGTAGCACTAATAAAATCCTTCTCCTCATAGCTTCTGACAAGAGTCTGCAGGTGCGTGGGAAACAACTAAATGGAATAAATGTAAAGTATGTTTGTATGACAAAAGTGACTGCTTTATGCAACCCATCGTTTTGTAAAAATCCTGCTGAAAAATGATGCCAAACTCATCATGTCAATTTAAACTAATTTGATCCAGGGCTTAGTTGATTCTATCAGCCTCACACAAACGGATATATTAATTCAAATACAAGTACATACAAGGTGTATTCAAAAAATAAGGCAAATTTTCGTTTTTCTCAAAAAATATTTATTTATTCATCAATTTCTATTTTATCTCCTTTAAAGTAGTCCCCCGCAGACATAATTCACTTGTGCCAGCGTTTTTTCCAATCCTTGAAGCAGTTCTGATATGCACTTTTTGGTATGTCCTTGAGCTCTCCCAGCGTTTTTATCTCCTCAATCGTCGCAAAACGCCGTCCTCTCATGGGTCTCTTCAATCTTGGAAACAGGAAATAGTCAAATTTGGCATGATAACGGTGTTGTTTTTGGCCAAATTATCTCTCACAAGCGAAGATGAGTGAGCAGGTGCTTTAACATAATGCAAAGCCATGTATTTTTTCTCAATTCCGAGCGTTTTTTCGTATTGCTTCACGCAAACGGCGCATATCTTCAATACTCTTTATTTACTGTACGACCTTGTGGTAAGAACTCCTGATGCACTACGCCATGGTAATCGACGGCTATGAGCAAAACCTTGAGATTTGATTGAACTTGGATGGTTTTTTTGGTCTTGGCTCTCCTGAACTTTTCCATTGGGACGATTGGGTTTTGGTTTCGATGTCATAACCATACGAGTATACCCATGATTCGTCCCCAGTTATGACCCTTTTAAGCAAATCTGGATCATCGTTGACGTCATTCAACAATTCCTGAGCGATGCTCATGCGACGTTGTTTTTGGTCAAAATTCAGCAATTTTGGAACGAACTTCGCTGCCACACGCTTTATGCCCAACATTTCCGAAAAGATTGCATGGCATGAACCACCCGTTATGCCGTCATTCTCAGCAACTTCCCTAATTGTGACTCGACGATTCTCCATAACAATTTTCTTTACTTTGCGATGCGATTCGTGTCTTCTAGCCAACCAGTAAGCATTGGAATAACACCTGTTAAATGCATCGAAACCTATACCAGTAGCCCGAGTCTGTAAGAAATCGACCAAATTGTCTATTACAATGACGCACCAACGATGCGATCCAAGTTGCTCGATTGGTTGAACAAAAATGTTTCTGTGAGTATTAATCGAAAAAATGGGGAACAGTGGGGGAAATGGTCGATTGGCGTCGACAAGAAATGCGAATGAAATTGAATCAACAATTGTTTGTGCATTGAAAAAAGTAAGCAAGAAAATCTTAATGTATACGAGTATATAGAAAATATAATATTGATAAATAACTATTTGCACTCCTGCAAAAATGTGCAACCATTTCGGGTTGTTCTAAATAAGTAGGAAGTGCGCCCGACGTTTGTACTTGGGAAAGCGGCATACCATATTAATATACCTAAATGAATACACTGCCAATGACTCTGTATTGGTCTGGTTTGCTCGGAGACACTGGACATCCGTATATAGCGGTTGTTAATGGATGTGTGTTTGAGAGAAAGATTCTGCGGAGGATATTTGGGCCTTTGCACGTTGGTGACGGCGAGTTACGAGCGATGGAACAATGAGTCTTACGACGAGCGACTTCTTAGGCTAGGTCATGTCATCAGAATGGATGTAAATACTCTATATCTGAAATTGTTCGATGCGGTACCAGCTGATAGTAGCAGAGGAAGAGAAAGACCTGCTCTGCGTTGGAAAGATCAGGTGGAGAAGGACTTGGCTTCTCTTGGTGTGTTCAACTGGCACCGGTTAGCGCGATAAAGAGAAGACTAGCGCGTTTTGTTAAACTCGCCCAAAATCGCGTAAGCGGTTATCGCGCCAATCAAAAAAAGAAGAAATTGCAAGTCCATTATATGTCCACTTAGAGAATATAGCAAAAAAGTGTAAAAAGTACCGACTAAAAAATCTGTGTTTCTATAGCCTCATCCGTAGTGGAACATGGGAAACCAATAATATACTCTGACTTAAATAAACAGGAAAAAAGTAGAGTTCCATAGATTACAAAATTCGTTCCTTGCTTGTGTTATAAAGTATGCACATACCTACATATATGTATGTATGCATCTGGAGTTTTTTTTAGCTGCATGAGAACTATTGATATCTATAACAATGGCTTGACAGCTGAGAATGGCAAACTGTGTTGACATTTCTGTTCAGTAAGGTTTGACAAGTCAGAACAACGCTTCCAACTTTGAAAAAATAAATAAATCTGTTCGCGAAGTACATTCAGCACTGGCGGCATCATCGGCTATTATTTTTTTCGAAATAAGGATGGTAAATGGCGAGCGCTATCGATAGGTATGCTGACTAAATTTTTGTTTCTTCTTCTTAGCATCACAGTTCTTGGTGAACGATTCCTTCATTCACAACCTTTCGCCACCCTTATCTATCTAAAGCTACCTCCTGCCACCGCCGAACGTTCAACTTTGTCTCGCTCAAGGTCATCTCCACGTCTACGAGCCATCTCTTTTTCGGGCGTTTTCTTCTTCGGTCTCCAACAGGGCGCAATTCAACTGCTTTTCGAGTTGTTCTATCCTTGGGCATTCTAAACATGTGTCCAAGCCATCTTATTATCTGAGATTTAACAAATCTTATCACAGTGTCGTGTTTTGATAAAAGTTCCAGCTCATGATTACATATATCTTATTCGACAAGTACCGTCCTGCAGACTTATTGTCCATAAAAATCGTAAATTTTTTCTTTCGAATACTATTAGCTGATTAATGTCAGAATTTTTTAGTGTCCATGTTTCCAAAAACAAAATTTAGCATCAGCTAAACATCGACCACATTTGGCTCCAACAAGGCGGCGCAACTTGCCGTGCAGCGCGCTTAACAGTCGATTTATTGCAATATTCAAGCTACCACTGACGGCATGCGGCCAGATTTGTTGGAAAAAGTAGTCGAAAATTGGGCTGATCGAATGGACCATGTAACTCGTAGCCGCGGCGCACATATGCCGGATATCGGATTAAAAAAATAAGTGCCATGAAATTATCTGCCAGATTATAATAAAAAAAGTTCTCAAGCTTTTAAAAAAATACGAGATATATGTACATATATTTATAACGAAATGTATTCTACCTTAACCCTTTCGGTACGGAAAGCCGCTAACGGAAATACAAATTATTTTATATGTTTAATAGTTGCAATAGGTGAAATAAAAGTCTTTTGTCCCATCAAAATTGTATCCGGTTAAAAAGGGGCGGTGGGAGGGGCTGGGACATATATGTCCCCTCAGTATTTTTATGGACGCATTTGTCTCGTTTAGTATTTTATGATCCATTATCGTTTTATATAAAAGTTTGTTTTATTATGAATTCAACATATATTTAGTTTCAGTAAAGTGAAAAGAAGAAAACAATGAGCAAGTAATACAGTATAAAAAAATTGGTTTTTACTTATGGTAAGGAGCAAACAAGAATACTTATGGGACACATACGTCCCACCAGGATAAAAATGCCAGTAGTTTTTTATATAACACAAAAACTTTTACTCACTTACCTCAATATACAATAATAATAGAGCACTAGCACAATAAATAAATATATTTTCAGTAAACTTTGAAGAAACCACGAAAAATCGCGAAAAAACCTACCACTTGCAAAATTCGCGTTCACTTTTGCGTTTGTTTTTTGACTAATGAACACGTGTTTACCATTTAACTTCAAATAACGGAAGGAAATACCGTTAAAAATGGCATTAACTACGAAATGGGATAAATAAAGTCCATTAAATTCGCTTAATTTCCCTAGGTATCTTCAAACATGTGCCGGGACATATAAGTCCCGTTCGGACCGAAAGGGTTAAGGGTGAAGGCCAAGTGAGAATATTTCATTTCATTTGCTTACAGCAATTTTTCAATCGAGTATTCGTCAGTTGTCGATCCACAGTTGCTCATAGTTTGTCTCCACCATAGTCCCGATTTACACACAGATACATCTGGCAGGGAGACACTGGATATTTTCTTCTGATGTTTCATTCGTGATCACTCGGGCAAAATTGTTTTCTTGTTATTGCAAAATTTGTTGCTTGTCGCGTTTACTTCTTTAGCATCTTTTGTCATTTCTCATATTCGTGCAGCCGTACATTTTGTGATTTTATAAAGTGAAGAAAATAATTTGTTTTAAATTTAGGGCCAGAACAATGATACTGCATTTCAAGCCATTAATTCCTTGAATTTTAAGTGAAGTATTTATGCATGAAGTGTTTGTAATTACATTTTTTATTTTTTTTTTATTCAAGTACAAAAATTTATATATTAGAAATTTATATTTAAAAAATATTTTTTTTTTCTTATTTAACCAATCCAGTTTGCCTTCTTCATTGAAATACTTAATAAACTGTTGACGAAGGTTCTCCGCTTTACAATTTCGCGAATTGTAGAATATATCCGAAACGGTTGGGCGGTTATTGTTTAAATGCAGTCTCACTTTTTTTTTGTGCTTGAGTATCTAGAAGTGGAAAACAATTTTATATTCAACATAAACATGTCCCATAAGTTTTTTAAATCGTACCTACTTTACTAGCAAAAATTATCCTGTATCTTCCAAGCAGCTTTCTGATGTTTTTCATCGTTGATTACTCCCATTTGATTGAAGCCAGCAGAGAACTTTCTTACACAAAAGAAGAAAACGAATGAAGCAATTGTCAAAAATTGTTTTGCAGCCAACTTCAATAGGAATATTAAGCACAAATCGTTCCGGCAAAAACACCACTCTCTCTTCCCGATCGCCCTTATCCCACGAACAAAATGTTTCCCTTCTAAATGTTTCCCTGTGGGAATCGGGACTTAGACTTCTCGAACACGAGCTGCTTCATTATAAATACGCGATCTCAAAAAATTATGCACTGTTGGAATAAAATAAACAAAATTAACTGGAAACTGTAGAAAGGTGCGGTAAGGAGATGTGGTGGCTTTTATTTTAAAATAGAACCACTCCAATTTCTATTATTTTGCGGCATTTATTTTAATTTAAATGATTGAATTAATTGGTTTTGCATAAGAAAATATGGTTTTAAAAGTCACTTTCACTGTTATCATTATAATATGGCAAAATTATCAAAAACTCTATGTAATTTAATAAAGATGCCATGGAACATTTTTAACAGCAACTGATAATAAATTTTCCAGTTCACAGTTTGGCAGTCTCAATGTCTTAAAACGATCATAAAAGTAGTCAGTGTAAAAAAAAATTAGACACATTTCAAGTGAGGCAACGATATGCTATTCAAGCTACATCCAGCTTATCTGCATGCATTGCAATGCAAAAATGAGATATCACTTGAAATACGTACTTAAAAAATTACGTATCTCAGCTACTGTTAGTCCAAAGGTGGGACCACACATGAATGGATGTGCTTACACAGGCAGAATACGGCGTTAACTCACAGTAAAATATTGCATATGCATGCGCACATATACATACATACATACATATGCCCGGTTATGTTCGAGTTCTGAAATTGGGCTGGCGCCAGGCACCACAAATTTAGCCACAAAGCTGACACAAAATTTATTATTCTCCTTAAAAACTCTCGTATGAGTTAACCACGAAGCCTCTGAAAAAAATATAAAAAATACCCTACTAAGTAACAAATAGGAAGTCAAAATATTGTCACTTCTCGTTAGAAAACAAAGCAACAGAAATCATTAGCGAGTTCAATATTTACAGGCGTCGATGGTGTTTGAGGTTTGGGTCAAGTGTTACATTAAACTATAATTGAGCCTAATTTTGTGTGTACGAGTATAAGAATGAAAATATTTTATGGGAATGTGTTAGTTGACATTTGGTAAAAGCACATAATTCGATTTAGCATTCTTCAACAACAAAGTACTAAACTACGAGTTGCTAATGAAATTTACATCCATATATACATACAAATGCATGTTTACAGAGGAAAAGAAAAGCTTTAGCTTTGGGTGTGAAATTTTAATAATTTTGTATCAATTACCCATTGAAATAACAAAGATTATTGCCACTAAAGTAAAATTCGATAATTTCAGTTAGGTTCTTTTGTCAAAAGTGTGTAAATGTATATGAAAATACATACATACATATGCATGTATACCATTTTACTAAACACTTTTTTTATATTCTTATTTGATCTCAAGTGCCGACACTTGACTCATTTGTTAGTGAAACTGGAGTAGGGACACCAGAGCGCAGCCTGAAATTCGATGCCTTCTTTATCCTACACCCAATGCACGTCAATGTGCTCTTCTATACTATACATACATACATAAGCACATACATACGTACAGAGGTATAATCTTGAAGTGCTGAGTTCGCGGGTAGTGTCGACACGTATCGAAAAAAAATCCAGATTATATTTGAGGCGCAGAATAGCCGTGTGTTAGCGATGAATAAAATCCGTTCACTAGCTTGAATTGACCCAATTGAAAAACTCAATTTTTATATTATATTTTTATATTATAAATCAACTGAATAAACGGGTATAGATGGAGAGAAAAATGGACCAACAAGAGGTGCAAGATCTCGATGTGTTTGTTAGGTAACCCTGTATGTCCCTTTTGATTAGATTTTGAATTGTATAACAAAACATGCCAAATACCTATGGTAATATAATAGTAGCTATTGCCAGATCGAAAAGCCGGAAAAGAGTACTTTTAACTAATTATGACGGAAAATTTCGAATCTATTGCCACTAGAGTGCCAGAAGTCATCGAACAACATAATGCAAATTACTGAGTGACTTACATATTTTATTTTTGTGGAAGTCGCGTCTTCCACTTCAATCCAACTAATATTTGTTGCGTTCGATAACACAAAAATGTCTAATAGTTGTTCCTAATTTTTGCACATACATATGTACACATGTATGTATGTCGATATTCGATAACACTAAAAAATTATCCATCACATAAAAATTGAGAGCGCAATGTGAGTTTTCGATGCTAGAGAGACGTTCATTTTGTGCTGGAGAAATGTGAGCCAGTCATATCATTTAAAAGCAACAACTTACACATTATTATGAATTGTTAGAAAAGGTAGAAGAGTAAATATATTTTCGATAAAAGGAATGCCCCAGCCCGCTTTTATTTCAACGAAATCACTAAACGAGTCAATAACAAGAAGACTAAAAAATATCGTGACCGAATCTGTCCCTTGGCTGTAAATGAGATAAAAATGGCTGCAAATGGATGAGATTCTTGAAAAATAAGACTTATAAAGTGTTCTATAAAACTTTTTTAGATGATTTTCAATTCCATCTACTTCCATTATAAACCAGACTAGAATAGTAACGGAAGAAAAATATTAACCATATCTTCTTCTTAATTGGCGCGATAACCGCATACGCGATTTTGGCCGAGTTTAACAAATCGCACCAGTCGTTTCTTTCTCGTGCTAAGCGGCGCCAATTGGACACACCAAGTGAAGCCAAGTCCTTCTCCACCTGATCTTTCCAACGCAGAGGAGGCCTTCCTCTTCCTCTGCTACCACCAGCTGGTATCGCATCTTTACCACCATATACCCCCTAGTTTTTCACGAATATTTTAACAATCTCAAAAATTTGAAATTAAAAAATTGATTACTTTTCAAAAAAAATTAATAAATATTCATGAATTATTTCATTAACGTTATTGTTTCAAATAAAACTCATAGTTACTTATTGCTTTAAGACATTTATAGGATCTTCAGTTAATTTTGAAAAAGTCAAATCCAACTTTAAAAACAACGTTATGGTATGAAATGTCTTAATCATATTCTTATTCGTAAATTTCGGTTAATCAAGACTTATAAAAATCTAAATAAAACGGTCGCATAAAGTAATCATATTTTTTTGCAATTCATTAAATATCAAACCAAAGCAAGCAATATGACTTAGACCACTTTCATAATTACGGGCACGTATGATTGAACAAATTTATTTTTTGGCGAATCTGGTCTTTTAAACATTTCTGCCCTTGCGAAGACCTTAAAGTTTCAGTATATGTTCAAAAGTGATAAAATAGAAAATTTAACAATAAAAAAGGACAGTTTATAAAGTACAATACAAGCATACATACATATGTAAAGAGTGATCAATGTAGAAGTATCGGATTTTCAATTGAGAGACACAAACAAAAATTCAAATTGATTAGACAATGTTTATTATTTGAAAGACTCACGACTCGCTGGGGGACCTCGGTCGGTATCTCGTGAATAACTTTAGCAATGTTGGGTTCTAATGCCTCAATCGGAGCTGGTTTACCCACGAAGCATTTAAATTTTACATACCCCCACAAATAAAAAACCAAAGGTGATGTCCATGATCTTCGTGGCCAATCCACTAGCCCGATATACATATACACTACATAATTATATATATAACTGGCGCGTACGCCCGTTTTGGGAGTTTGGCCGTGCTCCTCCTCCTATTTGTGGTTTGCGTCTTAATGTCGTTCCACAAATGGAGGGACCTACAGTTTCAAGCCGACTCCGAACGGCAGATATTTTCATAAGGAGCTTTTTCATGGCAGAAATACACTCGGAGGTTTGCCATTGTCTGCCGAGGGGCGACCGCTATTAGAAAAAAATTTTTCTTAATTTTGGAGTTTCCCCGAGATTCGAACCTACGTTCTCTCTGTGAATTCCGAATGGTAGTCACGCACCAACCCATTCGGCTACGGCGACTGGCCCGATATGAGAGAAAAATTGCTCACCGAAGCGACGACGCAGTGAATCCATTGTTTCACAGCTGCATGGCAAGTAGGAACCAAATGTTGTGGAGATCACAGACTTCAATTTCCGGTATCAAAAGTTCATGGCACATTTATCAGGGCACGTTTAATAAAGCGCGATAGCGTTCGTCTCTTACTGTTACATTGGCGCCAGCCTCGTCTTTGATTCTTCCAAACGGTTATTTTCAACGGATGTAATGGCTGTTTTGAATAGCTTCGAGTTGCTCTTCAGCCCAAATATGGCAATTTTGCTTATTGATGTAGCTAATAAGCCAAAAATGGGCCTCATCACTGAGCATTTATTATTGGCTTGAGCGCGCGATGAACACTTTTCGTAATTTACGATTTGTAAACGTTGTTAGGGCGTAAGTGTTTCCATGTTGAAATGTCAACCAATACTGAAAAAAAAAAAATTATGTATTTATTTAGTTTGACAGTAGTCACACTTGATCTGTCAAAAACCCTATTGGAAAAAGTACCTCTAATCTCATCACCCTTTATAAGAACGAATAATAAAATTAAGAAAACTATTTTTTTGTTTAAGTAATATTTCTGAATACATTAAAATCATTGAAAATTGAAGAAAAATATTAAAAAGCATTTCGAGTATTTGAGTTTATTTATGTGTACATATACGTATAGGAGGAAAAATAATTTAATTTGATACATGTACATATGTAGGTATACATTAAATTGTACCGAAAAAAAGTTCGCTTAAACCCTTGAGTCTGAAGTACTTTTGCAAGGGTATTTCGAAAGAGAATATTTTTTTTTAAGTTCATGTAAAAAGCTGTAAAAGTAATGTAAAAGTTTATTCGTTTTTGGCGTGCTATATTTTACTGACATTAGGGTGGTACGTTAGGATGCTGGGTGGGTAAGTACTGGAAGAGGGTACTTGATGCCAATGAACTTTGGAGCAAAAAATTGCCCTAATGAGGCAAAAACATGAATATATCACATTCTAAGATTCGACTATAAATGTCGAAGATAACACATGGACTGAAAAGGCCGGGGCCTAACAAAGAAAACTCGTTTTTTTGTTCTAAATAAGCTTTATTCATCAACGTAATTTCCATCATTCCAGCGTCGCTCTAATATTTAAAAACCCCTTTTTGTAGGAAAATTCATCTTTTGCCTCAAAATAGTGCTCAGTTTCAGCGATAACCTCTTCATGCAAGCCGAATTTCTTACCGGCGGGCATTTGTTCAGGTCTGCGGGCAGCCAGTAGTCGCTGGTAGCCAAATCTGGCGAATACGGTGAATGTGGGAGCAATTTGAATTTCAATTCACGTAGTTTTACCATTGTTCAGAATCACGAACACGTTCTTGTTTTTGTTCAACAGTGGGCAAACACGGCTCCTACTTTGAATAGAGCTTTCTCATAGTCAAATGCACATGCAATATAAAGCCAAAACGTTCTTTTGATATCTCTACGATGCGTTTTTGTGGATTTTTTTGATATTTTCTTGTGTTACCGCCTAATTTGCCCGTCCATTGCGTTGTGCATCATCGGTGTCTCTACAGCCACGAGCCATTATAACACTTTTCAAGCCATTGCTTCGCTTGAACAGTATTTTTTCACATCAAGAAGTACTCGTAGTATAAAATTAAAACACGAAATCATTTTTGATCCATTGTTTTGAAAAGTAAAAATAGTGTCACTCTTAGCCCAATAACGCGCGAACTAACGAATAGAATATCATAAAATTTGAATAGCTGTCTCTTTAAGATTAGTACTAACTGAAAAAGAGGTGATTGAAATAAAACTAGTGCTATCTACATATGTGCTAGAACTGGGACTTTAAGGCCATGTGTTAAGATGAGAAATGTAGAAAAGCGACCCAAAAATATAGCAAAAAAAAATATTAATTACCTTGCAAAACTATTTTGGACTTAACGACCTTTTTTCCATGCACTGACTAATGAATATATTTTTGTATATACTTGGAGTCTCAATACTAAAAACGTGAGTCTAAAAATAAGTTATTTTTGCTTTATGCCTTAGGCCAAATGATGAAGTCGTTCAATGCTGCAGGCGGAACCACACCCCTTACATTTAATTCGCTACCAATTGCCGCTAACAGACACACGAGCATAAATAAAAGTGTATACATACACACATACATATATTATTAATACATAGTTGTGTCCCCCATTTTGGCATCGGCCGCAAAGATTTGCTCAGCGCCATAGCGTGTTCCGCATCAACTACAGCCAACTGCAGCCAAAACGCGGCAGGAAAGGAGGGCGGCGCAATGTTGCGTTCGCGTATTTTCATTATAGACGCGCGGGTACTTGGACACCAATGGTGGAATTAAGGAAACGATCGGTTGTGCTGTCTTTTTGGAGCACATTACGTATTGGGCTATAGGATGAATTTGGATCTGGTCGCAATAGTCATAGTCGCTGTAGCTATTTTTAGCACTACAAAGAGTACACAAAAAAAAAAGAGATCCGGCATGCCATCGTGGCATTTTCCACTAAATGCTGTCGCCTTAAAGCAAAGTAACAACAACAAGTGCCAATCGCCATTGCCGTGGTCGGTGACTGGTGTATGTGGCAATGTGAATATGTGAAGCGGTGGCTCCCAATGACGACAACGGTCGCCGATTGAAATGAAACAGACGCCGCCTGCCGTGGCCCCATTAAACAGCGCACCAACACCAAAGGCTGCTTGCCTGTCAGCACACATTCATACACATACATGCGCACACATACACAAACCCATGCACACATGAGTCACTGGTGTTGCGTTTGAAATTTGGCTGTTAAATTCATAATGATTTAGCATCCATTAGCGGGGAAATTTTGGCAAGGAAAAATTCTATTAATGACTGCAGGAAATTCCGTTTCCTTTGCACATTTCGTTTGGCCAAGATAAATCAATGACTTTCTTTTACGGATTTTCGGTTTACAATTTTCAGGTCCAATTGTGATATATGGTTTTCTTATGTCTAACAACAAAAAATATACGATTTAGCCGCCTGAAAATTTGAATAGATTGAAATGGCGAATTGACCTTCCCACTTTGTTGAGCAGGGAAAACGCGAATGCTAGCGAAAAGCATTAAATTTAATTGTTTTTCAACGATTATTTCCCACGTTCAATGTTCGCTTGATTTGCTGTTCTGCTTGAATGTTTTCCTTTTGAGTTGCACAATGCGCAGCCCACCAATGATCGTCTTCGCATAAACGCCAACCGCTAGCAGCCGACTATAAATCTTTGAATTTTATTACCGTAAAATTGGAAATTCGTAGAAATAACGACATTTAAATTGCGCGCGCCAAGAGCAACAAATAAAGTTGAACGAAAAAATACCAAAGCTGAAATAGCAGGAGTACATACACATGCATGCATATTTACATACACACGTATGCACGAGTATGTACAAATGTGTCGAAACTCTCAGCTTTGACTTTTATTTCTCTATCGCTTGCGATCGCCGTTCGATCGATCTGCTAAAGCATTCAAGTGGATTTTGCAATTCGTATGGGTATTTTTGTGTAGAACGGAAAGAGACTACAATGAAAAATTCTGAATCCGCCGCCATTGGCTCGGCCATCTTTAAAGTTTCACATTTTTATTGCTTTTTCGGCCGCATTTGTTGTTGCATGCCATCGCTGCGCTATTCCATTTGCAATTCTCTACTACATTTAATTACTTTGCTTTACACGCACTATGGTCAATTATTGCTTTCCGGTGGCATACATACTTGCATACATACATACATATGTATCTACGTACAAGGCATACTGCGTTGCTTGCTTTAGCCTCGGTAGACTATTGGAAAAATTAGTGCGTACGCCATCTTTTGATGGCAATAGGTGCCGTTCTAACACTTTGCAATAGAAGATTTGTTTTCTCTAAGATATGTGGGTGTGTATGTAAAAAAATTTAAAAAAATTATAAAAAATTCCAAGCGGTCTTGTAATTCCCATGGGGATTGCAAAACAGGAAGTAAGTAGCTATCCCGCTTTCAAAGAAAAATAGTGCAATATTTCATTCTGTTGATCGCACACAGGCGCGCTTTGTTAAGCTCGGCAAAAATCGCGTTAGATGTTATAGCACCAATTCAGAAGAAGAAGATCGCACACCAGCAAAATGAGCGCGAATCTATTATTTTTGCTGCACGGTTTTGTTTTTTTTATGAATTTTCTGTAAAGCTCAAAGAGCAGATAGAGCGAGATTTTACGACTCGTGTACTGAGCTTTTAAATCTCAGGAAAAGTCCCTGCGATTATCCCTTCGCCATATACGAGTATACGAGGGGATTCAGTAAGTACCCGTGCTAGAAATCAAGACTCCATCCATTTTTTCAAGAATTTTTTTTTTATTTTACAACATAGTCTCCTTTTAGAAAGATACACTTCTCCCAACGCTCCGGCCATTTTTTTAACCTCTCCGGCGATGACTTCCTCGTTTGAACTAAATTTGTTTCCCGTGAGCCATTTCTTCATATTAGGGAACAATAAAAAGTCTCAGGGATTCAGTTCGGGTGAATGCGGGGAGTGCGACAACAATTCATAACGCAATTCATGTAGTTTGGCGGCCACAACTCCGGTTGCATGGATTGGCGCATTATCGTGGTGAAACAGCACCTTCTTTTTCCCCAAATGCGGCCGTATCTCCTACCATTTTTTGTGAAAGCGGTTCAATAACTCAGTGTAGTATTGTCGTTCTTCTTCTAAAAAGTCCATGAGGATGACGCCGATCGAATCCCAAAAAATCGTCGCCATGAACTTTCCGGCCGATGGGGCTGCCTTCGCCTTTTTTGGAGTAGATTCATCGAAGAAATCCATTGTTTCGATTGTTGCTTAGTTTCTGGTGTGTAATGAGGAATTCAGGTTTCATCAACGGTGACAACTCGACACAAAAATTCCTTCGGATCTCGCTTAAATTGCTCCAAATAGTGCTTCGAAGTTAACAGCTGCATCTGCTTGTTGTCCCCCATGAGCAATTGCGGCACGCATTGGGTGGACAATTTTTTCATCGCACTTATCATGTAAAATATTATTTGCCGTTCCGGTCGACACATCTATGGCCTCTGTTACTTCGCACACATTCGTCCGTCGATTAGCGAGAATCATGTCGTGGACTTTTTGAATGATTTCCGCAGCAACCACGTCTGCCGGGCGTCCTGACCGCTCCTCATCAAAAACGAATGTTCGCCCACGTTTTTCATGTTTTTGTTTGCAAGAGACCAAATCGATGGGTTTCGAGAAAAGTGGCACAACTCAAAAATACAAAATACTGAGTTTGGTCAGTTTTATAGATAACGCGCCAATTCGATCATCTGACAAAACGACACTAACGCCGTCTCTCAGAATTGCTTCAAGATTCGCTTATGACGCTTTTCCAGATAAAAATATATAATATAAACTCTGTAGTTGATTTTTGCTTTTAACGGCAAAACTCCGAATTTGAGTTAATTTTTAGTTGTGTCGCTTTTCTCGAAAACCATCGAAATGTCTTTATCTGCTCCATTGCGATTTGAGTTTCATTTTATTTTTATTTTATCATTAAAACATGTTTTTCTGTTGTTTTGTTAGTAATTTTTTTACAATATTGCAAGTATTTTGTGGTAAATTGGTTAACCAAATCATGCCTGAGATTTGCATGGCGGATGAGTTGGCTAGGAGGGACTGATCTTAAAGCAGTCAAGCAAGCTCTGCATCAGGCTGGTCCAGATCGTGCAAGACAACACTTGTGAGATAACCAGACAGGTTTGACCCAGAAGCAATGAACACAGAACTAGGTCCCACATCAATCCCGATCGTTCTTCTGTTGGTACGGTGGTGGGTATCATCACTGGGCAGTGTCTAATGGGAATACATGGGAAATGTATGTGTTTTCATATTTATGAGTATTTATGGTTTATCCGAGAGACCAAGTTACCATATTAGCAATTAGAGGCGGATTCGAATCTAAACGAGTGGTATCACAAAGGGTCTCAAAGGGCTGTTTTCATTTAATGGATTTAACCAAATAAACAATTTATTTTACAATAGCAAAATATTAATATATAAAATGATTTTATTACAAGTTTTATTAATTAGGTAATTGAAAATGCTAATATACATATATGCTTTATGGAGAGTGGCAGCCATCGTAGCTTAACCTAATCTAGGTAATCACATTTACTCAATGAGCTTTCACTCCACCCTTCTGCAATGACTTAATGGTGCTCTCACTCACCAACGTAAACGTACGCCCGTATCAGCTGACTCGATGAAACTAATGAGAACCCCATGCAAATGAGTTCTTACCACCGTTCCATTCCGTAGTATCGCAGATCGTTGTTTCATCGTGTCAGCTGATACGGGCGTACGTTTACATTAGTGAGTGTGAGCACCATAAGTCATATTTGGCGGACAGATGGTGCGAGGTAAAAATTTATGGACTTTTATCGAACCACTTTGTTGCTACTTCAGGGGTCCTCCAAGGGATCATTTTTATCAATGACATAAGCAAGTGTTTTACTTTTTCTAATTGTTTGCTCTTTGCGGATGATTTAAAAACCTTCGATCATCTATTAAGGACTCAGTGGATGCTCAGAAGCTTCAACTCGACTTGAACAATCTTCATCGTTGGTGCAAGTCTGCCGCGATTGTCTTTAAATATTAAAAAATGTTTTTACTTAACATTTTCGAGGTGTGAGTACAATTTTAACACATCCTGCACCATTTCTAATTATGCATTACGGAGTGTATCAGAGTTTAAGGGTCTTGGAGTCTTGGTTGGTTGGTTTAAGTGGTGATTCGTCCAGAATCCAGCTAGCGCTTCCACACCACTTTATTGCCACATCCTCGTTAGCAGCTTGTTTAACAGTTATTTACAGCAAGTCTATATCCAGTCAGTGCGGTTCAGGAACCTTATCAGGTGGTTGACATCTAAGCCAGACAGTTTCAGCTGCCATGTAAAGGAGCGCAAATTCGGTGTCGCATTTGTTGTGGGAGAGAGACTTCGTCGCCAAGTACTGTCGTTCACGCCGGTGGACGAGCGTCTCGCGACAATCCGCATCAAAGCCCGTTTTTTTAACATCTCGCTAATTTGCGCCCACGTCCCAACGGAAGAGAAGGACGATGCGACCAAAGATTCCTTCTATGAGCGCTTGGAACGTTCTTATGAGCGCTGCCCCCGCCATGACGTAAAAATCGTGCTTGACGACTTCAACGCCAGAGTGGGCAAGGAGGGAATTTTTGGTCCCACAGTCGGAAGATTCAGCCTGCACAACGAAATATCTGGTAACGGACAGAGGCTGATCAACTTCGCCAGGGCCCGAAACATAGTAGTCTGCAGCACCAGATTCCAGCATAAGAAAATACACCATGCAACGAGGCTGTCTCCTGATCGGCAAACGCAAAATCAAATCGATCATGTTGTGATAGATAGAAGAGACGCTTCTAGTGTTTTAGATGTACGTACGATCTGAGGACCTAACATCGACTCGGATCATTACCTTGTTGCAGCCAAACTACGCACACGCCTCTGTGCAGCGAAAAGCTTCAATCACATCAGACAGCCAGAAGATTCGCCACTCGACTCTCACTCCTGTTCTCAGAGTGTACTGCCCAACAAACCGGCATGCACGAGCAATGGAACAACATTTCCCGTTCTCTACGTACCGCCGCAGAAGAAGAAGTTTTGAAAACAATTTAAATTTAGCTACTTAATATTGTATTTATCTCGAGGCTAATATTTTCTTCTTTTCTTAATTGGCGCGATAGCCGCCGCTTACGCGATTTTTCACAAGTTTAACAAAGCGCGCCAGTCGTTTCTTTTTCGTGCAAACCGGCACCAGTTGGACACACCAAGTGAAGTCAAGTTCTTCTCCGCTTGATCTTTCCGACACAAAGGAGGTCTTCCTCTTCGTCTGCTACCGCTGGTACCGCATCGAATACTTTCAGAGCCGGAGCGTTTGCATCCATTCAGACGACACGACCCAGCGAACGTAGCCGCAGGATCGCTGTGCTATGTCTATGTTAGCGTAAAGCTCATACAGCTCATCGTTTTATCGCCTGCGATATTCGCTGTTGCAAAGGCCCAAAAATCTTCCGCAGAATTTTACTCTCAAACACTCCAAGCGTCGTTCATCGGATATTGCTGATATTTCAGTTGCCAATTTGGCTTGGTTTTCTTTACAATTTTGTCTAGTCTGTAAGGTAATTTGTACTGCACATTATTAAGACAAATAAATACGTAAAGTGTGTAGCAAAAGGACTAATAGGTATTGAGTCTACATCAAATACATACGCACATATATTTCGTCGTTATTTGTTATTTATCTGCTTTTGCTTTTGCCAAGCGAGCTGCTCTGATGCGTGAACTGCACTATCCTTCTCCATAGGAAAACATGATAAAAAGTGGACCCTCGAACACAATAAATTTACCAACTTTTTTCTCATGACTGCCTAAGAACGTGGACAATTTGTAGTTATCTAACAGATATGCACACATACATACATACATAGACATTATTTATGGTAGTTTAAAATATCTACTTAACGATGACCTTTGGGGTATCCCTCTGCGTACAAACATATTTAGTAAATATCTAAATATTTACAAGTGATTCAGAACGGTTAGCGCCGCCAACTGAATAATAATCAAAATGTGTTTATTTGAAGAAATTTCTGAACACCGTAACAAATTTCTACACTATGTACGACTATAACACACAAACTGATGAGGAAGAGCAACAAAGGAAAGAAGAGGAAGCATCAGAGCAATAAGAGTTCGGTTTTTGTTATTTGCTGCAAGTATAAATATTTACAAAATTATACTTAACCAGCGGCAATGAAACTTTTTTTGTACATGCACACACACACCTATGCACACATCTATGTAAAAGACGATGTATTATCAACAACATCATCTGTGGCAAGTGGTAATAACAACAACAGCAGCAGCAGTAGCTGCAAATGATCGTCACGAGCTCATTAATATGGATGGCCATTGTGGCATAACCAATTAACGCCATTCACGCCGCTGAAGTTTGGTCAAAACAATGAGATAATTGTTTGTTTGTTATTCGGAAAACACAATTTTTCAAAATTTCCACGAGCTAGGAAAGCAGTTGGAAGGAAAATGATGCAACACGTGAGCCAACTACACGCAAGCTGCACGACCAGAGAATAACACTTTTATAACATACTCGTGCATATGTACATATGTATGTATGTATGTGGTTTCATGTGTAAACAAGTATTGCAAACATACAGTTTTGCAAATTATACTCGGTAGGGAATACCTACCTGAGCTAGTGAAAACAGTTGTTGGTTCAAAAGTAATATTTACTGGCTCGCCAACTGCTACTTACTTCACCATTTCTGGGGCAACATTTCTTTTTTTGTTTTTCTTGTTCACTCCTCTCAGGAGCATATGGCCTGGACAAGATTCTTCCATCGTACACGGTTCTGTGCTGTTGTTTTTGCACCGTCCCATGAGATGTCGGCATCTGCTAGTTCGCGGAATGTGTTTGGCCAGAATATTCTGCAGATGATGCAGAAGCAATTGTTGATGACGGGTTGTAGCCTCTGTGTGATGGTTTTAGAGACCAGCCATGTTTCGCTTACGTATAATAATACGGACTTCCCGCTTGAGCCGAATATTCGTAGTTTAGTGTGCCTGGAGATTTGCGAACTCCCACATACTGTATGCATTCGTCCGCATACTGCGCAGCCGAAAAGATGACAGAGGAGGCGACACACGGATATCAAAATAGATTCCGTTTATACCCGATAATCTACTTTTATTTACGTATGTATTTCTTGGGTTTGAGGGCCTGAAATATATGGATTAATAGTATGTAAATTTGGAGTTTGTGGGAAAGCCTGCTTGCGGTTATGTGGGTTAGCCTGCTCGCGGTATGATAGGGGTGGTTTCTAGGGGTTAGGGCTGTGTGTGACTCGGTACCCAAAGGTTAGATAGTGTAGGGATGTGGTGAGTCAGCACACTTATGGTGTGAGACAAAATTTTAAGAAAAATAAGACTCAATTCAAGAAAATTAGTAATCGAATATATCATGTCTATGTTATCTTAATCGATTTTCAGGTGTAGGAAAATTTCGAAACATGAAAATTTCAAAATGCGATATCTCTGCGAAAAAAAATGATATTTGAGCAAACAAAACGCCATTTGAAAAAAGAAGGATTGTATTTAAAGATGCCATCCTTTAATTTTGGTGAAAGAAAACATCTGCAAGGCTACATAACCTCAAATATGGGCAAAAATGGGGTTTTTTGCACTTTTAGGTTAGGATATCTCGAAAACTCAAACTAATAGAGCAATTCTGAGGCCAGATTTGGATTCAGCGCATCATAAACCTTCGGAAATATATAGTCTGGTTTCTGGGTCTGAATGTTGGTTAAATTTTGTCGGCCTGTGTAATTATCATTAATCATGACAACAAAATTTCTGCAGAAATCGGCCACAGAAGCCTTATGGCCAATCACTGCTATTTTTCGCTGTATCAACACCTAAAGAGTCGTCTCCTAGACAGAAGAACAAAGATTTCACTGAATCGCTAAATTACATATTATTTCCATCTTGCTATAGGGTAGTAAAACGTGGACACTCAGAGATGCGGATAAACAGAAGCTGCTGATTTTCGAGAGGAGAGTTCTGCGAAAAAATTTTGGCGCGATATGTGATAAAGGCGAGTGGTGGAAACGCTGCAATCATGAACTTGAACTTAAAACAATATGCGCACCCATCAATGATAACCACAATCATGATCAACAGAGTGAGACGGGCAGGTCAAATACTCGTATTGCGGGCTGGCACGGATTACCCACCTCAACAAATACTCTAGACTACAAGAAAGGGCCGCCCGCCGCTTAGATGGATTGACGGTGTAGAAGAATACGCAGCCGTATTGGGATTTCGGGTATCGAGGACTCAGGCACGTAACTGAGGCAATTGGATACATATGCTACAGCAGACGAATACCCGACCAGGGTTGTCCAGCCAATAATGATAATGATGATTTTTATTTGATTTGTTTATTTATTTATTTACCCACATTAAGATGCTGTCTGTCATGGTAAAGAAAGTGTGTTTTAACTCAGTTCATTGAATAAAAAACTTCAAATTTATACCAAATTCGGTATAAAATTATCGCGTTCGCAAGCCTCACATCGTTCCTAAATATTTTCGAAATCTGTATACTGTTCTTCTCCTTCTTCGGTCATAACCGCTATCCTATTTACCAGAGTCAGTTTCAACATCAAAAAGTCACACATATCTATGCATATGTGTATGTGTATATATGGTATATAAGCATATAATTTCAGAGAGTTAACCTGCCACCTCCCAAGTGTTAGCTTATACCGACGACATCGTCGTGATTGCGCAAAATGAACAAGAGCTTAAGAAAATATGTATATGTCTAAGCGATTGAAAAATGCAACTTTCGAAGTGGGTCTATGAGTAGAGAGAAATAAAGGATTTTCCAATAACAGATGTTATTCGGTGCTATTGAGAGATGATTAACGATTTTTTATGGCCGGAATTGGATGGTATTGATCTGGACAACGTTTATTTTCAACAAGATGCGCTACGTGCCACACAAGCAACGAAATCACTGATATTTTACCGGAAAAGTTTCCGGACCGTGTTATGTCTCGAAGAGGTGTTCACAATTGGCCATCGAGATCTTCTGATTAACACCTTGTGACTTTTTTCTTTGAGGCCACGTGAAAGAGAAGGTCTACGCCAACAGCCCGGGGTCGATCGAGACCTCAAAGATGGAATTCGTGAGGCTATCGAGGACATGGGATATTGTCCTGAAAGCGTGGTTGTGGTGGTCATTGGCCTGGTTCATTGTTTCATTTTTCTTTGAATATCAAAATAACACCTCTTATTGGGAAACCCTTTATATGCACTTCGCAAAGAGACCGAATGACGGTGCACACTTTGAAATCGATGGTGGATGCATTCAGAGGGTTGACAAATTTAAATACTTAGGTCTTTGCACACAAAATTATTAAAGTCTTGATTGTTATCAAAAGCTGAAAAGATGGCAACGTATAAAGCACTTGTATGACCCATGCTAACATACAGCAGCGTGGTTTGGGTACTTAAAACAGCGGACATCGACCAAATATTGAGGTTTGAAAAAAAGATACTGCGAAAAATATACGGCCACTCCCGCCGAGATGACGGAACATATCGGTTAAGATACAATCACGAACTCAATGCATTGACTCAAAATGGAAATGCAATTCGCTTAATAAAAAGTCAACGGATCAGATGGCTGGGTCACATTTACAGAATGCCCAAATCGAGAGCCGCCAGTTTAGCGTTCTATGGGCAATTGGTTGGACGGAGAGGTCGAGGTAGACCAAACAAACGCTGGATTAATGAGGTCACAACTGGCTTGCGGAAAATGGGGATGGCAAACTGGAAAGGTGTATCAGGAACAGAGAACCGTAGTTGTGGAAGCACAAGACTGTAATACTATTGATGATGATGAACCTGCTAGCCACTTTTCGTTGCTTGCGTCACATGCATTGTGTAACTACCCTTGTAATTGATTTTCAGAATTCTCCAGCTATCAGGAATGTTAAAAACAGTCTCAAGCGAAAATTTTTGTTATCCAGTCCTGTTTAGGGCTCTAGCTTATAGAAGCATAAAAGAAAAAGTGGAAACTGAGAGATTGACAACATAAGTTGCAACAGTAACAAAAAAGGGATCTGAACAAAAAAGCCAATGGGAGGGTATAAAAGGAAAATATTAAAAAAACTGATAGAGAGGGATAACTTAAGGAGTATAACTTAAGGACGCTGCCAGACATCGTGTAGGTTAGGTAGTGCTGGCTGATCTTTTTACAGATCTCACTTAGATCCTGTGCCACCAGTGCTAGATATTTGGGGTCGAATTATTATTTTATGTGGCAGTGGCAAAGTAGGTGTTCCAAAGTACCCCTAGCAGTCGCTTTGTTACATGTTTGTTTATCCGAGTATTAAGAGGTGTTAATTCCAGATCCAATTCAGTTGTTGGAATAGGGAGTCTGAAAGTCTATTCGAGATAAAATTGCGGACAAAAAAGCAGCCGCTCCTACTCCTTCCGCCATTTTGGACCCATTTGTACATAAATTGCGTGAATGATATGTGGATTCTAGATATCGTGTGATTCGACGATTCTCCATAACAATTTTCTTCACTTTCTCAACATTTTCATCGGTTGTTGATGTACTGGGGCGTCCAGAGCGAGCGTCGTCATTCATATCTTCTCGGTCTTTTGCGAAAAGCTTCTGTACTCTCACCGTATGCCACTGCCAACATTTCAAGAGTTTTTGAGCACTTAATTCCAGTTTTTACACAAAATTTGATGCAACTTCTTTGATCCATGTTTTCAATAGCAGGAAATCGCCGAACACGCAAAACACTTGTCTTATTTATGCCTCCTACAAAGCAAACTAAACAGGTGAACATATCTTCGAGATGAGTGTACCAACATAAAAAAATAATAATCGAATATCGAATGTACGTAGCCCACGAAATTTTAAGTCTTCACCTTATTTTTTGAACACACCTCGTATGCTCGCAGCAGGTATATTTGTCTACTCTCTTCTTGCTTAATACAAATTATGTTGTTTTTGTTGCTTGGTATGTGAACTTGTGTCTCTTAACCCGCTTGTGCAAACAGTGCATTTAGGATAGGTTAGGTTAGGTGGACCTGGCTGGCTGAAAGCCATCACATAGACCTATTGATCCTTAGTGTTACCAGATGCAGCTAGACCCTTACGTTCCTTTGTAGTAGACATCTTGTAATACGTTTGCGTCTTTTGCGAATCTAAGTGAAGCTGTAACCCCGAAAGGCATTCTAACTTCTCATATTGTAAAGCATTTTAATCTGGCTCCAGCTAACGCAGGGCAAAAACATTGAAGGTATTCTAGCGTTTCCCTCTCTTCCAGTTCACAGCAAAATCTGCAGCTATAGTTGTTTATAATTCCTGTTTTGTATGCGTGCGCCTCTAGCAAATAGTGCATTTTCCTGCTGGGCATGGGCACGCACACACATACCTATATATATATTTATGTGCATATGTATCCTACTTGTGTGCAGGCTTTGATTTTGAGTTAAATTGACTTTCGACCGCTTGCTGAAAACTTACAAATCATTTGATTACTCTATCCGATTAACGCATTTCGTAAATATTTAAAAAATACTGCCACTAGATTGTATGGATCACCACAAAAACACATACGTATACACACACATGGTCTCGTCTACAACAGCAAACACCTCTTTGATTCTTGTTAATTCCTTTTGTAAATATTTGTACTATGAATATTTATAATCAAATGAAATCAAATCAAATAGCTTATGATTTTGTATACACAGATGTACCATAGCGTCTGCACGGAAAGTTTTGATCCTCTGCAACAGGTTGTTCTAGGTCAGTGCGTGAGCGAAAACAAATAACTGATCCGCCTAGATAACTTTCAGAATTCCGAATTCAGCTGACGCCGGTAGGGCTCAGTGATGGAGGTGGGTGGGGCAGTAGACTGGACAAGTTGTTGATGCTGTTGTTAGCGTTGGCTATTGCACTAGCGGAGCGGATTATTTTGTTTTACGGATCGTGTATACAAAGTTGGTTAGATTGTTTAGAGATGTATGCTCAGAGCTTAATTGTACATACAAAACAATGTTTACAACCGAGCAAGAGAATGGGTCAGAGAATCCGTCTGGACGCTAGATGCAAGGCACACACACACACACACACACATAGGTATGTATGCGAGTTTTCTCCGTTTGTTTTACAATGAATGATCGACTGATGACGCTGCTGATGATAACATACTTTGTACAAGTAGTTTAAACAATTATTTTGTATATTCGCATGCAAACTCAGCCAAGTGTGTACATACGTACACTTGTGGACTGTCTCGTCACATGCGAATTTTCACGCGGCAAATCAAAAAAATGAGAACCAAGAAAAATCCAAGCATAGAATGGATTAAAATGCATGAATGGGAATGCGCATACCGCTCATGCATATGAATGTGTGTGTGTGTAAGTATATTTGTATGTATGTAGGGTTATGGCTTGCTTTGCTAATTTGTTTACAAATGTTATGAGCATAGTAAACAATTTGGTATTTAATAACATTTAATAAAACAAACTCTATTCGTTTCCAAATATTGCTTGTACATTTACCGAATGGAACCTTATGGATGTATTTGTATAAGTATGTATGTATATATGCGACGATATTTTTCTGCTACTGTTACTTCCAAGGCAGGACCGTTGAACTAATATTCAACTTTTTTTTTAATTAGGTTATTTGTTTAGGTTAATGCTCTTTATTTTCTATTATTTATTCATTCACTATTCTTGTTTTTTTTTTGTGGGGCGTTCCCTCTTACAGCATTTTGGGCTACGCTTAGTGAAAAGAATGGAGAAGGTATTGGCAACATGAGATCGTTAATCGGCTCTCAGCGATTTGTGAGGAATCAACAGATTTGCTGTCGTAACAGGGGATGTGACAGCAGTTTGTTTACGGCAAAACTGAGATTATGTTGGTTATATCTATTCCAAAAAATCAATGCAGCTTTTCATGTTACTTCGTTGCCGTCTAAACCATAGATACCTAAATGCGAAACTTTTTTATCATGAGAACGCTGCCAAAACGTGCAATTTTTATAACTTTAAGCAGTAATGCCACACTGGAAGGAATATGAATTGGGTAGATTTTTAACAAAAGTTGGGAATTTCGCTGTTTCCACACCGTCACACTACACATAAATATTTTTTTATTTTTTTTATTTGTTTTTATTTTTTTATTATTTTTTTATATTTTTTATTTCGAATGGGAAATCTTTCAAAGATACCGTCACATAGACTGCTTGCTAAAGATACACCACATTCGGGTCTACGCCCAGTCAGAAATTATCTTACTGTGCTGGACTTGCAAAAAAGTACGCCTACGTACTAAACCCTGAACTCCGCCTTCTCCACCACTCCCCCTACGGTACTGCTTCAACGTATTACTTCGCAGGGCTGGTTAGCTATATAGTCAATATCTTTCCACTATATCCTCTCGCCTGCTCAATATATCTTAGCTCTCTTTGAGTTCTTGTAACAAATGCAGCTACTTCCTCCCACCTTTCTTCCCATTCCATCATGCAACCGACATGCATTTGGAAGTCTACTTTCTGCCGTAAACTGTGGACAGTGAAAACTTACATGTTCCGCGTCTTCTTCAATGTTGATGCACACAGGTCAGTAAGGGCTATCACCGTGTCGAAACCTATATACATACATATTTTCTAAAGCCTCCGTGTCCAGAAAGGAACTGTGTCACATGATAAGTTGTATCAGGGTTGTAACTCAGGAACCAGTTTATAGGTCTATCGCGGCTAGAGGTATTCATTGAATTTGCTACCTTCTTAGTGAAACAGGTAAGGTTAGTTTAGGTTAAATGGCTACCCTTGCTTAGGGACCACTTGGACAAATATTCAAAAAATTCGTTCGTTGTGGAAGCATACAGCAGAAAGGAAAAGGGAGGGAAGAAGGGACCATGGGATTAGGGAATTATGACCATGCACTTACGACGATGCAGATGGCAGTTGAGGAGAAGGTGCTGAAATGATTCTATCTCGTCCTCGAGGCAACAAATGCAGAATGGGCTTGAGACAATCTCAAGTCTCACCGCATTGACTCCTAACGCAAAATGTCCAGTAAGGATATCCACCAAATCCGAGAGCTGCGATTTTATTAGCCTTAGGAGTTTCCTCGAGTGCCCCCGATCTACCCGTGACCAGAAGGATCTCGTGACTTTACACGTTGCAGGAACAGATCACAGGTTCTCATGGGAACCCCAATCCTCTCATTCTGCGACGAAACCGTCTCCAAAGTTCTCTGTCTAGCCAGCTCAAGTCTTTCCTCTTTTCTCAACGCTTTTTTTATTTATTTCGGGATCAGCGGCACATCTGTCGTGAACTCGTTTAATTTCGCTCTCGAGTATATCCGCTGATATCATGCCAGCCATGTCAAAGGCTGCATCATCCGATATGGTTCTGTAGCCGCAACATGCCTTTAGGGCACTTAGCCTATATAGTATACAGACAGTAACTCTCGTTTGTTTCCTTTAGTTTCGCCGCATTTGCCCAGACTGAGGCTGCATACAGGAGGACTGAAGTAGCTACGTTTGCCAGCAATTTTCGCCTAGTTGACTTTTGGCCACCTAAGTGAGGTATGTAGGATTCTTGAAAGTGCCGCTTGGATGCTCGCCGTTTTCTCTATCTCATACTAAAATTTAGTCGGCAGACGATCATGACGCCTAGGTTTTCCAGTGCGGATAGAGAACAAACTTGTCTAGTTTGCTCTCCCACTCTAATTCTTATATCTTCACATACATATACCCACAAACAATAAAAATAAGCACAGTATAAATTACATAAATGGACAAAAACTAAAAACTTATGATTTAAATGAAATCGTCGAACATTGAAAGACAAAAATAAAGATATATGAAAAGTATTACAATTTTAGCATATAAGATTAAAAAAAAATATATAAAACTAAAAAAAAAAATAATAAAAACAAATTTCTGAAACAACAAACAAAGTAACAAAGCTATTATTAAATATTTACAGCTTTTTTTGTAAAGAGATTACAGTTCAAATATCTCCTTCCCTTGACTTGAGCAGTTGAAAACTCATTGCACCCGAGCAACTTTGAACCCACTTATTTTTTTCTTTTGATAGTTTCTTGCTAAAAAGACAGTATTACAATATAATTTTTTAGCTTAAAACATCAGCCTTGCATCAAAAGACCTCCAACCCTAAGAATTATCAAGCGATTCGCTTATTTCACAGGATAATTACTTTTTTGATAGCTTTAAGCAGTCTGTGGAAAACACTCAGTTCCTAAGGAGTTCGATTTACTTTCAGCATTTTGCTGGGACCGGGCAGTTTCTCTCTATTTGGTTTATGGACACCGCGCGCAGTATCTGGCTTGGCCTGCATTAAAGTTAAAAGATTTTGAATCTGTTGTTTATTTGTGGTTTTTTTATCTAAACATAGAAAATAACTCCTTTCTTTTAGCGCACTGTTGGTTCGGACAGGAATATCACTTTGCGGGCAAGGACATCTGATAGAGTTCACATTCATTGACGAGACAGGGGCGCACCCAATTTGGTGTTCACAGACGTTCAGTAAGAACGAATGTTCACTAATTACTGCCTGCTGATCGTCAAACTAAGATAACTTACTCTTACGGCCTATCATACCTAAAATCATAAAATTTTAAAATCATAGTGAGTGACGATGTGCATCTTCAGAAAGGAGCACCTTAAACGACGGAAACAAGAAGCAAGAAGAGGCTTTGGATTAGAGGATGACAACCAACAGGCGCTAATTACGTTCGTATTAACCGCTTCAAGCTACTGAATTTCACCAGGTGTGCGATGTTTAAACCCACATTATCAAGAGGTGTAGCAAAAAAGTGAAAGCCCAGATGCCTAAATCTTCGTCCGATGAGAGCAGGGAAGCTGAGAAGCAAGTCCTGAGATGATTCCACCTCATCTGGAAAACAGGTTCTGCAGAAAGGGCTTGAACCAATCCCATGAACACCTATCGGACAATGCCCGGTAAGGATGCCTTCCAAATTCGAGTGCTGCGGCTTTGTGAGCCTTAGAAGTTCACTCGAGCGCTCCCAATCTACCGTCCATGGCCAGAAGCGCATTAGCCCAGCGCTCGCTGATTTTAGGTGAGGCGCATCTTCCCAGGAGCTGACCACAGGCTCTCAAGGGAACACCAATCCTCTTATTTTGAGATGAAACCGTCTCCAGGGTCCCCTGTGCGTACATGAAAAGTGATTGTAAGATAAGGTGCCCGCTAAACTTAAGAACGCTTAAGTTTATGCCCTTAATTTCGTTCTACAAAATGTCGTTTATGAGGTGCCAATATTTTTATATCTCTATATGCCATTCACATGGCTCGACTTTGACTTAGAACTCGTTGATTTTTTAGACTGGATTAAAGAAAATTATGATATACTCGTACATATGTTTGCATCTACGTACATAAATGCACAATCTTGTTGGTCACCACTTTGAGCTTGCTTATTAAAAAATTTGTTAACTGTAGACAAAAAGTGGGCCTAGCCGCATCTGTCATTAATTTACGGTAATAATCACATCTGCGTTCCAATATAAAGTACCTTTTGTAAAGCTTGTGGGATCTGTAAAAATCATTGTGCACTGAATAGGATCATTTAAACGTGTATAAGAGCGGTGTAGAGTTTTCAAAGTTGCTCGATAAAAAATGAGTTCTTTGAGAAGCCGATTCCTATGAATATTTCTTCTTACCAATTTAAACGTACACCCTTTTTGGGAGCAGCTTTTTCATGGCAGAAATACACTCGGAGGTTTGTTATTGCCTGCCGAGGGGCAGCCGCTATTAGAAAAACGTTTTTCTTAATTTTGGTGTTTCACCTAGATTCGAACCTACGTTCTCTCTGTAAATTCCGAATGGTAGTCACGCATCAACCCAGTCGGCTACGACGGCCATTGTAAATAATTTACAATTGCCAAAATTATCATCATGATAAAAATATAGACACCAAATTATCACCACTCTCGTACGGGAAGTAAAATTTGTAAATTATGATTTTAATCGTTAATAAACGGTTTTGTTCTTTCTCCATTTTGAACACATTCGGTTTGCTGTCATGCTGGCATTGAGTAATGGTTATAGCCACACTATATTCACGCTTGGAGCTTCCTCCATGTGTTCAATTCATACTGGTGATGTATAATTTATGAGCGATTAAAACAAATAATACTCGACTTTTTAAAATGCGCATTTCGAATGAATTTCCAGTGCAAATTCACCGCAAAAATTGGAAAATCACGCACAAATACGAATGAATGACCCAGTTAAAGCAACACAGCGGTCGCGTTGGCGTTGGCGGTGGCGTTGGGGCTGTTTTCCAAATGGCCAAGAAGAGGCCATTAATTTCTATCCACAGCAGGCAGATTTATCCGGGCTGTACGAGGTCGACCTGACTGGGTAATTTATTTCGCGCACTCACATAAACCGGCATGGAAATACAATTACATATTTACATACATATATACAAATGTATGTATGCAAGTAATTATCAGTTTACACAATTTTCTACTTCTCCAAAATCCGACTACAGCATTTGTAAGAATGCGAAATAAATTAAAATTTTTTGCTGTATTTGCTTTACGCTGATCCATATATTTGCTGTACTTTATTTTTTTTATATTATTGCTCTTTGTGTGTGTGAAGAATTGTGTTTTTTTGGTGATTCTATGAAATACGTGAACCCCACCATTGAAGGCGGACATTCAAATGTGTAGGAGGGCGAACTCAAGGTGTACTGAGCGAGCGACAAAGGGAAACGGTTGGCATAGCCATAATCGCAATTGATATAGATACGTAGATATGTATATGAGATACATTCATGTGCATGTATCTTTCAAGCGTGCCTACGCGCGGCAATAGTCAGTATCCACACCACCAATCTGAACGCTTAAAAACATTCGACAAAAATATAATGTAAACAAAACTCCGCCCCTCAACGCACCATTTACTCAGAATAGCAGGCGATCGTTCAATTGAAATGTTTCCTTGCTGCTGTTGCTGTTGCCACTGCTATACCCCTACTTTGCTGCGCGCTTTAGCAATCAAGATGACAGTCGCACACGTTTGATTCTCCTCTTGACTGCCGATCGATTTGGGGGACGACGACAACCGTGTTGATGAGTGGCAGGCATAAGACAACAGCAAAGGAAATATCAATGACAGCAACCAATGCTGATATCACGCACGAGTGATGTGGCAGTGGTGGTAATAGTACTTGTAATGGAGCCAAAAGCAATGGCGGATGCTTGCGATTACAGTAAACCTGTTTGCGTTCGCTCGATCGCCGGCCTCAATTAATGGCTCGTTTACCACTCGTCGCTGGGCTCACTCAACACGCCATTAATTGTTGGCTTGGCAATAATTGGTCTCACGTCGCGGCGGTGGAACCGGTTTCGTTTTTGTATTTTGTACTTCAAATCTTCTCGTTGAATGCAAAGGTGCATACACACGTTCACACTCTCATACGTAGGCATTGCCTTGTTTCGATTCGACAACAATTGAATATATGTATGTGTGTGTGTATGTCTCTACATAGATACGTACTTATGTATGCAAGTGAATTCGATGGTTGGTGATCTGTTGTTCTGCTGATTAGTAATCTGCAGTTTCACGACGCTTTCCTATAAAGTAGCGTTATTCCTTTGCTTAAATTTGCTCCACTCATACATACAGTGGCACAGTAAAGTCTACATACCCCATTGAAAAGCGAGGTTTGGAGATTTCTGTGAACATTGTAGCATTAGAATATATTCCAAACAAATCCAATCTAACAACAAACAATAAATTTTAACAAAAAAATTTTAATCCAAAAATTTTTATTAACAAAAACAAACAAAATTCATTTTCCAAACACAGAAAAGTCTGCATACTTTGTAAAAAGAATGTGTTTCACTTAAAAGGAAATAAAAAGACAACAGAATTAATACTTGGTGGGTCCGCCACGACTTTCTAGAACAGTATTTAATCTATTTTGCATGGAATTTACCAATACTTTTGTGTAATTATTCGAAATTAAATTCCACTCTTCAAGTAAAGCATTTTTGAGGTCCTGTTTATTTTTAATTGTCCTTTTCCTAATGCGACGATCCAATTCATCCCATAAATTCTCTATGGGGTTCAAATCCGGTGACTGGGGTGGGGAATGAAGTTGATGGGGCACATTATATAGTAGCCATTCTTTGACAACACCAGCGGTATGTTTTGGGTCGTTAAATTGCTGAAAGTACCAACCCGCCGTAAGACCCAGTTTACTCGCGGATTGCTTCAAATTATCTTTGAGAATGTCCAAATATACCATGCGATCCATATTAATATCAATAAATGTTAAATTACCCACCCCAGCCGCTGACATGCAGCCCCAAACCATTATGGAGCCACCACCGTGCTTCACCGTAGGAAGCAAGTTTTTGGGCAATAATGCTTCATTATTTCGACGCCATACTTTCTGTTTGCCATCATAGCCAAACAAGTTGAACTTGCTTTCGTCACTAAATAAAACATTAGCCCAAAAATCTTCGTATGCATCAATATATTTTTTAGCAAATTCGACTCGTTTCTCCATATTTATTTTGCTGATGAATGGCTTCTTTCGAGGTACACGGTTGTGGATTCCATTGATTCTCAATAAATGTCTCACCGTTTTTGGATGCACTGAAGCAATATCCTGATTTTTCAGGGTTTTTGCAATTTCTATTGCTGTTATTCTTGGATTTTCTTGCACGTCTAACAATATTTTTCGCTTAGCACGAGGAGTCAGTTTAGGTGGGCGACCACTTCTTGGTTTGTTTTCTACACTATTAGTGTGATTATATTTCCGAATAATTGTTTGAATGCTTGATTTTGGATGTCCGACCAGTTCTCCAATCTCTCTTAAAGATTTTTGTTCCTTATAATATTTCACAATTAGCTCACGTACTTTAACACAGATTTCTTTACCCATTTTGGTTAAATTAGCACAGCTACAATATTAATATCGAAGAACTAAACTTCTTTCTAACTAACGGTATCTAGTAAAGACGCCTGAAGTGATTGGTAGCACTGTTTGAGTACAGAACTGCATTTTGTGTACTCCACTACAAAGCCGTATGCAGACTTTTCTGTGTTTGGAAAATGAATTTTGTTGGTTTTTGTTAATAAATATTTTTTGATTAAAATTTTTTTGTTAAAATTTATTGTTTGTTGTTAGATTGGATTTGTTTGGAATATATTCTAATGCTACAATGTTCACAGAAATCTCCAAACCTCGCTTTTCAATGGGGTATGTAGACTTTACTGTGCCACTGTATACATACATACACATGCATGCATGTATGTATGTGTAGGTATACTCAAGTTTAAATACATACATACATATTCATGTTCATTAAAGATTTCAATGAGACTTTTTAGTTTTATTGTTTTAATTTATTTACAAAATTATCAAATAAATAACTCGAAAATGTAAGCGTAAAAACATTTTTGGAAAAATAAATAGATTTTTCAACGAGAAGAGAATTATCCTGTATGCGACATGAATATTTATGTATACAGTAGATTTTGCTTTTATGCGGTACATACACTCCGCAAGGAACAGCATAAAAAAAACGGCATAAAACGGCGTTTCAAAAGTGCTAAGAACCGCATAAATCTGAAATAATGTAATAAATTCGCATAAAAAAGGGGTACGAGTCCCATATTATAACTATAAATACGTTCCATAGACCGCATGAATCTGAAATAATTAAATAAAATCGCATAAACAAAAAATTGTATTTTTGAAAATTATACTTTTACTTAAGAAACGTCAGAATCGAAAAATAAATTTACATCGTCAGAAATAAAATCAGACAATACCCGCGTGTTGCGCATTCGTTTAGGATTTGGAAATGTATACGTCTGATCTGGATGGTGATGCAGGCCGTTCCATACTTGTAAGGTTAGCATTTTTAATATAATGTGTGATGAGTTTTTGCTTAGCTGGTTTAGAATTCTTCTTATATGTACAATTCCCCATAGGTCGACATGAATTTTTTAATTTTTAAAAAAACCGCACTATTTTAAAACCGCATAAAAACAGAATCTACTGTATTTGTATGTATGTACACGAGTGTATTGGGCGCTGCCGCCTATTTTGCACTGAGTGCCGTTCAGTTCGCACGAAGAATTATGTACACCGCTGAACGCACATTGGGTAATAGTTGTGGAAATCCGCTACTAAAACGTTAAGTGTTCTGTTTAGACGGTTCGAAAATGTCATTAAGTCGTACTTTGACAATATGAATTGACTATAAAATGAGTGAGATTTGCTGGCTTTGATTAGTGCAAATAGCGAGTGGGACGCTTTTAGCTGCATAAATACACACACACATAAGGTGTTTGCTGATGATAAGGTGGGGATCTAGTCTGCTCGGCGGGTGCTTGCAAAGTTCTCTGGCGGTCGAGGGAGTTTCCGGGGCTAACAAAGCCACACCTCCTGCTGGTGGTATACACATATACATACATAAAGGTATCTTAAACGTCCTGCGTTCGTTGGGAATCCATGTGGTGAGACTAAACAAAACTTTTTCGGTTTTTTTTTTGCAGAGGAGGTTAAAATCGAAAATGTCAGAAACATCATCAAAGGTGCCGTCATACCAGTGGTATTTGGGCCATGCTCTCACTAACCCTATAACATTCCTCCCCTCTCGACTGATTCCACCCTGGGACTGCTAAAAGCAATTTCATCAAGGTACCTGCGTCCAGGTTCCTCTCTTAATTGCGTATTGCGGTTATACGTTACCGATAGCATCCATTGGTTTGTCACCAATGGGGCATCGGAAAATTGCAATATCGTTACTCGATATCGACTTGTCGTCTGTTTGGGTTCGTCTTGAGGCTTTACCTCACGCGTTCGTGCTTGTCGTCTGTTCGTGAATACAGTCACCCCACAGGAGATCTGTTTCAAAATGTCTTCTTTGGGTCACGCATCAAGACATCTCTTAGATATTCTATGTACATAAATATATCGACCGCATTCGCTTTGCTTCTGCTTTGCACTCCCATTCTAAGTTTCGCAGTTTTATTAATATCCTTGCTGTTTTACTGCTTCCCATTTCTCTTTCGAGTTCAGCATTTGCGTTACAAGGTTTTCTGGTGTGGGGACGACGCCGAGGACTTTTGCGAGCTCGAGACTAAGCAGAACTTTAAGCGCTATACTTCTATATGTATATTTTTTTACCTATTATTTTTTTATTATGCACTTGCTTTCTTAACTAAAAATTCTAATAAATTTAAAAATAATTTTTTCGTATTTTCTTATTTTTATTTTGCAATTTGGAATTTCGCGCTGATGATATGAGGTTTGTTCATGTAAAAATTATCCAGTAACTTAATTTCCGCGAACTCGCTCTCAGAGAGAAAAATATCATTAAAAGTACATGAACGCAAAACCCATAACAATTTGCAAGTTTTGCGAACAGCCGTTTAAATTTTTGGTGGGAAAAATCACAAAATTTAAAAATTTTTTCAGTTAAGCTACCTCGCATTAAATTAAAAAAAAAAAAAATAAATAAATAAAATGCAAAATAATTTGTTCCCCAAGAGCATTTCGTAGGTGTGAATCAGGTAAGAAACTGTGAATACATTTTATATATGGATATATAAGCATACGATATATTTGCAGACTGAAATTTCCGAATGCAAGGCATACAACAAATGGCTGGTGAAACTTTATACGAGAAGGTAATTTTTTATGAACACACCACCGAAAGAGATGAAGCTTCGCAAGAGATTTTGTCTGTGGCTAGTGGCAGCAGCGATCAGGACGTTGTCCCAATAGGTGGTAGCTGTAAAAGCCCGGAAACCAAAACTGTGTGGTTGTCGCGAAAAGACTTTCCGTTTTTGTTCATATTTATTATTAATCTCCTAGTTTCGTTTGATAATTCACTTACTTTAGGCGACATTGCAAACTAACTCCGCGAACTTCAACAAATGGCTACTAAAACGCAACTGCCCAAGGTTAAACATTGAATGTTTAACACAATCGTTTCGAAAATAACGGTAAATGCCAACAAATTGTTTACAAATTCAACGCATACTAAGTGTACTAATACGAATTTTGCCTGCAGTAGAAATAGCTACACTGCTACTAAAGCTTTTTTTTTCAATTCTATGCAAATGTTTCGGAGTTTTGTTATTATTCTATTTTTTTATGAATTATACAATACCGCACTACGATTGAAATCAATTGCTTAAAGTAAATTTGAAAATATACGTGGTATTTTTATTTGTAAGAGGGTGTACTAATGCAAACTTTGCATACTGTATATTAATTTAACTCGTAAAGATTTTACGATCGTCGGGGATTTCGCCCAAGTCACTTTTTGAACCATTTCACGTGCCGTTGCAGTCTTTTGATGACCACCTCCATGACGTTTCGGAATGTTACCAGTACCATTGTAATGATTAATGGTGTGATAAGCAAAAACTGTATTTACTTTAAGGTGCTCGAGCTCACGAACAATCGCTGGTTGTGATATACATATATATAATGCAGTCACACTAAAATGTTTTCGCGCGCTTGTAAACAATACTCTGGATTGTCATTTAGCGAACTAGCAGACCGCTGATGCCCGTGCATCAGCTACGCGAGCGGTCTGAAGTTGGTTAAACTTCGAGTGCCGGACCTTGTATTTTACAGGTCAGTCCATAAGTTCGTGCGTATTTTACCCATAATTTCACTTTTGTACGATTTTTGCACACAAAAAATTATTCGCGGAATATAACGGAGCTTTTTATATTTTCTTTGATATATTGTGCATTCAACAAGTGATTTCAATCGCGGATAGAAGCACGTGTTGTTAAAAAATAAAATTGAATTTTTGAACGCGTATAAGAGGCATATTTTGTATTTTTTTTATAAAAGTGGTAAAAATGCAACAACTGCTGCTGCAGAAATAAACACTGTTCAAGGAGAGGATACCGTGAGTGTAAGGACTGCGCAAAAGTGGTTTTCAAAATTTCGAAGTGGTAACTGCGACGTGGAGGATGCCCCACGCGCTGGTCGTCCTGAAGTCTTTAACTCCGACGCCTTGCTCGAACTCGTGGAAGCTGAGCCAAATTTGACAGTCGATATGATAGCTCAGAGGATAAATTCTTCGCATGGAACAGTTCACAAGCACCTGGTTTAGTTGGGAAAGGTTTCAAAGCTGGGAAAATGGGTTCCGCATAGACTTTCCGTCGCCAATCTTCAGCAGAGAGTGAATGTTTGTCCTCAGCTACTGCAAAGGCTTGAAAATGAAAGTTTTTTGAACCGTATCGTTACTGGAGATGAAAAACACATTATTGAACGCTCTGGTATCGTACATATGTATATTTACTTGCATTCCATTTTAATCACCGTTTTTATTTCAAATTAAACTTTGACCCAATTTTCAAATTATAATTATCCTGTATGTTAACTTTGCGATCAGCTGTTTTTCTCACTTGCAAATTCTTACAAGTAAAAATTTATGCAGTAAAAACTTGCAACTTCCCCTAAAAAGAGAAACGTCATTTTGCTCTCCCACTTTCCCCTACTTTGCAAGTTTTTTGGGTACATGAACACCAAAACGTGATAATTTGTGACAATTTTTACAAACAATTGGCAACCAGTAATTTCCCGGCAGAAGCCTCTCGACTGACCTGCTCGAAATGTGGCTATTGCAGTGGAAAATTCGAGTCAATTTGCAAAAATCAGTTCAAGCTACTTTTGCAAAAGTTTCACTTAATGGTTCCGAAGTCCCCCAAAGCGATAGTGTTAAATAACTTGGAGTTAACCTTGATCGTAAACTAACCTGGAATTTCCACATCAAAGAAAAGCAAAAGCAATTTGAAATAAAAAAGTGCACTAGCTTTTGGATCGAAATTCCCAAGACAGTATTGAAAACAAAGTGCGCGTACATACATACATATATAAAACTATATTAAAGTATGTCTGGACTTATGCTATTCAACTTTGGGGTACAGCAAGTAACTCAAAAGTAGAAATTTTACAAAGATATCAATCGAAAACCCTACTAATGCCAAAATTCACAAAAAATCTTAGTTGTATGTATGAATACTTATTATTATTGTTGTTGTTATTGTGTGCAATTGTATTATGACTAGCTGTAATATACTCGGACCATCTATTGTGTTCTATAAAGCTATGTATACATGTATTAGGTAAGTAGATGAAGCCAAACATATGTATGTATATTTAAAACATTCATTGATAACCTTCTTTGTTGCTGCTCTTTACTCAATCCTCTGTACGAAAATTTTCTTTGGCGCACAGAACTCAAAGAAGGGCGCACATGTGTTGGCCCTATATAAACAAGAACAGCAACAACAAGAAAATATCCAAATGATCGCCACTTGAGTGCAATGTTCTGCACATACATAAATTTATACATACCCACACATGTACACACGTGCACACATACAAAGTAATTAGTATTGTAGAATAGCCGCGTACGGATTGTATTTTATGCTCTTGTTTGCCAGCCAAATGTAAACAAAAGAGTTCAATGTGGGAGAATCATCGCTACCAACGTCGGCGCTGCCATTTTTCCTGCTGCCACTATCCAGCACCTCGACAGCGGCTCTGTGTAATTTCGTATGCAAACTCATTCGTCGTGCGCTCTGTGGCTGAAGAAAGGATGTGTGCGCCGTACACTCAGCGACCGATCGCTGGCGCGGCTGGCGTAATTGGAGCGTAACTAGTGCAAAGATTTTTAGGTAAAGATTCCGTTGATTCAATGGATTCAGTTGATCGAGAATAGCGTAAGAGAAAAGTACAAAATCGCGTAAATACTGTACGATCTACGCGCAATTAGTGAAAAAAAAGAATTACCAAATGGAATATATCCAAATTTAAGATACACAGAATATAACAGCAAACATAACTCAGCATAGTTTTCCATATTCTATACGCCATTTGAAGAGTGGAAAGTGTTTATTTCACCCAAAAAGCATTAAAAATTAAAAATTAGTCACTGCAAACTCAGTTTATGAGCCCACTTGTGTTATAAGAATATAATTCGCCGCCTCGTAATTTCCTAATGACTAACAGTTGTCGAGTGTAATAATACAAATAAAATGATAAAAAGCGAGGAAGTTATGGATTCAAACAATCACTCGGCCAATCTTAATGGCCTGCATCACTCGTCACATTTACCTCATCACAGCAACATTTATCGCAATCTGCCCTCGAACATCTTAACCACACCAAATTTCACACCTCTCACGTACAGTGAACAAACTTCTATGCTGCGCATGGCGCAGGAATCACCTGAACTGCAAGAGGAGAAGCCTGACCTCAATTATTTAGATCGCAAATATTACGCGACCATGATGACTCAACCGTCAGTTCATGTCTCAGAGGCCGCGTCGTATGGTCTTACATCACTGCACACTATGTGTGCCTCACCGAATTCATCAAATGAAAATGGCATTGGCATGCTGATGCCGCCATCACCCAACTCATCACCACACAATGAAGGCATCAAAACGCCGTCGGATGTTGAGCTGCAGCATTATGGGGCTACACAAAATCGTGTTATTGCCTCGAAAATGGTGGACTTGGGACAGCAAATGAATCCGCATTATACGCCCACCATAAAATATTGCACCAGTAATACCATTTTCAATACTTCAGAGTATTTGCCACACAACGACAATGACCATCCGCCTCCGCCTTCAGCAATACCGGTATCTGCAGATACAGGCTCAAATGATCTTCTGACGCAATCTTTGCAACGTATACAAAATGTCGGTATGCCCTCAGTGTCTAGTGCGTCAGGTGTTATAACCAGTTCTCATAGTGTTTCTGGACAATTGTGTGCCACAACTGAGACGATGTCCTATTCGAATAGTTCGTCACCGGCTAAGTCGGTGCATAGTAATCAAAGTGAAGGTGGTGCGTTGGGACAACAGCAATCCCAACAAACACAGCAGCATAATCAGCAGCAACAACAACAGCAACAGCAGCAGCAGTCAACTGCATCATCAACGCAGGAGCTCACACCGCCTGATACGACGAAAAAATCCGGTGCCAGGCGACCGGAAAAACCCGCGTTAAGTTATATTAATATGATCGCGATGGCGATCAAGGAGTCGCCAACGGGGAAACTAACGCTTAGTGAGATCTATAGCTTTCTTCAGAAAAGGTAAGCAGATGTGGAATGGTTTAAGTTAAAGAAGACGTTTACTTTGAGGTTCAAATGCGGGGCTATAGTACATACATACATACATACATACATATACTTATATGTATATAAACAGCTGCAATCACAGAAATAGTATGACGCGCTTCCCAAAAGTCTCATCACTTCTATTTTGCATCTTGCGCGATAAAAGTTTCGGTTTTGAATAAGTCAAATGTTACAATTTTATTCTTGAAGTGGTGAACTTTTCTGTATGAGACACTTTGAGCCAGCAGAGAAATAGGTGCAGTAGTGCTAAGCCAATAAATTTATAAATATTTATTAATTTTAGAAAGTAAGTTTTAGCGGTAATTTTTAGGCTCGCGATGCGCGTGCCAAAATTGATTAGAAATATATTAGTCGATATGAGTAGCATCGACGCGTTTTGCTCCCAATGTTAATATTACAAAAATGGAACGTAATTTCCTTTCACAAAAGTGGTATTTTGTGTCATTAATTACTGATTCAATATGGCACTAAATTCCCGTTTTGCAACACAACTTGAATAGTAATTGCACTGTATTCCTGACATTTTGCCAAATATTATTAATTATTTCAATATGTCACTCAAAATGTAAGCACAAAATAAGTGATGCAAACAAATCATCGAAGAACAAGAACTATTGTTAGTTATGGGTAATTGGATAAATTAATATTATTCGGTAAAAATTGGATAATTATTCAGTTATTATCCTATATGGGGCACACAAACAATTTTGCAACTCATTTTCCTTCATAAAGGGTGTTTCGAAAGTGACTCCTAGGTGTCAGTAGCGAATAATTCCTAGACGCTAAAGTTTTTTATGTGATTTTCGATTATTATCAAGTAGGCAGATCTACAATTTTACACGATAGAAAAACGCGCTAAAATTATTGAAACTTATCATGAAAGTGCTCGATCTTTAAGAACAACATATCGCAAAATTCGTAATTTGTTTGATGGTAATAATCGTCCGAATGACTCGCACAACTTAAAAGTTGGTGAACAAATTTCAAGAAACCGATTTTGTCGACGATAGAAAAAGAACTGGCAGACCTAAAACTGGGCGTTCTGTTGAGAATATTGCTGCTGTGGCACAAAGTGTTGCAGAATAACCTTCAACATCGATGTCTCGATGTTCTGAAAGATTAGGCATTCATGACATTTTAGACAAGTGCAAGTTTGGACTAAATAGGTAATCAAGTAGTAAAATTCTCTTTCGACGAACAAAACTGATACTCTATAAGACTCCCATTATACGCATTCTATCGTATAGCGCAGAAGCTTGGACGATGACAATATCCGATGAGGCGTCCCTTGGAGTGTTCAAAAGAAAGATTCTATTGAAGATTTTTGGATCTTTGCACGTTGGTGACGGGGAGTATCGTAGGCGATGGAACAAAGAGCTGTATGAGACTTACGTGAACATAGACATAATGCAGCTAATGAAGATCCAGCGGTTCCCTCATTTGGGTTATGGCGTCCGAATGTGTAGAAACGTTCCTTTCTGAGCCGGAACGTTTCTACACATTCGGACTTCGTATTCGATGCGGTACCAACTGGTGGTGGTAGAGGAAGAGGAAGGCCTTCTCTGTGCGCGAATCAAGAAGAAGACGAATCGACTATTTGACAGATTTTACCTGATTTATGTTCATGGTGGACATTTAAATTACACCATTTTTAATTGTTCAGAGCAGTATTTTGAATAAAAATAGTGAAACCTGAAAGAATCTAAATTGTTACATGTTTTATTTTAAAACAATATCTAGGCGCGTGTTTTGAAATACCCTTTATTATTATTATACTTTTACAAATTACACTTAACAGAGCTACAATTTTTTCCCAAACTATGATGACGGTTAAAATAAACAGTTATATCAAGCATAAGGATATCACCCGTTCTAAAGTTACTAAAGTAGAAAGTGTTCCGCATTATTTGGTGCTTTTGCTGGAAATAAATTGACCATAACTTTAGAACATTAAATTCCTTTTCACTTTTTGTTCTTTTGACTTAGTTTACCATTCGGTTTGATGCGAGCGGTAAAAGTGAACGTAATCGGCAATAAAAATTATCAGTAGTCAAAAAACATTATAAATATGCTAAGAAATAGTAAAATAGAGTGACATTACCAAGCAGTTTTCAGTTCATTTTTCGCTCGTCACACAAGCATTGAATACATTTTTATTAACAATATTTTAAAGTTATTACCAATACATATTCAGCGAGTTTTTTTTGACAAATACAGTTAAAATTTGTATATTACGATGTGTAAAGAGAAAGTGAAAGAAGGAAGTTCGACTCCTAAGTGCCTTTACTTATGTCCATTTGCCTATTGAAACGAGCAACAATATAAACGTTTTATTTTTATGAATGACTTTTGAACGGGAGAAAAAAATCATTTCGCCCCTCCAGATTATTACGCAACGGTTGATGCCCACGTGACTTTTTTTGATAAATTTTCTCATGTATGTACATACAGGGTGGGCCATATAGCGTTTGCTTTTTGAGCCACCTATTTTTTTGAGAATGGTAACACAAATGACATGACAAATGTGTTCATAATTTACTTCAAGGTTTGACATTTACGAAATGGGACGCTATACGCTTGAACAAAATTGGGAAATATTGAAAACCTATTTCCAAAGTGGTGAGTCTTCTACTCAAACTGTGAGAAGTTTGAAAAAAAAAAATCATATTTTCTGATGAAGCTCATTTTCACATCGGTGGCTACGTCAATAAGCAAAATTGTCGGATTTGGGGCTCAGAAAATCCACACGTTACTGTAGAGAAGCAAATGCATCCACAACGAGTCACTGTTTGGTGCGGTTTTTGGTATGGCGGCATCATCGGGCCATTTTTTTCGAAAATGAGGGAGGAGCCGCGGTTACAGTAAATGGCGTGCGTTACCGTGACATGCTCAACGAGTTGTTTCCAAAAATTGAAGAGGATGACATTGACGACATTTGGGTTCAACAGGACGCTGCAACTTGTCACATTGCCAAAGTTACACTCGAACTTTTGGCTTGTTGATTCAATGGTTGAAGCATGTATTCTCTACATAATGGCAGCTCCTTTTTCATTTCGACGGAAATGGGGACTGATGATGCGAAGATCGACGGACTTCCTGAACAAGTTTTTTTTTTTTTTTTTTCAAAGTAGATTTCCACTATTTGGAGCATTTTTCTAGCGTTAAACGATTCATAATGACTTGCCAAATCTTTCTTGTTCACACATTTTGTTATTCGCAGCTGTCATAGTTAAGGATATCGGTAGTTCTCATAGAGCTAAAAAAAAACGATATATATTCAAAGAGGAAAACAAAAACATTTCTAGAAAAATAATAAAATATTTCTAAGAAAATTAATAGAAAACATAAATATTTTCTTGATATTCTAGCCAACATTTGATTAATAATGCATATCATGTAATACAGCAATACATAACTTTTCCTATTTTTTTAGCGAATCCCAGGGTGGGCATTGCAAGGATTATTAGGTGTTGATCTAATTCGAAAAAGGCAGAAAGCTTAGCTTGATGTAGAAAGCTTCCAATGACCATTTCAGAAGTTAGGTAGGTAGTTAGGTGAAATGGTTGTAGTGCCGGTTTGGTACTCCTCAAGTAGCACTAAAGCACCGTTTTGATACCACTATGACACCAACAACAGGCAGATATCTACAGCTTGATTGGATTCGGAAAAATACGGTATTAACTGCCCGAAAATGTTACCATTCCCTTGAGAGATTGCCTCCAGAAGCCAATTTCTTTTAACCTGATTGCACTTTGAGCTGCGATGGAAATAACGAAAAAGTCGATGGGAAGTAAGCGCAAAAGGACATTCAGGGCAGCACTGGGGCAAGTTTTACATGCTCCGGTGATGCAAATGCACGCAGTCCTTTGCACCCTCCCCAGTTTAATGTTATTAAATTTTGGTCCCACGAGTATGCACAGAAGGAAATGGTCCGCCGCGGCAGAGCCGGTATACCACGGTAAGGCACTTGCTATAACCGATCTTGCCTGGGCATCAAAGGGGATCGTTAACGACTGGTTATTTAGGCACTACCTTGTTTTGGTTGGGCTCCAAAAGAATGTGCCTAAGAGCAGATTGAGTCTCTGTAGTGTTACAGTCACTTGCACCTGGGGCCAAACCCCAATTGCGAAATGACACACGAGCACGAAAAGCAAATGTAAAATTACTGTTAGGTGGTTGAACGCTCCAATGACGACAGTGTTTCCATCGTCACCAAGCCGTGTCTGTTTCGCTCAGTCTCCTATCGTTGAATTAACTCATAAGTAACAGGCTGAGGTGTGGATTTTAGTCGCCTCTTTCTGTGTAGACTTCCTCCACTCTGGGTGGGCTCGAGTACAATTCGCTGCGGGATTTCTACAACCACCTTTTCAACTGAGCTGATTTGCTTTAACATAGTCATGGAGGACCAATGACAAGGTATTGAGTCCTCTCTTCCCCAACGTAACCTGACCTAACTTTTTAAATTGATTTACCTATGTTCTGGACTGAAAGATCAGTCTTTTCAAATTTAGTTTTTAAAACTGGTTACTGAAAATGAGAAAATAACTTCCATACAAACTTTGACACTATTGGATTGTTAACACAAGAAACAATTTTTGTTAGCGAAATGATTTTGAAAAAGTACTTTTCTCCCATGTCTCTCTCTCTTCTCTGGCATACAAATACTATTTTTTTCGGATTGGCTGTTTTAGGTGGCTTTAGAAAGGGTCAAAGATTTGAATGATTGATTAATGCTGAATTAGTGCGATTTTCATTCTTCAGTATCTGCGGTTTAAGTTTGGAGAATAAAACAAGACTAATATATATACATATATTATATAATAAATTTACTGTCTTTCAAAAACACAATACTCTTTGAACGATATTTGCCCTCAATTGAAATTTAAGCTGAGAAAGCGTTTATTTTCACAAGAATTTGAGTGGGTCCGAATTTGAACCTTTCATTGCTCTTCTTATGGGCTTTGTGTCAAGCATACAAGTTGGTACCAATTCACCCCAGCATATGATTGTGCACGGTTCACATACGTATATATGTATGTACATATGCCCATACACATACATACGTATGTACACATACAAGCTTTCAAGCCTATAATAATTTCTCATATTCCTGAAATTAAAGCGAAACCAAGAAGTCGACTCGTGCGTTTACTTTTTTCGTTCGTGCCAATGCGTGCACTGACTGATGTCCCAGTCGTCTCTAGGTGGCAGTTGCCGTGTTTACTTAAATAAAATCTATAGTGCTAACAAAAACAAAAATTTAAGTTTATGTAAATTTCTGCTTTCCGTTGTGTTGTTTGTTGTTTTGATTGTTTATATTTGTGCATAAATATTTGTGGTTTGTCATAGGCGCTGTGGGTGCCACTTCGCCACAGTTCAGTTGTTTGTGTGGTCACTTCTAGTGTATTTACTTACATACATATAATATATTTGGGTATAGATTCTTAATGACATTTAAAATCATGGCTTTGTTTATTAAATTTTGCTAAATCAGTTTTTATTGGTCAAAATCCAAGGCTTTTGTGGAGCTTTCATTGGAATCATTTTTTATGCGTGCCTTCCATTTAAGCTGAAATGTATTACTACGGATCTAGAGCCAGAGCAAGGCTGCAGCTTTGGAAATGATGTCACATTCTAAAATTTATTGGAAGATTTACTCTTTGCAATAAACCAAAAATTATTGGAAAACATTAAAAGACATTTTCATAGAACTTTAAAAAGCAACCGGCCAATGGTCCACCTTTTATTAGCTACAGTGGCTCAATAAAGAACTCGGACATATGTACATAGCATGCAGTTTCAAATTTAAATTTTTTGTAAGAAATGTAAATTAAATATTTTTATTTTTATATTTTTCGATTGGGTATTCAAATAGGATTTTAAAAATAGTAATAATAATTTACAAATCCATTACCTTCTTTTTATAAAAAATGTATCATGCAGCATTCGCCAAAATTGGTGTAAAAAAGAAGTCGGAAATTTGGCATTATTGCTATTGTTTTGCACTTTAAAACGGGGAATCCCATAATTGATTCGCTCTCGGTAGAATAGTGCAAAGAAAGAACCACTCGTAATAAATTAAAATAAAATTTCAGTCGAGTTTTTTTGAATAAAAGTCCAAGTTATAAACTTGGGTAGAAAGCGTGGACAAAGCTCAATTCAAATCAGAAATTTAATTATTAATCATCTCGAAAAGGGTAAAACCGTTCCGGAAATCGCAGAAATAGTGGATAGACCCGTTCAACTGAATACTACGTGAAAAAACGTTTCAAAGAAAGAAAATCCGTTGATAATAAGAAGTAATCGGGACGACCAAAACTGTTTTCGGATACAGATGAACGTTGGATAGTGCAACAAATTAAGAAAAATCCAGCTCGCAACAGGCGCCGCCCAACACCTTAATATTAACTGCAACCCCGAAAGTATACGTATAGTATGTATACTAGGCCGGGTCGATTTGTGAGGAGGCAAAAAAATCACCAATTGCTCTGTGAAAATCATATTCTAGGGATCAAAATAAGAAACTTTGCCGAAAGAACCATACCTCTAAAACGAATTCTGATGTCCCCCAATTTGGGTCGAACTTTTGGTGTCTTTTGTGGGGAGGCAAAAAAAACGCCCATTGCTCTGTGAAAATCATATTCTAGGGATCAAAATAAGAAACTCTGCCGAAGGAACCATACCTCTAAAACGAATTCTGATGTCCCCCAATTTGGGTCGAACTTTTTAGTTTCTTTTCTCATGTAAAGGCCAAAAATGGTGATATTTTGAAATGATTGTATAGGGAACCCCCCAGGGGAGTTCCAGGGGGTGTGCCACTGGCATGGGTGGATCGGCCGTCCAAAGTTAGTGGGGGTCGGTCATACATTTGGACTCGATTGGAGCACTCTAAATGGGTCAAAGTGGGATTTTTCGTTCGACCCAAATTGGGGGACATCAGAATTCGTTTTAGAGGTATGGTTCCTTCGGCAAAGTTTCTTATTTTGATCCCTAGAATACGATTTTCACAGAGCAATGAGCGATTATTAAATCGACCCGTCCTAATGTATACCGTTGCGAAAAAATGATTATAACGGAAGAGTTGCACGAAAAAACCTTTCATCAACGAGATTAACCGATACAAAAGAATAAAGTTCGCAAAGCGTCATGGGGATAAGGATTTCGAGTGCTGGAAGCACGTTTATTTACAGATGAAAGCAAGTTTAACACATTTGGGTCAGATGGACAATCATATGTGTGGAGAACACCTAATGAATAGTTGCTGGGAAAAATTTACGTCCAACAATTAAACATGGGGGTGGGTCGATAATGGTATGGGGTTGGATATGTTGGATATGATATGGATATGTCCGCTGATGGTATTAGAAATTTGTGCTTCTTTAACGGCAATAAAAACCACAAACAATTTCTAACCATTATGAAAGAAAATTTGGTCAAAAGTGCTGAAAAGTTGGGAATTAAGTACAATTTCCAGTACTATCGAGGCAACCATCCCAAGCATAAGGCACTTGATGCCCGTCTGTCGCTTATGTATAATTACCCTAAACTACTTGAAACACCTTCACAATCTCCAGACATCATTGTAATTGAAATCTGTGGCAATTTTCAATGCAAAAGCCAAAGTCGTAAAGTTATTATTTATCAGGCAGCATTGGTTGCAATAGCCTATAGTTCACGATATTTGTAAAGTGGAGTTCGGGGAAGTCCCAAACATTAAACTTCTTTGTCATATGTTGATTATTGTGTCATTTGTTGATAAAGGATAATAAAAAGAGAAATGGGCAGACAAAGAGAACAAATCAGTGTTGAAGTGCGAAAATTAGTTATTCATCCTTACGAAAACCAAAAATCGCTTCAGGAAATATCTGCAATTGTAAATCGAAGCCGATCGACCGTGCACAGTACATTATAAAACGGTACAAAGAGTACCTATACATAGAAGTGTTAAAAATAAATCAGAAGATGCAAATAACAAAATTTTCTATCCAAGTCATGAACATTATATTCTCCGGTAAGTCAAAAAGGATCCATTTTCAAGTACACCGAAATTCACAACAATCGCCGAAAATGGTTTGGGGGAAAAGTGTTGCCCACAGACAATTTGAAACATACTCAATAGGTTAGGTTAGGTTGACCTGGCTAGCTGAAAGCCATCACATAGACCTATTAATCCTTAATGTAACCAGATGGAGCTAGACCCTTACGTTCCTTTGTAGTAGACATCTTGTAATACGTCTGCGTCTTTTATGAATCTAAGTAAACTCTGAAGCTCTAACTCCGAAAGGCATTCTAACTTCTCATATTGTAAAGCTTCTAAGCATTTTAAACTGGTTCCAGCTAACGCAGGGCAAGAATATAGAAGGTGTTCTACGTTTCTCTCCCCTCCAGTTCATTGCGAAATTTGCAGCTATCGTTGTTTGTGATTCCTATCTTGTATGCGTGCGCCGCTAGCAAATTGTGGCCTGTCAGCATACCTACAATAGTTCTGCTTTCTTTTCTAGACAGAGCTTGTGCGAATCGGCGTATTTATCTGCACTCTGTGTACACATGATTTTCGCGGTTCTGCAAGTGGCTAGATTATTCCACCTCCTATCTATCCTTATTTTCATGTCCGCAGCGATGCCTTCGTATACCGTATTTAAATGTTTCAGTATGTCGTTTTCTTGTTCGAATTGTCTGTTAACAGCGCTTTTGGCAATATCATCTACAATTTCGTTTCCTGCAATGCCCTTATGTCCGGGTACCCAATAGATATGCAACCGTCTGTCTGCGGCTAATCTCTCTATGGCTTCCCTGCTTTTTAGAACATTTTTAGATGAAATTTCATATGAGTTTATTGCCTTTATCGCAGCTTGGCTGTCAACGTATATACATACTCAATAAGGCTGATATCAACGGCAGAAGAGCAAGGCATAAGCTCCATATCAACGAACGTAATCGTAAAGCAAGGCTGCGATTTGCCAAAAACATCAATCAAAAGATTTCTCATTTTGGCGGAACGTGCTATTCACTGATGAAAGCAAGTTCAACCTTTTTAGTTCAGATGGCAGACCCGATGTATGCAGAAGATCAAATGAAGCGTTACTTGCCAAAAATATGAAGCCTATAGTAAAAAACTCGGTGGTGGCTCAGTAATTGTGTGGCGTTCATTTTCTGCAGCTGGGCCGGGAGAATCGGATTTTATTGAGCGTTTTATGAATCAGCTGTGTATCTTTGCATTTTAAAAGAAAAATTGACACTTTATAGAGAAAAACTTGGTCTAGGGGAAGATTTGCATTTTTATCAGGACAATGTGAAGCGTATAATGTGCGATCGTGGTTGGTATATAATAGCGCTCATGCCATAGATACACCAACCCAGAGTCCAGATTTAAACCCCATTGAGAACTGTGGAGTTATCTCGATGGGAAAGCTCGCCAGCATAGCATAGGTTGATTATAAATACATTACAAATGGTTATCAGAAGCAAAGTCAAGCATACGAAATATTAACATTTTTCTTTTATACCTATAATGTACGAGTTTCACTTTGGCATTGAATTAAATGAATTTTATTCATTCACCTCACTTAAAATGTAATTGAATTAATAATTTGAGTTTAATTACCTTTTTCTTGATTGATACCACAATATGCAATAACTTTTTTGAACTGTTTGTTTTACTTATGATTTATAACTGCTATGATAGTGCAGAAATTTTTTGATTTAAAACCATATAACTTGGGTGTCCGAGTTCTTTATTGCACCACTACACATATATGTATATGTGTATATGTATCGGGTGTTTTCTTAAGAGCCTGTGAACTTAAAATGGTAATAAAAAAAGGAACAGGAACAATGTTGGATTCATGGCAATTCTTTTTTGAATTTAATATCCGGTATTTGTAAAACAACAAGCAAATGAACAAACGTAATTTTTAATTTTTGCAAGCTTCGAAAAAAAATTGTAAAATATCACAAATTAAATATCACTATTTAAATTCAATTATCTCCTTCTCTTGACTTGGAAAGTTGGAAACTCACTGTCCCTCGATGCATCCCCGAGCCCACTTATTCTTAACTATTGACATTTTCTTACAGGGTCCGGCACTCGAAGTGCAACCAATTAAAAATACCAAAAATTTAGTTTGGAAAATTACTTTTATTCAATTAAAATTAAAAAATGTGTAAAAAATATATTATACAAAATTAAGGATCAATTTACTTTTGCTCGATATGTCTACTTTTTCCTTGACTATGGCCTTGAGATGGTCCAGAAACGAATCGCAAGCTGCCCGAATGTTACTTGCGGGTATTTTGGCCCACTCGCGGACAATGGCTGTTTTCAGCGGCTCGAGACTGGTGAATCTTTAAATACGGACCTTCCTCTCCAAAATGGCCCAAAGCCATGTGAGGGCCCTTGTGTGGATGTTATGAAGTTCCGAACGTTGATTTTAAGTCATTCCTTTCGCACCTGAGCCTTGTGAGACGGTGCCGAGTCCTGTTGAAACGTCCATGTTCTGCCACCGAAATGTTTGTCTGCCCCCGTGTTAGTTTTTTGGGGATACCAAATTCAGACATCGTGGCATACAGATAACTCCTCTTCGTACTGTCGAATGAAGCTTTGAAATCGACGAAAATATGGTGTGTGTCGATTCTCCTTTCGTGGGTCTTTTCCAAGACTTTGCGTATTGTAAATATTTGGTCGATGGTAAACTTTTCAGGTCTAAAGCCACACTGATAAGGTCCAATCAGTTGGTTGACGTTGGGCTTCAGCCTTTCACACAATACGCTCGCTAGAACCTTATAGGCGGTATTTAGAAGACTTATCCCGCGGTAATTGGCACAGATTGCAGGATCCCCCTTCTTATGGATTGGGCAGAGCACACTTAAATTGCAATCGGCAGGCGTGCTTTCATCCGACCATATTTTGCATAGGAGCTGATGCATGCACCTTACCAGCTCCTCTCCGCCATGTTTGAATAGCTCAGCCGGCAGTCCGTCGGCGCCTGCGGCTTTGTTGTTCTTTAGACGCGTTATCGCTATTCTCACCTCGTCATGGTCGGGTAGCGGAACGTCAATTCCGTCGTCGTCGATTGGGGTATCGGGATCTTCACATTCTCTGTGACATGCGCAGCTGTCACTGTTTAACAGGTTCGAGAAGTGTTCCCTCCATAATTTAAGATTGCTCTGGATGTCAGTCACCAGTTCGCCGTCTTTGTTCTTACAGGAAAACGCCCCGGTCTTAAAACTTTCTGAAATAATTTTCGGGCGTTGTTCCTGTTGGCTAGCATCTCAAGCTCCTCGCACTCTCGTATTTCGGCCTCTCGTTTCTTCTGTCGGATAATACGTCTCTCTTCCTTTTTCAGCTCTGTAGCGATCCCACATGGCTCGCGTTGCACCCGATCGCAGCGTAGCTCTATAGGCGGCATCCTTTCTTTCTGCGGCAGCATGACATTCCTCGTCGTACCAATTGTTTTTTCGGGCTCGCCGGAATCCGATTTCCTCTTCGGCGGCGGTACGTAGGGAACGAGAAATGTTGCTCCATTGCTCGTGCATGCCGGTTTGTTGGGCAGTGCTCTCTGAGAGCAGGAGTGAGAGTCGAGTGGTGAATCTTCTGGCTGTCTGTTGTGATTGCAGCTTTTCGATATCGAACATTCTTTGCGTAGGTAGATGTACGTTTTTTGCTGCACAGAGGCGTGTGCGCAGTTTGGCTGCAACAAGGTAATGATCCGAGTCAATGTTGGGTTCTCGGATCGTACGTACATCTAATACACTTGAAGCGTGTCTTCCATCTATCACAACATGATCGATCTGGTTTCGCGTTTTCGATCAGGGGACAGCCAGGTAGCTTGGTGGATTTTTTTATGCTGGAATCTGGTGCTGCAGACTACCATGTTTCGGGCCCCGGCGAAGTCGATCAACCTCGGTCCGTTACCGGATGTTTCGTTGTGCAGGCTGAATTTTCCGACTGTGGGACCAAAAATTCCTTCCTTGCCCACCCTGGCGTTGAAGTCGCCAAGCACGATTTTTATGTCGTGGCGGGGGCAGTGCTCATACGAACGTTCCAAGCGCTCATAGAAGGAATCTTTGGTCGCATCGTCCTTCTCTTCCGTCGGGGCGTGGGCGCAAATTAGCGATATGTTAAAAAAACGGGCTTTGATGCGGATTATTGCGAGACGCTCGTCCACCGGAGTGAACGACAGTACTTGGCGACGAAGTCTCTCTCCCACAACAAATCCAACACCGAATTTGCGCTCCTTTACATGGCAGCTGTAGTAGACGTCGCAAGGTCCTATGGTTTTTTTGCCTTGCCCCGTCCATCGCATCCCTTGGATGGCAGTGATGCCAGCCTTTACTCTTACGAGGACATCAACCAGCCGGGCAGTGGCACCTTCCCCATTAAGGGACCGGACATTCCAGGTGCATACCCTCAAATCGTATTCCTTATTTCGTTTGCAGGGGTCGTCATCAGTGTTGGAAGTTCTTATCCGAGGCTTTGTTGCTGTTTTCATTGGGGCGGCTTTTTAAGTGGCGGGTCCCAAGCCCAGCGCACAACCTACTTTCCCGATAATATTACGTATTTAACTTGACGCCAGGCTCGATGACAACGATTAGAGAGCTCCAATCTGCGGTTACAGCGGCCAAACCATTACCTGTGGCGGGTGCTGCCTCCTGGTGGCCAATCGATGACTCAAATTCTCGTATGAACGGTCAAATAAACCCCATCGTTTTGGGAGTTAACGAATTGCTCAATTTGAAAAATTTTCTCGTCAAAGAACACAATGTTCGGAAATTGACCGCTTTCGGCCAAGCAAAGCAACTCCTTCGCTCTCCCAAGTCTGATTTGTTCCTGCTTTGGTGTGAGGTCATGTGCCTTTTGATCTCGTAAGACTTGACTTTGAGATCGTTTTTCAGTATGCGGCGGATGCTATAGTCAGATATTTTCAGTTCTCTCGCCATTTGATTGGCACTTCGTCGGGGATTTCGCTCAAGTCGCTTCTTCACTTTTTGAACCATTTCAAGTGACGCTGCAGTCTTTTGATTACCAAGTTCATGACGTTTCTTGATGCTACCAGTATCATTGTAACGAGTAATGGTGCGATAAACACAAAATTGATTGACTTTAAGAAGCTCGAGCTCACGAACAATCGCTGGTTGTGATTTTTAGACTATTACGTTTTAAATCCATTATTGATTTTTATTTTCGCGTTCACTCTCGGAAAAATGCTTCCACGCGCTTATAAACAATACTCTGGACTGTCTTTTAGCTAGTTATGCCCGTGCATCAGCTGCGCGAGCGGTCTAAAGTTGGTTACACTTCGAGTGCCTGACCCTGTTCTGAAAAAAAGGTATTACATATTAGCTTCAAACATCAACCTTGCACTAACGTTAAAATTTACCTTCTTTATATTTATTTGGATATAAATTCCTGCAAAATGTGGGTATCACGACACTAACGTTAGAAAGGAACCGTGTTCTTCGGTTATTTTTGACGCCTATTTATGGCAGCTCGTCAAGAACGCTAAATTACCAGGTTTGCTATTTAGCTGTAGCGAAAAAAAAAAATGGTGAGGGGCACTTTGGCTGCCACCTCAATTGGGCGATTCTGCAACCGAATTCTGCATGATCATTTCACATGTACATATTCACACAGTCGTCTAGTCAGTCGTTGCTCAGATAACAACGAAGCAACACAAGTGAAGACCAAGGCGAATTGAGTACTGATAGTGGCGCCTTTTCAAAACAGTTACTTTCTTTTTCGCTATTTCAACAAGTCTGACGTCAGATCCCTTCCCAAGACAAAACAAACACATGTTTGAGAAAATTCAATTGGTAATATTGAAATTTTTAAACTAAACAAATTTATGGAAAAGAAGTGTTAAATTGTGAAAGCATAAATTAATATAAAGTTTCCAAACGCAGTTTGAGTAAATGCGTGTGTACGTAGTATCTGTTGCTATCGTCTTTTCCTACTTCGCAATCAAGTAATTCCCCTTCCTTTTGATCGTTTATTCATGGGATTTGACGACACCGTGAACTCGGAAGGTACAACCATGTATTCTATCATCCTTGAGTGAAGACTGTGTTAATTTTTCTTCATACATCACTAACACAAACTTATCGCCAGCCAAAATCTGCACGATACTTCTCACATATTCACACACTCGTCCAATCAGTCGTGGTTCAGATGGCAACGAGATGTTGTCATTGGTTGGTTTTTTTCATATATCACCAAAGCAATCTCAGTTTTTCTCGACTTATGATGTAAACGCACCGCTGTCATATCACACATGACGTCAATAAATCAGCTGATACATTTAAATGTGCTGAGAAACGACTATGGGTTTGATGCTGGCCACTCCTTTGCATTCTGCACCACCAGCAGAATACGCAGGACCTCTTTACCAATACTCAGCTTCACACAACAAACTAACTCACCCCAATCGTGGTGTTTGGTTGAAATTGAAACTGAAAGGTCGAGCCAAGAAGAAGGTGGCTCCTAAAACACTCAGGCTAAAAAGCCCATTGTATTTAAAGCTCTGGAAAGAGGGTAGATAGTCAAGGAGGAAAGGAGAAAAGTATCAGAGAAAGTTATAGGAAAGAATAGAGACAGAGGTATAGATAGTTAGTCCTGTGAGCATTTTCCAGATTCTTTGGCAAATCTGTAGATATCCTCCAGTTTTAGAGAACGATTATTACTCGTTCTCATGACATCAGAACCCAAAGCCGTGCTCTAGCAAAGGCAGGACACTCACAAATAAAGTGCTCAGTGCTATCCGCCTCCTCCAAGCACGACAGGCACATTGGGTCCTCAATGATTCCAATAGTGGTCATATGCTGACCCCATGTGTTGTGTAATGTAGTGATACCGACCATCAACCGAACGTCTTTCCTTCCAAGTTTTAGTAGAAAGTTTGACAGGTGTCTGTTCGGACTTGTCACAAAACACTTTGCAGTTCTGCAGCGTTCTAGACCGGACCATCGCTTTTTATGTAGATTGCCTACATAATCGCTGATCCAATTCTTGATTCCTGCGGAACTGATTCCGATTATTGGCTCTGGCTCTTACTACCCATTCAGTTTTATTAGAAGATCCCATCTAGTCGTATTCTTTCTATTCAGGCAAAGCAAAATTTTCGAGGCCAAAAATAAATCTATTTTATCTATTTATCAAAAATAAATATTGTGTTTTTCTACTATGGCTGTCTTTATAGATTCGAATTCTTTCGTGGTTCATATGTGGGTTGGAAAAACTCTGTGCGCCACAATCTTAGCCTCAATGAGTGCTTCAAAAAGTTGCCGAAGGGTATGAGTGTCGGCAAACCCGGCAAAGGCAATTACTGGACAATCGACCAGAACTCCGCATACATGTTCGAAGATGAGGCCAGTTTACGCAGGCGACCGCGTGGTTATCGATCGAAACTCAAAGTAAAACCCTATCCAAACACAAACGGTTTTTATGCAGCAACATCCTATGACCCCGGCATGGTACGATTCATGAAAAAAATATATCCGATATACGAAATATAACACTAATAACATTATATTTGCTTTCCACAGGACAATGCCAATTTCTATGCCACACAACCGTATGGGACATATGACTACGCCACTAGCAGCGCCGCCGCCACTACACCCTTCACCGATGCTTGGAATTCACACGCTGCCCACACGCAAGCCACGCTGCCGCAGTACTCAAACATAGCCGCTGCCTCTTCGGTGCTGCACAGCAGCAACAACAGTGCCACACCGCCACTGGCGCACTCACTGACCTCGTCTGCGTTAATGAACGGCTCTGGCAGCCCCTCGCACGTCACTTCGGCGGCTCTTCAAAGCTCAAATCCTGGCATGGATTACGCGACAGCCACTATGGTGGCCGCCAATTATCCGTATGCAAGTACGGCAGGTGGTGGTGGGGTCGTAGGAGGAGGTGCTGGCGCCTCTTATAACCTTGATAATGGTGAGTTGTGCGGGAGGGGAAGAGTATGCATAATACGAGTACACTGCATAATTTGATATGAAGTTGAGAATGAGGTTGGATGTTGAGTGCTGTGCGCATATAATTCACACATACACACATATTAAGATATAAGATATAAGTGGCAGCTAACTTCATGGCGATCATGTCAATCAAAGATCTAAAATGCATCTTAAGCGCCAGAGTAATCCATAAAATTGTTGCACAAGTGCCGAAGTAGTGAGGAAACGCAAGATTGATGATGCCTGCCATGTAATTTTACGAGTTTCATGTGTCGGCGCAGTTTGCAGGGGATGTTGCCAAACTCACTCCTTTCACGCATATATGCATGTACATATGTATGTGTGCACATATATGAGTATGCACATATGCGTGAATGTATTCGGTCTAGCAACTGAATGAAGATCGTTTAAAAGTCGAAAAATCTTGTTTGATGTAACCGGCGAATGTGTGAAATATTAAAACGGGGTTTTCTTTATGGCTGCAAGTCAACACTATTTTTAAGAATTTAAAGAAATATTTTGTATTTGATTTTTTTTTATTCTCGAAAATAACTCCTTCCGTATCTTTCTTTACCAATGCAGGCTTACGCTCAATGACTCTATCGCACATGCATCAACAACAACAACATCATTCAGCGATGACGCCGCCACCGCCACCACTACCATCCAGCTCAACGTCAATGGGCAGTGCCACACTTATTGACCGGAAACCCATCTTTTTGCCCTCCATGGCACCACCCTCGACGGGCAATATGTCCACGCCTCCACTTCATCACCAACATTTGGTTGGAAGCACTAACGGCGGTAGTGGCGGCTACTATGAGCATATAAAGTTTTCAAATTAATGGCTGACTTAGAAAATTAAAATAAATATTAATTAATTACATATACATACACACATGTATGTATTTAGAATTAGAGTAGAGCTTGTGACATCACGAATGGCAATGTACTAAACAGTCCCTAAAAGGGTAAATAACTGCTAGTTGAATTTTAATTCCTTTCATTTTGTTTTGTTTGTTCTTATGAGTAGAATTTGATTTTTTAAGAAAAATGTGTAAGTTAAATTAAGTATAACGTGTAGCGTTTTAAATAAAATAGAAGTGAATATAATGAGGTGTCTAATGATCAGAAAGCATTCTGTTATTTGCATGAGGATGACCGGAACAACAAAGGCCAAGTACACCAGACCAATAAGAAGCGTTCCCAAGGCAGTCGGTTCTACATTACCGGAACGACCGAGATTTATATCCGTCCAAAGACTGTCAATTCAGCAGCATTCGTCGTATATGTATGCGAATTTTTATGCTGATATAACAACAACAACAACAACTAATAAGGAAGCCGAGATTGGGTTCATCGAAATAAACTGGGTAAAGGGTGACAGGCTGGCTTTAAGGGGGGGTAGGGTCACAAAATCGAAATTTTTTTTCTTCACTCATCTTATAGTAAATCATTTCAAGAATGTTGTGTCAAAATTTTAAGTGGATCGGAGCAGAACTCTCAAAGTTATAGCCTTTGTAGGCACTCTACCTCGAATGCGGAGCATCGATAATTTCTCAGAGTCATTTTTTCAAACGCGTTTTTCCCGAAACGACTTCTTAAAAGTCGGTGCCAATCACAACTCCGAAACTATTCAACCGATTCTTTTCAAATTTGGCACACGTTTTCTAAATCAAAAATACCTCCCCCCTACACTGTTTTTTTTTTATTTTTTTTTTTTTAAGGTTGTTTTTCACTTACAAATATGGCGAAATTTTTCGCCAAAAATGCTCGTTTTACATTTTTTTGCCACCAAAACTACAAAAATGAAAAAAAAAAATTTTATTAATGTAGGGGGGAGCATTACGTCATACTTTAACTGAAAAATTCGACTTTTTTAGTTTCAGATGATTCTACGACGAATGCCGATTGGCACCGCAGAGCACCTCTCGAAAAACATATCTCCAAAAAAACTCTGTCATGGGCTTATTTGTCAATATTTTATTATTAATATTTTTTAAAAACTTATTGAAAAGATGTACAATAACATGCAACTGATTTTATTAAAGTATCTTAAGCCATATTTCTGTAAAAAATTCAAAAAAAAAGTGTTTTTTTTTAGCGCTAAACCCTACCCCCCCCTTAAACGGCCTTAACCCAGAGTTCATTGCCATCTTCACTCAAGAATGGTAGAATGAAAGATTTCGCCAATCACGGAGGCGTGACGTCACAGTGGTGCAGTTGCGTCAGGGAAATGAAATGTGAGCTAGAATGTTAGACGGGGGAAGAAATCACACAAACGAAGCATGAATGGAGTTCGCACGTATGATGTGACATGCACAGAATTCGGACCCAAGTACTTAGTGGACATGGATGCTTTAAATCTTATCTGCATAGATTTAAACATGAAGACGATCCGTACTGCACCTTTTGTGTCGGTGTAGTTGAAGATGCAGAGCATGTCTTCTTTGCTGGTCCCCGGTTTGAGCTGGACGGGGAAGATTTGAGTGATAGGGTTGGGACGCCAATAATGGTTAGTAACCTAGTAGATATCATGCTTTACTCAGAAGAACATTGATCCGCTGTCAGTAATATGGCAAGAATGGTAAATACCAAATTGCGTGGCGCTGAATAACAGCGCATATTTTCAGGTAAAATCAATAGGCCGCTCCCTCTCTCGTGAAGTACTACCTAACGGTTGTCCGGGGGGTGGGAAACGGGGCTGGGGTGGGTTTTTAGTGGATGAATCGAAAGACAAGTCCCACACTTTTCAGCTTTCAATGCTTTTTGCCACCTATAGAAAAAAACAGCGTTCTGTCAATTTCACGGAGAACAGAACAGCGGTACGAGATGAGCGCCACCTTTGCATTCTTTACAGGTGTGTTTTGAGCGGTAGTAATTGCGATATTTGGCCTCTTCTTTTCGTCAAGCGTTAGAAAGTGGCGATTGGTTGAAGCAACTGCAAATCAACATACTCGTACATACATATACATATGTATTTGCTGGCGACCTTTAGACGATCATGCTGTGTTTTTTTGCGATTAGACGCTGTTAGCTCTTCAATTTTGCTCATTCTATGTTATAAAAAGTGCCAAGAACACTGGTAATCTGTCTGGATGTTACTGGAAGATTTAAGCCTTTCTTAACTTGGCGGCAGTAAAGTTTATTTTCAGTTGCTTCATTTCTTTTCTTGCTTTCGCAAGGCTAAAGGTAAATTTTGCTGCCGGAAAATTAAAGCATTTTCTTAAATAATATTTTCCGTTCTTAATTCAGGAAGAAGAGTGGAGGGGCATTGGGTTCTTGACTTGATCTAAGAGGACAACATACATATGTTCGGCGGAGCTGCTCAAACCCTTGATAAAGAGGCAGTGACAATTCATGCAACTGATAGATTTGTTGAAAAATTGCAAATAGATTTGTTGCATTTATGAACGCGCTGTGCAGTAAAATGGAATTGTTACTAAGTTTGGTCATGGACGATGTATGTGAGGAAAAAAACGATAGTCTTTTATTAAATTTAAGAAAAAAAACCGTGTAAAGCTTCAAAGAAGGACATATCTTGTCAAAAGTTTAATATCAAAACGGAAAATACCCAAAAATAAGTATTTTTTTGAAACAATTTAACTTTTTTTACTTCATCTACGACCTTAGCCCAGAGCACGCTCTTTTTCCTCCTTCCCGACGTGAACTCGTTCTCCGTGCTCAGTCGGACTCTGAGCAGTAATTTTATCTCACTTTTCATCCGACGTTGTACTAGCGTATTTATTGGCAGTGTGAAAATTTTTGCTGCAAATAATGCACGACTTTTGATACAAAAATGACGTTTAAGAACGCGTTGCAATTGCAGTACTGCCATATTTGTATTTTTGAATGCACTGCTTACTCTGAAATGGTATGTTGCGCATTATAATGCATTGTTGAACATACCCGCATGTTGCGGAAGAAACAACCTTACTCTTCTTAATTGGCGCGATAACCATTTACGCGATTTTGGCCGAGTTTGACTAAGGGTATATTCAGAAACGCATTATAAATGCGCAGTAATTGCAGCGCTGGCAGCACTGCCAATGTGACAAGTGTTGCAATTGATAGATTGGCAGTATTAAAATTTTTCCTGCAAATAGTGCGCGACGTTTGATACAAAAATGGCGTTTTCGAACGCGATGCATTTGCAGTACTGCCATATTTGCATTTCTGAACGCATTGCCAACACTGCAAAAGTACGTTGCGCATTATAATGCGTTATTGAATATACCCTAAGTGCGCCAGCCTTTTCTTTCTCATGCTAACCGGTGCCAGTTGCACACACCTGTTGAAGCCAAGCCTTTCTTCTCCTGATCTTTCTAACGCAGAGGAGACCTTCCTCTTCCTCTGCTACCACCAGCTGGTACCGCATCAAATACTTTCAGAACCAGAGCGTTCGTATCCATTTGGACGACGTGACCCAGCCAAAGAAGCCGCAGGATCTTAATTCGCTGCGCTATGTCAAAAATCTTACGCAGAATCTTTCTCTAAAACACTCCAAGCGACGCTTCAGCGGATATTGTCAGCGTCCACGTTTCTTCGCCATACGTTAGGACGGGCACCACCAAGGAGCGACCATCCGTATTAATTATTGTAAGGCCTACGACTGTCTTCGCGACCTTGGGTATGAGCACCAAAAGGTAAACCATAGCGATATGCCAGAAGGTACTCGGGCGATGGCATCCATTCGCAACAGATCGAATTCAGTGGAGAGTAGTTAAACGATATTTTTTAAAAGACAACTCCAATAACCCGGGCAAATTTCGCCGATATAATTGTAAAGTACTCATGGCGCAAATCCATACCAGCAAAACACAAAAATCCATTGGAAAATTTTATTGAAGCTGTAAAATCTATATATATAAAAATTAAGCCGAAAAAAAGTGTGCATTTATCCGGAGTAATCTCAGCAACGCGTGTAAGGAACACAATTAAAGTTTCACACATTGTTGGTACTGCTTTGGCAAAGGTTTCTGTGAAGTTTGGTTGAAATCCGACAACGCATATGTGTGCGGTGCGTCGGTTAAGTGAGTGTGTTTTTGCTATTTGCCGCACGTATTTTTTGTACCGCACATAGCATTCATTAGAATTGAATACATTTTGGTCGTGTGTGGCCGATTATTATGAAATTTGGTATATATATATATTTTTCCACGGAGAAGGCCAAAACGAGGACCCGGGTCACCCTAGGATGTGTTTTTACATTGTGGGTATCAAATCAAAGCTACTGATGAGTGCTTTAATACAGAGTATTTTTTAGATCTCTGAGTGATCAGGGTCTCGAGATATAGCCGAAAAGGTGGACCAAGGTACCCTTGGATGTGTTTGTACAATATGGGTATCAGATGGAAGCTGTTGATGAAAGCTTTTAAGTGAAGTGATTTTTACTGCCCGTTTCCGGGATAAAGAAAGGAGATGGAGCTGGAGATGGAAGAGGAAAAGGAATAGCTGCAGGAAGAGGAAGAGGAAGAGAAAGAGGAAGACCACTTATTATTAAAAATTAAAAAAAAAATTCTAAAAAAAATTTTAAAATGTTACATATACGCTTATTATATAAACGTTAATCTGAAGTCAGTTATAGTGAAAAACTCATTGTATCATTGCCGGCGTAATTGGTGATCGTTTCCTTAATTTTTTGCAGAAAGGTTATGCTAATATGAGATATTACCTATATCATTCATATATTTACGTATAACCTGTGTACTCACAAATATACGGTTGAAGCAAATATATGTAAGTTTTTTTACTTCGCCTGGAAAAGTTTATATAAATTTAAGAAGAGTAAATAGAACTTATTTTATATCAGACTTCACGCAAAAAAGTCATTTGCACCTGAACACATTGCTGGGTTAAAGCGGAGCCGAATAGAACAATTCTCTTCTCCTTCTCCGCTTTTTCGTACACGACGAAGTGTATGTATCATACGATTGATGTTGTTGTTTATGTGTAAAGGGGAGCGCATCTATGCAAATGCAGAACGGAACAACGACGCGGTCAAACTTTCTTTCTGATCTGATTTTCAAGCAAACAACAAGTGAGTATTTTTTCTCCAGAGAAAACCACGTTTAATTAATTAATCTAGATTTTTTTAAAGACGACCAGCGGAACGGGCGGGTTTTCGCTAGTATACATATAAAACATACAATTTTTTTTTATTCATTTGTGGATTACACAGGCCTGCGAAATTTAACTTTTTTCAGTTTCTAGAATGGCTGTACTTGTTTCTTGTAGTTTTTTATGCGCTGAAAACGAATCTGACCTTCAAAATGCTCCATCACGTCAGGATTTTTGGTAAATGAAGCCTAAAAGGTCAAAAAATGGCCATTTTAGCCATTTTTGATAATTTTTTTTGGGATAGAAATTTTTTTTTTCAATTTTCGACGAAAAGGTCGCATAGTACAACTCTTTAGCTTTAAAACCCATTTTTTTAAATTATTGTACGATTTTTTAAAAAAAAGTTATGACATTTTGAAATTAACAGTTTCAGTTACGCCAATAGACGTTATACCCCAAAAAAAAAATTTTGTATCCCAAAAAAAAATTATCAAAAATGGCTAAAATGGGCATTTTTTGACCTTTTAGGCTTCATTTACCAAAAATCCTGACGTGATGGAGCATTTTGAAGGTCAGATTCGTTTTCAGCGCATAAAAAACTACAAGAAACAAGTACAGCCATTCTAGAAACTCACCCTCGCAGGACTGTGTTATTATTCATACAAAATATTTTTCGTAAAAATATAAGAAACTCGGCCTAGAAGCGGATGACCAAAAACAGACGCAATAAGCAAGTTAATCCAAAAACCGCGTAAAGAGTATTGCGAAAGGACAGGTATAGAAGCAGAGTTGCTCTGAAGAAACCTTTGAGAACTAAGAAAACGAGGCGGCTAGGCGGATTGGGATTTGCAAATAATTTTTTGATTAATTTTATCTTTGATATGATACAATTTTGCAGGTGCTTCTTCATGGATTGGACCAATTTGTTTACATCGTATACGTTATTGCAGTTTTGAATGCTGTTGCATTCTTTGGATGCCTTTTAGTGACTCTTTTCTTCAAAAGGCCCACACATTTTCAATCATGTTTATGTCGGGATTCTAGGCTGGTGTATTTATAACTTTACTGCAAGTGCACGTTATGCCCCTTATGCTTTGGATCGTTATCTTGGTAAAATATGTAGTACTGTGTGTATCAAATATGTATTAATAATATAGTGAAAATTCTTTCGATTATTATTATTTTTATGATGGTACACTCGTTTCGAAGATATATTCACGGTTTTAGTAATATGGCATGTTTAGTTTGTTTGTGAGAGGCATAAATAAGGCAAGTGTTTGTGTGTTCGGCGATTTTCTGCTATTGAAAGAAATGTCTCAAAAAATTGCATACAATTTTGTATAAAAAATGGAATAAATGCTCAAAAACACTTGAAATGATGACAGTAATACTGGCAAATCTGTGAGAGTAAAGAAGCTTTTTACAGAAGGTCGAGAAAATGTGAATGACGACGCTCGCACTGAACGCCCCCACTGAACAACCGATGAAAATGTTGAGAAAGTGAAGAAAATTTTTATGGAGAATCGTCAAATCACAATTAGAGAAGAGAGAATTTGATGAGGATATCGTCATATCGGTTGGCTCATGCAATCTTTTCGGAAATTTTGGGCATGAAGCGTGTGGCAGCGAAATTCGTTCCAAAATTGCTGAATTTTGACCAAGAACAAGGTCGCGTGAGCATCGTTCAGGAATTGTTAAATGGCGTCAATGATTATCCAGATTTGTTTAAAAGGGTCATAGCTGGTGACGAATCATGAGTATACTTGTATGGTTATGACATCGAAACCAATACTTAATCGTCCCAATGGAAGAGTTCAGGTGAGCCAAGACAAAAAAGCACGCCAAGTTCGATCAAGTGTCAAGGTTTTGTTCACTATTTTCTTCGATTACCATGTCGTAGTGCATCAGGAGTCCTTAAGGTCCTACGGTAAATAAATAGTATTACCTTGAAGTTATACGCCGGAATTGTGGAAAAAAATCAAAGCTTTTTCATTATGATAATGCAATGAGATTATTTGGCCAAAAACAACACCGTTATCATACCAGATTTCACCCAGCGACTTTTTCCTGTTCCCAAGATTGAAGAGACTCATGAAAGGACGGCGTTTTGCGACAATTGAGGAGATAAAATCGGAATTGTTCAGAAAGCTCGAGGACACACCAAAAAGTGCATATCAGAACTGTTTCGGGACTACTTTGAAGGAAACAAAATAGAAATTGATGAATAAACAAATATTTTTTGCGAAAAATTAAAATTCACCTTATTCTTTGAACCCACCTCTTTTGTATGCACATGTGTATGTGTGTAGAAAAGGAGCTAACTCAATGAACGTGGACATAATATAAACAAATATTTCTTGTTGTAAATCTTTCTAACCACAGATAGTGTTTTGTAGTTTTTTCGTCCATACTCTAATGCTTACTTACCAATGTTACCACAAATTTAAATAAATATACAAAATCTTCTATTCTTAAATTAAAAAATTGGACAATAGTAAAAAAACTAATAGGCGAAATCTTTGGGTGAGAGATGTGTGGTGTTTTTATTTTTAGTGGTGCAAAACTCAGTTGGTGTCGTTGTTCTAAAATCTTTTACTAGGGATCCTTTCAAAATTCTATTGTACTAAAAATTCTTAGCACCTACATTTGCGACTCCTCATTTTGACGTTTTTTAGTGAAAGCAATCACCCGACGTGAAGCGAAGTAAGCTATTCGTTTGTAGATGGCGCTGTATATAGAGAAGCGTAGACCGTAAATTGCGTTACGCAGCAAAGACCGTGAATACTGTAAAACCGAAATGAAAATTATCGTAAACTAAGATCGTATATGAAATGTCTAACAAAAAAGGACAGGAAATGTGTTAAATTGGTCAGAACGGAGGGCAATCGTTGCACAATATTTGCTGGGCCATTCTTATCATAATTTTTTTCTAACTAACTAATTAACATTAAATTAATTAAATTAAAACTTTAAATAGAAAATTATTTCAAAACATTAATTGTTTAAAAACCCTCAACTTTAAAACTCTTTTCAAAGTATTGCAACACTTTTTCACTTCCACCTTTGTATGGATTTTTTACGTTCTCTGTATATTCATACACTGGTGGCAATTCCCTTAAGCTCACGACTAACTAAAATAAAAACGCGGCGTTACTTTTTAAGAACTTCTTAAAAGAAAAAGGCGCATTTATTTTTCTCGCGGAGGGCTGTCGGTAAACAACGATGGCTACAGTGTTGCACAAATATTTTTATATATATACATATTTAGTGATTGTCGTAATAATTTGGTGGAACTTGCACCTTTGATGTGTTTGAATGTGAAAGTTCACATGGATACTTAAAAAATTGATCGCTATGTGGAATTTTAGAAAAAAAAATATATTAATTAAAACCATTGTAGTGGTGCTACTCTAATTGTATTTTTGATCATTGATGTGTTAAAAATTTGTAACGATGAACGGAGATTTTCCTTAGATCTGTGAGAATATCAAATCAAAGCTTTTAATGAATTGGATAAATTGTCAATAAAGGCTATGTTCAGAAACGCATTATAATGCGCAGTACTTGCAGCGCTGGCAGCACTGTCAATGTGACAATTCATGCAACTGATAGATTTGTTGAAAAATTGCAAATAGATTTGTTGCATTTATGAACGCGCGGTGCAGTAAAATGGAATTGTTACTAAGTTTGGTCATGGACGATGTATGTGAGGAAAAAAACGATAGTCTTTTATTAAATTTAAGAAAAAAAACCGTGTAAAGCTTCAAAGAAGGACATATCTTGTCAATTGTACATTGTACTAGCGTATTTATTGGCAGTGTGAACATTTTGCTGCAAATAATGCACGACTTTTGATACAAAAATGACGTTTAAGAACGCATTGCATTTGCAGTACTGCCATATTTGCATTTTTGAACGCACTGCTCACTCTGAAATGGTATGTTGCGCATTATAATGCGTTGTTGAACATACCCAAACTGAAAAGTTTCCAAACATCATTTCTTAGAAGTGTTCGATTCTTATGGCATTATTCCTATTACAGAAACACAAAAGTAGAGATAATTATATTGGCTGTTGAAGAAAATGTGGTGCCGTCAGAAACTGTGCGTAAACTTAGTTAGCCAATGAAGAGTTGACGTGTTCGGCGAATATTAAAGCCATCCAACCACGTGGTCTTTACAAAGCGTCTTAAAAACTTTCACTAATTTACGTTTATAAAACCAAACAACCGCCATTTGCCAAAGAGCTAATGTAGTGGCGCAAAGAGTGGTCAAAATCTTTTGCAGCTATGAAGAATTATTAAATTTAGATGAACAGAATGGATTTAAATATTATATTATTGATATAGCAAACGATTTAAAATAGAAATTTCTATGTTGCTCTTGACGCGTACAGTTATGCTTAGGTGTTTGGCCGAGCTCCTCCTTCTCTTTGCGGTGTGCATCTTGATATTGCTTCACAAATGGAGGAACCTACAGTTTTAAGTCGATTTCGAACGGTAAATGGTTTTTATGAGGAGTTTTTTCAGGGAAGAAATACTCTCGGAGGTTTGTCATTGGCTGGTGAGGGGGAAAACTTTTTATGTTATTATTATTATTATTACAAACTGAAGCTTATAATTAAAATTATAAGCCTAGTTAGGAAAGCTATGGCTGCTAAGGCCTTCAGCTTCTTCTTATGATGTAAAATTAGTGTTTAATTAATGCTTAGTACTAAGTGCTTATGAGTCGTTTAGAATTTCATTATAAATTAGGAGATATAATATATTTATTCGACATGTTTGTTTAAATTTCGCAATATAATTTTGATATTTTTAAGAGAGCTATAATTTTTTTAATATTATCGATTGTGGGGTTGGAAATGCATTGAATGGGATCGGTGTTATGGAATATATGGTTTCTTAGTGAGTTGAAGGGATAACATTCGGACATAACGTGATTAATGGAGATCGGGGTGGAGTTATAAAACTGACATGTTCTGGGGGTATTGTTGTCGATAAGTTGATTATGGGTTAATTTTGAATGGCCCAGACGTACTAGCGTGAGTTTAACAAGGTACATTCTAGAAAGTGAAAGGTTAGCGTGTTTTAGGAGGTTGCTTAAATCAAACTTTTTAATATTTTGCGCACTTTTAATGTTATTTGATGCTCATACACGGAGATTCGAAGCTACGCATTCCCGAATGGTAATCACGCATCAACCCATTCGACTACGGCGGCCGCACAGAAATAGCGTAGTTAAAAATTAGTTCCTCCTCCATTGTTGGAAAACATGATGATAGAGAAAGCACAAGAGTTATGTGTCCTTGACTTCATTCTCCAGCAAAAAAATGCCGTTATTAATATTTCTAAGATGACAAAAGTGTTTTTTAGGTAAAGGAAAAAATCTTTGGGATTTCCTTTCAAGAATGAGCTACGCTCAAGAGCGACAATTTAACATACATACATATGTAGTCAAGGTCTTGAAAGTCGCGATTAAAGAGACTTGTGGTACAATACAACTATAGACTTTTAAAAATTTAATTTTTTCTATGTTGGAAAGATTAATTATACTTTTAAAACGACATGAGTTACCTCCCTCTTAATTTGTTATCATAATTGTTTTTTGACATTATTAGAGCAAATATAAATTTTCCACAATTTGAAAATGCTTGATTTTAATTTGGCTTGTTTATTGGATGATAAGTATTGGTTGGCAAGAACAAATATTATTATCCACACTTCGACCGAACTTAAAACGAAGTCTAAACATTTTAAGAAAAACAAGTGAGCTTAAGGAAATTGCCGCCAGTGTATTTATAAATAGGATATCATAGCATGATTTTAGGAGTAAGTAAATTTACAAGAGTCTTATAATTTTATTCATATAAGGGCCTCCGCAGACAGGTCGTATTGTCATCGTAGCGTATGCGACAAAATGCATGCGAGGAATCGCTTCGTTGTTGCACACATGCGTTAAAATAGCAAATCGCACACGGGTCGGCAGGTACCTGTTCTGGTCAAACCACGCATGCAGCATGACGCGTATGGTACAGCAGAGTCGTCAAATATCGTGGACGCTTGTAAGTTGTTTTTAATTTTCATTTGTTTGGCATTCAAAAGGATTTTTGTTTTTTCGGAATGATGAAATATTCTTATTTAAAATGTATAAAAGGTTTTTGTCTGCAATTAAAAATTTGTTGATCTTCTTATTAATACGTATTTACAGCGGAAACGGCGTTCCCTACTATAACGGACAGAGTTAACGACTGCACCTATCGCCGCCTTCTAAAACTTTTATCCTCATCCAACATCTCTCTTGCAAAGAACTTCAACAATGCTTTGAATAGGAAAACACGACCTAGAACATTTTCAGTCATCTTTCGCTGTCGCATTTTGTTTAAACAACTTGCTATGCCTCCTTACTCCAAACTTCGTCAAATATAATAGGACTATGAATAAGTTCGTGCGGTTTTTTTCGGTTTTTTCGAAATTTGAAACTTTATTGACGTAAAATGGTTACAAATTTAATATTCAAAATATTGTCCATCGCTTACTACTACTTTTTCCCATCTTTCTGGCAATTCACGGATTCCCTTTGTGAAAAATTCGGTCGGTTTTGCCGCAATCCACGAATCGATCCATTTTTTGACTTCATCGTAATTACGGAAGTGCTGGTCAGCCAGGCCATGTTGCATCGATCGGAAGAGATAGTAATCGGATGGCGCAAGGTCTGTACTATACGGCGGGTGGGGTAGGACATCCCATTTGAGCGTTTCTAAGTATGTTTTGACCACTTGTGCAACATGTGGCCGAGCATTGTCATGTTGCAAAATAACTTTGTCGTGTTTATCGGCGTATTGCGGCCGTTTTTCTCGCAGTGCTCGGCTCAAACGCATCAATTGTCGTCGGTAGACATCCCCCGTAATCGTTTCATTCGGTTTCAGTAGCTCATAATACACAACACCCAGCTGGTCCCACCAGATACACAGCATAACCTTCAGGCCATGAATATTCTGCGCCGACGTCGATGTTGAAGCATGGCCAGGGTATCCATACGTTGCCCGACGTTTTGGATTGTCGTAATGGACCCACTTTTCATCGCCAGTCACAATTCGATGCAAAAAACCCTTTCTTTTGTGCCGTTGAAGCAGTTGTTCGCATGCCATAAAACGGCGTTCAACGTCTCTTGGCTTCAATTCATACGGCACCCAATGGCCTACCTTTCGGATCATTCCCATGGCTTTTAAACGTTTGGAAATGGCTGATTGATCAACTCCCAAAGTTTTTGCAACCTCTTCTTGCGTTTGAGCCGGATCTTGATCGAGCAATTCCTCCAATTCGGTATCCATGAACTTTGGCGGCGCACCCTCGCGTTCTTCGTCTTCCAAGCCAAAATCACCACTTTTAAAGCGTGCAAACCACTTCTGGCACGTTCGCTCAGATAGAGCATGCTCACCATAAACTTCCACCAAGATACGATGACTTTCGGCTGCTTTTTTCTTCATATTAAAATAATGAAGAAGAATTCCCCGCAAAAACACATTATTTGGCACGAAATTCGACATTTTCAAGTGTGGTAAAAATATTGTTGTTTACGCTTCAAATAAAAAACTTATACTGACGTTTGTGCCTTACGACAGTAGCTCTCCAATGAATGTTTGGAAATGTGGATCGATGGAATAATAATCAAGTTACGCCATCTGTTGTAAACTTATTCATATTCCTATTAATATAAGCATACCCGGCTTGGGCCATCAAAAACACCGCCTTTGCAATCAGGACTATGCAACTCTGTAAAGAAAAAACATCGAGAGATGAATACAGGAAAATTTTTGCATTCGAACGGAATAAATTGCTGAATTCAAGTTGGAATTTACTTTTTACAGACGGCTCTAAAACTTCTTTCTCAACTCCTTTTGCTGTGACAAAAGAAAATGGCGAATTAATTAAACATAACCTGTTTCAACCCATATGCTCAGTGTCCACGGCGGAACTAGCTGCTTTATATGAAGCTGCCAAATATACTAAACAGAATAAAGGGACAGACAGCAGATCCTGTATTGATGATATTTAGTCACCAACTAATACACAAAAAGAAATCGTTGCTATCCGTAACATGCTTCAAACCTTTCTAAATGAATTGAAATTTATGTAGATTCCTAGTCACATGGGAATCAGAGGTAACGAAAATGCTGATGCCGCTGCTAAAAACCTAGCAAATATTCCATCCTTTTTTCATCGTCATCTAACTAAACAAGATATAATTTCTGAGATATCCAGACGGTGTCATTCCACTCTCCTTGATGACTGGAAATTCTACACCCACCACTATGCTTCTGTTAATCACCTGTTTTAGTTTTAAAAATGTTTAAACCTTTTATTCGTTTACGGCTTGGTCATACCATACTCACCCACTCTAATCTTTTGAGTCGTTCTACACCAAATAAATGTCCCAACTGCCACGGGAATTATCACTGAACACTGGCATATATGATCAACCTAGCACATGTTATCATCCTGCCAAAATATACAAATGCCCTTCAGCACAGATTTTAGATGTTCATTCCCTCTCGGTCTACTGAAAGAGCTCTCCTCAAGTAATATTAAAACAATGCGCAACTACCTTAAATCAAATGACTTGCTAGATATGTTTAAGTTTACCCTATATAAATGGTTTTCCAATAATAGGTAGGTGTTATTTTGAATAGTCCGCTATTTCGGTAGATGCCGTTTTAGAAGCAGTAATTTTTTGAAATTTGACAAGTAGAAACTACGCCATTATAAAAATGGAACGATACACGCTTAAACAACGGATTGAAATTGTTAAAATTCACTATAAAAATAGTGAAAATTTGTCAGAGACGGTTCGTAAAACTCGAACATTTTTGGGTCATCATGAAGCAGATCGGCCCGCAATACAGAAATTGGTGAAAAAGTTCGAGTTGTTGGGATAAGTTAGTGATGTGAAGAATAAAACCCGTGCACGTCGCTCAAAAACAGCCGAAAATATTACTGTTGTAGCCAAAAGTGTTGAAGAAAACTAGGGTTTGTCCATCCCTCGGCGTTCTTTGGAATTAGGCATTCTACAAACGTCATTACACCGTATTTTGCATAAAGATTTGGGTCTTAAGGCTTATAAAGTCCCGTTAACACAAAAACTCTAGCCGGCCGATCATCAACAACGTAGTATCTTTGCTGATTGGATCGTTGAATTCATGCATTGATGCAATGATTCGGAATTCCATCGAAAAATCATCTTGAGTGATGCTTCCCATTTCCACCTCGGTACCTTCGTCAACAAGCAAAATTGTCGGATCTGGGGCTTAGAAAATCCAAGAGTTATTGTTGAAAAGCCTCTCTATCCTTAACGTGTGACTGTTTGGTGCGGTTTATGGTCCGCCGGAGTCATTGGACCTTACTTTTTCGAAAATGAAGCTGGAGCAACAGTTCCGGTGAATGGATTGCGCTATCGAGAGATGATTAACGATTTTGTATGGCCGGAATTGAATGCCATTGATCTAGACAACGTTTACTTTCAACAAGACGGCGCTACGTGCCACACAAAACGAAACCATTGATATTTTACGGGAACAACACCTCTTATTGGAAAAGCCTTTAGCATCGCTAATCGATAATCGTTCAATAAACATTTATCTACTGCCAGTCGTCACTCACAATAAGCGCTAGAGTATGTAAAAAAAAAATATATACCAGAGCATTGGAATTTCTGAAGAAATGTCAACACGCCTACACAAGAACAAATGTTTGGATTAAAATTAAAATTTTAACACTTTTCAAACTTCTTTCTCGAAGTATAATTTTATAACTTACGAGTTGTTGTAGCAAATAAATTTATCAAACTTCCTGTTTCTACTGCAAATGGTCGCTTAATTCATCTGCATACATACATACATACATATACGCATGTGTATAAGTAAAACGCCAGCATGCAGGATACCCTTAAGCGCATATCATTACAGTAAAAGGCGATAGTACCCAAGAGTATGATGAGCTCAATCCAATTACACTCATAATTGTCTCACTTTTGTGAACAAATTAAAATCTCATAAAGTCAACAGAACCTACGTACCTCCAGATATTCAAAAAATATTAACTCGCATAGCCATTGTCACAAAGGAGAATAAAAATCGCATCAAAAAGTCGACCAAGCTGGATCTGCTCATTTGCAAGTCGAAAGCTGATCTGATCTTATCTTCCAAACTAACCATAAAAGTAGCAACACAACAAGTGACCGATACCAATTGTAATGGTCGGTGGAGACGAGGCAGCCAGAAGGCAGGATAATTCATATATTGTGAGGCTGTTGAGAATGCAAAAAAATGCACAGTCAAAGGATAATCAGGATTAAATCTCTTTTAAAAGTTAATGTTTATGTATGCACCTACCAAATGAGACAGCAGCCATGCGAGTAAAAAAAAATTGGAAAATTGTGCGAAAAAGTAATGTGAAAATTATAAAAATATTTACACAAGCGCAGGCGAGCGACTTGTACAGCAGTTGCAACGGCTTGGAAGGACAATTGTTCGGTCAAGGCATCAATGGAAATGCATTTGCAATTATTTGACCGCCGGTTGCAGACAATGCGCCCACATACATATGTGTATGTACACTTGGGTAGAGCAGAAGGCAGGGTTGGTGTGAAGTGAAGCAAAGGACGTACGAGTGGAAAAGGATGTCATTGGTGGAAAATAGGTAGGAGGGAGGATTTGTGTGTCATGTGTAAACAAAGTATGAGTACGAAAAAATATAATGATTGGCTTTGCAAAAATCGAAAATAAATATTAAATTTGTAAATAATGTAAAAAATGTGTGGTACCCGAAAAGCTATTGAATGCTGTTACAAATTTTGCTGAGTGATTAAGAAAAATATTTATTTAAACAAACTAATATGGAAAATTTGCAAAAAAAAACTAGGTGTTGTTTGTTAAGAATTCTAATTTTGCTATGCTTACTTAAAATCTTATACAAATACGAGAACGAGAGGTTGATAAGGGGTTTGCATTTGCTACAATGCGGACTTAAAATTACAATACAAAGGAATTGGAATTTCAAGAACTTAAAACCTCCAAAAGCAGGTGACGAGAAAATCTTAAGAAAATTGAAAGAAATAAGAGACAATAAACAAATAAAAAAATAGTGTTAGCTGAATTCAATCTACTAACTAATGTGTGATTTCTTCTTCCCACCCAACGCTTTTTGTCTCAATATGATATGGTGAATATGGAATTTTCCGCTTTATTCTTAAGAACGGCGTGAATAATCAGTAGAGAACGATTTTTGGGGCCGGGCCGAATCGAAACTGAATCGAATATTTCCAAGAGCCCAAGGGCTCCTAAACCGGTCATGATTTTTTAAGGGGATAAAAAAGCACCAGGCAATTATCTCCAGGCTCATGCATGAAGTCCGTATTGTTGTATGGAAGGGAAACATGGCTGGTCCATAACACCACCACACAGAGGCTTCAATCATTCGTCAACAAATGACTCCGCATCGTCTGCAGAATATTCTGGCCAAACACCATCATTAACGACGCACTGTAGAGATAAACGAATGAGGAACCCATCCTTAGGCAAATCAAACGCTGAAAGTGGCGTTGGGAAAACCGCCAGATAGTATCACGAGAATGGTACTGGACTGGAACCCGCAACGGAGCAGAGGTCGCGGTCGACCAAAATCACTTGGAGAAGGTCGATGTTGGGCAAAGTAGCAGATGCCAACATCTCATGGGTCGGTGCAAAAACAACAGCACAGAACCGTGTACGATGAAAGAGTCTTGTCGTGGCCCTATGTTCGGTAAGAGTGATCAAGCAACAAGGAACAAGGAAAAAAAAAAGAAAAGGAATCAGTTTACTTTTGCTCGATATGAACACCAGACGGTCCAGAAACGAATCACAAGCTGCCCGAATGTGACTTCCAGGTATTTTGGCCCAGTTGCGGACAATCACTTTTTTCAGCGCCTCGAGACTGATGAATCTTTTACTTCGGACTTTGCTCTCCAAAATGTGGATGTTATGAAGCTTGAAACGTTGTTTTTTTTATCCATTCTTGGTTCACTGGTTCACTCGAGCTTTGTGAGACGGTACCGATTCTTGATGAAACGTCCGTGGTCAGTCACCGAAATGTTTGTCTGCCCTCGGCTTCAAAGCATCCTCCAGAATACTTTATTCGCATTTACCTTGACGCCAGGCTCGATGTGAACGATTGGAGGGCGCTCATCTGCGTTTACAGCGGCCCAAACCGTTACCTATGGCGAGTGCTGCCTCCTGGTGGCCAATGGATGACTCAAATTCTCGTATGAACGGTCGTTTTGGGAGGTAAACCCTATATCCTCGTCAGAAAACACAATGTTCGGAATGGTACCGCTTTCGGCCAAGCAAAGCAACTCCTTCGCTCTCTCAAGTCTGACTTGTTGCTGCTTTGGTGTGAGGTCATGTGCCTTTTGATCTCGTAAGACTTGACTTTGAGATCGTTTTTCAGTATGCGGCGGATGCTATAGTCAGATATTTTCAGTTCTCTCGCCATTTGATTGCCACTTCGTCGGGGATTTCGCTCAAGTCGCTTCTTCACTTTTTGAACCATTTCAAGTGACGTTGCAGTCAGGTTCATCATCGTTGATGATCACAATCAATCACATTATTCCGTTTGAAATCCATTACTGATTTTCTTTTTTCCCGTTCGCTTTCGGCAAAATGCCTCCACGCGCTTGTAAACAATACTCTGGACTGTCATTTAGCCAAATAACAAACAGCTGATGCAAGTGCAGTCTGAAGTTGGTTACACTTCAAGTGCCGCACCCCGTATGCATGACACTTACTAAAAATTGGTCTATACTTGTATTGTATTCCTTATGGAACTTTTAAAAACGGAAGGCATTGTACTTCAATGTTACACTTAAAAACGTAACGACGCCAGTAAAGAACTGTTATTGAAGTTGTTGTGAGACTTATTCCGATAAACTCGACACATCTGAAATCCCTTAACCCTTCGTAGATATTTGGTATTGAACATTTTTTTGTATTATTTATAGGGAAAATAAATAACTTAAAAGTACAATAATTTTTAAAGAGCGCTGCTATTTTTATGCTCACATATGTATATATCAAAATAGTTTATTCAAAAATGTAAATTTTTATAAGCATTTCCATTCATGACAATTAATTTGTTTAGAGTGAATTGCCAAGTGCTTCCGGTGGAGTTTTATGCATTCAAATACATCATTCATCAATGGCCTTTGTGGTCTTCATACTCGTACACGCCATTCAAATGCATTTGTCATTCATAAAATTTTCAAGTAATTGGATGGAAAATAAAATATCAACACATCAGCTTTTAAAAGTCATTGAATAGATGCATTGGAGGCAGAAGAGATGCTTTCACCTACCTCATTTTCTACGCCGCGTTTGTTTTTGTGACTTTAAAGGAAATGTTGTTGGATGAATGTTGCTCTGTTGTTGTTAACACTGGTCATAATGATTTCACTATATTTTTATAGATATATGTACATAACGAACATACATACATGAGAGGATGATATTTTGTTGTTTTTGGCGGTCGTCTTGGAAAGCGCGGGGCGCTGTTAAGCGCTTATTTAACAATAAACAAAAGTGGTGTGATAAGTAAATAAGAAAATATAAATTGTTTGTAGTAAATAAATAGAGAAATAGTCGAGACAAGTCTACTACAACTACAAACAAACTATAAAAATATAATATATGAATGTGTGTGCTAATGTGCCCTGTAAGGTGACCGTCTGGTGATTTCAGAACCATAATCAGGGCCGTGGAGAGAGTATTCGGGCCCCGGGGGAAGCTTGAGATGCGGGCCCCTTCAAATTTTTTTTATTTATCAATATGCGTATTATTTTATAGTGATATAACATTTAAACATTGAAAAACTCATTGATAGAATTAATTATGAAATATTGATTAAAATGAAGTTTAGAAAACTCTTCAGCAGATCTGAAATATAAAACGCAGCTGAAAAAAGTTAAAATTTTTTATTCATTTTGTGAGCCTTACAAATATTTGAAAATGACTGCCACGATGCTTAGAATTTTGCTTTTCTTGCTTTAGCTGAGGCAAAAGCTCTTATAATATCATCGAAGTCGAGTTTCCTTGCTAACTCAGATTCCAAATACAAAGTTGCCAATCCTGTTACTCGACTCTGAGTTGAACAAGAACGATGGTAATCTTTGATCCTTGATAAAACGCTGAACGATCTTTCGGCGCCGGCAACGGATACTGGCAGGGGGCAGAATATTCGGAAAGCAATGCAGATGTTCAGGAACAGAGTATCCAAGTTTTTAGCATTTTAATAAGAGCTCAATAATATACACTTTTGTATCACCATATTATATTTATTCTTCGTAGTCGTGATCATAACATTCGATATGGTGACACCAAAAAAGTCTGTGACGGAACTCTGGTAGAAGTATTATTTACTATATTTTTTCAAGCAGGAAATTTCTTGGAATTACCCTCGACTCCGGGCCCCTCTGAAAACTTCGGGCCCGGGGGAAAAAGTACCCGTCCCCAATCGTCACGGGAGATGAGAAAGGGTGCCTATGCATCAATATGAAGCAAAGAAAGGAATGAGTGGCTCTAGGAGATATGCCATAGCTGAGAGTCAAGCCGGATCTTCATCCAAAGAAGATCATGATATGTGTTTGGTGGGACTGGGAGAGCATGGTGTACTGGAAAATACTAGAAAAGAATGCCATGGTCAACAAGGAGCTCTACATTGCCCAGCTGCACCGCGTGAATGAGGTTATTCGACTGGAAAGACCTGATCGATGATCAAACCATACTTTCCATGATAACACCAGGCCCCATATTACACAAGTCGTCAAATTCGCACTCCAAGAGCTCGAATGGGAGGTCTTTTAGCATCCGCCGTATTCCTTGGACCTTGCACTGACCGATTACCATCTTTTCCGCTCCCTGTCAAACCATATAGAGAGCACTACCTTCGATAACAAAGAGGTCCTTAAAAACTGGCTCAACAACTTCCTTGACACCAGGCCAGGCGATTTTCGGGGGAACGGCATCAATAAATTGGTCGAGAAGTGGGAAGAGGTTGTAACAGCAACAGCTTGATTGACTTATTGATATAATTATTGTTTTTTGTTTAAATTATAGTCTTCGGTAAAAACGCTACGAACTTATTCCGAATCCAATATACATATATATATATAGTGTTGAGTCCAGTTTAGTATTAGTTTAAAATACTTTAATGTTTTTCAACTCATGTTATTCGATATAATTTTCTATGAACATAAGTAGGTTTTGTTTGAAATAATTGTGTATATATAGGGAATAGTTTGTAATAAAATTGTGAGAAAAAATTGTAATTTTGAAGCTGAACCAGCAAAATTTCATTTTGTTCTGAAAAATAGGACTTTTGCCGCAAGATTCCCGCAATATTATTATGGATTCTCCACGCAACATTCCCGCAACATATAGAATCTCAATAAAATGGGGCCTGTTTATTTAGTCATCTCCTGCATTTACTAAGGACGTCAATCTACGGCAAGTTTAGAATTAAATGTAAATGAGCATCAAGCAGTCGCGCTTTATCTATTTTCTCATGTGTGATAATAAAAATAAAATAAACGATACCCAATGGGCAAAAGCCAATGCGCAATAATCAAATTTATTTGCAGAGAATCTTCGTAAAACCTTCTCTGCCAATGATGGATCTGAAGATATTGACATCCCGTCAAATTGGATTGAAAGTGATGTCAGAATTGAGCCTGAAATTTTCAAAATGAAAGCCAAAGAATCGCCTGGTTTCGACCTCATAGCTGTAGAAATTCTTCAGAGATTGCCCTATAATTGTGTTACTTGTCTGTCTCAATTGATCAACTTGTGTTTTTTTGTTAAAATATGTTCCTATGTACTGGAAAACAGCTGAAGTAATTATGATTCTGAAAGCCGGAAAATCGCCCAAATACCGACCTACCTGCTACCAATGCTGTCCAAACTTTTTGAACGAGTGACTCACTCGAATGTTGCCGATTATAGAAAACAAGAGAGTTATTCCAACGCACCAATTGGGTTTTCTCAAAAGTTACTCAACAATCGACCAAGTTCACAGTGTTGTTAGAACCATAGAGTGTGCGATAGAGGAAAATAAAGTTTGCGTAGCGGTGTTCCCTGACGTCTCGCAGGCGTTTGACAAATGGGAGGCTTACTTCACAAACTAAAATTGATTTTGCCCAGGAATTATTGCGAAATCTTTTCTTCCTACCACCATGGCAGATACTTTCGTGTCAGACTTCACAACGCCTATTCTTCATTACGTAAAGCAAGCGCAGGGGTACCTCAAGGAAGCATCTTAGGCCCTCTTGTATACGCATGACTTACCGGTCCACAAGCAAAACGTTACCGCAACCTTTGCAGATGACACGGCTATCCTAGCAGTTGGAGAATTAATCGAGACTACAACGACGAAAATACAATCAGCGGTGACTTCGATTGCAACATGGGCCAAAAAATGGCATATCAAACTAAATAATTCAAAATCGGTGCACATTGTATTCGGCCTGAAAAAAAACAATTTACAAGCCAGCCTACACAAACAGCGTGAATATACCGTACGTCAACAAGGCAAAATACCTTGGAATAAAAATGCTAAATTGCATTGGAAGGCGCATCGTCAATGCTCTGTGTGAAATCTCGACCTCCATCGAGATCTCAGCCAAGTATTCATTGTCGGCGGCTCAAGCGTAAAACAGTTTTAGACCAGATGGGCACCCAGTAGCAGCTGTACCTTATATATCTATATACATATATAAAAGAAAGTCATGTTAGTTACACTATTTATAACTAGAGAATGGCTGAACCGATTTGGCTGAAAATTGGTGGAGAGGTAGCTTAGAACCAGGAATACGTTTCTGTGAAGTCACTATAAAATGTTTTATAACAAAAACGCATCTGATATGGAATAACAAAATGCAAATGACAGCTAAACGTAATTTTGCCTATGGTTAAGTAGAAAATTTGATAATATAAATTTTGTCAGAAATATATAATCACAGTAATTTGTATTCTCTTTGAATCATCATTATCAATGCCGTGACCAAGACGATCGAATCTTTCCTGACAAAGCCGTAATGCAAGAAGGATACGAAACATTGCGAATGAAACGACTGAAGAAGCACAAGGAATTGCCCGTGAAGAGCCCGCGTTGGTATGGCTCAACTTCGTCCTTCTCAATCACAAGAGCAAAGCGAGGCAGCCCGCGAAACGGCTCGGTTGGCAATGCGAAATCGTCGAGCGAATAACAGAGAAGTTCAAGTAGATCATTTTCGACGCACAAAAAGAGAATTATCAAGTGCTGATTTGAATCGAGCAGCGTTTCGATATGATTGCAACACTGATTACTGCTTGCATCCTAACGTTTGCATTGGGCCAATGAACGTTGTGTGCGAGTATTGTGGCGCATTGAAGTTTTCCGGAGAAACGGCCGTATTGTGCTGCCTTAGTGGAAGAGTGAAATTGTCATTATTGAGTTTTTTGGAGGCGCAATGAGTTTACTGTCTGGCGACTTCCGCCAAACACTGCCAGTAATTCCAAGACCAACGGCTGCTGACGAAATAAACGCTTGCCTCAAATCATCGAGTCTATGGCGCTATGTGAAGAAACTTCAGCTGAGAACAAACATGAGAGTTGCAATACTTAATGATACATCTACTGAAGATTTCTCGGAGTATTTACTGACTATCGGTAATGGTCGAGTACCTGTCGACGAATCGAGCGGATTGATTTCATTTCCTCAGAATTTCTGTAACTTTGTCTCATCGAAAGACGAACTTATCAATAAAGTATTCCCAAACATCAGTAATAACTACAAAAATAATGAATGGTTGAGTGAGCGAGCAATTTTGGCGGCTAAGAATAAAGATGTAAATGACCTAAACTGCATAATTCAAAATGATATCATTGGAACAATGCATTCATTCAAATCCATTGACTGTGTAACAAACGAAGATGAAGCCACCAACTATCCAATTGCATTTTTAAACTCTTTTGATGTGCCTGGCTTACCACCGCACAATTTTCGCCTAAAAGTTGGCTCCGTAGTAATCATGCTTCGAAACATAAGCCCACCAAAACTTTGCAACGGTACGCGTTTGGTGGTAAATAAATTGATGAACAATGTGATTTACGCGACGATACTCAAAGGAAAATTCGAAGGTGAAGAAGTTCTCATTCCGAGAATCCCGATGATCCCAACCGATCTTCCGTTTGAGTTTAAAAGACTTCAATTTCCGATCCGTCTTGCATTCGCCATGACCATTAACAAATCACAAGGCAAATCCTTGAAAGTTTGTGGCCTGAATGTAGAAAATCAATGTTTTTCACATGGTCAATTATATGTGGCATGTTCATTTGCGTTGTTTGTTCTTGCTACTGATAATATAACAAAAAATTTCGTGTATCACAAGGTGCTTAACTGAAGAGTGCAATCTATTAAAGCTTCATTGAAATACTTGATTAATAAAAAAATTAACTTAATAAAATCAAAAATCTGCTTTTTTATTGCCTCTATAGGGCGGAACAAAGTTCGCCGGGTCAGCTAGTTTATAAATAAAATAAGAGTGATAAAACCGATGAATTTTTCTACATTGTTACTTGTTACTTACCTATGTAGATAATTATCTGATTTGTTCGTCATTTCTACATTCAAAGGTTATGCACAGTCAAAGGATCTCTCCAAAGGCTAAAGATTCTAAGGTATTTTCTATCATCATTTCAATGCCATTGGTTGACATGCGTGACTCATATTTACTAAAATCATGCATGTTACTAAACAGCAACATTACCGGTGAAAGCCTGCATGTGCATGTCCTTTCGTTGCGTATTTTCCATTGTCAATCCCAAATCTGTTCGAAAGTTAGGTAAACTTTATCTGACCAACATTAGCTGGATTGGCTTCACACTTCCTTAGCAAAATGCTAATTTACTAATCCTTAAGTCGCCTAATGGCTAATAATCTCATAACCGCTAGATTATTGGGGGTTCCCTATCAATCGCCAGTTTATTTACTTCCGCAACACACCCAATATTTACCTGAAACAAATAATCTGCCTGTTCGCAGATATTCAATGTTACGTTCCGTTTTGTGTAATCTGGAAAAACCCCTGCTGGCCACTTTGGCTCACCTGCAACGTATTAACGTCCGCTTTGCAGACAGTTAGTTGCGACGGCATTTTATGCGAAACGCGTAAACGGCATACACTTTAAGTCGCGCCGGTGCTTCTTAGTCCTTGCCACTAAGTACACCCAATTGTGCAGCTAATGTGCGGTTTGATTTTAGCGGTCATTTTGGTATTGTACTGCTTGTATACGCAGCGTGAGGGTTTTACTATTTCTGTCTTCTTTTGGTATTCCGCAATAACTACATACGATTTTCTGCTATTTAATACTAACCAGGTGTGATGCAAATGCCATCCTGCGTGAAATTATTACAGTATTATTATCAGGCAATAAATTTAAATAATTTAAGCATGAGTTGTCGCAAGTATTTTACATATATTTTGGAATCTAAAAAGTTGAAGGAAGTACAGCGCTATATTTCTGTCTTACTGTTGATGACCCTCAGAGTACTTAGATTTCAAATGTTTGGTATTATTTGCATAAAGGTGCTGGCCCAATGCAGGCTGCCTTTGCTTGCTTGGCTTCGATGTGTGTCAATAGAATGAATAGAAAAATACTGAAATATATGAAATGAGAACAAATGAGAGCAAATGGCAGCTTGAAGCGCTTGAAGTACGGCGAAGTTTCAAACAACTCAATGTTCTATTTGCAGTGCTTTTAACATTAGGACTAGAATATCCCTGCCTTTTATTTAATTTGATTTGGTTTAGCTTCATTTGTGAATTTTAGGCAGATTGTATTTTATTTGCATTTGCTTTTCAAAAATGTTTGAAAAACTGTAATAAATGCCATTGAAAAGCACAGATGTAGAAGGTGAAGTCCAAAATAAACAAGACTGAGCTAAAATAGAAACGAAAAGAGTTTTGTTCTGATAGCTTCGAGTTTATCTATTCAAAATAGTCCCCTCTGGCCTCGATACACTGTTTTGTGCGATCTAAAAGCTTTTCGAAAGAGTGTTTTAGGTCATTTACCAGAATCCGGAATGTGCTTCAGGATGTCGGTACAAGCCTTTTGGGTGGCCTCTACGGACGCAAAACGCTTTCCTTTCATGTCCAAATGCAATTTTCCGAATAGGTAGAAGTTACAGGGAGCCAATTTTAAGACAAAATTTGAAATTTGTTCGAAATTCATTTTTATACCGATGACACAAACATACTAACACTTTAGACACAATAACTTCGCTTCCACCGTCAGCTAAGAACGTAACTTATGACGCCAGTCTTGTTTATTTTGGATTTCACCTTGTATATGGGATAAAAGCCAGCTGTGCTATCGGTTGATGCAAAATATGAGCTTTGTGAGATAGATTTATAATGCAAATTATTTACATATTTCATGCTTAAATTTGATTTGAAACATTAAAACACTTATTTTCGATAGCTTCAGTAATTTTTGAAAATAGAAAAATTCACCCATCGCTTTGATTCGCATATGCCCAAATTTCAAGGCATGTGTAGTTGCCGTCACATATTACCATGAGCACGCTGCTGTGATTGCCTTTAAGCTGGATCCTGAATTCAAAGGACATTCTTTGTCGATATGCTTTCCATCTATGGAGCCGATTCAGATGGGCGATTCATATTCCACATTAGTTGAAATGTATTGGCAATATGTATCCACATCGTTTCGGTTGGTGCTGACACATAGAGGTTCGACAGCGCATTTGCTCACAGGTTTCTGGAGTTATTCTTCTGAATGTTGTTAATTCCATTCTATGCACAAGCGTATGAAATTGTCGGGTACCACAGTGAGCCAAATATCTTACAAGTGATATACTTAACAAAATCCATATAAAACTGGGATTTCCTTTGTTTTCTTTTGTTTTCCTTGTTCGTGCAACAACCGCGACCTCTGTTCCCTTGCGGGTTCCAGTCCAGTGCCATTTCGTGATGCTATCTGGTGGTTTTCTCAACGTGTGACTATCCATCGCCGCTTCCTGCATTTGATTTGCCAAAGGACGGGTTCCTCACTGGCAACCCATGGGATTTACTTATAATGATTGGTTGGTTAGAGTGGTGATTCATCCAGATTCCAACTAGCGTTTCCGCACCATTTTGTTGCCACATCCTCGTTACCAAATTGTTTAACAGTTATTTGCAGCAGACCTATATCCAGTTTGTGCGGTTTAGGAACCTTATTAGGTTGTTGACGTCTACGCCAGACAGTTGCTCGAGATTCTCGAACAGCGGTTTGCCCAGGGTTAACATTCTGTCCTTCCATAGGGCAGGGCATTCACAGAGGAAATGGAAGATTGTTTCTTTTTCCTCCGGTTGTTTACAACTATGACAGTATGTGTTGTGAGGGATGCCCATTTTGGCGGCTTGTTCTCCGATAGACCAGAAGCCAGTTATGACTGCCGTAAGTCTGCAGGTGTCCCGTCGTTTCATGTTTATTAATGTTAACGATTGCTTGAGGTTGTAGGTGGGCCATAACGTTCTGCTGATTTTGCATTTCGTCTGGTCTCTCCATCTACAATCTGCAATTCGAAGGTATTTTAGGGAAATTGCATTCTTGACCGCACCTAGTGGAGTGAATACTGGTACTGCAAGAGCGCTATTCATGGCAGATCCCCCTCTTGCCAGTTCATCAGCTTTTTCGTTACCTTCTATGTTCCGGTGTCCCGGGACCCAAATCAAGGTGACTCTATGGTTTTCACTCAAGTTGGTGAGGCTATTCCTACTTTGCTCCACCACTTTAGAGGTTGTTATAGTCGCGTCCAGCGCCTGGATTGCGGCTTGGCTATCCGAAAGAATAGCGATTGCTAGTACTTCCGCTTGGAAGACGCTGCTGGTATTAGGGAGATGCACAGATTTTTCAATTCCAAGTCTATGAGAATATATACCAGCTCCAACACCACAATCCATTTTACTGCCATCTGTATAGACTGTGATATCGAAGTTGTTTAGAGAGAATCCCTTCTTCCATTCTTTTTTAGATGGAAAGAGTGTGGCAAAATTCCTATTGAACGTTACCATCGGGACGATGTAATCAGTCCTCACCGAGGTTAACTGAGTTTGTCGCAATAATAGACTAGCGTGACCATAAGTTTTTCCTTTCCAGCGACCCGCTTCATTTAACCTAAATGCACTCATGGTTGCCGTCTTCTTTATATGTAGGTCTATTGGAATAACGTGTGTCAGTGCATTGAGAGCCTCTCTAGGACATGATCTGATTGCACCGACCGTTATTGCACAGGCTGATCTTTGTATTCTGCCTAGTAATTTGGTATTGTACTCTATCCCTAGAGCTTTCCACCAAACTACCGAACCATACGATAAAATGGGTCGTATAACCGCCTTATACAACCATAATGTATGCTTAGGTTGAAGACCCCAACTTCTTCCAAGCATACGTTTGCAGGCATATAAAGCAATTTCTGCTTTCCTTACCCGTTCTTCGACGTTCAACTTCCAGCTAAGTTTGGAGTCCAAAATTACCCCTAAGTACTTTGCACTGGTTGATAAAGGCAGAGTTTGTCCGTTGATATTTGGCAGGGTAAAAATTGGTACCTTGTATCTGGTGGTAAAAAGCATAAGTTCTGTTTTACGCGGGTTTAAACTTAGCCTGCATCCTGTGGCCCAAGAGTTAAGCTCGCCTAACGCCCTTTGGATGATCCCGCTGATCGTATTTGGACACAGTCCTGACACCATTAACACCACACACCACATCATTAGCGTACGCCACCACTTTTACCCCACCTCCGTCAAGTTTTGTTAAGATTTTGCTGATCACACATAGCCAAAGAAGTGGAGATAATACTCCCCTTGTGGAGTGCCCCCGTGGACCTTCTTGGTTATGTTGATATTACCCATATTAGCTTTGATGATCCTCGTTTCTAGCATGGAGATGACCCAGTTACTAATGCAACTGTCCACCTCCAGGTCTATCAACGCCCGTTGGATGGTATCTGTGCGAACATTGTTAAAGGCGCCTTCGATATCCAAGAATGCCGCCATGGTATAATGTTTGCTCTCTAGAGAGCCCTCTATTGTTCCGATAACCTCGTGAAGCGCCGTCTCCGTAGATTTGCCTTTAAGGTATGTGTGTTGTGCAGTTGATATACCAGAGCTCTCCAAAGAGCTTCTGAGGTGCGTATCCAAAAGTCTTTCAAAAGTTTTTAACAGGAAAGACGAAAGACTGATTGGCCTGAAGTCTTTCGCTGATTCATGTCCTCTTCTACCTACTTTTGGTATGAAGACGACCTTGACTAGTTTCCAGCTGTCTGGAATATGGCCTAAGTTTAAACACGCTTTAAAAATTTCCTCTAGCTATGGTAGGATACAGTCCAAGGTTTCCGCTGTTGGAAGGGCGTAATTTGAAGTAAAACCAAGGATTTAGCGGGTTTCCATCACAACTCTGCCTTTGTAGACAGACCCACAACATTTGGACTTCGACCAATTTTTTTGTTTTTGTTGTTCGTTCATTCTGTTTCGTACGGTCACCTGCCCTTCCAGAAGGCTGCACATGTCGCCATGTGCGGTGACCAATGAGGATTTAGGGGAAATAAACAGTTCGCCATGGCAGCGCCCCATACCATGGTAAGGCCACCGTTACAACCTGAGGGGGCCTGGTGTCAGGAGAGCTCCGTTAAAAGACAGCCTAGTTTTATCCCCCGGCTGCCAAACCCACCCAGTAGGCACGGGTCGCGTTACACCTTGGGTTGAGGGAGTTTTTTAACGAAGTTTACGTCTTCGACCTGTGTGGTTCGCGGGAGACCTACTCTCCTACCTTCCATATCTGGGAGGCGTTCCCCTATCCACCACCTGGGGACGCGCCCTATAGGGATAACAGGTTCCCCCAAGGAGGGAATTATAATTAATTGTGAAGATATTGGAGCTCTGATTGAATACTTTTTTAAAGAGTTCTCCAGCCAATTCGTGCACCACTTTGAACAACAAAAGGGGCATTTCTTGAAATATTTTATGTAATATATTACTGTATATGACTAACATCTCTGTTTCCTTTTTGCTATTACGTATCAGCGGATTGTTATGAAAGCGTTCAACGCGCTTATTTCGCCATTCAAAGTCAAGAAAAATAAGTAAGCAAAGCTAGCCTGCATTGGGCCAGCACCTTAAATGGACTATGCAGATTCGCCCTAAATGTTGCTCTGAATGCCAATTTAAATTTTCGGCCTCTAGAGCTTGCAAGCTCTAGCAAGTGCTCTCGGTTCTCAATGCCTCTATCGTAAACTTGCAGAGTAGAGTTGAAATAACTTTTCGAATCCTGTATACGCATTATAACTCGGAAACCATTTACAAATGCACTGATGTGCTGGAGAAAGACTACAAATTCAAAGTGCTCCAAATGAGCGCCATTTTGGAACACTTACAGTCCAATTTACCAGATTAGAGTCAATATTTTTTATGGAATAAAATGGTTATTAAAGCAACCGTATTTGATCTGGTAACACAAGGATTTCTCATAATTCAAGTGAAGACTGTACTTTGCTCGAAAATAAACATGCATCAAAATCTAATTTAAATTGCAATACTGTGCTTGATCTATTGATTCACTTGAATAGAACACAATATAATACATAAAGGATTTTTTTCTTACATTTATTATTTAAAGGTAAATAGTTTGTGCAAATTATTTCGTAAATACGTTGTTGAATGGATTTGTACGAATTCTCCAGATAGCCCAATGAAATTTCGGACCAGACCGTTTTAATTATTCGTATTAAAGCATTTATGTCTTCAAATTGTTGCCGATTCTCACAACCCTTACGAGCAATCCATCCTCATAGATTTTCAATTATGCTCAGATCAATGGAATACAATGCCCATGCTAAAGTTTCAACGTTTTGGGACGGAATCCAAGTTTTGACCACACTTGAAGTGTGTACAGGTGCATTGCCCTGCTAAAAGATCAAATTCATGGGTCCAAATGTTTCACGAATCTCGGGGAAAGATGATTCCAATAGAGCTTTATAGCTGTTTCCCGTCATTTTGTAGTCAATAAATTTCAATTCGAACGCGCCACAGTACGATATTGCACCACACAACACACCTTGTGGGGTTAGGGGTAGTCAGAGGCCCGAAAAAATGATGATTTTCAATATATGTTTTTGCTAGTCAATTGCTTTATTTTACAAAAATAAAAACAACATTATTACATCATGCTTCGACTTGACTTTAACAAAATTAAAAAAAAAAATTTAACAATTTTAAAAGTTTTTGCTGTTTGTGTGGAGCTCGTTTTTCCAGAAGTCCCTTGCGGTGATCATCACAAGTCCTTGTAGATTCATCTAAAATCAGTCGGACAAGAGAAATTAGTTTTATTAATAGATAATCTTGTGCCCGATCGAAACTTTTTTTTTGTTTTCAAAATTAACAACATGGTGACCTTAAGAAATATTTTCAGATTTTCGAGAAAAAAACCGACAATTAATTGTTAAAAAAAAAAATCGAAGTTTTTGAAAAAAATCCTTCGATCAGGCACGGGTTTTTTATGTTTTTCATTTTATTGAAATCTACCAAGTGGTTTTTAAGTTATAGTGATCACCAGTTCAAAAAACATAGTTTTGAGAAAAACACATTTAAAGTTTATGCTGTCAATACAAATTATTTAATACTTACACTGTGTCATCTATTCTTGGGCCATAAAATAGTTCTTCAGCCGTCATAGCAGCTTCCAAATACGCAGACAATAAAACCCGAGAAATCGGTTACTTGCAGCTGCTGCTAGCTACTTGCTCTCGAACGCTCCGGAGCGCCCGAGCACCCTTTGTTAGTTGTTGAATAACTCGAAAAATATTTGTCGGACTCACTTAAAATTTTTTATGTGTTTTTAAGATATCATATTTAAGGAAAATGCAACAAAAAATTAATTTTTTGAAAATTCTGACTACCCCTTACCGCTTAAGTGATGCCGCCTCAAGTACCTTACCTTCTTTCTTAAGTCATGGAAATAGTAATTGTATCCATCCGACCCATCCAGATTGAACTTCTTTTCGTCACTAAATACTACTTTTTCCATTCACCGGTAACAAATAATAGTTACACAACTCCAACTCACATGGCTTGCAAAATTTATTGAAAGGTGTTTTTTTTTTGTAATTTTTTATGCTGCAGATGTGACGCTTTTAGAATAGCCAAACAATCGAACAGTGGATTTTCAGACTGCAACATTTGCCATTTCTTTAATTTTTGCTGTTGGAAGGGCGTAATTTGAAGTAAAACCAAGGATTTTGCGGGTTTCCATCACAACTCTGCCTTTGTAGACAGACCTACAACATTTGGACTTCGACCAATCAATTTGGTGATTTGAAAGTCCCTCTCAAGTTGAGATTTGATTCTATTTCCTAACTTTATTAGAATTAAGAAGCTTTCGACCAAACACAATGAATGCTTAAAAAATGAACCCTTTTCACAGCTTTAATGCACAAATATTGTTGGACGGACCCTCACCGTCAGTCAACTTTTGTGCGCCCAGTCCGGCTAAGGGAATGGCCGCTTAAGGAAGAGTAACTTTTTCCGGAACTTCGTGACACAGAGAAATCTTTAAGTTTCTATATAAGCAGTATGCGCTGTTTTTGGCACCTAAGGATGACCTGATACCCATAGTTTCATTTGAAACGAAATTTGATGTCAGATTTCCATTTCGTGAGCAATGGAGCAATCCAGAATGTATTCAGGGAGATTTGACTGATATTTTCTTCCAAGAATGAAATAGGGTCTGAAGTCGCATGGTACTTAAACGATAGCAATAAGGATCACTATGCCAAGGGGGGAAATGGCAATTGTTTTCCAAACGGAAATTTTTGCCATCGTGAAAGTAGCCGAATGGATAATCGAGATGGGATGGAGCGGGAAACAGATTGGAGTTTTCAGTGACAGTCAGGCTGCACTGAAGGTCCTGGAGAACGCGAAGCAAACCTTAAAGATTGCCCAAGAATGTAAGAAAAAGCTTGACTCTGTCAAAAGACAGAAAAGTATTGTACTTATAATGGGTTCCAGAGCACTCCGATGTTCAAGGAAACGAAATTGCCGATGAATTGGCCAACCGTAAATCAGCGGCCAGAGCTAATAATCGGAATCAGTTCCGCAGGAATAATGAATTGGATCAGCGATTATGTATGCAATTTAGCTACAGAGCGATGGTTCGGTCTAGAACACTGCAGAGCTGCAAATTGTTTTGTGACAAGTCCGAACAGAAAACTGTCAAACTTTCTACTAAAACTTGGAAGGAAAAACGTTCGGTTCATGGTCGGTATTATTACAGGGCACAACCCATGGGGTCAGCATATGACCACCATTGGAATCATTGAGGACCCAATGTGCCTGTCTTGCTTGGAGGAGGTGGATAGCATTGAACACTTTCTCTGTGAGTGTGCTGCCTTTGCTAGAGCAAGAATACGAGTTTTACGATGTCGTGAGAGTGAGTAATATTCGTTCTCTAAAACTGGAGGATATATCTACAGATTTGCCAAAGAGGCTGGAAAATTCTCACAGGACTAACTCTCTCTATCTCTGTCTCTATTTTTTTCTATCACTTTCTCTGATACTTTTCTCCTTCCCTCCTTGACAATGTACCCTCTTTCCAGAGCTCTAAATACAATGGGCTTTCTGGCTTAAGTGTTTTAGGAACCACCAAATCTCTTGGTTCTCCTTGGCTCGAACCGTTCAAATTTAAACTTTTTCCGAAATTTATATTAAAACTTGGTATTGGAAAAAATTTCTGCCCAAGGAGATATCCACCTATTGGAAAAAATATCATTTACGGTTTCAAAGGAAGTATAGGCCTTACACAAGGTGTCTTTATTTAGATGTCACATACATTTTACAAGGGACAACCACGCAGATTTTTATTTCAAAAAGTGATGCCTTAATTTACTGATTATTATTATTATATAAATTATTTATTTCTTATAAATAATAGGACTATGAATAAGTTCGTGCGGTTTTTTTCGAAATTTGAAACATTATTGACGTAAAATGGTTACAAATTTAATATTCAAAATATTGTCCATCGCTTACTACTACTTTTTCCCATCTTTCTGGCAATTCACGGATTCCCTTTGTGAAAAATTCCGTCGGTTTTGCCGCAATCCACGAATCGATCCATTTTTTGACTTCATCGTAATTACGGAAGTGCTGGTCAGCCAGGCCATGTTGCATCGATCGGAAGAGATAGTAATCGGATGGCGCAAGGTCTGGACTATACGGCGGGTGGGGTAGGACATCCCATTTGAGCGTTTCTAAGTATGTTTTGACCACTTGTGCAACATGTGGCCGAGCATTGTCATGTTGCAAAATAACTTTGTCGTGTCTATCGGCGTATTGCGGCCGTTTTTCTCGCAGTGCTCGGCTCAAACGCATCAATTGTCGTCGGTAGACATCCCCCGTAATCGTTTCATTCGGTTTCAGTAGCTCATAATACACAACACCCAGCTGGTCCCACCAGATACACAGCATAACCTTCAGGCCATGAATATTCTGCGCCGACGTCGATGTTGAAGCATGGCCAGGGTATCCATACGTTGCCCGACGTTTTGGATTGTCGTAATGGACCCACTTTTCATCGCCAGTCACAATTCGATGCAAAAAACCCTTTCTTTTGTGCCGTTGAAGCAGTTGTTCGCATGCCATAAAACGGCGTTCAACGTCTCTTGGCTTCAATTCATACGGCACCCAATGGCCTACCTTTCGGATCATTCCCATGGCTTTTAAACGTTTGGAAATGGTTGATTGATCAACTCCCAAAGTTTTTGCAACCTCTTCTTGCGTTTGAGCCGGATCTTGATCGAGCAATTCCTCCAATTCGGTATCCATGAACTTTGGCGGCGCACCCTCGCGTTCTTCGTCTTCCAAGCCAAAATCACCACTTTTAAAGCGTGCAAACCACTTCTGGCACGTTCGCTCAGATAGAGCATGCTCACCATAAACTTCCACCAAGATACGATGACTTTCGGCTGCTTTTTTCTTCATATTAAAATAATGAAGAAGAATTCCCCGCAAAAACACATTATTTGGCACGAAATTCGACATTCTCAAGTGTGGTAAAAATATTGTTGTTTACGCTTCAAATAAAAAACTTATACTGACGTTTGTGCCTTACGACAGTAGCTCTCCAATGAATGTTTGGAAATGTGGATCGATAGAATAATAATCAAGTTACGCCATCTGTTGTAAAACCGCACGAACTTATAAATAGACCTATTACAATTTAAGAATCGCCTTAACGCCATTTCATTTCTCTCTTTAGCTATGCACAATGAGCAACCTAAGCTAATCCTTTCAGCATTGCTTTCAACGCCATCAAAATTCTTCATACGCAAATTCGGCTTAAAACCACAAGCGGGTCGCCCAACAAATCAATTGGAAAACTTCAATTTAACTTATAGTAAACTTAAGAAAAACGTAACTTATTAAAATTTGTGTATGAGTGTATGTATATCTGTGTGTATTAGAAAAGATTTAGGAAAGCTTTAAAAATCGATAAAAGTTCAACACTTCACACCACCAGCCACTGTGGTGAATAAAAATCAGTGGCGATGATATTGCTTTGTTGCATGCGTGTAAGAGAGAGATAGTGAGAAATCAAGAAACCGGTTAACGTCGGCAGCAACAATGAAATTTGTAATGGTGGCACAATTCACTACGCGCAATTATAAATGCAGCTACAAATCCAAAGCCAAGAGCAGCGCAATCAAATGTGGGATGTGTCTTGCGCATTCAATGGGAACGCCTTATTTGCATGTGTGTGTGTGTGTGTCAGTAGTGTACTGGCGCTCTCTCTGCATGAATGCGTGTATGCGTGCGATGGTGTGCTTTTTCTGTGGTGGCTGTTTGTATTGAGCTCATTTGTATGCGTAGCTGCGCTGAAGCGGGTGGTAACATCGACATGCCCATAGATTGTGTGTTTGGTGACAATTGCCAAATATGCATATTCATGAAGTTATCAGACGAGTACATTGTGGAGAAGAGTGCTTGCATGCGGTGTATGTGGAGCCACTCATCACTAGATTTCCTCTTTCAACAGCCAACTGTTAAAGATTCCATGATTGTTGGCGATTTCTCCGTTGGCTTAGCATACTTTTTCACTTCAGTTCTGTAATGGAGTTCATCCTTTAAAAAAAAAAAATCTTCCACATCTCCTTTTGCAACCTTTTTAAATTATTATTTTTGCAGCTTAAGTCTTTTCATTCGATTCCGCTACAAACATACATATGCACACATGTGCATATACTCGTTCATGTACATATACATACATACATATGGAGATATGCGCAAAATATGTGCATAACTGCAGTTCACTGCAATCCGTTTAAAATAAATATTTTTCTTAGATTATAAAAAAGAGCAAAGAATATAGATTTGTCACACTTAACCGCCAACAACGTCAGCAGCACTTGTCTGTCCAGCTGCCATCAAGACAGCAAAAAACAAAAGCAGAATAATCAGCCAGCGTCAATGGCCTCGACATTGCTATTGCTTATAACTTTCTCATTCAGTTTTGTTCAACTTTTTATCAAGCTGTTGAATTCTCTTACTATTTTTTTTTTACTTTTCTCTTATTTATGCCTTTTTATCGGTTTTTTTTTTATTCACGTCACGCTTTAATTCGAATTTCAAGTGTAACGAACTTCAAGCGCTATCTTCAATGTCTGTCGACGCAAATATCAACATTTTGTTGCGCGTTCCAAAGTGTTGACTTGCAAATTGAGCGTAGAAAATCGCAAATGCGCCCACTTGGTCGGCGGGCTGTTCTATACCCATGCGCCGCCGTTTGTAATTTGTTCGCGTGCTCGCCACATGTCGCCATGTTGTTTTAACTGTGGTTGTTTTTGAGCTACATACATACATACATACATACATCCATCTGTCGAATATTTCTTTTGCAGCTTGCCGTTCCACTTTGTTCATAGGAAACCTCACCTTAGCGTAAATATGGAACACTTTATTCCATCTGTATGTTTCTCTGTTGTTGCTATTTAATACGCCACCGTAATTTGTTTCATTTTCCCATCATATAACACAGTTTATTTATTTTTTATAACTTTTTATAGCGCGAACACTTAGTTGCTTTTCATTACAGGAGCAAATCTACTTTTTTAATTCATTGACCTTCCATTTAATTTTTTTTTTAATTATCTACATACATTTAAGGTGCATTTTTTGCCTTGTGTTTGTCAATTTGCTACACCTGCGGTAATTTGTCTCAAAAAACACAGAGTGCCTTTGGAAATGTGATAATTACATTGCAAATTTATTTTTCCAACTTGTGCTATAAATTCCCACAGCTTTTTTGTTTTTTATTTTTCATTTTTTGTTGTAATAATAAGCTCTTAAGCTGCTTGCCAAGCATTAATTCATATACTTTTTCCACTAAATTTATATTAAAAACAGAAGTGCCTTTGAAATCTTATAAAAAGTGTATGCAATATTTTTATCAAGAAAAAAGATAATTTTGACACTTTTTTTTATTTTATTTTATTTCAAGAAGTCAAGAAAACTGACTACAAAAACTAAAGAATGCTGAAGTATATAAATAAATTATAAACTTGCATCTAACTAAAAATAACTCAACTAAAAAAAAAAGAAAAAGAGTTCAATAGAGACATCTAGGAAGTAAGAATTCTCATTAAATCATAGCAGCATTGCGGAATAATTTGTATTGAACTTATTTAAAAAGCATAACTTTGCCGTATAAAAGCAGAACTGAACAATAAGTATAACAAAATAAAATTCAGACTTTTTTGATTTTTCAGATTTTTTTCCACTGAAGGTTTTGCGCCAGATGCTCCATCAGTTTTGCGGTTCTATAAGCGGGGCGTCATTTAATATCAACGTGTCACTGTATTTGCGACAATGGAAAAAATCAAGTATCGTGCAGTGATTGAACTTTTATTTCTGGAAAATTTAAAGACAAAAGAGATTTATGAACGAATGTTGAAAGTGTATAAGGACTTTTCGCCGTCAAAGAGTACAGTAGAAAGATGGATTGCTGAGTTTAAATCTGGTCGTACAAGCCTTGAAGATGATCCACGTCAGGGACGTCCAAAAACGGGAGCTTAATAAGAAATCGTGTTGGAAAATCGTCGAGTGACTGAAAGATATTTAATAGCAGCCCTTTGGGCAGGTTAAGCAATATTTCGACTGAAGTATTGGGTTTCAGAAAGCTGTGTGTCGCATTCGCTAACAATGGAACAAAAACATGTACGAATCCGACTTTCTCAGTAACATTTAAGGCGTTTTCGAAAGGTTCAAATGGATTTTGTGCGTCAATTCATCGCTATGGATGAGATTTCGGTCTATCACCATGATCCTGAATCAAAAAAAGACGCCAAAGAGTGGTGTGAAGCTGGTTCTTCGGCTTCGAAACGAGTTCGTGTCCAAAAATCGGCCAAAGGCCAGTGTTAGCATCAATTTTTTGGGATGCAAAAGGAATTTTGTTTGTGGATTACTTGCAAGATTGGATTACTTGCAAAGATTCTGAATATTATTACAACTAACCTTTCAGAGCAGCTGAAGAAAAAAAAAATCATGGAAAAAGACCCACCGTATTCACCAGCCTTGGCTCTTACCGACTTCCACCTGTTTCCAGACCTAAAAAAAAAATGCCTGCGTAGAAAGCGTTCTTCATCAAATGATGAGGTCATAACATCTGTGGAAGCTTATTTTGCAGCCCTTCCAGATTCTCACTTCAGGGATGGAGTTCATAAATTAGAATCTCGTTGAGGCAGGGAGACTACACTGAATATCAAAGTGTATTTCAAAGCATAAAATTGTGTTTTCCTTATCGAACCGCAAAACTTATTGAATGACTTAGTATTTGTCCAAAGTAAATAAAATAAAATAGGTATTTATTTGAAATTAATGTTGTAATACTTAAAACTTTTTTATATTGCTTTAGGGTGACATCGGCAGTTCCTAAAAGAAGCCGCTCCGGAGCCGAACAATTCAATCGAATATTTCTTTTGCAGCTTGCCGTTCCACTTTGTTCATAGGAAACCTCACCTTAGCGTAAATATGGAACACTTTATTGCATCGTTGATAGCATCCGGTTGCAAAAAATCGCAAAACAGCTAGAACCTAGTAATTTATTGTAAAAGCAGAATTTAAAAATGAATAACAGTCAAAGGACTAAGCAGCCACTGCTTGTTACAATTTTTTGCTTATGAGTGGAATAATTATTTATATATATTACTTTTTTTAATAAATACAACTGAATAAGCTTGAAGATTACGTGACTTACCTGTTTTTTCAATCTAAAACGCGGTTCTTCTGGAACCTCTAAGTCAACTGTCAAGCTGAAAAATTAGGTTCTCAGCCAAGTCTGGAGTTAACCGGGATAGTTTCGGGCACTTCCTGCAGCCAAATGGAAATCGGCATGCCTAAGCAAAAGTCGATGCATTGTATGAGGGCTCACTACCTCCGTTCCATGCGATAAATGACAAATTAATGTAATTTTACCGTTTTAATGGAAACCACTAATTCTTGTTTTCTTGTTTGGCGACCAAAATTCTTGTCATCTAGTATGCGATATCTACAATAAGCCCATACAAATCTCATGGACCCGATGGGATGTTCTTGCCTTCTGCAACGGGGGATGCAATACATTGTCTCTACTTTGTCCAGACTATATAAAGGACTGAGGTAAAGGTTGTATTTATTCCAAACGAACAATTGCCTAATTCATACAGACCGATTAGCCCTAGCTCATTTTTCCTCAAAACAATAGAAAAAATCTTAGATCAGCACATAAGAGAGAACAGCTTAGCTAATTTCCCACAGCACTAACTTCAATCAACAAGGCAAATCTACTCAGACTGTAATACGCAGTCTTGTAACTATTACTGAAAAAGCTATTGATTCAGAACAAATCGCACTTCGCGCTTTCATTGACATAATCCGAGCTTTTGATAATACAGGGTGGGCCAAATAAGACCTAATGACAAAAGACTACTGCCTAGCAGTATGCGCAGTTGCTCCATCTTGTTGAAACCACAAATTAGGATACTGCTCCGCCATTGGCCGCAACAAGTTTTCGATCAATGTTCTGTAAGAAGTTCCTGAAATCGATTCCGGCAAAAAGAGAAAAATAAATATGTCAAAAAATAAAAAAGTTATTTGTGCTTAACATTAGTAGGTCTTATTTGGCCCATCCTGTACATCTTATGAGACAATAAACAATGCCCTATCTTAAAAAAACATACCTAAACCCATTATAAGATTGAGTATATCGATACTGAAATCCAGGACCATCAGTACAGAATTGGGAGGAAGAATAAAGTCTATCAAGGCCACAAGAGTTTGCCCGCAAGGGAGAGTACTCTCTCCTCTTCTGTGGACACTAGTAATAGACGAACTTCTCCACAAACTGAATAATCTAGGATTCCACATTCAGAGTTATGCTGAAGACCTGGTAGTACGCAGAGTGGGCTAGCATAAGGAGACCAGCCTGTAACAAGCCCTCAGTACAATAACAAATGGTGCACCGACAAAGGGCTCTCTATTAACCCATTTAAAACTGCGCCAGTGCCGTTCACCGGGAAAAGGAAAATCAACATTAAATGCCCTGTCCTTAATGAATCGACTCTTCAATGCTCCACAGAAGCGAACTACTTTGGTATTTACTTTGACAAAACGCTCACTTGGAACTCTCATTTTGCGAGAGTTACTGCAAAAACTACAAAAGCATTTTATGTCTGTGCAAGGCTTTTTGGAAAAACATGGGACTCAGCCCCAGTCTGACTTATTGGACATTCATTACAGTTGTTAAACCTATAGTCACCTATGTTTCCATAGTATGGTGGCCCAAAGTTAAGCAACGAAAGGCGGTAACTGATCACGATAAATTGTACCGCCTCATCTGCGTCGGTATAACAGGAGCAAGGAAAACAATGCAAAGAGCAATGAAAGCAATGAGAACAGAAGCACGTCTGAGCGCCTTAAGACTAAAAGGCAACTCCGACCTATAGAGTGGAGATATGAAAGGACATCCAAAGATCTTAGAAGACTTCCGGCATACTTCTAATCTTTATAGGGTGAATGCCCGAATCTCCCAAATCTATTCTCTTCAGGAACCTTCAAGTTTTTATTAATGAACGTGCGACCTAGAAAAACAATTATATCACCTTCAAACCCGGATCCAGATATGGTACGCTGATGGATCGAAATTAGAAGATGGTAGAACAGGGGTGGGAATCAATGGGCCCAAATTTAAAAAAATCTATTCCAATGGGTCTTTACCCAACTATCTTACAGGCAGAAAGACATGCCATTGATATATGTGTGTGGGAATGTCTCCGTAGAAAATCGAGAGAAACTCACATCTACATACTTTCAGATAGTCAGGTGGTTTTGACAGCCTTTCTACCAACTACAATCAGCTCAAAAATGGTACATGACTGCCTGAATCTTCTTTACATGCGAACTTTTTCTTTATAGAGAACTTCAAATTTTCACTTTCGTTTATTTTTAGTGTTATTAATGGCTTCGTCGACTGTTCAGTTCCACTTGAGCGGATAAACTTTAATATGCCACAAAGTAGTCTTTATAATTTTTACCCTTTCTATGGGGTTTTGGGGGTAACGCAACCATTGCTTGCTCATTCGAAGCTATAATTCATTATCCAATTTCAGCCAATTCGCCTTATCTACTTTAGATATAATTTTGTACAAATTTTGAATTTTATAGTTTAATACTGTATTTGTATTGATAGCTGATATTTGAGTCGTTAAATAAAATTAAAAGAAAAAATATAAATAAATATCGTTAAAATATGTTAGTGAATTCTACGGCAGGTGTTTAAAGTATGCCGCAATCGCTATAAGCAAAATTAAATCTATGTACATAAATATTTTCAACGAAAATCTGCTCGAAGTAGCGGAAAACGTGCATAAAAAGTGTTTCTCAAACCAAAAAATGTAATTTTTGCAGCTACAATACATATGTTCTAAAGCGATTTGTTGAGAACAACTGCACCCAATTCCGGAATTTCGCAAAACCACTGAATTGTTATTATCTTAAAGTTCGTTACCCGTCGTTTGCTGGAAGAACGTCGTAACTGAAAAAATCAAAAATTCCTGTGCTAATAAGAATGCATGAATTACAAATATATAAGCATTTATGTATTTATGTGTGCACTCATGCCCGCCTACGAATACCACATATTACTCACACGAATGTATACATGCGTATGGATGTGTGTAGGCACATTATAGCAACTGGGCATGTGTAAAAAACGGCGGCCTTACGCTCCTTTTACATTATTGCGTTCTTTTTTGCGTTTTGCTGTTATTATTCTTTACAGTTTCTTTGCTTATTGAGAAAATATTTACTTTCAAAATTTAATTATTTATTGTTTTTGTCAGCTTTAAAGGAGAGTTAATTAATGAAAACAGGAAGAAGAGTAGTGAAGCGAATGCGTACGCATACATGCAACGCGCTGTGTGGCCAAACAAAAGGGAGCGATGAATGAAAAGTTCATTGAAGTGAAAATTCGTAACAGTTATTTCATGCAAAAGAAGATTAATTAAAAAAAAAAAAAATTAAACAAACTTAAAATTTATAATCTAAGAATATGCATTCGTACCGCTATTCGTAACTACTCGCATCAACATTTATATACCAGACTTGGCGCCTTCCGATTATCATTTGTTTGCATCGATGGGCCACGCACTTTCCGAGCAGCGCTTCAATACTCACGAAGAAGCCAAAAAATGGCTCGATGATTGGTTTGCGGCCAAAGACGGCCAATTTTTTTGGCGCGGCATCCACAAATTGCCTGAGAGATGGGAAAAATATGTCGCTAGAGATGGCTATTATTTTGAAGATTAAATTTGTAATCATCTTTTGTTAATAAACATTTGATATTGAAAAAACTTAAATATGCCATACTGAAATATTTAAGCCCCCTGTTTGAGTGTATCGTTCGCCAGATTTCTATGAAACGTGCACCGATTTGAAAGAAATATTGGGTTGGGGAATCAGTTCGTAGCGTTTTTATATTTTCTTTAACTTTACAACGATTTGCTTGCTGTTTGGCAAATCATTCGATAGAACTTTTTCTGCTATACAAAATTATATTATATTAATTGTATTTTTGAGTTATTCAATATTTCAAGTATTCAAGGTCAGCCTTATTTGGGTTCCGTGGCACAGCGATATTGAGGGAAATTGCCAATGAGCTAGGCAGGAAAGGTAATACTCTTCAACTGCTTAGTAATAGAAGTGTCATTGGGATACCTATGGCCACGAGCAATTTAACAATTAAGAATAACATTATCCAATATACCAACAGGGAGTGGAGAGTTGAAGACACACACGCAACAGCAAGGTTACTATGGCCACAAATAAGCAAGAAAAATACAAACGAGCTGCTTTTCCTTATGAAAGAGAGTATCCCGAAGGTATGCGCTTATATAACCGGTCATTGGCTATTTGGCAGGCATTCCTTGAGACTAAGAGTTTTCTCCCATGAATATTGTAGAAGTTGTAGAGATGAGGAATAGGAAGAAACAGTTGACCACTTCCTTTGCAATTGTTCAGCCTTAGCTAAAATCAGAGCAGGTTGTCTGGGTAAATACTTCTTCAATTCCATTATAAAGCTGTCTGGCGTCATAAGGGCCACAAAATGGTTCCAGGAAAGTAAAGGTTCCCGTGCAGCGTAGTGGTATCACAATGGACCTGTAAGGTCTAAGTGAGTTGGTCGTACAGACTGACTACCGACATAACCTTAGCTAACCTATGGTGAAAAATATTAGGTATTGGAAAGGGGGCATTGTGCCAGTATAAAATTAATTAATTAACGAAAATGTCAAAATTCTAGAACAATTTCCATGGATCGGTACTAGGGTTTGAAAAATAATTCACATATTTTATGGCCGAAAAAGCTTAAAAAGCACGTTTTGAGTTCAGGAGTCCCAAAAAAAAACTTTTTCTATACAGAGTTTCTTGGTATTTGTGAAGGTACTTCTATAGTTTTAGTATCTCAGCCTTCACCTACTCCTCCATTTTGGCAGCGGGTGTCGTAACGGGTTTTTTTTTTTTCTAAATAAGGCAATTTATCTATAGCCTTAAAACTGCCGAATATTGGTGTGTTTTTCAGGCAGAAGTCATTGTGATCCCGCGGGCATGCATAATGCTTAGGGAATGCGGGAACGACTGTTGTTAAAGGATAATTGCACACCTTATTTCTCAGAAAAGCGTAGAACAGATGGAGCTCTATTTCTATGTGCGCTTTTTCGAAAACCTATTGAACCCAGTACAACAGGCGCAGTACGTTCTGGGGCCGTCACCCAACTCAATTTCCAAACTCGTAGCTATGCTTACCGGTAATTGAACAATCGGCGCACATGCGTATAAGCTAGGCTTACCATTTAATTCCCAATGCAGAATTTGTTGAATTTGTTGGGATCTCTCAGAGAAGAAGACTGTTCAACAGTTTCTCTGTAAATGCCCGTGACTTGGCAGCTAGGCGATTAAGGTCACTGGATGCTCCATTCTTCGACAGCTTGGGGCAGTGCTCTAACCTTAAACTCATCAACCTTCCCAATTACATCAACAGCTCTGGTTGACTGTAGATATCTGCCCGTTAGAGGTCTCATAATGGTATCAAAACGGCGCTTTGGTGCTGCTTGGGGAGTGCCAGAGAGGTAGTTCAACTATTTCAACTACCTACCATAGTTCAGTTGAAATTAGATAAAGCCCACTACTAAAAGTGAAAATTGTTATTGGTGGAATTTTCGACCACGGGCGATACTGGTTCAGTGCAGATGCCTATGTAGCTACGTATGTTTGTATGCATGCTCATCCTCTCCTTTGGTTGTCATTCCATCCATGATTTGTGATGATTTTGAGATCTTTCGTTACTCACTTGATTTTGCTCGCAATCGCATTATTTTCAAAAATATTTTTATTATTTTAACATAATTTATAAAGTAAATTCAATAGCAGTGGCTCTGAATAGTAAGAAAGTTGATTGAATTGTATAGCAGCGCGTATATTTATGCACATACATACATACATTTGTACGATGGAAAACGAGAAATGCAGTGTGCGTCTTCTTTGGGACTCTTAAATACTTGCAGTTAAAGTTTTTGTTAGCAGCGAAATTGTTTCGGCACCCATAACCAACTTATTTCTCTGCTCACTCATGCCATTATGTATGTACGAGTATGTGCACAAATTTTATAGTCATATGAATATATGAATGTGTGTGTGCGTACACATGTAAGCGTTTGGTATGAGTGTAAAAGTAACACAAATCTCATGGACATCCAGCATTCGGCTTGAGCGCAATTTTCAACTGTTTCACTTCAATTCACGCATTTAAAATTCATTCAATATGAATAGAAGTAAAATACGTAGCTTTTCCCCTCCTTCTGCTAAATTCTTAAATTAATTCTTTAACATCTCGCCAATTCAATTCTCCAACTCTCTGCAGACAAAACCATCAGCCCTGAAGGCAAGTCTGAGCTAATTTTTTTTATTTCTATTTTCAACATTTGAAGCGTTTGTCTGGCGAGGAGCAATGCATTGCAATGTTGATAACAACGACGAGGACGACGACGACGACAACGATTTTGACATTCCGTCAAAATGTTAATAATGTTTTCATTTCATTGTTTGGGTATGTCTGACCTAAGAAAATATTTTCTTGAAAAATAAACTCGACTACTATTTTTTCTTGCTCCACCACTCGTACGTGCATAGTATTGCGAATCATTTGTCGTTTTGCTTTTGCTTTTCCTTTTGATTTCGATTTTTGTTTGAAATCTTTAAGAAATCGAAAGATGGCAGTGTTTTAGAAATTAGAGATTCCACTGAATAATTCAAATATACTCGTATGTATGTACGTAGCACACCTTTGCACGTATGTTTATAAATACGTACGTATGTATGTATGAAAAAGGGTTAATAAATGTTAATATTATTTGTGTTTTAGTTATCAGTGGGACAATAGGCTTAATCTGTGTACTTTTTACACCTTCATTTATAAGGTAAATGCACCAAAAGCAACCCTTTAAGTGAGACATTTTTTGTCCAAAATAAATATTGAAAATCGCTTAGATCTGCAATGAACGTATGTATGCATATGTAAGTAATGCGCAAATATTAGTGTGGCAGATCGTCAATTTGCTTTTTAAGTTGCGTTTTTGTTTACATATACGATTTTATATACAGTTAACAATCCTGCAGCAGAAAGTACGATTGATCACTATGCATAAAAAAGTTCAAGAAACCAAGCAATATGCTTCTACAAGGTGGCACAAAATTAATCATCTAATGAATTATTTTTTGAATAACTTATTTTTTTATATGTATAATATTCTGCAGCTCTTTTGTTCACAAGCGCCAAATACGTACTCGGACAATTTGCCAAAATTATATATTGAAATTGAAATTTGAAAATGTCGAGACAAGGAGCACCAGAAGATTTGGTGGCTCCTAAAACACTCAGGCTGAAAAGCCCATTGTATTTGAAGTTCTGGAAAGGGGGTAGATAATAAAGGAGGGAAGGAGAAAAGTATCAGAGAAAAAGATAGGAAAGAATCGAAACAGAGATAGAGATAGTTAGACCTGAGAGAATTTTCCAGATTCTTTGGCAAATCTGTAAAGGTATAGTGGCTCAGCTTATTTTATGCAAGCACTTTTTTATGTTGTGGCGGCGGCTAGTTGCTTGGTTAACGGTATTTTGAATTTCTGGTTTATGTGACTCTTCTTCTTCTTAATTGGCGCGATAACCGCTTACGCGATTTTGGCCGAGTTTAACAAAGAGCGCCAGTCGTTTCTTTCTCGTGCTAACCGGCGCCAATTGGACACACCAAGTAAAGTCAAGTCCTTCTCCACCTGATCTCTCCAACGCAAAGGAGGTCTTCCTCTTCCTCTCCTACCACCAGCTGTTACCGCATCGAATACTTTCAAAGCCGGAGCTTTTGTATCCATTCGGACGACATGACCCAGCCAACGTAGCCGCTGGATCTTTATTCGCTGCGCTATGTCTAAGTCCTCGTAAAGCTCACACAGCTCATCGTTCCATCGTCTGCCATATTCGCCGTTGCCAACATGCAAAGGTCGAAAAATCTTACGCAGAATCTTTCTCTCGAACACTCTAAGCGTCGCTTCATCGGATGTTGTCATCGTCCACGCTTCTGCGCCTTACGTTAGGACGGGCATGATGAGAGTCTTGTAAAGTGTTAGTTTTGTTCGTCGTACTTAGTCCAAAGTACTTAGTCCAAAGTAGCACTTGTTGGCAAGAGAGATTTTGCGTTGGATTTCAAGGCTGACATTGTTATCGATGTTAATGCTGGTTCCTAAATAAACGAAGTCTTTTACAACCTCGAAATTATAACTGTCAACAGTGACATGGGTGCCGATACGGGAGCGCGCCGACTGTTTGTTTGAAGACAGGAGCTACTTCGTTTTGTCCTGGTTCAACACCAGACCCATTCGCTTTGCATCCTTATCCAGTTTGGAGAAGGCAGAACTAACAGCGCGGTTGTTAAGGCCGATGATGTCAATATCATCGGCATACGCCAATTTAGGTTTATGTAACTAGTGCACAGTTATTGGTCTATGCAATTTTTAGTATGTTTGTGATCGCTAAGTGGACAAAATAAAAATATATAAAAAATGTGTGACGTACAACATTTGAACAGCGAGAACTGGTCATCAAGCATTTTCCAAGCGGAAAATCACAGCGAAAAATTGCGGAAATAGTTTGTTTGAGCAGTGCTATAGTACAAAGTATCATTCAACGCTTCGTTCATGAAAATCGGTTGCAAAATAAAGGCCAATGTGCCCCAAATAAATTTTTTGACGAACGTGATGAGCGTTTAATTGTTCGAAAAATAAAAGAAAACCCAATGCTATCGGCACCAAAACTGCTAAACGAAGTTCTGCAGGAAGTGGGCAAATCATGTTGCGTCGACACAGTGCGACGGGTACTACGAGAAAATGACTTTAATGGTCGAGTAGCACGAAAGAAGCCATTCATAAATAAAAAAAATCAATTGAGCCGAGTTGCCTTCGCCAGAGAGCTCGAAATTAAAGATTTTGATTTCTGGAAAACGGTAATATTTTATATGGAACTGCCCACATTTAATGCAACCACCGGCTATATCACCTGACATGAACGTCATCGAGTATTTATGGTCATTACTGGAAACAAAAATCCGCACACATCACAAAAGCAATAGAGATCAGATAAAAACCTTAATTTTGGAGGAGTGGAACAAAATCGGACCGGAAGTAAGTGGAGTCAATGCCAGCTGTTATTAAAAAAGCTAAAGGATACCACACAAAGTACTGAATCATTTTTAAATCTTTAGTTTAACTTAAGTTTAAGAAGAAATGAATATATATGTAATTGGCGCGTACACCCTTTTTGGGTGTTTGGCCGAGCTCCTCTCCTATTTGTGGTGGAGGGACCTACAGTTTCAAGCCGACTCCGAACAACAGATATTTTTATGAGAAGCTTTTTCATGGCAGAAATACACTCGGAGATTTGCCATTGGCTGCCGAGGGGCGACGGCTATTAGAAAAAAGGTTTTCTTAATTATGCTGTTTCACCGAGATTCGAACCTACAGATACGTTCTCTCTGTGAATTCCGAATGGTAGTCTCGCACCAACCCATTCCGCTACGGTGGCCGAACAACATACCTCAACATACCAAAGCTTAAAATTCAACATGAAAGAATTACTGAAAACTATAAATTCTAGTCACAGCAGGAAATGAAAGTAGTTGTTGGAAAAGTGAGCTATGTAGGCCGAAAGGTGACCGGCAAGACCCTATCAAAGTGAGAGATAAAGAAGAAATTCCGGTGGAATGAATGCCTAATGCTGCCCAATGAAAATCCACCACAATACATGTACACAACAACAATGAAAATAGCACAAAAATACAAGAATAGCTGCTTTCGATTCACCAACCACCTAGCGAGTAGTGAAAAGTAGTAATTGAATGTAAGGCTATTCTAAAAGAACTGGTTAAGCGGTGCAGAGTTTCTGGATACCGAAAAATTCCTGGAAATTTCAACACGGACGAGCAGTCAAGGAAACGAATTGATCATAAATCAGTCAACTCTGCCTGATATGTGGGCATCCCTTTATTCTCAAGCAAGCTCAAGTGGTTTTACAATGGGCCTCCAAGCCTAAGGGGACCCACCGTATCCTAACCCAACCTAGCTTTCTTCTTCTTTTTCGTTATTGGCGCGATATCCGCTTACGAAATTTTGGCCCAGTTTAAAAATGTTGAACACACCAAGTGAAGCCAAGTCCTTCTCAACCTGACCTTCCTTTTCCTCTGCCACCACCAGCTGGCAAAAATATTTCAAATAAAGGGGTTTCCAAGAAGACGTGTTATTTTGATATTCAAAGAAAAATACTATTTTTTAATACAATATAATTGATCGGATGTTTATTTCATTATAAAGAGGAAGGTATGCCGGTAATATTGGAAAATAACATCAGGCAAATGACCACCACGACCACGCTTGCAGGACAATATCTTTTTCATGAAACTATCCATAACCGAATTGCAAAGTGGCTGCTCTATGTCCTCGATAGCCTCACGAATTCCATCTTTGAAGTCTTGAATCGACTCTGGGCAGTTGGCGTAGACCTTCTCTTTCCCTGGCCCCAAAGAAAAAAGTCACAAGGTGTTAAATCACAAGATCTTGCTGGCCAATTGTGATCACCTCTTCGAGAGATAACGCGGTCCGGAAACTTTTTCCATAAAAGATTAATGGTTTCGTTGCTTGTGTGCAATGTAGCGCCTTCTTGTTGAAAATAAACGTTTTCCAGATCAATACCATCCAATTCCGGCCATAAAAAATCGTTAATCATCTCTCGATATCGATAGATAACAACTGTTATTGCAAAACCCTATATAGTATATTAAAAATGTTTAGCTACAAGGCCGCAGTTGAGTAAGATTTTATTTTAGAATTTAGTAATTGCTCCAAACTGTTGAAAACTACCCGCAGATGAAGACCATTAAATTTATCCCGAAATCTCGTCGTCAAGTGTTTACATGCAAAAAGCCAAATACATATATTGACTATAAACGGACCAGTTCGAGACTAGTGTATTTTCCAGTATGCATTTCTTTCACTTACGACTTACTTTGACTTAGCACTGCTACTGCTGGTAATTGTGTTAGTATAGTAGAATTTCTGTGACCGCGGTTGGCGAGGTCGATGGTGGAAAGATAAAGTGAATTATTTGGCAGCAGCTGTGTTTTGTAAATGGCAGCTAAGTAAGTTTGATTTGTTGTTCGTAATGGCATGTATATGTACGTGCAACCAAAAATACTGGCAACTACAAAAAACACACCGCAAAGTAGCAATGCTAATAAAACCCAGTGAATAATTAAAACAAGCAACAACAAATAAAGTGCTTAATTTACGAATATTTTAACCAAATTAATTAGAGGAGTCAATGAGGCTATGGGGAAGGTGGTAAAGAGGGAGGATGAAAAGCGAAAATGAGTAGCAAAGAAAAAAAGCAACATTGGGCACAACATTTTCTGAACTACAAAGCCAGTGACTTCATTTGGCACATTTTTTTAGCAGAGCGAGATTTGGTGGTATTTGAGGAGCGTGGGGATGTGCGTAGTATACCACACAACATTTTTTTTTGGTGGTAACCTAGCATGGAACGTTTTCTTAATTTTCTTTTATTAATTTTAATTGACAAATATGTTTTGGAGTGCCAAATATATGTACACTCAGCAGCAAAACTGTGCGTTCAAGACAAAGCTAACTATTCAACCACTGAAAATATAACCCATTCCAAATATTGCTAACTTAAATTATTATTTGGTACCTACAAAGGCTTTTACAAAAAACAGAAACATAGTACGAAAACTAAAAATATTTCAAGGATCTTGAACCCAAAAGTATGCGTACAAATCGAGGCAGGTACTTAGAACTACAATTAGTAAGACGTGGGATAACCTTTTCTTCTGATAACCTCTGGTATGCTAAAGGTTTTGACATAGATTCCACCACTAACTTCAACGCTTCTTTGGATGGGATTTTGTTCCACTCAACTATCATCTTATTCTTGTGTACTTTTAAGCGGTTTAGGGACGTTGTGTAACAAGCAAAGCTTCGTAACAAGAGCAATGTGCTTAGGGTAATTGTCTTGTTGAAGTAAATAATCGGACCCCAATCATAATTTATCCACACTTGGCTTCAAATTATCTTTTAAAATTCCCAAATAGACTTTGTGATCCATAGTTATCGGTATAAATTCTAAGTTCCCACTCCTTTTGCACACATGCACAAACCATTACTCCGTCTCCCTCATTTTTTACAGTCGCTTTGAAATTTTGAGCATCAAGAGGAGTCGGTTTCTTCGTTCGTGAAATGTTGGTGACATGTTCGAATAACCTTCTTTTTCTGTGTCTGTGGGTGGAGAGAGGAAATGAATTAATATACTAAAAATTGGCAAAAACTCAAAAAGATATTTAGTTTTGTCGTTAGCGTCCCGACGATTTTATGACAGTGACACCATTGCCAGTTTTCCAGTATTATTGCGGTTGCTTGCCGATAATTTTCATAGTTGCGTATAGGCGGTTATGAAACAGAAAAAATGTTGCCGACAATTCTGGCTTTTGTAAATTCAAGGAAGAAACGACTGCCGCATATGTTACTTCTATGAAATAGGCTCCTGCAGGATAAAGCAGGATACAATTTATTCGAAAAAAAAGTGAAAAAATTTAAAATGGAGGCCTAAAAAAGGAGGCTAATAAAATGTTTTGTTTAAAGAAAACTGAGAGGCTGGCGCGGAGTCATATCCTCATAAAAAGCCTATGTTATTGTAGTGTTCTCTTTTTAAGGATTGTTGATTATGAAAAAGTGTGTGGTTAAATATTATTTTTAACTGAGTTAATAAATATTGAAGGTGGGCCTGCAAAACCCACTGCCGAGTATATTTTTTGGAAAAACTTTCCTTTACTACCACGATATATTTGAATGGGGGGCGGAGGGGGAGGGGGCGTGACACCACCCACCACTCCCATTAGAAAGAGCAAGGTCACACCATTATAACTGTGAAAGTCTCAACCTCCTAGGGTCCCTATAGAACCCCCAGGAGAAGTTTAAAAATTAGGTTTTTTCCGACCACATTTGCAGTTTGTACTAAATACAGTTGAAGAGAAGAGAATACAGCAGTCGACAACCCAGCAAGCATTTAACTTAGGTTTTATAATTCATAGCACTTATGAAAATGTTGTTTTATCGTAAAACTTATGAGTACCGATGGCGAAAATTTAGGCGATTTTTATTTCAAATTTTCAGTATTTGTAAAAATATTTGTTTTTGTAATATATATGTATATTTGAAAGCAAAAAAGCGCGCAGGCGAAAATTTGGACTAAAAATCGCGCGATTTTTATTTCAAATTTTCAGTATTTGTAAAAATTTTTGTTTTTGTAATATGTATGTATATTTGAAAGCAAAAAAGCGCCGCAGGCGAAAATTTGGACTAAAAATCGCGCGATTTTTATTCCAAATTTTCAGTATTTGTAAAAATATTTGTTTTTGTAATATGTATGTATATTTGAAAGTAAAAAAGCGCCGCAGGCGAAAATTTGGACTAAAAATCGCGCGATTTTGATTTCAAATTTTCAGTATTTGTAAAAATTTTTGTTTTTGTAATATATATGTATATTTGAAAGCAAAAAAGCGCCCCTATAAATAATAGAAATAACAATAAAAGAAGTGTTCCCTTTTGGTTGGCTGGGTTTTTGTTATTTCGCTTTGTTCTTCTCTCTCTCATCGTTCGTTTGACAGTTCGCTCCTCACATTTATTCTGCACGGCATTACAAACGTTTAGAAGAACATTTGTAATAATAAAATTCTAATAGAATTTGTAGTATTATTTAGTGAAAATAGCTTTAAATCAAATCTTCAATTAATAAAGAGTGTTTATAAGTGAATTCGTTACTTTTCTTTGTTTGTATTTAAGTGAAATAAGCGTCTGTAATAGGGCATTTTTTCAAGCTTATGCAAAAAAGGTGCATTTTTAGCGTTAAATATTGCTATTAATTCTTAATTTTAATTTATAAAAAGTAATATAAATCAAAAGGCTGATATAGTGACTACATTTGCGTGCTATAATTTTTAAATTCGGTCCACGCATTTAGACATTATAAGCAAATATATCGTGGTAGAAAAGGAAAGCTCAGCCTATTTTTTAGTGAGATAGTCGTATGAATGTCAAACTCATGTAGATACTCGTACATTACTATAACCTGATCAAATTCTTCCGATGTAATTAGATGACAGTCATGGAGACGTGCGGTGCTACCTTAAAGCACAAAGAATACGACCGATTTTAAAATTTTCATATTTATAGTTACGTATGTATGTAATGTTATTTTAGCGGTAGTAAGTAGGTCTCATTACCAAAATATTACTATCTTTTTTATTAATAAACATACATACATACATACATACGTATGTATATGATAATAGAATTGTTTTTATGTTTGCCATTCAAGCGCACCATCTCACTCTAACTGATTGCCTGAAAATCATTCAAAATTTCACGCTGCTAAATATGAATGACGCCGGCGGCAAGTGCTAAGTGCCAATAGCAAAAACAGCAACAACATTATTAGTGAAAACAACAACATGCGTAAAACCGCAAATGCACTGGAGGACAACAATAAATGCGGGAGCAGTAAAACAACAGTAGGTGGCTGCTATCACCGTGCAAACAACAAAATATGTACATCTCATGCATATACTCGTATTCATATACGAGCTATACCCACACACAACGGCCTGAACTTCATCCTACACAAATACTAAAGTGTTGCTATTGCGCTGAATGGTTGAATCTTCACTTTCTGACTGCCACTAATACAAAGTAAGATAACAAACACACACAGCCCCCCATGCACGCATGTATGCATCACATACTCTCTTGCTGCACATCCTCTACTACATTGTAACGTCCTGATTAGTTGGTTGTTTTCATAGCTGTACGTGCATGATGGTGGTGGAATTTGTTGTTCTTATTGTTGTCGTTGTTGTTGTTGACTGGATGGATGGTGGATTTTCACAAAAGCAACAAATACATACACACACGCAGGCATACGCTTCCATTCCATTGCCTTTTACATAGGCGCACTGAGAGCAGAGCGCAAGAGCACTAACACCAACATTAACGCAAAGTGCGGGTGAACTTCTACACACACACACACATTAGCGCAAGTTTTCATAAATCCAGCCATTCAGGCATTCCACAGTTTCGTAGTGTACGCGTGTGTGCGTATGTTTTGGTGTGTTTCTGTTCGCTATGCCCTCCTTCCCGCTCATACGCGCATCTACACTGCTCCTTGCTGTTTTGTGTTGCGTTCGGACTCGAGGTGAATGTTATTTCAGCTACAGATTCAGTATCTGACGTGTTACTATCTGGAACGGATCGTTGAGCTCGGTGAAGTGCTTCTCTCAGAAAAAACAAAATAAAAACAGCAAGGCAATAAGAAGTAGACAAACGCCGTTTAAAAGTGGAAAGGGAAAATAAAAGTAATATAGAAAAAAACAACATATATGTTACAACCAATGTGACTAATTTACACACCACTTTAATGTCAATAGTTTTTATTGGATGTTCCTTCGTTCGCTTAGTAAAACGCCTCCAATGAGATCATATAAAAATAATAGAATAACATTTGATTTAAAAAAATATTATAAAAGAGGTACATCTATGTGAAGCAAAAGCTGCGAGTATTTTCATAGACGCGTCAAGAACCTGCGACGACACACACAGCTGTAATACCGGAGTTTACTTAAAAAATATAAACAAGGGAAATTAAGTAAATATTTGCTGAGTAAATAAAGAATTTAGCGAATAGGACTTGCGGCTTGCGAAAACAAATACGTGCGCCATGCATCCGAAGCCAAACTAAACAATAGTGATTTAATAATTAACCGAAGTGCTGATAATAAACCAAGTAAAAACGCTAAAAATAAAACGAACGTGAATTTGAATTAGCGCTTTGTGCCCGAGTTTGCTATACTTTTTTTTGTCAAAAGTGACTAAAGTTTTTCTCATCACATGCGTCGGCACAATAATAATAAATCAAACGTTACAAATTATCAAACCATCTCAACCAATTCTACTTGATACTCTTCTTTGCGGTTATTCACCTGCAATATCTAGCACATCACCATCCATCACAATGCATACACTGTTCACCGATCAAAATTCGTTCTCGCGCCATTACGCGCAGACCGCCGGCTATCCCAGTGCCGCCACCGCCGGCGCTATGACAACGGCTTCGGCGGCCGCCGCTGCCCACTACGCTTACGATCAGTATTCGCGCTACTCCTATCCGGCGAGCGCTTACGGTTTAGGCGCTCCACACCAGAATAAGGAGATTGTAAAGCCACCCTATTCCTACATCGCACTCATAGCGATGGCCATTCAGAACTCGGCCGACAAGAAGATCACTTTGAATGGAATCTATCAGTACATAATGGAGCGATTTCCCTATTATCGCGACAATAAACAGGGATGGCAGAACTCAATACGGCATAACCTCAGCTTAAATGAATGCTTTGTGAAGGTGGCGCGGGATGACAAGAAACCTGGCAAAGGTTCATACTGGACACTCGATCCCGACTCGTATAATATGTTTGACAATGGTTCGTTTTTACGACGGCGTCGTCGTTTCAAGAAGAAGGATGTTCTGCGCGAGAAGGAGGAGGCCATGAAGCGCCAGGCGATGATGAACGAAAAACTGGCCGAGATCAAACCGCTTAAGCTGATGACGAATGGTATTTTGGATCCCAAGCATATGGCTGCACATGCCCATTTCAAAAAAGAGCCAATCATGGAGCTGGGTTGTCTTGCCGGCAAAGATATGCACACCGGTTTGAGCACTGCCATGCTGAATTCATGCCATGACAGTTTGGCGCAAATGAATCACCTCACCGGTTCAGTGGAGCATGCCGGTTTCACCGTAGACTCATTGATGAACGTCTACAATCCACGCATACACCACAGCGCCTATCCCTATCACCTGAACGAGGATAATTTGGCCGTCGCCTCCACACAAATGCACGCCCATCACGCTGCTGCCGCGCACCATGCCCAATTACGTCATCACCATGCTACCCACGTCTCACACACGCATCCGCTAACGCCTGGCGGACATGCAGGTGTACAACTGGGCGGCGCAACCACCATATCAACGGGTGCATCGCCCACAACGATCTCAACTTCACATGGACCGACACACGGTGGCTGGTACACACCTGAAACGCCACCCTCTGAGCCGATCGGCAACGGTGCTGCCGGTACACCGACGAATAATAATAACAACAACAACAGCAATCATAATCAAAACGGCTCAGCAGGTGTGCTGGTGGGTAATCAAAATCACGCGTCGGCAATTACGGTCACCAGCAGTCCGTCGGCTGTTGTGGGAGGCGTCGTCACCGGACACACATCACTGGGTTTCCGCGATATGCTCTTCGAACATAACCAGCCTTGCCAAATGGACACGAGCAGTCCGAATGGCAGCCTTCAATCCGCTAGTCCACCGACAAGCGCTAGCGCAGCGGCAGCATCAGCTGCAGCGGCGGCATCCGTCATCAGTAGTCATCATCATCACCACCACCATCATCTGAGCGGGAACTTAGGGAATTTAAGTAATCTTAGCAATTTAAGTCATTACCGCTCGCACGTAAGCCACTACCAAGACTATGGCATTAAGTATGGTGCCTAAGTGGATGGTGCGGCAGCAAGTAATGGAGTTGCTGAGGGGTGTAAATTTGGTGTTGCTTTTACATGATACGAGTATATGTCTATAGAGATGTGACGCTTGGCGTCTCAAAGGTGGTAAGCCCGCAGCTGGGAATACGTGTCGATAAATAGTAAACTTAAAAGGGCTGACGGAAAGAAAAAAAATTTAATTTGAATCGGCAGTCGAATGGCATGCGTTAATCAGCTTTCAAGGCTCCAGCTTAAGAACAACGATCTTTAATTAGTTTTAGTCGTTTATCTCAACTAAGGTATTCGAATTTATATTCTAAGTGTTATAATTATACCATAGAGTTAAATATTTATGTTTCTTATTTCCACACATTTACCACAAACTAAACAGTTACAACAATAATGTGAGCGAAGTGATCGTAGAAGTAGCAAAGAAACATTTTTCTTATTACAAATGCAAACCTTATTTACTTTGGTTTGCCAGCAGTCCTTGTTATACATCGCATACATTGGCAAGTGATGAGTCGTTTGTTGTTATTTTCTTTAGTTAAAAATTCATTTTTTTACAATTCATCGAATACGATCACTTGACGCACAGCGGTCGATATGTACATATTTTTGCATCTACCCATTTAAAAACAAGTGCATTAACATTTGTTTCAAATATTTATTTATGTAGGCAGTCCGTTGTCTTTAGTCACTTTATTGAAAAAGAAAAAATAAATAAATCAATAGAACAGCATAGCGAAAAGGCGAAAAGTGAAAGAGCATTTTTTAAAACGAAAAATGTTTACGTGTAAATTAGTATACATAAATGGTATCGATACACACATTTGTTGTTGCATTTTAAGTAAAACAAAAACAAAAACAAAATATGTAAGTACATAAGTTTTAGCGAATAGCAAAGGAAATTTGTGATGCATTCGAAATAAAGTCTTAAGCCTTTTAATTTTAATATACAATACATATGTACATATGTATGCATAGTTGTTTGTAAAATAATACACTAAATTGAACCTTTGAATAACTTGTAGCAATAACAATAATTACGCAATTACTATTACAATTGCACTCTTAAGTAATTTGATCAAAATAACGAATTAAACATATAAAACAAATCTGTGCACCCACGAGTATACATAGATTGCAAAAAATATATGAGAAAAATACAACCTAAAACATATTAAGCTAAAATAATGCAAAAACAAAATTATTGGTTTTATTTACACATTAAAGTTGTATTAAAACATGTATCAGTTGCGTCAACCGAAGCCAATAAGCACAACACGTTTTGTGGCCGCTCGATCGCAGTGACCCAGCGGGAAATGGTCTGCTTCGGTCAACATTTAAGTAACTGATCTTCACACTCGATTTAATTCACAATCTAGCAGTACTTTCCTATATCCCACTGCTAACATTTTTTTTTTTTATTTATTCTAAAAGTATTCTGCTAATGACCTATGAAATGTTGATGTTGATAATGCGAACTTGTGCAAACATATTTAGGCATTTGGCCAATCACTGACTACGAATTGGAAAATGTTGAATATACAAACAGACTCTTTGTCTCATCAACAACTCTACAACCTTCTCTAACTTGTGCTTGTAATAAGCCTTCCGCTCAGAACTGAATTTCCTTGACACTGGCATAGGCGATTACTCAACAAACCATTCTAGCAGCTGGGTGGTGGTCTTGTTGAGCTTGAACGGCATGAAGAATGCTGTGATGACAGAGCATACAGTCTCGGTTGAATGATCTTCAATGGTGAAAATGTTCTCCTCTAACAAACAAAAAAAAAATTGTCTGCGAACGTTCCTCATGTGCCGCGCTGGATGAGCGGTCACACTGACTGCTCCGTTGCTGCGGTCTACTTCGAATAAGTTGCTTTAAAATTCATATAATTATACTTCTCTCAAAAACATATCTGCTAATATGTTCGCTGATGCTACGAAATAATTATTTATGTACAAAATGAAAATGAAATGGAATTTCTCAAGCTGCTTCGAAATACCAAACAATTAATGTATTCTCGAACGTGCATTGTACCCAGGCTTTCTTGTTCTGCTCTTTAAAAGTTTAACTATTTTTCATTCACAGTTTTCGGTAATGTTGCCATCGAAAATTCCCCTAATCGGCTTAAATTATGAAAATTAAGTCTCGTTGTCAATCCGCATTAGTTGCACTTATTTCCTGAGATAATTCCCAATTGAGTTGTTAATCCCGACTAAAGCCACCGTCTGTCTAGGCTATAATGCAGCCGTTTTACTGTTTACAGAAAACAAACCAAAAATTTGTTTACCGTAAAAACTATAAATGTGAAGTGCTAAACACTGTTAAATTACATTTTCTATTTTGTTATAAAATAATTTGGAGGAACTCTTTTTTCACTTATAAAAAATTTCTGTTATATTTTTATTACATTTTCGCAAGCTTAAAGTTGCTGGTCCAATGCAGGCTGGCTTTGCTTGGCTTCGATGACTGATAAAAATGAATAGAAAATACTGAATTATATGAAATCAGACTAAATGGCAGCTTTGCTTGAAGCGCTTAAAGTACGTCAAAATTTCAAATTGTCGTTCATTTATTTTGGGTTTGTTTAACTTTATTTGTGGATTTTAGGCAGATTAGAGAGATTGTCTATTTAAATTTGTTTTTCAAAAATGTTTGAAAAAAATTCAGTTCATTCTCAAATTGTTCCTCGTGTTTTGCAAATTTGGGCAAAGCACTTTGTACTTTTAAACAGCCCATTCTTATGCCGGTCTAAATATAAGTTTGGGAAAAAAGAAATACATTGTTTTCTCGGCAGATGGCTGCAGTGGTCGACATCGTATCGATCAAGTAATTTAAAGTTTATGCTCGTTGTCGTTGCTTCAAGCCCGTTTTGCAGAAGCTGTCTGGAGGACGAGATGGAATCATCTCAGCATCTTTTTCTCATCTGCCCTGCTATCGTCGGTTAAAGATTTAGACATCTCGGCTCTCACTTTTTCGCTACACCTGCGGATTTAAAAATCATATGAATACATCTGGTGAAGTTCATCATCGTCGTAAATAGACGGCCATCATCTCCTAATCACAAGACCCCTTCTTCCCTCCCTTCTCCTTTCCACTGTATGGTACCACAACGGACGAATTTTGAATATTTGTGCTGCTAGGGCAGCCATTTAACTTAACCTAACCAAGCCTATGGTCATTGTCAAGGTGGAATTTCATACTAACATAATTCTTTTGCTGTCTTTTGTTTGTTCCATTCAGTTAGGTGTTACAGGGTGTTAACAATGGAAGTTAACAAAGAGAAAATTCGGTACATTTTACAGTGTTTCTTTCATAAAGGCGAAAATGCAAGCCAGGCCGCCGAAATTGTGAATGGTGTTTATGGTGCCGATACTGTAACAGCTAATTACGTGCAATTTGGGTTTCGTCTATCCCATTTAGGCATTTTGGATGTTAACCAGTCTCGATAATGTCGATAAAATCACAGCAGCACTCGAAGTTGACCGTTACGTTAGTAGTCATAGCATCGCCCAGGGGATAAAGATCGACCATAAAACAATTTAAACCAAAAATTATTCACTTATTTTACCCCAAATTAAAATAATTCGCGTATCCGAAACTTTCCTCGTAGGCGCGATTGGCGTCTTATCTTGAACATTTTTACTATTAAAAGAAAAATTCGCAATATTTTTAACAGCCTCTAGTTAACATCATGATTCCAAAATGTATTATGTTTTACTGAATATGGCAAACATCTCTGTTTCCTTTTTCCTTTTACGAATCATCTGATTGTGAGGACAGCAGTCAACGCACCCATTTGGCTAAACAAGTTTTAAAAGCCACGCAAAACAAGTCATATTAACACCAAATATTATTTTTATTTAATTTTTGCATTTTTTTATTTAGTAATTCGATCCTAGCACAGCCAGGATAAACCGTATAATTATTAATGCTAGTCAAAATAATTAATGCACATTTTTTAATAGTAAAATACGTCTTATGAAAATGATCACCTTTCAGAAATAGCAGATTTATTCTTTACTAATATCCTTCAAATGCCAAATTACAAGAAAAATGCGCCTTTCAGGTTATTTCAACTTATACTCGTATAAGTGTACATACATATGCAATTAATCAGAAGATATTGAATTTGATAAGAGTATTTTTAATTAATAATGCCTGTTCTGTTCCGACCAAACACCTTGGAATCGAAATGAACATTATTCCCTATTCCGATTCCAATCAAAATTTTTGGTTTCAAAAGTATCGCCGCTGAATTGCCGGAATGCAAATAATTTATTCGATGTTGATTTGAATTGAAAAAAAATTTACTTATAGAGTCGTGAGTAGAAATAAGTTACCAATTTTATGTTCAACCTAATTTATGTGAAATAGAAGCGAGAGGGAGGGCCAAGCCTGTGACTAATGAAAGGCATGGGACGGTATGATTCGGCTCTCACCAAATCAAAATTGGAATCATCATCATGGATCGTGAAACAATTGATCATTTTTATAAACACTACAAACTCTCTTTTATGAGCGAAGGTTTTCGCAGCTGAACGCAATTTCAACCACAATCAAATGTTCGGCTATTTTTAACACACTTTTATTAGGTCGGGTTGTATGTATGTATGTAACGGAATCTTTGAGCTTAATTTTCACTGGCTTCTAAAAATCTGATCGACTTGAAATTTTGCACACCTATCAAGGACCGATGACAATGCAATAATTTGATAAAAGTTTTCCATTATCCTTATTAGGATTGCCAGGATTAATATTTTCTTTTTTTTACTGTGGGCAAAAAGTAAGGTGAATTTGGTTGTAAAATGAAAAATCTTTATTTATTCTTGTAAATCAGTTTCTCAGGCTCCCTCCACGAAATAAGTTCTTCCTCCCGATTACTTCTTTATCACGGCCGATAACTGCATAGCTTTAGACTCACAGTCGATAAGAAAGGAATTAAATATAACACGAATAAATCGAATCATTTATTCACTGACTGCAATGATTACAATAATTTTCATTCATAATAAAAAAAAATAGTTTAAAGAAACTAAAAAACACGATTTTTTGCTAATCGAACTAAAAAGTAGAAAATAAAAAATAGTTTAAAAAAACTAAAAAACACACGCTTTTATTGCTAATCGAACTAAAAAGTAGAAAATAAATTTTAATGACAAAGAGACCTATAATGAAGTAATAGCAAATCGAACGATCAGTCATAGTCAACTACCTCAGAACAGAATTATAACAAAAATTAAGATACAAATAGAGTAATTCAAATTAGAGTTAAAAGCGTGGGATGCATTTTGCTTCACTTTCATAACCCTCTGTACATAGGTAGTTGCCAATAGAATGATTGTAATATTTACTATATCAAACATCCCACGCTTTTAACTCTAATTTGAATTATTCTACTTGATCTACTTGCTGCATTCTTTTGGAACCGGATTGATTTCAGGAAACTGGTTCTGTTCTGGTTGGAAAATGGACTGGCAGTCCAAAAACTGGACGTTCTGTTAAGAATATTGCTGCTGTAGTGCAAAGTGCTGTTGAACAACTGAATCGCTTATTTGCTGCACAATTTAAATGAGCAACACCACCATGCCAACGGAAACTGAAATTTTCGGAGCACAGAGATGTAATCAAATTCCGTGTTGAAAAAGGAAAATATGCTGAGATAAACTTTTTTATGTTGTTGGGGCTTCTAAATCTTCATATGTTTGAATGTGTAATGCGCACAGCTAGGAGGAAAATGAAGACGACTGGGTTACAAAGTGACTACAGTGACCGAAGAAATGCCCAAAAAGTCGAAAAATTAGTACTGACCAATCTAATAACGGGTGATTTTTTAGCTATTATCTTTTTAAACAGTTGGTTTAAACAGCTGACGCACGTTTCGTGTTTTGTTTCACTGTCAAACATCTCCAGTTTGGTCTATAATTTAACCATGAATCGTCTTACAAACGAGCAACCCTTGCAAATCATTGAATTTTATTATACAAATGCGTGTTCTGTTAAGAAAGTTTATCGCACGCTTCTTCCATTTTATGGTCAGTTTAATCGACCCACTGAAGCGCCTATTCGAGCTATTGTGACTAAATTTAGAACCAAAATTACATTATTGGACATCAAACCACCAACACGCTTACGTAGAGTGCGAACTGAAGAAAATATCGCAGCTGAATCGGCCAGTGTTAATGATGACCATCAATTATCGATTCGTCGCCGTTCGTAGCAATTGGGCCTCTGTTACTCAACAACGTGGAAAATTTTGCGAAAGGATTTAGATGTGAAGCCTTTCAAAATACAGCTGGTGCAAGAATTGTAGCCGAACGACCTACCGCAACGCAGAATTTATGGTGAATGGGCTTTTGGAAAGTTGGCCGAATATCCACTTTTTTATCGAAAAATTGTGTTCAGCGACGAAGCTCATTTTTGGAGAAATGGGTACGTAAATAAGCAGAATTGTCGATTTTGGAGTGAAGATCAGCCAGAAGAATTGCAGGAGCTACCAATGTATCCAGAAAAGGTCACAGTTTGGTGCGGTTTATGGGCTGGAGGTATCATGGGACCGTACTTCTTCAAAGATGCTGCGAATTGTAACGTAACTGATATCCAACTTTTTTTTGCCCAAAATACAAGAGCTTGACTTGCATGACATGTGGTTTCAGCAAGACAGTGCCACATGCCACACAGCACGCGTAACAATGGACTTGTTGAGAGGCGAGTTCGGTCAACATTTTATTTCACGTTCGGGACCTGTCAATCGGCCACACAGATCGTACGATATAACGCCTTTAGATTATTTTTTGTGGGTCTATGTTAAAGCTCATGTCTATTCAGACAAGCCTGCTTCAATTAACGCATTGGAAGACAACAAGCATTTATATGTGAGATACCGGCCGAAACATTGGAAAGAATATGCCAAAGTTGGCCTAAGCGGATGGACCATTTGAAGCGCAATCGCGGTCAACATTCGCATGAAATAATCTTCAAACATTAAATTATATGGATTGTACTATCGGTTTAAATAAAAATTTCATGAATTTTTCTGAATTTTACGTGTGTTTTTTGAAAAAACTTTCCTATAGCTCTTAAAAATCACCCTTCATTTGAATTGTTGCAAATAGCGGAAGAATTCCAGATTAGGAAAGAGTTATTCTCGCGACAATCGGTTTCACTTTATCGGACCGACCCGTTAAAGAAGTTTTATTTTATTTGATATTTTGATAAAAAAAAGCCATGCAATGAGATTTTACTTAGTTGCTCCATTTGTTTCGTTTTATTGGCGAAAGTTTTACATGTTTGCCGACTACATTTTCGCTTGTGTTCAAATTGAGTTCAAACCGGTTTGAGAAAGAGAAAGCGCAGCTGTACCGATAAGATTAATGAAAAAATATTATTAATTAGAACTTGGAAAAGGTGTTAACTAGTTGAGGAAATGAAAATTATTGCACCATACGTCACTGTTCATGCATACATACATATGTACACTACCCAGATGTACAAGATTTCCAGCTGGGTGAGTTTTACAATATTTAAATGATATTTATACCTGTACGTGTGTACGTATTTATGCTTGTGAATGTCATTTGTCACATTATGCAGGAACAGGTTGCTTTGGTATTGCATTTGATTTGTCATGAAACTTCAATACGACACTTAACTCTATCCAATTCACGAGGGAATTTGTGTTCTTCGATTGGTTGTGGCAACCTGACTGTAATATAATCCAACAATTCAGTATCTACTGTTTTGGCATTTGGTTGGCATGCACTTTGGAGGTATGTTTTGGTATTGTAATTGAACAACAGCCGTTCACCAGTTTCGCGGTTACCCAATATGCTTATTGTACGAGTATAACAGTATAGCATGTCAACTGATGGTTGATACAAAAACACGTTTCAATTTGATTAAATATTTTAGATATCTATTGAACAATTTAATAAAAAAAAAAATATATGCTTGCTTGAAACTTTTTTATTAATGGCAGAAAAATATAATTTGAAAGGCCATCAAATGCTTATATGGTTCACTTGATATTAAAATTTAGTCCCTAACCTTACATGCATTTGAAAGCTCACACATTTTGAGAAACTTCTATGCTACAGCCTTTCTGTTATTGCAAAGATAAATTTTACTCTCTAATCGCCTTAATTTTGTTTCAACAAACAGTATTTTTTAATTTTCTGTTTCTCGCTTTGAGGTGCAATTTTTCATACAATATAAAAAATTTTTAAAATTAAAGCAAATACTGTTTTTAATAGTTAGAGAATTTAAAATTAATTTTTATATATAAACTACTTTTTTTGTTAATAGTTAGAAAAAATATTTATATTTATTTATTATTTTCTTTTTCTTAATTGGCACGATAAGAGTTTACGCGATTCTGGCCGAGTTTAAAAAAGCGCGCCAGTCGTTCATTTCTAGTGTTAACCGGCACCAGTTCGGCACACCAAGTGAAGCCGCGTCCTTCTCCACTTGAAGAGGGCTTCCTCTTCCTCCGCTAGCACCAGCTGATACCGCATGGAATACTTTCAGACGACATAACCCAGCCAAAGAGTCCGCTGGATCTTGAATGCTGCATTATGTCTATGTCGTCGTAAAGCTCATACAGCTCATTGTTCCATCGCCTACCGTACTCGCCGTCGCGAACAAGGCAAGGTTCAAAAATCTTCCACAGAATCTTTATCTCAAATACTCCAAGGGACTCCTTATCGGATGTGGTCATCTTCCAAGCTTTTGCGCCATACGTTACGACGGGCATGAGGGGAGCGTTGTAGAGTGTTAGTTTTGTTCGTCAAGAGAGGACTTTACTGTTCAGTTGTCTACTTAGTCCAAAGTAGCACTTGTTAGCGAGAGAGATTCTCCGTTGGACTTCAAGGCTGACATTGTTATTGATGTTAATGCTGGTTCTTAAATAAACGAATTTTCATACAATCACGAAATCATAACTGTCAACAGTGACGTGGGTGCCGATACGCGAGTGCGCCGACTGTTCGTTTGATGACAAGAGGCACTTCGTTTTGTTCTCGTTAACCTCCAGACCCATTCGCTTTGCCCTTTATCCACTTTGGTGAAGGCAGAACTAACAGTGCGGTTGTTACAGGCGATGATGTCAATATCATCGACATACGCTAACAATTTTACGCTCTTATAAAAAATTGTGCCTTAGCGATTAATTTCTGCGGCTCGTACAATCCTTGCCGACATCAAGTTAAAGAAGTCACACGACAGCGAGTCACCCTGTCTGAAACCTCGTTGGTATCTAACGGTCTCCGAACCCCGGTCCTTCCCAATTCTGACGACGCTGCTGGTATTGAGCAACGTCATCTTGCATAGCCGTATTAGTTTTGCGGGGATACTAAATTCAGACATCGCGTCATATAGGCAACTCCTTTTTGTACTGTCAAATGCAGCTTTGAAGTCAACGAAAAGATGGTGTGTGTCGATTCTCCTTTCGTGGATCTTTTCCAAGACTCGGCGTATTGCGAATATCTGGTCGATTGTGGACTTCCCATGTCTAAAGCCACACTAATAAGATCCAATCAGTTGGGTGATGATGGTCTTCAGCCCTTCACACAATACGCTCGCTAAAACCTTATACTATAGGCGATATTTAAAAGACTAATTGGCCCAGATAGCAGGATTAAGGGATTGGGCAGAGCACACACATCGAAGCTGATGCATACACCTTACCAGCTCCTCCCCACCACGTGTGAATAGCTCAGCCGGCAGTCTGACGGCGCCCGCGGCTTTGTTGCTCTTTAGCCGCGTCATCGCTATTCTCACCTCGTCATGGTCGGGGTAGCGGAACAATAGTTCCATCGTCATCGTTTTCAGCCTTCGAAATGATGTCTCTGGCGATACCAACGTGGTCCCATTTTTGCATGAAATTCAGGCCCTTTGGGATCAATTTTGCAGCAACACGACGCAAACCCAAATTATTAACTGCAATGTCTTGAACCCTGATCAATATGCAATGCTCAAGTCCTCTGGCAGCTCTCTGATGGTTGTGGTTATTGATCAACTTTTCTTTCACTTTATTGGTGTTTTCATCAGTTTCCAATGTCGACGGCCTGCCACTATGTTTGTGGCCTTCGATGGACTTACGATCTCTCTTCGGAAGCGTTCATGCCACTCGTAAGCGACTGTTTTCTTTAGATTTTTTACTATTGAATCCCCTTTTTAACGGAAAATTTAATACAAACCCGTAGCTGCACATTCAAATTCAATTCAATTCGAAACTGTAGGGAAGATTTACTCAAGATGGCGTAACTTTTTACAAATGTCAAACAATGGCGATCAAATTTTGGTAGGACTGTTAATCACAGATCTCAAATTAGTTGACTTAGAGCGTCACCTGCCGGTTATTTCGGGAAAGTTTTGATCAAAGTGTTATACATACTTGTATTTTACATGGCGTTCAACGCCCATATGCATGTATGTGTGAGTGTTGAAATGAAAATATGGTTACATAAAAAATACGTTCACTCACTTATTTACACATCTGAATTCAAGAGTTTTTAAACAGATATTCCATAAACTTAAATAGCCACACAATAGTGTCTGATAACTCATTTATACTCGTACATACATCTCTTAATGTTTCTACTTTCTCTAATACCAATCAATCATTAAGTTTAAAAATTACAGCCAAATTAGGCCCTTTTAGTTAAAATAACTACACAAAAAAATATAAAAGTCATCTTTTCATAACTGAAACTTAGTTTTCAAATGACTCGAGACTTGATTGCATTGAGTAATTGAACGGTAAGTGCACATGAATCAAATTGATTGCCTTGCTTTAAACACCAAATATGCACAAAAGCTGAATTAGAAATTTATTTCGTTTGATGACAATCTGACAGGCATGTCAATCGCCAATAAATGACATTTATCGGAATGATGGCCGATGCGGATGAGACTAACAATATGTAGTCAGAGGTTTTTAAGGATGATGTATTGTGCTTTTGGACATATGTACATACATATGTATGTATGTGTGTATGTGTGTACATATTATTATACATTTATAAGTAATTTTGGTGGGCATTGCATTAGGCGAAAATCACACAGATAGCAAATACGCATACGAATTTTCGCTTGCGTTTTGTCAAAGCGTGCAACTGACACACGAGTTTGAAAAAAAGCCATATACATATGTATGTCTATACTTACATCCAAGTTACCAAAAAGACATTTTTTTAGCTTTGGGTAAAAATAGAGACTAATATCTAAAAGAGAAAAATTAAAAAGTATTCAGTACTAAAAATGGCTGGCGCCAAAATTGTCATGCTCAAGTGTTTGAGTGCCAGACAAAAATAAAATTAAAAGAAATAAAAACAAAAACGAATTAAAAAAATGCACAAAACATTCAATGAGTGAGAAATTCAATGCGAATACTCGTACAGACAATGGAACGAAAATTGAAGTGATCTGATGTCTTTTTCCAAACCTGTACATTTAAGACATTACAACAAAGGCAGCAATCACCACAACAATACTATAAGAAATAACCGTAAAATTGGTGAAAATAGTATCAAACTGGCCGTCAAGCGAACGCTGACAAAATTATAACAATAAATACATTGGTATGTTGAGGTCGTTGTGTCTGGGGAAGTAGGCTGTCGGTGATTATCACAATATTGTTGTTTTCCCTACAGTACTTTGAACTGTCTATGGAGTAAGGCGTGACTAGTTGATTTTGGAACACCACCACTTTTCGGTTACCTGCACGCTAAGGTTTTTAAATACCCGAATTTATGTAGTTATCTCATAAGCTGCGGCAAGGGCGTCGCCAGGTCTTCGTGTAGCGCGGCTAATGGGTTGAATTTTATTTCAGCCTGAGAAGCATTGAAACCTTAGAGCCGGTTTTGTTTTTTGCTGTTGAGAAAGGTCAATTTTATGGTTAAATCCAGAGTTTAGGAACAATTAAAGTCTTTAACGAGAAGGTTGGACGAGTCCGTTGTGAGCTATCGGTTGTTCTTTTTTAAGTTTGAGTACTTAAAATGATAATACTAAACAGAAATATTGTGGGAATGATTTTTTTACTATAATCTAGCAAATAATTTCATATCAATTCGTTTTTGAATAATATATCCGGCATATGTCCGCAGCGTTTACGAGTTATGTGCATGGTCCATTCGATCAGTCCAAAAATCGATTATTAAACTCGCTGTATTGCAAATTGTGCGACTCTTTGGAACCAATCGTTGATGTTTAGCTAATAAATTTTTTAATACAAAAATTCAGTCAACATGGCTCGATAGCGCTCGCCATTTATCGTAACGGCAGCTCCTGCCTTTCGAAATAAAAGCACCAATGATGCCACCGGCGTGTAAGCTGCACGTAAAATGGAAGAAGTACTCTATGATCTTCGCGAAGAGAATTAGTTTTCTCAATGTAAGTTTCTACAATTTGGAGCGCTGTTATGGCGTTGAATGATTCGTGATGACTTGCCAAACCTTACTTGCCATTACGAATAAAAAAGTCAACACAGTTTTCCATTCTCATCTGTTAAACCATAGTTATCGATATCGATAGTTCTCATGTAACTAAAAAAACAAAACCAATAGAATCGAAAACGGCCAAAGGGCACATGAAAAGTGGTATGATGCGCTACCGCGAAGCCAGCCGAGGCTGCCAAAGGCATGAAAACGTTCTCCATAAACAATGTGGATATATTATATAATAATTTTAATGTCAGCCGAAAGCCTCCGTATCTAGCGCCGTGTTTCCTTTAAGTTTATTTAAGCTTTTATATAAATAAAAAAATAAGAAATAAATAAATATTTAATAGTTTTTTTTTTTAATAAATAAAAATGTATGTGTTAAACAGCTGATGTAGATAACAATCCGAATGGGTTGGCGCGTGAATACCATACGGAATTCAGAGAGAATGTAGGTTCGAATCTCGATGAAACACCAAAATGAAATGGTGTATATCGTCGCTGGCGCGGTAAAAACATTTTTATTTTTTTATATTTCCAAATTGACATTTTCCCCATAGTCACAATCAATTTGTGACAAGGAGGAGTTAGTAAAGGCACATCATATGAATGTGAGTGTTCAACAAGCTGCAATTGTCTGGTGTTTTTTTAACTGCACAAAAACTATGGGCATCGATTATATCTCGAGGTCATCAGTATCACTTAAAAACGGTGAGCCAAAGTATATAAACCTAGTTTCATGCCATACGGGGCTGTAACAGAAAAGCTGTCTCACGGACTCTTCTTCCTCCGTATTCTTGCAGTGATTAAAGCAATTAACATACAAACGTTTTTTCCTTGACCATTATTAGCGCCTTTGAGCGCCTGACATTACACTTTAGACCAATTCTTTTTGTTAGCGTTACATGTCAAACTATCAACAACTATCAACTACAATAACATTGGCTGAAGTGGCAATGATACTTGTACCACCCAGTTTGTAGGTTGTGAAAGCTTGAGGTTTAATGTCAGAACAACGCACAAATTGTGGAAATTTACTGTTAGAAAATAAATCAGTTCGCGAAGTTCATTCATCGATTTCATGAGCTCTATCGAGCCGTGCTGATTGGATTCCCCTTAAATTTTGCGACAAAGCCTCATTGATATTTCCATATCGTCAATTTTCATGCATTATGAAATGGTCTCCCACCGAATTGTTTTATCTGCCCATGGCTTCAAAGAAACCTCCGGGATACTTTCCCAATAATATTTCGCATTTTCCTTGACGCCAGGCTCGATGAAAACAATCGGAGAGCGCCCATCTACGGTTACAGCCGCCCAAATCATTACCTGTGACGGTTGCTGCCTCCTGGGGGCCAATCGATGACTCAAATTATCGTATGAATGGTCGGTCAAATAAACTCTATCGTTTTGGGGCGAACAATCGCTGGTTGTGATTTTCCAGCCAAATAGAATGCAATCAGGCTATTCAGTTTGAAATCCATTACTGATTTTTATTTACCGATTTACTCTCGGCAAAATGATTCCACGCGCTTATAAACAACAGACTGGACTTACATTTAGCCAACTAACAGACAGCTGACGTCCGTGCATCAACTGCGCGAGCGGTCTGAAGTGTAATCACACTTCGAGTACCAGACCCTGTAGGTCGCTCCCAAAACGAGTGTTCGGAAGCTACCCACAGAGCATTTGGGCGAAGCTCGGAAGTTGTGAGCTGCTTGAGCCGTATGCAAAAGAGGCGTCCTGTCCTTTTTTAAGTGAATGGCGACATTACCCACTTTCGTGGACTTCCACCACGTAACAATCCTCCTCATTTATCTGGGAACGAACATTAGCACCGATAATAATATCAGCCTTGAAATCCAAAGGAGGAATCTCTCTTGCTAACAAGTGCTACTTTGGTCTAAGTAGTCAATTGACTAGTAAAGTCCTCTCGCGACGAACAAAACTAACACTCTAAAAGGCACTCATCATGCACCTCCTAACACATGTCGCAGAATCTTGGACGATACAATATCCGAAGAGATGTCCCTAGGAGTGTTTGAAAGAAAGATTCTGCGGAAGATTTTTGGGTCTGTACACATTGATGATGGTGAGTATCGTAGTTGATGGAACAATGAGCTGCATGAGCTTTACTCAGTGCAACGAATAAAGATCCAGTGTCTCCGTTTACTAGGTCATGTCGTTCGAATGGATACAAACGCTCCGGCTGTGAAAGTATCCGATGCGGTTCCAATTGGTGGTAGCAGAGGAAGAGGAAGACCACCTCTGCATTGGAGAGATCAGGCGGAGAAATACTTAGTTTCATTGGTGTTTCCTACTGGCACCGGTTGGCATGAGAAAGAAACGACTTTAACGGTTAACGCTCCAATCAAGAAGAAGAGTTCAACACTTGTATAAGTAAACGTTTTCAACCTTGTTGCAAATGTTAAACTGATACTTTTATAATGTTCCGCCGTTGTTTTGCACATATAGATGAAGATAAATAAAAATAATGGAGTTTTCTTTAAATGTTTTCTTTAATAATTTCGATATTGACGGTAATTTACTATTGAAAAAGGCCAATAAAATAATGCAGCAATCGTTCAATCTTTATGATGACGATTTAAAATGCTGTGCGCGCAACCATGGCATTTTTGGAAATTAGAAGCCCATACTCTTGCCAAAATTGGCAGGTATCCCATCGAACATGATAAATTAAGTCTATAATTTTATTACCGATATTTCAATTTTCTATCTAATTTTCACATTTCTTGGGGTGATAAGTCTAAGATCTGTATATCTCACTTAAACGATCATTTGCACATTTCTCCACAGTATACAGGTATCCCTCGTATAACGCGGTCTTATACAACGCGGTTTCGATATAACGCGATTTGGAAAAATTAGGTTTCAGTACAACGCGAAATTTAGGCTTATATATATAACGCGAAGGGGAAAATGAATAATTATAAAATCTGGTAACACTAATTTGCGTACCACATGTTTATAATATGTAATGTATTTTTAATGTAAGCCGGGAATTACCCTTTTTGCCTTAGATAGATAGAATAGATATTAATCTAGCACCTTATTACGAAATTGAAAAGGAGCTTAAAAAAACCACCCACCAAAAACTGATAGAAGATTTTGCAATTATAAAACCAGTAGAAGAACCACAAGGTCACACAACTAGTTTCTTATCCAATAGCGAAAACTATGTTGAAGAAATATATTCTGATGAAGCTATTGCTCCCCCAAAACGCCCACGTGCAAAGATCTTTGAAGACAGTGAAACAGATTAATTACCTTATGAAGTTTGAAGAATAACAATAAAGTTTTTAATAAACCTTTAATTTGTTGTAGTTTGTTTTTAAATTTTTTAATGTGTACATAATTATTTACATTTTGTTTTTTGAATTTTGAAATATGTATGTACATATGTATTATTATTCATATCTTGTGTTTTTAATTGTATAAGAAAGTCTGAACTTTAGTATTGAGTTGAAATATATGTGCATCTGTTATTTTGTATGTATTTTATTTAAAAAAAAAACCTATTGGAACATAACCCCCAAATTTATATGAAAACTATGTTTTAGATAACGCGGAATTACATAACGCGCAATTCTTCTGGTACGTAACTATCGCGTTATACGAGGGATACCTGTATATCTATGTATTTATATAGGTATGTATGTATGTAAATGGGTACGTAACTTCTCGTAGATTGGGGGGGGCACTTTGTCATATGCCAATACCAATATTTGTGAAAACGATAATAATAAGAAATAATGCTTTTTAGAAATAAAATACATTTTTATATCATACCATATTTTCTTCTCGCTCGTTTGTAAGAGTAGCAACAAAAAACAACGCCAGTAGGTAGGAGAGTATATGTATATGGCAGCGTATGTTTATATCCATCTACCACTTCACTTTCCCTTTTTTCTTTCCCCAGCACACAAAAGTATGTATTTAAATCGGTGATTGCTTTAAGCCATAATTGAAGCTGTGGCACGCTTATACAAGATCCATATCTGAGTAGGCATGGCTAGGTGGTTTGCGTGGTATAATGCAGTGTATGTGTATTTATCTAGGCAGGCCACAACAACAATACCAATATGTTTGCTTAAATAAAATAGCTGCGGTTAATGTTGCAGCCGCTTGGTCGTGTGGCGTTAATTTGTTGCTGCGTTCTGTGGTGATAGGATTGAAATAAAGCTGTAAACTATTCATTGCTAATATTTGATAATAATTTGAATGCAAAACAAATAAGAGTTTTCACTTTTTAAGCGCATTAGTTATTTATTTTTGAAGGTGCGGATGAAAAGTCTATTGAAGATACGTAGAAGCAACTTTGCTTCGGAAATGCATACATTTGTATACATTTTTTTAAGATGGAAAGGGCCACGCACTCGGTTGTTCAATAAGTTTTGCGTTTCGATAAGAGAGGGCGCTGTTACTCACTTATGTAGATTTTTTTTGTCTTGTCTTTATATTAACGTATGTGAAGTTTCATTTCAATCTGTCAATTCATTCTTTATTGTATTATCCACTTTCGTGCACTGATTGAATTTTTTCATTTTTGGAAGGTTTAATAGTAAGGAAATATATGAACGAATCTTGAAAGTGTATAAGGACTTTTCGTCATCAATTAGTACAATAGAAAGATGGGTTGCTGAACTTAAATGTGGTAAGCATTGAAAACAATCCACGTCAAGGTTGGACGTCAGACATCGTAGAAAAAATACTTGAACTCGTATTGGAAAATCGTCGAGTGAAAGGGATTTAGTAGAAACCTTAGACATTTCATTGTGCAGTTTAAGTAATATTTTGACTGAGAGGGTTTTAGAAAGCTGTGTGCACAAGGGATGCCGCATTCGCTAACAATGGAACAAAAACACGCTCTAATAAACAAAAGTATATGAGAATCTTTCAGATAAACCTTAACCACTTAAATTAGAGCAGATATTGCCGATATTGAAATTAGAGTAGATAAGTGAGCCCTACAATGTGAAAACCACAGCACATGGGCCTCCTACAGTAAAAACTGCGCCACCATCTGACTTTGTGAAGGGCTCGCTTTCTAAGAGGATCATACTGCTGGTGAAGAGTCCGTGCGATCCAAAACAAATGGAATCAACTTCGTCAATTCATAATGGACATTACTGAAAGGAGGCTTACAATTGCACTCAAGCTGACAGGTCCAAAGTGGAAGGACGATAAGCTTGATAGCGAAGTCCTTAAATATATGATTGAACAACTTCAACTCCCTGCTGGTTCTGTCGAGAATAGGACGAAACTCCTAGTAGAAGGACTAAGAGAAGCTTACGATGCCTCCATGTCCAGGCGAGTAATACGCCAACACATACTACATACATATATCCATGCTACTGGTGGAATGTAAACATCAAATCATTAATAGCTCCTGGTGACGCTCAAGTATGTGTGACACGAAGCAAGTTCGTGTGTCACCCGACACGCACACATATAAGCTGCAGGACATGCATGCTTGAGCGTCACCAGGAGCTATAAGATCTCAATGCCTCCGCGCTAGACGCAAAATGCAGCATAGTAGAGGCAGGCCTGATTTTGTAGAAAATGTTCAAAATCTTAGATCAGCCAGGCAGGCGCTAAAAAAAGCAATTAAAACTAGCAAGCAAGAAAGTTTCAAGAAACTTTGTGAGGAAGCTGATATCAACCCTTGAGGCACCGCGTACCGGGTGGTATTATCCAAAGCGAAAAGCGTACACACACCCCAAATTACCTGCCCAGTAAGGCTGCAAACAAATTCCATTTAACACAGTTAGCTGGCAACGTATACTGGAAACCCCTGGGGGTCGCCTAGTTGTATTATCAGAATAATTAAGAGCTATTTCTCGGACCGTAAACTGTGGTTTAGAAGCAAAAAAGGCGCTGAGGAATTTGTCGTAACAGTAGGGGTTCAAGGATCAGTTCTGGGTCCACTGCTAAGGAATTTAATGTAACATACAGAATCTTGAAATACCTTAATGCGAAATAAAGAAGTTTATCAAGTACAATATTAGACTGCATATAGACTGGAATTTCGAACACAGAACACTGTACTAAAAAAATTTTGCGCTCAACGCGTGATCGGTTCTTTCTATTAGCTTAGCTCTTCATATATCTATTAAGCACTATAACCTAAGGAAATCCATTTATGTAATTAAAATGATAATATCTTATATGTGTAATATATGAATTAAAATTAAATTTTTTGTGAGTACACTTTGATATTCAGTATAGCCTCCCTGAACATCAATGCACTTGTTTCAACGAAATTCTAATTTATGAATTCCAACCCTGAAGTGAAAATCTTTCATCATTTGATGAAAGAGCCTTTCCACGCAACAAAATACTGTGACAAGTCGGCACTAAATGGCTTGTAATCAATTGTAATTAATTGACAGATTGAAATGAAACTTCACACACACACCCACATTCATATGAAGAATGCACCAACATAACAAAATAATTCTAGGAACAATGCCCTCTCTTTTCGAAACACAAAACTTATTGAACAACCTGGTATGTGGGTGTGCAAGATGGACATTTTACACGTTTTGTTCACAAAAAAATGTATTTCTCATTTAATTTCACCTGCAAGCTAATAATAAATGGACCTTATTAAAATTTATTGCCATTGAAAGTACGCGTAAATATGTATGTATGTATTTGTATGTACGTTGCAATAACAGAAAACAAGTGGGTATGCGTAAGTAAATATGTATGTTTGTATTCCACAAAATTGTGTTAATGCGAATTATAAGAATATCCTGACTTTATGTATAATAAAGTGGAAAATTACGCTTCTCACACAATTGGCATGCACAAATAATACAAGCAATGTTAGTGCAGGGCCAAGAAAATGTATATCCACACGTACGTACTATATGTATGTATTGGCGGCATAATTATATGCATGCATGTGTTAATTTATTATTGGTACAAAATAAAATATGCCAAAAGACATTAAAATAATGCTCTCAACAACAACAACTCGAAACAACAATGTGGGTGATATTTCTGCACTGAGTGCAATCCTAACCTTATCAGTAGGTGATAGGGTGGCGGGTACTATGGTCAATGTGGCGACTCTTTAAATATTTATGCAAGCCAATTAACAACTGCAACCAGATGTCAACAAAGCGCCACCAGAATAAACCGAGCATAACCAAACAACCACTTTCCAGTTGCTTGCAAATGTAACAAACACATTCGACATACAGATGTACGTACAGTGGAATATGAGGCATTGAGGCAACATATGCATGCAATAGCTCATTTGCGTATCAGCAAGTCCGAGTATTTGAACGTATTTGTGTTGCATCACTTTCATTTAATTAGGTTTAGAAAAATATTTAAGTTTCGAATTCGAGTCTCATTTGCTTGGCGATCTATAGCAAAGTTTGCATTGCAAATACATTTCCGTATGTATCTGCATACTATTTGAATAATATTTGTAAATACCCGGCAAAAAGTGTGACTTGTTCGGAATACGTCCGGAATCAGCTGCAAAGGAACATGAGACTACTGTAATTTTTAATCTTTTTATATGGAATGAACTGTTTCCTCTCGTTTGAGCATGTCCGGCGAAGGTACTAAAGCTGGCCACAAAGGGGGCACAATTCCCAACGGTTTGTGCCTAGTCCGTAGCACACACATCGTACACAAATCCATAAACCATCATTTCGTTGGCTCCAAAGCAGTGCACACTGCTTTTGATGTCGTAAGCGAGAAAAACGTACCAATTTCATACGGCCTACTTTTCCTCTTCTGCTCCATCATTACAGCTGAAGCTCTTGCACGCTGTTCAACACGCTCCTAAAAATGTATGAAAATATGTATATAATTTGTACCCATAGCGAATCCTTCGCTATATAGCACCTCGCCATACAGGAGAGATTTTCTCTCAACTGCAACAAATAACTGGGAATCGTGCCCTGTTTGTGGCATCGTCTACTTAGTAGTGCGGTAGCGGCATCGGAATGCTGCAAGTTAATCTGTGTTAACGTCAAGGGACGGTAGCTACAGGAACTGTCTGAGCCAATCATCTGGGAAAGACATAGAAACCAACAGTCCCAAAGAAGAGACTCAGAAGGTTCCCATACCGAGAGTCTATGACATCAGCACTGGATTCATCCACTCGCATCACAAGAGTAGCCCCTTGCCTTCCTTCCCGGTTGCTGCCCTCGAGAGGACTCACCAAAGCTTGGAGTTTATGCCCGGATTCCGGGCGCGCTGGCAGGACAGGGCATCTGCTGTAGACAAATTGGGATCAGGAATCCAGTAGATGGCCTTCCTGAAGGATACGCTCTCCTCACCTTAGACCGAGAAGTGAGTGCTCCCCATAGGGGGCACGTTATTGACTACGGCCCTGATCAACTCGAAGATGGCCAGGGACGCGCCTTATAGCGCCGTCCTTTGTCTCATAGCCCTTCGAGTTGGCTTCAGGACCGGAGTCAATAACCTGTTGCATCAACCTACTTTTGCAATTTGATTTCTGCATCATTCAGCTGATGGTCAAGTCCCAGTTTACCGATCACAGCCACAGGTCGTGGACCAGCAGCCTTCTTGCTATAGGATGGCTTGGCCATATCCGTGGATGTGCCCGGGCGAAGGACCAGCTCGCCATTCTCCACTGACGAAATTTTCGCCGGACAGGTAGCTGTATTGGACTTTTTGTCGTGGCACCGATCAGGCCCCGGCTTAGCAGAACCTTTACTTGCCATTGACTGGCGCTGAGACCGCGCTTGTATCTTCGGGGGTCATGGCGCGGCCATTAGCAGCAGCTGCAGTGCAGGAAGGTGCACTGCTTTCAGCCACCGTCCTCCTTCACTTACCTCAGGAGCGAGACAGTTCAGGAGTGTCCGTGTCCACCGAGAACTCGGTGGCTTCCATGGGTGTTACTTCCGTCGACCGAGGTCTTTTGGAAGATTCAGACGCAGAACCCATCTACTGAACCCAATAGCAACACCCATCTCTTCCAGGATGCGAACTTGCTCATATAGCTAAGAGACTTTGGTAATGGGTAATTGGGACCTCCAGACTCTATGCCCCTGCCACCGAAGCGGGGAGATTGCCACTTGTGTGGGCACCACCTGGAGTAAACATCCTTTTGTTGTCCATTACCCGATGATGGTTTTAATTCAGGACTCCTCTCTAGCCAGTTTGGTCCGCGGATGGCACCCTGATTATATGCCAACTTTGAGTCATCACAGGAGTGTTGGAACTAAACCCACCTGGGAAGGCCACTCGGGTTAGGGCTACCCTGTTCACTACCTGGGATGCTCCCGATGGGAGATCGGGCAACTCCTCACGGGCGGTACCTATTACAAGCAGCTTTAAATGTGATTGAAAAAACTCAAATGAGCGAGAGCAGACTCGAACGAGAACCTTCAAAATATAGAGCTGTCTTCACATTCTGCCTTTGTGGTTCTTCACATTTTGCCAAAGTGGTTCGAAATTGTACCCCATGAAGCGTAATCCCGGAATACTCCTTTCAAAGATTAGTCCCTCAACTTTCAATACTTACATCCTCATGTGCATACATAAATATTAGTATGTCTGCATATACATACGAGTATATCCTATTACCCATTACACCGAATTGCAATGTGTCAATATTTGTCATAGTTGCCGTTGCAGCGTTGTGATTGTCGCTGCTTCTTCTATGGCTTTCTAGCTGTGTTTGTTATTATTTTTGCTGGTGTGCACATCAGCATGCCCTGTTAATGTGTCCTTATCGCCAAAATACACAACGTATTTGAAGGCTGGCGCAATACTGGAGTTATGCTTATTTGGTTTGGCGAAATGCCGTCGGTCTATTATGTTATCATTGGTGTTGTCATTCCACATTGTGCCAATATAAAATATCACTATTTATTGCTCGTTATCGCTTGTTGCTATTGTTACTACTATTGTGTTTTCGTAGCTCCAACCAGGCATGGATATGTTTTTGCGTTCAACTATTTTTGACACCGAATTGCGCTCATACGATAATGAGATACTCGTGGGTTCTGTTGTAAGGATGTGTGTACACTGTCCATATGTTTCTTCATACTATCGTCGACGTGGTAGACTCACATCTCTTCCAGAGGGGGATGCTTTCGAATTTCATTTAGGAGTGGCTAAGTCATAAACAGGGTATACCCGATATATGTACATAGATATGTACATATGTACTCCTTGGAACATATCGGAATACAATGTATGAATATGTGTGTATGAAAGCCCAACACCCCATTTACACGATGTCTCCACTGGAAGGGAAACACTGGAAATTCTCTTTTCATGTCTCATTCGCGGGCACACGGGCAGAAATGTTTTCGGCGACATTTTGACATTTAATACTTTAGCATCGTCTGATTCGGATGTATTCTAGCACGCGCTTACATGTAAAGCAGAGAGCGTTCGACAACAGTTTCTTAAATATATGAATGAAAAATGCAAACTGGTTAATTAATAAATAATTTGTTGTTTTTTTTATTGAAATATATTTATAAATTCTTATACTTGAATAAAAAAAATTAAATTAAAAATACTTCATATGTAAATAATTAACTTAAAATTAAACTGAGTTTCTAGAAATGCAGGGAAAAATTATAAATCAACATAAACATGTCCCATAACTATTTTAAATTATACTACTTTACTAGCAAAAATAATTGTGCATTTCCCAAGCAGCGTTTGTATGTTTGTCATCGTTGTTATCTTCCGTTTGCTTGAAAACCAACACATAACTTAGAACTTTCTTCCACGAAAGAAGAAAACGAATGAAGCAACTGTCAAAAATTGCTTTACGATTGGAAATACGAATAAGAAGCACAAAGCGTGTCGCCAGTACAGGAGACAAATTCCCTTCTCTCTTCCGCGGCCGTCCTTCACCCCCGAACAAAATGTTTCCCTTCCAGTGGAGACATCGTGTAAATGGGGTCCAACAATCGTAGAGTATGACCCCATTTACACGATGTCTCCACTGGAAGGGAAACATTTTGTTCGGTGGTGAAGGACGGCCGCGGAAGAGAGAAGGGAATTTGTCTCCTGTACTGGCGACACGCTTTGTGCTTCTTATTCGTATTTCCAATCTTAAAGCAATTTTTGACAGTTGCTTCATTCGTTTTCTTCTTTCGTGGAAGAAAGTTCTAAGTTATGTGTTGGTTTTCAAGCAAACGGAAGATAACAACGATGACAAACATACGAACGCTGCTTGGGAAATGCACAATTATTTTTGCTAGTAAAGTAGTATAATTTAAAATAGTTATGGGACATGTTTATGTTGATTTCTAATTTTTCCCTGCATTTCTAGATACTCAGTTTAATTTTAAGTTAATTATTTACATATGAAGTATTTTTAATTTAATTTTTTTTATTCAAGTATAAGAATTTATAAATATATTTCAATAAAAAAACCAACAAATTATTTATTATTTAACCAGTTTGCATTTTTCATTCATATATATTATTTAAGAAACTGTTGTCGAACGCTCTCTGCTTTACATGTAAGCGCGTGCTAGAATACATCCGAATCAGACGATGCTAAAGTATTAAATGTCAAAATGTCGCCGAAAACATTTCTGCCCGTGTGCCCGCGAATGAGACATGAAAAGAGAATTTCCAGTGTTTCCCTTCCAGTGGAGACATCGTGTAAATGGGGTGTAAATGGGGTGTATGCGGACAACATTGCGATAGCTGTAGAAAGTTGAGAAGCGGCTTGATCATCTATAAGCAAAATGCAGTGATGCGGCAGCGAGAGATCGGCGTTGACTCGCCAATGCAAGTCTAGAGCTGGCAGCCCAAAAAAGGGAGGAATCAATGATAAGTGGTCGGAAGAAAAATATGACTATGAAAATCTCAGTTGGTGGTCGCGAAATACTGTCAAAAGAGGCAATGAAATACTTAGGAGGCTCGATCGACACGAGGTTGAGCTTTAAGCAACGTCTAGCAACAGTTAATAGCTCAGTAGCGGCTGTAATGGACGCTCTAAAAAAAAAACTACCCAATACAGGTGGTCTGCAAGGGTAAATAAGGCGATTATTAGCAACAATTGTCGACTCAATCGTGGGTTAAATGATCCATTCGATCGGCCCAATTTTTGACTACTTTTTATAATAAATCTGAATAACAAACCTAAATGAACTCAATCAGCAAAAGTGCGATGATGGCTTCAAATCTTGCACGAGCTGTATTTTATACGCACGTGAGCCAAGATCTCTACGTAAAAGTTTCCACGTAGTCCAAGTACAAAAACCACAAGAGCGACGGCGAAGATCGACATTTTGGCGTTTACTTCAACTCGTCACTCTATGACCTTCGCAAATATTCTAATTATTTTCAAGGTAAATTTCCACATTTAGGAAAAATTGTTTCGACGTTAAATGATTCCTGATGACTTGCCAAATCTTCATCACCCTCACCATCATTCATAGCACTACAGTTGTGCTTTCTCCACAACTCTTTTTCATGCATCTCGGTCCCTAGACAGACCACGATAGTTGGTCACTCCTAAGCTTCTTAGATCGTCCTCAACCTCGTCTAACCATCGCTTTTGCGGCCGTCCTCCTTTCACCAAGCATGCGTGCATCTAGAGCTTGGCAAGGTATTCTTTCATCTAGTATTCTGTACACGTGTGCAACCATCGGATGCGCTGCGATTTGTCAAACCGCACAACGTTTCCCCTCGTAGGAATTCCTCTACATCGCCCATGCTCTTCTCGTACTGGACCCAGTACTTTACAAAATACCTAATTGTCTAATTGCAACCTATAAAGATGGTGATATATGAACTCATGAAGTTTTTCAAGTATTTGGTGAACTACAAAGCGTTGGTCGGTCGTCGAATTTTCACTCCTAAAACCATATTTGTACTCTCCTATCTGTATATCTGTTGGGCATACTTATTCTATCTGTGGTGTAGGACGTTCGTGAAGGTTTTATACGCTGTACTTAACAGCGAAATTCCGCGATAATTATTATAGATTGACACTAGTCTGCCATTCTTCTGGTATGATCTCAGATTCCCATATACATATGTTCACCGAAAGGCTAATTTTATCAATTGCAGGTGGTTCGACCAAAATTTCTGCTGATTGAATTGCTTTAGACGCAATGCTGCTGCTCTCAATGTCATCGTTTTTTATTATTTAGAAACTCTTGAAAGTAGTGAGAATTTTTTCTTCTGCTGAAATAAGATTACAAAAATCAAACCTAGACTAGCAAGTACAAGTCCATTGTATGGCACTCGGGTTCCCTTTTTAATTTTCTTTAATATATCCAACCTGCGAGGAAATCTGCGTAGATCTTGTGGTGCCAAGAAGCCAAGGCGTCGCTTCTTAGTACATCAATGGCATAGACCTCAAGCCTGATTCGAGCAAAAGCCGGGCAGATGCACAGAAAGTGGTCGCCGAATCATCCTCCTCTCCACATGCTGGGCAGGGTGCACCGTTTGAGATACCTAATTTTTCCATGTGCTTCGCCTATAGAAAGTGATCATCAATACAACCAACCATCTGCTTACAGTCGCTTCTGCTTAATGACAGGATTATCTGCGACGGTCGGTCGGACATGACAAGTAACATCAGTTTTGTCTATCTGCAGCCTCTCTCATCCTACCAAGCTCGCTTGTAGGTTGGAGTAACCCTTTGCTAATCGTGGCTTCGATGGCTGTAGAAGGGAGTGCCAGAACGGGCTCCGGGCCAAAAAAGTTGGCCACAGGTAGTCGGAACGAGTGCTGAGCCTGAAGTAATCGGAACAAGTCCGTTAAGCTTCTTTCTTTCTGGTAAAGGGCACAATACCAGTCTTGGTAGGGTTTGACGATAACCCACACCACCAAGTGCCAATCATATCCAGAGTTTTGCGCACTTTTCTACAAATGTTCACAAGCTCTACCATCATTTAAGCGGTTACATAAGTCCAGAATTTTCAAAAAATCGATTTTTTTACAGATTATATTCTTTATAGTTTTCGGCGTATTTCTGTGGAAGTCGATTGTAAAAATTCTACATATACATATACAGGGCCGTCGAGATAAATCCGGAATGTTGAACTTAAAAACAAAACTATTGGATATTTACTCAAAAATAATTTTATTTGCACTTAACTTTGTATAATGTGAGCACACATATCATAGTTGAAAATTATTCAATGAAACCTCCATCTTGTGCAATTACCTGCTCCAGCCGGGACCTGAAGCGCCCACATGCGCGAGCTACCTCCTCTTTGTCCATTGTGGTCATCACTTCCTCAATGGTTGTCTTCAGAGCGTCCTTAGTGTTATGAGGCTTCGCGTTAACTTTTGCTTCAACTGTGCCCCACACGTAATAATCAAGAGGATTGCAGTCTGGGCTTGAAGGTGGCCAAAAATCTGGTGACCAGTGGTAGGGTTGGTTGTTCTGGAGCCAAGCCTGAGTCTTCTTTGCCTTGTGAGCAGATGCGGAGTCCTACTGATACACATATTCTCTTCCAGCAGCCCCGCGGTCCATCCAGGGTTGCGTTTTTTTGTAGCCAAACCCCTCAATTATCTCTTTAGGGCTTTTTCCGGCGCGAAGCGATTCTAGTATCGCAGCTCTTCTGTCCTGCTCTCGACTCATCGTTTCACTAGCACTTACTCCGGCACTCCAATGTCAATCAGGAAACAATACACTAAAAATATGTCCCTTTATCAGCGGTTTTAGACTTAACTCTACTGCTCCAGAGCTTTCGAAATGTTTTCCGGATTTACCTCGACGGCCCTGTACAAAATTATGGTAGAAACTGTAACTGCCCGACGAGAATTTGATACGCACAAGTAGCTGTCCTTCGTTTGAAGCAGCCACCTCGAGCGAAATGCACTTGAAATTTTAAACTTGTTTTTTTTAACTACTTTTTCCGGCACGGTCTGCATGATAACTCATACAGTTTTTAATATTTTTTGATGTGGTCTTTTTGTTTAAATATTCGAAAGAGTTTTCTCTATAGTCCGGATTTTTTATGTTTTTATTAAACAATTTTATAAACATAATAATGTGACATTTATGACATAAAACGCATACTTTTTTTTAAAATACCGTAAATTGCAAAATTTTTCTAAAATCAAAAATCCGGCTCGACAGACTATAACTACAACTTTTTTTTCAAGAATTATTTTACTTTTTACAGATCCAGCAACATTTCAAGGAGAAATGATGCAGACCGTGGAGCAACTTTTCTTTTCATTGTACTTTGGGTCACGGGATTTTTTATATATTTTTTCTAAAGAAAAATTAAAATAAATTTTTCATAAAGTTTAAGTACCAATAAACAATGCATACAGTTTTTTTATATTTATTCATTTTGTTATCCCTTCTAAAAACAGTTTTTCTTTTAACGCATTTTTGGAGCTGCTGGACGTACTATGTACATAAGTAAGTAGAGGATCGATCACCTTGCGTCAGAGGTATGGAGACAGCACACCGCCTTGGGGGCAGCCTCCAAACCTTACTGAACAGAAATGTCAACACAGTTTGCCAAACTCAGCTGACAAACCGTAGTTATTGGTATCGATAGTTCTCAGGCAGTTCTCATGCAGCTACAAAACAAAAAACACTCGATATTAAGAAGTCCCATGAATACAACAAAGTAATGAAAACTGCTTCACTTCCAGTGTTTGTCGCCATGTTCATTATAAAAATATACAAGCACAATACGTACCTAATAAAATTATGGTCATATAAAAAGATCGATCAAGAGTTTCGACATTCGTACTCATATTTATGCCAATTGTTTAGATTAAACTGGACCCCACACGATCCTTTGCTCGATATAAAAAAATATGTTTATTTAATTATTGCTTTTTGCTCTTATCCGAGTACTCTTTCGTGCTTTCTATTATTTCCCATTCTACATATACACTTTTTATACGCACTATTGGCGTGTGAGTGCGCATACTTACACATTCCCCGCTTGTTATTATTATAGGCTTATTTAGGTAGTATTTCCCCTTGTAATCTGGTGTCTAAATACGTGGCGTTGGTGGGAGTGCGCCTAGTTTGCCAGACATAATGTCGACTTTTTCTACGAATTGGCCATAAATCAAATAGCAACTGATGCTACCAATTGTTGTTTTTCTTATGTTGTTGCGTTGGATGAGTTTGTGGAAATAAAACTTGACTGCATTTAAGTTTATTTTTTTTTTGTTTCTCTGTTTCTGATGGGTGTAAGAGTCGCAATGTTCCATTTTTCAATTTGGCATTTTTTTAATGATTTACGTTGAAGTTTTCATGCACATCTCCACCTCGAGATGATTGGATGAACTGTGCCATTAACAACGGATGTAGAGAAATGCTAACTTTATTCTAAAAAAAAACTGCCAGATACGTATTTACATATATGTGCAAGTACATGAATATGCATATGTGTGTGTGTGTGCATACATAAGTAAAAGCAGCCGATTGAATAGAAAAATGTTGGTCTATATGTGATTGTGAATTGAAATACGCGGAAGTGTATCTGGAAAATTTTTATGAATGAAATTTCGTGAAGACTGCCATATGATCGAAAATCAATAATTCGTTTTTCTGCGAATTTACAGTTTCAAACGTGTAAGTGGTTTTTGTATTTGAAATCACACACGTTTTACGGAATTTATTATACATCTACCTACATACATACATAATTTTAATTGGATTGTGTAACCATGGGCAAGAACAAGCGAGTATCCAGTTGTGTATTTTATAATGCACCAAATTTTGTTAATTTTATATCAATCCAACTGATTTGATTTTAACTTTGCCTCCCCACAAAAGACACTAAGAGTTCGACCCAAATTGGGGGACATCAGAATTCGTTTTAGAGGTATGGTTCCTTCGGCAAAGTTTCTTTTTTTGATCCCTAGAATATGATTTTCACAGAGCAATGGGCGATTTTTTTGCCTCCCCACAAATCGACCCAGCCTAATGCACAGTAATTGCGAAGAACAGTTTTTTTATTCCTTTATTATTCCACTTGGGTACATAGGGCTAAAACAAAGCATTTATATCATAGTCTATTAACTGCAGTTCTCTTTGCGAGTTCCCACCTTTGATTAACTGTTTCTAAATCGCGAAGATTAGAACGCTTCCAGGTATTTCGTGGACGACCTGGTCGCCTGGCTCACACATCGAAACATTCTGAGCTTGGCTGTAGTAAAAGGCTAGAAGCTTAAATATCAGCCCGCGTATTAATATCTACTTAGTTCTGTCATAAGTTCTGTCACAAGTTAAGTCCGTTAAAGCTTTGAAGCTATAACATTTTTTTTAATGAAGTTAGTTTTATCTAATCATGTAAATACTGAAGCAAAAAATATTTAATTTTCATTCGACATCGTCACCATTTGCTTTTACACAAGCCTTCAAACGATTAAGTCATTCAGCTATTGCAGCACGCACGGTTTTCATGGACATTGGAGTCGCTGCTCGAACCAAAGATTGTTTCAGACTCTTCACATTTCTGTGAGTTCTTCTATAGGCCGTTTTTTTCAATTCGGACCACAAACTGTTAGCCAATCGATTCAGATCTGGACTTCCAGACATCCAATCTTCTCCGGCTATAAACCCAGGTATATTATTTTTAGCCACTGCTGGGTGGTTTCGGCCTTATGGGCTGGAAGATCCAACGCTCTCCATTGAAGGGAGTACTGCTCAAATGCCTCACTACGCCTTCTAAGACACCCCCCTGGAACACTTTTGTCCCGGTCTTAATCTCTTTTTCGCAGAAATAAAGAGATTCAAGGTCTTTATTAATACTCGCCACCAAACCATTACGGAGGCTGGTTGGGGGCCACGCTGAACCCTTAGAACAAAATTTGTTGCGTCTTTAGAAGTTTTAGTATAGAATTTGTCGTTTTGCTTATTAAAAACTTCTTCAACAGTGAACATTTTCTCATCTGTGAAAAGAATATTTTCATGGCCGCTTACTGCGTGCTAGGCTTTCATGAGATCATCTCTCATTAGTCTTGACATGGATCTGGTCAATACATCAATTTCTCTGGACATGATTTTCTGCTTTCTAAAGCGGATTTTTGTGAATTCTTTCTCGAACGGCTTTTATGGCTGCACTGGTTCGCACCAGGCGAGGATGTCCACTTCTTTTTTTGTCTCTCACTTCAGACGTTTGGGAAAAACGATTCATGGTGGCGTAAACAAACTTTCTCGAAATATTACGTTTTTCCCGCAATTCGTAAATCTCACTTGATGCTTTCCATTTCAATTCAACCGGGCTATTCGGGACATGTTCTTCGATTTCGATGTAACTCAAATATGTTCCTCTCTGGTCAAAATAATGAGACACGTATTTTTTTGTTAGCCAAAAAAATTTTTTTTTAAGATTTATCAACAATTTTGTTTTTCGGCTCAAAATCGATTTTTTTAATTTTATAAGAAATTTTTGTTTTTGATTGCTCATAACTTAGTCAAAAATGAACCGATTTTAATGAGTTCAAAATGATTACTTGCACGAGCGACTTCATGTACAGACAATAGCAAAAAAGTAGTTGAAAATTTTTTATTTTGCAAAAAAACAAGAAGTGCGAAATTTTTTCGAAATTCAATATTTCAAAAAGTATATTTTTTTTTTTTAACTTTTTCCAAATAAAGAGGACACCTCAAACTTCAATTGTGCTGAATGCCCAGTGGCTAAAATCTGTTGTTTTTGAGTAAAGAATTTTTGAGTAAAAAACCTGTTTCGTGGCAATTATACTTAGTAATTTATGAGTAGACAATGCATACGAACAATAGCAAAAATAACGAAACTTTTTCCAGCGAGTTTGTTCTCGCCGCATGCATTTTAAAATTTGTTACAGAATTTATGACAAGACTAAGTACATATGTACATACATATGTATAAGCAATTTAGAAATACTGGATTTACTCTTATTTATTTATAGTCATTTACATTGAAATAATTTTCACGCCGAGCTCGTTGTTTCGTTACATGGCAGTTTTACGTAAATTTATTTGGTTTTTGTAAATCCAGCAGCCAAGCGCCGTGGTGGCATGCTAGGCAATCCGCATCGGTAGTTGGCAAAATAACAATCAGCTGTTTGACAATTGGCAATTGATGGTCAGGCGCGAGGTTTAAGTGAAGAAAAAAAGTAAGTAAATTATTTGTGCAGTTAAAAACTTGTATTTCAAGGATATTTTCCTCCAGTGAATGAAACGAAGCTAATTCGCAAGTGATTCGCAGCGAAACTCATTTCCATAACTACCAAATAACAAACCAGCAAATTAACGAAACTGGTGTGAGTGCCCCTACTCACATACATGTGTACTAGGCCGGGTCGATTTGTGGGGAGGCAAAAAAATCGACCCAAATTGGGGGACATCAGAATTCGTTTTAGAGGTATCGTTCCTTCGGCAAATTTTCTTATTTTGATCCCTAGAATATGATTTTCACAGAGCAATGAGCGAGTTTTAAATCGACCCGCCCTAATGTGTACATATGTATGTATAGACGTAATGCCAGCAGAAACTCTTATGGTGCTCACATTCACCAACGTTAACGTACGCCCGTTGAAACTAATGAGAGCCCAATGTAAATGAATTCTTACCACCCTTCTGTTCCGTAGCATCGTAAATCGTTGTTTCATCGCGTCAGCTGATACGGGCGTACTTGCGTACGTTTACGTTAGTGAGTGTGAGCACCATTAGCAATATTTATTTATTTGGTTAAAACTTGTTTGGTTGACTATCGCGTTGGTAGCCAAAAGCACATTTCCTCTATCATCGATCCAGCTACAAGTATTCTCCAACAACACATAACTCGAACAGAGCAAAAAATTTGCATAGAAGCATCGGAAAAGAAGACAAGATTTGTAAATAATCCCAAATAAACAAATAACTTATGCTATTCAAATAAATAATGGCTAATCACATATTGACGTCGTTGTTAGGTGCTGGGCTGGTTGGCAGATTTTCACTGAGCAGATCACAGCCGCAGTGACGAAATGCGAAACCACAGAAGAGTGAAACATTGCGGATTCTAAGCGATCGGAGCAATCGCATTTGAGATCAAAGTTGCCTGCATAGTAAGACACGTGCTGTGCTTGCAAGAAAACTGTATAAACGCCTACATTCATACGATCAATAATAAACGAATAGATAACAACAAAAATATAAGGCGGCATCAACCAAAAGTCTTCACATTTGCGAATTGTTGCATTTTGACGGCAACAATTTCATCAATTGCCGCATTTTTTGCTGCATACGCATATGTACATATGTATATATGTATGTATGCATTCAGTTATAATATCTACTTACATACGAACACACTTATAGAAAAATATGTTTACGCATGCATATAAAAATACCCAGTAGGTAAATTCACTATTACCGAATTGGTAAGCTTCTAGTGAATTTCAAAATCCATTATTATCTCGGTAGATGGTTGCAGTGATCGATATCTCGTAAAGTATCGATCAAATAATTTAAAATGTATGCTCTTTGTCAACCATGGAAGTCTACAAAGAGGAAATTCGGTACGTAGATAGAGGCGATAATGCAAGCCAGGCCCCTGAAATATTTATGGTGCCGATATTGTAACAAAATTTCGGTGTCGTCCATTCCGTTCAGGCATTTTGGATATTACAGAAGATCTGGATAATGTCGAAATCACAGAAATAATTGAAGTTGATCGTAATGTTAGTAGTCTTAGCAGCGCCCAGGGCATACAGATCGCCCATAAAACAATCTAAACCTACACGAACTAACCACTTACTGCACCAGAAGCATTGCCATCACAAGACGCCACGGTCACCGGATGAGAGATACCGATTGTTTCCGTTTACTTTTTGGCTTTGATCTTTACAGAGGTATTCTCTAATATGAGGGCTGAAGTGATTCGCAACTGGCAAACTCGTACAAGTTGTGATCCAGAGGCTAGGGACTCTCTACTGGGAGTGTTTGCTCCTATTACGTACACAAGTAATATCGCATGTTAATTTAAACACGACCATGAGATCATAAGGGAATTGATTATGCCACCCGAAACTCCCTCTGCTCCTGTAAAATCTGGTGCGCCATCTGGCGGTGATGAAAAAAACAAAACAAAAAGCAATAATGCGCCAAATAAAAGTCTCAAACACAAACAAAATATGCTTTCTTAGAAGTTTTCGCATCACCGCTGGCGCTTTAACAGCGCCACCACTGCCGATCATAGTCGATCATCAATGATAGCGAGAGCCTCGCAATTTTTTTGAGGTTAATCAAAGATCAAAGCAATGAAGCGCGTCTGTGGTGTCAGAACGCCAGCGCCCCGAAGTCAATCAAAACACAACCGTGCCTTCCTTCACCGTTATTTCGCAATTAATAGGTAGTCATAATTTTACGCATCGCTCCTTTTCTTTTCCTATTTCTCACATCATCTTTGAAACTGTAATATTCTATGGTTCGTGTGTGGTTACTCCCCTTTTTGTGAGCTCTTTAATACCCACAGAGTGAGCAGTCGAAGCAGCTGCTGCTGTGAGTGCGTTAGTTCGTCTACATTTGTGACTTCATGAATGATTTGCTATGGCACATAAATCGATCATAAATTTGAAGTAAGAAATATTTTTTTTTTGTGTCCTTTTCGTAACAGAATTTGATGCTCTTTTAACAGGCGTTGGTACTAAAAGAGTTCAGAACTATAGTGCTAAAGTAAAATTAAAACCTCGACATCAAGATAATGCAGACCTGTGCTTGTTGGTAACAGGTTGGTTGCATTTCTTCTCTGTTAGACCAGGACTCATTTTGGGGACAAAACGTATTGAAAAGTGACTAGTGCCGAGAAAATTATTGTAAAAGCAGCACCGCATTGTTGCCGCTAAAGATATGCTTGCAATTGGAATGAATCATGACCCATGATGAGACTGGGTCTATTGATAAGAAATCAGAGACCACAGAAGGCGACGACACCAACGAACTTCTGACCTGTTCTCAGCGAATTTCACCTTATCAACTAATTTGCTGACGCAATAATTGAATAGTCATGTTCACTTTATTGTGTTTTTTTTTATTGTTATTCACGAGCGTATTTTCGCTATAATGCCGATATCTTTCTTGTTAATTCAATTGTACGTCACACCCAGAAATAATATACCTTCTTGTAATATTCATTCTTGAAACGGACCAATAATCATCGGAATGGAAAAGAAGTGCTTTAAGTGGGAATTTTTGGCGCAAGACAAGGAAATTGCGAATAAATAGCTCGTGGTATATGTGAAAGAACTATTTTTTTAACTAATACTAAGATACAAACGCTCCGGCTTTAAAAGTATTCGATGCGTTACCAGCTGGTGGCAGCAGAGGAAGAGGAAGGCCTCCTCTGCGTTGGAATGTTCAGATAGAGAAAGCCTTGGTTTCAGTTGGTATGTCCTACTGACGCCGGTTAGCACGACAACGACACGGCTGGCGCGCTTTGTTAAACCAGACCAAAATCACTTAAGCGGTTATCTCTCCAATCAAGCAGAAGAATACTAGTGCTCTGTTTCGAATACTTGATTATATTCACAGACTTCTTCTTCTTGATTGGCGCGACAACCGCTTACACGATTTTGACCGAACTTAGCCGGTTCCCTATTTTCACCTAGTCGTTGTCGAGTAGCGGAACGAGAGTTCCGTCGTCAACGGTTTTGGTATCGGGATCTTCACATTCTCTATAACATGCGCAGCTGTTACTGTTTAACAAGTTCGAGAAGTGTTCCCTCCATAATTTAAGTACGCTCTGGATGTCAGTCACCAGTTCGCCGTCTTTGTTCTTACAGGAAAACGCCCCGGTCTTAAAACCTTCTGTAAGCCACCGAACTTTCTGGTAGAATTTTCGGGCGTTGTTCCTGTTGGCCAGCATCTCAAGCTCTTCGCACTCACGTATTTCGGCCTCTCGTTTCTTCTTTCGGTTAATACGTCTCTCTTCCTTTTTCAGCTCTCTGTAGCGATCCCACATGGCTCGCGTTGCGCCCGATCGCAGCGTGGCTCTATAGGCGGCATCCTTTCTTTCTACAGCAGCATGACATTCCTCGTCGTACCAATTGTTTTTTCGGGCTCGCCGGAATCCGATTTCTTCTTCGGCGGCGGTACGTAGAGAACGAGAAATGTTGCTCCATTGTTCGTGGATGCCGGTTTGTTGGGCAGTACTCTATGAGAGCAGGAGTGAGACTCTTCTGGCTGTCTGTTGTGATTGCAGCTTTCCGATGTCGAACATTTTTTGCGGAGTTAGATGTACGTTTTTAGATACACAGAGGCGTGTGTGCAATTTGGATGCAACAAGATAATAATCCGAGTCAATGTTGGGTTCTCGGATCCTACGTACATCTAAAACACTAGAAGCGTGTCTTCCATCTATCTCAACATGATCGATCTGGTTTCGCGTTTTTCGATCAGGAGACCGCCAGGTAGCTTCGTCTATCTTTTTATGCTGGAATCTGGTGCTGCAGACTACCATATTTCGGGCCACGGCGAAGTAGATCAGCCTCTGTCCGTTACCGGATGTTTCGCTGTGCAAGCTGAGTTTTACAAAAATTTCCTCATTACCCACCATAGCGTTGAAGTTACCAAGCAAGGCGGGGGCAGCGCTTATAGGGACGTTCCAGGCGCTCCTAGAAGGAATCTTTAGTCGCATCGTCCTTCTCTTCTGTCGGAGCATGGGTCACGTGGAAAATCTCGCTTTGATTCGGATCATTGCGAGATGTTCGTCCACCGGAGTGAACGAGAGTGCTTACATACTGTCCAAAGTACTCCTGATCATATTGGTACTGCAATTTGTGAGTTGCAGACAACAACATCAACGCTTTCAACCTGGAGAGCTGAAACCGCCATCAAATAATACCATTGTATTTGAAAATAATATGTATATCCGTCCGAGTAGGCAAAGCACATTTGGTCACTTGTTTAGAACCCAACAAGTGAACATCGTGTTAGAAAAAACTGTGTAACGGGTTTATCATGGAGTGCAGCCGTGATTGGGAAAACTAAAATGAAAGTATCAGAACAGTAAATTAAGGGGTTACATTCGTCCAGAATTCTCAAAAATCGATTCGTTTTTTTTACAGATTATTATTCTTTATAGTTTTAGGCGTATTTCTGTGGAAGTCCATTGTAAAAACTGCTTTGAGCGAAATGAACTTGAAAGTTTAAACTCGTTTTTCTCGAAACTACTTTTTCTGGCACGGTCTGCATGACAACTTACACAGATTCTGATATTAGGCCGGGTTTTTTTTTAATATTTTGGTATTTTAATTAAAAAATTTTATAAACAAATTTAAAGTGTGACATTTTTCGAAATTCAAAAATCTTTATTTTATAACTTTATTTTACAAGAATTTTTTTACTTTTTACAGATCCATCAACATTTCAAGAAAAAATGATGCAGATAGTGGAGATATCGGTGTATAAGGTTGTTAAGCAATACTTTCCGCCACAGAAGCAATATTTTCAACACAACGCCCAGTTTTTGGACTTCTAGTCCTTTTGCTATCCTCGAAAAAAAAACAGTTCGTTGAAATTTTTTCGCCAACCTCTAAGTTGTCGACTCAATTGGACGATTATTTCCACCATAAAAATCACGTATTTTACAATGTGTTGTTCGTAAAGATCGACAATTTTCAATAATACATTTCATTAATTTCTATCGTGTAAAATTGTACATCTGTTTACTTAACAAAGATCGAAGATCACATTAAAAACTTCCCCGTCTAGTAATTAATCCCTAATGACATCTATGTGTCACTTTTGAAAGACCCTTTACATACATGTGTCTACGCCGATAAACTAACTACGCTGGACCATCTGAGGCTGAATTCGTCGAACTATTACCGATATACAGCCCTTCATACTCGAAAAAAGTCAATAATGGGACTTCTAGCTTCAGCTTCATTAGCACCAATTTCTGCTTCGTAAGGTAAACTTCTAAATTTAGTTCACTTTTATTTAATTTCAAAGTTGTATATCTCTTGTAAAATGCATAACTGGTGAAGTATTAAACTTCTTTTTTTAATTTTACGTATTTTTAAATTAAAATGTGCACTTATTAACATCAATTTAGAATATTAAAACACTCATTATCTCACTGATACTGAAATACTTACAGATGTTGGCGCCAATGGCCACTTATGGCAGCAATGTCCCCCCGTTGCGTTTATTGAAGTTTTAAACAAACCAAAATTGCCTCCAAAACAAAAGCAAAATTATCGCTCATTATAAAAGTAACAAAACGTGAACATGACCTAACTTTAGCACATTTATTATCTAATAGATGTGGATGGAGCAGTCTCCGTTTAGCCACATTATCACATTAACGAGTAAACTACATGCGCACATACACACACACACACGCATTTGTAAACAGTCAAGCGCAATGCACCATTGTTGCAGCATTCCGGCGTCTGTATCCCACCAGGCGAAATGGTAGATTTATCGCACCGGAGGGTGGTCGTAGTGCACCTAAAACACTTGAAGTTGGGCGAGACATTTGCCATTTACCAGGCAATTTGGGCAGATGATGAGCGCCAGTGCTAGCGCCTACTGTGCGCCTTTGGTTGTGGTCGTTGTTGTGGCTATGGCTAATGTTGGCACCTCCCCACCCTTTATCTGTTGCATTTATATACATTTATATATTTATATGTATATATGTGTGTTTGTGTGTAAATGCCTTTCCACACGGTGTGTTGACTACATGGCGTGTGCAATCTTTGTGAAAAGTAGGAAGTAACAATTAGCGAATTCGCATTTTCTTCCTGCCGCGCCTGCACATGGCCGATTTTTCTTAGCCATACTTACATATTCGTACATATGTAGGTACATGTTTGTCTAAACCTCGGTGGATTTTTACTATCAACGCTCTGCTTAAGGCGGCTAGAATCGATCAACTTTGGCGTCTGATCACTTGCACATGTGGTTTGCCGGATAAATTCGACTATCGTCTGGGTAAAGAATTAATATTAGCGTTGGAAATTAATCTCTTCGACATGTTTTGGATTTTCAGTGGTCGTTGTGCGTCGAGTGCTGACTCTTCTGGCTGGTTATTGTTGCATGCATGGAAAAGCCGAAACACACCCGCTGCATATGGCGGTGGACACTGACCGCTGATGGTGACTACCCTGTTTGATTATTGTTGTTGCTGGTGTTCCGTGATCGGACAATGACAAGTTGTAAAGTGTGGGCGCTCAAACAATAACATTTCAATTTCTTAATATTTCTGTGTTGAGTCTACCTCATTCATTCATTTAACCATTCACAAAAATGTTTCCTCACTCCAACCGCGCAGTAACTCTTTCGCTCACACTTATGTATGTATGCATGTATGTACAGACATACCTACAGACTAAGTGTTTCAATATGGACATTTGTTGAAAGTGAACAGGAAGTTTATTTAAATTAACTACCAACGAAAATATTCAATATTCGGTAGCGGCTGCTTAACGCTGTACTGCGCTGTAGGTGGTCAAATGAAAAAGTGTGGCACAGCAAGCGGAAGAATAAATTCTCATTTGGTTGGTGGAACCTACGTAAGTGTGCAGCATATTTGCTCATACAATATATGTATGTACATATACAGTGAAACCTCTCGTAACGGGCACCTGTATTAGACGGACATCTCCCTTGGGCGGTCAGTTTTCCTATACTAAGTTTTAAGTATTAAGCTGCAATTAGTGTTTAGCCGTACCCGTAATCATAGCTGCTCTGTTCAAACATATGGACACCACTGTAAAAGAGTATATAAGTACGTGCGGCACCATAACGCCATAGCCATAACATAGCCGTAAGCATCTACTGAATTTTGGTTTTGCCCCGTAACCGTAAGCAGCTGTGCAACATTTGACATTTATTTTGATATTTGCGATAAAAATTTGACTATTAAAAATGAACGACTAGAAATTAATTGACTTAGTGGAAAATTATCCATATTTTTATGACAAAATGCAAATGTTGCCATTCATTCTTCTTGAATATCAGCTGTTAGTCAGATGTAGAAGCCACAATCACGAAGATTCTCGGAAGACAGCCACTATCTGTGCGCGTGCCCAAGCCTAGATGTTGAACGACGTAGAATGCTGGGGAAATTCTCAATGAACAACTTGGTAGAAATTGGCAGGAAAAAAATAGATGGCATGGGCAGATTTATAGTCAAATCAAGATGGTCGGACTAAATAACGACAGTGGTTCTACTAGAGGTGTACCAAAATGGCACCTTTGTGCTAATTGAGTCTGGAGTGTGTCACATAGACAGCACCTCTACCAACCCACTAATTCTCTCTTTCATTAAATTGACACAAAACCATCTGCTGAGCAAACGCGAACTCCTTATAGGCGGTTGATATATAAAAAATGTGAGTGAGCAGTTCTTCTTCTTCTTGAAGATTAACTTCGCAATTTTGGTCGAGTGTAACAAAGGGCGCCAGTCGTTTCGTTCTCGTGCTAAACGGCGCCAGTTGGAAACACCAAGTGAAGCCAAGTTCTTCTCCACCTGATCCTTCCAGCGTAGAGGAGGCCTTCCTCTTCCTCTGCTACCACCAATTGGTACCGCATTGAAGACTTTCAGAGCCGGAGTATTTGTATCCATTCGGACAACATGACCAGCCAACGTAGCCAATGGATCTTTATTCGTTGCCTTTGTTGCCGTTTTAATTGGGGACGGATTTTAAGGTTGCGGGTCCCAAACCCAGCGCACAATCAGGTATCCTAAGATGCTTCGCCTTTTCACATTAGCTCGTTCTCAAACGGATATACAGGAGCTACCCAATAGATACTTGGGCTAATCTCGGGCTCCCTAATCTCTCACTCTCAAGTGAATGGCAATCAAGGACTTTCCCCACTTGCGTGGACTTCAATACACGGAACCATGCGCCGTGTTATATACTTAGTTGATTACTTGAAAAAACAGGCGACTTCCCGAATAAAGTGTGATGTTTTTTCATGCATACATTTGCAAGTAGTTTAATTTTTGCCGTGATTTTATTAACGCTCAAGAGAAAAACAATTTGTCTGTTCGGACATTAGTTGTAGGTAAGTTTAACTAATCAAATATGGCAAATAAAAAATGATTCATATAAAAAATAATTAATTCGGTACATTTGATAAATTTTCATCCTAAGTCTCTGTATGAAATTTCAAAATAAATAATTCCGATTTTCATTAATAGGGTCAAAATTGGAAAAATATAGGCTGAATAGATTATTCAGTCCAAGTGGATGTGTGGGGACAATGACTTCACTTTTTGCGAGTTGTTAAAAATTTGGAAAACCATCTGCAAAATAATTTCCTTTTGAAAAAATCCAAAATACGTAAATCCAAATTTTCCAAGTTCTTTAGGTAATGAATTTAATTATCTAGTTTTTGTACAATAGAACTTTGACTGAAACCTATTTTTATTTTCGTTATTTCTTTATATGCACTTATGCACTAAATGATGTATCCACTTTTGGAAAAATACAAGTTAACGCTGCTAAAATTAACACTGCCTAAATCCAAAGTTCCCACAATATCCAAGTCAACAGCCCATAAAACACCAAGAAATCCGAAACCCCACCTGAAGGCTAAAAAACACGCGCAAGCTAAACTGAGCAGACAACACACCTAAACTTCCCGTGGGAATGCCTTTCGATGCATTCACCTGCAATTGCTATGAGACAGAGACCTTTAAGTTTATTAAATATTTTTAAGTCAGTTACGTTTCAGTCAATAAAGTGAACACAAACGCTTAAGAGAAATACTTTTTTTCTTAAATAAAACTTGTAAAAAGTTAATTTAATATTAATATATTTTATTCTAATAAAAAATTGTATTCAATTAATTAAAAGATGAAAAAGTTCGGAAATAAGCGCCTCTCCCTTGAGCGGAAACCTCTCTTAGGCAGACAAAAGTTGACTGAGGGTGAGTGTCCGCCCAAGGCAGGTTTCACTGTATATATACTTATGTACCTATGTATGTATGCATATGAATTTTCAATCACATACGTACATGTTTTTATTATTTTCAGCGCGCTCAATTAATTTTTTTTTTTTAAGATGAAAATACGGCTTCACTCGCATTATGAATTGCACTAACACATCTTATGGAAAATGTAATTAGTGTAAATAATGACAGGAAAAATAAATTTATGGCATATTTTACAAGTATTGATGGCACACAAATTAACACAATTTTTATCATGAAGAAAGATGATTAGGAAATGAGTAGATGCACTTCATTGAAACGTTGGGTTAAATGATTACACATTATTAATAATCATAATTCGTATTCACTTCTTTCCTGCTTTTGTATTATTAAATATTTTCTCTAACAGACTTCAAGCAGTTGAGTTTTAACACAAGGTTTATGGGACGCCTCATTTTGACGCACTTCGAATCTTTTAGGAAAAATACAAAAACTGTCTTTAATCAGTTGAAAGAGGTAAAAATATGTAGCATATAGAAGGTATTGTACAAGGAACGTAATGCAGAATCTGGGATTGAGTCAACACATAAGTTGAGAGGTTAGGGGTAGTCAGAGGCCCGAAAAAATGATGATTTTCATTAATTGTTTTTGCTAGCCAATTGCTTTATTTTTCAAAAATAAAAACGTAGCATTAATGCATAATGTTTCGACTTGACTTTAGTAAATTTAAAAAATTTAAATAAAAAAAATTAATAATTGTAAAAGTTATCGGTTACCGTTTCTCCAGAAGCCCCTTGCAGTGATCATCACAAGTCCTTGGAGATACATCCTTTAAAATCAATCGGACAAGAGAAATTAAAGGGGTTTCCAATAAGAGGTGTTATTTTGATATTCAAAGAAAACTGATATTTTTTAATATAAATGATCGGGTGTTTATTTCACTATAAAGAAGAAGATATGCCGTTATTAGTGGAAAATAACATCAGGCAAATGATCACCACGACCACGCTTATAGGACAATATCCTTTTCATGAAATTTTCCATAACAGAATTGCAAGGTGGCTGCGCTATGTCCTCGATAGCCTCGCGAATTCTATTTTTGAGGTATTGAATTAACCCTAGGCTGTTGGCGAGGACCTTCTCTTTCACGTTGCCCCAAAAAAAAAATAATAAGGCGCTAAATCACAAGATCTCGGTGGCCAATTGTGATCACCTCTTCGAGAGATAACACGGTCCGGAAACTTTTCCCGTAAAATATCAATGGTTTCGTTGCTTGTGTGGCACGTAGCGCCGTCTTGTTGAAAATAAACGTTGTCCAAATCAATACCATCCAATTCCGGCCTCTCGATAGCGCAATCCATTCAGATGTAACACCTGTTATTGGAAAACCATTTAGTTTTATTAATAGATAATCTTGTGACCGATCGAAGTTTTTTTTCAAAATTATCAATATGGCGACCTCAGGAAATATTTTTCAGATTTTCGAGAAAAAACCCACAATTAATTGTTAAAAAAAATCGAAATTTTTGAAGAAAAAAACTCCTTTGATCAGGCACGAGTTTTTTATGTTTTTCAAAAGCAGTATAAATTTTATTGAAATCTACCAAGCGATTTTAAGTTACAGTGATCACCACTTCAAAACGCATAGTTTTTAGAAAAACGCATTGAAAGTTTTGCTATCGAGCTCCGGAGCGCCCGAGCGCCCTTTCTTAATTGTTGAATAACTCGAAAAGTATTTGTCGGATTCACTTCGAATTTTCACACAATAATTTTAAGATATACTTTAAGAAAAAAATAAAAAAAAACGGCGACCGCCGTAGCCGACTGGGTTGGTGCGTGACTACCATTCGGAATTCACAGAGAGAACGTAGGATCGACTCTCGGTGAAACACCAAAAAGAAGAAAAAAAAGTTTTTTCTAATAGCGGTCGCCCCTCGGCAGGCAATGGCAAACCTCCGAGTGTATTTTTGCCATGAAAAAGTTCCTCATAAAAATATCTGCCGTTCGGAGTCGGCTTGAAACTGTAGGTCCCTCCATTTGTGGAACAACATCAAGACGCACGCCACAAATAGGAGGAGGAGCTCGGCCAAACACCCAAAAATGGTGTACGCGCCAATTATATATATATACTTTAAGAAAATGGAAAAAATTCCAATTTTTGAAAATTCTGAAAATTCGGAAAACCAATTTTTTTCCTCTACCAGAGTTAGTTCTTATATCAGAACTTCAACATTTTGGTCTTAAATCACATTAAAAGCTCATGACAGTCTGTTTGGTACTGGCCATGGTCTATAGAAGAGATTTTTTTAGGAATCCAGCTCAGTCTTGTACGAGTGTTACAGACATGACAAGAGGCGCAACGTGCCTTCAGCATGCTAAACGATACCTTTGTAGATTTGTAAAAGAAAGATTGGTGCTCTCATAGCCAACAAAAGTTGTGCTACAGTCGCATACATACATACTGAATAATTTTGAAGCCATTTGAATTCTTTTCGCTTCGTGATTTGATCCGTTATAATTGGGGAGAAAAGATGTGCGAAATGATAACCATCAGAGAAGGAAAACGCTGCTTATGAGTCACTGCTAATGAATAAATATACTTTTGAAAAAGATTTGTTCACCATAAAAATTCACCAACTTAACTCTTCAATATGCAGCTGCAGAGAACACTTCCCTATCGTTTGTTCATATTTTCAGACCTACTTTTGAGTTGATTCACGGCTACATGAAAATTAACACTTTTTTCTTGACAGGCGGAATTAGCGGTTGAATCGTGTCACGGAACGTTTGTACGAAAAGTCATCTAACTAAGAGTCCAACATATGAGATAGACTGGAACGAGGGTTCCTTACAAAATGTATTTAACACAATCTTTTGAGGTCGCTGCTGTAATATGTTAAGTGTTAGCTAGGTACTTGACCTGGTTGAAGTACCAGTCTGGCACTTTCCAAGTATGACTGAAGCGCCGTTTTAATACCAACAACAGGCAGATATGTATCTACAGCTAACCTTAGTTGTTGATGTAATGGAGAAGGTTGATGGGTTTTAGGTTCGCGCACTGCCTAGAGTTGTCGAAGAAAGGGGCACCCAGTGACCTTAATCATCGAACTGCCAAGGCCGGACATTTACAGAGAAAGTGGTCAAGAAGGAGACAGTTCTCTGCAAAGTACCCACAGCTTCTGTAAATGGTAAGCCTAGCTTTTCTGCGTGTGTGCCGATCGTCCAAGAACCAGTAAGCAACGAGTTTGGAGTCTAGCGTAGAGTCCCTAAAACTTTCTGCGAGATAAAATTTTAGTCTTATAATATTTTTATTTATTTTATGAGAAGCTTTTTCATGACGGAAATAAACTCAAAGGTTTGCCATTGCCCGTGGAGGGGCAACCGCAAAACTTGTTCTTCATTTTGGTGTATCACAAAGGTTCGAGGTTCGTAGTCACGTATCGACCCATTCGGCTGCTGTGGCCGCCAATCTCATAATATTAGTTAGGGGTTAATATTAGTAATGTAAGCAAGTACGGGTTAATCATTTTGACATTCTTCCGTTCGATGGTATACTTGGTTCTTTCCGCAATTTTGCAACAAATTCTTCTGCTGAGCTCTGTAAAATTTTAACCACTTTTATAGTGAATTTTTCAGTGATGATGTAATTAAAAACCGGGAATAGACTTGGATTCAATCGGAGTCTGCAACTGGCTCAGGTTATCACGAGAAAGAAACTACCGCACAATTTCTGAAGGGGTAGTCAGAATTAAAAAAAAATTGAATTTTTTGTTTTTGCATTTTCTTAAAATATAATATCTTAAAAATATTGTGTGAAAATTTGAAGTGAATCGGGCAAATACTTTTCGAGTTATTCAACAATTAACAAAGGGCACTCGAATGCGCCGGAACGTTCGAGAGCAAGTAGCTGAATGCTGCACGTATAAAAGTGGCAGATAAGCGCGCTAACGATAACTCTCGAGAAGGTAGAATGCTACGTAGGCAACAGCAAATCGATATTTTGGAAGCTATTTATGGCACAGGAATAGATGACACAGTCTAAGTAATTAAATAATTCGTGTAACTCTACATAAATCGATAGCAAAACTTTCAATGCGTATTTCTCAAAACTATGTTTTTTGAAGTGGTGATCACTGTAACTTAAAAACCGCTTGGTAGACTTCAATAAAATTTATACTGCTTTTGAAAAACATAAAAAACACGTACCTGATCCAAGGATATTTTTTTCTTAAAAAAATGGATTTTTTTTAAACAATGAGTTGCCTCTTTTTTTTTCTCGAAAATCGGAAAAATATTTCCTGAGACCGCCATATTGTTAAATTAAAAAAAAGCTTTGATCAGACACAAGATTATCTATTAATCACACTAATTTCTCTTGTCCGATTGATTTTAGATGAATCTCCAAGGACTTGTGATGATCACCGCAAGGGACTTCTGCAGAAGCGGGCTCCTCTCAAACACAAACTTTTACAATTATTAATTTTTTTTGTTTTTTGAAATTTTACTAAAGTGAAGTCGAAACATTATGTATTAATGCTACGTTTTTATTTTTGTAAAACAAAGGAACTGACTAGCAAAAAAAATTACTGAAAATCATCACTTTTTCGGGCCTCTGACTACCCCTAACCTCTTAAACTCGGTTAAAATCGCTTAAGTAATTTTCGAGCCCATCAAGAAGAAGAAGAATGCTAGGCCATCGATAAGTCCTTCAAATCATGATTGCAACAATTTGTTGTTGATATATTTAGCTGTGATCTTTACTGTTATCATGCATTCATTATTGCTGTTGTGGCGTACGATTTCACCGATAGTTCAGTTGTCGAGGGCAACGTTGTTAATTCAATTTCAGCTAAATGAATTAGGCGATAAAAAATTCTTTGCCGATATATGCTTTCACCTGTTCCTCAACTCCTTGCCACTCTAAATACGTCTAATTGTATATGCAAGTATGAATATACTTACATATGTATATGTATTCAATTCTTTAAGCCGGCACGGTGTTGCTAGAAACATTCATATAAACATATGAACTTACATATTTTTCCACGCACATAATTTTTTTCGTAAAAATCGTAAATTTTAAATAACAACAACTATTAGACATTATGGCACATACACAAGAAAAAAGCTCAACAATCTTATTACCCGCAAATTAGTTTTAAATTCAAAATAGTTTTTTGTTGTTATTATTGTTAACGCAGAAGTGTGAACGCATCATTATCACACGCTTGATTTATGTGGACGGAAATTGCAGACTTTTGGACACAGCATGGGTTGTTTGCTGTATACCAATACCTCACCCTCCGCCCACTCTTTCCACGCATTGACTCCATCACCCGAACATTATTTGGATAGCAGCTGACAGTGTGGCTGGTTCGGTTCAGTTGTATTGGCGCTCCACTGCTAGACGATATGTCTGTCGGTCGGGGCCGTTATGCCTATACGAGTATACATACATACATCCATAGGTATGTAAGAAACGTGTCTGCAAACATGCACACAAACTCAGCTGAATGGTTGAGTTGTAAAATCAGCCGTTTGTTGCGCTGGCATACACTCGCAGTCATTGGCATTGGCAGCGGGGTGTTGGCGACGGTGTCGGCAGCGGTGGCGCATGTTATTAGCAAGTGCCTGCAATGAATTTAATTTATGTGTATTTAAATTGAAAACAAATTAAACGGCGCATCATTGCCACCTCAGAATTTATATCTTTCGATGTTGCAGCATATTTTTCTATCCCTCAAAATGCAGTACTTGCCTTAACTTAACAATTTGGCAGCTAATCAACCGAAAACACATTTAAATGAGCGATGCTTGGCAGACATTCAGTCAGTCAGTCAGTTAGCCAGCCAGTTTGTCTCTTGCCATTTTCCATTTTCGTTTTCGATTTTCCACTCTATATGCAATTTTCTTAATTCCTCACCATCGTTTGGCTTCACTTCTGTTTTTATAAATTTAGGTTAAATAAACAAATGCATTGAGTAAAATTCAAGCTACGAAATTGTGCAGATTAATGTTCGAATGCAGCCGCGTGAAGTTGCGATTCCTCGCTGTGAGGCGGCAACAGTTGTAAGGGTGCGTTAGGAGTCGTTGTTGGCATTGTTATTGCACGATAAATGGGTTTTGCATTCTTCATCTCTTCAAATGGCATATAATAGATTACGCCACGAATGCATTCTTCTTAACAATTTCAGTTTTTCACTGCATCTTGCGTAATGAATTCAGAAAGTCACACCAGTTGCGTCTTTTTGGGCCAACTAGCATTCATTGATAGCACCCAAGTCTCTTTCTATGTTTGATAATTTCAAGACATTCATTTTCCAATTAGAAGCAGGCAACCTGCCTCTGCTTTCTTCTGTTATTATAAACCTGATATCGCTTCGAAGATTCCCGAGGTTGGAATGGGGCTACAGTATTCTTACTGACAACCAGACCCAGCCAGCGCAATATACTGAACTATGTTACAGAGTCCGGCAGTCGAAGTGTAACCAATTAAAAACGCCATAAATTTAGTTTGGAAAATTACTTTTATTCAATTCAAAGTAAAAAATGTGTGAAAATAAATACAAAATTAGGAATCAATTAATTTTTTTGCTCGATATGACCACCTTTTACCTTGACTATGGCCTTGGTCCAGAAACGAATCGCAAGCTGCCCGAAGTGACTTGTAAATATTTTGGCCCACTCGCGGGCAATGGCTTTTTTCAGTGCCTCGAGACTGGAGAATCTTTTGGTTTGGACCATGCTCTCCAAAGCTTCCATTTGCTCTCATGTCTTCAGTATTTGTCTCTTCATTTTTGACAGTTATCGAAGCCAAACAAGCAAAGCCATCTTGCATTGGGCCTGCACCTTTACTTAAGGGCACAGATACCTGTAAAATTTCGACAAAAAAAAAATTTTTTTTTCATAAAATGTTAATATAATCCTTTCAAAATATGTCAACAATTTTTAGAACGTAAATTTAAGTATTACTTATATTATAGATCATCAACCGTGTTGACTCTATACTTTGCGTTCGAGCGCTGGGAGAGCTATAGTTATGTTGCCGACTTTAGACGCGTTTTTCTCAATACTATATTTTTCGAATTGGCGTACACGATAACTCGAAAAGCTATTGATCGATCTCTCTGAAATTTTGCACACATATTTTTTATGATATTACTTTCTATGTGAATTTACAATTCGAAAATTTTTCGAAAAAATAATTTTTTCGAAGCAAAAATAGTAGGAAAATTCGCCCCAAAATTCATTTTGTTTTTGAAGCATTTTATTCCGCGAATTTTTTCCCCATTTTTGTTTAATTCATATAGAAATTATGACATTAATAAAGAAAAAAATTTTGGTTTTTTGTATTCAGGTCACTGACGCCGATGCTACAATGCCCGCCGATTGAGAAGCCCCGCTGCGACCTTCCTGGAAGAACTGAATGTGCATCCGCCATTTTAAATGATTAAAAAAAAAATTTTTATATTATATTAATGCATAAATAAATTGGATGCCAATTTCGAAAAAAATATATTGACGTCCTCATTTTAAATAATTTTAATGAAAATCAGGTAAAATATGGCCGTTTACAGGTATCTGTCCCCTTAATTTGTCGCGATTTTGACAAGTCTAACGTCAGGCTCCTTACCGATACGAAACAAACGAACAAACAACAAAATTCTGTGAACGGCTTGGGCAAGGCGTATCTATAAAAGATGGCGTGATTAGAGTAGTTGATTGCTTGTTCTTCAACTCGCCTTTAATTTAAGTAAAATTAAATGCCAGTAAAACGGAATGCGTGACAAACTAATTTACTCTTTCCTTTGACAGTTCTAACTTAAAAAATGTCGTTGTTACTCGAATGCCACCTCCTTGAATATATTCGCCTTGGGCTTGCGAATTTTGTGATTTGTAACAGTTAAACTAAAAAAACTCAAGGCGAATTGGGTACTGGAGGTGGCGCCATTTAAGATGTTTATTTTACTCTGACGTCGGCGTTCTTCGCAATACAAAACAAGCAAAAGTAGGAGAGATTACATGCTTGTGAAAATTCAGTGAATGGCTTGGTAATATGGTGATTTGTGACATTTAAACTAAGCAAACCAATGAAAACGATGTGCTCTATTAGCTGCAATAGCGAATTTGCCTTAGATGGATTCGCCTTGGCAGCGTTCATTTATTGAAAATCATAAAAATATCAAGTTCCTTTTAGTCAGCTATTAAGTGGTCAATTCTTATTTTTTATATTACTTTGCATAAATAAAAAAATCCTCATTTGGTAAAAAAGTTCGTTTGTGCTCGCAATGTGACTTCTTCACTTTTGTTTGTTATGATTTCTTATGACCAACACATCTGCTGTAGCCAATTTAACGTTGCATGGGCATCCCTGTGGGCCATAAGTTTTTCATATTGTTAATATTGCACTTGTATATACAACACATGTTTTTTTGTTTTTTAAATTTTGCATTTTTTGTTTTGTAAAACGTTGCATATGGCTCCGATTTTGATAGAATGCAGTGCTCCCTGCTACTCCGTTTCAGTTCGACTCTATGGGAGCTACATACAAACTTACTGGTATGTTTACAACTGAATTGGAATTTCGCCTTCATGCATGCATTCGTTTTCGTAGACAATCGTACGCCAAAAACGCATTAGAATTTATTCATTTGCACATACTCTTACACACGGACATACCATCTCATTAGCCCACTGACCATCACCATTCCTTATGGATTTCCATTTCCAGCAGTTTTGCTGCATTGCGTAGGCAATTAATAAGATTTATATTCGAAATTTACAGTTATTATCCGCATTGAATTGGCACATTCAATGCATTGCAAATTTTCAAAATATTATATTTTGAATGAAAACATGTTTCGAAGTGGCTACGTAAACATGGTTGAGAATTTATTTTCTGCAATATACTTATACGATAATATGTAAATACATATATATAAAAGGTATACGTATACACAAACATAAGTGGAGAAAGTGCTTGTGTACATACATACATATGGTACGTATTGTGACTCATAGCCAAAATGATACAGTCAATTTGTTAATGAATGAGATTTTTGAGGAAAATAAAAAACATGGTTGATAAAACACATAATTGACAAAACTTATGTGCCAGTTGGTAATACAACATAGTCTAATTTAAAATACGCCCAACTCTCTTTTTACACGGCCTTTTTTTACACGATTTAAAATAACACGGTTCACTCATCAATTTTTTTTTACACGAAATTTTCGTTCTTGCACGAGTCTCAAAATAAAAAAGGTTTTTTTTTAATAAAACATAATACCTAAAAGAATGTCTTATCAAGCTAAAACATTTTCGTGTAAGGGCAATAACTAAGTGCTCGCCGTTATTTTGATAAAAATACAACTTTATTCTGAAAAAATGGTTACAAGTGAGTCATTGAAAGTATTGCCCATCGCTGGCAACTACTTTTCCCCATTTTTCTGGTAGATCTCGTATACCGTCGCGGTAAAGCTGTTCATCTTTTGAGCCTATCCACGGATCAAGCCATTTTTTGATGTCTTCATATTAATGGAACTGTTGGTCAGCTAGACCATGTGCCATCGATCGGAACAGGTGATAATCGGATGGCACAATATCTGGAGAATATGGCAGGTGGGGTAGGATTTCTTATTTCAGTGTTTCCAGGTAGGTTTTAACGGGTTTGGCAACGTGAGGCCGAGCGTTGTTATGCTGTAGAATCACTTTTTGATGCCTCTTCGCGTATTTCGGCCTCTTCTCGCGCAGTGCTCGACTCAATCGCATCTATTGAAGTCGATACCGATCCCCAGTGATGGTTTCGCTTGGTTTTAACAGTTCATCATAAATAAATCCAACTTGGTCCCACCAAATACGGGTTGCCAATATTCGACCGACCCATCTGGCGACCCTGTATCTTTTGACAGAGACGTCAGATCGCTTAATAATATACCGCGTTGGAAGCGTCAGTTCAAGCAGATTTTTACCATGGAACAGTACATGGCACGCGAGCGCTCCCAAATTGTTGAAATTTATATTCAACAAAAAAGTCAATTGTGAAAACTCAACGTGCGCATAAAAAATTAAATAATGTGAAAAGTGCGCCTTCTAAGAACACCATTAAACGTTTGTACGAAAGGCTTTCGACTGGTGATGCTCTTTCAAATCCAAGAAGGCCAAATCAAAACCGACCAAGGCGTCGCCAAGGACATCGCAAAATCGCCGTTCTCAGCAGTTGGACATTGCTCGGACCACTTTACAACGAATTATCCGCATTGATCTGCATTTATTGCCGTATAAGATTCAATTGACGCAAAGATTGTTGCCTGCGGACAAGTCTCGTCGATTTGAATGGGTCCAAAGAGTCATCGAAATCCGTCGGGTCCGTCGAATAAGGGCAACCTACATAGCATAACCTTCGCTGCGTGAATATTCGGCCGAGGCGACGACATAGAAGCATGACCGGGCAGTTCCATTACTTTCTTTTCTTTGTGTTGCTGTAATGAATCCATTTTTCATCACCCGTCACGATGAAGAAAACCCTTCCTTTTTGCCGCTGGAGCAGTTGTTCACAGGCGAAGAAACGTCGTTCAACATCCGTTGGTTTTAACTCATAAGGAATCCAAGTCCCCTGTTTCTGAATCATTCAATCGCTTGGAAATGGATTGGCGGGTAACTCCTAATACTGAAGCAAGCTCTTCTTGCGTTTGTTACGGATCCTCATTGGAAGAGGAAAATCAACACTTCCCGCAAATGAGGAATATTCGGCACAAAATCAGACAATTTCACAAAACCAAAAGTATATGTTCATAACTAATGTACATATGTATGTATTTATTTATTTTTATAAAAAATACTAGTTTTATGTGTCCACCATTTATGGAGAAAAAGTAGTAGTCTTAAGTATACCTACATATACTTTGTAAATGATAGATGAATAATCTTATTTTGTAGTGCAAAAAAATAAATTATTAGCATTTTCACCTTGCAAGCAACAGGCTATAAAAATGAAGCTGACCAGCAGCACTGAACAATTGCTCCCTAGCCACACTCGATGAAGGAGGTGACACAAAATTAATGTTGTTGTTGTAGCAGCATAAACATTCCCCATATATATGTATACATATACATATGTATGTATATACGGCGCGTGCTGCTGAAGTGACAGTCCTTGACCGAATATAAATCCGGGCCGTTCCGGTTACGCTTAACCGACTGTCGGGGAAACGGTGCAAAATTCATCATCCAATTTAGTTTGTTAATAAATTTTGTAATAAATAAAACAATGTTTTCGAGTAATCGAAATCTCTATTTTGACCTTTATGTGCTCCACAGCTTGTCTGTTTATGTAATGCCTAGTTTCCTTTTATCAGGCGGCCCATTGAGAAATAAAATAATTTTGGCTACTTTTAGATGGTTTACATTTTCACATTGAAGAAGCCAAGGGCACTTCTGCAAGTCAGTTTTAGTGTGACCCTTAGAATGTTTGTCATATTTATTAGTTTCCACTCTTTATTTGTCGTCGAATCGATGTCCGTTGGGCGTAACTTTTAATCATGGAAACAGGAAAAATTCGCAGAGAACTGCATCAAGACTGTACGGAGCAAAATGCGTCGAACGTAAAAAGCCAGAGAGCCACAAGTCTTACCCAGCAGAAGACGTCGAACTTGTCAGGTTTTAAGATCTGAAGGAAAATCTGTGTCTTTTGGAGTAGACCTCGTATGAATCTTTTCTTTATTGTTTTTGTTTTTAAGTTTGTATTTCAATTTCACTCCTCAATTTACATACATATACTATTTTTGTTAGAGCATCGCTTTTTTTTTTAATAAATTAACAAAACATAAATCAATAAAAAAACTTGGCAAACATGGCACAAAATAACCGTACGATTTTTATTGACACGTGGCTCTTCACTTGCTTTAGTGTCCTCACTGTATTTTTGTATGTTGACCAACGTGCGAAAATTTTAGAAAACGCCCATATTCTTTTAAATATTCCTTAAGCATTATTGTTTTCCATTGTTGCTTTTGTTGTGATTGCTGCTGTCATCATTGGCGGTGGCGATAATGTTTGCTATGATTTTTGCTACTGCTGCTGCTGCCGTTCCTGTTGCTGTTGCTGTTGAAAGGTGTAAATTGTGTACTTGTGCTAGGCATTAAAAACACAACCACAACAACAATGTAAGCAAGAGAAACAACCACTGCGATATATGCACACATCTGATGGGCACATCTCAAGCGGTGGAGTTGTTGCTTTAATTGCGTTTTCCGTTGTGGTTTTTGTTGCTGCTGTTTGCATAAAATAAATATTTAAATATTTTTTGTATAAACATTTGCATTGTTATTTCTGAAAATATGATGTTGATTAAATACTCGCACATTATTTCGAGTGTAAATTGTTGAAATAGCAATGCCACAACACAACCGTCAACATCAACATCAACACCAACAGCAGCAGCAACAACATTGTTGGAAGAGAGTGATGGAATTCGAAATTTGAAATATTCACACCACAATACAGCTGATGCATGCGGAGAATGATTTTCATTTGTTCTTCTTTTGTTCATATTTCTTTAAAATACAAATACAAATTACATTACATCCACCACTCGACATTTAGCTTAGCCCAGACGTTGAGGCACCACAACCAGATGCACCTACGCGTACTAGTATATGTAAATATGTACGTGCTCAAAAAAATATTAAGGCGCATTAATGCACGTACACGTACATATACATAAGTGCATACATACACATACGCGTACCACAAGGAAGTGCTTGGGTTTGTTGCGCAATAGCGCAGCTCTCATGTCATGTAACCTGACACATTTCCTAATGGTTCTCTAATTGTTAAATGGGCAGTACCTTGAAAGACAGCAACTTCCTGAATGTGCTGCTGTTGTTAAATTTGTTCGGAACCACAGTGTATGGGACACACCAGTGAGGCTATTCGTATTTTCTACGCGGTCGGCTTGTTTTCAAACAAGCCAAGAGGAAATGTACACCACAGCGGGGCGTGCCAAAGACGATAAAGTGACGGCCATAATTCATCCCTTAGTGTTGGTCAATTGACACTCCAGCGATCCGGAATGTGGATGAACTAGTAAATTGCCCTAGGTTATTCTAAACAGCTATCTTGCTTGCGTTTGACAATGATATGAAAAAAAAATAAAAATAAAAAAAATTAAAATTGAAAAATTAAGCTGTGAATAACACGGACTAGTTTACACAAAAAACTACTTCATAAAAAAAAAAGTGTTTATACTAATTTTTAGTCGCTGAACACGAAAATAAGTTTCATTTATTTTGCCAAAGAAGAGTTTTCGAGATATGAGCAAGGTGTGGCAACCTTTGTAACTGGATAAACTATTATGAAAAGTGAGCACATACATATGTATGTACATATGTATGTACATGCATGCATGTTTTGTTTCTTTTTTTTTAGTAGGAAGAAAGCATCGAAAGCGTATGGTCATTGTGGCCGTCAGTGTGGGAATTTAACCCGAACTAAAACCTCCTCTTGCCCGAACGGTTGGCGGTTGGTCCTCCTGGAAGCTTGCAGTTAAGTAATACGTCGGGAGGCCTTCATGGAGTATGTTAACTCAAATCGTCAGTCTGTGTCAGTGCTCGTAACTTATTTTCAGCAGCCTGCTGCGCCAGTTGCTGTTGTCTGAAGTCCGCCTTTGCGTTTCCCTTATGTAGGGCCACCAAAGGCCTTGAAGATATATCTAATTGCTTTCGTTGTCAAAACGTGGGCAAATAAATAGAACTGCTCAAGACAGACAGGATAAAAAGGGTAATTTTCCAAATGAAAACAGTGCAAATATTCTCTGACCCGTCAATGGCCGTTCAGCAATTGTGTTACATAAAAGTCCACCTTTCCGTGCTTTCTATCAAGCCATTTCGCAATGGCCGGTATTAGATTATAAGTCCATCGACCCTTTGTTGAGTGTTTCCAGCGCTGTCGCCATTCTCTTATGAAAATTTTTGGTAAAGCTTGAAAATATTTTTTTTTTAATTTAAACGCCCGTAACTCACTATTCAATTGACACGAAAAATATATGAACCCAATCAATACTCAAACGATATCCATAAGAGGTTAGTTTTAGTAATAACAAAATTAATTAGCAAATCAAATAATTCAACACATCTTAGTCGTCGGGTAGTTACATTGGCGCATGGAAGCTATAATGGAAGAGAGCTTAAGAGTGGTAGGAAAAATGACGTTAAAATTAATGGGACTGCTTCAAAGTCAATCAAATTCCAAAATTTTTGAACACGCGGTCAATGCAAAACTAAACGAATTACGAATTACGCTGTGTAAACATAGTATTACCAAACTGTCAAGCAGGAGACATCACATAAAAACTAAAAAACTTTTCACATGGTTCATAAGCGATTGGTTGAATTGAAAATCGTTCCCTACCCTGTTTACACAAAGCGATTTTTAGTTGAACAGGGAATTGGTATTTAGTATAAGTAAGACTTCGTTCAGACAGGAAAACATTCGTCAGCGAAGCTTTGCGAATTCTCTTTTGGTGTTGCCCGTCATTATCACACGCGGCTACTCCGTTGCCAAAAATGACTAGATGCGAAACTCTTTTTCTCGTGAGAGCGCTGAAAAATGTGTATTTTTTATAACATTCGTCAGTAATGCCACACCGGAAGAAATATGGAATGGGTATTTTTTAATAAAAAATTGGGAATTTTTAGTTTCCACACCACCATTGAGGTTAGTATTTAGTGTGCGGTTGCCCAATAGCCTTGTATCACTCGTATACACCTACATATACTAAAAATAAGCACAGTCCGTATGAAATATGTACATAAATAAACAAAAAATTTAAAAATTGATATGTAAATGAAATTATTTTAAACTGTACACAAGACTAATTAAAAGTAGAAGTCGAAATGGGTATAAGAGGCTATGGAAAATTCTAAAGCCCCCTTAAATTTAAATTATTACGTTTAAACTGAATTAATTTTAAGACACGTAATTTAATCGCGTCATTTTTCCATTAAGCAAAAACGAACTATTTTCGTCAGTTATTTACTGCGCCTTTTTTCGGGCAGCCTGCTATTTCGCCTATCAGCTGTTCAAAATCCCATAATGTGTGAATGCTGCCAAGTTTTGAAACGAGCTCATGGGCATGCTCTCTCTCAAAATGAAAGAGTTTCGCATCTTATTATATTATATATGCCGTTGCTTGCAATCGTTTTTGTTTTTAAGCGATAGTCAACAACAAGGTGGATTTAATAAGGTGACAGCATTCACCCAGCTGAATTTTTCGCCGTAGGTATGGCTTACGTCAAAATGATATGCTTTGTTTGTATGTATTGGTATGTTTACATTCGTATGTTTACATTTGCTTGCTGATTTTGACATGATGCTTGCACCAAACGCAACAACAAATACATGTAGGGTTTTACTTATATGTGTTTGCTGTCACCTGTAATAAATTCGCCTTGGTCAACAACAACTTAGATGACCAGATGCGAAACTCTCTCATTTTATGTGAGAGCGTGTCCAAGAACTCGTTTGAGTATTTGTCAGCATTGCCAATCGGTCCGCTGTTGAACTGTAAATAGTAGTATCTCGATAATGACTTCGTAAAACTCGTCGAAACTTTGCGTGCAAATTGCTTCTCAACTCATTTAAATTCGACGTAAGCATGCCAACTTTCGCCAACTTCATTCTGTATGCCGATGTTTTAAAAATATATTCTATTATTCAGCGGATTTACATAAACTTCAAGCGGATGCTAATAGTTTATTTGAATGGCGTAGTGTTTCGGGATTATCGCTTATCATTAACATAATATAAAAAAATGTTTTAAACTCACGTTCAATTTCTACTTGTTTTAACATCGATGATGATATACTCCAATCTGTTGAAGAAATCAAAGATTTAGGGGATGTTTTTGATTCACGCTGTACTTTCATAATCATACTTTAACCCATATAAATCGTACTCTATTCTTGAATTTATAAGAAGAAATAAATCGAACTTCGCAGACCCATTTGCTCTTAAGTTGCTATTTACTGGATTTGCTCGATCTGCATTAGAATAAGCCGCATGTGTTTGGAGACTTACCATCAATTCTCTATTGACAGAATTGAACGAGTTCAAACAGTTTTTCTTCTTTTCTCTCCCTTCCTTAAATTTCTCTGGTCCTGTGCCATCTAATAAATCCCGTTACTTCTAAATAATCGCAAATAGCTAGAAAGTAGAAGATCGATTTTGTCGGTGTTTTTTTTTTGGTTACTTTTATCAGGGGGGAATTGGCTGTTCCTCTTTTCTCGAAATGATTAACTTTGCGGCCCCTACCAAGTCTTTACGTTCTATTGAATTCGCTTTTACAATATCTTAACTATTTTTGTTTTGCTCAATTAAACACTTTATTGTAATTTTAATTTTTAATAACTATATTTTTGAAGTATTTAGTGAGTAAGAAAAATTGTAATTTAACTTAATTTTCTTTTTCTGTTAAATATACTTTTGCAGTAGTAAATAAAAATATTTTTGAGATCGGAGTTTTCCGAGCATCTCTTTAATTTTAGACGCTGTTACAGCCAAAATAGCTCATACCCAAATCTAATCCAGCGGAATCTTTCTGGCTCTCTATTGAAGTGAGTACTGCGCAACTGCTTCACTACGCCTTCTAAGACATTCCCCCCATCCTCCTGGTGCGCTTTTTCCACGATATTAACCCCTTTTTCGCAGAAATGAAGAGATGTAACACCTTTACAACACACTCCCCACCAAACTATAGGGTGGGCCATGTAAAACTTGCTTTTTGAATCGGCTATAAAAAAAACTAATCAATATTTTTTCAAACTTTTTTTTTTTTATTTTGAAGATTGAACATTGTCATTTATGAATGAAAAATAGTATCTTTCAAATGACTACCACGACTGGCTTTACAGTAGGCCATTCCCAACCCAATTTTTAAGCACATTTTCGATTGTTTGGGCTCCAATTTCATGAATGGCAACTTCGTCTCTGGATGGTTCGCATAGCATTTGTCCTTAACGGCTCCCCAAAAAAAAAATAGTCCAACGGGCTTAAATCACAGCTCCGAGGCGGCCAATTGATATCGGAATTTCGGTTGATTATTCGGTTTTCAAAAAGTGTGACAAGTTGCACCGTCCTGTTGAAATCAAATGTCGTCCATGCCATCCTCTTCAATTTTTGGAAACAACCCGTTGAGCATGTCACGGTAACTCACACCATTTACTGGAACCGCGGCTCCTCGCTCATTTTCGAAAAAAAATGGCCCGATAATGACGCCAGACCAAAAACCGCACCAAACAGTGACTCGTTGTGGAGGCATTTGCTTCTCTACAATAGCGTGTGGATTTTCTGAGCCCCAAATCCGACAATTTTGTTTATTGACGTAGCCACCGATGTGAAAATCAGAAAAGAACAAGAAGACTCACCTCTTTGGAAATAGGTTTTCAATATTTCCCAATTTTGTTCAAGCGTATAGCGTCCCATTTCGTAAATGTAAAACCTTTAAGTAAATTATGAACACATTTGACATGTCATTTGTGTTACCATTCTCAAAAAAATGGGAGGTTCAAAAAGCTGGCTGAGGGCCACGTTGAACTCTTGGAACAAAATTTGTGGCGTCTTTAGAAGTTTTAGCGTAGAATTTGTCGTTTTGCTTTTTAAAAACTTCTTCAACAGTGAACATTTTCTCATCTGTGAAAATAATATTTTCATGACCGTTGACCGCGTGACGCCGAAGAAGATGCTTGCATCTGTCGAGTCTAATTTTCTTCAAGCGCATTGTCAAAAGTTGACCAGTTGAGCGCCGGAAGGCTTTCATGTGGCGATCTTCTTTACCGTAATTAGTCTTGACATAGATCTAGTCGATACATTCATTTCTCTGGCCATGATTTTCTGCTTTCTAAAGGGATTTCTGCGAATTTCCTCTCGAACGGGTTTATGGCTGCACTGCTTCGAACCACGGGAGGACGACCACTTCTTTTTCTGTCTGTCACTTCAGAACAAAAGCAAAAATAACGTAATTTTTTTTGGCGAATTTGTTCTCGCCGTATGCATAGAAAAATTTGCCACAGAATCTATGGCAAGGCTAAATATAGGGTTATCTAGAAAGAGGTGTTATTTTGATATTCAAAGGAAAATGCTATTTTTTAATATAAGCGATCGGATGTTTATTTCATTATAAAAAGGTAGGTATGCCTTACAGGACAATATCTTTCTGATGAAATTTTCCATAACCGAATTGCAAAGTGGCTGCCTTATGTCCTCGATAGCCTCACGAATTCCATCTTTGATGTCTTGAATCGACCCTGGGCTGTTGGCGTAGACGTTCTCTTTCACGTGGCCTGAAAGAAAAAAGTCTCAAGGCGTTAAATCACAAGATCTTGGTAGCCAATTGTGATCACCTCTTCGAGAGATAACACGGTCCCGAAACTTTTCCCGTAAAAGATCAATGGATTCGTTGCTTGTGTGGCACGTAGCGCCGTACTGATGAAAATAAACGTTGCCCAAATCGGTACTATCCAATTCCGGCCATAAAAAATCGTTAATCATTTCTCGATAGCGCATTCCATTCACCAATTCACCTGATATTGGAAAACCCTATAGTACTTATGCCGACAAAATCAGTGAAAGTCTTCAGTTTTTTAAAGTAAATTGCTGACTCTATTTTAATGTCCGTATGAACAAATGTGTGCATTTATGTATGTATGTATGTATGCACATTTGTATTTTCCTATTTCATATGAACTTTTTAAGCATTTCGTTAAGCTGCCCAAATCTCGAATCGCTTAATAATCCAGTTAACTCACTGAAAGATCAAAACTTCTGATGTGCAATAAAAACAATTTAAACTGAATTGACTCCATTCGGCAGCACAAACAAACTGTCAACAAAGCTCTGACCGCCGTGGTACCCATCATAAAATAAAGTTGTGGCCATTATTAATGACAGCGACAAGGTTCTGGCTTGCAGGAAAGTTGGGCATTTATGTGTACAAAGTTTACATACACACATATGCATATGCCCATATGTATGTATGCACGTATAACGTTGTATATTCTCGAAAAATAATATCTGCATAAAACTAGGAAGATATACGTTTCCAAATGTATATAATTACCTATGTATATAAAGTACTTATTCAGAGCATATGTAGACGCACATAGCATAGTGCATATGTATATGTTGGTGACCTTTTTTTCTTCAGTAATCGGGTTCCCACATTTAGCAACGCGTCAGCGATAACTTTAATTTTTGAAAATTAGTTTTGTTTATACAAGACACGGTGGAAGAAAGAATAACAATGACGAGCCCAGACGAGACGAGACGCTGGCATATCGAGAAAGCAATCGTTGTGCGTACATATGCATCATCATACATATGTATGTATGCATGTGTATGTGTGCATATAAAGTTTTAGTGCAGTGACAGTGGCATCAACAGCAGCAATGGCAGCCAGCAACAATGACAGTTGTGCACGCAAAGTAAACAACCACAAAATGTGAAAATGTGCCACAAAGTACGCTGAAATGCTGAAATGGTGAAAGGCAGGACACCCGTGATTGTGTCCGCGTTGAGTGGTGGCAGCAGCCGCGACGTCTGCACGCCAGCTAAAAGCCACATATGTCACTCGCTAGCAAATCCTCTTTTGAATAGAAGAAAAAACTGAAAAACAGAAAAAAATCATGTGAAATGCATCAAGAGATTTTCGTACGCACATTCAGAATGATGAAGAAGTTGAAAGTGGCAAAAATAAAATTATTTCCAAAATTAGATAAATGTCTATGAAAATTTGCCACTTAACCGTCTGCCTGTAGGCAATGATGCAGCAATATTGTTAATATTTTTTTAATCGACAAATTTCAATGGGCTTCTTAAGAACTTACCGTTGTAACTATATTAATGGAGTTCTTATAAAAAAATTATGTTATCCTCATAACTACCATAATCAGAAGCAGCACCCGTATCAGCATCAGCGTCGCTATAGCAATTAAAAAACTCAAAGTTAACTACTCTCCATGTATGTATGTGTGTATACCCTGCAATTTACGAATATATCCAGTGTCATTATTGCAGTTCATTTTTGGCTGTCTGCGTCTGCGTTTGGCTCTGTGTCTGCTGCCATTGCCATATCATTGCGATGGGTAATTTCCTGCGCACATTTTATCCTAAGTAAACAATCCACCATTTGCTATAACGGCGTACCGTAAAGTGGTCCTGAAAAGTGCCAACAACAACAACACCAATTCTTGCATTGACTGACTGCATTCACAAATGCTATCAGCGTGGCAGCAGCCCTTCCACCTTCATTTCAATAAGCATTTTTTTCGTTTTATTACATTTAGTTCCTGGTTGCCTTTTTTCGATGTGCCAAAGCAGAGAATTGCAATGCCAGCATTTCATTGCAACGGCTTTGGAAGTACTTGTATGTATGTATATACATATGTGAGAATTGACACACTCCTCATATAAATGCATGCGTGGATCTGTGTACGACTACGGAGATATGCATATGTGCGTGTGTACGTGTGTGTGCATTAAGTAAATAAACGCTGCTGTCATGGCTTATTGAATTGTCATCTATTCGTTTATTTACCATTCCAATGGCAAACCGCCAAGCAACCAACCACCACTCATTCGGTCAACCTTAAAAGTTATCCAGGCGCAACGCATCGTTGTCCCGCCTCAACAAATTGCCACCGTCTGCTTGGCTGACTGAACGAATGCTAAAGTACCAGAACAGTGTTGACTGTAGCTTTAATTGCCTAGCATCAGTGGCGGACAGTGAATTTCATTAAATCCTTTGAGAGCTCCACCTTGATTTCACTCTAAAAAAATTTCTTTGCAATATTAGCTCTCGCATAAAACGAATTTAAGAACAATGGAAATGAAATCAGGAAAAACGAAACCATTTTTATATACCCACTTCATATATGCATGTGCCAATGTGTGTATGTAAACGCGCAACCAATTGGAGGCGAGCGGTTTCGAGGTTCAAAATAATTTTTTATATAAATTTGTTATGTATATCAATGCGGTTGTTTTCCAACGAAGCTTAACTGGAGGCACAATGTTGAAAAGCGGGTAGAAAAAGTGTATGTAGCTTATTACACTTGCAAAAAGTTATCAGCAGAAACTGGGGCTTAAACCCTAACCCCTCACTTTGAATGTATATCGTCACAGTAAGACCGATTCTGTCATATGGAGCATTGGTATGGTGGCCTGTATTAAACAACCAGGACAACGCTAGGCGGCTAACAAACATACAAGGAGCAGCCTGCACATGTACATACCTATAACTGGAGCTATGAGATCGTGCCCAGCAGAGGTACTTAATGTCAATGTCTGTTCCAAATAGACTTACAACTACGACTAACAGCAACGAATACCGCCATCAGTATAAAAGAAGCTGGTTTTTGGAATTCTAGGACGTTTGGTCATATATAAGTATAATTGGCACGTACATTTGTTCCACAAATGGAGGGACCTAAAGTTTCAAGACGACTCCGAACGGCAGATATTTTTATGAAACTTTTCATGACAGAAATACCCTCGGAGGTTTGCCTTTGTCTACCGAGGAACAACCGTTATTAGGGAAAACTTTTTCTTCATTTTGGTATTTTACCGATATTCGAACCTATGTTCTCTCTGAATTCCGAATGGTAGTCATGTACTATCTTACTAGCAGCCCATCAGATTTTAAATAGTACTGCTTTATCTAGACTTCAGAGTAGAAAGATAGGTAAAGTTCCCCACGCGAGAAAATGCGATTTGAATTCAGTGGTCAAAGAGAATACAACTGTATTTTACACTGACGGATCCAAGATGGATTGCGATGTATATTCGAAAGACCTCGAAACTTCCAACTTCTTCCGCCTGGGAAAATGGAATAGTATTTTTCAAGCAAAAGTTCTCGGGATAAGAGAAGCTTGCAGGATAATTAAAAACCATCCGCAGCAACTATCGGAAGTATGCATTTTTTTAGATAGTCAAGCAGCCATTTTAGCTTTAAAGTTAAAAAATAAATAAAATAAATAATTGGCGCGTACACTTCTGTTAGGTGTTTGGCCGAGCTCCTCCTCCTATTTGTGGTGTGCGTCTTGATGTTGTTCTACAAATGGAGGGGCCTACAGTTTCAAGCCGACTCCGAACGGCAGATATTTTTTTATGAGGAGCTTTTCATGGCAGAAATACACTCGGAGGTTTGCCATTGCCTGCCGAGGGGCGACCGCTATTAGAAAAATGTTTTTATTAATTTTGCTTTCACCGAGATTCGAACCAACGACCTCTCTGTGAATTCCGAATGGTAATCACGCACCAACCCATTCGGCTACGGCGACCAGCTTTAAAGTTACCTATGGCCAATTCAAGAGTCATAAGACAATGCAAAGAAGAATACTTTACAGACATCACTCCCATCTGGGTACCTGGCCATAGAAACATAGAAGGAAATGAAATGAACTCGCAAAACAAGGGGCATCCTATAACGAGTCCGAAGCTGTAGAAATACAATAGGATGTCCGCAAGGCGTGTGCAAAAGGGAGATGTTCTCGCTATTTCTGAAGCAGACCTTTGACAGATGGACTAACACGGATACCTGCAAAATAACTAAACACACGTGGCCAACAAATCAACAAATCCAGAATTGATGGGTTGTAAAGAAAGCCACGAGCAGACATTTTCAGAATCACATCAACAATAACCAAGCCTGGCCACTGGCCACACAATATTTGTACTTTTAGGCAACCAATGGAAAAATTAACATTGGTGGTTGAAAACGATTTTATTGTTTTTCCTAAGAGAATTCATTCTCCATGGAATTCACCGGATATGGCTCCCTTTGATTTTTTTCTATTTGATCCACGGATACATTTTTTTAAGTCTGGAAAAGATGGAATTCGCTAGCGCCAAATTTTGATGAATCCGGTTGATGCTCCAACAATTCAAACTTTATTTCATAGATTTTAGCCATTGTCAAAATATTCTTGTGCCACAGTTCATTGTCCTGATGAAATATAATATAATGTTTTTCTTTTGCAAACTGGATATTTTTTCATGAATTTTTTCTTTCAGCTGGTCTAAAAGATTACAATAAAGTTCAAAATTTATTCTTTTACCAGTTCGCAAGTAATTCACAAACAAAATTCATTTAGAATAACAAAAAACTGATTCTAACACCTTCTTGGCCTCTTGGTCGATTTCTGGACACGAACTTGTTTCGGAGCCGAGGAGTCAGGTTCACACCACTCTTTAGTCTTTTGTTTGGATTTAGGATCATAGCGGAAGACCCAAGGGCCATTCATAGTGATTAATCGAAGCACAAAATCCAATTTATTCTTTCGAAAACGCATAAAATGTTGCTGAGAAAATCGCATTAAAGTGTGTTTCTGTTCCATTGCTAGCGAATGCGGAATCCATTGTGCACACAGCTTTCTGAAACCCAATACTTCAGTGAAAATATTGCTTACCCTGCCCAATGAGATGCTAGGGCTGCTACTAAATCTCTTTTAGTCACTCGACGATTTTCTAATACCAGATCAAGTATTTTTTCTGCGATTCCTGGCATTCATGCTGCTTTTTGGGTGTCCTTGGCATGGATCGTGAAGGCCCACATTTAAATTCAGCAAACCAACTGTCTACTGCTCTCATTGATGGCGAAAAGTCCTTATACACTTTCAACATTCGTTCATAAATTTCGGTTGCTTTTAAACCTTCCAAAAATAAAAGTTCAATCAGTGCACGATTTTTGATTTTTTTCATTGTAGAAAATACTGTGACACGTTGATACTAAACGGATTGCAAAGAAAGAATAAATTGACAGATGTAAATGAAACTTGACATGCGTTCATATGATTAGTCTACCAACATAGTAAAAAAATGTGTGCTAGTAACAACGCCCTCCTTATCGAAACACAAAACTTATTGAACATCCTGGTAGGTTAGGACTTAAGCTGCCGCCTTGTCTTATGCCTGTTGCCACCGGTATTGGGGTTGATATTTCGTTATTCGTCTTGACGGAAGTGGTGTTTTCGGTGTTGAGATTCCTAATTACTGCCAGAACTTTGTTGTGGATATTGCTTTTTTCGAGAATTTTAGTTACATCTTTAAGCAAAACCTTATCAAATACTTTTGTCAACATAAAAAGCTGTTTTTTATATTCAATAGCCTTTTCGAGGAGCGGGCACAAGATAAAGATGGTATCTACTGTCGATCTGTTCCATCTGAATCCTTGGTAATCTGCTGCAATGCCAGTTTCCGCATCATAATCAGCTAATATTTTAGTAAAAAGTTTTGCAGAGAGCTAAGCGAGGTGTTATGCTTAAAATATAAAAATATTGCCGTATTGATTTAGGTTCGAACAAGTCCATTCGCCGTTTTTATATACCTACATACTACAGCACAACATTTAAGATGGTTGAGCTGTTTGATTGAATGTATGTATGTATGCATGTGTGTATGTTGTTGAAAGGGAGCATTTAGAAATCATAAAATTCATTGGAATATCCCTATCGTTAGCATAATTTCGCTAATTTTTCTGTTTATATTTTTCATTAGCGCTTTTTTCTTCCTTTTTTGTACATTCATAAGTGCATGGATGCACACACACACAAAAATGTACAATACATTCATAGATTTGCGTATGTACATAAACAACATTTGAGATTTTGCTTTCGTGATTTTTAATTTTACATAGGCAATTTTTTCGCCAACAACTTTGCTTTACTCTTTTGCCGCATTTTAGAATTTGGTTTGTTGCTTTTTATTCCGTTGCTTTTTTATGCGTAGTTCGTTTTTTTGATGTCCGCTATGATTTTTCATTGTTTTATTGTGTTGCTAAAATTTATTTGGAATTTTAATTGCATAAATATTATTTTAAAGATTATGAGATTTATTTGGCGGATGTAGTAAAATGCGAAATTAAATAGAACGCATTGCACATGGGTATGTATGTGTGAGCACTCATACATGTATGTGTGTTTGTTGGTGTGGCCCTCATACATACATACATGCATATGCAATTGTGTATCGACATCCGGTGTTATTTTCAATTTTGTGATTTCCAATTTAATGTTATTATTATATGGGATTTCTACGATAAGCATTTAATTAACTTTTATAGCCATAAATTTACTAATAGCCATAGATTTCTATTGGCCTGCATGAGTAGGTTAAGGTGAATTATTATAACATAAAAACTACTAACCAATAAAAATTCAATTTACAGGCGAAACACCTCATCAACTAAAATATTTTGACTAAACAAAAAAATGATTTTACATTTCACAATGAATGTATAGGGTGGCCCATTGGGTGACAGGGTGGGAGGGGAAAACGAGAAGGGACGGAACCAGACAGGTGAAAGAAAAGGCTTTGGATTAGAGGATGACGACCAACATTAGTTGGTTGGTAACTACGTTCGCATTAATCGCTTTAAGCTACTGATGAATTTTCCCCAGATGCGTAACATTCAATCCCGGAATATATGCAGGAGTAGCGAAAAACTGAGATCCCAGATGTCTAAACCTTCGGCCGACGAAAGCAGGGCAACTGAGAAGAAGGTGCTGAGATGATTCCACCACGTCTTCCAGCCAGCTTCTGTAGAATGGACTTGAAACAATCCCCAGTCCTACCGCATGGACACCTAACGGACAATGTCTGGTAAGCATACCTACCGAATTCGTAAGCTGTGGCTTAGAAGTTGCCTCGAGCGCTCCCTATCTACCTCTGGCTAGAAGCACATCGTGACTTTCTCGTTTGACTTTCACTAGCCCAGCGCTCGCTGAGTTAACGCGACGCTCTTTTGTCCAGTAGCAGATTACAGGTTCTGAAGGGCACCCCATTCCTCTCATTTTGCAATGAAACCATATCCAAGGTCCCTTGTCTAGGCCAGTAGTTTTCTTCTTTGCCGCTGTGACCGGGAGCCCAAATGAGCCTCATGTCGAAGTATTTCGATGCAATCGAAAGAGAAGTCAGGCATTACCCGACTAATTTCGAACGCACAAACAACGAGTCCAAGGTCCTAAATACTGCTTGGCTGTCGGAGTAGATATTTACATCCTTTACAGTAAGCAACAAATCGACTGCTTCCTCAATTGCGGCTACTTCCGCTTGGAAATCACTACAGTGAATCGGAAGCCTTGCGGAATATTCCGCCACCAACTCTTCCATCCAATTTAGCGCCAAATATTACACCCCGCCCACACTTCCCTTGAGGGAATATGAATGGAAAAAGTTCTGCTCAGGCTGAGCGAGGGTGTCCAATGATCCGGCACCCTGGTGATTGACTAAAAGTTTTTAAGAATGCTAATGTGTCATAAGCTAGATTTTTCACTGGTATTGCTTTTTAAGTGGCGGGTCCTCAGCCCAGCCCACAATTGGTGAGAAGGTTTGGTGGTTATGCTTGTTATATCTAAAATATTAATAACAACTATATGCGATTGATTGGGTTAGCGCGAGATTACCAATCGGGATCTCCGAGCATGAAACATCAAATGATAGAAAAAAATTTTACTAAAAGCGATCACCGCTCGACGAGCAATGGTAACCTCCAAGTCTTTTTCTGCAATGAAAAAGCACCTCATGAAAAAACCATTTGCTGTTCGGAGTCGAATTAACAACATCAAGACGTACGCCTCAAATAAGAGGAGGAACTTGGCCAAACATCCCATAAATGGTGAAGGAGACAATTATATTTATTTATTTATTGTTCAATAAGTTTTGCGGCTCGATAAGAGAGGACGTTGGTACTACCTAAAATATTATTTTGTTATGCTGGTAGATTTTTCATAAGAACGTATGTGAAGTTTGTTTATTTGTTTTCATGCCATTTAGTATGGACATGTCACAGTATTTTCTACAATGGAAAAATCAAGTATCGTGCGGTGATTGAATTTTTATTCAAGGTTTAAAAGCAACAGAAATTTATGAACGAAGGTTGAAAGTGTATAAGGACTTTTCGCCATCAATAGAAAGATGGGTTGCTGAATTTAAATGTGGTCATACAAGCATTGAAGATGGCTCCCGTCAAGGACGTTCAAAGACAGTAACAACATCAGAAATCACAGAAAATCATCGTATTGGAAAATCCAATCAAGAGGCTAAAGAGTGGTGTGAACCTGGATTTTCGGCTCCGCAATGAGTTCATGCCAAGAAATCGACCAAGAGGCCAAGAATTGTTGCAGCATCCACCGTACTCACCAGAATTTCGGAATTTTGCTACTTGGCTACCATAAATACATCATCAAAAGAATTAACAGCTGAAGTAAACAATCATATGAATAAAGCAGCACAGAGCTCTGTATCCTTCTTCTTCTTCTCTCACAGCATTACAACGCGGGATGCGACAAAGCGTCCTTCAAAACGCACTTTGTAAACGGGCGATATTGTGCTTTTGCTTCATAGTTACGTATTCCCAAATCTTTGAGATCGTTTTCCACTGGGTCTATCCATCGGTTCCTTGGCCTGCCTTTGGCCTTTACGCCCATTAGCTTTCCTTTCATGGCCTTCTGATCGGGGCAGTTAGCAGGCATACGGATAACATGAGTTAGCCATCTTATCCGCTGCGCTTTAACAAAACGCACAGCTGTCTCGTTGTGAATGAGATCGTTCGGAGTTGTACCGTATATATGTATCATCAGCCATTCTTATGGGGCCAAAAATCTGTAAAATGTTTCTTTCCATGTTAACAATCAACGGGCAGTCAGCAACTTTAAGAGTCCATACTCCATCTATTGGTCGGATACCCTTATTGTACATAGTTAGCTTTGTAGCTTTAGGCAAGAGTCGGGGTGGGCGGCGTTGTGGCGATCCGTGACTGCAGAAGTTGAATTACATGTGAACATAACTCCCAAATACAGGGTGGCTGATGAATTTTGCTACATTAAGAAACTCAAATAACTTTTTTTTTAGTGTATGGAATTCATTTATTTTTTTTTCAAGTTGAAGGTCATTAAATTTTATTAAATGTAGCTTAACTAGTTTAAAAAATAATTGAATTTAAATGCCCCCCATGCTCGTTGACACAAGTGCGGCATCTTAGTAAAAAGTTGTTCATTGCTGCTTTGAGAGTTGCGACAGGAATAGCCGCAATTGTTGCCCGAATGGATTGTTTTAGTTCATCCAAATTTGTTGGCTTTGTTTTATAAACTTCTTGTTTACATAAACCCCACAAGAAAAAGTCAGGTGCAGTAAGGTCAGGCGACCTGGGGGCCAACGAAATTCGGAGTTTCTTGAAATCAGTTTATTGGGAAATTTTCGTCGCAACTCTGTCATAACAGTCTGGGCTATGTGAGACGTTGCCCCATCTTGTTGAAACCACACAGAGTTGAAAGGAATTCTCTTTCGGCGTAGTTCTGGATAGAAAAATTCTTTCAGCATTTTCAAATAACGGTCTCCAGTAACCGTAAGGCCCGACAATACAGCGTGAAGAAACCGCACACCACACTGTCACGCGAAGAGGATGTAATTCCGTCTCGTGGAGTATCTGTGGGTTAGAAGTACTCCATATTCGACAATTTTGTTTGTTCACATTGCCGTTTAAATCGAAATGGGCCTCATCAGACATGAAAAGGCAGTTTAACATGTTTTGGTCTTCTTCCACCATTTGCAGGATCTTCTGGCAAAATTCCAAGCGAATCGGCAAGTCTGCTGCATTCAGTTTGTTAACCATTTGAATTTTGTAGGGAAATAAGTCTAAATCTTTGTACATTATTGTGTGCAAAGCAAAGAAGAGCAGGTGTAGAAAATGTTAATTTTTAGCTCCTGGGTATTCCATTTCTAAGCCTCAAAACTAATGAAAAAGTGAATAACTCAAAAATACAATTAACATACTTTTATAGAACATAAAGAGTTCTATCGAATGAATGCTTGCCCTTTGCCAAACTGCAAACAAATCGTTGGAAAATAAAAGAAAATACAAAAACGTTATGAACTTCCCAGCCAATATCCAGTCAATTGTGGCCGATTCTTAATGACAAATGTTAGGAATCCCAAAATAAACACAGTTTACTTATATAGCACACTAATCGCTGTGATAACGGGGCAGTGTCAGACAGATACGCTCAGAGACTAGGCGAGTAGGAACATTAATTCTAAAGAAGCGTCAAGATGTGGAAGAGGAATCGACGATTTTGCACCTCCTGTGTCACTGTCCTGCTAATATATATTATATCCGGACAAAAATTCGCCATTCTAGGTAAGCAATTATCAATTGGATGGTATTGATCTGGACTACGTTTATTTTCAACAAGACAGCGCTACGTGCCATACAAGCAACGAAACCATTGATCTTTTACGGGAAAAGTTTCTCTCGAAGAGGTGAGCACAATTGGCCACCGAGATCTTGTGATTTAACACTTTGTAACTTTTCTCTTTGGGGCCAAGTAAAGGAGAAGGTCTACGCCAACAGCCCAGGGTCGATTCAAGACATCAAAGATGTCAATGATGGAATTCGTGAGGCTATCGAGGACATAAGGCAGCCACTTTGCGATTCGGTAATCGAAAATTTCATGAAAAGGATATTGTCCTGTAACCGTGATCGTGGTAGTCATTTGCCTGATGTTATTTTCCACTATTAACGGCATACCTTCCTTTTCATAATGAAATAAACATCCTATCATTTATATTGATACATAGAATTTTTCTTTAAATATCAAAATAACTCCTCTTATAGGAAAACCTTTTAGTATGCCGACAATGGTATCTCGCTAAACTTCGTCCGTATAGTCATCCAATATAATAGGACTATGAATAAGTTCGTGCGGTTTTTTTTCGAAATTTGAAACTTTATTGACGTAAAATGGTTACAAATTTAATATTCAAAATATTGTCCATCGCTTACTACTACTTTTTCCCATCTTTCTGGCAATTCACGGATTCCCTTTGTGAAAAATTCGGTCGGTTTTGCCGCAATCCACGAATCGATCCATTTTTTGACTTCATCGTAATTACGGAAGTGCTGGTCAGCCAGGCCATGTTGCATCGATCGGAAGAGATAGTAATCGGATGGCGCAAGGTCTGGACTATACGGCGGGTGGGGTAGGACATCCCATTTGAGCGTTTCTAAGTATGTTTTGACCACTTGTGCAACATGTGGCCGAGCATTGTCATGTTGCAAAATAACTTTGTCGTGTCTATCGGCGTATTGCGGCCGTTTTTCTCGCAGTGCTCGGCTCAAACGCATCAATTGTCGTCGGTAGACATCCCCCGTAATCGTTTCATTCGGTTTCAGTAGCTCATAATACACAACACCCAGCTGGTCCCACCAGATACACAGCATAACCTTCAGGCCATGAATATTCTGCGCCGACGTCGATGTTGAAGCATGGCCAGGGTATCCATACGTTGCCCGACGTTTTGGATTGTCGTAATGGACCCACTTTTCATCGCCAGTCACAATTCGATGCAAAAAACCCTTTCTTTTGTGCCGTTGAAGCAGTTGTTCGCATGCCATAAAACGGCGTTCAACGTCTCTTGGCTTCAATTCATACGGCACCCAATGGCCTACCTTTCGGATCATTCCCATGTCTTTTAAACGTTTGGAAATTGTTGATTGATCAACTCCCAAAGTTTTTGCAACCTCTTCTTGCGTTTGAGCCGGATCTTGATCGAGCAATTCCTCCAATTCGGTATCCATGAACTTTGGCGGCGCACCCTCGCGTTCTTCGTCTTCCAAGCCAAAATCACCACTTTTAAAGCGTGCAAACCACTTCTGGCACGTTCGCTCAGATAGAGCATGCTCACCATAAACTTCCACCAAGATACGATGACTTTCGGCTGCTTTTTTCTTCATATTAAAATAATGAAGAAGAATTCCCCGCAAAAACACATTATTTGGCACGAAATTCGACATTTTCAAGTGTGGTAAAAATTTTGTTGTTTACGCTTCAAATAAAAAACTTATACTGACGTTTGTGCCTTACGACAGTAGCTCTCCAATGAATGTTTGGAAATGTGGATCGATGGAATAATAATCAAGTTACGCCATCTGTTGTAAAACCGAAACGAACTTATTCATAGTCCTATTATAATAGGACCCCTTACCCATATACAATAATAAACCATTGCTTGACTAGTTCATGTTTCCCGGCAGTATGGAAAAAGGCTATAGTTTTCCCAGTCGCAAAAAAGGCAAATGCCATTTATGCTGGTGACTACAGACCTATCAGCATACTGCCCACATTTTCCAAAGTTTGCGAAAACTTGATGGCCACGCAAATTTCATCATTTGCACAGAACAATCGTCTACTCTCTCCACTACAATCTGGCTTCAAACAAAGTCACAATTGCTCGACTGCAATGGTTAAAATACTGGACGACATTAGAATTAGTTTTGACAACGGAGACTTGACTCTACTTTGCTTACTTGACTTTTCTAAAGCATTTGACTCAGTGAGTCACAAATTGTTATGTTTGAAGCTTAAACACTATTTCGGCTTCAAAGACAGTGCGGTGAAGCTCATGGCCAGCTACCTTGGAGACAGAACGCAGAAGGTCAAGACCAGTAAATCAACATCTCAGTCTAGATACGTGCCCACAGGTGTTCCGCAAGGGTCTACCCTTGGTCCGCTTTTATTCAGTATTTTTGTCAATGATGTTTTTGACGTTTGTCAGTATGTGAATGTCCATGCGTATGCTGATGATATACAATTGTACTTGTCCAGTCGTATTGGTCTCGTTCAAGATTTATGTTTCAAAATAAACAGTGATTTGTCTGCTATTTCTGTATGGGCTAATGAAAACTCTTTATGTCTGAACGCGTCAAAGTCATATGTCTTACCTATATGTAATAGTGTCGTGCATGTTGACAATATCCCTAAATTGTGGATAGGTACAAGTTCCCTTACCTTTATGGATAAGGTAAAAAATTTGGGGTTCATTCTCAACACAAAACTTACCTGTGCTGACCATATAAATAGGGCTGTGGGGAACATTTATGCTACATTGCGTAAGCTGAGAGTCTCTGCAACATTCACGCCAGAGAAAACGAGGCGCAAATTAGTTCTCCAGCTAATTATGCCTCTCATTACGTACTCTGAGGTGGTATACAGCAAACTCGACTCCACATCTTGCCATAAACTTAATGTGGCATTTAATAACGCCACGCGGTATGTATATGGGATTGGCAGATATGACCATATCTCTGCATGGCGATCAAGGTTACTGGGATGTTGCCTTAAAAGTTATTTGTCTGCTAGAAATTTCATATTTTTGTGCAAACTTACATTATTCAAGTATCCGCCCTATCTGACAGAGAAGTTGATACCAGTAAGGTCTCGCAGACACAACAAATTCATCGATCCAAAATTTAATTACCTAGCATCATCTAGATTATTATTCATTAACGCTATTAAAGTGTGGAACTCATTACCCGACACTGTGAAGGCTGGACTTAACAGACTTGACTTCAGGGCACAAGTCTATAATTACTTTAAAAGTGTTTGATTGCATTAAATTAGGGCATTAAATTTCTCTCTACATTCTAATTACCACTTTTGTTCTTTCTTCTCTAAATCCTTCTTTTCTTTTGCTTCTGCTTATTATTATAGTTAAGTTAAATATGTTGGATTGATTCGTAAATGAACTGGTGTAAAATTTAGATTAAGAAACTTGTACGTTAAAAATATTCCAGTTGCTTGTAATATTGTTGAAGTACTATTAAAAGACCTTAGTCTTACTATGTACTATTTATATAAACAAATAAACAAATAAAATAAATAAATAAAAGTATCTAAGCTTAAAATGCAGAGTCTAAATTTATAAAATATGCGTTCGATCAGTACGCACCTATTCCGCTGAAACCCGAGTAGATACAACTGCTACGAAACAAGCAAGGAACAAAGTTGAGATGGATAGTCACAGGACATACTCGCAGAGATCTTATGCAAAACGAAGTTATTTTTTTTTTTTTGTTTTTATGTCTGAGATAGTGTTCAAAATGTTCACTACAAGAATCCCACCTCTCCTTCTGGCGAGATACCCTACTATTTTCTGCATTACTTCGAGAGTGCCCAGAACGGCATCCATAAAGCACCAATTCTATTCAGCCATGTCCGGGTCCACCATATTTATAACCAGCTTTCATGCTATAGAATCGTCTGTTTGTGTCTCTGTTTGTGCGGCTTCGCTTAGGTGCACTGTATCGAGTATTCGAGGATTTTTGCTAATTATGTTGTTGCTTCCTCAGAGCATCGCTTACCTTGCCCATGCGGTATAGGCATCTCCGAAAGTATCCGTGGGCGGAGAGGAATTGAGTTAAGAAGTAATTCACTTCTCCGAAGCTCCTTTGGACACATTTGCCTATTGATAAAATAATTTTTGCCGTTCTTCTACTACTCAGTCCCATCGGCTTTACCACCGCATCATGGTTTGGCATCTCCATTCTAAGACGCTAGTGATGACGTGTTTTTTCTTGGAGTCCCATGCATCTATTTGTTCCCGAGCCATTAGGTGGATGGCTATCTCCCTGCTGATCACAATGACTGCAGCGCCAGAGACTCCGCGATTGGCTGAGGCAACTCTGAGTGCCTCTGTTCCTTGCACAGCATCCAGTGCTTTACGCTTGGCTGTGAAGTTTAGCACAAATTCCCATACTTCTCTGCCGTACAGAAGAATTTAGTTTGGGGCCGCCATAATTACCTCTTTTGCTCTGTGTTGGCTCGCCGATGTTTGCCATTAATCTACTTAATATTTCCGCGACCTTTGCTGCTTTGGTAGCCACTTACCATATCTGGTCCCAGAAAGTCAACCTGCAGTCAAGTTGAATATTTAGGTATTTCACCACTTTTTGGGTCACTAAGGACGTGTCGCCGTTATGCATGCTGACCTCAAGTAGCATGTGACCTCGTGTCATAAAGATGACTTCGGTCCCATTTTAGGCGAGTTCCAGGTCCTGGTCGTCCTCAAGACACATTTGCGTCCTTGTCATAACTTGGTTCAGCTTCCTCTTAGCACCCTTGTATTATTTTAATAAAAATTTATGATATTAAAAGAAGCAATTCTTACCCTTCACAAAAAAAAACACTGAAAAATGAGCTCGACAATAAAACATACGACAATTTTTTTAGGTCTTCTTCGCCTGCAATTCAGTAAACATAAATTTTAAAATTTAAAATACCAAAGGGGCATTCACGATGGTGCACCAACATGAAATACAAAAAACCTTTACTGAAATATGCAAGAGTACGAAAGTACAATAGAATATGCCGCAAAGTTACAATAAAATAATAACAACAAACAGCTCACAGATGGCCGCATTTGTCATGCTACAATTCACAGCCTGAAAATATATGTAAATGGGGTGCACATTTTGCGAATATTGCAAATATACTTTCCATTTTGTTGTTGTATCTCTGCATAGGATGCAGGACTTTGCAATTCATGCATCCGCGCGCCGTGCAAGGATTGTATAAGACTAAGAGAATCACCCAAATTTGCATACGCTCTGGCTGCCGCGCACTTCTTTCCTTTGTGTAAAGCCATTTCTTTTACTTTGCCTTCCATTCGTTTCCTGTTTCACGGAAAGAAACAAAAATGAACTGCTACAGGACAGATGAAAAGCGAGTACACTTAGAGAGGCCGATAGACCCCATCACACGCTGAATTCTATTTACCAAAAGGCAATCGCTATAGCGCTATGGAGGGGTATGGTACATACATATGTGTAAGTGTATGTATTTTATACACATATCTGCTCACTACTCATATGTATCGTTGGAGAACGGTTTTTGTAGTTTAAGAGCTTAAAATAAATAAATAAAATATTGTATGATTACTGCGAACTCCGATTGATTAACTTTTTTGCGGTGGCCAATCTGCTGCAGTTGTCTTATTGAACGCATGCCTTAATAAATGAGCCGCTATAAGTAGGGAGTAAAACCTCGATGCAACTATCTACGCTAACTCAAACTACCTCGTTGTCTTAAAGGTAAGATTTTGCTGATTAATGTTAGGGGAAAAAATAAAACGTCTTTTCATTTGCTGTATTTCCACTCCCATCAACAACTTTCATAATCTGGCGCCAAGTGCAAAATGATAAAGGCCCCACCAACACAGTTGGGCATTGAAAAACTACCAGCTTTTCTAACTCAACTAACATTTTGCTAACAAATTTTCACACCTTAATAAAAAGCCACAAAAAATTTAGCCAACAAAGAAAAATTTACATAAAATATGCGCACGGTAAAACCAACAACAAGCATAACATCCAATGTGCTATGTGATAGCTATGGGATCCGTAGTATCGGTTGTATGAGCGTGTAGCACTGGTTACTGTATCTACATAAATATTTGTGTATCTAACTGGGGCGTGCCAAACTCGCCACAGCAAAGCTACTCATACAGAAAATAACAACGTTAGTGGGATGAGAGTGATGCGCAACATTTACATAAATGAGCGTAGCGCAACGTTTTTGTAGTGAAAATTATTTAGGCTCCGCCTTCGGGCCAACAAAATCATCAACAACCTCAACGGCAAAACATCATTATTACCATCAACACTAACAATCCAATATCAGAAGCACACTCACGGAAATTACTGCAAACACTCATCTCACAAATACTCGTACATGTACTATGTAGGTACATTGAAAGTACGTGCACACACATTCATGCATTGGTAACCGCAACAACAATTGAAATCACCACCGCAGTCAAACTCGTTTGGCACCAGGTTGGTTGAGGCAGTAGCGCTGTAGTCTCTTCGTGCTGAGGTAAGCAAAGAACGGTGGTACTCCTCGCCCTCTTGCTGGGCTAGTTAAGAGTCTGCTGATAAGCAACAACTGCAACGGCAATGGCAACTACTACTACTACCACCACCTTCAATGCCCCTGCTTTGGTGTTGAGTGGTTAGTTTGTTGAATGGTGAATAGCAAGGGCAATGGCGTTAGCAACAACGTTGCTGCGGAACAACTGTTGCCGCCATTATTATCTCTTGTTGTGACGCTTATTAAAGGAAGGTAGTATACAACAATAACGTTATGGACATTAAGTCCATGCAAAAGTACATACATACTTATGTACATACGCACATCATTAGGTGGACCCGGCTGTATAAAATGAAAAAAATATATTATTTTATTTGAGGAATTGCACAAACTGGTCAAGAAACTCAACAAAAGCAATAAATAGAATGGCAAAAAACACTGTGTCAATTGGTGATATGTTTTGGCAATGTTTTGCTTTTAACATCAAAGTTTTGCTTGAAATATTATATATTGTGTCTTTAAAATACTTATAAGAAAGCATTAAGATGTGTAGGAAAAGCGCGGCCCAATACCCAACAAGTGGTGATGACCATAGCCAAACGAGTTTGTTTCTGATTACCATTCCATAGGTTCGGAACTTGAAACCCAATATAGGCAGGAAACATTAAACCATAAAAAAGCTTAATCATCTTATCGCATTTTGGTCGATTATATGGGCAGAACATAGGCTTACCAAAAATAAGTTCGATAACTAAGACCGATTTTTGGGATTTTGCATCGTGCGAGTTTGGTTTTATTAGAAATTTGCATTTGCCGATGAAAGGAAAGCCTTTGGTGGACATAGAATTGATCTCACAGGGTTGTGCTTACCTCATAAAGGACATCTCGTCCAACCTTCTAAATTTCTCACACAACAAGCTCGGAATGAAATAAGTCGTTTTAACCAAAATTTTGTATTTTCGTTCTAAATTTTAGAAATTCCTGTTTAGTTTGGAAGACTCCTCCTATAAATATGTACATACCTCCTGCTCAAATATGAACGACAACGAACAAGTCAAGCTCGAGTGTGTTCTTCGAATTCTCTTTTATGACTTCAATTGTCTCAAAATGTTTTCCACGGAGCGGCAACTTGAGCTTGGGAAACAGGAAAAAGTCACATGGAGCCATATCAGGCGAATACGGTGCTTGCGGAACGATATTAACATTATTTTTGTTCAAATAATCGCGAACAAGACGTGATGTGTGAGCTGGTGTATTACCGTGATGCAAGAACCATGACTTGTTGTCCCACAATTCCTTCCTTTTAAGACGAATGTTCTCGCACAAACGCTTTAAAACGTCTAAATAATATTCAGCGTTAACCGATTTTGCGATTTGTGCGATTTTCAAGCACAATTTCCTTTACTTTTCCGATGTTTTCGTCGTTTACTGATGTTGCTGGACGACGTTCATGAGGCAAGTTTTCAACCGATGTACGGCCCTCTTTGAACGATTTTTACCACTGGAAAACACGTGCACGCGATAGAGCAGAGTCCCCATAGGTTGTCTGCAACATTTTTAAGGCGTCTGAAGCCGAAATTTTGTTGGAATAACAAAATTTCAAACAAATTCTTTGTTCAACTTGAATTTCCATCGTTAAATTCGAAGAGCACACTCGAGCTTGACTTGTTTACAGTAGCACAGAAAACAAACTATGTGACATATCACGCTGAAATTTGCCATGTAAGCTTATAACAGTCCTACCAAAAAACCAAAAATTTATTTTTGCCATATGTCATCCGCGGGCCGTTTTATTGATAACGTCTCGTTCATATTTGAGCAGAAGGTATATCGAGGACGGTTCAATAAGTACCCGTGTTTGATTATTGAGGGCGTTCCTGAGGGAAGTTAGTATTAGCATCAGTGGCAAAGCAAATTTCAGACTGATTGATAGGTTAGTTTGGATTTGGCAGGTATTCGAGTAAGACGTGTTTCGTGATTTTCGCTAAGATGGAAAAAGTGTAGTTTCGTTCGGTAATTCGCTTTTTGTTTTTGTATGGGAAAAATACGAGGAGATAAAAGCAAAGGTGGATTCTGCCTACGGAAACGCTTCGCCATCTATGACCACAATTAGATATTGGTTCAACGAATTTAAACGAGGACAAACATCCGTTTTTGATGAGGAACGGCCAGGACGCCCGGCAGACGTGGTTAAGGAGGAAATCATTTAAAAAGTTCACGACATGATTCTCGCTGGTCGCCAGAGGAAGGGGCCATAAATGTGTCGAACGGAATAGCAATTAATATTTTACATAATAAGTTGGTGATGAAAAAATTGTCGGTCCGTTGGGGGCCGCGATTGCTGACAAGGAACAATAAGCGAATGCGGCTGTTAATTTCGAAGCAGTGTTTGGAGCAACTTAAGTGAGATGCGAAGAAATTTTTGCATCGAGTGTTGATGAAACCTGGGCTCATCATTACAGACCAGGAACTAAGCAAGAATCAAAACCATGGATTTCGCCCGGTGAATCTGCTCAAAAGAAGGCGAAGGCAATCGACGACTTTTTGGGATGCGAAGGGCGTCATCCCAATGCTTTTTCATGGCATAAATACACTCGGAGATTTTCCATTGTCTGCCGAGGGGCGACCGTTATTAGAAAAAACTTTTTCTTCTTCTTGGTCTCTCCCCGAGATTTGAACCTACGTTCTCTCTGAATTCCGAAGTTTAGCACACAACTAATTTAGGTACATAAATTGCTTAATATTAATAATAATATTGGCAGTTTGAACAGAGAGAATTGTTATCAAATTCATTCTAATTTTCTATAGTACCGGAAAATGTTAGACCAAATTTACATGCATCTGAGAGGCTATACCGAGTTTAAAAAATATCGGGTCAAATATGCGGAATTGTAGAAAAGTCGAACCACCCTAGTGCTCACGCATACATAGTCATAACGATACATAAGTAACTATAACGGAGCAGCAGTTGCAAGCAGGAAAATCATTCACACGGTCTGCCTGGAAATATAAATATTTGCGTGTGTGCGTGAAACTTCCTATGCAAAGGTAAAGAAGCAGTTTTGTGAGTGCAGAATATTCACATATGTACATATATATTTGCGAACCTTCGATATTGAATTTTGATTCTTTTTACGTGCATGTAATAATATACACACACCCATATTCGTATGTATGCATTTGTATATGTGTGTAAAAAAGTATGTATTCATGTGCATTTGCCTCATAGTGGTGAGTAATAGCCTAACCACAATTTAAACCAAAGTCGAATTCACCCGCGCGAATGTCAAAATTAGAACAACCACAAGATATAGAAATTTCAAAACAAGTATTGCAAAGGACGAAATTCGCCCGGCGTCATTTCGCTGAGCTCTGCTAAATTTCAATTCTTATCTTTCATTTAGATCAAGGATCTTCCATTGCACTGTTAAATCTTTCATTCCACATCAAAGAATTTCTTGGCAGTTTTTCGAACATTTCCTTGTATTTTCACAGCAATCTGGGAGTAACCGTCGGGTCCGGGTTCGAACATAGAATATGAGACATCAAATGATAGGCCAAATATGTGGGCAAAACACTTGATCCACGGAAACAGCCTTACACGAGGTGATGAGGACTGTGGTAAAATCTCTGGAGGGCAAGCAATTCACTTTGGTGGCCTTCATAGATATAGAAGGGGCTTTCTATAACGCTAGGGCGGAGTCAGTTGTCACTGCTTTAGATAGACTAGAGGTGGAAAGACCTATCTGTTTCTGGTAGTAGAGACAATATACTTGACAAGAGGGGCTAAAGTCACTAGATTCGTGCAGAGGGACGTGCTATTGACGAAATTCTGACAATGTTAAATAAGGGTGGGGTCAAGATAGTAGCATACGCCGATTACCTGCTCCTAATAGTATTGGGACCGCTTCCCTCAGTCATGGCTGAGATTTTGGAAAAGTCATTGGCTGTGCTCAGTCGCTGGGCTACCAGTTGCGGCCTCAGAGTCAACTCTAAAGAAACCGAGCTTTTGCTATTTACCAGAAAATGTAAACCTCCACACTATAGACTTCCCAGATTAAATAACCACGTTCTCCCGCTTGCATCATAAGTAGGGTATCTTGAAGTGACACTTGACCACAAACTCGATAAGAAGCTACACATAGAAAATCGGGTAAAGAAGGCCAGAATAGCTTTCTACTTCTGCATATCTATGTTCGGTAAAAAATGGAGACTCAAACCACAAGACTCAAACTTTTTTGGTTAAAGGACGTTGGTCTCTAGCGGAAATTTCTCAAGGGACGTGGTAGCATTCTTAGGCAGTTAACACCGTATTTTTTCGAAGCTCGGGCAGATCTCTCTATCCGCAAACTGGAGCTTGAGGATCATGCCAAGGCCATCTTCCCAAGTAGACAGGATTAGAATAAAGAGAAGATCTGTACCAATGCTGGTGCCTCTGGCTTCACTGGCGGATCCAAGATGGAATCGGGAGTCGGAGCGGGCGTTTTCTTTAAATTACCCAATTTATCTATTTCCTTAAAACAGCCGAATATTGATAGCGTTTTTCAGGCAGCCGACTTTGCGATCCTGCGGGCATGCAGAATTCTTAGGGAGTGCGGGAGCTATTAACATTTTTCCCCATAGTCAAGCTGCGATTAAGGTACTGACTACGTCATGGTGCAGATCCGAACTAGCCGACTACTGAAAGGAGGAGATCTAATATCTTGGGTGTACAGATAACATTACTCTGATCTGAGTTCCAGGACATATGAACATAAAGGGAATTGAAATTGCTGATGAGCTGGACAGAAAAGGATCGACTGAGTTGATGTCAGAGGTCACCTACCCGGTCATCGGCCTCCCCCTGACTGTTGTACAAGCGCGAAAAAGATGGAACTCGATTTCTTTGTGTACTAAATATTAAAAAAAAACCCGTCGGTCCCACCACAATAGACTTAGGACTCCGACAGTACGGAGGACTTCCAAACTCGTAGCTGTATTTTCCGGTCATTAAACGATCGTCACACACATAAAAGCTAGGCTTACAATTTAATCACCCTTGCTGAAATTGTGCGGACCTCTCCGAGAATGAAACTGTTGAGCACTTTCTCTGTAAATATCCGGGTCGAAAACTATTTAGCTTTAATAAAATTGGAAAGTTGATAGGTTTAACTGATTGCAGAGAAATACAAATCAATATCTCGACCTCAGAGGGACTTTCAAATTGCCAAAAAGATTGGTCGAAACATTATCAATCTTTACGTGAAACAAGGAAGGAACCTCCTATTGTAAGAACTACAAAGGCAGAACTGCGATGGCTTTGACAAAAATTAAAGAAATGGCAAATTTTACAGCCTGCAAATCCACCGTTCGAAGGGCTATTCTAAAAGCGCCACGTTTGAAGCATACAAAATAAAAAAACATCTTTGAATAAATTTCGCAAAGAATGCCGCCTAAATTTTGCTAGGGACCACATGGCTTGGGGTTCGGTAACAAATAACATTCCCGGTGAATGGAAAAATGTAGTATTTAGTGAAGAAGAGAAGTTCAATCTGCATAGGCCGGATGGGTACAATTACTATTTCCATGACTTGAAGGAAGGAAAGGAACTTGAGGCGACATCTCAGCCGTGAAGAAGGTGTAATGGTATGTAGTGCAATATGGCGCGTTCGAATTGAAATTAGTTGGCTAAAAAATGACGGAAAACAGCTCTTAAGTTCTATTGGAACCATTTTTTCCCGAGATTCGAGAAAAATTGGGCTTATGAATTGGATCTTTCAGCAGGAAAATGTACTTGTACACACTTCGAGTGTGATGAAAACTTGGATTGCGTCCCAAAACGTTGAAACTTTAGCTTGGCCACCAGATCTGAACGTTATTGAAAATCTATTAAGATGGCTTGCTAGTAAGGTATATGAGAATGGGCAACAGTTTGAAGAAAAAAATGCTTTGTTTCGAATCATTAAAACGGCCTGGTCTGAAATTTCACTGGGCTATCTGGAGAATTCGTACGAATCCATTCAACAACGTATTTACGAAATAACTCACACAAACTATTTAGCTTTAAATAATAAATGCAAAAAAACACAACATTTCCTATATTTTTCTTATTTTTTCTTATTTGGCTAGTGCCTTATTCAAGTGACCAAATAAATCAAGCACAGTGTTACAGCTGTTGATGTTTTACTGCTGCGAAATACCATTAGAATTGCAGAAAAGAAAAGCTGGGATTACTAGACCAAATACGGATGCTTTCATAACCATTTTATTCCCTAAAAATTATTGCCTCTAATCAAGTTAAAAGAACTGTTTCTATAAGATCTCACCGCAGAACATGTCAAGACGAAGGCGCGGTGGAGTCGATTAATCTCTTCTTGTGTCTATGTATGATCAGAGACTACAATGAAGCTGCTCAAACATTTCTAGTTATATTTCTTTACTAACCTTTAATAACTAACCCCTCGCAGAGGTGACATGAATTAACTACCAATATCGCGCGATTTGACGCCGAAAGACTTCTTCTTGTGGAGTTTTCTGAATTCGCACGTCTATGCCCATAAGCACCAATTAACTGATAGCCCCAAAATCAACGTGAGTAAGGTCAATGCTCATATTCAGCCAGGCCTGTGCAATAAAATCTTAGGAAATCGGAACTTTCAAATCAAATCAAAACATTCGTTAATATAATTTCGGAAAAGGTTTTACAGCCTCAACACCGTTACTTAATTGGCACACCTCGTATATACCGAAATAAAAATATAAATTTGACTTAGAGTATAGGCGGTCACGAGCTTTTGAACGGCCATCAAATTATCGGCAATACACGTAAAACATTTCTTACGAAACCCTATGCAGATTTTATGCGTTTCACCCACAACTGCAACTTTTGGAATCCGATTACAGTTCCATAGTAAAGCTGACAAACTATACACCCATGGGTATACCGAAATTGGCGTCATTGGCGATAAACATAGCGAAGCCAACTGGGTTGGGGTGCGAGCACAAGAAGAAAGGCAAAAGTAAATATTTTGTTTAGCAGATGAAGTGCAGACACAGCAATGGAATAGCTAAGCGAATCATTGGCGACACTGGCCAAGACAATGAAGTGGTTCGTAGTAGCGTTGAAGGGTTGAGTAAAGGAAAAGGATTAAATTACCGTTGTTAGTGTATGTAATGGGGCATTGGTATGTATATGTGTGTATCCTCAAATACGTGCGCATACCCTGCAGTAAAACTTAAACTTACTAGTTCTGAACTAATTACATGGTGGTGGTGAAGTAGTCACATGAAGTGTGTCCTATATTTCGTTATAAAATATAAGTTTTATAAGTATATATGTACATACATATGTAAGTTCTTTTAAACATAGCGTAGTCATAAATGGGTAAAATCGCACCTTTTCCGGTGTCCCTTGAATTGATATTTTAGATTGGATTTAGCAGCTGTTCGAGTAAGAGGTGTTTCGTGATTTTCGCTAAGAAGGGAAAAGCGTAGTTTCGTTCAGTAATTCGCTTTTTGTTTTTGGATAGAAAAATATGCGAGCAGATAAGAGCAAAGTTGGATGCTGCCTATGGGGACGCTTCGCCATCTATGACACCGAATTGAAACGTGGGTGAACATCCGTTTTTGGCGAGGAGCGACCACAACGCCGGGCAGACGGGGTTAAGGAGGAAATCATTCAAAAAGTCGATGACATGGTTCTCGCTGATCGACGAAAGAAAGTGTGCGAAGTAGCAGAGGCCATAGGTGTGTCGACCGGAACGGCAATTAATATTTTACATGATATTTGGGCGATGAACAAATTGTCGGTCCGTTGGGTGCCGCGATTGCTCACAAGCAATAATAAGCGGATGCGGCTGTTAACTTCGAAGCGGTGTTTGGAACAACTTAAGCGAGATCTGAAGAAATTTTTGCATCGAGTTGTCAACTTTGATGAAACCTGGACTCATTATTACACACCAAAAACTATGCAAGATTCAAAACAATGGATTTCTCCCTGTGAATCTGCTCAAAAGAAGGCGAAGACAATCCCATCAGCCGGAAAGATCATGGCGATGATTTTTTGGGACTCGAGATTCGGGATGACGCCGCCCGATGGATTTTTTAGAAAAAGGAAGAACGATCACTAGTCAATACTACAGTGAGTTATTGGACAATTTTCGCAAAAAAAAAATTAAGGACGCATTTGGTTAAAAGGAAGGTGCTGTTTCACCACGATAATGCGCCAACCCATACAACCGGAGTTGTCGCCGCCAAATTGCATGAATTACGTTATGTATTGCTGCCGCACCCTCCGTATTCATCCGATCTGGCTCCCTGCGACTTTTTCTTGTTCCCTAACATGAATAAAAAGCTAAAGGAAAAAAAATTAGTTCAAACGAGAAAGTCTTCGCCGATAAAGAGGCGTATTTTATAGAGCTCGATAAATCCTATTTTTGGAGGGGCTAAAAAAATGACTGGAGCGTTGGGAGAAGTGTATCTTTCTAAAAGGGGACTATATTGAAATTTTTTTGAAAAAATTGTGTCTTCATTTCTAACAAGGGTACTTATTGAACCGCCCTCGTACAATACAAGGTGCGATTACTAAATTTAAAATCGCTACAAAGTAGAAGAAGAATACTTTCACGCTGCTTTCGTTTCGATACTATAAATGAGACGGTTGGCTCGGCTTTACTCTTAGAACACATTAACTTTCACATATCTCAAGCTTTTTGGAGTACTAATTTATTCTTTCTAGAGCGCGTTAGAACCGTTTAAGCCTCAAAAGCTCCCTTGATTAGATCATTGAGTGAATTTAACCAGATTTCAATAAGCAACCTTGTATTTCTAGATTTACTAAATATATTAAATGTCAAAGGTCATCATAGCATTAGCATTATACGTCAAAGATGCCTGTCAAAAACAAACTTTTAATCTATAATCAAATCATTAAGCCTTAGTGTGGATCCATGGAGGACGCACTGCGAAATGAAATACTGAAATCACCTAATTTAATAATTAATTAATTATAAAGTAATCTGGGATTTCGTTAAAGCCCTTTGGTATGAAGAATAAAAAGGCTTGAACAATGCTGAAGTCTCATCTCTGTGCCATGAATCAAAAATATACAAGAAAGTTAAAGAGGATTAAATCACTGGACCTTGTGGGAAACAATGACTACATAGACAGCATCAGCATAGGTGTTTTACAGTTAATGAACTAATTTACGGTGGGCAAAAAAGTAGATACACAAGTAGAAAATTTAGGTACACATAACGTTCATTTCGGTCGGCGTAGTCGAATAAGTTGGGCACGGTTTTGAAATCTCGGGCATGAAACACCAAATGATAAAAAACACATTCCAACTACTGTCGCTGCACAACAGAAAATGGCAAACCTTCATAAAAAAACATCTGCCGTTCGAGGGCGGCATACAATTCCCTCCATTTTTGTAAAACATCAGGATGCACACCGCCCAAAAAGTGTGTAAAGGTGATTAGATTAATATATATTTTATTACATAACTTCATTTGGTGAATTCCTGAATTCATTTGAAGAATTCTGCTCTACAATAAACAAACAGCTAATTGGTCACCTTACCATCATCGCAGTTACACTGGTGTAATTCTAGTCGCTCTCGCACTAGTACGACTCGTCCAATAAATATCAGTTCATGAGCTAAAATGTTTGCTGAGTGGTTTGGCTTTTCACTGTAAGACATTTATTGGAAATATGAGTAATGGCAGTAGTACTGGCGGCTGAGGGTGGGCGCACGTATGCCATTCAGTTCATAAGTCGTATAAGATTTGGAGAAGTAATTAAATGAAGCATTGAATTCCACAAATATATACAATAAAAAGGGAATGGATATAAATAGGATAGGCTCATCTTACTAACTTTATTCCCATGATTTATTTTTATGTGTTTATTTATTTCATAAGAGGAGACAAATAAATCGCTAATAAATACAGAAATAGTGTTCTAGCGATAGAAATCAGAGTAAAAGTTTTGACATCTTTCTCTCATATAATAAAATACAAATTATACAACATAATTACTGAGAAATAATTTATCAGAAGCCAAAACAAAGCGGTCATAAGGGCTTTATATTCATGCATATAGAATTTTGGATGTGCTGGCTGCCTTTAAAATATAGAAGTTAAGGAAAATTCTGTAGTGTTACTCAAGACATGCATACATTTAGGCGACCTAAGGTGAACGTGGCAGATAGAGTCAAAATCTACGATAATTTCACTTTCGCAATCGAACAACAGCTCATTAACCTTCCTACGGTCTTCAAATTAACTGACGCGGACGGACTTCGGGTCAAATTTGACCCAATACTATATTTTCAAGGTTTATACTTGGTTTTTGATTATTTTTACTGTTAGGTTTTTTTACATTAAATGGGTATCTTAAGATGCTTTCCATTTCAATTCAACCGGGCTATTCGGGTCATGTTCTTCGATTTCTATGTAACTTAAATATGTTGCTCTATGGTCAAAATAATGAGACACGTATTTTTTTGTTCGCCCAAAAAAAATTTTTCAAGAGTTATCGGCAATTTTGTTTTTCGCCTCAAACTCGATTTTTTTTAATTATATAAGAAAATTTTTTTTTTAAATTCCCATAACTTAGTCAAAAATGAACCGATTTTAATAATTCTGGGATCAAAATGATCGTAATTACTTACACGAGCGATTTCATGTAAAAACAATTGCAAAAAGTAGTCGAAAATTTTTTATTTAGCAAAAAAGAAAAAAAATTGAAATTTTTTCAAAATTCAATATTTCAAAAAGTGTATTTTTTTTTTATATAACTTTTTCCAAATCAAAAAAACATCTCAAACTTTAATTGAGCAGCATGCCTAGTAGCTAAAATGAGTTGTTTTTGAGTAATGAATTTTTGAGTAAACATCCTGTTTCGCACTTTTTGTTTTTTGCAAAATAAAAAATTTTCAGCAACTTTTTTCAACTATTTCTACATGAAGTAATGATGTATGTAATGACGATCATTTTGAACCCAGAATTATTAAAATCGGTTCATTTTTGACTAAGTTATGAGCATTTAAAAAAACATTTTCTTATATAATTAAAAAAAAATCGAGTTTGAGGCGAAAAACAAAATTGCTGATAACTCTTGAAAAAAATTTTTTTCGGGCGAACAAAAAAATACGTGTCTCATTATTTTGACCAGAGAGCAACATATTTAAGTTACATAGAAATCGAAGAACATGACCCGAATAGCCCGGTTGAATTGAAATGGAAAGCATCTTAAATGAAAATGAAAATCCAAATATATTTATTCCATTATCATATTTTTTTATTAATATATTTATGAAAATTTTTATTTTATTTTTATGTGAATAATACAAACTTTAACAAAAAAGTTTATTCAATAACAAAAAGATATTCATGAATAACGGAAACTTTAAATAAAAAGTGTATTTAATATTGAAGGAAAAAAGAAATAAATTATTTCAGACAGTTTTTACACAAAGTAATAGTTTTAGAATGTTGTTTACATATATATTTATTACAAATATCGCAAACTAATCCTGTTTTTTTATCAGTTTTTGGGCATAGTTGACATCGACTTCTTTTAGTTATTTTCTTTTCCGACGTGTTTCCAAATTGACCTGATGATGATGGTTGTGCATCCAGTTGAGAATCCTTTCGTATTTTTTGGCAATTTCAAGTGAAAAATGTGCTCGTGGTAAAGTTTGTCGCTTTTTTTTATTCAAAGTAAAAACGGCGCTTTGTAAGACAGCCCTCTTTCCAAGTGTGGTTGGCGGATTTGAATAAAACGAAAGCGTTATAAGCTGAAATGTCGATTATGTCACTAAACACTACTTGAGACCACCGTTTTGTCCAATGTGTCTACACCACCTTTACATTTATTGTAGTCCAGTATTATTTCTGGCTTTTTATCCCGACGATTACTAATTTTTGAATCATGGTGTAGAGTGCTAAGTATATTAGAATCACAGCTCTATTCTTCTTAGGTATGTACGAAAAGAAAGTTGTTTGTTCGGTAAAAGCGAAGATTGATGAATTAAGTGGTCTTCTTTTTATGTTCACTAAGTCTGGTGGTAGTTCGGGCTTGTTTTTGCGTATTGTTCCTACTATCGTAATATGTTTCTCCAATAATTTTTGTGCCAATTGATAAGACGTGAAAAAATTGTCGGTTGTGAGGTTATGTCCTTTTAGCCCTTCAATCAAATCAAGAACAACACGCATGCCTTGATTTTTTTCGGGGGTTCTTCCGATTGCCTTGCCAGTGTAAGGTTGGATGTTCCAAACATAGCTCGTTGTTGAATCACAAAGTACCCAAAATTTGATTCCATACCTCGCAGGCTTTGCTGGCATGTACTGGCGGAATGGACATCTTCCTTTGAAAGCTACTAATTGTTCATCGATGGTCACGTTTTTCGTTGGATTGTAAAGCTTAGGTAATATCTCAACCCATTGATTCCACAAATCACGTATAGGAGCAAATTTATCCAACGATCTTCGTTCACTTCGAGTTCCCCTGTTGTCGAACCTAATCACTCTCGATATTTTTTTGAAAGTCTTCAAAGGCATAGTTGCAGCGAATATTGGTCTTCCGGTTTCAGGGTTCCAAAGACTTTCACAGCTTTCGTTATTTGATATAAAAACGCCAGCTAATATTAGCAATCCAATATATGCAAATAGTTCGATGTTTTCAATATCCAGCCATTCTTCACCGTATATTCGTTTTCCCTCAATGTTTGTGTAGGTCAATATCGTACGTATCAAAGGAGGTGGAAAAAATAGTTCAAAGCTAGAAATTTCTTTTTCGGTAATTCGTGAGCACGAGTAACGCGTTAGTCCAGGAATCAAGCTGATAATATTTTCTCTTGAAGCTCTTCCGGCGCTTGTTACAAGAGGGGTTTTTGAAAAGTTTATTTGACCATTTTTTGATGACATCATTTCAGAAGGCACAAGAGAATTTTCGTCATCACTAAAATCACTGTCGGAAGAATCTGCAACCTCAACATGATCTTCGAATTCAGAACATGATTGCTCATCATCCGAAAACGCGTCAAAGAGAATTCACTTTCACTATCACTCATCGTTACGAAATAAATAGTCGAATAACCAAACAAAGCACGTGCTTTTAAATTTATGCTTACTGTGAACTCAATAAAAGCAGATTAAATAATACAACGCAACCGCTGAGCCAAAAATTTGCAATTAGCAAATAAATTTAATTCAAATAACGTCAAATTTGACCCGAGGGACGTAAATGTATAAAAATTTCTACGCGACAGAGTCTAAATTATTTTTTTTTTAATTTTACGCTTATTATATAAAATATAATAAATTAGAAAAAGTCACGAAACATCAAGTCCTGAAAAAATTTGGTTCTTGAAAAAACTTAATTTTTTTCCTGAAATGGGTCAAAAATTACCCGAAAACCGTAGGAAGGTTAACTGATTATGAAGAGATTCGTCTAATATTTTTTAAGTTCGTTTCTACATCTACAGCAGAGATCTGCAAAATTGACTTAGCGAGTGGGTTGGTGAACACAGAAAATAATTAAACAATTGAATACCTTTTATTTTGCACTAAGTCCTAGCTTATTTTAAAAGCAATTAAATTGACGACAAAGAAGATATATTCTTCTAAATGTAGTTTATTCAATATTAATATTATATTTATGCTTTTGGGGCAGTTCCTCGTGAGAGCGCTGTAATAATGTGCATTTTTTTATAACATTCACACCACCATTGACCAGTAGACTTACTCGTATATCAGCCGTATCCACCTACATATAATAAAAATAAACAAAATCAGTACAGGGTCCGGCACTCGAAGTGTAACTAATTAAAAAGGTCCTAAATTGAATTTGGTAAATTACTTTTATTCAATTCAAAGTAAAAAATTTGTGAAAGTAATACAAAATTAAGAATGAATTTACTTTTGCTCGATATGACCACATTTGCCTTGACTATGACTATTTACCTTGAGAAGGTCCAGAAACGAATCGGAAGTTGCCCGAATGTGACTTCCAAGTATTTTGGCCCACTCGCGGACAATGGCTTTTTTCAGCGCGAAGTTTAGTTCGAACTTTGCACTCCAGAATGGCCCAAAGAGAATAATCCGTCAGACTCGCGTCTGGTGAATTTGAGAACCATTGTGTGGACGTTATGAAGCTCGGAACGATGTTTTTTAGCCATTCGTGGTTCACTCGAGCTTTGTGAGTTGGTGCCAAGTTCTGCCACCAAAATGTTTGTCCATCCATGGCTTCAAAGCAACCTCTAGAATACTTTCCCGCATTTACCTTAACGCCAGGCTTGATGAAAACGATTAGAGAGCGCCCATCTGCGGTTACAGCAGCCCAAACCATTATCTGTGGCGGGTGCTGTCTCCTTATGGCCAATCGATGAACTAAATTCTCCTATGAACTGTCAGTCAAATAAAGCCTATCGTTTTGGGAGTTTATGAATTGCTCAATTTGAAAAATTTTCTCGTCAAAGAACACAATGTTCGGAAGGTCCAAGTATAGCAGCAAATTCTTTATGTCGATGTCTGAGATCTCATGAATTTGCTGTAAGAAAGGCTTACCGAAGGACCGGAGTCGTGCCCTGGCTAGCCCTGGACTTTAACATATTTAGTGGAAAAGACTTTCCTTCACCCCTTCCGCTTGACAGCTTCTACAGATGGGATTGAAGATAAAGTTGAGTGTGGCTGCATGATCCCCTACTTTCCAATGACCTGTAAGGGTTGCAGTGATGCATGAAATGTTTGGTCGAGACCATCCTAACAGGTGTCCTTTGGATTTTGTACGACGGTTTTTCGAGTCTTCTCTCGGCAAAATGCTTCCGCGCGCTTGTAAACAATACTCTGGACTGTCATTTAGATAACCGACACCCGTCTGAAGTTGGTTACACTTCGAGTGCCGGACCCTTTATTTTAAAAAATTCAAAAATTTATATTTAAATAAAATTATTCAAAATTGATATACAAAAGTAATATAGTAATAATATTGTAAAAAACAAATAAAATTGTGAAACAACGAACAGAATTAGTTAAAGATAAATAACCTTAATTTTTTATACCTTAAAAATAGGTAAGCAATAGTTAAGTATGTTTGTAAAATATCCGCTACCTGACCATAACGAGGTGAGAATTGCGATAACGCAGCTGAAGAGCAACAAAGCCGCGGGAGCCGACGGACTGCAGGCTAAACTCTTCAAGCACGGCGGTGAGGAGCTGGTAAGGTGCATGCGGTTAGTTCAGCCTTTTCCAAACTGGATAAAGAAGCAAAGCAAATAGGTCAGGTGGGGAACGAGAGCAAAAGGAAGTACCTCCTGTCATCAAACAAGTAGTCGGCGCACTCGCGTATCGGCATCCACATCGTTGATTTCGAGGTTGTAAAAGATTTCATTTATTTAAGAACCAGCATTAACACCGATAAGAGTGTCAACCTCTTGTCTTTCGATTTTGCATAAAAATATCAAAACAAAAAAATGCAATTATCTAGGTAAATATTTTCTAATGCCGAAAGTACTGTGTACGCATTGAAAAAAATTGTGCCGCAAGTATCGAGGAATGCAAGTATCGAGTTTCTACTGTGCCCATAAATTCGGACAGCAAATTAAATAACCGCCAACTCTTATAAATTTAAACGCTATTTTTTGTGCCTCCTATAAACGGACCTCAACTTTAAATACTGGTGAATTTCACTGTATTTCATTTGTCCAGCTCACACGGAGTGCCTAGAAATAAATTTGTTAAGCAGATTCAAAAGTTGCATGCAACATGGTTACAAATATATTAAAAACTTGTTAAACAACATTTTATTTATTGATAATTTTGTTATTATGGCATTGCATTTCATGCATTTTTTGTTTTTGCATTTTTGGACGAAGAAAAGTAAGCGATATCAGTAAAAAAAAATGTATATTTAAACCGAAAAAAGTTCGCCTTCGTAAGCAACCTACGGAACGTGAATTGTTTGTTAAGAAACTCGTAAATGTGTTTAATCAATGCCACAAGTCTAAAGAATCAATATTTAATTTACAATTAACTTTACAACGTACAACAAACACATTGTTGCACGTTCATCCACTAAAGGTACATCCAGTAAAATCCACCGCAACGAGCCACAATTTACTTTAAATATAAAAAAGTTAAATGGCGCAACGCAACACAAAAATAGGCAAGAAGCAGAAGGGAGATTTCCTTGAAGGCAAAAAATACTCTTTAGTATGGTACATACATACACACATCCCCATATACATGTATATATGTACATATGTAAGCAGTATGAAGGCAGTCAGACATTTGTGCGCCAGGCGCTTTAACATACAAGCTTCTGCTCGCCCGCTCTTGACATGGGTGGATTTACGAGAGGCTTTAAACGTTCACCACTATAGGCAATTAACAGAGGCATATGCAAACAGAACGTTGATCCTTTACACAAACAAAACCATTGGCAGCAACGGTGGCAAACTTGAGTGCATGGAGGCCACCAATCAGCCTAACCCAGTCACAAGTAAATGCATATTTACACAATAGACGTGATGTACACATGTATGTATGTATGTAGATCGATAGATTGATAGACAAATGTGCATGTGTACCCTCTAGTACGGCTAGTGGCGATTGAGCCTTTGTAAGTACTTACATCGTTTGTTATGTGTAAGTGCTTACTATGCAAACTATTGGTAATGCGCGAGGTAAGCGAGCGAAAAACGAAATATGCCACAAAACAACCTACCGATCAAATATGGAAAAAAGTACGAAGTCGCCGCCTTTGCTTAATGCTATGTTCCCACGGCACGTAATCCGCTCTTCTATTCGTTATTCACTCTCTTATTCGAGAGCGAAACACCTCATTTGTAAGGAAATTTATTAATATGAACAGAACGAAAAAGTAGCCAGCCATTTGCTCTCAAAAACAGAGATAGATGGCACTTTCAAGCTAAGTGAAACCTTACTAATTATTAGAAAATGTATAAATTTATAAGTAGGGGAGAATGGGGAGTTGTGAGACATAGGGAGTTATGAGACATTGTTACCGTTCGGCATTATTCATTTGTTTACATTCGATTTTAAGTGTTAACAAGTGTTCTCGATGCGATCTCACTTTTCAGCTAGCATTGGTCGTATTTACACGCATTCGACGTGTCTCTCCAGTTACTGTGTTTGGAATTTCTCGGTAAGTTTTTTTAATCATTTGTTTTGCGATACATTCGATCAGTTGTTGAAGCAAATTGCAAATGTTAATATATACAAGTTATTAATTGTCCTATTAGCTTTGAATTTACACATTCACTTGGGCATGAACGTTCGATGTGTTTATGACTACGCGGCCATTTATAAAAAAAACGATTTGGGGAGTTGTAAGACAACAAATGTGGAGAGTTGCGAGACACCGGTTTTTTCGACGTTTTAACGCATCTTTTATAAGTATCTCGCAATATTAATGCATTGTTTGTATATATATCATGAAATTTTTGGTTAAATTTGAGTTTTTATTGTTTTAAGTTAAGCAGAAACAACTCCATTCATTGCAATGTATGCGATCGAGCTGTGCACCTAAAGTGTGCCAATTTACGAACTGGTTATTATACATGTTCTCACTACGAATCATCAGATTGATGGCATTGCATTTTTTATACACTTTTTTATAACAATTGTCTTTTCTTTTCTATTTTTCATCTTAATAAAGAAGTAACAACTAAAATAAGTCATTTTTATTGATTTAGATCATGGTGTCTCACAACTCCCCACATTTTTGTATTTTGTATTATATTTTATATTATTACTAGCAAACCCGGCCCCCTTCGCTGGGCACACTAAAATAGAATAGATATGGTTTAGAACAGAAAATATATGGTTTTCATATTATTTATTTCTTTATTCTTTATTCAAGCGCTTTGGCATAAACAATATTTTTTGTTTTTCTATGATCATCCAGGAATTTTTCGTTTCAATTTATATGTTTTATTAAGCATTGGAGCTTTTTTAACCATTACCCATTTATATTTTTCAAAAAAAAAAAAAAAAAACGAAAAAAATTGTTTTTTCCACGAACGCATAATTTCATTCGGATTTCACATTAAATTCTCAAATTTCGTAAGAAATTATTCACTGTTCCAAAATCCACTCCAAAAAAATTCACAAACAATTTTTACATGTTGCACTTACGTTTTTTCCTTATGGCATCCAAATCAGAAAGAAATATTGACACATTGTAACTCACACTGTCAATTTGACAGTTCAGTTCCGCCCCAAGAGTTAAAAAAGTAAGCGACATTATGGCTGGCTCAAAAGAACGCTGTACCCGTTGCCACTGCTCCGAATTACAACCAAACTTTACGAAACCCATTTTCAATACTTACTTAACAATGTGCATAAGTTTGGTTTAATTCGGTGCAAAGACACGGCGGGTCCACGTTTTGGCAAATATTTCGAGACCCTAGTCATCAATAGGTATGAAAATTACCCCGTATTAAAGCACTTATCAACATCTTTCATTTGATACCCACATTGTGCATACACAACCAAAGGTTCCCGGGTCCACGTTTTGAACTATATCTCGAGACCCCAGTCACGGAGCGGCATGAAAAATACTCTGTACTAAAGCATTCATCAACAGCTTCAATTTGATATTCATATTGTACAAACACATTCTAGGGTCCACGTTTTGGTCTCTATCTCGAGACCCTAGTCACGGAGCGGCATGAAAAATACTCTGAACTAAAGCATTCACCAACAGCTTCCATTTGATACCCATATTGTACATACACATCCGAAGGTTACCCGGGTCCACGTTTTGACCTATATCTCGAGCCCTATCCACCAATAGGTGTCCAAACTATACGGAAACCATCTTCAATACCTTCTTAACAATGTGTGTAAGTTTGGTTTAATTCGGTGCAGACACGGCCGGTTAGCGAACACACACAAAAAGTTGACTTTATTTTATATATAAGATTTTTTTCAGTTTGTGTCGGAAAAATCCAAATATCTTACGGAACCCTATTTTTTTCCAAAACAAAATGTAATCCATGTTACTCTTGGATAATGTAGTTTTCGAATGGTGAAAGAATTTTTAAAATCGGTCCAGTAGTTTTTGAGCCTATTCGTTACAAACAAACAAACAAACAAACAAAGTTTTCCTCTTTATAATATTAGTATAGATATACAATACAATTTTAATTTTAAGGAAAATTGTAGTTTTGTTAAATAGGCCATACCAATAGCTTCCAGTATTCATTGACTAAAGATTCCATCGTTGACATATGCAGAATATTAAGATTTTGAGTAATACGGGTCCAAAAACAAAACCCGTCTCACAACTCCCCATTCTCCCTTATATATAAAGGGTGGTTAAGTTTCAAGGGCCGGTGTTGATTTTAAATGAAATAATATATATTACAATTGTTTTACGAAATTATTTTCATTTCTTTTTATTATAATAATATTGGTATGGCTCAATTATGCATGAAAAAAAAATATCGGCCAAATGGGCGCCGCGGCCTCGGCGGCACACCTCCATCCGATGGTCGAAATTTTCGATGACGCTGAGGCGTAATTGAGGTTCTATGCCGTTAATGTGCCGAATTATCTCATCCTTTAGCTCTTGAATTGTTGCTGGCGTACACTTTTTCTTTCAAATAGCCCCAAAGAAAGAAGTCCAACGGTGTCAAATCACATGATCTTGGCGGTCAATCGACATCGGCGCGACGTAAGATTATTCGGCCATCAAATTTTTCGCGCAAAAGAGCCATTGTTTCGTTAGCTGTGTGAAGAGTGGCACCGTCCTGTTGAAACCACATATCGTCCCCATCCATATTTTCCAATTCGGGTCATAAGAAGTTCGTTATCATTTCACGATAGCGAACACTCTTCACAGTAACTCCCATGATGCCGCCGGCCCATAAACCGCACTAAACAGTCACTCTTTGTGGGTGCATTGGTTTTTCGGCAATCACTCTTGGATTATCATTCGCCCAAATGCGGCAATTCTGCTTATTGACGAATCCACTGAGATGAAAATGTGCCTCATCACTGAAGATGATTTTCTTCGAAAATTGGTCATTCACTGTTGCCATTTCCTGCCACCATTCTGACCATTGACGACGCTTGAAATGGTCAAGAGGCTTTAGTTCTTGAGTCAATTGCACCTTGTAAGCGTGTAAATGCAAGTCTTTCTGCATAATGTTCATCAACGACGAGCGTGAGAGGTGCAATTGTTGGGCACGACGACGAGTTGATGTGGACGGCCCGTTAACCTCACCAACCACTGCTGTTCGCGACAATATTCTCTGCAGTACGGCTGTACGAGCATGCACTGGTGTTTTTACATCTCCTACAGACCCAGTTTGCTCAAACTTTTGCACAGTTTTTCCGATTGTATGCACATTTGGAAGAATAAATTGACCGAAAAAATCACGAAGTGCACGATATGCATTTTGATTTGCACGCCCGTTTTCATAATAAACCTGAATAACTTTAACGCGTTGCTTGATTGTGCATATTTCCATGATTCAAATTGAATTAGTCTAGAATTGAAAAATGTCAAACGAAATGTAGAAAAAAACTTGACGTTTAGGTGTGGTTCCTATTCAACATCAGCCCTTGAAAGTTAACCACCCTTTATAAAAAGTCGGCGCACTCGCATATCGGAACCCAAGTCACTGTTGGGATTTCAAGGTTGTAAGAGACTTCATTTATCTAGGAACCAGCATTAACACCGACAGCAATGTCAGCCTTGAAATCCAACGAGGAATCTCTTTTGCCAAAAAGTGCTACTTTATACTAAGTAGGCAAGTGAGTAGTAAAGTCCTCTCTCGACAAACAAAACGAATACTCTATAAAGTTCTCATCATGCGCGACTTAACGTGTGGCGCAGAAGTGTGGACGATGGCTACATCCGTTGAGACGTCGCTTGGAGTGTTTGGGAGAAAGATTCTGTAGATAATTTTTTTACCTTTGCACGTTGGCAACGGCGAATATCGCAGACGATGGAACGATGAGCTTTACGACGTCGTAGACATAGCGCAGCAAATAAAGATCCAGCTCCTACGTTGGATGGGTCATGTCGACCGAATGAATACAAACGTCCCGGCTGTGAAATTATTCGATGCGGTACCAGCTGGTGGTAGTAACGGAAGAGTAAGGTCTCCGCTGCGTTGGAAATATCAGGAACGAATGCCGGTTCCCTTCAGGGAAGAGTGCTAGTGAAAAAAATGTTTCTGAAACATTTTTGGTGAAATATATATGCAATTGGCAATGGCGTGGAACCTTTCCTAAAAAAAAACGTTACATGTTTAAAAGCGTAAACATAATGAATAGTAATAAGAATAATAATAAAAAAGAAAGGAATAGGTAAGTAACAGGGAGAGTAATGGTCATTACTGACTGTCTACTGAAATTTTTAACTCCGCATTACTTACTCGTACTAGAGATTATACTTCCACAGACACATACACAGCCCTATCATAGAATACGAAAAAATTGTAATCGTGGGTTCCATGTGAACACGAAAAAAGTGCGGCCAAACTCAAATGTCAAATTTTGATATTTCGACAACAGCTCACTTCAATGTAAACAAGGCAATTCAGCAAATAATCTTTAAGTTTTTTGTCAAGTTAGTTGAATTTTCAAATTAGGATATATTCGTTAACATGTGCGGCTGTGTTAATGAAGAAGGAAAGTGAGAGAAGCAAACGGAGTCTCAAAATTGAGCGCAAAATATTGAGAGATGCAAGCAACCCTCTCGATATGGACTAATCAATGTAAGTGCTCGCCTTTTTGTTAAAGAAAAATTTTACTTAAATACGGTTTAAAACAGGTTTATCAAAAATTTCCGGTTAAATAAAGCTGCATTTACATACGTTTTGAGTTTTATTGAAGACAGTGCGAGCTCAGCAAGGTCGTCGTCCATAACTCCACTTCTCCGACTATCCTCTGTTTTATGGTTTCTTGAGGAGGGATGCTATCAGCACGGAGTTGGCAAAGATTTCGACATGCTAATGGGGCAGTCGACATTTAATACATAAATACATACAACAATACAACATAAAAATTATTTCCCCCACTAAAGAAAAATTCCTCTACTACAACCGGAAGTGCTACTACAGAACCAATACCATGATTAATTTCTCCTTTATTAGCTCCAACAAAGTGGCATACTGCTGCCGTGTTGTTACAACTTTACACCTGTGAAAGTCATTTAAAAGTACATATACTTCAAAAAATTCTTTTTATTTATATCACAATTTAATTAATATATGACTTACATTTTACAGCTTTTTTATTTGCTTCCTTTTAAATCCTCTTTTTATTACTCGTTCTAATTTTTGTCTGTTAGTCTAACGGCGTCGCAGAAAAATTGTGTATACGGTGAATGCTACTCTACGAATTTCGAATATGTGTTCGGAGCTATTCGAATTGTATGATTACAATTTCAAGCAAGCAAATGAAACTGAAAAGTGGATTGATAGTCGCGGGGCGGCAAAATTATTTGGTAGTTCATGGTCCGTTAGGCGTGGTGGCTACCAATTTTCTTTACTCCAAAGCATAGTATTAAGTTCGCGTTTCACATGAAATGTCGGACAAAATCCACACAAATTTCATTGCCGTGTAAAATGCATGACATTTCGTATGTACATACATATGTATATCCCGCCAAAGTAGTACTCAGACACGCCGTGAAAACACCGCCAGCCAAACTTTTTCACACCTATTTAAAATTGACTTGTCATTTAAAATTGAGGGAAATTTTCCAGTTTGTTCACGAGTGAAACGGCTGAGTTCGTATATTACGAAGATATGGTATTTTAAGGGGTTAGGAGTAGTCAGAGGCCAGATAAAATTATGATTTTCAATAATTTTTTTTGCTAATATAAAAGCATAGCATTAATACATCATGTTTCGACTCGTCTTTAGCAAAATTTCAAAAAATAATAATAATTGAAGCGGAGCCGCGAATAACGTTGTAAATGCCAAAATCGTTTTTTACAGGAAAGAAAAAAAAAATTTTTGGAGGTTTTGTGATTGTGTTTTGGTCCTGTATTTTTGGCTTGTCCAAAACAATGACATTAATAACTTATACGAAAAAAAATGTGGGAATTTTAATTTCGAATTATAAGTAAGCGGTCATTTAAAAAATGTTTTCAGTGGAAAAACGTTTCGTATCCCAAGCGCGACAGCAGTTAAAACGTTTTTCCACTATGCACAGCATCTATACTGATGGCTTTTAAAACGTTGCTCCATTGAGCAATACGGTTTGTAGGAACTCATTTAAAATGTTACTATCGCAAAAAAAATATTTATTTGTTTTTTTTTTTTTAATAAAGAGTATATTATACAATGCTTACAATTTATTTATTTATATTAATACAAAACGTTACTTCGGCATCAAAACAAAAATGTGTTCAAAACAGAAATGAAATTATTCCAAAATCTGTGAATATAGCTTTGAGCCCTTTTACACAATAACTTTCCAACCTATCTTTTTTGTTTACTTCTTTTTAAATATTAATTTCCGAATGTTTTCACGGTCACTTTTACATAAATAGGGCGAAAAACCATCGTGTAAGTGTGCTCTTTCAAGTAAAAGGTTTATATACTATCTTTATTTACTGCAGATCGATTTATAGAACTCCGCGTACTTCTCAGGCAAGTATGACGTCATTGCAAGGAGATCTTTTTTTTCTCATCACTTACATTAGTATGTATTCCTTTCGAAGTAGAGGCATCGCATAATTTTTCAAGTTTTTCGTTTTTTTTTGAATACAAATTATAGCATGGCCATGTTTCTGCTTTACATATTATGATTTTTTCGTAATCTTAGTATTTTGGATTATCAGTAGAAGTCTGAAGCCTTATTCTCTTTGATTTAACAAATCTTACCTGAAATGTATGGGAAATCATTTTTTGCACACTCTCTCTTTTCTACCGAACTGGCTCTGCAAAAAGTAGTTTACGGTGACGGTACGATATGAAATTGCGTTTTTAACTCTTCTTCTTCGAGGCTCACTCAATTCGATCAAAGACGATAAAAACCCCGTTTGTTCATTATAATTTTTTTCATAGAATTTGACAAAATAGTCCTTTATTTGACTAACACTAAATTTTTCGCAATTGAAATAGCAACGACAATCACAAACCTGAACAAATATAAAATAAAATTACAGCAAGTACACTTAAAACGTTTTACCACATTACTTGTTCTGGGGCGTTTTTTGAGGAATACTTTTGTTTGTCCTGGTTATATATGCATTTCCACTATTTTTAAGCTTTTTGTTTTTATTATCACTCCACTTTTCAACATTACATTTCCTTTTTGTACCTCTGTTACACTTATCAATTACCTTCGACAATTGCGATCGTATCATTTTGCGTGTAACTTACAACGTTCTTCCTCCGTGACTTCTTCTAATTGCTTTTTAATTGCCTTATGGTCCGAAATTTTAACTTATTTGATGCTTTAGAGATGCAAGAGAGTAATAGTACCGGATCTCTGCAAAAAAACACGTTTTTCAAAAAAAGGCTTTTAAAACGTTATTCAATTGTAAGGGTTATCGCTGTATGTGTGGAGCCCGTTTCGAAAGAAGTCCCTTGCGGTGGTCATCACAAGTCCTTGAAGATTCATCTAAAACCAATCGGATAAGAGAAATTAGTTTTATTAATAAATAATCTTGTGCCTTATTGAAACTTTTCTCTCAAAATTAACAATATGGCGACGTCAAAAAATTTTTTTTCAGATTTTCGAGAAAAAAAGCGAAAAAAAATTGATAAAAGAATGGAAATTTTTGAAGAAAAAAAATCTTTCGATCAGGCAAGAGTTTTTTATGTTTTTCAAAAGCAGTATACATTTTTATTGGAATCTACCAAGCGGTTTTTAAGTTACACTGATCACCACTTTGAAGAAACATAGTTTTGAGAAGAACACATTTAAATTTTTGCTATCGATGCTCCGGAGCGCCCGAGTGCCCTTTGTTCATTATTGAATAACTCGAAAAGTATTTCTCGGATGCCCTTCAAATTTTCACACAATATTTTTAAGATATTATACTTAAAGAAACATCAAATTTTTTGAAAATTCTGACTACCCCTCAACCCTTAAGCGAAACGTCTTCGCAAAGAGTGTAAGTAAATCTTCTTTATATATTTTTTTTTGTGGCGTTACCAATTCGGGAATGTAGTTATAAGTCTTCATCTCCATATGCAACAACTTGTCGTCGTCTGTAGCCTACTTTAAGCGCGAGCCTTACATACATACATATATGTACCTACATATGTGTAGCTGGTAGCTACATAAAAAAAAAAAAAGTTGCATGACGAGACAAAAAGGCGCGCCTGTCTATAGCGACCTTTAACGACACCAGTTGTTAAGTTATTGTTTGCAGCAGACGCTCTCAATGATGTTGCTCCATCACTTGTCAGCTTCAATATTTACCAACCACAACCACTGTTGAGTAGCTTTTATGGTAAAGGCCTTGCAGAATTTTTAAATCGTTTGCGACAGCCATTTTGTTTGGCAAATGGAATGATGATAGAAATACACTACCAAGCGTGCAAAGTCTTCTTCTAAATAGCTAATCCTTCACACTCACAAATAGTTTCTTTCTCTTCTGTTTAACCTAAGTAGGTAAAGAACTACACGATTTCAAAAGAAAATTCGCCAATTTTCAGTTTGTCTGGATGGTGTGGATGCTTTTGCCGACAGTTGCTATGCCATCCGAGTATACGAATAATTGGCAAGTTCTGTTTAATATACGCCCAGTCCTTTTTTTGTCATTGCATTCATAGATGGCATAAAGCATAAGGTTAAAGATTGTTGACGAGAGCGTTTCTCCTTGCCTTACTCCAGTTTTAATTATGAAGGATTCAGATTTATTTTGTATCATCATTTTAGGCTAATATTGTCACTTGCGAAGCGAATGAAAATATAGGCGAATTTAGCACTCTCGAATTGTGATATGCGAATCCCAAGCGAATTCGACCCAAATTTGCGTACGAGTGTCGAAAATGAATTTTCTTAATTGCCATTGGCGAAAAAACTACAAAGAAGTTGTTGAGACAGTTTTTAAGGTCCTCTTTGTTAACGAAGGTAACGGTTTAACAGGGAGCGGAAAATATGGCAATCGGTCGGTGCAAGGCCCGGAGAATTCGGCGGATGCTGAAAGATCTCCCATTTGAGCTCTTGGAATGCGGCTTTGACGACTTGTGCAACGTGGGGCCTGGCGTTGTCGTGAAGGAGTATAGTTTGACCATGTCGATGATGTCTTTTCAGTTGAATAGTTTCATTCACGTGGTGTAGCTGGGGAATGTAGAACTACTTGTTGACCGTGGAATTCTTTCCGAGCATTTCCCAGGGCAACATGCCCTCCCAGTCCCTTCAAACTCATATCATGATTTTCTTTGGATGAAGATCCGGCTTGACTCTCGTCTTTGGCGTATCTCCTGGAGCCACCCACTTCTTTCTTTGCTTCATAATGATGTATAGGCACCAATTATCATCTCACATGACGACTCGGTACAAAAAGCGCTGTATTTTTCGATGACGGCTTTTTTTGTTTTTCCGTTCAGCTAGTGAAACACCCAGACTCCTAGTTTTTCGGTAAATCCCATTGAATGAAGGTGAGTAAGAATAGTTTTATGCTTACAGTTCATTTTTCGCACCAATTTAAGACTACTTTGGCGACTTTACTTCTTCAAAACTGATTTGCGACGTTCTTCATCGAATTCAGAAGACCTTCCGCTGCGGGACGTGTCGTCGACGTCAAAGTCCCCATTTTTAAATTTGCAAACCAATTCCACGCTGTAGACTCGCTTATGACACCTTCTCCATACACGTCGCAAATGTCCCGACGGCAACTTTTTGACCTCGATGAAACGCGAAGAAGAGCAGATGTCGAAACTATTGATTTCTAATAAAAAATTAAATAACTCAAAAGTACAAATAACATAGTTTTGTAGAGCGGAAAGAGTTCGATCGAATAATTTCTTCCTCCTTGCCAAACAGCAAACAAATCGTTGTAAAAGTAAAGAAAATATAAAAACGTTAAATTTCAAGAGCCGATGTTGAATATGAACCACACCTAAACGTCAACGACACCGTTGGACTTCTTTCTTTGGGGTTATTTGAAAGAAAAGGTGTACGTCGATACGCCAGCAACAATTCAATAGCTAAAGGATGAGATAATTCGGCACATTTAAGGCATAGAACCTCAATTATGCCTCAGCGTCATCGAAAATTTGGACCATCGGATGGAGGTGTGCCGTCAAGACGGCGGCGGCCATTTGGCCAATATTTTGTTCCATGCATAATTCAGCCATACCAATATTATCATAATAAAGAGAAATGAAAATAGTTTTTTTAAAAAATTTTATTTTATTCAAAATCAACACCAGCCCTTGAAACTTAACCACCCTTTGCTTAGGGAAATCTTGAAACGTCGTGGGTGCATATTTTTAAGTAAGTAAGTAAGTTATTTTTAATAAGTTTAATGTCGTTATATATTTAAAAATAAAAAATAATGTTTTCAAAAACTTAAAATTTATCATTAATTTACTCGAAATCATAACAGCTAGAGCCGCATCAGATAATTGAATCATCGTGGAATATACTTTAAGACTGATCTTCATGACAAGTATTCAAAAACTTCACAATTTCAGCGTTTTTTTATTTCGTACAAACTTCCAAAGACCTGAATTTAGGTGGTTAGAAGAAGAAAATGCAATAGATTTTCGAGAAACAATTAAAAAAATTCAAATCAGTTTCTATTTTAAAGCACTTCCTTTGCAGCCCAAGTAGGCAATAATAAAATTCTACAATGCAAACAATAAATTTGTAAATTCAACAAATCAACTCAAATAAAATGCAATCACTCAAAAATTCTGTGGAAAGCGCATATAATCCCGAAATGGTTTGTGTACACAAATTTTATGTAATTAAACAATTTGGATGAATGCGATCTTTAATTTCAGCTTGCACTCAACCGCACATACATACACGCATACATATGTGCATACAGCTACGGGCATATGTATAAGTGTGTATGTGTAGGTAAGTCAGCAAAGGAAAGAATGAGGAACGCTAGAAAAAATAACGGAACTGAGCGCCATGTATTTGGCGCAAAAAAAACAACAACTGTAAGCAATCATATACAAACGCATAGACGAGTCAACCAGCCAGACAAATAGGATGCACGTGAGTAGACAGAGAGACAGACATTTCAAGCGACCGATGAATAAATGCACCTCAACTCGTCGATAGCTTAATTTTATAGTTCTTAGAAAAATTTGTCGACATAACGTCTACGACGCCAAACTCCAAATGGGCAATGGTGGCAAATAGAGCGATGTGCTTCGTACGAAAGCAGATACAAATTAGTCTACAGGGTCTTGCAAGCTTGAATTTCTGTTCTAGTAATGTTTTGTTTTGTTTGTGTTTTACTTTTTATAGAAAATCAACAATTTACTGAAGTAGGTCCGATTTCTAAAAAAGAATTTCTGTTTTAGTAATGTTTTGTTTTGACAGCTGTCACACTGAGGTGGCGTCTACTTTTTATAGAAAATCAACAATTTACTGAAGTAGGTCCGATTTCTAAAAAAAATATTATAAAAAAATTTAAAATCCTCTACGAAATGGTGAAAGATCTACGAAAACTATATTTTTCGAAATTGTAAATATTTTTGGTTATTATAATCGTCCAACAGAGCATGAAATAAAGCAGTAAATTGCAAATTTTGAGTTGACTGACTCAATGCAAGACATGAAAACACTATACCGGCAGTTCAATTGAAAATATTGGTACGAGTTGTTTTGCCCCTGGAAATACGGCGGCCTGTTGACGACGGCAGTGAGTCGCGCAGTTAAATTCCTTTTTCTAAGCAGTAAATAAAGCTGCGATTTTTAATCGAAAGCTGAAAACTTTATTGAAATCAATAAATTTACAATTCAATATAAAAATTAATAGACAATTTTTCTCTTAAACTTGTTTTATGCGGCGCCTATGCGCTTTCATAAACGGCTAAATAGAAAAGGAATTAAATTTGCTGCTATTTGACAGCTCTTGACTGGTGAATGAGAGAAAAACGGAGAGATGAGAAAATGCGAAATGGGTTGCCAAAGTGACCTATCGCAATAGCGGCAAATGAAAATACATTGAAGTATATACAACTTTAACAATTAAACGTCGTTTGCAGTATGCCAAGATATGCTAAAAAGGCCGTGTTTGGCCTATTGTTGGTGGTATAGTCATTGACGATACTTACTTATATGGCCTGATCAGGTATCACAATCCGCTACCGGAACAAATCTCGCCGGGCGCCTCTGCTTTGCGCGCGCTTCCTCTAATTTGTTACAATAAGTAATGGTAGGGTTCCCTCGACTTTGTCTTTCCATCGGAGGCCTAGTCTTCCCCCACGTCGTTGTCCTATAACTTGCCATTTGAACACCTCCTCTGCTGGAATTTCTGCATTTATATGCTCGACGTGACCCAGCCACATCGTCGTAAAGCTCGTACAGCTCGTGATTCATTCGGCGGTAGTAGTTAGACCGAGTATCGATACTCGGACCTCTTCGTGTTGGCGATAACTACTACCGCTGAATTAACTACTGACGATACTTGTTTTGAAAAAAACGCCACGACATGCCGCACTCTCAATTAAACAATTAATTTTTGCAAATGAAATTACCGGGAAGAGTAATTTCACGATATTCTGCCGCACTTAAGTCACTAAGATTGTACGACTTAACGCCTTTGAACTATTTTCTGTAAGGTCATCTCAAACATAGAGTTTATGTAAATAAACCATTAACAGTTGGAGCTTTGGAAGATAAGACTAAATGTCTACAAAAATTTCACCAAAATAATCAACATCTATTTTTTAAGCATGCTCGCGTGAGCCATTTAGATTGAAAATGAAATTTGGAAAGTCGAACGAAGAAGAGAATGAGAGATTTGGTAACACCTAAAACGTTCAGGCTAGAAAGCCCATTGCATTTAACACTCTGGAAAGTGAAAGGGTAGATAGTCAAGGAGGAAAGGAGAGAAGTAAAAGAAGAAAAAATATAGGATAGAATAGAGAAATAGACTTTGTTAGACAAGTGAGAATTTTTCGAATTCTTTGGTAAATCTGAAATTATCTTCCAATTTGAGAGCACGAATTTTACTCATTCTCATGACATCGGCACCCAAAATTCGCAGCCTTATTCTAGCAAGTGCTAGTGTACTCACAGAGCAAATGCTTAGTGCTAGCCGCCTCCTCTAAGCAAGACAGGCCTCGCATCGGGTGCTCAATGATTCCAATGGTGGTCATATGCTGCATTTTGTAATAATACCGACAATCAACCGAACGTATTTTCTTTGAAGTTTTATTGTAGAAGAAAGCTCAACAGTTTTCTGTTCGAGTTTGTCACAAAACGCTTTGCATTCTGCATGCGTTCTAGACAGGACCATTGCTATTTATGTAAATTGCATACATAATCGCTGATCCAATTCATAATTCCTGCAGAACTAATTTCAATTATTGGCTCTGATCCCTGTGGGGTAACCGCTTATCCACAGTTGTCCAATTCATTGAAAATTCCCCTGAACACCGCAGTGTCCTGGAGACCATATAAGAACAAGCTTATTTTTATTTTGTCTTGCAACAGAATTAAGCTTCTTCTTACATTCTTGAACAATCTTTGGAGTTCGCTTTGCATTCTCCAGAGCCTTTAGTCCAGCCTAACTGACCATTTAGGTTAGAGGTTTGCACTTCGACCTCATGGCCCTTTGGGTCCAACCTTTTAGCCGTTTAGAAGATATCATTTGTCATTCATAAATTGCAAACCGCCTACTGCATTAGTCAATAACAAGAGAATGAATTTCCATTTAAATTATGAACCTCAAAGACCCTGTATTACACACATTCGTGTATTTGTAAGCGGCAGCCGCATTGCAAGGGTAACTTGGGCATGGCAAATAGGTGACTGTTCGAAAGTTCGTTGCCAACTGCTCGATTATGAGTTCTAAAACTTATAAAGTAAGGTAAAATATTTTCTATTAGCTGGCGATTGTTTGAAAAGACTGCTCATTAAAATCTGAAGGCTTTAGGTGCCGCCTTTCGTAGGGCAGAAAAACTCAATATCTATCGCAGTTTGAAAAAGAAGCTCGGCCTTAAGCTGTCAAAATTGTGATGCACACAACTTATTTGTTACTATGCACATACATAAGCATTTACATACATACATACAAAACATACATACATACATATGGACATGCAAAAAATGGAAGTAACAAAAAAGTTGCTGCCATAAAAATCATTCGAGCAAATGCAAACGATCATCAAATGCACACTTTATGACCAAATATCAACAACACCATTAATATTATACAGCAGGCAGTAGCAACAACAACAACAACAACATGGCAATGGTAATTCTATTTCACAATCATTCATTATTAACTTCCTCGAAAAATCAAGTTTCTGATTCAAGCAAAATTTTTCGATACCAGTTGTTTGTCTCTGCCTCTAGGAACGTGACAAAAAAGAAGAAGCATTTCAGAATGATTACCGTAGGTAATGATTTTCTCTTTGCACTTGACTTGATAATTTACTTCATTATGGTAACTAACGCATGACGAGGTTGCATCAACCAACCGACGTCTTCATCAACGGCGGCGCTTCCTGTTTACGTGCTTGATTTATGAGTTATCAGCGCGTTGATGAGTTGATCGTTTAGTGCATCACTTGCGCATGATGCGACAGAGACAGCCAAAAACTGTGTGCATTCCCATTCTGAAATACGCTACTTCTACCACCAGTGCCCCTTCGTCTTTTGCCCTCAACCCCAACCTAACTAGGTATTGTTCTTGTTGGAGGCATTGCATTGCACTTCTCACGTATTCTTGGTACAAATACACACATACGCGCATGCAGATACGTTGCGTTCGCTGTATAAATAAACAATTAATTAATTAATTGGAATATGACAGCTGGTGATTGGTACGATGATTGCTCTTCGCAATTTTCCCTTACGCTACACATGAGTATGTGCATATGTATGTATACGAGTACCTCCATCTGTTAACTGCAGTAGGTGGATATATATGTATAACGAGTATTTACTTATGTATATACATCGGTTGTATGGTGTTTGAGCACAACTTAAGAGTAAAACCAATTAAAGCTAATTAAAACAAAATTTAATGAAACTCGACGAATTTTTAACACAACATTAACTTATTATATATCTATTAAAACATTCAATAAAATTTCCATCAGGTGCACTAAACTCCCCGACCCGACCCGGGTCCGGAAACGGTTGCATGCCCAAATCAAATCCGTATCCATGTTGACCAAACGGCATTAATTACAGTCTTCAGGGAAAAAGTGGTGTTATGTGGATGCTTATTGATTTCATGCTCAACTACGCTCCATATGCAGTAGTCCAAGGGATTCAGTTCTGCGGAGTTAGGTGGCTATAAGTTCGGTGTTATGTAGCCATGGAAATTTTCACCCATACAATCTTGTGCCGCCATCGTTTTATGGGAAGCAGCGGAGTCTTGCCGAAAGATGTGTGGACTGTCACCGCATACACTATCAATCCAGGGTTTCCCTACTATCTCTATGTAGAATCTCGGTATATGCAGCTGAATTCTTTGACATCCTTAAGTAAAGAAGTGTGGTGACACAACACATGTCCTTTGTTGCTCTTCGTCTTCTTCTTTATTGGTGGGATAACCCGCTTAACAAAGCGCGCCAGTCGTTTCTCTCTCATGCTAACCAGCGCCAGTTGGCCCACCAAGTGAAACCAAGTCTTTCTCTTCCTGATCTTTCCAACGCAGAGGAGGCCTTCCTCTTTCTCTGCTACCAGCAGGTACCGCATTGAATACTTTCAGAGCCGAAGCTTTTGTATCCATTTAGAACTAAAACAGTGACTACAACACCTAGAACTAAAACAGTGACTACAAATTTCGTGCGCATTACAACAGAAGAATCTGTAGGATTGGAAAATATTGGTCTGTCGTTTCTGCGGTTGGACCTTTGGCTTTGGTAAACATTTTTTCATCAAGCGCCTCAAGATGTTTAATTTTGTTTAGAAAACGTTTTGATCGTATAACTCGCTGTTCTCGAGCTTATACCGACATAAACTGTCTTCTGCGAATAACGGAGAATTTATACCGGAGATCTTCATGAATAACTCAACATATAAGACCCACACAAATATAATGTTAAACTCCCTCGCAAGGGTTCTCGCTTGCACTAGCTGAATAAATTCTGCATATGGGACAGAGTCAGAACGTTCCTCGTGTGTTTTGCGTTTTGCAACAAATTCTACATCGCCGCCTAATGCTTCTAATTCACGACGAACCTTATGAACAAATGAACGTACGCACTTAAAGAAATTGTAGTTTTATAAATCGGTATGATTTGAAAATATAGCGACGATAACTGCATGTCTCTTAATTTCTTGAGTTAACTTTAGTCCTCCACGACTTATCTGAAAAAGAGCGGAAAGAAAAATAATGGTTTCGGGAAGTTGTCCCAAATATTTGCATGTCATCAAATACCGAACCCACCCTGTGTACATTTATTATATTTGTATATAAAGGGTGAAAAACCAAAAATGAAGAAAAAGTTGCTTATAATAGCCGTCGCCCCTCGGCGGGCAATGGCAAACCTCCGAGTGCATTTCTGCCATGAACAAGCTTCTCGTAAAAAATATCTGCCATTCGAAGTCGGTTTAAAACTGTTGGTCTCTCTATTTAGGTCTCTCAAATAGGAGCAGGAGCTCGCCCAAACACCCAAAAGAGTGTACGTGCCAATTATATACATATATATGTATATATAATGGGTGATCAATTTAGAGGTATCGGATTTTAAATTGAAATAAAACAACGAAGATGTTGGTGGTCTCTCCACAAGTCCCAGACGGGAGATAAATTACTCACCGAAACGACGACGCAGTAAATCCATTGATTCACGAGTTGTGTGGAAAGTAGCGGCGTCTTGTTGGAACAAAATGAGGATCATGGGCTTCAATTTGCAGCATCAAATAGTCGTTTATCCACCAGCCGATACAACGCAGGAAGCGGTTGTTTTCGATGTATGTAATAGTTGTTCTTGAATGGCTTTGGCTTACTCTTCAGCCCAAATATGACAATTTTGCTTATTAACGTAGCCATTAAGCCAAAAATGTGCCTCATCGCTTAACACCATAACTTGGCCTGAGAGCGCGACGAGCACTTTTCACAGAGCGTCAAATTTCGTAATACTATTATACGATTTGTAAACGTTGTTGAGGTGTAAGACTTTCATGAAATTCCATGAAGATTTTCTAAAAATTTATGTATTTAATTTAACAGCAGGCACTCGTGATCTATCAAAACAAACCCAATTGTGAAAAGTACCTCCAATCTGATCACTCCTTATATATGTATGTATAGAATCCACATATGATAGGAAAGGATATCGAAGAAAAAATTAGCCCTTCGTAGTGTTTATTTATATGTAGACATCCAAGTTGATCAGAAAGTTCCCAGAACAGCCTCTAAGCGACGCTCTAAGTCAAATCAGTTGAGTTCTTTTTTTTTTTGTTTTGTTAGGTTGCCGCATCTGTGATTAAGATTTCCACCAGGATTTTACCACCATTGCTTGATTTTCGTAATACGTAGATACGCTGAATTGAGTAAATCTATCTCTGCACGTGATTTTGACTTTTTACGGTTCTACATAAAAATGGATTGGAATTTGCAACAACGAGTTTGTATTAAGTTTTGCGTTTAAAATGGATTTAATGGTGCGAAAGTCTTAGAAATATTTGGAAATTGTTTCAGTAATGATGATCTAAAGAAAAAAACCATTTACGAGTAGCAGTAACGCTTCATAAAAGATCGTAGGCCCATCGAAGATGACGAACTTAGTGCCAGGCCCTCGACATCGGAAACTGATGAAGACATCAATAAATTGGAAAAAAGTTGATCAATCACCGCAAATTAACCATCAGAGAGCTGGCAGAGAATATGAACATTGCTTCGGAATACGTTCAGGCCATTGTAGTTAATGATGCAAAATTGGTCCCAAAGGAACTGAATTTCATGTAAAAAGGATACCGGGTTGATATCGCCGAAACCATAATTCCCAAGCTAAATCCGATCTAACATTCATCAAACGTATCACTACTGGATACGAGACATGGAATTTTAAGTACTCAATCCAGATATCACACAAATGAGTGAAGAGCTCCGAATGAACGAATACCAAAAAACACGTGATTTTCAACTAAAAAAGAAAGCGGTGCTCACGATTTTTATGGTTTACAACGGCATTGTATGCAACAATTTTTGCCAGAAGCTCTTACTGTTAATAAGGACTATTATTTGGATGGTTTGAGATATTTACGTGAAGGAATTAGTCAAAAAAGAAAGAATTTGTGGGACAACAATTCGTGGATTTTGCACCATCAGAACGCACCGTGTCACAATGACATCAATATCCGTGTATTTTGGACCAAAAATAAAATGAAAACCATCCAACCCCAACGAATTCACCTGATATGGCTCTCTGGTATTTTTTTTTCTGTTTGTTCGACTCATAAAACCACTACTGGGAATGCGTCGCGTTTAACAGTTGAAAGGGAGCAAGACAAGTACTCTGACGATTCCACCGAAAATAAACTTCTCGAAATGTTTCGAGAGCTGCTCATAAAAACCATTTGCCGTTCGGAGTCGGCTTGAAACTGTAGATCCGTCCATTTATGGAACAACATCAAGACGCACGCCCCAATTAGGAGGAGGAGCTCGACCAAACATCCAAAAAGGAGGTAAGCACCAATTATATATGTATATATATCAAAAGCACAAACAGACTATTTACAACAAACAGATGTAAGTAAATAAACATTTAAGACCATCAAAATAATTGCACTGAGTCACCACAAGCTTGAGTAATACTTTGCGTTGATACGCACAAAATGCAACCAACCCAGTGTTTGAGTGATTTTAGCGTTTATAACAGCAACAGTAGCAACAACAAAAACAAAGCACATGTGCACGGCAATCGATAGTCCCACTAAATTAAGAATATGCAGGCAAAGTTGCTTCCGGAATTTTTACCCAAATCAGCCACAACCCGGCTCTCCCCTTCCAACCAACTCAGTAATTAGTGCACACACCCGTCCATCAAATCAATCAAAAAACTAAAAATCGAATGAAATGCTACAAATTCCGTATTGTCAAAACAACGCAACAATTAGTTTACCAAATTACATGCAACAACAACCAAAAGTATTAAAATAACCAGAGTAGCGATCACCAATCAAGAACACATTGATGCCACGCTATCAGACTTTCCTAATGCATGTGAATTGTTTTATTTTATGCGTTGGATGCGAGTAAATACATGCATACATACATAAATATTTGCCTATCATTAGCATGTATATGTATGTGTTCACATGCAATAAAAAAAATCGGGCGCATAATACGTTCACCTCTGTCCCACAGCCGTAATCGATCCGTATCCGCATACATGAGGTTACAATAACATGACATCGCATTCCAATACACACAAGACACACTCACACACATGCTTGTACACTTCCAACGGTCGAGTAGCGGGGCGGCGTAGGCAAACCAAACATGCTCCTGCTGTTCTGCTGCATATTAATGGGCCAAATGGATCATCATCTTTAGTATAGGGATATAAATCGCGCAATAAATAGCTGCATCATGTTTGTAGATGTGTGTATACTTATATCTACAAAAGTATGTACATATGTATGTGCTTAAATCATTTTTAGGAAAACTGTACGTCAGTCTGCCTGTCACTTTTGGAAAATTGCTACGAGTAGTCCATCTGTAGTATTTTATTTTATGCTTATTTGGCAGTACTAACTCAAACCTGAAAACTTCCACACAAATACACACATATGACATACACCCACCCCAAATGCGAAACGGCATCTGCATCTGCATTCCAACTCCAACTATCAGTCTAAACACGAGTTGTTTTTGTTGTGCTCAGAGAACCGTGTGTTTTATTTCAATTCGGTTGAACTGTTAAATCAACACACCATGGGGAGTACATCTCGTAAATTGTCAGTGATTGCCACTTTCGTACGATTGCTACCGCCTCAATTCCCAGCTAACAGCTCCACCAGAATCAGCTCATACCCAATGGATCGATGAAATTTCTCAATGTCGTTCCAGAAATGCGTAGCAAAGCAATTCACAACCAAGTGTCAGTCAGAAATTCTGGAATCCGAAATAGAGCATTTTTCAGCGTCACTCAAGCTGTGAATCGATGTACTTTTTTATAATACACACATATGAGCATCAAATTTGCAAAAAACAAAAAGCACATATGTGTGCATATACCCACTCAATAAAAAATAATTAATAAAGGCTTTCGAGGTCATTGTTCCAGCTTCATAACAGTTGCGTTACGAAAACTTACCTCCGAGCACCGAGTTCAATTTAGATGGTAAACCTACTGGTAGATCCAATACCCAGTTACCTTCAGTAAGACACTAAAGCTCGTTTGTAAAAATTGTCTTAAATAAATAAAGGTGTTAGTCATAATATCTCGGGTTTACACGTACAACCAACTCGTGAAATTTGTGAAAATTAACCATCGAAGTGAGTTTTAAGGAAAAAGTTTAAAAAAAATCCTTATCTCGGACCACCAAGATCACGTTTGTCAAGGATTGCAGCTTATTACGGAAACATACCAGTATCTCAAGAATAATTTATGGAGCTGAATGTTAAGACTTAACAAATCACTTATGAGTTTTAGTAGGCCCTACTCAAAAATGTCATGGACCATTTCTTCAAAAGGAGCAATCAATCAATCAACCTGTATTTTATTACACCTCTTTCATTAGTAGATCACTTGTAGTCTTATTGCGACTTCAAAAAGCAGCTGCTCTTCACTTAGTTAAAAGCTTCAAGGAGTAGTGTTAGATTGCCCTGACCGAATGGTAGAAGATATCATCAAAATAAATGATTCAATAATAAAAGGTTTGCTCAGTAAGCAGCTTTCTCTGTACGTTAGGTGTCCATGCCGTGAGGCTTGGGATTGCTTCGAGCCCTTTCTGCAGAAGCTCTTTTGAGGACGAGGTGAAATCATCTCAGTATCTTCTTCTCAGCTACCCTGCTCTCGTCGGGCTAAGGTTTAAACATCTGGGCTCTTCCTTTTTCACTTCACCGGCGGATATTGCGGGTTTAAATGTCACACATCTGATGAAATTCATCAGTAGCTTGAAGCGGCTAATAAAAACGTAAATCGCCACTGTCGGTCGTCATCCCCCTTCTTTCTGTTTACCAGCTGTCAGGTTCCTCCCCCTCTCCCTTTCCCCTCCCCTGCATGGTATCACAATAGACAAATTTAAAATTTCTGTTCAAGTGGGCGCCTCGCAAGGGCAACCATTTAACCTAACCTAAACAGCTTTCTCATTCCCTCTTCTCAAATCGACTCCCTTAATAAGACACTGGGTAGCTAAATTTGTAAGAAAAACATTTCGTTTCAAAAGGATGGGCTTATGAGCAAGAACTTGCTCGGTATATTCAGCATCAAAACGATATGGACTACATCCTGGCATACCGCTTAAATCAGGATATCATATACGAGTATTAGAATACTTTTTTGGGACAATGCGCGGGAAAGATGGATATTCTGAGCAAGTTGCCGAAATATTTGGTTGGGGATTAAGTTCGAAGGATTTTTAACGAAGACTTCTATTTAAACAAAAAACTATCATTATATCAATAAGTTAATCAATAATATATTCGCCCTTGCTGTTTACAATCTCTTCTCACTTCTCGACCAATTTGTTGAGGCCGTAAAACTCGCCTGATCTGGTGTCAAAGAAGTTGATGAGCCAGTTTTTAAAAACCTCTTTGTTATCAAAAATATGGTAATCGACCGGTGGAAGAACCGGCGATTACGGCGGATGCTAAAGGACCTCCCATTTGATCTCTTGGAGTAACGACTTGTGTAATATGGGACCTGACGTTGTCCTAAAAGAGTATGCTTGACCATGTCGATCAGGTCTTTTCAGTCGAATAGCCTCATTCACGTGGTGTAGCTGGGCAATGTAGAGCTCCTTGTTGACCTTGTCATTCTTTTCGAGCATTTCCCAGTGCACCATACCCTTTCAGCACCACCAAACTCATATCGTGATTATCTTTGGATGAAAATCCGGGTTGAGTCACGGGTTTGACGTACATATCTCTTGAAGCCACCCATTCCTTTCTTTGCTTCATATTGATGTAAACGCACCATTTATCATCTTCCTTGACGATTCGATACAAAAAGCGCTGTGTATGACCGCGTGTTGCTCGATCGCGGGCGAGATGCTGGCAATTTGAAGGCGACTTTCTATGCTTTTCTCGTTGAGCTCGTGAGGCACCCAGGCTCCCAGGCACCCAATTTTTCCGTAAATCTCATTGAATAGAGATTATTGAGAATCATTTTCTGATCGCAGTTCAATTTTTCCGCCAATTCAGGACTGGTTTGGCGAACGTTCTCCTACAAAACTGATTTGAGTCGTTCTTCATCGAATTCAGAAGACCTTCCGCTGCGGGACGTGTCATCGACGTCAAAGTCGCCATTTTTGAACTTTGCAAACCGATACCGTGCTGTGGGCTCGCTTATGATACCTTCTACGTCGCAAATGTCCCGGTCTGCTTCGCCAGCTTTTTGACCTCGATGAAAAGCAAAGAAGCAGATGTCGAAAATGTTGATTTTTGCCCCCTGGATATTACATTTCTAAGCCTCAAAACTAATAACAAATTAAATAACTCAATCTCTCTCAAACTCTATCGAAAAAATACTTAAATACCCCTTTGTCAAGCAGCAAAAAAATCGTTGTAAAATAAAAGAAAATATAAAAATGCTATGAACCTATTCCCCAACCCAATAATTCTAATAAAAAATCGTAGCCTTTGAGCTCATTTAATTTTATGCGATAGATACCCCAACACAGAATGAACTTAAAGAATTTTAGGAGCTTGAGATATTTAGCATAAGTAATCCCTGGGACTACCATTACATATGTATCTGAAAAACTGATTTGAAGGAGCAAAATTATCGTTAGCCTTTCGTTGCCCAACTAGTCATCATTTGACAACGCGCTTGGAGAAAATTAGACTCGCTGCAAGCAGCTTATTCGGTGGCACGTGGTCAACGGCATGTAAATATGTTTCTTTACAGATGAGAAAAATTTCATTGTTGAAGAAGTTTTTAATAAATAATTAGTGGAGTGTCTGGAGCGTTAAAAACATTAAAACCTAGGATGTCTTAGGGACTGGATGAAATTAAATTATCTTTGCGAAAATGTGTTGTGAATAACATAAATAATAATCTCTACCTATTTAAAAGTTGTGCATTTGATTTTTAAATAGCAAAAATTTGTGATTACAATAACTTATGTGCTATAATGCAAATAACGTTGTAGAATTTATTTTTTTTTGTAACAGAAGTGGAAGCAACTGAAAAAATTAATAGATTATGGATAATTAAATGTTAAACAAGAAATATTATGTAAACTATTTGCTTATTTAAATAAATAGCATACAAAAAATAAAAAATTGTTTTCTGTTATTATAGCATAAAAGTAAAATCGTATTAATTATTAAAAACAAAAAATTATGAAAGAAAAAAATTAATTAACAAAAAAATTTGCCTATTGAAAAATTTACATTTTTTCAAATATCATCTTCAATTTCACTGATGTTAATCATAGGCGCTACATTTAGACCGCTGTCGTCGTTGCACTGTAGGCATGCTACACTGCAGTATAATCCACTTTTTCGGCATCCGCATGCAGCTCCACATCCTTTTTTGCAATTGCAAAATAACATTTTTAATAAATTTTCCGGAGCAGGTAATTGATTCGTAAATATTGGATGATAGGTATTATTGGAATAGTTCCATCCCCAATTTTCGATGATTAAATCATTCCCTAACCACATCTGGATTTTGTAGGTAAACCCGTTTTAAGTGTTCAAATGCTGCATCAGATGTGGGAGGTAACGAAGATAAAAGAACATTTGTGCCTTTGGCAGTTGCTTTGATGAAGGAATTGAACTTGAATGTATTCAAATCTGTCATTTTTGCCGAAGCACCATACAGTTCCAAAATACATGTCATACCAGCTTGAAATATATTATTTGCATCTTCATGTACATTTTTAAATACTGCTGCTGAGTCATGTAGATCATTCCGCTTCTCAAAATTTTTGATAAACTTAATTTTTCCTTTATTGTAAAACGCAGAAGTAGTATCACAGCCCTTGAAAGCATGTAAAAATAGAACATGTTCTTTACATGCTGGTAGAGATTTTTCTAAACTTTTCGATGAAAATATTTATTGGTTAACTTTGCCTCGGGATGGTTTTAAAAAATATATTTCACGATCAGTAGGCGCCAATGCCGTTAACATAACCAAGACGTCAATGTCTTCAGAAATTACAACAATATTTTGAGATTCTAAACTAATTGCTGTATCAACAATTAATTTATCTGCATCGCTTTCCGCTTGGCATGTAAAAATATTGTTATCAGCTAATTTTATTCTTAACATTTCGATTAGGCGAGATTTATTTTTTTTATTCGTTAGAAATTTATCTTGAGCGATTTTTAACGGCATATTTTCATCAAATTCAATATCTGTACTTATATTTTTTAGTGCGCGACGATTCCTTTCAGCAGATTTAATACCGTCCTTCTTATATCCATCAAATACCACGTATGCGTTATTATAATTATTCCTCAAATATCTTACGTAAAGTTCGCATATCATTTTGAATGCTTCATTTAATTGCCATTTGCAACGATATAACAACATGCCTCCATCAATAACATAATGAACATTTTCTAAGCTTTTCAAATTAATCTGAATTTCTGGGAATAATTCGTAGAAAGTTGATTTTTTTGTCTTTCGCAGTTGGCCATCTTCAAACAGAGCAAGTGGATATGGTGCCAGTTCATAATTCATATGAGTTTTTAGTTCATCATCTGTTTTTTTCAACACATAAATACGTTGAAATAGCAACAATGGATCAACGGGAATAACATTGTCATGCATTTTTATTTTATTATTTTTAGCCAATAGAGAATTTATTTTATCTTTCCTTAATAACTTCAATTCGCGTACATTTTTCCCTTTGATTTTCTTCATAACTTTTAAGCCTTCTTCAAAAGCATTGTAACAATTTATACTTTTATCACCGGTAATTCCAGTGGCAATTGACATAATTGCATCTGTATCAGGAAAAGGACTGTGTTCTTTGAAAAAATCTACCAATCTTTTTACATCGATACCATCCCTTTCTATTCTAGCATCTGTAGAATCACTGTGTTGATGACTTTTATTGAAAGATATGTCACAAAAATTGTCTATGCTTTCAATAATATCTTTACTATAAATAACTCCTCTGATCCATTTATAAACTACACTTTCAGTGGCACCTCGGTTAAAAGGACCCCCTTTGATGCTCATTCCTTTCATTAAAGTCTGCTCAATAGTCTAATCACTTGCAATACCAGAAAAAAAAAATCTGATCGCCTAGATGTGAAATATCCTGTTGTATATTTTTCGAACTCTGCTGGATCCATTTTAACCTGTAATTCCTTGATATCCTGCAGATAAATTTGTGCAGCCTTCCCTATTACGTATTAAAAACATTCACTCAACACGTGGCACTTATAACTGAACTAGCCAGAACAAATTCATAGTACGCCGCAGCTGCCGTTCCCCTCTTCAAGTTGGACTACCCGCTTAAGGTCTCTTCGAGCCTTCAAATAAAATGGAACGTTAGGAAGATGTTTGTCTTTATCTATTTAAGTAAAATTTAACGTAGAACTAAAAACAAATTATTTCCAACTAAATATTATGCTCCAATATATTAATTTTTCATATTTTTTTGTTTAAACAATGAAAAAATTAATTGCACAATATAAAATTGGTAGAAGTTACAATTTAGAGCATACAAAAGAAAATCCTGTTGGTTACATGGCAATTCATTCAGTCCCTATGAGATCCGAGGTCAAAACCCCCGGGCGCTCCACTAAATACGACAGAATCATTGCTAAAACTTGTAATGACGCAAAAAATGTTGTTCCAAAGGTTCAGGCGTGGTCACCATCCAGCCTCAGTAATGGTTTGCTGGGGAGTATCTTGTAAAGGCGTTACATCTCTTCATTTTTGCGAAAAAGGGGTTCCAACCGGGGCAAAAGTGGTGATCTTAGACGGCATGGTGAAGCAGTTGAGCAGTATTCTCTTCAATAGAGAGCATTTGAGCAAGATTCCGCTCCATCACATAAAGAAAACTATATTCCTGGGTATATAGCCGCAAAAGATTGGCCGCCTAGAAGTCCATACCTGAATTCATTAGACTACAGTTTGTGGTCAGAATTCGAGAACATGGCCTATCGAAGACCTCACAATCACAGTTTTTTTAATACATATATGATTAAATGAAACTAGAAAACTAAAAAAATAATTATTATTTTATATCTGTTTTTTTATTCTTTCATTATTCCACATAGGCTTCAACAAAACTTTTAAATCTTATTCTATTAACCGCTGTTCTCTTTACGATATCCCACGTTTGGTTGACTGTTTCTAATTCAAAAAGGTTAGAACGCCTCCAAGTATTTCGTGGACGACCCAGTCGTCCGTGTCCTTGTGGGTTCCATTCCAACGCTGTTGTGTTCATGCTTTCCTTATCCTTTTTGAGAGTGTGCCCCCTCCATCGCCATTTACGACCTCTTATCTCTTTTTGGACTGGATCTTGCTGGGTGATCTGCCACAAGTCCGTATTTCGGAAAGTGTTCGGCCATATCTTCCGTTTCATATCTATAACGGACTTAACTTGTAACAGAACGTATGGCAGAACTAAGTATATATCTACAGCCTACACTACTTAATTAGTCATTTGCCAATTTTCAATGTAGCACCGCAAAAACGCATAAAAATTCATCTAAAAACGAACAGTGCCAAATAGCAGCTATGAGAGTAGTAGCAGAGCAATTTCACTAGTAGTGATCTGACCGACTCCAAGTTCTTTGCTACTAACTCCAACTACAGAGAGCACCTAAAATTTGTTTGACTGTTGCTCTGAGCTACTAGCAGTAACGAAACGTAGCTTCGAGCGCAGCAAAAAAGTTGGTCCCGCGTTTTTGCCCTACCTGCTCTCCTGTTTATTTCATCTACTCATTCATCTATGCAAGTTGAGAGCAGTAGCGAGAGCTATAATTAAAACTACGAAATAGCGGAGCAATTTCAATCACTCATTATATAGAATATGAAGTTGGCTCCTCCATAAATTACTCTACTGTAATAAGCGCGAACTAACTGCCGATATGCCTGGCATAAGCACGCTCGCCAACATCTTATCTTACTATGGTCAATTCATAAAAGAGCAGCATTTTGTGTATCTAAAACTTCATGCATAAAAACATCTCAACCATCTGCTTGCTAAATAAAACTCCGATTAAGCCACCAATCAGCAAACAAAAACGTAATTTCTTTTTACTTTTGTATGCGAATACTGACTTTAAAGCGTGTTACAATAGAGTAAAAATTATAAAAAAAAAACGTTTGCTCTGGGCTGATAACATTTTAATTCCTTTGAAGCAAAAATTTCACGCATATAAATGAAGTAATTTTCACGGGACGTCGAACTCACTCACTCTGACACACTTTGGCAATTGTACTTTTATAAAATTAAGTAGTTCCTGGCGTATCGATGTAAATGCAGGCCGCAGGCAGGATTTTGAAAACAACAACGCAACAACAAAAACTCTACGCAACAATAGCTTATGGAACAAAAGAAGACGCAACACTTTGCGGCTTGTTGGTACTTGCGATGGCAGTGGCATAGGTAGGGTTGCAACTGATTACCATAAGGCTTTATAACTCTCTTGTACATGTATGTATATGTAGCTATGTTTGAATGGGTATGTGTGTGTTTGTTTGCATGCAGTTGTTTGCGGTTTTGTTGCTAACAATTGTTATGCTAATACGAAATTGGATTCGGCTTTGAACTGCTCCCACACATATGTATATATTTTTATATAAATGTATGTATGTGCGTTGGCAAATCCTGAGCTAAGAAAATGGACTGTGTGAAACTACCGAACAGGAGTGATTAACCACTTGCACATGTGGGGGAATGCAACAGAAAGAAGTGTGGGTAAATCCTGTGCAAATGCTGACACAGAAGGTAAACGCAATTGTTCATACAGTGATAAGCAACAAGATGGCAGGTGACAAGTGACATGAGACCCAATTGGCATCAGTTTTTCTCCAAAGAAAATTATTTATAATATAGGGGTATTCAATAGGGGCATAACATAACTGCATAATATTGCAGGGCGCAATCGGAGAAGTTTCGACCAAAGGGCTGCATATTTTGAGCTAATATGATATTGTGAGAAATTCGCCACAAAGCTAACTGAGGGATTTCCAATTTCTTCGAACGTTGCAGAATCTGGTTTTAACTGAAGCATTTACGGCTGCCTCATTTTCGGTACTTCGTCTGGTGCAGAAATATTCAATAGTGAATATGTACTTCCTGACATCAAACAAACAGTCGGAGCACTCTCGTATCGACACCCACGTCACTGACAGTTATGATGTTGAGGTTATAAAAGAATTCGTTTACCTAGGATCCAGCATTAACACCGACAACAATGTCAGCCTTAAAAACCAACGAAGAGCTTGCCTCGCCAATAAGTACTATTTTATATTAAGTAGGCAAATTATTAGTAAAGTTCTCTCTCGACGAACAAAACTACCACTCTAAAAGGCTCTCATCATGCCCGTCCTAACGTATGGTGCAGAAGCTTGGACGGTGGCGATATCCGATGAGACGTCAGTTGGAGTGTTTGTGAGAAAGATTCCGCGGAAGATTTTTTAACCCTTGCACATTAGCGATGGCGAGTATCACAAGCGATGGAACAATAAGCTGCATGAGCTTTTCGACAGCAGAGACATAGCGCAGGGAATAAAGATCCAGCGGCTTCATTAGCTGAGTCATGTCGTCCGAACGGATACATACGCTCCGGATCTGAAAGTATTCGATGCGGTACCGGCTGGTGGTACCAGTGGAAAAGGAAGAGCTCTTCTGTGTTAGAAAGATCAGGGCTTGGCTTCACTTGATGTTTCCAACTGGCGCCGGTTAGCATGAGAAAAAAACGACTGTGCACTTGGTTAAACTCGGCCAAAAAAGAGGAAGAAGAAGAAGAAAAATAATATGTACTTATGTATACATTTCTTTCCGGGATGACGCCCGTGAAGAGGGAATTCTTACGTGTACTGCCATACCGGGATTGGAATAAGACGTGATTAACATTTTCTTCCCTCTTCGTGCAGAGTTGGTAGTTTTCAGAGCTCTTATGGCCAAATCTATGTAGGTATTTTCGATTTACCCCGTGCCCAGGAAGGAATTGGGTCAAGTTGAAATTTATTTCTCCATGGTACCTTTCTATTCACTTCGTTTCGCCAAAGGGCGATCGAATGACGATTTTCTTCCATTCAAGAATAACCATTACATTCATTGAAAAGAACCGTTTGGTGCGAGGAGTCATTGGAAACTATATTTTTTCAAAGACGACGCTGGCGCCAATGTAACAATGTAATGGCGCGAACGTTATCTCAGTATTATAAACGTGCAATGACTTTTTGATGCCGGAAATCGAAGCCCGTGATCTCCACAACAATTGGTTCCAACAACTTGCCATATAACCATACAGCCCGTGAAATAATGGATTTACTGCGTAGTTGTTTCGGTGAGCAATTTATCTCTCCTCTAGGACCACCATTGGATTGATCACCAAGATCGTGTGATATCACACCTTTAGACTTTGAGGGATATTTGAGGGATATGCAAAGTCTAAATATTTTTTAGATAAACCAAGCTTCGATTGAGGCATTGTAAGCCAACAATACTAAAGTTTTTCACGAGACACCGACCGAAGTTCTCTAGCGAGTCATCCAAATTAGTGTTTACGTATGCACAAATTACGACGCAGTTCTAGCCAACATTTGAAAGGGATTAACTTTAAAAAATAAATGCCATAAATGGTTCTACACGCAAATAATAAAGATTGCCCAATCAACTTGAATTTTCGTTGATTTACTTAAATTTAAAATCCGATACCGCAAAATTGATCATACTTTATAAAGGACCGTGTCGTGGAATATTATATTTTAAGATTTAAAACATTTTCTCACAAAAAAGTAAATATTTTTACATTTACAATGTGAATGCATTCGAAACACAATATTTTTCTTTCAGCCTTGAGAATAGTTGCGCTGTTTCCCTTTTTAATAAAAATAGAGTAAGCTTTAAATGCGAAAAGAAATTTCGAGTGATTCTAGCTGTTGGAAGTTATGTCAGTGTCATGAGTCAGACAAATGTTCGGAAGTATTACATATGGAAAAAATACTCCACAATCCAAAAAATATATATTGTATATTTTTTAATTAACGAGAATTCCGAACCTTTTGGAACTTGTTCTTTGTAATTTTAATTTAAAATTAGCTATGAAAAAGTAGAAAGAAAATAAAAATTTGGAAATGTATTTTTTTAAATGTTTATATATTTTTTTAATTTTTTGTATATTTTTTACAAAGTTTGAAGCTTTGGGTCATATATATTTTATTTTTTATATTTTTTTAAATTTTTTTTAATTTTTTGTAAATTTTTTACAAAGTTTGAAGCTTTGAGTCATATATGTTTTATTTTTTATATTTTTTCATATTTTTTTTTTGTTTTTTTTTTTAATTTTATTTAATATTATTTTATAATTTTTGTAAATTTTTTAAAAAGTTTGAAGCTTTGAGTCATATAGTTGTTGTGGTAGAATGCACTATATTTCACAAAAACATAACAAGAAATCCTAAATCCAAAAAAACAAAAAGTTAAAACCTTTGTTGCGCTCCTATTATTTCGAACACAGGTGTATGTAAGTATTCCTACAATTTTTGGGGATAATACATTCTTATCTACATACATAACAAGCAATTTAGACCACCCAACTGCAACTGCGGTAGATCATCATCAGTAAACTAAAATGCGTTAAAATTTCGAAATCATCTTAATCGTCTATACGAAATTCGGAATTTTTATACAAATGTCGCATTGATGTTAAGAAAATTGCATGCGCTCGATTGCATCACAATCAGGACACGCTCATCTCCAATAACATAGAATCAGCACAATGGCGAATAAAAAGTATCTGAGCAATCGATCAACCGCGTTAAGGTGGCCACCAGTGCAAATTGCATAAAAGCGGACCTCTCGTACAATTAAGTAGTTCATAGGCCAAAGAGCACAATGCCTTATACCCCAAGCGGGGATTTGTTTTGGCAGCTACGCAATAATCCCTCACCAAATGCAAGGTTCAAAAAATAAAGGAGCATTCACGAGCAACTGCAACAATTGCCAAAGAATTACCTAATGGCAAGCATTTGAATTGTGTAGAGACTAGGGTAACAAAATGCCATTCTCTTTCACTCACAAAAGTGCATACGTACATATGTATGTATGTGCAGCCATAGCAAGTATCCACGGATAAGCATTCTGCCCTGACAGGCACCCGTATAAGTATCTTAAATCATAAAGCATATGAGACGAATGAAAAAAAGAAATCGGCTAATCTGCTCTTGCAAAATTTTCACGAATTCTCGCGAACAAAAGTTTGAGTCAATCGTTATCATAGGCTATGGATTTCTTTAAGATTCGCAACGACAGGCATTATAAACGTGGAAGTATACGGTATGATGCCACCGTTCAGAATTCTGTGTAAATTCGTCCTTTAAGTTTGGCTGTCAATTAAAAAAAAATGTTTATAACTGCGCATGAGTTTATTCACGCAACTATTATTTGCAACAGCCTAACGTAGTCGGCGGCCGCCGTAGCCGAATGGGTCGATGCGCGACTACAAAATTAAGAAAAACTTTTTTTCTAATAGCAGTCGCCCCTCGGCGACAATGACAAACCTCCGAGTGTATTTCTGCCATGAAATAGCTCCTCATAAAAATATCTGCCGTTCGGAGTCGGCTTAAAACTGTAGGTCCCTCCATTTGTGGAACAACATCAAGACGCACACCACAAATAGGAGGAGGAGCTCGGCCAAACACCCAAAAAGGGTGTACGCGCCAATTATATATATATATAACGTAGTCGGAGGATAGTTCCATATGTAGAAGTCCACGCAAGTGGGGAAAGTTACTGATCACCATTCAGCTAGGAGTGGCCAGGACGATTCTTCTACATATGGTTCAAGCAGCTCACAACGGCCGGGATTAGCCCACGTATCCTCTGGGTAGCTTCCGAAAACCCGTTCGAGAGCGAGCCAACGTGAGAAGGCGAAGTATCCCATAATAGCTTGTTGTGCACTGCATTTGGGACCCGTCATGTAAAAATCTGCCCAATGAAAACAGCAACAAAGCCTCGGATGAAAACTTCCTGTACTGATGGCGACCCCTGCAAACGAACTAAGGATAACGACTTGAGGGCATGCACCTGGAATGTCCGGTCCCTTAATGGGGAAGATGCCTCTGCCCGACTGGTTGATGTTCTCGTTAGAGTAAAGGCTGACATTCAAGAGATACGATGGACGAGGCAAGGCAGGAAAAACTTAGGGCCTTGCGACGTCTACTATAGGTGCCATTTAAAGGAGCGCAAATTCGGCGTTGGATTTGTTGTGGGAGAGAGACTTCGTCGCCAAGTTCTGTCTTTCACTCCGGTGGACGAGTATCTTGCAATAATCCGCATCAAAGCGCAGTTCTTCAATGCACCCACGCCCCGACGGAAGAGAAGGACAATGAGACCAAAGAATCTTTCTATGAGCGACTGGTACGTTCCTATGAGCGTTGCCCCTACCAGGACATACAAATCGTGCTTAGAGATTTCAACGCCAGGTTGGGCAAGGAGGGAATTTTTGGTCACACAGTCGGAAAATCCAGCCTGCACAACGAAACATCCGGTAACGGACAGAGACTGATCGACTTCGCCGGGGCCCGAACCATGGTAGTCTGCAGCACCAGCTTCCAGCATAAGAAGATACACCTGGCTGTTTCCTGATCGAAAAACGCGCACGAAATTTGGTATTTGTATTTAGACCCAGTATACGCAAGACGCAATTGAGCGTCAAGATTTAAATATGTCTAGCGAAATCGGACTATTGGTTAGTGATAATGAAAAGAATAAACACTTTGAAAATCAAAAACAAGATTTAAACAAATTGGTTTACTGAAGCTCAGTTACTTAAATTAGAAACCTCAAAAAATATTAATTAGACCTGCGAAGTCGGTCCATCCGCAATAATGCTTTATGCAGCAGGACGTCGAACGTCCCTGTGTATTAACCTTAACAACTGGGTTAGGTCAGTGAAATGTAACCTTCGGAAGTCACTCTGGGGTAGGAGTCACCCCACAAAATATTTGATGATTATAATTTGTTTATTTCGAGCATCTCGAGATATACTGTTAGCTGTATTTTAGCAACGCCGATTTACTCTTCGAACTCATGCAATAAGTCCTCAGTAGTTGGTGCGCACCGAATTTATGCAGATCTAAAAAGTGATTGTGTGAAATTTACTTTTTCCGTATACACTCAAGTATTTAAATACTAATCGAAGTTAAGCACTTAAGTACGTGTTTTAGATTGTTAATACCACCTAAATGATCGTGGAGCCATAAAATAAGTATTAGCGGCAATTAAAAGTGACATTCGGTGTCAAAGCGCATTAATTCGAAATCGAAATCATCCCACCACAATTTCCATATTTCCACGGCATTCTACATAGGCACACATATCAACATGAGGGTGTGTTACGAAGAGAGCTGGCTAATATTCAAATAAATCCATTTAAAATTGGAACCTACTTATTCACTCAGCCCAGCAAACGAACTTGACACGAGACAAGACGTGTTGACAGCGAAACGAGACACGGAGCCATTCGCATAAGCCATAAGACGCAGGCAGGCAGTTGAAGATGCAAAGAGCAGTTGACGAGGAGGTTTAATGAAGGAAAAATACATATGTATACTGCAGAAGAAACAAGGGAAGGGGGAGTATGTGCAATGTGCTTAATAGCTACGGCAACGAATGGTGTACGTGCATTTGCGTTTTTTTCAAGAGCAATCATACATGTATTTAGGTATGTATATGGTAAATCAACTAGCATTTTAAAAAATGTGTAAAAAAAATTAAAAATATAAAAAACAATCATAATTACAAAATTATTGAAAATTCGAGTTTTATAACAAAGTTTAAGTAAAGGTCAGGATAAATTCAAATTCGTTATATGTAGTCTTTTTAACGCTCAGCTTTCTACTGTCAAATAATCCTTAGACCTCGAGGTTGTTTTTGATGGAGGTTTTTTTGTCTTTAATTATATTACCTTTTTCATATCAAAGGCCTATTCTATCTTAACTGTTTTGTGGTACTATGCTAAAGTCTTCAAATATTCCCATACAATAAAAATACTTAAGGGCAAAGTCAAGGACAATACACTAGAGTCCGATTTATTCCACGCATTCCCAGAGAATCGAAATAGTTCAGCGTAGATTCATAGACTTTGCTCTTCAACTATTTAATTTTGTAGGACATCTTCTTCTTCTTCTTTTTGATAAGCGCGATAACCGTCATTTCTTTCTCATGCTAACCGGCGCCAGTTGGATACACCAAGTGAAGCCAAATTCTTCTTCACCACAGTCCCCGAAACTGCTTTTCTCGGATACGGTGACATGACAGGCAGGGGCTAACTGCGTCGTAACCACATCTGATTCCACCAAATTGCCTCCCGGAACAGACGCTTTCTTTTTAGAGCAATGGTACTTTTCAGATTTGCATCCGAACTAACCATGTAACTTCCGTCCATAGAAGAAAGTGACCGAGCGATTAGGTGTAAAGGAGCTGTTCCAGCCTTTCCGCTTCGATCAGGATTAGCAGGGATCACTTGCACTTCCATAGCTTTCACTGGTTCCACTGAGTCAAGCTCATTTCTACCCAGCAACAGGCTCTCGAATGGAGCCTGCCGAGGATACACCGTTTAATACTACCTCAACCAGTAGCTTGCTCCCTCCAGGGCCATGATTTCCAACCCTGGACGTCTTAGTAGCAAATGAGTTTTGGGCCGCAGTGTTCGTACTCCGTGCAGAAAAATCCTGGCTTGCACTCAATCCATAGCTGAATGGCTCTATTTATGCTCTTCAAGGAAGCCACTGTTGAAGAGGAAACAGTTTATCGACATTTCACGTCTAGATCCGTAGTAATCTGTTTTAAGGGGATCTTACTGAGTTAATTAGCAAGGTCACCTCGCACAGGATGTGATTCTTCATCACGCACTAACGGTCTTGGCTTAGTAGACGCTATGGTTGAGAGGAACCTATTGTAATGCGTTTGTATTTGATCTCATAAGCAGTCATAAATAATCCTTAGGAAAACTCGTGCCATGAGAAAAAAAATACGACTTAACCCCAAAAGCTCATGCAGCTCAATGTTCCATCGCCTGCGATATTTGCCGCCGCCGACGTGCAAAGTTCGAAAATCTTCCGCAGAATCTTTCTCTCAAACACTCCTAGTGACGACTCATCGGATATTGTCATTGTCCAAGCTTTTGCACCATACTTTAGGAGAGAGCCTTATACATAGAGTGTTAGTTTTGTTCGTAGAGAGGGGACTTTACTACTCATTTGCCTACTTAGTCCAAAGTAGCACTTGTTGGCAAGAGAGATTCTCTCTTGGGTTTTAAGGCCGACATTATTATCGGGGTTAACGCTGGTTCCTAGATTCGTTTATTTCTTATCTTATCTTTATCTCTTATATAAAAATATAAAAAACTGGCTCATACACTTGAGTTAGGTGTTTTTAGGCCGAGCTCCTCCTCCTATTTGTGGCGTGCGTCTTGATGTTGCTTCACAAATGGAGGGACCTACAGTTTTAAGCCGACACCGATCGGCAGATATTTTTTATGAGGAGCTTTCTCATGGCAGAAATACACTCGGAGCAGAAAAAACTGATTCATTTTAGTGTTTCACGTAGATTCGAGCCAACGTATTCCGAATGGTCGTCACGCACCAACCCATTCGGCTACGGCGGCAGCTGTCTCTTACCACCTCGAAATAATAACTATTAACAGTGACGTGGGAAGAAGGTAATTCGTTTTGTGCTCCTTCACCACCAGACCCATTCGTTTTGCTTCTTCAACCAGTTTGGAAAAGGCAGCGGTTGTTAAGGCCACTGACGTCAATATCATTTGTAGGACCTGTGTGGTCTTATTATTCAAGGTGTATGTACACAGATTCGACATCACTTGCTTCCAGATGAATAATATAGTCCGTGATCTCGTCAATTGTCCTGATTTTCTGGAACAGATGGACTTTAACGTTCCTCACTGAGCTAAATCAGAATAAGCGGAGCCCTATAAAAGAACTCTTAATGAGCTAAACAGCATCTCTAGAAGCACAAATCTGGGCTTTACCCTTCCCGGCTCTTTTTTCGCTTAAGGTTTAAGCCGTACTACTAATAACTTATTTTTTCTCTTTTGTTTTTCGAAAACTTACTTATTCGTACATTTTCCATCAATGTATCGACACTTCGTTGTTTATGCTCATGGCAATACCAGATCTCACCCCACCGCCTGATTTCGCTCAGTGTCGCTCAAAAACGCGGCAATGCGCGAAATTGTTCAATCAGTCGCATAAGTGACGACAAGTGCATGGGGGCTCTCATGCATACACATACATACATATGTATGTGAATACAGCCATATATTAATGCAAGCCAGAGGGTTACTGAGATGTGTTCTTATACTCGTGCGTACTGTACTGTTCGTTCCCAATTCAACGCGTCGCCAAAGTGCCAGAAATGTCCGCTGGGTATTTGAATGGGAATTTAATTAAGTACCCCAGCCACATAACCGTGTCATGTATTCCCGACTGGCCAGAAAAACGTGACATGTATGTATGTAAATACATACGTACACATTTATCGACGAAATGTGAAAATCCTTTGAAAGCGAATGTGATTGGTGGGGAAAGAATAATATTTCCGTAACGAAAAAATCTGATAGAAGAAAAAATCTTAATACAGATTTCAGATATTCTCATTCACTTTTATCGAATACCACACAAAAATGTACTTGTATGTGTGCTTCTTTTTATTTTTCTATGAGAAATTGTATAATATTTTATAACCGTGAGCAAAGTTGAAGCACGAATGCTTCCACTTACCTACATACATACATACATACATCGTAGGTGGTCGCAGTTAAAGGCAACTGAATAAGAGTTCCAAAAAAAGTTTGACGAAATCGAATGGTTTGTGCGTGATTGCCGTTCAGCTGATACCTGCCCCGAAGTCCATTATGGATGAAAGATAAAGGATGATTGAAAAAGTTTTTGGAAAAGCTGTTGCAACTCGGCACTCAAGGCCAAACTTTCGAGTGTATTCTACGCCATGGAAATGCTACTCAGAAAAAACCAGCTGTCATTTGGAAGTTGTCTTATGGTTCATTCATTTGCGGGATAAAATCAAAACGTACAGCACAAATTTATCGATGTCGCCCAATAATAAGCCCAAGAATCGAGATGTCCACCGGGAAGTTAGATGAATCGGTTCAAGCGAGCAAATTAAGATTTAGTTAGTGTTATTGAGGGTTTCTTCACAAGCGGAGCACACATTGAGTATGTCGGGTCGATTCTGAACATCCAAACAGAAATTGTGCCAGCGAACTTCACAGCAAACACATTAATGGCGCACTTTTGTCCATCACCGCACATAGTTTTCGTCTGAGGGAGTCCCTGCTGAAATTTTCAGCAGAAAAATTTTGTAGAACATTTTAGCCCTTCATCGACCCTACAAATATAATATATTCAGATTTAAAAAAATAAAGTCCAAAATTACCAAGACGATTAAGAAATATTGAGTTAAAAAGTTAAAAAAATGTAAGTCATTCATTTTTATTATACTCGTGGATATTTAAGGACAAAATTAATGATGAATGTAGTTATGTACGAGTTTTTTTCAAACAATTTGGACCAGCTTAGGAACAAAATTAGAAAAGTTGCAATACCCTGTACAAAAATTGTGACGTTTAAAGACAAATCGGCAGATGGTTCAATATACTCTGCCATATCACATTCTTGTCTTTTTCCCCATTTCATTTTGTCGCACAGTGGATAATATAAGAATGAAAGAGATATATATTTATGGTTGCTGTTTTCCAAATATTTTCGCTAAACCTTACAATTATGTTTTTGTTTTTACTATATTAAAGTAACTAATCCGAAAAAAGGCTCGGCAGGAAAAAGAATTTTAGAGTTTTTTTATCATCCTGGCCACTCTTAAGCGAACGGCAATCAGGGACTTTCCCCACTTGCATGGACTTCTATTATATATGGTACCAAGCCAAAAAGAAGTACCTCCTGTCATCAAATAAACAGTCGGTGCACTCGCATATCGACACCCAAGTCACTGTTTCACTGTTGACAGTTATGATTTCGAGGTTGTAAGAGACTTCCTTGCCAGCCTTGAAGTCCTACGGAGAATCTCTTTTGCTAACAAGTGCTTCTTCTTCTTCTCTCTTCTTCTTAATTGGCGCGATAACCGCTTACGCGATTTTGGCCGAGATTAACAAAGCGCGCCAGTCGTTTCTCTCTCGTGCTAACCGGCGCCAATTGGACACACCAAGTGAAGCCAAGTCCTTCTCCACCTGATCTTTCCAACGCAGAGGAGGCCTTCCTCTTCCTCTGCTACCACCAGCTGGTACCGCATCGAATACTTTCAAAGCCGGAGCGTTTGTATCCATTCGGACGACATGACCCAGCCAACGAAGCCGCTGGATCTTTATTCGCTGCGCTATGTCTATGTCGTCGTAAAGCTCATACAGCTCATCGTTCCATCGTCTACGATATTCGCCATTGCCAACGTGCAAAGGTCCAAAAATCTTACGCAGAATCTTTCTCTCGAACACTCCAAGCGTCGCTTCATCGGATGTTGTCATCGTCCAAGCTTCTGCGCCATACGTTAGGACGGGCATGATGAGAGTCTTGTAGAGTGTTAGTTTTGTTCGTCGAGAGAGGACTTTACTGCTCAATTGCCTACTTAGTCCAAAGTAGCACTTGTTGGCAAGAGAGATTCTACGTTGGATTTCAAGGCTGACAAGGCTAACAAGTGCTACTTTGGACTAAGTAGGCAATTGAGTATCCTTCGACGAAAAAAACTAACCCTTTAAAAGCTCTCATCATACCCGTTCTAACGTATAGCGCAGAAGCTTGGACGATGTCAACATCCGACGAGGCGTCCCTTGGTGTGTTTGAGAGAAAGATTCTGTGGAAAATGTTTGGAACTTTGTACGTTGTCAACGGCGAGTATAGCAAGCGATGGAACAATGAGTTGATGAGCTTAACGACGACATAGACATAGTGCAGCGAAAAAAATCCAGCGGTTTTGTTGGCTGGATCTTGTCGTCCGAATGGATACAAACGCTCCGACTCTGAAAGTTCTTGTTGCCGTATCAACTGGCGATAGCACAGAAAGTGGAAGGCCCCCTGCGTTGGAAAGTTTAGGTGGAGAAGGTCTTGATGTTTCCAACTGGCGCCGGTTAGAACGAGTAAGAAATGATTGGCGCGCTTTGTTAAACTCTACCAATACGAGTAAGCAGTTACCCCTCTAATCAAGAAGAAGAACAAATGTAGGTAGATGGTATGGTTGAATTACCAGACTGATACTCCCCAAGTAGCACTGAAGTATCATTTTGATACTATTTTGAGACCTATAACGGGCAGATATCTACAGCCAACCAGAGGTGTTGATATAGTGGAGAAGGTTGATGGGACTTAGGTTGAAGCACTGCCTCAGTCTGTGAAATAAAGGAGCACCAGGTAACCCTACTCGTCTAGCCACAAAACCCGGACATTCACACAGAAAGGGTTAACAGTTTCTTTCTGTGAAAGGTCCGCACAGGCTCTACAATGGGGATTAAATGATAGCTTTTCTGCGTATGTTCCGATCTTCCAGTAACCAGTAATTGAATGGGGAAGAGTCCCCAGAACTTTCTGCGTCCTGCGTTTATTATACTGGGGCCAAACGGTTTCCGAAATAGCACACATAGAAATGGAGCTTCATCTGTTCTATACTTTTCTGAGGAATAAGTTGGGATGATAGCACGAAATATCAAAATCTATTTAATTGACTAGTATTGAAGTGAAAAACTACTGCTTTATTGTGCCATGTCCACCTTGACAAAAATTAAATTATTTTATGAAATACTATGAATTATTATCCCGTTAGCAAAAACATAGGGGCAGACAGACTGCTATATGTACACAATTTCACACATATTTATATGCGAATGTATGAATCGGGTGTTTTTTTAGCTGCATCGATAACGACAAATGCGGTTTGACAGCTGAGAATGGCAAACTTTCTGTTCAGGAAAGCTTGGTAAGTCACCTGAATCGTTTAACGCCAGGTCAACATTTCCATATTGTGGAAATTTATTTTAGAAAAAAAAAGAGAAAAAAAAATGTGTGGGAAGTTCATAGAGCGAAGTGTTGAAGAAATCGCCGAAATGTCGATTTGTCATGCAGGCCTTTGTGGTTCGCCTACGTGGACAATTTTTCGTAAAAGTCTTGGCTTACGTGCCTATAAAATACAGTTCGTGCAAGAATTGAAGCCAAACGACCATCGTTTGTCTGCTATTTTTGATGATTGGGCTCATTTCAATTTATTGGAAAATGTAGTCAAAAATTGGACTGATCGATTGGACCATGTAACTCGTAGCCGCGGCGGAAAGATGCCGGATATCATATTCAAAAAATAAATGTCATGAGATTATCTTAATAAAACAATATTTATGTTTCGTGTTATCAGTTTAAGTTCTGAAGCTCTTAAATAAACACCTAATTTTTAATAAATATCTACAATTTGTGTATCTTAATATCTATAAAATCATGTACACGTGTACATATCCACCAAGTAAAGCACCTGCTGAAATTCCCATGCGAAGACAAGCACAATTTCCCAAAATACCTAAGCAACCTTTGGACACACATATGAACATAAGCACTTCCATATATTAAATTGATTTCAAGGATAGTAGAAAGGGGCATGCCTGTGTAAACTGAACTATATGAGTATATGTGCATATATTCATACATGTATTACATATATGTGTATGGGAGTTTTCATTAAGAGCGCTAGAACTTTAAAATTAAATGAATCAAACAGTAATATTTTTTTTATATGCATTCCACATATGCTAATAGTACTTTTCAACTTTTGACAAATTCATCTTCTTCACAAAGCGCAAAAATGTTGTAGACTCTTTGCCCATTTTCAAGATGAACACTGAGGTGAATAACATTTGGATGGTGGCTGCGAATTGGTAACTCAAAATATATCAAAATATCAGCCTCATTGCTGCTGATATATCGGCCTATGAAAATTTGAAATTGACTCACTTCATTGATTCGTACGATTTACATGCACATGTAACACATGGGCTGAATAGTCCTGGGCCTACCACATAGAGGGCACCAATTTTATTGCATTCACCATTTTGTTAGAATACTAACCTTAAAAAGACATATGTTAAAATTTCTCGGTATTCCATTCACTCCTTTCTTCGACAGCCTGGGGCAGTGCGCCAAACCAAAACCCATCAACGACCGATGAGGCACAATGCAGTCCAAATGAGGCGGTAATACCTATGAGAAAGCTCTGTTCAAAGTGGCTGCCGCGTTTGCTTACTCTTAATCAAAAACAAGAACGTGTTGATAAATCAAAACAATTGCAAAACTACATGAATTGAACTTCGAATTGCTCCCTCATCCACCGTATCCGCCTGATTTGGCGCCCAGCGACTACTGGCGGCTGACCTACGCAGACCTAAAAATACTCGCCGGTAAGAAATTTCGCTCGGATGAAGAGGTTATCGCTGAAACTGAGCACTATTTTGAGGCAAAAGATGTGTCGTTCTAAAAAGTGTCGTCTCTTCGCTGGCATTTCTGCATTGCTTGCCGTTTTCAATGGTGTTTTTCCTGGCTTTTGTAAATTTCACTGTTTATTTTTGTGAAATTTTCTTGTCTCACTTAGCTACAGGACAATCCTATTCACATATGCACAGAACATTTTTTTGTCTGCGGCGCCTTCGCCAGGAGACATGAGGAGCAAGCCTCTGAGTTTCTTAAAATAAACTATTCCGATTATTTTGTAAATTGAAAATTTCGAAAGCGAAGTAAAAGGAACACAAAATTTTTGCCGTGGCTTATGTTGCTCTTTTCTGTGTGTGCAGTTGTGTACTTCTAAGAAAACGTTTAGATTTTCTTTATAAATTCATAAGAAATCGGAATTCCCTTGCCAAGCAGCCAACGGAATGTATAGGGTGTTTTTTTAGAGGTTAGGTTTTTAAGATGAAATAAAACGTATATAATTTAATGTTATGGCCAAGAATTTAGCTTTATAATAAAGATAAGGGTTTGCCATTACGTTTTAAAAATGATTTCGGACAAGTGGCCGCCGCGGCTGGCTCGAATAAATTCCAGCTGAGAGGCCCAATTTTCGACCACTTTTTGCAGCAATTGGGGCCGTATGTCAGCAATAACGCGCCGAATATTCTCTTCCAAGACGTCAATCGTCTCGGGCTTATCTGCGTAGACAAGCGACTTCACATAGCCCCACAAAAAATAGTCCAGCGGTGTTATATCGCACGATCTTGGAGGCCACGCCACAGGTCCACGGCGCGAGATAATGCGCTCACCAAAACTTTCCTTCAATAAATCGATTGTTGCGTTGGCTGTACGGCATGTAGCCCCGTCTTGTTGGTCTTGTAAGTCTATTCATTATGAAATGGCAAACCAAACTGAGCATAAATCAAGTGACAGCTGTCAAAAAGACCATCTACGAAAAAAGTAGTGCCAACTTGAAAACCTAACCTCTAAAAAAAACACCCTTTATTTCAATCTTCGTGCCGCATGCCATCTAAATCGTTATCTCAAGTGCTTTCTCAAATATCATTGTTGCATAAGTGCTCTAATTTTAGGCAACTCCCTACAAATTTAAAGAAGTTTGTCAAAATTATGGAAACCTCATCCGGTCCTCAAAGTCTCGTTTGTGCTAGACAGCGCGGCGACACTTTTTTTGCCTTCTTAATATCGTCACTTATTTCCTTCAAGCGGCAAGTGGCTTACTCTGTATACATACATATGCCTGATATATACATACATATATGGGCTTGTAATTTACACCAATACATACATATGTATGTATGTATGTAAATGCGTACATACATATTATTCAAATTGGTTGTTTGTATGCAACTTTCCTTAATTTTGATTATTTATGGTTTTCTTAATGAGTTGCTGTGCCTTTTAAAATTTTTTTATGATCTTGAATGGTGTACGAGTATATGTACATACATATTGTACATACATACATACATACTTGCAAGTATATGTGCGTACTGCATTGCGCAAGCCTACCATTATTTTTAAGTGTTGCAGCAATAACGTCAAGTAGGTGCACATTAAAGTGTCGAAAAATTTTAAATATATCGCTGGGGTCAAGCATTGCATAACCACTGCGAGTGCTCGTTTCAGATTTAGATTTTTGGTATTGTCAAAATACAAAACAGTGAATTCAAACCGACGACTTATTCACGTGCATGCTTTTGTAAACTTAAAAATATAATATACGAAAGAAAAGTCAAGAAGTGTCGTATTAGAGTAATTATGCTTCTTATATAACTGAGATATCAGTTTTTTTTTAAATATGCGATTCATTTTTAGTTTAAGATAGGCAGTGCGACGGCATTTCCATCGAAAATGTCCCTTTCTAGGTCTATGCCCGACTTTGTAATGAGGAACTCAGACGAATTCCAAGATCCTTTCATACTCAATTGTTTTTTATATTTGAAATAACAATCCTTTAATATTGCAGCATCACTTAGGATCCATAGCATTTGTGTTGATCTGGGAGTGTTGAAAAGCTCCTGAAAGGTTTTACGAAATATGCTATTTATTCCCTGAATATGAAAGTAGGTAGAGGTTTTTTTGCCCGCATGGTCGATTTTACAAATGCACAGAAAATGGTTCTCGGCAATTATTATTAAGGGCATAATCACTAGACACCCCAAATGCTATTTCTTGCCTGAGCTAATACTTTCAATTGTGTTGCTGTTGTCCTCTGACTTAGCAATACGAGATGTGTTAAAAAAATAAGGTGAATTTTCAAATTTCGCGGGCTACATACATTTGACTTTCGATAATTTTTTTTTTTTCATCTCCATGATATGAGCACGGTTTTAGTAATAATGGCATGTTTAGTTTGTTTGTGAGAGGCATAAATAAGGCAAGTTTTCTGCTATCGAAAAAATGGATCAAAGAAGTTGCATCAAATTTTGTGTAAAAAATGGAATTAAGTGCTGAAAAACACTGGAAATGTTGACAGTGGCATACGATGAGAGTCACTCTGAGTCAAAAAAAGATTGACAAGTGGTACAAGCTTTTCATAGAAGGTCCAGAAGATGTGAATGACGACGCTCGCTCTGAACGCTCTAGCACATCAACAGCCTATGAACATGTTGGGAATTGAGTTGAGTGAAGAAAATTGTTATGGAGAATTGTCGAATCACAATTAGAGAAGAGAGAAGTTGCTTAGAATGACGGCATATCGGTTGGCTCATGCCATGCAGCCTTTTTGAAAATTTTGGGCATCAAGCGTGTGGCAGCGAAGTTCGTTCCAAAATTTCTGAATTTTGATCAAAAACAACGTCCGATGAGAATTGTTGAATGACGACAACGATGATCCATATTTGCTTAAAAAGGTCATAACTGGTGACAAATCATGAGTATACTCGTATGGTTATGACATCGAATCCAAAGCCCAATCGTCCCAATGGAAGAGCCTAGGAGAGCCAAGACCAAAAAAACACGCCAAGTTCGATCAAATGTCAAGGCTTTTCTCACTGTTTTCTTCGATTACCAGATTCGATGATCAGATTGGAGGAACTTTTTCCAATTGTTTGTTTTTAGAGTTTTTGGCAGATCTAAAACTAAATCCATAGTTTTTTCGCAGTATAAAAACAAAACAAAATACTTTTTTTTCGTTCGACGAATCCTACTAAATCGACGCTCTGGGAAAAGGATTCATCAAGCCAACCTATGGTGTACATAAACGTCAGCGATGAAGCCCATTTTTGGCTTAAGGGCTACATCAATAAGCAAAATTGCCGCATTTGGGCTGAAGAGCAACCCGAAACCTTTCAAAAACAACCATAACGGTCATTGAAAACAACCATTTGGTGCGGCCTATGGGCTAAAGAAATCATCAACAAATATTTCTTCAAAGACGAGGCTTGCGCCAGTGTATCAGTAACTTTTCTTCTTCTTCTTCTTAATTGGCGCGATAACCGCTTACGCGATTTTGGCCGAGCTTAACAAAGCGCGCCAGTCGTTTCTTTCTCGTGCTAACCGGCGCCAATTGAACCCACCAAGTAACTTTTAGATGCCGGAAATTGGAGCCCATGATCTCCACAAAATTTGGTTCCAACAAGACGGCGGTACTTGCCATACCGCCCCTGAAACAATGGATTTACTGCGTCGTCGTTTCGATAAACAGTTTATCTCTCGTCTCGGACCACCTGGACCAGCCTGGTGATATCACACCTTTGGACTTTTATTTGTGGGGGTATGTAAAGTCTAAATGTTTGTGGATACACCAACTTCGATTGAGGCATTGGAAGCCAACATTACTAAAGTTATTCACGAGACACGGACCAAAGTCCTCCCGTGAGTCGCGAGTAATTTAAAAGTCGTGTTTACGAATGGACGAATTATGGCGCAGTCGCGACCAACATTTGAAAGGGATTATCTTTAAAAAATAAATGTCATGAATTATTCTACACGAAAATAATAAATATTGCCCAATCAATTTGAATTTTTTTTTGTTTTATTTCCATTTAAAATCCTCTATTTCTCAAAATTTTATTTTATATGCAAGGTAAAAGTTTTCTAAAATAAAGGCATTTCATCATTATTTTAGCGGCTTTGTTATATTACATATCTTCTTGGTACGTGTGCTCAGCCCCCATTGAAAACAACGAAAAATTAAAAAATAAAATTCTCAATTTCTTCACACCAAAGTACACTACGTAACAATTGACGATCCTCATACTTGTACAAAAGGAATTTCAGTCAATTTAATCCATAACAAAGTTACAAAACAATATCAGAACAGCTAAAATAATAACGGAGATCATTAAAGATCATCGCACGATCTGCTCCCGAACAATTAATGTTTAGTTTTATTTGGGGATGTTTCAATTTGTTGGTGGCATTGCATTTCCCAGTTGATGACAGTAATCCGCGCCTGTGGCTTTAAAGGACTTTGTCTCGCGTACACAAAAAGGCTCCTACTAATGCTATCACAAGCGAACCCGAGGATCAGAATAAGCGTTGCAATTGTTGCGAATTTTCCACAAGACTGGATTGTGTAAATATTTTTTAGAATCATGTGTGGCTATTGTTGGAATACTCGCACAAACAAAATAGCTGAGATGCGCTGTAATTTCCATTGTTGCACATTTTTTATAGCCTTTTAATTGGTTGTTCATTTTTTGATGCTTCTGCAGCTGGAGATTTTTGGTTTGTTTTGTAAAGCATTTATACTTACATACGCACACATACATATGAATATGATGAAAAGTATATGTGTGTGTATTAGCAAGTTGAGTGCCTAGTGCGGTTAGGAAAGTTTAACAGGAGAAACCTATCCGTGTCTGGATCTCGTTCCTGCTGGCTGTGGGGAAATTATTGCAGTAGCGAGAGGGGTTAGAATCCCTAGATTCATGCATAGGGGTTCACCACAGGGTGGTGTCATCTCGGCGCTTCTTTGGTTAGTAGCTATTGACAAAGTTGTAACTCGTTTAAATGGGCGTGGAGTAAGGATAGTAGCATACGCCCACGACGTGGTCCTAATAGTATCGGGACCGTTTCCCTCAGTTATGACTGAGATTTTAGAAAGGTCATTGGCTGTATTCAGTTGCTGGTCTATCAGTTGCGACCTCAGAATCAACTCGAATAAAAGCGAACTGGTACTATTTACCAGAAGATATTAGCCTCCATACTTTAGACTTCCCAAATTAAACTATAACGCTCTTCTGCTTTCGTCGGAAGTTAAGTATCTTGGAGTGGAAGCTACACATTAAAAATCGGGTAAAAAAGACTAGCATACTTTCTATTCCTGCAAATCTATGTCTCCAAAAAATGGGGACTCAAGCCACAGGTCGTAGTTTGGATGCACAACGAAGTGGTTCTGCCAATTTTAACGTATGGTTCGATGGGAAGATCTTCGGAAGAGCTATAATATCACTAAACTGGGGAGGATGAAAAATACTGCATGCATTGGCCTCACCGGAGTATGTAGAATTGTCCCGGGCTATCCTGAATGTCGTTTTGCACTTACTTCCCATCGACTTTTACGATGGAAATCATAACTGCTCAAAGTCCAATCAAGTTAAAGGAGGTTGGCCTCTGAAGGCAGTCTCTCAAGGGACAGTGGGCAGTTAATACCATATTTCTCTGAACTTCGGACTGCCAGGTCAATCTTTCCAAGTAAGCAGGATTGGAACGAGATAAACCTGTGCCGAAGTTGTACCTCTGTATCTCTATCTTCACTGACGGACTCAAGATGGAATCGAATGTCAGAGCAGAGATTTTCTCGAAACCAGCCAATTTATCTATTTCCTAAAATTGCCAAATACTGTTATTGTTTTTCAGGAATCTTTGCGATACTGCAGGCATACAACATGCTTAAAGAACGTGGGAGCGAGGGGCATACATATTAACATTTTTCTAAAAGTCAAGCCGCGATTAAGGCTCTGACGACGCCATGGTGCTGATCCAAATTTGTCAACTCTTATAAGCAAGAGATCAGGGTGTACTGGTAACATTTCTCTGATCTGGGTTACAGGACTTAGGAACATAGAAGGATATGGAATTTCTGAAAAGCTTGCCAGAAACGGGACTGAAGTGGTCTCAGAGAGCTCCTACCCGGTCATCGGCATCCCCCTGACGGTTTTTAAGGACTTATTTCTCGGGAAAGGGCAGAAAATTTGGAGCTCCATTTTTCCGTATGCTATTTCGAAAACCCTTTGGCCCCAGTACAATAAACGCAGGGCGCAGAAAGTTCTAGGGACTTTACGCCATTCAATTTTCAAACTCGTAGCTGTGTTGACAATTGGCATATGAGCCGGAGAAGCTAAGCTTACCATTTAACCCTATTTCAGAAGCTGTGGAGACCTTTCAGAGAAGGAGACTGTTGAGCACTTTCTCTGTAAATGACCGGATTTGGCAGCTAGACGATTCAGGTCTCAACACAACAACGATCGTTTCACCTTCTTAACGACAAATTGTTGCATAGCCATAGATTTTGGAGAATATTTTCCTTCAATGTTTGTATGTATTTATGTATTATATTCTCCACCTTATCTTTATGTGTGATGAATTCATTAGTTTATGTTCCTTACAATCATTCATTGTGGATTATCAGGAGGAGAAATATTCACCTGATCGGATAGCCAAACAGCTTTCAAGGCCTGTTTTGATGAATGTTTAAACTCGAGCATTGTGAGCGACGCCATAAATAGACTGAGGAAGTTTGGCAGGTAAAATATACATAGTTACACTTATGTGGTTGCCAGGGCAACCAAAAGTGAATTGCAACGAAAAAGCTGCTAAAACTTACTAGAGCAGATTTTCCGGAGAAATTGCTTGATTGGCTACCGGCAATGGAATGCAGCTCAGACACATGGCTGTAATCAACCGACTTTTGTCACTGAATTGCTGTAACTATGATATTTTCTAGTCTCAGCTTTATGTGAAATGTGCCTGAAAGATGTCGAGACTACGGTTCCTTTGGTTCGACCATTTTCCTTAAGCAAGGCCGTTTTTTACTGATGCCGATTTCATGGAGCTCAACCTAACGGACGTTCTCCGTTTAACAAAAGCGACCTGGTTTAGCTTCAGAGATCAAGGCAACTTTAGGAGGACTTAAGACTAAGTTAGTGTAGACTTAATTTACGTAACTTAATTTAATTTAATACTTTGTCCTACGTGTTTTAATGTCAGAAGTTTTAATGGTTATTTATAGCTTGTCTTAACTTAAGAATTTGAAGCTTTTAGATTCTTAAGTTTCGATTTTACGTAAATTGAGAGGAGTACTTGCCATATCATCAATTTTATGATTCTTAAAAAATAAATGTGTTAAGAAACTATTTTTTAAAATAATTAATTTGTTGTGGCATTATAGTGGGTGACCTTTTCAACGTATGTATGGAAGATACAAAAACAAAACATTGGCGTGTGGAGTAATTGTTGTCAAATTCTTAAGTTAAGTCTGCACTAACTAAATTTTTTCTACATATGTACAAATCTAAATGTGCATGCACACATATCTACATATAAACGCGCCAACGGATTCTCCTCATAAATGCCAAGTATGAAATCCATATCTCAATCATGACCGTTGATGTCGTTACAAAGTGCCGACATTAAAGATCTTCCTTATCTTCTTCTTTTGAATTTTCATACTTTTCATAAATATTTGCAAAAAAACAAGTAAGGAAGGCTAAATTCGTTCCGGATCGAACTTTTATACCAGCGCACATTTTAGTAAAATTTAATTTGGGCTGGCTGCCCATTTTTCAATCAAACAAATTCATAGATAATGGGAGTTGTAGCTCATAATACGAGTAAAGGGTGGTTAAGTTTTAAGGGCCGGTGTTGATTTTGAATAAAATACAATTTTTTTAAGAAATTATTGTAATTTCTCTTTGTTATGATAATATTGGTTTAGCTCAATTACGTATGTATAGAACAAAATATTGGCTAAATAGCCGCCGCGGCATCGGGCGGCACACCTCCATCCGATGGTCCAAATTTTCGATGACGCTGAGGCATAATTGAGGTTCTAATGCCGTTAATGTGTCAAAGGATGAGATACCTTTAGCTCTTAAATTGTTGCTGGCTTATCGTCGTACACCTTTTCTTTCAAATAACCCCAAAGAAAGAAGTCCAACGGTGTCGTTGACGTTTAACTGTGGTTCACATTCAACATCAGCCATTGAAATTCAACCACCCTTTATTAGACAGAAGGGCGGAAACTTAGTCCCAACATATAATAAGTGCGCATTATCAGCAGAAATTATGCCTATTTGACAGTAGTGAATAATTTCTAGACGGTACCTGTTTTTATGTCATCTTTGACATTTGTCAAGTAGATAGATAAACAATTTTACACGATCGTACAACGTGTTAAAATTAATGAAAATTATTATGAAAATAGATGATCTTTAAGAACAACATATCGCTAAATTCGTGCCTTCTTTTGGTGGAAATAATCAGCCGAATGGGTCGACAACTCAAAGGTTGATGAAAAAATTTCAATAAACGGGTTCTGTGGAGGATATAAAAAGAACTGGCAGGTCAAAAACTGGACGTTTTATTGAAAGTATTGCTCCTGTCGCGTAAAGTGTTGCTGAACAACCTTCAACATCGACATCTCAACAATTAGACATTCATGAATTCACTGTTTGGCGGATTTTAACTGTAAACAAGCTCATGGTGCAAGGATGATAGATACTAGGTTTGCTCGTTAGGTAAGGTGAAACAAAAATTTTTAGGGGAACTTTGGATTCTACGTCTCTTTATTTACCAGGAATATCACATTATTTTCTGTTTCGAAAATTACCGTTATATTACCATATGGAAAGGTGGTTATTGACCGATTTATTTATAAAGAGTGAGATGTGTACAAAATTTCGAGTTATCGTGCGCTCGGATGGACAAAACGGCATAACTAAATCTGCTCCTCTCAGCGTTCTTATCATTTTGGTATATATGTATATGTATATATAAATAAATATATATTATATATATGTATATGTCTATATCTATCTCGATTCCTTTATGTCGTTAGATACAATCGTTGTGCGAAAAAACTTATAACACCCTTGGACACAACTACGCCGGTGGGTATACAATCAACTATTTACTTATAATGAAAAAAAAAAGCAAACGTAAAAGTCGTTTCGGAATACCGCAAAAGCGGCGTCTGTCGCCTTCCTTTAACCGCCTGCCTGTAAAATTTGCCCTGAAGTCCTCACTGATTTGCAGGCTTACACACATGCCCAAACAGATGAGAATTGAGATTTTTATTACAAGTCGCACGATCGCTCGCGTCATTTATCCAAACACAACCATTCACTGGCTTTGACTCACTCAAGCGTTAAATCGTAAGCAATTGAGGGCGCGAGGTCGAGAGTGTTTGTAATTATGTATATCATCAGCTTGCCTGCAGCGATCACTTGAGATCAAAGTAATCTGCCTTGCAGCCCCTTCGTGAAAATCTGAAAAACGAATATTCACAGAAGCACTTGCTGGCACGCGTGTGCCACCCGCTATAAACACTTTCTCGTTCTGGCATACATACATACATACATATGTGTGTGTGTAGGTACATGCATAAATTTGCGTTTGGTGCATTTTTTTCTACTTATACGCAACTCGATCAACGGTACAATGCAAGCTGCAAGCCGCGTGATCAAGATCGCGAAAACCACCAGTTTAACGCATGCCAGCAAATGAACCCCCAACCCCACAAATTCGTTACACCGGAGAAGAAGTATTTTTACACAATAGAAGAGCCGACACATAAACGATAAAAAATAAGTTCATAAATTTACAACTTCATAGAGCGCGTGGCAGCAGCTATCGAATTTATGATTGCCCGGCGTCAAAGTGGCAGCAGTGGATCATAGATCCATACGTCCACGATCGACGGCGATCAATGCGCGTTGAACTACAAATTGCCAATAGATACATACACACATATGTACTTATGTATATAACATTTTCTAGTTGAATAAGTGCCGCCATAATTTTCTACTTTCGGCTTCGTCGACTTTCGAATTCTGCGAATTTTTAGATTCTGCTATTTTTTTACCTTCTCTGCTATTTTAGGTAATTTACGCTAGCTACTTTTTCTATTTACTCTTAAGTGTTTTGTTTTTTGCTTTTTTTGTGTTATTCTACTTCAAAGTTTTATTTTCAGAATGAAGTGTGCCACACGATTTTCACCTTGAAAACGCTTTGAAGCGATCGATCTGCAGCACCCGCCCCTTTGTGGCTTTTGACTTTATGCCGCAAAGCAGAATAAAGCGAATTAATCAAAGGGAAAATCATTAAAAATCACTTTTGTTTTGAAGAAAAATTTGAAAGATCCATAAAAAGTTCCACTTAAATTTTTCGATGCCTACTAAAGTACGCAAATGTAGAGATTTATATGTATGTGTGCACTTGAATTAGGACTGTGCATTTCTTTTTATCACTAAAACAAAACTCGGCTATAAACCAACAGTCCATTCATGAAAATGTTCGTCGTCAAGCAGGTGCTACTATTTGCTATATATACAGGGTGCGCAACTTGAGAGTAAAATTAATTGACTTTTGTTTTGAATAAAATTGAATGAAACCCACGAATTTTTCAGCGACATTAACTTATTATTTATCTATTGTATAAAATAGTTCAATAAAATTTCTATTAGCTGGGTCCGCACTGGTATTATTCATGTTGACCAAACGGCATTAATTGCAGTCTTCAAAGAAGAAATAGTGTTACGTGAATGCTTATTGGTCTCACGCTCAACTATGCCCCACGCGCAGTAGTCCAAGGGATTCAGGTGTGGGGAGTTAGGCGGCTATATGTTCGGTGTTATGTAGTCATGGAAATTTTCACCCATACAATCTTGTGTCGCCATCGCTGGAGCAAAGTCTTGCCAAAATGTGTAGGGACTGTCCCGCATGCACTATCAATCCAGGGTTTCACGACTGTCTCTAGAACCTCGATATATAATTAGTATGCAGCTGAATTCCTTGAAATCCTTAAGTAAAGAAGTGTGGTGGCGTACCACATGTCCCATGTTGCTCTTCGCCTTCTTCTTTATTGGCGCGATAACCGCTTAACAAAGCGCGCCAGTCGTTGCTTTCTCATGCTAACCGGCGCCAGTTGGACCCACCAAGTGAAGCCAAGTCCTTCTCCTCTTGATCTTTCCAACGTAAAGGACGTCTTCCTCTTGCTCTGCCACCACCAGATACCACATCGAATACTTTCAGAGCCGAAGCTTTTGTATCCATTCAGACGACATGACCCATCCAACGGTGAGGTTGGATCTTTATTCGCTTTGTTACTCACAACACCTAGAATCAAAACAGTGACTAGAAATTTCGTGCACATTACAACAGCAGCCTCTGTAGGATTGGAAAATAGCCCTCTGTCGCTTTTGCGGTTGGTCCTTTGGTCTTGGTAAATATTTTTTTATCAGGCGCTTCAAGATGTTTAATTTTGTTTAGAAGGCGTTTTGATCGTATAACTCGCAGTTCCCGTGTATGCTCCGCCAAAAATTTAATATGAATCTCTCCCCCAAGGGCTCTCATTGATTTTGAAGGATCCTCCTCAATGATCGCTTGCACTTGTTGTCCCGGTGGTCTAGAGCTCGAAAATTTAGGGTATTTTTGGGAATTGTGTTTACAATAAAAAAACAAAAACGATATTTAAATTTGTTAGGCTTTTTATTTAACTTTTCATACATACAAAATTGAAAGAAAAAAATGTTTCTTTTAATTTTAACAATTTTAAGTTTACCAACCCGAAAAGTTAGACCTGGACGGTGTTGTCCATTTTGGCTCTTCTATTTATCTGCAACACAAAAACCAAAAAAACTTATTAATCATATGAATATGACTGTAGCTATGTCCCGTACTAGAAAAAAAATTGACAAAATGGCGAGGTTTTGAATTTGACACTCTAAAAGTCGGGTGTTTTTTCAGTTCGTTGATCAAAAAAATACGAAAAAATTGAAAGAATAATATAATTCCAGTACGGGCGATAGCCATTGATGTTGTGAACAACATATTAAAATTTCAGACGATTCGGTTGAATTTTTTTTTTTTTTTACGACACCAGGCCGAAAAAAGTAGTTTTGAGATAATTAAGTTTAAAGTTTTGAAAGTATATTTTCGATTGATGCCGCCACGTGACGAATCTGACTCTACCTGCTAAAACGGCTAAAGAATCGAAAATATTGGGAAGCAAAACTTTGACAATACATTCTTAAAAGCCTATACTTTCGAAATATCAAAACAAAAAATCGACTTTTTGAAAATTCTAGACCACCGGGATCCTTTAAAAAAAGTAAAGCTTTCTAAATCGGTCTGATTTGCAAGTATAGCGACAATAACTGCATGTCTCTTAATTCCTTGAGTTAAGTTGTAGTTCTCCATGTCTTATCTGAAAAAGAGCGGAAAGAAAATTAATGGTTTCGGAAAGTTGTAGCCAAATGTATGCAGGTGCTCAACTACCTTAAGCACCCTGTACAAATGTATGTAGCTATTCTAAACAAACACATATTTATGTTTTATACTTGTGCACATGAAGATACATATAAAAGTATTTTGAGACTTGCACCTGCAAACATTTCACACACTTTCTTTGATTGACAGAGAGTGGCGTTTTCTCATATCCCACCTTTTTATGTTACGGCAACTTCTCTGGAATGAATGAACATTCAATTTAAAGAATTTTTTCTCGGTAAAATCTGATTGAGCATTAGTAAACAAATTGTTTTATTTCACCAAAACGCTGTAAACCGGATGCAATATTTATTTTGCAATTGAATTTGGAAATATAGCGAATCAAGTCTTTGTTGCCATATGAGAGTGACTTAAATAAATGAAGATGATATTAAATTATACATACCTATAGGTATATACTATATACAATACTTATTTATTAAACTACAAAGTGTATAATGTTCATATGACCACTCACTCCGTTCGATGTTTAATGTCTACAGTGAAATTCGAGCTCGTGGCCCAGGGAATTGTACGCCAATTCGGCTATGGCGAATATTAGATAAGGTAATGGATACATTTATTTATTTAATTTTATTCAAAAGCACGAAAGTTTTACTTAGTTCAAATACGAAACCACCGCCAGTTTACGCTCTAAGTCAAATCAGCTGAGTTCTGTTTTTTTTTTTGTTTTGTTAGGTTGCCGCATCTGTGATTAAGATTTCCACCAAAATTTTATCCCGGTGCGTGACATTTGTCAAACTTACGCCGTCTTGTGTAAACCCACCTTCGCACGTGTTTTCGATTTACAATTTTAAAAACGAATTTGAATTCGCAACAACGAGTTTGCATAAAATTTTACGTTAAAAATGGATTCAATGGTGCGAGAGCCTTAGAAATGTTGGGGAACTGTTTTGGTAATGATACTCTAAAGAAGACAGCCGTTTACGAGTGGCATGAACGATTCAGAAGAGGATGACGAACGTAGTGGCAGGCCGTCAACATCGAAAACTGGTGAAAATATCAATAAAGTGAAAAGAAAAGTTGATCAATCACCGTAAATCAACCATCAGAGAGCTGACAAAGCACTTGAACATTGCTTATCAATCTGTTCAGGACATTGTAGTTAAGCAAAGTTGGTCGTTGATCCCAAGGGAACTAAATTTTATGCAAAAAAGGTACCGGGTTTATATCGCCGAAGCCATAATTTCCAAGCCTGAATCCGACCTAACATTCATCAAACGTATCATTACTGGATACGAGACGTGGATTTATGAGTACGGCAAGCAATCCAGATATCACGCAATTGAGTGAAGAGCTCCGAATGAACCAAGACCAAAAACACCCGTCATTTTCAAGCAAAAAAGAGAGCGATGCTCACGGTTTTTATGGATTACAATTGCCATTAATGATATCGTACACAACGAATTTTTGCCACAAGGTCAATGCATGAAGCAATTTACAAAAAAAAGGATTTGTGAGAAAAGAGTTCGTAGATGTTGCACCATGATAACGTACCGTCCGTACAGTGTAATCATTGTGCGTGAATTTTTAACCAAGAGCGAAACAAATACCATCCAAAAGCCATCAAATTCAATATTTTCTTTCACTACCAAAGATATAGTAAAGAACGAAAGTTTTTGGAAAACCAAATAGCAGAACCAATAACTCCAGACAATGTTGTTCCAGACATACTACATACAATCTAAAGAAGTATGGGATTGTATTAAAAAAATTGTCAGCTTTCTTACTAAGGTGAAAAAGAGAAATCATAGCACTAAATAGCTGAAATTCTGTTGTATAATAGTCCACACTTTTCCTGTAGTGGTAGATGTAGTAACTTAGGGTTGTGCCGTAGGATCATTTTCTAGATAAATTTATTTGGATGCAGGTAAACTGACGATACCGGACATAGAAACTTACCTTTCTATGGTATGGACAGAGATATGGTGGGTGGGGGGTGCTGTTATGACACTGGAGGCTCTCTTATCAAATGACTTAAACAGTGAGTGGGAACAAGCAGATGCTACTTTCGACATATTGCATCAGGACAATAACGGACGTTGAGTTTAGTGCTCAAGCCATCTCCCGACGAATATTTAACGGTTGTACCGGGGGAATCGGTACTTTAACGGTAGGAGATTTAGTTCGGGTTAAAGTCCCACACTGACGTGGTTAGGCTCTCGATGCTTCCTCCTCGTAAAAAAAAGCCAATAAATCCATTTGTAATATTCTGGAATCGAGGGATAACCCTTTGATTTTTCAACTGCTTCCTGCGGTTCTCATAAAAAATGTTCGGAGTCTCTTTGACCTACTCTGGGAGTTTCCCAGAGATATATGCTTCTAAGAGGTCGATTCCTTCTTTGCCAGAGAGTATTGGGATGGGTAATGTGTTTCTCGTCGCCATTCCATACCTTGTGCCTGTCACTACCGCTGAGAACATCTTTGATCCACTTCAAAAAGATCCTTTGATCAGGTGTGATATCGCTTTCCGGGATCGGGCTCAGTCACTCTACTATCACCAAAGAAGAAGAAGGAATGTCCCTCTTGAGGGTTTTGGAGCAACAAGGAACTCCGACAGAGCATAAACGAGCACGCTTCGGCGGCTGACTTTCGCCCCCTGAGCACTCTTGGTCGACCGTGTTGAGTTAGACTTACGGGGACGCATCTTATGCACATCTTCAGTAGGGTTTGACGTTCCCTCGAGGACTTTAGCTTTGCTTAGAGTTTCCCCATGCAGTGGTCCGTGACAGTCATGTCTCGTTTGGTGGTCACTGACTTAGATGAAACCTATCGGCGGCCAGAATTATTAGTAAGGGGAGCGAGACCGGTCGACTATGGCAGAACTCCATGCCGCCGCAATACATTCAGACATCGATGGCTGCAAGTAATCCATTGGGCAGGGAAGCATATAACATCCTAAATTAGGTTGGGGTATCCGCACTCTGGGTCTCTATCCGCAGGGTTCTGTGAAAAACATGGTTAACTCTTGTAGAACTCGATTCCTACGAATTCCTTGATTTGAAATAGGGTAGGTAGCTGCTGGTCCTGGGTACTGCTAATCGTTCTACTCCAATTCCTAGACTAATTACATAAATAAATAGATTTACTTGAAAAAAGAATGTACGGACATACATAAGTCGTCGTTGTGTAGTTAGATCCGCCCGGTGAAAACACAAGTGGAAAAATTTTTTAGTCCGGCTCCATCTGCCCTCTTCACTAGATTCCTGAAAATCACCTTGTTGAACTCCGTGAAAAAAATGGAATAACTACAATATTCTGGTTTGAACTCCCAACTAGTTTTCCACGAAGGCAGTACGCCTGCTTCTTGGCCAAAGTATTTGCCGTGCGACTTTCATCTATTTTCCAAGATGAAAAGGCACTAATAGAAGGAAGATTTGAGCCGGCTAAAACTATGAAAAAGGAAGTGGTACGAGTATGCATCGTGAAAGTGTTGATGGAAGAAGACTTCCATGCTGAAGCTTATAACAAGAAAAAAATTTATGAAACCAAAGTTTTTAAAGAACTCAAATTACCGCGATGCTTTAATATTTTATTAAGTCTTCGAATGATATTGGGAGGTTGAATTAGTTTTAAAGGTTTTTTTCGAAGATTTGGGGCTTTATTGTGAAAAAACGGTACAAAATATTTTATTCGAAGTATTGGCCATCGCTAGCCACAACTTTCGCCCATCTTTCGGGCAATTTCCGGATGCCGTTTCTCCAAAATTCTGGCCGCTGCGTGGCTATCCATGACTCAACCCATATTTTGGTAGCCTCGTACGAGGAGAACCGCTGGTCCGCCAAATCGAGACTCATATGCCGGAACAAATGATAATCGAAGGGAGCTATGTCTGGACTATACGGCGGGTGGGGTAACACTTCCCAGCCAAGCGTTCCAAGGTATTTTTTGACAGGTTGAGAAACATGCGGCCGAGCGTTGTCATGTTGCAAAATAACCTTGTCGTGCCTTTTTACCGTTTCCGGCCGTTTTTCTTTCAATGCCCGGCTTAAACGCATCAATTGCAGTCGGTAACGATCCCCCGTGATTGTTTCGCCCGGTTGGAGCAGCTCAAAATATACGACGCCGACCTGATCCCACCAAATGCAGAGCATGATTTTCTTGCCGTGAATATTCTGCTTGGCCGTTGACGTTGATGCGTGGCCGGGCAAACCCCATGATTTTTTGCATTTTGGGTTATCGTAGTGGATCCATTTTTCGTCGCCAGTCACCACCCGATGCAAAAAACCCTTCCGATTTTGTCGCTCGATCAGCAATTCGCACGTAAAAAGTCGCCGTTCGACGTCGCGCAGCTTCAACTCGTACGGGACCCAATGTCCTTGCTTTTGGATCATTCCCATCGCTTTTAGACGCTTGCAAACGGTTGATTTATCAACGCCCAATGATTCAGCAAGCTCTTCTTGGGTTTGGCACGAGTCCTCGTTTACCAATTCCCCCAATTCCGCGTCCTCGAACTTTTTGGGCTGGCCAAGACGCTCCTTGTCTTCGGTGTGAAAATCACCACTTTTGAATCGTCGAAACCAGTACTCACATGTTGAATTCGACGGAGTATGGTCTGGGTAGGCCTCCTGCAGCAATTCACGGGCTTGGGCTGTATTTTTTTTTTTTTCAAATTGAAGCAGAAAAGCAAAGCTTCCCGCAAATTGCGTTTCGACGGCACGAAAGTTGACATACTCGGAGCACGAAAACACTGCGTTGTTTATACTTCAGCGAAATGACATATACTGATAAACAAAGCCTAGGGATGAGGCTTTGTCATGAATATATATTCAGTATTGCCAACGCGATAAAGTGATAAATAGCGCCATCTGTGTGTCACCTTTAAAACTAATTCAACCTCCCAATATTTTACTGTTCATGGGATAACGAGAATAACTAAGCAGGCAACTTGGCTAACGCTGGTTTTTGTAAAAATGTACCTAATATTATTATATATTTATGTATAAACGTATTTACATTTAATAAATGTAGGGTGTTTTTCTAAGAGCTTGAGAACCTAAAATGATAATCCAAGACAGGAATATTTTGAAATTATTTTTTTTATTATAAACTAGTAGATAATTTCATGCCATTTATTTTTTCAATATGATAACCGGCATATGTCCGCCGCGACTACGAGTTACATGAAAAACAAAAAAAAATCTGAGTAATAAATCTAAATGAGCCCAATCAGCAAAAGTGCGAATCAAACGATGGTCATTTGACTTAAATTCTTGCAGAGCTGGCACGTATGCCGAGACTTACGTAAAATTTTCCACGTGTTCGAAAGACAAAGTTTATATTGACGACTAATCGACCTTTCGGCGTTTTCTTCAACACCGTATGAACTTCGCGAGCAGATTTTTTTTTTTTTGCAAAGTAAATTTCCACAATTTAGAAACGGGGTTTTGGTGTTAAACCATTCATGATGACTTGCCAAACCGTTTTGAACAGAAATGACAATAGACTTTGCGTTCTCACCTGTCAACCCATAGTTATCGATATCGATAGTAGTTCTTATGGAGCTAAAAAAACACCCGATATATAAATAAGATAAAAAATTCCAAAAAGATGGAAAGTTGAAAGTCAATCCAAACTAAGCTCAGAAAATCCAAGACACCGGATATTCAAATAAATTGAAAATTCGGAAAATTCCCAATTGTCTCAAAGTCAAAACACATGTTTGTGCTCTGACAAATCGTTTGCTGTTCGCAGTTGATCCTCACAACAATACACACACACAGATGAGTACTCATTGGAATAGGCACTGGTTTGCACACCTACATACATGCACATTCTTATTATATATATGAATATTTTGCAGTGAAATCCTTAGGCCATGAAAATAAGAAAATAGGAAATTTGTTTACACAAAATGACTTTACAAATGAAGTACTGTCCAAACTGACAGCAGGGCATCTTCATGTGCATGCATACATTTGTTTATTTGCTAATACTGCTTAGTTAGAGTGACAGTTACCTGTGCAATTTTGTTTTTGTTTTGTTTTTTCTAAATGTCAATTCATATAATTTTAAGGTGTGAATTCATATTTTAATTTTTCACAAAGGTGTGCAGATGAACGTCCATTTCGCAACGTGACCGCTGCTACTGTAGGTGGCATTATGACTGTCTAATGGTGGGCAAAGTGTCGCTTTGTCATGCTTAAGGGGATTAACGCAAGCAGGCAATTGGGTGAGGTAGATAATACTCGCATACCTAAATACGTATGAATTTATTATGTACATACAAATAATTGTACAAGTAAATACGAAATAATGCATGTGGCATGTAAATTTTGGTATAGCCAAGGTTTTCGAAAATCCTGAATCGATCATTTGTCAATATTTATGGTTAAAATCGTGCTGATCACTTGCCCATAATGTCATTTGGTACATGTTGCGCCTACGCAAGTGATTTCTTAGTGCTGAATAATTATAATTGATGGATTAGTGTCGTGCTTCCTGTGCAATATATACAGGTTTTAGAATATTTATGGGAGAAAAAATTATATAGTTTTTAAAACAGCCAAATCAGAATCATTATAATATGCTTTTGTCATTTTCTAACTACAGCATTAATAATTAATAAGTTGAGTTATGCCAGAGGAACACCGCCTTATTAATGACGTAACACTGGGTCAGGTGATTTATTTACTTTTCTCATTGGCCCGAACATATTTGTTGTTTTTTTTGTGAAATTTCAAATAAAATCTGAGCTTCGAACGAAATTAAAGGGGGCACCTTCTGCAGCACTTTCATATTTTCCATTTCTTTTTTTTTTTTTGCTTTAAAAATTCATTTACAATCTAAAGAATATCTTTTCAATATTTTAAACTTAATAGAAAATCGAAAGTACCGATAGTACAAGGTGAAGTCCAAAATAAACAAGACTTGCGTCACAAAAATGTTTTTGATGGCGCCATCTTTTTAATGAGTTAGTGCGTTGGAAGTTACATCCATAGCTGACTTCCAGTGAAAGCAAAGCGGTTCAGTGGAAGTGAAATTATTGCGTCTAAAGCGGCGGCCGCCGTAGCCGAATGGTTTGGTGCGTGACTACCATTCGAAATTCACAGAGAGAACGTAGGTTCGAATCTCGGCGAAACGCCAAAAAGAAGCGATCGCCCCTCGGCAGGCAATAGCAAGCCTCCGAGTGTATTTCTGCCATGAAAAAGTTCCTCATAAAAATATCTGCCGTTCGGAGTCGGCTTGAAACTGTAGGTCCCTCCATTTGTGGAACAACATCAAGATGCATGCCCCAAGTAAGGGGAGGAGTTCGGCCAAACATCCAAAAAAAGGGTTTAAAGGCCAATTATATATGTACATACATATATTGTGTAAGATACTCAGGTACTGAGGGGATTATTGCAAGTCTTACTAGATCAATGTCCTGAGGAGCCAAACTGAATACAGTACAAAAACGAATTTCGAACAAAGAGCTAATATTAAATTTTGTTTTAAAATCCTCAAAATGTTTACCGAAGCATTGAATTGATGAAAAAAGTTTATGGCGATGATTGTCTATCTCGTGCCAGAATTCATGTGTAGTTTACACGTTTCAGAGATGGTTGTGAGGACATAAATGGCAATGAATAAACCGAAATCACGTTTCATTCCGCACAAGTTAACTGAGGACCAAAAATTGCTAGAATTCAATATTCGAAAGACTTAAGAATAAGACGAAACTCTCTTTACAACATTGTAACTGGTGATGAAACGTGGTGTTTCCAACATTAGGCAGAAACTAAGCCTCAAAGTGCCGAATGGAAGGCCCCAGACGAGCCACCACCCAAAAAATCGCTTTTGGAGAAGTCAAAAATCAAGTCGATGCTCATTTGTTTTTACGATTCCAAGGGAATTGCCCACAAGGAGTTCGTGCCAACCTGCCAAACCGTCAATGCAATTTTCTATCTTGGCGTTTTGAAACGTTTGTTGCATCGCCTTCGTCGAACTTGCTCTGAATACTGCGAAGGAGAAAGCTGACGCTTATTGCATGAGAATGCACCATCTCATCGATCCACTCTTGTAACTGAGTTTTTGGCTAGAAATCGCATTTTAACTATCACTCACCGTATTCGCTTGACATGGCCCCCTGTGACTTCTACCTATTCGGAAAATTACATTTGGCTATGAAAGGAAAACGTTTTGCGTTCGTAGAGGCCAACCAAAAGGTTTGTACGGACATCCTGAAGGACATTCCGGTCAATGACCTGACACACTCTTTCGAAAAAGCTTTTAGATCACGCAAAATAGTGTATCACCGACTATTTTGAATAAATAAACTCGAAGTTATCAGAAAAAGTAATAAAGTAAATATCCAGAGTTCCGGATATCAATAAGTTCTTCAAAAATATCCTCCTACAACCTATGCAGAGGATAGAGCAGAAACTTTTTTTTCGCTTGCTCGCTGTAGCACATAAATCCAGCTGTTCCTTGCTCCCATCTTCCGAAAAATTAGGATATTCTTCATGCCTTCTAAGACTTACCCTTCCTGATCCAATAAAATGTCATGGCATTTGGACTCTGCGAGCGAACTTTTATACTTCGGAAGAATATGTACCCTGGCAAACTGGCGTCACTGCCGGAAAAATATAGTTTTGCAGATCTTGGCTCTAGTGAAGAATATTAAGCACGCCAGTTCGCATATATCCGTATTAAGATCGCTTAATGAAAATTGAATTGGAAGAGATTTTCCTACTATATTATATTGTGTAAGCGGCGGCCGCCGTAGTCGAATGGGTTGTTGTGTGACTACCATTTGGAATTCAGAGAAAACGTAGGTTCGAATATCGGTGAAAGACCAAAGTGAAGAAAAAGTTTTTTCTGCAAGCGGTCGCCCCTCAGCAGGCAATGGCTAACCTCCGAGTGTATTTCTGCCATGAAAAAGTTCCTCATAAAAAATATCTGCCATTCGGAGTCGGCTTGAAACTGTAGGTCTCCCCATTTGTGGAACAACGTCAAGACGCACGCGACAAATAGGAGGAGGAGCGCGGCCAAACACCCAGAAAGGGTGTATGCGCCAATTATATATGTACATATATTGTGTAAGATACTCAGGTACTGAGGGGGTTATTGCAAGTCTTACTAGATCAATGTCTTGAGGAGCCAAACTCTTTATGAAACGCTAATAACAGCTGTATATTTCATATCCCAACAATTAATTGAAACAATGGAAACTAATTAGCAACACTTTTGGTGTAACTGCAGCTAAATGAAAGGTGAAACTGTCAAAATACGAGGTGAATGAAAACACTTGAAATATTTGAACATAAAAATTTTGTTCGCCCTTTAAAGCCTAAATAAAGCCCACATTTATATGCCCACGCTCATATGTATGTCCACGCATACATCTACATACATATGTATGTGTTACTGCATTAATGGAGCAACAGATAGCGCTGACAAGTGGCAGGAGAATTTCATTCAGTTGCTTGGCAGCCAAGAGCCAACAATTCAACGCCTTTTCATTCAATACCACACAAGATCGAGCTAGACGAACAATGACACGATCGTTGGAGGTGGATGATGACGCAGCGGAAAATGATGAACTCCCTATTATCTCCTAAGAACGAAATAAACACCAAATAAATATCAACAAATATACCTACACATATATTGACACAATACGAAAATATCAAAGTAATGCCAGCATACACACAACCGCATGCAAATGTACGAACAAACGCACAAAGGTGCACAATAATACTCATAAGTATATGCGGGTGTCCCCAAAGGGGACTAAGCCATGGGCTCGGTGAAGTGCAGAATTGAATCCACTTGATGCCAACAAGTGCATTTAAGTCCACAAATGACTGCAAACGATCGTCGTCTCCAAGCCTATCGAACCATCTTATGCGGCTTAGTCATCGTCATTGACACTGACAGTGATACTCATACTGTGCAAGGTTTACACGAACCACTCGCTGTGGTACTTGCGTTGTTGGGTTGCATGAATGAATGAAAAAGCAACGTGCAGTCAGTGGTCCAAAAACGCTTGACTGGTTATTGCGTGGCAAAGCGCTGTCGTGTCGTGCTGGTGGCGTTGGCAGTGACGCAGTTGCAATGACATGTTGATGACTTGTGTCCCACTGACAATTAACGTATTCGTGCTATCAATGCGCATGAATTGGCACAAATTTACTAAATTATTCAATGCGGTCATTACGCGCAGGAACAACAAGTATTAAGGAGTCTGATCACCAAATGAAGGTGGGCATTTTTTTTTTTTTTGTTTTTTTTTTTTTTTTTGAAAGGGTATGACCCAAGTTACATATACCGATCGCTATATTGGGAAGAGAAACGTGATTCGGCTTAAATTTTTAGTTAAATAAGATGCCATTGCGGATGCCAACCAAATTGCCGGTAATAACGTTGCACTTGACTGACATGACTAAGTACAAGCGTAGCGTTCGCACTTCATCATTTTGAAGAAAACAGGGCTCTCGCATGCCACACCTGAAATATTCAGCGATTGGGTTAACTAGTCACGTGAAGGACTTAAGTTGATTAAATATCAGTGCACACAATGATTTTTCAACTGAATATTGAATAAACAATATTGGGTAGATCCAACCAAGCCCGTGTTTACCAAAATCCTTGTTTCGCTTAGAAATCCATCGAATAAACCAGGCATGCGCTAACATCTAGTCGTACAAGGAATTTTTAATGCTTTTGGATGCTTTACGTACCTACTTACATATATTTCATTCTTTTCGATTTTTGTTTTCGTTTTAAGTATTGCGGAAGAATTCTGTTCGCCAATTTGGTGAAGTGTGGCATTATCGGCATTGAGTGATTATGCAGAAATGAATGCCTACTCTAAATACTAAAATAAAAAATTTTCGCGCACCCTTCTGTTAGATGCTTGGTCGAGCTCCTCCTCCTATTTGTGGTGTGCGTCTTGATGTTGTTACACAAATAGAGAGGCTTACAGTTTTAAGCCGAGTCTGAATGGCAAATGGTTTTTATGAGGAGCTTTTTCATGGCAGAAATACACTCGGAGGTTAGCCATTGCCTACCGAGGGGCGACTGCTATTAGAAAAAACTGTCATTTTGCTGTTCCGTCCACGGAGACTCGAACCTTCGAACTCCAAAACGGTTACTCACGCATAAACCCATTCGGCTATGGAGGCCGGCTCTAAATACTTATGATGGAAAATATCAATTAATTTTCAGAATCGAGTACTTTGGTACCGATCCTTTTAAAAATCGGGTTCCTTGTAAAATATCGGTTCAATACTAGCAGCATTTTGCTCTATTTTCAAACATTTCATGAGTACAGTTATGTATTTGAAATGTCAGCCCAAAGGAGAAGTATTAGGACCAGTCTTGGTACATGTAGCTGCTCCAATGACGTTAATCAAGGGATAAGGCAGGGTTAGTTTACTTGGGCGACAGGCATTGGTCGGGAAAATACCGGAATCATACCCGTGCGTAGAACCGACTCCCATGGAAATGCACGGAGGTGGCCCTTGGGGCCACGTGAAAGAAAAGGTCTATACCAACAGCCCAGGGTCGATTCAAGACCTCAAAGGTGGAATACGTGAGGCTATCGAGGACATAGGGCAGCCACTTTGCAATTCGGTTATGGAAAATTTCACGAGAAGGATATTGCCCTGTAAGCGTGGCCTTGGTGGTCATTTGCCTGAAGGGGGTATTCTAGTCTAGAGGCCCGAATTTCGAGCATTTTTTGACGATGAATAAAAAAAAAGCTATTGATATTTTTACGATACATTTTTTTATCATTTATTTATTCATATATTAGGAGCACACAAAATAAATTTGAAAAAAAAAAATGAATTTTCATGGAGTTATGCGTCCTTGAAGTGGAAGGGGGGAAAAAAGGCAGTGTCCCCGTCGTCACGATTTCTACCCTTGTGGTCATCTGAAAAAAAAAAAAATAAAAATTCTTAATTAATATGAATGTCATTATCGTATGAACCAGAAAAAACGGAAAAAAAAATTTTCCATAAAATGGCGGCTACTCAAAAAATTGAGGTCGATTTTTCTCTTATTTTTAAGCTTTCTCGAATTGTTTACACATATTAAAAAATTTAAATTTCCAGTTTTTCGAGCTTCATACGATAGAGATATATTTAAGGAATATTCATGACAAATTTCAAGCAAATCGGTTGATTAGAATTTGAGATATCGTGCCGACCGTATCGAAAGAAGTAGTTTCGAGAAAAACACGTTTAAAGTTCGCCGACCGCTCAAACCAGTCCAGCTGTCGCGTCACTAAAATAGTTGTAGCTTCGAAAATAATTCGAATTTTGAAAAATCCTTTTAGGGAGATATTTTTGAATAGTTAAACTATCAAATTTTGAAAAAAAAAATTTTAGATTTTTTCAAATTTCTAGACTAGAATACCCCCTGAAGTTATTTTCCACTGTTAACGGCATACCTTCCACTTTATAATGAAATAAACATCCGATCATTTATATTAAAAAATAACATTTTTCTTTGAATATATATGTAATTGGCGCGTACACCCTTTTTGGGTGTTTGGCCGAGCTCCTCCACCCATTTGTGGTGTGCGTCTTGATGTTTTGCGACAAATGAAGGGACCTGCAGTTTCAAGCCAACTCCGAACGGCAGATATTTTTATGAGAATCTTTTTCATGGCAGAAATACACGCGGAGGTTTGCCATTGCCTGTCGAGGGGCGACCGCTATTAGAAAAATGTTTTTCTTAATTTTGGTGTTTCACCGAGATTCGAACCTACATTCTCTCTGTGAATTCCGAATGATAGTCACGCACCAACTCATTCGGCTACGGCGGCCGCCGTGGAAATGCATAATGCATTCTAAATTAATGCCACGTTTCGCTGTTATAGTTCCGTCTTTGGGCCAATGGTAGAAAGCTCCTTCTTACTTGATCCATCTTCAGCTGTTTCAGTTGCATCATTTTTAATTTCTCTTAAACTGGTTATAATTTTATTTTTTAAATCTTCTTGAAAGTTGTGCAATCCCTCCACTGCAAGGCACATTTATTAATGGTGGTGGCACTAGAACAACAACAATGTTTTGTACGTTTGATTGTCAAAGTAAAGTAGTGGTAAAGTAAAAAACAAAGAATGTATTCGCCTTGTTTCATTCTGGGCCACATAACAACTGCGAAAGAAAAAAACCAAATCAGCTGATTTACCGATACCACCCAAGAATGATAGAGAACATTGCGCCTTCCGAATTCGCCGTGTCGTAAGAGTCTATCAATAAACAAACAAAAGACAGGGGAATTACTTGTTTGTGAAGAAGAAGAGTAGACGAAATCAATGGAAACAACCAAACACAAGAAACTATACGCACACACACACGCTTTCTTGCTATGGCGTCTTCCGCATAAAAACGCAAAAAACTGCATTTGGAGGTTTTATATTCATTTATGCTTTAACAATTTAACACTAGACATTTCGTTTGCTTTAGTTTGTTTAATTTTAATCTCACAAATCACAATACTACAAAGCCATTCACTGAATTTTCAAAAGCATGTAAGTTCTCCTACTTTTGTTTCTTTTGTTTTGTATTGCGAAGGGAGCTGACGTCAAAGTAAGTAACTGTTTTTTAATGGCGCCACCTTCAGTACTCAATTCGCCTTGGATACCACCTTATATATATTCGCCTTGCTCCACTGTCACCAATTGTTACGAAATTTATTCAAGTAATGATTCTCAAGAAAAATTCTCTATATCAGAAAATATTCCTTTTTTCACTTGCTTACAATTTCAAAAACTATTTGTATTGGTTTTTAAAAATTTATTTTCAACAGGTGTAAATAATTTCACATCTACTTGTTGAGACTACAGTGCCGCCTTCCTCTGGCGATTTCGTTACAATGTTACCATTGTATCCGAAGCTTTTTTGGAAAACACGAACTAACAAAAGCTTTTTAAACTCAATTAAAATAAATAGAAGAAGTTTACTCAGTGCTTTCATATATTTTGTTTATTAATTTCCAGATTATGTCTTTTACTTGGTTCTTACATTAATCGTTCTTTGTAGGTTTTTGTGTTTATAAACGATTTTGAAATCTTTTCCCACCAAATCAAAGCTATACAATTTTTGCTTCACAATACAAGCACTAATTTACTGTTAATTAGAAACAAAAGTGAATAGAAAAGTCACGCAACAAAACTTAGAGAAATACATAATATAATTGATAGCATACGCGTGCCTAAATTTTAATACAATTTTATGCGAATAATGAGTAATGTAGCACAGTGTAGTGAATTAATATTAAAAGGGTTAAGCATTTACCACAAAACGCATTTTCTTTCTTTTTCTTTACAATTACATACTATAATTCCATATATTTGCGTCGCTCATACAAATTTAACTTTATAATTGAGAGCTATATATATATATAGATTAAATAAATACATATTTTTGCATACAGGTATAAATTTATATTAAGGTTAAATAATACAATACAGCATATGTTAATAAATATCTTTCACCACAAAGTAATTTTATAAATCAGAATGTACATTTCACATATTTTTCTTTCATTTTTGGTCTTAATTTCACGAAATTGTCGCTTTACAAGTTTACAGAAGACAAATTAAGAAACCCAAACCATTTTCAAAACTGGAAAACCTATACTATTCATATTGTACAAATTGCGAACTGACAATGGACATGGTATTTCATCACTTATTGGATTTTTGTAAGTGGTCGTATTCGTTTTAGTTTTTTATACTTCCTAAAAAGTGTTTGCTTTCAAATATCACCTGAACAATTCAATATACCTTTCAACATTTCCGTTGAGGCACGCAACAAACTTCAATTACAACTTTGCAACAGCAGCATACGAGTATGTGTGAATGCGAAAGAAAACATTGCGAGCTAAAAACTACTTTCTTCTGCATGCAATCGCAATTATTGCTTGAACTCGAATACGAGAATCATGATAATAATAAATAATACTACAGAGAGAACGCCAACCAAAAACAGCTTCTTCTTGCGCAGTTTATTCTAAATTTGAAAGAGACAAAAAAATTGATGATCGATTAGGCAAATGAAAAATCATAAATTTTACAAGTAAAAAACTAGCTTACTTTGTATGAACTGGCTTTACGCAGATTATCAGCGCCCTGCGACACGAACACACTCGTTTGCTCCACAGACGATTCAATCGAATCAACAGTAAGACCTTGTTCGTACACCATGGCACCGAGTTTCTTGTAGATTTCATTCACGCCAACAATATTTTCCTATAGGACGCAAAGACATAAAGACATTAGGTCTGTTCATGAAGCAAATAAATAGTTTGTAATAATTGTTTTAAACCACCAAACTACAACCAAATATATTAATATATATCGAAAAAATTTGCAAAGTAGGGGAAAGGGAGAGAGCGAAATGACATTTCATTTTGAGGAGAATTTGCAAGTTTTTACTGGATACATTAGGTTTGTTCATGTAAAAATTATCGAGTAACTTAACTTCCGAGAATTCTCTCTCAAAGAGAAAAATATTTAAAAAAGTACATCAACACAAAACCAGTAACAATTTGCAAGTTTTATGACTCAGCTGTTCGTTGGCAGGAAAAATCACAAAAATTAAAAATTTTTCACTTGAGCTACCTCGTATTAAATAAAAACAAAATAAAGCAAATAAAATGCAAAACAACGAGCTTCGGAATCACATAATTTAATTTTGTTCACAATAATTTGTTCCATTTCATCATCGCTGTTAGATGAAGAACATTTCATTAGCAATTGCAATTCGCAAATTTTAATTCGCGTTTATTTTTACTTTGCGATCAGCTGTTTTTCTGACTTACTTGTATGAGTTTGCAAACAGCTGATCGCAAAATAAACATAAACACAAATTAAGGGGTTATATACCTTGTGTTGGACTAAAACATCGAAATTTTTTTATAGCATATTCTAAAAGTACATCATCTTAAAAATATAAATTCAAAAAATCATAAAGATCGGAGCACTAGAACGAAAGTTACAGACCGTGGAAGCGCGCAAATTATCCATAAATGAAGTGCACGCAAAACTTTAGACGCGATTATCTCGAAGTCGTGTTTTTTGAAAATTACCGTCGCGGTGATCATTATTTATCAAAAACTATTTGACCGATTTGCATAAACTTTTTTTTTAGTTATTCGAAGTTACAACCTCGTGAATCTGAACGGTTCACTTTTTATAAATATTTGTATAGTTCGCTGGAACTAATATTTTTTTTTAATTTTTCAACCCCTCAAAAATCTTTTTTTGGTGCAAAGCGGTTTTCATATCGAGAAAATTTTTTTTTTGGGTAAATAAACCGCTCAGATTCACTAAAAAAACATTTTTCAACAATAATCATTTATTTTTTTTTTTATTTCAGATGAGCTGCTCATACGCTACCGTGATCACCGCCAGCCTCTTCTAAAACACGGCGTTACGGGGGAGGGGCGATATCAACAATAAATAATAACATTTTTTTTAAATAAAAACACCAAAATGTATTCTTCGAGAGTTACCCTTCAGTATGATATATGCCTCATTTGAATAAAAGTTCTAAAACATATTAAAAAAACATTATGACAATCGTCCATTTTTTCGGGCTCACAAGGTATATAACCCCTTAAGATTTGCGAATTAAATTTTAATATTTAATATTTTACTATTAATTTAAAGTTCTATATTTAAATAAAAATGGCAATTAAAATGGAGAATGAAAATAAATATATTTTATATAAAATGTATAAAGTTTATTTGAAGTCGTATATTAAATAGGAATCAGTCAATGATATTGAGGTATGTATATACAGGGTGGCTGATGAAAGCCGCTACCAAAAAAAAATTGAATAACTTTTTTTCTTTTTAAGTTATCTGTTCCATTTTTGTTTTAATTTGCAGATTGATCTTTAAAATTTATTAAAATGGATAACTGGGACACGCAAACAAGAATTTGGATAGTCCGCCGCTATCACGCACTGGAGTCCGTAGTTTTGGTACAGAGAGAGTACAGGCGGATGTTTGGCGGCGATACCCCGAGCAGATGGACCATAATGAGACTGGTGAATAATTTTGCTGAGCAAGGAACAGTCGCAAGAAGGCCTTATCTTCGAAACCCACCAGTTCGGACGGAGGAAACGATCGCTGCTGTAGCTGCAGCTATACAAAGCAATCCAAGGGTTTCAACAAGAAGCGTATCTGCTCAACTTGGTGTCAGCCTACAGTCTTTGCAAACAATAATGCACAAAGATTTAGACTTATTTCCCTACAAAATTCAAATGGTTAACAAACTGAATGCAGCAGCCTTGCCGATTCGCTTGGAATTTTGCCAGAAGATCCTGCAAATGGTGGAAGAAGACCAAAACATGTTAAACTGCCTTTTCATGTCTGATGAGGCCCATTTCAATTTAAACGGCAATGTGAACAAACAAAATTGTCGAATATGGAGTACTTCTAACCCACAGATACTCCACGAGACGGAATTGCATTCTCTTCGCGTGACAGTGTGGTGTGCCTTATTTTTTTGAAGAAAATGGTCACACCGTTACGGTTACTGGAGACCGTTATTTGAAAATGCTGAAAGAATTTTTCTATCCAGAACTACGCCGAAAGAGAATTCCTTTCAACTCTGTGTGGTTTCAACAAGATGGGGCAACGTCTCACATAGCCCAGACTGTTATGACAGAGTTGCGACGAAAATTTCCCAATAAACTGATTTCAAGAAACTCCGAATTTCGTTGGCCCCCCAGGTCGCCTGACCTTACTGCACCTGACTTTTTCTTGTGGGGTTTATGTAAACAAGAAGTTTATAAAACAAAGCCAACAAATTTGGATGAACTAAAACAATCCATTCGGGCAACAATTGCGGCTATTCCTGTCGCAACTCTCAAAGCAGCAATGAACAACTTTTTACTAAAATGCCGCACTTGTGTCAACGAGCATGGGAGGCATTTAAATTCAATTATTTTTAAAACTAGTTAAGCTACATTTAATAAAATTTAATGACCTTCAACTTGAAAAAAAAATAAATGAATTCCATACACTAAAAAAAAAGTTATTTGAGTTTCTTAATGTAGCAAAATTCATCAGCCACCCTGTACTTCTGAACCACAGCCTCCAGTCACCGTGGCTGCAGTTTCCGAAATACTAATCGAAGGCATTGAAGGAATCTTTTGTGTTTTATGCTTCTACTTCTTAGTTATTAACTAATTTAGCTATATATTTATACATAGACGGAAGCAAGGAAAAAATGAATAACGCTGTGATTGACACAATGCGATTGCTGATGGAATGCTCTTCATCTGACAGCGATGATTAAATGGAACAAATTATTGTGGGCAAAATGAAATCAGCTAATTCCCAAGCTCGTTGTTTTGCATTTTATTTGCTTAATTTTTTTTTTTTGTAATTTAATACGAGGTAGCTCAACTGAAAAAATATTTATTTTTTTAGATTTTTCCCGCCAATAGTTTAATCAGGTGTTCGTAAAACTTGCAAATTGTTACTGGTTTTGGTAGCTAGTTCTCGGAAATTAAGTTACTAGCAAGTTACTGGTTAATTTTACATGATCATACCTATTGTACGATGATTTTTTCTTATAAGTGAGCCATTCTATTTACCTCCAGTTCGCGTATCTGCCGTTCTTGTTCTTCTAACGCTTGCAAATCGATTTCCTCTTGCATTTGTGTTTGCTGTTGTGATTGATTTGATTTGCGATTAAAAAAGTTATCCTCGAAGAAAGAACCGCTGCTGTTGCTGCCATTGGAGCCACCGCCACTATTGCCACTGCTGCTGTTCGTACCCGGTGGTTTGCTAATGTTATAACTATGCGCACGCGCTTGTCGCACAGCATTCTTTTCGATATCGACTGTCTTGCGTTGAACGGCCTTCATAAACAAAGAAGAGTGATATATATGGTAAAATACTGTTGCCATTGAATAAATAATTACATATATGTATGTATGTATGTATGTCTGTATGTATGTATGTAAGTGCCTATGTGCATTTAGTGTATTTATGGTACTTATTTAGTTGCTTAAGATATGAGTATCTGTAAGACTTTTAAGTATTTTATAATACATGGCTGTGGGAAGCTACAAATTTGAAATCAATTATTTTTATACTCGTGCAACGCAAACTTAAAACTAACAATTTAAAAAAAAAATATTATTTAAATTTAACTGTAAATAAAATATAATGAAATGGAATCTAAAATAAACTTAGGAATAGTTAGAAACATACAAGATAAGGTTTAAAAAAAAAAATAATTGTCGCGTACACTTCTGTTAGGTGTTTGGCCGAGCTCCTTCTCTTATTTGTCGTGTGCGTCTTGATGTTGTTTCCCAAATGGAGGGGCCTACAGTTTCAAGCCGACTCCGAACAGCAAATGGTTTTCATGAGGAGCTTTTTCATGGCTATTTCTGACTCTCACTCGAAGGTTTGCCAATATAAGGATTAATAGTAGAAATTAGAGAGACAAAGAAATTATAACTTTTTAATCACAACCACTTTTATCATATAGAAAATAATCGTGTATTTCCACTTTGTAGTTACTCCTAACGAACACAGCTTTGACAGATTCAGTAATTGAGTTCTAAAGCCCCAGAACATTAATGAAGAGCAACCTTGCTGAAGACAAGTAGCAATACTTGGGGACAATCAGAATTTGATACCTATTAGGTTTCATCAATATTAGTTTATCGTTAAAGTATTTGGGAGTTTTGACTTAAATTAGCTTATAAAGTACATAAATATTCAATTACTAGCCGCCAGACAATCAAAAACCCTGCATCCTAAAATTTTGTTTTACACAAAGAAATGTGGCCATATCAATGGCCGCACTTAGGCTAATTTTAAAACAAATATCTGCAACTGGAGCAATTCTAAGCACTTGTTAAAAATTTGGGGGTTACATTTAATAGAACTTTGACATGGAGTAACCACATCTTTATTGCCATAGGCAAAGTTTATGGTATACTCCGAAATTTATGGACTACTCATCTTTACACCAGTAAATATTCGACTGCTACTAGCTAAAACGTATTTGTTACCAACGTTACTGTATGGTTGTGAGTTATATACTCCTTGTGATAGTGTGTGCCGTAGTAAGCTTAATGTTTTGTATAACAACATTGCAAGATACGTTTACTGTAAAAAAACTTATGACCGCTTTTCTGTTTTTGCGAAAAAATTGCTTCCGTATCTTTTGACGATTTGCTTAGGTTTAAATGTTTAGTGTTACTCCAGAAGATCAAATTTCAAAGTCCTGCCTTTCGTTATACTTAGTCCCGATGAAATACAGTTGTTTGGTGACTGTACGTCAATACTTTGTGTTCTCTGTCCATCTTTGGAATACCTTACCTCATTAAATTAAACGTATAAGAAAGCCGCGCTTCAAACATAAATTGCTTCGCTAACTTGCCGAAAATTCCTGAATGTACTCAAATGTTTTCTCATTATTTCAATCTGTTCCAAAAATCTGATCGACTCGGAACACACAACATAGATGACTAGATGGGAAACTCTTTCTCGTGAGAGCGCTGAAAAATGTGCATTTTTTATAACATTTGCCAATATTGCCACACCGGTAGAAACATGAATTGGGTATTTTTTTTTTAACGAAAATTGGGAATTTACTCGTAAACACCTACATATGAAGAATTATAACAAAAATTAAGATACAAATAGAGTAATTCAAATTAGAGTTAAAAGCGTGGGATGCATTTTGCTTCACTTTCATAACCCTCTGTACATAGGTAGTTGCCAATAGAATGATTGTAATATTTACTATATCAAGCATCCCACGCTTTTAACTCTAATTTGAATTACTCTATTTGTATCTTAATTTTTGTTATAATTCTGTTCTGAGGTAGTTGACTATGACTGATCGTTCGATTTGCTATTACTTCATTATAGGTCCCTTTGTCATTAAAATGTATTTTCTACTTTTTAGTTCGATTAGCAATAAAAGCGTGTCTTTTAGTTTTTTTAAACTATTTTTTTTATCTTACTTTCCTTGCTTAATACTTTCTCCAACTTTTTTACCATTAGCTGTAATTTTAAATTTAATTTAAATTTCATTATGAATCCTTTTATCTACGATTTAGTTATGTAAACTATTCTTAAGGTCAATCATTGTCAAAATAACTCAGAGTTGTATGTTTGACTTTAATAATAAATAATAAAATAAATAATCCACTAAATAATAAATAATCCACTACTGGACAAATAAATCATTCACAAAAAGACTAAACAAAAGGAGACCAAGGACATAACCTTATGGCACACCGGAGCCAACAAAACAAGGCATGGAGTAGGCAGCCTTGCGCATTACCCTTTGAGTTCTTCCTAAAAGGTAACTGATCATAAGCTTGGCCGAACTAACAGAAAATCCAAAAAAATTCCTTAAACTTTTTGCAACAAAGATCATGATTTGCCGAATCAAACGCCTTAGAAAAATGCAGAAGGCAAAGAAGAGATAGGTCACCGTTGTTAAACTGCATCTTTATGTCAAGTATTTTTATCATAGCCATAGAGCAGCTAAACCCAGACTACAGTGGGGGCAATAAATTATTTTACAGACCAAATGATGAAATTTGCCTTACCATAAGCGACTCGCACACCTTTGATTGGTAAAATGCTTATAGGCCTATAATCACTAGAGCTAGTAACATTGGTCTTTTTGGCTACAGGCACAGCGACAGCTTTTTGCACTCTGTTCGAAAACATGAAGTTGTAGTAGGGATTAATAATATGTGTTAGAGTGCCTAGAATTAAAGGGTAGCTCAAGTTTCACAAATTTCAAGGTTACCCCATCCTCTCCAATGGCATTCGCCTTAATACCCATGAGAGATATCAAAACTTCTGATTCCGATACCTAATCAAATTGAAACTCAAATTTTAAACTAAAATTGCTAGCAAACTTCTAAGCTGGAAAAATATTGCTAATTCTCAAAACGCTAATAAAATAGTCATTAGTCGGGATCAATTTTTCATTCGGGATTAAATTTTCCATGTACTTTCAGGTTTTTAAATTACGCCATAAATCTTTAGATGGTAGTGAAGGATTTAATTTACATTCATTGAAGTACAACCGCTTTGCATTTATTATAGTGGCTGTAGCTTTACTCCATGCATTCTTGTATTGTGACCAAGCGTGGTCAGTGTTGACTCTTCTCCATTTTGTATACAATTTGTTTCAAGTTTTTAAAGCTAAAGGGACTTTATTGTTGTACCATAGACAAGAGCTTTTTCATAGCTCGAACAATACGAACGGGTACATAAGGGCTGCTGTTGTAGCAGCATAAACATTTCCCATACATATACAGGAAATGCTGCTGAAGTGACAGTTCTTGGCCGGACATGAATTCGGTTCGTTCCGATTACGTAGAACCGACTGTCGTGGGAAAGGATGAGGACAGAATGTTGTTGTTGTTGTTGTTGTATCAACAGCAGGACATGATGGTCAAATAGATCAGTGAGGGTTTTATTTAAAAAGTCAAGTGTTTCATCTAAAGTCTTATAGGAGCAGCATATGGTAATACTAGAAATACATCCAATATTTGAGAATGAACCCAATCTACCAAACAATATAAATAATTTAATGACAATCTCGAATACGCTACCCGAATAACCAGGTCTTTCACTACAGTAACATATCGAGCGTCTATATTCAATGCTCTATTTGCAATTTTGTCGAAATAGGGGTTTTTAGTACGTCCTAATAAAATCATCAATAAAAAGCTTTAATTAAGAAATTGTTGGTTATCACCCAATTCGAAAACCTGATTTCGACGTAGTTGTTAACAAAAAAAAAATTAAGTACTAAATTAAGTACTGCGCAATAAAATACAAGTAAAATGTTATTTTCAAGTGCGTTTAGGAAACAAAATAAAATGTACTTAAAATGACAAAAATTGGTTGATTAATGTATACATTTGTATACAGACTTTTAAACCAGACGGCGCAGATTTTTTAAAATGATATATATATTACAGTATAGTTCAAGTTGTAACTATTGAAACATTGAATTGATTTATTGGTGGTAGCTTTAGTACACACAAATAAAAAAAGACACAATAAAGATACCATTGGACTAATTCGAAAAGAGATAGCGAGTGAGTAATGAATAAAAAGAGAAGATAAGGAAGCTATAGGATTAAAATTTCTTAAAAGCATTTAAAACATATTTACTAAGTTCATACGTTGCTATGCACATTAGGGTGTTCCAAAAAAAAGTAGCGGGATTTCCATCAGAATTATAAAATTTATTATATTTTAAGAATTCCGCTGAAATATGTCGGAAGCAAATTAACCCTTAACAACGCAAAAGTGTATCGCGGAAACACTTTTAAATTATTTAGAAATTATACCTGCGAAAAACCCTCTTATTTAATCTATGCCCTAGGTTTTATGCATATTCAACGTGGAATTAAAAAATATTTTTAGCATGAACAGTTAAATATTTATAACCAGAAGAAATATTAAAAAATATGTTTTAAGTTTATAATTAATTTAGAGCTCATCAATCCGCACGAAAATAACATAGAAATTAAAATATTGAAATACATAACGCTAATTTTTTAGATTCAATTGAATTAGTAAAACACGAAAGCGAATATACTGAAGTATATTATACTAATATTATATATTTTTTTTTTGCAACCAAAATGTCTTTTTTTTTCAGAAATGTCTTACATTTATTTAGTGTGTCAGCTGGACACTACTGGTCCGATACGTTATAAAAGCGTACTGGGTAGTTAAGATTGGGGTTAAGATTGGACTGAACTGTACAGATATGAAACTGTCTAAAAATCAGACTCAATATTTTTCCGAATTATTTTGGCGGAAGTTTTGAAAAATACAACAGCACCGATTTTTCTTTATGAGGTGATGCATCCTAACGTTCAGACATATTATACATATGTGCATATGTATAATTTCTTGAAGCAAATAGATATTTATAACACATATTAACATATTATTTTTGAAAGTCGTATGTTTACCTGAAACGCAGTTAGGGCAGCAGTAAATTCATCTACCAAACGGTCGCGTTGAATTTTCAAATGACGTTCTTTGCATTTATCGACCTCTTTCAACTGATTATTTGTATCCGAAACCAGTTGATGTGTATAGGTCATTATTTGATGTCTACAAAGAATATAAAAGTGAATATTACTAGCCTAATATACAACCTAATTGTCTTACAGCTGTTTCTTCAAATCTGGCGAATCCTGTGGAGTATTGAATTGATTGACCATGCGTTGCATAGTAGATACTGTAAATGGGAATTTTATAGTAATTTAAATTGTCATAAACATAGCTGTTTCCCATAAATAAGGTTTACCATTTTGTAAAATTTTTTGTATGCTTGTCGCGATGGTTTGCGCCAGCCGTTGAAAGTCAGATTCGCTGAAGCCGCCAGTGGGTACAACACCAGCACCATGGCCACCACCACTGATGCCATTCTCCATATGCTGCAAATCCATGCTTTCGTATGTAGACACTGTGACTGATAGTATTGACCGATCGGCAATAAAGGAAATATGTATGCACCTACGCAATAATTTGTCTTGCAAAAGGGGGTATGAGAATATACACTTGTCCACGAAATTTATACCTTTGTTCGTTGATTTAAACTAACAAAGCAATTTAAAGAATATTATTTGAATAAATACAGTTTATATCGCCTTCACACACCTTTCTTTGTTTAAGAATTTAATTATGGCCTAAGTACGTTGCTCACTTTCTACGTACTTTACTTTTTTGGTACCACACAACTACTGGCACTTTACAAATTGTTGTTCGTCCTTCCCTTTACCTTCTTACTTTACAAAAATCAACACCAAACATGAAACTATTTATTGATTATCACAAACTCTTTCACTATACCAGCCTTCTAGTTTATTCTGCTTTGTGTTTCTTTATATTTAATTCGATTTGGAAACAACCCCTGACAATTATCTGCACTTTTACAATTTTTCATAGATGATAAAATATTTTATTTTCTTTGCAAAAAACTTGGTCAACTACGTACTGTTAATTCCATTCAGAGATGCCAGTCCACTTTAAATAAATGAATATTACCTTATCTAAAGTATTAGCTGCTTTCGATTCACTTACTACCTAGTGAGCAGTGAGCAAAACAATAAATTTCCCTTTAATCCATGGTATGAAGTTTTCGTGACCAAAGAAAAGCAAACGTGACAAAATTCTTCTAAAGATATACAAAGTAACAATGAAGTATTTAATTTGGAAATATATTAAAACAATTTCCCTATTATCACTGGTCTTAGCATGTCGCTTGCGTGCTAAGAAGTTAGAAACAAATTTGCATGATCATCGCTACATAAGGCGATTTTTGCTTAAGTTTTTAGTTTAATGGTTTTTCAACAAATCGCTCTCATCAAAGTTGGTCGCCAGCAAACTTTGACTCATTCGACCTTTCTTTCGAGCAACCCAAAGTTTCGGCCGCCGTCGTAACCGATTTATTCATTTTGGGAAAAGACAAACATTATTTTTTTGTAAAATGTTTGCGCAAATAGTTTCAAACAATTTTATGCAGCAGATAGCCGAAATTATGAATGAAAACAGTGCCCTAATATGCGACATGGATTGTTGCAAGGCGGATTTAATAAGGTGACAGCATTCACCCAGCTGAATTTTTCACCGTAGGTATGGCTTACGTCAAAATGATATGCTGTGTTTGTATGTATTGGTATGTTTACATTCGTATGTTTACATTTGCTTGCTGATTTTGACATGATGCTTGCACCAAACGCAACAACAAATACATGTAGGGTTTTACTTATATGTGTTTGCTGTCACCTGTAATAAATTCGCCTTGGATTGTTGTATTTTTTGTGTTCTAATTTAACTTTGAAATGGCAATTCTCCCAGCTACATAGTTCTCTTTTTATTCTTCTCTTTGTAAAATGTCAGTGTGACGCATAGAATTGACAGCAACATGAAATGTCAGTAATTTTTCTTTTCTCGATAAAAGAAGGAAAAGTGCTTTGAACAAGAAAGGTGTGGTTGGAAAACATAAATTTTACTATTAGATTAATGCAGTTAGCTTATAGAAATTGTTAAAGATCTTCCGAAAAGTGTTAATATTACATATTAGAGCTTCAGCATAATGGCAGGACGTCTACCGGCGTGTGTGATCGACGTGGGCACAGGGTGAGTGAGCGAGTAATTGCTGCAGAAAAGGAGGTCGCTGGTTCATTGATCACTGCATGTGTACGTGTTGGTGTACAAGCGGCCCCCACCAAAGCAAAGTAACCATCAAAAACATACATAACAATTCGACCGAAAAAGTTCTGTTAAAGAAAAATAGTTGATTGATAATTAATATTTTACATTATTTTTCCAGCTATACGAAGTTGGGGTATGCAGGTAACAAAGAACCGCAATTCATCATTCCATCGGCAATTGCGATTAAGGAGACGGCACGCGTGGGAGATACGAATACGCGGCGAATAACAAAAGGCGTCGAAGATTTGGATTTCTATATTGGCGATGAAGCATTCGATGCCACCGGATACTCGGTGAAGGCAAGTATTAAACAAAAGCAGTATAAGTTAAGGCAGTGACTAATGATGACTAATAGCACAATTCGAGATAACATTAAAGAATGCAACAAAAAACATGCTTGATTTAACAACTTCGAATATTGTTTTAGTACCCAGTGCGTCATGGTCTAGTGGAAGACTGGGATTTGATGGAACGATTTCTGGAGCAGTGTATTTTTAAATATTTGCGCGCCGAACCAGAAGATCACCACTTTTTGCTAACCGAGCCCCCACTAAATACACCAGAAAATCGCGAATATACCGCTGAGATTATGTTTGAAACATTTAATGTTCCTGGTCTCTACATTGCAGTGCAGGTGCGTCAATGAATTAAAAAAAAGTATATGAAAACTAAAGTATAATTGTACGTTTTTTTTAGGCTGTACTTGCATTGGCCGCCAGCTGGGCTGCCAGGCCTGTGGAAGGACGCACACTTACTGGCATTGTTGTAGATAGCGGCGATGGTGTAACACACGTTATTCCCGTGGTATGTATTTAAAAAAGTTGTGGAGCTTTGTTAGTTTTTTCTTATCTTATCAAAATATAAGGGCGATTGGGTACAGTATCGAATAAAAATTTTGTTTAATAAATTAATTGAAGTAAATTAGTAATTGCAAATATTTATGGAAACCAATTTGTTTGTATTAAGTGAAGTAGTTTAAGGGGTTATATGGGATTATAAGGGAATTTTTTCCGAGAAAATTTTTAAATTTATTGATCTAAAAATTTGTACACATATTATGTTATCTTTTAACTGTATTTTAAGACTTAGTAATTGTAAGAATATTCATTTGGAAAGGAGCTACAGCTGATCTCCAGGAGCTCCTCTCAAAAATACGTTTTGCGGGGACCACTATGTATATCTCTTAACTGGATCCTCTAAAATTAAAAAACCAAATAGATTTCGTTAAAGTAATGCTAAATCTAGTAATTAATCGAAGGAATAAGTAAAATAAATTTTTTTGACAAAATGGTTTTCTCAAAAAACACATCGATTTTTGACCGAAATTTCGGCCCTAAATTGCTTGTAACAAAACAAATATTAATCGGTGAGAAAAAATCTTCGAGTACTTGCTAAAAAAAATATATAATATTCAAGAATCTCTTGCTAAAATTTGAGACTAACCGGTTTAGCCGTTTTCGAGTAATGTTGCTTACCGACTTTGAAAACACCGTTTGAGAAAAACGAGTTTAAAGTTTGAAAAGCACTCTGAAACGCCTTTTCAAATTTGTGTGTAACTTCGAAAATATTCACCGGAACGATATTAAATTTACTGTGCGTATTCGTAAATACATATATGTACGAGAACATTAAGAAAATAAAATAAAATAAAAAAATCGATTTTAGGAAAATTCTCACTGTATACGAGTATAACCCCTTAAGTATTATTTCAATGTCTTATTCGTTAAAAAGTCTTAAAATATAATTAGAAACAATAGCACCGAAGGCCCTAGTCGCCAGTGTGCTAATTAAGTTAGGGTTATATTGTATATATCCCTTACAAATAATAATAATAATAACAAAAACAAATATTTCAGGCCGAAGGCTACGTTATTGGGTCTTGCATCAAACATATTCCAATTGCTGGCCGCAATATCACCTCATTCATACAGAGTTTGTTGCGCGAACGTGAAGTTGGCATACCGCCTGAGCAAAGTTTAGAGACTGCCAAAGCAATCAAAGAAAAGCACTGTTATATTTGTCCAGACATCGCCAAAGAATTTGCCAAATACGATACGGAACCTGGCAAATGGATACGTAACTACACTGGAACTAACGCGGTGACCAAGCAACCATTCAGTGTGGATGTGGGCTACGAACGTTTCTTAGGCAAGTAAAAAATGTGAAGCTCATGGATTAATATGAAATTTGTGTACACGTTTGTTTTCTTTTAGGACCTGAGATTTTCTTCCATCCCGAATTTTCAAATCCTGATTTTACCATTCCACTATCGGAGATCGTAGACAACGTCATACAAAATTGTCCGATTGATGTGCGACGACCTCTATATAATAATATCGTTTTGAGTGGTGGTTCGACTATGTTCAAAGATTTTGGTCGTCGTTTGCAGCGTGATATCAAGCGATCAGTTGATACGCGTCTACGAATCAGCGAAAATTTATCAGAGGGTCGCATCAAGGTATAAATTGTGTTGAAAAAATCGTGAATATAGTATTTTAATTCCATATCATGCATTCGCAGCCAAAACCAATCGATGTACAAGTCATTACACATCATATGCAGCGATATGCAGTGTGGTTTGGAGGTAGCATGTTGGCATCTACGGTACTTTCATTTATTTATCAATTTTCATGTAGTGTTTTATACTCATTAATATTTTTTGTGCTTTCAGCCTGAGTTTTATCAAGTGTGCCACACAAAGGCTGCCTATGAAGAATATGGTCCTGGCATTTGTCGTCACAATCCTGTTTTCGGCACCATGACATAATCATATATCAGACCGTGCCCACATATTTGTTTTCTCTCCTATCTATTAGATTTCCATTTCTTTTTAATTTTGTTATATGCAAAAGTGCAGATATTTACGTCGAAGCTAAAACAGATTTCAAATAGACGGTACAAGGCGGTGTAATGCACATAACATTTTTTTTTTACGTTGACTCGTTTTCGTAATATGAATACTGAAATACTGTGTTAAGCTGCTGAGTTATGATATCATATGTTTTATACTTAAAGTCAATAACTAATGAACAAGCTGCATGTTTTCTTATTTTCATAATTGTCACAGCTAAAAAGTAATTATTTTGATGTAGTCAACGCATTTCTTGAACAGTTGGCAGTTTTATACACACGTATACTCGTATACATATGTATGTAAGCATTTAAGATGCGAAGCTTGTGGAAGTGCTGCAGTGGAGCTTGAAATAATGAAATAAAAAATTAAATAGGATTTATTACTAATTTTGTAACATTACAACTCAACTGCATTACTTACACAAATACTATGGTATGAGCTTCTAATATACTATAACTCTATTATTAATGTAAATGTCATTTTTATGTTCAACTATTAAAGTGAAACAGTATAGCAAAAAAAGGAATATACCTAAATATTTAAAATTTTGGCCAATTACAATTAAATTGAAACTATAAATGAATAAAACGTGCTGATGCACAGGAAACTTATTGTGCGAAGGAGGTGATTCTATATGAGAATTCAATAAAATCAGTGTGAATATAAAAAACTAGTCGCTTATTCGATTTATGAGGAATGATTTTTAGCTGTTAAAACCGAGATATGCTACCCTAGCCTTGAAGACATCTAAACTAAAGTAATAAAGGGGTTAGGGGTAGTCAGGGGCGCGAAAAATTATGATTTTCCAATAATTTTTTTTTTTTTTTGCAGTCAGTTTCTTTATTTTACAAAAATAAAAACATAGCATTAATACATCATGTTTCGACTTGACTTTAGCAAAATTTCCAAAAAAAATTAATAATTGTAAAAGTTATCGCTATTTGTGTGGAGCCCGTTTCTCCAGAAGTTCCTTGCGGTGATCATCACAAGTCCGGAGATTCACCTAAAATAAATCGGCCAAAAGTTTAAAAAATCGAAACTTTTGAAAAAAAAAATCCTTCGATCAGGCACGAGTTTTTTATGTTTTTCAAAAGCAGTATAAATTTTATTTGAATCTACTGACAGTGAGCACCAGTTCAAAAAACATAGTTTTGAGAAAAACGCATTTACCGTTTTGCTATCGATTTATGTAGAGTTGCACGAATTATTTAATAACTTACACTGCGTCAGGGGTCTTGGGCCATAAAATAGTTCTTCAGCCGTCGTAGCAGCTTCCAAAATATCGATTTGCTGTTGCCTACATAGCATTCAACCTTCTCGAAGGTCATCGTTAACGCGCTTATCTGCCACTTTCATACGTGCAGCATCCATTTTTTCAGCATACAAACGCTCCGGAGCGAAATAAAAAAAATAATTAAAAAAATTCAATAACAAGAAGACTCCGCTGAAATTAATATACTTCCAAGACAACATAAAAACACTCGCAAAATCAAAAGAAATTTAATCAACAAATGAAAACGAAATACACTAAAATAAATATAAAAAATCGATTCAAAACGAAAATGATTCAACACAATTTAAAAAATATAATAAAATAATAATTAATAAAAATAATAGAAATCATAAAAAACTAGAAGCTGTTATAATAACGGTAGTCCGTACAGTAGTTTTACGTTAAAATTAAGTTTGATCGCACAAACGGTGGAATACCTTGACATTTTGTGGATTTTCATACAGCCATTTTAATTAAAATTCAAAAAAAAAATAATTAGCGGCGAAATGAGAAAACTGTGTTGATATCAAAAACTAAGCTTAGAAATAAATTATGCGTTGATCTTGGTTCTTACGAACTTCTTTTTTTGAAGCCAGGTCATTATTCAATCTATGCAGAATCGGCTGAGGTGAATGTACATACATTTTGCACATTTTAGAGTGTGTGCGAATTGTAATAATTGCGGCAGTGTTAGTTTTTATGAGATGCCATCACGTTCTGCCACAAAAATTCCGTAGCAATGCCAAGGATACGCGTTCTATCAGGCATGGAATCCTCCTGATGCTAATAAAAATGAAATGGCTAATTGGACGGAGAAAAAAGCTCTCCATATATAATAAAATAGCTCTATATAAAGAAATTAGAACTCCTGTGTGGTCCTATGGCGCGCAATTACGGGGTTGCGACAGTCAAAGTATGAGTAATATAAATATACCTCAACGACTACAGAATAAAGCCGTTCTTAACTAACCTTGGTTCATTCGCAATAAAGATATTCATGGTGACCCCAAGATCCTTACGGCCCCTGAAGAAATTAAAAAACAAGCCCACTCTCTCAGACTTAAAAGGCACGCGAATGAATATGATAGCAAACTCCTCAACAACTCAGGCCTAAGCCGACGACTCCACCGTTTTAAACCACTTGATCGGGCATGAGGCTGTTAACTTAAGGAAGGGACTATCTCCTCACAAAACTGTCTTTATGTTACCAAAATTGTATTGTACCACGGGGTAGTTTATTCGTTACTAGTTGCAAACAAAGATTGGTATGTATTTTTTATTTATTTATATTATATATTTATATGTTTGTAATAAATAAAACAAATTATAAAAAAAAACTTTATAAAAATTTAAATAAATAAAAAATTACATATAAAAAAAAGTTATAAAAACTTAAATAAATAAATAAAAATTAAGGGGTTATATAGTTAGAATTATATAGTAAGAATTTTCAAAAAATCGATTTTTTTATTTTATTTTATTTTCTTAATGTACTCGTACATATATTTAAGAATACACACAGAAAATTTAATATCGTTCCGGTGAATATTTTCGAAGTTACACGCAAATTTGAAAAGGCGTTTCAAGTGCTTGAAACTACAATTACAAACTTTAAACGCGTTTTTCTCAAAATGGTGTTTTCAAAGTCGGTGACCAACATTGTAAACGGCTAAACCGATTCGATTAATTACTAGATTTAGCATTACTTTAACGAAATCTGTTTGGTTTTTTTAATTTCAGAGGGTCCAGTTCAGAGACATAGTGGTTACCGCAAAACGTCGTTTTTGAGAGGAGCTCCCGGAAATCAGCTGTAGCTCCTTTCCATATAAATATTTTTACGAATACTAAGTCGTAAAATACAGTTAAAAGATAACATAACACGTGTACAAATTTTTAGATCAATAAATTTAAAAGTTTCCTAAGAAAAAATTCTGGAAAATTCGCTTTTTTCGGTCTTCTAACTGTATAAAACCCCTTAAAAAAAGCTAATCAACCGCAATGTAGGAGTTGTTGTATTCGATAACAAAATTCACCAACCCACAATAAAGAACGCAACCGAAAATTCTCTCCCAAAGAGCACACAAAGCAAATAAGCAAGTAATGGAAAATTTGCCATCACTTGCAAAAACCGGTGGAAAATACATATATCAGCTGAGATTGTTTAAACAATTTTGTTTTGCCCAAAAGAATTACCATAAATATGCTCATATACTCACATTTTTGTTGTTGGTTGTTAAATTTTCCATTTTATTTTTTCCACAAAAAATAAATTTGCTTACAAAAATTCAATCATATGCTTGCAGATTATATTTTCGTGATGGATAATTTTAGCTGGCTAAAATTTCTGCAGCATAAAACGAACGTCTCTCTTGCATCGCACTATCGCTTTGCTCTCTCTCTTAATTTTTATGCTATTGATACTTCTTCGCTTACTTGCAAAAATTAGACATAACTATTACAAATTTTTGTGTTATCGAACGCGACTACTAGTGAGTGGGGCGAACACACTCTTATTCCTAAATAAAACATCGTTTGTTCAGGGTTAGCATTTATTTTTTTTTTTTTTGAAGTTTCATATTCTTTAAGATTTACCCGTTTATGGATGGATAGAAAATAAGACAAAAAATTAATTTTGCCATAAATAGAAGTTAAACTCTTTTAAGTTTTCTCGGTCCTTCGTTTCCTTTCAAATGCGATATACTTCGCTGCTATTCGTTAACTTTGACTACAGTGGTAGCCAAACTTTTCAATTGCATCTTTAAATTTGCGCATAAATAGAAATATTGTGTATTTATATGAATATTTTTAGGAGCGTAGTAAATTTAATAAATTGGTGGTGCATATGTTGAGATAAGATATCGCACATTTTCAGCGAGTTTATAACGGTAATGTACTTTTTTAACAGCAATTCATTTATTTTTCTATTTAAATATATTTTGAATAGCTAATAATATATAAGTTTGTGTACTGTGTTTGCATATCAAGCGAAAGTGCAATGGCATTGAATGCCTCATTATACCCGCGCACTTGTGCCCAAAGCGTTACAATTTTGTTCACATAACATTTGTATGTGACAGAGTAATATTATATAATCGAAATGTGTAGAAAGAGTTCTGAGAATGATGGAAGAAGTCGTATCGATGCCATGTCTGTCGTTGTTGTTGTTGTAGCAGCTTAAACATTCCCCATACTTACATACGGGAAATGCTGCTGGAGTGACAGCCCTTGGCCGGATATAAATCCGGATCGTTTCAGTAACGTAGAACCGACTGTCGTGGACAGTCTGTCCGTTAGTCCATACGCACGATAACGTGACACAAATAAAACGCGCCGCGTCGCCCACTTTTGGGCAAATGCGAGTACCTCCATAACGAATTAATTGCGCCCAAATTTCGTTAATTTATTGCATACCACCTCGTTTAGATCCGACATAATTATTATTGAGATCGTTCGAAACCACGCCCACTTTTTATATGTTAAGATCAAATTTTCGTCCGTCGCTGTGGTGTTATAAGCTTTCAAGGTGTATGAGTTAGGTTAGGTTGGCCTGACTGGCCAAAGGCGTATGAGTTGGTTTGTTCCCAAAAATTAACAGTCAGCTCAAATGGAATTTTATTACAGAAATATATGCGCGGGTAATTAAATTTTTATTCGGGCCAATTTAGCCCTCGTTACTTTTTTTAATTTTGTTCCTTTTTTCTATTAAAATTTTATATATTTTAGCTTTCACTAAGTAATGTAAATATGTATGTAAATATAAAAAGCAGATTTTACTAATTGTTTTGTTCTCTTTTAACAAATTTTGAATTAAATTTCTTTTTCTATGTTTATGCAAATGGCATTTGTACAACAAGTTCAAAATGGATTTTTTATTTTATTCTGCGATTAAATAGTAGTTTTTGCTTGAAGTACATGTCCAGACGTTCTATCTGGCAACCTGAATAATAATCGCAATTATGTGGTTGTCTTTGACAGAAAAGCATACATTTAAAGTAGAAGTAAAGATTAGAACATCAATTCAATCAAAATAATCACTAGTGTCTTCTTCCGAGCTGCCATTTTCTTCACCATCAGCGGCCTGCATGGGCTCCACTATACGGAAATTTTGCAGAAAATCACGCATCGCATCCACAATATTTGTTAATGAATGGGTGAGTTCACGATACGAGGCACCTCCTTCTGTGCCACCAGCAGCATCTAAAATGCCGTTTTTTAATATAAACTATTTATAAAAACAATTTAATTATTCTACCTTCAGCTGCAGCATTTTCCAAATTTGCATTTAATGCCCGAAGGTGACGATCCACTTGCGCTACTTCGTCGTCATCGTGGCCTGCATTGGCTTGTGGTGCCGGCAAAGCGTTAGCTCGTGCTGCCACTGCTTCAACAACAGCATTTTGCTGTTGCTGCTGTTCTTCTCCACCACGATTATTCAGGTTGAATGACGGCATCAGTGATTCGAAAAACATAAAAACCGAGCGATTTGGTCCTGTTGTTGGGCTGCTGGAGGACGATTTCCTGCGTAACATAATTAAATGTACCTTGATTATATATGTATATGTAATCACTATTTTAGTAAATACCGCTCATAGCAATTGACCGAGTCCAGTGGTGGCAATGGATCATACATCATCAACGGGTCCTTCTCCTTGGCAAGGAATGGTGCTAATGGCACTTTTTCCTTGTAATCAGAAAGTATCACATGACGCAAGATTTGACGTGGAGGCGACACATAACGCACAGCACGTTTCTGATTATAATCGGTAATCACTTCATCCTTTTGATCTACCATATCCAAAACTACATTAACATTGCGCTCCAGCCAAGGCAGCATATCATTCTGACGCCAGACCACTTTCGCTCGACAAATGTACAGTGCCACAAGTTGGTGCAGTGAGGGTGATTGGCTGCATTTGGACAAATTATTAGTTTCGGGAGTATACTCATAAAGAGTTATTCTGAGTGCATTCTCTGTCTCTTAAACTAACCTGCTAGATATAGAAGTGCTAAAATATGACGACGCTTGAACTCGTTTATCTGTCTGCACAGATAACTCATCTAGCAACGGACGCAACACACCAGGAAACATTAATAGAGCATACTGCAATGCCTTATCGGATTTTTCACATTCTATAATAAGGGCAATTTAAAATAAAAAATTAACATTCACATTAACAGAATACCCACCTCCCGTTTGGCAAAATAATGCCAGAGCATACGAATACGCCATGTTTGGTAATTGGGAAAGGTTACGCACGGCATCGTATTCCTCATAGAATTTTATAAGCCAAGCGTACTGCTTGCTGCGCAGCGCGTAATAATCTATGATCAGCACTATAGCCAGTGGATCTACTTCCGGGTTAAGACTCAATATCAATTTCGAAAGCTCAAACGCGGTACGGCAACAAGCGCGTGCTTCCAAATACTGAGCATGCTTAAATAACGTAATAAAAAAGGAGCGATTTTCTTGGCGACGGTAATCAAGACGACAGTTGCCCGAAGTCAAACTGAAACTTGGATGTAATGAAGACTCTAGCACAAGCACGGCACGCTCAATGAGCTCAGAAGCTAAACTGTAATTCTCCGTAATTTTGCCTGTTTAGAGAAATCATTCAAAATACAATTAACACGTGTAAGTTTGCAAAATATTATTCCTATTGACCTACACAATTCACTCAGTTGTATTAGGGAATCGACGTGGTAGGGACAGCGCCTAATCAAGCTGATAAAGAAGTCCGAATCAGCACGCTCTACTGCCTGCAAAAACAAATTCTGCACACTTTGATAGAATTGGCTGTGCTCGAAAGCGAACCATTGAGTTTTCTCTGACACACTGTGACTGCTGCTTGTACTTGCCAATTGTTCTGGCAGTTGCACTGGCTTCATTGTAATGATATTCTTTGTAATTGGCGGCCAAGATTCTTTGGCAGTTACCATGTAAGTGGATTTAAGTGTCAACTTTTGGCGGCCACGTTTGTTTCTTGAAGGGAATAAAAATTAGACGAAGGATTTAATCGATGACTAAGGATACTCACTCAATTTTAACGACACGTTTGCCAAAAGTGCGGCGCAACTCATTTTGTTGATTCAAATGTTTCAATTCAACTGTCAATAGCGATTTATCAATCTCTATACGTGGAGGATTTAGCTTTTGATTTTGATTGGTGGCGTCATGCACTTTTCCGATAAGGGAATCAATATCGCTCAGATACTTATCAGTAAGCTGTGAGTAAATAAGTTTTTTTATTTGTGGTTCGTGAATTTTAGTTTATATACGTCTATATATATGAAAGTACATTCACACAGTCGTTGAAAAATACTTAAGAACGATACTCAGTTCCATCCATTTGAGATTTTTTTCATTAAAATAACTTAAATGTTTTACATAAAAGGGTTTATTTTATAAATTAACAATGTTTTTCAATCTGTATCGGTCTTTTTGTCTAAGAAAGCCATAAATCTTCTTACTTCAAGTACATAATGCGAGATTCCTTCGAAAAAAATACTTGAGAAAGGGAAAAGTATACATATAGATTTGGCACAGCGCACTTGAACTGAAATTATGAAACCTTTACAACGTACAACAGGACTGGATTCCCACGCTGCCTCGGCCTCTTTGAATAACTGATCCAATTTTGCGATATTCTGCGTACTGAATGCATTTCTTACGTTATTCCAAGGATGTTCTATTGGATTTAAGTCGTTACTCGAAGAGGCCCAATCCAGAACGTTGATCGAATTGTCTTCGAACAACACGAGAAGTGTTATTCGGATTATTGTCTTGTTGAAATTTCCAAATCACCGGTAAATTCTCTTCCGCATAAGGTGACATTGCATTTTGAAGTATCTGAATGTACTTGACCATATCCATATTACTTCCAATACGATGAATTGACCCGACACCATTCCACGAAAACAGTCCCATACCATTATTGATCCTCTCCCGTGCTTTATAATTGGTGAGACGGACTTGGGGTCGAATGCTGTACATTTTGATCACCGCACGTGCTTCTTAGCATCTGGATCAACTCTATTTATAAGTGCAACTGTTTTTTCGTTATTGGCTTTTCAAGTTAACGAAAATTTCTCGATGAATGTCAGCAGTGAGGACCATTTTATCAATCTGGCTAGCAATATTTCGTGCTTTCTATTTTCTAGGAACGTTTTCTGCTGTTTTATATTTAGAAAAATATTTTCAAGCATTAAAAACTATCGTTTTAGATACACTTAGTTTTATTGGAATAGCACTGTAGGATGTTTTGCAAATCTATGATTGCTTTTCGAAGAGCTGGATTGCAACTTTCCCCTTTCGGCATTATTGTATCGTTTCAACTAAAGTAAAATGTTGCTGGAATACGCCAGATACTTTATTTTTTTCTTACTTAACTGGCAACTGGTACAATATAAAATAGAAGACAATTAACAACAACACTTTCAGTGCTCCTACTAAAACGCCAAAAAAATCAATGCGTACCCTTCAAGAAAATTAGATTCATGAACTTATTCCAATGAATGTAATCACAGCAAATATATTCAAGTGCAAAAGTACCGTCACGGCACCGTACTCGATAAAACGTGCGCATATAACGTTGTCAACGCATCGTTCTTAAGTATTTTTTAACGGCTGTACTTATATATGTATGTATGTATGATCACGTTTAAATTATCTTTTCCTTTTCAAACCAGGGCTTATACGACAAACATGTTTATCAAAGCGGTTTAAAGACGGTTGGCGTATTGACGGAGTAAATTGGAAATAGAATTTGGAAACTTTTTGATATCCCTACTGTAGTCACTGCATTAATAATTCTGCAGGATACAGAAACGCGAGAAACAATCAACAGCAAATATTCGTAGAATTTCGAAAATTCCCGCAAATCAAAAAAGAAATTTAAAAATTAAGTGTTTCAACCAACCGATTGAATCAATTATTTGTCGTATACCCTGCTTAAGTAAAATAAATACCTCTGAACGCGTACATTGAATTACTTGACCTAGTGACCAACAAAATCGGAAAAGCACTATACAATAAAAGCCCTTTCTTAAGCTCTCCACCCTATAAATGGTTTTTAGTCACACACAAATTTCCACTCACCTCATTATCCTCGCTACTGATGTGGTTGCCGGTATACTTGGTCTTTTTCTTCCGTTTTTTCTTCTTCTTTTGTTTGGCTGCACCCCCACCACCAGCACCACTTGGCTGATTTGCCGCTGTTGATGCATGCTCAGTTTCGTTATCATCTTCCTTTACCTCGCTCTCGGAGAGGCTTTGTTGATTCAACTGGTGTGAAAAAGGTGGCAGTTTTTATGTTAAAAAGTTTGAGTGAAACGCATGAAACCAAAACAGAAATAAAAAAGGTACATACAAAAATTTCATTCAATATGCGTCGTTGCAATAGATATAGTGAATGCAATTCAACTTCGTTCGAACACATTTATGTAGCCCTCATTAAAGTCACCCTCTGTTCATTTATGGCAATGTTTTCCTAGTATTTGTGTCTGGCTTTCATCTGTGGCTATCGACAAATTTGTGTCAATTTTCAGTATACGTCACCTACTTAAGATCGCATAAATTGTTTGGTATGCCCAGATACTCCTCTGAACCTTTCGAATATCTCCACCTAATCTATACATTAGATATTTATAATACTTACCAGATCAAAAGGATTCAAGTGTTTTCCTCGTGCAACTTCCAGCTCATCATCGTCATCGCTTAGTTGATTATCCTCGACGTCGTCTTTGACATCAAGCATTAAATCTTTCCCTACAGCACCTTGCAGTTTTTTTAGTGCCCGAGAAGACATCTTTTGATAACCTGGGTATTTCAGCCACCTGAATAATTGTTACCAGCACGATGACGTCTTCACATTTGACTTGATCTGTAATGCTTAGCCTCAGTTGTTGCTTTAAGTTTACAATTTTTAAACATTAATTTCTTAGTTACTCCAGTTGCTTTATCAAGCAACTCGTCACTAGAATATTACCAATCAATGGAAAGCAAATTTGTGTGTTTTGATTACTTTTGGTGTTGAGAGAAAATCAATATCCTCCTCAAATGTGCGAATTTATCTTCTTCACTTTCTGCGGAAATCTATGAAAAAAAAAGAATGAAATATCAGCTGCGTTCCTTTACTTTTCTGACAAAAGTCTGAAAGTGTCAAAATGAACGAGCGTGAAGGAATTGCTCTCAATAAGGGAGAATAAAACGAGCAGTGTTGATAACTCTTGAATTTCACTAAAGCACTGAAACTTAAAAAAACGCTCAATCACACTAAGTGTTTCACCAAATAATAGTTTTTGTATTAAAAAAACGAAAAAACAAAACCTGTAGTGGATTATATAATTCAATGACACAAAATTTATTCGTTTATAACGTTTCAGGAGGAAAAAATTTCCCACAAGTTACATACCAAATTATTTTAAAATTATTTAATTTTCATTTTAAACTTGTAAGCTCAAAATTGACTTCAAGTCACATTTTGTATTTTTTTATACAGTAAACACGTTCCATATGGCTATTTTCATCATCTGGTATATCATAATTATCCCAAATTTCTCTCTTAATCGGTTTTCCACTTGGATCAATTAATTTACTGAAAAAAGATTCAAACGGTTATGAATTTTCCTTTTAAAAGTATTCATTGCACTGGAAATGTTCTCAACTTCTGCCTTTGAGTATGGCAATGTCAAGAGCCTAATCTAAAAATTTACCACATTTTCAAATAGATCCATTTGAGTTTCAGTAGGTCAGTTGAATCTTTAAACGCTTGCCTGGAACTAATTTTAGTGCACTTAAATTCGTATATTCTTTCTAATTCATAATTCAGTGCTAGGCACAGTGTGTTCAACTATCTATGAGAAATGCGTATAGATTGCATTTGAGTTGAAAAAAAAAAAATCAACACTAAAAAGGGTACTAAACAATAATTTTATGGCGTATTAATTTTTAAAAAGCACTAAACTGTCAACTACGAAAAGTAAAGGCTGTCTACATACGACTACGCGTTGACGTACGCTTCGGTTTGACGAAAAGTGAGAGTCTCAAGTGGGGAATTACATAGTTCGAAGGATAATTGGGAAGTAAACTACGAATTCGAAAGCGATTTAAGCACCGTGGGAACATAAATGTGTGTGTTCGTAGTCAGCTATCAAAACGACCCCAATGCTAACGCAACGCTAAAGTTGTATGTAGGTAAGTAATCAGGTATTAAGGTAGGTATTAAGTAATCACAAAAAACAACTATGTAGAGCCACAACATGTTCGCACCTTACAGATGGCCACTGACCCAACTAAGTAGCCGGGCCGCACGGTGTACATACTTCTAAAGGTGGCAGCTTCCGAAAACCGTTACGCTATTCTCGCCATTTTGACAACCGTTTGACGACATCACTTGAAATAAAAGGAATAATCAATCAAAAGAAAGATAAACTACTTTTTTATAAATATTCAGTGAATAACTTAGTAATATTGGGATTTTGAAATTAAACAAATGAGTAAAAGTGAAGTTCCGCGTGTTAAATTATTCTCTTCTCAAGCAAGTCATTTCTCTTCCATTTCTTTGTATACTCGCAGCGTTGACGTCACAGCAAATGCGGTAGGCGCCACTTTATACTCTATATTCTTGATTGAATCATAATGAATATTGACGAGAAAATTTTTGAACAAGTTCAAATATCGACATTTTTTCGTTAAATCGGTAACCGGAATATTTATTGAACGTGTAGCATACGACATATGTTTGACCGGTTTACCATTTACTCCACGCAAAACTGACGCAACAAATCTGAATGTGTACCCGGATGTAATAATTTTATAGAAAATAAGGCGATAACAGAATCAATAAAAAACATTGTAAATATGGAAGAAATTTAGGAAATTATGAGATATTAATAAATATAGTTTGGAATTATAACTGTGTTGGAAATTTGTCCTGTTTTCAAGTCAAACACCAAACCCATTACTGACCTTAGCGGAATAAGAAAAATATCCAAAGCAACAGGAATCGAATCATATTGTTTTGATCATGGAGGAATCGAATGGATTAATTTATGGCCTGGAGTTACAAGTACAAGCAATAGAATATTAAGTATCCATATACTAATGGATTATTTATGTATGTACTTCATAGGCTCGCGCTTTAACTCCACAATACGGGGAAGGTAATGAGGTGCGCTTTTTCATAGCGACCAACTCTTTAAAGCCAACTAATCAAGTTCATTTATTAGAATTCAATGAAGAAAAAGCTAACGTAAAATCAAAAGTAAGTAAATGGAGAAATAAAATACTTTCAATTGGTACTATGAATTCTGTTTACTTAGATATTTGAACATTCGCTGGGTGAAGTATGGAAGTTAAACAGCAGCCCTCATGATGAAAATCTCCTCGCCTCCTGTTACAATGTGCTTAAAGGTACACAGGTTCAAACGAATGCAGCACTCTTGCAGTTACCTACGGATTTGGATGAAGATAATGCAAAAATGGAGTTTATACCTTGGCAAAAAATAGAGACTTTAGATACAGAGGTACACATTATTATAAAAAAAGTTTAATTGTTACTAGTATTTGCACTTTCAGAAACTTGGCGATAAAGTAAAAACCGTCGAGTTTCATCCAAGTTTTAAAAAAAGTTTAGCTTGTGTTGTTGATGGGAAAGTAGCAATATTTGATCGTGCCGAAGCACAGACGCGTGTTATATCGGAAATCGTAGTCCCAAATGCACAAAAAAATTCACCGCCTTTGACTACTGGTAAGTGGGCGCATCATCATCAAGGGCATCAGTTTCTAACATTACATGATTGTAGTGTGCGCTCGTATGATATTCGTGACACACAACACTGTGCATGGTCCATTGATCATGCACACAGTCAACTTATTCGTGATTTGGACTGTAATCCAAATAAGCAATGTCATATTGTGACAGGCGGCGATGATGGTGCAATCAAAGTGTGGGATTGCCGAATGGCAAAAGAAGCAGTGTTTGCCCGCAACGACCATGCCCACTGGGTTTGGACTGTAAGATTTAACACATTCCACGATCAATTAATATTGTCTAGCTCCAGTGATTGTAAAGTTTTGCTCACGTGTGCTGGTTCGGTATGTTCCGAGGCGACTAGTGATGCCATGCCCGAGGAACGACGGCGTTTACTCCCTGACGGATTGCTTCAAACATTTGATCAACATGAGGATTCCGTATATTGTGTGGAGTGGAGCAATGTTGATCCTTGGATATTTGCGTCTCTTAGTTACGATGGTCGCCTTCTGATCTCGAAGGTACCCAATCAATATAAATATCAAATAATATTTTAACTAAATATGTATATTAACTCTATGTGTGAATGTGGATTTCATAAGTTAAATTTGAAGATATTATATGAATAATAAAAACTATTGGAATTTAATATGGTCTATCCTGTATCCTCAGATGTGCAGTCTGAAGAATCATTTGGATTTGTTGTTTCAATTGAACAAACTCGTTTAATAAGCTCATTCTCAATTGGTTTGCCATTGTCAACTGCCTCTTCCATTTGGACATATTCGACTGTCGTACTTTTCTTTAAAGTTTCTGCATTCTTTTTCCCAATTGTGTCAGCTGTAATGAGAGTATTTTCTCCGTTTCTTTGCTCTTCTACCGATCTTGAACGCGCCGCTTCTGAATCATCTTCCGCCTCTTCAGCTAAGCTGTTTCTTTGAGGTTGGGCTTCAGCGTAAGCTAGTGGATACTGCTGACTTAATTTCTGTTTAATGGATCGCACTTTACGGAAAATGTAATCAAGATCCTTCTTCATTTCTGTTAACAATTTTACATGCTTTTTGAAATCATCATTTGCATTTTTTAACCGACTTTGTGACAATTGATTACAGTTTAACATCATCTCATTAGTTTTTTCAAAACGCTGTAGCCTAAGGTGATATGAAGAAAACGTTTTCAATGTAAATGACAAAATGGCTTGTAATGATATTTGATTTACATTTGCTTTTGTGCACGTATCATGGTTTCCACATCCCCTTGATTGACTAAGCCTGCCAGCCCTTGGATGAATACTTCTGCAGCTGTGTAGTTGTGAAATCCTTCAAATTCACTTTCAGGTGTCACATTTTCTGTTGCGACGCCATTATTCCCCTTTGCAGAGGGTGATTGCGGTATTTGTGTTGACTGGGCCATTTCTTCCCTGTATCGAATTTATCAGGACATCTACATACAAGATTAACCTTGTAGATTTTTTATTTTTGTTATTTCCTTTTATATTTGTTTATTGATTTTGTTTTTACACAAATACAATTCAGAGATGTTATTTGGAAATATCTTTCTTATCTACAATATTGGAAAAATTATTTGCACATTTCACGGAAGTAGAAAAAATAAAATAAGTTAACCATTTAATTGAAGTTTATATTATAAATGAATGTAGTTTAACAATGTTTTGAAAATATTATTTTTCTCATTTCTTAGTTTGCAACTTTTATTTTACCTATCGTTCTTTTATCTTAACTACTCACCGCCAGATGTTTGCATGCTGAATGGCTGAATGTGCTTTCATTCAAAATCTCCATTTTGTTTATAACTGTCAAAATACACAGCGAATAGAAGAGGAGACAATCGAAAAAGTCATCAAATAGAGAAAACAAATTAGCTGCTGAAAAAATTGTTGCAACTACAAAGCGCAATTATTGGCATCGTAAAAATAGAAGAACCCTGCTGAAATTATACTTACGTAAGTCTGTGAATTGAAAGCCTTCGAGATAAAATAAGAAATTGCTTAAAACGCAATGGCTCAGAACATCAGTCCAGAGCACAGCGGCGTAGACACGGCCAAACAAGGTTCCAACTCCTGTGCAGCAAAGCATGGTCATGCAGTTAGTAAACGGTATGTGAAACACCGATACATTTTAATAAAAAGTTTTTATATTTATCCGCTTACCGTAATATTTGCAGTCTTCAAAAGGAGCTAATGAACCTTATGATGACCACGGAAAAGGGTATTTCAGCATTTCCCGATGGCGAAAATATATTTAAGTGGATTGGTACAATATCTGGTCCCGCCAACACTGTGTATATGGGTCAAAAATATCGTCTTTCGCTAGAGTTCCCAAATTCCTATCCATACGCACCACCAGCAGTAAAATTTCTCACATCATGTTTCCATCCGAATGTAGATCTAGCTGGCAGCATATGTTTGGATATATTGAAAGATAAGTGGTCTGCACTATATGATGTACGCACAATCCTGCTATCCATTCAGTCGCTATTGGGCGAGCCAAATAATGACAGTCCGCTTAACGCCCAGGCGGCAATGATGTGGGCGGATCAAGTTGAGTACAAAAAATACCTGGATGCCTTCTACGAAAAACACAAGGACACATAAATTCTTAGATCTTTAAATGATGGAGAGCATTGCGATAGACACTTTGATTGAGAATAACAACTTACATATGTATTGTACCTAACTGTCGGGTAGTGGTGTTCTCGTAAGGATGGCTAATGTCAACGAAAGAGTCTTCGCTGTGCCGCTCGCACAACACATTCATACATTTAGTAGTACACTACCAGTCTCTGCATTACTATGAAATCCATCTATAATCGACTTTATTTTGTAGTTCAAAAAGTTTCTAAGATTTGTTGTCAGTTCACTACCGACGCTGCCACCGTGAGCCTGAGAGCAAACACAAACAAGTAACGTCGCTTACTAAGAGATATGCGCTATTTATAAGAACATTTTAAGTAGGTTTAATTCAATTTTTTTAACACTGCTTTTATGTAATTATTTTGCTATTATTTAGTATTTAAAAGTTTGTTCATATCTTATACATGGTACAATCCCATCAACACAATGATTCTGATTTAGATATATTTATGTAAAAACAATGATGCGGCAGTTCAACAGCGTAACAGTCAAATAGATAAATAAATGTTTATTTGTTAATTATTGGTTTAGTTTTCGTTATCAATTATATTTCGTGAATTTTACGTTTTAGAAGTGTTAAATAACTTATAGAACATACAAAGCAGCGCACCAGCGTCTAAGTGAAATTCGCAGTTTAAAATTTCGATACGCCCATTATAATTAAAAATGCTAACTAAATAATTGTCAGAATAATACTAATTAAAATAAACTGAATTGTATTGATTAAAATATAATTGTAACGGTAATAACCACTTTGAGAAATGAAGACATTAAATTAGTATTGTATTTCCTCAGAAAAATTCGATTGTTTTCTTTTTAAGTTTGTGGACATTTAGCTAGATTTAACTCGCTTTGGCGAAGGACCTTCCTTTGTGGGGCTTGTGCTTTTTTCAGAACCTCCCGCAGTCGAATCAGCTTTATGTATGGATTCGCTTGCTTTAATATTGTACAGCTCCCGATTTGTTTTGAAGAGATCTGCCGCTTCACCATTCAACGGGTCGTCTGGGTTTGGGGAAGCTAAAAGCAGCTGTATTGACAATAAAATTGACTCGAGGGTAATCGTAGGATTGTAAGAGCCAGTAGGTGGCATACGCAATAAATCCAAACATATTTTGCCCGCTAGTGAATATATTCTTGTCAATAATTTGTTTTTGTTAATATGATTAATGAACTCACAATTGTCAATATTTGGGTGATAGATTGGCGTCAACAATTTGAAAGTAGGTGGTTGGAAAGGATACTGAGTACCCAAGCCAATGTTCACTTCGAAAATACCACCTTCGTAGGGAGAACCTTTTGGACCAGGTATTTTGGCTATCAATTGCGAGTAATTGTCTTTGTTCGAACCTGCAGGAGCGCAAGTAATTCCTGCAATAAATTAAATAGTTAATAAAAACCAATAAAGGGTTTCCATGCAATTACCATGCTTATTATTACTATTCTGCAATTGTCTAAGCTCAGCCGGAATGCGAGTTTTCGTAATATTTATGCTCATTTTCTTTTTAATTTGACGACACTACGTTTGATTTCCGCAGCATTCAAAAATGCAACATTGGTCGAACAGCTAATAAATTTGGCGCGCTAAAAGGGAGAGACAGAACATTTGTGAAACTGATTTGCAATTGCACAAGGGTATTTACGTACACTGAAGAGCAAAACTGTAACAAAATGTAATACTTTCTATTTCAACACATTTTTTTTAGACATGTTTTAACAAATCAAATATTTTTTTTGCATAACTTTATTGGCATGTATGTACTCTCTCTCTCAAACCGGTTTGGTGTCAATGCAACAACAACAACACTAGTAGCAAGCAATAATGCAAATAAAGACAAATGTTCCAGTTTTGCACTCACTCTTAATTTTCAAATTATCCGTTATTTTTCTCGTAATTATATATTTGGTGGATTTTTAATTATTATAAACGTGACCGTGAATAAGACAAAATGTTAAATCGGGAAGTACAACGCCAAATAATTGATTTGCTGAAGAAGGGCGAGTCTATAAGAAAAATAGCTAAAAAATTCGAAGTGAGCCACATGGCTGTGCAAAGGCTGCGGAAAAATGTGCCAGACGCTGTTCCCAGTAACAAAGGAGGCCGGCCAAGGAAGATAAGCGACCGCGATGCCCGCCATCTGGCAAATTTGGTAACAAGCAGCAAGGCGGTCACTCCCAAAGAAGCACTAAAGATGCTGGATATTGATGCCAGTCAGTGGACAGCCAGGCGCAGCCTGTCAAAACTGGGGCTAAAGGCAGCGGAGAAGAAAACCAAGCCAATGCTGACAAAAAGACATGTGCGGTTGAGGCGGGATTTTGTTGCGGCTCACCAAAGCTGGACAGTTGAAGATTGGGATCAGGTACGTCTTTATAAATGGATTATAAAAGACCTTTTTTCATAAAATTTCAAGACGATTGCAGGTTATTTGGTCTGATGAAACCAAAACCAATCGATTTCAGTCTGATGGTCGGGCCTGGTATTGGGTTAAAGACCCAAATGCAGTCCAGCCACATCACATCAAGCAGACAGTAAAACATGGTGGTGGCTCCATTATGGTGTGAGGCTACATTTCCAAAAATGGTGTGGGTCCTTTAGTACGAATAGACGGTATAATGCGGAAAGAGGAATACCTGGCCATATTGCAACAAAATCTGCCGGGTGTAGTGGAAAGTATGGGTCTTGCTGCTGAAAAAGTAATTTTTCAGCAAGACAATGACCCTAAGCACACCGCACATGTTGTACGAAATTGGATGCAACGCCAAAAATTTCGTAACTTGAAGTGGCCTCCACAATCACCGAACATGAACCCAATCGAAAATTTATGGAGTCATGTAAAATCGAAGCTTGCCGAATATTCAAGTCCGCCCAGTGGAGTTAATGAGCTGTGGGAGCGAACACGCGATGCTATTCCGACTGACTTTGTCTTGAGGTATACACGAAGTATGCCCAATCGTATCCACGAGCTGAAAAAATCCAAAGGATATTGGACATCTTATTAATATTTATTTTATTTATTGTAAAAAATAAAAAATGGGTTGAGTGCAAAACTGTAACATTTGTCTTTATTTGCATTATTGCTTGCTACTAGTGTTGTTGTTGTTGCATTGACACCAAACCGCTTTGAGAGAGAGAGTACATACATGCCAATAAAGTTATGCAAAAAAAATATTTGATTTGTTAAAACATGTCTAAAAAAAAATGTGTTGAAATAGAAAGTATTACATTTTGTTACAGTTTTGCTCTTCAGTGTAGATATCGCTCATTCGCTGCAGGAGTGTCATAATCCAAATACATTTTTTTTAGATAAATATGCAAAATAACCACCAACTCGAATTCTATCCACCATAATGACAACTGTATTTTTTGATATAATAGAGTTTTAAATGAATATTTGCGACCAACTTAAACCTCAAACAAATTATAAAAATCGATGTGGCATAAAGTAACGTGGGAAAATGACGTTTAGATGCGCAGACGTATGTAGCGAGCGCAGACAACGCTTACTTTGAGTTTATTTATTTTCTGTACTGATGCCATCCGATTGTCAAATTGGACAAAAGTACAATAGCGTGCAACATCACATTGCAGTTTTTTATATTTTGTAACATGCAACCTTGGGTAAGGAAAACAAAGCACAGCTGACTCAACCCAAGGTTCTTAAGTCACAGCCGGTAAAATCAACACAAATATGGGACATGCAGTATATAGTAAACACTGTAAATGATTACAAAAACCGTGAAAAAGGATTTAGGGTATTGTAACAGTGGGTGGGTACAGAAAATTGCCACCTCACTTTAATTCGCACATGGCCAATTCAAAAGGTATCGCGTGTGCAGCTTTGAAAAATCGACACAGGTAAAACTCAATATTTCCGGATTCTAATTCCAACACTTACATATTTTTGTTCTTTTTATATTTTTTTTACTCTGTGAATAAGTGGATAGCAAAATCAAAATTTATTGTGTACAATAGTGCCTTTTTAGCCAAGTGCACATTTACGAATAACAAATTTAACGCACAACTTATACAACAGTTATGTTACAAAATAAAAAAAAAACTAACTTGCAATTGCCAATAGTCGACTATTAATTGCATGACGAAAAATATAACAGCAGGAAAAGCTTTGGTCCGTCCACAAAAAATAAAATATTCGATTTCCTTCTACGTTAAAGATCAGCCTGCTCCGCACCGCACTTGAATTCCGTAACTTTATTTTTTGCTCAAACTGCAAATGCACTGCCATATAATGGTGTATGTACGCATTGTGCTTACAACGCTATTGACCATCACCTGCCTTTTGGGAGATAATTTCGTCGAACTAACACAACATCCACTACTGAAGGCCTTAGCCGATAATGCCACACACGCTATAATTGGCGCATTAACAGGAATCGCGTTCGCTGTGCAATTTCACGAGCGCACAAGTAATTTACTTGGATGGTTTTTGATATTCACCTGCTTCGCAGTATCATCTTTGATTGATTTAGATCACTTTATAGAAGCGCGTTCATGGTATTTGGAGGTGAGATTGTGAAGTTTTTCCAACACAATATTTACTATAAATTCTTATTTTCAGGATGCCACTAATTTACCCCGTCGCCCCTTTTTACACTGCTCAACCATATTTTTTGTACTGCTTACTTTCTACCTATGCACCGCATGTTTAAACTATTTTAAGACATCTCTAACTTTTGGAGTATTGCTCTGTGCCTTCATCACACACCACACGCGCGACGCTGTGCGTAGGGGTTACTGGTTTTGCCCAATTGGTCATACCGGTCGGATACCGAATGTTGCCTATATTGTACTCACAATTTTAACACCACATTTGGTAGCATATTTACATGGCGTTTGCCGTAGTGGACCAGTACAATACTTCCTTGGGCAGTACATTAAGTTGAGTGATAATTACCGAATCGGAAGCGGCGGTTACCGTTATATGAATGTATGAATTTTTATAATAATTAACATTTAATTTTAAAATTTGTTGAGTAGTCATACCAATATACATACACATGTAGTGATGTAAAATAAACGTAATGTTCAAAAGGAACTAATACGAGGTGATAGCACAACGCAATTAAGCTTAGCTTATATATTATACTAACTTAACTAGTAGCAATAATTTATTATATATTAGAATTTCTTAAACTAAATAACGACTTATTAAATTTCAATCAAGCAAAATTGGAAAACAGTAGCACCTAGAAATATAGCGTTTAAATATAAACGTTTTCCAGAAAAGTATCCAGTACAGAGTTATATAGTACCTATCATTTAATGATGCGCTCATCTTCCAGTCAATGATACTTGACAAAAATATTTAATAATACTAAATAAATAAATATTGTACTTGTACCATGTACTACATGTAAAACGTATTTACGACATATACATAGTTATATTTATGGAAGTAATGAAGTATCCAGATGGGGCTCCTAGAGCTAGATAATGATTACTTTTGCATTAGAACAATTACGATTACGTAAGTAATATCCATGACATTGTGATATTTTAATCATTACGAAATACAAAAATACATATGTACGTACATTAAATTTTAAACAATATATTAAAAATATAATAAAAATTAAAGAAATTCAGAATATCACATAGCGTTGTTTTCCACGTCTACAATATTATTATAATAAACGGATAGACCGAATCTTTCACTGATACAAAGTCTGAAAGTCAAAACATTCAAATCAATTTCGCAAATATCAAATGTTTAATATCTTATGCATAACTTTCTCGTACCTACCAAAGGTATTTACTTACATATGTTAGTATGTAGTTAATTTTAGAATCTTTGTACATACATACATATTTAATACGTATGTTTTAATCTAAAATTTCCAGCTTTCCTCAATATTTAATTTAATATTGTATTATTACTACAGGGTCTGTAATGTATACTGTACTGCTCTTTAAAAATTAAAATTTTTATTTATGTAGCAAAAAAATTCACTATAAAACTTAATGCTTGCCTTTAATAATAAATAAAATGCTGAACTCATGTTTAAGAATCATTTTACTACATAACACATGGACCTAACACGTAGATGGCACTGGTTTTATTGCATTCATCTATTTTTCTGTTAGTTCAGGCAATGGCAAACCTCCGAGGTTATTTCTGCCATGAAAAAGATCCTAATAAAAAATATCTGCCCTTCGGATTCGGGTTAAATTGTGGATATCCTATACATTAGCTCGTGTCTAATTGGGCTAAGAGTGACGTTGCGTTTGTTATTTTCAAAACAATGGCTCAAAACGAATTTCGTGTTTGCATTTTATACCGTAAAAAACACCGTTCAAGCGAAGCAATGGCTTGGAAAGTATTGTAAAGACTCCGCTCCATCTGAAACAACAATAAAACGTTGGTTTGCTTATTTCAAACGTGCTCGTAGAGACACCTATGATGCACAACGCAGTGGACGTTAAATGAGGCGGTAACACCAGAAAATATACAAAAATAAACAAAATCGTTTCGAATGATCGAAAAGTGAGATTGCGTGAGTTAGCTGACATCGTACAGATATTAAAAAAAAAAGAGTTGCCTTTATATTGCATGAGCATTTGACTATGAGAAAGCTCTGCTCAAGGTAGGTGCCGCGTTTGCTCACTGTGGACAAAAAACAAGAATGCGTTGATGAATCAAAATAATTGCTAATCTACATGAATTGAATTTCTAATTGCTCCCACATCCACTGTATGCGCCAGATTTGGCTCCCAGGGACTATTGCAGACCGGTAAGAAATTTCGCTCGAATGAAGAGGTTATCGCTGAAACTGAGCCCTTTTCTGAGGCAAAAATGCATCGTTCTACAAAAGTTGTATTGAAATCTTAGAGCGGCACTGGAACTATTGCGTTGTTCTTGATGGAAATTACGTTGATAAATAAAGCTAATGTATATACATTTTACGGAGGCCGCCGTAGACGAATGGGTTGGTGCGTGACTACCATTCGGATTTCAGAGAGAGAACGTTGGTTCGAATCTCGGTGAAAGACCAAAATGCAGGAAAATTTTTTTCTAATAGCGGTCGCCCCTCGGCAGGCAATGGCAAACCTCCGAGTGTATTTCTGCCATGAAAAAGTTCCACGTAAAAAATATCTGCGTTTCGGAGTCAGCTTGTGGAGTACATTTGTGGAACAACATCAAGACGCACATCACAAATAGGAGGAGGAGCTTCGGCCAAACACCCAAAAAGGGTGTACATTTTACGCTAAACCAAACTTAATATATAAAATTACATTTTTGAAAAAATTTCCATTTTGCACCAACTAAACAATCCACCCTAGCTGCCCATCTCAATCTCTCGGTCTTTTTAAAACTCTACAATTTTGGTTTAAGGCTATAAGAATCGGAATATTTTTTTGCAAGTGCAAAAATTATGAGAAATAAATCCTTTCCATTAGAGCCTGTTCTACGTTACCGGAACGACCTGTATTTATATCCGGACAAATCTGCCACTTCAGCTGCATTCCCCAAAATGCATGAGCAATATTTTATACTCGGATTTAACGATGTGATTTATGAGCTTAAGGTAAAAGTAAAAAAAACTGAAAACGAATTTTATTGAAAAAAAATTCAAAAAAGAAAAAATAATAATAAATAAAGTAGTGTAATAATAAACGAAAAGTTTTCTAATTTAAAACTGCAAATCGAACGACAATCAGAGTTGAACGAACAAGTATACAAATTGTATTTTTTCAAGTCTTTATAGGTTTATAGGTATTATAGTCCGGGAGGCAGGGGTCGATTTTGGACTGCGTTTTTATGTCGTTAAATTCTTGACTATACTTATGACTGAGCTTTCATAAATAACGAAAGTGAACGTCAGCTGGCGCACCCGCGGTGGGTGTGATTGTGGGAGGGTACGAAACGTGTCGAAAAAAAATTTCTACCAATTCATTTTATACCGGCTGAAATTTTTTTCATTGTTGACATTTAGTAGAATAAAAAAAATAGTCAGCTACGCCGTAGTGTGGGGAAAATACGTCAGCTGAACGCAATGATACATTCTTGCTTCGGCTGACGGTCTTATCACCGCTATGAACGCAGCTGACCATCATTACTATATTTTCATATGTGTCCAAAATTATGTAAAAAAATTTCAATCGGCATAAAATAGTTTTACTTTTTAATTTATTTTACAAGTTTGCCTTTTCAGCTGACGTATTTTCCCCCCTCTACGGCATAGCTGACTATTTTTTTTTATTCTACTAAATGTCAATAATACACAAAAAAATATTTCAGCCGGTATTAAAAGAGTTTTTAAAAAATTTTTTTCGACACGTTTCGCAGCATCCCACGCACCTACCGACCGCTAATGGACCAGGTGACGGTTGGTTTCGTCATCCATTGGATGGCGTCTGCCTTCAGTATTCAAATCAGTCGGCATGAAATGATGGGGACAAACTGACGCCTGGCTTCCGGACTATTAGCTTCGCGCTTAAAAAAGTTTTATAAATGTGTCAAAGTAAAAAAAACTGCTATAAGAAGTTCTCTGTTACTGTTTGTTTATGGATTTGTTCTTGATATAAAAATTATTTATTTAATTGGCTACTTAGGTTACTAACTTCTATTAAAATATTTTTATTTTCATAATTTTTTGTGAATGAAAATTAATAAATCGTTGTTTATTGCATTTTGACTAAGTTTAAGCAAATTGAGTCTCGGTGCAGATTCCGTGATCACGAAATTCTGCCCCTTACGATAATCACTGATTTTGGTATCCCTGATTTTCGCATACAAATTGTCCTATAAATTTGTTTATTCCAACTCTTTGACAGCAATAATTCCTATTGCTTTCTATTCTATGATACTATAAGTTTTTAAGCATTCCATGATTGTTAAATTCACCATTTTATTTCCACCTGCTCTCTTTCTCTCTCGATGTTTGGCCATTTCAATGCTGATTAGTAGCTAATTAGATGTTTTGTGTTGTTGCGTAACCAACAACATCGCTTGTTAACTTGTGCGAGAGTTAAAAATAATTCTTGTAGTTGAATGTAACCGCTTAACTTTAACATTAACATTAATTTAACATTATGTTCGAAGCAGGGAGAAAGTTTCTGGTGCTAACAGTTCCTTTATATTGATTGATATGAATATAATTCCATTACGGTAAATTCGGAATTTATTTATTTGAATAATTTCTTGTAAATGGATCCCATATTCTTCACACACGTCTAAAGATTACTATTTGCGGCATTTAAATCCGGTGACTCGAAACCGATTTTCGTGGTAATGAATTGATTGTGAATAAGTTTATTAGATACTCTTAACCCTTACAGTTCGGAGTACATAAAGGACGGAATGTGGTCACTAAAGTCCCCCCCACAAAAAATGTTTTTTTTATTTATAAGTTGGCATATTAATATTATATATTACAAATGCTGTTAGTATTATAAATTAAAAAACGATACGTTTTTACACAGGATTTAAAATAAAACTCGACTACCTAAAGGGAAAAAGAGAGAAAGAAATTATTTACGAGTTATTAAAGAAAACCTAATCTTGGGGGGACCTTAAGTCCCCCACTCCGTACTCTAAGGGTTAAGTGCGTTTCTATCATCCATTATTTTTGAACTATGACACAAGCTTTATATTATGACCTTTTGTAATTTCTTCTCAAAAGTCTCTTTAAATCAATTTATGTATAAATATTTACAATAAAGACATAAAACTGTAGATATGTATATTTGTAGAAAAACATCAAGACGAACACCACAAATGAGGCACATTAAAATAATTACAATTATTTTTTAAGCAAACAATTTTAAGGCGACTCATTTCAAACGCATATATGGAGGCCCTCCCCTTTGTCCTGTTAATATCTGAAAGATATAACTTTTGTTGATAAATGACAATTTAGCCTTCTTATTTTTAAATTTACATTTTATAAAAACAGTCTAACGCTTAGAATATTTTGTGAAATTTTATTTCACCACTGATTCACACACACAAAAAACTTCCGTTTTCAGTTGTTACAAATATTTGGGATAGGACTGCTTTAGAGTTAAGCCAGCCTTTTTCCCTCACGCTACTGTTTTGTATTTCGTCCAGTTTGCTTCGAGTCTTTATACTGATTGTATATTCATATTGGTAGGTAGTCGCTAAGGCATATTAAATATTTTCACAATAATGTTTGAATGTTCAATGGTCAATGGTAGTAAAGGGTTAAGGTATGGGCCTTTAGCACTGCGACCATATTGATCTATTGTGCACCCTATGCTGTCTATTGACTGTTAAGTTTGCTTATGAATTGTACCAGCTCCTTCTGAGGGAGGATTGAAGGTCTTCATCTATAAGCATGAACTTGTTTAAAAACTTTTTCCTTCTATGCGTCAACCCGGACATTCGATGATGAGATGTTCTATAGACTCCTCATCTTCGCAGCAAAATCTGCAGGTGCTGGTGTTAGTTATCCCTAATTTATGTAAGTGTTTGTTGCAGGTGAAGTTTTTGTTTAACGTGAAGGCCATGTTTGCCCTTTTAGCATTGAAACTTAGGAACTTTTTGGAATGTCCAAGACCCTCAACGTTGTTCCAGTGCTGATTTATTAGAGTTTTGGCCCAGTATTTTACTTTTTGTTTTAGGCTGTTTTTATTAAATCCAAACATGGGACTAGGTACGATAAAATTCACATCTGCCCCTTTTTTGGATTGAAAGTCTGCCTTTTCGTTGCCGTCATATCCCTCATGTCCTGGTACCCAAATTAATGAGACATTGTTTTTGGATGCCAGGTTATTGAGTGCCTTGTGGCATTCTAAGAGAGTTTTTGAGTTGTAGGATAACTATCTAAAGCTTTTAGAACTGATTGGCTGTCCGAGAGTATTCTCATCTTTACTCTCTTGTGGTTTCTACTTTGCATGATGTTGCTGCTTCCATTATTGCGTATAATTCCGCTTGTAAGATGGTGGTGTCCCTAGTGAGAGTGAATGATATGTGGATTCTGGGCCCCATTACTCCTGCTCCTACACCATAAGGTGTTTTTGATCCATCAGTGTACCATTTTTGTGAATCATCATTCATCCATTTTGGGTTTGTTTTCCACTCGATCCTCTCAGGAAAGGTAACTGTGTATGCTTTTGTGAAACAGAGGGCTGGGTCAATGTGGTCTGAAACTTCAGCCATGCTTATGGTGTTTTTGATTTTATTTAGGATACTTAGGTGACCAGTGAGGATGCCTAATTTGAAATTTTCTTTCATGTGTTCATGTTTGAATGTTACTCTATATTCGAGTATAGTTCTTCGATTGTGTGCCGTGTTCGCGGAAAATAGTACTTTTCCCATCCATTTACCATTGAAATGGCGATGTTTTTTTCGAACTCTAAATATTTGCTTCTCGCTTCGCAAAATATTATATTTCCTTTCCTTTCTTCGCAGCTGGTATTTCGTTCGAAGTGATAAAAAATTGAAGGCATAATTATTATATGTAGGATATATAGGGTGGGCCATGTAAAATTTATTTTTTGAATCGGCTATAAAAAAAACTAATTAATATTTTTTCAAACTTTTTTTTTTATTTTGAAGATTGAACGTTGTCTTTTATAAATGAAAAATAATATCGTTCAAATGACTGCCACGACTGGCTTTACAGTAGGCCATTCGATCAACCCAATTTTTAAGCACATTTTCGATTGTTTGGGCTCCAATTTCATGAATGGCAACTTCGATTTCGTGTTTTAAAGCATCAATCGTCTCTGGATGGTTTGCATAGCATTTGCCCTTAACGGCTCCCACAAAAAATAGCCCAATGGGCTTAAATCACAGCTCCGAGGCGGCCAATTGATATCGGAATTTTGGCTGATTATTCGGTTTTCAAAAACGATAGCCAAAAGTTCGGGTGTAACTTTGGCAGTGTGACAAGTTGCACCGTCCTGTTGAAACCAAATGTTGTCCATGTCATCCTCTTCAATTTTTGGAAACAACTCGTTGAGCATGTCACGGTAACGCTCGCCATTTACTGTAACCGCGGCTCCTCGCTCATTTTCGAAAAAAATGGCCCGATGATGCCGCCAGACCAAAAACCGCACCAAACACTGACTCGTTGAGGATGCGTTTGCTTCTCTACAGTAACGTGTGGATTTTCTGAGCCCCAAATCCGACAATTTTGCCTATTGACGTAGCCACCGGTGTGAAAATCATAAAAGAAGAAGAAGACTCACCTCTTTGGAAATAGGTTTTCAATATTTCCCAATTTTGTTCAAGCGTATAGCGTCCCATTTCGTAAATGTCAAACCTTTAAGTAAATTATGAACACATTTGACATGTCATTTGTGTTACCATTCTCAAAAAAATAGGTGGTTCAAAAAGCAAACGCTATATGGCCGACCTGTACATATATATGCATGCATTATACATTCGTGCAAGTATACTTTGAGTTTTCCGCAAATGCTTTTGGCAAACGTTTTGTTATAATAAATTTCTAACACCTCTTTCTATTTTTAGTTCTTGAAAAGATATTAAATTAAAAGTTCTCTGTGCAACGTAAATTTCTAAGTAAAAATAGCTTAGATTTCTCTTAAATAAAAAAAACATCGCTTAAAATACTTAAAATTATAGTTCTGTTCATAGTGGTGTTCATGTTTCCAAAAAACTTGCACAGTAGAGGAAAGTGAGAAAGCAAAATGACATTTCATTTTGAAGGGAAGTTGGAAATTCTTATTGAATAAATTTTTACTTGTAAGATAATAATAATAAACACAAATACGAAATAATAAACCGAAATACAAATCGAAAGCATTGAAGGTGTCTTTTGTTTTTTATGCTTGTACTTCTTGGTTGTTAACTAATTTGGCAATATCGAAATCGAGATAAATACAGATATACATATGTATGGTATGTATACCGAAATGGTCAGAATAGAAGTTGATAACTCGCGAACAAATTAATTTACTTCCATGATACTTGGTAGACATCTACAATCTATAATAATGGTAACATTCCCATATAACCGCAACTAAAAAAAAATGTTATATTTCTATTACAAATTACGCTGGATTACTAAATTTTGGTACTAAATTTACATTTTGCGCCTTAGCAACACTACGTATGAAAGTTTGGTATCTTTTAGCATAAACTTGCATATTTTACAACGTTTTCACTTACGAACTTTATTTGTTCTTTTTTCAGTGAGTTGTGAGAATTTATCTCGTCGAAACGATAGAATTAACTTGTGAAAATTTTCGTGCAATGATTTGTTACGATTTTCGACGTTGACTATCGAGACAAGAGTGTATTAATCAATTTACTTTGGCTTTTGGTGCTGAAGCACCACTCTTACTTAACCCCTGAGAAACGCTGGTATAACGAGTCCCAATGTGACCACCGATCCTTGCTAATTGAATTTCGGAATGCCGTCCAAAAACAGTTGTTGTGCCAGCAGAAAACGATGATGTGCGTTAATTGATAACGCAAGATGGTCATGTGACATATCGCGAGATAGAGACATCCTTGCACATTAGAGGGACTGCCATATGATACATTTAGTATTGCATTTTTTCTGCAAGAAGATTAGTTCTCCTTGGATACCGCATAATTTGGCAATTGCCTAAAAAGGACTCGATTTCTGTAAAGGATGGTGTAAAGAAATGTTGAAGAAATTTACTCCTGGTAGTTCAAAGTTCAGGTGGAGAAGGACTTGGCTTCACTTGGTGTGTCCAATTGGCGCCGGTTAGCACGAGAAAGAAACGACTGGCACGCTTTGTTAAACTCGGCCAAAATCGCGTAAGCGGTTATCGCGCCAATTAAGAAGAAGAAGTTCAAAGCACATCTATGAGAACGTAACAGGTGATGAATCTTGAATCTATGAATGAATCGGAAGCAAAACTGCAATCGACAGTATGGGTGTTCCAAGAAGAGCTTAATTCAATAAAAGTTGTTCGCGGAAGATTCACTTCAAAGCAAAAGGTCGCCTGCTTTTCGGAAAAGCTAGTCATATTGCTACTGTATCACTAAAGGAACTTAAAACAGCCGATTCTGAGTGGTACGCAACCGTTTGCTTGTTTTTGGAAAATTATCCTTTGCCAAGACAATGCGAGCTCTCACGTATCGGCTCACACTAGAGAATTTTTGGGCACTGAAAAGGTCGAATTAACAGGCCATCTGCTTTACAGCCTTAATTTGGCACTCAAGGATTTCTTTTTGTTGCTGAACATCGAAAATAAATGTAAAGTCAACGTTTCTCAACGCCTGAAGAAGTTGTCTATACACAGCTCTTTTGGAGGTATCCACTTCTGAGTGGCAAAAATGTTTTGAAAGTTAGTTCAAGTGAATGCAGAAGAAGAATATTTTGAAAAACAACAAAGCCATTTTCATTATTACTTTATATTACTGTTTTCATTATTGGGCGCAAAATACAAAAGGCAACCCTCGCACGAATGATGAACTACAGGAAAGCAATACAACGCAAGTAAAATTTGGAAAAAATAGGCTTTTCCAAGACTACTTTTGTGTAGATAATGACTTCATAAAACTCGCCCAAAACTGATACAAGTATAAAAACACGCCTACTTTTTAAACCAAAAACATATATTTTCGTACGTATATCTGATGTTACAAGTTATAACTCTTATTGTCTATAAATACGCGCGAGTATAGCAGGAAGTTGATTATTAAAGCTAATGGTTTCTCGCCAAAATATTAATATCCTTGTGGAATATCCATTATTTTTGCGTAAAAATTTCCGCAAATGGTTTAAAACTGTTTTATGGTCGATCTTTAGTTTCTAGGCGGTGCTACGACTGCCGGATAACTTCGATTATTTATGTGATTTTAACGACATTTTCTTTTAACGTCACAAATGTCTGAACGGAATCGACGAAATCAAAATTGAAGGTAATTCACATTTTAGCGATCTGGCTTGCATTATCGCATTTATCAAAGAGAATCTGTAAAACGTACCGAATTTTTTCTTTGCTGACTTCGATTGTTAACATCCTGCAACATCCAGCAAAAAACATGCCCCTTTGACAGCGGACCTAAATTTAAAATTGTTTGATCGATACTTTGCGAGATATCGATGACTACAGCCTCTACCGCGAAAATAATGGATTTATTTTCCCCCTCTCATACTATGTTTCCCCAGCGAAACATATACATACTTCTTCTAACAAACTTTTCCTTTCCTTCTTTTAGTAAGATATTTCCCATGAATATTAATTAGTGAAAATCATTAAAACAGACGCAACACTTTTTATTTTTAATTCTGGCAATTGTCCTGACGCCAATGCTGCCATCAAATTTCATTTAAATAATTGTGTATAAAAATTTGTCATAAATGCTTCGCAGCACATCCTCCATAGGTATTATGTACGTAAACAATCGGAAATTATTTAAAACATTTCAAAGTAAAAAAAAATATTTACTACCCAGGGGTTTTGCAATAAAATCGTTTGTAGCATGTTTCTGTTTGCTTCTTATTTTCACTTTTTATTATATTGCATTGATTGTGTGCAAAATATTAAACATACGAGCATAGTTTTTTTTATATTGCAATTTTCATTGTTATTACTTTTCGCGCGCGCCCACGTCTACAATGTGAAACAATTAAATTTTGTTCATAAGCGAAGACTTGCGCTGATCGACTTATGATAATGGCAGCATATGTATGTTTGTATGTATTTACAAGGGATGCCAATATTAGCGGAAAATTTGATCCCGAGATTTCGGGATATTTTTAAAATAATGAGAGAAGACACAAGGCACTTTTGGGGGAAATATTAAAAAAAAGAAGCATTTAATAGAAATTTACAAAAATATTAAATAACAAAACATTATTATTGCATTTAAAATGCGTACGTAAGAACAGCAAAGCATTTAAAGTGGAGTATTCTAATCTACCCGAAACCTGTTACATGTAAAACCTGCTGATGAAAAACTGTTCTCGATAGATGGCTGCAGTCATCGATATCTCGTAAAGTGTCTATCCACAAGTGTATGTTCGTTGTGAAGGTGACATTTTACACTAAAAAAATTCTTTTGTTGTTTTTTATTTGTTCCATTCAGTTGTGAGTTACAGGATGCTAACAATTGAAGTCAACAAAGGGAAAATTAGGTACATTTTAAGCGGCCGTAATTCACCCTAGCTTGCATAGGCCGCTAAAAGTTGAATTACGTGCAAATTTGGTTTCGTCGATTTCGTAAAGGCATTTTTGATTTTAAAAAAATATGGATAAAATCACAGAAATAATCGAAGTTGATCGGCATGTTAGTAGTCCGGCATAGCCCAGAGGCTAAAAATCGACCATACAGCAGTTTTAAACCCTTTGTGCAAAGCTGGATTCAAAATAAAGCTCGATGTTTGGGTGTCACACCAATGAACACCAAAAAGATGATGGATCGAATTTCCATTTACGAAGCCTTGGGCAAACGGAATGACCCGGATGGTGACTGGATGAGAAATCGGGCACATAAGATAAAGCGTGATGAAGCAGCTCGAACGGTGATTCAACCAGGACTGATGGCGAGGAAGGTTCTAGTGCGTATTTGGTGGGACTTGAAGGGAATCATTATGAGTTGCTTCTGTATGGCCAAACCCTAAATTCAGATTTCTACTGCAAACAACTGGACGGTTTGAAGCTAGCGATTGACAGGAAACGGCATGAATTCGCCAACAGATGAGGTGTTATGTTCCATCAGGACAACGTAAGGCCTCACACATCTCTAGTGGCTCGCCGAAAACACCGGGAGTTTGGTCAGAAAGTTTTAATGCATCCACCATATAGTCCAGATCTGGCACCAAGTGATTCCACCTCTTTCACTCATTGAAAAACTTCCTGAGTGATAAGGAACTGGTATCAAGAGAAGATTGCGAAAATCGATTACTAGAGTTTTTCCCTAATAAGGACCAAGACATCTATAAGAGAGGACCTATGGAGCTACCTTTAAAATGGCAACAAATTATACAACAAAACGGTGCATATTTAACTCAAGTCGGGCAATTCGAAATGTCTTAAATAATGTATTAAGTTGTAATGGATTAATTTTTCCCCAAACTAATATTTCAAATTCTTTTATCAGCACGTCGGATAAATTATAAGTTTTTCAATTTAATTTAATTTTTAATTTAAAACTTAAAAAAATTCAACTAATAAATAAATAAAAGATTCCTGATTATCAAAACTATTAACAACAACTACATAGAATCCAGTTCTTGATGGAGCATCCTGACCTCGTTACCGGGGATGATCAGACGATCAAAATAGATCTACCTTACTTAACAAGTTCTTATTGTTTATAAGAAACGTCAGAGTCAAAATGATAGCCGTGATATCTGATAAATTGTCACCGTTAAGAAAGCGAGTGTTCTACATCTCAAATGACGAAAGCTTAGGCAAAAGCAAGCACTCTATGTTTCCCTTGGTTCCTACAAGGAACAAAGTGTTTGTTAAGTGTTTGCAAAATACTTGCGAAATCAGGCAAATTGAGGGACCTTTTTATATCGAAGAAATTTTCAAAATATTTTGAATGCATGTAACGATTTGAAATATTGTTTAGTATCAGGTGCACTCTGCTGTAGTCAGAGTAATAATCGTATATTTGATAAATTCGTCTATATATGCTACAGTATTTACGAAACTATACTACTACATACTATTAATAAATATATATTAATTCCTGTAAATTATAAAAAATGTTTGTATCACCTCCACCAAACCGACAGCAATCAACCGAAGAAATTCGCTATTAAAGAGCAGCAATTATATTAAAAAAAAAAAAAATCAAATAATGTTTCCCACTTATTTTTGCATTTTATTTCTTGCTATTTCCTATTTCAACAAAATATTCCTCCCAATTTATTGAATACCGCTGCCCACCCGCTTGCTGTCGTGATAATCGCTGTGACAAGTCATCATGGCATACCAACAGCAAACAACCAGAGGCCAACCAATGTTACGTGTCACCATCCGAGCCTCGGCAACATCGGGCATTAGAAAACCACAAAAACAAAATATCGTCAACTCATTAAACTAACAAATGAACGAATGAACAGCGCAAAAGTGTCACATTCTGTCGCAATATTCTTGGATTTTTTGCGCTCCGTATGCGATGACTACATAGTTGGAGGCGCGGCGAGGTGATTGGAGATGAGAGCTGCGGTGTGATAAACCATACTGCCCAGTGTGCCATGGTGACAGTCGCGTACAAACTCGCACGCTCAGCTGTCCGTTTGTTTGTCGGTTTATGTAAATATTTTTTGGACTATTTTGTGCTCTTTTTTTCTATGATCGGAAAGGGCTTTCCAAAATTTTCTCTGATTTTTTTTGTGCTTTCTTGTCTAAAGGAAACCGATAAAAATTGTTTTGAAAAATAGAAACAGGAAAAAGTTTAAATTATATAAATATTTTGTATATGTATGTGTTATTTTGAAAGTGGTCAGTTAAATAAATTCAATATTTTGACCTCACAATTAGTTGAAAGTGTTAAATAATTCAAATAAATACAAAAAAAAACATTCACAATTTCTATCCCAAATTTAAATTTCGAAAATCTCAACATTTCGGGGCAAGAGGAGGATCTCGAACCCGTCACGGTAAGTATTATAATCCAAAAAGCCACCGCATATAGGATAATCACGAGAATGATAGAATACCAGAAGCGTCATCACAGGCCGTAACGGCAGCACAGAAACAAAACATTCGTATAGGCTGAGGGAGAAAAAGCGAAAGCAAGCGAAAGGCAGAAAAAAAGGAATTTAGAGATTTTATTATCATTCGTGATTTCGCAACTTGACACGCGACACTTAATTATTTTGTTTAATTTAAAAATCAAAATATTTACTGAATGATTCACAAACAAGTAACTTGCATGAAAAATTTTGTTTATTTTCTGTGCTGACGGCCAAAATGCTATCATCAGTGGATGGATACCTTATGTCAGATACTATGTGAGATATGCCCGGTCTATCTGTCGGATTTTGTTCAAATTACTAACAGCTTCGGCTGGTCTTTTCGTTGTAACAAAGTCAGTTATGACCGACTATTTTTTGCTTTCTCCACTTTCCCCTATAAATTAATTAATTAAAATAATAAATAATTTATTAATTCTTCCAATTCGCCTCTATTCATTGCGATTCCTATAAATATGCGATGCTGGTTTAGATTAAGCCATTGTTGTACTAAAAGATTTTTGTCATACTTTTGTTTATGATTATGTTTACATTTCGTCCCCTTAGTATAACAATAGCCTATGTGCTCATAGGCTATTATTTTTTTTTTGAATTTTTGGATTCTCCATCATTGATTTTATATGTGGTCAAAATTTTGTCAAATTCTAGTTCCACAAAGTGGGTCAAAACGTCAGTCAAAAAATAATAAATATTTACAGACATAACGAGATTTGAGTGAGAGCTACTTTCGACAAAAAGTTTGAAATTCATTTTCTCAAAACATCAAACAATTTGTAGGCTATTTTAATATTAAGGGGACGATTTATGCTTATTTTTAAAAGCAATAGTTCAGAGCAGAGAGATTTGTAGGAAAATAGATGTTAGAACAGAATATTGTAAAAATTAAAGAATTTATTTTTTAACTAAGAGAATAATGAAGTTATACACATCTTTTTGATTTTGCTTCTAATAACAGTCGAATTTGAATTTCAGTTGATGTTTGGCCGAGCTCTTTAACCTATTTGTGGTGTGTCTCTGATGGTTTTTACAAATGGAGAGAGAGTTGCATGCCGCCTCCGAACAACAGATGTTTTTTTGATTTGAGTTACGTTTTCCTTCAAATACACTCGGAGGTTAGACATTGCCTGTCGAAAGGCGACCGCTATTAGAAAAAACCTTTTCTATCACTTAGTGTTCCATGTCCGAGCTTCGTATATCGATGAAAAACAGTTTGATGGCATTCTTTCTGGAAGGGCACAATGAAATTGTAGGAACGTTCTAACGTAATAAAAATCAGTTTGTCATACAGAAATAGTGTCAATATATTTCGAAAAGCTTTCAGACTGTTTCTATTGCTGTACCTTGGGTCTTTATTGTTTTCTTCTTTTCATTCCAAAGTGGGATCGATGCCCATATAATTTCTTTGAGGCCAAGCCAAGTTGTTTGGCCTGTTCGTCTGTCTTCCTTCTCAACAGTTACGGAAGTTACCAAAATGCTACCTCAGTTGGTGAGTGGGTTTCATTCCAGTTCCAATAATTGTATGTATTCTCGAATGCACGCATTTCGGACAAGCTTTCTATGCTTGAATTTTAGCTTCGACATATTATATAATACGCTTCCATAACAATAAGAGTATCCACTCCACTCGTACTAAAGAGGCTTTTTGCATACTATCCCTAAAGTCGTAATTTTGCCGCGGCTACGAGTTACATTTTGACTATTTTTTCCAATAAATCTGACCGTATGTCCACCAAATGGCCGCTCATAATCAGATGATTCGTAAAAGGAAAAAGGAAACAGAGATGTTAGCCATATTCAAGAATACATAACACATTTTTAAATCATGATGTTAACTAAAATCTGTAAAAACATATTGTAATTTTTTCTTTTAATAGTAAAAATGTAGAAGATAAGACGCCAATAACGTCAATGACGAAAGTGTTGTGTGTGCGAATTACAAGGGGTGTTCAATAAGTACCCGTGTTAGAAATGAAGACCAGTTTCTAAAAATAAAATTTTATTAATCAACAGAGTCCCCTCTTAGAAAGATATACTTCTTCCCATGCTCCGGCCATTTTTTAAACCCCTCCAAAAAATAGAATTTGTCGAATTCTCCAAAATACGCCTCTGTCTCGGCGATGACTTCCTCGTTTGAACTACATTTTTTTCCCGGCCATTTCTTCATCTTAGCGAGCAAGGAAAAGTCGCAGGGAGCTAGATCGGGTGAATACGGGGGTGTGGCAGCAATCCAAGCAGTTTGTATGTGCTGGTGCATTATCGTGGGGAAACAGCACCTTCTTTTTCGTCAAATGCGGCCGTGCCTCCTTCAATTTGTTGTAAAGGCGGTCCAATAACTTACTGTAGGATCGTCCAGTGATCGTTCTACCTTTTTCTAAAAAATCGTCGCCATGACCTTTCCGGCCGATGAGACTGTCTTCGCCTTATTTGGAGCAGATTCACCGGGAGAAATCCATTGTTTTGATTGTTGTTTAGTTTCTGGTGTGTAATGATGAATCCAGGTTTCATCAACGGTGACAACTCGACGCAAAATTTTCTTCGGATCTCGCTTAAATTGCTTCAAACACTGCTTCGAAGTTAACAGCCGCATCTGCTTGATATCCACCGTGAGCAATCGTGGCACCCATCGGGCCGACAATTTTTTTATCGCTAATTTATCATGTAAAATATTAATTGCCACTCCGGTCGACATGCCTATGGCCTCTGTTACTTCGCGCCCTTTTGTTCGCCGATCAACTAGAATCAGGATTTCCTCGATAACCACATCTGCCGGCCATTCTAGTCGCTACTCATCTAAAACAGATGTTCGCCCACGTTTAAATTCGTTGAGCCAATATCTAAATGTGGTCATAGATGGCGAAGCGCCCCCATAGACAGCATCCAACTTTGCTTTTATCTTTTCGCATTTTTTCCCATCCAAAAAGAAAAAGCGAATTATCGAACGATCTGCTCTTTTTCCGTCTTAGCGAAAATCACGTAACACTTCTCACTCAAATAGCTGCCAAATCCATCGTTTGATAGATGACAGCACACGATGCTAATACCAACTTCCCTCAGGAACGCCCTCTGTCATCAAACACGGGTACTTATTGAGCCGCCCTCGTATATTTAAACCGATAAAAACATGGAGACTTTCAGCTTTGCACAAGCTTGAAAGAGGAGAGGAACAATTCACGAATGATATTGCATACATCTATGCTTTTTAATGGCTATTATTAAATTTCAATTAAACATTTTTGAAAAGCAAACGTAACTAAACAATCTAATCTGTCTAAATTTTAAAAATGAAGCTAAGCCAAATCAAATACATAAATGAACAGCAAATAGAGCATTGAGCTATTTGAAACTAAGAATAGAACCACACACTTTGGCACCTGTAAATAAAATAATGCAGGTACATTTTAATTTACTTCAACTTATCTAAACTTCTTTTTAAATATTTTAAGTAATGAATCAAAAACATGTGTTAGGCAATTGAATGTTTTTCCATGCGTTCTGCATATTTACTGAATTTTATTGTGTCATCTTTTGCACTGTAGATTCTTTGCCAATTTATAGCTACACAGATAATTAATTGAACCACTTAAGCGTAGTTTTCGCATTTATTAATTAATTACACTGTAGTTGCATACTGGAGTTCATAATATCTAGCCCGGTCGGATTACATGGATGTCTACACGTTCATATGTATAATGTGTATGTATGTAGTACATACCATAAAATGTGTATATATGTATGTGAAGCATGCATATACATACGAGTACATATAGCAATTTTCGACATCTATATAGGTATATGAGGACAGTTTATAACCTCATGTAACTTTTATGACAAAGAATTTAAGGTAAATTATTTTGCGCAATTTTCTGTGTTTAGGATTTTCCAATAAGAACGAGTTGAAATGGCTGTGCGTGAGATACATTTTTAGAAATTTTAACAAATTTTTTATTTGGCTGGCTCTTTATGTCTTTATGTGCGGAGTTTGACACCGTTTAAATGTTTGCCTAGGCTTAGGGCCTGAGTTATGTTGATTTAGAGGTCATCGACCGATTGCGGCTTATTGGCATAGATTTTCTACTTCAAAAAACCCTAGCGGTGTCAGAATTTTATCAATTACAAGTGCTGCAATAGTAAATCGTGTAACTTGTCAAAAAATATGGCCGAAACAGGGTATCAGCATTGAACAATTCCCACTAGTAGTCCCTATGGTATATACATACATACTTAGATTTCCTAAATTCTGTTCGTTTTCACCTTTCATTTCAATTTAGGATATACTTACATATTGTTTATTGGAATTCAAAGAAAGGTAAACCGTTCTGCATTTAAAGCCTTCTCCGTCTTTAACCATTTTTTTCTCCATCATTCTGGTTTCATTCGGCCTCCGCGCTCAAGGAACTCCTCGCGTTTTAAGGCTATCCGCTAATCGATGCACATTGATGATTTTCCAAACGATGGATATTCGGTTCTGTTCTTAATTTTCAGCTTCTGATGTTAAATTTTAGCCCATACTCGCCTTTTTTGCGGTTTGGGTTATTGCCCGTGTCGACACATCTCATATCGCTTCACATCTCATGGCTTCATTTTGTGAGGACTTCCGACTTCATTGCTTTTACCGTGGCCATTCATCCTGTAATGCTTCCGTCTATGGTATTTACTAGTCTAACCATCATTTCCTCCATGATAATTTTTTGTTCTTAAACTGAACTGTACTATCTACAAATGGAACTAGTATTTTGATTGTAGTATTATTTAATAGGCATTAAAATAAAAGAAAGTACAAATAAACTATGTATTATCAATAATTGTACTATATTTGTCCTGCCGAAAAGTAAAAATAATTTTTGTAATAAATTGTTTTCCAATAAGAGGTGTTGTTCCCGTAAAATGTCAATGATTTCGTTGCTTGTGTGGCACGTAGCGCCGTCTTGATTAAAATAAACGTTGTCCAGATCAATACCATCCAATTCTGGCCATAAAAAATCGTTAACCATCTCTCGATAGCGCAATTCATTCACCGTAACTGTTGCTCCAGTTTCATATTCGAAAAAGTAAGGTCCAATGATTCCGCCGGACCATAAACCACACCAAACAGTCGCGCTTTGAGGATAGAGAGGCTTTTCAACAATAACTCTTGGATTTTCTGAGCCCCAGATCCGACAATTTTGCTTGTTGACGAAGCCACCGAGGTAGAAATGGGCCTCATCACTCAAGATGATTTTTCGATGGAGTTTTGGATCATTTTCATGCATTTCAACGACCCAATCAGCAAAGACACGACGTGGTTGATGATCGGCCGGCTTGAGTTCTTGTAATAACTGGACTTTATAAGCCTTAAAACCCAAGTCTTTATGCAAAATACGGTGTAAAGACGTTTGTGGAATGCCTAATTCCAAAGAACGACGAGGAATGGACAAACCTGGGTTTTCTTCAACACTTTCGCCTACAATAGCAAAATTGTTGGCTGTTCTTGAGCGACGTGCACGGGTTTTATACTTCACAGCACTAACTTGTCGCAACAGCTCGATTTTTTCACCAATTTCTGTATTGCTGTCCGACAAGGTGCTTCACGATTATCCAAAAATGTTCGAGTGTATCGAACCGTCTCTACCAAATTTTTACCATTTTTATAGTGAATTTTAATGCGTGAATTCAATGCGTTGTTTAAGCGTGTATCGTTCCATTGTTTTTAAGGCGTAGTTTCTACTTGTCAATTGTCAAAAAATTACAACTTCAAAAGTGACATCTACCGAAGTAGCAGGCTATTCAAAATAACACCTGTTATTGGAAAACCCTTTAGAACTTCTGCAACAAAAATTAGGTGGCAACCCTGCTGAAAGTAATTTCTGACTGGAGTCTGTCTAAAATACCTCTTTTGCTTGATAATCAAACATTGATACCTAATTAATTGTTTTTAACCCGTCGTCCGTGGCGTGGGGGGAGAAAAAGCCCTTCATTTTGAGAAAAACTTTATTTTGCTCTTCTACGAATTAACTTACGGGTCAGCCTATAGCTTTAGATAGTACTATGCTTATCATATTTTCGCCCCAAGCATCTGTTTATGTAACATCCTTCCCTTGCTACCTATTACTATTTTGTCACAAGAAGCTCGCATTTTGCTCTGGTTAGAAAAGGAAAACGATGACGAAATAATAGTTGCAATGATGGTATAAAGAATGCGAAACAATTGAAGATATTTGATAATTTTTTCCATAGAAAAAGGCAATGAAAGTTCGCATACTGTTACTCACAACTTTGGCAATTAAGCTACCATAAAATTTCTAAAGTGCAATAGTATTTACTTCTTCCAAAGTAGCAATTGAACGCAGAGCTATTCTTAATGAATTGGCTAAGCGATGTATCACGAACGTTGTCTGGGTCCCTGGATACTAGTTCCAGGATGAACTGGCTCGGAGGGGATCTGATCTTAAATCAGACTGGTCTACATCACGCAGGCCAACAGTAGATGGACCACGGTGCCAACTTTTGAGATAACTAGCAGGCGAAGAACGCGCTTAAACCCTTTTTGGGTGTTTGGCCGAGCTCCTACTCTTATTTTTGTGTGTTTTGATGTTATTCCACATATAAGCTCCACCTATAGTTTTAAGCCGACTCCGAACGGCAAATGGTTTTTATGAGGCGCTTTTCATGGCAGAAATACATTCGGAGGTTTGCCATAGTGTGCCGAGCGACGACCGCTATTAGAGAAAACTTTTTCTTCATTTTGGTGTTTCACGGAGATTCGTCCTCCGTATGGTTGTCCCACCCATTTGGCTACGGTGGTCGCCAGGTCACTTACTCTATAGGTCACTTACCTTATACCAAATTTAGCACTGACACAAAGTAATGGGAGAGCACGCAACCAAGTTAAAGGCAGGAGCATCCTCTGTGTAACATTCAGTACATCGTGAACTTAGCTGTCCTTTATTGAGGGATAGCGTGGATGAGAGGGTCAGCAATTTATGTACATATTAAGACTCGTAAAACAGTGAAAACTCGGCCAAAATCGCGTAAGCGGTCATCGCGGCAATAAAGAAGAAGGAGGAGAAGTAAACGGTTACTTTTTATTAGTGATTTGTGAGCTCATTTTTGATCAGTCAAGCGTTATTTAATGTCTATTTCGTCCCCTTAGTATAACAATAGCCTATGTGCTCATAGGCTATTATTTTTTTATTGAATTTTTGGATTCTCCATCATTGATTTTATATGTGGTCAAAATTTTGTCAAATTCTAGTTCCACAAAGTGGGTCAAAACGTCAGTCAAAAAATAATAAATATTTACAGACATAACGAGATTTGAGTGAGAGCTACTTTCGACAAAAAGTTTGCAATTCATTTTCTCAAAACATCAAAAAATTTATAGGCTATTTTAATACTAAGGGGACGATTTATGCAAATTTTCTGTTATTAATTTTAATATGTACAATTTTAAAATTGCGTTGCAAAACAAAAAAATAAACAAAAACATACGGAAATTTCCCAGCAGCCAGTTTATTTCATGTATGTCAATCTCAATATGTCGATATCCGTACATATGTAAGTACATGAATTCGCGTGTATGGAAAAGTAGGCGTGGGGAAAGCCGGACAAATGTGCTCATAACTTTTAAACAAACAACAACACTACATAGTCGCAAAGCCATCAAAAATAGAAAAAAATTTCACAGACATGCATACAATTATACAGGGTGCGCCATCATCATCTGAATAAAAGAATTATTGAATTATAATAATTAGTATTCTTTATTCGCTGTAATGCTGTGTTCCCATTTCACGTGAAATAGCTTTCAAAATCCACATAAAATTCTTGGTCATGATATATGCGTGAAATTTCCCAATAATTTCATGACGAAACTGCATGGAAGGTCGTCGAGTTTAAAAATTGTGCTCAAATTGAAACTCCGCAAAAATTAAAAAAAAACCGCCTAAAAAGTAAGTTGGCTTAAAATGTGGTAAATTCTTTATTTTGTTACCAAAATTCTTTGCTTTAATAGAGAAATGCGTAATAAAATAATAGAAATTCCCAATATTCAAATCCAAGCAAGAAAGTAGTAAAAAAAAGCAAAGTGACTATTCGTAAGCTTTGTAAAAGTATGACTAATAAAGGCTTGTGAGCAAAGACTGGTCCGAACAGTTACCAGAGAACCAGTTACTACCCCATCCCGCGGTGGTTTGTGAAAAATGTGATGTATATGTATAGGTGCCTTAAGAGCGGCAATTCCCTTAGTTGACGGCGCAATAGACTTCACCCTATAATCGGCCAGCTGAATTTCGATCCTATGGAATATAATCTAACACAAATATTTGATAATTGGTTTTCAATATAATATATGAAATTGTAGTGAATCGACGCTTGAAATACTTAATTAATGACGCTGATCGATTGAGTTTTGTCAAAGTTATTCAATAATTCGGTTGACTAGATTGAAATGGCACACCCCGTACTCGTACATTAAAATGAATTTGGTATATGTATGCATACAAACATACATACCTACATAGACAGCTATAATTTTATTAATAATTTCGAAAATTCAGAAAAATACGAAATGGACTTGTGTGAATTGATGAACTTGTCTTGTTTGTTTTGATGCATACATTCATACATTCATATGTACTCGTATGCTTATGCGAATAATACGATATACAAATAAAGCTGTACACTTTATTCATCTGAATATATGAATCTATAAATTTTAGCCCGTTTAAAATAGGTATTTGTGTTAAATACGCTAGAATGAGCTCAACAGACGCAATAAATGTTTGCCTTTTTGGCGCAATGGGCCAACGAAAATTTTCATCGGAAAACCTACCATACACTGTGAACTTCGTTGAAGCATTAAGAAGTTCTATTATTTTTACGATTACGCAGGACCATATTAATCATGTCGGGACTCCTTTACCCTTTTCTAACTCTCTCAAATACATTTTTTCTACTAAAATGCAATTAAATTCATAATTAAACTATTTTTTCAATGACTGTTTCGAAACTTTGGTTTATAATACAACTACGTGAGGTAACGCATCCAGCGAATTCTGGTTCTCCCCCAACGCTCTTTGTGATGCCAACCAGTACTGGCAGTACTGCCAAACTTATGAATGTGACGCTCAGTGAAACGTCGCCACATAAGTTGTGGCTAAAAACAGTAATCGGAGTGTTCCGCTTTCGCTGAAACTTAACATGGGTTCTACTTTGACTTAGAAAATAAGGCATATGAAATACCGTAAATATTGACGTACTGCCACACCTATCCCTCTTGTGGGCGGAAATGTTAAATGTTATGCGATTTGAAAAATATAAATTTGAAAGATGGTATAGATTGATTTACTGCCTGACTACTACCAAGACAAAATTTGGTCACAAATTTTAAATATAATCCGATTTTGATGAAATTTGGTGTACAATTTCATGTAACTCAGAAAAACAGCCATTCGTGCCACGCCCATTTCTAATCACAGTAATAATAAGCAAAGGTTCTATAGTTGTTTATGATAAATAGAACTTGTACATTTTTAAATTGAAAGCAAATGTTTTTGGTCTTATAATTTATTATAAGAATTTAACCGTTACTAAAATACCAGCAATAAATGCGGAATAATTTTCGTTGGTGGTCGGCGCAGCCGAATGAATTGGTGCGTGTCTGCCATTCGGGAGGGCGAGTGTTCGAATCTCCGTGCATGAAACAGCAAAATGATACAAATGATTTTTTCTAATATTATTCGCCCCTCGGCAGGCAATAGCAAACCTCCGAGTGTATATCTACTATGAAAAAGCTTCTCATAAAAAACCATTTGCCGTTCGGAGTCGGCATAACATGTAGGTCCATTTGCACGCCACAAAAAGGAGGAGGAGCTCGGCGAAAGACCTAACAGAAATGTATCACCAATTATTTATTTAATTTATTTTTTTAATTTCCGTTATAGGACACCGTTTTAAGCATACAATCAAGGAAATGATAATCATTTTGATCTCATAATTTATTCGTGGGGTGTATGACTCAAAATATTTCATGACACGAATTGTCAAATTCATTCAATTTGCTCTCTCGATTGCCAATTTCATTGAAATTGATCAATGAAAGCAATTGCAAATTTAGTAAGAGCTGGTACTGCGAATTATATACATAAGCTTTGAAGTAAAAAAAATCGATGTTTCGATTTTGCATTGTATTATTGATGCAAATCAATTGAAATAACAAAACAATTATAATTTAAAAATTAGCAACTTACATTTTAATTCGCCTGTTCTGACAAATGCTGCCAATTCAAAGCACAAATTATGTCTAAAATAAATTTATAATGGAGTTATGAAAGTAAACTTTTTTTGAGCCACTTTATATGTATTATACGGGATAAATTGGCATTGCGACAATCATTTGCGTGGTTTCCTATTCCCCAAGAGCGCTAATTGTGTTTGTTGACACACATACATACATACGAGTATGGTACATAGCTATCGAGATGAAAAAGCGTCACGCCAGAGATAAAATTTTTTGGCAAAATTCGAGTCCCATTTGAGTTGTTTTGACAAAAATTTGTGCATCACAGGCAATTCATTAAAGGGTGCACAGAACATGGAAAATATGTATGTATGTATGTATGTTAAAGTCTGATTAAATTTAATTTTGCTTTATCTTCGTCAGCGCATAAATTTTGCACGCTTTGTGATATGTTGAATAACAGAGGAATAAATATCAAAAGTTTCAGTGCGATTTGCATTCTTGTAGACTTTAAAATGACAGAGATAAATATTGACAATTTGTTTTACGGGGCATTGCAAATTCATTGGAAAATATATTCTTAATATAACCATAACGGCGCTCTATAACACAAATACAAATATACAAATGCAACAAATAAGCGCATAAGGCACGGATGCATCTTTTATATGCAAAAAAATTACCGACTTTTGCTTCTTATATTCAGTCCCAATGACGTTCGCACGTTTATTTACCTGCTTTCATATTCACAATTGAACTTATTTATTTGTTTGTTTGTTTTTGGTAATTTTATGTAATTAGTTTTATTAAATGCATATCTGCATACACACACATATTTTTATATATTTTGTTGGGCTGTCGCGAACGCTTCGCGCTCCCGACTTTGTAGTGCACTGCAACTGTGCCGCGCTGTTTTATAGATATTTTGCGCTGCCAAATTTATTGCTTCCATCAGGTGTGAGTGCACAGCGCGTTTTTTTTTTAACATGACGAATTGATGATTCTAGAGCTGTGCGAAATATATGTCGATTATGTTTCGAGAACAAGTATGCAAAAATCATTTAATTGAAAACTAAATTGGCTCCAAGAAAATATTTGTAAACGCTGCGTCTATACGAATTTCCATAGATTATGAAAGGATTCTAACATTCAGATTCTCGATTTCTACAAAAACAATTTGACACAAGACATTTCTTATGCTCGGAGTCTGCCATTTCAGAATTTAACATATTAAAAAATATTAAATAGACTGATATCATTTTTGTGTTCTAGTGATATACTGGGGATTTGAAGGTGAATGTGAGGTCTCGATCGCAGTAGTTGACATTCGTTCGAAGCGTAAAGGTCCTTCTTTATCTGACATCAAAAATTTCTACGTTCGTCTCGAAAAAATAGCATTTGCGGGAAGTTATGCTTCATTATTACCTTTTAAAGAAAAGTGCAATTGAAACGTGTCGTATATTGATCAATATTTACGGTAATCACGCTCCATCAAATACAATTTGTAAAGAGTGGTTTCGACGTTTCCCAAGTGACAATTTCGAGGTGAGTTATAAAGATCGAGAAGGGGCACTGAAAAAATTCGAAGATACTCTACTGCAATAATTACTTGATGAAGACGCGTGTCGAAACATTGATAATTGTTTAAAGAGTTGGATGTTGACAGATCAGCCATCGATAAGCGTTTGCACGCGATGGGAATGGTCTGGAAAGTAGGTAACTGGGTGCCACATCAATTGAAAGAGAGGGAACGGCAGAAAAGAAAAGGTTTTCTGCATCGCATCGCAACTGGCGATGAAAAATGAATCTATTGTGATAACCCCTGCCAGGTGAACCAGCTCCATCGACAGCGAAAAAAAATATTCATGCTTCAAAGGTTATGTTGTGCATCTGGGGGGATCAGAAGGATGCTATCTATTATGAACTCCTTAATCCATCTGAAACCATCACTGGCGATCGTTACCGATTGCAGTTAATGCGCTTGAATCGACCTCTCAAAGAAAAGTGGCTGGAATGGGACGGTAGACATGACAAACTGATTTTGCTGCATGACAACGCCAGGCCACACGTTGCTAAATTGGTCCAGAAATCCAGAAATATTTAGAGCGACTGAATTGGGAAATCTTGCCCCACCTACCATTATTAGAAAAAACGTTTACTTCATTTTGGTCCTTCACCGGGATTCGAATCTACGTTCTCTCTGAATTTCGATTGACCAACACACCAACCTATTCGGCTACGGCGGCTGCCGTACCATAGAACTCTAAAAAAGATCTTCGAAACAAATCCACAAGGCGATAGAAGAAGAGGCTGGCCGAGAAAACGTTGGAGAAATGACATCGAAGGCGATTTTGGAGCTATGGGCATGTCTGATATCAAACGAAAAGCTGATGACCTAGTGACGTGGAGGCAAATTGTAACGAAAGCAATGGTGCACCCCGAACTGTAATGCTACGATGATATAGATATTAAATACACATATTTTAATGTGTGTGAATGTATTTTTTATTCCTAAATTTATAGCGAGATATACGTTTACTAATCCGGGTCGATTTGTGGGGAGGCAAAAAAATCGCCCATTGCTCTGTGAAAATCATATTCTAGGGCTCAAAATAAGAAGCTTTGCCGAACGAACCATACCTCTAAAACGAATTCTGATGTCCCCCAATTTGGGTCGGTCGAACTTTCAGTGTCTTTTTTGGGGATGCAAAAAAATCGCCCATTGCTCTGTGAAAATCATATTCTAGGGATCAAAATAAGAAATTTTGCCGATGAACTGGCAAGAGGGGGATCTGCCATGAATAGCTCTTGCAGTACCAGTACTCACTTGACTAGGTGCGATCAAGAATGCAATTTCCCTAAAATACCTTCGAATTGCAGAGTGTAGATGGAGAGACCAGACGAAATGCAAAACCAGCAGAACGTTATGGCCCACCTACAACCTCAAGCAATCGTCGACATTAATAAACATGAAACGACGGGACACCTGTAGACTTACGGCAGTCATAACTGGCTTCTGGTCTATCGGAGAACAAGCCGCCAAAATGGGCATCCCTCACAACACATACTGTCATAGTTGTAAACAACCGGAGAAAAAAGAAACAATCTTCCATTTTCTCTGTGAATGCCCTGCCCTATGGAAGGACAGAATGTCAACCCTGGGCAAACCGCTGTTCGAGAGTCTCGAGCAGCTGTCTGGCGCAGACGTCAACAACCTAATAAGGTTCCTAAACCGCACAGACTGGATATAGTCCTGCTGTAAATAACTGTTAAACAATTTGGTAACGAGGGTGTGCCACTGGCATGGGTGGATCGGCCGTCCAAAGTTAGTGGGGGGCGGTCATACATTTGGACTCGATTGGAGCACTCTAAATGGGTCAAAGTGGGATTTTTCCTTCGACCCACATTGGGGGATATCAGAATTCGTTTTAGAGGTATGGTTCCATCGGCAAAGTTTCTTATTTTGATCCCTAGAATACGATTTTCACAGAGCAATGAACGATTTTTAAATCGACCTGCCCTAACGTTTACGGTATCTCTAAGCGCGTTCGATTCGAAGACACCTACTGTTAAATTTATGAATTTATAATTTGTAAAATTTTCGAGCCTCTGAAATGCTTAGCTGCCAGATGGGCATCCCATTTTTTGGTGTATTTTGAAAATAAATTTTAGCGATTAAAAAGAAAAAAAAAAACATCATCTGAAGTTATCACATTCATGTTAAAAGTGTTTATTTTGTAAACAAAAACCTCAATTTTAATGAACTGCAGATTTTGAGTAAATAAACAAATTCTTTATATGCGAAAAATTTCTTTATTAAATTTTTGTTTGAGATAAATGCAGCAAAACAATTTCGCGGTCTTCGCAACTTCAAAAGCATTATGACCATTGCAATAAAAATAGTCTCAAATTTCGATGTTGCTTATCTATTATTTACAAAAAAGCTTGCATATACTCGTATAGTATATTACTACGGGTATATACACTTATAAAGACAATTCATTTATTTTTGAAGGATAATACAAATTAGCAATGGATTTCAGTGATGACGAGAGCCTCTATTATTTTTTTACAAGTTCCTCACGTTCCTTTTTTAAGCACGGTGCGCCAGCCACCCATGCTGTCTGGAGGATCAGCTGGTAGCCCCAGCACCAGAATCGGATGCGGTATCACCTACCAATGTTAAAACTATTTGATTACAGAAACCGCTGTGGCCTTTTGTTTCTGCCTGGAACCATAGGAAATAATAATAAATGTTCCAACTTTCTAATTTCTTCTATGCACAGCTGCTTGATATTAGTTAAAGTTTCTCTGCCCATTCAATACAAAATAAAGAGTACTCTCTGGTAGCCTTCTTAGACAGAGAGGGCGCTTTCACCAGCAACTTATCGGGGGCCATAACAAACGCGATGACTGATTTGAGTGTCACCGAGGGAGTTGTGAAATTAATAGAACAGCTGCTATTAGGCACGTTCGTAATTTCCACGTTGGGTCTCTCGACGATACGCAGATCCGTCAGGGATACCTCTCAGGGCGGTGTACTTTCTCCTCTGCTGTGGTTACTGGCAATGAATCCATTGTTAAAGGATCTAGAGGAGAAGAGGATACACACAGGGGTCTACGCAGATGATGTTGCAACACTAATAAGAGAAAAATTCCCAGATACCCTCTGTAAAACAAAGCAAAACTCTTTGAACGATGTAAGCCGGTGGGCTGAATCGAGTGCTCTTGGAATAAATCCCAATAAATCGTAACTAATTATGTTCACCAGAAAACACAGGATACCAGTTCTAAACCCTCCCACTCGCGGTGGAATCACACTGTCAGTCGGGGAAGAAGCAAGCTACCTAGGACTAGTATTAGATAGCAAGCTTTCGTGGAAACAAACGATTGACAATAGAGTAAAAAAAGCAGCCACAGCACTCTATACATGCAAAAGAATTGTGGGAGCAAAATGGGGCTTACTCCCAAAAGTAGTACATTGGCTCCATACAGCAGTAAAACGCTTAGAAAGTATTCAAAGGGTACCGGATCACAGCGACATACAAGGCAACTGTAAAGCAGATGAACTTACGAGATTGGGTATCACATTACCTTGTAAGCTGCCAATACGCGAACACATAGAACTGTACCAATCCAAGCATGGCTTCCGTAGGAACAATCTGAGTATCTCAATCTTTTTCTCGCCTTGTTGTATGCTTCCCTCCCCATCAGCAAAAACGATTTCTATTCGAACTTTATATTTTTCCATAATTTTCTTGAATGGTGTCTTTTCCGTAATGTACAGTTAACAATTTTGCTTTGATGTTTTTGTATTTGTTGTGTAAGCTTACCGGATGTAGTCCTCTGGAATGTCAAGCATTCTGTTCCACGTTGTGGAAATTGAGGTTATGGCAATCGCGGTGGTTCGCCTTCACTAGATTTAACTACAATTTCAAACTTAAGCTTTTGCATATTAAGAAATTGTTCACGTCTCGTTTTATAGGGGTAATTTAAACTTTTTTGAAGAACAGCACAAATACGAGTCTCGTTTAAGAAGTCCGTGCAAAGTCAGAGAGATGGCATTATTGGCGCGTATCGAAGTTACGTTTAGTTAGTAGCATTCTTGGAAGAACACCAGGAGTTTCAGTCAGTTCGGAGCATTTATTTTTGTTTGACATTCGTTTGAATCGACGAAGTCGAGTGATTTTCCTTTTCCAACGTACCAGCCAACGCCTCTGCAGTTGTAGTCGTAAAATTAGAATAAGATTTTATTCAAACGAGGAGGTGATTGCGGAAAGAATGGTTATTTTTCAGACTTGGGCAAATCCTATTATTTGGAAGGGATCAACAAACTAGAACAGCGTTGGGTGAAGTGTTTAAGCCTAAAAGAAGGCTATGTCGAAAAATTAAACAATAAACAATTGAGTAGTTTTAATTTTTCCGCTGAATTTTCAAACGACCCTCGTACGTTCTGCCAAGTATGAAGTACTTCATGAGATGCAAACCAGGCAATTTTTGCTATTATATTAGTATATATGCATTTAAACCATGACTATACGCTAATGGAAAAAATAATTTTGAGATAAGTCGTTTTATTAAATATTTAATACATTTTGAAAGTGTTATCTTCTTTGTCATAAAAAAAAATCGTTTTAACAAAATACCCATAAGACATTAGTCATTCCCTGTTGTTTTGTATTCTTCGATTTCTATATGTGTCGGCAGTCACGGGTGTATGGCATATCTGAATTTACGTTTTGGCAAGCGGCTAATAAGCAAATTTATTATTCTCTGCACATCCGTCAAATAGTATTGTAAAATACATACTCACTTAAATGCTACACGAGGGGTGCTACATACATAATTGTTCATTGGTGATTTTTTGTTTTAATATTCTCGATAATGATTTATATATTGTACTAATACGTGCATTAAACCAATTTCTCACGCCGACTGATGTAACTCCCAAGTATGGGTTCTGAATGATCAAGGAACTTAGCCTGAATTTTGATGATGTATTCCATTTGCAGGAAGGAAGTTTTTAGTATTTTACTCCCCTCGAAAAATTCATACGGTATATTCTTGTGTAGCAACGAACGAATGTGTATGTATGTACATATGTGGGTATATTTTAAAAATTTTAGGAAACTTTTACCCTACCATGACCGCATTTTTTCAAAAGTTATGCTAACCACTTCGGGACTATTATTCAATTTGTGTGGAACGCAATGAAAATAAATCCTTTTAATGCAATGTTGCCACGGCATGTAATTCGCTCTCTAAGTGATTCGCGAATTTCCCTCATCCGACAGTGCATTCGTAATTCACTATGGCAGTTCTCTCTCCAGTTCTTGGTTTTTGTTTTTTATTATTATTATTTGTTGTGAATATCGATGATTAAAACAAAAAGAAATTTAAAACTAAGATTTTACTTAATTTATTGCTTTAATTTTCTAGCAATAAGAAAAGTGACAACAAATGGCAGCAAATGTGCGAAACGGCAATAGTAGAAATATGGGACGAGAAGATAAATGAGTTGTGAGGCTGCTGAAAAAACAACTATATACTATTAGAAATAGTAGAGGAGATGAAGAAATAAGAATAAAATTTAGTTTCCTGCATAATTCTTGAGGTATACAGTAACCTCCTCGAACTAATATCTTTTTTCGCAATACCTTTTTTCTCCCATTAAAATTTCTCTGGTTATTATTCAACGTCTGTTGACTTTGTCTAGGTTTACCCTTTCGTTTTGGTTTAGCAGTTGATTTCGATAAATTTCCTATACTTTGTATGGCGAATTAGTTAATACGAAGGGTAAATGGATAGTTAGTTACGAATGTGAGGGAGCATTATGTGCCGTAGGAACATAGCTTCACGCATAAATATCCTCCATATAAATATATAATCGGCCTCTTCTTTTCGCCAATCGTTAGCCAGTGGCGAATAGATGAAGCAACTCCTATAAATGAACATACATATGTTGGCAACGCGGGAATAGAGCTACCTTAAATTATAGCGGCTTGCTAATTTATAGTGACAAGCTAATCACCTACTCTGTCCGAAATCAAGTAGATTACCGAAACCAAAGCAAGATAAGTGTTGTCGAGGCCCTATGCTCCCGAGAGGAGTGAACAAGAAAAAAAAAATACAAGTGTCTGTGCGACGGTGAGTTATGCAAGTCAAATGAGCTTTAGCAATACTCGCTAGCAGCGAATTTTACTCGATAACTTTGTTGTTCCTTTCGCATGCAAATTTTTCGTCGAATTAATCGAGCATAGATATAGCGAGCGGGGAAATGGCTAATAGAAGAGGCGTAATATCTTAATCTCATGCTGATAATTTGATTGTAAATTTTCTTAGAGCTTTTTTCTCACCCAACAATAATGGAACTTGAACGACCCTCACGATGGATCCGCCATAATGATTTAATTATCTTCACGCTCTATCGATAAACGGAGGTTTTTGTCGAAAATCAAATATAATTCATCGATATATTTTTGCGGGTGCACTAAAACGAAAGCTCTCAAAACGATTCAAACGAAAAAGTTCACGAATCCAATGAGTTGTGGCGTAACAGTTGCTTTTTTAAGTTCTCTCATAATATGTTTCTTAACTTTCCAAGAGTTTTTACCGAGATAATATTTAAAATCAACTTAAATAGCACAGTTATTACGCGTATGCCCAAAAATTCTGGGTTATCAGCTATTCGATCTCAAAAAATAAATTGCACCCCTCATAGCAGATATGCGTATGTAGCTATGAGAATGTACATACATATAATATATACATACTACGGGTATATATCGCAGCAATATAACTTATTTGTTAATTTGGTAATTCTTTAGCACAAACACCCACACGAGTATTTATAGCTAATATATGCATCGTTTGATGCAAATAGCGACGTAAATTGCTAAATAAATCAAGAGTTCCACTGAAAAGTGCGAAATTTGTGGTGACGTATGATGCAGCCAAGCAAAGAGTAAAAAAATAAAACTTTTTTTTTTGAGTTTTTCGCTTAATTATTATTTTTTAAGTAAGAGCAATTAAGAAAATTAAAACTCAGATTCCATTTAATATATATGAAGGATCAAAAATAATACTTACGGATTTTCGAAATTTCAACTCAAAATGTCAATCGGAAAGAATCTGTAAGCCAAGGAATAATCATCCTAAGTGATTTACATTTTTTTGAAAGAAGTCGGCAATTAACCGTTGTTTTTGGATCAATATTTTTAAAATCAAAAATAACAGTTAAAATATTTAATATGCATATTTATATAAAACAAAGAAAGCTCTCGGGTATGATCTTATCACTAGAGAACTACACAAATAACTGATCCATCAAGGAATCTCTATAATACATACATATAAAGGGTTTTCCAATTGATATTCAAAGAAAAATGCTATTTTTTAATATAAATGATCTGATGTTTATTTCATTATAAATAAGAAGGTATGCCGTTATTAGTGAAAAATAACATCAGGAAAATGACCACCACGACCACGCTTACAGAACAATATCCTTTTCATGAAATTTTCCATAACCGAATTGCAAACTGACTGCCCTATGTCCTCGATAGCCTCACGAATCCCACCTTTGAGGTCTTGAATCGACCCTGGGCTGTTGGCATAGACCTTTTCTTTCACGTGGCCCCAAAGAAAAAAGTCACAAGGTGTTAAATCACAAGATTTCGGTGGCCAATTGTGATCACCTCTTTGAGAGATAACGGTCCGGAAACTTTTCCCGTAAAAGAACAATGGTTTCGTTGTTTTTGTGGCACCTACCGGCTTCTTGTTGAAAATAAACGTTGTCCAGATCAATACCACCCAATTCCGGCCATACAAAATCGTTAATCATCTTTCGATAGCGCAATCCATTCACCAATAACACCTGTTATTGGGAAACCCTTTATAATGCTAACCTACTAACCGGGTTTTCTCCTCCTTAATGGAAAGTCGCACAAATAAAAATGATCAAGAAAAACCGCAGCAAAAATGTAATCTTATCTATCTAACTTTTTTACTAAAAAAAATATTTTGGTAATTGAAATCTTTATTTTGATCTTTTTTTAAGCGCTTTATTGCTTGTTTGTTTGCATACCGCAGCTGTCTGGTTCACAAGTGTCAAATATGATTGACGTACGGGGCCTTTTACAAAAATTACAAATCTTTCGATAGGGTGATCAATTTTGCGCCGCCGTGTATGTTCTCATTATATAAGTATATGAATGCAGACATTTATGTATCTATATAACATATTTTTTTATGTAAAATAAAGAGTTTAAGGATTTGAAAATATAATTTTTCAAAAGCAGCTATACCCATGCAAACTGAAATGTATCTATGAACCTTTACACTTACATACAATTCTTTTTTTTTGTTGATTTGTCCTCCTATGAGGTTTTTGAACTGTTTTGATGATTTTATTTTCATGCGCAAAAATGAAAATATATACATACATAGACACAATTATATATGTATATGTACATGATCATAGGCACATACATACATTAGGGCGGATCAATTTGTTTTTTGAAAAATATCATCGGTTTTGTTTTGGCGACTGAAGTATTCTACAACCAATTTTGTACAAAAAACCCATGGAAAATTTGTAGCTTAAAATGGATTTTAAGCTTCCTTAGTTATTAATCCGCAATATTTTTTTTAATTTTTTTGTTACATTTTTTTAAGAAAATGTTTTTATGCGGTTTTTGGGTAGGAGAACCTAATTTTTTGATGTTTATTTTGTTCGAAACCCTCCGCTATTGACTATTTTCAAAGGAAGAAAATCTACTTAAAAAAAAAAAAACTATTATTTATTGTCATTATTTTATTTAAAATTGTTAAAAAAATATATTTAGAACATAAAAGTATTTGATTGTAAAAATAACTATAGCAGTAGAAGTTTGAGGCACTATGTTCCACCTAGGAACCACGGAAAGAATTCTATTTACTATAATTCGCAATAATATTTGACTGTGTAACAAAAAAAAATGTTTGCATATATTTACTTTTTCTCAAGCTTTAGTCAAGTAGAAAAAACTGCATACTCCGAATTTTGAATTGACCACCGAACCTATGCTCTCTAGTGGAGGGATTTGGAGGGATTTGAGTAACACAAATATGAGATGTGAATTCTTCTTCTTCTTAATTGGCGCTATAACCGCTTACGCGATTTTGGCCGAGTTTAACAAAGCGCGCCAGTCGTTTCTTTCTCGTGCTAACCGGCGCCAGTTGGACACACCAAGTGAAGCCAAGTCCTTCTCCACCTGATCTTTCCAACGCAGAGGAGGCCGCCCTCTTCCTCTGCTACCACCAGCTGGTACCGCATCGAATACTTTCAAAGCCGGAGCGTTTGTATCCATTCGGACGACATGACCCAGCCATCGTAGCCGCTGGATCTTAATTCGCTGCGCTATGTCTATGTCGTCGTAAAGCTCATGCAGCTCATCGTTCCATCGTCTGCGATATTCGCCGTTGCCAACGTGCAAAGGTCCGAAAATCTTACGCAGAAACTTTCTCTCAAACACTCCAAGTCCAAGCGTCACTTCATCGGATGTTGTCATCGTCCAAGCTTCTGCGCCATACGTTAGGACGGGCATGATGAGAGCTTTGTAGAGTGTTAGTTTTGTTCGTCGAGAGAGGACTTTACTGCTCAGTTGCCTACTTAGTCCAAAGTAGCACTTGTTGGCAAGAGAGATTCTACGTTGGATTTCAAGGCTGACATTGTTATCGGTTTAATGCTGGTTCCTAAATAGACGAAGTCTTTTACAACCTCGAAATTATAACTGTCTACAGTGACGTGGGTTCCGATACGCGAGTGCGCCGACTGTTTGTTTGAAGACAGGAGGTACTTCGTTTTGACCTCGTTCACCACCAGACCCATTCGCTTTGCCTCTTTATCCAGTTTGGAGAAGGCAGAACTAACAGCGCGGCTGTTAAGGCCAATGATGTCAATATCATCGGCATATACGCCAACAATTGTACACTCTTATAAAATATTTTGCTTGAGCGATTAAGTTCTGCGGCTCGTACGATGCTCTCCAAAATCAGGTTAAAGAAGTCACCCGACAGCGAGTCATCCTGTATGAAACCACGTTTGGTATCAAACGGCTCGGAGAGGTCGTTCCCAATTCTAACGGCGCTGCTGGTGTTCAGCAACGTCATCTTACATAGCCGTATTAGTTTTGCGGGGATACCAAATTCAGACATCGCGGCATACAGGTAACTCCTTTCCGTACTGTCGAATGCAGCTTTTAAGTCGACAGAAAGATGGTGTGTGTCGATTCTCTTTTCATGGGTCTTTTCCAAGATTTGGCGTATTGAGAATATTTGGTCGATGGTGGACTTTCCAGGTCTGAAGCCACACTGATAAGGTCCAATCAGTTGGTTGACGGTGGGCTTCAGCCTTTCACACAATACGCTCGCTAGAACCTTATAGGCGATATTTAGAAGACTAATCCCGCGGTAATTGGCAAAAATTGCAGGATCGCCCTTCTTATGGATTGGGCAGAGCACACTTAAATTCCAATCGGCAGGCATGCTTTCATCCGACCATATTTTGCATAGGAGCTGATGCATGCACCTAACCAGCTCCTCGCCGCCATGTTTGAATAGCTCACCCGGCAGTCCGTCGGCGCCGGCGGCTTTGTTGTTCTTTAGTCGCGTTATCGCTATTCTCACCTCGTCATGATCAGGTAGCGGAACGACAATTCCGTCGTCAACGATTGGGGTATAGGGATCTTCACTTTCTCGGTGACATGCGCAGCTGTCACTGTTTAATAGGTTCGAGAAGTGTTCCCTCCATAATTTAAGATTGCTCTGTACGTCAGTCACCAGTTCGCCGTCTTTTCTTACAGGAAAACGCCCCGGTCTTGAAACCTTCTGTAAGCCGCCGAACTTTCTGGTAGATTTTCGGGCGTTGTTCCTGTTGGCCATCATCTCAAGCTCTTCGCACTCACGTATTTCGGCCTCTCGTTTCTTCTTTCGGATAATACGTCTCTCTTCCTTTTTCAGCTCTCTGTAGCGATCCCACATGGCTCGCGATGCGCCCGATCGCAGCGTGGCTCTATAGGCGGCATCCTTTCTTTCTGCGGTAGCATGACATTCCTCGTCGTACCAATTGTTTTTTCGGGCTCGCCGGAATCCGATTTCTTCTTCGGCGGCGGTACGTAGAGAACGAGAAATGTTGCTCCATTGCTCATGCATGCCGGTTTGTTGGGCAGTGCTCTCTGAGAGCAGGAGTGAGAGTCGAGTGGCGAATCTTCTGGCTGTCTGTTGTGATTTCAGCTTTTCGGTGTCGAACATTCTTTGCGTAGGTAGATGCACGTTTTTTGCTGCACAGAGGCGTGTGCGCAGTTTGGCTGCAACAAGGTAGTGATCCGAGTCGATGTTCGGTCCTCGGATCGTACGTACATCTAATACACTAGAAGCGTGTCTTCCATCTATCACAATATGATCGATCTGGTTTCGTGTTTTTCGATCAGGAGACAGCCAGGTGGCTTGGTGAATCTTCTTATGCTGGAATCTGGTGCTACAGACTACCATGTTTCGGGCCCCGGCGAAGTCGATCAGCCTCTGTCCGTTGCCGGATGTTTCGTTGTGCAGGCTGAATTTTCCGACTGTGGGACCAAAAATTCCCTCCTTGCCCACCCTGGCGTTGAAGTCGCCAAGCACGATTCTTATGTCGTGGCGGGGGCAGCGCTCATAGGAACGTTCCAGGCGCTCATAGAAGGAATCTTTGGTCGCATCGTCCTTCTCTTCCGTCGGGGCGTGGGCGCAAATTAGCGATATGTTAAAAAAACGGGCTTTGATGCGGATTGTTGCGAGACGCTCGTCCACCGGAGTGAACGACAGTACTTGGCGACGAAGTCTCTCTCCCACAACAAATCCGACACCGAATTTGCGCTCCTTTACATGGCAGCTGTAGTAGACGTCGCAAGGTGCTATGGTTTTCTTGCCTTGCCCCGTCCATCGCATCTCTTGGATGGCAGTGATATCAGCCTTTACTCTCATGAGGACATCAACCAGCCGGGCAGAGGCACCTTCCCCATTAAGGGACCGGACATTCCAGGTGCATGCCCTCAAATCATATTCCTTATTTCGTTTGCAGGGGTCGTCATCAGTATAGGGAGGTCTCATCCGAGGCTTTTTTACACTTTTCATCGGGGGCGATTTTTAAGTGGCGGGTCCCAAACCCAACGCACAACCAGCTATCCTGGGATGTTTCGCCTTCTCACGTTAGCTCACTCCCGAACGGATGTTCGGAAGCTACCCAAAGGATACATACGTGGGCTAATCCCGGCCGTTGTGAGCAGCTTGAACCATATGCAGAAGAATCGTCCGGGCCATTCCCAAGTGAATGGCGATCAGTAGCTTTCCCCACTTGCGTGGACTTCTACACATGGAACCATCCTCCTATAATAATAATAATAGCAAAAGTTTTTCCTATTAGCAGTCGTTCCTCGGCAGGCAATGGCAACCCTACGGTGTATTTCTGCTATGAAAAAGCTCCTCATAAAAGACATTTGACGTTCGCAGTCGGCTTGAAACTGTAGGTACCTCCATTTGTGGAAAAACATATCGACGCACACAACAAATAGGAAGAAGAGCTCGGCCAAACACCTAACAGAAGTGTACACGCCAATTATTTATTTTTTTATATAAATTTTCTTCCAACAAAATAAAAAAAATAAAAAAAATTTATTGGGGAATAATAACCGAAAATTAAAAATAAAGAGGTTCGAAATCCAACTTAGGTGCTACGCTTCCATGGACATTTTTGTTTGAAATTGCAAGTAAAATATGTCAAAGTAGATTCCAAATTGGTCCCGCCCTAATATACATACATATATTAAGATTTTCAAATGTAAACATAAACAAAAAAAAAATTAAATATTCATTGGTACACAAATACTTTTTAAATACTACTTAGATTCAGAGTCCGAAATTTTATTTATTGGAATACAAAGGCAAGAGACTTTTTGTTTATTTCTTTCTTTATATTTAAAATACATAAAATTAATTATTTACACGTACGAGTATAAGGCAATCAGTACACGATTTCGTTAAGAAATATCTTAAATTGAGAGCATAACTTAAAAGGGCCACACTGGCTTCTAGAACTGCCTTCACAAGCTGCAAACTGCAAACTGAACTACGAAATTATACTCAAGTACGGCTTTGGTTTATTTTTGTATGACTGTAAATACCATGGAACTTTTATTAGGAATATTCTTAAATATAAAGGTAATATCTTAAATACCTCCTATTAAATAACGCTGGCTGCGGTCGGCACCTCATAAAGAATTTCGGTGTGCACAATTGCGCCAGCAAACAAACAAATTTTAATTTTATTTTTAAGTTTCATCTAATAATAGACCAGATCGTATCTTAGTAAAATTTATTTATTTATGCAAGCGAAACCATGCGAAAGAAGTCGAATCATTAGTCATGGTGATTATAATTGATATGGTATATAATTGTTTTTTTGAGGTTAGAAACATGATCCTGCTAAAAAACTATTCCACGAAAAACCTAGTGAGTAATAATTTTTTAGTTATAAACGGGTATTCACTCTGAAATAAAAGGAACGAATTGTTAAAATGAAGAGTTAAAACTTATTTTGTTTGAAATTATGTTTCATGGCATTAATGTATGTCAAGGGTCTCTCAAAAGTGACGTCTAGATGCCAGTAGTGAGTAGTTCCTAAATGGTACCTTATTTTTGAACGATCTGTAAGAACAACATATCGCAATACCCGTAATTTTTTCGGTGGAAATAATCGTCCGAATGAGTTGACAATTCAAATGAAGGTGAAAAATGTCAAGCAACTAGTTCTTTCGAGGATAGAAAAAGGGACTAACAGAATAAAAACTGGACTATTGAGAATATGCGGGCCTCGGTAGTCTAGTGTAAGGTCAATAACTTGCCATGCCAGAGGTTGTGGCAAAAAAAAATTATCCTTATCCTTCCTTGAATTGTGGCTGCTATGCTCCCGAGTGGAGTGAACTAGGAAAAAAAGAATTGGGAATATTGTTGTTGTAGCACATAGTGTTGGTGAACAGCCTTCCACTTCGATATATTGACGTTCTCAACAACATTTCGGAGTGTTTTTTGAAAGACATTTTACACATAAATGTATGTGGTTACATAACTTCCTTCATAAGCGCTCCCCAAACGCGATTGAAACATTGTATCCAATGAGCGCAGATTTCTGTCATTCGCTGTTTCTGCTAGACTTTACATACCTCTACTAAGAGATAAATTGCTCACCGAAACGACGATGCAGTAAATCCATTATTTCATGGACTGTATAGTATAGTAAAATGTTGAGTTCACGGGCTTCAATTTCCGGCATCAGGCATCATTAAATCGTTTATCATTCACTTCGTTCGCCATTCACTGTTTTATTGGCGCTAGCCTCGTCTTTTAAGAAATATGGACCGATGGTTCTTCCAGTCCATAGGCTGCAGCAAATGGTTGTTCTTGAATAGGCCTCATCGCTGAACGATTATGAAAAATCTTCTCGTCAGAAAACACAATGTTCGGAAATTGACCGCTTTCGGCCAAGTGAAGCAACTCCTTCGCTCTCTCAAGTCTGACTCGTTGCTGCTTGGTGTGAGATTCTGCGCTTTTAGGATCTTGTAAGGCTTGACTTGGAGATCATTTTTCAGCATGCGGTGGATTCTACGGTCAGATATTTTGAATCTTTCGCCATTCGATTGACACTTCATCGGGGATTTCGCTCAAGTCGCATCTTCACTTCTTGAATCATTTCACGTGTGTTTTGATTACCACTTCCATGACGTTTCGCGGTGTCACCAGTATCATTGTAACGATTAATGGTGCGATAAACAAAAACTTTATTTACTTTAAGGTGCTCGAGCTCACGTACAATCGTTCGTTGTGATTTTCCAGCCAAATATAGTGCAATCACACTATTCCGTTTGAAATCCATTACTGATTTTCTATTTTCACGTTTACTCTCGGGCAAAATGCTTCCGCGCGCTTGTAAACAATATTCTGGACTGTAATTTAGCCAACTAACACACAGATGACGCCCGAGCATGGTTACACTTCTAGTGCCGGACCCTGTACATAAACTTTGGGGAAATCTCGATTGTGCTCGTATGTGTTCAAATTTTAAATCTGGCCGATTAAATTATTGGCCGATTATTATGCTTAGCATGCGACAGCGTTCTCAAGGGTTTTTTCCAGACAAAGATACATAATTTAAATTTGCTGTTTCACGTGGAATGTACACTGTGGGGATTAGGAGCTGCTTTTTGTCGGCACGCACTAACTAACTTCCTAGGCGACCACCGTCGCTTACATAAAGAGAATGAAGCGGAATGAGCGGCAATAATTTAAAGTAATTAATAATAATAATATAATAATGAATTAATAAACTGAAATTCTGTGTGATGATTCTAGTTTAAGTTATTATTTAAGTCGCGGGTTGTAATCATCCCACCAGGCACCTGTGCATCGTTGGTAGTGAATTCAAGTTGTTATCATTAGCCACGCCATGATCTCTTTTTGCTGCTAAGGTTATTTCATAGGTCAAGTTAAGTTGAACTGGTTGATTTTCAGTCACGCATACACCGGTTCGGTTCATACCGATACCAGATGGAGTTCACTAGTTTGTGTTTTGAAATAGTCCACCCGTATGGTGCCGGTTTCTATTGCGAATTTAAGAAGACGTTTCCTACTGAGATATCTTCTAATCCATCAAACTGTGGTGCTCCAGATATGTTAAGCGTATTTTGAATAACGCAGGACTTCCGCCCTGCTCTCTACATTTCCTGCATTCCTCGCGGTACGAGATTCCTATCTTTTAAGCATACGCTATGCCCCGTGAACACGTGTGTACCATATATCAAAGTTCTAAAATCTTTTCGTGTTATTGATGGTATAAATCAATAAAAGAATTGTATAAATCGAGTACGACTGTGATCGTCATGGTTAGACATGATCTTAGCATTCATGCAGATGTACAAGCTCTCCAATTTTGTGCTGAATTTTCTAATCTTTCTTTCGTCTAGTTCGTTGCATATATTCGAATTGACCTGACAAAATCAGAGAGTAGAGAGACCCCGTTTTTCGCTATAGACGTCTCCTATTTCCTTCGTTCCCTTTAATGCCCTTATGACCTGAAGCCCAATATAAAAGTAGCTTACAATTCGCTGTCAATTTTTCTACTGCCTCTCTGCTTTGAAGAATGATCTTGGACGTTATACTCGTTCTAAACGATTTAATTGCTTTAATGGTTGCGAAATTATCTATGTAAAAGTTAAACGTGGAGGTGGCCCCAGTAGCATTACAAGCTAGATCTGCTGCCTTTCTAACTGCGAAAACCTCAGCCTGGAATACACTGCAGTGATGTGGAAGCTTATACGACTTCCTTAGGTATAACTCTGGACAGTATATCCCCCCGCTTAATCCACTAGTCATTTTAGAGATGTCCGTATAAAAGTTAAGTGTATTGCTTTAGGAGATAAAGCCCTTGCATCATCCTTCTTTTTCGATAGTAATCTTGAATCGCCTTGAAAAACCGGAGCCATTTCCCCCTATAAAAGTGGAGCCTAAGTCTATATGTATGTATACATACTTAGTCATAAAAAAAGCTAATATTAAGAATTTTCTGTAGATCTAGTCTGTAAGATTGTTTTTAATCCGCAACGCATCAGTAGAAGTATCGAATGTCTTGCAGTTTCAATTCAAAATGAGCTAAAGCAACCGCTCCCATATTCTGCAGAGTAATTGGACATCTTTCAGTTCACATTACATCCTTTAGTCAATTGTGCGTGAGATTCTTCACCTACAGCCTTAAATGTTCAAATTAAGTCAAGAAGTGAAGCTACTTAAGCATTTGAAGTGCCAAAACTTATCCGAGCGGGCTCTCCAAAGGTTGTGTAAAGTCTCCGTCTCTACATACTTACAAAATTTATAATATTATTATTTTTTTTTTTTTTTCAAACAAATGTCCAATCCCTTGAAACCTCTGAAAAATTTAGAAAGAAATTAAAAAAAAGTGCCATTAGCTTTAACTCGAATGAAATTACATTTTTTGTGGAAGTTGGGAAAATAAATATTTAAATTAATATTATAAATATTTTATTACATTTTTTTTATTTTTGTGTTTATTAATAAACCACTTCATAGACTTTGATTTAGTATATAAAACCGAAATGATTACGGTACGAACACTAAAAGAACTTTCGAAACATAGTACGTCAGAATTGGACCTATCGATTGTGTTTAAGCTATCGGAAGAGCACTTGACCGTTACGAATGTTATTCCAGTACCATAGTTTGCACAACGCATGCAATTGGGCCTATTTCATATAGCTTTTAGACGATTGGTTCCACACTCTAAATTCACAATTCGAAAATATTAATATACTTACACCTTATTCAAGAAACCATTGAGTCTTTTCTATAATTTGTTATTTTAAACCCACAATGGATTTTGAATTCGACACTACAGCCCTCATACTCATCGGTATTTATATATGTACATATGTGTGTACATAAATTAATGAATTGAGAAAGTCAGCTATTTTCTATTTTCATTAGAATTCATCATGCGAAGCGATCGGTTCTATTAGACACGGCCTATAATGTGCGATATAACATAAGAATGTTAATATATTTCCTGTGCAAATTTTCGATGAAATGTATTCTAAGAAATCAAAGAAATCCTATTATAAAAAGCAATTGATTAATCTGCTATAACATTTGGAACACAGACAGTCTATGATAAAAGTCAAACAAGCACCTAATCATACATACATACATAAATACGTATGAAAATTATAGTACATACATATTAGGACTCAAAATTCGATCGCTATTAATTTATTTTCTTTGAAAATTCAACACATAAAGCATACACACAATATAAAGGGTCTTTCAAAAGACGTGCCTTGACTTTGCTTTAAAATAAAATTTGTAAAAGTTTAGAATGCTCTCAGGTCTCTGAAGGAGACCAAGTGGTCTAGAAATTTCAAAAAAATGATTTTTCGTTTTTTCGATATCTCAAAAGTATATCTTCTTAAGAATGTACTGTGAAATTTTCATATGGAAATTCCCAAATTATAGCTTATACAGCCCATTATCCCGAAACGACTTTTTTCGGCCTGGTGTTGTCAAAAAACAAAAAAAATATCTAATCGAATCGTCTGAAATTTTAATATGTTATACACAACATCAATGGCTTTGGCCCGTTCTAGAATCATATTATTATTTCAATTGTTTCGTATTTTTTTGATTAGAAAACTGAAAAACCCCGATTTTTACAGTGTCAAATTCAAAATCGCGCCATTTTCAAATTTATCTGTTTTTCTTTTACTTTAGTACGGGATATAGCTACATTCATACTGATTAATGATTTTTTATGTTTTTGTGTTTCAGATAAATAAAGGGTGATTTTTTAGCTATTATGTTTTTAAACAGTTGGTTTAAACAGCTGACGCACGTTTCACTGTCAAACATCTTCAGTTTGGTCTATAATTTAACCATGAATCGTCTTACAAACGAACAACCCTTGCAAATCATTGAATTTTATTATAAAAATGCGTGTTCTGTTAAGAAAGTTTAAAGTCGAAAAATTGTGTTGAGCGACGAAGCTCATTTTTAGATCAATGGGTACGTAAATAAACAGAATTGTCGATTTTGGAGTGAAGATCAGCCAGAAGAATTGCAAGAGCTACCAATGTATCCAGAAAAGGTCACAGTTTGGTGCGGTTTATGGGCTGGAGGTATCATTGGACCGTACTTCTTCAAAGATGCTGCGAATCGTAACGTAACTGTGAATGGTGAGCGCTGCCGTGAAATGATATCTAAAATGCAAGAGCTTGATTTGCATGACATGTGGTTTCAGCAAGACGGTGCCACATGCCACACAGCACGCGTAACAATGGACTTGTTGAGAGGTGAGTTCGGTGAACATTTTATTTCACGTTCGGGACCTGTCACCCAGATCGTGCGATATAACGCCTTTGATAATTTTTTGTGAGGCTTTGTTAAAGCTCATGTCTATTCAGACAAGCCTGCTTCAATTGATGCATTGGAAGACAACATTAAAGCATTTATATGTGAGATACCGGCCGAAACATTGGAAAGAGTATGCCAAAATTGGACTAAGCGGATGAACCAATTGAAGCGCAGTCGTGGTCAACATTTGCATGAAATAATCTTCAAACATTAAATTATACGGACTGTACTATCGATTTAAATAAAAATTTCATGCATTTTTTTGAATTTAACGTGTTTTTTTTTTAAACTTTCCTATAGTTTAAGACCCAAAATGGACAACGCCGTCCAGGTGAAATTTTTCGGGAGGCTCAACTTCAGCGCCATTTTTAAATTTATTTAAATTAAAAATTTTTGTTTTTCATTTTTTTATGTAAAAGATTGTTGAGATCGTTGACATATCGATATTGAAGGTTGTTCGACTACACTTTGCGTTACAACAGCAATATTCCAGTTGGTCTGCCAGCCCTATTTCTATCTGCGACAGAACTAGTTCCTTTAAGTTTTCTCACCAACCTTTGAATTGTCGACTCTTTCGGACGATTATTTAGACCAAAAAAATGACGATTTTTACGATATACTGTTCTTAAAAATAGACGAATTTCAGAAGTTTCAAAAATTGTATTGCGTTGATGGTTAAAATTGCATATCTGTCTACTTGACAAATGTCAAAGATGACATAAAAAAAGATACCATCTGGGAATTAATCACTACTGACATCTAGGCGTCACTTTTGACAGACCCTTTATAATGATATAAATAAGCAATTATGTAGATGAAATAAACAAAATCTAGGGGGCGGCATCATAATTTGCATCGACTCATTGTAGCTAAATATTACATACAAATGTGTGTACGCACAAATGTATGTATCGATCAGTTAATATTAATCATAAATGTTCAAATAAAAGTACAAATCGCTGAGCGAACTTTCTCGAACGGAGTGTCGGGTAATATTCGTCGCAAAGTTAAACAGAAACAAAACGAAATCGCATCAAAAGCGAAAAGATGAATCCGCAATTTTTTCGACTAATTTATATTATCAAAGTTTTAAATATCTTGTTTACAATGCGCAAGGCATTTCTGCAAGTGAAGCAACTTTTGCGAAGCAGTTTTGTTTATATTTTTCCCTGAGAGTAGATTTTGTCGCCGGTGGTATCGGCAAAGTTAAAAATAAATCTACTCTCGATGAACTGCGTTAGGCGAACTGCGCTGTCGCTTTGGTTGTGTGGAATCTCATATACAGCAGTGTGCTCTAATTTTGGCAGCGGAGTTTCACCCGTCGAAGTTCGCTCATCGATTGAATCTGCTTATAAAGGTGGCGCAAAACTAATCATCAAATTTTGTTTTTGAATCCTTTATTTTACTAAATAACAAAACAAAAAAAAAGAAAAGAAATTATTTTGTCTAATGGAAGTCTTTATTTTACGCACTCCATTGCTTGTCGGTTTGTATACTGCAGCTGTTTACAAGAGTCAAATGTGATTGATGTACGACATTGTTTCTAAAAATTATAAATCTTCGTATAGGGTGATTAATTTTGCGCCACTTTGTATAATGTTTGCGTGCGCAAACTCTTTTAAAGAAACAGCTTGACAGCTTTGCTAGAGTTGTTATATCTTTCTTTTGCAATCTTGTATGTAGTGGAAACATTCTCAGTGGGCGTGAGGAAGAGTTCTTTTCTGAACCTTGTAGTAATATTAATGCCATTTTTTTTCTAAACTTACATATGTACTTAGTACTGTCATAAGTTCTGTTACAAGGCAAGTCCGTTATAGATATAAAATTTTAATACTTTTTTTAATGAAGTTAGTTTTATTTAATCATGTAAATATTAAAAAAATTAATTTAGATTTTCATTCGAAATGTTCACCACACACAAGCCTTCAAACGGTTAGGCCATTTAGCTCTTGCAGCACGCACGGTTTCTATGGATATTGACGTCGCTGCTCGAATCAAAAATTGTTTATGACTCTATAAATTTTTGTGAGGTCTTCGACAGGCCATGCTCTCCAATTCTGACCACTAACTGTAGTTAAATGGATTCAGATCATGGAAGCCCTGATCGGCAAATCCTCTGCGGCTATCAGGAATATTATTTTTGTGCCACTTCTGAGTTTTTGCTTTATGCTCCAGCCCATCTTGCTGGAAAATCCAATGCTCTCTATTGAAGAGAGTACTGCTCAACTGCTTCATCACACCTTCTAAGACAACCTCCTGGTACACTTTTGCCCGGTCTTAACCCCTTTTTTGTAGAAATTAAGAAATATTGAGCCTTTACAAGGCACTCCCACCAAACTATGTATGGTGGCCACACTGAACAACATCTTTTGTTTCTTTAGAAGTTTTAGCATAGATTCTGTCATTTTGCTTATTAAAAACTTCTTCAATAGTGAAAATTCTCCCATCTGTGAAAAGAATATTTTCAGGGCCGTTGACTGTGAGCCACCGAAGAAACTGCTTGCATCTTGTCGGGTCTAATTTTCTTCAAGCGCGTTGTCAGAAGATGACCAGTTGAGCGACGGAAGTCTTCACATGGATTTGGTCGATATATTTCTACTTTCTGAGGCGATTCCTGCAAATTTTTTCTCGAACGAGTTTTATGGCGGCACTGGTTCGAACCAGGCGAGGTCTACCCCTTCTTTTTCTGTCGGGCACTTTCAGACGTTTGGGAAAAACGATTCATCGTACGGTAAACAATAATTCTCGAAATATAAAGTATTTTTGAGCAATTCGTAAGCCTCTTCTGCACTTTTATCAGACTTTTGTAATGCAGTCAGCGATTTTTTTTAGCTCCCCACTCCATTGCTGACAAGCGAAATTTGCCACGGAACAAAAGCAAAAATAAAGGAACTCTTTTCTAAGACTTTATTCTCGCCGGATGCGTTGTAAAATTTATCACAGAATTTATAGCAAAACAAAGTACATATATACATACTTAAGCGTGAAAACTGCTTCTCCATTACAAACTGCTTCTCGCTTACTTTTGTACCTGATACTTAAATATACATTGTAGATAGGTACATACCCCCTTGATCAAAAAGTTTCAGGAATATCTTCAGAAAATTCAGAACGTTTATTCCTCAAAAGTGATATTATCGACTTTAGAGTACTCCTCATCGACTGCAACGCATTTCGCCATTTTTGGAACCCTTTTTTTGGTATACCCATCAGAACTGCCTTCGATTTTCCTTTACTTCCTTTCGGCTGTTAAAATGCCGAAGCTGGTAAAGGAGGAAATCTTGTGGTTTTTGACTCCATCAAACAGAAAAAAATCGCAGGGAGCCACATCAGGTGAATCCGATGGCTCTTTGGATGAAATTCGTTTCGTTTTTGGTCAAAATTCACGGATATTGATGTCTCTGTGCGATGGTGCGTTATCGTGTTGCAAAATTTACGTCTCATAACGCACAAGTATAGCCCGAATTAACTGTCTGACCTTGTGGCAAAAATTCGTGGTGTACAATGCCGTTGTAATCCATAAAAACCGTGAGCATCGACTGAAAATGACGTGTTTGTTTTTGATTTGGTTTATACGTTTATTCGGAGCTCTTCACTCACTTGCCCGATGCCTAGATAGCGCGTCGTACTCATAAGCCCACGTCTAGTATCTAATTATGATGCGTTTGGTGAATGTTGTGTCGGATTCAGCCTTGGAAATCATACCTTTGACGATATCATCGCGGTCCTGTTTTTGCATGAAATTCAGTTGCTTTGAGACCAATTTTCCTACAAAAAGGCGCAAACCCACATCATTAACTACAATGCCCTGAATGGATTCATAAGGAATGTTCACATTCTCTGTCAACTCTCTGAAGGTTAATTTACGGGAATTGATAAACTTTTCTTTCACTTTATTGATGTCTGCATCAGCTTTCAATGCTAACGGCCTACCACCACGTTCGTCATCCTCTTCTGAAAAGTTCATGCCTCTCGTAAACGGCTGTTTTCTTGAGAGTATCATTACTGAAATAGTTTCCCAATATTTCTAAGGCTCTCGCATAATCTATTTTAAACGTAAAATTTATTTAATGTGGCGTAACTTTTACAAATGTAATGACGATAAAATTGTTGTAGGAATGTTAATCAGAAATGTGGTAAATTAACAAAATGAACGTAACCCAAATTAGTGGACTTATAGTGTTGGTGAAGGTGGTATATAAGCCAACTTTGAGACAACCCTTATGCAGTTCTACTCGCCTTGTACTACTCGTATATATTTATGAACGCACATATAAGTATATTTTGCATACGATTTATGTGATTAATATGGACGCACATTTAATGCAAACAATCTTCAACAAAATTCCCAATCAATGGGTAGCTTACTACGTGCAACAAATTTTATTAAACATTATTAATATTTTTATGTACTTAGTTAGTACAAGAATTGACAGACTTGCCAACATATATCGGAACATTATAGTGAAATCCAAGAAAGGTGTGAAATCGTCAAATTTGGGTCGCTTTAAACTGAAACATTTACGTCAGTGATATTTTCGGTTCTTTTCACTAATTTTGCGTTGTGTTGACTTGCTAAATTCGATCGAACACGCACAGTATTTCGCTGGGGCGAAATTTTAAATAAGCGTTCTTACAGTGTGACCACCGGCTCAGAATATTCAAACGTATGTACTTATATATGTAGATAATATTAGTTTTGCGAAAAAGACATTCATACAATTTTTGCGCAAATGGCTTAAAATGGTTTTATGGTCCTGGGCGATCCTATGACTATCAACTTCGCCGGTCAACTTCGATTATTTCTGTGAGTTTTATCTACATTTTCGACTACGGGCCTACCTGCACGAGGTGCATATTTAACATGAAAAATGCCTGAGCGGTATCGAAGAAACCAAAATTGCACGTAATTAACGTTTAGAGTATCGGCACTCTTAAATATCATTCACAATTTCAGCGGCAGGTATTGCATTTTCGCTTTTATCAAAGAAAACCTGTGAAATGTACTAAATTTTTCTCTTTGTTGTCTTCCACTGTTAATACCATGTAACTGAGTGGAACAATTAGCAGAGGAATTTTTTAGTGTGAAATGTCATCTTGACAACGAGCACAAACTTTAAATTGTTTGATCGATACTTTACGAGATATCGATAACTGCAGCCCTCTACCGCGAAAGTTATGTATTTTTTCTCCTGGCCGATAATGTCTTTCAATGTTGATAATGTCAAAAAAGGAAATGTTCTAAAGCTTGTCGGGCGTATTTTTGGCAGTAAGAGGTTGAAACTGAGACGGTATTTCGTTGCTGAGGGTACACTGCAATTTCACACACAATGCTCGAAAGTTTATCTCGACAATTTCCACGGGGGAATTTTAGTAGCGAATGTGTCGAAATGCTCAAACTTCACTCGATTTTATGTTTTGAATGAATTTCGGGCATTATTCAGCCTACAAAACAAAGCCGCCAAAAGTGGATATATCACTGAAATTGCTAAAATTAGCTATTGGAGTACTTACAGATTTTTTTTTTTTTTTTTTTTATTATTATTCACGGATTCCCTTTGTGAAAAATTCGGTCGGTTTTGCCGCAATCCACGAATCGATCCATTTTTTGACTTCATCGTAATTACGGAAGTGCTGGTCAGCCAGGCCATGTTGCATCGATCGGAAGAGATAGTAATCGGATGGCGCAAGGTCTGGACTATACGGCGGGTGGGGTAGGACATCCCATTTGAGCGTTTCTAAGTATGTTTTGACCACTTGTGCAACATGTGGCCGAGCATTGTCATGTTGCAAAATAACTTTGTCGTGTCTATCGGCGTATTGCGGCCGTTTTTCTCGCAGTGCTCGGCTCAAACGCATCAATTGTCGTCGGTAGACATCCCCCGTAATCGTTTCATTCGGTTTCAGTAGCTCATAATACACAACACCCAGCTGGTCCCACCAGATACACAGCATAACCTTCAGGCCATGAATATTCTGCGCCGACGTCGATGTTGAAGCATGGCCAGGGTATCCATACGTTGCCCGACGTTTTGGATTGTCGTAATGGACCCACTTTTCATCGCCAGTCACAATTCGATGCAAAAAACCCTTTCTTTTGTGCCGTTGAAGCAGTTGTTCGCATGCCATAAAACGGCGTTCAACGTCTCTTGGCTTCAATTCATACGGCACCCAATGGCCTACCTTTCGGATCATTCCCATGGCTTTTAAACGTTTGGAAATGGTTGATTGATCAACTCCCAAAGTTTTTGCAACCTCTTCTTGCGTTTGAGCCGGATCTTGATCGAGCAATTCCTCCAATTCGGTATCCATGAACTTTGGCGGCGCACCCTCGCGTTCTTCGTCTTCCAAGCCAAAATCACCACTTTTAAAGCGTGCAAACCACTTCTGGCACGTTCGCTCAGATAGAGCATGCTCACCATAAACTTCCACCAAGATACGATGACTTTCGGCTGCTTTTTTCTTCATATTAAAATAATGAAGAAGAATTCCCCGCAAAAACACATTATTTGGCACGAAATTCGACATTTTCAAGTGTGGTAAAAATATTGTTGTTTACGCTTCAAATAAAAAACTTATACTGACGTTTGTGCCTTACGACAGTAGCTCTCCAATGAATGTTTGGAAATGTGGATCGATGGAATAATAATCAAGTTACGCCATCTGTTGTAAAACCGCACGAACTTATTCATAGTCCTATTTCTTTTCTAGACCTAACATTTTCTGTTATAATAGGCGATGACGAACATTCCAAATCTTTCTCTTTATTTATTTATTTATTAATTAATGTTTAACAAAATTCAGAACAGACTTTAAAATATTAATTTAAAACTAAAATACAAATTTTACAATGTTTAATTAAAATTAATATATAATATAAAATTACAATATTTAATTAAACAAATTTATAATTAAAATGTGAAGTATAATTACATTATTAACATAACAAGCCATTGAATGGCTAAAAATACATACGAGTTGCAGTTGAGTTTTAAAAAAATAAATAATTATGAAACTAAAATAACAACTACTTTCGAAGTATTAGTTTGATTTGTTACATAGAAAGTATTTTTTTAATTGCATTTGAAATACCTGCTTGGCTACAGAAAGGTCCAAATCCAAAAAGGACGAGAAGTAATTAAAGTCAGACAACGTTCCAACGAGTGGTGCATTAGCACATTGACATTATCTCTTAAAAAAGCTTGAAACGCCGAAAATTTCTGCAAGGAACATTAAACTTAATCTTTCTAGAAAAACTGGCCACCAAATTTCGCCATTAACGAGATCAAAGGGAAATGATACTGCCTGAAAGGTACCTTTGTCACTTAATGCGAAAAGGCAGCGAATCAATCGACAGCGAGATTCGTATGATGGTTTCGAGTCTGAGAAATTGAGTGAATGTAGTGTGAAACGCTGATAAATTTCATACACCATCACGCAGTAATGACGTAATACGAAGAAACTGCTCTAAATATATGTTGAGGTGTACCGAAAGAGAATTTCACATGCGCCATGAATTGTAAGCCTCCAGGTTCCGGTTATGAACAACAGCCGGTTCTAAATGCTTCGATTGCTTAAATGATTGCTTTCCTTGTAAATATTCATTTAGCACTACATTGTACGGTTTACTGCTGGTCATCGGATGAACTTAATAGTGGACAGGGTTGAGCATAGTGCAGTAAATAATTTATGTATTAAACGGATAGTTAAACACTGAAAAATAGTTGTAATGAAATCCTTAGTTACTTATTAGTAAAATTTTTTTGATATACAGTGAAACCTCCCGTGGGCGGACACTCATCGTCAGTCAGCTTTTGTCCGTCCAAGAGAGGTATCTTCTTCTGATACATAAAATGTGGTGTAGAAAAAAATGTCCGCTCAAGAGAGGTGTACGGCTAATAGAGGTGTTGTTAGAAGAGGCTACACTGTAAATGCAATACTTACAATAGTATATTTGGTAAGCACCAAATGACAGAAAAGCGTAAAAGTTCATAACATATTATCTTTGATTTAAAATTTCGGTAGTGATTTATAAGAATTTCCAAGCATTACTCATTCGTAAAGACGCCATGATAAAAAATTAAGCTTTGATTGACGTTTTGACAGTGTCAGACCATAAAAAAGATTTAAATATGCATTTTTGTTTAAATTCAAAATTCTTATGCTCCTTTAAAAATCCCGACAAGATGCTTTGACGCTGCCTATGACAGATAGGCCTGCCACAATGAGTCCGCTGCGACAACAGATTTGACTGACGTGACATGTAAAACATTCCAATGGTGCCACAATGAAAATATTGACGCTTGTAAACCAAAGAAAGAGAAAACAATATTATATTTCGGTAAGTATATGTAAACAGGTTGTTGTTGGTACAGAAATACATTTGAAAATTTTTGAAACGGGTACACGAGTTTATGGGACGCACATGTAGTTTTCAGGACACATTTTGGTTTTCGAATTGCTTTAATTAGGCTTGAGCTATTGTCGAAAATACAGTATTGCATTTAAATTTACTAAACTAATTTAGATTGCTTTTTTCGTATTTAATTTTATGTAATAAAAAACACCATTTTCTGTCCGGCAAAAGCAGAAAGTTACCAACTTTTGTGCGTACTGACATTTTCTACGCTTTTTTGTTGCGCTTTCTGCCCTAAGACACATGATTATTTCGCCATCAGTCAAATTCGTTGTCGCAATGAACCTAATTTAACGGACCTTTAGAACTAAAACAATTTATTGCGGTTAAGAACAGTTTACTTTACTTTAAGCTCGAATTTCGAAACAGAGTTTGAACTACTTATTTATATGGCCTGCTTAAGGATCACAACTCGTTACCCGATTAAGGTCGACTGTGATAAGTGATATTTGATGCACTTAACTATTTTCACAACGTGGCAAAGCTCATACAGCTCGTGGTTCATTCGCCAACACGAAGATAGCCGAATACTTTCCGAAATATTTTTCTCTCGAATGCCCCAAGAGCGGCTGCATCAGTCTGCGACACAACTTATGCTTCAGCGCGATAGAGTAGAATGGGTAAGATCAGTGCCCCGTAGAGTGTTAGTTTTGTCGGGCGAGATAGGTTTCTGCTTCACATTTGTTTACTGAGTACATACATAGTAACACCAATTAGATAGGCTTGATTCGTCAACTTATCTGCAGGCTGACATATATTATTGTTGTGACGGCGGGGACAAGATATATAAATTCCTTGACAATTTCAGAAGTATAGTTGCCGCTAAAATATTGTCTCCAATCATATACTTCGTCTTGGCCTCGTTAACCGACAGAACCGCTCTAGTTGACTCTCTTTCGATAGCAGAAAATGCTGTGATATCATCTCGCTTGCGGTGCCCAAAGATGCCAATGCCTTGAGCATATGCAAGAAGCTGGCCACTTTTGGTAGGAGTAATTTTTATTTTTATTATAATCCGGTAGACAATTTTGTTGCACCATCTTGTTGGAACCAAATGTCGTCGATGCTTAGCTGAGTAACTAAAAATTGAGTCAGCATTTCGCGATAGTGTTCGCCATTCACCATGACAACAGCCTCGCGAACGCCATTTTCAGAAGTTAGAAATCTTCCGACAGGGTGATTAATTTTGCGCCAGCTTATGTAACATCTCTTACTAAATAGATTAATTAATATTCAACAACAAGAAATTATTATGTATTTGGTGGTTAGTCATAGTAGGCTCGTGCATTTACGCATTGGGTATAAAAACGTCACACACTTGTGGTAAATGCTGCAGATAGTGAGCGAGCATATGTTTGAAACATAACCCTTCGTTGCTTCTGAAATGTATGTACATTTGTTGTTGCTTTTTTTTTTTTTGCACCAAAAACTGGTGTTTTTTTTCATATTTGTTGCCGACTCATTTTTATTTCGCCATCGCACAGCTTTTGTTTGCCTTCGACACGGGGCGATCTCAATCGCTACCTACATAACATTTTTTTTTGCTGCTGCCGTTTTTGTTGATGCTATCCGTTTGCCAATGCTGTTGCCGTCATCATCGTAGTCGCCGGTACTGCTGATCATTATTCGCCGTACAATTTCCAATCTTATTTCAAAACTTGCAGCGAACGGTTCGTATTCGAAAATTTTAGCGCGTACTTTCAGTGATTGTGTTTACAGTGCATACTCGTACATATATTGAGCTGAAAATTTCGTCAATTCAATTTCGTGATTTATTTCGTTCATTACTGCTTTGAATATTATTTTTTTTTCGCATTATTTTTGTTTTCGGTTGTGTGTCGGCATTAGGTAGTTAAAAGTTTTGCGCGCCTGAGTGTGACAACCACGAATTTCGTGGCTAGTTCGCCGTACGTTTTTTATAGGTGTATGTATATGTGTATGTAAAATTTTCCCAGATTTGCACAGACGGCGGCGTAAGATTTTCACGTCAGTCGCTGAAGTCATTTCGTTTGCGAAAATGTGCGCGTTCGCGTCAAAACATTTCATCAGCTGAAAAGTTGCACTCCTCATGTTTACATAGAATAAATGTAATAAATATAATTTTGTAAAGTATAGTATGCGTATATTGTATATATAAACGGATTGAAACATACAAGCCACCGCGCACAGTAGTGTAATCTATTAGAAAATCGTGAAGAAAATAAAATAAATTGAGAATCAAAATCTTCTCTGAAGCAACAAGATTTCTAAAAAGATTTGTACGGAAAGAAAGAGAAAGCAATTCAGTGGTCTTATACATACATACATAAATTTAAAATCAACTCTTCAAGTTTTAGTTATAACAAAGTAGTAAATTACTTGCCTTTAAAAAAAAAAACAAAAAACAATAAAAAAATAAAAAAAAAACAAGTCCGCCAAACACTTTGCAATAAATTATTAAGGCGTTTATTTTGAACTTGAATGAGCCCAATGAGTGGCCTACGGCAGCAATTAAAGGTGAGCGAATATATTTGGTTTTATGTTTAACACCTAAACATTTATTGTTACCTATAAAGCATAATTAAGGGTGTTAATTTTCCACTCAGGAACAATCGCTGCGAAGTCGTGCTCTTCGCACACGAATGTTGGTTTTTTTTAATAAGTGCGTTTTTCAGAAAAAAACACTATGATACTAAAAACCATTTTTAAACTTCTCCAACGAGCCAAATGACAAAAAAAAACATTAACTTTTACTCTAAAAGTTGTTTCTACAGCAAGCAGCGGAATAGTGTTGCCATTAAGTGTTTGAAATATGAACTGTAGCTTTTTATTACTTAACAGAAAAGGGCAAGGTTGTAAGAAACTTCGCTTATCTAGGAGACAGTCAATGCCTGTCTCGAAATCCAACGGAGAATCTCTCTCGACGTCTCTCGACGAATAAAACTCATACTAAGGCTCTCATCATGTCCGTCCTAACGTATGGCGCAGAAGCTTGGGTGATGACAACATCCGATGACACTTCCCTTGAAGTGTTTGAGAGCAAGATCTTACTGAAAATTTTTGCACGTAGGTGTCGGCGAGCATCTTAGGCGATGGAACAATAAGCTGTATGAGGCTTACGACGTCATAGACATAGCGCGGCGAATAAAGATCCACCGGGTTCGTTGGCTGGGTCATGTCGTCTGAATGCATACAAACGATCCGGCTCTGAAAGTATTCGATTCGATACCAGTTGGTGGTAGCTGCGGAAGAAGAAGGCCTCCTCTCTGTTGGAAAGATCAGGTGGAGAAGGACTTGGCTTCACTTGGTGTGTCCAACTGGCGCCGGTTAGCACGAGAAAAAAGCGACTGGCGCGGTTTGTTAAACTCGGTCAAAATCGCGTAAACGGTTATCGCGCCAAACAAGAAGAAGAAGAAATGGACCTGACGTCTGCTGATTCAGTTCTGAATTCTAGAAGAATTATATAATAGCTACTTCAGATGTCCCCCAATGGCCACTTATTTTTGTAATTTTTATTAATGACATAATCAAATGTTTTTTTCGAATTTTTTTCTAATTTCTTGCTCTTCGCGGATAATTTATAAATTTCCTGTTCATCTGTTAAAAACTCTGTGAGTGCTCATAAGCTTCAACTCGTCTTTAACAATATCCATCGATGGTGCAGGAGGTCGCTTCTGTCTTTGAATATTAAACAAAGTTTTCATTTAACACTTTCGATGCGTCAGTATGTTTTTATCAAAGTGTAATAGAGTTGAAGAACCTTGGAGTTTTACTCAATGCGAAATTTTCTTTCAGTTGTCACATTAATTTTATTCTTTCAAAATCGTACTCGTTTCTAGGCTTCTTTCGACGCAATGCACCGAAATTTTCTAATCCGTATACATATAAATGCTCTTCCGCCCTATAATTCTCCGCTTAAGCTAATTTATCTAGAATCTGTAGAAAAGAGCACTCCTTTCCCTTTCGTTTACTTTCAGTGTTGCTTAGGTACTTTGAGACTATAATTCATTATCCAATTCCAGCTTGTTTGACTTCGCTTTATCTGAATCTGTATTTTTTTTTTTAATTCTTAAATTTAGTTGCGTAAACTTGCAATATAAATATAAATGATTGCTTATATTTAGTTGCTAAATTTGTCTTGTTTTTCTTCACATTTTTGTCTAGTCTGTGAGGTAAAATTTTAAATTCACAGAGTTGGCAAGGTGGCCTCTACATACATACACACATAGGTACATAGGTCACTTGTCGTTGACAGGTTAAGCAGTGGATAAAATATTTGCGGAATTTTGACAAAGCAGCATAAATCAACTTAGCATTTTTTAGCTGTTCAGTTCTGTTGCAATATTCCAATATTTATTTAACTTATCAATATTCATATGGCGGCTGCCATAGCAGAATGGGTTGGTGTGTGACTGCCATTTGGAGTATGTAGGTTGGAATCTCCTTGCATGAAACACCAAAAATTAAGAAAAAGTTTTTTAATAGCACTCGCCCATTGGATTGCAATGGCAAACCTCCGAGTGTAATTCTGTGTACTATATAACTTCCATTCGGAGTCGGCTTAAAACTGTAGGTTTCTTCATTTGTGGAACAACATCAACCCGCACGCCACAAATAAGGGAAGGAGCTCGACCAAACACCTAACAGAAGTTCACGCGCCAATTATTTATTTATATTTGAACATTGAGCTGTAGGTGGTTTTACTAACTGTTTAAAGGTGGTTGCACTTCTTCTGAAATAAAAAGTATTTCAGCATCAGCTAATTAGAATGCATTTACTTTTGTCATTATTTGGGTGGATGAGCTTCTTATATAGAGATTGAAAAAATTACAAAAACAACTGCGCAGGAACTATCCTGGAGTAAACTGCTTCTTAACATTTCCGTTGTTCACAGATGGACTTTACACTAGTGGATCAAGTAACACTACAGATAATGCAATATTTTTTTGTAGCGCCCTTCTTTTATAGTAGGACACCAAGTGTTAGTAGGTGGCGAGTAGATGAAGCAAATCGTATACATAAAAATATATTTGTAGCACGGGAAAAGACCTGTTGAAAATTATATTTGTTTGGAAGCACTCAATCAGTATTGGTAAAACTGCGTTCCTACAGGGAGACATTTGTTGTTTCAACTCATTACTTGTGAGGCTCCTGCTCTGTCAAGTCCCTATGTGTTCTTGTTCTTCTCTATGTTGTTGTTGATCATAGACTTAAAATTTCAAGATGCAACACCAAAATGGGCAACGTCAAAAGTGAATTTGCAATGTTGAAGCAACAAAGGTGTCCTTGTATGAACGCGGTGTAATGAAACTCTCTAGAAAGATAATTGACAGCATTGAAAATAGTTAGCTATACCAGTTTTGTGAGGAATACTCGCTAGTGGTGAATCCTGTCCGATAACTTTGTTGTTGCTTTCATATGTAAATTTTTCGTCAAGCGAGTCAAAGAGCACACAATGCAACATTTCATGTAATGGATCACACAAAGAGTTTTTGAACACCCAAAAGATCGAATTAAAGGGCCATTCGCCTTACAGCGCTGGTTTGGCACTAATTGTTTCTTTTTGTTCCCGAACATCAAAAATAAAATGAAAGGTAAACGTTTTTCAACGCTTGATGAAGGTGTTGAAACATTTAAACAGCTCATTTTGGAGGTAACTTTTAAGCGCTTTGAAAATTAATTCAAGCAAACGCGAAAGTATATTGACAAGGAGAATATTTTAAAAACCAATAAAGCCGTTTTCATTATTATTTCACTTTGTTTTCAATATATGGCGCGAAATGTAAAAGATGACCACCGTCCCATTTGCTATTTAAGCCTTAAATAAGATCCTTTAAGATTTTATAAAATAATTTTAGGACTTTTGAGAAACTTAGTGTGAAAGTTGTTCTATTACAGGCTTACACCTTGTAGACGAATTGGGGAATATTTTTCTAGGCATAACAGCTGGTGAACTACTTCAAAACTAGTCCGATCTTACAAGTTACGACTTTACTACAAGTCATTCCCAAGGGTTATCTGGATGAAGTATCTGAAAATGAGACATATTTTCATTCCAGCGCATGCTTTGTTGGATAATGCAAACTTATCTACTTGATTCCCTATTAGATTGGGGAATAAGTTCATAGCGTTTTTACCAAAGACTTTTATATAAACAAAAATCAATAATTATACAATATAATATCAATAACTTAATCAATTAAATATTCGCCGTTGCTGTCTACAACCCCTTCCCACCTCTCGACCAATTTGTTGATGCCGTCCCGCCAAAAATCGCCTGATTTGGTGTTAAAGAAGTTGTTGAGCCAGTTTTTAAGGACCTCCTTGTTATCGAATGTAACCTCCTTCATATGCTTTATTAGAGAGCGAAAAATATGGTAATCGATCGGCGCAAGATCCGAAGAATGCGGCGGATGCTGAAGGACCTCCTGCTCGAGCTCTTGGAGTTCGACATTGACGGCTTATGCAACATGGGGCCTGGCATTGTCGTGAAGAAGTTTGGTTTGACCATGTCGATGAGGCCTTTTCAATCATATAGCTTCATTCACGCAGTGTGGCTGGACAATGTAGAGCTCCTTGTTGACCGTGGACACCCAGGCTGTAAATGTTTTATGGTCGCAGCTCATTTTTTCCGCCAATTCTGGACTCACGCGTATGCCATCTTCTCCATACACGCCGCAAATGTCCTGCGCTGCTCGGCAGCTTTTTGGCCTCGATGAAAAGTAAAAAAGAGCAGGTGTCAAAAATGTTGACTTTTGCCTTCTGGGTATTCCATTTCTAAACCTCGAAACTCATAAAAATTAAATAACTCAAAAATATAATTAACATAATATAGTTTTGTAGAGCAGAAAGAGCTCTATCGAATGAATACTTACCTTTTGCCAGACAGCAAACAAATCGTTGTAAAATAAAAGAAAATATGAAAACGCTATGAACTTATTCCCCAACGCAATAAATTCATCGAAAAAGTACCGCTGGTACGTCACATTGCGAAAAACACGTCCACAAAAAAACCAAAATATCTGCGAATGACGAATATATATGTATAGTATATATTATATATTATATATATATTATTATATATATATGTATAGTATATTGATGAAACTGAATGGTAAATAACCGCACTACATTATCGACATCACAGGCATCATCATCAATCGAGCTATTTAAATTCAAAACACACGCAGCCGTGGGCACTTAACACATTCATCGCCGTATTGACTGTTTGTTTTACAACCGTATATGTATATATGTATGTATAAACATCGGGGATCTTACCTGAAACTCATACTACGAGTTCGTGCATCATTTTAGCTTAATGGCAAATTAGTAAATTAACACATTTAAATGAATAATATCTATAGGAAAGGTCAACTTCTTCTTTTTCACTCGGGAAGTAGAGGAAAAACAAAGTAGTTAATACTGGAAGAATGGAATGATAGGTTGCTTTAACCTAAACCGATTTAAAGATTGCAGGGAATTAAATAACAATAATTTCACAATCATCACAGGCATTCTAACAGGCTATTGTAGTTTGAATTATCATCTTACTAACCTGGAAAAATACTCCAATGCCATTTGTGGGTTCTGTAGAGAGGATGATGAAACCGCCAAACATATGCTGGCATCGTGCCCAACATTGGTGCATAAGCGGCACCTGAGGAGTTAAAAGTCAATAAAATAGGGCAAATACTAAAATTTATTGCGGAAGTTTGGCACAGGGAAATACTCTGAATCCATGAAGCGGGCATAATAGGTCTTTCAGGTCGCAGTGCTAAATCACCTTCTAATAATAATAATAATAAATTGTTAAAAATCTAGAGCATAATAATACGAATAGGGCTCAAAAACGATGTCAGTGTAATTTTTTACTTATCCCTACTTAGCGATTTAATACAACTAAACATATCTCTATTTTTCAGTCATATAAATCAATTGGGAGTCAACTACGGAGAAAACTGCATTTCGTGTCGTGCTTAATTTCCGTTACTTAGCAAAGGAAAATACTACAGATATTAATGGAAGAATTATTATCTGATTATAGGGTTGCTCATGAAAAACAATGATTTATAAGTTGTATAGTCTATTCAAGCAAATTAGAGAGCAAGTTTAAGACGATCAGCGCTCAGGTCGGCCGATTAGGCGATGCCATCAAGCATTGTTGAAGAAGTCATAAAACCTGTGCTAGAAAATGCACGTTTGAAAAACAAAGAATTCGTGGAATTGGTTGGAGTATCATTTATGGTTGGTGCAAACTTCTTCAGTGATCACCTTGGTATGTCTAAGGCCATAGCGAGTGCCGAGAATGCTCACCCCACTTTAGAAACAATAGCGCATCGAATGTTCACGTGAGCTTTTGAAGCTGTCTAGCGAGAACAGATATGCGTTTTTTAACTGGATATTTTTCCCCTCTTTCAATGGTATCCTAACCGGATTGTTGAACCGGTGGATTGATAGCTATAAACTTGAGTCTAAGCAGAACTCTATGCAAGTGGCATGAAGAGAAGCAGCACTACCTGAGAAGTTCCAGGTCTCATAATAGGCGAGAAAGTTCAGGATGACTACTGTTTTTTGGGCTTAAGAAGTCATCTTTTTGGCCATTTATAAAGAAAAGGGGGTCAATATTATTGTACATAGGAATACTATACTTTTCTGTTGGACAAAATTAAACATGAAATCAAATACAAATGGAATAGATGCTCTTGTTCTTTTTTTGCACGACCATATACATGTGTGGCCATGAAAGTCTAAACACCCTTACTACTTATATACTATATACTATATATAGAATCCTCTTACTCCTAATTGAATCATAGGGCGTCAACAACACCTAAGTTCTCTAAGTTCTTTCCAGGTTTTATTCAATGACATCATTTCAGCCTTCGTTGGACGGCGCTAGGTGGTTCGTGGTCTAAATACACTGCTTTTTATCTTTTGGAAGGGTTTCCATCGTAGCACCTGTTTGGCGATGTTGTCGGATTTCTTCCTCAGGGAATGGCCGATCTATTGCCCTTTCATTCTAGGGATTTCGGTGGCCACATTGGATTGGTTTGCCTTCCACAGTAATTCGGTGTTAGATACATATGCATATGTAGCTCGAGATTAGAAAATTCACATTATCGCATAACGTTTGGAGACGCCATAATCATAATTGCGGTGACCTCCCTCGTTGTACAGTCATATATGATAGATTCGATGCATACATTGAAAATTCGTAGTTTGGTATGCGTGGTTACTTATGTACTATATGTACGCTCTTATTTTGCCAGAGCGGTGCAAGATAACAAAACAGAATTAATACAGCCAAAGCGTCGTTCGGTACTCTTCAGGGCCCTCGTTCAAATAGCATGGATTATATATTATATATGTATGATATTTTCTAATATGAAAATTAGCACTGGGAAAACCGAATCCTACAAATTATGGTATGCATAAGTAAGTTTGCTATCAACTACTGAACGGCGGTTGCTATTCGAAAAATAATTATTTTCAGCTGTTACATTTCATGTCTGCTATATTGGCACCTAACACTTTCGATTAGAATTAAAACCCATGTGAAAAACGCGAGCACACCCGGCTATGGCAGCTGTTGCACAAATATTGTAGACGTACATTTATTTATATCTTACTGTAGCTATTTTTAGTGTTTCGATAATTTGGCTAATGGCAGGGTGTAATAGTTCTAGGTGTAATGAATTAGCGAAAAGTCGCAGAAAATATGCACCTGCTTGAATACAGCAACAAAATAGAATTAATGTTAATTAATCTGTTATTTATGAGAGAATTGTGACAGCAAACACAAATGTAAAATGACAAATGGGATAGGAGTAGTACACATAAAAATTGAGGAAAAAAGGTGCAAACTTGATAAATAAAATAAATCATTCTAAGTACCTTTGTTTTTTCACGAGTTACCATTAATTTTCAATGCTAATGAAATAATTAATTTAAAAAAGCTCAGCACAAATTTATCATAGTCTGGATTTGAAAATTTTCACACTTCTGCAATTAATTATAAAACTCAACATTGATTTTCGGTACTTAGCAATAATTACTTGAATTTTGGTTGTTTTGTTATTGAGAATAAAATAGATATGTCATTCATAAAAAAAAAAACAAAAAAAAACAAATCTAAATTTTTTTTCATTTTCTTAAAGGTTTAAAAGAGAGATACAATTTTAAATAAAAGAGTGTATGGGAAATTTTCTTTGAAAAACATAATTTCATTGAAATGTTTCAAAGTAACACGCAATGGTATCGATAGTGAGCCCCATCCAGTTAATGCCTACGGACAACACTAGTTTCTTCAATGCATGAGGGTGGGTCTGTGAAAATAGAAAGAATTAATACTTAATAATTAGAAAAATGAAATTATTTTTCAAAGGATTTCTTCTAAAAAATCTTAACTTTTTGGATATCCTTCAACGTTGTTTCATCGAAGGTTTTTTAAATGCCGACATTTCTAACCGCTGAGCCATTTGTTCATAACTTGAAGTAGAAAGTAAACGCATAGAGCTAACTTGGCACATACGAGGAGTGTTCAAAAAATAAGGTGAATTTTCAAATTTCGTGGGCTGCGTACATTCGACTTTTTTTATGTTGGTACACTCGTCTCGAAGATATATTCAGGGCTTAAGCTGTAACATATTTAGTTTGTTTGCGAGAGGCATAAATAAGACAAGGCGATTTTCTGCTATCGAAAAAAACGGATCACAGAAGTTGCATCAAATCTTGTGTAAAAATGGAATTAAATGTTCAACAATACTTGAAATGTTGACAGTGGCATACGGTGAGAGTACTCTAAGTAAAAAAAGAAAATGTTTACAAGTGGTACAAGCTTTCCACAGAAGGTCAAGAAGATCTGAATGACAGGGTCCGCTCTGGACGCCGCAGTACATTAACAACCGATGAAAATGTTAAGAAAGTGAAGAAAATTGTTATGGAGAATCGTCGAATCACAATAAGAGAAGAGAGCAGTTGTTGAGGATGTCGGCTTATCGGTTGGTTCATGCCATGCAACCTTTTCGGAAATTTTGAGCATGAAGTGTGTGGCAGCGAAGTTCGTTCAAAAATTGCAAAATTTTGATCAAAAACAACGTCACATGAGCGTCGCTCAGGAATTGTTGAATGACGTCAACGATGATCCAGATTTTCTTAAAAGGGTCATAACTGGTGACAAATCATGAGTATACTCGTATGGTTATGACATCGAAACTATCCCAATCGAAATCGTCCCAATGGAAGAGTCTAAGAGAGTCAAGACCAAAAAAGCACGTCAAGTTTGCTCAAATGTCAAGGTTTTACTCACAATTTTCCTCGATTACCATGGCTTAGTGCATCAGGAGTTCTTACCACGCGGTTTTACCGTAAATAAGGAGTATTACTTGAAGGTATGCGCTGTTTGAGTGAAGCAACTCGAAAAAACGCCCGGAATTGTGGAAAAAAGTATCATGAAAAAACGACCGGAAAAAAATTCATGGATTTTGCATCATGATAATGCACCTGCTCACTCATTTTTGGTTGTGGGAGACTATTTGGCCAAAAACAACACCTTTATCATGCCTCAGCCACCATATACACCAGATTTGGCCCCCTGCGACTTTTTCCAGTTCCCATGACTGAAAAGACCCTTGAAACAACGGCGTTTTGCGACAATTGAGGAGATAAGATCCGAATTGCTGAGAGAGCTCAAGGTCATACCAAAAAGTGCATATCAAAAATGATTCGAGAATTGGAAAAACGCTGGCACAAGTGTATTATATCTGAGGGGGACTACTTTGAAGGAGATCAAATAGAAATTGATGAATAAATAATAATTTTTTGAGAAAAATTAAAATTCACCTTATTTTTTTAACATACCTCGTGAATAGATGGATCCATTTATTTATCACAAAAGTCTTACAAAAGTATTTACAATCCTTTTTACTTCATTTAAATGAACTTACGGCAGTGACTTTAATAGTGGTCTGCCGGGAAAATTAGGCAGATATTTATTTACGAAACTATTCAGTCGCCGTAACCGAATGGATTGGTGCGTGACTACCATTCGGAATTTAGAAGAGAAAAAAAACATTTTCCTATAATAATAACGGTCCCCTCTCGGCAGGCAATGGCAAACCTCCGAGTGTATTTCTGCAATGAAAAAGCTCCTCATAAAAAATATATCTGCCGTTCGGAATCGGCTTAAAACTGGAGGTCCTTCCATTTGTGGAACAACATCAAGACGCACGCCACAAATAGCAGGAGGAGCTCGGCCAAACATCCAAGAAAGGTGTACACACCAATAATATATAAATATATATATATATATATATTCATCTATAATAAAGTGTCTATACTTTAAAGCACCAGTAATAAAATTCATGCATTTTTTCCATTGAAAATCATTTACTTCATTGAGAGTATGAACTATTCCGGTATTACTAAGGACGGTCTTTCCAAAGAAGTATAGTTTAAATATTGGACGTCGGGCAAGAAAATGTAGGATTTGTTCTTTGTCATTTAAGTTACATGAAGAGCAATTTTTATTGTAAAGGGCTTAAGAAACCATGACATGGACATGAACTTTTTAATATTTTTGACCTACACTATAGTCCAGTTCTTTATATATTCTGAACTACCATAAGTGTTTAGTGCTTTATTCCATATTTTTTTCCTGTTAGTAGTGTTAATATAGGGTTATTCAATAGGTGCGTTTCAACTTTTTTCCGATAGGGAGGGCGAACAACGCCCTTTACAACGCCCTCATTAGTATACATTTCATCATGGAACGCTACACACTTGAGCAACTATTGCAAATCGTGCAAATTTTTGTATGAAAATAATCGTTCTGTTGCTGCTACTTTAAGAGCATTACGGCCATTTTACGGTACATTTAACAAGCCGTCCCGTTTTGGGGTTATGTGAAATCATTGGTCTACAGTAACAAGCCGGCGACGATTTGTGAGCTCAGAGCCAATATTGAACGCGAAATTGCTGGAATTTCGGCCGATTTATGCAAAAGAGTGGTCGAAAATTGGGTTCAACGATTGGACTTCGTAAAACGTGCACGCGGTGGCCATGCAAAAGAAATCGAATTTCATACCTAAATGTATATGTTCAAACTCGATAATAAAAAAAAAATTAATTAAAAAAGTCAAACCGTTTGTGTTTTATTCAAAAAAGTTCAAAAGCTGAAGCGCTCTTACTGAAAAACCCACATTTAAGATATATTTTGCTTTTTTCTAACACCCGTTTCAAATTGTAAGCCAATTTTATTCGATTTAAAACCTTAGCACACCTTAGAAAACATTTCTTTTTAAAAATATTTTTGATTGGAGGGTTGGGTGCCTAAAGTCTTCATATGCAAAGATTGTTTTGGGACCACACTCCACACCTGTTTCTAATAACGAACAGCTTGGCAGCTTAAACATTTTCTTTATGAATTGCAGTTGTGATTTGTCAACATTCTCAATCTAAAGTATCCCCATATCTGCACCGCATAACGCTGTACAGCTCGACAGACTGATTGAAACATTTTCCATTTCACACCTAATTTTATTTTTTTTATTTTATTTCCTTCTTTTCAAAAAAGTGATTCCATGTGATTTGTTGTTAATTTGTGAAAATGTTTAATAAAATTACGAAATCCAGTTTCAATACGTTAGTACCCCTTCCTTTAAATCAATCTAAGTTTGTTTCACTACTGAATTTTCAATAGACACATCATGAAACGATCCTCCGACTGACGTTAATTTTTTTCTCTTATACGTTTAAATTTATCCAGTGTACAAAAATATTTATCGTTGTTTTCATTGCTTCTGTGTATTACTTTTGTCTACATGCCTATATGTATGTAGATATGTATGCTGATATTTTGTCAAAATTTTCTCAAATTATTTCTCTAAAATAGCAATCTTATGAGACATTTTAGTACACACTCGTACATATAAGTATTTTTGCGGGAAACGAGTACTCTTTTATGTAGGTATGTGCTCACATTTACACAACAATTGTTTGGATTTTATATACTATACAAGTAGTATATAAATCCAAGTTTTTTTTTAGAATTTTTCTCGAACACTCAAATGCGTTTTTTCGCCCAACAGCAGTAGCGCTCAGTTCACACGCGACTTGTAATGTGCTTTAAAGTGTTTTTATGAGCAACTAATTTATTTACGTTTTATGTCTATGATTTAGTGTTGAAAAAAAAAAAATTTTTAGAATATTAAAATTCAAAGCGTGTATTTGAAAATTTATTTTTGCGCAGCACATGAGTGAAGCAACGGTTGAAAATGAGCGAAGCACTTGCTTGTCTATGTCATGAGCTTACATTTTTTTCGATTGCTAATAAATCACAAGATTTGATTAGCTCATTTGCACCATGTACAGTTTTATTGTTCTGTATTTTTTATTGCCGTTGTTGTTGTATTTAAAACGTTCGTGTTTTCAATGTTTACAAATTGAGGCATACAATTAAACAAACAGAAACGAGCATTTAGTATTTCTCGGGCACATCCAAATATAAATTATTAAACGTAGCTGAATATATTTTGTAAATTTGCTGAAGTGTTCGAGACAGACTTAGTATAGCTTTGAGTGAAATGAATGGTACGTTACGAAAATGAATTGGCGCATCTAGTTTTCTTTTTACTTTATGAAAGTTCACAAATTTGACATCTTCCGTTCTCTCGCGGCTCATCTAAAATTATGCCTCGGAAAATTGCTTTTTAAATTGCACTTGAATTTATGTAATATTTAGTTTTATGACTTTTGCATATATTTCTTGGATGTGAATATATTCTTTGCTAACTATCTAAGTAAATACGAAAGTTCTGCATCTATGAATATACGATGGCGGTTCAATAAGTATCCGTGTTTGATGACAGAGGGCATTCCTGAGGGAAGTTAGTGTTAACATCGGTGGCAAAAGAAATTTCTGACTGATTGATTGGCTAGCAACTATTTGAGTAAGACGTGTTTCGTGATTTTCGCTAAGATGGAAAAAGAGGAGTATAATTCGCTTTTTGTTTTTGGATGGGGAAAAATGCGAGAAGGTAAAAGCAAAGTTGGATGCTGCCTATGGGGGCGCTTCGCCATCTATGACCACAGTTAGATATTGGTTCAACGAATTTAAGCGTGGATGGACATCTGTTTTTGAGGTGGAGCGATCAGGACGCTCGGCAGACGTGGTTACCGAGGAAATCATTCAAAAAGTTCACGACGAACAAAAGTGCGCGAAGTAACAAAGGCCATAGGTGTGTCGACCGTAACGGCAATTAATATTTTACATGATAAGTTGGCGATGAAAAAATTGTCGGCCCGATGGGTGCTGTGATTGCTTACCGCTACAGCAAGCCGATGCGGTTGTTATTTTTGAAGCTTGAATTTTGAAGTTTGGAGCAATTTAAGCGGGATTTGAAAGAATTTTTGCGTTGAGTTGCCACTGTTGATGAGACCTGAATCCATCGTTACGCACCAGAAACTAAGCAAAAATCAAAACAATGGATTTCTATTTCTCCCCGTGAAGCTCCAAAGAAGGCGAAGAGAGTCTCATCAGCCGGAAAGGTCATGGCGACGATTTTTTGGGATGCGACCGGCGTCATCCTCATGGAATTTTTAGAAAAAGGAAGAACGATCACTGGAGAGTAGTACAGTGAGTTATTGGATCATTTTCACAAAAAATTGAAGGAGACACGTCCGTATTTGGCTTAAAAGAAGGTGCTGTTTCACCACGATAATGCACCAGCCCATACAACCGGAGTTGTCGACGCCGAACCGCATGAATTGCTGCCGCACTCTCCGCATTCATCCGATCTGGCTCCCTACGACTTTTTCTTGTTCCCTAACATGAAAAAATGGCTCGGGGGAAAAAAATTTAGTTCAAACGAGGAAGTCATCGCCGAGACACAGGCGTTTTTTTTTGGAGAGTTCAACAAATCCTATTTTTTGGAGGGGTTAAAAAAATGGCCGGAGCGTTAGGATAAGTGTATCTTTCTAAAAGGGAACTATGTTGAAAAATAAAAAAGTTTTTTGCAAAAAATGGTGTCTTCATATCTAACACGGGTACTTATTGAACCCCCCTCGTAGTTTAACCGACCTGAAATATTATTAGAGAACATGTTTATGTCAAATTATTCAAGTTCACAAGCTTTCTTTTTATTGCAAAACATTTGAATCTAATTTACAGGCTTGTTTTGCAATTTTGGCTAGCATTTCTTTAAATTATTGGCTACATTTTTGAGATTCTAAAATGAATGGTAAGATATAAAAAACGTTAAATAAACGCGATGTTAATTACAGCCAGAAGTTTTTCTAAATATGTAGATAGAGGAAAAGTAAAAAGGGGTCGTTTGAATTCACTGCCAGACGGCGCAAAATAACACGAATTTAATTGCATAAATACATATAATATATTATATATAATTTCGTCATTATTGGCAGCGATGATGATTGCTAGTAAAAAAAAATAGTGCTGACATTGGCACGACGAAGTACGTCGCAAAAATCATATTTGTTTACCTACACTTAATTATCTTTACCCAATAAACACTTGAAGGAACATTCTCAAATAATTGAAAAGTGTTAGCACTCAATTTGACTTTCAGCATTGTCTATCATTTGACACTAAATGTTTTGTTATATTTTTTTCAAATGTTTGTCAACAACTTTGTTACGAGTTGAGAAGGACTTACAAATATATCAATATCCCTAATGCATGAAAAAGAGTAGTTCTCAACATAATGCTACTATAATTGTCTACATAATACATGAGCTGAAAAGTCCCGGGCCTAACAAAGAAAACACGTTTTGTTTTTCTGTTCAAAATTAGCTTTATTCATCAACGTAATTTCCATCAAGAACAACTCAATCATTCCAGCGCCGCTCTAATATTTCAATACCACTTTTGTAGAACGATTTATATTTTGCCCCTCAAAATAGGCCTCAGTTTCAGCGATAACCGATAACCTCTTCATTCGAGCGAAATTTCTTACCGGCAAGCATTTTCTTAGGTTTGCGAACAGCCCGTAGTCGCTGGGATCCAAAACCGGCGAAGAAGGTGGATGTGGGATAATTCGATTTTCAATTATTGTTGTCGACACACTGCTCAGAATCTTCAACACGTTCTTGTTTTTGGTCAAGAGTGCGCAAAGGCGTCCTCCACTTTGAATGGAGCTTTCTCACAGTTAAATGCTCATGCAATATAAAGCCAACAAGTTCTTTTGATATCTTTACGATGTCAGCTAACTCATCATTCAAAACGATTTTGTGGATTATTTTAATGTTTTCTGATGTTACAGCCTCATTTGGACGTCCATTGCGTTGTGCATCATCGGTGTCTCTACGGCCACGTCCATTGTTTTGAAAGTAAAAAAGTAGCGTTAGAACTAATTTCAGAACTATTTTGAGAAAGTTATCAACGGAAATTTGAGATGCAATTGAGAACTAACGTCTGAGATTTAAGGAAATCGTTAGTTATTAAATGTTTCCCAACTAGAGATCGAGCAAAAAGGTTTATTGGGTAGATATTTACATACCTATATAACTACATAAGTATGTGCATGGATACTCAACAAATAGTAAAAAATAATTAAGCTAGGTGGTCAATAAATACCCCCACGTCCCGTTGAATTACCTTGGCAACTGTAGTCAAGTTCTTTTAAGTGTGCCTCTTCATTTTTAAACAACTGAAATTTTTGAAATACTTCACTTGTCTAGTAATCATTAAACTAAAATAAATCAAAATTAAAAATGGTTTTATTATATTTTATTTTATTTGCCACACAGTGTAACACTCATATTTCTGTTTCTATTTATTGCACATTTTCGATTTAATATTAATATCAGGTTGCTCTATATGAGTTTCCTTTATTTAAAATGTGACTGGTATATTACATTTTTAATTTTTATTTATTTATCTTTTCAGATGTTGGGTACAACATTGCTAGGAAAGCGCACCACAAAGGTAAGAGCGAAACTTCTTTACGAATTCTGCTTAAGAAAAATTAGTTGCACTTAAATCTGTTAAAAATGCGTAACATTTCTGAATATTTTCTTTCAGTCTGTCAAAAAGAAACCATTCACTGAAGTGGAATTAAGAGGTAAGTAAGAAGTAATATTTTTTAGGTTAGGTTAAATTACACGTATTTGTCGTTGCACAGCACTGCTTCCAGAGTGCCGCCTTGTCATAGGAAGGGGAAAACAAAATGCTCAAACATAACTTACTTACCTATAAAATCCCTTTCCAAGTTGCTATTTGCGCCCGTTGCTTTGAAATGCTGTTAGAGTGTGTTCCAGAGGTGTGTGGAAAGCCATCAGGCATGCCGTTGTTTTGGAAATCTGCTGCTTGGGCAAGGTTGGAAGTTTGCTTTATTGAAATGCAGTTTGTCCGGCGATGGTGCGAACCATTAAAGAGTTTAGTGTCATCTATTTCGAGTTCATTGAAAATAATACTTCAAATTCCTCTATAAAGGTAATGCACTACAATTAACACCAGATGAAGTCTTGCGAGAAGATTTGAGGCCATTTCACCTTCTGCACTTTGGTTTGGTAAGTCCACACAACCCGCAAACACTTCGTATCCTTTTCAATTCAAGAGCTGATATCACTAGTACGAATTCGAGAGGAAAACGGTTTCTGTGGCGAGATGAAAATTCGAGAAATCAACAATGATATTTTGGAGTTATCTGTTCGCAAAAATAAAAAATACGAATGCCGCCAATTTCCACTCATCCGTGCCCAGAGTCGTATGTGGAGTCATTGAGAGCTCAAATATCGACGATCTGGTCACAGATTATAATAGCGCCAATAAAGACGTTAAGGTTACCAGTTACCAGGTTTAGAAAAAAGATATAAAAAATACTATTATTTAGGGCACCGATTTGAAATTTTAATGAAAAAAGCTGAAAGAGACCTTGGCCATCTGATACTGTAAATGTAATTATATATATTTGAAATCGTTGAAATTAATAATGACGAAATACGTAATGCGACACCGATTAAGGTAATATAACTTTCGGTTATGTAGTCATTTTTATTTATGCATTCTTCTTTGAAATGCTGGGCTAAAATTAGCGTATTTTATGTGCTTATTCTTTATGCTGCGGACTTTTATGTTTTATTCATCTTATGCGCACACATTTCCTAAATTTTTACTTTTATCTGCTATATTTGCGCAGTCGTAAAAATGCGAGCAATAAAAATAAAATCTCTGCGGCAAGTAAATGTCGATGATACGCATATTCCTAGTACATCAATGATTGTTTACCACTTTGAATGGCTGTGTAGCTGTCATCGACTTGCCCAGATATTTCAACTATCTATTTCAATGTACCACCCTGATCAAAAAGTTCCCGGCATATATTCAGAAAATTCAAAATACCAAAGAGATATTATCGCCTTCAAAGTAGACGGTTTTCCAATAACAGGTGTTATTGGTGAATGGATTGCGCTATCGAGAGATTATTAACGATTTTTTATGGCCGGAATTGGATAGTATTGATCTGGACAACGCTTATTTTCAACAAGACGGCGTCACGTGCCACATAAGCAACGAATCTATTGATATTTTACGGGAAAAGTTTCCGGACCGTGTTATCTCTCGGAGAAGTGATCACAATTGACCACCGATATCTTATGACTCAACACCTTGTGACTTTTTTCTCTGGGACCACGTGAAAGAGAAGGTCTACCCAACAGCCCAGGGTCGATTCAAGACCTCAAAGATGTCAAAGATTGAATTCGTGAGGCTATCGAGGACATAGGGCAGTCACTTTGCGATTCGGTTATGGAAAATTTCATGAAAAGGATATTGTCCTGTAAGCGTGGTCGCGGTGGTCATCTGCCTGATGTTATTTTCCACTATTAACGGCATACCTTCTTATTTATAATGAAATAAACATCCGATCATTTATATTAAAAAATAGCATTTTTCTTTGAATATCAAAATAACACCTCTGTTTGGAAAATATACTGCAATGCATTTATGCCAGCATTTGAATCATTTGAACATTTCTGGAATTATTGTCGGTATAGCGGTCAGAGCCGTGTTCGGGTTTTCCCTTACTTCCTTCCGGCTGTTAAAACGCCTTCCGCGTAGTAGTTTTTAGACCGATAAAGCAGTCAAAAATTCACGGATATTGATGGCACTGTGCGACGGTGCGTTATCATGGTGCAAAATCCACGAGTGGCTCGTAAACGTCTCATATCTCCCAAATAATAGTCGCTATTCGCTGTCTGGCATTCTGGAAAAAAGTCATGGTGTACAATACCGTTGTAATTCATAAAAACCGTGAACATCACTTTCTTTTTTGACTGAAAACGACGTGGCTGTTTTGGTCTTAGTTTATGCGTTCATTCGTAGCTCTCCACTCACTCCGGGTCACCTGATGATGTTTGGATTGCGTGTCGTAGTCATGAACCCATGTTTCATCTCCAGTAATGATGCTGCTGAGTTTGATGAATGTTGCGTCGGATTCAGCCTTGGAAATCATGTCTTAGGCGATATCAACGCGACCCCTTTTTTGCATGAAATTCAGTTCGTTTGGGGCCAACGACCAACTTTGCAGCAATACAAAGGAAGCCCAAATGATCAACAACAATGTCCTGAACGGTTTGAATCCGGCGCCAGCTGTTTGATGGTTAATTTGCGATGATGTGCAAACTTTTCTTTGGCTTTGTTAATGTTTTCATTAGTTTTCGATGTCGACGCCCTGCTACTACGTTCGTCATCCTCGATGGACTTACGAACATTTCGGAATCGTTAATGCCCCTCGTAAACGGTTGTTTTCATTAGAGTATCATTACAGAAACAGTTTCCCAACATTTCTAAAGTTTCCGCACCCTTGAATCCATGTTTAACCCAAAATTTAATACAAACTCGTTGCTGTAAATTCAAAACCATTTTAAAAACTATAAAAAAATGAAAAAAAAAACGCATAGAGGTTGATTTACTTAAGATGGCGTAACCTTTACAATTGGCAAGCATTGGCGATAAAATTTTGGTATTAACGTTAATCACAGGTGTGGCAACCTAACAAAAGACACAACCAAAGCTCAAATCAATTGAATTAGAGCGTCACCTGGCGGTTGTTCGGGGAACTTTTTGATCAAGGTGGTATGTACGTATGTGTTTGTGAATGCTGACCGAACGCAGCATGCTGTGATTATGGGCCTATTCGGAGCTATAAACAATTTTTAGATGTTGCACTAAATTTGAGCTTTATGTGGCCGGTGCGTGTGTCAACAAGTGATTGTATCTGTTGGTCGGTTGTCGCAAGAGTTATGGTGTCACGTGTTAAATTTAGCACTGCATTGCATGCCGCAAACGAAACGATGCACAAGCGCTGCAAGTAGCACTCAGGTCTACACGGCAAATATTTAAAACGTATGCGTTTGCGAATTCCGTGAGCCCGTTTAACGTAGCGCACACACATACCTATGAGGAATGTGTAGGTATTTGGTGCATGGTTTTCGATGTTCCTTGTTACGCCATGCGGTAACAATTATAAATGAGGGACATACATTTTCGAAAATGTGTGCATACCTCGTAGGAAAATTTGAAGTAGTGAATTTATTGTTCAGCAGTGATCGGCTTTTCTTTAATTGTAAATCAGTTTGAAGGACAATAGACTCTACTACGTAATCGGATCGGCTCGGATTTACATATGTCTGATGAAGGACTGTCACTTTAACACATTTTCCTAGAAATGTATGGGTGTTCCTTTATGCTGTTAGTACAATAACAAGAACTGAAACAGCAATAGATGATCACCAGCCGAAGATGGGTTGAAATTGAGTTGCCTAATAAGAGTTTTAAAAAAGTTAGAAAAATGTGTGTATTGAAAAAAATTAAGAATTAAGTTAATTGATTAATTCTTAATTATTTCTTAAATAAATCTGTTGCATATTTTCTGAATTATTATTGTACTTTTATTATTACATATTTTGCAACTCTGTTTTTTATAATTGCGTGCAAACGCGTAGAACTTTTTTTCATGAAAGCAGCATAAAATGTATCCATTACCATTTAATGAATGCCATCTGGGACTTTTTATGGCATCCCTGTGTGAAGTTCAGCAAATGTCTATATGGAAAAGAAAATTATCGCAAATCGGCTTTCTTTCGGACGTCACGAAAATCGCTCAAGTTCGGCTCTAGAAATTTCCTGGTAGGGTATTTGCTCATGCAAATGGGATTTTACTACCACATAATGTGGTTTATTATTGGCTAATTGCTGCTTTGCTATAATTTGCGGGTTGGTACTTTGAAATAATCTGTTTAAGTTTTGCAATATTCTGTGCTAATTGTGAATTGTGTGCTAAAGCAGTTTGAGATCAATGACACGAGCCACTATCGCATTTATTTTTATACTCAATTTGTTATAAATTCCAAGGTGTCGTCCTCATCATACATATTTAATGCTGCATGCAACTCAGCATATTTTTATAAAGTATTTAATTTAAATAAAGTAATAATACTAAATGTTCATATTAAATTTTTTTATTTAAAAATTCCTCATTTTGTCATCATAGAAGCTAAGGACTATTTGAATTAAGGGGTTATATACAGTTATAATTAAAAAAAATCGATTTAAGGCCGAAATTTTGCTCAAAGATCATTTTTTTGTTTTTGAGAAAGAGCCACTTTATAAAAAAAAATGATTTTTAATTTCAGAGGATCCAGTTCTGAGATATAGTGGTCACCGCAAAACGTCTTGTATGAGAGGAGCTCCCGGAGATCAGCTGTAGCTCCTTTCTAAATAAATAGTTTTACTAATACTAAGTGTTAAAGTACAGTTAAAAGATAAAATAATATGTGGACAAATTTTTAGATCAACAAATTTAAAAGTTTTCTCAGAAAACATTCTGGAAGATTCGCTTTTTTCGGCCTTCCAACTGTATACAACCCCTTAAGATCACTTCATACGATAATAAATTGCATCTGTACGTATTGGCATTTCCATTTAATATTTTTATGCTCAAGGTGGTGGAATGGAATTGTACGTCAATCATATTTGACACGTGTGGGCTAGACAGCTGCAATATATTTACAAATAGGCAAGCAGTGGCCCGCGTAAAGTTCAAAATAAAGATTTTTATCTCTCAGAATATCACCCAAAACGAATGATTAATTTTGAGCCTATGCACACAAGCATTGTTCGGCATTTTTCGTATTTGTGTAGAAATATGATACAGTTAAATATACAGTGAAACCTCTCCTAACGGACTCCTCTATTACACAGATATCTCTCTTGGGTGGATATTATTATCCTATACCAAGTTTTGAGTATACATTTCGGAAGATATTACTCTCTCTTAAGCACACGCAGACAGTTATTTTTCAAAAAATTTACACAAAAACCTCCACTGACCAGTCGCGAATTTCTTTTAAAATTTCTTTTCATAACAAATCAAACAAAGTTCTCTGTTGAGCGGACGTGAACTTCTACAGCCGAACAAAATGTAAAAAGTGGAAACAAAGGAGACTTCCCGGAAAAAGTGTGATGCATTTTCATGCACACATTTAGTTTACTTTGCACGGTGATTTATGTTCAGTGATAGCGGATATATATGTACTCGTATAAAACGAGGGGCGATCAAGCCTTAGTATGAAGGAGAAAATTTAAATTATTAACGCTTAGGAGGAAAACTATTTGTCCGTTCGGGCAAACATCCGGCAAACATAACTTTTCCAGATAAAACATAATTAATTCAGTACATTTGGTATGATATCATTACAATATAATGCTGGCGAGACAGGCCTTTTCTTCAGAGCATTACGAAACAAAACTTTAGCTTTAAAAAATGAGGTATGCCGTGGAGGCAAGTTCCTTTAACTTGGCAATAAAATAATAAAACGTGTAGTGAGGGCACAATGATGGAATTCGGCCGAAAAATAGAGTTGCAAATCAGAAAAATACTATTACTTCTGGACAACACAGCATACTCGTTTAAGGGGTTACATACGTCCAGAATTTTCAAAACATCTATTTTTTCTTTCGATATTTCGAAAGTATAGTATAGTAGAATATAGTGTGAAATTTTCATGCGGGAATTCCCAATAATATATCAGGTCAGTCCATAAGTTCGAGCGTATTTTACCCATAATTTCACTTTTGTTCCATTTTTGCATACAAAAAATTATTCGCGGAATATAATGGAAGTATTTATATTTTCTTTGATATATTGTGCATTTAACAAGTGATTTTAATCGCGGATAGAAGCACGTGTTGTTAAAAAATAAAATGGAATCTTCGAACTCGTGGAAGCTGAGCCAAATTTGACAGTCGATATGATAGCTCAGAGGTTAAATTCATCGCATGGAACAGTTCACAGGCATCTGGTTCAGTTGGGAAGAGTTTCAAAGGTGGGAAAATGGATTCCGCATAGACTTTTCGTCGCCAACCTTCAGCAGAGAATGAATGTGTGTTCTCAGCTGCTGCAACTTCTTGAAAATGAACGTTTTTTGAACCGTATCGTTACTGGTGATGGAAAATGGGTCCTTTACAATAATCCTTTTCGCAAACGCCAATGGTTAGTTATAGGTGAAACACCAGAACCGACCCCTAGAGATGGCCTTCACCCCAAGAAGATTCTCCTGTCTATTTGGTGGGATATGGCCGGTATTGTTTATTATGAACTTCTGGAACTAAACCAGACGATAACTGCTGATTATTATACCCATCAGCTATCAAACCTGAATGAGGCACCTAACCAAAATCGACCGTCTTTAGTGAATAGACGCAAAGTTTTGTTTCACCACGCCAACGGAAGACCTCATACCGCAAGGCAAACATTAGGCAGGCTGAACGAGTTCGGATGGGAGCTAATGCCGCATCCACCATACTCTCCGGATATTGCACCTAGTGATTATCGCCTTTTCCGTGGACTTCAATCCCACATGAGTAACAAGAACTACTCCTCAAAAGAAGCTATAAAAAGAGATATCGAAGCGTATTTTAGCTCCAAAGACCAACAATTTCTTGAGTAGGGAATTAAAGATTTGCCTAAACGTTGGGAAGACATTGAAAATAATGAAGGGAAATATATTATTGGTAATAAATATTTTAAAAATCGTTTTTATTAATTTTAAAACCACCTTTGAAAAACGCACGAACTTATGGACTGACCTGATAGCTTCTACAACCCATTAACTAAGTAGAAAGCGATCCGCGCGCTCCTGTACATCAAACTTTACACTCGTTTTTCTCGAAACTACTTTTTCCAGCACGGTCTGCATGATAACTCATACAGTTTTTAATATTTTTTGATGCGGGTTTTTTTTGAATATTCGAAAGGGTTTTCTCTATAGATTTGACTTTTAACATTTCTATTAAAAAAATTTAGAAACATAATTAAAGGGTGACATTTATGACGCAAAACGCATACTTTTTTTTGAAATTTTTTCTTTTCGAAATTCAAAAATCCGGCTCGACATACCGGAACTACAACTTTATTTTAAAAGATTTTGTTTTACTTTTTATAGATCCAACAACATTTCAATGCAGACCAGCGAGCACATTTTTTTCATTGCACTTTGGGCCACGTGATTTTTTATATACTAATTTTTGTAAAGAAAAATTAAAATACATTTTTTTATAAAGTTTAAGTACTAAAGTTTAAATAATAGTATTTCAATTGTTATTCCTTCTAAAAACATTTATTCTTTTAGCGCATTTTTGGGTCTGTTGGACATATGTAATTCCTTAAAGAATTTCAAAATAATTTTTCTACCCAATAATACCTACATCTTCAGTTTGCCAGTCTTTAGATCAAACAGTGATTCGAAATTTTAATTTTTTTTATCGAAACCTTCAAGTTAAGCATACGAGGTGTGTTCAAAAAGTAAGGTGAATTTTCGTTTTTATCAAAAAATATTTATTTATTCAGCAATTTCTATTTTATCTCCTTTAAAGTAGTACCCCTCAGATATAATAAACTTGCGCCAGCGTTTTTCTAATCATCGAAGCAGTTCTGATATGCAATTTTCGGTATATCCTTGAGCTTTCTCAAGGATTCGGTTTTTATCTCCTCAATCGTCGCAAAATCCAGTCCTTTCATGGGTGTCTTCAATCTTGGGATGAGGAAAATTCGTAGGGGGCCAAATCTACTGAATACGGTGGCTAATGCATGATAACGGTGTTATTTTTGGCTAAATAACCTCTCACAAGCAAAGATGAGTGAGCAGGTGCATTATCAAGATGCAAAAGCCATGCATTTTTTCCACAATTCCGGGCATTTTTTCATGTTACTTCACGCAAACAACGCATACCTTCAAGGAATACTCCTTATTTACCGTAAGACCGCGTGGTAAGAACTCCTGATGCACTAAGCCATGGTAATCGAAGAAAATTGTAAGTAAAACCTTGACATTTCATCAAACGTGACGTGCTGTTTTGGTCTTGGCCCTCCTGGACTCTTACATTGGGACGATTGGGCATTGGATTCGATGTCTTAACCATACGAGTATGCCCAGGATACGTCACCACTTAAGACCCTTTTAAGAAAATCGGGATTATCGTTGACGTCATTCAACAATTCCTGAGCGACGCTCAGGCGACGTTGTTTTTGGTCAAAATTCAGCAGTTTTGGAACGAACTTCGTTGCCACACGCTTCATGCTCAAAATTTCCGAAAAGGTTGCATGGCATGAGTCAGCCGATATGCCGACATCCTCAACAACTTCTCTCTTCTCCATAACAATTTTCTTCACTTTGTTGTCATTCAGATCTTCTCGGCCTTCTGTGAAAAGCTTATATCACTTATAAATATTTTTTTTTACTCAAATAAATATCTGCCGTTTGGAGTTGACTTGAAACTGGAGGTCCCTCCATTTGTGGAACAACATCAAGGAGTTCGGCCAAATACCCAAAAAGGGTGCACGCGCCAATCATGAATATATAATAAACATATTAAAAAAACCATCAAAACTGTTGAAAATATTGAGGTGCAAAATTTTTTCGCTGGCTTTTTACGCTTCTACTTGAAAATGTAGTAGAAAAATTGTGTGCTTAGTAGCTACGTATGCATTACCACTGGGTTCACTTTTAAATACAAATTTCATTTTCACATCTTTGATTAACTTCCAAAGCTTCCCATGAATTGCAATCATGTCTAATTAACTACTATCAGTAGCGTTCTATCAATCTAAGCAGCGAGCGATATGAATAATTTAATTAAGTTGAGGAACGATTCTATTGAATTGCCAGCAGCAGGGTATGTATGTATTTGCATATTGTATGTGCAAAAGTAAATATTGCCATTTAATAAAAAAGTTAGATATCACTGTAAAAGTACGTAAATAAAAATGCAGGTAAATAACTGACGAAATATGTAAAGGGTCGCTCAAAAGACGCGTAGGTATGTAGGTTAGGTAGGTTAGATGGCAAGAGTAGCCCAGGTGAACTACAAGTAGCACTTACGTGCCATTTTGATACCATAATGTGGACCACTAACTGCGAAAAAAAATTTAGAGAAGAGAAAACCTTTTACAGCCACCCAGTACTGTTGATGTAGTGGAGAAGAGAAAAGGTATCTAGGCCGGAGAATTTCTTCAAGCCGTCCCAAAGGGCGTGCTAAGGAATCTCAAGCGCGTAGCTGCCAGAACCAGACATTTGCAAAGAAAGTGTTCAACAGTCTCTTTCTCTGCAGAATCCCAACAGCTTCTGCAAAAGGGGTTGCTTCTCCGCATAAGTACCGATCAAAGACGCATCTAAATGTAAAAAAAACATCTAATCATTTATATTCTTTCAGGGTTGACTATTTTTATTTGAACAACGACCTTTTACAAATATATGTGAAATATTATTTACATAATGGAAATCTATCATGATTTACCAGGTTTGTTCTTTTACTATGGTGAAAAATAAAATTGTGAGGGAAACTTTAACTGCCACGCCCCTTGAGGACTCGGAAACCGAATTCTGCACGATCATTTCGCATGTATTTACACACTCGCCCGATCAATCGTTGTTCATATAGCAACGAAGCAATTGATTTTTTTTTTTCGTATATCCCTAACACAATTTTATCGCTAGCCGAAATTTACACAACATTTCACATATATTCACACACTCGTCCGATCACTCGTTCTTCATTTCATTTCATTTATTGCCCAAAATCATTTTAACATAGGAGCTTACAAAGTTATGATAAAATTAGATTCAGACGGCAACTAAGTGTCATTGGTTGATTTTTGTCATATATCATCAGCACAGAAAATTCGCCAAGTGACGTTAGCCCATCAGCGGATTCTCTCGAATTCGCTGGGAGCCGAAATATCCCACCTCTAATAATAGTTTCGCTATGATTTAAATGCCCAACAGGAGCACGTTTACCGTTAAAATCCGCCAAACAGTCATTTCATAAATGCCTAATTGTTTAGGATGTCTAGATCGATGTTGAGAGTTGCTCAGCAAAACTTTGTGCTACAACAGAAATACTCTCAACCGAATGTCCGGTTTTTGGCTTATCAGTCCTTTTTCTACCCTCGACAGTGCCAGTTTCTTGGGCTGGAATTTAGAACAATGCCTATTTCGGAATTTCTGGCAAACTATAATGTTTTTTTTAATGAAACTTGGTGGAGATGTTAGTGAGGTGTTAAGGAACACTCTTTATAACTTTAAATTAATCGGGAAATAATAATTTTTTAATTATTTACATTCAAAATGCCCTTGGGAACATCACTATAATTTGCCACATTACACTCTATATTTTTTAACATTTCACTATAAATCACCAAATATACACTCACACACGTGTTTTTACCGATTTTTATGCTAATATTCTAATTATATCTATTAAAATTAAATGCAAATTCATTTGCCTATGCAATCACATTCCAATTTTAAGCGCGAACAAGAAGAAGATTGGAATTACAACAGTATGGTGTTGCCGGATGCCTGCAAATGAAAACAAAAATCAAGTACTTGAGTTTAGTGTTAATGATGGGAATGGGGGTTATTGTGCCTGCTTACTACATACATGCATATGATGTTTTAATTTTGGGTTCAATGGTTTTAACACGGAAAGGAGTTTTACGCAAAAATGATGTGCATTGCGTAGCCGGAGTTGGACTAATGAGGGTTATTTTTTTGAAGCGCGGCCGAAGGCCGCCCTCGCGAAAAGGAGTTCTACGCAAAAATACTGTGGATTGCGTAGCCGGAGTTGGACTGATGAGGGTTATTTTTTTGAAGCGCGGCCGAAGGCCGCCCACGCAAAAAGGAGTTCTACGCAAAAATACTGTGGATTGCGTAGCCGGAGTTGGACTGATGAGGGTTATTTTTTTGAAGCGCGGCCGAAGGCCGCCCACCCGAAAAGGAGTTCTACGCAAAAATACTGTGGATTGCGTAGCCGGAGTTGGACTGATGAGGGTTATTTTTTTGAAGCGCGGCCGAAGGCCGCTCACGCGAAAAGGAGTTCTACGCAAAAATACTGTGGATTGCGTAGCCGGAGTTGGACTGATGAGGGTTATTTTTTTGAAGCGCGGCCGAAGGCCGCCCACGCGAAAAGGAGTTCTACGCAAAAATACTGTGGATTGCGTAGCTGGAGTTGGACTGATGAGGGTTATTTTTTTGAAGCGCGGCCGAAGGCCGCCCACGCGAAAAGGAGTTCTACGCAAAAATACTGTGGATTGCGTAGCCGGAGTTGGACTGATGAGGGTTATTTTTTTGAAGCGCGGCCGAAGGCCGCCCACCCGAAAAGGAGTTCTACGCAAAAATACTGTGGATTGCGTAGCCGGAGTTGGACTGATGAGGGTTATTTTTTTGAAGCGCGGCCGAAGGCCGCTCACGCGAAAAGGAGTTCTACGCAAAAATACTGTGGATTGCGTAGCCGGAGTTGGACTGATGAGGGTTATTTTTTTGAAGCGCGGCCGAAGGCCGCCCACGCGAAAAGGAGTTCTACGCAAAAATACTGTGGATTGCGTAGCTGGAGTTGGACTGATGAGGGTTATTTTTTTGAAGCGCGGCCGAAGGCCGCCTACGCGATAAAGAGTTCCACGCAAAAATACTGTGTTAATTAATTTAATTTAATTTTAATTACTTTATTATTTTTTGTGATACGCTTAATATCATTGTTTTTAAGTTTAAATGAGTTGTATGTTTTTATTTTCAAATTTATTTCTCAACTTTAAATTACAGCAAAAAATACTGCAGTTTTACAATGAACCTTCCACTGAACATCCCTGCGTGCGAACTTCGTTTTCATTTCAGGTGTATGGCAACACCAACTTTTCGCTAAATTATAGAACTTTAACATTAAATTACTTAAAAACTATAAGCCTCCGGCAGGTTCTGTTTTCAGTTTTAAGATGGGGATACACCCCTCTATCACCCCCTTTTTACCGTTTTTTCCAAAGCGATAGGCATTATACTAAACTTCTACTGAAATTTGTTCATCAATCTTTGAATTATCGACTCATTCGCACGATTATTTCCACCAAAAAAATCATGAATTCCCGAGAGGTTGACCTTTTTCATAATAAGTTTCAATAATTTTAAAGTTTTGTTTTATCGTGTAATGTATTGTGCATCTGTTTACTTGAAAAATGTCAAAAATTACATACAAAAAGGTACCGTCTAGGAAAAATTCACTACTAGCATCTACACGTCACTTTTGTAAGACCCTTTTTATATGTATCTCATTTTCGTATGTACCTGTGCACTAAATAAAAGTGCAAATAAACAACTCTTCACACTCAACTCAGATAGTGTTGTGTATTTTGTGGCGCCTGGATTTGTTTTTCAACGACACTTCGTGGAAATTAAAAAGTCAGAGGCTTTGAGTAACAAGTATTTATTACTAGTTTTAATCTTTATTTGTGTGTATGTGTAAATATGCAGCCGAAAATAGCAAATAAAAAATAAGGTCCAGATTAATTTTTTTTTCTTCGGTGGAGGCAAAATTAATGCTTTAAGGCCACAAAACTCGAACTCTTCAGAAAGCAAAAGCCGAACGAACGACGAGGATCGAAGCTTATTGTTGCGTGTGTGCAAATAATCATAACGAATACGAATGCGATTGAGAATGCGAATGTGATTTCAAATGCAAAAACAAATACAAATATTAACCCTTTGCACTCGAGACCTCTTTCGCTTACGATTTCGGCCAAACTAGGGAAACATTTTACAGGCACTTTAAAAACATTTATAAACAAACAAGGGTTTAAAAATAATAAAATTTTAACCGTTTCTTCATTTATATGTCTGTGATAAATATTACACTCTGTAATTAGTTTTGGTGTGAAATATTTTGGTGAAACAATAGCCAAGACGCATCATAGGTTTATAAGGCCACGCATCACAGTAATACGAAATTCCCCGCCTTCCTCCTGGCGTGTTACGGTCAGAGCAAACCTTCCAGTCCCTTTTTGGCTCTTCAAGTATTATGTAGATTTTCAAGTATTAAGTACGATTTAAGAATTCAATTCACTCGGGTGCAGCAGCAGCGTCGCTCGAGTGCAAAGGGCTAATATGAGTGAGAATCAGTGCGCGATTACGAACTAGAATTGCGGATGAAACAAATAGTGGGGCTAATCGATCTAAGCAGAGTAAATTCGTTGAAACAAAAATCTTTTCGGTTCGTACTAATTACTTCTTAACTCAAGCCAAGCCGTGTAACATCCTTTCTACTCTAGGCCGAAGATAAAAGTTAGTATATCATCTACCCATATAGAGCTAAGGGAGACGTGTATAGCAACATCAACTCATAAAAAATGCATATACACTCATACAATAGAACATTTTATATAACTCTGTCGTAATTCGCTATCCGTTAACACCAATTTTGAAAGACTCGTGACTCGCTGGAGTACTTCGGTCGGTATTTCTTGAATAACTTTAGTAATGTTGGCTTGTAATACCTCAATCGAAACTGATTTATCCACGAAGAATTTAGACTGTACAAACCCTTACAAATGAAAGTCCAAAGATGTGATATCACACGAACTTGGTTACCATCCGCTGATTCAAACGAGAAATAAATTACTCATCGAAACGACGACGCAGTAAATCCTTTGTTCCATGGACTGTATGGTAACTAATGCCATCTTGTTAGAACTAAATGTTGTGGGGCTTACGGGCACTAAAATGTCGTTTATAATGGCACAAAAGCGTTCGCCATTTACTGTTACATTGGCACCATTGGCGTCTTTGAAGAATTGATTTCTCCAGCCCAGGATGTGATGCGTGTTCTTAAATGGCTTCGGTTTGCACTTCAGCTCAAATACGGCAAGTTTGCTTATTGACGTAGTCATTTGCCAAAAATGGACCTCATCACTGTACACTGAACGGGCGATAAACACTTTTCATTTTGGCAGGTGCTACTTTCATTTCTTTTCAGCCCTAATTTTCCATACTACATACAGTCTGATTCCCATCCGAAAAACGTACTATTTTTCAAAAAACCCGCCATTCTGTTATTTTTCAAAAAGCACTTGTCTTAAATCTTAAAATTATTAGAAAATTTGTTTATCATATTTTGCTTCAAGCACAGAAACTTGAACCTGTGCACTTCTGATTGGTAGTTATGCACCCACTCGTTCGGCTACAGCGGCCGCATAAACATAACATATCGCACTTGTTACGTTAAAGCGTAAAGAAAAGGAAAAGAGTAACAACTCAAAAATTTGTTGTTTTAGCGCAACTACTAAACAAATAAGAATGAAACAACCGTTATATTGTTTTTAATGATATTTTCGTGCAATTACATATTTTTTTCCTTGTAATACCTATATTATTAATATTTACGGAAACAGTTTTTCGTCTCTACTGAAAATGTTCAGATTTTGTTACGTTAAAGCGTAACAAGTGCGATATGTTACTTTCCTCTGTACCAATAGCTCTTTTCGCTCGTGAGCTTAAGAGCGTGCCACATCTGCTCTAAAGCCACAAACTATCACTTTTTGCGGTTAGATTAGATTACAGGTTTTGACAAGTGGGTTTCTTATCTGCATACGTGACATATTTGTTTATTATTAGTTGACAGTTTAAATAACACAGCACTAAATTTGGAAATGTTTGCGGTATTTTGATAAACAAATTGTTAAGTGAGAAGAAGTGGTCAAGGTCGGAATAACATATAATTCCAAAAAAAAAAAAAAATTACCTGTAGCACTCTGTATTTGTCTTTATGTGTAAATGTGTGTCTCCCACTAAAGCTTACCATATTCGGTTAGGAGGGGTGCGGTGACAATAACGCGGACTTAAAAAAAATTGAAATTAATTTGTACGATTGTCTGATAGCCACAATATGATATTTTATTTTTGCTAGGCTGGAAAGCCCCTTAAAATGAAAATAAAAACTAAGATATGAAACTGATAGCTGACAAAAGATAAAGTAAAATGAGGAAGCGAAACATGAAACATGAGAAAAGTGACCAACACGCGCCTACATGCAGTTGAATGTAGCAAATGACATTGTTTGGCGCGAGTCTGTAATGATACAAATGCGCACACACATACGTACATAAGTTTTTTAATGTGAACGCAATTACTGGCGGCTTTGTTTTCATTCTTTCCCACAAGCATACACTAAGAAGATTGTTATTAAAAAGCAAAATAAAAAATTCAAATTAAAACGACAAAATACACACACCCACACACACAACGAAACAAAAAAGAGCGCACCCATACACATATACAGCGCTTATGTACGAGATGACTTTCAATTTAAACTACACATTAAAGAACATTGGCATACAATTTTTCACACATCAATAAGACAGCGAGAAAAAGTTTTCCAATTTCATTTGCACGGATTGATGATGTGTTAAAGGCTTACACATATACACCCACACATCGAACTTCTATTAAATGCACTAAGCATATTAGACCCCATTTAGATGCTATTGCTGAAACATATTTATTGGCAAGGCGTTGATAACGACGCGTGGTGTGGTTGTGGGTGCGTATGAGCAACCGACCGTCATTAATCATGATAACATTGATATGGCGATTATTTTGTTATGGTATGGGCTACAGTGTTTTTAATTTGGAATTTATGACTATTGTAGCCATTGCTGGAGCAGTTGTCGTTGACTTCGACGTCGACATCGGCGCTTGTCGCTTGTTGATTATATATTATATGTGTGTACGCATGAAGGTATGCACCCTGTGATCAAAAAGTACCGAGAAGGTGATGTTGACTGTTTTCTTCGATTGCCAAGGCGCAGCGCACCATAAGTACCTTCCATCGGGCCAGACAGTTAATAAAGAATATTATTTATCTGTTTGAAGCGTTTGACAGATGCTGTATGTCGCAAACGGCCGGAAATGTGGGTACACAATTCTTGGATTTTGCATGATGATAACTCGCCATCGCTCCGAGCCCAAATTGTGCTGGATGATTTGACCAAACACCAAGTAAATACCATCGTGCAGGCACCGTATTCACCTGATATGGCCCCGTGCGCCTTTTTTTTTTGTTTCCCAAGTTGAAGTTACCACTTCGTGGAAGGAGATTTCAGTCGATAGAGGAGAACAAAGGGAATACGACAAAGAAGCTGAAGGTCATCCCTTCGTCGGTCTACCAAGGGTGCATGGAGGACTGGGTAAAACGTTGGCACATGTGTGTTGTTTCAAACGGGTCATATTTTGAAGATGATAAAATAAATTTGCATTTCCGGTACTTTCTGATCATAGGATATATATGCATACAGGGTGTCCAGTGGCAGAAATAGGTTTATTAGAAAGTTTACTTCAAATTTTTACAATTGCAAAGAAGACATGTAAGGATTTTCTTTTTTTTTTTAATATTTCCTCAGAATGTCGATCGTTACGTTAGATACACTCTTGGTATCTGGCCTCCGTCTCCGTGCTTCGTGGACTTTACTTTTGAGGTACTCCCATAAATGAAAGTCTATGGGGTTAATATCGGGCGACCAACGTTATTCCAATTTATGAATTCCATCCCTGAAGTGAGAATCTAGAAGGGCTGTAAAATACGCTTCCATAGCTCTTACGACCGCATCATTTGATGAAAAACGCTTTCCTCGAGTGCTTTTTTTAGGTCTGGAAACAGGGAGAAGTCGCTAGAAGCCAAATATGGTGGATTCGGTAGATGCTCCACCAATTCGAATTTTAATTCATGGATTTTAGCCATTGTCGAAATGCTCTTGTGACAACGCGCATTTCCTGATAAAAAAGAAATCCTTTCTTTTACAAACTGGGTCTTTTTCACGAATTTTTTCTTTCCGCTGGCCTAAAAGTTTATAATAATATTCATAATTTATTGCTATAACAGTTTGCAAGTAATCCACAAACAAAATTTTTTCGCATCAAAAAAAACTGATGGCAACACCTTCTTGGCCGATTTCTGGATAAGAACTCGTTTCGGGGCCGAAGAATCAGGTTCACATCACTCTTTAGCCTCTTGTTTTGATTAAGGATCATAGTAGTAGACCCAAGTCCCATTCTCAATCGATGCGCAAAATCCACTTTATGCTTTCGAAAACGCTCTAAATGTTGCTGAAAAAGTCGCATTCGAATGTATTTTTGTTCCGTTATTAGCGAATGTGCACACAGCTTTCTGAAACCCAATACTTTAGTCGACATTTTGCTTACACTGCCCAATGAGATGCTCAGAGCTCTACTAAATCTCTTTCAGTCACTCGCCGATTTTACAGTATGAAGTTCTGTATTTTTTCTACGATTTCTCGTGTTTTTTCTGTTTTTGAACGTCCCTGACGCGGATCGAATTTAAGACTTGTACGACCACGCTTAAGTTCAGCAACCTATCTTTCAACTGTTCTAATTGATGGTGGTTCAGGCTGAAGTATGTCGGTGGACATAATATCCTGATGCTAACATGGATCCCAGGACACGTGGGCATCGGGGGTATCACCAACTTCTTTGGCTCGGTGCACATTCTGCTACTCCCTTCTGCAGCCATCATAGCCACCGATGTCAAACGGGGTACTTCAAGCAAGCTTAGCAGGCTGAGAGAGGCTGTAGATGAATTAAGCTGATGTTACCTGTCATGTCCGATCGACTGTCGCAGATCGTCCTTTCACTAAGTAGAAGGGACTGTAGGCAGCTGGTTGGACGGATGACGCGCTACTTTCTATGCAAGAAGGACAGGGAAGAGGTAGGCATCTCAGACAATGCACTCTGTCCAGCAAGTGAACAGGAGAGTGAGACGCCGGACCCAAGATCCACTCAGATTTCTTCGGAGGTCGAGTAGATTTAAAGAAAATTAAAAAGGGAATCCCAGCGTAGTACAATGCACTTAATGTTGACTAAGTCCTTACGCACGTTAGCGTTCGTTAATAAATTTTATTTGTTCTTATACCTTCCAAAAATAAAAATTCAATCACTGCACGATATTTAGTTCTGTCATTGTAGAAAATACTATGACACGTCGATACTAAATGGCTTGTCAGAAAAGAATGAATGGACAGATTGAAATGACTCTTCACATACGTTCATACGAAGAGTGCACCAACATAACAACAAAAAAGTTAGACCAGTTGCAATGCCCTCTCTTAGCGAACCCCAAAACTTGTGGAACAACCTAGTATGTACATATATATTACAATATATATTTCTTCTTCTTCTTAATTGAAGCGATAATTGCTTACGCGATTTTTGGCTTAGCGCGCCAGTCGTTTCTTTCTTGTGCTAACCGGCGCCAGTTGGACACACCAAGTGAAGCCAAATCCTTCTCGACCTGATCTTTCTAACGCATAGAAGGCCTTCCTCTTCCTCTGCTACCTCCAACTGGTACCGCATCAAATACTTTCAGAGCCGGAGCGTTTGTATTTATTCGGGCGACATGACCCAGCCAACGTAGCCGCTGGATCTTTATTCGCTGCGCTATGTCTATGTCGTCGTAAAGCTCATACAGCTCATCGTTCCATAGCTTACGATACTCGCCGTCACTAAAAAACCTTGCGCAGAATCTTTCTCTCAAACACTCCAAGTGTAACTTCATTGGATATTGTCATCGATCACGATTCTGCGCCATACGTTAGCCTTGTAAAGAGTTAGTTTTGTTCGTCGAGAGAGGACTTTACCACTCAGTTGCCTACTTAGTCCAAAGTAGCACTTGTTGGCAAGAGAGATTCTACGTTGGATTTCTAGGCTGACATTGTTATCAGTGTTCATGCCGGTTCCTTGTTAAACGAAGTCTCGTACAACATCAAACTCATAACTACCAACAGCAACTACAATATATATAATATTATTTTGGTGCATAATATTTTGTCCGATTTAAGCGAATGTCCGAGTTATAGGGGTATCCAACTTTACAATTTTTGCTATGACGATCTTGAGTCTCCTCCATACAAATGATTATTGTGCTTATTAATGGCGGAGGTTAGCGATTAACTGCCGAAGAGCGGAGGTAATTGGATCAACTTCTGCTATGATTTTGATGCAATGCACCCACACTGGAGATTGAAACCAGAACTTATTGCCTACTTGTGACACGCAAGTACACTCGCCTACGCAGCATTGCCATACTATTCAACCGCAATACGTGATCGATAAGCAATGCATTGATGACAGTCTCCTAACCATTCATTAATCCATTTCCTTAGGAAATGTAATCAACAACTGGTTTTGAATATGAGCATCCGGTCATCGGCTGCCAATTGACATATTCCCAATAATTAGTTTTCCTTCACCATTACGCTATTGGCGGAACAAATTTCCCATGCATTTGTATGTATGCATATGTATATGTGCGTTTAATATTTGTCATATTTGACAAGTTGCCCGGGCCTTACAGAGGTAAATTTGATAACTTGCGCAAACTATATTCGTATATTCATGTGAAGTATTTAATCGCACCCACACTGATATTCCAAATAGAAGTTTTATTACCTGAATGCCATAGATTACACATTTACTCCATTTCAGCTGACACCGGTGACATGGCCTTTCATATTCTCGCTGTCTAGTGGCTGGAGTCCACGTGCCGCTTGACAATCTGAAGGTAGCAAGCAATATTCAGGCTTCGAAATCACCAACCGAAGACAGTTTTTATCTCCATATATTCGGGCAGATAAGCCACTAGCGCGCGGGTGTTGCCAAAAACGAATGCACAGTCAGACGCAGAACTTCCTAGCCGTTATAAAGAGGTGCGATGGCAAAACAACGCAATACCTGATACTCAAATTTCGTGATATCAGTAGAAAAGTTGTACGGTTACACTAAGCAGAACGAGGTGCAGTATAGTATAGTAGGAGTGCTTAATATGAAAGAGTGCAGAGAGGGAGCAGAAATGTATGTTAGAGTTATTGCAAAGAATCATTAAGACAATAAAATTCTAAATTTTTACTCGTAAAAGTTTAATCGGCCAAACGGAGCTGGTATTTCAAAAGTTCGTATAAAATCCGCTATTGTTTTCTTTTGTGAATTGCTGGCGATAAAACCGAAGGAAAAACAAAAAACAAAAAACAAAAAATAAAAAATAAAAAAAATTGTGTAAAATTGTGTTGATAACAAATCAATTTCCACGAGCGCTGCCGCATGCATAACAACTTAAGCTCTAAACGCTTTCAATAGCTTAACGGTAGACGATTCGGCCGCGCAATTTTCTTGACTCCGTTTGCATTTGTTTTTACTTTGAAAGTTGATTCCGTGTACGTAATTGACTAATCAAAGTTAGTCGTTTAACATTTCGTTTGACTGATTGAACGGTTGTAATTGTTGTTGTGGGCAGTGTTTACACGCGTTTTTGTTTATCACCACTTTTCCGCTAAGAGCCAACGGCTGATTAGTGTCATTGTTTTCGAGCTATAATTTGTGTTGAAGTGGTCAATTGGCCGTTTATCTTTTCGACTCAACTTTTGTTGATCTGTGGTTTGTAAATCTGCTGTGATAACGGTATAAAGTCCGATAAGTACTGCGGTGTGCCCGTTTTTAAAATATGAGTAATGATGATATTTGTAAGTACCTAAATGTTTAAACATCAATTTTTTATTTCATTTTCAATAGCTTTAGGGTGTTCCTGTAATTATAAACAAGTTTTTAAGTTTCCTACTACACATTTTTCAAATCTAATGACGGCCGCATTTGACTGGCTGAACTGCACGCAACAACTACTTGTTCAGCAGGGAATGTTTTCACTGAGTCTGCTCTTGCTAGTGCATCAGCCTTTAATTGTTTGGTTGCCCTAGACATCAGTAGGAGGGTCGTTTGAAAAGTCAGAGAGAAGGCACCACTGGCGTGTATCGAGGTTATGTTTAGTTAGCAGCATCTTTTGGAAGATCATACACCAAGTTTCAATCAAGTCGAGTGATTTTTCTTTTTTTTTTCACGACAACACAGCAGTCCACGCCTCAGTAGTTGCGGTGGCAAAATTTATGGAAATGGGTTTCAAACTCGTTTCAAATCCTCCCTATTTTCCAGAGGTGGCTTCCTCGAATCTCTTGGATTGCTATTTGTTCCCAAATGTGAAAAAATCAAGCCACGAAGTTATTGCAGAAACGAATGGCTATTTTCAGACTTGCACAAATCCTATTGTTCGGAAGGGTTCAACAAACTAGAAAAGCGTTGGTCGAAATGTGTAAGACTAAAAGTAGACAAACAATGAAGAGTTTTTTTTCATTTTTGCACGGACTTTTCAAACGACCGTCGCATGTCATGGAACTGCATAGGCACCTGCATAACCAACGGAATATTGCCTGCAGATAATTTGGTGAAACTAAGCAGCTATCAATGCAAATAAGTACTACATTCAATTCTCTCTCTGTTACACCTCACCGACTCACCTTAATGTATTTATTCATTTCCGTTAGTCAATTTAAATTTCAAGTTATGTATGTATAGTATGTTAAATTGTTTAAGTTTTGATTTTTTTACCATATTATAGTGATTTAATATAGTGATTTTGACAGTGATAGCTGCGCATGTCACAGAGAAGGTGAAGATCCCGATACCCCAATCGTCGACGACGGAATTGTCGTTTCGCTACCCGACTATGACGAGGTGAAAATAGCGATAACGCGGCTAAAGAACAACAAAACCACGGGCGCGGACGGACTGCCGGCTGAGCTATTCAAACATGGCGGCGGGGAGCTGGTAAGGTGTATGCATCAGCTCCTATGCAAAGTATGGTCGGATGAAAGCATGCCTGCCGATTGGAATTTAAGTGTGCTCTGCACAATCCTAAAGAAGGGCGATCCTGCAATCTGTGCCAATTACCACGGGACTAGTCTTCTAAATAACGCCTATAAGGTTCTAGCGATCCTCAATCAACTGATTAGACCTTATCAGTGTGGCTTTAGACCTGGAAAGTATACTATCGACCAAATATTTACAATACGCCAAATCTTGGAAAAGACCCACGAAAGGAGAATCGACACACACCATCTTTTCGTCGATTTCAAAGCTGCATTCGACAGTACGAAGAGGAGTTATCTGTATGCCGCGATGTCTGAATTTGGTATCCCCGCAAAACTAATACGGCTTTGCAAGATGACGTTGCTCGACACCAGCAGCAGCGTCAGAATTGGGAAGGACCTCTCCGAGCCGAGGTTTCAGACAGGGTAACTGGCTGTCGTGTGACATCTTTAACCTGATGTTGGAGAGCATCGTACGAGCCGCAGAACTTAATCGCTCAAGCACAATATTTTATAAGAGCGTACAATTGTTGGCGTATGCCGATGATATCGATTTCATCGGCCTTAACAACCGCGCTGTTAGTTCTGCCTTCTCCAAACTGGATAAAGAGGCAAACCGAATGGGTTTGGTGGTGAACGAGGACAAAACGAAGTACCTCCTGTCTTCAAACAAACAGTCGGCGTACTCGCGTATCGGCACCCACGTCACTGTAGACAGTTATAATTTCGAGGTTGTAAAAGACTTCGTTTATTTAGGAACCAGCAGTAACACCGATAACAATGCCAGCCTTGAAATACAACGTAGAATCTCTCTTGCCAACAAGTGCTACTTTGGACTAAGTAGGCAACTGAGTAGTAAAGTCCTCTCTCGACGAACCTAACACTCTACAAGACTCTCATCATGCCCGTCTTAACGTATGAGGCAGAAGCTTGGACGATGACAACATCCGATGAAGCGACGCTTGGACCTGTGCAGGTTAGCAGCTGAAAGTATTCTATGCGGTACCAGCTGGTGTTAGCACAGGAAGAGGAAGCCCTCTTCTGCGTTGGAAAGATCAGGTGGAGAAGGACTTGGGTTCACTTGATGTGTCGAAATGGCGCCGGTTAGCTTGAGAAAGAAACAACTGGGGCGCTTTGTTAAACTCGGCCGAAATCGCGTAACCGGTTACCGCGCCAATTAATAAGAAGATAGTGATTTGATTATTAGTATATTATAGTGAAATTTCAACATACTCGCACTGTACATATATATGTCATGTATGGCCACTGGAGCCGATGGTAGAAAAAGTTTCTTTTAATAGCAGTCACTCTTCGGCGGGCAATGGCACGTCTCCGAGTGAATTTCTGCTGTGAAAAAGCTCTTTATAAAAAACATTTACCGGTCGCTACTTCGACGTAAAACTGTGGGTACTTCCATTTCTAGAATAACATCCCTGCGCGTACCACAAATAGGAGGAAGAGCTCGGCCAAACACCCAACAAGAGTGTAAGCTCCAATTATATATACTCGTATATATATTATTATTATAAGGAGATTCAGCCATGCGACCTGAAAGATCAATTGCTCCCCTTTAATGGCTTCAAAGAAATGTCTGAGCCCAACGTCCTCAATAAATTTTAGTATTTGTCTTACTTTATTGAGTTTTATTTCCTTCTCTGGTAAAATATGTTTACCCAGGTGTATGCGCCGCTTATAAATGGTGATCAATTTATCTACGAAGAATTCAAACTTTACATACCTCCACAAATAAAAGTCCAAAGGTGTGATATCACATGGTCTTGGTGGCCAATCCACTGGTCCGAGGCGAGAGATAAAGTGCTCACTGAAACGGCGATGCAGTAAATGCATAGTTTCACGCGCTGTATGGCAACAAGAAGGCGCTATTGTTAGAACCAAAAGTTGTGGAGATCACGGGCTTCAATTTGCATCATTAAAAAGTCGTTTATCATAGCGCAATAGCGTTCGCCATTCACTGTTACATTGGCACCAGCCTCGTCTTTGTAAAACTCTCATTTACAGCCGCAATATTCTCTGCCTTCGGGCTGTGCGTGATCTAATCATACGTAGCTTCCGATAATGTAAAATTATTCTCCATTTTGCTGATGGTTTGCCGAATAGTTCGTTCGGTGGGACGGTTATGACCACCATACGTTAGCCTGAGTGCGCGACGAACACTTTTCAAAGATCCTCGATTTTCGAAATACATACAATTTTACGATTTGTAAACTTTGTTGAGGCGTGAGCCTTTCCATGATGAAATGTCAATGAACACTAAAAAAATTAATGTATTTAGTTAGACAATAGTCACGCGAACTGGAAAAAATACCTCCAATCTGATCACCCTTTACTTCAGTACTGGGCCATACTTCAATGCTACCAGATGTTTGGCAGTTTGATCTTCCTCTCACCTGCAAGTTCCATTTGAGTATTTTCCTAGATTACGGATATCATAATCCAATCTACAATTCTTGTTAGAATTCCTTTGATGATAATAAAATTATCCTTTTTTAATTTCATACAACTTTTAAATTGATTTAGTATAAAGCCACCATCTATAACAGATGTTGATTGCTATGAAATCAGTAGATTGTCCCAGTATGATCTTCTTCGTTATCACCTACTTAGTGAATAAGAGAGAGGAAGTTGCCATTTTCTACACCGACTGACTACTATTTACCATTTTGTTCGCAAATAATATCCATAAAAATGACGAAAAAATATTTCTGCTATGACTAAGCATCTGCTTCTTTGGCTAAAGCCGTCAAACCATAGGAAGGGAAAGGCCCCCTCTGCGTTGAAAAAAGATCAGGTGGAGAAGGACTTGGCTTCACTTGGTGTGTCCAACTGGCGCCGGTTACCACGAGAAAGAAACGACTGTCAATGACGTCAATGAATAGGAAGAAGCAGTCTATACATTTCATTCACACATTCCGCACTATCAACGTGTGCAAAGATTATATTGCGAAATGTCAGCTACACAATTTTTCAAATATTTTCAACAACCTTCTTTTTAGCGGTTTGAATCCCTTTTTTTCGAATGCATAACATTGTGGAATTTTTTTTACCATATTCGTGCTTAGCATACGAAATTTATTTTCGTGCATTAGGTTCCATTTTATTACACTTACACCGACTGACTGCTTGCATGAAAAGTTTCAGCACGTTTTGCTGCCAACAAATTGTTAGAAATAGAAAAAGAAGCAACGACAGTATTTATTATCTCTTGACAACACAATTGCAAGCGGACTCTTAATTAGATGCTGCCGAAAATTTATAGTCACACCCGACACTCGCTTTTCTCAGCACACTCAGCAACTCACACTTTTCGTAGCATAGGAAAATGCGTTCGAGCTGATGTTCTCTTCAATTTCTCGCTTCTGAAGTGGTTGACTACTAAGAGCGCCATTGCGGCGCATTTCATCATTTTGACATGTCTAATTGAAAATTTCTAGGCGACAAAATATGTCTTTTCGTCACTACGCACTTAAAGCCATTTGTTTGCCTTTAAGCAAATCTTACACTCTGTGCTCTGCCGTTCCAAAATTTGATGCCGGTATACGATGTAATAGCAATTGAAAAATGAAATGTACTGGAAATTTTAGCTCTATCATGCGGCTAATTAATCGCTTCTTAGAAATTTATCGCTCCTCTAATCATTTGTTTTAACTTGGCTGTTGACGGTTGACATAGTGGATCAACTGTTGTAGCTGTTGCTTTGTTCTTGTTTACTTGTATGCTATTGGATTTCTGGTTAAGTTAAGTAGGCGCGTGATTAAGTATCTACCACAACATAAGATAAACGGTAAATTGCTTACGGTAGGTATGGGTAACTTCAGGCAGCGCAAGTTCAGCCAGTACAGGCATGCGACGACTGCTTGGATGAAGAGTGAAAAAACGAAAAAGGCTGAGGTAAATCATTATCATAAAAGTTGATGCGATAAGATTGCCAGTATGCACTAAGAGCTACATAAATCTTATCGGTTTGCAAGTTGACATTGAGGGAAATAAGGTCTAACGAAGACATTGATTTATGAATTTCATAATATAAAGTAGCTAAAATGGAATATTATAAAATACTTTCATTTGATTATTTAAAAAGTTAGCAACGTTATGCAAACAATCTCACCGATAACACTTATCGAGATATACTTAGACGGCAAAATATATGAAAAATCATATTTATATGCACAAGGCTCTATTGTAACGGCAAATACGTTTATAAGAGCTTTGCACCAAAGCAAATCTGATGCGATTTGTGGGTGGCCGCAAAAATATTTTTCACGCGAATCCATTCACACATATAAGCATTAGCAATCTAAACCAAATACTAACAAGGGAGCGATTTACGTTATTTCCCACGCTCAGCATAAAATCAGACGAAAAATGTTTGTTAATGCACAGGCACGGTTGTCTGCTTACACATTTTATTGCGCATCAAAGGACATTGGACTCTGTTTTGGGCATTTACTTATTGCACAGCGGACGTGTGGCTTTGCATTTACTATTTTGCTGCAGTACAGCTCAGTGGCGCAACCACGAGTTTTTTGGGAAGGTTTTTATTAAATTTTCCCATATATAATAAAACATAATAAAAAAAAAAAAAAATAAAAAAAAAATAAAATAAAATAAAATAAAACAAAATAAAATAAAATAAAATAAATAAAATAAAAATAAACCTCAGACTGTAGGTATTGATCAACTATCGGAGATAATTGATAGGAAAGTACAGCAACTCGCCGCTTACTCAAAACGATTAAGAAGATACCTCAAAAGTAATCAGAGACGGAAGGAAAACCAGCTTTTCCACAAAAATTAAAAGAACTTTTATAGAAATCTGCAACAAAACAACAATGCAGAACCTTAGACATCATATCTACAATAACAAGATTTAGAGTAGTTTTGGGAGAAAATATGGGCACAAGCAAAACACTTCAATGCTGATGCGAATTGGTTAGCCAAAGAAAAAGAAAAAGCGGATAACGTAGCACCAATGCACGTCTACGACATAACAGCAGAAGAAATAAAGAATAATATTTGTACTTCAGCTAACTGGAAATCCCCTGGCCTAGACCAGCTACAGAACTTCTGGCTTAAAAAGCTCTCAGTAATGCACCAAGCACTCGCAAGATGCTACAACGACCTACTGAAAAATATAGCTGCTATCCCAGAATTTCTCACCATCTGCTGATCCAGCAAAATACCGCCCAATTACTTGCTTGAGCACGACATACAAACTCTTGACGAAAATTATCGCTAACCGAATATATGAACACTGTGAAATTAACAGCATTTTATGTGAAGAACAGAAAGGTTGCAGGAAGCGCACAATGGGCTGTAAAGATCAGCTTATTATAGACACTGTTATCACAGGAGTAGCTCTGAGAAGAAGGCGGAATCTAAGCGTCGCGTTTATTGACTACAAAAAAGCTTTTAATTCAATGCCGCATGATTATTACACTTAAAACAGAAATAAGAGAGCATACGTTCAACCATCTTCTATTTGTTGATGACTTGAAACTTTACGCAAACAAAAAGCATAAGCTTCATGAGCTAATAGATGTCACTAAAGCTTTCAGTGATGGCGTAGGAATGGAATTTGGGACAGATAAGTGCAAAAAAATACATTTAATTAGAGGTCAGCTTGATGAAACCGAAGAAAACTACGCAGTAGATCAAAATATTATTATAGACAACTTGCATAGCAGCGAATCTTATAAATATTTAGGATTTCTGCAACTTAAGGGAATCAACCACACGCTAGTAAAGCAAAACCTCATTAAAAAATTTGAGGCACGACTGAAAGCCGTATTAAAAACTAGTCTGAACAGTGGAAATAAATGCAAGGCAATCAATACCTGGGCCATACCCCTTTTGACATACTCGTTTGGAGTAATAAAATGGTCTCAGATAGACATCCTTCGGATTGAAACGCTGATACACACCACTTTTACAAAGTTCCAAAGCCATTACCCTCAAAGCGCTGTGGAAAGAATATCGCTTCCTCGAAACGTTGGTGGGAGAGGAATCATTAATATAGCGCGTCTACACTTCTCGCAAACTTTAAAGCTACGTATATATTTTCTAAGCAGCGAGTCTCATCTATTTAAAGCTATAGCTATGGCAGATAAGGGCTTTACCCCGCTAAGTCTGATGGAGCTGGATTTCCCAGTACCTAAGGGGGTTAAATCCCCAGCAGAAATGATCGCAGCATGGAAGGCAAAAACAATACACGGTGCCCATCCCCATGATCTCGAAATAGAATGGATAGACGCACAATCATCCAATTTATGGTTGAAAAAAGGAAAACTATTTTCTGAAACAGAAGGTTTCGCAATCGCTATCCAAGACCGAGTTATTCCAACAAGGAATTTCCGAAGGTCGATACATGGCGAGGCAATAGAAGATAGATGTCGAAGGTGCGGCATTTACGGCGAAACAATCGACCATATAATTGCTGGATGTAGCGTACTTGCCCCCCGTGAATATGTCATGAGTCATAACAATATAGCAAAGATCCTCCACCAACAACTTGCGATCAAACACGGTCTCTTACAAGCAGAAGTCTTGTATTTTAAATATGAACCAAAGGCAATAATCGAAAATGCAAATTTTAAACTGTACTGGGACAGATTTATATCCACAGATCAAACAGCAGCTGCCAACAAACCTGACATTATCTTGTTCGACAAGACAAATAAAACGATCGAAGTAATCGATATAGCGGTGCCCCTTAATCGCAACATCCAAAGCACATACTCCACCAAAGTATCGAAGTATGCAGCTTTGGCCATAGAACTGAAACAGATGTACAAAGCGAGGGAAGTGAATATAATTCCAATAATTATATCGTCCACTGGATTAGTGCCTAAGCATTTAATAAAAAACTTGAAGAAGTATAACTGCCAACACCTCTTAGAAGACATGCACAAGTCGACCATACTGGAGACAAACAAAATAAAATAAAATAAAATATATATTATATATGGTTATATAGTTGATATTGCTGTTCCTCTAAACAGAAACATGCAAAAAACATATGCAGAAAAAATATCCAAATATTCTGACTTAGGCATTGATGTCAAACGCCAGTGGAAGCTAAGGAAGGTGCACATACTACCAATTATCATCTCAGCCCACGGACTAGTGCATAAAAACTTAGCAGACAATGTCAAAATTCTTCAACTCCCAGAATATTTAATTTTCGACATGCAGAAAGCAGCTTTACTCAACTCTTGTCATATAGTCCGAAACTTTTTACAGTAAACGTTTTTCTTGTTAGTAAATTTGTTAACTATTTTGTATAATATTTATATATATATAAATATATATATTTAATTGTAATATCTTGTACCTGTTATAAATTATTGGCTTGCAGCTAAGCTGTCGCCAATTAATGAAAAACACTCCTTTTTTGGGATGCAATAAAAATTAAACAAAATAAAATAAAATAAAAAAAAACTAATTTAAAGTAAACTAAACTAAACTAAACTAAACTAAACTAAACTAAACTAAACTAAACTAAACTAAACTAAACTAAACTAAACTAAACTAAACTAAACTAAACTAAACTAAACTAAACTAAACTAAACTAAACTAAACTAAACTAAACTAAACTAAACTAAACTAAACTAAACTAAACTAAACTAAACCAAACTAAACTAAACTAAATATTCGTAATTTTTTACAATACTTTGTTTATAAAAGCGAGAAAAAGTTGAAAATATAAAATAATATATTCAGGTACATTCCTTTTATATTTTACAAACATTCATACAGTGATCTAAAAAGAAACTGGAACAGTAATATTCGAAGAATTCACATTTAAATTAATAAAGAAATGATTCACAGGAATCATTTGCGTTGATAATATTTCATTTTTAACTATTCTTGTAATATATTATATTATTAATGCCGGTGTTTGTTTGTTTATCACAATTTTTCAAAGCCAAACAAAAAGTAAGGCACCCTAATTTTTTAGCACATTTAAGTAAACTATGTGTATTCCCTTATTTTTTTTATAACGGAACTCTTCAAATTTGTTTGATTTCTCACATTTTGCTATTGACGTTGCAATTTTTTTATTGCAACCTGTCTCCTAACATTCAGCAATATTTTTACCTCAATCAAAAACATTACACAGGGCATGGAAGCACCCAGTGGAGCAAACATTTCTAGATTTTTGCTTATTAGTTGTTGACTTCCCCTTCAGTGTGTTAAAGAAGATCGTTTTAGAGATATTTCTGTAATTAAAGGGTTTGGGCGCGATTGGAGTCTGATATTGCGTAATGTGGCTAGCTTTTTTATTTCTTGAGCTATTGTAGAAAATTTGAGATCACAATGGGTTTGAGCATTCTTCTTAAGGCTGTTGATTGGAGTCTTTGGAGTATTTCGATGTTAGAATTGGATGCAGTGACCCGGAGCAGTATACCGTGGGTCCATATTGGTTTTAAGATTGCTGAGTACAGTAAGAGCTTGCTTTTGAGAGAAACATGAGAATTTCGATTAAGTAATCAGTATAGATTTCGGAGTTTGATACAAAGTGCCGTTTAGTGGGTTTAGTGAAAATATGTGTTATCCACGTAAGCTTGCTGTCAAGGTGCCTGTCAAGATATTTCGTAACATTATTTTGTGGTATGATTATATTAATAAGTTTCACTGGAGGGCAAATGCTTCGATTGAGTGTACAAGTTACATGAACTGACTTTGTCTCATTGGATTTTATTCTCCAATCTTTTAACCACTGAGCTCAAATATCAAGTCCTTTTTGGGGCTTAAGTGAAGCGTTCTGGGAGTTAGGTGCAATTGCGAGAACAGCGGCGCCATCTGCAAAAGTCATCGGAACTTTTTGTTTGCTCAGTGACTGGTAAATCGTGGGTATAGAGCAAGTATAGGATTGGGCCCATTATACTGCCCTGGGCTACGCCAGCTAAACTTTTACAGAGCTCAGACAAAGAAATGTCGGTCTTTGAGGTAGGTCTTAATAAAAGTGCAATAATTTATTGGTAGAGTGTCTTTTATTTTGCATAAAAATCCGTCATGCCAAACGCGGTCAAAGACTTGGGGTATATCGAGATAAGCGACTGTGCAATACTTCATCTGCTGAAAAGCATTGTGAATATTATTTGGGTGTATGTGTACCTGATCGATGGTACCGTGAGTCTTTCTGAAGCCGAATTGGTGATTTGGGATTAGAGTCAAGATTAATAAGCAAACTTGAAGTGATATACAAGAACTATGAAATACCTGAAATTACGGAAATTTTGAAAACCATAATTCGTCTATATTTAATGCATTGAAAAAATATAACGAAAACAATTATTTTCTTAGAAAAAAATGGTACCAGAAAAGTTTACAAAAATAACACAAATGTGACCAGAAGAAGAATTATATGTTGAATAAAAGGGAACCTGAAAATTTACGCAATTAACATTGCTAAACAACTCAAAAATTAGTCAGTTGTGGACTTACACCCAAAAACTAACAGAAAACACTCCTAGAAAAAATTGAAGGATTAATGCGAGTAAAAGGTTCAATTGTACGTTAGCAAGCCGAATCTATTTCGGAGCATTATGACTAAAATGAGCTATCTAGTAATATTGAAAGGGCAAATTCTTAAAACTGACGAAAAACTACAGCTACCAGTAACGTTCAGCTTCATGCATGACAACAACTCAAAGCATACTGCGCTGTTTGTTAAGGAATGATTGCTTTACAATGCAAAAAAGTATTGCCTCATTCTTCACAGAGCGCAGATCTCAATACCAGTGAACACTTGTGGGCCCACATTGAAAGAGGATGGCCCAAACGGTAGATTAAGGGTAAAAGTTACTTAAAATCAGCCATTAAAGGGATACTATTCCAAAAGATGCCACCAAAACTCTACATACAACGACACCTACAAGTAGTAATTAGTACAAAGGAATACTATACTTAATCTTAGTTCATCGATTTTCCTTTATTTCCCTATTTTCATTACTATTTGACTTTATGTTTGAGTTGTAAAATTAAGTTATTGTTTGCTTATTGGAAAATTTCCAATTATTTAAATATTTTATTATTTTCGTTTTTTATAATAAAAGCTCTGAATTGAGCTCTTTATATTGGCACTTTCCTTGTGAAAATTGATTGAACCGTTTTCAAATTATAAGGGATTGAAGTCGGAACAAGCAAGTGTCCCAATTTGTTTTTTTAGCTCCCTGAATATACATTTGGTGATCGCCATAGTCGAATAGATTGGTGCGTGACTACCATTCGGGAGTGCGTAGGCTCGAATCTCCGTGCATGAAGCGACTCAATTGTATAAGTAGGAAAATTTTTTCTAATATCGATCGTTCCTCGGCAGGCAATGGCAAACCTCTGAACATATTCTGTCATAAAAAATCTCTTCATAAAAAACCGTTTGTCCTACAGTTTTATGCCGCTTCCGAACGGCAGATGATTTTTTTAATGAGGAGCTTTTTGATGGCAGAAACACATTTGGAGATTTGCCATTGCCTGCCGAATGGCGAACGCTAATAGAAATATCCTTTTCTATCATCCTTGTGGTTTCAAACCCACATTTCTTTTCCATTTCTTTTGAAAATTATGTCAACCGCACAATAGGCTTAAGTAAAATCAGCTGATAGAGGGAATGCATCGTAAGCGAAATTGATGCTGGTTTTTTACGACTGTTACAAATCGCGCCCAAGTTTTAATTTAAACCCAAACCAACCCCCTCCGCCACATGGCACAGCTTAAATCACGTGCCCGACATACAAATCTTTACTACCTAAGCTTAGATTCTGTACCGTGCAGGGCGAATATGTGAGATATGTAAGTAAAAATATTACAACTTAAAAAAGTTTCAACAAATTCTACCACAAGCCTTTAATTTTAGCTTCTATGCAGAAAGTGAGTTTCATGATAAATAATAGAACAGAGAAATTCTTTGAAGAAATAGTAAAATAAAAAATATAAAGCTTTTTACACGTTTGCCAATTTTTTTATGGCGCTTCAGGAATTATTTATAGCGCACTGAAAGCGCCAAATTGCCACACGTGCGTGCAGCTGGACATTGGCTTGTTACTTTGTTGCTTGTCCCTTGCGCCGAGAACTGGGCAAAAGCATCTGATTGAATGATTTTTACGACATAACTTTGTTTGCAGCGCAGTCTGCTTTCGTTAGCTCGATGACTCGTTTATGGCTTTTCTTCCCTTTTGATTATGTATTTCTTTTTCTTCAAATGCATGAGTCGAACCTTGTTGAATAGCTTTCACTGGCGTTGCATTGAACTTTGTAGTATTCCTTTGGTAAACGAGGCTACTGTGAACGCGAATTCGCGTTACTTAACTGTGACTTTGATTATATACTATTCTATTCTATTCAATTGAATCTATTCACTTTAGTTTCAGCCATTTGAGACACTTGGCTCATTAGATTTTAGGTTCACGCTTGTAGTGTTATCCTTTAGTTGGTGACCCGTCGAATCTTTTGATTAGTCTGACTTTCTTTCATTGCCTGCAAGTAATGTGAACTCATTGAAAGCCATGTAGGCCATTGCCGTCTTATAATTAAAATATTTACATTATGCGATTTTTCCTTGGCATTTACGTACAAGCCTTTAGTCGATAGGTTGCTTGTCGTTGTAACTGTTGCATAAGTTCTGCTTATTCTCTATGTTCTCACTTTCTACATTCACGAGTATGGTTTACACCATTTGTTTTTATTTCACTTTCCGCTTTTATATATTTACATATTGGTTTTCGTTTTCTGTTTTTTTTACGTTTAACGACCACATGTTGTTTGATGTGCAATGCGCCTGAGCCCGCATATCGACATCCCCTAAATAAAATCACTTACCTTTTTTGCCGTTATAGTTTTCCAGTAGACACTGACTCTCAGTTGCCCTATATTCTTCGGTAAGTTTCTCTTGGTAGTTTCCGCATCCTTTCTCTCTTCGCCCAAGAACTCTGCACTGGAAAGCAAATTTGTTGATATTGGTGCGGTCGGTGAGGGTGAATTCTCAACCATGGAAGCCACTTCCGAATGTGTTGCTATTTGCGCTGTTTGAAGCTTTGCGGTATCTGTATATTTGAGAAGTGGGTATGGGAACTGTGCAAGGTTATTGGAAAACTATTATATGTACATACATAATTCTCAAATATTTTACTTACATACATATACTTGTATAAACATTTGCTTATAGGGGAATACTATACACGTTGTTATACATATGTATGTATGTACATACATGCGATATTCTTCACAGTATGGAGTTGTTGTCGTTTCATAAGGGGCTTGTTCGTAACAGGGTGATTTGAGTTATATGAAATCAAATATTTGTATGTACTTAAAATAATGTCACTTTAATGTTTAAAAATAAGGTGGACAGGAATAGTATATCTATTGCCTAATGATATAAAGTATGCCCGCTAGCAAATTCGTTTTTAGTACACAGACTGGGCAGTTATATATAAATAATATCTTTTTTCTTATTCTTCGAAAAATACAAAAAATTTTTTGAATTTAAAATTATATCAATAAAAAAATAAGAAAAAGATCATGTAATATATATTTATTTTAAAATTAAGAGTTTAGGTAAAATTTGTTACGTAAAAATATATTTATATTATATTAATATTGTTGCTCAGAGTACGCTTTATTCAATGAACAGAAATAATTATCAAGAAAACGGAAATGCGAAATATTGAATGTATGTTAAAAAAATATTTGACAGATTAATAATATTGAATAATTACAAAAATGATTTATAGATGGCGCAAGAAACTCGTAGACGAAATTTCTTCGCACTGTTGCATTTCTCCAACACCTCCCCTCGAAGAATTCCGGATGCGGCAACAATCAATTCGCATCAACCATACCCAGATCTGTGATGCACCGGTAGTGTTTTTCGGCAGGTAGTCCTTTTGTGAGCACATCTGCAGGCATATCTTCAGTTGGCATAAAATTTAGTATGATATCGCCGTTTTGATGTTTTTCTCGTATGAAGTGGTGACGTACATCTATGTGCTTGGTTCGCGAGTGATAAGCGCTACTCTGCACTAACTTTTGTGCACTTTGGCTGTCGTTATATATTATAATTGAGCTTTCCTTTAATCCGATTTCCTTTATAAGATTACGCAGGTATAAGGCCTCTCTTGTCGCTTCACATAAAGCCATACACTCGGATTCAGTGCTCGACAGTGAAACAGTCCTCTGCTTGCGTGCCTCCCACGATATTGCAGCTCCAGCTAGTATAAAGGCGTAGCCGGAATAAGATCGCCTATCCGCCATGTTCGCGCCCCAATCTGCATCAGCAATTGCATATAATTTTTTATTTGATTCTTTGTAGAGAATGCCGTAGTTTGTTGTACCTTTTAAGTATCTTAAAACACGCTTAGCTGCCTTCCAATGAATTTCGGTGTAGTTCGAGTTGAATTGGCTCAAAAAATTAATGCTGAAAGCCAAGTCAGGACGCGTTGTAACAGCCAAATATAATAAGGCACCAATCAAACTTTGATATGGATATTTTTTCATTTCAGTTTCATCACGTACAGCGGGGTTTTCTAGCTTAGTGTTGAATTCTAGTGGAGTTTTGACTGGTTTGCAGTCCTCCATATTAAAACGTTTTAAAATTTGTTCCGCATATTCACGTTGATTTAGGAACACACTTTGTTTTTTGACATCTTGGTGAAATTCTATGCCCAAACAAGTTTTTACTGGACCTATGCCCTTCATCTCAAAGCTTGCAGCAAGAGACTGTTTGATTTCAATTAAGAGCGATTGATCATTTGTAGCTATTAATAAATCGTCCACGTAAACGGTAATCAGCGCAAGACTCGAATTCTTACGCATAATAAAAAGGCATGGATCACATTTCGATGAATGAAATCCCATTTCACGTAATTTAGTTCTCAATTTCTGGTACCACTGAAAACCAGATTGTCTTAAGCCATAAAGCGATTTTCGCAATTTGCATACGGGGTTCTTGTTTTCGGATAAAGCTGTCAACCATTTGTCTGCTATAGCTCGAATTTGACTAACTTTTGGATCAGCTGTGTCCGGAATCTTACCTGAGATGACCTTTTTGAGGATCACTTCCATATATTCTGGTATTTGCATATAAACGCTTTCATCTAGATCACCATTCAAATAAGCAGTGATGACATCCATTTGGTGTATCTGAAGATTCATTTCCGCTGCCAAAGCTGCCATTGTTCTGATTGATGTCAATCGCGTGACTGGTGAATATGTGACGTTGAAATCCTCCCCTGGACGTTGCGAGCACCCTTTTGCTACGAGACGTGCCTTCTTCTTATTGCCCTCTTTTGTTCGAAAAACAAATCGATTGCCAATAATCTTTCGCTTGATAGGTTGCTCCACGATGTCCCATGTTTCATTCGAAATCTGTGCGATGTACTCATTTTCAACAGCTACTTGCCATGCTGCTGCTTCGTCGCTGCTAAATGCCTCTTTTAGTGTCACTGGATCTTCACACGTTGCCATATTAACATATTCACAATCTTCAAAATCAGAGCTCGATTCTGACACACTGTCATTTGCTTGTTCCTTTGTGTTACTGGCCGCCTTTTGATATATCTTTCGAGGTCGTCCCCTTAAGCCAACTCTCATTAATCTTGGCCTACCTCTGCCGTATTTCGATTTCGAAGATGGAGAAGCATTTTCACTTTCACATTCACTGACTGATTTTTCAGCAATGTCTTCGCAACAAGTTTCGTTTCTAACCGCTTTCAACTCCAATTCTATTTCGAAATCTTTTTTCTCGTTATCAGATTTGTGAAACATTTCTTCGAAGAACTTGACATCGCGGCTCACCAGAATTTTTCGTTTTTTGGGAGACCAGAGTCGATAAGCTTTAGCTTCATTTGAATATCCAACTAAACTACACTCTTCAGATCGTGGGTCAAATTTACCGCTTTGGTTGCCTTTCATCAACACGTAACATTTAGCACCGAACGGTCTGAAATGAACAACTGTGGGGGTTTTCCCCGACCAGAGTTTTAACGGTACCTCACTTTTAAGAACTTTAGTTGGGCACCTATTCCTGATATAGTTCGCTGTGTTAATTGCTTCTGCCCAAAATGTCCCTGGTAGATTCGCCTGCGCCAACATGCATCTAGACATTTCCAAAAGCGTTCTATTTTTTCGTTCTGCGATGCCGTTTTGCTGTGGTGTATAAGGCGCACTCAACCGTCTCCTAATTCCACAATCGTCCAGATATTTTTGAAAGTTGCCGTTAATATATTCTAAGCCGTTGTCTGATTGGAGAAACTTTATTTTCTTTCCTGTGAATGTTTCGGCAGAATTTTTGAAAATTTTAAACATTGGCAGTACGTCGGACTTTCGTTTTATAAAATAAACTTCACTGTAACGAGAAAAATCGTCCGTGAATGTCACAAAATATTTCGCACCTGAGTGTGAGCAAACCCTCATAGGCCCACAGACATCAGTGTGCACAATTTCAAGCAGTTCTGTGGTACGCTGCTCACTTTGCTTAGGAAAGCACTCTTGTGTTTGTTTTTGGCTAACACAAATCTCACAAGTCGCAAATTTTTCATTGCTGTCAAAATTCATACCATGTACCATACCTGCGGTACGTTTTAAATCGGTTTCATTGAGGTGACCCATACCAATATGCCAGGTGTTAAGGTTGATAGGCTTCGCTTCAGAAATATTTGCTGTCGGCTGTGAACTTTTAAGATAATATAACCCACCAATGCGTGTGGCAGTAAGTACAGGCTTACCTTTCTCTATAATAAGTGCTTTATCTCGCTTAAATATTACCTCAAATCCCTTTTCTGTATTCTTCGAGACTGAAACTAAATTTGTTCTCAGATCTGGCACGTACATAACTTGTTCGAATTTTATCGGTGCTTCTTTCCCTTCTTCGTTAATAACAACCCTGACGTTGCCTATGCCAGCGATATTCGCTGTGTCGCTATTTGCCAAACTAAGTGTTTTGCTTATTTCTTTGAAGTTAGTGAAGTTGTTTTTGTTGGAACTCATGTGAGAAGAACAACCACTATCCATACACCAATATTCGCTTGAATTCTTTAGCAAAAGAGCCGATTCGAACAACATTGATTTTTCGATCTTTTCTTCAGTAGCGTGACGTGCATTCCAGTTGGAAGTTTTGTTATTTTGTTTTGATCGACAATTTCGCGATATGTGACCAACCTCGCCGCACTTATAGCAAGTTCTATGATCAACCAATTTTGGCACTGAATTTCCTTTTCGTTTATAGTTGCTGCTAGCATTGCCGGTTTGCTTGTGAATATTTTTAAATTTTGGTTGAACATTGAATACGTTCTGTTCCGCAGCTGCCTCCTTTGCTTTTCGCGATTGTTCTTTCTCCAGTATCTTTACACGAAGAACATCCGGCTTGGGGAGTTCATCACGTGTTTCCAAGGCACACCGAAAAGTCTCGAAGGGATCAGGCAAACTATAAAGAAGCAAAATTGTTAAAAGATCATCACCCACAGTAACATTTATTTCTTTTAGCTTAGTCACGGCGTGGAAAAACTCATTTAAATGTTCACGGATGTTATCTCCTTCCTTCATTCGCGCGAGGGCTATGCGTTTCAGCAATGTTGCTTTTCTTGCAGGACCTTTTGATTGAAAAGTAGACTCCAATTTCCTCCACATATCATACGACGTTTCACATTCGGAGATCAAACCTAATTCCGAGGAAGATATTGCAAGCGTTATATCAGCACACGCCTTTTGATCGAACTCTTTCCACTTTGTTGCATTTTCGCCGGTTGAGCAGGCTTTCTCTCCCGATGTGTAGCTCCACAGGTCAGCCTTTATCAGAATAGCACGCATGTGTAATTTCCAGCTATCATAATTATCCGCGTTTAGCGGATCAATCCTTATAGATGTGCCAGCCATAGTTATTTTAAACGGTCGGGCTATTATCTAACTAAACTATCTGTCCCGATAGTTTTATCCAACGTAATTGAAAAATTTTTTATTTTTCTTTTCGATTTCATGTCTGGGCCCATAACCTGTTGCTCAGAGTACGCTTTATTCAATGAACAGAAACAATTATCAAGAAAACGGAAATGCGAAATATTGAATGTATGTTAAAAAAATATTTGACAGATTAATAATGTTGAATAATTACAAAAATGATTTATAGATGGCGCAAGAAACTCGTAGACGAAATTGCTTCGCACTGTTGCATTTCTCCAACAAATATTTGATATGTATTTATAATTGGCGGTTACACCTTCTATTTTATGTTTGCTCGAGCTCATCCTCCTACTTGGGTTGTGCGTCTTGATGAAGGGGCATATCTACAAATGAAGGGACCAACGGTTCTACGCTACCTCTGAAGGACAGAAGGTTTTTTATAAAGAATGTTTCCATGACACTCAGCGGGGGTTTGCTATTGTCTGCCGGGAAGCGAAACTTTTTTCTATCAATTAGTGTTTTATGCCCGAAGTTTCGAACCTATTCACTTCCGAATGGTAGTCACGTCCCAACCCATTGGGCTACGATGGTAGGTAGATGAAATGGTTGAACTACCACTCTGGCACTCCCCATCTAGCATGAAAGCGCCGTTTTGATACCATTGTGAGAGCTCCAGCAGGAAGATATCTGCAGCTAGCCAGAGCTGTTGTTATAATGGAACAAATTGATGGTATTTAGGTTAGCGCACTGCCACAGGCTGTGTTAAGAAAGGAGCACCCTTAATAGTCTAGCTGCCAAACTTGGACATTTACAGAGAAAGTGCTCATCAGTCTCCTTCTCTGATAGGTCCACATAACTTCTCCAACGGGAGTTAAATTGTAAACATATCTTCTCCGTGTGTGTGCCGATCATCCAATGACCGTTAAACATAGATACAAGTTTGGAAATTGAATGTTGTGGTGTATCCAAGACTTTCTGAGTCCTCCTTCCATTGTAGTAGAGCCAAGGAATTTCGAAATACCACATGAAGAAATGGAGCACCATTTTTTCTGCCTCTTCGTGAGAAATAAGTTGTGCAATTCCCCTTTAACAACTGACAGGGGGATGCCCATGACCGGGTAGGAGGTATCTGAATCCGATTCAGTCCCCTTCCTGGCAAGCTCATCAGCAATTTCATTTCCCTTTGTACTCCTATGTGCTGGAACCCAGGTCAGAGAAATGTTACCTGCACACCCAAGAGAATTGATCTCCTTATAGAAGTTTACTAGTTTGCCGCAGCATCATGGCGTCGTCAGAGCCTTGATCGTGGCTTGACTATCGGAGAAACTGTTAATATCTCCCTTGCTTCCACGTTCCCTAAGCAAAAGATCACAAAGACTTCTGCCTGAAAAATACTAGCAGTATACGGCAATTTTAAGGAGATAGATAAATTGGCTGATTTAGACAAAACCCCTGCTCGGACTCCCGATTCCATCTTGGAGCCGTCAGTGAAGACAGTGGTGGAAGCTGCGGTGCAGATTTTCGGCTCGATCCAACGTTGCTTAGTTGGAAAGATTGTCCTAGTACGACCATCAAACTCCAGTTTGTGGATAGAGAGCGGTCACATAAGCTCTTTTTTTGAATTCATTACGATGGGCTTCCAACTAGCCTCTGGTTCATTATTAAGTAATGCTTATCTTTTAAGGCTCATGCTGGAATGTAAGTACACAGCAGTCTCAGCGACCAGCGTTCACCGCTGAATAAATCTCGGAAAACATATTGTATTTTTAAGCCACTAATAAATTGCTTACAATAAAGTCCATGTATTCTATTATAATCTATTTTAATATCTCCTTGGAGGCGACGTAGTCGAATGCGTTTGTGCAAGACAACCATTTGAAGTACTTAAGTTCGATTCTCCGTGCATGAAACTCCAAAACGAAAAAACAGTTGTTTCGAATAATGGTCGCCCCTCGGCATGCAATGGCAAGCCTCCGAGTGTATTTCTGCCATGAAAAAACTTCTCAAAAAAACGACTCTTCCGTTCGGAGTCGGCTTAGAACTGTAGGTCCCTCCATTTGTGGAACAACATCAAGACGCCCCTCACAAATAGGAGGAGAACTCAGGCGAAGACCTAACAGAAGTGTACCTGCCTATTATTTATTTTAAATATCTCTGGAGTGATTTGTTTAGTTTATTGAATATCCCCAAGTCAAAACTGTTTAGAAACAATTTGAATCGAACTGTAGTCCAAATGGCGACAAACAATGAATGCAGCTTGCGACGGAGTATTGCTGTCGTACAAAAACCAAGAGTGGTCTAGCATAAATCTGGCCTGACCGCGCATGAGCGTCTCATAAACACCTTAGCCACAAATCATCGTTTGGAGATTTTAGAAAATAAATAAACAGCTGCTCTGAAGGTCGTCCTATAGTCTTTCTTTCGAAATTCGCCGAGCTGATTCATACGATGTGACTGCAATATCAACAAAATTTCTGGTACAAGCTGGCACAATGGTAGCACCCTATCGGAAGATTTATAATTTTTGCAAATGACAACGTTTGTCAATCACATTTGACACTTGTGAACAATACAACATCAGTGTACCAGCAGACAGACAGTGGAGCGCGTAAAAATAAAGATTTCCATCACTCAAAATTATTTGTTTTTATTGAGTAAAAAAGTTATTCAAAAACAAAACGATTAATTTTGCGCCACTTTGTATATTTGATAAATTTTTTGCTTTAAACTCTTTGATTTCCTTACATTTTTGTTCATCAGCTGATGAACACAGACGCTAATGACAGTACTAGCAGCCAACAATTTTTTTTTTTTTCGAATCAAAATATCTTTTAGTTAGATTACCAAACTAGTATATAGATATGTGCCAGTATATATTTACACATATATTTGCGCATTTGGTTATGTGCATGAATGCATGATAATTCTGCGTGTCACAGTGAATGGAAAATCTCTATGCCAAAATTATTGCAAAAATAGAAAAGGACAAAAAATAGTACCCCTCCCTACAAAATTTGAAAGTATCTTTAAGTGAAACGAAAAGACGCGAAAGACGAATAAAATAAGAAAAAATAAATAAATAAATAGAAAAATAAAAAGAAGAGAAACAAGAAAAACACCAAATGAAATGCACCGAAATTTCGAACAAACATGGCTGAAACACGCACGCTGTGTTGCCTAAATAATCCAAATATATTTGCCAACATCTTAACCAAGCGAGCAGAAGTCGATTACGCGGCTTATAGAAAAACCAAAACAATGAAATCACGTGTGCGAATCGGCTTTTTTTATTATTTTTGTGAAGCAATGACTAAATGCACTATTTCCAGTAGTGAGAATTAGAGATTCTCTCATAGATTTGGAGAGCAACTGGAATACTATGAGAGAGTATAGAAATAGTGAGCCAGAAAGAGTGAAAGCAAAATAATTAGAAGAGCGAAACAAAAACAAAGCAGCCAACAATGAAATAAAATTAAATAAATAAAAACACACACACAAGCCAAACACTACATGAATAATAAAAAAAATTTCCATTAAATTACACAAAAATATATCAACTGAGCGACAACAACTGTGATGGAGCTTTAGTAAACACTTCGATGTATGGCAAACTTTAGTAATGATAAAATATAACCATATGAAGCAACTACATACATATGTACATAAACGCTATACAAATACATAGGTACTTAGTGTGGAGGGCAAAACAGAGTGAGTGGGTGGTATATGTGTGTATTGCACTAAGTAATTAGGGGAAAAAATTGATGCAAAGCAAAATTGTAAGAAATATAAGAACACAAACAAAACGTCGGAGAGCAAAAATGCGAATGCGAATACGAATAATAAGATGGCTACATGGATGTCACTTTAAATGAAATGATTGGAAAATGCGAAAAAAGCCAGGCGACGCACTGACGAATGCGTCCACGACTACCACCACGAAGCCAATAGCCAACAGTGGTTTTCACTTTCATTTTCGCATTTAATATTCAGTGTTTGAAAGACAACGCGTTCGACAACACGAAAAAAGCGGAGCAAAAATCAAAGCAAATATTCTACGCTATAGTTTCAAAACATCCTTCTCAAACAATTCTCTATCTCTATATTTATCCTGCTGTTCTTTGGTCATTACATACATAATCCAAAATAGCGCAATTATCCAACTTAGCAAAAACTATAACTATAAATACAACAGCTGTTTGTGGCAGACGCTTTTCTAAACTGTGCTATTTCAAACGTAACGGTTATGCTAACATAACTAGTGATGCAACTATAAAATTAAAACAGTAAAGTGATACGAAAAGTCTAATTAAGAAGGTGACTCACCACTTTGGAACAATTTCGAAACTGAGATTTTTTGAATTTTTATAAAAATATTTTTTACAAAATTATTTTTTAACAAAGTGTGTGCAGTTGGCCCCAATTATAATACAAAATAGCAAACGCAAACACAGACGCACATGCATGCTTACTTATACACATGCAGACTTACAATACAAATTCGGGCAATTTTTTTGGCGAAATTTTTGCAATTCCCAAATTTTAGTGGTAGAAACAAATCGCGGACAATTTGGCATAATTGTTTTTAAACATATCTACTTAATGTTCCATTCTTTTTACCAGCTTGTGAGTACGCATATTGACGACTGACGAAGCTGTCACAGCTTATGTTAGAAGTCTAATAGAAAACACCCACAAATAGCCGGCGAATTTTTTATGCTTTTATTTTGTTTACTCGCGCGCACTAGTGCACGAAGGTGTTATAATTTTGTGTACGTAACCGCCAAAATGATACAACCCATTTAGTTATGACCGTTCGGTCTGCCCCACTGTGCGTCCGATAGCTCAAGCAAAATTTAGTATAATGCAATGAAACTTGGTGCACATAATACTTTTTGCTTCAGGTTGTAAGATATTGAAAATGAACAAAATCGGTCAAGGGCTCACTTCCCATACACCATTAATTTCCACACAAAATAAGGAAACTTAATGTCTTTGTTATAAATGAACCAAAAGTACTCAAATTTGGTAAAAGTTGTAAACCGAAAAGACCTTGCGATGAAATGAAATTTTTCAAAAATCGGCGATGTGACACCTATTTTTCGGTAAATGCGTGAATCCCTATAAAGAATTAACAAAACCCGCCCAAACTTAGTGCTCGCATTGTTCCCTCCTCTTGTAGATCTGACATAAGTATTATTGGGATCGAATGAAAATCACGCCCAGTTTTTGCAAGCTAATATAAAACGTATGTCCGTCAATTTAACATTACTATCTATAACTCTCATTGTGTAGGGGCTTGCTTCATTCCAAAAATTAACACCCAACCCGAATAAATTTTTATCAAAACGTACCCGAATATAAAAAGAGCGGTCCGAATCGAACTTAGCACTTTACTCATTTTATTTTCAAAGAGTTATAAACACTATGGATTAACACATTTTACTACTAATTCCACTATCCTACTGATTCTACTATACTATGGATTCTACTATCCTACTGATCCTTCTACTAATTCCCGTCTTCTCTTTCTTTTCAAAGTAGCAAAACTTTATAATGAATAGTTTTGAAAACAAATGGAAAGTAAATAAATAATGGCAGAAATTGGAGCACGTCCTTCGGTAGTTCGTAATAACGTCATCAGCTTGCGTGGCTTCATGGCGCGCTACTGCATTGCATTGACGGTATTGCACCGTAACATTGGTGGCCATAAAAACTTTGCAGCATCAGCAACTAGCTTAACAACAACAGTGCCTGCGTGCCAATCAGCGGCTACCCACTTTGGCTTTTGTTGTCTGTTTCGGCATTTAATATTTTCTACCATAGTGACCACCTCCTTAAGTTTATCGGCATGTGACCTTCCTTTCATGTCATTCAATGAACTCTCGCCAACACACAACAGCTCACCGTTGCACAACAGTAGTGCATTTTTAGCATAGGCACCTATACATACACACGCACGGGGTATTGTTTTTCCCTCAATATAGCATAACATCAATCCGTAGGAAATTACACAGCAGATAGCATTGGAATGATTGTGATTGGAAATACTTAGATAGATGGAATTCGCTGATTACCGTTTGCCGCCTTAGGGACGACTGTTCGGTGGATTCCGCGTTCGACCTATATCGAAGGGATTAAACATCAAATGCAGCAAACATTTTTATACAAGCAGGCAACAAACGTTTGCCTTGTATTTCTTCAATTAAAAGACCTCTGATAATCGTCTGCCTTTAGAAGGCGCCCTTCCATTTGTAACTCATTGAGCGCTGCCATATATAAAATTCGCATTCCCTGTGTGATATTTTTCCACAAAAATTATTTGTAATCCACTATTAAATGTAATATTATATTTTTCTTTAAATCATAAAGAATTCACCTCAAATGTACCTCAAAAATTAGTGATAGAAAAAAATGTAAGAGAAAATAGAGTTTACCTTTTCACTACTGCGTATATACAATTTTTTTTTCAGTGTAGTGTTACCGAAAATAATTGCTTTTCAACTATGCATGTAATCCGCCAGGACCTTAAATCAAGCAGACCAAAGTATTCTTTACTGCACTAACTGAATGACATGAGGAGCTCTTTTGGACAACTTCCACTTGTGTACTGGAACTTTATATAGGTGTTATGAAAATTTAGACTTGGATTAAAGGCCTATAAGGTGCATGATCCGCTCAGACATACGTAATTCCTGGCTGTTTTATGATCAAACACAGAAAATTTTCAGATTTTTGAAACAAACCCGTTAAAAATTTTGTGACTGGCAAACTTTTATTGCAGTTTATTAACAACAGTTCAGTTCAGCAATTCAAAAAAGTCAAATAGATTTGTGCGTGACTACAATTCGAAATGCACGAGTTCGAAATCACGGACACGAAAAAGCAAATGATATAAAATGTTTTTTCTAGAAGCGGTCGCACCTCTGCAGACAGTGTTAAACCTCCGAACATCCAAGTATATTTTCACCATGAAAAAGCTCCTCACAAAACAACCATCTCCTGTGCGCAAGTGGCACACAACTGTAGGTCTCTCCATTTGTGGAAAACATCAAGACGTATGCCACAAATAAGGAAAGGAGCTCAACCAAACACCCAAAAGAGAGCAATTACAGCATAAACAAAAGCTTGTGGTACAGGATGAAGTGTAGATATATTAAAATTTCTTATGAAAAAGGCTAAACCTGCTGTCAACAAATTTGAAAATTTAATCTATTAAATATGTTACGTACTTTAAAAAAGGAAGCGTTAACTGAGTAGGGTAGAAGGTTTGCACACCGTTCTGATCTCATCAAAGTTGCTTTAACTTATACTTTTCTGTAATCATTACTATCTGTCGACTTCAGCTTTTCTCGCGTATGAGGAGGCTCACAATGCCTTAAAGCATCATCAAAGCTGCCGTCGCAGCAGTGGTATGTCACGGTACTAAAAAACTTCTCCTCGTTTTGAACCGTCACTCACCATGGAACTGCTGTCGCAATACTTCAGCTCTGTCCATCTTTCTCATTATATGATCAGTGGTCGTGTGCCTGTGTCCAGGTTTCGCCTTTTCATCCGTTGTAAATTTTCCGCGAATTCAATGATGATTTCCCACGTTTCCTTGCCGCTTAGTCGACAGCTTTACCAAAGGTATAATTAACAGTTAATTAGTGTTCGATTTGTGAAATAAAACAAATGCCAGAGTTGTTTAATTCGAGGAAGGCTCCCAAGCACGAGAATTTCAATTAAAAACGTTGCTTATCTAAATGTAAACAATAGTTTGTTACAACAATAACAACTATTTAATAAGAATTGCTTTATTTTTATTTCATAACCATAATTACTGCATTAATTAGTAGAAATAAATTGCGTATCAAAACTGCAAAAACTGCAAACAAAAAAAAAAAACAATAAAAAATATTTAATTTCAAAAAACCACAATGGCTTCCTATGCCAAGAAGAAGTTGTTAAACCAACTAAATATTTTATATTCATTTGGCCTCCTCGAATTTTATTCAGCATAGGAATAAGTTTTCGCCCTCCTAAAAGAGATGTCGCTGCTATTTTTGTATTCGCTCTAATAATATGCTGGTGATTTGTATGTATTTATATATGTAATTTGGTGTATATTAAATTTTCGTGTAAATTTCGACGTGAGTGATAAAGCTGATCCAGGTCCATCGACAGCGAAAAAAAATATTCATGTTTCAAAGGCTATATTGTGAATTTGGTGGGATCAGAAGGATGTCATCTATTTTGAACTGCCTAAACCATCTGAAACCATCACGGGCGATCGTTACCTACTGCAGCCAATGCATTTGAATCGAGCACTCAAAGAAAAGCGGCCGGAATTGGATGGTAGTCATGACAAATCGGTTCAGAACTATTTAGAGGGAATTGGGAATTGGGAAATCTTGTCCCACCCGCCGTATTCCCTAGGCAATGCAGCTTCGGATTACCATCTGTTTCGATCAATGCAATCAGCCCTCATGGGAGAGCGGTTCACTTCTTACGACAGCATCACAAACTGGCTCAATGAATGGATGAAGGCAAAAGAACTCGAATTTTTCGTCAGAAGATTCCGTATGCTGCCTGAAAGATGAAGTAAAGTTGTAGCTTCCAATGGCACATACTTCACATAAAATCATGTATTATTTATTTGTTTAAAATAATTCGTAACTTTGGCTAGGAAAGGACGGAAACTTATTTCCATACCCAAAACCTCCAAAGCATTTAATTGTTAATAATTGGAACAAGCTACTAACCAGCAGAGCAAGAGGGCATTAGGCTTCTAAAAGCTAAAAAGTTTCTATTTTCTTGAGAATAGATAAAAATTAACTTTAATATATATGAAAGCATGAAACATGGCCTTAAGGCTCGTTAAAAGCTGCCACACAAATTATAAAGTAACCTCAATGAAATTGAGACATTTACTTTGGGTCAGCGAAGCTTTCGAAAGAAGATCTGCACTATTAGTTTAGTAAATATCCGTTATGAAAAAAAAGCATATATTATATTTAGTAAGTCCCATAGTAAGAGAGACGTTCAAAAATTGTTAAAGTCTGCCTTAAGCACTCGCGGTATTTTTTTGAATAAAACTCTTCCCTATATAATTTGTCACTTTGATGCCACAAATATCAATTTTTTAAATGGTCTTTATTATCTTTTTTATCTTGTATTGTTATTGATTGGCATGATCATAACTTACGCGATTTTAACCGCGATTAACAAAGCGCGCCAGCCGTTTCTTCCTCGTCCTAATCGACGCCAGTTGCACACACCAAGTGAAGCCAAGTTCTGGCGCGCTGCCCAATATTAAGGGATTATAGGAAAGACTGATTCGGAAAATTTCCATTAGTTAAATGATTCACAACTGATTGAGATTCTAAATGGGAAAAATGATCATTGGGATAAACTTTTGCGTTTCATTAATTATGTTTTTAATTACAAAGATTACTTATTAAAAGAGTTCAACTGATTTTAAAAACCGAGAACCGAATATTTTTTTCAAAACCTTGCATATTTGTATTATTATCTTAGTGTGCGTAAATACTGAGTATGTTACATATGAAAACATGTTCGTATATAAACTAGTTCGCATGGGTACTGCCAAGTCTCTAAAACTTTATTTCTTTGTGGCCAACTTCTCGTATAACTTCAAAACTTCTTCATAACTAAGTACGAATTAATATTCCTTTAAGTCGTTGCTTTTCGTACACATAAATATTGAAAGCATCAAATGAACACAAATCAATGTCAGCCACATTGTGGCGTGATCAGTCAAGCCATGCTGAAAATTCTGCGCTCCCAGCCGCACATTCCCAACAATGTATTGTGGTTAACAAATCACCACAGGCCCAACAAAAATGATTGAAATATGTAACTGTGACAACGTTCGTAATAGACTTCAATTAATGTGCATCTGTTGTGGACCTGGCAGGCAGACAAGAAGGTTGTGACGCGATATAATTGTATTTAGGTCTTTTTTGTGTTTGCACAATGTAAATATATTTGCTTGTCGCTGTCACTGGCCTTTATCACATCCCAACTGCTGTGCAGCAACCTTAACGCCATATCCACCCTGTTCCCATTTTCATGCAGTCGGGCAATTCATGCATAAACAATTGCAAATAGAAAGTTACAATGATTTATTTTCAATTAATTGTAGTGCGAATTGAGTGCTTCATATTATTGTTTTTCCAACTAATGCAAGGCAACTCAAATTATAAATTACACAAGGTCTACTATAAATTGAACTTCGGCTGTGAGAGATTTCGTCTGCTTTTGCGCTTGTCTGTATTTGCGCTTGGACGCACTTGTTCACAAGGGTATTATTATTTTGATCGAGGTATATGTACCAAAGTACCATATCTGTCTGTTTGCCCATCATCCGTATAATGAAAAAAACGGATCAAAAAAGAAAAACGCGTGATTTTATAAATTTAAAAAAAAATCATCAAATTTGGTAAAAGTGATAAATTCAAAGAAAAAAACACGATGATGGAAAATTTTTTTAAATAATTAAACGCATATATCGTGACCTCCTAGTGTAATCCTGCTAAAAAAAGCTGCTCATAAAACCCCATTTGCCGTTCGGAGTTGGCTTACAACTGCAGGTTCCTCTATTTATGGAACAATATCAAGAAACACCCAAAACGAGTTTAAGCGCCAATTATATATATAATATATATATATATATATACATATATTTATTGATAAATCAACCGTTTGCAAGCGTCTAAAAGCGATGGGAATGATCCAAAAGCAAGGACATTGGGTCCCGTACGAGTTGAAGCTGCGCGACGTCGAACGGCGACTTTTTACGTGCGAATTGCTGATCGAGCGACAAAATCGCAAGGGTTTTTTGCATCGGGTGGTGACTGGCGACGAAAAATGGATCCACTACGATAACCCAAAACGCAAAAAATCATGGGGTTTGCCCGGCCACGCATCAACGTCGACGGCCAAGCAGAATATTCACGGCAAGAAAATCATGCTCTGCATTTGGTGGGATCAGGTCGGCGTCGTATATTTTGAGCTGCTCCAACCGGGCGAAACAATCACGGGGGATCGTTACCGACTGCAATTGATGCGTTTAAGCCGGGCATTGAAAAAAAAACGGCCGGAAACGGTAAAAAGGCACGACAAGGTTATTTTGCAACATGACAACGCTCGGCCGCATGTTGCTCAACCTGTCAAAAAATACCTTGGAACGCTTGGCTGGGAAGTGTTACTCCACCCGCCGTATAGTCCAGACATAGCTCCCTCCGATTATCATTTGTTCCGGCATATGAGTCTCGATTTGGCGGACCAGCGGTTCTCCTCGTACGAGGCTACCAAAATATGGGTTGAGTCATGGATAGCCAAGCAGCGGCCAGAATTTTGGAGAAACGGCATCCGGAAATTGCCCGAAAGATGGGCGAAAGTTGTAGCTAGCGATGGCCAATACTTCGAATAAAATATTTTGTACCGTTTTTTCACAATAAAGCCCCAAATCTTCGAAAACAACCTTTAAAACTAATTCAACCTCCCAATATTTATTTCGATAACGGCTTAAAAAAACTCCCTCAAACTTGGTAATGTTCCCTCCCTCATTTAGATCTGACATAAAATTATTGAGAACGAAAATCACGTCCACTTTTTTTATGTTAAGACTACATTTGCGTTCGTCGATCTAATATCCATCTAAAGATACTAGTATAACTATGTCTATGAGTTTGTTTGATTCCAAAAATTAACAGGCAGCCCAAATTAAATTTGACTGAAACCTGCGCTGGTATTTGGCATCCGCATCGAATTTGGCACACCCTTACGTTTTATATAAACAAACAAATACAAGTTTAATTATAATCGGCCAAATTGCACACACTTGCTCATCTAGCTACATACTTATAGAGTACACATTTAAAAATTATTTTTTATTAGTGAAAAATTCGCAGTGACCAGCAATAAAATCATTTGAGCGCCGTGCCGTCCATTTTACAGCGAAAAGGCAATAAAACGCTAATAAACATTTTTCTTAAAATATTTGACTGCGGTCTAGCAATGAAAATTTCGTACTGTTAAAAAAGTGTTGAAGAACATTGAGAACATATATTTGTATAAACAACAAACGGCGATTTGTTTACCAAGGTGTACACCACCCAAGCAACACAATCGATGTGAGTCATAGTACGCATCGGTCTACCTGCACCTATCCAACCGAGTTCCAGCACATCCACCCCTGCTATACAACGCTCCTTTCCGATTATTTCTCTCGATCTCCCGATCAGCTAGCCGATCGCTTCATTACACAACCTAATCCCAGTCCATCTAGTTTACCGACCGACAAATCCGACGAAGTACAATCGCAATGGATCACAGAGCTATTGGCAGTCAAGTGCGAGGTGAGCCGTTTTTTTTTTCTTGCGACTACTTGTGTGATTATTTATTAGATAATACTTTAATATGTATAAGTACACTGTGCATATAGTGAGTATACCACAGGCCCTTGGGGTTGACGGGTACTACAGAGCGTATGAGTGACGTAGGTACAAGTGTAAATAAATGCCGTTTGCTGTTGTTAAATATTTTATGCGATCAGTTGTGATTTTACTGTGCATTATTTTGGCTCTGCTTCTTGTTCGGTTTGTAAATTGTATGTTTATTAACTATCTTGTTTGAATTAATTAAATATAAATTTGTTTTTTATATTTTCTATTTTTTTCGTGAGAAGACGATTTAAATTTGTATAATTTTTAACAGAAGAAATATGATACGAAAATGCTAATGTTTTCACCTATATATGTAATAAATACTATCAGATTCAGAAGAAAGTGTGTGCCAAATATTGACGAGTTGACTCGTTGTTGACTATTTATCTATTTTTTAATTTCAATTATTTTTTTTTTATAAAAACATAGTTCATACTACAACAAGAACCATATATCACAAAATTTCAAACTTTGCACAATCTTTAAAAAAATATAAAAGTACAGTTTTATAAAGTTTTATAAGGTGCGACTTTAAGGTGGTTCAACGAGCGCGCTGATGTTTAAGAATTTTCTTTACTGGCGAATTTATATACATCGCTCATTTGCGGCAAGAGTTTTATAGAAAAAAAAAATCAAAAACACTAAAAACTGGCCCTTTTTCCACGCTTGTCAAAAATGAATAGCAAAATAAGTTAACAGTATTCGATTAGATGAAAGTATGTATTAACTCTTACCCCAGATAAGAGGGACTCAGATTACTCTGTGGTGCACTCACAGGCCACTTTGCCTATAATAAACACTTTGCTGTGATGAAAAGGAGTATATGGAACACTTAATCACCAACTGTGAGGTATTAGGCCACAAAAGACACAGAATCCTGGTCTATTAGAGCAGGAAGACCTACAATTGCTCCCTCCTAAGGAGCTGATTCGATTCCTCGGTATACTAAATAATTATAATTAAGTAATTAGGGGCGCACAATAGTTGAATCTGGTCGCAGTCGATAAATGCCTTGAAAACTTTTCGTGTGCGTTCTTCCAGCAAATAAAAATGTATCCAACTAAATATTTGGCATATAGGTTGTCCTTCCTGATTATATATTTTTTTGGAAATAATAAATGTTGCATAAAACTCACGCTTTACTTTTAATTCTTAACTTACTAAACTAAGCTGAATATATTTTTTGAAAGCTGATAATTTGTTTTTTTCATTTTTTTAAGCGCAACGCAGTTTTAAGCAATGCGTGACTTGCTTTAGTCAAGCCTTCATTTAAAAACGTAACACTGAGAAAAACCTATATCTTGGCTAACAAAACTCTTAGAATTGTTTCAACCTGGATACATAATATGATACAAATTGTAATTCGTTTTTGCTTTATTGCCACAAAAGAAAAGCAACGACGGCTATTAAGTGCTAAATGCTATTCGACCTCATATGAAACTACATATTCAAGTATTCACAACAACTGAACGGCATGATTGAATGGCAGGCGCAACAGAGCAAAACACAAAACAAAAGAGCAAAATCAACGCAGTTTAATAATCATTCGTTTCTACTAAATGGTTAGTGTTCACGACGCCGCTGACCCGTACTCATCTATCTACCATCCACACATGTGGATTCATCCCTCATTTTCCCCTCTGGACAATTAAAGCACATTGATACATTTTCACACGTGCAGTTTATCAAACTTCAGTGTGCCATTGTTGTTTGCTAGAAAAAAGTGTACAAAAAATCAATGACAGCAAAGCACAATTATCGTGTGTATGCTTTTGAAAACCCTCCTTGCGAGTAAATGTAACCAACTGCAATGCAGGTGCAAAAGGTTTAATCTTCCAAAAACTGCAAACAATTACAATAAATTTTTAAAATCACTAAACTCTTATAACTAAAAGTGTTTACGGAATCAATAAGTTTAGTAAAATTCTTACTCTTTCAATTTTGCTAAACTCTTTAAGAACTTTTTTTGCAGATAGTTTTATTATTCTCTGATGTAAAACTAGTCAAGAGAATAAAGTAAGTACTACTAATCAAAAACTTTTAATGAGTATTCAATTTAGATTTTAAAAGGGTACACACAAAACTATCAAGAATATCAGAGTATAAGTAAGGTTTTGAAAAACTTTGCATTCAAATTCCAAACAAACGTGTAAGTGCAGCGTAACCCAAATGGGTAGAATTCTATCTCTATCTATAGGCATTATTTTTATTATCGCCCTCTCAATGGCTGTGAAGTCTTAGTACAAAGAATTAACAAGCGAAAAACAATGAAGCACAAGCGAAAATGCGTGGAAAGCCGTGGAATGATGGAATAAATAGTGCACACATACATTTGCACACAAATATTTTTTTACTTTCTATACAGACGTCTTCAATTGTCAACAAACACAGAACACCGGTACGCTCAGAAGGGACCACCCTTTCTGTGTTCTCCATATCATAGTACCGTGTGCGAACCTACGGTATATAGGCGATTGTAGGCTTGTAATGTATTTGAGCACTTCCTCAGGTTTTTTGTTCCACATCCCCAGCAACACATTCGCAAAGGATGGAATGGATTCTGGTGCTTCATCATTCAGCTCACAAAACGGCAGATGCTTATTTCTACTAAACCCGGTTTCCTGAAATTATAACGAAGACTGCAATATTCCGTATGGTATACAGGTAGTGTTCGTAAGTTCTCTCTATCTAGGCTTAGGAGCCTCAAGGCTTAAAGCTTATATCTAGGCTTGTTTGGTTGGTTGGCTGGTTGAAATGTTGATTCATACAGAATTCAACTAGCTCTTCCGCACCATTTTGCTGGCACATCCTCATTACAAACTTGTTATTTACAGCATGACTATATCCAGGCCGTGCGGTTTAAGAACCTTATAAGTTGTTTGTGACTCCCGGCATGCTCTCCTTCCATAAGGCAGAGCATTCACAGATGAAATGGAAAATCGTTTACTTTTTCTCTGGTTTTTACAACTGTCACAGTGTGACCCCGATAGATCAAAAGCCAGTTATATCTGCCGTGAGTGTCCAAGCGTACCGTCGTTTTATGTTTATCAATGATGACCTTTGCTTCGGGTTTTAGGAGGGACATAACATTCTGCTAACTTTGCATGTCGTCTGTTCGCTTCATCTACAATCCGCGATTGGTGAATACTAATTCCTCAAGAGCGCTATTCATAGCAGATCTACTTCTTGCCAGTTCATCTGCTTTTTCGTTACCTTCAATGTTCCGATGTTCCAGGTCCAGATTAAGGTAACTTTATGGTTAAGGTGGTAAGGCTAATCCTACTTTGTTCCACCAGTTTAGAGGTTGGCGTAGCAGAATCCAGTGCTTGGATTGCAGCTTAGCTATCCGAAAGAATGGCGATATTACTTTGCTATTAGTAGCCTACAAGTTTCTGTAATTGCCAGTAATTCCACCTGGAAGACACTGCAAGCATTAGGAAGACGTACAGATTTTTCAATTCCAAGCCTATGGGAATATGTAACTACTCCAATACCACATTTCATTTTAGAGTCATCTGTGTAGACTGGGGCGTCAAAATTGTTAAGTGTCAATCCCTTACTCCACTCCTCTTGAGAAAATTCTTGTTCAATGTCCTCTTCGCGGTGTACTGAGTTTGTCGCAATAATAGAATGGCATGACTATAAGTTTTTTCCGTCCAGCGATCCACTTCATTTAACTTAAAAGCATTGTATTCATTCGATACACTCAAGGCCCAGGGAGAACTTAATCTCATAGGAACGCAGAGCCTTAAGTCGCTCAGAATGGCAATTCGTTCATTCCGGAAATTTTGGTCTAAATTAATCTCTGCATTTAGACAGATGGCATACACCTTCGCTTGGATGAACGCTTTGTTCTTCTTCCATACATATATTCCAGCGCCTATACCGTCTGGTGCTTTCGAGCCATCTGTGTGCCAGTGCAGGGTACACTCCTGGAGTTTCTTTTCAAATCCAGGCGTACTCCAGTTTACCTTGTCATTCAATCCAATTCTGAACTTCTTTTCGAATTTGATGACTTTGGTGATACCACCACTGTGTAGCTGAGTAAGTAAGAGCTGCAGATTCATCAACTTCACGTTTTTAGAGGATATCACTTTTCTTCTACCGGAACCTTCCCTAATAATATTCAACAGGGTACGCTTAACTGATTGCTGAATAACTATATGAAGCGGTGCCAGCTCGAACCCGATACTAATATATATGATGATATTTTCATTTTACAATTGCCATTGGGTAGAGTTCTGCTTACTATAACCTGAGTTGTCGTCAGAAAAAGAAGCGTGATATTTGCTATTCAAAAATTGTGAAATTTAAACCGAAGGTACTTGCTCTCATCTTTTTCCCACAAAAATCTACATGGAATTATTTTTCAATATTATGAACTAAATTTACCCGAAATAAGTGCGACCATTTCTATAAAAAACAAAAAAATTAAAAATTTGATTGCTTGAAATTTCAATAAAAGTGTAAAATGTAGCTACGTGCAAAAATAAAAACTGCTTAATTGTATGGAGTAAACCTTTCTTATTTTTTGACTTAGTCGCCTTTTAGGCTTATACACTTCATCCAACGCTGGTCTAGATTGTCGATCGGTTCCGAATAATAGGATTTGTCCAAGTCCGAAAAATAACTATTCGTTTCTGCAATCATCTCCTCATTTGAATAAAATCTTTTTCCCGCCAGCTATTTCTCAAATTGTGGAACAAATAGTAGTCCAAGAGACACGAGGGAGCCAAGTCTGAGAGGGATTTGAAACGAGTTTGAACCCCATTTCCATTAATTTTGCGACCACAACTACTGAGGCGTGAGCTGGTGCGTTGTCGTGAAGGAAAAGAAAAATCACTCAACTTCCTCGATTCAAAGCGAAATAAAAATAAATATACCGATTTGACTGAAACTTGATGTGTGTTCTTCCAAGAGATGCCACTAACTAAACGTAACCTCGATACCCGCCAGTAATGCCATCTGTCTGACTTTGCACATTGGACATTTCAAACAACCCTCATAAACTTGAAAAATATATTGACATACCAGCGCTGGACACTACATAGTTTTGATCCCAACACCGAAATGCGAGGCATAGTTTAATAACCGACCGGCCGTAGCCGAATGGGTTGGAATTGATAGAAAAAGTTTTTTTCTAATAGCGGTCGCCTCTCGGCAGCGGCAAACATCCGAATGTATTTCTGCCATGGAAATACTCCTCATAAAAATTATTTGCCACACGGAGTCGACTTAAAAGTGTAGATCCTTCCATTTATGGAACAACATCAAGACGCACGCCACAAATAGGAGGAGGAACTCGGCCAAACATCTAACATAAGTGTACGCGCCAATTATTTATTTTTTTATTTAAGTACGAGTGCTTCACTCTTATGTTAAGTAGGCCTCGCCACTACTTTTCTGATATAAAAATAATAATAATTTTTTTCCTTGAAAAATTTTCTAACAAAAACTGTTTGCTATTCAATATAAAAAAGCGTACCATAAAATAGATGTGTTAGTTCCGCCTACATAGCTGTCAGTAACAAGCATGCAAAACTGCGATATTATTTTTAATCTACTTATAAAGTGTATGTAGATAAATGGTTCGCAGAGTATAGGAAATGTTATATTTAAATGCATTTTTAGTATTGCAGGCTAAAATAAAATCCTAAGTACAGCGTTGCTGAAGTTATTAATAAAACTTTAATAATAAAAGCAATGAAAATTTGAATAAAAAACTACTATCCAGTGACAGCCAAGCCACTCAACTAGGCCCCCGATTTATACATAACTAAAATCATGGTTTTTCTATATTCAAAGTCTTGTTGCCACTGCAGGCTCATTTGATTATCATAAAATGCTAATCATTTTTTCCCGCTGTTGTACTCGTACAGCCTTTAGGTCCAGTAATTTTTCTCCATTAACCAGTCATTGCCAGCTCTGCTGATTACTTTTAAGGAATTTTACATATTATTATATTACAAATTAACGGATCAGAAAGTAGTACTCATGTAGTTAGTTTGCTGATAGCAAAACCTATAAATGAACATTGTTTGGATTTTAAAACAAAACCTTGGCGCACTTTTAACTTTTTGTTTACCCTGTGGCTGAAATAATTAAAAGTTGGATACTATAAATATTCCTTTTCCTACATTGGTTTCATGGCCTCTTACTGAGACCTTACATACATACGTACCTGTATGCATAGGAGCATGCATAAATCAATCATTTGCTATCAAATTGCATTTACATATTCACATATCGATGCATGGATACCCACATATGAGCATACAGGCGCGGAGAGACGTATTTTTATACCCGCAAATTTGCGCACAAAGGTATTATAATTGTGTTTACATAGCCGTTTTATGTAATACCCTAACGGAATCGAGATACAAAAAGGGTGGCGTGCATGCAGTGTGTGTGACGTCACACTTGTGCAATTTATTCGTGTGTTGCTTATGTAGTTTCTTCCTCTTCTTGCTTTCCCGTTCGCCTTTTCGCTTTACTCTCACGCATCAGCACCAGTGTGACGTCACGCCCCTCTAATAGGCGCAATATTGCATTCAATCATTCTTGATATATACATATACTCGTACAGTCACTCACACCTTATTGGATACATGTCTAACACAGGTACTTATTGAACCCCCCTCATATATTACCAAATTTTTGTTTTATTTGTGACTTGTACTTAGGGTCGTTGTCTTGATAAAAGCGAAATTCATCCTCGATTTGTTATTTTCCAGCTCTTAATCCCAAATTTTCTTGCACAAGTTAGAAAAAAAATATATTTCTTCATTGTTTCTTCGATAAAGGTTAAATTTCCAACTTTATTTGATGACACGCATACGCAAACCATAACGTGCTAGCGCTGTGTTTTATAGCAGCTCTCACATTTTGGCACGGACATTTTGGCTCGCGCCATATAAAAGCTCTGCCATCTGGTTCAAATAAGTTTATTTTTACCTCGTCTGCTAAAAGCACCGCCCTCCAAAATGTTGCGGTTTTATTTAGACGCTCACGCGCAATCTGCAATGCCTTACTCCTTTTCCTTGTACTTACGATAGGTTTATTACGGACTATTCTGCCATTTCAATTTGCTTCACTCAGTATTCTTCGAACAGTTTCTGGATGACAAGTCCTAGCTAAATCCTTTTTGGCTATTTCAGTTAACTTTGGAGCGTTTATTGCTGGATTTTCTTCACTTGGCGCACTAATCATTGTGAACACTACTAATTTGTGAAAGTTTAGTTGAAGGCTGTCGTCTCTTATTTACGATTTTCATTTATAAGGCGTTGAATAATGTGCTAAGATGTTAACGAACTTATATGTACAATTTCAGCTATTTTACGATGCGGCATCCCTTTTTTTAGATGCTCCAAAACTAGCGCACGCTTTTCTATCGAATTACGCGGTCCCGGGGTAAAAATTGGTTAAATACTTAAAATTTAATATTGCTAAATTTAATATATACTATATAGCGAACTCACTCTACAAACTCTCGCATACTTTGCTTGTAGAAACTTGCTCTGGGAATGCCGGTACTTTTAACTGCACCATTTAAGCTACGGCGTAAATTCTCTGTACGTACACCTAATTCCCTTTTTACACGATAAATATGTTCCCAAAAATTTCGTGTAAAAAAAAAATCGTGTTAAAGGACAATTAGGTGAAAACAATATTAACAAATTCTATTTAAAGCTCACTTAAGAATTTATTTCGATCTTAGACATTTTAATTCATTAAATATTTTATAAGAAATAAATTATTAAACAGCGAAAGCTAAACCTACCCAGTCTCAGAGTCTTTTCCTGAAACTAATTTAAACGCTTCGTGCAGGCGTCGAAAAATCTCACTCTATTTGCTCAATTAGATTCAAGAAAAATTCATAAAATATTCAAAATTGTGTTAAAACAACAATTCATGTAAAAAAATTGTTTTCTTTTTACCTCAGGTTAAATCAAATTAGTGTAAAAGATAATTTGCGGTAGTTTTTTTGCATTTTGCATTTTATGTTGAGAAATGATATAAAACAAATTAAATAAAATTTTTGCATACTCTGGTTTTCCATTTTCGCAAAATATTGTGAAATATAGAACACTTTGCATAAAAATCGTTTCTGTATTAAATAAGGTGTGAGTAACTGTATATATCAAAATGCTCACAATTATAAGGGATATAGTTGATTTAGCCTTGTCTGGCTGTTCGTGCCTGCGCGCGATAATGCGGACAAAAATTAATATATTTCATATTACCCTTTATCCAAAGTAGTTTGGTATTGAAAATGGGTGAAATAGGTCTATAACCAGGTCCACATGACTTAGAACGGTAACTTTCACAAAAACTAAAAAAAAGCTGACCTATGTTACAAATGAGGAAAAATTATTAAAATTTGTTACACATCATACACCCAAAAAATAAATAAAGCCAAGTAAAACTAAAAAAATGGGCTATGCCACTCCCACTTTTGGGTGAATGCGTACATCTTGATAACAACTTTGTACACATATGTATTGCTCTTCCCCTCATTCAGACCCGACTTAAATGTTATTGAGATCGCTTGACAATCAAGCCCACTTTTTATATGAATCCCAAACTAAATTTTAATCAGCAATTCCCAGCCCAAATTAAATTTCACTAAAATGTGTGTGGGTATACAGAGTTCAGTTCGGACCGAAGTTGCCTTTCCTTACGTGCCTAGCTACAACAACTTTTTCCAAACTTTTATTCTAAAACCGGTGATTAAAAATTGTGGTAATTACAAATTGCGAAATTGTTGACAAGTCTCCAACTTTGAACTGTTTACCCGCAAAAAGTGAAACGTTGTTCACAGTCATCATAGACATCCCGATCACACGAGCAACGGTTATTGTTGGTCAAAAACTTTTGCTTTACAATTACTCGTCTAGTTGCAGCTGTTGATGATTTCTGATTGTATATGTGTAAGTACATATGAGAGTGGGAACAAATTGACAAAGCATAAGCTAGCAACAGTTGGCAAGCTGCTTTATCGTAGAATGAGTGAAACTTATAATTATAGCATCCAGTTACATGGAAAAGTTTCAGACGAATTACTAGACACGAGTAAAATTAAAAGAAAAATGTCACTATGAGCGTTTGATTGATATATTTATATGTAGTCTCTCCTGGCACTGGATGGATATTCGAAAAAAATAACCTTACTTTGCTCAACTCGGCCAGTTGTAATTGTTTTTAATAGAATTACAGTAAAAGCTCTAATGATGATGTGCGCTCGTGTGAGCGCAAATATTAGAGGATTTGTTTGAAATCTAATTGCGAACGAATGGTTACGCATTTTTTTTTGATACTACAGCACATGGCCGCAACATTTTACCATTTTTTAGGTAGCCTAGTGATTCTGCACCGAAAGAAATTCTCATTATTTTACGGTCCCAAAGGCGACTCAATTTTCGGCATGGTCGCATAAGCGAAAGCATTACCCAATCAGCCCATGCGTAATTGATCGGAACAGGTGGAAGTCGGGGGAAAAGCAATGTGTAGGATAAACGCAGAATGCGCTAAGACTTTCTATTTCTATATTATCAGGTAGGTCTTAAGATCTGAGCTGCATTGCCCGAGCATCGCTGTGCTAGAAAATCACTTCACCGTGCCTTCTTTCACATTTTGACAACGTTTCGTCTCAATATTCGGCAAAATGCTTTACTTGTGTTCGGTAGTGAGCTCATGTGCCAAGCTAGTGCCGCCAAACATTTGCCCTGAGTTTAAGCCATGGTTTTACTATCCATGTTGATGTGTCCGCTCGACACAGCTAAAATTAGCGTAGCCTTAGCACATTGAGATATAACTTTTTCTAGGCATGCAGACACATGACTTTTGACTTTTGCAGAAGTTATCTAAATGAAGAAGATGAAGAGACGATCTCGCACCATCTTTTGCTATACGAAGATTCTCCACTTTGGGTTGACGATTTTTTAATGACTTGGAAGACTGTGGAAATCAGGGAACTGCTAAAATTTTTGAAAAGTTTCCAATTGGGTTTAGCGAGATCAGGACAAGTTCTTATGTAGTATCACAATGAGCTATAAGCCTTAGTGTGTCTCATAGTGGACAGCCGCTACCTAACCTAACTTATGCCCGCTCGATTTTCGATCATGGGATGCGAAAAGGCTCATCTGGATACCTGGTTATAGCGACATTGCAGGAAACTCCGAGGCGGATGAACTGGCTAGACAGAGAACCTCTGAGGTAGTTACCCCGCGAAACGATAGGATTGGAATCCCTTTGACTACCTACGATCTGCTCCTGGAAAAGTGGGCTACTCGTCAACCCAGCGAACGCTAGGCAAGTGCACAAACTTGTAAGCGCATGAAATCTTTCTGGTCATCAGTGGATCGGATGGGGCCGAGGGATTTTCTGAAGTTAACAAAATCTCAGCTCACAACGTTCGTGGTTTCCCTTACAGGACATTGGCCGCGTAGTATACATGCTATGAGCCCTTTTTGCGTCAGTGGTATGGAGGATGAGGTGGAATGATTTCAGCACTTTTTCCTTAGATTTGAGTATCTTGACTCTCAACTCCTTGCTATGCTTGCTGATATAGCACAAGATAAGAGCCAGCCTTCTTATCTCCTTTCCATCATCAGCTATACGAAGTAATAATAAAAATACCAAAGAAAGGTGATCTAAGCTTGAGCTCAAATTACAGAGATATTATGCTACTACCAATTCGCGCAAGCAGCAAGCGGGCTTTAGAGCTCATGCATCGACCAAATCAATACTCTGCGGATTCTAATTGAGCAAACGAGTGGCAAACTCTGCCACAATTGGCTTTTATTGGCTTTCGTACAGCTTGCGACAGCATCCAACGCAACTGCATCTAGAAAGCACTTGCAGATTGTAAAAACCCACCAAAGCTTATTGCTTTGATTAAAGTCCATTACTAAACTTTTAACTATAGAGTGCTACACAACAGCCGCTTATCAGAGCCATTCAAAAGCAACGCAGACGTTAGGCAAAACTACCTAATGTCGCCATACTTTTCCCGCTAGTCCTCGACAATGTTCTGCATAAATCTCTCGTTGGCAAACTTCGCGGCATCCAATGGACTTTCTTGGAGCATCTCGAAGAAACAAAGAAGACTTAGTGACCTAGCAAGCGAAGCCGCACTATATGGATTGAAAATAAGCATTCAAAAGACAAAAGCAATTGAAATAAATGCCAATATATCCTCAAGTTTTGTTATTGAAGGAAAGAAAATTTAACTTGTCGACTCCTTTCAATTGAAAAAGAGATTACGATGGTTAGTAGGGCAAAGAAAGACATACATTGAATCCAGATTGGCCAAAAGCGCTGGAGTATTCGCCAGCTTACAAAAAATCTGGAACTCAACCACTTTACCTGTAAAGACAAAATTGAGCTTGTACAAATCCAATGACCTCACAGTTTTTTATATGGTTGTGAGACATGGCTAGTTAGCGGCAGCCTTACAAGCCTTTATAAATAGACGACTTCGCCGCATTCTTAAAATTTGGTGGCCCACCACTATAAAAAGTCGTAAATGGGGTTGGATCGAGCACACTTAACGGAAATCTTCCGGCAAATCTGTCGCTGCGCACTTGACTGGAATCCCCAGGGCAGCCGAAAAATTGGGAAAGCCTAAAACGTCATGGTTTCGCACTGTTTTGAAGAAAGCAGAGAAAGCTGAAAAATCGTGGCTGGAGGTAAAGAAGTTAGCAAAAAATCGAACTCGGTTCAGATGTTTTACCGCGACCCTATGCTCCCCCAGGAGTTAGAGGAAAAATGATGGTGATGATGAATTATTTTCGCCCGACCAATATTTTTCATGTCCATTCTTTATATTTAGGTGTTACCTTGACTGCAAATGGCGTACGGAGCCTCTGTATATAACTTTTGGGTTTTATTATTATTATTATTATTATTATTTATTAGAATAATTTAAAATATTACACTAACTTAAAAACAAAAAAAAAAAGAGCACACTAGCTACTTGGGCCTTCGGTGCAAGTTCCAAGCATTGAAGTTGAAAAATTTGGCAACAATTCGTGATTTCTTAATACTTTTGAAATTCATATTTCTACTCTCAGACACTTCAAAAGAAGGCATAAGTGTGATTTCTTTTCGTGCCTTACCCTGCATACTACCCGCACGTGAATATTTTCAACTGTAATAAAAAACTTATTATATGTCGCACAAAATTTTTAAAATCCTGTACTAAAACACCGAGACCTATTCGCACTTTGAATTTTAAGTCAAGAATTGCCTCAACAAAATACATGAATTTCAAATAAAAAAGCTTCTACACTCTCTGCGCCGTAAAAACTAGTTATATACCATACAACTTCTAATGCATTCCCTAACTCATTCAGTTAAGAAAAGAAAATATATATAAATATAAATAAAAATGATGATGAAAACTTATGCTGCAATAAAATGCAATCATAATTTCTCTAAGCACAGGTACTATACCTTCCTTAGGTGATGTTGCTGTCGCTTGCTTGCTACTTTCAAAGACGTACAAATGTATGGGTGCAGATACTTTCAAAGTATTTTTGTGTATCGTCCCAAACACGCTTCCTTTTTAGCGATAATGGCACAATTTTATTTGCAGCGCAAATAACGAAAGTTTTATTAGATTTCACAAAAGCACAGTAAATTGAATGGTTAGAAACATGCAATCGTTGGAACGGAAGCAAGTAGAATGGAAAGAAATAGACTACAATTTTCAGCGACCGAGTTGAATTGTAAAGGTGTATTGAGGTAAATCAGATGAGTGTAGCGGCAAAAGCTTAGACGCAAACAAATTATGCCCAAAGATATATGTACAAAAATGTCCAACAATATGGAAATTATAGGCAGTAACTGCGTGGAACACAAACGAAAAAACAAACAAAAACCTACATGTGCTTATGCTCGAAAGTAGGATAGGTCAATTAAGCAGGCAACTAATAACAATAATAGTTTGCTGAATGTAGACTTGCGGGGTTTTAGGGGACGCCTCAATCGCTATTGAAACTAGTTCCTCCTACCACACACAATGACGCTCACCTGCGGCACTCACCAAGAAATGGGGAAACTAACAAAGAAATTAGTAAAAGTTCCGCAACTGCAGTTGGCAGCATAAAACTAGCCTAACAGTAGTCATAAGCTCCTAAACAACGTTAGAAAGTTGTTTATTATACGCTTTAATGCGAAAATTGAATATCTCTTACTGCGACGGCTTCAGATTCAAACACAAATCGGCAATTTCAAAGGCAGTAATGATGCAGCCCTATTAGCTTTGGCGTTTGTGTTGTATGCAAATATTTGTATATATGCGTCTCGCTTTACTTACACAAGCACATATTTTACATACGCTCATACATGTATGTATGTGTGCAAAAAGAAATATGGAAAAGGTTCGCGTATATGTATGTACACGAGTCTCTCGCGCTGATATCAGCTATGTCAGTATGTGTTGACACAAATGTCGCATTACTATATAACCAGAGGATGATATCCAATATTTATTGCGATTGGAAAGTCAAAAGAAAAAGGCTGCCATAAATAAAATCAGATACGTAATTTGACACTGAGTGGCAGTTGCCAAAATTACATGCAAAACATTCGCCAAACGTGTTTTTGCTTGCGTGAAAATGGAAACGTCTTTCAATTTTAATAAAACGTCAAGACATTTTATGCATGCAGTTACATAACTTAGCACAACTTACAAAACAAGGACGTTTATTAAAATACGTTAATTCTTCTTCTTTAACCTATCCCTATCCTATGAAAGGTAAGCTCGCTCGAGTGCCTTAAGATTAAAAGGTATATCTGAACTTAAAAGTGGGGACATGAAAGGACATTTAAAGATCTTATAAGACTTCCTACAGTCCCATTCTTCATAGGGATGATATACTATCACCCAAACCAATACTCTTCAGGAACTTCCAAGTTATAATTAATGAACGAACAGACTGGAGAACTAACTCTATCACTTCCAAACCTGGCTCCCAGCTATGGTTTACTGATGGGTCCAAATTGGAAAATGGTAGAACAGGGGCAGGAATCAATAGGCCTAAATTCAAAAAATCGATTCCTATGGGATTCTACCCAACAATATTCCAGGCAGAAATACATGCCATCGAAATATGTGTGAGAGAATGCCTTAGCAGGAAAACGAGAGGTACTCACATCTACATACTTTCAGATAGCCAAGCGGCTCTAAAAGCCCTTCTATCAACAACTATCACCTCCAAATTTGTAAATTATTGCCTAAACCTTCTCAACACGTTAGGGAACCTCAACATAGTAATACTAGGCTGGATTCCGGGACATGAAGACCATGAGGGAAATGAAATGGCTGATGACCTTGCAAAACAAGGAGCAAATATGCAACTTATTGGTCCTGAGCCTTTCTGTGGACTCACAAAAGGCCACATTAATGAGTTTCTTAGGAAATGGGAAGAAAGAAAATTTGATGCACACTGGCAAAACTGTGCCGGTCAGCGTCAAGTCAAACTATTCCTAAGTCCCAACAAAGGAATATCTGACAAATTTCTCTCACTAAACAGAGTAGATCTGCGTCTTTTAATAGGATATCTTACAGGTCACTGCAGCCTGAGGTATCATCTAAATAATATTGGTCTATCTGAGAACAATGTCTGCCGCTTTTGCGAAATGGACATAGAAAGCTCAGAACATGTGCTTTGTGAATGTCCTGTATTGGGCAGACAGAGACTTCATCACCTGGGTAGTATCGTAGTATCTCCATGCAATCTTTGGAACAACAAACCCAAAATTGTGCTAAAATTTTTAAAAAGCCTAAAACTCTAGGGTTACAAAAATAGGCCTTTCACAATAGATCAGCTCTGGTTGCAGTGCGTAATGGCCTTCTAATAATAATAATAATAGTCCTATCCTATTTCGGGTCGACTCTCCTTGTGCGAAGTCTCCAGGCCACGCAGCCATGTATCGTCTCTTCGCTGACATTTCTGCACCGCCTGTCGTTTTGAATGGTGTTGTTAGTGGTCTATCTGGCCCTCTTTTCGCTACCTACATCCGCAACACTTGCCTCACTGCGCGATCCGCTAAAACTCTCTAATGAAGCGGACATTTCAGGCAGTTCTTACTGCATGCAATTCTGCGAGCGCGAATCGACCCAAATACATATACATCCTGCCAATAACTGTCGCCTCAGCAGTATTTTGCAGAAAATTATGGAGCATGATTCATGCTTAGCACTAGATATTAAAATTCTTAGCATACTTGCATACTTGATCGTTTTTTGCTCCTTCAAAGTGCTAGTTGCACCAAATTTCGTCTATCCTAAAACATGTTCGGTTCTCTTTTTGAAGCTCACTAAAATTTTGACTGTTCACGAACGAAACAAAAATTTTGTGTTTTAGTCATTTCGATCGTTTTTATGCGCAATATGAAGTTTTTTTTTGATGTGCATGAATACGCTCAGAAACTGATTCTGTCACTTTTTGTTTCATGCCTACTGCATAATTCGAGCGCTGTCTCGAGCGAATGCTAGTCGCGTGCAAAGCATGCGGCTACGGCGGCCGCTATAAAAATTATACTGTCTCAAAAATGTTTTGAACTTTATTTTATGTTCGTACTCAGGAAATATTATACGAGTATATTGACTGAATTATTTTGCAGCAGTAAACTCGCATTGACGAGCTCAGAGCAGCACTTAAGACCTCACGTAATAAATTTTCCCGTTTATTGTTTGTGCTGCAGTCGAAACACATATTTTTATATTTTATCCAACTGAACCTGTGCAGTTATTGCCCCACTTACACACAAAAAAGGTAAGGTTACATAAAGCAAGCATTCAAATCTATCATTCAGGAAGTATAAATACTTGCGTAAAATACTGGAACCTTTTCGTATTACCAACGCATGGCTTTACTTATTTTGCAATACAAGCCCCCACCAGTACCAAACACAAATTGCAAATGCGAATCATACGATATGTATCCGTTATATCAATGTGGCCCAAAAACATTAATTTTTGTGCATACGTGAAAAGTGAAGACGGAAGTAAAAATGGCAAAAGCGCCCTTGACCTACTGAATCTGCTACGTGCAACCATATCAACAAAAAATAACTAATAAAAATACAAAGATAATGTCGAATAAAAAAGAGAAAATAAAAATGTATGTAGTAAAATGCTGTGAATCGCATAAAGAAGACAGTTATCTTGACAGTGTGCAATATAATAGATATTTACTTTTTTCACTGGTAGCAATGCTGTTACGAACACCGCGGCGTATACGCAATATTAAATTGGTTTGGAATCTTTTTTGTTTTATTCCAAATAATGCAATGAGTCGAGTTGAAATAAAAGTAAATTATATGGTATTATAATTTGGTTGCAGTTTCAATTTTCAGTATAGTAATATTAGTAATAATAACGTAAATGACTTAATTAAATGAATTAGATATCAAAAATGCTTACATATCATACGAGTAGTAGCACCCCAAGATGCTTCACAAGGAATTGAACGGAATTTTTTATTTTTTTTATTTTTTTTAGATACATATTTCTATTTACTGAATCGCTTATAGTATATTTTAAATATTAATATAATTTGACTGCAATTGAATGTGCTTTTTTTGATCTACGTATCTTCATCACGTTCTAAACGTGATATGCCGATTGTATGTGCGCGGGGGCTGTAAGAAGAGGGTTGAGTCGGCTTGCAATTTTTTCACATATTTTTCTTTGTTACTTTGAATTTCCTCATCGACTGTGGGTCAGTATCTTTGAAAATACTTGTGCGGCTGATTCTAAGTTCCTTTGGGATGTCCCCTTTCTATAATATCCATGATAATATAATAGGCAGTGCCCGAAATTTGTACCAATAGATCTTTGTAAGCTAGTTTTAATGCAGATTTCTGGTTGATTAACCTATGCACTCGTAAATTCCTATATGGAATATTTGTGCGGTGCCCATTCACTCAAAAGGCAAATTGTATGAAACTGCTGAGAAAGGTCCAAAGAACTGCATTTCTACGCATTACCGGCGCTTTAAGTACTACCCCAAATAAAGCCCGCAAGGTGCTAATCCAGTTGCCTGCTCAAAATTTGGTAGAAAAACATGTGTCCACCGCTTCAGCGCTCAGACTTCATAGTATGGCGCTATGGAAGACCCGGCGGTTCGGGCACGCTTCTATACTAAATACTATGAATAGTTATAATCAAACCATGGAGAAGAAGGGAAATAAATTTTAACTTGCATGGATCTAAGAATGGGGATCCAAGTCTCTTCCAAAGAACTAGGACTGGAATTATCTGTCCAACTTCCGGACTACTGTAGCATCTACCAGGCAGAAGCCTTAGCCAGAAGGGGTACTAATTATCCACAGCTTGAAAACAGAAGTAATACGAGTATTATGATACGGAGCGAAGAAAATACTTGTGTTACATGCAGGCTTATTTGGCCGCTGGCTGTGAAACATGAGAGTAAGTAAGCACTTTATTTCTCTGGGTTCAAGAGTCCAGATACCATGGAACTGAACGCCGTTACACCGTATATAGGAGAGTGCATACAAACACGCGATAGTATGCCGCTTTATTTACACTTGTGTGTGTAGGAGTACAGATACTGAGGAATTGAGTTCTGATAAATTCTGAGATGCGAGCGTCGTAAAAATAATATATCGTGAGCTAATTCTTTCTTATCTGCGTGTTGAAGGCTACATATCAAGGAGTTGCAGTAAAATAGTTAATCGTGAGTTATTTGCTTTATAGTTTTAAGCTAACCTATGGTACCTATCAGTAGCACGTGTTTCCTGTTAGCCAAAACTCAAAGGTCAGGAAAATTGCTCAACCTAGCAAGAGAGAACATCTCGAAGGCTGTGGCTTATGCCACCGGTTATTGGCTGTAAGGTAGGCACTCTTCTAGGCTAGGAGTACTTTCCCATGACTACTGCAGAAATGGTAGATACGAGGGAAAGGAAGAAACAGTAGAACACTTCCTCTGTAATTGTCCAACCTTAGCTAGGAGTAGAGCTCTGGTCTCTCTGGCTATGGCAGAAAAAAACTGAATCCTTAGTACTCAATATGGCGGAGCAAATTTTAAGATCATCAGCGTAAAGAAGAAACTTAAGAAAACTAAAGGCATGACCTTACATCGTACAAAGAGAAGAGAAGTAAGCCGATGGAAAGTTGTATTTTCCTGTAACTAAGCAGGTCCTGCCTGTTAAATGTAATGCTATCCGTGTTACGAAGGTGAAATGGAATCTGGAATAGCTAATTTACTTAGAGAAGTCCTATTATGAGAGACCTTATCAACAGTCTTCGAAAAGTTATTTTACATGGCACCTACTTCATAACCAGCCTTAAATCAATCGATAAAGTCCTCAGAAATAATTTACAAGGTTTGAAACCGTAGATCTTTCACTAACAATGCCATGTTGATTTGGACGTATGAGGCCAGACACAGCAAACACCAGCTTTGTCTTAGCAACTTACTTACTTAGCTGGCAACTGCAACCGATAGTCGGTCTTGGTCGCTACCAAAATGTTGCGCCAATCGCCAGTGCAATGCTAGTGACGGAGATGTGGATGTTGGTAGCACAAATAAGTTTCCCCATTATCAAATTGAAAAAGTCGCATGATAAGGAATCACCTTGTCTGGCACTCCGTTCCGTTTCAGATGGCTCGGAAAGATCTACGAACGTTCTCACTGCACTGGTCGTGTCTTAACAACAGTCCCAAATATTCTCGGCAATGTTATATGTTATAGTTTGTGACACCTTTCTTATTCCCAGCGTTAAATATTGGAGTTATGTGAACTACAAGGTGAAGTCCAAAATAAACAAGACTGAGCTAAAATAGAAACGTTAGGAGCTTTGTTCTGATAACTTCGAGTTTATTTATTCAAAATAGTCTCCTCTGGCCTCAATACACTATTTTGACCGATTTAAAAGCTTTTCGAAAAAGTGTTTCAGGTCAATGACCAGAATGCCTTTCAGGATGTCGATACAAGCCTTCTGGATGACCTCTACGGACGTAAAACGTTTTTCTTTAATGGCCAAATGAAATTTTTCGAATAGATAGAAGTCACAGAGATTCATATCAGGTGAATATGGTGAGTTGTTGATGGTTAAAATGCGATTTCTAGTCAAAAAATCAGTCACAAGAGTGGCTCGATAAGATGGTGCATTGTCATGTAATAAGCGCCAGCTTCCTCTTTCGGGGTATTCAAGGTGAATTCGACGAATGCTATGTAACACTTCAAAATACCAAGATAGAAAATTACATTGACGGTGTGGCCCATTGGCACGAACTCCTTGTGGACAATTCCCTTAGAATCGTAAAAACAAATTAGCATTTGTTGAGCACAGGTTTTTTGAAACCTTTTCATGACGCGAGTCTTATTTTTTTGGACTTCACCTTGTATTTTCCAATCCGGTAGAATTAATCCAGCAGAGAACGATTAAAACTTTACATTAACGGCTTTGTAAGCGGGAAGCAGTTTTTGAAGAGAACAGAAGATATGCATTTGATCTTCTAAGTACATTTTCAAATTCTGTAATATTTACGCACATATAATTTTGTACTCGTATGTTTGTGCATATACTCGTACACAAACCCACAACCATTTGGCCTAAGTCAGGTGTCTGTTACTTTCTACCTTTTCTGAAAGTTTTATTGCACCCGTTTCGTTGTAGGTGAGAACTAATTGTATGCGGTCTGAAACTCAAGGTCATTGAAGTACTCCAACATAATCAAACAACTAATTCGAAAAACTTTTAGCTGGTGAAATTCTTACCAAACAATTGACTGGCGTATACAGCTTAACTGAGCATTAATTTCCACATTTTTCGCATTTTCTTTTTTAACTTAACTTTCTTTTGCCTGCTTGTGTATGTTTTTGTGGCTGTGCACCTGTGTTGTAGATATTGATTCTTTGGCACTTTTCACTGTGTTACTGTGTTGGCGTGCAAATACCAATCAGATACTAATTTAAATAGGTTTAACCAATTTACATGCAAATTACATGCACTCGCACCACTCATTCGAGAGCATTCTTCTGTATTTGACTACGAGTATAATATTTTATTCAATAATACAATTAGATGTAGTTATGTAAAAAAAATTGTGCTAATCTTTCATACCTTTTTCCAATTTATATTTATATTTATGTATTTAAAACACATATATACCTACAAAAAAATTAAAAACGATGTTTAGGCGGTTGATTTTTAAGCTTTTAATTTAACTTCTTTTGCATACAAAAATGCACAAAAAAAACTTTTAATTTGATATTTAGGCTTTTTATTTAACTTCCTTTACATACAAATTTAAAAAAAAAATTAATAGTTTTAAAAATGGCGCTGAAGTTGACTCTCCCATAAATTGGACCTAGACGGTGTTGCCCATTTTGGTTCTTCTATTTATCTCAAACACAAAAATCAAAAAAATTATTAATCACTATGACTGTAGCTACGTCGCGTACTAGAATAAAAAAAAAAATTGTCAAAATAGCAAGGTTTTGAATTGGACACTCCAAAAATCGGTTTTTTCTTTTAGTTTTTTAATCAAAAAAATACGAAATTATTGAAATAATAATATGATTCTAGTACGGGCGATAGCCATTGATGTTGTGAACAACATATTAAAATTTCAGAAAATTCGATTGAATAGTTTTTGTTTTGACAACACCAGGCCGAAAAATGTACTTTTGAGATAACTGAGTTTAAAGTTTTGATAGTGACCGCGTGACGTATCTGACCGAAAATACGTAGAATATCCTTCCAAAAATTTCACAGTATATTCTTAAAAGCCTTAAAAAAATACTTCGAAATATCAAAAAAAAAAAAATCGATTTTTTGAAAATTCTAGACCACCGGGACCCCTAAAACTACGTAGATCGTTTTAAGAAGGTAGCCCCTCCCCATTGAGACATTTTGGAAATTTCCCATGTCTTCAAAGAAATAATCGCCAAGACACGGCTTCGTTTTAGTGCAAAATATTCACAAACAAGCTGTTGTACCGACTCAATTTCTTTTGCACCTTCACAGCTCCTGCAGAAGTCATTATGAGGTGCACTCATTATACTGGCAAGGGTGCTAATAGCGCATTGGCCCGTTCTAACACCTGTGAGGGCGCTGGTAGTTGATCTCTTGAATCCAGACATTTTGTACCTTTCAGATTCAGTTTTGGCCAGTGCGCTTTGGAGACCTGGCAATTAGTAGTCAGAGACCACCTTCTATTGGTTTCCGCGATTACGCTCATGTCAATCACAGTATATAATTCGTTTAAAGGAATGCTTATGTTCTCTAACACTCGCTGAAGGTCAAGCTCAGGGCCTTCCCTTGCACACTCATCCACCTTTTCATTTACCTCCACTCCAGAGTGACCGGGGACCGGTGACAAAATGTGGTGCCATAAAAAAAATGGTAAGATTTCCCAGAGGTATGTAAGTCCATTAGTCTTATCCTTGTTACTGCTTTGTCTATAACCTAGATCTCAGCTTGGTAGACGCTACTCCGCCTTAGGAGTCTAAAGAAGCAATTGAAAGATAACTGCTCCGAGTACACTCCCGATCCAGTGCCATTGTCCATCTTTGAGCCGTCAGTATATATGGTGATCAACTGATTTGGCTCTGGTCTACCAATCATTTCTGTCAAGCTAATGGTTGGACTTTTATGAGATTCTTTAGTTAGGTTTGTGCCTGCCCATAAAATGGGTCTGATGATTGTATTGTACACTCAGTCGTATATACATAGGTATATGGTTTAAGGCCCCGTTTATGCCAAATACTCTCTTGCACATATGTAAAAAGGACATTAGAAGCTTTCTTCATCCTTTTTTTGGCGTTCTACTTTCAAGAAAGCTTTGAGTCCAGAATTATGTCAAGAAGCTTGCTTCGTTCGGTAAAGTAGCGTTACCCCATCTATGAACGGTAACTGAAAACTGGGTATCGTATATCTTCTAGTAAACAGAACTAGTTCGGCCCTGGTTGGGTTAACCATTAGACCGTTTTAGATCGCCCACTTGGAGAGTTCCTTAAACGCTGATAGTCGGGAGAAACTTCCCTGTCATCAGCATGACTACATCGTCTGCATAAGCAACTATCTTGATCCCTTTCTTGCACATGTTAATAGGCAATTCATTCAAGGCTAAGTTCCACAGTAACGGCAAAAAAACCCCTTGGATTCTTGACATCCAAAAAAGTGTGTTTGCATAAGATACTCGAATCTTTCCTGCCCTGTTTCTGGGAAGCTGCCATCCGGTCTTTTCAAAAAGAGAGAGAGAGATATGTTCTCAGTTTGGAAAACTCAAAAGTCAATACATAATGTCTTCCTCTAAGAATTTCTGACAAAACAAAACGCTCAATAAAAACAACCAAATAAGAAAAGTTGCACTTCTACGACTTTGCATTCGAATATCTCGAAATGGGTCATGAATACACAGATTAGATTTGTTTGGATTAAATTTGATTATTACCCTATGAAAATATGCTTAAGTAATGTGATTTCAATTGACTTTTTTTTTTTGTTTACGAAAATATCCTATTTTGGATATAAAATACACCTCTTTATCAATCAAATGTGATTGCACAAAATAGTTGACATTTTTTAAGCCAGCCCAATTAATGCGACTTTTCGCTATATGCAAACACACCCCGGACAATTTGATTGCGTTTTCTAAGTTTCAACTGTATATATAAAAAATTCTAGGAAAGATGAGGATTAATTGAGCTTAGAACGAAAATTGCTGAGGTCAAAAATGTGGTTTCTTCAAAAGTAGTTTTTGTTGAAATTTTTGTAGAGTTAGAAAAAGTCATTTTGGTGAAGATTTGTTGGCTTCGTTTTAATTTGCATAAAGCTTGCAACTTAGATTTATATAGTTTTTGTAGGAGAATGAGCTATATTTTTATGAAAAAATATTAAAATGAAATGGGAAATTAAAAAATTATCATAACTTATAAATAAGTCCCTGTACTCAACATTTTCTCCAAAGTGCATATAGTAAATATTTCCATAATCAACTGTTTCACTTCAAAACAATTGCTTAATTTGTATGCATATATTTAGTACTTTTTGTACCCCTATACATAATAATAAATTACAGTAATAATTATTTTACTTGTGTTTGCTTTACGATTGTCGCTTCTTAAGCATTTAATCCTGGAAACACTTTGCCACAACGATGTTTCTCTCTCTCTGTCTCTCTGTTCCAGCGCGACGTAATTGCCAAACGTGTTAGTAGTGTGAGTGAGAAACCAAAATCAAGTACGCAGCAATTCTTGTGGCCAATGTACGCTTAAGTGTTTTTATTGTTTTGTTTTGTTTTGCACATAATTATGTGGGTATAGCAAAAGCGCCCAGTGTGAAGTACTTAAAGTCGGTTGCTTACAATTTACACACCTGCATTTTAGTTCTATGGATTTATTCAGTGGCTCAATGAGAGTAAAGTTGTCTGCTTTAACGGCAATCCCTCCCAACTTCTTTATGTATAAGTGTATAATTCGGCTTCTTCACAAAGGCATTGTATTTGTATTATATGCATACATTAAAATTCAATTAATATATTTTCCCCTAAAAGCATCTGACTTTGTGCTTTAATTGGATAAGTTTAAGTAGCATTTTCTTTCAGGCAACCAACGCCCCAACAATCTACTGTATATACAAACCGGTGCGAGAGGTATCAAATATGACTAGGCAAGAATTTGTGCCCTATACCGAAAGTGCGTAAAGCTCTTCAAGTTTTTGCAAAAGCATTTCAGCTATAAAAGTCGAAATATGCAAATAGAAAATAGCCGATTAGAACTTGAATTATCCGCACGACTGCAATGATAAAAATCGGCATAAATATGTAAATATGTACAATTCATAATTTTCGCATGCAATTAATTTGCCAAGGACAACATTGTCGATTTGCGGTATTTGCGTGAGAATACAACATAACGCAGCAATACTTGATTATTACTCCCACCAATCGCTTGTCAGAAATGTAAATCAGTTGTGGTGCTTTGACTCCCAATTTTTACTTGAGGTACCAGCTATCAAATAGTTACTAAAAGCTGTTGGCAATGGAATATTTAATAATAATACTGTTCACATGCCAGTCCTACTCGACGAGTTACTTGATTTTATCACTGGATTGCTGGGTTTGCCATAACTGAATCGGTGGAATATTGGCAATAGAGAAATATTTGCGGAGACATGTATATGCCTTTAACCGAATTAGTCTAGGTGAGCAGCTTTGGAACCAAGGAAACTTTAAACGACTTTTAGGGATTTATTTTCAAAACATGGAATTTTGGCCTTTTATTTTTCTTTTAAAGCATAATACTTTTCGACCTTTTTCGAGGTTCCACTTTGGTTATAGGATGACTGTATCGAATTTTATTTTTTTTATCTTTATTTTGAAATGCTGTCACAACTGAGTTCTCCAAACACTAAGCTGGAAAAATAATTTTTTTAAGCGTAACGTAACCTGTAAATTGCCGTAAAGAATTATTTAATGCAATAAATCGGGAAACATATAAAGTCTCAGCTGGGCACCAATTAGTAACTCTTTCAGCACGAATACAAAAAGTAAAACCCCACGCTTCCGCTATCACACTGCCAACCTCGATTACAACTTGGATGAACCGATGTTTTGTACGATTAAGCATGGGTCGTACCCTTTTAACACACGAATACCATTTGACAAAAACTTCGCAGCCGACATGTACCTTTTGCAAGACAAACCATTTAAACACGCGTCACATCCTATTATTATACTGTCCCTCTCTCTCCGCTTTACGAACTGCTACATTTGAGAACGCAGATCCAATCAATATTCTCTCCATCCCTTCGGAAGCAAATATAATACATTGTAAAAATGTTAAATTTTCTTCAAGTTATAAATATTTATTTAGACTTATAATTTATATTTACTCTCATTTTACTAAGCCGATAATCCTAGTAGCTAGTGCGATTACATTAGACTTCTGTAATTTAAACTATATTTGAATAAATAACAATAATAAAGTTTCATAGTTTCATATAAATTAAACTTTTTTAAATTTCACCAAATTTTCTTCGTTCCAGATTTGCGAACTGCATTCGATCTCTTAGACAGAAATCGGGATGGTCGCGTCACAGCAAATGAGTTGCAATTTATGTTGAAAAATCTTGGCATAAATGTGCGAGACGAAATCATACACGACCTCATACGAGAAGCAAGTCATTCGGGTAAGTAGAAAAATGAATATTGAAAAAAAAGCAATTATGCAGCAGGTGTGGTGTCAGGTGTTGATCAACAAAATGTTAATGACAAAAATTATAGCTGAATAATAAACAATGCGTACTTTAAAATTTTATTCTAATAAGCAATGAACAGAAATGCATTTATGGAAATGCAAAATATTACACTATCTATAGTACAGGGTGTCAAATTTCAACTTTTTTTTGTAACATGAGATATCGCACACTCTGTTCAGATGAAATAAATCCTACTATCTACAAAATAGTAAATTCTGTTGTCCTGGTAGAAAACTCAAAGTGCCAACTGCACTGTTGTCATGTGCAATAGTCTTTAGGTGCGTAGCAAATCAAATAATAGCTCACGTTTTCTCGTAAATAATAGCAATGCAGTTATGAACACAACACAGAAATTACCTTAATCAAATGGCGGCAGTCTAACTATGCTCATTATCAATTAAAGTGCAGTGGCCAGACATGCTGCTAGCAAATAATTCATACAACACGACCACCGCCCACGCGTTCTCACAGTTCCTATTGCAATAAATATTTCTGTGCTTATTTGCCCTGTAGGGAAAAATACTGGTTGTATACTTAAATATTACCAGTTCACTTTCAAGCTCAACCAGTTCCTGTTCTATCTCTATCCACGTTAGCAAGTGGTATTTTCAATACGGCCATATGAATTGTCAATTGTCCTGTTATGGAATAGTGAGATACCAGTTCGAGCAATCAAAAAAAAATGTAGTCCAATACGTCTTTAAAATACCCAGTTTAAGACCAGTCAAAATATATGAAACATCCATTCCGTTTCAACACTCTTATATTAAAAGTGTGTACGAATAAGTTTCTTCGTAAATTTAAATTAATTTCCTTAGCCGTTCTTCGTCCATTGCAAAGCTAATGAATGAATTGCAGGATCTCTTTACATCATTGTTGTAGATTTTGAGAAGGCTTAGGATAAACTGCGACGCTCCTGGGACGCCCTTAATCGACAGGGATTACCAAATAAGATCTCTAGTATTATTCAAGCCCAATACACAGGGGAACTCTCTGCAATCTTGCAATAATCCATTTAGACGACCTTGACTACGCCGATGTCATCACACTCTTATCATGGCATGGCAGACACATGCAGAGCAAACTCAATGATCTAAGCTCCCAAGCCAAAAACGTTAGACTGCTAATCAATGTCGGGAAAACTAAGTCCATGGAAATCAACACCTTGCTACCAAAAAGGTTCACAATTTATGGAGAACCCATCAGTAATGTAAACAGCTTCGCCTATCGAGGAAGCCAAATTACCCTGGAACGGTGGAGCAAAAGACGATATCGATGGGAGACCCAAAAAAGCCAAAGCCGCATTTACAAGCCTCAAAAAGTTCTGGTTTTCCAAAAAACTGTTAACGCGTACCATACCACGAATTTTTAATTCGAATGTTAAATCCGTCCTACTTTATGGCTGTGAAACGTGGTTGATGTCTGTATCTGCAACGCGGAAGCTGCAGACTTTTTTGAACCGATGTCGAAGAACAATTCTCTGTATCTGGAGGTCCGACAATGGGATTCCAAACGAGTAACTTCTCAATCGAAACAGACAAAAACCAATTAACCTTGAAATACAAGAGCGCAAATGAAATTAGATTGGGCACACGTTGCGGAAGCCAGCGGGCAGCATAAGTAGAATGGCACTTTACTGTAACCCACAAGGATCGAGTCGCAAGGGACACCTTAAAAGATTTTGGCACGTAGCCGTAATGAACAATTTTTGAAAATTGACGAATCTCCCTCACGGATACAAATTAAGACGAAAATTAGAAGTAGACAACGTTGAAGAGCATTGGTTTCGCGCCCAAAGACGGCGCGATAGCAACTAATAACTGTTAAATTTCGGATTGACGTCAGCCGAATGGGTTGGTGCGTGACTATCATTTGGAAGTGCACAGGTTGGAAACCCCGAGCACGAAATACCAACTGATAGAAAAAGTTTTTTCTAATAGCGGTCAATCTCGGCAGTCAATGACAAACTTTCAAATGTATTTCTACCATGAAAATGCTGCTCATAAAAAACCATCAACCAACCAGAAATATAAATAAATTTTGGATTCATACTTTATGCGCCCGATTACTGGAATCATTTTTCCGCACTGAACTCTTTTACGAAAAACCTTTTTTTATGAAATTGGGATGCTTTTTTATACATTCCTTATTCCTTATTTTCTTACTCCACGTATTTTGAAGCAAAATACATATTTACATTTACCTTGATATTATGTATTATGTTCATTACCCAAAAAACCGCAAATAAATTAGTAAGTTCTTTGAGGCTCTAATTTCCGTGGGTCCCATTTATGTTATACTCCATTATTTAATCGGTGCTAAGCACGTTTTTAAGATGTTTGCTGATAGAATGCTGAAACAGACTCCTTATTGCAGAAATCTGTCAAAAGTAAACTTAATACTTTACACATCGAAGATAATACACACCATCATCGAAAGGGTTTTCCGGTACCAAGATCATCTTATCAATCTTATGGATATATCTCCTTTAACTTAATTTGACAAAACGGTTGTGTGGATATCTCGGCATATTCCAATTCTTTTGTTGAAGAATGGAAAGTAAGCCTCCCAGTGCTGTTCGAGGAGGTCTGTTTTGACATTGGTTGGTTGGTGAAAGTAGTGATTCATCCAGAATCAGACTAGCTCTTCCGCACCAATTTGTTTCCAAATCCTCGCTACTAACTTGTTTAACTATATCCTGTCTGTGCAGTTTAGGAACCTTATTAAGTTATGGACGTCTAAGCCAGACAGTTGTTGGAGACTCTCAAACAGTGGCTTGCCCACTGTTGACATTATCTCCCTTCAGAGGGCAGGACATTCACTGAGGAAATTGAAAATCGTTTCCGTTGTCTATGATTACTTACAACTGCGCCAGTGCATGTCGTGAGGGATGCCAATTTTGGCTGCTTATTCCCCGATAGCCCAAAAGCCAGTTATGACTGACATGAGTCTCCAGACGTTCCGTTATCTAAGAAATCTAAGATTTTCTTTCTAAGCGAGCGTTCCGTGATATGCGCAGATGAATTGTTGATTTTCTTCAGGAGACTCAGGACTATCTGTATTGGCATTCGAACGAAAACCTCATATTCTGAAAAAAAAAATGAGAAGAGCCTATGATGCCACTTGAGCATGCATTTTATTCTACTTGACTTAAAGACTGCAACATCTCATACTTTCTATGGATTAAACTCTTAGCATATACACTTCCCTTTTATTTTCTGTTTAGTCTTCTCAAATTCCTCTTACTACTAATTTTTGCTCAAACTTTTAATAACTCACATTTTTTACAACTTTGAAGCAAATTTCAGTTATCTTTTTTAATAGATATAATTTTTATAAATGATTATGTACTTTGAAACGTTTTTCAAATAAATTTATTCTTGAAAATCTGCTTATGCATAATAATCGCGAAGCATTGGTGCCTCCATAGTCCTAAACTTTCTTACCTAAAACAAAAATTCAACTCATGTGCAGCCAAATTCATCATTTTACTACTGGTATTATTATGAGCATGATTTCTTCTATTAAATACCAGTATCTGAGCTAAAATGTTTCCGTACTAGTTTGACTTTTCCCTGCAGGGAGTTTACACTTTAGTAGTCATACACTACTACATACATACATACAAATGCGTATCTGTATTTGCATTTTGAGGAGTGGTCTAGAGCATGCAATCACCGTGTGATATTGCGCCAAACATATTAAATTAAATAGTGCAACTTCCCAATAAACAAAAGTTCTAACAGTCAACATATGTACATATATATGTATGCCTATGCTTGTTTGAGAGTGCAGCTGTCACTTCACAGGCGGTCACATTCTCCTTGTGTTATCTTTTTCACTTTGCTACAGATTTTATGATGCAATTTGTTAGCATTTCATTTTTTGTGGCTGACAGTTTTGCAAGCATACAAGTACTCAGCAGGGGGGCGCGGTGCACAGGCACGAGTATGTACGTTCGTGTGCTGCTATTGCAGTCTCCGTGGCAACTGAAGCTCATAAATTTTAGTTAAATATTTATTTGCAAAATTTTCGCAAAAGTTTTATGTGTAATCATAAATGTTGTTTGCTTGTTAACGCTAGTTCACCAGATCTTCACACTCGTCAGAAAGTGATAATTAGTGTCACACTGTTGACTTATTGTAAGAGTACGAACTTTATTTAAACAATTAATTCTTCCCAAAGGCTTTTGGTCAGTTAAAAAGGCTTTTGGACAAAGTTAAATGTTGCGTGTACGAAGAAAATTTGAATTTAGTTACAAGTGTCCTGTAATTAATTTTAGTTATATTGTTGCTTTTTATTTTAAATGCTATGCGTGCTTACATGTCGTATGAGCAACATTAGGGTGCATCAATCTCCATGCAAAAACCAAAAAAAAAACTTCGATACTATTTTTGGAATTGTAAAATCTGTTATAGTTTTAGACTTCCATCAAAACATTTCGGAAGAATATTAAAATTGACGTGAGGTGGACAATAACAGAATTAATTTTTAAAAATATTTTTCCCGAAAATTTCCTCACATAATAGAAGAGTTTGAACTTAAGCATGAAAAATATTTAAAAACTTTTTGAGCGGCTTTTAACTTTGACTTTTTTTGGAAATACAGATTAAATAAAACATAAATAGCTCCGCAAAATCTTAACCAGCATCATTAGAAAGGTATTTTTTCACTCTTTTCACCGTTTCCATTAACGTCTCAATTTTTTTCGAAAATATCAACATTGATTCCTTTGTTAAAAAGGTGTATGTAGATCTTTTAAGTTTCTTGTATCATTTAAGCGATTTTTTTGGAAATATTTTTGAAAAATTATCTTATAAAAAATGAATATTTGTTTGTTTGTATGTATTTAAAAAACTGTCAAACCAATCATCGACTTGCAATCAACCATTCGTGCCTGAATACTGAAATTTAATACAAACATGGGAAACCATTTTTAAGAGTTGTGTTATTTAGCAGGCCGTTATTCAGCTCTAAGTGACTCTGACAGAATTCTTCAAAACAATTTTATTTGCTGATTTATCATTGTCTTGCTACAAATAAACACATTTCACCACATTAAAAAGTCGTAAAGTAGAATTAAATTCTTTTAACGGGAACAAAGCGAATGAATGATTTTACAGCACTCGGTTTTCAATGTTCTGTCTCACCAGCAGTATTTTTTTTATGTAATTCTTCTCGTTTCGTTTTGACTTTGCCTTCACATATTTATGCGCATTGATTAAGGACGCATAACATACTTTTTTTGTAAAATTTATAGTAACTATAGTCTCTTCTTCTTCAATGCTGTTACAGCTTCTGCAGTAGTCGTTTTGTGGAGCTTCCAGTCTGCTGGTAAGACTGCCTATAAGACAATTTCCTGTTAGAACCACAAAAAGATTTTTCACGTCCTTCCTGTTAAGTTTCAGTATTAAGTTTCGGTTTGTGCGGCCCATGCTCCATGCTGGTCACGTCATCCTACTTAATGCACAGGTGAGGGACTGAGTCCATAACACGTTGGTAGATTTTATGGTGTGTTTATCTATTAGTAACTTACAAGTTGCTAGATGTGTAGGTATGTTCGCTCCATCTGATTGGATCGGTAATGGGGGTACCCAACCGCGCTAGTTCATCTAATTTGAAGTTACCTTCTATATCTCTGTGACCCGGTACCCTGGGCAGATATTTTGTAAAGAACTGTGTTGGTTCTTTAAAAAATTCGATACATTCTTTTACTGTCTGCGAATTGATATTAGCTGATTGTAGTGATTTCAGGGCCCATTGGCTATCTGAATATGTATTTATTTCTTTTGTGTGAGGACATTTTTCTTTAAGACCAACAGGCTTTTCTGATAACCAGAATTTCAGCTTGAAATTGGCTACAGTGATCCGGTAGCCGGAAGGAAATGCTGCCACTCATTTTCTCAGAGTTAAAGTTTCCGCCTACGTTTTCATTGATCATTACGCCATTGTCCCAATCTTCTCTCATTGGGAAAGTTGTGGTAAAATATGTATTTAAGTGCAGCTCTGCTGAGTTACAAAATGTAGGCAAGTACGTGAGGGAATTGAATGATACAGCAAGCTGATGAGGTGCACGCATCTATGAAAACTCCTGACTTCTGGTCGCTTAAAAATATGTTTAATAATTTTTACTTCCGAACAAAAGACAAGACTGGGATAGCATTACAAATAAATATAAAAAATTGTATACATTGTTTATTAGTACGTAAGCTTTATAAAAAAAATGTATTTTAATTTTTGTATATAAAAAATCACGTAACCCAAAGTTCAATAAAAAAAACGTAGCTCCACGGCCTGCATCATTTCTCCTTGAAATGATGACGGATCTAAAAGAAGTAAAAAAATTCTTGTAAAATAAAGTTGTAGTTCCGGTCTGTTGAGCCGCATTTTTGTACTTTCCAAAATTTTGCAATTTACGGCATTTTAAAAAGAGTATCGTTTTACGTCATAAATGTCACACTTTAATTATGTTTATAAATCCGGTTAGTCAGACTATAGAGAAAACACTTTCGAATATTTAAAAAAACCGCATCAAAAAATATTAAAAACTGTATGAGTTATCATGGAGACCGTGACGGAAAAAATAGTTTCGAGAAAAACGAGTTTAAACTTTCAACTGCCTCAAACGAAGAACAGGTACCTGTGCGCATTAAACTCTCGTCGGGCAGTTAAATTTTTCCCCATAACTTTGCATACATGGGAAATTTTTACAATTGACTTCCACGGAAATGAACCTAAAACTAATATAAAAAATAGTATTCTGTAAAAAAATCGATTTTTTGAAAATTCTGGACGTATGTAACCCCTGAATGCTTGCAAAATGGAATAAAGAATCAAAAGCTTTATATTCGACCTGAAATATTCATTGTGCCCCTTTCATGGAGTCAGAGTATTTCTCTGAGCCAAACTTCCTTTATAAATTTTAGTATTTCTCTTATTTTGTTGAGTTTTAATTTCTCCGATTTGAGTTTTAATTTCTATATTTGTGGCGCTTATGCATCAGCGGTTTCATACTAGATGGTGACAGTAGATAGTGGATACTAACGAGGCAGTCCAATACCCAATAGAATTTTTCAATTCTCTCAACCCTCCTGGAATGCGGTCACACAAACTTATTATTAAAGTTGGAGCTCTTGTAATATAATCACTGCGTAATTTATATCCATCAATTTAATTCCAAGAATCCCGATAATACCGGCAGATTTTCCATTTCAATTTAAACCACTCCGGTTTTCTGTGAAATTATGTTTTGTCCTGACAACAAATAAAGCTCATAAATAAATCTTGTAAACCGTATGTTGCTTATCCACTTAATAAAAGCTGTGGGTGTTTTCCACTTAAACCCACACAAAAGCCATAGCTTAGCTTTGGGCCAGTTGTATTGAGCCGACTACAGAATGTGAAAGACGAATGCGAAATAATACCAGAAAGTACATAGATTTACGATCGAAAAATTGTTTGTATTTGTTTTCAAGTCAATTCAGTGTTGGCAGTTGACAATAAAACTTTCTCACTACATATACACTTGGCACAAAATCGTTAACCAGCAGAGTTGGGTAAAGTTTATTCGAAAAACGATTGACAAATACAAATAAAAAGAGAATGCATTTTTTTCTTGAAGTAGCAGATACTTACAAGCTACGATAGTTACATAATTGCTTTCAAATTGATTCAATAAATTTGATTTGATCGAAAATTATAAAAGGCCAAAAAATCTTTCGCTAAATCCATCACTTAGATAAACGGACTACTAATTTTCAATATACCTGATCGCATATTGGTAGTACCTACTTTAGCGCACGGAAATCAACTAATTGAGAACCATTGACAATGGAAATAAAGGTTAAGATTTCTGAACAGCGACTCCACTGGGTAAGTCGTGTCGTTCGAATGGGTACAAAATCTCCGGCTCTAAAAAGTATTGGATTCGGTACCAGCTGGTAATAGAAGAGGAAGAGGAAAGCTTCCTCTGCATTGGAAAGATCAAGTGGCGAAGAACTTTGCGTCCAACTAGCGCCGGTTAGCACGAGAAAGAAACGGCAGGCACGCTGTGTAAACTCTATCGAAATCGTTTAAGCGGTTATCGGGGCATTCAAGAAGAAGAAGAATTTTGTCTAAATAATTATTTATTAGAATAATGCCCAATTCTAACCACACTAAATGAGATTTATTGGTATTGTATTGTATTTTATTAAAATTTAATTGATTGATTGTAAAAAATTCAAAAATGTTTTACAATCATAATTTTTCATTGATATATTTTGTCCGAAAGAAACAAAGCTGATGAAAATGTACTATCTTAATTAAACTCTTCAGGGATGAATTTTTTAAAGTGAAAAAACGTTAATATTATTTATTACCAGTTATTCAGCTTACATTTATAACAATTCAGCAAGATAACAAAAAAAAATAGAAAGTAGTAATTTAAAAAAAAAAAAAAAAATGTCCACATAACAGTTTCCCGCACTTTATATTCAAAGATTTTGTCGGTAAATATATTTTTGAAATATTCGTTTAGAGTTTCACCGATATTTTAACTTCAAAGTGACTGACACAAAAGGTGGTGGTGCACTTGAAAATTCATTATCCTTCGCAGTGTACCAAATCGGGGACCTTTGGTGTTGTCTAATATCTAATAGGTCTTCCTCGTCACTAGTCTCACTTTCTAAAATACGTCTACGTTTTCTGAAGTTACAAAAATAAATACTTCCATCGGAGTCGGTATAGTCTTCCCCATTCATAAAAGGTCTTTCTGGGTTCTGGGGCTCAATCGGCAATCTTCTTCTAACTCTTCAACATTTCAGCTAACATTATTTTGTCCTTCTGCAATGATTTGCTCCTTATTGTATTCTGTTTTTACCTTCATTGTAACCATCAGAACAAGAATTTATTGTTTATAATAGACTTTCACAAACATAATCACGATTCTGAGAAAAATGTTACTCGAAACGATTTTCACAAGAAATACTACTTCAACCGATAACTGTACACATATGTATGTGTACGTTTATAATTGGCTATAAAATGCGACTTTAAATACAAATTACGATTTTTAAACTTATACAATCATTGAAAGAGATTATATTTTACTTACCTGATATAATATTTTATTTGGGAAGTAATAACGATAGTTTTTGAATAAACGGAAACACTTTACGCACAAGAAGTTGTCGTTGCAATGCTATAAAAACACCATAAATAAAGCAGAATATTCCGTTATCCGTTCCTTTATACTTAACGGTTTGTTTTTTTTCCTTTGGTTGAGGGATTCTGTAGCGAAATATTCCCTAATAAAATTTTACTTCATTTCTCTTGAAATAACTAAAATAAAAAAAAACCTAACCGTACACATATGTGCCAATGTCCCTGTAGATGTTAATATTCAAATGGAATTTCGCTGATATATCAAATATAGTGAAGTCTCGATAAAACAAACCTTGATAAAGTGATAAACCCAATATAACAAAATTTTTGCTTCGAAAGAATACCTGGTTGCTGTGAAATTTTCTAATGATAAAACCTCCGTCTTCAAAATATATTGACGATAAAAGTTCCATTGGCAAAGGCACTATTTAATCAAAAGTCGGCTCTAAAACCTCTACATGGCAAACTCTGAATATGTTGACGATTAGAGTGCTGTTAGGAAAAACCTCTACATAACAAAGTGCAGTACGGTGAGTGCACATTTTCAGAATTGATTTAATTGTTATCAAAATAAGTTATGCAGTGAAGCGCTAATCTATTTTTCTACGCCAAAATACTGCAATCAAAAAGCACTAAACATTTTTTGAGGCGAAGCATTCCATGTCGCATTATATATAGGGTGGGCCATGTAAAATTTGCTTTTTGAATCGGCTATAAAAAATTCAGACTTTTTTTATTTTGAAGATTGAAAATTTTCATTTATGAATGAAAAATAATATCCTTCAAACGACTGCCACGACTGGCTTTACAGTAGGCCATTCGATCAACCCAATTTTTATGCACATTTTCGATTGTTTGGGCTCGATTTCATGAATGGCAAATTCGATTTCGTGTTTTAAAGCATCACTCGTCTCTGGATGGTTCGCACAGCCGTTGTCCTTAACGGCTCCCCACAAAAACTAGTCCAACGGGCTTAAATCACAGCTTCGAGGCGTCCAATTGATATCGGAATTTCGGCTGATTATTCGGTTTTCAAAAAAGGTAGCCAAAAGTTCGAGTGGAACTTTGGCAGTGTGACAAGTTGCATCGTCCTGTTGAAACCAAATGTCGTCGTGGAAACAAAAACTCGTTGAGCATGTCACGGTAACGCTCGCCATTTACTGTAACCGCCGCTCCTCGCTCATTTTCGAAAAAAATGGCCCGATGATGCCGCCAGACCAAAAACCGCACCAAACACTGACTGGTTGTGGATGCATTTGCTTCTCTACAGTTACGTGTGGATTTTCTGATCCTCAAATCCGACAATTTTGCTTACTGACGTAGCCACCGATGTGAAAATCATAAAAGAAGAAGAAGACTCACCACTTTGGAAATAGATTTTCAATATTTCCCAATTTTGTTCAAGCGTATAGCGTCCCATTTCGTAAATGTCAAACCTTTAAGTAAATTATGAACCCATTTAACATGTCATTTGTGTTACCATTCTCAAAAAAATAGGTGGTTCAAAAAGCAAACGCTATATGGCCCACACTGTATATTTGTTGATTTGATGTCTCTAAAATAGTCGATTGATTGTTTATGAGCATAAGTTAAATTTTCAAAAGCGATAACTTTTACAATTATTAATTTTGCTGAAGTCAAGTCGAGACATGATGTACCTATTAATGCAACGTTTTTATTTTTTGTAAAACTGAGTAGCAAAAACAAATTATTGAAAATCTCAATTTTTTCTGGCCTCTGACTACCCCTAACCCTTTAACTAAATTAACGGAATATTTGTGCTCCAATTAAAAACATTTGTTAGTTTGATATTCTTTTAATATAATAAAACTATAGATATGCCGAAGCATTTGTCTAACCCCATCAATTTCGTATATCAAGGTTTCACTGTGCATGCCTCCATTAAGTCGTTTAAATATTACTCATACGCCCCATATGCCCACAGTTTAACGCAAGAAGGATATAAAGAAAAAATTCAAGAAATTTTTAAAGTTTACCTCTTGCTGCAGTAATGGGTTTACCAAGACAATGTCAGCAGCAGATGCTCGAATGCTTCACCACTAATCTTCAGCAACTAATTATGACTCGCAGCGAAATGTTCACGCACAAAGGCTTAAATACCATACCTATGTAAAAGCACCCGGGGCTTTTTATATAACAAAGCAATAATGGAAATTTCGAAGGGCGGAAAGTTAAGGAAAGGCGGAAATTGCTATTTTTGACGCAAAACAATTTTGAAGTTTGCGGTTTCTTAAAAAGTGATTAATAAATTTGAAGTACAAAGCGTGTCAGTAATGTTAAATTATGAAGAAAATATTCAAAAGTTCAAGGTCAAGCTTAAGCCTACACTAAAAGCAAATTGATGTACTTTACTATGCTGACGACATTCCACTCATCACATCGAAAAGCAACTTGGTGCTCTACCTTTTGCGGCACCTGTTATATGGTATTTACTTTTCTCGGATAAAAACTACTTGAACCCAGTCCGTATTCAAATACAAATGATTTTTCTCGAACCAAGAATAAACTATGTTTATGGTTTGTCAGATTGCAATAACACTGAATACCTAACATTCGATAAGGGGGAGGAAATTTCAAGAACATCAGCGTAGAAATTTCGAGAGCAAACATGAATTTCATTAATTAAAATTCTAAAGAGAAGAGTTGTGTTTTCCAGTGAAAATGTAAATGAAAGAGCAACAAATAGTTATGCCATAAGCAGTCCTGTTCCACCGACACCAAAAACAGTTTTAATAGTGAAGTCTTTGAAATGCCTTTTCCAAGCAAACTTCAAAGGTATTCTCAAACTTTCTGCGATTTCCTTTACAGACGCAGTCAAGGCGAATCTGTAAAAGGTGGTATCGGTAAATCCCCTGACTTGTTTTTTTTTCTTTGTCCGTGTCCAAGTGGCTGTCAACCCAGAGGGGAAGAAGGTGAATTCATTCTTTGTTTTCTACTTTGCCAATACTTTGCTTTGACAATCAAATGTACAAAAATATTGTTGTCGGTCTAGTGCCACCACCTTTAATGAATGCGCCTTGGAAGTAGTAAAATTATGAAAACAATTCTTTTTACATCTGAGTTACATCACAGAGTTTCTCATATTTCTTCACCACGACTCAAGTTCATTGACTTGCAAATTATCTATTCACATTTGCTCGCGCCATAAGCTTTTGATTAACGACACCTTTTGGCTTTAAAAATGTCTGTAAGTACATATGTGTGTACAAACTGAGTGCCGTTTCTCATACATATTGAATATATTGAGAAGTGCGTTAATACTTATTTGTATGGGTGCTTTTTATTTGTAGATGTGTGTCCGGCACTTACATCGTTTTAGCTGATATATGTTGTCTGCTGTATGGGTGTTTAGTGGTATGTGTGTATGTAGTGCAGCAAGTAGAGTTCAAGTTTTGAGAAATCGTTTGAATTGATGTTGTTAAGGTTTGACCTTGCATGCGGGTTGAAGACAGAATAACAGCACAATAGTGATTTAAAATCATCATTGATGTTTACAGTAAAGCATTCACAATAAAAACACACAAAAATACCGAGGCGATGGAGCCAAGGGCAATGTTGAAATATACATAGAAATTTCAGACGCTATTTGTTGTCCACTTGCGGATTTAAGTTGCTGACCATGAAACAAGTGATGGGGAATAAAATTTAAGGAAATTAAGAAGTTAAGGTCCTGCTTTAGTGATGAATGCAAGAAATTTTTAAATCAAAAAAATTTTCTTGAAACAAAGGAATGTATTTGAGAGTCATCAAATCATCAAGCCGTTATTTTTTGCCTTTGTACAAACAAATAGTTGAAAGAAAATAAAACAAGAGGTTGAATGCCATTCACAATGGAGAGGATAATAAGATGGTGCCGATTGTGGTACCGCTTCTTTGCTCTCAGCGACTTTGGCAGAAACGCTGTGTAGGCGACGCTGGACTTGTGCAATTTATTCGTGTGTTGTTTGTGTAGTTTCTTCTTCTTGCATTCTTGTTCGCATTTTCCACCAATGTAGACAAAGAAACACCCGGAATGAATAATAATTTTGGTAGAATTGGAAGAGCAATACAGCACATCTCAAATCAATTTTAGTTAAGTAGTGAGGTTAAGTAATCTAGAGGTCACACGAAGGCAACAACATGTAATCAAGCGTCATAGAAACTGCAGGTGTTATCCTGTTTTCTTATCTTAAAGGAATTAATCGGTAGCAGAATGGCAAACATCTGTGCTTAAGGGGAAAAGCTGTTTTCCAGTTAATAGAGAACAGAAAAAAAATCTGACTTTTTAAATAAATTAGTTGAATTACGCGCTATTATTAATACAATACCAAATGTCGCATGAAATATAGACTTTAATTGCAGCAGTTTGTGTTCATGATAATATTTTTTGTTTTTCAAATAAATCGTCCTTCATTTGTTTGCGCCCAAAAATCCGTTTTTGTTGTAAAACCAGCGAATAAAAAATTATAAAAATATTTAACACTGTTTTCCATTACAGGTCTAGCATTCTAAGTGTAACCCATTAAAAAGGCCATAAATTTTGTTTGGAAAATTACTTTTATTCAATTCAAATTAAAAAAATTTGTGTGAAAATAATACAAAATTAAGAATCAATTTACTTTTGCTTGATATGACCACCTTTTGTCTTGACTATGACCTTGAGGCGGTCCAGAAATGAATCTCAAACTGCCCAAATGTGACTTGCAGGTCTTTTGGCCCACTCGCGGGCAATGGCTTCCTTCAGCGCCTCGAGACTGGTGAATCTTTTAGGTCGCGTCTGGTGAATTTGAGGGCCATTGTGTGGACGTTATGAAGATCGGAACGTTGTTTTTTAGCCATTCTTGGTTCACTCAAGCTTTGTGAGACGGTGCCGTGTACTGTTGAAACAGTACACTCTGGCCACGGCTTCAAAGCAACTTCCAGAATACTTTCCAGATAACATTTCCATTTACCTTGGCATCCGGCTCGATGAAAACAATTTCAGAGCGCCCATCTGCGGCCCATAGTATACTACCTGTGGCGGGTGCTGCCGCCTGGTGGCCAATCGATGACTCAAATTTTCGTATGAACGATCGGTGAAAAAAAAACCGTATCGTTTTGGGAGTTTACGAACTACTCAATTTGAAAAAGTTTCTCGTCAGAAAGCACAATGTTCGGAAAGTTTCAGTTCTTTCGCCATTTGACTGGCACCTCGTCGGGGATTTCACTCAAGTCGCTTCTTCACGTTTTGAACCATTTCACGTGACATCGCAGGCTTTTGATGACCACCTCCATGACGTTTCGCGATGCCACCGGTATCATTGTAACAAGTAATGGTGCGATAAATAAAAAATGTATTTACTTTAAGGTGCTCGACCTCACATACAATCGCGGCTTGTGATTTTCCTACCAAATATAAAACAATCACACTATTACGTTTGAAATCCATTACTGATTTTCTTTTTCGCTTTTCCTCTCGGCAAAATGCTTCCACGCGCTTGTTAACAATACAGTGGACTGTCATTTAGTCATCTAACAGACAGCTGATATCCCTGCGGCACCCTGTAAATATACCGAAAACGTGAATACTCTTGGTTTTAATTAGTTCACCTTTTCACCAGTGCACTGTACTTTTTCATATGTACATATTAGGCTGGGTCGATTTGTGGGGAGGCAAAAAAATCGCCCATTTCTTTGTGAAAATCATATTCTAGGGATCAAAATAAGAAACTTTGACGAAGGAACCATACCTCTAAAACGAATTCTGATGTCCCCCAATTTGGGTCGAACTTTTTAGTTTCTTTTCTATAACTCACTTAAATTAATTTTTTCATTTACATATGCTCTGACTAAATAAATTTCCTAAGAGAAAAAATACAATAGATATTATTATAAATAAATAAAAATAAGGAAAAAAATAGCCATTTAGCTGATTTTTTCATGTAAAGGCCAAAAATGGTGATATTTTTAAGTTGGGGGACATCGGAATTCGTTTTAGAGGTATGGTTCCTTCGGCAAAGTTTCTTATTTTGATCCCTAGAATACGATTTTCAGAGAGCAATGAGCGATTTTTAAATCGACCCGCCCTAGTACACATGCACCCTAATTCTGAATTGTATATAAAATTTTAGTCATTATTAGCCTGTAGGATCTGAAACAAATAAGAATTAATAGTAGAAAGCTTTTATTTGTATTGCCTTATAATACAGAAGAATTGATATTTATTATTGTATTATTATTATTATTTTTTTTTTGGTTTTTGACACATACATAATTAACTATGCAATACGAATTATATTCTTTTCCCTTTCCTTTTGCCCTTTCAACATTACGTGAAAGTATTCAAGTGTGAAATTAAGTATGAAGTTGAAAATGGGAAACTATCTGGGGAGCGCAATCAATTTCCTTTCATGCGCTATGATTAAAAGCGAATTTTCTTGCCCTGTCTCACTCAATATAAAAGCGAAATGACCGGAATAAGTGCGGGGGCAATTGAGTGTGTGAGTGGAGCGAGTTCGATTGAATTGATAATATTGCCACTGTGTGGTGTCCAGACGTTAGTATGTAAAAGTAAATACCGGTATTCTTGGAACGTTGTAATTGTTTATGTTTACTTAACTTGCTCAGATGTTTGATTTATATTCGCAGAATTTGAGCGAGAAAAACTAAGACAACATCAAAAGCAAAACATTTCTTATTCAAAATCCATTCATTCGAATATTATCAAAGACAAAAGTATATATTAGATATATAAAAATCGCGATAAGAACACAAATATGCGTTGCTGCAGGCTTTAATTCGCCAGAGTAAAGTCTATCCACCCCACGGAATCTAAATTTGCTAATATTTTGCTATTCATGCAGTTTCAGCTAGGGCACACGTAGGTCACTTACGTAACTTTGGAGACGCATTTTAAAGTAAATATGCATTTTTATATAAATACAGGATGTCCAATAGAAGCGTAACCGCCGTAACTTAAAAACTATATTTCACGAACCCTAACCCACTTCATTCAATAAAATATTAACCATAACGGCCTCACATTTTTGAGTCATACTTTGTGTTTATTTCTGCGCGCGTTGTGGAAGTAAACTGCTCCAAATCAGCCGAGTTTGCTTTGATAACTATTTGAGCATTCATATTTGTTTTCCTTTGAGTTTTTGCTTAACTCTTTCCCAAACAATTTCAATATTGTTGGGTAACAGGCCTGTGGCTGTGAAGGCCAATCCAACATTTCAATCCTATTTTTCTACTTCCTCTCCACACACCTTCGGCTTCTATGCTTGAAATCGTTGCCTTTCTGTAAAATCCAAGGTAAGTTGCTAATTCTTGCGAACATCTTCGGAGCTGACAGTAATTTGGTTTGCAACTTCCTTAGCCCGGAGCCTGCTCTGCCACTCAGTTCTGCAGCCATCACTGACACGGCTAGCAAACGGGTTACTCTAACCCACAAGCGAGCTTGGCAAGCTGAGAGAGGCTGCAGATGGACAAAACTGATGTTACCTGTCCATGTCCGACCGACTGTTGCAGTTCCTCCTTTCATTAAGCAGAAGGGACTGTAGGCACCTGGTTGGACTGATGACGAGCGAAGCACATGAAAAAGGTAGGCATCTCAGACAATGCACTCTGCCCAGCATCTGGCGAGGAGGATGTGACGGCGGGCCATTTTCTGTGCGTCTGCCCCGCTTTCACTCGAATCAGGCTTGGGGTCTTTGGCACTGATGTGAGAAGAAGCGACCACCTTGGCTCCTTGGCACCACAAAATCGACTCAGATTTCTTCGGATATCGAGTAGATTTAAAGAAAATTAAAAAAAGAACCCGAGTGCAATACAATCGACTTAATTGTGTTTGAGTGATGTACTGCTAGTCTGCCCCGACAAAAAAAATTTGCTTTTAACTGCTTTTTAGATTTTAGCTTCCAAACTGCATTCAAATTGGCGGTAAGCACAAATAAACGGCCAAATCATTTTTCGAAGAAGCAGCCCCAAATGTGAACCTTAACAGGATGTTTAACAGTTCGTTGGAGTTCTCGATTATCAGCAAAGCACCAGGGCCGATGTAGGCAACTATTTGCCCAAAAGATAGATTCATCCTTGAATATTACGTTTGTCCAATTCCGGTCTGAATTTGCCTTAGCCCATGCAAGGCTGTGTTCAATGTGCTCTGGTATTTGACGTATTCTGCACGCAAACCTCTTCGAATCTTTTTTTGGCATACATAAACACAACTTTTCATTGAACTGCTTTAGCTTTACCCAATTAAAAGTTCGGTGGGGTACATATTTTGGACCTCGTCCGACGAAACGTCAACGTTTTTAACTTGGCTGTGCCATTGCATCGAATTAATTATGAACGTTTTCGACTGCTTTAAATATTTTGCTGCAGATGCGCGAAACATTTTTATACCTATAGGATGTGTACATAGGAATACAGCTTCGAATCGTTTTTCAGGCGCGGAACTCATTTTCAAAAAACAACGTACGCTGTCTACATTTCCCACAAAGCTAACAAATTGCACAATGCGTATTGCGAAAAGAATACGCCTATTTCTATGTCACGCTCTTTTAAATACTTAAACTAACATATGATTCTGATTCTGCATAATTGAAGGCACTCCACAAATACATTCTGTCAAAAGAATATTGCTCGTTACACAAATTGTATATTTTTTTTTTTTTTGCTGGTCTATAGTATCGCAGAGTGATCTGTCAATTAGCTTGTTTTTGGCATTTAATTATATCAGTCAAACGCAAGTGTGGCCTACGCTTTTAACTGTGGATAAATATATCGAACAAAGAATTTGTCTTAAATTTTGTATTGTAAATGGGATTTCGTGTACCGAATCGTTGAAAATGTTGCAGAAAGCCTGTGGCGAGTGTGCTTTATCAAAATCACGGTATACACGGTCACAGTATAAAGCTTTTCCAGAGGGCCGAGAAGTCTTGAAAGATTTGCCCCGATCTGGTCGCCCATCAACGCTTCAATGGATGAAAACGTCGACAAAGTCAAGGAAATGGTGCTGGAAATCCATCATTTAAGTTTGAGTCAAGTAGCTCGTGACCTCAGCGTGTCTCACGAATCAATTGGCAACATTTTACACCACCAATTGAGCATGAGACGCGTAGCTGCTCGACTCGTTCCAATTGAGTTGAATTTCTTTAAAAAAATTCATCGGAAGAAGGTGGCGGAAGACATACTTGAGCAAGTGAATTCGGACTCAACGTTTATCCAGCGCATCATAACAGGGTATATGAGTTTGGCATGCAAATCAGTCAATCAGTCAATCAGTCAACAGGCGGCTACATGGCGCTATCCACATGAGCCGAAACTCAAAAAACCTCGTCAAAGTCGGTCAAAAGTGAAAGTCATGCTACTCTTTTTCTTTGATGGTTCTTTGATGGTTTCTCAAATGGTTCTACCGGAAAATAGAGAATATTATTTGGAAGTTATGCGAAGTTTGAGAGAATATGTGGAAAGAAAACTAATGGATCTTGCACCATGATAGCACACCGTCTCACACTGCTCATATTGTGAACACTTTTTTGACCAAAAACTAGAGAAATATCATCAAACAACCACCGTATTCACCGGATTTAGCCCACTGTGACTTTTCCTTTTCCCAAGACTTAAACTGCTACTCCGCGGACGCCGCTTTGAGTCGATAGAAGCCATTAAGGAGAATTCGCTGAAGGAGCTGAAGAAGATCTCTTCAAACGCGTTTAAAAGGTGCTTTGATGACTGGTCTAATAGTTGGCATATGTATATGTATTGCTTCGAATGGAGCCTATTTTGAAGGCGACAAAATAAATGTTGATGGTTAAACAATTATTTTGCGTTTTATTTATCAATTCCCAGTACTTTTTTGACAGAATGTATATACTCCCACTGTAGTGATTGAAAAACCAAAAACAAATAATGAATTCATCTTGTTTCATACTGAGCTGACAGAAACATTGATATGGCGAAAGAGAAAAAAAAAAACAAATCAGCTGATTTACCAACACCACCTAGACTTGCCTTGCAAACTTCAGAATGTGCTTGTGCTTGTGCTTCTGACACATATCCCAAACTGGAGGAGAAAAGTATATACATACAAGTCACTTGTGTAAACATATCCAAATATTTTTATACATTTTTATTTATTGGATATTCAATAGTTCCCAGCTTGAGCGCTTTACTGCTATTTTGTGTTCATTCTATTTTCTAAGTAAACTAAACTGGTATGCAGGTAAACAAAATACTTTTGACTCTCATATGAACACCTCCATTTTTAGTCAGGAAGCCATTGAGACAGTAACATCTGCAATGCTCAATGCGACTTAGATATGGTGACGCAAAGCTTGGATAGATGAACTTTGGCCAACAGACGAGTCCATGAATACTAGATGCCTGGATACAAAGGAAAATAAATACATGAGCAGGCGATTTTCGGCTCAAAACCGTTGCATCTACACCTCTCTCAGCCATCTTAAAGTTGAGCAAAGCATAGCTTATAACTCAACATCTTGCAGGACTGTCAGAATCATTCTGCGCTTGATTAACGCAAAAACCACCAACTATATTTAGAAGACCTCAAGAGTAGATTATGGACTAGTGAATAGAATTCTTTTCACAGATGGGAGAATTTTCACTGTTGGAGAAGTTTTTTTATAAGCAAAACGACAAAATCTATGCTAAAACTTCTAAAACTTGGATCTTCCAGCAAAATCTGCTCCAGCCCATAAGGCAAAACCCAAACAGCAATGGCTAAAATACAATATTTCTGGGCTCATAGCCGCTGAAGATTTGACGTACGAATCTATTGAAAACGTGCGTGCTGCAATAGCTGAATGGCCTAATCGTTTGAAGATGTGTATAAAAGCAAATATTGACCATTTCGATTGAAAATTTAACATTTTTTCTAATATTTACAATAAATATTTCGGCACCGCCTACCGAAGGGCGACAGCTAATAGAAAAAACTTTTGTGTTATCTGGTGTTTCATACCAATGGTTTCGAACCCGGGCTCTGCCTAATGGTGGTCACGCACCAACCCACTCGACCACGGCGGACGCCCGTGACAAAATGTGACGTTCTGGAAAAAAACTAAAAAAGCAGATTTGCAGTATTAGAACTGTAGTTTTGCAAATACGAGTATGTCGATTTTCTCAGTTTTTACAATAAATCAATAATAAAGCCAGCTGATCCTTAGCCCCTATTTATACTGGAAATTCTTCCTTATATCTGTATTGTTCTATTTTATGTAGTACCCTTATTTCCTTACCACGTATAATTACAAATGCAATTTCAAACTTAAGATCCTTAAAAAAAAATTAGACGTTGAAGTGAACTAAAGATGCAAATTCATTATATTTGAGCTCTGGTTTCGCAGTTTCGCGCGCATATCGATTTATTCATATGTGAGTTAGGTTGTCGTATGCTGATGTGAGGGCTAAAACATCTGCTAGTCAAACTCTTATTTCATCGGTGTAATAGGTTCACATATAACTAGATTATCGACTTTTTCGAGCTTAACATCCAATCAGTAATTAAAAAGCGAGATTACTCTTACAGAATTTCTCTCCCGAAATCCGCCCGAGATTATAAAGTAATCTTAGATTATAAAGCTACTTTTTTCGTACAACCCCAAGTTTTCTGTGTTATCCATAATTATTATTACGAATGTAAGGAGAGACGGAGAACGTCAAAAACAAAAAACTAAATAAAATGGCCGCTGGAAAAGAAAATAGTTTTGTTGGCATAATTCTAATAAAACTTTTTTTAGATATTATTTTTTATGCATTCGTACTACACAAAAGGCGTGCATCCATAGACGCTTTGGCCTGTCATTTCTTATTATAAAATGTAATACTCGTATCGAATTTCGCATGAGTTTTCCTGCCACAATTTTTTGCAACCTTAGTAGACGTCGTTTACGGATTTCTACCAACTGTCCAACACAAGCAGCAAATTGCGCAATTAAACTAACTAAAGGGTTTTCCAATAAGAGGTGTTACTCGTATTTTGATATTCAAAGAAAAATGCCTTTTTTTAATATAAATTATCGGGTGTTTATTTCATTATAAAGAGGAAGGTATGCCGTTAATAGTGGAAGACAACATCAGGCAAATGACCACCACGACCACGCTTACAGGACAATATCCTTTTCATGAAATTTTCCATAACCGAATTGCAAAGTGGCTGCCCTATGTCCTCGATAGCTTCCCGAATTCCATCTTTGAAGTCTTGAATCGACCCTGGGCTGTTGGCGTAGACCTTCTCTACCTTCTCTTTCACGTGGCCCCAAAGAAAAAAGTCAGATGATGTTAAATCACAAGATCTCGGTGGCCAATTGTGATCACCTCTTCGAGAGATAACACGGTCCGGAAACTTTTCCCGTAAAAAATCAATGGTTTCGTTGCTTGTGTGGCACCTAGCGCCGTCTTGTTGAAAATAAACGTTGTTATTGGAAAACCCTTTACTACTTCTCTAAACTGTTTCTTCATATCGTTAATAACAATTCAAAAAAAAAAAAACAATGAAATATTCCACCTAACTAATTTCTATTAAAAAACCTTTCAAAACAGTCTTGCCAGGTGATTGTCGGTTTTGCAGCTAATCTGCCGCCATATGTGAACGAGTAGATTATATTTTCTGGCTTGCGAATTGCTAATCACTGCACTTTTGAACGTTCTTTTAGTGACTTCCATTGGCGCATTGAATTTTACTTTTATTTTTAACCTTTTCTAGGAAAAATACTGTTTCCGATTTTTGGTAAACACAAACGCACTGCTGTGACAATGTGCGTGTCAACTCGAACTACTTAAAGTTTTACGCTTTCTTAGCTGGAATAAAAATTGCACGCCTCGTTTATCGTTTCCACATAAAAATACTAATAAATGCCATGACACAAACAAACATTATCGTTATATGCGTTTGTTTCATATGTTGAAGGAAAAATCCAGAGCTAAATGTGAATAAATTCATTTTATGAAAATAATTTCAAAAATGGCGTCGTAAACAAAACATTTTTTACTCAACAAATTGTTCTTTAAGTTTAGCACTCTTGCGTCAAACTAGCAGTATAACTCGTATGTATGTATGTATGATTGCATATTTTTTATGGTTTAGTTATAAGTATTACGTCATTGAGTATTTGCTCGTCCAAACACATGCTTAGCCAGCTTGTGCGTGTTGGTGGCTAATGTGCTAAATACCTGTATAAACATACATACACATTTTCACCATGGCAGCAGTATAATTTTTAAAGTTGTTATAATCGTATTTATCCTTGGAAATTTTGAAGAAATGCCACGCAATGCTTGTCGTCTGTTGCCTGTACTACGGCATCGTAAACCGAGAACGCTTTCTGACGCAAATGTCCTTAATTCACAAATACCAATTTATATGGCGGTGTGCGAGAATTAAAATTTCGCTTCAAATGTAAACAGGGCATGTAGGCAGCTTTTCGAAATGAAATATTTTTACCAACTGGAAAAAGGCAGCGAAAATAATACTTTGCCCTAGTAATAGAGGAGTTGCCTGATCTCCCATCGGGCGCGTCAGAGTTGGTGGATAGGGAAGCCCTGACATCACAAGAGTGGCTGCCCTGATGGGGTGGGTTGAACACTCGTGTGATGAGGCCACCTTCTTTGGCCCAGAGCCCGTTTTGCCATTCCCTTCTGCGGCCATCACAGCCGCGGTTAGCAAATGGGTAACTACCACCCACAAGCGAACTTGGCAGGCTGAGAGAGGCTGCAGATGGACTAAACTGATGTTACCTGTCATGTCCGATCGACTGTTGCAAACCCTTCTGTCATTAAGCAGAAGGGACTGTAGGCACCTGGTTGGACTGATGACGGGCCACTTTCTATGGGCGAAGCACATGGAAAAGGTAGGCATCTCAGACAGTGCACTCTGCCCAGCATGTGGGGAGGAGGTTTTGACGGCGGGCCATTTTCTGTGCGTCTGCCCCGCCTTCGCTCGAATCAGGTTTGAGGTCTTTGGCACTGATGTGTTAAGAAGCGACCATATTGTCTCCTTGGCACCACAAGATCTACTCAGATTTCTTCGGAGATCGGGTAAATTTAAAGAAAATTAAAAGGGAATCCAAGTGTAGTACAATGGTCTTAATTCATGTCTGAGTGCTGCACTTGCTAGTTGTCTCGAAAACAAAGAGGGTCAAAATTCACATAATATAATATAATACATCCCAATTTATACAATACAATATAAGAAGCCCAGACGTAAGCCCCATATAAGAAGCTCCAGGACGGGCCCAGAAGGTGTCATAGGCAAAAATGGCGAATTTAACGTCGATGACTCGTCCCGCAACGGAAGATCTTCTGAATTCGATGAAGAACGTCTTGAAACACTCTTGAAGGAGAACAGTCGCCAAACCAGTCATAAATTGGCGAACAAAATTAACTGCTATCAGAAAGCGATTCTCAATCACCTTCATTCAATGGGATTTACCGAAAAATTGGGAGCCTGGGTGACTCACGAGCTCAATGAAAAAAACAAAGAAAATCACCTTTCAATAATTTTTCCAGCATTCTTTGACGTTTTATTATGGAAAGACTAACGCCTCAAAAACGTTTACAAATCGTACAATTGAATTACGAAAATCGACGCTCTGCGAAAAGTGTTCATTGCACACTCTGGCCAACGAATGGTGCACAGCGATGAGACCCATTTTTGCCAAATTACTACTTATTGACGTAGTGACTTGCCATATTTCGGCTGAAAAGCCACCCGAAGCCATTCAACAACAGGCATTACAACCGTTAAAAACAACCGTTTGGTGTGGCCTATGGGCTGGAGGAATCATCTGCACATATTTCTTCAAAGAATGTAACAGTGAAGGACAAACGCTATCGATCCATGATAAACGACTTTTTGATGCCATAATCTCCACACATTTGATTTCAACAAGACGGCGCTACTTACCATAAATCCCGTAAAACAATGGCTTTACTGTGAGCAAATAGCTCTCGTCCGAACCATTGGATTGGCCACCAAGATCATGTGTTATCACACCTTTGGGCATTTATTTGTGGGGTATGTAAAATATAAATACTTTGTGGATAAACCAGCTTCGATTTAGGTATCGGAAGCCAATCGTACTAAAGTTATTCACGAGATACCGACCGAAGTCCTCCAGCGAGTCATTCAAGTGCGTACATGGTCGAATTACGGAGCAGTTGCGGCCAACATTTGAAAGGAATTATCTTTAAAAAATAAATGACATAAATGGTTCTACACAAAAATATTAAAGATTATCCAATCAATTTGAATTTTCGTTGTTTTATTTCATTTTAAAGTCCGTTGTTTTATTTCAATTGATCGCCCTCTTTTATATTCGGTACTTCTGCGTGCACTTGAGGCCTGGCGAGAACAGCCTTCATTAGTTAGTAAACACTTTCACAACGACCTTAAATGCTTTAAGTAAGGACTTTCTGCTAAATGGTCATCGTTATGTGTAATTAAGTAATTATAGCAACAACAAAATTAATACATTTTACATTTAACTTTTTTTGTACTTATAGAACTCAGTCGATATAAATGTAATTGTTTTTAATTATATTTAAATTTCACTTGCGTGCATCGCTTAAGTAAATCCTCCACATTTGTATACACCTAAATGTGTGCATGGGCGTACATTTGCATTTGCAAGTGCATTTTAAAAGCTACCATACTCATATGAATGTATATGTGTAAGTACAAGCATCGTCCGCGAAGTTGGACGCATCTCCGAAGCATACAAAACTATACTCTCTCATTGAGCTCAAAGGGGAAAGGCTGTGCCCTTACTTATGTGCATATAACATTACACCCATTAGTACACATGTATGTATGTGAAAATGTGCAAAAATGTATGAAAGCATTTTTGGCGAATGCTTTTATCCTCTTAAAATCGTTCATATACAAAGTGCATACATAAATACTTTGAATATTTCGTAGCAAGCGATGCGTGGTTGAATAACACAAATCATTTAAGACCAGACATATGCGAATGTGTGCTCACTCATTGCATTGAAATTGGTGAAATAACTGATTTTGAGTAAGTTTAAATGCAATTTTGGGTGTATTTATGATATTCCTATGCCCGCGCACTTGTGCCCAGGAGTATTTTAATTTTGTGGCCACATAACGGTTGTATGTGAAAGCAAAGAGAAATTCTGGCATATACAAGACGGTGCAAAATTAATCACCCTATTGGAAAATTTGTAATTTTTGCAAATGTCGTCGTATGTCGATCATATTTGACACTTGTGAACCAAACAGCTGCTATATACAATCAGAACGCCACTGTGAAGGGTAAAAAAATAGTCGATTTTTGGGAATTTTTTTTTGTAAGTAGGAATGATTATTCGAGGATCGGGCAAAAGGCAAATTATTATGACTATGAATAAGTTCGTGCGGTTTTTTTTCGAAATTTGAAACTTTATTGACGTAAAATGGTTACAAATTTAATATTCAAAATATTGTCCATCGCTTACTACTACTTTTTCCCATCTTTCTGGCAATTCACGGATTCCCTTTGTGAAAAATTCGGTCGGTTTTGCCGCAATCCACGAATCGATCCATTTTTTGACTTCATCGTAATTACGGAAGTGCTGGTCAGCCAGGCCATGTTGCATCGATCGGAAGAGATAGTAATCGGATGGCGCAAGGTCTGGACTATACGGCGGGTGGGGTAGGACATCCCATTTGAGCGTTTCTAAGTATGTTTTGACCACTTGTGCAACATGTGGCCGAGCATTGTCATGTTGCAAAATAACTTTGTCGTGTCTATCGGCGTATTGCGGCCGTTTTTCTCGCAGTGCTCGGCTCAAACGCATCAATTGTCGTCGGTAGACATCCCCCGTAATCGTTTCATTCGGTTTCAGTAGCTCATAATACACAACACCCAGCTGGTCCCACCAGATACACAGCATAACCTTCAGGCCATGAATATTCTGCGCCGACGTCGATGTTGAAGCATGGCCAGGGTATCCATACGTTGCCCGACGTTTTGGATTGTCGTAATGGACCCACTTTTCATCGCCAGTCACAATTCGATGCAAAAAACCCTTTCTTTTGTGCCGTTGAAGCAGTTGTTCGCATGCCATAAAACGGCGTTCAACGTCTCTTGGCTTCAATTCATACGGCACCCAATGGCCTACCTTTCGGATCATTCCCATGGCTTTTAAACGTTTGGAAATGGTTGATTGATCAACTCCCAAAGTTTTTGCAACCTCTTCTTGCGTTTGAGCCGGATCTTGATCGAGCAATTCCTCCAATTCGGTATCCATGAACTTTGGCGGCGCACCCTCGCGTTCTTCGTCTTCCAAGCCAAAATCACCACTTTTAAAGCGTGCAAACCACTTCTGGCACGTTCGCTCAGATAGAGCATGCTCACCATAAACTTCCACCAAGATACGATGACTTTCGGCTGCTTTTTTCTTCATATTAAAATAATGAAGAAGAATTCCCCGCAAAAACACATTATTTGGCACGAAATTCGACATTTTCAAGTGTGGTAAAAATATTGTTGTTTACGCTTCAAATAAAAAACTTATACTGACGTTTGTGCCTTACGACAGTAGCTCTCCAATGAATGTTTGGAAATGTGGATCGATGGAATAATAATCAAGTTACGCCATCTGTTGTAAAACCGCACGAACTTATTCATAGTCCTATTATATGTATTAAATTATGCAAATTGACAAATTTATGTAAATAAAAGTAACGAGTTAAAAAAAATGACGTCATCTGGTGGCAGCGATACAGGTACAGCAATGAATAATCATCTGAAACCAAAAAACAAAAAATTTTATTAATCTACACAATAGTGGCTATCGTTGTACGTAGTTGTTTTTTTTTTTTTTGTTTTGAAAAACTGGTGGTGACTTGAATTTCGATGCGTGTTTTCACCGTTTTTTTGATTTTCAACAGGCCCAAAAAAATAGTTATTTTAAAAATTTTGAAAATCGGCTACCTACAACGATAGCCAATGCGATAACAAAAATTTTGAAAAAAAGAAAATTAAAATCTATTCATTAGTCTTGGAGAAATCGTTACCACCGTATCAAAAAAAGTCGTTTCGAGAAAAACGCGTTTGAAATAAAACATCGTATCGTAAGCACTACGGGGCCGAACCGACGGGCGCTCACTTAAGTGCACATAGATTCGGGAATAAAGCGAATTTCGCTTTAAAATTTTTAACACATTTTCTTGAGTAGTTATACTAACAATATATGCAAAAAAAAACAAATCGATTCTTTTGAATTTTCACAGTAGCGTTCCCGCTTAAAGAACAAAATAAAGACTTCCATAGCGCAAACTCTTATTTTTTCGTTTATTTAGTGAAGAATGATGGAGGTGTTATATACTTCTGCCATGAATAAGCTCCCCATAAAATCCGGCTGTCATTCGAATGTTGCATAAACCTGAGACCCTGTACTTGTGAGGGTACAACATCGCTCATAAAAACATCCACGTTTTTCAAGACCAAAACATCGATGTTTATTAATACTCATTCTTTACTTAATTTATAAAAGTCATGGTTCACAATAGATTTAATTCATTTAATATATAAAAATAAATAAAGAAGGAAAGTAAGAATGTTTGTGACAATTATGCTGTTGTCTGTCGCAGCTCTTAAATAAATTAATAATTGAGCTCTGCTGAAAGGAATTCTCTATAGTGTTAAGCTGAGCATCTTAAACCAGTTAGCGTTCTCCAAGTTTCGTTCGTTTAATTTATATATACTAGGTTGTTCAAAAAGTTTTGCGATTCGATAAGAAAAACACAATTTTATGGTTTGAAATACGTTTTATTATTGAGTATAGTCTCCATGAACAGCAGGGACAAATAACCTCATCATTTGATGAAAAACGCTTTCCACGCATGCATTTTTTTAGGTCTGGAAATACTTTACACATATATAGAAGTCGCTAGGAGTCAAATCTGGTGAATAATCCAGTGGATGCTCCAACAATTCGAACTTTAATTCATGGATTCTAGCCGTTGTCGAAATGCTCTTGTGACGCAATGCATTGTCCTGATGAAAAAGAATTTCTTTCTTTTGCAATCTGGGTATTTCTTCACGAAGTTTTTACTTGAGCTGGTCAAAAAGGTTATACAAATTTATTATATTACAAAGTAATCCACAAATAAAATTTCTTTCGCATCCCAAAAAACTAATGCTAACACTTTCTTGGCCTATGTCTGGACGCCAACTTCAGGTTCACACCGCTCTTTAGCCCCCTGTTTTGATTTAAAATCATGGTGATAGACCCAAGTCTCATCCATAGTGATGAATTGGCGCACAAAATCCCCTCTATCTCTTCGAAAATGCTCTAAATGTTACTGAGAAAGTCGCATTCGAATGTGTTTTTATTCCTTTGTGAGCAAATGCGGTACCCTTTGTGCACACAGCTTTCTGAATCCAAACACTTCAATCAAAATATTGCATATACTGCCCAATGGTGCTTAATACTGTCGCATTTCAGCACTTTTCGTATCGGACTCGTATTTGACCGTTGGGAAACCGATACTATTCCCTATAAATAAATGCTCGACAACGGTATTTTTATTCAGCTCATGCTTTTTCTGCTAAACAAACTCAACTTAACTCCACGTTTAGCAAACTCCTGCCTTTCTTGACCTAGCGAAAAAAACAAAAATGATGCGTACGTTATGCGGAATACGTACGCATGTGAGTTTATTGACAGGATTTCTACTGGAGACGAAATTCGGGTTCAACGCTATGAACCTAAGACGAACAAGAATCTATGTACTTGGCAAAAAACAGCGCAGCGCCATCTAAGAAGTTAAATTTTTCACAATCGACTGTATTTTGGATTTCAGAAATCATCTCATTGGTAAATTATGAAGAAAAGGGTTGTGGTTAGTTGGTTGGTTGAGCAAATTGGCACTCAAAGTGCCATTTTAGTACACCACTAGTAGAAGCAATGTTGTTATTTAGTCAAACAATCTTGATTTGACTAAAAAAACTGCCTATGTCATCTCTTTTTTTTCTGCAATTTCTACCAAGTTCTTCATTGAGAATTTTCCCCGTATTCTATGTCGTAGAACACTCATTCTGGGGCACTCACACAGGGAGTAGAAACCCTAGAATCTTCTTGATTGCAGCTTCTACATCTATCGTTATACGGCCATCCCATCTTCCTAGCGTGGTCTCCGATAGGCCAATAGCCGGTTATTGTTGACGTAATTCTAACGATGTCTGTTTTTGGCTTTCGTAACAGCTCGTCAGTTCTCAACTTGTAGTGCTCTACTCACGTTTCCTTCGCTATTTTGCTGGTATCGGTGTTGCTCCATCTGTCAACAGCCTGCTTCTAGAATTGCATAAAAATCTCCCTTTCGGATGCTCTAGAGGAAGCCGCTTGACTTGCCAGGTCATCAGCTTTCTCATTACCTTCTATGTTCCTATGACCAGATACCCAGATAAGAGTGATGTCTGTCTTCTTCTTTGCATTGTCTGACAATTTTTGAATTGGTTGTGGGTGACCTTATAGCTAAGATGGCTGTTTGACTATCCACAAAAGTAGGGGCTTCTGATAGTTGTTGTGGATGATACCTGATTATCCTGCAAGCTTCGCTTATTCCGAGAACCTCTGCTTGAAAGATGCGTCTCCAATTCGCCAGGCGAAAGGACTTGGAAGTTTCGAGGTCTTTCGAACATACACCCGCGCCGACGCCGCAATCCATCTTGGATCCGTCAGTGTAAAGTGCAGTGGTATCTTCCTTGACTACTAAATTGAGCTCCCATTCCTTTCGCTTGTAGCGATGGCAGCCCTATACAGGTATAGCCTACCTTACCTATAATACAGATTTAGCTATTAGACTATTATATAAAGGGTCTTTCAATAGTGACGCCTAGATATCAGTAATGAATAATTCCTTGCTGATACCTTCTTTTTTGTTCGTGAAGGTATAAATAAATTTTACGTAATACTCAAAAACTGTATTAAGATGAAGCGAGAGTGTACTTTAGTTAAGCGAATTTGCTAACCAAACTAAGCAACAACCAAACTGATGCATTAAAGGAGATCGATAAATTCCTAAGCTATAGTAGTACTTGTCAGAGTTTGAAAGTTTCATCTAAGCCTGTTGGTGGCCGATTCTTACCTCGACACTAATTCGGATATCTGAAAGTAAGCAAGGAGTAAAATGCAAATACCATTAGTGCAACAATGCGGGAGAAACGAAAACAACAGATAAAACCCCTAGCAAGCAATTGAAAATAAACAACAAAATAACAAAACCAATGCCATGTAAACTATGCTTAAAAGTTCACAAACAGGAGCTAAAGCAGGGGATAACACATGGGCCGCAAAGTCCCGGGCCTAAAAAAGAAAACACGTTTTTTTGTGTTCAAAATTTGCTTTATTCATCAACGTAATTTCCAACAAGAACAACGCAATCATTCCAGCGCCGCTCTAACATTGCAATACCACTTTTGTAGAATGATTTATCTTTTGTTCCTCAAACTGGGCCTCAGTTTCAGCGATAAGCTCTTCATTCGAGCGAAATTTTAGGTCTGCGAATAGCCAGTAGTCGATGAGAGGATAATCTGGCGAATAAGGTGGACGTGGCAGCAATTCGAAGTTCAATTCATTTAGTTTTGCTTTTGTTTTAATTGACTTGTTACACGGTGTGTTGTTTGTCTTGATGAAAAAATTTTGTCTATTTCCCATTTGCGGACTTTTATGCGGAACTTTTATTGCGGACTATATATTATTCACCCTTGGTGGCATTTCCCTTCTCAAGATTGTCGATGAATATTACAACACGCACATCCGAAAATACCGAGTTCATAACCTCTCCACCCGATTGTTGTGCTTTCGGGCTCTGTGTTCGAGGTTCACCAGTTGCTGTCCACTCAGATGACGATCGTTTTGATTCCGGAGTGAAGTGATGGATCAATGCTTCATCCATTGTCACATATCGACGCAAAAGTTCCGGTTTATTATGTTTAAACATGGCCAAGCAATGCTCAGAATCAACAACACGTCCTTGTTTTTGGTGAAGAGTGAGTAAACGTGGCACCCAATTTGAACAGAGCTTTCGCTCAAATGCTTATGCAATATAGAACTAAAATTTTTTTTGATGTCTTTACGATGTCAGCAAACTCTCGCAACTTCACTTTTCAACCATTCAAATCGATTTTGTGGATTATTTTGATGTTTTCTGATGTTACCACCTCCTTTGGACGTCCACTACATTGTGCGTCATCGGTGTCTCTACGACCACGTTTTTAAGTGATCAACACATCGCTTTATTATTGTTTCTCATGGAGCGGAGTCCCCATAATACTTTCCAAGCCATTGCTTTGCTTGAAAGACATTTTTGCCCATCAAGAAGCATTGTAAAATTAAAACACGGAAGTCTCTTTGATCCATTGTTTTGAAAATAGAAAAAGTAGCGTCACTCGTAACAAATTAACTCACGAACTAATAAATAGAATACCGTGAAATTTTAACAGCTGTGTTTTTAAGGTTAGTACTAACTGAAAAAGAGGTGAATGCAATAAAACTAGTGTCATCTATATGTTAAGCCTGGGACTTTTCAGCCCATGTGTTATGTTAAGCAGTGAGGTCGCACACGGAAATCAATGTACCATTGGAGTTGGTGGTGTGGTAATACCATTATTGCTTGTAGGTGTATTGGCATGGCAGTGTGCGCATTCTTCTACGGAATAATGGTGCCTCGCCTGGATACAACGAAATGCAATTTCAACAGGAAATGCACACAATAGTAGGTGGAAAAGGTGTGTGTGTGTTTTTTTTTTTTTTTGTTCGCCAAAGGTTGCGACACATAATAAATAAAGGAATAAAACGTAGCAGCTGATAGTTCAATGCAACAGGAAGTAGTGGAGGGCAATTGAGTCAAGTCAATAGAACGAAAAAGTTGTGGTTACTTAGGCGGATGTAGTTATACAAAAAATCGAATTCTTGAAAAAAAGTGAGTGGTGAAATGGATTAGCAGGGAAGGATGTGTAAAATCGTAGCGAAATAGTTGTTTGCGGAAAATTGTGAAAAGTAATCAGAAAAAGGTGGACTATAAACCTTAGCTCACACCAACACAACTTCAACATAGGGAGTTTCTAAACGCAAGCGACAGCTTGAAAGGATAGAGTGTTGGCATTTTACTGCATTGTCCTAGGCAATGAGAGCCGCCATCTGAGATGTTGCAACTTGTGCGACCTGTGGGCGTTGGGTATTTATTCAGAAGCCGCTGTATTAGGTTGGCATTTTCTCGGGGTATTTACTTACATACAACCACTGCTGCAAAACTTTTGTTATTAGTCATTGGCTTGGACTCTGTGTTGTGTTGTGCTGTGTTCAAGCCAATAGTTTAGAAGGCTCTTATTTTATGCACTACACTGCCAACACTACACATTTTGTCTTCCTTCCGTTTACAATTTCACTTGAAACTACCAAAAAGCAGTAAACATGAAAGAGAAATGGCTAAAGAACACGAAATATACTAAGATTTCTCTTTAGCTTTTGAAGATAAAAACTTTAGAGGCGATTGTGTGCTAACGCAATTTACGAGGATTTACGTGCTAGAGATTACGCAGGAAATTAGATGCAAAAGAAGTTTAAATATAATATAATATATCGTAATTAGCTTTGCAGGATTATGCAATTACGCTTTTTGCGCTCTATGAAAAAAAAATATAATAATGCACGCATGGGCAATTGGCCATATGTTCACAAACAAAATCCCAGTGTTATATTTTTGATTTATGTTAATATTGTATTATTGAAAATGAGAGGCAAAATAAGAAAAATTATAATTTTTTGCAGCAATGAATGTAATTAATTTTTTCCCCCTCTAATGAGTCTATGTAAATACATATAAGAAGTTTACGGTTTTTTTATAATTATCGTTATTATTTTTTATCCAATATATTTTGTATTAAATAACATGCCATTATAAGTTTAAATTTACCACATGCTGCTCCCAGAGTTAAAAACTTAAAAATTATGGTAATGTGTTGGAATATTTTGCAGGGATATGAATAAATATTGGATTGGGGAATAAGTTCGTAGCGTTTTTGCCGAAGGCTTTTACTTAAACAAAAAACAATAATTATATAAACAAGTTAATCAGTTATATATTCGTCGGTGCTGTTTACAATCTCCAAATGCCGTTCCGCTAAAAATCGCCTGGTGTCAAAGAAATGGTAACGAAGGTAACGTCTTCCATATGGCTTGACAGGGAGCGACAAAGATGATAATCGGTCGGTGCAAGGTCCGAAGAGTAAGGCGGATGCTGTAGGTCCTCCCATTCGAGCTCTTGGAATGCGGCTTTGACGACTTATGCAACATGGGAATATGGTTTGACCATGTCGAGCAGGTCTTTTGAGTCGAATAGCCTCATTCACGTGGTATAACTAGGCAATGTAGAGCTTCTTGTAAGCCGTGGCATTCTTTTCGAGCATTTCTCAGTGCACTATGCACCAAGTGCAATCCCACAAAACACATATTCTTTGGATGAAGATCCGGCTTGACTCTCGGCTGTGGTGTATCTCCTGGAGCTACCCACTCTTTTCTAGCTTCATATTTACATTTCTTGCAAAAACACGATAGATATCCTCTTAGTATCAGAAACCCATTTCACCAAAAAGAGTTTTTTCAATATTCCCTTCTACTGCTTCTATCACACAATGCATCCTGACGGATCTGCCCACGGAGGCTCTGCTATTCTTATAAAGAAATCAATCAAGCACTATGAATCTACACATTATAGAACAGAAGAAATTCAAGCAACAAATGTCATAGTACAAGACTCAATCGGTGCATTACTTATTTCTGCAATATACAGTCCTCCTAAACACAAAATTAAAAATAAAGAATATGTTAAGTTTTTTAAAACCCTGGGAGCACGCTTTATAGCAGGAGGTGACTATAATGCAAAAAATACACTATGGGGTTCTCGGCTTACGACAACAAAGGGACGCGAATTGTACAACGCAACGACATCAATGAACTTGAAAGTTTTCTCAACGGGAGAGCCAACTTATTGGCCTTCAGACCCAAAAAAGATTCCAGACCTTGTTGATTTTTGTGTCATCAAAGGTCTATCGTACCTGCAGATAACCTGTAAATCCTGCCTGGATCTTTCTTCTGACCATTCGCCAGTGATAATCACAATAAATGATAAACTCGAAAATAGGCCCCAAAACTGTCAACTTACCAACAGCCGTACAAATTGGACTCAATTTAAAACCATTTTGACGTCGACACTTGGCATAAAAGTTGCTCTAAAAAACGAGGAAGATATAATAGAGGCCACCGAATATCTTACAAAATGCATCCAGGATGCAGCGTGGTCATCCACCACTCATGTGAGTCCTCATACTCGTACACAAAGAAATTCAAGCATCGGTATCTTCCTAAGAAACAAACTGAAAGAGAAACGACAGGCAAGAAAAATATGGCAACAAACAAGATTTCCTGAATATAAAAGCCGTTTTAATACATTATCAAAAGAAATAAAATTATTATTGAAAGAGCAACACGACAAAGAAATGAGGCAGTTTCTATGGGGTTTGGAACCAACACACCTCACCAATTATTCCCTGTGGAAAGTCAGCAAAAAAGTAAGTTCCACGAAAGAGTACCGTCCACCACTTCGTAAAAAAGATGGTTCATGGGCGAAAACCGCAATCGAGAAATCTGAGCTTTTTTCTAAACATCTAAAAGATATTTTTACACCAAACGATATTGAAGCTGATCTTTGTTTTGACAGCACTGTTGCTGCCTTTTTAAACGAACCCTACCAAATGGAGCTACCGATGAAGAAGTTCACCAAAAGTGAAATAGTTAGCACTATTAAAAAGCTAAAAGATCACAAGGCACCAGGATATGATCGCATCACGGCCGAAATTCTCAAAAAACTACCTCCTGAACCCTATAATTTCATTACCCATTTGTTTAATGCGTGCTTAACCAGAAACATTTTCCCAGCTCAATGGAAAGTAGCAGAAATTAAAATGGTGCTCAAGGCAGGAAAACCAGGCGATGAAGTGAAATCCTATCGCCCTATCAGTCTTCTACCAATACTGTCAAAAGTTTTTGAAAAGATCTTCCTTACACGTTTAATGGTTTTTATCGAACGCGAACAAATAATTCCGAAACATCAGTTTGGTTTCAGGAATGAGCATTCGACAATTGAGCAAGTCCATAGACTTGTCGAAAAAATACAAGCAGCGCTCGACCGAAAACAAATCTGTTCAGCAGTTTTCCTAGACATATCACAAGCCTTCGACCGAGTGTGGCACCAAGGCCTACTCTTTAAAATAAAAAAGAAATTACCACTAAATGCCTATTTGCTCATTAAATCATATCTAAACCAACGAATGTTCTACGTAAATTACGAAAATGATTTTTCCAATTTCCAACAAATTAAAGCTGGGGTCCCACAAGGCAGTATATTAGGTCCAATCCTGTACTTAATTTTTACACACGATCTGCCAACCACAAAAGGTGTACTAACTGGCACTTTTGCCGATGATACCGCTATTATGGCGACAGCAGTGGATCCCATGGAAGCCTCTTATATGCTCCAAATAAGCATAAATAAAATCTCCAAATGGCTCCGGAGCTGGCGGTTGAAAGTAAACGAACATAAATCTCAACACGTAACCTTTACCACAAAAAGAACCACCTGCTCACAAATCAACTTAAACCGTATTCCAATTCCGCAATGTGATAGTGCAAAATATCTAGGCATTCATTTGGATAAACGGCTTACGTGGAAAACGCATATCTTTACAAAAAGGAAAGCTCTAGGTTTAATATTTCGTAATATGTACTGGCTGCTAAACCGCAAATCCACCCTCTCAATGGACAACAAACTTATCCTCTACAAAGCTGTGATAAAACCAGTCTGGACTTACGGAATCCAACTGTGGGGTACTGCGTCAAATTCAAACTTGGAAATCCTGCAGCGTTTCCAGTCCAAGACTCTACGCACCCTAGTCAACGCTCCGTGGTACGTGACAAATGTCCAAATTCATCGGGACTTAGACATCCCTTCAATAAAAGAGGAAATTCAAAATGTAGCCAGTAAATACCGAAATCGACTTCAATCGCACCCAAATGAGCTGGCCTCTACCCTCATGTCACCATCATGCGTCTTTTTAAGGTTGAAAAGAAAAACACCAATCCAGCTCGTCCAAGAGCCATCTATAAAATATTGAATTTATTTATTTATTATTATATTTATTAGAAAGGATATTTCACTGGAAATATTCCTTTAATACTAAAATCAAAGCCACTCCTAAATGTAACCAAATATTTGTAAAATGTCTTCTAAGAATTGAAAGTATAGACAGAATACAAAATAAAGTTTTAAATAAAAATAAAAAAAAAAAAAAAAAAAATAAAAATATTTACATATGTAAAGGCACGATTTCTCATCTCCCGTGACGATTCGGTACAAAAAGCACTGTTTATGAGCGCGTGTTGCTCGATGGCGGGCGAAAAGCGGAAAAGCAATTTGAAGGCGACTTTCTTTGTGAGACTCCCAATTTTTCGGTAAATCCTCATTCAATGAATGTGATTGAGAATCGTTTTGCGATCGCAGTTAATTTTTTCCGACAATTCACCACTGGTTTGGTGACTGTTCTCCTTCAAGAGTATTTCGAGACGTTCTTCATCGAATTCAGAAGATCCTCCGCTGCGGGACGTATCATCGACGTCAAAGTCGATATTTTTAAACTTTGCAAACCATTTCCGCGCTGTAGACTCGCCTATGACATCTGCTCCACACACGTCGCAAATTTCCCGGGCTGCTTTGGCAGCTTCTTGACCTCGATAAAAAGCAAAGAAGAGCAGGTGTCGCAAATGTTGATTTGTGCCTCCTGGGTATTCCATTTCTAAGCCTCAAAACTAATAAAAAAATAAATAACTCAAAAATACAATTAACATAATTTCGTAGAGCATAGTTTCGTATCGAATGAAAACTTGCCCTTTGCCAAACAGCAACCAGATCGTTGTAAAATAAAATATAAAACGCTACGAACTTAATCCCCAACACAATAGATTCTTGTAAAATCAGTGCTGATACAGATAAAAAGATCTCAAATTGTTTTATGTTTTTACTTTTTATAAGAAATGTGTGTATTTATATTGCACTTGAGTTCAGACAAGCAGCACTAAAAAGGGCACTAGTCACTAAACCATTTCTTTTAGCATTTTAATTTTCGAAAAGCACTAAATCTACCTAAAGCACCAAGTTGGCACCTATGCTCAACGTTCTTATTTGATAACTACCAAATAATCCACCTCCGCAACGAGCCTTATCTCCATTTCAGCAAATAATTTTTATTGCAAAAATTAAATCAAATCCGCAAATTGCGTGCACTTTTCTCCGTCTAGCTTCCGTTAACGATTTAACAGTAAACATTTTTTTACTGCTAGCATTAGCCTCACCATAAGCCTACTCCTTTTTTATGCACTCAGCTACGTAATTGTTTGTAGCATTAAAGTTACTTAACCAGGCGTACTTAGGATCCAGTGTCCACTATTGATTTATCCAGTGTAAATACCAATCAAAGGAAAGGTAAATAATAATTCACGCTCTTATATTAGAATGAAATACGGCTCTTTTGTATTTTATGCACATTTACTCGTACATACCGTATATGTATGTGTAGGAGTGTAGCATAGTTTTCTCCCACGTGTACAACACAACTTACAAATATCCCTCGAATAACTGTGGTTGCTTTTGTAGTCTGCAATAATTGTTGTAGTCCAGCCGTTACTGCTAGTCGATAAGGTTATTGAGTTTCCTTCCCCTTTACATAACATTCTTGCTCACGTTCAACAAGTATTCTTGATTCAGATTAAATTTGTTTTTGTAATGTTGATTGCTACGCTAATGAACACATACGCAGCCATTGCCCCAGATTTGCCAGTTAAGTAAGTACCTCGTTACATGGGTAAATAGTATACAATCGAGATTATATTTCACGTAGTAGTTGTGTAATGCATTTATGTGCAGAATAAATCATGACATTGTAGGCTAGGTAATATAATATATTGACATGGATGTGTATAGAACTTCAAACATTTCATTTTACTGTCTAAGATGAATTATAAAGGGATGCGATTTTAAAATCAGTTTGTAGACCGGACTTCTATTCCAATGTGAGGCACATCTTACACCCTTCCTACATGTCAAGTGTTCTCAACATCATAAAGGGTCTTTCAAGAAACATCTCAAAATTTAGATTCTATCAGTTTACAATATTTTTATTCAATATACGGCTCTTAGCAATTATATGTGAAAAATTACATCCAAATTGAATGTCCACTATACGCACGTCTACAGGTAAAATCCGCCAAACAGTCTATCCCTGAATGCCTAATTGTTGTCCAGTCCATTTTCTATCGTCGACAGTTCCAGTTTCTTGAAATTGTTCACCAACCTTTAACTTGTCGACTTATTCGAACGATTACCATTTTTCCATAAAAAATCTGGAATTTTGCGATATTTGGTTCTTCTAGATGGACCATTTTCATAATAAGTTTTGACAATGGAATTTTGGCACTCTCTTATAAAGGGCATTTTTATGTTATTCTCAGATGAGAAGCAAAGTGCCACCCTATGCTAATAACGCACTGGCACAGCTTTGTTTGTTTTTTGGTTTATTTTTTTTACTTTGGCAAAAGTTTTAAAATGCAAATGTTTTATGGAATTTGGAATCTCACAAAAATGTATGCGATTTTCCTGATGAAATTCCGTAAATATGCATGAAAAGAGTTATTAAAATTTAAAGCAAAATTTTTTAATATTGTTGTCTGTCATTTTGGTGGAGGTTTCAATGAAAAATGTATGATGAAAGTATGATGAAAGTAAAATTGTAGTTTTTATGGTTTTACTCCGATTAGTTTGTCAGTATGTAATCTTCATTAGTATAACTGTATTCATTAAGCTCAATTTGTTGTCCGTATGTCCACATTATAGCTGTAGATACAAAAGCAGATAAAAGCAAGTGTACTAAAGAATAATACCTAATATTTTATGAAGCGTGCAAATAAAATCAAATTGCGGATCATTAATCACAGTAAATCAAACATTGACTGTCTACATTTTGAATTCAGTTATGGAGAAGGGATGAAGCTTGGGAACAGTGAACTCGCCTGAATGTACACTATAAAAGATATCCAAAGGCATTGTACGCACATCGTAATAAGCAGCAGATTATTCTCAATAATGTTACGCTCACAGTGAGCTGGTCTTGTACAGTGAGCAGGTCTTGTAAATTTATATAGCTGCACTTAATTTTGGAAATTAATTTCCGTAAATAATTTAAAGTACTTGCAAATGACACATATGTATGCATGTATTAAAGAGAAGGTGAATTCAAAAATGTCCACAAATATTCTAAAATGCTAATGAAATATGTATATTACATACTTGCATATGGATATGTAGGCAATATTTATAGTGAGAGGTATCAGTACATACCTCTGTACTTATATATTTTTGTGGTGGCAGGATAATGTTGTGCAAAGTATAAAATAAGCTAGCATAAAATAAAACCAACATCGAAGCACTGCGTACATACACGAATTAGTATGTAAATACCCACCGCCCGTTTGCTGGAAAACATCATAACTCAAGAAATTGAGAAAAATCAAGACACACTGAACGAGTAGGATCAATAGAACAGCTAATTAGATTTTTTTTTATTTATTTGGTTTCTAAATTTTATTATTTTTTTAACTCCATTTATTATTATGAACGATCTTTAGCTCCTAGGTGCGGCTACGACTACTAAAATGGCGGTCAACTTCGATTATTTCTGTGATTTTATCGATATTATCGAAATTGTTTTTAACATCAAAAATGCCTGAACGGAATAGACGAAGTTGCTACAGTATCGGAACTCTAAAGACCACTCACAATTTCAACGGCCTGACTTGCATTTTCGCCTTTATGGGGTTAGGGGTAGTCAGAATTAAAAAAAAATGGACTTTTTTGCATTTTCTTAAGTTTTAATATCTTAAAAATATTGTGTGAAAATTTGAAGTGAATCCGAAAAATACTTTTCGAGTTATTCAACAATTAACAAAGGGCGCTCGGGCGCTCCGGAACGTTCACAAAACTTTACACGCGTTTTTCTCAAAACTGAATTTTTTGAACTGATGATCCCCGTAACATAAAAATCGCTTGGTAGATATCAATAAAATGTAAACTGCTTTTGAAAAACATAAAAAGCTCATGTCTGATCGAAGGATTTTTTTTTTTTTTTCAAAATTTCGATTTTGTTTTCAACAATTAATTGTCGGTTTTTTTCTCGAAAATCTGAAAAATATTACCTGAGGCCGCCATATTGTTAATTTTGAAAAAAAAGCTTCGATCGGGAACAAGATTTTCTATTAAAAAAACTAATTTCTCTTGTCCGATTGACCCATTGATTTTAGATGAATCTCCAAGAACTTGTGATGATCACCGCAAGGGACTTCTGGAGAAACGGGCGTCACACAAACGGCGATAACTTTTACAATTATTAACTTTGCTAAAGTCAAGACGAAACATGATGTATTAATGCTATGCTTTTATTTTTGTAAAATATAGCAATTATCTAGAAAATCAAAATTATTGAAAATCATAATTTTTTCGGACCACTGACTACCCCTAACCCCTTATGTCTGCAATGACATCCTCGTCAGTCAAATTTACTTGATGGAAGTATCTAAATTAAACAGGATGTCTTCATAAACAAAGTCAAAATCAATATTGCTTGAAATAAAATTCGTATAAAAAAGTTTAGCAAAAGGATTTACAGCATCAGAGGTGGATTTAGCTGAGACTCCTTTAAGGTGAAAGGACGCAAGTATATTTGAGCGGTTGTTCTTAGATTTTATTTATAGTCTGTCATAAAAAAGGAACCGCGATTATTCACGAAATATAAAAGATATATATTTTTTTGCACAAAAGTATGTACAAAACTACTCAATAAGCTGTGTAGTCTCCATCGTTGTCGAGTATAGCCGGCATCTTCTCGGCATGCTTTGAACCAGCTTTTCTGCGTAGGTCGTTGACAGAGGACCAGATTTTGCGAACTTGACGCACGAGTTGCTTTAAATCATGGACTGGCTTTCTGGCAAGATGCGTTTTCATAGTTCCCCACACATTTTCAATGGGGTTGGCGTATGGGGACTGAGAAAGCCAGTCCAATACTGTGACGCCATTTTCTTGTTTTGTTGTTTCTCAATGTGTTTTTCTGAGAGCAGTGGTTATGATGATGTGGGACGGTAGGATATGTTCGCCTCCTTTAGTCGGTGCTCGATTCTGTTGATACTCACATCTATTCCCTTAACAAGTTGGACGATCACTTTATCCTGCTATTTTGTCGCCACTCGCTCCAAGCCTCGCTCGAAACTGTGACATGACACTTTATACCGCTGATTCCACATCACAGCAAACTTTTTTGATTTTTTAACCACTTCCGCAGCCGCGGCGTAAGATAATTTCGGCCCTTTCGAATGCATGCATAAAAATACCGCCTGAAAACGCTTCGGGTACTTCTCACTCATTTTTGTTTGGTTGCGTTTACGAGAAAGTTTTGAACGACACTAACCTCAGTTAGCACTAGAGTCGTAGCCCTTGAGTCGGACTATTACGCAGCAAAAAGCAGTGCGAAATATATTTTGAAGTTACAAGAAAAAAACCGGTTCTTTTCTTCTAACACAGACTGTAACACCAAAAAGTTTTGAGATTGCATTTGATATTGTTCTCTAAATTACGAATATAACTTCGGTACAAATATTTATTGAGTTTGTTGAATTTACCTCTGTGAAACTCATACCGCTTACGAAAATCAGCATCATTAGAATGCCTTTGTTTTTTATAAAACTTATTCTTCAAGTTCCTTAGTCGTTTGAGTTCTTTAAAGAACCACGACCGCTTAACATTGAGATGTGGCCCACGCCAGTGTCAAATATTACAGATTTAAATATACCGTAACAGCCATAATGAAGAGCTGGTGGCATCTCTGCAGTCTTATCTAAACAAAATAATTTCTTTTTTAATTATAACATTCTTGCAGCAAACGAGCGATATGCATATAAAAATGAACAAAACGACGATTTTATTTGCGCACATTTACTCGTACAGCGCAAAACAGTATTGTGGGTGCAAGTAATTTTCTAAAATTATCAGAGAAAATGGCGAAAGTAGCATGAGTGAAACAAGTACAATGGATAATAGACAATTTAAAAATAGTAAATGAAATGTTGTACTAAAAAAGCTAATGTTCGTTAACGATCTTAACACTCCTGTCCAACAAAACAACCAGGCTAACAGCAGCAAAACATGGGTAGAAACTTATATAAATCCATGTGCCTGCCTAAATTTTTCCTGCGATAAATCAGTCCAGCGCGGTACTAGCCCATTTTAGTTTGGTACCAGTTTCCACCAAAGCTCTAGAAAATCCTTTGGGGTGTTTACTATTATCCGCATCATTGTACTGTCTCTTCAGCAGCTCCTCGAGAAGCTCAAGAGCAATCCGCGATCTTGTGAGGGTATCAGCCCCCTTCCAGGACTTAGAAAAATGTTGGAAAGGGTTAAGCGACTTCAGAGCCTAACTCGGCGTCAGATAGGTGGTATGGGTACAGAATAAGTTAGAGAGAACGTCAATAAATGTCCTTGGCGTATTTATTGACTTCAATAGGACAATTAATTACCTACACTGGGATCAAATGTTCAAACTTGGATGTCCGGAAATTGCTCTGTGGCGGAGAATTCACATATCGACGGGCAAAACGGTAACAATGGTGCTTAAGGGCAGATTACCGACCTTGAGTGAAAGGATGTGTTTTACTCCACACTTGATGCGATGGAGGGCTTGGCTGCAGACGATTGTCGGGTAGGTACGATGTGTTGTCGGGTGTGACTGGGATCTCGGCCGACTTGCTGTTCGTATATATATCGGGGCATTATATACGGGAGCCTGTTTTTGTCCTGTGCCATTTATGGGGCCGTTATGTGGTACGAATCGGCATTAGCGGGTGTTGGCCACCGGTTGGTCGTGTCACCCCATCATATTCCTTCGCTGCATCCCTGTATGCCAAATCGTGAGTACTGATGTGTTGCAGGTGTTGTTGGCTGCATCTCCACTTAACCTGGTAGTTATACAGCGTTCTGTTGGTTATTTGCCGGTGATGTGAAGAAGAGGTATTTGGAGTGCAAGTACGTGTATTGTATCTGGATGTGTGTTTGTATTGAGTAGGTGGCAATACCATTGGGACAACAGTATCAATGATTGTACGACATACGACTACATTCGAAACGTTTCATTTGTCGATGGTAATCCGTGTTTTTCCTTGTCCGGATTACCTCTTTACAGGACATTGGCTTCTTAATGAGTTTTTGCATAAGAGGCAACTGTCTGTAAGGTTTTTGTGGAAGGTTTTTGTGGGTCGCCAAGGGAGGAGTGGATGTATGTGCTCTGCGAATGCCTAATGTACCCAGACATTAGGAATCTTGGAGAGGTGCCGACAGAGTGATGTGACTAGTGTAGTCTCGACTAATCGGAGTGTCGAAATGTTAGGTCAGTATGCGCGTGAAGTGTTTAAGCGGCGGAGATATTTTGGGCATTCAGTTGATGAGTTAGTAGTTGTAGTTAGGGTTGTGTGATTTTGTAAGCAATGAATGCGAAAGTTTATGGCAATGCTCGCGTAAATGAATATTCTTTATAAAAACATTCTTTGCCAAAGCTTAAGGTCAGGCAATGAATTCACGACAAAGATCCATGTCTAAGGTCATGCACTAACTAATAAAATGGTTATTTGACTCTTCTTCTGTTTTACTTTTCAATTCCTCCTCTCACCTCCTGAATGTGCATGGAGTCGTATAATTTTTGTGGCAAAGCTGTTGTCGTTAACTTAAGTGTGTTCAGCTCAATTGACTTGTTATATTAAATGAAAATATTTGTATGCACGATAAGTCAACAACTTGCCATAAGGTCGCATGCGGCGAATAATGAATGATCAGCAACACTGGCATCACAAGGCTTTCAAAGCGGTGGAATGTGAATCAGTGAATGTGGCTAAGGCTTGTAAGGAAAAGCCGCACTGTCATCATCACATATTCATGTGAACAAATTATATTTATTCAAAACACTGTTGTTGCTTATCTGAAGAGAAGGCACTTGAGCGGCAATATTTTGTCTGCAAATGTGGAATATTTTATATGTATAGATAACCAACTATGGAGCGCTGGACACTCAATGTTAAGCATCCTAAGCATAAAATAAAAAAATTAATAAAAATTTGCTTGTGCTATGTAAAAGTACGAGTATATCAACATTATCAAGTGTATTCGAAAAAAACAAAATTTGAGTCACCATAACCTCCAAGTGAGATAGAGTGAAGCAAATATACAGAATTATGCACTGTACTTTGAATGGAGATAGAATAGAGAGAGGAGCATTTATTTTAACAAAATTCATGCACAATAAAAAAATAGAATCTAAAGCACATAACATCAAATTCAAAAACAAGTAAGGAAGTGCTAAATGCGGTCCAAATAGAACTTTGTATACCCACGCACTTTTTAGTAAAATTTAATTTGGGCTAACTGCTAATTTTTGGAATCAAACAAACTCAGGCACGTTGGGGGTTATACGAGTACATGGCTTATAAAGGGTAATGCGATTGGAAGTATTTCTTCCTAAAAGGTTCTTTGACAGATCACGTGTGACTACTGTCAAACTAAATACATGATTTTTTTAGCATTCATTGACATTTCATCATGGAAAGGCTCACGCCTCAACAACGTTTACAAATCGTACAACTGAATTACAAAAATCGACGCTATGTGAAAAGTGATCATCGCGCGCTCAGGCCAACGTATGGTGTTCAGCGATAAGCAAAATTGTCGCATTTGGGCTGAAGAGCAACCCGAAGCTATTCAATAACAACCATTGCATCCATTGAAAACAACCGTTTGGTGTGGCTTGTATGGGCTGGAAGAAGCATTGGCCCATATTACTTGAAAGACGAGGCTGGCGCCAATGTAACAACGAATGGAGAACGCTATCGCGCCATGATAAACAACTTTTTGTTGTCAGAAATTTGAAGGCCATGCTCTCCACAACATTTGGTTCCAACAAGATGGCGCTACCTGCCATACAGGCTGTGGAACAATGGATTTTCGGAGAGACGAGAGTACCAGTGGCTTGGCCACCAAAATCGTGTGATATCAGACCTTTGGACTTTTATTTGTGGGAATATGTAAAATATAAATACTTCGTGGATAAACCAGCTTCGATTTAGGCATTGCAAGCCAACATTACTAAAATTATTAACGAGATACTGGCGGAAGTTCTCCAGCGAATTATTCAAAATTGGTGTTTACGGATGGCGGAATTACGGCGCAGTTACGGCCAACATTTGAAAGGGATTATCTTTAAGCCGGCATTCATCGCCACTGGGTAAAAATACCACAGAGGTAATAAAATCACTTATAACTTTTTTCTACAAAATAACGTGACCTGCCACTTCAAGTAGCTTTCTGCATAGAAACAAAAGAGGCGTTCCCTACGTAAAATATAATATAACATACATATAATATATAATTAATTATACACCTATGTATATATTTAATATAATATTATGTGGTAATTTTTACCCGGTTGCGACCGTTTGTGTTTGTATTTGCCTAGCGTCAAGCCCCGGGTTAAAAAATAAATGTCATAGGTGGTTCTACACAAAACGAATAAGTATAAAATAAATACTAGTAAATATAATAAAATGAATAATATTCGTTCTGAGTTGAGTCTTTTTAATCTTTTTATTTGAAGAATTTTTAAGAAATTTTAGTAAAACTTGACTCTATGTCTTTTTCACCGCGCTTCAAGTTTCATTCATCTTATCGGACTATCAATAACCGTAATTACTAAACTCACTCATATCTCTTTCATTATTATCGAACGTATGAGTACGTGTATGTATGTATGTGTTTATATGCACGTTTGCTACTGGAAGTGATTCCTCAATTATGCGTACCATGCAAATCAATGTGTTCAATCGTAATTGACGAAGAGCGAATAAATCAAATCAGTTGAGATAATGCAGTTAGTTTACTCACTGACAGCTCTCAGCAAGACAAGTGTGAACGATAGAAACAGGGAGGCAGCAAACTTAGAACACTTTTAAGTCTTACATAGACTTCCATTCGAATGCCTCTTAGTGAAGGTGTATATTCTGGTACATAAAAGACAAATTTACAACTAAGTGACGAGTGTCACACAGGCGCTGATGGTAATTTCTGTTGACAGTGAACAAAGCGTCAACATAGTGCCGCTGCCTCATATGCCTTGTTGAGCCATTTTTATCTTCATATTTTGCCATGTACTCGCATCAGTTTCACATTAAATTTCCATCAATAATCGTTCAATTAGAAGGCCGCGATGGCAAAAAGAGGTAATTTAATTCGTTTAGCGGCGGGGAAAGGCGCATAGTTAATGGCACTGAATGTAGGAAAAAATGAGGTGATTTCGGAATTTGTGGGCTTAAAAAACAACGTTGAGTAATTGATTTGCTACTGAGTATATGTAGTACATGCATATCAATGTCATGCCATGTTAGATTCCGAAGAGGTAGGGTCAAAAGGAAAAATAACAAGAAAAATTCTTCTCTAGCTACTGAATATGATTTGATTTGACTGACTATGATGAGTCGATTTGCATGATTTTTTCGACTTTATGACATTCTTTAAACGTCTTAGAATTAGACTTTGGTTGGAAATTTGTTTTTTTTTTATTAACAATTCTTAGACATTTGTTAGAAGCGCTGTACAAATGCGGAGCAATAAGCAATTTTCAATCATTAAGGTCTGCTAACGTTGTGGGTTTAAATCGTCTTCGAAAAGAATCGAGCCCTAGGAAGCTGGATGCTCCTTTTTAGTCGTTGTTTGGCGTTGCTATGACCAATTGCTTCGTTACTTCACACACAGTTGGCAGGTCAACATCACGCTGATGTCATGAAATAAAAGCAAAAGCAAAGGTGCTTGCAGTTCTTAGACATTTGCTTCCAATACGGATTAGATTTATAGAATTCAAAACAAACAGCAATTTTGTAGTTTCTTGGCGAACGGGAATTATTGCAGAGTGGTGGGTGGTGTAGAACTTTCAAGGCTTCTCCTCCATACTGAGTTAGCACGCAACTGCTTACCATTCGCCTGGCAGCTTGTTGGACTTATTTTTTACCCTTCGTGTTTTTTTTTATTTTGTTGCAGGCAGTTTTCATTTTAACTGCATGTCGCCAAATACTCCCACTAAGATCTGCCTGATAACAACAACTCGGCTCACATTTGTGGTTGTATTCTTCTTACGGGTATGTATACGAGCAGTCAGCAACTGGTTTGGCACTTAGTTCCTTACTGCGGTGTCTGATTGCATTGTAGGTAGATGTGTCAACCAACAGAATATTTAACAAGCATGTACCCATACATATGAATATGTGTGTATACATATACTTGTGTTCGACAAAGCGACCTTGACAGTAGCAATGAATGAGCCAATTTTCACTTTAACCTTCCATTTGGCATAGTTTGAACTTACTTGATAATGATGAACTTGGCAATTTGACAATTATTCGAAAATTGCCTTCAAAAACTTGTGTGCCCTGCAGAGGCAATTGTTTGTTTTGATTTGGTTGTTGATGTGTGCACATGGCTAAGAAGTTTTGAGTAACAAATTTACCCACTCTTTAAATCATAGTTTCGCAGAAGCGCACAGAGTCTTGTATGGCACATGCAGCGTTTGTTTGCTGCCAACAGTAATGATAAAAACTCTATTGAAATTTGAAAAACTATGTTATATTTATTAAGTGCTCTGTGTCCGGTTATAAAAGAGAGAGTAGTTTAATTGCTACAATTGCCGAATTTTTCGTGGAGAAAGATTTTTTTTTTGACGTGATAACGTCTTATAATTCGATTTAACAGGCTGCACGCACGAAAAAATGTGTCGTTACCTTGCTCATTAGTGTTACCTTGCTCTTTAGTGTTACCTTGCTCATATGTAGTTACCTTGCTCATTAGTGTTACCTTGCTCTTTAGTGTTACCTTGCTCTTTAGTGTTACCTTGCTCATTAGTGTTACCTTTGCTCTTTAGTGTTACCTTGCTCATTAGTGTTACCTTGCTCTTTAGTGTTACCTTGCTCATTAGTGTTACCTTGCTCATTAGTGTTACCTTGCTCATTTGTCGTTACCTTGCTCATTGCTTTGCATGAACTGCAAGCGAAAGCGCGGAACGAACGACAAAGCAAACAAAGCAAACGAACGGCAACGTTCGACATCTTGCTCTCTCCTACTTAAGTGAGCGTATATATGTATGTATATGCGCATATGTACATATATAAATTCACGTATTTGTATTTGCATATGCCTTCTTATTGATTATTATTAATTTGATTCACTTGAAGAATGTAAAATAAAACCAAGTTTGTTAATAATACCAGTTGTTTTAATGTTATAATTATTAATTTTTTTATTATATATGAAGGAAAAAATGTATTTTAATATTTGCCATATACCTTATAAGATATGTTGTCTATACTAATATTATAAAGAGGAAAACTTTGTTTGTTTGTAATGAATAGGCTCAAAACTACTGGACCGATTTTAAAAATTCTTTCACCATTCGAAAGCTACATCATCCGCGAGTAACATGGATTATATTTTATTTTGGACATAGGGCTCGAGATATAGGTCAAAACGTGGACCCGGGTAACCTTCGGATGTGTATGTACAATATGGGTATCAAATGGAAGCTGTTGGTGAATGCTTTAGTCCAGAGTATTTTTCATGCCGCTCCGTGACTAGGGTCTCGAGATAGAGACCAAAACGTGGACCCTAGAATGTGTTTGTACAATATGGATATCAAATTGAAGCTGTTGGTGAATGCTTTAGTACAGAGTATTTTTCATGCCGCCCCGTGACTGGGGTCTCGAGATATAGAACAAAACGTGGACCCGGGTATTCTTTGGTTGTGTATGTACAATATGGGTATCAAATGAAAGCTGTTGATAAGTGCTTTAATACGGGGTAATTTTCATACCTATTGATGACTAGGGTCTGGAAATATATGCCAAAACGTGGACCCGCCGTGTCTTTGCACCGAATTAAACCAAACTTACACACATTGTTAAGGAGGTATTGAAGATGGTTTCCGTATAGTTTGGATACCTATTGGTAGATAGGGTCTCGAGATATAGGTCAAAACGTGGACCCGGGTAACCTTCGGACGTGTATGTACAATATGGGTATCAAATGAAAGCTGTTGGTGAATGCTTTATGATATGTTATGTTATGTTATGTTATGTTATGTTATGTTATGTTATGTTATGTTATGTTATGTTATGTTATGTTATGTTATGTTATGTTATGTTATGTTATGTTATGTTATGTTATGTTATGTTATGTTATGTTATGTTATGTTATGTTATGTTATGTTATGTTATGTTATGTTATGTTATGTTATGTTATGTTATGTTATGTTATGTTATGTTATGTTATGTTATGTTATGTTATGTTATGTTATGTTATGTTATGTTATGTTATGTTATGTTATGTTATGTTGTGTTATGTTATGTTATGTTGTGTTATGTTATGTTATGTTATGTTATGTTATGTTATGTTATGTTATGTTATGTTATGTTATGTTATGTTATGTTATGTTATGTTATATTATGTTATGATAATGTTAACTCATTCTCTATATCCGTACAAAATATCTATCAAACAAATAAAATTAAAATTTTCTTTTGAAAAATGCAACCATTCAATCAGTATTTTCTTATGACGTTATCACGTTAAACTATCGTCAGTAAACCGACTTTACAGACAACCTCTTTTTTTGAAATATTAGTGATTTTATATATGGAAAAATGTGGCAGAATTTTCCGTTTAGGGAGAGTTTTCTTGAAATAGTAGTGATTTTATATATGGGAATAAATTTGCATACCATTAATTGCAGTGAAGTGAAAATGAGCAAATTTTAAAGTTTTTCTGAAGCGCTTGGAAAATCCTTTAAAGAGTGTCGATATGCAGAGGAAATAAAATAAGATCCCGGCTTGATACTTTTATTGTTTCAAAAACTTTAAATGTTAATGAGTAATGATCTGCTTTACTAAGCCATTTTATTTTCAACAAAAAAACAACAAATTTATCTTTCTAAATGGTAATTTTCGTAATTTTTTTGTTGACATTTAAACTTTTGAATTGATATATTTTTCAGTTCAGGTATAGGGTGTTTTTTTAGAGGTTAGATTTTCAAGATGAAATAAAACGTATATAATTTAATGTTATGGCCAAGAATTTAGCTTTATTATAAAGATAAGGGTTTGCCATTATGTTTTAAAAATGATTTCGGGCAAGTGGCCGCCGCGGCTGGCTCGAATAAATTCCAGCCGAGAGGCCCAATTTTCGACCACTTTTTGCAGCAATCGGGGCCGTATGTCAGCAATAACGCGCAGAATATTCTCTTCCAAGACGTCAATCGTCTCGGGCTTATCTGCGTAGACAAGCGACTTCACATAGTCCCACAAGAAATAGTCCAGCGGTGTTATATCGCACGATCTTGGAGGCCACGCCGCAGGTCCACGGCGCGAGATAATGCGCTCACCAAAAGTTTCCTTCAATAAATCGATTGTTGCGTTGGCTGTATGGCATGTAGCGCCGTCTTGTTGGAACCAAAGGTCGTCCACATCAACATCGTCCAACTCAGGCACGAAAAAGTCATTAATCATGGCTCTATAGCGGTCTCCATTGACTGTAACATTATGGCCGGCTTCATTTTTAAAGAAATATGGGCCAATGATTCCCTCTGCCCATAGAGCACACCAAACAGTGACTTTTTGAGGATGTAACGGCGTCTCAGCAATGGCTTGTGGATTATGTTCACTCCAAATGCGACAATTTTGCTTATTGACATACCCATTCAACCAAAAGTGAGCTTCATCGCTGAACAAAATTTTCTTCGATGCGTCGCGCGAACCGAACCATTATTTTCGTAATAAATTTGCACGATTTGCAAACGTTGTTCAGGTGTAAGTCTATTCATTATGAAATGGCAAACCAAACTGAGCATAAATCAAGTGACAGCTGTCAAAAAGACCATCTACGAAAAAAGTAGTGCCAACTTGAAAACCTACCCTCTAAAAATAACACCCTTTACTAACTAAGTTTTCTATAAGAATATACAAAGTAAAGGAAAAATATATTTTTAATTAATTTTTTACTTGACTAATATAAATAATTTATAAGCCAATAGTAGACAATAAAGCTATTTCGTTTAAAAATAGCACAACAAAAAAAATAAACAAAACAAAATACACTTCAAAAACAGCTGTCAAGAAAGGCCTTTTATATTTTTAGTTAATAGCTTTAAGTTTTATGTTTTAAAAAATTAAACAGTGCTTTGTCGGACTACCCCGAGCATCTATAAAACCCTACAAGGTGCTGCTTCTCATAAAGGATTTCCCAATAAGAGGTGTTATTCCCGTTAAAGATCAATTGTTTCGTTGCTTGTGTGGCACGTAGCGCCATCTTGTTGAAAATAAACGTTGTCCATCCAGATCAATACCATCCAATTACGGTCATAAAAAATCGTTAATCATCTCTCAATAGAGCAATCCATAACTGTTGCTCCAGCTTTATTTTCAAAAAAGTAAGGTCCAATGACTCCGCCGGACCATAAACCGCACCAAACAGTCGCGCTTTGAGGATAGAGAAGCTTTTCAACCGTAACTCTTGGATTTTCTGAGCCCCAGACCCGACAATTTTGCTTGTTGACGAAGCCACCGAGGTGGAAATGGGTCTCATCACTCAAGATGATTTTTTGATGGAATTCCGGATCATTTTCATGCATTTCAACAACCCCATCAGCAAAGACACGACGTTGTTGATGGTCGGCCGGCTTGAGTGCTTGTGTTAACTGGACTTTATAAGCCTTAAGATCCAAATCTTTATGCAAAATATGGTGTATTGCAGTCCGACAAGATGCTTCACGATGACCCATAAACTTTCGAGTTTTACGAACCGTCTCTGCCAAATGATCACCATTTTCATAGTGAAAATTAATAATTTCAATGCGTTGTTCAAGCGTGTATCGTTCCATTTTAATTAATGGCGTAGTTTTTACTTGTCAAATATAAACAAAAGGCAGCTTCAAAAGTTACATCCACCAAAATAGCCGGATATTCAAGATAACACCTGTTATTGGAAGCCCCTTTAGAATGCATCATATTGTGTGCATTTCTCCATTGTTTGTCTTGTGCTATTCCTCAAAAAAAAACGTTATTGAGCATTGTTCGACATTTTAGTATTTTTTTTTTTTTTGTTTTTTGCAAATTTTTCTTTAAGTATGCCCACAAATTTTCTATTGGGTTAATATCCGAGCTCTGGGCTAGTATCCAATACTTTACTGCAATAAAAAGAAGCCACATTCTGGCCAGATGATGGATTTATGTTTTGGATCGTTGTTCTGGTGGAATTTGAACTGAGGTTAATTATCAACAAGGAAACCGAATTTTGTCGCACTATCATTTCTTCGCACCAGGACTGAATGTTTGCCAAATTTCACGGTCAGTATTTAAAATTTGAAAAAGTCGAACCAAAAAGTATCGAGAGATTGTATTGTATTTAAAGCTCTGTAAAATGAAAGGGTAGATAGTCAAGGAGGAAAGGATAAAAGTAACAGAAGGAAAAGGATAGGATAGAATAGAGAAATAGAGGTAGTTAGACCTGTGAGAATTTTCTAGATTGTTTGGTAAATCTGAAAATACCCTCCAGTTTGAGAGAACAAATATTACACAATCTCATGACATCGGAAGCAAAAATTCTTAGCCTTGCTCTAGCTACTCACAGAGAAAATGATCAGTGCTAACCGCCTCCTCTAAGCAAGGCAGGCAAATCGGGTCCTCGATGATTCCATTGGTGGTCATATGATGGCTCCATGGGTTTTGTCCTTTAAGAATACCGACCATCAAGCGAACGTCTTTTCTACCAAGTTTAGAAGAAAGTTAGAAGAATTTAGTCTCATTGCAGAAAATCACATCATCCCAGTAGCAGCTATCTGGTTGAGTGAAGAATATCCGGTTTTCAATATATGTACGTTGCAGAGAGTAAGGGCTTCTTTCACGCAACTCGTCAAGTATAATGTGCTTTTGAAAAACTTGGCGACTGCTTTATGCATCGACCCCTCGCTTATCTCTAAGCTCACTAGCAAGTTTTTTTGTGGGTTTGCGGCTATTTTCCTCAACAAAATACAATCGGAGCGGTTAGGTATTTTCCGTGGTCTTCCATTTGCAGAAATCGGCTCCACCCTATTTACATTTTTTGCACGATTTATTATATTATATTATAGTTTGTCCGGTTAAATAAAACATTTCTGATAACTTTTGCATGTTTTTTCCTGTTGTATAATTATAACAGACTGAATCAGCTCAAAAAATGTCCGTTTTCCAGTTATTTTTGCGTTCTTTATAATTTACTATTTTATAATTCCATAGACATAAGCTTTGGCAATACTAAGACGATAGCATCTAATCGTTGGAGACGTTGAAGAAGCCTTGTAGAGGCGCTATGCTCCTCTAAATTGTAATCCCGAGAAAAAGAATTATTTACGTACGACTTGATATTTTGTAAAACAAATCACTCTTACGACACTTTATGACTGATTGGTGACTAAAGCGTGTGGAACAACTCAGTAACTCAATAAGATAACAGTATATCAAATCATCTTAGCAAACGATGCCGAAAATAGATATGTAAAAATATGATACTTTCTTGAGAGCTGGGAGAAGCATTTGTTTTGTTTTTGTATTCTTGTTTGAGCCTACTTTGGTGGATTCAGTTTACCATTTCGAAGTACTGCTAACTATGTAAGGTAATGAAATAATTTAAAAGGCTCTCCAAAATCAATTAGAAGCGTTGGTTTCAGTAAAAGAAGTGCAAATGCAAATGTCAGTGCGCAAAAAAATATTTTTGGGAATTGGGCAAGGGAATAAGGTAATGACATCTCACAATCTGCTTAATTCTTAGGTAGTTAATATTGCGTCCGAACAGTGGCAAATCAATTTCTTCCTAAATTTTTTTCATTGCTTATGAACAAAGATTATGTAACACGCGCTAGTACAACAGCTCAACACTTTAAAAAGTCATTCGTGCAATAGAAATAGAAATCGCTTTGGAAAACTCACAAGTTGCCAGGTTGTGCTGCTTCGAAGTCAGATGAAGCAGTCATTCAAATCAAATCATATTCCATAAATAACGTTAATGTTTAATATTTCTAATAAAGCCATAATTACCGAAAAGAAATGAAAAATAGCGGTCGGCCCCTCCGAGTGTACATATTTCTGCCATGAAGAAACTCCAAATAAAAAATATATGCCGTTTGGAGTCGGCTTGAAAATAAAGGTCCCTCCATTTGTGGAATAACATCAAGACGCCCCTCACAAATAGGAGGAGGAGCTCGGTCAAACTCGCATGCAAGGGGTGCACGCTAATTATATACAGTCTGAGTCAGAAAAAAGGAACCGTGATTATTCATGAAGTATAAAAGAAATATATTTTAAAATTTTTTACATGAAAATATGTACAAAAGTACGAGTCGCAATTACTCAATAAGCCGTGTAGTCTCCATCGTTATCGAGTATAACCTGCCTTGAACCAGCTTTTCTGCATAGCTGGGCGACAAATAGGTCTAGATTTTGCGAACTTGATGCACGAGTTGCTTGGACTGGACCTTCCAGCAAGATGCGTTTTCATAGTTCTCCACACATTTTCAATGGGGTTGGCGTCTGGGGGCTTGTTGTTTGTTGTTTCTCAATGTGTTTTTTTGAGAGCAGTGCTTTTGATATGTTCACCACCTTCAGTCGACGTTCGATGGTGTTGATACTCACATCTATTCCCTTTCTAACAAGAACTGATCGTGCTTGGCGTAGCCGCAAATAACAGTTCCGCTTAAAAAGTTGGACGATCATTTTATCCTGCTTTTTTGTCGTCACAAGCCGCGCTCGGAAAAGTCATTAACATTTTTGTACACCTTATACCGCTGATTCCATATCACAACAAACTTTTTTGATTTTGTAATCACATTTGCAGCCGCGTCGTAAGATAATTTCGACCCTTCCAAATGCGTGCATAAAAATACCGCCTCAAAACGCTTCGCGTACTTCTCACTCATTTTTGTTTGGTTGCGTTTACGGGAAAGTTTCGAACGACACTAACCTGAGTTACCTCTGGCGTCGTAGCCCTTGAGTAGGAGTATTAAGCAGTAAAAAGCAGAGCGAAATATATCTTGAAGTTACAAGAAAAAACCGGTTCTTTTTTTCTGTCACAGACTGTATGCAGGTATATAAATATGTATGAACGAATGCATTAAAAAAGAGCAGCTCTTACTGAATATTTTGGCAGCTGGATATCATTGGCAACTTTGCTAGCTGCTGTGACATAAGAATTGGAAAAGCCATTGTTATTTGCTCACTCTTTATTTGATGGTTTAGTTTTTGTTTTTTAATTTTTAAAAGGAATCTTCCATATAAAAATTCAAAAAAAATAATTTATTTTCTTTTATGCTACATTCAAAAGAACAGACGTTCCCATTTATGTAATATAAATAATATACAATTTTATGTAGAGCTCGAAATTTCTCCAGCTCCTACTTATTTTTGATGCTTTCAAAGTTCAACTTTTTCCGCAACAATTTAAATATAGAGTATTAATGTTGCCCGAAAATCCATTCGCCTACTAGTACATCATTTCAGCCAATTATGCACTGTTATTTGCCGTTTTTTTATGCAGCAGGGCAAACTGTCAAAATTAGGCTTCCAGAATTCCTTGATATCTGCTCTTCTCGACCACCCAGTAAATAATGCAGCTGTCATTGACAATCATTGCCGTTACGAAATTGCATTCAAGGCAAATACCAACTAACCAGTGAGCATCAAAATGGTTTACAGATGCATCTACCAAAATCACAATGCAATATCTACTACAATAACAAAAGTGAAAGTAATGCGAGTATGAATGGTTTCCAGAAAGAATCAGAAGCTGGCAAATGACCTCAAACAGAAATGCAAATTAAGGCTGTTATGCAACACACATCCCTATGTGTGTGTATGACTCACATGTGTGTGTATAATGCTTATGTGTGTGTATGATGCGTATGTATGTGTATGAATAAGTTTGAGTTGCATTCTGTTTCTTAACAATAGCAGTAGATTTTGTGGCGCCAGTGAATAGCTTTCAGGTTATTATATTTTTGTTGTAACTTTCTTTTTAAAATTTCGTATTTTTTTATTTTTTTTGCATTTTGCTTACAATTGAATCTTTGTTCTTTTTATAACAATTTCAAGTCTTTAAATTCTCCTTCACAACCAATCTTCATATATGGTATTATATTTATAGTATTTATATATGTATGTATGTGTATACTTTTTGAGCCACCTACAACAATAGCCGCATCTAAGCGTTGCATAAAATTTACGCAAGTACTTTTGCCATTTCCGGCACTTATGACAAACAGTTTTGAACGCTTAACTACCCCATTCCCCTGTTTGCTCGCAATGCATCAAGAATTCCCCCTACCGTCACGGGCTTTTGCATTGTTGCTGGCTTGGTTATATAAGTGCACATATGCGAAGAATGACTGCATATATGTATGTATATGCATACACAAATTTCGTATGGACGCATGCAAATACTTTTTCGTCCTTTCCCCTTGCATTGTTTTCTATTTATTTATGCTTTCGAGGCATGGAACAAATAAGTCTATATGTACGCTCATATACGCGCTAAATACTCTTTTTTGTGCTCTCACACTATGGTTTTGCCATTATATTTTGTTGCTATTTTTGTTACTGTTTCTGTTTCTGCTAAGCTGGCCCCATAGTAACGCTAAACAAAAGCGTTCTTGCGCTAGCGTTCACTAAGTGCTCGCTCTCATAATGATTTAATGGCTAAAAGATGGACGAAAAACTTGAGTGAAAAATAGTATTTGATATCTACATTTGTGCGTGGTTGTCAACGTTTTATTTAAGAATTCATTTATTTCAGATTTATATGAACACTAAAATATGCAAGAATGTTTTCAAAGTTAAGGCTAGTACTAAGTTCACAGTTGTGCAATTTCGCCAGCAACATGCAGTTGGCTTGCCGTGAAATGTTGCTAGCAACATTGATTTCCAAATGAGACGAAATGTAAAATTTATGAGCATCACTCCAGACGCAATTGGCAAATTTTGGTAAGAAAAGTGTTTTTAAACAAATTAATTATGTATATATATTCTTGTTCACTTCGCTCGGGAGCAGAGGGCCTCGACGAGACTCTGCGCACACGGTTTTGGGCTGCTGGTTTTGCGCCGCCCCATGTGATATCGGCATCTGCTAGCTCGCACAATATCGACCTATTCACCTTTGGCCGACCGCAACCTTTGCTCCCTTGCGTGTTCCAGACCAGTCCCGTTATCATGATGCTATATAGTGGTTTTCTAAGCGTGTAACCTATGCATCACCACCTTCTGGATTTGATTTGCTTAAGGATGGGTTCCTCGTTTGCTAATCTCCACAGTGCGTCGGTGCTGATGGTGTGCGGCCAGAATATTCTACAGATGATATGGAGGCATTTTTTAGCGAACAAATGATGTGGAGACATTTTTTAGCCTCTATGTGATCACAACTTCACACATGAGTTGAATATTCGCAGTTTCGTGCGCCTGGGGATTTGCGAACTCGCTCTTTTGTATGCACACGCCGCCCTTGCATTTTTTAGCCTGCAGTTGACATCCTCATCTGCTGCGCCGTCTATCGTAATAGCGCATATATGTATATTGACACCCAAAAAATAGAAAGAACATTTACTTACACTCTTTGCGAAGTCATGTGCATTTTAAATAGGTGCCAAAAAATGTTGCTCACTTATTGCGCGGTGTTTTCATGGCATGAACTGAGTACTACTTTGCTGTGAGATACATACGAAATTTTACACATATTTCACGACAATGCAATTTGTAAGGATTTTGACGGCCATTTCGCGCGAAACGCGAACTTAGTACTACGCTTTATGAGAAATAAAAGTGTTTCGCAATTTTAATGCATGTTCTTTAAATGTACAGAATTTGATCGCAAACAAATTACAGAAAAATTAATAAATGGGCAATATTGTGCATATTTTATATATTTATATTTATTTATTATACCGATTTGAAGGAAATAATTTTCTTTGGAAAGCTTAATTTTGTTGCAAGACAACACAGCCAATAATCGGAATCAGTTCTACAGGAGTCATAAAGTGGATCAGCGACTATGTATACAATTATTTAACATAAAGAGCGATGGTCCGGTCTAGAACGCTGCAGAACTGCAAAGTGTTTTGTGACAAGCCCGAATAGAAAACTGTCGAACTTTCTTCTAAAACTTGGAAGAAATGGTGTTCGGTTGATGATCGCTATTATTGAATCCATGGGGTCACCATATGACCACCATTGGAATCATTGAGTACCTGATTTGCCTGTCTTGCATAGAGCAGGCGGTTAGCACTAAGCATTTTCTCTGTGAGTGTCCTGTATTTACTAGAGCAAGGATGCGAATTTTAGGTTACGATATCATGAGAGTGTGTAATATTTGTTCTCTCGACTGGAGGATACTTCAGATTTACCAAAGAATCTAGAAAATTCTCACAGGTCAACTACCTATATTTCTCTATTCTATCCTATTTTTTCCTTCTGTTACTTCTCTCCTTTCCTCCTTAACTACCTACCCTCTCACTTTCCAGAGCTTTGAATATAATTTGCGTTTTTGCCTGAGTGTTTTAGGAGTTACCAAATCTCCCAGTGCTTCTTGGCTCGACTTTTCAGTTTTCAATTTCATTTCTATACCAAGCTGCACTGGGAAGGATTTTCACTTTATTGTTTTTATTTTTAGTTCATGTTTCTTTGGCTTTCTGTTTATATATACTACTTGTACCGTTTTATCTTTGTAGATTTCTACTTACCATTTATCGAGCCAGGTTACAGTGTCATTTATTGTTTGATGAAGCCTGTCTTTCGCATTTTTTCTATTTTATCCGATGCCATTAAGACCGTGTCATCTGCAAATGTGGCTGTTGGTAATTTTTTGTTGGTGGTATCGGTATATCTGCTGTAAATATCAGGTATAATAGAGGTCTCAGGTACAGGTTTGAGGTACACCCGCTGTCATTTGTATCATGCTTGAGCATTCGTCCTCCAACTTTATACAAAATGTCGGTTTTCTAGGTATTTTACTGATCTTATACAGTACTTCTTTATGCCACACCCTGTTAAAAGATTTTGCAATATCTAGGTAGGCAGCTACGCAGTCCCTTTTATTATCCTATGATATGGATACATATTGTAATATTTTGTTTATAACTCTATGGACGTACTGTTGAATGTTGCAGTCGAATATGGTCGTCTAAACCCAAACATTATTTATTTATTATATTTTATTTATTTCTGGCAGCAAAATTTTGAGAGTAAGTTTGGCTGTGTCATAGGCGATTTGACAGAGAGAGGCGAATGAAATGAAAACAAAATGCGTAAAATGAGTCGTTTTTCAGATGGCGAATTAGCAAGAAAAGTGGCTGCGTTGATTTTTTCATATATCACCCACATAATCTGAGTTTTGTCATAAACAAACCGCTGTCACATCTCTTGTTACGTCAGCAAATCAGCTGATTCCTGAGTGCCGGTTAGCAGTCTAATGCTCGCCACACTTTCTTAATTCTCTCCACAGTGATCCTTCAACTGTAGTGCAAAGGAATCAAATAACGTAATCTAGGTGGCCAATTAGCTTACTCATTTCTTATGAAGACTATGTCTCCAAAGGTTGAACTATCTTCCAATGAGCACTTAGGCATTTGGTATTGATATGGGAAATCAAAAGGTTTCGAATAATTTGCGTGTAGTAAGGCAAGGCTCTATCGTCAGTTAAAAAGAAAAATATCGAGCAATGATCTCTTCAGTAACAGTAATGGGGTCTCAAGGGTCTCATGAGTAATGCTCTCTGAACCAGAAATTAGTCAGTTTGATTTCATACAGAAAATTACATTTTACAAGCGTACAAAGTAACCGAATTTAAATTGGCTCCAAATTCAATTCCATGGTAAGATTTTTCCTCAGACTCTTCTATGTGGTCTACGGTCACACTCACTTCTACAGCGCAGAGTATGCGCTCGGCTTAATTGAATAAGATAAATTTCCATGATTTAGTAAATATCCCTAAAAACTTCCGTCTCCAATGAGTCATATGTGGCTCACGAGGGCGTTTTGAAATAAGTTCATGACCTACATGTGACTCATCTCCCTATACAATAACTAAAATAATTTAAAGAAATATTATATATCAAATAATTTATGAAATTTATTATTATGGGTATAATTTAGCGTATCAGATGAAAAAAATCAGCGAGCGTAGAGCATTCACGAAATGCATTATATGTCGACAGGGAAGTTGTTAAGCAAATTTCTATATCGAATTTAATATAAAGTAATAATGAAATTTTAGCTCCTGATCAGCACTGCGTATAAGTAACTTTTAATTTTATTATTCGTGTTTGTGCATATTTCTTTAACTTTAACTTTAAATTTATTCATATTTCAGGAAATGGGTTAATAAACGAAGCTGAATTCCTGCAATGGGTCGGACGAATTCAGGCGTTGCGCGATGAACAGCAACAGCAACAACAACAGCAGGAAGAGAATGCAAGTAAACCAGAGGAAAACGATGATGTCACCGAAGATTTTATCGCCGCATTTAGGTGAGGCAAATAAAAACTGCACAACGCGCTCCTATTATCCATTAACTTTAATACATATTACATACACATATATATACATATATACATATATATATATTGTATATATATATATAATATTATGTACTACATAAGCTTTGAGTGCATTAACTGGCGCGCAATACTCGTCTGCCTTGGCAAAGAATTAAGGCGAGTCATGTAAAACAAGGATTGTACGAGTATATTGGGTATCAGTTATAAATACAACATTGAACATACCTATGTATGTATACCACCTAAGTCAAGTTGTGTCGCGCAGCAATCCGCTTGTCACTGGCATTGCATTCGTTTTTATTGCTATTGCCCTTAAGGGGTTATACGCAGTTATGACTTTCAAAAAAATCGATTTTTTATTGCATTTTTGTAATGTACATATATTCAAAAGTATACGCACGAAATTTGAAGTAGATCTAAGCAATACTTTCGGAGTTATACCTAAATATGTAGAGATGCCTCGGCACGTTTTAAGGTAGGTATTGAAACTTTAAACGTGTTTTTTTCAAAACGGCATTTTTCAAGTCGGTGTACACGATATCTCGAAAACGGCTTGTTTGATCGGTCAACCGTTTTAACTCAATCTTTAAAGATACATTTTCTAGTAATTAATCGTTCCTTTTGTAAATCTGATACTTATTTTCCATTTTATAATCAATTTACGGCCAAATTTTAACGTAAAAATCGAAATCATTTCTTTTAAAAGCTGCCATTTTGTGAAAATTCACTATTTTGATTAGCCGAACGATTAATTACTAGATAATCTAATATATTAACAAAATTTGTTTGGTTTTTTGATTTCAGATAATCCAATCCTGAGTTACGATGTACACCGTTAGTCGTCTTTTTTTAAAGGAGGTTCCAGAAATCGCCTGCAGCGCGCTCTATAATCAACATTTTCATAAATAAAAAATTTTGTTACGTTCTTGAAGGATGCTTTTATAACCGCCAAAAATTTTCAAATTAAAATATTCTGAAGTTTCTTCAGGATAAATCCTTGACAACCCGTCTTTTATTTACTTCATAACTGCGAATAACCCCTTAAACAAGCACCATAAATAGTCATCACCAAACCACAAATGTGACTACCGACGCAATTTCTCTACCTTGCTGTCACTAGCAGTGATTTTTCGGTTTTGTTTCTACTCTCGACTTAACTATGGATAACAACTTCCGTAAAAGTTACGGATTTAAGTTCGTTAAAATAACACCAATCCGATTTAAAAGTGATTTGCAATGTTACTCACACCTATGCAGATACGAGTAGATGAAACTAAGTATTTGTTGGCATGTCGGCAATCTGTATTTGTTTTTGTTTTTTTATTGCGGTAGGATGTTTATGGTAGCCTTAGATGTAAAAGGAATTGAATTGTCTGGCGGTTAGACACCTACATGCGGATTTTTTTGTTCTAGTTTGGATTGTCAATAATTGATTTATTGGAATAGTATGTGATTGCGTTTTTGGTTCACATGAAAAGGTACCACTTTCAAAAAGTAAGGTAGGCGAAATTCGGTACAGTCTGAACGTCATAAATCCGACTAAATTTTAATAAAATTTTGGGGTGAGCTGATTGTTAATTCTTGGAGCCCAGCAAACTCATAGACAATGGCAGTTATCGCTTGTGACGTAAGACGGATAGACGAAAATTTAGTCTTTACATACAAAAAGGTGAGCGTGGTTTATCCGATCTCAATAATATTTATGTCAGATCGGGATGAGGTGGGAAGCCATACGCTTGCGACGTAGTTTGTTTTTTGATACCTTAGTAAATTTTTCATATCTTTCTTGAACTTCGCGAATAAATTACAATACAATTAATACAAGTGGTTTGAAATATCACCCCTTCCTATTCAAGACTGATTAGGAAACCATTGGTTTTACATACTTTAATATAAAGTCAACAATTATTTGCACTTGAGGTTCGATTCCACATTGGAAGTACATCAATTATACAGTGAAGGATTTAAATCTACATACAGCAGCAGCATATTTTCTTATTTCCCAGAAGCAGGGCCGTAGAGACCATATCCGGGCCCCGGGGAAAAAATTGCAAATGCGGGCCCTTTCCAATTATATCTAATTCATATAATTCGAATTACTCTCGAGTCCTGGCCCCTCTGAGAACTCCGGGTCCGGGGTAAAAATTCGCCGATCCCCCCCCCCCCTTTCTCGTCGGGCCTGCCCAGAAGATATACAATAATTGAAAAAACAGATGGTGTAGTTTTTTTCAGAATTCATTCATTCATAAATATACAAAAACTTAATTATTTCACTTGCTTCATAACAAGAAAACTTACAAAACAACAATAAGGCGGTATGAAAAAAGTCTATATGCATCAATCTGCTTTGGTTCACGCAAGTATTGAAAAAGTAGCTGCAAAGTACCGTTATTCAAAAATTTCAGTTGATCATATCAGTTGAGCCCGATAAAAGAAATATCTTCAGATTTAAAAAACATAAAATAAATCTTACGGCAAAATTGCAAAAAAGCTAATTTAAGTCGAGCAGCGGTACAAACGAGTGTTAAAAGCTACGAAGAGACTAATTCGTATGAAAATAAAAAGCGAACCGGTCGCCAAAAAAAGAAGCTATTGAGAAGAGATGTAAGCTCCATTTTAATTGAAGTCGACAAAAATTCGGGGCTTCATAATAGCAGATATTTCAGCAGGACACCATGTAAATTGCCTCTAATTTCAGAAAAAACTGTCGCCTTGAGCTTAAGTTTGCATGGACACAAATGGACACGGGAATGGATTTCTGGTCTAAAGTTTTATTTACTGGCGAATCAAAGTGCAATACATTTGGAAGTGACGGACGGGCCAATATATGAAGGAGAAGAAATGCAGATATGGAAATGAAAAAAATGATGCCCACTGTCAAGCTCGGTGGTGGTAGCGTAATGGTTTGGGGAACTATGGCGGCATCTAACATTGAAAAGATTACCTTTATTGAAGGTACTATGGACCGATGTAAATATCAAAACTATGTTGGAAAAATATTTGAAGCCATCAGTAGAATGCTTGGGTCTTAGGCAAGGTTGGTTTTCCCACAACGCAATGACCCTAAGCATACTGCATTAAGTGTCAAAGAATGGACCCAATATTACGCACCCGGACAACTAAGTACATACACCGCCGCAAAGTCTGGATTTAAGTTCGACAGAGAATTTTTGGGAGCTTTTAGAGCAAAAAATTCAACGAAGTATAGTAACTGACGCAAAATCACTAAAAAGGGGTGAACCTACTAAATAGTAAAAGTATTCAAAAAAGTTAATTTTTAAATGAATAAATTTACTTTTATAAACTAATTGAACTGTAAGCAGTTTTTTCTGTTGTTTTGCTAATTTTTTTATTATAAGGTAAGTGAAATAAATCAAATTTATGAATAAATATTAATTTCTAAAAAAGTCATCAGTAGTTCAATCCTATCCGCAGAAGCTGTCAAGCGGAAGGGGCGAAAGAAAGTCTTTTCCACTATTTATGTGAATGTCCGTGGCTAGCCAGGGCACGATTCCGCTTCTTCGGTAAGCCTTTCCTACAGCAAATGACAGACATCGAGATAAAGGATTTGCTGTTATACTTGGACTTCACTAAATGGATCTGACTTGGAAAAAAGAAGAAACAAAAAAAAGACATCATCACATTAGACAGTGGTAGTAAAACGGTGTTGGTCACTAATTTGGAGTATTTCAGTGGAAATATTCAACCACTTCAACAACAACAACAACAGTTCAATTATTAAATTATTGTATACCTTCTAGGCAATAATAAAATATGCTGCAGTATGTAGACTTAAGTCCTGGTTGGTTGGTTGGTTACTTTAAGTGGTGATTCGACCAGAAACCAACTAGCGTTTTCGCACCATTTACCAACTTGGTTAAAGGTTATTTACAGCATGACTATATCCAGTCTGTGCAGATCAGGAACCTTGTCAGATTGTTGACATCTAAACCAGGCAGTTGTACAAGACTCTCTCTGTCCTTCCATAGGGCAGGACATTCTCAGAGGTCTTAAGTCCTTCACTGTATGAAAAAAGATGCAAGCAATCATAATTTTTTTTTTTAATTTATTTAGGCATAGATTATCAACCTCGCTATTAGAAGACAAAAATTGTGTATATTTAGTTGATATTTCCTCATCGATACGAATTAAATTTATAATTTCATTCACAGGGTATTTGATCGTGACGGCAATGGTTTCATTACCCGCGACGAGCTGCAAACCGCCATGGAAATGATTGGAGAACCCCTCTCAGAAGTACAACTCACACAATTATTGGCCATAGCCGATTTGGATCAAGACGGCCGAATTAATTACGAGGGTAGGTCAAATTTACATGTAAATATATAAATACATACATACCCACATAAATATATATAATATGTAAAAGTTTTCTATACACACTTTTATTGTACCCATTACAATATTCTGTCACCACGGCTTTTGTGAAAGTCAAATATGTTTTGCATGCAACAATTTCTCAGTGCATTAACCCCAGCATGCCAATCGACACGACAGAGGTCAACTATGACGCACATCCTGGCGTCGCATGCATGCATACACACAACGGCATGCAATTGTTTTCATTCGTAAACATATTTTGCATGAAATGGTGTTTATACATCTACATACATACATAGATGATAAATGCATTTATGCATAAGCAGAAGTATTTTTAAAGGATCAACTCGAACGTCTTAGGTTATAAGGTTATTCATGTGTTTAATTTGTTGCTGTACAAAGAATACTGACCTCGCCAAATTGCTCAGAATAGCAAGTCGATTCTGTCCTCACCGTCCGACCGTTAAGGTAACTTGGTGTTGAAAATGGGTGAAATCTGTGAATAACAACGGCCATCTTCCATATAATATAATATATATAATATAATTTCCTTTTTTCCAATAAGCACTTTCCAATAGCCACTCTTAAGTAGTTGGTATTTATTACTAAAACTACTTCATCAGACTCTACTTGTTACACATTTCGTTTTATTAATCATGGCTTTGAAAATCATTCAATTCGAACAATCCGAGTTTCCAATAAAGAAGAACTTCTAGTTTCCCTTCTACATTGCGATATTCTTTGGGGTATTCGAACGCCAGGACAAATTAAAATTTATATCGTAATTTTACAAATTCTTCAGCTACCAAGCAGATATATTATATTATTATCGTAAATGCCAACACAGCTAGGATAACCCCATATCTACATCTTATACTAACTGCGGCTTAACATCTGTAATTTTTGAAGTGAAATTTCTTAGGCGTCGTTGGACGAGCGAGAATGGAGAGTGAAATTTCCAGGCCATGCAACGTTTTGGGCATTTTCGTTCCGCGAGAGAGAAAAAAGATATAACATAGATGAAAAGGAGAGAGAGAGAGCTATACCTTATATATATCTTAGATACACTCTAGGCTATTTTTCCTGAGCTTTTCTTTGTGCTTGCTAATTTCTAGTGAGAAATAACACTGCCTACTTTTGGGCGCTTGTTTGTTGGTGCAAACTTGTAGGAAACATATTTTTGATGTGTTCTTTTTGGCGTTATATTTCCTTGGTGCCTACCGTTTGGGGCCTGTTTTGGTCCCAATTTTTTTGTGCTTTTTTTTGTGCCTACTTTTTGACGCTTATTCCCGTTTCCTGGCTAGTGCTTGTGCGTACTATAAAGTGCTATCCTTTCCGGCGTCGGATTTATTGGTATTGCTTTGCCGGAATTTGTGCCGTTGCTGCGGTCCTCGAATCGCTGCGTTTGTGCGGGTGATAAACGCTCGGAGTAGTGTGCGTTGTTACCACGATTTGTGTCCGGCGTTTACCTACACCGGTCGACCCTTCTCCGTTTTTTGTAAATTTTGTCTATTTGTATTCTCTGCAAATGTTGTGAATTTATTTAGATATATATTCTTTCTCTTTCTCTCTCTCTCATTCTCTCTCAAGTAATTCAAAATGTTGACAGAAGAAGGCAAGACGAAAACCTCGACAACTTTGGGCAAACCCAATATAGGTTTCACAAAATTCTTAAGCCGCGCAAAAGTTAATGCTTTTAATGCAAAAAGCTCTTTATAATGATAATTGAATTGTTGTTGTTGTTGGCGGTGAAAAATTCGATAAGACAGATATGTTTTAACAGTGGTAGAGTTCGATGTCTCCATCTAACATTCTTGTTTTAACAGAGCCTTTTTAACACAGAAATCGTTCGACCTGAAGTTGGAAGAAAACATCACCTGCAGCTTTTTACAAAAATCAAGTTAAAAGATCTAAACATAACAAGGCAAAAAGCACAGTCAAGCGCGATACCAACACTACTCAAGAGGGAAATCATAAGACCTCTTTTTTTGCCAAACGTTAGCAAGTGGCGAATAGATGAAGCAAATGAACATATGTCGGCAACGCGGGCAGAGAACTGCCTTAAGGCCGGCGGGCCAATTAGATGTCCTAAATTCAGTAGTTTTCGCGAAGCGTTGTAGGATGAGAAAAAAAACAATTAGCCAAATGAAGTTTTGGGGATAGTTTAATATATATTTGAACTAAAAAAAAAAATTTCTACAATCTCCAACAATATATTGTAAGCCGAGTTATCAATAGATTCCCAGAGCGCCTTACCACTGAAGTATCCAACTTCTGTACAAAATACAACTTGCAATTTTCATCTGAAAACAAAAAAAAAAAAAGATTATTAATTTTGATGTAATTATCTTCGATGTGAACTAAGAAAATTGGGAGAAACACGTTAAATTCGAATTTTTGGGGAAGGTAGAAAAAAAAAGTGGTTTTTCAAGGAAAAAAAAACTCTTCAACTAGGTAAAAAAGTCGCTTAAAAAACAATACTGAAGATAACGCATTTTGAATGAAATGGATAGCTCGTTTAGTTTTTTTGCAATCGTGTACATAAATTAGGTAAAATCGTGAAAATGAAAAGCCGAGAAACAAACACTTACAGAGACATACACAGAAACAATACACTACAACAATAAGCGCACGGTTGCTCGACGCCGCACTACGCTCGGCTCTGTAGCTCTGCAAATACTTGGAATTTAACTCTGAAAATTTGTGTCTCATGTTCTTGAATATCTAAGCTATTGATTTCAGGAAAAAAAAAATCGATTTTTTTGACCTTTTAATTGGCCCGCCGGCCTTAAATTACATGGGCTGGTAAGGCAATGCGGCCTAATGAACTATAGCCATACTCTCTAGCGGCGAATCTTGCTCAATAACTTTGTTGTTACTTTCACATGCAAATTTTTCGTCAAGTTAATCGTGCATAGAGATAGCGAGCGGGTAAATGGCGCATAGAAGAGGCATTACAACAATTTTCAAAGCAAGATGTGGCTTACTACAGTTAAATGCAACTACGCATAGAAATGTTGAGAAAATTTGCATCCTTTGCAATTTAACCCTTTTACATCATTCGACGGAGTAGCACGCGAACAAAAACTCTCTCTTATAACCAATAACGGAGTAGACCGCCAACAACAAAAACTCTCTCTTATCACCAATAGCGGAATAAGCCGTAATATATTATTTGCGTGTTAAAATTTGAGGAAAATAAATAATTTTAATAATACTGTGACATTATTTTTCATTAGAACAAACAATAAAAGTCTTACCAACGCAAGGTATAATTCACGCTAAGTATTTTGTGTACGAGTACATCGCGCATTTCGAGAGGAGGTGCAAAAGGGTCAAACGGAGAAGAAGGCATGCAGCACTTAGGAAGATGTCTTGTGCTGAAAGATATCGGAGCAAGATACTTAAACGCAGTGAAGCTAAATGAAGCAGAAATAATAGATATACTTAATAGCCACTGTTGGAAAAGGCTAACTTGTTTTATACACTCGGCCTTACGCTGGAGAAAATTTCTTATTGCAGAGTTTAATTATTGATTAATTTTTGAGCTGTGACAGAACCCATTATTATGGCCACAAATGTATTATTTACTTCTTTGTGTATTTATATATGTATATATTTAAAGGGACAGATACCTGTAAGCTTTCGAAAAAAAAAAAAAATTTCATAAAATGTTAATATAATCCTTTAAGAATATGTCAAAAAATTTGTATAACGTAAATTTAAGTATTTCTTGTATTATAAATAGATCGTCAAGCGTGACGACTCTATTCTTTGCGTTCAAGCGCAGTGAGAGGTATAGTTGCGTTGCCGACTTTAGGCGCGTTTTCTCAAAACTATATTTTTCGAATTGGCGTACACGATAATTCGAAAAGTTATTGATCGATCTCCCTGAAATTTTGCTCACATCTTTTTATGATATTACTTTCTGTGTGAATTTACAAATTTTTGAAAATTTTTCGAAAAAATAATTTTTTCGAAGCAAAAATAGTAGGAAAACTCGCCACAAAATTCATTTTTTTTTTTAAGCATTTTATTCCGCGAATTTTTTTTTTCATTTTTCCATATAAAAATTATGGCATTAGTAAACAAAAAAATTTTTGGTTTTTTGTATTCAGGTCCCTGGCGCTGACCTTCCTGGAAGAATTGAGTGTATGTACATCCGCCATTTTAAGTGATTAAAATAAATTAAAATTTTTTATATTATTTTTATGTATAAATAAACTGTATGCCAAATTTGAAAAAATGTATTGACTTCTTCATTTTAAATAATTTTCATAAAAATCAGTGAAAATATGGCCGTTTACAGGTATCTGTCCCCTTAAATGAATTATTGTAAAAACTATTGATGTGTGATTATTGCTACTGCTACTATAATTAAAAAGTAATATTTAGAGACTTTTCGAATAACAAATTGCATTTCCCTTTTTTGCAGAATTTACGAGACTTTTACTTTAAAGTGCTGAGCGCCCATAAAACTGAGCATACTTACAAATATGTATTAGTGAAGAAACAACAAACCAACTACAAAAGCAACAACAAAACTATGCAAACTTTATATACAATATACTCGAGTTAAATGAAAATAATATAAGCACACATGAATATATATATGTCAAAAATCAAACTCTGTCTAAATGAAAACAATGAGTAAAAATCATGTTTTGTAAGTTTGTCAGCGCTTATCTGCTAACCTGCACAGACGACCGCTGCTACAGCTGGAGAATAAATGAACAAAGCTGTTGTGGGGAGTCCAAGAAAGAAAGTCAAACAAAAAGATAGTTTTTTTTTAGTTATTAGGTTGTTAATTTAAATCATCCATTTATTTATAGTTTCACACAATTAAATACACATACATATAAATAAAAATATACACATGCAATAACAATACATAAACACATACATGCATACACATAGTTAGTTTAAGTTAATTTTTAATGCTAATCAAATGCAAAAAAGCGGCAACAACAAAACATTTAGAGGTTTAAAGTAAGTAAGATATATGCAGCGCTTTGTTATTATAAAAAAAATCTTTAACAAACAACAAAACTTAAACACTGTAAAATGAATTTCAATTCTTCAATTACTTATAAAATTAAATAAATTACATTGGATTTTACAGATGTAATAATAAACAAAAAAATAAAAAATAAAAAAACTCATATAAGTCTGAGCGCGAGAGTGATAAATTTTTGTGTTAAGGGTGCTGCAACAAATGAGTTGAAATTCAGATAAAAGTCAAAAGGGGAAATAAGTATATTTAATAAATTTGTGGAAGTGACGTTGAATATACCAACGAATTGTCACACAAAAACAGAAATAGAAACATCTAATGAAATGCAAGCTAAAAGTATAAATATACCATTAATTATATATGTAAATTGATATGCAATTTGCGCATTTGCAGGCAAAATAAATATTTACAAAGAAATTTAACAAAATTTAAACTTTCAATATTGTCTACCAAACAAAACACTTGCGATAATTAAATCTTCAAGTTATTACTATTATTATTATTATATGAAACTAAACTGTTTTCTAAAACTCTATAAATCACTTTTATGTATATGAATCTATGCGCATACATATCCAATATATATGTACAATACAAACATATATACAAACATATTGGTATGTGCATTATTACTTAGCTTTGTTCGAAACAAACTTAATTAAATGTATACAAAGAAATATACAAAAAAAACACAGAATCACTTAAACAAATCTTACATTTGGAAATGGCATAGAAATTAAAAGGTAATATTTTGTAAAATTATTTAAAAATAAAAGAAACTAAATAAACCTAATTGTTGATAATAAAAAATCCATGTGATTGAATTTGCTCCTTTTTCCATTTTTTTATTTGCGTTTGTTCTTTTGTGCAGGTAAGTTTCTGATGTGCGCCCATCAGAGAGTGCGTGACGTCGCATTAGCTGAGTTGTGCAGTGTTGCCAACCATTTGCTCTTCGCAATAAATTTAAGGGGTTATATACCTTGTGTTGAACTAAAAAATCGAAAATTTTTTTATGGCATATTCTAAAAGTGCATCATCTTAAAAATATAAATTTAAAAAATCATAAAGATCGGAGCACTAGAACGAAAGTTACAGACCGTGGAAGCGCGAGTTACATACTCTCTCACTTCTAAGAGTAAGATCATTAGAGAGATCAGAGAACTTCCGTTATTAAGTTTAAATATTACTCTAGCTGTAAGTAAGTTTGTAAGTTTGTAAGTTTGTAACATAAAAGTTGTAATATTAGCTCTTAAGTTTTAGTTTTAGTAGACACTTCTGTTTAAGCAGTTGATTTTAGTGACTAATAAAAAATATTAATAAAAACAGGAATATTTAAAACATATTCCGTTTGTTGGTTTTAGTGACTAATAAAGACTATTAAAACTTAAAACAGGAATATTTAAAACATATTCCGTTAGTGGCGCAGTCGAAAAACAGAAATTTTCAGACATTGAAAATAATACCGTTCGCTCCGTTATAAGGGGAAAAATCGATTATATAAAGCATCGAAAGCGAAGAAAAGCCAAGCCGGCTAATAATTATCATAAATTAAAGAGGAATTAAAAACATCAACAGGGATTTCCAGGAGAAGAAAAGCAAGCAGGTTTTGTGCGAAAAAAAAAAACAAAGCGAAAGTTGCAAGAAATACTATTTTGGAAAAACTTTGATCTTATTAATTACTTTTTTGTGCTAATTTAAAAAAAAAAAAAAAAAAAAAAACAAACTCAATTTTAATTTCATGACTAAAGTTCTGAAATTTGGAGAAAAATTTCCACGCATCTGTAAAAAGTATTAACGGCAATAGGTGAAGAACAGTTTCTAAAATAACTGATACACCAGCAAGTAGAAAAGAGTAAAGAAAACATACACAAAAACAACAAAACACCTTAGCGATTTAAAACCGAAGAATATTCTCTTGAGTTCTTAAAACAAAAAAAAAAAACAAAAAAAACAAAAAAAAAAAAAAAAAAAAAAAAAAAAAAAAAAAAACATTTGATACATATGTGTTTATGAACAAAGAGCGACAAAGAGCGAAAATGGACGAATTAAATCAAAAGCTAGCAGCAATGGAGTTAGCTGTGAAACAACAACAAACAGTAATTATGGAACAACAACAACAAATAAATATGTACAGACAACAAGAAGTACTGCAAAATCAATTTCTTCAACTCAGTTCTAAAGACGTTTTACAACAATTTCGTCACATTAGACCGTTAGATGGCACACAACCAGTATGTTCTTTTTTCAAGTCCGTTGAAAATGTACTACAGCTCTGTGGAAGTAATGTGGATTTGACACGTTTTGGAATTCAAATTATAAGAAACGAAAAAATTATGGGTGATGCTGGCAGGAGTATACAAGAGTTAGAGGATGATGCTGATTGGAACCTTATCAAATCGCACTTGAAGCAGCATTTCAGACCGCGACGAACATATGGAGAAATTTTCAACAGTTTCAGAATGGTAAAAGTAAGCACATTAAGAGAATTATTTAGTTATTTTGAAAAGGCCAAATTTGACCTAAATGAATTATACGAGTTTGATGGTAAAAAGTCAACTCTTTATTCTCCTCATAGTATTAATAGGGATTTAGTTGATATTTTACTCGAAAAAATTGATGCCCCTATTAGAGCACATATTATAGAGAATAATAATTTGAATGAGGTTATTGTAAGGTACACAAATTTAAAACTGTTGGACGATACCAGGTGCATAGATTTTAGGCATAGAAGGCAACAAACAAAAATTAAAAGCAATTCGAATTTAAATCAGCAATATGAGGCAGAAAATGTTAACCAATCGTTTAAAAATATTAATACAGTGAAATTCCTTATAACCGGACACTCACCGTCGCAGTCTTTTTGTCCGGCTATGGGAGATGTCCGCTTATAAGGGATGAAGTCACAAAATATATACCACACATATAAATTGTATTGTACATAGTTTATTTAAGAAATTTTTGGAAGTAAAGAATATTTGCATACTTTAGTATTACATATAAATACATATACGAGTATGTACATATATCGATTAAGTACATTGTACAAGCCTTTACATTTCAATACTAGTTTGATTGAAAAAATTCGGTAATGCTTGATTGCTTAAACATTGATTGCTTTAATTTAAAATGTTCATTTTCAAAGTGACTCTCGATATTTTTAATGTGCTGAAAAGCTACATAGTCATTTTTTGCAAATTGTTTCAAGCCCGCAACAAGTTTTAAAGCCTCATCATATGATGTTATAGGCTTACTTATTTCTTCTGAAAATTCATCTTCTGAATCACTTATGTCCATAGTATCATCTTATTGGTCAAATTGAATTTCTATATTGTTGTCCTCAGTGAAAGCATTCTGATCCATTTGGAGAAAACCTTCCAAATCATTTGCCAAGTCTAGTCCTTCCTGAAGCCTAGTATAGATTGCCAGTGGAATATCATCTTCAGAATCAAAATCTGGAAGATCCTCATAAGTTTCCAAAAATCCTGCTTTACGGAAGCAATTTCGGACGGTTGTGGCTTCCACTTTATCCCAAGATGCTTTGATCAAATACACAGCTTCTAGTACATTAATCGATTTTGAAAGCTCTGAGGCTGAACTTGTATTGTCAATTTCAGATAGCAAGTGTTTTAAAACAAAGTTGTAAAATTTGGAATTATACCTTGATCAAGGGGTTGGCTAACTGACGTTGTATTTGGCGGCAAGAAAATAATTTTTATGTTGGTCAAGTTTAATTCCTTTCGGTGAGAAGCCGCGTTATCTAAAAACAAGATAATTTTTCGATTCTGGGTTTTCATTCTTCGATTTAACTGCTGCACCCATTCACTCATTACTTCTCGAGTCATCCATGCTTTTTTATTAGACTTCCAATCCACTGGAAGTTTTGCGATTGGAACATGTTTAAAAGATCGAGGACGGGCTGCTTTACCTATAACCAAAAGCAGCTCCTTATCTCCAGCCATGTTAGCACAGAACAAAATTGTGAGTCTTTCCTTTGATAGTGTACCGCCCACGCATTTTTCGGATTTAAGAGCGAGGGTTTGGTCAGGTAACGCACGAAAAAAAGCCCCCTTTCGTCTGCGTTGTAAATGTCTTGAGGCTTGTAACCGGTCAACAGAGATGGCAGTTTTGTCCTAAACTGTTCGACACCATCCTAGTTTACATCTGCAGCTTCACAAGATACGCATTTGAAAGCAACATTATTCCTTATTCGCCATTTGTTTAACCATCCATCTGAAGCATTAAATTTAGGTACACCCAGTTTGCCTGCAATTTCCATTGCCTTTGCTTTCAAAATGGGACCAGAAATCGGAATGTTTTGACTTCTAGCCTTAGCGCACCAATTAAAACACATCTTGTCTATTTCAGAGCCGCCTTCTTTAAGAAAGCTTCGCTTTTGATGAACATTAAGGGGGTAGTATGGTAGTTTTTTTTTTTTTTCATTTTTTTTTTTTTTTTTTTAAGTTATTCTATAACATCTTAAGATTATTGTGTGAAAGTTTGAAGTGCATTAGAGTAAAATTGACAAAGACACAAAGGATTAAGTATCTACCTCTCCAACCGGATTTCACGCTGCCGAAAATCTTTAAACGCGTTTTTCTCACACTTGCCTTTTTTACGGTCGGTGTCCACTGTAGATTCATATCTACTGCACCGATTCTTTTCAAATTTGGTTTTTTTGTTTCTTTACTTTATTCACGAGGTAATGACGTCGAGTTTTTTTTTTTTTTTAATTTTGTCATATTTTAAAACAACAAAGTTTTCAAGTTTTTTTTATGAAAAATCGGTGTTTTGACTTCAAAGCGCTTTAAAAAATTAAAAAAAAAAAAAAAAAAAAAATTCGACGTTGTTACCTGCGAAACTTTATTAGCTGATGAAATCAATTTGGTTTTTTGATTTTAGTTGATCCAGTAATGAGTTCTGAGGGACACCGCAATAAAACTTTTTTATGAGACGGTAGCGAAGATTCGCTGCCACCAACTCATTTCTTCATAAAAATCAATGAAAATTTCACACAATATTCTTTAAATATGACTTTATAATGAAGTAATTTTAAAATTTTGAATAAATCAACTGTGTCGACAAAAAAAATTTCGAAAAATATGCTTGTTTTACACCGAATTAACCATACTACCCCCTTAACTCCAGACTCCCATTTAGAACGAATTTTTTCTTTATTTTTATTGATTTCAGCAGCTTGTGTTTTGCCAATATTGCACCTTTCAAAGCAAAATAATGGTGTACCTACCATTAAATTTTTGTGCTCACTATACTTTACCTTTTTGCAATTCCACGTACTGATAATTTATCTTTTTCGAAAACATTAATAATTTCCATTTTTTCTTTAATAGAAAGTACCTTCTTTTTCGGCGCCATATTATTACGAAGTTTGAACGCAACCATTCGCATGCAACTGACTTAACAAATTGAATGGAAAACTACTCTTAATTTCAAACACAGGGCTTGAATGTGTGCATACATGTTAAAAAGGGAATCACCTATTTCATTTTTATAATGAACAATAAAGCTTGCTTGTGATATTTTTGAATTTTGTCCGCTTATGAGAAATTTTTTTATGAAAATGGTTTGAAATACTTTGTCCGCGTCCGGTTATTAGAGTGTCCGTTTATTAGGATGATATTTGTATGAAAAAATGAATGAAAAACCTGTGTGCCCAAAATTTGTCCGGTTATTGGAGCTGTCCGGTTATAAGGACTGTCCGTAATGGGGAATTTCACTGTAATATGTATACATTTCCTGTAAATAAAAGTGAATTACAAAAATGTGATGCTCAAGTTAGAAACTATCAATATAAGCAACAAGATACTCCAGCACAACAACACCATAAAAACACGAGTAAATTATATGATAATAGCAATTCTTCGCGGTTCAGGAATAGGGACTATTCAACCATTAATAGCAATAATCGTAATAATGGGGTTGAACCCATGGATATTGCTAATATAGACGACTGTAAATTTTTGCGATGGCCTTGATATGCAAAATTACCCATAATAACAATAACAATACAAAGTGAAAAAATTAATTGCTTGATTGACACTGGTTCCACGACTAGTCTTATAGGGCCAAACACCTTAAGTCAGTTTTCTATTGAGAATCTTGAGGAAGCACTATATTTTAAAACTATTAACGGTGTCAATCAGATAAAAAATAAAATAACCACTCCTTTCCCTAAAGAATTTAACCTGTATGGCACTATTTCTTGGAAAGTAGCTAACTTAAATAATAATAATTATAACGCCATTATTGGGCAAAACGTCCTAAGGCCACTAAGAGCGAAAATTGATTTCGCAAACGATTCTATAGAAATAAACGGCAATAAATTGTTTTTTCATGGATATCCTTTCGATATCCACAGTATTTGTACGCTGAAGCCAGTACAACCTGACATACTTGCCAAATTAAATTTGGATCACCTTAGCAGTGAAGAGCACGAAAAGCTCGAAAAATTATTATTGATGTACGAAGACTTATTTTATAAAGAAGGAGAAAGTCTGACGGCTACTCATTGTATCCAGCACGAGATAGTTACGCAAACTAACAATCCCATCTACTCGAAAATTTATCGATATCCCAAAATTCACGAAGAAGAGATAAGTCGCCAAATAAATGATATGCTTAAGCAAAATATCATAGCGCCATCTTCGTCCCCGTATAACAGTCCTTTGTGGATTGTGCCCAAGAAGGAGAATAAAACAGGTTCGAGAGAATGGCGAATTGTTATCGATTATCGGAAGCTGAATGAAAATACAGTGGGCGATAAGTTTCCAATTCCTAATATAGACGGTATATTAGAAAAATTGGGAAGAGCAATGTACTTCACTACATTGGACCTTGCGAAAGGCTTCCATCAAATTGTAGTGAAGCCTGAAGACAGGAAAAAGACTGCGTTTTCAACCCCTCATGGACATTTTGAGTTCATCAGAATGCCATTTGGGCTTAAAAACGCCCCATCAACCTTCCAAAGGTTAATGAATGTAGTTCTCCAAAAATACATAAATAAAATATGTGTGGTCTACCTAGACGATATTTTGATTTTTAGTACTTCTTTGGAAGAACATTTAACAAACTTGAAATTAATATTTGAATCATTAAGAAAAGCCGGTCTTAAGATACAGGTGAATAAATGTAATTTTTTATCTAAAGAAACAGAGTATTTAGGCCATATCCTAACTCATGAAGGAGTGAAACCTAATGGCAACAAAATTGATGTAATTCGAAACCTTAAATTACCAACTACTGAGAAACAGATTAGGTCATTCTTAGGTATTACCGGCTATTACCGTAAATTTGTAAAAGATTACGCGAAAGTAGCGTATCCGATGATTTATTATCTGAAGAAAGGAAGAAAAATTAATCCTAATGATCCAAATTATGTCTCAGCATTTGAGAAATTGAAAATTTTAATAACAGACCATCCTATTTTACGCTACCCCAATTTTAACAAAAGGTTTAAAGTAACTACCGATGCAAGTAACTTTGCTCTTGGGGCTGTTTTATCCCAGGAGGGCCACCCTGTGTGCTTTGCCTCGAGGACACTCAATGATCATGAGAAAAATTATTCGACGGTCGAGAAAGAGTTACTTAGTATAGTTTGGGCGGTTCAGTATTTTAGGCCATATGTTTTCGGTAAAGAATTCGATCTGCAAACGGATCATCAACCGCTGAAGTGGTTACAAGTGAAGTATAGGGGTAAGGATATTAATCCACGTCTTCAAAGGTGGCTAGTCCAATTAGGAGAATACGACGCGAAAATCGAATATATTCAGGGAAAAGATAATAAAATTGCCGATTTTCTCAGCCGAATAAATTCCATCACCAACGAAATTAATATGCTTAATGAAGAAAATGACAATTTTTCAACCATGGCAACCATACATTCCCAAGAGGAAGATCATAATGACCACTTCCCCATATTAGACACGGTTGTGAACCGCTTTAAAACACAAATTATTTTATTAAAAGAAAAATCAATCGAAAAAGAGTACATACTCGGAAATAAGCGAATATATATTCAAGAAAGTGATATCCCTGATTTTATATCCGACATAGTTAGGCGAAGCATGCTATCGGGTAAAGTAGGAATATATTGTGAGCTCAGTGATTCAGTTTACAATACCGTCCAGTTAAAGTTAATCGAATTATTTGAAAACACTAAAAGTGCAAAATTTGTCAAATGTTCATATATGGCTAAAGATGTAAAAACTGAAGAAGAAGCTATAAAGCAAATATCCATTTTTCATACTAAAGAATCTGGCCATTCAGGCATAATCCCTAATTACGAAAGTTTAAAGCGAAAAATGTATCACCCAAATTTAAAGAATATTATCAGTAAAGTAATAAATAATTGCGATATTTGCACAGCAACAAAGTATGACCGAAATCCCATAAAGAAAAAATTTCATATCACGGAAACGCCTTCCGATAAAAGAGAAATAGTACACATAGATACCTACGTTAATTCCAAACATTCGTTTATTATTTTCCTAGATAAATTTTCAAAACATGCTGTAGCTTTTTTCCTTGAAGACAGAAATAGTCTTACTCTTGTAGAAAAAATAAGATTGTACATTTCGGTCTTTGGTAAAATGAAAAAAATAGTTTGCGATAACGAATTTAACTCTATTAACGTAAAACAATTTTGTAAAGAGGAAAATATAGAATTACATTTATCGAAGCCAAACAGCCATACAGGCAATTCTGATGTAGAAAGGCTTAACAACACTATAACTGAAAGAATCAGAGTTTTAAATTTAGAAAAAAAGATGCCAATAAAAGACCAAGTAATTAAAGCAATAGAGCTTTACAACAACACTTTCCATTCAACGATTGAAAATACGCCCAACAATGTCCACAACAACAAAGCGGACACGAATAAAGTAAAGGAGAAAATTGAACAAAAAAAATTAAAGAAAATATCCAAAGCAAATGAAAAAAGAGAGGAGTATGTAGAGAATAGAAGTGAGGGTTTTGTCAAAAATTATTTAAATGTTCGACACAAAGAACAACCAAAATTTAGAAAAATGAAATTAGCGAATGTTCACGAATCAAATATCAAACGAAAAATCTTTGAATCAATTTTTTTTTATTACATATTTAAATGTTTTTTTATCAGTACAATTTTTTTTTCTGCCCTTAAATATACTGCTGGTATAATTGTTGAATTCCTATTTTTATTTAAAGTAACCCATATTTAACTATTTTGCGCACAAATCGTTATATACTAAGTGAATATTTATGTACATTGTACATATTCATATATTGCGTAGTAACATGCCTATTTGCCTTAAATATATGTATATGGTATACTAAAAATTCATAGAACTATGTGAAATCATACATATATAAATACAAAAAAAAATTAGAATAAAGAAAAGTAAAAAGACTAAACGTAATACAACGCCAAGGCACAAATAAAATCCCGGAGTATTTTTAAGTCAAGGGGGGAAGGAGTTACATACTCTCTCACTTCTAAGAGTAAGATCATTAGAGAGATCAGAGAACTTCCGTTATTAAGTTTAAATATTACTCTAGCTGTAAGTAAGTTTGTAAGTTTGTAAGTTTGTAACATAAAAGTTGTAATATTAGCTCTTAAGTTTTAGTTTTAGTAGACACTTCTGTTTAAGCAGTTGATTTTAGTGACTAATAAAAAATATTAATAAAAACAGGAATATTTAAAACATATTCCGTTTGTTGGTTTTAGTGACTAATAAAGACTATTAAAACTTAAAACAGGAATATTTAAAACATATTCCGCTAGTCGCGCGACCCTTCTTGGAAATGAAGTGCACCCAAAACTTTAGACGCGATTATCTCAAAGTCGTGTTTTTCGAAAATTACCGTCGCGGTGATCATTATTTATCAAAAACAATTTGACCGATTTGCATAAACTTTTTTTTTTAATTATTCGAAGTTACAACCTCGTGAATCTGAACGGTTCACTTTTTATAAATATTTGCATAGTTCGCTGGAATTAATTTTTTTTTTAATTTTTCAGCCCCTCAAAAATAGTTTTTTGTGCAAAGCGGTTTTCATATCGAGAAAAACCCCCTTCAGATTTACTTAAAAACATTTTTCTACAATAATCATTTAATTTTTTCGATTACAGTTGAGCTGCTCATGCGCTACCGTGAACACCGCAAGCCTCTTCTAAAAAACGGCGTTTCGGGGGAGGGGCGATATCAACAATAAATAATAAAATTTTTTAAAATAAAAATACCAAAATGTATTCTTCGCGAGTTACCCTTCAGTATGATATATGCCTCATTTGAATTAAAGTTCTAAAACATATTTAAAAAAAATTATGACAATCGTCCATTTTTCGAGGTCACAAGGAATATAACCCCTTAATGCTTTCTTATACTCAAAATGCGAAAATTTTTAAGTTTGGTGTCTGGTTCTTTTTTTAGTTTAAAGCTACCGAAACTGTAAGTTAAAAAAGCTGTATTATTAAACAAAAGAATGTTAAAAAAGTACACTCTGTGAAGATTTTAGTGTTAATGAAAATTTGTTGGCTCTTATAAAATTTCATATTTTGAAAGTGGAAATTTAATTTTTTGCTCCTATTAAGGTTATGTTCGAATATTAAATCTTCTTCTCTTAACTCTTCCTAACATTGAAGACCTTTTTAACACATTTTAAAAAACATTTGAATTTACTGAATGCGAATTAAAACCATAGAGATGTAATCGTTTCTTCCGGTCCTCAATCCTTAGTGGGACATAGGGCATCAAAAGGGTGTATGCATAGTAAAAATAAGCAACAAAATACCAGAAAATACTGAAAAAACTATAACGACATTCTTACAAAAAAAAGTACCTTATCTTGTTACATAACCTGAAATATAGCAAACAAGTCGTTCTCTTAACAAAAAAACTCATAAATTAAATTGTGCATAAGCATAACACATTTATTTAAAAAAAAAACGCACATTCTAAAGACAATTTGTCACGCATACAAAGTTCTTTAAGTAGTTCAAGAAAATTTTGCTATTTTATTTTCTTTAAATTGGCATTTTAGTGCGTTTTTATATCCAAAGCTAGACAACACTGCAGTAGCGAGAGAGAGATTTGACTGCTGAAAGGATAAGAACACCAACAATAACCGCAATCGCGGGCAATGCGACCAGATGTTAAAAAAAGAAAAGCTACATAAAACTGAGTGAATTTCTGAACTAATTAAAAACAAAAAGGTATATTTTACAAAATTATAAACAATACATTTTAATTAGAATAGGCTAGAAAAATGTCATGAAGAAAGAACTAAAACTCCGAAACTAAATAACAAAAAAAATGCTAAATCAAGTTACGAAAGTGGTAATCTGGCTATACTGGTGCTAATACGACGTCACTCATTGTCAAATTTGCTGAGAGCAAAGTAACGGTACCACGATAAGCGCCATCTCATTATTCTTTCCATCATGGGACTAAATGTGAAACCCTCTAATGTTATGTGAGAGCGCGCCCAGCAACGCCTTTGAGTAATTAGCAGCACTGCCAATCCCTGAGCTAATGAACAATTGTAGACGAAATTGCGGGCAGCCCGAACTAACGCACCAAAAATCAATGACAAAACCATTTAATCTTTACGTTAAGACCGCGATCTACATATTTTCCGGAATTTATATTCAAATAAGAGAGAAAAATAAAAATGAGGAAGGTAAATACACCCAGCTCTTGTTTTACACGGAAGATACGAAATTCGAAGAACGTAGGTTCGAATCTCCGTGAAATGAACCAAAATGAAGACACAGTTGTTTCTAATAGCAGTCGCCCCTCGGCAGGCAATGGCAAACCTCCGAGTTTATTTCTGCCATGAAAAAGCTCATCATAAAAATAGGTCTGTCCATGAAGTAATAGTGTGTAACAATTATTACAAATCATCACGTTTTGGTGTTCATGTACTCAAAACACTTGCAATGTAGGGGAAACTGAGAGAGCATAATGTTTAATTTTAAGGGGAAGTTACAAGTTTTTACTGGATAAATTTTTACTTGTAAGAATTTGCAAGTGAGAAAAACAGCTGATCCCAAAGTAAAATCTAACACGAGTTAAAATTTGCGAATTGCAATTGCTAATGGAATGTTCTTTATCTGACAGCGATGATGAAATGGAACAAATGATTGTGGACAAAATGAAATCAATCGTTATTTTGCATTTTATTTGCCTTATTTATTTTTTTTTTTTTTTAATACGCGGTAGTTCAAGTGAAAAAATTTTCAATTTTTGTGATTTTTCCCGCCAACAATTTAAAAAGCTGTTCGTAAAACTGAAAAGTTGGTACTGGTTTGCGTTCATGTACTTTTTTTATATTTTTCTCTTTGCGAAAGAATTCTCGGAAATTAATTTACTGGATAATTTTTGCAAGAACAGACCTAATATCTGCCGTTCGGAGTTGGCTAAAAACTGTAAGTTCCTCCATTTGTGGAACAACATCCATATACACGCCATAAATAGGAAGAGAACCTCGGCCAAACACCCAAAAAGGGCGTAAGCGCCAATTATAAAGGGTGGTTAAATTTTGAGGGCCGATGTTGAATGTGAACCACATCTAAACGTCAAGTTTTTTCTGCATTTCATTAGACATTTTTGAATTTCAGACTAACTCAATTTGAACTATGGAAAGATACACAATCGAGCAACGAGTTAAAGTTATTCAGGCTTATTATCGGGCGTTCAAATCAAAATGCATGTCAAAGAAAATCATCTTCAGTGATTAGGCACATTTTCACATCAGTGGATTCGTCAATAAGCAGAATTGCCGCATTAGGGTGAATGATAATCCAAGAGTGATTGCCGTAAAACCAATGCACCCATAAAGAGTTACTGTTTGGTGCGGTTTATGGGCCGGCGGCATCATTGGGCCGTATTTTCTCCAAAATGAGGCCGGTCAGGCAGTTACTGTGAATAGTGTTCGCTATCGTGAGATGATAACGAACTTTTTATGGCCCAAATTGGAAGATATGGATGTGGACGATACGTGGTTTCAAAAGGACGGTACCACTTGTCACACAGCTAACGAAACAATGGCTCTTTTGCGCGAAAAATTTGATGGCCGAATAATCTCACGTCGCGGCCATGTCAATTGGCCGCCAAGATCATGTGATTTGACACCGTTGGACTTCTTTCTTTGGGGTTATTTGAAAGAAAAGATGTACGTCGATAAGCCAGCAACAATTCAAGAGCTAAAGGATGAGATAATTCGGCACATTAACGGCATATAACCTCAATTATGCCTCAGCGTCACCGAAAATTTGGACCATCTGATGGAGGTGTGCCGCCAAGGCCGCGGCCAATATTTTGTTCCATACGTAATTGAACCATACCAGTTTTATCATAATAAAGAGAAATGACAATAATTTCCTAAAAAAATTGTATTTTATTCAAAATCAATACCGGCCCTTGAAACTAAACCACCCTTTATATATGTGAGATGAAAATTTATGTAAGATGAAAAAACTCTAAATATTTTCCCAAAACACCATGCCAAAGGCCATGTTACATAAATAGAAACAAAATCAATTCAATTTTATGGTAAAAAAAATTCAATTAGTGTACAGAAAATTCAATCCATAAGTACAAAACATGTAAAAATTCATTTGAAAATTAGGAGAAAAATCGATTTCGTAACTAGTCATCGCTACTTGATAAAAAACGTGCACATTTAATTCGGGGTGGACCAAAAATGCTATCACCAGTAGATATGATCAGATACAATGTCATATACTTCAAGCCCATCTTTATTCAAAATATTGTTTCTTTTTCGTTGTTTCAAAGTCTGTTATTAGCTGTTTTTTTACTTTTCGAGTTGTTGGAGTGGAAATAGTGTCGAACGTCAGTCACTGACACTTTTAAACTAGACAGCTGCAGTATCCAAACTTACAACACATAGAGTGCGTAAAGGTCTAATAAAGATATTCATCACTCAAAATATTTTTTTTATTCACTCAAAAAAATGAGTCAAAACAAAATGAGATGATTCATTTTGCGCCACCATGTACAGTACTTGTGATCCACCTAGACGCGATCAAAAGATTACGTTGACATTTTAATGCACAGTTGGACTTGGTTCATTTTAAAATGTACTTCTTGCTCTTATGCGACAAATTTTTACTTAATAAGGCATCCATTTAAGAATTTTGTTTTTGTTTAGAAAAACATTTCCTTTTTTGAGATTCGTGCAAGAACGAATATTTCATGTTTAGAAATTTATTAGTGAACTGTGTTATTTCAAAATCGTGTGAAAAAGACGGTGTAAAAAGAGAATAAAAGAGAGTTGGATGCAAGGTTGTAGTTTTAAGCTAATAAATTTTGTTGTAATACTGCAAGAAAGTGTCAAAAATAAAGAATAAGTGGTTTTGAGGATGTGTTGGGAGGCAATGAGTTTTCAACTTCCCAAGTCAGTAAAAGGAGATAATTGAATTGTCTTTGAATTCTGTTCTCTTTAAGTTTTGATATTTTCCAAAAAAAAAATTTTTGATCTATTCAAAATTAAAAGTTATTTTTATTAAATTATTTGTTGTTTTACAAAGTTCGTTTTGCTGCCCGTTTTTTATCCTATATTTACACATTCCAATATTTTATATTTCTTTAAAATTTTGTTATTTATCTTCATTATTTTTCAATTTTAATGTTTGATGATTTCATTTAAATCTTAATTTTTACTTATTTATGTACTTTATACTGGATGTCCTTATTTTTATTCTTACATATATATACAATGTAAGTGTAGTGGAACGATGTTGAAACTGCAAAATTCGTATTTTTTTTAAATAACCAATTAATAGGCGTCTTTTTTTCACCAAGACTAAGCAAGTAGCGAATAGATGAAACAAATGAACATGTGACGGCAACGCGGGAAGAGAGCTGCCTTAAATTATATGTGCTGGTAAGGCAGTGCGGCGTAATGAGCTATAGCCATACTCGCTAGCGGCGCATATTACTCGATAACTTTGTTGTTGCTTTCGCTGTTATGCGAGCATAGAGAAAGCGAGTGGGGAAATGGTGAATAGAAGAGACCTAATGTCTCTTCCGGTGTGGCCTCACTGGATAAAGTTATAAGGAATGCAAATTTAAGCAGCGCTCTCACGGGAAAAGGAGTTGCCCATTTCTTCTGAGGTTTCTAATTGTGCCCACACTCACCAACGTGTACGTATGACAGTTCTATTTAAAGCTGCAAATAACAGCAAATAACGCTATAGCCGTAATCATAGTCCCCATAAACCAACATTGCAACATGGTAGTCGATTAGTCATGCCGTAACCATAAACAGACAAGATCTACATTTTGTCATAAAAACATAGATAATTTTTCACTAAGTCAATTAAATTTTCGTTGCTCTTTTCTAATATTCAAATTTTTATCACAATTATCCCAACAAATGTAAAGAATTTCACAGCTGCTTACGCAAAAATTAATTGATACATACGACTTCGGCAGAGATTGATTATGTTAATGTTAATGTTTCATTAACATTCTCTGCCCTTACAACTCTTCAATGTTGCACCCGAAAAAAGCTCATTTAACATTTCCGCCTTCTCATTTCATTAACATTCTCTGATAATACATTCAGCCACTTTGTCCTGAACTCCGATTAATTATTTCCAATTATTTCAGAAATTGAAAGCATTCAAAAACTTCTTTTTTTTAATACGAAAACGTCGTATTATGTGAAATAAACATCAAAATTTGCTTTTAATTTTTGTCATATGTATATTTTCGAGTGCGTTGTTTGCAGACAAAATATTAAAAAGTTTTAACAAAAATCGCCATTTCTATATATCCATACGTATGTACATATAAATACTGCAAACATTTTTACAACTAACTAAAAAGGCAGCAATGTCAGAAGAAAAAGATATTAAAAAAGAAGTCGATATTGAAGATGAACATTTGGAAAAAATTGAAAGATATAAAGAGCCTGAGAAGCGAATTGCTGCCGGAGAGGCAAGTTCATAAAAAATTGTTTCATTATTTCAATATAAAGATTTACAGTGGGTAATAATAGTAAATGTACCATAATAAACCTTAATATACAAACAATTCTTGATGAGCGCAATTAAATGCATCCAGACGATTATTATAAATTCTTTCTTTTTTTAGTATTTTACGCCTACGGTCGGAGAAAGGTACATTAAACAGATAGCAACAGTAAAGCAAAACTAACAAGCGTAATGTATTTTGTTTTTGCTTTTGGTCCCTATGTCACAATCTATGAAGAAAGATTGGCAGTTGACATTTTAATTCCGCGGCGCCATCGGCCAAAAAACTGCATTTGCAAGGCGTATTTACAGATGTATTTTGGAGAAGTTTTTAAATTCGTCCTTTCACAATTTAACACGCGGCAGTTCATTTTTGTTAGCTTGTTTAATTATAAATAACAAATCTTTAAAACACAATATTATCAAGCCATTCATTGAATAATTTCTCTTCCTTTTGTATGTATAAAGACGAATAGATACTTCAAATGCAATGTAATGCAAATTCACTGAATGTATTTACATTATTCCACCTACCAAAAGGAGGAAATCGCACGTACTATCAGCTGTCATTTTGTAGTTTGGCAACCACATTTTCATTTTACCGAAGTGATGCGATTTCATTGATCTCATTTTGAAAAAGAACTGTTAAGACAACAAGGTGTTTACATGAAAAAACCGGGCAAATTCAAAACAGAACTTTGACAGATTTTAAGACACATTAAGTAGAATTTGTAGATGTGAGGATGGTTTTCAACTGTAGTACCACCACTGTTTGAGAACACCTTAATACCTCCAATATCTATAAATTCTGAACATACCCCATTTATTCTGACGTAACTAGCACGTTTTGACAGTTATTCCGATGTACATTCTCATCAAAGCGAATTCATATATAGATTCGCTTTGATTCTCTTTATCCGCGGAAATTTTTTTTGATACGAATGTAAGGAACGTGCGTATGGCATTGCAGTAGGTGGATACAAAGAAAACTCAATAGGAAAATCGATTATATTTCCACATAAAACGCAATAACATTTTCTCAACAACCTGCGGGTAAACTTATGAAAGCCAGTTAAAGTCCAAACGTTCCAAGTGTTTTATTTTTATAGCTTTGTAAGCAGACCTGATATCGCCGATGATAGTGCCGATCGAATTGGAAAATCGATTTAGTATTTTAATTTGAGAAAGTCGTGGTCAAATATTATACCTATAAAAGTAACAATAAAACATCTTCCCAAGACGAATATTCCATTATTTTACAAATACCAGTTAGCGACGTAGAGGTACGTCGCGTAAAAAACAGCAAAAGTGGATTCCGTAAAGATTGAAGATTTGATGGATTCTGATCCTGACATCGAAATCATCGAAAAGGATAGCGGAATGTCTTCGTTGGGCGGAAGCAAGGACGAAACACCAGAACGGCGAGCAGTAGAGAAATTTGTAAGCATTTCGAACTGAAGTAATGTATTTAAAAAGGTTTATGTATGCGTGTTATCAAAACTGGAAAAGGTTATGGAATAAGGGAGAGACTTCGCGTAGTTTCATTAAAGTATCACTGAATAAATTATTGTATTAAGCAATTTTATGGTGGGATTCTATATGGGTGTATAAACTTACCTAAAATGTCGTGTAATTTAAAAAAATCTTTTGTACATTTTTCAGGCTGCATCCAAGAGTGGGGATGATGAAAACTATGATGATGTGAGTTAATTTTATTTAAATTATGTGTAATTGTTTTAGTTCTAGTTTGTTAGCTCATTCTAAAAAATTAAGAAAAATCAATGGTATTGGCCTACATGAAAACAGCACCACGCGCATAACCTCACTTTGGTTAGGCAATCATGCATTAGGAATTTTTCACTACATTAATTGAATTAAAATTTGATATTAACGTGCATATGTCATTACACTGTAATGCACTTAGTTCAAAGTAATGAATAATGAAAAGAAAATGAGCTTGAACGTTAATAAAAATAATAAAAAGAAACTTATCATGCAGTACTAAGTCTTCTAGAGCGTTGCCAGCCTCTATAAACAAGCGGTTTATAGTGTGTTTTGATGTAAAATCTATGTTTCCCTTCATACTTGACTAAAAACTATTATAAGCAGTAGCTCCAAGCGTAACTAAAATTTGGCCTCTCTTACAGGAACCAGATGAGACCTTGGGAGAGCGGCTTTGGGGTCTCACAGAAATGTTCCCTGAGCCAGTTCGTCGATTTACTGGAAAAGTTGTAGATCTTACTACCACCAGCATTAAGGGTCTTTACTCGTTCTCATGTAATGCTTCCTGGATCTTCTTCACGAGTTCTGTTATTCTCTTTGCGCCTGTTATTTTTGAAACGGAACGAGCACAAATGGAAGAGATGCAAAAATCACAACAAAAACAAGTACTACTCGGTCCAGGTACGGCGATGGATCGCGCCGGTCCGCCACCAACGTTACCACTCATTCGATAAGTTCGTACAAATTAAACATAAATTTGTAAGAATAGAAAGAAGCCCGCAATTCTACCTAAATACCCACTTTAAAATAAACCAATAAATGCCATTCAGGCAAAAGGAAAATTCCTGTAACGCGTTCATCGTTTATTGATAAACAAAAATGCAATTTTCTTGTAGATGTAAAATAAAACTAATTACTATTGAAAATACTTACATCTTTCGTATTAAGAGGATACATGAAACCAGAGAAAAGAGTAAATTTTACTTTTTGTACAAACTACATATAAATATTCAACATCTACATATAAATTATAATAAATAGTTCACATACGATTGTTTAGTAATATTTATTAAACATAGCGACAAACTTCAACGAATGACCTAAATTTAGGTAACATTTAAAATATAATCTTAGAAAAAAATTAAAGTAAAATCTCCAAATATATAATAACGCTAGCTAACGTTTTATCTAGCACTGGTTTCAAGAGTATAGCCGATTTAACATTCTTATGCAAAAATGTTGGCCTCCAACGGTTGAGTGGTTTGGCGCATAACTGATGCCATGACACCCTCAGTGTTTGTTATGCGAATATTACTGTTAAAACGTCGATATTTATGCCAGTATTTTTTATCTTTCAACGTCGATATTAGATAAACTCTTTGATTTTGTATAGGTTGCGGTGGTTCCGTGTGCACTTCGCCCCCAGCGCATTCTATAATTTCTATAGAAATAAAAGTAAAATTTTATTAATAATAATAATAATTGACGGTTACACCCTAGATGGTTTTTAATTTGACTTTTTCACAAATGGAGGGTTTCACAGTTATTTGCCGCCTTCGAAAGGCAGGTGATTTTTATGAGTATGCTTTTTCACGGCAGAAATTCACTCGAAAATTTGTCATTGCCTACAGAGGGGTTGGCCGCTTTTAGAAAAAAAACGCTATAATTTGATGTTTCAACCCCACAATGGCTTTTGCGCCCGGCTGATATATTTACACACCAACCCACTTGGATTCGGCGGCCGTAAAAATGTATTACTATTACAAATAAACCGTTATTTTACTTACGTTTCATTTCAGCAGGTTGTGGCGAGATACCAGGTGTGGTAAGGAAATGAAAGCCTTCAAAAAGTTTACTCTTTCTCGCCAATTCCAATGATTTCAATAATGAAAATTTGTGCCGTTTTTCAAATTCTTGATCTCTAAAGAAATGGGTTAGTCCGCGCGGAACAGTTTTGGTACTATTGAACGATTCCAACCACTTTGATGTAACAATTGGTATGCCTTTTGCCATGGCGATTAAAAATTTTAGGGTACGATTTCCTTTATCCATAACTAAAACGTCGATGTCGGTAGGATCGTTCGCTAAGCTCCAATTGCCTAAAAAACAACAGTAAGTCTAAGCGACAAACAAAACTTTTTGTTGGTAGTACAAACCTGGCGAATTGTCCACTAAGCTTTGCAATACTTTCGGCTCGACCATGGTCATAGCAACCTGTAAGGTACGGGTCTAAACAGGAAATCATTTATTAATAGCTGACATCTAATTATAGCTCAATTCACTTACGCTGCTTGATGAATGTTTGGGTTCATCATCTGACGGCGCATTTGCGCCACGCTTGGGGTTACTATCTCCAGCAGATTTTACAGAACCCGTCTCCTTTCTCTCATTCGCTTTAGTATGTTTTGAGGGTTCAGCAGATTTTACAGAACCCGTCTCCTTTCTCTCATTCGCCTTAGTATCTTTTGAAGATTCGGCAGATTTTACAGAACCCGCCTCCTTTCTCTCATTCGCCTTAGTATGTTTTGAGGGTTCAGCAGATTTTACAGAACGCGTATCCTTTCTCTCATTCACTTTAGTATATTTTAAAGATTCAGCAGATTTTACAGAACGCGTCTCCTTTCTCTCATTCGCCTTAGTATGTTTTGAGGGTTCAGCAGATTGTACAGAACCCGTCTCCTTTCTCTCATTCGATTTAGTATGTTTTGAAGGTTCAGCAGAACTTTTATCAATTGATGCCTGTGTTTGCTCTTCGCGTGAGTTTTTCCTTTTCGTTGCAATCCGAGTAGATGATACTGATGATTTTGTCGAAGTAATACTTTCTTGAGACTCCGTTTTGGAGCGCGACCGAGTCACACGTTCTGCAAATAATTCAAAAATTGAATGAGTAAAGGTTGACACGACTGTAAGCAATGTTATTTTCCACTTACTTTTACTATTTCCAGGTTCATCAATTTGCTCAATTTTGCGCTGTTTGGCATGTGACGGGCCTGACGACGTGCTGCTTACCAAATCAATCTCCACATCACTAGTTCTTGACCTTAGACGTGTCATCCTTTTCGTAGGTGTGACTGGTGTTTCTCCACCTTTTTTTGGAGAACTTTTAGTCCGTCTTTCGTTTTCGTGTTTATGTTCCTGATCTTCTCCAATTGAGTTGTGTTTTCTTCTATCCATCCTATTAACCTTAATTTCGGTAGTTTCTTTTTTTGGCTCAATTAAGAAAATTTTGTTAGGCTTAACCGCTTCATCGAATTTTTTTGCTTGATGTGGAGAATTCTTATCTTTTTTTATGGATTGGTCTTTTTCAGTTCCCTTAACTATAACTTTCTCAATCGCATCCTCATTTCTTTTTAGACTGTTAGAAGTAGGATTGGTATCGATTGCTTTACTAACTTGAGTAGATGTTTCTTTCTTAGCTGTCAAATTTTTCATTTTCGGTAGCTTAACAATTGGCTTTGGTTGTTTCAAATTCGATAGCAATCTTTCGAAATCTTTAGAATCTTTTTTGCTTAACTCGACAGAGTCTTCCTCTGAATCGGATTCAAATAGCTTGCGTTTTTTTTCTGAAGAGATATTTCGCTCTACAGAAAGCTCATCGAAATTATCAGAAATCCATTTGGGTGTGCACAATAGCGCATCTTCTATTTCTGTTCGTGAACTGTTTACACTGGAATGTTTTTCATTTGTTTCATTACTTGAAAGACTTTTAGGCTTATTTGGTTTTGGCTTCTTAAAGCTACTTTGATTCGTTATAATTTTTCGTTGTTCGGGTTCTCCTTTTTCAGTGTCATCCACATCCTCAATGAAATTAGCAACACTTTTTGGCTGGTCGCCATACCCTGTTAGCATTAAAGTAGAATTGAGTTTTTGTTGTGCTGCAGACATAGTAGTTTGGCGCGCTGATTTAGTCAAGTTGCTTGTAAATATTTGAGTAGGTGGGAGCAAACTTGTATTCCCATCACGTGGCTCATTGGTAGGTACTTTCGTTGCATCCGACGCTACTGGCATACATTTGTTCTCCACTGATTTTCCATCTACATGAATTATTAAAAGGTTAGCGCGACGAATAAAATAATATTCACAGAGAAGGTATCAAATAATGGGAAAAGTATCTTAAGGGTCGTAAGCATAAATAACCAATGCAAATCTCAATTGTCGCACACCATACGACGCTAGTACACAGCTGAACTTCGTCGTACTACCAAATTTAAAAATTTTCAGCAAAATCTGATATTGCTACAAATTTTACCTTTAATTGGTGCAAAAATCTGAGTTTGTTCTAGACCAAAATCAGTACACGGAATATTTTCTTTGCCGCTTAGTGATAATTCAGCGCCGGTAATAGTTGCAGGCTCCTCTACGCTACGTTCAATTTTTTTAGGAATAGGTACGAAGAGCTGTGTTGGCATTAGCTCAACTTCCTCCGCATATCCATCACCTTCACTCATTCCGTCATTAGTTGACAAGTTGTGACCGTTGGTTGACGTCGTTTTTGAGCCCGGTTCTACTGGTGCTCCCGTTGGATTTTTTTCTTCTTCCAAATTCATATTCGTTTCGCCAGTGGCCATTTGCATATTAATTTCTGCTAACTCTGGGAAATCAAACAGATCTGGTGTACAAGTATCTTCTCGCTCCACACATTGCGTCTTCTGAGAAGTGTCAGCATTTTGTTCTCCCATCTGAGCATCACCGCAGCTGGCTGTAAGTCCACCTAAAAAATTGAGGTTTGTTAAATATTTCGATTTGCATGTAAATGAGAATCTACCAAAAAAACAGCAAAGTAAAATAAAGTAAAATTTTACAAGGCCACAAAAAACTTAAAAATTTTTTGTTCAAAGTGCACATTCCAGTTTGCCACTACTTCAGAGTCAGTTATTGCGAGATTTGCTCATGCAATTTGAAATCGAGCGACTTTCAATGTTTAAAGGGGCATTGTTTAGATATTTTTGGAACCCCGAAATAAATTTATTGTTCGAATGTTAAATATTTAGTTACGTTGTTCTGTATTATATCTTACTATACTGTCTTCGCATTGGGACAGAACAATAATACAATTAAGTAACGTGAGCAAATTGTTCACGCGCGCCAAAGCCCATTTTATGTCAAGGCGCGTCTCCCTTCTTCCAGGGGTTAAGTTGTAGTGATTCCACCACTCTTCACAATTTATCTAGACCCAAACTCTGAGAATATATGATCGGCAGTGCAATTAAGAAACTGCGTGCACGTTGAAACGTACTTTCCGTTCTGATCACCAGCCTTTTTTATACAACTTACTAATTGTATTTATGTTTTCCTTCATAGCTGTGTGCGTCAAAATCACGGGATTGTGTTTAATATTTGGTATAACCAACGATGAAAACAGTATCTCATCATCTTCACCATTCTCAAACAAATTTTCGTTGAAATCTTGCGTGCATATACGAAGCATTTCGCTCGATTTATGCATATTTGAATCCAATGTTAAGTCAGTATCCATTCCGGTACTTAACATTTTATTTGGTTGTTCTGTCGCTGCAGGATTTTGCGTTTCCGGTATAAAAGACTCATCTGCGAAACTTCTTTCATTTTCGTATTGGTTTCGAGAAATATTTAAAGTAATTGAATTTTCCGTGGAAACTCGTTTTATATTTTGAGTTTCGGGAATGTTGAAACTTTCATCCCCTGAATCTCCTAAAACAGATCCTTTAGGAGAACTAAACAACCGTGAACTAGTATTAGCCAAAGATGTTCTGGGAGCTCTATGAGTGGGCGCCAGGAAAATATTACTAGTATCGAGTTCTAAGCACTGAAATAAGAGAAATATCGTGAAATAATTATCACCATTTAATAATAATAATTTTATCATTTGATACCTTTCTATTTTCCTTCAGATATAGCTGAGCCTTTACTTCACCAATCTGAAGTTCCACATCGCCATTTATACATTCTTTAAGCATCCAGCCCAGCCGTTTGCCATTCAAAAACGTTCCGAGCCTACTACGCAAATCATATATATATAAATCGGTCCCAGAGGCATCCACAACACAATGCTTCGTGTCCACGCTCTACGACAATACCCAAATTAGATTTTGTATTAAAATATGCTTAGGATACTCACTTTTGATTTAAGCTTAATATCCACATAGTTTTCGTTAGTTTCTTCTTTCTCCATATATCCTATTAAATAAAATTTGCCCTGCTCTAGGTCGTATTGATTTGACTCGACGTCCAGCGTCCATTTCTGAGAAAACAAAAAATATGACTAACTTCAGCTTATTTTGCTTTTTACCTATCACCTTTTCCTGCATTTCCAATGCACAGACGATTTACAAATTACAAATTAAATATTTTCCAGTTCTAATTTATTTTCAAATTTCCACTCTGTTTATTGATCGAAATAACGCGCCATTCAAATCAAAATATACTCCATATTAAGATGAGAACTTGCCATCAGTAGTCGATAGTAAATTTTCACATGCAATCAAAATTTTCACATATCCATAGGCCAAATTGGATTGCATTGTACAAATTCATAAGTAAAAATAATCCCAGCTGTTACGAGATAAATGCCCACAGCTGAGATCAGCTGATTCCAAAACGCTATTCTATGTAACATGGTTGAAAAAAATTATTCAATTTCATGGAATATCATATCAAAAACTCTAAAAAATGGCGTACAAACTGAGATATTTTTCAATAAAAAGTATTATTATAATTAAGACATGTATTAAAAATATTTGTTATTGTAAATTGTTCCAGTCGAAGATATTGTTTTGTATTTTTTTAAAGATATTCTATTGTTTTTAATGTTACCATAACAATTCTAATTCGGAAGTGTATTTTTACTTGTATTTTTATACAATGGCGGATCCCTCCAAGGTAAGGGTACTAAAGCTGCTGTTTTCCGATTTTGTGTTTTGATTGTCAAAAAAACCTGCTTCTTTGTTGTTCTTTTTGTTTGCTTACTTATATTCTCATGGCAATGATGGGATAACAAGGTAAGGAATAACAGGGGGAACTGCGGCCGGTAACGTGATTTCCCCATCGTAATTGGATGGCCATCAATTTTGCCGTTAGTGATAAATTAATTTAATTTAACCACATATAATATATAATGGTGCGTACACCCCTTTTGGGTGTTTGACCGAGCTCCTCCTATTTGTGGGCGTCTTGATGTTGTTGCACAAAAGGAGGGACCTACATTTTCAGCCGACTCTGAGCAACAGATATTTTTTATGAGGAGCTTTTTCATGGCAGAAATACTCTCGGTGTTTCACCGAGATTCGAACCTACAATCTCTCTGAATTCCGAATGGTAGTCACACCAAACGGCGACCGCCAAAATTAAAATATTATTAAAATAAATAAAAGTATTACATTGACATTCAAAAATACCATACTGAGAAATAAAAATAAACAAATTCGCATAAGTCACGGTGCTGTGAAAGAGAGGGGGTGCATTTTAAGCACAGCTATGGGAAATAGTAATTTTATGGGAGACAATAGAATAAATTTTAATATCTGAACAACCTTAAACCGCAGGCATGTCTGCAAGTCTCCAGTGATTTGCTGGTGCTGTTGTTTCAAACTGGAACTTGAATATTGCGTACAGTGGCGTCGGACGATGAAGCTTTTACATTGGGACTGTTGGTTGAAATACTTGGACGATTCAATTGTAATCTTCACTGCATTTACCTTCCCCTCAATAGTTTCCAGTTAGGGATATCTCCGATGATATTTGCGAAATCTGCGTTGACAAGATATTGCAATCATTATCACATTCATGTTCATATCTGATGGTGGTTCTGGATTTTCCACACTCTCTTCCATTCATTCTCTCGGCTGCCGTAGCCGAATGGCTTGGTGCGTGACTACCATTCGGCAGTGCATGAGTTCAAATAACCGTTAACGGCAAACCTACGGGTGTATTTCTGCTAAGAAAAAATTCCTTATAAAAAACCATTCGCCTTTTGGAGTCGGCTTAAAACAGTAAGTTCTTCAAATGCGGAACAACATCAAGACGCACGCCGCAAATAGGAGGATGAGCTCGTCGAAATCTCTAACAGAAGTATATGTATATGTATATATATATAATTGGCGCTTACGCCATAACAGAAGTGCACGCGTCAATTATTTGTTTATTCAATCACTTGGTATTACCAGTAGTGGAGTAGAAAAATGAATCTAACTTTTTTGTTAGAAAAATAAAAACAGAAAACAAAAATAATCAGCTTTTGTAATCAAAAACGTACAATCATCACAAGCGATCTGTCACATTCATCAGAAGTGGAGCATTTATTTTTTACGTGAGCATCTCATAAAATTGTAATTACAAAAAGTTTGATAGTAAAATACTTCTGCGCTCTCTTGAATTACAAATGGAATCAAATAAATAAATATTAAACTTTACGGTTTCATGAAATTAAAATGTAGCTTAAAGTAGCTGTTAAACTCTCAAAATGACATTTAGTGAATATTCCGCTACTTGCCGTTCATCCTGAGCGTTAGCGGTCTGCATTAATATTCATTGTACAGGTCCCCATAAGTAAAAACACTCCCAGCTGGTTTTCAAAAAATGTCTATAGTTAAGATCACCTGATTCCAAAACGTTGTTTTAACACATGGGCTAAAAAGTCGCGGGCTCAACATATAGATGACACTAGTTTTATTGCATTCACCTATCTATTTTTGAGTTAGTACTAACCTAAAAAGACAGCTGTTAAAATGTCATGGTATTATATTCATTAGTTCATGAGTTATTGTGCTAAGAGTGACGCTACTTTGGTTAGTTTCAAAGCAATGGATCAAAAAGAATTTCGTGTTTTAATTTTAAACTGCTTCTTGAAGGGGAAAAATACCATACAAGTGAAGTAATGGTTTGAAAATTTTTATGGGCACTCCGCTCCATCAAAAACAACAATAAAACGATGGTTTGCTGACATCAAAAAAATCCACAAAATCGTTTTGAATGATCGAAAAGTAAAGTTGCGTGACTTAGCTGACATCGTAAAGATATCAAAAGAAAATGTTGGCTTTACATTACATGGGTATTTGACTATGAGGAAACTCTGTTCAAAGTGGATACCGCGTTTGCTCACTGGTGACCAAAAACAAGAACGTGTTGATGATTCTGTACAGTGTTTGGCCATGGCAAAACTACATGAATTGAACTTCGAATTGCTCCCAGATTTAGCTTAAACTGGCTGACTCACTGACTACTGGCTATTCGCAGACCTAAATGAAGACCGAATGAAGAGGTTATCGCTGAAACTGAGGCCTATTTGGAGGCAGAAGATAAATCGTTCAACAAACCTGGTATTGAAATGGCACAGGGGCAGTGGATTGCGTTGATCTTAATGAAAATTACGTTGATGGACAAAGCTAACAAAACAAAAATTAAGCGTGTTCTCTTTTTAAGCCCGGGACTTTTCAGCCCATGTGCTATGTAACATGGTTGCATAAAAAATGATTCAATTTTATTAAAAATCGTTTCAAAATATCTAAAAAATTACATAAAAATTCAGATATTTCTCAATAAAAAGAATTATCATATCTATGAAGTAAATCTATTAAAAATAATTGTTATTGTAAATTTGCAAGTCAAATATATTATATTTTATTTTTTGTCGATACTCTATTGTTTTTGATGTTACCATAAAATTGTTTAATTTGGCATACCAACCCCGCCAATACGCTCAAGGAAAAAGACACCAAGGGTGCCGTCAAAAAATAGGAAGAAGAAGAGCGTTAATTTGTATTTTTGTACAATGCTAATGTTTTGTAGTCGGAAATGACAGAAATGATAGTAAAAAAAAGTTTGTTGTAAAAAAGTAAGCAAAACTCTACAATTTCGTCAATTCAACATTATTAAAAAACACAATCTCATGGCTAAAGCCTTCCATTATCCTTCATTCAAAATTTAATAAAAATTCCTAATTGCTTGGCAGTGCTGGTTTAACTGTTTAACAACTTAGTTTAAGCCTGCAAAACTCGGCTTTCAAACTTGTTTTAGCTCATTGTATGTTTATTTATTGGATCTGTACAACGGTTTAGCTAGAATGCATAGTTAAACTAACATTGAAAAACTGGCCCTTATAATTGAGCCAAATAATTAAAATATCGATATTTGGATTACGTATTTCTATCGATTCATTGTTCTTCTCTACATTAACTAGACGTTTTTGACTTTTCCTTGCCAGAGAAAGAAAAAAATCTTGCATTTGACGGAAGTTTATAGATTTATAATTTTTTAGTTTTTTGCATTTTCTACCGATTTTACAAACGTACTCAATTGAAGAATAAAAAATTAAATTGTGAAAGGGACCACGTCGATATATGCGATTGAATTATAATCAATTTGCTGCGATTAGTGACTTGAATTCAGAAGAAATAGTAATATGTGCATTTTGAAGGTGCGTAACAAGTATAAAATAAGAAAAAATAAACTAACGTAAAAGTGAAAAAGTTATTTCGAAAAAAGTGCAACGTAACAACAATCTTCATTTTTGTATCGATTACAAAGTCATTGCTGGGCCATTGAATTGAAAAATAAACAAGTGAACAATAAGTTTCATAATTGGACCTGACTAATAAGAGGCTCTGCTAATATGCGTGTAGCCAAGACAAACTGAGGTTATTGCTATAAAATGTTGCATTCCTCCTATTAGCAGAACTGAAATTGTTGCATACGTAAATATGTACATACATATATATTTTTCATAATTAAAAATACCACTCCCCTGTGGAAACGATTATCTTCCTGTTGATCATGCGACAACTGCGGAAATCAAACACCAATAACAATATAATATTTATTGCTATTATACGATTTTTCATATATTTGCCCTGCCTCTCCTACATTTTTCACACCCTCCTCTTTATAAAAACCACAGAGGTGGCGAAACTCCCAAAAAAAGAAAAAAATCATTAATTTGACCACCAGCACTGTGCCTGCTTGATTTATGGGGTAATATATTCCTTTCCGTGTACGGTGTATCATTCTGGCTTCTCGTGTATCTTGTAGTTTTTTAACAAGTTTCCGTTTTCCTCATAGTTTTTGCTCACTTTTGAGCGAAATACCATTTTCCTTTCAATTAATATTGCAGGCGGTGGCACCAACAACGATGTGATGAGAAAGATAATTACCCCTTCTCTGATTTGTTGTGGATAGCAGAATTATGTTGCAGATGATCGCTGTAACCAAACCAACATAATAGTAGCAGCAACGTCGACGTCGCCTCGACATGGTGACGCCATGTAAGCAGTCGTGGCTATTATTTTGTTGTTTTGCTTTGCCATCGTCAACAACATCTAACAAATTCTCTTTGTTTCTGCTTGCATTGCTTACGTACACAAAAGCAACAACGTCGGCGCAGTTGATGCCAGAGTCACCAGTACCGTAATCGTCGACGCCAGCAGCAATCTGATCGCTGCTAATAAATATATTTTAGTATTTCTATTGCAGTATTATAGTAATATACATACATACATATATATTCACATTCATACTATATGTATGGGACATAAGTGAGCACTCTTTGGCTACATACACTGTGCCAAATTATAAAGGACCCAATAATAATTTTATAGATCCTTAAACAACTACTAATGCAAATGCATTTCTTAATTTTGTTTAATTTTTTCATTTACTGATTTTCAATTATCTTTCTCAGCAACAGCTGCTGACGTTGGCAATGATTTTCATTCATATATTAGCTGCTTGTTCTCCGTGCTTTGGTGCTTAACCATTTTCTCTTTTTAGTTGCGAATTTTATGAATGAATAGGTGTGTTTCCTTGAAATGTAAATTTTTACTACATGAAAAATATTTGTTAGCTTAAAGAGTTATAACGTGTCATATTATGTAATTAAACTAAACTCGAATCGCCATAAATATCCATTGTATTGCGTCTAAAAATAGTTTGGTAAGGCCAAAAATAAATGTTTGGCATAAAGTAAAATTTATCTTGATACACATATGTATGCGTAAAAAGACAAAGTGAAAATTCTGTAAGTTATCAAACCGTTTTTGGCATCATTTTGAGCAACATAGACATAAGTATACTCATATTTTATATCAGTATATTAAATATTACAAAGCTATGATGCACAAACATATTGTGTTGAGATGTGTTGTTGAGAAGACTTATCCATACACCAACGTAAGAAAGATGTATTCTGTTGGTGTATCAAATACATACATACACGTAACGTCATGAATCAATTAAAAGTCTTAATTTTTCCCCGTGAAACCACTTTATTTAACTGACATAAAAAAAATAACTTTCAAAGAACATGAAAAAACATTCATTTAAAACGAGTTTTAACATATTGTTTTTCACTTCATTTATTTAAGCCTATGTCTAAAAAAGCCTTACAGACTACAATACAAAACAAAAAAAAATTGCATAAAAACTAAATGCTAAATAAAGAAAAATTAAAAATAATATAAGATAAAATGCTAAACGCAAGCAATGATCTGCACAGCGAAAAATCAATCTCCAGTTTATTAAATATATTATGTTCGTTTAATACATAAGTGAATAGTTGGACCTTCTACTAGACATGGACCTAAGCAACAGTGCAAAGATAAACAGATAAAGCTGATATTTCGAAGAATGCGATTTAGTTATTTAGGCGCCGTCATATGGATACATTTATCAATATTAAAAGGTAGTTTATTTATAATTCAGTCTCCAATCAGTTAACTTATTTAAGTCACATTGAGGTGCACTTATATCCGTCGGGCAGGTAATATTACTAAAAAACTAAAACAGGCACAAAAGACATTAAACAAAACAAATAATACAGGCCCAAGAATGCTTACTTGAGGCACACCCGAAGCGGCCACGAAAAAGGATGGCTTTTATATTGATGAATTCTAAAAATAATATACTTTCAGTCGTCTACGACTTTAACCACGTTTGAAATACTAAATGGAAAGCAATACTTTCAAGTTTTCGTTTCTAAACGCATAGATGCACTACCAAAAAAAAAATTGTCTAATTAGTGATTGTTGGACGTCCACAAACAAAACCATGTTGATGCGGATCTAAAATTCTTTTGATTTAATTAATTTTTCCTTGAGTACTTTCTCAAACAGTTCTGAGCAGCTAGTTATTTTAGAAATTAGCCTATAATTTTGAATATCACTATTACCGAGTTTGAAAGTCAGAGTGATACAGGCGACCTTCCACGGCAACGACCTTCATTCCAACGGCACGCTACCGGATTTATATCCACTCAAGTACTGTCACTCTGGCAGGATTTTCCGACATTTAAAGGAAATGTTTATGCTGCTACAAAAACAACGTTCAAGCGATAAATAAAAATTTCTGTAGAGAGGGATTGAAAATATTTGTTCAAGGCTCTAAAAGAGGCGAGTTGAAAGAAAGTAAGAAAGGGATGAACCTATCAAGATCACTTTTTAGAGATGTCGTAAGAGCGGAGATGCTATAGATGACTTTAAGCTCAGTGAAAGCCATTGCTCCAAAGTGTACGAGTAAGAAGCGTGAAAAATTAAAGCTTTCAGCGTAGGTGACAAAATTCGATCCCCAAAAAGATGTATCGAGTCCACCAAAGCAGACTTCTCGTCTTAGTTTAAACTAATTGGAATATTTCAGCACCCTTTTTGGGCCGAATATAATTCCAAAAGCTTTGGGGTTTAACTTTAACTCATTTTCGTAACGAACAATGAGATTGTTATATAATAATTTGCTAAACTCATTAAATCAACCTATAAAACTTAAATACTTTTCTTTATAACTTAGAATAGGTGACTTTAAATAAATTAAAATATTTGTTCCTTTTATTCTTTAAAAAATAAAATAAATAATTGGCGCGTACACTTCTGTTAGGTGTTTGGCCGAGCTCCTCCTCCTATTTGTGGTGTGCGTTTTGATGTTGTTCCACAAATGGAGGGACCTACAGTTTCAAGCCGACTCCGAACGGCAGATATTTTTATGATGAGCTTTTTCATGGCAGGAATACACTCGGAGGTTTGCCATTGCCTGCCGAGGGGCGACCGCTATTAGAAAAATGTTTTTTATAAATTTTGCTTTCACCGAGATTCGAACCAACGACCTCTCTGTGAATTCCGAATGGTAATCACGCACCAACCCATTCGGCTACGGCGGCCGCCTCCTTTTATTCTTTAACCTTTTTAAATCTTCAGTATACCAGGGCAACTTATTTATACGAGCATGGGGTAAGCGAGATTGCCGTGAAGGGTTTCACAGAGAGAAAGGAAAAGCGGATTACAATCTATAACTAATATTGCTCTCCTTTTCTGTGCACACAAACGCATTTGCTACTAAAGTCCGATATCGCAACAAGGTTCTCCAATCGCTTGTTGGCAGCAGTACTTGGGGTAAAGTCAAAGAAATGTTGTTGGCGACTGCTGGAGCACAACAAAATGCTCAACAAACAGTTTCTGCTCGAAGGTTTCACCGACTAGAACCTGAACCGCCTCCAAGGCACGTCAGGAGGCATTTCTTCAACTATTCTGACGAGATCCAGAAAAAAATAACCTACAGCTACTGGACCGGACACTATATAGACAGACGCTAAATGACATTCATCGGGAGACACTTACCACCTTCCTAAACTCCCGACCTCTGAATGCCGTCGTCAGAGTCCAACCACCACCTATTGCAGATGAAGATGACACAACGAACCACCTTCTCACATGTCTCATCAAACCTACTCACCTAAGATCAATCTCCCCCTGGGCGCAATCTGTCGAAACAGCACGTTTCCTGGGTCTACCGTTAAATGAGTTAGACAAAGACGAATGGTAACTACATCTCACAAACAGGGTTTAGTAAGCTGTTACAACAACAACAACATGATAGGGATGAAATATAAAAGAAATATGAAAACTCTATTTGTGAAACAACAACAAGACGTACGCCACAAATAGGAGGAGGAGCTCGTCCAAACGGGTGTAAGCGCCAATTATATATATCTATATATGTATATATGCAATACATGACATCAGAGCTGCCATAAAACTAGATTATTTATTTCATAAGACAACATCAACGAGAATACCACAAATCAAGGGAGGAGATCGGCCAAACATCTGTCAAAGCGACAATTATTTATTTTGATTTATTTAGCTAATAAAAGAAATCTTAAATTAAACTACTTATAAAAGAGATTTTAACCATCCGTGAAGCTATTTTTTTTTCATTATTTCGAGATTCTATTGACCTCAGTTAAGGCTCCACTATTAGGAGCATTTAGAGCATGCAGGAGACCTATGAAGTCCTACATGGAAAAACTCTGAGTAACGAAGGGATTTAGTGGGAATATTAAAAAAAAATCCTCTCATCGACATTCAACAACAATCGAAGACGACAAGGGCATAAGTATTCTCCTATTCTGCGGAGATCTTCCATTTATTATTAAACATTTAGATCTGTAGACGTGGATAAAAATACTTTCTGGGTTCTCTCAACCTTAGCAACATGGCATGGAAACCAAACATAAGATACGTACTCATGCATCGAACGGATTAATGCCATATAACAAAACTTCATCGTATATGTGTCAGTGAAATCCCAGCTGTGACGCCCAACAAAGTAATGTAAACTTTGAGTCAAAGATTACACCCAAATCTTTAATTTGGACCCCATGGAGATGTGATGAGAGGTGTCGTTTCAAATACAAAGAAACTTTATTCAAATGAAATTAAATCATTTTTATAACTGATAACGATTAATCGCGCCGATCACTGGGCGCATAGTGACAGAACTGGTTACAACAACAATATGTGTTCCGAGTAATAGGTTTTTAGCTTAGAATCGCTAATCTCGTGGTGGGACAGCCACCTTAGGTATCCGCAACCTGTGGCCCGTTCGGTAACCTACAAATCGGCTTCCGCGCTGCTCCATAATTTTGCGATACCGGAGTCAATCAGATAAAATTGGCATGTTTTTAATTTTCGAAGATCTGACCTTTGACCAGTTTTAGCACCTGTAATATAATTATCCACAAAAAACTCATTTTATTACAACATTTTTTTTTATTCCTTGCTAATGCACATTTCTCAATTGAAAATAAAGCACTAATTAAGAAAACCGTCAATGCATATTATATATGCGCCTAGTCGGAACATAGGGCGGAAACGAATGCTCTCCAACGATTTCTGTCAGCCGCTATGTGTCGAATTTGGTTCCAGGTGGCGGTGGAAGAACTCTCGTGGAAGATTGTGCGCATCCAACTTTGACGTGGGTGACCTCTACGTCGATTTCCTTGCGGATTCCATTAAAAAGCCATTTTGGCAACATTATCGTCTTCTCTATGGAGAGCATGTCCAATCGATTCCATTTTCGTCTTTTTATTTCGGAAGTAATTGTGAAGCTTTTAGTAAGCAGAAGAGGGTCCATATTAGAGATTGCTCTCGACCAAAAAATACGGTATATAATTCTTTGGCATTTATTAACAAACGTTTGAAGACGTCGACTTATGGGGTGAGTCCAAACCGGATTTCAGTACCATAAAGGAAGACCGATTTTAAGCTACTATTGAAGATTTTATGTTTTGTTTTTAGTGACAGCGTGCGAGATCGCTACAGTCTGCTAAATTCATGAAACGCAGTTCGTGCTATACAAATACGAACTGTCACATCTGCAAATGCGCCACCATCTTTTGTGATTTGGCTACCGAGGTACCAGAACTCATCCAATAGCAGCCGGTTCTACGTTACCGGAATGACTCAGGTTTTCCCCGGCTAAGGGCTGGCGCCCCACTTTACTAGCCCTATCTAGTGTACCGTACCCAACCCCCAACTCATCCACATCGTCGGTAATTTTTCGTTCGTAGTAAATTCAAGAGGATATGTGTTTGTTGTTTGTTTTCTCATAAGCTTAGGTTTTGTGAAGTTAATTTTAAGAAAAAAAGTAATTTACTATTTATATAAGAGGAAAGGGCGGGTCACGCCCATATTTTTACCATTCAGTTATTTATATACAAAAATTAAATATAATTTTTTACCAAAGTTCCAATTTCGAACTTCGAAAACCTAAATCTCGATTTCGGGGACTAACTTAGGAAAAGTTTCTTCCGTACTTAAGACCCAATCTAGGTGATTTGAAAAGTATCGTACAAATTAGTCAAATTAGCGAATTATGTTGTGGAAATGATAATCCAAATTCCTAAAACAACGGGTGGATGAGCTCTTCATTAATTATATGCGCTTTGATTCAATGTACATACATATGTAATATATTTTTTATTACGATTTACTTTTTTTATAAATATATTTTTTTAGTATAGTTTTTGTTATCCATTTTAATTTTAATAAAGTTTTACTGAATTAGGAAAATGATTCAATTTGATTACATTTGATTACATTTACTCTAATAAATAATTCGTTTAATTTGAAAAGAGTTTAGTTTAAATTGAAAATGCTTTATGAATATCCCAAGGATGTCAACACAATGACGTACATATAAAAGTATATTAAAGATTTTTATTGAATTGTTTTTTAAAAGTATAAAATATTCCCCACACATTTTTGGGGAATACTACTCTTTTGAAGATATACTTTCTTTTTTGCCTGTTATTACCAAAGGGGGGAAATATCAGAAAATCTGATTCCTAACTGTTTGATGCTTTGTGTCCGCAATAGATGCAGAACCAAGTAACTCCGGTCAATCGCCACAACCATATTCGGCTGTGTCAAGTCAAAGTATTTCGTTTAGTTTTCGCAATTTAATGAGATTTTCTTTAATTACAGAATGCCGATTCAGGCGCCTTCATGGACAGATTTTCTCTTTTGCCCCATTTGTTGCAATGAGTTCGCTATCAGTCACCGTCTACCAATAAGTCTGGGATGTGGTCATACTATATGTCGCCAGTGCCTGGCCACCTTACACAATCGCCAATGCCCCTTCGATCAAGTAAATTAATTTGATGACAATTCGCAAAATATTCCAATAAAAAATGTTTTAAATTTTTAGACTACCATCACAACCGATGTCGACAATCTACCCATAAATAACGCTCTACTTCAGTTGGTTAGCACCAACACAAATACAAACAGTACCAACAAACCTGGAAATGCTAACGATAACAGCAATAACAATGGCGGTGGAAGCGGAGGCGGAGGCGCCTCGGGAAGCGACGGCGACTCAAATTCAGTTGCCAGATATACTCCTCCAAGCGTTCGTCAGCTGAATCCCGAGGATCTTAGATGCTATAATTTGTCGAACAAATGTATAGAAAATCTGGCTCTGTATCTTGCTACCAACAATGGCAACTTTGGTAGTCCACTTTCGCGACCGATGCAACGAAAACTTGTAACTTTAGTGAACACTCAGCTAATGGAGCGCGAAGGGCGTGAGCGTGTGCTGCGGGCGGCACGTTCATTAGGCGAACGTACCGTTACCGAACTGATTTTGCAGCATCAAAATCCACAGCAGTTGAGCTCAAATCTCTGGGCAGCAGTGCGTTCGCGTGGTTGCCAATTTTTGGGCCCAGCAATGCAGGAAGAAGTATTGAAATTAGTTTTGCAAGCACTAGAGGACGGGACAGCATATTCTCGGAAAGTGTTGGTGATGTATGTTGTCCAGAGATTAGAGCCTCGATTTCCTCAAGCGTCAAAAACTAGTATTGGTCATGTTGTACAATTATTATATCGCGCCAGCTGTTTCAAGGTATCGAAACGTGAAGCGGACTCGTCACTCATGCAGTTGAAAGAAGAGTTTCGTACTTACGATGCACTCCGACGTGAGCACGACGCTCAAATCGTACAAATAGCTACTGAAGCGGGCCTACGCATAGCACCGGACCAATGGTCTTCCCTGCTCTATGGCGACACAGTACATAAGTCACATATGCAAAGCATTATTGACAAATTACAAACGCCGTCCTCTTTCGCGCAATCTGTACAGGAGTTGGTTATAGCTCTACAACGTACCGGTGATCCGGCTAATTTATCCGGCTTAAGAACACATCTTAAGCATTTAGCCGGCATCGATCCATCGCTTGAAAATCCTCCATCATCATGGCAGGACGTAGCTAAAGCGTTGGAGTCTGTACATGAAGTAGTTGTAGGGTTGGTAGAATTCGTACAACACCATGGCAACCGCAAGCTGCAAGAGTACACAACCGGTCAGGCGAGCACGAATACTAAGTATAAAATAAGTTTATGTCGCGATCTAACCGTTAGACGTAATTGCCCTCGTGGGTCCAGTTGTACTTTTGCACATTCTGAAGAGGAGCTGGAAAAATACCGCGCGAAGAATCGTAAAAATACTAAGCTAAGCAGCAGCGGTGGGCACTCCGGTGTGTGTCCTGTTGTAATTGGAGCAGTAAACAGTGCAAACAATGTGAAAATTGATTTTCCATCACATAATCATCCGCATAGCCATGGTCATAATCTCCACCAGATCACATTGATGCATCCCAGAAATGATAATTCCGCCCCAGTTTCGGCGGTCACATCTCCATTTCGATTCAGCGGTCCACCATCTATGCATAGCAAATTACCTCGCGGAAGTTATGGTGATGCATCATCATCATTGCAACCGCATGGTGCACCAGGTTCACATCGCCAAATGCGGCCCTTGCATCATAGTCCTATTCCGCCAAACAATGGGCAAGTAATGCCGGTGCCAACTACTGCACATTGTTACGATGCGCCATCCTTTGGCAATACGTTGAACTTTTCTGTACCAACAACTGGACAACCACCACATTTGCCTCAGGGTTTAACCAACGTCAATAGCTCGCAGATGGTAATGCGAAATTCTAGTGGTGGTGTGCTCTCACCCAGGAATTTCCCAACGACCTTGCAACCCCCGGGACCGCATCCACCCCTACCGTCAAATTTACCCACCAACAACCCACCGAAACATCATAATAACAATTTGGTCACATCTCTTAGCAACCCGCTATCTAACAAATGCTTGTATAATGCATTGTCTCCTGAATTCTACAATTCGGGAATGATGGGTATGAATACACGTTCATCATCTTTGTTTAGCAATAATAACAACGGTAATGGTGGGGGCATGAATGGCAAGAATAACAGTGAATTAAAAGTAAACTTAGCGCCACCTGAAAGGCTGAGGTCCCCACATCTCGGCGGCATGTGGGATCAACAACTTCATCAGCAGATTGGAAACACAACAACTGCAGCCGAAGTTATTGGAGGCTCACCAGTACATCAATCGATGTACTCACCCAGCGATGACATATTTGGTAAGAAAGTCAATAACATCAACATGGATCTTAACAAAACGCTAAATGGACTTACACTTGGCGAAGCGTACAAGTTCAAAAATGATTACGGCACAGGAGGAAACACTGTTCTTCCAAGTACAGCACTAACAAATGCAGCAAGCAATAAGGATAGTTTACTTTGTGGCGACTTGCAACCTCGGCAAACCTTCTGGCCCGCGCACAACAGCAATATTGGTGGAGGTGGTAACCTTGGAGACGCTCCACAAGAACGTAGTTCAATTGTGCATAATATGGGAATAAATTCGTCACCAGGACCATTCCGCGATCGTGACAGTTTCGTTCGTTCGGACTCTATATTAGATGACGACGCTGGAACGTTCGAAGTGCCTGTAACGTCTGCAAGCATGGGCAGTAAGTTTGGTCCCATATGCCCTATGTACAAAGGACACAGTAGTACGGCTACCGATACTTCCAGCCCCAATACATATCTCGACAGCTGGAGTAGTGGAAATGCTAGAAAGCAGTCACCAAAAAAAGAGCATCCATTGCTGCATCGAAATAACACTGGCGACATCAACTACTCAGTATTCGCAAATGATACCGAGAGCGGACTGGCATTGCAACTGCGCCAACAGTTACAGAAACATCAGCAACAACAACAGCAGCGCCAACGTCAAAATATGGCACATCAACATCCACACAGATCGTCGGCATTTGATAATTTTAACAGCATGCAAAATTCGTTGCTGCGTGATTTGCCATTTAATCATATCAACAGTTCGCCAAGAGAACGCGAATCAGGTTGTGGTGGATCTGTTGTTGGCGATGAAAGAGCTAATTTTGAGCTAAGATTTAATGCGTTCCCAAATATGATATCCAGCGTGGATGACAATGCCAATATCGATCTAACCAAGGTTGTCAATACTGCAGTTTCATGTTAAGCCATGGAAAAATATCATATTATTAAATTTCTATCATTATAGAGCTCCTCGATGTGGAATAGTGGACTAAATACAAACTTCTGGAATGATTCACAATCCTCTGAAGCTGCAAACACCAAGGAACGCCAGCAACAATACCAGCAAGGATTACTAAACATTAATAATAAAGAGCGAAGGAGTGAAGAAGGCATCATTGATAGCGGTCGAATGAGAGATATTGAGCAAGAACTCTCCAAAATTGTGGACAAAAGCTGGTCAAATGCGGATGACAGCGGTATTAAGTTGTAGTAGGTAAAGCTCTACTGCAGGTAAGAAAGCATAGTAATATGAAAGCAGTGTATTGGCTGAAACCGGCAAAGGAATATGAAGCAAAAGAAGGCTCCTTAGAAAGGATTGAACTGAGTTCACCGTAAATTATTCCCCAAAATTTACATGTATTGTAATAATAGAGCAACTGTGATTGAAGTAATGAATCATTGGTTGAATATTGCTGAATGCTTCATACATTCAGAAACAGTCACCCTTTCAGTCTAAAATAGAAAAAAGAAAAAACAGTTTTTAAATTAAAAGAGAAGCAACATACATAGAAGTTGAGAGGAAAAGACAACCCACTGCAGAAGTCACGACGTTGTTAGTGCATTTCTTTTTTAGTGAATTCCTTGCGTTGAAAACTTGCTGTATTTTGTATAATTTAGAAAAGTAGATAGAAAGCGGCTCTGAGGAAAATGCATTTTCCTCTTTCTCAAAAATATTGCAAATTGCAATACCTAAATGAGAGCCAAAGAGTGTATAGCGTAGAAAACGAATGTAGAAAGTATTGTGCGAAACGACTATTATTAATTGTAATTGTAAAATTTTTGTATTAGATATTCCTACGATCGATTGTGAAAATGGTAGCGGTACTAATAATTCTAATGACGTGATCAATATGAAACTATATTTTATAGACGTTTAATGAAAGCAAACTCAAAAATAATGTAATATTTTTGTATGAATGCAACCACTAACCGCATGATGTCGCTTTTATGCAGCCACACACACACACACACACCTACTCTTCTTATTACACGAACACATACTATATATACATAAATACACTAGCCCAACAGGAAGTAAATCAATATACATATATGTACATATATAAATAAATGTATTTATTCAAAAACGTTTCAGTGCTTGACTCACTGCTTATACTTCCGACTGACATAAAAGAAATGTTGTAACATTCACTCTAACTAAAAATAAATAAAACAGCGTCTTCGCTAAAGAACAATTAACTCCCGCTGGGCACGTTTACATACACATAAAACATAAAACACAATAATATAAAAACAGAAAACATTTAAAATAATTAAATTTAAAATTATTATATACATGCCTATATCTACATACTATATATTATATATTTCTTAAAGAAATTTAAATTACGCTATTGGGCGATGTAAGGTGAGATCATGATATGACAATGATAATTTTTTGATGAAATTGACGTTTTTAAATAATTACCTTTTGTCTGATAAAAGATTATAAACTAGAAAATTTATACAAACAAAAAAAAGCAAAAGCAAAAATGAAAATGTATGTACATACCATAAACTGATAATATATATGTATATGTATATTTGATAAATATCTACACATGCATTGGAGAAACGATGATGATGTTTGTTTTTCATTACTTTTATCATTCGTTTGTAGTTCTGTACAATTGGAATTCTGTTTGTCGCTAGTTCGATTTTTATTCTGGTTCTAATTGTATTTCTAATTGTAACATATTCGTATGCGTTCAAAGATGACTCCTATTTATTATTACAAATATGTGTGTAGTAAATGATAAACTAGTAGCAAATATCTCAAATTACATATAAATGACATGAGCGAAGGCAGAACATTGTATTTTACAAGCTTTTTAAAGCAAACAGAGCGTTCATGTATTTGTGTATAAAACAATTTAATATTATATATTAAAAGTCGCGTGAAAACAACTCAATAATTGATTGATTGATTGATTGATTAATTAATTCATTGACTAACTCTTTAACTAGTGTTATTGCCTACATTACAAGATTTATTGATCGTTGTTACTATTTCTACTAATATTAATGGATGGTTAGTTCAAAGTTGATGCCGCTGATTCTTCGAAGAATAATAAGTGGACGATAGAATTTAAAATAAAAACAAAACTGACAACATGTAAGAAGTCTAAAAAGATTTTAAACCGATTTCATTTTGTGCATTTGGCTTCCAACTTACCTCCAGCTTTAAAAGCATTTCTATTGCCTTCATGTATTCCTCCCATATGTTTTTAGTTGTTAATTTGTATTATCATTACAAGTCAGTTATACTGAGATTTTCGCTTAAATGCGCTACATAGACATTACTAAATTTATATTATTAGCAAATTTAAAAAATATTTTGTAAATTAATTGCAACATTTGTTGAGCCTTATTAGTAATTTACTTATGTGTATGAAGTGTTGAGCAAAGCTCAAAAATAAGATGAACCTAATTTTTTTTTATGCATGTCTATTTTAGCCAATGTATGCATATACATACATATGTATATGTTATTAAATACATATATGTATGTCCTTACTCAGGAAGTTGTTCCCGTAATCCTCACCAAGCTCCGCAATTATCTTTTCCGTGCTGTAAAAAATATATATTTATTTTTGTTGTTTTCCTCCTATACACTAAACTCAACGCATTATATAATCCTTTTTTATAAAGGTGTAAATATATATATTTTTAATTACTATGTAACTTATTTTAGTGTAAAGAAATGCTTGTGATCTAATTAATATTAAACCAATACAAAATTATTACACGCATAATTACAAATTTCTGCATGCAATTTCTCAGAACCACAATAAAATGCAAAATATAATTTTAATTGATATTGATATTTTAAATTATTAATTTAAAATTATAATATTAAATTTCATTTCCCAACACCACACAACTTTAAGATTTTTGTTATCTCTTGCAAATAAACAGATCAAACATGAACATTTTCATATTAATCTGCTGAGTAGTTGCCTGTTTCGAAAATAATTTTACAAACACCAACTGAACGACATAGCCGCCTAATGACGGAGTATTTCTTTTGCAGTATGCACATACAGTGTCTCGCAGCTTATTTGATGGAGCAAAAAAAAAAAAAATTAAAATATCAAATATATTTTATGGTATTTCCATTACTGAAAAAAATCGTATATTTATTTTATTGTTAAATAACATGTTTTATTTAATAACAAAAATGTTTCTTCTTGAGAATGATATGGCAAATTAAAATAATTCAGTTACAGTTTTCAGATCACAGCTTAAATGATGCACTAAATGAAAAGTATTCAAAAAACATAAACACAGTAATATTTCGGTTTCATGATTACTGCTAACACTTAGTGGGGTATCCCTTCTGATTCGGAACAGCTTTTAATCGGGAATTCATAGATTCCACAAGTTTTGCTATATAATCGGAACTAATTTTATCCCATTGTTCCTGTAGTGCCCGTTTCAGATCAGAAGCATTAGAAATATTGTGGTTTCTTATTTTATTTTCCAGCACTGACCACAAATTCTCAATAACGTTGAGATCTGGACTCTGTGCAGGTGTCTGCAGTACATGTGGGTAGTTCCTGATAAGCCAAGTTTTTACAATACCAGACGTATGCTTGGGATCGTTGTCTTGGTAGAACCTAAACGAATCCCTAATGCCCATTTTATGCGCACTTTGTACTAAATTTACTTGTAGCAGATCCAGATACATCTCTTTATTCATGTTTCCTTCGATAAATGTTAAAATTTCAACGCCTGAATAGGGCATGCAAGCCCATACCATCACACTGCCCCCGCCGTGTAGAGCGCAAATTACATGGTTGAAGCGCTGTGTTTGATTTTCTTCAAACACAGGACTTCCCATCAGACCTGAAAAGGTTAAAGTTGCTTTCATCCGCAAAAACAACGGACTTCCAGAACGAAATGTCTTTGTGCAAATGTTGTCTGCAAAACTCTATTCTTTGTTTTCTATTACGAGCTTTAATCAACGGCTTATTTCGGACAGTCCTTCCATGAAAATTTTCTTCGCGCAGAACTCTACGAACGATTTCAGGGTCACAGATCTTGCCTAAGTATTTTTCGACTTCGTTCGTTAATTTTGGGGCGCTTAAATCGGGTTTTTCTTTAACTTTACGAACAATCCACCTCTTATCTGCATCATTAAATATTTTATTTGGCGCACATCTGCCCTTATCTTCTATCCTGTTTTCGTGGCGAAGCCTTTCTATAATGTGCTGAACAGTTGAGGAACTAATAGCAACAATTTCTGCAATCTTTCCTTGGCTTTTGCCCTCTTTATAATGACGAATAACGTCTTCCCTTTTTTCAAGTGAGGTCCGTTTACCCATTTTAAAAACTTTGAATTTTTTCAACTTTTCTTTACAACATATTTTTTGGACTTAAGACGCTAAGCTAAACAGAAAAAAATACATTTCACCGTTATTGCATTATCAGAGAAAATATAAAATACACAGCATCATTTAAGCTGTGAGCATATAATATTTTGATGAGAGAATTTTTTGTTTCTATATTTTTTCAACAAGCTTTGTTTTTGTTATTGTTCTTTCTGCAGTGGTAACCAGTACGTACATATCTCATTACAAGTCATATACATTTATTTTATTAAATTTAATAAACATCGAGTTATTTTCTTTTTTCCAAAAAAAGTATTACCTGCATCAAATAAGCTGTGAGTTACTGTATATCCCTACATACATATGTACAATAAAGAGTTGCATAACTGTTTCTGCCTCTTGCGTTCCACAAAACACTACAAATTTGCCATTAACTATTTACAATAATATTATATAAACCCAATTCGGAAAGTTTTAATTTTGAGTTTGCCGTATGCATAAGAACACTGCCGCGTTTAAAAAGCTAAATTTCAGAAGGTGGTGGTAAGTATTGCACTAGGAATGTGAAGCAATAAAAGAATTTGAAAGAAGGGTAATAAATTGTGAAAATTTCAAAAAAGGTTTCAAGTTATTTAGTCCATTGCAAACAATAATTCAATTCAAAAAACCAGACCACAAAAGACTTCTGAATAGATCAGTAATTATTCACAAGATGAGCTGTAGTGATCCTCTTTCCAACGCCAGTAAAAATCGGTTATTTAGCAAAAATGGTACTGAGTGACAAAAATAAAATTCTGATGGCAAAAGCAGAAGGTACAGCATGCAAGCAAGGATGATAGATAATAATAATAATACTCGTAATACTGAAAAATATTTTTTTGTAGGGGAACTTTGGATTCTACGTTATTCGTTTTGTGTTTCACTAAGCTAAAGCTAAATTTTGTGCATATCTGTAAAATTCGCTCAGAGCCGAATAATGGACTGCTAGGTAGTACACATCTAAAAATCTTTTTACCATGGCATGCAAGCAAAAGTGTTATGATGTCGTCAGTGATATTACGTCATCATAGGAAAGAATGTTATACTCGATCTGTATAAATGTAAAGTTATTCTTCAAAGCTCCACCAAAAATTATTCGGCTATTACATCGATTTAGTTGTTCTTTTCTTAATTCTTTCTTTCTTTTCTATTCTTAAAATACGACTTAATGAAAATGTAGTATAATTTGCCAGCCCGAAACAATTGTATATCTTAACAAAACGCAGACGTTTGGGTCTTTAATAGGCAATAGAGAATTGCGAATGCAATAGTAGCTTTAATGTTGTGGCTAAATTGTTATGTAAAAGCGTTCTTTTTTTAATTCGAAAACATTTTTTTTAATGTATGCTAATTATGTTTTTGCTTTCTCTTCAAGTGTTTAAGCTAAAAAATGTAAATGTAGTACCTTTGTAGTTATTATGGCGCGATATTTATTTGTTCACGATTGTGTGTAGGATTTTTTTTAGTGTCATAAGATAATGTTAAATTGCATCGAATACCGACAAATTTTGTGTACCTATTAAATTTTATAAACGGAATTACGAATTCAAGGCAAACAATTTTTTTGTTTTTACAAATTTCTTAATACTTTAATGTGCATTTGCATGTTAACTCTCAGAAATAATTTATATATCCTGCAACAGCAACATCAACTTTGAAGCTATTCATCCAGATTGCGATTATTCATTTAGTACCAGACACACATTAAAAGCTGCTTTCACATACATATGCATATGTATGCATGTACCGATACGGCTATATACATATGTATGCATGTGAATGTGTGAGCGTTTTAATTGCTAATAACCGCTCCATCAGACTATAACTTAAATAACCTGAATAATCACACAAGCCTATTCAGATTTATGATGGAAATGTGCAAAAAATTTATTAATATATTACCCTAACAGCTAACATTTTAGAGCACTTTATTGATTTCTTTGATTTAATTAATTAATATACTATAAGCGCTAACAATTTAAACACTCTTGCGGGATTTCTTTCATTTTGGATATTATTTTCTTTTTATAAAAAAAGAACTTTTTCTTAAAAAAAAAATTGTATATTGAGTGTTTAATATAATATATATTTTAATATGTTATGATAAAATAATGCAAAATTAAAGAAGGTGCTAAAAAGTGGTAAATAGTCGAGTATGTTGCCACAAATTGGTTGTCAAACATTCAGCAGCACTATTGGCAAGTTTAAAGAATCACCAAGATAACTGAATCAAAGCACGAGAAATTCATGTTTTATTCCACAGGCTGTTTTATCGCACAATGTGCTCCCATGTACGTGTTTTCCCCCTTAACTGTAAAGCAACAATAAATTACAAAAATTCAAGCCATTTATTGAAAATGTTGCAGTAAATCTTAATTTATTTTAAAATAAATAATTCCACAAATACCAATATTTTGTCAAAAGTCACAGTATTTACCTCTTTCCCGTTTTGTTAACACAATTTGTTAAAAAAATATTATTTCAGCAAGTGAAGGTTTTATCCCTTACACAATTTCATAATTTTGTGTACTTAATATAGGTAAATCAAATGTTAAAGCAAGCTTTTAGATGAATTTGAGTTTTAAATAAAAAATATATCAGCTTAATAATCATGTACTGTCTGGCATTAAAATATTAAAAAAAAAAATTTTCTAATGTAATATGAAAAAAAAAAAAAATATTTTTTACCTATAGCCTGATTTATTTTATTTTCTTTTCTATTTTTTAATTATATTTAATTTTTTACGTATGGAGCACGTGCAGTGTGGTGCAGATATAACTTAAACCCAATGGGTTCATAAAAAAATAAATATAATTTAATGCATTAAAAACTTAACTTATTGTTTTAATTATATATAAAAACATTTACGTACCCAAATTATATTTAAATATACTCTACACTGTTCGATTGTTGAGGAACAAAACGACCACAGTTGCAAGGTCGTTGTTGGAGAAAAGTAAAAAGTGACTTTAGTTATTGATAAATAATAAATAAATACCATGTAAATAATAGTTGAAAACGTAAACACAACACTAAGAAAAAATCAAAACAAAACAATAAAAGATGCTGCATACATTTTCCAATTGCGCATTTGTATGTATGTATATTCAAACTAATTCTCAAATTCCTGAAAAAATATATATATTTATAAATGCTATGTACGTTAGCTTTTTAGACCTATTTTGAGTTGTATGAATAGGGTACTAAAAGTGTAATGCTTGTAAAAACATTGTTTTTCGTTGTATTTTTTTTTTCCAAAATTTAATTCAATTGAAGCTAATGCAAAATTGCTATGTTTTAGATCTAACAAAAATGTTATTTTTTATTACAACAAAGAATTCTAACTATGTATAACTAAAGTTTTTTTATATACATATATACAAAAAAAACCCAATGATAATGCAATAACAAATGCAAAGGATTGGAACGAAACAAAAACCATATATTCGTATGCAGTGAATGAACTAAGCGAAAATACACGACCTGATGCAAAATGTTTCTTAAATTCATAACAGGAAGCTATCCTTGATTTTTTGCAAAGTACACATGTATACGTACATATGTATGTATATAAATATGTAGTTGCAGTGTCGTAATTTTTGCAAAATATGGGACTCGCTGTCCGTGAAACAGGAACAAAGCTTAAAATGTGCAATGATTTCAATTTTGAATACGAAAGCTACAAAACAAAATTTTTTATTTATATAAATTTCATTATTGTTATCAAATAAACAAAAAAAAAAAAAAAAGAAAAAAAATTTGTTTGTCATTTTCGTTTTTTGCCTAATTGGTATTTGGTGTAAGTTTTGTTTATACTCAATTGTTATTTTTAATTTTTACTCAATTATTGTTTTAATTTTTTACTCAATTATTATTTTTTTTTTTTACTCAGTTATTAGTTTTTAATGTTTCAAATCAGGTTTGCAGATGTAGGTTTTATTTGCAATATCTTGCTATCCAACATGAATTTTATTTGTTATTGTTTCGAAGCGCTTAAAAATTTTCTAAAAAAATTCCAATTAAAACTCAGCCATTTTTTCTGTAGTATTAACATTTTTGTATACCAAGGAATGCATTGGTTCATGCAAGTAAAGAGTCATTTTTTAAGAGCTATAGGAAAGTTTTTCAAAAAAACACACGCAAAGTTCAGAAAAATGCATAAAATTTTTATTTAAATCGATAGTACAGTCCATATAATTTAATGTTTGAAGTTTATTTCATGCAAATGTTGACCGCGACTGCGCTTCAAATGGTCCATCCGCTTATTTAAATTTTGGCAGACTCTTTCCAATGTTTCGGCCGGTATCTCACATATAAATGCTTTAATGTTGTCTTCCAATGCGTTAATTGAAGCAGGCTTGACTGAATAGACATGACCTTTAACATAGCCCTACAAAAAATAATCTCAAGGTGTTATATCGCACGATCTGGGTGGCCAATTGACAGGTCCCGAACCTGAAATAAAATGTTCACCGAACTCGCCTCTCATGGCATGTGACACCGTCTTGCTGAAACCACTTGTCATGCAAGTCAAGCTCTTGCATTTTGGGCAAAAAAAGTTGGATATCATTCCACGGTAGCGCTCACCATTCACAGTTACGTTACGATTCGCAGAATCTTTGAAGAAGTACGGTCCAATGATACCTCCAGCCCATAAATCGCACCAAACTGTGACCTTTTCTGGATACATTAGTAGCTCTTGCAATTCTTCTGGCTGATTTTCACTTCAAAATCGACAATTCTGCTGATTTACGTACCCATTGATCCAAAAATGAGCTTCGTCGCTGAACACAATTTTTCGATAAAAAAGTGGAAGAAGCGCGCGATAAACTTTCTTAACAGAGCACGCATTTTTATAATAAAATTCAATGATTTGCAGGCGTTGTTCGTTTGTAAGACGATTCATGATTAAATTATAGACCAGACTGAAGATGTTTGACAGTGAAACAAAACACGAAACGTGCGTCAGCTGTTTAAACCAACTGTTTAAAAATATAATAGCTAAAAAGTCACGTTACATATGTATAAAATGATGTAAAATCAATCACCCTATAGAAAGATTTATTATTTTTGCAAATGGCGTCGTACGTCAGTCATAGCTGACACTTGTGAACTGCTGCAGTCAAGGCGAATCTATTGAGTCGGCTTAAAACTGAAGGTCCCTCCATTTGTGGAATAAAATGAAGATGAACGCCAAAAATAGGAGTAGCTCGAGGAAACACCCAAAAAGGGTGTAAGCGCCAATTATGTACATATATTGTATATATGTATACATATATATATCTTATGAATATATATATATTATATATACAGTATAATCGAGGTTGAATGAACCTTGGTTTAAAAGAACACCAAATTTCTTTCATTGAGTACTCTGTTCAGTAAAGTGAACACTTAATATCTTGCGTACTGAGTACAATGAACAAAACCATGATGAAAAGCTATGTTATAACGGCGTCAGAAGGTGTTACAGCCTTTGGGTGGACGAAGAAAATATGAGTTCTCGTGATTGTTTACAGCACTCAGACACAATTAAGGCCATTGTACTGCACCCTTTTTAATTTTCTTTAAATCTACTCGACCTCCCAAGAAATCTGAGTAGACTTTGTGGTGCCAAGGAGCCGCTTCTTAACACATCAGTGCCAAAGATCTCAAGGGTGATTCGAGCGAAGGTTGGGCAGACGCACATATAGTGATCCGCCATCTCATTCTCCTCTCCACATGCTGGGCAGAGTGCATTGTCTGAGATGCCTACCTTTTCTATGTGCTTTGCCCATAGAAAGTGGCCCGTCAGCAGTCCAACCAGCCTCCTACAGTCTCCTTAGCTTAGCTTAGTAACAGAAGGAAATGCGACAGGCGGTCGGGCATGACAGGTAACATCAGTTTTGTCCATCTGCAATCTCTCTCAGCCTGTCAAGCTCGCTTGTTGCTTGATTATTTACATTTGAAATTTTACAGAAGAAGTTGTTCAAACAAACAAACAGAAAATAAGGCAAACCATTCTATAAGACTTTTTTGGGCAAAAATAATTGTAAATTATAGAAACGTTTGAATTGAATGTGATATGATATTTTAAAGAGAAACTAATTATTATGATGACTATTTAGCCGTATGGGTTGTTGATACCATTCGGGCGTGCGTAGGTTCGAATTTCCAAACATCTAACAGAAATTTAATAAATATAAATATTGTCCGTTCACAAAAAGAAAAATTAGGTAATAACTTTAGTTACTCAAAAAAATAAAATCAATCAAGCGACAAGTGTTTTTACATCATTTTTCCAGCTTGTTCGATTTCTCGCTGTAGATCTAAACTCATGGAAGGATTTTTTCGTCTCATTGCTGACAGTACGACGCTGTATGTTTCTCGGACTGCCCCTCGTTCGTCTGCCTTTCCAATGTGGCACAGCATGCAGGACTTCACTAACATCTTTCTTGAGCTTGTGACCGATCCAACCATAATTTATTTAATTTACATCAGTTTCAATGCCAGTAGACTGGGTGTATCTCACAATGAGGAAGAAATTGAGTCTGTACAACTCCTTGTCTGTGAATGTTTTGCACTTCAAAGAAGTCGTACCTTGCTGATCATTTGTTTGAGGTCTTGGGGAAATTCGCAAAATGTCTCACTGGAGAGACCTTCTTAAGCAACTTAGGGGATGGAAATCAATTGCATAAAATTGCACAATGAGCCTTAGAGTCACCGAGTGTCTTGTCTTAGACAAGCTATCTTTCTAACCCAACCTAACCTAATGACATTTTCACCACAGCTTCTCGTGACTTATTGTTCGTGGCCACCAGATTTTCAGGATGCGCCTCAAACATCGGCATACAAATGATTGTAATTCACGAATAATGATGCTAGACGTATACCATGCGGTTGATCCATTTAATAACGTGGTTTTAACGCATGCGTTGCATATTGTGATTTTTGCTTTTTGGTGAATCGTGGTAGATCTCCATATTCTGGCTAACTGCCAATTCAGCATGAGCTTTTGGAATTCTGTGCTCGACATCATCCAACGCGCCTCCATTACTTGTTATTAGGCTTCCCAAATATTTAATTTGAGAAACACATGCTATATTTTTGGTACCGCAGCTTGGTGGATCGCTGTTATTGTCATTTGCTATCATTGATTTTATTTTATTGTTGTTTATGGTCAGATAAATTTTCTTAACTCAGCAGTCATTAAAATTCTGTTGCATAGCCTGCTACCTGTTAGTTAATACTACTACATAATCCACATATTCTAAATCACTTGTTTGCTCTTAAATCCCCAATGGATACTAAGTCGTTGCTGGTCGGACGCTTCAGAAACAAAATCCAGCATCGTTATGAATAAGAAAGTTGAAAGAACGCAACCCTGTTTTACACCACTGTAACATTCAAAGGGATCGCTTAGTTGCCCACAATGAAGAACACGGCTTCTTGATCCTTCAAACTCGCTTTAATATTGTTCATTAGTTTTTTCTGGGGCGTCTCCGGCACTTAGCGCCATCCAAATACAATTTCTATTCAAAGGAATTTTTAAATTCCTGATTTGAGTTCTGTGAATAATTTTGGTTGAGTGAATATGTATTGCATGAATTAGTTTACCCTACCCTGATTCTGCAGTATATTATTGTATATATTTAGTTTAAAATTTCCTGAAACCCCAACAATTTAGGGTGTGACAGTAAGAAAGTGCCAAGTGTAGCTAAGTTTCTCATCAAAGGTCCACAAATATGTAGGGTACATTTTTTTAGTTATTAATTTTCAGGATTGTACTCACACATATTTACATACCAAGTAATCTTGAGTGAGACGCACTTAAACTTGAAGTGTTTCAGAAGAGTTATGGTGAGGCCGTCCTAATCGAGTGTGTTTGCTAGTTAACCTTAAACCAATACACCCTACTCTCTTTCTACCCGATTTTGAAATAAAACGGTTCACTAATAAATTCTTTTACATGAAATTTTCCTGCTTGCACCACTCTCAAAACAAAAAATGCTTTTCTAATCAAAACATAATTCCTAAAAGAATGTGTGTAGCTGGATAACAAGTATTGTATTGACTTAGACGAAGGCACCAAGTACTCCTACGCTTCAGGGCGAATAATTATCGTATTCTCAACGGAAGTCTATGCCATCTTGAATGTACCGTACTGGCTAATTGAGAAAAAGTAGTGGAGTATTGGAATTTGTAATGAGAGTCAAGGTACACTGAAAACCCTTGCAAACCCACGCTGCTCTTCGAAATTAGTCGGTGAATGTCTTATTTGGGTGCATGGACATTGTGGTACTGCAGAAAACGAGTTGGCTGGCAAACTCTCCAATGAAAGCTCTGCAAGCATACCACTAGGCCCCGAATCCTTTCTAAACGCCAATTCTGCATCGAATCAACTATGGATTGACGACTTCATGAGGTCTGCCCATAGAAGGCGTTGCTATGAGTTGGACTCCTGCAGAGTAGCCAGCCAAGTGCTTTGTGATAGAGCCAAATAGGAAATTAGCGACCTTTCTCTTAAAACTTAGTAGGAAGGACCTGAGAGTACTGGTGGGTGTAATATGCCAGTGGTCAGCATATGGATACCATAGGAATCATTGGCGACCCAATATGCCAATATCCTGTCTTGAAAATGAGGACAGTGTAGCGTTTTCTAAAATCAGACTTAGGCTGTTGGATTGCGATGTACTGAGTATGGATAAGGTTCATATTCTTCGTTGTTGGTATTGTTGTAGCAGTAATACAAGCCCTGTCAGTGTAGTGTATATCACCGATCGTCTTCGTCTAGCTCCCCTAATGGTAGGTCCAGGAAACTTGCTGTTTCGTCAGGTTGGGTCCAAAGCGAGAGGGGTGTTAGATGAGTCTTACTCTTCGTCTTCCGGATCTCTTAAGATTCCACAATAAATTCAAAAAATTTGCGGAAGAGTGACCTCAAAACAAAGTTTTCCGTCTTCTCTTCTTAATTGGCGCGATAACCGCTTACGCGATTTTGGCCGAGTTTAACAAAGCGCGCCAGTCGTTTCTTTCTCGTGCTAACCGGCGCCAATTGGACACACCAAGCGAAGCCAAGTTCTTCTCCACCTGATCTTTCTAGCCTGCCTCACTATTTTAACACATTCCCGCCGGCGACCGAATTTGTTGTTCTCGGCATCTGACGGCTCTGTAACTCCAAGTTTGTTTCATCGGACGGCGCTGTTGTAACTGTAATTGCATATCGCTCAGTGAGAGCTGCCGACTATATGTAAACTGTTTATCTCCTTTTCGCTCAGAAAAGCGCCCAATGAGACAATTGCGTATGTACCACCAATGGTACAAGCCGTCCAATGGGACAGGCCTCAATGTACCACAGAGTGATGAAGCTATCTTAGAGTTACAGAGCCGCCAGATGCTGAGAACAACAAATTCGGTCACCGGCGGGAACAATTTAATACTGTAATCTGTCCGAGTGTAATACAATCGTCTTTCCGACTGAGACTTTCTTAGACTTGTCCAACCCATAAATCTAATTTAAACTAAATTGTACACGATTGCACAAAATTAATCATCCAATTTTGTTTTTGCATCATTTCTTTTATTGAATAAAAAAATAATTTTCAGTGATGGAAATTTTTATTATGATCTTTACGCGTTCCATTTCTTGTCTGTTTGTATACCGCAACTGTCTAGTTCACAAATGTCAAAAATAATTGAAGTACGACGCCATTTGCAAAGTAAGTTTTCCGATAGGATGATTAGTTTTGCGCCACCTTGTATACAAAAAACTCGAGAAAGCAAAAAACAGTCGCTAACAATAGACTTTGCTACAACGAAAAACACAACAATAATTTGAATAAAAATCGACAGATTGGCCGGACCTATCTGGCATATGCCATCCCCTGAAGATCGCATTTTTGGTTCAGTGCGTAATAAACGCGCACGGTTGCTATCCAGCAGTTTTTTGAATAGTTGCGAAATTGATTTTTTGCCCAATTTCAATTTAAATTCTTATATTATATGTTTTGGACATATGGATTGAATTTTCAGTGTCTATATTTTTTTTGTAATTTTTGTTTGTTGTAGAAGTATTTATGTATCAGCGATGAAATTTATTTTTTTTTTTCTAATTGCAATTTGAATTTTTATACGTTTTTTATTCAATCCATAAAATAAAACTGTACATTAATTTTAATCTTTTTTTTTATAATAAAAATGAATTGTTCTTGTTTTATAAATATTTATGTAATATTAATTTCATTATTACTTCTTTTGGACGGTTTTTTGGGAAAATATTTGGAGTTTTTCATCTTACACGATATCTCGCGTATATAATTATTTTAACATTTTGTTTGTTTGTTTTTTGCACGCTTTTCTAAAGTACGTATCTACACAATTAAGTGCCCATTGTACTGCACTCGGGTTTAAAAAAAGAGCTGCATTTATTTTGAAATGGCGCGCTGCAGGAATAATTGACCTTCTAGAGCATTTATGCTTTGGAAATGGCTTTTCAAAAAAACCATGCATTCGTAAAAAAGAATTTTTGCCGAAGCTTCGAAATTCCTACAACTCGAACTATGTATTACGAATATGCGTACAAATTTGGTAATTAAACCTAAAATAGTTGTTTTCTTGATCACAAATTTGAACACGGATTCTGAGTATTGGAGAATTGCTCGGTTTGTGTAGCAGATATTCACAAGTATATGTGTTGATACTGCAATGGATGCCTTTTTACCCGTGTTTACAGTTTTTTTTTTAGTTAAGACTTTTGTTTATTTTTTAATTTCTAGTCAAGAGACTACTCCATCAAGCACATGCCTCACGTGTCTGTATATTTAATATGTTAATACATACCGATAGCCAGCATACATAAGCTGTACACTAAAAAATTTGATAATTACGTTACGTGATGCAAAAGCTTAACATTAGAATTAATATTGCAAAAATTTCAACTTGTGATGTGAAATTTAGAGTTAACATAAATTATTATAACAAAATGCATGGGAGAATTTATTGAAATTTAATATGTATATTTATAAATGTATTTGAATAAAAATAAATAAAATTCAGGATATAATTGTTTAGAAAGCAGTAGCACCACAACTACTGCAATTATACTCTGATACATGCTTACAAATGTACGAGTATGCGTATGCATATGCACAAGTACACTATACATACATATATGAATGAATACAAAGAACGCAAAGTAAAGAAGTAACAAGAGAGTTAAAAAGTGAAAAACTCGTGAAAAATTATAAAAATTACATCAAATTATATTTACATAGGATGTATGTCTGTATGTAGTCGCTATTTTTTTTCTTTTTGTTTGTAATTTAGATAGCATAGTTGTGTGTACTACTCCAATATTTAATAAATAGTTCACGAAATTGAAAGCAGCTAACTATGTAGTAAATAAAAGAAATTGTTTGCAATTAATTTACTCCGAGTGTACTATACAGCCTATCTACTGCATAGAAATGAATAAAAGCTGCGTTGACGTGCTTCTTTTCACATGGAAATATAAATACATAAGAACGCAATCAACATTTACTAACTGTTCTTAGAAAAGGCAAACAATTTATAAAAGAACTTGCGTAATCACTAAACACCACGCCGAACTTACTAAAACAAGAATCCATGAGTAAGCAAAGCACGAGCAAATTACTCAAATTATCTATTACATACGTATATATGTATGTATGTGCATATTTTTTAAGCGGAATTAAAATTGGAACTATTTTTTAATATATGCAGTTTATTATTTTTTTTTTTGTTATATATGTATTTTTGTATTTTGAATCTTTCCAACAAAGTTACTAATCCCTGATGAGGCCTGTAAAATTGTTAAGTATTGCCATTGAAAACGTCAGGCAGTGGTCCGAGAAATATGACATGCCAAATTGGTTCGACCAAGGGAAAAGGCCGTTAGATAAGTTTTTTAAACGAGGCAGGGAGGCACTTGAAGAGGTAGGTGAATGTAGGAGTTTTCTTTGGCATACCTACGTTTTGCCTTTTTGATTGGCGCGATAACCGCTTACGCGATTCTGGCCGAATTTCACGAAGCGCGCCAATCGATTTTTCTCGTGCCAACCGGCGCCAGTTAGAAACATTAAGTGAAGCCAATTCCTTATCCCACTGACTTTTGACGATAAATAAAAGTTGAATCTGCTATAGTATCCAGAACAAAATTGAGGCAGTATTATGCAGGTCTCGCGAGGCAACTTGCGGTCTTTGGCTGTACACTCCGATTAAGGTATTCACGGGACGATAGTTTGTGAAGGAATTGAGTAAGTTATCTTTATCTATGTCTGACGATAGTCCCGTCAGGTCGAGGGTAGACTTTTTGTACTTTGTCATTTAGTTCAAATAAAAGTCTTCCACTCGGGTTATTTTCAAGTATTGTTGTTGGATGATACATCCCATCAGTCTATAGCACACATCTTATTCCAGTTCACGATCTCCTTCGTCCATGTCACAAATTCGAGTAACCGAACGGTGGAGTAGAAGTTAAGTGTATTTCGCTTGAAATACACTCAAATACGCCAATTATAAGAGTGCAGCCATAGCCGAATGGATTGGTGCGTGACTACCATTCGGAATTCACTGAGAGAACGTAGGTTCGAATATCGGTGAAACCCCAAAATTAAGAAAAACATTTTTCTAATAGCGGTCGCCTCTCGGCTGGCAATGGCAAATTTCCGAGTGTATTTCTGCCATGTAAAAGCTCCTCATAAAAGTATCTGCCGTTCGGAGTCGGCTTGAAACTGGTGGTCCCTCCATTTGTGGAACAACATCAAGACGCACGCCACAAATAGGAGGAGGAGCCAATTATACATAAATATATATGAAATATTCTTGAACTTCTAAACTCCAAACTGACTATTGACTGATGAGTGTCGACCACTCAGAGCAGGATGTCATTAAAATACATAACAAGTTACGAAAATGATCAAATATCAATTTACCGTTTTTCCACTTATTGTTTGGCATTTTTTTTTCGTACTAACCGGCGTCAGTTGGACCCACAGAGGAGGCTTTCTTCTTCCTCTACTATCACCAGCTGGTACCGAATCAAGTACTTTCAGAGCCGAAACGTTTGTATCAATTCGGACGACATGACCTAACAAAAGCTATGTCGCTGTAAAGCTCATACAGCTCATTGTTCCATCGTCACCAAAGTACAAAGGTCTAAAAATCTTCCGCAGAATCTTTCTCTGAAACACTCCAAGAGATGTTATCATCGTCCAAGCTTGTAGGCCATATGTAAGGACGGGCTTGAGGAGAGTCTTATAAAGTGTTAGTTTTGTTCGTCGAAAGAGGACTTTACTACTAATTTCTACTTAGTTCAAAGTAGCACTTGTTGGCAAGAGATATTCTCCATTAGATTTCAAGCTAACATTAGGAACAATTAGGCATTCGTGAGTCGACTTTTTGGCAGATTTTACCTGTAGACGTGCCCATGATGGACATTGAAATGATGCCATTTTTAACATATAATTTTTAAAAGCTGTATTTTGTATAAAAATAGTGAAACCTGAAAGAATCTACTCATAAATTTTTACATGTCTTACTTTAAAACAATATCTACGCGCGTCTTCTGAAATACTCTTTATATGGGCCTAGACGAGTAAGAATTATTTCATCTCTAAAAGTTTTACATTACTTGCAATTTTACTGGTCCTAAACAAAAAATAGGATTTCTCCACAATCGCAGTTGAGAGTACACAAGACAATCATTCCAGGGAATGTGAAACAATACTTGGCACAGTTTTGCAAGTAAATACTTCATTATAAAATTACAACCACTAAATTGCATATATAAACAGGAAATTATTCGCTCCAAGCATTTAACACTTTACACTAATTATGCAAAAATATTGTTTCCTATGATGTTGATTTCATTTATTTACGCTTTGCTGAAGCGCATTGAAATGCAGAAACAAAAAAAAAAAAAAAAAAAAAAAAACTCAAAAGCCATTAAAATTAGGGATTACGCTGTGTATATTAGTAACTATTGTAATAGTTTTTTTTTTTTGAAAGATGTAAAACAAGTAGAAGAGAGCAACTCAAACACTAAACTTAATCTGTTGTAAAGAAAAACATTGAGTCGTAAAAAACAATATTGAATCGTAAAAAAAATTAAAACTGAATAAAGAAAAATCTGTTAAACAAACGATCAAGAAATATCCCACTGAACAGCGTGTATCTCAGGGAAATGAGTATTTGTGCAACAACTTTATTTGAAATAAATCTACTAGGTAGGATCTCAAATATTTCAGTATAATTTAGTTTAGCAGTATCTACTGGGAGAAGTAAAAAAATGTAAATGAGAAGTACCAAAAAAACAAAGCAACTTTTCTCCTCCGAGAAAATAGGTAGATATATGTGCATAACGGTAGAGTGTTATTATTAAATGAAACATTTATTTCTTGTTTTTCAAAATTTAAATGTGATATGTTCTCCATTGATTTATTTTTGTTCCACTCAATTAACAGAGCCTCTTTGAGTTTGACTTTTGTCGAGAAGTATTCCCAAAAAGTCTTCAACTAAGCTTAGGGGCGGGCCGATTGCTGATCACCCTGATACCGGTGTCTTTCTGGATGCAGGGAACTCCTTATGTGTGTGTGAATAGGTGCAGGAGGATCTAGGAATTCCGTTGAGGTTCCCTGCAAGCTTTTAAGAGCATTATTTCATACTATGTTAAGTCCGTTAAAGCTATGAAATTATACAATAATACTTTTTTTAATGAAGTTAGTTTTATTTAATCATATAAATATTAAAAAACTTTCATTTAAATTTTCATTCGAAATGGTACCCATTGGCTTTTACACACGTCTTCAAACGATTAGGCCATTCAACTAATGCAGCACGCACGGTTTTCATGAATATTCACGTCTCTGCTCGAGCCAACGATTATTTGAGACTCTCCAAATTTCTGTGAGGTCTTCGACAAGCCATGTTCTCCAATTCTGACCACAAACTGTAGTCCAACAGATTCAGATCTGGATTTCCAGACGGCCAATCTTCTGCGGCTATGAACTCAGGAATATTGGCTTTTAGCCACTGCTGGGTGGTTTTTGCCTTATGGGCTGAAGCGAAATCTTGCTGGAAGATCCACCGTTCTCCATTGAGGAGAAGACTACTGCTCAACTGCTTCACCATGCCTTTTAAGACATCCTCCTGATACTCTTTCGCCCCGGTCTTAACCCTTTTTTTGCAGAAATGAAGAGATGTAACGCCTTTACAAGACATTCCCCACCAAACCATAGATGGTGGCCATCAATTTTTCATCTGTGAAAATAATATTTTCATGGCCCTTGACCGCGTGCCACCGAAGAAGCTGCTTGGATCTGTCGAGTCTAATTTTCTTCAAGCGCGTTGTCAAAAGATGACCGGCTGAGCGACGGAAGGCTTTCATGTGTAGATCATCTCTAATTAGTCTTGACATGGATTTGGTCGATACATTCATTTCCCTGGACATGATTTTCTGCTTTCTAAGGGGATTTCTGCGAATTCTGTATCTAACGAAAGCTTTTATGGTTGCACTGGTTCGAACCACACGAGGACGACCACTTCTTTTTCTATCTGTCACTTCAGTCGTTTGGGAAAAACGATTGATCGTGCGTTAAAGAAAAATTAATCGAAATATGAAGTTTTTTTCAGCAATTCGTAAGTGTCTTTTGCACTTTTGTAATGCAATCACTGCAATGCGACGTGCATTAGCTCCCCACTCCATTGTTAAGAAGCAAAATTTGCCACGAAACTGTATAATTTATGAGTACACGATTCATACAAATAAAAGCAAAAATAACGGAACTTTTTTCAGCACATTTGTTCTCGCAGTATACATTGTCAAATTTGTCACAGAATTTATGGCAAGACTAAAAATATATACATGTATATTACATAACTCGCTTAGAACTTGCGACCGTACCGAAAAATTCTGACGAAAAATGTAGAAAGCAACCCCCAGTTCGGGACGAAATTTTATTTTTGTTTTTCGAAATCACCTTACAAAATTTAATTATACTCAGGGTTATACGGTGAATTTTAGTTTTCTTGTAAGGTGGTACGGTCCGATGCACGCATATACATATTTCCTGAACAAAACATGGGTATGGTAACACATTGATGACACCAGTACGGATGACACAGGATGAAGATTAAAGAAGAATTTTGCATATGGAAATTAATTAGAAAATTAAACAAAACTAAAATGCATACCTGAAAAACGTAGACCGTTATAAAGACAGAAGGTATGAGTTGAAATAAAAATGCACTTTTATACACTTTTTTCCCTGAGGTACATACCTTTTGTAGGAACGCTGTATTTAGCATAGGCGGTGCAAGGTTAATAAAATACGTATATATGTATTCTAAAATCATAAACTTTGTGAACATAGTATACACACTAGCTCTTAAAAAACAACAAAAACAAGAAAATACATACTTTCTTACATATTTTGCAAAATTAGAATTTGGAACATTGAAAAAGAGATCACTGAACTTTCCCCATACCGTCATGTTGATGCTTGCTCAAATAATGGAACTTATACATATATATGTATATCAGTATGTAAGAAAATTGCATACATGCGTGCATTAAAACTTAATAACGCTCATTATATTAATATTACAAAATGATTTTTTTTTAATATTCTCGATGTCTAATTAATACAAGAAATTACAAAAATCAGATCCCATTTGCAAAAATGCGAAAAATGCAAGAAGTGGTCTCTTTTGCAAATAAAAATATCAATACAAATTGGATTTTAGATCGCATTAAATGATTATAAATAATGAAAAACCAAAACCGCTAGTATAGACATGTATGTGTGCATATGAAACAAACTATTATATTATTTATGTACATCTTTGATCTGATGTTTCAAACTATTATATTATGTGATACAAATACATCAACGGAGAGAAGAAAAACAAAAGCGAAAACAAAAACAAAAACTCCTGCAGTCATTTAATCGCTGCTTTGTTGATTCCAGCATGTATGGAACTTTTCGTACATTGTACGTGTTGTTTAGTATAACGGTGCGGTTATACGTTCGGAAGAGTATAAAATTGATGAACGCTTCGAACTAATTTTGTTGGACGCCTTTTTGCTAATACATAATATGTGCATATGTATGTATGTATGTATGTATGTATGTGAAGTATTATTGTATACCTAGTGAAACGAAAAAACAAGAAAATAACTACTGATTACATTAATCACAATTACTGTATGCATCAATGGAAATTGCAAATCAGAATATATTTTCCTTCGTTGAAGAAAAACATAAATGTTGAAAGTTTTATTATTATAACATCTATTTTATTCGAATATGGTTATGATGTATGTATGTATTTACATAAATATGTATGCATTAATAATTTATTTGTTTTACTCCAAACGAAGCATTAGAGTTTGGCTTCCGCAAATGTATAACATTTAGAATTTTTATTTTTATTTTTATGTTTGAAAAATTAAGGCTAAATATTTATTTGATGTGTTATCTAATTAGCGGTTTATTTACATATTTTTAGGTAATTTTACATACATCAACATATGAGCGCTTTTTTTAGGAGCGAACTAATTTTTAAATATATCTTCTGGCAAAGCGGATATTACGCCCAAGTTAACAGCTAGCATGGTTTTAGTGCCACCATCGCTGCAGCCACTACCACTAGTTTCCATCTGCTGCATATTCATATTATCTGTAGTTGTTGCTGCCGGATTGCTTGCACTATGCTCATCGGCATCGTGTTCGTGCTCGCTAAGCATATCGACGGCGGCATTGAGGGCGCAACATCATTTGTCCCATAGCCCCAACTCCCGCATCTTGGTCTGAAAATAACGTTCTAATGAATTAGCGCAGCGATAATATTCAGTTTCTGGCGAATTATAAAAGCGGCAATTTGAAAAAATGCGCGCCATATCAGCCATAAAGAGGCGTCGTGTCACATAGTAGCTTTGTTTAAGGCGTTCGCCCATCGTCTTTAAATCCATTGGATATTTTATGTGATCATAATAGTCGGGTACTTCAGCGGTGGTTACTGGGCGTAGGAATGGCCAAGCTGCTTGATGCTGACGCACCGATTGCAGAACGGCAGAGAACGACGCAGCCAATTTTTCAGGGTCGGTAGATTCTTCAAGTGGACGTGCAGTACGCTGTGCACGCATTTGCGGCTTCCAACCAATCTCTCGCAATCCTGGTATCGATTCAATGGGTATGGAGCGTAGCCCCTCTTTAAAACATGTCAAGCCAGGGCGCACTTTCTGTACCTCATTGTGGCGCTGTGCGATTAATTCTTTCAAAATTTCGCTTTGCTTGCGTATCACTTAACGAAAAAAAGGAAATAATTAATTCTAAATGTTGAATTGAAATTAGCCGGAATTACCTGAAATAAATTGCGTATTCACGATGCTTGGATGCAATTCGCAATGCATTAGTGTAGCACCATCATACTCTTTAATAAAACCAGCATACACAGGACGCGCTAATTTTATATCCTTGGAGAATCCTTGTTTCTTAAAATAACCGATGGCATCACAGTCAGCGTAAGTTAGCAAATGTCGAATGCCATGTTTAATGCTGTAATCCTTTAGGTGATTCATCAAGTGTGTACCATAGCCTTTAACTTGCTCGGACATGGTGACGGCGCAAAACACTATCTCGGTGAAGCCCTGACTGGGAAAGGGGCGAAAGCAAATACCACCAATTGGTTGATTCTCTTTTATAAGTGCCAGTGTTTTATGTTTAGTGTCAAAAACCAACTGGCTTATGTATTCGCGCGGCATTTCAGGCAGTTGATATGCAAATACTGCTTGCAGGCCAATAAGCCAAAAAATTGTTTGCTTATCCACTTGCTTTGTTAGCGAATTGCCGACCACATGGAACTCGATGGCACGCTGCTGTTCTTCTGCTTTTACGTTCTCGTCGCGGGATACGTTTACCGGAAATAGGATTTCCGCTTTACTGATCGCTTTTGATTCGGAAATAGCTTTCATAGCACGCACAACTGTCTCGTCAGAAAGATCCTCAAAGTGAGAATCACTAAAATAGATGCAGAAAAAATAATACATATACTAGCATATAAATATTAAGAAATAAATAAAAAAATCGTACGATTTCTGGATATTATATGGATTCTTTCATTTCAAATTTATTTAGTAAACTATATTAAATACTCTCCCAAACTACAAGCACATGTACCCATATAAATTCGATATTCCTTAAAGGATAAGCCAGGTTTTCACTTTTATTGTCAACGAGTCTCAGTTGGTAGTTTAAAATTACGTTTCCTCAAGTAAAGAGGAACATAAAAAAAAAATTCAGCATATTTTCAAACTTTTAATCACAATTTTTATAACCCAATGAATTTTTGTATAAAAAAGTGCAATTTTTTTGCGGGAGCTTTGTCTTTCATACAAAATTCAATCGAGCATTCTTTATATGGGGAAATGTATGTATGTGCATGGTACATATTTTGGAAAACGCTTATACGAACGCTTTAGAGCTTTGGATATGTTGAAACTAATTTTTTTGAGTGAAAATTAATAAAATAAATGAGTTTTAAGTTTTTTTTTTTGAGGTAAGTCAACTAATTCGATGTATCCATAGGTTACTTTATTATCTTCTTGATACTGTTGCCGTAGCCATAATAAAGATTATTGCGACCGATAAAGAAATAATTGCGATTCTAAAAAAAGCTTCAAAGTGAGAGGAAATTAAAAAAAAAAAAAAAAAAAAAAAAAAAAAAAAAAAAAAAAAAAAAAAAACATATGTATATGGCGTGAACTGCAAACAACTACAAACTTACTTTGGGCAAAAAGTCAAATTTTCGATGAATACCGGAAATGAGCTTTTAAACGCTGCACCGACCATCAAATAAACCAAACTAATGGCCTCTGGTGACGCTCCAGCATGCTTGTCCAGCAGGCTTATATGAGTGCGTGTCGGGTGACACTCGTACTTGCTTCGTGTCACACATACTTGTTGTCGACTTTTGAATGATGAAAATCAAAAATTTTAGATATTAGCGTCAAGCACCCGACACGCACACATATAAGCCTGCTGGACAAGCATGCTGGAGCGTCACCAGAGGCCATAAAACAAAGCCAAGTTTGACTGAGGTTCTCTCAACAGAACAATGCACCTAACCACGTTTCTAAGCTATGAAGACAGTGATTTCCTGAAAAAAAAAAAAATTTAATTTATTATGCAGTAACACGATTGTAACTCCGTTGAGCGTCTTTGAGGTATTTTCGCTGGGAAAATTCATATATTCCAATGGAAGGCAATACAGCAGTGAGCTTCAGATGCTATTCGTCAATGCTTAGCTAGAATTTAGTGCCGGTACCATACATAAATTAGTCGACTTCATGCCAAATAAAATTTATTCCGTGTACAAAATAAGCGAAGTCACACGAAGTGTTGAATTTTTTTAATACTACTACTTGAAGCTTTATGACGATAACAAGCCAGAGCTTTACACATCGTATTTTCACGCCAATTGAGTGGGAAATTCAATTCGTTAATTTCGAAGTAACGCCATCTTTGGAGTTTTCAACAAGCATCAGTTTCATTCTATTTTCGGTATTACGCACATCAACTCACTTCACGGACGAGTGCAAACGCCCGAAGAAAAAAACAATTCAACTACTATGCTATATAACCTTGTATGAATGAGCTTTGTTCGCGCTCCAAGCTCAGTCCACCCTAATACATAAAGAAAACACAATCGCTGCATTCACTTAAGCACTCATTGTTAATTACACTTTATTTAAACCTAAAAATTGTTTATTTTTATTATTTGTATATTCTTAATTGGTATACAAAATTGGTTCGGTTGTGATCGTTGTGAAATAGCTACAGGGTGTTTTGTAGCGTTTGTAATTTGAACGATTGATTTTTTTACTTTAACAGTTTAAATACGAAGTGGGTCGAATTTCGTTTAAACAAAGTTATGGAAAATTAGAATTTTGTTTAACATAACACTTTGAACATAAATATTACGCCGACCAAGCACAGACTACTCAAGAGCTGAAACATTTAATAAAAATTCATATTAGCGTGATTATTGCTGAAACTCGTGTAATTACACTAAAAACTTGGGTTGATAGAATAGGATAGGTAAAGCTATCCGTGGAAGTCATTCGAATCAAATTTTTCTACATATTTAATGAAAAACTTTACTCCTTTCAATAAAAAAATGTTTGTAATATTCATACACTTTTTGATTATAGCCAAATTAAATTAAATTCCAAGCGCTAAATGAGCCACCCTGTAGTAGACATTATGTATGTAAGCCAAAACTCTATCTAAAATTTGAAATTTTCAGCAATATACAAATTACTCACATACCTTCTAATTTTCTTGTTTTCGCAATTTTCCCCTCTAAATAAATAAAAATTGTTCGATCATTGCAAACTACTGACCATACATCGAATATGACTTCAATATTAAAGTTTTATGTTACCAACAACCTGCCTAGAACTTACCCATTGGCCCGATCAATGCTTTCCTTTTTCGCTCTTTTATGTGCAGGCTCTCCAGTTCCAGTTCGTTTACTACCTGCTGCAACTCCTGTAATTGCTTCTTGCTGACGTTTACGTTGTTGTATAATAAATGCCGTGGATGGTCGAAATCCCTGGTCCCAAATTGGCGAGTCATCTTTCAATAGTTCCGATTTGAGTGCATCCAAGAATTTTGGCATTTGTGTTATAATTGACCGTTTATCAGCTGGAAAACGATCTCGTTCCGAAGAGCACTTATTTCTTAGCTGCTCTGCCATATACTTAAAAATGGTACGAAGTAAAGTTCGTCCAAATACAAGCGACGTCTCGAAATGTCGCAAAGAATTACAGAAGGCGGGTACGTGACAAAACACTAACCAACGAGTATAATTAATTTTATACGTTGAGACATCTTCATGCGTGAGCCCAGTGCGACGCATAGACGGCGGTTCAAAGTTGTAATGATTTAAAAAATTTAGAAATGTTTTTGCCACCTCGGTCATCGTCTGCAACTCAGTCTGGCTTAAATGATTGTACTTGTAAAAGACGAATGAGGAAACTGCTTTAGCAATACATGGCGACTCGAATGGTGGATCACCCAATGGTCCACGAATGACAGCTTGCTGACGAGTTAGCACACATTGACGCAGAAGGCGAAATAAGTACAGATACACTTTTTTCGTATCCTCATCTTCGACACGCTGCATTGACATGAACAAATTTTCCATATCTATAATGGCACCCAGAAGTTCGTTCATTTGTGATCCAGATATTCCATCAAGGTGAGCAATATGGTTTTGTAATGTATGTCTACAGCTGCGACATTCCTCGGTGAATTCGGGACAATATGATGAAGATTCTACATCACGGTGACGATTTTCCTGAGGAGTTTTCCATCCAGTGCAACGGCAGCCTTCGCTCTGGCACGCGGAGTACATGGATAATTTCGCCAATTTCTGTGGAACAGGCAAGTTGAAAACCTTTTGTTTGCGAAGCTGGATACGTTGCAAACTGTTTTGCCGTGTACCTTCAGGGGGACCGCCATTACTACCATTTGCATTATGATTCGGAGCGGCACTTGCATTTCCGGATCCGGAGGTTGGTTGATTGCTTGCTATGTTGGAACTGCCACCCCCACCATTGGCATTACCACCAGCGTCGTTTGCATCTTCTTTTAATGTAATTAAAGCTCCACCAGACATAGCAAACTGATAAAATTTACTGAACTTTTATTTGATCGTTCAATTTCAAAGACTTTGTCGATATGTAAAATAGAGCACAAGTTGCAATTTCACAATTCCAAGAGTATAAACAAAGAAAAGCGCCCGATTGCACAGATATGTCGACGTCAAAATGACTCGGCTGCCCCTCGACGAATCCTACTTCCAAAAGAGTTTACTGTTAAAAATCTAACCACGGTGTTCCCCGCGACTTACTATTTATTTGACGTTTTAAGTAATTCAATTAAATTCTCGAAATTCTTTTAAATCTTCTCGTTTTCTCTTTTTCCACTAAATGTTTATTACATTTGTCGACTTGGGTTTGTAGTTTCCATTTTTTTGACAAACACGAATGAAATAGACGATGCGAACTGAGACGGTATTGCCAGGCGCAAAGTATATATATACATAAATAGATTAAAACATATTGTGAAATCACACGAATAATTACTTATAAAAAAGGGAGGCTTCTGATATCTTTATTGCATGAAAAAGTGAATTTATTGCATGAATAAATACTTGTTCTAAAAATTGTCTACAACAAAATTACAAGGGCATCAAATTATATTAGCTGACTTCCGTATTACATTTGAATGGTTCGTTGGGTGATCATCAGATTAAATCAAAGAAAACCCGCCTAAATTGAATATTAAATACTAAGTTATTATACTAATATATTCGTATGGCAGGAGCAAGTAGAAGTGAAAGCCTGGAAGAACAATTTTCTACCAAATGTAGTTTAAGAACATCGAAAAGTGTAAACAAACCTCTGGAGTGTATACCGCTGCTGTTGTCCGAAGTTCTGCGTTGTAAGGCAACATCTTCACCCGCAGTTTATGAGGCTTTTGATGGTGCGTTGATATTTCGTACAATGATATTGCATGCACGTGTTGTTGGTAAAATAATGCTTGGCTGTAAAAACGGGCAATATAAATTTGAAATCGACGATTGTACCTCAGTTTTGCCGCTAATTTTTCGAAAAAAACAAGAAGATATTAACGAAATTCAACGCTTGAAAAATGAAGTGTCTGCAAGAATAGCAGGCAAGCAAGGAAAATATATTTTAGATGCACTACAAAGAATACTGGATGCAACTGGCAAGCAGCTGGACCCATCTCGTATTTCCGTTGGCAATAAAATATTTATATTTGGCAGGCCAAATTTATTTCGAGATCAAATAAGTATTTTTGGATTTAGCTGGGATTTGGATGAAGGTTCTGATAGAAGTATGGAATTATCTTTTAAAGATGAGCTTATTGAGTGGTATATGAACATATACCAACACAATCAACCAGCAAAATAAAAATCGTAATTGTGTATTGTTAATAATATTGTTTTAATGATTTATTTTAACGATCGGTTTTCTATTTTTTTTATTTAATGGTTTGTGTTTAAAATTTAAATAAAAAATATTAATACACGCCTAATAGAACGTGCTCCATTTTTTCTTTGTTCTTTGTCATATATTGAACTTTTACATCTAAATATTTCTCCGTTAGAAAAAGAACGATAAAAATCCTAGTCTCGTAAAAATAAAATATCTTATGATGTTTTCGCACGAATCGCAGCTCGTTTTCCAGTAACGGCTTGGAAACCAGATTTAATACTTGCTACGGAACATCTGGATCCACAAGATTCACACTGTAGGAAAAACAATCGGGTATCCTTTTGCAGAATAGTTTCGGGGGAGCGGCAGGTGTGGCAGGTCACGTACTCTTTGATATAACGACGCAGTACATTTTCAATTTGTTTAGGTTGAAAACGACCTTTAATAATAAGTTGTTGGTTTCCGTCCATTGAACCACTCGTACCTAATTCAGCTAACAAAAAGTCCAATAAATGTTTTGGTAGCCGATGCAATGTTTTCGCTATATCCATAAAATTAGCAAATGAAGTTTTCTTAGTGCCGACACGCAATACTTGAGGAGGTCTCATAACAAATTTCGGCTTACGTCCTGCTGCCATATCAGGATTTTTATCGAGAATGATTTCGAAAACACGGTTCAATAACTCGTCATATGTGTAATCACGATCGGATCCGGCCCAAGATGAACTGTTATCGTCGACTGCAAAAGAAATGTTACTGCGTTTTTAGACATAAGCTTAGCAATATGTTTAAAAACTTACCATTCTCTTTGTCCTCGCTTTTGTCTTCTTCACCTTTGTCTGCAAAGAGCTCATCCAAATCCTTCTTTTTACTCTTCTTTTTCTTTTTGGCCATTGAAAAGTCCATATCTAAATTGATGTCATCTTCTTCAGGTTCCTCCTGCACAGCAATGTTTCCCTCCTCTTCATCTTCTTTAGCTGATGGCAATGCACCTTCAAGCTCATCTAAATTGAAAGGCTTCTTCTTCTTTTTTTTCTTCTTGCCGAAACTTTCTAAATCCAAGTTGTCGTCTAAATCAGCAGCCCCGGTATCCATTGGAGCCTCCTCCTTAGGTTCCTCTTTTTTGCTGCCATCATCAAGACCAAGTGCAGCGTCAAGGTCGAAGGTCTTCTTCTTCTTCTTTTTCTTCAATAATGTTGGATCGAACCCCTGTTTTAATATACATTTTTGCAATCAAAAATAAATCCGGGAATACACATAACCTCAAAACAACAAAAATGTGTGATAGTGATACAAACTTACACGTTTCACTATTAAACCACTATCACCGTTTTTTGCTTCAAAATAACATATAACTTACGTCTTCAGCGTCCATAACTAGTTCTTAAATTAAATTAATATTTGCTTTTATCAAGGTTTACAACGAATTTTACTTGAAATTACTTTTTTAGCAAAATAGTAGTCGCTTATTGCATCAGACAATTTTGTTCCGTTTAGCTGACAAGGCAATTTATGTAGGAATGAAAATTATTACAATGCACAGAGAAATATCGATACTTTTACCACATTTATCGATGATTTTAGGAACATGGCGATGAAAAAGTAGATGGTTTTTTAAAATAGCAATATAGAAAGTGTTTACACAAAATGTTGGATTAGATTTATGTTCAGAATAATGATACCAATTGACTTGGAACCACGGTTCTAAGAAGTCTTAAGAAAATATTCACATTTTATTCAAACCACAAATTCTCGTTGTTTTCAAAGCGTCCCGTACAAAGGTTTTGAAAAATTGTGTTATTTTTCCATATGCAAAATATCAATATAAACATATACCTATGATATACAGAATGCAGAAGTGGCGCGCATCTCGCACCGCTATTCCGTTCTCAGTGAATTTGACAGAATCACTATATGTGTACGTCACACTTGTGCAATTTATTCGTAGGTTGCTGGGCAAATTTCTTCTTCTTGAATTTTTATTTAAGTTTTTACATTTCTACACGCAACTTCGCCAGTGTGACAACACGCATATCTAATGAGTGCAATCTTGTATTCTATCATTCTTCATACATACAAGCAGTGGGACTAATCTTTGAAAATGCCACAAATCAATGAAGCAAACCGACTTCTATGACATCGGGTGTCAGAATTCATGCTAAATTCATTAACCAGGCTTGTTATGTGTACACATGATTCAATGATAAATTATTGAATCATGATGTGTACGCATTTATGGAAATGTGGAGTTGCGAATACGCAAAGCCAAAAATTATTAATTGAGATGACGCACTACAGACAACATCCACAACTATTTATGTAAACTCTGCCTTAGAGGAATTCGATTTTTTTTATATTCATCGGACTTGATCCAATATCGAAGGATTTTAGGCGACACTAATCTATAGATTAGCTGTGACACAAATAACGATATTTTGACAGTTTTTTGTACGCATTCCCGACCAGTGCTGTAAAGAGTTTTATTGAAGTTGGAGAGATTTCGTTTTGGGAAACCTAAGCTTGCAAAAATATTAAATTTACAGTTTCGAGCAAAATAATTGCAGTTGCCGAAGAAAATTTTATCCATCATTGAGTTTTATTTTATAGACGGCTTTTAAATTTTACCTTTTATTTACCAACACTAATAGTTAAAAGCAACAATGTTCGAATAACGGTAGGTTGGCTTAATATAGCAACATTTTAAAATTTGTTGCACTAAGCGATTTATAAGGCCAGAATAATAATTCTAAGGAGAATGGAGAAATATTTTACGCAGTGATGAGATCAAAATTGTTCTTCATCACGGAAAATGGTCACGGGTATTGTGAAAGTCCATCTAACGCGTAATAACACGATACATAAGGAAAACACTTGAACAAGGCGGATTAGTTATTATGGTATCGACATGTTTTTCCTATCAAGAAGTTGCTCTGATTCGGCTGATTGAAAAAGGTTTTGGATCAATATCTGTATGTGAATACATTGCAAATGTACATTATCCCTGCACCAGGCAATGATCCAAAATATACCAGTAAAGTGGATACGCAATGGCTTCTGAATAATAGGATAGAGGTTATGGAGAGGCCAGCTCAATCGGCCTACCTTAATGTCGATTCTATGAAAAAGAGATGTTTTGCAGTCATGAAAAATAAGGCAATGCAACTAAATGTTAGAATTATCCATATAATGTAATACTTTTGCTGTAATTGTCTATAATTTGAAACAAACCAAAATACTGTTATTTTTTTGCTCCATCGTGTTACGTACTTTAAAATAATTATTGCTTAAAATAAAATATAAAATTTTTAAAATATTTTGAATACAGAAACGGATTTAAATTTACAGAATAACTAAAAAACACAAACAATGTCGTTAACATTTTTATTTTACTTATGCATTTTATTACCTAAAATAAATACGATAACAATACAATTTCAGTGCAAAAGAGATGCGTGCAATCTTTTGTTTACAGACGTTGTCACACTAAATATGCACATAAATTAAAAAAGGCATTATTTTGATTAAACACATCAATCTGTGTATATACACTTTTGCACAAATATGTAATTCAACATATCATATATCAGTAATGAATATAAGATTGTTTTTTCTTTTAAAAAGTCTAAAGGCAGTTTTAATCGCACTATTGCATATAAAGATGAAGTAGTAAAATCGAGTTATGCTTTACAGCAACAAACAAACTATTGAAAAAGAGACAAACAGTTTTGTAAATATTATTTTTACTAACTAATCATAAAGAAGGCAAGTAAGTAATATAAGTAAACTTTAGACAAGATATCGTTGTATATCATGATTATTTTAGAATTTTTTGCATAGACGGCAGGCGAAACATTACTTTGAATTTAGATATGAGCACTAATTATTTTTCCAGGATGTATAAGCTCAGGTCCCACGCCGCCTGCCAACTGTTGCACTAAACTTCCCACCTCATAGGCAAGACTCTCAGTTTCCTGAAAGAAAATAAAGACAGATCAAATAAATGTTTGGTTTTTGAGTATAAAGTTATTACATCCTTTGTAGCAGCTTCTGCATAAACGCGAACAACATCTTCTGTTCCTGATGGTCGTACAAATGCGCGGCCACGTTTGTAGTTGGCCACAACCTTGTCGATGGCCTCTTGCAGACCTACTGGTGTAACACAAACTCGCTCCGCATCGGTTGTTGTAATCAAATTACGATCCTGAACTTTGATCTTCAATTGTAGATTGGGCAAATCATCGTACGTCGCAAGCCAGTTTTTCACGTCCCAACCCTTGTGGTTTAGTATCGTTTCGACCAGAAGCATATCGGAAATAGCATCACCTACAGTTTCGTTGATGAGATCCATAATTTGCATTAACGATTTCGCATCGGCGCTCATTTCGGATGCCGCCTTTATCAGACTTTTAGCATTTTCACTGAAAATAACAGTACCGTGGCCGTTCGCTTCAAAATATACACCAATGTCGTATTGTAGGGCTTTATGATGGAGGTGTTTTACGCCCGTGGGTACACAAGCCACTGGTACTTTTAAGGTATTGGAAATATAGTCGGTCGAACCTCCATTGGCGTACGCCGTTTGCACCAAACCCATACTCAGATTAAGCCCGCACCGCTTCACCATATCCATTAGATAGTCGGCCACTAACGTGGCAATTCTATCGCCATCCAATAGTCTAAATTGACCTGCACCGTCGGTGAAGAAGTATACGACACGGTCGGCATCACCGTCTACGCTCACGCAGCGCGTAAATGGTTCCACAATTGGCATGCCTGTAGGCACCACTTGCTTCAATTTCACATAGTCAGCACCACAATTCTCATTGATCTTTCCATCACCCTTGTTAATTACGTCTACCTGCAGGGAATTATGCATACGCTTGAGGAACTGGAGCATCTTGCGTGCACCTACACCATTTGCACCATCGAATACTAACTTATTACGATAATTGCCATTCTCCAGCTTTCCTCCACGTAAAGTCTCAAACGCAGTGATAAGCTTTCGGTAATAGCCCTCCTCGGTAGGTTGCCCATATAATCCTCTCGTATTAGCTGCCACTACAAAAAAGTGCAGCATGGGAGTAGTTATAATACCGAACTCACGCACATTTCCTTTCAGCGCAATAACTCCATCAGCTACAGCTTTTAGAAGACGTGGACTATGATAGCGATTATCCATTCCGACAAAAACATTCGACGACGAACCTACATCGATTTTATTATCGCTTATAATTTTCGCAACATGCGCTTCCAGTTCACTGTCCTCAACGTTGGCCAAATCAGTGGCGATAGATTCCCAGCTGGCCTCTAGCATTTCACCCTTTGGATCTATTAATTTGACTCCATTGTCCGGCTCCGGATTGTGTGAGGCAGTAACCATGACACCTATAACAGCACCGCCACGAATACGAGAACGTAGTGTAGCCAAGACACCCATACGATACATAATACTATCTAGGAATTCAGCTCTGAAAAAGAATAAATATAGTTAAATAATTAAAAACTACTATATAGTTTGTTCAGTGTAATGCTCAACAAACTTGTATTGGTTTATCAGTGGCATTGTTCCTATTATTTTACTTTTATTTACACAGAAAGATAATTGCCTGATAAAGCACACCCTTCAGCAAATTATATGAAAGTCAAATGTTTATGTACAAAATGTAATTGTTGTACATGCTTATATCGCTCCTTGCATTATATGCACTTTCACATATTGTATAAAATAGGAAACACTCTTAATTGAGCCCAGCCTAAAGACAGCAGATTAAGAATATTAAGTGTATGTTAGCATGCAAAGCTTAAATACGTTATAACAAAGAGTTCATTACTAATACTGTCGCAAAAACTTTACCAATATAACATCTACAAGTAATTTCTCTTCAAATACGGTAGACGATCTGGTAATTTAGTTTTTTGCCTTGAAGTCTTTTTTATGGAGTTGGGAAAAAGAAATATTATAAGAACAAATAAAAAAAAGGAATACAAATTTGGCAATGTTGAACGTATGAACATGTATATACATATGCTCATATATATGTACATACCTACATTTGTAGAAGTATACAAGAAAGGTTTTATAAACCCAATGTACAAACATATATTTCTCCGTTGCAAAAGAAAGAGAAGTGGGCAGTAATGGGCGGTAGGTGATTCAACTCATGAAATACATAGGAATACGACCAGCTGTGATTCACCTGCACACAACGCCCCAGTTTGTGGCTGCTTGGCCTCAATGTTCTTTGGTTCAATAATTCAATGAAATTGGCTGTCAGACAAAAAATTCTACGAACATAGAAATTTATATCGGTACCACGGAGTGGAATTGTACTTTTTTCTATTACAAATTACTCTTTTTTTTGGCAGAACACTGCAGTTACTGTATATAAATAAGTGTGGATATGTAAATGCATTTACTCTCATAAATACAATGTATGTATGTATGTACATACATGCGTGCTTTAACCTTTAAGCAATAGAGCCCTTCCCATACAAAAGAAAAAAAAAACTTTTTTTTGTCTGTCAACTTTTTGGGAGAAATGAGGGCAAGTAGGCGATAGGATAGGGTTCTTTTTACAATCCAGAGGGGTTTTATGTAAAAACGGTGTTGCGAAATATATAATTTATACCACATATTTACAATAAAACCAATTCTATAAATAAAAATCTTGACATGGGAACGTGCGGGAGAACAAACATGTACATACATACACATAAGTATATATGTATATACATGCACATATTATGGTTAACGCGGATGCTATTATATTCATATCTAGGAAGAGGCCAACACCAACAATAAATTCACTAATTTATCTTGCACACGTTAAACCAAATAAAAAGGAATTAGGTTGTTTGCACTTTGTCACATTCTATTCTAACTTTTACATTGATCAGAAAAGCATACCATTTAAAAAATATATTTATTTTTACACTTACTTGCCACGAAATCCAGCGGTGCCATATTGTACTGGGGTTGAAGACTTCTTTGGATACATTTCCCTTGCAAACGCGTACACAGTTCGTAGATTAATGGACATTTTCTCAAATTATTTAGTTCACTGTGCTTCACTCAATTAAAAGTTGAAATTCAAGTTATTTGCCAACGCAACACAGTTAAACGCGTTTAAATAAACAAGACGAAATCAGCTGCAGAGAGAAGCACAGTACGATGATTTGAAACCGGGAAGACTAGAGTTTGAATTTCCAACAATAATTTTATAAACAATTGCATAAGTCCGGGTGTTGGGATGGTGGTGTAGAATGCGTGCTTTAAAATTTGGGTTTCCCACCTATTGTCTACGTCCTAAACCGAACTCGTAATTTTTGAATGGAAAGCAAAATATCCGGAGCAACCGCAATAGTATCTGATCCGACGGAGTTAATGAACGAAAATGCTTAAATGTCAAATAAAAGCAAAAGCAAAACAATGCAACCACACTGTAAAAAAATTGTATTTCTCTAAAGTCGATTACTTTTTCCATTAAGGGTCGGTTGATCAATGCTATGCTTTCCAGTCACACTAAAGTGATAATCTCATATGCGGAATTATCGAATAAGATTGCGATAATTAATCTACCTAATAATAATGCCTTCGAGTTCTCTGAAGGAGGTGATTTTCTGACGAGAAGATACTTGTCCAAACCGCAAATTACATTCACTACAAGTCGAGTTTAACTTGAAATAATAATAAAAGGCTATCGGGATGCAATGGGATACGGAGCGAGACGAGCTGAAGCTTGTCATCACATTATGTCCAAATTGACCCGGAGCTGTTACATGGAAGACGTATCCCGACGAAACGCAATTTACTATACATTTGGCACGGGTTGGAAAGAAGACTTCTGGGAAGAGGTCAGACGATCATCTCAAGACTTAAATTACAGGCAACAATATTGACGTTTCGTTACCGGTAAACGGCATTGGGCTACCATAGCGCATTCGAAGGCGTGGAAAGCTTCAGATCACAGAAAATATAATAAGTATCTATTTAGCCTATCGGCGGATGCCGTAGCCGAATGGGTTGGCGTGTGACTATCGTTCGGAAGTGTACGGGTATGAAACCCCGAGCATAAGACACCAGATACGAGACACAGTTGAAAAAGGCTCCTCATAAAAAACCATCTGCTGTGCGGATGCGGCATAAATCTGTAGGTCCCTGCATTTTTGGGAAAATAATAAGAAGCGCACCACAAATAGGCTACCGGCTCGCTAAATCCTGCAGATTTTGGAACGAGATTTCACCGCAAGGCACGTGAATCGTTCTTCTCCTATTTTCAGATTACTGCCCAGGGATCATCTCCCATTAAGAATACGCCAGAGAAGTCAATATCACCAAAATATACAAATTTGTAAAGGACACCGACCTATAGTACTCCGTCGTACATTCCCATGGCAGCTTATTCTACGTTACCGGAATGACTCGGGGTTTTCCCGACCAAGGGCTATCGCCCCAGTAAACTAGCCTTTTCTAGTGCACCGTACCCCGTACCCCACTCCGTCGTATCTCACTCAACACATGTCACCAGTCAGCAGGAAGCCTCTGCTGCTAGCACTGCATTTTCTTCAGTCTACTTCATAATCATCATCAATTGGCGCTACAGCTCAATTTACTTAATACAAAAATTTTAAATAAAATAAATAAAAATGGGTATCCCATCAGAGGGAGAATATATTTTGATAGCTACCGCACGCCAACGGCCAAGCGATTGAACCACGAAACCAATAAATTAATTCGGTTGCCGCAGCTGCGAGTAAAAGCCGAACATTTGATGGCGTTGATCTATAAGTAATTATTGTAGAGGGTGTTCAGATTGGGGGTATTTTTTCCAATAGGGTATTTTGGGTTTGGGTTTTTCAAACTAAATACAGTAGGTTCTGTTTTATGCGGCTTTTTTTTATGCGGTTTTGAAATAGTGCGGTTTTTTTTAAATTACAAAATGCATGTCGACCTATCGGGAATTGTACATATAAACAAGATTCTAAACCAGCTAAGCAAAAACTCATCACAGATTACATCAGAAATGCTAGCCCTACAAGTATGGAACCGCCTGCATAACTATTTAGATCAGACGTGTACATTTCCTAAAGTGACGAAAGTGATTTTACGCCAAATCCGAACGCGCAACATGTGGGTATTGTCTGATTATATTTTTGACTTAAATTTATTTTTCGATTCTGACGTTAAAGATATAATTTTCAAAAATATTGGAGGTTGAATTAGTTTTAAAGGTGACACACAGATGGCGCTATTTATCACTTTATCGCGTTGGCAATACTGAATATATATTCATGACAAAGCCTCATCCCTAGGCTTTGTTTATCAGTATCTGTCATTTCGCTGAAGTATAAACAATGCAGTGTTTTCGTGCTCCGAGTATGTCAACTTTCGTGCCGTCGAAACGCAATTTGCGGGAAGCTTTGCTTTTCTGCTTCAATTTGAAAAAAAATACAGCCCAAGCGAAGCCCAAAGTGAATTGCTGCAGGAGGCCTACCCAGACCATACTCCGTCGATTTCAACATGTGAGTACTGGTTTCGACGATTCAAAAGTAGTGATTTTCACACCGAAGACAAGGAGCGTCTTGGCCAGCCCAAAAAGTTCGAGGACGCGGAATTGGGGGAATTGGTAAACGAGGACTCGTGCCAAACCCAAGAAGAGCTTGCTGAATCATTGGGCGTTGATAAATCAACCGTTTGCAAGCGATGGGATCTAAAGCGATGGGAATGATCCAAAAGCAAGGACATTGGGTCCCGTACGAGTTGAAGCTGCGCGACGTCGAACGGCGATTTTTTACGTGCGAATTGCTGATCGAGCGACAAAATCGGAAGGGTTTTTTGCATCGAGTGGTGACTGGCGGCGAAAAATGGATCCACTACGATAACCCAAAACGCAAAAAATCATGGGGTTTGCCCGGCCACGCATCAACGTCGACGGCCAAGCAGAATATTCACGGCAAGAAAATCATGCTCTGCATTTGGTGGGATCAGGTCGACGTCGTATATTTTGAGCTGCTCCAACCGGGCGAAACAATCACGGGGGATCGTTACCGACTGCAATTGATGCGTTTAAGCCAGGCATTGAAAGAAAAACGGCCGAAAACGGTAAAAAGGCACGACAAGGTTATTTTGCAACATGACAACGCTCGGCCGCATGTTGCTCAACCTGTCAAAAAATACCTTGGAACGCTTGGCTGGGAAGTGTTACCCCACCCGCCGTATAGTCCAGACATAGCTCCCTCCGATTATCATTTGTTCCGGCATATAAGTCTCGATTTGGCGGACCAGCGGTTCTCCTCGTACGAGGCTACCAAAATATGGGTTGAGTCATGGATAGCCAAGCAGCGGCCAGAATTTTGGAGGAACGGCATTCGGAAATTGCCCGAAAGATGGGCGAAAGTTGTAGCTAGCGATGGCCAATACTTCAAATAAAATATTTTGTACCGTTTTTTCACAATAAAGCCCCAAATCTTCGAAAAAAACCTTTAAAACTAATTCATACAATATTTTGTTTATGCGATTTTATTTAATTATTTCAGATTCATGCGGTCTATGGAACGTATCTATAGTAATAATATGGGTCTAGTGCCCTTTTTTATGCGATTTTATTACATTATTTCAGATTTATGCGGTTTTAGCATTTGAAACGTATCTATAGTTTTACTATAAAACTGGTAGCTTTTTTTATGCTGTTTCTTGCGGAACGTATCTACCGCATAAAAACAGAACCTACTGTAAGTAAAATTGCTACTTTCGGACTGAAGAGCAACCCGAAGCCAATTGAGACATTGAAAACAACCGTTTGCTGCGGCCTGTGGGCTGGAAGAGCCATCAACCCATATTTCTTCAAAGACGAGGTTGAAGCCAATTTAACTGTGAATGGCGGACGCTATTGCGCCATGTTAAACGACTTTTTGATTCCAAAAATTGAAGCCCGTGATCTCCACATCATAAACACATTTGGTTCCAACAAGACGGCGCTACTTGCCATACATTCCGTGAAACTGCGACGTCGTTTCGGTGAAAAATTTATCTCTCGTCACGGACCAGTGGATTGACCTCCAAGATCGTGTGATATCACGCTTTGTGGATAAACCAGCTTCGATTGAGGCATTGGAAGCCAACATTACTAAAGTTATTCCCGAGATACAGACGAAAGTCTTCCAGCGAGTCATTCAAAATTGGTGTTTACGGACGGCAGAGTTACGGCCAACTTTTGGAAGGTTGAAAAATAAAAGTCATGAATGGTTCTACACAAAATAATAAAGATTACCCAATCAATTTGACTTTTCGTTGTTTTATTGCAATTTAAAATCAGATACCTCTAAATTGATTAAGCTTTATTAGTATAGGTGGTAATAAATGACACTGGTCACTTCTTACAAATGCGTTGGATGGGTAATTCGCAGAAATTGTATTGTGCGCAAAATATCAACATAAAAACAATACGGCGTCAACGGGATGAGAATTGTCTATTAGAATGGACCAAGTTTTCCTTTTCATCACGAATTGCTGCTGCTTCGAATGTGGGGCACAACTATGTCTTGAATGTCGAAAATGCAATACTAATTTGTATTCTGAGTAGTTTGTAGCCTATCAGAGTAATAAGCCACGGTACCAAGCCAAAATTTTCAGACCAAAATAATAAGCTTTTATGGTTTTGCTATAAACATTTTATTAAAAGAATTTTTCCAACAAAATTAAATATTATTATGTAGACAATTCGCTTATATTTTTACATACTATGGGTAAAAAAGTACCCAGTCAAATAAATTGATATTTTCTCGTATATTGTTAATAATAATGGATGGAATGATAAAAAAAGTGGAAAAATATATTTGATAACGTTTTAAAAATTACTTAGTCGCCCTATTTTCTATCGCTATATTTTTCTCACTCAAAATATTCAATTTTTTGACATCTGATAACTCCCAGTGATTAAGGGAATCGCAATGTGGACCCTGCTGTGCGAATATTGTTGCATTCTTAAGCTAAAAAAATATTCAAAAAACATGTTCATAATTCTTACTAAAATTTAAAAAAAATATAAATTTTCATAATAGGGCTATAATTGGTTCTGATTTAAAATTTATTTTAAGAGATTCTTTTCTGTTACAATAGTAAACGTTGGACGGAATGTTATATGTATATAAGGCACTCACTACTTATGCTTACAGACTATTGAAATTATATTCAGCAAAAATATTTGTTGCTTATTCGTCATATGTATGTGTGTACATATATAAAAGCATAGATTTTTGTTCAATAACTTGTGTTTACAATTTGTACGCGCATGTACCCTATTTATTATGCCTATATGTACTCAGAGCTGGGTCGTAAAATGAGTTCTTTGAGAATGTAATGCTTCTAATCAACAACGAAGGAATTTATTACTTTTTCAATACCTTAGAAGTATTTTTTTCAATCCCATTAGCTACACCGACCTCGATTTTTCTTTCCCACAACAATGTTTACTAATATTCTTAATTCGATGGCCTAGTTAAATCTTAATTGTTACATAATCTATAAAAAGTTTTTGTTTCATAAACTTGATAATGAAATAAATAAATAAAATATATCAAGACTCGATTTTAAGTTTTGAAAACAATACAAATTTCCCATTGCACATTCGTAAATTAACTTTTAGTTTCTCAATTACTTTTATAATTCCTTTGTGGAATTGAAAAAAAAAACTACTAAAGTACTCTTGCAATTCTAGACGTTGGAAAAAACTTACATTGCTAGCACATTATTAATTCCAAATGCAAAATATAATTCCTTGAAATGAAATTGCAAAATAGTTACTTCTGAATTTACTTCTAAGGAATGGAAAAAGCAACAATCATTTTCCTGGGGTCTGCAGGAGTTGATTACTAATTACTATTACTGAGGAATGCTTATACTTAACTATTTGCTTGTAAGAGCGCTAGTTTTGGGATATTTTGTTTTTTGTATATATATTTGATATGTAAACTGGAGGCAACTCGAATTCGTCAGACCCTTAGTAGTACAGCACTAATTGCGAGGAGTGGCAATGAAGCAACTAATTGGCCTGTCCCAGCATAACAGTCGGTGATGCGGCGAGCACGCATAAAGTTGCTGCCCAAGTATATATCATACCTTCGTTGCTCGGGTGGTATGACACGCAACTGTCGCGTAGCATCTTGGAAGATGAGGTCGTAAAAACCCATCGGTGAAGAAAACATGCTGAAGGTGAACGAATCGACATCCTTTCGACCATACAGTTGTAGGGCGTAGGTTAGTAAATTAATGTATGCATTGACTTGGGTTTCATTGTAGTTGACGCCACCACGCGTTACAATTGCATTGGCTTTTACCTTACCCAAATTACACTTCCTGTAGTCTTGCAGTTCTGCTCGAGTACCTAAATTAGTAAATAGAAACGAACTGTATGTTTTTGTCTTGTTACGATTATTTAGGTCGCCTACCATCAGTGCACAGCAGTTCAAAATCATCATTAAGCGCATTTCTTGCCCACCACTCTTTGCGTTTGCCACCCGTACTCTCCATAACGGTTGTGTGCTTCATGAAAGCCACATGACCACCTCCCTCCACGAGGCAACGGAATGCACCTGTGTGGCCATAGTAGTCTTCGGACGCATCACGTCTGCAATACCGATAACTTGTGCCATGACAAAGATCACACATTCTATCATAAGGTACGCCAGTGTTATATTCATTACTGATAGCTCCTGGTACACAAGATTTGGTGAAGTATTCGGCTGCAGCACGCACCGAATCACAACCATATGGGCGTATCCAGCCATTTGAAATAAGAAACGCCATTGGGTAGGTCCAACCAGCCGCAGTATTAATACCAGTGTGACAAGTATATTTGCCTTTGAGATAAGTCAGTTCGGTATCGGGATCTTCTTCCTTAGCAACGGCTACAACATAATACTCCGGCTCGTCCAAATTGTAAACCTCAGACATAAAAGGCACTAATTCATAATTTAAACCTCCGGTATATACATCACCCGCGTCGAATACTGCGATGTCGGCTTTGCCTGATTGGATCCATTGCATGCAATTTATATGCGAGTGCATCTTCTTGCATATTAGCTCAGGTTTTAAGAGCTGAGCTTTTAATGCCGTCTAAGAAATAAGGAATATTCTGATAAATTCCATAAATAGATATTGAAAAGCAAACCTTCATTTTGATGCATTTCTCTAGTTCGGGATCAGAGGTTACACATAGAGTCATACTTGGTACTGGACACTCACGTATGCCATAGATATACTGCATGGTATTTTGCAAATATTTACTGAAGGATTGATCATCTTCTGCAATGGGAGATAACGAACGAGCCGAATCCTACACAAAAGATATGCACAAAATTTACTGAATTTGTATTTTTATTTTATTGAATATTATAACTCACTTGGAACATTAGATTCGCCTTGCCATACCGGCGTGACTCAAATATCCTGAACTTTTCATACAAAATGGATTCGTTGGTACCTTCCCCGTAGTTCCGTTCTGTTGTGAAACTTGAATCTAAGCGATCATTACGAAAACCGATGTTCCCACCATCGTAACTATTTCGATTATATGTATTGGATGTGTCATATGGGTTATTGATATTTACACCATACGGGTTGCCGTACTGATCTTTGTTATTATTGTTATTGTAATTGAAATTATTGTTGCCATATTCCGTATTACCACGCAAGTTCTGCTGTTCGGCTTCATCGCGCAAAGCATCTGAGTAAAGTTCAATTATGCGTCGTAAAAATTGTTGAAATTTCTTTCGCTCAAGTGAGTTTCTAGCAGATGAAGTAACTATAGCATCGGAAGGAATAATACCCCAGTTGCAATGCCGATATTCGGTTACAGGCATGCGACGGCCGTCTCGACAAAGTAGTTCAAATCGATCGGGTGATAAGCTTTCTAATTTTATTATAAGAAGTTATGAAGAATAAGAAGTTATGTTTTAAATTTTAATATTTAATAGAACTTACTGAATTCATCAGTTTGTAACATTTCTGTAACGGTTAAGTCGCGTAAAAAAGCTACCTCTCCTGCTTCCAGAAGACAACGGAAAGCGCCGTCATAGCCATAGTATGGATCTCTCGCTGAACATCTGCCACCAGGTATTTTACCAGTGCATAGTCTACAGAGTCTATTAACAAAAATTTTTTCAATAATTTTTTTTTTAATTTCTCCATCGCTATACTAATGACTGGCGAATAAAACATACTTATCTGAATTATCGCCAATTGGATTGTATTTGTTGATCAATGAATAAACGGCACAAGAATTATTAAAGTAGTTTGCTGCTGTCTTTACTTGATTATTGCAGTCCACTATTTCCATCCCTCCGTCACGTTGCAACTAAACGTACAAAAACCACACTCTTATCTTTCAAGTAACAGGCATATTAGTGTATAAGTTTACCGTATATATAGGCACAATCCATCCGGCCATGCTACCCACCCACGGGAAGCAGGCACGTTTATTTCGCAGATCGCGTAAACTGTAGACATCTTGTAGTGTATCTTTTTTAATTACAGCCACAGCATGATAATTCGTCAGATTTCCAACAAACTTCTCTTGCATTATAGGCACTAGGGATTTGTATCTACCTGCAGAGAATACGTCGCCAGCATCAAGCGTTGTTACATGAGCTTTGTCGCGATCAATGTGGTGAATACATTCGTCGGCGCTGTACCCCAAAAAACACGTCAAATTTAGAAATGCATCATCGAAAATGGCTCGATCTCGTTCGATAGCAACAGTCAGGTTCTGACATTTATATTGTTCTTCTAAGCTTTTCGTGCACCAAATTAGATTCTTCACTTGTTTTTCATTTTCATAGTGGTGCTGAGAATCTGCGAATGGGAATAAGAGATTCGTTTAGATACAAGTTCTATTATAGTCAATCTTGCGCCTAATTAAAGATTGGCAGTCAACCACCTGTGGAGCAAATATCAAAATTCTATCTAACTCTTGTAAAGCGGAATCCTAGCAATCTAGCCCTAAGCATTTTTCATCATTATATATTTAATGAATATGTGGGAGCTCAAATAAAGAAACGCCCCATTAGTTAGTTAGACCTTTGAATGCGTCATTATTGTAATGCTGCTTCTTCCTATTAGTTTTGGGGCATCTTAACTTTCACGTTAACATGTATTTTATTTCCTTACCTATGCACTTCTCTTGCAGCAGGCACAGAAAAATAGTTAGCAAACATATTTTAAACATTTTCACTATGTTTCCTAAAAAAATAAACCACCTAAATATATTGTTTACTGCAACTAATGAAATGACACACCCAACAAAATGTTTAGAATGGCGGCAGTGAACGCATCAATAAACTGGTGACAGCGAACGTCAGTGAAAAGGTAAGAAAAAGTCGAGGCGAATTTACACAAGCTGACTTCGATAGAGCAACAACAAATCGCAAGAAATACATAAATCAGTTGTTCCACCGAAGTCGGCTTGTGATTTATGAAGTATTAAGTAATCATAAATTTCAATGAACAGTTTTGGGTGTTTGGTCGAGCTCCTCCTCCTATTTGTTGTATGCGTCTTGATGTCGTTCTACTAATGGGGGGACCTACATTTTTAAGCCGACTCCGGTCGTCGGCACATATTTGTTCAATGAGATTCGAGTCTACGTCTTCCGTATGGCAGTCACACACCAACCATTCGGCTAAGATGGCACTCGAAATTTAATTTAACAGCTTAATATGTATTTATACATTAGTTTTTTTTCGTTATTCTCTTATTTTGGCAATAATGATAGAATAAGAGATTGTATCTTCCGAACTCGCGAAATTATATGTTTGTGAAAATTCTAAATTGTGACATTTAAACTAATGCATTAATCACCTATAAATCCACCAAATTAATCTACCCGTTCACATATGGCAGACTACCTACAAAATGGACAATCAGCTTTCAATATTGCTTTGAGAGTTTTTTCTGCATAGAAATTATGTTGGTGGAATATTTGGGTGTTTTTGGTATCTTAAATTATTATTAACGATATGAAGAAAATACAAGGAGAAGGAATAGCTAATTTAATTGCACAATTGGCTGCTGATAATAAACAGTTGGAGGAAATTCGTAAATGACGTTTAGAGAGGTTTCAAAAAATTATGGCAGCAATACACATTCGAAATTCGATATTAAATTTTATAAGAGGACACATACTTTTTTCTGTTATATGAATGCATAGTAAATAATATTTAACAAAAGTTTTATTAGAATTGTTTTCTTTGTCGGCATTCATTTCATTTAATTTTTTAATTTTGTTGTTTCTCCTTACATTCGTAATAATAATTATCGATAACACAGAAAACGCAGGGTTGTATTGCAAAAAATATCGATATTATCTAGGATTATTTTATAATCTCAGATTTTGGGAGAGAAATTTTGTATGGGAAATCGCGCTTTTTAATTACGGATTGGGTGTTAAGCACGAAAAGTAGACCATCTTATTATATGGGAACATATTATAACTCATATGGAACATCTCACTACTATTAGATACTCGTAAGATCAAACATTAGTAAAAAATTTCAATTTAAGTTTAAAATGTTTTTACTTCACCGGATCTGTGAAAATGCATATAATAAAAATCGAAATAACATATGTCAAAACACAAAGCGATAGATAGCAGTAAGCACCTTCCGAAAACCGATACTTTACTTTTTCACGGTTTTGACAACCGATGACATCAGAGCTGCGAATAAACAAACATTTAGCGTTCAAGACGTCCTATCGGGATCATCGCGAACGCTTTTTTATTTGAATTTTCAGTGTATCTTTAGTATGGCTAATGGCAACACTGCTCAAAAGTCAGCTGATTATCAGCTATCAGCTTCTTAAATTGGATACGTGTAATTGTTGAAAACATTGTAGTCATAGATTGATAACACATTGCCATTAATATTAATAATTCTAATTATTTGCACAAGTTTATTATAATATTTCAGTTACCAAAAGCGCATTTAGTATTAAAAACATTCCATTGAATAAAATGTCGGCAACTTTACAAAGAGACGAGATTTTACTGCTTTTTGATGTTGATGGTACATTGACATATCCACGCTCCAATATCCAACCGGAGTTTGAAGAATTTATTTATTCCAAAGTGAAACCACGGGCAAATATTGCAACTGTGGGTGGATCTGACTTGGAAAAAATGCTTGAACAATTAAATGGTAATAAAATACTTGACCATTTTGATTTTCTATTTCCTGAAAATGGCTTAGTGCAAATTGATCACGGAAAGGAGGCTGGAAAACAAAATATAGTAAAACATTTGGGAGAACAAACATTAAAGCGCTTTATAAATTTCGTACTTCGTTATTTGTCCGAATTGGATTTACCCATTAAGCGTGGAACCTTTATAGAATTCCGCAATGGCATGCTGAATGTTTGTCCAATGGGCAGACAGTGTACGCGAACTGAACGAAATATGTTTGTTGAGTACGAGAAAACACATAATGTCCGTGAAGATATGATAAAAGTACTTCAAAAAGAGTTTGCAGATGTTGATCTGCAGTATAGTATTGGTGGACAAATCAGTTTTGATGTTTTCCCAAAAGGATGGGATAAAACGTATTCCTTACGTTACATCGAGGCGAATTACAATTTTAAAGAAATTCATTTCTTTGGCGATAAGACTGAACCTGGCGGCAATGATTACGAAATTTTTATTGATCCTCGCGTAATAGCACATAAAGTAGCTACTCCTGAAGATACCAAACGTATACTTACTGAATTGCTACAAATAACAGATTCTTGAAGAAATATTGTGTATTTGGTTGTTCGTATTTTTTAACATTTTAAGTTTTTAAAGAAAAAAATATAGTTACGCATTCCCATGAAGCTCGACTATAATTACTTTTGGCTATATTTTCCATTATAGCCAGCAGCACCCCAAAAAGGGTGTAACCGCCCATTATTCATTTATTAATTTAAAGTGTTCAGCATTTTGAATGGATTTCATAACAATCGACTGGGATGGTTATGATCCATATTTTGACAAGGCTGACAAGTAATATTCTAGTGGAAACAAGATAACTGTTTCGGCACAAAATTTGCAGGTTCTAACTGAGTGTGCAAAGGCTAATTTTTTAAAATCACATTCCGGGGGTTTTTCATGGTTACGGTATTTTGCAGCTATACTTGGAAATGAAACTTACTTATACGTATCCGGTACAATTTTTTATATATATACATATATAATTGGAGCGTACACCCTTTTTGAGTGTTTGGCCGATCTTCTCCTATTTATGGTGTGCGTCTTGATGTTGTTCCAGAAATGGAGGGACCTACAGTTTCAAGCCGACTCCGAACGGCATATAATTTTTTCATGGCAGAAATTCACTTAGAGGTTTTGTCACTGCCTGCCGAGGGGCGACCGCTATTAGAAAAAACTTTTTCTTCATTTTGGTCTTTCACCGAGATTCGAACCGGCGTTCTCTCTGAACTCCGGAGGAGTTTGCAAATCTCCAGGCACACTAAACTACGAATATTCGGCTCATGCGTGAAGGCTATAATCCTTCATCAACAAATGCCTAACACCATCAGTATCGACGTTTCCACGACAGTGAGTTTTACGTTACTGAAACGACACGGATTTATATCCGGCCAAGGACTGTCACCCCAGCAGCATTCACCGTATGTAAGTATGGGGAATGTTTATGCTGCTACAACAACAACAACGCACTGTGGAGATTAACGAATGGGGAACCCATCCTTAGGCAAATCATACGCAGAAAGTGGCGATGGATAGGGCACACATTGAGAAAACCACCAGATAGCATCACGAGAATGGCACTGGACTGGAGAAGATCGATGCTACGCGAACTGGCAGATGCCGACATCTCATGGGACGGTGTGAAAACAACATCACAGGACCGTGTACGATGGAAGAATCTTGTCGAGGCCCTATGTTCCCGAGAGAAGTGAACAAGAAATCTCTAATTTTAGAAAAAAACCCTTCAGAGTAAAGTAAAAAAAGTTTTTCTCTCTTCGTTCTACCTATATACCTACCTGGTATAATCCCGTACGATATGCGCCAACGACACATGTAAATGCACAGGCATGGTCAAGGCGAATTTATAGAAAGTGGTGTTATTACAGAAGTTGATTGCTTCTTTTTCAAATCGCCTTTGATTTAGAAATGTCAGTAAGGCCCGAAACAGAATTGCAGCTGGACAGCGAGTAACTTTTGATGATCAGTTGATTCACTTCCGTCAGAAAATTCGACGGTTAAACACAATTGCGACGGGGATATTTCCCATATTATTGCGACGGGACGCTTTTCGCTGATTTTAAGGCGAGCAAACTCGTATGTTACATTTTTCATATAAAAATCAATAATAGAGAGGTTTTCGTTGATACGGACAATATTACCTTTAAAATATGTAAAATAACCTTACCTTTAAATGAATAAATCTAAAAAGAAGTAAAACAAAAAAATATTTATTAAGTTTCTTATAACCTCCTGATTGAAGATTTTTTACCGTGTAGTATTCACATGTCAGTGTTTCTAATTTAGTAGTGAAAAGTTACGCCAACGAGCAACCCTTTCGTGTAGACGAGCAACACTTTCATGTACACGTGCAACCGGTGTTTTATTTAGAATAGGCGTGTAAAGCATACACAACTGTAAGAAATATAAAGCTCTTTGGATCATTATCAAATTTATCATTGAACGCTTAATTGCAAAAAATGGGTAAAAAGGACAAAAATAAGAAAAAAGGTAAAGGCGCTGAAAAGACTGCTATGAAAACAGACAAAAAATTGGCAGCCAAACAAAAACGCATGCTGGAAAAACTTGGCGAGGTAAGTATTAGTAAAAAATTAATAATGTTTGCGTGTCTGACTAACAATTTCAATTGTAGACTGATATAACAGAAGTGGTAGCTAAGTTAGAAGCAGAAGAAGCACGTCGTAAGACTGTCACTGAAGTGGTATGTGCACATCCAAGCCCGCGTTCAAATTTTACTTTTCTTGCTCATCCGGAAAAAGAGGAGCTTATACTTTTTGGAGGTGAATTCTACAATGGGCAACGCGTGTGCGTCTACAACGATTTTTTCTTTTATAATATCGCGAAGAACGAATGGAAACAAGTGCATACACCGGCTGGACCGGCTCCACGTAGTGGTCATCAAATGGTGGCCGTAGCAACAGACGGAGGTCAACTATGGGTAAACCACAAATGAAATTTATTCATATACACTTCTAAATATTATTTCCTTAAAGTTGTTTGGTGGCGAGTATGCTAGTCCGTCTCAGTTACAGTTCTATCACTACAAGGATTTATGGGTAATGAGTATAAAATCGCGAACTTGGGAGAAAATTAACGCGCCAAATGGACCCAGCGCTCGGAGCGGTCATAGAATGGTTGTCAACAAAAAACGCCTTTTTATTTTTGGTGGATTTCACGACAATAATCAATCCTATCGGTATTTTAATGATGTACATATATTTTCGCTGGAGTCCTATACTTGGTTGAAAGTAGACGTTAGTGGTGCTATTATACCAGCCCCACGTTCTGGGTGCTGCATAGCTGCCTGCCCGGATGGAAAACTGCTTATTTGGGGTGGTTACTCGAAAGCAGCAATTAAAAAAGATGCAGATCGTGGAGTGGTACATACCGATATGTTCAGCCTTGTTCCTGACAGTAAGTAATATAATTTTTTAAAATGGTTGTATTTTTAATTTGAATAATAAAAAATCTCTGTTAACATTACAGAGAACAGCCCCAATGACAAATTCAAGTGGGTAACTGTAAAAGCAGGAGGTTACAGACCACTTCCACGCAGTAGTGTCAGTTGTACCACAGCGCCCAACGGAAAAGCATATTGCTTCGGTGGTGTTATGGACATTGATGAAAATGAGGAAGACATCAAAGGTCAATTTGGAGAAGAGCTGATGGCACTAGACCTCAATGCGACGACTTGGCGCTTATTAGAGATTAAGAAAAACGAAAAGAAAGTTGGGAAGAAGCAGGAAGATATGTCGATACAGGACGTGGAAATGGAAGTTGCACCAAAATCAACTGACAAAGTCACCACCGATGGCGTATTTACTGTAACTGTTGCGGGTCCTAGTGGAAACACCTCTTTACCAAAAGTACCCAGTTTATTTCCAAATCGACGACCGAAAAATATACCGTCACCTCGAATGAACGCAGGCTTATGCGTTTGCAAAGGCACACTCTATGTATATGGTGGCCTATATGAAGAAGATAACAAACAGTACACATTTAGTGATTTCTATGCTTTGGATTTGCATAAAATGGATGAGTGGAGAACAATAATTCCCAACAATATGGATGCTCACGAATGGGTTGACAGTGAAAGTAGCGATTCGGATGAAAACGAAAGTACGGATAGTGATAGTGAAAGTACTGATGAAGAAGATGGAGGAATGGATACAGATTGAGTTAAGTAATTGTAAAAAGTGTTCAACATTGTACACCTTAATGAAAAGTCAGTGTAGTGTATCAAAGATTTGCTTTAATGTGCAAATTTAAAAATCAATACGCATACAAATAAAATGTAATCAATATATAAAACATTTGACTTGTAGCATCTTTTGTAATTTATCATTAAAAATTGATATCAACATAAAAAATGCTTATTTTTTCATAAATGAATGAGGTGAAAAAGAGGGGAAAGTTAAAATTTCAGAAACGGCGTGTGGACTACTAGCAAGAGTTGTTAGTAACAAATTAAAAGTTCTTAAAAGTAATTCATATACTTGAAATCGATATGCTAGTGGAATTATTTGGCCTAGCAATTGTACAACGTTGGCGGCCGCCGTAGCCAAATGGGTAGGTGCGTGACTATCATTTGGAATTCAGAGAGAACGTTCCGGCATGTGAAGGCACCCCGCACGACACTAACCATCTTTTCACATGCCCCATAAAACTCACTCATCTAACTCTCCTCTCTCTCCCTTTGGACCTAACCGGTCGAAACAGCAAGTTTCCTGGGCCTACCGTTAGATGAGCTAGACGAAGACCGGTGATTACACTACACTGACAGGGCAAAGTTACTGCTACAACAACCACAACAAAAGAGAGAACGTAGGTTCGAATCTCGGTAAAAGACCAAAATGAAGAAAAAGTTGTTTCTAATAGCCGTCGCCTCTCGGCAGGCAATGGCAAACCTCCGAGTGTTTTTCTGCCACGAAAAAGCTCCTCAACTGTAGATCCCTCCATTTGTGGAACAACATCAAGACGCACACCACAAGGAGGAGGAGCAGCTCGGCCAAACATCCAAAAAGGATGTAAGCGTCAATTATATGACACGTTTTATTTGAATGTGGTGTAAGTCCATTTTGACAAAAAATTAGTTAATGATAAAAATTAATACAATTCACTATCAACGTTTTATTTAATAACTTTTTCCAAAAAAAAACTGTTAAAATTTCCATTGTTTTTATCATTAACTAATTTTTTGTCAAAATGGACTTACGCCACTTTCAAAGAAAACGGCTCACTTTTTTACTTTTTGCTGACTTTGAAAGTGGTGTAAGGATTTCTGAAGTCATTAAAAGTATAAATTTTTGTGAATCAAATTTAAATCAATTTAATATAAAAAAAAATAAAAAAACATAAAATCAGTGCTTTAACATATTCTAATATTTTTCAAACCATTCAAATGCAAACCCTTAAATATCTCCATATAATATAAAATGGACTTACACCACTTTCAAAGAACACGGCTCATATATGCTTAGTCCTGCCCTAAGTTCTGTTACAAGTCAAGTCTGTTAAAGCTATTAAATTATAATACTTTTTTTTAATGAAATTAGTTTTATTTAATCAATATTAACAAATTTTAATTTAAATTTTCATTCGAGATGGCTACCAATTGCTTTTACCCAAGTCTTCAAACGATTAGGCCATTCAACTAGTGCAACACGCACGGTTTTCATGAATATTCACGTCTCTGCTCGAACAAACGATTATCTGAGATTCTCCAAATTTCTGTGAGATGTTCGACAAGCCATGTTCTCCAATTCTGACCATAAACTGTAGTCCAATGGACTCAGATCTGGACTTCCAGACCGCCAAACTTCTTCGGTTATGAACCAGTAATCTTATTTTTTACCACTGCTGGGTGATTTTTTTCCTTATGGGGTGGAGTGTAATCTTGCAGGAAGATCAAACGCTCTCCATTGAAGAGAGACCTGCTCAAGTGCTTCACCACGCCTTCTAATCCTCCTGGTGTTCTCAGGCACCGGTCTTAACCCCTTTTTTGCAGAAACGAAGACATCCAACGCCTTTACAAGACACTCCCCACCAAACCATTACGGAGGCTGAACTCTTGGAAGAACATTTTTTGCGTCTTTACAAGTTTTAGTATAGATTTTGTTATTTTGCTTATTAAAGACTTCTTCAACAGTGAAAATTTTCTCATTTGTGGAAAAATATTTGCATGGCCGTTGGCCGCGTGCCACCGAAGAAGCTGCTTGCATCTATCGAGTCTAATTTTCTTCAAGCGCGTTGTCAACAGATGACCGGCTGAGCGACGGAGGGCTTTAATGTGGAGATCATCTCTAATTAGTCTTGACATGGATCTGGTCGATACATTCATTTCCCTGGACATGATTTTCTGCTTTCCAAGGGGACTTCTGCGAATTTTTTCTCGAAAGACGGCTTTGTTCGAACCGTTCGAACCATAAAACCACACGAGGACGAACACTTATTTTTCTGTTTGTCCCTTCAGACCATTGCAAAATCCGATTGATCGTGCGGTAAACAAAAATTTATCGAAATACATATAAAGTTTTTTCAGTAATTCGTAAGTCTTTTTTGCACTTTTGTAAGAAGCGAAATTTGCCACGAAACTGAGTAAAATGTATGAGTAAACATTACATACGAACAAAAGCAAAAATATCGGAACTTTTTTCTGCAAATTTGTTCTCGCCGTATGCATTGCCAAATTTGTCACAGAATTTATGGCAAGACTAGGTATACTGCAGCTGTCTACTTCACAAGTGTCAAATACGATTGACGTACGGCGCGCCATTTGCAAAAATGATACATTTTCCGATAAGGTAATTGATTTTGCGCCACCTGTAAAGTGGCTTAATTACGTGAGTACAAATGTGCATTTATGCGGATTTTTTGAAAATTTTTTTTATTTTATTTTAAAGAAATTTTTATATTTTCATGGCTTTACATAGTAATACATTTAAGTAGTATTTATAATTAGATCATAATACACATAAAGCACCTAAAATAAAAATAAAAGTGGGTGTATTCCCATTTTTTGATTGAGCCTTCCTACCTATCCTTCAAATGTACATAAGCATTTTAATATACAAATATATCAACATTGCGGAACTTGCAAATTGCCACTGCTAACCGAAGACCGACCACTCATTGCCCAATTCGCATCGAAGCCACAGGCGGAATCCGAGTCTGAGTCCATTAGCATATCAGATGGGGTTCGCCCAATAGGTGCTCGTTTTTGACTCGGCGTCGTAGGCATACTGCTGTAGCCAAAAACTAAATTCGAACTGGAATTCGATGATGAAATGGAATCACGTGGAGAATCCGTTACCACGGACGAAGTGACCGATGAGCGGATTGTTGGAGTCGTTATAGATTTTAGCCTTTTCTTCACAAGCGCATCCATATTCTTCGGAGGTGGCATAATTGCCTTGTCGCCTTGGTTGTCTTCGTGGTGTTGTATATTATCAGCAGAGCCCCAAGTTTTGTGCAAGTTTTCAAAATTACTTGTTAGACTATTCATGTTGACAGGAACACTTGCACGTGAGGATACATTTAGCTTTTTGTTACTACTTTTATTACTACTTTTGCCGCCAAGAGTTTCAAACCCTAATGGTTTGGTCTTCGTCATCGGATTCCGTGTCGTACCACCGAGTTGATGATGATGATGACCTTGTGGATGGTGTCGGTGAGATCGCTGGTGAAGACGACTTGCTGCTCCTGTGTGAGAGAGCGTATGAGCATTGCCCACTCCCAAGAAGTTGCTGAACGCTTCTGTTGTCTTCTTCACTCGGACATTCAAAGAACCAATCCGAAGGAACCCGGAATCTTTTTCGGCTGTTAAGAAGAGAAAGAATGAAAACGTATATATAAATTTATGAGATGGAACTTATTTTAAGAATCAAAAATAGGTTTTTCATTATATCTAATGCTTAAAGTGGACTTTAAGAGGATAATCTCTGATAAAAAGAAAATTTAGACGGTGTTTTCTTTGACTAGAAGTGCTTAGGGGGTGCAACTGCTTCTGGCTATGCATTTACAGTTCTGCTACTGTGCTTCAACCCGACTCTTGGGATGTGCTTGTGTCCAACGACGTGAACCACCTATGTGCAAGATGCGGTATCTTACGGCTAAAAGAGTTTAAGGGTTCAATAAAGTCTCTATTTAAGCAAGCGGCTCCCCATATAAATTTATATACAAATTTAAATCCCACGGAGTGGCCTTTAGCCCTAGACTTGGGACTCTTTACATAAAATTATTTCCAATGAAAAAAAAAAACAAAGCCTCGGATGAGGCCATGGCCTTTTGATGAAGACTATGGCAAAAGTTTTAAGAACTATGGTTGATGTCCTCGTAAGAGAAGAAAGGCTAACATCAACGCTATTTAAGATGTGCGATGGACGGGGCAAAACAAAACGACTTGGACCTAGGGACGTTTACTCCGGTGGGCGAGTGTTTCACAATAATCCGCATCAAAGAGAGATTCATGCTGCGAGTGAAGAGAAGGAAAATGTGACCAAAGACGACGTCTGTGAGCGTCTGGAACGTACTTACGAGTGTTGCCTTCTCCACCACATAAAAATCATGTTTGACGTCTTCAGTAAAGGAGCACAACAAACTGCACAGCATACAGTTTCTGCTAGTGAGCTACCGCAGGTCTCACCTACGTAGACACTTGAACCAGAGCCGCCTTCCAGGCTTGTTAGGATGAGGTAAACTAATCGCCAATTACTGCACTGGACAGTTTTTAGACAGTAATCGGAGTCAAACCACCCACAGCAGATGAAGCGCTCCAGATAGCCCAAGAGACCCGCGGAACCTTGGCACAATTATGTTCTGGATATTGTAGCAGGTTAAACTCCTACCTATCCAGAATTCACCCCGACATACCAAACATATGTCCAGCATGTGAAGGCACCCCGCACGATACTAACGACTTTTTCACATACCCTATCAAACCCACTCATCCTCTCCCTCTGGACCCAACCTGTCGAAATAGCAAGTTTCCTGGGCCTACCATTAGGTGAGCTAGACGAAGACGATCGGTGATTTACATTGCACTGACAGGGTTTAGTATTGCTGATACAACAACATTAACGCCGGTAACCCAATCCTTGACGACGGGACTCTCGTTCCGTTACCCGACTATGACGAGGTGGGAATATTAATAGCGTGGCGAAAGAACAATAAAGCCGCGGAAGCCGACGGTCTGCCGGCTGAGCTATTCAAATATGGCAGCGAGGAGGCAGGTGAGGTGCATATTTCAGCTACTCCTATCCACAATATAATCAGATTAATGAACTGTTTGTCGATTGAAGTTTAAGAGTGCTTTGACCAACCCAAAAGAAAGGATCACCCTTCCACCGCCCACTACAGACACGGAATTAGTCATCCAAATATCATTTACAAGGTCCTATCGAGTGCACTGTGCGAAAAAGGCGAAGTCTATTACAGCACTCCGGCACACTCGAAGTGTAACCAATTTCAGACCGCTCGCGCAGTTGATGCAATGGCATCAGCTGTCTGTTAGTTGGCTAAATGACAGCCCAGAGTATTGTGTACAAGCGCCCGGAAGCATTTTGCCGAGAGTAAGAGCGAAAAAAGAAAACCAGTAATGGGTTTCAAACGTAATAGTTAGTTTGTTCGTAATAGGCGATTTTTCGTGAGCTCGACCCGCTTAAAGTAAATAAAGTTTTTGTTTATTGCACCATTACTCGTTACAATGATAGCAGGGTAGCATCGCGAAACGTCATGAAGGTGGTCATCAAAAGATTGCAATGTCACGTGAAAGTTGTCAAGAAATGGAGAAGGGACTTGAGCGAAGTCCCCGACGAAGTGCCGATCAAAGTCAAGCCTTACAAGATCCTGAACTCACACCAAAGCAGCAACGAGTCAGACTTGAGAGAGCGAAGGAATTGCTTCACTTGGCCGAAAGCGATCAATTTCCAAACATTGTGTGCAAATTGAGCAATTCGTAAACTCCCAAAACGACAGAGTTTACTTGACCGCCCGTTTACACCATAATTTGAGCCATAGATTGACCACCAGGAGGCAGCACCCACCACGGGTAATGGTTTGGACCGCAAATGGGCTCTTTTTAATCGTTTTCATCGAGCCTGGCGTCAAGGCGTATTATCGAGAAAGTATTCTGGAGGTTGCTTTGAAGCCTTGGGCAGACAAGCATTTCGATGGCAGACCATGGACGTTTCAACAGGACTCGGCACCGTCTCACAAAGCTCGAGTGAACCAAGAGTGGCTAAAAAAACAACGTTCCGAACTTCATAACGCACACAATGGCTCTCAAATTGACCAGACGCGAATCCGATGGATTATTCTCTTTGGGCCATTTTGGAGAGCAAGGTTCGAACTAAAAGATTCACCAGTCTCGAGGTGCTGAAAAAAGCCTTTGTCCACGAGTGGTCCAAATACCTACAAGTCACATTCGGGCTGCTTGCGAACAGCTTCTGGACCATATCAAGGCCATAGTCAAGGCAAAAGGAAGTCATATCGGGCAAAAGTTAATCGATTCTTAATTTTATATTATTTTCACACATTTTTTACTTTGAATTGAATAAAAGTAATTTTCCACACCAAATTTATGGCCTTTTTAATTGGTTACACTTCGAGTGCCGGACCAACTGCTAAGAAATTATCTATGTGGCTTTTTATATACTTTTTATATTATTCAGGGTTGTAGAAGATATTACAATAATTTTAAGAACAAATTTATATTTACCTGCTGCTTTTTTCTTTGCCTTGATTTCTGAAAGTATTTGAAAAAATTCAACGATTAATTGACTTAAAATTATTAAAACAAACTGGATAAAATTAATATTCCAAACTGAGTATATTTCTACATATATGTAAATGTGTGCATGCGAACGAGTGCGTGTGTAAAAATTCTACATACTTATCGAGGGGTGTTCCAGTGAGTGAGACAGTAGAAAGCAAATTTTTCAAGTGAAAAAGCGTGCAAGAAATTAAACTAAAATACGGTAATGAAACAAACAAGTACTTACCGTTAGAGTAGAAATAAAATATAACTTTGCCCAAATGGCTTGGAGGGTGCCAGAAAGTTTACAATAGCTACAGCAGAAATTAAAGCAACGCGCTACTAGAACTGAATAAAATTGAATAGGTAGAAACATATACTCGTACATACATATAAAACAATGAAGCTCAATAAAGTCAAATAAAAAAATATATATTTTTAGTCTTTGAAAAACTTTAACTCTGTGCAAAACATAATTTATTAAAAAAAAAAAAAATTGACACAAATATGTAACACGCAATGTGGGTAAAACTCCAAAAACAGACAAAAAAACGCATCACAAAATAGAATATAAAAAAAATTATATGTAAAAATTATGTATATTTATCATATTATAATAAATGAACACTGTTAGTCGGCGCTGGCATCACTCGTTTGCTCAAATAAATCCTGAGCTCGTTTACGCCGACTATACTTGGGTGCACTGCGTTCAACTTGCCTCCATGAGTTAAAGGTGCCACCAGCCATCGATCCACCACCCTCGATTACTTGTTGACGCATCGCTTGAATTTCTAAATAGGAGTGCAGCGACGTAGGCCATGTGCATACAGAAATATAACAATGATAAAATTTATTTAATTGAAAATTGTTCTTTTAAGTATTTCTTAACTTTTGTAGAACTTAAGTGGGTGAATATGATTCTCAGGCTTGTGAATAGATGAACACCATTATTATTATTATTTTTTTTTGTTTTTTGTTTAGCACAAATGAGTTGCATATCAGATGCGCATACAAACTTATGTTATTGGAAGTGTGGGTTTGTCGATCAAGTGATGCTTTGTTTTTATTTGGGCATAAGTGTACATATATATTTATGCATGTAAATTGAAATTAAAATGAAAATTAGGTTATTACTTGCGGCGTTATACAGACACCATGCGATTTGCGCGTAAATGATGTTGACCTCAGATTTGTCCACTTTTAATGCGCGCATGAAGAATGAAAAATAAACAGATTAGATTTGTAATTACATACATACGAGTATATTTAGGTATGTGTGTGTGCGTATCTTATGTAATTTGTGCTTTTAAGGACAAGCAATTTGAATAGGTATTTGGCGAAAGTTGTAGAATACAAATGTTCAAAAACAAACAAAAATTAATAAAAAAATACAGTAAAATAATAAACTTTGCAAAAGCTTACAAATGCACAATACAAAGTGTCCATTTATTTTGTAATTTTTGCTTTTGATCCTATATTGCTTAAAATATACACAAAATCTTCGGACCTGATTTAGAAACGTAGCTTGGAGCAGAAAGTTGAATAAAAATTAATAAATGCATAAAAGATGGGTTGAAAAAGAGGTCCCTGGCCTAATACAAAGTTGGCACTAGTTTTATTGCATTCGCTAACCTTAACCTTTTGGGCACGGAGCCGCTTGACGGGCGAGCGTCGCTGAGGACGAGAGGTATTGGAGTGCGTAGTAAAGGAAATAAATACTTTGAACGTTATAAAAACTAAGGCTTCATTTAACGCAAGAAAATTTTTTCATAAAATCAAAAAATAATTATAAACAAACAAATTGATAAAAAAACAACAAAAAGAAGTTTGGTTGTATTTATGTAGACGTTTTATATTCCGGCATTGTGTGGCATCGTTCAAATTGACGAAGCAATGTCGTCATCTTCCGTCTTATCAGATTCAAAGTAATATTCGTCAGAACTGTCACTATCTAACGTATCATCTCTAGATCGCTTAGACATCGTGCGTAGGATAAAATATAAAATACAATACATAAAAAGCCTCCTGGTTCCTCTGGCAGTGATCCTGAGAGACTGAATCGAAGAACTGAAATTCATTCTGACTCTACCGTCGTCTCACATCGTAAGTTTATATTTGAAGGAAGATAAGACTTCATCGCTAATGGCCCCTAATGTATTTGAATGAAAGCGTGACTCTTTTACTATACCTATGCATATCTTATGCCGACACGCGTCCGTAACGGTAAAACGGCTTAGCCGGCTATATGCCGACACTCGTCCCCAAAGGGTTAAAAAGAGGAAGGTGGAACACCACTCTGAAGGAATGCGAAAGCGGTTCCAGAGGGCGACGGTTCTAAACGAGGTGGAATTTTTTAGTCTCCAGACGTACCATTGCCACGACAGCAGCTTTGATGATGTATTCGGCATTTTCCACCCTAATATCCGTAAAAAAAACCTTAAAAAGACAGCTGTTAAAATTTCACGATATTCTATTCATTAGTTTTTTTGCTAAGAGTGATGCTACTTTTGTTAATTTCGAAACAATGGATCAAACAGAATTTCGTGTTTTAATTTTACACGGATTCTGGATGGGAAAAAATACCGCTCAAGCGAAGCAATGCGTTGAAAAGTATTATGGGGACTGCGCTCCATCAGAAACAACAATAAAACGATGGTTTGTTGATTACCAAAGTGATCGTAGAGACACCGATGATGCACAACGCAGTGGACGTGCAAATGAGGCGGTAAAACCAGAAATCATCCAAAAAATCGTTTTCAATGATTGAAAAGTTAAGTTTCGTGAGTTAGCTGACATCGTAAAGATATCGAAAGAAAATCTTGGCTTTATATTACATGAGCATTTGACTATGCGAAAGCTCTGTTCCAAGTGGGTGCCGCATTTGCGCACTGTTGACCAAAAACAAGAAAGTGTTGATGATTCTGAACTGTGTTTGGCTATGTTTAAAAGTAATAAACCGGAGTTTTTGCATCGATATGTGACAATGGATGAAATATGAATCCATCACTTTACTCCGGAATCAAAATGAACGTCATCTGAGTCGACAGTAACTGGTGAACCTTGTCCAAAGCGCCCGAAAGCAGAAAAATCAGGTGTAACCTTTCCACTCGGTGGCCTCGCTATTTTGGGATGTGTGTGGTGTTGTTGTGAACGAAAACAAAACGAAGTACCTCCTGTCATCAAACAAACAATCGACACTCGCGTATGGGCACCCACGTCACTGTTGACAGTTATGATTTCGAGGTTGTAAAAGACTTCGTATACTTAGGAACCAGCATTAACACCGATAACAATGTCAGCCTTGAAATCCAACGTAGAATCTCTCTTGCCAACAAGTGCTACTTTGGACTAAGTAGGCAATTTAGTAATAAGGTACTCTCTCGACGAACAAAACTAACGCTCTACAAGACTCTCATCATACCCGTCCTAACTTATGGCGCAGAAGCGTGACGATGTCAACATCCGATGAGGCGACGCTTGGAGTGTTTGAGAGAAAGATTCTGCGCAAGATTTTTGGACCACGTTGGCAGCGGCGAATATCGCAGGCGATGGAACGATAGCACAGCGAATAAAGATCCAGCGGCTACGTTGGCTGGGTCATTCATGTCGTCCGAATGGATACAAACGCTCCGGCTCTGAAAATATTTGATGCGGTACCAGCTGGTGGTAGCAGAGGAAGAGGAAGGCCTCCTCTACGTTGGAAAGGTCAGGTAAATAAGGACTTGGCTTCACTTGGTGTGTCCAACTGGCGCGTTTTGTTAAACTCGGCCAAAATCGCATAAGCGGTTATCGCGCCAATTAGGAAGAAGAAGTGTTGTTGTTGTTGTTGTTGTAGCAGCATAAACATATACATGTATGGGGAATGCTGCTGAAGTGACAGTCCTTGGCCGGATATAAATCCGGGACGTTTTGGTGTTTGGTGTTATATTCATCGATTATCTTGAGAAGGGACATACCATCAACAGTGAATATTTTATAGCGTTTTTGGAGTATTTCAAGGCAAAGAATGTGCAAAGAAACGTCCGCATATGGCAAAAAAAAAATTTGTTTCATCAAGACAAACAACGCACCGTGTCACGAGTCAATCGAAACAATTGCAAAACTTCGAATTGCTCTCACATCCACCGTATTCACCGTGTATCACTGAAACTGATGCCTAACTGATGCAAAAGATAAATCGTTCTACGAAAGTGGTATTGAAATATTAGAGCGGCGCTGGAATTTGCGTTGTTCTTGGTGGAAATTACGTTGATGCATAAAACTAATTTTGAACAAAAAAAAAAAGAAAGTATTTTCTTTGTTAGGCCCGTGACTTTTCAGTCCATGTATATAGCGGTAAAGAATTGCAAAATAAAAAAGTGAAACAGCAAAGTTACATAAATAGTTCACTACAAAAGCGGGGTATATTGCTACTATTTTCTAAATGCTTTTTTTTAGTAACAGTTTCAGATTTAGTATAATAAAAAATTATAATGAATAAATATCTAGGCAAATAAAGCTGTATATGTATGAAACTGAAAAGTCCAGAAAATTAATTCGGGTTAGCTAAAAATGTTTTGTGATTATATTGAATAAAATTGTTATTTTTTGGTATATTTACTTATATATATATATATTTGTATAGATGTGCATGTATGTAACAAACGAAATAAAAGTAAAAATTAAATCGAAAAACTAAATAAAATAAAAATTGAAAATTAGTTAAAACATGTTAAATAGCAGTAAAAAGAAGTAAGGTATTGCCAATATTATTTATAATATATACTTTATATTAAGCATATGATGCAATATTATTATTCCACAAGTGATGGATTAGTCACATGCTCGTTGGTATTTCGGTTGCCAGCGACGGCGGCACGCAGCGTTTTACGCAAGAAACTCTCTTTACGACGTTGAGTACTTTTCTTTGGCGTATCTTTGGCACTTTGCTCTGCAAATTTGCTCATTGCAATGTCAACACCATTTTCCTCACTTTTCGCACTACCAGCGCTAGAAATCGAGACGCCATCATCGCTAGCTCGACGAGCTGGTGTACCAGGCGTTAGGCTATCATTGCTTTTATTTAGTTGCACATTTAGTGGTGTTGCGGGTGGCGACATTGCCTCAGATCGCTTTGAAAGATCTTGCTCGGGTGAGAATAAGGACATTGCCATTGCCGTTTTGGGACGCTGCCGTGAAGTAGGCGCTGTCGCTGTCATAACTGATTGCGCCCGCGAAACGCTGGTCTTACTGCTGGGTGTCATTGTCGAGTAGGCTTTCGAAGCGTATTTTTTGCTGCGTACAGTGCCACCGCTGGCACCCTTCAATAGCGAGCGCGCCCAGTTGTTATTGTAAGGCTCAATTTCATGCGCATAGAAATCACTGTAGTACTCACTGCTGAAGGTTGATGGCGAAACGCTGGTGCTTTGTTTGCTGTAGTCCAATGGCTTATTGCCACTCCAGTCCACTAGATCACGATTGGCTTCTATGGGGTGCAAAAATGAAAGGTAATTCGTTAACTAAAATGAAATCGGAATATTTGGGATAAGAAAAAATAATAAAACTAATAAGAACCGATATCTATGTACGTATGTAGTATGTATGGCACTCGATTGGGAACGCTTTGTATGAGCGGGCTCTGTTGATTTTACGCTTATCTTTTCAACTTCCTTGGTCGATGATAATCGTTTGAATATGCCGCCATAGAACGTAAACACAATAAATTCGTTAAACAACCAAAAACCGAAAACTACTACAATAACAAAAACTACCAACCATTGACGCTTCTGTGTCAATATCAACTTGCTCCCAAAATTATATTTTAATACTCATGTGCCCCAACGGTGCACCATATCTTGAACTGATATCGTTGAATAATCACCCAAAATCACAGTCAACTACTATGTAAATATTGAAGCCATAATTGAGCAATTAAAAGGATTCTCATTTATATAGTACAACAACAATGAACTACGTTTTTAGTTATCACACAATTCAATTGAGCAAATAAATTAAAAAAATAATAATAATGTACGGGTATATGCACTCGTATGTATGTATGTAAGTATGTACATGGCAGGAGGTATACAGTATGTGGGTAATAAAAAAGAAATGCCGCCGAAAAACAATCGATTGGTTCGATTGGAAATAATTATAGATATCACCGCAGATAGACAAATTTAGTAGGAAAAATAATAGTTAAATAGAAATTACAGTCTGGTATGTAGATAAAATAGATTGGCGGGCGATAAGGCTAAGTTATCGTTTATTTAACTTTAAAGTCCAAATTGTATCTGGCGGCAGTTAATCGTCCGAAACTGAATACGTTTTCGCTCAAAAGTGAATATGCAATATGCAGGGTGGTCCATATAGTCGAACATTTTCTATTTCTTTCGGTATATTTTTGCTTTATTCGAAAGAGCAAGCATTTCATTCATGTGGCTGCTTCGACTGGCCTCGCAGTGGGTACATCACCGGGATCAAATTGCTTCCGGAATATATTCAGAAAATTCAAAATACAAGTTTATTCCTCAAAAATTATGTTAGTTATCGTCTTCAAAGTACTCCCGAACAACTGTAACGCACTTATGCCAGCGTTTTATCTAGCCCTCGAAACATTTATGGAACTCCATTTGTGGTATATCCATCAGAGGCGTCTTTGATTTTTCTTTTTACTTCCTTTCCGCTGTTAAAACGCATTCCCCGTAGTGGTTTTTTGACTCGATCAAAGCGAAAAAAAACGCAGGGAACCATATAAGGTGTAGTCGATGCTTGTTGGATGGTAATTGTTTAGTTCTTGGTAAAAAATTCGGGGATAATGATGGCACTGTGCGACGATGCGTTATCAGGGTGCAACACCCACGAGTTGTTTTCCGAAAATCCCTTCTTTCTTTACTTCACGCAAACGTCTCATTAAAAAATTAGCGGTGCAAAATCCCTTCTTTCTTTACTTCACGAAAACGTCTCATTAAAAAAATTCGTGGTGCACAATACCGTAAAACGATGTGTTTTCTTAGTTCATTCGGAGCTCTTCACTCACTCTGATGTCAGGATTGCGTGTCATACTCATAAACCCACGTCTTGTCTTCCGTAGTGATGCGTTCGACGAATGTTGAGCCGGATTGAGCCTTGGAAATCGTGTCTTTTGTGATATCATGAAATTCGGGTCCATTGGGACCATCTTTGCAGCAACACGGCGAAACTCAAACCATTAACTACAACGTCCTGAAATTTAATATAAGCTCGTTGTTGCAAATTCAAAACTCTCTTCAAAACTGTAAAAAATCGAAAACACGTGCAGAGGTAGATTTACTCAAGACGTAACTTTTACAAATGTCAAACAACGACGATACAACTTTGGTAGGAATGTTAATCACAGATGTGGCAGCATAACAAAAAAAAAAAATATATAACTCGAATCTGTTGACTTAGAACGTGACCTGGGAGTTGTTCTGAGAACTTTTTGACCATGAGTCGAAATTTAATGCATTCGGATCAGATGACCCTTCAAAAGTTTGGTGAAAAGAAAATACAGAACTGGATGGATAAAATTGCATTCCTACCGTTAAGCATGTAGGAGGAAATGCAGTGGTTTTGGGCTGCATCTGGAGTAAGAAAAATTCATGTATTGATGTTAAAATGGGCAAACATCTGAATTGAAAAAATTTTAAAGAATAATTTGCATGATAGTGCTGTTAAACTTGGACAGGATTCTAAAGGGTTCTTATTTCAACAAGACAATGACCCAAAACACTAGTCTTATCTCGTGCACGAATGGCTTATTTATCACTGTAAGTTGTTTAAAACTCCACCTCAATCACCGGATCTGAGCCCCATTGAGCATGTCTGGGAGGCCTGAGAGAGAAGAATCAGAAAGCATAAAACAACATCAAAGGCGTCACAAAAGACAGCTCTATGGTAAGTGTTGAGTGGGAGAAAATTGCAGCTAATGAAACCAAGGTATTGGTAAAAAGTATGCATCGACGTTTGGAAGCAGTTATTAAAGCTAAAGGTGGACCAACAAAGTACTGAATACTCGTTGTTTCTATTATTTTTTTTATAAAATATTCTATGTACGAATAATATGTTTGCACAAAATTGTTCCTTATTTCGCTATTACCTTAAGTTCTCTAATTCCAGAGATGAATTTGGAAGTTTTTGTTCCTTAAATATTGAATAAAAATGTTATTTTTTACGAATATACTAGATGTGTTCAAAAATTATCACGAATTTTGTGTTTTTTTCAAAAACTATTCATTTATTCATTAATATCTATTTTATCCCCTTCAAAGTAATCCCCATGAGATATTATGTACTTATGCCAACGTTTTTTCCTATCTTCGAAGCACTTCAAAAAATCATTTTTTTATCTTGTTCAGCTTCTCTTTCGACGCTGTCTTTATCTCGTCAATCGTAACGTAGCGTCATCTTTCTATGAGCCTCTTCAGTTTCGGGAACAAGAAAAAGTCACCGGGGCCAGATATGGGGAATACGGTGGCTGTGGCATCATTAGTGTGTTGTTTTTGGCCAAAAAGTTGCGCACAAGCAACGATGTGTGAGCAGGGGCGTTATCGTGATGCAATAGCCAATTTTTGTTCTTCTACAAATTCGGGCATAACTTGCAGGTAATATTCCTTACTGACCGTTTTACCCTGTGGCAAGAACTCATGATGCACAACGCCCCTGCAATCGTGGAAAACGGTAAGCAAAACTTTTACATTCGACCGAACTTGGCGCGCTTTTTTCGGTCTTGGTTCGTGCGGCAACTTTTGGTCGAAATAGAGCAGTATTGGTACGAATTTTGCGGCGACCCGTCTCATGCCCAAATCATTGAAAAAAATCGAATGGCACGTGTCAATCGATATGTCTAGGTCCTCAGCAACTTCTTTAACTTTGATTCGATGATTGGCCAGTACCATTTTCTTCACTTCATCAATTTTTTCGTCTGTTGTGAAGTGTTCGGGCGTCCGGTACGCTTTTCGTCGTTCACATCTCCTCGGCCTTCTGAGAACATTTAGTACCACCGCTAAACGTTGCTCTGGTCCAAAGTAGCTTCTCCGTATAATACAGTCAACATTCGGAATGCATTCGCGCACTTAATTTCGTTTTTCACACAAAATTTGATAGAGGTTCTTTGATCTATCTTTTTGAATAGGTAAAAATCGAAGACGGGCCGAAACACGTGCAAGCAAAGCAGCTGTCAACAATTAACTGAACATTCAAAATGGCCGAACTTGTCGGCATGAGTGATACTTTTTCGCGATACCTTTTGAACACACCTCGTACATATTAAAATGTTGGGTTTTTTTGTATAAATCGTGCTAAGTATCTAGTGTATTTGTTTATACACGTGTGAGTGTACGAATAAATTGTGTGACCACTATATAAATTTGCTGTACTATATTCACTTGTGTAATTATGGAATTTGTAATTAATAAATTTTCAAAAACTTACTGTAAACATTGACGAGCAGCTCAAAAACATCATTGCGTCCAAATTGCATGGATACATGTAAGGGAGTGTAGCCCTATAAAGAAGAAACATTAAGAACAATTAAAAACCACAAGAACCTACCATCAAGCAAAAGGCTTGAAACTACAAATGACAAAACAACCAACAACAAATCAAATTAAAAAGCTGACAAATTTAAAGTGTAACACGTCCAACAGGCAGCCGGAATAAATTTTTGAGAAGCGCTACGAATTTGCAACTTACACTGTATGTGGTATAACAAAATATGCGCACATCCATACATACATGCAGATATGTAAATATGTATATGTGAATATATATATATACTTGTATATGTGTGCGTGTGTGTGACTTATCTTCGGAAAGAAATTGTCAATCAAGTATGTAGCATTTTAAAATTTCACCGAAATTGACATTGTCTCGGCTGCTGTTGTGTAACATTTCATTTCATTTGTTGTAGCAATTTGAAATCTGTTACATGATTTTCGTTATATTCAATTTCACAGCGAATACGAAATTTTACAAGTGGCAGAAGGCAAATATTCACTGCAGCACACACAGACAAATACGCAAATATAGACTGGCATATCGAAAGTGTGAAGATTTTTTGTTTTTGAAATGCCTCCTGGGAGGTGTGAGTAGCAAAAAGGGTTGTGACGACATCCTGCCCATTTATAGGTAGAATGTAGAGATTCGCACAGCATATGTCACATTTGTCGATAAAATGCAAAGGAAAGTGACTGACAGGCGCAACATTTCAATTGAAAATTGTACTCTGTTTTTTTTTGGCATGTTTTAAAATCGAAGACATCGAAGCGTACTTGCTGTGAAATAATAAAATGTGACTTCATTTTGCATGAATTCATAATATATTGCAGTGTAAAATACTTACACACAAACAAAATACACAATATGCATGCATGTAGCTATGGATGTATGCATTGATATATACGTGTATGTAAACTGATTACAGTAGGAATGAACATTTTGTCGATTTTAATATTTAAGTAGAGAATGATATGCAAACATATACATTTATAATAAATTATAAACTTATCTTACAATGTACATATTTAGTACTCTTATAATTTGTAAAATAATTTTGTGATTACAAACAATAATCGCCTAGTCTAAGCCGAAAGTATTTTCTTGTATACAAGAAAATGGGTCATCTACGTTTGAAACTTTGGATAGCTATAAGTAAGACACTAATGATTGGTTTTTCAACGCAAGTTCTTTATTTGAAAGTATGTACATTCCTTACGGCTACTTTTGGAACACTTTTTCATTAAAATAACTACCTTGGCTGGCCTTACAGTAGCCGATGCGATGAACTTAATTTTTCAGCACAGAAAACATAAGGCCTCTTTTTTCGAAAAGACTTGCAAATGGCAAATAAACATACATATGTCGGCAAGGCGGGAAGTGAGCTGCATTAAATTACATGCGCTGGTAAGGCAGTGCGGCCTAATGAGCTATAGCCATACTCGCTAGCGGCGAATCTTACTCGATAACTTTGTTGTTGCTTTCGCATGCAAATTTTGCGTCAAGTTAATCGAGCTATCTCTATGTGATCGGGTAAATGGCGAATATAAGAGGCCAATAGATGATTAGATGCGCAACTCTCTCATTTAATGAGACGCCGCGTTCAGGAACTCGTTTGTGTACTTGGCAGTACTAGAAAATTTCTGAGCTGATAAACAGCGGAAATGGCGGGCTACCAGAAATAAGGCGCTGAAAATAACTGACGGAAACAGTTCGGATTTTATGTTAATGCCGCGATACACAAATTTTGCAGAAATTTATATTCAGATAGGTGGGAAGAATAAAAATGAAGAAGGTGAATATTAAAGTTAGTGCAAGGTTGAGGTTTCAAACTTATAATTTTATCAGTATTTATATAAATATTTATTATTAAAAGAATTGTTAAAAGAATAAGTGAATTTGAGGATGCGTCGGGGGACAATGAGTTTTCAACTACCCAAGTTAGTGGAAGGAGATAATGTAATTGTGTTCCCTTAATTTGTGATTAATTAATCGAAGATTTTTTCTCAACGATAAATATTTTTGTATAAACAATTTAGGGCCGAAATTTTGGTAAAAAATCGATTTTGTTTTTCAGAAACCGCCATTTTCTCAAAAAAATTTACTTAACTTATTGCTTCGTTTGATTACTAGATTTAACATTACTTTAACGAAATCTGTTCGGTTTTTTTGTTTCAGAGGATCCAGTTCAGAGATTTAGTGATCACCGCAAAACGTCTTTTTTGAGAGGAGCTCCCGGAGATCAGCTGTAGCTCCTTTCCAAATAAATATTTTTAATAATACTAAGTCTTAAAATACAGTTAAAAGATAACATAATATGTGTACACATTTTTAGTTCAAGAAATTTAAAAGTTTTCTCAGAAAAAATTCTACAAAACTCGATTTTTTTCAGCCTTCTAACTGCATATACCCCTTACCAGACTACCAGTTTAGACTAAGCAAAAAATAGAATTTTTTTTATTGCACAAATTGTTAGTATAACTACTCAAGAATATGTGGTAAAAATTTTAAAAGGAAATTCGCATTATTCCCTATTCTATGAGCACTTAAGTGACCGTCCGTCGGTTCGGCACCGTAGCGCGCGGTAGTTAGAACGGCGTTTTTCTCGAAAGGACTTTTTTCAACTGGTGGGCACTCTAGCTCAAAAAGTTATCGACCAATCGTTATGAAATTTTTGTAGAGTGTTATCTATTCAATTTTAATTTATATGAACCTTATTCTTGGATTATATTATTATTAAAAATATTTTTTTTAAGCAAAATAGATGAAAAAATGTGGTATGAAAAAATGACATTGTGTTCAAGCGCCTCAAAAACATGCAATTTTCAATAATATTTTTTCAAAATTAGATTCATATTCTTAGGAAACATGTTGTGAGTGCAAAAAAAAAATTGTCGTTAATTGCAGAGAAAAATTACAACTTCAGGAATGCCCACCAGCCAGGTACTCGAATGGCGATCGTCCATGAACAACTCGCTCTAACACCACTATTTTCAGCGGAAATAGCTTGAAAAAATTTAAAAGTGTACTTAAAAATATGAATAAATTACCCCCTAAGTTTAAACAATTTCTAATTATTCCTTCCTTGTTAAAAAAATTCACGAAAAACATAAAAACTTCGGCCTTCTAAACCGGTTTCCCCCCTTAAAAGTTTTCTTTTTGTCACCCACTTTCTACCTTGCAATATTTTTTATATTTCTTTATAATTTTGTGTTTGGTCCTCATTATTTTCGTAGTTTATGTTTGATACGTTAAGTTAGGCTAGCCTGGTTGGCAATAAGCCACGCATAGACCTTTTGGTCCCTAGCGATACCAGATGAAGACCGACCTCTATGAACCCTTAAAGTAGACATCATGTAGGATGCCAGCGATTTTGGCGAATCTAAGCAGAGCTGGGAGATCCGCTTTTGGGACGTCCTCCAGATCCTCAAACAATGGGGCTCCCAGGCACTTTAAACGCGTTTTTAATAACGCCGAACAGACGCACAGAAGGTGTTGTAAAGGTTCCTTTAAGTTTGATAATTTCATAAAAATTTTAATTTTTGGCTTTTTATGTTCTTTATACTCGCTGCCATTGTAAAAGCTCAAGTTTTTTCTTAGTGTTACTTCCGGTGTGCATCACTGGCTAAAGTTATAAAAAATAAACATTTGAAATCTCACGAAAAAGAGAGTTTCACATCTTTTCATCTATGCAGCAAAGGTGTGCGTGAAATACTAATGACTTTAGAACGTAATTTTTTGTAGCTTCGGAAGGTGATTCAACTTTTTGTAAGTAAGTTTTTAATTATTCGGAATGCTGTTCAAGCGTAAATGAACCCATATACAGGGCTGCCCATATTCGACGGACCCATCTGACACCCTGTATCTTTTGACAGATTCCAATCGACGAGGCTTGTCCGCAGGCAACAATCTTTGCGTCAATTGAATCTTATACGGGAATAAATGCAAATCAATGAGGATAATTCATTGTAGAGTGGTCCGAGCAATGCCCAACGGCCGAGAACGGCGATTTTGGGATGTCCTTGGCGACGTCTCAACACTGGCCCGTACAAGAGAAATATTCTCATCCGATCGCCTTGGTCGGTTTTGATTTGGTCTCTTTGGATTAGAAAGAGCATCAGCAGTCGAAAACCTTTCGTATAAACGTTTAATGGTGTTCTTAGAAGGCGCACTTTTCACATTATTCAACGCACGTTGAGTTTTCACAATTGACTTCTTTTGTTGAATGTAAATTTCAACAATTTGGGAGCGCTCGCGTGGCGTGTACTGTTCCAAGGTAAAAATCTGCTTGGACTGAAGCTTTCAACGCGGTATGTCATTAAGCGATCTGACGACTCTGTCAAAAGATACAGGGTTGCCAGATGGGTCCGTCGAATATTAACAACCCTGTAGTAAGCCGCAGCTGTTAGCATAATGCATAATTTTCTGTCGTAATACTTTTTATACAGTAAAAAAAAATTAGTAACTCAAGCTTCAAACCCCAAAGGTCTCAAAATAGTATCAAATGTAACACAGAAGCGGTGGTTCCAACGATTAAAAAAAATGAATAATAATTGGAACGTACACTTCTCTTAGGAGGGATCTACAGTTTAAAGCCGACTCCGAACGGCAAATGGTTTTTTATGAGGAGTTTTTTCATGGCAGAAATATACTGCAAGGTTTGCCATCGCTGCCTAGAAAAAACTTGTTCTATCATTTTGCTGCTTCATGCACGAAGGTTTAAACCTACGTTCTCCCGAATGGTAGTCATGTACAAATCCATTCGGCTACGGCGGTCGTCTAATGATTACCTTCTGGTAATATGGACGTTGAACACGATAAAACTATGGAAATCGCAGAATTGGTCCAACATATGAGCGCGGTGCTCATGAACTGAAGATTATCCAAAAAACGTGTTTTCAGATCTTTTAAAGTTATCAATAATAAGATATTGGCTTAATATGCGCTTCTGCTTAAGAAACAGAAATAGTGCTTTTTTCGAAAGTGCGATTTTCGCTTTAGGCGGTTATTGCTTGTGGCCACATACTTATTTCTGTGGTGTTTCATTTACTTACGCCATTCTGTTCACGTTGATTCGGCAAGCAGCAATTTGAAAGAAAGAAACAAAGAAAAAATTATACATATGTATATTTCAAAACTTTCGATAAATCATATCTATTTTCGAGTCCGAGAATACAAACCGTTCTAGCATTCACGTCTGCTTTGTACGTGCCAGCTATTAGTTTGACGACATCCTGGTTCCCATGTTTAGCTGCCCAATGCAATGCGGTCTAGAAATACGAAAATTAATTGTAAAAATTGAAATAAAATATTGTAAATAAAAAACTAGAAAAAAAGTAATAACATAAATTGTATGTATTCTTATGTATAACAAGCAAGGAAGTGCTAAATTTTGTTCGGACCGAACTTTTTACATACGTGCACATTTTAGTAAAATTATCATTCACAAATGCACTTGGGATCATTGAAGTTTTGGTGATTTAAAGAAGAGTTATATAAAAGATGGTTAAATTTCAAGGGCCGATGTTGAATGTGAACCACACCTAAACGTCAACGACACCGTTGGACTTCTTTCTTTGGGGTTATTTGAAAAAAGGGCAATTCAAGAGCTAAAGAATGAGATAATTCGGCACATTAACGGCATAAAACCTCAATTATGCCTCAGCATCATCGAAAATTTGGACCATCGGATGGAGGTATGCCGGCAAGGCCGCGGTATATTTTGTTCCATACGTAATTGAGCCATACCAATATTATCATAATAAAGAGAAATGACAATAATTTCCTAAAAAAATTGTATTTTATTCAAACTCAACACCGGCCCTTGAAACTTAACCACACTTTATAAAAACGATGGAAGATTCGAAATATATCTACAAGATGAAGTCCAAAATAACCAAGACTGGCGTCATTTAAATTTTTTTTGATGGCGCCAACTTTTTAATGAGCCAGTGCGTTGGAAGTTACATCCCTAGCTGACTTCTAGTGAAAGCTTGGTGACATTCGGTTCAGTGGAAGCGAAGTTATTGCGACAGTTTCGAACAAAGAGCTTTTGTTTTAAAATCGGTAAAACGTTTACCGACACATTTGAATTGATGAAAAAAGTTTATGGCGATGATTGTCTATCTCGTGCCAGAGTTCATGAGTGGTGTACACGTTTCAGAGATGGTTGTGAGGACATAAATGACAATAAAGAAACGGGCCGCCCAAAATCAGTAATCACCGAAAACTCCATTGAAATTGTTCGTAAATTTATCAAAAATGAACCAAAATCATCGTTGAAATTCATGGAATCGGAGTTGAATATCTCCAAAACATCGATTTATCGCATTTAAACTGATCATTTGGGCTTATGAAAAGTGCGTACACATTTCATTCCGCACAAGTTGACTGAAAACCAAAAATTGCCAGAATTCAACATTCGAAAGACCTCATTAAAGAGGTGAGAAAAGACGAGAACTTCCTTCACATCATTGTAACTGGTGATGAAACGTAGTATTTCCAACATGAACGTCAAAGTGCCGAATAGAAGACCCCAGACGAGCCACCACTCAAAAAATCGCGTTTGGAGAAGTCAAAAATCAAGTCGATGTTCATTTGTTTTTACGATTCCAAGGGAATTGTCCGCAAGGAGTTCATGCCAACGGGGCTATCTTGGCGTTTGGAAGCGTTTGTTGCTGAATACCGCGAAGAAGGAAGCTGGTGCTTATTGCATGATAATGCATCATCGCATCGATCCACTCTTGTGACTGATTTTTCGACTATAAATCGCATTTTAACCATCAACCACCCACCGCATTTGCCTGATATGGCTCTCTATGATTTCTACCTATTCAGAAAATTGCATTTGGCCATGAAAGGAAAACGTTTTGCGTTCATAGAGGCCATCCAACAGGCTTGTACCGACATCGTGAAAGACATTCCGGTCAATGACCTGAAACACTCTTTCGAAAAGCTTTTAGAACGCGCTAGAAAGCTTGGTATCGAGGCCAGGGGGAACTATTTTGAATAAATAAGTTCCAGTCGTTTCTACTTTACTTCAGTCTTGTTTATTTTGGACTTCACCTTGCATGCCTTCTCTCCGCCAAACACACCGACATGCTGAATAAAATTGACGAACTGTCCTCAACCTCATGCAGGGCTTAAAATAAATCACAAGAAAATGAAAGCCATGCAGAACTTTGACACCTTTACCTACTTGGGTAGTATCATTGCCGTTAAAGATAGTGCGAAACTAGACGTTATCGCCAGAATAAATAAGGCGTATGCACAGCTCCGAGCTACCTGGTCTTCGAGCATCCTCAGCGTACATGCAAAATCACGGATATTTAAGACAAATGTACTATAAGTACTCTTGATTGGATCGGAAACCTGGTTCGCAAATAATTGGATGGATAATAAAATTCAAAGCTATGTGAACAGATGTTTACGCAGGATATGAAAGATATGGTGGCCCAGCATCGTAAGTAACGACAATCTATACGAGATGTGCAAAATCCTGGCGGTAGCTAACATGATAAAACTGTGAAAGTGAAGGTGGATTGGGCATACGCTTCGCAAGGACGTAAACGAAAACTGCCGTCAAGCACTGGATTAGAACCCACAAGGGGCTCGCAAGGTTGGCCGTTCAAAAATATCTTGGAGGACAACTGTCCAGAAGGAAATTGAAACGCCAGGAAAAACTTGGAACGAAATCAAGCTTCTTGCAAAAAATTGAATCAAATGAAGGTGTTTTACTGAGTCTCTATGCCCCAGTGGGAGAAACAGGATCCGATTATGACGAGAAGACTGTCGGGCACCCCAAGCCTCTCTGTCCTTGTTGGGCGAAGTATTAAGTAAATTTCTAATTTTGATCTCGAAGGATAAAATCAGAAACGGAAGAACAAAAATGGTCGGATATCTTATAACCCTGTATATTTGCCTTCATTGCTAATTCATGACAAGTCTTACTTTTTTTCCGCTGTTTTATTAATTTCTACAATACTTTTTATATCACTAGCGAGTGGTTCCAGGGATCCTGCCTGTGACTCGTCTCAGTTTGACACAAAATTGGAATAATCAATTCAAATCCACTCCACTTCACTAAAGACAATTTTTTAACCCTGTTCTGCTTCTTCACTAATTTGTTATTTACTGTAAGCCAAAAACAATATTGCACGCAAAGATGTACACACATATTTATTTATATAAAAATATGCATGCGTGTCACTTGAAGGTCGAGCAATGCAGTCAGAAGGTGCAACTTTCTAGGTACTTAGCAGCAGTTGCAACATGCGTCCTGTCGAGCGAGCGGACAAAGTGTCTCGATGTGTGTTAGCAACAAAAATTACAAGCAGCAAAACAAATCGTCGAGCAAAATAACATGATGTGCCATTAACAGGGACGAAAAATAAATTGCCCTGAAATAGTGAAGCGTCTGCAATAAGCCATTGTGCGAGCAATAAAAACACAAAGCGTACTCGTATAGTACTAACGCATATCATCAAGCAAAAGCTGGCCGAAGACAGGAAATCTTAGCCACCATGGCCGTGTGCATTAAGTTGCCGACTTTGAAGGTCTTTGAACGCCTTTCGAACAGTATGACTTTGTCGATAACAATGGTTGGCTGCGGCGGTATCGCAAGCATCGCATCTGTGTCTTTTTGCCCTAAATGGCCAATCTGCTCCACTTCAGAACACATTTGTTCGGCCATCAATTGAATTGCAACAGATGAGCAGAGGTGGCGGCACTGAATACCAACTGTTGCTGTTGGAGCAACATTGAGTACTCTATCCATTGGCAGTTCAGGAAACAACAGCCACAGTAACGCCAGCGGCAGTAGCAGCACCAGTAGCAACTACAGCGAAATAAATAAATTGCCTTGCATAAGTGAATTCTTGTTTCAATTATTTTCATGTTAACATAATAATTTAGCAAAATAAAATGGTCCAAGCGAGTTTGTTGTACGTGCATTCGGTCCATTGGTCGCTCGACTAGCTCATTGGATGCGACTGAGTTTAAGCTAAGCCTGGTGGAAGGGGGGCAGACGAGGGTAGTGTGAAAGAGCTTTAAGGCTAATGGTGAAATTTCCAAAGAATTGTCTCCTCCACAATGGTCAACTACAGCTATGCAACATGGCATACCACCACTCCAGCACATTGCTGCTGCAACACCCTTCATATACATATGCGATCACCAGTAGAGGTGGGGAATGGGGTATCACGTTGAATTCTTGGGAATTTTTGGTGGTTGAGTTGCGGTAGCTGGAGCAACACTCGATCGATGGTTGCATTGTCTCGATCTCATCGCCACAGTGGCCGTTGCGTTGCAGCATCTAGAACAGCAGCGCAGCACCTGTGGTGGTTGACTTTGCTTAGCCGCTGACTATCGCTTCATCTGCTTGTCGTCGGCATTTAATCTCAATCCATTGTCCTACTCATCTTTCAACGCTTAGCAAAGAATTGTTGGGCCACTGCTTTGGTCGTTGGTCGGTGGGTTTGATTTTTACGGTCATTGGCCGCTGTCGTTATTAGTGATGAAGACAAATGTATTCAGGTAAAAAATAATTTTAATATTTTTAAATAGCGATGGGCCAAGAGTTTTGAACTTTCCCATATTGCTGACATGTACAAATATCAGAAATTTTCATTATTTATACCATTTAATAACTTTCGATTATTTTCGATAAATATTGCTGACATGTACAAATATCAGAAATTTTCATTATTTATACCATTTAATAACTTTCGATTATTTTCGATAAATATTTTTGGAAAGTCCGTTATTTATAACTGGAAGCTTTCATAGTTTTAATATACCCTTTATGCGCTTTATGTGCTTACACGCGTCATATTTAGCTACATATAACCACTTTTGACATGATCGGGATAAACTTCGGAAATCCCTTAGACGCAGGCGATAAATAAAACCGATGGATTAAAATATAAGTAACGTTTTTTGCTTGTGCGCTGCGTTTTGGGCCCGCCAGGTAAAAATCCCCCCAATCAAAACACGAACAAAGCCAAGGATGAGAACTTCCTATACTGATGACCACCTCTGCAAACGAACTAGGGACTATGATTTGAGGGCATGCGCCTGAAATGTTCGGTCCCTTAATGGGGAAGATGCCTCTGTCCGGCTGGTTGATGTACTCGTGAGATGATGGCCGGGGCAAGACAAGAAAAATATGGGACTTTGCGACAACTACTACAGCTGCCATGCAAAGGACCGCAAATTGGGTGTTGGATTTGTTGTGGGAGAGAGAGACTTCGTCGCCAAATACTGTCGTTCACTCCAGAGATTTTTCAACATCTCGCTCATTTGCGCCCACGCCCCGATGGAAGAGAAGGCCGATGCGACCCAAGATTCCTTCTTTGACTACCTGGAAAGTTCCTATGAGCGCTGCCCCCGAAACGACGTACAAATCGTGCTTGACGACTTTAACGCTAGGGTGGGCAAGGAAGGAGTTTTTGGTCCCACAGTCGGAAAATTCAGCCTGCACAACGAAACATCTGGTAACGGACGTACCTCCGCCGAAGAAGAAATACAATTTGCGTGAGCCCGACGAGGTACGACGGTTGGTACGACGAGGAATGTCATGCTGCCGCAGAAAGAAAGGATGCTGCCTGCAGAGCCACGTTGCGAACGGACGCAACGGGAGCCATATGGGAGCGCTACAGGCTTTCAGAAGGTTTCAAGACCGGTTCGTTTTCCTGTAAGAACAAAGTCGGCGATCTGGTGACTGACATCCAGAGCGTACTTAAATTATGGAGGGAACACTTCGGAAACTTGTTAATGTGCATGTCACAGAGAATGTGAAGATCGCGGTACCCCAATCGACGGAACTGTTAACGATTTTGACCGAATTTAAAATAGCGCGTCAGTCGTTTCTTCTTCAAAAGTCAATTGGACATAATAAGTGAGGCCAAGTCCTTCACCATCTGACCTTTCCAGCGCAAAGGAGGCGTTTCTCTTCTTCCGCTGGTACCGCCCCGAATACTGTCGGACGACATGACCTAATCAGCTGGATTTTTATTTCCTGCACTATAGTATATCTATGTCGTCGTGAAGCTCTTACATCTCATTATTTCATCGTCTGCGTTATTTGCTGTCACCAATGCACAAAGGTCTAAACATTTTCCGCAGAATCTTTCTCTCGAATACTTCAAGGTGCGCCTCATCGAATGATGTCATCGTCCAAGCTTCTGCACCATATAGTAGGACGGACGCCGAAGACGAATCATCCTTTTTCAACACAATGCGAACTCTCATGTACAGGGTTGGATTGAAAAGTAATGTAAAGACGCGGAGCGTCTGTCAAGCGATCAACCGAATCGGCTGGTGGGGGAAAATGATCGTTGGACCTTCCCCTTCCACCAGAAACCGGTCCCAGTTCGCTGGCAACAGCGGTGCAGTCAACATCGCACCACGCGTGAAAGCTGTTTTAAAAGTGTGTTAGGATTTTGCAGTGGCGAAAATGCAGCGATCGTTGGAGCAACGTTACTCGATCAAATTTTGCGTAAAGCTAAACAAAACGAGTACCGAAACCATTGGGCTACTCAAGGAGTCTTACGGGGACCAATCTCTGTCCAGTGCCCAGGTAAAATGGTGGCACATGTCGTTCAAGGAAGGCCGGGAGGACGTCGAAGACGAACAGCGATCTGGAAGGCCTTCGATGACGCAAACAGACGAAGATGTGAACCGAACTTCTCCCCTCCGGACTTCTTCTTGTTCCCGCGCCTGAAAAGAAAACTGAAGGGGAGGCGTTTCGACTCCATCGAGGCGATCCAAAAAACTGTGACAGCCGAATTGAACGCGATTCCGGCGGATGAGCTTAAAAAATGTTTCCTGCAGTGGAAGGATCGCTACCAGCGGTGTATTGACGCTCAAGGGTCCTATTTTGAAGAATATAGTTGTATAAGCCAAAAGGTTTAATAAAATTGCTTAAAAAAATAAGGCTCTTTACTTTTCAATCAAACCCCGTATCTCACACACTCTCTCAAGAGAGTTTTTGAGCACTCAAAAGATCAAATTAATGGGTGATCCATCTTAGGCTCTGATTTTTTGCCTAATATTTTTTTTGTTCCCGAACATCAAAAATAAAATGCGAGATCAAGGTTTTTCAACGCCTGAATCAGCTGTTGAATCCTTTAAATAGCTTGTTTTGAAAATTTCTGCAAGCGAATGCAGAATTGTATTGACTAAACCAATAAAGCCATTTTCAACATTGTAAATATAAAAGGCAACCATCGTATTCGTTCGTAGTATAGTAGTGTTCACATATGCCCGATCTGTATCGACTCAAACTTATTACTTGAGGACTTTTACAAAAGTTCAGTCGTTCTACATAAATTGTTTTGCAAAACATTACGTAGAGTGATTGAAAAAAGTGAATTGATTAAAAAGTAAATTGATTGAAAAGCAATTTAATGTTTTGTAATAAATAAAACTAAAACATTTTCGCCATTGATTGTGACAATAATGTATTTCAGCGGGGTATAATTTCTTACGCCAAATCGCGAAGCCAAGTATACCAGGCATAAGAAGCTGAAGGGTTTCCCATCACCGAAGTTATGCAAATCTTTAGGAGTCTCTTATTTATTTGTTTTTCACTTTTACATATTTTACTGGTATCTTTTTGCTATTTTCGATGCAGCCGCCTTCGATGTTTATCAGCAAGTCGCAATCTTTGCCATCTTGCAACCAAACAAAGGATCGGGGTAAAAGCACAGCAGCAAAACTTTGGCAAAGGAATTCTTTTCAAGAGATTTATAATGATTTTGTTGTAGCCGAAAAATGCCAACAATTCTATTGGGTAGACTAAAAAGTCCGGTAACAAATATAAGCAAAATTAAAAAATTTGAACAGTGTGCGTTTACATGAAATACTCGTAAATTTTATTAGGCTAAATATGTGGCATTTAGATTAAAGATCTATTGTAATTTTTAGGGAAGACCCATATTACTCAATTCTAGAACATCTGATTTTTCTGGGAGGAAAACTGATTCAAGTGCATTTCACAAGCCTCTATTGAGCTCAACTTTATTCCGTAGACAGAACACTCATAGGGAATGAAACAATCATCAAAAAGTATCGAGCTTGAGGTTGCAAGTTCCGGACTAAATATAGGATTAATTCGTTAAAATTTCAGTCAAGATCTCTAGGTTTTCACCGCTTCGGAAAATATACTGTACCATCAGCACCTATTATAGTGTAACACTACCAGCTCCAATCAATAATTAAAACAACTTTTGATGGCATTAGATGCCGTGTGCTGCACAAGGGAGACAAACGAAGTTCGAAGCGGAGTTCACCAGGCATGTATTCTATCGCCCGTGTTATTCCTTTTAGTAATAGGAGACATCGTCGAAACAGCCTAAGCCCTCTTTACAACTACGGTCTTAAATGGCTGATGACTAGCACGCTACAACACATCGATTATGCTGACGACATATTTATGTATGCCCCCTGGCACATAACCTAACCGAACTTAAGGAAATGGGTTTCGCACTTCATATCGAATCTGTGTCTGCCTGCCTTAAAATCAATTTTGACAATACGAACGTGATGAGTGTGGCAAATAAGATGGGAGGGTGCGTGGAGATTGCAGGTAACCCTATCGAAACAGTGGATGCATTTACTTACCTCGGCAGCAAAGTTGCCCCGGGCGGTGGCACGGATGTAGACATACGCTCCCGCATCGAAAAAGCCAGAGGGGCATTCGGGATGTTGTATCCTGTATGGCGAAGCCACAATCCGAATTCCAGTTTAAAGTTTAGGCTCTTCAAGTTGGATGTGCTTTCGGTACTGCTGTACAGTGTAACCAGCCGATTACCAGTTTTTACCAACCGCTGTCTAAAGATTATATTCCGAATTTTCCGGTTAAAAATAATGCCAAACAAGGAATTGCTCGAAAAAGCAGATATGGATCCGCTACATTTGAATCAGAAGACAGAAATGAAAGTGGATTGGTCACAATTTGCGCTAAGAAGACGGTAATATAGCGAAGTAGGCAATGGAGTGGAACCCACTCACAGCGAAAGGAAGACCGCCACGCAGGCCAAGGGAAACCTGGAATAGAACTGTGGATCACGAGACGGCTCAACTGGGGTTAAGCTGGAAGCAGGTGAAGACGTTATCCAGTAATCGGATGGGTTTAGGTGTTGTTGGTACCCCATTTCCCGCTAGGGATTCAAGCAAATCATTACTTTCTGAAATGACTCGAATTTGCTTTAAACGAATTTCGCAAATGGAAATTAGCTGCATTACATTTTTTTATAAATTTATGCGGCACTAACATATCGGCGGCAGCAGTTCAGAATTCTGAGAACGTTGGTTCGAAACTCGGTGAAACAACAAAATGAAGAAAATTCATTTTCTAATAGCGGTCGCTTCTCGGCAGGCAATGACAAACCTCCGAGTGTATTTCTGACATGAAAAAGCTCCTCATAAAAAATATCTGCAGTTCGGAGTCGGCTTAAAAAAATGCAGGTCCCTCCATTTGTGGAACAACGTCAAGACGCACGCCACAAATAGGAGGAGGAGCTCGGCAAGAACTCAAAAAGGGTGTAAGCGCCAGTTATATTTATACACATATATATAACATATCGCCCTTTTTTTCGCCAGATTTTTCAAATAATTCAGAATTATTAGATGACGGTTCTTTAATTTCAGCAGTGTCCAGGTGTCGATTTTCTTCAATTCTTTCTATGATTAATTTGCAATTTATCAATGATTGGGTAGCCAGCGCGAGGTTTATTTTTATCCTTGAAATTTATTTAAACATTTTCCCATACACCTCTTTAAGTCCGTAAACATCACAAAATGGTTTTGATAGGAAAAGAAAAGGGAAATAAATTGTGACGAAAACTTTAAAAATGTGCAAAATCGGACGTTAAAATGTAGAAAGATTTTCCTTAACTCTAGACTTTTAACACTTCTTCGTCGAATGGACGACACGACTTTTCGAGTTTAAGTTGACCATAAAAAGAGTTCACTATAAAAATGAGAATATGTAGTAAAAATAATAAGTAATAATAACTCAGTTTGTTTTTTAAATTTAATTTAATTGTAAATCGAATCACTTTCCAAATGCGGCATTGTGTTCCAAAGGAGATCTCCATTACGAAAGATATGCATTCAAGTTTAAAACTGTATGGGAACACAGGCGTTTAGAAAGCAAACTTTTTTGATCACCCAATATATATCGAAAACCAACCACAGTTGCAAATGAAGTTAAAAAAAATCAAAAATAAACAACTGTGTACATAGTCAAAAACAAAAAAAAAATTAAATTCTCACCTTAAATTTCAAAATCCCACAAAATTCAGCAATGAATGCAGTGGGTTTTGAATGTCACTTATCGCTTCGCAGTGCAAGTGCGAAATATTTCGAGCATTCGCGACTGATCACGATTGAATTGAATGACCAAATCGAAAGTGGCATTCGAGATTAAGTAGGCGATCCAAGTGGAAGTCGCAGATAAAAGAAGCCACTGTGTTTGTGACAATATATAATTCCATATAGGCATATACATATATACATATACATTTACACATATCCATAGATACACATATGTGTATGTACAAGCATGTATGTATGTACTAGGAGCAGTACCACAACTTTTCGGCGTACGTGGCCCGGTTGGTTGGCGGCTGCGTGCAATTCTGGTATTGATGGTATTTTGCTGTGTCCCAAACATGACAGAAGGAAAAAAAACCTAAACAAAGAGATTTAAAATTCGAACATTTTCACTACATTTAGTGGTTATAACGGGTGAAGAAAAAAAAACTGAGACTTTTGTTAAATTACTTTAATTTTAAAGCTAACGCATCGAAACAGTAGACGTAAGTTTTTGTTATTGGGTTGAACACTAACCATTGAGGGTAACTGTAAGGCGGATGAGTTAGCTAGACTAGGACTAAGGCTTCAAATTATTCAAGACAAAGTTGATATACCTATGCCCTTGGCACCACGTAAGCTGCAAATAGATAGATATACCTATTGCCGCTGGAAACAGTTACATACCTGTGGCATTATTAGACAGACATGGCCAAAATGGAATATAGTCTAATTAAATTTAGTAGGAAAGACAGAAGAATATTAGTAGGAGTCCTATCTGGGCACTGTTTTATAGGAAGGCATGCCAGTAGAATTGGGGCATCATACTATGACTGTGAAGAAAAAAAAATTGAATTTGCGCGGGATCACTTTTTTCAGGACAGCAACCCGGATGTTACATACATAAAATTAGCTTGACTTATAAAATTTATTGGCCAAATGACAGTCCAGAGTGTTTTTTACAAGCGCGAGGAAGCATTTTGCCGAGAGTAAACGCGAATGAAGAAAATCAGTAATGGATTTCAAACGGAGTAGTGTGATTGCATTATATTTGGCAGGAAAATCCCAAACAGCGATTACTCGTGAGCTCGATCACCTTAAAGTAAATAAGGTTTTTGTTTATCGCATCATTAATCGTTACGAGGTGGTCATCAAAAGCCTCCAATGTCACGTGAAATGGTACAAAAAGTGAATAAGGGACTTGAGCGAAATCCCCGACTAAGTGCCAATCAAAGGTCGATAGAACTAAAAATATATCTAACCGTATCATGCGCCGCATACTGAAAAATGATCTCAAAGTCGAGCCTTACAAGATCCAAAAGGCGCATGATCTCACACCAAAGCCGCAACAAGTCAGACTTGAAGAGGGGAGGAGTTGATTCGTTTAGCCGAAAAAGGTAAATTTCCGAACATTGTGTTTCCTGACGAGAAAATTTTTCAAATTAAGTAATTCGTAAACTCCCAAAAACGAAAGGGTTTATTTGACCGACCGTTCATACGAGAATTTGTGTCATCGATTGGCCACCAGGAGGCAGGTAATGGTTTGGGCCGCTGCAACCGCAGATGGGCGTTCTCCAATAGTCAAGGTAAAAGCGAAAAATTATCGGGAAACTATTCTGGAGGTGTGAAATGGTGCACACAAAGCTTGAGTGAACCAAGAATGGCTAAAAACAACGTTCCGAACTTCATCACGTTCACACAATGGATCTCAAATTCAGCAGACGCGAATCCTATGAATTATTCTATTTGAGCCATTTTGGAAACAAGGTCCGAACTAAAAGATTCACCAGTCACGAGGCGCTGAAAAAAGCCATTGTCCGCGAGTAGGCCAAAATACCTGTTAGTCACATTCAGGCAGTTTCCGATTCGTTTCTGAATCGTCTCAAGGCCATAGTCAAGACAAAAGGTGGTAATATCGAGCAAAAATAAATAAATTTTTAATTTTGTATTATTTTCACACATTTTTTACTTTGAATTGAATACAAGTAATTTTCCAGAAAAAAAAACTTTTTCTATCATTTTGGTGTTGCATGTACGGAGAAACTACGCACTACTGAAAGCTCTATTGAGCGCAAATTTATACAACACAAATGTGGAGCAAGTGAAATGCTGAGTTCAGTAATGATACAACTAATTGTAGCTTAGCTGCCAAATATATAATTTTTCCCAGTTCATCACCTTTTATCTCACTCCACCTCAATATTTTCCCTTCATCACGACTTCACTCTCTCCAGCTTTGTATTTTTACAGCCTTTTGCATTTATGTTTTATGCAACAATGGCAAAATATCGTCAAACTTTTAATGGATATTCTTCTGTTTTATCGACCAACCCTATGGTTGGTGACAATGAAGTGACAATCACATACATGCATTTTGTCAATTTCCCATTCTACTGTGTGTCAGTTATGTCAGTGTTGCAGAATTCCAGAATTGTAGCGGCGGTTGTTGGTTGTTAGTGACTAAATAGTGACTGCCGTGCGACATGTTCTGCGCTTATTGCCAGATTAATGGCCTCTGATAAGAGAATGTGTAAATTTCTACCAACTTGTCGTAATGCTATTTTTTGTCAGACATACTCGTGTGTAAAGGTTATACAATTTGTTGCATGCAGCAAACCTGTTCGCAATTCGGTTGCATTGGTGCTGCGTCTCAGCTGCTGCCTCGGGTAGGCAACAAGGTGCCAATTAGCGAATTGTTGGTGTGTTATTAAATTAATAATAAGCTGCGCCGACTTTTATAAAAGCTGTAACAGTGACAGCGCAACAATTGAAGCCAGCAGTGCGTTCATAAAACAATTGATGCTCCACGCGTTACAAATGTTCATTGAATGCGACTTAATTGCTTTTTAACACGCGGCAAATTGATGCCCGCCACTGGGGCCAGTGTAAGTGGAGGCAAAGAAAAAATTGGTCTATAGTTCGGTTTTAAGTTTTTATTTGATAAATGGGGATGCCTATATACTAAAAAACATTTCAAGTGTGAGTAAAGTCTTTGTGGAAACTGTACAAATGTACAGCAATATTTGGAAATTGGAAAGGCATTGGAAAGGTACTTGCCGCCATATACAAGTATATGAAATTTGCATTTACAAATCGCCATTGTTGTAATTTTAGTATTATCCTTTGTAGCCGTCAAAGCCCCGGTTAGCAAAAGTGTTAGTTCAACCCACAAGCGAGCTTGGCGGGCTGAGAGAGGCTGCATATCGACAAAACTCATGCTACCCGTCATGTCTGACCGACTGTCGCAGTTTCTCCTGTCATTAAGGGGTTAGATACGTCCAGCAGCGCCAAAAATGCGGAGATCAGGTAGTGGAAAGATATATACTAACTACATTAATCGGAAGAGACGGATTAACTTCGCACGGAAGTTCTTGAATAAAAAAAATCGTTTCTGGGAAAAGGTTATTTTTAGTTATGAACGTAAATTTAACTTGAAAATGGCAGACGCTCGTATTGGAGAGAAGCGAACACTAGTTTAAATCGACACAATCTCATACCCACATTTAGGCATGACATTTCATCGGTGACTTGGGGTTGTTTTTGTGCCTCTGGCGTGGGGAGATGGAATAACGGACTCAAGACAATATATTGGTATATGGAAACATTGATCTCCCCGAGGGTGTTGAAAATTTGGGATCGGGCCACAATTTTATCTTTAAACAAGATTACGATCCCAAGCATAGCGCGTTGGATACCCGCCTCTGGATACTATATATAATATTTGCCAAAAATATTTAAAAACACCACCCCAAAGACTTGATTTGAAGCCTATAGTGAATTTGTGGTCAATTTTTAAAAATCCTTTAGAAATTATGATAAAAAGAACATTCAGGATCTAAATACAAAGAATTTTAATTGTAGAATGGGCAAGAATATCTCCTAATCTACGGCAAAATTTGTGAAATCCATGCCACGTCACTTTAAAGCTGTTATAAAACGGAAAGGATATCCTTCCTAATATTAAAATATTATTTCTTAATCATTTAAGCAGTACGAGCAGCAGTACGACCTCTGTGGAGGGCCATCCTCAGGGAGAGGTCCTCTTCCCTCTCCTCTGGATTGAACTCCTTGCTGCTGACTCTAGCGAGAGAGGCTTGTTACGTCACTGCTTACGCTGACGATTTTGCAATTTCGATAAAAAGCAAGCAATTCAACACGCTTATGGAGATTCTGCGCCTTAACATTGCCATGGCTATTTGTGTGGCGGCCATCAACTCAAAGGACAAGTTATATGAAACTGCTGATCAAAGTCCAAAGAACTGCGTTTCTATGCATCGCCGGCGCTTTAAGGACTACCCCAAATATTTGCGCTCGCGGTGCTACTCAACTTGCCTGCGCTAATATGGTAGGAGAAAACGTGGCCTCCGCTTCAGCACTTACACTTACTAGTATGGTGCAATGGAAGACCAAACGGTTCGGCCACGCTTCTACACAACATACTATGGGTAGTTATAATCAAGAAATCGACTACTCTTTCCCTAAACTCACCTTAAACAGGCTTTTCAAGACTAGCATTCCGTCAAGAAGAGAGTGGCAAACTCAAGAACCATGGAGAAGAGGGGAAATACATTTTTAGACGGATGGATCCAAGCTAGAAAATAAAGTAGGTTGGGAGTTTTTTTTCAAAAGAATTGGGACTACAATTATCTGTCCGACTTTCGGATTACCGTAGCGTCTACCAGACAGAAGTCTTAGCCATAAAGGAGGTAATTGTGCACCTTAATACACAAGCCGTAACAAGAACTACGTTAAATATCTTCTCAGACAGCTAGGCGGCCATCAAATCAGTGGAGGAGTTATACTAAGATCGAAGGTTCCTTAGAAATACCTGACAGCATCTTTAATGTCAGTCTTATAAGGGTTTCGGGACATTGAAATATTGATGGAAACTGCAAGCTCGATGAGCTAGCCAGAATCTACTATTCTACTAATCTTCCACTTCTTGAAAACAGAGGCAACATTGGAATCCCTATGTCAACTTGCAGATTAAGGATAAAAAATAATATTCTCCAAGAGGCCAATAGGTCATGGAGAGAAGAAAATACGTATGTTACAGCCAGGTTAATTTGGCCGCAATTAGAAAATAGAAGATCAAGAGAGTTGCTTAACCTCTCAAGAGAGAACATCTCGAAGGGAGTGACTTGCCTCACCGGTCATTGGCTGTTAGGCAGGCACTCTTCTGGGCTAGGAGTACTTTCTTATGAATACTGCAGAAGTTGTAGACTTCTCATGGATACTGTAGAAGTTGTATATACCAAGAAGAGAAACAACAGTGGAACACTTCCTCTGTAATTGTCCCGCATTAGCTAGGAGTAGAGCAAGGTTGTTAGAAAAACACTCTTTTGACTCTTATACGGAACTACCCAGTGTTGTCATAAAACCTACGCTTTATAAGGGCGTCTAAATGGTTCCATGGTAAATAAACACTGAGGTTCTCGTGTAACATAGTGGTACCACAATGGACCTACTTATGTAAGCAGATCGAATATGAATTTTGCATATTTTAAATAGTGATATTTAGTTTTTACAGCAACAATAATATCAGTAAACAATTTTTTTGTTTAGTAATAAAAACCGTTAGATTTTTACATAAACTACAATATGTTTTTATTTCTTTTAATTATGTGTGGACGAATTATACTATTACTATACAAGTAGTTAAATCTGGGGTGTACGAATATGGATTTTGCATACTGTATGTATGACGAACGAACGCTAAATTTGTATGTGGCTGAAAATCATACGGGTAACATCAAATTTGTATTGCTTTTTGTTTAAGCCAAGCAAACAATTCAGGTAATTGCAATGCGAACAAGCAGTGAACATAATCGAGTGTACAAATCAGCCACAATCGAATATGCCCGCGACGATGGCTCAGCTGCTCTTGAAAGTACACCCGCCACAGCAGCGTGGCAAACAAACAAATGGGCTTCAATATTCAAACATTCACGCATACATGCACATATAATATCTGAAGTGTTTACATACAGAACAAAAATACGAAATTGTAATTGCAACAATGAAAACAAAAAAGCTCAAGCGGCGACATTTGTCCGCTGCGAACTCTGGCGTATTCGGCGACATTTGTAAAACAACGAAACAAGTTTGTTGAACATAAATGCGACAAAATTTGCGCGCAGTTTGTCATTTTTCAGCGACGGGCAGGCAGGGCAGAAGAGGCGGATAGAGGGCGACTCTAAGTAGACAATGTAATATGGCGCGCGGCAAGCGAATGGTGGTTGCTGAACGAATGAGTGAGTGCATGCGGGCGGCGGTCAGAACAACAATTGCAGCTGCCCGTTTGTTGATATGTCGAATGTTGCACGCAAATCCAGTCAAGAGCGAAACGCGAACAATGGAAATGTGCGCAGAAAACAAAAACAAAAAATAGAGAAGTAGAAGAGAAAGATTTTGAGGAATGTCACTTGCTTGCCGCAAATGCGCTTGTGCAATAAATCAGTGCGGCATCTTATAAATACATCAACGCCGGAGCAGCAGATTTATTCGCACATGATTATGCCGTTGTTGGATTTGAAGTGCTGTGCCACGCACGCACACCCTCACGCTCAATTCACATACGGTTAATAGCAATTGAATTTATGATTGCGCATCGTCTGACGTTGATGCTTGCACCCCACCCACCAATTTGGCCTGTCAGCTGAGAACCAACAAGTCGAGTGCGGCAAGCAAAGCTGTTGTCAGAGTCAGCGAAGCATGCAGCGCGGTGGCGCCATACATAGCCTCAGCCACAATTGCATCTCAACGAAGCTGCTGCTGCTGCTGGTGGCGTGAATTCATAAAACTCACACTTGCCACACACACGCCACAATCGTTCACATTAAAACTTGTGTATATTTGTAATTTGGTAGTTGTTGCACGGTGCTGATTGGAGCTCATCACTCAACAGATGTTGTCGCTGCTTTGCAATCTTTGTGCGCATTTTGTTGGTGCCCATTTGTGTAGCAGATCATAATTTTTACAACAACAGCAAAAATAACAAACGAGGAAGTCGCATAGTAGCAACAATATGACTGCAGCTAATTAAGTCATCCAATCGTTGAAGGCTATGTTGTTGTTGTTGGCAGTGCTCGGTGTAACTGTTGCGCAAGACTTAATTTAATTAGGTTTTGCAATAAGCTCGCAATACCAAACGCTTTGTATGCAGTTAAAAAAAAAAATAATTAAATAAATACAGCAAATTTTTCATGCTGCAATAAGTAAGAATTTTATCTCATTCGAGGAGCTCTATTTACCAATGGAATGCAGAAAATGTCTAACACTGCTTACGTGGTAAAGTGTATGGAAATGTGTGTGTAAGAAGGTGGGCAATATAGGTGAGCAGTGCACATGATAATATGAAGTGGCGCAAAATTGATCACCCTATCGGAAGATTTATCATTTCTGCAAATGGGGCATCGTACGTCAATCGTATTTGACACTTGTGAACTAGACAGCTGGAGGCAAACAGGCAAGCAATTGAAAATAAAGGTCAAATAAAGATTCCAAATCTCTCAAAATCATTTTTTTTTATTCAATAGAAACGTTATTAACAAAAATCGGATTATTAATTTTGCACCACCTTGTAAAGACATTAAAAACATTACGAAATACCGGTTAATATCGGCTTGGGGAAAACTAAATCCATTATTTTCTCGGTGGATGGCTGTAGTGATCGATATCTCGTAAAGTATCGATTAAAGAATTTTAAGTTTATGCTCGTTGTTTTTGTTTATTCTATTCAGTTGCGAGTTACAGGGTGTTAACAATGAACGTCAACAAAGAAAAAATTCGCTATATTTTATAGTTTTTCTTTGATAAAGGCGAAAATGCAAGCCAGGCCACTGAAATTGTGAATAGTGTTCATGGTGCCGATATGTAACTCTTCTAATTACGAGCAACTTTGGTTTCGACAATTCCGTACAGACATTTTGGATGTTAAAGAAAATGTCGATAATGTTGAAAATGTCAAAAATGTTGATAAATCACAGATAAATTGAAGTTAATCATCAAATTAGTAGTCGCAGCATCGCCCATGATTTAAAGATCGACTATAACATGACAACGTGGATCCAAGAGCAGGCTTCAGAAGAAGTAGTCTACTGTTCCCTACTTCTAGATTCCCGTCGGCAAAGAACGCACCCATTTTAAATGCAACTGCAAGCGGATCAGCCCGCACTGCGTTCTGAAATACCATAGCTGATAGCCCCGCAAAGGGCAACTGACGCACTAACATCAGCATTCGCAGTAAGGATGCCTCCAGTACCAGCTTTGGAGGGCTACAACCAGCGCAGTATACGCCTAGCAGTAATCTTGCAGCGGCAAAACAGCTCGTTCCTCCCACTCCAGCAGATGTCAATACAGTAACTATCGCCACAAATGTCTCCTCGGCTTGAGCTTAAGGGGGTAGTATGGTTAATTCGGTGTAAAACAAGCATATTTTTCGAAATGTTTTTTTGTCGACACAGTTGATTTATTCAAAATTTTAAAATTACTTCATTATAAAGTCATATTTAAAGAATATTGTGTGAAATTTTCATTGATTTTTATGAAGAAATGAGTTGGTGGCAGCGAATCTTCGCGGACGTCTCATAAAAAAGTTTTATTGCGGTGTCCCTCAGAACTCATTACTGGATCAACTAAAATCAAAAAACCAAATTGATTTCATCAGCTAATAAAGTTTCGCAGGTAACAACGTCGAATTTTTTTTTTTTTTTTTTTTTTAATTTTTTAAAGCGCTTTGAAGTCAAAACACCGATTTTTCATAAAAAAAACTTGAAAACTTTGTTGTTTTAAAATATGACAAAATTTAAAAAAAAAAACTCGACGTTGTTACCTGCGAAACTTTATTAGCTGATGAAATCAATTTGGTTTTTTGATTTTAGTTGATCCAGTAATGAGTTCTGAGGGACACCGCAATAAAACTTTTTTATGAGACGTCCGCGAAGATTCGCTGCCACCAACTCATTTCTTCATAAAAATCAATGAAAATTTCACACAATATTCTTTAAATATGACTTTATAATGAAGTAATTTTAAAATTTTGAATAAATCAACTGTGTCGACAAAAAAAATTTCGAAAAATATGCTTGTTTTACACCGAATTAACCATACTACCCCCTTAATAAAAAAGAGGATGATTCCTTCATCTGATCCATTTGACTATAAAGCATAGTACTAAGTTCGCGTTTCACGTGAAATGGCTGTCATAATACATAAAATTGCATTGCCGTGAAATTTCGTATGTATCTCACGGCAAAGTAGTACTCAGTTCACGCCGTGAAAATACCGCGCAACATGTTGCCAGCAACATTGTTTCACACCTATTGTCATTTGCAATTGAGCAAAAAGTGCAGCTCGTTTGTGAATGAAGGCGTGAGGACGAATACTCCGAAGATATGACATTTTTAAGCGAAAGGTCTTCGCAAAGAGTGTAAGTAAATCTTCTTTATATGCTTTTGTGTCGATAATTAATTTAATTTGTTTAAAAACACTTTCTTTACGAAAATTTGCCAATTGCTTCTGAAGCGATGCCATAAATTTGACATTGCTTCTCATTGGCCAATCAATGTTGCTAGCAACTTTTGACGGTAAGGCAAATTCATGTTGCAGGCGATATTCCACAGCTGTGAGATTAGTTCTAATCCTCAATTCTAAATTTCCACCCGGCGCATGGACTAAAGCGCATAAAATACCAGATCCCATAAAAAATAAATATTGTTTACCTACAAAAAGGTCAGCCATATGCTTACAGACCAAATGCTTTCGTTATGAATAATTTTTGCTGACTAAAATTTCTCCAGCACAAAATGAGTGTCACTCGTGTATCAAACTGTCTCACTCTCTCAATTTTTGAGCGATGGTTAATTTTATGGCGTCAAAATTAGGAAATAAATAAATTGCAAAAATTAGGAAATAAATATTACAAATTTGTATTTTACCGTACACGACGACTATGACTTCAATGCTTTTTGTTGTTTTAGATAAATCGGTAGGAATTTAGGAATTTAATTTTATAGAAAAACGGTAATACTTACATACTAGCACACAGCAACATTTCGTTTCGAAGTTTTCATTTTCCAATCCAAAGATCCAGAGCGCATTTGTAAAACAAAAATCAAAATAGATTTGAATTATTATTTAATATTAATTAAGTATAAATATAAAAAAATAGTTGAATAAAAATTCAAACTTAGGATGTATGAAGCGGAAAATTGACAGAGGGCCAGATGTATATTACATAATTGTTATTTAATAGGCCATCGGTAATTGGTTATCATAAAGGGTCTTTCAAACTACGCGCATAGATGTAGCCTCAAAATAAAACATATACACATTTAGATTCTTTCACGTTTCACTATTTTTGACGTGATAACGTCTTATAATTCGATTTAACAGGCTGCACGCACGAAAAAATGTGTCGTTACCTTGCTCTTTAGTGTTACCTTGCTCATATGTAGTTACCTTGCTCATTAGTGTTACCTTGCTCTTTAGTGTTACCTTGCTCTTTAGTGTTACCTTGCTCATATGTAGTTACCTTGCTCTTTAGTGTTACCTTGCTCATTAGTGTTACCTTGCTCATTAGTGTTACCTTGCTCTTTAGTGTTACCTTGCTCATTAGTGTTACCTTGCTCTTTAGTGTTACCTTGCTCTTTAGTGTTACCTTGCTCATTAGTGTTACCTTGCTCATATGTAGTTACCTTGCTCTTTGCCGTTACCTTGCTCATTTGTCGTTACCTTGCTCATTGCATTGCATGAACTGCAAGCGAAAGCGCGGAACGAACGACAAAGCAAACAAAGCAAACGAACGGCAACGTTCGACATCTTGCTCTCTCCTACTTAAGTGAGCGTATATATGTATGTATATGCGCATATGTACATATATAAATTCACGTATTTGTATTTGCATATGCCTTCTTATTGATTATTATTAATTTGATTCACTTGAAGAATTTAAAATAAAACCAAGTTTGTTAATAATACCTGTTGTTTTAATGTTATAATTATTAATTTTTTGACGTGATAACGTCTTATAATTCGATTTAACAGGCTGCACGCACGAAAAAATGTGTCGTTACCTTGCTCATATGTAGTTACCTTGCTCATTAGTGTTACCTTGCTCTTTAGTGTTACCTTGCTCATTAGTGTTACCTTGCTCATATTAGTGTTACCTTGCTCATATGTAGTTACCTTGCTCATTGCATTGAATGAACTGCAAGCGAAAGCGCGGAAGGAACGACAAAGCAAACAAAGCAAACGAACGGCAACGTTCGACATCTTGCTCTCTCCTACTTAAGTGAGCGTATATATGTATGTATATGCGCATATGTACATATATAAATTCACGTATTTGTATTGGCATATGCCTTTTTATTATATATGAAGGAAAAAATTTATTTTAATATTTACCATATACCTTATAAGATATGTTGTCTATACTAATATTATAAAGAGGAAAACTTTGTTTGTTTGTAATGAATAGGCTCAAAACTACTGAACCGATTTTAAAAATTCTTTCACCATTCGAAAGCTACATCATCCACGAGTAACATGGATTATATTTTATTTTGGAAATAGGGCTCGAGATATAGGTCAAAACGTGGACCCGGGTAACCTTCGGATGTGTATGTACAATATGGGTATCAAATGGAAGCTGTTGGTGAATGCTTTAGTCCAGAGTATTTTTCATGCCGCTCCGTGACTAGGGTCTCGAGATAGAGACCAAAACGTGGACCCTAGAATGTGTTTGTACAATATGGATATCAAATTGAAGCTGTTGGTGAATGCTTTAGTACAGAGTATTTTTCATGCCGCTCCGTGACTGGGGTCTCGAGATATAGAACAAAACGTGGACCCGGGTAACCTTTGGTTGTGTATGTACAATATGGGTATCAAATGAAAGCTGTTGATAAGTGCTTTAATACGGGGTAATTTTCATACCTATTGATGACTAGGGTCTGGAAATATATGCCAAAACGTGGACCCGCCGTGTCTTTGAACCGAATTAAACCAAACTTACACACATTGTTAAGGAGGTATTGAAGATGGTTTCCGTATAGTTTGGATACCTATTGGTAGATAGGGTCTCGAGATATAGGTCAAAACGTGGACCCGGGTAACCTTCGGATGTGTATGTACAATATGGGTATCAAATGGAAGCTGTTGGTGAATGCTTTAGTTCAGAGTATTTCCATCCGCTCCGTGACTAGGGTCTCGAGATAGAGACCAAAACGTGGACCCTAGAATGTGTTTGTACAATATGGATATCAAATGAAAGCTGTTGATAAGTGCTTTAATACGGGGTAATTTTCATACCTATTGATGACTAGGGTCTCGAAATATATGCCAAAACGTGGACCCGCCGTGTCTTTGAACCGAATTAAACCAAACTTACACACATTGTTAAGTAGGTATTGAAGATGATTTCCGTATAGTTTGAATACCTATTGGTAGATAGGGTCTCGAGATATAGGTCAAAACGTGGACCCGGGTAACCTTCGGACGTGTATGTACAATATGGGTATTAAATGAAAGCTGTTGGTGAATGCTTTATGATATGTTATGTTATGTTATGATATGTTATGTTATGTTATGTTATGTTATGTTATGTTATGTTATGTTATGTTATGTTATGTTGTGTTGTGTTGTGTTGTGTTGTGTTGTGTTGTGTTGTGTTGTGTTGTGTTGTGTTGTGTTGTGTTGTGTTGTGTTGTGTTGTGTTGTGTTGTGTTGTGTTGTGTTGTGTTGTGTTGTGTTGTGTTGTGTTGTGTTGTGTTGTGTTGTGTTGTGTTGTGTTGTGTTGTGTTGTGTTGTGTTGTGTTGTGTTGTGTTGTGTTGTGTTGTGTTATGTTATGTTATGTTATGTTAATGTTAACTCATTCTCTATATCCATACAAAATATCTATCAAACAAATAAAATTAAAATTTTCTTTTGAAAAATGCAACCATTCAATCAGTATTTTCTTATGACGTTATCACGTTAAACTATCGTCAGTAAACCGACTTTACAGACAACCTCTTTTTATTCAAAATACGGCTTTTAACAATTATATGTGAGAAATAACATCATTTAAATGTTCACGCCTACAAATCGCTAAACAGTTGCTTTACGAATCTAATCTAATTGTTGTCAACGTCGAGCTATCGATGTTGATAGTCGTTCAGCAACACTTCAGTATTGCGCTACAGTAGGACTATTCGCAACATAACTCCAGTTTCTAGTCTGCCAGTACTTTTTCTATCCTCGACAGAATCAGTTTCTTGAAATTTTTTCAGTAAACTTTGAATTGTCAACTCATTCGTACGAATTTTGCGCTTTGTTGTTTTTAAAGATCGACCATGTTCATAAGAAGTTTCAATAATTTTAACGCGTTGTTCTCGTACATCTGTCTACTTGACAAATATAATATGAAAGATGACATAAGAAAATGGTACCGTTTAGGATTTATTCACTACTGACATCTAGGCGACACTTTTAAAGACCGTTTATTATTAAACGCATTTTTTGTCAAAGAAGCCAGTAATAATAAGAATACTAGAAAATGAGAATTGTTTGGAGAGAAAATTATTTTCTTATAACATGAAAATGGGGGTCAAAGAGTGTATTCGGTTGGTAGACTTATGAAGCATGAGAAAAATGCCTTGGCTCTTGTTACGAGATCTAGTACGAGCACGGATTGGACATTATGGTTGCGATGAATTTTTCCCAATAAATACAATACAGTTATGATGTTCACTTTAACAGTTCATTAATGGAAATTAAACAAACAAAAAATTAGCATACCATCAAATGAATGTTAATAAAAATAAAATAACAGGAGGTGGCCATGAGAAAAACGTTAAATCATCTTTGAAGACAATATTTTTTGGTTTAAATTATTTCCTTCTTTTTATATTCATAAAATATGGCATACTTGTATGTACAAAATTCAACTTTCTTGCTTTTGGGTATGACAATAAGTTTCCGCCCTCGTAAAAGAGGTGTCGCTGCTGATACTATTTTTGTGTTCGCGCTAGTAATATACTGGAGATTTGAAGGTGTATATGTAAGGTCTGGATCGCAGTAGTTGACATTCGTTTGAAGCGTAAAGCTCCTTTTTTATCTAACGTCAAAAATGTCAAAAAAAAGATTGCGTTCCTCCCAAAAAAACTGCATTTGCGGGAAGTTATGCTTCATTATTCCCTTTTAAAGAGAAGTGCAGCTGAAACATGTCGTATATTGATCAATATTTACGGTAATCCCGCTTCATTAAATACAACTTGTAAGGAGCGGTTTCGACGCTTCCAAAGTAGCAATTTCGAGGTGAATGATAAAGATTGCAAAGGGGCACCGAAAAGATACTCAACTACAGCAATTATTGGATGAAGACGCATGTCTCACCCTTGATGATATGTCTAAAGAGTTGGATGTTGATAGATCAACCGTCGGTAAACGTTTGCACGCGATGGGAATGGTTCAGAAAGAGGGTAACTGGGTGCCACATCAATTGCAAGAGAGGGATAACGCAGGACGTTTGGTGAAGTGCGAGATGCTACTTGAACGGCAGGAAAGAGAAGGTTTTCTGCATCGCATCGTCACTGGCGATGAAAATAGGATCTATTATGACAACCCTAAGCGTCGAAAAATGTTGGAGCCTGCAGCCTGCCAGGTGAACCAGCTCCATCGACAGCGAAAAAAAATATTCATGCTTCAAAGGTTACGTGCATCTGGTGGGATCAGAACTCCTATTATGAACTTCTTAAACCATCTAAAACCATCACTGGCGATCGTTACTGACTGCAGCTAATGAGTTTGAATCGACCTCTCAAAGAGAATGGGACGGTAGACATGACAAACTGATTTTGCTGCGTGACAATGCCAGACGTTGCTAAATCGGTCCAGAAACATTTAGAGCGACTGAATTGGAAAGTCTTGCCCCAGCCGCCGTATTCCCTAGACATTGCACCTTTGGATTACCATCTGTTCCGATCAATGCAGTCAGCCCTTATTGGAGAGCGGTTCACTTTTTACGAGAGCATCGCAATCTGGCTTAATGAATGGATCAAGTTAAAAGAACTCGCATTTTTCGTCAGAGGAATCCGTATGCCGCCTGAAAGATGGAGTAAAGTGTAGCTTCTAATGGCACATACTTCACATAATATCATTAATTATTCACTTGTTTCAATAATTCGTAACTTTGGCTAAGAAAGGACGGAAACTTATTCCCAAACCCAATAAATAATAAAATAACTATATTTGGACCAGTCTGAATTTTTCGCTCGTGGTTGACCTTTTTTCGGGATAAATTTATATGTGCGTTGTAATTATCTACTAATGCACTTTTGTAAGTAGCTTCCAGTTACGCGAACCTGATAATGCAACAGGTACTACATATTGCAATGTTGCATTTTCATGCATGGCGAGTTGGAGGGGCGATGCAACAATTATCGAGGTACTTTACATTGCCATTACAGGGAATGCGATCCTTTTAACAACATCCTTCACTCAAACGACGAAAAAGAATAACAAGCAGACCGCCACCGATGTGAATGGACGGTTGTTGCCACAAAGTAAAGTTAAGCCAAGTGAGTAGTGCTTGTTGCTGTTGTTGTTGTGGCAGATGTATTTATGGGGTACTTGCAGTAATAAATGTCCTTGCAGCGTATTTAAGCCAAGTTCAAAGCAACAAACAACCTTAAGTTGAATGAAAGTAGACGAGAAGAGTGAAAAAGGAAAATGAGCAGCGTCGGAAATAAATTGCTTTAATGGTGCCAAGTATGATAATGAGGGTCATGCGATATCAAATGCATACGAGCATACCCTGGGATGTGTGTGTGGTTTGTTACCTTTGCGGCATTTTCGCGTCAAGTCACTTGCAACAAGAAGCTACACTAAAAGAGGAGGAGCGCATTGAAGAGTGAGTGGCAAGTAGGGAGCTGTAAGTTGTAAGTGGCAGGCTCCTGCTTTATTTATGCGCTGCGGGAAACGCTTTGTGGTAACTACTTTTCGCGTGAATCGGCGTTGATATCAGCGTTAGTGTTCTTGTTGTTGCTTGGTAGTTGTGGTCGTTTGCGACTGCCAGTTTGATCCAAAGTCGCTCGAAGGCGTTTCCGATCGAAATTTGATATTTGGCTGATAAGAAATGTGCTTGCGGTTATTTGTAGCTGTGCAGCGGTAGATAATTTCGTATCCGTTGTATGAATGGTATATGCACAAAGGTGTTGTGGGCATACAGTTGATGGATGGGATGGGATATTTAAATGCCACGAGTTCTAAAAGGTAATCGCGATTTCATCCACACTTGAGTCCACATATGGAGTCCATTTTGGAGGTATCATATGAAAAATGTAAAATAAAAATATTATATGAACGGCAATCATAACCACCACATTTAGGTATGTACAAATGTGGGTGAGGTACCTTCGGACTTTTTTTTGTGGCGAGGCAATATTTTATTTAAAAACTTCAGTTCTAACATATCTCCCTTGCACGTTTAGCCTAAAAACTTAATCAGCAGTTGCTATTATCTGGTTTCCCGAACCAAAGACTCAAAATAAACTTTTCGGATCTGTGCATCAACTCGAAGTACCCCCTACAATTTTACTCCGAAATGGATAGTCTATATATGCAGGTGTTTCAAATGAGGCTATTAAGCCTGTAAAGAAATAATTTGGCTATTTATTTATAGCAGTTTCTCAAAAACATGATTCTTGGTAGTTGTTACAGTCCGAGAATTCTTTGGATCATAAGTTAACGCAGTGTAGTATCTTACCCAGTTAAGTATCTGCGTTGCACACTCTGTAAAAAGGCCCTCAAGGCGCTTAAAGTAGAAAGGCCCACATTTACCTTGATTGATAAATTCAGATTGGTCTAAAATAAAATTAAAAACCGGAACGACTCTTAGTTTGTTTCGATTCCGTAGACCCCGGATAACTGTCTCAAAAGTAGTGAAAGAAGTTTAAAAGATTGAGAGTATTTTGGAAGCCGCAAAAGATTTTACTCAAACGCGCTAAAAGAGCGTCGATGATCTTCTCAAACTCGGGACTCTCATTCGCTTGTGTGGTGAGTGTTGCCTTAATTAAGATCATATTTGAGTAAGTTTGACTGCCCGATGTTGTACTCTATCTATAACAGTTTGGCGGCCGCCGTAGCCGAATGGTCTTGTGCGTTACTGACAATGGTTCGAAACCTATTATGGGTATGAGACACCGAATGGTAGAAATGGTTGTTTTTAATAGCGGTCCCCTCGGCAGGCAATTGTAAACCTTCGAGTGTATTTCTGACACGGAAAGTTTTTCATAAAAACATTCGGCTATTCCACCCAACATCTAACATTGGATGTAAGCGCCAATTACCGTTACCGTTTAACAATCCTATTGGGTCCTTGATGAGTAAGGTCAGTAGGTAGTTTCACTACATAGTTTGGATCTGCACCATGGCGTCGTCAGAGCCTTGATTGCGGCTTGGCCATACACCCACATTCTCTAAGGATTTTGCATGCCTGTAGGAGAGTAAAGACTACTGTCTGAAAAACACTAGCAGTATTCGGTAATTTCAAGGTAATAGAAAAAATGACTGATTTAGAGAATACCCCTGCTCCGACGCCCAATTCCATTTTGGAGCCGTCAGTGAAGACAGAGGTACTAGCTTTCGTGCAGATTTTCACTTCGTTCCAATCCTGCCTACTTGGAAAGATTGCCCTGGCACGACCCTCAAATTGTAGTTTGTGGACAGAGAGATCTAGATCACGAAGTACAGAGAAGTACGGTGTTAACTACCCAAAGATGCTATCACGTCTCTTCAGAGATTCGTAAAAGTCGATGAGAAGTAAATGCAAAACGACATTCAGGACAGCACTGGGTTAAGTTCTATATGCTCCGGTGATGCAATACATGCAGTCCTTTGCAACTTCCCCAGTTAATAGTGATATTATAGCTCTTCCGAAGAGCTTCTCACGAAGCCCGGTATCGTTAATAACGTTAAAATTGGCAGAACCACTACGTTGTACGCCCAAAGCTCGAGCTATGGCTTGAGCTCCCATTTTTGCCAAACATAGATTTGCACGAGTAGAAAGCTACACTGACCTTATTTATCCGATTTTCCATGTGTGGCACCCAATGGAGTTTGGAATCAAGTATCACTCCAAGATACCTAACTTCCGATGAAAGTAAAAGAACGTGGTTGTTTAAAGGTTTTGGAAGTCTAAAGTGTGGAGGCTTATATTTTCTATCATCAGCTTCGTTTTGTCAGAGTTGACTCTGAGGCCGCAAATGGTAATCCAGCGACTGAGTATAGCCAGTGATCATTCCAAAATATCAGCCATGACTGATGGAAACGGTCACGATACCATTAGGAGCACGTCAATGGCGTATGCTACTACCTCTGTTAGCACTCTTCCAAGTTTAATATGTCTACGGAATCGACGAAAATAAAAATGACACGTAATTAGCTGTTAGGGATCGTCAACATAAACACTATTCACAATTTCAGCGGCCCGGCTTGTATTTTCGCCTCTATCAAAGAATAACTGTAAACTGCACCGAATTTTCTATTTGTTCTCTATTAGATTTCTCTGTCCCCAAACTAATATATATCGATCTCGATTCCTTTATGCTGTTATATATAACCGTTCATAATCATCATTGTTGGCTGGACAACCCTGGTCGGGTCTTCGCCTGCTGTAGCTTTTGCCTACAATTGTCTCGGTTTCGTGCCTGTGTCCTCCATGCCTAAAATCCCAATAAGCCTGCATTGTCGTCTACACCGTCAATCCATCTAAGCGGCAGGCTTCCTCTTTGTCTGTGGCATTTACCGAAGAGTATTTGTTGAGGTGGGTAATCCGTGTTAGCCCGCAATATGTGCCCATCTCAATTTGTTGATCATGATTGGGGTTATCACAGATGGGTGCGCATATATAACCGTTAGGTGAATAGAAATTATAAAACCTTTGTGGGCAAGTGCGTGCGGATATATTATTACCTACTATTATTATTATGAGGGGAATACTACAACATCTTGAGAGATACTGCAACATCTTCAGGCTGACCTCGCCAACATGGGTGACCCTGATGGTATGCCTAAGCAAACTAATGGACGTAACAAGGTCTTCATTAGATGTACCAAGGCCTTCATAGAATCCCAACCAACAACCGTCAAGGCTTAGGCACCACGGAAGCGACGCGCAGTTGTAAAAATTATCATACATAATCGTTTGGCTAGTTGCTTTATAAAATACCAGTGGATTTTTTAAATGGTCTTATTGTATTAAAATATAGCATTGCGGTATTCTATTAATCCACATAAATACAAATTTAGCAAGGAAATTTGTGGCTGCTAAACTTTTTTTCAAAAACATACTCAAGAAGAACAAGAGCGGAGTGGTTCCAATTACAGAATGAGTGACTAACCAACATTCATTTGAAAAATGCAGTTAAGGATCACACTTGCCGATCTTACGTTTGCGCCGGTCGAGCATGAGAAGAGAAATACCGCAAAATGGTCTAAATTGTCGTCACTGTCAACGCTTTCACGCCCATCACGACACACACACTGCTCTACTAATAACACCAACTGCAATTGCTCATCGAGTCGGCAGTAAGAAATCCATTTGTTTCGTTGATTTCGCTAACGAGTTGTCGAATGCAGACACAGACACAAACAAACAAACAAAAAAAGATACAATCCACACATTTGCCGCAGATAATGATCGCAGCAACACGCCCACAGCTATTAGCTATACGAAAAGCGCACATAACACAGTACGTTCTTGCATGTGCATACAATGTGAGAGGGAAGTGTGCGGAATGGTTGGCTGACAACGAAGACATTTCAATTCAGTGCACTCAAATATTTGTCTAAATGAAATGGGCGCGCAAAGGCGGTCATTAAACAATTCCAGAATACGTACATAGCTTAAATTTAATTATAGAGTAGTAACCGCAGAAGCTAATGAGACTTTAATTAGATGAACGATACACATACAACGCTACATTAACACTCTTAAAATTGGGTTCAAATGAAAAATAAAGAAATATGTTTTACTTACACCCTGTTTCCCCATTTGACATTTGTCGAGAGTAGCGCCATTAAGGTTGTTTTTAAGCGAAATTAAATGCGCACAGCAAACAGGCATGCCAAGATAAAAATACAAATAAAAGCAGCGTTGATAATCCATCATTTCGGCAACCAGCAACATTTGTCCGTCCATTGCATTCGCGAGTTTGCCGTTCATTTGTCATTCCACGGCAACCAACGTATTGGTGTTGTTGCAAATGATCAGCGATCAGTAAACGTTCAGGTGTTTTCATCGGGCGCATTGCAGTCAAAATGATCATTTGGTTGTTTTTGTATTGTAGCAATGTGTGATGATTGCAGGCGTTGATGCGACGATTTATTGGTATTGATGATTGTATCCACAGGGTTGCAATACGTTGTAGCGATGCCATCAATTTCCGGTAATTTGTTTGCGAAAAGATGAATGTTTGGCAACGGTGTGGGGAGGCACATGAAAAGAAAAAAGTGAAAATGATTTACAATAAATAAACGAATTATTCATATCAAAGAGACACTTGAGAAGAAAATAAATAGTTGCGAAAATGCATGATTCAATAATAAAAGGTTGTGTAAAGTTTGACAACTGATTTCGGATGCTACTTAATCCATTGATGCAACTAGGAAGTAAGGGACAAATGGACATAAGTTTAATCCGTTTTTGAAAAGGTAGTAAAAAATTGAAAAAAAGGTCGATGTAACCATAGAAAAATGTTATGTTGTTTTATGAATGGTAATTCGGCCGCCGTAGCCGAATGGGTTGGTGCATAATTACCCCTCAAAAGTGTGTAGGTTCGAATCTCCGTGCATGAAACATCAAAATGAAGAAACGACTTTTCTAATAGCGGTCGCTTTTGGCAGGCAATGGCAAACTTCCGAGTGTATTTCTGCCATGAAAAAGCTCTTCATAAAAAATATTTGCCGTTCGGAGTCGGCTTGAAACTGTAGGCCCATCCATTTGCGGAACAACATCAAAACGCACACCACAAATAGGAGGAGTAGCTCGGCCAAGCACCTACAAAGGGTGTAAGGATGTCTCATATCGGGCTCATTCTAGCAATGCAAAATTTCGATAGGCATTGGAAGAGCATCACTCTTCCGATCTCGAAATTCATTACCGAAAGTGATACACGCAATCTTTTTCGCCTGGTTTCGATGAAGTGCCGCACGATTTTATTCAATCTTTTCTTATTGAGCCACTTCAAACTTACACTCTTTGTTATATCAAAATTCAATGCATACTTGAAATTTCTCAAAACCTCTCATTGGTATTATTATTATAATTATTATTATTAAAAAATTAAGAGGGGATTTTGTACTGTGACGTGAAACACTGTGACCTGTTCATAAATCTCATTGAGTATTTCTCTGATACCAATTTTCTTAATAAATTTTAGTATTTGTCCTATTTTATTAATATTCACCCGGTGTTTGTGCTGCCAACGAGGGGTGCCTTTTATATTTTGCGACCTTCTCGTTGAAAACCACATAATTTGGGGATTACCCAAAAAAGGACACGTGTCGATTGGTGTAAAGAAATGTTGGAGAAATTTAGCTGCGGTGGCATGCCTATGACGTCTATAGCGTTTTTCAATAGGGAGGGCGAACGACGCAATATTTTTTATTTTTCGCTTGTCATTTGTAAACTTCATTGGTATACATTTCATCATGGAATGCTACACACTTGAACAACGATTGCAAATCGTGCAAATTTTTTATGAAAATAATCGTTCTGTTGCTACTACTTTAAGAGCATTACGGCCAAAAAATCATCTTCAGTGATGAAGCTCATTTTTGGCTCAATGGCTTTGTCAACAAGCAAAATATGCGTTACTGGGCAGAGAGCAATCCACACGTGATTCATGAGGCACCGTTGCATCCCGAAAAAATCACTGTTTGGTGCAGTTTACATGCCGGCGGCGTAATTGGCCCATATTTTTTCGTTGACGAGAACGATCGCCACGTTACTGTTAATGGAAATCGATACCGCGACATGAGAAACGATTATTTTTGGCCGCAATTGAATGGTATGGACTTAGACGACATGTGGTTTCAACAGGACGGAGCCACAAGCCACACAGCACACGCTACAATTGATTTGTTGAAGAGTAAGTTCGATGAGCGCATTATTTCCAGAAATGGACCGGTCGAATGCCCGCCGCGCTCGTGTGATTTGACGCCTCTAGACTATTTTCTTTGGGGTTGTGTGAAGTCATTGGTCTACAGTAACAAGCCGGCGACGATTTGTGAGCTCAGAGCCAATATTGAACGCGAAATTGCTGGAATTTCGGCCGATTTATGCAAAAGAGTGGTCGAAAATTGGGTTCAACGATTGGACTTCGTAAAACCTGCACGCGGTGGTCATGCAAAACAAATCGAATTTTATACTTAAACGTATATGTTCAAACTCGATAATAAAAAAAAACTAATTAAAAAAGTCAAACCGTTTGTGTTTTATTCAAAAAAAAGTTGAAGCGCTCTTACTGAAAAACGCTTTACATGACAACAACATACGGGAAAAACTTTTGACTTAGACCAAAAACCAACCGCAGCTATTACAGATATGATCTCCTACAGAGGTTCCTGTTCTCGTTTTTTCGTTAGATCCGGTCATGTATCAACTGTACCACTAGAAAAATTTAGAATGGTCAATTATGAAAACACAACCATTTCTTTGACAGAAGATTTCGGAAAATTAGGGGAAATCAACCGCCACAGACGCATCATCCTTCACCAAGACAATGTGAGCTCTGACTTATCGGCTAACACAAGAGAGTTTTTGAGCATCAAAAGGTCGAACAAATCGTTTATCCGTCTTACAGACCTGATTTTTCCCCTAATGATTTCTTTTTGTTCCCGCACATCAACAATAAAATGGAGGTCAATGTTTTCCTGAAGAAGCAGTTCAAACCTTAATGGCTCGTTTTGGAGGTAATCAGGGCCAAAAGTGCTTTGAAAACTGGTTCAAGCGAATACAGAAGTATACTGAAAAAATGTTTGGACTTAGAACAAAATACCAACCACAGAAATTACAGAAATGACCTTCTACAGAGGATCCTGTTCTCAAGCGCGCGCGATGTTTTCAGTATTACATACGGGGCGTAGTTGAGCGTGAAGCCAATAAGCATCTTCATAACATCATTTCTTCTCTGAAGGCAGCAAATTAATACTGTTCTGTTCAATATGAACAAGGAGCATTTGATTCGGGTATGCAATCGTTTCCGGACCCGAATCGAGGAGGTTATTGAAGATAATCAAAATTTTATTGAATGATTCTACTAGGTATACAGAATGGTGCGATTGATTAGGGGCAATAATTTTTATGGAAGAAAATGGTTATTAAAGCAATCGTATTTGATTGGTCTAAGGTTTTCTGACAATTCAAGTGAAGTCTGTACTTTGCTCGATACTAAACATGCATCAAAATATTATCCCATCTAACGGTATTTCGCAAAAGCCAAACTACAGCAGCTGTAACACTGTGCTTAATTTATTGGTTCACTTGAATAGAGAGGCACTAACTATCATAAATAACAAATACAGAATTTTTTTTTTTACATTTATTGTGTAAAGCTTAATAGTTTGTACTGTGCCACCTTGTTTATAAATTAAATTCGTAAATACGTTAATGCTTGGATTTGTACAAATTCTCCAGATACAAAATTCTCCTAATGAGATTTCAGACCAGGCCGTTTTAATAATTCGAATTAAAGCATTTTCGTCTGCAAATTGTTGCCTATTCTCCTAACGAGCAACCCATCTCCATAGATTTTCAAAAAAGTTCAGATCTGTGGAATTCGGTGGTTATGCTAAAGTTTCAACATTTTGGGGAGCAATCTAAGTTTTGACCACATTTGAAGTGTGTACACGTGTGCATTATCCTATCGCAAGACCCAATTATTAGGTACACATGCTTCACGTATATCGGGAAAAGATGATTCGAGCAGAGCTTTACAGATGTTTCCCGTCATTTTGTAGCCTACAATTTTCAATTCGAACGCGCCATAGTACGATATTATTCCCCTTACCATAACATCTCCTTCACGGCTGTGATGTCGCCTCTTCCTTAAGTCATGAAAATAGTAATTGTGTCCATCCGGCGCTGCCAGATTGAACTTCTTTTCGTTACTAAACACCACTTTTTTCCTTTCACTGAGATCGTTATTTGTAACAGAACTCCAAGCCATGTGGTCCCTTGCAAAATCGAGGCGCCGTTCTTTACGAAATGCATTCAAAGGTGATTTTTTCTCATTTTTTATGCTTTTAGTATAGCCAAACTGTCGAACAGCGGATTTACAGGCTGCAACATTCGCCATTTCTTTAATTTTTGCTATGCAATCCTAAGGATTTTGCGGGTTTTGGGTAGTTTTTTTTTGTAGTTTCTTATTCGTAAAGTTTCATTCAATTTTATTCAAAATAAAAGCTAATTAGTTTTATTCTCAAGTTGTTCTTAAATACCGTACGCCCCTACAAGTATAAAAATTAGCTCCGCTCCGTTTCTATCCGCTTCAGATACACAAAGAAAATCCTTAGTATTATTTCCTTTGACATAACACCACCACCTGCTGTGCGTATTCTTTGGAAAAAAACGGTAAGTAGCCTTATCTATCTACCCAATCACAAAAACATATTTTCACAGATTTATTATTAACTGTTTTAGTTTTCATGTCAAATATGTACTAATAATAATTCGTAGTTATTATAGCATTTCCAGATCGAAATCATAATTTCTCGTCGAAATATGGACACATTCCCAAGGCACTTATTTCTTTTATATGGCTGTGGCCTTTCTCCTTAGATATCATTTGCAGCTATGTGAATAGAAAGCCACCCCTGCCCTGCTCTATGGCCGCTTAGAAGGCGCAATTATTTTCTATTTACTGACGCTGCAAGCAAACCCAAACGATAAGACTTAATTGATTAGAAATTACATTTCCGTTTCGCATTGACACCGAAACGCCCAGAAAAACCTAACAGCGGGTAAAACAATTTAAGCATTCAACACACAATTCCCAAAATAATACTTGTAATTTAGGCCAATACACGAACATTAAGAAAAAAATCAACAAAAGCTTAAAAACAAGGTAAAAACAGGTAAAAGTAGCCAGTGAAACTGACCCAAGCGCGCAGCTAACGAACCGACTAACAACGTCAAAACCACGTCAAACCATCAGCCAATACAATCCAGCTGACGGCTGACGTGTTTATCGACGGCAAACAATCTAAATGACATATTAAGCGAAAAACAAACGCACGCGGCAGCGACAGCAACAGCAACGGCGCAGACGTTTACTTACTTCGGCGAATCGCCTCAGTTCTTCTCTTTACGTTGCGCAGCTAAAAATCACCAAATTACGCGGATTATTAATTTAAGTCAAGCATTTGCGCATAGAAGGGTCGCCTGTGCCCTTGTTTGTATTCATGTTTGTTCGGCTGTCGGCAGGTTTGCGCGTATTCATTGCAGGCGCGTTCTTTTAACGCCGCAAGTTCCCTCAACGATTGACCGCTTTCGGGCATGTCATTTTACAAATTGTCAAAACTTGTCATTTAAACGACAATTGAGCTTGTTTACTTTAATAATCCTTGTACCTATCATTATTCTTGCTTTAGCTCCTTCATACCCACATAGGTATTATTAATGTTGTTTTTGTTAGCTGACAATGAGCGGTTACGAATGCGAATATTTAATGAGCAGACACCCAATAATTTTAACAAATTCAACAGTCTAGGCACATTTTTGCTCCAGTTTATGCTGAAGTCGTCCTGTCGTGACCCGATCGGTCTTGAGCTCCTACGGTTGGCAGGTGTGTGCGCACGTCACTACTAATTAGGCTACGAATGCTATTCAGCATATATTCGCAAGTTTATAATTTCGCAAACCAATCGCATTGGCATTTTTATTGGTATTAACTCAGTTGTTTTTGGGAGGATTCTGACTAAAATTTGTTTTCTCCAGTCAGGCTATCGCCACAATGATTTATTGGCTCTTCAAGCGCGTGCTGTTGAACAGCAGCTGTACGTCATCATTTATTCTCGCCACAGACAAGTGGACTACGGGCTAGAGGCACACTATGCCCCTACTCGCCCGAGTTAAGTAGGCATATCTGCATCGGTTTCAATATTTTTTGCGCGATATTCGATATCCTTAATTGCTTTCATAACTGCCTCCTGTCCGTTCGTAAAGCTGGACGGCAGATAGTGGCGTGTTGAGGCGCTTATTTGTCAGCCGCAGCGATCGATAAGTATTCGCGCCATGCAGCTGGAAAGGTGGAAAAGGCGTAATTGTAGCTTTGCAACACCGCATTGGGGCATGAGGCCAGCGATAAACCGTAGGTAGTCGAAATTTGTAAGTGTGTGAAAAGGAATATACAAGCATATGCGTAGACGCGTATAGGAAGATTGAAGTTCAAGTCGATCAGCGCGTGTCAGCAACTGACGAACGGCAGTTCATCAACAGGTGATGGTATTGTGACGCTGTTGCATTATTAAGTTATTTCAATATACTTTATTACTCTAGTTATGTCGTAAAGTGCAGCGGCTTGATTATATTTACATATGTGTGTATGCGTGTGCGTAGCTGTATTCACCTACTTAGGGGTGTATATTGCATTTATGTACTTACAAGGATATATAGTTATTGCGCTCAAGAAGTGATTGAAAAGTAAGCTGTTGTATACACAGTTGTTGTTTTTGTGGCATTGCATGAAGCTCTCTCAGTGTGTATAAGTAGACACCTGATGGTGTAGAAATCGAAATCTTCGTCTATCTCATCTAACGGTAGGTCCACGAAACATGCTGTTGAGTTTTGTATTAGATGGGTGTTAGGTGAGCGGGGTTAGCATCGTGTGGAGTACTTTCATTCAGCCAAAGTTACGCGGGTCTAACAAGGCAGATGAAGCACTTCGTCAGCATTAGGTGGTAGTTGGACATATGTGACGATATTCGGAGCATCTGGGAGGGAAGGAAGGTGGTAGGAGACTCCCTATGAATGTCGTTTAATGTCTGTCTGTACACTGCCTGATCCAGTAGTTGCAGTCGTGTGTGGAAGATCTCAGGATCTCATGATTGTAAGTCGAAGAGATATCTCCTGACTGGCCTGGGAGGTGGAGACAGCCTCTAGCAAGTGCCTGCAGGAGTGATTCTTGCAGTAGCACCCCAACAGGAATTTCGTGGGGAACTTCTTACTATGCTCCTTAGCCGGGAGCATGGAGGTTTCGTTGGGTAGATGATGCAGGGGAGACATCAAGAGGAATCCCGTGGCACGCATCTTATTACAATACGATTTATATCTATACAACCTTCCGTTGGCTTTTGAGATATGAAATTAAAAATTTTGTGTTTTTTTACAATGTGATTGGGGTTTCTGAATTCGCCAATCAAGAAGAAGTGGATTGTTCTCTTTAGGATAGTTCCGCGTGTAGAATTCCACGCAAGTTGGAAAAGTCTCTGATCGCCATTCGCCTGGGAGTGGCTACAATTATTTTTCATACGGTTCAAGCAGCTCAGAATTATCGGACTTCATCCAAATATCGCTTGGATTGCTGCCGAATACCCGGTGAAACTGAGCAGGATATCTGGCTGTGCGCTGGGTTTGGGGCCCGCCACGTAAAAATGCTTTCTCTATGAAAAGTCTCGGATGAGAACTCTTTACTCTGATGAATGTGACAAACGAACTAAGGGCTATGATTTGAGAGCATACACCTGGACTGTTCGGTCTCTTAATGGGGAAGGTGCCTCTACTCGTCTGGTTGATGCCCAGAGTAAAGGCTGACGTCATCGCCATTTAAGAGATGTGATGGACGGCGCAAGGAAAGAAGACCATTGAACCTTGCGATATCCATTACAGCTGCTATATAAAGGAACACAAATTCGGTGCTGGATTTGTTGTGGGAGAGGGACTTCGCAGTCAAGTACCTTTGCAATAATCCGTATCATCAAAGTGTTATTCTCTAATATCTTGGTGATTTGCCCCGACGGAAGAGAATTACATTACGTTCAAAGACTGCTTCTAGAAGCGCCTGAAACGTTTCTGAGCGCCTCCTCCCCCACAAAAAAAAAATATGAATATAAATTGTGCTTGGCGACATCAATGCCGGTGTGGGCGAGAAAGGGATTTTTTGAACCACAACCGGGAAATTCAGTATGGGCAACGAATGACCCGAACGGATTAAGGCCGATGGACTTCACTGGGGTCCGAAACATCGAAAGCCTATAGCATGAGATTCCATAAAAGAATTCATCATGCCTCCTAATCGAAAAACGCGAAACCAGATGGATAGATGGAAAACATGCTTCTAGTTTTTTAGATGTATTGCACGTACGATCCGAGGACCTAACATCGACTCAGATCATTACCTTTTTGTAGCCAAAATTCGCATATGGCTAAGTGAAGCAAAAAACGTACATCTAACTACGCAAACAAATGACCCGAACGGATTAAGGCCGATGGACTTCACTGGGGTCCGAAACATCGAAAGTCTGTAGTATGAGATTCCATAAAAGAATTCATTCATGCCTCCTAATCGAAAAACGCGAAACCAGATGGATAGATGGAGTGTGTGACACTACTTACCGTGAATGGATCCTGAAAGAAAAAGAAAAAATTAAAGTTTAGATTTCTGTAAATAATCTATGAATATTGACAAGTATAAATTTCTAAATAAAATAAAAATAAATAATTGGGGCGTACACTTCTGTTAGGTGTTTGGCCGAGCTCTTCCTCCTATTTGTGGTGTACGCCTTGATGTTGTTCCACAAATGGAGGGATCTACAGCAGTCACGCACCAAACCATTCGGCTATACATAAAATTGCAGAGTTATATGTCTCATTAAGTTAATCGCACGTAATCACAAGCGAACAAAAGTTTTTATATATTTTGTCTCTCTGTCTGTTTTTACAGAATAATTTCCTAAATGACTAAACCGACTTTGAAAGAGGACTTTTATTACAAATATTACCAGTCAGATGTCGCTGACATCGAACTATTTTGAAAAATTATATTTTTCTAATTGGTACAAATTCTTGATATACAAAGTGGCGCAAAATTAATCACCCTTTATGAATACTTGAGAACGTGTTCAAATTTACATATCTCAGCGTACTAACAAGTAACAACTAACTGCGATTGTACGTATATCTGACAGGATAATGGTGGCAAATCGTGCATACCACGTTAACACAAATCTCCTGAAATCAAGATCTCTCTCACGTATCTGCAAATTCGCTATTAAACCGCTCATATTGACATGCGGCGCAGAAATTTCGAGCATTAATTTTGCAGACGAGGAGCGCCTAAGGATATTTGAGCGCAAAATATTGCGTGAAGTATTGGGCCCAATACACAAAAAAGATGGTGAGTACAAAATCAGCCGCTATAAAGAGCAGCTAAGTCTCTGCAATGTCGAAGATGTTGTAAGATTTAGCAAGCCCCAACGCATCAGATGGTTAGGTGACATCATTCGCATGGATGACGGTAGGTCACAAAACCTTTTGCTGGACTACAATCCTTTATGCTCAAGACCTCGTGGTAGACCAAAAACAACTTGGCTGCATAACGTTATCGAGGACCTGAAAAAATTAGATGTCAAAACTGGAAATCACTAGCTCTGGATTGTATTGAATGGAGGAAGATTGCTGAGGCAGCTAAAGCCCACCCCGAGGTGTAACGCTAATAGATAATAGATGATGATGCGGTATTTCCGCAAGCTTGTCTTTGCAAGCGCGTAGTCTAGTTGTATTCGTCGCATCGGTTCACGCTAGAGCTTTTTGGAAAGCTCTTTTCATGTGCTAACACGTGTTTGATGAATTGTTGTTTGCTTTTAGTCGTTCGTGAGTTATAGCGTCGCAAACATGAAGCAAAATAAAGAGAAAATACGGCATATTTTACAGTACTACTACGATAAAGGCAAAAATGCATCTCATGCTGCCAATAAAATTTGTGCAGTTTATGGACCCGATACAGTTTCCATTTCCACCGCACAACGATGGTTTCAACGTTTTCGTTCTGGTGCAGAGGTGATCGAAGATGCGCCACTGTCCGGAAGGCCTGTCGTCGAAAATTGCGATAAAATCGCTGAATTGATCGAGAGACCGGCATAGCAGCAGCCGTAGCATCGGGCAAGAGCTGGGCATGAGTCATCAAACCGTTATAAACCATTTGAAGAAGCTTGGATTCAAAAAGAAGCTCGATGTATGGGTGCCAAACGACTTGACGCAAAAAAACATTTTTGCTCGTATGGATGTATGCGAATCGCTTCTGAATCGCAACAAAATCGACCCGTTTTTGAAGCGGATGGTGACTGGCGATGAAAAGTGGGTCACTTACGACAACGTGAAGCGCAAACGGTCGTGGTCGAAAAGCGGTGAAGCAGCCCAGACGGTGGCCAAGCCTGGATTGACGGCCAGGAAGGTTCTTCTATGTGTTTGGTGGGATTGGCAGGGAATCATCCACTATGAGCTGCTCCCCTATGGCCAAACGCTCAATTCGGACCTGTACTGCCAACAACTGGACCGCTTGAATGCAGCACTCATGCAGAAGAGGCCATCTTTGATCAACAGAGGCCGAGTTGTCTTCCATCAGGACAACGCCAGGCCACACACATCTTTGGTGATGCGCCAGAAGCTCCGGGAGCTCGGATGGGAGGTTCTTTTGCATCCACCATATAGTCCGGATCTCGCACCATGTGATTACCACCTATTTCTGTCCATGGCGAACGAGCTTGGTGTGGACAACAAGAGAGTCCTGTGAAAATTGGCTCTCCGAGTTTTTTGACAATAGGGAAGCGAGCTTCTATAAGAGGGGCATTATGAAGTTGGCATCTCGTTGGGAACTCGTCATCGAACTAAACGGCGCATATTTGACTTAAATCGCATTATTATAACCAATTTTATGAACAATTGAAAATTCAATAAAAATACCGCAAGACTTTTTTGACAACCTTTATAAAAATTTTACAAATGGTGCCGTACGTTAATAATATTTGAGACTTATGAACTAGACAGCTGCAGTACACAAACAGGCAAGCAGCGAGGCGCATAATGGTCACAACACAAAATATTTTTTTTTGTATTGGGTTGGGCAATAAGTTCATAGCGTGTGTTATATTTAATTTTATTTTAAAACGATTTGTTTGCTGTTTGACAAAGGGTAAGTGTTCATTTGATAGAACTCTTTCTGCTCTACGAAACTATGTTAATTGTATTTGTGAGTTATTTAATTTCTTATTAGTTTTGAGGCTTAGAAATGGAATACCTAGGAAGCAAAAATCAAAATTTTTGACCCCTGCTCTACTTTGCTTTTCATCGAGGTCTAAAAGCTGCCGAAGCAGTTCAGGACATTTGCGAAGTGTATGGAGAAGGTGTCATAGCAGAGTCTATAGCACGAAAAAGGTTTGCAAAGTTCAAAAATGGCGACTTTGACGTCGATGACACATCCCGCCGCAGCGGAAGATCATCTAAACTCGATGAAGAGGTCTCAAATTACCTTTGTAGGAGAACTCTCGCCAAACCAGTCGTGAATTCACGGAAAAAACGAACTGCGATCATAAAACGATTTTCCATTAACTTTACCGAAAAATTGGAAACTGGGAGCCTGGGTGCCTCACGAGCTCAACGAAAAAAACAAAGAAAGTTGCCTTCAAATTGCTTTTCATCGCCCGCCATTGTGCAACACGCCTACATAAACAGCGCTTTTTGTACCGAATCGTCACGGGAGATGAGAAATGGCGCCCATACATCAATATGAAGCAAAGAAAGCAGTGGGTGGCTCCAGAAGTACACCAAAGCTGAGAGTCACTGTGGATCTTCATCCAAAGAAAATCATTATATGTGTTTAGGTGGACTGTGAAGGCATGGTGCACTAGGAAATGTTCGAAAATAGTGCGACGGTCAACTAGGAGCTCTACATTGCCCAGCTACACTGCATTAATGAGGCTATTCGACCAAAAAGACCTGATCGAATGGTCAAACCGTACTCCTTCCCGACAACGCCACGTCCCATGTTACACAAGTCGTCAAAGCCGCACTCCAAGAGCTCGAATGGGAGGTCTTTCAGCAACCGCCGCATTCTCCGGACCTTGTACCGATCAATTACCTTCGATACCAAAGAGCTCTTAAAAAACTGGCTCCACAACTTCTTTGACACCAGAGCAAGCGATTTTTGGCGGAACGGCATCAACAAATTGGTCGAGAGGTGGGAAGAGATTCTAAACAGCAACGACAAATATTTAATTGATTAACTTATTGATATATGTAACTATTGTTTTTTTTTTTTTTAATAAAAGTCTTCGGCAGAAACTCTGCGAACTTATTCTCCAATCAATATCAGTTGTAAAGTTATTTGAAAACAAAACTGAATGATTAATTTTGTGCCACCTCGTAATTTAATAATCTATATCCTTTTATAATTCAATAATATAAACACAATACTTAAGATTCTGCACAAATCTTATCGAACAGATTCGTATTTCAGGTAATCATGTCTGCTTTGACTTGGAATTTGTTTTAATTAAGTTGTCATCTGGAAATGCCAACTAATTGTTGTTAGGTGATGCAAAAAATATATTAAAAAAGCAACAAGTTCTTGCGTTCAACAAACTGCTGACCAGCACACAGCATCAATCCATTCTCTGACGATGGCCACAAATAGCTAGCGAACTATTTTCTCAAGGGAAAAGTCTGCAATTTCCCAAGCTTGACAGCAGTCAAGCCACACACCAAGCTCACGGTTTATGCTCCCACATATATATACGTACGTACATACATACATATCCTTACACATGTGTCGCACGAACGCGAGCAGTAAGAGGGAATTTATAAATTTACATAAATCTCCATTTAGATTTTGCAATTAAATTACGATCTGTATGCGAGTCAACTGTTGTAACAATGGTTGTTGTTGCTGCAATACTGGCGCCATTGCATTGGAACCACATACTGCCGATGGCTAGTGATATCCCGATGTATCGGACATGCGCTGGCAGCCGGAACACGATTTGTTCGCCGCATACGCTCCGCGTCCGTCAACTTACCAACGCGCAACAGGTGGAGTAGAGGAGCGAATCGGTGAGTGCAGAGATGATATTACGTGCCAGCGTGACCAATGTTTGTTTCTCAATGAAATTTTGCAGGCAAACGATCACAAATGGGGGAGGGGGCGATAAAGTTTTACTTCTGTGTGTCCTCCGGTTGTCTAAGAAGACATCAAGCGCAATGAAGCAGTTGAAAATAAAGTAAAAAAAAATGTTTTGCCCGTACGGCAGATTCTGTTGTTCTGGTTACAGTTGCTTCGGTTGCAATGCTGCCCGTCATTTGGCGACAACTTGTGCGGTGGTTTTGCGGCAGCGCGCAGTTAATTAATTCGACTTACTCATACACGAATGGGCGACTTAAAAATAAAGCGCCACCAAGTTGTCGCAAAGTCATAGTTTGTTGCTCTCATTGTGCGGAACGTTTTTTGGTGTGGCATTACTTGTGTCGCCGCTGTGCCGGCCTCATTGTCTCCAAATTGGGTTAAGCAATGAGATGCAATCGAGCCATCATCAACACCGCCAGCACACCAACTACATACTCGTTTGTGTGTGTGTGTGTATTTGCACGTACATAAGTTTGTTCAAGAGATTCATCAAAATCAAGTCATTACAAATCGCAAGTGCATAAGTGAGTGACGGATGGAGTGCCAAGTGGGGGATCACAAAACCATGTGATACTTCACTTCAGTTGACGCTAAGGATCAACAGTGTCCAAAGCGATCCATTCTTTGTGGATCACTAGTAAGTACATCATTCGAATCAATCGATTGCCAGCGATCACGCAGCAGCCGCGCCCTCAAGAGATTTAAAAAAAGAAAATCTCTCAATTAGTCAAACAATTAAATCAACAATCGTACTAAAAATGAAACGAATTCGTAGGGGTTTTTGTTTAAAATTCCAAGCAGTTAATGAATGTTTCTTGCGGTTCTTACATACTCCTGACGCAAGTTGAATAGGTTGATTGGCTTGCTTGGGCTCACTTGAACTACTGATCATCGCTCTGACTGGGTGTTTGTATGTTACTGGTGTCTTTAGCTGTTGGGTTTTATGTCGTATTGTCGCATTGTTCGATGGTGGCAACGAACAAAACCACCCGCAGATTTTCACTTAAAATTCATTTCACAAATTGACAACCCCAGGTATTTTCAACATTCATTGAATGCTTAGCTTTCAAATTGCTTGCAGACGCCAACGAAAAGAGCAAGCACAGTGATATGGGCATTTTTTTGTTTAATGTTTTTTCTTTATACGAAATACTAACTTTTATTGAAGCAATTGATACTGTTATCGATTAATTTCGTTTAAGTTCCACAACGCAGGCGATACTTAAAATTATTTCGTTACGAAAAATTGAATTCTTACAGAGTGTCGGGCAGGCGAAGATAAATTATATTCCAGACTCGTCAAGTGTAAGTATTTTTTATTGTAATAGTGTAGAATCATGTACAAGGTGACACAAAATTAATCACTCCATCGGAAGGTATTATAATTTTTGCAAATGGCGTCGCACGTCAATCACATTTGACCCTTGTGAACTAGACACCTGCAGTACACAAATAGACAGGCCATGGAGTGCATTACTCAGCAAGAGTGAGGAATAATGGTGTCGATGTTATTGAGTCGGTGGTGTTGATGCAACTTGAATATCGAGGTCGATTTCCAAATCGTGTCGAGTCAACTGGGTAAACATTCCGGCACTTAGCTGCACCTCTCGAATCTCGCAAGACCTTGCAGGGCGTGCCCGCCACCGGATTGGTCGTTCGGTTGAGAATATCACGGCTGCAGCTGCCGATATCACTAAAAACTAAGAAATATCAACCAGACAATGGGCCATAGCAGTTGGGCTTTATTAGAAGGATTTTAGTGAAAGATTTATACATATGAGTACACACATGTTCTCGTACAATGGCAAACAGTGCATCAGCTTATGCCTGCTGACCATCAGTTGCGTGTGAATTTCCACATAAGCGGTTACGTTAATAAGCACAATCTTTATTTTGGGCACCGAGAATCCGCATGATGCACGAAGAGCTCAAAGCTCCTGTGTGGTGCGTCGTTCACCGCGTGTGGTAGAAATGATTGCACCGTATTTTCAGGTGGTTTCAAAAAGACGGTGCAACAACACACACAGTACGGACTAGAATGGATGTTGTGAAGAAAGTGTTTCCGGATCGCGTAAATTGCCGTTTTGGCGAGTTGGCATGACCAGCCTCATCGCCCGATTTAACCATCCCAGACTTCTTTCTTTGGGGCTACTTAGGGCATTTCTTGCGGCTACCTGCGACTTGGTTTAAGCCAACAAGCTTCAGACAATCGCAGCCCTTAAGAATGCGAGCAGTTATCAACGGAATTATTGCGGAAAGTCATGGAACATTCGATAAAGCGAGCACAAATATGTATTTTCCGTTTAACAGAAAAAAAATTGTTAAGGCCCAAATAAGGATTTCCATTACACAATAAATATATATTTGTTGTAGTAAAAAGGTTACGCAAAAATAAAAATTGGATGATTCTGAATACTTATTTCGGCCGTACACACCCGAATAGCCTACCAATGGATCGGACAGTGTACAGACAGACATTAAACGATATTCATCGGGAGTCGCTTATCACATCCCTAACTCCTGACCCCCAAATGCGGTACTGGGAGTCTAACCACCATCCATTGGAGACGAACAGCTTCAGCTGAGTCGTGAGATCCGCGTAACTTTGGCTCAATTACGTTACTGATATTGTACCAGGTAAAACTTATACTTATCAGAATCGATCCCGCACGATGTTAACCACTTATTTACATGCCCTCTTAAACCCGCTCACCTAACAACTCTCTCCTTTTGGACCTAACCCGACGAAATAGCATGTTCCCAGGACCTAGCGTTAGATGAGTTAGACGATGGCGATCGGTGACTACACCGTACTGGCAGGCTCTGCAAGCATGCCTTTAGGTTCTGGAAACCTTTTAGGTGTCAATTTTGCCTCGACTCAGCTATGAATTAACGACTTCATGAGGTCTACCCAAAGAAGACATTTGTTTCTGAATTGGGCTCCTACAGAGTAGCCAAGTGTTTTGTGTAAGAACTAAGTCGGAAAGGCCTGATAGTATTGGTGGGTGTAATCACAGGACACAACGCCTGTGGTCAGCATATGGCTACCATGGGAATCATTGGCAACCCAATATGCCTATCCTGTCGTAAGAATGAGGACACTGCAGATACTTTTCTCTGTAGCTGTGCGGCATTTTGTAGAATCAAATTAGGCTGTTGGGGTGTGATGTGCTGACTATGGACAAAATTCATGCTCTTCCTCTTTCGGATCTCTTAAGATTCATCAATAAGCTCAAAAGTTTCGTAGAAGAATGACCTCAAACCACCACTTTAACCAACCAACCAACCAACCTCAAACCAATTTTCCCGTCTTACCATCCATACTGTATCTATCCTTTCTCTCTATTCCTTCCACTGTAATCTATCCAGGTGCAGTATAATGGTCTTCCTGACTGGGTGCTTGGACTAGTTCAACCTCTACAAATCTAATCTAATCTACTGGTAGGGCACTGTATATATACACTGCTACAATAACAACAAAACCCACCAGCTTTAGAATTTAATGCGCCCTTATTATAGCTAAATAGTACAATTTCTCTAGTCAGGCGCGCGTTATACTGCGGGGTGAACTAACCGAGCGCCCATTTATAAATATTACACCAGATTAAAAGTATGCAAGCAGGATCTTATGGGCGCGGCCACTCCTTATTATTGCTATTGGGTGATCAAACTGTAAGTATGTATGCGCCTTACACTACGTTCCATTCTTCAGCCATCGCCCATCCATCTATTATCCTTTCATTGATCCCATTTTCCATGGCATTTTTAAAAATGATAACTTGTACCCATTCACGTACTTGTATGCACATTGTAAGTGGAAGCCAAATTGCATTGTTATTGCTTGTCCAATGGTGGTTCGCAAATTAAATTCCACATAAAAGCAATTTCGAACTTAATGAAAATGTTTTAACAATCCAACAACCAACAGAACAACCGGTCCATCGCCCATTTGGCCAGCCATCCGTTTACACTGGATGGATGCATTATGGATTTAATACTTGTATTTATTTTTGCAAAAATCTATTAACTTCCGCCAATGTTGAACACTCGTACGTGACAATTGCACAGATGCGGATGCAGATGAAGGTGCAGTTGAGCTTCGACGGTCAATGCTATTGGCTGTGGCAGCAACAGGAGCTGGCGCAGGAGCCGAAACGGCAGCAGTAACATCATGTCCAATGTTGTGTTACGACGACATTCGTATTGTCCGACAACATGTTTTGACAGCCGTCAATGTGGCGCGCGCGTTTAAGCTTCAAAGCAACGATGCTACGAATGACGGGTTATTGCAGCCGTCCAGCCGCTATACGAGTACGCACACACCCAGTGTATGTGAATGGCCAGTAGTTGGTGCCAATACAGTTCTAACTAATAACAACTAATAGTCGTATGTTTGTAGCTCAGCCCGTACTGACTGGACGAAAGTACGCAATTGTGAGCAATGGTCCATGACGCACCTATTGCGCAGAACAGATTAAAACGACTTCGAAGCAAATTTTCAATCGTTTTTAAATTAGTTTAGTAGCATTTAAGTTAATCGCCAACAACCTGTATGCTCTTCGAAGAGCCATGTGAACCCATTGGGAAGTAGCTCAAATTTTTTGGTGGAATGGACTCGATATTGACTGCTGCTATTGCGAATTATATGCGCACGTGATTCGATTTGAGAGTGGCGCTCGGACATCACCGTGAGCTCTGGGTGATTGCTTGTAATTTAAGAAAATTGCTTCACTGATTCTCTGGCCAATGTGGGCAAATTGAAGTTAAATGTTTGAGCGTAAATTGCACTTAGCCAACATATGAATACCTATTAGGATATGTGTGTTTTGGTGTTGTTGGACACATGTTTCCAACCATTAAAATCAAGTTGTGAATCACAAGTTTAACAATTAACCCAATAATAATTATAAAAAATTGCGATTCGTTGCATATACAGCATTGGTACAGTTAGTTGTTACCAGGGCCGTAGAGAGCATATCCGGGACCCCGCGGGAAGGCCCTTTCCAATTATGTCTAATTCATATAATTCGAATTACTCTCGAGGCCGGACTCCTCTGAGAACTCCGAACCCGGGATAAAAAGTTCCCGGATTGACATAAAGGACAGAATATTAAACAGAAAATATCTTGGATATCATTTATTGTTATCTGCATTAAGCTGATATCAGCATCATTCCCCTATCTTACAACTCTCAAGTTGATATCCGACTGGATCTCCAAATAGTAAGAATTTTTTTTTCTTCTCAAGTGAATATTCGATATGATTCTCCAATGGATATCCAAACTTTATTCTGTGGATTTAAATTTAATGTTATATTTTTGGTGCCCTCTCTGTTGGATGGTCGTTGTAAAATAGCCCAATTCCATGCATGCACTGTAAAGTGGCATAAACGGAAGTTTTATGCAAGAATAGTCAGACTTACACAGCACGATGTAGAACCGAAGTTTGATCAAACAAGAAAAACGACTTAAATTTTTGTTTGTCGGTTCATAGCCTCACATAACACAGCATATTTTAATATTGCACTGAAGTTAAAAACCAATTCTTTCCAATATAACAAAGTTCTGCCAATGAATTCTGGTAGTGGGGTAGGGGAGAAAATATACGGATATCGGCGATTATATTGTACATTCCTATATACTTGTATATATAATTGGCGCTTACACACATTTTGGGTGTTTGGCCGAGCTCTTCCTCCTGCTTGCGTCTAGAAACCCACATTTTTAAGCCGACTCCGAACAGCAGATATTTTTTATGAAAAGCTTCTTCATGGCAGAAATATACTCGAAGGTTTGTCAATGTCTGCCTCGACGATGTGTCTGAAGTGTTTTAGTGAGCGTGAAAGTTCCACTGCTTGCGTATTCAAATGATAAATTGACATATGAAACCACGTGATCGGACAACGAATTCTTTTAACGTTTTTATTCTTAGATACACTACACTTTGATAAGAGAGGGCGTTGATACTAGCCCAAATTTGTTTTTTTTGTTTTGGTTATGTTGGTAGACTTTTCATATCAACGAATGCGAAGCTTCATTTCAATCTGTCAATTAATTCTGTGATGTTCAGTGATTTAATTTTGATTTTAAAGGTTTAAAAGCAATGGAAATTTATGAATGAATGTTGAATGTGTGATAGGACTTTTCGCCATCAATTAGTGCAGTAAAAATTTTGGTTACTGAGTTTACACGTAGTTGTACGAGCCTTGAAGACGATCCACATTAAAGACGTCCAAAAACAGCAACAACACCAGAAATCGTAGCAGAAATACAGAAAATCGACAAGGGACTGAAAAAGATTTAGTAGAAGCATTAGGCATCTCATTGGGCAGTGTAAGTAATATTTTGACGGAAGCGTTGGGTTTCAGAAACCTGTGTGTACAATGGGTGCCGCATTCGCTAACAATGGAACAAAAACACATTCGAATGCGACTTTCACAGCAACACTTACCATAGACCGTTTTCGAAAGGATAAGGTGGAATTTCTGCGTCGGCTCATGACTGTGGAAGAGACTTGGGTATATCATCATGATCGTAAATCAAAACAAAAGATTAAAGAGTGGTGAACCTGGTTCACTCACTCACAAACGAGTTTGTGTCCAGAAATCAGCCTAGAAGGTGTTAGCATTCGTGTTTAGGAGTGAGAAATGAATTTTGTTTGTGGATTACTTGCAAACTTGAAAAACAATAAATTCTATATATTATTATAATCTTTTAGACCAGTACAACCACCCAGTTTGAAAAAGAAAAAATCTTTTTCACCAGGACAATGCGCGGTGTCTATTTTACCATGTTTAAAGAAACATGACTTTAATTCATTCGAATTGTTGGAACATCCACCGTTATCACAGGTTGGGGTCGCTGTTTCCAGACATAAAAAAAGCAAGCGTTTTTCATCAAATGATGAGGTAATAACAGCTCTGGAATTTGGCAGCCCTTCCAGATTCTCACTTCAGGGATGGAATTCATAAATTGGAATCTCGTTGGAACAAGTGTATTGATGTTCAGGGCGACTATACTAAATAGTAAAGTGTATTTCAAGCCATGAATTGGGTTTTTCTTATCGAACCGCAAAACTTTTGGAACAACCTAGTATAATGTGCTCAGGAGTTCTATGTAAAAACAACGGGTCACATTTTTGTGGAACATTTTAACCCTCTAACTTCTTAATAGTTGGGTCTTTTCTGTCGAACTCAAAATTTAAGTTGGTCGCCAAAAATAAAGCAAAACAGAAGTCACTAAAGAAGACGGAAGGAAGGATTAAGGCAAAGTGTCTAGGTTGGTTTCGTTATTGGAGATATTGTTTTGGTAAAATTTCAAAGTACACAGTATGTAAGTTACAGTGCATAACCGTAATTCATTGCCGGAACCTTGTTATTTTTTTTTGTGTTGTGCAGTGTTATCCGCTAATTTACATTTTTAGTTTTTATAGTTTCTGTTTGAGAGGTAGCAATGATAGACGTGAAAAAAGATACAGATTTGAAAAGAGATACAGGTTGGTGCTCAATTGTGGTCAAACTCTGAAAATGAACCCGGTAAACACTGGTTTTCGCATTTTCCCGGATGTCTAGACGACCGAGCACGGTTCCGGCTCTTGTGTTTACGTGGAATCTAATATATGCTGATCAAGAAGCAATAGACTTTGTTGTGGAAAACAGGTAGAGAGGAAGATCTGTATGTGTCTACAGCGACAACAAAGCTGTGCTCATGGCCTTAGATAGCCTTCCAACCACTTCAAGGGTAGTTGAATCCTGTAAATCCAGGATGAACTATGTCGGTAGACATAATATTCTGATGCCAACATGGGTTTCGGGCATGTGGGTATCGCGGGTAACGACACCTCTGACTCTTTGGATGGGCGCTGAGGCTCGGATCCCACTCTCTTGTGCAGCCGGTTAGAAAACGGGTTACTTCATTCCACAAGCTAGCTTGGCAGGCTGCGAGAGGTTGCAGATGAACAAAACTGATGTTACCTGCCATGTCGCAGACCCTCCCTCCATTAAGCCGAAACGATTTTAGGCAGTTGGTTGAACTGATGACGCGCCACTTTCTATCGGCGAAACAAATGGAAAAGATAGACATCTCAGACAGTGCACTCTGTCCAGCATGTGCAGAGCAGGTTGAGACGGCGGACCGCTTTGTATGCGCCTGCGCGGCTCGTTCAGGTTTAAGATCTTTGGCACTGATGTGTTAAGAAGCGATCGCTTTGGCTCCTTGGCGCTTACGACAAATTGGAAGAGAAGCTTGACATAGGTAAAACTTGCGTGTGGCATACCGACAATCAATCCGAATGGCGTTCCTACTGCCAGCATTCAGGATTAGTCGAACAACGACCACCGAATGGAAGGATATAAAGTGACTTAACGATCAAAGCGCTTATCACAAATTGGAAGAGAAGCTTGACATAAAACTGTAAAAGTAACTTGCTTGTATACATTACCATTAAGAGTTGACTAACAGTTTAGTTATGCAAGTAAGTTTCGACTCTAAACCGATCTTTAAACGGCTATTTCTTCTTTTCATCTTTTCATCTTTTTTCGCTACCAATTCACGAGTTAATGATCAATTTGCTTATTTAGTCTTTATTTTAGTTTAGCAACACTAACATTGTGTATGATCAAATTTTATGAGACCAAAGACGAATTACCAGTAACCGTCGACTGCTGAGAGCTGATGAGGCCAAAACGCGTACAGACATATGGAGGTGTATGTACATGTGTCGTATATTTGAGACGTGCGATAAACATGTACCGTTAAGGAGATTGAGTTAGCGACTACGATATGCAAAGTACAACCTGGAGGCAGCTATGAACAGTTTATGGATTGTTATATGACCACAGGTTACAACTACAGAGGCTGTATAGATGAAAAGCTGGCGCATACTAGGGGACACAACCAGCGATGGCCAAGGAGCAATTGCATTGGTTTCCTGTGCTGGTGGCGCTTAAAATCGAGTTAGATTCAAACAAAAGACTATTGTTGTTGGCAACCTGTTACTTATATAAACGTGAGATCCGATCGCTCGGCTCGATCGTTGGCTAGTGGCATTTTGCTGGTAAATTTTGATTGTAGCGCCGTCTGTGCCGCCGTCGTCGTCTGCTGAGAAACTTTAAGATGGATATTTGCGAGTAACTACTACATACATACTTACATACTCGTAGCTGTGGGGATTGGTATGCAAATAAAGTAAACAACAAACGTTGCACATACAACGTAGTAGAGGGGATCGGCTCGAAGCGAGCACCAGCTGAGCGGTTATATGACCCCTGCAGCCTGCCAACATCATAAAACGAATGAGTTAAATAACAAATAAACATTTAAGATGATTAATTTAAGCACTTTTACGATGCCTTTCATTGCTGCCTTGATTTATTAGTCGGTTTACGTTGATGTTGCCTCGATGGTTGGTCCACCACGCTAGGCTGGTAGTTCGACTCTTTGTTGGTTCGCGGTTTAGTGCTTGTAAATGAGCGCCGTTTGCCAAGATGCAAAATTTGTCGCTGCTGCACTTGAGGTCCAAACCTGTACTGGTATCACCTGAAGTCTGCGAAGCTTTGGAGTAGCTTCTCTTTTAAGTGGAAGCTTGGCCGCCAGGCGCTTTACGGTCGCTTTTTAAGTGGCGATAAAAGAATTTAAACGCTGCAGCGTACTACTACAGTCGGAGTGAATGCAACGCAATTGCAGTTTAATGAAATTGTCCCAGGAGCCAAACATGGCGACATGGGTGGCTAGCATTGGCTACCTCAGTATGTATGTAGCAGGTCATGCATAGGCGCCTTCCTAGTCGCGGCGACTAGGCGGTCGTTTAGTGCTTTTCATTTTTGGATTGGTTTGGTTTAGTTTAGTTTTGTTGTTGTTGATATTGTTGTTTGGAAAATATGTAGCTATTCACCAATTCGTTTGGAATTCGGACTCCACAGCATTGTTCTAATTGCGAAGTCCAAGTAATTGGCAATTTGTTGTTGGCATTATGAATAGCAAAAGCAATTCAAGTGAAAATCCACTTTGTTTAGCCTACAACTTCTTTAGTTTCGAATATTTGTATTTCAATGAAATCACGACTTTTCAGCGCTGATTCACTGTTCCATTTTTACTCGTACGAGTACTAAGTCGCCTATTTGTTGGCTAAGTAAATTTTCGATATTTGGTGGAAAAAATGGTTTGTATTCCCTAAATCTGAACTTCGTGCTACTCACGATTTGTCAATTGAATTGAAATTAAAAGCACAGAAAGAAAAAAAAAACACAATTCCATTGGACCTTGCAGCAATTAAACGTGCTTGTGAAAGAGTGATATTCAAAGCACGCGGCAGACGCGACGGGCAATTGAAATGAAACGTGGCTTTGCCAATGTGGCTCATTCGTAAGGGTATACCTACTAAGGCGCTCGAAAAATACGTGAGGAAACATTTAAACTCCAATAAAGCAACAAATTTGTAGTTCCTATTTACAATTTATTGCACCGCAGATTCACTTTTGTGACGGATGTAAGGAGTTACATATGGCAAATAGAATTGCAGACATGTGCTTTATTGGTGAGAAATGCATTCTGTGTAGGGAGTAAAATGTTTTTTCAGTTCAATTTAATTATAATTAAGATTCATCACAAACGATATTTGGTATTTTAACAAGCGTTTATTAAAGGTCAATGTTGGACGGTTATTCAGGCTGCAATTAAAAACGTTTCCACTTTGTTTTGGTCTTTGATCTCGAGCCGCTTTCACTAGACAGATATGAACTCACCTAAATGGAGCGAAAACTGTTGAAAAATGTATGAAATTAAATGAAAAAGTGAAAAGTTTGCATAGCAACTTTAAATCTCTCGTGTCCTTTCATCAGCACACTATCTCATCCAAACCCAGCTTCCGCAATAAATGGAGTATGGAGCTGGGTTGGGTTGAGCATATGAATCTTTTTCTGGCTGTATCAGACCGAGATGTTTACTCCTTCTTCTCACACTCCTTGGTGTGTTGGAGTTTTCAGTGGTTGGTTCCAGAAACGAAAAGAATTGATGGACTATATATCGAGTCTGTGTTGATGGCTCATTGAGCATTGCTAGTTAATCCTTTTCATCTAAATCCTTTTTTGATTTATGCTCTCAATAAGGAATTCACTTTGTGTTGCCTTACAGTTTTGTGCCAACTTACATGTGGTAGCCTTAGCTATTCGCTTCTAAGCTCTTCCTTGACAGTATGTTAACACTTTGCACGGAAGGGATCGGCCCTTGAATGATGGCTGACTGTCGCTCAGAATGGCAATTTGCTCATTCTCGGAGGGTTTTCCTTAAATTGAGTACTGATATGTTGAGCCTCTTGTTATATTCCCTGCTGTTACAAATTCCCTGCTGCTGATGAGACTGCCTTAAGAGATTTTTTCTGCATAAAGGGTAAGTCGTCGGCAGCTTTCTCACTAATAGTCAATGCTAGTTTAATACTGACAGCTGTTTTGCGTTCAAAAAAGTGACAAAAATTGTCCAGATGGACAATGAATGTACCAGATGGAAAATGGTGGCAATTTTGCTGAAAAATCCATCGTACCGAAAAAGGTGCATTTTCATCAAGGCGACTACGCTGACAAGCGAAATTTCCGTGTTTGGGTAGGGAAGCCAATGATGTATCCTAAGTGTCTAGCTATTTAATGCGAAGAGGGGAACAGCGTTGTCAACGGGGAGCAAGACAGAGATATGCTAAATAATTTCTTTGCAAACACCTTTCAGGGTTATTGTAGGCTCAGACGAAGTAAGCATTTGAGAGAAGTATTGAAGATTTTTCAATGATATTCGTAACGTAATTGAAAAGTCGATACAGTAAAGGTATTTATCTATTAATTTTTCACACTATGGAAGGAATGTCAAATATTACTATTATTATTATGAGAAGACTTAGCATCGCAACGTAATTGAAAAGTCGATACAGTAAAGGCATTTATCTATTAATTTTTAACACTATGGAAGGAATTTCAAATATTACTATTATTATTATGAGAGGACTTAGCATCACGATCAGTGCTAGGCACGATGCCAGCACATCTTTGGCGGCTTCGTCTTCCTCTCTACGGAACATGTAAGTTTTGCTGGAGTATACACTCAGGCTTTTTTTATATCCTTGTTCACTCCGCTCGGGAGCATAGGGCTTCGACAAGACTCTTCCATCGTACACCTTCTGGGTTGTTATTTTTGAGTCAACATCAACCTTCTCCAAGTAATCTTTGACCGACCGCGACCTCTGCTCCCTTGCTGGTTCCAGTCCAGTGTCATTATCGTGTTGTTATCTGGTGCTTTTCTAAGCGTGTGACCTATCTATCACCACTCCCAGGCTAGTAAGCTGAAAATTCTATCTACAATGCCCCGTTACAATTCCTGTAATGATTCTTACTTAATTACATATCATTGATTTTGATTGCAATAAACTTGGTAGATTCCAGAGTGTCTTGCCTTCACTTGCTGAATAAGAAAAGAGAAGACACCCTTTCATTCAAATAGTACAGGATAGGATAAATGGTTGCTCACTCAAGGGGCCCATTTGATACCATGCAGAGGGAAAAGTACGAAACTGGTGGAAAATAGGAAGAAAGGGCTTGGGATTGGAGGATGACGACCAGCAGTGGTTAATTTGTATTAACCGCTTCAAGCTACTGATGAAATTCATCAGATGTGTGATATTTAAACTTGCAATATCCGCAGGTCTAGCAAAAAAGAGAGATCCCAGATGTCTGAATCTTTGCCCGACGAGAGCAGGGCAGCTTAGAAGAAGGTGTTGAGTTGATTCCACCTCATCTTCCAGACAGCTTCTGCGGAAAGGTCTTGAAGCAATCTCAAGTCTCGTCGCATGGATACCTATCGGACATTTTCCGGTAAGGATAACCACCAAATTCGAGCGCTGCGGTTTTGTTAGCTTTAGAAGCTCCCTTGAGTGCTCACGTTCTACCAGTGATCAGAAGGATCGCAAGACTTTGCGCACGTCCACGTTTGCGCACTAATCCAGCACCCGCTGAGTTGATTCGAGACCCATCTTCCCCGGAGTGGACCACAGGTTCTCAAGGGAACCCGAATCCTCGAATTTCGAAACCATCTCCAGGGTTCCTAGCCAGCTCATTAGCCCAGCAATTTCCCTCTATGCCGCTGTGACCGGAAATGCAGATGAGTCTAATATCGAAGTATTCGGATGTAGTCGAGAGAGAAGTCAGGTCATTCTTCGACTAATTTTGAACACAAATACAAGCCCAATGCCTTGATTGTCGCTTGGCTGTGGGAGTAGATATTTAGATCCTTTACAGTAATTCCAGAAGTAAGCAGCTAATTCACTGCTTCTTTAATTGCGGGCACTCCCGCTTGGAAAACACTACAGTGGTCCAAATGCTTAAAGCTGAGCTTGATGGGGAGCTTCTCCTCCCACGAAGAAGTATCGCCCGCACGAGGGTGCAAGCCCCATGTGGATGAACTCAAAGTTTTTCCGCAGATTAAGCCTAGTTTATAGCTCAAATACGCCAATCTGATAGCGGCGCGTGCAGCGACAGTTTTCCCTGCGATTACTACGGGAACGATTTTGAACATACGGTTAAGCATTAGAGCAAGAGAGGTCTGAAGCGCTCCACTGATTCCAATGGAGGCAAACTCTCCAGCTTCTCAGCTGATTTTGTCCTCTCTAGGTAGTTTCACCAGACAAAGACTCCATACAACAAAATTTTCTTTGTAATCCTGTTATATAGCCCAACTGTAAGTTTAGGTGAGAGGCCCCACCCATTGCCTATAGCGCCCTCAGGCGACAGTTGTCGTCCTGATTCTCTTCTCAATTTTGCGCTTCCACGTTAGCCATCTGTCAAGGATGAATCCCAGGTACTTCACCCTGTCAGAGAGCGCCGGCTATTGAGGGGAGTTGAGCTCTAGGTATTTTATACAATATATTTCTTCGCAAATAAGACAAGCTCCGTCGGCAGTTAAATATACAAATACATCTTTTTTTGTCATTTTCGGCCTATATCAAATTGCGACTATTTAGAGCTACTTTTCTATAATTTTCCTATATTTTTATGATTTTACACAGGGTGATTCGCAATCAGATTACAGGTTATTGCGAAACTTGGCCATCATACCATTTTCTAAGGGAGAACCGTATCTAGCGTGAAGCTGTGAAGCAGTTTAGAGGATAAGAGTGTCTTGATTTAAAATCCGAAGAGAGGAACTAAATGTGTGAAAGTCTGTTAGTCACCAAGAAGATATGAATTTGGAGTGTTACACTTGATTCAAATTCACTTAGCTGTCACGGCCATAAAATATATGACCATTAAAGGAAAGTTTGTGTACTTTTCGTTTTGAAAACCTCCTAATTCGTCGAGGAAAGACTAATAAAATAGCTACTAAGGAGCAGCTGAACTAGTCTGTACTCTTGCAAATTGTACTCGAGTTATAAAAAATTTATTGTTTTTTTCAATACTTCGCATTCGATGGTGGCTGTAGTAGCCGACTACGGTGACTACCTATCGATTGATCCCGTGTTGAAAGCGCATTATGTGACTCGTCAAATGATATAGAAAGGGTTCTCCTTAGAACGTTGCAGCGGTCTCCACTAGGCAGGCAATGGCAAACCTTCGACCCACCTACCGTTCCGAGGGTTGGCTTTTCTTTACGTCTTAGATGAACACAGGGTTGGGCATTTTGCCCTACCACTAAATTGCACTACCATAAACTTTTTAGTGGTAGTTGGAATAAGGGTTCCATTTTCACTAAATCTTCAATTCGCTAAATCCGCTATTGCACTAATTATTTATCCAACCCTGGACGAATATTATAAAAATTGCTTACTTTTGGAAACTGTTAAAATCTCTTATCCTATACTCTAATCATACATTTCTCATACTGGATCCATCCTGTTGCTCGTGTCATGAGCCCGTCGGGGCATCCAGTGTTCATATGCGCCTAAATAATTTGGCATAAGTACCTTCTAGCGCAAGAAAAAAAATTCTTATATAATCCTTAAGACTTAGTGATTCCAATGACGATCAATGCGCGCCCATCGTCCAAATCAACAATGTACGAGCACAATATTTACAAGTGGTAACATTTTCTTGCAATGTTTTGCAGTTTCGATTTTGTTGCATGGCTGTTGTGTGTTGCACGCTGCATGTTGCAAGCGCGTTAACATATCCGGCGCCTAGCTGGAGTAACGCTCGGTTCCTAAAAGGCTCAACGATAATTTGGGCGTTGGTGGGGGTGAGGAAGTTCGTGGTTATAAGCTTCAATACAAATACACAAACCGGCACACACATACATACATACAAAATACGTGTGTCGAAGGTAAGCGCCAGCATGCAAATTCTTGTAGCTGTTGTTGTGGTCGCATCAGTGATTGCCGCATGTTATGCTGTAATATTTATATTTACATATAAATACAAATATTTTTTCTCCCGTTTGCAGATGTACTATACATAGTATGTGTGTATGTGTGAGTGCGTGCGCTTGTAGCCTCGCACAAGTAGGATGTTTTATTGATTTAGGGCGCATTTAAAGCGTGAACGGCCACATTAATAATTTCCGTTGCAATTTTATTGTGCATAAATTTCATTAATTTATAATTTTGTTGATTTTCTCATCGAATCTCAGCGAATCGAATGCGAGTGCATACGCATACCTACATTCATGGCGAAGCGCGAGTGCACGCGTCGGCTCCCCAGACGGGTCGATCCTGGACACGCTTTGGCTTTGGCTGAGGAGACTGATTTTACGATTTCACATGCTGGTTGGTCGGTTGGCTACTCTGCACTGCTTTGGCTGGGCTACATCATGCAGCGCGCTCTGCTTCTTCGACCTGCTGAGGCATAAATTATTTCCCATAGCTTTTCGCTGCGCCATGCCTCGTGTCGAAGATGATTTTGCGCGATTGCGACTCTGATTGCGCAGACGCGTCAAGCATAGCAGAAGCAGCAGCGGCAGTCAACTTGAACAGCAGTATTAATTTTGGTTGCATGCCCCATGCACTTTTACTACAGCTTGTAGTAGTTGTTGTTGTTGCTCCTTTTTTTTATTGTACTTGTTTGTTGCTCCTTTTTTTTATTGTGCCTGGCGTTAATCTGCGCAGTTATGGTCCATTGAGAAATTTGCTTGACTGGTGTTTAACGAAACCACATGCGGGTCCCTTAACATTTTAGCTGCGCAACGCGATTGGCTGTCCCTCTATTGACTGTCAGCTGGCCTGCAAACTACGTGCACGCTTCCTTCTGCCAGTCAGTCGGCTGCAGATGTTGTGCTGAAGATTGCGAGCGGGTGTATGCGCGCGCAGTTAATTATGAGCGTTTGGATATTTTTGTCGAATTTGATTCTCTCTTTTTATGTTGTATGCCAGAGTTTTGTTTTATGTTTGTTGCTAAGATGGAGATTACATTATGATTTATGCAAAATAGTAAATTCGAGTGATGGCAACATGAGCCCCAAACAGACTCGGCCTAAGCTTGTTGGGGCAACAATAATAACTTCATCTTGTAAAAGTTAGTTGAATCGAATCTAATAACAACAAAAAGGGCGGCTAAGTAAAACGATTTGGGTAGTCTGCTGTGGTGATTATTTTTATTTTTCATATGGTAGGTTATTTTTGTTTCGCATCTGAACTTGAGACTTTGAGAACTTTAGAGAGAGGCAGACAGAGAGATTTTCTCTACCTTGATTTTTGATTGTCTTGAAATAACACGCGAATATTGGCAAATTCCACCTTAATTATTGTTTAGGCAGCGGAGAGGAATCTCCTTTACCTACGAAGGGCGTTCCAAGCCATTTTACAAGGCTGCAGCAATCGGCTACATGCGAGGATGGATTTATCAGCGTAACTAAGCGCGAAATTGAAATTTGCTGAGCTGTTCTTATGAGACTTGATTCAACCATTAAAGGTTTGCTCACTTGTGACATTCGAGTTTTGGCAATCCCTTGCAACAGGTAACATTTAAGAAGGGTGGAAAAAATATAATCCCTTTTGTCTAAAATGGTAGCGAAAGAGCGTTTCTTTTTAGGTAAATGAAAACAATATGCGAACGGTTTAAAAAATAAATTTCAATTATTATTTGTATTTAAATAGTATATTTTTTGTAATCAAACGGTTTTTATTGAAGCATAACGCAAAGTATACAAAAACAAAGCATAAAAGTAAAATATCTATCCGCTGTGCCTGCTTACATGGGAATGAAAGAAAAGAGAGAGTGCATTTCGACAGAAGGTCTAAATAAACCAAATAAGGTTGCCATGTAACTAAAATATACAAATTATTTCAACAATATTTTATGGACACTGTAAACCTATTTGATATATAATATGTATAAGTAAATTCTTATAGGTTAAGTAAACATATAGTGTTTTAAGGTTAATGGGCATTAAAAAAAGCGAAAGTACAAATAAACAATTTTTAAGGCCCTCGCCTCATTTGAAATGGTGTTTTTGGGGTGTTTCTTTGAAAGCATGTAAAAACAGGAACGAAAAAAAGATTTTTTATATTTGTTCTTAGTTTTGATCCATTGTTAAAAAATTAAATTTTTTTTGGCCATACGAGGTTCGTTCAAAAAGTTGTCAGCCCTCAAAAAATTGTCTTCACATGGACAATGGACACAGATATAGTGGTTTTCTGAACCGATTTTCATAAAATAAAAATTAAATGACGTAGAATTGATGTCGTTGTTGTGTAAACTACGATCATTCGGAAAAGAAAATTTTTTAGTAATTTTCTCGGACCTTTAAAGTAAAAAAAAGGGTCAAAAACAGTTTTTCATCTTTGAACGTTTGCCATTTTCCCAATGATTATGTTTTAAGATTATAGTTCGATAACGACATCCATACTGAACGAGAAAATGTTTGTCTTTTTGATTCCAGACACCAGGGAGTACCGGATTCCGTGGCGCCGGCGACATACCTGTTTTTGGAAGACCATTTTTTGAAGACTAACAACTTTTTGAACAAACCTGATATGGCCAACAAAAAAGTAGTATTTTTTAACAATGCATCAAAAAATAAAATACTGAAAACAAGAATTAAAAACCTTTTTCGTTTCCGTTTCACACGCTTTTAGAGAAACACCCAAAACATAATTTTAAATAGGTCGAGGGCCCTTATAAATATTCAAAGAATTCAATAGGCGATCTTTGAACATATAAAATCTATCCAAACAAATTTAGAGATTTTATTAAACTCAATTAAGGCTCTAGTAATAGGAGTATTTCGAGCATAAAGAGATTTTGAGAGACCTACATAGAAAAACTTCTAATAACGAATAGCTCTGGCCGGAATATTATAGAAAATTCTCTCAAGAACCACCGGACAGTCAACAGCACCACGGATCAAATCAAACATGAAAGACAAGGGCAAGATTGTTTTTCTGTTCTGCAATCATTTCATCGATAATCGATAAGCAACGCGCTCCACAGGTAATGGTTTGGGCCGCTTTCGCCGCAGATGGGCGCTCTCCAATCGTTTTCATCCAGCCAGGCGTCAAGGTAAATGCGAAATATTATCGGTAAAGCATTTTGAAGGTTACACCGTCTCACAAAACTCGAGAGAACCAAGCATGGCTAAAACACAACGTTCCGAACTTCATAACGTCCACACAAAATGGCTCTCAAATTCACCAGAACGCGAATCCGATGGAGTATTGTCTTTGGGCTATTTTGGAGAGCAAGGTCCGAACTAAAAGATTCACCAGTCTCGAGGCGCTGAAAAAAGCCATAGACCGCGAGTGGGCCAAAATATAGGGGTTTTCAGTAAGAGCGCTTCAACTTTTGAACTTTTTTGAATAAAACACAAACGGTTTGACCTTTTTAACTAGTTTTTTTTTATTATCGAGTTTGAACATATATGTACATTTAAGTATGAAATTCGATTTCTTTTGCATGACCACCGCGTGCACGTTTTACGAAGTTCAATCGTTGAACCCAATTTTCGACCACTCTTTTGCATAAATCGGCAGAAATTCCACCAATTTCGCGTTCAATATTGGCTCTGAGCTCACATATCGTCGCCGGCTTGTTACTGTAGACCAATGACTTCACATAACCCCAAAACGGGACGGCTTGTTAAATAGGCCGTAAAATGACCGTAATGCTCTTAAAGTAGCAGCAACAGAACGATTATTTTCATAAAAAATTTGCACGATTTGCAATCGTTGCTCAAGTGTGTAGCATTCCATGATGAAATGTATACTAATGAAGTTTACAAATGACAAGCGAAAAATAAAAAATATTGCGTCGTTCGCCCTCTCTATCGGAAAAAAGTTGAAGCGCACCTATTGAATAACCCTATACCTGCAAGTCACATTCGGGCAGCTTGCGATTCGGTTCTGGAGCGTCTCAAGGCCTTAGCCAAGACAAAAGGAGGTCGTATCGAGCAAAAGTAAATTGATTCTTATTTGTATTATTTTCCACATTTTTTACTTTGAATTGAATAAAAGTAATTTTCCAAACCAAATTTATGGACACTTCGAGTCTCGGACCTTGTAGCTTTAGTGCTTTAGTGCTGTCAGATATGTATCGAATTTTTTTAAATAAATCTCAAACTATTATTATTATTGCATTGTTGTTTTAATGTAGATTAAATAACCAATATATAAAATTTTTCTTTTATTTTTATTTCAGTACTTTGCGTACTTGTTTCACTACCTTTAGGCAAAAAGGGGAAAACTTTATCAGTGTCACAATTCCCTTCTCAGCACTTACCTAACCTTCTATGCATGATTGAATTGCATTTCTTCCTTTTATTATTCGTAGCTTTCAATAAAAAAAAAATCATTTGTGAGCTCTTTGGTTTTCATTTAATTTGAATGTTAAAAACATTTATGACTTCCTTTGCAAATAAATAAAAATGTCGTCTAATGCTGACGCCTTTATAAAAATTTAACACATATTTAAAGGTAATAAACAAACAGACACCGAAAACCGACATAAATAAATTTCCATGAAAATGCGAAAGGCACAATTTCTAAAAAATGAAATAAAATAAAAATTAATCCAAAAACTTTTTTTTCTCTTCCAGGAAACCGCCAGCCAGTATTTTTCGTTAGAATGTCAAAATCTAATCTTACAAATGAAAACTAAATCAAAACGACGCCAAACGCCTGAAATGTGTTACTTATGGAAATACACGAATTTAAAACACACACACTTGAAGAGGCCGAAATGAACCTATGGCAAAGTGCGTCACAATGTTGAAAACTAGTAGCCAAAACTGACGGTATCAGTTAAGAAAAATTAGCTCTTCAACGATGACAAATTATACCTTATTAAGCTGATTTCTTTGGAGATTTTTTGTTTTCACAACATTCACTGCACACACGAAACGTCAAAGTAATGCGTGATAAAGTCGAGCGATAATGGCGCTTATGATACTACGTTCAAATACGCGCGCACGCGGCCTACAACAACACAACAACAACGCATTTTCAGCTGAATTGGTCGACAAAGTACAAGTAACTCACTACCTTGGCTGGCCTTGTCCTCAGGTAGCCGCTGAATTCTCTCCATGCAAAGACACATTCACTTGTGATCTACCTCGCGCCTTCCGAGAAATGCCGAGTGTGTCGACTGTTGCCATATTCTACGCTACGAATGACTTTTCGACTGGCAGATCGACGGCTAGTCGGGCTGGTTTTGAAATTGTTGCTCCACATTATTTATGATAATCTCGACTTTATTTCGTATTTATTGTTGGTAATCAAGAGCGCAAGTCAGTAGCCACACAGAGCCAACAACATGGCTAACAAGACATCCCGAATGAGTGTGGAGCAGACGCTGTGTGTGGTCACAGTGGCGGCCTAGTCTGTTTCTAAGCAATGCGACGGAAGGACGGACGGATAACTAAAGTTTGGTGCATTCACTGCATACATTGAGCCTGGCGTTGGGATTAATTTTAAATGACATGCTTAAGTAGAACTTCCAGAAGCTCATCAGATAATGAGCAGCGCCAGCCGCACCATTACAATCACAATAATTCCTGCATAAAAGCCACTAACTTAATTTTGTTTTTATTGTTTGTGCAACACGCGCATCTTGTTTCGTAACAAGCCGGCCATCGGGCGCATCCTCTGGGTACGACAAGTTCACTTTGTGGCATCACGCACAAAAAGGGTAGAATGCGGGGTTGATCGGTGGAGGGTTTCAAGTGCTTACTTGGTTACGTGTGAGTTATGCAGCTGAAAAATTCATGAGGATCGGATCGATACTTCAGTAAATGTGGTTAATTAGTTGCATTGGAAGGGAGAGAAGAAGCCTTTTTGCGAAGCGAAAATATTTCGCGAAGGATAGAATATTCAATTAGGAGTCTATAAAATAATTAAGGTAAAGAATTTGAGGGTGTTAATTGAGAAATGCTTGGCCATCGATGGTAGATTAGTTTCAGATATTAACAAAAAAAAAAAAAAAGAAAAGCCATTGCCTATTAGCCTGGGCTTGTTCAAGAATGATATTTAATAAAAAGGTTTAAACTATAATTAAGTTAAGCGGCTTTCAGAAGAATTGTTTATTATACTTGTAAGATTGCAACACTTCACTTCGTAAAATTGATATATGTAAATTGCCATCCGCAGTTAAGGGGAAAAGGTCCCTTTATTCATGACTGGAAAAACTATTTTATCCTATCTTAACCTAACAGGAGGCCGAAAAAGCAGTATATTTGTATGTTTTGCGCGTCCGAAAAGCTGCAGCGTACATTTCTCAACTAGTAGAAATATCTGGTTCTAATAGTGGCCGCTCACTGACTCTCGTGTTTTTTTTTTACTGAGAACCTGCCTTCGTAAGCTCAGTTGAAGCTGACATGCGGCCAAAAAATCGATCTCATCGGCCCAAAGTTGCAAGTCTATTTTTAGCAAAACAGTTAAATTCACCGTACACCTGATTTGTCATCCTGTGATTATTATCGCACCGAAACCAAAGCGCCTTGAATCAATTGAAGTCATGCAAACCGTTGGGATCACCATCCTAATCGAAGCAGAAGGCAAATATATATAAAGGGTCTTTTAGAAGTGACACGTGGATGTCAGTAGTGAAAAATTCTGAGACGGCGCCTTTTTTATGTCATCTTTAATTCTTTTAAAGTAGACAGATGCACAATTTAACACGACGAGAACAACGCGGAAAAATTATTGAAACTTATTACGAAAATGAAGAACGACAATTTAATAAAAATATACCGCAAAATTCGTGATTTGTTTGGTGAAAAAAAATTGTACGAATAAGTCGACAATTCAAAGGTTGGTGAAAATATTTCTAAAAACTGGTTCTGTCGAGAGTAGAACAAGGACTGGCAGTTCAAAAACTGGACCTTCTGTTGAGAATATTGCTCCTGTAGCGCAAAGTGTTGCTGCACAACCTTCGACGATATTCCGACGTTCTGAACATTAGGCTTTCTTGAATCGATTGTTTGGCGGATTTTATCTGTGGACGTGAACATTTAAGGGGGAAGTCTACTGTGAATTTTTCAAAAAATCGATTTTTTTTTTATTAGCTTAAAACATACTTTGAACGCTCTTAAATAAGGTACAATATGTGTTACAGCTGGCTAAATTTTTCTTCGTTGAAATTTCGACCTTTTCCCGAAGCGCTCCAAAGCGCGTACCTGCTATACTGAAACTTTAAACGCATTTTTCTCGAAACTACGTTTTTGTATACGGTGTACACGATATCTCGAGTTCTGATAAATGAATCAGCTTAAAAATTTAATTATATATTCTCTGTAATAGTGTCTCTCGTCTGACATAGGATTTTTTTGATATCGTTATTTGTTAAATTGTTATAAACAATAGTAACATCAATTTTAGGCAAAAAAAAAAAAAAACAATTTAAAGAATTTTTTTTTCAACGCCAAAATTTTTTATCGACATAATCCTACGTCAGACGAGAGTCAATACTATGTATATGATAACAATATTTTGTTTTTTTGTTTTAGATCACCGAAACGTAAGATTTCATGTACACCGTTTAGGCACCTAAGAAAAGCGGACCTGCGCTTGCAGAAGTGCCACAGCGGCCATTTTGAATATTTTGACTTAAATTTTTTTTTTCAAAAACTTAAATATATAATAAAGATAAGAGTTTAAATAGATTTTATGTACGAGCAATATTTTGTTAGAAATAAAATCCGGAAAATAAGCCTGTTTTTTCCCTTGTCACAGTAGACTTCCCCCTTAAATTATGTAATTTCTCACATTTAATTGTATTTTGAATAAAAAGAGGAACCCTGCAATAATCTAAATTTTTACATGTTTTATTTTAAAACAAAATTTAGGCGCGTCTTTTGAAAGACCCTTTATGCCACAAAATATTTATAAAACTTTTGGGTATTTTAGTGGTACTGAGGGCCGTTTTTTCAACTAATCTCTAACTTTACAAGCCATAAGATGCCATAGGACGGCAAGGCTAATCAAACTCAAATATCACTAATCGAGTAACTTTTTACAGAAAGCGATTTAATCGGATCCGGTTTCCTGTTCCGATAATTCGAATCATTAATCGATTAACTAGGAAACTAATTGAGTTATAACATTAAAATATTTTCTTCATATTACAATCCGAACTAATGTACATTCCGTTTGAAAATTTACCAAAAATAGCAAATCTGCTTGAGCGTAAAAGAATCCTGGAATTTTTTTAAAGTCGCATAACTGATTTCAAAGACACAGCACTGTGAATTCGGAGAATTCGTTTCATTTTCTAAGAGGTGAAATTTGGGAATTTTTCCACAGATACAGACGAAAGCGAAAGTGGAAGTGATACATCAAAAGAAAACATCGGAAAATGATTTTGACTGATTAATTCACAACAAATGGCAAAGTTGGAAAGATGATATATTTCCTCAAGGGAAGCTAAGTTTTGGATTGGAATGGGTGTGGAATGCCCGTGTTCGAAACTTCGGGCATGAAATATCAAATGAAAGAACCTGTTTTTTTCCAATAGCGTCGTCCCTCGACAGCCAATCGCAAACCCCTGAAAGTGTTTCTCACATGTAAAAGTTCCTCATAAACAAAACATCTGTCGTTTGGTGGCGGCATAAAACTACAGGCCTCTCAATCATACCACAAATAGGATGAGAAGCGTTGAACGAGGTCCAAAAAATATACCTCTCCAAAGCAAGATCAGAAGATTTTTAAGGAAACGTGGTGTTAATGCATCGAAAGACACGATTCGAGTACGTCGGGCTTGGTGTACTGTTGATAATAGTCAACTTCAACTTGACAGCAGTTTTGATGAATAAAATTTACGAAAAAGCATTATTACCGTCAGCTGCGAAGATGTTTGGAAAAACTAACCAACAATCTAGGATTTTACAAGAAGACAACTGAGAATGCTGAGGATCGAAGCCGAAGATGTGCAGAGTAGAATCAGTAAAAAGGGATTAAAATGTGCGTTTGGCCTTCACAGTCGCCTGATATCAACCCCAGTAAAAAAATTTGGGCTATAGTTAAGCAATAACTCAGAGGAAGACAAATATGGACACTCAAACAGTTATCAAGGCAAACTAGGCTGATTTGGGGCCGATTAACTTGACAACTTGCGCAGAAATTAACACAAAGTATGACTCGAAAATTGGGAGCCAATATAGCTAATTGTGGTGACTATACATTTTATTGAATATATTGCGTATAATAAATATTATAATCCCATATAATGCAGTTAGTTAGAATCGAATTGGTCAAATATTATAGTTTTCAAGTTGAGACGGTCACGCTTCCATTAGACAGGATGTACTTATATAAATATTTACCCGGCATGTTTGTGTCGATAAAGTCAAAGCTGTTACTCATCTTGATTCTGGCAAAGCGTTTTAGTGACTGTAAATAAAGACAATTTGACTCTGAAGTTTACTGTTGCGAAAAAAATCATGGACTACTGTAATCACCTGTTAAATTTCACAATTAAGGGAGCGAATGATTTGACTGATGATCTCATAGCTGATGGCCTCAAACCACGTCCCGCACTGGGCAATTATTGGGCGGGGGGGGGAAGTGGTAGATCAGGACTCTTTAAATACTTTTATGCGTGTCGTGAGTATAAATCATAGTATTAAGTTCGCGTTCCACGTGAATGGGTGTTGAAATCCATACAAGTTGCCTTGCCGTGAAATCTGCGTGAAATTTCATATGTATCTCACGCCAAAACCGTACTCAGTTAACGTCGTGAAAACAGCGCGCAAAATGCCAGCAACATTGTTTCACACCTACTTAAAATTCACATATCCTTTAAAGTTGCGCAAAAACTGACAGTTCTTTTGCAAGTGCAGTGCCTGAGTTCGAATACTCCGAAGATATGGCATTTCCGATATTTGGCAAGCCAAAACGTCTTCGCGAAGAGTGTAAGTAAATGTTGTATATATATTTTTGTTTAAATATATATGTATGTATGTATGTTAATTTGTTTAGAAACACTTTTCTTAGCTAAATTTGCCTATTGCTTCGCGTTTGACAGTCAATGTTGATAGCAACATTTCACGGCAAGCCATATGCATGCTGCTTTGCGCCTGTGAAGTTAGTACTAGCCTTAAGACAAAGCAGCGAGCTCGAGCGTATTTTTGGTGGCCCTAATGATGGACAAATACGTAAACCAGGTAGCGTTTTCTAGGACGAAATTTCTGGCCTCCACTGCAGGTTTAAATATATCAGCGATGGAGAAAAATGATGCTCGCTACTATTTTCCAAAAAGAAAAAAAAAAACGGCAATAAGTGTTTTATTTCAATTTGTAATCCAAAGTCCCGTAAAATAAATAACTTCTTCTTATACAATGCCACGAGAAGTAGGAAATTTAAATGCGGCGACAAGTGCAGCTGAAATTTGAGCAGCCGCTGGTGAGTAGCCAACTTGCATAAATACAAATCTCAGGCACTGCAATAAGCGGAAGATAAACGGGCAGCGATTATATCGATTACTTTGACAGTGCAACGAGAGCGTTGAGTTGTTGCAGCAACTGTTGAGGCAACTGCAACAAAAGCAGTTACAGCTTTGTTTGCTATGGTTATTGTTGTTGCTGCTGATGCAGATCATGTTGTCGCCGACGCAACCTGGTTTTAAATTCCCAACAATTGGGAGGGCGAGAGCAAAAACAATAAAAGTCACAGGACGACAAACGCGATGACAGGCACGATGTCGATGGAGACGAAGACGACATCGAAGACAGAGATGACTGCGATGAAAACAACAAGGCAAATGACGACGATTGGCGACGTCGCACAGCCACAGCAACAGCAGCGGCAGGCAGCAGCTTTCAAAAACAACAACACCACTGCTGTCTCCTATGTCGTTTTCCACCTTCCCCCTTCTGCTTTCCGTCTGCGAACTGGCGACTCCAGCACTACACTTCAAGCGTGGTTGGTGGTGCTGCCTGATATGCATGCACAGAAGTTTGTATGTACGTATGTTGTTCGTGTTTGTATGTGATGTGTGGCAGCATCATAAACAAAATCACTTCAACATGCGCTTTGGTGTGCAGCATGTTCAGCATTCATTGCTTGCAACAAACGCAAAGCATCCTTAAACAGCGGGATAAGATACTCGTACTTAGGTAGCAACGGAGGAGGAGCTGCAGCTCATTTGTTTGCTTACATTTTTTTCTGTTGCTGTTTATGCGATTTTTTTGTATTTTGTTTTAGTAAGCTGCCGTGTTGCACGTTGTTACTAGCTACTGCTGGTTAATACAAACCGCTCATGCCCAGCCAACTCACGACGAAGCAGACGACAGAAGTTTGGCGGCCGCACGAAATCCGTTCGCATTTCGTATGCGTGACTTTTGGAATTTTGTATTATTTTTTACGATATTTTCCATGCTTTTCACTGACTATGCATGCCTACATACCTAGCAAATAAAGTGGCTGACTGTCTGCTTCACTGCCTACTTGGTAATCGCTGCTTAATTTCAGCTAATTAATTATAATGTTTTTTATTCGCAGGCGATAAGCGCGACTAACTGAATAATTGCTCGTGCACGAAGACACCACGCACACAAAAAGAGTCAACTCACCGCTCACCTCTGAGAAAAACCACAAACACAAAAAAAAAAAACACGAAAGAAATTATAAATGTTGCTTCGGAAAGTGGGTCTACAGGGCGGAGGACGTTACAGAAAATGTCAAATGACACATTTCGATTTTTTGAAAAATGTTTCGTGCATCGACATGCGTTCAGTAGGTCAGTCAGCGCAGACCCGCTCTGTGCTTTGCAGAGCTCCGATCTCACTCGCGCGCACTTTCTTGCCAGTTGGTCTGTTATTCATTTGTTTGTTGTCAGCTGCACAGCGAAGGAATCCTCTTGGCATTCTGCGTGTGAATGAAATTCAATTAAAACACAGCAGCGCGCCACATTAATGATGCACAGCGGCCAGGCCTGGCCAGTGCATTTGCTGAGGAGGTACGGCCGCGCGCCAAGTTTCTGTTTCACAATCGGAAATGGTGTTGAGTTGCTCGTTGCGATTTAATTTATTTATTTGGTCTTAGACAATGAGAATAAAGTGAATTGGCAGGCAGGAGCCAGGGATATGTAAAAAACGGACTCAAAGTTAAACAAACAATATATTTTTTTTTTCGAACGGCACATACAGTGTGTGCAAAATTTATTTAGCCAAATAAAAAGGCTTAAAGAAATATTATAGATTTGGAGCAATAAAGAAAGTCGAAGAAAAATAGAAGGAAAAAAGAAAAGGAAAAATGAAAAAATTAAGTGGAAGCTTAAAACCTTAAAAGGTAGGTTGTGGAGTTGACCAGAAAAATCCATTAGGTTCCGCTAAGAAAGTTTTAAAGGAGAGATCTGCCATTTTTGAAGTAAAGGGTGATCAGATTGGTGGTACTTTTTGCAATAGGATGTTTTTGACAGATCGCGCGTGACTATACGTAAACTAAATACATACTTTTTTCAGTATTTATTGACATTTCATCATGGCAAGACCGGTAAAGCCTCGACAACGTTTATAAATCGTACAATTGTATATAGAAAATCGACGTTCTGTGAAAAGTGTTCATCGCGGCCCTTATGGTATTCAGAGATTAGGCCCATTTTCGGCTTAATGGCTGCGCCAATAAGCAAAATTGTCTTATTTGTGGTGAAGAGCAACCCGACGTCATTCAAGAACAGCTATTATATCTATGGAAAACAACTGTTTGGAGCGGCCTATTGGCTGAAGGAATCATCAGCCCATATTTCTTCTAAGATGAGGCTGGCGCCATTATACATTGGCGTTAATGACGAAAGTTTTAGCGCCAGGATAAACGACTTTTTGATGCTAGATAAACGGAAATTGAGGCCCGTGATCTCCGCAACATTTCGTTCCAACAAGATGGCGCTACTTGCCACACAGCCCGTGAAACAATGGATTTACAATGGATAAAACAGTTTCGATTGAGGCATTGGAAGCCAACATTACTAAAGTTAATTAGGAGATATCAACTGGAGTCCTTCAGCGATAATAATCTGGTAGATAATTTTATGGCATTTATTTTTTGAGTATGACATCCGACATACGAGGGGGATTCAATAATTACCCGAGTTAAAAATAAAGACAGCATTTAAAAAAAAAATATTTTTCAACATGGTCCCCTTTTAGAAAGATACAGTTCTCCTAACGCCCTGGTCATTTTTTTAACCCCTCGAAAAAATAGGATTTGTTGAACTCTCCAAAATACGCCTGTATCTCGGCGATGACTTCCCTGCTTGAACAACACTTTTTTCCAGCGAGCTATTTCTTCATGTTGGAGAACAAGAAGAAGTCGCAGGGAGCCAGACCGGGTGAATACGGAAGGTGCGGCAGCAATTCATAACGCAAGTCATGCAGTTTGGCGGCGAGAACTCCGAATGAATGTGCTGTTGCGTTATCGTGGTGCAGCATCTTCTTCTTTTTTGCCAAATGCGGCTGTGTCTCCTACAATTTTTGGCGAAAGTGGTCCAATAACTAACTGTAGTATTGTCCAGACCTTCCTTTTTCTAAAAAATCATTCAGGATGACTCCGTTCGCATCACAAGAAGTCGTCAACATGACCTTTCTGACCGATGGGACTGTCTTCGCCTTCTTTTCAACAGATTCTCGGGGAGAAATCCATTGTTTTGATTGTTGTTTAATTTCTTGTGTGTAATGATGAATCCAGGTTTCATCAACGGTGACAACTCGACGCAAAAATTCCTTCGGATCTCGCTTAAATTTTTCCAAGCGCTGCATCGAAGTTAACAGCTGCATCCACTTGTTGTTGCTTGTGTGCAATCGCGGCACCCATCGGGCCGACAGTTTTTTCATCGCCAACTTATGGTGTAAAATATTAATTGCTGCTCCGGTCGGCACATCTATGACCTCTGTTACTTCGCGCACTTTCGTTCGTCGATCAGCGAGAATCATATTGTAGACTTTTTCAATAATTTCTTCGGTAACCACGTCTGCCAGGCGTCCTGGTCGCTCCTCATCAAAAACGGATGTTTGCCCACCTTTAAATTCGTTGAACCAATATCTAACTACGGTCATAGATGGCAAAGCGTCCCATCCAACTTTGCTTTTATCTCCTCGCATTTTTCCCCATCCAAAAACAAAAAGCGAATTATCCGCAACTGCTCTTTTTCCATCTTAGCGAAAATCCTACTCCATTAGTCAGAAATTGGTTTTGCCGTCGTTTGGTAGGTGGAAGCACACGATGCTAACAGCAACTTCTCTCGCGAACGGCCCCTGCCATTAAACACGGGTACCTATTGAACCGTCCTCGTATGTCCGGCGGCTACGATTTACATGATCCATTCCAGCAGCTCAATTTTTACTACTTTTCCGAATAAATCTGAATAAAAATCTAAATGTGCCCAATTAGTAATAATGCGATGCCATCGATGACCATTTGGCTTTCTACGTAGCCGAAGGACAAAGGCCATCAACACCTTCTTCAACACTTCACTCTATGAAATTCGCCAAAAGATTCCTTTTTTTTTCAAAGTAAATTTCCACAATTTGGAAGCATTGGTCTGGCGTTAAACGATTCATGATGACTCGCCAAACCTTACTGCACAAAAATGTCTACACCAGTTTGCCACAATCAGCTATTAAAACAGAGTTATCGATATCGATAGTTACCACACACCCCCATAAGCCTGTTGCATTTTATGTTACACATAGCAACGCAGTATTTTGAAATAACTTTTTTTAAATAAATTAAATATCTAACCTAAGCCACATTCATGGATGTCATCTCATCAACAATTCGCTTTACTTTGGGCCTTTTATTACACTTTCACAGCCGCATGGTTCTTTAACACACTGTAAATGATTTTAATCCAATGTTTTCGCTTTAAACACATTTTCAATCCAACTAAAGAACCTTTTAATGCAGAGAATAATGTTTTAAGCCAAAGAATTCTAGGAGGAGTGAACGTTGGGTCAGTGTCGCCGCCATCGTTGATTTTTTTTCTTTGCCGTTACGACTGTTGTCCCTATGACTTATGATGTGGAATTCGAAACAAATGTTTCCGCCACAAAACGTTAAGTGATCACAGCAGCAAGAAACGGCTTGGACGATGGTAAAAATGCGCATGAAACGTACGGCAATGCGTCGTCGAAATGGCAACTGTGGCGTGGCTAAGTGTCCAAGGTTTATTTGCAATTTGTTGGTTTTTGGCCTAAAAGTATTTAACGCACGCTGTGGTCACCACCAACGCCATTACCATCATCTTCACTAGGGTAGCCTTTACGGCATGCACAGCTTCGATCGCTCCGTTGTTTTTTTCTGTTTTTTTTTTTTGTTTTTTCATTTGCCTCGTTTGTCAATTTTTGTGGGACGCTGGCAAACCTTTTCATTGACAAGCAAATGCACTCAGCGGCCAATGTATGGACGCAATGGGCAAAAAATTACACGAATAATAAAAATGAAGTTTCACAGCAGCTAAAAGCAGGAGCATACGATGCAAACAGCAAGCAGCAGAAAGAAGAAAATATGTAATCATAAAACACTAACAACAAATTTTTGGCTTACGCATTTTGGCCATATATTTTTGTGGTACACTGCAGACAACTAACAATGTACGCAGTTTTAGGCCGTACTTTTTTTAAAGCGCACTTTTTATATTTATTTTCGGTAATTTATGATACTCTACAATGTTGGGGGCACAAACGGACTATACACCATTGTTGTAAGCAAAACTCGAGTTAAGGCTGTGGTAAAGTAAATGCAGAGGAGTATTTAAATGAAAGTAGTAGAAGGTGGCGAATAGTTTGGAGTGTGACAAGCAACACAATATATGTATGTGTATGTGTATAAACATATCTACACAGGGTATGCTGCTGCAAACTATTTTCTAAACTTTTATGTAAATTCCCAAAACACTGTTAAGCGAGTTGTTGGTGTCTGCATTATCATACCCGAATATGCTCAAACCAAAAAACAAGTGAGAAATAAATTCATACGAAGGTTGCCTTTTATATTTTGCGCCTTTGGAACACTACGAGAGATGAGCTGTAATTTGATGTTTTTAACGCAAAGTTTGGTATTCTTTGGCATACATTTACGTATAACGTTTGCATCTACGAGTTTTATTCGTTCGCTTTTCAGTAAGTTTAAAAATTCATCTTGCCCAAAAGATGGAATTAATTCGTAACAAATTTTCCCCGCAATGATTAGATTTTCGACGTGGATTATCGACACAGGAGTACATTGATCAACTTACTTCAACTTTTAGAGTTGAGACACCACCCTTAGGTACCTTATAATGCAGATATAACGAGTTCCAACCTGGTTGACGATCCTTGCAGGATAAATTTCGTGAAGGCCGTTGAGAAACAGTTGCTGTAGCAGAAACTATCGATGATGTGCGTCATCGATGATGATCGTCATGTAAAATATCGCGAGGTAGAGGCATTCTTGGTCAATAGTGAGACCAGCATACATTCAATATTGCATGAAAATTTGGTCATCAAGAAGATTTTTCTTCTCCGCATAATTTGACGATTGCTCAAAAAAGGACTCGTGTCGATTGGTGTGAAGATATGATGAAAAACTCAGCTGCAATGGTTCAAAGCAAATCTATGAGATTGTAACAGTTGACGAATCTTGGATCTATGCATATGAGCTGGAAACACAACAACAATCTGCAGTATGGGTGTTCCAAGACGAGTTTAATCTCACAATAGTTGTTCGCGGAAGAAACATCTCAAAAAATATAATCGCCCGTTTTTTCGGAAAATCTGGTCATATCGTAACTATACCACTAGAGAAACTTAAACTATGAATTCTGAGTGGGAAACAACCATTTTTTTACCATAAGTTTTTGGAGAATTAAGGAAAACCAACCACCGAAAATGAATCATCCTTCACCAAGACAATGCGAGCTCTCACTTATCGCCTAACACAAGAGAGATTTTGCGCACTCAAAAGATTGAATTGATTGCTCATCGCCTTACAGCGCTGATTTGCACTTAAATTAATCTTTTTGTTACCGAAGATCAAAATTGAAATGGGAGGTGAACGTTTTTCAACGCCTGAATTAGCTGTTGAAGACTTTAAGCAACTCATTTTGGGAGTATCCACATTTGGGTGGCTAAAGTGGTTAGAAAACTGGTTCAAACGAAAGCAGAAGTACTTTGACTTCCAAGGAGAATATTTTGAAAAACAATTAAACCTTTCCACGTTATTATTGGGCGCAAAATATAAAAGGTAACCCTCGTATGTACATCTTAGGCTTCTCTGCCACCCCCTCTTTGAATGTCCTCATGCCACATGCTCCACTCTCTACTGCCATGTTTTGTAACATTTTAGTTGTATTTAGTTTTGCTGCGAAACTTAATCTTTCGCATTTGCTATGCTCAACTGTGCCGCACACCTGCTTGGATTCCCTCATTAATTATGCACCAAAACTCGGTGTACTACTCCAACGTGGGGCGGAGGGCTATTGACAAATTTGCATCTAATCTCTAATGTGCGTTATGTTTTGTTGTTAATGTACTACGAATTATACATACAGACGTACAAATACAACGCTGCCACTTATTTTTGTTTTTGTTGAGCAAGTCTTGTTCTTTATGCATTACACATCTGAAAAGTTTGCCGTTGCTTTGGGTTGAATGGGTAGGAGTGGTGTTGAAGCTGATAGGCAGTGGATTACTTTGGACCTGATTGTGAAAGTAAATATATAGCACCTGTGGGTGCATTTTCAAATTATTTACAATCAAGTTGTTATTATTATTATTTTGAGGGTCGCAGTGCTAACCTGAAAGGTCTGGTCTATTGTGCCTTCTTCATGGAGTATATTTCTCTGAGCCCAACATCTTTAATAGATTTTAGTACTTGTGCTCATTTATTGAGCTTTATTTTCTCCTCTGTTAGTAGGATTTAAAATTTGTAAAATTTTAATTTTTTGAATGAACTTCAAAATTGATTGAATTTTTAAAATTGAATTCATGAAAATAGGTGACTTTTGTATAAAATGATGGAATTTGTTAAGGCGAATCTATTGAAAGTTGTGTTGGTAAATCAGCTGATTTCTGTTTTTTCTTTCGGCTTGTCCATGTGGCTGTCAGCTTAAAATGAAACAAGGTGAATTCATTCTTTATTTTCTACTTCGCCAATAATTTGCTTTGACAATCAAACGTACAAAACATTGTTGTTAGTCTAGTGCCACTATCTTCATTGAATGCGCCTTTGATAGTTTAGTTTAGCTGCGCAACAATGAACTCACGTGGAAAACGGGGGCAGATTGGGGCCTGGTGTTGCCAAAATAATGGAAATTATGAAGAGACTCTATTTGTTTTTTTGATTTTTAAGAAATCATCAACACCCCGCCAATGCTGGGACGTAACTCAGAAAGTATTCTGAGAATTATCAAATCCTTCTTCACTTGTTTTATAAAACGATGTATTTTATAAAATATTTTTGTATATTTGTAATGAAAATACAATTTTTTTTGTTCGAAATACATCATTTCCGCCATATTTTTACATATTTTAACGCAAATTTTTGCCTTTTTGTTAAGAAATCTAGCCGCTTTGAGCGAGTTTAAATAATTTTCTAAAGTTTGCTCTCCGCTCACTAATTTTTTTTCCACCACTACTCGTTGCCAACTAATTAGCCTTTGTTTCATTAACATCAGAACTGGCTCTAATGGCTGCCCTTCTCTTTTTGAAAAGATCGGTTTTAATATTCCCTTAAGAACTCTTCGCCACTCGGAGTTCTTTAAAATTGCTTTTTCTGGAATTAGTCATGGTGTCAACGCTCCAATATCTAGAATTTTTGATGAAATAAACTTAGTCTTGAATGCTTTTGATTTTGAGACAATAATACTTCAGCCTCCATAAAAAAATGTTAAAAGGGTTTTTATAGCCGGATTCCCAAGTGGTTCGACTATACAGGAGATTAATTAATTGGCCGTAACAACCCGTTTTTCGTATACCTTTTCCAGTTTCTTAAGCCAAAAGCAGCCAGGCCATCATCAATTTGGTCATTCCACCCCACACGAGAACGTCTCCTCGCCGTCTACCGCCATTAACGTGTCAAACACTTCCTTCGCCGGAGCTGTTCCTTGCATACTGACGACATAACCGAGCCACTTTAGACGCTGCAGGGTGACTCGTGTATTTCCGTAAAGCTTATACAGGTTGCGGTACATTCGAATGCGGCAACCGTCATCTACGCGTGCAGGGCCATAGATCTTGCTACGTACTTTCCTCTCGAAAACTCCAAGAGCACCTGCATCCGATTGTTTGAATGTCCAGGCTTCAGCGCCATAGAGAAGTATTGGGATGATAAGCGTCTGGTAGAGTATTTTTTTTTCGTATGTCGAGAGAGGGCTTTACTGCTCAATTGCACACTTGTCCCAAGGTAGGACCTGCGGGAAGAGTTCTTGGTGGTAATAGCTGAAACAAGATATATGAAGTTCTTGACCACATTGAATTTATAGTTGTTAACTTTGATCTGTGGTTCCAGACGCCGCGACTCTCTGCAGGACGCCGTATCTGATTGTTCTACTGTCCAAGGTTCAGCGCCATAGAGAAGCATCGGGATGATAAGCTTCTTGTTAAGTGTTTTTCTAGTTTGTCGAGAGAGAGCTTTACTACACAATTGCGCACTTGGCCTAAAGTAGGACCTGCTGGCAAGAGTTAAGCTTCGCTTGATTTCGAGGCTGGTATCGTTGTGGCTGGTAATACCATAACCAAGATATATGAAGCCCATGGCCACATCGAATTTATAGTTATGAACTTCGATTTATGGTTCCAGACGCCGTTATTCCCTGCAGCGATATACTTGGCTTTGCCCTTGTTCACCGCCAGACCCAATTGTGGGGACTCCTTTTCAATAGCCACAAAAGCAGAGGCGACATTCCGCTTAGTATGACTGATGAAGTCAATCTCATCAGCGTTTGCAAGGAGCTGAACACTTTTATAGAAAAAAGTTCTGTTTCGTTCTACCCCCGCCCAGCGAACCCCACTCTCCGCAACAAAGTTGACGAGATCGCATGACAATGGGTCACCTTGGCTGAAACATCGAAGAGTATCAAAAGGTTCTGAGAGGTCCTTTCCTATCTTGACGCAGGGATACCGAACTCAGAAATTCCTGTATAGCCAATTTATACAAAATATCATATGATCGGCCATCCTGTCATTCTCAGACGATACAAAAAATCTTTCTCAGTAGAATGATCTAATCGCTGCCTGTGAAAGCATAACCGATTGTGACCGGTAAGGTAACCAGCGAGCAACACAGGCAATGTCTGCCCTGCTCAACAACTTAAAAATGGAAAAACGGAAAATACGAAAAAAATGAGAGGAGGGGGGCAGCTCCTCTAGCACTTTCAAATTTTCCATTTTTTTTCGCTTTAAAAATTCCTTTACAATTTAAGGAATATCTTTTCAATGTTTTAAGTTTAATAGAAAGTCAAAAAAGTCCCTATGAAGTCAGTAAAGTGATGAGCGTCGAACGAAAGATGAGTACAACGAAAACTTTAATCGCGTTTTTCTCGATTACGTTTTTTTTTCGCGCTGTCGAGTATAACTCAAAAAGGAAAGAAGATATCAACCTAAAATTGTACAGTGATATACTTTAACATATTGGCCTTTGCATGTACCTCAAATTTTATATTAATTATCACTAAAGATATTGTTTTGATCAATTTGTTTATAAAAAAAGTGTAATTTTTTTCTTTTTCACTTCAACTTTTCAGTTTCCTTTTTTTGTTTTGTTAAGGTTTTTGTCTGCTTGATTCCAGTTGATTGCAAGAGGCTGTACATCCGCGGCGCAAATTAATGGATCCAGGTAGGAGCAGCTGTAACGCCACCATTTTTTTTTAATTCAAATAGTTTTTTGTATATTCATTTAAGCATGCATATTAATATGTAATTTATTTAAAGATAATAAATACTCTCATTTTTTCGCAAAAATGCTCCCTTAATGCCCTTTCTACCGAACGGATAATGAAACAGCTTTGACTGCATGAAGTACCGTATTCTCATAGTTACTGTTAAGCAGTTAATAGAGAAGTCTTCAACGTACGGGTTTCGTTTGAATGATACAAAAGCAGAAAGTTTCGATTTTACATTAATACAATACAATAAAACGTTTGCCTTTACTTGATTACTACGCATATTTGGCATTCAGGCTTTTTTGTGCTATGGTATTATAAATCACTACGCAAAATAAAAAATTGTTTCCCACCCTGACCTCCACCCTTAAACAAACTGCTGCCCAGCAATGCAAACAAGCAATCAGGGCAAAAGGAGCCCACCAATCGTCCAAGAAGTTATTACTTTTCCATTAAGTTGAGCGCGCAATTTGTTAAACAAACATAGGAGGTCTGACAGGCGTTAAAAAAGTCGAATTGTAATTACAAACATAAACTACCAACCAACAAGTGAAATCAATGCTTTAACCCAATGCTGTCGTTTTCACCCGCCACCCAGCAAGCTTATCCACACACTGAAAATCGATTAAAATCGAATAAATGTAAGCGATTGAATGCTGGTGATTTTAAAACTCATAACAACTTGGCAACACCTTCTACGCCAGCGCCTAGCCAGCCCAGCCCAGTCACCATGTGTGGCTGTAGTTGATGCACCGAGTCGAGGACGCCACCACCGCAATCACAGTACCAACTGCCGTAGGCCACAGGCCAAAGGAATCGCAAGCCATGTAAAAATATACACACACACACGCATACACACATACTTAAATATGTGATAATGTGCATGCGATTGGGAAGAGTCAACGTAAAATATTATTTATTTTCGCAATTTATCGTTTGCGCACAAAAGCCTCCTTCCTCTAAGCTACTCCTCATTCTGCTGCATTTCCAGCGTCATATCTGTGGCCGGTTAATGCTTTCGTTGCATCCTCACGGTGGCTAACAAGATTGACAAATTGTAAAAAACGCCTTTTAGGAGTTTCACAGCATTTTTCGTTTGATTTTGTGGGCGCCCGCGGGGTATAACTCAACGAATAGCAAATATATCGAAACATTGACTGTGGAACTGCAATTGGAGTCCGTATTGGTGGTACATGGCGAACTGCGGATTTGTTTGGCTTTGTTTGGTCGATCGGTCGGTAGCTGTCAGTTGAACACAGAACAGTGGCAACTAAAACGACAGAAACATGCGTCGCCTCGGCAACGGAAACCAAATCAATATGAACATAAATTGGGGCCAGCGGCCAATGGCCACCTGAATGGAATGCTGCAATCAAGCGCATACTAACATAGAGATAACATAGTCAAACTGCGTTGTGAATGTGTTTATGTGCTTATTGAAAATATGCTGTGGAATATATAACACAAACAGTAGCGATTATTCAAATAGTTATGATTTAAACCGTTTTTTTCACAAATTTCCAGTACTGATAATAAAATATGTTGTCGCCACGAGGCGGTTAGATGTTGGCGCAATAATAAATCTTTCAACGCAAATGTAAGCAGGATGCTTGTGGTAAGTTTGTGCTTCACTACTGCGTTCAGCATTTACCATGGCAGGGCTGCCTTAGAGGCACAGAGGTGACTCGATGATGGAGTAAAATATTTAGCGTCTCTTTGCAAACTTAGAGATCATATCGGCTCTCGGGATCTGTGACTAAACCAAAGGTTACTTCTATTGGATATTGTAAAGCTAAATTCACTTCCAAAGGACTGAACTCTAACACTTCTCATGCAAGTTTCATATTCAACTGCCGCCGATCCTAATAGTGTGTCTCTTCTTATTTGGGTACAGTCAGCTAAATAAAGAATGGAAGGAATCCTCCATGACATTGATTTACATAAAAGAAAAAATTACTTCCTCATTTTTTATACAATTCTTATTGCCGTGACATATGAGCGTGTCGGGAAAATGTCTATCGTTTTTTTATCTGGGCTCCATACTATAAATATCAGGGAGTTTTGAGAGACTGTGAAATATGAGAGTAAACACTTTTTTTTCTAGGTTCAGGAGTCCAGATACCATTGAATTGAACCCCGTTACACCGGAGATAGGAGGGTGCATACACACACGTGATAGATTGCCACTTTATTTATTTGTGTATTTAGGAGTACAAGTACTGAGGAATTGAGTTATGATAAATTCTGAGACGCGAGCGTCGTGAAAAATAATCCATTGCGAGCTACTTCTTTCATATACCTCTGCGTGCTGAAAGCTACCTATCAAGGAGTTGAAGAAAAATAGTCGATCGTGAGTGATTTTCTTCATAGTTTTGGACTTTGGAGTTCCGGGGTATGGTGTCAATTTCGAGCTACTTCCTCTAAGAAAGTAAAATTTTTTGGATGTTATTCGCTAGATGTTTTTAGTGAGATAATTTTTTACTTCTCCCAATATTGTTGTGTTTTGGAGCCTAGATATCAAGGAATTGAAGTCAATCTGAAGTGATGAGCTAAAGCTGTGTTAGTCATGACTTAGACATATGATACTTTGAACTAACTTCGGACAACCTACCATATCCGTAACACGTGTTTCTTGTGAGCCAAAACTCAAATGTCAGAAGTATTGCTCAACCTCCCAAGAGAGAACAACTCTCGGTCGTGGCTTTACCGTTCATTGGTTGTTAGGTAAGAACTCTTCTAGGCTAGAAGTACTATTGCAGAAGTTATAGAGACGAGGACGAAACAGTAGAACACATCCTCTGTAATTGTTCAGCATTAGCTAGGAGTAGAGCAAGGTCATTAGGAAAATACTCATTTGACTCTTATACGGAACTATTCAGTGTTGGGGTAAAACCTATCTAACGCTTCATAAGAGCAGTTAAATGCTTCCAATGTTGAATAAACACTGAGGTGCTCGTGCTACACAGTGGTACCACAGCAAATCTACATTGTCTAAGTGAGTTGGCTATTCTAAACCGGCTACCAGAAAAACCTAACCTAACCTAGCCGAAACTCAGTTTAGCTTAGAATATTTAGACAGCTGAAGGTTTTAGATTCCTAAGTTAGGTTTCTAGGAGCAAAGAGAGCTGTGAGAGAATATTATTACTATTATTATTAGGAGATTGAACACTGCGACGTGAAAGGTCAATTGTGCACCCTTTTATGGATTTAGAGCATTTCACTGAGCGCAACTTCTTCAATAAATTGTAGTACTTGTCCTATTTTATTGAGTTCAGGGAGGCGAAAAATGATGATAATTAAATTTTATTTCCTTCTCTGGTAAAATATACCTGGGGTATTTGCACCGCCTATGAATCAGCACTGGGTACGATGCCGGCTTCATCCTTATCTTTGCAGAACCTGTAGGTAGCATTAGAGTATATTCCCAGGTAAGTAAGATATGACTCTATCTATAATGCCTTGTTAGATTTCCAATGACGATTCAAAAAATATTCTTATAATATATAATTCCCTACAATCTTTAAACCGGCTTAGGTTAAATCTACCTATCATTGATTTTGATTACGATAAACAACGTGGATTTTCTTCAATGGCTTTCCTCCACTTTCGGAATAAGAGAGGAGATACCCCTACCCGCGAGAGAATCATGTTGCCATATCATTTTGAATAAAATTCCTCCAAATATGCCATACAAAAATTGAGTTTTCTTTGAAATGTATCAGCGGACCAGCGAATACCCCACAGCGAACAGACCCATGGATCAACAATTATGTATGAAATTGAAGTGTTTTGTGACAAGCCCGAAGAGCAAACTGTCGAATTTTCTTCTAAAACTAGGAAGAAAAGACATTCAGACCACCATAGAAATCATTGAGAACACTATTTGGCTGTTTTGCTTAGAGGAAACGGATAGCGCTGAGCATTTTCTCTGTGATTGTCTTGTCTTTGCTAGAGCAAGGCTACGAATTTTGGGTTCCGATGTCATGAGAATGAATAATATGCGTTCTCTCAAACTGGAGGCTATCCACAGACTTGCCAAAGGATATGGAAAATTCTCACTGGATTAACTATCTGTCTATCTCTACCTCTACTCTATCCTCTTTATTTCCATTTCTATCTGTTACTCCTTGACGATCTATCCTCTTACTTTCCAGAGCATTGAATACAATGGACTCTTTAGCCTGACTGTTTTAGGAGTTCTCTTGGCGCGCCTCTCAAATTTCAAAAATATTGCAACGCCTCAAAGGGAATTGTCGAACATAAAGACAAAAAAAAAACAACAACGAAATAAAACGTTGAAAAATTAGAATGGCTGGTGTAATCGCGATGACGTGCTGAGTAACAGTCTCTGAGTTTCCGACAAAAACAAAGTTAAGTATAGGCCTTGGCGAACACAGTCCTTCCGCTCTTCATGGATGTGGATTCAGCAGACCAAATATCAAGAAATTTACCTATGTTACTGAGTGGTGAAATGATTTAGCCAATGCCTTTGCTCCGTAAAATTCAAGTACAAAATATTGAGCAAAAAGTTTTTGAACTTCAATGCAAACAGAGCAAAATCTGCACAAACCCTAGATAAAAAGGGCATCAGATTACTCTGTGGAGCACTTACAGGTCACTTTGCTTGTAATAAACACAATAGGGAAATCCAGCACAAGATCATGCGGGTTCTGCTGTGATGAAGAGGAGTCTTTTGTTTTTTTTTTTCTTGTTCACTCTTCTCGGGAGCTTAGGGCCTCGACAAGACTCAGTCTTGTGTTGGTTTCGTTAATCTATTTTGATTTCTGGCATGGCTGGTGATTAACATTTCGCTACCAGAGGAGAGAGTCTATGGAACACTTAATCACCAACTGTGAGGCATTAGGCTACAGGATACACAGAATACTGAGTTCGTACCTACTACGAGAGGAGGATGACGTACAATGGCTCCCCCATAAGGAGCTGGTTCGATTCCTCGGTATACTAAATAAGCATAATTAAGTAATTAAGGGCGCACAAGAGATCAATCTGGTCGCAGTGCATAAAGGCCTTAGCCTAACCCGTATAACCATTACATTACATTGAGTATTGTTGGGGTAGCCACGAGAAAAACAATTCTCTAAGGTTTAAATTATTACTGATTTCGAACTTTCTGTTGAGGTAAGCAAGTTCAAGAAAAATAATCAGAAAAAGTATACTTCCTTCAAGGATATCATAGTTCTGAGGAGTAAGGTGAGGAAATTGTATGCGCTTACAAAATCTGCATACTACACAGGAAGTTTGCTTGTTTTAGACCAACGACAAACTTCAAGCCGTTATCAATACCCACACGTTTCTACAGCCTGCCATTCAACCTTGAAGCATATCGCTTATAAATTGTCGGTAAATATTTTAAATATGTACATGTAATGCCGATGAGGTTGTACGCTGTCATTAGATTCACTGATATGTGGCTGCCGTTTGCTGTTGCACAAATGTGTTTTGAGCAGGCGCACAGCATGAGACAGCCACAGCCAGGTGGAGTGACTAGGAGACAGAGCAACTGGAGATTCCTTTTGATTAAAAGCCGATTACAGCATTATAGAAAAGCGGGAGCTGCTGTACATTGATTAAACAACACGGAGTCAATTTACAGGCTTACATGCAATATAACCTTCAAGTCAAATACATATTTATGTATGTACGCGCCAGCATCTAAGTATACTTTGTGTCCACCGTAAGAACGTACAAATTTATTAGCTTGTCGACAGGTGATTTGATTTATGAATTTCTAGCACGATCACCGATCGTATTTGCGCACATCAGTAAATGAGTAAGTGAATGCACTAGGCTCCGCTCCAAGTGGCCAGATGTGCGTAAACATACTTGCCACATGTACATAAATATAGAAAAGTAAGCTCGTAGAAACAATTAGCTACAGCACAGTAGTGACCAGCATGAAGCGCGGCCACATCATGATCGGATGCAACCAACGAATAAAATTCCTTTCCTACATTTAAGTAATTGCCCCCCCCCACTCTGCTTCATGCTGAAATGCTATATGCTGCTCGTACTTGTTGACCTATTGCGGCGACGCAGTATGGCCGCCAAGCTCTATTCGAAGCGTCGATCTTGCTCGACAAGATCTCATACTTTAGCGCAGCTGCTCCTCCCTATTGACTGTTCACTGGCCAGTTGGCTGGTTGGTTTGCTGGGCCGGTATCTTCACTTCATTGGCGTTTAATTATGAAAAATCACAAAATTGACAGCATACACGAATTAAGCTGAATGCTATTAAAAGCGCCGGGCAATCGTAGTTGAAACGATCGACAATGCAACCCGTCAACCCATCGAGAGGAGGTTCTTGTCTGGCTTGTGTATTTCTTATTGGCAAAACTAGTAGAATTAATGGCTGCCGTAACACAAGCTGATCGATTGAAAAGTCTATATGAACGAGTGGGTTGGGACCAGTTGAAAGGTTGTGGGAAACGAAGATTTTATGAAGATCATTGCAATGTTTTTGTTTCCTTTTTTATTTTTTCGCACACAAACAAACACAAACAAATACCGGAGATGGCAATGTATGTAACTCATAGCTGTCTCTTTGCTGTTTGTACTCGTACTTCTTCTGTAAGACTGTCTTTCGGCTGGCATTCGACAACGGTTTTGTTTCGCTAGCCTGTTGTTGTACTCGAAATGCACCAAAAAACATTAAGTTTTTTTGCGTTTATGTCGTTTGGGTTAATCCCTGGCTCGCGTGCTGTGGCTTTGTGCAGGTTGTTGTCAGAAACATTTATTGGGTGGCGTTATTGGCGCCAACAGTTTGCACGTTCCAACGACCAATGCGACGCGCCACCGATGTCGACTAACAAAAAAGTTGACAACAGAGACTAAATTTCGAGAGTGACCATAATTATTGTCATTGCTGCAGCACGTCCAAAGGACAATAATTGAGCTCATCCATTCGAACTATGCGATCTGCTGCACACTCTTGATTGTCCCCTTGAGCAATGGTTTGGTTGTTGTATTGCACGCTATTTTTGTGTGTTTGAGAAAAAAAAAATGCACAAAAATTACAAAGCGGATTCAACAAAATTCTTATACCGTACCGTGACGCCGGGTTTGGGCTGTTTTTGTTTGCGTCACTGCATTGCTAAATAAAATAAAAACAATATTGCGAAATTGGCTTTGGTGAATGTTGGCATTTTCCAAATAATTCTTTCTCAATACTCAAATATATTCTTACTATGAAAGGATAATCCGAAATTCCAGATGTGTGAAAAAGTTGTTCAAAATAAACTAATTGGGGACATTAAAAACCATTTTTCATGCGCCACATACTTCACCTTTTTTTTTGAGCTGAACACCTGCACATAAACTTACGGTGAAAAAAAGCCAATTTGAGGTACACCAATTGAAGTAATATTTTATATTTTTAGTAAATTTGTCTGCTATTAGATAATTAAAAAAATTAAAAATGTTCTCCTGCGACAAGCGAGACTGTACATCCAAGAACAACCAAAATAATATGCATTTTATGGAGATCACATTCACATGCTCAACTAAGTCAAGTGGCTAAAATCGATGTTTGCATTAAAAAAGATATACGTTTGTGCTTGTTTTATTCTTAACATTTTTAGAAATTAGATTGATAAAAAACATATTAAGTGGTTTTAATAGCGGGTATGACCTCCTCTCACTTCTATGACACATTCCACCCGAGATGTCATGCTTTCGCACAGTTTTTTAATCATATCTGATGAAATGCCATTATACTAAGTAGTTTCTATTATTTTCTTTTTGATATTAGTCAGTTTCTGCTGGCGTATTTTTCTTTTTAAAATAGACCACATGTTTTCAATGGGATTAAGTATGTTTGTGTCATCGGTACAAAAATGAGTTTCGAACAAAGAGCTAAAATATAAAATTTTGTTAAAAATCGGCAAAACGTTTGCGGGAACATTTGTAATGATGAAAAAAGTGTATAGCGATGATTGTGTATCCCGTACCATGAATGGTTTACACGTTTCAGAGATGGTTGTGAGGGCATAAATGTCAATGAAGATACGGGCCGCCCAAAATCAGTAATCACCGAAAACTCCATCGAAATTTTTCCTCAATTTATTAAAAATGAACCAAATTCATGGAATCGGAGTTGAATATTTCCAAAACATCGATTTATCACATTTTAACTGATCATTTGGGTTTACGAAAGGTCTGTTTCATTCCGTTAACTGAGGGCTAAAAATTGCTCAGAATTCAATATTCAAAAAACCTCATTAAAGAGGCGAGAGAAGACGAGAACTTCCTACAAACATTGAAACGTGGTGTTTCCAATATGAAACTAAGCGTCAAAGTGCCTAATGGTAGACGAGCCAGCACCCAAAAAATCGTGTTTGGAGAATTCTAAATCAAGTCGATGATAATTTGTTTTTACGATTCCAAGGGAATTGTCCACAAGGAGTTCATGCAAACTGGACTATCTTGGCATTTTGAAGCGTTTGTTCCATCGCATTTGTCGAATTCGTCCTGAATACCGCGAAGGAAGAAGCTGACGCTTATTGCCTGATAATGCGACCATCTCATCGATCCACTTTTGACTGATTTTTTGATTAGAAATCGCATTTTAACCATCAATCACTCATCGTATTCGCCTGATCTTGTTCATGTAACTTGCACCTATTCGGAAAACTGCATTTGGCCATGAAAGGAAAACGTTTCGCGTCCGTAGAGGTCATCCAAGGCTTGTACCCCGACATCCTGAAGGAATTTCCGGTCACTGGTATGAAACACTCTTTCTAAAAGCTTTTAGATCGCGCAAAACAGTGTATCAAGGCCAGAGGGCACTATTTTGAATAAATAAACTCGAAGTTATCAGAACAAAGCTCCTGTCGTTTTTATTTTAGCTCAGTCTTGTTTATTTTGGACTTCACCCTGTATTTACTGTAATTTTTAAATTTGCTTTCCACAGGAATTCTAACCGGACATTGTAGATTGAATTAGCATCTTACTAATCTAAAAAGATACTCTAATGGAACTTGTAGGTCCTATAGGGAGCAATATGAAACCGTCCAATATGTGCTGGCATCGGGTTCCACACAAGCTTATTTTACCAGAGGTAAGCATACTTTATCAGAGGAGGAAGTAAAACTCAATAAAAGAGGACAAATACTTAAATTTATTGTGGAAGATGGGTTGAATCTATGAAGTGCAAGGTCCTCCCACAATAATAATAATTCCTTTATAAATAAACATTTGGATTAGATATTTAACACGTTCACGCCGGCGCGTACCACCGGTGGCCCGCACAAGATTGCTTCATGGGGCGGCGTGTAGCACCGGTGACCCGCACAAGATTGCATCATCTGGCAGCGCGTACCACCAATGGTACTTTATTAGACGGTACCTATAAGATGAGATGCCATAAACGACTACCCTTACGAACAAATTTCGTTCTATGACCTACAATCGCTCCCGTCCGATAGAGCGAAAAGATGTAAACATTGCCGTCTGTGGGCGAAGACCATGAATAACAGCGCCGGTGTGAACGTGTTAATGTATTCCACACGAGGTTCAACAATAAATAATTCATTAATGCTAAATAGTTGATTTGTAAATTGTAGGCTGAAAAAACTATCTTGGGCTCACCTTTCTCTGAGGTCCTGCGCATAGCAATGTAATGAATTATAAATACTTGTGTAATAGTAAAGATGCGCTGGGAAATGTATACGTGAACCTTTCAGAGCACGCTAGCCAAGAGTCACCCTTTGCTTGGGTGGACGAAGTCTCAAGAGGAGTACTTTAAAAACCTTTAAGAGAAGTTTTTTAATCAAAATATAGGAGTTCGAACAAGCTTTTTATTCGTTTGACAGAACATTGCTTGAAACTTCATCATAAATTTATTAAATTTATTGAAATATTTATAAATAAGCAAAACGAGCAATCTCGGCAGTAACATAAAATAAACTACTTTTCAGAAGCCGGACGTATTTTCGTATCAAGAAACTTAATAAGTCGTTAAAGCATTAGTTCAATCGGATAAATCAAATGGCAGAATATTATCCTATTCAATATATTGCTGAAGTGTACGAAAATGTGCTTCCAAATACAACATTGAGATAAGAACCTGGCATGACGGGAACAATGTGCGCATTATGCAAAGCTGCAAAGTGGCACGCAAGGGAGATATTCATAGAAAGTAAAGGGTGCAAGCAGGCCACATACAGTTTTCAAATTCAGCGAAAATATGCCGGAATAATTTTGAGGTAAAATACTTTATTGTTGGCAAACGATGCAGGCTGTCTTTAAGGAATCTCTCTACTCTAATGGAAGTCCCGTATTTGAGGAAAAGTTCTGAAGCGATGTAGGTGATAAATATAAAATGATTCAGCGAGCTCAAATGCAAGAATTTCGGGCAATGGAATCTTACGAGAAAGTGATTAACACATGTCGATACCACTGGATGGCAACTGGTAACAAAACTCTTAGAACATTTTGTAAAGTAAGTGCATTTTTAGAAAATATAGTCCTTTTGGGTGTGTATCGGACCGTCGCCTCCTTTTTGTGATGTGCGTCTTGATGTTTTCTTTGAATATAGTTTTATTCCACATTCGAATAGGCGATGGTTTCTATATGAGGAGCTTACAGGAAGGAAAGGAGGAAATACACTCACTCGGAGGTATGCCATTGCCTTGCGAGGAGCGACCTCAATTAGAAAATATCTGTTCTATCAAATGGGGTTTCATGTCAGGGATATACAATACTTATAGTGCAACTCATGATGGAAAGAATAATGAGATGGCGCCTATCGTGGTCCCGTTACTTTGCTCTCAGCGAATTTGACAACGAGTTACGTGATTTTAGCTCCAGTATGGCCAGATTACCATTTTCGTAACTTGATTTAGCATTTTTTTTTGTTATTTAGTCTCGGAGTTTTAGTGCTTTCTTCATGACATTTTTCCAGCCTGTTCTAATTAAAATGTAATGCTTATAATTTTGTAAAATATACATTTTTTAATAATTATTTAAATAATTCACTAAGTTTTATTTAGCTTTACTTTTTTTAACATCTGGTGGCATTGCCCGCGATTGCGGGTATTGTTGGTGTTCTTCTGCTTTCGGCAGTCAAATCTCTCTCTCGCTACTACAGTGTTGCCTAGCTTTGGATATAAAAACCCACTAAAATGCCCAAATAAAACACCAAATTTTTATTGAATCACTTAAAGAACTTTGTATGCGTGACAAATTGTCTTTAAAATATGCGTTTTGTTTTTAAATAAATGTTATGAGGTTATGCCCCAAGATTAGGTACTCTTTTCATAAAAATGCGATTATGGTTTCTTTAGTATTTTCTGGTATTTTGTGGCTTATTTTTACAATGAACACACCTCTTGATGCCCTATGTCCCACTAAGGATTAATGGCCGGGAAGAACGATTACACCTCTATGGTTTTAATCCACATTTAGTAAATTCAAACGCCTTTTAAAATGTGTAAAAAGATTTTAAATCTTAAGAAGAGTTGAGAGAGGGGCATTTATAATTTTGCATTAATTTTGCAAAAAATTAAATTCACACTTTCAAAATATCAAATTTTATAAGAACCAACCACTTTTCATTATCACTAAAATCTTCTCAGAGTGGCCTTTTTTAACCTTCTTTTGTATAATACTACAGTTTTTTTTTAACTTAAAGTTTCGGTAGCTTTAAATAAATAAAAAAGAAACAAACACGAAACTTCAAAATTTTCGCATTTTCGATATAAAAAAGCACTAAATTTATTGCGAAGAGCAAATAGTTGGCAATACTGCACAACTTGGAAAAAGTGACGTCACGTACTCTCTAATGAGCGCAATCTTCTTTCTATCATTCTTGACTGCAACTGATATTTCCTCCAAGTTTCTCAAATCTCAATTATTTTTAAGGTTAAGGGTAATAAATACGTATTGAAGGCTGGGGAATTTCGTTAGTTTTTCAATTCGACCCATTTCAAAGCAACGCAATGTACATTGTTTAGTTATATTCGCCGTTATATGGAACCTAGGCGTGGCTATTCAACCGTTTCGCCAATCTAAAATGTCGATCTATCTTTGAAAAATACCGTTAAAAGGAAAGTAGGCATAGGTACTAACCCATTTTATTTTATTTTAAAACTAAGTCACCTTGAACCAAGAATAACAAGTGAGATATCAACATTTGTCTTTGAATAATATTTTTACAAAATAAATAAAATAAAATTATTTTGAGCGATGGGAAACTTCATTTTGACGTTTAGGCGCTCTTTTGCCTTTCTGCTTCTTTACTGCAGCCGTCTAGTTCGCACGTGGCAAATATGATTGACGCATAACACTATTTGCACAAATTATAAATCTTCCGATAGGGTGATTAATTTTGCGCTACCTTGTATATAAGCCCGAAAACAATTAGACGTAAACCATTGCGAGTTTGAGGATTTACGAATAAGAGCGCTAGAACTCATTTTGGATCAGCAGTTAATATTTGAAGTTCATAAAGTTTCGAGTGAGCAAACGGACTGAAGTCCATATAGTAGAAACATCAGTATATTATATTTGATAAATTTTGATAATCAAAACTCTTAAATTAACAAGAATTTAGTGAATTTTCCATTTCTTTAAACGAAACGACAACATCCCGAAACGCTTCCCGCTGTAATTGACGCCTAACCTAATCCACTAATTTGCCAAAATCAATTTGGCGCCAATACTTTACACAATAAAAATCTAAATCTCTGAGCAGTATCAAACAACAACAGTACAACTGATTTGATCTAAATGCCTATCTTCGCATGATCGCAAATTCATCCTCTTGGCAAATGAAGATTAACTTGACTTTAAATCGGGCCGTTTTCGACACATTGAAATGCCAACGCCAAGAAGTCGTCAGCCAGTTCAATTGTCGTCCGCCACAATGAAATCATTCAGCGGACAATCACCAAATCACCATCCGTTCATTTCCAAGCAGCTCAGGTGATTTATTCACATGTCTGATTTGAATTGATTTGCTCGCGCGTCGGAGCTTCATTCCAGATCCCCAAAAGAAGCCAAACCAAAAAGGCAAACGGACAGACAAGCGACTCAGAGAGTACGCCGCATAAGTACGAGTATGTTGACAAAGCCAATGGATAGGCGCACAGTCGTCATTGGGGCAGGATTGTTCACTCACACAGGCGCCTTGGTGCGGTCACATTATTCGTCGTAAATCAGAGTGCAGCATTCATTCAATGGGAACCACAGCTCGGCTTGCTGTTAACTCTGGTGCGCACTAGTCGATTGATGCGCCGTTGATTGATGTGCCATGCCGCACAATTGACGTGCTTTCGTACAATTTTCGGCGACATAAAGCAAATGAAGAGAAAAAAATGAAGCGAATAAAAAAAAAATACGAGTATATCAATGGCAGTGGCAATGTGAGGCGATGCGTTGGGATGCAGTGCCTGGTGCACAATTGACCGCGTGTACAGGATCCACTCTTGAGCGGTGGCTCAACACTGATGTGATATGATGACAATTCCCAAACGAGACAAACGATGCGAGGCGCCATGTACGATCACCAGCACCGCGAACAATTGGCGGTGGTGATGCATTCATTTTGGCCGAGGCTGGCAATCACTGGATTTCTTACTCACTGACCGACCGATGGACTGACTGATTGGCTACTCTTTATTTATGCGCAAAAGCGTGTGCATATATTTTGCATTTCGTTTCGCAATCAATGTGAACGCGCGCAGATGACGATCACATTGAATGTAGATGATGATCCCGTTCATTGGGACTTTCAATGGTTTCGCAATTCCTTTTTGATTTTGGCAACTTGTAGTGACGGCAGCGATGTTGTCTATATTTGGTATTGCGGTATTGTTGGTGGCACTTGAGCGATTTCATGATTAGCTGCCACTGGATCGATTAGTGGATGTGGAATATGCGCATAGTTTAGTGGATATGATTGGAGTTGTTTTTTTGTTGAAGTTGAAATGCCGAAAAAAATTGAGTTTTTACCTGCGAAAGTTCTATAATCAAACCGGTTTCTATTGACATTTTACTACTTTTTTTTTCCTTGTTCACTCCACTCGGGAGCATAGGGCCTCAACAAGACTGAGACTGGCGTTGGTTTCGTTAATATATTTTGATTTCTGACGGGGTAGGTGATTAGCCTGCCGCTACCAGTCCTAAATAGTGGGAATGCCCACCTGACGTTGCTTAGAAACAAAGCCTTTTAACTGTTTAGAGCGCCATCTGTGTTTCAAATTTTCTGTCAGAAGGATCACACAGATAGTTGAGGACTTCGCTAAATTTGGTGTGTCTGCGCTATTACCGCGATTACCCGCTTCCTCTTGCTAGCGCCACTGATGCAATGTGTAACAGTGTTTTTCGTTTTTATTTTAGAAGCCACAATGCAAGTACTGCGCTGAATTTTGAGCGGGAGTAAGGAGTAGAAGGATAAGGTTTTTGGAGTTGAAGAATAATTCTTTTTTTTTTGTGTTTTGGTTTTTTAGAAACTAGGAATGTAGGAAAAGTGCGAGGACCGTGCTTTACGTGGGATTTACTTAATACTTAGTAATTTAGGAATTTCATGTTTAAAATATAAAATAAATATATAATAAAAAGGATGCTCTAAAGGATGCTTTAGCTTTCAATAGATTAAATAAATATGTAACGGAAAATTTTTTGCCAATTTGTTCATGGTCATAAGAACGAATTAGGTTAGCGGTTAATGTTCTTGATATCCTGCCGCAATTTTTTTCTGTTGCACTTCGAAAGTTTCACCTAAAAATTTAAGTAAATTTTTTTGGTTTGTTCCAAACTCTTAACTATAAATGAATGCAAAATTTAATACTCATTGGTGGGTATCGAATATTTATAAAATATAATTTTTTAAATTCTTTAAATAAAAAGAATTTATAAATACCCATACCAAGTGTCAATTCAAATTTTATTTGCGTGTATAAACAAAGAAATGAACGCGGAAAATTGCAGGCAAAAAGGTAACTTCCCCGACTATTGAGATAAAATAATAATTTTTACATAGTCATTTATTACTAGATGTGGCAAATAAATGGTTGTTCAGAATTCAGATACAAAAAAGACACATTACGAAACTCAATTCGGAAATGAAATTCGCTCTAAAGACTACTAAAAATGCTTTCAAAAGTAAACTTTTGTTGTATGTGAAATTTGAAATCCTCTCTACTATCAAAAATAATTTTTTTTGCATGTAGATATAATCAGTAAGATGCGGTTTCAAGAGCTATTTATTTGAAATCTGAAACTTTTAATTTCTGCCATCAAACAAATCCTTGATTGTTTTAATTTATTACATTTTTCATGTTCACCACTTTAAAATTTTTGGTATAAACAACATTCTGTAGAAAGAAAGTCACAAGATCAATGATTCAGTTGAATTCATAGCAAAGGAAACCATAGAACGCAAAATATGAATTAAATTCTCTAAATTACTAGCTCCTATTCAAAAGTGTCGCTTTTATTTGAAGTAAATGTAACAATCCCTGACGGACGAAATAAAAGTGAAATTAACCCGAGATTGACATTGCCACCCGGTAGCACGTTTATGGCTTTAGTGCCATATAAATAAGTTGACTTCAGTTTTATGACCAACGCTAGTAGTTCTTAGTGTCTGTCATTTAGCGCCAGCAGAATATAAGGAAACAACCAGAAATGCACAGACGCAAATGACACCAACGAGCCGGCGGTACAACTGGGCGTACCACAACCCTTGAATTCACAAGAAATCCTGACAAGTAATAATTTTCTTTCACGAACGAAAAAATGATGACTGTCTTACTGCTGCTCGCCTTATTGCCATAAGTCGCTGGTTTGTGCGGTTCAAGTATCAAATCCCAAGCGTGTTGGCTGCTACGCTCCGCCTTAAACGCCTAAATGGGACATCAAAGGAGTTGTGAATGATTTTAATTACTGTCAGCGGCAAAGTGCTACTGTTTAAGTATACCAATCTATGTACGTATGTATGTATGTATGTATGCATGCGTACATTTTGTTTGTATGTTTGAGGTTTGCCAAGTTGGCGAATTGTATAGTAGCCGCATTTGGCCGCTTTGTCGGTGTTCTCGGTCGCATCACTTCCGAGTGCTAATTAAATTTAACGACATGCCGCCACAATAACAACACTATCATATCAACAACAATTGCAGCAATAATAGATACCGCGGCAAAAGGCACTGCGGGGCAGACCAACCGACGGTTGGACGGACGCAACAAGCAATAAGCCAGTAGCGCACACGGTAGCATATGCAGAAGTATTGTATGTTTGCATGCGCATATGGCTACCTACATATATATGTATGTACATATGTATGTATGTATGCATGTATGTATGTATCATTAAAAAAGTGGCTACAGAAAATACGCACAACTGCTTCCACAGCCGCTACAAAGCAGTGATCGTAAAATGCATTTGATTGCGTTTCTCGAAAGGATTTCACAAAGGCAATTATTGTTTAGCACTGTCTCTCCCCTCCATTCCAGTTCAGCTGCCTTGACTTCAAACCATCGCAATGCTCACTCGATGTTCCCATTGGCTGTCATTTGATTGGTCGCAGGCCGCGGCTTGGACGTTGTCAGCGGCTACTGATGACTTTGTTGATTGAATTGTCTGTCTGTGTCGCTATCGCTTTTGCAGCCACACACCGGCAACTGCGCCGATATGATTGTAGTGGTGGTATTTGTACATACAAAGGTAATAATATTAGATTGAGTTCTCCGTCGGGTGACAATTATGCGCTCGCAAGTCTGAAATGCCGCATTTGTGAGACGCACCGACCGAGTTAATGAAATGTTGTTGATAGAGTTTTTATTAGCCATTTAATTGCTTGTTGAAAGATTAGGCGACACTGGTTTCTTGAGGGATAGCGACTTTGATTTTTGAATAAGAACATTTGGGTGGCAAACAATTCTGAAGGCAACTAAAGTGAATACGGAAGGAATATTAAAACCATGAGAAGTGGGGTTGAATGATGGATATTTTTTTTATTGTGAGAAGACATTTATAAACCAATAAAAGTCATTTTGCTACATAACATCTACTATTTGCTTTTACATTGGCGCTATAACTTAATAAAGGAGATTTTTAAGTAAAACAAAAATGTTTTTGCAGAGTTAAACGACAGAGGTTGGTTGTCCAATGGCATACATAAATATTTGTCTTGTGAGTTAGTACAAGAGCCGATAATTTATTTTGAGCTTCAAACAAAATTTTATGAGAATTCTAAGTGGTACACAACTATTTGTTTGGCAGTAGTTTTCGGAGAATTAAGGAAAACCAACCACGAAAAAGCGAATCATCGTTTACCAAGACAATGCGAGCTTTCACATATCGGCTCTCACAAGAGAGTTTTTGGGCACTCAAAAGATCGAATTAAAGGCTCATTTGCATTATAGCGCTTATTTGGTACTTAAATCATTTTGGTTTGTTCCCGAAATTGAAAATTAAAATGGGAGGTCGGCGTTTTGCAACGCCTGAAGAAGCCGTTGAAGGCTTTAAACAGCTCGACTTGGAGGTAATCACTTCTAAGTGGTAAAGTTCAAGCGAATGCAGAAGTGCATTGACTTCCACAGAGAATATTTTGTAAAATATTAAATCCATTTTCATTATTATTTTACTGTGTTTTCAATATTGGGTGCGAAATATAAAAGTCAATCTTCGTATGAGGCGCGGAACTCAAAAATGCCTACATCGGCCGTTTCATTACTATTTTCAAATTCTTGAAAACAATTTTAAAATTTTTTATTATTTTCAGGAAAGTAAAAAATGGTTGAATTTTCTTAATAATCAAGACTTTCTTTACATTTTAATTAATTCTAATTCTTCTTAGTTGGCGCGATAACCGCTTACGCAACTTTGACCGAGTTTAACAAAGCGCGCCAGTCGTTTCTTTCTTGTACTAACCGGCGCCAGTTGCAAACACCAAGTGAAACCAAGTCCTTCTCCACCTGATCTTTCCAACGCAGAGGAGGTTTTCCTCTTCCTCTGCTACCACCAGCTGTCCACCGCATGTCTATGTCGTCGTAAAGCTCATACAGCTCGCCAACGTGCAAGGTTAGGTGAGGTTAGGTTTGGCAGCCGCATCGCACATAGAGACAACGATGCCACTTAGACCACGAAATGGGTGCGTTGTGAGCCGCGGGGGCTGGGCTACATTCCCCTCCACTTATTGAACCATTCTGAGCTTTTGATAAGCAATTTTATAATACTCTTGGACAGACATAGATTTAGCCTTGGTCATGTTTGCATAGCAATTTCACAGGTGTTACCGCTAATCCACCTTGATTTGCAGAACTGATTAGTGCGTCCTTAATGAGAAGCTTACAATCTGCGAGAAAAAGTTTCGCTTGAAAAACACTACAGTGATCCGGTAGTCTAATACAAAGCTCTTCGCAAAATAACCCTGATCCTACACCGGTGTCTATTTTAGATCCGTCCGTGTAGATCTTAACGGGTGTGTTGGGTGTTGGATCTTCTTCAAGCCATTCCAGTCTAGAAGGGATTTTCATTAGGAAATTCCTTTCGAAGCAAACAATGGGAGGGTGATAATCACAATCACTGCAGAAGAGATCTAGAGGTGGCAGATGTATTATAATATCCAAAGCCATGGATGGCGTGGTTTTCATGACGCCACATATTGCTAATTCTGCTGATCTCTGCACCTTATTCAATAAATTAGAATAGGTTTTTTCTGCACCACCAGACATCATTTCCATGTAGAAAATGGGCCTGACAACAGCAGTATAAAGCCAATGAGCAACTTAAGTTCAATTCCCCAAGTCTTACCTAAATCTGTCTTACAGGCATAAAAGGTAGGTTCGCTTTCCTGACTCTTTCTAAGATGTTTGACTTCCAAGTCAGTTTCCTATCTATCTGCAAAGGTCCAAAAATCTTCCGCAGAATATTTCTCTCAAGCACTCCAAGCGCCGCTTCAGTGGATGTTGTCATCGTCCACGCTTCTGCGCCATACGTTAGGACGAGTGGTAGTTTTGTTCGTCGAGAGAGGAGTTTACTACTAATTTGCCTACTTAGTCCAAAGTAGCACTTGTTGGCAAGAGAAATTCTACGTTGGATAAATTTTTCCCTTAACACAGGGTTGCCCATATTCGACGGACCCATGTGATTTTTTTTTAAATCCGCAGGCAACAATCTTTGCGTCAATTGAATCTTATACGGGAATAAATGCAAATCAATGCGGATAATTCGTTGTAAAGTGGTCCGAGTAATGCCCAACTGCTGAGAACGTCGATTTTGGGATGCCCTTGGCGACGTCTCAACACTCGCCCGTACAAGAGCAATATTCTCATCCGATCGCCTTGGTCGGTTTTGATTTGGTCTCTTTGGATTAGAAAGGGTATCACCAGTCGAAAACCTTTCGTACAAACGTTTAATGGTGTTCTTAGAAGGCGCTCTTTTCACATTATTTAATTTTTTATACGCACGTTGAGTTTTCACAATTGACTTCTTTTGTTGAATGTAAATTCAACAATTTGGGAGCGCTCGCGTGGCTTGTACTGTTCCATGGTAAAAATCTGCTTGAACTGACGCTTTCAACGTGGTATGTCATTAAGCGATCTGAAGTCTCTGTCAAAAGATACAGGGTTGCCAGATGGGTCCGTCAAATATAATAATAAATTTCAATTAATTTTCATTTTATAATTTAATTAATAATTTACATTTAGGTAAAAACTAGTTGACTTTTTTAATAATCAAGCCTTTTTTCAATTTTTAATTTTATTTTGAAACTCTTGGATAACATTTCCGAATTGTCATTAATTTGAGGGAAGTAAAAAATAGTCGAATTTTTTAATAATGAAGACTTTTTCACTTTTTAATTAAATTATAAATTTTCACTTCATAAATTTTCACTTTATAATTTAATTAATAATTTATATTTAAGCAAAATGAATTGACTTTTTAATACTCAAGACTTTTTTCCACTTTTTAGCTTAATAGCACACATGCACACACTTTTTAGAGACTTCATTTAAGTAACTATTTCCCGTTTCAGGGCCCCGAATACGCTTGAATGCGTTAGCGCTGCGGGTTCTTAAGCCTTTTTCAATATTCGCTTGTAATTATTTGGTGTTTGATTTTTTCCCTTAACGATTTCGTGAAGCTTATTTTTCAGTAGAAGTGCATTACTACGTTAAGTGGCCTAATCAAAATCACATATTTTTCAAATTTCATGATGGAAATATTTAGTTTGAAAGATTCTCTAAAACGTTTTCACTCTTTGCTTACTGGGCGGGGAGCAACTCAGTGAAAAAAAATGCATTCACATTCAATGGTGAATTCATATCTTCGTAATTAAGCTGGTAAGCCCTGCACATCTACAAACATACATCTATCTAAATACATGAAACGATTTATATTCATTTTCGAATATGCGGCATAAGCAAATATTGGAATGTGTGTTAACATCGCCTAGTCAAATATTGCATTCATAAGTGCCGAGAGCTGAGACTGAGTTGTTACTATCAATTAGATGAGCTACATGCACTCATTGCTCGTTTGGCCCAGCGTTGCCGCGCCCACTTTGCCCACTTGCGTGTTAAGCACACAAAAGCCAGTTCATCAATGCTCCCGCCCGTTCGTTCATTCGTATGTCCGTCTGTCTATCCGCATGTTGATGCGGATGAGTTTGATTTGCATATGAAATTACAATTTCGCAAACGTGTATTCAATTTCTTTTCGACATGATTACTCGGATGTATTGTAAAATATCGCAAAATCCCTAAGCAAAACAAGACGAACGATCGACCGAGCAGAAAGTAAAACAAAAAAATGTGCAGGCATGTAAATATGCAGATATTATTACAATGACTGGATGTAGTTAGGTAAAAAGTAAGAAAATGCTAAAACACAAATGAAATTGACTAAAATTGAAAGCAAATTCGCATATGGGCAGATGAACGGAAATATTTCACTATATGAGTGAATGTGGTTGGGGCAAAAAAAGGTGGGCAAATGTAAATGGACTAGTGGTAAAATAGATTCAAACAAACACACAAACCAATATGCTTTGCAGTTTTCTATGACTCTGTATATACTCGTATGTATGTGTGTACATACATTGCAGAAGTTAAAAAAATCATTCATTGACGCCATGTTATTTTCGTAATAATTTAAAACTTTTTCATACACTCCGTCGTCGCTGTTTTGGCCATGCGCCGGTCAGTTAGTCGGTCGGCCGATTGCTTGTTTTTCAAAGTTTAATTAAATTTCTAGTTAACACGCTGACAGCCAATCGACACAATGTTTGCCTATGACTCTGGCATTGAATACTCGTAAAGTGGATGTATACAAATTAATACATACACACAAACATACATACGTACATATGTATGCAGTACGAGAAAATTGGCAGTACTCGCATCATGACCAACTGTATGCTAATAGCATTAGTAACATTCGGATCATCATCCTTACCATCACCATCATCATCATCATCAACATTGCTTTCATCGCAACCATCATCGACCTTCTCAAGCCGCATAACGAGCTACAGTTTAGCTCAGCTGAAATGTATCGCTTTTTTATACATGAATTTTCATGGAGTAAATTTCGAGCGGTCGAATGGTTCGAAAGTTGGGTCAGTGTAGGGTCGTAACTTTGTTAGGAACGCATGCAGATTTTCCATGCTGCGCTTGATGACCATCAACTTCACATGACGAGGAGTTGTAACGTATAACTGCGAGCGTTGACCAACTGCCGTCGCTGTCTATTACAAAAACAATTTGGAAATCCTCACCTCCACTTGCCAGCACCACCAATACCAGCGACAGTTAGTTATGCCATATGTACCTATGTACTCGTATGTACGCAGGTTTTGTACACAGCAGCTTATGAAATGTAACAAGTTTCGAATTAATTAAAAACTTCGACATTGCTGTGTTTTGTAGTTGATCTAATGCATATACGTATGTAAGTGTGTGTACAAGTAAGTTTGTACTCTCCACAGCGCCCAGTTTACATGCATACGCATCAATATGTATGAGTCCACACCCATTTTTTCTACTTTTCTATTTTTGTATTTTTCTACTTTTCTTATTCGTGTATTTTGGTATGTTTCGGTTTTAGTATTCGTATTTGTTTTTTGTTCAATTTTGCGTTTTAATTCTATTGTTTGCAGTTATTCATGCCCAACCATAAGCGCGTGTGGGGTTGCCGGCTTAGTCATCTATGTTAAAATACTCGTATATTGGATGTAAAGTGGTTTAAGTAGATAATCCGGAAAGTCAATCTAAGCTATGCGTTTTAAATTAATACTAATAATACCAGACTCAAGCTGCTCCTCCAAATTGTGCAGTGCATCTTAATGTGGCAGCACCCAGATGCTTTTCTGATAAGAGTTTTCATACCTAACTCATGCCTGAATTTCACCCGATATTTACGAATTTCGCAAGTTTGTTTGTGATATAATATTTTATGACACCGTACTGAGGATCGAACTCTGAATCTATTGTAGGTATGCCATTCAAAAACATACTCAGCTTCATTCCATTTGTAATAATTTTTTTTATTATCTTCTGCCTCACCGAAAGACCGAGCAGCTAGTGTGCTCTTTTTTTTTAAGTTAGTGTAATATTTTATATTTTTCTAATAAATACAGGGTGAACGATATGAAGTGTTACCTATTCAAAACACCATAACTTTTTTGTGTGAAATTAGGTTTTATTAATTTCAAAGACAAAATTGTTCAAAAATGATTACAATTTTAACATAGGTATATTCACTTTAGGTCGATATGACCACCTTTTGCCTTGACTAGAGCCTTCAAACGGTCAAAAACTGAGTTGCATGCTGCACGAATGTGATTTTGAGGTATTTTGGCCCATTCTCGTATAATCGCTTTTTTCAGCGCATATTGACATATTTTTTAGTCCTCAGATTGCTCTCCAAAATGGACCAGATGGAATAGTCCATCGGATTTGCATCTGATGAATTCGAAAGCCATTATGTGGACGAAATGAAGTGTGGATCATGATTTTTTAAGCATTCTTGGTTCACACGAGTTTTATGAGACGGTGCCGAGTCCTGTTGGAACGTGAACCGAAATGTTTGCATGTCTACGGCTCTAAAGCAGCTTTAAAAACATTTTCCCGATAATAAGTCGCTTTCACTTTGACACCAGGCTCGATAAAAACGATTGGAGAGCGTCCATCAGCGGTCACTGCGGCCCAAACCATTACTGGCGATGGGAAATTGCTTCGAGTGGCCATAAGTAGGCTTAAATTCTCGTATGAGCGTTCGGTCAAGTAAACACGATCGTTTTGAGTGTTTATGAACTGCTCAATTGGAAAATTTTTGTCATCGGAAAACACAATGTTAGGAAATTCCCCACGTTCGTACAAGCGCAACAAATCCCGTGGATTTTGTTCAAGTCGAGCCTTAACTTTCCGAACCATTTCTGGCGTTATTGCGGTTTTTTTTGGTCCACCTCCATAGCGTTTTGCAATGCTACCAGTATCATTGTAGCGTTTTATAGTGCGATACACAAACTTTATTCACTTTGAGGTGACTGAGCTCACGAAGAATGGCTGGTTGTGATTTTCCAGCCAAATATAACGCAATCACACTATTACGTTTGAATTCCATCACAGAAAAAAAAATTCAACAAAACTGAGGCGCAAATGCTTTTGATGGCTTATAAACAATACGTGGAACTGTCATTAGAACAATTTTGACGTTGATGTCATGAGCTGTTTTACAGATACAAGCAGTGTGAAGTTGGTAACACTTCATATCGTTCACCCTGTATAAATGATTAAGTTATTCACAAGAATGATAGAAACAAGATTGCGCCCATCAGAGAGAGCGTGACGTCACGTTTGCCAAGTTGTGTAGTGTTGCCAACCAATTGCTCTTCACAATAAATATAGTCGAAAAATTTTTAAGTTTTGTGTTTGTTTCTTTTTGTTTTTAATTTAAAGCTACCGAAACTGTAAGTTAAAAAAACTATATTATTAAACAAAAGAATGTTAAAAAAGGTCACTCTGAGAAGATTTTAGTGCTAATGCAAATTTATTGATTGTTATAAGGCTTGATATTTTGAAAGTGCAAAATTTATTTTTTTGCTCCTTTTAAGTTAATGCAAGAGTATTAAATGTACTTCTCTCAACTCTTCTTAACATTGAAAACCTTTTTAAACATTTTAAAAAGCGTTTGAATTTACTGAATGCGAATTAAAACCATATATGTAGGTGTAATCGTTTCGTCGGGTCCTCAATCCTTAGTGGGACATAGGGCATCAAGAGGTGTATTCATAGTAAAAATAAGCAAAAAAAATGCTAGAAAATACTGAAAAAAACATAACGACATTTTTACAAAAATAGTACATTATCTTGTTACATAACCTGAAATAGAGCAAATAAGTCGTTCCCTTAACAAAAGAGTTTATTTTAACAAAAAAACTGATAAACTAAATTGTACATATCCATAACACATTTATTTAAAAAAAAAACGCACATTTTAAAGACACTTTGTCACGCACACAAAGTTCTTTAAGTAATTCAATACAAATTTGGTATTTTATTGTCTTTAATTGGGCATTTTAGCGCGTTTTTATATCCAAAGCTAGGCAACACTGCAGTAGCGAGAGAGATTTGACTGCTGAAAGCAGAACACCAACAACAACTGCAATCGCGGGCAATGCGACCAGATGTTAAAAAAAGTAAAGCTAAATAAACCTATGTGAATTATTTAATTAATTTTTAAAAAATGTATATTTTACAAAATTATAAACATTACTTTTAATTAGAACAGGCTAGAAAAATGTCATGAAGAAATAACTAAAACTCCGAGACTAAATAGCAGCAAAAATGCTAAATCAAGTTACGAAAATGGTAATCTGGCCACGCTGGTGCTAAAAAGACGTAACTCATTGTCAAATTCGCTGGGAGCGAAGTAACGGTACTACGATAGGCGCCATCTCATTATTCTTTCCATCATGACTTATTCGGTAAAAACGCTGCGAACTTATTCCTCAACTTAATACTATTATTTCGCCGTAGTCGAATGGGTTGGTGTGTGACTACCATTCGGGAGTGCGTAGCTTCGAATCTCCGGCATGAAAATCGAATAATATTATAGAAAAAGTTGTTTCTTGTAGTACTCGCAAACCTCCGAGTGTATTTTTGCAATGAAAGCATTCGCCGTTCGGAGTCGGGTTAAACCTGTAAGTCGCTCCGTTTGTGGAACAACCTCAAGACCCACAACACAAATAGGAGGAGGAGCTCGGCCAAACACCTAACAGAAGCGTATGCGCAAACTACTTATTTATGTTTTTGATTAAAATAATAAATATATGCTTAAAATTCGTATGAAATAAATTCACGGCAAAAATTTCAAAATGCCATTCAAATGCATAAACATTTCAGTCACTGTATTTGTATATATTTATACACATACATATGTATGCGTTTGTTGTTGTATACCCCGCTCTTTTCTCAACGTATTACTTTTTTCAATCTTTATTTCATTTATTCACTTTTGACTATTATTTTCAGTTATTGTTGCACATATTTACATGCGTTAGCAGCTCGTTTATCCGTTACACCAGCAACCTGGATGGCTGGTCACACATTTGAACGGCATTTTTGACCTGGCTTAGTGCAGTTCGACATGCGGGCAAATTGAATTCCATGTTATTCCAACTAGCAGTGTTTCTATTTTCATTCCTTTTGCCCAATCTATAAAAGGGGTGGGCATTCGTTCAAATTAAAAACAACTGTTTTTATTTTCTTTTGTTTTGAATAGCCAGCTTTTCGCCATGGTGTTGGCGGCCAATGATTTGATAATACTTATATGCATTTTTACTCATCTGCCATGATTTGAGCACGAGGAGTAATGATCAGTGAGAAATAGAAAACACTATAGTCAATTTAATTGGTTTTAAAAGTAAGCCATACATAAATTGAATATAATTTTTATTTCCAACCGTCCTTTATTGTTTAAATATCCTCCTATGGACAGTTGCTATCGGCTGCCAAACGTGAAAACCACTAAGGAAATTACACTGCACAAAACCTATAACCAAACTGAAGAAAAACTATGTAGTATTATCAATTTTTATTTTCACTTAATTGCCGTAATTTTTCAATAAAGTTGAAAAATCTCTTAAACCAAAAGGGTCTACGCGACCACCACTGAAGCTGCGACCATGAGCTGACACTCCGATGAGCCTGTGCATGTGACAATCTGACAAATTAAATACAAAATTCTTGTAGTTCACGTTGTTCGACAACTTTCGAAGCAACAAAATGTGCGAGCCAAAGTAGAAAAAAATTCAAACGCGAAGAAAAATATCACGTAAAAAATTGTTGTTGCTGTTCACAACAAAATCGTGTTGACAATTAATGGTGAAATATGTTTTTTTGCATTTCTTTTTATGTTATGGTGACGCCTTCGCACTTCAAAAAGCCACAACAACAGCGGTGGGCGGTCACTAAAAATGTTCAAAGAGGTTAAATTATACAATTGAAATGGAAAAACTCAATGAATTGCTTAAAAATAAAAAAACACAGAAAAAAAATTGCTTACGAATGCAAAAGTTTTGGAATATTCTGCCTGATGACAAACAATAATTTTACGATCCCGCGCACGGACGTCGCCGAATTCAGGAAAACATGACATTTGGACGCGTTGCGCGATAAGCTGCGCTTCAAAAGGACCATTGGCGGAAAAGGCGGCAAGCGAATGACATTCACAGCCGCTGCTAAAATGTCAGCGTATGTAAATTAAAAGGATTTTGGCGGCATTTACGCCAACCTTGCACTTACATTTTGCACTTTTTCAGAATTCTACGATTTTTTTGCAGCTCTTTGTTGTTGTAAATATTATTGAAGAACGAACGAGACAACAATTACGTACACATGTACACTTATATGCACGCATACATATGTACACATGAAAGTAATATACATATGTAAAAAGATTGCTTGTTGTATTTGTGTACAATCGCTAATACATGTGTTCATATTTGTTGTATGTGCATTTACCGTCACCGCCCGCAACACGTGTCTTCAGCTTGTTACACTTAGGTTAATTTTTAAGAAAGAAAAAATAATTATTTAAAAACAAAAAAAACAGAAAAGAATAAAAAAAACGATATGAAAAAGGGAAGAACCCAATTTTAAAGACATGATGAAAAACACATGTTCGACAAGGCGACCTTACATCGATTCAGCAGCGCTGCGACTCCGCTTCACAACCGGGGTTTTATGCAGCTTTAGATTATAAGTATTCCTGGCCGGCCGCAACGTCCGCTGACCCGTTTGGATGGCTTTGTTTTTGTGGTGGATGCTTGCATTCGAAAAGGAAACACAAAGAACCGCTACGCCCACGAGACCGTCGGCTTGTGTATGGTAGAATATTTGTGAAGGCAATGCGAGCGGTGATGAGGTAAATTTAATTTTTATTTTTTGTTGCCTCATCTGACAATATTTCAATTGAAATTAGCAAACGCTCATTAAAATTAGAGCTTGTATGGAATGTTTACTTTTTTCATACCAGGGAAAATGCTAATCATGTAAAAGTACTTTGTATTTTGTGCAGTTTGTTTTTGTTCTTTTGTTTCATGCGAGAAAAAGTCTTCGCCGGGCAGAGCGACGTGAGTGGAGGTATGAGTTTTTAAATAGAAGTTTTGAAAGTATTTGAAGTAAGTGATTGTATATGTCCATACGTATTTCAAACCAAGAAAGAAGTGATTGAGGTTAGAGATGAGAAGGGGGGGAAATATGTACATATATTATATTGTTTCTTCCCATACCGTAGTAAACTTTCTAGTCCGCCCGTCTTGAATTCAATTTCCTCCTCTGATTTCGGTTGGAATAGAACAACTTATTAACTGTTTAATTCTAAGCGTTTACTATAATTCGATGTGTGGTTATTAGAAAACGAAGCTGACGTTGCAAAGCATTTTTTCTTCATATACAGGATCCGGCACTCGAAGTTTAATCAAATAAAAAGGCCATAAATTTAGTTTGGAAAATTACTTTTATTCAATTCAAAGTAAAAAAAGTGTGAAAATAATACAAAATTAAGAATCGATTTACTTTTGCTCGACATGACAACCTTTTTCCTTGCCTTTTGGCCTACTCGCGGACAATGGCTTTTTTCAGCGCCTCGAGATTGGTGAATCTTTTAGTTCGAACCTTGCTCTCCAAAATGGCCCAAAGAGAATAATCCATCGGATTCGCGTCTGGTGAATTTGAGAGCCATTGTGTGGACGTTATGAAGTTCGGAACGTGGTTTTTTAGCCATTCTTGATTCACTCGAGCTTTGTGAGATGGTGCCGAGTTCTGTTGCATCGTCCATGGCCTGCCATCGAAATGCTTGTCTGCCCACGGCTTCAAAGCTACCTCGAGAATATTTTTCCGAAAATATTTCGAATTTATCTTGACGCCAGGCTCGATGAAAACGATTGGAGAGCGGCCATCTGCGGTTACAGCGGCCCACACCATTACCTGTGACGGATGCTATCTCCTGGGGGCCAATCGATGATTCAAATTCTCGTATGAACGGTTGGTCAAATAAACTCTATCGTTTTGGGGCTTTACAAATTGTTCAATTTGAAAAATTTTCTCGCCAGAAAACACAATGCTCGGAAATTGACAGATTTCGGCCAAGCGAAGGAACTCCTTTGCTCTCTCAAGTCTGTCTTGTTGCTGCTTTGGTGTGAGATCATGCGCTTTTTGGTCTGGTAAGGCTTGACTTTGAGATCATTTTTCAGTACGCGGCGCATGATACGGTTAGATATTTTCAGTTCTTTCGCCATTTGATTGGCACTTCGTCGGGGATTTTGGTCAAGTCTCTTCTTCACTTTTTGAACCATTTCACGTAACGTTGCAGTCTTTTGATGACCATCTCCATGACGTTTCGCAATGCTGATTTTCTTTTTTCGCGTTTAAAATCTGCAAAATGCTTCCGCGCGCTCGTAAACAATACTCTGGACTGTCATTTAGCCAACTAACAGTCAGCTTGTGCTGATCAGCTGCGTGAGCGGTCTGAAGTAGGTTACACTTCGAATGCCGGACCCTATATAGATTTTCTTATTGTCACCCGCAATACATACTCGTACACAGCCCTCCTATGCGTAATATATGTGACTGAAAAGTCGAAGGCCTAACACATACATGGCACCAGTTTTATTGCATTCACCTCTTTTTCAGTTAGCCCTAACCTTGAGATTTTAAATTGTCATGATATTCTATTGATTGGTTCGAGATTTATGACCTAAGAGTGATGGTACTTTTGCTAATTTCAATGCAATGGATCAAAAATAATTTCGTGTTTTAATTTCACACGGATTCTGGATGGGAAAAAATACAGTTCAAGCGAAGCAATGGGTTGAAAACTGTTATAAACACTTCGCTCCATCAGAAACGCGATGGTTTGATGGCATCAAGCGTGGTCGTAGAGACACCGATGATGCACAACGTAGTGGACGTCCAAATGAGGCGGTAACACCAGAACACCTCAAAAAAATCCACAAAATCGTTTTGAGTGAACGAATCGTGAAGTTGAGTAAGTTAACTGAATTGCTTCGAATTGCTCCGACATCATCTCCAATGAAGAGATTATCGCTGAAACGGAGACCTCTTTTGAGGGGCAAAAGATAAATTGTTCTACAAAAGTGGTATTAAAATGTTAGAGCGGCACTGGAATGATTGCGTTGTTCTTGATGGAAATTACGTTGATGAATAAAGCTAATTTTGAACAAAGATTTTTGTTTTAGTCCATGTGTTAATAGCTCAAAAGCCATATGTATAAATTTTTTTGACATTTTTGGCGATACATTTTTGATTATCCTTTTTAGATAAAAGTACGCTTGAATATAAATATATAAAATAACTATCGATGAAGGAAATATGACGTTGACGAAAATTTAAGCCATAATCTCTGGCTGAGATGAACTGCTTCTTCCGAAGTATGTATATGCTTTTCGTATTCCACGGAAACATTTCCAATATTCCCCCAATATCGCTTTTAAAATATAATTTCAAAGAGGCTCACTTTAGTGTTGAGAGAAGCACGACCTAAAAACTTGTATTTTCGATCGAAATTTTTGGTATTTAGTAATTTCGGCCATTAAAAGTTGTATACTCTACACACTGTCTTTTTATCAATACAATTTCCCTCCACTTTCCATGTTTTGAAAATTTATATTGCTTCTCAAATAAATTTGTAAGGAAATACTTCGTAAAATGTGTAGGCCGACAGCAATGGCTAATTAAAAAGTTTAACAAAGCTAATAAATTCATAAAATTCAGCCCTTAAAAATATTGAGTGGGTTTTTGAAATATTTGTTTCTTTTTTTGTTAATTTTCAACCACAACCACCAAAATATTTACATGTGTAAAAAATCCATAATGATCGAGAATGCTACAAATATATTAGCTCATATGAAACCAAACATCCATAAAATAGTTGACTTATGCAACTTAGGAGTTGCCCTGTCTACCAAAATACGGCCACCCTCGCCACACATTTACATTTAAATTATTGTCTCTCAATTACAACACTGCCCGTTTTTAATTTTCGTTTTTACGCTTTATTACAATTGTTGTTGCATTTCACGCCGATAAAGAGGCGCATAATTCATTTTTTACACCGAAACGACATCACCGCCGCCACAACCACTGCCACCACATCACACGCTGCAACTCGCAGCATAACTTTCGAGGGACCTGCTTGCGCAGAAGATTTATGACATTTTGGGGGAGATATTGCCTGCCTGCGGTTTCACTTCCCCACAATGGATCGTTTATGACAGCTCATATTGAATTGACTAGTTACGCACATATTCATATGCATACGAGTATAAGCATATGCTGGAGCACACGTACGCGTACATCTCGCTTGATGTGGAGATTTTTGTGTAGAATTAACTAATTGGGCTACAAATCTCTTGTTCCCGGAAATCATACGCATTGCCTACGAGAAACTGAATTTTAAATGCACGAGTATGTTTGTATGTGTGCAAATTTTACTATGGACTTGACGGTTGCAATTTATAAATGCAAAGAAATTGCAATTAATAAGAAGTTGCCGCTGCAGTGAAATGCGCGAATTATGCGGCGCTTGCAATTCTTCGAATCATTTGGGATTGCAATGGAGCGGAAATGGGTATAAATCACTTTTATGCATTTCCAAGTATGAACCCGGAGAAATAAATTAGTGTCAACAGCGAGTTGCTGCTTATACTTCCATGAGTATTTATGGCTGTGTGTAATAGAGTGTTGGAAGAGAATCCTTTAATTTGCGATGGGTTTATTATGGATATGTTATTGGTGGCTGCCAGAATTTGAAGGTTTTACAAATTAATTTGTGCGAGGCAAATAACGGTGTAATAAATAGCACTGATAAAAATATAAGTTTAATAGAATTTGGTTAAGAGGAGAGTTTCGAATATCCAGTTAAACACTATTAACTAAAGTCTTGGCGGTATAGCGCATGCAACCTTAGATTTAAACATTGAGTGAGTACTTTTGTTACTTAATCTCTTAAATTTACGGAGCTTTTAAACATGGACTTAAACTCCTTTCGATATTTAAGATGCCGAAAAGCAGTCAGCTAATTAATTCTAGACAAAAATTTAGGTATAACTCAGCCAGAACTCGGCAGATGACCAGTAATGAAGATTTGGGAACACAGAATTCAAAGCATAAACGTTGAAGTAAGCAAACGAAATTTAACGTAAAAGAGAGGAGACTTGTTTTCGGTTTAGCGCTACTTGGTGACATAATATAACTAAGTGCATATACCGATCAGGACTTAGTCAGACCAATTTATTAACCTCTGAAATGTCGCCGGGTAAAAAAATCAATCGTTAAGGAAACATCAACTGTGGACATCAAGAAATATCACATATTTTTATGAAATTCCCGAAACAACCGCCTGGTGACGATCTAAGTGAACAGATTTGAGTTCTGTTTTTATTTTTTTTTTACGTTGCCGTATCTGTGATTAACATTCCTACCAAAATTTCACCGCCATTGCTCGGCATTTGTAAAACTTACGCCCTTTGCACGCGTTTTCGAATTTTTACAGTTTTAAAAATGGATTTGAATTTGCAACAATGAGTTTGTATTAATGTTTAATTTTGGGATTCAATGGTGCGAAAACCTTAGAAATGTTGGGAAAGTGAAAGAAAAATTGATCAATAACCGCAAATTAACCATAAGATAACTGGCACAAAACTTAAATATTGCCTATCGGTCCGTTCAGGAGTTCATAGTTAATGATTTGGGTTTCCACGCTAGTGCTGCAAAGTTGGTCCCACAGAACCTGAATTTCATACAACAAAGGGATCGCATTGATATCGCCCGAAACATGATTTCCAAGATTGAATCCGACCTAACATACATCAAACGCACCATTACGGAATACGAGACACGAGTTTATTAGCACGACACACAATCTCAGGCGCAAATCAGGCGAGTGAGCGGAGAGCTCCTAATGAACCAAGAACAAAAAAAAACACGTCGTTTTCGGTCTAAAAAAGAAGGAGATGCTCAGGGTTTTTATGGATTAAATCGGATGGTGTACAATACTACGAATATTTGCCGCAAGGTCAGACAGTTAATAGGACTATTATTTGGGTGTTATGAAGGGTTTATGTGAAGCAATTAGCAAAACAAAAAAAAAAAAAGATTTGTGGGAAAACAACTCGTGGACCCTGATAACGCACCGTCGCACAGTGCGATCATCACCCTTGAACTTTTGACCAAGAACGAAACGAATATCATCCAACAGCCATCGAACCGGGGAACCACTTTGGCGTTTTAACAGTCGAAAAGAAGTCATGGAAAAATCGAAGATGATGGCAATACCGAAACGAAACGAGTTCCAGAAATGTTTCGAGACCTGGATCAAATGCTGGCATACGTGCGTTGCAATTGAGGGGGAGTACTTTGAAGGCGATAATATCATTTTCGAAGAATTAACTTGTATTTGAGTTTTCTGAATATATTCAGGAAACTTTTTGATCCAGGTGGTACGCCATCTGTTTACCAAAACTCCTACCAAGTAAAAAAAAAGGATTTAAGAGCTGTATGGTATTTACAGGATGGATGGAAACAGGTCAGCGGTCAGGCTACCGATATAGGGGGCATTTTAAAGAAGACGCAGGTGCGAAATTTAAAATATCCAATACCAGCGTAAAATCAGCCCTCTTATAAGAATCGAAGACCTGGCTTGTCTCTGAGCACATAAGCAGTCGCCTTCAAATGCTCGTAAAAAAATGCCTTAGGATCACTTTATATGACTATTTTTTGGCCAAGAACCAATGTTGACCTTTTTGCGGATTGACTGGACTGGAAATAGTTTCCGTAGGAAGCCGGCGTAGAAGACACCCATGGCAAACTTGGATGCACACAAACTTCCATGAGACCTCTTCCACCGCTACCTAGGGCGAAGACATTTAGTGACTGACAGAAATCAGCCTTTTAGTAGTTTTAAGTTTTTCTTGAGAACGTCATCTTAAACTATATATTATCAAAAAAAAAAAAAACGCAAAAAAAAATTGAAATTCAACAACAATAACGTAATTCTGATAGAGATCTCCTTGAATTTGAGAAACTCTATCAAACGATTGAGGAAATCGATGGCATGCTTTGCCTACACGCTGACGCGTAATTTCTGAGAAAAACTGAGCAATGATCAAACAACCAGCAGGTGATGGTGACACCATTCACTACGAATTTTGAAACTATTTGAAAATCGAAATTTATAAGGGCCTTTGGTATAAAGCATGACGACTGGTATAAAGCAAGGGCCTCAGGGGGACTAAAAAAAGTTCGGTGGTATTTTATATTTTATTTTTTTTAACATTTTTAAAATGTCACTAGTTTTGTTATAGTCTTACGATGTTTTATTTAAAATTTCAGAAAAATCGGATGGAATGGAGGTGAGAAAACGTAAGTTCTACCATTCGTAGTCCACAAACACTCACCATTCCCCATCCCCTCCCTTTCTCCCCTTTATTCCTTCACCCTCTCGCAATGGTATCACAAAGGATGAACCAAAGTTTTTTCGTCCAAGTGGGCCCTACTCTCTGGGCAACCATCACTACCTAACCTAACCTAACCATTGACGCAGCAGGAAATCCGTTACTCAATACCCTACGGCTTTGAACGTCAACTTAAGCCTTGGAAATGTTTAATGATTTCCAAATAGCATATAAAACGGACACTCCATCTCTTTAGACTATTTGAGAGTAGTATCAAAGATATCACACTGGTCAATTTTCTGTGGAGGACGAGCCTCGAGGACAGCTAAAATCATCGACGATATAAATGTGGGCCTGGTGAATCGAAAAATTGACCCACGAATAACACAGGAAATGATATGTAGTGAATTGGGGCTTAAATGCTATGGCAGTATCTTTATTACACCAAGGAATCTGCTCGATGGCTTTCAAGAATTTTGAATGAGAGGTAAAAAACGAAAAGTCTAGCAACTTTAATATGATTATAGCAGGTGACGAAGCTTGGTTTTTTAAGTATGACCCGGAAACCAAACAGCAGTTCATGGTATGGAGCCCGGAAGGAGTAAATCCATCTGTGAGCGGCAGGCAGCAAAAGTTAGCAATACAAGTAATGGTCTCGGTTTACTTCACCAGGGCAAAAAATTTTTGCTGCTCTTTGGCTAGATTCATCTCAGACTGTAACTACTAAAAGTATACTGCAAACTGCTTACCAAGAGTGTTCAAAAATTTACTTCAGAATAGAAAAAAAACGAGAAACTGCGCCGCTACTTCTTACACCACGATAATGCGCCGGATCACACAGCTGAAAGGACAACTAACTTCACTGCGCTTTCTGGCATTGAATAAACTAGTTCATCGCCATATTCTCCGGATCTGGAGCCGTGTGATTTCAGGTTATTTCCAAAAATGAGGGGAAAAAAATTGAGAAGAAATGTGTTCGGTAGCAACGAAGAGATAATAAATGCGGCTAATGGCGAACGTAAGAAGGTGTAAAAACGCGATTTGAGAATTATTTCCAACAGTGGATTTACAGATTAGAAAATGTATTGAAATTAATGGCGGTTATGTGGAGACAATACAAGATAATGAAGATTAAAAATAATAAAAATGTGTGATTTTGTCAATGAAATTTACTGAACTTTTATTAGTTCTCCCGTATGTGGGTAAACGAAGTTTCTGAAGCTTTTCGCATAGAAAATTTAAAGCTGTATTTGATGCATCGAAATATTTAAATATATGAAGAGGTGACTTAGTTGTCACTATTATCGGAGAAAACTATTGTAGTACTAAACACATTTTTTCTAAACTGAACTCTAATACTTTGTGCTGAGACAAATTCTTAAGTGAATCCGAATGAAATTAGTGAGTGGACGAAATTCCGAGCACTTGTGAAGGCATCACCAAAACACCAGAAAGAGCTGTGCGCCCTTCCCAGTGAGGCAGATGGTTGTACATATGATCTACATTTCCATTGATTTAAGAGCATTTTTTGTTTCTTTTCAAACAAAAGTTTTTAAGGCGTGCCTCTGAGTCTGTTACAGTAGCCATATGTAGTAAAAAGCAGAAAAACGTTGTCGTGCATTTTTACTTATTGGCGCCAGACTGTTCACCTTTAACAAAATCACATACCCAGCTATATCAACATACACGCACATACAATGTTTGCATGGATCATTGACAGCTGAGCAATTGTCAAGTGACCGTGGCCAATGAGATCATTTGTCAAATGTCAAAAGAGAAATATGAGCGTGAATGTGAGACAGCAAGGCATTGAATACGCATTATAATAATTAACAAAAAAAGAAGGAAAAAAAGTACTGAATGTGCACAGTAATGGACGTTAATTTTTTATTAAAATATATTTCATTCTACAACAAATATATAAATCCACTATAAGACTTAAAAAAAATTCGACAAATTTTCAATAAAATCTCAAACCTTTTAATCAGACTTTTTAAATTAGAGCCCATTAAATTTTAGTATAATAAGGTTCATAATAAATAAATGGCTTAAAATTTGTAATAATTTTATTCCGTGAGGATGTTGCGCATTTTCTCAATATAAGGAATGCATGACATTTCGAGACAATTTTGTAGAAAGAACTTATTTATTTCAAAGAAGCCAAAACCATACCGCCCCACAAGTTTACTCCCTATTATCTCCCAACTAATGGGAATTTGTTTATTAAAAGAATTTCCCCCATAATTTAGCAAAGTCAGTTGATTCCATTGAACAAATGCACCCTCTCGTCGAACATATAAACAAAGCTTTCGAACGTAAAGAATTTTGCACAACAGCTTTTCTCGACATTCCTCAATAGAGAGAATATGGCGCAGTGGCCTATTTTACAAATGAAAAAAAAAGCTCTCCCAATTTCTATAACTTCATAAACTCGATACTTTTTTGTCAAAGGAGGTGATGAAGTAACGAATCTCCACAAAATAAATGCTGGTGTGCCTCAAAGCGCGGTCCTAGGTTCATATTATTAGATCACATGCTTTTCACGCCTCCCTCATCACGTGCCCTAATCGGAATATATGACGATGTTACAGCTGAGCTAGCTATTGATAAGGACACGAACAAAGCATCTCTAAAACTGCAAAAATGTCTCGATGACACTACGCAATGGCTATAAAATTTGCGAACTAAAGCGAATGAGACTAAATTGGTTCAAGTAACATTTACAACCCGACGTGAATACTGTCCTCCAGTAAGCTCATGGCATCCAGATCTTAAGTATTATACAGGGTGAACGATATGAAGTGTTACCAACTTCACATTGCTTGTATCTGTAAAACAGCTCATGACATCAACGTCAAAACTGTTCTAATGACAGTTCCACATATTGTTTATAAGCCATCAAAAGCATTTGCGTCTCAGTTTTGTTGAAGTTGTTTTTTCTGTGATGGAATTCCAACGTAATAGTGTGATTGCGTTATATTTGGCTGGAAAATCACAACCAGCCATTGTTCGTGAGCTCAGTCACCTCAAAGTGAATAAAATGTTTGTGTATCGCACTATAAAACGTTACAATGATACTGGTAGCATTGCAAAACGCTATGGAGGTGGACCAAAAAACCGCAACACCGCCAGAAATGGTTCGGAAAGTGAAGGCTCGACTTGAACGAAATGCACGTCGAAGTGGAAGAAAAATGGCCAAATAACTGAAAATATCGCTAGACAGCATTCGAAGCATATTGAAAAATGAGCTCAAGGTCAAGGCTTACAAGTTCCAAAAAGCACACGATCTTTCACCTCAGCAAAAAAAAGTTCGGTGCGAAAGAGCAAAGGAGCTGTTGCGCTTGCAAGAATGTGGCGAATTTCCTAACATTGTGTTTTCTGATGAAAAAAATTCCCAATTGAGCAGTTTATAAACACTCAAACGAACGTGTTTACTTGACCGAACGCTCATTCGAGAATTTGAGCCTACGTATGGCCACTCGAAGCAATTTCCCATCACAAGTAATGGTTTGGGCAGCAGTGACCGCTGATGGACGCTCTCCAATCGTTTTTATCGATCCTAGTGTTAAAGTGAATGCGACTTATTATCGGGAATATGTTTTAGAAGCTGCTTTAGCGCCGTGGACAAGCAATCATTTCGGTCGTAGACCATGGACGTTGCAACAGCACTCGGCAACGTCTCATAAAGCTCGTGTGAACCAAGAATGTTTAAAAAATCATGTTCCACACTTCATTTCGACCACATAATGGCTTTGCTTGGAGAGCAATTTGAGGACTAAAAAATATGCCAGTATGGATGCGCTGAAAAAAGCGATTATACGAGAATGGGCCAAAATACCTCAAGATCACATTCGTGCAGTATGCAACTCAATTTTTGACCGCTTGAAGGCAAAAGGTGGTCATATCGAGCTAAAGTGAATATACCTATGTTAAAATTGTAATCATTTTTGAACAATTCTGTCTTTGAAATTAATAAAAACTAATTTCACACAAAAAGGTTATGGTGTTTTAAATAGGTAACACTTCATATCGTTCTTCCTGTATGTATGTATATTGTTGGTAGAGAAGAAAATAAACAAATAAACAAATTTGTTTGACTTACTTGTAGTTTGACCAATTCTGGATATTCATTAGCCAGTTTGGACAAGTCCTGATAGTTAGCCTTGGCCATGGCCACAATCCATTCTTTCGCCTTCTTATGCGCTAAGGTCACTTCGGGCGTTGGTTTTTCCTCTTTCGGCTTCTGAAATCACAAAAATGGAATAGAAATACAATTAATAAAATAAAATTACATGAAGTGCGTACGTACAATACTGGTATGAAAAAAAATCTAATTATCACGCTTTAATGAATTTATTAAGGCCATGAGTCATGCATAAGCGCCAATATTAAAATACCGTTAAGCGCCATTAGGGGCTGCCATTAGCGCTGCGACACGATTATAGACTCTGGCGCGCGCATGTTACTGGGTACACGTGTAGAAATTTATGGTCTAATATATCTAAATATGCAAGCACTAAGTAAATACATATGTACAAAATATCTTAACATGTGCTTTAGCACACATACACATACACAAACTGCACATTTACAAATACACATACACATGCACATGCAGAATTTACATAAACGAGTTGAAGCACTTTTGTGCCTTATGAAAGTAATAATTTTTAATAGGACTATGAATAAGTTCGTTACGGTTTTACAACAGATGGCGTAACTTGATTATTATTCCATCGATCCACATTTCCAAACATTCATTGGAGAGCTACTGTCGTAAGGCACAAACGTCAGTATAAGTTTTTTATTTGAAGCGTAAACAACAATATTTTTACCACACTTGAAAATGTCGAATTTCGTGCCAAATAATGTGTTTTTGCGGGGAATTCTTCTTCATTATTTTAATATGAAGAAAAAAGCAGACGAAAGTCATCGTATCTTGGTGGAAGTTTATGGTGAGCATGCTCTATCTGAGCGAACGTGCCAGAAGTGGTTTGCACGCTTTAAAAGTGGTGATTTTGGCTTGGAAGACGAAGAACGCGAGGGTGCGCCGCCAAAGTTCATGGATACCGAATTGGAGGAATTGCTCGATCAAGATCCGGCTCAAATGCAAGAAGAGGTTGCAAAAACTTTGGGAGTTGATCAATCAACCATTTCCAAACGTTTAAAAGCCATGGGAATGATCCGAAAGGTAGGCCATTGGGTGCCGTATGAATTGAAGCCAAGAGACGTTGAACGCCGTTTTATGGCATGCGAACAACTGCTTCAACGGCACAAAAGAAAGGGTTTTTTGCATCGAATTGTGACTGGCGATGAAAAGTGGGTCCATTACGACAATCCAAAACGTCGGGCAACGTATGGATACCCTGGCCATGCTTCAACATCGACGTCGGCGCAGAATATTCATGGCCTGAAGGTTATGCTGTGTATCTGGTGGGACCAGCTGGGTGTTGTGTATTATGAGCTACTGAAACCGAATGAAACGATTACGGGGGATGTCTACCGACGACAATTGATGCGTTTGAGCCGAGCACTGCGAGAAAAACGGCCGCAATACGCCGATAGACACGACAAAGTTATTTTGCAACATGACAATGCTCGGCCACATGTTGCACAAGTGGTCAAAACATACTTAGAAACGCTCAAATGGGATGTCCTACCCCACCCGCCGTATAGTCCAGACCTTGCGCCATCCGATTACTATCTCTTCCGATCGATGCAACATGGCCTGGCTGACCAGCACTTCCGTAATTACGATGAAGTCAAAAAATGGATCGATTCGTGGATTGCGGCAAAACCGACCGAATTTTTCACAAAGGGAATCCGTGAATTGCCAGAAAGATGGGAAAAAGTAGTAGTAAGCGATGGACAATATTTTGAATATTAAATTTGTAACCATTTTACGTCAATAAAGTTTCAAATTTCGAAAAAAAACCGCACGAACTTATTCATAGTCCTATTATTTATGTGGCAAATTTGTCGCGACTACGTGGCACGGATTTCAAAAATCTTCAGCCAACCCTTGAGGGCTTGTTTTCTTCATTTACCTCATTTTTGAATGTTGCCTCGTAATGTAAAAAATTCTACCAAAAATTATATTGTATAAAGTAACTGCTAATGAGCCGCCTTGCCGCAAAGTGTAATAAAAGCCTTAGAAGCTGTTCCGCTTACTTCACACACTCCACCGCGCCCAACTACAACTTTTTCCCGCGACATTAACACATGTGTGCCATCTTATTTATGTACTACATTTTCGGCAACTAATTATCTGCATTATGTTCAATGTTACGCAACCGTTGTTGTTGTGCTGTTTCTGTTCTTTCTTTGTCATATGTTGAATACTTGCTTAGTGCGTATTGTGCGCGTATTTACACACGCTTTCTGCACACCTCAGGGCAAATGGAAACTGGTGCGTTGCAGACGCAAGGTAACAAGCTTTTTAAATCTGCGCTCTTGCCTTATTGGCCATCCCGAGTATTTGCCACCGCCGCCAACGAACTCGCCAACCAACCCCTGTCATACCTTCGCACAAGCTTAGCGCTTCTTCGTGGCTGTCGCTGATATGGACGCAGTTATTAATCTAATAAATAAAATTAACTAATTTTAGAAGTTCACACACGTTGCTAATTACACTTTCCTTTAATTGTACTTTTTCGCGCTCTTCCATATGCACATATAATATGGCAACTTTTGCCGTGTGGCACGCCTGCTGCATGTTACCACCACACGTGCCACCTTCAACACATTCTCTCCATTTATATGCCCACTTGACTTTTGTAGTGGCTCGCGTAGCCATAATTACATTAAATGCTCTAAATTGCATAAAATTCATAAAGGTCCCAGGATTGTTGCAACAAATATAAGAGTAGAAAGGCACAAAGAAAATTTGAGTATTTACTTCATCTTTTTTTCGTGTTTATATTTGCATTCACATGCCGCGGATTACCTCTCGAAGCACGTGCAAGCCTAATATGTATGAGTAGGTAATAGTCAATACTTCTTCAACTTTTTTATCTAAAAATAATAATAGATAAATATAGTGCGCAAAAAAATGAGTCTGAAAGTTTCGAAACGAAAAAAATTATAATTAACTATAATCAGTTTTAACAAAATTTGTTTGGGTTTTCTTTAACTTTTTATATTAAATACTAGCGGACCCGAACACGCACACCCACGAACGCACACACATACACGAACGCGCAATATTTGTATGGGAAAGAGAAAAGGGCTGTTTTAGGGAAATTATTCGAATTTTTTTCGCTTTAAAAACCATCTTTGGACATCAAGGAACATTTAAAAAAATAATTGTTAATATTGGTTCATGCGTTGTTGAGTTATGCGCTTACCAACACATTTTGCGATTCATTTTTATATTATAGATTAGTTTGAGAAAAAGGAATCCATTATTTTTGCGTAAAATTTGGGCAAATGCTTTAAAACTATGTATTTTATGGTCGATCTTCAGCTCCTAGGCGATGCTACGACTACTAACATGCCGGCCAATTTGAATTATTTCTGCGATTTAATCGAAATTTTTTTTTAACATAAAAAAGCCTGAAAGGAGTAGACGGAGCCAAAATTTCATTTATTCATTTAGTAAATCTAGAAATACAAGGTTTCTTACAGACTTCATATAAATAACTAAGAGTATTTGTAAGAATTATATATACATACATGTTTTGATACTATTAAAAACAATCTATAAGTGATAATTTGAACTTACACTCTGTCTAAAAAGAGTACCGGGAATTGTTCAATGAAACGCAAAATAATTGTTTAATCATCAAAATTTATTTTGTCGCCTTCAAAATAGGCACCATTCGAAGCAATACATACTCGTATATGCCAATGATTAGCCTAGTCATCAAAGCACCTTTTAACGCGTTTGAAGGGATCTTCTTCAGCTCCTTCAGCGAATTCTCCTTGATGGCCTCTATCGACTCAAAGCGACGTCCGCGGAGTGGCAACTTAAGTTTTTGGAAAAGGAAAAGCCACAGGAGGCTAAATCCGGTGTATACGGTTGTTGTTCGATGATATTTGTCGAGTTTTTGGTCCAAACAGTGTTCACAATATGAGCCTTGTGAGACGGTGCGTCATCATGGTGCAAGATCCATGTGTTTTCTTTACACAACTTGAGCCCTTTCCTACGCACATTTTCTCTCAAACGTGGCACAATTTCCAAATAACATTCTTTACTTACCGTAGAACCATTTAGTACGAATTCCGAGTGCACAACACCATGATAATCAAAGAAAACAAGTAACATCACTTTCACTTTTGACCGACTTTGACGTAGTTTTTTGGGTTTCGGCTCATGTGGATAGCGCCATTCAGCCGCCTGGTGACTGGTTGACTGATTTGCATGCCAAACTCATATACCCTGTTATGATGCGCTTGATAAACGTTGGGTCCGAATACACTTTCTCAAGCATGTCTTTTGCCACCTTCTTTCGATGAATTTTTTGAAAGAAATTCAACTCTCTTAGAACGAGTCGAGCAGCCACGCGTCTCATGTCTAATTGATGGTGCAAAATGTTGCGAATTGATTCGTGAGATACGCTAAGGTCACAAGCTACCTCCCTCGAACTTAAATGATGGTTTTCCATCACCATTTCCTTGACTTTGTCGACGTTTTCATCCGTTGAAGACGTTAATGGGCGACCAGATTGTGGTAAATCTTCCACGACTTCTCGGCCCTCTGCAGAAGCTTTATACTACTCCTCTCAGACTGCATAAAACGTCGCTGTTTAAGGTTATTTCGGCACAAATAGATGTTAGATCAAACTTCTTCAAAAAATACTTCAAAAAATTGCCAAATCAAAAAAACGCTGAGCTTTAAGTAACTATGCAGTTTTTAACTTTACTAGTTTTTATTTGAATCTGTCTACTCAGTCCAGTCCGGTAGCATAAAACAATAAATAAATGATTGGCGCGTATACTTTTTATTTATCTTTTAGGTGTTTGGCCGAGCTCCTCTCCTCCTATTTGCGTCGTGATGTTGCTTCACAAATTAACCTAAATAAATAAATAAACGTTTATGCCCTTCTATTTCTTTATATTTATAGTGTCTTTAAATACTTCAATTGAGGTTGGTTTCCAGCATAGATTTGTGTTTTGATATACTCATACTAAAACTCCCATCCAAATTGGCATTTGACTGAATTGAGCGTATCCTGTTGATAATCTCGTTACTTTCTTTTTTAAGCTCCGTTTTCATAAGCTAAACGTCTAATCAAGCCCTTAATGAAGACTTAGTCGATAAAGGGGTTTTCTAACGCCCGGTTAGCGAGCATCACCCAGTTTATTTCTAATAAAATTAATTAGAGGATTAACTGCCGGTTAGCTGGCATCTAAAATAAAATAAAATAACGACCTTTTTTTAAGAAAAATTCTAAAATAATTGTAAACATTCGGATCCTGGATAAAACGAAGAGTAATTTCAAACTATATTTTGATTGACCAATCTCAGGTTACAGAAAAAAATAACCTGCAGTTTAGGGTTGAGTTTTGCAAGGAGCGCTTTTTACTCCCTTGCAAACTTCGTTTATGTAGTTGAGAATCCTAACTGCTCTATTATCTACGGCATTCGCTGTTGCCACGACTCTTGGCTTGAGAGGTTCGCTCGTATGAAAAACGTTGGGTTCAGCGTACTTTAAGGAGCATATCTCCAAACAGATAGAGGATAGAGAGGCTAAAACTAAAACGGCGCATCTTAGATCCAGCTACGATAGTCTGTCCAATAGTATTGAAGTTAACCTATGTAAATATTTGTATATTCGCACATGCAAAGTAATTTTTCAAAGCATTTTCGGGCACTATTAATATAACATTTCTCTTTGATGCTCCCACAGTTGTCCTTTTGGTGGTTGACTAACCTAAAAGGACTAGTTTACAAGCACCAATAAGCAATGTAATAAACTGAACGCGTTAAGTTGGCACAACCTCAACCGTACAACCATCTCACTCCCACCTCGACTACACTCTGGCTTTGCTCCTGGGGAGTTGTATATTAGCCTTCGAAAACCGCAAAGGACACAATTATAAATCTAAGAAAAACAAACCAAAAGTTGTTGTTATACATCTTTCAAGAGTGTCCCGCAGCGGTTAAAATGTACAATGGCATACGAAGTGGGGGAAGGATCGGGCTAAACTATGGGGACAAACAACAATACCAATCGGCAATGGCGTGGATGAAAGGACAACGCGAAGACCATTTTGTGGGTTTTTGTGACCGCCCCATGAAAAAGGGCACAACACAATCGCACGAGGAAAGCACAAAAGGTAAATTTTCACAACTGTAACATAAACATACATAAATGCAAAATTTGCTGTTTTCATCCTGGTGGGGTTAAGTAATATGTTGCACGAAATGTATTCGCATTGTGTCGAGTATCTCAATTGTTTGTTTTTGTTTTTGCACCGGTGTTACAATCTTTTTGAAAGGACATACAAATGAATGTGTGTGTATGTACATACGAATAGCCGGAAGTATGAGGGCAGCGAGAAAATTTTCACAATGGCAACCATTTCATAGAGTATTTCACTAACAATGCAAAGCAAGGGAAAAACTGTTAGACCAAACGAGTGAGGATAAGCGCGGCTGTTGGAGCTGGGGCGGTGGCTAGCTGCTTTTGTCTGACGTTTAACATGGTCATTTCGCCGAGAGGCTTGCTGTTGTAGCTCGTGCTCGATCGAATAATTTTCCATGGTATATTGCCATTCATTCGCCGTGACTGCCACCGTGGCCACCGACTCATGCTCATTTGTGGTTGCTGTGGCAGGTAGGTATTCTTGCGCGCGGCGTTGCATTTTACCGTTGCTGCCATTTTGCTGTTAATTCATGGTTGTTATTGAGCGAAGGAGACACATTGAAATAGTTGTTGGTATTGCCTTTGTTATTGTCATTTAGTTTGCGGCAAACGCTTAATTAACTTCCAAATTAAAATTTGTATTCATGTACATTTTCTGGTCAAATTCATTGTTACTGTTGTGCTAGCAAATTGACTAAAATATAAGCGTACAATTGCTACTGCACAATAACTGTATTATTCGTATCTCAAATGAGATTTGCAACCGCCAAAGTGCTGATCACAGTGGTGAAATGAGAAAATTCAATTGCAAATTCATTGATGACAGGGGTACATGGATATACAGGGTGTTTTGTTTTCTAGTCGACTAGTGAGGCTTTATCAACTTAAGGACTCATCAACTTCGAAGAGAATTTCAGAATTGAACTGGACGATAAGTTAAATTGGAGTAGACCTGCATTTGAAAAGAAACTCCAGGAGTGTACCCTCTACTAGTGCACAGATGACACGAAGATCCCAGAGGGCCAAGCTTTCTGTTCCCATGGGTAGCCTCTATCATCCTGTGAGATTAAGTCCTCACTCGGCCTTTAGTGTATCGAGAATCTGAATTTGCTAGGAATGCACAATCGCATCTGGCTAATTTAGGTCCCAGGACACAGGGGTATAACTAGGAATGAAGCAGTGGACGCATTGACGAGAGAGGCTGCGACCTCGTCATTAATAGGACCCTAGCTCTTCCTTGCTATAAGACAACACACCATCAAGGTGAAGCTTAGGAGTGAAGAGCTAAGGAGTGTTTGCTGGCACCAAACTATGGGGCTACGCCAGGCGAAATCCTTAATGGGAAGGTACAACCAAAAGAGGTTTAAAATACTCATAACGCTTCCCAAGGATAAACTTAGAATGATTACGGGCTTTCTTACAGGCCATTTGCACAAGATCGAGATATGCATGGTGATTCTTGGCGTTTTTGCAACCACTCCTTGAAGAAGGTTGAGACATCTCGGCCAACTGCAGCCTGAAGAAAGCCACATACGCTCAATCCAACCCAGCTGTATCCTCAGTTTATTAAGGGAACTGGGTCTGGATGAGGTACTTTGATGAGTAAAGGGCACAATGGATCAAGAGGTCGAAGTGCAAACCTCGTAGAAAATCTAATCTAGTTAGACTTTAAAGTTTCTCTGGTTAATTTCCTGACGAAAAAGACCTAAAGTTGGGGTCCAACTCGAACGCTTTAGGAATAGGCAGCCATTTCTATTTTGATCTCACTAGGAAAGTGTCATAATTAGTCATTACCATATATTTTGATATAGAAAATAGCTGTATTCGAAAGCCAATAAAATCATCTACCAGCTAACCTCCATAACTAATTGTTTTTGTCACACTTTAAACGAGCGAGTAAACTTAAAAAAACTTACGTTTTACAATGAAGATCCAGTTTCTAATACATATATACAGTTTTTAAGGAATTTTTTTTTTGTTTGATGAATCGTAAGCTGATTGTTGCCTACTTTTAAGATTTTTTGTGCTAGAAAATCCTCTTTAGGTGGGTCATGCAGGTCTGCAAAGGAGCGAGATGGTAAAAACTGCCGAGATTACCTGATTTTAAACGAAGAGTGCTGTACTCAATATTTATTAAAATGATTTTGGAATTCAACCGATTGACAAGATGGTTAAAAAATGTCATTTGAGATCTCAGTAATCTCGAGAAGAGCCCGAATAATATCAGCATTGCACTCGCAATTGGTTTTAAATATCTTAGACCAAAAAGGGTAAGATTCGACCTGCGCCCAATCAAGCGATTTTAGGTTGATTAATAGCAGGCGGGAAAGGGAATTGGGAGGGAAAAATTGGAAAAATTAAAAAAAATCTAACAATCTTGGGGCGAACTTAAGAAACAGCTTTTATTTAAATTATTCGCGTATACTCCCTTTTTGGGTGTTTGTCAAGGCTCTTCTTCCTATTTGTGGTATGCGTCTTGATGTTTTTCTATAGTCTTATGCCATCTCGGAACGTCAAAGGTTTTTTTATTAGGAGATTTTTCATGGCAGAAGTACTCTCGGATGTTTGCCATTGCCTGCCGAAGAGCGACCGCTTTTAGAAAGAAAAATTGTTTGTATCATTTGGTATTTCATGTCCGTGATTTTGAACCGGTAGTCATGCACCAACTCATTCGGCCGTCGGTCTCCAAATAACTGAAGCATATTCCGACCTATACCGAGCAAAAGCGATAAACAATAAATTGATTGTGCAAGGGCCTGAGAAATTTGAGCTAATATGTCTAAAAAACTCAAGATCGGGTAAACATATTTCGTCCCTTTATTCCTATATAGAATATATGTACATACTTGTAAGTATGTAATTTCCTTTAGCTACAGTTGGAGTGTAGAAATGTGGCCTCAACAAATTGTTTTCACTACATGGGCCCGATTTTACGCCAGTATTTTAACTTCATTCCATGTTTTGTTTGTCTTTTCCATCTTAGGTTCCACTCAACAGCAGCTGTACTGAAGTCGTTGTTAGGTCGGCGTAGTGTGTGGCCAGTTCCTTTTCCGTTTGGTAATTTCTTTTCCAACAAATTTCTGCTTTGTGTTTTGAAAGGTGCTCGGCCAGAACATGCGCATAATTTTACGCAGACAGCGCAGTTAACAAAAGTATGAAGTGCTTGCGCATCTTTTTGCCAAAGGTTCCATGTTTCGTAGGCGTTAAGGAGAACCGAATTTACGTTAGACTCAAATATTCGTAATTTGGCTTGGGTACAAATATTTTTGTTGTGAGCGCCATATGGAGCTAAGTTTGCTGAGCGCTGTGCTTTATTTATTCGCTCTTTAATATCTGCACTGGATCCTCCATTCACCAGTGTTATCGTTAGTAACAGGTAAGAAAAATAGTTCGGTTTCTCGATCGGAGATACGTTTATGGTGAGGTTGGGACTATTATGCGTCATAGCTCTGATAGCCTTGGCTTTTGTAATGGTGTAACTGCGTTCAAATTCGCTTGCACATCAGCATTATTTTGAGTTCAGAAAGGAACATTTTTGTCAAACAATTTGTTCTAGTTCTTTTTATCTCTCCGAGAAGAGTGGAGATCAAACGCTCCTGCTTCGAAAGTATTTGATGAGGTACCAACTGGTGGGAACAGAGGAAGAGAAAGAAGAACAGAGGAAGAGTTGGTGTGCCCAACTGGCGCCAGTTAGCACGAGAACGAAACGACTGGCGCGCTTTGTTAAACTCCAACCAAGAAGAAGAAGTTGCTTCAAGAGATGCAACTGCTATTTTTGGAGACGCAACACTGCTTCTATAACAATTTTTTTAAAATGATTTTTGATGATTTTTCTTCTTCTTTGAGTTTATCCATTTTTTTTGTTTTATTTGGCTCATTTCCATAAATTTTCGATTTGTTCATAATTCGCATAGGAATTCTAACTGAATCACCTACAAATAAGATAATTGCGTTGCGGCTTACGTCAAGCTCTGACCATGGTGAAAATAATTCATAAGGTGTGGCCAAGATCAGACTGTTAATCGCCTCTAATCGAATTTGAAGGAATCAGCTGATTTGCTGACTTAAGTCCCCTATGACGTAGCAGCCAAAGTTACTTCTACAATTTTGCTTTGCATTGCCAAATCTTGATATTTGACCATTTTTGAGAATTCTGCAATTCGATTAATTTAAGTGCGAATTATGAATGAGGACAGGAAGTACGAACGATGTACGAATGTTCCTTTGAACCTTCTATGGGTTTTCGTTTCATTTGAAAATCATCCGAGTGTTCATGACCTTACAGTAGAATTTATAAATAACATTTTGCGACCACCAAGTGTGCGAGTGAGCAACTTCAAAAATTTCTTAAAAAATGTTTAATGACTCACACTTCTAGTAACAAAAATGTAGCGTTAAACCGTTAATAGCAGCAATATTTTGTGTAGTCACATTTTCGAAGCGGTAGAAACTTTATATAATATGTACATACAGACCCACACGCATAGGCAAATGAGTATCTCAAAGTAAGTGAGTGAGTTTGTTTAACACGCCTGTTCACTCGAATAATCAATCAATAATCGAACAAAAAACTGAATTACAAAATAAAAGGATTAGAAAAATGTCAAAATGTTGTTACACGCATACCATTTTTGTTGTTGCTTCTCAAAAGCTTTGTGTGCGTCTAATGGCAACAATTTTTCAAGACCAAAGGTGTTGTGGTAGGTGAGCGCAGTTTTAGTGATTTTGACTCTTCGAAAGCCAAACTAACAGCATTATCAAGGCGTTAAAGCTAGGCAGATAAGCCGAAATAAAGTATCCAGATGTACGCTGGGCTAGTAGGCAAACGTGCACGGTGGCTGCGAGAATTTAAGTTTGAAAAATGTTGAAGGTAATAAAAAACAAGAAATTAGCTATGAGTGGTTGGTTGGTTGGTTGGTTGATCGGTTGGGACCACCAAGTTAGTTAACTAGAGAGGCATATAGCACTAAAGTTGTAGTTCTAAGTGAATATTTACACAGTCAACGTCAAAAGAAAGTGTATATTGATAAATTATCTATTTATTTTGTAGTTTAAAATTTTCATACTACAACAAAAGTGATATAAAGCAAAGTTTTGAACTTTGTATATTATAAAATTGGGTAATTTTCAAACTTTTCTTCAGAATTTTTTTGAAATATTTTAACGATCGTTGAAATGCAAATTTCAAGTATGTAGATAAAAAATCACACTTTTTTTTATATACATTAGTTCTCTATGTTCTCGTTGTTTTTTTATGAAAATACAACTTTATTCTGAAAAAATGGTTACAAGTGTATCATTGAAAGTATTGCCCATCGGTGGCTACTATTTCTTCCCATCTTTCCATCTCGTATGCCGTCGCGGTAAAACTGTTCATCTTTTGAGGCTATTCACGGATCACGCCATTTTTTGATGTCTTCATATGAATGGAACTGCTCATCAGCTAGACCATGTGCCATCGATCAGAACAGGTGATAATCGGACGGCGCAATATCTGGAGCATATGGCGGGTGGGGCAGGATTTCCCTTTTAAGTGTTTCCAGGTAGATTTTAACGGATTTGGCAACGTGAGGCTGAACGTTGTCATGCTGTAGAATCCCTTTTTCATGCATCTCCGCGTATTGCGGCGGCTTCTCGCGCAGTGCTCGGCTCAATTGCATCAATTGAAGTCGATACCGATCCCCAGTGATGGATTCGCTTGGTTTTAACAGTTCAAAATAAATAACACCAACCAGTCACCATGACTTTCTTTTCATTGGATTGCTATAATGAATCCATTTTTCATCACCCGTCACGATGCGATGAAGAAAACCCTTCCGTTTTTGCCGCTGGAGCAGTTGTTCACAGGCGAAAAAACGACGTTCAACCCTTGAATTACTTGGTTTGAACACATAAGGAACCCAAGTCCCCTGTTTCTGAATTATTCCCAAAGCATGCAATCGCTTGGAAATGGATTGGCAAGCTCTTCTTGCGTTTGACACAGATCCTCATTGAGAAATGCCTCCAATTCAGCGTCTTCGAAGGTTTTTGGCCTTCCTTCCCGCGGACGGTCGTCAACATTAAAAACACCATCTTCATCATCATCAGACGGAACCAATCTCGTCACGTTGCTTCACTTAAAGCAGCATCTCCATACAATTTTTGTAGCTCTCGATGCGATTCAGCCGCCGTTTTTTTTCGAATGAGAGAGGAAAATCAACAGTTCACACAAATGACGATTATTCGGCACAAAATCAGACATTTTCACAAAACTAAAAGCACATGATACCAAAACAAAATCACTAATGTGTCGAAGCAGTTTGTTCGCCATACATATGTGTAAGCTTTGTTTATGACGTTTAGGTTATGTTAGAATCGATTAGCACACACTGCAGGCGGCATTTATTGACAAACCGCGGGAACTTAGTTGCGCACCTAATATGTTTTTTAACCATTTTTTTCGAATGAAAGAGGAAAATCAACAACCTAAAGTATATGATACGAAAACCAAATCACTAATGTGTCGAAGCAGTTTGGCTTAGGTTACTTTAGAATCGACTAGCGCACACTGCTGGCGGCATCTATTGACAAACAGAGGGAACTTAGTTGCGCACCTATAGATGAAAACACCCAACATCGTCAGCAGAAACAGTTTGAACCACTTGAAACTTGCACTTTATTATACGAAAATTCAGTGATCTATAAAACTGCATATCGGAAATGTTTCTTAAAATATAAATTCTGAGAAAAAGTGTTTACAAATTTTATACAAAGTTCAAAAACTTTTCATGGCTTTTGTTGTAGAACTATATTTTTATAAAAAAAACAATTGTATTTACAAAATAAACAAATAAATACCCAAAACTGAAAACTATGTGGCGCACACTTGCTTTTGACGCTCACAGTATACTTATTGATGCATGCGAGTTGAAAAAAAAAATCACAAACTTAACCAGCGATCCACTCTGCTGGTCTTGATTTAAATTTCTGGAATATGTTTTATAATAGAAAAACTAAAAAAACACACATTTTTGATATTCTTTCACTTTTACGCTTCGCAGAATCAGCTAATGTTAATCAATCAATGTTTTCATTAAGTCCATCCATTTCTAGTTCTAAAAATTGCAAATTCATCATATTAATTACAAACGATCGTAACGAATTTAATTGATCAACGGCGCTGACGATTGGCGCCAGTTTTGTTGAAATGAAACTTTGTGTTTTCTCTATTTTAATAATGAATTACAAAAGAAAACAAAAATATACATAACAAAATCACGGTAATTAGAATGCCTGGTTGAAATTGACCCGGTGCGTTATTTACACAAACAAAACATAAAACCAATATATGAACACTCATGTGAACACTCGTCTGAGTTCAATTTCTCAATGATGCTGCATTTTCCACTTTAACCAAGTAAAATATGAAACAAAACCAAAAAACAAAATAACTTCTTTTCACCTTTCTCGTTTTTTTTTCCTCCTATTTTTGGTACTTGGCAATAGGCCCCTAATTTGACCCCATTTATATACCCGCAACATGAACGATGATGCTGCCAATACTGTAATCGGTCTGTTATCAATGCTTCGGCGGCGCCAATCAGGAGTTATACGCGTACGCGATCGTTTGTACGTCGTTAACGTAGTCATATTTGTAAATTTCACGGTGAATTACTACTGTTTTTATGAGCCTTATGATTAGGCAAATTTTTTGAGAAATAATTGGAAAATGATATACACAAAGAGAGAAAAAACGAAAATCGATCGTCACTCACGGGTGTTTGTAGGTTTTCTGCATTTTCTGCGGCTTCTTGACTATTGTTATCAACCATTTTTTTTTAATTCGTTTGATGAACGGATTATTATTAGTCAAACTATTTGTCTGTTTATTTTTCTTACACGCAAGATTGTTTGTTTTCGCGTAGCTGATGTTTTGTTAGCCGGTTGCTCTGGTTTTTGGCTCATTACTGAACAGACCGTAATGCAGTTGTTGGCTAATTACCGTAAATGCATTGAAACACTTGCACCAGTATTAAGGGGCGCTACCGTCGGTTGTAGCGTACTTGTGAAAGAATTCATATACTCACAACTCATAGTAAGAGATGGCATAAAGTTAGTAAAATGTACGACTTATGTAAATTAGGGAAGAATAGTCAAGTGGAGTGATTCATTCTAAAAAAAGGCTGTATTTGCAATAGATTAAAAAAAAATTTGAAATATGGTAAAGTTTAATTTACTTCCCGTGAATGTGTAAGCAATTAAGCTCCGCTTCTTCATTGTAGCTCAAACCATTGCAAAACCATGCACAGTTTTGCTTACTAAGCAAAACAAAAATCAAAGTTCTCGGTCTCTTAAGCGCAAGCAATTTCGTTATTATACGGAAGCGCACAAATTGCTATGAAAACCAAGTAGTGAGCAATGTTATAAATATGCAGTGGCGGATTTACACTAAGTGCCAACGGTGCCTGCGCACAGGGCGGCAGGTTCTACAAGGGCGGCAAAATTTGGAGAAGAAAATTAAAAAAAAAAAAAAAAAAAAAAAAAAAAAAAAAAAACAATTATAGTCGAGGAGCGGCGGGTATTAGGGGCCACCTCAGGGAAAAAGTTTATGGAGAAAATAAGAAGCTGATCTCGGATTAGTTTCTAACTGTTCATGTCACAACATATGATAAAATTATCTCCTCTGAACGAGATGTTGTAAAATGAGAACGAGGTTTAATATTGAACCGCAGCTAACTTAAGTTAGCTAAAATAAACTGATTCATTTTTAAACATAGTTACGCTCAGTCTTAAATTAGGTCCGGCGCTAAAGTTTCAATTCAAATGCCCTCTCATTCTATAGCAAGCTACTGTCAGCTGTGATCAGCTGTGCTGTTTATTCGCTATTAAGTCAACATACCATCTTGAAATATTTAACGTTTTTCCAATTAATCTGGATTGTTTTTGATTCTTCCGGAGATAATAATTCTATATGTACGGAAAATATGAGTGACGGGCTCCAAAGGCTGAGTGCGCACGCATATAAAAAGCGTGCTCTCGAAAAAAATAATAAGGAGAAGGAAGTTTTGAACAAGACTCCAAAATTACATAATTATTTCACGAAAAAACATGGTACAGAAGAGAAAGCTGGTCCGGAAAAAGATTGTTTAGTCTTAGAGAACAAAGGTACGTCTCATAAGGATTAATATTAATTGCATGTCCAGAGTAAAATATGTATTTTCACAACTCGCGTACAGCGAGTACAGCTGTTGAATGATTGCTTTAGTTCTTCGTTTGCAGATGACAACGATGTGACTGTTAAATTTTTAAGTACCATATCACTATTTCAACCTGATGGTATGGACTCACTTCCGACAACGAATAATGATGTCGATGTTCTCAGTACGTCTTCTTGTTTTCTAGCTTCTACAAAAGAGAAAGAAGAAATTTAAAATTTAGCTACAAGCGACGAAACAACAGATATGAAGTCGAACGAGAAAATCATGAATGAAGATCCAGGAACCTGGATAATTAGTGACTTTATCGGAGATTATGTAGCGGAAAATGGATGCAGTCAGAACACAAACCTAGATTTTTCTATCACAGAAAGAGTTTATAGCGATGGAAAGGCTCGCAAGTTGACGGAAACATTATTCGAGAGAAAACTGCTCAATGGTGAAAAAGTCCAACGCCCTTGGCTTAGTTATTCAGCAAGTAAGAAGTCTGTTTATTGCGTTCCCTGTCTTCTGTTTGATGCAGACTGTTCGTTTAATGGAAAGGCAGGTTTCAACGATTGGAGGCATGGAGGTGTTCGGGTAGCAGAGCATGGGAATTCGAAAAATCACATAAAAAATATGACGATCCTCAAGGAAAGATCGAGCATCAAAAAAAGAATAGATAATGATTTAATGATCAAATTTGACAACGAAATCACTTATTGGAAAAACGTATTAAAAAGAGTTGTTGCTGCTACGAAAGCTCTAGCCTCACATGGGCTTCCATTCCGGCTCACCAAATAATGGCAATTTTCTGATGCTCATCGAATTGCTGGCATTATTTGATCCATTTTTAGAAGAACATATAAGAAGATATGGCAACAAGGGATCGGGAAGTACAAGCTATCTGTCAAAAACCATCTGTGAACAGTTTATATAATTGTTGGCAGATGAAGTATTATCTATTATAGTTGAAGAAGTCAAAACAGCCAAGTATTTTGGTGTAATTGTAGACTTAACACCGGATATATCACACGTTGATCAACTGACATTTGCCCTCAGATATGTACAAAAAGATGGAACACCTGTAGAAAGGTTTCTAATGTTTATTGTCAACACTGCACACAAATCTGAAGATTTGTTAATAGCCGTAACATCTGCTTTAGAATTTTTGGACCTTGATATAACAGACTGTCGAAGTCAGTCGTACGATAACGCAAATAACGTTTGTGGCATTTATTCGGGCTTACAAGCAAGAATTAAAGAAATCAACGATCTAGCAGAACACGCTCCTTGTGCAGCCCATTTGCTGAATTTAGTTGGAGTTCACGCAGTCGAAAGTTGTACAGAAGCCGCTTCTTTCTTTAATACAGTTCAAGCATTGTACAATTTTTTCACAGCATCTACAATTCTACAAGCCCAATGTGTAAAAAAAATCGTATTGAAATCTTTGTCAGTAACAAGATGGTCGGCTCGTCATGATGTGGTAAAAATACTCTATGAACACTATGACAAACTCATTGAAACTCTGATCTTATTCGAGGAAGATTTAACTGAGAATGCTATAACGAGACAAGAAGCTAGAGGACTGAGGATGTAACTAGATAGACTTGAGATAACATTCATGCACATTCTTTGCCATTTTTTACTATCACGATTCCACACTGTTAGTAAAAGATTACAGAAAGTTGAAATCACATTACTGATGTAATTAATGACGTGCGCTGATAAAAGTAGTAGCAGATACACGAATGCAATTTCAAGTTTATGAAAAAGAAGCGTTGACATATCAGAGAGTCAAGAATACCAGGCGACTGTTTCGAGAAAAAGAAGAAGAAAGTTACAAGCTGACGAATCAAGAGATGGGGAAGTTCAGTTGACAGGAAGCTATAATTTTCGAGTAAATACCTTCAATATCATACTAGAAAACATTGATTCAGCCTTGAGAAAGAGAAGCCAAGCATATAAAAAGATATACGAGAAATTTTCAGTGATTACTGATTTTGGAGGTTTGAATTTCAAAGAGCTTCGTGATAGATCGGAATATTTGAGAAAAGCTTATGCTTCAGACCTTGAGATTTCATTCACTGACGAAATGATTCACTTTCATGCGTACTGTTCTGAACGAAAAATAGAACGGAACTCGCCATCTGACCTTCTGAAACTTCTGCGGACGACCGAGTTATACACTGAGTTTCCAAATGTGGAGATAGCATATCGAATATTTAACACATTAGCGTCAACAAACTGCAGTGCAGAACGTTCATTTTCATGTCTGGATAGAGTAAAAAATCATTTGCGTTCAACAATGTCTGAAAACCGTCTGAATAGTCTGGCTCTACTGTGCATTGAGTCTGATTTACTTGAACGCTTGAATTGTGACAATTTAATACACCAGTTTGCAGTACGAAAAGTCAGATGTGTTCGCATGTAAGGTGATGTGTAAAAACTTGATCTCATAAAAGCAATCATTCTTTTTTTTTGCTCATCTAATAAAGATTTATAATATGTTTAAGTAAGTATGCAGTTCTATAAGTTCAATTGGATTCTATTTTTTAAGATGTGCTACTATATTTTATGCTATTTATTACATTTTCTTAGCACTTAATTTATAATTAAACAATAAACATTTTGCTCAACAATAAATTTGTTTGTTACACCTGTTTATTGTGTAGTCGACGATTTTCTGTACTGCAATACAAACACGCACGCACAAATTTAAAAAATTAGGGCGACATTCTTCATGGTGCACAGGGCGGCATTTTGTGTAAATCCGGCACTGTAAATATGTATTTATGAGGGGGTTTCAATAAGTATCCCTGACAGAAATAAAGGCACAATTTTTTAAAAAAAAAATTTCAATATAATCCCCTTTCAGAAAGATGTACTCCGGCCATTTTTTAACCTCTCTAAAACAATATGATTTGCCAAACTCTCCAAACGACTTCCTCGTTTGAACTAAATTTTTTTCCCGCGAGCCATGTTTTCATATTAGGGAAAAGAAAAAAGCCACAGGGAGTCAGATCGGGTGAATACGGAAAGTGCGGCAGCAATTCGTGCAGTTTGGCGGCGACAACTCCGGATGAATGTGCTGGTGCGTTATCGTGAAAGATGAAATAGAACCTTCTTTTTCGCCAAATGCGGCCGTGTCTCCTTCAATTTTTTGTGAAAACGGTTCAATAACTCACTGTAGTATTGTAAAGCAATCTTTCGTTCTTTTTCTAGAAAATCCATGAGGATGACGCCGTTCGCATCCCAAAATATCGTCACTATAACCTTTCCGGCCGATGAATCCAGGTTTCATCAACAGCGACAACTCGATGCAAAAATTCCTTCGGATCTCTCTTAAATTGCTCGAAACACTGATTCGAAGTTAAAGCCGCATCCGCTTGATGTCCACCGTGAGCAATCGCGTCACCCATCGGGCCGACAATTTTTCAGACGCCAACTTATCATGTAAAATATTAATTGCCGTTCCAGTTGACATACCTATAGCCTCAGAATCATGTCGTGGACTTTTTGAATGATTTCTTTGGTAACCACGTCTGTCGGGCGTCCTGGTCGCTCCTCATCAAGAACGGATGTTCGCCCACGTTTAACCATCATTGAACCAATCTCTAACTTTGGTCATAGATGACGAAGCGTCCCATAGACAACATCCAACTTTGCTTTCAACTCTTCGCATTTTTCCCATCTAAAAACAAAAGGCGAATTACCGAACGATCTGCCCTTTTTAGTGAAAATCACGGAACATGTCTTACTCGAATAGCCTGCCGAATCCAAACTATCCTATCAATCAGTCTGAAATTTGTTTTGAGGCCGTTTGATAAATAGCAGCACACGAGGCTAACATCAACTTCCCTCAGGAACGCCTTCTGTCAGCGAACACGGGTACTTATTGAACCGCCCTCGTATATATACATACATTTTCGAGTACATATATTAATTGTGAGTTAATATGAGAATATTTCTTGGAGCCCACTCATTAAACTTATTTAGAGCGATTTTAGAGTTGGCAATGGCTTGTTAAGGCCAATACAAAACCATATGTTACTGTTCGACTGGGTTAGGTAAATGCGTTTGCAGCTGAAGTTGAAAATTCCAAAATGACACGTGTGAATTACATATTATAATTCTTCTTCTTCTTCTTTATAGGCGCAGTAACCGCTTAAGCGAATTTGGTCGATTTCAACAAAGTGCTAGCCGACCATTAGAAATGCCAAGAAATGTGATTCAACGCATTCCAAATTGCTTTCAAAATTTAATTTAATTTATTTTTACTTATTTATTTATGTACTTGTTCGTGTAGTACAAAGTAAGAGTCAGATAAATTTTCATATGATAAAATTATAACTATAATTAACTTAAATCTAAATTACATTAAAATTGTAATAACAATTAGAAATGTGAAAGATAGTGAAAGATAAAATCAAAATGAGTACAGGAAGGAAGGAAGAGGAAATTGTAATCCCTTGATATCTTATAACCAGCCTGTTTTAAAATATTTGTGTGTATATTTTTTGTATTGTAGTTAAGTCTGTCTAGTCCGGCCGTTATTGACTCATAGAATAAATTGCAGACTCTGACGGCGTTAATGAAAAAAATAGCTTAGAGGAGTCTCCGAGGTCGCCCCTCAAATAAATAAGTAAGTCTGCCAGAATAGCAGTTTGTAATGAAAATAAAATTCCTGCAAACAAATCATTTTCAAGGCAACAACGAATTATTTTAAACAGAAATATGATCATATCTTCCGTCCGCATATGCATTAAATTTATTCAAAGATGCTGAATCCAGTTTACTGTCTACTACCTCAAATTAGATGATAAGTGGCATACAGTGGAACACTAATTTACGCCTGGTTTCAACTGGTGTATTTACAGGAGCTGAAACTGGAGGAGCAGGACCTCTTTTTGGCTTACTTCTTCCGCGGTTAAACCTGACACTCGACCATAAAAAATCGACTTGGGAATTTCCTCAAAAGCAGATAAGAAATTCTATTTTAGAAATCCTCAATAAAAAAAGATTCCATTCTAAGCTAAACTAAAAAAAAAAAAATACTAATAAAAAAATCTGAATTAAAAAACACTAAACTTTCGCTGTTTTGTAATTTTCAGTTGTCATGGTATATTTGTCAGCAGTATATTTGGATTCAGTACTAGGTTATTCATTTTAAGGAATTAATTACAATATAAAGAAAAACCAATTACACATAGAGTAGAAAATTGTATAGAATTTACTAGCAGTTTTGAAGACGTTTTAAATATAACAATTTTTTTTATTTTAAGTGTGCAAAGCAAAAAGTGTCCGACTAGAGGTGCACATACGCTACCGAAAAATTACAAGAAAACTACCTTCCTTTCTTATTATGCGAATCACACGCAAATATAATAGTTTTATATTTCAGGCATACCTAGTTGCAGAAACTAGAAAAACTCGTGGTTAGAATATGCCTCAGTAATTTGGAATTCAATTTATTGTGTTCACTCACAGCTTTGGCCGATTTGCTCTGCAGTTTCTTCATTTGCTGGAAAAATTTAGTTCAAAGTCATCGCCGTGACAGAGGCGTGTTTTGGAGAGTTCGACAATCCAGCGTCCCAGTTCCAGCGATGGACAAAAGTAGAATCGAGCTGGACTGGAATCCACAACGATCGCGCCGCAGGGGACGCCCTAAAGTATCTTGGTCACATAGTCATAATGAAGAATTTTTAGAAATTGACGAATCTCTCTTATGGACTTAAGCAAGCGGCAAGTATACGAGGTGTGTTCAAAAAGTATCGCGAATTTTGTGTTTTTTCAAAAATTATTTATTTATTCATTAATATCTATTTTGTCCTCTTCAAAGTAATCCCCATGAGATATTATGCACTTGTGCCAACGTTTGTTTCAATCTTCGAAGCACTTCAAAAAATCATTTTTTTGATCTTGATCAGCTCCTCCTTCGATACCGTCTTTATCTTGTCAATCGTAGCGTAGCATCGTCCTTTCATGGGCCTCTTCAGTTTCGGGGACCAGAAAAAGTCACAGGCCAGATCTGGGGAATACGGTGGCTGTGGCATCATTAGTGTGTTGTTTTTGGCCAAAAAGTCGCGCACAAGCAACGATGCAATAGCCAATTTTTGTTCTTCCACAAATCCGGGCGTTTCTGGCGGATTGCTTCGCGCAAACTGCGCATAACTTGCAGGTAATATTCCTTATTGACCGTTTTACCTTGTGGCACGAACTCATGATGCACAACGCCCCTGCAATCGAAGAAAACGGTAAGCAAAACTTTTACATTCGACCGAACTTGGCGCGCTTTTTTCGGTTTTGGATCGTGCGGCAGTTTCCATTGAGATGATTGATCTTTGGTTTCCACGCGATAACCATAAACCCACGATTCGTCATCAGTTATGACCCTCTGGAGCAAATTTGCGTCATCGCAGACAGAATCTAGCATCTCATTAGCAATGTTCATGCGATGCTGCTTTTGGTCGAAATTGAGCAGTTTTGGTACGAATTTTGTGGCGACCCGTCTCATGCCCAAACCATTGAAAAAAATCGAATGCCACGGGCCAACCGATATTTCTAGGTCCTCAGCAACTTCTCTAACTGTGATTCGACGATTGGCCAATACCATTTTCTTCACTTCATCCATTTTTTCGTCTGTTGTTGAAGTGCTCGTCCGACACCCTTTTCGTCGTTCATATCTTTTCGGCCTTCTGAGAACATTTTGTATCACCGATAAACGTTGCTTTGGTCCCAAGTAACTTCTCCGTATGACACAGTCAACATTCGGAATGCATCCGCGCACTTAATTTCGTTTTTCACACACAATTTGATAGAGGTTCTTTGATCCATCTTTTTGAATAGGTAAAAATCGAAGACGAGCCGAAACACGTGCCAGCAAATCAGCTGTCAACAATTAACTGAACATTCAAAATGGCCGAACTCGTCGACATGAGTACCAACATATCGCCACAAAAAAATCGAGATTTGAATATACGTGACCTCCGAAAATTCAAAATTCGCCATACTTTTTGAGCACACCTGGTACAGCATTGGCAAACACTTGTTTTGGCACTATGCGCCCAAGGCCGGCGCGATAGCAGCTAGTAATAATTGCTGCCATCATTTCTTGCACCCTCAGTAGACGTCGTTTACGGATTTCCTTCCAAGGATTTCGGGCCAATTAGCCTATCCTTTGTTTTACTAAAAACCTTAGAAAGAATCATAGAAGAGTTATTAACATCAAACCCACTTAGCTTAGCATCTCGCAACACGCTTAAAAAAATCTACAGAAACAGCACTTAACTCACCACAGAGATTGAAGTCAATCTACAATAAAGAATATGCACTGTTAGTCTTTCTTGATATTGAGGGCGCTTTTAACAACATCCTACCGGAAACCATATTACGGGTCCCGGGTTGATTTGATCAAAAACATGAGTAGATTTCTTAATGCAACCCTTGGAGATTCAAAGACTCAGAAAAGAGTTAGCGGAGGAACACCTCAAGGCGGTGTGTTCTCCCTTCTTCTCTGGGTACTGGCAATAAATTAACTGCTAAAGGGACTGAAGGAGAGTTGAGCCCACATCGAAGCCTACCCGAATGATGTTGCTATAGCAGATTAAGAGGGAAAATTATACAAGAACTATTAAATTCAGTTGGAAAGTGGTCGAAAGCAAAGGGGATAAACGTCAACCCAAACCAAACCGAAATGGTTCTATTTACTAGGAAACATAATATTCCGGAAGTAGTTCCTCCGTCACTAACTGGCACATTACTCTCGATTAGGAAGGAAGCACGCTACATGGGCCTAATACTTATGGTGGCCGGTTTTAAAAAGGGTGTCATAGAATGTTTTCAACTAATTAATGACGTGTCTCAATACAACAAAGTACACCTTATTTGGATGTCAGGCCACAGGTATATAGCAGGCAACTTCAAAGCAGATGAACTTGCTCGAATTGGTACAACTCTTGATATCCAATTGGATAAATCTTTGATACCTAAGCCAATTATATATATATATATATAATTGGCGCGTACACCCTTCTTGAGTGTTTGGCCGAGCTCCTCCTCCTATTTGTGGCGTGCCGTCCAGTTTCCAGCCGATTCCGAACGGTACATTTTTTTATGAGGAGCTTTTTCGTGGCAGAAAAACACTCGGAGGTGTGCCATTGCCTGCCGAGGGGCGACCGCTATTAGAAAAATCTTTTTCTTCATTTTGGTGTTTCAACCGAGTCTCGAGCCTACGTTCGCTCTGAATTCCGAATGGTAATCACGCACCAACCCATTCGGCTATGGCGGCCGCCTATGCCCAGTGCCACTTGTAAATTACTGATAGACAGAGAAACTATAAAAAATATAAAAGGCAAAGCCCAATAACATGCGAATTAAGCAAATTGACATGGCTGGAACTCAACAGTGGTCGTTCCAAATGCCTGCTAAAATTCAATAGAGAGAATACAAGAGCATTGATAGGTGTATTAACCGGTCATTGTTTAATAGGTAAGTATGTAAGAAAGCTGGAAGTTCCATACTATGATTATTGTAGAAGCTGTTACAATACTTAAGAAGAGGAAACTATTAGACGCCTCCTTTGTGAGTGTGAAGGATTAGCTAGAAGAAGACTCCCCACGCTTGGTAGAGCATTTTTAACAGATGTAGCGGATTAACGAAGTTAAGCTCGTTTATAAAAGCCGCAGCATGGTCTAAAAGGGATTCAATAGTGTGAGAAAAAAGTTCCAGTGGTATCACAATGGACTTACGACAGGTCTACCAACCCGATCGCAAGGCATACAAATATAAATTAAGCAAAAATAATAATAAACTCAAATTTGTTCACAAGCAATTTTGTTAATGTATTTAAAAAAGTGTACACACAATTTTGTTAGCCATTGGTAAACTATTGAACATTACAAAGTGTTAATTGTTATTGTAAGTACGAGCTGTAGTTCGCGGCATGTCAGTAGCAACATGTTGACAAACTTGGTTGCTGTCATAGTTGGCGCATATACGAACTGGTGTTGCAGCAGCTCAAACATATGTTGTGATAATTGTTAAACGCGCAAATCGATGTGACACATCATGAGCAGCAACAACAAATAAATATACTTGTGCACAATATGGGTAGTCAGTCACCGCATTAGCGACAATAGAACAAAGGTTGCAAGAGCGATCACCAGTAGCGAGCAACATTGACATTAACAACGAATTTAACAACAATAATAACAATAACAACCTGCATAGTAACACTACCAGCAGCATAGTGACAGAACGCGAATACTGTGTGACACAAATCGTGACATGTTCGAGGGGCAAAAGTGAGTGGGTAAATGAAAAGCGTATAAAAGAGTGCTGAAATGAAATGCCTAGTGGACGGACATCCTTTACTGGAATGTGAAATGTAAAATTTGCCTACCAACAAAATAACAGCAAATAAATTGTAAACACGTTTTAAACGGATTTCCATATAAACTTTTTGGCGTTTTAAACCCCTTTTATTAACTCTAATGTGTGTTAGTATTTTTCCGAAGCATGATGAGGTCACAAGCGGATCGAAAGCATTTGGCACGCGCCGCCAGAAGCCAAAAGCCAGAAACAACGCGGCACAGACAACCAACAAATACGAATGCGAGTATGTGAGTGGCAACACTAAAACACTAATCTGCAACAACAGGAAATGCATTTGTCAACTACACATACACACTCACACACACCCGTAGTTATGCATGAATATGTAAATTGTTGTCATTACATCTATGTTGCTACAATTGCGATTGTTCTTGTTACTGCCATGGCCGTAAATGTTGTAATTCGTCTAACAAATAAAAGCACCGGAAAGTACATGAAAAACGTGAGAATTTCCAAATTACTAACGCATCACTCAAATACCTATTTACATATGCACACACGTACATAAGTAGGTATATAGGTTGGAAAGCGACTATGCGGGCAGGAGGATGCACGGTTAAGCAGCCAAGCGGATAGTGCAATCCATCTTCGGATTGAGGCAAATCTATATAAGCGCTTATATGTATGTATGTATGAGCGCGTATATATGTATATCCATGCATTCAGCTGGAAAAATGCATGAATGGATGTGTGTAGATATGTAGGCACGTAAATGGCAGCAAGCGGGCGGCCAGCAAACGCAAACAAAGTCATCAACGCCAGAAAGCAATAAAAGGAGCCGGAATTAGAGTGATAGGCTGAGCAACAATTTGCTGGATATTAAGTGCATGTTTATGTATGTTTGGCGGCACACTTAAGTCGCTTCTGCTTTTCTTTCGACACATTGCATGTCTACATGTATGTATATGTGTGTGTTTGCTCTCGTCGTAGGTAAGCATTTCGTTTGCCGCTTGACATGCAGTTGACAACTTGACGACTGCGTGATGCATAAATCGCCAGAGTTGTTGCTGATGCCGCTGCATATGTACGTATGTATGTTCTGTTCTATGCATGCTTCACTGCCAAGCTGCAGCATAAATCATAAAAGTTCCGCACGGCGGCGGCTGTTGCTGCTGCCAATCGAAATTTCAGTTCACAATCAGTTGTTGGCTTCCTTCAAAAAGCGAAGCGGCGGCCAGCTCTAAATGGTTTGTTGAGAAGGTAACATGAATAAATCGTCAGCCCAGCCGCTCCAGTGGCAACAGTTGTCGGGTTGGCGGGTATTTCGTCAGTATTTTGTACTTTCATTACTTTTTTCTCGTTTTTGCTGCTGCTTTGATTGACAGCTCTGAGTGCTTTGACAATTGTTTGACAATTCACACAGCACTTTGCATACAGTCTACATACATACATCTCCATTCAATTCTATACATACATATGTATGCATGTAAGTATGTAAGTATGCATGAACAAATGTACGACTATGTAAAGTGATCTGTGTGCGCGCGTTAATCACAATGAAACGATTTTCTCGTAACGCTTGACAAATTTCTCCAACATGTTGCACTAGCATACATACATACATACATATGTTTCTATATGAGTTATTGAGAAGAAAAAAAATGCCATCCAGCATGTAAATGTGTTCATAAGCTGAGTACAACAACAATAAATGTTGGAAGTATTACAAGAAAGAAAATTGGTGCAGATTTAAAGTGGCAACAATGCGCGTTTCACATGTCAACGTACAAATTTAGTAGCCTAATCTCAATTGGCTGCTCATTTTTCAAAAATAAATATATTTTATTGCAGTGCACCAAAAATTTTACTACATATAAATGTCCAAGGCATTTAACATTTTCCTTATATTCTGAAATAATAGCATGAATTAAGGCAATCGCTTTTAGTTAAAATGAAATCCCTCTCATTTAGTAAGATATACATATGTATGTATGTGATTGCTCTCTGCAATATCCTGAGGTCCAATTGAAAATTGCTGATGTAAGGGAAAGGGCTACACGAGAAACTTCTCTGGGAGGAATTATCCACACATCAATGGGCAGATAAATCGATTCTGTGGAAGATTTTTGAACCTTTGCACGTTGGCGACGGCGAATATCGCAGACGATGGAACAATGAGATGTATGAGAATAAACATTGAATAAAGACTCAGCGGCTTGTTTGGCTAGTCATGTCGTCCGAATGGATACAAACGCTCCGGCTCTAAGAGTATTCGATGCGGTACCAGCTGGTGATAGCAGAGGAAGAGGAAGGCTTCCTCTGCGTTGGAAAGATCAGGTGGAGAAGGACTTGGCTTCACTTGGTGTGTCCAACTGGCGCCGGTTAGCACGAGAGAGAAGCGACTGGCGCGCTTTGTTAATCTCGGCCGAAATCGCGTAAGGGGTCATCGCGCCAATTAAGAAGAAGATGGGCAGAGAAATAGCGCTAAGTGCGCTAAATGATTTGCTATTTCTTAGAAGATTAACTGATATTCATGCATACATTGTCGGCCAAAACTATAGCACCCCCAGTGCATTTTTTGCGATTGCTGATTTTCTCAAAACAATGAGATCAGAAATAAAAAATTGCATTTTATGTTTTGTTTATATATTCACTTTTAACAAAACATCATACTTGTGACCAATTTTTTTTTATTTCAAAAGTTTAACATTAAATATTGTAGTTCATAGTACTAAAAAAATCAAAGTACAAAATAAAGCAGCATTGGATTAGTTCTATACTAATATTTGCTAAATTTTTGCTTTATGCTGATGACTTTAAGATCTTCTCGGCGACCAACACTCAAGAGGATGCCATTAAACTTCAACTTCCGGTATGGATATACTTTACTTGTGGTGCCAGAATCCATGTGCTTCGCTGAGCCTATAAAAGGTGATTTTTTAGCTATTATCTTTTTAAATAGTTGGTTTGGACAGCTGACGCACGTTTCGTGTTTTGTTTCACTGTCAAAAATCTGCAGTTTGGTCTATAATTTAACCATGAATCGTCTTATAAACGAACAACGCTTGCAAATCATTGAATTTTATTATAAAAATGCGTGTTCTGTTAAGAAAGTTTAAGATCCACTTTTTTATCGAAAAATTGTGTTCAGCGACGAAGCTCATTTTTGGATCAATGGGTACGTAAATAAGCAGAATTGTCGATTTTGGAGTGAAGATCAGCCAGAAGAATTGCAAGAGCTACCAATGTATCCAGAAAAGGGCACGGTTTGGTGCGGTTTATCGGCTGGAGGTATCATTGGGCCGTACTTCTTCAAAGATGCTGCGAATCGTAACGTAACTGTGAATGGTGAGCGCTGCCGTGAAATGATATCAAACTTTTTTTGCCCAAAATGCAAGAGCTTGATTTGGATGACATTGGTTTCAGCAAGATGGTGCCACATGCCATACATCACGCGTAACAATGGAATTGTTGAGAGCCGAGTTCGGTGAACATTTTATTCAATTGGCCACCCAGATTGTGCGATATAACGCCGTTAAATTATTTTTTGTAGGGCTATGTTAAAGCTCATGTCTATTCAGACAAGTCTGCTTCAATTAACCCATTGGAAGACAACATTAAAGCATTTATACGTGAGATACCGGCAGAAACATTGGAAAGAGTAGCCAAAATTGGAGTAAGCGGATTGACCATTTGAAGCGCAGTCGCGGTCAACATTTGCATGAAATAATATTCAAACATTAAATTATATGGACTGTACTATCGATTTAAATAAAAATGTCATGCATTTTTCTGAATTTTACGTTTTTTTTTTGAAAAACTTTCTACAGCTCTTAAAAGATCACCCTATATAAGTGTTTTCAAAAATCTAACTCGAGAACATCTAACATTTTGTGCACTAAGTACAGCATCTCGACTTGTGCCCTGCAGTGTGTTAGCGAGTTTAAGGACCTTGGCGTTATCTTTGATAGCAAAGTTTCTTTTAATAACCATATAAATTATATTATTTCAAAATCCTTCTCGATGTTGGGCTTCGTCAGACGGAACGCCATTAAGTTCTCTGATCCCCATACCATTAAGTTACTCTATAAATCATTTGCTAGGTCTCATTTATTCTAGAATATTCTGTTTTTATTTGGAGGCCATGTAGTCAGCAAGCTATCAATAGAATCGAGCTTGTGCAAAACATTTTTCTCAAATATGCGCTTCGGCCTCTGAATTGTATCACATGCCATTGTACGAGTATTTTGCTCGTCTCATGCTTATAGGTCTGAAGTCCTTAGAGATTCGTTGGTCTATACTGTGCCTGTCTTTTACTCATAATATTATTACTGGAATAATTGATTACCCCTACTTGTAGAAAAATATTCGATTTAATGTTCTCCAGTGATTCGATTTAATGTTCTCCAGGAATTCCTACTCTTTTTATGGGAAAACTTTAAAACTAAGTACGCCAGTAATGCTTCCTTTACTCGCGCTTTACGGGAATTAAATTCCGTTCATAATGATGTTGTTCTCGATTTTTCGCATTCAAGAGTAGTTTTTTTAAATATCTTGAATTCTATTTTATAGTTGTTTTTAAAATAATTAAATAATATTTTGTAGAAAATCACTTGTTCTGGATCAGCAAAACCCATCTTTTAGGCATTGAAGAAATTAAATTATCAATAACATCTTGCGATATGCCTTCCCACGAACCTTTTACAGCTTCAAGCTTTTCGTCCTTGACCCTACATTTTTGCATATTAATTTTGATATTGACGATCTCTCATAAGTTCTCAATGGAGTTGAGATCAGCGGACTGAATTGGCCACTTTACAACGTCTACACCATTATACGTCGCTTATCCTGTTGGAATCTCCATCTTAATGGCATCTCCTCTTCAACGCTTGGTAAAATGTCGGTGTACACGAATCGGCCCATTATTTCTATTAGCGATGAATTCATCTGATCCCTTGTTTAGAAAAACAGTTGCAATGCCATACTTAGGGCAAATGTCTTACACCACCGGAATATTTTACAGTACCTCACCATTGAATTATGACCGATGGCATTTTTTCTGAAAACTTCAAATATCAGGTAAAAGTTTCAATCTAATTTGGGCTTTTCCAAATAAAAAAGGGTATTAAGGGGTTTTTAACCTGTTCTTAGATGTTTTTAAGAATTTCCGGTCAATTAGCCTGCTACGATTAGAAAATGATCAGTTTTTTTGCTTATGAGTGAAAAGTTAAGTGTGCAATTGCCAGTGTAAATTAATTCGATTTTGTGTGAAGAGCATAAAAAAACTAATTGAGATCGTCTGAGAAGAGAAAGAATTGAATAGTGAATATTCATATGTCTAAAATAAAACAACAGTAATTACACATTATACATATCTTTGGAATTTGTCACGTGGATTATCCTTTTTTTCAATTTAACCAGTTTTTTTTGGAAAATGGGCCGAAAATGGGACATCGAGACAAAACTAAAAAATTGCAGTTCTTTTGAAAGCGAAGAATCTGAACATACGGACATAGCAAGAACCGTTGGAATATCCAAGTCGTCTGTGGTAAATGTTGTCAAAAAGTGGAAAAATACCAACAAAGTTTTAGCGGTAACTTCAAACAATCGCCAAATTGCCGCCGAGAACGCATCACCTCAACCAGGCAGGATCGCAAAATCGTCCAAACAGTTCTCTGGAACAGAAATGCTTCAAGTCGGATGATTTTAACACATTGTGTGCGGGACACGTAAAAATACGTTTTTCGCAAACTGTGGATAGAGCGCGGATCACGTAGTTATACGTTTTTATAGATGGGTGGTAGAATAAGGGAAATAAAGATATACGGGTTATTAATTATTTGTTGGTTAAAATTTTCGTTTTTTCGAGTAAACGACCGCATCTTCACAGTATACAGAAAGTAGCTTTATTTATTATAATAACGATAGAGAATACATTCTAAGATAAGAAAATAAAAGTTAAAAAAGAAATCAGAGTCTTTTTAAATTTATACTGATTTTTAATAACAATAAAATTCGCGCACATTTTTCAATAAATTACCCACTCCAGCCGTAATGCACTGGCACAAAACGCCCGACCACAATGTGTTAAGAGAGGTTCAAGAATCTGTAGTAAATATTTCGGAAAGAACGTTACGACGACGCTTATACGAAAATGGACTTTTTTGCAGACGGCCAGCAAAAAAGCCAAAACTGACACCGTGTATGCGAAATCGGCGGAAGCTTTGGGCACAATTTCACAGAGACATCGAAGCGAAGCATTGGAAAAAAGTAAGTTTAAAAACAAGATTTTTTCCTTTGTCAAAAAGCAGTAAGAAGATGTGGATATTCACAATTTTTTGTGGTTTTGTTTTACAGATCATCATCAGCGATGAATGCCGATTGGAAGCGGTCACAAAAACAGCAAATTTTGTTCCCAGAAGAGTCGGAGAACGATATTCTGAAGATTGCGTACTTCCAAGGGTCAAACACCACCCCAATGTTATGGTTTGGGGCTGTATAACCTCAGAGGGACCAGGTGCGCTACATTTTGTTGAGGCAACAATGGGCTCTGTCCAGTACGTGGACGTGCTGGAAAACGTTTTGCTGCCATATTTAGAAACTCTGAAGTGTCCGAGAGACGAATACACATTTAAGCAAGATGGAGTTCCATGTCACACATTCAGGGTGAGCATGAAATGTCTGAACTTAATGGAAAAATGGTTTTGCCATCGCCTGGCAATTCACCGGACCTAAACCTTAAGATGAAGATAACACAGTTCGTAGCCAGTATGCCTCAACGAATTGCGGCCGTTATGGTATCTACTGCTCTCTGACAATTCATTATAAACGGTTTTTAATTTGTAATTTCTTCTTTCTTTTTTAGCGATTTTCTTTGAACAATTAACCCAATATTTTTCAGTGGGTCGCAATTGTGGGCAGTTTGATGGGTTCAGGTCCCTTTAATCAATATTTACCCCGTGATTTTCATAACAGTTCCCAGCAAGACGGTTATAATGTCAAGATGCTAGATCGGAACAGAACAGAACTGAGCCTTTATGTGTTTGTTTTATGAATGGCAGCAAAAGTTTTTGTAAACATTTATTCATTTTTTTAGGGCACTTGTCTAATATTTTCAGCTTAAAGACATCTGGAACCTCTCCTCTCTTCGTTGCAGTATAAAACTCAGCGTTCTGAATCTGTTTCAAGTCTGTTTTGACGTATGTTTCATAGTCCATACCCGCCCAGCCAGATTTATGAATATCTTGACTGGATAATTTTCGTGCATGTGTTTTAGTACTCTTATTTGGGTTGTCATTTCGATCGGGTGCTACAATCTTTACCTTCACTTTTGCATGCTTCTTGGACGTATTCTTCCGACATACTGGCCTGTTTTGCAACATTTCGAAGAGAAAGGTAACCTTTTTCTGAAATAATGACACCATTTTTTGGCTTTTGCTTCCGAAGCAAATCGTTTTTTTTTCACTGCCAGGCCTTCGTTCTACCGACAAGGTTTCATTAAACGCACTTTTCGGACAATTCAAAGTTTTTGCTAGCCATTGTGCGTAAAATGACCATTTTAATGTTTTTTGCGCATTTTATTGCTTGATTCTCCGCAAGCTCACACTTAACCGAACACATTTTGAAGAAGACTTAGAAGTTACGAAAAGCGAATACGCCAATTAATAACGAAACAAACACTATTTCGTGGCCATTCTGACTATCTTTGTACTAATATATATCAGGGGAGCAGGAACAAAATGCAAGAAAAGCAATTGATAAGCTGGAATTAGATGGGTATAAATAAGGTATGACTTAGAATGGGTGTACTTTTTGAATTTTTTTTCGATTGTTTGCGCTTAACGACTTTTAAAACCAACAACGTGGCAATTGTAAGTATGCCTTATAAATAATGTTTAATACAAGGTGGCGCGAAATTAATCATCCAATTTTGATTCTGAATAACTCTTTTATTAAATGAAAAAAAAAAAAAACACAAACAAAAATTATGTTAAGTGATGGAAATCTCTATTTTGACCCTTACATGCTCTATTGTTTTTCTGTTTTTCTAGTTCACAAGTGATGTATGTATGTACGACGCCATTTCCAAAAATTATAAATCTTCCGGTAAGCCGATTAATTTTGCGCCACCCTGTACCTATTTCGTGATTTTAATTCACTTTAGTTTTGGTGGCAACAAATTTACACCATCAAATTTGTAATGTGACATTAACCCTTTCAATCAAATCAATTATCACGTGACAATACACACACACATTCATTCACAAGTATGTGCATGGACAAGTGCCCGCAAAAGCAGCAACATCACGTTTCGCTGTAAAACTAAGCAAAAGACAAGACAGAATAAAAAAACTTTGTTGTATTAATAAAAGGTTATGAGTTGTAGTAAGGAACTGCAAGATCGGAAAATATTAGTAAAACCTGCCACTTACATTTGAAGCTCTTGTAGTAGCGTAAACTTACTTCGACACTTATTTTTTGCACTACACGAACAACAATAAAACAGCACTGACAACACGTACCAACTAAGTAAGAGTAAGTAGCAACAACAGGAACATGCAACAGCAATATACAACATGTTAAACAACCGAAAAACACAAATTAACGATTGTGAAAAGCTATAGCGTGTGTGAATGGGGAGCAGGGTGATGCGATGGCGATGGCGAGAAGTGTGGGCCAACGGCACTGCGTCTGCTAAAAAGACATTGGTGAAGATGACATACAAGCCTGTGGTGACATTGTTTTTTCGTTGTTGTAAAAATGCAAAACAAAAAAAAAACGAAGTTAGACGATGTCTTTGGCACTATTTGCTTATTATTTTTGTGATAATTGTTGTTGCTGGTAATTTTAGTTGTACTTATATTAAATAATAAACACACCAGCGAACAAGTGATTAGAGAAATTCTCAAATAGACAAGGAATAGAGGGACAAACACACAATTAGACACAATTTTTCTAACAGCCGTCATAAGTGATTCGGCCGGTAGGTGTAAACATTTAGAGACCAGGAATTTATAAGCCTGATTTTATTATTGATTCTGAATCTTATTATTGATTTGTAAATGTTATTTTTTTTTTGTAATAAGCCAAACTGAGAATAGTACTTAAACATTTATGAAAATAAGCAGAAACACTTTACCTTGGTCTTATTTTCAATTTTTCTCGTTGTAAACGAAAAGCGACTAGCGATTGCGATAGATTCTAACCAAAACCAGGCGTAGAAGCTTCCCTTTTACTAGGTATTAGTGAGAGAAAGCAGAATGTTTACCGATTTCAAGTTCAAGCGTGTAAGTTGTGCTCAGGATTATAGTAACAAAATATCGGACTGCAGGATAGAAGGGCTTGTATTCCAATCCTGAGCCCTTTTTAACAACGCTCGTTGTAGACTTGCAGCTAAGGAACATTCTTTAAAGGTGGTGCCTCTAGACCAACAACAATGTTTTGTACGTTTGATTGTTACGGGAAAGTATTGGTAAAGTAGAAACTAAATAATGGATTCCCCCAGTGTTCACCGCCACAAAAAAAAAAAAAAAAAAAAAAAAATCAGCTGATTTACCTTTAATAGATTCGCCTTGCTTCCTACACAATTTCAAGGATCGTACATTACAAGAATTGGCCATCCGAAGCAAAATTGTGAGAATAACTTCGGCTGCCATAGCAGAATTCTGCGAGCTCCTTTCATATGAATTCTTACGCTCGTTGTTCTTCAGACCGCAACGAAATAAAATGAGCGGTACTTGCGTTAATTTTTCGTATATCACCAACACAATCTCACCTCTTGCCGACCATTGTCGTAAACAAACTGCCGTCATAACCCCGGTTACGTCAGCAAATCAGCCGACTGCTTCAAAAGCGCTTAGAGCCGATTAGCAGTTTGACATACGTCACACTTTTTGAAGTCTTTTTACATGGCACAATTTCATCAAATTTATAAAAAAAAATGTTTAATAGGTACGGCGTAACTACATATAAGGCCACTACCCTACTGTCATAAATATCGAAATCCTAATGAATATGGTTCACTACTTTGACTCTGAAAACATGTTTACTTTAAAAACTGGTTAACCCTGTCAGAATTGAAAACCCCACTACAAAAATTTTTAGGAACTGTATCGGTCTGCTTTTCAAACTAAATTATATTAAATTGGCACGATTTTTCCAGAACGAGTAAACTCTTTCGAAGAGCAACCCGTCTGGCCTATATAATGTAACCTAGACACCGCTCGAAATCTGGGCAGCCAGATTATAAAAAAAATTGTCCATTGCTTCACGAAAGTTTTTGAAATAGTTTGTTACCTTTCTAGAGTACAACACACACCGCTCCTCTCGTCGCATATTGCGTGCCGATTAAAATGTAACTTCTTCAGCCGCAAGTAAACAACTCATTCGAGATTCATAGACCCGAGGATCATATTTCACAAACTTGAACTATTTCACCATCGTTTTCAACATACCAGTCTAATGAAATTTTAAATCAGTTCGCTTAGTAATGCAATTGATTTAACTACTAACTCTAAGCAACCATTCACTTTAATATCGCTTTCCTGCGTCACAAAACCAATATCCCATACAGGAATAGAACAACAGCACGATATTAACCCCTTGCTTTATGAATCGAGCGACGATTGAGTGCGCCACTTTCGATGAAAGCTGTATTTTAAGTCGTTTAAGTATTTCTTATGTGGCATTTATTGTGTGAATAACCAGAACAAGACGTCTCATGCCTTATACGAGCTTTTTACTTTTGGCCAGGAAAACTCATCGTCTGATACGAGGTTCTCATTTTAGGCTTGGAAGTAGGAGCACGTCCAAAAACAATTGAGAATTTCAAAAGAGCAAGGTCTAGAAGTTTTTACTCTCTCTGAAAAATCGATGTTGCACCATCAGCTTCTGATATACAGTCAGGAAAGGCCGCCAATTATTGTAAAAATTGGTTGACAGGGTTCTACTAAACCACTAGTCGAGGCAGCTACTTGTGAGAAATTGTATTGTTTGCTATTGCAAAGCAACATATTTTAACCGGTTCTCTAATTCATCTCCCAAGAGTAATCCCAACAATATATAGCCTCCATAAATATGGCTTCTGGGACGAAGGCGGAACTTCGGGACACAGAGAAATCTTTAAAATGTTTTTGGCACATAAGGACGATCTCATACCCATAGTTTCATTTGGAAGGAAATTTGATGTGAAAGTAATCGAGAATGCATTCAAAGAAGTTTGACGGATATTTTCTTTACCGATGGGAGGAATGACAACTGTTCTCCAAATGGAAATTATTGCCCTTCTGAAAATAAAAGAATGCATAATTGAGAGCAGATGGAGCGGGGAAACAGATTGGAGTCTTTAGTGATAGTCAGGCTGCACTAAAGGCTCTGAAGAACGCAAATCAAACCTCGAAGATTGTTCAAGAATGTAAGAAGATGCTTAATTCTGTTGCAATACAGAAGAGGCTTGTACTTATATGGGTTCCAGGACACCGCGATGCTCAAGGGAATTAAATTGCCAATGAATTGGCCAACTGTGCATCAGCGGTTACCTCACAGGAACCAGAGCCAATAATCGGAATCAATTCTGCAGGAATCATGAATTGGATCAGCGATTATCTACGCTGCAGAACTGCAAATGTTGTGTGACAATACCGAACAGAAAACTGTTGAACTTTCCTCTAAAATGTGGACGTTCGGTTGATGGTCGGATAATTACAGGACACAATCCATTGGGCCAGCATATGACCACGATTGGAATCATTGAGGCCCCGATTTGCTTGTCTTGCTTCGAGGAGGTGGATAACACTGAGCATTTTTTTTGTAACGGTCTTGCCTTTGCTAGAGCACGGCTAGGAGTTTTGGGTTCCCATGTCGTGAGAATGAGTAATATTCGATCTCTAAAACTGGACGATATCTACAGATTTGCCAAAGAATCTGAAAAATTCAAACAGGTCTAACTACCTCTATGTCCCTATTCTATTTCTTTCTTTCTGTTACTTCTCTTCTTTCCTCCTTGGCTGCACAGATGTATCTGAACATGCAGTGTTGCATGCCTGAAGCTGTAGGAACAACACGCATACAATACATGAGCAGATATACATATGTATGTGTATTAAGGAGTATCATCAAAAGAGGTGCGGCTTTTCTACCGGAACAATAAAATGTATTATATTATATTTTAAGAGGTATTTTGAAAAAATATTAAGATTTACGTGAACTGGACCGATTTTAAAATACCTCCGAAAATGGATTTTTTTATAAATAAAATAAAATTTTTAAAAATATTTATGCAAAAGAATCATATCAGATAAAAAAAAGAGTTCAAGATGATTAAAAATCGTTTCCGGAGAACGGAGATGAAAAAGACTTGGGACGAGAATGGCTTAATGAAATGGGTGGGAAAACAAATTCCAGTGATACCTTAGAAGTCTAAATCTGTCGAGATACGGCTGAGTTATTCAAGTTTTCCTTAAACTTATCTTAAAAAAAAAAAATCAAAATTTGTCATTTATTCATTACTTTGATTCCGCTAATACAGACATTTTAATCTTAAATCTAAAAATACCTATAACGCATTTATAAAAAAAGCGAGCGAAAAGCTATACCGATTTTTTTTGTATGTTGAGTGATGCATCCTAATGTGTACGTGTGTAGGTATATACAAATACAAATTTTAGAGCGCGCGGAGTGCTTGCAAGGAGTGCAAGGGGGTACTATGTAGACGCGACGAAAATGTTGTACTTGTTGTAAATTAAAGAGCAGAACATGTTTATCGTCTGCTAATAAAATTAATGGATTTATTCAATTCAAAATTACTACTCCGCTGCCACGTCACTGCATACCAACTGGCAAACGCCCCAAATACGCCGCTGAGGAGCCGATGGTGTGGGTAAATAAATGCTGGCTGGCTGGCTGGTGGTTCTAGTTATGCTGGGCGACGTGACATTAAACTGACAGTTTACACGCTCCACAGCACAGGCATACGCAAATGCAGCGTCAGGAAAAGCTTAAGCCGTCGAAGATGTTCCAGTATTGTGAAAATAGAAGCGCGTTATTTAGACGCATACACGCATAAAAGTAGGTAAGTATAGGGTGGTTCGCTTAGGCGCGCTCAACTTTCGATGGGCATACATTAAAATGACTGTTCGAGCAAACACACTTGTGGCCGACATTTTTATTCAATATGACCTGGTAAATGACTCTGCAAAAGCTTACACTCGAAGGCAACATCGCCCTTATCTCTTTTAAAATTGAAGATGGAGACCACGTCACTGACAAAGGTGAGAGTTAAATGATACTCCAGGTTTTCGGTGAACCATATCTATACTAATCGTCATACCATAAGCATATGCACTTGATCCCGTCTCTTTTTTGGGTAAGAAGTTTTGCTGACCGAATTATCTCCAGAAATAGGTCTGCCAATTAATCGCCTACGTTGTTGTTCTAATAATATAAAACATTCTCTACAGATTACATTAGTTTACGCTAAAAGAAACTCAGGAACCAAACCACACAACTCTTATGTAAAATCGGTCGTTCACCCCGAAAATCCACATAATTTTCTCGGTCATTTATTTTTCGAGATAACATAAAATAACGATTTGGGGTTGAAGAAAAAGAGGTAGATCGTTCAAAATTTCTAATATCTGGAGAATCTTTTGTCCTGTATAAAAAAAATTAAGGTTTTCAAATTTGTTCATGCGTGATTTTTCATTAAAATAAGACATTTGAAAGATGATTACAAAGTTGAATTTTTTTTTTTTTTGTTTTAAAATATGAAAATTTTCGATTTATATTGAAAGTATGATAGTATATAAGAAAACGATTCTCGATTTTTTTTCTCATTTTTTACACCAAACATGTTTAGAAAAAATTCAAAATATAAATAAGGAAAAATCCTTCAACAGATATAAAAGTTGTTGTCCATGCAAGTGGGGAAAGTTACTGATTGCCATTCTCTTGCAAGAAATCCTATGTAGAATCTCTCTTGCCAACATGTGCTACTTTAGACTAAGTAGGCAAATGAGTAGTAAAGTCCTCTCTCGACGAACAAGGCTCTCATCATGCTCGTCCTAATGTATGGCGCAGAAGTGTGGACGTTGACAATATCCGATGAAGCTTTGCTTGGAGTGTTTGAGGGAAAGATTATGCGGACGATTTTTGGACCTAAATATGCAGCTTCTTCGTTGGCTGGGTCATATCGTCCGAATGGATACAAGAGCTCCGGCTCTAAAAGTATTCGATGCGGTACCAGCTGGTGGTTGGAATGATCAGGTGGAGAAGGAATTGGCTTCACTCGGTGTGTCCAACTGGCGCCGGTTAGCACGAGAAAGAAACGACGGGAGCGCTTTGTTAAACTCGACTAAAATCGCGTAAGCGGTTATAGCGCCAATTAAGAAGAAGAAGAAGAGATATAAAAGTTATTCGCATTGAAATAAAAATACTAATTTCAGCATTGGCCATACTTATGTAATTGACGCCTACACCTTTTATCTGGTGTTTGGCCGAGTTCCTTCTCCTATTTGTGGTGTGCGTCTTGATGTTTTTCCACAAATGATTTCCAGTTTTAAGCCGACTCCCAACGGCAGATGGTTTTTATGAGGAGCTTTTTAATGGCAGAAATACACTCGGAGGTTCGCCATTGCTTGCCGAGGGGCGACCGCTATTAGAAACAACTTTGGTGTATCATGAACACTATTGCTAATCGAACTAAAAAGTAGAAAATAAATTTTAATGACAAAGGGACCTATAATGAAGTAATAGCAAATCAAACGATCAGTCATAGTCAACTACCTCAGAACAGAATTATAACAAAAATTAAGATACAAATAGAGTAATTCAAATTAGAGTTAAAAGCGTGGGATGCTTGATATAGTAAATATTACAATCATTCTATTGGCAACTACCTATGTACAGAGGGTTATGAAAGTGAAGCAAAATGCATCCCACGCTTTTAACTCTAATTTGAATTACTCTATTTGTATCTTAATTTTTGTTATAATTCTGTTCTGAGGTAGTTGACTATGACTGATCGTTTGATTTGCTATTACTTCATTATAGGTCTCTTTGTCATTAAAATTTATTTTCTACTTTTTAGTTCGACTAGCAATAAAAGCGTGTTTTTTAGTTTTTTTAAACTATTTTTTATTTTCTACTTTTTAGTTCGATTAGCAAACAAGCGTGTTTTTTAGTTTTTTTTTTTTAAACTATTTTTTATTATGAATGAAAATTATTGATATCATTGCAGTCAGTGAATAAATGATTCGATATATTCGTGTTATATTTAATTCCTTTCTTATCGACTGTGAGTCTAAAGCTATGCAGTTATCGGCCGTGATAAAGAAGTAATCGGGATGAAGAACTTATTTCGTGGAGGGAGCCTGAGAAACTGATTTACAAGAATAAATAAAGATTTTTCATTTTACAACCAAATTCACCTTACTTTTTGCCCACAGGAAAAAAAGCAAATATTAATCCTGGCAATCCTAATAAGGATAATGGAAAACTTTTATCAAATTATTGCATTGTCATCGGTCCTTGATAGGTGTGCAAAATTTCAAGTCGATCAGATTTTTTGAAGCCAGTGAAAATTAAGCTCAAAGATTCCGTTACATACATACATACATACAACCCGAGCTAATAAAAGTGTGTTAAAAATACCATTTAAGCGATGCAATGGCCTGAAAGTGTTATGGGGACTCTTCTCCATGAGAAACAACAATAAAATGATGGCTTGCTGACTTCAAACGCCATCGTAGAGACTCCGTTTATGCACAACGAAGTGGATGTCTAAATGTGGCGGTAACACCAGAAAACATCAAAAAATTCTCAAAATCGTTTTTGAATGATTGAAAAGTGAAGTTGCTTGAGTTAGCTGGCATCGTAAAGATATCAAAAACGCATGTTGGCTTTATATTGCATGACTCAAATGACTATGCGAAAGCTCTGTTCAAAGTGGGTGCCGCGTTTGCTCACTGATGACAAAAAACAAGAAAGTGTTGATGAACGGCATTTTTGTTTCGATATGTGACAATATGGGTCCATCACTTTACACCGGAATCAAAACGATCGTCTGAGTCGACAGCAACTCGAACCTCGGTGAACCTCGTTCAAAGCGCCCGAAAGCACAACAATCGGCTGGAAAGGTTAGGCCTCGGTATTTTGGGATGTGTGTGGTGTAATATTCATCGACTCTCTTGAGAAGGGAAATATCATCAACACTAAATAATATATAGCGTGATTGGTGTATTTGAAGGCAAAGAAATTGCTAAGGCACGTCAGCATATAGCAAAGAAAAAAAATTTGTTTCATCAAGGCAAACAACGCACTGTGTCATAAGTCAATCAAAACAATGGCAAAACTACATGAATTGAACTTCGAATTGCTTCCACATCCACCGTATTCGCCTGATTTGGCTCCCAGCGACTACTGCTTGTTTGCAGACCTAAAAAAATGCACGCTGGTAAGAAATTTCGCTCGAATGAAGAGGATATCAGTTATCGCTCAAAATGAGAACTATTTTGAGGGGCAAAAGATAAATCGTTCTACAAAAGTGGTATTGAAATGTTAGAGCGGCGCTGGAATGATTGCGTTGTTCTTGATGGAAATTACGTTGATGAATAAAGCAAATTTTGAAAAAAAAAAAAATTTTTTTTTGGTAGGCTCGCGACTTTTCAGCCCATGTGTTGGCACTCAATTTCAAAAAATGTCCAAGCTCATAAGGCCCAAACACTGGCCATTTCATTGATGTTTATTTTTTACTGGTGAAAAATGTTTTTACCAGGACAAAGCACCCTTTCCATGCATATGCATGATAAAAATATTCTTGTTCGCAGACTAAAATATGTTGAAAAATTGGTGTGCAAAGATAAAAATATTGGAAATAACGTCGATGTACTTAGATATATGCATACTCGTACATGTATGTACATATGTTTGTACGTTGTAATTAGCCGAACCATCTGGGTGGGCTTCCATATGCATGTTAATCTATCTCCGTTAACACGATAATTGCTTGAATCTACACGCACCTCTACAAGTTCTCAAATTGTCTCAAATTTACCGGTTTATTTTCTTCATAAATATCTGTCTAGTGCATTTGTTCTAGAAAAGCATCAAAGTTTTATTCTCGTTTCTAAGTTTCTATAAGCAATAAATTTGACTGCATTGTAAATATGCCCGCCTTTTTCTCCATATTTTAGGCTCAAGTTTTTATTAACAAGAAGAAAAAAAACTGTATGCCACTTCGCCTGCTACTTGAGAAATTCCACTGCCCTACAAATTGCGAATGAGACCTTCCGGGCTTTTATTGATAACATTTCGCAAATAAATTTCAAACATTTCACTAATTAATCATCACATAACGGTATTCGCATGTAAAATTTTTAGCGCCAAGTGCTCAAGGTGCTTAGCTTGACTAAGATGATTTAACATTTACACATAAACATATGTTTATACAACATTTGCATGCAACTAAATTGTAAAATAAAAAAATACATTAAATGAATTGAGGCAAACTTTTTGCGCAGTCGCGCATGCGCTGAGGCAATAAAGGCGAGTTGTTATTTCTACCTTTCAATAGAGGTACCGGCGTTGCATGATGCTCATGACGGTCGAATATGATTCGCTTCTTTAATATTTGTTTGCCTTGGTATTCAATTGCAACATTTCCCACAGGCATTTTGTAGTTTTTCAGTCTGAATTCCACATTTGCATGCAATAGCAACCAGCAGAATGTAAAAAAGCCCCTAGTGGAGGGCAAAGCAAAAAACAAAAAAAGAAACTCTGAGTTTACTAGCTGAGCAAACATTTTTTTTGGGTTAGTGTACTCAAGTATTTATTTAAGTGCACGGATCTCCCACACATTTTATATTACCCATACCAGCTAACGGAGCTCATTGTAGTTAGACGATTTTATGCACAGTGGCTCATTTCCTTATGGAAGCATACAAATTAATGCAACAAAGTTGCGCTATTCAAAATCAAGGTGTATTAAACAAAGTGAAACCAAGATCTGACTTACCTTTACTTGACAATTAAAACGAAAACAATTCATATATTTGCTTACATTAGTTTGGGGAAAAAGAAATCCATTATCTTTGCGTAAAATGTTTGGGCAAATGCTTTAAAACTATTTTATGGTCGGTCTTCAGCTCCAAGGCGATGCTATGACTACTAACATGTCGGTCAACTACGATTATTTCTGTGATTTTATCGATATTATTGACAGTTTCTTTCACATCAAAAATGCCTAAATGGAATCGACGTAAACAAAATTGCGCATAAGTAGTGGTTACAGATCAGCCCCATAAACAACATTCACAATTTCACCAGCCTGACTTGCATTTTCGCCTTTATCAAAGAAAAACTGTAAAATATGTCGAATTTTCTCTTTGTTGACACCCTGTAACTAGCAACTGAATGGAACAAACAAAAAACAGCAAAATAACCTTTTTAGTGTGAAATGTCACCTTGCCAAGGAGCATAAACTTTAAATTGTTTGATTGATACTAAACAGCTACATATCTACTGAGAAAACAATGTATTTCGGTAGCATTTTCGCTACTTACTGCATTTGGAGTGAATCGTCTGCTTTCCGGGATAAAATACTTAATTTCACTTGAATCGAAGCTAAGAGAGCCGAATAAGAGAAGACGATCAGGCTGATATGTCATGGGAAGGCGATTACACCCCGAACGTTAACCAAATAAGCTCATTCACATTACAAGGTGTATCAGGGCAAAATGTGCTTGGGATATTTTTGGCGCTCTGTACTAAGTTGACAGGGCGCGTCTGCTCTGTAAATTCCAAAAACTATTCTGCATGAAATATTGAAGAAGGAGTTTAGATTTCAGTCTATCAAAACGGAAATCGTGCAAGCGCATAAGCCTAACAATTACAATTTGTGTAAAAACTTCTGGGATGCAATATTGGAGCGATTTTTTACGATATACACTATCTTTTGTAGTGATGAAGCCCTTTTCCATTTAACGGCAAGTGTAAATACGCAAAATTGCCGTTATTGATCAATGAAAGGATTGAACCCACTATTAAAACATCAACGGTCACTTCACCGCCACATTCACATCTTTCCTTCAGTACACACACATGTTTTCAACAAGATAGCCCCACACCGCACACACCCAAAGATCGTACCCCTATGGACTTTTTTCTGAGGGAGTACCTCAAAAGATTACCCTATGAAATAAACCCAGCGCCCATCCTAGTACTAGAAAAAAAAACGTTCGCAAAGTTAGTGGCATCCCCACATCACATCTCCAGCTAGTGGCACGGAGTACAGAGGCCGGATTCGAAGAGTGTACTCGACGTAACGGTCAACATTTAGAGGAAATAGTTTTTGAGAAATAATCGTATCTTCTTTGTAATAGTTATTAAAATAAATGGTTTTCGCTGACCTAGGATTATTGTTTCTATTGTTTATCCCGGTTTTAAGCAAGTCTTATTTTTAAATATTCTTTACTGAGCACTTTTTTGAAAATTAATTTTCAAAATTTGTAACCACTGTGCAGGTTGTTGTTGTCACATCATAAACATTCCTCATAAATGCTTTTTCTATATAAATGAGCGTAATTCAAATATAAGTATATATAACTATGTACCTAAATATGGATTTGTATTCCATTAAAATTTGTATGAAAAAAATTTCATTAAATTACATACATATTTACAAAAACAAAAAAAATCAATGCTTATGCAACACTGTTCTCGTAGTTTCAGCCCACTGTACCTCAAGCATGCTAACTCTCAACTAACCCAACCACCACACCACCATGACCGTTTGAACCGGAAGGTGCTTTTGGACATTTGTCCACACAATTAAACAAACCACAACTCTAAAAAGAAAAATGTAAGCTTCTACAATAACAACAGAAAAATGATGCATTTTTACTATTTATTATTGTTGTATGAAGTTTCATATGCAATTCCTCCTTTGTTTGGAACAACATTCTGGCGGCGTTTAAAATGTTCACATACGACCCAAATGTGGGTATTAGCTCCAGGCACCGTAAACAGAAATTAAACGATGGCAAGCAGAGGCAATAAGTGAATGAACACAAACTTTGGTGATGAAAATAATTTATAATATTTCATAGCTTTCACTATTTTTTAAAACTGTCTTATATTATATTCCGGTACTCTTGATATTGCGCTCGAGTAAGAAATAAAATAAAGTCGATTCCAAAAATTATGTTAAGTCTCTGTAAACTAATAAAAAGCCACCAATAAGCGTTTACAATTCCTTAGTTTGACTTTGCATTCGAACGAGAGCAAATACCTCACAACGCCACCTTCCCATGACAGCCGGTTCTACGTTACCGGAATGACTCGGGTTTTTCCCGACCAAGGGCTACCGCCCCAGTAAACTAGCCCTGTCTAAAGAACAGCAACCTCATAATACCATGAGTCAGGGGAAATAAAACAAGCAGTTCCGCATGCTGGTGTCCTTTCATCCTTGCTTTTTAACTTCTATATCTCGAAACTCTCCCAGCCACCAGAGGGAGTCTCCTATGCCGACGACTGCACGATAATGGCGCCGGGCAATGACATTGATGACCTGTGCGTCTAGGTAAACGACTACCTCGCCTGCCTTTCCCGCTTCTTCATTGCGAGAAACACACAACTTTCCCCCACGATCCAAGTCCACGGCGACCCTCTTTACCACCTGGACAAAGGACGTCAAACTGCAAATTAAGATAAAAATCGACGACACACCAATTTCGACTGTTAACAACCCCAAAATCTTGGGAGTAACCTTCGACAGAGTGCTCTCCTTCTCAGCGCATATAATCGTTAATGTCACTGCAGTCCAAAATCGCAACAAGGTCCTCAAGGCCGGCAGCACTTGGGATAAAAACAAAGAAATGTTGCTATCAACATTTAAGACAATAGGTCGGTCGGTTTTAAATTGTGATCCGCCTGTCTGGTCGCCTGGAACCAGTGATTCGCAGTGGACGTAGCTACAGACTTGTCAAAACACTGCCATTAGGACTGCGACAGGATGTTTTTTGATGTCCCCTCTTCAACATCTACACGATGAGGCCCATATGCTCCCTGTAAATGAGCATAATAAAATGATCAGCAAGCAATTCCTGTTAGAGTGTTACCGCAGCACCCCCCATGCAGACACCTGCTTGAGTTTGAGCCGCCTCCCAGGCACTTCAGGAGGCACCTCCTCAATTACGCGGACGAGATCGAGGACAAAACAGACTGACAATTATTGAATCGGGCAGTGTTAGACACACAATAAACGACATTCATCGGGAGACCATTAGCGGCTTCTTAAGCTCCCAACCACTGAATACCGTAATCGGAGTCCAACCAATGTCTACAGCAGATGAAGAGCACCAGCTTTCCCGCGAGAACCGCGTAACACCGACACAACAACGTTCTTGATATTGTAGCAGGTTAAACTCCTACTTATTGAGAATTGACCCCGACAAACTGAAGAAATGTCGTGCATGTGAAGGCACTCTGCACGACACTAACCACCTTTTCACATGTCCTTCTAAACCCACTCATCTAACACCTGTCGAAACAGCAGGTTTCCTGGGCCCACTTTTAGATGAGTAAGGCGACGAAGATGGCCGGTGATATACACTACACCGACAGGGCAAAGTTACTGCTACAGCAACAACAACAACAATAACATCAACAACAATCCCATAATGTCTCTCCGGCTTATGGACAACTCAAATAAAATATTCCCCCCATCCTCGGCTTGGTCACACTATTGACACGCACGAACACATTCTGAGCCGGGAGCCACCTGTAGTCTGCGCACATTGCGGAGGAGTTCTCTCCTTAAACCACATATTTCATGATTGCCCCGTTTTGCCAGACACAAAAAATTATTACCTCACGAATAACTGGATTGAATTTTTTAAAAACCCTACATCCGGGAATATAATCGAATTTAAATTATTTATACATTTTGCCTATTTAGTTTTTAATACATAAGTACAAATATATACCTTTTATTTCAACACAAAACATACTAGTCCTACTGTTTTTACAAAATTTTTGTAGAGCTGATAGTCCTGGCAGCTAATGCGCGCTCAATATTAACGTAATAATTTGGTTAATTTGTTAATAAATAATAATAATAATATTAACTAGGTACACTGGGTTTTTGTATTTCGTTCAAGCAAATTTTTATTTTATTTTTATCAGAATCACATTCGCTCAGGTTGATGTTTTCCTCCGAGCTTGCATAATTTGAGCACATTTTGTTTTGCATTTTTATTGTTGTGGTTGATTGCGCTTGGCTTGCTTGGCTTTCTAAAGCAAGGGCCATATCCGACATTTCACATTAGCTAGTCAAGAAATTTCGTTATGTAACACTGACCAAACTATTAAGTTGGACATAGCGAGTAGAAAAAAATTAATAATTAACTTATATTTTCTCTTTTTAAATGTTAAAAACACACACACAAACACTTGTAAACTGCAACAGGAAAAGCATTACTTACTTACCTCTTCTTTTTCTTCGGGTTTCTTTTTAGCTGAAGGTGATACCACAGCTGCTTTTGCTTCTTCCTCAGACACAAGCCGATTATATTTACGAGTAGCCTCTTTTACGCTTACATTATTGCCGGGAGGATCGACGTCTGAGTCAATTGTTTCCTTACTGGACTTGCTGCTAACTGAAGCTGCCGAATCTGCAGAGGAAAACGAGAAGCGCGGAATATTTTCTTTATCCTCTCGTTGTTCCTCTTTCAAAATGGCTTGTAAACGCTTTTCGACCTCTGATTCTTTTTTTTCTTCTTGATTTTTATTTGTTTCTAACGCATGCATTTCAGGCTCTGCAAATACTGCCTTTGCTGTTTTACTGGTTTCTATTGTGGCTACTTCCACTATTTTATCTAAACAACCGCAGTTCACGTTGGGTGTTGTTACTTCAGGCGGTGGCACGTATGGTGGAGGCTGTCGTATTGGCGACACCATTGCGCTTTCCGATATCAATGACATGCCACCGGGGCTACTAGGCATAGCTTCAGCGCCAGCTGCAGCTACTGCCCGCTGAACAACGTCATCGGGTGGCAGTTCATTTATGTACTTTTTACGTAATATTAAATACTTTTGATTATTTTCATTTTTAATGGTAGCCAAAATATTTACGTAAACTTTAAATAGCTTGCGCGCCTCGTCTACAATGGAAGAAGAAAAGACAAAAGCAAGTATTAGCGTTTGAATGCCAATCGGTCAATACATATGCAACAAGTGATTTGTTGCTAGTTTGTGCCAAAATGAAGGCTAGTGTTAATTATGGACTCCGGTGGAAGTAGGATAATGTGCACATTTGAATATGACTCACTTTGGGTATCGGGTTTGGTGAGAAAGTGCTTGAAATGCTTAACCAACGCATGATTTGTCACCTTGAAATCGTTACTGAGCATGTATTTTCTTATTTCTACAATCGACAATTCCACTGGTGCTGCAGCCATTATTTAATATCTTGTACACACATACACTGGACCACTAATGTTTTTAAATATAAATTTAGTTAGATGAAGTAACACAAAATACAAATTTTGTAAAAGTTATTATTCACGCAACTCGACAATAACGCAAAACAAAACCAAGAAAAACAAACTAAAGAAACGACAGCATAAACGTCAAATATCCCCAAAACAGAGAACAAGAAGCTGACGAGAATGAGAGAAAACGTAAAAATACAAACAAAACGTGACGATGCGAACTTCAACGTCGCATTTCAGACAACAATCATGACATTTGGCAGTGAGCGAGCAAGCGAGATATGCTTTTAACCGGGGTGTGGATGAGCACTAAATTATTTTATAACAAAACCAAGTAAATGCGTAAATATAAAATTTCTTTTGTTTGAAATGCTAATAAAAACGATTAGGTGTGTTTTTCTGTTACCGAAAAATAAAATTATCTTTTGGATAAAAGTTAAATGTTAGAAACTCTCCGATTTATGTTAAAATATTGGTAGGATACATCTGGCACACATACTCCATATTAGATATAAAATTGGAATGTAATCAGAAATAATAAATTTTTAACTTTTAAATTTAAGGTTCATAGAAAATTCGTTTGGCTTGACATCTAATATCGATAAATTTCCGATAAAAATTAGACAACGATTTTTTTTCTCAAGGTAATCGAGATTGAATTAAAGTACGCTCACATATGCAATTAGCAATAAATACAGAAAAGAACCTACATGAACATAAGGCAGATTAATTGCAGAATTTTAAACCAGCTGTCAACTGTTTAGAAAGATTTTACTTCATAGAAATTGGTTTAAAGGAATATTTGAATAATATAATAAGCATTTTTTAATAAGTAATAAAAGGTAAAGCGTTACATTTGTAATAATAATTTTCGAAAAGCACAGGGTTGCACAGCAAAAACTGTATTTATAATCTGAGATTATTTTATAATCTCGTGTTTTGAGAGAGAAATTTTGTATGGGTAATCTCGCTTTTTAGTTGTGGATTGAGAGTTGTGCTCAAAAAAGTAGATAGTCTCGTTATATGTGAACCTATTATTGCATACAAATAATGCAATTAGCTCTAAAATGTTGTCTGCCAAATTTAGCAGTCCGATGGGTAATAGGGAAGTGAATTATTAATGAGAGAGTGTTGCCACCTTTACAAAAACATATTAATTGTAAAAGCAATATGTACATTAGCTATATCAATGTAAGGGTATAGACTTTAATCCAATAATATTGTATATTTAAAGGGCGTTGCCATCTAATTTTGAAAAAAAGTTTTGATGACAAAAGTTTATAATTTTGACTTATAAGGATTTCGAAGAGTAATAGAGACGAGTGTGAAGGCCAACATCAATATCTCCCTCTTTGGTATCAACCCCTTGCAAAAAATCGCAATTAAGCGTTAAGTTTTGCGATTGCCAGAATATTACATTTTTGACTTAAGCCTAGTAATGAAAATAAATATTCAAGAGCTTCCACATACCAGAAAATATTCAATTGGCTTAGTAGATACACAAACAATAAATTGTATTATGCTTACAAAGCTTCCGGTAGCTGTAGCGGACTAGAATTATCCTTCTGCTGTCGCCAAATTGCATGATGGTCTACATTTTGTTCTTACTCATGTAAAACTCGCATTGCTATTGAAAGCATTCTAAATTATATCAATATTTTAACTTCTCATGGAGCTATCAGAGTTAATATCTGCATGTTCGAATAATTCGAAGAGAAATTTATTTTAGATGAAATTCCCGACACATATTTTCCTTTCGGACAAATGCAAAAACTCTTCGTAAATTTTTTTCCGGGCGAAACTAATGATAAGGCTGATAGTAAAAAGATAAACTGACATAATTATATGAACACAAGTGTACATAAAGTGTATTTTATATCTGTTCGGTGACGCTAGTTGAGATGAGGTGAGGTGAGCTAAGGTGAGTTGAGCTGAGATTAATTGAGGTGAGTAAAGGTGGGCCGAGCTGAGATTAATTGAGGTGAGTTCAAATGAGTTGTGCTGAGATGAAATGAGGTGAGTTTAAAGTTTTTAAGTTTTTCGATCTGCAAAAACCAAAACTTAAACTCAAAACTTATTTTTATTTCTGAGACGACAAATAACGCTCAGGAAATGAGTTTATTTATCGATCGAAACATAAAACTAAAAAAAAATAATCATTATTTTTGATGACAAATTTAAATTAAAAAAAAAATAGGGAATATTTTTCATAAAAAAAATAGCCATACACAAAATGATCATTATTTCATAGCGAGAAAAATGGAGTTCGAGGAGAGTTTAGCTAAGGTGTGGCGTTTTGCCAAAAACAAAAAAAAAAATAACGAAAGAATAACACTCGAAAAATAGGTTTAATTTTTGATGAAAAAAATATAAATCGATTTATGATTGCATTTTCTGACCGCTTATTTAAAAATCAAAATGTGATTCGCTCAAAAAATTGTAAATTTTGAATAAATTTAATCCTGTCAGTGTTGGGTGCATCACCGGCCATCTTCAGCTAACGGTAGGTCCAGGAAACTTAACGATTCGAAAGGTTGCGTCCAGAGGGAGAGGGGTGTTAGATGAGTGCCTCTAACCCTAAGCAGATTGGTCTATACCATTGGTAGCCACCTTTTGAATCGGAAGAGTCACACAGTACAATTTAAAGAAATTCAAAAGCTTCTCAAAAGAGTGTTTCAGGTCATTGATCAGAATGTCCTTGAGGATGTCGGTACAAGCCTTTTGGATGGCCTCTACAGACGCAAAACGTTTTCCTTTCCTGGCCAAATGCAATTTGCCGAATAGGTAGAAGTCACAGGGAGCCATATCAGCCGAATGTGGTGAGTGATTGATGGTTAAAATGCGATTTCTAGTCAAAAAATCAGTCGCAAGAGTGGATCGATGAGATGGTCGCATTATCATGCAATAAGCGCCAGATTCCTCCTTCGCGGTATCCAGAATGAATTCGGAGAATGCGATACAACAAACGCTTCAAAACGCCAAGATAGAAAATTGCATTGACGGTTTGGCCCGTTGTCACGAACTTCTTGTGGATAATTCCCTTGGAATCGTAAAAACAAATGAGCATCAACTTGATTTTTGACTTCTCCAAATGCGATTTTGTGGGTGGGGGCTCGTCTGCGGCCTTCCATTCGGCACTTTGACGCTTAGTTCAAGGTTCATGTTGGAAACACTACGTTTCATCACCAGTTACAATGATGTGAGGGAAGTTCTCGTCTTTTCTCGCCTCTTTAATGAGGTCTTTCGAATGTTGAATTCTGAGCAATTTTTGGTCCTCAGTTAACTTGTGCGGAATGAAACGCGCACAGACCTTTCGTATGTCCAAATGATCAGTTCAAATGAGATAAATCGATGTTTTGGAGATATTCAACTCCGATTCCAAGAATTTCAACGACGATTTCGGTTCATTTTTGATAAATTTACCAAAAATTTCGATTGAGTTTTCGGTGATTACTGATTTTGGGCGGCGCGTATCTTCATTGTCATTTATGTCCTAACAACCATCTCTGAAACGTGTAAACCGCTTATGAACTCTGGCACGAGATGGAAAATCATCGCCATAAACTTTTTTCATCACTTCAAATGTTTCGGTAAAATTTTTACCTATTTTAAAACAAAATTTGATGTTAGCTCTTTGTTCGAAACTCATTTTTGTACCGATGACACAAATATACTGACACTTTAGACGCAATAACTTCGCTTCCAGTGAGCCGAATGTCACCAAGCTTCCACTGGAAGTCAGCTAGGGATGTAACTTCCAATGCACTAACTCAATAAAAAGATGGTGCCATCGTTCTGAACAACAGATCAGAGCGAATTCTGAGGGTTTCTGTTGGCCGTGGTACCGAGATTAAGTCTTCGGCCCGACCTCGTACCCGAAGACACTACCAGTTGAGCTTGCATACTGCTCAGGGACTGGTAACACTAGATTTTAGTCGTCTTTTACAACAGGCTTACCTTACCTCGGGCAAATTCTAACCCCTACCCACGATCAGAAGATAGTCGGCACTCCATATGCCTCCTTCTTCACCTCAATTTGGAGGACTATTCCAGCGTCGAATATAAATGCCTAAACTCGCGGTATTACTTTCGACTCTGTTCACTTTTATTGCATTACTTATATGTACACCCGTTTCTGCACCTTCAACTCTTCCAACTGGCTTTTCAACTCTGTAAAATTTCCACTCCACAAATCTTTACTTTTTTAATCGCTCAATTGCATTTCTAGAAATCCAGTATCAATTCCAAATGTCCCAATGTGGATTTCGTTCGTATTTGTGTTGAGAGGATTTACTATGAATGCTAGATTTTAACGATAAATTTCTTTAGAAATTGAAAATGAAGTAATTTACTGTTCTGAATATCTTCTGCAAAAATAATACATTTTTCTTCAAAACAAACTAATTCTTCTACCAAAACATCGGTTGGGTTTCCCTTTCCTTGCAGTTTTAGATTCAGCTGTGATATTCACCATACGAGTTAAGTAAAATTTTTGCAACTATTTGTCGTTCTCTAATTCTAAGTGATTAATGCCTTTTTCATTTAGGAATATATTTATTCCATTCAGGCACAAAGCAAGACATTTCAACACCTTACCTTTGGCCATCGTGAAGAAGGAGGTCTGTATACTGGGTCTCCATTTCGTTTAAGAATTCTTTACAGTCAGGGAGTACAAGAGGCTGAGAGATACAATCGCTGCCTTATCTTCATTAATGGTTTCAGTAAGATTTTTAAATGTTTCTTTTTTTTTTGATAAAATAAATAATATTTGCGTATGGAATTAAAGAGGCGCAGCTTCACATCCAAAGAGCCGCAAGTTGCCGAACCCTGGTCTATACGATGACGGCAGCGTTACATATTTTTCTGATTTGGCTATCATAGGGACCTCCGACCTTTTTCATTCACTGAACAGATTTGTGATTAGAAAATAGCGAAATTGGGTAATTCAAATTTTGGAAGTAACTTTGGAGTATTCCGGTCATATCCACTGCAACACCAATCCGCCAACAAAACTGAGACACGTGCGCACTAACAAGCAGCAAATTAAGGTGACATTCCACTGACGGAAAAAATCTAAAAAAAACTACCAAAAAAACTTTATGCGAATGCTTGAAATTTTATGAAAAATATGAAACATGTGCGAACAGGCTCAAGGGTGACACCCTTTCATTAAAGAGCAAGCAAAAATTGAGTGGCAATCGTTCATATCCATACTTATATAGGCATGTATGTATGTATTTATGTATGTTGCACAAGTGAGTAGGGATCTCACTTGGTATTGCGCTGTAGCGGTAATTAATAATTTCCTGTAATTTGAATGCCACCAAATCTATCTATGCCCCTCTATCCTCTTTTTTACTCATCATTCCGCCAACACTTGGAAATTTCATTAACATGAGGAATGAGACAAACGAATGTGTTGCAAGCAGCTTTGCAGTTACAGCTAGGTTAAAATTGCAATTGCAACGCCTCACTTGCCACACACAACGTTTGCGACTGCCTCAAATTAATGCATTAAAATTAGAATTATACGCGCCGAGGCGAACGAAGAAAGTGAATGCGTGAATGCAAATTAATATGACGGTGCAAGACATACCTACACACACATACACTTACGATATCAGAGATGGAGTTGAGGTGACATGGGACGGCATCCTCCTAAGGAATTCATCAACATGGTGAAGTCTTGCAGATTTGTGGTTGGTGGTCGTTGATTGTTAGCTGGGATGGCGGATGCGCTTCATTTGACATTTTGTCAGGCGACAAGTGCGAATGCGGAACATATTCCCTGGTGAAATAAAAAAAGTTAAGGACACTTAATCTACATACTATTTGTGTACACATTTAAGTATATCTGTATGCGTGCAAATGTGTGTGTGTGTGCAAATGGGAAATGACAACGAAATTACGCAGATCTTGTTAAAGATATTGCGATGCACTTCACGCTAATGTTGTCCCGCAATTAAGGTATTTATCAAAATCTAGAACACAATGCACTATGGGTAAAATGTGTTTTCCTGCTGAGCGAAATAAGTAAAAATAAACGGTTGGACCGACTTGAGCGAAAATTTTTGAGTTGATCAAGTCTAGTTAGATTCAACCATTGGATTATTACTTATTCAAGGATTCAACAGAGTACAGGGTCACATGCTAAAAATAAGTAAATACAGGGTTCGGCACTCGAAATGTGCTCACTTAACTTATGGAAGGTAGGAAGGTGAAATGGTTGAAGTGCTAGTCTGGCACTCCTCAAGTAGCACCAAAGCTCCGTTTTGAAACCATTATGCGACCTCCAACAGGCAGATATCTACATCCAGCCAGAGCTGTTGATATAATGGAGGAGATTGATTGGATTTAGGTTGGCGAACTGCCCAGGCTGTAGAAGAAAGGAGCGCTCAGTGTCCTTAATCGTCTAGCTGTCAAACCCGGACATTTTCAGAGAAAGTGCTCAACAGTCTTCTTCGGTGAAAGGTCCCCACAGCTTCTGCAATGGGGGTTAAATGGTAACCCTAGCGCCTTCGCGCGTGTGCCGATCATCCAGCGACCGGTAAACACAGCAACGTATATCGTATTAGGGCCAAAGGGATTTGGAAATAGCACATGAAGAAATGGAACTCCATATTTTCTGCGCTTTCCTGAGAAATAATTTGGGCAATTCTCCTTTAAGAACTGTCAGGGGGATGCCGATGACCGGGTAGAAGGTCTCTCAGGCCAATTCAGTCGTCTTCCTGTAAGCTCATCATCAATTCCATTTCCTATGTCCTGGAACCCGGATCAGAGAAATGTTACCTGCACACCCAAGATATTTGATTTCCTCCTTACAGGAGTTTACTAATTTCGTTCTGCACCATGACGTCGTCAGAGCCTTGATCGTGGGTTGACTATCGAAGAAAATGTTAAACTTAACTTATACACCGCCAACCTTTTGTTTTTGCATTTTTTGACATATTGTACGAGGGCGGTTCAATAAGTATACGTGCTTGTTGACACAAGGTATTCCTGAGGAAAGTTGGTATTAGCATCGTGTGCTGCCACTTATCAAACGACGGCAAAACAAATTTCAGACTGATTGATTGGTTAGTTTTGATTTGACAGCTATTCGATTAAGACGTGTTTCGTGATTTTCGCTTTTGTTTTTGGATACGAAAAAATGCGAGGAGATAAAATCAAAGTTGGATGCTGTCTATGGGGATACTTCGCCATCTATGAGCACAGTTAGATATTGGTTCAATGAACTTAAGCGTGGGCGAACATCTGTTTTTGATGAGAAGCGACCAGGACGCCCGACAGACGAGGAAATCATTCAAAAAGTCCAGGACATGATTCTTGCTGGTCGACGAACGAAAGTGCGCGAAGTAACAGAGGCTATAGGTGTGTCGGCCGGAAAGGTAATTAATGTTTTACATGATAAGTTGGCGATGAAAAAATTGTCGTCCGATAGGTGCCGCTTATTATTCATAGTGGACAACAACTGCCGCACTTCGAAGCAGTGCTTGGATCAATTTAAGCGACATCCGAAGGCATTTTTGCGTGGAGTTGTCGCTTACATAAAAGAAACTAAGCAACAATAAAAACAATGGATTTCACCCAGGAGAATCTGCTCCAAAGAAAGCGAAGACAGTCCCATCGGCCGGAATGGTCATGGCGAGAATTTTTTGGGATGCGAATGGCGTTATCCTCATGGATTTTTTAGAAAAAGGAAGAACGATCACTGGACAAAACTACGTGAGTTATTGGACCACTTTCACAAAAAATTGAAGGGGCTCGTCCGCATTTGTCGAAAAGGAAGGTGCTGCTTCACTATGATAACACACCAGCATTTTCATACGGAGTTGTAGCCGCCAAACTGCATGAATTGTGTTATGAACCCGCACCCGCCGTATTCACCCTATCTTGCTCCCTGCGACTTTTCCTGTTCCCTAACATGAGTTCAAGCGAGGACGTCATCGCGGAGGCAGAGGCGTATTTTAGAGAGTTCGACAAATCCCATTCTTTGGAGGGGTTTAAAAAATGGCCGGAGCGTTGGGAGAAGTTTATCTTTCTAAAAGGGGACTATGTTGAAAAATACATAAAACGTTTTGTAAAAAATGGTGTCTTAATTTCTAACATGAGTTTCTTATTGAACCCTCCTCGTATATCAACTTGGGAGAAGTTTATCGTTCTGAAAGGGGGCTATGTTGAAAAATAAATAAAAAATTTTGTAAAAAATGGTGTCTTCATTTCTAACATGAGTTTCTTATCGAATCCCCTCGTATATCAACTTGGGAGAAGTTTATCCTTCTAAAATGGGACTATGTTGAAAAATAAATAAAAAATTTGTAAAAAATTGTGTCTTCTTTTCTAACATGAGTTTCTTATCGAACCTCCCTCGTATATCAACATCGGAGAAGTTTATCCTTCTAAAAGGAGACTACGTTGAAAAATAAATAAAAAATTTTGTAAAAAATGGTGTCTTCATTTCTAACATGAGTTTCTTATCGAACCTCCCTCGTATATCAACTTCTTCAAATCACCTTAAACCTCATACCTGTGCTGAGTAACTGTATTGAACGACAAACTGCAAAAAAAAGTTGGCATTTAGCTTCAATTGAAATTTCTTTCCTTCTTAAAAGACAAATCCACGAAGCATTAATACCATTTCTTCCCTTTACTAAGTTTTCCACTTCCAAAGTTATTAATCATCTCCCGTACTTGGCTAATCCGTTAACAAAATGTTATCATCCGCATTCATTAAAAGTCTAATATGTTTCCCTTCTAAATATGTTTGATCCTCCTTCTAAGCTTTTCGAGTTTCGTTGGTCTAGAAGTAGTAGTTCCCCGAGTTCGAGCTGCTCGACTCAGTAGGTTAGGCCAGACTGTTAGAGTTTTGAGCCCAAAGACCTTATGGCTATATTCCGGGAAAAATCACTAACTTATATACATATAGATACACACATATATTTACCTATACACGCCGAAAAAATTGCTAAAACAAAAGGCTTTAAAATTATGAATTTTCTGCACAAACAACATCCAAAAAAACCCCAAAAACATATTTCAGTTAGTTACTTCGCACTTTCCTTGCATAATTGCCAAATACAATAATTCATTTGCATATCCTGCTTACCATGCTGTCAAATGCAACAAACGCAAGCTCAAGACGCCCGAAGTATCATGGTAACAGTTGCAGACAGGCAACAACGATTCAACGACACTTGCAATGAATGCGAGAAATGCAACTGATAGACGCAAACACACAATTTAAATACGTACATATTAATGACTTTATCTAAATGTGAGTATTTACATGCACATACACACACATACATATATTTAACTACATGTTGGTATGTAATCTAAGCGCATCTTCGTCATGTGGCAAATTCTGAAGTATTTCCTGCAGCAGCCTACAAGCCATTGTCACAACGCCGAGGAAGAAATGATGCTGGTGCTGTGTATATATGGCATACATACATACACACATATGTATGCATGTTGGCATGAATATACATTCAGAGACATAACTGCTGCCAATTCGTCTGTCGTTGCCGCTGTTCTGGAGGATGATAAACGATGACATTCCAACAATCACCAAGACACAATTGCATGTGGCAAATTGAAAACGAAATTAACACTTTATAGTTACTTTGTTGCATGCCACCAATACCACCTTCATTAATGGCTACCACATTCTGTACTTATACACTATGGTGCATAACGATAATCCTCCGAACGTAAATGCAAAGTTTATAGATAAGTTTTCAGAGTAAAGAGTTTAAGAGTAGGACCGCCCTCTGCTCTGAAGAATTTCAAATAATCGATGGGGCATACTCGCTCTCTTTAATTTTGTCGATATTTTATAAAAATTGACTCGCATGTTTCTATAAGCGCATTTTTTAGGTTCGACATTTTACCATACCAGTTTCTGATGACGATGAAGACGTTCCACCTCTCGACTATGAAAGCATCTCAGCGTTCTCTGTCCAATCCACAAGAAAGGCGACCCCACGAGCTGCGCCAACTACCGTGCCTCCTTAGTATCGCATACAAGCTCCCATCAAGCGTACTTTGTGAAAGGCTGAAACTCCTCGTCAACAAACTGATTGGGCCTTATCAGTGTGGTTTTAGGAATGGTAACCATCGACCAGATTTTCACATTACCTTAAATCCTGGACAATACCCAAGAGAAGCAGATCGACACCCGCCACCTTTTCGTCGATTATAAAGATGCATTCGACAGCACGATAAGACAAACCGCCATGTCTGAATTTGGCATTCCCGCAAAGCTCATTCGGGATAGGATGACCCTAACAAACACCACCAGTGCAGCAGTGAGCATCGGCAAAGATCTTTCGGAGCCATTTGAAACGAGGCGGGGTTTCAGATAAGGCGATCCCTTACCATGCGATTTTTTCAATTTGATAAGGGAGAAAATTATTTGCGCCGCCAACATCGACATGTCAGGCACTATTTTCTATAAAAGTATCATGCTACTAGCTTACGCTGATGATATCGAGGCCAGCAGTCAGTGCAACTTTCTCCAGTCTTGAAAACGAATACCGTCCAGTGGGTCTTGCGGTCTACGCGTATTGGACAGCAGGTTGCAATTGACAATTGCGAGTTCGGCGTGGTCAAGGACTTTGCCTACCTAGGATTCACTATTAACACCAACAACAACGTCAGCCAAGAGACCCAACTATGAATAACTCTTGCCAACAGCCACTACTTTGTGCTAGGTATGTAATTGAAAATCAGAGCCCTCTCTCGATACTCTAAAAAAGCTCTACCAATCACTCATCCTCCCCGCCTTACTATATGACGCTGAGTCCTGGACATTGACGAACACCGATGGACGATTATTAGGAGCTTTCGAGAGAAATTCTCCTATGGTTTGCGTAAATGATGCATATCGAATAGGTCATGATGAGCGAATGAATAATAACACTCCAGCAAAAAAGATGCTCCTTTCGAAATGCACTGGAGGAACTCGCAAGAAAGGACGTCAACGCGCGCAATGCAGGGGCGATTGGCGCAACATTGTGGTAGCGGCCAAGACCGACCATCGATTATAGTTGCAAGCTGAGCTTACTTACTTTTACTATAATATCCCAAATCGACTACCGTAGTCGAATGGATTGGTGCATGACTACAATTCGGGAGTGCGCAGGCTCGAATTTCCGGGCATGAAACAGCAAAATCATAGAAAAAGTTTTTTCTAACAGCTGTCGCCCCCTGTGTACAGAAGCATTATACTGCTGAAACCTCAAATGTTCAGACTGATGTCTTTCCAAAAAATGTAAAGAGATTAGTTCCTACAAGGGCCGTGTATGGGCTTGAATTCATGCGTGTGGAAGGAAAACCTTACCCCCTACATAGCGCCTGCACAAATCAAGGGAGATAGTTTTACCAGGCTTTCTCTTTAACTGTGGCGAAAAAGAAAATTGTGAGGGAACTTTGACAGCCACATCACTTAGTGACTCGGCAGCCGAGTTCTGCACGATTACAAATACAATTTTTTATCATCAGAAAAAATGAAAAATAAATAATTGCCTTATCTTTTTTCAATGCGTGGTCATATTTTTGCGGCCCAAATTCAAACTGTTTTTATTAATGGCAAGGTAACAATCGAGGTACCCACTTTAGGGGGGAAACCAGTTTAGACGGATCAAAAAATCGAAATTTTTTTATTGCATAAATTGATAGTATAACTATTCAAGAATATGTGGTAAACATTTTAAAAGGAAATTCGCATTATTCCCGATTCTATGAACACTTAAGTGACCGCCCGTCGGTTCGGCACCGTAGCGCACGGTAGTTAGAACGGCGTTTTTCTCGAAACGACTTTTATCAACTGGGGGACACTCTAGCTCAAAAAGTTATCGACCAATCGTTATGAAATCTTTGGGGAGTGTTCTCTATTCAATTATAATTTATATGAACCTTATTCTTGGATTATATTATCATTAAAAATATTTTCTTTAAGCAAAATAGATGGAAAAATATGGTAAGAAAAAATGACATTGTGTTAAAGCGCCTCAAAAACATGCAATTTTCGATATTATTTTATCAAAATTAGGTTCATATTCTTAGTAAACATGTTGTGAGTGAAAAAAATGATTGTTGTTGATTGCAGAGAAAAATTACAACTTCAGGAATGCCCACTAGCCAGGAACTCGAATGGCGATAGTCCATGAACAACACGCTCTAACGCCACTATTTCCGGCGAAAATAGCTTGAAAGAATTTAAAAGTGTACTTAAAAATATTAATAAAATACCCTCTAAGTTTAAACAATTTCTGATTGGAATTAAACAAATTTACGAAAAACACAAAAATTTCGGCCTCCTAAACCGGTTTCCCCCCTTAAGTTTTTGACGTCTGATATTTGGCGACTCCTTTAGAGCACAGTTTATGGTTCATTGAGAGATACTAAGCTGGCATTCGAGCGCTACTGGGTGGCATCACCGCGTTAACAATTTTGCGTTTATCTGGTGAATATAACTTGGTTTTCAGGCCACTCTGAATCGGTCAAATTTAAGAAAAAAATCCGCACTTCGTGGCCGAAGCGACCGAGTTTTTGGTAAATTTCTCGAATTCTTAAAGTTTTAAGCTGATTTCTCCGAAATTATTCTTCCTCTTCTTCTTTTACAATTTTTATTCCGTATTGATACTATGTTGAAAAGACTCAACCGATCCATGTAGTGTGCCCAATGACCTAATGTAGTGTGTCTAACTTCGACCTAAAAGATTTTTTTTGTCCTACTAAATGTTTTGTCAAAAGTTAATACTAGTCGTATTGACCGTCACTACTTCCTTAAGGGGTTAGGGGTTGTCAGAATTTCCACAAAATTGGATTTTTGGTTTTTTGCATTTCCTTTAAATATAATACTTTACAAATTTTGTGTGAAAATTTGAAGTGAATCCGACAAATACTTTTCGAATTATTCAACAATTGACAAAGGGCGCTCGGGTGCTCCGCAGGTAGCAGCAGCTGCAAGCAACCGACGTATGAAAGTGGCAGATAAACGCGCTAACTATAACACTCGTGAAGGTAGAATGGTAGGAAGGAAGAAGGTAGGCAACAGCAAATCGATATTTTGGAAGCTGCTATGACGGCAGAAGAACTATTATATGGCCCAGGAATAGATGACACAGTGTAAGTAATTAAATAATTCGTATAACTCTACATAAATCGATAGCAAAACTTTAAATGCGTTTTTTTCAAAACTAGTTTTTTAAACTGATGATTACTGTTACTTAAAAACCGTTTGAGAGATTTCAATAAAATGTGTACTACTTTTGAAAAACATAAAAAAATCGTGCCAGATGAAAGTATTTTTTTTTCAACAATTTCGATTTTCTTAAAGAATTAATTGTCGGTTTTTTTCTCGAAAGTCTGAAAAATATTTCCTGAGCCCGCCATATTGTTTTGAAAAAAAAGCTTCCATCAGGCACAAGATTATCTATTAATAGAACTAATTTCCCTTGTCCGATTGATTTTAGATGAATCTCCAAGGACTTGTGATGATCACTGCAAGGGACTTCTGGATAATCAGGCTCCACACAAACAGCGATAGCTTCTACAATTATAAATTGTTTTTTTAATTGTGCTAAAGCCAAGTCGAAATATGATGTAATAATGCTATACATCATAAATAAAGCAATTGACTAGCAAAAAAAATTATTGAAAATCATCATTTTTTCGGGTCTCTGACTACCCCTAACCCTTGAAATCTATTACATCTGGTTCTATTTAATCTAGAAGTTCTCTGCATTACGTTATTGGTTGGGTATTGGTTGAAAGCCAAATTCTTCGAGTAAATTTTACGCCTTGCAGACAAATTTCCAAATATCTGCAACCGGAGCATTTTTAATTTTATTCGGATCCATTTGATCTCGATGACAGATGTGCAGTCTTGTCTTTACTAAGGTATTACATGTGCACAAGGTATGCTCTGCGGTTTCAACATACACCAGATAGAGTCTAAAAAAACAAAAAAACGGCAGAGTGTACACTCTGTCTCATTCCCAATGTGAATTTTTGAGAGATGTTAATTTAAGTAAAAGTGACCTGTCAGAAAGCCAACTAATAGGACTATGAATAAGTTCGTGCGGTTTTTTTTCGAAATTTGAAACTTTATTGACGTAAAATGGTTACAAATTTAATATTCAAAATATTGTCCATCGCTTACTACTACTTTTTCCCATCTTTCTGGCAATTCACGGATTCCCTTTGTGAAAAATTCGGTCGGTTTTGCCGCAATCCACGAATCGATCCATTTTTTGACTTCATCGTAATTACGGAAGTGCTGGTCAGCCAGGCCATGTTGCATCGATCGGAAGAGATAGTAATCGGATGGCGCAAGGTCTGGACTATACGGCGGGTGGGGTAGGACATCCCATTTGAGCGTTTCTAAGTATGTTTTGACCACTTGTGCAACATGTGGCCGAGCATTGTCATGTTGCAAAATAACTTTGTCGTGTCTATCGGCGTATTGCGGCCGTTTTTCTCGCAGTGCTCGGCTCAAACGCATCAATTGTCGTCGGTAGACATCCCCCGTAATCGTTTCATTCGGTTTCAGTAGCTCATAATACACAACACCCAGCTGGTCCCACCAGATACACAGCATAACCTTCAGGCCATGAATATTCTGCGCCGACGTCGATGTTGAAGCATGGCCAGGGTATCCATACGTTGCCCGACGTTTTGGATTGTCGTAATGGACCCACTTTTCATCGCCAGTCACAATTCGATGCAAAAAACCCTTTCTTTTGTGCCGTTGAAGCAGTTGTTCGCATGCCATAAAACGGCGTTCAACGTCTCTTGGCTTCAATTCATACGGCACCCAATGGCCTACCTTTCGGATCATTCCCATGGCTTTTAAACGTTTGGAAATGGTTGATTGATCAACTCCCAAAGTTTTTGCAACCTCTTCTTGCGTTTGAGCCGGATCTTGATCGAGCAATTCCTCCAATTCGGTATCCATGAACTTTGGCGGCGCACCCTCGCGTTCTTCGTCTTCCAAGCCAAAATCACCACTTTTAAAGCGTGCAAACCACTTCTGGCACGTTCGCTCAGATAGAGCATGCTCACCATAAACTTCCACCAAGATACGATGACTTTCGGCTGCTTTTACCTTCATATTAAAATAATGAAGAAGAATTCCCCGCAAAAACACATTATTTGGCACGAAATTCGACATTTTCAAGTGTGGTAAAAATATTGTTGTTTACGCTTCAAATAAAAAACTTATACTGACGTTTGTGCCTTACGACAGTAGCTCTCCAATGAATGTTTGGAAATGTGGATCGATGGAATAATAATCAAGTTACGCCATCTGTTGTAAAACCGCACGAACTTATAAATAGACCTATTATTTTCCTTATGTCTACAGGGTTTGATTGAAAAGTAATGAGCCTTCCCGCGCGGATCGTCTGCCAAGCGATCAACCGAATCGGCTGGTGGGGGAAAATGATCGTTAGACCTTTTCCTTCGACTAGAAACCGGCCCCAGTTCGCTGCGAGCTGTTTTAAAAGTGTGTTAGGATTTTGCAGTGGCGAAAATGCAGCGATCGTTGGAGCAACGTTACTCGATCAAATTTTGCGTAAAACTAAACAAAACGAGTACCGAAACCATTGGGCTACTTAAGGAGGCTTACGGGGACCAATCTCTGTCCAGTGCCCAGGTAAAACGGTAGCACAAGTCGTTCAAGGAAGGCCGGGAGGACGTCGAAGACGAACAGCGATCTGGAAGGCCTTCGACGACGCAAACAGACGAAGATGTCAACCGGGTTCGTGAATTTTTTGAACATTGACCGTCGTGCTAGTCTACGTGAGATCAGTGAAGAGCTAAATTTAACTTATAACAATGTGCGGGAAATCGTGACCGGAAAACTTGAATTGCGCTAAAGTGTGTGCCAAATTGGTTCCAAAGGTTTTGACTGATGAACAGAAGCAATTGCGTATGGAAAAGAGTCGTGAAGTATTGGAAAGTGACGAACAGGATAATACTTTAGACAATTGTATCACAGGAGATGAAACGTGGAGACCCGCGCCTGAAAAGAAAGCTGAAGGGGAGGCGTTTCGACTCCATTGAGGCGATCCAAAAAACTGTGACAGCCGAATTGAACGCGATTCCGGCGGATGAGTTTACAAAATGTTTCCTGCAGTGGAAGGACCGCTACCAGCAGTGTATTGACGCTCAAGGGTCCTATTTTGAAGAATATTAGTTGTATAAGCCAAAAGGTTTAATAAAACTGCTTAAAAAAAATACTTTTCATTATTTTTCAATCAAACCCTGTACTTTACGCATGTTATCCAGTTCCCTAGGTGAAAGATCTTATAAGCTTTTTGGTTTGACGGAGGTCTTGTGTGGTTTTCCAATGGGTGATTCCTTGAGTATTTTTCCAACTATTTACCCTGCAATTAGCTTCTGCCCAGTGGATACCACAGTATGGTTCTGAGAGAGTTCATCAGCAATCTCATTACCTGTTATTCCAGAGTAAGCCGGAACCCAGCAAAGTACTATTTTCCAAAACAGTTTTTAAAATATATGAAAATAATTTATTCCTGATAATTTCAAAGTGAAGAATCCGAAAGAAAAGTTTGTGCGTCCATAGTTCTGCACCACAGTGTGTATAAGTATATCTATACCTACATGTAAACCGGGTTTACTTACATATATCCATTCCAGCCTATCTGCATTGCCTTATGCATTACGTTTTACGTATGTCGTACGTCCTTTGCCAGCAGATGACAAAGATAGGCATTCCAAATTAAATTCTGTTTGCGCTTAGATACTTACATTTGTAAGTGTGGATGTGTGTGTTAGTGCATATTCGTTTTGTGAAATTTGTAAATATTTGTCAAATGGAAATTGTCACATGGAGCTTTTCTCAGCAAATACTCGTAAGGGGAAAATGAACTCATCGATGTCAGTGCGTCTAATTGAAATGGTTCAATAAACAATATAGTACTTTTAATAGAATTTACTATATACATAACCTATTTGAGATAAATTTTGCTTAATGCAGTGCAAGTCTCTGATGGCAGTTGGTTTGCATATTCACTTGCAGATGTGCGTATGTATGTGTACATGTGACTCAGCATGCAAATATTGTAGTTAATTTAGAAGCTGTTTTAAGCTACTAACTATCGAAGTCTCTTTGTTTTGTGCATTTATAGAGTGCGAGGATGGTTCCATGTGTAGAAGTCCCCGCAAGTGGGGAAAGTTACTGATCGCCATTCACTTGGGAATGGCCAGGACGATTCTTCTGCATATGGTTCAAGCAGCTCACAACGGCCGGGATTAGCCCACGTATCCTTTGGGTAGCTTCCGAACACCCGTTCGGGAGTGAGCTAACGTGAGAAGGCGAAACATTCCAGGATAGCTGGTTGTGCGTTGGGTTTGGGACCCGCCACTTAAAAATCGCCCCCAATGAAAACTTTAAAAAAGCCTCGGATGAGACCTCCCTATACTGATGACGACCCCTGCAAACGAAATAAGGAATATGATTTGAGGGCATGCACCTGGAATGTCCGGTCCCTTAATGGGGAAGGTGCCTCTGCCCGGCTGGTTGATGTCCTCGTGAGAGTAAAGGCTGACATCACTGCCATCCAAGAGATGCGATGGACGGGGCAAGGTAAGAAAACCATAGGACCTTGCGACGTCTACTACAGCTGCCATGTAAAGGAGCGCAAATTCGGTGTCGGATTTGTTGTGGGAGAGAGACTTCGTCGCCAAGTACTGTCGTTCACTCCGGTGGACGAGCGTCTCGCAACAATCCGCATCAAAGCCCGTTTTTTTAACATATCGCTAATTTGCGCCCACGCCCCGAAGGAAGAGAAGGACGATGCGACCAAAGATTCTTTCTATGAGCGCCTGGAACGCTCCTATGAGCGCTGCCCCCGCCACGACATAAAAATCGTGCTTGGCGACTTCAACGCCAGGGTGGGCAAGGAGGGAATTTTTGGTACCACAGTCGGAAAATTCAGCCTGCACAACGAAACATCCGGTAACGGACAGAGGCTGATCGACTTCGCCGGGGCCCGAAACATGGTGGTCTGCAGCACCAGATTCCAGCATAAGAAGATTCACCAAGCCACCTGGCTGTCTCCTAATCGAAAAACACGAAACCAGATCGATCATGTTGTGATAGATGGAAGACAGGCTTCTAGTGTATTAGATGTACGTACGATCCGAGGACCCAACATCGACTCGGATCACTACCTTGTTGCAGCCAAACTGCGCACACGCCTCTGTGCAGCAAAAAACGTGCATCTACCTACGCAAAGAATGTTCGACATCGAAAAGCTGCAATCACAACAGACAGCCAGAAGATTCGCCACTCGACTCTCACTCCTGCTCTCAGAGAGTACTGCCCAACAAACCGGCATCCACGAACAATGGAGCAAGATTTCTCGTTCTCTACGTATAGCCGCCGAAGTAGAAATCGGATTCCGGCGAGCCCGAAAAAACAATTGGTACGACGAGGAATGTCATGCTGCCGCAGAAAGAAAGGATGCCGCCTATAGAGCCACGCTGCGATCGGGCGCAACGCGAGCCATGTGGGATCGCTACAGAGAGCTGAAAAAGGACGAGAGACGTATTATCCGAAAGAAGAAACGAGAGGCCGAAATACGTGAGTGCGAAGAGCTTGAGATGCTGGCCAACAGGAACAACGCCCGAAAATTCTACCAGAAAGTTCGGCGGCTTACAGAAGGGCGTTTTCCTGTAAGAACAAAGACGGCGAACTGGTGACTGACGTACAGAGCAATCTTAAATTATGGAGGGAACACTTCTCGAACTTATTAAACAGTGACAGCTGCGCAAGTCACCGAGAAAGTGAAGATCCCGATACCCCAATCGTTGACGACGGAATTGTCGTTCCGCTACCCGATCATGACGAGGTGAGAATAGCGATAACGCGGCTATAGAACAACAAAGCCGCGGGCGCCGACGGACTGCCGGGTGAGCTATTCAAACATGGCGGCGAGGAGCTGGTAAGGTGCATGCATCAGCTTCTATGCAAAATATGGTCGGATGAAAGCATGCCTGCCGATTGGAATTTAAGTGTGCTCTGCCCAATCCATAAGAAGGGCGATCCTGCAATTTGTGCCAATTACCGCGGTCTTAGTCTTCTAAATATCGCCTATAAGGTTCTAGCGAGCGTATTGTGTGAAAGGCTGAAGCCCACCGTCAACCAACTGATTGGACCTTATCAGTGTGGCTTCAGACCTGGAAAGTCTACCATCGACCAAATATTCTCAATACGCCAAATCTTGGAAAAGACCCATGAAAGGAGAATCGACACACACCATCTTTTCGTCGACTTCAAAGCTGCATTCGACAGTACGGAAAGGAGTTACCTGTATGCCGCGATGTCTGAATTTGGTACCCCCGCAAAACTAATACGGCTATGTAAGATGACGTTGCTCAACACCAGCAGCGCCGTCAGAATTGGGAAGGACCTCTCCGAGCCGTTTGATACCAAACGAGGTTTCAGACAGGGTGACTCGCTGTCGTGTGACTTCTTTAACCTGATGTTGGAGAGCATCATACGAGCCGCAGAACTTAATCGCTCAGGCACAATTTTTTATAAGAGCGTACAATTGCTGGCGTATGCCGATGATATTGACATCATCGGCCTTAACAACCGCGCTGTTAGTTCTGCCTTCTCCAAACTGGACAAAGAGGCAAAGCGAATGGGTCTGGTGGTGAACGAGGACAAAACGAAGTACCTCCTGTCTTCAAACAAACAGTCGGCGCACTCGCGTATCGGCATCCACGTCACTGTAGACAGTTATAATTTCGAGGTTGTAAAAGACTTCGTCTATTTAGGAACCAGCATTAACACCGATAACAATGTCAGCCTTGAAATCCAACGTAGAATCTCTCTTGCCAACAAGTGCTACTTTGGACTAAGTAGGCAACTGAGCAGTAAAGTCCTCTCTCGACGAACAAAACTAACACTCTACAAGACTCTCATCATGCCCGTCCTAACGTATGGCACAGAAGCTTGGACGATGACAACATCCGATGAAGCGACGCTTGGAGTGTTCGAGAAAAAGATTCTGCGTAAGATTTTTGGACCTTTGCACGTTGGCAACGGCGAATATCGCAGACGATGGAACGATGAGCTGTATGAGCTTTACGACGACATAGACATAGCGCAGCGAATAAAGATCCAGCGGCTACGTTGGCTGGGTCATGTCGTCCTAATGGATACAAACGCTCCGACTGTGAAAGTATTTGATGCGGTACCAGCTGGTGGTAGCAGAGGAAGAGGACGGCCTCCTCTGCGTTGGAAAGATCAGGTGGAGAAGGACTTGGCTTCACTTGGTGTGTCCAACTGGCGCCGGTTAGCACGAGAAAGAAACGACTGGCGCGCTTTGCTAAACTCGGCCAAAATCGCGTAAGCGGTTATAGCGCCAATTAAGAAGAAGAAGAATACGAGGACGGTTGAATAAGTCAACGTGTTTGCTGACAGAGGGCGTTTCTGAGGGAGGTTGGTGTTAGCTTCGTGCGCTGCCATCTATCAAACGACGGCTAACTGGGCTTCAGGCTGATTGATAGGTTAGTTTGGATTGGGCAGCTATTCGAGTGAGACGTGTTTCGTGATTTTCGCTAAGATGGAAAAAGCAGTATCGTAAGGTAATTCGCTTGTTGTTCGCTGTTGATAGACAGATATTGGTTTAATGAATTTAAACGTGGGCGAGCATCCCTATTTGAAGAGGAGCGATAAGGACGCCCGGCAGACATGGTTACCGAGGAAATCATTCAAAAAGTCCACGACATGATTCTCGGAGATCGACGATCGAAAGTGTGCGAAATAACAGAGGCCAGTGTATCTTTTTAAAATGGGACCATGTTGGAAAAAAAAATTTTCAGAAAATGAATTCTTCAATACTTATTGAACCCCCCTCGTATATTTTGTATAATATACTTATGTAATATATTAATATACTATTATAATATATTTGGTTTGTCCTTGGTGCTTCTTGAGAGGATTTTCTTTAAGGGGACAGTTACCTGTAAACGGCCCTATTTTCCCTGATTTTCATTAAAATTATTTAAAATGAAGAAGTCAATATATTTTTTTCAAAATTGGCACACAGTTTATTTCCACATTAAAATAATAAAATTTTTTTTTTTTTCATTTTAATCATTTAAAATGGCGGATGTACACTCAATTCTCCTAGGAAGGTCGCAGCGGGGCTTCTCAATCGGCGGGAATTGTAGCATCGCCGTCAGTGACCTGAATACAAATAAAAAATAGTTTAAAAAAACTAAAAAACACGCTTTTATTGCTAGTCGAACTAAAAAGTAGAAAATAAATGTTAATGACAAAGAGACCTATAATGAAGTAATAGCAAATCGAACGATCAGTCATAGTCAACTACCTCAGAACAGAATTATAACAAAAATTAAGATACAAATAGAGTAATTCGAATTAGAGTTAAAAGCGTTCATTTTACAACCAAATTCACCTTACTTTTTGCCCACAGGTAAAAAAAAAGAAAATATTTATCCTGGCAATCCTAATACGGATAATGGAAAACTTTTATCAAATTATTGCATTGTCATCTGTCCTTGATAGGTGTGCAAAATTTCAAGTCGATCAGATTTTTAGAAGCCAGTGAAAATTAAGCTCAAAGATTCCGTTACATGCATACATACATACATACATACATACATACAACCCGACCTAATAAAAGTGTGTTAAAAACCAAAATTTTTTTTTTATTAATGTCATAATTTCTATATGACTTAAAAAAAATGGAAAAAAATTCGCGGAATAAAATGCTTAACAAAAAAAAAAATAATAATTTTGGGGCGAATTTTCCTATTATTTTTGCTTGGAAAAAATTTTATTTTCGAAAAATTTTCAAAAACTTGTATTCGGATAGAAAGTAATGTCATAAAAAAGATGTGTGCAAAATTTCAGGGAGTTCGGTCAATAACTTTTCGAGTTATCGTGTACGCCAATTCGAAAAATATAGTTTTGAGAAAAACGCGTCTAAAGTTCCTATACCTCTCCCAGCGCTCGAACGCAAAGACTAGAGTCGTCACGGTTGACGATCTATAATATAAGAAATACTTAAATTTAGGTTCTAAAATTTTTTTTTTACATATTCTTAAAGGGTTATATTAATATTTTTTTGAAAAACATTTTTTTTTTCGAAATTTTACAGGTATCTGTCCCCTTAATATCCCGGCCAGAGCTCTTCGAAGTTCGGAGTTTTTCTCGGTTGGTTTTCCAAAATCTCTTTGCACTAGAAATTCTCCTATACTATTGAGATAAATTTTTTAGCTCAAAATACCGCCTATTGAATTCTTTGAATATTTATTATAAATAGTTTATTTGCACTATGTCTATTAACCATAGAATAAATCTACTAAAACTATATCTAGTTTTACAAGAAATGCTCTGAACGGGATAATGTCAGTCCGCAGTAGTAAACAAGATTTTATAGAAATAGTCCACTTGAGACTCATTAAATAAAATTGTGTGGCTTAGAAGCATGTCGAGTGAGTTTTCTATATCTGATATGGGTGGAAATTTTATGAAAAGGTGAACTTTTAGTCTGAAAACCGGGCAAAGATCAACGCGAGATATGCCCCATTACCTCCAGCAAATGGCTCCTTTTTTCTGAGCAAACTTGTACCAAAATATTCGCTTAACACGAGATAGTTTGAAGTCTTCCAGATAGATGCTCAATTTAAGTGCCATGACAGAAAATTTTACATTCTTACGACTTCCTTTAAAGCTTTGTTCGATCCGCTTCTTTGAACTTCTATTTAGTTTTGCATACCCGTATACTAAAGCTTATTTTTATGCTTGTGGACAACAGTGACAAATATTTATTAACTTTTCAACTTGCAGCAAGCTTCCAATACTAGCATTAGAAATGGCCATGGATTGTCATAATGCACACTCTTGTTGCCGGTACAACTGCCCTGTGATAGGCAGTCGGTCGTAGTTTTGCAAGATTTGAATAGCTCAAAATATTTATATCACTTCCCCGAAAAACACAACATCAGCTTATTTATAATATGTACTCATGTAATTGGTACGTTTATCCTTTGTATTTGACAGAGGTTCTCCTTCAATGGTGGTATGGGGGATCTATAGTTTTATATTGCCTCCGAGCCACGGATGATTTTTTTTGATTAGCCCTAATTTTATTAGGAAATATACCCAGAGGCTTGCCATTGCCTAACAAGAGACGACCGTTTCTTCTTCTTCTTCATTGGCACGATAACAGCTTAAGTGATTTTGGTCAAGCTTAACAAAGCACCGCAGTATTTTCTTTCTCGTGCTAATTCGCTCGTTGGACACACCAATTGAAGCTAAGACTTTCTCCACCTGATCTTTCCAACACAAATTATGCCTTCCTCTTGCTCCGAGCTGGAGCGATTGTATCAATGTGGATAAGATTATCTATGTCTATGAACCGTCCCGAACGGACAAAGGTTCCAAAATCTTCCACAGAATCTTTCTTTCAAGCTCTCCAAGGGATGTTATCATCGTTCAAGCTTCTGGACCACATGATAGGACGGGCATGAAGAGAGCCTTGTAGAGTGTTCGTTTTGTTCGTCGAGAGAGGACTTTACTGCTCAGTTGCCTACTTAGTCTAAAGTAGCACTTGGTGGCAAGTTTTCCCTAATGATTCTTCGAACTCTTTCACTTCGTTAAGTCATGTGCCCACCGGTTGTCCTCACTGTTGCAACTACACTTTTTTCGAATTGTAGAAGAAACAAGGCACCGTTGTTTTGGGGTATAGTTGATATTCTACGGCGGCCGCCGTAGCCGAATGGGTTGGTGCGTGATTACCATTCGAAATTCACAGAGATAACGTTGGTTCGAATCTCAGTGAAACCAAAATTAATAAAAACATTTTTCTAATAGCGGTCGCCCCTCGGCAGGCAATGGCAACCCTCCGAGTGTATTTCTGCCATGAAAAAGCTCCTCACAAAAATATCTGCCGTTCGGAGTCGGCTTGAAACTCTAGGTCCCTCCATTTGTGGAACAACATCAAGACACGCACCACAAATACGAGGAGGAGCTCGGCCAAACACCCAAAAAGGGTGTAGTTGATATTCTTGAAGGCTTTTTGGTACAACTTACGCTGCTAACTCCTACAAATTCTTAATTTTCAGATTGTAGATCCAAAGAAATGATGAAAAAGACTTGACTTATTTTTCGATTTAAAATTGGAGCCATAGAATAGCCTATGACAATATTTTTTGAAGTTAGTTAAAAAAGTCTCGTCTCCTAAGGGGACAAACAAAAAATAGAAACGTGCTTCAGTAATTCGATTTTCATTGCTTCATTGATGACATATTTCTGGAAAATTCCATTGCATTTATTCAAAAACGAAAATTGCATCGGTTTTGGAGCTGCCAAGTATTTCCAGAATGCAATGCAATACAATTGAGTAGTCGATGCAATCAAATTCCACAATAACCATTCATGCAACACCATTGCCTAAAGGCATTCTTTGCGACTTCCATATTACCTCACCACTATCCTCAGGGCAAATAAGTAATTTTTAGTTCTTTATTTTTTTTTTGCTTTTACTTTTTGGCGCGACAAACACGACAATTCTGGCGCCTGATAGCGAAAACAAATCAAATTAAGCGCAAAAATTGCTCGAAAATAATTTAAGACACTCCAATAAAAGTGGCTAAAAAAATAAAAAAAGCGACAGCACACACACATATGCGAGTGCATACATGCATAGGTATAAGAAAATAGAACAAAAGTAAAACGTCACCAACTACACGAACTTGAAAGTGTAAAGAAATAAAAAGTGGAAAATAACCATTCGTTGCAAAGTCATATCACTAACATTCGTGTGAGACGCTGAAATTGCTGGTAGGTTGCAGTGGCAATGTCGTTGGCTGGCCGGTTGGCGGGTTAGCTGGACATTACAAGCGCCTTTGCCCCAAAAAAGGTGCAACACCAATGCGATCACTGCGACCAGTGCGACCAACGAGCGATGAACGAGATTCATGGCGCGAAATCGCAATAGTCCAAGTCGCGCCTGCGGTCAAAACCGCCACGTAGCTATGGTGCGCCCAACATACCCACATACATAGATGCATAGCCAGTTGCTGCCACCAGTCAGAAATCGCATTCGACAATCCTAACTGCAGCAGTTGCAACAGACGCAGCATTCAAAAGTCATGAATTGCATTTGCCCCTACAAAGTAAATAAAACGGAAACGAAACAAACATAACAGAAGTCTCGCAAATAAAAAATCGGCAACGACAAAAAAATACAACGTACAACATCTCTGGCTGCGAATGTAGTCGGATGGCTGGCTGGCTTTCGCTGTTTTTGTCTGTTTCGCTAGTCAGTATTGTTTTGTATTTTGTGAGTTTGTTATTTACTATCTGTTTTTTTCTTACTTTTATTGTTGTTTCGCAGCGCGCATAATTGGCAATCGGACTTTTGGCAGTACGTAGTTTTATGATGATGCCAATGCACTACGGTGAAAAACTTCGATGTTGCACGAATGCAAGTTCTCTCTATGCGAGCGCATTTATTCGAGTGCGAGTGAAGTGCCTTTCCATTTTTTGTGCTACTTCTTCGATCGTATTCCACTTTTTCGGTTTCATTGTTTGTTAGACTGCATTTGGTTTTTTTCAAGCGTTTAGTTCTTCTTAGTATCTACTCTGACTGATCTGACGGTATGTCGCCGCATGCTTTTTCCATCATTCCGATGATCTTTCTCTTTTTTTTGTTTTAATTTTTTTTTTTTTCGTAGCAAGTAGCATTCGCTACAAGGTGTTGTGGCGCCTGTGTTTAACTGCCGCAAATGAAATGATATGATTGTGCAAACAGACAGAGATGGCATCTGCAAGGCAATCAGCCACGGCTGCAATCAGAGAAGCTGCAGAAATTGCAAGATAGAATGGAAGAAATCATTCAGTTGCGTTTACGTTGGTGAAAGCCGATACTGGCTTAATGGAGAAAATTGTTAGAACATAAATTGGAATGCGGAACAATGTTGCAAAATAATTTTTTTTTGCTTATTAGTTTTTAAAAAAGAAAATCACTGCACTTGCAGCAGCTATAGCACGAACCACACACTTGACCACATCCTCAATAAATGCAAAAAACACAATTATTAAAAAAAAATCAATTAAAAAAAAGTTAATTCAAAAAAAATCAATTAAAAAAAAGTTAATTAAAAAAAAAATCAATTAAAAAAAAAGTTAATTAGAAAAAAAAAAATCAATTAAAAAAAAGTTAATTAAAAAAAAATCAATAAAAAAAATCAATCTTATTCCAAGTCACTCAAATATCTAAGAGATCACCAAATCTTTCGAAAGTATGACAAAATGACTGCTGTAGGCGCATATGCTCGTTCGGATCCCACTGTGGGCATAAGCATTTACAGGCCTTATGTTATACGAAGAGATCAGGACAGCGGTGATTAAGAAAGTAAGTGGGCATGAAACACCATTTTCTTTTATAGCGGTCGGCGGACAATGACAAACTTTCCAGCGTATTTCTGTTATGAAAAACTACTTATAAAGACCATCTACAGTTCAGAGGCGGCATACACATTTTGGTCAGTTCATTCGTGGAACAACATCAAGAAGCACGCCACAGAAAGGAGGAGAAGCTCGGCCAAATACCCTATGAAGGATATGGTATATACGCCAATTATATATCTTTTTATATTTTATACAGGGTCCGGCTCTCGAAGTGTAACCAATTAAAGAGGCACTCGAAGTGAACCAAAAATTTGTTTGGAAAACTACTTTTATTCAATTCAAAGTACAAAATGGGTGAAAATAATACAAAATTAAGAATCAATTTACTTTTGCTCGATATAACCTCCTTGCGCCTTGACTATGGTCTTGAGATGGTCCAGAAATGAATCGCAAGCTGCCCGATTGTGACTTGCAGGTATTTTGCCCCACTCGCGGACAATTGCTTTTTTCAGCGCCTCGAGACTGGTGAATCTTTTAGTTCGGCCTTTGCTCTCCAAAATGACTCAAAGAGAATAATCCATCGGAAATGCTTTTGGTGAATTTGAGAGCCATTGTGTAGACGTTATAAAGTTCGGAACGTTATTTTTTAGCCATTATTGGTTCACTCGAGCTTTGTGAGACGATGCACCCTCCAGAATACTTTCCCGATAATATTTCGCCTTTACCTTGACGCCAGGCTCGATAAAAACGATTGGAAAGCGCCCATCTGCGGTTACAGCGGTCCAAACCATTACCTGTGGTAAATTTCAAAATGTTTCTCGTCAGAAAACTCAATGTTCGGAAATTGACTGCGAAGCAACTCCTTTGCTCTCTCAAGTTTGACTTGTTGCTGCTTTTGTGTGAGATCATGCGCATTTTTGATCTTGCAAGGCTTGACTTTGAGATCATTTTTCAGTATGAGGTCAGATATTTTCATTTCTTTCGCCCTTTGATTGGCACTTCGTCGGGGATTTCGCTCAAGTCGCTTCTTCACTTTTTGAACCATTTCACGTGACGTTGCAGTTTTTTGATGACCTCTGTCATGATGTTTCGCGATGCTACCAGTATCATTCTAAAGAGTAATGGTGCGATAAACTAAAACTTTATTTACTTTAAGGTGTTCGAGCTCACGAACAATCGCTGGTTGTGATTTTCCAGCCAAATATAATGCAAACACACTATTACGTTTCAAATCCATTACTGATTTCCTTTCTTGCTTACTCTCGGCAGAAGGCTTCCTCGTGCTTGTAAACAATATTCTGGACTGTCATTTAGCCAACTATGATGCACGTGCATCAACTGCGCGAGCGGTCTGCAGTTGGTTATGTATTTATATATTTTTCTATATTTTATATTAAAGAAGATATGTGTTAAAAGTGTAAGGGAGACTTACGAATTGCTGAAAAAAACTTCATATTTCGAAAAACAGAAGTGGTCGTCCTCATGTGGTTCGAACCAGTGCAGCCATAAAATTCGTTCGCAGAAATATCCTTAGAAAGCAGAAAATCAGGTCCAGGGAAATGAATGTATCGACCAGATCCGTGCCAAGACGAATTAGAGGTACATGAAAATCTTCCGTCGCTCAACTGGATATCTTTTGACAAAGGACTTGAAGAAAATTAGACTCGACAGATGCAAGCAGCTTTTTCGGTGGCTGACCGCCTGCCGGCAATGAAAATATTATTTTTGTGGATGAGAAAATTTTGACTGTTGAAGAAATTTTTAATAAGCAAAATGACAAAATCTATGACAAAACTTTTACAAACGCAAAAAATTGTATCCCAAAGGCTAAATGCTGTTCAGCGTGGCCACCATCCAGCCTTCGTAAAGGTTTGGGGGGGAGCGTTTTGTAAGGGCGTTATATATCTTCATTGCTGCAAAAAAGGGGTTAACACCAGGGTGGAAGTGGAAGTCATAGAAGGCACGGGGAAACAGTTGAGCAGTACCCTTTTGCGCTCCAGCCCATAAAGCAAAAACCACCCAGCAGTGGCTTAAAAACAATATTCGTGGCAATTGGTGATGGTTTCGAATGAAAATTCAAATTTTTTCTTTAATATTTACGTGATCAAAAAAAAACCAGCTTCATTACAAAAAATTTCATATCTAACTAAATTTTTTTAGGAAATTATTGTCATTTTTCTTTATTATGATAATATTGGTACGGCTCAATTACGTACACTGATGGTCTTAGGTTAGACGCACCATCGTTTTTTTCAAACCAAATCAATTATTTATTATCATGCTTGTTCTAATTGTCCAAAATGCTTTTCTTATCAAAGTGCGAACCTTGTTCGAAAAAAAATGCTGACAGCTGGTTGATTTGCGAAAAAATAACTGTACATTCGGAGATTATAGAAATTTCTATGGCAATCACACGTGTTTTTGGTTGGTCATTGAATTAGACGCAGCTTAAATTTCTTCGTATTGCGTGGACAAGTGTAAACTTTCGTATTGAAAAAATATCAAAAATAAACAAATAAAGTGTTTTCGAGCTACATTTGAAGAAAAAAATGGGAAAAGCTGCTGTTATGAGCTTATTGGAACGTCAAAAAGTAGACTTTCTTCACTGTCAAGGACTGTCCAATCGGAACATTGCCAAACAAATAAATCGCAGCTCCAGAACTGTTGACAGATATTTGAAGGATCCAGAGGCATATGGAAATAACTTCAAATGGGGGAAAAGGCACTATCAAAACAAGCAGAACGCCAAATTGTTAGAATTGCTTCGAATTCGACTAAATCTGCTGCTAAGATCAAGGAATTGGCCGGAGTAAAAGCAAGCCTATCAACTGTTCAGCGTACGATCAGAAATGCAGAACACCTGAAGCGTCTAAAAATCAAGAAAAAACCCCCTTTGAATGCAATACGCAAAGAAAACCGGCTTCAATTCGCGAAAGAATACATGACGTGGACTGTCCAATCTGACACTCGACTAAATGATTGGCGTTCAGTTGTATTTACTGATGAAAAACGTTTTAATTTAGATGGCCCTGATGGATTTCAATATTATTATCACGATTTGCGGAAAGATGAGCTATATTTAAGTCGCCACCATAGCCGAGAAGGGGGAATTATGGTGTGGGGTGCTATCACGTTTTATGGAACAATTGACTTGATTTTTATCGATCAAAAGATGAACGGCGATCGCTTCAAAACATTGTTGGATACCGTATTTCCAAAATTAAAAGATCTCTTTCGACCAATTCCTTGAATTTTTCAACAAGACAATGCTCCTATTCATAACTCTCGAGTAGTAAACTCTTTTATTTCAAGTCAAAACGTTAATATCATGACCTGGCCACCATATTCTCCAGATCATAACGTAATTGAAAATGTTTGGGGCTGGCTAACACGGAAGATATACGAAGGAGGAAAGCAATACGAAGATAAGAAAACATTAACTGCAGATATTAAACGTGCTTGGAGCGAGATTTCCCTGAACTACATAGATTCCTTATACCATTCTATGAAGGGCCGGATTTATGAAGTTATTACTAACAAAGGAGGCAGTACTCATTACTGAAATATTTTTTTTTTTTATTTCAAATAAATCAAATAGTAATTTAAGTTAAAATCCAAATACTTTTCTTATAAAAATTAAAAAGCCAAAGTGCTTTAAGAAAATGTTTGGAAAACACAATTTTGTTAAATATGTATAATCATTTGAATATTATATTTAAAGTATCATTAAATAAGAAATGTTTTTGCATATCAACTTCTTTTCTATCGTCCTTTAATAAATAAATATGAAGAAAAGTTGTATGCAACTAAACGTGCGTCTAACCTAAGACCAGCAGGTATGAAACAAAATATCGGTCAAATGGCCGCCGCGGCCTCAGCGGCACACCTTCATCCGATGGTCCAAATTTTCGATGACGCTGAGGCATACTTGAAGTTCTATGCCGTTAATGTGCCCAATTATCTCATCCTTTAGCTCTTGAATTATTGCTGGCTTATCGACGTACACATTTTCTTTCAAATAACCCCAAAGAAAGAAGTCCAACGGTGTCGCTGACGTTTAGGTGTGGTTCACATTCAACATCGGCCCTTGAAATTTACCACCCTTTGTTATATTTTGTGGATTTTATTTATTTGCCACAGCTTGTCGAAGTTCGATCGCTTTTAAGAAAACAAGTTTTCAGTAATGTGTTGGTCTATGCGCACAGTGGCCTTCGCAGCCAGTACAAAAATTCATTCGACTGCTGTCTTTCACTGTCACGCATAAAATCATATCTCGTTAAGGACTTTCGTTTATGGACGATCTGCTTGGGTTGAAATGTGTCACAACCTTTCTGCTCTAATTCTGAAAGAGTGTTTGCTCTGGAAAAAATAAATTTGAAAAATCTGTAAATTCATTCTTAAATGTACACATACATATGCACATTTGTACATACTTACAATCTTTCAATTTACATATTCATAAACGAAAAATCTGCTTAATCTGGCAGTGTATGCAAAAATAGCGCATTTCATTCATTGCCATTCGAATTAATCCTTGATAGCGGAATGAATACAGCAACACATTTTATGCGTAAAGTTGGAAAAATTGTTTAAAATGTAATTGCGAAAATCCCTTAAACCTAGCCCAAAAATATACACACATAATATGTATGTATGTATGCATGTATGAAGGCACTCAAGGATCGTTTTTGCGCGAGAAACATACCTGCCCACCATCGCATTGGGTCTGTTAATATGCGCTGCGATGGCGCCTTGGAAATGAATACAAACATATAACAAAAACGTATTGGCCACATAACGGTTCAGTGGAGAATGTGTCAATCAAAAATGCAAATGTCAAACGGAAGTGACATAATCCCACTTGGGAGCTGACAAGTAGCGCACAAACAAATTAACGCTGAACATTTACATCGCATGTGCGTGTGTAAGAGTATGTGTGATGGAAGCCAATGTGATTATCGGGCAGCTGTAAGTCCCGCTGTGCATTAAAGTGCTTGAGTCAAAAGGCCGAACTGAAGCAGCTGAAGGAGATTTGAAACCTCGAAATCGGCTATTACCTACGCATACAACTACACATCACGGAAATACCATGAAGATGAGTGTTGGTGAATGAATGGCTTGGCATACCATAAGGCGCGCGCACTTGTGCGTTCCAATAACCCTCGCTGTTGTAGAGGATTTAGTTTATTTGATAAGGAGACGAGGGTGCATGATTCAGGGTGAAATGCACAAAGGTCGCTTCGGTGAGGGTGTAGTGAGTGCAGTGGAGGTCTAAGCGCAGTTACGCGGTATAAATGGTAAATTGCATTAAACGGCTTTGTTTTGCTCAACATTTATATCTTATTTACACTTATCACAAAACTACTAAAATTGTTGTTTTCTGATATTAAGCTTACATGCGTGTACTCTTGTGAATGTGTGTTTGGTTGCAAGTGAGTGCTGCTCATTTCGCTAATGCGTCGTTAATGATGTTGTGTGGATTTATTCATTTGTTGTTGTTTGCACAGCGATTCTTGGCAAACAAGCGCTCACACTTATAGCCAAGTGAGTGTGTGTGTGTGCGACGCAGAGTGTGTGTGTGTAATACCAGCGCTAAGGATTAATGGTCAAGGCACAAATTGAGTGTGGAAAATGAAACACCTGATGTGCGACGAATGAAGACACGCAGATTTAGTTGAGAATTTATTCATGTCGGTTCAAGCGGATTATAAATACTTAATTTATTTGGTTTGCAATTGTCGTAAATCTGCAAGAATTTGGTAGTCCAAGTACCTGTAAATATAGTCGGCGTACTAATTTTTAATTTCACTTAAAGTGGAGTATTTCAAATGTTAAAGGAGAGTGTAACGACTGGTAAAGTACTCAGGGTCATCCTTCGAACTTTAAGTTTGTTTCAATACACATTCTGAGTGTTGTCGTTGTTGTTGGAGTGGTTCGGTATTTCTACTGAAATAATCCTAATTAGCGACCAGCAACGTTTTAGTACCACTGTTTTTGGTTTTTTTATATATATAATATATTTTTTAAGTCAGATCCATTTTGTGAGATCCAAGTAATTAGCAGCAAATTTTTTTCTCTCGATGTCTGAGATCTCATTAATTTGCTGTACGAAAGGCTTACTGAAAGAGCGAAGTCTTGCCCTAGCTAGCCCTGGACATTCACATAAGTAGTGGAAAAGAGTCCTTCACCCTTTCCGTTTGACAACTTCTGCAGATGGGATTGAAGGGAAGGTTGAGCTGGCTGCATGATCCGCTACCTTCCAATGACCTGTAAGGGCTTAGTGATGCGTAAAATTTTTGGTCGAGAGCATCCTAATAGATAACTCGTCTTTTGGATTTTGTACGACGGCCATGCGTCTTTTGTTGTAATACATGCAGGTAATTGCATCCACCTTCTTTCGGCTAAAGCATGATAGTGTAAAGTAATGAATGCTTTCATTGTGTTTAGTGGGGTGGCGATTGCCACAGTCTCTGCTATGTTTAGTGCCGAACCTTTTCTTGCTAGACCATCCGCTATATTATTACTCCGTATGTCCCGTATGACCAGGAACCCATATCAGAGTAGATTCAAGCCAATGACTAAGCAATTCTATTTCCTCTCTACACTGTAAGACTAGTTTGAATGAAATGGAGTTGGAGTCTAAGGCCTTGATAGCTGCTTGACTGCCTGAAAAGGTCTGACACTCCATAAGTAGCACTGGAGCGCCGTTTTGATACCATTATGAGACCGCCAACAGGCAGATATCTACAGCCAACCAGAGCTGTTGATATAATGGAGAAGATTGATTGGATTTAGGTTGGCGCACTGCCCAAGGCTGGCGAAGAAAGGAGCACCCAGTGACCTTAGTAGTCTAGCTGCCAAACCCGGACATTTACAGAGAAAATGCTCTACAGTCTATTTCTCTGAAAGATCCCCACAGCTTCTGCAGTGGGGGTTAAACGGTAACCCTAGCTTTTCCCCGTGTGTGTCGATCGTTCAGTGACCGGTAAACACAGCAACGAGTTTGGAAATTGAATGGCGAGGAGACCAAAAGACTTTCTGAATCCTTTGTATATCGTATTGGGGCCAAAGGGTTTTGGAAATAGCACATGAAGAAATGGAGCTCCATCTTTTCTGCGCTTTCCTGAGAAATAATTTGTGCAGTTCCGCTTTAACATCTGTCAGGGGGATGCCGATAACCGGGTAGGAGGTCTTTGAGGCCGATTCAGTCCCCTTCCTGGAAAGCTCATCAGCAACTTCGTTTCCCTCTGTGTTCCTATGTCCCGAAGCCCTGATCAGAGAAATGTTACCTCCACCCCAAAGAGATTTTATCTTCTCCTTACAGGAGGTTACTAATTTTGTGCTGTACCATAGTGGCGTCAGAGCCTTAATCGGGGCTTGACTATCGGAGGAAATGTTAATATCTCCCTCGCTCCCGCGTTCCCTAAGTACTTTGCATGCCTGAAGGATCGCAAAGACTTCGGCTTAAAAAACACTAACAGTGTTCGGCAGTTTAACGGAGATAGATAAATTGGCTGATTTAGAGAAAACCCCTGCTCAGACTCCCGATTCAAGCTTGGAACCGTCAGTGAAGACAGACGTGCAGGCTTGGATGCAGATTATTCCCTCGATCCGATTTTGCCTATTTAGAAAGATTGCCCTAGCACGACCATCAAACCCTAGTTTGCGGATCGAAGTTCGGAGAAATACGGTGTTAACTTCCCGAAAATGCTACCTTTGAGAGATTGCCTCCAGAGGCCAATCTCCTTTAACCTGATCGCACTTTGAGCTGCGATCCAAATGAAAAGTCGATGGGAAGTAAGTGCAAAGGGACATTCAGGGCTGCACTGTGACAAGTTTTACATGCTCCGGTGATGCTAATGCAGTCCTTTGCACCCTCTCCAGCTTAGTGTTATTATTCTATGCCTTCCACCAAACTAGGCATCCATACGAGATTTACAGGAGTAGAAAACTATACCCGATTTTCAATGTGTAGCTTAGGTGGCCGGAATAAATCAAAGGACTGCATTTGGATGCTTTATATTTATTTCTGCTTTCCCAATTAATAAATAATAATTTATTCGTTTTCAGTAGTTTGTTTAATTTAAGCCTCACAAGCCTCCTTATATGACGAAGCCATTTACTGATTTTCACAAACATGTAATTTCTCCTCATTTCGTTTGTTTTATATTGGAAAGGGAACTGACGTCAGACTTGTCAAAATCGCGAAAAATACAGTAACTGTTTTGGCAAGGCGCCACCTGCTGGTATTCAGTTTGCCTTTATTTAGTATAGAGGAGAAAAAAACAGAAAAATAAAATGTGGGACACCGCAAAAACCAGTAAAAACCTAAACGTTTGCAAATTTGCCAATTGCTGTTATCCTTTCCCCATTAAACCCAGCTTTCATGGATGATCTTTGAATTTTATAACGAATAACGAAATAGTCCTTAGTGACTGCAAAATCTATATGATTTCCTAGCTCTGCTTTTATTCTATAAGTCTTGTTCTTCTTCTTCTTAATTGGCGCCATAACCGCTTACGAGATTTTGGCCAAGCTTAACAAAGCGCCCCAGTCGTTTCTTTCTCGTTCTTACCGGCGCCAATTGGACACACCAAATGCAGTCAAATCCTTCTCCACCTGATCTTTCCAACGCAGATGAAGCTTTCCCCTTCCTCTGCTACCACCAGCTGGTACCGCATACTTTCAGAGCCGGAGCGTTTGTATCCATTCCGACGACATGACCCAGCCAACGTAGCCGCTGTATCTTTATTCGCTGTGCTATGTCTATGTCGTCGTAAAGCTTAAACAGCTCATCGTTCCATCGCCTGCGATATTCGCCGCTGCCAACGTGCAAAGGTCCAAAAATCTTGCGCAGAATCTTTCTCTTAAACACTCCAAGCGTCGCTTCATCGGATGTTGTCATCGTCCAAGCCTCTGCGCCATAAGTTCGGACGGGCATGATGAGAGTCTTGTAGAGTGTTAGTTTTGTTTGTCGAGAGAGGACTTTGCTGTTCAGTTGCCTACTTAGTCCAAAGTAGCACTTGTTGGCAAGAGAGATTCTATGTTGGATTTCAAGGCTGACATTGTTATCGGTGTTAATGCTGGTTCCTAAGTATACGAAGTCTTTTACAACTTCGAAATCATAGCTGTTAACAGTGACGTGGATGCCGATACGCGAGTGCGCCGACTGTTTGTTTGATGACAGGAGGTACTTCGTTTTGTCCTCGTTCACCACCATACCAATCTTGTTGCTTACCAAATAATTTATTGCCACATATTTTTCACTTTATCCTTGCTTTCCATTTAGGAATTTCCCCATCCAGTTCGTAATTATTTTCATCGAGGGACTGACACACATCCTAATGAACATACACTAAAGTCTTAGGAGCTTCCTTTTTGTTAGCTGCGATCCTTTGCTTCAACGCGAGTTGCATACTGACATTCCTTCTAAGTAAGCAAAAATGGTTATCTCAGACAAACTTTAATAGTACTCTAAGTTCATATAGTTTTTTTTTTCGATATATGGCTAAGAGAAAACCTATTAAGTCGGATGTGAAAATATCTATACATACCATGAGAACCTTGGCGTGAACGTAAATTTTACGACCTCACTGCTCTTGCATCGCGTGAATTTTTACGTGCACTTCAGAAGAATTTTATTTTCTTTGCTTTTTTCTATTTTACTATTTTTCATACTTTATTATCTAAAGTATTTTAGTTCATTCACGTTTCAAAAAGGTGAGCAATAAATTGTTTGATGTGCTGAAGCCTCGTGGGTTATGGTGTGATGTATGGCCTCCACCGAAGTGGGGTGGCGCACATGTGGTTTCATTTATGTCTGCTGTGTTACTCTACTTGCTTGTTGTTGCTTTTGTTTTTTACTATCGCATATCTAACGTTTATATGTGCGCACATACATACACACATATTTATATATTTTACGGCAGAATAATAAAAACGAATGAACTTATAAAATTTTGTAAAAGTGTGACTGATGCGACAAAAATTGTAAATAAACGAAAGCTAGAAACTTTTGGCGCTGCGTTTACTGGCGCATGTATGTATGTACATAAAAAGTGTGTACAAGTGAGCAGTTGAGTAAAAAATAATAAATTCGGTGCCGGAGTTAAGTAGTCGTGCGGTGCGTAGCGGTGCTAAAGTATGCGTATTAACAACATAAGTGCCGCCCTTTTCGCAATTACTTAAATTAATACAAAAAAACAAAAATCGAAATGGAAAAATATGCGCTAGGTCAGAGCAGCGCAGAATGGAATTTGCTAAAATTGCAAAAAAAAACAAGCTGGAGCATAAAAGAGTGTGAAGTAAGACGGTCGCCTTATTGCCTCCGTGCTGAGTTGTCACTGCAAGCGAAACAAGAGCAAAAGCAAAAAAATTCGTCATTGTAGTAGAAAAACGGTCATTGTGTCCTGCTGAGCGCCTAAGTGTCGACTTCGATTTGTTGCATTACTCAACATGTTTTTTAAGAGTTGCGCCTTGGCTGACCGACTGCTCTGTTGTGCTGCTGTTCATACTTTCATTGCTTAGCATTTAGTGGTTGACTGTTCTTTTCTTTTTTTGCTTCTTACAAGTACTCTCGCCATTCATTACCCTGTCCGCCTTTTCTACTAGATTACAACGCACCAAGTGGCCTACACACATATACACACGCACTTGCTAATACGCATCGCTGCTTGATCACTGCCGGTTCAATGGCCGTAGAAACAATCAATCAAGCGGGACCAAAGAGACTGCAAATCGATAAATCGCATCGAACCACATGTGGTTGATTTGTGGCGTAAACATTTGTGGCACGACCACCCACTGTGCCGCCGCACATATGGCACTCCAGTGCCAGTGGCAACTGCTTGTTTGAAGAGAAAACGCACTTGCTGCTGCAAAAAGTGGTGCGCATACTTTCAAATGCGTTAAAAGCTCTTTAAACGCTCTGCTCTATTTCCCCCTAACAGCCCTGACTCAGCGCTAACATTCATTCTCATTTCTTTGCGATACGTTGAAAAGCTATTTTGACAATTGAATTGTCAACTGTCAAAAAGTGACACTGTCATGCGCCCATCCTTCGCGCTGCCATAACGCATACACACACACAGCTACACTCTATCCTAAATATTTGTAGAAACACACCCAGCTTGCTTTTTTGCCCTTACTACGCTGCTTTCTGTACTTTCCGCTACTCCTCGGTTATTTGGCATTTTCGCCATTTGCGTAACTGTAAAATTGTGCAAAGGCTATGAATGTATTTAATTCAATTTAGTTGTTGTTCCTTTCTTTCTATACGAATTTTTTTTTAATCCCCGTTTGTCGCCTTTTAATGTGTCAGAATCGATTGCTAGCCGTGTACGTTCCCTTCCTCTGCATATCCCTCGTCCTGCGGCGCGTCAGTGAAATGGTGCGGTCTTCTATGTATTTTATGCCGTTTTAATTGCAACATCTGTCGCTGTGGTTATCGCACAATGCGTGCCGCATATTTCATTGTGTTTGAGTGTTTTCATATCCATTTCAAACTCGCTTCGAAACGCAGTGACATTAGTTTTTGCAATGAGTAATAAATATTGCACGATTGCTCGCTTTATAAGTGGCTGGAATGTCAAAATATTTTTTTTTTTTTGTTTTTTCGCAGAGATGTGAAATGAGGTAGGTAGCAATTTTCAGGGTAATTAATGTGTGTATGTATGCATGCATGGATATATATATACATATATTTTTTTTGAGATAAATCAATTCGCAGAGAGGAGTTATTTGGCTACAAGAGGTTTTAGGTATGTTTGGTGTGATAAAGAATTAATCCATGTTGTTGGAGGAAGTATTTTCATTTATTAAAATGTTACAGCATATTTTGAGATTTAGATTTCTGAAAGTTTATAAAACCAAAAAATTCTTTAGAAAAATTTCAAACACGACTTGTTAACAAAATTATTCCCTTCTTTTTTTTTGGATTGGCACTTACACCATTTTTGGGTGTTTGGCCGAGCTCCTACTCCTATTTGTGGTGTGCGTCTTGTTGTTGTTAAACAAAATGGAGGGACCTACAGTTTTAAGCCGGCACCGAACGGCAGATATTGTTTATGAGGAGCTTTTTTATGGCAGAAATACACTCGGAGGTTTGCCATTACCTGCCGAGGGGCGGCTGCTATTTTTAGGTGCGCAACCAAGTTCTCGCTTTGTTTTTGATGAAAATACAACTTTATTCTGAAAAAAATGGTTAGAAGCGAATCATTGAAAGTATTACCCATCACTGGCTACTACTTTTTCCCATCTTTCTGGTAGATCTCGTATACCGTCGCGGTAAAACTGTTCATCTTTTGAGGCTATCCACGGATCAAGTCATTTTTTAATATCTTCATATGAATGGAACTGCTCATCAGCTAGACCATGTGCCATCGATCGGAACAGGTGATAATTGGACGGCGCAATATTTGGAGAATATGGCGGGTGGGGTAGTATTTCCCATTTCAGTGTTTCCAGATAGGTTTTAAGGGGCTTGGCAAGGTGAGGCCGAGCGTTGTCATGCTGTAGAATCCCTTTTTCATGAATCTCCGCGTATTGCGGCGGCTTCTCGCGCAGTGCATGGCTCAATCGCATCAATTGAAGTCGATACCAATCCTCAGTGATGGTTTCGCTTGGTTTTAACAGTTCAAAATAAATAACACCAACTTGGTCCCACCAAATACATAGCATAACCTTCGCAGCGTGAATATTCGGCCGAGGCGACGACGTAGAAGCATGACCGGGCAGTCCCCATGACTTTCTTTTCTTTGTATTGCTGAATTGAATACATTTTTCATCACCCGTTGAAGAAAACCCTTCCTTTTTGCCGCTGGATCAGTTGTTCACAGGCGAAAAAACGACGTTCAACAACGGTTGGTTTTAACTCATAAGGAACCAAGAGATTTCAACCTATTTTCTCCGAATTCCGAATGGTAGTCACGCACCAAACCCTTCGGCTCTTAAATACATACAAACATGAACGCAATACATGAACTTTCTTGCGAAGATTTAACTTTGCGCTTTCCCCTTCTGCTGCCTTTCACCAGCGTCTGTAGTTCAGTATTACATCTAACAGCTCAGGCACAGATGGGCACACTAATCAGTAAAACTTTTCGGGCACTAAAATTTAATTTGCATTACCAGTAAACTTTTACTGATTACTGAAAAAAATTGCAGTAAAATATTTTGTTTTACTGATTACTGGATACAAATTTTACTAAAAATAATTTTTTACTGACTACTGGAAAATTTTTTTTACTTAAAATACTATATTTATAACCAGGCTGCATTGGGAGATCACGACCTCCTCCATCCTCCTAATTTTTTTGATCAGATCGAGTCGAGGAGACGTTTCAATTACGTCGTGCAGTCGTTTTCCTCTTTCGTGCAGCCGTTTCAGCTTGTCTGTGTTGTCGTTTGCTGCGGTGGGAGTGACGTGCTGTTCTACTGCTGCATGAGAGCTGGTTGGCGTTTGCTGCGCTGATTGTAGCCCTCTGATACTGGGACGTGTCTTTCTTCTGAGCGCTGATGTTTGTATGCGCGATGATATTTGTCTAACAGTCAGCTATGTTGCCCTTGAGTGTAGTGTGAGCTGATCCGATTTCAGATGCGTTCAGAATCTATGCATTCTTTACAGGCGAATATCTTAGCAATATGCTTCTTCTTCTTACTGGATCCACAACTGTCCTCGTTTCGTCTATCTTTGCTTCCATCTTCTGTTCTTTTCTCGCTTGCTTCTTTTTCTTGTTTTTGTTTTAAAGGATTGCCCATTTTTAGGTCTATTGGGTCCCGTCTTCAGGTCGCTATCCTCACATGAAGTGCAGTTTGCCTAAATGTATCCATGGTTATCTATGTGGGCAGCGAGACCATGTAAAGGTTGATTCCACGCTTAATAGCCAATAGAGTTCAGATAAAAAACGGGAGCTAGTCAGGATTTCTCAACTGAGGCAGTGCCACCAACTGAATGCTGACTTATGAGCAACGCACCCGAAGGTTTGCCAAAGTTTTAATAGGACGAGGGCACTGTACCATTAGCCCGGTAGCCATTTCATCATGATGCCACTCTATCCAAGGTCTCAGAATACTACAGCAACTAGCCAGGGCGCCTTCTCACGTTAGCAGGTATCCAGTGGGTGCTGTAGTCTCAGTATCTGGAAAGTGCTTGAGCTGATCTCGGAGGCCGTGAGCTGCTTGATAAATACTTGCAAGGATCACACTAGTCATTGCAAGGTTAACGCCGGTCCGACACTTTACCTGATAGTTTACACACCCATTCCAGACATAGATTTGGACCACATTTCCCATAAAAATGATAGTAAATACTTATTTTTTACGGCAGAAATTTACCGCACAACATTTATTTGATAATTGTTGGTACTTTAAGCCCCTAAAATGAGAGTTCTTGTGGTCTTGCAAGGGATATGCTACAAAAGGCTCACTTGGCTTATATCTGCTTAGTTTATATGGAAAAAATTATCATAAATATCAATCTGGGACTTTTGAGCCCCTATAAAAATTGAATTTATGTATGTATGTATGTATGTATGTGTATATGCAAATATGTACCTTTTTACTGTCTTCAAAGAAATTTAAGAGTTTTGTCAGTAGAAGTACAAATCTATGGAAACAAAATGAAGGTTGAAAGGAGTCACCGTTGCATTGGTTGTACAATAAGTTTTGCAGTTCAATAAGAGAGGGCGTTGAAGTAGCCAAATTTTTTTGTTGTATTGGCACACTTTTCATATGGACAAATGTGGAGTTTCATTTCAATCTAACAATTGATTCTTTTTTCCAAGACATTTAGCATTGACGTGTCACAGGATTTTCTACAATGGAAAAAATCAAGTTTCGTGCGGTGATTCAATTTTTATTGTTGGAAAGTTTAAAAGTAAAGGAAATTTTTAGATGGATGCTGAAAGTGTATAAGGACGTCTCGCCATCAATTTGTACAGTAGAATGATGGGATGCGGAATTTACACGATGTCCTACAAACCTCTAAAACGACCGAAGTGAAGGGCGTCCAAAACCAGCAAAAACGCCAGAAATAGTAGAAAAAATCCTATTGGAAAATCGTCGAGTAGCTGAAAAAGATTTAGTAGAATCCTTAGACATCTCATTGAGCGGTGTAAGCAATATTTTCACTGTATTATGGGGTTTTAGAAAGCTGTGTGCGCAATGGCTGCCGTATTCGCGAGCACATTCGAATGTGACTTTCTCAGCAACATTTAGAGCGTTTTCGAAAGGAGAAAGTGAATTTCGTGCATCGATTTATCACTGCGGATGGGACTTGGGTCTACCACCATGATCGTAAATCAAAACAAGAGGCTAAAGGGTGGCGTGACCCTGGTTCTTGGGCTTCGAAACGAGTTCGAGTTCAGAAATCGGCCAAGAAGGTATTGGCACTCTTTTTTGTGATGCGAAAGGAGTTTCGTTCGTGAATTACTTGAAAACTGGTAAAATAATAAATTCTGAATACTATTTTAACCTTTTAGACCAGCTGAAGGAAAAAACTCGTAAAAAAATACCCAGTTTTACAAAAGAAAAAAAAAATATTTTTCATCACGACAATGCACTGAGTCACAAGAGAATTTTGATAATGGCTAAAAAAACATAAATTAAAGTTCGAATTGTTGTAGCATCCACCAAATTCACCAGATGTAGCCTTAAGTGACTTCCATCTGTTTCCAGACCTAAAAAAATGCATGCGTGGAAAGTGTTTTTCAATAAATGGTGAGGTCATCACAACTGTGGAAGCGTATTTTGCAGCCCTTCCAGATTCTCACTTCAGGGGTGGAATTCATAAATTGCAATCTCCTTGAAACAAGTGTATTGATGTTCAGGGCGACTATACTGAATAGTGAAGTGTATTTCAAACCATAAAATTGAGTTCTTCTTATCGAACCGGAAAACTTATTAAACAACCTAGCAGATAGTTATAAAGTTGAATCTCTCAAAACGCAACCACTTTGTGCCAGAAATAGCAAATACTTGCATTAATTTGACGGATTTAAAAAATTTCAGTTATTTAGTGCAATCATATTTTATTGATAGGGGTTTATTTTATATTCACACATTCAACTAACAGACCCGGCAATTGCTGTGCTGACGAATCGTTGGCTCATCTGCCAATGGCTGTATGTTTATATGGTTAAATTAAGCACACGACGAGTATCACCTAACAATAAAAAGCGATCTCAACCAAAACTCGCAATCTGCGCTTTATATCTTACAATTTGCGATGTTAATATATTCAGTATTTTAAATTTTAGTTTACTGTATCCGCCAACCTAAAGTCCATAGATATCTGCTTGTTGGTGGCCTCATAATGGTATTCAAATGGCCTTCGCTGCTACTTCGGGAGTACCAGAGTTGCACATCAACCCTTTCGCCTAACTGCCTTTTCTCGACAGATGAATAACAGTGTTCGCGTTAATTTTATGATAATTTTAAGACCGAAAGGCAGTGATCAAGTTAGAAAAAGCCAAGTGACTGAATGATGAACAAGTATTGCAAAAAAACAAAAAAAAAAAACAACAAATCAAATCATAAAAGTTTCTTATTTAAAAATGGCTCATTGTACTAGAAGGAATACATTTTATTGTCGGATTCAACTAATTCATGATTTAAATTAAATTAAGAAATAATATAAAAACGCATTTTAGTCATAACTTGACTATATAACCACCTAGTGATACATTTTTCCCAAAGTATTTTTTTATTTCTATTGCGAACTCATTTTTTAATTCAAATGAAACTGAAATATAAATACGGGTTATAGCAACAAATCCATTCCAGCGCTTCCTGGAGTTCAAATTTAAGCGCTACCTACCTAAACCATGTACGGACCAACCCAAACACATGCAAAATTTCATCAAAATTTACCTAGTCGTTTATGAGCAGTTAAGGGACTCCGGCTCAGACTGCAGGCTCGTACAGAAGAATTATATTAGTAGATAGGATAATTTCATAAACATATAAATATTTCATAATTCATTTAAAATAAAGGACAAATAAAATAAAAAATAAATATAAATATTTCATTAAAAAAAAAATAGTAATTGGTTCGAAGTAGCAAACACACAGCGTACAGTCAGTGCACGGAACGAAGAAGTTCGCTAGAATGCATGGCTAGTATCTGTATTTCTATGTGTATGTTTTTTAGATAGTCAGAAATGTTAATCGCTCTGAAAACCCAGCCGAAAAGATGCTTATTAGAGTACAACATTAACACTGTGAAGCGATTGTGTTTATTTGCGTTTGTTGGATAGTTGCGTTTTGGAGAGTTGCGTTTTGAGGGGTTCAGCGGTACATATTTAAAATTAATATGCAGTAGAGTTCTGCAAAAGCCTCGCTGTAAAATGGCGTAGTATAATCTTGGATCCGTAATATTTGCATGTGTCTGTATACTAATATTTTAGCTTCATGCATTTTAACATTTCTAACACGCTTTATTTCAAATACCTTAATAATACACATCTTTGTTTTACACAGGCTTCTTGAATGTGAAATTAGCAAATATTACCAGCACTTGCATACAACATAAGTATGTGTAAGTATAATACATATTTACAAAAGTTTGTCACTTAAGTCTTTTGTTACATTTTGCAAATGTGATTTGCTGCTACTAAGCGCTACTAAAAAATTAACGCGCATGTTAAGCACAAAAGCTCACGAAAACGTAAATTAAATGATCTGCTTAACCTTTTTCAGACGCATTAACACAATATTATGCATTTTTACGAACACTGTTTTGCCTGCGAAAATGTCCACAACCTGAAAAGGAGCGAAAAGCCATTTTATTGCATTGCAAAATGGTAAGAAAACTCCTCTACCTTTTTTTTGTTTTGTTTTTGATTAGCACACAAGTATAGCAACAATACAAAAAGCATAACTCTACGTGAAAGGGGAAAAAGTGTGAACAATGCGCTGGCGTCGTTTTACTGTAAGCAGTTGAGTTGTAGTGCCGGGAATATTTGCGCTTCACGGTTGGTCGAAATGAATTTACAAAACAGAAATAATAAAAAAAAAAGACGACACACAAGAACATCCAACAACAATTGGAGCAGAAACATGAGCAACACAAGCAAAGCCCATACACAGCGAGCAGTTGTGCAAATGCACAACAATACAAAACAAAGGGGTGTGGCTTTGGTCTAGCAACTCAGCACTGGGTGAACAATAACAATTTACACGTAGAAAACTAGCCAAGTGGCTGTTTTGTTTTTGCCTTGTAAGAAATGGAAAAAATAATGGTTCTATCACTCGTGTCGTGTTTTTGTTTTTGTTCGTCTATTTCTTTTTTTTTTTGTTCGCTTTTGCCGCAACCCTATCTACTCGACTTCGCCAAGACAACTCGCACCTGAACGTTATGTCCACAACACCAACAATGTCATGCAAAGCTTCGCGATTGGTTAACTTTTGGTGCAGTAAAATCAACAACACTAGCATGTTTGCTTTATTTCCCCAAGAGAGTAGAAACAAAAAAATGTGCAACAACAACGTAATGAATGGAAACTTGTTGCCGTGGAGAAATGAGCAACTTTGCCTAAGCGAGAGGTTATTATGCGCAGTCGAATCGGAGGGAGTAGTAACATTTCATTTGATATTCACGTCGTAGAAGAGGAAGCAACAGAAACGCAGCTGTCACATTTCCAGTGCAAGGCGACTTGTACACAATGTTGAGCAGTTGCTAACGTGTGCTCTGTCCACGTCAACGAGTAGTAAACAGATGCATTTACTCGCTATATGTTGGAGAGATAGTGAAGAGCTAAAAGTGGTGGCTGCAAAATGGGCGGCCGTTCGCTGCTTAACGCACTCGCTAGAAATTGAGCATACACCTGAGTTCGTAAATTTCACAGAGAGCTAATGGCGAGAGACTTATAAGAATACAAATTCAATGTTATTACTTATCTCTTTCACACCTATGCACGAGTGGCCGCCACAAAATGGGGGGAATTTCTTGGCGCTTCTCCATCACTTGGCGCTCTTGACTGTACGCAGCAACTGCAACAATAACAACTCAGCCAACAACTGTAAACAGCAGTGAAGCAGTCAATTCTTGTTGGACTCATTTGCTTGATTGCGTGGTGGTGGTGGCGACAGCTTTGGCGCTCGAGCGGAGCGGCATATCCAACCAGTTCGTGTTCGAGCGTGAGTGGCGTTGCACAGTGTGAACGGATTTCGTGGTGAGCTCGCGTGAGCTAAAGAACAAATCGAAGAAGCTTTCCAATATTTGTTTTTGCGGCAGCATTGAATTTGACGATTGCTTCGTTTCGTCGTAAATTGCAATCTCACTGACTTTTGCTGCTGTTGCCGCGTTTCGCATTCGGCATTGTGTTCTATCGGCGTCTATGACATCCTACATGTCCGTTTGACTTAATATCAGTTGCAGTGACGTGTTGCTGCAAAGGAATTTCAGATTCACATGCGCTTGTCTGTATGCGCAGCAGTTGCTTCTGGTGTCCGCCACATTTTGACAGTGGATACTGGCGACGGCGGCAGTGCGCTAACCCAAATAAAAGTGGAAAGGAAGAAAGCGGGTACACCCGAACCGCTGTTGGTAAACTTAAAAACTACGGAAAAACTTTGTTTACAAATCAATGAAAATGCGCTGCAATAACGGAAATATTTGTAGATCAATTAAAATGAACGAAAGTTGTTAGTGCGAAATAAAACTGCTAGTAATACTCGTTGCTTAGTGAACTAATTTTGAACAATCGAATATGGAAAACTGTGAAATTGACTGAAGCGGTACGGAATAAAATAATATAAATGTGTAAAAATTTGTGAAATATTGAAAGCGTTCTGACTGTAAAAATATGCAATAACTTTCATTGACATACAAATCTCGACTTACTGATTTCTTTATACACAAAAAAAAAAAAACTAAAATAAAAATAAAAATATATATTAAGAAACTATTCGTGCAATAAGAACTTTGTGCAATAAAAAGCTTGAAAAACGAATACCAAAACAAGTTGAAGTGTTGAAAGACTTGCAAAAATGGCAGCATATGCACAATTTGGATACGGTGGCTACCCTTCAGCATCGCAGGTTAGTTATGAAAAAATTTCAGCAGCAGGACTTACTATCCGATATAGTCAGCCGCAGTCGAACTTGCATATAGTGAGTTTATGTAGTATTTTTTTGGCGAAAAAATTATGTTTCAAATGCCTGCTACGACACATTCCACACGACCAAATTTTTAATATTATATAAACTAGCGGCTTATTTTCAATTTAAATTATCGTAATAAATCGAACGGAACAGAAATTTTCGTTGGAACGGAAAATTCCTAATCCTACAATGACTTTTTTAGCGCCAAAAAAATTTTTGAAAATTAGTTATATCGCGCATAAAACCATGTGGCTGTTAATGTTTCAATCATTTTGTTATGAAAAATTTATTATTTAGACTATTTATTGACTATTATTGAAAATCAAATTTACACCAAAGTAAAAACTAAGAGCCATTTTTCGAAAATGGGTTTGCACGAGACCGATTTTCATTGCTTTCCAAATTTTGTTTTTTAGAATTACTTCGATTTTATTGTTATAAATACAGACATTAACCAAAAATTTAGTATGATCTCCTTGCAGTTATAGTAGAATTTATGAATTTTTCATTTAAATGCTGAATAAAAAACTTCAAAGTAGTGCTCACTTTTGTAGACTTTCCATTTTCGTAGTTTTTTATAATATGAAATATGTTGTCAGGTATGTATTATACCTAGAAACTTTATGAATTTTTTTTTTTTTTAATTTCCCTTTATCCCCGGCGGTTTTAATGACATATCATTCACTTAGGACCGAAATCTGCTTCATACTTTCAATATCTGTGCCACTGTGAGTTGAGTGATCATCATTTTTTTCTGCTTCTTGTCATTTGTCTAGTTACAAAATCCTTTAGGATCTAAATCTAAAGTTTAGAGACACTTAGTTTCAACAGAATTGATGTGAAACAGTAAAACGCCCAACGCAAATTTACTGAGTGAGTCCTCAAAGTGGATCAAATTAGATTAGCGCCGGCATATTTTACGAGCAGCCAGGGAATTTCCTTTGAATGATTACTGACAGGAATATATTCGTACTTGAATATTCTTGAATACATACCTACATATAGAGTTGGGAGTTTGCTTACCTAGTTTATGCGGACATATCTTTGATGAACAAGAGACTTGTTGCTGTGCACTAATCCAATACTTTGACACATTGACACATTTTTGTTTTCTTCAAAACCTCATCAGGTCAAGCATAACATATTTTTCTATGAATGACTGAACTCAAACCTCTTTGGAAACCACAGCAGTTTTTCCAGCTCCAGATATCTACAGAAATATTCTATCTTTCATTTATTTTCTCTCGAATGGCGAAGTGTTGCGAAGTAACTTTCCTTATTTCATACACAAATCATAATTATTTATCGTTTATGCCAATTTGCCAGATTTCTAAATGGCTGCAAACAGCGGTCAGCCTAAAGGCTGGTATTTCTTAAAATCAAAAAATTTTCCAATTTAAAAATGCATGAAAAATATACGCGAATGTAGCAGGAAAGAGTTAATGCATAAAATTAGACTTTTCCATAGAACCTTTTTGCTGGTTCTATCCGCGAATAACAATTTTTATATTTCATTGTTAGCTGAAGTTAATAGCAGCTGCATATGAAGAAATTGGAAAGCAAAGTTGCAGCATTGCAAAAAAAAAGGGAAAGGGAAAAATAGAAGAGGAGCGTGGAAGTACTCAGCCTTTTCTCCATGCTTCTCTGACAAATCTGTAATCCAACATTTAACGACGTCAATTTATCATTTTGCTGAATATTATCCAGCGCTTTTTAATCAGTATGACAAGTTGCACTCCTCTTTATCGGAAATTTTCATAGGCGAGAAGAAGAAAATGTTGGAACTTTTTTATACAAATAATACAGGTCTAAAAACACGATTCGTCGAAGACAGGATTTTTTAAATTTTGTAATAATATGCAACCGCCGTAGCAGAATGAGTTGTGCGTGACTACCATTCGGGAGTGCGGCGGTTCGAATCTCCGTGCATGAAACAGCAAAATTATAGAAAAAGTTGTTTCTTATAGTACTCTCACCGCGGCAGGCAATGGCAACCCTCCGAGTGTATTCTTGCCATGCAAAAGCTTCTCATGAAAAATCATTTGCCGTTCGGAGTTGGCTGTAGGTTCCTTCAATTGTGGAAAAACATCAACACCTCAAATAAGAGGAGGAGCTCTGCGAATATATTTAACAGAAGTGTACGCGCCAATTATTTTTTTTTAATAATATAAACAAAAAATATGCCACTCGCAGTACTACAGCTTTGAAGATTAGTTGAAATAATCAGTTCGGAAGACAAGTTAGAAATCGATTTAGAGAAAAATAAGTGAGATGTGCTTTGAAAAATTAGACTCAGAGAAGTAACCTAAGCCTACTAAGCTATACTCTCATCCCATACTAATTATCAACATGCGAGAAACATCAAATCTTAGAAAAATCGATTGCTTCTCGGCAGGCTACGTCTGTCTTTCCCCTTATAAAAAATCATTTGCCATTTGGAGGCGGCGTCAAACTGTAGCTCGCTCAATTGTGGAAAAACATCAAAAGGCACAAAGTAAACTGAAGCAGGAGCTCGACCCAAAAGGCTTTAAGCGCTGATTATATAGACATTTAAATGGTAATAGTTGTACGAGTTAGGCTAAGGCCTTTATGCACTGCGACTAGATTGATCTATTGTGTGCCCCTAATTACTTAATTATAATTATTTAGTATACCGAGGCATCCAACCAGCTCCTTAGAAGTGAGCAATTGTAGGTCTTCCTCCTCTAGTAGGTACGAGCCCAGGATTCTGTGTCTCCTGTGGCACAAGGCCTCAAAATTGGTGATTAAGTGCTCCCATACTCCTCTCCTCTGGTAGCGGCAGGCTAATCGCCTACTCTGCCAGAAATCAAAATAGATTAACGAAACCAACACTGGACTGAGTCTTGTCGAGGCCCTATGCTCCCGAGAGGAGTGAACAAGAAAAAAAAAAAATACTCCTCTTCATCACAGCAGAACCTGCATGATCATGTACTAGGCAACCCTATTGGGTTAAAGTGTTTCTTACGGGCAAAGTGACCGACCTGTAAGTGATTCACAGAGTAAACTGAGCTCCTTTTTATCAAGAGCTAGAGCAGATTTTGCTCTGTTGGCATTGAAGTTCAAAAACTTTTTGGAGTGATTAAGGCCGCTTGTGCCGTTCCAGTGTTCCCTGATTTTTGTTTGGACCCATCTTTTGGTTTCCTGTTTAATATTATTTTTGTTAAAGCCGAAAAATGGGGTTGATCCAACAAAATATTGCACCCTTCTGCCCCTTTTTTGGCATAAAAGTCCATCTTCTCGTTTTCGTCTTCATGTCCCCCATGTCCTGGTACCCAAATCAGTGATACCTGATTATGAGTGGCCAGTGTGTTGAGTGCATTGTTACATTCTATTAGGACTTTTGATTTAAATGTGAAACTATTCAAGGCTTTGAGCACCGATTGGCTGTCCGAAAGTATTTTAATTTTTACTTTCTCAAACCCTCTCTTGGATATATGATTTCCACTGTTTCCATTATGGCGAAGAGCTCCGCATGGAAAATAGTAGTATCTGTGCTTCGTGTTAGGGATTTGTGTGCTCCAGGCCCCAATATTGCTGGTCCTACTCCTTGGCGCGTTTTGGAACCATCTGAATACCGTTTTTATGAGTTATATAAATAATTATAAAATGTAAGTAAAAATTTGAATTCTTTCAGGTTTAACTATTTTAATTTAAAAAACGTATTCCATTAAAAATTATATGTGAAAAATTACATAATTCAAATGTCACCCATCATCACGCGTATAGGCTGTCATACGAGAATCAAAATTTTCAAGGACTCACTCACACATTTTCGCGTTCAGTTTAGTAATTTCGATCCGAATGTAGTGTTTCAATTTTGAAACTATTATTGGCTCATTCGCATAGACTGTACATTTCAAAAAATCCGTTACGAAATAGTCTTTCCTCTTCTTTCGTAGCGTTAAAACGCGGGGTGCGTCAAAGTTTCCTTCCAAGTGGTCTATCTTGAGCTGTTGCTTCGTAGTTACGTATTCCCAACTTCTTCAGATTGTGTTCCACTGCGTCTATCCAACGTTTCCCCCGTCTGCCTTTGGTCTTCCCGCCCATTAGCTTAGTCAAGGCTTTCTTCACGGTACAGTCAGCGCGCATGCGGGTCACATGACCTGGCCATCTTATGCGCACAACTGTCTCGTTCTGCGTTTGATCGTTCTGTTCAGAGTTCAATCGAATTCTGCAGGTACCATCATCTATTCTCATTGGGACAAAGATCTTTCTTAAATTTTTTCTTTCCATGGTAACAATCTGCGCGCAGTTATCAACCTTAAAAGTCCAACCATACGTTAGGATTGGTGGAATAAGGGTCTTGTACATATTCAACTTTGTAGTTTTAGACAAAAGTCGGGACTTGAACAAGTTAAGGTGGGCGTAATACGCTTTGTTGGCGGCGTTGATGCAATCCCTGACTGCGGAAGTTGAGTCACCGCTACATGCGGACATAACATTAAATGCTGCACTGTTTCAAAAGTGGCTGCCACATGGAAATTTTGCATCTACGCAGGGCATCTCGATTTCCACAGATATTTGGTTTTGCCCTCGTTTACAAAAAGGCCAATAACGTTCGAAATTTTTTTTAATTTTTAGTTAAATTTCTTTTAAATCACTCCTATTTCTTGAGAGAATAGCGATGCCATCTGCGTAAGCACATATTAAATAGTCTAGTGGAGTTATATCGCATGATCTAGATCGCAATAATGTAAATTTTTCCCGTACTGTGTGATTTCTGGCTCCATCCTGTTGAAAATAAAGATCCTCTGCGTCTATTAGTTCAAGTTCAGGCCACAAAAAATCTTCAACCAGCTGTCTATTGCGATGTATATTGACGGTAACAGCTTTTTCATTTTCATGTTCCAAGAAAAATGGCGTCAAAAACCACACCAAGTACATTTTAGTGGATGTAATAATTTTTCTGAAATTACTCGCGGGTTTTCTGCGGCCCAGATGCCTCAATTTTGTTTGCTGTCAAATGCATCCAGTGAGAAATTAGCTTCATCATTAAGGATGAATTTTGCGTTACGTTATTTTTAAATAATCGATCATTTCCATAATAAGTTTCTATAACTTTTGAGCGTAGCTGTATCCTGTAAAATTGTACATCTGCCTACGTGACAAATATCAAGAGACATAAAAAGATGACATTAAAAAAGTTACCGTCTAAGAACTATTCACTACTGACTAGACTAGGCGTCACTTTTGAAAAATGCTTTATTATGATTTAAAAAATGTAATACAGCCACGCAAGATATAAAAATATGTAGCTAAAAATTTCATTTAATATGCTGTCAATTTCGAAAATTAATATTGCGCACTTTAATGAAATTTCTTCTCGATACCCGTCGGCACATCATAAAACACAGAAACAAAAAAAACAAAAAACCAAAAAAAAACCTGGCGCAAATACGATGTACAAATGCCAATATACCTGCTTATCTTTTTCACGATTTTTTTGCCATTAAAATTTAAAAAACCGATATTTCAACTTTTTGTGTTTATTACTACTTATATTGAGCACACAAAAAATTTTTTTATTTAATCTTTATTTTATCTTCAAAACATACAAAAAGTCTAATTAAATTACCACCCTGTGGTCTAGCGCACGAAAATTTCACCTATTTTCACGATTATTTTTTTTGCCATTAAAAATTAAAAAAAAAAACGATATCTCAACTTTTCGTGTTTTTTACTACATCTATTGAGCGTATAAGATTTTTTTTTTATTTTAAAAACAAAATTTATTATTATAAAAATGCCGATGAAGATGACCCTCTCGAAAAATCGGACCCGGACGGAGTAGGTGATTTGAGACTTCTACCCATCTGAAACTCAAAATTTACGCAGATTCTTAAACAGAAAGAGTGCAGTTATGGTCGGAACTAGAACAAATCGAAGAAAATGAAAATTGGCAAAAATGTAAAAAATTAAAAATTGACAAAAAAAGTTCGTAAAATCTACTCTTTTTTCACTAGTTTTTTAGTGTAAAAAATAGGAAATTATTTAAGGGCGAACGCCACTGTGGGGAGGGTAAAAAAATAGTCGATTTTTGGGAATTTGTTTTTGTAAGTAGGAGTAATTATTCGAGGATCGGTGAAAAGGCAATTTATTATATATGTATTAGAATATGTTGATGTAAATTTTTATTAAAAAATATTGAAAATTGACAAATTTATGTAAATAAACGTAACGAGTTAAAAAAAATGACGTCATCTGGTGGCAGCGATACAGCAATGAATAATCAATAATAATTTTATTAATCTACACAATAGTGGCTATCATTGTATGTAGCGTTTTTTTTGTTTTTTACAAAATGGTAGTGATTTGAATTTCGATGTGTGTTTTTCACCATTTTTTTGATTTTCAACAAGCCCAAAAAAATAGTTATTTTCAAAATTTTGAAAATCGGCTACGTACAACGAAAGCCAATGCGATAATAAAAAATTTGAAAAAAAGAAAATGAAAATCGGTTCATTAGTCTTCGCGAAATCGTTGCCACCGTATCAAAAAAAGTCGATTCGAGAAAAACGCGTTTGAAATAATGCATCGTATCGTAAGCGCTACGGGGCCGAACCAACGGGTGCTCACTTAAGTGCACATAGAATCGGGAATAAAACGAAATTCGCCTTAAAATTATTACCACATTTTCTTGAGTAGTTATACTAACAATTTATGCAAAAAAAATCGATTTTTTTTAATTTTCACAGTGGCGTTCCCCTTAAATAAAATTATGATTCTAGTGCCGACGATAGCCATATATATTTTGAACAACATATTCAAACTTCAACTGATTCGGTAGAATATTTTTTTTCATTCCCGCCGTTTCGAAAAAAGTCGGTTCAAGATAAATGAGCTAAAAGTTTGAGGTACAGGAGCGCGCGGACCGCTCTTTACCTGGTTAACGGGCTGTAGAAGCTTTAATATTGAGCATTTCCCTATAAAAATTTCACAGCATATTACGAAGATACGCCGATAAATACATTTTTTTATAAAAAATTCAAAGCCGAAATTTTGTTCCAAAATCGATTTTATTTTTTGAGAAACCGCTATTTCATCAAAAAAATGTATTTGCTTATTCCTTCGATTAATTACTAGATTCAACATTGCTTTAATGAAATCTGTTTGGTTTTTTAATTTCAAAGGATCCTGTACAGAGATTTAGAGGTCACGGCAAAACGTCTTTTTTGAGAGGAGCTCCTGGAGATCAGCTGTAGCTCCTTTCTAAATAAATATTTTTGCTAATACTTAGTCTTAAAATACAGTTTAAAGATAACATAATTTCTACACATAAAGATCAATAAATTTAAAAGTTTTCTCAGAAAAAATTCTGAAAAATTAGCTGTATATAACCCCCTAAGAAACACCCAAAAAACACTAAATGAGGCGAGGGCGGCTTTTTTCTCGATTTCGCGTCTTTATGCTGGCCTCTAAATGGATAGGCTTATAGTTGTATGCAGCCGTCTAATAGTATTTGCTTTTTATGAAAGGCGCTTTTCCTGGTAAACAGAATTTTTTTTTATTATTATTATTGTTCATGGTGGGCATCGAACGCCCGACCAACTGAATGGTTTTCATTTACCAATCTGCTTAGCTATGGTGGTTGGTATACTACTAAATATTAAGCAACTAAAATTCAGTGCTGCCAAGTTTTGCATTTCAAAATGCAACAAAACTTGGAAAAATCTCACTGTTTTTAGTTGTAAGGCGTTTTTCAATAGGGGCGCTTCAACTTTTTTCCGATAGGGAGGGCGAACGACGCAATATTTTTTATTTTTCGCTTGTCATTTGTAAACGTCATTAGTATACATTTCATCATGGAACGTTACACACTTGAGCAACGATTGCAAATCGTGCAAATTTTTTATGAAAATAATCATTCTGTTGCTGCTACTTTAAGAGCATTACGGCCATTTTACGGTTCTTCAGTGATGAAGCTCATTTTTGGCTCAATGGCTTTGTCAACAAGCAAAATATGCGTTACTGGGCAGAGAGCAATCCACACGTGATTCATGAGGCACCGTTGCATCCCGAAAAAATCACTGTTTGGTGCGGTTTAGATGCCGGCGGCGTAATTGGCCCATATTTTTTCGTTGACGAGAACGATCGCCACGTTACTGTGAATGGAAATCGATACCGCGACATGATAAACGATTATTTTTGGCCACAATTGAATGGTATGTACTTAGACGACATGTGGTTACAACAGGACGGGGCCACAAGCCACACAGCACACGCTACAATTGATTTGTTGAAGAGTAAGTTCGATGAGCGCATTATTTTCAGAAATGGACCGGTCGAATGGCCGCCGCGCTCGTGCGATTTGACGCCTCTAGACTATTTTCTTTGGGGTTATGTGAAGTCATTGGTCTACAGTAACAAGCCGGCGACGATTTGTGAGCTCAGAGTCAATATTGAACGCGAAATTGTTGGAATTTCGGCCGATTTATGCAAAAGAGTGGTCGAAAATTGGGTTCAACGATTGGACTTCGTAAAACGTGCACGTGCACATGCAAAAGAAATCGAATTTCATACTTAAATGTATATGTTCAAACTCGATAATAAAAAAAAATTAGTTAAAAAAGTCAAACCGTTTGTGTTTTATTCAAAAAAGTTCAAAAGTTGAAGCGCTTTTACTGAAAAACGCTTTATATAATTGGTGTTTATACCCTTTTCGGGTGTTTGGTCGAGCTCCTCCTCCAGCTATTCGTGGCGTGCGTCTACAGCTTTAAGCTGACTCCGAACGGCACATAGTTTTTGTGAGGAGCTTTTGCAATCGGAGATTCGAACTACGTACTCCCGAATGGTAGTCATGCACCAACCTATTCGGCTACTCATTAAAATTAGCCATTTAAAATGTGCCCATTATAACACAAATTATTTTCAAAATCTATTTTCCACTAATTTTCCACTTGTGACCATAAATTTGAATTTTCATAGTCAATAAACGTGTTTACTATGATATGACAACTTTATTGCATCAACAACAATTTTCGCTTTTTAATCCATTTTTTATGTGGAGGAGTTCATTTACTGAAAAATGTGATAAATGGTACGGATTTTTGCTTTTAGAAGTATTCTTTCCGCTAAAAAAGAGCTCAGATTTTACATTTGACAACGGCAATGACAAAACCGAATTATAAAATTTGTTACATTTTCAAATTGATTCAGACCGGTCGAGCCTTTATACATCTTAACTTCAACCCAATTAGGTGATACAAATTTGTAGATTCACATTTTTAAATATTTAAAATTATTTAATGTTTCTAATTATTTAAATGATATATTCGTTGATTGCATTTGAGTTCAGAACAAAATCACAAAAAAAATGGCATTTAGCACTAAATAATTTTTTCGGTGTTTTAATTTTCAAAAGCACTAAATCTCGTGCTCAAAGCACCAACTACAGAGGGTGGCCAAATTATTATACTCAAACAAAATTTTCTGTATTTTTATTCGGTTTCTTAGCGTCCAATTTTTTCTTAATATTAATTAAAATTACATAGAAATTGAATTTGCCACATATATTTAGTTTGTATTTTTTATTAGTCATTAAGCTCCAAAATGTTTGCGCTTGTTTGATATAGTAATACGTACAACTGCACCTACACATGCCAATTCAAATGTTAAGCATACATACATTCATACGTATACTATGTAGCCCATTTTCTCGTAGTGCTCGCGCTGATGATTCAATACTCAAATATGCACAAAAATTAGGTGATCAGCTGATACTCAATTGAGCTAATTTCAAAGCATTTGCCAAACTGTCTCAAAGATCAAAAGAATGTACGAATTAAAATTTTACTTGTAAACCTAGTGAGTAGATTTGTTAACAATGTTAAATAACAGCGGATTTGTATACAGTGATTAGTAAATTCTCTTGAAGCATTTGATGTGAAAAAAAGTGTTTAGGATGAGTAAATCAAGTGCTGATACATCTACGCGCAATGAATACAGGAATTGGTGAGATGCAGCTTACAGTTATAATTAGCGTGCAAGTATGATACATATGTATGTATATACTTAGGATACTCATATTAGCGGTATTTGTTGTTCTCGCGATATACCGAACGTAATATGACTCTCAAAAATGAATGCAATCATTTGTATTTGGGTCTTCTAAGCTTGACTCAAACCAGTAGTGCACACAGCATACATGCACAGCCCGCTCGGCTTTCACGTACAGATCGGGTGTGCGAAGCTAACGAATGCTTGCGACGCTGGCAGCGAAGTAAATTTGCCTTCATACATCATAGGCAGCAGCGGACTATACCACTTTTGTGTTAAATTGCATTTCTACCACATCTACTGCCATAAACTAAAAATCTTACACATTTTCAAATTTTCAATAATTAGTACCGTAGAAAAAACAATGATTGTTTAGATAAAAATAGGTGAATAAATAAATAAGCAAATAAATAAACTGAACAAATTGGATATTTTTACACCTTTTGTGGTTAAGATATAAAGCCTGACGGATGCCTTGCTATGAAAATTTATTCTTTTTTCTATTTATACTTTTTTTTTATAAAATAAGTGTCAATGTTTCTTGACATAGGTACCAATGAAATATGGGTTTGTTTTTCCTTTACATTAGTAGTAGTATTTAAGTATTAGACTTTTAATAACCTAATAAAAAAGTGTTAAGCTTAAAAATTGTGCATTTAAAAACTTATACAAGGCGGGTTCAATAAGTACCCATGTTAGAAATGAAGACACCATTTTTTCCAAAAAAAAAAAATTTTTTATTTTTCAACATAGTCTCCTTTAAAAAATAGCCACTTCTCCCAACCCTCCGGCCATTTTTAACCTCCACAAAAAATAAAATTCGTCGAACTCTCCAAAACACGTCTCTGTCTCGGCAAGGACTCGTTTGAACTAAATTTTTTTCCCGCGAGCCATTTCTCCATGTTAGGGAACAAGAAAAAGTCGCAGGGTGTCAAATCGGGTGAATACGGGGTGTGGCCTGATGAATGTGCTGGTGTATTATCGTGAAAGGTGAAACAACACCTCCTTTTTCGCCAAATGCGACCGTGCCTCCCTCAATTTGTTATGAAAGTGGTCACATAACTCACTGTAGTATTGTCCAATAATCGTTTTTCCTTTTTCTAAAAAATACGTGATGATGACACCGTTCGCATTCCAAAAACCCGTCGCCATAACCTTTCCGACCGATGGGACTGTCTTTGCCTTCTTTCGAGCAAATTCACCGCGCAAAATCCATTGTTTTGATTGTTGCTTAGTTTCTGGTGTGTAAAGATGAATCCGGGTTTCATCAACGATTACAACTCGACGCAAAAATATTTTCCGATCTCGCTTAAATTGCTCCAAACCCTGCTTGGGAGTTAAAAGCCACACCCGCTTGCTGCCCACCGCAATAAGCGGCACCCATCGGGCCGATAATTTTTTCATCGCCATCTTATCGGTAACCACGTCTGTCGGGCGTCCTGGTCGCTCCTTATCAAAAACGGATGTGTGCCCACGTCTAATTGTGGTAATAGACGGTGAAGCGTCGCCATAGACAGCATCTTACTTTGTTTTTATCTCCTAGCATTTTTTTTCGTCCAAAAACAAAAAGCGAATTACCGAACAATACTGTCTTTCATTCCGTGCGACAAAAATGACTTTTTTTATTTATCCCGGGAAAATTTAATGTGCACTTGAAATTATAACCATAACAGCTCAGTTACTTCAAGATGCTTAATTTTATTTAGAAGGCGTTTTGATCGGATAACTCGTTGTTCTCGCGTTTGCTCTTCTGCGCATAACGTATGATTTATACCAGAGATTTTCATGGCCAAACCGACGGATAAGTTCCTCAGGAACATTAAGCTGCCTCGCAAGAGCTCTCACTGACTTTGAAGGGTTCTCAACGACTCAAGGGTCAATGATCGCCTGCACTTTTTGAATAAATTCTACAGATCGGATAGTTTCAGAACGTTTCTCTTGGTTTTTGCATTCTCCAACAGTTTCTGCATCGGTGCCTGATGCTTCCAATTCACGGCGAACCTTATGCACGCTCTTAAGAAAATTACAGATTTCTAAATCGGTGTGATTTACACATTTAGCGTCAATGACTGCATGCCTCTTCGTTTCTTGAGTTAAGTTGTGGTCCTCGATGTCTTGTCTGATGAAGGGGAAATAATGATTTCGGGAAGTTATAGCCACATACATGCATGCCAATCTGAGATAAGTTTGAAAAAAACATTTTTTAGTTTTTGAAAAAAAAACCCTTTTTAGTTTTTGAAAAAAAAAATTTTTTTTTTTAAACTCATTTTATTTAGAAAAACTCTATTTTTGTGCGCATTTTAAATCGATTCAGCTCGCGTTAATCTTTTTTATATTTTTGTAAATTTTCCGAAGTAATATAGCAGAAGCCGAAAATGTATAAAAACAGTACCGTTTGCTTCTTGTATGGAGCGAGCGATACACTCATACATACATACAATGCACATACTAATATTACATATGCACACATGCAAGCGTTAAAAATGAAAAATCGAAATCTCACTGTACAAATTAATTTTTAAAATTTACATTAAGCTACAGGCCAATAAAAATGTCAAAACTTTATTTCGCCTTCCACGCCTTTTCGGGCTGCCACAAAATGAATTACAATAAAAAATTAATCAAATCTAATGCTTGTACCTTACGATTGGAAATAATGCCAACTATCTAATTAAAATACAAAAAAACTGGCGCTTATTAAATATTAAAATTAATTTTTTCAAGTCATTAAGCGGTTTTCCATTGTTTTTCGAGAGTTACAAATGCATGAAAAAACGCCCATAAATGACTCATTTATTTGAATTTGGGTGAAAAAAAAACAAAATAAAAAAAAAGTGTTGCTGAGCATCAGTAAGTGAGAAAGACTACGAAAACACGCGCACGTTTTTCCATACGTATTTATATGCATGTGATTGTGTGTGCCTCTGTGTGTGTGACACAGAATCATTTATCAAGTTTTAATTAATGAACTGACGTGCTTATGACAGCACTCTTTGCCACAAAGTACATATCTAAGGGCATACAAGTGCTTATACGCTTGCACATAATTACATACAAACAGATATATGTATGTACATATGTACGCTTAGCCTCTACTATTCCTATTCGGAAGTTTACTACCTTTTTTGTATGCACTCTGTATATCCTACATAAATAATTAAATCTAAAAAAACAAGAAAAATGCCAACAAACAGTTAAGCGAAAATAAAAAAAGCAAAATAAAAAAATACTAGATTTGTATGTGAAAAAATTTAATTGCCTTGTCACAATTGTGTGGGAATTGGTCAGCTCCGAGCCAAACAATTTGTTGCCACTAAGTGTCTTCAACTTCAATATGCGAGCAGTGCAAGCGCTTTAGGTCTGTTTAAGGATTTGCAGTGCTTGCGCACATACACTTGTCTACACTTACATACATACCAATGTATTTGTTCAGCTATGTGCTGGCATCAACCATTTTGTCTGCTCCGCCCGTTCCTTGACCTTGTTTGGAACGCTCTCACACACTATGCGGCGCGTAGTTGGTCATTGCAGCATCGCGACATTTATGAGCGTTATGACAAGTCATCAAGATAGGCGCAGAACCTATCCTTTTAGGGAAACGTCTAGCACCGCCGGACGGACACAAACATCCTTACCAACAACATAACAACTCATATCCTCATTTATTGCTGTGCGCATAAATATTAATAATTCATGATGTTGGTTGTTATTTATTCGTAAGGGACCAAGCAACTGTAAAGTAGTTGTTTACTCCCACAGCTCTTCGGCTTCGGCTTCGGTGTCCATTTGCTTGGCTATCGAAGATCGGCGATCGCAAATTAGATGCGTTGCGACATTACAGCTGTGGCTCCAGCAAGTGCGCTTATTTGTAGCAGCTTGCAGTTGGCGTGCAATGCATCTATTTGGTCATATGCGCGTTGCTCACCCGCAACGGTGCGATAAGATCAAACTTGCAGCTCTCAACTTCCCTCTGACTGGCAAGATCGGAAAGATCGGCTTCCGTGCGCTGAGTCCATAGTAGGCAAAGAGCGTGTACAATGTATGCGATCGGCGACGATCTACTCTAACTAGTCGTATAGGTTTGTATCGTTGGTAATCGTAGCGCCCATCTGAGGCGCTTCACGATCGCCGCTCATTTCAATGCGTGGAAGCCGTACAAAAACCCATTCACAACTTGGTGTTACTTATGCTTTTTTGAGTACTCTTGCAGCAACTGCAACGAGATGTTGTAGCATTGGTTGGCTGATGTCGTAGAAAGTGCAGTGGCAGCAAGCGCCATGATCGCTCAGCACCAAACATTTGCTGCGCTGAAATAAGCAAGTCCACGCATATTTCAGTAGCGCAGTTTTTGCTGCGTAGTTTTATTTACCTTTGCAGGAGCATGCAACTAAATCAAAGATCGCTGAGAAATTCTGTGGTTCGTTCACTAACACAGCCTGCAAATTTTTCTAAACTGATTCGAAGGCACATCGATGGGCGTCTGCCAACTGGCCAACTCCTTACTGTTAGTCTTCGGTTGGTTAGCAATGCAGGATCAGCATCTTTGCGCCTGTGTAAATGTCTGTTTATTCGTATATTCACGTTTCGTTTTTCAATTCAACAAATCATCCAACTAGGTGTTTATGACATTTGCGGCTCACAGCGGTGTCGGTGTGCGTTTCTCTGTAGTGCTCGCCTCCTTCTTCGTACTCGCACTACCACCTTATCGATCTGTCACTTTACGGTTATGAATTTTATGATTTATGATCGTGAGTATCAGGTTTTATTGGTTTTTGCTCGACGACATTAAAGTGCGGCTGCGTTAAGTGACTGCAGTTGGCTTCTGATCGATTTTTGTTTTTTGTCTTCGTTCATTCGGCTGTGTGGTACTCGTCTTGTGGAATTGAACTCCTTTTTGTTTGATGGGCGTTTTTTGTGAGTTTTAATTTAATTGATTTTTGATTAGTGATCGTCAAGATCAGTCGTTTGTGAACTCGATGAAATGATAAAGGAGACTGGCCTTCTTTAATTCGATTTAATAAAATGAAAAAAAAAAAAATTAAATAAATAAAAGGAAAAGATTATTCGAATTGGTTTGAGAATAAGCAAAAAGTTTGTAAATCCATTAACAGATTAACAATAATGATTTATTTTTAATTTCAAAGAAGCTAAATAAAAAGTCTGTGCTTTAAGTGGAAAAAAAATTTATATGAAAGAAAAATTATCAAAATATTCTAGGGTATTTAATAAATATTTTAGTACTAAGCAGCTTTTTTTTGAAATTTTATTTTAGTATAGTAGTACGTTTTAGTAAGAGTTCTGGCGTTGACCATGAACATAATCGACGATAATTATTAAATATATACTTATTTTTTTGTAAAGAACTTTGTTGTTGTTGAATAGCTTCAAATTGCATTTCGCTTTTAAAGAATGCCCCAATTTTAAAAAAAAGTGTAGTTGTTTGTGAACTAATCGAATAAATCAGGGGAAATATTAAAGCTTCATACTTCAGGCGGCCGCCGTAGCCGAAGGGTTTGGTGCGTGACTCCATTCGAAAGTGCGTAAGTTCGAAACTCCGTGCATGAAACACCAAAATGATAGAAAAAGTTATTTTCGAATAGCGGCCGCCCCTCGGCAGGCAATGGCAAATCTCTGAGTGTATTTCTGCCATGAAAAAGCTCCTCTTAAAAAACATCTGTCGCTTGGAGTTGGCTCAAAACTGTAGGTCCCTCCATTTGCGGAAAAGTATCAAAATGCATACCACAAATAGGAGTAGTAGCGCGGCTAAGCACCCAAAAAAGGACGTAAGCGCCAATTATAAAAAAAAGTTGTTTAAATTATTGTTTATTAATAGTTTTCTTACCTCAAACTACCTAACTATTTTTTTATTATTATTAATTGAATAACAGAACTGTCAAAAATTGAATAGTAGCGCCAACACACGTATTTGTAGAGTAATGCTAGAAAGCAGTAAAATTTGTAAAGAAAATGAAAATGAGGCAGCGAATCTTGTAAAAATTTACAGTTAGCAGTGTACTGATTATCACCTGTGTATAATCCCACCATGGGCAGAGGCTGAGTTACTTTGGTATACATAATTAGATTACCCTAGAAGAAGTCGCATGCGCCACGATGTGCAGAATAGAGAGATGTGGCTAAACACAGATCGTTAAGCGGCTCCCAGAAATTTTGAACGAATTAGCTGACTTGCTGACGTAAGCGGGGCTATGACAACGGTTTGTTTAAGAATAAATAGAGTTTGTGTAGGTGCTATACGTACAAAATCAACGCAGCCATTTACTTTGCTGCCAACTGAACAACGACTCATTGGATGAAAGTGTGAATGCGTGTGAAATGAGCGGGCAGAATATTGTTACTGAGTACCCGACGATGTGGCGGCCTAAGCTACTCTCACAATTGTACTTCAGATGGCCAAACCTTGTAATCTATCATCCTTAGCATGCGCTAATCTCCAGTGGTCGCCAGATGCTTAACATGAAGCCTTCTCTTTTCAATATCCGCATGCTTCTATCATTCCATTTGGATATAGTCATGCAGACTGGATATAGTCATGCTGTAAATAACTGGTAAACAATTTGGTAAAGAGGATGTGGCAACAAAAAGATGCGGAAGCGCTAGTTGGATTCTGGAAGAATCACCACTTAAACCAACCAACCAGCATACATTCTTACATAAAAGAAATAAGAGTATACAACCTTTTTTTTTTTGCCGACTATGAAAAGAAATAAATACCTATGAGATGGATTGGTTATATAAAAAGAATGGACAGTATGAGGGAGTAGGACAAAATTGTAGAAGCCAGAGCGTTCAACACTAGAGCAAGAGGAAGACGGAGAATAAGATAAGCCAACGAACTAGAGGAGGACATCTATAAACTTGGGATAAGGAACTGGAAAAAAGTCGCAAGCGATCGAGATGTATGGAGGTCCCACGTGCAGCAGGCCAAATCTCACAAAGAGCTGTAGTGCCAAAAGACGGTGATGATGAAAAGAAATTCGACAAAAAAAGGAAAATAGTTGACTTTAGTCAAATGAGGGGGAGTGCATTTTAGAAGTACTATGCCACAAGAACGGTTGAGTGCAGTAGCACAACTGTATACAAGGTGGCACAAAATTCATTACCTTATCGGAAGATTTATAATTTTTTATATCTGTAGAGACTTAAACTCCCACGGTGGAAAGAATTTTTTAAAAATTTGCGGAAAAAATGCGACAAGACGAAAATAATTTACATTTTTTTTGCATTTTCATGCAACTAATGCCTTTATTTGTTCCATTGTATTTTGAATTTAAATTGTTTTCGTTAGAAAAGTGCAGATATGCAGAGGGGCCACCACCATTAGAAAAAACTTTTCTTCATTTTGATGTTTCACTGAGGTTCGAACCTACGGTTTCCCGAATTCCGAATGGTAGCCACGCACCAACTTATTCGGCTATAGCGGATGTCAACTGAATTACCCTCGAAAAAAATTATGATTGCGCGCCTGGTGTCGGCTCATTCCGCATTGTCTGTCAAGATGTTTCTATCCAAGTACGGCATGGATCCATCTGCACAGAATTAGGATTTGGTACGGAAACTCCAGCACACCTTCTTTTCGGAGGTGATGCTATAGCGTGAAGAAAGATGAGATATTTCGCCGGGATGCGGACGGAAGAAAGGCATATACGCTCAGCCTCATTCGGCTCCATCTTAAGTTTATTAAGAAAACTGGGGTTCGATGAGGTGCTGTGTTGAGTAGAAGGCACAAAGAACCAAGAGGCCGAAGTGCAAACTTCATTTTCATTTACTCATTCATTCAAGTACGGCATCTAAATGTTACTCGCTGGTTTTTTGGACTGTGAGAAATCCAAGAGCTTCCGGAAGGAACAAACAGTTGATTTATAGCGCTGTTTCGATTAATCGCCGTTTCACAGTTTCGCATTGAGCGTTGAAGCGTTAGAAGAGGATTGTATATTGAAGGTGATAAGGAGATATACGAACTATGTTGTTGCCGTTATGCAAGCAAATTATAATACCTTAGTGTGGTAGTGCGCACAGTTATATAATATTGACTCATAAACTGATACATAATTTTTTCGTTTGTCTTAAACCAATAAACAGAAAATCAAACAATTCACTATTTTCTTTCTCACTGAACCGGTTCAAGTTGTTATTTGCCAAATTGCTATTTGCTAAAACATTTTGAAAATTTATTATTTCATCTGCCATAGTAAATTGCGAATTAAAATGTTAATTAATTTTGTTTTATGACCACATAAACCGGCACAACATCTGCATTACAAACCGACAACCGAAACGACCACCAACCAAAGCAAATCAGGCAAGCCAACAACAGCGCTTGTAAACAAACAAGTACACACATGTATGAATTTCGTTCCTAGGTTCCCTGCAGGGAAACCCAAGCTGGTATGGAGCCATTCTAGTTCAGATACTGGTCTTGAATAGATGAAATCCTACTAGTTCGTCATGGACTAGAATAGTACCAGTAGTAAAATCATGAATTTTTCTGCAAATTACTTTACTTTTTTAACACACTTTTATTAGGTCGGGTTGTATGTATGTATGTATGTATCTATGTATGTAACGGAATCTTTGAGCTTAATTTTCACTGACTTCTAAAAATCTGATCGACTTGAAATTTTGCACACCTATAAAGGACCGATGACAATGCAATAATTTGATAAAAGTTGTCCATTATCCTTATTAGGATTGCCAGGAATAATATTTTCGTTTTTTACCTGTGGGGAAAAAGTAAGGTGAATTTGGTTGTGAAATGAAAAATCTTTATTTATTCTTGTAAATCAGTTTCATCCCCTTCAAAACAATCCCCTCTCGATGAAATACACTTATGCCAACGATTTTTCCAATCCCCGAAACATGCCAAACAGTCCATTTCCGGTATAGCCATCAGCACCTTCTTCGATTCAGCTTTTATCTCCTCAATCGACTCGAAACGCGTTCCCCGGAGTGGTCTCTTGAGTTTTGGGAATAGCCAGAAGTCACACGGAGCCAAATCAGGCGAATACGGTAGTTGCGGAACGATATGCGTGGAATTTTTGGCGAAATGGTCACGAAGAACGAGTGCAGTGTGAGACGGTGCATTATCGTGATGCAAAAACCAAGAGTTGTTGGCCCATAATTCTGGTCTTTTTAGACGAATTGCTTCACGTAAGCGACGCATAACGCTCAAATAATATTCCTTATTAACAGTTTGGCCAGGTGGAAGGAATTCATAGTGCACCACACCACGAAAATCGAAAAAAAACTGGCCAATGGAGTGGGGTAGCCGTTTCTCAGGCTCCCTCCACGAAATAAGTTCTTCATCCCGATTACTTCTTTATCACGGCCAATAACTGCATAGCTTTAGACTCACAGTCGATAAGAAAGGAATTAAATATAACACGAATATATCGAATCATTTATTCACTGACTGCAATGATAACAACAATTTTCATTCATAATAAAAAATAGTTTAAAAAAAAAAAACTATGTAAAAAACACGCTTTTTTGCTAATCGAACTAAAAAGTAGAAAATAAAAAATAGTTTAAAAAAACTAAAAAACACGCTTTTATTGCTAATCGAACTAAAAAGTATAAAATAAATTTTAATGACAAAGAGACCTATAATGAAGTAATAGCAAATCGAACGATCAGTCATAGTCAACTACCTCAGAACAGAATTATAACAAAAATTAAGATTCAAATAGAATAATTCAAATTAGAGTTAAAAGCGTGGGATGCATTTTGCTTCACTTTCATAACCCTCTGTACATAGGTAGTTGCCAATAGAATGATTGTAATACATATTTACTATATCAAGGACAAAACTCGTAGCCGTGCAGGACACTTACAGAGGAAGTGCTCAGTGCTATCCGCCTCCTCCAAGCACGACAGTCGCATTGGGTCCTCAACGATTCCAATGGTGGTCATATGCTGATCCCATGGGTTGTGTTCTGTAATGATACCGACCATCAACCGAACGTCTTTCCTTCCAAGGTTTAGTAGAAAGTTTGACAGTTTTCTGTTCGGACCTGTCACAAAACACTTTGCAGTTCTGCAGCGTTCTAGACCGGACCATCCCTCTTTATGTAGATTGCATACATAATCGCTGATCCAATTCATGATTCCTGCGGAACTGATTCCAATTATTGGCTCTGGCCCTTGTGGGGGAGCCGTTGATCCATAGTTGGCCAATTCATCGACAACTTCGTTTCCTTGAACACCGGAGTGTCCTGGAACCCATATAAGTACAAGCCTATTTTGTCTTGCGACATTCTTGAACAATATTTGAGGTTTGCTTCGCGTTCTCCAGGGCCTTCAGTGCAGCCTGACTGTCACTGAAAACTCCAATCTGTTTCCCGCTCCATCTCCTCTCGATTATCCATTCGGCTACTTTTAGGATTGCAAAAACTTCTGTTTGGAAAACAGTTGCCATTTCCCCCATAGCGTAGTGATACTTACTACTATCGTTTAAGTACCATCCGGCTTCAGACCCTATTTCATTCTTGTACCCATCGGTAAAGAAAATACCCGTAAAACCTCCCCGCATGCATTCTGGATTGCTCCATTGCTCACTCATTGGAAATCTGATTTAGTTCCAGATGAAACTATGGGTATCAGGTCGTCTTTAGGTGCCAAAAACGGTGGGTACTGATCAGTTAGCAATTTAAAGATTTCTCTGTGTTCCGAAGTTCCGTCTTCGTGCCTGGAATCATATTTATGGAGTCTACACATTGCTTTTATTGCTTCCCGTTGTATCTTAAGACCCAGCAAATCAAGCATAGCGTTTAGGGCATCACCAGAGGTTGTACTCATGGCACCTGTGATGCATAAAAATACACTTCTTTGCAGCCTGTATAGTTCCCGGATTGTGGACTTAACCATGCTCCGTCGCCATCAGGCCACAGAGGCGTAAGTGATGACTGATGCTGTGTATATCGAGAGGACCACAGCAGGTTTCAGACTCCAGGTTTTACCAAAGGCTCTGCGGCATTGCTGAAAAATCCTCAATGCGCGATTCACCTTCAGTGGAACATGTGTCTCCCAAGTCAGCTTCTTATCCAAGATTACTCCTAGATATTTAACTTCACCAAGTGTCACACCTTTCAGCGTTGGCACACTGAGTCCATCCAATTTCCGTTTTCACGTAAACAAGACTATGGTTATTTTGTTCGGATTAAGGGAAAGACCTTGTCTCATGCACAAGTCATCGATTTTGTCCAGAATCCTCTGTACTTTCGTGGAAAGGCTCCTTAGGGATTTATCCGATGTTAGCGCACAGACATCGACCGCATATACTTAGACAAGAAGGAATGGACAGATCGATACTAGGTGTAAGCAGAAGACACAAAGTTTCAAGCGGAAAGCATAAAAGAATAACAAAAATTGGATAAAAACAGCACAAGTTAGAGAAAGTTGGAAGCCAATGGAGGAGATCTATGTTCAGCAGTGGACGCAAATGACTAGAGGATGATTTAAGAATGAGGATGAACTGGCATTTTTCTAATGCATGGCCGGACAATTGACACTTCGTAAGACATCGCCGGGTTGAAAATATTATTTGCGGACGTGGAAAAACATAGAATACGAACTGGTTGAGGTGAAAAGTGAATTGGTTATATACTACTTAGAGTTCACAATTATTATTTTTCCCTACCGGGTTCATTTCTACACCCATACATGCATACACGCCTTTTCTACACACATAACAGACTTGGCAACCTCAGAGAGAATACCATTAGCGGTCATAATAAAATCTGTGCGCAATAAAACCATTGAATGTGCCAGCAAAACACTGATTAGTTTGATTGTTAGAGACAAATTTCAATCAACAAAAGCAATTTAATATAAATACTTTTATGTGTATATGCATATGAATAAGTACATTCTATATATTGGGTACACATACACCTGCCTTCGAAATAATAGTAGCGCGACAAATTACCAAGTTTGTACAAAAGTCAAAAAAATTCAATAAATTTCAAAATATTGGCATCAAATTTTCGACTTTTCGAACAGAATATTTAGAAAACTTCAAGGTATGTAGTTTTACAGGCCCTTTTACAGGGTGGCGCAAAATCGGATATATGTACTTTCTAGGTGGGCAGAAAAGTGTGGTCTAGAGTCAACCCAGGCAAAAAACAACTTACATTGTTCACTGGGAAGCACAGAATCAGAAGAAACCAAGTATTTGGGGCTAATCAAAGATTCAGACATCTTAGAAAGAGTTAGGAAAGCTAGCCTAGACCTTAAGAGAGCTTCAGGTAATACCTGGGAATTAAACTTAAGGTTGCTCATTGGCTTTATACTGCAGTTGTCAGTCCCATTCTTCTACATGGAAATGTTGTCTGGTGGTGTGCTATGCAGAAAAAACCTATTCCAATTTATTGAGACAGATGCAAAATAACGCATCATGAAAATCACGCCATCCATGACTTTGGACATTATTTTGCATCTACCACCCCTTGAACTTTTCTGCAAATATTCAGCGGCCTGTTCCGTTTTAAGGCTCAGAGCGAGCTCACCGTGAAAGACTGTTACACATGGACATTCAATCATCATAGACTCCTATATGGATATACCCAGTTACTGTGATTATCACCAATTCTCTGCCTCGAAAGGAATTTGTTAGTGAAAACCCCTTCTAGTCTGGAATGGCTTGAAGCAGATTCATCACCTAACACACTCATAAAAATCTACACGGGTTGGTCTAAAATGGATACCCGTGAAGGATCAGGGCGAATACTTTTTATCCGTGGATCTTTTAAACTACCGGATCACTGTAGTGTTTTTCAAGCGAAAATAAACGCTATTCAAGGAGCCTTAAGATGGTTTGAGATAAACAGAATATCATCCAAGGATATCTGCGTTCTGGATGCATTCCAGATACCATTAAGAAGTAAGACAGTCTCTTAATGAGATGTCTAGGAATTATCGTATTTTTTTTTGTGCTGGGTTCCTGGCCACCGAGATATACCAGGGAACTGTAAGGCTAACCAACTTGCAAGTACAGGTACCTTCTATGCCAAACATAAATAATTTTATGGGGATACCTCTCACAACTTGTAAATTGCTTGTTATGGACGTACTAATTAATTCTGTAAATAAAAGCTGAATTAGTGCCAATACCTGTGAAATTCCCAGGCAAACATGGTCAGGCTAAATTTATATGTATACAAGAATATGATAAAGTTGAGTAGACTTCAAGTTAGGACCTTAGTAGGGGCTCTCACAGGATATTGTCTCACGGCGGAGAGATTAGGCGTTTGCATGTATGATTTCTATCGTAGGAATGAGAAGGCGTTGGAAACAATTCAACACCTTTTTGCACATGCCCGGCTCTAGCCAAAAGCAGCACCCAATATTTTAAGATCAATCTTCTTAATAAATACAGATAATCATACACTTAGGTATGAACAACATTTTACGCTTTGTTCAAAGCTCAGGATAGTTCAATCTGGAAGGGGAAATGTAGCCCAGCCCCTGCGGCCCACAACGGACCCATTTCGTGGTCTAAGTGGCATCACTGTTCCTATGTGCGATGCGGCTGCCAATCCTACCTACCTACCTAAATGCTCAACCACTCAGCGAAGAAAAATTGTCAAAAATCAACAAGAATTTTGAGCCATTTGAAACTTCCACTGTTACACTAATATTGAATGGCATATAAAACTGCACACCTAGAATCCTTTTAGAAATCCTGTATAAAAAGTACGGAATTTTTTTGAATTTTCTATTTAAATTTTTGTGAACTTTATACAAAGTTTGGAGCTGTGATCTATTTGTTGAAGAAGGCATTATAATTCGAAAAAATGTGAAAAACGAATTAAAAAAAATATTTTAAAACTTAGCAATTCGTGTCGCTACTCGTATTTTGAACACAGGTGTACATTAGGCCGGGCCGATTTGTGGGAGGCAAAAAAATTGCCCATTGTTCTGTGAAAATCATATTCTAGTGATCAAAATAAGAAACTTTGCCGAAGGAACCATACATCTAAAACGAATTCTGATGTCCCCCAATTTGGGTCGAACTTTTTAGTTTCTTTTCTCATGTAAAGGCTAAAAATGGTGATTTTTTGAAATGATTGTATAGGGAACCCCCCCATGGAAGTTCCAGGGGGTGTGCCACTGGCATAGGTGGATCGGCCGTCCAAAGTTAGTGGCGGTCGGTCATACATTTGGACTCGATTGGAGCACTCTAAATGGGTCAAAGTGGGATTCTTCGTTCGAGCCAAATTGGGGGACATCAGAATTCGTTTTAGAGGTATGGTTCCTTCGGCAAAGTTTCATATTTTGATCCCTAGAATACGATTTTCACAGAGCAATGAGCGATTTTTAAATCGACCCGCCCTAGTGTACATATATTTGTTTTCAACCTGTGCTCAAATTGAACACAAAAAAAAAAATACATTTTTATTATAATAAAATATGCTATCCAAATTCTTTGAGAACAAAATCACCAAAAACAAAAACACTACGCTACAAAATGACCTTCAGCAACGTTTACTAAAATCTCGGTACAAACCATCAGTGCAACGGAAGATATGAAATGCTATGAAATGCCTGTTACAATATCTGGACATTGTGCTAACACAGCCAGCATCTGCTACGGTAGCTGCTTGAAAAGGCAGATACAAGCCAACTGATGCAACCAAGCGAGCTGACAGCGCACAGAAGCTTCGCAGCGCGATCAAAAATGCCCAAGAGCGTATTCGAGACTGATCAAACGTTGATACGGCGATCAACCGAGCCGCAAGAATTTCGAGTGTTGCAAGCGACTTTCCAAGAGCGAGCAAGGCAACCGATAAACGTGCACACACTCACACATCACAAATTGTGTGCATATCGAAAAACATACTTACATATGAATATCAGCTCAGCAACATCAGTGCATAATTTTTATATGGCGGAAAGAATTTTATTGAAATTATACGACCGGAAAATGTTGCAGAAGGTGCAAAATGAGCGAATTTTATGTGAAGTTGAGAATAAAAATAAAGAAATAAGAAAAGAGCTAAAAGAAATCCAGCTTGGTTACCGCCTACCATGCAAGTATGAACAACATAAAAGCAGCTTCCGAAAAAATGGCCGCAGGAGCAATTATGCAAAATACTTAACCACTTATACATAAAAAAAAAATATAAAAAAATCTTTTTTTCTTTTACTTATATAAAAATGCCATCAAGCAAACCATTGCGCTTGTGTATACACACACATACATATGCATAAGCACCAACTGCACGCTGGCAGATTTCGCAAACATATAATTAAGTGAAAATTTTGAGCGACCGAAATTTTTGTAGCGTAACCAAAAAATATTTGATCGAAAGCTGTCGATTTTGACTCACACTGGATGGGGCAAGCAAGCAAATGAAAAAAATATTACGCAGCTGGGCGTAACAACTTATGCCTAAAGCCCCCAAAGGTCAGCGCAACGCCTTTGCTACCTCAACGAAAGGCGAACTCAATGAGGCTCCAACTAAGTGAGCGGTTGACTGTTGCACTATTGCTGAAGAATATTCCACGGAAATGAATAATTAGCAGCTTCAGGCCAGTGACTGGCTAGACTGTTGGACAATAGCTTCGTAATGGGTGTAATTATATTTAAGTTTTAGATTGCTTTTTGATATACGCACGAGCCGTTTTGTTCAATATTATTCAAAATTTCAGAAAGGTAGCAAATTTTGTGTCGACCACAAAATGAAATCATATGAAGATTAGGCAGATTTCAAGATTTTCTGTTTTTTAGTCATTGCCATTGGTATCGATATGATAATAAGAATTTTTGGCCTAACTGCTGTGATATGCGTCTTGATATTGTCATACAAATGTAAATTCCTATAGTTTTACATATTTTTCGAATGGTAGAAGATGTTTTTAAAAAAGTTATTTTAATCCAGATTGCGCTGCTGGTTCCTCCTGTTTCAGTTTCATAAAGTTGAACCAGTGAGCGGACTTTACATAGGTGGCTTAAAACGTAGCACCCGATTCTGTTTTGCTGTATTTCCAAAAATATGAAAATAAAGTGATTTGATAAATTTAATTTTTTCTTGTGTCAAAAATTATGTCTAATAAGTGGCGGTCACGAGAATTGATACAAATTCCGGCACTTTTTATGGCATTTTGCTTAATGTTCGTTAATATTTGCGGTGTAGGATTGCCGATTTATTGCTGAATGCTTTGATTGAGAATCTGCGGCTTGTTTACGTGAACCTGCCCCTTCGAGTAGCACCACAGAAAATATTCTGGGATTGTCAGAATGGGTTTGTCTAATCCTAATCGTGAAACCGAGAGGCCTCTTTCGTGTTTTCCCCCCTAAAGAATGGAATTTTTAAATCGCCACAATGCGATGTTGCCTGTCATTAACACAAATTTCAAGAAGAACATCCTCCCAATGCTTATCATACTAGAGTAAGACGCTCAGTAATATATATAAATATACATATATATTAATATATATTTTAGATATTTATTTCTATTATTGATTGAAAGAATTAGCCAAAAATGCAAATTGCCTTGCAGACTAAGACAGATGTTTTAACCTGAATAACTAAGAAAAATTAAAAGCAAAACATTATAAATCAATTATTTATAAAAAAACTAAGTTTAATTTAGCTGCGGGCTAATCACCTACTCTGTCAGAAATCAAATAGATTAACATAACCAACACAAGACAAATGTCTTGTCGAGGCTCTATGCTCCCGAGAGGAGTGAACAAGGACAAAAAAAAAGTTTAATGAGAGAGTGTTTAGATAGGCAGGGGGGTGTAGTGGTTAAAGTATAACTCTGGCACTTCCCAAGTAGGTCTAAAGCGTCATTTTTTATAACATTATGAGACCTCCAAAAGGCAGATATCTACACCCAATCAGAGCTGTGATGTAATGGAGAAAATTGACGGGATTTAGGTTGGAACACTGCCCAGGCTGTCGAAGAAAGAAGCTCGCAGTGACCTTAATCGTCTAGCTGCCAAGTCCGGACATCTACAGAGAAAGTGCTCAACAGTCTCCTTCTCTGTATGGTCCTCACAGCTTTTGCATTGTTTAGCTTCTGCTGTTTTCCAAAGTCTATCTCATCGAAGGATTGTTATCTTGCCGCGATGAGTACTTGCAATGATTCTGAGGGAAATGATTATGGCAACGTAGCTACTGGTAGGTACTCGAGATAGCAACCCAGTGTCTTGCTAAGGGAGCCGATTTGTTAAGAGGAAATGAGAAAGCTGCTTACTGAGCAAACCTTTTATTACACTGCGTTACAAAAACGAACTTTTTTTCTGTCCTATGAACCAAATATACTTTTTCGGAAAGGGGAGAAAAAATAAGAATACACGTGTATCGGCGATTTTCATATGCACGTCAGAATTTTTTTAATGTATAAAATATAGAGCTCGTAGTCCGCCTGTGTGAAAAACTTTGGATCAATTTTTAACCCTTTTTCCGTGATTTTTTCTAAACTTTCGGCATAACTTTAAGGGACTCCAAATTTTTAAACAACTTATTAACCTTTAATTTATTGTTTCATACAACACACTCTGTGCCGTTTGTGTGTTTGTTACAGTTCCAGAAGTTCCGATCATCTGACAGTTGCGCTACTAGCAGAGAACGTAAATTCATAGAGAAGGCGCAGTCCCGGCCCGTTCCTCCTAACAAAATATGGGTAGGAAAGCACAAGTTAACAGTAGGAAATTAATTAATATGGCTGCCGGAGAGAAATGAGAGGGAGAGAGTGATACGCAAGTGTGAAAAAATGTAGTTTACATTAGCTTACATTTGCTTGCGTACAGAACAGATTTGTTCATTTGATATGTCCATATGATTTGTATGCATGTTTACAGATTTGTTCTTTTTGGTTTTTTTATAAAAATTGCGCGTAATTTAGGACATATGTATGTAATTAAGTTATGAAAATTGCGCGAAATTTTATGTATGCATGTTTATATACATATATTAGCAAAGGACATATTTATTTTAGGTTTACATATATGAAAATTGCGCCAAATATTGGAAAAAATGTATGATTGCATTAGATTTGATTTTGATTGGATAAATGTATATACATATGTACATATATGAAAATTGCGCCAAATATTGAAAAGCTCTTATGATTGCTTGTAACCAATTGAACTTGAATGCGCACATTCTCATTATTTTATTTACATATTTATAAAAAACTTTTGAATTTAAAGGATCGGGTGTAGGATAATGCCGTATGGGTAATTTGAAGCCAAGTATAATGATTTATTTAATGAAACTTGGTTGAGATGTAAGGGAGTGGCTCATGAACAACTTTTATATCTTTCAATATTTACACGCATTTTAATACAATACACTTATAAATTGGTACATAATACAACTATGTATGTATGTTGTTCTAAATTTCACTTCAATTCATAAAATAAAAACTTTAATTAGGCTATGATGATGTCCCACCGAACAAGTGGACCGAAAAAAAGAAAAAAAGGAGCTGATGTATCGAGAGCTGCGTGCCTAAGGATAAAGTTATACTTTTTGCGTTTCCTAGGGACGAAGATACCCGTAAGAATTGGGCCTTGGCTTGCAACGTGCAAGTGTCAAGCACTGACAGGGTTTGTATTTGCCAACGCCATTTTGAACCCCATCAAGCCGGATCTTACTTATAATAAAAGTAGGGATATAATTGATGGGTTTGTGGACCATGGGGAAGGTCAACGTCAAAGCAGAATAGGGAACAAATGTTGTTTTTTATGGTTAAAGGGTTGTGCTCTAAGTGGAAGTATGTATTTTCCTACTATATTTCCAAAAATGGTTTTAATGGTACAGAGTTACATCAAATTGTAATGAGTAACATTTTATTTTTCAGGGTTTTCTCCGTCTTTCAGATTTTTCTCTATCTTTCAGGTTTTCCTTTTATCTTATTTTTCAGGTAGCACCTGAGCCTAGATTTTTAAACCACTACAATTTTCACCTAATCACGACAATAATTTAATTCGACAGGATTTCCCTACAAAAGCAATAATTCGTTCAGCAAAATCAAATGAATATCTGCATATGAAAAATCGTTCATATGGACGTGCAAAAGCAAACACGCATATACATAAATACATGCATACAAACTTCCATAGCCATACATACATATGAGTCTGCGAGCACTTGCGACAGAAAAAATATTTCGATTTGCTATTGCTGTCGAGAATTTAGAACACATATTTACATACATATATTGATGCATACATATGTACGGAGCCGCGGCCACTCGACTTGACAAAAATTCAAGATTTGCCAAATATTGGCAAATAATTCAACGCGAAATATTCCAATATTGACTATTTTCGAATTGTCGAGAAAATTGGCATATGGGCGGCTCGTTTTATGAATGAAAGTACTTGCTCTTAGAACTATGAGCTCGAATTTATCAATGAATTTTTTGATGATGAGTTTTGTTGTACAGTACAAGAATTGAAACTGTTCGGCGCCGCCGCGACTGTTCAGCGCTATGTCAACTAGAATGATGGCCGCTACGCCTGCGCATAAGACTGCATTTTGTTCTTGTAGTCGCTAGGCTTAGAATTTTAGTTTTGGAAGCATACACATGTAGAGGCATAAAGTAAGTATGTGCGGTTATATGTATATACGAATATTCATTGTTTTGCTTAGAACTTTTACGTACATATGTACATTGTCCCAACATATGTATTCATATGTATATGCATACATACATACATATGTATATGTACGCGAATACCGTTTAGAAGAGTTTTTTTGCATATGTTAGGAATATGTTTGCATACGTTTGTCTATTTGCTTTTGAATTTTTTATATGTAGAGTAGAATGGGGTAAGATAGGTATGGGGGCACAATAGGTAGGTGGGGTTTTCGTCGCACTGTTTTTGCAGAGGTCACTCGTCTTATGTGAATTGAATACGTGGTGGGGAACAACGTTTGCGACTGTCATTTCGGCCGTCACCATTCATTAGTTATCCTAGTTCTGGCGTCGTTTAGTTTTTTGTGAGCTTTTCTCCGACATAGCATTTTTTTTATTCTACGGTGCAGTGCATTTAATGTATGTAAATATTTGTCAGGTGAGTTTTATTTTACGTAGAAAATAAGGCTGAACACGAATAATGTGTTAGTTTTTTGATATTATTGTTTTAAAAAAAAATATCGACACTAACATAAAACATGTGCTTGGGGGCACTATAGGTCAGCCGTCTGGGGGCATTATAGGTCACTACTTTTAATTGAATAAAATAAATTTTAATTGTTTTTGCAGCAAAATGGTGCGTAATTATGTGCGAAAAACGCCGAAACGAAATGAAGAGGATGTAAAAAACGCAATCGCGACAGTCCGAGATGGCGCTAGTGTTCGATCAGCCTCTAAACAATTTAAAATTCCGTTCGAAACATTACGTGCTCGCGTGATGAATTAAAGAAAAATTCCTAACTTTTATAACATGTGCAGTGTTCATACTCTATAAATAAAAGTTAAAACGTTAATTTCCAAGCCATGTACATTGTTCTTTTCCTCTCACACATAGTGACCTATCGTGCCCCCCGATTTTGAAAATATCGAAAAAAAGTACCTTTGTCTTATTGAATGCAGCTTCCAAAAAATATTTAGCCAAACATAAGTCAGTATAACCAAAATGTTAGCAGATAAATAACCTTTCAAAATCTTGCTTATTTTTCAAAATCAATGCAAAAACACCGTAGCAAGAGCTCTCCAAAAAAAAAATGACCTATCTTACCCCATTCTACTCTAGATACATATGAGCTGTGTTTTGAGGCAGGTCAAGATTTTTTTCTGCCCACATGAATATGGATGATAGATGGTATATATAATATATTCAACACTTTGTAGTATATGAATATACATACATATGGATATAAAAATTTAAAAAGGACACATATTGTTGAATAATAACCGTTGATGCAAATGAATGGTTTACAAAGCCAATTTTTTATGTGAATATTTTGAAATTATTTTGATAATGCACTTAATATCAATACAATTTAGTTAATTAGATACTTAAAATTTCACATTCATGCATGCATATACTTAGAATTAATTTATTCATCTCACAAGAAATAATCCATTTGCGCATGCAAAATGCCGACGGCAAATAAGCATGAAAAATAAATGTGATTTTTGCATACATACATACATACATATGTATATTAGAAATATGTTTGCATACGTTTGTCTATTTGATTTGAATTCTTTATATGCAGATGTGTATGAGAGGTGTATGAGCTGGTTTTTGAGGCAAGTCATGTTTTTTTCTGCCCACATGAATATGGATGGTAGATGTTATATTAATTCAACACTTTACTGAATAATAAACCTTGATGTAAATGAATGGTTTACAAAGTTATTTTTTGTGTTATGATATTTGAATAATTTTGATAATAGACCTAAATTCAATACAATTTAGTCAATGAGATACTTAAAATTTCATATTCGTGCATGCATATACTTAGAATTATTATTATTATTATTTATTAGAGAAATATGAAATATAACACTAACTGATAGAGCACTCTAGCTATTTAGGCCTACGGTGCTATTGCGTTACTTAGAATTAATTTATTCACCTCACAAGAAATAATCCATTTGCGCATGCAAAATGCCGACGGCAAATAAGCATGAAAGAAAAATGTACAAGTCTGCTGTTATTTTCTTTTCCCTAACATCAAATCATGGCATTTTACATTTCAATGCAAACGCTATATTTATTTCTGTTGACTACGCTCCGCTATGTTGACTACGCTCCGCTATGTTAACTCTCTACTGTTAACTTCCTACCCTCGTTTTGATGTGTTTTGACATTTAACCTGTCCATTCGTTCCTGCGCCTTCTCTATGAATTTACGTTCTCTGCTACTAGGAGACGTATACTTTGACAATTGTTTTAAGTTCTGTTGCGCGAAAACGTCTTTCTGTATATTTCATCTTACAAAAAATGCAGTGCCCGACTCGAAATAACTTTGGTTACGTTTGTGGCTTATTCGCACCAAGTAAAAATTTTAAAAATATTACGAAAACAGTGGTTAATTCGTTTCAGAAAATATTCAAGACTGCTTATGTTCCTTACTTGTGGTATACTCCGGAAGTCGTGTGCGACTATTGCTATAGAAATTTATGCAAGTTTACTGATGGAAGGTCAACAATAAAGTACTCTGTACCAACAATTTGACTACCACGTACGGAGCTCTGCAGTGAATTGTGCTACTTTTGGGTAACTTTTACTCAAACTAAAGGGTACCAATACTTTCGCCACAACAAAATTCGCTACGCTAATGTAGAATCGGTTATTCCAGCGGTTCTATACTCAACAGAAGAATGTATAGCGGCCAAGAATGTATATAGCCAGTGAACTTGGGACTGCAGTGCCGCATTTAGTAACGAGAGCCGACTTCAATGACCTTGTACGAGAAGGAAATTTGTCAAAGAGAACAGCCGAACTCTTTGCATCACGCTTTAAGCAGTGGTATATAGTGGCGGCTGATTTTAAAATAACAGCCGTTCGTGATCGCGATACTGACACAAATGCTTACAAACGCAAAAATAAAAGGCCTAAGTTTCTTTAAAAGCATTAAAATTTGTAATGTAACAATTTTTAATTTTAATATAATAAAATTACAATAATAAAAAAATTCGGGGTTTTATATCTCTATTGTAATGCGGAGTGAAATACCTTTCTTTTGATACCCACATCGGCATATCTCATGCAATTTTTTTTTAATTTCGAACAGGTGGCAACCCTGTGAAACATTGGCACTGGTAACACTTAGGTGAAATGTCTAGAAATGTGATACACTATCTGTGTGCCCAATTTCATTCAAATCCGTTAAGCTAATCCTGAGATCGTGTGGCTATACAGATATGCATACAAGAATTGCTCATTTAAAGTTATAAAATACACAAAAAAAAAAATTGTGACGTGTACCCCTTTCCGAAAAAGTATATTTGGTTTATAGGACAGAATGTGTGTAACGCGGTGTTATTGAATCATGGTGAAAAACATATTGAAATTTCAGACAATTCGGTTGAATAGTTTTTTTTTTTAACAACACCAGGCCGAAAAAAGTCATTTCGAGATAAATGGATTTAGAGTTTGAGGTACAGGAGCGCGCGAACTGTTCTCTAACTAGTTAATGATCTGTGGAAGCTATAATATTGGGAATTTCCGCCTGATAATTTCACAGTATATTCTTAAGGTACTATGCTTTGGAAATATCGAAAAAACCAAAAATCGATAATTTGAAATTTCTGGACCACCGGGTCCCCTAAAACATTAAAAAATATGGGCTTTTGGTGTGGAAAATACGGATTTGAAAATAGAGAAATACAATTTTTTTACAAAACTGACCAACAAATATGTTAAGGCATTTTATTAATACTATTCTGCCATATTTTTCACTTGTCTGATTTTTTAAACCCACTCGTAGATAAATGTGCCATTTGACATTTATTTTGTTGCTTGATTAGACAATATCTTTGGCGCTGATTAAGTCAGTAAGGAAAAAGTTCGAATTAAAGCGTAGACAAAAATGAATTTGAATTTGTAATCGATGGTGTAGAATGGGGTGTGTAAATTCAAAATTATGATGACACTTTTAATTAACACGCATTAACAATGTAAACGTGTTGATCAACGTGCCGATTGGACACAACCAATGTCGAGTGGCCTACCTGCTGCGATCCGCAATCACTTCGACGACAGCATAACGATAATCGTAATTTAGAAGCTTATCAGTAAGTAAGCCTCTTTATCATGGTGAGACAAGTTCTACCACTTCTATAATTTCCCCGCACATGTTTGTATATACGAGTATTATATTTAGTTTTCTTTGGTATGTCTAAGAAAATGTATTATGACACAAAATGTGCATTTACTGAATGTCTGAATTTAAGTATGTTTTTTTTTTAACCATTTGCCTTACTAATTTTGTACTAATTCTATGTATTGCCGTCAATTTGTAGTGAAAATTGTAACCTTTTGATTTCTCTTCTAGCTGCTGTCCAGCAATCTCACACAATCGCCCCAAACTGGTGACTCGCCAAATACACCCAACACCACAGCAATGCCAGTTTCCGGTGGTGCGAATGCGCCTGCGCTTAGTCCTTCGAACGTTGGCGAGTGTCGCGTAAATACTGGAGCAGGCGGTTCGGCTGATGTGCCCAGTGGCGCGATGAGTCCGGATGCGCTCTCGCAAAACTCCAACAATACGACTGGCGGCGCCGGTGGTGGCATTAATAATCCTGCAGGTGGCAGCGCTCTCGATGTCAGTGGTGTTTCGGGGCTGAGTGCCGGTGGCCCTGGTGGCGGTGGCTCCTGTTGCGAGAATGGACGTCCCATTATGACAGATCCGGTATCGGGTCAAACGGTGTGTTCTTGTCAATATGATTCCGCACGTTTGGCACTCTCGAGCTATTCACGTCTGCCAGCGGCAAGCGTTGGCGTCTATGGCACCCCATATCCTTCAACGGATCAGAATCCCTATCAGAGCATTGGCGTGGATAGTTCGGCTTTCTATTCGCCATTGGTAAGAGAAATGGTTTTATATTTAGCGAAACTTTGTTGTATTGTTTAATGTTGTGAAAGGTTTTAGAGAATATCAGGAGTTTGTGATTCTGCCGTCACTTTTTTCTGCATGCTTTAAAATTTAAAATATACTGTTTTTTTCATTAGCAAATATTACAGCGTTGGTTGTGTTCTTTTTTTTTTGCGTTTGACTTCGTTGGCCCTTGTGCTTGTTGTAATTGCAGCAATGGCCGACAACACGCAAACTTGTTTATGCATGTGTAAAACAACAAAATGCGACAATAAACCAACAATAACAACATTAATATAAACAATAACAACAACAAGTGCCACCGAGGTTGTTGTCGACTTCTGCATCGGACTCCTTCGCCGATGTTGATTTTGCATTTGTTGTCTCCATTTGACTTTGGCAGCGTCAGCCGCATTTGCTGTTGGTTTGTTGTTTATGAAACGCTTTGCTTCTGAGGGCTCAAATGCTAAAATGTGCAAGCAAGCGCTTAATATTTGAATTAATGTTGTTGCCCATATAAGGCACTGAGAGAAATTTCATTGATGGTAACAAAATTTCAAAAAATTACTGGAATAATTTCTTACTAAATAGCCCTCACACCGAAGTAAAGTAAAGCCACAGAATATAACTGCTTTAGATTTGTTTTAGGACTATTGCTTACTAGCGTGACTCGCAACTGTTTCATGATTTTCAATAGAAGGAGTCCAGAGCCGACTTCTAAATTGAAAAACTATTAGAAGTAGAGACAGAAAATATTCATTATTTTGAACTTTTTTTTTTTAAAATCGAAAGCTTGTACAGTTGTCAATATTCGACGGATCCATCTGGCAACCCTGTGTCTTTTGACAGAGACGTCAGATCGCTTAATGACATACCGCGTTAGAAGCGTCAGTTCAAGCAGATTTTTACCATGGAACAGTAGATGCCACGCGAGCGCTCCCAAATTGTTGAAATTGATATTCAACAAAAGAAGTCAATTGTGAAAACTCAACGTGCGTATAAAAAATTAAATAATGTGAAAAGATCGCCTTCTAAGAACACCATTAAACGTTTGTACGAAAGGTTTTCGACTGGTTATACCCTTTCTAATCCAAAGAGACCAAATCAAAACCAACCAAGGCGATCGGATGAGAATATTGCTCTTGTACGGGCGAGTGTTGAGACGTCACCAAGGACATCCCCAAATCGCCGTTCTCAGCAGTTGGGCATTGCTCGGACTACTTTACAACGAATTATCCGCATTGATTTGCATTTATTCCCGTATAAGATTCAATTGACGCAAAGATTGTTGCCTGCGGACAAGCCTCGTCGATCGGAATGGGCCCAAAAAATACATGGGTCCGTCGAATATGGGCAACCCTGTATATGTATAGTCTGAGCCAAAAGTATTAGCACTCCATTGATTGCTGAATTTTTCGTTTTAAAAAGTGAAGTAATGATTTTTTATTAATAAAGAGAAGGCGCAGGAACGAATGGACAGGTTAAATGTCAAAACACATCAAAACGAGGGTAGGAAATTAACATAAGAGAGTTAACATAGCGGAGCGTAGTCAACATAGCGGAGCGTAGTCAACAGAAATAAATATAGCGTTTGCATTGAAATGTAAAATGCCATGATTTGATGTTAGGGAAAAGAAAATAACAGCAGACTTGTACATTTTTCTTTCATGCTTATTTGCCGTCGGCATTTTGCATGCGCAAATGGATTATTTCTTGTGAGATGAATAAATTAATTCTAAGTAACGCAATAGCACCGTAGGCCTAAGTAGCTAGAGTGCTCTATCAGTTAGTGTTATATTTCATATTTCTCTAATAAATAATAATAATAATAATTCTAAGTATATGCATGCACGAATATGAAATTTTAAGTATCTCATTGACTAAATTGTATTGAATTTAGGTCTATTATCAAAATTATTCAAATATCATAACACAAAAAATAACTTTGTAAACCATTCATTTACATCAAGGTTTATTATTCAGCAAAGTGTTGAATTAATATAACATCTACCATCCATATTCATGTGGGCAGAAAAAAACATGACTTGCCTCAAAACCCAGCTCATACACCTCTCATACAGATCTACATATAAAGAATTCAAAGCAAATAGACAAACGTATGCAAACATATTTCTAATATACATATGTATGTATGTATGTATGCAAAAATCACATTTCTTTTTCATGCTTATTTCCCGTAGGCATTTTGCATGTCTATGTATTTCTTGTGAGATGAATAAATTAATTCTAAGTATATGCATGCATGAATGTGAAATTTTAAGTATCTAATTAACTTAATTGTATTGATATTAAGTGCATTATCAAAATAATTTCAAAATATCCACATAAAAAATTGGCTTTGTAAACCATTCATTTGCATCAAAGGTTATTATTCAACAATATGTGTCCTTTTTAAATTTTTATATCCATATATATGTATATTCATATACTAAATAGATATAACATCTACCATCCATATTCATGTGGGCAGAAAAAAATCTTGACCTGCCTCAAAACATAGCTCATATGTATCTACATATAAAAATTTAAAAGCAAATAGACAAACGTATGCAAACATATTCCTAACATATGCAAAAAAACTCATCTAAACGGTATTCGCGTACATATACATATGTATGTATGTATGCATATACATATGAATACATATGTTGGGACAACGTACATATGTACGTAAAGGTTTCTATTCTAAGCAAAACAATGAATATTCGTATATACCTACATATAACCGCACATACTTACTTTATGCCTCTACATGTGTATGCTTCCAAAACTAAAATTCTAAGCCTAGCGACTACAAGAACAAAATGCATTCCTAGGAGTAGCTGCTGCGGCCATGATTATTTAGCCGCGACGGCGCTGAACAGTTTCAAATATTAAAAAGCACAACAAAAACAAATTCATTGATAAGTTCGAGCTCATATTTCTACGAGCAAAGTACTTTCATTCATAAAACGAGCCGTCCATATGCCAATTTTCACGACCATTCGAAAATAGTCAATATTGGAATATTTCGCGTTGAATTATTTGCCAATATTTGGTAAATCTTGAATTTTTGTCAAGTCGAGTGGCCGCGGCTCCGTATATATGTATGCATCAATATATGTATGTAAATACATATGTGTATATGTACAATGCTGTGCCAATGAATGTGCGCTGCGCCTATGAATGCGCGCTGGATTTCTTGATTTCTGTCGCAAGTGCTCGCAACCTCATATGTATGTATGTCTATGGAAGTTTGTAGGCATGTATTTATGTGTATGCGTGTTTGCTTTTGCACGTCCATATGAACGATTTTTCATATGCAGATGTTCATTTGATTTAGCTGAACGAATATATTGATTTTGTAAGGAAATCCTGTCGAATTAAATTATTGGTATATGGTCATTTAAGTTCTTCTTACCAAATAAATATTATTATCCTTAAGAAAATGAAATACTAGTTTTTTTAATTTTAATTTTTTATTTTTATTCACAAGTAATTTAAGTACTCTTATATGTATATGTATGTATATATATTACAATACTATAAATAATAGGTATTTACATTTCCTGAAATGAAAACAAAAATTATATAAAATTGTGAAAGCACGAATTACGAAATTGTTCTCATACTATAACAATTTCTCACACGACTTCGATATTGACATCGATTAAGTCAATGCGATTTACCTGATTTTTAAAACACTACTCTCAATCCATCGTGATTAAGTGAAAATTGTAGTGGTTTAAAAATCTAGGCTCAGGTGCTACCTGAAAAAGAAGATAAAAGGAAAACCTGAAAGATAGAGAAAAATCTGAAAGATGCAGAAAACCCTGAAAAATAAAAAAATCTGGAAAATAGGAAAAATAAATATAAATGAATACATATAAGAATAAACAATAAATAAACGCTGGTTTTACTTACCCTAAGGACCTGCGCAACTCACCTTGTTGGACCCTGACCTACAACGTACGACAACTTTTTTATCATCATCAATCATAAGAGCTTTTCATTAATTTGGCGCAGTTTTCATATATGTACATATATACATTTATCCAATCAAAATCAAATCTAATGCAATCATACATTTTTTCCGATATTTGGCGCAATTTTCATATATGTAAAGCTAATATACATATGTCCTTTGCTAATATACGTATATAAACATGCATACATAATATTTCGCGCAATTTTCATAACTTAATTACATACATAGGTATGTCCTATGCTAATATAAGTATATAAACATGCATACATACAATTTCGCGCAATTTTCATAACCTAATACATATGCTATGCTAATATATAATATGTATATAAACATGCATGCATACATGCATTTCTTTTCGAATTAGAATTGAAACCAAAGTTCAATTGGTTACAAGCAATCATGAGAGCTTTTCATTAATTTGGCGCAATTTTCATATACATATGTACATATATACATTTATCCAATCAAAATCAAATCTAATGCAATCATAAATTTTTTCCAATATTTGGCGCAATTTTCATATATGTAAAGCTAATATACATATGTCCTTTGCTAATATATGTATATAAACAATCATACATACAATTGCGCGCAATTTTCATAAAAAAACCAAAAAGAACAAATCTGTAAACATGCATACAAATCATATGGACATATCAAATGAACAACTCTGTTCTGTACGCAAGCAAATGTAAGCTAATGTAAACTACATTTTTTTACATTAGCGTATCACTCTCTCCCTCTCATTTCTCTCCGGCAGCCATATTAATTAATTTCCTACTGTTAGCGTGTGCTGATTTCATTTTCCTACCCGTATTTTGTTAGGAGGAACGGGCCGGGACTGCGCCTTCTCTATGAATTTACGTTCTCTGTATGCGATTTAGACATGGAGACTGTGTTGGTCAATGAAACAAAACACTGTTATTTATTGTCTCCAAACGAATGCATCGCAATCGCTGATTAGTGACAAAGAGCATTGTCTTGTTGGAATTGAGCTCTATCTAAGTTAGTGCCGCCGAAAATGCGTATTCACGAAGGCAAAGGTACAATTTCTAATACATTTCCATACTTTCGACTGTCCATGCAACCCTTGTAAATGAACTTTTCGCGGACACCATCATCAGCCATACATGCCCGAATCATAATGCTGCTTCCCCCATGCTTAACAGTGAGCACCACGCAATATGGATAGTATTCCTCGGCAACCCGTCGCCTCACTAATGTCCGACCAGGTGTTCCAAACACCTGTAGGAAAGGGAAAAAGTCGTTTTATAAGATTTGTGCTATTTCCTCGAAATTGGACTAGCGTAAAAGCTTTGGCTATACTTTCAAATGATGTAAACTAAGCCTCCGTTGAGGTGCGATTCAACACACCACAGAATTTTCAACAAATCTTCCTCCGTAAAATGTTGGTATCCGAGAGCTCATTCTAAACGCTTTTTCCGATTTTTTCTGAAAGCCACGACTTCTTTCGGGCTTGACATTCTTTTGAAGCTGCTTCAAGAAACTTTCTTCTAACTCTTCGAGCCCTAACGGATTTTCCAATTTCTATCGTCATGTCTTCGGCGATACCTTTTTTGCATCACATTCAGGTTCTTTGGGACCAACTTCGCAGCAACACGGCGCAAATCTAAATCATTAACTACATTGTCCTGAGTGGATCCAAAGGTAATGTACAAGTTCTGTGCCAGTTCTCTTATGGTTAATTTGTGATTATTGATCAACTCTTATTTCACTTTATTTGTGTTTGACGGTTTGCCACTACGTTCGTCATCCTCAAATGGCCCACTTGCAAACGGCTGATGACTGTTTTCTTTAGAGTATCATTACCGAAAAAGTTTCCCAATATTATTAAGGTGTTCGAACTGGTGAATCCATTTTAAACGCGGAATTTAATACAAACTTGGTTTTTGCACATTCGAATCCATTTTTAAAACTGTAAGAAATCAGAAACACGCGTAGAGGTAGATTCACTCAAAATGGCATACAAAGGTCAAGCAATGGCGATACAATTTTGATAGGAATGTGAAACACAGTTGTGACAACCTAACAAAACAAAAAAAACAGAACGCAAATCAGTTGACTTAGGGCGTCACCTGGTGTTTGTTCCGGGTACGTTTTGATCAAATTGGTATAATATAAACCCAAGTTTAGAGCATTGTGTAAATGAAAAAATTTGTAAAATTTCTTAATCAGAAGAAAAAATATCGAATATGAAATTTTATAGCACGTTGAATTTTTGGTATAACGAGGTGGAGGTTTAAATTGGTTAAAAGCTCGCGTGACTCAAACAACAAAAGATGTGGTAAGACAATTTGTAAAGAAGCTCTCTTCTTATGTTTGTATGTATTGCTTGCCATAAATAAAAACTTTACGAAACTAATGAACTTTCGTCTAAGTGCATCTGAACCTTTTTTTTTTCTTTTTATTTTTTTTTAGTAGGGGGAAAGTATCGAAAGCTTATGGCCATTGTGGCAGTCAATGTGGTACTTTGATCCGCACTAAAATCCCCTCTTGTCTAGTACTACTCTGCGACTATCTCCTATCCAGTGGGAAACGGTTGCAAAAAGAAATCTCAGTTTTGCACTATCACCACCGCCGCCTATACCGAAAAGAAAATATAAATTTTTCCTTCGCACTTTTTGATCGTGGGAGGGTTGATGTGAGTTTTCACACTATAGATAAATATACTACTGTGGGCAAAAAGTAAGGTGAATTTATTTGTCAAACTTCGCGGGATTAAAATTTCGCTCTATTTATTTTTTTCATGAGTTGGCAGCACTGTTAATAACATCTGGGCTAACTTTGAGGAGAATGTCATTATCAGTAAAAGTGTAAATACTTGTGTTTACCAAACGACGAAGAGTGCATTTTCGATTTTTACAATGTCTGATTTGATTGAGCAGAGAAGTGCCATCAAATTTTGTTTGCGGAATGAAATTTCGGCTGCGGAAACGTTTAACATGTTGCAGAAGGCATTTTGTGATTCGACTATGTCGCAGAAAAATGTTTATAAGTGGTACAAAGACTTCAAAGAGGGTCGAGAACGTGTTGATGACTTGGAGCGCTCCGGACGATCATCGATGTCAACAGATGACCAACACGTCAATAAAGTGAAGAAGTTAGTGCTCAAAAATCGTCGGCTGACTGTTAAAGACCTTACTGATATGATCGGAATATCAGAAGGATCTGTGAAAACCATTTTGAAAGTCCATTTGGGCCTACGAAAAGTCAAATCTCGTTTGGTACCGAAAACTCTCAATTTCTTGGAAAAAAGTCGTCGCGTTGATGTGTGTGAAACAATGCTTTCAGACTATCAGGACAAGCTCAAATGCATCATTACGGGAGATGAGACTTGGATTTATGCTTACGACCCTGCAACAACCGACCAATCAAGCGAATATCGTGCTAAAGGCGAGGCCAGACCGGAAAGAGCACAACAAAGTCGTTCAAAAATAAAGGTCATGATGACAGTTTTTTTTTCGATTTTCGTGGTGTGGTGCACTATGAATTTCTTCCACCTGGCCAAACTGTACATAAGAAATATTATTTGAGCGTTATGCGTCGTTTACGTGAAGCAACTCGTCTAAAAAGACCAGAATTATGGGCCAACAACTCTTGGTTTTTGCATCACGATAATGCACCGTCTCACACTGCACTCGTTCTTCGTGACCATTCCACACATATCGTTCCGCAACCACCGTATTCGCCTGATTTGGCTCCGTGTGACTTCTGGCTATTCCCAAAACTCAGGAGACCACTCAAGGGAACGCGTTTCGAGTCGATTGAGGAGATAAAAGCTGAATCGAAGAAGGTGCTGATGGCTATACCGGAAATGGACTATTTGGCATGTTTCGGGGATTGTAAAAATCGTTGGCATAAGTGTATTTCATCGAGAGGGGATTATTTTGAAGGGGATGAAATTGATTTACAAGAATAAATAAAGATTTTTCATTTTACAACCAAATTCACCTTACTTTTTGCCAACAGTATATTGCTTGCCATAAATAAAAACTTTACGAAATTAATGAACTTTCGTCTAAGTGCATCTGATCCTTTTTTGTCTTTTTTTTTTAGTAGGGGGAAGGTATCGAAAGCCTATGGCCATTGTGGCAGTCATTGTGGTACTTTGATCCACACTAAAATTCCCTCTTGTCTAGTACTACTCTGCGACTATCTCCTATCCAGTGGGAAACGGTTGCAAAAAGAAATCTCAGTTTTGCACTATCACCACCGCCGCCTATACCATACCGAAAAGAAAATGGAAAAGTTTTCCTTCGCACTTTTTTATCGTGGGAGGGTTGATGTGAGTTTTCATACTATATAGATAAATATACTTTAATCCCTTTTACTGTATTTGAATATTAATGTTCATGGTTTTATTGAAAAAATACACACCAGAAAGATTAACGGTCTTTCTTATTCCTGACATTAAAGTGCGCTTTAAATTTATTTTTAAACTGCGGAAACTACAGCAAGACAGTAAAAGTCTAATATTTTTTACAACTATTTTGAGGGCTGGTAATTCTGCTTAATAAATCATAACTTTGACGCCGTTCCGAAGCGTTGAAATTTATACCATGTCGGCTAATGTGCGCTAAGGTAGTTTTTCTCCAAAGCTCTACTAGCAGGAATGCCAGTGGCTTCGAAAAATATTGGCATTCCATGTAGACGACGTAGAAAATACCACAACACCTATTTAGTTTACTTATCGAGTCGTGCATTACTTTTATGCTATAAGTTCAATATGCTGTAGGGGATGTTTCGCTGCAGATGGTTAGACCTACTAATTTATTTATATTTATGTATCTTATTAGTGATCATTCGGGAATTTTATTGCTGCGCTTGTAAAGAGCCACGTCTCGCGAGAGTGTGGTAATTAAATAATCGCTTATTTTATCAAAGATTTCTTTTTTACAACTTTTCTCGCTGTGTATATTTGCGGCAGCAACTGATTTGCACAACGCCATGTTACAGCTATGCCATTAGACGAAGCGGCAAGTTGTTGCCACTCGTAAACAACAGCCATTGTGGAGAGCGCCGCAGCCAAAGTGACAAGCAAGCCAACCAAATAACTGCCCAGCCAGGCCATATTTCTTTTCTGTGGCTTCCTTGTGGCAGCCATGCGAGTTGGTCTACTTGCGAGTAGAACTACACTCACTCCACCGCACGAGTACACAGATACACTTTATTGCGACCAATTTCACCTCAACTTGCTGCTACATTGCGCCTGTCATTGCTGTTGTTGCCTTTGTGTCGTTGTGCCGCTGCTGCCATTGCTGCTGTTCGTCTGCTTGTCAATATCATGTCGGCTAAATCGAATTATCATTATGGCTGACTGAAGTTCAGTTCACTCAGCGCATTTGAAGGGTCGACCGGTCGACTGGTCGATCGTTCGTCTCTCGGCGGCCTTTGGCGCATCGAGTGTTGCTCGAACGTTTATTGACCGCACCGCTGTGCATATTGTTGTTGCCGTGTCTTATTTTGCATTTGCTGCTTGTCTTTGCTTAGCCTTTGTTGCACACACTTTTTTGCTCGGCACCAATCTAAGTTTTCAACGCTGAAATTTGATATTTTATAGCAACGATTGAGCAAAACAAAATTATATCACTGCAAAGTGCAGAAGAGTAGCAGCAAGGAACGTGTGCGGGGTACAGCGGGGAGCTAGAAGCCGGCAATAGGGCCCGCTTGCAAGATAAGAAGAAGAACAAATGATGGCCTCTGGCCTGTAATTGTGTGCAAAGAGCGTATGCATGTGACTGCACCGACAACTGCAACAACACAAAAATTGGAAACAACAACAACTGTAATAGTTAACACACACACACACACAGACAGCAACGGCAATCACTATAACAAAATTAAAAGCAACAAAGCGCAATGACAACAGTCAACAAAATAACGTCAATGCAGCGCCCCGACAAATATTGGTGGCAGTAGCAACATGGACTGCGCCAGCAACTGGCTTCGGGGCGGGGGTCAGCGGCAGTTGAATGCAAACAAATACCAATCTATCCACACATTCTTAGCGACATTTTGCCAATCATGTTAGCATCCACATAAAATCCAAATTAATAATGAAGTGCATGGAGTGCTGGGTGGTAGCCGGCTGGTATTATGAAGTGCAGCCAGAGATACTGGAACTGTCTTGCTTGCCTGCCTGTGTTTGTGTGCAGGCACATCAGTTGCCGTGTACTCATTGTTTTGCAGTTTATTTGCTTTGCTCCCTCTTATTGCTTTCTTTCGGTCGTTTATTTAGTGTGGCATAAAATGAAAATTCAATGTTGCTTAAACATGAACAGCAACACATGTAAGTGCAACTGCGACATGCTCACACCCGTTCATTCATATGCATTAACAGGCATAAATACTTCTGTAAGATTATGTAAATTGTGTATTATATAAGTACATACTCGTCCATGGTGTGCCATCAAGCAATGAAGCAGTTAAACATTCGCGTATTAGCTCAACCAGCGAGCGTCGGACAAATTGGTGACTAAACGGAGGCAGTCATATTATTAAAGTGCGATCGCTTGATTAGGTAAAGAAATATATCTTCGAAAAATGTAATAAAACACGATTCTAGTAATACATCTATGTACGAGGTATGTTCAAAAAAAAAAGATAAATTTTTAAATTTTAAGTTTTTTTGTGAGGCATAAATAAGACAAGTGCTTTGCGTGTCTGGCGATTTTCTGCTAACGAAAAAATAGATCAAAGAAGTTACATCAATTTTTGTGTAAAAAATGGAATTAAGTGCTCAAAAATATTTGAAATGTTGGCAATGACAGAATACTTTGAGTCAAAAAAAAAAAAGTTTACAAGTGGTACAAGCTTTTCACAGAAGCGGGAGAAGATGTGAAATACGACGCTTGCTCTGGACGCCTCAGCACGTCAACAACCGAAGTGTTATGGGGAATCGTCGAATCACAATTACAATATGGCTCATTCGATGCAATATTTTTCCAAATTTTGGGCATGAAGCATGTGGGCGCGAAGTTCATTCCAAAATTGCTGAATTTCGACCAAAAACAACATCGTATAAGCATCGCACAGGAATGGTTGAAAGACGCCAACGATGATCCAGATTTGCTTAAAAGGGTCATAACTGGTGACGAATCATGGGTATACGGTTATGACATCGAAACTAAAAGCATACTAGACCCATCGGAAGAGTCAAGGAGAGCCAAGACCAAAAAAAAAAACATGCCAAGTTCGACCAAATGTCAAGGTTTTGCTCACTGTTTTCGTCGATTACCATGGCGTAGTGCATCAGGAATTCTCACCACAAGGTCGTACGGTAAATAAGAAGTATTATCTTCAAGTTATCCTTGACTTATAGCTCAGACAGACAGGGCCGTTGGTGGGGATTACCGGCGCAGTTATTTCTGACTGAAATTGTAGTGTGACAGACGGTTGTTACGTGGATTAGTGAACAGCTAATTTGCTTATTGGATAGGTTTGTCAGTGAAAAACGTCCACAGGCCACAAATGCGGGCATTAGCTGCCCTTCTTCTTCTTTAATTTGGCTTTATCCTATTCCCGGTCGGCTCTCGTTGTGTGAAATCTCCAGGACACGCGGTGCTGAGACGTCTCTTCGCTGAAATTTCTGCATCGCACGCCGTTTTCAATGGTGTTTTTCCAGATTTTTGGTAGTCTGCCTCGCCCTCTTTTCGCTACCTCCACCTGCAGCACTTGCCTTACCGCGTGACTCTCTTGTCTTCTCATTACATGACCGTAGCAGCGTAGGCGGTTTTCCTGGAGTTAAGTGCTGATTGGCGCAACTTTATTGCTACCAAGAATAAAGGTGTTTTGAATCTTGTCCGGCTGTGTGATGCCGCTGACCCACCTCAGCATCCGAATTTCTGCCGCGTGCAGTTTCAGCTTTAGTTTACCTGGTGCAGTCCAGCAGCCTTAGGTGGTAAATATACTTGCATAGTTAATTTTTGAACTGCATTATTATTTGTAGGATATATAGACAAGACCGTCTTCAAATAAGATCATTGGACTGATGCAATTCCATTTCCTTCGAGCACTAAGGTCGTTGGAGGCGTTTACGCCTATGCACAAAGTAGAGGCAAACTCTTTTCACAGTCACAGCTGGAACAATTTTTTGTCTTTTTGTTTTCTTCTGTTGGTGTAGAGGTGGTGTTAGATATGCCTATGCCTAAGTGTGGGCTCACTGCATTAAAACCTAGCTGTTTCCTTCCTGCCGTTGAACTATCGTTAGGCATTACTTTGCGAAACTGTTCCGGGCGAAGCTGATTTGTTAGAATAATGTTAGCCCTGTAACAAACAACCGATTAATTTTCTATTGATTCAAGCATAACCTGGGGACTTACAGACCTTAATAACTGTGTCGTTCCTTTCCTTTGCAAACTTCGGACAGGCAAAGAAACAATGTTCGGTGCCTTCTACAATGCCATAGTAAATTAATCTGTATAATTATGAATTAAATCATACATGCCCCGTCACTACTCATGAGTTTGATGAAAATCCACTTCCCAATCTTCTACAAAGAGGCTCATAATTAATCATCTTTTTGCTTTTGAATAACTTGTTCACTTAATAAATAAAAAAAAAAAAACAAACATGACTTAAAGTGATGAACATTTTTCTTATTTTTACGCGCTCCATTGTCTGTTTATATTCTGGAGCTGTAAAGTTGACAATTGTCAAATGTGATTGACGTACGACGATATTTGCAAAAACAAATAAATCTTCCCTTAGGTGATTATTTCTGTGTCACTTTACACTAACCCATCTTATACTAACCTAACATAACCTATACCAACGCACCTCGTTATGGAGGGAATTAGCTACCGCCTACTTCCATGTGCGGTCCCATTGCCTTTGCCATAGTATACACGACCTACGGATTATATCCTCATAGCTCGTCTTGTTTGCTGTTAGTATGTCAATGTGACAGAGCCCTCCGGTCAGCAGTGCTGCTTCTTCCCAGGTTGTTCGAAACTCGCTGCATTTTAACAGCACATGGCCGATACAGCGACCTTATTTTTCGTGGCTTTTTAAGAGCCTCAAATTAGGTTCGCGCGGTCTATAGGAAGACGCTATGTACGTCGTTTACGTACAGTTACCTAGGGACCTTTTAAGGGGTCCCGGTGTTCTAGAGCTTGAAAGTTTAGGGTATTTTCAGACATTTTTTTTTACAATAAAAAAAATGAACAACCATATTTAAATTTTTTAGGCTTTTTATTTACTTTCTTTTAAATACAAAAATGAGTTTTTTTTTAATTGTGCTGTCCATTTTGGCTCTTCTATTTATTTGAAACGGAAAAACCAAAACAATTATTAGAAATAGAATAAATAAAAAAAATTTAACAAAATGGTGCGGTTTTGAACTTGACACTCTAAAAATCGGGGATTGTTTTCAGTTTTTTAATCAAAAAAATACGAAATAATTAAAATAATAATATGATTCTCTTACGAGCCATTGATGTTGTGCACAACATATTAAAATTTCAGACGATTCGGTTGAGTAGTTTTTTTTGTGACAACACCAAAAATCGTTTCGCGATAAATGAGTTTATAGTTTGAGGTACAGGAGCGCGCGGACCGCTCTCTACCTAGTTAATGGGCTCTAGAAACTATAATATTAGGAATTCCCACATGAAAATTTCACATTATATTCTTAAGACACAATGCTTTGGAAATATCGAAAAAACAAAATTTTTTTTAAATTTCTAGACCACCTTAATGTTAGTTGTGAAGTTTTAGAGGTTGAAGTGTTTTATCCTTAAAATTCATACAGTAATTCTAATAAGGCACTTTTCAGAGTAAAACTAATTGAGCTTGTTGCACTACACATGCACACATTCACACATCTACATATTCATATATGCGTACCAACATTCAGAAGCTAAATTTTCCGCGTAAATTGCAACGACACTAATGAGAGTGCACAACAGCAAAAGTATTGCATGCAATGCAAAACTTTTTCAATAACAGTTTTGAAACTGCCAAACTACAATTTTCGAGAGTAATCTACGAAGAAACTTTCCCTTGGCAACAGGCAGCAGAACGAGACGAAGCAAATCAACGATACAAATGAACGGCTCAACTTAGCTGTTGCTCGAGCAATGATTGCATTTGTTGTGTACGAACACAAACACATATGTAGCATATAACTGTACATGCGTTTACATATGCATGCATTTGTGTGTTATTGAGGTTATTGAGGCTTCACAAAAATGTTCATTATTAGATTAACCAAGGCACCGACTTTGACGACTCCAGTGAAACATTAAAATCAGACTAAATAAAGAAGGTAGAATGGAAAATGCTTAAAGATTTACGAGCGCATGAAATTTAATGTTAATTAGGGAAAAGGTAAACAATCAGAAGTGTGTAAATGAGCGGTAAAAACTCTGTGCATTAAATGGAAAAAAAAAATGGAAAAAAAGAAATGTGAATGCACTTGTCTGGCGATGGAAAATATAAATTAAAGGAGAAGAGAAAAATCGTCACAAAATGGTAATAATTTTTACGGCAACACTTTTATATTTAAATCTAGAAAAAAAAAGAGATTTTTTATAGTTGCACTGCAATGTGTGGGCTTAAATAAATTTAAATAACGTTTTGAAAGGAAGGTATGCACGTCAAACGCAGTCAATATAAATTTTAATTAGTGGCTGAAAAGCCACAGACAGGACCGATAAATTGGGTGCAGAATTTTTTCCTACTGATATATAATTGAATCATTGGTTTTTATTAAGAAAGGAGAAATAGAGGTAGAATTTGAGAATTTCCCAGATTTTTTGGTAAATCTGAAAATATCCTCCAGCTTTTCTGAGGCCGCCATATTGATAATTTAAAAAAAAAAAAACAAAGGTTTGATCAAGCACAAGATTATCTATTAATAAAACTAATATCTCTTGTCCGATTGATTTTAGATGAATCTCCAAGGACTTGTGATGATCACCGCAAGGGACTTCTGGAGAAACGGGCTCCACACAAACTTATAATTTTTTTTTTAAATTTTTCAAAAGCCAAGTCGAAACATGTTTTTACTTTTGTAAAATAAAGCAATTGATTGCAAACAAAAATTATTGAAAATCATAATTTTTTCGGGCCTCTGACTACCCCTTAACCCCTAAAAGAGGTGTTCGTTAGGAGATATCACACTGTATTTAATAAATATTCGTCGAAACCTTCACAAGTCCTTACTTATATAACATCATTTTTGTTTTTAATATTTTACATTACTTCACTGTAGCGAAAAGTTCTCATGCCTTGTTTGTTAAGTCGATTGAGTAGCTGCGGCTTCTCAAATATTTTTTTCTTCTGCTTTTTGGATGAATTACGCGCTCATGTCAGACATACATTCAATAAACGTCAATTGATAAATACATTTCACGCCGCGTCAACGGAGGTATGAAACTGAAATTTAGAAATTAATAAAACAGCTGCTTAACATCATGTTAAAGCAATTAAAAATGTTAATTATGTTTTATAAATTAAATGACAAATCAAGTAACAAACCAAAACTGAGAAAAAATGGAAATGGAAAAAATAATGCAAATTGGATTTAAAGTAAAAAAACCGAAAAATAAATAGCGACTACAAAGGCAGATGTTGCTGCCCACAACAGCGTCGCCGCCATCACGGGCCGTGCTCTGAACAGACCAATAGTTTAACATGCGGCTATAAATTTATGACAATTCCAATGAAATAAATTCACCACGCGCATACGCTGCACATATTTAAATACAAATAAGTATGTGTGTATATGCAAATATTCATGAAATGGTTACAAAAATGGACGCTTCGCTATAGAGAGCGTGAGAGGCGTCCACCGTTTTGTTCGAAAAATAAAAAAAAATAATTTGAAAAATTAGAAGTTTGTATATGTAAAATGCTGGCCGTGCCAACATTTTCATAAATTTCCTATAAAAAATAAATGCTTACAAAGAGTTGACTTTTTGCCGCAATAAATTTATTTTATTTTAGGCATAATAGAGAAAAAATAATTAGCAGTGGTCAAATGAAATAAATATCATAAACAATGGCGGCGTTTCAGCGTTGGCAACAGGTTTAAATATGGATATTTTTCGCGTTGTATTGAGCGTTGGTGAGCTGCTCTAACAATTTGTTGCATTATACATTTTAATTTCTAATTTATTTACACATACTTAGTTGCTATTGTTGCCCTTGTCATCAACAAAATGGTTCTCTTAATTTATGGTTTTTTAATGCTTTTTTTCGTTTTTTTTTTGTTCTTCTCGTAAAAACTGTGGGAAAATATTTTTGCAAACGTTGAATGATTACGCAATTGATTGTATTAGGAGATGATGAGGAGAAGAGTGACAGTTGTCTGCTTTTATGTTCACACATACAATGTTATATTCGTCCGTGCATTTGTTGGTTTATTGGCAAAAACAAAAAACACATTTGCTGTGCGCTGTTAATGGGCCATTGCCTATAAATGGCGCTAATAGCGTTGTTCGGTTTTTATGTGCCTCTGGTATATGTTCGTATTTATTTGTTTTCTATCTCCATTACAAGTCACATCTCTATTACTCGTTTAAGCGCGCGACTTTTACATTTTACATCGTTGTAATTGATTAATTCTCCAACACCAAACGTACTTATTAAGCAAACGATCGATGTTTTAATACATTTGTTGCCATTTTCGTTTCGAAATGTAGTCACAGGCATGTATGTATGTATTGTTCGCGTATGCTGAGTGTGTGTAAGTTAATATATGTATTAGGGTAATTTTGTTTAAGAAAATCTAATTTAGCATCTTTCGTAGCCTGTAAATTGATCGAAGTAGTAAATCACGCACAAACTGTAATCGTGAAGCTCTGCACCGGAATTACCACTTTTGAAGCGTTCACCCCACTAGTGACGCGCAATTTAACTAAGTCTACAGTCTAGTCGTAAGCATTTCAGACCAATCGAAGAACTTCAGCTGCAGTGTTCTTCGAGTGGAAGCAATAAATCAAATTTCCAGCAAATGATGAGAATTTGACACATAAACTGAAATATTTGACTGAAAATAATTTTATAGATGCGATGGTCTGATTCTGTACTCCTACGCAGATGTCTAAGCTCTCTGTAAATTATTTTACAGCTGTCTCTTTTGACATGAACTCACCACAAAGGAATGAAATTGCTAGGATATTTCCTAGCTCTCTTAGTTCTCGCTGCTGCTTTTACTCTCACTACTGCTCTGAACTTGAACAGATGAGTAGTGGAGCAGGTAGCGCATAGCGTCCCAACGCGGGGTGCCTTAAAGATACCTTCACAATGCTTCTCCGAAGCGCTCGCTCTTGAGCTGCTGCTTAATAGTTACGAATTTCCAAATCTTTGAGACCGTTTTTTACTACATCTATCCATCCGTTTATCGGTCTGCCATTATCCCTTATGCCCCTTAGCTTCCCTTGCATGGCTTTCTTCACGGTACATTCAGCAGGCATGCGGGTAACGTAACCTAGCCATCTTATACGCTGTGCTTTAACAAATCGCACAGCTGTCTGGTTTCTATATGTACCGCTACATTCTTATTAGGCCAAAAATCTTACTTTTCAGTTATATCATTTCTTGGGAACTCCAGTCTGGTTTGTGGCACCGATAAATGGCTTGTTGCAGGCTGTGCGTCATGGAAATCAGCATGTTTTAGGGATCTTCAGTAACAGTTTCAAGACGACGATTTTTCGTAAGATATTTTTTGCCTTCATTTGTAATTGTTGGTGCACTCTGATGTGGATTTAAACGTACTCTCCGCAAGAGAACTTCTACAATTATTGTCATTGAAAATCTTGGTATGCGCAGTGTTTGCTTATTTCGCGCACTTAACGAAATGTGGAACAGTACTGGGATTTAATTTTAGTAATTTTTCGTTGGTTTTTGCTATCTTTATAGTGATTCAATACTATTTCATGCACTTCAGCAGATATTTGGCGACTAATTTTAATTTCCCGCAAGTGACCGCGATGTGTTAAATATGCCTTTGTTCTTCCTAGGCATTAATATCAATTGCTGCGCTTTCAAATTTTGGCTGCACTTTGTCCCAACTAGCAATAAATGCGAGTGCATCATATTGACTGTGTATACATATTTGTGCATAAGTATGAATTTTATGGGATTGCTTTTCTTACAAATGGACAATATGATTTTTTTTTCTTCAAAACACATAAGTGTATGAAATTAAAAAAAAAAAATGCAAAATTGTAAGATATAAACTTTACGTTACCATAAGTGATTCCTCATCACTTTGGCTATAAGAAACTGTAGTTATTCTAACTTAAATGGTATATCAGGATGCGAACATCTTACCCGCACCGCCGAGTCAGACTCCAATTCTTTTTGAATTTGAATTTTCTATAGCATCAAATAATTATGCAAATATTGTTTCCTATGTCTACATATGTTACTATTTCTATATATGTATTGCCAGTTATGTATACATTTCGTATAAACTACATACTTTTAATTTCAATATTTTCTTTAAAATTATTTTCAGAGCAATCCATATGCATTAAAAGATTCAGCAACTGGCACAGAAATGACTGCATGGACATCAGCCGGGCTGCAACCGACTACGGGATATTACTCATACGACCCGATGTCTGCTTATGGGTGAGTACACAAAATTTTATTTTTTTTTACGCAAAGTTGAAAAGAAATGTGAAAAAAATAACTACCTCGGAGTTACCTTGGACTCCAACGTTTTATGGATTAATCATGCGTTATTGAAAATCGCTCAAACGCTTTCCTCATTTTTGATAAGTTCTGCGACTTTCGATAAAGCGTGGGATCTGCCACGTTTGTAAAAAGCTCCTAATGGTATAAATCTGAGTACCAGTGCTTGTGCGATTTGGTATAGACTAGCGCGCAGGTGTCTAGTGAGCTCGCTTACTAAGCTGCTATTAGGGGAGTCTTCCCTACCACGCGAGGTAGGGAATTGTTTACTCAGTTTATCACCTCTAGATTTACTACTTTTGGATACAGCTGTGCTGTAAAATTCTTGACTTGGATAGAAGAAAAATATTTCGCTTAGGGTACCGGATGTGAATTCTGATTCTTGTGTACCGAAAGTTCAGTTACATAGAAAGATTGATGAAATTAGATCTAGGTTAGTCTAAAAGCTTTACGGATAGATATAATAAGAGGAAGGGCTTGAATATGAAGTAAGATATTCGTTGCTTAGGATATCAAGGGAGGAACGTTATTGTCTGTCAAGCGAAAGTGTTTTATTTAGGGCTATGAGCTGTATCAGTGAAAACAAATGGTTTGGAAATATTCCAATCCATCCATTTGATATGGGCGCCAGAGTATTGTGACATACCAGGGAAATATCTTCTTCTTCCATAGAATGACAGTCCTGCATGAACCCCTACTTCCGCAAATATCTTCTTCCAGATTTCTCTATCTGCTACCAAGCGCCTCCAAATTTTTCACGTTCAGCTCTTTGAGATCGTTGATAACTTCATCTACCCATCTCTTCATCTACACATCTCTGCCCATACATAGTTGGCTTTCCATACGATTGTTCCTTCAAGACCCGTTTTGGAGATCTTTGGTTCTGGCATTCTTTCTATGTGTCCAATCCATCGCATTCGTTTGGCTTTTATGTATTTTATGATGTTTTGCCCTTGGATGAGGTGCTCAAGTTCAGAGTTGGGAAGTGTAAGGCAGATAAATTAGCCTCTTTCTTGGTATAGAGATTGTAGGTATACGCCTCTCAATCTCAAAACTTCGTGGTACAAGTAGCTTTGATAGTCTGACATGTAACGCTACAAAAAGAATTTGGCCAAAAGGGCACGTCAGGCGCTACTTAATCGATCAAGGAAAAACGTCTCTATGTTATTTGCTTACATAACAGGCGACTGCTTCCTAGGTCAACATGTTCAAATATTGAAAGTACCTCATTCCGACTATTGCAGAAGCTGCAAGAATGCGGGGGAGGAAGAGTCTGCCAGATATCTTCACTGTGACTGTCCTGCGTGGCATGCTACTAGGGTTGGATACTTTACCTTAGGGATGTAAGTGTCAGTCAGATCAATGGGTTTGCACTTTAAGCAAAATGGTTTAAAGAGGCGGGATAACTGGCGATGAGTATCAAGCGGTAAAGATCGTGGAGCAGGCCAGGTGAACCAATTCAAACAACATCAAAAGCTAATATTCATCAAAAGAAGGTTTCGTTATCAGTTTGGTGGGATTATAAAGGAATTGTCACCCAACCGAACGATCAATTCAGGTGTCTACATTGAACAACTAACGAAATTAAGCAATGTAGTTGAAGAAAAGCGGTCCGAAATCGAAAAAGTATTGTATTTCTTCATGACAATGTAAGGCCACACACATCTTTGGCCACTCCGCAAAAATTATTGGAACTTGGTTGGGATGTTTCGCCACACCCACAATATAGTCTTGACCTTGCACGATCTGATTACTTTTTGTTTGGATCTTTACAAAACTTCTTGAATGGTAAAAATTACAATAATGATGATGATGTGAAATCGTACCTGATTCGGTTTTTCGCTAATAAAAACCAAAGTTTTATGAACGTGGGATTATGACGCTGCCTGAAAGATGGCAAATTGATCAAAAAGGGGAATACATACATTATAGAATAAAGTTATTTAGTTCCATGAAAAAACCGTCTTTGATTTTCTGAAGAACTTAGTTGGCAACCCAATATTTATACCCCATTTTTACTTTGATGGATTTATCGCAATTCATGATGCATTTAATATAAAGTACAATACATTACGTCAATCCATTAATCCATCACTCAAAACGAAATAAATTTAGATTTGGCCCAATAAAATCAAGATATGCGTTGTAAGTGGACACTTATTTAAATACGCAAATAAATCATTTGCAAACTCGCACAATGAATGTGAAAATTATAATAAATTGAGCGCAATTAACTCCAAATTATCAGCAAAAATAAATGACCGGAAAAGTATGGCCCTGTGCGGTCATTAGCGAGCAACGACAAGTGGCGCTGACAATACATATGCATACTCCTATATATATATATATACGTATGTATGTATGAATGTATGCATGTATTATATTGGATATAAAAGGAATTGGAATGCGACGAGTTTTTGGCCCTGCCCGTAATTAATTGCAAAAGATTTGCGTAGCACTTAAAATTGATTTGAATTTAATTGTTGAATGCAGCGCGGCGCCACAATTGCCGGGCAATAGTATGTAGATGGATGACATTGAATGCTTGTATGTATGTGCCTCACTCACAAATAAAATTTTCAATTGTTTGGCTCGCTCCTTTTTGACTTTTGGTTGGTGCTGGGCATTTGAGTGCGGCGAGAAATTATTTATTTATGATTGTGGTGGAAATAATCGCACTTAATTGCATATAAAAACCCATAGCAAAAACAAGTAAGCCATCGCTTACACACACATATATGACAGGCAAAATACACGTATTGTAATTTTAGTGAGTAAAGTGAAGAGCGAGTAGAGCGCCACATTTGGGTTTGGCGTACGGCAGAGAAAGGTTCCGATTCGTTGGTCTTGCGTGCAGCAGCAGGAATTTAGCTGACATTTGCTCATATGCATGCATGTAGATATAAGTGAGTGAGTGTGTGTGTTTGTGAGCGCGTGTGTGCCATGTTTGGCCACCATATTTTGTACGAATGGATGACAAACGCCAAATCAAAATTAAAAAAACAATAACAATAAGCGGCACATAAAAACCATTAAAACAACAATTAAGCGCATTGAGCAGAAAATGCAGAAAAATTAGAAAATTCTAACGGCCATAAGCCCGCAACGGCTCTGGCGTGCATGCTTTATTTTTTGGTTGGTTGGTTGGCTGCTTTGACAACCCCAAACTGGTTGACAAAACTGCAGAGGTGGAATGCAAAGGCTGCCTGCCGGTTGCAGCGTGAGGAGCGAACATTTTTTGCCGTGTAGCGTGTTGAGCTTTATTTGTTTAGAAATATTTTCGTATGCAATGTAAATTGTTGGGTACAGATAATGATAGCTAAAAAGTACAGCGAATCAGAGAGAAAAAAACAAAAACAATATAATAATTATTGCTCTCCCCTACCACCGCTGCTCATGCGCTTTGTCATAGAAAATGTAATTTGGCTAAAAGCAACATATTTTCAATCGAGTAAAAAAGCGTAAAATTATAGCTTCAATTAATAATTAGACCGCTTGGCTGAACGAGGTGCGTGTCGCAGTGGAAGTACGAAGTGCGGGCGGTATTTCGAAGTAGTGGATGGCTAGTGGAATCTCTGGTGCACCAGTTCTTTTCGCCTCGAAGTTGCTTTAATTGCAGCTCTTGTTGTTGATGTTGTTGCCACAGTTTTACTATAACACTTTTAACGGCAGTAGGTTTTTTTTTTTTGATTTCTGCACTAACCAGTTGTTATTTTCCTTGCAATTATTGTTTTTGTTGGGGCTGTTGTGTGAACAAGAATTTGATTTGTTTACAAGATTACAAGTTTTGTTCGATATTTGTATTTTTGCCGGTGTTCGCTTGTGGCTACTGCGCTTTTTCGTATGATTACATTGTTTGTTGTTGGTTTTTTCATGCTTTTAGCCTCGTGTAGCGAGGCGATTTTCTAGTTGCCATAATTAAAAGGCAAACAAATGAGTCTAACATACACTAATAGAAACGACAACAGTTTCTATTCTGGTACACACATTTCCACGCACACTAACACACTTGCACTTTTGTATGCATGCATTCAACCTCAGCCAATAATGGAACCACACATTTTGGCCAATTTTACACGCTTTAAGCGTATGTTTTGTGTGGCCGTGGTGGTGAATGCAAAATTCATGTTCCAAAATTACCACAGTTTGAGGTTCGATACCATGTAGCATGTAGGCATGTGTGATTGTGCATATACGGCTGATTTGAAGTGGGTAGGCGGTAAATTCGTGGTAATGCAGACCGATGTTGAAAAAAGCTGTTGGCGTTGAGGCGCGTCAATGCTATGCATATTTAACTCTTTTGTGAATTAACTGAAATTTAAAGTATTTTCGGGTTGGCTATAATTAGAGTATTTAGTTTTTAACAGTTCAGAAAAATGTGGTTTAAATTGAAGGACGTGAGTTTGGAGAATTGTGCAGGCAGGCATTAGCAGTCATTTTGCTAGGCGTAACCTTTTTGATCATTTCACCTCATTATGAGAAAATGAGTTTAGAAAATAGTCGTTAATGATTTTCACTTGAAGGCGATCGGTTTTAACCGTCAGCTTACGACGTGCTAATAAATTTTATACATAATCGCCTGCTGCAATCTCCGATCATTCTCTAATGTGCAAGAATTTACCTATTTGGGTACCAAAATATCAGCCATATGGAATATGTCACTGACAATTAGTGGCAGAGTTTTAGCAGCAAATAAGTCTTATTACAATGGACCTGCGAAAGGTCTAAGTGTGTCGCTACGACAACCACCCAACCTACCTAAGTCTTATTACTCTAATTTGAAACTGCTTAAGTCAAAATTATTATCTCGCGACCAAAAGTTAAGGGTATACAAAAGCTTGGTCCGCCCTAAGCTTACCTATGATTGCGAACTATGGACGCTAAGGACTGCTGACATTAATCAACTAATGGTCTTCGAACGAAAAATTTTACGAAAAATGTGTGGACCAATAAGACTGCAGCCTCGGCGTAAGTGCACTAGCCTGCCATGTCAGAGGTTGTGCGTTCGAATGCCACGTAAAGCTCGGTCCTCGCACTTTTCCAAACTTTCCTACTTTACTAGTTTCTATTAAAAAAAAATTCATCCCTTAACCCCGACAACCTTATCCTTCCAATCCTTACTCCCGCACAAAAGTCAGCGCATTACTTGCATTGTGGCTACTAAAGCAAACAAAGAAAAAAGACACAGTTACACATTGCATCAGTGGCACCAGCAAGAGGAAGCGGGCAATCGCGGTAATATCGCAGGTACACTAAATTTAGCGAAGCCCTCAACCATCTGTGTGATCCTCCTGGCAGAAAAATGTGACAGACAGATAGCGCTTCAAGCAGTAAGAAGGCGTTGCTCCTAAGCAACGACAAGTAGGCATTCCCACTACTTAGGACTGGTAGCGGTAGGCTAATCACCTACCCTGTCAGAAAGCAAATAGATTAATAAAACCAACGCAAGACTTAGTCTTGTCGAGGCCCTATGCTCGAATAAGATATAATATAATCATGAAATTTAAGCAAAAAACGAAACTATGATAAGATTTATAAAATCTCAGTGGAAAAGATGGCTTGGGCACGTGTCTAGAATGGCCAAGGAGAGAATAACTCGAAAGGCAGTTGAATTGCGCCCTGTTGGAGGCCGCAGAAGAGGACGCCCCAGAAAGAGATGGCTCGAAGATGTTGAAGATGACCTTGCAAAGCTGAACGTGCGGCGGTGGAAGGAAGTAGCCTTATATAGAGACGGGTGGCGAAAGGTTGTGAATGAAGCGATGGTTCACCAAGAACTGTGATGCGGAGAAGAACAAAAAGAAGAAGAATACATTTTATACTGCCTTCTTTTTCTATCGAAATAAACTCCCAAGAATAAATTTTATACTCTCTTCTTTTTCTATCGAAAAAAACTACCATATTTTCTGAGAAAACCAAAAAGCTGTATATTTTTCTTGCCGAATACTTTATATAATTGGAATTAATTTAAGTTCATTTATTTATAGAATAACTTTATACTGATAAAAAAACGTCTATTTAATTAAAAGAAAATAAATCGTGTAAAATTTACGACCACCTCTACTTCTACAGACGCATTAAAAAATGGCACCTCATAAGTTAAAGAATAGTACAAATATGCCTTGCAGGTGCCTAATCGTTGTTGACGGAATTTTCCAGCTTTACAGTTTTCTTTGTTTTTCCGGACTTTTCTATACAGCAAATTGGTCCAAAAAGTAGGAAAAATTAGATCCATCTAATCTGTTAATATGCAGTATATAATAATAAAAATACCGTTTTAGTGTGAGACTTGTTGTTTTTAAGAAATAGAGGCGAACTGCCTTGGTACCAACCTTAACAAAACGTTCACTTCGAACTCTCAGCTTGAGCTACCGCAAAAGCCACAAGGTCATTCTATGGCTGTAAAAGGCTTTTTGGAAAAACGTGGGGACTCAGCCCCAGAATGACTTATTGGACATTCACTACAGTTGTTAAACTTATAGTCACTTACGCTTCCATAATATGGTGGCCCAAAGTTAAGCAACGAAAGGCGGCAAATGATCTCAGCAAATTGTACCGCCTCATCTGCGTCGGTATAACAGGAGCAATGAAAACATGCCCAATTGACGCATTAAGTGTGCTCTTATGCATACCAACGCTTCCCATCTTAATTAAAAAAGAAGCACGTTTGAGCGTCTTAAGACTAAAAGGCAGCTCCGACCTAAAAAGTGGGGATATGAGAGGACATCTAAAGATTTAGATGCCTTCCGACGCACTCCTATTCTTCACAGGGTGGATACATTATCTCCCAAACCCATTACCTTCAGAAACTTCCAAATTATCATTACTGAACGCGCGGCCTGCAAAAATAATTCTATCACCTTCCAAACCGAATCCCAGATATGGTATACTGATGGATTGAATTTAAAAGATGGTAGAACAGGGGCGGGAATCAATGGGCCCGAATTTAAGAAAATCGATTCCAATAGGTCTCTATCCAACTATTTTCCAATCAAAATACGTGCCTGAGATATATATTTGTGAGGAAATGTCCCACATTTACATACTTTCAGATAGTCAGGTGGCTTTAAAACCCCTTCTATCAACTACAATCACCTCAAAAATAGTACGTGACTGCCTGAAACTTTTTAATATGGTAGAGAACTTCAACAAAATAGTATTGAGTTGGGTGCCTGGGCTCGAAGGACAGGATGCAAATGAAATATCTGACCATCTATCAAACAAATGGGCAAGCATGCCCATAATTGGTCCTGAACCTTTCTCCGGACTTACAAAGGGCCACATCAACGAAACTCTCAAGAGGTAGGAAATAAAGAAGTTCGTTGAACACTGGCGAAACTCTATCGGTCAAGTGAAACAATTCCTAAAGCCGGGCAGAGGAATTTATGATTATTTACTTTCTCTTGGCAGAGTAGACTTATGGTTTTCAACTGGTTATTTGCCTGACCACTGCAGCCTGAGATAACACTTAAAAAAAATTGGCCTCTTGGAGACCATCATCTGCCGATTCGGTAAAATGGTCACTGAAAAGTCAGAACACATTCTTTATAAATGTCCTGCACTAGTCAGAAAACGGCTACATCACCTTGGTGGTACTGCCGTGCCTCTTTTTAAACAATGGAATAAAAACCACAGAATGTGCGAAAATTTTTAAAAATCTTTAAGATATACTATAGAGTTTTTCAATAAGGGCGGGTAGATGTTGAAATGGAATAAAATGTCGTTTGCTGTGTGGCACTTAGCGCGGTCCTGCTGTAACCACATGTCGTCTAGGTCCATATGGTTCAATATGGGCCATAAGAAATTGGAAGGGCCACCCCGTCTACCGAAAAATGGGCGCAATAAGCTGAATTTAACACTACCAAGTGGCACAAAATTAATCAAGCAATTTTTTTTTTTTAATAACTTTCTACTGTCTACTTCACAAGTGTCAATACTTGATTGGCGCCATTATAAATCTTCCGATATGGTGATTAATTTTGCGCCACATTGTATTTCCAAGTGATGCTATATTTTTTTTTCTTTACCCAGAAATGATGAAGCAATAATTAATTGTAATGTAATAAGACCAAATTCACCCTATTTCGGCCATCTTGAGCTACTTAATAAATCCGTTATGTCTTATTGGTAAAGCTACTTTTTATTTCACAGCAAACTCTAAGGAAAAATTGCTCTAAAGCTTAGAAATTAGAACTTTTGCTAAAAAAGTTAGCAGCCAATACTGTTTTTGTTGTGCCACAAAATTTGGGCAAAAGAGGGTGTTAAATTGTTTCATGTCGCAAAAGACAAAATGAAATGAAAATATTGGGTAAAATCGTGCGGCACTTCATCGAAACCAGGCGAAAAAATTTACTGGCATTACTTTTCGGCAACAGATTTCGAGATTGGGCGCCAGATGGGAAGAGGGCGGAGTTGCCTAGTGATGCACTTCCGATGCCTCTTGAAATTTTGCAATGCTGGAATGTGCCCGAGATGGAACAACTTTCGGTTGATGCTTATACGCAAACAGATTAAATCACTTTTGTATTTTAAAAGTGTAGTTTTTTTTAACGAATTTTTATTTAGATTATATACGGATTGTCGTGTGTTTATCTTGGAAAAAGAATTGGAACGACTTGTGAAACTGGATAAATTCAAATCCTACTTCGGTCAAATACTTCTTGAGGGGCAGATTAAAAAGTTGGAAGACCCAACCAACACATTTCATTGGTTTTGGGACTATATGGCATAGACAATATGCAAAATTCGTAAATGGATTAACATAAGTCTTCTGAGAATGGGAAAAATTATCTTTTTTGTGGGAAACTTATAATTTTTAAGGGACAGGTCGTCTAAGGTTTGAGGAAACGTGCCGAAATTTGAGGAAATTGTTTCAATAGATGCCAATCAGATGCATTGTCAATATATATGTGACAAATCCACTGGGATGGTTAAGTCAAAAACATAAATCAGTACCATTCATAATTTAATTTATCTATTTCCTTTTGTCGACTTTGCCGAATACTGTTAGTGTTTTTCAGGCAGAATTCTTCGCGATCCCGCAGGCAGGCAAAACGCTTAGAGAATGTGGGTGTGAGGGAGATATTAACATTTTTGCGATAGTCAAGCCACGATCAAGGCTCTGACGACGTCATGGTGCAGATCGAAATTAGTCAACTCCTGTAAGCAGGAAACCAAATCTCAAGGGTGTGCAGGTAACATTTCTCTGCTCTGGGTTCCAGGACATAGGAGCATAGAGGGAAATGAAATTGCTGATGAGCTTTCCAGGGGACATGGGGACTGAATTGGTCTCGCGGTCATCGGTATCCCTCTGACTGTTGTTAAAGTTGGATTACACAACTTATTTCTCAGGAAAGCGCAGAAAAGATGGAGCTCCATTTCTTCATGTGCTATTTCGAAAATCCTTTGGCTCCTGTACAATAGACGAACGTTTCAGAAAATTCTGGGGACTCCACTCCATTCAATTTCTAAACTCGTAGCTATGCAGAAAGGTTTGTTGACCATTTAATCCCCGTTGCAGTAGAGACCTTTCAGAGAAGGAGACTTTTGAGCACTTTCTCCGTAAATGTTCGTGTTAGGATTTAAGGTCACTGAGAGCTCCTTTCTTGGACAGCCTAGGGCAGTGCACCAACCTAAATCCCCTCAATCTTCTCCATTACATCGTCGATTTTATTCCTCTAAACTCATATATTTCTCGAACTTAAATTCTTCACAAATATACGCCATTTAGCTAAATCTCACTGAAAATTTATATGCAAGCCTTCACGCAAATATTTTAAATGCAAACTGCACTACGTTTCACAGTCCGCAGGTTTATTTCTCTCCTGCTTACAAGCCAGTAAACAGAAATCAAGTAAGCACTAAAGCTGATAAGGAGAACCAACAAACGTGTGATGTAGTGGATACTAGAAAACGGAAAGAGGAAATAAGAGCCCACTAAATGGCAATGCAAATAGGAAAGTGGAAAGTAAAACGTGATAAAAGTGTGGAAACAGGAAAAAAGTAGTGTAAAGTTAGTGAAAAATCGGCACAGAAAAAAAACCTATTATATCGAAAGCTCTCGCCTCTAACTAATATACTTGTGAAAAAAATATTTAAACTACAGCAAAATCAAAAGAGCGAAACCAATAATACAGAAAAGTAAAATAGAGGATCCCACAATAAAACCACCCGGAGTGCCACGCAGTAGCAGAACAAAAAAAGGATCCATATGCCGCGAACAACAACTACTGTAGCAAATAAAAGCGCTGCTGATGCCACTCTCGGAACTGGATTTACCAACAGATGCCAACAGCAAATATGAAATCAAAGCTTTTTCTACAATACAAAGAAGAAAAAGTACTCGCACCATAGCAAAAGTAAAGAAGGAGCAAAAAGCGGTGTATCCGGCCACGCACGTTGCTTGCAGCGTCAATTGCCGGCCAGTGGATTCGGCCGGCTAACCAGTGGACATAGAACGGTTGCATGGGATGGGAGCACTTTTGAGTAGTTGGTTGTAAAATTCACCGCACAAGCTGTTGATTCTTGCGGCACCATAAAAATCCCGCAAAAAATAAAGAAATAAAAATATGCATGCTAAGGCAGTGAAAGCACGACCAAAGATAGAAAAAATTGCAGAAAATAAAGCGGGAAAAAATCACCTTACTGAATGTGGTGTGCTGGTCTATGCTGTTACATGCTGCACATGCCGCTGCGCAGCACACGCTGCCGTACGCATACAAAATATGCAGCTTGTGGTACGCGCCGATAATCCATTGTGGGAAGTAGTGGTTACGTGGTGCAGGCAACATGCAACACTGCAACAGCGAGTATGAAATGCGGAGATTTCGGGTGGAGAGAGCTCCTTGCCCTGTACCATCCACTTTTTTTTACATTTTTTGTTTTTACTGAGTAGCAGTTTCTACTGGCGGCGATAGCGGTGCCACCGTTGGAGGAGCATGAAGTGCGTGAGCTGAGTGCAAAAGGATGCCCCACACGTGAATGTGTGTGCCTGTTGCCGCTAATGTATTTGCACTTGTATGTGTATGTATACACTTGTGGGTGAGTGTATGTGCGAATTTATGCTGCACTTTGTATTTCTGTTGCTGCTGCGCGTGGATTAAAGGATATGTTGCCACGTTATTTGGTCGTTACAGCAGCTACACGTCACGTTGTTGCTCTCTGTTTTAAATCGTTTTCCCTTTACATTGGCTGCTTAATATTCTTCCTTTTGTTGCCTTTGGTTATTTTCTCACACCTCGCGAACACTAGTTTGTAATTTCGCTGAGTGCATGCGAGTTTTTCTTGATTATAAAGCAGCGAGAAAGATTAATTTGCTACGAGTTGGGGCGAGAATTTAATTAGAGGAAAATGACGGAGGAGAAGATTTTACTAGAAGTGAATAATATATTAGGAAACAAATTGTAAATATTTAATGAAAGAAAATATTTATATCCAATGCTAAGACTTATGAGCTTTTTTTCTGTTTTGATTTTCCATCTTAGTGGAAGAAAAAAATTAACTGATTCGTTTTGTATTACTTTATTCGCTGAGTAGTCATAAAATGCGAGAAAATAAACAAGAAATTATTCTTAGCATCCGGGGCTCTAACATCTTGTTTGTCTGGTTTAGCCGACACGAGCAGGAAATCGGTCTAACCGATCTTCAGACCCTTCTTTTCGCAGTACTTTATTTCGAAGAACCTATAAACATTTTGTATAGAATGTAAATAAATAATAGAAGGTAACTAAATTAGGCGACTCAAGAACGGCGGACAAATCGCATGCATCAGCTCTATTGCAGGATATGGTCGGATGAGAGAATGCCCAGCGATCTGACTGCGCTTTGTCCAATACATAACAAGCGTTATCCTGCAATCTGCGCAAACTACCGCGGGATAGGCTTGTTTATCATCCCATATAAAGTCTTGTCGAGCGTATTGCTTGAAATAATGAAGCCCATCATCAAGAAACTGATTGGGTGGTAGACAAATCAGTGCGGCTTCAGAACTGGTAAGCCTCCCATACACCATCTCTTCGACACACACCACCTCTCACAGATTGAAATCACCTCTATCCCGCTATGCCTGAGTTTGGTATCAAAGCAAAACTAGTACGGCTGTGCAAGATGACACCTCTCCAAGCCGTTCGATACCAAATGAGTTTTTAGCCGTGATTCTCTATCTTGTGACTTTTTCAACCCCTTACTGGAAAAAATATTTTACGCAGTTGAGCTACAAACAACCGCGCTATATGCTCGGTAAACTCCAGTTTAAAGAGAGAGGCCAGCAATGTGGTTCTTGCGGCGAATGAGTGCAAAACAAAGTATCTGCTGCCAACGCACAAGAAGTCTTCGCGTCTTGGACAATAAGTCAGTGTTGACCACTAACAATTCGAACCTATGAAGTACTTTGATTATCTTGGGACCAGCATCTACAACAAAAATGACGTCAGCCTGCAGATCAAACGGGCTCAGTTAGCAAGTGGAAGTAGAGCTCTTTTTTGAAGCACCAAATTGGCAGTCTACGAAGCGCTCATCATTTCCGTGCTGCTATATGGCACAGAAGCAACAGTAGAAGAGAAATTTTAGGAAGCCTTCGAGTGAAAAATTCTTTGTATAATAGGTGTTTTTGTTATTAAACTGGTTTCTATTAACCTATACCGAACTGTACGTTTTATAACATGCAATTTTAACTCATTTTTAAGCTTATTTAAACGGAACAAAGTATTCTCTTCTCAGAATTTTACATTTTCTCTCTCGAGTTTCAGCTTTTGATCCCTAGCTTTACATTTTTTTAACATTTCATTAATTCTGCCTATTTGATTTTTTAGCATTTCATTAATTTTTCTCTTAAACGTGTTATTTAGGCGACTAGTCTAGCGGTAATTGGTATAGATTCCAGTACCACCTGTCTTGTGGATTGCGCAGAGTACCCTGATATTCCAATCGGCAGTCAGGCCGGCCGTATCTTGATTGGGGCTGATGCACGCACCTTCTCGTTACCATGTTTGAATAGCTCAGCCAGCAATCCGTCGGCATTATTGCCGTTTACGGACAATTCGGTCGTCAACGATTGGGGTATCGGGATCTTCACTTTCTCTGTGACATGCGCAATTGTCACTAGTAATTTTGAGAAGTGTTCTCTGCATAATTCAAGTACGTTGTAGATGTTAGTCACCAGATCGCCGTGTTTTTTCTTACGTGATTTCGCCTCGGTCTTGAAACTTTCTTTAAGCGGCCGAACTTTCTGTTATAATTTTCGGGCGTTTTTCTTGTTGCTCAGCATCTCAAGCTCCTCGCGATCATGTATTTCGGCCTCACGTTTCTTCATTCTGATAATACGTCTCTCTTCTTCATGGCTCGTGTTGTGCCAGATCGCAGCGTGGCCCTATAGCAGCATCCTTTCTTTGCGCGACAACATGGCATTCTTCGTCGTATGAATGGTTTTTTCAGGCTTGCCGAAATCCATTTTTTCTTCTGCGACAGTACGCAAGCAATGACAAATGATGTTCCATTGCTCCTCCATGCCGAATTCTTGGGCAGTACTCTCTGAGAGCAGGAGTGAGAGTCGAGTGGTGAATTTTCTGGCTAACTGTGGAAACCTTTGCAGTGCGTTAAATAACTATAGCGCATTTATTTTTTTCTTATTTATTTTAAGAAATTTTTACAAAAATTCGAACGAACTATTCTCTTACAAAAACCATAAATATCTAACATTCAAACTTTGTGGAAATTTCTGAAATTTTTTTCAATAATATTTTCATGAAAATTTCAAACTTTTTAATCGGAATTTTTAGAAACGTTTCGAGCAAGGCGATTCATTAAAGGTGGTGGTACTAGACCAACAACAATGTTTTGTACGTGCGATTGTCACGGCAAAGTAAAAAACAACTAATGAATTCACCTCACTGAGTTACTGTTCATACTGTGCTGACAGCCACATGGAAAAAAGGCAGCAAAGGAAAAAAAAATCAAATCAGCTGATTTACCGATGCCTCCTTTAATAGACTTGGCTTCGAGAAAGCAGTTTTATAGCCGTTGTTCTTGACAATTTTTAGATTTTTTGCTGGCAGTTTTATACATTTTCCCTATGTAAAAATTAGCTAATTCATTTTTTATCGCTTCCTTTCATTTTAGTTATGGTCCTAGTTACGATTTGGCTGCAAGACGTAAGAACGCTACGCGCGAGTCTACAGCTACTCTCAAAGCCTGGCTGAACGAGCACAAAAAGAATCCATACCCCACCAAAGGTGAGAAGATAATGCTAGCCATCATTACGAAGATGACGTTGACACAGGTTTCCACGTGGTTCGCGAACGCCCGCCGACGTTTAAAGAAAGAGAATAAAATGACTTGGGAACCGAAGAATCGCACGGACGACGATGATGATGCGATGGTGTCCGATGAAGAGAAGGAAAAGGATGAAATGGAGAGTGAAAAGGCAGCACAGAGCCTGCACGGTGGCGGTATGGGTGCAGGACAGCGAAAAGGTGAGAATAATTTGTTTCTGAATGACATTTGTGAATTAAAAATGAGCGCACAAAACATGAAACAAGAAATCTTTTAGGATTACAAATAGAAATAAAAACAGAGTAGTTATAGATTGAAAAGTCTCTTCATATACCAACTAGCAAACAACCTGCGTACGTAGGTCTGTCGTTAAGACTATTTATATACGAAAGAGTAGGGAGCAGCAACACAATGACAAAACTGCAGATATGGAAATCAGAGGGCATAAATTTTACATTTTTGTTTTGCCTGCTTATTTCCACTTGGTGAAGTGTGACGTACAGAAAAACTGAAAATTTTTTCAAAACATATTATTTTAAAAAATTTAAGAGCAACAACAAATAATTAAATTATATAACATTTTAGAGCTTATCTAAAAAACAACTATGTATATTCTAATCGGTCGAGTCATTTTCGGTTTGTTGTAGTTTGAAAACTAGTTTTATTATTCATACAAAGCTTCCAGATAGCTAACTCTACATTTTCCCTTTTCCTTAACCTATAACCCCTTCAGAACTTGAAAAGGATGACGACGAACTGCAGGACGATGAATCTAAGCCATTAGGTTCACATCCCAATGATCTGCGTAACACAGCCCTCGGTTATCCTGGTGCTGGTGTTAGCGGAGCTACCGGTGGCGGCTACCACGGCTCTAGTGGCACCTCAAATCATTCACATAGCTACCATCCCTATCATCACCAACATCCCGCTTACTATCAGCATCAGCAGGCGCTATTGGCTGCAAGTGGCTATCCGACTACTGGCATGCCAGGCAATAACAGTAGCAGTAACATCAGCAATAATAATAACAACAACATCAACAACATTAACAAACATGACGTAAGCGATTCAAAAAACCAGCTGAGCCGGGACTGTGGCGTGCCGATTCCAGCAACCAAGCCCAAAATCTGGAGTTTGGCCGACACAGTCGCCTGCAAGACCCCACCGCCAGCACAGACAGCAGCATACATGGGCCAGGCGCAACAACACCAGCAACATTCATTGCAACAGGGGCAATCGAACATGAACAACAGAGGTATGGGCAGCCATATGGGTTTGTCACAACAGCAGCAGCAGCAGCAGCAACAAACACAAACACAACAACAACAGATGCAGCAACCATCACCGCTGAACGCCCCACCGTCAGCAGCACATATGATGATGAGCAATTACGGCGGCGGCACAGCCTACTCGCGGGCGCCGCCTACCACAGCTTACGGGGGTTTTCTAGGGGCTACAATGCAGCAGCTGCATACTACGAACAATATCCCATACAAGAACAGCAACAACTCCACTCACCCCCAGCACCGCAACAGCAACATCAACAACAACAACAACACCAACAACAGCGGTTCGGCCATAACCAGTACCACCCCTACCAGCACGCGTATTACGGTAAATACTACGGCTCAACAAGTGGCTTCGGCAACAGTACCACCCCTCCCACCACCCTCGCACATGCGTCCGAACAACAGCAACAGCAACACCAACGCACCACACCATCCGTACGGAGCGGCTCAGCGGGGGATGGGGTTTCCAGAAGCCCAACCCGATACTCCACCCCAAACTCCGCCGAATATGAAGCTGCAGAGCGTGGCGGCGAATCTATTGCTTACCGCTTCCCAAATCCCTACGATCGCTACTTGTCGCAGTAATAGCAACGGCGGTGGCTATGGAGGGGCTAGTGGCATGCACAGCTTCGCAATGAACTATTCAACGCGCTTCGATGAGTATTCACCACGCGATGAGAGTTCGAGTGGCTCCAGTAGTTGCAGCTCGACGGACTCTCCACGTCTACAGTCGAATGATTCGCCCTACAAAGGGTCGTTTAAGAGGTCAGTGGATTTTTAGAGAAGCAATTTCAAATAGTTTATTCTTTAGGATTTAGCTGTGAAATAATGCTGCATTTTGTATATTTTTTCATTTTTTATTAGCCAACAAATCGCCGGATATGTGTCGCCTGTTTAAATCGTTTGGCATAATTTATTTAATCTCAACAATCGTCAATCAGCTGAGTAGGCAGGTATGTGAGAATTTTTATTTGTTAATTAGGTTTTGAAAAACTTAAATTTACGATGTCAATAGAAGATTTACTTGTTGCGCAGCCGTTATTAATTATTCCAACTTATTCATTACTTTTTACAGGCGTCATTACTTCAAACAACTGGGACTTTGTGCAAATATTTCTAAATTTAAATTGCAAGAAATAAGAATTCAAAAATGTAATAGTAATCTTCAAAAAATAAACCGAACAGATTGTTGAACACTACGTTTAATTAGTCATAAGTGCGAAATTAGCTAAGCTCACGGGCCCATTAATCATTTAAAAAATATTTGAAAAAAAAGAATCCTTATATTAATAAATTTTGAAGTACATAAGCACTAAGTAAAATTTTTGACTGTGATAAACTACTAACTTCGTGTTAGCTTACTTTTTGAGTGTAATCTCGTACTAGTACACACAAGTACACACATACATGTGCAAATATACATACAAATACCTACATGCATACAATACATAAAAATATTTAATACCTACCAATTTAACTTAATTTAATATTTAATATATAATAATAAAATCCACTGATGGCAAGAAAATGTACAAATTTTGGTTTTATTTTAAGGGAATAGCTGAAGCGTAAGTATATAATTTTATATTCATTATTTCTTCTTCTTTACAAGGAACTCAATCCATTAGCTGGGAATTAATCCCAGTTCCGCGTGGCTTAAACGAAGTTTAGTTGTATCCCGTACCTAAAAAAATCAATCTAGTCTATTGCTCTCAGGTTTTTAATGAAAAAACGCCGAAATCTAACGCAGTAGACCCGCCATTATGTAGGTGATTTTGTCAGAGCAAAATAAGACTTGAAAAAAAAACTATTATTTTTGGACGGTTGCCATTTAGCCGGAAAATTGGTTTGGGAAAAATGGCAGTACTGGATATAAATACTCGTATATTTAATCCCTTTATTCCTTTTAGAAACACAGGGCCTCAGCAAATTATTTCAGCTGGACCCGATTCCGGCTAAGTATTTTAAGTTCACTCCATGCTTTGTTCGAATTTTCGATCTCCGTCTCAATCATTTTTCTCCATGTGCTACACGGTCTTTCTCTGCGGCGGCTGCCCTGCGGGTTCCATTCAACTGCAGTTCTGGTGGCGGCGTTAGGTGTTGCTAAAGCAGTTCCATTTCCGTTTGTTAATTTCTTTAATAATAAGTTTCTGCTTTGTGACTTGCCAAAGCAAAGTGTTTTAAATATTGTTGGGCCAGAACATGCGCATGAATTCATGCAGACAGCGGTTAACAAAAGTTTAAAGTGGTTGCGCATCTCTTTGCGACAGGTTCCATATTTCGCAGGCATAGAAGATAATCGATTTTATGTTAGATTCAAATATCTGTAATTTAAACTTTCTAAATATCTGTTGCGAGCGCGCCATGGAGCTAAGTTTGCTGAGCCCTGTGCTTTCTTTATTCGCTCTTTAATGTCTGCACTGAATTCTCCATTCGCCAGTGTTATCGCAAGTAACAGGTAAGTAAAAGGGTTCACTTCCTCTGTAACTACATTCAAATCTGGTTGCATATCTGTATGAATATGCACTAGTAAGCAAATATCGTATACACGGTCTAAATCTTGCAGACGACCTGGTGCACTCCAGACTCTCTGGCGTACACCTTTTTCAGCTTGGATTCTTTCGCTGACCATCAACCATAGCAATACTGTGAATTAATAGAATTTTCAAAAATTTTTGATGACAGGCATTGGAATCTCCTACGCCATCTTGGGTTGTTGTTTCGGCACCAAATGTCTTCACGATCATACCCAGCACACTTTGTCACCGCCGTTTATCTTCAAACTACTTACCAAAAGACCTGAACGAAGCGCAAAGGATCCCTATACCAACATCCAAGGTCCATCATTAATCGCCCAAGTAATATCAAAAAACAATAATTAAAGATATGATTCGCAAATAAAATTTCCCTCAACTCCTGCCTATTCTGTTCGAAACGACTCTGTTTGTATCAAACAACGGATATGGTGGATTTTCTCAAAACCATGCTAACACATCTACATACACATAAATTACTCGTATATTTTATAGTAATTATTGATATTAAACGGTCCGTAGCCTAATCGCTTTGTGTATGACTACGATTCAATAGAGTTCGGGTTCGAAACTCACTGCACAGAAGACTTTATCTAATAGCGGTCCCTCAGTGGCAGATAATGGCTAACCGCCGAGTGTATTTCTGCCATCAAAAAATCTTCTAATACAAATCATAAGGGCGCCTTAAAATTTAAGGCCCGCAATTTGCGGTATAACAACAAGAAGCATACAACAAATTCGAGGAGACCTATGGTGAAAAAAAAAAATTGTGAGGTGAACTTTGATTGCCACGTCACTTGGGAGATTCTGCAACCGAATCCGACATTCATCTCTCATGTATTCACACGCTCGTTGTTCAGATAGCAATGAAGTGTTGCCATTGGTTGATTTTTTTCGTATATTACAAACACAATCTCAGTTTTTTCGTGAGCAAAAAAGTGACGTCAGCCTATCAGCTGATTTTGTCAAATTTGCTCAGATCCGAATAACGGTCAGCTAGGTAGAACATCTCTTTTAACCATGCAACAGAGTGTGAATTCCAGATATCGTTTTTACGTGCTATTTTTCAAATTAAGCCGTGCTAAGGCCAATATAGTTTTATAGATTTTATTACACGAAAGGAAAAATATTTTAATAGGGTTTTCGTAGTTTGTTTTGTGAAACACTTTTACAGTTTAGCTGTTTAGAGGTAAGTTACAGGTGCGTAAGTAAAGTAAAAAAAAAACCAAATTGTTCCACATAACTGAGCGATTCGATGTGAAGTGATTCAATCATTTTGGACATTATCGTCAAATCTTTAGGACATTGGTTTATTTATAGTCTCAGGCATATCCTAGATGCCGTCAGTGAATGGGTTGATTTGTGACTATCATCCGGTAGTATCCGGGTTCTAAACCCCGTATATGAAACAAATAATAATATAAAAGGCTTTTATTTTTATTTATTTCTTCTAAAAGCGATGGCCCGTCAGCAGGTGTGTGTATTTCAGCCATGAAAAACCTTTCATAAAAAAGCATCTGCCGTGCGGAGGCTTCGTAAGAATTTAGGTCCCTCCATTTGTGGAATAACATCGAGACGTGCACCGCAAATAGGCGAAGGAGTTCAGGCGAAAACCCAAAGAGGGTGTAAGCGCCAATTGTATATGTCTACACGGTGACACAAAATTAGTCATCTGCCAGAAGTTTTATAATTTTTGAAAATGGCGTCTTACGTCAAGCTTATTAGACGCTTGTGAACTAGTCAGCTGCAGAATACAAACAGACAGGCAATGGAAAGACCGTCACTAAAAATTATTTTTTTAATTAATATAACCAAAATTCGCTGATTAATTTTACGCCACTTTGTATTCAAATAAATCGTGTTCAATTTAGAGGTATCAGATTTTGAATTGAAATAAAATAACGAAGATTCAAATTGATTGGTCAATTTCTACAACGTTTGTACAGAATCATGCATGACATGTATTTTTTAAAGAGAATCCACTTCAAATGGTGGCCGCAACTACGTAATTTTGAATGACTCGCCGGAAGACTTCGGTCGGTATCTCGTGAATAACTTTAGTAACGTGGACTTCTTATGCCTCAATCGAAGCTGGTTTATCCACAAAGCATTTAGACCTTACATACCTCACCCAAAAAAATGTCAAAAGGTGGGATATCACACGATCTTGGTGGCCAATTCACTGATCCGAGATGAGAGATAAATTGCTCACCGAAACGACGCCGCAGTAAATCCATTGTTTCACGGGTTATTTGACAAGTCTTATTGGAACCAAATATTGAAGAGGTCATGGGCTTCAATTTCTGATCATCCCGCATCAAAAAGTCGTTTATCACCGCGCAATAGCGTTCGCCATTCATTGTTACATTGGCCACAGCCTCGTCCTTTTAGAAATTTGTGGCCGCTGATTCCTCCAGCCCATAGGTCGCTCTAAACGGTTGTCTTCAGTGGATGTAATGGCTGTTCTTGAATGCTGGAAATTGAATTTTGAATAGGTCGAGCCAAGGCGCAGCAAGAGATTTGGTTGCTCCTACAACACTCAGGTTAAAAAGCCCATACTCTAGTCAATGAGGTAAGGAAAAAAGTATCAGAGAAAGAGATAGGAAAGAATAGACACAGAGATAGAGGTAGTTAGACCTACGAGAATTTTCCAGATTCTTTGGCAAATCTTTAAATATCCTCCAGTTTTAGAGAAAAAATATTACTCATTCTCACGACATCGGAACCCAAAACTCGTAGCCGTGCTCTAACAAAGACAGTGCTATCCGCCTCCTCCAAGCCCGACAGTCGCATTGGGTCCTCAACGATTCCAATGGTGGTCATATGCTGATCCCATGGGTTGTGTTCTGTAATGATACCGACCATCAACCCAACATATTTCCTTCCAAATTTTAGTAGAAAGTTTGACAGTTTTCTGTTCGGACTTCTCACAAAACACTTGCAGTTCTGCAGCGTTCTAGACCGGAAGAGGGATGTTATGTAGATTGCATACATAATCGCTGACCCAATTCATGATTCCTGCGGAACTGATTCCGATTATTGGCCCTGGCCCTTGTGAGATAACCGCTCATCCACGGTTGGCCAATTCATCGGCAATTTCGTTTCCTTGAACACTGGAGCGTCCTGGAACCTATATAAGCACAAGTCTTGCGACAGAATTAAGCTTCTTCTTACATTCTTGAACAATCTATCAGGTCTGCCTTGCGTTCTCCAGGAAATTCAGTGCAGCCTGACTGTCACTGAAAACTATAAACTGTTTCACGCTCCATATCCTCTCGATTATCCATTCCGCTACTTTCAGGATGGCAAAAACTTCCGTTTGGAAAACAGTTGCATAGTGATACTTATTACTATCGTTTAAGTACCATCCGGCTCCAGACCCTATTTCATTCTTGGACCCATAGGTAAAAAACTATTTGTCAAATCTCTTTGAATGCGTTATGGTTTGCTTGAATGGCTTGCTTTTCCGCTCAAATACGGCAATTTTTACGTAGCCATTAGGATAAAAATGGGCTTCATCGCTGAACACCGTAAGTTGGCCTGAGCGCACGATGAACACTTTTCACAAAGCGTCGATTTTCGTAATACAATTGTCCGATTTATAAACGCTGTTGAAAATGTCAATACAAACTGAAACAATTATCTATTTAGTTTTAAAAGAATAGTCACGCGTAATCTGCCAAAAAAAAAAACCTCCAATCTGATCACTCTTTATATACAATAATTAGAAGTCAACCTTAAAAAGATTTGAAAAACAATGTAATAATTATGAGGTTTATTCAATGCTGAAAATGATGGTATAGAGTGTTCGTTGAATCTTTTTCTTCTTTTTAATCCTGCGTCAACCGAATTGTAGCCTCGTACATACTCACTCAGTTAAGGCGGCTGTGACTGTTGCTCTATAAAGTTAAAGAAATCTGCTTGAAATAAACTTCCACAGAAGTAAGTTGCTAGTTATTTTGCAAGTCATTATTTTTGATTTATTAATATTGACAGTTGCATTTACAAAGCTGCAACTAACTTAAACCACATGTTTTTGTAGTTATTTCCACTAATTTATTTGCATACTTCATTAAACCCCATTAAGGCTCCTTATGAAACCAAATAAATAGATAAGCTAACTGAGTGATACATCAAATAATATATACATAAATATTCTTAATTAATAAAATTAAATTAACTTTATGCAGACCTAACTAAGCAGCTCACTTGGCTACTATGCATTCAATAATTACTATTCCATGAATCTAAACTTGTTCAAAACAAATTACCATTTGAATTTCTTAAGTGCCACACCTAAGTCACCAATCCAGAAGGCTTTTCGATTATACCCCACATATTTACTGCATAGAGGATTATGAGTGTTTTTGTATTTATGTAGGTATACATATTTGCAATAATACTCATGTACGAATACTTGCGAGCCGATAAATATCAGAAATCAACATAATCCCAGCAGCTTAACCTCCGTACAATGAATTGCCTTGAGAAGCATTAAATCACCTCGAAAATACTTTAAAGCTCAAAATTCATGCATTCAAATCAAATAATATACACACACACACGTACTTGCATAGGTATGGGTTTTACACACAATCAGCAGTTGAGATGGTGTATTGAAGGTGGATAGGTATGTAGAGGAAGTGACATTGACAATGGTGGCGGCAATGACAGCGACGATAGTGTTAGTAGACGTGCATATGCGAGTATGTGGAAGGAAATCAAGTTTGTCGTCTTAGCAAGTGAATAAGTAATGGGCAATTGAAGGCGCAAAATTTGTGAAAGTTGTCTGTAGGGAATCTACTAATTGTGACCCAGAATTTCTTTTTCTTCTTCTTAATTGGCGCGATAACCGCTTACGCGATTTTGGCTGAGTTTAACAAAGCGTGCCAGTCGTCCTTCAAGTCCTTCTCCACCTGATCTTTCCAACGCAAAGGAGGCCTTCCTCTTCCTCTGCTACCACCAGCTGGTACCGCATCGAACACTTACAGAGCCGGAGTGTTTGCGTCCATTCGGGCGACATGACCCAGCCTACGTAGCCGCTGGATCTTTAACTGATATAGCTCATCGTTCCATCGCCTGCAATATTCGCCGTTGCCAACGTGCAAAGGTCCAAAAATCTCAAACACTCCAAGCGTCGCTTCATCGGATGTTGTCATCGTCTACTCTTCTGTGCCACACGTTAGGATGGGCATGATGAGAGCCTTGTAGAAAATGTAAACAAGACACAGAACTACCAGTTCACTTTTTAGCTCAACCAGACAATTGCCCTACAAAAGGAAAAGGCTGATCAGATTGAAGGTACTTTCTCCAAGGTTTTTGATAGATCACGCGTGGCTATTGTTGGTGCTAAATAGATAATTTTTTTCAGTATTCATTGACATATCATGATATGGAAAGACTTACAACGCCTCAACAACGTGTATAAATCGTACAATTGTATTAAGAAAACCGACACTCTGTGAAAAGTATTCATCGCACGCTCAGGCCAACTTATGATGTACATAACCGTCCTGCCGAACGCACTATTCAACAAACCATCGGCAAAATTGAAAATAATTTTACATTATTGGAAGCCACTCAAGCGATTAGATCACGTACAGCTCAAAGTGAAGAGAATATTGCGGTCGTAAATGAGAGTTCTGCCGAAGACATGGGAAAATCGATTCGGCACCGACTCAACAACTTGGCCTATCTTATGGCACTACTTGGGTGATTTTACGCAAGAATCTTCATCATAAATCTTTGAATGTAAATAAAATACAGCTAGTCCAAGATGTGAAACCGGCTGATCGTCTAAAGCGTCATAATTTCAGCCTTTGCGCTCGTGAAAAACTCGTCGAAGATGCGCATTTTGGTATCCGAATTTTGTTCAGCAATGAAGTCCATTTTCGGCTTAATGGTTACGTTATAGGTAAAATTGCCGTATTTGGGCTAAAGAGCAGCCCAAAGCCGCCCTATGGGCTGGAGGAATCATCAGCCTATATTTCTCCAAAGCCGAGGCTTGCGGCAATCTAACAGTGAACGAACGCTATTGCGACATGATAAACGACTTTTTAATGCCGGATGAACAGAAATTGAAGCCCATGATCTCCACAACTTTTGGTTCCAACAAGATGGCCCTACTTACAATACAGCCCGTGAAACAATGGATTTAAACGACGACGCATTTCGGTGAGCAATTTATATTTCGTCTCGGACTACTGGATTGGCCACATGATCATGTTATATCCCACCTTTGGACATTTACTTGTGGGGGTATATAAAGTCTGAATGCTTTGTGGATAAAGTTATTCACGAGATGCCGACCGAAGTCTTTCAGCGAGTCATTCAAAATTAGTGTTTACGGATGGCCGCATTACGACGCAATTGCGGCCATTATTTGAAAAGGATTATCTTTAAAAAGTAAATGTCAGGAATGGTTCTGCGCAAAAATAATAAAGATTCCCAATAAATTTGAGTTTTTGTTGTTTTATTTCTATTTAAAATCCAATATCTTTAAACTGATCACCCCGCTTGGCTTTTCCCGGCAGGGTTGTTAGATGGTCCAAAGGTGGTTGTATTTACATTTGTGTGTGTAGACTGTAGATACACATATACTATATTACGTAAAAGTATAAACACACGTGCCCATATGAATAATGCAAGGTATATAATTGATTTAAAGCTCGTGTGTGCCAACATGTCTGCCGAGTATCTGCAACTGCTACCATTCATTCTACGCACACACACACATATTCGTTTGTATGTAAATACTTGTATGTAGTTTAGGCCAATGTACTAATTGTTAAAGTTGGCGAAATGTATCTGCGTAAATGGCATCGTCAAGTATGCGATACACAACTGTATTTATGCCTATCTATTTATATTTGCTGCTACATTTATTGTTATTGTTGTCAACTGCCTATTGTCAACTGCCTATTTGGGTGTATGGAATAGTGTTGAAAATGTATTGCTACCGTCATTGTCTCAAGCAAACATCTCAACTGCCAAAGACACAAAGTTAAGTCAAGCATTTTGGCAACAGTAATACAAGAATCCTCGTACATGACAAGCAGCAATAACACCAATAACCGCTACTTCAATGGCCACTAAGTAGGATAACAGCAGCAGTAACTGGAGCAGATGCGACAGTGAAGATTTGCATGGAAAGGAATAAGTTGTAGTGAAAGGACAAACTGTAGCAGGACCAAATGCACTCGATACCCGCTTTGAATAGTGTGGGATACAAATTTTAGTAAGTCTTGGATGTGTTCCTTTGCATGAGCTCCACATTTCTTGAGCGTCATTTTAAAAATGTTTGTGTCATATAACTTGTTGTTGTTGTTGTTGGTATTGTTGTAGTACACACATATCACAAATATGTATATGTACAAGTATATCCATGTTGTCCCATTCGGTTGACAGTTTTCATCTAGTTTAGCTTCTTGAGCACAACAAAAATACTTCTAAGTACAAAAATAACAATTGACTTTCCTCTTCAGCTGTGTTCAGCACATGCGATAAACTTCAACTCCGCAAAACCATGATATTTATATATACACGAGTATATATGTATCCATATGCGCATGAACTTATGTGCGTAGATTCATATGTATTTGCATACATTTGACCAAAGTTCCTTTCAATAAGCTTTCCTAGGGCCATCTACTGGCTATGTCAGCCATCCTCATATTCAACACACTGGCGTGTATCTATATACATATATACATTCATATAAGCGTCTTGAAAGAATGGAATTTCACTTTAATTATACGCACAAGTTGTCTTTGTCCTTTGAAAATTTAAACCGCATCCTTTTCTATAAATTCGTTAACACTAAAGGAATTTTCTAATTGTGTGTGAATATTTTCAATGAAAGTCCTTAAAAATGTTGCTGAAAATTTGTGAAAATTTCTTAAAATCCATATGCATGAGCGTTTGTGAGCTGGCTTAAAAATGTTCACAGCTTCTTGAGTGTTTGTCAACTAAATGGCGTTAATAGCCAGAGATATTTAAGTAATTTTGAATACTTTCGAATAAAAATTCTGTTGGGTGTGCTGAGGTGTAGGCGAGTTGGATGAAGTTGATGGATTGCAATTTTATGGAAATTCCATATTTTACTGCTTGATAAATATGTCCATATGAATTTTAGGATATTAAAATAATTCAATGCAGAATCTAGTATATTTATTCAAGTTCAAGTTAAGCAATTTTGGTCAGGTTCAACAAGGGGCACCAATTGTTTTTTTCTCGTTTTCTAGCAAGTGTCACGCCCTTCTTTTCCTCTACTACCACTAGGAGATACCACTTCGAATACTTTCTAGCTTGGAGCATTTTAGCGCTTCTTTAAGTTGAAGGAAGAATAAAGCGCTCTGTGCTGTTGTTTTCGCACCGTCCCATGAGATGTCGGCATCTGCTAGTTCGCGCAGCATCGACCCTCTCTAAGTGTTTTTTGGTCGACCGCGACCTGTGCTCCCTTGCGGGTTCCAGTCAAGTGCCATCCTCGTGATGCTATCTGGTGGTTTTCTCAGTGTGTGACCTATCTATCGCCACTTTCTGCATTTGATTTGCCTAAGAACGGGTTTCTCGTAAATTAATCTCCATAGTGCGTCATTGCTGATGGTGTTTGGCCATAATATTCTGCAGATGATGCGGAGGCATTTGTTGATGAAGGATTGTAGGCTCTGTGTGATGGTGTTAGATACCAACCATGTTTCGCTTCCATACAACAATACTGCCTTTACATATGAGCCGAATATTCGTAGTTTAGTGCGCCTGGAAATTTGCGAGCTCGCCCATTCTGTATGCATTCGCGCGAATATCGTTCTTGATTTGTTTAGCTTGCAGTTGACATCTGCATCTGCTCCACCATCTGCCGTGATGACGCAGCCGAGGTAGCAGAAGCTGTCGACGAGCTCTACCGTGCATCCGTCAACCAATATCCGCTTTGCGTTATTGTGGCTAACTCTCATGGCCTTGGTCTTAGCGATGTTGACCTCCAGTTCGATAGTGCGTGCCAGCGCGACAAGTTTGTTCGCCTTCGCTTGCATGTCAGAGAGTTTATGAGAGAGGAGGCAGATGTCATCGGCGAAGTCCAGGTCCTCAAGATGTCTGGTGAAACTCCATACGATGACTTTTTTGTGCAGGGTCAGTTAGCTCATGTCGTCATCAAGGACGATGGCGGAGAGAAGTGGCGTCAGGGGACAACCTTGCCTTACGCCTACGTTGGTAGTGAATGGATCGCTGATATCGCCTTTGTGAAGCACTGCCAGTGCGGAGTTCTCGTAGAGAGCTTTAATGAGGCGGATTATCTTGGCGGGAAATCCATTCTACATAGTGTCGAACGCCTTCTTAAAGTCTACGAACAGCATGTAGAGCGGGGAGCGCCACTCAATTGATTGTTCTACTATAATCGGAAGTGTGTTGGCTTGGTCAACACAGCTTCGGCGAGGGCGAAAACCAGCTTGCTCGTCTCTTAAGGAACGTTCGGCTCGGCTTGGGCATAAAGCACTAAATAATTAGTGCAGTAAGCGGATTTAGTGATTTGAAGATTTAGTGATAGTGAAACCTTTATTTGAACTACCACTAAGAACTCAGTGGTAGTGCAATTAAGAGATAGTGAAAATGCCCAATCCTAGCGCTAAATAATTCCAATAATTTTCAATAATATTTAAATTCGCTGAACCCGCTGGCCCTAGAAAGATATCCATTTGAGTCGGGAGTGGCATCCCCTCGAAGTGCTGTAGCTGAACCAAAGTCTAAGGCTACCGGATTACTACAACATTTTACAAGCCGAGTTAATGGCAATAGAAGAGGTTGCGCTATAAGCCAGGGACTCATCTGTTGCAACACAAATGATCATTATTTACTCTGAAAGTAAAGCTGCCATAAAATTTGTACAGTGCAATAATAATTCCTCCAAAGTAGCAATTGAATGTAGAGCTATTCTAAATGAGCTGAAATCGCATTAGCTGATCACGGAACCCATTTTTGAGGTAACTAGACAGGTTTGGACTAGGTGTACTGAGCATATAACGTAGATCCTAATCCCAATCTCTATACCGGCCTTTCATTAGTCACCTAGTCAACGGCACTGGATGGGGTGCCCATTACGTTTCCCATTGTGGGAACAGATGAAAAACATATGGAAGTGTTAAACACTTTCTGCACCCATACAAAATTATCCAATTATATAATTGACGTTAGCATCTTTTGTTGGGTGCTTAGCCGAGTTCCTCCGCCTATGTATTTGTGATGTGTGATATTTTTTACAGTTTATGTTGCCTCCAACCATCAGATATTTTTTATGAGGAACTTTTCCATGTCAGAAATACGCTCGGAGATTTGTCATTGCTAGATGAAGAGCAACAGCTATTACAAAAACAAATTTTTTTTCATTTGGTGTTCCATGGCCGGAATTTCGAACCCTGGAATACACCAACCCAACTACGGCAGCCGTTATCCACAATATTTTATCGCTTATTAGAGAGACGAAGTGGTTTAACCGCATAGTGCCCAAACTAGTGGTATCATCATGAGTCACTAGGCCTAAGTGAACCCCCCTTTACTATCATGAAGAATGGCAACCACCGTAACTAAACTTGAAGCTACTACTGAAGCCTTGCATTGTTGGAAAATATTGGGTGGTCTACATTAATACGTACGTGTTGTATTATTTCATTACAAATCAGTTGCAGATAATTACGCCCCATCGTCTGAGATCGAAACAAATTTTATTTGAGTTTTTTTCGTAGTACCCGATTCCAGCTGGAATCATAGCTCTTAATTCAATAAACCCGCTGTCGATGAGTAAGAACCTTCTCTTCATTACGAAGATCGTGGTATTAAAATGCTCACTCAACAGGGCCGTTTATATTCATATTTTTTTCATTGCTACAGATTGCAGCATTGCAACGGATAACTTTTTACCATTACCCATTTTTTAAATTAATAATATATCATTTATTTTAAAAGCTGTTTGATAAGCAACTTAAACATTTTGCCACGGTCAAAAAAGTGCTATATTTCCTTCGCAGATGCACTTTCGTTTTGTGATTTGGTAATGGCAAGCGTTGTCTTATTTCACGGGCTGTATACGCTGTGGTATTTTTGTCTTAGAAAATTAACAAGCAGTTAATGCAGGCAAGTTACCGGAGATCTGCATGACTTGTTTATTTTGGTAAAATAATCTAGTAGCATAAAACGGAATCATAGACATGCACTATGGAATATTTTCAAAAGGCAAGTAAAGCTGCAAAGCTACGACTGTACTCTTCGAAATTCGAAATGTCTGCGAATCATCGTAAAGACGAGGAATGTGAAAACGCAATTTGTTGATGCATTTATTTTAAAATTAGAAAGACATGGATTTTTTTTTCAATTATTATCGCATGAAAATTACTTAAGAACAAGACGAATTCATAAAATGTGGCCACTAAGTGAACAACAACATTTTGCACCTTAGAATGTCACGTGTGAGTAGAAAATAGAGGACTGATTTATTTATTTGAAACACTTTTCTCATTCATTCAAAAAAAAAAAAAATCAGCTGGCCTCTACTGCTACCACCTTTAATAGATTTGCCTTGCTTAAGGAAAATAAAATGTGACGAAAAATTCATTGAAGTGAGATAAAAAGCTAAAAAAAAGAAGTCGAAAACTACAGTTTGTGTGTTGGAGTTATTTTGTGGCACGATTTTTTGGATGCAAATTACATATTCCATTCTTTACTTCTTTCATTGAATCCTTTCCTAAAATGGCTTCTATGGATGGATATAAAAATCAGGTCACTTTTGGAATATATGCCATTTATATGTAACATAATTGCTTCTTGCAGCTTTTTGTAAATTATATCGAATTTTCCAAATATATAACATGTGTATATATCATACATAACTGACACTTACACCCTTCATTGGGTATTTGGCCGAGCTCCTGCTCTTATCTGTGATGTGTGACTTGATATTTTTCCACAAATGGAAGGATCTACGCTTTCTGACGAAACCGAACGACAAAGGGGTTTCTATGAGCAGAGTTTTTCATGACAGAAATACAGACAGAGGTATGCCAATACCTGCCGAGAGGGGACCTGGGTTGGTGCCGGCTATTCCAATGATTTATTTATTTATTCTGAAATCAATAAACAACTGTTTTTCCCTACTATTTACTACAAAGGTATATTTAATAAAAAGAAAAATTTAGTTAAATTACAGAAAGCATAGCTTAGAAAAAATAAAATTCAATATAATTCGCGAGCTCATTGAGTTCTTGAAAGAGCGATCAATAGGAGCATTGCAAGCATAGTTTGTTCTGCACTTCTTCAAATGGAATGGATATTTATTACGTAAAGGCCTGGAAGTGACCGAAAAGTTAATAATTTATAAAAGATAGGAACAGTATGTCTCGACCCTGATAATATGAAACAAAAAGGCAGCGACAAAATCGATCTTCTACTTTCTAACTCTTTAAGATTAATTAGAGGTAAGCGAGATGTATATGAAGGAACAGGATCAGAGAAATTCAGCGAAAAGAGGATTTAGTGCAATGGAAATTATTTTTTTTGTTTTATTCAACATTTTGGTTGAAGTTTTTCATTAAATTTTAATTTAATTATAAAAAAAACAAATCAACCTGCCATCAATAAACTCAGTATTGTCTTCGAAATGCCATTACTGCCTTTGAATTCAAATAGTGCTTGCTTTCAATACACGCTATTAGAAGAGGAAATACGACTCGAGAGTCTTCACTATCAAAATAAACAGTCCTTACAAAGCAAGTGCAAGGAAGCAGTAGCTGAATGCGATTCACCAACCATCTGACGAGTAGTGAATAAATAAAAAAAAATTTGTTGAATCCAATATTTCATACGATTTGGCAGCACTGCATTATTTTTGTGTTAAGAGTTCGTGAAGAAAAACACTTGTAACCGATTTTTTGTGATCAAAGAAGAGTAAACGAGACAAAATACTTCTAAAAATATACAAATGGACAACGAGCGATTAAATTTGGTAATTGTAGTAGAATCCGTAAAATATCGCTACTTATACTTGGAAGCACAGGCCTAAGCATGTCGCCCATGAGCTATGACGCCTATGAAAAACAAAGCTGCTTGCATATCGCTAAACTGGCCTTGCTTTCAAATAAAAATGTTTCGCTTAGAGAGCAAATTTTCCCTCTATCCATTAGAGAAGTTCTGAACCGAAAGCAGCGTGAATCGATCGCTTGAGTGAGTGACTCACTGCAGTTCTCTGGTAGGTACGTAAAAGATGTATTCGATTTTTTTTAGATCTTTAGCTTTGAGCTCAAATTTTTTGAGTTGTGTGCCATCTCTTTATGGTAAAACGAATTTGCGTAATGGACTTTTTTTGTGTGATGGACTTTTACAGTCTAGATTTGGGAGGCCATAGTTATACCGGCTAAAATACCTACTGATGGATTTCTTTTTCTATTATTTGCACAACAAAGAGTTTTTGAGTTTAGTTTCTTTCGATCAATTCCAGTGTCTGCGTTCGCTACAGCTACTTTTGCTCAATTGCGAGTGTTTCACTGTTCGCGGGCTGTAACTTGAAGCTTGAATTTGTAATCTCACCCACCCGGTCAGTGCCATAAAACTCCATTTTCACCATTTTGCTGTACAATGAATGCATTGAGTGACTGCCGAAAAGTTTGCTGCTTTGCTTTTAACACAAACACCTCCAATCTACGCATGTAAGCTGTGTATAATACGCACATATGTATATGTGTGTGAGAGCATATAAATTGTTTTGGCGATCTAGCAGACACTTGCTGCTGGGCAAACTACCACTATACCAAACCATCTATTTTGTGTCGCAAGTGACGCACTTTACAAGGTCTTTGCGCTACTGCATACAAGAGCAATAAACAGCAGCGGTTGGCGGCTTTCGCAAAAACTTGTCTATTGATAAACTTGATGCATGGTAAGCAGACGTCTGGCAGCTGGGGATATTTGCAATAAGCTTTACCGTTTGCTTTTTATTGTGTTGACAAACTAGCTGAGTTGTTGCCGTTGCGGCACGTCAACAACCTTTGGCGCAACCCTTTTGACCCAATGCATGGCCTGGCTAAGCGCGGCAACTCTCAAGTACGCGCGTTGCTAGTTGCAAGTTATTAAATGTATGGCGTGGCGCTACGACTGCTGCGGATGTCATAGTGGAGCTGCAACTCAAGCAAGTGCTGTGGCATGTTGAACATCTGTACGAAATATGAAAAACTACATTGCGGCGCATTTTTTACAAAACACTCATTAGTGGCCCGCGGGCGCTGAGCCGTCAAAACGTCGTGTTTGACCGCCTAGTCGTCACTTACTTAAGCGCCGTCGTTGCCACAGCCGTGCTACAAACGACAAGTAGCAAGTGGTTACGAAAAATGTATATATGTGTACGTGTTTATATGTATGTAAAATTGCCACAACTGCCAAAGGTGATGAACTGGCCTCGCTGCAGCCGGTTTTTTTCGAGAGCGAAAAAAGAGTTCAGAAAATTTTGTCCACCACAGCGAACAACAATACGGAGCAGTTCAACTATTTACATAAATGCAAGTACCCGTAAATATCCACGTTTGCTATAAACAAAGCCTGGAAAATAATTAAAACATGCTAAGCAGCATGTCGAACAGCAGTGGCCAGTGGGGATATGAGCACCGCAGTCCACTGGTCGGCAGCCGCACTTGTGGTGCATGCAACACTCTGCTGCAGCTTCTTCGCATTTGTCTAGTTACTCATATATTTTGTTGAACTTTTCGGTGTGGAAATCGTATTTGCTTTTTTGCTTATTTGCTTATCAAGTCTGCCGGCTGGCCGAGTTCTACATACAACCCTTCCAATTCCTTGTACATTTTTTTCATTGCGCTCTCGGCACTTCTACTTGTACGAGTATATTTTCTGACTTAAATTGAAAATGTTGAATATTAAATTTGCTCTTTATGTTTATATTATATTAATTTTCTTTAAAGCGGCATTAACAAATTGCATGTAAACTCGGCCCTCCTACCACTAGCAGCACTTCTTGTATTACTGTGTGTAAGTGTGTGTGTGTGTGTGTAATTCAGCACAAAGACTGGGGATATATTCCGAGCTAATTTGGTTTTTATTTTGCAGACATTTTAGTGTTTTTCATGTTTCGGTGCGACGCTCTTTGTTTTTTAACGTCTGATATTCCTCAATCTGACTCGCGATCTCCCACAGCACTATTAATTTGTACACTTATTTGCTGCCATTTAAACTTTATCGATTGCTCTTTATTGCGGTTTTAAGATAATTTTTTATTTATTATACAGGGTTACCGACAAAGATCTTAGTATTCAGGTCATTTTTGATGTATTTGGGTATGTGAAACTTGCAGCTTTAATTTTGCTTTTAATTTATAATTATTGCACCGCACACCCTGTATTATACCGTGTTGGGATACCTAAGCTGACATATTAGTTTTTAAAATAATTTGCAGAAAAGTGAAGCCAATATATTAAGACTTCATGGGCGTTTTTGCTTTTGAAGAAAACTAAATGGATTACAGCGAATTTTATTACCATTTTCCTAATACGAGCTATTATAGGTCAGGTTAGGTAGGATTAGTTAGGTTGCTTGTCTAAGACTATTTAAGAGTGATATTTTTTATATTTGACATACTCTGATTGAACTGATGCAGGGTTATTTGAATCCAGTTGTGAAATGGACCGCAAATTGCGGTCTCTCGACAAATCCTCTCTTCGTCTTCAGAGGATTTATCGTGAGACGTCTCGTCTTATTTACGAGGAAATATAAAATACCTAGAGTCTTTCTCTCCTCAGTAGCAGGCACCCCGTTGGTGCTCTCTGACAGGGTGAAGCACCTGGGACTTGTCTCTGACGGAGGGTTAACTTAGAAGCCCAACATTGAGGGAGAATTAGGAAGGCAACAGTTGTTGTTGTTGTTGTAGCAGCATAATCATTCCCCATACATATATGGGGAATGCTGCTGAAGTGACAATCCTTTGCCGGATATACATATATCGGGGCCGTTCCGGTAACGAAGAACCGACTGTCGTGGGAACGAGGAAGGCAACAGTCGCCTTGTATGGTTGTGGGGGTGCTATCGGCAAAAAATTGAGTCTTTCGCCGAAAGTTACTTTTTGGCTTTATGACACAATTATTAAGGCCGGCGGGCCAATTAGATGTCCTAAATTCAGTAGTTTTCGCGAAGCGTTGTAGGATGAGAAAAAAAACAATTAGCCAAATGAAGTTTTGGGGATAGTTTAATATATATTTGAACTAAAAAAAAAAATTTGTACAATCTCCAACAATATATTGTAAGCCGAGTTATCAATAGATTCCCAGAGCGCCTGTATCTAACTTCTGTACAAGATACAACTTGCAATTTTCATCTGAAAACAAAAAAAAAAGATTATTAATTTTGATGTAATTATCTTCGATGTGAACTAAGAAACACGTAAAATTCGAATTTTTGGGGAAGGTAGAAAAAAAAGTGGTTTTTCAAGGAAAAAAAAACTCTTCAACTGGGTAAAAAAGTCGCTTAAAAAAGTTTTTGGATGTTTTCTAGTTCACATAGAAGATAATTACATCAAAATTAATAATCTTTTTTTTTTTGTTTTCAGATGAAAATTGCAAGTTGTATCTTGTACAGAAGTTGGATACTTCAGTGGCAAGGCGCTCTGGGAATCTATTGATAACTCGGCTTACAATATATTGTTGGAGATTGTACAAATTTTTTTTTTAGTTCAAATATATATTAAACTATCCCCAAAACTTCATTTGGCTAATTGTTTTTTTTCTCATCCTACAACGCTTCGCGAAAACTACTGAATTTAGGGCATCTAATTGGCCCGCCGGTCTTAAGCCAATTTTGGATGAGTTTAGCACCCGTGGACATGGCAGGAAAAACTTCTGCTGCACGCATCGCAATTAGATTGATGCTACAGATACTCTTGCATTCTTAACAACTTTCAGTTCATCCCCATGATGTTGGATCATTGTACACCCTCGTTATGTCCAAGCGCAACTTTTTTCATTGATATTCTTTCAAGAGAAGAGTGGGCGGAGTACAACACTTGGAAGCAGGACATGGCAAACAAGTTTACGGATGGCTCGAAGTTGGATGGAAGAGTTGGTGGGGGTGTATTCTGCGATGAGCTCCCCATCAATCTCAAATTTAGGCTTCCGCACCACTGTAGTGTTTTCCAAGCAGAAGTAGCCGCAATTAAGGAAGCTGGCTTCTCGCTTCTATAATTACAGTAAAGGAGGTAAATATCTACTCCGACAGCCAAGCGGCAATTAAGTCCTTGGGCTCGTTGTTTCTGCGTTCGAAATTAGTCGGGGAATGCTTGATTTCCTTCCCGATTGCATCGGAATACTTCGATATTAGGCTCATTTGGGTTCCCGGTCCCAGCGGCATAGAGGGAAACTGTGAGCCGATTAGCTGGCTAGACAGAGGACCCTTGAGATGGCTTTATCATAATATGAAAGGATTGAGTTCCCCTAAGAACCTGTGGTCTGGTCCTGGAAAGATGGGCCTAGCGTCAATTCAGCGATCACTGGGCTGCGCATGCTGTCCGTTAGGTGTCCATGCGGTGAGGCTAGGGATTCACAAACGTGAATCGCCACTGTTGGTCGTCATCCTCTAATCCAAACCCCTTCTTCCTTTGCCTGTCTGGTTTCTCCTTTCTTCTGTTTTCCTCCTCTCCCCCTCTCTAAGAGACCAACTTTTATTGGATTCCGCGGTTACGATCAAGTGAATCGCAACGTCCAGCTCATTTCGAATAATGCGTATATCCTTTAATACTCGCTGAAGGTCAAGCTCAGAACCTTTTCTTGCACACTCATCCGCTTTTTCATTTCCCTCCACTCCAGAGTGCCCGCGGACCCAATAAAATGTGGCGTTGTGTTATTGGATAAGCGAGAGCGACCTCCTGCATACTTTAACACATCTTGAATTGATGCGCGTTTAGACCAGTGCCTTGATCGTTGCCTGACTATCAGCAAAAATGGTAAAGCTTGCTGGAGGTAAGTCCATCAGTCTTATGTTGTTGATGTTGTAGCAGTATACTTATTCCTGTCAGTGTTATATAGATCACCGGTCGCCTTCATCTAGCTCATCTAACGGTAGGCCCAGGAAACTGCTGTTTCGAGGGGTTGGGTCCTGAGGGAAGGGGGTGTTAGGTGAGTGGGTTTGATGGGGCACGTGAAGAGGTGGTTAGTGTCATGCGGGGTGCCTTCACATCCTGGACGTATGTTTGGTATGTCGGAGTTGACTCTGGATAAGCAGGAGTTTAATCTGGTACAGTATCCAGAACGTAATTGTGCTAAGGTTATGCAGGTCTTTCGAGATAGCTGGAGCTCTTCATCTGTTATGGGTGGTGGTTGGACTGGGATAACGGTATTGGGGGGTTGGGAGCTTAAGAAGGGGGTCGTTTATAATCTGTCTGTCCACTGTCCGGTCCAGTAATTGTCGGTCTGTTTTGTCTTGGATCTCAGAGATCTGTTTTGTCTCAAATCAGTTGAATTAGAGCGTTACCTGCCAGTTGTTCCGGGAACTTCTTGATCAAGGTGGTATACAATTGGCGCTTACATCCTTAGCTGGGTATTTGGCTGAGCTCCTCCTCCTATTTCTGGTGCACGTCTTCATGTTTTTCCACAAATGGAGGGACCTACAGCTTTTAGCCGAATCCGATCAGCAGATATTTTTCATGAGAAGCGTTTTCATGGTATAAATACACTCGGAGGTTTGCCGTTGCCTGCAGAAGGGGACCGAATGGTAGTTACGCCCCTACCCACTCGGTACTTCGTACTGTAAATTATTGTAATATAAATAAATAAATAAATAAAAATCAGATTAGGTCTTACAAAATACCCATGGAGGAGACACACACCATGTTTTTGTCGATTTTAAAGCTGCATTCGACAGTGCGAAAAGGAGTTGCTTATATGACGCGTTATGCTGTTAAAGATGACGTTGTTCAATACCAGTAGTGTTGTTAGAATTGGGAAGGTCTTATCCGAGCCGTTTGATACCAAACGAGGTTTCAGACAATGTGACTCTCTGTCGTATGACTTCTTTAACCTGATGCTGGCAAAGATCGTGCGGGCTGCAGAACTTTATTGATATCATCGGCCTTAACAACCGCGCTGTTAATTCTGCCTTTTCCAAATTAGATAAAGAAGCAACGCGAATAGGTCTGGTGGTGAATAAGGACAAAACAAAGTATCTCTTGTCATTAAACAAATAGTCGGTGCCCTCGCGTCACAAGTGACAGTTGTGACAACTAGGTAGAAAGAGACTTTGTTTATTTAGGAACCAACATTAATACGGATAATATTGTCGGCTTTGAAATCTAACGGAGAATCTCTCTTGCTAATAAGTGCTTCTTCGGAGTAAGAGGCAATATTGAGTAGTAAAGTCCTCTCTCTACGAACAAAACCAACACCTAACGTATGGCGCAGAAATTTGGACGATGACAATATTCGATGAAGCGTCCCTTAGGGTGTTTGAGAGATGATTTTTGGACCTTCGCACGTTGATGACGGCGAATATCGTAGGCTATGGAACAATGAGCTGTATGAGTTTAACGACGACATAGACATACTGCTGCGAATAAAGATGCATAGTCTTCGTTGGCTGGGTCAAATCGTCCGAAGGGATACAAACGCTCCGGCTATGAAAATATTTGATGCGGCAGCAGCTGGTTGTAGTAGAGGAAGAGCAAGACCTTCTCTGCGTTGGAAATACCAGGTGTAGCAGAGCTTCGCTTGGCACCGGTTAGCACGAGAAAGAATTTTAGTTGCCATCAACTAGTAATCGATTCTAACTTAAATTGAATGTTTGTTAAAAACGATATAGTTTTTGTTGCACAAATTGTTAAGGAACTTACAAATCCATTAGTAGCGTTTAGCCTCATATAACTACAAGCCCTTCTTACCCCAACACACTTTCTAGCAAATGCACAGCATTCAAAATTTATCGTCAATGCGTGGGTCCGCTGAAAGGGGCCAAAACTCCAACTGACAGTCCATTAGACAAGCAATCAGTTACAGCAGACAATTGTTGGCCAATTGCCTGGGCCAAGCTAAGTTATTTACGAGAACTTACATTCCCACATACGTAAGTGTGTGAATGTATGTGTGCAAGAGCACATAACTAAGCGCGTTTGTTTATATGCTGTCTGTGTCGGGTAAATTGTAGTTATGCGATTGTGAGGTGTTAGAACAAATCGCTGCCGTGTCCACAGCTAAATCCGCAACAATTTGTTCGAATATCGCCACTTGATAAATTAATATGCCGCGCGTTTCTAACACTTATGCATGCATACTACAGCCTGCAAAGCCTACAAAGCTACATCCATACATACACATACGTTCGTACATAGGCGTATACGGCATATTTATATTGTCTGCCAAGAGCTGGCACCACCTTGTCAGCCAGCACAGCAACTGACGTCGGCGTCATCGTTGTTGTTGTGCGCGTCGATTTGTGGCGTATTGCAAGCGTTTGATTTGCGATTATGAAACAAATTGCCGCTTCGATTGTCGCTGACAGTTGCAATTTGATTAATTCGATTTTCCTGTGGCAAGAGGGCGACAAACGGGGCGACAGGCAAGGCGACTGTGGAATGCAATGCAATATATTTTTAATTATTTATGTTTTTTATTTATTTTGCTATCATCGAACGGCACTGCTTTGCTAATTGATTTTTATAAATTTTTGTTTTACATTTTCATTGGTTTTAAAATTTGTCTAAATAAATTTACACAACTATTGAAGTTGGGCTCCACTCAAGTTCCCATCGTTAAAATCCGTTTAATGATTATTATTATTTCATTTACAAGACACTGAGGTCCGGCATCGGACAAGAATGCTCATTACGCTAAACGCCATGTGAGGGCGCACTGTGCAGAGCGTTACGGTAGTAGGAATACGCGTATGTGGCAGACAGAAAGTATACGTATATGTATGAGTACTTATGAATGTGTGTGTATGTGCATAGTTACACATGGAATATCGCTCGTAAACCACAAACATTAATCGCTCAATATAAATTTGTGTATCAATGCGCATAACCGTGTGTGTGTGTGTGAATGTTGGTAGTTTTCGTTTGTTGCACAGGGACAGGCACAATCACTGGCGCACATTTATGGCCCATAAATGCGATAAATGCAATTGCCAACTGGCTGGTTGATTGTCTCACTGCCACATTAAGACTACGTTGGTCAACTGAGCCCATAGAAAGGTATAGGACGTGTAGCCATCTTTGCGTTTCATCTGGTTCTTCTCGGTTCATATACAAATGAAGCGCCACCAGCGGTGCGCCACCGCTTAACCGCAACTACTATGCACTCGTCAGCCCCACCACCAACAGCGTCAACGCTGCTTGCAACACGACATTAACTAATCTTACGTCTAGTTAACGTCGCCGCAATCATAAATCAGTTCAATTGTAAAATGCTCGCACGTCAAAAAACACAAATGAAATTAATCAATTTGATTAGGTTTTCTTCTTCTTCTGCTTTTATTTATTGCCTTATACGAGTATGTATGCAGTACCTTTCATTACTGTCCCCATGCTCAAACACTCTCAAGAGTTCCCATCTCTTTTTGTTTTTCCTTTATTTACGAGTATGCCTTTCGTTTTGATTTGTTTGTTCGTTGTTGGTCATTTAGTTTTATTGCTTTGTATTGTTTCGTAATTTTAAAAATTATGTCCACCCGTTTGAAGGAAATGTTAATTTATTACTTATGCTTATACTAATTTAAGTATGTTTGTATGTGCCCCTATCGTTATTTTTAATATTTTAGACGGCTGTTAATGAAATGAGTTTCGGTGAGAAATGTGAGAAACCGGCACTCGCTGCTGGTCTTAAAAAACAAAACAGTGATTATCTATAAGCGAATATGCGATTCTGTTTTAATAATAATGTTTATTTAAAATTTTCGTCTGGCTTAGCGTTGTAATCCCCTAAGCTATTTTGGGCCAGTTCAGCAAAGCCGGAATTATCTTTTTCCTTTCTCAAGGTAGCTGGCCCCAATTACTATCACCAAGCTAAGGTAAGCTTAAGGTGCTGGTCCAATGCAGGCTGACGAGGATCAAAAATGAGCGTTCTGCTGAGAATACTGCTGCTGCAGCGCAAGGTGGTGCTGAACAACCACCAACATCGATATCTCGACGATTAGGCATTCACGAATTGACTCCACGGCGAATTTGACTACGTGCTCTTGGTGCACATTTGAATGATCATTTCTCACATACGAGTATAATTGTCAACAGCTGTCTTTTGAATAAAAATAGTGGTTCCTGAAAGAATCTAAATTTTTGCATGCCTCACTTCAAAACCACATCTAGGCGCGTTTTCTAAAAGACCCTCTACGTGTTTGGGCTGAAAACGTGTTGCCATTTGTTCCTTAATTTGGCGTTGTATTCGAAAATGAGATGTGTAGTGGAGTTTCATCTTGTTTAGAAGAGACTTGACTCTACTTTGTTTACTTGATTTTTCTAAAGCATTTGACTCACTGGATCACAAACTGTTATGTTTGAAGCTTAAACACTACTACATTTAGTGAGAAAAAATGGATTCAAAACAATTTCGTGTATTGATAAAACACTGTTTTTAATTAAAACAAAAACACTGTGGAAACACACCAATGACTACGAAAGTATTATCCGGACTCCGCTCCGTCGATCGAAACCGTTGAACGATGGTTTCGTGAATTTAGATGCGGTCGTGCGGGCACTGAGGACGCAGCGCGTTCAGGACGTCCAAATGAAGCAGTTGTTCCAGAAAACATCAAAAAAATCCATGATCGTAAAGTGAAAGTGCGCGAGTTAGCAGAGGCCGTAGGCATATCGAAAGGGTCAGTAGGAACGATTTTGCATGAACATTTGGGTGTGAAAAAGCTAGTCGGAAGATGGCTGCCGCGTTTTCTCACAATCAACCAAAAACAACAACGAATAATGGATTCTGAACATTGTTTGGAGCTGTTTCGCCGCAATCCAAGCGAGTTTTTGCGCCTATTCATAACAATGGACGAAACATGGATCCACCACTGCACGCCACAGTCGGCAGAGACGCAACAATCGGCTGGAAAGGTCTTGGCCAGCATTTTTTGGGATGCTTGCGGTGTAATCTTCATCGACTATCTTGAAAAGGATAAAACGGTCACCGGCGAGTATTATGCCAGCTTGTTGGACCGTTTGAACAACGAAACCAAGAAAAAGCGGCCTCATTTAGCAATAGCAAATAAACGTCATGGCAAAATTGCACGAATTGCACTACGAATTGCTTCCTCATCCACCGTATTCTTCAGATTTGGCCCACAGCGACTATTGGCTGTTTCCAAACTTGAAGAGATGGCTTCAGGAAAAGAGATTTCGATCAAATGAAGAAGTTGAATGGGAAACAGACGCGTATTTTGAAGGACTTTCCATCGATCATTTTTCGAAAGGCATCAAAATGTTAGAAGACCGTTGGGAAAAGTGTATCGCCCTAGAAGGGTTCTATGTTGAAGAATAAAATGAATTTTGGTTGAAAAAATTGTTTCTACCCACTCACCTTATGAACTTATTGGACCATTGGACCAGTATTTCGGCTTCAAAGACAATGCGGTGAAGCTCATGGCCAGCTACCTTGGGGAAGAATTTAGGAACGCATCTCTGCCTAGATATGCGCACACTGGGGTTCTGCAAGCGTCTATCCTTGGTCCACTTCTATTTAGTCATTTTGTCAATGATGTTTTTACCGTTTGTCAGTATGTTAATGCCCATGCGTATGCTGATGATATACCATTGTACTTGTCCAGCCGTATTGGTCTCGGTAAAGATTTATGTTTCAAAATAAATAGAGATTTTTCTGCTAGTTCTGTTTAGGCTAATGATAACTCTCTATGTTTCAACGCGTCAAAGCCATATGTCTTACCTAAATGTAATAGTGTGGTTTATATTGATAATGCCCCTAAATTCTGCTGACTATATAAATAGGGTTGTGAGGAGTATATATGCTACATTGCGTAAGCTGAGAGTCTCTGCAATATTCACGCCATAGAAAACGAGGCGCAACTTAGTTCTGCAGCTAATTACGCCTCTCGTTACCTACTCTGAGGTGGTACATATACAGCAAACTAGACTCCATATCTTGACATTAACTTAATGTGGCATTTAATAACGGCAGGCGTTATGTATATGGGATTGGTAGATATGAGCAAATCACCGCCAGGCGAACAAGGTTATTGGGCTGTAGCCTTGACAGTTTTCTGTACTCTAGGAATTGTATATTTATGTGAAAACTTACATTATTCAAGTTACCTAGCTATCTGATAGAGAAGTTGATACCAGTAAGGTCTCGCACAAGACACAACAAATTCATCGTTTTAACATTTAACTACCTAGTATCATCTAGACTATTTTTAGACCACAAACTGTAGTCCAATGGATTCAAATCGGGTTTTTCCAGACGGCCAATCTTCTGCGGCCATGAATCCAAAAATTTCTTTTCCAGCCCCGGCTGCGTGGTTTTCGCCTTATGGCCTGGAGCGGAATCTTGCTGGAAGATCCAACGCCCTTCATTGAATAAAGCACTGCTCAACTACTTTACCACGCGTTTTAATACATCCTCCTGATGTACTTGTGCTCCTCTCTTCACAGCTTTTTCGAAGATGCCAAATGAAGAGATGTACCGCCTTTATAAGACAGTCCCACCAAACTATTGCGGAGACTGGATGGCGACTAAGCTGAACCCTTGGAACAAACTTTTTAGCGTCTTTAGAAGTTTTAGCATAGATTTTGTCACTTTGCTTATTAAAAACTTCTTCAACAGTGAACATTTTGTCATCTGTGAAATTAACATTTTCATGACCGTTGACTGCGTGCCACCGAATAAATTCTTTGCATCTGTCGAGTCTAATTTTCTTCAAGCGCGTTGTCAAAAGATGACCGTTTGAGCGACGTAAGGCTTTCATGTGAAGATCAACTCCAATTAGTCTTGACATGGATGTGGTCGATACATTCAATTCACCTGGACATGATTTTCTGCTTTTTAAGGGGATTTCTCCGAATTCTTTCTCAAGTCGATGTGAGGCTCTAGAGTAGAATGTATGTACAATCAAAGCACTAGAAGCGAGTCTTCCGTCTAAAACCACCTTACCACACAATACGAAGACAACCACGTTACCTAACAGTAATACCCGTTAGCAAGCTGACAAGTAACGCATCAGGCCACAAAGTCTCTGGCCAAGATCGAGTCGTTAGCGAACTTTTCGCCGGCGTTTGGTCCAAAGCTTCCTTTCTGCCCTTGTGTTTATGCCATCGGGCGTGATTTTAATATCACTGCAATCGTTGATCGTTTAATTAAATATTCATTTGGTGCAGCATTTTTTGGTTATTAAGTATTATTAACATGGAAGGATGAGTGGAGGAGTGAGGAAGATCGAAGTAGTGAGAGACGACTTTTTAACAGAAGAAGGAGCACTATGTACTATGAGCAGCTTGGACTCATAGGCTAGCTTATTTTTGATGCGACCATACAAATGAGAGGTTTTCGAGGAATCACAGAAGTTCGAGTTTTTAAATGCGTACATATGTAAATATATTAATTAGTAGTTCAAGTTTTCATCCATCTCCATAATTAACAAAAACAAAAGAAAAACAACGAATTTTCGCCTTTCCTTCTAAATACAAGAACAACTTCTACAACAAAACCAAATCGAAGATGAATTACCGAAAAGCTGCAAACTTTTCCGGTGATTAATTAAGTTTGTAGAAACTTTGCTGTAGGCTGTCTTAGACTGTCATGTCAAACAGTAAGCCACCCCGGCTTGCCATTTCAAATGGCTTGAAAACGAGCTGCATTTGTCCTTTTTTGTTACGTCTACTTTTCCTGTTGCTAATTGTTTTGCTTTCGAAACATCTTTGCACTGGCATTTTAATGTCTGTTGCTTGTTTGTTGCATTTGCTTGCTTTCGCAATTGCAAAGCTGCAGTTACAGCCGAAACGGACGGATAGAAAGGCAATTAGACACAAACAACTTTATAATAGCAATTATACCGGCATGCATGTATGTGTGTGATTGTGTAATATGTGTATGCAGAGTGTTTTGTATGTGTATGTCTTTCCAGATGTTGGTATAAAAGACATGCAAATCGGAATTTCTTTACAAATTTCGAATAAGAAAACCAAATTTCACACTGGCTTGCACTGTTAGGCTGTATTATAGAATACAAATATACAAAAATGCTTCTTTGTCTCTGCATTTATACGAGTATGTATGCAGGTTTTCTCAAAGAAAACTGTGGAAGAAAGTTACAAATAAGTGCGGAAGCAAGTTTCTAGATAATTCAATTTTGAACAACATCCAATTAGTTGGCTTTTCCATTTCCAAATGTAATGTAAGTTACTCCATCTACATCTCTTGTTGCAGTGCCTCCAAGGGAATTTCGTAATGAATAAATACAGATATGAATTACTTCTATAAACACTTTTCATTTTGCATGGATCGATAGTTCAAAGAAATTAGTACTAGTTTTGACTCACAATATTGGTATTGATATAAGGTTGTCAAAAAAGTCTTGCGGTATTTCCGCAACCTTGTCTTTGCAAGCGCGTAGTTCTAGTTGTATTCGTCGCATCGGTTCACGCTAGAGCTTTTTGGAAAGCTCTTTTCACGTGCTAACACGTGTTTGATTAATTGTTGTTTGCTTTTAGTCGTTCGTGAGTTATAGCGTCGCAAACATGGAGCAAAATAAGGCTCATGTCTCTTTTGAGGAAGCTTTCGTGATCTGTTTTAAATATTTTCCACCTAATATGCTTTTTAACCCTTCGCGGAGACAAGATTTTTCGAAAATTTTCGAAGAATATCAGTAGCTTTGGACTAAGAATAAACCCCAGAAACATAAAACGTTTTCGTTCTCCGCTAATCATAAGATACGTGAATTTGACGCAGTATTCCGTTGAAGCACGAGTACGCTATTGTTTATACCGCCGACTCTTTTTTACGCTCCAAAAAAAAAAAAAAAAAATTATTAAAATTAGTGTACAGTGAAAATACAATCCATAGTTCAAAACATATAAAACAACTACAAAACATATACGAATTTAAATTTAAATTAGAAAAAAAACTCAATTTTGCAACTATTTACGGCTACTTAATAACAAGCTTCTTCTTCTTCTTAATTGCCGCGATAATCGCTTACGCGATTTTGGCCGAGTTTAACAAAGCGCGCCAGTCGTTTATTTTTCGTGCTAACCGGCGCCAATTGGACACACCAAGTGAAGCCAAGTCCTTCTCCACCTGATCTTTCCAACGCAGAGGAGGCCGTCCTCTTCCTCTGCTACCACCAGCTGGTACCGCATCAAATACTTTCACAGTCGGAGCGTTTGTATCCATTAGGACGACATGACCCAGCCAACGTAGCCGCTGGATCTTTATTCGCTGCGCTATGTCTATGTCGTCGTAAAGCTCATACAGCTCATCGTTCCATCGTCTGCGATATTCGCCGTTGCCAACGTGCAAAGGTCCAAAAATCTTACGCAGAATCTTTCTCTCGAACACTCCAAGCGTCGCTTCATCGGATGTTGTCATCGTCCAAGCTTCTGCGCCATATGTTAGGACGGGCATGATGAGAGTCTTGCAGAGTGTTAGTTTTTTTCGTCGAGAGAGGACTTTACTGCTCAGTTGCCTACTTAGTCGAAAGTAGCACTTGTTAGCAAGAGAGATTCTACGTTGGATTTCAAGGCTGACATTGTTATCGGTGTTAATGCTGGTTCCTAAATAAACGAAGTCCTTTACAACCTCGAAATCAAAACTGTCAACTGTGACGTAGGTGCCGATACGCGAGTGCGCCGACTGTTTGTTTGATGACAAGAGGTACTTCGTTTTGTCCTCGTTCACCACCAGACCCATTCGCTTTGCCTCTTTATCCACTTTGGAGAAGGCAGAACTAACAGCGCGTCGATATCATCGGCATACGCCAACAATAAAAATTGTGCCTGAGCGATTGCCTCGAGGTTTGATATCAAACGGCTCGGAGAGGTCCTTCCCAATTCTGACGGCGCTGCTGGTGCTGAGCAACGTCATCTTACATAGCCGTATTAGTTTTGCGGGGATACCAAATTCGCGGCATAAGGGTAACTCCTTTCCCTACTGTCGAATGCAGCTTTGAAGTCGACGAAAAGATGGTGTGTGTCGATTCTCCTTTCATGGGTCTTTTCCAAGATTTGGCGTATTGTGAATATTTGGTCGATGGTAGACTTTCCCGGTCTGAACCCACACTGATAAGGTCCAATCAGTTGGTTCACGGTGGGCTTCAGCCTTTCACAAAATACGCTCGGTAGAGCCTTAAAGGCGATATTTAGAAGACTAATCCCGCAGTAATTGGCACAAGTTGCAGGATCGCCCTTCTTATGGATTGGGCAGAGCACACTTAAATTCCAATAGGCAGGCATGATTTCATCCGACTATATTTTGCAAAGGAGCTGATGTATGCACCTTACCAGCGCCTCGCCGCCATGTTTGAATAGCTCAGCCGGCAGTCCGTCGGCGGCCGCGGCTTTATTGTTCTTTGTTATTAAACACATTAAATCACAAAGAATAAGTTGGTTGGGTTATATTGATCGCATAAACAAAGACCGCCCGCAAAAAACGTTGACCACGAGGACACCCAAAAGAGCACTGGCTAGGCCAAGTCTTCATTGACCAGAAAAAGATGCATGTAAACTACTGAGGGAAACAGCCAAACATCGTGACGCCTGGACGAAAATTGTGAATGAAGCTAAAGCTCCCCACCCGAGCTGTAAAGCTGCCTGATGATGATGACGTACAGCTAAGGTGGTATAAAGTGTATGACCTTCTTTTTAAAAAGAAGTACGCAACAACACCCAATATACTTTGATGGCAAATTATTATCAAAATGATGAAGATTAAAAAAAATTCTTAACCGAATTTGAGTTTTCTGACCTTGTACTTTACATCAATTTTTTGACGTGACAACGTTTTATAATTCGATTTAGCCGGCTGCACGCACGAAAAAATGTGTCGTTACCTTGCTCATTTGTCGTTACCTTGCTCATTTGTAGTTACCTTGCTCATTTGTAGTTACCTTGCTCATTGTCGTTACCTTGAATGAACTGCAAGCGAAAGCGCGGAACGAACGACAAAGCAAACGAACGGCAACGTTCGACATCTTGCTCTCTCCTATTTAAGTGAGCGTATATATGTATGTATATGCGCATATGTACATATATAAATTCAGGTATTTGTATTTGCATATGCCTTTTAATTGATTATTATTAATTTGATTTACTTGAAGAATTTAAAATAAAACCAATTTTGTTAATAATACCTGTTGTTTTAATGTTATTATTATTAATTTTTTTATTATATATGAAGGAAAAAATGTATGGTAATATTTACCATATACCTTATAAGATATGTTGTATACTAATATATGTATATAAACATGCATATACATATACAATTTCAAAAAGAACAAATCTATATGTAAAGATGCATACAAGTCATATGGACATATCAAATATACGAATCTATTCCGTACGCAAGCAAATGTAAGCTAATGTGCTTGAACTGCAAGCGAGAGCGCGGAACGAACGATAAAGAGCACAATCGACCCCCGCGTTCGGCAACGTTCGACATCTGGCTCTGTCCTACTTGAGTGAGCATATATATGTATGTATATGCGCATTTGTATATAAATTCACATATTTGTATTTGCATATGCCTTCTTTCTGTGTGCATGGTAATGAACCATTTCTCTGTTGAGAATAGGACGATGATAGAAAAAGTAGGAAACGAAAGGGAGTGTTTCGAGTGTTTAGTGTCTTGAAAAAGGCAAATCGATGATGGTGCCTCTTAGTGTTGTTGACTTATTAACGTCTGATGCACAATCGAAATTGAACATATCTTTCATGAATTTGATAAATGTTTCGTCATTTTTCACGTTTGTGTAAATGTAACTTGACTTATTCCATTGCAATTCCATTTACCTCCTCCTCTATATCCATACCAAATATCTATCAAACAAATGAAATTAAAATTTTGTTTTGAAAATTGCAACCTTACATCAGTATTTTCTTATGTCGTTGTCACGTTAAACTATCGTCAGTAAACCGACTTTACAGACAACCTCTTTTTTATTCCATTTTTCATGTGCACTTTCATCTGCATGATATAATTTTCTTTCAATTTAACCCAGCGTAACTCGACATAACTCCGTTTACTCTACGTACGAACATTCTCAACCTTTTGCTTGTCTCCAAATAGTCTACCTTAGTAGAATTGTTTAAAAATATCTTCCTTATGGACAGGTAATACCTGCAAAACCCCTTCGTTTGCTCATTTGTATCATATTACGAAATACGTTTAATTGGGCATTTCAAAATCTATCTGCTGCAGAGTTATTGAATGGCGGAGTTCTATGCCTCAGATGTGCGATCGAATTTCAATCAACTTGCCAGTTTGTTGAACAACAATAACAACTGCAGTGCCGGTGCAATAACGAAGCGGTGTGATTAACATTACAAAGCGCAGAGCATTCCGGGGCAATCAGTTGATTTGATCTTGTCTAATATATAAAATTAGAGTTCAAGATAGAAACTTAAATTGTGCCGTACCAGTGCGGAGGTTAAATATTGACATTTTCTATAGGTGCATGGGTATGTGTGTTCTTGAATTTATTTAAATTAATTTAGTTACCTGCTTGTTCTGCTGCGGTTGGCGTGAAAATGTTATTAAAATTTATGGTTTGTGTTTTTCGAAATAGAAAAGTCTACTCAGTACCCTTTTTTCCAAATAGTTTTTCAAACTAATTTCTGGTTCTCATTGACATCGGCGTGCAATCGGCATTGCCTTCGTTTTATGAGCAATTTAACTTCTCATCAAATCTGGTTGGTCGTTCAACTGTTTTGTTTTGATCTTTTCTTTTTTGTGTGTTAAGTAGTCGAATGCATTGAAATTCCTTCAACTCTTGAGCATCTTATCTTGTTCCGATTTTGTTCTACTCATTTATTTTAATTCTTCCTCATATCATTCTTTTTTTGTGCCTGATTTGTTTTATTGCTTTGCTATCACACGAATTTGTTGTTTTACTATTATTTAAACTATATTGCGTTGGTTTCGTAATCTTCTCTGCTTCACATGCTCTGGTTCGTTACCGTTCTTAAGCCATTGCAAGATTACGCATTTTGTAAAACAATCGGCTTTATCTCAATGGCATTGTTATTGTCACTGTATCACCGTCCACCGTACCGCCCGCAATGCAACAGCCTGCTTGTGGCAGACACGCTGCCTCTTTGCCTTGCACGCTCTACGATCTCAGTGGAGACAGTACGTCTGTCAGCGCTCGAAAGTGCGCATTGGTAATATGCTTTCTTGTGCGTCGAATGGGCCTCGGCTCATCAACTCACCTTTAATGGAATTTTCGTGTAAATATCAGTCAGAATTTATTTTTAAAGCAAACATAAAACATTTAATGTTCATGTAAATAGTCTTTCTTCTCGGCATGTGTGTATGTGCGTATGAATATCCCCATTTAAGCTTTTTGTTTAATTTAATTTAAAATTTATTAAATTTATCAACAAATATACCAAATGCTCGATGCAGTATTGTGCTGATTTTAATTCAACTCTTCCAACTATGAACGGTTTTCATGTCACATAAATCAAGCATAAACGATATCGATTCGTGTTTTCAACTTATGCACAAAATATATACGCACGTATGTATGTATGCGTGTTTGTGTGGGATTTAATAAAGTATGCACGTTTAAATATACATATATTGTATAGGCCAGCATCAATTACAAAATATTATGTGAACTATAATGAAGCTGAGAAAATTGTCACCCACTTCGCAACGAGTGAAATGAAATGAATTGAATTAAAATACACCAATTAAGTGAAACAAAAGGGCCAATGGAAAATGTGCGCTACTGAAGGGTGGCTATAGGTGTCCAGCAAATGAAATCCGTAAAAACTATTGTATTTTTTTTATTAATATAATAAAAGTAAATAATAAGAAAAGTAAATTTTTTTTATAAGATAATTATAAAAAATAAAAATAAAACAAGTAATACTCTGAAGCTTATCTTTTGGCAGGTATTTGGACTCAAGTACTTGTTTAATTTGTGGTACTAACATCTTGGCATTTCTCTAAAATAAGAATCCCTCCCGTTTTATGTCGCTCTCGAACGGCAGTAGGAGTTTCTGAGAAGCTTTTCCATGACAGAAACGCACAGAGAGTTACCACTGTGGTCGCTATGAGAAAAACACTTTTACTATCAAGACAAAAACTCTCACTACGCTATAAACATTGCTGGATTGAGAGATTATACGATGGGTCTGCAAAGCTACAATGCGAGTACGGTAAGGTTTCTTTTTATGCGAATTATTTTTCAGGGCTTTGGACAAACATTTACATAGGCTTGTTTAGCAAGCCCGCGTATACTGCATGTAAAAGGCAGCTAGACCTACCTGAACTGTTCATCCCCAAATGGCAGTGATTTGTCTTTAGAGTGAGCTTTTACATTCAGGAATTCCCCTTGGCCATGATACTTACCATCGACAAGTCACTATTACAGAGTCCGGCACTCGAAGTGTAACCAATTAAAAAGGCCATACATTTAGTTTGGAAAATTACTTTTATTCAATTCAATGTAAAAAATGTGTGAAAATAATACAAAATTAACAATCAATTCACTTCTGCTCGATATGACCATCTTTTGCCTTGACTATGACCGGCGGCCGCCGTAGCTGAATGGGTTGGTGCGTGACTACCATTCGGAGTTCATAGAGAGAACGTAGGTTCGAATCTCGGTGAAACACCAAAAAGTAAGAAAAACGTTTTTCTAATACCGGTGGCCCCTCGCCAGGCAATGGCAAACCTCCGAGTGTATTTCTGCCATGAAAAAGCTCCTCATAAAAAATATCTGCCGTTCGGAGTCGGCTTAAAACTGTAGGTCTCTCCATTTGTGGAACAACATGAAGACCCATACTACAAATAGGAGGAGAAGCTCGGCCAAACACCGAGGGGTCAAACACCCAAAAAGGGTGTACGCGCCAATTATGTATATATATATATATATGACCTTGAGATGGTCCAAAAACGAATCACAAGCTGCCCGAATGTGACTTGCAGGCATTTAGGCCCACTCGCGGTCAATGGCTTTTTCCAGCGCCTCGAGACTGATGAATTTTTTAGTTGGGACCTTGCTCTCCAAAATGGGCCGGAGAGAATAATCCACGTCGGGTGAATTTGAGAGCCATTGTGTGGACGTTATGAAGTTCGGAACGTTGTTTTTTAGGCATTCGTGGTTTACTCGCCGAAATATTTTCCGATGGCTTGAAATTAACCTCCAAACCATTACCTGTGGTGAGTGGTGCCTCCTGGTGACCAATCGATGACTCAAATTCTCGTATGAATGGCTCTAAGTTTTGGAAGTTTAAGAATTGCTCAATTTGAAAAATTTTCTCTACAAAGAACTCAATGCTCGGTCAAGCGAAGCAACTCCTTCACTCTCTCAAGTCTGACTTATTGCTGCTTTGGTATAAGATCATGCGTCTTTTGGATCTTGTCAGGCTTAACTTTGAGATCATTTTTCAGTATGCGGCGTATGCTATGATAAGATATTTTCAGTTCTTTCACCATTTGATTGGCACTTCGTCGGTGATTTCGCTCAAGTCGCTTCTTCACTTTTTGAACTATTTTTAGTGACGGTGCAGTCTTTTGATGACCACCTCCATGACTTTTCGCGATGCTACCAGTATCATTGTAACGAGTAATAGTGCGATAAACAAAAACTTTATTTACTTTAAGGTGCTCGAGCTTACGAGCAATCGCTGGTTGTGATTTCCCAGCCAAGTATAATGCAATCACATTATTCCGTTTAAATCCCATTACTGATTTTCTTTTTACACTCGGCAAAATGCTTCCGGGCGCTTGTAAACAATACTCTAGACTGTCATTTAGCCAACTAATAGACATCTGATGCCCGTGCATCAGCTGCTCGAGCGGTCTGTAATTGGTTACACTTCGAGTGCCGGACCCTGTATAAAGCCATACAGACTAAAAGCATACGAATTGGCTATCGAGCAGTTTTTTGGATGCCGTAGCCGAATGGTTGGTGCGTGACTAGATCAAATTATAGAAGGCATTTTTTCTAATAGCTGTCGCCCGTCGGCAGGTAATGGCAAACCGCCGAGTGTATTTCTGCCATCAAAAATCTCTTCATAGAAAACTATCCGCCCTTAGGAGGTGTCGTAAAACTGTAGGTCTCTCCAGCTCGGTCGAACTGCTAATATAGGGTTTAAGCCCAATTATTATTAGTATTAACTATAATGGTAGAGATCTTTTTATTGGTGCACTTCATCCGCATGCTTCTTGACTTCAAGGGAGATTCCGTGCCTCCCGAAGGTAAGCTTCTCTTTAGATTTAGTGCTACTTTAGTACCATACATACATGAAGAGCGCTTAAAAATGCGCTTAATCGATATTTTTATCGTCTTAAAACTTAGGCTCTTTTAAAACGATCTGATCTCCTCTGAAAACCACTCTCATAGGACCAAACTTGTTACATAGAAAATGATGCGAGAAATTAAGCGACATCCAGAAGTCTATAAATACAACTATAATTTCACTCGAATTCTTAATGGCCTTCGCAGTAATCAACAACAAACTCTTTCAATTGTACGTGCGTGCACATAAATACTTGCAACAATGGATCGGCTTGTCGCACAGCTGAAAATTTGGCGGAACATTGGCAATTGCGTTGCATGTAATATTTCAATGGAGTTGCAGCCAATACGACCAGTTCAATTTCATTGGATGCAATCGTCATGCTAAAATTCATTGCCCGCACTGGCCTCACATACATTGCCAGCCATGTGACAAGTGCTTGGAGGAATTGCACAGCGCAATTGGTCTGTGATATGCAGAAATTGCGTTCCGTGTTGCACTTTCGAATATTCGCCAAAAAGCGCATTGCCTGCTCTTCCTCTTCCGGCGCTTTTGACGTTGTTTGCTTTAATAAATACAACTCGTGCGATAACTCTGCCAAACCAACAAAAATTGTGTTACATCTGTATGTGTGTGTGTGTGTGTGCATTCATACCCACTAAACAAAACTTTCCGAAATCGAAAATAGTACAAAAAAAATGTGAAAAATTATTACAAAATTTTTGAATTGCGAATTCTGAATTCGGGTGAACAAATTTCATGTCACAGGTCGGTCGTCACCTCCAATATTTGTGTGTGATATTTTTATTTAAATAGAAGAATCGATATAAATACAATAAAAGATTGAAACAGAAGTTCATTTTTCGAAAAAAAAAATATTTATAACTTTTCAAATTTTTCGACATAGGATGGAGAGGTGTATTAAAAAGTTGGCAAAATCCATTTCTAATATTCGTAATCATGATCAGAGTAATTTTAAGTAATATAGAAGAAATAAACTAGCATAAACTACTCGTGGAGGTCGATTCTCGTACTGTGTAAATGTGAAGAGAAACAAAATTTTTACTTGCCTTTTAAAAGACACATTTCACAAACGATTATTTTGGGATTCTCATTTGCAACATGATAAAAGGGTTCCATTTCCACTGTAGCTCTGAAATTTTTGAAAGTATGGTATTCAAATTTCAAAACAGAAGTTAAGCTAAGCAAAAGAGTTCGTGGTGAGGAAAGGTAAATTAACGATTTTTAGTAAATTTAACCCTATTTTGAAAATAATTTAATATAATATTTATAGGAATTTGTTGATAGTGCTGAGACACTCACTTTGCGATGGACAAAATCTACCAACGATGAGGTTTATTTAGAGGAGTTCGGGAGACCTGAAGTACATGTTAGATCCACTACAAAAATAGTGTTTTATGATAGATTACAGTACAGCTTGCGTTTCTCGTAACAGCATATGGGTCGCGTTACACGCTCGAAGGATCCCGGCGAAACTAATATCTCTCGTACGCGAGCACTACAGCAACTTTAAATGCAGGATTTTGCACAATGGTAATCTGTCGGAAAGCATTCCCACCAGTGCTGGCGTACGGCAAGGCTGCCTATTGTCTCCTTTATTATTTTCAATTGTTATTGATTATATATTGTACTAAAGAGCTGTATTGAGGGGAAAAGAAAAGAAATCTATTGGAACTTCTATGCACATCTCGAAGGCCTTGCCTACGCTGATGATATATGCCTTCTCTCCGTCAAACACTCCGCCATGCAGAACGAAATTGACGATCTGTCCTCAACCTCATTGAATGCAGGGCTAAAAATAAATAACGAGAAAACGAAAGCCATGAAAATTCGATCCATTAGCAGCCGCCCGTTCCTTTTAAATGGTAATCAAATTGAGAACGTTGACACCTTTACCTACTTGGATAGTATCACTGCCGCTGAAGACAGTGAGAAAATAGACGTTATCGCCAGAATAAATAAGGCGAACGGCGCGTATGGACGGATCCGAGCTATCTGGTCCTCGAGCACTCTCAGTGTACGTACAAAATTACGGATCTTTAAGACAAATGTACTATCAGTTCTCTTGTATGGATCGGAAACCTGGATCTCAGATAATTCGATCGAAAAGAAAGTTCAAAGCTGTGTGAACAGATGTTTACGCAGGATATTGAAGATCTGGTGGCCCAAAACCATAAGTAACAACGATCTATGCGAGATGTGCAAAATCCCGCCCGTAGCTAACATAATAAAACTGCGAAAGTGGAGGAGGATGGGGCATACGCTTCGCAAGGACGCAAATGAAATCTGTTGTCAAACACTGGATGGGAATCCACAAGGTGCCCGCAAGGTTGGCCGTACAGAAATATCTTGGTAGAGAACTGTCAGAAGGAAGTTGAAACGTCAGGCAAAACCTGGAAAGAAATCAAGCTCGTTGCAAAATTACAACTTTTGAAAATAGTGGAAGATGCTTCTAATAATAGCACTCAATTATAAAATTGATTCATATTTACTTATTTTCCAGTTTCATATTTGCATTTGCAAAGGCTACATTTGTTTAAAAATAATCCAACTTTTCTCACGTTAAAACTGCAACATAACCCGATAAACTGTTCGAAAGAAGTAGGCTTTGATAGTGAGAGAGGTTCAATTGTGGACAAACTCGGAAAATTAGCCAGCCAAATACTGTTTTCGCATTTTCGCGGATGGCTTCAGGACCGAGCACGGCTCCGGCTCTGGGGTCTACGTGGACTCCAGCAGGACAAAACTGCACTTTGCTTTTGGAATGCATGCATCTATGTTTCAAGCGGAGGTGTAGGCTGTTCAAGAAGCAATGAACTTTATTGTGGAAAACAGAGGCAGAGGCAGATCTATATGTGTCTGCAGCGACAGCCAAGCTGCGCTCCCGGCCTTAGAGAGCCCCTCAATCACATTAAGGGTAGTCAAGTTCTGTTAATCCAGGCTGAACTATGTCGGTAGATATAATAGCCTAATACTTATATGGGTCCCGGGACACGTGGGTATCACCGATGACACCGAGACCTCTGATTCCTTAGCTAGGATGGGCTGTGAGACCAACTTCTTTGCCCGGATCCCATTCTGCCACACGCTTCTGCAGCCACGGGTTTAGCAGCCAGCGAATGGGTTACTACAACCCACAAGCGAGCTTGGCAGGCTCAGAGGGGCCGCAGATGTACTAAATTGATGTTACCCATCATGTGCGATCAACTGTCGTAGATCCTCCTGTCATTAAGCAAAAGGGTCTGTAGACAGCTGGTTGGACTGATGACGGGACGCTTTCTGTGGGCGAAGCACAAGGAAAGGGTAGTCATCTCAGACAGTGTACTCTACCCAGCTTGTGAAGAGGAGGATGAAGCGGCGCACCGCTTTCTGTGCGTCTGCCCCGCCTTTCCTGAATCAGGCTTGAGGCCTTTGACACTGATATGTTAAGAAGCGACCACCTTGGCTACTTGGCACCACCAAATCTAATCGAATCTCAGATTTCTTCGAAGGTCAGGTAGATTTAAAGGAAACTAAAAGGGAATCCGAGTGCAGTACAATGGACTTAATTGTGTCTAAGTGCTGTACTTGCTAGTTGTGCCGAGAAAACAAAGAAAGCAAAAGACTTTTATAAAAGTAGAATTCATTGTACTACAGTAACCATGTAAATCCTAGTTTACAACTTAACTAATCTCAAATTTTTATCAAACTCTTCAATTTAGTAAACAACAATTTTATACATTTTTCGAGTATATAGAGTTTTGTAGCCACGCAACTATACTCGCGCTTGCATGCTTACCAGAGACCTGCATGCATAAATAACTAGATGTGAAACTTATTCATTTTGAGAGAGAGCGCGCCCATGAGGACGTTTTAAAACTTGGCAGCACTCACACATTATGGGATTTTGAACAGCTGATAGGCGAAATTGCATACTGCCAGAAGAAACGCGCCAAAAATAACAGACGAAAACAGTTCGTTTTTGCTTAATGGAGAAATGACGTGTTGAAATGCTTATAATTATTTGTCTTAAAATTAGTTCAATTGAAATGTAATAATTTGAATTGAAGAGAGCCCGTTATATCCTTTTCGACTTCTACTTTTAATTAGTCTTATGTACATAATGTGATTTTATTGAAAACTGTGTGTTGGTTTATGTAAATTTGTATATACGTAAATATTCTTTGGTTGAAAAGCGTAGGTAAGGGAACTGAATTTGTGTTTGAGATATTTTACAAAAAGTAAAGGTAGTCTGCTTTAACTTACTCTGTTCGTTGTTTGAGATTTTTTTTTTTTGTTACCCAATTTCTGTGTTATATTAAAAAATCGCAATAAGTCATGTTTTTAATTATAACTTATGTTTTTCGGGTTCACAACTTTATTATTATTAAATTACTTATGTATATCAGTTTTAAATAATTTCATTTAGATATAAATTTTTAAATTTTTGGCTTATTTATGTACATATTTCATACGGATTGTGCTTATTTTTAGTATATGTAGGTGTTTAGGAGTGATATAAGGCTATTGGCAACCGCACACTAAATGCTAACCTCAATGGTGGTGTGGAAACTAAAAATTCCAGACCTTTGGTTCAAAAATACCCAATTCATGTTTCTATCGGTGTGGCAATATTGGAAAATGTTATAAAAAATGCACATTTTTCAGCGCTCTCACGAGAAAAAGAGTTTCACATCTAGTCATCTATGCCTGCATGGCTCACTGTTTTCTTGAGTTGTTCATACGCTAAATTTCTTGCTCACATTCAGTCAATTGAACCAAAATATTTGGTCAAGTGCAGTCAGCTCATCATAGATGACCAGCTCATGCAGGCGAACGCGTAGTTCAGCTCAGTCAACACGTATGATCTAATGTCTTCGGCTCAAATCTAATCATTGAACAAAAAGCAGCATTGAATGGAATTAGCATCGGCCTTCGCGTTCAATCGATCAAACTTGTTCAAAGAAGTAATTGTCATTATTGTAAATAGCACATGTTCGAGCAAACGAGCGTTGGCGTACAATGTACGCTGTAAATTGCGTTTCGTATTTGAAAGGATTAGTTGGTTTCAGCAATGTTTCCTTATTTACATTATTTTCTTTCGTGTTTTATTATAAGTTTTAAGAAAAAAAAACAAATATGAAAATATAGTGTTCTTGCTTTAAAATTTTGCTTTTACTTGGCTATCGTTAGTTACAAGCAAAAACTCATGCGGGATCATACGTGTTCAAACTGGCTCATTTGGCTCTATAGCCCTTTTATTCTTGCTCAAAAAAATGAATGTATAGCCGAACGAGCAAATACCCGAAACGGCTGCTATGAAGACGATTGGTGATAACATCGGAGAGCTAAAACGCAGCACATTATTTGATTTAGCTGAAATAAACAATGACAATAACTCATTTGAACAAGTTCGATCGTTTGAACGCAAAGGCCTGTTTTTTTGTTCAAGCGAAGCGTATGAATATTTTACACTGAGCCGGTGCAGTTCTCTGATGCTTACCACGAACCCTCTCCATTTTTTGACCCGCAAACTGTCAGTGAAAGAAAATTTTTATATGCAAATATTTTAATGTTTTTTTTTCATTTCTTCACGTAAGAAGAATCGAAAGTGTAATGAAAACCGGAAAAAAACTTTTCCTTTATGTTTACGCAGAGCGAGAATCGACCCCTTGGACTTTACTTGGATCCGAATACTTCCATCTGCATCACTTTTTAAACTTTTCAAAAGGTGCCCCCTATGTCTACCTCAATAGGTTTCTTTTAATTTAAATCGCCATGTTCTAAAAAGATATCAATTTTTGTTTACTGCGTTTTATTCGTGTGAGCGATGCTTTCCTAGCATTGCGAAGCTATTTTCAGCAGCGACAACACCAACACTGTGTGTCCATTCAGCGAAATGCAAATAATTATTTATTGAATTTATCTTTATTTCGCTCTATACTCGCCTATTTGTGCATAGGTAGGTGCACTCGCGCTGGACAGTTGCTTGCCGCGGTTGGCTACGCGCTGTTGCGTACTTAAACGTTGCCCAACAACAGATAATGCAATGGGTCCGGTTTATGCAGTTTGCATGATCGCTACTGTTGTTGTTGTTGTTGCTGTTGATTTGTAGGGTGCACAAGGACAGGAAATTCGTTTGCATTTATTTTGTTTGTTTGTTTTTATTGTCATTTATCTGACAATTGAAATGGCAAATTAGTACGAGTAAAATTTATGGTATTACTATTGGAGTCTAGTCGACGGCAAGGAAAGGTGTTTCTCTATGATGCAGTTCTTATTGCTTAAGTAAACTGGTTTGATAAGTGTTGAAATTTATAGAAGAATAATAACAAATGTTGAAAAACAAGCTATTTTCTGTAAAAGTAAAGAGAAATACTTAAATAGGGAGAATCGTATTTTTCATTGTTAATTATGAAGGGTGATCAATTTAGAGGTATCGGAAAGCAAATTCAAATAAAACAACGAAAATTCAATTTGATTGGGCAATTTGTATTTTTTTTGCGTAGAAGAATTCATGGCATTTATTTTTTTAACCCTAGAAAACTAAATTCCGCCTCTGAGGCGCAAAGATTGTCATTTTTACATATTTCATTATGATTGGAGTGGCAGCACGAGCTTTCAAACCATTATAGTAGTCTCTTGTGTGAGTTTGTGGGCGAACGTTCATTGCGCAAAGTTTTTTTGTTACGGAGATATATTAATTCGTGTTGCCTGAGGGGCGAGGTTTAGTATTAAAGGTATTTTTCTGATTACATATTATTTTTAAATATTTCCTTTTTTTGCGACAGTAGCTATAATGTTAATGGCTTTTTCGTTTAGAGATGTGTACTTCTGACTCCCAAATAGAAAAATGGCTGGAGGAGCTGTCGCTAAATGGAAGCGAAATAGAGTACAATTTAGAAAAAGATTTCGATTCAGACGATAGTCTAATTGGTCAAAACTTTCAAATTGAATCTGAAGATGAAGTTGAAAATATAATTGTAGGCAATCAAGAATTGACTCCTGTTGCAGTTTCACCTATAGACGTACCACAAAGTAATGACCAACCTAATGACTCTTTAATAATCAAGCCTTCCGAAGCTATTGTAAGAGGTAAGAACAATTTCATTTGGTCGACTGAACCGTCTTCTACAAAGCGAAGCTCAAGTAGAACTCCAGCGAGGAATATTGTCAATTTTACCGGGATCAAAGAGAGAATTTAGGGACGTTACAAAGCCTTTAGATTGTTTTGAAAAATTTTTCACACCAAATATAATTGAAGAAATTCTTCTTTATACCAACGAAGACATTAAAGTTAAATCCAATAATTACAAAAAACAAACCACAACCACATCATTAACTAGAACAGAAGAACTTCGCGCTCTCCTTGGAATTTTGGTTTTAAGTGGTGCGCTAAAGAACAACCATTTGTCAACTAAAGAGCTTTTAGATCCTTTGTTCTGCGGATCTAAAAATGTTGCTACAATGAGTATGGAACGTTTCAGATTTCTTATAATTTTCCTTCATTTTGATGATCGGAACACACGAAAAAATAGAAGAAAGACCGATAAATTTGCTCCCATTAGAAACATATGGGAGATTTTTATTCAGCAATTTAGAGATAACTTTAAACCGGGGTCATATGTGACAATAGACGAACAGCTACTAGCATTTAGAGGTCGATGTCTATTCCGAATGTACATACCAAACAAACCAGCTAAATACGAAATAAAAATTGTGCTAGTCTGCGATGTCAGAACTAAATATATGTTTGATGCTTCACCATATTTGGGAAAAAATTTTAATACAGTAGCTGGCGAACCGTTAGGTTCTTATTTTTGTAAGCTTCTCACTAGAACTATACATGGAACAAATAGAAACATAACTGTAGACAATTGGTTCACTTCCATACCATTAGCAAAACAGCTATTAGCGGATCCTTATAAGTTAACTTTAATTGGAACAATCAAAACTAACAAAAAAGAAATTCCAGATGAGTTCAAGCATAATACATCCCGTCGTATTGAAACATCCATGTTCGGTTTCCATGATAAGTTAAGTCTTGTTAGCTATAAAGCAAAGGCTCATAAAACTGTTTTTTTAATATCAACTATGCACGACGAACCCACACTTAACTCACTAACTTAACTCAAAAAAACCTATAATTATTGAATTCTATAATGCAACGAAAGGTGCTGTTGACACTTTTGATCAGATGTGTTGTCATGCCAGCTGCAGCCGCAAAACCAGGCGTTGGCCATTATGTATGTTTTACGGTATGATAAATATGGCAGTATTGAATAGTTATATTCTCTATGTTTCAAACTGTGACCAAAAACAAATAAAGCCAATGAGCAGAAGGGATTTCATTTCGACTCCATTCATAGCACCGAAGAGCAGCAAGAAAACTCTGAACCACAAATAAAGAAAGGGGAAAGATCAATGTGCAATTACTGTCCATCAAGCAAGAAACGTATGAGTGTTTATTATTGTGCAAAATGCAATAGAACATACTACCTGGAACATAGATCCCCAAATTGCTATACATGTGATATAAGAAAAAAGGTCTGAATTAATTTTTATGTAATATACAAAACAAAATGTTAATACTATATTTGAAATTCTTAATTTTTATGAAACTTAGTACAAATAGCTATAAGAAAAATATGAATTTTATGTTTTTGTTTGAAAGAAAAAAAATTATAATATAAAATTTTTTCTAAATGATATCCTTGCAAACAAAAAAAAAAATTTAAGTGTTAATTTAGTAAGTACATAATTGGCTTATAAAAACAATTTGATGAAATATTTTTTTATATTATAGTTAAATACTCCAACTCTCAAAAAATAAAATGTTTTTCAATACAAAAACTTAACAAAAATTAGAGAAGAATTTTGTTTTTTTAAAAAGTGGCCTGATAAGCGAGCTTTAGTTCTAAGCGTTTAAAAAAAAGGTTAAGTTTTCTAGGGTTAAAGCTTATAAGCTAACTTACTAAACAATATTTTATGAGAGACTCCATCAGGAGCCTTCGAAAACTCCGTGTAGTTGGCAGCCACTTGAAAGCTAACTTAAAATATATCGATACAGTCCTTGGCAAACATTTTTAGACAACTTCTGAAACAATTTACACTAATCAGCCACTCATTTTTCTTTATACGAATGCTTATTTGTTATTCATCATTTGAGCAACTCACCAAGCTAATTATTTTTCCATTTATTTTATAAAAATGAGGAATAATACATACGAATGTACAGTGGATTACTTGTGTATTATTTTGTATTATTTATATATACATACATACATACATACATATATACATACATGTATATCCGAGCATACTTATTCTCTCACTTCGATTTCCATTTAATATAGCGGTGTCGGCATTATTAATGATCGCTTTTAAATAGCGTTGACAGATGTTGATGCTTGTCAACAGCTTGTGAGCACAAATGAGCGAGTGAGCGTGCCTCGCGACCGCATGCATACATACGGCGAACGAGAGATCATTTCTCAGGCATGTTAACAACAGTTGCTAACAATTTGTGGTCGATTTTTGCGTACGTAAAACAAATGTGAACAGATATTTAGTAACACTTGTAGTCTGATACTTTTAGATGTAAGACAATTGTTTTTGTTTGAAAAGTGTTTCAATTTGTTAAACTTCACTTGAATTAATTTTCGAATGTTTCCTCGTGGCTTATTAGATGCGACTATTAGTAGGATGTGATCAATTCAAATGTTTTTGTAGAAGTACATACTAAAAATAAACAAAATAAGGTCAGGGAGTGACAAAAGGGAAAAGATGAAAAACTATTTTGCGTCAATGCACATAATTTATTTTCGAGCCTCAAATTTAGTTAGGTTTAGAAAATTTCAATTAACCTATATCGCACCTAAATACAAAAGGGTCACAACTCAAAATGTTTCTTCTGCTCAAATATGAACGAGACGTTATCAATAAAACGGTCCGCAGATGACATATGGCAAAAATAAATTTTTTGTTTTTTGGTAGGACTGTTATAAGCTTACATGGCAAATTTCAGCGTGATATGTCACATAGTTTGTTTTCTGTGCTACTGTAAACAAGTCAAGCTCGAGTGTGGAAAATTTTGAGTTGTGACCCTTTTGTATTTAGGGTGCGATATATTCTAATTTTTTTTTCTATTTGCTTGGGGAATAAGATCGAAGCGTTTTTACCGAAGACTTTTATTTAAACAAAACACAATAATTATATAAAAAAGTTAAGATTATATATCCGCCGTTGCTGTTTACAACCTCTTACCACCTCTCAACCATTTTGTTGATGGCGTTCCGCCACAAATCGCCTGGTTTGGTGTCAAAGAAGTTGTTGAGCCAGTTTTTAAGGACCTCTTTCTTTTCAATCACTCTGCAACGCCCTTCATATGGTTTGACAGGTAGCGGAAAAGCTGATAATCGGTCGTTGCAAGGTCCGGAGTGCGGTTTTGACGACTTGTGGAACATGGGACCTGACGTTGTCGTAAAGGAGTATGGTTTGATCATGTTAATCAGGTATTTTCAGTCGAATAGCCTCAGCCATGCGGTGTAGCTGGGCAATGTAGAGCTCCTTGTTGCTCGTGGCATTCTTTTCGACAATTTCCCAGTGCGCCATGCCCCCCAGTCCTACCAACACTTGTCATGAATCTCGCCTTTAACGCATATCCTGGAGCCACCCACTCCTTTCTTTGATTCATATTGATGTATTTCTCATCTTCTTATCCTCTTATTTCCATTTCTATTCTCCCATGTTTACGGATGACTGGAAGTTGGATGGCAGAGTTGTTGGGGGAGTATTCTGCAAGGAGCTTCCCAGCAAGCTCAAATTTAGGCTTCCGGATCACTGTAGTGTTTTCCAAGCGGCAGTACCTGCAATTATGGTAGCAGTGGATTGATTACCCGCTTCTGTAATTACTGTAAAGGAGGTAAATATCTACTCCGACTGACAAGCGGTAATTAGGGTCTTGAACTCGTTGTTTGTGCGTTCGAAATTAGTCGGAGAATGCCTGACTTCCCTCCCATTTTAATCGAAATACTTCGATATTAAACTCATTTGGGTTCCCGATCAAAGCGGCATAGAGGGAAACTATTAAGCCGATGAGCTGGCTAGACAGGGGACCCTTGAGATGGGTTCATCGCAATATAAGAGGATTGGAGTTTCCTGAGAACCTGTGATCAGCTACTGGAAAGATGGGCCTCGCGTCAACTCAGCGAGCGCTGGCTTAGTGCGCAATTGCGCGAAGTCGCAGCATCCTTCTGGCCGCGGGTACATCGTGGGCGCTCGAGAGAACTTCTAAGGCTAACAAAGATTTCGAATTTGGTGGGCATCCTCACCGGACACTGTCCGTTAGGTGTCCAAGCGATGAGGTTGGAGATTGATTCAATCCCTTTCCCATCTCAGCTCCTTCTTCTCAGCTGCTCTGCTCTCGTCGGGCAAAGGTTTAAACATCTGGGCTCTCGCGTTTTCGCTACACCAGCGGATTTTGCGGGTTGTGTGATATATCTGGTGAAATTCATCAGTAGCTTGAAGCGGTTAATACAAACGTAAATTACCACTGGTTGGTCGTCATCCTTTAATCTAAGCCCCTTCCTCCATTTTTCCACCTGTCTGGTTCCTTCTACCTCCCCTCCCCCAGTATGATGTTACGGACAAATTTAAATTTTTTTGTCCAAGTGAGTCCTTCGCAAGGGCCGCCATGTAACTTAACCTAGCATATTCTTATCTAGCTGCCTCAACTGATTTCTTGAAATCTGTTATTTGTTGTGTACTGATTCATTTATATTTTAATTTTAGGATAAGTTTTTGAATAAGTAACGTCGAAGAACAAAAAAAAAACAAAAAGTACTATGTATACAAATAATCATTTTATTTAGTATACCCCCGACGGACAACTTATGCTAAGTCGTAGGTTCTGTTATTTATTATTATGCCTTTGTAATTATTTGAATTTAATATGAAATAAAGAATATGAAACAACAACAACAATGTTGGAAAGAGCTCCGATTTATGCAGCCGTTAGAGAGATCTAACCACAGGAGAGACTCTCAGCGGCCTCCCTTGTGAAATTAGTTCACATACTCGTATAAGCTTTTACCTCAGGGCAGACATCCCCTATAAATGAATTATTGGAGCCCTTATCCTGAACACGATGCAATGCAACCAAAAGTTTTCTTTCTTCTAATCATAAATACAAATCTCAATCTTTTGTTCGGACCTATTCCTCAATTACCCTTACAAATTTCCCCCTAAATCAGTGTTTCCCAACCTTTTTTAGGCCATGCCCCACCTTAACATTTCTAAAATTTTTATGCCCCCATACATAATTTTTAACCTTTAAAAATGGTTTTGTTCCCTTAAGAAATATAAATGATAAGTTTTAGGAAGGAATCACTATGAAATTGTTATCAAAACATCGTAAGTAAAATTTCAAAACATGTAATGAAAAACTGAAATTCAAAATAATTTTAATATTGATTTTTTTATATTCATTTAGTGCGATCCCTGCGCTTGATGCTTGCTGCACAGAGATTTTATATTAGGTTCCAATTTACTTAGCTTTAATCTCAAGTCTCCACGTTGTGTTATATCAAGTCGATTTCTTTTTTTTATCAGTAAATCATTTACAGCACTAAATCCACATTCAGCTGAATATGAAGATGGAAACGGTAGTAAAAGTTTTCTTGCACATTTGGTTGCATTTGGGTATTTAGTTTCAGTTTCTTCACAAAGCCATGCCATCGCTCCTTTTATATTAAATAAAGTTTTTACGGATTCATCATTTTGCAATTCTGCGAGTTCCTCTTGATACTGCATATTTGATATATCAGACAAATCCACTAATATTGGCTGCATCATCCATGTTGGGAAATCAATTTGTTTTAAATCAGAAAATCTTTCTTTTAAATCAGCGGATATAATATTCAAATGATTGATAATAACAAGTAAAGCGGTATCAGTTACTTCACATTCTTGGAGCCAATGAAATTGTTCAAAGTTTTTGTTGTTAATGTGTTTCTGATATAACTCTATATTGGTAATGAACCCAAATATCTTTGTTTTTGCATCGACAAGTGTTTTATTTGGTCCTTGAAGTTGCTTATTTAATATACTTAGTTTTTCAAAGATATCGGCTAAATAACTTACAAATGCTTTACCATCGATTGTTAACAGATACTTCATTTCAGGTTTGTCGCTTAAAAAATCACTAAGAGTGTCAAACAGTTGCATAAATCTTTTCAAGCAGTTGCTTTTGGATAGCCATCTTACTTCAGTATGAAGTAAAAGTCTCACATGGTCTTCATTTTGTTGTTCACAAAATAACTTGAAAAGACGTTCACATTTGGCACTAGCTTTAATAGCATTAACACACTTTATTACTGTATGTAGAATTTCATTTAGAACAGGCGAGATATTTTTAGCTACCAAGTTTTCCTTATGAATAACACAATGTACAATAATCATTTCTGGATTCGCATCTTTCATCAATTTTAAGCAGCCATTTTTCTTGCCCATCATATTAGAGGCGCCATCTGCAGCACAAGATGTTATATTTTTCATTGGTATATCATTGACATCTAAGTAGTTTTTTAACTTATTATATATATCTTTGGAGGTAGTGGTGCTTTCTAATCTTTTACAGAACAACATTTCTTCAGTAAAATGCCCTTCATCAATATATCTTACATAGGTTATCAATACTGCCTCACTGTCTCTCAAAGTTGATTCATCCATTTGTACTGAGAAATTTCTTGTTTTCAGCTTTTCAACAAGTTGTTTTTCAATATCTTCACTAATTTCGTCTATTCTTCTGCTAACAGTATTGTTACTGAGTGGCATAGCTTTTACATCTTTGTCATCTTTTTCCAGAACCGTTTTAAGAAATGCTGATATTGACGGTTTTATCAAATTCTCTCCTATAGTGTGATTTTTTCCAGTTTTAGCGATTAATAAAGAAATTTGATAACTAGCCTCAGAAAGACGATTATTTGTTAAAGAACGAGCAGTAAATAGAGACTGTAATGTTGTTCTTTTTTCAAACTTTTCTTTTAAAGTTTTAAAGTAACTCAAATCTGAATTGATATGAGCACTATGTTTCGCCTTCAAATGCGCCTCAAGACGACCTCGTTTCATTGATTCGTTGGTCAAGCATTGTTGACATAAAAGACAAAACGGCATCCGCTCATCGTGAACAGCGGGTATGAACCCAAATTTTAAATATTCCTCCGAATATTGACGAGTTTTTTTCTTGTTTGTTCCACTCATTTTATTATGGGCTGAAAAAAATCAATTAAAAAACAATATAATAAAATATGTGTTAAAATTAATTCAATATGACAGAGTAAACGTATGACGCAAAGAAACATATTTATTTAAATGTATATAATACGATTACCGATATTTTTTTCACTTGACAAAAATTTCTGGAAAGTTAAATGCTTCTAAAATTAAAATAAATATAAATAAAATCAAATACTTACCAATTATATCTATACAATATTGTTGTTGGTGGGTGTTAAAATAACAATAACTAAATAATAATTAAATAAATTTATTTAGAATATAACAACTTAAATACTTTTATATATTGAAAACTGGTTGTGTATCTTGAGCGAACGATGTCGACTATATTACTGATCGTGTTATGATGCGCATTGCGCAGTCATGAGTTATGTATGCATGTGAGTAATACGACATAAGCGTAACTGCTACAATATATCTAAATATATTTGTTAAATCAACGATTACTTGACGGATACTTATTTCAAATTAATACCAACTGAATGATGTGAAACACTACAGAAGTTGAGTTGGGCCAATTAGGTGCGAACAACGCCGTTGTTTAGCGAGTTTTAAAACGTCCGGGGCTCCCCGCGACAGGTGGCGCACTCCACGGTGAATCCCCGACGAAGTTTACTTGACGACTCTAATTACCCAGTTGATATTTTGGTAACGTCAAACGAAATTATACCAAATAATTATTTACAGCATTTTTTTAAGAATTTGCCTTTTTTGTTAAATTTGTCACCGATATTTAGCATTGCATTTAAATAACCCAAAGCGAGATGGTTAAAGTCGTGTCGACTCTATTTTAAAATTGCCCCCCTTAACTATCAAATTGCCCCCCTGTGGGGCGTGGGCCCCACGTTGGGAAACACTGCCCTAAATACTTTCAAGTGACTCACTTATCACGCAAAAGAACACTTAATACAAAATCCTTCCTCTGTAAAGCCGTTTTGGCGATAATTTAAGAATCAAATTAATGTGACAACTTTTAGGAGAACTTGAACATTTCCATTTACTACTTTACAAGTGTTTTCCGCCGTGTCACTTTGGCCACTAATGCTCGAGTTTAATTAATAATTTCCCTACGAAAGCAGAACGTTTATGGATATGTAGAAGTTTTTATAGAGACATACACACACATACATACATATACACAAATATATACACATATACACGTGTGGATGGAAAGTCGACTAGCCTTGGTGGCGTTGCTGCTGCTGGCACTCCTGGGTGACACTTGCCACATCGGTACGGGTGAGTAGCAGCAAGTTGCAGCACTAACAGTAAAAGCAACAACAACAAGACAGTGGCAAGACAGCAAACGACGAGCAATATGCTGTAGACAAGGAATATTGTACTTGCAATTGCTTGTATCAGCAACCGTTTGGTTTGCTGTAGCCTGCCTGGCCACAAGTGTCAGCCTTTCTGCTGCTGTTTCTGCTACACCCCTGTACTGACTATTTTCACTTCACGAGTGAGCAATATTTGCTGGCATGTTGGTGCCTACTTTTATTGCTGCAAGTTTTTATTTTGTTCGCTGGTGTTGCAGCAATCGTATTGCCAGCACATTTACCACCCAAATTGAACAACATTTTCGAATTTTGAAATTAAATTTTGTGTCATTGCGTCGCGCGTAAATCATTGCCATGTTGCAACAAGAATAATAAGAGCAACAGCGCACTAACTGCAACAACATCATCAACTGGGGTCCGCACTTAGCGATTTATCAAAAATAAATCATTTTGACGAGTTGCAAGTAGCAAGTTGCATTCCACGTTTTCGGGTTGGCCAGGCAATGAAATGAATTCAATGTGTACGCGTAGCCTAAAATGGTGCGATAGCGACAGCGGCGGCAATGATTGCAGCATCACCAGCGTTACCTGTCGCCGCGCTAGCTTTGCCGATGATAAATTGCAGATTAGTTTGTATGCCACACTGCCACCATTCTTGCCTGCATATTCGTGTAAATATGCGAGTAAATGTGCTTATGCAAGTGTGTGTGTGTGTGTGCTTGTACAACATGGTGATTAGTGCACATTTCGCGTTAGTAGCCGGAAAAATGTGCGCCCAATGCTTTCGGAGCCAGTGGCGTTGATGTTAACTGATTGCCGTTCCTCGTGTTTTTGTTGCCACTAATGCCATTGCTGCTGTTATTATTGGCGCTGCTACTGCTGGAGATGTTGCACGTGCATCACCAAATCATCTACTGTTAAACACCGCTAATTCCATTGCCATTAATAGCCACCACATAATTTCGCGCCTTACCACTGGGCGTCGTAATTTCAGCCTCAGATTATGATTCATGGACTTCTAGTTTATTCGTACAGCTGCACAAAAGTGCGCAGCCCACAACAAGTCTATAATGCACCAAATAACTGTACGTAAAGATGTTCATTTGCTTGTGTTTGTGTACGCATTTGTGCGTATGATTAGGAAATACATGGCCATGAATGATGGTTTTGCATTTTCTAAAAATTTAAATTAAGTTGAATTTTTTTACGAGTGATTGAGTGAGTATTTTGGGCCTCAGGCCATGACACGTAATATTCTTATATTAAACTTGTGCTAAGTGCACTAAGTGTTACTTAATGTTTGCTTGTTGAAATTTGAAATAATAAACCTCCGAGGGTATTTCCGCCATGAAAAAGCTCCTCATAAAAGCCATTTGTCGTTCGGAGGCGGCTTGAAAACTGTAAGTCACTCCCTTTGTGGAACGTCATCAAGACGCATGCCCCAAATAGAAGATAGAAGCTCCCCAAACACCTAGCATAAGTGTACGCGCCAATTATTTACTTTTATTTTTTTAACCAACTGGAGAAAACTTATCTCGGATGTGTAATTAGCAAAAATTTCCCGAACCGATTAAGTGAGAGTCTTGCGGAAGGTAAGTACATACATGGCAACTGGGATCCAAGGATGCTTCATTATCCAAAGGAGCTATCGCAAAGCCAAGCATGAGTACTAGACAGGTATCTGTGCAAACTTCCAGTGAGGCCAGAAAATTGACTGGCTTGAGTGGCGCAGGCACCAAATGATATCTACGCTAGCTCAAAGAAGGCTTAATGCCAAAGGGCGCAAAACAGAAGATGCTGGGCCTCGTCAAATGTACTGCAAAGGCGCTGCACATCTCAGCAAAACTGAAAATAACTATGCCAAAAAACGCTGGACACAACCTGCAAGCAAGTGAAAGCACCTGCGTTCCGACAGCAATAAATTCAGCACAAAAGCTGCAGTGGCTACTGTTAAGGGTTTAAGAATACCTAAATCTTTCCCTACATGATTACTCTCGCGGAAAAAATAGGGAAAGAGTTGAAGAAATCCTTCTAGAGGAGATGCATAAAGGATGCAAATTCGTACCTAAATTCGAAGATATGCACTTTCGACCAGGCTGCCAACTGGTTGTGTGAAACGGTGACAAAAATATCCGACTGGGAAGGTCCAGGGTTAGATATGTGGGATGGGGATAATATACCGGGTGGTCACCTCATGACTGTGCACCTACCACGAGCAGTTGACGTTGAAGCAAAGAAGTTTTGGTTTCTCACCATTGCTCAGAACAGGCGTCTGTGTACACACCTGTGCGCACAAGAAGATGAAAGCTGGGCAACTATTAACAATACTCGTAGGCGTCGACGGACAGCCAGTAAAAGCAATCAAGGAGAGCAACTGATGGTTATCCCACTGACTTAGCATGATCCCCATGCACTTAGAGAAGCTGTTGCTAAAGCGACATTGGGGGTAAAAACACAAGTAAAAGTTGCGGAGGACTCAGCTAAAGAAGCAGGAAGCAACAAAGTCGACATCAACACTGCGTTCAAAAGAAATGACCGAAAGCGAGGTCACTATACACTAGGCCGGGTCGATTTGTGGGGAGACAAAAACATCGCCCAATGCTCTGTGAAAACCATATTCTAGGGATCAAAATAAGAAACTTTGCCGAAGGAACCATACCTCTAAAACGAATTCTGATGTCCCCCAATTTGGGTCGAACTTTTTAGTTTCTTTTCTCATGTAAAGGCCAAAAATGGTGATATTTGAAATGATTGTATGGGGAACCCCCCAGGGGAGTTCCAGGGGGTAAGCCACTGGCATGGGTGGATCGGCCGTCCAAAAGTAGTGGGGGTCGGTCATACATTTGGGCTCGATTGGAGCACTCTAAATGGGTCAAAGTGGGATTTTTCGTTCGACCCAAATTGGGGGACATCAGAATTCGTTTTAGAGGTATGGTTCCTCCGGCAAAGTTTCTTATTTTGATCCCTAGAATACGATTTTCACAGAGCAATGAGCGATTTTTAAATCGACCCGCCCTACTGTACATATCTCGCGAGGGTACTTCGCGAAAGTGAGGGAAGTCGTTCGCAACGAACTCGAGGCAGATGTAATCGCCAAACAAGTGTTGGCATCGAGTACTAAACTGTGGTAAAATAACAGGAAGGAATAAAACTCAATAAAATAGGACAAATACTAAAATTTATAAGAAGTTGAGGAAGTTCAGAAAAATACTCTGAGTCCACGTGTTTTGCTGGTTTTTCGAAGCCAATCATGATCGAAATTGGTTAGAGTTTCGTAAACGTCTTCAAAAATTGATTATTATGCCAGAAAAATCGATGATGTGCGTGAACTGATTTTGAAAAATCATTATCATTACCCTGAAGTTGAGAAATGCTTGAACAATAGTTTATTTTCAAAACATTTAATACTTCGTGAAGATTTGGCCATCAAAAAGATATTATCCGCGAATGCGAAAAGTTTGCTTCGTGCATGAAGCAAATTGTGGCCTGTATTTTCGGAATAATTTTGTAAGTCGGCATTGTGCCATTAGATCAAGGACATCAGGACAGTGAGAAGAGTTCGAAAAATAAGGGCAACTAATCGCAGAGGATGGGCGCCGCGGTAACCGAATGTGTTAGTGCGTGACCACCATTCGGAAGTGCGTAGATTCGAGTCTCCGTGCATGGAACACCACTTTCTTCTAGGGAACCGTCGGCTGGCAATTGCAAACCTCCGAGTGTATTTCTGCAATGGAAAAGTTCCTCATAAAAAATCATCTGCCGATTGGAGTCGGCTTAAAACTGTAAGTCCTTCTATTTTTTGGAAAAACGACACTACAAATGAGAGGAGGAGCTCAGCCAAATACCCAAAAGGGGGGTAAACGCGAATTATATATTTTTATTCGTTCTCACACATCGATATTCCAGATGTGCTTTTTAAATGCTTAAACATTCGCAGTACTGATGCAGAATTCATCAAGAATCAAGACAAACATTTTTCCAAGCCTGAAGAATTCAAATCACATATTTTGGAAAAACATTTTTTTTTAATAATTGCTGTTATTTTTAACGTATTAAACAATGAAACTGAATACAATTTTTTTTCTTTGTCGCACTTTCTCGGAGGCCGCAAAAAACAGATGCCCTCTATTTGTGGGACAACAATTTGACACACACCACTAATTCGAAGTAAAAACTCGGTCAAATGTTTAATAAAGTTTTAGTATCGGAATGTCAACTCCTTCTCAGCTTCCTTCCGCTCATAAATGTGAAAATTAAATCCTCGCATGCTATCCATTAGCACCACCAAAATAGACTGCTAAATGTGTAAATCGATGGAAACCATGACGAAATATTAAGCGTTGCGTTAAAATCATTAACTCAAAGGATTATTTGAAGTAAATATATCAAGACGGAAATGGCTGAAAGTTTTCGGAAAAACTACGAACTGGCTTGCAGGAATAGACTTTCTTACAACTACATGCATGTACTCGTATGTGTAGCCGTATTTAGGTAGTTGCATTAACTTACAAATTTCTCTACTAACAACCAAACCCACATAAATTAATTCTACACAACCGCATAAATATTCTCGTGGTTATCCCGCTCGAGGGTAATACAACAAATTCAATTACCAACTCTTCAAGTTTCGTGCAGAAATTCACCACATTTGTGCGCTCTTACAATACTCAAAATGCTCCCTTAAATGGATGTGAAAAGCGTATGAAGAGCGTAAAAGCTTTTCGGTTATTTCAGACTTTATTCAAAAGGAAGCGGATGCATGATGGATTGAACGTTGGCTGAAAATGCTTAATACTCGTATCAAAAAATTTTACATAGAGTCTTATAATAAAAACTAAAAATTTTGAAATTAGAAGAGAGTTGCAAATTTATTTCGTTCATACATAAATGCCATTTTATGTGCAAAGCTTTTCCATTGCCTTTGTTGTTGCCGTTGATGTGCCAATAAAACACTAACCGACATCAACTCACTCCTGGCAACACATGACAGCAGGACAATTGTCATTCGTGTTCGGTTCATTAAAAGCGACAGAAGTGCATAACTGAAAAAAAAATAATAATTGCTCTTAGCTCAAATAGCCATAGACGTGAACAAAGTGCGTGCGAAAAGTGGGAATTTAGAAAGAAATTTTGTTCAAATTATGTAGTGATTAAATAATTTTTGACAACTTAATAGCCAAAATAATAGGATTGGATTCTAATCTTAGGTATAGTAAAAACAAAAATTGTCGGAAAATCCTGATATGTGGCAATGATAATCGATAAATTTTATTGGTGTTAGAGATAAAAAATTATCAACTGGTTTTTAAGATATTTTCGAAAATGGATTCACACAATGAAGATTGGCATCAGCCAGTATCAATATTTTTACCTGAAATGAGCAGCTACGAGGACGATGAAACATTTTTTACCAGCAGAGAGGTGAGTTGAATAGGAGTAGAAGAGATCTATGCAAGGAATACTTTTGCGTAGAAATAATTTTTTTCCACTCTATCTGAAGTGTAATTTCCTGTATTTTTATGATCTATGACACTACAGGTAGTTATTTCGTGCTGAATTAAGTCCACCAGAAGTTTGCATTTTAATTTTACCTGGCTTCGGAATAATAATCCCCCCGTTTTGTTAGCCGATTATCAGGATTTTTTCGTTCTCGTAGGATAGAAAAAGTTATTTCTAATAGCAGTCGTCCCTCGGAAGGCAATGGCAAGCTTCCGCGGGCTCTTCATGAAAACCATTTGCCGTTCGAAATCGTCTTGAAACTGTGGTCCCCTCCATTTGTGTAACAACAGCAAGACGTCCACCACTCCACCACAAATAGGAGGAGGAGCTCAGCCAAATACCGAACAGAAGTGTACGGGACAGCTGTTTATTCCTTACTTTTATTTTTATACTCGTAGGAGGTAATGTGAGGTTACGAGATATTTCTTTAACACTAAACCTACCGATAAATTATGTATTCCTATTCCTACCCGTCTTAAAAATATTATATACATTATTAAGATCACATATATTTCTCGGAAAAACAATTAGCAAGAGAAGAGTAAATCTTGAAAATGTATTTTTTAATAAAAGTCGAGAAGAACTTCTGACAAAAAGTTTAAAATGGGTCATTTGACACGTCCATGGTAGGTTTAGTGTTAAAAGGTTGCAATAGTATTTTAATAATTTAAAGCTAATAAAAGACTCGGCGTCGGTGGGTGCCTGACTACCATTCGATAGTGCCCAGATTAAACACTTCGGGTATAAAAAAAATGAATGAAAAAATTGTTTCTAATACATAGTTGCTGTCCCTCCGCAGGTAATGGCAAATATCAGAATGTACGAGCATGTCTGCTCTGAAAAAAAAAAAACCTAAAAAAAAGCGTCCGGTTCTCGGTAGCGCCATAAAACTGTTGGTACCTGCCATTTGTGAAAAACATTAATACGCATACCACAAATAGCGAATACTGGACATTTCTGTGAAATTAAAGAAAATACCCAACAGCGTCAGCAAAAAAAAAAAATTATCTAAAAGCAACGTGATTTTCTAGCTACTTGAAAATTGAACTCTATTGACCAAATTTAATGGGCTATAAAACTGCGTACCCGGAAATTTTAAAAAAATTCTGATTAAAAGTGTGAAACTTGAATGGATATATGTTGAATTTTTGTTTAATTTGCACAAGGTTTGAAGCCCGGATAATTTTTGTAGAAGAATGAATTGTATTTGTGTACAGAAATTATTAAAACTAAATATGTGAATAAGTTCTCAAAACTTGCCTATAAATCTACAGGCATATAAGACTCGGGTTCAATAAGACAATAGCTTTGCAGTGCAGTTCTTGGTTCTGCAGGGCAATTCAATTTTGTCGATCTGTGCTATAAAAATATTTAAAATGTTTTATACCGCTTGAAATGTGGAAAACCTGTCAACCATCAAATTATTTTCAGTACTTTTTGTAGCGAGTTTCTGCCTCTGCTCCTAGCTGCTCCAAAGTTAATTCAAATGATTTATGAATTTTTATTTATTATTCATTTTTCTTGCATGTATGAGCACATATATGGGTTTCTTTAATAAAAACTTGAAAAGAGTTTATTGCAAATACTAAAATGTTAACCCGCAGCAAATATGAAATTAAAGAAAAGTTAGTTAATCATGCAAATTATATCATGCAGCTGTTTTCGAGTTTTCAAAAATAAGTTCTCACACCCTAAGAATAAATTTTTTAAAAGCGGAAACTCAGCACATTTTAATCTCATATTTTGCGGTCATATCGATCGATATGATGAAATTTTTTCGAACCCAGTAAGAGCTCTAAAGATTTACGCAAGAGCAAAATAATTTGCTTTAATTGCATGAGGGTAAAAGGGAGTTTGAAAACACAAGAAAACAAATCATGGACAAATAAAGGTTGTCAAAAAAGTCTTGCGGTATTTTTATTGAATTTTCAATTGTTCATAAAATTGGTTATAATAATGCGATTTAAGTCAAATATGCGCCGTTTTGTTCGATGACGAGTTCCCAACGAGATGCCAACTTCATAATGCCCCTCTTGTAGAAGCTCGCTTTCCTATTGTCAAAAAACTCGGAGACCCAATTTTCACAGGACTCTCTTGTGGACAACTTCCGACTACCAAGCTCGTTCGCCATGGACAGAAATAGGTGGTAATCACCTGGTGCGAGATCCGGACTATACGGTGGATGCAAAACAACCTCCCATCTGAGCTCCCGGAGCTTCTAGCGCGTCACCAATGATGTGTGTGGCCTGGCGTTGTCCTGATGGAAGACAATTCGGCCTCTGTTGATCAAAGATGGCCTCTTCTGCATGAGTGCTGCATTCAAGCGGTCCAGTTGTTGGCAGTACAGGTCCGAATTGAGCGTTTGGCCACAGGGGAGCAGCTCATAGTGGATGATTCCCTGCCAATCCCACCAAACACACAGAAGAACCTTCCTGGCCGTCAATCCAGGCTTGGCCACCGGCTGGGCAGCTTCACCGCTTTTCGACCACGACCGTTTGCGCTTCACGTTGTCGTAAGTGACCCACTTTTCATCGCCAGTCACCATCCGCTTCAAAAACGGGTCGATTTTGTTGAGATTCAGAAGCGATTCGCATGCATCCGTACGGGCAAAAATGTTTTTTAGCGTCAAGTCGTGTGGCACCCATACATCGAGCTTCTTTTTGAATCCAAGCTTCTTCAATTGGTTTATAACGGTTTGATGACTCATGCCCAGCTCTTGGCCGATGCTACGGCTGCTATTATGCCGGTCTCTTTCGTTCAATTCAGCGATTTTATCGCAATTTTCGACGACAGGCCTTCCGGACCGTGGCGCATCTTCGATCACCTCTGCACCAGAACGAAAACGTTGAAACCATCGTTGTGCGGTGGAAATGGAAACTGTATTGGGTCCATAAACTGCACAAATTTTATTGGCAGCATGAGATGCATTTTTGCCTTTATCGTAGTAGTACTGTAAAATATGCCGTATTTTCTCTTTATTTTGCTCCATGTTTGCGACGCTATAACTCACGAACGACTAAAAGCAAACAACAATTAATCAAACACGTGTTAGCACGTGAAAAGAGCTTTCCAAAAAGCTCTAGCGTGAACCGATGCGACGAATACAACTAGAACTACGCGCTTGCAAAGACAAGCTTGCGGAAATGCCGCAAGACTTTTTGGCCAACCTTTATGAGTGACTGAACAGTTCATCTAGCGATTCCAAATCAAGCAATATCGAATCTACACTCTGTTTGAGATCGTGATCTGCCAATTAGCTTGTTTATGACATTTAATCAGCCAATCACGGGTGTGGTCTGTGATTTTCACTATGGATAAAAATATCGAACTAAGAATTTGTCTTAAATTTTGTGTTTTGAACGGGATTTGGTGTGCCGAATCGATGAAAATGTTGCAGAAAGTGGTGAGTGTGCTTTATCAATAATATGGGTATTCGACTGGTATAAAGCTTGTGCAGAGGGCCGAGAAGTCGCGGAAGATTTGTCCCGATCTGTTCGCCCATTAATGCCTGCAACGGATGAAAACGTGGACAAAGTCGAGAAAATAGGGCTGGAAAATTATCATTTAAGTTTGAAGGAGGTAGCTCGAGACCTTAGCGTATCTCACGAATCAATGCGCAACATTTTACACCATCAAGTGGGCATGAGACGCGTGGCTGCTCGACTCGTTCCAAGAGAGTTGAATTTCTTTCAAAAAATTCATCGAAAGAAGGTGGCTGAAGACATCTTGAGCAAGTGAATTCGGTCCCAACGTTTATCCCAAAACTGTGTATTGTTTCGAATGGAGGCTATTATGAAAGCGACAAAATAAATTTGGTTTGATTAAGCAATTATTTTGCGTTTTATTGAACAACTCCCGGTATTTTTTTGACAGAATGTAGAAGCTAACAATGCGGAAAAAATAAATAAAAAAAATGAAGTGTCTGAAAAATTTAGTTACTGAAAAGCAAAAAGAGCTATCTTATGTTCTACTCTTTCGATCCCATTAGCATGAGACTTATAAATATAATTCCGAACTTTTGAGGCCTCTCAAGTTTTTATCGAATCAATCATTATAGAGCATTTCTCTTAAATCTATCGCATAGCTGCGCACAAAGGCTAAGTTGCTGCAAGCCTTCCAGACTGATTGATAGGTTAGTTTGGATTTGGCAGTTATTCGAGTAGGACGTGTTTCCTGTTTTTCGCTAAGATGGAAAAAGAATAGCATAGTTCGGTAATGCGCTTTTTGCTTTTTTATGAGAAAAATGCGAGGAGTTAAAAGCATAGTTGGACGATGTCTATGGGAACGTTTGACCAAAGTTAGATATTGGTTCTACGAATTTAAACGTGGGCGAATCTCTGTTTTTGATGTGGAACGACCTAACGCCCGGCAGACATTGGTACCGAAAAAATCATTGGAAAAGTCCACGACATGATTCTTGCTGATCGACGACCGAAAGTGCGTGAAGTAGCAGAGGCCATAGGTGTGTGACCCGGAACGGCAAATTGTCGGCTCGATGGGTGCCGCGATTGCTCTCTAGCAATAACAAGTGGAGCGATTTAAGCGAGATCCGAAGGAATTTTTGCGTCGAGTTGTCGCCGTTGATAAAACCTGGATTCATCATTATACACCAGAAACTAAGCAAATATCAAAACAATTGATTTTTCCTGGTCCAAAGAAGGCAAAGACAGTCGCTTCGGTCGGAAAGCTTATGGCGACGGCTTTTTGGAATGCGAACGGTGTCACCTTCATGGATTTTTTGGAAAAAGGAAGAACGATCACAGGACAATACTACAGTGAGTTTTTGGACCGCTTTCACAAAGAATTGAAGGAGACATGGTCGCATTTGGCGAAAAAGAAGGTGCTATTTCATCTTTCTCGATAATACACCAGCACATTGATCCGGAGTTGTCGCCAACAAACTGCGAAAAATGCGTTATGAATTGCTACCGCACCCACCGTATTAACCCAATCTAGCTCCCTGCGACTTAATCTTGTTCCCTAACATGAAGAAAGGCTCGCGGGGGGAAAAAATTAATTCAAACGAGGAAGTCATCGCCGAGACAGAATCGTATATCGGAGAGTTCGGCAAACCCTAATTTTTGGAGGGGTTAAAATGTGGTCGGAGCGTTGGGGAAGTGTATTTTTCTAAAATGGGATTATATTTAAAAATAAAAAAAATTAAAAAAAAAATGGTGCCTCCATTTCTAACAAGGATACTTGTTGAACCCCCTCGTACGTATCTTAACGATCACCCAGAAAAAATTGTTGGTGTTTTATGTTCACAGAGGCATTGAATCCAGCGTCTACCGCCGGTATCCGAGCTCTAAAACACTCACCGCGGTTATAACCCAACCTAGAAAGGAGTTGTAAAATTCAAGTTCTTATATAATATTTCGTATTAAAGAAATTGTTTATTTGGGAATTGTCACTTAAACGCTCAAAATAACCAAACGCGTAAATGATTAAAAACCGACGCTAATTGTCTGTTTTTACTCACTGAAAAATAACTGAAAACATTTCTCTTCACCTTTCTCGTCTGCTGCATGAAAGCCTTTCTTTCCACCTCCATGCCCAGTTAAAAGACGCATGGCCATGTATTTTGTTTACATGAACCGCCATTAACTCGGAATCTTGTAGAACACGACGTTGTACATACATAAACCTTTTGATACAAAAGAACCAGCGGGGTTAAATGTGCATGGCGCAGAGTATGACTGGCTTGAACAAGCAGTCCTTTCTGGCGTCCTGCAAATGGAGCTTTTCATATTAAAAATAAAATAAAATGGATACTTATTATGGTGGAAAAAAATGTTTGATTGAATGATTAAGGAGTAAGCGCTGTGTGAATAAATGAAAGGGGAAATTGTTGGCAAGTAATATAGTTGGCGGCAAAGTCAATTGAATATCTACAAGGACCTTTTCGCAGCAGTAAAAAAATAAAGCAGGCCCATATTAAATGTGTCCGAAAGAGATGGAGAAACAAAGGAAAGGTAAAATGTGGTTTTGCTTTTGTGCGGCGGTGTTTTTTTAAACATTCGAATAAAGAATATTTTGTGTAAGTAAGTATGAAATATATATGGATGTATGCACAGCTGAGAGTATGCGCGCATAACGCATATGGTTAAGGGGGATACCTGACTGATATTCACTTGTTTTCGCCGTAAAAGTGCCAACAGCAAATTTGGCAATGGACATGACTTCATTAGAAGCAGTACGTGTAACTTTTCCAACTCCCAGCACCCTCACTCACCTCACACAAAGGCACACAGGTAAATGTACGAGTATGTGTTGGATAAAGTTTACTATGCGCGCATGGAGTGGGCGCTTGGGGTTGGCAGGTGGCTTCATTACTTCAACTGGCTGTTGAATGGCTGTCTGCCGGGTGCATGCCAGGCTGACGACTTGTTATCCCCATGCGTGCTCTTATGTGCGCATGTACTTGGACCCAATTAAAGTTAATAAACATGCTTGTACGCACTATGTTCTCTGGAGACTGTGCAGCTACATTCAAACTTTGAACTCAAATGATTGCTGAATTTTCTTTTTTACCTTTGAAAATATTTTTATTCCTTTAATTAATGACTTCAACTTTTTGCCATAAACTTTCGTTAAATACAGTCACAACGCAAAGCTGTTGTGATTTTAATAAATTAGAGTTACAATTACGGCTGCTATTGTTCCATTCAAACCAGCAGTAGAGTAGGTACGGTCTAATATTTTGGCTTGTACTCATTATCATTGCCAATTTTTCATATATGGACATTTTTTTTTATTACTATTTTGACATTTCAATTTCGAAATGAGTTAAAAGGTAGCAAAGGCATGGAAAAAAGCAGATCTACCGCACCATTCAACGGCGATAAATTATGCGTTTCTTCGAGGGGTTGCCAACCATAAAAGTGTCACAGTAATTACACCACCATATAAGGACCAACGAATCGGTTGGATAGACGGATGGATGGATGAATGAGTTTATCTCGCTATATGCCGTTTTTGTTTTTCGTTTTTTTTTTTGTTTTCAATTTAAAGAGGCAATCGACAAACGACGGCAGCCTATTCAACCCTCCGCCTTGTTGCTCAGCCACTGCCGTAAATGCTGGAAAATTATATGAAAACCGCATAGCAGATGTTGCAATTGCAAAAGTAATGTGCAATTCAATACAACCAACTGAAGTGTCTCGCGCAATGAATGAATGAGTGTCCAAGTGAATGCAAGCACAGACATACATACATACATACATTCGAACATAAGTACGCACACACATACTCGTGCATATGAGTATGCAAACTACATGCCTGCATATGAGCTCCTATGTGCGCTCTGAGTGAGTGAGTGCGTAAATGAAGCTGCAAATGGCATCAACACCACGGTGATAGCGGCAGTGGCAGCGACAGCGGCAGCGGCAGCAGCATTAACGCCTCGGCGATAATTCAATTTTGACACCTCACACAACTGGTGTGCAGAAAATGAGATCCTCGACACGGGAACTGGGCAATGGCGTGAAAATGCCCGACCGTTTACGGCGTAATGTTGTGACGGTGCGCCAAATGAGTTTCATTAAAAATTTACATGTGACAAGAGGCATTTATATATGAATACTCGCATATACTCTTATATATGCATACTATATGTACTTATGTGTTTGCGTCTGCATGTCAGTCTAAAGAAGTGCTTATCTGTGCATAAATAAAATAAATGTGTAAAAAAAAAAAATTAACTTCAATTCATTAATATGTCGTTTAAATGTATTGCTGTGTATGAAAATGTCATGAATACTTATTTTCCTTTCTCATTTTCACTCGAAAACTGAAATGTGCCGAAAAGTGCCTACACATTCATGTTGGATGGGTGGTCTTTTGCTGGAATGTACGTTTAATTTGTTTATTGATTTATTTATCGTAATTTTTCGTTTTGTGATGTTTGTCATGCGTGCTAAGGCATTTCTTCTTTGCATTGTCTGACAATTTTTGAACTGCTTGACTATTCATAAAAATACATGCTTCTGATAGTTGTTGTGGCTCATTCCTGATTATCCTGTAAGCTTCCCTTATCCCGAGGACCTCTGCCTGAAATATGCAAAATATGCCTCTTAGGTGGGAAATACAATACAACTCGCGAACCAAACCTAGCAAACCAAGCAACGTCTGTCCTATAACGAGCGGTTGCCTACAAGTAGGTCTTTGATATGGCAATCCCATCACGAAGATAGGAACCTTAGGTCAAGAAGCTACTGTCTCCCAATTTGACTTACTACAGAAACCAAAAGCCAAATTAGAGTTTTCACCTAACAGTAAAGTAAAAATTTTGTTATAAGAAAGGTGTTCAGAGTCACACATTTGCCAAACGATTACTGAAATTAAAATGTAAGCGACTGTGCGAGTGCAGAGAGGCCGACAAAAGCCAGCTTAACATATGAAAATTAATTTTTGTGCTAAGAACAAGATATTGTATTACTGCAATAATAAAAACAAAACCACACAAACAATAAAGGTAATTTCGATAAAAACAACAACAACAGCAACAATAAACACAACACATGCCGCCTACATGAGAAGGTATCGAGCGACTATCAGTAACCGGGTGGGCGATGGGTCAGCCACTTGAAAATACAAAGTGAGCCGATTTGTTGATTTTCGTACATAAACAAAAACAATAACAATAACAACACCAATAAATATTTACGTATGCACGTTTGTGGAAAAGTGTCAGCAAATAGGTTTCCATTTAGTGATGTTTGGAAAATGTTGCGCTTTTGTTTGAACAGAAATACCAATTTTCAAGTGGTGACAGATAAGATTCTTTGTCATCAAACGAATGGCTGATGATGACTAACTTCCATTCATTCGAAGTGCACATAGATATGTACTATTTATTATTACATAGTACATATTTTTAGAAAAAAGAAAAAAAAGCACAAATAAGGCTGCAATGCCTCGAACCTCGAACCTAAATAAAAATTTGGTAGTTTATTTTTAAGCTGCACGCTATAGTGAAATGAAGCTCTTAAATAAATTTGTATCGCAGATAAATAAACTAGGTTTAGTATTAGAGCTAAATTTGCTTTATTTTAAAGCGATCCCGAACTACTGGCAGGTTTCACAAAAATCTTAATTGCAATCTCGTAAATGCTTGCACCAGTTACATACTTTGCTAAAGGCTAGCAGCACTTGTGCAGCACACCGGGGATTAATAGCATATTTACAAATTTATTTAAAACAATTTGCATTAAATCCTTGCTTCCGTGCTACTTCCAATTGCGTCTCTGTGTGCGTTTGTATTTTCGCCTTTCTTGCAAGTGCCCAACAAACCATTTTGGCTGATATCAACTGGAGATGCATTTGATGTGAAATAGCTTTCTCAAATCTCCAACTTTAATTCTCAGTGGTACTACAAAATTTTAATTACTCTAATATTACTAAATTCTACTCAATAATAATAATAATAATACAGGGTACGGCGCTCAAAGAGTAACCAATTAAAAAAACTATAAAGTTAGTTTGGAAAATTACTTTTATTCAATTCAAAGTAAAAAATGTGTCAAAATAATACAGAATTAAGAATCAATTTATTTTTGCTCGATATGACCAACTTTTGCCTTGACTATGGCCTTAAAACGGTCCAGAAACGAGTCGCAAGCTGCCTGAATGTGACTTGCCGATATTTTGGCCACTCGCGGACAATGGATTTTTTCAGCGCCCTCATCAGAATGGTGAATCTTTTAGTTTGGACCTTTCCCCCCAAAATGACCCAAAAGAGAATAATCCATCGGACTCGCAGCTGGTGAATTTGAGAGTCATTGTGTGGTCGTTATGAAGTTCGGAACGTTGTTTTTTAGCCATTCTTGGTTCACTCAAGCTTTGTGAGACGGTGCCGAGTCCTGTTGAAACGTCCATGATCTGTCACTGAAATGTTTGTATGCCCACGGCTTCAAAGCAACCTCTAGAATACTTTCCGGATAATATTTCGTATTTATCTTGATGCCAGGCTCGATAAAAACGATTGGAGAGCGCCCATCTGCGGTTACAGTGGCCCAAACCATTACCTGTGGCGGGTGCTGTCTGCTGGTGGCTCGCGATGACTCAAATTGTCGTATGAACGGTCGGTCAAATAAACTTCATCGTTTTGGGAGTTTACGAATTGCTCAATTTGAAAAATTTTCTCGTCAGAAATCACAATGTTTGGAAAGTGAACGCTTTCGGTCAAGCGAAGCAACTCCTTCGCTCTCTCAAGTCTGACTTGTTGGTGCTTTGGTATGAGATCATGCGTCTTTTGGATCTAGTAAGGCTTGACTCTGATATAATTTTTCAGTATGCGGCGGATGCTACGGTCAGGTATTTTCAGTTCTTTCGCCATTTGATTGACACTTCGACGGAGATTTCGCTTAACTCGCTTCTTCACTCTTTGAACCATTTCACGTTTCGCGATGCTATCAGTATCATTGTAATGAGTAATGGTGCGGTAAATAAAAACTTAAATTACTTTAAGGCGCTCGAGCTCAGGAAGAATTGCTGGTTGTGATTTTCCAGCCAAATTTAATGCAATCACACGAGTACGTTTGAAATCCATTACTGATTCTCTTTTTTGCGTTTACTCTCGGCAAAATGCTTCTGCGCGCTTGTAAACAATACCCCTGACTGCCATTTAGCCCCCTAACAGACAGCTGATACCCGTGCATCCGCTGCGCGAGCGGTCTGAAGTTGATTACGCTTCGAGTGCCGAACTTTGTAGTTTCTATAGCGCCGTCTGGTGGGCGCATTGTGCCTTTATAAAATGTTTTAAAATCACTTTGGTTTTCAGCATTTGCCTTGATTTGAGACCGTGTCGTATTCAATCTGATTTCATCATTAAGACTGTGACTCATGCAGCCTCGAGGTCGTTTACTTCTGCGCGATTCGCTTGAATTCTTATTAAAGACCATTTTTCTGATGTCGTGTAGGGCCATTTAAGCTCTCAGATTTCAAAATGAATCGGTTATTGTTTACTGCACCTGTGAAATCATTGATTAGACGCCCAAGTACATGGCAACCATATACGAAGAATGACTCTGAGACATCGATTCACGAATGTTTAAAGTGTTCTGGTGCTTTCCGCTGATATGCGCCATATTTCGCTCTCATAAAGCAAAACCGGTTTTACATTTGAAATGAAAATACGAAGTTTGGTCTGCTTCGAAATATGCTTATTATAATTATACTAAAAACTATTTTAAATAAAAGTTTCTTATATAATATAAAATAAAGTTGCAAAGAAAATATAAATGCTGAAAGAATTTTTTTCATTTCTCAAATATTCCTCAACTCCAGTACAGGTAGAGAACTAAGGTTTGAAAAAGTGGTTATTATCAAATGATAAGGAATGCTAAAACTTATTATTATTACACCCAACTGACATCGCCGCGACTTCAGATTATTCGGACATCAAATTTTTCGCGCAAAAGAGCCATTGTTTCGTTAGCTGTGTGACAAGTGGCACCGTCCTGTTGAAACCACATATCTTCCACATCCATATCTTCCAATTCGGCCATAAAAAGTTCGTTATCATCTCACGATAGCGAACACTATTCACAGTAACTGCCTGAACGGCTTCATTTTGGAAAAAATACGGCCCAATGATGCCGCCGGCCCATAAACCGCACCAAACAGTCACTCTTTGTGGGTGCATTGGTTTTTCGGCAATCACTCGTGGATTATCATTAGCCCAAATGCGGCAATTCAGCTTATTGACGAATCCACTGAGGTGAAAATGTGCCTCATCACTGAAGATGATTTTCTTCGAAAATTGGTCATTCACTGTTGCCATTTCCTGCCACCATTCTGGCCATTGACGACGCTTGAAATGGTCAAGAGGCTTTAGTTCTTGTGTCAAGTGCACCTTGTAAGCGTGTAAATGCAAGACTTTATGCATAATGTTCATCAACGACGAGCGTGAGAGGTGCAATTGTTGGGCACGACGACGAGTTGAGGTGGACGGCTTTTCAACCACACTATCGCGAACAGCAACAATATTTTCTGCAGTACGCGCTGTACGAGCATGCACTGGTGTTTTCACATCTCCTACAGACCCGGTTTGCTCAAATCTTTGCACAATTTTTCCGATTGTATGCACATTTGGACGATTAAATTGACCGAAAAAATCACGAAGTGCGCGATATGCATTTTGATTTGAACGCCCATTTTCATAATAAGTCTGAATAACTTTAACGCGTTGCTCGTTTGTGTATCTTTCCATGGTTCACATTGAATTAGTCTGAAATTGAAAAGTGTTAAATGAAATGCAGAAAAAAAGCTTGACGTTTATGTGTGGTTCACATTCAACATCGGCCCGTAAAATTTAACCACCCCTTATATGGTTTTTGGTTTACAAATCCATATACCTATAATATGGATTTCATTATTACGCTTTGTTTTTGTTTTTTGTTTTTTGGGAAGATATGTAGAGTTTTTTATCTTACACCGTTTTTTAAGCTACTGAAACATATCCCTAAATTTATCTAATGTCGCATGTATTTTTTTGCACGATGGTTTTTTTTTTTGCACGCTTTTATGAGGAACGTATTTGCAGTGTAAAAAAGGAGTTGGGTGTATTTTTATGTCATGAGTTGTTTTAGCACTGCGACCTGAACTATCTATTGTGCCATCGAAATGGACTCGAAGTATTTCTCTAAAACCTAACTTGAGAACTAAATGTCTTTCAAACGCTGAAGAATATTTTGTCTTGTGTTCGCTGGGTACGTGAAATCACACATACGTGTACAAATAGAAGGTGTGTTAGTGCACTTGCCAATTTTACCTTTTACTCGGTTCATGGGTTTTATTACATTCGAGTGAATCGATGCACGAAATTCACAAGACTTCAATTTGAAGCTGGCAGTTGTCGCTTCTTCAGCTTCTTTCTTCGCACTATGCTAAGGTTAAGCTGTTATATGCGACCCTGCAGGGAAAACCAGAGCTAGCGAAACGAATTTCACAACCAGAAATGACACGATTTCGTCAATTGAGAACTATAGTACTTTACTATGCTTGTCAAAAAAGAAGCGTTGACAGCCTCAAAGCCATTGCTTTCCCTTTAGAACACTTGAGTGAACATACCTTATGATCAGAAAGTACCGGGAATGTTTAAATACAACAAAACGGAGTTAAATTTCAGGCAAATTTATTTTATCTCCTTCAAAATATGACCCGTCTGAAGCAATACACATGTGCCAACGCTTAACCCAGTCCTCGATGCACCGCTGGCAGGCTGACGAAGGGATGGCCTTCAGCTCTTTCGTCGCATTCTCTTTGACCTCCTCTATCGACAGAAATCTCCTTCCATGAAGTGGTAACTTCAACTTGGGAAACAGAAAGAAGTCGCAAGGGATCATATCAGGTCATAGGGTCATATCAGTCATTTATTTCTAGTGTTTACTTCCGAAATTTTAAATCAAATAATATGGAAATACAATTTTTGCGGTATTTTTGAGAAACTCTGTACAAAAATATTGCTCAGTGAAGCAGCTCCCATAAGTAATAAGAAGACGCCGCGTGTTGTTAATAAAATAGATAGAGAAATGAAAGATAGCGTCTACTTGTACTATAAAGTAAGAGTTCTAGTAAGTCTAGCTTGATTATGAAATATTTTTCCGCTTCTAAATCATTTAAGCTTTAATTTTTCGGTCCTAGCTATGCTGAAAAGTTTACTCTACAAAAACGGTGCATAGCTAAGGGTTTTCCAATAACAGGCGTTACAGGTGAATGGATTGCGCTATCGAGAGATGATGAACGATTTTTTATGGCCGGAATTGGATGGTATTGATCTGGGCAACGTTTATTTTCAACAAGACGGCGCTACGTGTCACACAAGCAACGAGACAATTGATCTTTTACGGGAAAAGTTTCCGGACCGTGTTATCTCACGAAGAGGTGATCCCAATTGCCCACCTAGATCTTGTGATTTAACACCTTGTGAATTTTTTCTTTGGGGCCACGTGAAAAAGAAGGTCTACGCCAACAGCCCGGGGTCGATTCAAGACCTTAAAGATGGAATTCGTGAGGCTATCGAGGACATAGGGCAGTCACTTTGCAATTCGGTTATGAAAAATTTCATGAAAAGGATATTGTTCTGTAAGCGTGGCCGTGGTGGTCATTTGCCTGATGTTATTTTCCACTACTAACGGTTTCCTTCCTCTTTATAATGAAATAAACTTCAGATAATGTATATTAAAAAATAGCATTTTTCTTTGAATATCAAAATTACACAACAAAAAAACCCTTTATTTGCTAATACTCGTATTGCATAACAAGTGCTGAAAAGTAATAGCGGAAGCTGGGAAATCAAAACCTACAAAAGTGACCCTCAAACCAGCTGTTAGAAACCGTTTATGAGTTTTACTGTTTAAAAATATGGAAGTTTGTTTTGGGTAATTTTTTATTGGATAAATCATAAAACCACATAGCGGCAATGCCATTTAAATGTATTAGAAAATTTCAGTTGCCTTCAATAAGATCAGCAAACATTGGTTTTTGGTGAATTACTTCAAATGAAGATTGGCGTTTGGCTTTTTAAACGAAGTTTCGATGACAAAGTTCGTCCAAGGAAATACTAAAAGTCAATTTGGAAAAAAATCCAAAAAATTAAGAACAATGTGAGAAAATGGGTGGGCAGGCAACTGGGGAAAAGCGCATAATTTTGAAGGCGATGCTCCGCCGCTAAACATTTTATGTTTTTTTTCGAAATCTATATTTATATTTATTTGTAAAGTGAAATAATTATTTTCTTTCCCTTGGCTAAAATTGATAAATGCAGGCATATTAATATTTAAATAAAAACAAAGAATACCACCCTTTTTTACTAATAAAGCAGCAAAACGAAAACTTTCAGCACCTCTATCGCATGCTTGTAAAAAGCAAAGTATAAATTAGTAATTTCAAAGGGAATAGTTTTTGTTCAAACCTGCTTTAAAAACTAGTTTTTACTAGTCAGCTTAAACTGAAATTCTTATTCACCTCATCGCTAGCTTAAACTTCCAGTTTGCTAGTATTTGCTTAATGTATATTACCTTTTTATTTTAACTGCCCAATGTCTATTTCATATAAAAAGAATTCATTCAAAACCAATTCAAAACAAAAAATTTTATTCAAAAATATAAAAAAGAAACTCTAAGGTTGCAGACAGAGTGGAAGCGAAGCCGAAAACGTGTGAAAGTTATCACAGTGCATGGGTAAATCTATCACCCTTGATCCTTATATGAAGCATATGACACCTTAAAACTGTGCGGTATTGTAATTGGCGCTTACACCCTTTTTAGATGTTTGACCCTCTTCTTATTTTCTATTCTATTATTCTATTCTATGCGTCTTGATGTTGTTCCACAAATGAAGGAACGTACAGTTTTAAGCGGACTCCGAATGGAAGACATTTTTTTATGAGGAACTTTTTCATGGCCATTTGGAGCGTTTTTGCCATTGTCTGCCGAAGAGTGACTGCTATTAGAATCAACTTTTTCTTCATTTTGGTGTTTCATGCACGGAGATTCGAATCTACTTACTCCGAATGATAGTTACGGACTACTCATTCTGCTAAATAAAATAAACTATCTTGGGTTTTTGTCTCATTTTCAAATGAGTCGCCAGGAGTCGCATAGCGGAAGTGTTACTTTTCTCAAAGTTTGTTTTTTATCTGGTTTAAGATGTTATACCTCTTCCCCCTCCACCGCAAAAGCAGTGGGTAAATAAGTCAGAATATTCCCATTTGAAGATCTACCTTAAAGCCAAAAACAGTCTTTCAGTGGCCATGATCGGGGTTTTATTGAAATTTGTCACTTGTTTTTCAATAAATGCCTCAATTTGTGGCAAAATGTAATCAAACGTATTAATTTATATATTTGTATAGTCGAAAAATGTGCATCTTGCCGTAACTCCTCAAACAAGACAGATTTATTTTGTGAATTGATTTTTTTAAGTGAGTTTTAGCTTTAAAAAAGGTTTTCATTTAGAAACAATTACTCATCTCAAGACGAATCCATTTTAACTGTTATTAAGACAGTTCATTTTCCACTACGAAAACTCGCTAGCTAGCCCGCAAAGCAAGCAAATCTGCTGTTGTTGTTGTAGCAGCATAAACATTCCCCATAAATATAATATACGGGGAATGCACCTGAAGTGGTAGTCCCTGGCCGGATATAAATATGGGTCGTTCCGGTTACGTAGTACCGGTTGTTGTAGCAGCGTCAAATCGCAAAGCAAATCGCCTTCGGGTTCGCTTCCACTCTGTCTGCAACATAAGCGTCTTGCTGCTTCCAAGGATAGAACATGGGACACACTGAATGGTATGCCTATGCTGTGCTATATGAATATGGGCATAGCCACGATAGATATAACCCACAGTCTTATTTCATAGATGTATTTCACTCCCCGTGGTCCAGAATTAACAAAACAAGGAAGACGTGCAGTCTGTCTTATAGATCCAATTTGTTTTATTTAGTAAAATTCAGTACTACTCATAGTACGGTACCAACGAAAAATGGATCCAACTGTGAGCAATTGACACTTCTATGCATAGTAGTCTTGAAAATTTAGAAAAGACCTGGAACTCGAACTCGTTACAGTTTCAAATTCACCCGCAGCAAACCACTTCAATACAAGTGGATTTTCCTGGAGGGGCATAACATACAAACCCACAAACACCTGTATATTTGCATGTGTGTGCTGCAAGTGTTACTGTATGTATACATTTGTATGGTTGTGTGTGTGTGTGTGAACGTTTAAAAATAGACAATTTCATGTCCAAATGCTTTCCAGGTGACATGAAACAACACTTAGGCAGTGCGGCGTAAGTGCCACCACTGGATACAGTTTCCGATGTGGCACACGCACTCATGTATACGTAGGTTTATTCAAATGTGCGCATGTTTGCATATATGCCTCGCAGGGAGTAACTGAACTTCAAAGAAAAATTGTATTCCTTATCTAGTACTAATTTGATGACTAGTTTGGTAATAACTGGGCTTTCATCAGTTTGGCTTACAATCGATTATGAAATATTTTTCCACTTCTAAAATATTTGAAGATAAAAAGGTGTAGTAAATGTTTGCTATTTTGGTAAATTCCGTTAATATATTAAAATTTTTCGTCATAAGCCACGGTTTGACTGGTTTTATTAATTCAGAAATAGAATAGCTTTTCAACTATACTATCTTGTGGCCTGAAATGTTTACTTTCACATGCAGCAGTTTGATAAAATTACTTTTAGTTTTCCGATAAACAAGTTCAGAAAGGAAATTCCCATAGTCCATATAAAAGTCTTATCTTCGTACTAGCAAGATTTCTCTTTTCTAAAAAGTGATTAGAATCCATGCCAAACACAGATGCAGTTTGTGAATTGATATTCAATATTGATAAGAGTTTGGATTAGGTTTGGCAGTCGCATCGCACATAGAGTCAGCGATGCCACTTAGACCACGAAATGGGTCCGTTGTGAGCTAAAATATTAAAAATTTGTGTGATTTTATTTATTTTTTTAATATAATTTGAACACATTTTTAAACAGGATAAGCACACATTTTTGTTCATTTTCTTATCTCACCCTTTTACTTCGTTTAAGTTATACACAGATCTAGAAAGTTTAGAAATAGTGCAAGCCCAAGATCGCCAAAATTCGCCAAATTTATAGAACTTTTCATTAATTTTGGTAATGATGCGGTTCGATTATAATATAGGGAGGAAAAAATTGTCGGAAGAATCCTCCCTCTCGCAGATCTTGGTAAGGATCTTAACCAAAACTATAAATAAATAATTGGCGCGTGCATTTCTGTTAGGTGTACATTTCTGTTAGCTTCTTCTCCTATTTGTGGTGTGCGTCTGTGCGATGCTGTACCACAAATGGAGGTACCTACAGTTTTAAGCCTACTCTAAACGGCAAATGGTTTCTATCAAGAGATTTTCCATGGCAGAAATGCACCTGGAAGTTTGCCATTGCCTGCCGAGGGGTGACCGCTAGGGGAAAGGGTCACATTTCGTGAATTCGTATGCTTAGATAATATCAGCTTCCATGGATAGAATGGCATATTTTATAGAGGAGGATTTCTATTATTATCAGCAAGGATGTGAAAAATGAGATACCGGGATATGGTTTCCGTTTTTTAAGAGTGGAGTTCTTTTCAATTGTCTACGAAGCTATTCATAACACCTGCTGGTAACTGTTATTAGCAGCTTCAAATTTATGTTAGCGCTATGATTATACAATATTTGTTGTACTTTTTTTTATTTTTTAAAATAAACCTCCATATGGGCCACCTCGTAGAACATTTCGTTTAAAAAATACTCCATTCGTACAAAGAAGCTTACGTTTTACTGGACGGCGACTGTATCAGTGATTCACAAAGTGTTCGAAGCCTCTATAAATAAAATTGTGGACTGAGAAGTAATAATGAAGACACACTTAGCACATTGAGTGCCATTTATTAAGATGCCTACCTTTTCCATGAGCTTCGATCATAGAAAGTGGCCTGCTTAATGAGAGGAGGGCCTTCGACAGTTGGTCGAAAAAGACAGGTAACATCAGCCATCTGCAGCCTCTCTCAGCTTGCCAAGCTCGATTGTGGATTGAAGTAACACGTTTGCTAACCGAGACTTTGATGGCTTTAGCCATTCTAGATGAGCCAATGAAAATGATGTGTCGATTGCGTTCTTATGGCTGGTGGCGCAACAATCGGAGTTCCGGACATAGGAAATTGTTCAAAAGTTTGTCAAAGTAGTACCCTTTGTCTTTTGGCACTTAATGACAAATTGTTATTTGAAAACTATTTTATATATATTTAGCCTTCCCACAAAGGATATGGATACTTGGAGGAGTGAGCTACGAACCCTAATAGGACTAATTACGGAGCACAATCCATGGTTGCCATTTGATTAAAGATGAGATAATACGTTTTTCGGTCGGGCGCGTAGATTTCTCCTTAACCCAATTCTGCACTGGACACGTATTATCTGCATCGATTCATACACGAACTTGATGCGACCACTGGGTTCAAAGTATGCTGGAAAGCAGTGAAAACTGGAGATTGGCAAGCGACTTTATAGCCGACACTGTGAAGAGGCTGAGGATGCTAGAAAGGCTTAGGAGTGGCAGTGGCGACTAATTCTTAATGATTGGGGGCAGTCCCGTGGAAAACTGAATTCGGCAAAAAACAGGTTTATCCTGGTTTCAGAGGGCCACTTGAAACTTATGAAAATGGTCGATCTTTATGAACAAAAGTCGTGATTGTTTTGGTGGAAAAAACAGTCGAAAATTCAAAGATTGGCGAAAAATTTCAAGAAACTGGTTCTGTCGAGAATGGAAAAATCTCGACGTTCTCAACTTGGCTTTGATGAAACGGCGGCTGGCCAAGTTTTACCTGTAGATATACTCATGGTGGGCATTTAAATTATGCCATTTTTTATATGGACAATCCGTATTTTGAAAAAAAAAAAAATGTTAAACCTTAAAATAATCTAAAGTTTTACAGGTTTCATAATATATTAAAACATAATCTAAGAGCCTCTTTTGAAAGATCCTTTATGATATTTTATATTCATTCATTATTTTAAATAGTATCGGGAATTAGCCAAAAAAAAAACAAAGTATTTAGACACTCGCCTCATTTGAAATGGTGTTTTTGGGTGTTTCTGTGTAAAACGGAAACGAAAAAAGATCTTTTATTTTTGTTTTCATTGATCCATTGTTAAACATTGAAAAATTTAAAGAAATGCTCTTTCGGATTAACACGCTTCTACTAAAGAAAAATCTTGTGAATTTTCAAACAGGTTTTCCAGGATTAACTTCGATTATTACCGCTAAGAGTCACTTCAGGCACCTTTGGTGGTTGTTCGACGAAATTCACATTGAGTTGTTGGTAAGGAATGAATTTACAATGATGGCCGTGTGCGTCAGATAAAATTCTTGACCCTCTGGCCATTCTTTTAACTGAATCTCAATTTTAAATTACGATTTTCATTTACATTTAGATACTTCACTTGAAGACTTTTTTTTTTGCGGTGGGATTGGGTTAAAAATGCTTTCGCAGCAGTACTACATTTATGGTGATTCCATTAAAAAAATTCCTCTTCTTCTTTTGGATCTTTCCCTCCACACTGGAACTGATTCCACATTGTTTAGAGGTAGAGGTCCAAAACGGCGTCCTAAGAAGAACACTTACTTGCTCACCCTGCGTCCAAGGTCGCCTGTTTTGAATGTTCAATGCTCCATATCCCGACTCTTTTCTCGGATAATATCCTCCTCGATATTTGCGACGGCGCTCCATTTTTCTTCATCTTTCATCATTTACTCGATTAATTCTTCAGGTGTAAATACACCAATAGCTCGTTGCAGAGCCGTTCTCTATGTGTATCACCTCTCGCATTTCAAGGTGAGCTCCACATCATCATACTCGGTATCTCCATAAATGCAGTTTGGTAGGTTCATCTTTCCCATTCGCCACAAATACTTGCAAAAGGACCCATATCCGGACAAAACTGTGTGAGGTAATAGTTAACCTCACCGTGGTTTCTTTCTAATTCTTTCTCTTGCTCATCTCTACAACTTCTGCAATATTCATCGGAGAAAACTCCTAGTCTCGAGGAATGCCTGCCAAATAGCTAATGACCGGTTATACAAGTCACGACCTTTGAGATTTCTTCTTTTGAGATGCTCAGCAATTCTTTTGTGCTTTTCTTATTTAATTGCGGCCATAGTAGCCTAGCTGTCTCACATGTAAAGTGTTTTTCAGTAAATTCAGAAATTCCTGCAATTTCGCGTTCAATATTGGCTCTGAGTTCACAAATCGTCGCCGTCTTGTTACTGTAGACCAACGACTTCACCCAAAGAAAATAGTCTAGTGGCGTCAAATCACACGAGCGCGGGGGCCATTCGACCGGTCCATTTCTGGAAATAATGCGCTCATCGAACTTACTCTTCAACAAATCAATTGTAGCGTGTGCTGTGTGGCTTGTGGCCCCGTCTTGTAGAAACCACATGTCGTCTAAGTCCATACCATTTAATTGCGGCCAAAAATAATCGTTTATCATGTCGCGGTATCGATTTCCATTCACAGTAACGTGGTGATCGTTCTCGTCAACGAAAAAATATGGGCCAATTACGCCGCCGGCATGTAACCGCACCAAACAGTGATTTTTTTCGGGATGCAACGGTGCCTCATGAATCACGTGTGGATTGCTTTCTGCCCAGTAACGCATATTTTGTTTGTTGACAAAGCCATTGAGCCAAAAGTGAGCTTCATCACTGAAGATGATTTTTTGGAAAATTTATAAATTTTTATAAAAAATTTGCACGATTATTTTCATAAAAAATTTGCACGATTTGCAATCGTTGCTCAAGTGTGTAGCGTTCCATGATGAAATGTATACTAATGAAGTTTACAAATGACAAGCGAAAAATAAAAAATATTGCGTCGTTCGCCCTCCCTATCGGAAAAAAGTTGAAGCGCACCTATTGAAAAACGCTTTATCTGCATGATGTTGTTTTTGATTATTAGAGAGTTCCATCTTACCTGCCAAAGTGTGAGCGTTTGAATTCTAACGTCGGAGAAACATGGTCCAGGGATTCTTGAGATTTTCACCTGCCATCTTTCGCTTGCTCTAAGTTGGACCTGTAAGGTTAGCCATGAGTTTACTTAACATGCCGCTTACTTTGGCAGCTCTTGTGGCAGCATAATTTATGTGCGCCCTGTAAGTTAGTCTTGTGCCTAATTGCACTCCTAGGTATTTGACCACTTTTTTTTGTCGATAAAGTCGATGCCACTTTGTGTGTACTTGTATATCTACTTCTAATGGGATACCTCGATTGGTTAAAAGCTCTGTTTTCCTGTCGTCAGTTTTGATTCGTTGTCCTCTAGCCTGTACTTAGATCTTCACCTGACTTACCTTCCTTTGGCTTCGTCAGTGTTTCAAGCGAGTATTAGAGCTCCAATCTCATATGTGTATCCCACTAAATGCACATCCTCAGGCATCACTATTCGAAGGATTTCATCGTCGTTTATATTCCAAAGTGCAGGCCCGAGTTCACTTGAAGACATTGATGATTGACGAAGCGAAGAGCGATGCAAGTAAGCTACCACGTGTCGATAGCTTTTTTAGTGGGTAATAAAATCGATACACTATAAGATTTCTGTAGTATTTACAGCGTTGGGCAAGTGAAAATCTATTGACACAAATTCGAGACAAATTCATTGTTTGGTATTTTTGTACTGCCAAAACTCAGCACTGTAAATAAATTAAGACACCTTTTTGGTCTAGAGACGTGAAAATTGAAGGCGTTGAAAATTAAAGAAAAACAATCGGTATCAATTGAAAATCATTTTTATTCATTAGATCAATTCTTTATTTACACAAACAAAATTGGTTGTTTTTTTCAATGACAATAATTTAAAAAATTGCCTCCGCTGACGTAACACATGCCACTGGCGTAACTGATTGGGCTGCTCAGGTACGTCTGAAAAAAACATAACAATCGCTCGATTATTCATCAGGAGATATGTCGCTATGAGGGATAGCAGATTTATAAAAATACAAAATTGTTTCTAGATATTTTTTTTACTGTTTATTGAAAAAACAAAAAAAAGGGGTTTTTCACGTTCTCGTTTATAAAAAAAAAATGGAAAAATTGATTATAATATTATAATTCTGCTCCTGCGAGAGCCACAAGTCTACTCAATAACAAATTAAAAATTCAAATCAATCGGTTCAGTACTTTTTGAGAAATTGCTAATGCCAACTCGGAATAGTTTCCAGAAAAACACGGTTAACGCGCTTATACCTGGGCGTCGTACTCTAAGCCGGTCTCATTTTAAAGGACTGTAACGACTAAACTACAACGAATTTCAATATAAAAATTGGAAAGTGTATTTGTGAAAGTAAAACTACGAGTATCATAACATGAAAAAAATCGATTTTTTTTCGAAATTCTAGACCAGAAAGGTGCCCTTAATTACAAAAACTTCGCGTCTGTAGAAAGGACAATTTTGTCAAACGACAGCAATCGTTTTCACAATCCATTTGAACGGTCCTTTTTTTGCAGAGTGAAGGCGCTTGTATATATTTACATAGATTTCATGCGTTTATACATCGACAAATGACATAAATACATTTGGGAACACATCACCTGTGCAAATGAAAATAGTTTATAAATTAATTCCAAACATGAGTCTTCACTGGATCTAACATGGCTTACGACAAATATCAATAAATATTTAAATATCCTACCCTGCCCTGCACACAAATACATATATAATATAGAGGTATATATATATAGGTATGTAAATGTGTATAAGGATATACATATGTAAAACGCTTACGCCTAAGAGTATAGGCGCCATCAAGTGGCTCACTTCGTTATTACCCTTATTTCATTTGCTGGAGTGAAAACGAAATAGAAGTGCTCTAAAAATTACGCACCAGCTTAGACGAAACATAATAAATTACTACAAGTTAACACCCACTTTTGAAATGCTCAGCAAAAACAAAAACAACGACACCAATGAAGTCTTTAAATATTTTGTGTTTTATAAAATCTCACTTTACACCAAAATTCTTACTAAAAAAATCGGTTTGTTTTTTTGTTGCTTTAGTGCAGCTCAAATTCCAATAAATCATCGCGCGAAATCCAGATGTTACACCACTGTGAGTGCTGTGCAGCAAAGCGATCTCATCAATTGGAAATCTGAGCTACTTATAAGCCGAATCTAGAATGTATTTGGGTCTGTGATCCGCCTTAAGGAGAGTTTGACATCACGCACAATTAGCACTTGCATTAGATATGCATATTAGGGATGTGTTTAAGGTTTCGAAAATACCGGGACTACTTGCCAACAATACCGGGATTTTCGGGATTTGTAAATTTTTACGAACCGTTTGAAATGAAGAGTGAATAATGCGCTTTTTATAGCAAAAACAACAAAAAAAAACAAAAACATTGAGAAACACTTTGCGTTCACAAGACTTTTGTGGTAGAAAACAGCTGGAATTTTTGTGCTCAACGTTCAACTCTGCAAGTTACTGAAATAATAAAATTCGTGTTGTTTCCATTAATATTCAAATAATATAAGTAAACGCCTATATATTTTGGTTATACGAGGTGTGTTCGAAAAATAACTGATTAACCAGAAATGCAATTAAGAAAAGGATTTCAATTTAATAAAAAAGTGTCTTTCCAAGAACTGTCTTTCCAACTGCAACTTTGGAATAACTGAAAGATGAAACCGAAACTTCAATGGCATTAATTTTATTTTTTATTAGGTTTTTATAGAATTTGTTTCAATGTTTTAGGATTGACTAGTGTGGTGCAAGTTCGAAAGAATGTTTGAATGTTTAACCAGAAAGAAGTTCCAGCCGATGCTCCAATGCCCGCCGGTTGAGAAGCCCCGCGACCTTCCTGGAAGAATTGAGTGTACATCCGGCATTTTAAATGATTAAAATAAAAAAAAAAATTATTTTATTTTAATTTTCATTTTCTTTTAGTGTATAAATAAACTCTATGCCAATTTTTAAAAAAATTTATTGGCTTCTTCCTTTGAAATAGTTTTAATGAAAATCAGGGAAAATATGGCCGTTTACAGGTATCTGTCCCCTTAATTAATGTTGTCCTAACGGACACCTCCCTTAAACGGATATTTTTTCAGTATCGCAAAGTGTTTCTCTTTTGAGCGGACAACCCTCCCATAACAACACGACGACACTTTTCCCCTCACCAGAGATATTTTAGTTCTCTCAGAAGCGGTCAGCTTAAAAACTCTGCCCTGGAGTTATCAAAATTAATAAATTTGTTTTATGTTGTTTATTTACTTTAAAAAACGTGAGAGCAAGTGAGTCCATAGTCAGTGAACAATCGGTAAGGAGAAGCTGACTTTGAGAAAACAAACTTCCCTAATGGCGATAGGACGGTTATACCGCAGAGGATGAGCTTCCACTATTGGTAGTTGTTCAGTTCACCAACATTATTAATCTAGCTCAGAAACAAATTCAAGTTTACGTCAAAACTATATTAATTTAGGTATTCAAGTCTTCATAAATGATGAAGAAACAAAAAATATTAATACTGATGTGGCAACTCTCGCTGGTCAACTCTTCTGAATCCACTGCTTATAAAAAGGCTTATTTAGCAACGAGAAAACGAAACGCTCTTTTTTTTATCAGAACGACCTCAAAGGCGTTGAATTGCTTACTGATCTTCATACATATATACCACAAGGGTTTGAAATTAAAGGCAAAATCGCGAAACAAAAATGTCTGATTTTTTGAAATAAATTTGAATACGTTGCATAACAAAACTCTTTTTTACATTTGTCGTTTGTTTATAATTTGTCAAATATTTATGTGTTTATTTGTTCTGGCTCTAATACGGCTATGCAAGATGACGTTGCTGAACACCAGCAGCACCGTCAGAATTGGGAAGGACCTCTCCGAGCCGTTTGATACCAAACGAGGTTTCAGACAGGGTGACTCGCTGTCGTGACTTCTTTAACCTGATATTGATGATGTCCAGCGTTGGCTGGGTCATGTCGTCCGAATGGATACAAACGCTCCGGCTCTGAAAAAATTCGATGCGGTACCAGCTGGTGGTAGCAGAGGAAGAGGAAGGTCTCCTCCGCGTTGGAAATATCAGGTGGAGAAGGACTTGGCTTCACTTGGTGTGTTCAATTGGCGCCAGTTAGCACGAGAAAGAAACGACTGCCGCGCTTTGTTAAACTCGGCTAAAATCGCGTAAGCGGTTATCGCGCCAATTAAGAAGCAGATTTGTTCTGGTTTTGGAAATGAAAGTGATTAAATATTAAAAATCAGTTACACATTATTTTAACTAGTTTTAAACTTTTCTCATAAGCGGACGCCTCCCATAAGAGGAAAAAGTTTTCAGTCCTTTAGGTGTCCGCTTAAGAGAGAGTAAGCTGTATACCGTTTACTATGAAATAGAATATTTTGAAATGTCGAAATCGAATGCAATAGATGTTTTTTGTTTAGTTTTTTTTTTAACTCGTCTAGAACTGAATATTTTAGAAACAAATTCGATTTTAATTTTGTTTGGCTATTATGAAGTGGTATTTTGCGGATGTACAGCCACACAACTGACATTTCGTACATTTCGGCGTACATAGCCGTGTTCAAAATATCACTAGTTAATATGGAAATACAGATAGAACTCGAACTGTTTGAGCTGGGGTAGTATTTTAGATAATATTCAGTTCACGACTAGTACTTTTCCCTGCAGGGTATTTAGGTATGTGAATTTTTAGTGGTACTTGCTCATACTAAGATCACTAAATGCATGCGCACTTGAATCACTTTTAGATTTGTGTATGAAATTGGAAATTAGTTAGTTTTCTATGCCTTCCATTTATGTTGTTGCACACGTGTTTACAGTTCTGTTCGAAGTTGTTGTATTAGTGGTTGAATAGCACGAAGATTTTTAGTCAATGCCAACTTGTTATGTGAAATAATTAAGAGGAACCATAAAATCTTTTAAGTTTTTATAGATTTTTGTTATTGAGTTAAATTTATTTAAAAATTAATAAATTTTAAATTCCAACACATTTCATATTGAGCACAAACTGGAATTGCAAAAGTTTTATTTTTAGTACAGCTTCGAATGAGTACTTTTTAGGAAATTCAAACTCTGATTAATGACTGCGTACTTGGGCGAAATGCATTTCTTTTGTTACAAACACTTCACAATAGCAAAGCGCCACTTCTTCGCACACTTATAGGCGGTTCTGCTCCTCTGATGGAAAATGTCTTTTGGAAAAGTCAACGAGTAAATCCTAAGGCTGAGTAAAGCGCAGAAAGCCACAACGACTAGTTTGGAATTCTAGCTTCACTGCTCAGCTCGCAAAAAACATGCTTAAGCCAGTTCTTCTAAGTATGTAATTGGTTAATATACCAGAAATTTTCAAATTCGTTTTCCAAGCTTCGTATATCCAAGCACATATATCGGACTTTTAATTGAAATAGAAGAACGAAAATTCAAATAGTCCAATCAATCTTTATTATTTTTGTGCAGATCCAATCAGGCATATATTTTTTAAAGATAATCCTTTTCAAATGTTGGCCACAACTGCGCCGTAATTTGGCCATCCGTAAACACCAATTTCGAATGACTCGCTGAAGTACTTCGGTCGGCATCTCGTAAATAACTTTAGTAATGTTGACTTTCAATGCCTCAATCGAAGCTGATTTATCTATAAAGCATTTAGACTTTACATACTCCCACAAATAAAAGTTCAAAGGTGTGATATCACACGATTTTGGTGGCCAGGTGGCCCATGCACTGGTCGGAGACAAGAGAAAAAAATTGGTCACCGAAACGACGACGCAGTAAATCCATTGTTTCGGGCTGTACGGCAAGTAGCATCGTCTTGTTGGAAACAAATGTTGTCGAGATCACGAGCTTCAATTTCCGGCATCAAAAAGTCGTCTACCATGGCGCGATAGTCTCGTCTTTGAAGAAATATGGGTCGCTGATTCCTCCTGCCCATAGGCCGCACCAAACGGTTGCTTTCAATGTATGTAAGGGCTGTTATTGAATGGCTTCGGGTCGCTCTTCAATCCAAATATGGCAATTTAGCTTATTGACATAGCCATTAAACCTAAAATAGGCCGCATCGCAGAACACCATAAGGTGACCTGAACGCGCGAGGAATACTTTTCACAGAGCATAGGTTTACGTAATATAGAATTTTCGAAATACGATTTGTAAAGAATGTTGAGGCGGAAGTCTCCCCATGATGAAATGTCAATGAATACTGAAAAAATTATGTATTAAGTTTGACAGTAATCACGCGTGATTTGCCAAAAAAAACCCTATTGGGAACAAATACCTCCAATCTGGTAAACTTTTATTTGTACATACATATATACTTAGGTAGCTAGGTAGGTAAGGTGGCTGTCGCAATGACAAACTTAGACCTGCCGTAGATCCATTATGATACCACTTGAACTTATCCTTACACTATGAGTTCCTTTTTAAACCATCCGGTAGCTTTAATAAACGAGCAAAGCTTCGTTAGTTTTAGATGTGCTACATGTCCGCTACATCAGTTAAAAATGCCGTACGAAGAGTGCAGAGCGTTTTTATGGCTAAACTTTCACACTCCCATAAGAGGTGTCTTACTGTTTCTTCCTCTTCTTCTGTGTTAAGAAAGCTTCTACAGAAATCGAAGTACGGGAGTCCTAACCTTCTAGCGTGGCTGCCTATTAAACAATGACCAGTTAATACCCCTATCATGTTGCTTATAACTTCCCTGTTAAATCTTAACAAGCTCTTTGATCGGCGTCTATTCCATTTCGCCTATGTCTGTCCACTTAGTTCGCGTGTAGTGAGATTTTACTTTGTTGATGGTTTCCCTATCTCTAGTAGTTTTACAAGTAGTTATAGGCATAGGTATCAGCGTCTTATCCACTTGGATATCAAGAGTTGTACGGATTCGAGCAAGTTCATCTCTATAGCGTAAAGCTGAGTAAATAAAGGAAGTTAGTCTTTTCTATCAATTACTTCTACTTCATTTAGCTTCGCTGCGTTTAGGCATCTTGTTCTGATCTCCTTCAGTACCGGACATCTTCTTTAGAAGTGCTGCATATCTTCTTCCTCCTTTAAATTGCAGAGGGTGCATATTTTCTGAGCATTTCCATACGTAGTTGCATTTAGCTTCAGTAAACCACATCTTGCTTTGAAAATTGTCGTAATATCAGCTAGCCGCATATCTTCTTTAATATACCAGATGATTCCCCTTTTGAGTAGCCTAAATATTTATAAATTCGCGTCGCGCTTGACGGTGCTTTTTGCCTTGCCATGTTGAGATCTTTTATTTTCATTTTGGTAAGATGTTTTTTCAAACTTCAGACCGAACTCCATTCCCATGTCGTTCAGATGCTTAAGCGAGAACACAGTTTTACTTAACATGCCTTGTGTGAGTTTGTGTGGGAGCCTGTTGCAATTGTATTTACCTATAAATGGTTTTCCAGATATATTTCATGTGTAGCTCTAAAGGATAAATGTGGCTATCTTCCAAATTAGTTTCTAGTGTTATTACATAATTCGGAGTGAACTCGGGGATTTGAGGATTCTTTTAATGAAGTTACGTTGAAGTTTCTTTACTTCATCGAATAAGACATACCCCCAAACTTGTGCTGCGTAGGTTTGTATCGCTCTGCATACCGCTTGGAATAGCGTCCATTTTCATTTTATATGTAAAGGGTGGTTAAGTTTCAAGGGGCGGTGTTGATTTTGAATAAAATACAATTTTTTTAAGAAACTATTGTCATTTATTTTTATTATGATAATATTGGTATGGTTCAATTGCGTATGGAACAAAATATCGGCCAAATGACCGCCGCGGTCTCGGTGACACACCTCCATCCGATGGTCCAAATTTTCGCTGACGCTGAGGCATAGTTGCGGTTCTATGCGGGATGATGTGCCAAATAATCTCATCCTTTAGATCTTGAATTATTTCTTGCTTATCGACGTACACCTTTTCTTTCAAATAACCCCAAAGAAAGAAGTCCAACGGTGTCAAATCAGATGATCTTGGCTGCCAATGAACATCGTCGCGACGTGATATTATTCGGCCATCGAATTTTTCACGCAAAAGAGCCATTGTTTTGTTAGCTGTGTGATAAGTGGCACCGTCCTGTTGAAACCACATATCGTCCACATCCATATCTTCCAGTTCGGGCCATAAAAAGTTCGTTATCATCTCACGATAGCGAACACTATTCACAGTAACTGCCTGACCGGCCTCATTTTGGAAAAAATACGGCCCAATGATGCCGCCGGCCCATAAACCGCACTAAGTCACTCTTTCTGGGTCCATTGATTTTTCGGAAATCACTCTTGGATTATCATGCCTCATCACTGAAGATGATTTTCTTCGAAAATTGGTCATTCACTGTTGCCATTTCCTGCCACCATTCTGGCCATTGACGACGCTTGAAATGGTCAAGAGGCTTTAGTTCTTGTGTCAAGTGCACCTTGTAAGCGTGTAAATGCAAGACTTTATGCATAATGTTCATCAACGACGAGCGTGAGAGGTGCAATTGTTGGGCACGAGGACGAGTTGAGGTGAACGGCTCTTCAACCACACTATCGCGAACAGGAGCAATATTTTCTGCAGTACGAGGTGTACGAGCATGCACTGGTGTTTTCACATCTCCTACAGACCCGGTTTGCTCAAAATTTTTCACAATTTTTCCGCCTGTACGCACATTTGGACAATTAAATTGACCGAAAAAATCACGAAGTGCGCGATATGCATTTTGATTTGAACGCCCGTTTTCATAATATACCTGAATAACTTTAACGCATTGCTCGATTATATATCTTTCCATGGTTCAAATCGAATTAGTCTGAGATTGAAAAATATCAAATGAAATGCAGAAAAATCCTTGACGTTTAGGTGTGGTTTATATTCAACATCGGCCCTTGAAATATAACCTCCCTTTATATTAAATTCACGCCCAAAGTCCCAAAAGACCCGGGAGTCCAAAATACACTGATTCGAGGGAAAATTCTTTCCAAGGTAAAATGATTTTTTCAATTTCAATAAAATTCAGTTGTATTCAAACGAATAAAAATGAAAAAAATTATTAAGTACGCGCCTACTAGTGCGGAATGCGACATCAGCAGAGAGTGCCTAAGCAAATAGTGGCGCCTCTATGTAATCAGTGGCGGCCAGCAAATTAGTAAAATATGTCCCTCATGCATAGAAAATTAATTATAAAATTAATTGAAAACAAATAAATTGCAATTAAAAAGGTAAATTAAATTACAAACTCAATACAACTGCAAATCAATCAAAAATGTGCAATTTATTTATTGATTTTATGTGCCATGTTATCTTCTTTAATTTCTCAATATATGTTTTCAGTTGCTGTTTTTATTATTTTTTGTTATGTAGTTGTGTTCATTTCATTTATGTGTGTATGTATCTTTACGTGAAGATGTTCGCTGTTAATATCAACAAAATGAAACCACTCCTAGCATACAGCAAAGGCGGCCAACACATACACACAGCAGAAATAGAAATCAGCGAGCACACAAAACATGCAACAATTAAAAACATTTTGAAAACACACAAAAAAATCTAAGCAAAATTGAAAATCGAACGAGTGAAACTTTAAAAATAATATAATAAAACAAAAACAAAAAAAAACATAGGTAATACAAAATGGCACAAGAGGCAAAAAAAAAATAAAAGTTTATTTAAACATGCAAAGGTAGCCAAAGGCCCATACATAAGCGGAAATCCCCCTCGTCCAATCCCCTGTGACCAACATTTACTATTCTGCTATTTACTCGTACACCATAGCCACCTTTGCTGCTGAGTTGCAGATTTTTATGGCTTCGTGCCCCTCAATTTCGGCGGCTGCCCCCAGCTTATGGAGTGAGCAATGGCGGGGCTTTGGTGTATGGTTGACACTGCGCTCGCCATAAAATGCAATTTCCAGTGGCAACGCTGCAGCATAAATCAGCAAACGAACACCATACGACATGGGCGCTTGCGTGGATGAGGTACGGAGGGATGTGGGTGCAATTTTGGTCAGACGCTGGACGGCCATAAGCAGTTGACCAACAGCAATAACATTGTGAACCTAGGCTGAGGCAATGACGGAATGCAATGCTGCATTTCAAGCGCTTCCACACACACACACACACACACACACAACACACTCAACGTTAGCAGTACTCGCTGTTAGCCAGCTACTCGTTAGTGTTGTGCGCTCGATCTGGTGGGCGTTACCATTCGCATGTTCTTTGCTCTGCAATAGAGAGCGCGATGAAGTTGTTGCGCTCTTGCTGCCACACTCGGGTGGCCATATCAACCTCACCACCACCGGAAAATACAAGCGGCTGCTGTTGTTATTGCACATACACTTTGACTGCTGTACTGATTGAAATGCGTGTGTGAAGGTAGGCTATATGGAGAAGGAAAGTATAGATATTTCTTTCGCTCTCTAGCTGGCGCAGCTTATATGTTGTGTTGGCATTCGGTTGTGCTAAAAATAAGAAAAAAAACAACTCATGTCGCATACGTAGTTGTTGTCGTTTATGCGACTGTGTGTGACAGTTGGGCTTGTGAAAATGCGGTATGAACCGTTGAATGCGTGCGACTAGTTTGTGTTCGAACGCGAATTAGTGCGCGTCGAAAAATTTCGTTTGGTTGAATTAGGAATTTGTAGTGAAAAATTTCGAAATGAAGGGGAGTGATAAAAAACTGAGAAATGCGTATGAAAAAAATTGAATTGATTACGCACGAAAAGTGCCAAAAACTAATGGGTAACAAACTAAAGTAATAAAAGGGTGGTAAAAATAATAAGAAGGCGAGATAAGAGGAAAACTTGACAATCAAGAACAAGTTGTGAAACTGGTTTTAATAAATTTGTTTGTTAAAAAGAAAAGGTGGCTTAATACTACACAGCATAATTATTAGAAAAATTAAAAAAATAAACGCGCAAAAAAAAACGTTGATCTTAGATAAGAGGCGTAGTACTTAAAAAGAAAACAAAAAACTAAATCAACTACGCAAATTTGCTTGAAAATGGCCGAATATGCGAAAACATCGCTTAATCAACCGGCGTCAAAAATGTTTAAATCCCAATAAAATCCAAATTCTTTAAAAAAAATTTGGAATATATAAATTAATTCGAGTTTTTAAAGAAATATGTATAATGCAGTGGCCAATGGAAAAAACTGAGTTTGTCGCATGCAAAAAATAACTGAGCACAGCTATTGACGGTGTAAAAGGGGCAAAACATTTTGGGTCATTCTAAGGGAGCTTTTAGAGTAAAAGGACTTGAGAAATATATGTGTACATATGTATGTATAAAAACACATCTTACATATGCGTTACGTACAACACGTACAAAGAAATAGTAAATGAAAGCAAAATAAAAATCCAATGCAACAAAAAAAGTGTCCCATGAAATGTGAATGAAAAAAAATTCATAATTTTTCGTAATTAATAAAGTTCAACAAAAAAATTTACATACTCACAAATGCTCGTTTTCGTCCGGCAGAGAATCCTTTTACATTGTAAAGTTTTGATAACATTACAAGAACAACAATAACGGGAAACATTTTAGTCAGTGTAAAACAAGTCGAAGGTAAATTTACATAAATCGCAGCTAAGCATTTGTTACGCGCATAAAACGTTTATTACCGCTTGTTTTACATTTATGCGACAGCTAAAACAAACTTCACCACAAACAACAAAGGAAAGCTTGGAATGCGCGAGTGCAGCCAACAACGAACAAACGCCAAGTAAATAATGCAGAAAGCAAAACAAAACCGGTAAACAAATAATCATAAAAATGCCAAAAAGGATGTGCAACAACAACACTGAAAACAAACGAATATAACAACAGCAAAAGCAAGAGCGGTGCGCTTATGGCAATAAAGACAACGGCACTGCAAACAAATCCCTTAAAATCTCCCGTCACCCCACCCTAACTTCGAGCCACATCGTACACCCACAATGCGTGTGAACAAAAAATAAAATATGTGGAACAACAACATGAAAAAAGCGACTACAGCGGAAAAGGAAACAAGCAAAGCAGAACAAACACAAAAAATATAAGAAAAGCAAACAAAAAAAAAACTCGCAACGAAAAAAATGCCAAAGAGTGGAGCTTAAAACACTTCCCGCTGACATTAACACAAACGCTTGACAATTTGTTTTACCAATTTCCAACCGCAGCAACAATACAGCAGATCCATACTTGTAAGGCAACAACAACAACAAAAACAATCAGCAATACGAGTTGAAAACCAAATCCTGCGTCGCACAAAAAAGTGCACAGTGCCACAGCAAAGCAGAGACGCCGACGTTACGTACGTGCGAACGCGCGGGCGGGCAAGTGAGTGGGTGGCCGTGGTGTGCTCTTCTAGGCAGCAGCATCCCATAGAAGCGTCTCTGCTCTTGCTACAGCCCATCCTGTCGTTTGTAACCGCGTCTATTCATCTGTTCGAGCGCTTTTGTGTGTGCGTGTGTGTGTGTTCGCCCTGAATGTCCTGTGGCCAGTTGATATTTTGTACTTGGCGTGCGCACATTCGCACTCACTGTTAACGCAGCCAATTGTCACTGCTGTTAATAACAGTCGGAAAAAGTGCCCAATAACTCTCACATCGCCCCAGTTAACAGTGTGCGAAATAAGGAACGTATAAAATCGGTCGTTTATATTAGCAGTGAAAACCACAATAACCGCGTAGCTGCGTGTAGAAGTAAGAAATGGCAGCCTACGCGCAGTTTGGTTACAATTATCCGTCGGCAAATCAGGTGAGCGAAACTTGTAATTGAACGAGAATTCATTTAGATAAATAAGGCGTATATTTCTAAGCGCTTTGAGCTGTCGTATTACGCGAGTATGCACAGAAAATTACAGTCTTGAGCTTAGTCCTTATAACTTTGATGAAAAAGTAGATCTTTTTACTAGTTATTCGTATAGGTTTATACGTATATACATCTGCAAATATATTTGTGTGCATATGTATGGACTTATATGCACTTATATACTTTGCCTTTTACATGTACAAGGTGGCGCAAAATTAATCACCCTATCGGAAGATTTCTAATTTTTGCAAATGGCCTCATGCGTCAATCACATTTGACACTTGCGAACTAGACAGCTGCAATATACAAATGGACAAGCAATGGAATGGTTAAAGGTCAAAATAAATATTAAAATTATTTTTTTAAAGGCCAAAATAAATATTAAAACTATTTTTTTTAAGGTCAAAATGAAGATTAAAATTATTTTTTTAAGGCCAAAATAAAGATTAAAATTATTATTTATTAGTAAAAAAGTTATTGAAAAACGAAATTGGATGATTAATTTTGCGCCACCGTGCGGCATGATATTTCGAAGCTATATAATTAATATGACTAGTAAAATTAACCTTTAAGTGAAAAAAAACTTTTTAGTACAAAATTTCACTTCTCGATTTCAGACGACAATGAGAGATTAAGTAAAATAAAAAAGGGGGAAAAAAACTCATGTCGAAAGTAATGTGGTAATATTTCGAAATATTGTATTTAAAAACGGTTCATTACTCTTTTCATAGCATTTCTAATAAAGGGTTTTCTAATAAGAGGTGTTATTTTGATATTCAAAGAAAAATGTTTTTTTTTTAATATAAATGATCGGATGTTTATTTTATTATAAAAAGGAAGGAAACCGTTAATAGTGGAAAATAACATCAGGCAAATGACCACCACGACACCGTTTCCTTCTCATGAAATTTTCCATAACTGAATTGCAAAGTGGCTGCCCTATGTCCTCGATAGCCTCACGAGTTCCATCTTTGAGGTCTTGAATCGACCCCGGGCTGTTGGCGTAGACCTTCTCTTTCACATGGCCCCAAAGAAAAAAGTCACAAGTTGTTAAATCACAAGATCTCAGTGGCCAATTGTGATCACCTTTTCGAGAAATAACACGATCCGGAAACTTTTCCCGTAAAAGATAAATGGTTTCGTTGCTTGTGTGGCACGTAGCGCCGTCTTGCTGAAAATAAACGTTGTACAGATCAATGCCATCCAATTCCGGCCATAAAAAATCATTAATCATCTCTCGATACCGATAGATAACGCATCTTATTGGAAAACCTTTTATTGTGCGGTATAATTAAGATTTCAACATAAAAACTGACAGAGATTTGATTACCCAAATTAGTACTAAGAAGGAGTGCAGCAAATATCATAACTTACTTTTCTCAGAACAGGAAAAAATTAAGTCTATTTCCATATGTCTCAAAATTTGTTGTACTTTTTTTTATTCCTTCTTAAATTATACATTCATATGACATTCTCAATTAAAAATTAACAAACAATGTGAGAAAAAACATGGTAATGCATATTATATCGCTCCTAGTCGGACTCCAATGATTTCTGTCAACCGTTATGTGCCTGATTTGCTTCCAGGTGGTGGTTGAATGACTTTCGTGGGAGATTGGGCGACTTCCTTGCGGATTCCATTGAAAACTACCTGTTTTACTACCCTTTTAAAACATTCGGATTCCCGGGAATATTTTCCATAAGAAATTTTAGTCAAATGCCACAAATCAAAGTGTATTTATTATCATTATAACTTTCTCTACCAAAATTTGTCTTATTAAAAATAGTTTGGGGTCTCGACGAATACGATTCAGTTGAGAGACTTCTGCTTTTCTTTCTTAACGAAGTAATTTTTTTGTCGTCAAATACTCCGAATTATATGATTCACTGCGAAACAAATTTGCTCTCGCCATATCTTCATACACTCTGAGTACAGCTTGAGGATTTTTACTCTGCCAAGTCATAGGCTTCCGCGCATCACTGCTGAGGATACTGTACGCCTCGGCGCTCATTGGAAGAATATCTCGCTAATATTAAATATGTAGGCGCTTAATGATCTTACTTCTGAATCCTTGTCTTCGTTCATACTATTCTTCGTTTATACTTTTCTGGACTCTGCTTTTAAATTAGAATCACACGATTTGAATGCTAACTTACCACTTAGAGAAATTAAATATTTCAGTGATGATTTTTCTGCCTACGCTATTAGTTTAATTTTTCGCACAAGAGGAAGTCTCCTGCCGAAAACATCCAAGACGTCATAGACGACCTGCCTAAATTATAAAAATTTTCGGTTAGAGCGTTTTTTAAATATTTGTCCTGCTGTCGCTAATTTAGGGAAATCAATCCCATCAATGACAATATAGAAAAGTATGTAAGAAAGATTTTTCCTGTACCAAGCAGAATCCAGTATAATAACCACATAAACGCCAATGTGTATCAGAAAAACGGTTTTAAGAAAGCAATATTTATAGTAAAGGATTTTCTTGTACTAATATAATCGATTCTACATCGATTCTATGTGTAAGAAAGTTTTGATTGCGTAAGTGACTTGGGTATAATTTTTTTATTTGTTTCGGAAAAGTTTTTTCTGACAAAGCTGTGTTGGCAGTTCGCTATGGTAAGCAATAGCCGAGTGAAAGGAAGTCACTGCCTCATTGAAGAAAAAATTCAAATTATTAAAAAATTTAAGTCTGGCGCGAAAAGGAAAGACTTGCTTTGTACCTGTAATATCGTGGAAATCGTCCTTTCAAATATAATATTGTAAAGAGCTCGAATGAATTACTAGAGCAGAAATATTCGACTATGGAAGCAGAAGCGCTACAAGCTGGTTGCACTCGGCGACAAATCAAATTCTTAGCTTTAAATAAATCGAATTTAACTTGTTTATTGATGCCGTTTGTTCCCCCTAGGAACTACGGGAATATATGTATATATATACAATATATTTGTAACAGTACATAGTTCACTTGCAGACTATTGAAAATTCGGTGCTTAAACTATGAGAATTAAAGTAACGCTAAAATCATTCTTCCATAAATGAGAAGCGGAAGTAATTTTACTGAGTAAATCTTAATCTGATTCAAATTAGTTGTAAAATGCGTTCAAGAATATTCTAAAATATAAGCCGATCAATGGCGAAATGGTTTGCTCAAATGATGTAAAAGGTGGCTGTGGTGGACTTTTAAAATTTGTTTCTCTCACTAAAATGGAAAAGAGTTGCATATTTTGTTGCCGGGACATTTTATTAAAATATGGAGGGGTATAAAAGAAAGAATGGGTAGGAAAAGTGTTGTATTATCGGCTTTCTTATATGCAATACGTACTGTACATACATATGAGTATAATTCAGGAACAAAAAATCAAATTCCTTTTGGATTGCATTGTAACTATTTAATGGGAATATTTTGAACTCATGGAGTTCGCAATAAAGTTGACTATTTCTTCTAGAGGATCGATTTTAAAACTATTTTTAAAAATTTAGATAAAACAAGTTAAATTTAAACTTATACTAGGAGCAGTAAGGTAGCGGCAGGCTAATCACCTACCCTGCCAGAAAGCTAAATAGATTAACGAAACCAACGCAAGGCTGAGCCTTGTCGAGGCTCTATGCTCCCGAGTGGAGTGAACAAGGAAAAAAGGCACGAATGTCATACTATACCTGTTAACAATAGATTTGAAACTATGACTAACAGCAGCAAATACCGCCATCAGAATAAAAGAGGGTCGTTGTTGGAATGCTAGGATGTTTGGTCATTGCACAATTTTTGGTAGCTGAAGGCTAAACGGCAATCCCTATGACTACATTACCGCTACCCTAGACTTCAGACTAGAATTTAAGGTAATGTTTCTCACGCGAAAGGAATGGGAGGTAAATTCAGTAATAAAGAAAGATACCTCTGCGCTTTACACCGATGAATCCAAGATGGATAGCGACGTCGGCGTGGGTGTATATTCGAAAAACCTCAAAACTTCCAAGATCTTTCACCTGGCGAATTGCAATAGCATCTTTCAAGCATAAGTTCTCGTGATAAGGGACGCTTGCAGGATAATCAGAAGTCGTCCATAACAACTATCAGAAGCCCGTATTTTTTCAGATAATCAAGCAGCTATCTTAGCTATAAAGCCACTAACAACCAATTCAAAAATCGTCAGCCAATGCAAAGAAGAATGAAATTCCTCAGCACGGACGACAAACATCACTTCTATCTGGGTACCTGGTCATAGGAACATAAAAGGTTAGGTTAGGTTAGGTGGGTATGGTTGCCCAGGGAGTGGGCACACTTGGACGAAGAAAGATTCGTCCTTTGTGATACCATTATGAAGGAGGTGAGGGGAAAGGGAAAGCGCGATGGGATGCAGGGAGAGGGCGGGGAGAGGTGGTGAAGGGATGGTTAGGAGCGTGCGGATTACGAACGATGACTATGTTTGCGTCAACCGCTTTGTGCTGCTGATGAAATTCATCAGATTTTTAATGTCAGCGCCAGCTATATCAGCAGGCGTGGCAAAGTAGTAAGAGCCAAGATGCCTGGATCTTAGCCCCGCCAGGGCAGGGCAGCTAAGGAGAAGGTGTTGAGATGATTCCACCTCATCCTCCATACATCCAGCGCAAAAAGGACTCGAGGCGATTCCAAGTCTCACAGCATGCACTCCTCGCGCATTGTGTCCTGTGAGAGAACCCACTAGATTAGAGAGCTGATATTTTGTCAGCCTCAGAAGCTCGCCCGAGCGCCTCCGGCCCACATGTGGCCAGAAGGATTTCGCGACCTTACACGTTTGTGTACTTGCCCAACAATCGCTGAGTTGGTGCGTTGCCCATCTTTAAAGGAGCAAACCGCAGGTAGTCAGGGGGATCCCAATTCTCTCCCTTCGCGGGGAAATCCCCTCACAGGTCCCTTGTCTGGCCAGCTCTTCCGCCTCACAGTTTCCCGCAATGTCGTTGTGACCAGGAACCAACATAAAAGGAAATGAGAAAGCTGATGAGCTAGCAAGACAGGGACTTCTTCTAAAGTTTCCAAACTCGTAGCAGTGAGCTGCCCCGGTAGTGTATACAAAAGGGAGCATTTCTTGCAATTCCAGAAGCAGGCTATTGACAGATGGGCCAGCACCGATATCTGCAAAATAGCGAAGGAAACGTGGCTAGATTACAACAGCTTCAGAACTGATGAGCTCTTACTCTTAAGAGCTCTCTAGCCAAGAACAGACATCTTCAGAGTTACGTCAACAATACCCCGGCCTAGATTTCTCAGTTTCCAAGAACGAATTTTCTGTACTATTGAATTCTATCTTTTCGTTAGGTAGATGAAAGATTGAAATTCTTTATTATTCTCTAGTTTTATCATTACTCTTTAGTTTTAGTAGGCAGTCCGAAATTATATTTTCTTGACTTCTGGAAATAAATAATTAAGAAAATATTTGTGTGCACGCCTTTGCGAGAAGAAATATGTGCGTAATTTGCCAGTAAAGAAAGTCAGTCTGCGTCACATGGCACATTCCAATCTGCTTCCATTTTCATCATATCGCATCACACTCATCCCATTGCATACTCTTTCAAAGGTTCCCAATAAAATTATTTCATACTAAAAACATGTTGAAACCCATAATTAGCTTAATGTTCTAAGCTGACAAGCCCACAACTTAACTTCTTCGTGCATATTCAACTCCTCTTTCTCCACTCTGTTTTGCTCGACTCTTTTATATGTGTATGTGTGTGTGTATGTGCGCACAGATTAAACGCTTCAACCTAACAGCATTCATGAAACGTGATTAAATTTTAAATCAACGCTAATTTTAGTTGCCGCAAACATTAAAAGTTATTTTATTGTAATTTTAAAATGGCTCGATAATTAGAGCAAAAGCTTATGAAATGGATAGCATAAGAAAATCCCGAATATTTTATGCAAAAGGTAGAGCATTTTGTAGAAAAAGTGGAAGTGGAAATCACAAAATTGCCACGGGCATGAATATTCAAATGAAGAAAACTGCCAGTAGAAGTAGAAGGGTAGTGTAGTAGATCAGACGGAGCAGTCCGCTGCCAGTGGTAGCGTTGGAACTATTGGTCGCAGTCTGGTTGAGCTGACTGGGCTGCCGGTTGGCAGGCACTGGTCGCGCGTTAATGCAGCAAATTATGCAAGGAAATGTTTTCAACAATTTAGGACATCGCCACAACAATAACAACAAGACCCCCACCAGCTCTCATAACGAGTGCGAAAGGGGCGCAAGGAAAGGGGGGGCGCATACTTACGCTAGTAACTTACACAGCGGTAATTATGCCGTGGATGCATAAATGTACGACTATGTGACGCAAATGTTTGTATGTATGGTTGGACATATGTACATATATATCAATAAACATATATTTATAGTTATATGTGTCCATAATGTATATGTAGGCATAGATGTGCGTTGAAGCAGCCATAAATATTTAGGCACCTTACCAGTTGCACGGTAAAGCTCTTTTACGGGGGCACGACAGACTCACTAATGTCTATGTAGCAGGTATATCAAATTAGTGGAACGCTAGTTTATTGCTCTCACTCCTTGAATCGCTGCTGCTTTCTTGGAGATAATTTACACTGCACTCAAAGTGCGACCGCATGTGTATGTGTGTGTGTGTGTGTGCGTACACGTGTTTGCTTAGGCGTATGCGAGTTTGTTTGCAAATATTCTGCCGTGGCAGGGCCTCAGCGATTTGTGCACTTTACATCCTCACGTGTTCCGCTATGTATATTCATAATAAATTAAACGGAATGGCTTCCCATTTATTATAATACGAAAACTTGTCTTAAATTATTATAATTTAAGTAATGAATGTTGAAGATTATCGACAATTATAATTACTGAACGTTGAAGCTAATAAAGCAAATTTAAACTTAACCCATATGTCTTTGTGTGTACATACAAAGTGGCGCAAAATTAATCACCCTTTCGGAAGATTTATAATTTTTGCAAATGACGTCGTACGGCAGTCATATTTGACGTTTGTGAGCGTGTAAGGGGGCCTCTTATCAGTCGGCTTCAAAAAATCGATTTTTTTTTTACTTCAATCGATAGATATATTATATGTATATATTATATGAATAAAAATTTTATAGCGGAACTCAAAGTGATTTCTGAGTTACAGGCCTGTGTACCGTCCCACGTGTGAGTATACTGTCTACCTTCTGAAAACCTTGAAACATGTTTTCTTAAAACCATGTTTTTGAAAATTGACCGATAATCTATATGAAGGTAATTAAAATGCGCAACTAATTTACTAACAAAATACAAAAAAAAAAAATCATTTTTTAATGCTATTTAACACCTTTTTTGAAAAAAAAAATAGCAAAACAAAAAACACTTTTTTTAATAATTAATTGTGTGTTCATTTTTTCATATATTTATACAAGAGATAGTCTATTATATGCGGGAGAGCCTTCTGAATAGGACAATATTTTTCTTTTGTATTTCAGGCGAAAACTACGACCGCAATCTTACACGCCGTTTTACTAGCGCGCAACGAGAAGCTGTGCGAGATCCCTCATATGTCCGCCATTTTGGTTTTTTATTTATGTTAAAAAATTGTTTATTACTCTTCTATCAAGCCTTCAAATAAATGCAAAAGATTATTCCTGTGTGTCGCTTTTTTCGCCACGAAAAAAAAATTGAGAAAAAACACCTTTTTTTGAAGCCACTGATAAGAGGGCCTCCTTAAAGGCCAAAATAAAATCTATTTTTTATTTAGTAAAAAGTGTATTTAAAAACAAAATTAGATGATTAATTTTGCGCCACTTGGTATGTACATGCTTGCTTTATTGAATCTGTAGCAGTCACAAATGAATAATTTCGAGTATCTAGAACTTCTAGTCAAAAAACTCATTACCTTTTTTCATGCTAATTTCGATGAGGAGCGGAATTTCCAGCCTCGCAAAGCAGGAGTTCATGCTTATAAAGTAAGAAAAAAGTGTTTTTAGCAGCGAAAAACATATTTGTTTTAAAATAGCTTGACTGCAGCCTTGACCTCTGCCCAATATGGAATGTATTGGAAATAGTTTCTCAGTCCGCTTTTAACAATGAAAGAGAGTTTGATAGCGCTAAGGGCCTTAGAGGTGCGATATATATGAATAATTATAAACTAATTTCATTTGTTTTTATACGCCATTTTTTCAACCAGGCAGACATTATCGAGGCTTCCTTGTAAAGGGTTTTCCAATAGGAGGTCTCTTCCCGTAAAACATCAATGGTTTCGTTGCTTGTGTGACACGTAGCGCCGTCTTGTTGAAAATAAACCTTGTCCAGATCACTACCATCCAATTCCGGCCATAAAAAATCGTTAATCATTTCTCGATAGCGCAATCCATTCACCGTAACTGTTGCTTTCGAAAAATTAAAGTCCAATGTCTCCGACGGACGATAAACCGCACCAAACAGTCACACCTTTAGGGTAAAGAGGATTTTCAACAATAACTCTTGGATTTTCTGAACCCCAGATCCGAAAATTTTGCTTGTTGATGAAGCCACCGAGGTAGAAATGGGCCTCATCACTCAAGATGATTTTTCGATGGAATTCCGGATCATTTACATGCATTTCATCGACCCAATCAGCAAAGACACGACGTTGTTGAGGATCGCCGGGTTTGAGTTCTTGTGTTAACTGGACTTTATAAGCCTTAAGACCCAAATCTTTATGCAAAATACGGTGTAATGACGTTTGTGAAATGCCTAATTCGAGAGAACGACGAGGAATGGACAAATCTGGGTTTTCTTCAACATTTTCGGCTACAACAGCAATATTTTCGGCTGTCCTTGAGCGACTTGAGCGATTTGCAAGCGTTTTTCGTTTTTAAGGCGATTCATGGTTAAATTATAGACCAAACTGAAGATGTTTGACAGTGAAGCCAAACACGAAATGTGCGCCAGCTGTTTAAACCAACTGTTTAAAAAGATAATAGCTAAAAAAAATCACCCGTTATATAGTAACTATGTGGCAGGCTCGTTTGAAGCTTATATTATAGGCTTTTATGCCAGACCATATCAAAAGCCTGCGTGATACCCAGAAAAACTGCAACTCAATATTCCTTCTTCTCGAGTGCTTCTCATGAATTTAAGCTCGAATTATTGTTTGTTTGTTGATTAATTATTATTTCATCTTCTTCTTCTTACGACCTTTTCTCTTATAATTGGAATAATTGTTTATAAATCTTTGCCACAATCACGATAAAGTTTGCAAAAAAATATATATATACATATATATTAACTTTATAATAAGAATAAGACGAAACGTTGTGAGTCACGTTTTTAATTTTTTTATTTCGATAGGGGCATAATTAACATTTATTTGTTTCAATAAAAAAAAAATTGTGAAACAAATTTAAAATGTGAAGAGTTCAGTTCGGACAGAATTTCGTATACCCGCGCATATTTTAGTAAAATTGATTTAGGGCTGGCTGTTAGTTTTATAATCAAACCAACTCATAAACAATCAGAAAAAATCACAGTTTGATTAATACTGAGAAGTTCATCCTGTGCAAATAACAATTCGCTTCGATGAAATTTATTTTGAGTGCACAAATCTTCTATTAGATCTACCTAAACGTGATATTAAATTAAATGAAAAGTGTGGATGTGACATGAGTATAGTAGATATCATTTGTTGCTGTTAAATAGAAACTGCTGATGTCTGAAAATGGGCTAGCCCCTGTTAGGCTTCAGACAATCCGATTTTCTACTGGATATTTATATAAATGTTTGTATTTGTAGAGTATATTTTCTCAAATATGAACTCACATATGTATATGAACTCATATTTATAGGCATTCGTACGTGCCCGTGTATCATTGCATATGAATTTTTATGAGGTGTCCCTATTATTCGCAACGATGCCGAAGACAATGCGTTGCAAAAATGCACATTGATTGCATGAATGAATGAGCGAATTGGAGTGTGGCGAGCAAAAAACAAAGCAGACATGAACAGAAATAAAATGAAAAAAAAAACAACAGCAGAGAGGCTACATGGCAGCAAAAAGGACAGTCTATGTATGTATTTTTAGTATATAGAGGCTGGCAGGTAGCAGAAAGTATGGCAGAAATTTTTCAGTTCCACATTCCATAATTGATTTATGAATTTTTAATGTGCGTATGCGCGTTGAAAACACAATAGCAACAACAAAAACAACAACAACAACCACAAAAAGCGCGCGCACACACACACTCACTCAAAGATGCTGAGTTGCGTTTGGAACAATGCAAAAACTTTTGTTAAGAAGAGAACGACAACAGCAACAGCAGCAAACAATAAAAACAATTATTGTCATTCAGCAGCAGTCGCCAGTGAGCGAAATCATTGTTGCTACCACTTTTGTGAGGTTTTTGCTTCTTAGCCAGTTCACCAAATTGTGTGAATATTTAAGTGAGAGAAGCTGTGTGTTGGCGAACTTCCAGTTGCAGGACTACTCGCCCCGTAATACGAGCAGCAACAGTAGTAGCCAAAACAGCGCCACTTGGTATTTTTTCCATGCACCCAAATGTGTGGATGTGTATGTATGTATCATACATTCAAGTATGTACGCATGCGAGTGGTAGTTTTTGTTGCTGCACGCTGCTGAAATGAGGTTTTCCGTAGTGCACTAAGAAAAAATCGGATTACCTTCGTATTTTGACCGCAGCTACTGTTGTGCGTTTTGTTCTTATGCCTTATAAATATTTTTGCTTTTGTTTGGCTTAAAAAACCACCACAATAATAAATTCATGAAACTTAGAGAAAGCAACAACTACAACAAAACTACTGCTAGTATTGCCTTAAACTTTATCATATTTTTGAGGCAGCGTTTGCTTATTTTTTCCTCTTCTTCTTCTTAATTTACTGCCAGTATTTGAGGCTTTAGCGCTTGTCCACTCTTTGTAGTTCTGGCGTTGGCGTTGACCAATAAATTTATATGCAATAAAAATTCGCTCAGCGATTTCGCAAGCGCATCGGTATATAAGCACATAAATCATAAAATTATAAACCGTAAATTGACAGCCGCTACTGCAAAAGTGGAGAGCACAAGTTGTTTTTTTTAGCAACATTTGGTGTTTAAAGGTGCTCAAACCATGCCTAAGAATGGAGGCAAACTAAACAAAAAAATGAAAATTATGAAAATAAATTGAAGAAAATAATATGTAAGGGCAGTTCACAATCAAGGGAAAATGAACTGGCACCATGGCTGTTGTAAATTATTATGGCAAATGTATGAATTTAGTTGTTATTTTGCCATGATAACTCTTAAGATTCCATGATACCAGGTTATTTGGACTTAATTGTGAGTTGCTCTATGATAACAAAAAAACAAAAACAACAAATATTTAATGAGCACAAGCAACGCATGGGCTGAAAAGTCCCAGGCCTAACATACAGTCTGTGCCAGAAAAAAGGAACAGCGATTATTCATATAGATATATTATTCAGATATATATTTAAAATTGTTTTTACATGAATATATGTACAAAACTACGAGTCGCAATTACTCAATAATCTATAGAGTCTCCAAAGTTGTCGAATATAGCCTGACATCTGCTCGGCGTGCTTTGAACCAGCTCTTCTGCGTCGCTCTTCGACAAACAGGACTAGATTTTGCATACTTGACGCACGGTTTGCTTTAAATCATGGACTGGCTTTCCGGCAAGATGCGTTTTCATAATTCCCCACACATTTTCAATGGGGTTGTCGTCTGGGGACTGGAGGGCCCGTCCAATACTGTGACGCCATTTTCTTGTTTTGTTGTTTCTCAATGTGTTTTTCTGAGAGTAAGCGTTTTGACGATGTGGGACGGTAGAATATGTTCGCCTGCTTCAGTCGACGTTCGATGGTGTTGATACTCACATCTATTCCCTTTTTAGCAAGAATTGTGTGTACTTGGCATAGTCACAAAGAGGGGTCCCGCTTAAAAAGTTGGACGCTCAGTTTATCTTGCTTGTTTGTCGTCACTCGTTTCAAGCCGCGCTCGGAAAAGTCATCAACATTTTTGTAAACCTTATACCGCTGATTCTACATCACAATAAACTTTTTTGATTTTTTAATCACTTTTTCAGTCGCGGCGTAGGATAATTTCGGCCCTTTCGAATGCGGGCATAAAAGTACCGCCTCGAAAAGTTTCGGGTACTTCTCCACCCAGTTTTGTTTGGTTACGTTTACGGGAAAGTTTCGAACGCCACTAATCTGAGTTAGCACTGCCGTTGTAGCCCTTGAGTGGGACTGTTATGTAGCAGAAAGCAGAGAGATATATCAAAGATACATATATTGAAGTGACAAGAAAAAAGCCGGTTATTTTCTCCTGACACAGACTGTATATGTAGATGGCACGAGGTTTATTGGTTTCACCTCTTTTCGGTTAGTACTAACCTTAAAACCTCCGATGTCGTGAGAATGAGTAATATTCGTTCTAAAACTGGACGATACTTACAGATTTGCCAAAGAATCTGAAAAATTCTCACAGAACTAACTACTTTTATCTCTGTCTCTATTCTTTCCTATCTCTTTCTCTGACACTTTTCTTCTTCCCTCCTTGATTATCTACCCTCTTTCAACAGCTTTAAATATGTACAATGGGCTTTTCAGCCTGAGTGTTTTAGGAGCCACCAAATTTCTTGGTGCTCCTTGGCTCGACCTTTTCAAATTTCCATTTTCAACCTTTAAAAGACATCTGTTAAAATTTCATGATATTGTATTCATTAGTTCGTGAGTTATTGACCGAAGAGCGACGCTACTTTTGTTATTTTCAAAACAATGGATCAAAAAAAAATTTCGTATTTTAATTTTACACTGTTTCTTGATGGGAAAATACCATTTAAGCAAAGCAATGACTTGAAAAGTGTTACTCCGCTCCATCAGAAACAAAAATAAAACGATGATTGCTGACTTCAAACCTAGTCGTAGATGATGCACATCGCAGTGAACGTCCAAATGAGGTGACAACAGAAAACATCAAAAAAACCCACAAAATCGTTTTGAATGATCGAAAAGTGAAGTTGCGTGAGTTAGCCGACATCGCAAAAATATCAAAAAAAAAGTGTTGGCTTTATGTTGCACGTGAATTTGACTACGCGAAAACGATGCTCAAAGTGGGTGCCGCGTTTGCTCACTGTTGACCAAAAACAAGAAAGTATTGATGATTCTAAGCAGTGTTTGGCTATATTTAAAACGTAGTAAACCGGATTTTTTGCAACGATATGTGACAATAGATGAAACATGGACCCATCACTTCGTTCTGGAAACAAAACGATCGCCATCTGAGTCGATAGCAACTGGTGAACCTCGTCCAAAGCGCCCAAAAGCACAGCAATCAGCTGAGAAAGTTATGACCTCAGTATTTTGGGATGAGTGTGGTGTGATATTCATTGACTCCCTTGAGAAGGCAAATACCATCACCAATGAAAATTATATGGCGTTATTGGATCGGTTGAAGGCGAAGAAATTGCAAAGAAACGTCCGCATATGGCAAAGAAACAAATTTTGTTTCATTAAGACAAACAGCGCACCGTGTCGCAAGTCAATCAAAGCTGTGGCAAAACTACATGAATTGAACTTGGAGTTACTTCCACATCCACCCTATTCGCCAGATTTGACTCGCAGCGTTTACTGGCTGTTGAAAAATTTCTCTCCTATGAAGAGCTTTTGGCTGAAACGGAGGCCAAGTTTGTGGCACAAAAGATAAACCGTTCTACAGAAGTGGTATTGAATTGTTAGAGCGGCGCTCGAATGATTACGTTGTTCTTGATAGAAATAACGTTGATGAATAAAGCTAATTTTGAACAAAGAACGCGTTTTCTTTGTTAGGCCCGGGCCTTTTCAGCCCATGTGCTATACCAAAAGTATAGTTTCAAGCTTAACTGTTAACGGAGAGCTGCGTTTCTTTGTTTTTGTCTTTGCTTTAAGGAAGTTTGCAACTTTTTTGTTTTTTTTTTTGTGTTTTTTGCAAATCAACGAAACGTAACGCCAATGCGCTTCCTACAACAAAGTCACCTTGTACTTTTAGTTGTTGCTTCTTAATATTCTCTTGAGCTAGTCGTGTGTATTTTGTTACATTTGTTGTAGTTGTTGTTGTCATAAACTTAACCAGATCCTATAGATATTCACTTTAGTATTCTCGCATTTGCAATTGGCGTGTCCCCCCATTTTGTTTTGGCATGTTTAACGATTGACTCCATTTGGCGCTTTGGTTTCCTTTCCGCATTTCATTTAATTTTTTCTTAATTTTTTCCCTCCATGCCTCGCCTTTTTTTTGCGGGCATCTTCGTTTCAATTGTAATAATTTACTGTTTAATATTTGCACGTTATTTCCTTTTACGGCCGCTGCTTTGATCTTTTTTCGCTTCACATCTTCAACCAGCTGCTCCATGATTTTTCGCTCGAAAGTTCGACACAGCCAGTCATTCGAGTACGAGTACAAACGTTCCGAGTTCGCGTGCGCATATCCGCTTGATTAGCAAATAAATGCGGAATGAATTTGAGGGAGTGACCGGAGGTACATATTTATAGATGTATGTACATATGTAAGCATATAAACGCGGAAAGGCTTGGGATGTTTGTATTGCTTCGTGTTTGCATGGCATGAAGTTACATTTTCCGTTTTACTTCCGCCGCGCGTATTTGTCTGATTTTAGCTATTTCAATATTTTCCAAATATGTATCTTCCCCGAACTCTTCTCCAATTTGTGGGGTGCATCTTGATTTTACTCTACAATAAGAGAGATCTATAGTTTTTGACACCTAGATGGCCTCTTTCATAACAGAAATGCACACGATGGCTTGTCACAGCCTGTCTAAAGGAGGTCACTATTAGAAATAAAGTTGTTCTATCACTTGATGTTCCATATTGTTTAAGCGATTTCCACCTAAGCTGTTCAAGAAGCACTGGAAAATAGGTGGAGAGGCAGATCTGTATGTGTCTGCAGCGACATCAAAGCTATCCTCATGACCTTAGACAACCAAATGGGTTACTTCAATCCACATACGAGCTTGGGACGCTGAGAAAGAGGTGAAGATTAGGATAGGCACCAAGGGCTACACCAGGGCCTTTGGCCATATCGAAATGGCGGCGGATGAGCTCCTTGTGAGTCAACGATAGCATTTCAAGCCCTAGAAGAGGGTTATTTGCAAAACAAGACTATCTGGAGTCTATAAGGAGAACAAGTTCTACCACCAAAATAGAGGTAAATAGGCTGGCGTTCTGGTTTCCTCACATTTTTTGCGCGAACGAAACATTTTGATGCCCTATGTTCCACGAGGTATTGAGAACCGGAAAATATAGAAAAGCAATTCACAATTTTGTAAGCTCTCTGGTAGCAGATGAAAAGCTTCAGTTGCGAGTAGCACTTGCAGCGCAATTGCATTTTGGATGGTGTAGTAGATTAAATTTCTTTTTGTCCAGCATAGACTTTGAGATATCAATTTTATGCGAAAAATGAGAAGAAGACCAGGCCTGTTACTATCCTGTGATTTGTTTTGGGCCGTGTATTTATAATTTGGCCAACCGAAACACGAGAAATACACTGTGATTCTGACTAACTGCGGACATTTGTTAATCTTCCGCAGTTGATTCCAGAGCAACCCATTGCGTTTGACAGAATTATGCGTGCAATCACAGAACAAAGCGGTGGACTGTTTTTCATAGATGCGCCCGGTGGTACAGGCAAGACGTTTCTTCTTTCATTAATTTTGGCAACCATACGATCACAAAATAATATTGCATTGGCTATTGCATCATCTGGAATTGCGGCAACTCTTTTGGATGGTGGCCGAACAGTGCATTCAGCATTGAAACTGCCGTTGAATTTGCAAAACACTGAGGCCCCAACATGCAACATCAGCAAAAACTCTGGAATGGGAAAAGTATTCCAAACGTGTCAAATTATCATATGGGATGAATGTGCAATGTTTCACAAGAAAGCATTGGAAGCGCTTGATCGTACACTGCGAGATCTGAGAGGAAACAGACCGATCTTCGGTGGCGGACTCATTTTATTTTCGACAAACACTGCCCATTATACCACGTTCAATACCCGCTGATGAACTTAATGCGTGTCTTAAATCATCAGTTTTATGGCGTCATTTACAGAAATTGACTTTGCAAACTAACATGCGTGTACAACTACAACGGGATGCATGGGCTGGAAATTTTGCAAAACAATTACTGGATATTGGAAATGGGCGTATGGAAATTAATGAACCTACACAATATATCACCTGCCAGCAAACTTCTGTAAGATCACAGAAAGCATCGACAAATTGGTGTAAAAAGTTTTCCCAAACATTCCACAAAACTATAAAAACCATCAGTGGCTCAGTACGCGTGCTATATTAGCAGTCAAAAACATCGATGTCAACACCATCAACTTCACCATTTAGCATGGAATACTCAGTGAAACGACAACACATAACTCCATCGATACTGTGGAGAATCAAGACGAGGTTGTCAACTATCCAACTGAATTCTTGAATTCGCTTGATTTGCCAGGCATGTCGCCGCACGTTCTTACATTGAAAATTGGCGTACCCATCATTCTTCTTCGAAACATAATTCCACCACGACTTTGCAACGGAACCAGACTCTCAGTCAAGAAAATGGTGAACAGTGTTTTCGAGGCAACAATTTTGACTGGAAAATTCAAAGGTGAAGACGTTCTGTTGCCACGTATCCCAATGATCCCGACAGATATGCCATTCGAATTCAAACGGTCACAGTTCCCGGTGCGACCGCTTTCGCAATGACTATTAACAAAGCACAAGCACAATCGTTACAAGTGTAGAGACTAAATTTGGAAAATCCGTGCTTCTCACATGGACAGCTCTATGTGGCTAGCTCACGTATCGGAAAACCTTCTGATTCATTCCTCTGTGCACCAGCTGGAAAAACAAGAAATATTGTGTATCCCACAGCACTTGAATAAACATCGACTTGAAACTAAACTTTGTAAAGTCACAATTTTTTCGAAATAAACCAAATCAATAAAATGGTTTAGAATCAATTGAATATTTGTGTACTGATTTTTCTTTAGTATAAAATAAAATACACTTACACCACTTTGAAAGAAAACGGCGCATAAATGTCCTATCAAAGCCAACGCGAAAATCTTAAAACGACAAAAGTTTCTGCAAGTGACATTAAACTGTATTCCGTCTAGCCGAGCCGTGCAGTCAATTCCGCCATGAATGAGATCTTTATTAAAACTAAATTTCCGCACGTGCGCCCGCGTGATGCTCCACGCAATGACTCTTATTGTCTCTCAGTTTGTTTGGTTCCATAAATTAGCAGCAGACAGCCAAAATTAGATTTTAATAAAATATGCGTGGGTGCATGAAGTTCGATCAGCAACAAATTCAGCACTTTCTTACGTGTTGTTGCTACAATTATTGCCACATACTAAAACTCTTTAATCGTTTTAACTACATAAAGTTTTACCAAGTCGCCAAGGGATTTCCCTTGCGCCTGTAAACGATGCAATCAATGCCAGTTTGGCTTGACACAACCCACCTACTTATTCAATGTGCTTTTGTTGTTGGTTGCTTGCGCTGCAATCAAAATCATTGCAATAAAAATTAAATGCTCCTAAAATCTGCAAAACACTGCCAACACCTCGAGACGAGCATTCTGACAATAATTTATAAATCAATGCAATGATTGTGGAGTGGCCGTGCCACAAGAATCGCAGAGCTGGCAGTAGACAAAAGATAGCCAGCCTTTTACCAACTGCACAACCAAACATAGCAGACCTTTACACCGCTTAAATTCTTGTATACGAGTACTACCTGCTCTATACTCTACGCGCATAACTATCTCTAAGTGTCTGCTCATATCCTATCTACTGTAATTTTTTCGATAAATTCCGGAAAAATTTGAAACCGGAATAAAAGCAACAGCAATAACACCACACCTTGCAGCACAGCTCTGTTAGTATATATTTTGTGGATGTGCAGCGCGTACAGCAATGCGATATGTGGAGCATTTGGTAGCATTTTTGGTGCAAGGTTGGAAATGTGCGGAGGCAGAATAGGGTCTTTGTGTTGAGTTGGTTGCAACGTCGTTAAAATTCGAGCGTTCATTGCGAACAAACTGTGGAGGATCATTAAAAATAAACTGTCTTGCGTGTTGATAATAAGCGTGCAACAACCCAGTCAAGCCAAGTAAAGACAGCCGCTCAAGCGGACAGACCGCAATGAAGACAAGGCAATGTGAAGAAGATGAGCTGTGTGCTGAATGCCGGGTGTCCAAAGTCAGACCTCCAACTCATACATTTGCAGCTGTGGACCCTTTCGACGTGCAGCTTTTATGCATTTTTTATCTGTCCAGCAGCGAGCAACAAAAGTACTATAACACTTGATATGGCGAGGCAAGCGCAAACCCACTCACACATACATACATACATACGAGTATGTTTGGCAGCAGTGGACATTCATTCAGAATTCATTAGATTTCATTCATGAAAATGTTTTTATTATGCGAACGTTTTTGACTGAAATTTACGCTGCTATTCCGCAATCTGCATGCGTGCGGGTGTGTATGCATTTGTGCTTAATGGCCTCCACTAACTGCGAATTATGAAAGTGATTAGATAGTGGCCGTCCAATTGAGTGTCCGTTTCGTTCGATGCGATGGAGTCATCTGGAGGTGTTGAGTGCAGTTTCGACACAGCGCCAAATTACCATTATTATAGATTTTGCATGTTATCCCCTTCTCTCTTCTCTCTTCTCCCTGTTACCGGAATGCGCCATCATTATTGCCACCCGCTCCACGCACCATAGAGTTCTTTCACTTGACTTTTTTCAATCTCAAATTGAGTTTCGAACATAAACGTAAATAACGCATTATGTTCGTATGCAGTTAAGCACATACATACACCTTATACGCGTGTACGTGTGTGTGTGCATTTGGAGTTGAAGTGAGGAGTACTCATGGCAAAGTCGAGTTAATTTTACTGCATTGTGCGTTGTGTTGTGAGGTAGCAATGCGCCTCCAGGCAATTTCGTCGCTCAATTTCTTGTGCTGGCCATGTCCGGTGGCGCGTTTGCATATGCAGATTATGTGGCACGGCTTGTGGGGCGTTTGCATTGACTGGAATTGCATGCAGATTTGCTACTAGATGATTATGGTTATTGTACTTAATGTTTGTTTAGTGCAACGTTTACTTATCGTGTTGCAAATTTGCGATTCTTCGAAGCATAATTTTTGTATGTGACACACGGAAATTATTAAAATACAGCAGTGGCATGTAACATGACATGTAGAGGTTATCGAGAGGTTCTAATAGAAGTATTTAAAGGGGTTTTAAAAATACTCTGTCAGGACGGCCAGGCTAATAACAGACGTCACTGCATGGTACAGCAGGAACTTCAGTGAAGACACAGCTGAAATGGTTTTCAGGGCACAAGCACAGACCTTGTAATGAGGAAGATGGAACGCCAGTCTGAAGGAATGCGAAAGCGCTGCTTAGGTGGACGAGGGTTCTAAACGAAGGGGAGTTTTTTAGTTTTCCATAACATTGCTGCAACGGTAGCGTTGTGGAAGCATTAGGCATTTTAAACCTCCTCCACTGCAGAAAAAAGAAAGAAAATTGTACCCTATTGCCTGTATGGTTTTAACGCTGCGAGAATGGAGATTAGAAAAGTTGTCATAAAATTACGATGAGCTACTGTGATTATGCCTTGAAAAGTGGACGAATGTGTTTAGGTGACGCTGGGGTCCACAAACTCATATTTATTGTCCGATTTGATACATATTCCGAATATCTATTCCGGCCGCCGTAGCCGAATGGATTGGTGCTTGACTACCATTCGGGAGTGCGTAAATTCAAATATCTGCGCATGAAACAGCAAAATGATAGAAAACGTTGATTCTATCAGCAGTTGCACCTCGGCAGACAATGGCAAACCTCCGAATGTAGTCTGCCATGAAAAAGCCCCTCATAAAGCCATTTGCCGTTCGGAGTTGGCTTAAAACAGTAAAACGTCTAAACTTCCAAGAAACCAAAACATTCTGCAGATTAAAGTCAAACGTGGTCATGATATGTGTTTCGAGAAGGTAAGGGTTAAACCTAAGGCGTTTGAATAAGGCGGCATTTGCAAGTAACCACTTTATAAAATTACTTTTGGCACAAAAATGATATTCAGCACTGTTTAAGCATTTAAATGAACATCAAATATTAAATGTTCAACTTAAAGGCGCAGCAATATACCGCCTTGATCAAAGAGTTCCCGGAACAACCGACAGGTGATGCTCTAAGCCAACTGATTTTTCTTTTGTTTTTGTTAGGTTACGACATCTGTGATTAAGATTCTTACCAAAATTGTATCACAATACCGTCTTGAATAAATCTAACTCTACACGATTCGATTTTTTACAGTTTTAAAAATGGATTTGAATTTGCAAAAACAAGTTTGTATTAAATTTTGCGTTAAGAATATATTCAATGGTGCGAACCTAAAAACCTTAGAAATGTTCGGAAACTGTTTCGGTAATGATATTTTAAAGAAAACAGCCGTTTGCAAGTGGCATGAACGCTTCAGAGGAGATCGGAGTCCATTGAGGATGACGAATGTAGGGGCATAAAGTCGAAATCAAAAACTGATGAAAACATGAATGAAGTAAAGAAAAAGTTCATTACTGACCGCAAATTAACCATCAGAGAGCTGACAAAAGACTTGAACATTGCTTATGAATCCGTTCAGGACACAGTAGTTATGATTTGGCGGCGCATGTTGCTGCAAAATTGATCCCAAAGAACTTGAATTTCATGCAAGGGTACGATTTCCAAGGCCGAATCCAACCAAACATTCATCAAATGACGAAACGAGGGAGGGGAGAGCGACAAATGATCTTATACCAAAAAAAAAAAAACACGCCGTTTTCAGTCAAAAAAGAAAGCAATGCTCACAGTATTGTAGACCACGAATTTTTGCCAGAAGGTCTGACAGTTAATAAAGACTATTATGTGGGCGTTATGAGACGTTTGCGTTTCGTCAAAAAAGGAACAGTAGGCGGAAACACAACTCGTGGATTTTGCAACATGATAACGAACAGTGCCTTCATTATCCCTGAATTTTTGACCAAGAATGAAACGAATACTATCTAACTTGATCGAGTCAAAAAACCACTACGGGGAACTACTTCGGCGTTTTAACAGCCGAAAGGAAGTACTGGAAAATCGAAGGCGGCTCTGATGGAAATATCGCATGATCGAAAATAGAGTTTCAGAAATGTTTTAAGAGCTGGATCAAACGCTGAACTTTGAAGGCGGTAATATCACTATTGAGGAATACCAAACTTCTGTGTTGAATTTTCTGAATATATTCCGAGAACTTTTTGTTCAAGGTGGTATTAAACAAGAAGGGGGTTTCATAGACCTTCAGAAAAGGCCAAGCAAACGAAGTAGATTCATTTCAGCTGTTTAAGAAAGCAAAGAAATTCTGTGTATTATGCGAGATAAACTTAATTTCGTAGGCGAAAAAAGTTTTCCAATAAATTGGTTTCAGTACCTGGAATAAAAGCGTCTCGGAAGATATGTAGGAAACAATCTCGCCAGAAATAATGTGCTTAAATAGGTACGTCCGGTCAGTGAAATGATTTGGCTGAATGAACAAAAAGTGCTCATGCTGGCGGCTATTAAGTAAATACTTTTAGAAATCCTTGGAAGTGCCCCTCAGAAAAAGAGTAAGGGCCAATCGATCTGTCTGGTGTAAACATCATATTGGTTGGTTGGTTGAAGTGGTGATCCATCCAGATCAACATCTCGTTTAATGGTTATTTATAGCATTACTATATCCAGTCTGTGCAGTGCAAGAGCCTTATTAGGTTGTTGACATCTAAGCCAGTCGGTTGATCGAGACTCTCGTTTTTAATAAATATTTTTCTCTAACTCTTGTTCGATCTTCATCATCACCATCGTTTCCTTTATCACCCATTGGAGCATAGGGCCTCATAAGTCCGGATCGCGGAATTAGGATATCTCGCAAATGCCGAGCAGGCAACAGGCCGAGTCAAAGGTTACGAATAGTGAAAGGCTTTTAGATATGAAAGTTAGCTGCGAATAACCAATAAGCAGCCCCGGACAGCGTTCAGCGGCTGGGAGGACAATGCCCCAAAGTGAAGTTTTTGGATTGCATCGAACTCCTTATAAATCCTGAGAGTGGATGATTTTTTTCGCGTCGTGGCGTGCGTTTTGGCGTCATTCAATAAATAATGGGGCTATTAATCTATGCTTTGATGCATAGCTAGGCTGTACATGAGTGGGTAGGTTCATGCCGCAGGCACGGTAACGGAGGAGCTTCTAGTGAGCCACCGATAGCGTTCACAGACTTTCAGGAAGTTTATTACCAAATGTTTAGTCATTAAGAGGCGGGAGTTCTTACTGAGCCCCCGCTTTCTGATATCTCGGTAAATCTATCAATTTGGATAAGAGTTAATTAGAACAAGCATCAAAAGGTCAAGATTGGAAAGTCTCCTAGGAGTAATCGTCTGTAGAGAAATCACTCTGCTTCTGCAGCCTGGTGCCTGAAGTGCGAAATTCGTGTAATAGTTCTTCTACGATGGAGTCAATTTAAGAATTGTTATTAAAATTTTGTGTGACTGCCTAGCCTTTATCAGTTGTGGCCCCCTGGCCAGTTCAGTTCATCACTAGACCTCTGACTTTGCTACTCTATCTGATCTTTGCTCATTCATCTGACGTCTCCTGGACCTATTAGTTTTCACCAACAAAATGTTTTTCAGAGAATTATTGATCTGCCCTCGATTTGAGCTTTTAGTTTTCGTTTATTCCTCACCTTATCTTACAAATAGTCATTTTATTTATTACATTACATTGCATGCTAAATACCGTTAACACCCTACTGGTATTTAACATTCGTTACAGGAGTAGTCAGTAAATATTCTGTGATCAGCAGCTCCGTTGTTTACGAACCGAGCGAGTGTGAATTCATAATCTACAGCAGCAATCCATAAAGAAATTTGATATACCTACTACTTAAATGCGTGAAAAACATACAGTTAAATTACAATAACAAATAAACAACAGGCTATCAGATGCATGAAACAAAGGGATGCTGGACGGACAGTGCAAGTGACTAAAGAACGGCAACACTTGTCATTGGACAATTTGCATATTTTGCCACATTTTCCATATTCGACAATAATTTGCAATCAGTTGGTAACGATCACGCATCGAGAACATTTACTGAGTCTTATAGTTAGTTGAAGAGGTTAAGGACAGGGATGTGGAAGTTGCATGAATCTAAAGCTTGGTGCTTAACGCAATAAAACTGTGCTTTGGCAAGCTTTGCCTTGTGATTTACTTTTTGCTATACAGAGACTGAGGCGACATAGTAACTGTGGAAGTGAACCTTCGTACCATCTGCTGCTATTCATTTGCATGGCTGGCGCTCTTGACGGCTAACGCCGCCGTTTAATGGCTCCGACCAGTCAAAGCGGCGGCAGCAGCGTACCAAATGGCGTACGAAATTTGTCATCAACTATCAGCTGCCATTTAGCCATTCCTTGCCATCTCCACTTTAGATGTCTCTACTTTGCAGCAGCTCTTCACCATCTGATAAAAAGGCACTGGATGTTTGGGATCGTTGGTGTGTCGCCCGTAAAAGCCAGCAAGCACAAAACAAATAAATAAATAAACAATGTTCCGAGGTAGTTTTCTTCTAAAAATGGTTCAAAATAAAATACTTAACATCGAATTCATTTCTTGCTGCCGCCAGTGACATGTCCACGGTTTTCGTGTCAGACGTTCGCCTCCTTACTTTCTCGATTTTTTACTAAACAAACTACATATTTTTTATAGACTCATGGCTCTACTAGCTTGCGTCCGATTTTTTTTATTGCCAGCAAGTTTGACGTTTTTTTTCCTCTGCTTTTAAGATACCTTCTTGCTTGCAACCAAATTTGTACGCCGCTTGCTTTGTTGCCTAATTCCCTTTTCTTCTGGTATGTTTTCGGAGCACTTTTGTTTTTATACTCGTACCTGCTGTTTGGTTCTTTTTCCTCGTTTGTATGTAGAGGCCTTCAAAATGCTGGCTAATAAAATGTGACAGCCACAGCTAATGAATCGGCGAAGTGACAGTGCGGCGTGAAGCAGGGCGAACCGTGGTGTATTGGAGCAGTCGCTCGGAAGGCATCGATATTTGAATTTCGCTTTTTTGTTTATAATTTTCCTTCTTCTTTCGCTTTTGTTTTGCTTGGCGTAATTTAAAATTGTTTCTTTGTTTTACTTTGTGTGTGTTTCACTTCGCCTGCGCTCATTGCGATTCGTTGCGGTTATCGAGTGCGGGCAGCCGCGACATACCTGCGCGCATGCGCCCCCAGCCACTTCAACGGTCATATTTGTTATTTGCATGTGCGCTTGTATGTGTATCTGATTGTTCCCCAAACGTTTTCTGGCGCTGCCTTGCTTTGTTTTGTTGCTTTGCTCATTCCATATTAGCGTTCTTTATTTCATTGCTTTATTGACTGTTGCTCTGCACTCCGCGCACATTGCTAAAGCGAAGAGTGTTTCTTAGACAGACGCCGTTCTTCGCTTCGGGCGTCGTTGTTATGACTGCGCCTCCTTCACTCAACCAACTCACGATCGTACACGACAATCCAAGTAGATTGAGGGTGTTTAGCCAAGTGTCTGCGTCGCCATGCTGCTCCCATGATCACTGTTGGCTGCGCGCTGCCGTATCTGAAATCTGACTGCGATAAATTGAAAATTAATGAAGTGAAAATAGATGGAACGGATCGCAAATTGCGCCGAGCCAATAAAATATTTTGACATTTGGAGTTATCGTCTTAATCTGCTTGGCTGACTTTAGTTGACCGCGCGGCGGTAGTGGCGTGGCATGATGAGTATGGTATGCCGCATTTTACCTGTGCCTTGCGGCGCATGCGTTTCGCAGCTATTCGTGAAGCGTGAATTTGCCTTTGGCAATTTGTTGGCCACTTGCCACAACAGTTATTTCTGCTGGGCTATTGTTTAGATAGGTGTCAGATTTCAGCAAACAAATCACCTGTTTGCAACATTTTTGCCAAACGTTCATATATTTTTATTACTCTTTGCCTCATTTACTTTTGCCTAACAAAACCAATAATTTAATTTTATTATCTTTTTCCTACTTTCAGCTACTCAACGGCGTTGCTCAGCCTTCCTCCGTTGCTGCAGCTGCCGCAGCCGTCGCCATCTCCGGCGGCATGACAGCGAATAGTATTGGCATTATTGGCGGCAATTCGCCCTCGCCACTATCTGGCGGTAACGATGCGTCGCTCAGCCCATCTGGCGGCTCGACGGCGACTACAACGGGTGGTGGCACAGCCGCGGGTCCGCTCAGTCCAGGTGCAATTTCGCAAACGTCCAACAATGCAAACAACAATAACATTCCCAACTCCGCCGGCTTAAGTATACTGCATAGCACCACCGCAAACGCAATCGGCTTGAGTCTCAGCCTAAATGCAGATGTCAGCGGCATAGGCGGCAGTGGAAGCGAGGGTGATGTTGGCATGGGTATTGATGCTGCCGGCGCCGCTGCTGCCACCACCGCTGTCATGGACGGCACTACGCCCTGCTGTGAAAATGGTCGTCCCATCATGACAGATCCCGTTTCCGGACAGACAGTATGCTCGTGCCAATACGATTCGGCGCGCTTGGCACTCTCTAGCTACTCACGCATGCCCGGCGCTGGCGCGGCGGCTGGCGTTGGTGTTTATGGCACGCCCTATCCATCAACCGAACAAAATCCCTATCCCAGCATTGGCGTGGACAGTTCGGCGTTCTATTCACCGTTGGTAAGTATGTAGCCGCTAGTACTTTATTGCTACAGTTTATAGTATTTAGAGCGCGTATGTGTGTGTATGAAAGTTTTTATCTGCATGCGTGAATGATATTCAAATCGCTGGCGTTTAATTGGATTATCGTTTGTTTGCTTTTGTGGTTTGTGGCACGCCGCATGGACGGCAAAAGCTCGATCCGCTCGTTATGCAAATCGACATCGGCCAGCAGTTAGTGCGCGTGCGCTTGTGTTGTTTAAGTTGCAGCTTTGGCTGTATTGACGAGATAATTGGATTGAGTGCGATGGCATTGAAGAGTGGATTATAAAAGTTAGCGGATTTTAAGAAATGTTCGCCCCAAATTCACTTATTGTTTGCCAAAACATTTATCACATTTATAGAGAAATACCTTATTTCAGATCGTATCACTGAAAATAATATCACAAGCTTTTTCACATTAATAAAATTATATTTCGCCTACCCAAATTCTATACGGGCGGCCTGATATTACGTATTCTATATACGTAGTGCAACTTTCCCCTCAAGCAAAAAACCCTTTACATGGTGAACGAAATTCAGAAGGTGTGTCCAACAGCAGACCGTTAACCGGCTCTCCACCAATTTAAAAGAAGGAGCTAATTGGCTGACGTCACCGGGGCCACGACAGTGGTTTGTTTATGAAAAAACTGAGATTGTATTGGCGATAAAAAAAAAATTAATACTATCTGAACAACCACTGATTGGACAAGTGTGTGGATATACTCGTACGTGTGTGGGATAATTCTGCAGCCAAGTACTCGGTGACGTGACAGCCAAAGTTACTCGCTCGATTCCGTTTTCCACCATAGGTGAAAGCCAAACTTAATAAACTATTTTCCTAGAGAAATTAGATAACAGCACGGAGGGAAAAATGCAGAAATTGGTGAGACCCGCGAATTGTTCTCAGTGAATTTGACAGAATCAGCTGTTTTCTGACGTAATAATTGAGTATTTGTTTTCTTGTTATTATTTTATTGTTTTTAATGTTCATTGTGACTATTGAGCGAATTTATCGTAGTACGCCTTTCTACTACTTGTTTGTCACAGCCAGTAATACTCTTATTTGATTTCTGAAGGCGATTTCATTTCTAAAAAAAGTTTTTGTAACAAATAAACAAAATTCTAATAAAAAAAATTCTTTTATAACTTCTTTTCCATAATTTTTGAAGACGATTTCACTTCTAAACAAACGTGTTTGTAACAAACAAAAACAAATAAATGAATTAAAACAAAATTTGTATAAAAGATATTTTTTGAAATTAAAAATTATGAGGTTAGAAAATTTTGATAAAAGATTATACCATTTTATTAAATAATTTTTTTTTGGTAATAGAAATTCTGACATAAAAAAATTCAATAAAATATTTTTATTTAATTTCTGAAGGCGGTTTCATTTCTAAAAAAAGTTTTTGTAACAAGCAAAAAAAAAAATTTAATAAAAAAACATTCTTTTATACAAATTCAGAATTTAAAATTTTCAGCAAATAATTTGTTTGCTATTCATAATTTCTGAAGACGATTTTACATGTCACCAGAAAATGTGTTTGCAACAAACAAAAACAAATAAATTAATTAAGACAAAAATTATAAAATTTTATAAAAGATTTTTTTTGGAAATGGGAATTATGCTATTAGAAAATTTTTATAAACGATTTTTTTTTTTTATTTCTGAAGACGATTTCATTTCTGAAAAAAGGTTTTTGTATCAAACTAAAAAAAATTATTAAAGAATTTTTTTTTAGAATTTTTTTTTTAATATAAATAAAGTCGTCCTCACAAAGTATAAAAAAAATTATAATTTTTAATTTTTAAATTTAAAAAAAAAAATATAATTTCTAAATTTTAATTAAAAAAAATTATAATTTCTAAATTTTAATTAAAAAAAAATTATAATTTTTAAGTTTTAAATTAAAAAAAATTATAATTTCTAAATTTTAATTAAAAAAAATTATAATTTCTAAATTTTAATTAAAAAAAAATTATAATTTTTAAGTTTTAAATTAAAAAAAAATTATAATTTCCAAATTTTAATTAAAAAAAATAATAATTTTTAAGTTTTAAATTAAAAAAAAATTATAATTTCTAAATTTTAATTAAAAAAAATTATAATTTTTAAGTTTTAAATTAAAAAAATTATATTATAATTTTTAAATTTTAAATTAAAAAAAAACTATAATTTGTAAAGTTTTATAATTTTCGTTTTGTATAATTTCTAAAGACGATTTCATTTCTATTAAAAATTAAAATAATTTTCAATTTAAAAAAAAAAAAAGTAATAAAAGAAATTTTTACGATTTTTAAATTAATATATGAGCCACCGCCCCTTATGTTTTGTTAGAAGGTGCCCAATTTAGTTCACATTGGAGGTGACTATGGCTCTCCCTTAGTCGTTTAAAGACGGGATGATGGATAGTTGAAAACCATTCGTTGTCTTATTTTGTGTTTCACAAAAACACAATCATTAGCATATTCCTGAAGCCAGTATTAGTAGTGGAATGGAGATAACAAAATCAAATAGCTTGAGATGCTAACCGATAGGAAAAACTCCCGAAATTTTTACCACTTCGACTTGAAGTTGCAAGGGTGGAGCGATTTCCTGCAATACAATCGCTAAGGTGCAATTTTCAATAAGAGCGTATGGCGTATGCTGACTGTATTGATATTTTGGGTTTCAAGTTTCGTCTTTTCTTAAATGCTTCTAAGCGTTTGGGCATTGAAATGAGCAGAAACGAGAGCAAAACGAGATAACACATGGTCTGAAAAGTCCCTGGCCTAACAGAGAAAACATTTTTTTTTCTGTTCAAAATTAGTTTTGTTCATGAACTTAATTTCCACCAAGAACAGTGCAATCATTCCAGCGTTACCCTAAGATTTCAGTACCACTTTTATAGAACGATTTATCAGTTGTCTCAGAATAGACCTCAGTTTCAGTGGTGAAGAGGTTCATTCGGGCGAGATTTCTTATCGGCGAGTATTTTTTCTAGATCAGCGAACAGCCAGTAGTCACTGAAAGCTAGATCTGGCAAATATGGTGGATGTGGGAGCAATTCGAAGTTCAATTCATGTAGTTTACCATTGCTGTGGTTGAGTTGTGACACGTTGCGTTGCTGTGATGAAACAAAGCAGTGAGCAAACGTGGCACCAACTTTGAATAGAGCTTTCTCGTGGTCAAATGATCATGCAATATAAAGTCGACACGCTCTTTTGATATCTTTGGGATGCCGGCTAACTCACGCAACTTCACTTTTTGATCTTTCAAAACGTTTTTGTGTATTTTGATTTTTTTTATGTTTTCTGGTGTTACCGCCTCATTTGGAGGTCCACTGCCTTGTGCATCATCGCTGCCTCTACGACCAGAATTGAAGTCAGCAAACCATCGTTTTATTATTGTTTCTGATGGAGCGGAGTCCCCATAACACTTTTCAAGCAATAAAACTAGTGCCATCTATTTGTTAGACCCGGGACTTTTCATCCATGTATTAATTGACGCTTACATCCTCTTTGGGTGTTTGGCCGCATTTCTCTTCCAATTTGTGTTGTGGTTCTTGATGATTTCCCACAAATGGAGGGACCTACAGTTTTAAGCCGACTCCGAACGGCAGACATTATTAATGAGGATCCTGCCAAAGGGGCAACCGCGATTGCAAAAAAAAAACTTTTTCTAACATTTTGGTGTTGCGTGCACGTGTGATAAGTTGGATTGGAAATTTAAAATCTATGAGTTTGATTATCAACCCATTGTGCCAAACGGAGTCAAAGGCTTTTTCAACGTCCAAGAGGACTTTTTAATAATGAAATTAGATTTTATGTGTAAAGGATAAAATACAAAGGATGTATACTAGGCCGGGTCGATTTGTGGGGAGGCAAAAAAATCGCCCATTGCTCTATGAAAATCATATTCTAGGGATCAAAATAAGAAACTTTGCCAATGGAACCATACCTCTAAAACGAATTCTGATGTCCCCCAATTTGGGTCGAACTTTTTAGTTTCTTTTCTCATGTTGAGGCCAAAAATGGTGATATTTTGAAATGATTGTATGGGGAACCCCCCAGGGGAGTTCCAGGGGGTGTGCCACTGGCATGGGTGGATCGGCCGTCCAAAGTTAGTGAGGGTCGGTCATACATTTGGACTCGATTGGAGCACTCTAAATGGGTCAAAGTGGGATTTTTCGTTCGTCCCGAATTGGGGGACATTAGAATTCGTTTTAGAGGTATGGTTCCTTGGGCAAAGTTTCTTATTTTGATCCCTAGAATACGATGTTCACAGAGCAATGGGCGATTTTTAAATCGACCCGCCCTAACTCGTATGCTGCACACACTTAACAGAATCTGGAACATAATATGGAATATTCAGTTCCTGCCCATAAGTTTCAATTTTTTTAAATTTCAGTTCCAAGAAAATTTAAAATATTGTCAGAAAGGAATTTAATTAGAGGTGCTTGTTGCAGAATTTAATATTTCATAAATGCAAAAATATCCCAGGTACTTGCAAATATATCCACTTACACATACATACACACATATGCACATGTGGCTGTGAAGGAGTATACAAAAATGTATTTTAGTCACTTCCGTTCTGACCTGACATTCGCTTGCTGATTTTTGTACAATATAAATATATATGTGAGCACACACATAACACACACACACACACTCTTTTACATACATAAGTAAATTTAGTTGACATTACAAATGTTCCTGTTAGTACTCGTATTTATGTTGTTTTCATTGTTGTCGCTGCTTTTGCATTGCTTGTTGCTCGTGTTTTACACTTGCATTTATGTTAACTAAACTAAAACATGACAACAACAGGAATTGCAATGTATTATTTTGGCGGCGAGACACCTTTATTTTGAGTAAACATATATACTTACAAATATTATTTCTGTGTATTATCTCCGCTGTGCCGCCATTCTCTTTCGAACTATTTGGACTAAGTTTAATTTTGTTTCTTTTTTTGTTGTTGTTGTTGTTGACCACAATATAAATAAATGCATTCATTCATTGAGTAGTGTTGCCGCCATCATAGCGCGGGATCGCTCTGACGTCTGCTTGTTTGTCTGCCTGCCTGTTTGTGGTTGCCTCTCATGTCAGCACTGCCATTGTCAGTTAACTTTTGCTTTGGATTTTTTGATTTTTTGTTTATACAATTTAAGCTTTTGTTGCTTCTATTCTTTATAGAAATTACTATTGTTGTATAGTTTTCAAATTGTTATTATTCAATTGCGATTCTCTTTTATTCTTAGTATTGATTTTTAGTTGCATTGCTGGTTGTGTTGCCTCACTCATGGATTGAGTTGAGTTTACTGATTGCTTTTGAGAAATTAATCGAAAAAGTGTATGAAATAGGAAAATCAAAGAAACAAGTGGAAATGCATTGACTAGTAGTATTTTAGTAAAAAAAAACGCGCTTTCTGCTAAAGCTGATTTAATTAAAATTTAATTAGAGTATATTTTAAGTTTTGAAACTTTTCCTAATCTATGCATTTCACATTGCTTGTTCTTGTAGAGTAATCCCTATACGCTGAAAGAAGGCAATGCGGGCTCTGATATGTCTGCTTGGACATCGGCAAGTCTGCAGCCCACCACTGGTTACTATTCTTACGATCCGATTGCTGCATATGGGTAAGTACTTCAACATAGACATTCATTTCCCACAGTTACAGTGATTTATTGATAAAAGAAATAAATCTCGAGCACTCGAAACTGAAAGCGATGAGTTAAGACGTGTTGACAATATGTTGCTTGATATGAGTTTGAGCAGCTTATCAGTGAATATATGACGCTTTTTGTTTCATCTCATGATCTCAATGGCCTGGCGTGCCAACTAGCCGCTGGCGTAAGTAGCGCATGCAATGTACGTGATTTATTACTTTCTCCAAAATCGAAAGTTTTTCTTTTCTTTTATGGTTAACATTTTAAATTGATTCCGTTCAATGCAAGATTTGAAACTTTAGCCCCACAAAATGAACTTCACAGATTGCCGCAAAGATTTTTAGTTTAAAGACTTCTTCTACTTGCCTTTAAAGTCATTTTAGCTACTGCGTGAGAATTTCTCAAATATTAATGCAAGTAACGGACAAAATAAGTAAAAACATTCCTGCAGGGAAAATACGAAGTGTGAACTAGACTACTACCAGTTCACTTTTCAGCTCAACCAGTTCGTGCTCTTACTTTTTTCCATATTAGTAAGCAGTATTTTCGACACTTTGCACTCGATCGGTGAGTCTCGCTCACCATTTTGTTTGCTGTGGAAATTCGATGTGATGTGCCACTACCAAACAAAGGAAAATTACAAAGGCTAAAGTTTAAGAAATCCTCTTCGTAAAGATTTAAAAATACATTAAATATTAAAATTTAAAAGTTTTATGTGTTAAGAAATTCACTAAAACCGGTACGAAACGCTTCGAGTTGCTGGTTAGTTTGCGCAGAAACGGCCACGAGTGCAAACGGTTAATAATTTTCCTGTCATGCATCACCAAAATACCAGTTAAAATATGAGTTTTTAATAGCCAAGGAAGTTCTAGTACAAATTGTTTCTAAAATAAACAGTTTCAGACTAATTAAAGTATTGGGTTGGGGAATAAATTAGTAGAGTTTTTCCTGAAGATTTTTATTTAAACAGAAAACAACAATTACATATATCAAAAAGTTAATCAATTAAATATTCGCCTTTGCTGTTTACAACCTCTTCCCTCACCTCGACCAATTTGTTGATGCCGTTCCTTCAAAAATCGGCTAGCCTGGTGTCAAAGAAGTTGTTGAGCCAGTTTTTAAGGACCTCTTTGTTATCGAAAGTAATGCCCTTCATATGGTTTGACAGGGAGCGAAAAAGATGGTTATCAGTCGGTGCAAGGTTCGGAGAATGCGCTGGATGCTGAAGGACCTCCCATTCGAGCACTTGGAGTGCAGCTTTGCTGACTTGTGCAAAATGGGACGTGGCATTGTCGTGAAGAAGTATGGTTTGACTATGTCAATCAGGTCTTTTCAGTCGAATAGTCTAATTCCCGCGGTGTAGCTGGGCAATGCAGAGATCCTTGTTGACCGTGGCCTTCTTTTCGAGCATTTCTCAGTGCACCATACCCTCCCAATCCCACCAAACACATATCAAGATATTCTTTGAATGAAGATCCGGCTTGACTCTCGGCTTTGGCATATCTCCTTGAGCTACCCACTCCTTTCTTTGCTTCATATTGATGTATAGGTACCATTTCCCATCTCCCGGTACAAAAGCGCTGTTTATGATCACGTGTTGCTCGATGGCGGGCGAGATGCTGCGGTGCTATTGGAAGGCGACTTTCTTTGTTTTTTTCATTGAATTCGCGAGGTACCTAGGCTTTCAATTTTACGGCAAATCCCATTGAATTAAGGCGATTGAGAATCGTTTTATGATAGCAGTTCATTTTTAATCACGACTGGTTTGGCGACCGTTCTCCTTCAAAAGTGATTTGAGACGTTGTTCTTCGAATTCTGAAGGGCTCCACCTCCACATTAAAATAAACTCATTTAAGGCAGTGGCTAGTACGCTCAATCTGGCGTTTAATCTAAAAAAAATGTAGCATCATGCACATAACTCATAGCCCCAATGTTATGGCGTTTTTAATTTTCTTCGCCTTCATAGATGAGTCTTAAACTTTTTTTATGAAAAAGTCAACAAATTTGCAGACAATCATTGATCATTTTACTACCGGTATTATTCGGGTCAATGACGAACTAGTGTGATTTCTTCTATTAACTTCCTGCATCTGAACCATTTCTATGTTTCCTGTGCTTCCACACGAGCTTGGGTTTTCCCTGCAGGGATACAACTCAGCCCAACACTCCGCCAGAGATTTTCTATTTGCCCGCCAGCCGCAATCGTCGAGTTCGTCCACACATCCACATAGTCTGCGGTTGCAGGCAGCAAACAACAAAAACATGGCAGCATGAAAAAACAACAATTTTAACAACATACTATAAACCCAGCTAAATCCCTACTGTATACTTATTGTCTGTGGCAGCAGTTCAACAAGTGGAAAACAGCGTAAGTCTATCGCCCACTTCTTTTGCCTTCTCTGATTGGCACGGGCAATATGCTTTCATTTTCCGTACTGGTGACCGTAACTGCCTTTTTTCCTCAATGTTGTTCAATGAGATTTTTCTTTTTGTTTTTATTGTTGTCGAATGCGGCACTTAAAATTATTGAAAGATTTAAATTCGATGTGCGTTCAGGCGTAGTGGAAAAGCTTTTAAATAAGTATCTACGAGATGGCCAGCTGTCATTTTCAAGGTTTTTCGCTATGAATTTCCACGCTGGAAAAGCAACATAACTAAAGCAGAAACGATTGGGAAACTTTTTTGTGTTGTAGTTTCTGTAGAATAAAACTTGGTGGTTTAAAGATTTAAAGGATATGTTTTAGAAATCCCCAAAAATATGTTGCAGATTACATTGGCAATGAAATTTTATTAAGTGAAATTCTAAATGTAAAAAGTGCTAAAACACTTTGATTGGGATTATATACTCGTATATTTGGAAAGCCAATAGGAGTGTAAATTTAGATTTTTACTTAGCAATGGGGGCAGAGTAGCGAACATCTGAAAAGTAAGGCTTTTAAGTCGGATTTTGATTGGATAACAACTTTTCTTAAGTCCACTTCAGAAATTTTAATTATTTTGTCACTCAAATATTTTGCCTTTTTAAGCTATTTCCACAAATGAAAGAAAAAAATATTAAAATAAAATTATGTGTGGTGAATTATTTAGTTATCAGAATATAATGGATTCGGCAATGAATTTTTGGCTTAAGTGGCTTTGGCTGCGGTGTAGTATACGATTTTGTGTGAACTCGTGGAGTTAACTACGAGTATAAGTATAGTTTTGGGTATATTTGACATATGTGCCCATTGACTGATTTGCTGACGAACTAAGGCATAGTCTAGAAAGTCTGAAATTATCAAAGTTATAAATTGGGCTGGAATTTCTGTATATTTGTAGGCCATAGAGTTTGCAATACAATTCAATACAAAAAGTTAATTCAGAAAGTCCATTTGAATTGGAAGTGCACATAATGGCATTGTAATACAGGTAGCCCTCCTTCGACACGGCATCTTATAACACAGTAACACGATAAGAAAATTGTAAAAAACTTTGTAAAGTAATGTACTTCAACAGCCGCGGTGAGGCTTGCCGTCTTAAGGAAACAGTGCTGCCACTGGGACATTTCTGTCGCACATTTCTGCCACATTTCCATCTCAGTGAGTGCTGGAAAATTTATTTCTTTTCATCTTCGTGGCCTGAAAGCAAAAGTGTCTCACGCTGCTGGTCAGCAGTCTCCGTCAAGCAGCGATGTTTTAAAGAATAACTGCTTAACATTAAATTTCAGTCCCAAGCCATGTCCAAAAAAGAAAAAAAAGACCACGTTCAAGAGGGAATTTATTTCTCTAGAAGTAAGGAAACAAATCTTGAATCGTCTTTTAAAGGGAGAAAAAGCATCTCACATTGGAAAAAGTCATAATTTCAATGGAGCAACAGTTCGGAATATCAAGAAAAATGAAAAAGAAAGAAGAAGTGCAGTTGCCGCAGAATCATTGACATCCGCAAAACGTGCAGCTCGCCCCCGGGCGTCAATAGAAAAGGCACTCAGCATTTGGATTGATGATTGCTGTCCAAAAAAAATTCTTTTAGATGGCAATATCATCAAACAAAAAGCACTAAACATTTACAAACCAAATAAAAAACAAGAAGTATTCTTTGTCACTTTGTGGCAAGTAAAGGTTGGTTTGAAAAATTCAAAAAGCGTTTTGCAATTCATAGGAGAATCCAAGGAGAATCGGCATCGGCTGATCATGAAGCCATTAAGAGGCATCCAGAAAAAACTAAAAACATTATAAAAGAGCAAAGATACACAGCCGATCAAGTTTTCAATCCTGACGAAACTGGATTTTGGTGAAGAAAAATGCCCAGTAGAACCTTTATATCGAAAAAGGAAAAAACAAAACCCGAATTTAATGTGCCTAAAGAACGTCTAATGCTCCTTCTGTGCAGTAATGTCTTTTGTTTTTTGTTGAATATACATTTTTATTTAATAAATATTATTTTTATTTTTATATTTTTATTAATAAATATTTAAATAAAAATTAAGTTGTTTATGTAGAATAAAAAAAAGTAATAATAATAAAAAATTTAGTAAGTTTTCGGAACGTATCCCCGTTTTTATACTGGCTCTGGGTCTCGTACAACACGGCATTTTCTAGGAACCTATCTACCGTGTTATAAGAGGGTTACCTGTATATTCAATATAGATTTCCACTAATGAGTACAAAAACCAACATTTTTACTCTATTACATAGATAATAATCTATTGAGCAAAAATGATTGCGTATCGACTTGAAGCATTTACTTAAAATACTCAACAGATATGGCATCAAAGCGCTTAGATAATACCGCCAACAACTCTAATAATTAGTGCTGATTTGGTTAGCTGAAGTAAAACTCCATTCCAGAGCCATTCAAGTCAAACCAATTACTGTACGAAGGTGTCTCAGGCGCAGATAACAAAATTACTTAACTGAATGTAAAATCCCACTAAAAGAGTTTGTTAGCGGCATTGGTGGTGGTGGTGGCGCACAGTGTCGCGAGTAGTAACAAAAATTAAAAATCAAAATTTTTTCAATTTTGTTTATATTATAAAGGTTAACATCTTAAAGTAATAAATAAAAAGGTAACAAACGTTTTTCTTGTGAATTAATTTTTGCACTTATCACAAGATAATTATTTACTTATTTATTGTTTACCAATTACTCGTATAGACTAAATATGAGTTAAAAAATTTAACTTAAGGGGGTATTCTATTGTAGAGGCATGAATTTGAGGTGTTTTTGCGGGTGCTATAAATAAATAACGAAAAATACTTTTACTCTACATTTTTTTACCAGACATTTTTTAATCTTTTAACAATACATAAAAAAAGTCAAAAACCAAAAACTGAAAATGTTATAAGCCGTTGAAGTGATGGGTTCAAAAAAAAAAAATGGCGCGCTAAACTTGTCATGATTGCAAGCTTGCTAATGATCTAAAAAAAAAAACTGGAAAAGGTTATTAATTTAGATCAATGCCACTATCACTTTAACAAAGAAAAAGTATAAAAATGTGATTTTTTTTTGCTAAATTACGGCTCTCCGTAAAAATAGTACATTTTTTTCTACTTTTTTTGACATTTCTGAATTTTTTAAAAATAGTAAAAAAAAATTTATTTTGTTAAAATAATAGTTTGTACGATAGAGATATATATTGGGAAAACTCACACCAAATTTCAGGTATCATGTAGTTTCGAGAAAAACGCGTTCCAAGATTTCAGACAAGAGCGATGGGAAATGATGTTATGTCACCAAAAAGGCCATAACTCATGAAATAAAAGGAGTAGTACCTAGTACCACTAGAGTACCCCCTTAAAGCTACTTATTTCAAAGCTAAAATTTAGATCTTTAGTATAATTATTGCATATGCGAATACATTATGTGAGTGGGTCATTAAATCCATAATTAGTAGCGTGTACATTTTCAACGAAAAAACGACTCCTTCTTGTTTAGTGGTATGGGTTTTGAAATTTAATCAGATCAGAATTTAAACAGAATTGAAAAACATGCTCTTCTATCTTCCAAACTCTGCAAGCCAAGTAATTTACACCTGCCAACATATGATAGTTTGGAAGACCATTCGGTCATGATAAAGTACGCAAATCATTTCTTTTCTTCTTTGAACTTTTGCAATTTTACTAGTAGATAGTTGATAGTATGGATTCCAGATAATGCAACTGTGGTCCAAATTACTACACACTAAGCATAGATACAGCGTTTTGAGAGTTAACGGATCAATAAAATTAACAGTATTCCTACGTTGGAAACCGATCATAGTAAAGGCTTTCGACGCAACACTATCGATGAAATTGGAAGATGAAATTTTTAAATGAAAAACTAAGTTCAGGTCCTTGATTGTGTTATTACGACAAAACGTAGGACTATTTAGTGCATAATTCAAAATTTCTTTCTTCATATTCTTTGGCAAACGTCGCGACACAGCACTTATTCACATTCAAGTGCACATTATTTGAATACGAAATTGGGTATAGTACACTAAATAATTAGTCCAATAAGCGGATTTAGTGATTTAAATATTTAGTGATACTTACAGCCTTATTTTAACTACCACTAAAATATTAATTGTAGTGTACTTAGTGCTAGTGCAAAATGCCCCAACCTGTTTGAGGAACACTAATCAATGTAATTGTTGGTGGTATTGTGAATCTCAAAAAATATAATAGATTCCCTTCATCTGCATACATAAAACAATCTGCTATTCTGTTATAAAATAATAAATAACGGGTGATTTTTTAGCTATTATCTTTTTAAGCAGTTGGTTTAAACAGCTGACGCACGTTTCGTGTTTTGTTTCACTGTCAAACATCTTCAGTTTGGTCTATAATTTAACAATGAATCGTCTTACAAACGAACAACGCTTGCAAATGCAGAATTTTTGGTTAATGGGATCTTGGAAAGTTGGCCGAAGATCCACTTTTTTATCGAAAAATTGTGTTCAGCGCCGAAGCTCATTTTTGGCTCAATGGGTACGTAAATAAGCAGAATTGTCGATTTTGGAGTGAAGATCAGCCAGAAGAATTGCAAGAGCTACCAATGTATCCAGAAAAGGTCACAGTTTGGTGCGGTTTATGGGCTGGAGGTATCATTGGATCGTACTTCTTCAAGGATGCTGCGAATCGTAACGTAACTGTGAATGGTGAGCGCTACCGTGAAATGATATCCAACTTTTTTTTGCCCAAAATGCGAGAGCTTGACTTGCATGACATGTGGTTTCAGCAAGACGATGCCACATGCCACATGCCACACAGCACGCGTAACAATGGACTTGTTGAGAGGCGAGTTCGGTGAACATTTTATTTCACGTTCGGGACCTGTCAATTGGCCACCCAGATCGTGCGACATAACGCCTTTAGATTACTTTTTGTGGGGCTATGTTAAAGTTCGTCTCTATTTAGACAAGCCTGCTTCAATTAACGCATTGGAAGACAACATTAAAGCATTTATATGTGAGATACCGGCCGAAACATTGGAAAGAGTATGCCAAAATTGGACTAATTGGTCCATCCCATTTGAAGCGCAGTCGCGGTCAACATTTGCATGAAATAATTTTCAAACATTAAATTATATGGACTGTACTATCGATTTAAATAAAAATTTAGCTCTATAGCTCTCAAAAAATCAACCTTTAATTACTTGTGGTACCCCGACCAAGCATTTATTGATATTTGTGATGTCAGTGCAAGCTTGGAAAAAATCCGAGCAGGTTACTTGTTATACCAAAGGAACGAAGTTTTTTCAGAAGAATAACATGATCCACTTTATCACGCGCTTTGGAGAAATTAGTATAGATGACAGCCAATTGCGCTTGATTTTCAAACGCGCTTATTATTTTATTGGCGATTAAATCCAAATTTGTGCAAGTTGATCTTAGGGGAACCAAACCATGTTGATGAATGGATATGAGTGACTGAACATGACTATGAATGAACAGTAATTGCGGAATTTTTTTTAGAAAATCAAAGGAAACTAAATCATGGAACTAAATAACATTGTACTGTAATGTATTACCCATTTTGATCAATGACTTCTGATTTTTATTAGAAAAAACTAAATCAGGCACGATTTGACGTCATCATAATTATCGAAATTTTTACCATTCAAGGAGTTTTGTAAAGATCGAAACAAAAAGTAATCAGATGGTGCAAGGTCAGGACTATATTGTGGATGTGGCAAAACATTGCAACCAAGCTCGAATAATTTTTGCCGAGTGGCCAAAGATGTGTGTGGCCTTGCATTGTCATGAAGGAATACAATACTTTTTCGATTTCGGGCCGCTTTTCTTCAACTGCATTGTTTAATTTCGTTATTTGTTCAATGTGGACATGAGAATTCATCGTTCGGTTGGGTGACAATTCCTTTGTAATCTCACCAAACTGATAACGAATTGATGAATATCAGCTTTTGCTGTTGTTTGAGTTGGCTTACCTGGCCTGCTCCACGATCTCTTCCGTTTGATATTGTTGTAAACAACCCATTTTTCATCGCCTGTTATAAGTCGTTTTAAAAATGGATAATTTTCTTTCAAATGCGTTCATTTCATCTGCAAATGCGTTGCGTTAAATGCGTTTCTTTGAGTTTGTGAGGAACCCATGTATCGAGTTTTTGAACATAGTGTTTTAAGTGATTTTCAATGCGTATATGCGCTACAAGAAGCTTCTCTGCAATCTCACGTGTTGTACTGTGACGATCCGAATCGATTATTGCTTTGATTAGGGCGCCATCAACTTAAACTGACGACCACAGCGTATTTCATCTTTGAGTGAAAAATCAGCAGAACGAAATTCGGCAAACCAATTTAAACACTGCCGTTCTTTTAAGGATTCGTCACCATAAACAGCACAAAACTTTTTATCAGCTTGCGATGCGGTTTTCCCTTTGCGGAAATAAAAAAAGCAAAATATGACGAAAATGTTCTTTTTGATTTTCCATTTTTCAACGAACGCCAAACGAAAACTACACAACCGATCAACAAACTTTTTTTACCGATTGACAGCTGAATTGCCAACTATCAAATAACAAAATGTGTATTACATTTGTACTACGTTTGCAAACCTAAAAATTCAACTGAAGTCATCTATGAGTGAAATCCGCAATTTCTTATGTAGTTCACAACCCAATAGATTGTAGATAGTATATTTATGGGGGCTTGGACAGATCCAAGAAATTAGTCAGGATGACCACTTTGCTGCACCCGGATGGATTACAGTGAAAAGATAGATACAGTATGGACTGTAAGCCTGCTAAATTTGGTTTGAGGTCACTCTTCCGCAAATCTTTTGGATTGATTGATGAATCTTAAGAGATCCGGAAGAGGAACTTAATACAAACTCAGTATCCCAAGTCTGATTATATTATGGAAAACGCCTGAAAGCTACAAAGAAAATGATCTGCAGGTCCTCGTTTTCCTGACAGAATGGGCATATTGGGTCTACACACTACGTTGTGCACTGTGATTACACCCACCAGTACTCTGATTCCCTTCCTACTTAATTTCAGGAGAAAGGTCGCTAGTTTGATTTCTTCACAAAGCACTTACCTACTCTGAAGGAGCCCAATTCAGAGAAAAAGATCTTCTATGGGTAGACCTCATTGGATCGATGCAGAATTGTCACCTAGAAAGGGTGCAGGGCCTAGTGGTATGCTCATTAGCCAGTTTATCAGCCAACTCGTTCCTTGTGACACGGCAGAGTTCAGGCAACCAAATAAGACAAATTTTGTTGTGTTTTGCAACACTGCTCAGTTTTGTCTTACATTCACCGACTAATTTCGAGGAGCCGCGTGGGTTAGCATTGGACATTGAATAAACTTTGTACCTTTGTCACTTGATGAGGTAGGAAATGATACTGGTGTTTGCCTTTCAAAGATCTTTTAATGAAAACTTTTCGAAATATGGTCTTCCCACGTGTGTATACGTACTTTTCTGAGGCCCTCACCTCATTTGAAATCGTGTTTTATTGGGTGCTTCTTTAAAAGCGCGTAAATCAGAAACAAAGCAAGATTTATTATCTTTGTTTCGAGTATTTTGTTTTTTAATCCATTATTAAAAAATAAAAATTTGTTTTCGGCCATACGAAGTTCTTTCAAAAAGTTGTCAGCGTTCCAAAATGGTCAAAAAAGGTATGTCGCTGGCGACACGTTTTCCGGGACTCCAGGTGCCTGAAATCAAAAAAACAAAAAGGTTTTTGCTTAGTATGAATGTCGTTTTCATGTGAGGTACGATCTTTAAATACAAAAAATAATAAATTGAAAAAATGGCGGATTTTCAAAGATGAAAAACCGTTTTTCGACCTGTTTTTGATTAAATACTAAACAAATTTTTTGCGAAAGATCGTAGTTTACAGGATAACGACATGAATTCTACGTCATTTAAATTTTATTTCGTCAAAATCGGTTAGTAGAACCGGCTATATCTGTGTCCATTGCCTATGTGAAGAAGAAGAACGATTCTTTGAAGGCGGATAACTTTTTGAACGATCCTCCTTTGGCTAAGAACAACTTTTTTATTTTTTAATAATGGATCAGAAAATAAAATACTGAAAACAAAAATAAAAAGCCATTTTTCGTTTCCGTTTTACACGCTTTTAAAGAAACACAAAAAAAAAATGAGGCGAGAGCCCTCATAAATTTTAAATAAAATCGAAAATCGTTTACCACCTTTGTCCACTGTGCGTCGGCGATAGCACTGCTACCTCAATCAACATTCCAACTGACAATTAGTTGTTTTTTGTTTTTGCTTTTCTTCTTAATTTCTAACTGAATATTGCACGCTTGTATATCGGAGCGTTTATTACGCTGTTGACATTGGCGCGGCTTGTTGCTGGTTTGTTAGTTGATTGCTGTTGTTTGATTGTGCGGTTGACGCTTTGGCAATATTTACAAATTGCATATTCGATGGCCGCAACTCGACTTAAGTAAACCGAGCGCACGTACATACAAACCCGCATTCACACACAGTTAGATACTTATAAATAACGCCCGATCCATCATTGTCAACATTGGCTGATGTTTGTGAAATTGGTTAGAAAATTGCATTGCAGGCGGCGACAAGTGGGTGGGAATGCCGCTGAGTATCTGTCAATTAGTAAACACTTGTGTACAAATATTTGCAAAATAATTAAAAAAGTAACGATGCATTTTTATTTTCTTTACAGTTACGGTTCAAGTTATGATTTGGCTGCGCGCCGCAAGAATGCCACACGTGAATCCACAGCCACCCTCAAAGCGTGGCTCAGTGAGCATAAAAAGAATCCCTACCCCACCAAAGGTGAGAAAATAATGTTGGCCATCATTACGAAAATGACGCTGACGCAGGTCTCAACATGGTTTGCAAATGCACGCCGACGGCTGAAGAAGGAGAATAAAATGACATGGGAGCCAAAGAACAAAACCGACGATGATGATGAAGCAATCATGTCCGACGATGAGAAGGAGAAAGATGCTGATGAGGCTGAGAAATTGAATGGTGGAAGCGGAGTTGTTGATGGTGTTAATGGAGTTTATGGTGGTGGTGCAGCTATAGGCGGTGAATTGCGAAAAGGTGAGTTTGAGAAAACTTTAGCGAAAAAATTATCAGAGAAAATAGGCTATTTATCAATGGTTACACTTTCAGTAAAAAAACGGAATACTTTTTTATATTAAAAAAAAAAAACAGACTGTTATTAAAGCTGTGAACTTTTAACAGCAACTTTAAAAACTTACATTTTAACTTCAGTGCTGAGTACCTGGTGTTTTTTAGCTGCAAGAAAATTATCGATACTGATGACCATGGTTTGACAGCTGATAATGACCAACTGAGTTGACATTTTTTTCTTATTTTATCCACCTGATTATAATAAAAAAATTAAATTCAACAAAATTTCTATTTTGTTTTATCATTTTAAGTTCTTACCTCTTAAAAAAACATCCGACACTTACATTGCACCATAAGTCGTTTTTGACCCTTTTGGCAAATGATTCACAGAAATGGTTATGGTGATATTAACTACTCATTTCTCTTACAACTCATATCTTAGCGCCACTGTAAACGTAAGTCATCCCATTGTGCTTCTTGAGCAAATTGTCTGTGCCATTTCTATTTTCCATTTAAGTGGCTTATTGCTTCGCGTACACTTCAGACACGCTTTTGTTTTTTGGCAAAGCATTCACCCGTTGCCTTTGCACTTTGACGTTGCTGCTCATGGCCATTTGAACTTGCGCTTGTTTTCTTAGACTAAGGCCACGCGCACACGTAGAGCTTATAACGGAACTTACAGCTTATCTGTTCTTTGAACTCATGGCTGAGCAAAGATTTTTTCAAAAAAGGCACCTGAGGACATATTGTAATGGTATGCCAAAATTTGGTCCGTAATAATCCGGCTTGAATAATTTTAAACTTTTTTATCCCCCAAGGTCAAATAAGCGTAATTTCACTATCAATTGTTGCTCATCCATTCTGTTTACAAACTAACTACAATCTTTGTAATGGAGGCGTGACCGCCGTGACTTGGAAACTATTTGACCAAGTCGATTTTAACAAACTGCGTTGTAGGTTAGGTTAGTTAGGTTGCTTGTTTAACTCAAGACACTCGGCCGCCCTAAGGCCCCATTTGTTTTCCTTGCTGCGTTGTAGGAACTTATAACTTTTATTATTCGCAATGTATTCAATAAAATGTGTAGTCGCTACTATTGGCTATAATGGCTTCCAATTTTCGAGTCATACTTTGTGTTAATTCCTGCGCATGGTGAGGAAGTAATCGGCTCCAAATCAACTAAATTTGACTTGAGTTTTTGCTTAACTCTGGCCAAAACACCAAAGAGGCGACTTTGCAAGGCAATCCAACATTTCAACCTTATTTTGCTATTTTAACTCTATACTCCTTCGGTTTCGACTCTGGGGATCGTTGCTTTCCTGTAAACTCCTGTAATGGTTGGCTGGTTCTTTCATTCATCTTCGCTGCTGACGGTAATGCTCTTGATATATTTTATTCATCAAAACTGCACTCAAATTGGCGGTAAACAAAAATAAACGACCAAATACTTTTTCGGAGAAGCAGCCGCAAACAAGAACTTTAACTCGTTCCCACGACAGTCGGTTCTACGTTTCCGGAACGACCCGGCTTTATATCCGGCCAAGGACTGTTCCTTCAGCAGCATTGTCCATATATGTATGGAGAATGTTTATGCTGCTACTACAACAAAAACATCAAGAACTTTAACTGGATGCTTCTCGTTGAAGTTGCCGATTATCAGCAGAACACCTAGGCTGCGGCAATTCGCCCAAGTGTAAAATTCATCGGTGAGTATTATGTTCACCCAATTCCGTTCTGAATACTTGCGTGGGTATTTTTTCAATATGTGATAATGAGAGCTGAGGCCTTTTCAATATGCTTCGAAATTTCAGATCTGCTGCACGTACGCATCCTCGAATCGAATCTTTGGATGCATTAACACCCCTTTTCCATAAAACTACTTCAGCTTCATCCAACGATAAATGCGGCCTTGTCACGAACAAATTTAATGATGTTTTATCCCGCTTTCGAGAGATATATTTCTTGTATCCCGTCGGACGAAGTCGTCAACGTTTTTAACTTATAACGACTTCGACTTCTCATTTGCAGTCAGCACTTATGTTTTTCTATAACGGAACTTTAAGTTTGAATTTTGGCGGTCACACTTCCATTAGACAGACTGTATGCGCATATGCTTGTATGTACATATATACAGTATTTTTCAGTTAAACACGGGTTAAGACGAACTTCCGTCTAAGACGAACCACATCAAAAAGTACCGATCGAATTTTGAGGAAATACACGTACTTTTCTTCGCTTAAAACCATCTCTCTTAAGGTGGACCTACAAACACATTTGGCTACGGTGACCTACTCTCTATAACACGCACTTTAGGGCGCTGAAAAGTCAAGCATTCTAAACCACGAACGAACCCAACTGGGTTTATGCCTGAAAGTAGGTGCTGATCTAACACTCTCTTTTATGATTGCCGTTCACTGTGTTTGCTCTCTCAACGTTGAAAAGTTCGTCTATCAGTTAAAATATAAGCTCCGCTATAAACTCGCCGTGTGCACGGGATCTTAGTGTAAAGGCAGCTCAAAGTGGTGAGCGAACTATATAATGAGTTTGTTGCTTCTCTTGGCAGGGTGAATCGAAAAATAGCACGAGCTCAAGCAGAATGACAATTTTTCAAGGAAACTTATGCTTTTGCAAGGAATTATGTGAATAGAAGTTGCGGCTTATATTAACTTAAAAACGTTTGTGATTTTTGTAATTTTTAGAATTTATTATTTATTCCAAATTTTATAAATAGCTAAACACAAATTTTATCTTCAAGTATACGTCAATTAGTACTCGGAAAAGTGAAGAATTCTTTTTCTATCACTGATTCCTAAACTCTTTTTGGAATTAGTTGTCCTGCAAAATTTGTTGGAACCCCTTCACTGGAACCACGTATTTCCACAAGTCAAGCTCCTCGACTAGTTGAGCCTGAGCAAAGCGTAAATTGAATGCCATTTCTTTAGAAATTAATTGGAAATTTAGTCAGCTTATGATTCTCTTCGTTGATTCACCCTTAAAGTACCGTTCGCAACCCTCAATAGTACGAACTTGCCAAAATCACTGTCGCACAACAAAACGGCGCTTGTGGCGGTTCGTTCCCTTTAAGTGATATTTATGTGGCGCGACGTTTCAAGTAGCCGTTTTGCTCGTTCCGCTTACTTTACGCCAGCTCCCCACTTGTCATTCGCTTTTGTAATTTTGGTTGCTACATATTTCTGTTACTTGTTTATTGTTATTGTTGTGTTTTATCTATGCCGCTGACGATTTGTCTAAGCTATCCGGTCTGCTACTCGACTAGTTGGTAGCCGGAAGTTGCTGGCATCTGGCTGCCGTTGACTTAAGGGCTGTACGATAACGCCTTTAAGTGGCCTTGATGAAGTTTGTGACTTTACCAAATTAAGTTAACTTCAAGACAAGACAGCTGTAAACACATTGAATACTAGAATACTTGTCGATTCACAGTCACAATAAGGGGAGGCTGCGCGAGATGGGTTGGAGGTGGCGGAAGCTGAAACATTTTGTTATGGAAAGCTACCACAAAACGGGGTTGCACGCTTCAACGCCTACTAAAATTGTATTCGGGTTGGGCACGGGTTAGCTGCATCTTATTCAAATATAGAGGGCTGCTTTAGCACTAGAGTATGATGAAACTGTATTGTAAATCATTTGTAGAGAGGCCAAATTGTGGAGGTCAAACTTCTGTACTGATTCTGCAAATAAATCAAAATTAATTTAATTAAATTTTTTTTGTTTATCTCTTTTTTGCAGATGATCCTATTATAAAATCTGAAATGCTTCAGAAAGAGGATAAGGTGGACGGCTGTTCCTTGGAGGAGCCGAAATTCGGCGATATGCCTAGTCTCCGGAGTATGGGTGGTGTTTACAACTCACCTTACGGGCCGCATCCCAGCTACCATCCTTACCAGCAGCAACATACTTCGGCCTACTACCAGCAACACCAACAGCAACAGCAACACCACGTAGCCGGCATGACATATGGTCCGCCCAGCCGCATCAATGTTGCCGACGATTATAGCGCATCAAAAAACCTGTTGCGTGCGGCGGACTGTGGTATACCGCTCCCAGCGAGCAAACCCAAGATCTGGAGTTTGGCAGACACGGTCGGTTGCAAGACACCGCCACCACCACCACCGCCGCCACCCACACTACCGCCGCCAATACAAATGAATACATATCAACAGCAGCAACAACAACAGCATCAACAGCAGCAACACCAATCACTGCTGCAGAGTCGGCAACAGTATTATCAACAAATGCCGCCGCACTTGCAACAAGTAGCTCAACTCAATCCTCACAACAATCACAGCAACAGCAACAACATGCAACCAGCGCACAACAGCAACAACAATTCGACATCGCTGAGTATGATGAGCGGTTGCGTCGGCGCATTGCCCTATTCGCGCATACCTACGGCGTACGCGGCGGTTGGCAGCAGCAGCAGCAACAACAACAACAACACCAGCGGCAATTTTCTCAATCTCAGCTCCAACAGCAGTGGCAGCATCAGCAATCACAACGGCAGTATTGGCAGTGGCAGCAGCAACAGTAGCGCCTCCAGCCCACCCTCCATGGCGCAGGGACCACCACTTTTGACAGCGCAGCAATATCACCAGCTGCAACAGCAACACCAGCAGCAACAGCGACTGGGTTTCGCCGAAATACAGCCCGATACACCACCACAGACGCCACCGAATATGAAGTTGGCGCACAATAGCAGCGGTGGGGGCGTTGGCAGTGTTGCACTGAATCAGCTGGCGCGTAGCGGACTAATGGGAACGTCTGTGAGCAGCGGGGCAAGCATGTGTTATAGCAGTGGAGGCGGCAATGCGGTCGGTGACAGTCAAGCGGCATATGGGGGCAATGGAACGAGCGTGGGCGTTAACTATGCCTTGGCAGCGGCGCGTGCGGAAGGCTGAGTTGTGGTAAAGGAAGAAATTCGATCGATTCGAGAACTAAATATTTAATACCAAGTTTTCGCTTCATCTATTCAACGGGACATGTGCAACGGCAAAGCAGGCAATTAATCGTAGCAAAAAAAAAAAAACAAAAAAAAAGCAAAACAAAACATTGAAAATTTAAAAAAAATATGCTCAATGCTTATTTCGAGGAAGTAAGCTACGCTAGTTTTCAATTAAATTTTTATACCCATACACACCTAAATACTCCGCTAAACCGCAAGCGGCTGCCGTCGCAATTTAATCGCGCTAATTATTTGGCAATAAAAACGTAATTTGAGTTAGCGGCAGTAAAAGTTTTTATTGCATTTTGTAAGTGTGGGAAAAGGTCGCACGCGCGTAATGAAAAAAAAAAAACTTTTAAAACAAACACTAAAGACTAAAGGCACGAACGCGTTGCAAATGCTAAGAGGATAGTCATCGCGAATTACTATACCTGGTGCTATTATTGGTGTTGTTGTTGTGTAATTATTAAAGTGTTTAATAAAAACGGCTAGCTAAAGCGTACGCATACGCCATCAGTCATGCTACGGGTTTAATGACTCTACACACAACAGCGGCAGAAAAAACTACGCCGACCAAAACGATAACTCTTTCAGAGTAACAACTGCGAAGGCGTTGTAAAAAGAACTATATACCTTGATAAAATTGCTTGTAAAAATTATTAATTAAAATTAAAAGCATGTTATAGAAATAGCAATTAAAAAGAGCTAATAATAAATATTTGAACATTTCGAGTGTGAAATGCAGGAGCTCTCTTACTGTGCTGCGTATCTACATGCTGTCGAAAAAGTACAGGGAATAGACCAACAAAATACAACATTTTTTTAACGGATTTATGAGTTTTGAAGCGAATTTGCGTGAAAATTGTGGACATTGGTATTATGAGGGGCAAATGAAAGAAGCAAGGAAAGGTTCATCTAACAAATGCGATCATCCAAGCTTGGCAGCTTTGACAATCCAGAGCAAAATTCGTATAAATTTGAAGTGCCAGTATTAATAAATCGCACATAGTGAGGATACCTAAAATTTACCGTCATTCCTTCGCCACATTTTGACGAATGCAGAATTTCAAATGCAGCTCTGGAACAGAAAACAAAAGTTACCAAAGCAATCAAAAGAGTTACCGAGGCAAAAGCGTGACGCGCCAGCCTATGTGGCGCGAGTAACGGTTAACAGATGGACAAAGAGAATCAAGGAACGCAGATCACGAGCAGCCAGAAGACAAGAAAAAAATTCGAACAATTAAATTAAACAAATTAGGTAAAAACAGCGGCCTCGGTAGTCTATCGTAAGTCCACTAATCTGCCATCCCAGAGGTTACGGATTCGAATTCCACGTAGAGGACGATCCTCGCTCTTTTCCAAATTTACTTACTTTCCCTGTTTCTAAAAACAAAACAAAAAATCCTTCAACCCCAAAACCTCGACCCCAAAAATCTGATCCTTTCCATCCTTACTCCTGCACAATAGTCTGCGCGTTATTTGCATTGTGGCTGCTAAAATAAGAAAAAAAAAACACAGTTACACATTGCAACAGTGGCGCCAACAAGAGGAAGCGGGCAATCGCGCAGACACACCAAATTTAGCGAAGTCCTCAACCACCTGTGTGATCCTTCTGCCAGAAAAATGTGAAACGCAGATGGCGCTCCAAGCAGTAAGAAGGCGCTGTTTCTAAGCAACGGCAGGTGGGCATTCCCACGACTTACGGCTGGTAGCGGCAGGCTAATCACCTACCCTGTCAGCAATCAAAACAGATTAACGAAACCAACGCAAGACTGAGTCTTGTCGAGGCCGTGAATCAGGAAAAAAAGATAAAAACAGCACAAAATATAGACAACTGGAATTCAATAAAGACGGCCTGAGTTCAACCGGCGACGCAAAAGCTCGGATTTGATAATGTTCGCTAGCTGCTCATAAAATAAAACAGATAAATTCATGTAGAGAATCATTGATTTTCGCGATTTTGCCAGATCAAAAAGGAATGTGCCGGTATGATTATTTAAGTTTCGAAAAGCGAAAAAGTCAGCTAAACCTTTTCACGTGGAAATAGTAATTGGTGAATTGAATTTCAATTTAATTAAATAATTCGTTTAGAGTGAGATTTCGAACTCTACTTATGACCCGCTAAGCTAAAAAGCTTGTCTGCAGGTTTTTAAATATTTGAAGCTTCCATAAAAATGTATTCATACATCTCATGAGTGAAGTGAAAAGATGGTTCAATTTTTTTATCCTCATTTCAATTGTTTAAATAACTTCATTTTACGTAATTTCGATGATATTTGTTAGGGTTTTGGTCAGAAACTCGTTGAATACTATAGCGTCTGAGAAGATGCATTATAGCGGTGAAAAATTCATAATTTTTTTCTACAAATCTGAGAAATCTGCGCTCTCAAATGCCGCATACTTCTTGAATAATATTCTTTATTTCCCTGACATTTTTTGTTCGAATTCAGGTGGGTTTTCCAAACAACCATTCCCAGGTACTTTTTTGACAGTATATTGACAATGTTAACATATGTACGTGTAAATAAAACATTAAACAACTAAATTAGTAGCAAAATTACAGCCATGAATATTCGCACCAACAAACAAAAACAAATTAAATTAAAACTAATTAATTAAATATTTATTGCTCATAACATAAAAATAACGGCAATAAAAATATTGCAGAAAAAATATATTGTAATAAAAACTGTAGAGCCACAACCAACTTGTAGGAAATACTACTAAATACTAATACGCTCACTTACTTCAGTAGTGTCAAAATATTATATAAGAAACATTTTTTTTTATAGATAGGTGTACAGAAATTACCAGATGCACTTCTTTTCTGCTGTGTAAAAAATTTGTGGCGATATCAAATTAACAGTAGCCGTGTTCGATTTGCCATATGTTGACGAGTGTCACTGCAAAAGAGCTGCCGAAAATTACATTTATTAGGAAGCGCTTAATGCGACTTAGTAAAACCGCGTTCACATAGGGAAACATTTGTTGCTCCAACTGTTTTCAGTGTTGTTGTTGATTGTATACTAAATACTCAACAATTGCATGCAACGGAGCTGACACGTGTGAACGTGACGAGCAACACCAAAAGAGAATTTGCAAAATTAAAGCAACATAATTTGCTCTGTATGAACGTGGTCTAATGCAATTTACTTCATATTAGAACAGAGATTTGGCAGCATTGAAAATAGTGAGTTGTATCAGTTTTATGAGCTGTAACTATACTCGCTAGCGGCGAATCTGGCTCGATAACTTTGTTGTTTCTTTCACATGCAATGTTTTCATGAAGCGAGTAGAGAAGTGATGAATCGAAAGTGCCTCGACTAGTACTAACTGGAAATCGCTAACCGTGAAATTGCGCCAGAAACATGGATTTGGCTTGTAATGAAGTGTTTCTAGCAACATTGAATGCCAAATGAAAAGAAAGGTTAAATTTATGAGCATATCCCCAGAAGCAATTGGCAAATTTCGTTAAGAAAAGCTTTTTTTAAACAAACTAACACACATATACTAGGTTGTTCAATAAGTTTTGCGGTTCAATAAGAAATACACAATTTTATGATTCGAATTGCGGAAATACAATATTTAGTATAGTCTCCCTAAGCATCAATACACTTGTGTCAACCAGCTCCCATTTGATGAATTCTATCCCTGATGTGAGAATTTGGAAGGGCTGCAAAATACGTTTCCATAGCTGTTATGATCTCATCATTTGATGAAAAACGCTTTTTGTGTATACATTTTTTGGAAACATATGAAAGTCGTTAGGGGGCAAATCTGGTGAAATCCGTGGCTGCTACCACAATTCGAAATTGTTATTGCTAGCCATTGTCAAAATGCTCTTGTACATAGTTTTTTCTTCTGCAAACTGGGTCTTTTTCACAATTTTTTTTAATAATATAATATTAATATGGTAATTCAAAATGTATTGTTTTACCAGTTGGCAAAAAAATCCACAAAAAAAAATTCCTCGCGCATCCCAGTGAACTGATATTGACAGCTTCTTGGCCGATTGATGGACACGAACTCTGTCCGGAGTCCAAGAACCAGGCTTACACCACTCTTTAGCCTCCATACGTCACAGTATTTTCTAGAATGGAAAAAATCAGGTATCGTGCAGTGATTGAACTTACATTTTCGGAAGGTCTAAAAGCCGAGGAAATTTATGAAGGAATGTTGAAATTGTATAAGGATTTTTCGCCATCAATTAGTACAGTAGAAATATGGATTGCTGAACTTAAAAGTGGTCGTACAAGCCTCTATAACGATCGACGTCACGGGCGTCCAAAAACAGCAACAACATCAGAAAACGTTGAAAAAATAGAGAATATCGTATTGGAAAATCATCGAGTGACTGAAAGAGATTTAGTACAAACCCTAGGTATCTCATTGGACCGCGTAAGCAATATTTTGACTGAAGTATTGGGACCAGAAAGCTGTGTGCGCAATGGGTGTCGCAATCGCGAGCAATGGAACAAAAACACAATCGAATGCGACTTTCTCAGCAACATTTAGAATATTTTCGAAAGGATAAAGTGGATCTTGTGCCTCGATGCATCACTATGGATGAGACTAGAGTCTATCACCATGATTCTAAATCAAAACAGGAGGCTAAAGAGTGGTGTAAGCCTGGTTCTGATACTGCTCGTAAGCAAAGAATGAATTGGCAGATTGAAATGAAACTCCACATACGTTTATATAAAAGTGTACTAACACAAGAAAAAAATTTTAGTGGCAATGCCCTCTCTTATCATATCACAAAACTTATTGAACAACCTAGTATATTGACACAAAAAATATAAAGAAGATTGACTTACGTATCGTCTGAAAATGCCACATCTTCGGAGTATTCGAACTCAAGCACTTCACTAGTAAACGAACTGTCAGTTTGCGCTCAATTCTATATTAAATGAGCTGTGCACTTCAAATAGTTGTGAAAAAATGTTGCTGGCATCATGTTGCTGACATGTTGCGTGGAGTTTTCACGACGTGAAAAGTGTACGACTTTGCCATGCGTTACACGAAATTTCACGCATATTTCACGGCAATGCAATTTGTTTGGATTTCGACAGCCCATTCACGTGAAACGTGTACTTAAAACTTTGCGTTAGATGAAAGTAAATTTTACCAGTTGCTTAGGGAGTCATAGGAAATTGAAAACTTCCAAGCCGTTTTGCTCAACATTTTGATTTTCGATTTATGACACTCTTGAAGTGAATGAGCGTTAGTTACTTTGAAATTTCATATGCCCATTCAACGTTGAGTTTATAGCGAGTAACTTTGTGTACGAATGCGGATGTGTATGTACATAGTTACAATTTGTTTTCGCAACTCTAATTGCAATGTCGAGCATAACACGCACCGCTTCATACATGCATACATGCATACATACGTACATACATACATACATACATTCATAGATGCACTTATTTACAAGTCAGCAAAAATGAAATTATTAATTAAGACATTTACCAATTAATTTGGTATGTAACCTGTGTAATAGTAACATGTAACAGCACAGCACAGCAACAACAAATAACAAGTAACATAATTATAATAAACATTATTATTGCACGCGTATGTATATATGTATTTCACTTTAGTATTCAACAAATTAATTAATTCAATTATTTAAAGACAAAGGCGAAACAATACACACACACGCACACATGTACATGAATATATGCACTTGTAGTCGTTCGTCATTTTGGATTAAAAGACAAACACATACATACATACATTTACACGTAAGAAATATAAAAAATACATTGTACGATTTCATAATTTAGTAGAAAACATGCATATTAAATGCCATACTTACTAAGCAAAAATTGTAATCTGTGATAAAAATAACTATTGAAATGTAAAACAAAGGAAACTCCTACGCACTGAGGTTGCAAGCGAATGTAAATAAAAATAAGAAACAGAAAACTAAGTATGTATATGGTAAAATAAAAGGGTAAATATAAATCTTGTTGATTCGCATAATTGATTAAAACTAATTAGTTTCTAAGAACACTTACAATTCAAATTTCAATAAAGAAATCATATACCACATTAAAGAAAAAAAGCAATGCGTATTTTATTTTATTTTATGAAGATGAGTTGGTGTTTTCTGTTAAGCGATATGCAGTTGGTATTCGGCTTGTGTTTGTTTGGACTACCATTCTGCTGCCACCAATTAGACACCTACGGTAGACAACCGACCAATTTTTTTAATACAAACATATTGGGTTGTCAACTAAGTAAATGCGGATTTTTTTTAGAAAATCAAAGGCAATTTCTTCATGGAACTAAATAACTTTATTCTGTAATGTATTACCCATTTTGATCAATGACCTTTTGCCATCTTTCAGGAAGCATCACAATTCCACATTCATAAAACTTCCGGCCTTTATTAGCAAAAAACTGAATCAGGTACGATTTGACATCATCATCATTATTGAAATTTTTAGCATTCAAGGATTTTTGTAAAGATCGAAACAAAAAGTAATGAGATGGTGTAAGGTCAGGACTATATGGTGGGTGTGGCGAAACATCCCAACCGAGCTCCAATAATTTTTGCGGAGGGGCCATAGATGTGTGTGGCCTTGCATTGCCATGATGGAATACAATACTTTTTCGATTTGTCAATTCGGGCCGCTTTTCTTGAGCTGCATTGCTTAATTTCATTAGTTGTTCAATGTAGACATTAGAATTGATCGTCCATTTGGGTGGTAAGAGTTCAAAGTAGACAATTCCTTTGTAATCCCACCAAACTGATAACAAAACCTTCTTTTGATGAATATCAGCTTTCGATGTTGTTTGAGTTGGTTCACCTGGCCTGCTCTACAATTTTTTCCGCTTAATATTGTTGTAAACAACCCAGTTTTCATCGCCAGTTATCAGTCGTTTTAAAAATGGATCATTTTCACTACGTTTCTTTAGCAAATCGCAGCTGTTAATGCGTTGCGTGAAATGCGTTTCTTTCAGCTCGTGAGGAACCCATGTATCGAGTTCTTGAACATAGCCAAGTTGTTCGCCAAACGAAAACTACTCAACCGATCAAACAACTTTTTTTACTGATTGACAGTTGAATTGCCAACTATCAAATAACCAATTGTGTTTGACATTTGTACTACGGTTGCAAACCTAAAAATTCAACTGAAGTCGTCTATGAGTGAAATCCGCAATTACTTAGTTGCCAACCCAATAGATACAACATAAAATACTTAACAAGGTTTGTTGATACTGCAAGTCATCATCATCATCATTTTTCTTCTAACTCCTGGGAGAGCATAGAACCGAGGCGAAACAGCTGAACCGAGTTCGATTTTTTGCTAACTCTTTTCTCTCCAGCCATGATTTTCTAGCATTCTCTGTCTCCCTTTTCCGGCTGCCCTGGGGATTCCAGTCAATTGCGTAGCGACAAATTTTCCTGGGAGGTTTCCGTAAAGTGCCTTTTTATTATTGTAGCGACTGGCTCGATGTTATAGCCTTGGTATTTATAATGATGAGTAGCTTACAGTGTTGAGAATGCGACGCAGTCCTCTATTTATAAAGGCTGTTGCTAAGTAGCCATGTCGCACAACCATATAAAATAACTGTGAGAACATTGGATTTGTACAAGTTCATTTTTGTCTTCGTAAGCTGGCGAAAACTCCAGCGCTTTTTGCTAATCTGGATTATATGTCTGTCTTTGCACACCCATCCATCGCAATCTCACTTCCAAGGTATTGAAAGGAGTCGACAAGTTCAATTTGTTCTCTTTCTATAATAAAATATGAGGATATATTGGTATATAAAGCGTATGGGCCTCATCACTCAAGATGATTTTTCGTTGGAATTCCGGATCATTTTCATGCATTTCATCGACCCAAACAGTAAAGGCACGCCGTTGTTGATGATCGGCCGGCTTGAGTTCTTGTGTTAACTGGACTTTATAAGCCTTAAGACACAAATCTTTATGCAAAATACGGTGTAATAACGTTTCTGGAATGCCTAATTCCAAAGAACGACGAGGAATGGACAAACCTGTGTTTTTTAACACTTTCGGCTACAAACAGCAATATTTTCGGCTGTTCTTGAGCGACGTGCACTGGTTTTATTCTTAAAATCTCCAAAAATCCAAAAATGTTCGAATTTTATGAACCTTCTCTGAAAAATTTTCACCATTTTTATAATGAATCTTCTATAGTATTATTTTAAAACATGGCGCTTATTCTGACTAAACTACAACACGTACAGATATGAAATATATATCAAAAGAAAGGTTTTGATGAGCATATTTCCGGAAAATTATAAAAATTAAAATTGGTTAATTTGTTCATGAAATATTTGCGTGTAAAGTTATCAAAATTTTCATATTGATAAAAGCGATGTCTATGCAAAGCGGGTTAACACACAAATATACGCATATATGTATATGAGTACGTTTGCTTTGTTTAGCTCCCTTTCTAATGAGCACAGCATTGTATACATTTGGATTCTCAATAATTGTTTTGTTTTGTTCTCTTTACTAATAAATATGTATTCATGAACATAGTCCCAACGGGTGCAGCGAATTTTTTTCAAAATTTTGTTGTGATGGCAATAATTGGTATGAATTGACAATTGACTTGAAATTTGTCAATTCACTTAAAACAACGGTAACAGTGTAAATTAGAAAGAGTTTTGGACAGACGCAAAATAGAATTTATTTTAAGAAAAAAGTACATCCATATGGGCATTTTCACGGTAACGGACGCGACATTTGTACGCTTTTAAGTGCGTCCAAAACAATGAAGACAAAGTAAAAGTTTATATATATTGATATTGTTTTAAAGGGCTGACGGAGTGCTAGATTTTAATATATACGGGAAAGATCTTTTACAAATAAGTACGTAGTTATAAGCAATTATAAAGTGATACGGACGCGACAAAAAATAGAAGTTTTTTTGAGGCGCATTCAGAAATATACAAAATTCAGCAAATTAAGGATTTTTATATATATACAATATATATGTTAATAAATGCGAACAGATGACTGTTATTCGTAGGTTTATGAAATATGATAATTTTCTCTTCTCTTTTAGTGTCGTCGGCAAAAGGGGCGATCAAGCTAGCTATTCGGGGGTGTTGGCAAGTCTCTGGTATATAGAAGGTATAGGAGCAGATCAAGAATGCTTCCTTGCGGCACACCAGCAGTTATTTCTTCAAGCTTCGAGTATTCGTTTCCTTGTTTTGCGAGAAAGTTGCGTTCGCTCAGATAATACGTTCGTTCAGATACGAAACAGGCAACGTCGTCCGCATATGCTAGTGCGTAGACTCCATTATGGTGGTGAGTAGAGGACTGATCAGCATGCACCGGAGCAATGGAGACAGCATACCGCCTTGGGGACAAGCTCTATTAACCCCGGATGACACCAGCAGAGGGAGTTCTGATCGCACCGTGACAATTCTTTGGGCCAACATCGAACGTATCCAATTCACTGGCATCCGGTCTAAGCCGTGCCTACTAGCACAGCTGCACTTACTATCAAAAGTGGCATTATCAAATGCCCTTTTTATATCCAAAAAGATGCCCATAGCGTAGTCCTCTTGCCGATGGCTAGCTCTATCCTATCAACAAGGTTTTGCAGTGCCGACTCGCAGGATTTTCCACTTTGCTAAGCATGCTGAAATGAAAGAAGAGGATGACATACTCGAATTTTGTACGAACTAAAGAGTTTTGGAGAATCTTCCTGGTATAGGAATGGTATGTGGCATGTAGGCTTCACTGTGGAACGGACGGATAAATATACATATCACCAAAGACCAATGCAGCCAGTGTGTTAAAATTATTAGTGCAATATTTAATATTTCTCTAAAAAAGAATAATAATGATAATATTTTTTTTTTGAATTTCCGTTTATCCCCGGCGGTTTTAATGGCACGCACAGCACTCACTTAGGACCGAACTCTCCTTTATTGTTTTAATACCTATGCCGCTCTGAGTTGAGTAATCATAATTTTTTTCTGCTTCTTGTCATTTGCCTAGTTATAACATACTTCAGGATCTACATCTAAAGTTTAGAGACACTTAGTTTCAACAGAATTAATGTGAAACAGTAAAACGCTCAACGCAAATTTATTGAGTGAGTCCTTATAGGTATATATTATATATATAATTGGCACGTACACCCTTTTTGGGTGTTTGGCCGAGCTCCTCCTCCTATTTGAGGTGTGCGTCTTGATGTTGTTCCACAAATGAAGGGGCCTACAGTTTCAAGCCGACTCCGAACGGCAGATATTTTTATGAGGAGCTTTTTCATGGCAGAAATACACTCGGAGGTTTGCCATTGCCTGCCGAGGGGCGACCGCTATTAGAAAAATGTTTTTCTTAATTTTGGTGTTTCACCGAGATTCGAACCAACGTTCGTTATAAATAGACATACAGATCTTTAAAATCCATTGAGTACTGGTGAATAAACGCTAGATTACCGTGAACCTTGTGGTTTTTGAATGTAAAACGATTATCGAAGACAACTCAAAGATTAAAAAAATCATTTACTGAATGAAGATAATTTATTCCTGCGGCTCTGACCTCGCAAATATTCACAGCCGAAATATTCACGGCCGAAAAAAGCGAAATTTCCATAATTTTTTCTGAGAAAAATTTTACATTTATTGATCTAAAAATTTGTACACAAATTATTTTATCTTTTAACTGTATTTTAAGACTAAGTATTAGTAAAATATTTATTTGGAAAGGAGCTACAGCTGATCTCCGGGAGCTCAGCTCAAAAAAGACGTTTTGCGGTGCTCACTATATCTCTGAACTGGATCCTCTGAAATTAAAAAACCAAACAAATTTCGTTAAAGTAATGTTAAAGCTAGTAATTAATGGAAGGAATAAGCAAAAACAATTTTTGACAAAATGACGGTTTCTCAAAAAAAAAAAGGAAAAATCGATTTTTGACCAAAATTTCAGCGTTAAATTGTTTATATAAAAATATTTATCGGTGAGAAAAAATCTTCGATTAGTTACTAAAAAATATATTTAAGAAGCTTGTGTTAAAATTGGAGACTAATCGGTTTAGCCGTTTTCGACTAATGTTGGTCAAATCATTTTGAGAAAAACGTGTTTAAAGTTTGAAAAGCACTGAGTCTAAGTCTGAAATGCCTTTCCGAATTTGCGTGTAAGTTGGAAAATATTCACCGGAATGATATTTAATTTTCTGTGAGTGTTCTTAAATATATGTATATTAAATGATCAAAAAATTAAAACAGCATTTGGCATTCCGGCTTAGCGATAAGCTTCCAATTCCAATAGGCACAACATAATTTAGAGAATAACTTTCAAATCAACGAACAGCTTCATTTTGTCCAGTTAAAAGTGTTTCTGAATTTAAAGCCTCCTTCCTCGACTTTCATTTGGAATCGAAAATACTTTTCTTTCATGTAATAAATAGCCACTACAACCACACTTTCCAGCATTATTAAGTGACTACATATTTGAATTATGATAATTACCATAGAGTTAACAAAACTCACGGCTATTTATTATCAAAAATAAAAATAAAAAAACGTACAGATTCAAAGAAAAACAGCACAAAGAATTCCTAAAATTAGAAACCTCACAAAAATACCAGGAAGGCTAAAGATCATTTGTTGGCGCATACCAAAAGTTTAAGCGCAATTTAAATACGGTTTTGTAGCACAGCAGTCAGTAGTCAGATTAGAGAGTTTTATATCAAATTATTATGCTATTATATAAACACTCAAAAAAAAAAAATGTAAAACTGAAAAATTAATCACTTCGATTTTTCTGCTCGTTTCATTGGTATTGGTGGGCGCACGGCAGTAGGGTTAACACCATCAGCACAGCAGGCGTGTGAGAGATTCATCGGAGTTACACGCAGATCAAATTTTAACAACGCTGAGAAGTTGAGTTAAATAGCTGAAGATAGATGCTTAAAATGACGTATGTACGTGCAAGTTGAGCACACAGATAGCGATACGAGTACGCACGTTTGCTGGGAATCTACGCATCTCCGAACTAAATACCATTAATAGATGTGACCAAAGCCATTGACGAAGTAATATAGAGAAGACGAAATAGACTGGATCTTTGTGCTATGAATGTGTGCGATATTAATAGTAGCCATTGCGGTTAATCATTGCCGAGGGACAGACGAACGTACAGGCAGATGGGCAGCCAAAGCATTGTTTGAAAGGGAAGCGTCCAACAGCGCAAATAACCCATTAAACGCCACAAAAGCAAACAATAAAAATTAAAAACGCATTCATTTAAGTGGCAAATGACCACCGAAAGCCACTGGGGCAGACCAAAGCAGAGCCACAGAATCCATCAAGGCATTTACGCATAGTATAAGAAGCTGGGAGATTCTCTGGAAAACCAGTAGCCGTTGCTTATGACAGATGAAAAATGACAACTAATCAGTTTTAGCCTTTTTTATGAGTGCCTCGAGACCGGAGGTAAAAAAAGTATTTTTTACTTGGCAGATCATGTAGGTAACCAGACTCATATATAAGCATACATATGCATTTGTGCAAACATACAAAAAATACAAACCGAATTTTTATTCCTGAGAAAACTCCATCAACAGCCAGTGAGTTGCACAGGGACGTACCGTAGAGTTAGCGAACGGACACTTGAGGTGGCCAAGGATGGACGGTTGGTCACGTGAGTGTAAGTAACTGTGTGTGCGGATAAGCTGGTGGAAAAAAATGACGACACAACTTATCACATTGTCGGAATCTTAACTCAATGGGCTTATATGGGCTCAAAGCAATCATAATCATCATCGCGAGAAAATCAGACAAACAGACAGGTAGAAAGGCAGCAGGATGGTATGGCAGAGCAGAAGGTACGAGCATAGAAGCGATCGTTAGCAGTTGCTTCAATGCACACATAACCGAACTGGTACTCAGGCAGTCAGCAGTAGGCTGGACCGACAGGAGTCACACAGTGGTCATAAGTATTCACCTCATATCACACATTTCGGTGACTATTGTGTAACGTGGACGGCGGCGGCGACGGCGGCGCTGATGTTGGTGGTAGTTGTGGCAAGTTGTTCGTTGATTGTCGAGATCTTCGCTACTTCTTTAAGTGTTTTTTATATGCTCACAATCCTCGCTCGCTCTTCACCGACCGACCGCAGCACGCTCGCACACAATCGCTATCATTCATCAACTCAAGCGGTGGCTCTTTTGCATCAATATGACTTCACCTGATGATCATTGAAAAAATTACCGTCATTAATAACAAAAACAAAAAAAGGAAAGCGATACATTTGCGCTGCCGCACAACTGTTCATTTTTTGTTTTTTATTGTCGAATTCAAGCCTTTTTCGTTGACTTTTTTGCTTTATCGCTTATTTCGTCTGAAGTGTTTTTCATGTTCAACTCAGAGCTTCACTGTTTGACTTTTTCGCTTTTTACCTCATTTCTTTTTTTATTAATGTGTTTCAATTAATTATATGCCGCAGTGAGTGCGGCTACATACATACATAAATGTTGTACTTGCATACATACATACGTGCATTGCCAGCTAAGTCATCGGGTATATTAAAAAATTTTGTGACATTAGAAGAAAAGGATTAGAAGCAGTCATTCGCCTGATATTTGTCACAATTGATTAAGGAACCACAACAACCACTTAAGAATTGTTAATGGATTGGAAATTCTTTTTCGCTTTTCTCTTTCAAGACAATTAGTATGAAGTGCACTGACATTTTTCCAGAAAATATTATTTCAAAGACATGACAAATTGTGTGTCATAAATAGTTAGACAGCTGCCACAATTACTGCTTGTGGTAAGGATAGCATGGCTGAGATATTTGTGTATGTTATCAGCTGTCTAAGCTATCGGGACGGTCCCGAGTTTGGCAGCGTGTGCCGTGCCCCATGGAAGGGTCTATGTATGTGACTGAGAAACTCCATCGTCCGGAAATTTGTCTCGGGTATAAAATGCAAGAAGAAGCTTCATTTGCAGTTGTTGTTTAATACTTATTTATACTCGTATTCTAATGATATATAAATATATGGGTAAGCTTTGAGTTTGAAGGCGTAATTTCTTTAATTGCTTCAGTCCAACCTGAGCCACTTGAAGAAAGCCCTGCGAAAAATAAGTGATATTAAAATATAGATGACAATGATAGGTCCCGTGCCTTTTCTTCTGTGAAAAGATTATGGAGAATAGAGTTGGCAACAGAACTGTTAACAGTATTGCCAGATTTTTCCGATAAAAATTTAAATATACGAAAGTGCAAAACTGCATTTTCGGCCAAAAAACTGTAACCTCCAAAACGAAAAGATGTTTTATAAAATAGCGTTTTTTTTTATTTCTATTTTTTAATAAACAGTTTCAATTAGACTTAATTAGAAAAATAAAAACCTTTATAAATTGGAACATTTTCATTAAATCACAATTTATTTTATTTATATTCAGCGTTTAAATTTTTCGTAAATTGCTTTTTTAATCAAAATTTGTAAAACCCGAAGAAAATATGTTTGTAACAAATTTGCAAATTTTGCAATTTTTTCACTTACTCTTAAGGGGGAACGCCACTATGAAAATTAAAAAAAATCTATTTTTTTTTTGCATAAATTGTTAGTATAACTATTCAAGAAAATGTGGTAAAAATTTTAAAGCGAAATTCGCTTTATTCCCGATTCTATGTGCACTTAAGTGAGCGCCAGTCGATTCGGACCCGTAGCGCTTACGATACGATGCTTTATTTCAAACGCGTTTTTCTCGAATCGACTTTTTTTGAAACGGTGGCAACGATTTCTCGAAGACTAATGAACGGATTTTAATTTTCTTTTTTTCAAAATTTTTGTTATCGCATTGGCAATCGTTGTAAGTAGCCGATTTTCCAAATTTTGAAAATAACTATTTTTTTGGGCCTGTTGAAAATCAAAAAAATGGTGACATAAAATTCAAATCACCACCAAAAAAGGCTACATACAACGATAGCCCCTATTGTGTAGATTATTAAATGTTTTGGGTTTTTGATTTCAGATGATTATGCATTGCTGTATCGCTGCCACCAGATGACGTCATTTTTTTTTAACTCGTTACGTTTATTTACATACATTTACTAATTTTTAATATTTTTCAATAAAAATTTACATCAATATAGTTTAATACATACATAATAAATGGCTTTTTGTCCGCTCCTCGAATAATCATTCCTACTTTCGAAAAGAAATTCCCAAAAATCGACTATTTTTTGACCACCCACAGTGCCGTCCCCCCTTAAAATGCCGGATAATATAAGATTTCTACTGTTTTCCATTCAAATTGATATCGGATTTTTTATTTTGGTTCAGAAAAAATAAATCATAATTAAATATAAAATTTCAGATAAGCTAAAATTAGTATTTTCACATATTTCAAAAAGAAACAAATTGTAAGCCTCTCTAAAAAGCTCTAATTTGCAGTTAAAATTGTGTGTCTGGAAGTACTGACGGTTACTCCCGCGGAACCTCATTTTATGACGATCACTTTGCTAATCTTGGAAGTTTTTTGTGAAAGAAGCATTAAAATTGGGTATAGTTCGTTCATAATTTCATAACAACGGCAAAAATTTTTCGTGCGTAATTTTTTTTCACGCTCAATATAGTAATTTGTGGCATTCCTAAAATTCAGATGCACTAAAGCCACTAAATGCAAGCTACTGATTTACTCTACGCATCTTTTTAAAACAGTCGACATATTTCCATGCGGTGAGTTTAACATTGCGTCCTGAAAGATACCTATATTGTGCGCGCCTTTTGGATTGAGAGTATTTCTCTGAGCCCAACTTCCTCATTAAATTGTATTATTCCTCTTTTATTGAGCTTTATTTTCTCCTCTAGTAAAATATGCACACCCAGGTTATTGTGCCGCCTAAGTTTCAATGCTGGGCACGATGCCAGCACATGTTCGGAAGTTTCATCTCACGAGTTGCCTTTACGCCTCGATCTCGCTGTCAACCGAGTCCTTCACTTCCGTGAGGTAGCAGTGAGACATGTATAGGGACCTAGCTTTTGGCAACTTCTTCAGCTATTCTTTGCTGCTACGTCATCTGGTATCGGCTTGAGTGCTCCCTGCTTCTTTAGTCACGCCGAAACTTCTACTTTTACTCATTAATATCGCTTCAGCCATATTTTCACAACTACCGGGTCCTTTATGTCTTGTAAATGGACGAGAATCGTGCTGAAACTGTAGGATATCACTCAGTTTTGCTCTTTGATTGTTTTTATTGACTAGGCATGGATAATAATTTGTTGTAGTATCCCAGTTTTTGATTGCTTACTGCTGAATACTGCCCACAGGTGTGTATCTGTACATCGTTTTTGCAATTCCAACTGCTCGTAGTAGGTACACCGTCATTTAATTGTTTTTTTTTTTGCTCTGGAATGACGCCCGTAGAGAAGAAACGCTCATGAGTACTGCGGTAGCCTCACAGCTACACCTACATACTAAAAAACTCTCCACTATCTAGCACTCTCCCCGCGGAACTGTCGAAAAGGTATTACCTCTCGGCTGGTTAGCTCATAGGTTGCTAGTTATTGTTGACGTCTACGAAGCTTCGTGCGCTTTAATTCATTATGAATATGTTTTACATGCACGCAGATTTCCTTCCAGTTATCAGCAGTCTACAATATTTTCTCCGTTTACGATGTTAAAGGATTCGGAAGCACAGCATGAGCATTGGAATAAGACGTGATTAACATCTTCTCTCATCTGAGGATAGTTATCAGCTCATGCGTCCATCTACCCTTGGGTGACCAGTTCGACCGGCCTTCCCTCTGCTTCAATTTCTTCACGCCTTCCTCTATTTGGATAGCCTTATATATATTGACTTCACTTCTTTTGCCAAAATTTCAACTGTGATTTGTCCTGCATGGCCAAAGGAAGCAGCATATCTAAGTAGTCCGCAAAGTGCTTAGCCGATAGGTGGCTATTAGTTTTCTTGCATAGCTCTTTATATTCAATGCATCAGTCCAAATCAGCGCCGAGAACCGAACTGACAGCCCTACTATGTAATATTCTTTTGCTATGGCTAGAGGCTCCGTTGTTTGGTATTATTTGGCTGCACAATCGACTAGTATTTCGAATTTGCAAACCTTATTTTTCTTCACTGCGAAGAGTTCCTCACTTTTTCCTTGCTCCTAGAGAGTACTTCCATAGGGAAAGATTTGGGTAGAATAGCCAGTCTTAAATTCGTAACGACAGTAGCGTGGCTAACATCAGGCTTTTTTTTACCACATACAACGCTGAGATATACCTGTAGTGCGATTCATTAACTTTTAACGATTAGAAAAATTTTATTTTTGTCTACAGTATTTGCCGTATGCACTAACGATATTGCTATTCACAAACTTATGTTAACTAACATTCAACATCTGTCTTTCTCTCTTTATTCAAAGTTATAGAGAGTGGCATCATTGTCAAATTAAATATCAAAATGAGCAAATATTTGCATGTTTGAGTGTTTCTTCGATTATATTTCCACAAAGTAAGTAAAAGTAAATAATTTATTTTTATTAATTAGTGCACCTACAGCCTTGTAATATAAGGGCAGAATTTAGAATTAAATTACCTTGAAGATTGCAAAATTTACCTGTTTTTCAGTCGAAATCGGTGTTATCCTCGAACCTCTAAGATTACTGTGAACCTGAGAAATTATGTCCTCAGTTAAGTCTGAAATTAACCGGAATAGTTATTGGAACTTCTCTGAAGGCAAGTGGAAAGGAATGTCCACATCCTGGAGCAAATGTCGATCTCCACGCGACAAGTCATAGGCCGAGTACTCAAAATACATATTCGCGATGAGTTTTTGTTAAAATAATTTCTTTGTTCTATTTCAAACTACTAATTCTAATTCTTGTTTTCCCGTTTAATTTAACCAATCCAAATTGTTGACGTTACTTTGTGATAATTGACAGATTAACCAAACAGCTGATTTTGATATCGTTAAAATGGCAGTGAATCGCACTACTGCCCACATTCGATTCTGGTTCTGAGAAGTATTACTGTACGTACGCATTCAACTGAGTGACTAGAATTTTGCATAAATTCTTCATCAAAGTCTGTGTTTTTCGGTATGAGTGATATAATATTTCATGTCCATCGACACACACTATTGACATATTGGACAATGATACCATCTGAGATATTCTTCTTTTAATACTTAAATGTATTAAAAATTAGCTTCAGCCTAATATCTTTTCCCATACACTTACATACATACGTAGTAGCTGTACTATCAAAATTGTTGTCTCCAGCATTAAATAAGGGGCATGTCTACATATACGTCTGTCAACTTATTCCATCAAACTCGTCGCTCGCAGTTGCTTATCGCCTAAAAGCCTCATTTATTTCAAACTATTTGACATTTGATGTGACATATTGAAGACATTACTGTAAGAACAACTTGATTACCAATCGATGGAATGAGCAGATGAAAAAATATGCATATACACCCTGAATAGAAACACATACATATGCATATATGCGTGCATTTCACTTTCTCTTATAAACCCCAAAACGCGTGAAAATGCATCAACCCTTAGCCAGCCGTATGTACTATAAGTCACACACTTGGCCAGTGAAGAGAGATATTATCAATGAAGATCCATGTATGCATGTGTGTATGATTGCTTATGAGTAAACTAGTGGTGTCCATGATTTTTATTGCGTTTTTACAATTTTATCTAAGCCTTGTGCATACATACATACATACCTATGTATGCAGAAGTATTCCCAATGCATTTATATGCAAGTATTTTAGTGATGGAGGCGCCACAGCCGGCTATGTACATTTAATTATCGCATTGTGTTTGGCAGTGATGCGTTGACAATTGAGTGTCAATTTTATAGGAGAGCGCCAACGATGAGCAAAGTCAACGGATCACTGGCGATACATCTAAAGTAAAGTGTAACAGCAAAGAGTGAATGGTGCAACAGTGCAAGTACTGCCTACTTGACTTTTGGGTTAGTGGAAAGTGAGAAATCGGATTTGGAAAACTTTGAGCAGCTGTAAGAGGAAAACGAAATTGATCGTGATGCGGTCTTGTTGTTTTTTTAAGAAAAATGTTTTTATAATCTTGCACCTATTACGACTTTTCAATTCACATTTTTCACATTTCACGTGCATTTATTTATAAACTCCCCTCGCAGCCTAATGTAAATTAAATTATGACATAAAATTCAGAAAAGTATTTGGGTGAGATAATTGCGGTTGACAGCTTATTGTGTCTGTGTTTTAAAATTAGGTGTACTCGTGAAATATTAGTTTAAGGGTTTGTGGAATTTTTTGGTGAATTACAGAAGAAAAACCAAAAAAAAAAAAAAAAAATTATGCCACATGCCTAACGGTTTATAATTTTTAACAAAGGGGGAAGAAACATCAAATTTTTGTTACTACAGAAGTGCTTTGATTGATGTCTATTCAAAGCTTACTCAGGCAAGCTATGTAGGTATGTGTGAGCATGCGTTTGTTTTCCTGCAGCGCTTTTTCTTCTAATAAAATTTAGATAGCGCCCAATAGCTTCCAACAACTTCTGGTCCCTTCTGCCAGCAATGAGTATTTATGGGTATTATTCTCGGATGACTCGAACACACATATGCCAAACATGATTCTCCAGATTCATAAATCATGTTCGCTGTCTTCATTTTCTTAGACTTTTGTTCAGGTGGGCGTGCGCACACTAAGAAAAAAGTAAAAATACAAAAATACATCCATACATACATACGTACATATGTATGTATGTGCATATAAATTCAATCAAATAAATATGAATTCAAAACACAAACGTCAACAAACATGAAACCGTTTTTCTTCCTTCTTTCGCCGCTGTATTGCCTCTACCTGCACAATCTACTGGCACAGTTGGCGCTTTTGTCCAATGAAGCCTTGCAGCATAATTAAAATTTTTAATCAATTGGTGTTGTTGTTCTGTAGGCAGCATTTGTGTCGGTGTTTGTTGAATTTAGGAGTTGAAGATCCAAATTCAGATTTTCGCTTGTAACCCCTTCCGTTGGGTGCTGTCTGTTCACCAGGTACATATAAATCTGTGTGCCGCTGTGACAACCCAGTCAACTGACTGTTGGTTGTTGGACGTTGGCTGGTGATCACAGCTTGCGATTTGCATGCACTTGATGAGCTTTTGCTGTGCGTTAGCTGTTCCAGTGCTCGTTTGCTCCGCTGCTTAGCATAAGGCCATCACATAAGACTGCCTACTGCCTAAACATTCGCCTGACGTGGTGCTGATCTGTTTGTAGGTTTTCTTGCCCTCCTGTGCATCCTCCAGTCTCCGCTGCCTGCCAACTCTTTCTGCCTCCTATCAAGCTGTGTGCAACCACCGCTGGTACAAAGTACGAGTATTATCAGCCAGCTCGTTACCGAATGACGTTCACCAGAAGGAGACCTCAGTTGGCTAACACCAACTTCCACTGCAACTCGTTGAAAGTGTGTAGCTGGTTCAGTTGGCAATTCGATATCCCGCTAAGAATATGACTGCGCATAAGTCAAGTTAATTTTGCGTTGATTTATTTTGATGTTCGATCTGATCTTGTGTTGTTCGCTTGTGGTTGCTGCAGCCGTTCAAGCAAACCTCAAACTTCACTTTGCTTGTTTTTTGCCTAAATGTTCGATGAAAATCGCTGCACTGTAACCAGCGCCAGCAAACGAAATTGCCGCTGCCCCCGCGGTTAATGGGGCTCCCACATATGAGCGACCACTCATGGGAAGTCTGCACGGCTACATGCCGAATGGGACATGCGCTCCCAATGAGGTGTTGAAGGCTGCTTAACACCATTATTTTCTGCATACATTTGTCGTACCTAAATGTTATGAATGCACTAGAAATAATTTATGAACATTTCGCCATTTCTTTCGCCTTCTGCTGCTGGCGCTGATTATTCTTCTTCTTCCAATTGTACTGTTTTACACGTCTGGCCTCTGAATGTTGTCTGTCATCGCTGTCATCGTGTTGTTGGAGGAAATGCTGGTGCTGGTGCTGGTGATGGTGATGGTGCTGGTGGTGGCGTTTGTGTTGTTGCTGATTAGGCGTTTGTTCGGGTTTGGGTTCAGCACCTCTCTATTCGCGTACACGCACACCTAAGTTGACCCTAATTTCTTGTCTTCATGCTGTTAGACAGGATCATAGATAGGCTCAGAAGAATTATTGCTTTTAGGGATCTATTAGACAGCAGTGTTAAATTGAGTGAAATCGTAAAAAACAAGAATTATATGCGTCTAGGTGGTGCCAATGCACGCAGGAAAATATTTGTATGTAATAGTAAAACGTTCCCTTAATTGCTTGGGAAACATGGTTCAGTGAGGTTCTATTTTTTTCTTGATCAATGACCTGCTGCTTAGTGCGACTATGAGAAGAAACAATAACCATAGCAATACTCAATTAACTCACTGCTGGCAAAGTTTTGAAAATTCTTGTGGCCAAAAGAATTAAAGTTTATATTTGATTGATCTTTTTATAGGGGCACAAAATTTACCCCTTGCAAAGAAAGGTTAGGCTATGAAATGACTTGACTTAGGTTAGGCTATGTTGAAGCGGTTGTCCACTGTGTGACATATTCTGGTTCATATCCCATTATGATGCCGCGTGGGAAACTTGTTCTTATCTGTCCTAAAACGAGTGTGTATTTTTTCAAAATTTTTAGAAGATCCCTGATTTCCACAGTACTGAGGTCTTCCAATTCATTAAAAAAATTGTTTACCTAAAATGGTAATCTACGTCTGGATAGAGCAGAAAAATGGCACAGTAGGTGCGAGATCGTCTCTTCCTCTTCGTCATCTAGGCTGCTTCTGAAGAAGTCATGTGTTTGCACGCTCAACCTCTGGGCGTGTGTTCCCATTAGGCAGTGCCCCATTATGTATAACTGAAATCACTGTGCTAAGACTGTTCTTATTTTGCCTTTGCAGAGATTCTGTGCGACCATTGATGGTCGGCAACAATTGTCGGAAGATTCTGTAGGTGGTTACATTAAGTCATATTTCGTTCACCGCTCTATAAGGGTATGCCTATGCCTTTGTCTGCGTACTCATCAATTAACTTGGTGTCAAATATCTGAAGTTCATCGGCCCTGCAGTTACCCTTAGTGCCACAGTGGTCAGGAGCCTAGTTAAAATGGCTCAGCCTTGAAGCTTGTCGATTGCGTTGGAGGGATTTTATCGCCACCTGGTTATCAGTGAAAATGCAGATATCATCACTAGGTGTCGCATCACACTGACCAGTGTTACGGTTTCTATTATATTATTGCCATCACTTCACCCTGAAAGAGTAGTCAGGAAACCTAAAACTAAAGGGATTACCACAAGTTCGGAATATACACCTCCACCCATCGAAGGATTACGAAATCATAATCACTGAGGCATAAAGCATATTCATCTATTTTATGTGAAACACTGCGAGTTCTATTTCTTTGGAGCCTTTTGGGTTCAATATGGAGTTGCAGTGCACACGGGTGTCGGAACCCAAAGCACGGCAAAGGTTTGGAAGGGTCTCGTGCCTATGTCACATCGCCAATTGGAACTATAAATTTATTAACATTTTAGCATTTTTGAAGCGCTGATCAATGTATTCATGTTGGTCACATCGGCCGCCTTTCTTTGCCACCTATGGGTATTTTTGGGAAAATAGAAAGAAACAACTTATACGCCAGGTATGTCAAGTAGAGTAAAGTAGGTATCGATAGTTGAGACTATCGACTTTTTCTGATATTTGAAGTGTAGACTATCGATATTCGAGTATGTATATAGACACATAATTGCTCTTACACCCTTGTGGGTTTTGGTCTTACGGTCAAATAACTCTCCTTTAAAATCTTTTTAAGAAGAAATTGAATAGCTCGGTTTTAGGTTTTAGGTCTCAAGCTTTACCGCTGGTTATTAACAATTAAACTCGCCTTGTTGAAAATTCTGCACATATAATTCGCAATGTATGACGTTATAAAGTGCGTAGCTCTAATAAGCAATCATTTAAAGGTTGGTTGAAAGTATGGAAAGCGACAAACCAGTAAAGGAATCAACATTTATAAGCCCTTTTAATACCTCATTCTTCATGTGGACACATACATAGTTTTGTTTCTATCGGTCAAGTCATTCCCCGGATGACAGCCATTTGAAGTTAATGTGCCAGTGTTTTGTTTTACACACGAAATAACCGAAAATCGTGCAGTCTTAGCATTCTTTGGTTTGGAACCTTTATCAGCCAAAGAAAGGAATTTGATCCTTCATTTCGAAAAGTGTGTCGATGGATTTTAGAGTTCAAATGTGGTCGCACAACGTCTATAATGCGCCACAACGTTAACAATTATTCTATAATATATTATATTTTTTGACACTTCACAAATCACAAATATCGTTCATGCAAGTTGACCGACTTATAGAGAAGCGGTCATCAAGTTTATTTTTCGCATTCGATCTGTGTACCTCCATCACTAAACTACCTCAGAAACGATTTGTATGATAGTTGCTCTGATTCAGAAATTGGTCTTACTTTATGGGTATTCGTCCAAACGCTTAAATGCCTCGTAAACCAAGTAAACCTCGCAAACTTTCGAGCTCGTAAAACTGCTGTCAAAACTTGTATGACAAGTGGGTTTTCGCAAATTGGTTAATTTAATTGTTTCATAAATTTGAACGTTTACATGAATACCGCTATTGTTTTCAACTTTATTTAATTATGCTTTAACGATCGTAGTCAATTTTGTTACAAACGTCAGAATTTAAAATGCTACGCATTCATATTTGCTGTCTGCGCTTTGAGTTTTACTTATCGATTATTTTTAACACCAACTCTAGTCACCAAATACAATTTAGCCATCGTTTAATTTGTTTGCCGTTCATTGTTACTTTGTTTTTTTTTTTTGTTTTTCCAGGATGACGCCCATGAAGAGGAAACTCTTTCCTCTCCGTGCAGATTGCCTACTTTGGTGAACTGTCATAGCGAAATTTATCGAGATATTTTTTAAATACCCCATGATCTAAAAGGAATTGAGTTAGTTGGTAGTTTGCTCCCCCCCTGGGTTCTTTCTAACCACGCCGTAAGGCTAGGTACTCACTCATGCGTCCATTTACTCTTAGTTGATCTGTACCAGCGGTCTGGACAGTGGGCAATCGAACGTCGCCTTTCTTTTGCTGCAATATCTTTACGCTTTGCTCCCCCGTCGTGTTTGTATAGCCTTATAAATACTCACTTTATTTCTATTGCCAAAATGTCTACCGGGATTAGTTCTGCAAGATAGAAGGAAGCGCCATCAGAAATTTTACGGCAGCCCCATATATTTATAAGTGATCCGCAAAGAGCTTAGCCGATATACGACTATTAGTTTTCTTGAGCAGCTTCATTCTCACTTAGCGCATACTTTTTGGATGGCTCAGAAACCCTAGTTTAAGTTGATTTGGTTCTCGAGGACGTATGATTTCCTAGCCCTCATAAGATTACCATGCCTTGAAAATCATTTAAAATTATAGGATAAGATACGGTTTTGTAATAAACAGCAGAAGGGTCTTCAGCGAACACCCGACAAAAGGATGGAAACGCTAAATTCAGCACAAATTTAATTATGCCATCTCGTCTTTGAATAACTTCTTTACTAAAAAAAAACCAATGATTTTGAGTGATGGAAATCTTTATTTTGACCTTTGGAGCGCCCATTACTAGCCTGTTTTAATTCTGAACTGTCTACTTCACAACTGACAAATATGATTGATGTACGACGCCATTTGCAAAAAATATAAATCTTCCGATAGGTTGATAAATTTTGCGCCACTTTATTAATTTCGAACAAATTTGTGTACAAATAATGTATGATTGTCCATTCGCCTTTCCGCATAATACACTGACTACTTTATTGACGCAGCAGGCATCTCTTTAATGCAATTATTTTTACAATAAAATTAGGATTTTTATATTTTGCCCGAGTATTCCACGGTAATAAATGTATCATTCGAGTAATGTGTACCCATAAGCAAATCTCCCAAAGTTCAGCACCATTTTGAGAACTTTTTCTGTAATTTATGTGGCTTATCCCAAAAATGTAGATTCCTATCGCAAAAGCTGTTAATGCTTAAGAAGCCATGTTTTTGAGTTTTTGGCTAAATATTATGAATAAATAATGAAATCAAAACAGCTACTGAAATGAAGGAGGGTACAGGTAACAGCAAATTTAAAACGCATTTGGCGTGTATCTAAGTTGCCACACCATAAACTAGATTAAATTGTTGTGTTGAGGTTGTTAATTGTGACGGTAGCATTGACTATACGGACAGCCAATGTACACAATTACTATGTATAAGTATTTATGAGCTGATTAGATCGCAGACAGATCGCACCAGAGACGCACACCTAAATATTTTTCTCCAAGATACGAAGTGATATACGAGCTAATGTCGCCCATTTTTTATATAAAATTAAGCAAATAAAAGTGTCGCTTATAATTTTTAAAACAACTTTGTTGCGTTTTCATGCCAATGTTTCTGTTTGTTGAGTGAACATATTTCTATAAATAAATGTTTTGTTGTGCTCTCGGATACGAACACATACCAACGCACAACTCGGTATGCATGTATGTATGTATGTATGTATGCACATTCATAATTATTTATGTTTAGAAAATTCGTCATAAATTTATTTAAATTCTTCCTTTTTCTGACGTTTAACGCACCCAATTAATTTCGGTGCATGTTTTTGAGGCACCGCCTGGTTATTTTGCTATTTTACCTCGCCGCAATACTTTCGATGTTTACAGCGTTTCTGCGTTTTCTGTTTTCAATTCTCTTTGAGTTCATTCCACGAATGCGAAGGTGATAAAAATCTTCATGTACTTTTGCATGTAAATGCGTTAAAATTGCTGAAGATGAAGAGAATAATGATATTTATCCACTGTTTGGCCTTGTTTTGTTGTGCTTTGTTATACCCTTCCAGGTACTTGAAGACAAATTAGTGGGTCTACCAAGTCTGCTTAAGTGTCAATTAGCGGATGTGAGCTTATATTTAATACAAAAAATTTGTGAAGGGTATGTAACTTTTACTTCAACTCCAAAGAAATTTCTCTAATAGCAATAATACTGATTATTGAGTGAATACTAACGTGGAAGCCCAACATCGAGGAGAAAATCAGGAAGGTAACAGTCGCCTTGTAAGGATGTAGGGGGGGCATCGGCAAAAGATAGGGCCTCTCGCCTCGAGTTATATTTATAATTGTGTTATATACCCAATTTTGTTGATGGAGTCCTTTTCTGATGGTATTCGTTGCAAAAATCGGCAAAAGTTAAGAAGCTGGAGAGGGTCCAAAGGTCTGCCCTTATTGAAACGAGCGGAGTGCTTCGGACCACTCCTGGTTGGTTAGAGTGGTGATTCATCCTGAATCCAACTAGCGCTTCCGCACCATTTTGTTGCCACATCCTCGTTACCAAATTGTTTAACAGTTATTTACAGCAGGACTATATCCAGTCTGTGCGGTTTAGGAACCTTATTAGGTTGTTGACGTCTAAGCCAGACAGTTGCTCGAGACTCTCGAACAGCGGTTTGCCCAGGGTTAACATTCTGTCCTTCCATAGGGCAGGGCATTCACAGAGAAAATGGAAGATTGTTTCCTTTTTCTCCGGTTGTTTACAACTATGACAGTATGTGTTGTGAGGGATGCCCATTTTGGCGGCTTGTTCTCCGATAGACCAGAAGCCAGTTATGACTGCCGTAAGTCTACAGGTGTCCCGTCGTTTCATGTTTATTAATGTCAACGATTGCTTGAGGTTGTAGGTGGGCCGTAACGTTCTGCTGATTTTGCATTTCGTCTGGTCTCTCCATCTATAATCTGCGATTTGAAGGTATTTTAGGGAAATTGCATTCTTGACCGCACCTAATCGTGTGTATACTAGTATTGCAAGAACGCTATTCATGGCAGATCCCCCTCTTGCCAGTTCGTTACCTTCTATGTTCCGGTGTCCCAGGACCCAAATTAAGGTTACTCTATGGTTTTCACTCAAGTTGGTGAGGCTGTTCCTACTTTGCTCCACCACTTTAGAGGTTGTTATAGTCGCGTCCAGCGCCTGGACTCTAGCGCCCAAATGCTGAAAGAGGTACCCGTTGATATAGTAAAGAAAACTACCGGTGCACGCGCCGCAATCAGATTGAGATGTTCGGGCCATAAGCTAGACTAAGCTACGGACGCGCTAACATTAAAACTTTGAGTTCGTCCCTATGGTTCTGGAGCAACGTACGCACTCGCCGGGTCTGGGTGGCACTTCATTTCTTTTCATTTCATATCCTTTCAATCGAGTAGTGGGCAGTGTGCAACATTTGGTGGTAGGGCATTGTTCGGAACTAGACGATACAGTTGGAGGGCGAGTATTCTGTGAGGACTTCCCCATCTAGCTTAAATATAGTCTTCCGGACCACTATAGTGTATTCCAACTGAAGGTAGGGAGGAGTAATGAGGGAGGAGTGTTTTGGATGCTTACTTATGTATATACTGTAAAGAACGTAAATATCTACGCCGACAGTTTGGCAGCAATTAGGGTTTTGGGCTCATTGTGCGTTCGAACTTAGTCGGGAAATCCTTGCCTTTTCTCTCGACTGCATACGAATGCTTCGATATTAGGCTCATTTGGGATCCCGGTCATAGTGTCATAGAGGAGGGCTGATGAGCTGGTTAGACAGGGAACCCCCGAGACGGTTTCCCGCGAAATAAAAGGATTGTAGTTGCCTTGAGAACCTGTAGTCTGGTCCTAGAGATATGGGCCTCGTGTCAATTCAGGCAGCGATGGACTAGTGCGCAAACTTGCATAGTAGCGATAACTTTCTAGTCACGCGGATATCGCTCGGTAGACGCTAGAAGGAACTTCTAAGGCTAACAAAGCCGCAACTTTCCAATTTGGTGGGTATCCTTACTGGACATTGTCCAATGGTTATGCGTGCGATGAGGCTTGGGATTGCTTCGAGTAATTTCTGCAAACGCTGTCTGAAGGATGAGGTGAAATCTTTTCAGTACCTTTTTCTCAGCTGACGTGTTCTCTGACCTCACTTTTTTGCGGACATAGCAGGTTTAAACACCTGGTGAATTTCATCAGGAGCTTAAAACGTTTAATACAAATGTAATTAGCCACTGTTGGTCATCGTTCTCCAATCCAAAGACCTTTCCTTGTTTTTTTCGCCTGTTTGGTCCTTTCACCTATGTTCTTCCTCTGGAGTTTTTTTTCCTTATGGTATCACAATGGAGAAATTTTGATTCCTTGTCTAAGCGGGTCGCTCGCGTGGGCAGCCATTTATCCTAACCTAACCTTATAATATTCGTAATCTAGAAATGCAGTGCTCCGTACAGACAATGAAGAACAGATTAATGCTAAATAATTCAATCAGAAATAAATTAAACTTAGAATTAATTTAATGAAGAAAATGTAATATTTCTTGTTTTTCAATTTACAAGAATATTAAAGGAGACTTAGGAAGTAGTTAAATAATTCATTTTGTAACATTTTGAAGTGGTACTTTCCGGAAGAAAAACCAAGGCCAATATGATTTGAAAGCGAATTAAATTATCTCAAAGCTCTAGAAAGCGGAGCATAATTAGTTTTAACCATCAGTAACCATAAAATATCATGATTTTGTAAGCTGCGCTGAGGAATATTGAAATTAATTTTCTTCAGTTGTAAGGGGGAGCCAATCACACCACTTGTGAAATCGAAAACGAAAGTCGAGAGCGAATAGTTCTTCTACTATCTAGTAATTTTAGGCTAGGTGTTTGCTCACCGACTTTTATAGGACGGAATTGGACCAGTGAAATGCAAAGAAGGCAAAGCATGGCGGACAAAGGCTTTCTGGACACGTTCAAGAATACCGATATGATAGGAGTCGTGAGCTCATATTGTTTCTTGCAGATGGTAAGTAGGTAATTTAACAACTTAATAAGCTTTTCATTTTTTTCCCCATTTATTTAATTAATTTTTATTTGTGCTTTGAAAATGTCATAATTATAAGAGCTATTTTTGGCTTATTGCGCTACCAACTCAATGGAAATGTGGCATCCGTTCATCCACAGTGAATTGGCTGCGTTGTTGGCGCCCCTTTGTTGTGTTATTTAAATTCTCCACGGCGGGCATTTTTTGTCTTACTTTTTAATTAATTAATTAACGTAGATTTATTTATAAAAATTTGACAATGACATACATTAAATGGCCTCGATCTATTTCTATGCTGGTCTGAATTTGAAGATGTATGCCCTTTTTATTTTTACAATATATTATAAGTATACATATACGAGTATGTATGAATGTACGAAGTGAAGTTAAAGTAAACCAATTCTTCCGAAATTCCATTTAAATTTTCTAACACCTTAGCCCGGCACATTTGTTGAGTACTGCGTTTGTTAATTCCTCTGATCACCAAAAAATTCTCGGCCGCCTGTAAATATGCCTACCCATTTGTATCGGTGATCTTAAGACACTGTGTGGCTGTCATTTATCTTCTCAAGCTAGGCAGTAGTTAGATGAGGCGATCGGCTGTCTGAGTTGATCGCTTGCCCGAGTGACTGTCTTGCCCGGCCAGAGCTACACAACGAATTTCGAAAGTCTTCAATCAAACTGATGTGTGTAATCGAGTGAAGGTGTGTACGAGTATTCGTCTTCGCGCCCCTCCACAACCACTGATTGTCACATGTCACATTCTTAAAAGAGCTCATAAATCTATAGGCGTCATACAACAGTTACAGGAGTAGGGCAGGCGCTGTGAGCGTCAAGGCAAGCCAAGGCGTGATTTGTGAAGCATTAAACAAATCTATCTCTCCATCCAAAAATCAAGCTTAGCCACACGCTCGCAGTCACGATCTGCACGCCACTAATAGCAGCACCTCTGGTGGTGTCACCAGTTTTTTGGTATTTCGTGTGTTGTGTGCGTTCACGCATGCGCACGTTTGCCAGCGTCGTGCGCCGTCGATGCGTAATCATAAGCCATGTATCTAACAGATATTTAGTTGTGTGTATGTGTGTAAGTACTATGGTATATGCGCCGTGCATAATGAGTAATATGGGAATGTGAGCGACGCATCGATCGCGTTGATGATCGACGACAAGCTGTTACCGGACAAATTTTAATATTCCAGTTGTTACCGCTGAACTGCATCTAAATCGTGTGCGATTGACTTTTTCTATTTCTTTGGATTCACCGGAACAAATAAAAGATGGTGCTAAAAATCAGCTTGTCAATCCTCAAATCACTCGAAATTAAGTCATTCGCACTCGCAGTGCACACTGCGAGTAATTCGCCTCAACACTTATAATTGCTATACATTGCAATTGCAAATGATGGCTCTATGACTTTCGGTGCGTTTGCGCGTGTTTAAAAACTTTACGAGCACATTAAATTACACATTCCACTATGTACCGAGTCTGCAGCCTCTAATGTGTGGAGCAGGCAGATGTCGTGAAACTGGCGAGGGGAAACGTACAAATTTTACTCATTTGCCACATGTTTTTGCTACTCCGAGGAAACAGTTTGAGTGCGGAAAATACCATATTTCCTTGGAAAAAGTAGCATTCAGTGAGTTTTATGTGCGGCATGAAGTTATGAGAATGTGCGGCGTATCTGAAATGCTGCTCATTCGCACCTCAGCGTGGCGTTTAAGAGTGTTTTGATAGCTTGAAAAGCACTGGTGGAGTGCGAAATCATGCGACAAAGATTATGAATGCAGTACTTAAATAGTTAGTTTATCGTTGGCTTCACTTTTAATACATTTATGAGTAGTATTTTGGGCCATTCAATTATCCAGTGGGAAATGTGCTTAATGGCAAATTCAAGTTAGTTAAACGATCGCTTCTCAATTGGCAATGAGAAAATGAATGTTAAAAAAAAAAAATTACAAAGAGGATGTAAAATGCGTTAATCGAATTCATAACAAATTTGAAAAGCAGACCAATAGAATCGCTTTTGCCACCATCTGGCAGGAAAAGGCAATACAGAGCCTTGCTTTGAAGCTAAGAAATATGATATTTTGATTATCATCCCAATTTATTCGGAGATTCTTGTTGTTGTTGAAGTGGCTCAGTATTTTTATTGAAATAAGTTTAGCTAGCAGCAAGCGCCGTTTTACTACCACTTTTCTAGTGTGATGCCTTGTCTTTTCTTCGTTTTTGTTTAGTCAGATGCATCTCATGAGATCCAAGTATAGCAGCAAAGTTTTTATCTCAATGTCTGAGATTTCATTAATTTGCTGGAAGAAAGGTTTACTGAAAGAGCGAAGTCTAGTTCTAGCTACAGCTGGACATTCGCACAAATAGTGGAAAAGACTTTCTTTCTTATAAAGACGCTTTGTTGACTTCCATTGTTAACACCCTGTAACTCACAACTGGATGGAACAAAAAAAAAAATAGAAAAATAATATTTTTAGTGTGAAATGTCACCTTGACAACGAGAATAAACTTTAAATTGTTTGATTGATACTTCAGACATCGATCACTACAGCCATCTACCGAGAAAACAATGGATTTATTTTTCCACAAATTAATACAATAAAAAAGATGCATTCGCCAAACAAATTATCAAAAATCAAGGAGAATTTTGAACTACTTCAAACTTGCACTTTTTTGTACTAAAATTTAATGGATTACATTTCGAACTGCGTATCCATTTTTTTTTTTTTAAGATACACAATTTGAGAGGTTAATGTAACCGAAGTTTTAAAAATCGTGCGTGAATCTACATATTGGTGGTGGAATGAACTATGTTTTTTATATATTTTATAATTTTTGTTGTTTAAATAGTCAAAAGTGTTAAAAATATCGCGTTTCAATTATTTTGATCACGAGTGTGTATGTTTCCAATAAGCAAAAAGAATCGTAATATTCGGCGGCATTTTCTTAATCCTTCGGCTTGGTACCCGAATCAGGCCTTTTTTCGTCCTGTTCGAGGATCCTCTCTGAAAGGTTATATTCATAAATCGGATTATTTTAGGAAGATACCTGGAAACCCAGTTCGTTAGTTATAATAAAAATATCTTGAATTTATTTCAGAAATATGTTGAAAATGAAAAAGCCAGTCTGGCTAGAGGCGGGTGCCCAACGGAGGGTTAAAAATGAATACGCATAATGCGAGTACGTTAAAGTAATTAAACAAATTTCAAACTAAGCTCCGCGTTTCTTAAACATCAATGCGTGATTACTTGACAGTTCTTCATAAACACAAAAACTTAAAAACACAAAATCTTTATAAAGACAATCAAAACATTTATGGTGGTCGTGAGTAGCTTAGAATACTGCAACAGTTTGAAAACCTGTAGAAGAAGAAATTGAAGAAATGCGCCTTTGGACGTATTCAATTCGTATATAACTTTTACCCAATTCCTTTGTGCCCATTGTATTTTTCACTCTAGCTGTTGTTGTTGTATTCTTACAATACGTGTAGGTATTTCAAAAGGCAGCTAAAGTTAGGCGGTAATTCGATTAATGTCGCTGCCAGCTAAAGTTTTATTAAGACATACACCACATATAGGAGGAGAGGATGCTAGCGCCAATTATATATGGATATGGAAATAAGTTTCAGCCCTCGTAAAAAAGGTGACACTGCTGATACTATTTTTGTGTTCGCTCTGGCAATACACTGGCGATGGTTATCGACTGCAACTAATGCGTTTGAATCAAGCTCTCAATGAAAAGCGGCCGGAATGAGACGGTTGAAGTGATTGCTTCCAACAGATGACTAGAAGTGATCACCAGAAACTGCTTGCAGAGAGTGGTGTTTTACTCCTTAGCTGGGGGCATATAAGCCTCATACACTTTAGATGATCTTCCGAGAATAGTAGACTACCGTTTCCATATTCCTTGAGAAAAGGTAATTCAACGTTCCCAACAATTTGAGTTCTGAGATAGGTGATGATTAATATCATTACGGGGCGAAGCATGAGCACGAATGCTTTCTTCACACCAAGATAATAATCAGCAAACTAAACTGAATCACACAGTTAACGACAAAGACTTAATTTGTGCAATCCGGACGATTAACAACTGAAATTGCACTTTGTCTGGGACAATTAGCAATTAAAGTTTCGAGAATTATGCAATAAAGTGACGACGCTACTTGGCAAGTTTTTTCAACTCAAATGGCTTTATTCTGCAGCGCTTTAAGATTACGAGCACATTCCGGGAATATGTCATATACGGCTGCCTACTAGTGTGAATACGTGTGAGTGCAATACCTGCTGCCGGTTGTCAGTTGTCAACTGCCGAGTGTCAACAGCAGCAGTTTAAGAGGTGAATGAGTGTACTGCTGCTGATGAGTAGATGAGTTAGTGCATGGGACATATGAATGAATGAATGCGGGCGCTAAGAATACGCTTTCACATTGGCATTTGTTGCTTTTTAAATGCTTTTTCCCTGTTGTTGTTTTTAATGTTTTTAATTACCCTACTGCTACTGCTAATGTTACTTGCAAATTAAGTGCAGGTACTGCAGTTCTGGTAAAACAATACTGCGGGCCAGAGAGGCAGGAAGTGGGGCAATGTGAGATGCGCTTAAATATGAAATGACAAGTGTCATCATTTACCGCTCAATTTAAGTGTGTAGTAAAAAATTCGCTGAGGATATGAAAAGTGACTGACCGACGGGCTTTAAAATGGGAGCAGCAATTGCACTACTGAAAGTGGTTGAAGCGAACAAATTACAAGGCACCAACTTTCAGGGCTCATACGAAACAGTGTCACTTACTCACACATTCGTACATACGAGTACATAAGTGCACTTAGCATACTTAGATGCAGTTGTGTTGGTTCGGTTTGGCAGCCAAAAACAGGAAATAAAAAAGAGGTTATGAGCCGCAGGGATGCAAAATTACTTCGAAAGGGCAGTTAAATTTATTGCAACAGGCAATTATTAATTAACTTACGAAATAATAATAAAACAACCGAAGCATGTGCATATGCGTATACAAAGGTATGCAACTCAAATGATCAAACTGATAACTACAAGTTAAAGTTTTTTCTGTTTTTTCCTTTTTTTCATATCAAACGTAGTAACACTGCCACTAGTCACTTAAAACTGACTAAAAGTAATTAAAGAAATTACCAATTATTAATTTATTATTTTGTTTGAACTACCGATAAGCTCCTCTCAGGATCAAGTTGACTTAGTAAATATTCGTAGGCTGAAAAATGTTGAAAGTTACGTACCTCCAGTGACCGCGTTAGAGCGTAATCAGTTGGTCGATAACAAAGGAAAGTCATGACATCTCACAAAGCAAATATTGTTGATGACATGGAGCAGAGGCTGACAAAATTGGCTTAACGAGTGTGTTGGTGAGCGCAGAGTAATCGCACTGCACTTTGGTGAAAAGAGAAAAATTTAAAGACCAAATGAGTCAACAATGAAAAATTAATACTATTTTCTTGGTGATGATAGCGAAGAAAAGCATCGATGATGGATTTCTTCTTTTCACCAAAATATATATATAAAATTATAATTTATGTATTTGTATAATAAAATAAGAAGCGTTGATTTAGTAACAAACTTCAATAAAAAATTAATCAATTGAATTATTTCATACCATTTATTTTACACTTAATACTATTTCATTTTAAAACAAATAAAATTGGCAACAAAGAAACCACGTAGTTTATTCAATATTAATATTTACACATTTGGGACAGTTTCTGGTTAGAAGCTAGTTTTTTAACTTGTATTTAATTTGGAATAAAAAAACTTTAAATCAGAAACAATTTTTTTGCCAAAACTATGTGGATGGAAAAGTGATAATAGTTGAACAGAAAATTTTATGACTTAAGGATACAAACTGTTATTTAAATTTTTCCAGCACTCAATTATATTGCCTCCACTATCAAAATGTATCTCGCTTCATACGACTATTATTTCTATTGGGTTGGGGAATAAGTTCATAGCGCTTTTATATTTTCTTTTATTTTATGGAGAATTGTTTGCTGTTTGGTAAAGTGTAAGTATTCATTCGATAGAACTTTTTCTGCTCTATAAAAATGTCTTAATTGTATTTTTGAGGTATTTAATTTTTTATCGGTTTTGAGGTTTAGAAATTGAATACCCACGAGGCAAAAATCAACCCTTTCGACATCAGCTCTTCTTTGATTTTCATCGAGGTTAAAAAGCTGCCGAAGCAGCGACGGGCATTTGAGACGTGTAAGGAGAAGGTGTCACAGGCGAATCTACAGGAGAGAAATGGTTTGCAAAGTTCAAAAATGGCGCCATTGACGTGGATGCCATTGAAGGCCTCCTAAGTTCAATGAAGAATGTCTCAAATTACTTTTGAAGCTGAGCAGTTACCAAACCAGTCGTGAATTGGCGGAAATAATGAACTGCGATCATAAAACAATCCTCAATAATCTTTATTGAATGGGATTTAGCGAAAAATTGGTAGCCTGGGAGTCTGATTGCCTCATGAGTTCAACGAAGAAGAAAAAACGAAATAAGTCGCCTTGAAATCGCTTCTTAGCATCTCGCCCGCCATAGAGCAACACGTGGTCATAAACAGTGCTTTTTGTACCGAATCGTCATGAGAAATGGTGCCTATATGAGTACATTAATATGAAGCAAGCACAACCCACTCCTTTGGGGGGCTCCAGGAGATACGCCAAAGTCCAGAGTCAAGCTGGATCTTCATCCAAAGAAGATCACGATATGTGTTTGGTGGGACTGGGAGGGCATGGTGAACTGGGAAATGTTGAAAAGAATGTGACGTTCAACAAGGAGCTCTGCATTGTCCAGGTACACCGCTATTCGACTGAACGACTTAATCGACATGGTCGAACCATACTCTTTCACGACAGCGACAGGCCCCATGTTGCACAAGTCGTCAAAGCCGCATTCGAACTCGAATGGGAAATCATTCGCATTCTCCGGACCTCGCACCGACCGTTTACCATCTTTTCCGCTCCCTATCAAACCATATGAAGGGCGTTACCTTCAATAACAAAGAGGTTCTTAAAAACTGGCTCAACAACTTCTTTGACACCAGACTAGGCGATTTTTGGCGGAACGGCATCAACAAATTGATTAACTTATTAATATTTTTTTAATGATTTAATTATTGTTTTTTATTTGAATAAAAGTCTTCGGTGAAACCGCTACAAAATTATTCCCCAATCTAATACATAACTCCAGTAGCAGATGTAGCAGGTAACCTCAACTTAAGGTTTGCTTGTATGTCTCTAAGAATACACTATTCTGGTGGCAGCAGTCTCGACATTTCCCAATAACAACCTTTGAAAGCTGACATTACTGCTACTACTGGTTCTTCGTATTAAAATTGTCAACGCCAATGTCATCGTCATCCTCAACATCCTCATCCATTTCACCACAAGTGTATTTTTAATTATTGTTGCTCCATGTTATGTTTACTTTACTTGCTAAATTGCGTTGACAATTATGTTTATGAGTTGTAAATTATGCAGTTGTAGTTGCACAAGTTTCGCTCAAACTTTTGCACATGAAACTGGCAATTAAAAAGTGAAACCAGAACGAACGAGCAACAATGGCAGCCATGGAAATGAACAAGATGAAATTATTCCAAAACATACATAAACACACACACCAACACAAGTTTTATGCCAGTGGCAGTTAGTTACATATGAGATAACTTGCTGTGATTTTTTTTTTTTATTTTTCATTATTGCAGTTCTAACTCACCAGTCTGCACTGTTTGGCCTCCTGCTACGTATGCAAGGGGTATTTCAAAGGATTCTTTCAGGTTTCACTATTTTTATGGAAAATAATTGTATGTGACAAATTACTTCACTTAAATGTCCACCAGGGGCTGGCCTACAGGTAAAAATTAGAAATGACAAAATTATTTTTTTGCCTATATTTTTTAGCTGCATGAGAACTTTGGTTTGACAGCTGAGAAAGGCTAACTGTCTTGAAATTTCTGTTCGGAGAAGCTTGGAAAGTCATCATGAATCGTTTAACGCTAGCGCAATGCATCCAAATTGTGAAAATTTACTTAAAAAGTATATATATTATGTTGGGGAATAAATTCGTGCCGTTTTTACCGAAGACATTTACCTAACCAAATACACTACTTATATTAATGAGTTAATCAAACGGCGAATATTACTGTTTACAACATTTTCCCACCTCTCGATCAATTTGTTGATGCTGTTCCGCCAAAAATCGCGTGGTCTGGAGTCGAAGAAGTTGTTGAACCAGTTTTTAAGGACCTCTTTGTTATCGAAGGTAACGCGCTTGGTAAGGTTTGACAGGGAGTTGAGTAGATGGTAATCGGTCGGTGGAATACGGTGGATGCTGAAGGATCTCCCTTTCGAGTTCTTGTAGTGCGCCTGTGAAGTCTTGTACAACATGAGGCCTGGCGTTGTCATGAAGGAGTATCGCTCGACCATGTCGATCAGGTGTTTTCAGTCGAATAGCCTCATTCCCGCGGTGTAGCTGGACAATGCAGAGCTCCTTGTTGGCCGTGGCATTCTTTTCTAGCATTCCCCAGTGCACCATGCCTTCCCAGTCCCACCAAACAAATATCGTGACCTTTTTGTGAAGATCCGACTTCACTCTCGACCTTGGCTTATCTCCTGGAGACACCCACAACTTTCTTTAATTCACATTGATGTATACCTCTCATAACGATTCGGTACAAAAAGCGTTGTTTATGACCGTGTGTTGCTCGATGGCGGGCGAGACGCTGAGAAGCGATTTGAAGGCGACTTATTTCGTTTTTTTTTTCGTTAAGCTCGTGAGGCAATCAAACTCCCAGGCTACCAATTTTTCGCTACATTGCATTCAATGAAGGTGATTGAGGATCGTTTTAGATCGCAGTTCATTATTTCCGCCAATTCACGACAGGTTTGGTAACTGCTCAACTTCAAAAGTGATTTGAAACATTCTTCATTGAACTTAGGAGGCCTTCCGCTGCCGGACGTGTCATCGACGTCAATGGCGCCATTTTTGAACTTTGCAAACCATTTCCGGGCTGTAGATTCGCCTATGACATATTTTCCTTACACGTCGCAAATGCCCGTTGCTGCTTCGTAGCTTTTTAACCGCAATGAAAATCAAAGAAGAGCTGATGTCGAAAGGGTTGATTTCTGCCTCGTGAGGATTTCATTTCTAAAATTTGCCAAACAGAAACGCTATGAACTTATTCGTCAACCCAATATGTATCAACATTTACCTTCAGAACCAAAAAACAGTCTACACTTTTGTGAATGTTTTAGAAGTAGTGAATCTGGGTTTGACCTTTGACCTTAGAAGGTAGTATTTTCCTTTATTTTGCCGTTGTAAGAAGATACTGCTTCATCCTGTTGTACTTTGTAAACACAACTGATTTATTTCCTCATATAAGCAAACCAAATGTTTCAAACCGAAAGCTTTTGAATTTTACGGTGCTACAAAAAGCTAAGCTCAAATGCACTCTTCCTTTGGTTTCTTAAGTGTGGGTGTATCACAGTAGTGTATATCACATATTCAAAAGTTAAGAAAATCGAGGCATCACGACGGCAGGGCTATGCTTGATGATTTCTTTGGTTTCAGCAGAAATTCTGCCTTAACCACATTAATTTGTAACATTAGTAATAATTATAGTAATAATAATAATATAATAATATACAAAAAAGTGCAGTTATTTTTACAGGCAGTATAATGCCACATCGATTCATTGAAGGCATAAGAAAATGCTAAAGAATTTGTTTAACTCCAAAGACAGTCGGGCTTATAGCTTCTTCACTAGCTTAAAGTTCACAAAACTTGCGTCCTTCCCTTTGCACTTTTCGTGACATGTTCTTCACTTGATTGCTATAGCTTAAACTGCTAGCAGCGCCTCTTGCCGTTCGTACCACTGTCTCCATAAGTCATCGAGTGAATGCAATTAATTCTAAATATCTAAGCTATTTCGCTACTTCTTCATACTTACAAAAACCGATGTCTAAACAAACTTTCTTGCGAATTTTACGACAATCCTTGGCTCAGTATGTCACAACTACAACTTTGAGATTTTTCATTTGAAGGAGTTCGGATGTGGTTGGTGCTTAGCTAATAAATTAAATTGAATATTTATTTGCTTAAAATGTAATGAATTGAGCGGTTGCAATGCCGGTGGTCCTGCTCGCCACCACAGCCGCCCCAAATACAACAACTATTTATGTAGACGTGCTGAAAACCAAATGCTGCAGCAACGTCATCTAAACACTGCGCTGCCAATGTCATTTGTTCGATATTTGCAAAAGCGTTGCAGTGGCTGAAATGGCAAAAGGAGGAATGTCAAGTTGGCAGAGAACGTAGATGGAAACGGTTGCAAGCAAGACGTGTGTACATACATATATAAGGTGGCTGAAGCTGCAGTCATATGAGGAGCGGGCGGAACTCGTTCATTAAGTGGTGCTCGTAAGCTCGCAAGCGCAAATAAATTATTGTACTCGCTTGTCATGTACGAAAAATCCATGTGTCAAGTCGCTTTGGGCAAAATTCAACTCCTGCAGGCGAGGAGGCAAGCGACTTGAAGGCGGTCCGACAGTCATTTGCGCCACAGTTGCACATTCACACCATTATAGCGTCCACAACAACGACTACAACAATACAAACGTTATAGTAACTGTAATCATTTTCAAGCGCAGCAGAAATAGAAATTAAGCCCAATAAACTTGAGGCGGGGCAAAGACGTCGAAATGACAAACGCAGTAGGAAATTGAATTGCAAGACGGCGTGTCGGTAGGCTGACTGCTTGGCGGGGAGGCTGGTCTGAAGTGGCGTTGTTAGTCTCTGAGGACACTCACAAGGAAGTTAGCTAGTTAGCAAGTGATATTGCCACAAATTGGTGGCATCCGTGCCCTGCTCGTGGGGTATGTCACAACAAAATCTGCTGCTGTCTGTCCCTGTGGCATGCTGCTGCTGTAAGACGACGACGCCTTACAATTGCAAAATGGCAGCAGCCATAATGATAACAAGCCCAAAATGTTGCCACTTTTATTATTTGTTCTTTTCCATGACGCAGTTGTTGCAACTGGCAGCTGTGGTTGCAGCAGCAATGTGTTGGTTGTCGTAATTTATGGGTCTCGATGGAGTTGCAATCCTTGCAATTAGATTTTCATTCATTCTACATTGTGTCTTTGGCGATTACTTTGTTATTGTTTTACATGTTATTATAGATAGTTGCCATTCTCTTTGTACTCGCCTAAGTGAGTTTTGCTTTTGTGTGAGTGCGTAATTCTCATTAAGTCATTGTTGCGGAACATAATGACAGGCTAAATGGTTGCGGTGGCAACAGCGACAGCAGCAGGATCTTAGCAGTTGAAATTTTTTAAGCTTCCCTAAGCTGACAGCGCGTAGCGCTGCTATGTGGAAGACACGACAGGATACGACAAATTGTCGCCTGTCATTTAGCTGGAGATTTGTGAAAATCTTGCGATTTCTGTTAAATGTTACAAATATATCGTTTCAATAAACCCTCAAGGAGGGAAAGAGGAAGTACGCTAAATATTATGTTTTTTATGGTTTTTTGAGCTGAAAAAACATAGTTGTACAACGTCTCAGTGTATATAAAGCTCAAGTGTCCTTTTTAAATTCAAATTAAATGCTTCTTCTGCACGAGAATTCACTAAATAGTAGAGGATCTACAATTATGAGCGATAAATAATGTTTTCCAAATGTGCCCCGAGTTAAGGCTTACAAATGTCGATTCTTTTGGTGAAGTTTTCAATGATATTCAGGCATAATTGGTTTGGTACTCTATCTTGGCAAATTCACGTCAAATGTTGATCTCTAAAAATATTTGGAAATCCTGGTATAAAAACTTGCGTTAATATTGACACCTCTACTATGCACACACAAAAGCACACGTCGCTTCAATTCATTTTCTTCTTCTTCTTGATTGGCGCGATAACCACTTAAGGGGACAGATACCTGTAAACGGCCATATTTTCCCTGATTTGCATTGAAATTATTTAAAATGAAGAAGTCAATATATTTTTTTCAAATTTGGCATACATATTTGGTTTATTTATACATTAAAATAGTATAACACATTTTTTTTTATTTTAATCATTTAAAATGGCGGATGTACATTCAATTCTTCCAGTAAGGTCGCAGCGGGGCTTCTCAATCGGCGGGCATTGTAGCATCGGCGTCAGTGACCGGAATACAAAAAAACCAAAATTTTTTTTGTTTATTAATGTCATAATTTCTATATGAATTAAACAAAAATGAAAAAAAAAAATCGTAAAATAAAATGCTTAAAAAAAAAAGTGAATTTTGGGGCGAATTTTCCTACTATTTTTGCTACGAAAAATTATTTTTTCGAAATATTTTCGAATTGTAAATTCACATAGAAAGTAATATCATAAAAAAGATGTGTGCAAAACTTCAGGGAGATCGGTCAATAACTTTTCGAGTAATTGTGAACGCCAATTCGAAAAATTTAGTTTTAAGAAAAACGCGTCTAAAGTCGGCAACGTAACTATACCTCTCACTGCGCTCGGACGCAAAGAATAGAGTCGTCACGGCTGACGATCAATAATATAAGAAATACTTAAATCAACGTTCTAAAATTTTTGACACTTTCTTAAAGGACTATATTAACATTTTATGAAAAAAATTTTCGAAATTTTACAGGTATCTGTCCCTTTAAGAGATTTTGGTCGAGTTTAACAAAGCGCACCTCTCGTTTCTTTCTCGTGCTAACCGGCGCCAATTAGACACACCAAGTAAAGCTAAGTCCTTCTCCACCTGATCTTTCCAACGCAGAGGAGGAGCGTACAGAGCGGGAGCGTAAATTACTTTTACTTTTCAAATTAAATTAGCCGCAGAATCTTTCTCTCAAACACACCAAATAACATCCAATCGGATGTTGTCATCGTCCAAGCTTTTGCACCATCCGTTAGGATATGCATCATGAGAGACTTTTTAAGTGTTCCTAAGGCAAGGACTATGAATAAGTTCGTGCGGGTTTTTTTCGAAATTTGAAACTTTATTGACGTAAAATGGTTACAAATTTAATATTCAAAATATTGTCCATCGCTTACTACTACTTTTTCCCATCTTTCTGGCAATTCACGGATTCCCTTTGTGAAAAATTCGGTCGGTTTTGCCGCAATCCACGAATCGATCCATTTTTTGACTTCATCGTAATTACGGAAGTGCTGGTCAGCCAGGCCATGTTGCATCGATCGGAAGAGATAGTAATCGGATGGCGCAAGGTCTGGACTATACGGCGGGTGGGGTAGGACATCCCATTTGAGCGTTTCTAAGTATGTTTTGACCACTTGTGCAACATGTGGCCGAGCATTGTCATGTTGCAAAATAACTTTGTCGTGTCTATCGGCGTATTGCGGCCGTTTTTCTCGCAGTGCTCGGCTCAAACGCATCAATTGTCGTCGGTAGACATCCCCCGTAATCGTTTCATTCGGTTTCAGTAGCTCATAATACACAACACCCAGCTGGTCCCACCAGATACACAGCATAACCTTCAGGCCATGAATATTCTGCGCCGACGTCGATGTTGAAGCATGGCCAGGGTATCCATACGTTGCCCGACGTTTTGGATTGTCGTAATGGACCCACTTTTCATCGCCAGTCACAATTCGATGCAAAAAACCCCTTCTTTTGTGCCGTTGAAGCAGTTGTTCGCATGCCATAAAACGGCGTTCAACGTCTCTTGGCTTCAATTCATACGGCACCCAATGGCCTACCTTTCGGATCATTCCCATGGCTTTTAAACGTTTGGAAATGGTTGATTGATCAACTCCCAAAGTTTTTGCAACCTCTTCTTGCGTTTGAGCCGGATCTTGATCGAGCAATTCCTCCAATTCGGTATCCATGAACTTTGGCGGCGCACCCTCGCGTTCTTCGTCTTCCAAGCCAAAATCACCACTTTTAAAGCGTGCAAACCACTTCTGGCACGTTCGCTCAGATAGAGCATGCTCACCATAAACTTCCACCAAGATACGATGACTTTCGGCTGCTTTTTTCTTCATATTAAAATAATGAAGAAGAATTCCCCGCAAAAACACATTATTTGGCACGAAATTCGACATTTTCAAGTGTGGTAAAAATATTGTTGTTTACGCTTCAAATAAAAAACTTATACTGACGTTTGTGCCTTACGACAGTAGCTCCCCAATGAATGTTTGGAAATGTGGATCGATGGAATAATAATCAAGTTACGCCATCTGTTGTAAAACCGCACGAACTTATAAATAGACCTATTATGTAATTGGCGCACACTTTTTTGATGTTTGGCCGAGCTCCTCTTCCTATTTGTGGAGGAACCTACCGTTTGAAGCCGACTCCTAACGGCAGACATTTTTTTATGAGTCGTTTTTTGACAAGGTTCAAGGGCACGCAACTGCTCTTACAACCGGTGCAATGTCCACCACGCCATCGAACGCGTTATATGGGATAGTGTACATCCTTCTAGTAGATTTTCAAGCAAAACCTGCCGCTAGAAGCGCAGCAATAACACTGAGCGCTTTGAAGGATTAGTCAAACAACAGTTACAGCACAGATCTTGATCGGTTTTTCGCTGCTCGCCGGAATGGTGGGCTACGCACTATCGCCTACAGCTGCCACTAAAACGTTCACGACCCTCCTACTCTCAAGGAAAGTGTGGAAACAGGATGTTGCAGGGCAGAGCGAGTCCATTCATATGCACTCAGATGCCAAAAAGCCGAGGCAAGGTAAGTGGACGTGTATATTCCCAACATCTTGGGAACTCCTTTACTTTTCGACTCTTCGAATTTGCATTGCATTGGGGGAAATAAGAGGAAAAGATCTAAACAGGAGAAAAAGGAAGACGCGACTTTCAAATAGAGAATGACGGCCAACAGTGGCTAATTACGTTTATATAATATTAACCGCTTCTTCAGATGAAATTCACAGATGTGCGATATTTAAACCTGCTAACTTCGCCCGATGAGAGCAAGGCAGTTGAGAAGAAGGTGCTGAGATGATTTCCCCTCATCCACCAGACAGCTTCTGCAGAAATGACTCGAAACAATCCCAAGTCTAATTGCATAAACATAAAACGGACAATGTCCGGTAAGAATACCCATCAAATTCGAAAACTTTGTTATCTTTAGAAGTTCTTTCGAGCGCCCCCGATCTACTCGCGGTCAAAAGGAGCACGTTGACGCGAGGTCCAGGAGTAAACCGCATGCTCTCAGGGGAACCTGATCCTCTCATTTTGCGATGAAACCATCCGAAGGGTCCCCTGTCTAGCCAGCTCATCAGCCCAACAGTTTCCTTCTATGCCGCTGTGCCCTGGGAACCCGAATGAGCCTAATATCGAAGTATTCGTATGCAGCCGAAAGAGAAGTCAGACATTCTCCGACTAATTTCGAAAGCACAAATAACGTGCTCAAGGTCCTAATTGCCACTTGGCTATTGGAGTAGATATTTACCTCATTTACAGTAATTGCAGAAGTAAACAACCAATCCACTGTTTCCTTAATTGCGGCTAGCTCCGCTTGGAAAACAGTACAGCGGTTCGGAAGCTTCAATTTGAGCTTGACTGGAAGCTCCCCACACAATAATACTCCCCCACCAACTCTTCCGTCCAACTTCGAGCCCTTCGTAAACATATTTGCCATGCCCTGCCTCCAAAAGTTGTACAATTGAGGGAATATAAAATTAAAACATAAACATTGAGGAGGTTGCGCTCAAAGAAATGTCTTTAAAGGGACAGAGTAGATCTCAAAGTAACAATAACAAAAATACAGACTAATAGCTTAGTACAGCCCATATTTACTTCCCCCTTCTACTACCAACAATCGACCCAATTCTCCGAGCACTGCAAAAAATTCTAGGCTTTCCTTTTTTACACATACATACATCATTTTATTATTCTGCCTGGCATAGATATATCGGATCTTTGGTGCGTCATTTAATTCGATCTTCAAGTTTTGTGCCCTCACAATGAAGAACGGCCACACCCAAATCCTCATGAAGAGTTTCCGGCTATTTGTCCAACAAGCAATTTAAATCTGGCCTAATAATTTGTCCAAGCGGTCACACAGACGTCGGTCTCGTACATTTATGCGCTTACGCATGTTGTACCATAAAATTGCAACTTAACATCTCAAACGAAAAAAAAGAAAAGGAAAAGAAACACTACAACTACTCCACTTTTTCTGGACAGTGGGTTCTTCATGCAAAAGAGCTAAAAATGTGGAGCATCATCATCTTTAGCCAAAAACGAGTCCTGAACAGGGAGCGTGGTCACTTTCGGGCCGAGAGTAATGGCTACCCATATACATATGTACGTACGCTCGTGTTTGGTGCTCACATGAAACAAATTTCATGTCCGCACGTGTTAGATAAATGTCGAAAGCATGTTCACCCCGATTTTAATGGCCATGTTCCGCAGTTTGTGATAATTTAACATATGTTCGTTCGCTGTTCAGCGCTGTTAGTTCGCCTAGAAATAGGCGTCTTGTGTAACAAACATTATAGTACTAACACGTTGGACATCGCAACGTCTAAGCTTCATGTACATACATTTGCACATAGCTACGTTTGGGGCCCGTATGTATGTAGGTGCTGTGTAACTGTGGCTACTCAATGTAATGGGCACGCTAACAAGTGCACCCAAAGCGCATGGAAGATACCAGTTGTGGAATGTGCAGGATGGAATAGCCGCTTCAAAGTTCTTTACATACATACATATGTAGGTGTCTGCATGCGAGCATTGCAGTTCAACTTCTTTTGCATCTGTGCGGCTATGTAAATTGTGCACAACTCATCGCCACTCAAGGTAAGTGTTTCCACTTGTTTGACCAGAAAACTTTTCCAAAAACTACGAATTCCCAAAATTGCATGACAACGCGCTTACAACTTGGCCGACTCGCTCGCCCTTTTCCTTGAAGGGCATTCCTTTTGTTGGAGGGAAAACTTGAAATTTCCTTCATTGCTCGTCTTCCGCTGTTTGCCATTCTAAGTGTGTACATAAGCGATTTCCCCTATTCCCTCAAGTGTTAGCGTGTGCGAAGATTTACTAACTGATGCGAGTTCTTACAATATACTCTGGATTTGAGCTGCAAGGCATTAAGTCTGCATGAATTTGTGTACAATGCTCACACGTTGTTTGAACAGCTTGTAAGCCAGAGATGTCAAAATATGTTCACCCTTACACTAAGTTGGCATTAATAGATTGTTTATTTACATTTTTCTTCAAGCAGAGTGTAAAATATGCGAAAAAGCTACTTACTTAGAAGGGAATTGGATCATCTCCCTTAATGTGTGTGCATAGTCAAATTTACAAGCCACATTTTTGCAAGAGAACGGTGACAAAGAAATAAATGCGGACATCTCTTCCGCGGAAGACTTTAACGTAAAAACAAAAATTTGGTAACATAAGGTGGCGCAAAATTAGTATTAAATATGAATAACTTTTTTTATTAGGATTTATTAGGATTAAGTTAGGTTTTTATGGCAGTCAGTTTTAAAATAGCCAACTCACTTAAACCTTGTAGGTCCATTGTGGCACCTCTGTGTAAGACGAGTACCTCAATACTTATTCATGATGGAACCGTTAAGACACTTTTATGAAGCGTACGATAGGTTTTATAGGTTAACACCATATAGTTCCGTAAGAGAGTCAAATGAGTATTTTCCTAACAATCTTGCGCTACTTCTAGCTATTGCCAATATCCAACATTTTTCTGAACACTTCTCTTTGAAGTATCCGTCCAACCACTGCCTGTGAAAAAGCTCTTCATAAAAAATGTCTGCAGTTCGGTGGCGGCATAAAACTGTGGATTCCTCGATTTGTGGAAAAACATTAAAATGCTCATCGTAAAAGGGAGAAGGAGCATGGTCAGAGAAACAAAAAAGGGCACCAAGAAACTTCACCAGCTTATTCCAGCACTCCCATGAAGTTAGTCTATAGCTTATATTATTCCCAGACCTTCACAGAAAGCATTTATAAACCTATCAACCGCTGGAGGAGATCAATCCTTTTTTACAGTGACAGAAATCTTACCGCGGTAGTTGTGGCAGCTCCGATCGCAATGATTGGCTCTCTACTTCAACCCGGCTGACTTCTATCTTGTCACTCTTTCCCCCATAACTACAGTGCGCTATGGATTTGAAATACATAACAAAAGTCGGTTTAAAAAAGCAGTATTTGCGAATCTAATTGACCACTGAATGAATTTACAGAAAGATCGACCTTCAAGTTATATCGGTAAGCATTCGAGCATATATCTATTCTCTACAGCGGGGTTCATATCCCTTATCTTGCAATTATCTAATCTAACGAGAGTCCATAGCAAGTTGCGTCCTTGGGTAAGATAAAACGAATTGCACTTGCAAGAGTTCACTTACTCACCACAGAGGCTTATTGTGATGCCCAACGAAAGGTGTTTAGGACCAACACTACCCAGCGAGACCGCACTTGAAGAAGGCAGGTCCTTGGAGCTGAAGTTCGCCGGTTAACTAAAGCTCATTCGGTGTATTCCTCATTTCCACTGGCTCTACAGAAATCATCATGCTGAGCACCGGACCTGGTAGCTAAATCTTTCGAGCTAGCTTCGATAAATAAAAAGAGAGATTTTGAAAACTCCACTACTTCAAAAATCCGAATTTGTTTTAATTTTTCTCATCCAAAGCATTTTCCCCTCAAAAACTTGTTGCCTAGTGAGGTATTACAATTACAGAGGAAATGTTCTACTGTTTCTTGCTCTTCTTACTCCTACTCCTAAGAGTGCCTACTTAACAGATAATGAATGACCTATGACCAAAGAATTTCGAGATGTTCTCTCTTCAGAGGTTAAGCAATTTCACTAACCTTTTCTTGTCATATTCTTATAACTCAGATATTTTCTTCTCTCCATGACCTATTCACCTCTTGGAGAATTTTGTTTTGTATCCTTAATGTGAAAGTTACCATAGGAATTCCAATATTGCCTCTGTTTTCAAGCAATGAAAGATTAGTACCCTTTCTGGCCAGCACATCGGTCTACCAATTTCCTTCAATAACTCTATGCCCGGGAAGCCATATAAGGCTGACCTTGAAGACGGTGCTAATATCATTTAGAGCTGCCAGGCATTTCTGCGCAACGTTTAATCTTAGTGGAACTGCCCCGTTTGATTAGATGGCCGCCCGACTATCCGAAAAGATATTTATCGTAGTTTTTTTTACCAATTACTAATTACTTTTTTACTAATTAAAAAAAATGATTTTGAGTGATGGAATCTCTACTTGGAGCTTTACGCGCTTGTATGTATACGGTAGCTGTCTAGTTCAAAAGTGCCAAATATGATTGACGTACAACGTAAATTGGAAAAATTAAAAATCCTCCAATAGGGTGATTAATTTTGACGTTTTACATTCTTGCTGGAACTGTGCGTTTAAATTTAAGCAAAACAGATATATTCCGCAAATTTGCCAGCAAGATTAGCTGTGTTCTTTTGGAAAAGGAAATTAGTAATTCCAAAGAATCTTTGATAAATAGATATACATTTTTTTGTAATTGTAAGTGGATACTTGGTGGGTATATTTATTATAATCTGAATTCAAACTAGCTAATTTAATGGCTGCCCTTGTCGAATGCTTTATAGAAATCAATTTACGAGGTATGTTCAAAAAATAAGGTGAATTCTCAAATTTCGCGGGCTATGGATCAAAGAAGCGGCACTAAATTGTGTGTAAAAAATGGAACTTAGTACTCAAGAACACTTAAAATGTTGACAGTGGCAGTACTCTGAGTCAAAAAAAGTTTACAAGTGGTACAAGCTTTTCACAGAAGGTCGAGAAGATGTGAATGACGGCGCTTGCTCTTCACGCTCCAGCACATCAACAACCGATGAAAATGTTGAGAAAGTGAAGAAAATTGTTACGGGGAATCGTCGAATCATATTTGGAGAAGTTGCTGAGGATGTCGGGCATATCGGTTTTCTCATGCCATGCTACCTTTTCCGAAATTTTGGGCATGAAGGGTGTGGCGGCGAAATTTGTTCCAAAATTGCTGAATTTCGACCAAAAACAACGTCGCACGAGCATCGCTGAATATGTGCCGTTTGCGTGAAGCAATACATAAAAAAAAGCCCGAAATTGTGGGAAAAAATGCATGGCTTGTGCATCATAATAATGCACCTTTACACGCATCTTTACTTCTGAGAGATTATTTATTCAAAAACAACACTGTTATCAGCCACCGCATTCACCAGATTTGGCCCCCTGCGACTTTTTTCTGTTCCCAAGATTGAAGAGACGCATGAAAGGACGGCGTTTAGTGACGATTGAGGAGATAAAAACCGAACCGCTGAGAGAGCTCAAGGACATACAAAAAGTGCATATCAGAACTGCTTCGAGGATTGGAAAAAACGCTGGCACGAGTGTATTATATCTGAGGTTGACTACTTTGAAGAAGATAAAATAGAAATTGACGAATGAATAAATATTTTTTGAGAAAAATTAAAATTCACCTTATTTTTTGAACACACCTCATATGTATGGTTAGCTGCATTGGCTTGATCTTGATTATTCGCAGGCAAAATTCCGGGAAAAGTGTTAGATTTTTTAAGGTAGTCCTACTTGAGTGAGCTAAAAGAGTTTACAAACCGTCGACAATTTAGAAATTGGTCGATAGTTGGGAAACTAATATTACCATTTTTGAAGAAAGGCGTGATAGGAGTGGCTTTTCACAAATGAATCACATCAATAAATACTCGTACACCACACTCAAGTAATTTATTGAAAATTAATAAAATTAATAAACAAACAGCAGAAGAATTTTTTAAAAGCTGGGAAGGTAGATAAAGAGATAGATCCGAAATTGATTGTGTAATCGGTACTATCATCTGGAATGTAAATATATAATTTTGAAAGCGCATAACATCGTGGTGATGTACGCTTGCGTGTCTCCTGGTGTACCGCCACATCCCACCGCCCGCTCACATTAACGCACGAGATTTATGTATGTTTTCGCTTATGAATTTTCCTCAATCCTACATTTGGATGTACCATAGCTAAAAAAATTTTTTGCATCATGTGGACAGCCTGTATTTCTTAGCAGCGCATTGGATTTAATGTGGCACAAATTTCTTTTCATATTACCAAATTGGACACTAAATCAAGGATGATGGATTACAGTCCACGGTGTACGAAATACTGAAGATGGCACCTTCCGCAAGCCGCACTTTATTTTTCGCGATTTCGACAACCGATGGCATCATCTCTTCAAATAAACAAACAAAAGGATGGGACGTCACTTTTTTTAAATGTTCAGTTAATGGCTTGGTAATAATAATATAATAATCGAAATTATTTCTGAGGACGTTATTGCAGTGCAACAATATTTATAAATGCCCCTTGATCTCGGCCAGCAGATCTATAGATAAAAACAGAAATAGATAAGAACCGGAAATAGATACAAAACAAACAATTGCCAAAAAAAAATTTTGTTTTATTTGGTGTTTCGTGCCATGCGTCCTTCTGAATGGCCCATTCGGCAGCATTGGAGGGAAACTACAAAATGTTTGCAACATTAATTTTTCTAAGTTTTTTTTTTTTAAATAATAATTTTTCGAATTCTCCGAAGTCAAGAAAATTCACTTTATTTTCATACAGCAAAACAGCGCTCGAAGTAGTCGAAGTAGTTTTATGGTTAAACCACTCACAAAGTAAATGCCCTTTTCATTGCTTGATCCTATTGTTCCACCTCGATTATAAAGTTACCTTCAATATATATATTTTTTTTAAGCAAGGCAAAGCAAACTACACGGCGGCTACGGTAACCGAATGAGTTGGTGCGTGACTACATTCGGAATTCGACCTCCGAAACCTCCGGCATCAGCTGTTTGTTAGTTGGCTAAATGACAGTCCAGGGTATTGTTTACAAGCGCGCGGAAGCATTTTGAAAATAAGTAATGGAATTCGAACGCATTCTTGTGATTGCATTATATTTGATTGGAAAATCATAACCAGCGATTCACACCAAAGCAGCAACAAGTCAGACTTGAGAGAGCGCAGGAATTACTTTGCTTGGCCGAAAGCGGTCAATTTCCGAACATTGTGTTTTCTGACGAGAAATATTTTCAAATTGAGCAATTCGGAAACTCCCAAAGCGATTGGGTTTATTTGATAAACCATTCATACGAGAATTTGAGTCATCGATTGGCCACCAGGAGGCAGTATCCGCCATAGGTAACGGTGTGGGTCGCTGTAGCCGCAGATGGGCGCTCTCCAATCGTTTTCATCGAGGCTGGCGTCAAGGTAAATGCGAAATATTATCGGTAAAATATTTTGGAGGTTGCTTTGAAGCCGTAGACAAACAAACATTTCAGTGGCAAATCATGGACATTTCAATAGGTCTTAGCACAGCCTCACAAAGCTCGGATGAACCAAGAATGGCTAAAAAACTACGTTTCGAATTTCATAACGTCCACACAATGGTTCTCAAATTCACCAGTTGCGAATCCGATGGATTATTCTCTTTGGGCCATTTTGGAGAGCAAAGTCCGAACTAAAAGATTCACCAGTTTCGAGGCACGCGGGTGGGCCAAAATACCTGCAAGTCCCATTCGGGCAGCTTGCGGTTCGTTTCTGTACCGTCTCAAGGGCATATTTAAGGCAAAAGGTAGTCATATCGAGAAAAAGTAAATTGATTATTAGTTTTGTATTATTTTCACACATTTTTTACTTTGAATTGAATAAAAGTAATTTTCGAAACTAAATTTATGGACTCTTTAATTGGTTACACTTCGAGTGTAGCGCTATGTAATTATTTTAAATCTCATTTCAGTACTTTTTTTGTATCCAACTCGCATTTGGTACCTAAGAAATCGATATTATCTCCAATCAATACTTGGTTATGTTGGTTTATTTGTAATTTTTATTCAGCTGTTCAAATTTAGATCTTGACGTTTAACAAACTCTTGCCTTTTTGACTCAGCACAACAACATTGAATATATTTTCGGTGATCAACTATTTTTTAATTCCTCATTTTATTTTATGTCTATTTTTAATTTCTCGTTTGACCCCCCAACACTGCGACCAATTCCCATTTGTTTACGAACACCATCAAATCATTTCCAAGCCATTAATGTAACATCAATAAACTCTCAAATGTAAGGCAACAAATGCAGAAATTGCAACTCCCCACTGCCTACGACAACATTTCTCCCTCTCCACTCATGTATGTCTACTTGCACTGGCATTTTAAAATGGCCTGTTAGCTGGTTAAGCCTTTATCCTTGCTTCTTTAATTATGCAGAGGACCTTTTAGACCCCTTCAGACGACATTTGACCTGTAAACAAAACAGAAAAGCCAATTGAAAATTAGGAAAATCCAATGCAATTCCTAATACATCGGACAACTGCAACAACTGCGAGAGCACCACCAGCCGTGAAGCTGGTGAAGCAGCAGATGCCGTAGTGGACGAGTGCACTCGGTGCAAGCAATTTTTACAGTTCGACAATTGGAACCAATTGCCGGCAATGCCTGCAACAGCCACTGCATATGCAATTTCAATTGCAATGCCTCACTGCTGCTACTGCATTATGCAAAAGTCATAAAATAAATTCGAAAATTGGGCGAAAAATTTGTTTTGTCCTCTCCCCCACCCATTTTGCCATCGTATGCACGCAACCTTACCGCTGAGGTGTGAAGAGTGAGTGCCGCAAATAAATGCAGTCGAATTCGTAGTGCAGCAATGCCAGCTGCAATGGGTTGACGTGGTAAATTAGCTGTTGTAGTAAGGCCGCCGCCAAGTGGAGACTTGTGCAATTTGCACACAGCCAGACACTCAAACGCTCTCCGTAGGTACACTGGCTCAAATAATGCAGACAAAAGAGTGAGAGGTGCAGTTTGGCATTGGCGTTAGTACATCTGCAAAGCCTTTTTGTAAATTTTATCCGCAAAGTGGAAAATGTCAACATTAATTTGGTGTTTTGTTTTGTGCGAATTGTGCACAGCCACAGAGAAACAGTGCCACAGCACCACAGTCGCCGCAGCCATGGCCACAATTTTAAATTAACCCCCAAAACATGTTTAGGGGTTTTCCGCACAATTGCATTCGTGCGAGTAGATATGCAACGACGGTGGGTGGCGGAATGCAATGCACCTGCCACAAACTGCAGTAAACGTAGCCGCATTGAGTGCCAAAGCATTCACACCTACCTCCCTCTGCTTCGCTGACGGCCTGCACTCCACTCTACCGCTGGGTAATTAAACAATTCGTGCCGCACTGGCCAGCATTAATGCTTTTAGCTGTCGGCAATTGACTGCTGCACTGCTGCACTGCTCGGTGCCCAGAAGGTGGGTGGAGATTTGGATTTGTTTGCTAATTGAATTTCGTAACGCACGCACATACACACACATATGCACTAGTTACGCTATTTGTGAATTTGTATGTGTTGCTGCAAGGTGCATTGAATGAATGCCACATTGGTTGCAATGCTTTGCACTTTTTCTGCATTTTCCACAGTTGTGCTGCACTTGCCGAATATTTATTGACAATTACTTGTGCAACATTTGTTTATGCATGCCATGGTGCCATGTGGCACACGTATAGAATACACACACATACGTACACATGCACTTACTTAAGTTTATACAAACGACTAGTGGGTGGAGCTGCAGGCGTTGGCGGTGCCAAGTGCAACACAAAATAATATATTGAACATTTTGGGAGCCTGACTTAATACAAGTGAATGGTATCAATTTTTAAATGACCTTTCTTGGGAAATATTTTGGAGAAATGTTTATTTAACTGCGTTCATTGACCGTTTTCACGCCTAAGGCTATATTTTATTTAAATTATTTTTATAATGGATTAAAGTGGAATCAAACTCAAAGCAACTAACAAGTTTTTGTTACTTCTTTAGTGAATCCAACAAGAAAAAAAAACGCTTTAGCAGCGGAGACTTGTGTAATAGGAGTTGTGCCAATGAGCGTTTTAGTAAATTTTTAAATATTTCTTACGCATAAAATCTAAAAAAAAAAAAAAAACAAAGCTTGTATGAAGGGCTGGCCGTTTTCCGACTATTTTAGGCCCGGCATTAGATGCTCTGGTTACTCTGATGTTTTCATCTAAGAAGAGGCCTTGAAGGCAATCTGCAGCCTGAAACACAATGGGGATTGGTACGACCTTCTTCGGCATTGGACAACAGAGAAGCTATGGACTTCAGTCCAACGATTCTTCCCATGCCCCTTGCCATCTGCAGGCGTACTTGAAAAGATATACAGTGTGCTGTGGCCAGAGGCTCAATTGTGGCCAAACTCTGAAAATGAGTCCGGCAAACACTGTTCTCGCCTTTTCACGGGTGGCTCCTGGAACGAGCTTGGTTCCGGGTCTTGAGACTACGCGACATACAGCGGGACAAAACTACACTTGGCTCTTGGATTGCACGCATCTGTGTTTCAAGCGGAGGTGTTTGCTGTTCAAGAAGCAATGAGCTTTGTTGTGGAAAACAGATGGAGAGATAGTGAACAAAGCTACGCTCATGGCCTTACACAGTCCTCCAACCACTTCAAGCCTGGTTGAGTTCTGTAAGTCCAGGCTGAACTATGTCGGTAGACATAATAACCTGATGCTAACATGAGCCCCAGGACACGTGGGTATCGCGAGTAAAGATACCTCTGACTCTTTAGCTTGGATGGGATCTGAGGCCAACTTCTTTGGCCTCAGAGCCCGTTCTGCCACTCCCTTCTGTAGCCATCAGAGCCACGGTTAGTGAATGGGTTACTTCAACCCACAGTAGAGCTTAGCAGACTGAGAATGGCTGCAGGTGGACGAAACTGATGTTACCTTTCATGTCCAACAGACTGTCGCAGATCCTCCTGTCATTAAGCAAAAGGGACTATATGCATCTGTTTGAACTGATGATGGGCCACTTTCTCCGGGCGAAGCACATCGAAAAGATAGGTATCTCAGACAGTACACTCTGCTCAGCATGTGGAGAGGAGGATGAGACGGCGGATCACTTTCTGAGCATCTGCCCGGTCGTCTGCAGAGAAGATGTTGCCGTAAAAGGGGTTGAAGTTATCAAATCTCATCGCATTGGTACCTCATGGTCACTTGAGCGTTGTGGTTTCGCTAGCCTTAGATGCAGCTTTGAGCGACTCTGATTCTCGGGACCTAAGCGTTCACTGAGTCGGCCAAAAGTTTACTTTTCAAGGGAACCTCAATCCTCTCTTCTGCTCATGGTAACAAAATTTAGAAGCTGTTTCCAATACATGCAATCAGCTGATGAGCTGACGTAACTGGAATAATTACAGCGGTTTTTTTTACGAAAGAACTTAGGTTTAGCCTGAATTTAGGTATTCCCCAACTGATCCCCATTTAATTTTTAAACCTCCGTTGGGCACCCGAGGCTGATCAGACTGGCTTTTTCGACTTTGGACGTGAATTTAACATATTTCTATTATAGCTAACGACTTGAGCTTCCAGGTGGCTTCTTAGAATTTAAATGTCTATCGATATAAATTTTTAAAAAGAGCGAAAAAGGCCAGATTCGGGAGCCCCACCGAAGACTTGAAAAAATGGTGTCCAACGCAGGGTTAAAGGAATGTTTGAACCAACTTAAATGTTATTAAATTGAACTCTGGGATCAGGCAGAATACGAAGATCATGAGAGTGAATTCGGTGGTTGAGAAGCAGATCCAAATTATGCACCAAGCGATACCTACTACAATGTGCTTGGCATTTGATCTGATCACGCAAAGCCTTGTTCTAGTTCAAGTACAAAACTCTATCGAACTAAAAATGGTGAACTATGGGAACAAATGTTGGAGTGATTAAAATTGAATCAAATCAGGGTGAAGCATATTTCGGACAAGAAAATGAGCGCTAGTTAGCACAAAATTTTTTGTAAAATCATGAGCTATAGATTTTAAGCCTTGAAGCTCACCAATTCTAAACCAAATATTGTCTGAAATAACCTCATAACAAAATGGCGATTACCTTTATTTACGAGGTGGCATAAAATTAATCTCTTGTTGGAAAATTTATAATTTTCGCAAATGCAGCTGCAGTATAGACACAAACAAGCAATGGAGCGTGTGAAGGTCACAATAAAGAATTCCATCACACAAAATCATTTTATTTATTTAGTAAAAAATTATTCATAAATAAAATTGGATGATTAATTTTGTGCCACCTTGTATTTGGAAAAATTCTGCGTGGGTTTTTCAGTGGTACATGAAACCAATTATTATTCCATTTAATACTTCCTGTTATGAGAATTTTTTAGTTGGTTTATTACGGAAATTAAGTCTTTGAACCCTTTTTTGTGCTGTAAAATTTTAAATTCGAAACAGTTCCGAAACACTTAATAACTTATTTAATAAACGGTTGGTGGGGCTCATCGCTGTGGCCCAATTCACCGGCAACTGATGCACCAAATCGACCAAGCAGCACATGGCATTGCGTTGCAACGCATCGCTTTTATTGGCCCCATCGTCGATGTGCGGCGACGTTGCATTTCTGCGCTGCGCTACGCTTTTTCTAACCGCTTCAGTGTGCGTAACATGACAACAAAATGGCCAAAACAACAAACCGCTATAATTTACCATATTTTATGACCGCGATGCAGCAATAAAATCGCCAACAAGCGATATAACTCATTTGAAAAGCGGTCTGCCACGCGGCGGTGCTGTTCGATGTGCAGTCATGTGGCAGTAGGAGCCTACCGACTAACCAACCAAATACGCGCCTCTACATGTGTACGAGTATTTAAATGCACTCATATGCAGATGAAAATTTACGTTTGCCTTGGTATGTGTGCCAGTTGAGTGTTGGTGTGCAGTTGTGCGCAGCATGCCACTCATTCATTGCTGTTGTTGCTGTTGCTGCTGCACTCGTTTTGGCGGCAGTAATTTGTAGCTACGTTGCAATATCTTAAATGCATTGTGTAGCTGCAACACATTGGCCCTCTTCTACCCTGAACGTGTCGTGCGATGTGGATTTAATGGATAATGCTTTCGTTGTGTTGTTGCACTTAAATTGTACAGCATGCCAAGGTGAATGGTGGCGTACTGATGCACTCATTGCAGAGAAGCAAGAACAATTGTGGCACGAAGCTAAATAATTGTATTTTTTGCTCTGATTCAAAATGTGAGAGAAAACTCGAATAATTGCAGCTTTTCTTTTATAATACAAATTAAAAATCTGTAGTAAAAATTAGAAATCTCGGAGATGCGATGAGCCGTCAGCAGAGTCACCTCTTAAGCGGCGTACACTATCCACTGTATTCACTCCTCTGGGTTCTGGCAACGAATAAATTGCTGAAGAGCCTTGAAGAGAGAGAGAGAGAAGAGCCTTGCTTATGCGAATGATATTGTCGTAGCTCTAAGATGAACATTTCCGAGCACACTCTGTGAAATTGTGCACAGTTTATTAAGTGAGGTAAACCAATAATCGACGTCATGTGGACTAGGTGTAAACGCTACTTAGACTGAAGTGGTATTATTTTTTAGGAAACATCATTACCGATTACCGGATGTAAGACCCTTGACATTTAATAGAATCCACTTGTCCAATCCAAACCTAGTTGTTCAGCGAAAGCGCTCGTACCTGGGCTTGATATTAGATAGGAAGCTAAATTAGAATTTGAATGAAGTATATTAGATAGAGTGAGGAAAATCTCAACAGCACTTTACTTATATAATATAAGAAAATAGGGTTAACTTGGGGGTTTTCTCCGAAAAAAATAGACCGGCTGTACTCAGCAGCGGCTGACCGCTGTATCTCCGAAATATTAGTATGGTGGCCGGTACTTGATACAAATATTATTGTGAACAGATTGGCTCATATTCAAAGACCAGGAAATTATATATAACATGACAAACTTTACAATGCATATGGCGAAAACGAATTTGCCGGAAAAAGTTCCCTTATTTTTGCTTTTGTTCGTATGCATTGTCTACTCAAAAATTCTTCTCAGTTTCGTGGCGAATCTCGCTTGTTAACAATGGAGGAAAATCGCATTGCAGTGACTGCATTTCTTCATTGAGGTAAAAGGGCAGAAGAGATTTCTGAATAGCTGAAAAAATTAATATTTCGAGAATGTTTGTTTACCGCACAATCAATCGTTTTTCTCAAACGCGAACTGAAGTGACATACAGAAAAAGATATGGTCGTTCTCGTGCGGTTCGAACAAGTGCAACCGTAAAAGCGGTTTGAGAAAGACTTCGCAGAAATCCCATAGAAAACAGAAAATTATGTCCAGGTTAATGAATGTATTGACCAGATCCATATCAAGACTAAGTAGAAATGATCTCCACATTAAAGCCCTCCGTCGCTCCACTGGTCATCTTTTGACAATGCGCTTGAAGAAAATTAAGCGCGACAGATGCAAACAACTTCTTCGGTGCCACGCGATCAACAGCCCGGAAAATATTCTTTTCACAGATGAAAAAATGTTCACTATTGATGAAATTTTTAATAAACAAAGCGACAAAATCTATGATAAAACTTCCAAAGAAGCAAAAAATGTTGTTCCATGGGTACAGCGTAACCACCATCCAGCCTCCGTAATGGTTTGTTAGGGAATGTCTTGTAAAGGCGTTACTTCGCTTCGTTTCCACGAAAAAGCAGTTAAGATCGGGGCTAAAGTGGAGGAGGATATCTTAGAAGGCAAGGTGAAGCAGTTGAGCAGCACTCTTCTCAATGGAGAGCGTTGGATCTTCCAACAAGATATCGCTCCAGCCCATAAAGCTAAAACCATTCGGCAGTGGCTAAAAAATAATAATCCTGGGTTCATAGCCGTAGAAGATTGGCCGTCTGTAAGTCCAGATGTGAATCCATTGGACTACAGTTTGTGGCCAGAATTGGAGAACATAGCCTGTCGAAGACCTCACAGAAATTTGGAGCGTCGCAAACAATCTTTGGTTCGAGCAGTGACGTCAATGTTCATGAAAACTGTGCGTGCAATAGCTGATTGGCCTAATCGTTTGAAGGCTTGAAAAGCAAATGATGACCATTTCGAATGAAAATAATGTTTTTTTTAATATTTACATGTTTAAATAAAACAAACTTGATTAAAAAAAAAAGTATTATCTGTAACGATCTTTATTTGTAACAGAGCTTGTGGCAGTGGAGCTCTTAAAAGCACTCCCACTGGAGCACTAAACGTAATTTTATACTTATTGCCAATTGAATTACTCCATTGAGGTCATCACAAAGATCATTCGACCGAATTAGAAAAATATTCCACTATTCCATCTGCTACAGATTTTTGTAACAGTGTAGGGATTGATTCTAATAATTTCTTTACCACAATATTTCCTTCAAAAGGGGACAGGGACGGAGACTATCAGTCAGTAGATGATGAAAATAGAGTTAGTAAATTCACTGATGGATCGAATCTTGATGAACAGGTAGGTAGAGGAGTGTACTCTGAAAGGCTGGGCATCAGGGCATTCTTTCGCTTGCCTAACCACTGTAATGTCTTTCAGGTAGAGGTTATTGCCATAACAGTATAAGGTTTATTGCTCTTAAAGAAGATACCGCAAACTACGAGGTAAGTATAGGTCTACACGGTCACTAAAACACTCGCCAAAAACGGTAGTTCGGTGCCACATTTTATTATGCGAATCATCGCAATATTTTAAAAGAAACCTGAGCAAAGCAGACGAGCTTTCAAGGAAGCGTACAAGACTAAATATTTACCCCGATTCCTATAGCTAAGTGCAAGTTATTAAAAGATTGGAAGCAATCATTTGCTTGCCAAATAAGCAGGAAAACTTGGCCAGAATGGAACCACGTCGCACAAAATCGCTACTGAATCATAGGGGACAGGATATAAGAAACTTCATAGGGGTAATAAAAGGGCATTGTCTAATTTAAAGACATGCAAATAGGCTGGGGTATCACATAATGACTTTTATCGAAGCTGTTAAGATATTGAAGAAGAGGAAACCGTAGCACATCTGCTGTGTACAAGCATTGCTCTATACAGCAAAAAGCTTGCCACTACACAAGTCAGAGTCATCAAACCCGCACTCCCAGAGCTGGAATGGGAGGTCCTTCAGCATCCGCCATATTCTCTGACCCTTACACCGATCGATTACGATCTTTTTCGATAGCTGTCAAACCATATGAAGGCGTTACCTTCGATAACAAAGAGGTCCTTAAAACTTGGCTCAACCAGACAATTGTTGACGGAACGGCATAGGTCGAAAGGTGGAAAGAGGTTGTCTAAAAACGGTACGAACTTATTCTCCGACCCAAAAGGTCCACTTTTATAAGTTGCATCATTTAAGCTGTGACTGAATTCTCTGCATGTTTTTTTGTTTTTATTTATTACCATGAAATGAGTGAACACTTTTTTGTATTTTATGTTGAGAAATTAAATAAAACAAAATAAATAAAATGTCTGCATATTTGGTTTTTTATTTTCGCGAAATCTTATGAAATATAGAACCCCTTCCAATAAAATCGTATTTGAATCAAATAAGGTGTGACTGACTGCATATTTGAACAGCCTGCATATGAAATACTTGTGGCTTAAATTAAATTATTTCTATTACAGTAACTATAAATATCGTTTTTTGCAAATGGCGTCGGACGTCAATCATAATTGACACTTGGGAACTAGATAGCTGCAGTATATTATACGAGGGGGGTTCAATAAGTACTCGTGTTAGAAATGATGACACCATTTAAAAAAAAACAATTTTTTTAGAAATGTACGCTTCTTCCAACGCTCCACACATTTTTTAACCCCTCCAAAAATACGATTTGTCGAACTCTCCGAAATCCGTCTTTGTCTCGGCGATGTCTTTCTCCTTTGAGCTAAATTTTTTTCCCGTGAGCAACTTCTTCGTGTTAGGGGAAAAGAAAAAGTCGCAGGGAGCCAGATCGGGTGAATACTGGGACTGCGGCAGCAATTCATGCCAAATGCGGCGGTGTCTGTTTCAATCTTTTGTGAAAGCGGCTCAATAACTCACTTTATTATCGTCCAGTGTTTGTTCTTCATCTTTCTGAAAAATCAATGCCATTCGTATCCCAAAAAATTGTCGTCAAAACCTTTCCGGCCGATGGGACTGTCTTCGCCTTCTTTGGAGCAAATTCACCGGGAGAAATCCATTATTTTGATTATTGCTTAGTTTCTGGTGTGTAATTATGAATCCAGATTTCATCAGTGGTGACAACTCGACACAAAAATCCCTTCGGATCTCACTTACCAGTATGGAGTAGGAGAATTTTTAAACCTTCCCAAATGTCTTGTTCTTTTCGTCTGTTAACTGTCAACAATATTCAGTTCATTGTTTGTTACGTTTCATACATCAATGCATTTTTGTCGCTCTTAAAAATGTCGAATTTCGTGCCTTCAAACTACGATTTGCGGACATCGAAAAACCACTTGTGAAATGCTGCTCTACCGGTTCAAAAGGAAGTCTTTTTTGCATCGAATCGTTACGGGTGATGAAAAATGGGTGCATTTCTCCAATCTCAAGCGTAAGCGATCGTATGGTCCGCCCGGCCATAAGCCAAAAACAACGGCCAAACCAAATCGCTTTGGCCGCAAGGCAATGCAATGTGTTTTCTGGGATCAGCGTGATATGATTTGGTACGAGCTATAAAAACCAGGTAAAACAGTTCACGGTGCACGCTACCAACGACAATTGGCCGATTTGAACAACGCTATACACCGAAAACGCCCAGAATATGCTGATCGGCAACACAAAGTAATTTTTCTTTATGACAATGCACCGCCACATCGAACAAGAGCGATCCGGGAATTGGTGGAGACGTATGATTGGGAACCGCTGGTGCATGCGGCTTACTCACCAGACTTGGCGCCTTCCGATTATCATTTGTTTGCATCGATGGGCCACGCACTTTCCGAGCAGCGCTTCAATTCTCACGAAGAAGCCAAAAAATGGCTCGCTGTTTGGTTTGCGGCCAAAGACGGCCAATTTTTTTGTGGGGCATCCACAAATTGTTTGAGAGATGGGACAAATGTGTCGCTAAATTTGTAACAATTTTTTGTCAATGAACGTTTGAAATTGAAAAAAGTCTCACCACCTGGTAAATTGATCCAAACACTGCTTCAAAGTTAACAGCCGTATCCGCTTGTTGTTGCTTGTGAGCAATCGCACACCCATCGCCAATTTATCACCTTAAATATATGTAACATATTTACAACAAAAAAGTGCTTTATCACATATCCAATGGAAAATTATTCTTATTGAGCATTCTATCAAGGTTCGGCTCTATCAGACCCTTATTTTTTTGTAACCTTTCGTTTTTTTAAACGTTATTTAAGTAATTTGTTAAACAAATATTTTAAAAAAAGCAAAAATACTAAAACCATTTCATGGCTTTTGTAGTTTGGTGCCATAACGCCAAGGACACAATCACCACAAAATTGTCAACCTTTCTTTACAAAGTACAAACAGTTGGTCAGCAATGGGCCAACGGTTTGTGTAGCGCGCCCCGAACATTAAATTATTGTTAGCGGTTTTAATATTTAAATTTTCCAACATTTCAGCGGATAATACATTTATAATACTTTTGTGTAAATAGTTGAGTGTTCCGCAGCGGAGTAAAATGAAATGGTTTTTGCGGTTTTTATTTTCAGTGCTGCACAACGTGTGGCGCGCGTGTCACCATTTTTCATTCACATTAACAAGCCCAAAAGGGACGAAAATGATGCAAAGTACACAAACATACACAATTACAGTTCAATTTACATGGTGTGTGTGCAGAAAAATTTAAATGTGTGTAAAAAATATGTCAAATTGGTCAAAATGTGTGGTGGATATGTGAATAAATAGTCGTATGGCGGTGTGTGTATGGTAAGTTGTGGGTGGGGATGTGTTATGGTCGGGCGCGCCAAGCCGCAACGTGGAGCCTATCGTGAAACGCATGTCTTGGAGGATGAGCCGACAGGCGTGGAAGCTGTCCTGTTGTGGTGACCGCGGCATGCGTCTAGACTTACAATTACGCGTTGCGCTGACGGCGTCCCAGGCGGCTGGCATTGGCAGTGTTCAGTAGTTTAAAGCTGATGACATTGCACACGCATTTCGAGCTGGACAGCTGCAAGCTTTGCTAGAGGAGTGTCGCATTACACGCAGACACATCTATATTATGTACATCTTCATGCACATGCACATGCACATCTATGTAACGCTCAAATTGGCAAATTTCAATATATATCTATAGTTAAAAGAAATTAATTAAAACTCAATGGAAAATTGTCAACGCGATCTGCTACTTCCCTACGCTCACTATTCCAACAACAGCCTCAAACACGCGCATTGCGTGCCAGCCTTTGCAAATGTTGCTCAACCAGCCTCACACTTGTGTGCATATATTTATATTTGCTTTATTTTAATTTTTCTCATTGTTATTGCAATTGTTGCATGCGTTACACACAGAGGCGACTGCGCGACGCCAGGCGCCGTAGTACCGCTCGTGTGCGCTCAATTAATGCAAAATCCGCGCTCAATTAAGTTTAATCGGATTCGATCGGAGGCTGAAAAGCTGCTCATTCCCAATGCATCACCCGTAGTTTTTGGCTTAATTTTGACCTCCTACCTTCCCCACATTCGTGCCTTCGCTACGCTTTAGCGAGGATCGTGTGTCGCCACTGATATTTACGTGCATATTATCTACTGATTCTGATCGAGCTTTAGTTGTTGTACAGTATTGTTATTGCTCTTCACTTTGCAGCGCGTTGTTGTTGCTATATGTAAAATTTTCGTTGTTATAATGATTGTTGCGTCGCACCAATTTTGCATATAAAATTCAATCTCTTAAGATTTATCTACATCCGTTGGTTGAGCGGTGGTGGTGCTGGCTGCACAACAACAATAACAACGAAATCAATGATATTTTCGTAACGCCGCTAACAGTCATTTTGAAGGATATGGCCGTCGCAAGCTTCGCTGAGATTCCACTTTACCGCGATTTTTTACATTTATTTAATGCTGATGGCGACAAAATTTCTTCGCCAGTGTGTGGACTTAACCTCACATGCCATTCTATTTTTTTTTTTTTTTTCGATTTTAATTTACAGTCATTTGCGCCAGTGAATTAAGCAAATTAAAGCAATTAAGTAACCAAAAGCCTTGACCAGCTTAAAATTTGCATACATCCACACACACAAAGAGAGGTGTGCAGTGCAAGGCAAGTGAACTGAGGGTTTAGTGTAAGATGAGGTGACATTTCATTGAACTTGCCATCCGCTTGACTACATTTTATTCAAATCGAATAGAGGTTGGAATATCAGCATGGAGTGAGTGCTTTAAAATGGTGTCTGGTACTTAAGCAAATGGTCTGGTATTTGAACTATAAAAAATATGGACTTAAGCGCTCTTACCCAATTAGTCCGGGAGCCATGGGTCCTTATCATTTCATGCCGATTGATTTTAGTACTGAAGGCAGACGCCATCCAATGGATGACGAAACCAACCGTCAGCTGGTTCAGTAGCGGTGCGTGGGATGCTGAGAAACGTATCGAAAACATTTTTAACAACTCATTTAAGACCGGCTGAAATTTTTTTTGTGCATTGTTCACATTTAGTAGAACAAAAAAAAATAGTCAGCTGCGCCGTAGAGGGAGAAAATACGTCAGCAAGCAAGAATGAATCATTGCGTTCATACATCTCGGCAGCGCGCGGAATTTTCAATGCTTCGGCTGGCGGTCTTCCCACCGCTATAAACGCAGCTGACCATCATTATTAAATTTTCATATGTGTCCAAAATTATGTAAAAAAATTTCAATCGGCATAAAGTAGTTTTACTTTTCAATTTATTTTACAAGTTCAGCTGACGTGTTTTCCCCCCTCTACCGCGCAGCTGACTACTTTTCTTATTCTACTAAATGTCAAAAATACATATAAAAAATTTCAGGCGATGTAAAATGAGTTGGTAGAAATTGTCCGACACGTTTCGTACCCTCCCACAATCACACCCGCCGCGAGTGCGCCAGCTGACGTTCACTTTCGTTATTCATGAAAGCTAAATCACAAGCATAGTCAAGAATTTAACGGTATAAAAACGCAGTCCAAAATCGACCCTGGCTCCCGGACTAAATGGTCTTAGCGCTTACATGTTCTTCCACAAATGGAGGGACACTTTTTAGCCGACTCCGAAGGGCAGATGGTTGAAATAGACTCGGAGGTTTGCCATTGCCTGCCGAGAGGCGACCGCTATTAGAAAAAACTTTTTCTTTATTTTGGTGTTTCACGGCAACCCATTCGGCTACGGTGACCGTAGAATAATATAATATATACTCGTATATATATAACAAATAAAACCTTGATCAAAAACTTCCCGGAACAACCTGCAGGTGACACTCAAGTGAGCTGATTTGGGGTTGTTTTTCTTTTGCGAGGCTGCCACATCTGTGATTAAAATTGTATCGCCATTGCTTAACATTGGTGAAAGTTACGCCGCGTTTAGTAAATCTAACTCCGCACTTCAACTAACTATGATTTTAAACAGTTTTAAATGGATGAAGGGATCGGTTTGCAGCAACGAACGTGAATTAAATGTTTCACTAAAAATAAATTCAATAGTGTGAAAGTCTTAGAAATGTAAAGAAACTGTTTCGATAATGATTCTCTGAAGAAGTGAAGTGTGCAGTTTACGGGTGGCATAAACGCTCTAGAACAGCTGGTGGGTTCATCGAGGATGACGAACGTTGTGGCAGGCCGTCGGCATCAAGAGCTGATGAAAACATCAATGAAGTGAAAGAAAAAGTGATCGATAAGCGCAAATGGAGCTGCCAGAGAGCTGCCAGAGGACTTGAGCAATGCTTATGGGGCCATGGAGGGCGTCACAGTTAATGATTTGGGCTTCAGCCGTATTGCTGCAAGGTTGACCTCGAAGGACATGGAATTCATGCAAACAAGGAATCGCATTGAAATCGCTAAAGACATAATTTCCAAGGCTGAGTCCGACCCAACATTTATCAAACGCATCTCTGATAGAGACGAGACGTGGGATTATAAGTACGACACGCAATCGATGCTCACAGTTTGTATGGAGTACAACGTTGTTGTACGCCACGAATTTTTGCCACAAGATCAGGCAGTTAATAAAGAGTGTTTGGTAAGTAACGCGGTCTAGTTGGAATCAAATATTGTGGAGATCACGGTCCTTAGTCAAAGAATCATTGATCATGGCGCGATAGCGTTCGCCATCCACTGTTGCATTGGCGCCAGACTCGTCTTTGCAGAAATATGGGCCGATGATGCCTCCAGCCCATAGGACGCACCAATTTCAATGGATGTATTGGCATTTCTTGAATGGCTTCGGGTTGGTCTTCAGCCCAAAGATGGCAATTTGGGCGTAGCCATTAAGCCAAATATGGGCCTAATCGCTGGACGGTTATGTACGCCTTAATGACCTCAGAGCTCGATGAACACTTTTCACAGAGTGTCGATTCTCGTAAAACAATTGTACGATTTATGAAGGTTGTTGAGGCGTAAGTCTTTCCATGATGTAATGTCAATGATTACTTAAGAAACTATGTATTTAGTTTGATAGTAGTCACGGATAATCTCTCCTAAAACCCCTACTGGAAAAAGTACCTCCAATCGCTACCTGTTAGACAAATTTAGACGGATTTAAAAACTGAGGAACAAAACTAACACTCTACAAGGCTCTCATCAAGCCCGACCTAACATATGGCGCAGAAGCTTGGACGATGACAACATCCGATGAAGCGACGCTTAGAGTGTTTGAGAGAAAGATTCTACCATTTACGACGTCATAGACATAGCGCAGAGAATATAGATCCAGCGGCTACGCTGGCTGGGTCATGTCGTCCGAATGGATACAATCGCTCCGGCTCTGAAAGTACTCGATGCGGTAGCAGCTGGTGGTAGCAGAGGAACAGGAAAGCCTCCTTTGCGTTGGAAAGATCAGGTGGAGAAGGACTTGACTTCACTTGGTGTGCCCAACTGGTGCTGGTTAGCACGAGAAAGAAACGACTGGCGCGCTTTGTTAAACTCGGTCAAAATCTCGTAAGCGGTTATCGCACCAATTAAGAAGAAGAAGAAGGAAAAACTGATTTTACAAATTCTAAATCAACTTAACATAGTTAAGCGAAGGTTTCCATACTATTTTTATTGTGACTATTTATGATGAGCCTTATTGTTTTTTGAAGCTTTTTTTTAAGATTTTGATGTTCCATTTCGAATACGAGTCTTACTGTTAGTTTACCTTGCGCAAACATACTTAACAGACGTGTTCGCTTTTTACTCCTCAAATTTGTATTTGCAAATTATAATGCAATATTTGATTAATCCATTACCAAAGGTCGAATCTGAGCAGAAACACACACGCACACACGGGTATAAGAGAAAAATAAACCTTGAAGTGCAATTTATTGCGCTACCGTAACTCATTGAAACTATGTACTCATACTCTATACGCTATCTAAATCAATTTGAGTGATTGCCTAAGGACTGTGAGTTGACACTTTACAGAGGAATAAGCGAAATGGCTCAAAACTCTGGTCGCGGTCGACCAGTAACCAACAACACACGCAACACGGCAAGCATGCACGAGTGTGTGCATAGGTGTATAGCCACGAGTGTAAAGCAACAACAGCAAACGGCTGAAACATTGGTTGTGTCATTAACATTAGAAATTGCTGTAGGCACTGGAATGATATAATATTAGGTGTTCCAGCAAAGCCGTGCGCTAAAGTCGCTAAAAGTCCGCCGCTAAGTGTTGAGGGCATAGCGAAGCACATCAGAAAGAGGCAGAAGTAACTCTCTTGTTAGATTTATTATTTTCCGTGTTTCTATTTTTATTTATTTTATTTTCTATCAAAGGTCACCCAATTTACAGGTACAATACGGCAACACAAAAACAGTTGCACGAAAATCATTTGTATGTACGAGTGCCAGTATAGTTCTCATATGCGCTGGTATGTACGAGTATTAGATTGAAAGGAAACGAGTCGGTAATCATTTGGTTGCTGTCAGTTGAGTGGCGCGGGTGTGATAAATGCCAGTTTCAACAATTGTAAGTGTACCAATGTTTTGACAAATGAGATTATACGGCAACAGAAACGAAAAGCTCAAAATTGGAAATAAGAAAATTTTACTAAAATGCGGCGAATACATAAAGTTCAGGTTTAACGCTTCCTTGCTGGTTAATTGTGAATATTGAACTGTCTTTTTATTCTTGTTGTTGCATTGCTTATTTACTAACTAAGAATTAAATACATTTGGCAGTATGTTGCAACAAATACATATCTACATTTACCAAAATACATACATATTTATATCAAACGCTGTACCACGAAGCACCATGGCATCAGACGTGGTGAACTTTGATTATATGCGAAGAGAATAAGAGAGCCAGAAAGCTTGCAATATGGCCATTACTCTTTCTCCCGGTTTTAATGTTTTGTGTAAGAGATTATTTACTCACCATTTACACGCTTAATTAATATTTTTTTTGAAGGTTTTATGGCAGACATAAAATAGTATGAGGACTTCGAGAAAACAAAGGTGACTCCTATAAGATTTCCGTTTGATAACTTGCAAGAGCTTGGAAAGTTGTATGCGGACGCAGAAGGCGAATATATTGGCTAGGAAAGATATTTGATACAAAATATGAACTGTTTGTGCTATTTGAAAAAAAAAATGAAAATTAGAAAAAAATACAATATACATATAATATATACTTTTCGTTAAAAAAAAAAATTTTTAACTTCCATGTACGAGGGTTGCTATTTAATTTTGAACAATGGAAATACCAGGGCGCAAAGGTCAAATTTGAAATTGGAATCACTAAGTTTGATATTTAACGTACTCAATCTTCGAACGACTTATTATACTATGCTATTAGTATTTCGTACAGGTACTTGAAATATTTGAAATATTAATCTTAGTCAAAAATGGAATTTCGTCGTGCACATTTCGGGCGGTAAATTTCTGTGACTTTTTAATTTTATTAATACATAAAAACCTTTAGTTGTAATGAAAAATTAAATTATATTAAATCAAAAGACGGCAAAAAACGAAGGTGCGGACTCAGCGACCGATTTATTCATAGGATTTGGATAGTCTAGTTCTTGGGTTTGCTGTTATAAATAGGATAAAGCTACAATTTTAAGTGGTCCCGATGGTCTAGAGCTCGAAAATTTAGGCTATTTTCAGGATTTTTTTACAATAAAAAAAATGAAAAACGATATTTAAATTTTCATGCTTTTATTTCCCTTCTTTTACATACAAAAATGGAAAAAAATTTCATTTCAGTTTTAATAATTAAAAAAAAGGCGCTGAAGTTGACCCTCCTGAAGACGGAGTAGGGGCAGCTTCCTGACCACTGCAGTATCTTTTAAGCAGAAGTCTTTGCTGTAGGTGAGGCTGCGGAAATAGCATTCGCAAAGATATCAAGCAACTCCAAAATCAATATATATGTATGTACGTTGACAGCCAAGCTGTGATAAAAGCAATAAATTCATATGAAATTTCATCTAAAAATGTTCTAAGAAGCACGGAAGCCATAGACAGATTAGCCGCAGACAGACGGTTGCTTATCTATTGGGTACCCGGACATAAGGGCGTTGCAGGACAATTCGGCGCTGTTTACAGACAATTCCAACAAGAAAACGACATACTGATGAAACCTTTAAATACGGTATACAAAGATATCGCTGCGGACATGAAAATACGGATAGATAGGAGGCGGAATAATCTAGCCACTTGCAGAACCGCGTAAATCATATGCACACAGAGTGCAGATTAATATGTCCGATTCGTACTAGCTCTGTCTAGAAGAGAAAGCAGAACTATCGTGGGTATGCTGACGGCCACAATTTGAATTACAAACAACGATAGCTGCAGATTTTGCAATGAACTAGAAGAGGGGGAAACGCTAGAACAGCTTCTATGTTCTTGCCTTGCATTAGCTAGAACCAGATTAAAATGCTTAGGAGCTTTACAATATTTGTCTTTCGGGGATAGAGCTCCAAAGTTTACTTAGATTCGCAAAAGACGCAGACATATTACAAGATGTCTACTACAAAGAAACGTAGGGGTCTAGCTCCATCTGGTAACACTAAGGATCAATAGGTCTATATGAAGGCTTTCAGCCAGCCAGGTCAACCTAACCTAACCTGACCCTCCCGAAAAATTTGACGTGGACGGTGTTGTCCATTTTGGCTCTTCTATTTATCTGAAACTCAAAAACCAACAAAATTATTAATCAGTATGAGTGTAGCTATGTCCCGCTATTAGAATAAAAAAAAAAAGTTGACAAAATGGCGTGGTTTTCAGTTTGACACTCTAAAAATCTTTTTTTTTTCAGTTTTTTAATAAAAAAAAAAATTCAAATAATTGAAATAATAATAATAATAATAATAATAATAATAATAATAATATGATTCTAATACGGGCGATAGCCATTGCTGTTGTGAACAACATATTAAAATTTCAGACGAATCCGTTGAACAGCTTTTTTTTTGACAACACTAGGCCGAAAAAAGTCGTTTCGAAATAAATGAGTTTAAAGTTTGAGGCACAGGAGCGCGTGGACCGCTCTCTACCTAGTTAATGGGCTCTACAAGCTACAATATAATTTTGGGAACTTCCGCATGAAAATTTCACAGTATGTTCTTAAGATACCATACTTTCGAAATATCGAATAAACAGAAAATCGATTTTTTTTTTCAATTTCAAGAACACCGGGTCTCTTTAATATTAAAATAGTGAAAAGAATTTCATTTGGAGCGCACCAGCTCATGGCGTGGAGCGTAATTTAAATATATATTATTAAAAATGTTTTTTCAGTGCATTAAAGATTATTTTACGCTGCAATAAAAAATGGTTTGTTTCATTTTACTGCAAATAATTAATATGCACGTCAGTTGTCAATTGTGCCAATTGTAGGTTGTCAATTGCGATTTTAAATGCTTAACTGACGCATAACTTAAATTGCGTTTTTGTGTACAAAAAAAAAACAAAATGCATAGGCACTGCTTTAGGCATTAAAATTGCATTTTCTTTCTGCATATAATGAATTTACTTTTAATTTTTGTTGTTATGCATTTTACTGATACAATGAAGGCATTTTTGTTGTTATCGTTATTGTTGGCATACACGTGAAATTAGTGACACCAAACGAGTGAGAATGACATGCAAAAAAATAATAAATTTAAAACAAAATAAATATAAATAGGGTGATTAAATATATGAAATAGAAAATAAGTTTTAATTTTTCAGTGGAATGTGGAATTTTTTTTTCGTTTGTTTGAAGGACAAATATTCGACAATCCTCTAGCATTTCTTATACTGCACACTTTGTTGCAATATATTTCACCATTTCAATTGTGTATTTTATAGATAACACCCTATATCGCATACCTGTATGCATATGTATGTGAAGTTACCAAGCTGATCAACGCCATTGTCATTGCGCCGCAGATAAAAAGAATTCATGCAACACAAACGCTCATGCAAAAAAAAAAAAAAAAAAAAAAAATCGATGAAGCAGCAACAACAATGTGGAATGCGCATTTTTGTGAAATTGCATTAATTTGTGTAATTAACAATTCATTTATTGCATGTGACAGCAACTACATATGTGCATTATTTTTTATTATTTTATTTTATTTTACTTTAACTATAAAAACTGCTGTCAGTTTTTTGTTTTGGTTTCATTTCCCGTAGCGTCAGCTGCATTGACATTTGGTAATCTTATACCCGCGCGCACTTGGACACAAGGGTATTTTAATTTTGTTCATATCGAAGGAAACGAGGTAGATATTGACCCATCCATAGATGTATGTATACCAAAATAAACAAAGCTTTGACAGTAACAGTTAGCAAACAACACGGAGATATACTTTTATTTGTATTTTATAACTTATTTATAATGAAATTGTATTTAATTCTTAGTAATTTTGTATGTATTAGTTACTTTTTCTATTTTATTTTATTATTTTCAGTCATTTTTTACATTCAGTTTTTTTATATTTTTTAACTTATTTATAATTGAGTTTTTTTTAATTTTCGGACATTTTATTTTATTTTAGTTATTTCAGTATTTTTTTACTTATTTATAAATGAATTTTATTTAATTTTATTTCAGTTATTTTTATATTTTTTAACTTTGTTATAATTGAATTTGATTTAATTTTTAGTCTTTTTTTTATATTTTAGTTATTTTTTAACTTATTTATAATTAAAAATTATTTAAGTTTCGGACATTTTATTTTATTTTAGTTATTTTTATATTTTTTAGCTTTTTTATTGTATAATTGAATTTTATTCAATTTTCAGTCTTTTTTTATATTTTAGTTATTTTTTAACTTATTTATAATTAAATTTTATTTAATTTTCGAAAGTTTTATTTTATTTTAGTTATTTTTATATTTTTTAACTTATTTATAATTGAATTTTATTCAATTTTCAGTCTTTTTTTATATTTTAGCTATTTTTTAACTTATTTATAATTAAATTTTATTTAATTTTCGAAAATTTTATTTTATTTTAGTTATTTTTATATTTTTTAACTTATTTATAATTGAATTTTATTTAATTTTCGGACATATTATTTTATTTTATATTAGTTATTTTTTATATATTTTAACTTATTTACAATTGAATTTTATTTAATTTTCGGACATTTTATTTTATTTTAGTTATTTTTTATATTTTTTAACATATTTACAATTGAATTTTATTTAATTTTCGGTAGTTTTTAAAAATTCAATTATTTTTTATATTTTTTAACTTATTTAATAGGACTATGAATAAGTTCGTTTCGGTTTTACAACAGATGGCGTAACTTGATTATTATTCCATCGATCCACATTTCCAAACATTCATTGGAGAGCTACTGTCGTAAGGCACAAACGTCAGTATAAGTTTTTTATTTGAAGCGTAAACAACAATATTTTTACCACACTTGAAAATGTCGAATTTCGTGCCAAATAATGTGTTTTTGCGGGGAATTCTTCTTCATTATTTTAATATGAAGAAAAAAGCAGCCGAAAGTCATCGTATCTTGGTGGAAGTTTATGGTGAGCATGCTCTATCTGAGCGAACGTGCCAGAAGTGGTTTGCACGCTTTAAAAGTGGTGATTTTGGCTTGGAAGACGAAGAACGCGAGGGTGCGCCGCCAAAGTTCATGGATACCGAATTGGAGGAATTGCTCGATCAAGATCCGGCTCAAACGCAAGAAGAGGTTGCAAAAACTTTGGGAGTTGATCAATCAACCATTTCCAAACGTTTAAAAGCCATGGGAATGATCCGAAAGGTAGGCCATTGGGTGCCGTATGAATTGAAGCCAAGAGACGTTGAACGCCGTTTTATGGCATGCGAACAACTGCTTCAACGGCACAAAAGAAAGGGTTTTTTGCATCGAATTGTGACTGGCGATGAAAAGTGGGTCCATTACGACAATCCAAAACGTCGGGCAACGTATGGATACCCTGGCCATGCTTCAACATCGACGTCGGCGCAGAATATTCATGGCCTGAAGGTTATGCTGTGTATCTGGTGGGACCAGCTGGGTGTTGTGTATTATGAGCTACTGAAACCGAATGAAACGATTACGGGGGATGTCTACCGACGACAATTGATGCGTTTGAGCCGAGCACTGCGAGAAAAACGGCCGCAATACGCCGATAGACACGACAAAGTTATTTTGCAACATGACAATGCTCGGCCACATGTTGCACAAGTGGTCAAAACATACTTAGAAACGCTCAAATGGGATGTCCTACCCCACCCGCTGTATAGTCCAGACCTTGCGCCATCCGATTACTATCTCTTCCGATCGATGCAACATGGCCTGGCTGACCAGCACTTCCGTAATTACGATGAAGTCAAAAAATGGATCGATTCGTGGATTGCGGCAAAACCGACCGAATTTTTCACAAAGGGAATCCGTGAATTGCCAGAAAGATGGGAAAAAGTAGTAGTAAGCGATGGACAATATTTTGAATATTAAATTTGTAACCATTTTACGTCAATAAAGTTTCAAATTTCGAAAAAAAACCGCACGAACTTATTCATAGTCCTATTATAATTAAATTTTATTTAATTTTCAGTAATATTTTTGTATGTTTTAACTTATTTATAGTTGAGTTTTATTTAATTTTCGGTAATTTTTAAATCTTAGTAATTTTTTATATTTTTTCTTAACTTATTTACAATTAAATTTTATTTATTTTTTAGCCCCAATCTGAGTCGCTTTCATCTGAACTAAGCTCTTCATACCCGATATCTGGGTAAAAAAGAAGTTGCAATACTCTTTATCCAAACCATTCTTTTTAAATAACTATGTATTTTAGATAAAGACGATATCACCGGATCGGATGAACAAAAAATAACACTCATTAAGTATTTTATAGTGTTTTTTTCATGAGCTTTTACTTGTAGGATGCTTGCGATAATTGAGGAAGTTTTTGATGTTAACTTCCAGTGCTTCTTCTGACATTTGCTCGATTGGAAGTGAAACAGCTTTCATATTTGATGGTGCCTTGTCTGTTCCTTTTCTGCGTCCTCTGGTGTACCTCAAGGAAGCATATTGGGTCCCTAGTTTTTTTTTTATTTATCAATGGTATTGGTAATTGTTTTTCGTTTCCAATTTCCTTCTGTATGCTGATGCTTTAAAAATATATTCTATTATTTCAAGCTAGGCGGATTTACATAAACTGCAAGCCGATGTTAATAGTTTGGTTAATTCGTGTAGTATTTCTCGAATATCGCTTAATATTAAAAAAATGTTTTATACTTACATATTCAGAAACACCTGGCATCATTCCGATGCTCATGCGACGTTGTTTTTTGTCGAGATTCAGCAATTTTGGAATGAACTTCGCTGCACACGCTTCATGCCCAAAATTTGCGAAAAGATTGCATGGCATGAGCTAACACAAATGCCGACATCCTCAGCAACTTCTCTAATTGTGATTCGACGATTCTCCATTACAATTTTCTTCAATTTCTCAATATTTTCATCGGTTGTTGATGTGATGGAGCGTCCAGAGCGAGCGTCGTCATTCACATCTTCTCGACATTCTGTGAAAAGCTTGTAGCACTTGTAAACATTTTTTGACTCAGAGCACTGCCACTGTCAACACTTCAAGTGTTTTCGAGCATTTAATTCCACTTAATACACCGAACACGCGAACCACTTGTCCTATTTATGCCTCTCACAAACAAACCAAACATCGTATGTTGCTAAAACCGTGAACATATCTTCGAGACGAGTGATACAACCTTCTTTGATACAACCTTGGATGCATTTCGTTTTCCTGCCTATAATATATATATATATAGGTTGGCGCTCGTCGTTACAATAAGCTCAGCAGTAGAGGCTCGACCACTGTGCGTCGAGGACATTCTGCTGTTGAGTATCCTAGGAACATGCTCCCTTTATCCGCTTGCTCGTATTCTCAAACAATGGACTATATCAGCAATTCGACAAAATTGCATCCGGACTTTAGTATAATATTTGTTTTTCCACCAATCCGGTGAAATACAGCGATAGATCTTAGTGCGATCTTTGCAACAGTCGTTGCCATTTGCTGAGTTTTGGTAAAGTCTGCGCGCGGTTTCGGTGTTTTCAGTGCTTCGACTGGTCTAACGCTCGTCTTGTATAAAGTTTTATCCGACATACTATAAAGTTCGGTCCTCGCCGTTCGAATAAAATTTTACTAAAATATGCGCATGCATGTAAACTTAGGTCCGAACCGAATTTAGTGCTTCCCTATTTGCTTTCTTTATACATTTTTGTTGTCAAGTGTTGTACGCCCTCATTTTGCGGTTAAAGCTTTTATTAATCTATAATTTCATATCTACCTATGAAGATATTACTAGATATATGCAGGTATGTATTTTGCATACACATGAATATCCTACAAAAAATGGTGCCACCAATCTCGAAAGAGTATATTACGGGATTAGTCTCCATGGGGCATAATTGAGTATTAATTCGACAATTTGAAATTCCTACGTAGTTTGAAATAATAAAGCTGCGAAATAGATGCAAATAACCACTCCAACGCAATAAAAAAAAAACTTAAATATTATATTTGGCTGGGGAATAAGTTCGTAGCGTTTTTACCGAACAAAAAACAATGATTATATCAATAAGTTAATCAATTATATATTCGTCGTTGCTGTTTACAACCTCTTCCCACCTCTCGATCAATTTGTTGATGCCGTTCCTCCAAAAATCGATTGGTATGGTGTCAAAGAAATTGTTTAGCCAGTTTTTAAAGACGTTTTTGTTATCGAAGGTAACGCCCTTCATATGGTTTGACAGGAAGCGGAAAATATGGTAACTGGTCGGTGCACGGTCCGGAGCATACGGCGGATGCTGAATGACTTCTCATTTAAGCTCCTGGAATGCGGCTTTGACGACTTGTACAACATGGGGTCTGGCATTGTCATTAAGGAGGATGGTTTGACCATGTCGATCAGGTCTTTTCAGTCGAATAGCCTCATTCACGCGGTATAGCTGGGCAATGTAGAGCTCCTTGTTAACTATGGCATGCTTTTCGAGCATTTCCCTGTGCACCATGCCCTCCCAGTCCCACTAAACACATATAAGGATCTTATTTGGATGAAAATCCGGCTAGAACCTAAGCTTTTGCGTATCTCCTGGAGCCACCCACTTCTTTCTTTGCTTCATATTTATGTACGAGTATAGGTACCATTTCTCATCTCCCGTGACGATTCGGTACAAGAAGCGCTATTTATGACCGCGTGTTGCTCGATGGCGGGCGAGATGCTGAGAAGCAATTTGAATGCGATTTGCTTTTTTTTTCGTTAAGCTCGTGAGGCACTCAGACTTCCAATTTTTCGGTAAATCCCATTGAATGAAAGGGATTGAGAATCGTTTTATGATCACAGTTCTTTTTTGCGCCAATTAACGACTGGATTGGCGTCCGTTCTCCTTCAAAAGTGATGTGAGATGTTCTTCATCGAATTCAGAAGGCCTTCCGCAGCGGGACGTGTTATCGACGTCAAAGTCGCCATTTTTTAACTTTGCAAACCATTTCCGTGACTCGTCTATGCCATCTTCTCCATATCCGTCGCAAATGTTGCGGGCTGCTTCGGCAGCTTTTTGACCTCTATGAAAAGCAAAGACGAGCAGATGTCGATAATGTTGATTTTTGCATCCTGGACATTACATTTCTAAGCATAAGTTAATAAAAAATTTAATAACTCAAAAATACAATTAGCCCAATTTTGTAGAGGAGAAAGAGTTGTAACGAATGAATACATGCCCTTTGCCAAGCAGCAAGCAAATCGTTGTAAAACGCTTTGAACTTATTTCCCAATCCTATACATATACAATTCTTCTTCTTCTTCTTAATTGGCGCGATAACCGCTTACGCGATTTTGGCCGAGTTTAACAAAGCGCGCCAGTCGTTTCTTTTTCGTGCTAACCAGTGCGAGTTGGGCACACCAAGTGAAGCCAAGTCTTTCTCCACCTGATCTTTTCAACACAAAGGAGGCCTCCCTCCTCCTCTGCTACCACCAACTGATACCACATCGAATACTTTCAAAGCCGGAGCGTTTGTATCCATTCGGTCGACATGACCCAACTAACGTAGCCGCTGACCTTTATTCGCTGCCCTATGTCTATGTGATCGTAAAGCTCATGCAGCTCAGCGTTCCATCGCCTGCGATATTCGCCATCCTCAAGCGTCGTTTCATCGGATGATGAACAAAAAAAAAAAATATTAAAATTTGCAAAGCAATTAGAACCGAAAAAATAATAAGTAAAATTTTGCTTACTTGTGCCAAGATTTGAATTCCGGACGTCAGTTGTGGTACATCATTGCTTAAGCCCGCCAGCTGTTCCGTTGCCAAAAGATGAGTGAACCGAATTTCGATAACGACTAGTTCCTCTTCATACCCATCCTGGTACAAAAGCGTGCAGTCAGCCTCCTTATAGGAAATGCTCACACAAATGGAACAGTTCATTCCATAAACGTAAAGAGATCAAAAGCGGCAGTAGTCGCATGTCACTTAGTGACTGATCCCGGATTCATCGAGACAAGTCGCATGTTTTGCAGTGTATACGAATATATAAGTATATTAAAGCACATATGTGAGGCTGTGTGGGCATTTATACACAACCCCATGTGATATCTGTAGAAAAAGCCATACATATGTGTACGTATATATATATATTATATCTATTTACATGTATGCGTACGGTTTTGCCAGCAAACTTTAACAATCAAATTTATTTTTCACTCTTTTTTCATTTAATTTGCTTTTGTTTTTGTTATCTGCATGACATGCAACTATCAATTATTTATCGATTATCAACATGGATGACTGAAATAAATGCATTTAAAGTACATAACTTTGTATATTTATTGATTGGCAATATTTTTGTGGTTAACCATAACCATTATTCGGAGTTGAAATATATGGGAATGATGTGATGTAGTAGCATACCTACTCTCTTTCTTAGTACTACAATGGGCGTCCGTGAGCACTGATTGAACTCCTTCTAAGAGCAGCTCGTATATATAACTTAAGCTATTCTAATGAAAATAATTCAGACTGATTTCTTGTATACTAATTAATATATGCACGTGGAAGTCATATAACAGGAAAATAGACTTCCTTATGTATCATTAAATGGAAATCTTAGTACGAAAATCTTTCTGATTGGAAATAAATCAAGACATACCTTTTAAAAAGAAAGCATGAAAAATAAGAACAAATATGGGAATGGCCTTTTATATATTACCTAGAATAATAAAAAAATACATAGTAAAAAGTGAAAATGGTTTTGTTGTTATTCAAAATGTTCTCATAAGAAATTAAAATGTAAGACGTATGACCTATTAATTCGATATTTTATGTGCTCAAAAATTCTCTTGTGTGAGCCGATACGTGCTGGAATGGGCTTGGTGAAGGATGATTCGCCTTTGGTGGTTTTTTTAATCTTAAACCTATTGCGAACTTTTATATTAAGGGGGTATTCTAGTCTAGAAATTTGAAAAAATCGAAAATTTTTTTTTTTCAAAATTTGATAGTTTAACTATTCAAAAATATCTCCCTAAAAGGATTTTTCAAAATTCGAATTATTTTCGAAGCTACAACTATTTTAGTGACGCGACAGCTTGACTGGTTTGAGCGGACGCCGAACTTCAAAAGTGTTTTTCTCGAAACTACTTCGTTCGATACGGTCGGCACGATATCTCAAGTTCTAATCAACCGATTTGCTTGAAATTTGTCATGAATATTCCTTAAATACATCTCTACCGTATGAAGCTCGAAAAACTGGAAATTTCAATTTTTTAATATGTGTAAACAATTCGAGAAAGCTTAAAAATAAGAGAAAAATCGACCTCAATTTTTTGAGTAGCCGCCATTTTATGGAAAAAAAATTTTTTCCGTTTTTTCTGGTTCATACGATAATGGCATTCATATTAATTAAGAATTTGTATTTTTTTTTTTTTTCAGATGACCACAAGGGTAGAAATCGTGACGACGGGGACACTGACACCCCTTCCACTTCAAGGACGCATAACTCCATGAAAATTCATTTTTTTTTTTTTAATTTATTTTGTGTGCTCCTAATATATGAATAAATAAATGATAAAAAAATGTATCGTAAAAATATCAATAGCTTTGTTTTTATTCATCGTCAAAAAATGCTCGAAATTCGGGCCTCTAGACTAGAATACCCCCTTAAGATGCTAAATCTTAGTCGAATAGTCTAATAACAAAGACAGATGGTGGTATGAATGGCAAATGGTAGTCGTGTATCAACCTACTGGGCTTATTTAAAAATATGTTTTGTTTTTGTGTTTCGGTGGGTGCAGCAGGGACCATCGTGTACTGCGTTGTTGTTGTAGCAGTAATAGAAGCCCCGTTAGTGTAGGGTATATCACCGTCTGGCTCATCTAAAGGTAGGCGCAGAAAACATGCTGTTTCGACAGTTTGACAGGTTGGGTCCACAAGGAGAGGAGTGTTAGCTGAGTCGGCTTTAAAGGGCATGTGAAAAGGTGGTTAGTGTTGTGCGGGGTGTCTTCACATGCCGGACAAATGTTTGGTATGTCGGGGTCAATTCTGGATAAGTAGAAGTTTAACCTGCTACATTATCCAGAACGTAATTGTGTCAGTGTTACGCGGGTCTCACGGTGAAGCTGGAGCTCTTCATCTGCTGTATATGGTGGTTGGACTCCGATTACGGCATTCTGTGAACGGGAGCTTATGAAGGTGGTAACAGTCTCCCGGTGAATGTTGTTTAATGTCTGTCTAAACACTGTCTGGTCCAGTAGATGTCTGTTAGTTTTGTCCGGGATCTCGTCGGCGTAGCTTAATTGGTGTCTTCTGATGTGGCTCGGAGGCGGCTCTGGCTCAAACAGGTATCTGCAAGGGTAGCACCCTAACAGGAACTGCTTGCTGAGCAGTTTGTTATGCTCTTTCACAGGTAGCACATGGGCCTCGTCATGAAGGTATTGTATTGGGGACACAAGGAGGCAACCCATTGCTGTCCGAATGGCAGTGTTTTGGCATGTCTGGAGCTTTATCCACTGCGTGTCACTGATTCCAGGCGACCAAACAGGTGCATCATAGTTTAGAACCGGCCGGCTAATTGCCTTAAAAGTTGATAGCAACAATTCTTTGTCTTGGTGTGATTTTGTACTTTAGTGGCAACTACGGTTGTGTGCGAAAAGAAGGAGAGCAAACTGTCGAAGGTTACACCCAAAATTTTGGAATTGTTTACAGTCGGAATTGGTGTGTCATCGACTTTTACCTTGAGGGGCCGTTGGACCTGCTTTGTCCAGGTGGTAAAGAGGGTCATCTTAGTGGAGGAAAGTTGAAGGATCCGCGCAGTGAAAAAGCGAGAGAGGTCGGTGAGGTAGTTGTTCATTGGCTCGTGTGGTGTGGCCACTAAAACAATTCCTTCCTCTCCTTCTCGGGACTTCTTTCTATATTACTTCGGGAGGGAATAGAACGGCATCCGTAAAGGACAAATTCTATTCTCCCATGTCTAGGTCTACCATATTTGTAACCAGATTTCATGCTATGGGCTCGTATTCTTGTGTCTCTATCTGTGCGGCGACGCAATTTTCTTTGTGTGTGCTCCCCTTTTGCTAGAGCAAGGGTGCAAATTTTGGGTTCTGATCGAGAACGAGTAAAATTCGTTCTCTCAAACTCGAGGATACTTTCAGATTTACCAAAGAATCAGCAAAATTTTCTCCCATATATATATAATTGGCGCGTACACCCTTTTTGAGTGTTTGGCCGAGCTCCTCCTCCTATTTGTGATGTGCGCCTTGATGTTGTTACACAAATGGAGGGACCTACAGTTTAAAGCCGACTCCGAATGGCAAATATTTTTCGTGAGGAGCTTTTTCATAGCAGAAATACACTCGGAGGTTTGCCATTGCCTGCCGAGGGGCGACCGCTATTAGAAAAATGTTTTTCTTAATTTTGGTGTTTCACCGAGTTTCGAACCGATGTTCTCTCTGTGAATTCCGAATGGTAGTCGCGCACCAACCCATTCGGCCACGGCGGCCTCCTCTCTCATTAGCTACCTCTATTTCTCTATTCTATCCCATCTTTTTCTTTCTATTACTTCTCTCCTTTCCTCTTTGACTATCTATCCTTTCACTTTCCAGAGAATCTGAAAAATTCTCGCATTACTAACCACCTCTATTTCTCTATTCTATCGTACCTTTTCCTCTCCTTTCCTCTTTGGCAATCTATCCTTTCTTTATCAGAGCTTTAAATACAATGGGCTTTTTAGCTAAGTATTTTAAGAGTTACCAAATTTCTGCTTGCTTCTTGACTCAACTTTTCAAATTCTAAATGCAGGTGATGGTGCATAAGTGAATGAAATTCTTAAAAACTACTCTTGTATTGTAACAGAAAGAGTTGCCACATGTTCGATTTACATTTAGTAACCACATTTAAATTAGAAATATTCTACAAAGAAATTTTTAAAAACTACGGGTTGCCCATATTCGACGGACCCATCTGGCAACCCTGTATGTTTTGACAGAGACGTCAGATCGCTTAACCAGGTTAGAAGCGTCAGTCCAAGCAGATTTTTACCATGGAACAGTATACGCCCCGCGAGCGCCCCCAAATCGTTGAAATTCACATTCAACAACAGAAGTCAATTGTGGAAAGAAGAAGAAGAAGAAAAGAAGAAAATTGTGATGCCAATTATTCGTCGAAAGTGTATGAGGCAGTTTTGGTTTCAACAAGACGGCGCTCCACCACACACAGTTCGCACCACAATCGATTTTTTGAAGAAATTGTTTCCTCGTCGTTTGATGTCGAAAAATGGCGATTTTGACTGGCCACCGCGTTCGCCCGATTTAACGCCACCTGACTTATTTTTGTGGGGATATTTAAAATCAAAGGTTTATATTAATAAGCCAAATACCATAGAAGAGCTCAAGAACAATATCCGTGAGGAAATAGCCGCTATTCCAGCCGAAATGTTAGCTAAAACTATGGAAAATGCTGCAAAACGGGCACAATATACCGTACAGGCTCAAGGCGGCCATTTGAGGGATATCATATTCAAAAAGTAATGTCAACAAATCTTCTTGAACCAAGTAAAATGATTATTATCGTCAACATCAAAAAAATTGTGTTTTTCTTTGATTTAAAAAAAAACAAATGGGTCCGTGGAATATGGGCAACCCAGTAAATAAGTGGGTTTGAACCAAATTAAGCGATGAATATATTTGCCAAGATCTCAAAAAACATTATAATTATAATAACCTGCGTGACAGTAAATATGAAAATGTAATATTTGCAAATACTCGTGCGTTATAATAAAATAAAGTGTAATAAAAACTACCACTGACGTTTTGTAATTTAAATGTGTTTAAATACTTCATTAAAATATGTAGAGTAATACCTATTATGTATGTGTTTGTATGCACCACATTAATGAAACTGTCATGAGTACGAACTTTTCTACAAATTTTTTTCCCCACAATGTACCGTATTTAAATTTTATGTGTACGAATATTCACAAATACATTTACGCATACATTTTAATAATTTTTTTTCCTCTGAAAATCCAACGTCAACTAATTTAAATTTCACTAATTATTGCGACTAAAAGCATCATTTGCATGAATTTTATGATAATGGCACCCATGGGAAATGCCATGAATGCCTTCAACAGGAGGGTGAGTAGCAATTCTGACACTGAAAAAGTCGCACATTACAATCTTTCGTAAAAAATATTATTTGTATACTTAACACAAATCCTTTTAAGCGAATATGCGAAACAAGCATATTCACTTTCAACCCTTAACGGTATTTTGCTCATCTGCAAAAAAAATAACAACTCTTTCATTTTTGTGCTTCAATATATTTATACGCATGAGTACAAGTATGTGCAATTATATACGGTAATAACGTACACCACTGCGTATACGTACTCGCCATAAAGCAAACTCATAAAATAACTAATTTGCTTCAACAATTTTACTCATTTGCACTTATGAGCAGTTATGTGTGTTATGTGTGTGTGTGTGCATGCTCATTGCACTAACATACATTTATGCATATGCAAATGTAATATATATTTTCAATTATCAAATTTTTTGTTTTATATGCTTTTGTATTATTCTGCTAATTACCAGTTTATGTTGAACATGAAAACTCCTGCTATTCTTGAGCCGCGCGCAAAAGCATACACGCACTGCTTGGAATATTTACTTTGGAAAAAAGTCAAAGAAAGGGCTAGAAGAGGCTAAAGAAATAAATTGCTAATACTTTTATTAGACATATTAGGCTTTTCGTCAGCTTAACGAAATACCTAAGCATTCAATGAATCTGGTATGATTTTTGAAGGTATATTTCGCGATGTGTGATTCAATTCTTTAAGCAATATTCATGGACTTAACGCCTGTCATCCTTTTGGTTGAAGCACAAAAATTGTGTTTGAGATACTTGGTATTTGAACTGTAATATTTGGAAATTAGAATACATACATATAAGAGTAAATATTGAAGCAAGAAATAAAAAAAAATTATTTTTCAGAAGTGTGCAAGAATCAGCAATTTGTTAAGCTGAGTCAACCCAAAAATGACTGCTTAACTAGGGCATGATTTTTAAAACTGTTGGACTTAAATTTTTTTCATAGCTTTTACGCAGTTCTGTTGTAGCTCGTGGCGCCAAACTAATCACCCTGATAGGAGATTCATAATTTTTGCAAATAGTGTTATACCTCAATCATATTTGACACTTGCGAACAGTTACACTATACGAAGAGACCAGCAATGGAGTGCGTAAAGGTCAAAATAAAAATTTCAATCACTCAAAATATTTTTTTAATTAGTAAAAAAGTTATTCAAAAGCACAATGAAGATTACTAAATTTGCTCCACTTTGTATATATTTTCGTCACATTAAAGTAAAAAGTGCCGCAAAAAGCGTCGTTATGCCAAAACTTGCGCGGTTGTGTACAAAACTGAGCCGTACTGCCAGTCCATCAGAAAAATATCTACGGATCGAGCTGTTTGTTATCTAACGTGGTTTCAGACAGACTATTTTATCTACCAAATGATTTATTTAATCTAATATTGAAGAAAGTAATTCCAGCTGTAATGGTGAATGGTTCAATAACATTGCCGACCATTTATTCTGCTTTCTCTAAATGGCAAAAAAAATGATAGTCGCATGCAGTTAGGTTGGAATAAATAACATTTAGGCACTTATGTAAAGGCATCCATTTTAGTACTGTTACAATTAAAGAGAAGAGACGGAGGATATGATGGAATAGGGAATGTTAAGAATTATGGATGGCAAACTACTGTGCTGCCATATAATATAATAAAGTGTACAATAAAGTTTTGCAGAGGCTAAATATTCCAAGTTGCAGCTTATTAGACGGCTGACGAAAGTTAGAGCTAAATTTAAAAAATCTTAGTGTGATGCAGCTGTGATTCCACCTCACCAAACTATGCTGTTATTTTAGAAGGAACTCGAAGTTACATTTATTCTCACTGCATGAAATCACAACAGACAGTTTTACACCTAAGGAGATAGGGTGGTCTAGAAATATCCATTTTTTTGTATCTTTAGAAAATACTGTGAAATTTTCAGGCAGAAATTCTCAATATTTTAGCTTCTACAGCCTATTAACTAGGTAGAGAGCAGTCCGCACGCTCCTGTACCTCGAACTTTGAACTCATTTATCTCGAAACGACTTTTTTCGGCCTGCTGTTGCCAAAAAAAAAAAAAACAACTTTTCAACCGAATCGTCTAAAACTTTAACATATTGTTCACAACATCAATGGCTATCGCTGGTATTAGAATCATAAATATTATTATTTCAATTATTTCGTCTTTTTTTATTAAAAAACTGAAAGAACCCGATTTTTAGACTGTCAAATTCAAAACCGTGCCATTTTGTCAATTTTTTTTTATTCTAATAGCGGTACATAGCTAGTCATACTGATTAATAATTTTTTTGGTTTTTGTGCTTCAGATAATAGAAGAGCCAAAATGGAGCACACCGTCCAGGTCCAATTTCTCGGAGGGTCGACTTCAGCGAAATTTTTTAAATTATTAAAATTAAAAAAAAAATGTTTTTTTCATTTTTGTATGTAAAAGCAGTTAAATAAAAAGCATAAAAAATGTAAATATCATTTTTCATTTTTTTATTGTCAACAAATCATGAAAATACCCTAAATTTTCGAGCTCTAGACCACCGGGACCCCTCAAGTAACCACCACTAGCGCGAATTGCGGCTTTGTTAGCCTCAGAAGCTCCCTTTACTGGTTTTGATTCCCAAACCGTGGTGGGTTCACTTGAGATCATGAGCAGATCACAGATAGTTTAAGCCATCGGCACTTTTAAGCATCTCAAGGGTGTCGAGTGGGTTCATCAGCTTTACAGTTTCTTGTGAAGTAACTGCGACCTGCAAGCCATATTACTATAGGTTGATTGCAAAATATTCAGCAGCAGCGGAAGAGCCTGAAATATTAGATACACATAGGTAGATTTATTGACCTTTTCAAGTTAGTGATGCAATGTATGCAGCCGACCCCTTAACTGGTATCAACAAGTTTAAGATAGCTTGGACAGCCGCGTTGTCAGTACCGAAGAAGAAAAATACTATGTTATGTCCTCAAATACTATGTACGAGTCGCGAGAAACTTTTTCATTGAAGAAATGCACTAAGCGTTTTCAAATACAGTTTTCATGTACAGTAAGTTTTACAATGCTTAAAAAATATATACTTAGTCACTTCATGTTTTCACAATATTCGCAATATTTTTCGTAATAATTTTTTCTTAACTTTTTTTAATAAAAATATAATTCATCCATAACAAAAATCCTTTTTTTTACTTTTTAATAAAAATATAGTTCATTGAATAACAAAATCCTTAAAAATCTAAGTCCCAAACTTTATACAAAGTTCACAAAAATGTAATGTCATACATTTTTTTATGTTTTTTTTATCAAAATCTTAAGAAAACCGGAGGGTGTGAAGTTATATATTCAGTTTTATATTCCGTTCTAGTACAACGAAGTGTAAATTTTAGCTCGCTCAAAAATCGCTCCAATAAAAACATTTTCTTTTTAATGGGATGTAGAGCATTTTTCCCTAAGCGCGCCCGCTCATTCGTGCATAAGGAATTAGAAGCATCAGGCGGCGATGCAGAATCTATTACAAAATCCAAAAAAAACACCAGAATTGTTCTGTCACTATCCGATCTGCCGAATTTATTCAAAAAGTGCAAGCGATCATTGCCGAAGACCCTTCAGAATCAATGAGTGCCTTTGCGATGCAGCTTAATAGTTCTGATGGTCTTATACATCTAGTTGTCCGTTATACGCAGAAGACAGTAAACACGAGAATATTGAGTTATGTGATGAAACTCGTTCGAAACAAAATTAAAACTATAACCATAAGGCCACCTGGAGCGCTTGAGTTGTTACAGTTTTTTCTGACGAATCAAATATTTACCTGAACGAAAAGACCAACCGCAGAAATGATCAGAAGGTTTCTGTTGTCACGCACACGAAGTGTCTAGCCACTGTTATGGTTTTAGGTGTTGTGAGTGTTAACGGACATGTCATGCCGCCACACTTCTTTATTTGAAGATTTCGAGTGAATTCTGTTGCATATATCGAGATTCTTGAGACAGTATTGAAGCCCTGTATTGATGTTGTACGCGGTGATAGGCCATACATTTTCCAGCAAGACTATGCTCCTTCACAAAAGCGATGGCGACACAATACTGGATAGCTGAAAATTTCCATGACCGTATAGGACCGAGTTTATGGCCGCTTAACTCCCTAGACGTTAATCTCCTGGAACACTACGTATGTGGAGTAGTTGAGCGTGAAACCAATAAGCATCCTTATAAAACCATTTATTTTCTGAAGGCTACAATCAGCACCGTTAGGGTCAATATGGATACGGATCTTTTGACTCGGGCAAGCAATTGTTTCCGGGTTCGAGGCAGTTAATGCAGCTAATCGACATTTTTTTGAATGATTTTATAAATATATAATAAGTTTGTGTTGTTCAGAAAATCCTTGAAGTAAGATTCATTAAATTTTGTTCTAAATAAAATTAGTTTTACGCTCAATTTGTCCTCAAATACCGTACGCACCCTATACCCAGTAGCAATTTATCATACAAATATTAGTTTCTGTAAATGTAAAAATTGTAAATGTAAAAATTTCACTTAGAGAAAATTGTATGTTCATAATGTTTATAAGGTATTCCTGCATGCTCTTTCATACAATAAACAACTCTTATCACTACCTTTGTATTACAAAGCATTGCTGAGTCTTTGTGAGTCTCTAATAATGCTTAATAAATTTTATATTTTAAATCGGCTTATTTCCTTGCAAAGTTAAAAAATGAGGGTCCTTTGAAAAGTTCGTGCAAATTCAGGGAGATGGCACTACTGACGTTTATCGAGGTTATATTTAGTTAGTAGCATTTCTTGCAAGAACACACACCAAATTTCCGCCAGCTTAGTTTATTTCTTTGTGTTTAGCATTCGTTTGAATTGAGAGCGCTGTGTGATTTTCCGTTTCCAACAGGACAACGCAATGGAATAATGGAAATAGGGTTCAAACGTGTTTCACATCCCCCCCTATTCCCCAGATTTGGCTCCCTCGAATCCCTAGGTCTATGTACTATTTATTTATTCACCAATTTTAAGAAATGACTGGCACGAAAAGATTTTATTCAAACGAGGAGGTAATTAGAGAGACGAATGGCTATTTTTCATACTAGGAAAAATCCTATTATTCGAAAGGGATCAACGAACTAGAATAATGTTGGACGAAGTGTATCAGCCTAAAAGTAGACTTTATAGAAAAATAAAAAAACTTTATCCCAAATAATTAAGTTATGCTATTTTTGCACGTACTTTTCTAACGACCCTTACATTTGTTCAAGAATAATATAAAAATGTATATATCTTTTAAAAAACTATATACATTTTATAAACTCGGTATGCAATACCCTACTTACCATATCACCTGTAGCCACGCCTCTAGCGCGATGTGGATCCAGATAGAGGAAAAACAATACAATATGATATACTCATACAAATGAGTATATACTATACACACATATAATGAAAGAAGCAAATAATTTCGACGACAGCAACAAAAATGCAAAGCGATCGTTCCGTGGCGATCATTAATCTTCACCATTGAGAAATTCTGAATGGATGTTATTTTTTTCGTGCAATTCATGACGTATGCGCGTACAATTAAAATATAGCCTTGTGTACAGTGACGGGAAAAATTAGTGTAGCGTATGATATTTAAACGCTTATTTCCTTTTATTCTAACTGTCAGGAATGTTAGAGATGTGATACCGTTATACAAAAGTTCTTTTAGATCGCAGTGAGAATCTGACACAGTTTCTTTATTAAATGTCTCTTCTATTCGCCACTACTCTGCTCGCTATCTCTCTGCTCAGATAACTTGACGAAAAATGTGCATGCGAAAGCAACAAAAAAGTCTGGTTATACCGTGTATAACTGATATAACTCACTATTTTACGAGCAAATGTAATTTTTTTATTTTTATTTTATTTTGTTTATTTATCTTGGAACGGATACATTCTTACAGAATATGCTAAGCTAATGTACAATAGTTTAATAATTACTAAGAAAAAAAAAGTATGTAAAATTAGCGCCAGAAGAATTCAAACACAAATTTAAATCCGCACATGCCCTTGTCTACTATCAAGTGTTTTTACGTCAATCAATAGCGTATTTTTCCGAAAATAAGACAATCTCTTACTTTCCTTTTTGGTCCAAAATACGCGCTAGGGCTTATTTATTTTACACAGAATACACAAATTTAAATTTATTCAATTACAGTCATGCCATCTTCTTCTGAACATTGTCATAAATAAAATTCTGAATTATATTCTGATTTTCTTCCAAATTCAAGCCTTGAGTGGCTTGTTTATTGCAATGCCAAGAGTCTGGAGGTAACCAGTCATTCATGCCGGAATCATTATTTGATCAATCTTCCTCTCAGGAAGAAAGTTTTTCATGTCTTAAGCGGTGAGTACTGGCTGAATCCCAAACTAGTAAACCTCTATTCTGACCCCTCAACAGTGGTGGCAGCATAAAATCAACCCACTTCCTTATAACTGGTTGGGTGCACCAGGCTTTTACACTTTCAATGACAGAAATTCCTGAAACTCGTTGAATCTGGTCTTTTTTACTTTTAGTGATTAAAAATGGCGATACTTTCCTTTCATCTAGACGAATCGCCAAAATACAGGCAACACGTGCACTATCGTAACCGGTAGAAGGAACGTAAATTGGCGAAGAAGCTGTGTGGTGAACTGTCGTTTGAGCTCCTTGGCTTAGAAATACCACGGTCTCATCCATAGCAATCATGTTGGAGAGTTGGTATTTCGAAAAATCGATGCCATTAACAAAAAGCTTAAACGCAAGTGCACGGTTCACAACTTCATTGACTTCAAGCTTAAACAATGTTGTTTATCTCCCTAGAGACAGTTCATATCGTTTAAGGAAGTTATCCAATCAGTGTGACGAAGCTTTAAATTCTTCTGTGGATATATCAAATTCAATTGCGGTTTCAAAGGAAAATTTTTGAATATCATCTCTGCGCACAACCAAAGCCATTGCTCTCCTGCTTGCAATTCATTCCCATATGCAATCTTCCAACTCAGCAAATAACGGCTGCCGACCTGATCCACCTCTGACGTTTTTCTCATTTCCTTGGTCCACCAGTTGACACAGGTAATCGTAGTCTGCACGCCACTTACGAACCATACCGAGACCCAGCATCTTCTTTTTACAGGATGCTACAAGATTTACAACCCGGGAGTCTTTCACGATTCGCTTTTTGGACTCCACGGAATAACTCTTTTGTTTTGTACTCATTTTAACTGGGGTTAAAAATTATTCACTTCAGACTTACATGACTGAAATAAATGAACGTTGTATACCTGCACTGTCGCTCAATTATATGGTATTTGCCTTATGTTGTATTTTTAAAATAAATTCCAAGAATTAATTTGAAACGAACTGTAGAGGTACACAATTATGATCTCGGAATATTTTGTTTCAAATATTTCCCTGAAATATGAGTATTAGGAAAACTTAACGGCTGCTGCCGTAGCCGAATGGGTTCGTGCGTGACTACTATTCGAATCTCGGTGAAACACCAAAATTAAGAAAAAGTTTTTTGTAATAGGGCTCGCCCCTAAGCAGGGAATGGCAAACCTCCGAGTGTATTTCTGCCAAAAAAAGCTCCTCATAAAAATATCTACCGTTCGGAGTCGGCTTGAAACTGTAGGTTCCTACATTTGTGGAACAACACCACGCTCACCACAAATAGAAGGAAGAGTTCGGCCAAACACCAAAAAAGGGTGTACGCGCTAATTACATATAAATATATATATAAACATATTATTACTTATACTTAATAAGTCCACCGTTTTTTTTGACGAATTTTTTTTGTCACATTATTTTAACTAGGTATTATTTTCGGGGGTGCCTTATTTTACAAAAAGTTCCGAAAATAACGATAGGGTTTATTTTCGGAGGATGTCTTATTTTCAGAAAAAGACGGTAATTATCGAGAGCAGTACGAAGGTAAAAATTCTGAAAAATTGAGAGATGGGAACGAAAAACGAAGAAAAACTTTCTGAACTCTCTTAATCCGGTTAGAGATACCTATTTAGTACGATCTCCAAATAACAGCTGTATACTCTAATGTTTTGAGAGTGTGTGGGTTAGTAAATACAGTACAATTTCGGCGTACAAATGCTAGGATCGAATATGACCCTCTTATGACGTGGTTAACGTGGCTAGTGAAATTCAGCTTAAAATCGAAAATAACGCCTAAGTCTGTAATTTCTTCAACGCATTGCAGGGGTGAGCCAGCAATTCTATACAAAGTATGCAAAGTATTGGTTGATTTAGCAAATTTTGCGTGAAAGCATTTGCTTATATTTAGTGACAAACGATTTAAATAGCACCAGTTCTGGGCATTGTGTAAGTCAGATTACAACTTAAGGCAGCTCTATTCCAGCGATGCCCGGATATATTCACTTATACCAGTTGCGTCATCTATTCACCACTTGCTAACGCTTGCCGAAAAGTAGAGGTCGTAAGTGATACTGCTTTTGTTTTAAGCAATACTGTTGTGTTCGCTTTCATGCACACTTCATTTTTTTTTTTTTGTTTTTCTAGCCTATGCAGAAGTATATCAGTAGAGCTTTTCGTAATTCATCGCTTAACAGGCCAATGATTAATGATGCCGGACTGGTTGTGAATTTCCATGGCTCACCTGCGCGTAACTATGTATTTACATATACAAGTACATGCATCTATGGATGTACATACATATAAGTGTGCCTATATGCATATATACGGATGCATGATTGCTATTACACGCTCTCTCTTTCGAATACTTAGGTATCGATCTTCGTACTCCGCCCCAAGGAAGGTGTGTACTCGTATACATGCACTGCTCTTCTATGAATGTATATGCATATATATACATACCACATGTGTATAGTCATATTTTGGTTTGCGAGTTGTTGCCATGATCGTGCAATTTTCATTACCATTTTTGGTTTTATCGATTAACTGCTTACGTATTTTAGTTACTCCTTCCATTTCATATGCATTTATAGGTTTGTCTGCTGTGGAAGTTGTTAGTCATTTCAGCATTGGAAATGATCCATCAAATTGTTGCTAGAACTGTTTGCGAAAACATTGTGAGAATATTTTTCCCCTCAGAAGTGAATAAAGCTTTGAGTATCATTGACGCCGACCCTCTGATAGATTGTCGTGTTAAGCTTAATGAGTGTAGAACGGTAATTGAAAGTAAGCAAATCAATGTATTTATTGGGCTTATGAATATAATATAAAATATACAAGTATTTAAGTGGATATGCCATTTGGATGGGACGGAAGTGCTTGGTAGAAAAAAGTTTCATGAAATTAACTATAAACTACGACAGATATAATTACCCGTGCCATAAGTTCTGTTACGTCTATGTTAAGTCCATTATGGATATGAAATTATAATATTTTTTTGAATGAAGTTAGTTTTATTTAATTTTATTAAAAAACAAATTTTTAAATTTTCATTCGGAATGGGCACCAATTTTTTTAAACAAGTCTTCAAACGATTAGGCCATTCAGCTATTGCAGCGCGCACGGATATTGACGGCGCTGCTCGAACCAAAGATTGTTTGAGACTCTCCAAATTTCTTTGAGGTTTTCAACAGGTCATATTTTCAAACTATGACCGCAAATTTTTGTCCAATATATTCAGATCTGTACTTCCATACGTCTAATCTTCTGCGGCTATGAAGCCAGGAATATTATTTTTTAGCCAGTGCCGAGAGGTTTTAGCTTTATGGGCCAGAGCGGAAACTTTCTGAAGAGAATATACGCTTTCCATTGAAGAGAGTACTGCTTAACTGCCTCACTTACCTCTCTGAGACATCCTCCTATTACTCTTTTGCCCCGGTTTTAAAATCTTTTTCGCAGAAATGACCAGATGTAACGTCTTTAGAAAACCCTCTCCTCCAAACCATTACAGAAGATGGATGACGGCCACGCCGAACCTGGGAACAACATTTTTTGCGTTGTTAGAAGTTTCAGCATAGTTTTCGTCGTTTTGCTTATTAAAAACTTCTTAAACAGTGAACATTTTCTCAACTGTGGAAATAATATTTTCATGGCCGTTGATTGCTTCTGTCGAGTCTAATTTTCTTCAAGTGCACTGTCAAAAAATGTGGGGCGGTAGGTGTGGAGATCATCCCTAATTAGTCTTAACATGGATTTGGTCGATACTTTCATTTTCTTGGGCAAGATTTTCTACTTTCTAATGGGATTTCTGCGAATTCTATCTCGAACGACGGCTTTTATGGCTGCACTTGTTCGAATCGCACTATGACGACCACTTCTTTTTCAGTCCGTCTCTTCAGTCTGTCACTTGGGGAAATCGATTGATTGTGCGGTAAACAAACATTATTTAAAAATCCAGTTTTTTCAGCAATTGTAAAATCTTATTTGCACTTTTACTTCAGTGAAGCAATGCAATCACTGCAATGCGATTTTCCTTAGCTCCCCACTCCGAGCGAAATTTGTTTTGAAACTGGGTAAAATTTATGAGTATACAATGCATACAAACAAAAGCAAAAATAACGGATCTTTCCGGAGAATTTGTTCTCGCTGTATGCATTGTAAAATTTGGCACAGAATTTACGGCAAGACTAAGTACCTACGGTAGAGCAACTATCCAATAAATTTGGAGATCGATTTCCCATCATGTGGCATGACTCATGTAACGCTCAACTGAAACCGGCAATCGTTTCGAAAGCTTTATGACTGGGAAAAGAAAAATCCTCAATTTTAATTTAAAAATACTGAATAAGTCTGATTAAGCACTGAAAATTAATTTCTAAAAAAAAATTATTATAAATATAAGTGGCTGCATACAAGGTGGCGCAAAATTTATCGTAAACTAGACAGCTTCGGTATAGAAACAGATAAGCAATGAGATCCGTAGTGGTCAAAATAAAGATTCCATCAGTCAAAATCTTTTTTTAAATTGTATTTAGTAAAAGAGTTATTCAAAAAACATAGAAAGATGATTAATTTTGCACCATCTTATACAGTGTATTCTCTCCTAACGGACACCTCTCTTAAGTGGTCACCTCCCATACACGGACAATTTTTTCAGTACTAAAAATTCTTCAGAGTTTTTTAAAATTTCTCCCTCTTGAGCGGACAACCCTCTCATAACAGGACGCGGACACTTGTATTCCACCTGAAAAAGTTATTTGAATTCCCCACAACCGGACAGCCTACAACATTATTTTTAGTTTTACGTCCTACCATATTCGTACTGCTGTTGCTTATTCAATAACACTTGTAGGTATAGAGAATCCCGCAGATACGACGAACTTGTTTTTAATGAGTCTGCTAAAGCCCAAAGGTCTTAATATTGATAAATTAAGCTATGAATAGTTTGTGAAGGCACGAAATAAAGGCATTCCTTTTTCAGGCACACTTATAAGGAGCAAAGCTAAAGAAATTTCAGTGAGACTCAATTACAACGATTTTAGTGCATCATCCAGCGACATGATGTCAAAAGTTTTACCGAAAAGGTACCATATTTGATTGAAGTATTTGATTCGGGAAACATTTATAATGCATATGAGACTGGATTGTTTTCCCGAGCATTACCCGATAAAGCATTTACATTGAAAGGTGAAAAATGCACAGGTAGAAAAATGGCTAAGGATAGGCTAAATTTGAATAATTCACTAGTTACGTGTCGATCAAATAAAAAAGGCTTGGATGACGTCTGATTTGATACATATTTTCTCGGACAGAAATGAAAATTCCAGAGCGGAGCGTCGTTCTTATTCAAAATAATGCGGCTTCCCATCCTCACGATCTAAAATTGAAAAATGTTAAAGTTATTTTTCTCCCAGCAAACACAACAGCGTTTTGTTAGCCCCATGACCAAATTCTGCTATGGAGTTGTGAAAATCATTCAATTTATTAGATGCTGTTTATTTCATACACAAAGCGTGAGAGCAAGTGAGTCCAGAGGCAATACAAAATGGTTTCATCAAAGCTGGGTTTGGGAAAATAGATATGCTCAGTAACGATAGCGGTTGGACCGCAGAAGATGAGCTTCGGCTATTAGCACTTGCTCAGTTCTCCAACGTTATTAATCGAGTTCAGAGCGAAATCCAAGTTGAAATGAAATATTCATTAATGATGAAGGTTTGGAAAATATTAATACTAAAAAGGGGAAACAGCCAAGAATCGTTGATCATCTCAGCTGAAGAACAAAAATACAGTAGAAAATGAGGCTGACGACAGGCTAACTCCTTATAAAGAGGCTTATTTAGCTATAAGAAAATTAAACGTCATACAAGTATTATCATAATAAAGTAAAAATGACAATAATTTCTTAAAAATATTGTATTTAATTCAAAATCAACACCGGCCCTTGAAACTTAACCATCCTTTACATCATAACCTACACTCCGCTTGTTTGGTGAAGCTCGCACCTGTTTGCGAAATTTATTTAAACCCACTGCCCTTTATTTTCATAACGTGCCAGCTTTCCTTTCACATTTCATCTCGCTTTTGTGAATAATGACTTCAATTTTTATTAGCAGATTTCATTGAGAAAATTTCAGGTTTACTTTAATGAATCCACAATTTGTTTGGCTTCGAAGGCGTACATACGAAACGCCTATACCACGTGCTTACCTCACCGCCACTCCTTCAACCACATTAAGGATCCCATCACTGAGTAATTCAGAAAACTGCTTTATTATTATTTTTAAATTGTATATCATTACCTATATTCATTGGCTTTGTGTCGACTCAAAGAAAGCAACGGATCGTTCAAACCAATCAAACAATTTCCATTTCAAAACAAACAAAGAAACCAACAAACATTGCATGGCACAAAGGGATATTGGGATTTTGCCCAAGTAAATACACACGTTAACGCAGTTATTGTCCTTTTAATACTCGACTTTACTTGTTTGTGCGTCGCCTAGCATTTGATGTCCTTTTACCACTGTCAGCAGTCTTGTCTTTTGCTGCTTCGCATGTCCTTTTTGTTCCTAGGCGTCAATGGTTGTATGTATTTAACGCACCTGTGTCTATAGGTAGAGTGTACAAAAAGTCAATTATACACACACAATAATACGCCATGCGGACAGACGCCAAACTGAGGCGGTCCGTCTATTTGAAACTATTCCACAACTATCAAAGTAGAGGTAATAAAATATATTTTTTTTTCAGCCAGGACTACAAAGGGACAATGTAACAAAGTATCTATTGATGGATAAATGTTGTTGTTGTTGTCGTCTGTGAAGAGCAATGACAGTAATTTTTATTGCAGATTAACTGCTGCTGATGTCTGTGGGTTGGCATTTTTTATTGATATTGGCTTGCCTTTTTTTAGGTGATACTGTTTTTTGATTTTCTCCTTCGGCCAATATGAGTTCTTTGCCTGTGGACCGCACACACGTGAGCATTGTTCGGTGCACATGCTTATGTTGCTCTTTTGTTGATTTTCTATACATTGCTTACATACTTGCATGTGTATGTGCATACTCGTATTTGTAATGTCTGTGCTAAGCAGGTATTGATGCTGGAAAGCCGCTTATAAATAATCATCATTGTACGCTTGTTACGACATCAGTTTTGTCGCTAAGCGGCGTCGCACCGAATATGCTCATAAGAAGAAGGCTAAGTAGAGTTGTATGTGCAATTGTGTTTGTGTGCGTAAACCCAGAGTGTGTTTTATCAGTAGAGGTTAGGATAAGGTAACCGTTGACAGGAGATATGAAGTTTATGAGATTGTTTTAGAAATGATAATGAATTTGGATTTGAAGTGGAACGAAATGCGCTGCAGATAGGAATTAATTTGTAGAGAGTTGTATGGTCACCTAGTCGTTCGAAATATACTCCTAGTTTATCCAATATGAACGCCACGGATATTTTCCAATGACTTTATTGAATTCAATGAAAAGGTAATTAGATAATTAATTGCAGTTGACATGCGTTTAAGCTACTATCCAAAGCTTAGGAATTATGAGAACCAATTATACAGAGGAGAAGTGTGGGTATAATGTAAGAGGGATGAAATGAGTTATTGAACGAATTTGTGTGCCTTTCACCTTTTGATGAATCAGTCTTTCTTTATTGACCACCGAGTCTGAAAAATATATTTCTTGATATTAAAATCCGGATATCTTTCTAATGCACATACAAATGCATATATCGCAGCAAATAAAGACTGGCTTATAATGGGTGGTTAAGTTTCAAGGGCCGGTGTTGATTTTAAATAAAATAAAATTTTTTTAGGAAATTATTGTAATTTCTCTTTATTATGATAATATTGGTATGGCTCAATTATGTATAGAATAAAATATTGGCCTCGGCGGCACACCTCCATCCGATGGTCCAAATTTTGGATGACGCTGAGGCATAATTGAGGTTCTATGCCGTTAATGTGCCGAGTTATCTCATCCTTTAGCTCTTGAATTGTTGACGTTTAGGTATGGTTTACGTTCAACATCGGCCCTTAAAATTAAACCACCCTTTATAAATTCAAAAAATACAAAAATTCGCTCAGTAACTCATTTTATTGCGCATTTGCTGCAAGAGTGTCATAACCCAAACACAAAAAACTTCAGATAAGTACTTACACATTTGGTTATTAAAATAGGCACGCTGCCTTTAGATTCTGGAAAGAATTTGAAATAAGTTCTAAACAGCCTAAAATTCTTTGCTTCATCGTTCTGTACGAGTATTTCCAAAATTCTGTAAAGACAAAATAAGATAAAAGTAGAATTATTATTCTGTAGAATTCTGAATACAAACTAATTTTGTATAATAATTCTAATGTCAAGGCCGCAATAGCCGAATAGATTCGTGCGTGACTACCATTCAGAAGGGCTATGGTGAGCTTCACTTCCACCTAACATAATTCTGGACAGGTCATGGTTGCTACCAGAAGTACATTATGCCATGAAGAGGAAGATGCAATGCATGTGTTTTTGGATGCCCACGATTTACGACTAGCAGAAGATCCGATAGTACCAGGAAACATAGTCGACATAATGATGTCTTTAAGACGAAGTGTGAAAAGTATGGTAGGAGGGGGTGGACAGGCCCAACTGGAATGGTTTCCTTCGGAAATAAACAAAGCTAGGGGAGAGTAAATGCAACTTTTGACGGACTGCATGTGAAGAATAACTGACGTAGAGCCTAGTGCTCAACCGCCTCCCGACGATTTACTTAACGGTAGTACCGGGAGGGAATCGGTACATTGACGGTAGAAGTTTAGTTTGGGTTAAAGTCCTACACTGATGTTGTAAAAACTTTCGATGCTTCCTCTTCATACAAAAAAAAAAAATAAACGCTCGAATATTCGTGAATGAGGCGGAGTCGGCGTAAACTGTAGTCCCTCCATTTGTGGAAAAACAGCACCCCACAAATAGGAGAATGCGATCGGCGAAGCATCCAATAAAGGGTGTGTGCGTTGAACTCCAAAAATATTCTGTACCTTTGCTCTGTTTCAAAAGGCACATATAATATGACCAAACAGGGTGTAAAAACCAATTATATATACAAGATGATGCAAAATTTATCATACAGTTAAAAAAAAAATTATTTTGGGTGATTGAAATCTTTATAATAATATTTACGGGGACTGAACACAAGTGTCAAATATGATTGACGTACTACATCATGTGCAAAAATTATAGAGTTTTGAAATACATACATCACTTCGCAATAAAGAACTTTATCAGGTAGGGTTTAACAATAAATAATTTTAATAGCCAAATTTTTGAATACAGATTACTGCATCACAAAATGTCCCACCCAATCCTTTTAGAAGTAAAGCTAATATATGAAATCATAAGTCATATAAAAGAATATGTCACACATCACATCGCATCTTTTTATATCCCGTCACGGCACATCATGTCACTTGGCATCACATCACATGACCTTGTATCAGTTGATTTCTTATCACATGATATTGTTCATATGACTTGACATCACATCACATGACTTTGTATCAGTTGACTTCATATCACATGATATTATATCATTGGCATCACATCACATGACCTTGTACCAGATGGCTTCATATCACTTAATACCATATCACTTAATACCATATCACTTGATATAATTTCACTTGATATTAAAAAATGCGCTATTATATCACTTGATTTCATACCAATTAACATTATATCGAATGGCAGCATCAGTATGAAAATCATCACAACACTTCAGATCAAAAAATTTTCAGCACACAATAATAAAATAAATAAATTCACATTGGTCGAAGGCCTATTGTACAAAAAGAAATGTATTATTATTTCACTTTTTGTGTTGTTAAGTAAGAAGAATATTATTTTTATTTAAAAAGCTATTAGTTTATCGGTTTTAATAATATAGAAGTCTGCGTGGAGCCTTAAAACGGAAACAAACATAAATTGCGTTACGTTGACATTGGCAAGAGGAAAAACATAATAAAATTGTGGAAAGAAGCCCAAAACTATCCACAAATCTTATAGACAGATCAGTAGTTAGGGTAATTCAAAACTATGAAAAAACCGAAATTACAACTTCAAGCCCAAGTTTTTATAAATCAACAGAAAGATAAAAGTGTAGTGTTATAGGGCTTGTGAAAAAAGATGCGAAGATAAGTGCTTCAAAAGTGAAAGATACCTGTAAAACAAGGAATAAGTTTCACAAATATATTAGTGTTTCAACTGCCTGAAGAGTCTTAAGAAAAGCCGGCTATTTTGGAAGACTTGCTAGGAAGAAGCAGTTATGTTTCTAATAAACAGATTATAACGCATTGCTTTCGCAAGTGAGTGTATACACAAACTTCCAAAAGTTTGGAAAAAGTAGATTTTTTGCGAATGGGAACAAGTTTTGCATTTTTGTTTTCAGAGGAAGAGAAATTGTTTTGAGGAAATCTGGTGTAGCGCTGAATAAAAACAGTTTATTACCAACAGGGAAACTTGCAGAGGAGTGTAGATTTAAGTGTATATGTATTCGTAGTCATTTAAAGTTTATAACGTACGACGAAACAGCACTTACGACACCCATATTAATCTCCTTTAAATGAGCGGTTTATTTAATTTTGAAAGTGGAGATATTTAAGGTACTCGCTTTATTTGAAATAGTGTTTTTTGGTGTTTCTTTAAAAGCGTGTAAAACGGAAACGAAAAAAGATTTCTTATTTTTGTTTTGAGTATTTTATTTTTTTACCCATTATTACAAAATAAAATTTTTGACGGTATGTGGTTCGTCTAAAAAGTTGTTAAAGATATGTCGCTGGCGACCTGGATTCCGGGGCTCATAGGTGTCTGAAATCAAAAAGACAAAACGGTTCTTCTTCAATATAAATAAAATTTGACAAAATGGCGTACGTTCAACGATGAAAAACCATTTTTTGATCCTTTTTTTACCTTAAAGGACCGAAAAAACATTCTAAACATTTTTTTCTGACTGATCTTAGTTCATACGATAACGTCATCGATTCTATGTAATTTAAATTTGATTTCTTAAAAATCGATTCCGTAGGACCCTCTTTATCTGTGTCCATTGTCCATGTGAGGACCATTTTTGAAGGTTTACAACTTTTTGAATGAACCTTGTATGGTCAAAAACAAAAATTTTTTTTGGATCAAAAAATAAAATACTCAAAACAATAATAAAAAATCTCTTTTTAAGAACCACCCAAAAAACGCCATTTCAAATGAGGCGAAGGCCTTAAGAATTTGCATTTGATTGATTTGAAAAATATGGATGTTTGACATTAGTTTTGTATTTTTTTGTCATTAAATTGGTTTAAATTTATAATGTGATATTTATTTATTTATTATTCAACAAAAATAAATACTTTCAATGACTTTAAAAGGACTTACACCACTTTCAAAGTCACTTACGTTTACAAAATATTAACTACGAGAACTCAATTCAAGCAAACTAATTTTTGTATGAATTTTTTTTTTAATAAAATAGTAACATAAAAAGGCTTTATTTCTACATTTACTATTAACTGGGATTATTTATAGACTATATTGGGGGGATATATGGTAATAAATCCGTCATATCTGTAATTTTTTCGAATGTGAAGGACCTGGAATGATGACATAATATGATATAATATGATGGTTTACTATATTTACAAAGTTCTGTGTTCCATGAGAACAATAAATTTAACGATTTAACATCCTCATTCTCACCAAAGCAAGTTTTCTAGAGCACGGTTTGCTTTTTAAAACTCACACCCAACATATCTGCAGCCTAAAGCCGCCTTCTTAGAATCACATCTTCTAAGGGTTTTGCCTGTTTCATTTTATGCAACTTCTTATATTTTCAGCATTGTTTTGAGGCATTTGTTGATGCTGTTCCGCCAAAAATCGCCTGGTCTGGTATCAAGGAAGTTGCTGAGCCAGTTTTTAAAGACCTCTTTGTTATCGAAAGCAACACCCTTCATATGATTTGACAGGGAGTGGAAAGTATGGTAATCGGCGGATGCTGAAGGACTTCTCATTTGAGCTCCTGGAGTGTAGCTTTGACGACTTGTGCAACATGGGGTCTGGCGTTATCGTGAAGGTGTATGGTATGACCATTTCGACCAGGTCTTTTCAGTCGAAAAGCCTCATTCACGGGGTGTAACTGGGCGATGTAGAGCTCCTTGTTGACCTGGCATTCTTTTCGAGCATTTCCCAGTGCACCATGCCCTCCCAGTCCCATTAAACATATATCATGGTTTTCTCTGAAAGAAGATCCGGCTTGACTCTCGGCGCATCTCCTAGAGCCTCCCACTCCTTTCAGTTTACGACCGCGTGTTGCTCGGTGGTGGGCGAGATGCTGAGAAGCGATTTGGAGGCGACTTTCTTTGTTTTTTTTTCACAGTACGCTAAAGTTGGGTTTGGTTTCACACATTCTGCACTTACCATATAAGGCGCGAAGCCAGATAGCCCTCAAGTACTCAGCATCTACATAGAATATGGAGTAAGGTGAAGGAAATATTTAGTATGCATTAATGCATTTAAAAATTCATTTAATTTTTATTCTCTTCAGACAATTTATTATTTGAGTATGGAAATTATGCATCACAAAACATAACACAATTTCTTCAAACCTTCCACACATTTTTACATAGTTTTAGGAACTTACCAAATTACCATATGATATTCATTTCATTTAAATTTTTTACAAAACTTCTTCTTCACATTCCATTTATGCAAGAATCATCCAACTTCCCACACTTTGTGTTATGGACAACATTTTACGGCAATAAATTTTTATAGTCAGTCCTGTGAAGCGGTTAAGAACACCTTTTGCGTTGGCATTTCAAATATTCCGGCATACAAGTGAAGTAACTACAAAAGCGGCTAAACAAAATAAAAAAAAAAAAAACATAAAAATAATTTACGCTAAACGTTGAAGAGAAAACAAATAAATAAGTAAATAAATAAAAAGAAAAGCTTAAATTGAAATGAAAATAGAAATAAAAATTCTGTTTATTTCTTTGAGGCACGTTGCAAGCGCTAAATGCCGACGTTAGGCGTATATAGCGGTAGCATGGCCTAAGCAAACAGGCAACCGCTCGCCTGCCCGACCACTCATTTTCAAATTGTCACCAACGCACCTTTTGTTCTTATTTAATTTCCGCCATTGCAACTTCATATTCTTGTTTTATAACTTTGTATGCTTTTTGTTGTTGCATTTTGCAGTTCTGCCCTAAATGAAATGGGTTTTTTAATTTTCCTGCTTTCTGCTTCCAGGAACCATTCAATACGGCCAATGAGTGGTTTTTGTTTTAGTCGATCGCTTTTTTTATTGATATTCTCAAAGGCGATCGACAACCCTTTTTATTTTCGAAATGCAAATACATATATATATATATACATACATACACATGTATGTATTTATGTACGTGTGCATATGGCGCTGGTTTGTTTCATCTTAGTTGCCGCGCACGTCTGTCCCTGCTACAAAGTCGTACTTTTATCGAAATTAAGTGGAGAATTTCTTGTTTAAAATTGATTGCTTCAATTTGGTGATAATTTTTGTTCGCCTCACCTCATTGACGGTGCTGATGAGCGCAGTCGCGGGGAGCGACGCACGCAACCACACAGCGCACAGCGGCGGTAATGTTCGCTATCGGCTTTCGCAGTGCCGTCGTCAGCGCGTTTCCTTTTATTTTCCATTGCTCACCGCTGTTGCAGCGACTACGTTTCGAAATCGGCGGTTTATCGGTACTTTTGAAATATTTATACTTCTTCCCTTACTTTAATTACGTCCATTGCTCTGTTGTTCTTTTGGGTTTGTGTTTGTTTTATGTTTTGTTGATTTTGTTGGTTTTGTTGCTTTTCTGTTTTGTCGCCATTATTTTGTGCCGAAAATGTAAAATTGATGAGTGCTGCATTGCCGCGCGCATGTAGGCCGCCCATCAATTGAATGGACCTGGTTATTTACTCATTACCAATAGTAAGGCCCGGAACAGAGCCCATTCATTCGATTGCGTTTGCTCGCCGCCTTGAGTGCTCGCATAGCAGCGCGGCCGTTCTCTGTTGCCGCCAAGCTGGCTGGGCCGCTCGGCTGACCAACCAGCTAGTCAATGGCCGGTCGCGATAATAGCACTGCGACACTGCGACATTGCAACGCTGGGCAATGACGATGACGCCGATTGCTTTTGTGCTTTTATGCTTTTGCTGTGCGTTTGTTTGATTGTTGATCATTTTTGTTGGTGGAATTGGCGGCCAGTTGGCTAGCCCCATTCGTCGGAAAGGTGTGTGTGCGTGTGCGCCCACCATCAAAGCCACGTAGTCGCGACTTGGCCGCCGCGTTATCGTACACGGGAATACACTAAATTAACGACACATTTTAGCTGGCTGATAAGTTTGTGGAAGGCCATCAGTGTTTGAAGTGCTTGTCATTTGCTTACTGGGCACCAGATATGGATATGAAAGTCGGCATAGGGCACGGCCGACTATCGGCAACTGAAGTTGTGGCTTTGAATGACTTTTTTTTATGTTTTTAGGAGTAGGTAATAACATTTAGAAAAGAAATAAAACTGATATGCAGAGCAAATGCGGTAGATTTTAGGTAAACTTGATTAGTATAGAAATTATTTAGTAATTATGATATTGATTTTGGAACTAGTACGGGGGAAAAGACAGAAACGTAATAATTTTACTAATGTCAATTAACTTGTATGAGAATTCAAAAGAATTTTTCCAATCATTATGCCATATCGATTGTTTTTTAGCTATATGAGAGCTATCGAGATCTACGACTATGGTTTGACAGCTGAATACGGCAAACTGTGTTGACATTTCTGTTCAGTAAAAATATGTTCGCGAAGTTCATAGAGCACTTCTCGCATGTTAAGTACGGTTTACACCCATCATCGGTCCTTATACCATTCGAAATGAGGAAGAAGTTGCCGTTGCGGTGACTGAATGATTGCTTCCAAAAATTAATCAGCTAAACATCCACGTCATTTGGTTCCAACAAGACGGCGGAACTTGCCATAATCGTAGCCGCAACGGGCATATGCCGGGTGTCATTATTCAAAAAATAAATCCCACTAGAACATAATTAAAAAAATCATTCCAGCAATATTTATACTTTGTATTATCATTGTAGGTTCTCAAGCTCTTAAAAAACACTCTATATATTTAGAAGTTCATGCTCATGAAAACAATGGGGCTTTCAATGTGAAATTAGAAAATGCAAATTAATTCCATCCAATCTGTAGTTTTGTTGCCGTTGTCATATTAAAAGTAATTCTTTTAGTGGCGTTCCTACAAAATATGATGGGGAAAAATAAATCCATTATTTCCTCGATAGATAATAGCTGTAGTGATCGATATCTCGTAAAGTATAGATAAAAAAATTTAAAGTTTATGCTCGTTTTGAAGGTGACTTTACACACTAAAAAAATATTTACCTGTTTTTTGTTTGTTTCATTTAGTTGTGAGTTACAGGATGTTAACAATGGAAGTCAACAAAGAGAAAATTAGGTAAATCTTAAAGTTTTTGTTTGATAAGGACGAAAATGCAAGCCAGGCCGCTGAAATTGTGAATGGTGTTTATGGTGCCAATACTCTAAGAGGTAATTACCTGCAATTGTGGTTTCGTCGACTACGTTCAGTCATTTTTGATGATAAAAAAAATGTCGATAATGTCGAAAATGTCGATAAAATCACAGAAATAATCGAAGTTGACCTGCATGCAAGTAGCCGTAGCATCGCCCCGGAGCTAAATATCCACCATAAAAAATTTTTAAATAATTTAATATACACAAAAATGTTACGGAAAAATAATGGATTTGTTTTTTCCCCCAAATTAGTATTATATTTCTTGTCTACCGTTTGGTGATGGTGATGAATAAATAAATAATTTTTGAAAAAACACAAAATTCGCGGCACTTTTTGAACACACCTCGTATATCATATAATGGGCACTTTTTTTTTTAAATGGTTTATTAACGAGATTCAATTCGAATGCTTTAGGCTACACAATATTTTTTTTGGTTTCTTCGACTTTAGCAAAAACGAATATTTTGGCTGTTCGACACCTGCATGTCCTACCTGCGCCATTTTAAAAACATAGATTTTCCGAATTCAACCCACATATTTGAAGTAATGGACCTTGTGCCTTCTTGATGGTCATTGAAAATGGAAGTCGAATGGGGAACTGCAGTCGTTTAAAAAAAAAAAAAACAGCATATCTGTAGGAATGATGGCAATGCGTGAAACGCGCACATTTTCTCCCTTAGACTTTCCATTAAGAATAGTTATCTCGATGACATTGAACATCAGTTTCTTCCCAGCAAGTCTTGATCCATTACATGAACGTGGATGTCTAATATTACGCAATAAAGTAATTTGCACGCCAACTTCGAGTGACAGTTTGTGCGGCGGTACACCAGGAAGATCCAATATTGAAGAATTCAAGGAATTTAAAAACTCTATTGGATACTTTACTACTTCGTCCTGATTCATGGTGCTGTCAACGGATTTGCATTTAATAAAATCGCCTGTAATGTTCTCTTGAATTACGTGGATCATTTCACTGACGTCGGTGTTTTTTTGACCCAAAATAACTGTCTGCAAAGACATTTATGATTTTTACAATTTGCACCCATTTACAGCAAAATTTTTCGAAGCAGCGCACATGACGTCTTCGATGACAAGAAGAAACAACAATTTGTATCCATGTCCTGTACCTCTCAGCACCTGGAAAGGCTCAGGAAGCTATCCTTTGCGCAAGACGTAGCCGGCGCGCGTCATTAAAGCTGTTCCTTATCAGAGCAATCAGCATATCTGGGATACCTCTTCTTTGCCAAGCAGACCAGATGGTTTCCCGATTGATGCTGTCGAAGGGTTTTTCAAAGTTAATAAAAAGCAAATGCAGCTTAGATCTGTACTCAACAAATTGGTCGATGATACTTCCAAGGGTGTTTGTTTGATGATGTTCGTATGGCATTTGGAATTAGTTTCATTCTAAGCTATAATACGAAGGGTTTAAGTATAACGGGAAATCGTTAATGAAAATCTAAGCACTAAGGCATGAGTGACTCTTCTACTTGAGATCTAAAAAGAAACACCGGACGTATGGATGGGAAAACGCGGTGACATTACTTGGTTGGCTTCTCTGACTCCGTAATGAATCCAGGAAGTGGGTCGAGGGATTAGGTTAGGTTAGGTTGGTATGGTTGCCCAGGGAGTGAGCACACTTGGACGAAGAAGGATTCGTCCTTCGTGATACCATTGTGAAGGAAGTGAGGTGAAGGGAAGGACCGATGAGGTGCAGGGAGAGGGCGGGGAGAGGTGGTGAAGGGATGGTTAGGAACGATGACTAGGTTTGCGTCAAACGCTTTGTGCTGCTGATGAAACTCATCAGATTTTTAATGTCAGCGCCAGCTATATCAGCAGGCGTGGCAAAGAAGTAAGAGCCAAGATGCCTGGATCTTAGCCCCAAAAGAGCAGGGCAGCTAAGGAGAAGGTGTTGAGATGATTCCACCTCATGCTCCATACATCCAGCGCAAAAAGGACTCGAGGCGATTCCAAGTCTCACAGCATGCACTCCTCGCGCATTGTGTCCACTAGATTAGAGAGCTGATATTTTGTCAGCCTCAGAAGCTCGCCCGAGCGCCTCCGGTCCACACGTGGCCAGAAGGATTTCGCGACTTTACACGTTTGTGTGTTTGCCCAGCGCTCGCTGAGTTGGCGCGATGCCCATCTTTCCAGGAGCAGACCGCAGGTAGTCAGGGGGATCCCAATTTTCTCCCTCCGCGGAGAAATCACCTCACATGTCCCTTGTCTGGCCAGCTCATCCGCATCACAGTTTCCCGCAATGTCGCTGTGACCGGGAACCCAGATGAGGCTGATGTCAAAGAATTCGGACGCAGTCGACGCACCGTCATAGACCCGAGGGCCCTTATTGCCACTTGGCTGTCGGAGTAAAATTTACTTTCTTGACTGTTAGTACGCATTTGAGCAGCAAATCAGCTGCCTCCTTGATTGCGGCTACCTCTGCCTGGAACACACTGCAGTGGTCCCTTAACCTGAATTTTCGTCTGATGGGGAGCCCTTCGCAAAAGACTCCTCCGCCAACCTTTCCCTCCAACTTCGATCCATCCGTGAACAAGTTCACGAGGCCCTGCCCCCAAGTGTAGCCCTCCGTCCACTCTTCCGGTTGGACTAAACGAGGGTATACACTGGGCTGTTGACAGAGGGATGAACTCAAAGTTTCTAAGAATGCTTGAGTGCCCATAAGTGAGGTTGAGCTTATAGCTCCAGCCCCTCAGTCTGATTGCGGTACGTGTAGCGGCAATTCTGCTTGCGATGTCTACGGGTACCACATTTAACATTGCGTTGAGCGCCAGAGTAGGAGTCGTTCGAAGCGCCCCACTGATTCCAATGAGTGCCGACCTCTGAACTCTCTCCAGCTTCTTCACCAATGTCGTCCTCTCGTGGGAGCTCCATCAGACTATGACTCCATATAACAAGATAGGCTTTACAAAAGTATTATATAGCCAGAAAACAACTCTAGGCGAGAGGCCCCATCTTTTGCCAATTGCGCCCTTGCACCCATACAAGGCGATTGTTGCCTTCCTCACCCTTTCCTCAATATTGGGATTCCATGTAAGCTTGCTGTCAAGGATAATACCTAGGTACTTCACCTTATCAGAAAGCATCAGAGGAGCGCCCCTAGTGAAGGATGTTGAGCTCTGGGTATTTTATATTTCCGAGGGTCGAGGGATTCTTTCATCTATTTCAAGCAGCATTTAGTGAAGATATGAACAATAAAAGAATAGCAAAAACAAACAATTTTTAAGAACAATAAAAATATTTTCGTTTCCCAACATATTTACGCACATTTGTATGGTAGATATGCGTGTCGTACACTTCAATGTAGGTATAGCAGTTAATTAAGAGTTTGTATACATTGACAGTTTACTAAATTGTCAACAATGGACTTTATTTGCTACTACTGACCACAATAACAAAAAAAAAATATATGTAACTCACCACGGCACTCGTAGGACACTACTCAGCTTAGCTTTCGTCCCAATTTGTTTCCATTGCTCGATTTTTCTCATGTATTCCTTTCTTTTTTTTGTAATTTTTTGTGAAGCGATGATTACTAACAAGTCTAGCGACAAGCCAGCATGTTGGCAGCTGCGTCTGTGCGACTAACACACAAATATAGAACGAATTGCACACGCACACTTGAGCGTATAGGAGGATTTGTAAAAATCTGCCAACGCAGCGTCAACAAAGACAAACAGCAAAAAAAAAACACAAAAACTTAGTATAGCAGGAATAGCAGTGGCAGGACAAAAGGATAACATCATCAATAGATCCATGTAGAGTGCATGTAGTTGGTGAGCGAGAAGCAGACAAAAGCCGAAGGATGCACTGAAGTTGATGGTGAAAGCGAAAACCAGCAAAGCTATTTGTTTGTTGGTTCAACAAGATGTTTGCCCGTTGCAGCAGCAAAATGAACTTGTACGCCTGGCTAATGCTGTGTAGACAAAGGCACACATAGACTGCGATGTTGGCATAGAAGCGGAGGCAGCTAGCGGATACATAGGATATTTTAGGGATAACAAGCCGGCATGCAATGGACGGTCCGTCGGCTTAACGATGAGTGCGTTGCTCTTGTTTCCCAAAGAAGAGGCAGGAGTAACGAGGAGCAGAAGCAAGAGTAGTAGCAGCAGCAGCATAATATCGCAAAATGGGAGCTTTAGTTGCGGTGGAATAGTAGTGGAGTAGGTACGCACAAATTTATTTCGGCAATGAAAAAATGTTGCAGATTTTTGCTCGGCCTACGGCGTTATTCTGGAAGAACATGCAGGATATGCTAGCAATCGGCAACGGCCTACTTGAACATACTAGCGGACACATATCCATGGTAGGGACAGAGTAAACGCAGAATGCGTATCTAAGCGCATGCAGATTTGTGTGCACATCCTGGTGGTTTCCTTTAATTAAAATCGTCGTACGCTCGCTTAACTCAGTGTCAAACAATCACTTATACTGCGATGGCTTGCATTTCGCATGGAAGGTTTTAATTTGAATTGGTCGTACGTTTACAGAAATACTTGAATATATCGCTCGTTTGCTGGAAGGGTTTGCGTAATTCAAAAATAATACAAAATTGCTCGCTGGCTCTATTCAGCACATTTCAGGTACCCTAGACTGGGTTGCGGAAACACGTTTGCAATTACCCCAGTCAATTTGAAAGTTTACTTTTTGAGGATTTTAGAATATTACGAATTTCCATACTTGGCCAGAGCTAAAAGCAGTTAAAATCGAGTTTTTTTCATAACTCTTTTATTTATTATTCGATTCCAAGGTGCGATATGTCGTTGAAAAGTTAATATTGAGTACTGTATATCTTTTGCCGTAATAGAAAAATTTTTTTTCTAACGTCACCTCTCGACAGGCAATGGCAAACCTCCGTGTATATTTCCGATATGAAAAAGCTCCTCATAAAAACTATTTGCCGCTTGGAGTCAGCTTAAACTTGTTGGTCCCTTCATTTATGTGGATGCACGCAAGACGCACACCACAAATGGGAGGAGAAACTCGGCCAAAGAGCTAACAGAAGCGTACGCGCCAATTATTTATTTATTTTTTATATCCTTTTCTGCGCTGTTTTTATTTTTATTGGGAGCTTCTTTTACACGTAGCGAGTCCCAAACCTAGCACATAAAATGATATTCTGAGCTATTTCAACTTCTCACATTAGTTCGCTCTCAAAAGGGTGTTTGGAAGTTACTCAGATGATACTTGAGAGAAGCCCCGAAGTTGCGAACTGCTTGAACCGTTTGCAGAAGAATCGTCCTGGCCACTACCAGTAGAAAGACGTTTAAAAGCAACTTTCTCCACTTGCGTGGACTTTAAGCATGGGCGCAGTGCCGTCGTCCCCGGGCAATTGAGTAATAAAGTCCTCTCTCGACGAACAAAACCAACACTTTATACATAAAACTCTCATAATGCTTGTCGCATTGTATGGCGCAGAAGCTTGGGCGATGACAACATCCGGTGAGGCGTTCCTTGGAGTGTTTGAGAGAAAGATTCTGCGAAAGATTTTTAGATATTTGCACCTTAGTGATGGCTACGAACAATGAGCTTTATGAGCTTTACGTCGACGTAGACATAGCGCAGCGAATAAAGATTGAGCGGTTCCATTGACTGGGTCATGTCGTCCGTACCGATACAAACGCTCTGGCTCCCCGCGGTACGAGCTGGTGGTAGTAGAGGAAAACTAGATGGTAAAAAACGACGCGCACACTTTGTTTAGTGGATCATGAGAATTTTAAAATTTGAATTTTCAAATGGCTGATTTTTCTTTTTTTTTTTGGTTTTTGCGGTTAAGAGGGCTTAAAATTCCGAATGCATCATCAAAGCTGCCGTCGCAGTAATGGTATGTCCGCTTTCGCATTACTTCAGGGTGGCGTTCCATCTTCCTCATTACAAGGTTTATGCCTATGTGTCTGCGTCCAGACCCCGAGAGTTTTTCACGCGAAGCCACTGATGATCTCCCACGGTTCCACGCTGCTAAGATGTTAAGTCGTTTACATTTTAAGTGGTTATGTGACCGACTGCATTCTCCAGCATTCCACGATCTTGCTAAAGCTGCAGGAAGAGAGAGAAGCAAGAAGTGATGTCATTAATGTCGATTCGGGTCGGGAAACGATTGCATGCCCGAATCAAGTGATCCGTAGTCATATTGATTATAACGGCATTGATTGCAGCCTTCAGAGTAGTAATGGTGTTATGAAGATGCTTATTGGTTTCACGCCTAACTACGCCACATACGTAGTGTAATACCCTGTATTACTACTGTCTACATACTACTAAGGTCTGAAGTTGAAAATTGTTTAGAAGACGTTTTGAGCTCCCTTGCAAGAGTCCTAATTGAATTAGAATGGTCCTCGTCAATGATCGCTTGCACTTGTTGAATAAATTCTAAAGGCCGGACAGTGCCAGATCATTCTATTTATTTCATGTGTTCTGCAACGCCGCCTGATGCTTCCAATTCACGACGAAACTTACGAATGAATGAACGGGCACACTTTACAATATTAGGGATTCCTAAATCGGTGTGATTTAAACATTCAGCGACGATAACTGCATGTCTCTTTATTTTTTAGGTTAATTTGTAGTCCTTCGTGTCTTATCTGAAAAAGTGCAAAAAGAAAAATAATGGTTTGGGGAAGTTATAGCCACATATATCCATGTTATACGAGTAAATAAATATACAACTTGGAAATAAATAAAAGTGACTTTAAGGGGTCCCAAAAAATAGCCAATTTTTTGATATTTCGAAAGTATATTCCCAGTATTTTCAATTCTGCAGCCGTTTTAGGAGGAAGAGTCAGATTCGCCACGTAGTGGCATCAATGGTCGCATGACCCACTCTCAAAACTTTTTCACCCTGGTGTTGTCAAAAAACAAAAAAAAAAACTATTCAACCGGATCGTCTAAAATTTTAATATGTTGTTCACAACATCAATGGCTATCGTCCGTACTAGAATCATATTATTATTTCAATTATTTGGTTTTTTTTTATCAAAAAACTGATAAAACCCCGATTTTGGGAGTGTCAAATGCAAAACCGCGCCATTTTGTCAATTTTTTTTTATTCCAGTCCAGCTACAGTCATACTAATTAATAATTTTTTTGGTTTTCGTGTTTCGGGAGGGCCAACTTCAACGCATCAAGTGTTATGCCTAGATACAGGGTTTGATTGAAAAGTAATGAGCCTTCCCGCGCGGAGCGTCTGCCAAGCGATCAACCGAATCGGCTGGTGGGGGAAAATGATGGTTGGAGTTTCCCCTTCCACTAGAAACCGGTCCCAGTTCGCTGGCAACAGCGGTGCAGTCAACATCACTCCGCGCGTGAAAGCTGTTTTAAAAGTGTGTTCGGATTTTACAGTGGCGAAAATGCAGCTATCGTTCCAGCAACGTTACTCGATCAAATGTTGCGTAAAGCAAAACAGTTTGTACCTCCAGGAAGCACTTTAAACGCGGCATTTTACAAGGAAGTGCTCCCTCGGCTGAAAAACCGCGTCGCCCGGGGTTCGGCCCAACCTCATCAACAATTGGACCCTTCATCACGACAATGCAGCCCAGACCTGTCCCCTCCGGACTTCTTCTTGTTCCCGCGCCTGAAAAGAAAGCTGAAGGGGAGGCGTTTCGACTCCATCGAGGCGATCCAAAAAACTGTGACAGCCGAATTGAACGCGACTCCGTCGGATGAGCTTAAAAAATGCTTCCTGCAGTGGAACGACCGCTACCAGCGGTGTATTGACGCTCAAGGGTCCTATTTTGAAGAATATTAGTTGTATAAGCCAAGAGGTTTAATAAAACTGCTTAAAAAAAAAAAATAAGGCTCATTACTTTTCAATCAAACCCTGTATTTGGCCTCGTCCACATGTGGGATTATCGAGGAATTGATGAAGATTTACTATTAAGTAGTGTTTTTTAGGGAAAACACTGCTGGTTTGCTTTTGTTTAGCTTTATTTGCAATTTCTTAGCCCATTTAGCAGTAAGGTCAACTGCTTCTTGTAGCTTATACGTTGCATTTTCGAATATGACATCCGCAAATGTTGCAGTTACTTGCTGATTTGCCGTTGGCAACTGATTTACGGATTTCACACACTTGAGAAAAACTTTCTGTTAACTTTTGGCAGCTTTCCAAAGGAATGCCGTAGATCATTGGCATTTTCTTATTTTTCCTTTTTCTTTTCAGGCTTTCAATGGGGTGTTCTGTGCTGGCCAATTCATAACTGCATTTTTTCTTTGGAAAGCCAATTTTCACCACATTTGTTGCGCTCTTGAGATCTTTATCAGGCATGAATAACCAATTTAGTGTCATGGACTTAAGGGAATATGGCACCCAAGCTTATCTATATTGCTCCTTCTACTCACTACTGATTCAACTCCATTGCGGAAAAAAAGATCTTGAAACTCTCAAGTGGCTCTCACCGCGCTTCACGGTCGTTGTTGTGTACCGGGAATTCAACCCTTGACTTTGTGCTCGCTGAACAAAAGTCTTTCCCACAGGACCAATCATAATAACTTTAGTTTCATATTCTTTTTCAGAATTTTGCGTCTTAGCTTCTATGCCTTGCTATTTTGTTTTCGACTGTACCATTTTTTTTCTGCTCACGCCCATACAATTTATTCCCATTCATGCGTCTTCCCACTATACTTCTGTATGAAAAGTCGAGAGATTTGGTAACTTCTAAAACACTCAGGTTAAAACGACCATTGTTTTAAAGCTTTGGAAAGTAAAGAAGTTGGTAGTCAAGGAGAAGGATAGAAGTAACAGAAGAAAAAAGATAGAATAGAATAGAGAAATTGAGGTAGTTAAACGTGTGACCAACATTCCAGATCGTTTAGTAAATCTGAAAGTATCCTCCATTTTGAGAGAACGAATTTTACTCGTTCTCATGACATCGGAACCCAAGATTCGCAGCCTTGCTCTAGCAAATGCAGGATATTCACGGAGAAAATGCTCAGTGCTAAACGCCTCCTCTAAGCAAAACAGGCAAATCGGGTCCTCAATAATTCCAATGGTGATCATATGCTGACCCCATGGATTGTGTCCCATTACGACTATCTGCAGAAGGCCATTTGGCGGCCGCCGAATGGGTTGGTGCGTGACTACGATTTGGAACTCGGAGGGAACGTAGGTTCGAGTCTGGGTGAAGCACCAAAATGAAAAAAAAAAATTTTTTTTTAAAGCGGTCGCCCATCGGCAGGCAATGGCAAACCTCCGAGTGTATTACTGCCATGAAAACGGTCCTCATAAAAAAATATCTGCCATTCGGAGTCGGCTTAAAATTGTAGGTCCCTCCATTTGTGGAACAAAATTACGAGGCACAACACAAATAAGAGGAGGAGCTTGGTCAAACACGCAAAAAGGATGTACGCGCCAATTATATATATAAATATTTATATATATCAACAAGGTCTTGTCTATCAAGTTTTAGAATAAAGTCCGACAGTTTTCAGTGCAGTCTTGTCACAAATATTATATTTTGCAGCTCTGCAGCTTTCCGGTCTGACCATCGCTCTTTATGTAAATTTCATACATAATCGCTGATCCACTTCTTGATTCGTGCAGAACTGATTCCGATTATTTGCCCTGATTCATAGGTGGCCAATTCATCGGCAATTTCATACCCTTGAATAGCGCGGAGTACTCAAATCCATACAAGTACAAACTTATTGCGTCCTGCAACATAATTAATCTTCTTCTTACATTCTTGAACAATCTTTGAGGGTTGCTTTGTGTTTTTCAGAGCCTTCAGTGCACCCTAACTGTAACACAAGACTCCAATCTGTTTCCCGCTCCATCTCCTCTGAATTATCCATTCTGCTACTTTCAGAATAGCAAAAATTTCCGTTTGGAAAACAGTTGCCATTCATCCCATAGCGTAATTATACTTATTACTATCGTTTAAGTATATACCATGCGGCTCTGTAACCTAATTCTGCATTACTACATAGATCTGCTTCTTCTTCTTAGCACACAGTCCTTGGTGAACGATTGCTTCATTCACAACCTTTCACCACCTGTCTCTATCTAGCGCTACTTCCTTCCACCGACTCACGTTCAGCTTAGCAAGGTCATCTTCAACGTCTTCGAGCTATCCCTTTCTTAGGCGTCCTTTTCTTCGGCCTCCAACAGGGCGCAATTCAACTGGCTTTCGATTTGTTCTCTCCTTGGGCATTCTAAACACGTGTCCAAGCCATCTTATCGTCTGAGAATTTATAAATATTATCATAGTTTCGTGGTTTGCTTAAAGTTCCAGCTCATGATTATAACTTATTCGATAAGTACCGCCTTGCAGTTTTATTGGTCCACAAATATTTCATAAAATTTTTCTTTCGAAGACCATTAGTTGATTAATGTCAGTAGTCCTTAGCGTCCATAGTTCGCAATTATAGGTAAGCACAGGGCGGATGAAGGTTTTGTATATCCTTAACTTTTGGTCGCGAGATAATAATTTTGACTTAAGCAGTTTCAAATAGAGTAGTAAGACTTATTTGCTGCCAAATCTCTGTCACTAATTGTCAGTGAGATATCCTTATTGGGTGATATTTTGATACCCAAATAGGAAAGTTCTTGCACACTATCGAATGCATAGTCTCCAATCGGCAGGTCATCATGTCTTAAACCGAAGCTGGGCCGGACCATAAACTTAATTTTTTCTGTATTAATTCTTAGGTCGGTAATTCATAATTTTTTTCTAGATTTTTAACCGAACTCTGTAATTCACTCCAGCCCTTCGCCATGATAAGTAGATCATCTGCATATGCGTAAAGCTGGAACGGCTTGTTGTATAAAGTCCCATTTAGACTCATGCAATGGAAATTTGGCATCAAATTTCCTTCATACACTTATTTTCTCGTAAAGGTCCCAAATAATGTTTTTCTTTTCAAGTAAGCAGTGAAGTCCTCTTCCCAATTTCGCGCCCAATAACGATTTTAAAGGAAACAATTATATTTGTAAGTATAAAAAACAAGGATTTAGGAAAAAAGTTAACGGGACTTATTGTCCGATTTTAGAGAGAAGTGATTCCCAGCATAACATTGTCATGAAAACATGCACAAATATCAGTTAATCTTCTAAGAAAAATAATTACAATTCCTATAAAGGGCCCTATTTCTCTGTACACCCAGTCATATCATCTAGTTGGAAAATGTAAGGATAAATATCGAAAAACCAAGGGTTTTTAATTTATATGTATGCACATTTGGCCTACAATTCTTGTGAATTTTTAATATATTTTTGTTCTAAATAGTCGTACACAAATCTCAGCAGAAATTTATCCCCAAAAGCTAAAATAAACAGCAAACAGGGTCGGGGGAAACGAAATTCGAGAAAGTAGCATAACTTTTCAAAATGTGTCATGTTCTAACCTCACTAATTACACCAAAGGGATTTCCAGTGGTACTAATTCACTACTTTTTCAAAGTTTTCCACGTCCTCTCATCGACTACAGTCCTTATGTATTTATAAGCTCAACTCATTAAATGTGCATTTTGCTGCCAACGCATCTATGATACGAAATTTTGTTTGTAAAGGAAACTCAGAAGCTCAAAAGCTATACAAACTTATGCACACATACATGTGTGAGTATATAAACACATACATACATATCTATATTTACAAAAGCTAATATCTACTAGAGGCGGCCTACTACGTGGATTTTATTAATTTTTCGTTTCAAAGCCATTGTAACTATGTAAAAGAAAGTAGTATGACTAGGTATCTGAAAATTAGACTCAAGGAGTGGTTTAGTGCCTTTTATATTTGAGATTACAAAAGCACCTATAGCTTAAACCACGCCTACTATCTTATGTTCCAAGCGAAAGAGTGAAATTTCTTATTGTAAACAAAGGCATAAAATATGGGAGAGGGTGAGTGCACACTCGCATACACATATGTACATATGTATGTATATCGGTATATACTCATAAATGGGAGATGAAAAACATAAAAAATTGAAATATGTTAGTGCTGTTTTACCCCAGCCGCGGCCGACGAGCGCCATAATATTACCCCGCCGTTGATTTGGAGTTGGAGGCGGCGGTTGGATGGCCGGCATTCCAGTGTAACAGCGAGGCGTTTGCTGCAACCGCATGCGGAGTGGTGTCTGGTGAGGAGAGCGCGTGCAGCGGAAATGCACTAACATGCGAACGAGTTGCGAGCGCGCAGCAACGAGTGACGAGTTGTTAATTCCTGTTTTTCACGCAATATGCCCGTGGCGGCGCTATCATCAAAGCAGTTGAAGTGACGCGTACGTGTTCGATGGCGGGCGTGGCCTAAGTGCAGCCACCACACCCCGTGTGGGAAAAAGCTATTAAATTTTACACAACAGAGCACCGCATTTAATAGCTTTTTGCGATGCCGCTATGGCAATATTGATCTCTTTTCCACTGCAGCAATGTGCCAACTCACAAACCTGCCGCTTCATAAGCCACCGCACTCTTTCCACTTTCATTTACTCACAATGCACATATTTACCATGAAAACGCTCCCTTTTCTCTTTGTACAGCGAATTTTTATTGTGCTCCCGCTCTATTGCTTGCGCACGCTCTTATCACTCAGCCTGTGTGTTGAGTATACGACAGTGAGCAACTGTTGCAAACGTCTGCACGAACTCGCAACTAGTTTGTGTTTGAACGTGAATACGTGCGCATCGGTGAGCAAGTGTGAGCACGCGAAAACGAGTTTGACGTGCAGCAGCAGCGACGCAATTGAGACGGACGTTGGAGCTGCTTATGTAGAGTTTATAAGCAACATAGACCAGGGGAAGGAAGAAACAACGTGTTGTAGAGGGGTGTGGCTGTTGACTGTATAGCGGAGTTCGAACGCTACAGCACCAATGCAATGCGTTGAACATGCAGTGATTTTTCCAATTAGAAAATACCGGAAGTTAGCTTAGTGACAGCGACGGCCAAGCGTAAAGCCATCATGACGAGTACGAAATCTAAATAGACGACGGCGAAGTTTGCATCACAGATGTGTGGCTATTGTACCTAATTGATTCGTGATAGATTCTCTGATAGACGCGTGTTGATCAATTCAAGAACTGAAACTCGGCATATTTTTCGGTAAATAATTCACTAGAAAAAGCTGCAGCTTTTATTACGCAAAGATGTGCGTACATATTTACATACATAAAACTATTAAGCTTAAGAAGTAAATCAACTAAAAATGTATCACCGTAATTTTTTTCGGTCCGAAAAATAGTATGGCGACGGTAGTTAAATTGAATTGCAAAATAAAAAAAAAAGAATAATTCTACTAAAAATACCGAAAACGTTGCGTACTTTGCCAGTCAAAGTGTCAAATTACCCCCAAAACAAGTTTCAACAGCGCAGTCTTGTTGTTGTTTATATTGCTGACCGCTGACAATATTGTGAAGCGGTTTTGAAAAGAGTAGAGAAGGAGGAGGTTTTAGTTTGGGTTTGTGGTTGAACTGCTTTTCGGCACGTACAGGCTGAATAGCTGGCCCTGGCTGGTCAGAGCAAAACCTTGACCCTGTCAACAAAAACGGCAAGAACTATTAAAGCGAGAAGAATGTTTGCGCAGCAGCAGCAACAAAATTACAAATAACAATTAGAACAACAACAAGCGTGTACACAGTAAACAGCAGCCACTGGTACGCTGACCTGTCAAAGTGTGAACAAGACAAGTTTTAGGCTGCAGTTACCGCTTGGCATTCTGGCATTCATATGCCAAGCTAATTGTCAAGTAAACACTGGACAAAATACTGGCTAATAAGTTTGTGCTTGAGCAATGTACATATGGCCAACAACAATCACTGACCATTTAGAATGTCAAACTGTGGCGAAATGTCGTAACAATGTCAGTGGCATAGTGGTCAGCTGTGAAAACTTTGAAGTGACGCGAACACAACAACAAGAAAAAATAACGATAAAATTATAACTAAAAATAAAATTGAGATGTCAAGTAAACTAAACTTTTCGGACTCGCTCAATTAGCAAAAAAGAAACATAAATAAAGAAATAAAGAAATTTTTAAACGCAAGAGTAAAAATAGTCACGGTTTTTGAGCGCATTGCCGCTGGCCGAAGACATTTAATTGGAAGTTATTGTTATTATATTCAAATATGTCGGCTAACCTATCGACTCTCACCGTTAATTTGTTGCTAATTAGCGCTTTTTAGCACTAAGATATTCGAAAATTTTATTTCACCGAAAAAGTGAGAAGTTGTGATTTGGTTCCGCGTTCAGAGCGCATTTAGAATGGCAGCTTACGCGCAGTACAACGGCTGCGGATATCCGACGGCGAATCAAGTAAGTTTATATGCGGAAATTATATAAATATTTGAGTTCTTGTGTGCATGTACGTACATCAGTGTGTGTGCCACTTTAGACAATTCATAAATTGCTACTTCAAGAAAATATTTCAAGAACATAATGAAATTGAAATACTTCTAGTCTATTATAATAGAGACTAGAAGAATAGAGACTAATATAGAATATAAAAAAAAATAGTTTTGGGTCATCTACTTTGTTTCTTTGTTGACCAAAGTAGTTTTTCTCTTTACGAAAGTTGAGCCTACCGCTAGAGCAACTAGGTGGTGGACTAGCACCTGAGCACCTGCATTCTCTTTGACCTGCATTCTGAATGAACGAAAAGCAGGGAACTTAACTGTGGTTTTCAAAATCGAACGATGGAACTAATCACCCCACGAAAATCTAATGGGCATGTCACTTCAGTGTAAGAAAGTCAAAACATGAACAAGAAGGCGGCACATATTTAACCATCCGTTAGGCAGCGAGGTCTAGCCAGACTGCCTTTTTCGACTTTGGAGGTTAATTTAAGATATTTCTATAATAGCCAACGGCTTGAGCTTCCAAGTAGCTTCCTAAAACTTAATTTTCTATTTTCGATTTATGAATATATCCTTTTGAAAAGAATCCTCGAATAGAACGAAAAAGGCCAGATTCGGGTGCCCAACCGAAGGTTTAAAAAAAGGTGTCCAACGGAGGGTTAATGTTTCAGTGCTTCATACACCATCATCCAATTTTGCATCAATTTCTTCAATGAGTCTTGAGCCTTTTTGGAGTTTTCGAGAGAAAGAAAATTTTTTTAAAGGATTTATATATATTAATTATAATATTTTTTATATTCGCTTTGAACAAAAAAATAGCAGTATACTTCAAAATTATTTTGTAGTCATTTATTTTTTTCTTATAAATCATAGAAAAGAAAATTTCAATACCAAATATCTACGAATGGTAAAGGGATTTCAGATGTGTCGAATTTATCCGAATAAATCTGGCAACTACGTAAATAACGGTTCTTTATTGGCGCCTTTATCTTTTTACCTCTTTATCTTCACGTCAAAAGCATTGAAATATCAGTCATCAGCATCTTCGGTTCCTGTTTCCATTTTCCAAGTTTTTTCTGACGTTTCAACTTCCTTCTGGATCGTTTCTTCGCCAAGATATTTTTGGACAGCCAACCATGCGAACACCTTGAGGATTCCAATCCAGCGCTTGACGACAGAAATAGCAGTGCATCAAGTTTTTTAAGGTTACTAAAGGAAAAAATAAAAAAATATCTGCCGTTCGGAGTCGGCTTGAAACTGTAGGTCCCTCCATTTGTGGAACAACATCAAGACGCACACCACAAATAGGAGGAGGAGCTCGACCAAATACCCAAAAAGGGTGTACGCGCCAATTATATATATATATATAAGGGACTAACTAAGAATGTTACATCTATACCGACGCCGACACTTAATGGCGACGGGATATGGAGCGTTCTTACATTTTCCTGTATATAGTAATTAAGTCCTTACTGGGCTCAGTCTTAATGTCCACTATCAACAGCCGCAAGATATCGGTGGCCAATTGTGATCACCTCTTCGAGAGATAACAAAGTCCGGAAACTTTTCACGTAAAAGATCAATGGTTTCGTTGCTTGTGTGGCACGTAGCGCCATCTTGTTGAAAATAAACGATGTTCAGATGAATACCATCCAATCCTAAAACAATCCATAAAAAATCGTTAATCATCCCTCGATAGCGCAATCCATTCACCAATACCACCTGTTATTGGAAAACCCTTTATCTTAAGTCCCTCGCCTCATTTGAAATGGTGTCTTTTGGGTGTTTCTTTAAACTGTGTAAAACGGAAACGAAAAAAGATTTTTTATTTTTGTTTTAAGAATTTTATTTCTTGATCTATTGTTCAAAAATAAAATTTTGTTTTTGGCCATACGAGGTTCGTTCAAAAAGTTGTCAGCCTTCAAAAAGTGGTCTTCACACGGACAATGGACACAGATATAGCCGGTTCTACTGAACCGATATTGATGAAATTAAATTTAAATTACATAGAATTGATGTTATTATCGTGTGAGCTACGATTTTGAAAATAGTTTTTTTTAGTATTTTTTTTCAACTTATAAAGTGTAAACAAAGGGTCAAAAAACGGGTTTTCTTCTTTGAACGTCCTCCATTTTGTAAAATGTTTTTTTTTAAAGGTCGCAGTTCACACGATAACGACATTCATACTGAACAAGCACCTTTCTGCCTTTTTGTTTTCGGACACCTGTGAGTTCCGAAGTCCGTGTCGCCAGCGACATACTTTTCTGGGAAGACCAGTTTTGGAAGTCTGACAACTTTTTGAACGAACTTCGTATGGCAAAAAAAATTTAAGTTTTTAACAATGCAGCAGAAAATAAAATACTGGAAACAAAAATAAAAAAGCTTTTTTTTGTTTCCGTTTTATACGCTTTTAAAGAAACTTTTAGGTGTTTCCACCATTTCAAATGAGGCCTTAAGAGGAAATAACTATTTTGTTCTTTGTAAATACATTAGTACGCCTAATTTGTTTTTAAACGAGCTTTTTTACATGAATTTGATTTACATATTTTAACACGATTTTCAATATTTACTGAATTTTCCTTGAATATCATAGAGCAGATAGAGCGAGATTTTTTAACGCATGTACGAAGCGCTTTAATTAGCCTTAGGGAAAGTTTCTGAGACTCGGTCGATTTTGTGTTTCATTTAGACTTTAAATGATTTAAAAATTGCTTACATCGTTGAATTTATTTAGTTTTTGAGTCAAAGAGCCATTTAATTATGGAACAGATGAAAGGTACAGCTAGTTCTCTTTTTACACGAATTTTTTGGGAACTAATTCTGAATGAATTTACTTAAATTCAAACTGAAGCGGTATACCGACATGCAAAGTAAAATGTCTATGAGCTTATTAAATAAATAATACTTTAAGATTTTTTGACCATTTTTGATTTTATTTAAATAATTTGTGCAACCTTAATGAAAGAAACATAATTTAACACTTTATCGAACGGAGAGTTTTGCTATGAACCTATGACCTGTTACCGGGGGCATTTGTTTTATAAATCTCTTTGAACTTTTCTGAAAAATAGTCAATAATTGTCTGCGCATTCGATAATCGACTGGAATTGATTTGAATGTCTTCATTATTTACGAAGTGTAAAAATTTCAAAATTTGAAGGCATTGTTTTCGAAAATATTGGCGTGTCTATAAACGGATTAGTAGACCAATAATCACTCAATTTACTTTTCTTCAATAGTCCCATTATAATAACAAGACCTAACCAAATTTTTATTTCGGGAACCGTAACATCATACCATTTTTTAGTTTTCTTGGGTAATTTTCGGGCGTTGGAATTCTGATGATAGTAGCGATTTGTTTCAGATGAAATTGTTTACAATAAATCATCTCTAATAAACAGGCTCACAATATCGTCTATGTTCTTTTTATCTATGTAGAATTAATGGTAGTCCTGGTTTACCTTCAAATGGCAAATTATTTCGGGGTGGGTCATCATCATTCCAGTCGGACTCAACATCGTGTTCCTCTTCAGAATCGCTATAAACTACACGTAGAACACGCGGACGATAAAAAAAAATAAATAATTGGCGCGTACATTTCTGTTAGATGTTTGGCCGAGCTCCTCCTCCTATTTGTGGTGTGCGTCTTGATGTTGTTCCACAAATAGAGGGACCTACAGTTTCAAGCCGACTCCGAACGGCAGATATTTTTATGAGGAGCTTTTTCATGGCAGAAATACACTCGGAGGTTTGCCATTGCCTGCCGAGGGGCAACCGCTATTAGAAAAATATTTTTATTAATTTTGCTTTCACCGAGATTCGAACCAACGACCTCTCTGTGAATTCCGAATGGTAATCACGCACCAACCCATTCGGCTACGGTGTTCGCACGCGGACGATGCCTTGTAGAAAAAATATTATCCAAGTCACTTTCACTTGCACTATCACCAGTGTCACTATGGTCATAATCGTCAGGAATATCTGACAAAACATCTGCACAATTTTCTTCTTCTAAAAATATATTTTCGTAATCGTTTTTCATTGCTATCAGGATTTAAATTCAAAGGATGAAGCAGACAGCCAAATAGTGTAATTACAATTTTAGTTTTTCTTATAACGAAAATTTAATTCAAATTTTGTGATAGCTACACTACAAGTAAACGTATTTTATTGCCATTCACGCGACGGTTTGCCATGAACTGAGCTAAATGGCTTTAATTTTCACAAAGTGCGAAATTATGTGAAGATAACGGTATTAAATACGACGCTTACTTAGACATCGTATTTGAAGTTTTTAGCTAGTTTTAGTCAAATTCCTTTACACGATTACATATCACAATATGATTATTTCATATATGACGCCAATTGGCGTGCCCAGTCGTTAAAGTGTTAATACTCCATACATATTTTTTTGGACTCGCACAAAACCACTATACAGAATATGAAATGAGCTTTAAGCTGCAGCTATTATTGGCAAAATAAACACGTTTTAAAAAAGTATACAAATATATTTCAATAAAGTTACATTACAAAAAAATTTTAAAAATACTATAACTTTAAGGAATACAAATAATTATTAAATTAACTAACAAAAAATAGCATATTTTTGCATTATTGCATAAATGGCGCGTGCAGCCTTCGCTAGTTGTTTGGCAGAGCTCCTCTTTTCCTTTTTAGTGAGAGTCTGTATGTTATGTAATGCCGACTCCGGCTGGCAGATAGTAGGAAGGTAGATGAAATGGTTGAAGTTGCAGTCTGACACTCCCCAAGTAGTGGGATAGCGCCGTTTTGATACCATTTTCAGACCTCCAACAGGCAGATATCTACAGGTAGCCAGAGCTGTAGATGTAATGGAGAAGGTTGATGGCATTTAGGTGGGCGCACTGCCCAGACTGTCGAAGAACTGAGCACTCAGTTACCTTAATTGCCTGACTGCCAAACCCGGGCATGGCAAGTAGTTGTTTCATGAGAAGTTTTTGCCATTGCCTGCCGAGAGCCGACTGCTAGTAGAAAAACACTTGTTTATTATTTTGATGTTTCATGCTCACAGTGGCCTTCCAACCTGAGCACTTACGAATGATAGTTACGCAGAAAAACATTCGAAATCAGAACTAATCGTATTATACATTTGGTGTTTTTGTTGTTGCGACTAATCAAGAATAATATAAATAAATAATATATAAAGAATAATTCTTGATTACTTATTTTCGTATTAACAATTAAGAAATAAAGGCATGTTACCATCTGCATATCGTATATTCAGATACTTTAAATTCTTGTACGCTATTCACATACTCATCTGAGAGTTGGATTTAGCTACCTGATGTTTCTGCTTTGAAAGCCAGTTCTGTACTAGAAATTCCGATGGAAACAAAGGAAGCCGCTTTACATATCTAAATTCAAGATCTGGTGCCAATTCACATGACAGCTCAAAGCGAAGAGTGATGGTTTAGTTGAATGCACTGAAAATAACTAACTGAACTAACAACTGGCTCTCTGGTGTATCTCAGGTCAGATAATCGGATGTAAAAACATTCCTGAGAACTGCGACCCTAATTGAGCATTTACAATTAATAAACTCTGCCCATTCGGTCCTCCATTTGACTTCATATAAATATGGGATTAGGTAGGCTGCCGTTGAATTAAAAAACAACCCAGCCAAGTCCTTTAACGAAATGTCAAGAATTTCGGCATCAGCCATGATGTATATACGACCTCCAAGGTAAAGCCTTGATAAGGACCCATCTTGTCTCAATTAAAACATTCAATAAAGACCTCAAGACTTTCGATATGTATGGAAGCTGAGCTCATTTGTAAAGAAAAAGATCGACGTATAACTATTAGTTTAACCTGGGGTTTGTCGCTAGACAAATACAAACTCAATAGGTAGCAACAGGGTAAAAATTACCACATAATATATAGGTGTATAATTAATTAAATATTTATTTTACGTAGGGAGCGCGTCTTTTGTTTCTATGCAGAAAGGTACTTGGAGTGGCAAGTCATTGTGACATTTTGTAGAAAAAAAGTTAGTTGGGGTTTTATTACCTCTGTGGCATATTTTTTCCCAGTAGCGACGAACGCTGGGTTAAACAGACCCAAATCACTGTACCAGCTTCGTTGGAGAAAAGTTCGCTGTCAAAATTGAAACACACTGCAGCATCTGAGATTGCAGATTTTGGCACTTTCGTCAGTCGACAAAATCAGCTGACAGTGAAAAAGTTCAAACAAATAACATACGTAAATATATAATTACATTACACATATTTTATAATTACATACACGCATTACGCTTACACTCTTTATTGGGTGTTTCTGAATCTTTTATTTCAGTCAAAACAGCGATCAAGCACTGAGACCGTCAATATTAAACCAGCCGGATTTTTCTGAGCAAAAAACGCACATTGAGTTTCAACGCCATCAAAATAATAATAATAATAATTGGCGCTTACACTTCTGTTACCTGCCTGGCAGAGCTCCTACTCCTATTCGTGTTGTGCGTCTTAATTTTGTTCCACAAATGGAGGGACCTACAGTTTTAAGCCGCCTTGGAACGGCAAGTGATTTTTTTGATGAGGAACTTTTTCATGGCGGAAATTTATTCGTAGGTTTGTCATTGCCAGCCGTGGCGCGTTCGCTATTCGAAAAACATTTTCTATCATTTGCGTTTTTGCGCCCAGAGTCTCGAGAACGTGCACTTCCGTATGGCGGCCGCAAACCAATTCCTTGCGCATTACAAATATGACATTTAGACTTTTGAGTAGTTGAATGAAAAAACTTGGGAATTCCTGTCCGCACAAGAATGATAGAAAGAAGATTGCGCCCATCAGAGAGTACGTGACGTCACGTTTTTCCAAGTTGTGCAGTATTGCCAACTATTTGCTCTTCGCAATAAATTTAGTGCTTTTTTATACCGAAAATGCGAAAATTTTGAAGTTTCGTGTTTGATTCATTTTTTTTAATTTAAAGCTACAGAAACTTTAAGTTAAAAAAAAACTGTTTTATTATACAATACAAAAGAAGGTTAAAAAAGGCCACTCTGAGAAGATTTTAGTGCTAATGAAAATTAGTTGGTTCTTATAAAATTTGATATTTTGAAAGTGTGAATTTAATTTTTTGCTCCTTTTAAGGTTATGCAAAAATATTAAATATCCCACTCTCAACTCTTCTTAAGATTTAAAACATTTGTACACATTTTAAAAGGCGTTTGAATTTACTAAAGGTGGATTACAACCATAGAGGTGTAGTCGTTTCTTCCGGCCATCAATCCTTTGTGGGACATAAGGCATCAAGAGGTGTATTCATTGTAAAAATAAGCCACAAAATACCAGAAAATACTAAAGAAACCGTACTGACGTTTTTAAAAAAAGAGTACCTTATCTAGTTACATAACCTCAAATATAGCAAATAAGTCGTGCCCTTACCAAATAGTCTCGCTTAGCAAAAAAAACTCATAAATTAAATTGTACATTAGCATAACACTTTCATTAAAAAAAAAACGCATATTTTAAAGACAATTTGTCACGCATACAAAGTTATTTAAGTGATTCAATAAAAAATTGGAGTTTTATTTGGGTATTTTAGTGGGTTTTTATATCCAAAGCTAGGCAACACTGCAGTAGCGAGAGAGAGATTTGACTGCCGAAAGCAGAAGAACACCAACAACACCTGCAATCGCGGGCAATGCCACCAGATGTTACAAAAAGTAAAGATAAATAAAACTGAGTGAATTATTTAAATAATAGGACTATGAATAAGTTCGTGCGGTTTTTTTCGAAATTTGAAACTTTATTGACGTAAAATGGTTACAAATTTAATATTCAAAATATTGTCCATCGCTTACTACTACTTTTTCCCATCTTTCTGGCAATTCACGGATTCCCTTTGTGAAAAATTCGGTCGGTTTTGCCGCAATCCACGAATCGATCCATTTTTTGACTTCATCGTAATTACGGAAGTGCTGGTCAGCCAGGCCATGTTGCATCGATCGGAAGAGATAGTAATCGGATGGCGCAAGGTCTGGACTATACGGCGGGTGGGGTAGGACATCCCATTTGAGCGTTTCTAAGTATGTTTTGACCACTTGTGCAACATGTGGCCGAGCATTGTCATGTTGCAAAATAACTTTGTCGTGTCTATCGGCGTATTGCGGCCGTTTTTCTCGCAGTGCTCGGCTCAAACGCATCAATTGTCGTCGGTAGACATCCCCCGTAATCGTTTCATTCGGTTTCAGTAGCTCATAATACACAACACCCAGCTGGTCCCACCAGATACACAGCATAACCTTCAGGCCATGAATATTCTGCGCCGACGTCGATGTTGAAGCATGGCCAGGGTATCCATACGTTGCCCGACGTTTTGGATTGTCGTAATGGACCCACTTTTCATCGCCAGTCACAATTCGATGCAAAAAACCCTTTCTTTTGTGCCGTTGAAGCAGTTGTTCGCATGCCATAAAACGGCGTTCAACGTCTCTTGGCTTCAATTCATACGGCACCCAATGGCCTACCTTTCGGATCATTCCCATGGCTTTTAAACGTTTGGAAATGGTTGATTGATCAACTCCCAAAGTTTTTGCAACCTCTTCTTGCGTTTGAGCCGGATCTTGATCGAGCAATTCCTCCAATTCGGTATCCATGAACTTTGGCGGCGCACCCTCGCGTTCTTCGTCTTCCAAGCCAAAATCACCACTTTTAAAGCGTGCAAACCACTTCTGGCACGTTCGCTCAGATAGAGCATGCTCACCATAAACTTCCACCAAGATACGATGACTTTCGGCTGCTTTTTTCTTCATATTAAAATAATGAAGAAGAATTCCCCGCAAAAACACATTATTTGGCACGAAATTCGACATTTTCAAGTGTGGTAAAAATATTGTTGTTTACGCTTCAAATAAAAAACTTATACTGACGTTTGTGCCTTACGACAGTAGCTCTCCAATGAATGTTTGGAAATGTGGATCGATGGAATAATAATCAAGTTACGCCATCTGTTGTAAAACCGCACGAACTTATTCATAGTCCTATTATTTATTAAAAAATGTATATTTCACAAAATTATAAACATTACATTTTAATTAGAACAGGCTAGAAAAATGTCATGAAGAAAGAACTAAAACTTCGAGACTAAATAACAAAAAAAAAATACTAAATCAAGTTACGAAAATGGTAATCTGGCCATACTGGAGCTAAAATCACGTAACTCGTTGTCAAATTCGCTGGGAGCAAAGTAACGGGACTACGATAGGCGCCACGACAATATTCTTTCCATCAAGGTGTTCGCATATCCTCATTTTCTAATTTTTATATTTTTTATTTGTCAACCAGCTAACAGCAGACTTCGTTTTGATTCTGTTTAACTAAATTTAATGGTACGACGAGTCTCACTCGACCAAATTCGCTTAGTGATGTGGATCTATTTCTGCTTTATGTCTGACAACGCCAAGGGTCACACTATACAGAAGTTTTGCATATTTCCATAAAGAAAGTGTCCCAAATAATATTCATTTATCGAAAGATATGCAGACAAGCCGAAGCAAAGCAAGCTGAAGTGCATACGTAGCAGCTGCGATAACAGTAAAGGAGAAAATTTGTTCTCATTGCCTAGTGCTATATAAAATTTGACAAAAACATATTGAAGGCAAAGATATCAATTGGCTGATAAGGTTTGCCAATTGCATGGAGCAACTGCGCCCCTCACTCCCATTTATGTTATCTAGTAACAAGATAACGGACCTATTGATCAAACATAAATTTGAAGGCTGAAGCTCGATGCTTTTGCTAGAAAGCGATAGCAATCATTTATCATAACATTTAAAACGTCTAGGAATTGTATTCATTAATTTGTTTACAGCACAGCCAAAACTTGTACGGGAACTCAATAAAAATCATAACTTTTAATTGCTTTCATTGCGCACACCCTTCACTCTATAATTCCATTAAATTGCTCGACCCCTCACAAGTTCACCATATTCCGCCGCCTCAAAACCACTGCAATACCACAAAATCAATGCGAACGTAATTCACTCCCATTGATGCCTTCGCTGACGATCGTTGCCGATTACTTGTCATCATCACTGTGCCTTGGCATATCACGCACATCACAACGTGCTAATCATAACGATCTGTCATAATTCCATCATGCATTTTTGACAAGCATCCGCACAGAATATTTATGAGTCCTCAGGGCCCTAGGAGGAGAAGCGCATTTATATGCATACATACCTATACATAGGTAGATGCATACAAACTTACATACATACAAATAATTCGCAATGTCAGTTGAAGTGAAGTTGCAATCGGAATTGAAGTCGCAGTTGAGTGGCACGATCAGCTACTACACAACGCATTGTTGCACGCCACAGATGCCATTTGTATGAATGCTGAAAGACTGGGAAATATTTATAGCACACATACATTTCCATTTGTATGTACATAAGTGTGTATGTATGTGTATGACAGTTATTGCAATAGGAATGAGTGTTACAGGTAGATGCGAATGCGATCGCACAAAAATATCACACGATTTTATTGGAATCACGTCGCACGAACCCACAACCCCGAACAATTGTGGTTGTTTCGGCTGAGGTGAAGGAAGTGCGCGCAGCACAGCAGCAGTGGTTGAATTGGTGGCTGCTGCTGCTGCTGTTGTTGTTGCTGTGCTAGCGCTGGTGAGCATGCGATGAGAATTCGCATTGACATTTTCTGCTGCATTCCAATTTGAGGTTTTTCATGCCAGAAGTGACTGCCGGCTGATGGTTGGCGCTGATGATGTTGCTCCTTAGATCGGTACTCAACGCGGGCGCATTACAGTTGGCTCGCTTTTACTAGAACGCTGGGTTGGTCTGTGTGCTGAGTTGGCTTGCCAACCATACACATGCACTGATACTTACATTGATACACACATACTCGTACATATGCATGTATGTTGAGTATTTTTTTATTTCCTGTTCGTCAACCAGTCCACATCCCGTATGCAAGTGGGCATTGCCGGTTTTTCGCCTAACACAATTTATCAATAAATTATTCAGAGTAGTTTTTCCATGGAACATCGTAAATCATTCATTCATCGATGCACTGCCTCACTGGTTCACAGTTTAAACCGAAGCGACTTGATTTTAGTCGATTTGACTTGAGTGGCGGCGACTGGGTACACAGCCAGTTACTTAGTTCACTTGACTTGGCTGTGTCTTTGAGTTTACTTCGTTTAAGTTTCATAGGTTCTTGCTCGATTTAGTTAGGTTTGGTTTTTATTTATTGCTTGTGGCGCTATTGCCGACATGATGCACTCACCACATTCTGAAGACTTCAAGTTATTCAATATGTCACTCTCGATTCACATGCGACCGAGATGGTGTTGTTGGTTGGTGACTTGGAGGAGCGGCTGTAAAGGGTGTGCTAATGAGCAGAGAAGAATGAGAGCAAGTATTTCATAGTATATTAATACATACATACATGCACGCATACATACAAACATATATACAGGAATATGTTAATTTTGGCTGTATACGCTTAAATTCATTTGTCTCATTTGAATTGGCTACATTTGAGGTGCAATTAGTTTGTTAAGTAACTGCATTCCATCTTGAAATATGTTAAGCCAGAGCTATGTATGGGAGCGCGTCTTATGCTAAGTCTCCAGTGTGCCATTTTTATGATATGCCGGCCAATGTTGTGAGAATGTCCTGCGTTTTCAATTTAAGGCCATTGCAAAATACGAGAATATATTGACATTTTTTTTCGCCATAAAGAAAATTTGATTCTGACCCCTGGGCTCAATTCCCGTTCTGTGTAAAAGTGAAATAAAAACTGGTTTCCCATTGTTATTACACTTTCGATTCGCGTTCCATGAAAAATTGAAAACAAACGTCAAAATGTTTTCACATGAAAATAATAAAGGGGAAAGAAACGAGAACTTTTTACTTCTTGATTTCACACTCGATTTTGTTGCGTGTTAAAGTGAAAACAACTGTCAAAATATTTTCATATGGACATTTTCTTTTCACTGACAATTTGTAGGTGAAAAACTGGTGAAGGAGGTCCGTGGAGTGTAGTTACGAGGCTGCACAACTATATACCCGCGGAGCTTCTAACAATTTTGATTAAAAAATTGAGGAATTTGATGAAAATTTGAGATATTTTCTTAACCCTAGAAGGACATTCATATTTTTAGTATACTAAAGACATTCTTCGTCGAAACGACGACCACTCTTTTTAAGCTTTCTTCAGATTGCACCTACACCCAAAAAGAATAAAATATAAATGCAGTATTTTACTCTAAATATTTATTTAATAGTTTTAATGCTTGTTTATTTATTTTAATATAATATAAAACTTAAAATTAAAAATATTCATATTCAATAAACACTTTTTTTTTTGCTCATAGCCTCTGACAAACTTCAACAAAAAGGTTATATTAATCAAATTAAAATTCATTAATACTTTAAAAAGGTACATTTTAAGCTTAAAACTAAAAATAAAACTCTGTTTTATAGGTCTTTAACTTTATTTTGCACATGAGGCACAGAGATCAATTTTATGCTCCCCACACATGCTTTTTTGACATTTGGCGCATGAAGATTTGGCCATTCGACGTTTGGATGATGGACAAATAGTGCAAATCTTTCTTTTTTTGCTTGCTGATACCTCTCCACTGTTTTTTGCCTTTTCATGATGTTGAACTAGTCCGCTTTGTATATTTTGTTGAGCTGCCGTTTTAAAAGTTACCACATTAGGTCTTTTATATAAGTGTTTTTGAATGAGAGCAGAGTGTAAACCTTTCATAAATTTTCTGCGACCAAGTGGTTTCTGTCCCAATTGGAACATATTATGGGTGTATATAACATAACTATTTATATAAGCCATATTGAGTATACCAAAAAATACTGCCATTGGCCAGCGGTTGGTGTTTCGAGCGCAACTCATTACGTTGCACATTTGGTCGAAGGTGTCTACACCACCTTTTGTTGAATTGTAGAACCCGATCATATGTGGCGTCTTTGTCATGCTATTTACAGTTCCAAATTTCATTGCATGAGGACAACAAGTAAAATATTTTATTTGGTTTTGGCTTATATGACAAGAGCGTCCGTTCGTTGTCATAGGCGAACATTGAAGTGCCACATTTTCGACCTTGGCTGACTTTCATCTCTGGAGTTATCTCTCTGGAGGTATATCTCGCAATGTTCCAACCAATGTTAATTTATATGGTTCTTTTAAAAGAGATTTAGCCAAGGAGACTGAAGTGAACCAATTATCCATGGTTGCAATTCGAGTAGGACCACGTACTTGATGTATATTTTGTCCATATCTATAAGACGTAGCTTTTTGCGTCGACCACTTATGACGGTTTGACACATTCAACGGCACATCGTCTTCGTCTGCAGAAACCTCTTCAGAAGAATTTTCTTCGTCCCTTAGCTCTCCCAAGTCTGTCTCAAGCTAGCCAATGGCATAATCATCTTCATCCGAAACTATTAAGTCATCCTCTTCAGCAAGAAACTTTTCAATTTCCTTGTCATTTAAAAAGGCTTGTTTTGTCATGCCGAATTGAATTATATAAAAGTTTTTAAGACAAAAAAAACCTAAAAGCGATATATTCTTTTGTTGCAAAACTCACACAAAAGACATTCTTCGTCGTTTCGACGACGCAAATTTTTTAAAACGGTACTTACAAGCAACTAGCACAGATGAACGGACGCTCACAACTAAAGCTTAGCAACGACTACAGCTGTACGAAAAATTAAAGAAAAACAATGAACGGAAATTATGATAAGCAGTTAAATGCAATCGAGCGTCGTCGAAACGACGAAGAATGTCCGTCTAGGGTTAACTTGCACACAGTTTTAAACTAGCAAAGAAACATTTAACAAAAAAACGTGTACACGAAAAATGTAGTAAATATTGTAAAAGAGAACAACACTCGACCATTTTGACTGGGAGCCACTGTATGCATCTACCTTCTGCTCAAATATGAACGAGACGTTATCAATAAAACGGTCCGCGGATGACATATGGCAAAAATAAATTTTTTGTTTTTTGGTAGGACTGTTATAAGCTTACATGGCAAATTTCAGCGTGATATGTCGCATAGTTTGTTTTCTGTGCTACTGTAAACAAGTCAAGCTCGAGTGTGTTCTTCGAATTCTCTTTTATGAATTCAATTGTCTCAAAATGTTTTCCATGGAGCGGCAACTTGAGCTTGGGAAACAGGAAAAAGTCACATGGAGCCATATCAGGCGAATACGGTGCTTGCGGAACGATATTAACATTATTTTTGTTCAAATAATCGCGAACAAGACGTGATGTGTGAGCTGGTGCATTATCGTGATGTAAGAACCATGACTTGTTGTCCCACTTTGTTCCTTCCTTTTAAGACGAATGTTCTCGCGCAAACGCTTTAAAACGTCTAAATAATATTCAGCGTTAACCGATCGGCCTTGCGGAAGGAACTCCGAGTGCACCACACCTTCGTAATCGAAAGAAACAGTCAGCATAACCTTAATTTTTGAGCGACTTTGGCGTGGTTTTTTGGGTTGATGTTCGGCCCTCTTTGAACGATTTGTACCACTGGAAAACACATGCAAAGCAGATAGAGCAGAGTCCTCATAGGTTGTCTGCAACATTTTTAAGGCGTCTGAAGCCGAAATTTTGTTGGAATAACAAAATTTCAAACAAATTCTTTGTTCAACTTGAATTTCCATCGTTAAATTCGAAGAACACACTCGAGCTTGACTTGTTTACAGTAGCACAGAAAACAAATCCCCCCTTAAATCTTTTAAAAATATTTCCAAAATGAAGATGAGTAAACCTCTTTCCGTTGGCATCCATTTAGTAGTATTTCAGTTAACTTGTTTTTAGAAATTAAAATCGCATACCTTTCAAACAGGTTGCAACTATCTCCCAAACTATTTTCTAAAATAAGATTTCTGAATTATTTTAGTTATTTAATAATTTTTTTTTTAAATTTATTGATATTAATTTTTTTGGCAAGTGGCAACCCTACTAAAAGTATGGCCAAAATGAAGATTTTTAAACCTCTTTCCATTAGCATCCGTTTAGTGGTATTTCAATTAACTTGGTTTATAAATTAAATGTATATACATTTCACACTGGTGGCAACCATTTCAAAAATTATCTTTTTTTCTGAATTATTTTAATGATTTAAAAATATTATTTTAGTTTATTTATATTAATTTTTTCCAGGTGGCAACCATACTAAAATACTATATATTCGAAATTAAGTCGTTTAAAACTGTTTCATTTGATACCCATATTGTTATATCTCATTTATTTTAATATTTTTTAATTGAACTTACTTTCTCAAACAAGTGGCAACTCTCTGCAATCTAAGCTCTCTTAAATCTTTTTCCACTTGAGACCTGTATTGCACTATTTGATTTACTTTAATTTAACTTTTTTAACAGATGGCAAAAGATCATTTTTCTACCCAGGGCATAAGATTAGTTAACAAAATTTCAAGCAAATCCGTTTAGTTGTTTTCGCGTAATTGAGTCACAAATATCCTATTTCAAAATCTTCAAACATACAAATTTTCACATTTATAAAATTAGTAGGACATATAATTGGCACTTGGCGGTTATTTGGCCGTAGCTGCTCCTCCTCTTATTCAGATTAGCTCCATACATATGAGTTTATGCCTTTTGATAATTCCGAATATAAAATTTGGAATAGTTAAAGAATGCTTGTACTATACTTTACGAGTCAATCAAATATGCGAAATCAAATTAAAAAAAAAATCGATAGTACTTACTATATATATTAATCGAAAGTTACAAGTTGATGGGACTGAACACAGTCTAATAAGACTTGCCTAGTACCAGAAAATATTGTTGGCAGCATTGAAAATAGTGAGTTATACCACTTTCATGAGGTATACCCATAGTCGCAAGCGGCGAATCTTACTCCACAGCTTTGTGGTTGCTTTCACATGCAAGTTTATTGTCAAGCGAGCAGAGCCCAAGCAAAGCGAACAGAGAAGTGGCGAATCTAAGGCCAAATAAAAAGGCCTAAAATACTGAGGCACATGGATCCCAAGTTCAATTTCTGTAACCTGATTCAAAAGTGGATACTCTACAGAAGCGCCAAAAATTCAAGACGCTTTGTATTCTCGTTCTTCTCAATGTTGCTGCTGACTGTAGACCAAAAACCAGTGCAAGCAACTCGGTTAATCGTGTCTGAACATAGTCGTGCTAATACTCGTTAAGAGCTTCTAAGTAAATGTCATTCAGTGTTTGCTTCATCTATTTGCCACTCGCTAACGGATGGCGAATCGAAGAGGGCTATTATTAAACGGCTTGGAAAAATCTTCACAAAAGTATTCAAAACTTTGTTGGCATTTCCCAACGTATTTTTGGCCTTCACGTTTTTCTTAGTTTTTGTGTTAATTTAAATTTAATTTAATTTTTATCTCAGTATTTAGTATTTTTTCTTTTTTTTTTATTAAATTTGGTTTATCTGACACAGAAAAATTTTGCGATTTAATTTAAAATTTTATAAAATTCCTTCCTACATTAATATTATAAATGATTAATAGTTTGAATACTAATTTAAAACTGAGCTATTACTTAGAGCTTAACTGGTAAAACGACTAAGATTTCATAAACTGTTTTCTCAGCAATCCACAGTCATGGGTATATACTCATATAGGGTCCAATATGATTTGCCGTCTTAAGGGGTTATTCGCAGTTATGAAGCAAATAAAAGACGGGTTGTCAAGGATTTATCCTGAAGAAACTTCAGAATATTTTACAATAATTTGAAAATTTTTGGCGGTTATAAAAGCATCCTTCAAGAACGTAACAAAATTTTTTATTTATGAAAATGTTGATTATAGAGCGCGCTGCAGGCGATTTCTGGAACCTCCTTTAAAAAAGACGATTTACGGTGTACATCGTAACTCAGGATTGGATTATCTGAAATCAAAAAACCAAACAAATTTTGTTAATATATTAGATTATCTAGTAATTAATCGTTCGGCTAATCAAAATAGTGAATTTTCACAAAATGGCAGCTTTTAAAAAAACTGATTTCGATTTTTACGTTAAAATTTGGCCGTAAATTGATTATAAAATGGAAAATAAGAATCAGATTTACAAAAGGAACGATTAATTACTAGAAAATGTATCTTTAAAGATTGAGTTAAAACGGTTGACCGATCAAACAAGCCGTTTTCGAGATATCGTGTACACCGACTTGAAAAATGCCGTTTTGAAAAAAATACGTTTAAAGTTTCAATACCTACCTTAAAACGTGCCGAGGCATCTCTACATATTTAGGTATAACTCCGAAAGTATTGCTTAGATCTATTTCAAATTTCGTGCGTATGCTTTTGAATATATCGTCCCCTTAGTATTAAAATAGCCTATACATTTTTTGATGTTTTGAGAAAATGAATTTCAAACTTTTTGTCAAAAGTAGCTCTCACTCAAATCTCGTTATGTTTGTAAATATTTATTATTTTTTGACTGACGTTTTGACCCACTTTGTGGAACTAGAATTTGACAAAACTTTGACCACATATAAAATCGACGATGGAGAATCCAAAAATTCAAAAAAAAAATAATAGCCTATGAGCACATAGGCTATTGTTATACTAAGGGGACGATATGTACATTACAAAAATGCAATAAAAAAAATCGATTTTTTTGAAAGTCATAACTGCGTATAACCCCTTAAGAATGCGGTTTGCTATTTATTTCTTATGCGCAAAAATGCTCAAACTATTTATTAATATCAGCACAACAAAGTGTCTCCAATAAATTTGCCGCATTCGCATTTCCGTTATGTGCTTAAAAAATAAAATAACGTTGACTCCTTGTCTTAAAAAGCCAGAGTCACATTGCTGCCATAGTCAACGGCACAGCCTTAGCCTTTGAAAATATATTTTTTATATTATATTTACTTATATGGATATGCGTATGCTTGTAAGTGTGCATGCGTGTGTGCATTTGTGTATGAAAAATGGCCTAACTTGTTAACAATCTAAGCAAATATTTACTAAGCTAACAGCACAACACACTTAAGATACTCGAAAATGTCAATTTGTGTCGACTTAAGCATTGGCTACAAATTTATTGTTTTTGTTGGCATCGTACAGGAAAGCCATGTATTGTATGTGTATGTTGATTGTCTGTTCGTGTGGCTGCCTTGTGACATACTGACTTACTTTTATTTGTGCCGATTTTTGTTTAACACCAACGCAGTGGCAACAACAACAGCCGCCAAATGCGCCTAACCACAGCCTCAAAGCAACAAGGTTACTAATAAATGCAAAGCAAAACGAAATTGTGTATAAAAAAACAACAAAACAATGAAAAAATTCACTAAAACAATAATAATAATAACAACAAAAAGAGTAAAGTTTCTCATAAACAATAAGACACGCAAGCGTAAACATCAAATTGCAAAAACAAATTCAACCCCTGCTGTGCCCGAGGTGATTTGCAGAACGGATGAGAAGAGCCGTGTGTAAGTGTTTGAGAAGTAGGGGTGTAGATACCAGCTCCGGTCAAGCTTTTTATTTATTTTTACTTTATTTTTTCTGTCTCTTTCTTTTTACTTTTTTGCTCTTTGCCTCTTTGGCCATTTGTGCAGTTTTTTTCGATGTTTGTCAACTTCCTCGAACTCATGACATGAAACAATGTAGTCCCTGCAGGAAAAGTTTGAACTGAACAAAGAGGGAACTACAAATGCTTTATTAATAAACCTTTCTTTATACATATCCTGGATGTCAAAAGCGCTATAAAAAACAAAGTTTAGGTTCTTACAAGAATACGAGAGCAAAGCGAAAGGTGCATCGATTAGAACTAAACGAATGTCAGGGTGAATAATCAACACCAAAATATTATATAAAAAATATATTTGGAGCATATATTAAAAAAAAAACAGTTAAACAGCAAATATACAAGGGCGTAGCCAGAACCACAATAAGCGAGGGGCGAATTTCAGAATTTTAAAATTGCAGCAGCAAAAGAGCAGATGGTACTTAGAAGCAACTAACAAAGTTTTTTCTAATAACGGTCGTTCTTTGGAGGACAATGGAACATCTCCGATTATATTTCTACTATGAAAAACCTTCTCATCACAATTATCTGCTGTATATCTCTTTATTTATGGAAAACATCAAGAGGCACACCACAAATAACAATAAAAGCGCGGCCAAATGCCCAATGAAGGGTGCAAGCCCAAATTATTATTCTTATTATTCAACCGAATTGTTGTTTTATTGATTCTATTGATACAAGAAAACCCGTCATATAAAGGGAGTCCCAATAGCCAGGATGAAAGATGATGGTAGGATACATAGTGCAGTGCATTTAAACATTATGTGCAATTAATATAAGAAAGATATAATGAACAGGAGTTAAAGGAACCTTCATACAAAGAATCTGTAGAAAGATTCAAACATTTTACAACGAAAAAGAGAGGTGAAAATATTAAATCAATTATAAAGGATATTCCAATAAGAGGTGTTATTTTGATATTCAAAGAAAAATGCTATTTTTTAATATAAATGATCGGATGTTTATTTCATTATAAAGACGAAGATATGTCGTTAATAGTGGCAAATAACATCAGGCAAATGACACGACTACGACCACGCTTACAGCACAATATCCTTTTCATGAAATTTTCCATAACCGAATTGCAAAGTGGCTGCCCTATGTCCTCGATAGCCTCACGAATTCCATCTTTGAGGTCTTGAATGGACCCTGGACTGTTGGCGTAGACCTTCTCTTTCACGTGAACCCAAACAAAAAAGTCACTATGTGTTAATCATAAGATCTCGGTGGCCCATTATGATCACCTCTTCGAGAGATAGCACGGTCCGGAAACTTTTCCCGTAAAATATCAATGGTTTCGTTGCTTGTGTGGCACGTAGCGCCGTTTTGTTGAAAATAAACGTTGTCCAGTTCAATACCATCCAATTCCGGCCATAAAAAATCATTAATCATCTATCGTCAGCGCAATCCATTCACCTGTAACACCTGTTATTGGAAAACCCTTTATTAACCAAACTCGGCGGTTAACTTTTACAAAGCGGTCCAAAACTTCTTTTATTTGGTGTACATTCTCCGGTACGAGTTTACGATGTACACTCAGTAAACATAACTGTTTTTTACTGATGGCTCAAAGCTTGACAATAAAGTGGCTTAAACGTTTTGGCTCGTCTTCCTAATCACTGTGGCGTATTACAGAAAGAAATTCCAGCCATTAGTGAGAAAGCCTCCTGGTTGGGCAAAAATGTGACTACCTTTAGATCTGTATTTATTCTGATAGCCAATCGGCGATTAAATCCCTTGCTGGGGTTGCTATGAGTGCTCGCAAATGCCGGGCATCTCTTAATGAGATGGTGAAATACTTCCGCATCCATTTGATATGGGCGCCAGGGCATTGTGACATACCAGGGAATTATAAGGTAGATAAATTAGCGAAAGAGGGCACTACCTCTAGCCTCGCCTCCTTCTGGGTATGGAGATTCTATGTATACCCCTCTCTATCTACAAACTGCGAGGTGCAAGTAGCTTTGCCACTTGATAGTCTGACATGTAAAGCTACAAAAAGAATTTGGCCAGAATGGAACTTCAGATGCTCAAAGATGCTACTAAATCAATCCAGGTAAACCGTCTCTATATTAGTTGGTTTGATCACAGGCCACTGTCTCTTCGGACAAAATACTGAAAGACTACTGCTACCAAACACAAAAACCAAAATAGGTCAATCACCTCAAGTTGTAAGCCCAATAGCGCATTGTTGCTACCATTTGAAACCTAAAATATGAGAAAGAAAAAATATAAAACAAAACAGCCGAAAAGAGCTTTTACTTATCTAAAAAGAGGTAGGACCCATTCGAAACAAGACGTTTACCGTTGAACGACCTCGATTACAATACTTAGTGAAACACCCACCCAGGCAGAACATGTTGCGTATGGAACAGCAACAACAACGCCAGCTCCTCTAAGCCGAGATATGGGAAGACTGGGAAAAATGTACGTCAAGTTGATAGAAGCGATGCCATTGAGATGCTAGGCGCAAATCAATCGTTCAATTTTTTTTTGGATACATTTTTTTTTTTTATAAAAAAAGTTGCTTTTGAGTGATGATAATCTCCATTTTTACCTCTAACCGCCCCATTGCTTGCCTGTTTGTATACTGCAGTTGTCTGGTTCACAAGTAACAAATGTGATTGGCGTTTGAAATCATTTGCAAAAATTATATAATAAATTTCATCTTCGAATAGGGTGATTACTTTTGTGCCATGAAGGGTCACACTAAAATGTGTTGCATTTTTGTTTGTGAAAGTAGATGCTGCATAGTTTTTTTTTTATATCTCCCCTTTATTTATTACAGTTTGTTATATATTAACAATATGTAATTTTTGTATAATTAGGGTCTATTATGTTATTTTACCAATGTAAGAAGAATCTGTTATAATTATTATTGTTATTACAATATAATTTTTTTTTTGTTTGTTTTGTAATTACACTGTAAATCTTATGGTTAGATCAGTCGGTGTGAGTCGCTTTAATCTTCGTTTGATATTTTCTGCCGGTACTATTTTACGCATTTGTTCGTTTTGGTGGACTGACAGTCGCTGGATATGCTTAGTGCTACATTTTGTGATTGTTTCTTGGATTGTGTCTATGTTTAAGTCACGACGTATGGCTTCATTGGAAATAAACCAACCAGCATTTGTTATATTTCGTAATATTTTGGAACTACCGTTAGGTATTACTTCGCGGAGGGGGAGCGGCCTATTGCATTTCTATGAAAATTTGCAGAGACGCTCGGCGCAACGCTACTTTGTGATGATTTTATTTGCTACATTGCAGTTTTCTTTTGATTCAACCGTTATTTCAACCAGGTTGTTAACTCTAATTGGTTTCCCTACGTTATTTCTCAAGTCAACTCTTTCAGTTTCAAACTGCAGACAAACAAAAAACAATGTTCTGCGGCTTCAATAACGTAATTAATGTCCGAATTTATTTATGTAACTCAAATTTGAAGCAACCGTTTCCTGTCAATATTTGAGTAAGGTGGAAATCCACATTCCCTTGACGTCTGTCTAGCCAACTTCGAACAGAAGGAATCAAACGGTAGATCCTACGTTGGTTCGGCAAATTGCTTCTCCGGCTCTGCTTTTTCTGCTAAAAACTCTCCCTCACTGTTTGACGACTCACCTTATTTTTTGAGGACTCGGCCATCTCCCTCGCCAGAATGTCTATTGAGCAAAACTCAGATATTATAAGCGCTAATTCTTCTGATGTAGTTCGGAACGCGCTGCATACTATTATATCGGTACAAGGAACTCATTTCGCGTTCGTATGAGGTTTTATCCAACACCACGTTTGTGTACAGTAACCTACCTTGTTCTATGGGCCAATCTCGCTACTACTTTTTCGACTTTCTCTACTGCATACTAAATATGTGGCTTAAATGTTAGCTTAGCAACAAGCATAATGAAAGCCCAGATATTTGAGAGCAGACGATATGAGACTTAAGTTTGCCCCACCCCCTTTTGCATTACATAATATTATGGGTCTTAAGTATGGCATTCGCAAATTATGTAACTGTATGAAATTTCGGTACCTTAGCGTAAGCGGATCCAGAGAAAAGCTATATGAAGGTTTCAGTTCGTTTCGGAGTTGCTACACCCCTTCTCTAATACCTACCAATTTTTACCATAAGGCAAGTATGGGCAGTTTGATTAACTGTATACAATTTTATTATCTTAGCTTTTGTGGTTTCGGAGAAAAGCGATTAAGTAATTTCAGTTCGCATCGGAGTTACCACGACTCCTTTTCCAATACCTACGACTTTTCACCAAAAGTACGGTATATACAATTCATGCAAAGTTCCTGTTCCCTAGCTTGATTGGTTTTAGAAATACTTGTACAGGGTGGTTACGTTTCAAGGGCCGGTATTGATTTTGAATAATATACAATTTTTTTTAAAACTATTGTCATTTCTATTTATTATGATAATATTGGTATGCATCAATTACGCATGAAACAAAATATCGGCCAAATGGCCGCCGCGGCCTCTGCTTCACACCTCCATCCGATGGTCCAAATTTTCGATGACGCTGAGTCATAATTGAGGTTCAATGCCGTCAATGTGCCGAATTATCTCATCCTTTAGTTCTTGAATTGTTGCTGGCTTATCGACGTACACCTTTTCTTTCAAATAACCCCAAAGAAAGAAGTCCAACGGTGTCAAATCATATGATCTTGGCGGCCAATTGACATCGCCGCGACGTGAGATTATTCGGCCATCAAACTTTTTGCGCAAAAGAGCCATTGTTTCGTTAGATGTGTGACAAGTGGCACCGTCCTGTTGAAACCACATATCGTACACATCCATATCTTCCAATTCGAGCCATAAAAGTTCGTCATCATCTCACGATAGCGAACACTATTCACAGTAACTGCCTGACCGGACACATTTTGGAAAAAATACGACCCAATGATGCCGCTGGCCATAAACTTTCCATAAATCAAATTGAATTAGTCTTAAATTGATAAATGTCAAACGAAAAACAGAAAAAAACTTGACGTTTAGGTGGGGTTCACATTCAACATCGGCCCTTGAAATTTAACCACCCTTTATACTGATTTTCACATGTTGGTCTATGCACAGGAAAACAATTCTGATGCTCATATTTAGTTTAACGAGCTCTGCAAAGCATTTAACCTGCACTCACTGACACGTACAACAATAATAGTTTTGCAGGTTCCCATTATTTTAATACAATATAAATATATATATTTTTTCTTTTTACAGCATTTCAAGCCCTTCTTAAGCAATTTTTCATAATTGAATTTATGTTTTACTTCTTACGGCAACTTGCTAATGCTTTTAAATATTCTGAGGAAATTTTTCCACAACCCCATACAAATCTCATAATTTTGATTCAAGGTGCCTAAAAAGGATGCAGGCATATTAAGTAAAATGCATTGAATTATCTATAAAAGGACGTCAGGGATATATAATTGATGCTCTCTAAGCTAATGCTGCACAAACTGCTGCAGCAGAAGGAATGCGAACAAGTCATTACTATCGTATAATTCACTAGAAGCGTACCACTTCTGAATTCATGGATTTCTCTGCAGGGTTAGTTCACATGCACACATACAGACATATGCAGCAAGCTCTTTTCTAAGTAACTGTAGCGAGAGTTGTGGCAGGCATGAAATGACTCAATCATAGTGCGTGTTGCAATGCCGTAAGCGGCGTATTTTTTCCAGCCGCCGCTGGGCACCCCATTTTCACCTTACTTTACTTGCATTTGTAGTGCATTTTTTCGTTGCAAAATAATCAATATTAATTTCCCAGCGCCTGTGCACTGTTCTCAAATTCCAAGTCACTTCACAACAAATTGTTGAATGCAATATGAAAAAAAAAATGAAAAAAAAAAAATCCATTTCGCATTTACATTCGTATGTACGTCGACACAACCTTTAGACTGACGAAGGCGGCTGAGTAATTTAAGGCTTTTACTGGAATTTTGTAAAATGTGAATATATATATATATGTATATATGTATATTGCTTTTGAAGACGTATTGTATGTATTAGTACAGACATAAATGTAGAAAAAAAATCGACTAAGCTCCTCTAATTCCCCAAAAATTATTAGCAAATTTAAATGAACCTCTGCCAGACAATCGGCAAAAAATTGTTAGCATGTACGAGTATGTGTGTCTATTATAAAAAAACTTTAATGAAGACTGAAAGACAAACTAACAACGGAAAAAGAGAATGTATGAAAAGCAATGAAGTTCATGGAATACTTGCAGTTGAGAGATTTTTTCTGAACGAAAAAAGCAGAAAAATGTTAACCGAACAATGAACTTAGCTCAAAAACTTTGACCGTCAAAACGCTAAAAGGAAAGAGTACTGAACATAAAAATAAAAAAATCTAAGCAGAAAAGTAACATCAATACAGATTTTTAAATTTTTAATTTTTGTTTAATTTCTTGTCTTTAAAATGGCACTTCGGCGTTTATGGCCGGATATAATATTACGGTTGTTAAAATACAAATATTTTTATTCAAAATAATTTAATTGCAAATGATAGTAGTATTGATAAGCAACTAGCAAAACTTAATATTGACTTTTTTATACTTTTATTCATTTTTTTATACTTTTATTCATCGCAGTATTTCTCCAATTGCCAGTTAGCTAAAGCATTTAGTAGAAACCCGAGCATAGAAGAATAATTATATTTTGGCGTATCTTTATTTTGGCATGAATGCCATATACAATTTTAGTTTCTCCAACGCTGAAGAACTTTAGTTTAGCTATAGGAACAAACTCAGCATTGGATCTCATAACATCTCACATGAACGTTCTTAAAGCTAAGACCCATCTTTCTTATATTCTTTGTAATAATTTCAAACCACTGCTAACTGTAGCGTCTGAAAGAGTCCAGTACCCTTATCCAGCTGGGGGAAGTTTATTAAGTCACTGTGCTCCATCAATTGGAGTAATATTTACAATAGCTTTGCGATCTATGTATGAGTACATTTGGGATATTACTCAGCGAGCGTTAGGCAAGTACACAAACTTGTAAGATCGCGAAATCCTTCTGGCACGTGTGGACCGGGGGCGCTCGGGCGAGCTTCTGAGGTTGACAAAATATCAGTTGTCAAATCTCGTGGGTTTTCTCACAGGTCACTATGCGCGAGGAATGCTGTGAGACTTGGAATTACCTCAAGTCTCTTTTGCGATGGATGCATGGAGGATGAGGTGGAATCATCACAGCACCTACTCCTCAGCTGCTCTGCTCTGGCGGGGCTAAGATCTAGCCATCTTAGCTCTTACTTCTTTGCTACGCCAGCTGATATAGCAGGCGTTGACATTAGAAATCTGATGAATTTCATCAGTAGCACAAAGCGGTTGACGCAAACGCAGCACAGTCATCGTTCGCAGTCCATACACTCTAACCCACCCTCCTAACCATCCCAGCACCACCTTTCCCCGCATCCCATCGGCCTTCCTCTCTCACCTCACCTCCTTCATAATGGTATCACAAAGGACGAATCCGTTTTTCCTCTTCCTAGTGTGCTCATTCCTTGGGCAACCATACCAACCAACTTCTGTTGCAAGAAATTGGACTTCCTTTGATTTCCTGCGAAACCAGCTCAAAACTAAGATTTGTATTTTTTTGTAGTACTATTAGCAAGTACTGAAAGCTCGCAGTAAGCGCCCAGATATAAGGGCCCTCTGAGGCCTATTCAAAGTTTAAGCAAGTTTGAGCGAATTTGAGATGGGGCCATACTAAATCTTGCCATAAATTGTGCGACCAATTTTGCAATGCATACGGCGAGAATAAATTTGCAGAAAAAAGTTTCCCAAAGTTTTCCGAAACGGCTGAAGTGACAGACAGAAAAAAAGTGACCGTCCTCGCGTGGCGATAAAATCCGTTCGAGAAGTAATTCGCAGAAATCCCCCTAGAAAGTAGAAAATCAATAAATGTATCGACCAGATTTATCTGACGACAGATGATCTCCATATCAAAGCTGTCCATCGCTCAAATGATTATCATTTGACAACGCTCTTGAAGAAAATTAGACCTGACAGATGCAAGCAGCTTCTTCGGTGGCACGCGATCAACGAACATGAGAATATTCTTTTCACAGATGAGAAAATGTTTACTGTTGAAGATATTTTTAATAAGTAAAGCGACAAAATCTATGATAAAACTTCTATAGAAACAAAACATGTTGTTCGAAGGGCTCAGCGTGGCCACCATCCAGCCTCCGTAATGGTTTGGTGGGGAATGTCTTAAAGGCATTACATCTCTTGATTTTTTGTAAAAAACGTGGTTAAGACTGAGGCAAAAGTGAACCAGAAGGATGTCTTAGAAGGCATGGTGAAGAAGTTGATCAGTACTCTTTTCAATGGGAAGCATTAGATCTTCCAGCAAGATTACGTTCCAGCCCGTAAGGCAAGCACCACCCAGCAGTGGCTAAAAAACAATATTCCCGAGTTCATAGCCACAGGAGATTGGCTGTCTGGAAGCCCAGATCTGAATCCATTGCACTAGTTTGTGGCCCCAATTGGAGAACATGGCGACATACAATAATTTGGATAGTCTCAAACAATCTTTTGTTCGAGCAGCGACGTCAATATCCGTGCGAGCAGCAATAGCTGAATGTCCTAATCTTTTGAAGACTTGTGTAAAAACAAATGGTGATCGCATCGATTGAATATTTAAAATTCTTGTTTTTAATATTTACATTATTAAATAAAACTAACTTCTTTAATATAATACTTTGCTATAATTTCATGTCTATAACTGACTGAACTTGTAGTAGAATTTGTGGCAAGACTAAGTATATTGACATGGTTCAATTCGTTAGTCAGAAAACCCAAGTTAAATCCTCACTGAGGTACAATCAAAACCGATTTAAGCATCTCATAATCCTTCTTAACGACAAGCTGAGAATCCCCACTGGCATCCCATCAGATCATTCCAGATTGCGCAGCTATCTGCACAGGCTTGGAATTTTGTCGCCCGACTCCTGTCGTTTCTGCGATCAGTCCCCAAAAACTCCAACACGCTTTTCTTCGCGAATGCGATGCCATAGCTAGCATAAGGTGTAAGCATCTCGGACTGGTACTGCCAGAAGAAAAGCACATATGCTCAGCCTAGTTCAGTTCTATTCTCGGTTTATTTAGAGAACTCGGCTTAGATGAGGTTTAGTGATGAGTACGGAATACAAAATAATTTTATGTTGAAGTGTAAACAACTTTTTGTTCTATTCTAACTGATTGTTGTATCGGGGAGTCAATGCGTGATTGTAAATTAGAAGCTATGTAATTGAACTTACCAGCCAATGTAAGCAGGAGCGTTGAGGGGGAAAATGACTCAAAGTGTTGTACAAGCTTCCTCCGACCACACTCTTAGCGGAAATATTTGGACTTCATTACGTAGATAAGAAATGCATTGATTTGATCTGAATATTTCTTCTGAGTACCAGAGGATAAGGTAGACGGTTGCTTGAAGAAGTTTAAGTATTTTATTCATGATTCTTATGGCAATGACTTTGCAATTTCTCAATGAAACCTAAAGTTTAGACATTTGTCTCAGTTGTATATAGTAAGTAAGGCCAATCTTTAAGCTATACTATTAGTCAATTAGTATTATTCGAGATTTCTTCTATGTAAGCAGGATTTCGATAAAGTTAAATGTTGTTTTTAGACTACACAAAATATTTGTCTGAGCTTGACAGCTCGGTTGGCATATTGTTGTTCGAGACTAGCTAGTTTGCAACCCTTTGTTTGGTGTTTGGCTAAGTTTCTCCTCGAATTTGTGCAAGTACAAAGGATCGACTAAGAATCGGACAAAAACGGCTGATATCGATGCCGACCGAGCTACCTAGCTCATACAAATACATTGAGTGGTCTAAAAACATCCTTCAACCATATCGAAGTCTTGTTTACGCAATGCCATATAAGAAATCAGGAATAATGGTTGGTTGGTTAGCTGGTTTAAGTGGTGATTCGTCTAGAATCCAAACTTGTTTAACGGTTATTTACAGCATGACTATATCCAGTCTGTGCGGTTTATGAACCTTATTAGGTTGTTGACATATAAACCAGACAGTTGTTCGAGACTTTCGAACAGCGGTTTGCCCAGGGTTAACAATCTGTTCTTCCATAGGGCAGTGCATTTACAGAGGAAATGGAAGATTGTTTCCTTTTTCTCCGGTTGTTTACATCTGTGACAGTATGTATTGCCTTTTGGATGCCCATTTTGACTGCTTGTTCTCCGACAGACCAAAAGCTAGTTATGACTGCCGAAGGCACTCCCTTCTCCAATACTAGTAGGTCCAAAACTAAATCAAAGAATTATTAAAGAAAATGCCCGACCCTACCGCTATAGACCCGGTAAGAGCATCCAACTCCAAGAAAGGAATAGCATCGCCGGCCAACTCCACTTCAGCCCCACTATGACAGAAGTCAAGCTTAGTCATAGGGTGGCTACAGCTTGCAAGACACCGAGCAAGCCATTGCAACGACAAGCGCAGTTTAGTCGTCCAGCTGGGGTTACTCTTACCCCCGTAAGCAATAATAGTAGCTCTCAGGTGCAGAAGTGGCCTCTTATCTGTAAGAGTAAGAATGTGATAGTTTCCGCGGTATCACAAGCGGCCTCTAATTGGCCTAGGTGCGGCGTAAGACAGCCAGTATATCTAAACTAACTTAACCTAATACCCAATGGTAGTCACACACCAACCCATTTGGCAACGGGCCCTGGAAAAAGCTGCGAGAAACAGTAATAATCAAGCAGATTACCACCTCCGATGGGTTGTATATCGCGTATGGTACCAAACGGAGCTCAGAGAGGAGCCTATATGATTTGTAAATAAACTCCAGTGAGAATTATACGTTTCATAAGCCCGAATAGAGCTGAAATATTTGAGCAGTCCAACAAGACGGTGGCGCATGGTGCGACCAACTAATTATTAAAGGTGCCACAACCAGTTTGTAGTAGAATTTTCTTGCTTTAGTTTCATTTCTCGTTCGTCACGTAAATGGAGTTTTTCGATTAGTAATTTCTTACCCAAACAAATAAATATACCTCAATCATTTTGCGTTTTCCATTTTCTGTCTTTATTTAATTTTTTCTCTTCACTTTGTTTTCGTACTTAGGTGGTTTTTGCCTAATTTTTTCGTGCCGGTCTCAGAGTCTCTATGAATTGCGTGACTTTGGTCATAAAATGGGGAAAATGTATGGCAAAACGCCTTCGAAGCATTTACCGCTATCTACAAAAGCAACAAAAGCGTGCAACAAAATATGAAAAGCAAAATTAAAAATGCACAAATTATCATATAAATTTAATAATATTCATAAATGCATTATGCGGCCGCCAGTGTTGCCCTCTAGCGCTGCTACAACTTCTACCCTTCACGCTCGTACCAATTGTTGTTGTTGTAGCGGTTGTTGCGCACTTTCGCAAAAAGCCTTGCGGCATTCACAGCTCTTCAACTATTCATCAATGCATCAACAGAAATGTGCAAAACGTGTGCAACACCAGGCGCGCAATACACAATTCTTAGTGGTAAGTTTTGAGGCCGCAACGTCGACGTCGATGATAAGCGCGATAAGAAACTAATTCCGCAATTGCAGTGTAGGCATTTTTAATTAGCATTATCGAGTGCATACACACTTTCAGCGATGGTCTCGCGCTGTGGCATGCATCTCGTTACCCAGTCGAGTTCTAGTGCCGAGTGCTGGTGCACTTTTAAGTCTATATAGTGGCATGCAACCTAAGAACGTAAAATAGGTATAGCAAATGCAGTAGGTTAGTTGGTGGAGGGGGCACTTTCATACAGGTGTGGTGTTAAGCTCTAAACTGGGTAAGGCAAACATCGCGTCCAAAGTGTCCTTCATGCTGTTGCCGGTGCTGATGTTAGTCAGTCAGCTAGCTGACCGGTCGGTTGGCCGTTCGGTCAGCGGTTACTTTAAGTGTGTGCTAAATGCGCGCTTAAAGGAATTTTCACTTGCTGGCGAATGGATAGGTGGCGCACGAAGAAAATTATATATTACGCGCTTGTTCGCTGTAAAATGATCGCGTCGAGCCGTTAAAACCGCTCCATTCGCCCGAAACGCATGCAACGTAATGCCTTATGCACCCATTACTTACTTAGTAGAGCTGGGCCATAATTGCGCTTTGAACTGTTTTCAGACGCTTCAATATGAAGTGCAGGTGAAATTGGTGCGCCACCTCTCATTTTTTTTAAGTAATTATAATTATTAATTATTAATATATTTATAATGAGTATTTGGAAAATAATAAACATACAATCGCACCAATAACAGAAGCTGATCTTTCAAGGCGAAGAAAAATGTATTATATTTGATTTTAGATATTTCAACGAAAAAAATGTCAAATTGTTCTTAAAATTCTTCGCATTCGGATCAATAATTTAATATTAAGTGACTTTTATATGACTTATGAGAATGAGGCGGCCGCCGTAGCCGAATGGGTTGGTGAGTGATTACCATTCGGAATTCACAGAGAGGTCGTTGGTTCGAATCTCGGTGAAAGCAAAATTAATAAAAAACATTTTTCTAATAGCGGTCGCCTCTCGGCAGGCAATGGCAAACCTCCGAGTGTATTTCTGCCATGAAAAAGCTCCTCATAAAAATATCTGCCGTTCGGAGTCGGCTTAAAACTGTAGGTCCCTCCATTTGTAGGACAACATCAAGACGCACACCACAAATAGGAGGAGGAGCTCGGCCAAACACCTAACAGAAGTGTACGCGCCAATTATTTATTTTTTTATTTTTTTTTTATGAGAATATTGCGATACCACCTGTTTTGATGGTAGGCACTCAGTTCACAAACCAGTGGCCATAAAAAAATTTCAAAATTATAGCGTATGATTTTTCTTCAGAAAGTCACATACCTCATGTAACTTATATACGAGGGGTGTTATAAAAGTTAGGTGAATTTTCATTTTTCTGAAAAAATATTTACCTATTCATTCATCAACTTTTATTTTATCTCCTTAAAAGTAGTCCCCCTCAGATATAATACACTTGTGACAGCGTTCTTTCCAATCCTCGATGCAGTTCTGATATGCACTTTTTGGTATGTTGATTTGGTTTCCAGCGATTCGGTTTTATCTCGTAAATCGACGCAAAATGCCGCCTTTTCATGGGTCTCTGCAATCTTGGGAACAGGGCCAAATCTGGTGAATATGGTGGCTGAGGCATGATAACGGTGTTGGTTTTGACCAAATAATCTCTCATAAACAAAAAATAAGTGAGCTGCATTTTTTCCTACAATTCCGGGCGTTTTTTCGTATTCACGCAAACGGCGCATAACTTCAAGGTAATACTTCTTATTTGCCGTACGACCTTTAGTAAGAACTCCTGATGCACTACGCCATGCTAATCGAAGAAAACAGTGAGCAAAACCTTAACATTTGATCTTACTTGGCGCACTATTTTTGGCATTGGCTCTCCTGGACTCTTCCATTGGGACGATTGGGCTTAGTCATAACCATACGAGAATACCCATGATTTGTCACCAGTTATGACCCTTTTCAGTAAATCTAGATCATCGTTGAGGTCATTCAGCAATTCCTGAACGATGCTGATCCCACGTTGTTTTTTGTTGAAATTCAGCAATTTCTGGAACGAACTTCGCTGCCACACGCTTCATGCCCCAAATTTGCGAAAAGATTGCATGGCATGAGCCAACTGATATGCCGATATGCCGACATCCTCAGCAACTTCTCTAAATATGATTCGACGATTCTCCATAACAATTTTCTTCACTTTCTCAACATTTCCAACGGCTGTTGATATGCTGAGGCATCCAGAGCGAGTGTCGTCATTCACATCTTCTCGACATTCTGTGAAAAGCTTGTACCACTTGTAAACATTTTTTTGACTCAGAGTACTGCCATTGTCAACAATTCAAGTGTTTTTGAGCATTTAATTCCTTGTTTTACACAAAATTTGATGCAACTTCTTTGATCCATTTTTTCGATAGCAGAAATACACCAAACACGCAAAACACTTGTCTTATTTATGCATCTCACAAACAAACTAAAATGCTGTATTGCTCAAACCGTGACCATATCTTCGAGACGAGTGTACCAACATAAAAAATAATAATAATCGAAAGCCGAATGTACGTAGCCTGCGAAACTTAAAAATTCAACTTATTTTTTGAACATACTTCGTATACTGGCCTTCTTTACCCGGTTTTCAATGTGTAGCCTCCAATGGAGTTTGGAGTCAAGTATCCCTCCAAGATACTTAACTTCCGAGGAGAGCGGGAGAACAAAGCTGTTTAATTTGTGAAGTCTAACGTATGGAGGTTTATATTTTTTGGTAAATAACACCAGCTCATTTTTGTCAGAGTTGACTTGGAGGCCGCAACTGGCAGCCAAGCGACTGAGTACAGCCAGTGAGTTTTCCAAAATCTCAGCCATGACTGAGGGAAACGGTTCCGATACCATTAGGACCAAGTCATCGGCGTATGCTACAACCTTAACTCAACGCTCCACTCCATTTTCAGCACTTTTCAGTCAAGTAGGGACGAGATGCAGTTGTTGTGGGTTTTAGTTTAGGATGATTTTAACAGTGTTTCAAATAAGCTTTCACAATAGGGCTTTCACTTTCGCGATCATTACTTAGGCCTGCACCGGCTTTGGTCAGTACGCGGTATATAGGGAACTTCGGGTATACCCTTTTTAGTTAAGGAATAAGCATACTCGGATGAGATATGGAATCAACTTTTAAAAAATATGGAGTTGCTATTGTTATTATGAACCCATTCAACTCTACGCGTTGCTAGGTGTTAGCTGATATTTTCCCTGGGAAAGTTTGCAATTGTTAACTGTATTCTTTGTACTCGATTTTTACTGTTTATGGTTAGTTAAAAAGGGTAGGTTAGCGAATGTAAGTGGAATACATTAGCCTGCAAAAAATGGGAATGGTAATGGTATATATTGGTTTGGAAAGAATCCCTCGAGCCTTGAGTACATACCAGCTGATTTTAGTTAAAAAGTAAAGAGTGCAGCGTTAAATTTAATTGCATTTTAGCTATGAATCCCAATCTTTACCATGGATAAAAGCTGGTAGATATACAAAAAAATATAGTTTATCATCATGAGTTACGCTGAAAGTATTAGAAACGCCAATGAATGCTTTTAAAAATATTAAATTTCAATGAAGTATTTGAAACGAGCTCAAAATCAAACTGAAATTGTTTAATTTGTATGTGTTCCGTTTTAGAACGGGATCCCTACAAAATGCTGTATATCAAAATTCTTTTCGTACGAAATACTGTAAATTAACGTAACAAAATTCTGCAGTGACAAAATTCTGTATTTACAGAATTCTGTACTTACTTCTGTACTTACAAAATTCTGTAAAAACAAAATTCTGTACTGTCTTAAAAAAATTCTGTATTGACAAAATTGTGTATTGGCGAAATTCTGTACTGACGAAATTCTGTACTGACGAAATTCTGTATTAACAAAATTCTGTATTGAAAAAATTTTGTGTTGACAAAAGTCAACGAAAAAAGGAGTTCTACGCAAAATACGGTGCGTTGCGTAGCCGGAGTCGGACTGATGAGGGTTATTGTTTTGAAGCGCGGCCGAAGGCCGCCCACGCGAAAAGGAGTTCTACGCAAAAATACGGTGGATTGCGTAGCCGGAGTTGGACTGATGAGGGTTATTTTTTTGAAGCGCGGCCGAAGGCCGCCCACGCGAAAAAAAGTTCTACGCAAAAATACGGTGGATTCTATCGAAACTGAAGAAAAAAAAGTGCGCACTGTTTTTATAAAAGTTGTTGAATTTCTTATCATTTACTTTCAGCATTTCGTCAATACAGAATTTTGTCAATACAGCATTTCGGCAATACAGAATATTTTTTACAGAATTTTGAAATACAGAATTTCGTATACAGAATTCTATAATACAGAGTTCTGAAATACAGAATTTTGTATACAGCATTTTGTAAACAGAATATTGTATCATACAGCATTACGTACCCAACCCTTTTAGAACATTTAAGTATTCATTTGGCTGAATGCTTTCACAATGATGGGATTGACCTTCTCGTACATGTGTATGAATTAATAGTCAAGCACGTCAACGTATTCGGGAAATCATCTTCACAATCAATGTTGAAATATGCACTGGCGAAGAAGTGCCTGAACATAACACCTTTATCAAAAAGTTCACGGGATATATTCAGAAAACTCAAAATGCAAGTTTATTCTTCAAAATTGATATTTTCATCATCAAAATACTCCCTTTGAACTGTCGGCTGTTCAAACTCGATCTTCGTAGTAGTTTCTTGATCGATTAAATAAAAAAAAATTTCAGGGCGCCATTTCAGGTGATTTCGATGGCCGTTGGGTGGTATTCATCTCGTTCATGGTCAAAAATTCACGGATAATGTTGGCACTGTGGTAAGTTGCCATGGCAGGGTTTTTTTTTTGGTCTTTGTCCATTCGGAGCTCTCTACTCACTCGCTTGATATCTGGATTGCGTGTCGTACTCATAATCTCACGCCTCGTCTCTAGTAATGATGTGTTTCATGAATGTTGGGGCTCCTGATAAATATTTAGCCTCGGAAATCATGTTTTCGGCGATACCTTTTCTGCATGAAATTCAAGTCCTTTTGAACCAAGTTTGAAGCAGCATGGCTCGAACTCAAATCATTAACAATAATGTCCTGAACGGATCCGTACGCATTGCTCAAGTCCTCTGGCAACTCTCTGGTGGTTCATTTGCGGTTATCGATTAATTTGTCTTTCACTTTATTGATGTTTTCATCAGTTTTCGAAGTCACTGCCTGGATTTACATTCGTCATCCCCAATGGATTCTCGATCTCATCTGGAGCGTTCATGCCAATCGCTAACGGCTGTTTCCATTGAATCCTTTTTAACGCAAATTTCAATGCAAACTCGTTACTTTTACAAATGTTAAGCAATGGCGATAAAGTTTTGGTAGGAGGGTTAATCAAAAATCTGGAAATCTGGCAAGCAAAAAAACAAAACAGTACTCAAATCAATTGACCTAGAATGTCACCTGGTGCTTGTTAAGGGACCTTTTTGATCAATATATAATATTTACTTATATATAGGGCTTTCTTTAAGAGGTGTTATTTTGATATTCAAAGAAAAATGCTATTTTTTAATTTATTTTTATTTCATTATTAAGAGGAAGGTATGCCATTCATAGTGGAAAATAACATCAGGCAAATCACCACCACGACCACGCTTACAGGATAATATCCTTTTCATGAAGTTTTCCATAATCGAATTGCAAAGTGGCTGGCCTATGTCCTCAATAGCCTTACGAGTTCTACCTTTGAGGCCTTGAAGGCGTTTGGCGTAGACCTTCTCTTTCACGTGGCCCCAAAGACAAAAGTCACAAGGTATTAAATCACAAGATCTCGGTGGCCAATTGTGATCGTCTCTTCGAGAGATAACACGGCCCGGAAACTTTTCCCGTAAAAGATCAATAAATTCGTTGCTTGTGTGGGACATAGCGCCGTCGTGTTGAAAATAAACGTTGTCCATTTCAATGCCATCCAATTCCGGTCATAAAAAATCGCGAATGATCTCTCCTGTTTAACACCTAACACTTGTTATTGGAAAACCGTTAACATATTTTTCCCGTGGTTTCTAGGTGAAACGTAGGGATTACGGAGCAGATAGCTTTTAATAAAAATTTAATAAGCCAGTAGCACACAATTGAGCCTCGCATTTAAGTACCTACTCAAGAAGTTGTGACACTCTTCAAAGGTTTTCGAAAAATCTTGTGTTAGCGAACGATTTTTAAATGGAAAATTTTAAAACAGATTGCGAGAGTTTTTATAAAAGAGACACAAGCGCGTGTACTACAATTTATTACAGATCCAGCCAGGTTTAACGTCATTACAATAAAGAAATCACTTCAGTCTCCAGTTTAAAAAATGATAAATCTACTTTTATTAATGCTGGATTTTTTTCAAATAGTCATAGCTTCGATCCATAATAGCAAAGTTTCCACGCTAGGCAGGTACTTCCCGCCTCAGTGCATCGTTTAGCATTGCAATTATATGAATATTATTATAATGAGAACTAATTCAATTAAATTGTGTTGTTGCGGCTGAATCGACGTAGCATGGCAATCAGATACATTCAAACCTGTGCATGTGGATGAATATGCACAGTTGCAGCGCACCGCTCACCTCAATTCGGATGGCTCACATGTGCCATTGTTGTTGCATTGGCCATTTCATGGGCAGCTCAGTTGAGTTGCTCTTAAGCTGACAGCATTATTTGGCTCATTAGCAGAAGCAAGCAGAGAGCAACAAAAGCTGCAAATTAGCAATGCAATTTTGCATTTTATGCTACCACTAAGAACACAAAATTCAAATAAAAAACTTAAAAAAAACCTGCGGCTCAGTTTTAGACCGAGTTTAGGTCATTTTACAGGTATCGAATTTGTTATTTGGCTTGTTTGCTTTATTATCATTACTTTACATATCTACGTATGCGCATGTATGTGTTGGGTTTACTCGCTCATTGGCCTCTTGTCTGGTGCTTAACTTTTATTACACAATTTTAATAATCTGCACGTTCGCACATAATTTACACATGAATAAGGTTCGCGCGCGTTTATTTATTATTGGCAATTAAAGTTAGCGCAACGGCAACTCATGTGGCGACTTGGCCCTGCATATGCACTTAGACAGTGACCACTAAACCACTAGCCACTGGTCACTGGTCACTGGTCACCGGTTACCATTTGTTGGCCAACAAACGAGTGTAGCGCAAAACAAAGCGAGCAGTCAACCCCAATTGAGCCGTTAAGCGAATTGAACGCCGTTCATTGTTGTTGGTGGTAGTGGCTGGTTGTTATCGTAAATCCATCAGTGACTAAATTTGTGACAGGCTTTGACAAATTTTTAAGGCCCTCAAAGGAAAAATGCCGCCAGTAACTAAGGGTCCAGTGCAACGGTTGAGTATTTTTGGCGGCAGGAAAGCGGTTGACTTACTTGTGCCCATACAAACATATGTACTCGTATATGTATTGGTGCAAGCGTTTTGATCTTTTTTATAAGTATGTATGTGTGTATCTTTTCAAATGCCGATAAGGAAGTCGTAAATTCAATAGATATTTTGCGTTCAACGAGAGCCGGCAAGGGAAGGACTAAGAATACCTGCTGGGTAATATGCAGGATTGCTGAAGTATTAACACATATATGTAACTATAAAGATTTTCTTATACCGCAGGTTACTTTGAAAACCTCTTTGTGGTGTATTGCAGCACTCATTGGCACATCTTGCAATATGTAACGTATGGTAAGGCGTTGCATTTGAGAGCTCACACTACAAGTTATTCGCTAGACCTCAATCAGAATCGTACCTCACTGTTGGCTACTTCTGTATTATGGAATTCTGGAATGTGGCACATAATTTCGTTTCGGTTCAACTTTCATTAAATGTGGTGTCGCAATGACTCCAGACTCACTTCGAGAATTCAGGTTCATGTGTTTTGTTTTATTGATAGCAGTCCAAATTGAGTGTGCTTTTGCGTGACATAGGCCCCGGGTTTCACAATATTATAATGACTTCTATTAAGTCCGGTTGGAGCGTAGCGCCAGAATAAAAGTATTGGAATCATATCGAATGCAATCAAGTTTTTTTCAATAATTCCAGGTTGCCGAATGGGTTAGTGCGTGACTACCACTCGGGAGTGCGTAGGTTCGAATCTGCGTGCACGAACATTAATTAATAGAAAAAGTTTTTGATGTGAAACATCTATAGGCTCACTTGTAAACCGAATCGTTGGCGTGGCGACGCTTGCCGTGGCGACGGGTCGCCACGCTATACTAAGGTATACATATATATATTTTATGTGTAGTAGTATGAGAAGTGCTAAGCCAATTTCAAAGGAACAACTCACAAATGATGTGGGTTAAAGTGTGTTAGTATGTGTGCCATGTTAGAGAGACAAATGTAGAGTTGCTAAAGAGTGGCAAGTTGGATAATTTGCTATGTAGATAATAGGAATTCGATTACAGAGAATTCATGGGAAGCTGGAAGGCTGGCTAGAGTGGGCACCTTTGAGGCGCGCTCTCTGTGCGAAGAAATGACGAAGGTCAGTGTTTAAGTTGAAAAATATCAAAAGGTCACAGAAAGCAGAACCACAGCAGAAAGAAGTTTCATTACTCAATTATTTAAACCAAATGGAACTATTTTGCAATGCCATATTTATTGCTTTATTAATTCGAAATGAAAGTGCAAACTTATTTAATAGCAAATTCGAGATATGCCAGCTCGTAATGAGCAAAAGTTGAAATTGAATAAAAAGCTTAAGCCTATGGAGGAAGGCATATTTTAAAGACAAATTTTGATTATCATACAAAGTGACACAAAATTAATCATGCTATCGGATTATTTATATTTTTTACAAATAGTGCAGTACGTCAACCATAATTGAAATTTGTGAAGTGAATAGCTGCTGTATAAAAACAGACAAGCAATGGCGGGCGTATAGGTCAAAAGTCATCACTCAATATAATTTCTTTCTTTATTATTTTTTTAATTTTATTTAATAATTTTCAATTTCAAATCTGGATGATTAATTTTGTGCCACCTGAAAATTCAAAAATTCCATCACTCAAAACATTTTTTTATTTAATATTTTTTTAATTTTATTTAATAATTTTCAAATACAAAACTGGATAATCAATTTTGCGCCACCAGAAACGTCAAAAAATTTCATCACTCAAAGTCATTTATTTATTTATTTATTTTTTTTAATTTTATTTAATAATTTTCAAGTTCAAAACTGAATGATTAATTTTGCGCCACCTGAAAATTCAAAAAATTTCATTACTCAAAGTCATTTTTTTATTTAATTATATTTAATAATTTTCAAATACAAAACTGAATGATTAATTTTGCGCCACCTGAAAATTCAAAAAATTTCAGCACTCAAAGCACACTTCAAAAAGAATTTCAATTGCAAATCAACAACAATCCAAGAGAATCTACTACCAAATATGGAACAACAATAGATGCTGTATTTGTGAGATATCTTGATAATATTTCATCGAATACTTTTGTAACGTACTTTAGTTATCATCGACCAATCATCACAGTAATACCGGCAGAGGAAACATCGAATATAACTATTACTGAAGTCACAGATGAAAATATTTAAATTGTGGCTTGATATTAATATCGAATTTCGATATCACATGTAAATAAATGTTTATTAACTAAAGTTACTATTTTCTGTAAGAAATTCGTAATACTTCATTTTTTCATTAGGCTATATTTAATTCCTGTAATAATATTATCTTTTATGCATATTACTTCTACACACACAATGTTTCACATCTGCCAGGCGTCCCATGACGGCTCACATTTTTTTCTAAAAGCGATCCTCACTCGACAGGCAATTGCCTCCGAGAAACCATTTGCCGTTCGGGGTCGGCTTAAAACTGTAGGTGCCTCCATTCGAGAAATCGAGAAATACCATCAACACCCACACCGAAAATTGTTGGAGGAGCTCGGCAAAACGCCTAGCAGAAGTGTACGTGCCAATTATTTATTTTATTTTTATATGAATTTGATAAGTCCGTAACCAATATGCATCACCAAGAGGTTTTTGTTCTTCCATGGTTCCTAACACCTACCGGCTTTCTCCATAAAGCCACCCTGCATATTTTGCCGACATCTTTACACAAAGAGTAGCCTAGCCAGCAACATCGTATGCGTTTGATAATGAGCTCGATTTGAAGTTCGTTGGTCGATTTAAGCAACTCCTGCAAATCTTGGCCCTGTTTGGTTGTTAACGTACGTTTGCAGCCTTTGGAAAAGCACGGATGTAAGCGACCAGAATTCGCAGCTTAGTTTTGACTGATATGGGGTTGAAATCCAATGTGTTGTACAACTGGGAAAACGCTGCAAGAACTTTGTTGATACGGTGTGAGATGGTTTCAGATGTTCCACCTGCTGGTGTTATTTTACTCTTGAGGTAGCAAAATTTCGTTTTACAATTGATCTCTTTTCTGCACACAGTAACCTGGTCGGCCTCGTTTTGTGTACAATTTGAAATGGACTCCGTCTTGCTGACGTTTATTTTAAGGCCAATTTCGCTTGCCACGTTTAGTTGTTAGCTCTTTATTCAGCACATCGTCGAGAACTAAAAGAAATAACAATGGCGACATAACGACGTATCGCGTTAGAGAGTTGTTTGTTGTGTAAAAGTTTGCATTCAGAAAAGACTACTGAGCAGTTAGATCGCATCACTAAGCTCTCAAAAATTTTTATCGAAAGGTGTTTAGCCGTACCACACAATATTGTATAAAACATCCTAAAACCGTTTTATTAGCGATCGATTTCCGGCAGACAATGATAAACCAGTGCATTTCTGCCATGAAAGCGCCTCCCGTAAAATCCGTCTGTAGTTGGAGGCAGCTTTATAAACCACACGTGGGAAGGGAAGTTTAGCTTCAATTTAATTCCATGCACGCGTCTAATGATTTTTAAGTAGGTAACTGCACCTGCCGCCGTAGCCGAATGGGTTGGTGCTTGACTACCATTCGGAATTCACAGAGAAAACGTAGGTTAGAATCTCGGTGAAACACTAAAATTAAGAAAAATATTTTTCTAATAGCGGTCGCCCCTCGGCAGGCAATGGCAAACCTGCGAGTGTGTTTCTGACATGAAAAAGCTCATCATAAAAATATCTGCCGTTCGGAGTCGGTTTGAAGCTGTAGGTCCCTCCATTTGTAGAACAACATCAAGACGCATACCACAAATAGTATATATATACTTTGGGGTATGAGTGTGTTATTGAGTTTAACAGGGGAGCAAATATTTCGCTTGAGTGTGAAGGTAACTTGAACAGATTTCGTCTCATTTGATTTTATTTTCTAGACTCTGAGCCATTAAGTTATTTGATATAGTCCTTTTAGGAGTTTAAGAGAAGGCAGATCAGGGAGGGAGTCAATTGAGAGTAACGTGGGGTCATCTGCAAAGGCTCCGACGTTAGTTTCTTCAGTAACTGGTAGATCGTGAGTGTAAAGCAAGTATAAGATGGGGCCCATAATACTACGTTGGGGTACACCAGCTAAACTTTCGAAGAGCCGAGATTGTTTTTCATTTTATTTTACAAAAAATAGCCGACTTTTTTGGTAGAATTTGATAAAGATATAATAATTTGTGGCTAAAGTAGCCTTTACTTTATAGAGTAAACCATCATACCAGACACGGTCGAAGGCCTGAGATATGTCGAGAAATGCAGCTGTGCAATATTTCTTCTGTTCAAATGCTTTGTAAATATTATTTACGAATCTATGTACTTGTGCGATGCTACCATAAGCTTTTCTGGAGCCGAATTAGTGATTAGGGATTAATTTTCGGTCTTGAATTATGTGCATCATTCTTTTGAGAAATTGTGCTTTCAGATCAATAAGATTCCATTTTTTCGGCGCTTTTTCCGGGTTTAAGGATAATATTTATTAGTGTATCTTTCTATTGGGTAGAAACCAGTTAATATTGAGGCATTATATACATATATGCGTAAGGAAAGATATTCTGTTGAGTCCAACTAAGTATTGGATTAAAATAAGTCCTTAGTTCTCCTACATACATACATAGAATTTGCCGCTTTTGTGAAATATGTCTTTGTATAAACACTTTAAGGTTTTTCAACTCTTGTTATTTGTTATAATTTTCTGTAAAAATCAGTAGGCTTTGATTGCAAAGAAATATGTATATAAAGAGAATCTTTTGGACAATAAAATGCTTGAGAAAAATTGTAATTTTGAAATTGAAGCAACGAATTTCATTATTGGGCAAGGACTGGATACAGGACTCTCCCCGCAACATTTTTATTGCCGCATTGGTCAAGGATACAGGATTCTCCTCACAACATTACATTCTTCCTGCTGGGAGTTGCTTGAGCACTTCTCTAATGATGAGATCATATTGGGGGGGCTCTGGGTTTTAAGCTATTTATTGCTTCCTTCACTTCGTTTTTTTTTTTAATTTTTTTATGGCCTGGTAGATGAGCTCCAGGGTGTTTTTAATATAATATAATATAATATACTTCGTCATTACTGTGAAATTTATCAAAAATCTGTACTGTTCAATTTCTATGTCTTTTAACGTTAATACATACCTACTCTTGAACCCAAGTAGATGTAATTTTATGCTTCAATGCATTTCATAAGTTTTTAACTCTGTATTTGTTTCAATAAGTAAATATGTATTTCTAAAGCCATATCTCTTTTCAGTACCTCTCAGCTGGCGGTGCTCTTTCGACTCTACATCCAATTTCACAATCATCGGTAACCGCTAAAACTCCTGCTCACCCACCTGCCTCGATCAGTCCACCATCCAATGGGCCCGACAGCAACGTCAGCAGTGCTGGTGGTGCTGATCAGCATAGCGGTACACTAACACCCGATCCAGCATCTCAGCCGTCCAACCATGGAACACCGAGTGCGGCAGGTAGCAGCGGTAGTGCTAGTGGCAGCATCGACAGCAGTTCGCTAGGTCCCTATGCGACGTGTCCGACGGCTGGTGCAATGGCGGGTATACCACAGCCACAACAACACCCGCTTGCTTCTTCAGCGGCATGCTGTGATAATGGGCGTCCTGTTATGACAGACCCGATGACGGGTCAAACCGTTTGTTCATGTCAATACGATCCCACCCGCTTGGCGTTAAGTAGTTATGCACGTATGCAGTCAGCGGCAGCAGTGGCGGCATCAGCAGGCCCCCAAACGCCAACTGTGGGCGTCTACGGCACTCCATATCCCTCAAACGAACAGAATCCGTATCCCACTATTAGCGTGGACAGTGGTCCGTTTTATTCGAGTTTGGTAAGCTAAATAAAGAAAAATATTTACTATAATGAAAAATAACTACTTTATTATTTAATAAATAAGTCGAAAGCTTAGCCTTTCTAGAGAGGATATCTCGAAGTTGGTGGCTTTTATAAGCGGTCATTGGCTATTTGGCAGGCATTTCTTGAGACCAGAAGTTTTCTCCCATGACTATTGTAGAAGTTGTAGAGATGAGGAAAAGGATGAAACAGTTGAGCGCTTCTTTTGCAATTGTCCAGCCTTATTTAAAATCCGAACAGATTTCCTGGAAAATATTTTTTCAATTCTCTTACGGAACTATCTGGCGCGGAGACGGCACCAATCCTGCACTTCATAAGAGCCGCAAAATCGTTAGGTTAGGTTAGGTTGAAGCGGTTGTCCACTATGGGACACACTCAGGCTCAGAGAACATTGTGATTCCACACGGGGAACTTGCCCTTATCTCTCCTAAAACCAGTGTGCACTTTTCAAAAATTTTATAAGATCCTTGATTCCGACAGAGCTGAGATCTTCCAATTCATAAAAGGGTTTTCTACCAAAAATGGTGCGTCTACGTCTGAATAGAGCAGAGCAGGACAGTGACGCAAAAGATGCGGAATCGTCTCTTCCTCTTCCTAGTCTAAACAACTTCTGCAGAAGTCCAATGGTTCCACGAAGAAAAATAAAAGAGGTGCCCGTGTCGCACAGTGCTATTTCAGCAAACCTGTAAGGTCTAAGTGAGTTGGTTGTACAGACTGACTACCACCATAACCTAACCGAAAGCCTCAGTCGCTAGTATTTTTCTTCAAATATGGTAAAAATAATAATAGTATTGATTGATTTCTTCAAAGTCGCTGGGAGTCGGCTAACGGTCTGCTGTTGGCCATACCTCTGCAGTCTACCCGCTAGTATGCAACGTGCACGCTAGTACCACCTTTCGGGTTGGACTTGAAACACTTACATTCATGAATGGCTTTCCCGATGTTTTAATGTAATTTTGTGACTTTCTCGTCGCTGGCTTTAAATGGATGTGCATGCACGACGATATAGAAATGAACTTAGTTCCGCTCTTTTCAGATCTGCTATTTACATGCAGTTTCTTGTCTACATTTTCATGCATTGCATTTGTTTTTATTATAATATATTTTCGCTTTCGAATTTGTTTTCCATATTTGTTTTCGTTTTTTTTGTTGTTTCGTTTATAAGCTTGTAAGTGTTTTGTGTGCATTTGTTTAGTTGTTTTGCGGGCATTTGTGGCTAATTCTAGCGCCCACCGCCACCGCTCGACAACAACCACCAACACCAACGCCAACGCCACTGTCCGCACGCCACACAGACACATTCTGGGGCAAATGTCTGCACAGCCAACTAAATGTCACTGTCATTTTGTTTGTATTATATTATATTTTTATTTGCTTTTGTTTTTATTACGGGTACTTACATATTTGTTGTTGTTTTGCTGTGCTTTTGTTAAATATAATCGTATACTCTACAAACACAAATACATTTGTATGTGTGTCTGTATGTATGTATGTTCTTATGCTTTCAGCTTACTCGGCTTATTGTTAGTGTACTTTTCTTGTTCGACTGCGGTTTGCGGATTTGCATTTCGCATTTCCCATTTCCACTAATTTTGTTTCTTTTTCCTGTTTCGCTGTCTCTCTCGACTTAACTTTGCATTCGGAATATTAGTTGCAAGTTGAAGGTTTCTGCTTCACAGAGCTTTTATGCCATTCACGTTGTTATTACTGCTTTCATTATTACCATTATTGTTCTTGTATTTAAACGTTGAGTCGAGTTGCAACTTCTTTTCCTCTAACAAGCATTCATACGATGCAGCGAAACTATAAGCCAGTGAATTTAATTCCTATAACAGAACTGGGTATTTACTCTTCAGAATTGAACCAGTCTGAAAGGAATTCGGTTTTTACTATTCTATTAAATATTATTGTAAGATAATCTTAATACTGTATTATTGGATTTTATAGCCTTTTAAAAAATTGCAAATAGATTTACAACTTCCCTTTCGCCATTTCTAAGGCCTTCTGTAAAAAGTGTTTGTATGCAGTGAAGTCTCTCTGATGCGTGCCCTGAGTGCCAGTCAGCTTCTGTCCGTCCAAGAGAGGTGTCCACTCAAAAGAGTGTAAGTTCTTCCGATACATAAAATTTGGTATAGAAAAATATGTCCACTCAAGCGAGTTGTCCGGTTAATAGAGGTGTCCGTTAGGAGAAGTTACACTTTATTTCAGTTTCGATGTACTTTTTGCCGTTTGCTACTACTTCCTCCCATTTTTCGCGCAGTTTGTAGTTATTCCTCGGCATCTGTACTTGCAAGTAAATAACACACGGGCTGAAAAGTTCCAAGCGTAACACATAGATGTCACTAGTTTTATTGCATTCACCCCTTTTTCAGTTAAACCAACCTTAGGAAGGCAGCTGTTAAATTTCATAATATTCTATTTATAAGTTCGTGAGTTATTGTGCTAAGAGTGACGCTACGTTTGCTTCCTTCAAAATAATGGATCAAGAAGAATTTCGTGTTTTAATTTTACACTGCTTCTTGATGGGAAAAATGGTTTGAAAAGTGTTATGGGGACTCCGCTCCATCAGCAACAACAATAAACGATCGCTTGCTGACTTCAAACGTTGATGCTCAACGCAGTGGACGTCCAAATGAAGTGATAACACCAGAAAACGTAAAAAACCCACAAAATCGTTTTGAATGATCGTAAAGTAAAGTTGCTAGATTTAGGCGGCATCGTAAAGATATCAAAAGAACGTATTGGCTTTATATTGCATGAGCATTTGACTTTGCGAAATCTCTGTTCAAAGGGGGTGCCGCGTTTGCTCACCGTTGACTAAACGCAAGAACTTGTTGATGATTCAAAACAATGACAAAACTACATGAATTCAACTCCGAATTGCTTCCACATTCACCATATTCGCCAGATTTGGCTTCCACTGACCAGGTTTAGCTCGCAGAGTTAAAAAAAATGCTCGTGTGAAGAGTTTATCGGTTATCGCTGAAATTTAGGCCTATTTTTAAGGCAAAAGATAAATCGTTAAAGCGGCGCTGGAATGATTGCGTGGTTCTTGATGGACATTACTTTGATGAATAAGGCTAATTTTGAACAAAAAAAAAGTGTTTTCTTTGTTAGGCCCGGAAATTTTCAGCTCATGTGTTACACGATACTCATTCCTCCAAGCCAGTAATTTTAATATTTGTTGCTTTTTTTGAGTTTAGTACTTGCTATCCATACTTTTTCGCAGCCTCTGTTATCTGGCAACGTTATAACTATAATTCATCATAAATTTCGTCATCATGTCTAAGCAGTTTTATATTTTTTGTTATTTGTTCGTGTAATTGTTTTTGAAAAGCTGAGATTTAGCAATGCCCCGAATTTCTCGCCCTAGAAAAAATTTGAACTTGCAGCGTGTAAAATTTGTAATAAAAGGAAGAAATATTCTCTTCCTCGCGAAAGAGTTTTCTTACAAGTAAATAATACAAAAAAAAAATAATAATTATACAGAAAAAAATCGCCAATCAGACAAATATTTAGAAAAATGGGTTTTTTTGTACTTCAGTTAGTGAGAATGATTGTTTCTTCTGCTTTATATGAAAAATTAATTTATGTTGAAAATAAAAAAAAATCGCATTTTATAAACTAAATTTTGTACTCTATACTTCAAACACATGAACATAGTAGATGTAAATAATACCAGCAAGAGAATAACAAATAAAACAACAACACTGCTCTAAATAATAGTAAATATATACGAAACGCCATCCTTTTGATCGATACTTATTCAGAACTCGATGCCTTGGCCCGAAATCAGAACCAAGTAAAACTATCGATACGAAGGTAATAACGAACAATTACTACTAAAGCAAGGATTCTTTTGACACATCCATGTATAAATAAATGTTTTGACTTCTTCATAGGATTAAAAATGCTGGTCAACCAGTGTATGTACAATCAAACGAATCAAGTCTTAATCGGTAGGAGTAACATCTATAGAGTTCAACGGTTGACGTAAGACCTCCATTTCAGTGTCTCTACATATGTCTTCACCCCTTTTGCGATATCTGGCAGACGGTTATCATGCTGGATAATTATTTAGTCGTGCCTCTTTTGATATTAGCTATATTCTCTTCTAGACGAGTTGCAAAACAACATTCCGACTCGCTTAACTTAGCTAGTGCAGTAATGATATAAACCGTCATCGATTCAAAAAAATAAAACAAACAGAGGGCAAAACTAAATTACATTCTGACGAAATTGTTAAAGTTGTTTCCTGATTAATCATATAAGTGCCATAATTAAACTCACATCAAGTCGCTTCGCTTTATACGAATTCAATTCTGCTGATTTATTGCCTTGCATGTTAATCAACATTTAAGCAAGTGTTCTTTTCCAACTCGTGCACAAAAGAATACAACTGCTGAGGCGCTGTTTCCTCCTGTGTTCATTTATTTATTTATTTAAGTCTATGAGTTTCAATTCTTACAGACTATGAGATACAAGTAGATTAAGCTATTAATGTAACGCATTACATACATATATTTCAAAGCAACTATAATAGAGACTTCAAAAGATTTATAAAAACACCTCTTGAATGCAAAAAATCAGGGACAACGTAATTATAAATGAAATTTGATTCACGTACAGCGCGTATAATGGGACCATTACTGGCATACTCAGTTTTAAAGTTTCCCCAATAAAAAGCTTAGTTATTCCTAAGAGATCGCTGGGCAACTTTAAATTGAATCCTTTCCAGCAAGTAGGGACAATTGGTGACTCCAGTAATGATATTGCGAGTAAAGGACAGACGCAGCATAGACCTACGAATTTCTAAGGACTGGAAACTTATAAGAATGAGACGAAACTTATAAGAATTGATGGCATGGGATCAATGAAGTTCAGAGACTGAAGGTCAACTTTTTGCACATTTTCGACTCTATTGATAGTCTGTTGACTACATGGCCTCCAAATAAAAACTGCAGATTCTAAATGAGACCTGATCGTCTGATGTGCAGAGTGACATGATGGTTTAAGGATCGGAGAACATAGTGGCTCTTCCGTCTGACAAAGCGCAACATACAGAAAGATTTTCAAGTAATTTAATTTATATTTTTATTAACAGAAAATTCATTATCTAAGACAATGCCAAGGTCCTTAATCTCACTAACACCCTGAAGGACACAAATTGAGAAACTGTACTTGGTACGTACAATGCTAGAAATTTTCGAGTAAGACATATAATATAAAAGCTCTTGAATAAGTACAGCGAAAAATTTGATTTTTGGCACGGCAAGGAAGGCCTATGATTATTAATGAGAAGATTAATGACATATTCTTGAGGCTATATATTTCTTATTCAAGGAAAGCGGACACCGTAGTCGAAAGGGTTAGTGCGTCACTACCATTCGGAAGCGCGCAGTTTTAAATCTTCGTGCATGAAACAGCAAAATGATGGAAGAAGTTTTTTCTAACAGCAGTCGCCCTGCGATAGATAATGGCAAACCTCCGAGTGTATTTCTGCCACGAAAAAGCTCTTCATAAAAAAATATCTGCCGTTCAGAGTCGTCGGAGGAACTCGACCAAAGGGGAGAAAAATAAATCTATTAATATATTTTTTGTAAAACTTTTGCACGTAATTAGCTGTTGAGTTCCATTGTTAACATCCTGTAACTCACAACTGAATGGATCGAACAGAAAACAGCAAACCATTTTTTTTGGTGTGGAATGTCACCTTGACAAAGATCATAAATTTTAAATTGTTTGGTCGATACTTTACGAGATATCGACCATTACAGGCATCTAACGAGGAAATAGTGGATCTACCCAAACAAATGTAATATATAACTCAAGTCGTACTACTTTTTCAAAGCTTACGTGAAACTTTTAAGACTATCATAATAAAAAGAACTTTCGATTAGCAAAAGTTCCGAGGGATAAAAAAGGGGAGCAAAAGGGCGTACTCAACAGGTGGATATACATATGTATGTACAACATTCTCTTGCAAAATTCGCCACTTGTTTGGGTATAAAAGCAACGTAATGCAAACTAGGCATGGTTATAAATCCATCAGATGTGCACCAGTTCCTAACCAGTGAGTTTCATTGCAAGGTCTACATTCCACCTTTTGTATTAAGAGCATCGTGTGTTTGCAGTGTATTGCAGTTGCTCAGCTTTGACGATTATTGTTATTGCTATTGTTTAGTGCAGTGTTGTTGTTTTAATTGTTATTCTCTTGCTGGTATTATTTACACATAAAGTCTTATGTGTTTTCTTTTTTGCGCTTTTGCCTCTGAATACGCCTGCTGCATCTTTTTTATGCTTCTCAGGTTTCCACTCATCACTGAACCGCATGAAGCCGAATGAGTAGATGAGCTTCGATGCCTATCAGCTATTTCCTCCTCCCCTTTGAGTTCTACACATGTCAGTGTCAGTGCTTGGCACTTTTCTAACTATGCATATGCATCTCTATTCGCTCGCATGAATATGTGTATGTGTGTATGTATGTAGGTTTGTCATGCCGTCCGCCGGGTTAATGTGCTCATGTTATGACAACAATTATTGTAAATGTCACAAATTAGGTTTGCAATTAGTTTAGCATATATTGGCTTTGTTGTTGGTTTCATTGTTAATTACACCATTGTTTTTGTAATGTAATAAGATTCTACATATTTTGTTGCGGTTTTGTTTCAAGTTTGTCAAGAGATTATTCTTTAAACTCACACATGTGGAAATATAACTGCATGTGTATGTGTATGGTTTGTTGGTAATCAGCGTTACTGATTATGATTTAAAGGGATTTTTTTTCAGTGATCAGGCAATTTTTAGCGGTTAAGAAATAGAACTTAACAACTTTCACTAGGAAGAGGAACTGAACTTATTTTCTTCTTCTTTATATATAAAAATGAATGTTTGTCTGTTTATCCTCGATGAACTCAAAAGCTACTGGAGCGATTATTATAAAAATTGGTATCATATATATATGTATTTTTCCACGGAGAAGGTTTGTAGAATATGCTCATTGCTGCCACTCGCCACCAGCTGGCGCTGCAGAGTAGCAACTTCTGCCCCGCTCAACCGATTTTTTCGAAATAAACAAAATCAATAAAATGGTTTAGTATGAATTGAATATTTGTGTACTGATTTTTTTTTAAAGTTATTTTTCTTAAATTTGTTTTAGTTAGGATACAGCTGGTTATAATATAAAATTTTGAATTTGAAAAAAATACGCATCTCTTAACTATATATTGATAGTTGAGACTGTTGACCACCGATTATATTTCCCTTGGCCATCGCAAGATCTTGAAAATTTACATAGAAGTTTTAAGTTACAAGGCTTTAATGGTTGGTTTTCACTGGAGTTAGTATCTTTATGTGTTGGGTGCCGCACATTCAGATATCCTGGGTTGCTGCACCTTCTCACATTAGCTGGCTCTCAAACATATATTTGAAAGCTGCTCAGAACCATCCTTAGCCTGGAGATAACCCCGACGAATCACGCTTGCTATGATCTCAGAAAGCAAATATTATATGCAGCAGAGACCTCTCTCTCCCCACAAAACAAACACTCTACAAGACGCTCATCTTGCCTATGCTACTCTATGGCGCTAAAGCATGGGTCGCAGACTGATGCAGCCGCTCTTGGGGTATTGGCGGGAAAGATACTTCAGTAAATCTTCGGTCCGTTTCCCGTGTTGGCGATAACTACTACCGCCGAATGAACCACAAGCTGTATCAACTCTAAGCGCATCAAAATTCAGTGAATGGACTGGCTGGGCCACGACGTTACAGATGCTCCAGCAAAGAAAGTGCCCGGAAGGCAAGTTAAAGGACAACGACGTAAGTCTTTGGAAAACCAAGCCTCCGATGGAATTTCTGACATGAAAAGACTCCTCATAAAAACCGTTTGCCATTCGTAGTCGGCTTCAAATTGTAGGTCCCTCCATTTGTGGAACAAAAAAAAAAAAACGCACACCACAAATAGGAGGATGAGCTCGCCCACACACCTAACAGAAGGGTATGTTTCAATTATTTATTTTTATTTATTTTAGGTTGAGGTGTATTTGATGCATCGTTTGCTTGTCTACTTACACGTCCATTCAAATTCTATATCGCGCGATTGGTTTCTGTTGTCCAATAATGTCTCACTCAATGGGTGTCATATTCGTTTATACTCGTATTTTTCCTTTTGCCTTGTATGCGTACTGAACACCTTTGGTATTCTCAGATTTGCCCGAATTCATTTCGCTTTTCCTATCCCTCAGCAGTTTTGCAAGCTCTGCGTCATACTGCATTGTTCTGTCGTATTGGTGAAATTATAATGCGATTTAATATTAATGCAAAATTCAGCTTATCGAAGTGAAAATTATAATAAACACACCTCATTTCCATCAGCCGAAGCTGTAAAACTAAATGACGTAACTGTATAGCGATTTGTGCCAGGTCAAAAATGGTAACTGATATTCTTTATTCTTTCGGTGATTAATTATTATTTTTTTTTGTTTTTTTTTGTTTTTTCCATTTAATGAATTATAAACTAATGAACAATTTGGATTTAATTTTGTGCAATACAACTAAATTTAATAATGCTCTGCCCAAGGCTTGCCGAGAAGTGGGCTACTGCGTGAGTTGGTGCGGTTTTTTTCGTTTCAGCCTTTCCTTCCATTTACCGGGATCAATTAGGGCTGAGGCTTTATATGGTGGCGTAATCTTTCCATATGAGACTTAGCGTCTATGTTGATCGAAGTGGCAACTGATTCGATGCCAACGTCGTGTTCGATATCGGTGTTGCGGGCATACCAAGGTGCATTAACAGCGCATCGTAGTACCTTATATTGTTTTTTTTTTTTTTTTTGTTTGTCGTTTATTTGCAATCTATTTTTAAAATAATAAGCAAATTATCTAACTATTAACAATTTTACTTATATTATTGAGCTCCATTGAGGTCAATAATGATATATATGTATACTACGATTAATGTACACTTATATTCAGACTTATGTGTTAGATTTTAATACATTTTAATATTAGATTTATCTATTAGGTTCTGAATGGAATGTCTAATATATGATGTCTTTTAAGTCTATTAATTTCATTAGTTTCATCAAGTAATGCAATTGCTAGCGGGTTATCGTGATAACTTAATCTCTGTAAATATTTTGTGGTAATTTTTTTAATTTCATCTTTTATAAAGGGAATTTTTAGATCAGTATGTAAGGCTTTATTTGTGACGAACCAGGGTGCACTTGTGATAAGCCTTAAAGTTTTTGACTGATATCTTTGCAGAATTTCTATGTTAGAATTGCAAGCAGTTCCCCACAGTTGTACTGCGTAGGTCCATACTGGCTTTAGTATAGCCTTATATATTAATATTTTGTTATTTAGATTAAGTGTTGATTTTGGTCCTAGTAGCCAGTAAAGTTTGTTTGTTTTTATCTTTAACTGGGTTTTTTTTGCTTGAATATGGCATTTCCAGGTTAGCCGTTTGTCCAAATGTATGCCAAGGTATTTGACCGTATCATGTTTGGGAATTATATTACCATTTAGATAGAGTGAAGGGCATTCTTTCCGTCTCAATGAAAACAAAACATGCACAGATTTGTTTGTGTTAACTTTTAATTTCCATCGGTCGAGCCACGTCTGTATCTCGTTTAGTTCTATCTGAACTAGATTGGTTGCATCAATTGGGGACGGACTTGAAGCTAGTATAGCGGTGTCATCAGCGTATGTAGCCTTATATTGGAAATAGATTTTATATTGGTTGAGCTTGAGCAGCCCCATAGCTGGATCCCATAGGTCCTAATTGGTTTAAGCACCTGCTTATATTTATAAACGCATTTTATTGTATAGGGATAAGACTGATTGGTTGCCCATAAGCCAATACATATTTCTATATCTGATTTGTAACTATTCTTTTTTCTTTTTAACATGAGCATTCCATCTATGCTTGGTATCTAGTGTTGTACCTAAGTATTTGGCGTTGTTGTGATACGGAATTTGCATGCCGTATATGTATACATAGTGGAAGATATTGGATTTTCTTCTGTGTGAAGTCTAAATGAACCGATTTTGTTTCATTTAGTTTTATGCGCCATTTAATGGTCCACTCTGAGATTTTATTTAAATAAATTTGAAAGTTTTTAATTGAGTCAATATGAGTTTCTCCTACCGACAAGATGGCTGTGTCGTCAGCAAAAGTTGCTGTGGAGCAATTTGTGTCATTATGCAAATCACATGTGAAAATAATATAGAGAATGGGCCGCAGCACGCTGCCGTGTGGGGCGCCAGTTTTAATTTCCTTAAGCTCGGAATATGTGTCTTCGTATTTTATTCGGAAGAAACGATCCGTGGAGTACGATTTTAGAATATTAAAATATTGTGTTGGTAGAAGCGCATTTATTTCGTTGAGAAGCCCACCATCAATGTGATTAGTGTATTCAACTATTTGTCTCCTCAAAATCGCTGCGCACTGAAGAATAAGACATAGTAACCAAGATTTACATACACCAATCAAAGCATTAACGACTTTCTTTAATCATCAAAAAATGCTATCATGTCACTTTTTCCGAAATCGTTAATGTTTCTCATCCCACTTAGAGCATATCTAATATTGTACTTCAATCTATTAAAGAGGCAAAATATTCAGATGAAATTTTTGATAGTTTTTTTTTCATTTGATAGCCACTTTAAGTTCATTATATCAAAACCATATTCAGTGTTAGACTTCGTATGACGTAATAGTTAAAAATTTACGATCCAAATTTCAATTATACGAGTACAGCCCTGAAATTGCTCCGCAAGCGCTCTTGGTTATAATTTATTTGGATGTCATACCAAATTTTTTAATTGACAGAACAGAAAGTATGCAAAACGTGTCTCTTGAATATGTACGTAGAACGAAGATTTTCTGATTCTATTCCATCTTATACAACCTGTTTGCTATTGATCCACTTGAATCCATTGGAAAGTAGGGCATCGATTCTTGTTCTTTCGTCCGTTTTCAATGTTATGAAGAGTGACATTCAGTGCTCATTTCTTCTTCAAAACATAAATTTTCTTACACCTCCAAGAATTATTTGTAACGCTCTTTCTTCCAACCGAAATAAGCTCAATATAAATGATGCTCGTAACGCTCCTACTGAACGTGCACTTGGTGACTTAAATGGACGGACTTTTCTATATTATTGAGCTCTACCTTTTACTTTAGTTAGGCTTAACTTTGTAATATAATTATGTGAAGTATGTGCTATTGGAAGCTACAACTTTACTCCATCTTTCAGGCGGCATGCGGATTCCTCTGACGAAAAATTCGAGTTCTTTTGACTTGATCCATTCTTTGAGCCAGTTTGCGATGCTCTCGTAAGAAATGAATCGCTCTCCAATAAAGGCTGACCGCAATGTCTGGGGAATACAGCGGGGGAGGCAAGATTTCCCAATGCAGCAAAATTAGTCTGGCAGTTTGTCATATCTACCGTCTCATTGCGGCCGCTTTTCTTTGAGAGCTCAATCCAAACGCATTAGCTGCTGTCGGTAACGATCGCCAGTGATGATTTCAGATGATTTAAGGAGTTCATAATAGATGATACCCTTCTGATCTTCTGATCCCACCAGATGCACAACTTAACCTTTGAAGCATGGATATTTTTCCCCTGTGGATGGACCTGGTTCACTTGACAGGCTGCAACATTTTCGACGCTTAGGGTTATCATAATACTCGTAGATAAATTTTTTATCGCCAGTGACAATGCGATGTGGAAAATCTTTTCTTCTCTGCCGCTCAAGAAGCATCTCACACGTCACCAAATGTCTCTCGATATCTCCTCGGATGCCTCCTTCAATTGGTGTGGCACCCAGTTACCTGCTTACTTGCTTTCTGGACCATTCTCATTGCGACCATTCGACATGCGTCTTTATCCAATAATTGTTGTAGTTGAGTATCTTCGAATTTTTTCCGTGCCCTTTCGCGATCTTTTTCACTCACGTCGAAATTTCCACTTTGGAAGCGTCGAAACCACTCGTTACAAGTTGTATTTGATGGAGTGTGATCACCATAAATATTGATCAATATACGACACGTTTCAGCATGAAGCTGAAGCATGGCTTCGCACAAATGCTGTGTTTTCGGGGCGAACGTAAACATTTTTAACGTCAGATAAAAAAGGACTTTTACGCTTCAAACGAATGTCTATGACCTCACATACAAATCTCCAGCGAACACAAATCTAGTATCAGCAGCGACACCTCTTTTAGGAGGCCGGAATCTTATTCCCATACCCTACATATTGACACAAAATAATATTAAGAAGATTTACTGATACTCTACTCGAAGATATTTCTCTTAAAAATGACACATCTTCGGAGTATTCGAACTCAGACACTTCACTCGCAAAAGAACTGTTAGTTATTCACTTTCCCGACTAGAATTACAGTGAGGCATGCCGAAGAATTAGTTAGGCCCGAATTAGGCAGGCCTTACTGAGGTACGCCTCAGTATTGCCTTACCAGGCCCACGTTAGGCAAGGCAAATATTGGCATGCCAGAACAATGCCAAATTTGGTTGTGGTCACGAAAATCTGTGGCGGTGACTCACTTAGGCATAAATTGGAATCCCTAACTGATTTGTAGAAGGGCATCCGGAGTATTACCGAAGTTCGGTTTTTTGAACCTGCGCCTAATGAGACAGATGTGTGGCGATACCTTTCGAGACTTGGGCCTTTTTTGCCTGCCTTATGAGGCGCAAATTTGGAATGCGGTCTGCCTTATTTGCGCCTAATCACCGCCCTACCAAAATTTCTAGTCGGGTTAATTTGGTGTAAATAAGTTACACACGAAATTTCAGGGGTATTTCACGGCAATGCAATTTGCATGTATTTTGACCACGTTTTTTACGTGAGACGCGAACTTAGTACTATGCTATCAGGCGGTTTGGAAAGCCCGTCAATCAACTACAATCACCTCAAAAATGGTACGTTATTACTGGGTTGGGGTCCTGGACGCGAAGGACACGAAGTAAACGATATAGCGGAAGAACTAGCAAAAAAAGGGGCAAACATGCCCCTAATTGTTTTTAAACCTTTCACATCAACGAAACTCGCAGCAGGTGGGAGGTAGAGAAGTTCGTTGAACACTGGCGTAACTCTATCGGTAAGCGACAAGCGAAACAATTCCTAACGCCGGACAGAGGAATATCTAATAATAATAGTAATAGCTACAGTAGTATGCTTTAGAAAAAATTACTAGGCATCTAAGGTAGGATAAATAAAATTCGATTTTTACTGCAATATCTTTCCTATCATTTATAGCTTTAACCTGAATCACCCTTCGTTATTAAGAAATAGGCGCACTCCATATATTGAAACACAATCACGGCCTAAACTTATCAAGGCTGTATGTGTCCCACTATCATTTTTATTATTCACACAAGGTACGCCAGACACTACAGTTACATACACATACACACGCACATACCTGTTTTTATCATACGTCTTATTTATTAACTGCTAGATATCCCGTCAGCGCCATTTGTTGCCTCACAGCAGTGTTCCATGTCACTTGGCTTTGTACCTTTTTGTACAATTTGCAATTTTAAGTGAATGTCTTAGAATCAACTCACGGCAAACAAGATGGCATGCCTAATAGCTATTCATCATATTTAAAGACCTAAAAAAATATAAGCCGTAATAAATATTTATAGCAACCACAATAGGAAGGAGTGAGAAACCAATTTGAAGCGCATTGTTCTGAAATAGAATGAATTGCTTCAATCACAACTGGCAATTGCGGACTCTATATACATGTATGTATGTATGAATATATATAGGTATATGTCTTTGTATGCATGAATGTATGTATGCAATCAAACAAATGACTGTATTTAAAAAGAGCTGCGAACACACTCGAAATATAAAATTAAAAATGTACTCGCTTGCTGCGTGATTATCGTGTAAAAGTGATTGTTGCGCATTAGAATGGCACAGCCCCATGGCAAAATGTGCAGATTTGTGGAAAATTAGCTGTTAAGGTTGGTCTTTATGGCCAGAGTTGCGTAGCATATTTACCGCAGACTGTGGCTTCAAGTATGTAAATGTTGGCAAGACGTTGATAGCAATTTTTTTAATTGAATTGAAAATTTGCAATTTTCCACTATTATTCACATTTTCTATGGGCAGTGTTGGCAATGATGGTTTATTTTTTTGCGTCTTGGATGGTTTTTGTTATTAATTAAAACTGCATTGCGTGCGCACAAACTTTTTCTACATTAATGCATAGCAAGCGTGGATTGCAGAGTATGAATTTATAAATTTTGCGTTTGAAAAATTTTATATTTTTATATGTATACAAGGTGCCGCGACGGTATGATCTAAATTTGTTTTGAAATAACTTTTTTAATAAACAAAAAATGATTAGTGAGGGAAATACTAAATACAAAATGACTTTCAGTGATGAAAATCACAGATAATGAACATTTTGGTACCGCAGCTGTCTGGCTCACAACGCCGTGTCAAAAAATTAGATATTTTCCGAAAGGACGATTGATTTTGCACCACCTTGTAAAGGGTATATATTAGGCCGGGTCGATACCTCTAAAATGAATTCTGATGTCCCCCAATTTGGGTCGAACTTTTTAGTTTCTTTTCTCATGTAAAGGCCAAAAATGGTGATATTTTGAAATGATTGTATGGGGAACCCCCCAGGGGAGTTCCAGAGGGTGTGCCACTGGCATGGGTGGATCGGCCGTCCAAAGTTAGTGAGGGTCGGTCATACATATGGACTCGATTGGAGCGCTCTAAATGGGTCAAAGTGGAATTTTTCGTTCGACCCAAATTGGGGGACATCAGAATTCGTTTTAGAGATATGGTTCCTTCGGCAAAGTTTCTTATTTTGATCCCAAGAATACGATTTTCACAGAGCAATGAGCGATCTTTAAATCGGCCCGCCCTAGTATAGTATATCTATATACAATTGGCGCGTACACCGTGTTTGGGTGTTTGGCCGAGCTCCTCCTCCCATTTGTGGCGTGCGTCTTGATGTTGTTCTAGAAATGGAGGGACATACAGTTTCAAGCCGACTCCGAACGGAAGTTATTTTTTATGACGAGCTTTTTCATGGTAGAAATACACTCGGAGGCTTGCCATTGCCGGCCGAGGGGCGACCGCTATTAGAAAAATGTTTTTATTAATTTTGGGGTTTCGCCGAGACTCGAACCGACGTTCTCTCTGTGAATTGCGAATGATAGTCACGCACCAACCCATTCGGCTATGGCGGCCGCCGTAGTTTAACAGTTATTTACAGTATGACTGTATCCAGTCAGTGCAGCTTAAGAATCTTATTAGGTTGTTGACGTTTAAGCCAGACAGTTGTTCGAGACTCTCGAACAGCGGTTTGCCCAGGGTTAACTTTCTGTTTTTCCATAGGGCAAGCAATTCACAGAGGAAATTGAAGATTGTTTTCTTTTTCTCCGATTGTGTGGATCTATTCATGTCATTTATTTTGTAAAGATAATCCATTTCAAATATTGCCCGCAACTGCATCGTAATTCGGTCATCCGTAAACACTAACTCGGTCGGTATTTCGTGAATACCTTTAGTAATGTTGGCTTCCAACGCCTCACTCGAATCTAGCTTATCCACATAGCATTAAGACTTTACATACCCCCACACATAAAAGTCCAAAGATGTTATATCACACGATTTTGGTGTGCACTGGTCCGAGACGAGAGACAAATTGCTCACCGAAATGACGACGCAGTAAATCCATTTTTTCCCCAGCTGTAGGGCAAGTAGCGCCGTCTTGTTGAAACCAAGTAACCAACAAAGTAACCAACTGGCTTTAATTTCCGGTATAAAAAAGTCGTTTATCATAGCGTGATAGCGTTTGCCATGCACTGTTACAATTTGAAAAAATGTGGGTTGATGATCCCTTCAACCCATAGGCCACACCAAACGGTGGTTTCTATGGATGTAATGGCTGTTCTTGAATGGCTTCGGGTTGCCCCTTATCCCAAATACGGCAATTGTATTTATTGACGTTGTTATTGAGCCAAAAATGGGCCTCATCGCTGAACAAAATTGTGAAGAAAAAGTAAATGAAGAACACTTTTCACAGAGCGTCGATTTTCGCAATACAATCGAAAGATTTGTAAACGTGGTTGAGGCGTACGCCTCTTTCCGTGACGAAGTGCCAATGAATACTGAAGAAAGTTATGTATTTAGTTTGACAGTAGGTGTTGCGAAAGGTTACTTTGGCAACCCATTTCGCATTTTCTCACCTCTCTGTTTTTCTCATTCGCCAATCAACAGCTGTCAAAGAGAAGCAAGCTTTCTTTTCCATTCTAGACGTTGACAAAAGCGCATGGAAGCGCATAAAAACAATTGTAAGACACATATAATATTTTCACTCATTAATTGTAAACTTATTGATCGTTAAATAAAGTTTTCAGCCTTTCTAAATAGTAAAACGAAGTCGTATTTACTGTACCAGGGCTTGCTAAAAGGGAATTTAGCCGCGTCACACTGCCGTCGTCAACAGTAGGCGCTCATGATCTATCAAAGAAACCCTATTGGAAAAAGTAACTCCAATCGGATCACCCTTTATATATATACACGTTTGTATATTCATGTAGATACAAACAGGTTTTTGTTTTTAGTTTGCTAAATTTTAGTCGCATGTTGCAGGTAGATTGCGTGTCGTTTAACTTTGCAATTTTTTATTTATTTTTTACAACATTGATGCCGTTATTTACCACGCACTTTTCCACCAGATAGCATCCCAATCAGTACCAACACATTCAACCGTACAGTTGTCAGTTGAGAGTGTAATTACGCATCATTAAAATAAAAACAGACATACACACATATATCAGTAAAGCAGCATGAGTAATTACACCGACACACACATACCCACATACATACATACGTTTAATTACAATATATTTAAAGTAAAGTCACTGCCACGTCAATTGCCAACTCAGTGCATTATTTTATTATTCTCTGCAATTCAGCCACGTTTCAGGCGCCCACCAGAGCGTATGAGCAATCATATCATTCATTTCAGTCTGACTGGCAACTACGAGTACGCACGCAAAAAAAGTTATACCTAGGGTAGAAAAGCAAATCTACTTAATGGGTATATTTCAACGCATTTGTTGTCAGCCCATCGCATAAATTTGTACAGGCTTTAAGTTTTTCATATTTCATTTCAAAGTTTTTTTCATCATTTTTTCTCTTAGCATACGCCCAGTCTTTGAAGCGTGAAAACGTAGCTATGTGAAATCAATGGCGGATGGTGCATTAGCGGTTGCGTACAAGCTGCAATACGCTCTTAATTAAGCGATCTAATTGCTTTGACTACAATAAGTCGCATCGCATTGCATTGTACCAGCAAACTCATGCCTCATGCATACTTATATATTATATGTACATACATACATGCATATGCACGCCGTAAACTTTGAAATCTTAGGTGCGCTTTGTTGCGTGCGTACGGCTAGTAAACGTGCGCAGACGTGCAATCGAGTGAATGCGCATGCGCAACGCACATTCTTTGCAGTCTTGTCAGTCTTTGCTTATATTTTCCAGTTTGTGTTTATGGGTTCAATTGGCTCAATGCTTAATGAAGAATTGCATTGTTTGTAATGGGTTGACTGCTGCTATGTTGGTTGATAGACTCACTTAGACACTCATACGGTGCTGTTACTAAATATATTTATTAAGTTTCACGTTTGTGAATACATTTCAAAATAATATATGTATGCCCATGCATAAGTCTGTTATGGAATAAAGTCGGTTAGCAACTTTGTAATAAAATCGCGTGCGAACCCAACATTAGCGTAGATAATAAAATGAAAAAACAAATAATAATATAAATGATAAATATGAAAAATCGCGAGTAAAGAAACTAATTGAATGAAGTCTTTTTTCTAAAGGCACACCAAAAATCAATAAATCTTAAGCATAACGGGCTCCCGTCTAACTTGATGAACATTCACACAGTAAAAAATTGCTTAAGTACTTTCAGAGCATAAATATTCAACATTCTGCTGAGTAAGAGAAAATTAAAAGTAAATAACTTTTCCCTAATTGTGACAATGTGGCATTCAGTTTTAAAACATATCATTAGTATGATTGCTTAGCATTAGTTTCAGAAGCTCAAATGAAGTACTAAGTGCATGAGACTACGCTTTGTACAAGTTGACGCAAAACTTATCATTAATCAATGTAAAGGGTTCCAAATATGAGGTGTTTTTTTTGATATTTTTTAATATAAATGATCGGATGTTTATTTCATTATAAGGAGGAAAGTATGCAGTTAATGGTGGAAGATAACATCAGGCAAATGAACACCACGACTACGCTTACAGGACAATATCCTTTTCATGAAATTTTCCATAATCGAATTGCGAAATGGCTGCTCTATGTCCTCGATAGCCTCACGAATTCTATCTTTGAGGTCTTGAATCGACCCAGGGCTGTTGACGTCGACCTTCTCTTCCACGTGGCCCCAAAGAAAAAAGTCACAAGGTGTTAAATTACAAGATCTCGGTAGCCAATAGTGATCATCTCTTCGAGAGATAACAGGGTCCGGAAACTTTTGCCGTAAAAGATCAATGGTTTCGTTGCTTGTATGGCTCGTAGCGCCGTTTTGTGGAAAATAAACGTTGTATAGATCAATACCATCCAATTTTGGCCATTAAAAATCGTTAATCATCTCTCGATAGCGGTAGATAACATCTTTTATTGGGAACCTTTTACTTAAAAATGAATAAATAATTCGTGCGTGCACTTCTGTTAGGTGTTTGGACGAGCTGCTCCTCCAATTTGGGGCGTGCTTCTGGTTGTTGTTCCACAAATGGCCGCTATAGCCGAATGGGTTTGTGCGTGACTACGATTCGGAATTCGGAAATCGTAGGTTCGAATTTCCTTTAGTGTTTGAAGAAAAAGTTTTTCTTGTGGTCGTCCCTCGGCAGGCAACGGCAAACCTCCCAGATTATTACTGCCATGAAAAAGGTCCTCATAAAAATCCATGTACTTAGCCTTGCCATAAGTTCTGTTACAAGTTTAGTCCGTTTTAGATAAGAAATTATTGTACTTTTTTAATGAAGTTAATTTTATTTAATTATGCAAATATTAAAAAAAATCTCTAAATTTTGATTCGAAACTGTCATCATTTGCTTATACACAAGTCTTCAAATAATTAGGCCATTTAGTTATTGCGTCACGCACGGTTTCCATGGATTGTTTCCTCAAAGATTGTTTAAGATTCTCGAAATTTCTGTGAGGTCTTCCACTTGCCGAGTTCTCCTATTCTGACCACAAATTGTAGTCCAATGGATTCAGATCAGGTTTTTTAGACGACCGAACCTAAGTCTCACCATAATGGATTGAATATCGTGCATCGACCTACGCGACAGTGTAAGAACCTCTACAGTGTTTTCAAATGTTCATAACTAATGAAATTATCAACGAAATAGTTCGATGGACAAATGTGGAGATAGCTAATCGAAAATCAATTTCATTTGTCATTACCGAGAAGCCGCAAAGGAAACACACTTCACAACAGGACATATCATCTCTTATAGGAATATTAGTTTTAACTGCTGTTAAGAAGGACCAACATCTATCAGCAGATGAATTGTTTGATCGAGCCTATTCAGGTGCTCAATACTTATCCACAATGACTAAAGCCTGCGCGGGGAGCACAAAGTTCAACGTTGTGCCTCTTGTTCAAATTAAAGTCTGAATGTTCCAAAAATAAATTATTTTTCTAATTCAATACGTTAGCTTTAAGAAAGAAGAAAGAGATAAATAAATTTTTTATTTTTTTGTTATTTTTTTATTGTTTTGTTTTTGTTCTATTTTATACATAAGGCAAATGAAGTAGTACTGTGAAATCTTCTTTTTTGAATAAATGATATTAAGAAACTTAACTGTTTTTTGTCTTATTTCATTAAAATACATTAAAAAGAATTTATTAATAAAATTTAAATCACTTTTTTAAACAGAGATATCCTTTGTACTCTTTGAAATATTACCGTAGTCGATTCGACGAAGTATGATGTTAACGTATTAGAAATAAGTATGCTATTCTAGGGTTAAAGAGATATTTTATCCTGAAAAATTAAAAAATATATATAAATTTCCCAATAAGAACCAAAGATATTTCATTTTGGAAAACTCAATACCAAATTTTTCTAAATACATCGCATAAATCCCAGAATAACAATTTTTTTGTTAATTTTTCAGTTTACTTCTTATTACACTCAAGCCTACAAATAAATAATATAATTTTTTGGAAGAATTGACGATAAGCTCCAAAATAGTTGGAATGGAATCGCTCCATATTCAAGCGGCTTCAAGTAAATATTCTGAGTTGTTGCTTTCAACGTAATTGGCTAAATTGCTTGGTATTGCAGTTCGAATGCAAAAGAATACAGCCATTGTGAGTAAGAGCTCATTAACAAGCTGCCGTGTTCTCGTATTTGCTTGCGATTAGCTTAGCGCGTTATACTCTAATTCCCACTCCATGCAAAGGAGGATTAAGTCGAAGGTGGGCTTTTTAAACAAGTTGTTTCACACATTGCAGCAAACCTCGTAACAAATAGTGAGTGGTGGTTGTGGATTCAGTGGATGCCCGTGCAAATGAAATAAAGAAATTACTTTGGAATGCCAGGGCTACCTCTCGCCCGCAGAGCTCATGTCGGGCATGGCATAGAACTAAGTGAAATGCCAAAGTTTTGCGTTTGAAATTTAATTTCCACACTAGACGACTTGTGTTTTTTCGTGCGATAATTGGCGGCGAGTATTTTTTAATGAGCGCGTTTACATGCGTACTAAGGCGCAATCACACACACACACTTACACGCAATGACATGCATGTTGTTTATTTACAAATGTATTTGCTGGTGAAAAAAACATAAATTTATAGGCGCAAATTTTTGCATGTTCATAACGATACGAGTATTTGTACACACACACACACATACATATGCACGCTTTTCTCTTTAACTGCTACCTGTATTTAATTTTTCTTGCGAGTGAATGAACATCTTAATCGCTTAGTAAACACTGACAACAAAAAATAATAATTGCTACAACAACGCGAGCAACCAACAAACAATACACGAATGCGCAACTGAAGTGTCGGTGGTAACGGTAGCATTGTGGTTGTTGTTGTTGCAGAATACTCTGACTGCCCAGACGAATACTTGACTGAATTGTGTGCCAGTTTGTTGTGAGCAGGAATTACATTTGCAATCAGCAAAAAATATGAGCGGCATTTGTAACTGCAATTATGGCTAAAACAATACAAACGACACAGCAAAATGCATTGCACTTGGCGAAATGCTAAGGGAGCAATGGAGAATCTGCATAGACACAAAATTATACTCAGATATGCACGCTTTTAATTTTTTATTGCTATTTTTTGAAACTCTTCAACTAAAACGAACAACAGCCTATGTGGTTATGTGTCTTCGTTCTTTGCAAGAGGCGAAAACAATATTTAAAAATTAATTAGCACTAATTGGTAACTATTTTCTATACCAACACAGATGAATAACCAAACACAGCAGAATATGAGCCGCTATTAAGTAGAGACCATAATAAAAAATAGCAGTTCATCTACAGAAAACTTCTTATTTGAATTTGAGGCAGCTGATTTCGAGTCCGCTTACCTTTTTTAAATTGCTTCAAGTTGTCCAAACTCCCATCCAGAGCGAGTATTCAATTCCTTTTCAAGTACTGCATCAAATTTGTACAAAAGTCAGAGAACGTGTAAAAAAGTAGCCTTAGCGTTCCATTTCTCTAATAAAACTCGCCTAGAAGCCTCAGACAAAATACCTATTAGCGTCAATTGGTATCAGTTCATGTACGAGGGTTCTTTAAAAACTCCGTGCAAAGTTAAAGAGATGGCACTACTAGCACGGATCGGGGTCAGTTTTAGTTACACGCAGCTCTTGGAAGAACACACACCAAGTTTCTGCCACATCAGTCCGTTTCCTTGAGTTTGGCATTTGTTTGAATCGAGGAGCTCAAGTGGTTTCCGTTTCCAACATCCAACTCAGTCTCAAGAGTTGTTGTCGCAAAATTAATGGAAATAGAATTTCCACTCGCTTCACATACCGCCTTTTCTTGAGACTTGGCTTCCGTGGATCCCTCGGACTCCTTTTTGTCCACCAATTTGAAGAAATCAAGTGAATGCAGAAACGAGTGGCTATTTGCCAGCCTAGGACAAGAGGTATTATTCGGAAGGGACTAGAACAGGGTCGGGCGAAGTGTGTAAACCTAAAGGAGACTATATCGAAAAATAAAAGTAAAACCCCAACAATGAAGTACTTTTTATTTTCGCACGGACTTTTCAAACGATACTCGTATGTAAAGTGAAATAAATTTAATTTTTAATATGCCACATACTTTTCTTATGCAGCATAGTAAATGTATTGAGGACAAACATGAATTTAGTACCAATGTAATGTATGCATTAAAAATTGTAAGTAGGTTAGGTTAGCCTGGTTGGCAATAAGCCACGCATAGACCTTTTGGACCCTAGCGATACCAGATGGAGACCGACCTCTATGAATACCGAAACTAGACATCATGTCGGATGTCAGCGCTTTTGGCGAATCTAAGTAGGGCTGGGAGCTCCGCTTTTGAGACGTCCTCCAGACCCTCAAACAGTGGGGCCCCCAGGTATTTTAGTCGCGTTTTTAATAATGCCGGACAAACGCACAGAATGTGTTCTAAAGTTTCCTCAACATCCTCTCTGCATTTCCTGCATTTGCCCGTGTTAGCAATCCCTATCTTGTACGCATGTGCAGCCAATAGATTATGACCTGTTAGCATACCTATTATAGTTCTGCAGTCCTTTCGCGAGAGGGTAAATACGAATTGAGTCAGTTTTTTGTCGTTAGGTCTACACATAACTTTTGCTCTTTTGCATGTGGTCAGATTAGTCCACGTAGCTTCCACTCGCCTTTTCATGTAGTTGTCCATTTCATTGTGTATTGTATTTAGCGGTTTTAGTATGTCGTTCTCCTGTTCAAATGGTAGTCTAACAGCACTTTTTGCTATCTCATCTACTATTTCGTTCCCCATAATGCCTTTGTGACCAGGTACCCAGTAGATATGCAGCCTACTGTTTGCGGCTAGCCTTTCTATGGCCTTCCTGCTCCGTCGAACATTTTTGGACTTAATATAATACAATATTAGCTTAATTCTTTTATTGCTGCTTGACTGCCCACGTATATATTAATTGTTGAGTTCTTTCTTGTTCTAGTGTAGGCTAGCTCCGCGGCTTTTCCCACAACAAAAACTTCCGCTTGGAAAATACTGCTGTGGTCTGGCAGCTTGATAGGTGTCCTTATTCCTAGTTTTCAGCAGTAAATACCCGCTTTAGAGCCGTCTGTGCCATCCCTCCTCTTCAATTGTAGTGCAAAACCTTCTCTCCCAATTAAAGTATGGAGTTATGTAGTCCGTGCAACCTGAGATCCACTTTCCTATTGAGCTGTGACCGAAGGTGCTGCAGGTGAATACCTCCGCAGCCATTAGCCTCCTCGTGGATTTCGCTGCCAGGCTTTCTGCCACAAGGTCAATAGGTGGCATGCTGAGTATTATTTCCAGCGCCACCGTTGGAGTGGTTTGTAAGTAAATATGTATTAAAAAAAAGGAAATAGTTTTTTGTATGGTGAAATGAGTATGAGTAGATTTTATAGATAGATTTTTTAAAGGAACAACCCAAGTTTAAACTCTTATATCGGGTGTTTTTAGCTGCATGAGAACTATCGATATCGATATGACAGTAGAGAATGGCAAATTGTATTGATATTTCTGTTCAATAATATTTGGCAAGTCATCATGAATCGTTCAACGCGTGAAAAATGCTTCCAAATTGTGGAGATTTGCGTGGAAAAAAAATAAATCTGTTCGCGAAGTTCATAAGGCGAAGTATTGAAGAAGATGTCCAAATGCAGCTTCGTCGTCGTTCTCAGCTTTTTCGCTTAAGTCCTTCGATTACGCGGAATATTTTTTCGTAACGATCTTGGCTTACGTGCCTATAAGATACAGCTCGTAGACAAATTCAAGTCAAATGACTATCGCTTGCGTCGCGTGTTTGCTGATTTGGTTCATTTATGTAGATTTCTTATGCAGATTTATTGGAAAAAGTAGTCAGAAATTGAATTGATCGAATGGGCCATGTAACTCGTAGCAGCGGCAGACACATCTAAAAATAAACGCCATGAAATTATCTACCAAATTAGAAGAAAAAAAAATCTTTCTACAATATTTCTGTTTTGTACTATCAGTTGAAGTTCTCAAGGTCCTAAAAACGCCCTTTACCTACTTTACTATGCCATGACCTTAGAGATGAGAAAGGGAAGGCCAGCATGGTAATATCCAACTGAAGACTCGAGAGTGATTAGCATTAATTAACCGGGCATCTTTCTTATTACAAGAGACCTTTTCCTCTCTCTTGGAATCTTTGGTATGACATTTTCTTGTAAAATGGGTAGAATTTTTTCTTTTGCTTTTGCAATTTTTGGTAATGAGCTAGGCAAGCCTAGTTCGGACTCGCTGCTTCTTCAACTACATTAAACAAAGTCCAGAAAATGTAATACAATAGAGGTTCTCTTGAGTCAATAGCAGTCGGCACCCTTTGCTGTAGAGTCGATATCAAGTGATCGAATAGATTCCATATAGTAGAAGCATTCGCTTCGTCATGGATACCTTCATGTATCTAATGAGTTGTTTATGTTGCAGTCCATATGTGGATCCTTCTGGCTATTAGTGTGAAGGCTGACTGTTCCAACATTGTCACACCAAAAGTTATTTTCTTGCCCCAACAGGTGTTTAGTCAACCTTTATAGTTCACGTCATTGCGGTCGACGGTGAGCGACATGACAAATAATTTTTTTTTTGGTCGAAAATTGAAGACCTCTATTTGCACGATTTTTTGGTTTTAGCAGGATTGTGTCCAATCGGTCTTGTACGCGTTCAGCTCGGTTAATGTGTTACCAGTCGCCTCGGCGATGTGGGTGCTTTCCATGCATGTCTCGTAGATTGCCTTAGCTTAAGCATAAATATTGGTAAATGTTATTAAACAGATCGCAATAAATAAAGGGATAATAATAAGAAAAAGAAATCGTCATCATAGTCTTAGAACACTCTGTTAAGACAGTTTTCTAAGACTATGATGACGATTTCTTTTTTTTATTATTATCCCTTTATTATGCACTAATGCGAAGCCAGCCGAGGCAGCCAGATGCATGAAGTAAATAATGGGAGATTTGCTCTTTCGATTAGATTAATAATATTTTATTAATTTTATTTACTTAAAAAAAATCATTATACCTATGGACTACCCTATATATACTTGAAGTACATACATAGCAAGGTAAGTCCGTTTAAGGCCTGATTAAGCATAAACTTAGCAATTTTTTCGCTTATAAAAACAAATAAATTTTTGATGCCTCTCTTTTCCATACATTTACCACCTAACCTCAACAGATAGTTTACTAATTATATTATACTTTTTATTTTTTTCAATTGTGCAGAAAAAAGTTATACAAATGTTTTACGCCCGAGATCGATTAAGGTTAGGAACACTTTCGAATAATACAGCCGGCGCCATGCGACACATTTAAAAGTTCTTCAGCTATTCTCATCAGCTACTATGCATTTCGCCAACCCGTCTATGTACATATATACATACATGCATTCGCACATACATGCATACATACCTATGTACTCGTATAAGCACTTCTGCGTTGGTCATTGCAATTGTTCTTGTGCTGCAACATCCTCCGTTTCCACAATTCCTACATTACCTATCGACACGTAATAAAGGCAACATATTTTTTCATATGCAGCTACTCCGTAGTTTTGCTGCTGCTGCTATGTTGGCTATACATACATACGTCCACCGCCGTTTGGCTGCAGTTGGCACAACAATTAGTGTAACACTGAAGTGCAGCAGCTCATAAAAAGTAGTTAATTGCATTTTTATGCAAATCGTAAACATTAAAATAATTATAGTTGTTGACTCGTGTTTCGAGCTGATTTAAAAAAACGAAAACCAAAAACGAAAAAGCAAACAAATAAACAGCACATACCGCCACTAATGGTAAAATGTGGAAAAACTGAGAAAAAGCAAAAATTGCCTACCGAAAGCCTACAAAAAATGTGAAATGCATTCGTTGAGTAGGAAACGAACAGCAGCATGATTGTGTGCAACGGCTGCAATTTCGCAAAAGCTTAGAAAAAAAAAGTAGTAATAAAATTAGCTTAATGTTGCTGCAGCCACTCCCCATGCCCAGTCTCCGTGTCTGCTTGCGAGTGTTGAGCACCAAATGTGCGTTCAATTTGTAGTCGCTTGATAACAGACAGACGCACACATATACAGCAAACACAAACGCTGCGCTGCCGTCAAACATGTTGTCACAAGCGTGGCGAATAGTTGAGCGTTTATGTGGATCCGGATATAATTTACTTTGCAGCAGATTTAATGTCTTGTAAAAATGCGCGATTAGCAGCCACTTGCACACACATGCATCTGGGTACGTGCATGCATACTTATGTTTGTATGTGTAAGTGATGAAAAAAAAATGTTTTGCCGTCAACTGCAAAGCAATGAAGTTGTTGTACGTACAGTACTTTTTGCTTTTTAGTAGCCGTTTGACGGCTGCCGTTTACTAATTGCCACCTGTACGCCTAATTTAGAGAGATGTAAGGAAAAAAAAAATATAAAATGTTTAAATATTTGTATGTATTGGATTACCGGGATGCATGAATATGTATATGTCTATCTGTGGTAGTGCTGTAAGAAAATTGAATACTGATTTATTATACAATAAGTTATCAATTAAATTTATAATAATATAATATCATAAAATATGTAAATTCACTTATACATTGACAAGTTGTTGCATTCCAATGCCAGTAATTTATTCTGATTACTGAAATACTGGGCATTACTGCAATCACCAATACATTATTTAAAATTTAAATGCCATATAAAATATGCAGCTAATTCTGGTTAGTATTGCCAGCATCTGAATTGAAGTACAGTCTGTTCAGAAAAAAGGAACCCGATTATTGATATAGTATTTAAGGGGGGAGCCTGGCTTATGAGGTCTAAAAATTGCGTCTCTTTGCGATTTTTTGTTTTTTAAGGAAACAATTAATTTAGCCCTGCAAAGTGTTTTCTATCTTTTAATGAACATTTAAAAAGTATAAAAAATTTGTGTACTGGTTAAAATAAGTTGAAAAAAATGTTTAACATAGAAATTAGTAGAGCGCTGCAACGCTGGAGTTTCCAACTGGCGTACAAGATTCAGCTCGTAATTATTATCTAAAGCAAAAAATTCAAATGGATTTCTAATTATCATGATTTTTTATTCTAGATGAAGTAAGAAAACTGAGAGAAATTCCAAAATTTCAACTTTTTGGAGGTTTTAAAGAAAAAATGCCATTCTATAAAAAAAAATTCACTTCAACTTGGTATAAAAATCTTGAAAAATTTTTTTTTTATCTATTTTACTAGTTCGAATAGAAGACAATTTAATACTGAAGGGAACAAGCTATGATTCATTTGAAAAGGTTCATTAGTTTTTTTTCATTCATGTACGCCAATTCAAAGAAATCATAAAAATGAAAAGTCGAGAAAAGAAGATAAAGTTTGTACTATAGCTGTCCGGTCACAGCGTAACTACCTAACGCTCGCCTACCTTTGGCTTTATATCTACGGAAATATTGAGAATTAGGCTCTGTAACTTTGTGTGAATATTCTGAAATATATTAGGAATCGCTTAAAACGAAAAAAAAAAAATTGATTTTTTTGACCTTATAAACCAGGCTCCCCCCCTTAAAGATATATATTTAAAATTTTTTTACATGAATATAGAAAACCTCGTAGTTGCAATTACTCAATAGGCCGTGCTGTCTTCATCGTTGTCGAGTATAGCCTGGCATCTGCTCGGCATGCTTTGAACCAGCTTTACTGCGTAGCTCGTCGACAAAGAGGACCAGATTTTGCGAACCGTTGCAATCGAGATTTTGCTGCTTATAAATAGTAGCGGACGCTGAAAGCCGAGCATATAACACATTGGCGGAAACGTCACGGGCCTGACAAAGAAAATACGTTTTTTTTTCTTCAAAATTATGATATGATAGATGAAAAATGTTTTTCGAAAACTTAATACAATAATACAAAACTTAAAGCAATATTTGATGGTACATACAAGCATTGAAATCTAACATACAAAGGTAGCTAAATTACTGTAGTACAAAGTCGTCTGTTTCCGTGTCACTTCGCCATTAATTTACTCACTTTATGTGCTAAGTGAGATACACTTCTTTTTGCTTTTGAGGCTTTTAGAATTCCATTTGAATATTCTAACAACTTCTCGGCCTAATGAAACGTCGTCAGCTGTTGTACATTTTCTGTTATGCAAATTTCTTAAAAGTAAATTTGTTCAAATGCACAAAGTACAGATGTGTGTATGTGCTGGAGGTTTATTCCTGCTAAACTCTTTACTATTTGATTGTCTTCTGCAGTTGCTGCTTGAAATGAACTTGAGTTCAGTTCAGCTTAGTCCTGGTCGGTATAGGCAGTTTGGTTGACAAAACATCCCAAGCAATTAAATGCAAAATTATTCACTTCGACAGCTGTTTCCTAACTAAAAGCTAACAAATTTGAATATCCTGGCGGAGAATTTACCTACATACACACTATCATACTTATCTACCAACTGGTTGATCTCCAATTTATTTACTTTTTGCACATTTAATAAAGTAAATAAATAAGAGATATTTGTAATATTTAAAAATTTATTGTTCTTTAAAACGCTTCAGTATAATTTATTTCTATTTCATCTTTTCAGAGTACGCCTTATGCTTTAAAAGACGGCAGCTGTAGTGGTAGTGAGGTAACAACATGGACTTCGACGGGCTTGCCTCCCTCAACCGGTTACTACACCTACGATCCAACATTCGGTGCGTATGGGTAAGTGAAGGGCCTCAGAATTTGGAAAGATTTATTATTAACGCATTAGCCACTTCAGTAGATTTGAAGGTTGAGATTCATCTTGCAGTTGTTATGCCCAAATTAGTGATGACGCGACAGATTTGTAATTTTAGACAGGTGAATATTGAACATACTCGCATATGTGGCAACGCTTCCACTACGTAATTTTTCTAACTACAGACCTGCAGGGTTGGTTGATTTTTTTGTAATTAACTAGAGCAACATTCGCTCTTTTTTCTTTTCTGTATGTCAAGCCTCGTTTTTACTTATACAATAAAAATTAGTAATAAAAACTTTTTCGTTAACATTATTTAATCAAGACCGGTACCGGCCTTGAGAGGATGTTTTTTCTAGTATACAACGGGTTTGACTACCATGATTTGTCGTATTAAGCATGGAGTGTAGAGTGGGAACACCGAAATACGATACCTGAACCCCAAATGTTACCCAAACCACGTCACGTTTTGGGTTTATTATTTCATAATCCAGGTTGCGAATACAACTACAGACAAAAAGTTGCGGGAAAATATTCAGAAAATTCAAAATACTACTTTATAACTCAAAAGTGATACAGGTATACAAAATTATCGTCTTCGAAGTACTCCCCATCAAGTGTGATGCGTTTTGCCAGCGTTTGATTAAACTTGCGAAACATTTCAGGAACTCTATTTTCGGTAATAGCCACCAGAGTCGCCTTCGATTTTCTCCATTACTTTCTTTCGGATGTTCCAACGCGTTCTTTGACTCGATCAAACAGAAAAAAATTACTTGTAGCCATATCGGGTGTATTCAATGGCCGTTGGGTGGTATTCGTTTTGTTCTTGGTCAAAAATTTACAGATATTGATGACACTGTGCGACGGTGCGTTGTCATGGTGCAAAATCTGCGAGTTCTTCTCCCACAAATACTTTTTTTTTAGCGAATAGCTTCACGTAAACACTTCTTAGCACCCAAGTACTCGTAATAGCCCCGATTATCTGTCTGATCTTCAGGTAAAAATTCGTGTTGTGCAATACCGTTGTAATCCATAAAAACCATGATCATCGCTGTCTTTTTTTATTGAAGATGACGTGGTGTTTTTAGTCTTGGTTTATTCGTTCATTCGAAGTTCTCCACTCACTCGCTTGGTGGCCAGATTGTGTGTCGTACGCATAAGCCCAAGTCTCGTCTCTAGTAACGATGCGTTTGATGAATGTTAGGACGGATTCAGCCTTGAAAACCTTGTGTTTGGCAATATAAGCGCGGTCCCTATTTTGCATGAAATTCACCTCCTTTGGGACTAACTTTGCAGCAATACGGCTCAATTCCTTATCATTAACAATAATGTCCTGAGCGGATCCATAAACAATGTTCAAGTTCTTTTCCAGCTTTCTGATGGCTAATTTGCAGTTACCGATCCACTTTTCTTCCACTTTATCGATGTCGACGGCCTGGAAATACATTCTTCATCTTCGATGGACTCACGATCTCTGCTGAAGCGCGCATGCCACACGTAAGCAGCTGTTTTTAGAGTATCATTTCCGAAACAGTCTCCCAATATATCTAAGGCTTTTGCAACATTGAATTCATTTTAGCGCAAAATTTAATACAAACTCGTTGTTGCAAATTCGAGTCCGTTTTTAAAACTGTAAAAAATCGAAAACATGTATAGAGGTATATTAGATTGATTCAAGACGGCGTTACAATTTTAGTAGGAATATTAATCACAAATGTGGCAACTTCAGAAAAAACAGAACTGAAATAAGTTGACTTAGAGCGTCACCTGGCGGCAGTTGTGGGAACTTTTTGGCCGAAAAAATAAGAACATGTTATTAATACCTAGGTTTTGTACTTGAAGGTAAATACACGACGAGTTTTTTAACGCTTTGCACTTGTACGATAGTCAACGCCACACTAAAATGAAATAAACATTTATTTTCGATTTTCCAGTGAGCTTTGCCGAAAGAAAAGTTTTATCGCACCTTCAAATCACCTTTGAGATATATTCTCAATTTCTGAATCCTGTAAATTTCTGTAAAAAAATGTTTGGGTAGAGAAGAGTCGCTTCACATTACTACGCTAAAGTAGCTGAACGACCTGCACTAATATTCGCCTAAATGTTACTACTCCGGCGTCAGATTTACGGGGTTTATATTAGACAATTACAACATTAAAACAAACTGTATCCTACCGAAAAGCTTCGGTTTTAGAAGGATTAGATATGATTAAAAAGTTCCCGGAACTATTGGGAACTGTTTTTTTTACGTTAGATGCCCACATCTGTGATTAAGATTCCTACTAAAATTATAGCTCCGTCTTGAATAAATCTACCTCTGCGCATCTTTTAGATTTTTACAGTTTTGAAAATGGACTTGAACTTACAACAAGGTGTTTGTATTAAATTTTGCATTAATCATTTTTTAGTGGCATCAATGCTTCAGAAGAAACATCAATAAAGCAAAAAAAGAAAATTGATCAATAACCTCAAATTAACCATTAGAGAGCTGGCAGAGGAATTGTACATTGCTTATGGATCCATTCGGCACATTTTAGTTAATGATTTGGGTTGGCGTCGTGTTTCTGTAAAGTTGGTCCCAAAGAACCTGAATTTCATAAAAAAATGGGCCGCGTTGATATCGATAAAGACAAAATTTCTTGGGCTGACCCTGGAGCCAATAGTTGATGGAGAGTAGAGGAGTACTTTGAAGGCGATAAAATCACTTTTGAGGAGTAAACTTTTATTTGAACTATCCGAATATATTCCGGAAACTTTTCGATCTAGTGGTAAGCTTTTAGTGCTTAAATTTTTTTTTTACGTGATCATGGTCATATTTTATTGAGATCAGTGATGAATAACGAATTTGAGTTTTTGTTGTGCTCGGCCGGTATTTGTTCCAGTCACATATTTCTTTTTTATATTCGAATATATTAACTTGCAGTTTTCCCTTGAAGACTATCTATAAACGTAGTGGGTATTTGACAGTCTCTGCTACTTTTAATTTAATGAAAGAAGAGGAATGTTCGGTATGTTTGTATAGAATTCAATATCTGATATACAGTCAGCACCAAGGGAAAGTCCACACCACATATTGATATGTGATCACTATTTATTTTTTTTTTTCTCGGAACTTCAATTATTTTGTATAAAAACATAGTTTATATTGGAACAAAAACTATGTAATACTATGTTTCTAAATTTTAAACCTTTTAATAAGAATTTCTGAAAATTTTCGAGTATACAGTATTGTACTACACTGAATTTTGATATATTGTATTGTAATAAAGAGAATGCTTGAAGAGGTTCCAAAATCTCGTTGATTTTTGGCAATTATTTCTGCTGAGGCTGTTAGCTCTTTGCTTCCATATAGAAAAATAAATGGAGAAATGTGCACAAGACCGCGAACAAAAAAAGTCTCAAAACTCAGTGTGATTTTTAACCTACTTGAAACTTGCAGTTTACTGTACCAAAATTCAATTAGCTATAAAATTGCAAAGACATTTTTTCAGAAATTCCTAGTAAAAAGTATGAAAATCTGAGTGAAAATTTTACGAATTCTTACAAATTTTGTACAATATTTGAAACTTTTCTTTACATAGTTTCTATTGTAGTATGGAATGTGTTTTTTTAAGAATATATAATATATATATATATTATATATAATTGGCACGTACACCCTTTTTGGGAGTTTGGCCGAGCTCTTCCTCCTATTTGTGGTGTGCGTCTTGATGTTGTTCCACAAATGGAGGGACCTACAGTTTCAAGCCGACTCCGAACGGCAGATATTTTTATGACGAGCTTTTTCATGGCAGAAATACGCTCGGAGGTTTGCCATTGCCTACCGAGGGGCGACCGATATTAGAAAAATCTTTTTCTTAATTTTGGTGTTTTCACCGAGATTCGAACCAACGTTCTCTCTGTGAATTCCGAATGGTAGTCACGCACCAACCCATTCGGCTACGGCGGTCGCCCTTTTTTAAGAATACTTCACATTAAAAAGTAGGTTTAGGTTTGGCAGCCGCATTGCACATAGAGACAGCGATGCCACTTAGACCACGAGATGGGTCCGTTGTGAGCCGCGGGGGCTGGGCTACATTTCCCTCTCCATATTAAACCATTCTGAGCTTTTGACAAAGCGTAAAAGGTTGTTGATACCTAAAATTTATATATAATATTATCTATATTCGTTAAGAATTAGGATTTTAAATATCGGTTCCTGCTTCTGGCTAGAGCTGGGCATGTGCAAAAAAGGTGTTGAAATGTTTCCCACTCCTCCTCATTTCTGCAGCTACGCCAGAAATCATGCGTGTAAACGCCTAATCTCCTTGCTTGATTTCCTATGAGACAATGTCCTATGAGGGCCCCTACTAAGGTTCTCATTTGAAGTCTACTCAATTTTATAATACTCTTGGACAGACGTAGACTTAGCCTTGGCCATGTTTGCCTAACAATTTCACAGGTGTTAACGCTAATCCATCTTTGATTTGCAGAACTGATTAGTGCGTCGTTAATGAGAAGCTTACAAGTGGCGAGAGGTATCTCCATAAAATTACTTATGTTTGGCATATAGCTACCTTCTCTTGCATGTTGGTCTGCCCTACAGTTCTCTGGTATATCTCTGTGGCCTGGAACCCAGCATAAGATTATACGACATGGCTTGGCCATCTCATTTAGAGATTGTCGCCAACGTAAGACACTCCCCAATGTTGTTTGGAATGCATCCAGGGCTCGTATGGCAGCTTGGCTGTCTGACAGAATGCAGATATGTATCTGTTGATGATACTTTGTTTATCTTTAACCATTTTAAAGCTTCATGAATAGCGTTTATTTCCGCTTGAAAAACACTGCAGTGATCCGGTAGTTTAAAGGATTCACTAATAGAAAGCTCTTAAAAAATTTAAATTGTCAAAACTTGTCAATAAATAGAGTGCACTATCTTTTGACGTTGACTGCATCCCGGTGTCTTTATGTTAATAATTATTAAAAACAAATTCTTAGTTTTACTATACCTACAAGTTGAACTAGGTCTCCATAAAAGTATAATATCACTGTCGCACAGTGTAATAATATAGGAATATGCCTCCCATAAATAATGTATACAACATATTTTAAGATTACTGCCAATACCTGAAAATTATTTTCACTTTCTTCAACAAACAAATCCCTGACAAATTCCACAAAACGCCGTGACTACCTAAAATCTGTACATGGTAGTGATTTGTAAAATACTCAGCACCTTTTGATTGTAATAGAAAATCATTCTTTACAATCCATTCAATATCCTCCCATGGAATTTTCACTAATCCCACTTACCATTTCTGACGCACAACAGAATGTTAAATTAATTTCTAATCCCCACGAACTTTGAACCGGCCACGAACATCCCTCCAACATACATCTTCATTCATACTCGCCACTCTATGAGCGTTCGATACATGCCAGTCGCTCATAAATGCCAACAAGTACAAGCGTTATAATGTTTTTTGGCACTTCGCCTGTCTACATATCAATGCAAGCACACTTTTGTGTAAGTGTGTATGTGTGCGCAACAACTTCTTAAATTGTTGGCAAAATTCCGAAGTTGTGAGCTCGTTGCAATAAAAAGCGAAAACTGAAACGTGAGATAATTCCATCTGGGCCGAGCGAGTCAACTCATTCCCTGAAACTACGAATACTACGAATTATTCGTCAGCCGCTGCACACAGCTTCCGCTTACTTTAAGAACGCCTGCTGTGCTGCTCTCGAAGTGATGCGCTACAAGGGCGGTGCTGCCAAATAGTTTTTCTCAAATTCTTCTAAAGTGAACAATATATATAAATAAATACATATGTATTTGTATAGCACATTGAGTGGAACGCCGCGGCGTATGATTAACTAACCAATACACACACACACAAACTCCCGCCTGTTGACTGGCTGCTCGAATGACTTTGTCGTTTTTGTCGTTTATGTGTTGCGTTGAAATTTTGGCAGGAGGCCACACTTAAAAATGCGTGCAGCAAGCAGCTGCCTCTTTCGCTGCCTGCAAACGCCGCCGTTCAGTACTTTTGACCGAAAAGTCAGAACAGACGACACCAAAACGAAATAAAGAAGCAGCAATTGAAACTTTGCCAGACACAGCCACCGAATGGATAGCAGCCAACAAAAGCCAAGAAAGCAAAAGTGGCCAGCTTGCGAAGTTGGCTTTGCAGCAGTAGACACTAAAACGAATTTTGACTTTCAAAGACTGTGGGCCGGTGAATGTTGAGATGAGACAATGGAAAAATTTTGAACGCACGCACAGCCGGCAGAGCCCGGCAAAACTTAAAAGTTTAAAGTTCCTTTTTTTTTGTGTTTTTCATTGAAGTTGCTGTGGGGTATTGTAAATCGAGTTTTTGTTTTTTGTTGGATACAGAGAAAAGTTTTCTCTGAAAGTTAGCTGGGCAAATGGTGACTTTCTTGCTGCTTTAGGACAAATTTAACAATCACTGAAAGCACGCAAACGTGTTAACGTTTATGATACAATTTATATAATTTAATTTAAAGTTGTATGAGAAAATAGTTAAAATTTGTAAGGTCCAACGATATCTTATTTCTTCTGCCAAAGACAAAAATATTTATTTAGTTTCAATTAAAACTCGTTTGAAAACATCAAAAGAATTGACAAGGTTCAAAGACTAGCAACTGTTCTTATAACTGGTGTTATGTCAACCGTCGATCACCATCGAAAGTATTATATGCGACATTAAACTTCCTGCCGGTACATCTGCAGGCAAAATATATCGCGCGGCAATAAGGCTGAACACAAGTAAGTGTTCAAATACGGATTACGGTCACGGTAAAATACTGGCTGGCACTTAGGAGCTTCCCGGACTGGTGGCCTATGCACTCTCGCCTACACTTGCCACTACATCGTTCACGACCCTCCTACCCTCAAGGGAAGAGTGGGAACAGGACGATATAAAACAGGGTGAGTGCATCTATGCATAGAAAGATGGCTTAAGGCTCGAAGGCAGGGTGAGCGGAGGTGTATACTCCGAGCATCTGGGGATCACCTTCAGTTTTCGCCTCCGCAACTACTCTAGTGTCTTTCAGGCGGAACTGATGGCAATAATGCAAGGCGCAACTTTGGTATAGTGTGGTGCGATATCTGGAAATGATATCTACATTTTTCTTGACAGCCAGGCGTTGATAAATGCTCTCATAAAACAGTCGACAACCTCCAAGATAGCCATCTCTAACCAGATGGCTGAGCCATTTCGTTTACGGGTAACAGAGGTTCGTGCCCATTGTGACATTGAGGTTAACTGTGGAGACGATGAACTAGCGAGGCTTGTCCCCAAGTTGTCTGGTGAGTACACAAACAATGGCGTACGCATACCCTTATAGAGTATCGAATGAAAGATGACCTAATTTAACCATCTGCAGAATATCCTGACAATTGTCGCCGCCTCACAGTCCTAAATGCACAGAATCTCTGCCAGCCAACATAACCAAAATGAGTTGCAACAATTCGTATTTGGGTTCATGCATAATATGCCCAAAATATGCGGTTCTTTGGCGCTTTATTGTTGTTAAGATCACTCTTCTCTTATTACGTTTACGTAAAACTTCTGCGTTATAATCTTTTGTGTTCAAGATAGTTTTAACATAGTTCGATATCACCACATTTCAAAAGCCTCCAACTTATTCACAAATGTAACTTTCAGAGTCCAAGACTCCATACTGCAAAACAGACTAAACATAGCATTTACGATACTGCAGCGGCAATTTTAAATTTAAGTTCCTGTCACAGAAAATCTTTCCTTCCTGTAATTGTAAAAGGCTGTTCTAGCTACTTCTATTCGACAGCGAATTTCTTTATCGCTTTGCCAGCTGTCGTTAAGCCAGCATTCCAAGCATTTGAAAAATGGCTCCTTTGAATTGAGTTACCGTATATGCGTACTTTTCTATTTAGTTGTGGATTGTTTTTCATGACAACCAAGTATTTTGTCTTCTGAGTATAGATGCGTAACCCAAACTGGAGACTTATTTCACTGGCAGCTTGTACTAGAGCTTGAAGATCAGCTATGCTGTCAGCCAGTGCAGTGGTATCATCAGCAAATCTTATATTGTTTATGAAATCTGCATTTACCTTGATGTCCATATTGTTTGATCTAAGTTCTGCGGAAGTCAGGGATCTTTTAAAATGTTTGAAAAGTACACGCTGCCTTTCGGAGAGGCAAGGACATGTTCCCCACGCGGCATCACAGTGGACCATAAGCTTGGGGTTATCCCACAGTGGAGAATTGCTTTAACCTAACCTAACCAACTAAGAAGTCAGATAAATTTGAAAGGGATTTAATCTTCTAATATCTCTCCACTCTTAACACATTTGGCTTTTATGGAAAAAATAGCTGTATGCATAGTTTTTAGCTTAAATGGCTATAAAAATTCATGAAATATGCGTGAAATTTCTTATGTACCTCATAGCAAATTAGTACAAATTAGTATATGCCATTTTTTCGCACCTATTTAAAGTATAAGAGTCATTTAAATTGGTGCGAAAATTGACAGTTCGTTTGCGAGTGAAGTGCCTGAGAGTTCGAATACTCCGAAGACATGGTATTTTTAAGAGAAACGTCTTCAGATAGAGTGTAAGTAAATCTCTATTTTTTTGTTTAAAAACACTTTTCATACTAAAATTTGCCAATTTCTTCTGCGACGATGCTTGTAAATTTCACGTTTCTTCTCATTTGGAAATCAATGTTGCTAGCAACATTTCACGGTTGTGAAGATAGCATTAGCCCTTAGGAAGAGTTGTGTGCAGGTTACAAGTACAGAAATAGGTTTCTATATCATGTGTTCATTTACTGATCGCTGACTTCCCAAAGAGTGTTTATTTGAGTTTGAGGACTCGAGTGCCTGTTGCTGTCAGAGCCTAGCAGGTCTACAACCTGGTGGGGTGATTAAAGCGAATAGTAGTCATCAAGATTGTCACCATCGTATGGATGTGTGTTGGGGAGTGTAGATGTGGAGTTGCTCGATTGTGGATTGGGTATGGTAATTAATAGAAAGAAGGTCAAATCTCTCATTATGTGGGGAAATGCTTGCTTTTATCTCAAGCTACCATTGTCTGTTGTATCTATATATAAAACTTTTTTTTGTTGCATTAACAAAATACAAAATCACGTATATAGGTTTTATGAATGAAAATTTAGGGAATTATGCCCACCTGATTCAGACATTTGGTTCCTTCTGCTTCAATAGCAGTTACAGGAAAGAAATAATAATAAAAATTTCACACATAGTTTAACGCTTTTCCAATCAGTCGTAGTTCAGATGGCAACTGAGGAAAATAAGCAGTGAATGGATTTTTTCATGTACATATAACCATACAATCTCAGTTTTTGCCGAGCTCTGTTGTAAGTAAACCACCGTCACATGCCCTGTTACGCCAGCAAATCAGTTGATTTCTTCGAAATCGCTGACGGCCGGTTGGCGGGCCGGATGTTGGCCACATCTTCTGAAACTCTCTCTACCCTGTATTTTGGCATTGAAAAAGCTTTTCATTAAAAATTATCAGCCTTTCGGAGCCAGCGTAAAACTATTATAGGTCCATCCATTTGTCAGACAAAATCAAGACGCATGCCGCAAATTGAAGGAAAGGCTCTCTCAAACAGCGATTACAGCTAATAAATACTTCACTGAAAAGCTCTTATCAAAAATCCAGAATATCATGAGGTCTTCTTGCAAGTGAAGCAAACAAATAAGCAACAATCCTAATAGTTGCCGCAAACAATATTGGATGGCGCTTAATCCCATCAAGGGTACGCATTACTTGCAAATCGGTAACTGAAGCGCTTTAAATTCACTTGCAACTTTATAAATGCACATCAAAGTACATCAAAAGAAATTTGACTATGCCCGATAGACTGTGGAACAGTGCGTGAGTGTATAAAAAAATCATACATATGTACATACATACATACACACGCAACGAGGCGAGTAGACAAAGCATAAAGTTTAATTTAAATTTTTTTTCGCAATCGAAGAATTGCGGTAATTAAAAAAGTAGAAAGAATGACAGACCAACAACAAACACCAGCAACGCATTGGATTAAATAGCAAATGATATGGCGAAAAAAATGAAAAAATCGATATATGCAAATGCGGGCAAGCATTGTTGTTAACATTTAAATAAAAACCAAATGCAATAGCAAAAATAACAAAATAGTGAAATGTGATGCAACCGATGCCAGTGGACGGCCTAAAGAGCAGGCGACAATGGCAGAGCACTTGCCAACGCACAAAAAATGGAATGCAAAAGTAATCCTGAAAAAGTGCACAACAGCAGATTAACCAAGCCGCCAATGGTAACAAAAACAATTACAACAAACAATTTAAATGGCAATAATAGTAACAGAAATGTACATAGTATAGCAGCAACAGAAATAACAAGCAACGCACTGGATGTCGTCCACTGCTCCGACAACTATATCAACAGTATCCTGTTGTCAAGCGCTTGTCCTGTCTACATTTAAATACATATTTGCACTCACACACACAAACATATCGCACCCTAAATACAAAAGGGTCACAACTCAAAATGTTCCTTCTGCTCAAATATGAACGAGACGTTATCAATAAAACGGCCCGCGGATGACATATGGCAAAAATAAATTTTTTGTTGGATGGTAGGACTGTTATAAGCTTACATGGCAAATTTCAGCGAGATAAGTCACATAGTTTTTTTTCTGTGCTACTGTAAACAAGTCAAGCTCGAGTGTAGAAAATTTTGAGTTGTGACCCTTTTGTATTTAGGGTGCGATATGTAACTCTACTATATGACGAATCGCCAGCCATTTGGTAGACACCAGTAGCCCCAGTCCAATCAACTCGCAATGGCAGTAGGTCATCGCCACCACAGCATTACAATGAAGATAGCAAAACACGTGCAGGGAGGCCATCACCAACACAGCAATACACTTCGTTCGTCTTCAGGAGATAGCTAAATACAAGTCGGGGAACAGTAACTATTAATAGTTAAGAAAGCAAAATAAAGGAGATTGAACTACAGTGGCTCAGTAAAGAGCTCGGGTATAAATAGCATGCAGCTTCAAATTCAAAATTTTTGTAAGAAATGCAAGTTAAATATTTTTGTTTTTATATTATTGTCTATTGGGTATTCAAATAGAATTCTAAAATAGTAATATTATAATAATTTACAAATCTATTACCACATCTTCAAATTTGGTGTCAAAAAAGAAGTCGGGCACTTTGAAACGAGGAGTCCCATAATTAATTTGCTCTCGGTTGAACAGTGCAAAGAAAGAACCAAATGTAATAAATTAAAGTAAAATCTCAGTTGTGGTTTGTTAAATAAAAGTTCAAATTATAAACATGGGTAGACAACGTGGGCAAAGCTCAACTGAAGTCAGAAATCATGAAAATCGCAGAAATACTGAATAGACCCTGTTCGACTGTATAGGACGTAATAAAACGTTTTAAAGAAACAAAATCCGTTAAAAATAAAAAGACATCGGGACGACCTAAATTGTTTTCGAATGCAGATGAACGGTGGATAGTACAACAAATTAAGAAAAATCTACATTTGAGCGCTCCGGAGCTCGCAACAGACGCCGCCCAACACCTTAGTATTAACTGCTACCCCGAAAGTATACGTATAGTGTGAATATATACATAGCGAAATAATATAGTTATAAGGAAAGAGGGGCACGAAAAAACCTTTCAACAACGAGCTTAACCCACACAAGAACATAAAATTCGCAAAGCGTCATGATATAAGGATTTCGGAAGCACGTTTTATTTGCAGATGAAATCAAGTTTAACATATTTAGGTCAGATGGACAATCATATATGTGCAGAAGACCTAATAAAGAGTTTCTGGCAAAAAACTTACGTCCGACAGTTAAACATGGTGATAGGTCGGTAATGGTATGGGGTTGTATGTCAGCTGCTGGTACTGAAAATTTGTGCCTCAGTAACAGCAATACGGACCACAAACCTACCTAACAATTATGAAGTAAAATTCGGTTCAAAGTGCTGAAAAGTTGCGAATTAGGTACCATTTCCAGTACTATCAAGACAACATCCCTAGCATAAGGCACCTGATGTTCGTCTATGGCTTATGCGCAACTGCCCTAAAGTACTTGAAACACCTCCAGAATCTCCAGACATGAATGTAATTGAACATCTGTGGGCTCATTTGGAAAACCAACTGAAAAGAAAACCTAGAATCAAGAAAGACCTAAAAGATGCTACATATTAGAGAAGAGTGGGGGAAAATAGATCTTTTAATGTGCAAAAAGCTGGTCGAATCCATGCCAAGAAAACTGAATGCTGTGAGAAAAAATAAAGGCTTGCCGATTGAATATTAATTACATTGTTTTTTTCTCAAATATTATATTATTTGCCTAACTCCACTTTATATAAATGTCCGAGTTCTTTTTTGTCATGTATTTTACAGATTTTATGTTTGTATTTTCTATGTACGAATGAGTTGAAGTTTGTTTATGTTTTTCGTAGTTTTGAAAAGTACGCTTGAGAAAAAAACGCATTAGACTTGCGTTTTAATATATATTTTTTTGATTTAAAACCATATCACTTGGGTGTCCGAGTTCTTTATTGCATTGCGTTTTACTTATTTGACTTCTTTATAATTTATTATTTTGTTTCTAAAGGAATACTTTTGGGAAACCTTCCGTTTTAGTTAATTATTTGCACTTATTTCAAGTTGTGAAGCTGATGATGTTACCACGAAAAAGGGAATTTTATATTCTTGGAATGTTTCTAAAAACACATTGTGTTTTAAAAGTCTTCATACTAAATATTCGTTTCACTATACTTACTTTCCAACTCCTCGAATTTTTGGCCATAAATATAAAATTTGTTAGTTGTTGTTGGAAAGTGTAAAGTAAAATATTTAGAAATTTTATAAGAAAAGATGAAATTACAAACAAACAAAAACTCTAACCATTGAACGACATCCGCTTATCGACAAAATTATGCTTCGCGATTACAAAAGAACTCAACAATTAGGAACGAACAAATGACAATAAAATGAACAGATTAAGGGGCTAAAAGAAAAGCTGTTTTTAGAAGGGATAACAATAGCAATAAATATAAAAAAAGTTGTATACAATGTTTATTAGTACTTAAACTTTATAAAATAAAAAATGAATTTTAATTTTTCTTAAAAAATGATTATGAAAAAAATCACGTGACCCAAAGTAGTAGTAAAGTTGTAGTTATAGTCTGTCGAGCCGGATTTTTCTGTGCCGGAAAAAGTAGTTTCGAGAAGAAATAGTTTCAAACTTGAGGTACTGGAGCGCACTGGTCGCTTTCTCCCTAGTTAATTGGCTGTGAAAGCTATAATAATGGGAATTGCCACATGAAAATTTGACAGTATATTCTTAAGATACTATACTTTCGAAAAATCGAAATTGAATTCATCTTCGCCTGCGTGATTTTTTTCACGGTTTGTGAAGTTAATTTTTACGTTGCCTTTCATTTCAAAATTTATATTTCATTCGACTCCTGCCTTTTGTACGGAACGAAACAAAAATTATTGATCATAACAGAGCAGGTCGCACGATAGAAGAATAAGGGGCGATATACCCCTAGGAAGTATTTCGCTATCTACAACGGTGTGGTCATTAGCCTCAGCACGCGCTGCATTCTATTTACGAAAAGACAATCGCTACCTGGCGTTTACGGTAGGCTTCACGAAGCCAAGCTCGTATGAGCAAAAGTGTAAACAAATACACAAACAAATAAATGTGCATGCATGTCCATATATATGCATTTCCAACGCTGTTTGTGTGTTTTTGTGCGTCCGTAAAGCCCCATCCGCATGACAGACTGACACTTTAACACAAATCCCAACGACAATCAGGGCTGCGGGTGAAATCCATTTTGTGTCGCTTAAACACAAATTCATACGAGCACTTACGAGTAGGTGGGCCTTGTAGACACGAAAAGCGGGGCGAGGATGGTTGTTTGTTTGTTTATCTGTACATAATTGTGTTGTGTGCTTTGGGGCAGTTTGGCAAATTTTGTTGGCATGTCCATGCACCAGTACGATGAGTACAAATCAAAATGGCCGCCCGCAATGCAATGTAAATGTTGCTGTGTCCTTTAACTCGCAGTACCACATATAGTATAAGGACATATATATATACACACATACATATACTGGGAGCATTGCATGCATTTGTTTGACAAAGATTCTGCTTGTTGGAGATACAAAATTGGGGGCGATACAACAAATTCGTGCTAATTATTAAAAAAAAAAATTAAATGGACTTTCAAGTGCACAAATACCCATTTAAATGAGTTTTTATATGGAATGCTAAAGCAATTCCAGGACTCAGAGGTATTCCCGATGTTTTTAGGTGGCGATTTGCGGTCTAATGAATCCAATTTAAAATAAGAATGTAAAAATTTGAAAAATATGTGGTAAAGAACATTTGACTTCTAATAAAAATATTGTAAAATGCACAAGTAAACAAAAGCTAGTAAGCCTGGCGAGCCTATCGCTTTTTTTGTTTTGCCAGAACTGCAAATCTAGCTTAGGGTTAAATTGCATATGCTTCTGTGTTACTGCTCCGCCACTGAAAATGAAGGCATCAACTTTTTTTGAAATTTACAATATAACAAACTAAACCACGAAGATGTGTACTTATATAGACTTCCATTAATGACTAAGTAGTAAGGGAACAGGCAGACCCAACATAAGCGTCCGCTTATAGACCACTATGTATGCTAGATAGCGCAGGAAAACTCTTTGCAAAACTGATAAAGCGTAGACTTAGCGAAGCAGTAGAGAACAATGGTGGTCTGTCTGACAAGCAGCACGATTTTAGAACTGGCAGAGCCATCCTGGCACTTAGGAGCCATCCAAGACCTGATAGCTAGCGTAGAACATGCACAGGCAGGTAACCGATACTCCAAGCGATTAGTATTACTAGCCTAACTGGATATTAGAAATGTTTTCAACAGTTTAAGATGGGGAGACGTAATTGATCTGTCGACCTTTATTTTTCTTTGCCTAAAACAATTTTTACTATTAATCTTAATTCTCTCCCGCCAAGGAGAGAGTGGTGAACTCAAAAATCATGGAGAAGAGGAGAAATAGACTTTTACACGGATGGATTCAAGCTAGAAAATGAAGTAGGTTATGGAATTTTTCAAAAGAATCTGGATAAGACCTATCTATTCGCCCTCCGTACTTCTGCAGCATCTACCAGGCAGAAGTCTTAGTCATTAAGGAGGTAACTGTGTCCCTTAACACACACGCCGTAACAAAACGTACGGTAAATGTCTTCTCGGCCATGCAGGCGACCATCAAATCAGTACAGGTAGTTAAACTAAGATCAAAGGTTGTTCCGGAATGTCTATCAGCTGTAAATGATATTAGCACCGTCTTCGAAGTCAGCCTTATATGGGTTTCGGGACATACAGATCTTGAAGAAAATTGTAAGGCCGATGAGCTAGCCAGAAAGGGTACCAACCTTCCACTTCTTGAGAACAGAGGCAACATTCATTCCTATGGGAACTTGCAAATTAAGGATAAAAAGAATATTGTCCAGGAGGTCAATAGGTCACGGAGATAAGAAAATATTGGTAGTCGAAAAAGTCTTTTCGTATATCTAATCAAACTTCAACTCATTTTTTTATATTTATAATGAACTTTATTAAACCAAATATGTACCATTTTGGTCGACCACTTTTTGCCATTTTTCTTCTAGAGTAATGTCACTCCATCAGTGTAAAACTTTTGTGGTTTCTCGGCGAAAAACTGCGACAAGTAATTTTCACAGGCTTCTCTTGAAGCCAACTTTACTCCATTAAGGGAGTTCTGCATTGACCGAAACAAATGGTAGTCCGATGGTGCAAGGTCAGGGCTATATGGTGGATGCATCAAAACTTCCCAGCCAAGCTCTCCCAGTTTCTGCCGAGTCAACAAAGATGTGTGTGACCTAGCGTTGTCCTGATGGAAGACGACGCCCTTTCTGCTGATCAGTTCTGGCCGTGTTTTTCGATTGCTTGCTTCAACCTCATCAGTTGTTGACAGTAAAGTGTAAAATCAATCGTTCGAGCATGCTGGAGCAGCTCATAGTGGATGATTTCTTTCCAATCCCACCAAACACACAGCATAACCTTTCGAGGCGTCAATCCTGGCTTTGCGACCATTTGTTGAGCTTCACCACCGCACATTATTGTCGTATTTGATCCACTCCTCGTCCATCGTCTCCTGTTACCATTCGCTTCAGAAATGGTTCGATTTCATTTCGTTTCAGCAAAGAATCGCAGATGTTAATTCGGTCCATTAAATTTTTCACTGACAATTCATGTGGTACCCAAACATCGAGCTTCTTTTTGTAACAAGCCTTTTTTAAATGGTTCAAAACCGTTTGATCATGAATGTTTAGTGCCTTGACGGTCCTGGTCAATCTTTTCCATAATTTCATCGACTTTTTCAACGATAGGTCGACCGGAGCGAGATGCATCTTTCACATCGAAATTTCCAGAACGGAAGCGACCGAACCATTGTTGTGCTACCCGAACTGATACAGCATCGTCTCCGTAAACCTCACAAATTTCATTGGTGGCTTGCGTGGCATTCTTCCCTTTTTTATACAAAAATTTAAAAATATAGCGAATTTCTTCATTATTTTCACTCATTTTTAAACAGCTATAACTTTTTTCAACTTTTCCGAATTTAATTCTTTTTTGGTTGAATGAAGCTCAAAATGTCACCTTTCTAACACCATATGATATAACACAATGTGATTGGTAGCACTGGAGATAGATGACTCCAACGACATCTATTGACAATATATGAAAAGACTTTTTCGACTACCCAATATTTGTGTTACAATCAGACTAATTTGGCCGCAAATAGATAAGAAAAGATCAGGTGAACTGCTCATGCTTTCAAAAGAGAACATCTCGAAGTTCGTGGCTTGTGGCACCGGTCATTGGTTGTTAGTTAGGCACTCTTCTAGGCTAGGAGCACTTTCTCATAAATACTGCAGAAGTTGTAGAGACGAGGAAGAGCTAGAAACAGTAGAAACAGTAGAACACTTCCTCTGTGATTGCCCAGACTTAGCTAGGAGTAGCGCAAGGTTGTTAGGAAAGTTCCATTTTGACTCTCTTACGGAAATATCCGGTGTTGGTATAAAATCTATCCTACGCTTAATAAGAAAGCCAAAATGGTTCCATGATAAATAAATACCGAGGTTCCCGTATTACACAGTGGTACTACAACGGACCTACATGGTCTAAGTCAATTAGTTACTCTAAAATTGGCTACTCCGACTGCCACAAAAACCTTACCTTATCAATTTAGTGCAGGTGCCCAGTTGGTCAAATTTCAAATTTATACGTTCGCAACTGCATGCGAGGGTTGTGAGAATCGAAAACTAAGTTTAGCATAATTCAGATTATTCCAATAATAATTCCAATACTATAGTCATTGTACACATTTTTTTGATCCAATTTGATATTTTCCTCTTAACTAAAAATTTATTCATTATTTTATGTTTGCCACATTTCTGCTTAATACTTTTCGTTGCTTTGCGGTTGAAACGTTTTGACACTGCTAAAAACCAATTCGATATCACTACCATCTTTTGTGGGTGATCAAAGTTGCTAACGAGTCTTATTGGGGAAACTACTGGACTTTCAGGTTACAATTTTAGCTGTTTTGAACTACTCCGTCTGCACCAAATAAAAAAAACGTAAATATCATTTCATTTTCAGTCATTTCGTAAATCTTTTCCTGGCCTAATTGCATTCAAAACAAAAACAAAAAATACTTACTGCGTGTGTTTTTTGTTTTATAAAGTTTCCTAAAATTATTACAGCACTACGTAAGCTTTTTCGTACCGCCACGTCGAAAGCACACGGAAGTAAAAAAGCCAGCGTACACTGTTTGTGTATATGTGTTTATAAATTTGCGTCAGAAAAAACCACTTTCATGAAGAGGCAACACGATGTAGAAACAGTGTAGACAGCATGTTTTCGTTTTATGCGAATTAAAGTGGCACCCAACTACAGCGAGCCGAAGCCGCAGCCGCCGCTAGTGCCACAGTAGCGAAATAGCAGCAGCAGAAAGAAAAAGCCGCAGCTGGAGTTGAAGTTGTAAGCACCCTAGAATAACCTACATATGTATGTGTGCGTAACGCCTAGATAACCCGGCAATAAAAATGTAGACAATCTTATGAATGAACTAAAGATTCATGAGCATCAAAACATTTCCGGAACAACCGCCAGGTGACGCTCTAAGTCAAATGATTTAAGTGCTGTGTTTTCTTTGTTTAGGTTGCCAAATCTGTGGTTAACATTTCGACAAAATTGTGTCGCCTTCTTTTGAGATTTGTAAAAGTTACGCCGTCTTGAGTAAATCTACTTCTGCGCGTGTTTTCGATTAATTTCACCAAGGACGTGATTTCCAACGGGAGTTTATGACACAGCTGGAAATAAAAAACTTATGGTCACGCTAGTCTATTATTGCGACAAGCTCAGTTAATCACGGAGAGGACTGACTGCATCGTCCTGATGGTAACGTTCAATAGGAATTTCGCCACACTCTTTCCATCTAAAGAAGAATGACTCTAAACAACTTCTGTACAGATGACAGTAAAATGGATTGTGGTGTTCGAGCTGGTATATATTCTCATAGACTTGGGACTGAAAAATCTGTGTGTCTCCCTAATACCAGCAGTGTCTTCCAGGCGGAAGTACTGTCAATTGGGGAAGCTTGTAGGTTACTAATCGCAGATTTCTCTTTTAAGGGCAATATCGCTATTATTTCGGATAGCCAAGCCGCAATCCAGGCGCTGGACGCGACTATAACAACCTCTAAAGTGGTGGAGCAAAGTAGGAATAGCCTCACCAACTTGAGTGAAAACCATAGAGTAACCTTAATTTGGGTCCCGGGACACCGGGACATAGAAGGTAACGAAAAGGCTGATGAACTGGCAAGAGGGGGATCTGCCATGAATAGCGTTCTTGCAATACTAGTATACACACCATTAGGTGCGGTCAAGAATGCAATTTCCCTAAAATACGATACCTTCAAATCGCAGATTGTAGATGGAGAGACCAGACGAAATGCAAAATCAGCAGGACGTTATGACTCTCCTACAACCTCAAGCAATCGTCGACATTGATAAACATTAAACGACGGGGCGCCTGTAGACTAATGGCAGTCATAACTGGCTTCTGGTCTATCGGCGAACAAGCAGCCAAAATGGGCATCCCTCACAACACATACTGTCATAGTTGTAAACAACCGGAGGAAAAAGAAACAATCTTCCATTTCCTCTGTGAATGCTCTGCCCTATGGAAGGACAGAATGTTAACCCTGGGCAAACCGCTGTTCGAGAGTCTCAAGCAACTGTCTGGCTTAGACATCAACAACCTAATAAGGCTCCTAAGCCTCACAGACTGGATATAGTTATGCTGTAAATAACTGTTAAACAATTTGGTAACGAGGATGTGGCAACAAAATGGTGTGGAAGCGCTAGTTGGATTCTGAATGAATCACCACTCTAACCAACCAACCAACCAACTATAGCCGCTAAAATCACCCTGTACTTATACTCGAACATGCAAAAGCATTTACTGGTGATTGGGCAGAGCCAATACCATTCCAAATTGGACTAGTGCTCAGGTAGGTATATTTACTACAAAGGATGTGTGTAAGCAAGATAAACATGGAAGGACCCAATTTTTGCCCACACACACACATACGCACAAACGTTTGGCAGTAAATATGGATAGACATGAAACAAAATACATATGCACATATCTGTTTATCAACACAGTCATATATGTTTACGTACACATGTACATACATACGTAACTTTGTTGAGATAAGCGCTGATGTGAACGGCTTGAAACCGACCTCACAACTTCATAGTCTCCCACCACTTCCATAGCATCCTCCCTCGTTCACTCTACCTCATTCATACATTGCTGATCCACTCACTGGTTCGTCTTCATGTCTGTTTGTTCGTGTGTCGCATGCCTGTCTGCATATATCCAGGATGCGCCAGCATGAGTTCGGTTGAGTTAAGTGAAGAGTGTAGTCGAGCCTGAGTGCCACAATGTGCCAGCGGCTTGTCCTGGCGGCTTGTCCCGGCTGTCAAGACGAGATGATGCCTCGCTATGTTGCAATGATTGTGAATTTGCATCGCCGTAGGGGTAATGGAGTCTGCAATATCGTGCACTTCACTCCTTCTGCATCCTGTTTGCCATTCGCTTGTGCCAGTTCGTTATGTAAAAATTACTTACCAACATAATAAATGCAACACATATACAGGAAGGATGCTCAGGCGTTAGCAACAAACGATTGTAGTTACAGGAGGATGCACGTGTGAGTCGAAGACTACATATGTATGTGTGTGTACATACATTATTGGGCGAGTGTAAGGCGACAATACGTGGCGGTCTAACAACATAAGGCGATACATAATGTGGATGCAACAGCTATGGCGGCCTGAAATGCCAGTCAGCCAACGTAAGCCTTGTTGTCCTTGTTGGTGCTGGCTGCTCCTGTCGCCTTTGTTTTAAATTTGATGTTGCAGATACGTGATATGTGATGTAACTACATGTGGTAAATGTTGCTCACATATTCAGCCATAGTACTTATGTAGTTGTTATTGCTGCTTCTGCTATTTTCATCTAAATTTCTTTGCCGGCAATTGTAATTGTTGTTGTGATTGTATGTAAGCACATTGCTGCAGATTTGGTCTTTGCTTCTGCTGTTTCTAGCGAATACCTTTATTGCTATCATTGCTTTAATGCAAAATTTTCCTACTGTTGTTGTCTTAGCTATGCTTTTGCCTGTTATAGGTGTGGTTTCTGTACAAAAGCCGACAACAACGAAGGCATTGCTGAGCTACTCAATATGCTCATATACGCCATCAATCTTTGGTTAGACTGTACTGAGCGAGTGCCATGCAAAGGCCCTGAAACTCATCAGCAGCCAACATATAATATTTCAGACGCTTGGGGAGGAGGGTGTGCGTTATGGTCGTGTAAGTAGATGGGTGAAAACGATAGAGGATTTTGAGTTTTGCTAAACTCAGTTTCGGATTAAACGCCGTTTGGGAGAAAGTATTTAAATTTTTAGTGAAATGGATATATGCCCAATATAAATACTTTCTTTATAGCTCTCTTTTTCAGCTGTGCGCTGATTCCAATGATGTGTTCTTGGTTTAAGATTCACATCAGATAAGGCACTTCAGTCGATGATGAAGTGACTAGAAGCTTAACTCAGATCATCAACTTTCACAATATGATTTCTGGCACGCTGCTACTTTTATGAGCGGCTTCGTTTTAGGAAATATAGGTAGTGTTATTGGAAATCCCGATAGGCAAATGGGATTTTCGAAATTATTCTGAACCTACTTAGTTACTGTATTTTTTGTAATACAATTTTATAAATTATAAATTTGTGAATAATTAACATATGAGCTGAAAAGTACCGAGCCTAACAAAGAAAACACGTTTTTTTTTTGTTCAAAATAAAACTTATTCATCAACGTTATTTCCATCAAGAACAACGCAATTCCAACGGCGCTCTAACATTTCAACACCACTTTTGCGGAACAATTTTTCTTTTGCCTCACAATAGGTCTCAGTTTCAGCGTTAAGCTCTTCATTTGGGTGAAATTTCTTACTAGCGAGCAATTTTTTTCAGGCCTATGAATAGCCAGTAGACGCAGGGAGCCAAATGTGGTAAATACTGTGGATGTGTCAGGAATTCGAATATCAATTCAATTAGAAATATAATTTCCAATATTCAATATACAATTTTGGAATTCAAAATATTAAATTGCAAATAAAATTTTTTTCTGTGCCATATTCGGACGTTACTTTGCTATTTCGGCCCTCAAACGCTCTATATAATATTCACTGTTGATGGTATTTCCTTCTCAAGAGAGTTAATGAATATTACACCACGCACATCCCAAAATATTGAGGCCACAACCATTCCAGCCGATTGTTGTGCTGGCGGGCGCTTTGGACGAGGGTCACCAGTTGCTGACCACTCATATGACTATCGTTTTGATTCCGAAAGGAAGTGATAAATCCATGTTTCATCCCTTGTCACATATCGATGCGAAACTTCCGTGGCCAAACACTACTCAGAATCATGAACACTTTTTTGAACAGAGCTTTTTCATAGTCAAACGCTCGTGTAATATAAAGCCAATACGTTCTTTTGATATCTTTACGTTGTCAGCTAAATCACGCAACTTCAATTTTCCGTCATTCAAAACGATTTTGTGGATTTTTTTGAAGTTTTCTGGTGTTACCGCCACATATGGACGTCCACTGCGTTTTGCATCAACGTAGTCTTTACGAACACGTCTGAAGTCAGTAAATCATCGTTCTATTGTTATATCTGATGGAGCGGATGGACACTTGGTTCACTTCAACGGTATTTTTCCCCATCCAGATACAGTGTAAAATTAAAACACGAAATTCTGTTTGATTCATTGTTTTGAGAATAATAAAAGTAGGGTCACTCTTCGCACACTAACTCACTCAATAACTCTTAGCACTCCATAAATTTTAGATCTATGATATATTCAGCAAATCTGTATGGAAAATAACGAAAACCATATTTGTGAAACAAATTCCTCAACAGATAGACATTTTTTGTCTCGAACGAGATCAACTCTTAAATATATTTTCCGTATTGATTTTTTTTCTGGCTCTTAAGTCGAGTTTTAATCATTGCTGTATTAATTTTTGGTAAATTTTTATGGTAAATACTTTTTATGTGTACTTTTCACAGTAAATTAATATACTATCCTTAGTTTATCCATGCCAGAATATCCTTCTTTAATATTTTGTAATGAAATAAAATGGTTTAATGTATTTGCCGAGCCGCAGTGGGTGTTAATAAATTTTAAATCGTAGAAAACTGACATGAAACCAGTTGGTTCGAGTATAATAACACACATGCACAACTTACAACAAAATGGGCATGTAAAATGCAATTCAAAATGAAGAAAAATTACAAAAATTTTAAATTTGTCTTATATTTCACCTTATCACAATGGGCCTGTGAAAGGTTTAAGTGTGTCGTTGCGACAGCCACTCAACCTACCTACCTACCTACCTATGTTTCACCTTTATTCTCCGACATTTCATAAAATATATTAAAACTTTGTACACCATTATAAACCACTAAATATCTTCCTTTGATTGACATATAAAGCTTTTTCAAATAAATGCAAAGTTACGGGGAAGTATAATATATTCTATAGCCTAGGAAAAATTGGTTTTGCGAGCCTCAGTCTAAATTTTGAAGATCCATTTACAATGTTCCTCCAAAGCAGTCAATCGCTAGATTTTGCTTCATGGTTACGTATTTCAAAATTTTTGAGATCCTTTTCCACTGCGTCTATCCATCGGATCCTCGGTCTGCCTTTTGTTTTTTTTTTTTAAGGAGGGTGAAATCAAAATGTCAGAAACATCTCAAAGGTGCCGTCACACCAATGGTATGTGGGGCGCGCTCCCACTAATACTATAACAATCCTCCACCTCGGCAAATTCTACCCTGGGGCCAGAAAAGTATAACTTCTGGGTAGAACCGCGTTTATGTCCGAAGACACAACAGGTACCTGCGTCCAGGTTCCTCTCCTGTAGGCGTATGAAGGCTATACACCGTCGATAGTCTCAATTACTCCCACTATGTTTATAGGTGGTTCCAAAGTAAAGGAGGCATCGGAAAACTTGCAGTAGTGTTATCTTAACTCACTACCGTCGTGTCTTCAGTATGATACGGTATTGAGTGTTTCACTCAAACGTCGCTTCACTTGTTGTCGGTTCGTCAGAGACTGTCCGTCTTCTCTGTTGCTGAAACGCTTTGCGTTCCCAATCAATATGACGAAGTCGCATCATAATCTTACCTGCAAACGTTTGTGCTGCCTCCCACTTACCGCTGGTTGCGCACATATCTCGTATGAGGGTGCTGGAGGACGGTTGATGACCCAGGGCTGTCTGTATTCGGGCAGTTTGGACAGAAAAGGCTGTCTGCCAGCTTAAAACGGTGCAGGTATTCCTGAAAACAGCCATGTCCGCTGAGCAACTGTGAAAGGTGATAGTCGGTGTCTCCATGTTTCTCATTAACCACTCATCAACACGTGGTATGAGTTTGTAGGTCCAACGTCCGCTTTGTGACTCATCCCACCGCTGCTACCACCGGCATATTGTCAGCAGTCGCTCCGCTGCTTTTTCTCCTGGTGTGTGCTGCGTTCCCTGTCTGTTATAGAGCCGAAACATTTAATCTGCCAAGAGGTTTAGGGATATTTTTCTCGCTATTACGCAGATTGCATCATCATCTGCCTTTGTTCATTACCTTTCCTGTCATGTCATGAATAGAATATTAGGACATTTTAGCAGCTGTCTTTTTAAGGTTAGTATTAACTGAAAACGAGGGGAATGCAATAAAACGAGTGCCATCTCTATGTTAGGTCAAGGACTTTTCAGCCCATGCGTTATATATTTTATATTTGTATGTGAAAATCAGTCACAAATTTTGTACTCCATCGTCCAATGCTATCATTGTGAGGGAATTATTGGTTAAGAACTCAACAGGCATCAGCTCCGACTGTTTGTTTTTTTAAACTTAAAGAGACACACGTTTGCCGTCTATAGAAAATACAAGAAAAAATCATAAAACGAGAGCTTTTTATAAATTGTCTATACCAATTTTTAATTCGACATACTAGTTTTGGCGCCCTGTGGCGGGACCGCCATCCTAACATTTCTGAACAGACCATTAATTATTTGGTCAAGTGTGCCAAATTTTGTATCTAAGCAGAATTCGTATATATTTTTGGATGAAACATATACTCGTATTACAAAAATAAATTCACTGGTAGATTTTCTTTCAACTAGAGGTTGTAAAACAATCTGGTCACAAATTAAATCGCTGCAAAGTCTTTCTATTCTCGACTGCTGTAGAAATCCCATACCAAATTTTTGCTTTCACTTTGTGTTTTATCACTCACTATTTACACTTTAGTAACTGTTTTAGTTTTGCGCTTTTTACTGCTAGCTCTAGTTTGTTTATAGCCGCTTTAAGTTGTTCATATAACGGTTAGTGCTGCACTTTCTGCTTTCCGTTCTTATTCGTTATATGTACGTACGTAGATAAGTATCATAGTTGGCACTGTAGTTCGTGCTGGCGAAAGGAATGCGCAGTATATATCGCATAAGTGGCTATGTGTCTTTATGTTGTTATGTGGCTCTAAATGTGAGTATTTATGGATTGTTGTGTTATGTTGGCATTATGTGGCATAACACAACTTGTGCCTTTGATGGTGGCAGGTTACATAAATATTTAAAGGTTTAAAGGATAAGAGTTTCTTCTATTTCAAAAATATATAACACAGAATTGTATACTCAGAGGATATGATAAGTCTCAAGCTTTGAGACTATTGAATAATAATTGTGAACATCACATATCTTTCATATGGATAACAGTAGAACAACTTTCTATTAAAATTGTGATTTTAAATTTTAAAGTAGTAATTAAACATTTAATAGCTTATTTGTGATCTAGAAAAAGTCATATGATGTTGCAAGGCTTCTGAAGATATATAAGTTCCATCATGTTATTATATGACCTGATTACTGGCTTCATTGAATGCACGGAATTACTTGAACATATCGGTTTCTCTGCCACTGGCAGAGTCCTGCGCTTCTTTCTGTCGTTTTTTATTATTTGGGCTAAAGCGAAATATTTTGATTATTGTTTCCGATGAAGAGGGCTCCGACAGACTTTAACCGAATCAAAAGTGCTAAATATTGAATTTTTTATTAGTATTTACTCTTTTAAACGTTTAATTAAAATTGTGTATTCATACGGCGTTCGCCGTAGTCGATTGCGTTGGTGCGTGACTATTATTTGGAATTCGGAGTACGTAAGTTCGAACTTCCGTGGAACACCAAATGAAAAAAAAAAAATTTGTTTATAGCGGTCGCCCCTTAGCAGGCAATATCCTCCATCTCTGCCTCCATTTCTGCCATCAAAATGCTCCTCATAAATACATTTGCCGTTCGGAGTTGGCTTAAAAGTGTAGGTCCCTCTATTTGTGAAACAACATCAAGACGCACGTCACAAATAAGAAGAGGAGCTCGGCCTAACACTCAAAAATGCTGTACGCCAATAGTGCATAGTCTTCGGTGAAAAATCTCCCGCGAAAATTAATAAACAGGGTCGCGGACCCCCGCTCTGTCGGTAATCGGGTATATCAGGTAAGGATCCAATTGCCCTTCAATTGCTTTAAATATTTTTTGAAAATACATGAATCAAGATGTAGTTTGACAATACTCTTACAACGGAGCCGAAGAACGTACCATAGTACCATTGTCTCATTTACAACTTTGGATTCTAGTTTCAATGATATTAACTTTAAGGACCCCGTTGCTTGTTCAAAAACAGCCCAAATAAACTGAGCCTAAGGCTAAAGCTCTCACTGCTTCAAATAGTAGTGAGCCGCAAAAGACATTGCAATGGCTTATGATTTTCTGAACACTCCGGTGCTTTATCAAACAAAGATGAAAATAGATCTGGCCGAATTGTTAAAATATTATATCCGAACGCACCACTTCGAGCCTTTAAGAGTCGCCCGTTAGAAGAAAGGTTCCTGTATTAGTTACTTATAGCACAGGCCACTGTCTTCAGGGGTCAATATGCTGAAATATTGAATGTATTTCATATCGACTACTGCAAAATATGCAATAATGAGAAGGAGGGATAGTCTGCCAGATATCTTACCTGTGACTGTCCTGCGAGGCATGCCACTTACTTTAGGTAATTTAGCTCATCGTTCTTGAATGATAGGGATGGCCTTAGGGATATAAGTGTAAGCCAGATAAATGGGGTTGCACTTAAAAAAATGGTTTAACGAAGAGCTGCAGGTAAACTGCTACTGTGGTATCACAGTGATCCGCTTTACAGACCGATTCCCACTTCTACCTACCTACCAAATCACCGAGTACTTCACTCCGATACTTTTGTAGTATCGATGCTTTTCTCTTGGAATGAGTCGAGCAACCACGCGTCTCATGCACCTTGGATGGTGTATAATGTTGTGAATTAATTCGTGGGACACGCTAAGGTCACGAGTTATCTCCCTCGGACTTAAGGCCGTCGGGCCAATTAGATGTCCTAAATTCAGTAGTTTTCGCGAAGCGTTGTAGGATGAGAAAAAAAACAATTAGCCAAATGAAGTTTTGGGGATAGTTTAATATATATTTGAACTAAAAAAAAAAATTTGTACAATCTCCAACAATATATTGTAAGCCGAGTTATCAATAGATTCCCAGAGCGCCTGTATCCAACTTCTGTACAAGATACAACTTGTAATTTTCATCTGAAAACAAAAAAAAAAAAGATTATTAATTTTGATGTAATTATCTTCTATGTGAACTAGAAAACATCCAAAAACTTTTTTAAGCGACTTTTTTACCCAGTTGAAGAGTTTTTTTTTCCTTGAAAAACCACTTTTTTTTCTACCTTCCCCAAAAACTCGAATTTTACGTGTTTCTTAGTTCACATAGAAGATAATTACATCAAAATTAATAATCGTTTTTTTTTTTTGTTTTCAGATGAAAATTGCAAGTTGTATCTTGTACAGAAGTTGGATACTTCAGTGGCAAGGCGCTCTGGGAATCTATTGATAACTCGGCTTACAATATATTGTTGGAGATTGTACAATTTTTTTTTTTTTTAGTTCAAATATATATTAAACTATCCCCAAAACTTCATTTGGCTAATTGTTTTTTTTCTCATCCTACAACGCTTCGCGAAAACTACTGAATTTAGGACATCTAATTCGCCCGCCGGCCTTAAGTGATGGATTTCAAGCGCCGTTCAGCGTCGTGATAATCTTGTGTTCTGCTAGTTGTTGACGATTTCTTGTATGTGGGCTTCGGTTGCTTGTATGTGGGCAGAAGAGTTCTGGTTCATAGAATTGTGATGCAGCTCCTAAATTCGCCAGTTCATTGCCGTTACAACCTTCATGACCTTCATTGAGGGCAGTGAAGTATTCCCCAACAAGCTAAGATATTATTTTATGATACCTTGAAAAGGCAACATGGCTTGTAGGCCGCAAATTTCTATGCCATGCATCTCTGCTTGAAAACCTGTTTGATAACCACCGTTTAGTATCACACTTTTAAAGTTCGGCGCAAAGATAGCCGCAGACAGTAAGATTGATTTATTTATTTTTTAGAAATAAATCTATAGATTAAACACGCATGGATCATCAAATGATAGAAAAACTTTTCTCTAATACCAGTCGTCGCTGGGCAGGCGAAGGCTAACCATCTCTCTTGTAGAACATTCTGCCATTCGAAGGCGGCTTTAACCCGTGCATGGAACAACATTAAGGCGCACACTGCGAATTGGAAGAGAAGCTCGGCCAAACACCCAACAAAGGACCAATTATATAGACGACAGGAAGAGAATAATGTTTTAGTGACATACGAAAAAAAAACATAGTCAAAGTCATTGACTTCGTTGCCCTCGGCAACATGAGTGAGTGAATACTTGTGAAATGAGCAAACAGAATTCTGCTGCCGAGTACCCTCTGCCGTGACAACCAAAGCTACTCTCACAATTTAGTTTTTCACCGAAGCTATGGGCCAAACCTGGTAATCTGGCATCCCTAAAATAGATATTTGCAAGGGCACAAAAAAAGAGGAATATTAAGAATAATTAAAAACGTTTTATCTACAATACTGTTTTTTGAAACATTTAAAAAATGTGCTTTGAAGTTTGTGGTCTTTAATACTCTTTAAGATTTTCAAAAGAGTAATTCCATTCAAGAAGAAAGCCATTATTGTGACTAAAAGTATCCGGTATCGGACATTCATCGCTTTTATCATATGAGAGAAGTGCTGCCGCAAGTTGCTATACATATAAACCCAAATATTATTATTCCAAAAAATGCTTGTATCCAAAAAAATGCTTAATAAGTAATCTCAAATTCCCCAACCACTAAATGGCTAAATTACTAGCGTTTTCTGAATTACACTAAAGAGTTTAAATTTCGCCCCTCGCCACCCTTAACAAGAAAGTTTCAGAATAGTTAGTTGGAATTCCAGACGTCTATAGCGGTAACAACCGTTAAGTGCACAACAATGAATTATCGCCGCTGCGTGCTTTATTTTGTCCATACGAGTATCTACATACACACATACAAGTCCATATATTCACGCTGCTGTGCAAGGGTTCTTGCACTTATATGTGGGATTGTAAAGGCGAAAGTTGGTGACCATTTGGAGACCACAAATTGAAACTTTTGCCAGCAATAAAATGGCGTGAAGTGTACAACAAAGGCGTTTTGTATAACAAAACGAATGGCGTTCGCATTCCACAAATAGTTTTTTTTTCTGATTTTAATTTGTTTTTATTCGGCTTAAATGTGTTAATATGCGCACATACAAAACTACATGTATTAGAATGGCTCATTGTGGTACTATGCGTTCCTCAGAAAGTTCTTCTTTTAATTACATAAATTTGTTATTTTAGGATAAATAATATTTGTGAGCGAAATCGGATTGAAGGTTGGTTTTGTTTATTAATGATATCAGATCCTGCTTCAACAATTTTAACTCTGTGCTATTTGGCGATGATCTGAAATTTTTTTTTATAAAATCAATTGTACCACAGATTTACATTTACTTCAACAAGATTTCATATTTTACTCGTACACGAACCGCTCGCCTCTGTAAATGATTTTCCTGATCTTAGTTGCTTTTTGACACAGTGTCACCTTTGTCAATCCCATATGCCCTACTTTCCCGAAGACTTACTATATAGGAAGCTCTTCTGTGATGACATAGGAAACACTCCAAGGATCCCTATACAAGGAAACTCATCTTTACGAGGTTCTTCTGAAAGGTCCGTGCAAAAATAAATAGTACTTAATTCTTTGAGCTAATCCTCCTTTATTTTTCGACAAAGTCTACTTTTAGGCTTATACGACGCTGTTCTAGTTTGCTGATCACTTCCGCATAACAGAATTTGACAAAGTCTGAAAATTGGCCATTTATTTCTGCAATCTCCTCCTCGCTTGAATAAAATCTTTTTTCCGCCAGCCATATCTTTAAATTGGCGAACAAATACTAGTCAGAGGGAGCCAAGTCTGGAGAATAGGAGGGATGTGGGATGAGTTGGAATCCTAAAACTTGGTGTGTGTTCTTCTAAAAGATGCTACTAACTAAACATAACCTCGAAACCCGCCAGTACCGCCGTCTGTCTGACTTTGCATGGACTTTTCAAATGACCCTCGTAACACTCTTGCCCGTTCAAAGTTAGAGTAGGTCTCGCAGTATCTGGGATCAAATTTGTAGCTGACATTCACTTCGTATTGACAAGGTCCATCGGAAATTTATTTGGTTTGCCGTTCAACAACTTCTGTAATGCTCATTGTAGCTCCTTATCTTTATCTTTATTTTTATCTTTATCTTTATCTTTATCTTTATCTTTATCTTTATCTTTATCTTTATCTTTATCTTTATCTTTATCTTTATCTTTATCTTTATCTTTATCTTTATCTTTATCTTTATCTTTATCTTTGTCTTTATCTTTATCTTTATCTTTATCTTTACCTTTATCTTTATCTTTATCTTTATCTTTATCTTTATCTTTATCTTTATCTTTATCTTTATCTTTATCTTTACCTTTACCTTTACCTTTACCTTTATCTTTATCTTTATGTTTATCCTTATCTTTATGTTTATCTTTATCTTTATGTTTATCTTTATCTTTATCTTTATGTTTATCTTTATCTTTACCTTTACCTTTACCTTTACCTTTATCTTTATCTTTATGTTTATCCTTATCTTTATGTTTATCTTTATCTTTATGTTTATCTTTATCTTTATCTTTATGTTTATCTTTATCTTTATCTTTATCTTTATCTTTATCTTTATCTTTATCTTTATGTTTAACTTTATCTTTATCTTTATCTTTATCTTTATCTTTATCTTTATCTTTATCTTTATCTTTATCTTTATCTTTATCTTTATCTTTATCTTTATCTTTATCTTTATCTTTATCTTTATCTTTATCTTTATCTTTATCTTTATCTTTATCTTTATCTTTATCTTTATCTTTATCTTTATCTTTATCTTTATCTTTATCTTTATCTTTATCTTTATCTTTATCTTTATCTTTATCTTTATCTTTATCTTTATCTTTATCTTTATCTTTATCTTTATCTTTATCTTTATCTTTATCTTTATCTTTATCTTTATCTTTATCTTTATCTTTATCTTTGTCTTTGTCTTTATCTTTATCTTTATCTTTATCTTTATCTTTATCTTTATCTTTATCTTTATCTTTATCTTTATCTTTGTCTTTATCTTTATCTTTATCTTTATCTGCCAAGTGCCCACTCAAAGGGCAGCCATAAAAAATGCGACTCAGAAAAACATCGAGAAAAAAATAATTTTTTGTTTTTATTTGCAAGCACAAGTATCGAGCCAGGCTAGTGAAATCAAAAATCACGATTTTGTCTTTGTGCCAGTTGCAAATTGAGCGAGTCTTGTGACTCGAACGCTCCAAGGGGGAGTCTTGATCATACCGCGAAGAGCATGAAACAGTGGTCTAGTGCACCTGCATATATGTATAAATAGCATCGATGTAATATGTAAGCAGCGTGACTTTTTGCTCTATTTCATAAGCAAATTGAATTCACAAACTATTAGGCGAATGACAAAATGAGCAAACACAAACCGTTAATGAGAGTAGCATACTTACAGGCGAGATAAGTAAGAAGCACAACGTGCAGTTGTTTTAATTCAGACATCTAATTAAGTTTTTAACTCTTCTTTAATATTTTATTTTGCATTATTATTCTTAAATAAGTGAAGCTCACTTTTATTAGTCCATGAAACTCCTTTATTTACTCTAACGCCGAGTGAGTTAAGTTACTACTTGCATTCGTATTATTCATCATACGCACTGGCGCACTACGCCCAGGTGTTCCATTATTAATTTTTACTTATAATTGTATGTACATATATTTACGTATGTATGTAAGTAGCTACATAGTCGAGCCCTGAAATTAAAAATTTAGTTAAAGCGCATTTTCAAATAAATCCGATTTGAGGTCATAAACTTTAATGATAAAACAGAAAAACGTGAAATTATCGGCACATGCGCATATGCATCTGGCTATGGAACTAATATGAATATGGCAGGCATTACTCCTAGACTGACAATCGCGCGAGAGTCCTTTTTCAACTTGTTTACAAACAAATTTCGTGTTCGCACACATGCACAAATGAAACGCCACCAAGTGCAGTGAAGGCAAATAATGGCACAATATTCACATACGCATTTGTATGTAAGTACGCATGAATGGACTTACAAACACACGCAAACTGTATGAGATATAACAAACGAAAGCGACTGTGTCGTCTGTTACTTTGTGTATCTTACCACCTACAAGTATAAATAGTGCAAAACAAGTGGAAAATTGTTAATAATTTTTTCGCACCGAATCAACCAACAACCACAACGAGAGACACAACAATGAGAAACTGCAACTTTGACAATCAAGTGGAAAATATGAATTGTCCGGTTGCATGGCTTTTATAGCTTTACCCGCCCCACTGTTTGCTTATAGCTCAGTTGTTTAATGTGATACACATACATACATATATTTGCATACATACACACAGCCATATTGGCCGATTCAGGGTGCCACCATGCATTCGTTGCCAGTAGTGCTTGTTAAGTGTAAAATATTAATAGGCACTTTTTGCTAATTTTTTGTTTTATTTTTTAATTACTGATTTTTGTAGGTGTAGGTGGCTGTTTGAGGGTATTTATGGTGTTTATTTGCTCGGTGTATAAATTATTTAAAACTATAGTATACGCATTTGTGTGTGTGTCTGATTCTTACATTTATTCTGCTTGCCTATGTTGGTGGTGCTTTTGCTGCCATTGTAACCATGTACGGCCATTATTGCCCACGTTGCAAGCCAACTTTGTTGTTGGACATATTGCAAATGGTAAATGATGAAAAAACAAGCTTACCATGCTTTTCTGTGCGAAACTTTGAATTTTTCCGTTTGCTTTGCTTGTGATTTATCGATTGGCGAATCAATTAGACGGTTTTTTTTTTGCAGGCATAAATAAATAAAAATATTTTTTTCTATAAATTAATTATATAAAAAGTATGTGTGCAGTGAGTATTACACACCGAAAATCGTACAGCAATGCTCTTGAAGTCTTCTTCTTTATTATTTTTATTATTCCAACCTGATAGTCAATTTTCCAACAGATCCTGTGGATGAGACTTTTTTTTCAATTTCAAACGTTTATAAACAAAAAATGATTACAAATTTAATCTTCAAAATAATAGCCATCGCAAGCGATACATTTGTCCCATCTCTCAGGCAATTTGTGAATGCCGCGCCAAAAAGATTGGCTTCTTCGTGAGAATTGAAGCGCTGCTCGGAAAGTACGTGGCCCATCGATGCAAACAAATGATAATCGGAAGGCGCCAAGCCTGGTGAGTAAGCCGCATGCACCAGCGGTTCTCAATCGTACGTCTTCACCAATTCCCGGGTCGCTCTTGTTCGATGTGGCGGTGCATTGTTATCAAGAAAAATTACTTTGTGTCGCCGATTGGCATATTCTGGGCGTTTTCGGTGTATAGAGCTGCTCAAATCGGCCAATTGTCGTTGGGAGCGTGCACCGTCAACTGTTTCACCTGGTTTTAATAGCTCGTCCCGAATCACACCACACTGATCCCAGAAAACACACAGCATTGCCTTGCGGCCGAAGCGATTTGGTTTGGCCGTTGTTTTTGGCTTGCGGCCGGGCGGACCATACGATCGTTTACGCTTTGGATTGGAGAAATACATCCATTTTTCATCACCCATAACGATTCGATGCGAAAAAGACTTCGTTTTGAACCGGTAGAGCAGCATTTCACAAGTGGTTTTTCGGTTCTCTTGCTGCCTTTCAGTCAGTTCATGCGGCACCCATCTTCCGACCTTTAAAATCATGCCCATGTCTTTCAAACGGTTAGAAATGGTTTTTGGGGTCACTCCCAACTGCTCTGCCATCATTTCTTGCGTTTTACCATCATCTTGATCCAATAATGATTGCAATTCGGCGTCCTCAAACTTTTTCGGTGGCCGGCCACGGTCTTCGTTCTCCACTTCGGAATTTTTCAAACCACCTGACGCACTGTGCTCTACTTAGGGCATGCCCACCATAAGCTTCTGTAAGAATTTGATGAGCTTGAGAAGCGTTTTTCTTCAATTGATAACAGAAAATCAACGATATCCGCAAAACGTAGTTTGAAGGCACGAAATTCGACATTTTTAAGAACGACAAAAATGCATTGTTGTCTGAAACTAACAAACAATGAACTGAATATTGTTGACAGATGGCAGACGAGAAAAACAAGACATTTGGGTCTCATTTCATAGGTATCTACCTGGAACTCTAAAACTTTTTTATAATCTTACAAAGAACCGGCAAAATTTCATCAAAGTTTGAAAAATTTTATTCAGATTGCAGTATTTTATATTGAAAGTGAATGAACTGAGAAACTGCATGTGTTCAAAAAATCTGATTAAAATTTATTTTATTTATTTATTTATTTAAAAGCGTAACAATTATTAATAACTATTCCACTTATGAAATAAGCACTGGCTGCCAGAGCCTTTAGCTTAGGGTGTCTTAAACTAGAGTAATAGTAGAGATAAGTATTTATTCCGTCGGAGCGGTTTCAAAAGGATGGGAGAGGGTAGTTGAGGAAGTGTTAGAAGATCAGTGGATAGTGTGAGTTAAAGTGGAGTATAACTTTATATATATTTTTCGCAAAGCGTTAAAGTTTTAATTTAGTTTGTTTAATGAATCTACAAATTAAGTTAATGCTATTGACAACTGTGTTGTTGAGTAGATTCGAAAATTCAAGGTTAAGATGAATTGCATTTCTAGTGTATTCCAATCCGGGCAGGTATCGAAGAGGTGTATTGTCGTTTGAGTTGCCGAAAGGGCAGTCTTGTTTGACTGTGCCGTTTAGGTTGAGATGCCCGTAACATTATACTTGTTTTAGTGGTGTTCGCAATTTATTTTTCGACTATTGTACGTTTCCTAAAAAGATTTTGGTATAATTTTCCGAATGTTTTTGATGGTAAAATGTGTACTGAAGTGAATGGGTTCTTGAGCGGCTTCTTTTGCTTTGGTATCAGCGCACTCGTTACCTTATATTCCGGCATGACCGGGACCCATATGATCCTTATCAAATTTTTAAGGTATTATTTCGGATTTTAGTGATTAATGGGGTTTCTTTAAAATGGTTCAATAGAGCGTCCATTACAGCTGCAAATAATGAATTTGCCGTCTTTGTTGGAAGCATAAATTACTGCTTCAAGCAAAGCAGCTGGTTTCGTTGTAAATACTGAGCGAAAGGAAGGTAAGGCACCGGCTGAGATTGTGACACCGAGCAGGATTGTGACTGCAAACGCTGTACTGGTGTCTGTTTTAAATCCATCGGTATAAACGAACTCCCATTCGTTTTTTAAAGGAGCAACGATTCCATTGAAAAGGTTGGACGTATTCATTAGAGGAGATGGACTCTTTGGGACATTTTATCAAATCCGCATTCAAAATAGTTTTTGGAATCAAGCCTGGTAGGGAAACTGGAATTGATTGCAAAATCGCGTCTGGCGTGATATTAAGTTTGTGCATTAGTTCAACACAACAGTGTATGGTGGACGATTTGCGGCTACTTTTATATTGTTGCTTCGCTGAGTTTACCAGTCCAAGTAATATTTTATTTCTGCAGTGAAGAAGCTTGGGAAGAAGCATTATTGGGTTGAACTTGACTCTGTGGAATATATCCAGTGAATTCGGGCAATGCTGGAAACGCGTGGATATTTCTTCTAGCTGCCGCATGGTACGGAGCATTTAAGTTTGATTTTACTGATTTGGGCTAACAGTAGGGCCTTTGCTACGTTAACAAGTGTGTGTGGATGAACATGGCAATGCTTAGAAGATAAAAACTTAATTATGTTAAGACTCAAAAATAAGTTTATCCTAATGGCTTTACAACGTTCCTTATATGTTAGTTTTTTTTTCGAATGATAAGCCTAAAATTCTTAGTGTATTAGAATGTGGGATTAGTACATTGGAAAAGCATAAACTGGGAAAGCAACATTTACGTTTTCTACATATTTTAAAAGAAGCATTTGCTTACGGAGGTGTTGGCGCCTGATATTTCTGATAATTTGTTTATGCTGTTTAAAATGTTCAGGAGAGTATGAATGACTTTGTAAAGGTTTTGAATTTCGAAAATACTAAAACATCATCACCATATATAAAGTGTTCCTCCTCGGGATTAAAAGCGATAATTGAACTAATCTCATAAAAAGCTATAGTAAACAAGGTCACTGAGAGAGGCTATGAGCCTGTGATTTACAGTTATTAACGCTGACTGAAAACTTGTGATTACTTAAAACGGATTTAACGAATTTATAAATTTTGTTTCCGATTTTCCAGCGCTTGAGTTGGTTAAGGACAACAAGATTTTATTAAAATTCTTCTTTTTCTTAATTGTCGCGATAACCGCTTACGCGATTTTGGCCGAGTTTAACAAAGCGCGAGTCGTTTCTTTCTCGTGCTAACCGGCGCCAATTGGACACACTAACTGAAGCCAAGTCCTGCTCCGCCTGATCTTTCCAACGCAGAGGAGGCCTTCCTCTTCCTCTGCTACCACCAGCTGGTACCGCATCGAATACTTTCAGAGCCGGAGCGTTTGTATCCATTCGGACAACATGACCCAGCCAGCATAGCCTCTGGACGGGCGTGATGAGAGCCTTGTAGAGTGTTAGTTTTGTTCGTCGAGAGAGGACTTTACTACTCAATTGCCTACTTAGTCCAAAGTAGCACTTGTTGACAAAAGAGATTCTACGTTGGATTTCAAGGCTAACTTTGTTATCGGTGTTAATGCTGGTTCCTAAGTATACAAAGTCTTTTACAACCTCGAAATCGTAACTGTCAACAGTGACGTGGATGCCGATACGCGAGTACGCTGACTGTTTGTTTGAAGACAGGAGGTACTTCGTTTTGTCCTCGTTCACCACCTTTAAAATTATTTAAGACTAAAGTAGAGGTACCACGATCTTAGCCATATAAATCAGCTGCTCCAACCAACCTACAGCAATCTGGGCAACACTGGTTTCATACCTGACTGCCATAACCATAACCATTGCTATAGAAATCTATTGAATTCTGGTTTTTCGTCATATCCATGGCTGGTTCGTTGATAGAGGTACTATCTGAGTGACTCAATTAGCTCAAGAGGAGGCATTTTGGTACACCACTTGTAGAACCACTACTTTTTATTAGTCGAACCAATTTGACTTAACTTTGAATCTGCCTATGTCGCCTCTTTTCTTTCCTGCAATTTCAACCAAATTGTTCTTCGAGAGTTTTCCCAGCATTCTATGTCGTAGAACACCCAGACTTGGGGACTCAAACAGATTGTGGAAGACTGTCTCCTTAGAACCTTCATGATTGCAGCTTCTACATCTAACGTTAGGCCAATGGTCCGTTATTGTTGGCGTAATTCTAAAGATGTCTCTTCTTCCCTTTCTTAACAACTCGTCAGTTCTGAACTTAATGTAATCTGGCAATGTTTCCTTCGCTATTTTGCAGGTATCATTGTTGGGCCATCTGTTAACAGCCTGCTTCTGGAATTGCAAAAAGATCTTCCTTTTGTGGACACTTCCGAGCCAGCCTACTGATACCACTTCTAATATTCTAGAGGAGGTCTCCTGTGTTACCAGCTCATCAGCTTTCTGCTTTCTTTCTATGTTCCTATGGCCAGGTGGGTAGGTGGGAGGGTGGATAGGTGGGCGGGTAGCCAGGCGCGCAGGTGGCCTGGTACCCAGATGAGAGTGATGTCTGCTGTGCGTGCTAAGCCATTTAATTCTTCTTTGTATTGTCTGACTATTTTCGAATTGGTTGTTGGTGAATTTATAAGATGGCTGCTTGGCTATCTGGAAAAATATTATATGTGCTTCTGATAGTTGTTGTAACCATTAACCGCTGAATACCGATTTGTTGCAATTATTGTGATTTTATTTTTCGCGTTCACTTCTCTTTGTTTCTGTGAGCTTCAATTTGAAATTTTCACTTGCGGTTCTTTTCATGATCATGGATTTTTTTTATTTCGAACAGTTTTTAGTTATGACTTAGGGCGAAAATGTGCTAAAGCTGCCCTTTGGCATATACTTTTTTTAATTTTTTTTTGTTAAGAGCTTTGTTAAGACTTTATTAAGCCGCATTGAAGGCTAGTAACAATTTTTTTTTTAATTGACCAGGTCTTGTAGCTTTTGCCTTCTTCTCCATTTATTTGTGTCAGCAAGAATGGACACCTCTGGGTTCATGGGTTTATTCAGTCTCTCTCTTTTTGAGAATTGGTTATCTTCTTTATTGTGTCTGAAACTGAATCAAGAGCGCGTTTACGTTCAGGACCAGAGCTACGGATGTACCCAGGAGTACCAGCGGCACAGTTTGGCACTTTATTCTGAAACCTTTGAAATAGTTGATTATTGCTTTGGCTAGAACAACCCCATATTTTAGCGGCGTAAATCCACACAGGTTTTAGTATCATATTTGCTTGTACAAAATTATCTTCTTCTTCTTATTCTTTATTATAGGTTCGCTCCTACTTTTTTCATACAATTTACAAATGAAAATGAGCTATTTCAGATACATATAACATTACATACATTACAAAAGAAATTGATTATTACACTTCCATTGATGTTGAAACCCAGCTTTCGCGCCATCTATTTGGTGTACGGCCCGGCCTTCGTCTTTCTGATGGTATAAAATATCTTTCTGCTCTAATAATCCTGTCACTCCCAGGCCTTGTCACATGTTCGATCAAGCTCGACGTCTTGTTCTGGTAAGCTAAACGATGCCATTTATCCCAGTTTCGGTTCGGATTACATCATTTCTAATGCAATCTAATCGTGTTCTTCCTGCGATAGAGCGGAGTATTTCCATTTCAGTACAACTGAGTGCTGTTGTTTTGATTTTGAGTTTTCTACTGGTGTCTCATCTCCATAAATTAATATTGATCTGATTGTAGTTTTATGTACATATATGGGATTGGTTCCCATTTCTCATGTGCTTATTCCTCCTTATATCATCTTTGAAGCATCCCGCACCAGATGAACCCTGCATGCATCTTTCTCGAATCTTTTTAATAATATCGCGATCACTGGCTACGTCCACTCCAAGATATTTAAATTTCATAACTTGATCTCTTACTGTCTTCTCTATTTCAAGTTTAGATCTAATTCGACCCATGGAAACTACCAAACTTTTAGCTTTTTCTCTTGAGCCCCCACACTGATTTGCTTTGTTGTTAGAAAGTATTCATGTAGCAGTCTTTGGAGATGTCTTCAGATTGCGCTATCAAAACGTCTAGCAACGTCTGCACAACATAAAATTGGGATGCTCACATTATCAAGTTTGTATCCAACTGATGTTTCGATAGCTTTTATTATTTCGCACCCTAAATACAAAAGGGTCACAACTCAAAATGTACCTTGTGCTCAAATATGAGCGAGACGTTATCAATAAAACGGTCCGCGATGATATATGGCAAAAATAAATTTTTTGTTTTTTGGTAGGACTGTTATAAGCTTACATGGCAAATATCAGCGTGATATGTCACATAGTTTGTTTTCTGTGCTACTGTAAACAAGTCAAGCTCGAGTGTGGAAAATTTTGAGTTGTGCCCCTTTTGTATTTAGGGTGCGATTTGGTCCATTATTGTATTAAAAAGCATTGGACTGAGCGAATCGCCTTGTCGTATTCCGCTCATGCAAGGATGCTGCTTCGTGTAAATATTGGTGATATCTTACGTATGAGCTGATACATACTTCTATATTTAAATTCAATTTCATTTTTTTTCTTTACGTGTTCGCACCATCTGATCTAAGCATCCAATGTCATGCCTAAACAATACTTTACTGTATTTGAGTACGGAATTAGTGTCCTATTTATGTACGCAGATATGTATTAGTTATTGAAGTTATTGTATTTCGTTGTATGTAAAGTTTACATATACAGACTTTGTTTCATTAAGTCGAATAGGCGTAAGGCAAGGTGTCCTCTGTCGCCCCTTCTTTTCGCCATCGTCCTTGACGACTTCATGAGCCAACTGACCCTGCACAAAAAAGGCATCATATGGAGTTTCACCGGACTTCTTGAGGACCTGGACTTCGCCGATGACATCTCTCTGACATGCAAGCGAAGGCGGACAAATTAAACGCGCTGGCCCGCACTGGATTGGAGGTCAACATCGCCGAGACCAAGGCCATGAGAGTTAACCACAATAATGCAAGGCAGATATTGGTTGACGGATACCGGATGAAATTCGCTGAAAGATTCTGCTACCTCGGCTGCACCATTACGACTGATGGTGGAGCAGATGAAGATGTCAAGTGTAGGCTAAACAAAGCAAGGGCGGTATTCGGGCGAATGCATACAGTATGGGGGAGTTCGCAAATCTCCAGGCGCACTAAACTACGAATATTCGGCGCATGCGTAAAGGCAGCATTGTCGTATGGAAGCGAAACATGGCTGGTCTCTAACAGTTTCAACAAATGCCTCCGCGTCATCTGCAGAATATTCTGGCCAAACACCAATCAGTGGAGATTAACGAACAAGGAACCCATCCTATGGCAAATCAAACGCAGAAAGTGGTGATGAATAGGTCACATATTGAGAAAACCACCAGATATCATCACGAGCATGGCACTGGACTGGAACCCCCAAGGGAGCACAGGTCGTGGTTGACCAAAAAACATTTGGAATTGGTCGATGCTGCGCGAACTAGCAGATGCCGACATCACGTGGGACGGTGCAAAAACAACAGCACAGAACCGTGCACGATGGAAAAGTCTTGTCGAGGCCGTATGCTCCCGAGAGTAGTGAACAAAGAAAAAAAATGTTGTTTATGGCGATTTGCAATTGCGAGGTCTTGCAGTCTTGCTTACTGATTAAGCACGCACTTTCTTGCCACGGCGTCTTCCACACAAAAATGTAAAAAACTCCGTTTGGAGGCTTTATATAAATTTGTACGTTCACAATTCAAGTGTCGCACCTTCGTTTTCATTACTTTGTTTAGTTTAAGTCCCACAAATCACAATCACAATATTCACAAACATGGAATTTCTACTTCCTCAATTTGTTTTGTATTATTATGATGTCTAGCGTCACACTTATCGACACCGCGAAAAATGAAGTAACTGTTTTGGGAAGAACCACCCGCGTTATTCGATTCGTCTTGAAATTTGGAGACAAAAATTCAGTCAGCATTGCTCGATGGCGCTCGCCATTTACGGTAACGACAGCTCCTTCCCAAGGCGAATTGAGTACTGAAGGTGGCGCCATTAAAAAACAGTTACCTAACTCTGATGTCAGCTCCCTTCGCAATACAAAACAAACAAAAGTTGAAGAAATCGCATGTTTGTGAAAATTGCGTGAATGGCTTGGTTATATTGTGATTTGTGAGATTAAAACTAAACAAACTAATGAAAACGAAATACCGCGTGTTAAATTATGAAAGCACAAATGAAAATAAGACCCTAAATGCAGTTTTTTGCGGATGACTCCTTGGCAAAAAAGTGTGCGTGGATTTCTTGTATTTGGTTGATTCCATAGCTTTCGCCTACTCTTCCTCTTCACAAACAAGTAACCCCTCTCCCTTTTGTTTGTTTTTTGGTGGACTCTTACGACACGACGAATTCGAAAGCGCAATCTTCTCTTCTATCATTCTTGGTTCTCATTTTGATAGAAATAAATATGGATTATGCTGTGCTCTATGATCTTTCCGAACAGATTTATTTTTTGTTTAGGTAAATTTGCTCAATTCGGAAGCGTCAAAATAGTTAAATGACCTTACTGAACAGAAATGTCAACACAGTTTGCCATTCTCAGCTGGCAAACTATAGCTATTGACATCGATAGTTCTCATGCATTAAAAACGCCCGATATAAGACAGCCGAATGCCCGAAAATTACAAAGAAAGCTTCCCTATTACTTCACCTTTTATTCCGCCATGCTTACACCGAAAAAGATCAAGCTGAGAAGTGCTTCGATACCTACAGATACAGAGTAGATACAAAAAATAAATTCTAAAACAATTGAAATTCGAAAACTTGAATTCGTAAATTTATATTAAATTCAAATTTTAAATTCTTCCTTAAAATATTTAAAGTTCAGCCACATAAGCGGATATGCCATTAAATTTAAAGTAATTTGAGTTCAACAACAATAAATCAATCGTCCAATGTAAGCCCTTTTTCGCATTTACCGATTTGCACTTTTTATTATTGTATTTTCTTTTTCTGCATTTTATTTCATTTTGGAATGCATTAAGTTACGTTTGAATTAACGTGGCTTTTATGTAAATAAACACACTCCATTTATTTTGCCACATTGGAAAAATTTAAATTTCAATTTAAATTACTTAGCGGCTGCTCTAGTGCCTGGCAACCAAACCATTCTGATTTAACACATGCGTCGTCGCAACAACAACAAAAACAGCACTCACACACACTCATATGGAGTTTAAAATGGAAGCCGTGGAAAATGAGCAACAGACCAAAGGAAAAACAATGTACACACATTCAAACTTAGCTGCTTTCGTAGTAGAATAATATGGAATGAAGCAAAATCCATTGCAGTGCGATGAATCCATTCAAAGTGCCGGTAATGTATGCGTATGCATTTATATGTATGCGTTTGATGTATGAAGGTGCTAACGTTTGTGCATCCTTTGTGCGTTGGTATACGAGTACGTTTCGGCTAGTGAATATATAGTTCAAGCTATTCACGTCTATCCTGGACATTTATCCGTGCCGAGTCCTGGCGTCCTTTATCGTGCCACCTGCGTGCCAGTCACTCAAAGGGTGCACGTGAGCAAGTGTGGTTGAGTATGAGTGCAAGGCAAAAAAAATCTACCAAACTCAAAATGAGATGCGAATTCAAATGCGCACACGGTCAGACGGATGAATGGAACTGGGCATATTAACGAACCAGCGCAGGCACACACGCACATGAGCGGCGAACCACATACGATCGTACGTATAAGTGTACGAGTATTCATGAATTGCAGTTGCACCGAAGTATGTACATACGTATTTACGTATATGAAAGGATGAAGGTATTTGATTACCCAGTAAACGAATGCTCAAGACTTTATCCAAATTTTTTCGCTTTGTACAAAATCGAAACGTAAATTTTTGGGGAATAGAATTTGGGTGGATATATTAGTTTAGGGGGTTAGATTAGGTTTGTCAACCGCATTGCACATAGGGGCAGCTATGCCACTATATTATATTATTATTGGGCTATATTTCCCATTCCAGATTGAATCCACCTGAGCTTTGGGCAAAGCTTAAAAGGTTTTTGATACCTAAAGTGTATAGATTATCCATATTCCTTAAGAAGTAGGATCTTAAATAACGGTTCCTGCTTCTGGCTAGAGCCGGACATGTGCAAAAAAGATATTGAATTGTTTCTTAATCCTCCTCCTTCGTACAGCTACGTCAGAATCCATGCATTAAACGTCTAATCTCCTTACGTGTTTCTTATGAGATAATCTCCTGTGAGGGCCGCTACTAAAACCTTAATTTCCAGTCTACTCAATTTTAAAATATTTTTAGATAGACGTATATTTTGCCTTGGTTTTGCACTAACCTTTCGTTTACAGAATTGATTAGTACGTCCATAAGAAAAAGCTTAAAAGTTGCGAGAGAAACCCTCACTAAATTATTTATGTTTGACATACAGGTACCTACTCTTGCAAGCTGGAAAAAACCCTTAATTTTTGGTAAAATTTTTGCACAAATGACTTAAGACTCTTTCATGGCCGATCTTTACTGCTTTGGTTTTGCTTTTTAATTTTAAATTTGCTTTTTAATTAGGCAACGCAGTTTTAAACACTATAGTAGAACGCCTAGTGGCACCATTAAGCTTGGCCAAAATCGCGTAATCGATTATCGCGCCAATTAAGAAGAAGAAAAAGTAACGGAGCTAATGGTTACAACAAATAATTCAAATGATTTTGATGATGCGGCATTTATGGAATTATTATGGATCACTCTGATAGTGAAGCTGATGGTTTACTGAACGAACTATTGAGAGATAGAGAGAGGAAAAAGAGGAATAGCATTAAGAACTACTTAGAGGAAGTAGGTTACGTTACGGTAGTTGCCTATCTTCATAAAAGTGTAGAGGCCAGGTGGCCAGTGTGTTACCACTAATTTGGAACCAAGCACCCCCCCTTAATCCCCAATGTGATGAACCCACTTCGTCTCTCCGATAAACGATAAAATACTGCAGATGGTTGCTGATTCCAAGTCTGTTAGACATCCAAAGAAGTAAGAGTTTAAACAGCGGTACAGCATTCTGGCAAGATCAGAGCAGTGGCACGTTAAGTGCTACCAAAGTTATTTGAGGAAACCCGATATGTTTCCCATGTGTTTCTATTAGGCAGTGCCCTATGATGATATCAATCACCTTAATGATAAAAGACGGTCTAGATTAATGAGAGAGCTAGTTTTGTACTCGTTCATTCTAGGCCAAACCTGTCTAGTTATCTCCATCTATTGTTGACTTGCGCGTTGTAGGGCGACCTGATCCAGAGCTCGCTTGAGGATAAGGGGATTCCCACATATTTGACAAAATTGACTGATTTACGATCAGTTTCTCTCTTAGCCAGCCCATTCTCGATGAAGTTTCCAATTGCGCGGTGCACCGCTTAGCCAGTTCGCTAAGAGTCTACAAGCTCTACATTCAATTGCTACTTTGGAAGAAGTGTGTACATTTTATTATACTGCACTGATTTTATTGAAGCTTGACTGTCAGAGTAGATAGTGATAGATAGTGTGCTATGACAGACGAGTCCCTGACCCAAAACACAACCTCCTTTATGGATATTAACTCAGCTAGAAAGATGCTGTACTATTTCGACAGACGTAGACTAAGCTTCGGCTGCAGCACTTCTGAGCAGATGCCACTTGGATGCTCGACCTTACTATTTACAGTTGAGTCGGTGAAAAAGCCACTAATCCTAACTCACAGAGACATTCCTGGAAATTGCATGGCGGAAGAGTTCACTAAGAGGGAAACTTATCTGACATCAGTCAATTTTGCCCAATTAGGTCCTTAACATTATCCACTTGACATCATTCTGGTATTCGTGGAGAAAATTATTTTCAAAGCAGTTTAATTTAGCTTCTTATGTATACACGGAAGAGTTCCAAGAATTTTCGAGGGTAGGCATGCATGCAGTCTGATTACTTTTACAATTAATTCGAAATTTGCAGATATCTTTTGGAAGCAGGTCTGATAGAGTCTCAGGACTTTGATTGGGGTAGAAGGTAGCGTTGCTGTAATTGCCACGGGTGCTGCCCTTTCTACCCTTTCCATTTCGTTCTTCGCTACAATATTTTCCAATGTTGGCCACCAAACAGTGAGCCCGTAGAAGAGGATAAGCTCCACAAAGTGTACTAAGCGCGGGTGTAAATGTCAGCCTATACCGAGGCTGAATTTAAGATACACGCATATCGAAGGAATTATGCTTACATTTTTCTGCAAAATTGAATAAAGCGAAGTCTACGCGTCTCTAAGGTCTTACCAGGAAAGACAAACAGAGAGATTTCTTTTTATGATTTGGCGGTTTAAGTTTCGTGATCTACTTGACCGTTTCAATATATCACTGCTGAGTGTTTCGCGCATTGTGGAGGAAGGTATGCATATCGCTTACCTGCGCTTATTTATAACTTGAAGTTAAAGGGATGAGGTCCAACGGAAGGCCTTAAGTGGGCTTGCTGACATTTCAAATCATTTCAAACAACACCGCCGACGGTTTGCCATCTCAGCTTACGCATTCTACATTGAAACAAAGAATATTTAAAGCAGGTCACCAAATTCGGTCACAGACAATTAGCTTTTATCTGAGTGGACCTGAATTGTAGCTCCTGCAAGCTCAGATAGGACTAGTTAGGGTCCACAATGCAGGTATACATTAGCATCTGACAATGCCTCAACATCAAATGTGCAAAATAACAGCAAAATCACCAATGTTGTCCTACCAGGACCTACCGTTAATAGAAGAAAGTGTTTCTTCTTCGCCTATTTGGTGGTTTGCGATGACTTTGAATCTAGAACTTTCGCCAGTAAATCCGACACCAAAGTTGAGCCTGCTTCAGTTTGCATCAACTATTGCCTAGTAGGTTATTCGATGCTATTAAATTCTAGCCTAAGAAAGTGTATGAGTACGAGGCTCATTTATCCTCAGCATTGCATTTGCCAATTTCCACACAGCTTTCTAACTCCTCACTTGTTGTTGTAGTTTGTTTTTTTTTAACATTGGGCGTAACAGGGTTTTTACTTTTGCTGCGTGCGACGCAACATTTGCATTTCATTCGTTTTGCATTTTCGAATGAAGCATTTTGATGAAGCACCGACGATGAAACAAGCAGCCATCAAGGACCCAGGACGGATGAGTGGGTGGCAACGTTCAGTGGAATAAATCACAGCCGGCGAGGAACTCCTGCGATGCGTGTACTCTACTCATTCCAACCAACAACAGATACATTATCTTCGCAGAGGCTCTTCATCGCTCCATTCTTCCCATACTGCATTCTTTTCGTTACTCCGCCATTTTCCATACGACAGTACAACCCCAACGGAGTCGAAACGCAGCTCATCCATTCACATTTAGTAGAAAATGTTGGGTAAGCTCAGTCATCAGAGCGCCGCAGCTGCGGCAGGCTCCAGCCACTTTGGCAATAGCGGTCACAGCAGCGAGTAAATGAATGACGGAACGAGCTCATCGGGTATATTTCAATGCTCGTCAGTCAGTTGTTTACGTCTGTCTATTTAACTGTCAGTCAGTCTACTGACGATACATTTTTCCACCATCACATCATTTTGAGTGATGTCAATTAGATTGATTTGATCAGTGAAAATGTGTGATTTATCAGCCAGCAGCGACCGGGGTAGTGCCAATCTGCCCCAACTGCAACATCATTCACAGTCAATGAAAAAGCTGGAAGATACGCATATACTCGTATGTACGTATACACACCTCCGTAACCAGAATCATTGAGATGTGCAGTGATTTTGTCTCAGGCAACCCAGCTGCTGGTAGTGTGGCGCTCATTTGTATGTTTTTTGTTTTACGTTCTTTGTGAACTCAGCAACTCCACCCAATTATTCCTGCCTTGTTGCTCCGCTACTATTGCTTACCATCTGCATCCTTATCTCATCATCAACATATGAATAAGTAATTCACATTTCGTAGATACTCGCAGGCGGCAGAGAGAGTGGGAATCAGCATTTTTAACGACGAAGTTTTGCACAAAGTATCGGCTGTAGATTTTCACGCTGCTCATTTCCATCATCAATCAGTCATCGATACATGTCACCGCTCCACCCACATGCCTAGACCAGCGCACCACCCCTGACTCTGGCAGCCAGTCAGCAAGCGTAGCATTGCCGCAAGCAATAGAACTGGAATTCTAAGAGTACTCTTGTTTTCCTTTTTTTTCTTCTTATTTCACTATTTTTGCCACGAGTTCAACTTTCTTCCTCCCTTTTTTACACATTTTTTATTTTTTTATTTTTTTTTATTTTTTTTTTTGTTTAATGCCCTCGAGAAATACTTCACTTTCAAGTTGTTGTTATGTGTCAGGAAAATCGCAAATTTTGTTCTGCACTTGAACTGTTCGCTCATTGTTTTGGAATGTGAGGTGCAATGGCGATATCCCCAATGATATTTCCTTAGTGTAATTTTTATCTCGGTAATGCTAGCGATAATGTACGGGCACGTGCTTTCGTGTTTGCCATATCCTTTGCTCGAAGCTAATGGCAGTGTTTGAGTTTTCCGCGAAGCAATTTGTCACAGACTTTAAGTTTTTTCGAACGTATTGTGATAAATTTGTTTTATTTAAAACAAAAGTGCGTTACTCACCTATAGACATAGATTGGTATATGATGGATGGCAAAGGGTTGATGGGTGCTATCAAAATAAAAATTAATCAAATAAATTTTAGAACAATACCAATAAAAGTGAGGCAAACAAGAATATTTAATTGTATATTTACATTTGTTTGTCTCAACTTGAGTTCAATTAGCAGTTACTTAAGTTTGAGAGAAGGGCTCAACAGTCCGTTCTACGTAACAGCAACGGCACGGATTTATGTATATCCGGCCAATACTGCTGGAGTATTCTCCACATATTTATGGGGAATGTGTAGGATGTTACAACAACAACAAAATAGCTTGTAATAAAATATTATATTTTCTTTTAAATTAAAACCATTGCACACTACTACTAGTAAGTCATACAAAGGACCAGGTCACGCATATTTGCAAGCTTACAGATGGAAATTCTAAAAGACAGCAAGTGAATAAATCTCAAACATTATCTAATTGAACGAGTTCTATGGCTCAGGGGCTGCAATGAAACTTTAAATTACCAAGGAGCTTACTAGCCAGGTAGCTTTGGCTACTAGTAGTAGTAGTAAAGGGTTTTTCAATTGGCGCGGGTCGATTTTTTTTGACATTAATCGAATAATGGCGACTTTGCCTGTTACAACAGCTACGAATAAACGCGCCTTTTCAACGCTGCGTCATATTACGGCGTACCTTAGATCGACTATGACTGAAGAGTAGGGCGGGTCGATTTAAAAATCGCTCATTGCTCTGTGATAATCGCATTCTAGGGATCAAAATAAGAAACTTTGCCGAAGGAACCATACCTCTAAAACGAATTCTGATGTCCCCCATTTAAAAATATCACCATTTTTGGCCTTTACATGAAAAAATCAGCCAAATGGCTATATTTTTTCTTTATTTTTATTTATTTATAATAATATCTATTTTTTCCCTTAAGAAATTTATTTTAGAACATATGTAAATGAAAAAATTAATTTAAGTGAGTTATAGAAAAGAAACTAAAAAGTTCGACCCAAATTGGGGGACATCAGAATTCGTTTTAGAGGTATGGTTCCTTCGGCAAAATTTCTTATTTTGATCCTTTTCACAGACCAATGGGCGAATTTTTTGCGTCCCCACAAATCGACCCGGCCTACTGAAGAGCTATTGAACGATTTAGCTTCTTTGAATATACATCGAGAAGTTGTAGTAGATCCTCAAAGAATTTTAAAAGAGTTTTTTTCGGTACCACGAAGAGTCAAATGCTAATCGATTCAACGTCGAACGTGTTGCTTGACTTGGTCGTACAAACATTTGTTTGGCTTTACTCAAATAGTAATAAATGTATATATAGTATATGTTCAATTACTTCTATAAAATCTGATAACAGCTAATGACATAGATCGATTAGATGTACAGAGAAAACGAATTATATACGAATAAAGCATGAGAACATTGAGTTATTATAAAGCATATTATAATAAATTAATTTCAATCTTTTTTTGATTATTATTTATCCTTATCACCAATCAATGATTCATCATATCCAAAACTGTGACTTAAGCGTGTACTGTGTCATAAATTTATAAACACAGGCAAAGTTATATCAGACTGCAACAAAAGTTGGAACCCCCCCTAAATCTGAGGGTCTGCGCACGGACCTGGTAGTTAGTACTTATTGTAAAAGTAAAATATACAACATTTGAAATTTACTTATTATAATATTAAGAAAAAAATAAGTATTTACAATAATTTAAGGACAATGGCATGAACCGTCTGTCGATTTATTTATCGTGCAAAATAATTATGCGGATTACGGTTTTTAACTGTTTAACTCTTATATTAAGTAATCTCTGTGTCTAGAGGCATATTTAATGAAACACGAAAGTTTATCCGAATTATCATTTTTCCCATTGAGAATCTCCATCAGTTGTGAACCATTTAAGGTAAATTTTCGGAAAAAGACTTTTCTATATTCTCTTAATATTGGGCAGCGCGCCAGGAAATGGTCCATGTTTTCAAGCTCGCCTAAATTACACATTGGGCAAGTTTCATTTTCTGTGTCAAATCTGTTGGTATTTAAAATTACCATGCTACTTCAAGCCCACATTATCCACATGCTTGATTCTATATCATATTTTTTTAAATAACCCAGACCCCTTTTGACCAATCTAATTCCTTATATTTATATCCTTATATATAAGTACTAGGGCTTTTTGTATGTACACATTCATCCTATCCTGGTTGTGGTTTGTTTAAAGCAATTTTGCATCTTCTATCCAGCTTTCTGATTGTATGTTATCTGTTCGCCAAATGACATCGCTTTTACTAAAAAAGTTCTTTAAATCTTTAATCCAGAAGACTTCTTTCTTTATAACAATTTTGGACAGATAATGTAGCAGTCGATTTTCTGAGTAAATATATATATATAATTGGCGCGTACACCCTTTTCGGGTGTTTGGCCGAGCTCCTCCTCCTATTTGTGGTGTGCGTCTTGATGTTGTTCCACAAATAGAGGGACCTACAGTTTCAAGCCGACTCCGAACGGCAGATATTTTTATAAGGAGCTTTTTCATGGCAGAAATACACTTGGAGGTTTGCCATTGCCTGCCGAGGGGCGACCGCTATTAGAAAAATGTTTGTTTTTTCTTAGTTTTGGTGTTTCACCGAGATTCTGACCCCGAATGGAAGTCACGCACCAACCCATTCGGCTACGGCGGCCGCGATTTTCTGAGTACATAAACAAAATTCTATGCATATACTTAAGGAACAGTTCTAAGTAAACAAATGATTTTCTTACATGCCGGTTTCCAAAAGAAGTATGTATGTAGCCATATGCGATGGTAGCTTCAGCATTCGCTTTACAAAATACTTTTGCAATATATCGATTTCTTCAAACCACCCGAAACCCCACACCTGTGCTGCGTATGATTGTATTGAACGACAAACTGTAAGAAAAAGTTGCCATTTAGCTTCAACTGAAATTTCTTTATTTTTTTAAAGACAATCCCACGAAGCATTAATTCCATTTTTTTGTGCAGCTGTTCTGTTTCTTAATTCATCTGAGGTGCTATTTCCACTCCTATGTAAGTACCGCTTCTCCTCTTTACTAAGTTTCCCACCTTTTCTGAACGCCATTATTTGAGATTTTGAGCGGTTTACTTCAAGGTTCCACAGGTTGTAATAGCTTTCGAGGTTTTTAATAATCTCTTGTAGTTTGCCTGGGTGATCCGCTAACAAAATGAGTAGTAGTAATAGTAGCTGTGGCTACTACTGACTTTTGTAGTTTAAATTAATTGAAAAATCTATTTGAGAGACCACTTGAGAAATTCATACTTAAACCAGATATCTGAAATAACAAGCAGGTGGTCTGACTTGCTTAAGTATCAATATTTTATACCACCAATATTCATAGCTTAAAGTTTTGACATAGCTACTTTTGATTTAGTTAAAAAAAGAGATTGGCGAGAAGCAGTTCATATTTAAGATTTTAGAGGCTCTGCACTGAAAAGGTTCCTCATAAAACACCATTTGCCGTTCGAAGGGGTCAGAAGGCTGGGTAGGTTATCCATTTGTGGAAAAACATAAAGATGTACAGCTCAAGTAGAAGGAAAAGCTCAACTAAACACCCAACACGGGAGCAAAACGTCAATCGGCCGATATGCGTAACTAATGAAAGAGAAAATATTTTTATTTAATAAAGTTTGCTCTTGTAGCTTCCAGAACGAAATTTAAAATTTTAAGTAAACTCTCTATTTTTTAATTGCAATGAAATGAAATGAAAATCCCCTATCACTAAGTAGTCGTACTCTTCATACTCTAAAGTTTGAAGTGCTATTCTCACGTTCTCGTAAGTTTCCTTGAGTATTACAGAATACGCCAGGGGAAGATATGGAAATTTATTTTCATTATCAATAAGAACCACTTTTAGGGTTTTTGTAGAACTATCGATGATGTTTCTTTGTTCACTTATTTTAACATCGTTCTTAAGCAAATTCAACTGTTTAAGGCTTCTTCTTCTTAGTTGGCGCGATAACCGCTTAGGCTATTTTGGCCGAGTTTAACAAAGCGCACCAGTCGTTTCTTTCTCGTGCTAACCGGCGCCAATTGGACACACCAAGTGAAGCCAAGTCCTACTCCACCTGATCTTTCCAACGCAGAGGAGGCCGCCCTCTTCCTTTGCTACCACCATCTGGTACCGCTTCGAACCGGAGTGTTTGTATCCATTCGGACGATATGACCCAGCCAACGTAGCCGCTGGATCTTTATTCGCTGCGCTATGTCTATGTCGTCGTAGAGCTCATACAGCTCATCGTTCCATCGCCTGCAATATTCGCCGTTGCCAACGTGCAAAGGTCCAAAAATCTTGGGCAGAATCTTTCTCTCAAACAGCGACGCTCGGAGTGTTCATCGGATGTTGTCATCGTCCTCGCGTCTGCGCCATACGTTAGGACGGGCGTGATGAGAGCCTTGTAGAGTGTTAGTTTTGTTCGTCGAGAGAGGACTTTACTACTCATTTGCCCACTTAGTCCAAGGCACTTGTTGGCAAGAACAGGCTGACACTGACACGCCACTGTTTAAGGCGTGAACCTAATATTTCAGCTTTAAGTTTTGGTAGATTTAAATATCTTAAAGTCATTAAACTCTTCTGAACTAATAGGACTATGAATAAGTTCGTGCGGTTTTACAACAGATGGCGTAACTTGATTATTATTCCATCGATCCACATTTCCAAACATTCATTGGAGAGCTACTGTCGTAAGGCACAAACGTCAGTATAAGTTTTTTATTTGAAGCGTAAACAACAATATTTTTACCACACTTGAAAATGTCGAATTTCGTGCCAAATAATGTGTTTTTGCGGGGAATTCTTCTTCATTATTTTAATATGAAGAAAAAAGCAGCCGAAAGTCATCGTATCTTGGTGGAAGTTTATGGTGAGCATGCTCTATCTGAGCGAACGTGCCAGAAGTGGTTTGCACGCTTTAAAAGTGGTGATTTTGGCTTGGAAGACGAAGAACGCGAGGGTGCGCCGCCAAAGTTCATGGATACCGAATTGGAGGAATTGCTCGATCAAGATCCGGCTCAAACGCAAGAAGAGGTTGCAAAAACTTTGGGAGTTGATCAATCAACCATTTCCAAACGTTTAAAAGCCATGGGAATGATCCGAAAGGTAGGCCATTGGGTGCCGTATGAATTGAAGCCAAGAGACGTTGAACGCCGTTTTATGGCATGCGAACAACTGCTTCAACGGCACAAAAGAAAGGGTTTTTTGCATCAAATTGTGACTGGCGATGAAAAGTGGGTCCATTACGGCAATCCAAAACGTCGGGCAACGTATGGATACCCTGGCCATGCTTCAACATCGACGTCGGCGCAGAATATTCATGGCCTGAAGGTTATGCTGTGTATCTGGTGGGACCAGCTGGGTGTTGTGTATTATGAGCTACTGAAACCGAATGAAACGATTACGGGGGATGTCTACCGACGACAATTGATGCGTTTGAGCCGAGCACTGCGAGAAAAACGGCCGCAATACGCCGATAGACACGACAAAGTTATTTTGCAACATGACAATGCTCGGCCACATGTTGCACAAGTGGTCAAAACATACTTAGAAACGCTCAAATGGGATGCCCTACCCCACCCGCCGTATAGTCCAGACCTTGCGCCATCCGATTACTATCTCTTCCGATCGATGCAACATGGCCTGGCTGACCAGCACTTCCGTAATTACGATGAAGTCAAAAAATGGATCGATTCGTGGATTGCGGCAAAACCGACCGAATTTTTCACAAAGGGAATCCGTGAATTGCCAGAAATATGGGAAAAAGTAGTAGTAAGCGATGGACAATATTTTGAATATTAAATTTGTAACCATTTTACGTCAATAAAGTTTCAAATTTCGAAAAAAAACCGCACGAACTTATTCATAGTCCTATTAATAACAACTAGCGACAAGAATCGGAACATAAAGTTTTCTTAAATTTATGGAGAATTTTCTTACCTTCTAAAGTGTTTTTGCCTCTACTACATGCGAAATCAGGTACTCAAATCTTAACTTGACTTCGTACGGGTAAGTTAAAATACAAGGTGGCGTAAACTTCATCATCCAATTTTTTCCTGAATAGCTTGTTTACTAGATAAAAAAAATTTTTTAGTGGTGGAAATCTTTATTTGAGCCTTTACGATATCCATTGCTCATCTATTTGTATACTACAGTCAAGTTCATTATAAATCTTCCTATAGTGTGACTTAATTGGCGCCACCTTGTAGAACCAACAAGAAAATTGGTTTGCAACAGTTAGCACTAAGCAAGTCCAAGTAAAAAGCAAAGTAGGAAGCCAATGTCAACTTCTCAGCAGCACCCATCTGGGCGGGGACTAAAAAGTCCAATCTGCGCGAAGTTACCCAGACACGCAGGCAAGGCTGGCAGCGTTTAGCTTACAATCTGTGTAATAGCTGGAATGTTCCCTCTGGGCCTATTGGCAGATGAAATGAATCGGCTCTATAACGTGCAAGGAGCACGGTCCACCTCAGCACAAAGAGCAGCTGAGCGATTGCTGACAATTGGCTGGTGGAAGGTGTGGTGGGATCAGTCATAAAGCCGGCGTTGGTCCTTTAAACTCATGCCACGTATTGAAGAAAAGTTAGAAAAAAAACATGGAGACTGCGACTACCTCCTTTTGCAGTTGCTCAGCGGGTATGGTTGTTTTCGGGAATACTCGCACTGCGCTAAGCTGGCAGACAGCCCTTTCTGTCCAAACTGCCCGAATACTGACAAAAAGGCAGAACACGTGATCTCTTATTGTGACTATTCGAGCTATTCTCAAACAAGCTCTGGGTCATCAACCATCCCCCAGCAGTAAGTGAGAGGCAGCCCAAACGTTCGCAGCGACTCTGCCACATGGATTGGGAACGCAAGGCGATGCGGCAGCAGTTAATTCAGACAGTTTGTGTCGAACCGAAGACAAGCACAGACTTTTGAGTGAAACACTCACTACAATAACTCACAGAAGACAAAACGGTAGTGAGTGAATACAACTCTATTGCAACTTTTCCGATATCTCCTTTACTCTAGAACCACCTATGAATACAGTGGCAATAATTGGGACTATAGACGGCGTTTGGTCTTCAAATGCCTGCAGGAGAGGACGCAGGTACCTGTTTTGTCTTCGGACATGAACGCGGTTTTACCCAGATGTTATACTTTCTAGGTTCCTGGATAGAAATTAGCCTAGGTGGGAGGAATGTTAAGTATTAGTGGGGGCGTGCCCCACATACCATTGATGTGACCGCACATTTGAGATGTTTCTGACATTTTGATTTAAGCCTCCTTCAAAAAAACCCCCTTATGCACAGGAATTGTGCAAAAGACCCCATCGCCGTGCATTTTTTACCCATTTCAATCCGGTCTTTAGTTTAAACAAATGAAATAATTGTATCGCTCCACTGTGCGACGCTGGGACGAGTTTATCGTACCAAATGCTTTGACGGCTGTGACGTTTATCTTGTTGACCTACCTCAGCTATCGGAAAGAAAAGTGTGCCGCTACAAGTATGGAAATTTGCTTTTGATACTTTTCAAGGCCTGTTTGTAGTTATCATCAAAACAGTTTACTGTTGCTTTCACGCTACAAATTTCTGTCAGAAACCTAATTACAAATCGTTCCGAGATTTGTGGTCAAAATAAAATGCAAATTAAATAAATAAATTAAGCAGCACATAACGCATAATATTAACCACTTAATTTTCTCAAATAAAAAAGCTATTCATGCAATTTTTCATCAAACGCCCCGAATATTAACACATCTCATTGGGGAAGCACTTGAGGGTGTAATACAAAACAAATAAAATAAATCAAATCACTACGCAGCCAAACCAAATCAAGCCAACAAAGTCAGCCACACTCCGAGCTATGCCTCAACGTGCCACAGCGCTACTCACCGACGGCGCAGCATTTTTTCTGTTTTTTTTTTTGCCGACTATTTTCGGTTTTCTCGCGGCAAAAGGTTTTGCCAACCAACAAAATTTATGCGCGCACGTCATTCATGCCCCGCCTCCCACTCTTTAACCAAGCCGAAAAATGCTACGCATGAGTCCTTTGACAAGGCACTTTGTAGCATACAAACATACGCTTGGGTGGCAGTAACGCCCTTAGCGAGGCTGAGAGAAAGCACGGGTGACACCCCAGAGCAAATAATTCATTCGAAATGTGAATGAAATGAAATAAAATCATTTACAAAATAAAAGGGGGAAAGGTGACACTCAACAAGCGGATAGATGGTCGAATGGTAGTTGGCTTGGAAGGGTATACGTACATACTTTATTGTCACATATGTGTGAATTGGACGTGCGTGTGTGTGTGTGTGTGACCTTGACATGTGTGGCGCAGATTTTCATTCTCCACCACCTTCATTAAATTCAAGATTTATACATGCGAGCTCCCATATACAACTACACGTTCACAGATCCATGCCAACAAACATACACATATGCACATATACACACTAACATAAACCTATGCGACAACTAATCGAAAGGGTGTCATTATTTCCTACTTGGCAACAACAGCCAACCACCGCCTGAATGAGCGGGTGCACTCTTACTCACACTGCCTAACGTACTTGGAATTGGGTATGTGGGACTCTGACTGATGAATTATTGTGACAGGCCGCAGAAAACCCATTAAATTTGAGTCTAGATGGCGCTACTTAAATTTGTCAAAATGTCTTTTTTACGCGGTTGGCGTTCAGCGCTCAACCGGTTTTGGTGCGGCCGCTCGCAAATGTGGAATTGGATACTCGCACGCACACCCAGCTCACGCGGTTTGGGCGCAACGACGACGACAACAACAACCAAAACAGCGCGAGAAACTTTGATTGATATCGAAATGTCACGCAGACGCGCATGTGGCTAATAGGCCCTGCGGTTCTAGCCATTTGCTATTCGTTTGCCGTTTACCATTTGCTATGCGAATTGATTTTGGCTCAATGAATTAGCCATATTTGTTGGCGGCGCGAAATTGTTGTGTGAAAAATTATATGGGTTCAGCTCGCAGCTGCTTCAAATTAGAAAATTTTTTTTAATCTGCTCCAACATACGGACGTACGTACGTTTGTATTGCATGTATGTGACCATTTTCATGTGTATGCGCATATCTGTATACAAATATTTTTATAGAAAACCGTATTTGGTTTTTTCGGACTCTGACAGGCGGGTGACAAATGCTAGCTTTTTATTTGGCTTGTTCATCTAATGCGTATGCCTGGTTTAAGAATAAATAAATGGCTACAGAATTAATTGGTTTGGATCAATGGGTCGGGCGCGGACTATCAGAAAGCGATATATGGATATGTGAATGTAAGTACATATATACAAATTGAGTTTCTAAGGGAAGACGCATGTGTGAAACAAGAGCCAAGCAATTTGGATTGATCGCGAAATAAATACTTAAAAAAAAGTTGATTGATTAAGAAGCATCAAATGGTCACTCTTTGATTGAACTATTCATGTTACTCACACATATGTACTCGTATACATCTGTGCAGGCATCCAATAGAGCATTCTACTCAATTATTAAACTCTTTAAATCGAAGCTGCTGAACAGACCTTGCAAAATTTCGCTGTATAAATCTATAGACCTACCAGTTCCTTGCTACGGATCGGAGTCTTGGGCATTAAGTGAAAAAGACAAAAACAAGCTCCAAGAGAAAAATGTTGAGGCAAATCTTCGGTGCAGTTAAAGATAAGATGGTATCATGAACTGCACTAACTTATAAGAAGGGAAAATGTTGTGCGGTTCATCCATACCGCGTCGCTTGAGAGATTGCTTTCAGAGATCAGCTTTCTTTAAGGGGTTATATACCTTGTGGTCCGGTGAAATTAGCGAAAGTTGGGTTTTTTTTAAAGATATGTAGCAATAATTTTATTGTATAAAAGTTTTTATTATTGGATATTACAATGTTTAAAGAAAAAAAAGGCTTTGTTTGTGTAAAAATATTTAAAAATGGCGGAGTTATGGCGTTTTCCCCCAAGACCCTTTTTTTGGAAGAGGCTTGCGGTGGACGCGATTCAAGTCCACCAAGTCAACTGAAATCAAAAAATCGAAAAGATTTCATTAGTATAGGGTTATATCTTCTTAGTGAACGATCAATATATTAAATATTTTGATTTTTGTGAAAATAGGAACATGTTTTTAAAAAACTCCACTTCTACAGTCCTAAAATTGGCATTAAAAAATTCATATCTGCAAAATAAAAATTTATACATAAAAAGTTGATCGTTCACTAAGAGGCGACATCAATTAGGAACAATTTAAAAAAAAAATTATAAAAATCGGTTGAATACTTTTTTTGCAATCGCGTCCACCGCAAAAGCATTTTTGGAAAAACACGTTTTTGAGATAATCGCGTTTAAAGTTTCAAGCGCCGCATGAGGCCGTACGCTCAGGACGTGACGACGCACAATTTAAAACGCTGTAACTTTCGATCTATTGCTCAGATCTCTATGAAATTTTTGGAAAATGTTCTCAAGGGATTGTACTTTACGATAAAGAAATAAAATTTATTTTGATTTTTTTGAAAAACACAAGGTATATAACCCCTTAACCTGATTGCACTTTGAGCAGCGATGGAAATAACGTAGAAGACAATAGGAAGTAAGTGCAACACGACATTCAAAGTAGCACTGGGGCAAGTTCTACATACTCTAGTGATGCCAATACATGCAGTCCTTTGTACCTTCCACTACCAGCTTAGTGATATTATGCATCCATACATTAAAGGTTATATACACTTGTAAGACTAAAAAATAATTTTTATTTGAGAATTTTTTACAATGAACGATTTTATTAAACAAATACAATACAATTTTTAATTATTCAAATAATGTCTATTTTAAAGTTAATTATAGCAAGTAAAGTTAGTGAAAATATTGAAGTACACGGCTCTTGCAGATGATCTCCAAAGCGTCCTCCAAAAAAAAGCGTTCGGCGGTGCACTAAATATCTCCGATTTGGATTATCTGAAACCAAAGAACCAATTAGATTATTTTTGTAGATAGATAAAGCCATGTATTAATCAAAGCAATAGTCAAATATCAATTTTGATAAAATGGCGGCTATAGGAAAAAAAATCGAATTTTTTACAAAAATTCCCTAAAAAAAAAGAAAAAATTATCAGAATTTTTATTCCTGCGATTAATACCTGGAAAATATATCTGAGAAGGTTGTGTTAAAATTTCAAGACGATCAGTTCAGCCGCTTTTGAGAAATCGTGTCCACTGACTACGAAAGCACGGTTTTAAGAAAAACGCCTTTAAAGTTTGAAAAGCACTTTATATAGAAAACAAATTCTCTGAAACTCCTTTTCAAATTTGCGTGTAATTTCGAAAATATTCACCGAAACGATATTAAATTTTCTGTGTGCGTTCTTAAATATATATATATATTAAGAAAATAAAATAAAAACAAAATCGATTTTTTGAAAATTCTAACCCCTTAAAATTGGCAGAACCACTCTGTTGTATATTCAAAGCTCGACCAGTGGCTTGAATCTTTTGCCGAACATAGATTAGCAGGAGCAGAAAGCTATATCCGATTTTCAATGAGTAGCAGCCAATGGAATCTGGAGTCAAGTGTCAATCCAAGATACTTAACTTGCGATGAAAGAGGGAGAGCGTGGTTGTTTAATTTGGGAAGTCTAAAGTGCGTTTACTTTTTTAGTATAGTTTTTTTTTATTAAGCTACGATTGAGTTAATACTGTTTCAAACTAAGTTTTCAAATAATGCAAGTGTTATTTATCAGAAGCAATAAATAATGGAATCAATAAAAACATAAACAAAAATTATTATTCTCTGCAACTAAAAATTAGACTAAACCATGAACATTGACGCGTGATTAGTTTTCACAATGTTCAACGTGAATTAAAAAGCCAAGAACGCGTCGATGAACTAAAATCTTTACACAGCGAGCAAGCACCATTCTTTAGCATCGTAGAAAACTATTACATTTGATTTGGTATCTAATGACTTCTTTGTGTTTTCGAACATCAACAATAAAATGCGGAGTCAACGTTTTTAAACACCTGAAGGGCCCTTAAATAGATCGTTTTGGAGGTATCCACTTCGGAATGTTTATAGTGCTTAAAAAAGTGGTTTAAGTGAATACAGAAATGTTTTGACTTCAAAGGCGAATATCTTGAAAAATAATTAAGCAATTTTCATTATTACCTTTCCTGTGTTCTCTTCATCATCAGCATCAGTTTTGTGCACACCATTGCTTCTGCAACTACAGCTCTCCACTTCGATCGATTCTCTACTACGTCTTTCGAGTTTGTGATTCGCAAAATCCATAGACCAGCTGTGACCTTATAAATCCAGCGTTTCTGAAATGGTAATTGTTTCTCAAGAATCGCTGGCTCTTCTATTCTGGATATGAAATAGAAAATGAGATTGACGCCAAGATAGCTTCTTACTTATTTATTATTTCTTTTTTTCATATTTCGGACTTATTTCACTATAAGAAAACTAAAAGCTTTTTTCTTATATCACAGTGACTTTAAGGGCTTTGAATTGTTTACTAATCTTGCTGTACAACTCCAAAATATTGAGATTGAAGAAAAAACGCGCCAAGCTAAGATTTCTGACTTAAAAGTCCAAATTTGTATATTAAATTTTTCGTATGGCTTTGTATTAAAGAATTTTCCATTTGTTCTGTCATAAAAATGGATTATGTCGACAAGATTGGAAATCCCTCACTAATTATTATAAACTTTTTTCTAATCACACACATTTTTGCGTTGCTTAGATGTCCGCTTAAGGTAGAGTACACTGTGAATGCTTCGAAAATTATAAATTTCTTAACATTTAGCTACGGAAATCTTCAGCTCGCATACCTACAATACTCGCATCTTAACCACAATTTTTTAATTAGTTCTTTAGATTTGAAAAAATTCTAAATTTTTGCACTCTCCAACACTTTCGCCTTGTGGTCAGATTGACAATGACACTAAAATCGCACTTAAATACCGACAATCCGCTTCTCTTTACTCCTACACTCAAAAGTTCAAACCATAAACGGCATCCTGCTGCTGGCATAATGCCCAAATATAAATAAAGTGTCATGGCGACGAGAACGAAAGAATACATCAAAACAACAAGCACCTGCTGAGCGGCGGCGACCGCCCGCCGTTGCCTGCCCGTTTGTCTGAGATGTGGCAAGTGTTGCACCAACTCCGATTCCAATACGCCTCATCCAGAGCAATGCATGTGTATGTATGTTATGCGTAGCGGCAGGTAAGCGAGCAAAATATGATGTTGACTAATAAAGTCATGAATTATTCGAGGAGGCGCGTATACAGGACCAAAATGTGCCGTGGCCTAAGAAATGCCTTCCGCTGACTGACCGACCGAAGGAGTGTGCAACGGCAAGTTGACCACAACCAACGCCCGCGTGTCTCATTAGGATTCATAAATAAGCAAGTGTGTTGTGGAGGGACAGCATTAATGGGATATCCAGCCAGTGCGCGCAAGGAGCCACCATTCGATAGGGAACTGCGTTCGTTGACGCTATTTTTGTGCTTACATATTTACCCATTAACGCTTTGCATCTGACACATTCAGAGCCGATTTCAATACAACTTGCATTGAGATGATTTTCTCCCTCCACTTTAGCATTGTAATAGTTCCTACGATTGAACCAATAAACAAGTCAAAGTATTTAATTTTCAACATTTCTCTTTAATATTTGTACTTTATTCTATTTCACTTTTTTTATTTTATTTCCATTTCAGTTATGGCGCCAGTTATGATTTATCATCACGTCGGAAGAATGCAACGCGTGAGTCCACTGCAACGTTAAAAGCCTGGCTCAGCGAGCACAAGAAGAATCCATATCCAACTAAAGGCGAGAAGATCATGCTGGCCATTATCACCAAAATGACGTTGACGCAGGTGTCTACGTGGTTTGCGAATGCGCGCCGTCGCCTGAAGAAGGAGAACAAAATGACTTGGGAGCCAAAGAATCGGACCGAGGACGATGAAGAAGATGCGTTGGCCTCGGACGATGAGAAACAACGCCATGGTGAGGATATTAGCAGTGTTGGTTGCGCAGAGCGAAGGCGGCACATTGGCGTGGAGTATACAAGCGGCGCCATAAGCGTTTCAATTGGTAACAATGCACCAGTGACTGCCAATGCTACGACAGTGACGGCGGCAGCGATGACGGTAACGACGGGAGCAGGTGTCGTGGATAGTGGTGCGAATGGCGTGGGCGCAACAATTCCAACTACAGCGACGGCGGCGGCGTCGGCGTCGGCGACGACGAACCATCATCCGCATGTCGGCGTGGCAGGCGCAGGCGCGAGTGTGGGCGCCGTTGGTGCACTGCAGCCATCGAAAGGTAAGCAAAAACAAGCCAAGCCAACAGCAAGCCCAACCAAACCAAACACCAAGCAAAGGAACATCACGAAACTACGCTGGCTTCAATCGCAAGCAATGGCGCTTGGCCACAGCATTGTTCAGCGTTGGCGTGTGGGTGGCATAATTGAATGGCTGCACGAGTATGTAGATATGTTATTTCGTGTATGTATGAGTGTGTGCGTGTTTGTTCAAATACTTCACTTGTTCATCATAGGCGCTTTTGAATGGTGCAATTGTTCTGTTCCTTGCCTCTTTGGCGACTCTATTGTTTTGCGTAAAGTTTTGAATGTGGCACTGCGCTTCTGTGGCGGCTGTGGCTACAGATTTGCGCATTGTTGTTTTTTGTAGCCTCTTAGGTGGCTGGTAACTTCCAATAACTAACTGGTTTCTGGTTTTCTGAATTGTGTGTTCCATATGTGAGGCGCCATATAGCATTGTTACACACCTTTTTGTCGGAAATAAATTCACCGGCAATTCAATTGCTTTGTCAAAAGAAATTAAAAACTCTGCGTTACTCATGGTGTGTAATGTAAACTCGTGAATATTTCCTTTTGTGGCTAACGAAAATACTAAAAAATATTTATACATAAAAAATTTAGATTTTTATAATTCTGTGTACAAGTCTATAATTATTGGAAAAAAATTTTAAAGCCCAAAATAGGTATATGCGTAAGTGAACTCTAACTTAGTATTTATTGGATTTATGGGAAAGAATGTGACGCGTTTATAAATAATAGTAGTAATAACAATGGTGAAAGGAATTCAGAAGGCGTGGCCAAGGTCAGACCGTTAACCGACTCTCAGCGAATTTGAAAGAATCAAGTGATTGGCTGACGTCACCGAGGTCATGACAGCAATTTGATCACGAAAAACTTCAAGGACGATAGGTTAACCAGATTTGCCCATTAACTATGGTGAACAAGAAAATTGTAAGGGACTTTCGGCTGCCACGTCACTTGGAAGATTCTGCAGCCGAATCCAGCATGATCATTTCACACACTCGTCCAATCAATCGTTGTTCAGATGGCAACAAAGTGGCATAGGCTGCTTTTTGTTGTTTTCGTATATCACCAACACAATCTTAGTTTTTTTTGTAAACACGTTCCAAGTGACGTCATCTGTAAAAATTCGCTCAGAATCGAATAACGGTCGGCTAAATAGCACACCTCTAAAAATCTTTTCACGTGGAAAAAAAGCAAAACAACCTCCGCCCATATTGCTTCAATGTCGCCTGAACAACGAGTGATTGGACGAGTGTGAAAGTAGCGAACAGAATTCGACTTTCGAATACCCGGTGACGTAGTTTGTTTTGTTTTTCTTCATAACAGATTGGTCAAATCTGGTAATCTATCATCCTAAATAACAGCTCCTGTCGATTCATCACTTAGGGAGTGGTGAATAAAATAAAAAAATTTCCTTGAATCCAGGGTTGCATGAATTTTGGCATCACTGGATTACTTTCGTTTCGACTAACTTTTAGGTAACAATATTGCTTTTCAAAGTATTGCATCTAAAAGTATGCAAAGTGGTTTCCCCTCGTTGGACCGTAGAAAGACAAGCATCCTGCTCCTCATCACAAGTGACTCAAACTGTTATGTATTTCCATTGCACCTAAAGTATAAAAATATAATAAAAACTATCCCCACCTATACTTGGAAGCACTGGCCTAAGCACATCCCTAGTAAACTAAGCAGCTACCATATAAACAAATTGCATAAATTTTGGCTTTCACATACAAATTTATCCCTTGGCGAGCAGGGCAATCCTCTAGCGAGCAGAGAAAAGATGAATCGAAAGTGGCAAAAAGAAAATAATTCACTATTGCACTGTTCAACACGAGTTCCTTAGTCATTCAATTCGTCCATGCTTTTTTTAGATAAAAGTCTGATTGTGAATTTCGTCAAATATCTGAAATAAATATCTAAAAATGGCTTGGGCACGTGTTTAGAATGCCCAAGGAGAGAACAACTCGAAAGGCAGTTGAATTGCGCCCTGTTAGAGGCCGAAGAAGATGGTGCCCCAGAAAGAAATGGTTTGAAGATGACCTTGCAAAGCTGAACGTGCGGCAGTGGCAGGAAGTAGCCTTAGAAAGAGACGGATGACGAAAGGTTGTGAATGAAGCAATGGTTCACCAAGGACTATGATGCTAAGAAAAAATGAGGAAAGAATTTGAAATAATACAATAATAAAGTAATTTTTTTATTATTTTAGTTATTGTTTATAGAAGCTTCGTTAACTATAAAAAATGACTTGAACAACAAACATTTCTCCCTAGAGTTAAGGTAGGTTAGGTAAGATGGACTACTCAATACAATTCGGTGGCCAAAAAGCACCTAGTGTTCTCAAACCATCCCGATTTTTTGGGAAACTGTGGTCGCTTCGAAGAAGGAAATTTCAAGTACAATACCTTCTTCAAAGTGTGTGATATTTTGTCCCCCATTGGACTCCCTGAATGAGCTTTATCTCTTCCTCATCTCAAAGAGGCCTACAGAAATAATTTGCTGTTCACGCAGTTCAAAAGATTTATTTCTGTATTTCTGGCACTTCCACGACTTGAGAGATTATACAAAAATCATTATGGTGGCACCTCGATATTTTCGTGTATGTTGATGAAAATGTGACCTATTAGTAACGCCACAGCCCATAGTTTTTTCTTTAAAACGTAATATCTAATATTGGTAGGCCTCAGTAATGTAGATAGTAGGGATCTTCTACAATGAAAAGTACGCACTGGTTTTAGGAGAGATAAGGCAAATCCCCACGTGGCATCACCGTGGGCTATGAGACTGAGTGTGTCGCTTAGTGGTCAATCGCTTAAACCTAACCTAACCTAATGTAATATCTCACGATTTTGCCCCTATTTCAGCTCAACACCTGCATCCAGATTAGAAAAAGTGCTGCGAAGCTCTCATTTTTTCTCGCTATTTCAATGTTTCAGTGCTACGGTGAATCTAATACAATAGATAAGTAATGTAGATTAAGCCAGAAGCAGCTTTGCTAGCTGTAAGTAAAGTGCATCGTTTGGGTGCAAGTAGTTGAGAAGTTTGCATTCTGCGATATGAAGCCGTCAGAGAGCAAGTGTAGTTCCCGTGCATATCTCTACCTTACATTAATGCAATAATACGGAGGTTGCTATTTAGCATTGTTTTTTTCCTAATAATTGTTTTTCAAAATATTTCAAATATTGTTTTTTTTGTTTTTTTTTAATGCACTTTTGCATTTGATTTAATCAATTTTCGCAGTAGGTACTCCAGTTGCATTCCAAAAGAGGTTTTTACATTGGAAGATCTCACTCATACAAGATTTTTTTGATGCTCGTGTCACAAATTCCCAAGAATGCCTTCATCTCACGGTACGAGCCGTGGCACCGACGGGTACCGGGAAAGTCGTACAACATCACTTGATGTTTTTCAAATCAGTCGATACTCTATTTGGCAGTGACAATCAAATGGCCCTAGGTAGGCAGGTAGATCTCGTGGCTGCCAATATGGCACACGTAGACCTGTCGTAGGTCCGTTGTGATACCACTGGAACTTCTCTTACACTAAGAGATCTCTTTTGACCATCCTGTGGTTTTTATAAACGAGTTTAACTTCGTTAGTTTAAGATGCGCGCTATCCGCTACAACTGTTAAAAATGCGCTACCAATCGTCTAAAAGCTTCTTCAAGTTCATCCTTCACACTCACAGAGGAGGCGTCTAATAGTTTCCTCTTCTTCTGTATTATATTTAGTAATTTCTACAATAATCGTAGTATGGAATTCAGAACGTTCTAGTATAGTTACCTATTAGACAATGACCGGTTAATACACCTATCAAAGTTCTTTTATACTCTCTGTTGAGTTTTAGCAGGCATTTTAAACGACCACTGTTGAGCTTCGGCCATGTCAGAAATAGCCCCAATAATATGAAAAAATTGAAGAAAATATAATTACATAAATAAACTAGTTACCCAAGAATTGTTTAAGGTCAGTTCATAGCTCAAAGAGTCATTAATTTACAATATTTTTTTCTCTTAAAACTTCTATTTACCTCTCGCATGAGGGTGGTTTATTAAATTCATCTCTTTTTGGTGTACAAACACACGCTTCATTCTCTCTCCAGTCCCAATACATCCCTCAACATTTCAAAATAACTAAATAAGAAAGTCGAAAAAAGTGCAAATTTGAAAACCTGTCTATTTATGACGTTGAGGCCATTACCGAAGTGCCTCTCAATGTCAACTTGTGTCATCAACTCCACTCCACTCCACCCCACTCCACTTCACTGTGGCTCACTTCACTGCTTTACAAACACACTCAAAAGCTTTAAACAGCAACAACAACAGCACCACTTGTCAGTCATCATTCCAATTTGCTGTTACATATTTCGTTTCAAAAGACTACCCTCATATTTTCGGATGTTTTGGTGTATCATTTTGCGCCAAATTAAATTCTCAACCTGATTTTATTTTATATCATTTTCTGTTCGAGGGTTAATTTCATTTACGACCACGCAAACAAAACAATAACAAAGCGCAACAACAACAATAACTATAATAAAAGCATAAATACACAAGAATTGGTTGCTAGAGAGTGGAGAAGCAGTAAGGACCAGCAGCCGCCAATGCGAGATAAGGCGAGGTAGAGGTGAAGGGTGGCAGTAAATGAAAACAATGGGCTGAAACTGAGAAAATCATTACTTCATTCACACCATGCAAACAGTTAGGAAGCGAAGGTGAGAGGTTAGAGTTGGGTGGGCGTTCGGCGAAAATAACAATGCATGAGGTGAGTTGAGCTGGGTCGTGTGGCATTCAATTTAAGTGTCGTTGAGCTCTTTATTACATTAGTGTGAATTTTATGCGTAGCAGCAGTAGCTCAACTCAAACTACTCGCACAGAGGTACAGGCAAACCCTTAGGAAATCGATTGGTAGCTATCACTGATGGAACACTTTTCATGCGTTTTTTTCATAGAAATAACTGATGAATTATTTGTTTAACTTAAAGTGGTATGAAAGGGACTAGTTTTAGTAAGGCACGGAATTTGCTGCATACCTTTTCTAAAAACAGTGGATTATTCTAAATTTTTCATGAAATCAAAAAATTGGAAAAATTTCAAATCGAAAAAATTTAATCAAATCCATAAAGAAATTGGATTGAATCATGGGTAAATATGTAAAACTAAATAAAAAATAAAAAATGTATTTAAATAGTAAAGTAAGTAACAGAAATGTGTATTATATTCTTAAGTACATACAAATGTAAATATCGTTACAAATTTCTAAAAATCATTTAAAGCCACACAATTTTATACAAGTAATCCCATTTTGTTCCTAATGAACTTGTAAACATTTAGTCATTTCCATTTTGTTGCTCATTCTTCGCATTGCAAACTAGAATTTGTTTCATTTAATCAAGTTTTTCCTAACGGGTAATCGGCCAAATTGTCATACGAAGGCATTGTTGCATGTGGCAAGGACGCGTGTGCAAAAACAGCAATAATAACTATGCTGACGCGCATTAAAAGAAACGCATAGCCATAAGGCGATACAAGTGTGTTTGTCGCAGCATCCACCCACTTTCACTGCTGCTTCCTCTTTCTTTGTTGCCGCTGAATGGCTTTCTCACTAACAACAACCCTTCTGTGTTGTTGGCCAAAGGAAACATCTACTGAAATGAGGGTGTTGCCAGCAGACGTTAACGTCAGTTGCGGCTATGGCTTTTATGCGGCGCGTGTCTGGCGGCTACGTTTTTTGGTTAACCGACCAAATATCCATCGGTATTCCCCATGGTTTCGCTCTCCTGATTCCCCGGCTGCACAACTGCTAGCCTTATTGTCGTCTGCGTGACTATTTCTTATGCAACCCCAGAGTTGAGCAAGCACTCGCCGCTTTTTTGTTGGACTCACACTTTCTTTTTTACGCTTTTAATCGTATGCAACTCACGTCGACCGGCATAAATCTAATGCGCCCTTTTCCTGTTTCATATACGTATACACATAGTTGTATGAGTATGTTGGTAGTTGTTCGGTGGCAATAATGCAAACAGCATTAGCTACTGTTTAGAATAGCAGTCATTCAGCCAGTCAGTCAGTGGAGCCAGTGATTGAGTCACTCACTCTTGGATTTCACTTATCGCCTTTCTATGCCGTTGAAGTTCACATTTTGATGATGAGGTCGCTGACATTTTACGAAAGAACTGCTTATGTGTATTTGTCCTATGCATATTTCTTTACATATACAAGCACAAAAGTATATGTGTAGAGGTGTTCTTTGTACTCGTAGGCACGTTACTGGAACGCTTTCTCTGTTCGCTATTAAAACGGAAATTCGTGTCTATGTTGTCGTTGATTTCTTTTGTTGTTGTGGAACTATGCCCTGAGGGATAAACCAATGCGCTTCGTCGCCTTAGAAAATCCCATAGAAGTTACTTTTTGAGGCTCTGTGCTCGGCAGGCAGCTGCCAGTTGTGGACTTAATTGTAGCGAAATGAAATAAAATAAAACGAAATTAAAAAAAAAAAAAAATTTTAAAGATTATAAAAATTAAAAAAAAAAAATTAAATAAAAAAGAAAATTAAGTTTAAAAAGTTAGAAGAACGGGAAAATTTAAAAAAAAATTAAATTGAAAAAATTACAAATCACATATACAAAATTTAAATATAAACTACATAAAATCAAAAGACGTTAAACAAACTAGAACTGAAGTATAAAAAACTTTAAATTAAAAACAGTAATATATAAAACACACTAAAATATAGTTTAAAATAAAAAAATAAATAATAATACAATATATAAAAAATTAAAAAACATTAATACATAAAATTAATTAAAATAAAAAACAAACTAACATTAAAAACCACAACTGAAATAGAAAAAAATTAAAATATAAAATGGGTTAATATAAAGAAATGGAAAACAAAATAAATTAATGTAAAGAAACATTAAAGAAATAAATAGTAAAATATAAAAAACATCGAAATAAAAAATCTAAAATATAAAATAAATTAAATATAAAATAAATTTAAAAAACGTTAAAAGAACCAAGCCCGAAATATAAAAATCTTTAAATTAAAAAAACATGAAAATATTAAATAAATTAAAATATGAAATGAATTAAAATAACAAAATAAAAAATAAAATAAATTAACATAAAAAATATTAAACAACGAAATAGTAAAATATAAAAAATCGAATAAAAAACACTAAAATATAAAATAAATTAAAACAAAAAAATAAAATAAAATAAATTAAAAAGCGTTAGAAGACACAAAACGGAAATATACAAATCTTTAAATTAAAAAACAAAATTGTATTGTATATAAAATAAATTAAATTACAAAACACATTAGAATAAAAATATTAAAAGTATGAAATAAATTAATACAAACCAATTACAAAAAAAAACAAAAAACTCATTAAATAATTAAGAAAAAATGAAAATATAAAATAATCAAGCATTAAAAACTCAAAGCTAATTTATAAAAAATTTAAATTAAATAAAAAAAAAAAAAAAAAAAAAATTGAAATGTATTATTACATATACAATAAAAAGTTGAATATATTGAAATATAAAGAAATTAGAGTAGAAAATAAATTAAAACCAAAACAATTAAGAAGAAAAATTTTAATTAAAAAAATTCAATTCATAAGAAATATATTTAACTGCATGTTAGAGTTTAAATACTTCCCACGACTATGGAAAATTGCTCAAATTACCGCCATACCCAAACCAGGAAAAGATGCCACCAAAACTGCCTCATATCGACCCATCAGCTTATTGCCAATACTTTCAAAAGTGTTTGAAAAAAATATTGTTCGACCGACTAGAACCAATTTTGACAGCAAAAAAAGTAATACCAAGCCGTCAATTCGGATTTAGATGTCAACACTCAACAATCCAACAAATCCACAGGGTTGCTAACGGAATAATTAACGATATGAATGGCAAAAAATATTCTGTAGCTGTATACCTGGACATTGCAAAAGTTTGGCATAAATGACTTTTGCATAAGCTCAAACGAATCTTTCCACAAAACTACTTTGAACTTTTAAAGAGCTATATTACATAACTGATCGAAAATTTTATATAAGATATGAAGACGAATATTCCAATATCCTACCAATGATAGCTGGAGTATCGCAAGGCAGTGTATTACGTCCTCTTTTATATCTAATATACACCGCAGATGTGCCAACTCCGACAACAGATAATGCAATGATAGCAACGTTCGCAGATGATACTGGTATCAAACAATGACGAAAAACTGGCGAACTTTACACTTCAAAACTGAATAAACAATACAGTAAACTGGTTTGACGAATGGGGTAAAGAAGTTAAAAAAGACAAAACTATACAAGTTATATATACAAACAAAAAAACATGAAAATATAATCTTACTTAAAAAAAACAACAAAATAAAATTCTGCCCAGCAGCAAAATATCTTGGAATAACTATTGACGAAAAGCAAACATGAAAACAGCACATCATTAAGAAAAGAAATCAAATTAAGAATAAGTACCGGCAATTAAGTTGGCTAATCGGACGAGCATCAAAACTATCACTTTATAATAAGGTGAATATATACAGAACAATTATTACTCCTACCTGGAACGGCTAAAAACACAAATATTCAGCTCATACAACGAACACAATCCAAAATATTACGAAATTTAACTAATGCTGGTTGGTTTATTTCCAACGAAGCCATGCATCGTGACTTAAACGTAGACACAATCAAAGAAACAATCACAAAATCCAGCACTAGCATCAGCATATACAGCGACTGTCAGTCCACCAAAACGAACAAATGCGTAAAATAGTACCGGCAGAAAATATCAAACAAAGATAAAGCGACTCACACCGACTGGCCTAACTATAAGATTTACAGTGTAATTACAAAAACAAAAACAAAAATAATAATAATAATAACAGATTCTTCTTACATTGGTAAAGAAAATAATAGATCCTAATTGTACAAAAATTACATATTTTTAATATATAACAGACTGTAAAAAATAAAGCGGATAAAAAAAAAATTGAAAAAAATATAAAAAAATAATAAAATAAAATAAATTAAAATAAATTTTAAAAAATATAAAAAGATATGAAACTGAAATATGAAAAAAACCTTTAAATTAAAAGACTTAAAATATGAAAAGAATTAAAATAAAAAAATGAAAAATTTTCATAAATTAACATAAAAACCTTTAAAAAAAGAAAAAAAACCAAAACAAAATATTGAAAAACTAAAGCAAAAAATGCAATATAAAATAACTTGAAATTAAAAAAATGTTAATCCGCAAACTGATAGCGGTTTCTTTCCTCGAAAATGCCGCCACTACGAAAATACGCCTTGTGAAAGTGTTGCATATTTGGTATTAGAATAGAGAAAGAAAAATTTAGAACTTCCATAAATTATATTAAATATTTCATAAAAGGAGTCTTTTTAGGTGCATGAGAACTATCCACTTATATAACTATGGTTTGACAGTTGAGAATGGTAAACTGTGCTGACATTTTTGTTCGGTAAGACTTGGCAAGCCATGGCAAGAATCGTTTAACGTCAGAACAACGCTTCCAAATTGTGGAGATTTACTTTGAAAAAACAAAATAAATCTATTCGCACAGGTCATAGAGCACCGGTGGTATCATCGGTCTTTATTTCTTTCGAAATGAGGAATGAGCTGTCGTTAGTGTGAATGGCGAGCACTATCGGGCCATGCTGGCTGAACTTTTGTTTCAAAAATTTATCAGCTAAACATTGACGACATTTGGTTCCAACAAGAGGGCGAAACTGGCTATACTACAATCGATTTATTACAATATTCAAGTCACCATTGACGCCATACGGCCAGATTTATTGGACCATGTAACTCGTGGCCGTGGCAGACATATTCCAGATGTCATATTCAAAAAATAAATGCCATGCAATTCGCTATCAGATTTTAATAAAAAACAACTCATTCCAACAATATTTCTCTTTTGTACGTAATATTGTAAGTTCTCAAGCTCTTAAAAATATCCGATATAATAAAATCTTTAAACTCATCTTTTGAATATAATAAAATAGACTTTTATTTATTGAAACGATTAAAGTTGTCGTACAACTATTCGTATGAACTTTTGTATGTCAGATAAGCAAATATCAGCTGATAATCGCTCACCCTCACTTTTTGATGCCACACATACGTCTGGTGCGGTGCAACAGATTGAGAAAAGAAAACGAATGTTTACAGCTCTGGCACCGAGAAATAAGTGACAATATTGTGAGAACAGAAAATACCAAATATTTGGAGACCGGTAAAACAGTTGAAATAATACAAAAGAAATAAAACAAAGTATTTAATAATAAGTTAAATGAAGTTAAATTACATTTGAAATTAATAAAAACCGAATTGACTATCGCAACATTTGAAATGAAAACTAAAAAACTTATTTGAGTCAATCTATTTAGGTGTAAAGAAACACGCTGGCAGCACAGAAACACTTTTATGATTGAAAAGCATCGACGCCATCTTTTCTACTTCACTACTTGATGAAATTGGGGGACTATGAGTGCATTTTTGCAGTGATAAGAAGTGCAACAACGTTTCATGAAATTCATAAGTCAATGAAGAGATACCACAGAACTGTAAGCCCTCTATTTGTAGGATAACATAAACCATTTTGGCGAGAAGCTAAGCCAGAATACCTTTCGAGCAAATATGCGCTTTTCTAATCATTTTACAGGTACAACCAGCTTCTGGAAAGTTGCTATAAATGACAAGACATATGCAGGTACGTGTTGAGCCACCTGCTCAGGTCAGGCAATGCTAATCTCCGCATAATAATAAATCACAGGACATATGGCAAACGCTTAGAGCCATTTTCTCAACTAACTTTTTCCATTACAACTCACTTTATCACGCCAATAAATATAATTTCGTTCCCTCAAAAGCTTTCTCATCGCAGGAGCACATTTATTTAAAAATTGATAGATGATGTGCTCCTTAAAAATTAATTGAGGTGATATAACCAAAAAACAGCTGATTTTTGCTCACCGACATTACCAGCCTTGCAAATAGCTGAACAAAATATATGATTATAATCTCAGTCGGGCGTTTGAGAAAACGTAATGAGTTGAAGGCTCTTTAAATTTAAGACTAGTTTATCGGCTCGGTTAGTGAAGCTGACATTATTGCGGTCCTCAATGACGGACCTACAAGGTTTTGGTGCTAGAAGCGAATGCCCATAAAGAAGTCTAAGTTTTGACAAGTAGAAATTATAAAAGAATTAATGCGTTACAATGTGGAACGTTCAAATGGCTACATTCAATTTTTCTCTTGCTCAGTGTACCTTCTGCTCAAATATGAACGAGACGTTATCAATAAAACGGTCCGCGGATGATACATGGCAAATTTCAGCGTGATATGTCACATAGTTTGTTTTCTGTGCTACTGTAAACAAGTCAAGCTCGAGTGTGTTTTTCAAATTTAACGATGGAAATTCAAGTTAAACAAAGAATTTGTTTGAAATTTTGTTATTCCAACACAATTTCGGCTTCAGACGCCTTAAAAATGTTGCAGACAACCTATGGGGACTCTGCTCTATCGCGTGCACGTGTTTTCCAGTGCTACAAATCGTTCAAAGAGGGCCGTACATCGGTTGAAAACTTGCCTCATGAACGTCGTCCAGCAACATCAGTAAACGACGAAAACATCGGAAAAGTAAAGGAAATTGTGCTTGAAAATCGCACAAATCGTAAAATCGGTTAACGCTGAATATTATGTAGACGTTTTAAAGCGTTTGCGCGAGAACATTCGTATTAAAAGGAAGGAATTGTGGGACAACAAGTCATGGCTCTTGCATCACGATAATGCACCAACTCACACATCACGTCTTCTTCGCGATTATTTGAACAAAAATAATGTTAATATCGTTCCGCAAGCACCGTATTCGCCTGATATGTCTCCATGTGACTTTTTCCTGTTTCCGAAGCTCAAGTTGCCGCTCCGTGGAGAACATTTTGAGACAATTGAATACATAAAAGAGAATTCGAAGAACACACTCGAGCTTGACTTGTTTACAGTAGCACAGAAAACAAACTATGCGACATATCACGCTGAAATTTGCCATGTAAGCTTATAACGGTCCTACCTAAAAACAAAAAATTTATTTTTGCCATATGTCATCCGCGGACCGTTTTATTGATAACGTCTCCTTCATATTTGAGCAGAAGGTATTCTTCAAAAGTAATGCATTTTCTTTCCAGATCCTAAAAGGACGCTGTGGACTACTGAATAATGCGGTTTCTTTAAGTTTTTGCGTATATCTATTTAAACAATTTATTACTTGAATTTCATTTCTCGACCTGTGGTAAAAGTACTGCTCACTCGAGCAGCAGAGTCCGCCCTCAAAATGCCCTTAACAGACTGCAAGAAGGCGCTGTGCTCAAGTGCGACCATTATGCCTGAACCCCAATGAATATCATTTGGCTTATAAGGTTTTGTTATTTTTATTCATCTTTTCATTACTCTTGTTAGTATTATTTTTGTTGTTGCGTTGAATACAGATTAAAGAAAAAACAAAGTTCAGTAAAGAGGATAAGCAAGTGGCAAAACAGCTGTCGCAAGGTGTTTATCGCCATCGTTTTTTTATTTTGTTTTTATTAACATTTTTGTTATTTTTGTATTGCAGTCTTCTTAGCACAAGTTTTGTTTTTCTGCTCACTTCTCCCTCTGAACTACTTCCACCCAGCCTAATTTCGTATCTGTGGCCAAGTAAATCATAGCCTATCAATACTGTCTATATCTGCGCGACATAAGCTCAACCATTACGTGATGTAGTGATTTTTTTCAAGGGGTCAAATGGAGAGATGGTAGGCAGCTGCAAAGCAACAACAGACACAACGGAAGCTTGGATTTGCTGGTAGTTGGAGGTGTTGAAATTATCGTGTTGATGGATATATTTTCTGCTGACACTTGTCTGCTCTTCCTGGTGATCGGCGTTATATTTTGTTCAATTTTTGTGGTAGTTGATGAGTATTTGAGAATGAAACAAGAAAGGCGAAAGAAAAATTGCAAAAGTTATTCCAATAGCTCACACTTATTTAGTACATATGTATGTATTGGAGAACGTATGCCATACAAGATAAATGATTGGCAGTTGCGTTGTTATGCTGCTGGGGTACACGATGGCGTATGATAAATGTTGACGGCTGCGCCGAGTGTGAGCGCTGAGCGTAATCAAAGTGCTGCAAAGCTCTTCTTCTTTTTTTTTTTGGAGTATTAATATCATGCAAGTTAAGTGCTTTGTAATTGATGTTATAAAATATTTATGACAGGCATTGTCTGTTCAGCGCACAGTTGCACATTGTACCATCATTTCGCTCTCTCTTTATCAATTTTGTGGCACAACAACAGCCAACCACTTATTCTCAGAATTTTATTAGCTTTAATTTTGTCAACTTGGCACTTTGGAAAATCCTTCAAAGTACTAATGGCACACATATTCTGCTCACTTTTTTCACTAGAGCATTTCCATTTCTATTTCCTATCTGCTGCCACCGTAACTACTCTTTACTTTATTGTTGCTGATGAGCAAAGTTGCCACTGCCACACACTTGCCACCGGTAATTGACATTAATTATTTAAAAGGACTTTTTGAAAGTTTTTGCCAACTATAAGTGACATCATGGACTCGCGTAAAATATCTAAATTTGTTAAACTACCAGCCAAAGTTAGATGAGACGAGAACGGACGGGTGCAAGAAGTGTTTAAGGGAATTTGCTTGTTAAGCGCTATAATAGTTGTGCTGAGTTGTAAAGTGCTTTTGAATAGCTGGATTACAAGCACTTGACACGAGGATAACATAACACCGAAAAAATTCTGTGGAAAACTATTACAGTAAGGAATGTGAAAAAGTTAATGGAAAATAGTTTGAATAACGATAGTTCAAGTGAAAATGGAAATCAAAAAAGTAAGGAAGTGCTAAATTTAGGCTGGCTGTTCATTATTGGAGTCAAACTAACAGACAATCAGAGTACATATATATAAAATGTAAATCACATAAACTTTCAGGCTCCAAAATTTTACAGAAAGGTCACAGAATCTTTCAGGTCGCAGTGCTAAATCTTCTCATTATAGTAAAATCAGAGGGCCCGACGGAAATTTAGTACTAATTTAAAAGTAAAACTAATAATACAAAAAATATTAAATTAAATTAAATAGTAGGTGTAGTTTTTATACAAACTCAAAAATATTTATGGGGAAGCTATGCCTGCAAACGTATGCTTGACAGAAGATAGGGTCTTCAGCCTAAGATAGTTTATGGATGTATAGGGTGTTTTTTTTAGAGGTTAGGTTTTCAAGTTGGCACTACTTTTTTCGTAGATGGTCTTTTTGACAGCTGTCACTTGATTTATGCTCAGTTTGGTTTGAAATGGTTCGGTTCGCGCGACGTATCGAAGAAAATTTTGTTCAGCGATGAAGCTCACTTTTGGTTGAATGGGTATCATTTTTAAAACATAATGGCAAACCCTTATCTTTATAATAAAGCTAAATTCTTGGCCATAACATTAAATTATATACGTTTTATTTCATCTTCAAAACCTAACCTCTAAAAAAAACACCCTATATAAGGCGGCTATACGACCAATTTTATCATACAGTTCGCTAGTTTGGTTGAAGGCTCTAGGGAGAGATTATATATATACATGTAATTAGCGCGTACACCCTCTTTGGGTGTTTGGTCGAGCTCCTCCTCCTATTTGTGGTGTGCGTCTTGATGTTGTTCCACAAATAGAGGGACCTACAGTTTCAAGCCGACTCCGAACGGCAAATATTTTTTATGAGGAGCTTTTTCATGAGAGAAATACACTCGGAGGTTTGCCATTGCCTGCCGAGGGGCGACCGCTATTAGAAACAACTTTTTCTTAATGTTGATCTTTCACCGAGATTCGTACCTAAGTTCTCTCTGTGAATTCCGAATGGCAGTCACGCACCAATTTTTTCGGCCACGGCGGCCGCAGGGAGAGAGATTACAATACCAAATTAGTTAGCGGAAGACAAAGTTCAGCCTGTGCAATAACGGTCGGTGCAATTTTACATTCTATGGAGTGTCAATGCACTGACACATGTTATCCTGGTAGATCTTCAAGAAGATGGCAACCATGAGTGCATTCAAGTTAAATGAACGGGTCGCTGGAAGGAAAACGCTTGGTCACGCAAGTCTATTAATGCGACAAGCTCAGTTAACCTCGTAGAGGACTGACTACATTGTCCCAACGGTGTCATTCAATAAGAATTTCGACACTACTTGTGGTCTTGGAGCTGGTATATATTCTCATATACTAAGAATTAAAACATCTGTTCGTCTCCCTAATGCCTGACAATAGGGGAAATTTATAAGCTACGAATCACAGACTTTACTTTTAAGGGCTATATCGCTATTCTTTCGGATAGCCAAGCTGCAATCTGGAGGAACAAAGCAGAAATAGCCCTACCACCTTGAACGTAAACCATAACATTGTCTTAGTCTGGGTCCTGGGATATCGGAACATTGAAGGAAACGAAAAAGCTGACGAACCAGCCAAGAATCGGTATTCCCACCAATGGGCGTAATCAAGAATGCAATCTCCTCCTACGAGTCGCAGATTGAAGTTGGATAGACCAGACAACATGCAAAGTCAGCAGAACTTTATGGTCAACTTAGAACCACAAACAAACGTCAACATTGACAAATTTGAAATGAAGGCATGCCTGCAGACTTACGGCTATTATAACTGGTTTCTGGCCCATAGGAAAGCAAGCAGCCAAAATGGACATCCTTTACAATATATACGCCATAGTTGTGATCAACCGTAGAAAAAAGAGACTAGCTTCCACTTCCTCTGTGAATGCCCTGCCCAGTGGAAGGCGAGGATGTTAACCCTTGGTAAACCACTCATTGAAAGCCTCGAAGAGCTGGCCTGCACTGACATAAACAACCTTATGATGTTTCTCAATCGCAAAGACTGAATAATCGATTTTGAATTTTTGAATACGATTTTGAATTTAAAGTTTTTCCCTAACCGCTGGGTATATGAGCGATGAAAGGACCGCGTTTTGTTATTCGTCCGATGTCGCAGTGGATGGGTGAGCAACGCACATTCCTAATCGAAGCATATTTTATGGAAAAATATATCGCGTTCAACTGCTCATCGTAGATTTTATTCACTTTACAATGTTACACGTGAATCACCAAGTGAAGATTTCATTCGTTTATAGGTGTGAAGACTCCGGGCGAAAAGTTCTATGGCAAACAGCTCATGGCCGCAGCCCAGCCGGACATCCAGAACAAATAAAAATATTGAACTCGTCGCAACAAGTTTGCACTGTAGTCCGCGTCAGTATGTGCACAAGAGAGCGGTTGCCCTGGTATTTGCATGAACTATTGAGCATGAAGTATTGAGGAAGACTCCTAGATGCCATCCCATTAAAATTCAAATCGTACAAGCGCTTAAGCCTACCGATTATTGTATAATTTGCGTAAAAATTCGTGCGAGGCAATGTTGAAGCGATGTCAGACGGTGAATACTGTATTTTGATGTGTTGTAGCACATTTTCATATGAAGTGTAAATAGCAAAATTGTCGTTATTGGTCGCCTAAAAGACTGAAGCCAATATTGTAACATCAGCAACCAGTTCGCAGTCCCAATGTGTCGTTTTGGTGGGCACTGTCAAGTAGTGGACTAATTAGACCATATTTGTTTGAATTTTCTGTGGACTCTGTTTCTTACGGGAGCATGTAGAACAATAATTTTCTGCCAATAATGAGAGAACATCTTTCCTTCAGTACACACACATGGCTTCAGGTGTTTGGCGCAACGCCGCTCACTGCCAGAGGGACAATGGCGATACTGGTGATTTCTTTTCTGAAAAACAGCCGTTTTGACGACATATCCTGACCACTAATTACCCCTAAGGGCTTTTCCTTTCTTCTTCTTTCATAGCGTTAGAACGCGGGGTACGTCAAAGCTTCCTTCAAAATGCTCCTCCAAAGCGGTCTATCTTGAGCTGTTGCTTCGTAGTTACGTATTCCCAGCTTCTTAAGACCGTGTTCCACTGCGTCTATCCAACGGTTTCTCGATCTGCCTTTGGCCTTCACGCCCATTAGCTTTCCTGTCAAGGCTTTCTTCACGGTACAGTCAACAGGCATACGGGTAACGTAACCTAGCCATCGTATACGCTGCGCTTTAACAAAACGCACAGCAGTTTCGTTCTGAGTTAGATCGATCGGTTCCGAGTTCGATCGGATTCTATAGGTACCATCATCCATTCTTATTGGGCCAAAGATCTTTCTTAAAATTTTTCTTTCCATGCGAGCAATCTGAGCACAATCATCAACCTTAAGAGTCCATACCTCACAACCTCTTGTAACTACATAGTGAACTTTGTAGCTTTAGACAAAAGTCGGGACTTGAACAAGTTGAGGTGGGCGTACTACGCTTTTTTGGCGGCGTTGATGCGATCCCTAACGGCAGAAGTTGAATCACCGCTACATGCGAACATAACTCCTAGGTACTTAAAATGCTGCACTGCCTCAAAAGTATAGGCTCCCACATGGAAATTTGGCGTTTGTGCAGGCCGCCTCGATTTCAATAGATATTTAGTTGTGCCCTCGTTTACAAAAAGGCCAATATCGTTCGCAATTTTGCTTTTCCTTTGGGATACCTCAAAAGTAAAGTCTACTAAACAAACCCAGCAACCAATGCAGAAATAAAAGACAACATCGTTGGCAAGGTTAATGGCTGGTTAATAATTGAAATAAGCGGAGGGACCTATAGTTTTAGACTATGAATGACACATATTTTTTATGAGGAGCTTTTTCATGGCAAAAATACACTCTGAGATTTGTCATTGCCTGCTGTGGAGCACCCGCTATTAGAAAAAAACTTTTTCTATCATTTTTGGTGTTTCATGCACGAAGATTCGAACCTACCACGCGCCAACCCATTCGGCTACGGCGGCCATTTACTTTTATCATTAGTGATTCCTTTTTAATCTTGCTTTTAATTTCTAATTCTGTCACCGGACACGCTATACAGATGTATTTATAACTACTTATTGGAGCTCATTCAGTTGTGCGTCTGCCTATTCTCATGTAGGATAGTCCAATGGTTTCCAAATGTACCAAAAAAAGATTTGTTTTATTATAATTAATGAAATATAATTAATATTTTATTTATGATAAACCCCTCTGAAACGAGGCGCGGATTCCTTTAAAATACTAACAGCCTGCACTTTGAATAATTGATTTCATAAACTGCCGGCGAATTGCAGGCTTGCGAGTTAAGCGGATAAATGAATGAGCAAATCACTTAACTCCCTTTATCCGCAATACTTGCAATTAGATCATAGATTAAAAACTGTTTAATGCCAACAAAAAAAAAAAATAATTAAATAAAATTCCAAAGTAATTTTTCAACCTGGGACGAAATTCACTGAATACTTCATTCCCACCCTTCCCACAAATGTCCATCATTTCATAAGTAATGCCACTGACTTTGACTGATTGTTATGCGTTGTCAAACAGACATCACATGTGACGTTGCTGCCATTCGTTTACTTAAAAACATATTTATCTATTCGGTTTTTGGAAAGTGTAAACAAAAAATGCGGAAGCATATCATCAACAGGCCTCGATTGCAAAAATATTTGCATTGACGGCGTCAAGCGTCACGTGAGCGCGAATAAACAAAAATAAAAACACTCACAGCATACATGCACGCATATATACATACACATATCCATAGGCACTGATAGAATTGCATGCAAACGAACCAAAAACAAAAATATCCACGTTCTGCTGTCCTTCAACTTTTACCCTCAAGCGGTCGTTGAAGTGCACTTTTGCACGAGTAGTTGTAGAGGAAAATAAACACCTAATGCACTGTTATTGTTTTTGTTGCTGCTGCTTAGGCTGTGCCTTTTTGACGTTTGCACACATACGGAGTATAAATATTACTTTAATGTGACAACCACCGAGCACGTGCGTTGCACAAGTGCACATAAACGAGCGTGCAAACATACCTACATACGAGTGTGTGCGTGTAGTGATTTTACATATTTATTCATGTAAGTGTGATTATACGTTGAGGCATACGTGAAAGCGCTGCGGTGTGGGCTCAAAGCATCATAATTCATCATTTCTCACATATCAAGCCCGCGTGCATATGTACGCACTTATGTACCTATCAGCTAGTAATAATGCTGCGATTCTAATGAAAAATGCCAGCAAAACTTCTGTTGGCATACCCAAATTAATTATCATTATCAAGTTTGGTGAAAGCGGCATTATGTTGCTTAATGGCAACTGCAAGAACAGTTTAAAATCACTTCTTTAGCAACTTAGACAATTTTCTGTAAAATAACTGATGCTCAAGCTGTATGACTTTGTATGAATTGGCTTCTCTATAATCACATGCGCGTATCCGATCCTCAAATGTGGCAAGTTCGTTTGTTTACCAAGTTTTTTTTTTTACGGTGGGTGAGATAGGGTTCCAAAAGCCTTCGCACTTACAGCGAGCGTCGTGTACTGCATCGAGTAGTCTGGCCACTAAAACAATCCCTTCTCTCCTTCTGGGGAGATACAGCTCCCGCTTTTGCCTACTGCATTACTTTTTAAAGGCTCAGAACGGCATCCATGAGGGACCAATTCTATTCACCCACGTCTGGATCCACCGCAATTGAAGCCAGCTTTCATGCTATTGGCTGTCTTCTTGTGTCTCTATCTGGGCGGCTACGCTTTGTTGCATTTTTTTTCGTAGTACGTTCTCGCTGTATCTCTTTACCGCGTTCCAGCTGTGCTCACATTAGAGAATTTTGCTGAAGCTCGGCGCGATGTAGCCAATCTGCTTCCTCAGCGTATCTCATTCCGCGAGTCATCTTTCGCATCTGAAAAAAGTGTGTTCAGCGTCATCACTCGGCGTTTCGAACATACACTTTTGCCCATGCGGTATAGGTACCTCCGGAAGTATCCGTGGTCCGCGAAGAACCGAGTTAAGAAGTAGTACACTTCCTCAAAGTTCCTTTGGACCTATTCGCCTAGTAATGGCATGAGTTTCGCCGTCCATCTGCCACGCGGTTCAGTGCATCTCCGTTCCGCGTCTCTAGTGATAACGTGTTTCTTCTTGGAGTCTCACGCATCCATTCGTTCCCGGGCCATGAGGTCGTCGGCTGTCTCTCCACTGAGCACAAAACTGCAGCGCCAGAGGCAGTACGGGGGGCTGAGTCAACTCTGAATGCCACTGTTCGTTGCATACCCTCCAGTGATTTGCGCTTGGCTTTGCAGTTTTGCACATCTCTCCATACTTCGCTGCCGTGAAGGAGAATAGAGTTTGTGGCTGCTATGATTAGATTTCCTTTGCTCCGTGTTGGCTCACCGGTGTTTGCCATTAATCTACTTAGCCTTCCGGTGACTTTTGCGGCTGACTTAGAAAGTAAACCTGAATACTTTTAGGTCACCAAGAACGATCCGCCGTTTTACATGCTGCCTCGAGTGGCATGTGACCTCGTGTCATAAGTGTCTTATCTTTGGTGAGCTCCAGACACTGGTTCTCAAGCCATATTTGCGTCCTAATTTGGTTCAGCTTTCCGCTGGCGTCCTCAGTGTTTCGGGCTGGTATGACCTCCACTATGTCGTCCGCGTATCCCTTTAGATATATATCTCTTGGCATTTCTATGCTCAAAATCTCGTTTTAGCTGAGATACCATAGAGATTGGGGCCGTTTTTAAGTGTAGCTTATGGCCCAAAACCTCAATCTGATTGCGGCGCATGTAGCGGCAGTTTTTCCTACGATGTCCACGGATACCACATTCAGCATAGCATTAGCCGCTAGAGTTGCAGTAGTCCGAAGCAACCGACTAATTCCAATGAGGGCAAACCTTTGAATCCACTCCAATGAGTTCCACCAGACAAGGACACGGTACAACAAAATTTGCTTTATAATTGTGTCATATAAACAACACGAAACTTTAGGCGAGAGGCCTCTAAATCCATACAAGCCGACTGTTGCTCTTCTAATTCTCTCCCAACGTTCACGGATGAGTGCCAGGTACTTCACCCTTTCAGCTAGCATCAACGGAGCGCCTGCTATTGAGAGGAGGAAGGCTCTAGGTATTTTATATTTCCTCGTAAATAAGAAAAGTTTCGTCTTCAGAGGATTTAGAGGATAGTGAGTCTTAACGTTTATGAAAATCGACTGTTTATTACAAGAAAATGATCGTCCCTATGTGATATAATCTCTCATATCCTTCTATGCTTCTTAGCAATGGCTTACCTTTGCGACTCATAGGAGAGTTTTTTGTAAGGAACCTCGGATTTCTATTTGGCAGCTTTGGTCACCTGAGCTTCAGCTTTTGTGGACCTGAGATGAGGTTTCGATATAGTCAGTTTCGATATAATCGGCACTGACTTTTTGCATTAGATATATATTAAAATCATATAAAAATTTCCAACAGAAGGGAGTGTTCGAGAAAGCACTTGCGGAGTAATCAAATGCTACTTTCCGCGATTTTTTTTTCTTTTTGCAGCAGCTGATTTCATTCCAACTGCTTGACACAACATGATTTAAATTCTCAGCGATTTTTTACGGTCTCAATCTCTAGAGGCGCCGAGCATGTTTCTGCGCTCTGAAAGGCAACTCTGCTCTAGAACCTGATCTATTGCACAAGTGTTAGTAAATTCAATGCTTATTAACAAACTAATGAACTCAGTGATAGTTTGTCATGTTATCTTAGTGCCTTAACCAACCATGAGCTGACGGACTTTTCTGATTGGCAAATTAGTATTTTCCAACTTTTTAATACAACGGTCGTATGCGTGTTTAATCTTTATATTTTGGTAATATTTCTGTAACTCTACTTACTTAAATCTACTTTTCAGATATTTTAGATTTAATGCAATTAAACAGGGTGCCATCACCACCGACAACAATTTATCAGTCATATGAAAATCTCAAGAATACAGCTATGCCAGAATCCTTTACCACCAATGGATACAACAACTTTGTCAAGGAAGAATTTCTCTACAAACCCAATGGAAGACCGCGCATATGGAGCCTGGCCAGCACTGCTGCGGAGGAGAAACCTTCACCACAGTTTGCATTAAATTCCAGCACAAATTCTATGCAACGTGAATGGCCAGCAAGCTATGTGCCACCAACTTATGCGCCTTCGTCAACAATGAAACACACCTCGGTGGTTGCAACGATTTCCATGCAACCTACTTCGCCCACACTGCCTTCGCATGGCCAGCGTTATGGCGCCCAATCGTCTGCTGTAACGCCGCCCCAAACGCCACCAAATCAGATGCATACTTTTGCTGGTACCTTTATTCCGGGTGGAGGCTTGCATCGAGCCAATGGAGATAACGTCGCTTATAATGGGGACAAATGTGAGGGATTGCGTATTGGATATGCCACCACTGCTGATAGCCTCTACTGTAAGGGTCAGGATTGCGCGTGATTTTGCGCCGAGTGTAGGGGATAGGTAAATTCGCTTGTTTATTTTCTTAAATTAGCATTTGGATATTTCTAAATCAATTTTTTTATTTACGCATGCTTTCCTCCCAACAGGAGTTTAAGGTGAGTTCGTTAAACTTAAATACGATTGTAATTTAGCAGCAACAATATGCAACGTAAAATATTTGATTTATATAGGTATAGTATAACAGATTTAATTGCCTGCAAGTAATTTTTGATTTTTTCACCCAGTTGTTTAACCCTTCTAAGCCATCAAACAATTAATTTCTGCACAAATAGATAATTGCCCAAAAAATTAGTCGCTTCATTAACTAGAAGGGAAAAAACTGCGATTGAAGGAGAATGCCCATTTAGGGGATAGTCGTTCAGTCGTTTCAGTCATCACTTACTTACGCTGTCGAGCATCAGTCAGACCGGCAGTCACTCACTTATTTAGCAGCCGCTTTTTAACACTTCAAACCCTAGTGCCTGACCAGTGAATGCATAGAAAACTACACCCCTTTCCTTCGAATCGCACTCGTTTGGCAGCAGCACCCATAAGTGAAGTCATCTAGAAAATTAAATGAAATAATTAAATCTCAATCAGAATCCATTAAGCTTAACTGAACGCCGGCAGCAGCATTGGCGATGCTGAAGTCTGTCAAAGTCCTCGCTTGAAGCGAACGTCCACTTTTCCATAGAGACTGTTGCAGTATCCCCCTGTGTGTGCTTTTGCGAACACTTAGCGCAGGCAGCGAGCCAGTTATCCAGCCAGTTACCAACTGCACAGACAAGGGTGATATGTACGTGCGTCAGTATGAGTGCGTATCTCTTTGCCTTTTAATGGAGTGTGGCAACTAATCTACTCGCGGGCCAGGCGGGCACTTCCTTCCTTTCTTACCTCTGACCTTCTTGCGATTTTGCACCACCAGCCAAGAGATGAAAATGCAGGGAATCGAGTATACGCTTGGAGTATGGTTTGCTGTTGAACACAGCGTGGGGTTAATTCGTTGTGGCTCACGCAATTTTAATGCCTGCTTAAGAATTTAACCACTTTGGCTAGAAGCTAGACGCGTATTGGAAGCGAAGAAAACTGAAATATTGCGGATATTCTGTCCATTAGGAATTACGAGAAAGTTTATCTTGCTTTGAATAAATAGGGAGGCGCTATAATTTATTGGATATTCTCTTATTAAGGGGTCCCGGTGGTCTAGAGCGCGAAAATTTTGGGTATTTTCAGGAATTTTTTTTTTTACAATAAAAAAAAATAAAAACGATATTTAAATTTTTTAGGTTTTTTATTTAACTTCTTTTATATACAAAAATTAAAAAAAAATATTTATATATAAAAAAAAATATATTTGAATATATAAATATTTTTTTTTTAATTTTAATATTTTCTTTTGTTTGTTTAGTTTTAATATTTTAAAAATGACGCTGAAGTTGACCCCTCGAAAAATTGGATTTTGGCTCTTCTATTTATCTGTAACACAAAAACCAAAAAAAAACTGTAGCTATGTCCCATACTAGAATAAAAAAAAGTGACAAAATGGCGCGGCTTTGAATTTGACACTCTAAGAATCTGGGTTTAATCAGTTTTTTAATAAAAAAAATACGAAATAATTGAAATATTAATACGATTTTAGTTCCTGCGATAGCCATTGATGTTGTGAATACCATATTAAAATTCCCGACGATTCGGTTCGGTTGTTTTTTTCTTTTTACAACACCAGGCCGAACAAAGTAGTTTTGAGATAATTGAGTTTAAAGTTTTGAGAGTGCATATTTTCCATTGATCCCGCCGCGTGACGAATCTGACTTTACTTGCTAAAACGGCTGTAGAATCGAGAATACTGGGATTATCCTTCCAAAAATTTTACAGTATATTCTTAAAAACCTATACTTTCGAAATATCAAAAAATAAAAGATTTTTTGAAAATTCTAGACCACCGAGACCCCTTAAGGGGTTTCAGAAATAATATTATGAAAATCTAAACAGGAAATTTAAAATACTAGGAGTTCTAAAAACGCTGCAGCCTCCACCTTCAATAGTGACTATATTAAGTCAGCGCTCTGGAATAAGCTATGCATGATCATTATTCTCAATAAAAATATTTAAGTAATGTGTAATTAACCATAATTTTGATACAACTCTTTTCGAAACTCCACTGACTATACAGAAGTTGCGTATGTAACCAATAAGTTATAAGTTTAATGGCAAAATGCATTTCAGTCTCCGTCTCTGAAAGGTCCTCACAGTTTCTGTAATGGGGCTTAAATGATAAACCAAGCCGTCTCGCGTCTTTTCCGATCGATCAATGACCGGTAAACACAGTTACGAGTTTGAAAATTAAATGACGTGGATTCCCCAAAACTTTCTGCGTTCTGCACCTATTGTACAGTGGCCAAAGGGTTTTCGAAATAGCACACAAAGAAGACGGTCCTCTATCTATTATGCGCTTTTCTCAGAAATAAGTTGAGCGATACCCCTTAAACAACAGTATGGGGATGACGATGACCAGGTAGGTGATCTATGAGACTAATTCATTCGGCAAGTTCATCAGCAATTTCATTTCCCTCTATGTTTCTATATCCTAGAACTTAGAATATTTGATCACCTCCTTACAGGACTTAACCAGCTTGGATCTGCACCATGGCATCGTAAGACCCTTGATTGCGGCTTGACTATCGGAAAAAATTGTAATATCTTCGTCGTTCCCACATTCCCTAAGCATTTTGTATGCTTGCAGAATCGTAAAGACTTTTGCCTGAAAAATACTAGAAGTATTCGGCAGTTTTAAGGAAATGGATAAAATGTTGGATATAGAGAAAACTCCTGTTCCGACTCCCGATTCTATCTTGAAGCCGCCAGTGAAGAGAGAGGTACCATCATCGGTACAGATTTTCCCCTCGGGGCACATCCTGCACAATTATCCACCAATCGCTTTTACTTTTATGAGGTGGTTAAAATCGTGCGAAATACCTTTATGTGCTGAACATAAATTCGATAGGTTTAACCTGCTACAATATCCAGACCGTAATTGAACCAAAGTCAGGCGGGTCTCTCGAGTTGCTGCAGTTATGTTCGCCTGAATTTGAGAAAATGAACTCGTGACAGATCTCGGCGACTGAACTTTAGCCACAATAGCTTGAGAAGAGTTCTATCTCAGCTTATTCGCAATTCAACAATTGAAGTGAAAAGACCATCCGCATCAATATTTCTTCTCCGTTTGGAAATTTGCTCAAATTTGTTTGCCTATTGCGCTTTTTCAACTCGACGACTAGGTGAACAGCCAAGGTTCCGTGCTGCGCGTAGTCCTTGAGAAACCCGAGGATATATTTTTGTCGTAAATGATATGCTCAACAATAGAGAATATTATAGAATACAATAATATAATAAATCGTGCACACAAAGGTGTGGTTAGTTTCTGTACTGACGACATACGATAATCAAATTTGCCAATGGCAATATAGCGGTTTTCAGAAAGGTTCTGTACTCTCTGAGTCGTGCGAATTATGGATCCAACAACATTACCGCCAACGGAGTGTTTTTCACAGCATATTGAAGAATTGGATAAGCTCTAGTTTCAGCACGAAGGTGCTTATTGTCGTACAAGTAATTCAACAAACGACATCGACAATCGACAATAGATCAGAAGATATTTGCCATGTGTGCTTAAATTCGAAGAAGTAGTGAGTGGTTTCTCGAAAGTCTACCTTAACCCATTGCCGTGATTTAACGAATCTGACTCGTGATAACAATTTTGGCCCAAACATGAATATGATAGATCGTCGGGCCAAACGTGAATATCACGAGCAGAAGTCGTGTACAGATAGTCGGACCAAACATAAACATCACGAGCCTGGGTTATGATTGAATGTTAGTTTCTATCTGTATGCCACCAGAGTTAGTCATGAGTCTCATAACTGCTGTTACATCATCTTGCGCATCAGTCTGATCTGTTTACCACCCATTGAGGCGTAACAGTTGGGCCCGAGTTTCGTGGAGCTAAATGGCAGGGCAAGGGATTAATCTGAAATTTAACCAAGTAGAATGCTTACTTTGATAACTGCAAAGGAAGAGATTTAATCGCATCAACTTGAACCCGAAATGAGATCTTAGGTGGACGTTTCTGTTGTCGTATATTCGTCGTAAAAGTGCGGCTTCTCAAGAAGACTAGATCAAATATATTTGTAGAAAACTAGTTCACCTTAGAACAAACCCCCTTTAAAAGTAGCAGTGTCTCGATTTATTATATTTACTAGCTCTGTATCAGTCATCCTTACAAATCTCGTTAAAGCTAGGAAATAGCATTTTCTTTCCGTGTCCGATGATTTGAAGCCCTAGGTATGAGGACGATTTTTGAAGGTATTTTAACTGACACATACACACAGTAATCCAAATCAAGCCAAGCAATAACAGCAACTAATCTTTTTCACTATTTTTACTGATTATGCACCAAAAATTTACGAAGAGAAACTCCGTATCAAATTGGTAATCATCAACCAGAAGACAATAAGGTTAAGGAGTTGTTAGCTAAAACGCCTCCACATTGCGATGCAAACTTGAAAATTCAATAATCCAAATCCAAAACCTTTCCGCCAGTAGCGCAACACCTCACAGCTGGAGCGGAAGTGGCGGCAGGAGGTTGCAAGGGTTGCAGTTTGTGTGGGTTGGAAGGATGAATCGCCATTCTATAGCATATTCTATGTATTCAGCCCATATACAATTCTATCTGTCTATGTGAATGCATACATACACATACATACTCGTACATGTAGAAACTTTTGCAGCGCCGCTGAGCTCGTGAAAATTTATTATGCGCAATGCAATCATTTATCAGCGGCGCAGCATCTTTCATAATCAGGAGGCCAGAAATGAGGCCGCACAATATGCAAATGACTCACTGGCATCACCAACACACACCACATGTGGCATGCGAGCCCAAGAGCCACATGCAACGGGACACAAAAGTGGCAGCGGTAATTTTTGAATTTATCACCAAACTCACAAACTCCTTACTTTTTGGTTAAGTTTGACAAAGGCACATACAGACTTCGTTGCTTGCCATATGTACATATGTATGCTGGACGCTGATGTGTGGCATGCACACAAATACACGCACATGCAGATACCTACAAAAGCTGAGGCACACCGGCGTTGCAACTTGCTTTTGTCTTTGCAATAGCTGCCGCCGCAGTTGGCTTTAATACTTTCGTTGTTGCTTCGATGCCTTTCCTTTGTTGTTGTTTGTATTGCTTCCACCGTTGTCTCTTTATTGTCTTTGCTTTGTGTTGCAACACCAGACAAAAGGTCGACACATACCGAACGGCCGACTTAATTAATTTATGCGCACACGGCAGACCCACCACCACCCGTTTTAGGCCGACACCATCGCCACCAACAAAGTGTCTACCGCCTTCCCTCGGACTAGCGGACACTTTTTGAATAGAACAGGCAGCCAAGCAAACCAACGAATGTCCATGCCACAAACACGCCAAATGCATGGGAATGAGGCACGAGGAGCTGGGGTAGAAGTTGAGTTTTTTGTTGCGGTTTGAAGTTGGAGGCCTCCATTCATTTCGAAAACGCGCCTAATTTTAAAATTAATGAGCAGCATTTTAATGGGCGATGCGATGAGATAACCTACACACGCATTCGCATATACAAACGCGCATATGTGGTCTACATATGTACATACATAGATATGTATACACTTATGTACTTGTGTGTGAGCCGAACGCACTGCCTGATTGCCTGCCAGTGAACCCTTCGCAATTGTCAAAGTAAATCACATGTTTATTGGCACTTACGACACCAAAAGTAAACAAAGAATGGCAGGAAGACAAGTGATGAGTGGGACCACGACGTTGGGCCACAAAGTGTACAAGAACGCATACATACTCGTATAAATACATAAATACACACACTGGCTATGTACAGATATAGTGCGGCCAAATGGTTCAAGACGTTGGAGCAGAAGTATTGAACTGTGCGACAAATGAGCGTTGAAAGGCAGCAGGAATGCGAGTGGGTCATCATTAATTACACGGACGGACACTTGCGCAGACGGACAGTTAGACAGTTGGGTTTGTGTAGGTTCGAACGGATCGGTCGAGCGACATCGCGACGGTGCGTCTTAAAGTTAGTAGATAGCTGTGAAGGCTGTTGATTGACTGACCGTTGAGTGGCCGCCGATCTGGCTGCGAGTTTGTTACTGTTTCAGCTTTCGAAGCCAGACTTTTTGACTGTTGCGGCATGCACCCAAATAAAAAAAAAAACATAGAATAAATAAATTGACAGTGGCGGATAAACTTAAAGTCAAGTCGCCGAAATAAATCTAAATCACTTTTATTACATTTTATGCGTTGCTCGATCGTTCTGTTAATGATAACTGAAATGAAGCGGACGAAAATTTAAAAGTAGAAATACATTATGAAGCACTTCATACAAAATGTTTTGCATTGTTATATAACATATACATTTGCATCCCTTTTTATTAAGTATTTGGCAGAGGTTGTCCTCGAATTTGTTGTATGCGTCTTGATTTTGCCCTATAAATGGATGGGTCTATTATTTCACGCCGACTCCGAGCGACCGAAAGAAAACTACGTTGCTAATTGACTGCATTCGATCTTCAACGGTTAAATCTGTCTATTGGAACGGAATACTAGCTTACGCCTGCAGGATGGTGAATCCTCGCTCTGTTGGAAATAATTCAGAGCCTAACTGAATCTAGATTAGCACTCTTTAAGAAATACGTGTAAATAGCTGGTCCCAAGGTTGTTATGCACGCAGTTACCAACGACTTGTGAACCTTTATCATACGTCGTAGCCGAGTTGATTTGTGTGCGACTACCATTCAATTGGACCAGGTTTCCATATACAATGAGCATGAAACACCAAATGGCATAGCATATTTTTTTCATAGCGGTTGCCCCTCGATGGATAAAGGCAAACCACGAAGTGTATTTCTGCCATGAAACAACTCCTCATAAAAAATCATCTGTCTTTAGGATGCGGCATACAACTAAAAGTTTTTCCACACAGCATCTAGATGCACAGTATAATTTAATAAATAAAAATAAAATAAAACTTGTCTGAGTACCAACTCACGCACAAATTACTAGCAACGAACTAGCCGATCTAACTGCAAAGGAGGCATTGAGGCGCCCCTTATTATGTCCAATAATCACTTGGCCAGTGACATACAAAGCTGCATCCAGAAACTTCTTACATTTAAACAAAATAGTTCTAATGACAAAGTTACCACTTGGTATAAAAAAAATTAACTCACAAAAATCAACTATGAACGAAATCTCCAAAATAGGCCAGAACTCTGATCAAACAAGAAAAGACCTAGTAAAATTTGCAAGGTTAAGATTCAGACACAGTACTTTGACAAACCAACATTTAATAAATAGATAAAAATACGACCAATATACATTCGGTCAAAAAAGTACCGGGAATTGTTCAATAAAACGCAAAATAATTGCTTAATTATCAAAATTTATTTTGTTGCTTTCAAAATATACTCCATTCAAAGCAATACACATATGTATGCCAACGATTAGTCCAGTCATCAAAGCACCTTTTAAACGCGTTCGTCGTTCTCTTCAGATCTTCTTCAGCTCATTCAGCGAACTCTCCTTACTGGTCTCTATCGACTCAAAGCGGCGTCGGCGGAGTGGCAATTTACGTTTTGGGGAAAAGGAAAAAGTCGCATGGGGCTAAGTCCGGTAAATACGGTAGCTGTTCCATGATATTTGCATAGTTTTTTGTCAAAAAAGTGTTCCCAATAAGAGACTTGTGAGACGGTGCGTTATCCTGGTGCAAGATCCATGAGCTTTCTTTCCACAAATTGGGCCGTTTCCTACGCACATTCTCTCTCAAGCGTCGCATAACTTCCAAATAATGTTCTCCATTTACCGTAAAACCATTAGGAAGGAATTTCGAATGCACAACACTATGATAATCAAAGAAAACGAGTGTCATGACTTTCACATTTGACCGACAATGACGAGTGTTTTGTGTTTCAGCACATGTGGATAGCGCCATTCAGCCACCTGTTGACTGCTTTGCATGTCAAACTCATATACCCATGTCTCATCACCTGCTGGATAAACGTTGGGTCCGAATACGTTTGCTCAAGCATGTCTTCAGCCTCCCTCTTCCGATGAATTTTTTGAAAGAAACTCAACTCTCTTCGAACGAGTCGAGCAGCCACACGTCTCATGCGCAATTAATGGTGTAAAATGTTGCGAATTGATTCGTGAGACACGTTAAGGTCACGAGCTACCTCCTTCAAACTTAAATGATGGTTTTCTAGCACCATTTGCTTGACTTTGCCCCTATTTTCACCCGTTGAAGACGTTAATGGGCGAACAGATCGGGGCAAATCTTCCACGACTACTCGGCCCTCTGCAAAGTCTTACCCCACTCGTAGACCCATGTACCGTGTTTTTGATAAAGCACACTCACCAGAAGCTTTCCGCAACATTTTCAACAATTCGGCACACGAAATTCCATTCGAAACACAAAATTTAAGGCAAATACTTTGTTCGATATTTTTATCCATAGTGAAAATCGCAGAGCACATCTGGGGTTGACTGATATAAATCAATGCCAAAAACAAGCTAATTGACATATCACGCTCAAACTCTGCGACACTATAGCGGACAGTTGTACCAACATTTCAGCAAAAACAATTTAGCCATATGTTCAACGTGTTACGTGCAAATGCTATAGATCTTTAAGCAACATACAACATATTTCTCAACCAATAAAGGGTTTTTCAATAAGAGCGGGCAGATGTTGAAATGGAATAAAATGACGTTTGCTGTGTGGCACGTAGCGCCATCCTGCTAGAACCACATTTCGTCTAGATCCATATGGTTCAATATGTGCCATAAGAAATTGGAAGGGCGAAAAAAAAAGTTTCTAGATAGAGTTTTTTTGTCTTTGGGTTGGCTACAGTAATGCCTTGAGTAGTGAAAACCGTTCATAGCAACGTCCTGTACCCTAAGTATCCTCTGCATTTTCAGTCGCATCGTGGCCTTCGTTTGAGCATCGTGTTACTGTCGATGAATAGTGAAAGTTGTACACATTTGAAAGATTTTGTAATGGAGTAAATTGAACAAAACCAAATGGAATCATCTTCGGAAGGTTAGTAAAATACGAGAAATCTTTAGTACATATCAATACCTCGACACAAAATTTTTAGCTGCAGCAGCTGCAGATACATTTTTTGCAATTTTTTTTATAAAATTTGAGTTTTCAAACTGTGAAACCTATTAAAGGTTACTCAAAAAAGTAATGGTTACTGAATAAAACACGATTCAGCTGCTACCACTTGCTACCTTGCGACCCCGAAAACATATAAATTTACATGCATCTTGATTATGTTCTAGAATATACGCTATTTCACGTGAGGGGGTGGCCAATAGGGGTGGAAGGGGGTGGATTTTCAAAATTTTAAGATCAAATTCGTAATCAGCGACCCCGACAACCCCCGAGTAAGAAATTTTGAATCAATTACTTAATGTTTTGAGTTTTGGCCAGCTTTTCGGGAATCGGCCGCACTGTGGGCCACCACGTCTGCCGAAAAATGGGCACAATGCGCGCAACATTTGCGTTAATGAACACTCATTTTGATAATAAAGTTTTATCATTTGAACGTGCTGTTTAATCGTGTAACTTGCCATGATGATTTGGCATAAACAACTGAATAATAAACAAAGGATTTGACAGATGTCACCAAAACAAAATGGCTGCCACAGGGCGCCAAAATCGACCCGCGCCAATTGAAAAACCCTTCATAAAAGCTCTCTATCCAATACAAAGCCAATGGACCTCTTTACAAACCCAAGCTTAGAAATTTTCTTATTTCTACATTTAAATTTTTCTTATTATTGAAAAGCACTATTTAGCTTAAAGCCACCGCAGCCATAGCTTCGATATTTGTTGCAATAAAGTTTTTACTATGGGTACAACTTTCTTAACATTGGAAAAAAACATTGAGCTCAGCCAAATACACATCAATGGGCATATTTGAAAGACTAAGAAGTCTAAATCTATTCTTTCGCGGAATTGCTGATTCCTGCTATTAATAATTTTAAGCAAGAAATCTTGTTCAGATCACATTAATTGAACATTTTATTTAACTTACAAAACCGCGAGAATTTTCAACTAAAAAAAAAAAATTAATTTTATTAACTTACAAAACCTCGAGAATTTTCAACTAAAAAAAAAAGTTTAATTTTATTTAACTGATAAAGCGCCAAGCCTGTTTGTTTTTTGAAATCCCATGCAAGTTCCTGTTTGAAATATATAATTTTGTAAAAAACTCGTTACCCGCCATCCACCAAATATAGCCACCACTGTACCCACTCAAAGCATATGACATAACCATAGAGCCCAACGCTGGTCAAACACACCCAAAAGCGTTTTGGATGAGTGTATTTAAGGTCTGACCGGAAACTTCTTATCTCAATGAAAATCTTGAATGCGTGAAGCTGCAGAACTTCTGATCCTCAGCAAAAAATAAAAAATAAATAAAACAAATACAAATGCTGCCCCAGACCTCTACTGCAGATTCGACTTCGGTAACGAATACAATTGCAGGCTCAGGTTGCTGGGCAGAGCACTCAGGTGCCATTCATTCATTCAATCGTTAATTTATTTATTTGCATTTCATGCTTTTGTTTCAATGCGTTTTTTTTACTTTTTACTTTGCTTCAGTATGGGCATATGTGTAAGTGTGTGTGTGTGTGGTTGCGTGAATATGTAAATGCAAGTCGATATTCAAATTGTGCTGTAAACCTGTAGGTACATATAAGTAAACATCCACGTATGAGTATTTGCTTGCGTGTGCGTGTAATGTACATATGTATGCCTAGCACTTATATTTATGTATATATGTGTGCATGTATGTATGTATGCCACGCACTTGGATGTATGTGTATTTGGTACTGCATGTGCGAGTATATGCTGGAAAGGCGGCTGCTAAAATCAAATAATTTAATTCAAATTCTTTAAAAGGTTTTTGGTGGTTGATTTCGTGGAAAAAGGTCAACAAAATCAATCAGAAGATTCTTTCTTGATTTCTCTTCGCTTTCAGATTTTTATATGGTAAGGGAAAATGAGAAATTCCGGCTCGAATGTTATCGGCAGCATCTACGTCAGCTAGGCAGTTGAGCGCATTATTTTCTCAGTTTAGGTGCATGCAGACAATGTGGCAGCTAATTCGTTGATTTGAGGGACAAGTGGTTTTTCTAATATTTATGTATTTATGTATGTGTGAAAAGAGGTTTGTCTCATAGTACAAATTTTTAATTAGTAGCTGTAATTTTAGAAATGAAAAAAAAACAAATTCTTTGATTTTAGTTAATTAGTTATTGTGCCTTGGTAATTTTGAAGTTCGTTTCACCTGCTTCCGTTCGTTTGTTTTTTTTTCATAATATTTGATTGCATGCTTTTGAAAGAACTTCTGTATGTTTGTATGTATGTTGATTTACGAATAATTAATATTTTCACTTTTGTACTTTTTTCACCGCCCACTCATTACCCACGCAGGACTTGCAACTAATGGGTTTAGTATACCTCATTCACTTAAGCATTTCAAATCGAACAAATCACTCACACCTATACATTCTCTCTTACAGATCTTTACCAAAATCCTCAACAGTATTCACGGAATCTCTTCTATAGCAGCAGTAATAATGTCGGCAGCAGCAACAATGGCGGCAACAATAGTTTGCATACGCAATTTCCGCATCTACAGCAACACCAACTACATCAACATTCTCAGCATCTGCAGCAACAATCGGCGCTGTCTGCTCTTTCGCAACATGTTGCTGAGAGCGCGATATGGCATCAACATCATCAGCATACACATCCATCGCATCTGCAACAATAATAAATGTTGCGTACAGAGATAGTCGGCATCTACAGGTCTATTGAGGCATTTTTTAAAAAGTTGCTGGCCCAATGCAGGCTTTTCTTACTTGTTTGGACTGTTTGTGAATTGTAGACTTTGACTCTGTCTGAATAAGCAGCAGCAAAACACTTAAATATGTTGAAAATAATGCCGTTATTAATTATTAATTGACCAATATACATTTTTTTAATCGAAAGAAGACAATTACACTAGAAAACAGCAAATCAGATTAAAACATGCGAAGCGACGCGCGAAGCAGGAATATTAAAGGCTACAAAAATATTATCAAATACAAATTTGCGCCTTTTGAAACTTTATAGCGCGTCAAGAGCCTGAAGCAAAGTTGTTACTTTTTCGACAGTTATCGAAGCAAAGTAAGCGTGCCTTGGTCCTGCAACTTGGCGCCCAGATAATTGGTTTCTTCTTATACTTTTCCAATAAGAATTAGCCATTAAGCCAGAGTTTTTATTTGCCGGTCAAAAGAAGTTTATTTCCTATATAGAAAGAACCTTTTAGTGTAAGGCATGTGATAAAGTTGATATCAGAGTGCAAGTGGGCAAATGTGCATATAAACCAAAAACAAATATAACTCAATTAAAAAAAAAAAAGCAAGAACTATTAAAAATTGTAATTATTGAAATCTACAGCAAATCTACTTTGTTCCAATTTCATATATGTATGTAACAGTTATGTGGAACATATTTAGTTAAACATCTACCCGGAATTCGAGACTTGCGATGTGGTGCAATAAAGAAATGGTCAGTAAAGTTTATTATTTGGCTGGTAAGCTGCAAGAATAAGTTGTAGAAAAATAGTTTGTACAGACGGCAAGGGGCACCCTAGTACTTATGAATATGTGTGTTGAATAAAAAAAAAAAACAAAAAAACACAATGAATATTAAGTAAAGTAAAGAGTTCTGAACGTTTACCACTAGCAGATGACTTTGATGAGCTACAGTCACTCACACCTTATTTGATACAGCTACGATTGTTATGTAAAGTGTTCTATGCCTCATAATATTTTGCGAAAATGGAAAAAACCGAGTATTAATTTTGTTTTATTTCAATTCTCAAAATAAAATACAAAGAAGTGTTCACTCATTTCATTGTAATGCAAAACAAACAAAAAAAAAAATCATACAGAGAATTCAAGCCACTGCTTAAATGATGCAACTGAAAAAGGAGCAACTAATTATTTCTAATTTTTAATATTTTCAGTCATTAAGCAGTTTATTAGGTATCCTTTAATATCAATTACAGCTTGAAGTCTACCTGGAAGTCAACCAATTTTTTTTTGTACGTTCTGTACTAATTTGGTTCCACTCTTCAATTGCCTCACATTTTTCATGGATGTCATATTTTCTTACATTTGTCTGCAAAATCAACCATAAATTTTCAATGCGGTTCAAATCCAGTGATTTTGCTGGAGTTTGAACAATGTTTGGACATTTATATTGGGTTGGCAACTAAGTAATTGTGAACTTCTTTTAGAAAATCAAAGACAATTCTTTCATGCAACTAAATAACTTTATTCTGTAATGTACTGCCCATTTTGATCAATAACCTTTTGCCATCTTTCAGGCAGCATAATCCCACGTTTATAAAACTTTTGGTTTTTATTAGCAAAAAACTGAATCAGGTACGATTTGACATCAACATCATTATTGAAATTTTTAGCATTCAAATAGTTTTGTAAAGATCGAAACGAAAAGTAATCAGTTGGTGCAAGGTGTATGTGGCAAAACATCCCAACCAAGCTCCAATAATTTTTTTTTTTTTTGAACATAGCCAAGTTGTTTTAAATGATTTCAAATTCATGTATGTGATGCATGAAGTTTCTCTGCAATCGCACGAGTTGTACTGTGACGATCCGAATCGAATATTGCTTTGATTAGGGCGCCATCAACTTCAACTGCACGACCAGAGCGTTTTTGATCTTTGAGTGAAAAATCACCAGCGCGAAATTTGGCAAACCAATTTAGACACTGCCGTTCTTTTAAGGCTTCGTCACCATAAACAGCACATAACTTTTTATGAGGTGGCGATGCGGTTTTCCCTTTGCGGAAATAAAAAAGCAAAATATGACAAAAATGTTCCTTTTGATTTTCCATTTTTCAACGAACGCCAAACGAAAACTACGCAACCGATCAACAAACTTTTTTTACTGATTTACAGCTGAATTGCCAACTATCAAATAACGAAATGTGTTTTACATTTATACTACGTTTGCAAACCTAAAAATTCAACTGAAGTCATCTATGAGTGAAATCCGCAATAACTTAGTTGCCAACCGAATATATTAACCAAATTTGTATTATTTATGACTTGTGCTTAAGGTCGTTATTTTGATAAAAGCGAAAGTCATCTTCAGTTTCTAATTTTATAGCTCTTTGACCCAATTTTTCTTGCAAAAGTTTTAAATAAAAATATTTTTTCACTATTTCTTGAATAAAGTCTAATTTCCAACTGCATTCGATGGCGTGCATACCCAAACCATCGTGTGATAAATGATTTCCAGTGATTTCGGTTTTCAGCTTTTGTCTTTTGTGGCCATGTAAGGTTTACGTCTATTCCATCAAGATCATCTATAAAGGCGTCACCATGAATCCCTCAGACGCCCTCTTTTTCGTGCTCCCTGTGGATTCCGGTCTAAAGCAGCATTGCTGAATTTTTTTCTTTGTTCCACTTTCTCTCCCGAATCTCAATGTTTATTGCCCGCGGGTTAAAGCTAGTATACTTATATACAAAATTATTTCAAAGAATAGGAGAAAAACCATAGCAAATGTATAGAGAGGTGGAGTTTAAGGATAATAAAATATATTTTGCTGATTCAATCAAAAATAAATTTATTTCATAACCGAATTCCGGGTCAACGTTTAGCTGGTTAAGCAATACACACTTTATTATATTTTTTTTATTTTATTTATGCGTATAAACACAAGAAAGCATACATACATAATTTTAGTAATGCTATAAAATGATTATCTGTAAAAATCTTCTACTTGTACCATATTTTTAATTGTAATATTGTATTTTATTATTGTATATAATAGTATTATTTGTTAAAATGTATATTTATGTATATTGTAAAAAAAGTATTCCTCAAAATAAGAAAAAATCATAAAAATAATTGTAGTTTAACAAATAAAAAAAATAAAAAATATTACGGCATACGAAGACGTCATAAAACCCATTGAAAATGGCATATGATAATATTTCATAAATACTTCTCCTCAAAAATTCTGTATATAACGCAAAAATATTAAACAATTAAAAGAAGGCATAGAAGATTCCATACAGATCTTTTTTATTTTTGTCTAGTGCATACAATTATCGTCTATTTTGACTGGCACCAGATCCTGTATAACCGAAAACACAAATCTCTAGAAAAAAACTCATATTGGGGACTTTTATTTTATTTCACATGAGCAAACCGGAATCTTTATTTTTCTAAACCTATAACAACAGTTAAGCTTGGCCAATGTTTTTTGAGGTCGAAATAAAAGTACTTTCCAATTAATAAACAAACCTTAATGAAATAAATTTGAATTCAATCGGTTACTCTGAGACCCTAGAATCCAAAAATTCATAGTTTGTTTGATATTGGATGTTCCTGACATTCTCAAACTATGATATAAGAAACAAAGTTACAACCGAGCTCGCATCTAAGTGGAGTTTTTGTTAGTATGCACAAAGCAGGTATACATATTTATATACACACACGGACAAAATTATTCACACAACCACTAATTTTTCATTCGATAAGCTGTATCTTCAGAAAACATTAATGTAATTAAAAATGTGATTCTATGAAGAATACAGTAATTTAATGGGAGGTTGAATTAGTTGTAAAGGTTTTTTTCGAAGATTTGGGGCTTTATTGTGAAAAAACGGTACAAAATATTTTATTTGAAGTATTGGCCATCGCTAGCTACAACTTTCGCCCATCTTTCGGGCAATTTCCGGATGCCAATTCTCCAAAATTCTGGCCGCTGCTTGGCTATCCATGACTCAACCCATATTTTGGTAGCCTCGTACAAGGAGAACCGCTGGTCCGCCAAATCGAGACTCATATGCCGGAACAAATGATAATCGGAGGGAGCTATGTCTGGACTATACGGCGGGTGGGGTAACACTTCCCAGCCAAGCGTTCCAAGGTATTTTTTGACAGATTGAGCAACATGCGGCCGAGCGTTGTCATGTTGCAAAATAACCTTGTCGTGACTTTTTACCGTTTCCGGCCGTTTTTCTTTCAATGCCCGGCTTAAACGCATCAATTGCAGTCGGTAACGATCCCCCGTGATTGTTTCGCCCGGTTGGAGCAGCTCAAATATACGACGCCGACCTGATCCCACCAAATGCAGAGCATGATTTTCTTTCTGTGAATATTCTGCTTGGCCGTCGACGTTGATGCGTGGCCGGGCAAACCCCATGATTTTTTGCGTTTTGGGTTATCGTAGTGGATCCATTTTTCGTCGCCAGTCACCACCCGATGCAAAAAACCCTTCCGATTTTGTCCCTCGATCAGCAATTCGCACGTAAAAAATCGCCGTTCGACGTCGCGCAGCTTCAACTCGTACGGGACCCAATGTCCTTGCTTTTGGATCATTCCCATCGCTTTTAGACGCTTGCAAACGGTTGATTTATCAACGCCCAATGATTCAGCAAGCTCTTCTTGGGTTTGGCATGAGTCCTCGTTTACCAATTCCCCCAATTCCGCGTCCTCGAACTTTTTGGGCTGGCCAAGACGCTCCTTGTCTTCGGTGTGAAAATCACCACTTTTGAATCGTCGAAACCAGTACTCACATGTTGAAATCGACGGAGTATGGTCTGGGTAGGCCTCCTGCAGCAATTCACGGGCTTGGGCTGTATTTTTTTTCAAATTGAAGTAGAAAAGCAAAGCTTCCCGCAAATTGCGTTTCGACGGCACGAAAGTTGACATACTCGGAGCACGAAAACACTGCGTTGTTTATACTTCAGCGAAATGACAGATACTGATAAACAAAGCCTAGGGATGAGGCTTTGTCATGAATATATATTCAGTATTGCCAACGCGATAAAGTGATAAATAGCGCCATCTGTGTGTCACCTTTAAAACTAATTCAACCTCCAATATTATATATTTAAATCTAACAAAAACTTTACTCCATAAATAAAATAAAGGGTGGTTAAGTTTCAAGGGCCGGTGTTGATTTTGAATAAAATACAATTTTTTGGGAAACTATTGCCATTTCTCTTCATTATGATAATATTGGTATAGTTCAATTACGTATGGAACAAAATATCGATAAAATAGGCGCCGTGGTCTCGGCGGCGCACCTCTATCCGATGGTCAAAATTTTCGATTCCGCTGAGGCATAATTGAGGTTCTATGCCGTTAATGTCCCGAATTATCTCCTTTAGCTCTGGAATTGTTGCTGGCTTATCGCTAACATCTTTTCTTTCAAATAACCCCAAAGCAAGAAGTCCAACGGTGTCAAATCACATGATTTTGGCGGCCAATTGACATCGCCGCGACGTGAGATTATTCGGCCATCAAATTTTTCGCGCAAAAGAGCCATTGTTTTGTTAGCTGTGTCACAACTGGCACCGTCCTGTTGAAACCACATATCGTCCACATCCATATCTCCCAATTTGGGCCATAAAAAGTTCGTTATCATCTCACGATAGCGAACACTATTCACAGTAACTGCCTGACCCGCCTCATTTTGGAAAAAATACGGCCCAATGATGCCGCCGGCCCATAAACGGCACCAAATAGTCATTATTTGTGGGTGCATTGGTTTTTCGGCAATCACTCTTGGATTATCATTCGCCTTGGATTATCAAATGCCTCAATTCTGCTTATTGACGAATCCACTGAGGTGAAAATGAGCCTCATCACTGAAGATGAAGTGTGCGATATGCATTTTGATTTGAACGCCCGTTTTCATAATAAGCTTGAATAACTTTAACGCGTTGCTCGTTTTTGTTTTTTTTGAAAAATGTCAAATAAAATGCAGAAAAAAACTTGACGTTTAGGTGCGGTTCACATTCAACATCGGCCCGTGAAACTTAATCACCCTTTATTAACGAAAATCATACAATTCCTCATATTTTTAAGGGACAAAATTATTCACACAAAGTATGAATTTTAAATTTTAACTGATTTCATTTTCCTAACAAACCAACCTATGCTTTTGAATGAGTCCCGCTATGAATGCGATCATTCGAAACTTTACTTATGAGGGCAAATTATGTGCAGAAATCGGTCAAACGGTGAATCGAAGTCATTTTACTATTTATGGCATAATAAGCGAGATTTGTTTCCCAATCTTAAGAGCCAACCTCATACTGGAATACCTCGGAAATTGATCCTCAGTGATGAACGCCATATAATAAGAAAAATAAAACAAAATCCAAAAATTACATCAGCGCAAGTGGTAGCAGAAGCTCGTCAAGAGATTAATAAGGAAAGCCATCCGAAAACAGTTCGCATGGCCTTGAAACATGCCGGGTATAGCTCCCGAATGGCTGGAAGGAAACCACTCATCAGCAAAGTCAAAGAAATTAAGATGATAGAGTTCGCAAAGGAGTTTAAAAATAAGCCACTTGATTTCCGGAGCAACGTCATTTTTAGCGATGAGAGTGAGTTCAACATTTTTCAATCAGATGGAAGGATTCGAGTCGGGAGAAAATCGAATACCGAATTCGATAAAAGAAATACTGTAATGGTGTTTGGATGTACCATATGTCAACGTCAGGCGGGGGTAATCTTGTGTGTATTGATGGTATTATGGATAAATCATTTTACCTGAATCATTTAAAAGAAAAATGCGTAAAAGTGCACAAAAACTGTGTGTTGGAATATCTTTTATTTTCAACAAGATAATGATCCCAAGCATACTGTCCACGATTCCCAGGATCATGCATCATGTGTCTCACATCTTCCCAACACCACCATAGTCTCCAGACTTGAATCCCACTAAACATTTGTAGGATGAACTCAGTAGGCATGTCGCTAAAATTAACACAACTAGCAAAACCCAACTAAAGGAGGTACTCCAACAGAGATGGCGGCATTTGAGTCCAAATGTAACTAAAAAATTAGTTAACTCTATGCCAAATAGACTCAATGAAGTCATCAGACAAAAAGGAATGCCTACTAAATGTTAAAATTTCATTGTACTTAATATTTAATATTAAGTTTATTTCTGTGAATAATTTTGTCCCTTAAAAATATGAAGATTTCTGATATTTTTGTCAGTTGTTCATTCATAGAGTAAAGTTTTGTTATGTTTGTATTAGTTTTAAGTAGAATTACATTTCTAATTACATTAATTTTTTATATCGAATCCGTTTATCGAATGAAAAATTAGTGGTTGTGTGAATAATTTTGTCGGTGTGTGTATATAATTATGTGTATATACAGTCACTCGCACCTTATTCATCTTCTGCTTTTTCTTGATTGGCGTGATAACCACTTGCGCGGTTTTGGTCGAGTTTAACAAAAGCCCATAAAGTAGTTTTTTTTTTCTCGTGCTAACCGACGCCAGTTAGAAACACCAAGTGAAGTCAAGTTCTTTTCCAACTGATCTTTCCAACGCAGAGGAGGCCTTCCTTTTCCTCTGCTACCACCAGCTGGTACCGCATCGAATACTTTCAGAGCCAGAGCGTTTGTATCCATTCGGACGACATGACCCAGCCAACGTAGCCGCTGGATCTTTATTCGCTGCGCTATGTCTATGTCGTCGTAAAGCTCATACAGCTAATTGTTCCATCGCCTACGATTCTTGCAGTCGCTCGCGTGCAATGGTCCAAAAATCTTCCGCAAAATCTTTCTCTCATACACATACTTAGTCCAAAGTAGTACTTGTTGACAAGAGAGATTCTCCCTTGGATTCCAAGGCTACCATATTATCGGTGCTAATGCTGGTTCCTAAATAAACAAAGTCTCTTAAAACCACGAAGCAGTGAGGTGCGTGCCGAAACGCGAGTCAGCAGTCATTTAACTTTTTCCTAAAAAGTTCGAATAATGAAAAGGACAGAGAATTCTTATAGAGAAGGTCCTGAGGATCAAAGGAGCATCGATAACATCATTCGAAGAATTTTTCGTGGGGATTTGTTGTTTCGAAAAAAATAATTGTTAAATTAGGTCTCTGATATGTAAACGTTTCATATGTCAAAATTATTAAAACTCTTCTGAGGTCGATTTTTGATATTATTTTTATTTTTCAATGTCTAATTCTTAACATATTTTTTTATCTCTATTCAATAGTGACTTATCTATCAATTACCTATCTACAGCTACTCCTTACTTGGTTAAGGCAATGAAGTTGAAAAATTAGGAGAAATAAATTTTTATCTGATTTGATAATCTCAAAATAAACTCAATTAGGCAAATCATAAGGCTAGTTACGACCTTTTCTGATAAGTAAAGGCTTTCAATCAAAATCGCTTACCATTTTTGTTATGAGCGACCCCTAAAACCATGCCATAAATACGGAGGCCGAGCATCAACAAAACACATTTTTCATGCCGTAGACCTCTTGCGGCTGACTTCATTAAAACCTATAAAAAAATTCAGAAAGTGCTTAATTTTTTCTTTTTCATTTTATATGTATATATATATATAATTGGCGCGTAGACCCTTTTTGGGTGTTTGGCCGAGCTCCTCCTCCTATTTGTGGTATGCGCCTTGATGTTGTTCCACAAATGGAGGGACCTTCAGTTTCAAGCCGACTCCGAACGGCAGATATTTTTATGAGGAGCTTTTTCATGGCAGAAATACACTCGGAGATTTGCCATTGCCTGCCAAGGGGCGACCGCTATTAGAAAAAAACTTTTTCTTCATTTTGGGGTTTCACCGAGATTCGAACCGACGTTCTCTCTGTGAATTCCGAATGGTAATCACGCACCAACCCATTCGGCTACGGCGGCTGCAAACTATTGGCAAATTAGAAAACAAGGAATGAATTCGCCTTATTTCATTTTTCATGGGTTGACAGCCACATGGACACGGCGAAAGAAAAATAAATAAATAAGCTGATTTACAGATATCACCTTATATAGATTCGCCTTGGTTTCGAAAATCATTGTATCACTTTTTTCAAATTTTTTCATTTAGACAAATTTTCAAAATGAATCGGATTTGGAAAGCCTATGTTTTATTAGGCAACTCTCAACTATTAATTCCATTATTTTTGGACCTACCCAATTTGGTTCTTTTTCTAATCAATGATTTTAGTTACTATTAAGATTGGTTTATTCTGTAACCATAAAAAATCATCTATTTAAAACATAATTGAAAGTAGGCATTATTTTGTGCGCAATGAGCAGCTTCTATTGCCATTAGTTTCTAGTAAGAGGAAAATTCTTCAAGCGAAAAAAAATTCTCAAGGAAATTCTTGCAGAACGAAAGTTCTGGGTCAAGCGTGCCAGAACTCGGTTACTTTCCTTAACGTATTTTTTATTCATTTAGTATTTGCCTTCAATAAAAATATTTCTGGTAAAAATTGGCATAATTTAAATGCAAAAATTTGTATGTAATCCCTAATTACATAACCCAAACGTGCAACTTATTTCAGGATAAACTTTCGCCTTCTCCAACTCAACACTTTTAATCTGCACAGAGTAAATGTAAGCAGGCGATAAAAAAACAGTAAAGTAGTGGCTACCTTCTAAGAAATTGTATTGTATTATAAATTAAATAATTAATGCATTGAAATGTTTATTAAAACTTTTTGTTGAATGTAAATGTAAAATATATATTTAAAAAAAAATACAAAATTACCAAATATCAAATTTATTTATATATATTTGGAATTTACTTAACTAAAATAATGCAGAGCAACCTTGGATTTAAATAACTATGTACGTACAACAAACTCTGAAGAAGAAGTTGGAAATATTGATGTATTTTTTTCGAAATTTGTTAAATTTAGAGCTTTGAGTCATGCGATGAATGTCAAGCCCAAATAGTGGTATGAAAACGCGAACAGGAAAAAAAATCATTTTCAAATACGAACACGATTTTTCGACATAAGTTTACCTACTAGCAGATATATTAAACGCAGTTCTTTTTTTTTTTTTTTTTTTTTTTGTTGTACAAAACAAATATGTATTTCCGCCGTCATATCTAGTAAAATCGGATTCGACATAAAATTATTAAAAAAAAATGCAATAGCGCATAAGTCCATTGTGATATTAATAGTATGAATATTATGGGCACAAGTTTCACCATCTAATTCCCTATGTGGTAAATCCACTTCGATTCTCTGATAATCGCTGAAATATGTACTATGGGTGGTTATAAATGGCTCGTCTGCCATGCTTCCAAAGAAGTAAGAGTTTAGATAGAGACGTCGCGATCTGGCAAGAGTGGACCACTAGCAAAGAAAGTGGGCAAAGTGTTTCTTCGACAGAAGGCATTTGAGAGAAACCCCATACGCTATCCGTGCATTTCTATTAAGCAGCAGCTTTCTTTACAACTATTAACTCAGCTTAACAGCCACAGCTGTAGTCAGATAGCCGTGGGCTTACATTTGCTGTAGCAATTCTGAAAAGATATTTACCGACCCTATTATTAAAGTCTTTGCCGACGTAACCGATTGAGTTGGTAAGTGACTACCATTCGGAAGTGCCTAGATTCGAATATCCGTGCATGAAACAGCAAAGTTAAAAGTTTTTTTCTAATAGCGGTCGCTCTTCTGCAGGCATTGGCAAACCTCCGAATGCAACTAAACTTTTATAAAGACATAAAAGAAAGTCAATAAAAAAATTGTTAAAACTTGGTCATTTGTTGCGCTGCTATTATTTTCAACATAGGTACATACAATGTATATAAAAGAGTTTTGCTACTAGCCTTATTTATTGCTATGTTGGTACACTTTTCATATGAATCTTGTGAAGTTTCCTTTCAATCTGTCAATTCATTCTTTGTCTACAAGCCATTTAGTATCGGCGTCTCACAGTATTTTCTACAATGGAAAAAATCAAGTATCGCGCAGTGATTGAATTTTTATTTTTGGATGGTTCAAAATCGAAGGAAATGTATGAACGAATATTGAAAGTGTATAAGGACTTTTAGCCATCGATTAGTGTAATAGAAAGACGGGGTACTGAATTTAACTGTGGTCGTACAAACCTTGAAGAGCATCCACATTCAAAAACAGCAACAACACCAGAAAGCGTGGAAAAAATACAGAAAATCGTATTGGCAAATCGTCGAGTGACTGAACAAGATTTAGTAGAGGCCCTAGGCTTGTCTTTGGGCAGTGTGTGGAATATTTTGACTGAAGTATTGGGCTTCAGAAATTTATGTGCACAATGGAGCAAAAATTAAAAAGGAAAAAGTAAATTTCGTGCGTCGCTTCGTCACTATGGAGTCTCATCATGGGTCTAGCACCATGATTCTAAATAAAAACAGGAGGCTAAAGAGTAGTGTGAACCTGGCTCTTCAGCTCCGAAACGAGTTCGTGTCTAGAAATCGGCCAGGAAGCATCAGTTTTTTGGTATGGGAAAGGGATTTGAAATAAATTCCAAAAATTATTGTGAACTTTTGGACGAGCTGAAAGAAAAAACTCGTGAAAGAAGACCCAGTTTGCAAAAGAATTCTTTTTTTTATCAAGACAATGCACCACCTCACAAGAGCATTTTTACAATGGCTAAAATCCGTAAATCGATGAATTAATGTTCGAATTGTTGGAGCAAATTTTGTCCCTAGCGATTTCCATCTTTCCTGATCTAAAAAAAATCATGCGTTGAAAGCGTTTTTCAGCGAATGATGAGGTAATAACAGCTGTGCAAGCGTATTTTGCAGCCCTTCCAGATTATCACCTCAGGGATGGAGTTCATAAATTGAAATCTCGTTGGAACAAGGGGGGGACGGGGGGACTATGCTGAATAATAAAGTGTATTTGAAACAATAAAATTGTGCTTTTTCTATCGAATTGCAAAACTTATTGAACAATCTAGTATATGTGCATACATAGGGTATATTCAGAAGCGCATTATAATGCGCAACATACGTTTGCAGTATGAGCATAGCGTTCAAACACGCAAATATGGCAGCACTGCAAATGCAACGCGTTTTTAAATGTCATTTCTGCATAAAAAATCGCGCAATATTTGCGGGAAAAATTTTAAGACTGCCATTTAACGATGTCTTATGAAGAGTATGTAAGTATAGTAGTAATCGTTTTTAGCTTTTTATGAAAAAATATATTGAAAACACGATGGTTAAACTATATTTCATTACTTTGAGAATAATAAATTCGAAGTATTTACCTGCATTTGAACGGAATATTTCCCTTTCCGGTCATAGTAGCTGATAGCATCTTCACTAGGCGTAGATATATTAAAGTGTGTTCCATCTAAGCAACCAATTACAAAGGGAAACGGGTTTTCTCTGCTGTTCTCGAACTCAGTCCTAATTGTTTGTTGCTCTTCAACAGATGACCATTTTATTTCGGTTTTCAATTTACTTATTGCTTTAATTGTGTTGTTGAAAAGATAATGCGCAGTTCCCTTAGCAATATCATAGAGATCCGTAAGCTGCCGGAAAGTGGTCCTGCTATTACATAACTTCCATAATTTAATGTAAATATAAACATTTTTCTAATGAATTCCCACAACGACCGGTCCTTGCAGTTAATCGAAATGGAGTTGGGGCGGCTTTTAAACACTTCATAAAATGATTTTAATAAAAACAGATTCAACTGGATATCGGAAGCTTACCTCAAAAGAGGACCAATTCATTCGAAAATGAGAAAAAAATATATCCTCGGGAAATGATTTTATTTTTTCAAAAAAAGATTTGTTTTTCGGTATTTTTCGTTTTAATAATAAACTTCTTACAAAATATGTCCTTTTTTTCTTAAATTTAATAAAAAATTATCAGTTTCTGATTCACATGCATCGTCGGCTACTAAACTTAATAATAATTCAATTTTACTGCAGAGCGCTTTCTTACATGCAGCAAATTTATTTGCAATTACTGCGCATTATAATGCGTTTCTGAATATACCCATATTTATGTGCAAAAATAATTGAAGATAAATCAAAAATTATTAAATTCAAAAGGAGTCGTGTACTTGGACCAACTAAGACTAATTTTAACGATTTTATTTGAATGAAATTGCAACATTGCTTCCATTTCTTGGAAAAAATTAAGGCTTTTATTGGATAGGTCGAAATATTTAGTAAAATTAGACAGAGTCAAATTATTAGAAGGCTTTGGATTTGCAGCGGAGCGAAAATAGTATTTTTTATAAAAGAGAACCAAGTGAAAATAGAATGCATTGATTCATCTTTCAGACCTAACGCCTTCATAATATAAGTTTAATATAATATAATAAAATAAAATATAATAATATAGCCGAGTACAAAAGACGCCTCCACGTACTTTGCCAGACAAACCTGAATGGCAATAACCAGATCAGAGCTATCAACTCATTTGCAAATTCTGTAATTTCGTATAGTTTTGGCATAGTAAAATGGTCAACACAACTGAACTGAACAACTTGGAACGCATGATGCGGAAAATATTGACTAAACATAAATGTCATCATCCTATTGAGACTTGCACTGCCTAGGAAAGAAGGAGGTAGATGTGCAATTGATGTTGGAGAACTGCACGACAAGCTGATCCTGAAACCTAGAAATAACTTCTATAGAAAGGCTGGAAACACGCGAAGTTATGTAAAGTACGTCATCAAAGAGTCCAATGCTCCGGAGGACATACATAAAGGGTGGTTAAAATTCAATGTGAACCACACCTAAGCGTCAATTTTTTGCATTTCATTTGACATTTTTCAATTTCATACTAATTCAATTTGAAACATGGAAAGATACACAATCGAGTAACGCGTTAAAGTTATTCAGACTTATTATTAAAACGGGCGTTCAAATCAAAATACATATCGCGCACTTCATCTTCACTGATGAGGCACATTTTCACCTCAGTGGATTCGTCAATAAGCAGAATTGCCGCATTTATGCAATTGATAATCCAAGAGTGATTGCCGAAAAACCAATTCACCCACAAAGAGTGACTGTTTGGCGCGGTTTATGGGCCGGCGGCATCACTGGGCCGTATTTTTTCCAAAATGAGGCCGGTCAGGCAGTTACTGTGAATAGTGTTCGCTATCGTGAAATGATAACGAACTTTTTATGGCCCGAATTGGAAGATATGGATGTGGACGATATGTGGTTTCAACAGGACGGTGCCACTTGTCACTCAGCTAACGAAACAATAGCTCTTTTGCACGAAAAACTTGATGGCAGAATAATCTAACATCGCGGCGATGTCAATTGGCCGCCAAGATCATGTGACTTGACACCGTTGGACTTCTTGCTTTGGGGTTATTTGAAAGAAAAGATGTTAGCGATAAGCCAGCAACAATTCAAGAGCTAAAGGATGAGATAATTCGGCACATTAACGGCATAGAACCTCAATTATGCCTCAGCGTCATCGAAAATTTGGACCAGCGGATGGAGGCCAATTGGCCGATATTTTGTTCGATGCATAATTGAGCCAACCAATATTATCATAATGAAGAGAAATGACAATAATTTCTTAAAAAAATTGTATTCTATTCAAAATCAACACCGGCCCTTGAAACGTAACCCCCCTTTAGATGTGTCTTAGATGTGGCGGCCACCGCAAAACTCTAAACCATGTTCTAGTTGGATGTACTCTATTAACAAACTCTTTCTACCTTAAACAGCACCACGATATTGCACAAATTATACACTTAGGAGTTGCTGAAATGTACGATTATCATCGTGAGAAGATATGTCCCTATTACAGATGTGTCCCAGAACCAGTGCATGAAGATAAGGACATGCTTCTCTATTATGACAGAACAATCCTTACGAGTACCACAAGAACTCATAACAGACCCGGCATATTTGTGGTAAATAAAAATGGCATCACATTGGCGTCCCCCATTTAACAAAAATATTCATAAAAGGTACACAGAGAAAATCAGCAAATACTCCGAATTGGGGATTGACATCAAGCGACAGTGGAAACTCAGAAATGTTTTACCATATATTGCCACTGATCATATCGGACTCGTTCACGTAAACCTGACGGAAAACCTCAAGAAGCTCAAATTGGAGAAGCACCTTATCTACGACCTTCAAAAAGCGGCTCTAATCATAAGAAATTGCTTCAGTAAATTAGTAATACATATTTATTGTTACAATATTCACACCTGTACCTAGTAATTCTATTTTAAGTGAGAGCACGATAGTTAAAAACTTATTAAAACAGTGTAATTATCTGACTTACAGCTAAGCTGCCGCAATGTTGTGTAAACGCCTCCCAAAGAATGGGATGTTTGAACAAACAAAAATAATAATAATTATATAGAAAATTTAGCACTTAAAACTAATAAAATTTCCTGCTGTTAAGATGAGTTCTTACATCGGCAAGAAATAATTTGCAAATTTTTAAAGATCGTTGAAATCCAACTATGCCTGAGCATGCGCAGAGCGCGTATGTATGTACGAGTATAAAACGCGCTTTTCCTCTTTTGAGATCAGTGAGTACGTGAACAAAAACGTAGCATGCTTTCAGGCGCCAGCTATCGCATGCGCTGTTGACTTTAATTGTATTACAAATGCATTGCCTACATTCAGGCGCTAAATGAAAATCGTATGGTATGACGAACAATCGAATAAGACCAAATTAATGAAATAAAAGAATGGTGTAAAACCAAATAGCGAGAAAAAAATCATTTCGGATGTCGCTAAATTGAGTAATCTTTGGATTTACTGTAGTCAGTTGCATGTGCGCGTTGGAGTCATGCGTTATTTCTAATAAGAATATTTAAGCCATTTACATATCTCCCTCCTTAACGGTGTGTGGAATTAGCAAAGTAAGGTAAGCGGTTAATGAATTTTTGTAAATTTCTAAGAAAGTCAGGCATAGTATTAAGTGTTTTGCAGTACACATACAAACATACATACACATTTTTGACTAAGTACGCGTGCATATGGGTGCAATTATGTGTTTGCAAGTCTGCTTGTAATTCACATTCCATTAGTTATGGACATAGCGCAAATATGCAAATATGCAAATCATTCTAATTGCTCGCTGAGTTCCCTACATGCGGCTCCTTTTGCTCGATTTCAATGAAGCCACTTTTTTATATTTCGCAAAATAAAAAAAAATAAACTTTTGTACCATACGCCAGCGAACAATAGGTCCGATCGTGCGCTCCCATGTCATAATCTATTTGCTCCAATCATAAAACAATAACAATTACAAAAACAACAACAATAATGCCATAACACAATAAGAAGCGGAGCAAAGCTTAGTGATCCCAGCGTCGAGGAGTCCCAGCTACTGGCCGACAAACGCAATACAGTTCAGTTCCAAGCGCACAACTTGCGAGCCACCAGTGGACAGACTGGCTAATATGCGAATAAGCGATTGGATTCTGCAGTGGTGGGCTCTTCTCTTGGAATTGGGCTTCTCAAAAATAACCGCATTTGTATGTGTATGTTTGTACATGTGTATGTATGCATGCATGTAGTTTGTGACTGGCGCCACCTGTCATGCCACGCACACACTCCACTTGTCGATTGTTGTACTGTTTGTACTTTTGCACGATCGTGCCACATGAATTGTACAATTGTTTAGTATGTTGCGCTGCGATTGCGCGGCTTTCCGCGTGTCTGTCTACCACCCCTGGCCAGCCCTAGTACTGGATGCCGCCCAATCGCTAACAAGCGAGTTTTGCGAACAAGTCGCGAGCTCAATTGCTCACGCTTGGCGATTCGTGTAGTGGAGAATCTGCTGGCTACTGTGGCCATCCTGTGTGGTCGTGGCTCGCCAAAGCGTTCCCAGGCCACAGTCCAAATACAGCGACAAAGCGCGGGGTTTGCAACAATAGAAACAATGAAGTTGTTGCTAAGTCATGTATTTTGCTGTACAAACAGCCAAAACAAATGAATGTTGGGTAAAAAGTAGATCATGAGATTTTTTTTAATGTTTTGTTTTTTTGTTCCACTTCAGCCAATAATTTAACATCAATTTTGTTTGCCTACCTAAACGCTAGAGAAGTATAAATGTTATCGCCTTTGCAGAAAATGCCAAAACTACTACTTTCTTTGCCAACCATTCATACATACATGCATACGAGGGGGGTTCAATACGTACCCGTGTTGGAAATGAAGACACCATTTTTTAAAAAAAAAAAAAAATTATTTTTCAACATAGTCCCCTTTTAGAAAGATACACTTCTTCCAAAACTCTGGTAATTTTTTAACCCCTCCAAAAAATAGGATTTGTCGAACTCTCTAAAATACACCTCTGTCTCGACGATGACTTCCTCGTTTGAACTAAATTTTTTTCCCCGCAAGTCATTTCTTCATGTTAGGGAACAAAAAAAAGTCGCAGGGAACCAGATCGAAGAATACGATGCAGCATGAATTCGTAACGCATTTCACGCCGTGTGGCGGTGACAACTCCGGATGAATGAGCTGGTGCATTATGGTGGTGAAACGGCACCTTTTTTTCGCCAAATGCTGTCGTATCTCCTTCAATTTTTTTGTGAAAACGATCCAATAACTCATTGTTATATTGTCCAGTGATCTTTCTTCCTTTTTCTAAAAAATCCATTAGGATGAAGCAGTTCGCTTCCCAAAAAATAGCCCCCATGACCTTTTCGGCCGATGAGACTGTCTTCACCTTCTTTGGTGCATAGATTTACCGGGAGAAATCCATTGTTTTGATTGTTGCTTAGTTTCTGGTATGTAATGATGAGTCTAGGTTTCATCAACGGGCACAACTCGATGCAGACATTACTTTGAATCTCCTTTAAATTCCTCCGAGCACTGCTTCGAAGTTGAAAGCCGCATCCGCTTTTTGTCCACCGTCAGAAATTGCGGCACCCATCGGACCGACAATTTTTTCATCGCCAACTTATCATGTAAAATATTAATAGCCACTCCGGTCGACAAACCTATGGCTTTTGTTGCTTCGCGCACATTCGTTCGTCGATCAGCGAGAAGCATGTCGTGTACTTTTTCAATGATTTGATTTCCTCGGTAACCACGTCTACCGGGCGTCCTGGTCGCTCTTCATCAAAAACGGATGTTCGCCCACGTTTAAATTCGTTGAACCAACATCTAACTGTGGTCATAGATGGCGAAACGCCCCCATAGAAAGCACCCAACTTTGCTTTTATCTCCTCGCATTTTTTCCCATCCAAAAACAAACAGCGAAGTACCTGCTCTTTTTCCATCTTAGCGAAAATCTCGAAACACGTCTTACTCGAATATCTGCCACATCCAAGCTAACTTCTCAATCAGTCTGAAATTTATTTTGTCGCCGTTCGATAGATGGCAGCACACGATGCTAATACCAACCTCCCTCAGGAACGCGCTCGCTCATCGAACAGGGATACTTATTGAACCGCCCTCGCATATAGCTTTTGAAGAAACTGCCAAAACAGCTACTTTCTTTGCCAACCATACATACATACCTACATACATACATACATATGTACATACATATGTACACACATACACACATACATCCACACATATATGTAATAGATTTGTAGCCAAATGTTCATTCAGCCAACGACGACGGATCCTCCCGCTCACCTTTTTCACAATAACTTCTGCAACTCAGGCGATGCGACCCTCTAACCGACTCCCCGCTGTTTTGCGTAGTTTCTTGCTCGTTGCGTGCGCAATCTTCGTCAATTGAGTTGTAGTTTACTTATCCCGCTTTGCTTACGCGCACTCACTGTTCTTAGGTTGCGTTCACTGCTTTTGTTGTTGTTGTTGTTGTTGTCGTTGTCTACTTCTGTGCACACATACCCACATTTTTCTCTTTTGTGCCCATTGTCTCGGCTTGTTTTGACATTTATTAATACCTGAATGACGTTTAAGTGATCGCATTTCATTGCCCAAATTCGCTTCCTTCATCACACACACCCTGTGTCACATGCGATTACAGTCTCAGTCTCAGCTTCAGCCTCAGCCTCATACTCGTCTCACCCCAACTCAACCCATCTCTACTCGTCGCGACTGGTCATGATTTATAGTGTCTTGACCCACACTACAGTTTGTCATTCTGTTCAATTTCAGTTCTAGTTGTGTTTTTTTTTTGCGTCTTGCAGTTTTCGTTCTTTATACCTGGCCGATCTGTTGTGTGTTTGCTGGTTGTCTAGAAAGATGACGTTAGTGTTGACCACATGTGGCGTCTTTGTTTTGGCCTGACAACGGGGAGTTGTATCGACTGACTGACTGTGTGGCTGCTGGGTGAGTGGCGCTATACAGAAATGGTTAGAAATGGTTGTAAATGATTATCGTTTAATGACTTTCCGAATATGAGTATTGAAAGTACAATGGAAGTGCTAAGTGCTAAGTATGAGGAAGAATGAAGTAGAGTAAGTCAATGGAGATGAACTGTTATGGCCAATAGCCCTGGGAAAACAGTGAGCTAATAAAACTAGTTGAAAGCTAATATGGAAATTAAAAAGGCAATATGAATCATAATAGAAGGGTGCTCTCAAAGCGCTGGCATTACTCACTGAGCTTTCGGTGTGCATTATTTGATTGCAAAACATCAATGTATCAGAAATGGCAACCAATCCTATTCTTCATTTTTAAAGACATAATAATATTATATAATGGATAGCTAACTTCACCTGCTAAAGTAATTGTTTTTGCCTAAAGGATCTGCAGGTTAAATCCATTGCTGCTCAGAGTGCTATTAGGTTGAAGGAGATTGGCCTTTGGAGACAACTTCCTGTAGGACATAGTAGCATCTTGAAGCAGATCTCCCCTTCCTTCTCTGTTATTCGCACTGACCTCTCCATCCACAAACTGTGCTTTGAGGGTTGTGCTAGGGCCATCTTTCCGAGCAAGCAAGATTGGAAAGAGGGGAGGGTCGGTACGTATATAGATACCTCTGTTTTCACTGACGGATCCAAAATGGAGTCTGGAGTGGGAGCGGGAGTTTACTCTAAATCAGCCAGCATTTCAGTCTCCTTTAAAGTGCCGGAAACAAGCAGCGTTTTTTAAGCAGAGGTCTTCGCGATCCTGCAAAATGCTTCGGCATCGCTGTTGAGACGGAGGCATTAATATTTTTTCCGATAGTCAAGCTGCGATCAAGGCCCTATCGTCGTCGTATTACAGCTCTCTTCTGGTGAACTCCTGTAAGGAGGTACTCAAACGTCTCGAACGTGCAGGAAATATTTCCCTTATCTGGGTTCCTGTTCACAGGAATATAAAGGGAAATGAAATTGTCGATGAGCTTACCAGGAAGGGGCCGGCAGAACCAGTTTCAGCTGTCCCCTTCTCAGCCATCGGTGTCCCCTTTTTTTTTGTTTTTTGGCGGTGAGGTTGCGTTAAAACTGCCTTCGCACCATATAGTAACCGTCGCTACTACGTGTGTGGTGATTCCACTAAAAATATATCTACTCTTCTCTTGGATTTTTCCCTCCACCCCGGGTCTGCCTCCGCATTCCGAGGTAGATGACCCAGACGACGTCTTAAGAAGGACACTTACTTACTCACCCTGCGTCCAGGGTCGCCTGTTTTGAGAAACCTATGCCTAATGCTCTTCAGCATAACTTTCCATTTCATTTGCTCTTCAGCATAACTTTCCATTAGTCTCGCTGTCCATCTACCATACCGCTCAGAGTTCCATCTTGCCTGCCAAAGTGTGAGCGTTTGAACTCTAATATCGGAGAAGCGTGGTACTGGGATTCCTGTGTTTTTTGCCTCCCATCTCCGTTTGCGCTCTTGTGCTAGAATATCTATAGGGATGGTTCCGCTGATAACTAACACCGCTGCTTCAGATACTGTTCTGTATGACGAAGCCACTCTGACGGTGTCCCCTTGGCCGTCGTTAAAGGGAAACTACACAACTTCTTTCTAAAAAAAAGCGCAAGCCAGATGGAGGTCTGTCTTATCGTGTGCTATTTCGAAAACACTATGGCCTCAAAACGATATAAACAGAACGCTTAAGGTGATGGGAATCCTCCGCCATTCAATTTCCAAATTCATTGCGGTGGTCACTGGTCACTGGGTGATCCGTACTCATGCGGAGAAGCTTGGAATTCCGTACAACCCCTATTGCAGAAGCTGTGGGGATCCTGCAGAGAAAGAGACTGTGGAACACTTTCTCTGCAAATGTCCGGCTCTGGCGGCTAGGCGCTTGAGATTCCTTAGCGTGCTCTTTGGGGATGACGTGAAGAAATTCTCCAGCCTAGATCCCTTTTCTCTCCTCCACTACGTCAACAGCACTGGATGGCTGTAGACGGTTTTTCTCTTCTCTAAATCTTTTCATAGGTAGTGGTCCACATTATGGTATCAAAACGGTGCTACTTGAAGTGTACCTGGGGTACTCTTGCCATCTTACCTACCTACCTACCTAAAGGAGTTTGCTTTCGAAAAGTGTGTGAAAGTTCGCTTGAGCCACAAGGACTTAAATAACTATAGCATCGGGCTGTTTGATGAAATATCTCCATTGCTTTCAGCTGGTATATATCCCATTTTGCCCAGATGCCCTAATGCAATCGAAAGCGCGGAGCACGTGACTTTTTATTGTGATCGATTCGCACGAGAACATGAAATACTTCAAAGGGTTAAGAGACACTCACCTAGTCCTATCAACGTCATGCGGGACATGTTCTCATCCAGTGCCAAGTGGGTGGCGGTTTGAGCTACGACTTCAATTCAATGAATGGGAGCGCAAGGCCCAGCAGCAGATGCCACACAATAACTCACAATAACATCAGACTTAGGACAAGACGATAGTGCATAAATATAATATAATAGTAAGCTAACGCAAATTTTCCGATATTACATCTCCTCCAGAACCACTTATGAAAACAGTGGGATTGAGGCTATTCGACTGATCGACATGGTCAAACCATACATCTTCTCGACAACGCCGGGTGCCATGTTGCACAAGTCGTTAAAGCCGCTCCTGGAGTGCTCAAATGGGAAGTCATTCAGCATCCGCCGTATGTTCCGGACCGTGCACCGACCGATTACCATCTTTTCCGCTCTCTGTCAAACCATATGAAAGGCAAGTTGTACAAATGATTAGTATGACCTAAAAAAATAGGCTAAAAATAAGACGTCTAATATCGATTAAGCATCAAGTTGCCTTAGATTATTTGCGGAGAATCTCCATTTTATATTTTGTCCGAAAGGTTTGGCAAATAGGGTTGAGCAGTTAAGAATCCTCTGTAAAACATAATTTACCCTCTGAAATGGAGCATGCATATACAAGTGGAAAATCTTGCGAGTGGGCACTGCAAAATCTTGTTGCTAGGATAGAGCTGGCCATCGACAAGAGGCCATTTTGACAGTATGTGTAGCTCTGCTAGCAGGCACGGCGTAGACCATGTGCTAGTGAATTGGATTCGTTCAATGCTGGCCCAAAGAATCGTCTCGGTAGAAGCAGAGGAAGATCTGCTGGTGTCATCCGGGGTTAATAGAGGTTGCCCCCAAGGCGGTGTGCTGTCTCCATTGCCCTGGTGCATGGTGATCGATCTTGTGCTCACCACCATAAACGACTCGGGAGTCTACGCACCAGCATATGCGAACGTTGTTGCCTGTTTGGTAACAGGCCCTTCGCTTATGAACATCTGCAGGAAAGTGCAGAAAACTCTGGATATGATTGACACTTGGTGCTGTGCGAACGGGCTATCGGCAAATCCCACCAAGACTGGTATTGTCCTCTTCACCAGAAGGAGGAAGCTTGATGCACTCGTTCTGCCTAAGCTAAAAGAAGTCAGACTCCAGCTATCCAGGAAATTAAATATCTTGGAGTATTCCTCGATAGTAAGCTCCTCTGGAAATCACACGTTGAAACAAAGACATACAAAGCACTGACAGCCTTCTGGCATTTTTCCACTCCCTTCTGCGGCCATCATAACCACGTTTAGCAAATGGGTAACTACCACCCACAAGCGAGCTTGTCAGGCTGAGAGAGGCTGCAGATGGACTAAACTGATGTTACCTGTCATGTCCGCTCGACTGTCGCAAACTCTTCTGTCATTAAGCAGAGGGGAGTGCAGACTTCTGGTTGAACTGATGGCGGGCCACATCTCCGAAGAAGTCGCTTCTTAACACATCAGTGCCGAAGGCCTCAAACCTGATTTGAGCGAAGGCGGGGCAGGCGCACAGAAAGTGGACCACCGCCTTAGACTTATCCTCCTCTCCACATGCGGGGCAGAGAGCACTGTCTGATATGGCCACCTTCTCCATGTGCTTTGCCCTTCTTTCTGTTTTGTATTATTAAAATTCTCAAGCTCATAAAAAACCACTATGTATATAAATCTTACAAATTATCGGATACGAAATCTATTTTCTTTTTTTTTCAAGTAGCACCTCCAGTGTTTGACGCTCGTATCGAAAACCGTCACATAGAAAGATGGTATGCTTTGTATCTTCGATTGTGTTGCAGCAGTGTGGACAGTAGGGGTAGCCTGCCAGCTTAAGGCGGTGGAGATACAATCGAAACCATCCGTGCCCGCTGATAAAGTGAGTTAGATAAAAACCAACGTCGTCATGTTTACTGGTCACCCGTGGTGCAATTTCATGTACATATATGCCTATCAACGCCCGTTGACTGATAGACCCCATCTATGTGGCTATTCTTCTATGAATTGAAGACGTTCCGTGGTTTTTTTTTCTCCTTTGATGGGTTCGCTTCCTGACTATCATAGCGATTACTCATTTCTCGTGCATGTAAATCCATATGAAGTTTTCCGGCAATAACGCAAATTGCTTAGTCAGATACGATCCTGAATGCGCAAGCGACTCTTAGCGCATTCCGTTGTAACACCTGTGCTACGTGTCGTACCTTAGAGGGTTTAGATCCCTTCCCAATGAGAGCAGCAGAGAGAACAACAGAATCTGCCACATTTGATAGGAGGCATTTTCTTGCGCCCTATGCACCCGCAATATTTGGCAGAATTCTTGTAAGCGCGCCGTTTACTGCAGCCGCTTTGAAGCTCACAGTAGTTAGATGCTGTTTAAAGCTGAGTCGCGCATGAATCAAGACACCCAGGTACTTAATTGCCTTTTGCGGTAGTATTTCGTGACCGCCAATCCGCAATTTCATCTGTTTCCTCCTTTTTCGTGCAGTAACGAGGGCCGCTTGCATTTTCTGTGCTGCCAGCTTAACTCCCGCATCCTATGGTCAATGTTGTGGTCTTGCAGCAGCATCATTACATTTCGCCTGCAGATTATCTATCCTCTTATCACTCACTACTAGCGCAATGTCATCGACACCAATGTTGCTTTGACTGGCAATTGTATCCTTACCCCTCCATCGTACACAGTCCTATTGCTCCTAGGACTGATACTTGTGGAACACCACCGGAAATTTTGTGCGCTTTTAATCACATTAATTTAAATACCATAATTTTAGTACTCGCCGATTATAATCGGCCGATATTTTTATAATCAAGTTCGTTTGATGTCGCCAATCTTTGCGTTCGGCTGCTGGCTTTTGAACATATCTGCTATATATATACATATGTATGTATATGTATGTACGTTCAACCACAAAAGGCTCATCATGTTTTCTATATTTAAGTATGGGCATACAGAACAGAACAATCCGACATACACACACACCTACGTAGAGCGGCTGCTTCTGACCGCGGCAAATCAAGAAGAATATTTCTGGAGTTTAAAGTGAGATAAAAATCGCAGATCTTCAGCCGCCTATGCACGCATATTCATATAGACATATGTCCATGTGTATGTTTGCATGTATGCACTTATTTATATGCCAGAGCATAAAATTAAAACGCTGATTGGTAACAAATGTTTCGTATTTATTCGAGTGATAATAAAAAGACCGACCGATACAGCAAAACGCAAGACAGCGACAAAATCATTTGAGTAAAAATATTAAAAAAAAAAATACATAAAAAAGTCTACAAAGAATAAAGATAACAAGCCAACAAAAATAACAACAGCAGCAGGAACAGGAACGAAAGCAATTATTGAGGGCTTGGAATTGAATGCGCCATTAAAAGAAATCTAAACTGCGCGAATGAACATAAATGGACAACAAGAAGAAATCATGTCAATTCGCTCGCCGCCATTTATTTATGTATAGTGCATATATGTGTGCATGTATGCGTGTGTATATCTGCATACAGCGGAAGCCAAGCACCTTTATGGGCAGCATGTCTCTTCATACATACATACAAACACATACATATGTACATATATGTATGATGTTGCTGTAGGTGGTGGCGGCGTTGGTGCGACAATTTGTGGCAGGTAGAATGTACATACATGCACACAACCACACATACATATGTCGGCAAGAACAAGCAGCCAAGCCCAGCCATTCAGTCAGCGCGCAATCAACGGAGCGCGACCCAAAATATCCTTAATATGATTATACAAATTCGAAATGAATGTCGCTAAGAGCAGATACTCGTATTAAATTACAACCAGGCAGTTGGGCCTCAGCACTGCCCGAGCTGTGGTGAGCTCCGTAGTCGTAAACAGCAAAACCGCAAAACCTTAAAAAGCGAACAAGCGCAACAAGGCGAAATCGTTTGTAGTTAGTTGAAGAGCGTTGCTTGTACACCGATTATGAGGCACTAAAAATTTCATCATTCCATTTCATTCAACAAAACATTCAGTGTGCACAAAAACACGAGTAGGTATCGAATTTATCATAAGGATACTTGTACTACAAGATACGCGCACGAACGCAAACGCCCCACGAACTAGTGCTTGTCATCATAAGCCAGCAAGCGGAGCTAATCTGCAATACCTAAATCAGTGTTGTAAATATTATATTAAAAAGAGAAAAGGAAAAGGAAAGCAAAAAAAGAGAAATAGTAACAAAATAAATGAATTGAAAAATTCAAAAACTCTGCGTGTGCCCGACGCAATTAAAATCATGACATTCCTACTCAAACGTTTGTTGTTGTGGGTTGACAACGATTGGCGTCACTCGGCGTTTATCATCGTGGTTTTGTGTGCGCCGGCGCAGTGTCATTCATGCGCTGCTTCTATGTTACATCAGATAAGAGAGGATGCGCAAAGCAATGCTGCTAAGGAAATGACCTAAACTAGAAACTCAAGCAAGTACATTGCAGTGCGTGAAAGGATAATAAAGGACTTACTATTTTTCAGGTTACTGGCGCCAAGCATTGCCATAAATCTGTTTGCTTTCCTCACTTGTCCCTTGCTGTGGTCATTGTCATTGTTTTTGTTGTAATTCATGTCGTCAAGCCTAATATAATTTGGGTTAAATGAATGTTTATGTACGACAGCCTACTTGCACTTAGCTATGGGAAATGTAATGGAGACGGGCTCGTCGCGCAGGCAAAGGACACACACACCGTAATCGCGATAAGATAAGCGAAATGCAATTAAATGTATTCTACGTCCTACCAAAATAATGATCATTCACAAATTGACCAATCAGCGCGCTTCAATGGTCAGTGCATGGCAAGAGTTAGGTAACAGAGGCTTAGTCGCACTGCCTTGATTGAGACTCTACGTGACAGGACAATTTATAATACGCGTGCAAGGATTAGAAGGGCTGGCAATCAGTTTTTTTCTTAGGGCGGCATTGTGTCGTCTCCACAATTTGATTGCACCAAGTTTTATATCAGATATGCACGCAGCAAAAAATTCACAATCATAAGCAAAGTTGAAGACACATTTCGGCTTTACGTTGACGGCCCTATAAAAAATTCATTAACACTACATTTACGGACTGAGCCAATTTTACTCATTTAAAATTCTTTTGTTGACATATCTTACGGAACGAACACTTGCTTGCCAATACGCTGAAATACCGCAGTACAGGGTTTGATAGAAAAGTAATGAGCCTTATTTTTTTTAAGCAGTTTTATTAAACCTTTTGGCTTATACAACAAATATTCATCAAAATAGGACCCTTGAGCGTCAATACACCGCTGGTAGCGGTCCTTCCACTGCAGGAAACATTTTTTAAACTCATCTGTCGGAATCGCGTTCAATTCGGCTGTCACAGTTTTTTGGATCGCCTCGATGGAGTCGAAACGCCTCCCCTTCAGCTTTCTTTTCAGGCGCGGGAACAAGAAGAAGTCCGGAGAGGACAGGTCTGGGCTGTAGAGAGGGTACGGAAGCACCGGAACCCCCATCTTGGTCAATGCAGAGGTGCAAAGGAATGCGGTGTGCGCCGCCGCATTGTTGTGATGAAGGGTCCAATTGTTGACGAGGTCGGGCCGAACCCGAGCGACGCGGTTTTTCAGCCAAAGGAGTATTTCTTTGTAAAATGCCGCGTTTACAGTGCTTCCTGGAGGTACAAACTGTTTAGCTTTACGCAAAGTTTGATTGAGTAATGTTGCTCCAACGATCGCTGCATTTTCGCCACTGCAAAATCCTAACACACTTTTAAAACAGCTTTCACGCGCGGAGCGATGTTGACTGCACCGCTATTGCCAGCGAACTGGGACCGGTTTCTAGTGGAAGAGGAAGGTCCAACGATCATTTTCCCCCACCAGCCGATTCTGTTGATCGCTTGGCGGACGCTCCGCGCGGGAAGGCTCATTACTTTTTAATAAAACCCTGTACTTTGGAAAAACCAATGTTGAGTGCAAAACACGTTGAAAAAGGAGTGAAATGGGCGAAGGAAAACTAGGACCGCGATTAGAGCAACGTAATTTTTTCTGATAAATCCTCCTTCTGGGCATTTCCGCGCTTCACAGACGCAAGCCATGTAATTTAGATCAACTTTCTCAACAAATTCGGAAAATTTGGAGGTCTTTTCCGGTATAATATGCAGAAAAACCAGTGGAAAGAATGCCCCGGCGGTGCCAGGCCATAATTGACAATGCAGGAGATCGGACTTGCTGCTGAGGTATTTGCATTGAGTAATGACGACCAAAATATCAATAAATTTGCGAATTTTCGAAAAATCAATTGTTGTTATTATTTAACAGTGACCACGCTCTAATTTTCACAAACTGTAATATATATAAACCGTGATCTGACTAGAGGTAATTTTTCCAACAGTGTTTTTTGACAGATCACGCGGGTAGTTTCCGAACACCCGTTCGGGAGTGGTTGTGCACTGGGTTTGGGACCCGTCATTTAAAAATCCCCCCAATGAACAGATTAAAAAAGCGTCGGTTGAGACCTCCCTATACTGATGACGACCCCTACTTACACCCTACTACAGGGTGGCTGATGAATTTTGCTACATTAAGAAACTCAAATAACTTTTTTTTTAGTGTATGGAATTCATTTTTTTTTTTCAAGTTGAAGGTCATTAAATTTTATTAAATGTAGCTTAACTAGTTTTAAAAATAATTGAATTTAAATGCCCCCATGCTCGTTGACACAAGTGCGGCATCTTAGTAAAAAGTTGTTCATTGCTGCTTTGAGAGTTGCGACAGGAATAGCCGCAATTGTTGCCCGAATGGATTGTTTTAGTTCATCCAAATTTGTTGGCTTTGTTTTATAAACTTCTTGTTTACATAAACCCCACAAGAAAAAGTCAGGTGCAGTAAGGTCAGGCGACCTGGGGGGCCAACGAAATTCTGAGTTTCTTGAAATCAGTTTATTGGGAAATTTTCGTCGCAACTCTGTCATAACAGTCTGGGCTATGTGAGACGTTGCCCCATCTTGTTGAAAGCACACAGAGTTGAAAGGAATTCTCTTTCGGCGTAGTTCTGGATAGAAAAATTCTTTCAGCATTTTCAAATAACGGTCTCCAGTAACCGTAACGGTATGACCATTTTCTTCAAAAAAATAAGGCCCGACAATACAGCGTGAAGAAACCGCACACCACACTGTCACGCGAAGAGGATGTAATTCCGTCTCGTGGAGTATCTGTGGGTTAGAAGTACTCCATATTCGACAATTTTGTTTGTTCACATTGCTGTTTAAATCGAAATGGGCCTCATCAGACATGAAAAGGCAGTTTAACATGTTTTGGTCTTCTTCCACCATTTGCAGGATCTTCTGGCAAAATTCCAAGCGAATCGGCAAGTCTGCTGCATTCAGTTTGTTAACCATTTGAATTTTGTAGGGAAATAGGTCTAAATCTTTGTGCATTATTGTTTGCAAAGACTGTCGGCTGACACCAAGTTGAGCAGATAAGCTTCTTGTTGAAACCCTTGGATTGCTTTGTATAGCTGCAGCTACAGCAGCGATCGTTTCCTCCACCCGAACTGGTGGGTTTCGATGATAAGACCTTCTTGCGACTGTTCCTTGCTCAGCAAAATTATTCACCAGTCTCATTATGGTCCATCTGCTCGGGGGATCGCCGCCAAACATCCGCCTGTACTCTCTCTGTACCAAAACTACGGACTCCAGTGCGTGATAGCGGCGGACTATCCAAATTCTTGTTTGCGTGTCCCAGTTATCCATTTTAATAAATTTTAAAGATCAATCTGAAAATTAAAACAAAAATGGAACAGATAACTTAAAAAGAAAAAAAGTTATTCAATTTTTTTTGGTAGCGGCTTTCATCAGCCACCCTGTATTTTGAACTTCTAGAGAACTAGTGATAATATTCAACATAATTTTGATGTCAATGTTTACGACATTAATAGTTAAGAATGTTGGAAAAAAAAAGTTTGAAAATATTGGTAATTTATAAACTATTGGCGATAAGCATAGAAATCGGTGGGAACTCTTAAAATACATAGCAAAATGAAGAATTTAATGGGAAAAACCCCGTTAGTTTTCTTGATTTGCTTTATCTGTCAAACATTACAATTATTTAAATTCAGAAAGCGATTTGTAAAACACGTTTTAACTTTAAAAATGGCAAATAGAAAAGAAATTCAGCAATCAGTTCGAAATTTGGTGGTTAATCTTCGAAAAGAAAACAAATCTTACGGGAAAATTGCTGAAATAGTAAAATTAAGTCGCTCTACAGTGCAAACTATTGTCAAAAACTATAAAAAAACAACAATACCGAAAACAAGCCAAGATCTGGAAGGCCGAAGAAGCTTTCAAGACGCGATGTCAGTAGTGTCCTTAAATAAGACCACAAAGATCCAAAAACAAGTGCCCCAAAACTAGCCGAATACCTTGCAAGATGTTCGAATATTACTGTTTCATCAAGAACAGTAATAAATGTTTTGCATGATAGCGGCTTTAAAAGTAGAACAGCGCACAAAAAGCCATTTATTTCAGCCAAGAATCGTCAACTTCGCCTGGATTTAGCTAAGGCATATTTACAGAAAGGAATGAATTTTTGGAAGAAAGTTATATTTACTGATGAAAGTAAGTACAATATCTTCGGGAATGACGGCCGAAACAAGGTTTGGCGAAAACCGAATACTGCACTTGATCCCAAAAATATTATACCTACTGTGAAACATGGTGGGAGTAGTGTTATGGTGTGGGGGGCTATGGCGGCATCTGGAGTTGGTCGATTGGTTTTTGTTGAAGGCGTTGTGGATAAATATCAGTATAAGACAATATTGGAACAAAATCTGAAGCCATCTGTGGAAAGCTTGAGCCTGGGTAACCAATGGATTTTCCAACAAGACAACGACCCCAAGCATACTGCGCATATTGTTCGAGACTGGCTTCTTTATCATGCACCAAGACAGCTCAAAACACCTCCGCAGTCACCAGATCTCAATCCAATTGAGCATATTTGGGACGTTTTGGAAAAATCTGCCAGCAAATATGATATCAGAAGTCGTGAAACACTGAAAACTGCCCTAACTCGGGCGTGGTCGGAAATTGCGCCCAGTATTACGGAGAATTTGGTGATGTCTATGTCACGTCGTCTTGAGGCGGTTATTGGAGCCCAGGGTGGGCAAAATATTATGTTAAAAATATATCGTTTTCTTTTATTTATTTAAAAGAAATCACATATTATATTCGATTTTTAACACTGTATGTCGACTTTTTTCTCTTGAATTTTTATTGTTTTTGCTATTTCTGTTATTGTTATGCTTTTGAATTAGTTTTTTGTTTTGTAAATAAACTTTGTTTTTGGTCCTTAAAATATTAATGCAAGCGCTTTATTAATTTACCTTACGAATATCTTAGAAATACAAAATAAGGGGGTGTACTGGGTTGCCTATACTCGACCGGCCCATGTGTTTTTTTTTTAAATCAAAGAAAAACGCAAATCATTTTATTTGGTTCAAGCAGATTTGTTGGCATCACTTTTTGAATATGATATCCCTCAAATGGCCGCCTTGAGCCTGTACGGCGTATTGTGCCCGTTTTGTAGTATTTTTCACAGTTTTAGCTAACATTTCGGCTGGAATAGCGACTATTTCCTCACGGATGTTGTTCTTGAGCTCTTCCATGGTTTTTGGCTTATTAATATAAACCTTTAATTTTAAATATCCCCACAAGAAGAAGTCAGGTAGCGTTAAATCGGGCGAACGCGGTGGCCAGTCAAAATCGCCATTTTTCGACATCAAACGACGAGGAAACAATTTCTTCAAAAAATCGATTGTGGTGCGAGCTGTGTGTGGTGGAGCGCCGTCTTGTTGAAATCAGAACTGCCTCATACGCTTTCGACGAATAATTGGCATCACAAAAGTGGTTATCATATCGCAATAACGCTCCTGATTGACGGTAACAGCTTGACCATCATCATTTTCGAAGCAAAACGGCCCAATAATCGTTTTCGCACTAAGGCCGCACCAAACAGTGACTTTTTCGTCGTAAAGAGGTACCTCTTGAATTTCGTGAGGATTTTCAGTGGCGTAAATACGGCAGTTTTGCTTGTTTACCGTCCCATTCAATAAGAAATGAGCCTCATCGGACATGATGATTTTGTTCTTCTACTTTTGACTTCTTTTGTTGAATGTAAATTTCAATTTTGCATGGTAAAAATCTGCTTGGACTGACGCTTCCAACGCGGTATGTCATTAAGCGATCTGACGTCTCTGTCAAAAGATACAGGGTTGCCAGATGGGTCAGTCGAATATGGGTAACCCTGTACACTATGGAGCAAAAATTACAATTCAGCTGTATTATTATCAATTTCAGCGCTATGCATGGTTTTTTATTAAAACTGGTACCACATTTTTTGGAATTAGTGTGTTACAAAATACTAGGAAACAAAAACAACAATTATAGTATAGGGTTATTCAATAGGTGCGCTTCAACTTTTTTCCGATAGGGAGGGCGAACGACGCAATATTTTTTATTTTTCGCTTGTCATTTGTAAACTTCATTAGTATACATTTCATCATGGAAGGCTACACACTTGAGCAACGATTGCAAATCGTGCAAATTTTTTATGAAAATAATCGTTCTGTTGCTGCTACTTTAAAAGCATTACGGCCATTTTACGGTCCATTTAACAAGCCGTCCCGTTTTGGGGTTATGTGAAGTCATTGGTCTACAGTAACAAGCCGGCGACGGTTTGTGAGCTCAGAGCCAATATTGAACGCGAAATTGCTGGAATTTCGGCCGATTTATGCAAAAGAGTGGTCGAAAATTGGGTTCAACGATTGGACTTCGTAAAACGTGCACGCGGTGGTCATGCAAAAGAAATCGAATTTCATACTTAAATGTATATGTTCAAACTCGATAATAAAAAAAAAATTAGTTAAAAAAGTCAAACCGTTTGTGTTTTATTCAAAAAAGTTCAAAAGTTGAAGCGCTCTTACTGAAAAACCCTATATAACAGAAGAATTTGCAAGCAGCGAGCATTTAAGAGCAACATGTAATCACTTTTGCCCTCACTCTATTTCCCCTTATGATTTGGAAGTTAACCGTTAATAACAATAGCAAGATTATTTATTTCGATAGATTTGTATTCGTTACTTCCCTTATTTTTCTGTTGCGTTGTGGTTTTCATTCGTTAAGGTTCATTTTGTAAGTAAAATTTATATTTTGTGAAAAATGCGAAAAATTAATAATGAAAAAGTGGTAAAAGCTGGAGAATTGATTTTAGAAGGTAAATCAACGAAACAAATTGCTTCTGAGCTACGGATATCTCAAGCTATGGTGATGAAATTAAAAAAAAATAAAAATTTGAAAGGGCCAAGTGCAAAAAATGGCCGCCCTCGTATCCTATTTGACCAAGATGCAAGGCACATGGCCAGAAGTTTAATGGCTGGAAAAACCAAAACACCAAAAAAAGCTGCTGAAAGCATAGGAAATAAGGCTACTGCTTGGACCGCGCGTCGGGTACTAAAAAAAGTTGTATGTTTTGCCGCCAAAAAGCCCAAGAAGCCAAAACTTTCTGTCAAAAACAGCCTTAGCTCATCAGCATTGGACTATAGAAGACTGGAAACGAGTGATATGGTCCGATGAATGCAAAATTAATCGGATTAACTCAGATGGCATACGATATTTTTGGTCTGACACAGGAAGAGCCACCCAGAGTCATCAGGTAATAGAAACGGTTAAGCATGGTGGCGGATCACTGATGGTCTGGGGATGTTTTTCCTATTTCGGAGTAGGACCGTTAGAGCTTACTAGAGGAATCATGACGAAAGAGGTGTATCATCAAATTCTGTACGAAAATATGCCGGTAGCTTTGGGTCAAATGGAATTTCCAGAGAATGAAGTAATTTTCCAACAGGACAATGACCCCAAGCATTCCTCAAAGCTCGTCCGAAATTTTCTAAAAACCCAGAATTACGAGACCATTGAGTGGCCATCTCAAAGCCCTTACCTCAATCCTATAGAAAACTTGTGGTCTATAGTGAAACGACGGTTAGGTAACTTTGATGAGGCCCCAAATAGCATTCATGAACTGTGGGAAAGAGTTCAAATAAGTTGGGAAGAAATACCGGTAGAAACGTGTCAAAACTTAATAGCAAGCATGCCGAAACGTGTGAGTGCAACAATAAAGGCAAAAGGAGGAATAACGAGTTATAAAAATTTTAACTATTTATATTTAAATTTGAATTTCGAAGCGAGTGCAAAACTGAACACATGTTCTTTTTTGGTTTTTATTAATTAATATAATAATATAGAACATAATGTTAAGTTTATAAGTATAATGTAATCAAGTTCCTACACCTAAGTATAGTAATATAAAAAATAAATAATGCTAAAAATTGAAAAGCGGTATTAAAATTTCTGCTGAATCTTTTTAAATATCTTTTTTGTGCTCACTTTTGCTTCATAGTGTATGTAGAGTTTTTTCCTTAACTGTACAGATTTATACATTCTTACATTTATAAACTCTTGACACTTTGTACATTTTAAAGAAAAGTGTCGTGACTCCCCAGTGACCTTTAGCACAGCACAGTATCCCTTTCGTTTAGTGCCTAATTTACCACTCGCCTGCTCGTGCGTACAAATGTTTTTCGTTTCACAAAAATTTACATACCTATCTTTATGTCCACATGTAAAACTACGTTTGCTATCTAAGTAGGTGCATATGTATGTATGTATATATGTGTCTATGTATGTTAGGCTCCACTTTTGTTTTGGCAGCTGACACAAACGTCGACTATCTTAACCAAAGCAACAAAAACATGTGTTAAGAAAATGTACCTACACATGCGTATAGCAAAAACATTTGGACAGGCGCAGCAACAAGCAAAAACGAATGTACGATTGCAAGAATTTTTATTTGGGACCCTAAGCAGTTGTAGTTGGGAAAGTGGAATAATTTATGCAAAGTGCACTAATGTCCAAAACTGACCCATATGCGAGTAGCAAGTACATACATATGTATGTATGTATTTATATCCAAGGGCCTGCAGCTGAATGTGAACGCAATAATTTAACGGGACGCCACAAAACTGTCAAACAATGAATTGGTCGAATAATGGCGCGACTGTCAAATTATAAATATAAAAACCTAATAAAAAACAACGCAAGCAGAAAAAAATACCACGCAATAAGCGAGAACAAAGCGAAGGATGCGATGACAGACACCCGTACACACACACAAACACACTCGTGTACTTACACAAAAGCATATGTATGCATGTAAGTTTGAATAACTGAGATCGATGAGCGTGGTCAAGATGTTTGGGGATAACCATTCGACCATCCTCGTGCTTAAATAGTTCCAATAGAGAGGTTCATAAATAAGACGGAAGCAGCGAGTCGAACCGCAGCGCATATAACAAATTATCAACAATATGTCAAACTACTTACATTCATTTGTATGTACAATAGGACGAGTCCTCGCGAGGGGTGAGAAGAGCCAGCAGTTGAATTTCACGGTCATTTGGATAATTTTTATATGCACTTCTATACGTATGCAAACTGGACAACCGGAAACAGACGCAGGTCGCGAATGATAAGTGGCCGTACACAAACGCACGTACAATACACCAACTATGGCAAGCAGTCAACCCAGCTAGTGTACAGTGGCCAGTTGTTGCAACAATATTTTATTATTTTGACCATTGAGTTGGCACATTTGCAGTCCAATTATTTACGCAGTTGGACAAAAAAACTTATTGGGCTGGTGCGATGTGAAGTTTATAACTAAGTAATAAATTTGTCCAGAAATTGGAGCAATTACTCAATAAGTAGATAATAAAAATCGAATTTAAAATTGTAATAAAAATTACATAGCGTAATATCGAGAGACGGCGCCAGTGCCCTTACACGAGTATGTACATACGAGTATACATACATATGCATTAGGGCGGGTCGATTTAAAAATCGCTCATTGCTCTGTGAAAATCGTATTCTAGGGATCAAAATAAGAAACTTTGCCGAAGGAACGATCCCTCTAAAACGAATGCTGAGGTCCCAAAATTTCAAAATATCACCATTTTTGGCCTTTACATGAAAAAATCAGCTAAATGGCTATGTTTTTTCTTTATTTTTATTTATTTATAATAATATTTATTATTTATTTATAATAATAATATATCTATTTTTTCTCTTAAGAAATTTTTTTAGTCAGAACATATGTAAATGAAAAAATTAATTTAAGTGAGTTATAGAAAAGAAACTAAAAAGTTCGACCCCAAGTTCGGCAAAGTTTCTTATTTTGATCCCAAGAATATGATTTTCACAGAGCAATTGGCGATTTTTTTGCCTGCTCACAAATCGACCCGCCCTAATATGCATGTATTGGGTTGGGGAATAAGTTCGTAGCGTTTTTACTGAAGACTTTTGCTCAGGGGTTAGCGGCAGTCAGAGGCCCGAAAAAATGACGATTTTCAATATTTTTTTTTTGCTACTCAATTGTTCTATTTTACAAAAATAAAAACAAAGCATTAATACATCGTGCTTCGACTTGACTTTAGTAAAATTAAAAAAAAAATTATTAATTGTAAAAGTTATCGATGTTTGTGTAGAGCCCGTTTCTCCAGAAGTCTCTTGCGTTGATCATCACAAGTCATTGGCACTTCATCTAAAACCCAACGGACAAGAGAAACAAATTTTATTAATCGATAATCTTGCGCCTGATTGAAGGAAATATTTTTCAGATTTTCGAGAAAAAAAACGGACAATTAATTGTTAAAAAAAACCGAACTTTTTGAAAACAAAAAATCCTTCGATCAGGCACGAGTTTTTTATGTTTTTCAAATGCAGTATAAATTTTATTGAAATCTACCAAGCGGCTTTTAAGTTACAGCGATCACCAGTTCAAAAAACATGGTTTTGAGAAAAACGCATTTAAAGTTTTGCTATCGAGCTCCGGAGCGCCCTTTGTTAATTGTTGAATAATTCGAAAAGGATGCGTCGGATTCACTTCAAATTTTCACACAATATTTTTAAGATATACATATACATATAAATGGCGCGTACACCCGTTTTGGGTGTTTGGCCGAGCTCCTCCTCCTATTTGTGGTGTGCGTCTTGATGTTGTTCCACAAATGGAGGGACCTACAGTTCCAAGCCGACTCCGAACGGCAGATATTTTTATGAGGAGCTTTTTCATAGCAGAAATACAATCGGAGGCTTGCCTTTGCCTGCCGAGGGGCGACTGCTATTAGAAAAATGTTTTTCTTAATTTTGGTGTTTAAGATATTAAACTTTAAGAAAATGCAAAAAAAATTCATTTTTTTTTTAATTCTGACTACGGCAATAAGTTACCCTTGTATCAATAAGTTAACCAATTACACATTCGCCGTTGCTGTTTACAACCTCTGCCCATCTCTCGACCAATTTGTTGATGCCGTTCCGCCAAAAATCGCACGATCTGGTGTCAAAGAAGTTGGTGAGCCAGTTTTTTGAGAACCTTCATATGGTTTTACAGGCAGCGGAAAAGGTGGTAATCAGTCGGTGCACGGTCCGGAGCATACGGTGGATGCTAAACGACTTCCCAGTCAAGCTCTTGGAGTGCGGCTTTGACGATTTGTGCAACATGGGGTCTGGCGTTGTCATGAAGGAGTATGGTTTGACCATGTCGATCAGGTCTTCTTAGTCGAATAGCCTCATTCATGTGGTGTAGCTGAGCGATGTGGAGCACCTTGTTGGTCGTGGCAGTCTTTTCGAGCATTTTCCAACGCACCATGCCCTCCCAGTCCCACTGAACACATTTCATGTTTTCTTTGGATGAAGATGCGGTTTGACTGTCGGCTTTGGCGTATCTGCTGGAGCCACCCACTCCTTTATTTGCTTCATATTGATGTACGAGTATAGGTATCATTTCTCATCTCCGGTGACGATTTGGTACAAAAAAATGACGATGTTCCTATGTTGCAAACGGAAATTAATGCGCTCGTTCGCTGGTGCAGTAACTCTGGACATCTCTCGAAATATTCAGGGGGAACGCCACTGTGGGGTGTCAAAAAATAGTAGATTTTTGGAAATTTTTTTTTTTGTAAGTAGGAATGATTATTCGGGGATCGGACAAAAAGCAATTTATTTGATATGTATTAAACTATATTAATGTAAATTTGTATTGAAAACTATTGAAATTTGACCAATTTATGTAAATAAACGTAACGAGTTAAAAAAGAAATTACGGCATCTGGTGGCAGCGATACAGCAATGAATAATCATCTGAAATCAAAAAACCAAAAATTGTATTAATCTACACAATAGTGGCTTTCGTTGTACGTAGCAGTTTTCTTTTTTTTGACAAAATGGTGGTGATTTGAATTTCGATTTTTTCAATTTTTTTTATTTTCAACAGGCCCAAAAAATAGTTATTTTCAAAATTTTGAAAAACGGCTACGTACAACGATAGCCAATGCGATAACAAAAATGTTGGAAAAAAAGAAAATTAAAATCGGTTCATTAGTCTTCGAGAAATCGTTGCCATCGTATCAAAAAAAGTCGTTTTGAGAAATAGGCGCTTAAAGTTTTCATTGCGTATTCAATAGTTCTGCATGCAGTTACATCTATCTCGTATATCTCAGTTTATTGTGTCCACTTCTTACTCAATCTTAGGTTTTATACGGTGTAACAGCTCGATGTTCTCGGACTCTCACACCCACAAATTACTTTTTACTTCCTTTGTTCGCTCTAGATTGGAATATGCAACTTTTATCTGGAGGCCTGCCACCAATTTGCTATTGAGAGAATTGAAAAGGTGTTTCTCAAATATGCTCTCAGATCGTTAAAATTCTCAAATCCTATCCCTTTCTATCATTCCCGTTTGATTTTAATTAACTTAAAGTCTCTAGAGAGTAAAAGGTCTATACTCTCACTGTCTTTTGTTTTTAGTGTAATTAAAGGAGAAGTGGACTGTTCATCCCTATTACGTTGCATTTACTTTCATATTCTTACTAGATCGTTACGCAATACTTATCCATTTCATTTTAAATTTCTTGACACGAATTATGCGCGTAATGCTCTTATTGCTCGCGCTTTAAGAGAATTCAATGAGATCTCGAGTTCTATTCCGCTTGACTTTTCGGTTTTAAAGAATGAATTTTATAAATTTCGAAACTATTTATTCTAATTTATTTAATAATTATAGTAATATAGTAGTATTTTATGCTCATATTAGATCTAAGTGGTCTGTAAAAACAATAATTATGTTTTAGACTTATAATAAACGAAATAAACGAAATAAAAAGCGCTGTTTATGACGCGTGTTGCTCCATGGCGGACGAAATGCTGAGGTGCAATTTGAAGGCGACTTTCTTCATTTTCTTCGTTGAGCTCGTGAGGCCCTTACACTCCCAGGCTCCCAATTTTTCGGTAAATCCCATTGAATGAAGGTGATTGAGAATCGTTTTATGATCGCAGTTCATTTGTTCCGCAAATTTATGACTGGTTTGGCGACCGTTCTCCTTCGAAAGCGATTTGAGACTTTCGTCATCGAATTCAGAAGGCCTTCTGCTGCGCGATATGCCATCGACGTCAAAGTCGTCATTTTCGAACTTTGCAAATCATATCCGTGCTGTAGACTCGCCTATGACGCCTTCTCAATACACGTCGCAAATGTTCCGGGCTGCTTCGGCAGCTTTTTGACCCCGATGATAAGCAAGGAAGAGAAGGTGTCGAAAATGTTGATTTTTGCCTACTGGGTTTTCCTTTTCTAAGCCTCAAAACTAGTACAAAATTAAATAACTCAAAACTACAGTTAACTTAATTTTGTAGAGCAGAAATAATTCTATCGGAAGTATGCTTACCTTTGGGCAAATTGCAAACAAATCGTCGTAAAATAAAAGAAACTACAACTACAATAACGCTATGAACTTATTCCCCAACCCAATACTTTTTAATATACATATGTAGATTCTTGAAATTTATATTTTCTAAATGTTGCTTAATAGCGGTCGCCCCTCGGCAGGCAATGGCAAACCTCCGAGTGTATTTCTGCCATGAAAAAGCTCCTCATAGAAATATCTGCCTATCGGAGTCGGCTTGAGACTGTAGGTCCCTCCATTTGTGGAACAACATCAAGACGCACACCACAAATAGGAGGAGGAGCTCGGCCAAACACCCCAAAAGGGTGTACGCGCCAATTATATATGTATTAGGCCGGGTCGATTTGTAAGGAGGCAAAAATATCGCCCATTGCTCTGTGAAAATCATATTCTAGGGATCAAAATAAGAAACTTTGCCGAAGGAACCATACCTCTAAAACGAATTCTGATGTCCCCCAATTTGGGTCGAACTTATAAGTTTCTTTTCCCTTGTAAAGGCCAAAAATGGTGATATTGATAAATGATTGTATGGGGAACCCCCCAGGGGAGTTCTAGGGGGTGTGCCACTGGCATGGGTGGATCGGCCGTCCAAAGTTAGTGGGGGTCGGTCATGCATTTGGACTCGATTGGAGCACTCTAAATGGGTCAAAGTGGGATTTTTCGTTCGACCCAAATTGGGGGACATCAGAATTCGTTTTAGAGGTATGGTTCCTTCGACAAAGTTTCTTATTTTGATCCCTAGAATACGATTTTCACAGAGCAATGAGCGATTTTTAAATCCACCAGCCCTAATATGTATGTATAAAAATATTGCTTAATAGATTTTTCATATGTGCAAGCATTTGGAAAATTCACCTTTTTCAGCTCAAGACTTTTTTAATTTTAAATAAATTCGCCGCTTCAATGTATCCGTAATGACTTGAGCCCTTTACCGCCCATTCATCATCTGAGCATCTATCAAAAAACGCAATGCGCTACATAGCAGATTTTGCGCCTTATCTCCTTCAACGCAAATGCCTTTGAGTAAATTTGAATGTCGTTTTTGCTTGTGTGATATTCACTACTATGCGTATGCATATCCACACACACACACACAGACAAATGTGTGCAATTTTATATTAGGGGTTGCTTTTTGGCTCGCTGAATTCGGACCATTTTGGGGTGGCTTTGAGGGCAAGTATCTTATTCGACATGCAGATGTGTTGAACAAGGATTTTGTGTGTCCTTTTATTAAAACATGGTTTTTTTTTTGGACGCTGCTTACTGGTAGGTAAATTTTTCAAAAATATTTTTGTAATGTGTTTTCTTTTCCATAATTTTGTTTTTGGAGTCGCTGGGCTCGCGAGTGCAACTGACATTTGGCAGCTTGATGGATTAGCTTTAATTATCGTTTGAAAACGCATAGCAGGGCATAGTGGCATTAAGACATGAAGATTACCCTTTCGGTATTTAATCATATCGTATTTAGCAAGCGTGTAAATTAAATTTAAATTTGACTTAAAATGCTTGAATGAATTTGAAGTTCGCTGGATGCAAAATGGGCGTGTTTGCATAGTAAATCATGAATACTTAGAAAAAAAAAAACGCGTACTAAAATTAACTAAAAAGTAAAATCGATTTTGCATAACCACTTTGATCGATCGGCTGTTAAAAACCTTTGGAAGCGAAAAAAATACTATAGAAACTAATGGGCGATTGAAATGCAAAGAACAGTCATCAGCTTTCTTAATACCCGAAGCTATTTAGTACATACATACATAAATCTTCTTTGCAATATTTGCTTTTGCTTGCACTTCGTTATTTTTACGCCGCGTCATTTGTCGCAATCGAAATCTGATCGAAATGCTGCAGCGATGCGCGCCAAATGTCCGCAAATTGATTCATCACCAGCCACAGGCAGATCGATAAAGCCGGCAATGCATGCATAAATCCACACGTACATAGTCACCTACGTACGAGCATATGCACGCACACACATTTGCATATAAGCAAATTTAGTCAAATGAGAGATTTATTTGCTCGTCGCGCCACACATTTTCGTAATATGAAGATGAATGTGGCTTTCGTTTGCTTTTGTGCTATATTTATTGTTGTTGCTGCTGCATTAAAGTCAACTTCAAAATTGAATGTGTTTCTTAAGTAGATATGTAAGGCGCGTATGTATGTATGTATTGTATGTTTGTATGCAAGTTTGCAGCTTATGCCGATAAAATCAATTGTGGAGACGCCAAGGGCTATGCTCGGTAGGTCGTTTTGATGCTGGCGCTTTGCATCAAAGGTTTCCACAAATGAGGCAACAGCGTCTTAGTGACAACGATTGCACGTACACATGTTTGGGCATACATCTGTACATACGTATGTATGTATGTATTCCCATGCATATCTGTGTACATATTGGTGGCGCGACAGTATCGATGTTGCGACATTATTTGTGATTGTCTGCCATATATTTTAGTTGTTGTTTTCGAGTTGCTTATTATCGCCGCCATCACACGAGTTTATTTGCCCTGCTTTTGATGGCACTGCATGCATGTACTACTCACACTTGAGGGCAGAAAATATTTAGGCGCTTAGAATGTGTGAAGTTGCCGCCGTGAGCGCCAAATAAATTATCAGTGGAGGTGTCAACAAGTAAATTGAAAATATTTTTTATTAATTTACAAAGACAAGTACTTTCAAATAATAATTAGTTTAGAATAAAAATGTGCATACCAGAGTAAAAACTCGATTTAAGGAACTTGGTTATGTCGAAAAACTCTACATCAGGAGCTGCTTACAGCGCCTCACGTAAAAAACAAAAAAATACAAAAATATTTTATGAATTATTTAGAAATTAAAAAGAAAAATATGGTACGTTCAAGAATAAGCAGTTCAGACAAATAATTTAGTACAATAAAACCTCTTTATTACAAAAACAAAAACACGAGGTTTTAAAAGAGCAACATAAAGGAAGTATAGAAAAATCAAGTTACGGAAATGCATTTAAAAGGAATCAGTCCAGGCAAATAATTTAGTATACCTCTTTATTACAAAAAAAAAAAAACAGCAAAACCCCGACATAGAAAACGTGTAGAAAAATTAAGTTACGCAAATACTTTCACAAAATAATTACCTTAAGCTAAAATAGTAGTCCTTTTTCACGAACATGTGTATCTGCGCTTTCAGAAAAAGGCAAGCCGCACATTGGCATCAGTTTTCAACAAATATCAAATCAATACTTATTGAAGTAAATTACGAACTGAAAAGTTCAAGCAGTAAAAAAATGTAAACGTAATGTGTAATTATAAAATCCTTATATATATATATAATTGGCGCGTACACCGTTTTTGGGTGTTTGGCCGAGCTCCTCCTCCTATTTGTGGTGTGCGTCTTGATGTTGTTCCACAAATGGAGGGACCTACAGTTTCCAGCCGCCTCCGAACGCCAGATATTTTTATAAGGAGCTTTTTTATGGCAGAAATACACTCGGAGGTTTGCCATTGCCTGCCGAGGGGCGACCGCTATTAGAAAAATGTTGTTCTTAATTTTGGTGTTTCACCGATATTCGAACCGACGTTCTCTCTGCGAATTCCGAATGGTAGTCACGCACCAACCCATTCGGCTACAGCGAAAAATTGGGTATTGATTTTACATACACATGCCCCACAAAGTCTGCGTTCACCCTACAATAACTTTTTAGTGAATGAAACACACAACCTGTTTTTATAATTTTTATAAATTTGTATATATTTATATGTTTATTATATGTTTAAGTTTCAAAAACAAAAATAAATTTCAAAATTCCTCACATAAGTTTTTAAATAACGGTGAATAATGGCTGTAAGAAGTAAATAAAGCTACCATAAAGTCTGCGTTCAGTCTTAAAATCTAATACAAAAACATGATATGCTATATGCAAAAATTAAATCTAATATTCAGTTGGATATCCACGTTGCTTCAGGACTTCACTCAGCCTATTCGTCATTGCACTTACTAGTTTCTCTGTTTCCTCTGCTGTTATCTTCCTCCATTCTGCCTGCATGATACTCCGCAAAACCTCTTTACTAGTAATCACTTGCTGACGAATTCTTGTTTCTAATAGATCCCACAGATGCTCGATGGGGTTAAGATATGGGGAATTTGGCGGTGTTTTAAGTTATTTTGGGGCGTTGTGCAAGAGCCAAACCTTAACGATCTCGGCTGTGTGCTTCGGGTCGTTGTCTTGTTGAAACCAAAATGTTCTTGATAAGCCGAGATTTTCTGCACTTTGCTTTAAATTCTCCATTTGCCACCATGCAGCCTCAAACCATAACCCCGCCACCTCCGTGCTTAACCGTGCCAACAAAATTTTGCTTTTCAAGAGCAGTTCCAGGTTTTCGCCAAACAATTTGACGGCCTTTTATTCAGAATATACAAAATTTATTTTCGTCTGAAAATATTACTTTTATTCCAGAACTCGGGAGGCTTATTTATGTACTCATTAGCAAACTGAATGCGTTTACGTCTGTTCACAAGTGAAATGAAAGGCTTTCTTCGGACGACTCTATCATGGTATCCAGCTTGACGTAGAACTTTTCTGGCAGTTTCAGCGCCAATACTTTTTTTAAATGTTTGATTTATGTTTTCAACTAATTTTGAGGGTGTAATCCGGGGGTTAACCTTTGCCAAGTTGTTTATAGAACGCTCTTCCCGGGTCGATAATTTTTTCGGACGCCCTGACCTGAGCTTAGATGTAAAAATTCCAGTTTGCCGAAAATTTGTTACATCACGTTCTCCCAATAGATTTTCCAATATTTCCGAAACTTTTTTCGTCTTTCCACATTTTTATAATTATTTTCCTCTCAGAAACCCTTATTTCTATATCGGGTGTTTTTCTGCATCAAAACTATCGATATTGATGACTCTGGTTTGGTAGCTGAGAACGCCAAAATGTTTTGACATTTCTGTTCCGTAGTGTTTGGTAAATCATGGCAAGAGTCCTTGAACTCCAGAACAATGTTTCCAAATGGTGGAAATGTACTTTGAAACAAAAAAGAAAAATCCGTTTGTGAAGTTTTTTAAGCACTCGCGGCTTCATAAATTTTCTTGTGAAATGTGGAAGGAACTGCTGCTGTTACGGTGAATGGCGAGCGCTACCGAGCCATGCAGAATGATTTTTTTCCCCCAAAAATTAATCAGCTAAACATCGGCGACATTTTGCTCCAACGAAACGGTACAACTTGTCACACAGCGCGCTTAACAATCGATTTATTGCAATATTCAAGTCACCTTTGACGACAGAAAGCCAGATTTATAGAAGAACTAGTCACAAATTGGCTGGCCGAATGGACCTGCGGACATATACCGGTTATCATATTTAAAAAAAAAAACTTAACAGATTATAATAAAAAAAAAAACATTCCAACCACATTTCTACTTGATTGGGGAATAAGTTTATCCAGTTTTTATATTTTCTTTTATTTTACAATGATTTGTTTGCAGTTTGGAAAGCTCCTATTCATTCGATACAACTTTTGTGCTATACAAAACTATGATATTTGTGTTTTTAAGTTCATTTATTTTTTATTAGTTTTGAGACTTAGAAAAGGAAAACCCAGTAGGCAACATTTTCGACGCCTGCTCATCTTTGCTTTTCATCGAGGTCGAAAAAATGTCGAAGCAGCCCTTTACATTTGCAACTTGTGTAGAGAAAGTCTCATAGGCCAGTCTAGAGCACGGAAATAGTTTGCAAAAATCAAAAAGGGTGAACGTATCAAATCACTTTTGAAGGAGAATGGTAGCCAAACCAGTCAAGAATTGGTGGAAAAAATGAACTGCGATAATAAAACGATTATCACTCACCTTTATTCAATGGGATTTACCGAAAAATTGGAAACCTGGGTGCCTGACGAGCTCAATGACAAAAAAAAAAACAAAGAAAGTCACTTCCCAATTGCTTCTCAGCATCTCGCCCGCCATCAACTAACACGTGGTCAAAAACAGCGTCACGGATCGTCAAGGAAGACGAGAAATGGTGCCTATACATCCATATGAAGCAAATAAAGAAGTGGGTGTCTCCAGGAGATATGCCAAAGACGGGAGTCAAGCCGGTTCTTCATCCCAAGAAAATCATGATATGTGTTTGGTGGGACTGGAAGAACATGGTGCACTGGGAAATGCAAAGAATTCCACGGTCAACAAGGAGCTACACAAATATTACCCAGCGACACCCCGTGAATGAGGCTATTCGACTGAAAAGACCGACCTAATCGACATGTTCAACGCCAGGCCCTATGTTGCACAAGTAGTCAAAGCCGCCCTCCAAGAGCTCGAATGGGTGATCCTTCAGCTTACGCTGTATTCTTTGAACTTTGCACCGACTGATTACCACCTTTTCCCCTCTTTGTCAAATCATATGAAGGGCGTTACTGGCGATAACAAAGAGGTTCTTAAAAACTGAGTCAATAACTTCTTTGACACCAAATCAGGCGATTTTTGGCGGAACGGCATCAACAAATTGCTCGAGAGGTGGGAAGAGGTTGTAAACAGCAACGGCGAATATATAATTGATTAACTTGTTGATATAAATATTGTTTTTTGTTTAAATAAAAGTCTCCGGTGTAAACGCTACGAGCTTATCCCCCAGCCTAATATTTCGTATTACCATTTTAAGTTCTCATAATGTTATCTTAATGGTTTTCAGAATTCTGAAAGTTTGTTCACATTTCGTTTAATAAATATTTACGGACATAAAACGAATAAAAACAACATAACAGAACTTCGAAACACCGATTTGATACGCAACTACTTCCCGAGTACCTATCACAGTTAATGCGTTACAGTCAAACCCTTCATATAAAGAACGAAACAATTTTGATGCTGCATGTTTTGACAAAGAGGCTCGTGCAATCGATGCAAAGAAATACCAACAAAATTTACTAGCAAGTTATCAAGATCAAATGATCTGATCAGAGTTGCAAATGAATCCAAAACCAAACAGCTATCGACTGTAAGGGTCTTTAAGGAGGGAGCCTGGTTTATAAGGTCAAAAAAATCAATTTTTTTTTTTTTTCGTTTTAAGCGATTCCTAATATATTTCAGAATTTTCACACAAAGTTACAGAGCCTAATTCTCAATATTTCCGTAGATACAAAGCCAAAGGTAGGCGAGCATTAGGTAGTTACGCTGTGACCGGATAGCTATCGTACAAACTTTATCTTCTTTTCTCGACTTTTCATTTTTATGATTTCTATGAATTGGCGTATATGAATGAAAAAACTAATGAACCTTTTGAAATGAATCCCTTCAGTATTAAATTCTCTTCTATTTGAACTAACAAAATAGATAAAAAAAAATGTTTCAAGATTTTTATAGCAAGTTGCAGTGAATTTTTTTTTTTATAGAAAGGCATTTTTTTCTTTAAAACATCCAAAAAGTTGAAATTTTGGAATTTCTCTCAGTTTCCTTAGTTCATCTAGAATAAAGAATCATGATAATTAGAAATCCATTTGATTTTTTTGCTTTAGATAATAATTACGAGCTGTATCTTGTACGCCAGTTGGAAACTCCAGCGTTGCAGCGCTCTACTAATTTCTATGTTAAAAAAATTTTTCAACTTATTTTAACCAGTACAAAAATTTTTTATACTTTTTAAATGTTCATTAAAAGATAGAAAAAACTTTGCAGTGCTAAATTAATTTTTTCCTTAAAATCGCAAAGAGATGCAATTTTTAGACCTCATAAACCAGGCTCCCCCCTTAAATACGAACTGAATCCAACCAAGTTGTTCGCCATTAGATCAACGTAGCAAGGGCAGTTTTTATTTGAACACCACCATTTATTAGCCTGAAGTATTCGGCAAAATAAGACACGCTAAACTAATAAGTTCTTCCACTTCGGGATGTTCTACTTAGTTTTTGTGAATTCAAAACATCAAATTAATGGACAATCTGCCACACAGTTCTGATTTGGCAACCAATGATTTCTTCTTATTACCGCAAAACTAGAATGAAATTCGATATGTAATTCTGCGAGGCTCGAAGAAGCAGATGATGATGTGTTCGAATCACATGTTTTGGAATTACTTTAATCTGAGCCGAAAACGTACTTCGAAATTTGGTTGGAGCGTATTCGCTGCGTGGTTTATATTTCAAGGAACAATGACGCCATTTTCTATTATTATTATTTAGTTTTACTTAGAAAACACTCCAGCAATAGCCAATTTTTTCCAGATTTGTTCAGATTAAATTATATTGAGTTTTTAACGAGAGATAAGCATCTACACTCATCGAAAAAAAACGATGTAATACGAAATTCTTAATATTCGTCCTTCAAACTGAAGTGATTTCTATCGGCAGTTTTATTACCAACATTTTAGAGAACTGGGAAATCATTTAGAATTCACGATTTCCCATTCAAAAGAAAGCAGAAATCATCGACGCTTAAGCCCTTTTTTGGGTATTCTCCCTCCACAAATGGAGGGGCCTATGGTTTTATGCCGCTCTGAACAGCAGATGGTGTTTTACAAGAAGATTTTACGTGGCTGGTTTTCCACTCGGAGATTTTCCATTATCTGCTGAGGAGCGAGCACTATTGGAAAGAAATTTTGGTATCAATTGATGATTCATGCCCCCAGCGTGTTTCGAACCAGTGCACTTCTGAACGATAGTCACGTGCCAAACAAATTAGGCGACCACGACCGCTACAAGCTAAAATCATTACTTTGAGTGTACGAAATGTGGTAAAATTAAAAGTTAATCGATAGGCCAAAAAAGGTAACAAATATACATAAATTACAAAATATAACTTACATATAAAGGGTCCGCCATATAACTTTACGGAATTAAAAATGCTATAAAAAAGAAACTACTCAATATTTTTCCAAACTGTTTTTTTTATTTTGAAGTACAATCCTTCCGGTTAATGATGGAACACAACTTCATTCATATGACTGCCTCGGCTAACTAAACAAAACTATATTATTTTCTGTAAAAGTGTCATGCTGCTCGCTTACGCTGATGATATCGACATTGCTGGCATTAGTCAGCCGGCAGTCAGTGCAACTATCTGCAGTCTTGAAAAAGAGTCCCACTGAGTGGGTCTTGCAGTAAACGAAGGCAAGACAAAGTATCTTGAGTAAACAACCAAAAACGTATATAGGATTGCAGGTCGCGATTGACAAGTACGAGTTCGGCGTAGTCAAAGACTTTGCCCACTTAGGATCGAGCATTAACATCAACAACAACGTCAGCAAAGAGATCCAGCGAAGAATAACTCTTGCCAACAAATGCTACTTTTAGGTTGGGTTGAAAAGCAGTGCCCTCTTTTGATGTACGAAAGAAAAACTCTATCACACGCAATCTATTGTATCAATCACACGATCTTCCTATATGGCTCTGAGTCATGGACATTGAGGAACACCGATGGGCGGTTATTGCGAGCTTTCGAGAGGAAAATTCCCAGCAATATCTACGTTCCGATTTGCGGCAATATTTCGTGTCGAATAAGATGGAATCACGAGCTTTACGCCGTTATCGCCGTAGTTAAGCGCATTAAAATTCAGCGGCTGCGCTGGTTTGGTCACGTTGAGCGAATGGATAATGACATTCCATTCACTGGTGGAACTCGCAAAAAAGCACGCCCTCATATACGTTGTAAAGACCAAGTCGATGACTATCTTGTCGCACTTGGAGTTTCTAACTGGCGTCAACGTGCGCAATGCAGAAGCGGGTGGCGCAACATTTTGGTAGCGGACAAAACCAACCGTCGGTTGTAGTTGCCAGCTAAGCAAAATAAGTAAGTAATAAAAAAACCATTGATACTTTTGGTACTTCCCATTCCTTGCAGCATCGTTTGAACGAAGTTTCCCTGTATTCGTATGTTTGCAACACTTTTTTACTACATCAGAATTGCAATACAATAAATATATTTCAAATAAGGCACTATTTTCCCAATCAGTCTTCTGCAACTACTTGTTTACCACTAGACATATTACAACCACCAAAAAAGCCAATAAAGTTTAAAAAAAATAGCATAGTCTCAGTTATTAATCAACTTAAACCTAAAAAAGCGCCAGGTTACGACAAAAGCACCCCAAAAATGCTAAAAGAGCTTCCCAATATTGCCGTTCTTCATATCAGCCACATATTTAACACCATCTCTCGTACTGCCTACTACCAAAAAGCTTGGAAATTATCTCAAATCACTATGATTGGTAAACCTGGGAAAGACGTAAGCCAAACATCCTCATATCGGTCAATTAGTCTATTGTCCATACTTTCAAAGCTATATGAAAAGTTGCTCTTGCAGAAAATAATGCCCTTTATTCAAGATAACAATATTATTCCTCAACACCAATTTGGATTTAGAGCAAAACATAGTACAACTGAGCAAGTTCATCGCATTGTGTCATTTATACGAAAGTCCTTTGAAAAAAAAACAGTACTGCACTGCACTGTTCTTAGACGTAGCACAAGCATTCGATAAGGTATGGCACCGCGGCCTAATTCACAAAATTACTAGTTTACTGCCTACGAATGTACACCTCCTGCTGCAAAACTATATCACTAATAGAGAATTTGTTGTAAAGCAAAAAGATTTTTTCTCTTGGCATTGTAGAATAGACTCTGGAGTTCCACAAGGCAGCGTTCTAGGCCCTATTTTATATGTATTATACACATCTGATATGCCAACGACGAGCCAAACAATGACATCAACATTTGCCGATGATACTGCAATACTTTGCACTTACACAGATCCAAAAGTAGCAACGTCTATATTACAAAGGCATATACTTGAAACAGAAGTATGGCTTGAAAACTGGAGAATAAAGGTTAATGAAACCAAATGCGTGCATATTACCTTTACTCTAAGAAAAGAAACTTGCCCTGCAGTTACAATAAACGGTCAGAATATACCACATCAAAACGAAATAAAATATCTTGGAATTAACTTAGATAGAAGACTCACATGGCGGAATCATATTGAAAAGAAAGTGTCGAATATCAAGCTTAAAATGAAAAGCCTATATTGGATGCTTACTTCGAAATCAGCATTACCTCTAGAGTACAAAGTGCTACTATATAAAGCCATGCTAAAACCAATATGGAACGGCTACGCCCTCAAATATCGAAAAACTTCAGAGAGTGCAATTTAAAGCCTTGCGGATAATCACGGGAGCTCCATGGTATATAAAGAACGCTAACATTTACAGAGATATTTGCATATCTCGTGTAGCCGATGAAATAGTACGGTTGAGCAAAAAATACCTACAAAAGCTAGAAGACCATGCCAACAAACTAGCGCGAAATCTACTTTTAGATGAAGGTCACACACGATTGAAAAAAAGAGACATCTTCAAGTCTGCACTATCTTAATTATCTCATCTTACACGAGAGTCCGTCCACAACTTCCTCCAACCACATCTATCTCACTCGAAAAAAAAAACAAAAAACAACAACATTTTCACATTCGACATGAGGGACAACGGAAGCTTTAAGGGAGACTGGAAACTCGGCCTTTCCTGCTCCCAGCTACGAAGAATCGGAGACTGGAAACCCGTCCTTTCCAGCTCCCAACTATGAAGAGTTGGAGATTCACAACAGATTTAATCATATATGCAAATATATATTCATTTGAGCAAATAATTCGTTTCTTAGCACTGGCATATTACTCTAGTATATAAGATTTGTAAACTTATTGTTAGTTTCATATACAAGAAAGATTCAATAAATAAAGAAAAATGGAAAAAAATAAGGCACTATTTTGTGTACACATCTGTACATATGTATATACATGCATAAATGTGCATGTGTCTGTATGTGAAATCTCTGTGACTTGTGTGGACCTATTTTTACCACAATTTATTTATAGCAACATCTTTTATTAGACTTAGCCCACAAACATCATGAAATCAATTCAAAATCACTCCAAAATTTAATTTCCTATGAGAAACTTCTTTACCGCCTTTTACCAGCTTTCATTTCCAGTTATTCTCCCTGTCATAAGCAGTGTGTGTGTGTGTGTGTGTGTGTACCACATAAGCCTTTCGTTGAAATAAAATGGTAGGTGCCTTTAAATTTTAGAAGCGTTGCCAAGCTTAGCAACGGCTAGAAAGGTTGGCTGTCTGTGGTTGCCTCGAAAGCTTTGTACTGAATTCATGTTTCGTATGCTAGCTTTAGGAAATAACTATTTTTCAAAAGCTTTGCAGCCTAGTTTCTGCAGTTGTGCTAAACAATTGCGAAAGCTTTTAGGGCCAGCGCATTGCTGACTTGTGAGCAAATGCAAAACGTATGCAATTATTTGGCCGTCAAGATTTTAACCCGTGAATGGCATGAATATAAAATATTACATTACATGTAAAGCTATGATTTTCTATAGAAAAGCGGGCAGAGCAAGCTGTTTTATTACCATATTTGACGTTTTAAATAGGAATAGTTATAATTAAAAATTTATCTATATAAGAATTTTGGATATGAATATTTTTTCTATATGAATACAATTTCAGGTATTCAGAGGTCGTTACAAGTGACTTATAAATGAGTTTTAATCAATCAGTCACCCTCCGGGGCGATGGCAGGACATCAAGCGAATTGCTGCTACATTTCAGAGTACATTTTAATGTATTCGATTTCGAGGGAACTACCAATACATATTTCCTTATGTTATATTATAACTGTTAATATTGGGTAGTCGAATTCGTATTCGTATTTCTAATCGAACTTCAACTCATTTTTTTTATATTTATAATGAACTTTATTAAACCAAATATATACCTTTTTGGTCGGCCACCTTTTCCAGAACGGAAGCGAGCGAACCATTGTTGTGCTACACGAACTGATACAGCATCATCTCCGTAAACTTCAAAGATTTCATTGGTGGCTTGCGTGGCATTCTTCCCTTTTTTATACAAAAATTTCAAAATATAGCGAATTTCTTCATTATTTTCACTCATTTTTAACAGCTATGTATAACTTTTTTTCAACTCCTCCGAACTTAATTTTTTTTGGTCAAATGAAGCTGAAAATGTCACCTTTCTAACACCATATGATATGACACAATGTGATTGGTAGCACTGTAGATAGGTGACTCCATTGATAGATAGATAGATGACATCTATTGACGATATACGAAAAGACTTTTTCGACTACCCATTATTTAATTATTATAATTCAGAGGATTTGTATAGATATTCAATATATTATACGTTTAATAAACGAGAAACCGTAAATTTCTGCAGTTAATATTGTCAAATCACTTAAAAATGCAAGGGTTGAACTATTGAACTGAACTGGTTGAACTGAAAGATTGCGTTAGCAATCGGAGTGAATTTCGAAGCAACATTCGTTTCACCGACGAGTCAAAATTCAACTAATTTGGGTCAGATGGCCACAGTTTTGTCTGGAGAAGGGAAGGTATAACGCTCAATCCGTCTATTGTGATTGGTAGTATGAAGCATAGTGATGGGCATGTTGTGATTTTGGGAGAAATGACAGTAAATTGAGAGGGCTCATTTTATTTTATTGAGGACAATAATAAAATATCTAGAAATAGATAATTTAGAAATTATCTAGAAATATTGAAGGAGCATATTTTCCCAAAAATGTCAAAAAATTACAGTTACCAGTAACGTTCATCTTCATGCAAGACAGCAACTCAAAGCATACTGCGTTGATTGTAAGGGAATAGTTGCTTTACAATGTAGAAAAAAGTATTGCCCCATCCTAATCAGAGCCCAGATCTTAATCCCGCTCAGCCCCTTTGGGCCCATATTGAAAATTAATTGCGCAAACAGCAGATTAGTGGTAAAAATTACCTAAAATCAGCCATTGAAGAGACATTATTCACTAAAACTCTAGTAGACTCCAAGCAACGACGTCTACAATCAGTAATTAGTGCAAAGGGTTACTCCACAAAATGTTAGTTCGCCAATTTTCCTTTAATTCTATATTTTCATTATTGTCCCATTTTATGTTTGGGTTGCGCAACTAAGTTCTCGCTAGTTTTTTGATGAAAATACAAGTTTATTCTGAAAAAATGGTTACAAGTAAACCATTGAAAGTATTACCCATCGCTGGCTACTACTTTCTCCCATCTTCCTGGTAGATCTCGTATACCGTCGCGGTAAACCTGTTCATCTTTTGAGGCTATCCTCGGATCAAGCCATTTTTTGATGTCTTCATATGAATGGAACTGCTGATCAGCTAGACCATGTGCCATAGATCGGAACAGGTGATAATCGGACGACGCAATATCTGGAGAATATGGCGGGTGGGGTACGATTTTCCAACTCAGTGTTTCCAGGTAGGTTTTAACGGGTTTGGCAACGTGAGGCTGAGCGTTGTCATGCTGTAGAATCACTTTTTCATGCCTCTCCACGTGTTGCGGCCGCTTCTCGCGCAGTGCTCGGCTCAATCGTATCAGTTGAAGTCGGTACCGATCCCCATTGATGGTTTCGCTTGGTTTTAACAGTTCATAAGAAATAACACCAACTTGGTCCCACCAAATACATAGCATAACCTTAGCTCCGTGAATATTAGGCCGAGGCGACGACGTAGAAGCATGACCTGGCAGTCCCATGACTTTCTTTTCTTTGAATTGCTGTAATGAATCCATTTTTCATCAGCCGTCACGATGCGATGAAGAAAACCCTTCCTTTTTTGCCACTGGAGCAGTTTTTTACAGACGAAAAAACGACGGTCAACCCTTGAATCCCTTGGTTTTAACTCATAAGGAACCCAAGTCACCTGTTTCTGAATCATTCCCAAAGCATGCAATAGCTTGGAAGTGGATTGGCGAGTAACTCCTAATACTGAAGCAAGCTCTTCTTGCGTTTGACAGGGATCCTCATTGAGCAATACCTCCAATTCAACGCCTTCGAAGGTTTTTGGCCTTCCTTCACACGGACGGTCGTCAACATTAAAATCACCTTCTTTGAAGTCACAGAACCAATTTTGGCACGTTTTTTCACTTAAAGTAGCATCCCCATAAACTTTTTGCAGCTCTCGATGCCCTTTAGCCGCCGTTTTTTCGAATAAAAGAGGAAAATCAACACTTCCCGCAAATGACGATTATTCGGCACAAAATCAGACATTTTCACAAAACCAGGAGTATATGCAACCAAAACAAAATCACTAATGTGTCGAAGCAGTTTATTAATCATATGTCTAAGCTTGGTTTATGACGTTTAGGTTATGTTAGAATCGACTAGCACACACTGCTGGCGGCAAACAGCGGGATTTATAGCGATTCCATATAAGTGAAAATATATCTACATTGATCTAAAAAGTCAAAACCGCTAATCATTTTTATCTTTGCAACGCAATTACTACTGATTAAGGCACCTCTCTGGTCTAAAGACTTGAAAATTGAAGACGTTGAAAATTGAAGAAAAACAATCCGTATCAATTGAAAATCGTTTTTATTCATTAGATGAGTTCTTTATTTACCAAAAAAAAAATTGTATTTCTTTCAATGACAATAATAATAAAAAAATTGCTTCCCCTGACGTAACACATGCCACTGGCGTAACTGATTGGGCTGCTCAGGTACGTCTGAAACTAAAAATTCGGTCGATTATTCATCAGGAGATATGTCGCTATGGTGGGTAGCAGATTTACAAAAATAACAATTTTTTTCTAGATATTTTATCTGTTTATTGAAAAAACAAAAAAAAAAAGAATTTTTTTTTTAACGCTCTCTCTCTCTTGTAGGGTGTATGCATTGTTATTATTGCTGCATAATATCGTATTATATTTCCATTCTAACCTTTGCAGGGTTAAGTCATCCACAAGGAAAGCGTAGCATGCAACCCAATTACAAAAAACTTCGAAAAAGCTTTCGCACAACGCGGCACCAAAAGGTAGCCTAAATATAAACTCAGACCTCACCAAGCAGTGGCCCAACCGCGTCACTACCCCTTCAGTAACACTATGAAAACAAGTAACTGTAAACTTTCACGCGGCGGCGCTGAAAGTTCCCACTTTTCCGAACACTAAAAGCAAAATCAACATTCAAAAGCAGGCAAAGAAAAATTTCCCATTATTTTTTTTTAGTTCAGCGCTAAATAAGTAAAGGCTGCCACAGCCAGCTGCATAAACTGGCAACCAGTCGATTTGTGAGAGTTTGTTGTCGTTGTTGCTGCTGCTGTGGGCACTAGGTGTTGGTGCCGGTAATACTGATGATGATGATGGTGGTGGTGGAATAACAGCAGTGAACGCCTGCACCAAAAATGGCTGCTTACTTCAGCTGATCTTGTTTTAATAAGTAACGTGTGAGCAGTGCAACTATATCAGCTACACCAAATAACTTTTACCCTCTCTCACGCTCGAGCAGCAAACAAACTTTCTAACAGCTTAGATTTATCTGCGAGATATTACTAAAGGCGCAGGTGTGTGCGCGCACCCTTGGTTGGGCATAGTGTGAGTGCGCGTAGTGGTGTGTGTGCGAAGGGGAAATGTTTACCACTACAACCGCTTTAATTTATTTCGGAATATTTATGGCTTCGTTTGCGCACACTCGCGCTCTCTTCTCTCATTAATCTATGCGGATGCTCTCTGTCTGCCTCTCCGCGTTTGACATGCCGTATATCCTCAACGTTTGCGTGAGTTTTATTTGATTTTATTTGAAATTGCTTTATTCGCCTTTTCTGCTTTAAGCGGTAAACAACAACCGACTGGTGATGGCGGAAAATCATGCGGTGGTTAAGCGGCTCTGATTCGGAAATTGGCAGCATTTTTATCGTCGTTCGTTTATCTGCATATGCACACACACATATAAACGTACTATGTGTTTCAAAGCGAGTTTATTTTGCTAAAAAAATTCAATTTTTTAACTACGGGGTATGTCACAATTAAGTGCCAATGGCTTAGCATAAATTCGCATATTTAGTTGTTCTGTTGTCATGGTAATTTGCTTTTCAAATATTATATCTCGAGTTTAGCGCCATCGAGTTACATGTAGCATGCAACATGTATAGTTCTTCCATTTTTTGTTTGTTTTTCTTTTGAATAAATAATTAACAGACCAATGTTTCTAAAGTTTCCTTTCATCATATTTTTTTTCATACCAAATATGAATATGTTTGCCTTATTTATGAATTTTATTTATGAATTTTCTTTCTTGAAAATGACCGTTAAAGGGAGGTTGTTTTGCTTTTTGACCGATTTCACCCATTTTCAATACCAAATTATCTCGAACAGGGGCAAACTCTCTGTGTACGGACGTACTGACAGACAGGCGAACGTCATGCCCAAATCGACTTCCCTTCTCATTCTGAGGATTTCGCATCATATGTATGTGTGTATAAGCCTTTAACTGTCTCTTGTGCACAAATGCGCGAGTCTATAAAAATTGTTTTACATATACAAATATACAGAATTTATTTGCGTGGAACAGCGAAGCTCAAATTCACAAATTCACAAATCCCACTAATTCTTTATTGGATTTTGTGTCTAAGTTCTATTCATTTCTTACATTTTTCCTTATAGACATTAGTGAAGATAGCCACAATCCGAGGGTAAATAGGTATTCTTCTTTTTGATTGAGGCGATAACCGCTTACGCGATTTTGGCGGAGTTTAAGAAAAGGCGCTAGTCGTTTCTTTCTTGTGCTAACCGTCCCCAGTTGGACTCATCAAGTGAAGCCAATTGTAGTTATTATCTACCTAAAATATCCTCTCCTTAAGGGGGCCAGTTCTTCCAGCACTTTCAAAGTTTCCTTTTTTTTGTTTTTCTTTTGCTTTAAAAATTCATTTACGATCTAAAGAATATCTTTTCAATGTTTTAAGCTTAATAGAAAGCCTAATGGGGGTATGAGAAAGTGATGAGAAATCTTTAGCCTCTCCTCTTCAAATGACAACCTCACCCACTGTCTTTTAGACTTGGTGCCCCCTGTTATCGCCAACGAGGCAATTTCGACCTAGTAGGGCGGGATAACCCTAACACCCTGGCGCAGAGCAAATGCTGTCGCCCTGCGTAGGTAAAAATTCCTGAAGCAACAGCTCAAGATAGACCGCTTTGGAGGAGCATTTCGAAGGAAGCTTTGACCCACCCCACGTTGTAACGCTATGAAAGAAGAAAATCTAAAAACTCATAAAGTCATTGAAATGATGAGCGTCGAACGAAAGATGAGTAAGAACGAACATTTTAATCGATTTTTTTTTTCGATATATGTTTCCTTCCGCGCTGTCGAATATAACTCAAAAAGTAGTCAAAATATGAACTTAAACATTTTCAGGGATATTCTTTAACAAACTGGCCTTTGCATGCGCCTCAAATTGTATATTAAATATCACAAAAAATATTTTTTCGATCAATTTTTTTATAAAAAATAAGTGTAATTTTTTTCTTTTTCACTTCAAAATTTTAATTTTTCTTCTGTTTTCGTTAAAAGTAGGTAAGTGCAGAGCGGAATATCTTATTTTAATAAAAAATGTTTACCTGATTGATTTCAGTTGATTACAAAGGCTGTATATTCCACGGCGCATATTAAAGCAGCCACGTTTGAGCAGCTGTAGCGCATCCATTCTGTTTTTTTTATTAAAAAAAAAAATTCTGTATATCCTTTTAAGCATCAATATGAATATTTAATTTATTTTAAGATAATATTATAAATACGCTCAGTTTTTCACAAAAAGTTATTAAAAACTCGTTGTCTGGAGGTGCGCCCCCCTTAATTTAAATCTAAATACGCAAAGGAGCGAACTTGACATTTTGTAGGCCGCTCTTACCTAAGATATGTAGAAGATCTTTATTGTTTTTCTTACAAGTGATCTACCCTAAAATTTCTTATCACTTCTGCATACATAGAGAAAGGGGGTATTTTATAAGCAAAATCGTTATTTTTTTACTCCTTTTGGAGACAAATCGAATTTGTTTAATGGCAACCGCAAAATATGCCGCCGCCGTAGCCGAATGGGTTGGTGCGTGATTACCATTCGGAATTCGCAGAGAGAACGTCGGTTCGAATCTCGGTGAAAGATGAAAAATTAAGAAACAGTTTTTTCTAATAGCGATCGCCCCTCGGCAGGCAATGGCAAACCTCTGAGTGTATTTCTGCCACGAATAAATTCCTCATAAAAAATCAACTGCCATTGGGTAGCGACATATACATAACTGGCGGGACGAAATATGCACGTGTCAATTATATATGCATACATTTATATTCGACTTTAAGATTTTTAATGAATTTTTTTTTTTTTTGGCGTCTTCATGGCACTAATTTGGTCAACAATTTCTTATGCAATTTATTCGATACTCAGTCGTATCGAGAATTTTCATATGGCTACTCATTTAATTAATTAACTTTGATAAAATCTTAGTCAAAATATTCATTAATAGTGTCACACTTAACGGTTGATTTAGCTAACAATTCAGCTACATAGTTTTTAGAACAAAAGCATTGGAGTTAACTTATTTTCGGCAGCGAAAAGCGGAAGGCCACTGCAGAAGGCGTCAGATGTGTAACAAATTACGAAATGTTGGGAAATTTGCTTGAGGAATTAAATAATTAAATTCAGAGTTATCAGAGTTATCATTAAATTGATAACTTCTTTTATTGTGCATATAAAAAGTAAAGCCAATAAATGGCAAAAAAAAAAAAATTTTTTAAGAAAAAGAATAATTCAATTACTGAGACATGAGAAATATTCATATTTAAAGGTCTAATCAAATTAGCTAGAAATACATATAAATACATACATACACTTTCTAGTGGGATGTGAATATGTCATAATTTTTGGGCTTTTTCGTGTGATAAGAAAAATGTAAGGGACTATTAATACCAAAATATTTTCACTGTATTTCCTAATATTACGCTGTAGGAGTGATAGAAGGGCCAGGTACTTTTGAAAAATAAAACACTCAGTAATTTGCAATATCTGGACTTCTGGACCACACGTCTCATACTTTTATTTTTAGCGTATTTTCTCTTACAGGGTGGCTGATGAATTTTGCTACATTAAGAAACTCAAATAACTTTTTTTTTAGTGTATGGAATTCATTTATTTTTTTTTTCAAGTTGAAGGTCATTAAATTTTATTAAATGTAGCTTAACTAGTTTTAAAAATAATTGAATTTAAATGCCCCCATGCTCGTTGACACAAGTGCGGCATCTTAGTAAAAAGTTGTTCATTGCTGCTTTGAGAGTTGCGACAGGAATAGCCGCAATTGTTGCCCGAATGGATTGTTTTAGTTCATCCAAATTTGTTGGCTTTGTTTTATAAACTTCTTGTTTACATAAACCCCACAAGAAAAAGTCAGGTGCAGTAAGGTCAGGCGACCTGGGGGGCCAACGAAATTCGGAGTTTCTTGAAATCAGTTTATTGGGAAATTTTCGTCGCAACTCTGTCATAACAGTCTGGGCTATGTGAGACGTTGCCCCATCTTGTTGAAACCAACAGAGTTGAAAGGAATTCTCTTTCGGCGTAGTTCTGGATAGAAAAATTCTTTCAGCATTTTCAAATAACGGTCTCCAGTAACCGTAACGGTGTGACCATTTTCTTCAAAAAAATAAGGCCCGACAATACAGCGTGAAGAAACCGCACACCACACTGTCACGCGAAGAGGATGCAATTCCGTCTCGTGGAGTATCTGTGGGTTAGAAGTACTCCATATTCGACAATTTTGTTTGTTCACATTGCCGTTTAAATCGAAATGGGCCTCATCAGACATGAAAAGGCAGTTTAACATGTTTTGGTCTTCTTCCACCATTTGCAGGATCTTCTGGCAAAATTCCAAGCGAATCGGCAAGTTTGTTGCATTCAGTTTGTTAACCATTTGAATTTTGTAGGGAAATAAGTCTAAATCTTTGTGCATTATTGTTTGCAAAGACTGTCGGCTGACACCAAGTTGAGCAGATAAGCTTCTTGTTGAAACCCTTGGATTGCTTTGTATAGCTGCAGCTACAGCAGCGATCGTCTCCTTCGTCCGAACTGGTGGGTTTCGATGATAAGGCCTTCTTGCGACTGTTCCTTGCTCAGCAAAATTATTCACCAGTCTCATTATGGTCCATCTGCTCGGGGGATCGCCGCCAAACATCCGCCTGTACTCTCTCTGTACCAAAACTACGGACTCCAGTGCGTGATAGCGGCGGACTATCCAAATTCTTGTTTGCGTGTCCCAGTTATCCATTTTAATAAATTCTAAAGATCAATCTGCAAATTAAAACAAAAATGGAACAGATAACTTAAAAAGAAAAAAAGTTATTCAATTTTTTTTTGGTAGCGGCTTTCATCAGCCACCCTGTATTTTGTGCTTACAAAATTTTTATGGGATAGAGCATTTTTGTATTAGTTACAAGTATTGTTTTTGTACCGGATATTCTCCAATTCGGTAAGGAAAAATCATATACCTATAGCGAAAAACATGGTTAGGTAGGCGTGAGTAAATAAATACTAACTATTTAGTAAATAGGTTTAACACAAGGAGTCAGACGCACAACAACAATTTTCCAAATTTATTATTATGATATTATACAATAATTAATTATTCAAAGTATGGGTATGGCAATAAGTGTTCGCTCTCGTAAAAGAGGTGTCGCTGCTGATACTATTTTTGGGTTCGCTCTAGTAATATACTGGTTATTTGAAGATGTGTATGTGAGGTCTCGATCACAGTAGTTGACATTCGTTTGAAGCGTAAAGATCCTTTTTTATATTACGTCAAAAATGTCTACGTTCGCCCCGAAAAACCAGCATTAGCGGGAAGTCATGCTTCATTTTTACCTTTTAAAGAAAAGTGCAGCTGAAATGTGTCGAATATTGATCAATATTTTCGGTAATCACGCTCCATCAAATACAAATTGTAAAGATAGGTTTCGACGCTTTCAAAATGTCAAAAACAATTTCGACGGGAATGATAAAGTTCGCGAAGGGGCACCGAAAAAATTCTTAGATACTCAACTACAACAATTATTGGATGGAGAGGCATGTCGAACCCTTGATGATATGTCTAAAGAGTTGGATGTTGACAGATCAACCGTCGGTAAAAGTTTGCTCGCGATGGGAATGGTCCAGAAAACAGGTAACTGGGTGCCACATCAATTGAAGGAGGGATATCGAGAGGCGTTTATTGACATGTGAGATGCTTCTTGAACATTATATGCTCAAATGTAGTAGAAAAATACCCAAAATCTTGAAAATCTCGATAAAAAATGTCGTCGAAAAGAATCGGGAATAGGCTAAAATGAAAGGAAATTGAAAATTACACACATATATAGAAAACATACGAACTAGATCTGAGAAGATGTCAGTTTTGACTCAATTACCCATAAGAATCATTGTATGCGTTGTGTACTCAAAATCTTGAAATTCTCGAAAACAGGGATATTGAAACACGTTTGGTGACGTGTGAGATGCTTCTTGAACGGCAGAAAATAAAAGGTTTTCTGTATCGCATCGTCACTGCCGATGAAAAGTGGATATATAATATTATGACAACCCTAAGCGTCGAAAATGTTGGAGTCTGCCTGGTGAAGCAGGTCCAACGACTGCGACGAGGTTCAGGGGGCCATCAAACACATGAAACCATCAAAAGCCATTGGCCCCGACGGACTAAACATGCTGATGCTGAAAAAGCTGGGTCCATTGGGAGTAGAATATCTCACAAAGGTCTTCAACCTGTCTATGGCCACTCTCATCATTCCTGATAAGTGGAAATTAGGGAGAGTGGTCCCACTGCCAACCAAGGGGAGTCTTATCGTCCGATAACTCTCCTTTCCCCAGTAGTGAAGACCCTTGAGGCCCTTCTACTCCCACTCCTCACTCAACACCTGACTCCAGCCCCACACCAGCATGGCTTCCGTAGAGTGCACAGTACCACCACGGCACTCACCGTCATAAACACCCAGGTAAACCGCGGCCTTAACCAAAACCGCCCCTGCGAGAGGACTGTCCTAGTAGCGTTGGACCTACAAAAGGCTTTCGACACAGTCAGCCACGCCACGCTACTAGATGACATTTTACAGTCGACACTCCCGCCAGGGCTGAAGAGGTGGACCGCGAACTACCTGAGTGGTCGTCACTCGTCGGTAGTATTTCGAGACCAAACCTCAAAACAGAGAAAAATAAAGCAAGGAGTACCGCAGGGTGGTGTCCTTTCACCCTTGCTTTTTAATTTCTATATTTCGAAACTCCCCCAGCCACCAGAGGGAGTCTCACTGGTCTCATATGCCGACGACTGCACGATAATGGCGGCGGGCAATGACATTGATGGCCTATGCTCAAAAGTAAACGACTACCTCGCCAGCCTTTCTCGCTTCTTCACTGCGAGAAACTTAAAACTTTCTCCCACTAAATCCACGGCGACCCTATTTACCACCTGGACAAAGGAGGTCAAGCTGCCACTTCAGGTACACGTCGACGATACCCCAATTCCGACGATAAACAACCCCAGAATTTTGGGAGTCACCTTTGACAGCTTGCTCTCCTTTTCGGCGCACACAACCGCTATTGCAACGAGAGTACAGAATCGCAACAAGGTCCTCAAGTCGCTTGCCGGCAGCACTTGGGGCAAAGACAAAGAAATGTTGCTGTCGACTTTCAAAGCAATAGGCCGACCGGTTCTGAACTATGCCGCGCCTGTCTGGTCGCCTGGAACCAGTGATACGCAGTGGACGAAGCTTCAGACCTGCCAGAATACTGCCATCAGGACCGCGACAGGATGTCTCCTGATGTCCCCTATCCACCATTTACATGTCGAGGCGCACATGCTCCCGGTTAAGGAGCATAACGAAATGCTCGGCAAGCAGTTTCTGCTTGGGTGTCACCGTAGGCCTCACCCATGCAGACACCTGCTCGAGCCTGAGCCACCTCCCAGGCACATCAGGAGACACTTCCTCAACTACGTGGACGAGATCCAGGACAAAACGGACAGACCTCTCCAGGATCGGACAGTATACAGACAGGCTATTAACGACATTCATCGGGAGACACTTACCACCTTCCTAAGCTCCCGACCCCCGAATGCCGTTATCGGAGTCCAACCACCACCTATCGCAGACGAAGAGCTCCAGCTTCCTCGAGAGTCCCGCGTAATCTTGGCACAACTACGTTCTGGATATTGTAGCAGGTTAAACTCCTACCTATCCAGAATCGACCCCGACATACTAAACATATGTCCTGCATGTGAAGGTACCCCGCACGACACTAACCACCTCTTCACATGCCCCATCAAACCCACTCATCTAACACCTCTCTCCCTCTGGACCCAACCCGTCGAAACTGCCAGTTTCCTGGGCCTACCGTTAGATGAGCTAGACGAAGACGACCGGTAATTTACACTACACTGACAGGGCGAAGATACTGCTACAACAACAACAACAACAACTGCGAAAAAAATATTCATGCTTCAAAAGTTATGTTGTGCATCTGGTGGGATCAGAAGGGTGTCATCTATTATGAACCCCTTAAACCATCTGCAACCATCACTGGCGATCGTTACCGACTGCGCTAATGTGTTTGAATCGAGCTCTCAACGAAAACCGGCTGGAATGTGACGGAAACTGACAAACTGATTTTGCTACATGACAACGCCAGGGCACACGTTGCTAAATCGGTCCAGAAATATTTAGAAGGACTGAATTGGGAAATCTTGCCCCACCCGCCGTATTCTCCAGATATTGCACCTTTGGATCACCATCTGTTCCGATCAATGCAGTCAAGTCTTATTGGAGAGCGATTCACTTCTTACGAGAGCATCGCAAGCTGGCTCAATGAATCGATCAAGTCAAAAGAACTCGAATATTTTGTCAAAGGAATCCGTATGCTGTCTGAAAGATGGAGTACAGTTAAAGCTTCTAATGGCGCATACTTCACATAATTTCATGTATTATTTAAAGGGTGGTTAAATTTCAAGGGCCGACACCGTTCGACTTCTTTCTTTGGGGTTATCTGAAAAAAAAAGGTGTACGTCGATAAGCCAGCAACAATTCAAGAGCTAAAGGATGAGATAATTCAGCACATTAACGGCATAGAACCTCAATTATGCCTCAGCGTCATCGCAAATTTGGACCATCGGATGGAGGTGTGCCGCCGAGGCCGCGGCGGCCATTTCGCCGATATTTTATTCCATACATAATTGAGCCATATCTTTATTATCCTAATAAAGAGACATGACAATAATTTCTTAAAAAAAATGTATTTTATTCAAAATCAACACCGGTCCTTAAAACTTAACCACCATTTAACTGCTTAAATAATTCGTAACTTTGGCTAAGATATATAGAGAATATGAACTCACTGAAGAAGTTAGTTTGAGATAAAAAAAGAATGCGAACTTTGAAATGAATATCGATACTTTTAAATATATGCCCTGAATATACAAGATGCTATGACATAGCCATGGATGGGTCATCTCGTCCGTATAGACACAAACGCTTCGACTCTGGAAGTATTCGTTGCGGTACCAGTTGGGGGTAGCAGAGGAAGAAAGGAAGACCTCCTCCTTTTTGGAAAGATCAAGTGGAGTACCCACCTGGCGGCGGTTAACACGAGAAAGAAACGACTGGCGCGCTTTGTTAAGCTCGGCTAACTTCGCTTAAGCGATTATCGCACCAACCAAGAAGAAGAATAAAGACACATTATTCTTTGAAGAAGTTTTCGTTCATATTTTGCCTTAGTTTTATGAATATAATCTCAGTTTAAGAATTATCATTGGCTTATTGGCGGCCGAGTCACATTTCTGTGACGAGATATAACGATATCGTAAATTTCTCGTCATTGACATGAAGGAATTTTATAATTATTGTTATTTTCAATGACTTAACCTCAAAAAATAATAACAATAATAAACTAAATTTGTAGCATGTCAGTGATCGTAGCATTGCCCATTAGCAAAAGGCCCATTTGCGCAAAACTGGATTAAAAAAAAGCTCCATCTTTGGGTGTCGCACCAATTAAGACCTAAAAACATGATGAATCGAATTACCATCTGCGAAGGCTTGGCCAAACGGAATGAAATCGACCCATTTCATAAACGGATGGTAACTGGAGATGAAAAATTGGTCACATGGGACAATTTTATGCGAAATCGCTGTCAAAGTGTGATGAGGCAGCTCAAACGGTAGTCAAACCAGGACTAACGACCCAGGAAGGTTCTACTGTGCATTTTGCGGGGCTTAAAATTAACCATTTATTACGAGTTACTTCCGTATGGTAAAACAGTAAATTTAGGTCTCTACTGTCAACAACTGGACCGTTTGAAGCTAACGATAGACCAGAAACGGCCAGAATTGGCCAACAGAAGAGGTGTTGTGTTCCATTAGGGCAACGCAATGCCACACAGGTCTGTAGTGACCCGCCCAAAACTCCGAGAGCATTAATGCATCCATCATATAGTCTGGACTTGAGTGATATAGTCATGAGTGCTAAGAAACAGGTATCAAAGGAAGATTGTGAGAATCGATAACTAGAGTTTTTCGCCAATAAAGACCAAGTCTTTTGTGGGAGCGGCATTATGAAGCTACCTTTAAAATGGCAACACATTATACAACAAAACGGACGATTTGACACATCTTAAACACAAATTTTACTTATTTATTAAACCAAAGTGCAAACCCCTACTTTTGCCTTTACTTTATATATACTTTTTCTTTCACTTCTATTACACAGGCCGACAAAACTTAACCAACATTCAGACCCAGAAACCAGACTATATATTTCTGAATCCAAATCTGGCCTCTGAATTGCTCTATCAGCTCTGGTTTTCGAGATATCCTAACCTAAAATGGTGTTGATTTTGCTCAAATATAATTTTTTTCGCAGAGATACCGCATTTTGAAATTTTCATGTTTCTAAATTTTCTTACACCTGAAAATCGATTAAGATAACATAGACATGATATAGTCGATTACTAATTTTCTTGAATTGAGTCTTATTTTTCTTAAAATTTTGTCTCACACCGTAAGTATGCTAACTCACCCCCTACACTATCTACCGAGTCACACACAGCCCTAACCCCTAGAAACCACCCTACCATACCGCAAGCAGGCTAACCCACTTAACCCTGGAGACAGTGAGTTTAGTCACATATCTTTCTTATTTTTCTTGATGTCTCATAACACAAGTAGGCTTAACCACTTGACTCCTAATCCACCAACCCCCACGTATCTCCTAATCCCTAGAAACCATCCCTACCAAACCACAAACAATTTAAGCCACCTGACCCGAGGGAAAGCGAGTTAAGCCGCATATTTTTCTTGGAATGAGTGTTATTTTACCTGTAATCTCACACCAGAAGCGGTCGAACTTATTAAACTTCTAACTCCGATCCCCACCTACCCTCTAAACTCCAAATACCACATCTACCAAACCTCAAGCAGGCTATATAACCCATCTGACTCTGGAGGAAGCGAGTTTACTCATACATTTTTCTTGGAATGAGCCCCTACCGAGCCCCTATACCACCTACCATCGAACCGTTGGAAGAAATTTTAAGAAAAATAAGACTCAATTCAAGAAAATTAGTAATAGACCATATCATGTCTATGTTATCTTAATCGATTTTCAGGTGTAGGAAAATTTAGAAACATGAAAATTTCAAAATGCGATATCTCTGCGAAAAAAAATGATATTTGAGCAAACAAAACGCCATTTGAAAGAAGAAGTCTTGTACTTAAAGATGCCAGCCTATTTTTTTGGTGAAAGAAAACATCTGCAAGGCTATATAACCTCAAATATGGGCATAAACGGTGATTTTTGCATTTTTAGGTTAGGATATATCGAAAATCAGAGCTGATAGAGCAATTTTGAGGCCAGATTTCGACTCATCGCATCAAAATCCTTCGAAAATATATAGTCCGGTTTCTGGGTCTGAGATGCTATCGGCCTGTGTTATTAATTGCTATTTATTAACCTAAAGTTCAGTTGTTACTTTAAGTTTAGCAAACGCAATACTGTTTTAAGACCAAACATTGTAAAAATATATTAGCTCGACATTTGTATTTTTGATATGCAAATTGGCAAGATTTTTAGTTGAACGTGAATGGACCCAACCTAAACTTTTGATAACTTAATCACTTCTACCTTTTCTTGAAGTGGATGCAATGCTGAAATTTCGTGACAATTCCAGTTCATTCGGCTGTGTCGGAAGGGCGCAAAGATTACTGATTGCAATAAGTCTTTCCATTTGATTAATTAGATGCTTTCGTTGTAATAAAGCGCAGTTGCACCTAAACACAGTTATGAAATCCACCTCATTTAATTTTTCGCGAAAAATTTGCTTTGCTGCACCGCCCAATGCGGCTATTTTCTTCAAATGCGATATGTGTACAAATATTTTTAGTCTATTCTACGAGTATTTGGCTTACCGAAAATACCTTTCAAAAATCTATGAATTTGTTTTTGCTTGGGTAAGATCAAATAGAGAGGCGGAAGTCACCAGACCACTGAGGAATAAGTAATTAAATATTTTTCTATTATTGGACAAATATACTGGTGATATTTTAGTTGGCGCTGTTGCTTTTACACACAGCAATATTACTGGCCATCGAGCGCGGATTTTCATATAACAATTGGCATTTCTATTCGATAAGACTTCGCCATACAATACTTGTATTACTTGTCTTTCTCGGCTGTTGATTATTTGAAGTAAACCATTGCTTCAGTTTGATTTCCATGATTGTTTGTCATATGTTGCTACTTTTGTTGATACTAAATTCTTGTCCGCATGTCTGCTTGTTTGCTTGTCCGTCAACGTAGTTGTTGCCCAACCACGTTTCAAGTTGCCGCCGACATGTATGGTGTGGCGATAAGTAACGCCCCTCCGATAAGACCACAAACCTCAACAGCGTAGCTCAACGCCATAGAATGTCTTCTCGAGTATCTTCAAGTGGATTTTTTATCACGTACAAATAATTTTAATGCCCCTCGCCCTTTGCCGCACACAATATCGCTTTTTGCGAATGTTGAAAGAAATTATTAAATTTTCATATTTAATCTACAAATAATGTGTCGGGTCAATATTAAGCAAAAAATAATAAAAAAAATACAAGCAAAGACAAGTAAGGAAGTGATAAATTCGGCCGAGACAGAATTTTAAATTCTATATACACGCGCGCATTTTAGTAAAATTTATTTTGGGCGGGATGCTAATTTTTTGATGGAAATAAACTCATAGACAATAGAGGTTATAGCTTGCAACTTGCGAGGGACTGATGGAAATTTAGTCCTAATATTGGATTGGCATTGGTTCGAATCTCCGTGCATGAACATCAAATAACATAAAAACCATTTGCCGTTCGGTCTCGGCTTAAAACTATAGGTCTCTCCATTTGCGGAACAACATCAAGACGCACGTCACAAATAGGAGGAGTTATTAATTAATTGACATGCAAAGTGGGCGTGGTTTTAATCCAATCTCAATAATTATTATGTTGGATCTAATCGAGGTGTACTGAGTTTCATCATATTGGCATTACAGTCCTCCTCTACAGTACGCCTCCATTTTTCTCTACATTGCGCTGTTAAACTATGCTGTGAGATTCTCATCTTTCGTATATAATTTTTTGCATTTTGTAAACCATCTTCTGGTTCTGTTAATGAAATGCAATTCTCGATGGTTTTACCAACTGCGGATCAGCGGTTACCCCACAGGATCAGCGGTTATTCCAAATCGGAATCAGTTCAGACTCATAAAGTGGATCAGCGATTAAGGATGCAATTTACATAAACTGCGTTGGTCCGGTCAGGAACTCTGCAGAACTGCAAAGTTCTTTGTGACAAGCCCGAACAGCAAAGTTTCTTCTGAAACTTGGAGGAAAAGACGTTCGGTTGATGGTCGGCATTATTACAGGACAACAAGATCATGAGTCAGCTTATGAGCACCATAGGAATCATTGAGGACCCGATTTGCCAGTCTTGCTTAGAGGAGGCGGATAGCTCGGACCATTTTCTCTGTGAGTATCCTGCCTTTGCCAGAGCAAGACTACGAATTTCCGGTTCCGATGTCATGAGAATGAGTAAAATTCGCTTCTTCAAACTAGAGGATATTTTTAAATTCGCCAAAGAATCTGGAAAATTCTCAGATACAGCTCACTAGCTATCTCTGTCTGTGTGTCTAGTCCATCATATCGTTTTCTTTGAGTTACTTCTCTCCTTTCCTCCTTGACTATCTGCCCTTTTACTTTACAGAGCTTTGAATACAATGGGCTCCTCTTAGTTTGGGTGTTTTAGGAGTTACCAATCTCTCAGAGCTTCATGGCTCACCTTTTTCAAAAATGAATTTTAACCATATTCGTCGCATTCGGCCTCTCTTTTCCACCCCTTCTGGTTTCGCTTGAAAAACTTCTTTGGTCGTTCTTTCGCTGCTCATTCTTAGAACGTCTCTATACCAACGAAATCTTTGCGACTTTATAAACCGCATTACATTTCGGCCCGCGATTAAAACACTGAGTTCGAGGTTATACCGTATACGGTATGTACCGCCTTCGATTCGTATAGGGCCTAATATTTTCCTAACAATTTTTCTTTCAAATCGCATCAGTAAATGCACGTCATTAGCTTTAAGGATCCCTGTTTCACAATCTTAGGTTAGAACCAGTCTTGTGATAGTTTTGTACGCACATCTGCAGTTTTTGTTTCTTTGATATCATTGAAGACTTAATGCGATCTTGGATTGATAAGGACAGATCTTTCTTTAAGCTGGGTAAAACGCTCAGATATTAAATGCCTTTTCGAGCTTCGATTCTGATGTGACTTCCTTGAGAGGATTTTGTCATGTATTTGGGGTTTCCTTTATTTATCTTGAAGTACGCTCTTCTTGTTGCTTGCTCTGAAAAGTCTACCCTGACGATTTTGTCAAGATATGCACATATTTGTGCCGATTTATTACAACAAAACAAAATTAAAATACCCTTGAGCACAAGTGCGTGTGGGTATAAAAAGAACCAACAAAAAACACTACTCAAATAAATCGCTCATCACTTATCTCGATCACTAACCGACTGATATCAGTAATACAAAACGAATTGTGTTGGTGCAATTTAAAATTTCTATGTGATATATACGGACATTACTACAAATAGGTAAGTGCGCACCCTCAAAAGCGACGGGAAAAGTAAATGCTATGAAAATTAATGTTTAATGGAGTTGTTAATCCTTCTCGTTATCAGAGATTTTGATCGATTTCGATCGCTAGGATGATTATCTACTACGAAGTCACAAGCAGGTAACTCTTCCTCTTTCTGCAAACTGGAGTTTAAGGGTCGTACCCGGGCAATTTTTCTGAGTACGAAGGATTGGAACGAGGGGAAAATCTGTACCGATGCTGGTACCTATGTCTTCACGGACTGTTCGAAGATGGAATAGAGAGTCGGAGCAGGGGTTTTCTCTAAATAAGGTAATTTATCAATTTCCTTAAAACTGTCGAATACTGCTAGTGTTTTTCAGGCAGAAGTCTTTGCGATACTGCAGGCATACAAAATGCTTTACGCATATTTTTTCCGATAGTCAAGCCGCGATCAAGGCTCTGACGACGCTATAGTGCAGATCCAAACTAGTCCACTCCTGTAAGGAGATGATCAAATTTCTTGGGCGTGCAGGTAAAATTTCTTTGATCTGGGTTCCAGGACATAAGATCATAAAGGGAAATGGCATCGCATTAGGTACAACAATCTTTGGAGATTGCCGTCGTAGCCGAATGGGTTGGTGCGAGACTACCATTCGGTATTGCTAAGGCTTGAAACCTCTTGTATTAAACACCACTTTAATAGAAAAAGTTGTTTCTAATAGCGGTCGCTCCTCGGCAGGCAATGGCAAACCTGCGAGTGTATTTCTGCCAAGAAAAAGCGTATCATAAAAAACCAACTGCTGTTCAAAGACGGCATAAAAGTGTAGGAAAAACATGAAGACATCACAAATGGGAGGAAGAGCTTTCCAAACTGCCAATAAGGGTTTAGGATTATGAGATTTTCCAACCCAGAGTCGTTCGACATCTGATCTCTTGCTGCGAACAGGCTTGGTTGCAGCTATGTGATTTCACTGATGTTGCAGATAGGCGGCAGTACTATTTGGTCATATCAACTGCTCTTTATAACACTGGCTAGCAAGTTCTTCTGCTAGCCCGTTCCATAACCTGCTAAGAAGCTGACTTGGGAGGCACAAGTTTCACTGAAGGTGAATCGCGCGTTAAGGATTTTTCAGCAATGTCGCAGAGCTTTTGATAAAACCTAGGGTCTGGAATCTGCTGTGGTCTGGTGGATATACAGAGCGCTTATCAGATCAATCATTACTTACGCCTCTGTGATCTGGTGGCGGCGGAGCATGTCAAGTCCACACTGCGGAAACTATACAGGCTGCAAAGAAGTGTATGTTTATGCATTATGGGTGCCATGAGTACAACCTCCGACGATGCTCTAAATGCTATGCTTGGTTTGGTCCGCTTGGATCTTAAGATACAACAGGAAGCAATAAAAGCAATGTGTAAACTCCATAATATGGTTGCTGGCACGGAAACGTGACTTTGGGGCACAGAGAAATATTTAAGATGCTATCTGAGCAGTATCCGCTGCTTTTGGCACCTAAACACGACCTGATGCCGATAGTTTCATTTGGAAGGAAGTTTCATGTCAGATTTCCACTGCGTGAGAAATGAAGCAAATCCAGAATGCATTCAGGGAGGTTTAACGGATATTTTCTTTACCGATGGGTCCAAGAATGAAATAGCGTCTGGAGCCGGATGGTACTTAAACGATAATAATAAGTATCACTATGCTATGGGGGAAATGGCAACTGTTTTCCAAACGGAAATTTTTGTCATCCTGAAAGTAGCCGAAAGGATAATCAGTAAGATATGGAACGGGAAACAGATTGGAGTTTTCAGTTTCAGTCAGGTTGCACTGAAGGCTCTGGAGAACGCGTAGCAAACCTCAAAGATTGTTCAAGAACGCTGCAGAAATGCAAAGTATTTTGTGACAAGTCCGAATAGAAAACTGTCAAACTTTCTACTAAAACTTGGAAGGAAAGACGTTCGGTTGATGGTCGGTATAATAACAGGATACAACCCATGGGGTCAGAATATGACCAAAATTGGAATCATCGAGAACCCAATGTGCCTGTCTGGCTTAGAGGAGGCGGATAGCACTGAACGCTTTCTCTGTGAGTGTCCTGCCTTCGCTAGAGCGAGACTATGAGTTTCGGGTTCCGATGTCGTGAGAATGAGTAATATTCATTCTCTAAAGCTGAAGGATATTTACAGAATCTGGAAAATTCTCACAGGACTAACTACTCTGTCTCTATTCTTTCTTATGTCTTTCTCTGATACTTTTCTCCTTTCTCCCTTGACTATCTACCCTCTTTCCGGAGCTCTAAATACAATGGGCTTTATAGCCTAAGTGTTTTAGGAGCCACCCAATCTCTTGGTGCTCCTTGGCTCGACCAATTCAAATTTCAATTTCAACCTGCTCTCTTGCTTCGATAACCAAGAAGGTAACTTTGTTATGAAAACTAGACTTGTACATCTTGAATTTTCGTTCATTAACAACACCAACAAATACAGTAGAGTATGAGAGAGCCATCAATGAAACTTGACAATCATTGCACTCGTAAGCTCATTTGCTCATTTATCTGTTCCCTCTTATATGGTTTTAAGTAATGCTATCACTTCCATTTGAAAGATGGTAGCGTACCTTCCTAGCGGATAGGAAAATATGACGTTATCCTGCTCAACAAATATTTCTGAACCGAAGCTAAGCACTTTTAGAACAACCATAAAAATTCCAGCTCTTCCCAGACCACATTCCAGATTATGGATGATTACAGAAGGTTCAAACCTTTTATATAAGCTAGCACTCATTTCAGTATTAGGATCTCTAAGCAGGACAATTTGCCCTATCCAGTTAACGATCCAAATATTTGAACCTTGAATACTCAACCAAAGGCAATAAGTTTTGGAGTCTGTAAATTGAGTGATTGCCCTGTAGATGAGTCCTTACATGTGTGTTCAGTGCATACAATTGATATGTGAACGACTAAACTTTTTAATAGTTGTCAAAATGTCAACCTCAAGGACACACTATCCACGCGCATGCCAGCTCTGTTGTTACTTCACCTTGTAGCCTTTAGCCGAAAACATAAAAGAACATGGGAAGCCGTGTTATCCCAACACATCCCGCTACACACCGCGTGTTGTCTATTCAATTGACTTGTGTGATTGTATGTGGTTGGCTTTTTCAACAATTTAGTGACGTACAAATGTCCGAAATTTGAGATTTTAAATAGAATGTCACCAAATGGCTTGTAATGGCAAAGGGACGCCCGTCAACCAGACGGACATACTCGTGCATACAAACTCAAAAGGAAAGTGTGTACGTATTAATTTGTGTTTTCGGCATGCGGGGTTATAGGAGGTTTTGCGGTTAGGGGCGCCATATTAGATTGTACCTGCTTTTGTGGTTAGTGGCACCGGCTAGTTGAGCTTTTGACATTGTCACATCTACTAACCCGCATGGCCACCTTGCCAGCAGACTTGTTGTTTTTGTCGGCATTCATGTCGGCGTCATGTCATTAGTTGACTTGCATTGTGTGATTTACCGCTGTTTTCTACGCTTCAAACAACCTAAAATGTTCGACATGGTTTTTGTGTGGATTTGGTAGCTGCTCGCTTTTACGACCCCAACCGCTGCCGCTCACGCACACTGACTTCAGCCTGATCAACAATGTTTGTGCATGGAAATATACGAGTATTTTGTTCTAAAACATTTTCAGCTGACCAACGCGGTTAGATGAATGTGTTCCGCATGTACATACAGACATATATAAGTGAGTAATGTATGTGTATTTGTGTCGAAAGGGAGCCGGGTATTTTGATAGTTGACTTTTGGGACTAATTTGTAGCCTAACCACTGGCTGTCGGCTCAACGCCGCAAAATATAAATATTCACTTAATTTTAATAAGTTCGTCATGCAAATTCATTTGTTTTATGAGTTAATGAAAGAAGGGCTATTAAGTGCCAGAAGTAAAGAAGGTATTTCAGTGTGGAAGTAGTTCGAGTACTACTTGCGAAAGCATTACTAAATTTTATTTCAAACGATAAACAAATATTGTATCCATCATTTACGGATGGCCTTGACAGTTGTGTCTGCCTACAGACCAGTATCAGTGCTGGATGTACAAGTGATAAGCGGTTCAATACCGATAGATTTACCAGCCTTTGCGAAGATAAAGTTGTGGCAAGGAGTTAGCAAACCTGCAGCGCGCGAAGTAAAGGACGAAACGATGAGACTATTGCAAGACCACTGAAGAAACGAAACACGCGCCAGATGGACGTCTAGGCTAAAAAAAGACCTTTCTACATGATACAGTAGGAACTTCGGGCAATTTTTATACAACCTGATTGCATTCGGACACGGGTATTTCCAGAAATACCTATTAAAAATAGGAAAATGCAAACATTCCACAAACATGCAAGTACATGGAGATGCAGCCGAAGATGACGCTGTTCATTTTTCTTCCAATGCGCGCTTTGGGAACAAGAACGTCGAGCGCTGGAGAACACAGTCAGTCACATATGAGCTATTTCGAAACCCAGTACAATAAACGAAAGCCTCAGAAAGTCCTTTGGATTCCTCGCCATTCAATTTCCAAACTTGTAGCTGGTAAACATAAGCCACTGGACGATCGGCACACACGCGGAAAAGCTAGGGTTACCATTTAACCCCCACTGCAGAAGCTATAAAGACCTTTCAGAGAAGAAGACTATTGACCTCTTTTTATTTTTATTTTTATTTTTATTTTTATTTTTCCTGTTTTTATTTTTTCTGTTTCTTTTTCTAAGTACTGTTAAAAGATTTATAAATGTGTGGTAAAAAAACGTGTAGTAAAAATATGTTTCGTTTTTCTTTATAGCACCCGCAAACGCACTTCAAATGCATGCCTCTACACTAGAATACCCACTTCATACATAAAGTTGTCAGAGTAACGAATGAACTAGAATGTTTAATATTTATTGTTTAATATTAAAACAAAACACAAAATTAAAAAATGCTGTATCTATAGACTTTTTTGTTCTTTATTATACACCAACTGCTTGGAAATTATGAAATTCAAAATCAAACATTTTTATACAATACGCACTTACATTTTAAAAAGTTTGTATTAGCACTTGTTCAGAATAAAAGTAGTTTAAAAATACGAGCGATATTTTTTCAAAATCTTTGAAGTGTAATTTTAATTTTTGAATCTTTGAAAACTTAAATCTTTTTAATTTAATTTTAATATTTAAAAAATTATGGATTCGTCATGTTCGCCATAAAATGCTAAATTTCTAATGTGTTCATGTCAATGGTTATGGGTTACTATCAATGAGGTAATTCAGTAAAAATTCCAAAATATAAAGTCTCTTCTATTCGCCACTTCACCCACTCGCTATCTCTATGCTCGATCAACTTAACAAAAAATTTGCATGCAAAAGCAACAACAAAGTTATCGAGTAAGATTCATCGCTGGCGAGTATGATTATAGCTGATTAGACTGGTATAACTCACATCTTACAAGCACACGTAATTTAAGGCAGCTCTCTTCCAGTGTTGTGGAGATATATTCATTTATACCAGTTGCTTCATCTATTCATCACTTGCTAACGCTTGGCGAAAAGAAGAGGCCTATAATTCAGTCAAGTAGGTAAATACTTATGCATAGGAATATTAAAACAAATATAATAATAATTGAAGCGTTCACTTTTCTTTTGGTGTTTGACCGAGCTACTCCTTCTATTTGTGGTGTGCGTCTTGACGCGGTTCTTCAAATGCATAATTAACACCTAAAAGTTTTATTAAATAATTTTTTATCAAAATTAAACTATCAAAACTTATATATTTACAATTTATTAACAATACCATCTGTTTGCACCTGTGCAGTCCGCACTTTCTAAAAACCTAATTGTCTTCCCCACTCACAAGCATAACATTGCACTTTTTCTTGGCATTACAGGCACTGTTGGTATTCATGTTAATACCTAGCAGCGCTGCAATGCTTCTAACAGATGCCCTTGTCCCATTCACCGGTACTCACTTTGTTGGCACTATGCACTTTAGCGCATTCTCTTTTGCTCGCTCCATTCTTTCGTGCATTTGACGCTTTGCATTTGCATTTGCCAGCATTTTTTCTACCTTTTTTCTTAATTTTCGTGGCTTTTTATTTCCTATTTCTTTGCAAAAATTGCATTTCTCTATTACAGCATTTCTGTGTTTGTGTTTTGCGTTTTGAATTTGCTGTGCATTTGCAGCTTTTTGATGTTTGGCTCTTGGCTATGGCTTCAGTTTATGAGCTTTGGCCAGGACGGACGGACGGCAGACGGGACGCCACACCACGTCGTCGGTGTATCAAACGTTGTAGTTACAATATTTTATTGCTCGTTCACTCGGTTTTGCGCGATCTCGAGCGTATTTTCCTCTGATATTCGGAGTTCGGAGAGTAACGGAAGAAGGTGATGCGGAGTTGTTGCAGAGCGAATTATATGAAGTTGGTCGCTTTGTTGCTGCAATTTTTATCTCTTCGAATCCAATAACAGCACATACATGCATTCATGTAAACATACATATGTATGAGTGCATTCGCGTGCATACACAAATATTTGTGCGAAACATTACATTATTTTATTGAATGAGTAAAAAAGAGCGAAAGCCGTCGGTAAAATAAATTCGTTACTCCGAGAGAAAGTGTTTTTAAAAATTTAAACAATTGTGAAAATAAATACAAATTAAGAAATACATATGCAAATGCCAGATACATACATACATATATACATATATGTATTATTAGAGCTGAAAATATGAAAAAGTAAAAAATAATAAAATGAGATAATTTTTCAGGTTAAGCAAAAAATTTAATTTTTTTACAATTTTAGCTCTACTAATTGACTACTTCTTTTTCAAAAAACTAATTTACTGCACATTTAAGTAGCAATAACTGTCAATGATATAACATAGTGAAAAACTGGTTCATTCTTAGTTTTTTGTATATTAATTTTTTTTTTTATTCCATTCATATAAAAATTGTCTTTAAAGTTGAATAATTACTGCTCATTAACGCCTTGTCAAGCAACAATTTACCAACAACTAATAGTCGTAAAAAGTGTCTACTTCCAGCCACTTTGCATGAACTATTGCTGAGTTCCAATTTTAATTGAAATTCGATACTTTCAGCAAGAGTTGCAAGTTTACCAAGCGACAACAAAAAAAATCAGGGCAACAACTGCAGCGCAGATTCTAAGTACGATAAAAGCAGGCGCGACATAAGCATATAGATGCGTTATAAATCAGCGATAATGTTGACAACCGCAAAACTGAACACGCTTCTCTACCGCTCCACGCCACCTGCTTCACGGGTATGCTGTCGTGCAGACTTTGCTTATGTCTTCTACATACCTTTGCTTTAGTCGCCGCTTTGTCGGTGATCCCAATAGGTCATCCGGTATATATGCGAAATATTTCCGGAACTGCTAAGCACGCGACAATAACGTAGAATTAAATATACTGAATGAAAAACAAATACCTTTCACGCATTGCTGGCTGTTGATAACTCACAGTTGCAGTTGCATTGTCCATATTTAATTTTTTTATTTTATTTGTTTATTTAAAATATGAGGCTGCATCTGTAAGACTTTTAAGTCATTTCTAATACATCGCTGTTGAAAGTGAACTATTTAGAAAGTTTAATTATTTTAATTTAACTGTAAATGATTCGTACCTACCTACCTAGGTATAGTGGTTGTCGGTTGACACACCTAGACCTGCTGTAGGCCCATTGTGATACTACCCGGACTATCCCCTCTCCTCACTCTACATTGTCCTCATTGAACCAAACTGTGGCTTTAATATATCTAACAAGGCGTGTTATTTGTATATTGGCTACTTATACTTGGCCAAGTTATTCAGGGAACTTTTTCCTAAAATATTGAACCTTCTTCTATACAGAGCCATGCACCCGTATGGAAAGTGTTCTAAAGTCTCTTCTTCTTCAATGTCGTTACAGCTTCTGCAATAGTCGTTATAGGGCGCTCCCAGTCTACTGGCATGCCTGCCAATCAGACAATGCCCTGTTAGGACCCCGTGAAGATTTTTCATGTTTTTCCTATTTAGTTCGAACAGTCGGTTTGTGCGGCCTATGTTCCATTCCGGCCACTTCGTTCTACTTGTTGCACAGGTCAGGCACTAAGCCCATAGCCTTTTGGCAGCACTTATAGTGTGTTTGTCTATAAGCATCTTACAAGGTATAGGTATTTTCCCTTTGTCTGTAACTGAACTTTGTAAAGTAACTGAAATTAAAATAAACTTAGAGAAAAATATAGGAATAGCCAGAGACAAGGCGAATATATTGAAGGTGGTGGCATTCGAACAACAACAATATTTATTAAATTAGAACTGTCAAGACAAAGAGAATAGAAGAATGGAATGAATGGCAGAATAATGAAATTCACAACAAAACAACAACTTTTTGTCATTCCGTATTGTTGGCATTTCAAAATTAAAGGCGAGTTGAAGAAGAAGAAATCAACTACCCTAAACACACCACCTTCTATAGATACGCATTCATTTTACGTAATTAAAGTTATCATATGGGGTACTACATGTATTTGCTCCTACCGATCACAACCTTGAGAGATTCGGGAATTGGATTCCATAGCCTCACAGCAGTTATTACAAAAACACGTGATGAGGACAAGTAGGAATATTTGGGGACAATCAGAGTTTGATCCCTGTTAGATCTCATCATTTTTAACTTCGCGCCTTTTGCCGCATTTAGAGTAAGACAATTATCGTAGGCCCATTGTGAAATTGCGTCCTCTGTATTCGAATGGGTTGGTGTGTGACTACCATTTGGAAGTGCACAGGTTCGAAACTTCGTAAATGATAGAACAAGTATTTTTCTAATAGCGGTCGCCCCTCGGCAGGCAATGACAAATCTCCAAGTGTATTTCAGCCTTTCGAAGTTGGCTTAAAATTGTAGGTCCCTCCATTTGTGAAACCTCACCAAGACGCACACCACCAATAGGGGATGAGGAACTCGGCCAAACACTCAAAAAGAGTGTATGTGTCAATTGTTTATTTATTTATTATTTATTTAATTGTCGTGGGCGCATTGTGAAATTACCGATAGGTCACTATTAATTTTGCATAAGCGTGGACTAGCACACAGAGAATCTATCATTCGCAAAAAGACTAAACAAATGGGGCCAAGCACAGAGCCTTGCGGCACACAGGAGTCAGCAAAACAAGAAGTAATGGAACCAGCCTTGCACATCACCTTTTGAGTCCTTCCCGAAAGGTAGCTCATCTTAAGCTTAAAAAAATTGAAGTCTTCAGGCTTGAAAATCCAAAAAGTTGTCTAAGTTTTTTGCAATAAGATCATTATTTACCGAATTAAATGCCTTATAGCCTAGACAGATGATCGCGTTAATCGCGATTAACGTCTTATTTTGAAAATGACTAATGGGGATTGACAACTTGACTTAATTCTCATAATTTAAACGGGAATTTTCGATGGCAACTGTGAAAAAATTTACGATTTCTGACAATTTTCTTTTAGATACGTTTTAGAACTTTTAACATATTCAAATGAGGCATATATCATACTGAATGGTAACTCTCGAAGAATACATTTTGGTGTTTTTATTTTAAAAAATATTATTATTTATTGTTGATATCGCCCCTCCCCGAAACGCAGCTCAACTGGAATCAAAAACAAAAATAAATGATTATTGTAGAAAAATGTTTTTTAGTGAATCTGAACGGTTTATTTACCCAAAAAAAATTTGTCTCGATATTAAATCCGCTTTGCACCAAAAAAAACGATTTTTGAGGGGTTGAAAAATTAAAAAAAAATTAATTCCAGTGAACTATGGAAATATTTACAAAAAGTGAACCGTTCAGATTCACGGGGTTGTAGCTTCGAATAATTAAAAAAAAGGTTTATGCAAATCGGTCAAATAGTTTTTGATAAATAATGATTACCGCGACAGTAAGCAAAACACGACATCGAGATAATCGCGTCTAAAGTTTTGCGTGCACTTAATTTAAGGATAATTTTCGAGCTTCCACGGTCTGTAACTTTCGTTCTAGTGCTCCGATATTTATGATTTTTTGAATGTATATTTTTAAGATGATGTACTTACCATGTACTGTACCATACAAAAATTTTCGATTTTCTAGTCCAACACAAGGTAATATAACCTCTTAATAACAGCTTTGAATGGAAATTAATGACATTTTTAGAGAGGAGAACAAAAACGACTGGATGTTCATTAATCGGCGTAACAATAGTCTGTTCGACTACAACTTTAATCGGTAATCCCGATTAGCGCCGCCGTATGTCTAGGCTATTAGAGAAATTTTTTAAATACTTCAAAAATTAAAAAAATATAACGGGATCTCAATTAAAACAAACTTCTGTTTTTTAAGCATTTTGTTTGAAATACTTCAGCAGAAAACAAAAAAAAATATAAAATGTAATGGGATCTAAATTGAAACAAACCCAATTCTTTTTATGATTTTTTTTTTTAAATTCGTCAAAAATAAAAAAAGATATAGCGGAATCTCTATTGAAACAAACGAATGTATTTTATTAAATATTTTTTAAATGCTTCAGCAATAAGTCACAGAACGATATTCTCAACCAAGGCAGGTATTGCTGGCGATTACAGATATATGACTTGAAAAGCAGGTTTCTCGATTTTTTGCTTCTTTTTTACTTAACCAGGTTGTTTAATAAGTTTTGCCGTTCGATAAAAGAGAATCTTGCTACTAACCTAAATTTATTGTTATGGTGGTACACTTATTATATGAACTTTTGCGAAGTTTCATTGCAATTTGTCAATTCATTCTTTTTCTACAAGTCATTTAGCATCGGCGCATCCCAGCATTTTCTAAAATGGAAAAAATTAAGAATCGCGCAGTGATTGTTTTTATTTTTTGAACGTTTAAAAGCATAGGAAATTTACGAACGAATGTTGAACGTGTATACGAACTTTTCGCCATCAGTTATTACAGTAGAAAGATGGGTTGCTGGATTTAAATGTGGTCGTACAAACCTTGAAGGCGATTCTCGTCAAGGACGTCCAAAAACTGCCACAACACCGGAAGTCCTAGAAAAAAATAGAGAAAATCGTATTGGAAAATTGTCGAGTAACTGAAAGAGATTTAGTAGAAGCCCAAAGGCATCTTATTGGGCGGTACAAGCAATATTTGGACAGAAGTATTGGGTTTCAGAAGACTGTGTGCGTAATGGGTGCCGCATTCGCCAACAATGGAACAAAAACATATTCGAATGGGACTTTCTCAGGAACATTTAGAGCGGTTTCGAAAGGATAAAATGGATTTTGTGCATGAAAACAGGCTGAACACCGATCTTCAGGGTTTTCTGCTCCGAAACCCGTTCGTGTCCGGAAATCGGTCAAGAAGTTGTTAGCATCAGTTTCGTGGGATGCGAAAGGTATTTGGTTTGTGAATTATTTGCAAACTACGAAACCAATAAATGCTGAATATTATTGTAACCTTTTAGACAAACAGAAGGAAAAAATGTGTGAAAAAGTATGCAATTTGCAAAAGAACAAAAATATTTTTGCTCAGCACAATACCCCATCTCACAAGAGCTTTTTGACATTGGCTAAAATCTATGAGTTAAAGCGCGAATTGTTGGAGCATCCACTGAATTGATCAGATTTGGTTCCCAGCGACTTCCACCTGTTTCCAGCCCAAAAAAATGCGTGTCCAGAAAGCGTTTTTCACCGAATGATGAGGTTATAACAGCTGCGGAAGCGTATTTTGCAGCCCTTCCAGATTCTCACTTCAGGGATATAATTCATAAATTGGGGTCTTGTTGGAGCAAGCACATTGATGTTCTGAGGGGATATACTGAAAAATAAAGTGTATTTTAAACCATAAAGTTGTGTTTTTCTTATCGAGCCGCAAAACTTATTGAATAACCAATATTTGTGCATATACATTTTTGCCATATTTATATATTTTGCATGTTGCAGCTCAACAAATTTTGTAAAATTTCTGCCAACTAATCCCCTTTTTATGTGCTTAGAGACATGCATTATAACTACGGTGAAAGGCATATACGTGTGTATGTACTTATTTATTGATCGCTACTGGGGAAAATTTATTTAAATATTCCTCAGCGAAGCTTATGGAAACACAATAGTTTTTGGTAATTGGTGAAAAGAACTAATTATGCTTCCAATGTACCGATTTCTAGAACTTTAAGAGAATTTAATTCGCTGTCAAATCATATTGGCCTAGATTTTTTCTTTAACACAGAACCACTTCAAATTGTTACTAAATGAATTCTTGAATCAAATTCCAAGTATTCTTCAATATTATTTCCCTGTAGATTATAAGAAATGTTGCCTTTTCTTTCATTCATAACAAGGAAACTAGTAAATCATAAGTTTAATTTATTTTCGATTCAATTATTTAGAATTAAACTGCTTTACGTAGTCTGCAAGAAATACTGCATTTTTAGTCTATGCAATGAATAAATAAAAAAATTTAATAAAATAAAAAATATATAAATAAAACAAAAAACCACAAGTTTTTGCAATTGTGCGCAAAAAAACTGCCAGAAAAAAAATGTTAAAAAAAAACGCCAATTCAAGCGCTAGCAAAATTTCTGTTGTATTATTGAATTGTGAATGAATTTTAAAGCTCATTACGTTTGCGTGATTTGAACGGCAGTCAGCATTATATATTATATATATATATATATATGTATGTATGTATATTTAATTTTAAATAATATCAATATTTGGGTATACATATGTACATATGCATATTCCATATATAGCTACATATGTGTCGACCATGTCTAGTAACCGAAAATAAACTTGCTAATACATCGTTTTATGGTTGTTCAATGGTTATGTTGATGATTTATTAGCTTCCACTGCATATTAACAACAAAATCCATATGCAAGTAGTTACATATATGTGCATACATACCTATGGATGTACATATGTATGTATAAACACGTCTTGTGTTCAACGCCAAGTTGTCATACAAATCGCCGATTAGTGAGTGCGTGTAGTTCAAACGAAGAAAGTGCGCTGTGCAGTGTCGTCAGTGGCCAGTGAATGCATTAGAGGTACATTTGTTTTGCAACGATTGCCCTGAAATGTCTAACGATTGATTATACGATTTGTGAGCATTGTTAATATGAAAAGGTGCGCGAAATCGCGTAACAATCGAATAATTTGCGTAGGCATTTCCAGACTTACTTATAATTTTCTATACTTTTATGTATGCGCCTATACATAAGTACGTATGTACATAAATTATACGCAGTCGATTTGAAACGAATTTGTTACAATTTGTGCGCATTTGGATTATAATTTGAATTTAATTCAATTTAATTCATAAGCAGCAATTATTCAATGAAACAACATTTACATCAATACAAAATCATGTCATACAACGTGCAGCAGCAAAAGGTGACATTACAATCAAAGACAACAACAAGCAGTTGTATGGTAAGTATGACATTTTGTTTATATGCACATAAATAAGAAATCATTTTGTTGGGTGTGGAAAAATTTTTTATAGCAAATAATTTTTGTTTTAGCTGCAAGCTCAGAATTTCTTACAAAAACTCTATTTTCTAATAGTTTAGTTAGAAAAATCTTTGAGGAACCATGTTGGTTAAACGGAGTGTACGGAGCGCTAACGGCACCCCTACGCACAGTCCATTCTTTGAATTGAATAAAAAGTTGCAAAAATCGTTTAAGCAGATATAAGTACTAGGTTGTTCAATAAGTTTGGCGGTTCGATAAGAAAAACGTAATTTTATGAGTTTTTATTTTTTTTTATTCCATTAAAAGGTAGCCAAAATCGTACAGGTAGACATACATTTGTACATACTAGGTTGTTCAATAAGTTTTGCGGCTCGATAAAAAAACACAATTTTATGTCTTTTAATTTTTTTTATTCCATTATTTGAATTGCATAAAACGTAGCAAAAATCGTTTATGTAAATATATGTACTAGGTTGTTCAATAAGTTTTGCGGCTCGATAAAAAAACACAATTTTATGTCTATTATATTTTTTTTATTCCATTATTTGAATTACACAAAACGTAGCAAAAATCGTTAACGTAAATATATGTACTAGGTTGTTCAATAAGTTTTGCGGGTCGATAAGAAAAACCTAATTTTATGTGTTTTTATTTTTTTTATTCCATTATTTGAATTGCATAAAACGTAGCAAAAATCGTTTATGTAAATATATGTACTAGGTTGTTCAATAAGTTTTGCGGCTCGATAAAAAAACACAATTTTATGTCTATTATATTTTTTTTATTCCATTATTTGAATTGCACAAAACGTAGCAAAAATCGTTAACGTAAATATATGTACTAGGTTGTTCAATAAGTTTTGCGGTTCGATAAGAAAAACGTAATTTTATGCGTTTTTATTTGTTTTTATTCCATTAAAAGGTAGCCCAAATCGTATAGGTAGACAAACATTTGTACATACTAGGTTGTTCAATAAGTTTTGCGGCTCGATAAAAAAACACAATTTTATGTCTTTTTATTTTTTTTATTCCATTATTTGAATTGCATAAAACGTAGCAAAAATCGTTTACGTAAATATATGTACTAGGTTGTTCAATAAGTTTTACGGTTCGATAAGAAAACGTAAATTTATGTATTTTTATTTTTTTCATTCCATTATTTGAATTGCATAAAACGTAGCAAAAATCGTTTACGTAAATATATGTACTAGGTTGTTCAATAAGTTTTGCAGTTCGATAAGAAAAACACAGTTTCATGTCTTTATATTTTTTTCATTCCATTATTTGAATTGCCATACAACGTAGCAAAAATCGTTTACGTAAATATATGTACTAGGTTGTTCAATAAGTTTTGCGGTTCGATAAGAAAAACGTAATTTTATATGTTTTCATTTTGCTTATTCCATTATTTGAATTGAATAAAAAGTTGCAAAAATCGTTTAAGCAGGTATGGGTACTAGGCTGTTTAATCAATTTTCCGGTTCGATGAGAAAAACACACTTTTATGATTTTAAATTAACTTTTTTATTCATGTAGTCACCCTAGGCATCAATACGCTTGTTCCAATGAGACTGCAATTTATGAATTCCATCCCTGAAGTCTGCGAAAAATGAAAAGAATCTGGAAGGGCTGCAAAATGTACTTTCACAGCTGTTATAAACTCATCATTCACTGCAAAACACTTTCCATGCACTCGTTTTTTTAGGTCTGGAAACAGATGGAAGTCGCTTGGAAGACCAAATCTGGTGAATACGTCGGATGCTCCAACAATTCGAGCTTTAATTCATGGATTTTAGACATTGTCAAAAAACTTTTGTGAGGCGGTGCATTCTGCTGATGAAAAATAATTTTTTTTATTTGCGAACTGGGTTCTTTTCACGAAGTTTTTCCTGCAGCTGCTCTTAATGCTTGCAAGAATATTCAGAATTAATTGTTTTACTAGTTTGCAAGTAATCCACGAACAAAATTCCTTTCGCATCACAAGAAACTGATTCTAACACCTTCTTGACCGATTCCCGGACACGAACTGATTTTGGAGCCGAAGAAGGCAGATTTACACCGCTCTTTAGCTTCCTGTTTTGATTTAAGATCATGGTGATAGACACAAGTCTCATCCAAAGTTATGATTTGATCCACAAAATCCACTTTACCCTTTTGAAAATGCTCTCGATGTTGCTGAGAAAGTCGCATTCCAGTGTGTTTTTGTTCCATTCTTAGTGAATGCGGCACCCATTGTGTGCACAGCTTTTTGAAGCCCAATACTTCTGTCAAAATATTGCTTACACTGCGCAATGGGATGCCTAGGGTTTGTACTAAATCTCTTTCAGTCACTTGATGATATTCTGATACGATTTTCTTTAGTTTTTCAACGATTTCTGGTGTTTTTAGACGCCCTTGACGTGGATCGTCTTTAAGACTTGTACGACCATGTTGAAATCCAGCAACCCATCTGTAGTAAAAAGAGACTTTATAGTATCTATATTTGAAAATTATTAAGGTTTTACAAGAATAGGCTGAAATAAATTGTTTAACATGTTTTGTTCTCACATTTGTTTTCTTTCCTTATGCCGATGAATGCCATATCTCTATGTGATCCCTATGAATACCATACTCAGTAGGGCGGGTCGATTTAAAAATCGCTCATTGCTCTGTGAAAATCGTATTCTAGGGGTCAAAATAAGAAACTTTGCCGAAGGAACCATACCTCTAAAACGAATTCTGATGCCCCCAAATTTGGGTTGAACGAAAAATCCCACTTTGACCCATTTAGAGTGCTCCAATCGAGTCCAAATGTATGGCCGACCCCACTAACTTTGAAGGGCCGATCCACCCATGCCAATGGCACACCGCCTGGAACTCCCCTGGGGGGTTCCCCATACAATCATTTCAAAATATCACCATTTTTGGCCTTTACATGAGAAAAGAAACTAAAAAGTTCGACCTAAATTGGGGGACATCAGAATTCGTTTTAGAGGTATGGTTCCTTCGGCAAAGTTTCTTATTTTGATCCCTAGAATATGATTTTCACAGAGCAATGGGCGAGTTTTTTGACTCCCCACAAATCGACCCGGCCTAATACTCTGGTATATGCAAGCACTGATAGGATTTTCAATATGCCGCGCAAAACCCATTAGTCAGTTCGCAGAAGTTCAAGTGAAGTGGGTCAACGCAAAATAACTAATTAAAACCCCAAAATATGCTTGCTTTTCATGCAAACTAAGTTCCGACACTTACGAACACAACAAAAAAGTATTGTCAAATTGGTTCAATTGTTTCTGAGTTATAAGATTTTATACAACACTCATTTGCAATCATACATACGACCCATCATAGGAATTCCTGCATATGTATGTACGTGCCTCTAAATATGAATGTCAGCATCGTAAGTGTTTTCATTCATTAAATAATTTTTATTAATCACTCATTACTAATCCCTTGAAATGGTAATTCTGCGAATTACATTTCGCCAAACGCGTGTATCCAAACAAAATGCACAAACATACAAATTAACATAAAATGCGAGTACATACCTATGAGACTGGCTGTTTTGGCCACACGTGCCGTGTTACCAGTATTGTCCGAGTTGACAAGTTTCATACATAGAGCACCCAAAAAAATCTAAGAATTACACAGCAACATTTTTAACGCTTTGTTTGCCAGCACTAAAGGCCAATTTGGTGTGACAACTTTCAAAAATTGTTGAACTACTAACTGCCGAGCAGCAACGGCTGCTGTTTGCCGAACTATCGAACCTATCGAACTATCAATTATGTAGGAATAATTAATTACGCACCTTGTAATGTTATAGCCTTTTCAGAACATATTTTGCTGTTTGCTGCTTTGTCTTGTAAGATTTTTGTCAAAAATGGAATTCAGAAGCAAAAACATGGAGCGCAGAAAACAAAACATGTTATGAAAATATTTATAACAGCATTTATTGTTGCATAGTGAATGTCAATGCTGGAGTTTTTTCGCCGTAATATTATTATTGTCGCTTTTTTTGGCAACGGTGCTTTTTATTTTTGTTTTTCGAAAATTGTACATTTAAAACTTGTTAAACAATTGCGCTTATTTTCAATAAGATATGATAAGTTCGGTTTATGTATGTGTGAGTATATGTACATATATATGTATGTATATATGTGTGCCGGTATGTATGTATGCAAGAAAATGTGCGGGTATGTAAATAGGCTAAATGAGTTCGCAGATTATATCTAAACTGAAATTCAAGAAAAAAAAAAATTCTGAAATTACACAACGCAAATTCCTCTAAGCATGTTAACGGTTGATTCATATAGTGGTTTCTTTTCAAAATTCAAAAAACAAAAATAAAAAAAAACGAAATTCAATTTAGGTCAAATTAGGGTATTTCGTCGTATTTCATTTATAAATGCAAAAAAGTCTAAAGGCGTCAAATTGCAGCTCCGATGTGGTCAACTGACTTCCCTGAAACGGTTAATAACATGATTGTGGAGTTGGTTGTGCGGCATAGTGCGCCATCGTGTTGAAACAAAAGATCGTCTAAGTTCATTCCTTAAATTTTCCGTCTCAAAAAATCGTTTATTAGGCCTCTGTGGCTAGACAGAGACGCCTGGAGATGAGTTCACGGCGAAAATACAGGATTGAGATTCTGTGTTTTGCTCCTCGAAATATGGTCTTCAAGTCAAGTCAGCAGCGACTGTTATGTTAGTTCGCAAGTGCAAGTCGCGAGATTCTTCTAGTCACTGCTAGTTTGGCGGAGCTTGAGGGAGCTTCTGAGGCTAACAAGGCCCCACCTGTCAAATTTAGTGGGTGTTCATACCGGGCATTGTCCGTGAGGTATAAATGCGGTGAGATTTGGGATTGACTCAAGTCCTTTCTGCAGTAGCTGTCTGGAGGATAAGGTAAACTAGTTTTAACATCTTCTCATCAGTTGTTCTTCTCTCATCTGGCCAAAACTCAGACATATTGACTCTCAATGGTTTGCTACACCTGCGGATATAGCAGGTTTTAACATTACATACCTGGTGAATATCATCAGCAACTTCAAGCGGTTATCCCAAATGTAATTAGCAACCATTCGGTCGTCATCCTCCAATTTAAAGCCCCTTCTTCCTCTTTTCCCCCTCTACGACTTTTTACCCTCTGCTTGTTTCTCTGTATGGCATCACAATGGATAATTTGATACTTTGCCCAAGTGTTCTCTCGATCAGGTAGCCATTTACCCTAAGCTAACCTAGCATCCAGCTTATTAAGAATAGTAAAGGATTCATCGCTAAAGCTGTGAGAGACTGCCACAAAAATTCTGATTCTGAGAGCTCAATTTAAGCAGAAAAAATCTAGCTGCCAGAGCCTCTTCCCTATGCTACTAACGAAGCTCATTTTCTCTCAATATCCAATGGCAAGTTATGTATGTGCCGCACATTAACACATTTTCGGGAGTGCTTGACAATAGTGGGGCTACCGCTGTTGGTGGTACACAAAACACATAAAACAACACTCGTAGTAGCATGGATATACCATAATTGTATTGTAGTAGTATCAGTGTAGTTGGAAGCGCGTTTTTGTTTCTAATTTTTTTTTGGCATCTTATCTTGGAATGTTCGCTTGTAATTTGTACCTAAGTTCAAACGGGTGTGTGCCGCATAGTAGCGTAACAACAGGAAAGTATAAAAAACAAAAACGGAACACAATCTTAGTGCGGCATTTGGTTGTAGCTTCAGACGAACACTTGGGTGGGTGTGGCAGTGTTGATGCCGCGTTGTCTTTAGACTTTCATTAAAAAACCATTTCAAACATGGCATTCCTTGTGTTTACTACTGTAATGTGAAACTAGTTTTATTCACTTAATATCAATTGTTGGCATTCAGTGCTACTGAACATTTTTTCTTTTATTTTACTCTCCATACCTTCTGCTATGAATGGTGTAAATCGAAATGAAATCACTTTTATTGTTGTTGCCCCGTCTATTGATAAGAATCAGGTGCGAAACATAAGCTTTGTGTGCGCTTTTAAATTAAACAAAATTTCAATTTGAATAAATGGTAATATGAAGCCTTTGGTGAGCAAACGGTTTTTTTAAATAGCTGTCAAATACTTGCGACATTAGTTGTTAGCGTAAACTGGATTAGGTGTATATGATTTTTAAGCAAATATATGCTTAATGGATTTTCTCGGCGAGCTTTCCAGTAGATAAATACTACCGAGCAACGAAATTCTGGCAAATTGCCATCTGAAAAAATATTTAAAGAAGTAAAGTGTCAAAAAACCAAGGCGAATTTATTATAACTGCGAATAAGTAATAATATATTAGGTTGGGGAATAAGTTCGTAATGTTTTGTCGTGATAACGTCTTATAATTCGATGTAGTCGGCTGCGCGCACCAAAAAATGCGTCGTTATTTTGCTCATGCGGCGTTATCTTGCTCATGCGACGTTACCTTGCTTGAATTGCAAGCGAGAGCGGCGAACGAAGGACAAAGAGGCACAATCGGCCCCCGCGTTCGGTAACGTTCGACATCTGGCTCTTTCCTACTTGAGTGAGCATATATGTATATAGTTGCCAATATTCGACGGTACATGCCACGCGAGTACTCCCAAATTGTTGAAATTTACATTCAACAAAAGAAGCCAATTGTGAAAACTCAACGTGCGTATAAAAAATTAAATAATGTGAAAAGTGCGCCATCTAAGAACACCATTAAACGTTTGTACGAAAGATTTTCGAATGGTGATGGTCTTTCTAATCCAAAGAGGCCAAATCAAAACCGACTAAGGCGTCGACAAGGACATCCCAAAATCGCCGTTCTCAGCAGTTGGGCATTGCTCGGACCACTTTACAACGAATTATCCGCATTGATTTGCATTTATTCCCGTATAAGATTCAATTGACGCAAAGATTGTTGCCTGCGGGCAATCCTCGTCGATTGGAATGGGCCCAAAAAGTTATCCAAATCCGTGTGGTCCGTCGAATATGGGCAACCCTGTATGTATATATATGCGCATTTGTATATAAATGAACCATTTCTCTGTTGAGAATAGGACGATGATAGAAAAACTAGGAAATGAAAGGGAGTGTTTCTAGTGTAATGTGTCTTGAAAAAGTCAAATCGATGATGGTGCCTCTTAGTGTTGTTGACTTATTAACATCTGATGCACAATCGAAATTGAACATATCTTTCATGAATTTGATAAATGCTTCGTCATTTTTCACGTTTGTGTAAATGTAACTTGATCAATTCCATTGCGATTCCATTTACCTCCTTCTCTATATCCATAAAAAATATCTATCAAGCAAATAAAATTAAAATTTTCTTTTGAAAATTGCAACCATTCCATCAGTATTTTCTTATGACGTTGGCACGTTAAACTATCGTCAGTAAACCGACTTTACAGACAATCTCTTTTTACCAAAGACTTTTATTTAACAGTTTTTAAGGACCTCTTTGTTATCGAAGGTAAAGCCCTTTATATGCTTTGACAATAGATGGCCACCAGTCGGTGCACGATCCGGCGATCACTGCGGATGCTGAACGACCTCCCATTCGAGCTCTGGGAGCGCAGCTTTGCTGACTTGTCCAAAATTGGGCCTCGCGTTGTCGTGAAGGAGTATGGTGTGACCATGTCAATCAGGTCTTTTCAGTCGAATAGCCTCATTCACGCGGTGTAGCTTGCTGACCGGGGCATTCTTTTCAAGCATTTCTCAGTGCACCTTGCCTCCCAGTCCCATCAAACACATATCGTGAGTTTCTCTGGATGAATGTCCGGCTTGATTCTCGGCTTTGGTGTTTCCCCTGGAGCCACTCACTCCTTTCTTTGCTTCATATTGCTGTATAGGCACCATTTGTCACCTCCCGTAATGATTCGGTACAAAAAGCGCTGTTTATGACCACGTGTTGCTCGATGGCGGACGAGATGCTGAGAAGCAATTTTAAGGCGACTTTCTTTGTTTTTTTCGTTGAGCACGTGAGGCACCCAGGCTCTAAATTTTTCGGTAAATCCCATCGAATGAATCGTTTAATGATCGCAGTTAATTTCTTCCGCCAATTCATGACTGGCTTGGCGACTGTTCTCCTTAAAAAGTGATTTGAGACGTTTTTCATCGAATACAGAAGGCCTTCCGTTGCGGAACGTGTCATCGACGTCAAAGTCGCCATTTTTGAACTCTGAATTAAATTTCAAGCAAAACAATAAACTTCAACTTTGTTACAAAATTTCGTAAAATAGTTCGCACTCCACGTGTTATAGTAGGGAAGCTCCGAATACGAACAAAAATCATTAGAAAAACCGCCACTAAATGCATAACATCAAAAGCTCATACCGCGGCTCTCGTCGTACATATCAAGAAACAAGCTCTTATTCAAAGAGTTCCCGAACCACAAGGCTCAATAAATTTATCCAAAGGTTTTTAGCCGAACCACACTGATGCGCGCTAACAAAACTTACAAGCAGTAAAACTCAAATAAATAAACACGTAAAGGAGCTCTCCCAAATGCGCCGATATCATTACCGCAATCCTTTTTTCTCCTACTCTCCTTAAACTAACATAAACGCTCGTTATTTAACCAAGCTTTCATGCTTTAAAGTGTATATAATTGATAATTTTCTTACTTCCTTACTAATGTTAATCTCTTTTACGCTACCAGAGCTAACCATTGCATATGCCGATGACATCGCAATAATCATGCAAAGTAAAAATTACCTGGCGAAACATTTTCTCAACATCAAGAAAGGTGCTGAAACCGTAGAACTCGTAAGGTGTAGAGACTACAGCCAGAACACATGGTAATTGGCACTTACCGCTTCGAGGGCGTAACATCGCCTGAGTATCTGGTCGTCTGAATACAAAATAACAAAAGCTTACACGACACAATCAATACAAAGCAGAATTGCGGCAGGAAACAGATCATATTTCGCTCATACCAAACTACTATAATCTAAACTTGTTACGAGAAATTTCAAACTACGTATCTCTATGCCAGTCAATAATTCGGTCAGTTCTTGCATAGGGCTTTGAATGCTGGTCAATGACTTTAAAAGATAAATCCTGCCTAAGAGTATTTGAGCGAAAAGTGATGCGAACGGTGTTTGATCCACTACGGCTGCAATGCCGCAGCTATGTAATGGCGAGGACATCGAGAAATACGTAAAGTCCCCAAGACTGCGATGGTTAGGTCATATTACGCACATGAGGGATGACTGCCCCTCGAAATCAATCGTGTTATATAACCCCCCAGCGCCTAATGCACGAGGACGTCCGAGGCTAACATGTTTTAAACAAGTTCTAATGGGCCTGAGGACACTGAGTGTTAAAAACTGGATAACTGTTGCCTGGAAACGAATCGTAAACGATGCTAAAGCTCTTCCCGAGCTGTAAAGCTGCCCGATGTTGATGATGATGACTAGCCTCGCTGTTATAGTATTTGTCACAAATGAGATGACATTTTATAAAAGTTTTTTTTTGATGCAGAAATGCATTGGGATAATTGCTTTAGTTACGCCTCTTTCTGTAATTGTTATTTCATGGAACCAAATCCCTATGATAATCCCACTAAAACCCGATAGGACAGATATGAGCACGGTCGGCCTTCGACCCTTCTTCATATTAAAGTATTGCAGCTACGTGATAGCGCAATAACCCAAAACGTACGTCCCTTTGTCTCTACAAAGGTAGGCGGTAACAAAAGGCTCCAAAGTGCGTAATGTTGAAGCTGACGCACTGCACAATCAGACGTCGGTTGTTACTATTTAATTCAAATGGCTACTTCCGGCGGAGTGTTGAGTGTTTCTGTTGTTGTCAAATTCACGATCATACCCAAAAAAGGAGACATAAATCTAATAAAAAACAATGGAATTGACGAAAGAACTGCAATTGATGGATTACGCTGACACACTTGACGCGAACATTCACGCAGACGCACACACACACACGCAGAATTCTACATAGGCACGATCGTTACTTGCGCATTTGATTGCTGTCATTTGTATTATTTATTGGCCTTAATGCGCATTGTACTTTGGCATGTTATTGTTTTTAATGGCTGCCCATGAATGGCAGTAGCTGGGCAATGCGACTGAATTTCGAATAGTCGAATATTTGACGCTCGACCAGTGATTTAGAGAATAATCGCGCGTTGATCGCATGATCGCTGGCTGTAAGTCGTTGATCGTTGGCCGTTGTTGCTATATTCGCCACACCAGCTCAACCAGCCGCTTAACACATTTGCACGTACTAGCAAAACAAAAGAGTTTTAGTAGCAAGTAAGCCGGCGCATATGCAGGCACTTTGTTCAAGAGTTGGGGGAAGGGCAGCGGAAGCGTATGGTGTGTTTACGTAGCCGCAGGTGCATAACTGCATGCATTTATGAGTCGATATCTGAAAATCTACAAGTAATATTCGTATGCACTTTCATGTCTTTCTTGTTTTCTTCCTTTACACTTCTTCATTGTTGGGTTGCGCATGCGTATTTGCGTACGGCACGCCGGCGAGAGGTGCGTCATTCGGCTGTGCTTGGCAAATTGAAAACCAAAAAAGCAAAAGCAATGAATTCAAAAAACTGATATGCATATGCACTTGGCATCTAGCAGGCACTTCTGCCAACGACTGCCGCATTGCATGCGTAATAATCTGCACCTGCACCTGCGCGAAGCGTAACCGCATTGCCGCATTTGCCTCGTTGCCGAATCTAGATGTGGCACCGAGTAAGGCGTTTTTTAATTGCGGCGACATGCGCAGACTGCAAATCGTTGCACTTCTCTCGTTCACTGCACTCGCATTGCAAACGCCAATCGACGCACAACAACAACCAGCGGCAGTCGATGCGCGGCTCATCAGTTAAGTGAGTGCGCAGCGGATCGATGGATCGAATGTGCGACTGAAATGGCATTGCACGCCAGCGAATTGAAGGCACCGCGCCGCCGTAATTGAAATGCGATTTTCACTTTTTGTTCATTCATCGCCGCCACTGTTGCATTGACGCCATTTATGTGTATGGTTGTTGGTTTTTATGGTGTCTTCAGCTTTTTGTCTTCCTTTTGCCTTGTGCCTCACTGCGTTGTTGTCATCAGTTGGGGGCTCAACAACAACACCACCAAAGTCAAGCGTTGCTTGCTGTCGTCAGGCTTTTTACGTGCATGGCCCTAAAATAGGCATCTCTTCACACCTTTAGCAATCATAGCCAAAGCCAACGAGACAAATGCGTAATGTTTGTGCCGTGTTGTTGCCAATATATTCGTCTTTTTTATCTAAACTCTTTTAAAGCTCCATTTATGGCGCGAATCAATCGCCACATTTGTTGTTCAATTGTCACTATTTAACTCAGGAATCAGCAATTACCATTGCATTTAGCATCATGCGTCACGTCCACTTAAGTACTACAATCGAGCACTTACATTTTCACATCACATCCATGGGTTCACTTACATATTTATGTGTGCTCGTGTGCAGTTACATAACTACCGAGCTGTGCAAACAGAAATAAATAAATGTGCGCCAATATGTAAGAGCTGCTTTTTTGTAGCCAATGGTTTGAGATGTGCAGCTTTTCCCATTCGTCGGTTGCAATGAATGAATCTCATCGTATGTAATTGCGCTCACAGCAGCAACCGCTGGCCGAATGAGAAAAGCATCGAGCAAATTACAAATCATCAACGTGTCGGAAACCCATCTGAAATTGGTATTCAACATGTCTCCTTCAAATAGCCATAATTTTGTAGAGGCAATCATCACTTCAACAATTTATTAAGCGATTATTGCTGGCTTATTATTCAGGCAACAACAAGTATGTATGTATGTGTATATTTCTACTAAAATGAAAATTAGACGTTAGTTGTAGAAAAATACACTTATTAATAAGTAAAAGTAAGAGCATAAGTCCTGATTACAGCAGCTTCCAAACTCTTTCCCCAAAAGGAATTAATTTTCGTTTACCACTGAAAGGAATTCGTTGCGCAAATGAGCTCGGAAGACTTTTTGACATGTTGCGCTCTCTTTTAGACGGACCACCGGTGAGTTAGCGTTACCACTAGTGGGCAGAAAAAATTTACGACTTAAAACTACTTAAACTTTGACGGTTATACAGTATTGTGCATAGCCCTTACAATTCTCTGAAAAGAGATTTTTAATCGAAGAAGCAACAAAATTCATTGCACTTTATGCAGGCAACTTAACTTATGCAAGATGGGAGCGAAGTAGATATTAACATTTTCGCGAACACTGCTCTGTCAACGCCATTGTGCAGGTCCAAACTAGTCAACTACTGTAAGGAGGCCATCAAATCTCTTGGGTGTGCAGGTAACACTTATCTGATCTGGGTTCCAGGACATAGGAACATAGAGGGAAATGTAAGTGCTGATGAGCTTACCAGGAAGGGGACTGAATTGGTCTCAGAGACCTCCTACCTGGTCATCGGAATGTCCATGATTGTTGTCAAAGGAGAATCACATAACTTATTTCTCAGAAAAACACAGGAAAGATGGAGCTTCTTTTCTCCATGCGCTTTTTCGAAAACCCTTTGGCTCCAATGCAATAGACGGAGGACTCAGAAAGTATTGAGGACTCCGCGCCATTAAGTTTTCAAACTCTTAGCTGTGTATGCCGGTCATTGGATGATCGTGGAAGAGGTGTGGAAAACAGGAATGAAACCCAGCCCCAATACGTTTAATATATTAACTGACGAGTCGAAAATGTTAGACGGAGTCGGTGCAGAGACCGTTTGCGCAGGGCTAGACATCAGACAGCCGTAGTATCTATCAAGCAGAAGCCTTTTCTATAGGAAAGCCTGCGAATTAGCAATCGCAAAGACATCGAGTAACTCCAAAATAAATATATACGTTGACAGTTAAGCAGCGATAAAGGCAATAAACTCATATGAAATTTCACCTAAAAATGTTCTGCAATGATAACTGCAGATTTTGCAATGAATTGTAAGAGAGGTGAATCTTTAGAAGACCTTATATGTGCGTGCCCTGCATTAGCTAGAACACGAATGAAATGCCTAGGAGCTTTACAATATGAGAAGCTGGAGATCTTCAGAGTTTACTTAGATTCGCAAAAAGGGCAGACGTATTACAAGAGATCTACTACAAAGAAACTTAAAGGTCTAGCTCCATCTGGTACTACTAAGGGCCAACATTTCTATGTGATGACTTTCAAGCAGCCAGGTCAACCTAACCTAACCTACTCTGCATATCTACCAAGTGCCAAGCGCACCCCTATCCGCTATCTGGTTACGTGACCGATGGGAGATAGCAATCTCAACACTGCACATACATGGGTTAATATGAAATATATTTTACAAAGCATAAACAGATTCACATCGGATTTACATATATAATACTAGGCACGTTTGTGAAAGGAATTTTCGAACAAGACTCTACGCCATAGGGCTTACAAATTAGTTTCTGGCTGAGTTCTATGTTCACGAGTGGCTTACGCCATCCCAGTTTATACGTTTTACCTGATTCTTGCCTAATTTAGCGTAACTTTAGCAGTTTTTGGATTAAATTAAGCCTTCATAGGACCTTTGATATTTTATGCCACTTTTATTAAGACGAATTCTGAAACTACAATTTTTAATAATAAAACGTTTATGTATTAGTTTGAAACCAGCTATTTTAAGTCGTGCAAGTGGAAGGTGATAAGTCGATTTGTGTTTTTCAAAATTCCAGCCATATGCATACATATTTACCTACATACATATATGGTTTGAGCGAATGTAGTCACACAAATTATTTGCCTATTGATGACTCATCGCGTTAATTTATAGTTCAGCAACGTTTTGTCTAATTACATAGAAATAGCGGAATAAAAGCCATAAACTATTGCCGAAATGGCAAACCTGTAATTTACAACATACACACGTACAAGCAGGGTTAACAACTAAATTCGAATTTAAATTAAAAAAAATATATAGGTGAGTGCAACAGTTTCTGCATAGTCGGAGGATGAGATTCGACTCTGCACTGGACTCCAGGTCCAATTGCTTTGGACTCTAAACCCAAGATCAGGTACTAGTCAACTCCTGTACACCCACCACCTCGTGACGATAGGGCTACATGCAATACTAATAACCTGTAGTTATTGACAGTTGGCAATCTTGCCATTATTTTGATGATTTCAAAATTGACGCAGCCCGCTTCTGCACACAGGCATTTACATGAAAAATATATGCGGTTTGTATGTGTGTTTACGAGTGTATTCGTGTACGAATGTGTGAAAGTGCATTGTTTATGGCTGTTGATGTTGTTGCTGTCAATTTGCTGTAACATTAAAGACAATGTCATGCGCCAAAGTGACCGTTTGACTGACGTTTGGCGACACCAAGTCATGATGATCGTGCGACACCAGCCATACTGTAGGCCAAACGGCGCGCAGCGTACACCACCGTCAGCGAGGCTACCCACAGACTTTACTGTCAGTTTGCTGTGTCGCTGCAATTGCTGGTGATTTTGGTGGAAGGAATTCCATTTGTACGCGTGCGCTCATTGAACATGCATATGCACACAGGTACAAACATATATGCATACCAACTTTGGTATGTAAATACAGTTGTGGACATAAAAATCGAAAAAATAAAAGAAAAAACTTTTTTTTGCTGCATAATTTTTTTATTTTTTTTTCAAATTATTTTAAACAAATTTTAAGTTTATAGCTGACTCGAAGAAAATATTCGATATTTATTTTAGTCGTGAATAGACAAATTTGAGTTCCGTACGCTCTATAATGGAAAATTTTCAATTGAAACTTTTCTTCATATATAGACACATCTGTTGATAGATAATGCGTATCAATGCGTATCTCTGGGTTTATTCCGCATACTTCTACCGACTGGCCTTGCGATTTATGAATTGGCATTGAGAATGAGCGAGCCGGAAACTGGAAGCGTTTAAATTGTAACGCCAAACCCTGACTACGCTTTTCGCAGGTTTCACTGAGTCGCCGGTTTATTTCTTATATTCTGATGATTATTTAATTTTTGCGATTTTTTCTAAAGAAATAATTTATGAAATGAAATCAATTGAATATTATCGGAACAACAAATTAAACAATTTTAACTATGAATTCAATTCACAAAATTTGTAACAATAAACACGGAACGTTTCTTGAAGAAAGGTTACAGAAAAGCGAACGCTAACTGTGATCAATTTTGTTGAGACCTCTGCATTATGAGTAAAGTACTATGCCTGGAGAAAGCTGAAATTTTCTCTTTGAAAATTTTGGAAAAGCATCTTTGTAATTTTCAAACTCAATTCGAATATAAAACAGGCTCTGGCGCCATCTGGCGGCTAAGTATAGTGCGAAAGTACTTCTCCTCTCGTTGTTCATATATTTTTCATACCAGGAACTAAATCTACCCATAAAACAGATGTTAATAATAATTCAATTCTGATTCCAACTGGTGAGAATTTTTTTACATACAATCCGTGTCCCAGTAACCACAAATACAACAAACAAGAATGAGCCAAATCGGTAAATTCGTTTTATAGTTTTAAGGTTACAAACATCTGAGTTGGTACAACACCTCCTCTGTGAATGTCCTGCACTTTAAAGAAGCCGTGCCAAATATCTTGGGGGATGGAAATCAAATGCAGGTAATTCAATGGACTTTAGAGGCACCGAGTGTATTTTCTTAGACAAGCAAGCTGGCTAACCTAACTTTAAGGTTACTTAGTTAAATTTATGAACCAAATAATTTTTATTTATAAGATTGTAAGTAAATATTCTTAAAAAAATTTTTTATAAATATTCTGTGGTATAAAACTGTCTTACTTTAACATTTCGGCGTTGAGTTATTTAAAGCATGAAGTGTTCCACCCAATGCCGAATCCATTCACCATAGTAGCATTCAGAGATTCATTGCTATAGTCCTCGGCGGCTTTCAAACTATTATACAAACTTATTTGTTCTAGACATCGTGGATCCTTCTTGCTAGCATTTCTGAGCGCGCCCCCTTTCTTCATACAACTGGTCATCTCATAACTTTCCACGAAATATCGAAACGTGGTCTTACCTACTTTTCCCCTTTTTCCCCGGACAGTATATTTTTCTCGCCATGGCTGGAAAAATCTACTTTCACTGCAGTTATGTAATCACTTTTCACAAATCACAAAGACTTTGTATAAATAAAAATGCAAATATTATAAGAATAGTAATAAAAAATCCAGTAGTTGCTCTTACCTAACCAATCGATCCGATAGGCAAAGTCCGCATGATGTACGAATCCTTTCGTTTTGGAGGAGGGTCAAAAAAGGTAGCAGTTTGGTAAACAACGCGTCGCGACGATAACTTAAACTGTTCAGTTACAGAAATATTTATTGTGAGTGCGTAACATAATTTTTTATTTTAAAAAGTGGGTCCGATATATCAAAAGTGCTGAAGTGGGAGTTAAAATCAGGGATGGAAACTGCTTCACTATTTCGTAGTTTCATTTTTGCTCTCGGTACTGTCCTCGATTTGAACTGATGAGTAGTAGAGCAGATAGCGCGAAACGTGGAATCTACTCGTTTGCTCCGCTCCCAGCTACCTTCCGTTTCTGCTAATAACTCAGAGTAATAGTGAAGGAAATTTTGTGAGTGCTCTCTGTAGCTGGAGTACTAGCAAACGGCTTGAAGTCGGCCGAAGTGGTACTTCCGAAATGAATTAAGTTTTATTTTTTATTGAAAAAATCTTCGATGACAATAAGATATTAGGTAAACTTAGCCAACGCAGCGCTGGCAGACGCGGCTTGGGGCTGTCTTGTGAAAGTATTTACGCTCCAGCTACCGCTACTGCTCTCGCTTCTGTTCCTCTGCTACTACTCCCATAGTTGCTATTTTGACCTATTGGTTTCTGTTTTGATCGATGCATTTTTTGTGCGTTTTTACGTTGCTACATTTAAAATATAACCAACAAATTATGTTGTGCAGGTTGTGGGTAGATGAAGCGATGCTTGGAGTGTTTGAGAGAAAGATTCTGCTCAAGATTTTTGGACCTTTGCACGTTGGCAACAGCGAATGTAGCAGGCGATGAAACGATCAGCTGTATGAGCTTTACGGCGACATAGACATAGCGCAGCGAATAAAGATCCAGCGGCTACATTGGCAGGGTCATGTCATCCGAATAGATACAAACGAGCCGGCTCTGAAAGTATTCGATTCAGAGGAAGAGGAAAGCCTCCTCTGCGTTGGAAAGATCAGGTGAAGAAGGACTTGGCTTAACTTGGTGTGTCCAACTGGCGCCGGTTAGCACAAGAAAGAAGCGAGTAGCGCGCTTTGTTCAAATCGTGTAAGCGGTTATCGTGCCAATTAAGAAGAAGAAGAATAAGGTTGTTGGTATGGTTGAATACAATGGAATAGTAATTTAACAATGACTAGTAATAGTTGGCAAATTGATAAGTTTCAGACGACATTATATGGTGAAATATCATAATGTGAGCCCAAAAATTTCTTAATGAAGAAAGTAGAAACTGTAAATTTCGTAATAGTAAAATTGGTAATGCGGGTTCCTTACTATCGAACCATTTGCCAATACCGGTCTTGCTAAAGTTTTAAAAAGTCAGAAACAAGAATAAAACGATTGTTTGGTGACTTCAAACATGGTCGTGGAGACACAACGCAGTGGACGGCCGAATGAGGCGGCCCCTTTGAATGATCGAAAAGTGAAGTGGCGTGAGTTAGCTGACATCGTAAAGATATCAAAAATATGTGTTGGCTTTATATTCCCGAACAGTTGACTATGCAAAAGCTGTGTTCAAAGTGGGAGCCGCCTTTGTTCACTGTGGGCCAAAAACTAGAAAGTGTTGATGATTCTGAGCAGTGTTCGGCCACGTTTCAAACGTAATAAACCGGAAGCTTTGCATCGATATGTGACAATGGATGACACATGGATCCATCACTTCCTTCCGGAATCAAAACGATTGTCTTATGAATGGACAGCAACTGGTGAACCATGACCAAAGCGCCCGAAAACACAACAATCGGCTAGAATAGTTGAGCCCTCAGTATTTTGGGAAGTGCGAGGAGTAATATTCATTGACTCTCCTGAGAAGAAAAATACTATCACCTATATTATAAAGCGTTATTGGAGCGTTCGTAGGCCGAAATTTCAAAGTCGCAATGATAAGAAAGTTAGCTCGAATGAGGAAGTTATTGCTCAAACTGAGACCTATTTTGAGGCAAGAGATAAATCCGTCTACAAAAAAAATATTGAGATGTTAGAGCGGCGCTGGAATGATTGCGTTATTCTTGATGGAAATTACGGTGATGAATAAAGCTAATTTTGATAAAAACAAAACAGATTTTCATTGTTGGGCCCGGTACTTTATAGCCCATGTGTTACACCTACACTAAAAAGTAGAATTGTGTGTTCGCTCAAAATTTTAAAATGGCGCAAAATAATCACCCAATCGCAGGGTTTATAGTTCAATCAATCAATCATATTTGACACTAGATAGCTACAGACAAGCAATAGTGCGTTCCCACGACAGTGCCGGATTTATATCCGGCAAAGCACTGCCACTCCAGCAGGACTGTTACGACCCCACATGTATGTAGAATATTTATGCTGCTACAACAACAACAACAAGCAACGGAGCGCTTAAAGATCGAAATAAAGATTTGCATCTCTCAAAATATTTTTTTTTTTATTTAGTAAAAAAGTTATTCAAAAATAAAATCTTTAAGTACAGGTTTACAGACTGTCCGTATTTCTATGGTTGCAACTGTATTTATATGTGTTTCAAAGTTTTTATTTTATTGCATGGTGTGTACACGAATACTGTTGTTTTTGTTGTTACAAGTATTACTGCTGCACGCTGCTGCCGTTGACGTATAATTCAGCGGTACGTGATCGGCCGCGTAAGGCGCAGATTTAAGCAGAAAACACATGTAGTCAGCTGCTAATGCCACTGTGACCAGCTCGAAAACCTCAAATCGCAGCTTTATGAGCGACAGCGGCTGTTGTAGCATTTATTGTTATCATTGCGAATTAGAATTTCATTAACGTCGCTGGTTTCACATTTATTTATTGCCAAATATAAATAAAGAGTTATTGAATTTGAGTTGTATGTATGTGTGTGTGCATATGTATCTGCATACAAATATATTTGAGCATGAATGAAAAAATTTCTGAATAATAAATGAATGAATGAGTGAATGATTTAATGCGGTTTCAAGCGAAATATTTATGGCGGTAAAATATGAAATGTATACTTTTGGCATCGAAGAAATAAATTGTTGTACAATACATACTTGTCTACTCGTATTACAGGACGTACATATGAATTTTTATTTTTTTATATGAGATTATATGATAGAAGGGTAAGCACGTGAAATTTCAAGCCAACTTACTCACGCTTAAGGCCACTGCTAGGATCCACCTGGTAAAATTTGTGCACTTTTTAATTTGCCACTGAAACAGTCGGACCGATTCCAACGGTCGTCCGATCTTCAAATTGACGCCTTGATGAGAACATTAAAATTAGTAAAAAGCACCACCAAATGTATGTTATATGCACAGTAGAATATAATAATATAAAGAGTTTTCCAATAAGAGGTGGAGGAGATTGAAATCAAAATGGCAGGAACATCTCAAAGGTGCCGTCACACCAAGGGTATGTGGGGCACGCTCCCACTATTACTATAACAATCCTCCACCTCGGCTAGTTCTACCCTGGGACCACAAAAGTATAACTTCTGGGTAGAGCCGCGTTTATGTCCGAAGACACAACAGGTACCCGCGTCCAGAGGTCCCTCTCCTGTAGGCGTATGGAGGCTATACACCGTCGATAGTCTCGATTACTCCCACTATGTTTATAGGTGGTCCAAAGTAAAGGAGGCATCGGAAAGCTTGCAGTAGTGTTATCTTAATTCACTACCGTCTTGTCTTCTGTATGATACTGTATTGAGTGTTTCACTCAAACGTCTGTGCTTGTTGTCGGTTCGTCAGAGACTGTCCGCCTTCTCTGTTGCTGAAACGCTTTGCGTTCCCAATCAATATGGCGAAGTCGTGTCATAATCTTACCTGCAAACGTTTGCGTTGCCTCCCACTTACCGCTGGTTGCGCACATATCTCGTATGAGGGTGCTGGAGGACGGTTGATGGCCCAGGGCTTGCTCCAGTATAGCTCGTTTCTCTCTAAAGCGGTCGCAATAAAACATGACGTGTTCTGCGTTTTCGTCTGTATTCGGACAGTTTGGACAGAAAAGGCTGTCTGCCAGCTTAAAACGGTGCAGGTATTCTTGAAAACAGCCATGTCCGCTGAGCAACTGTGAAAGGTGATAGACGGTGTCTCCATGTTTTCTCATTAACCACTCATCAACACCTCAAAAGAGGTGTTATTTTGATAAAAGATCAATGGTTTCGTTGCTTCTGTGACACGTAGCGCCGTCTTGTTGAAAATAAACGTTTCCCAGATCAATACCATCCAATTCCGGCCAGAGAAAATCGTTAATCATCTCTCGATAGCGCAATCCATTCACCATAACTGTTGCTCCAGCTTCATTTTCAAAAAAAGTAAGGTCCTATGACTCCGCCGGACCATAAACCGCACCAAACAGTCACACGTGGAGGATAGAGAGGCTTTTTAACAATAACTCTTGGATTTTCTGAGTCCCAGGTCCCACAATTTTGCTTGTTGACGAAGCCACCGAGGTGGAAATGGGCCTCATCACTCAGGATGATTTTTCGATGGAATTCCGGAACATTTTCATGCATTTCAACTACCCAATCCACAAAGACACGACGTTGTTGATGATCGGCTGGGTTGAGTTCTTATGTTAACTGGACTTTATGAGTTTTAAGGCCCAAATCTTAATCAAATTAAAATACGGTGTAATGACGTTTGTGGAATGCCCAATTCCAAAAAACGACGAGGAATGGACAAGCCTGGGTTTTCTTCAACACTTTCGGCTACAACAGCAATATTTTCAATTTTCGGCTGTTTTTGAGCGACGTGAACGGGCTTTATTCTTCATATCACTAGCTTGTCCCAACAGCTCGAATTTGTTCACCAATTTCTGTATTGCGGTCCGACAAGGTGCTTCACGATGACCCTAAAATGTTTGAGTTTTACGAACTGTTTTACGAACTTGTTTGCATCTTATCACACTGATGGGACTCATTTCGTTCGTATCAACAATATAAAATCTGATGCCGTCAAAGCTACCTCAGGTGTACCGCATGCAAGCCATCTCGGCCCAATATTTTTTTAAATATTTGTAAACGATATTCCCCACGATTTTTTTGACACCGCGTTTTGACATCGGAACTTGAAAATTTACACTCGTATAGCGGTGACGTCCTGACTGCATGAGACTTCAAGAAGACTTAGCAAGATTGGAAGCTTGGCGTGATGATAGCTCCTTACCTCGTAATGCTGGTGCTAAATGTCAGCATTTGTCTTCCAGTAGACGCAAAGTTGCAATTGATTTCGTTTACAATTTGGGCACTGCAACTCTCACAAAGATTTATGAGAAGAATGACTTGGAGGTCATACTTACATCGTTTTCTAAACAAATATACTTTGTGATTGCCGGGTCTATGCTCGATTTGGTAGTAAGGAATTCAAGTGAATTCTAGGAACTTTCTACGCAGAAGAATTTCTATTTTTCTCTTGTTAGATCAAACCTCGAATATTAGAGCAGTAACTGGAATCCATTCCATATGGGTGCATATTTAAGAATAGAGAAGATTCAGAAACGTTTCCCTAGATTTGCCATTCATTCCCCCGTTGGCCTTGTAGTTTGTCTGCATATAAAAGTACAATAGACGCCTTTCGTTAGCATTGACAACATTAGAGAGGCGAAGAAAAATTGCATTGGTAATGTTTATAAGGGGCATAGCCACGAATCATATCAAATATCACTTTTTACAGGAGCTAATTTTCTTCAATTGTCCTACTCGTAACCTTATACCTGTACTGAGCAAAATGTTCCGTTCACTTAAATACAAGCCCAATTTTAGTTGTAGATCGTAGTCGGGATACTTTTAAGTCAAAACTTAAACTGGAGATACACTTTTTGAGCTGTGACCAATGCATTTCATCGCATTGTTTCTTCTTCTTGATTGGCGCAATAACCACTTACGCAACTTCGGCCGAGTTTAGCAAAGCGCGCCAGTTGTTTCCTACCAAGTGAAGCCAAGTCCTTATCCACCTGATCTTTTCAACGCAGTGGAAGATCTCTTCTTCTGGTACTGCGTGAAATACTTTTAGAGCCGCAGCGTTTGTGTCCATCGGACGACACAGAGGCTGACACAGCCATTGTAGCCGCTGGATCTTTATTCGCTGCGCTAAAGCTCATACAGCTCATCGTTCAATCGTCTGCGATATTCGCCGTGCCCAACGTGCAAAGATCCATAAATCATCGGCAGAACATTTCTCTCAAACACTCCAGTGGGTACCGATCCGCGGCCGCCGGAGCCGAATGGGTTGGTGCGTGACTACCATTCGAAATTCACAGAGAGAACGTAGATTCGAATCTCGGTGAAACAGTTTTCTAATAGCGGTCGCCCCTCGGCAGGTAATGGCAAACCTCCGATTGTATTTCTGCCATGAAAAAGGTCCTCATAAAAATATCTGCCGTTCGGAGTCGGCTTGAAACTGTAGGTCTCTCCATTTGTGGAACAACATCAAGACGCACACCACAAAGAGGAGGAGGAGCTCGGCCAAACACCCAAAAATGGGTGTACGCGCCAACTATACATATACATACACACCGATCCGCGAGTGCGCCGGTTGTTCGTTTGATGGCAAGAGATACCTCATTTTGTCCTCGTTCAAAACCAGACCCATTTTGAAAAAAATAAAACTTAAGGCCGATGATGTCAATAACATGGGTATCCCAGTGCGCGGGTATGAAATTTGGGGGAAGCGCAATTTTATACTGCCTCCAAAGGACAGATGGTGGAATGAATTGGAAAACTGAAATAGTTCCAGGTAGAAGTTATAAAGGTGTTCCAAATATATCTTTGAGTAAACTACAACAAAAATGCAGTATCCAATTAGTCTGCAAGAATAAAAATTAACGCCTATTTGCCTTCGACAGTATCGAATTTCAACATGAGCTGTTAGTAAGAGAGCTTAATTTATAGATTTAAAGAGGAAAATACAATTTCCTATAAGAAAAGTGTGGGAAATTAAGTGATACTTTTACACCGAAAAGTCAGACATATCCCAGCCATGGAAGCAAAACTTGTTTTCCAAGAGAGGACGCTAACATTAGTACACAAACTCTAGGAGCCACCATGGACTAAAATATTATTAATGACAACTATTTAAAGTAAAGAATGAAAGCTTATTTAATTAGGTTTTGTAGGAAGATATCCTACCCAAATTGGGCAGCAAAGTCATAGGAACAAAATAAGAAGCGCAAAATGATGTGATCGAGTGTGTTCGCACTATTCCTGGCTTTTAGCTATATAAAATCTTAAATCAATCTAAATGCAATGATACTTTTCTTGCATCACACGTATGCACACATGTATGTGTGTAAATTGGTGTGTTACTCTCTATTTACTTAGTTTTCTTAGCCTTGTAACTTCCCACGATCGCTCAACTGTAATTTATGACGAAACATTTAACGAGGTTTCGAGGCATAACGGCAAAAACAGCAAAGAATTCATTCACTAATACTTATGACTAAATCACTTTCAACAACAACTGCTACACTATAGAAAAGCACCTTCCTCACCCTGTACAGTACATAGTCACCCTACCTGTCAGTAGTCATAGCATCCACACAAACGCTTTCGAAAAACCAATGCCCCATTCATAGCGAATGCTAGTGGGAAAATGGCATGCAGGCATACACATACATATACACATACATATGCACAAATACATACTTTCAAGTATATGAGTAAGTACATCTATGAATGCACACTTCTTCTTCTTCTTACCGTTGCCTCTTCTTTCCTATGCGCGCCACCAAAATTTTCTCATACACAAATTCAGCAACTGAAGCGTTAGCTTGGCATCTTGGACACCTTGTAGCGCACAACCGGCAATTAACAATTTTATTTCTATTACCATAACTTGGCAACGGTTGCTGGTAAGTGCCACCGCTGCTGATGTGTCTACCTCTGCTCTGTAGAAGCGCATAACGCCTTCATTACACCTTGTTGCAGTTGTTCCGCTGTAATTTAACGACTTTTCTCGGAACAAAATCGTACAAAACGGCTTCGGCGTGGCAACAACAACAATAGCATTGCCGGCAGAAATGGCACATTAGAGTTGCCTTAAATACCGACTGCCTGCCAGTCTGCCAGTCTGTTTGCCACAAGTGGAAATGTTGCTGACTTAGCTGCCACAGTCAAAGTAATTATGTGAGCGTTACTCGCATGGAAATCATTTTAACTGCTTATGCGCACAACAACAACAACAAATGGGCTGGATGTTGTACAACAATTGCAGGCGTATTGCAGCACTTTATCAAATCAGCAGCAATAGCAGTAGCAGTAATAGCCACTCGCAATAAGCAACTATGTTTGTACTTAGCGTTGCTGACGTTTGAACTCAGTTTGAAGGTGCTAAGAGCTGGTGCTTTTTCGGCATCCAAATGGTTGTTTGGTTGGCTGGTTGGTTGGCAAGATGGTTGTTTGCTGGTGAGTGGCAGACGCGCCGAGCAAAGTAACTGCTTAGCTGCCGGCAATGCTACTGATAATTAGCCACATTTGGCATCCATAAGAAGGTGCAGGCTGTGTTTACGTGATTATATGCATGTATTACAGTAGCGAGCATAACTGAGTGCATTATGATTTTTCTTTTAAGTTTTGCCATGTTTTTCGAGCGACAATTTTTTGTTATTTTTTTCATGCTTTAACCAAAGCGGCATAAATCAAATTTTCCAATGTTGTACAAAGTTAGAAAAATACAAAAAAATGCATTTAAGTTTTAAAATTTTTACTCTGAATTCTTAGAAAAATTTAGAATATGCAATTTTGTAGCCCATTGAATTTCGATAAAATGAAGTGCAAGTTTTAAGCGTTGAAAAAATTGTTCCTTGCGACTCCTTTTTCTCTTTATTCTAAAAGGTCTTCAAGAATGTCGCCTAGATGTCGGTAGTGAATAATTTTTAGACGGTATCAAGACGCATTCATTAAGGGTGGTATCACTAGACCAACAAAAATGTTTTGTAGGTTTGACTGTCAAAGCAAAGTATTAGCGAAGTAGAAAACAAAGAATGAATTCGCTTTGTATCACTCTGACCTGACAGCCACATAGGCACGGCGAAAGAATAAAAAGCCTAATAGCTGATTTGCCGAGACCACCTTTAATAAATTCGCCTTGAACGGTATCATTTTTTATGTAATTTTTTACATTTGTCAAATAGGCCGAGGTATAATTTTACACGATAGAGCAACGCCTTAAGATTATTGAAATTTATTATGAAAATGGCCGATCTTTAAGAATAACATATCGCAAAATTCGAGATTTTTTTGGAGGAAATGAACATTCCAATGAGTGGGCAATTCAAAGGTTGCTGAAAATTTTCAAGAAACTCGTTCTGTGGAGTATAGAAAAAGGACTGGCAAACCAAAAACTGAACTAAGCTGACGCTCTGTGAAAAATGTCCCAAGCGCGCGTTAAGACCCAAATTTGCTCAGCGATGAGGTCCATTTTTGGCTTAATGGCAACATCAATAAGCAAAATTGCCGTATATGTGCTGAAGAGCAATCCGAGGCCATACAAGTACAGCCATTGCATCCATTGAAAACAATCGTTTGATGTGGCCTATGGGCTCGAAGAATCATCGACCCCTTTTTCTTCAAAGGCAAAGTTGGCGCCATTGTAACAGTGAATGGTGAACTTTGGCGCGTCATGGTAAACGGCTTTTTAATACCGGAAATTGAAGCCCGGACACAAGACGGCGGATCGCACTACCTGCCATACAACTCATGAAATAATGGATTTACTGCATCGTCGTTTCGGTGAGCAATTTATCTCTCGCCTCGGACCGCTGCAGTAGCCAACTGGCCACCAAGATTGTGTGATATCACATCGTTGGGTATTTATTTGTGGGGGTACCTAAAGTCTGCATGCTTTGTGGATAAACCAGCTTCGATTGAGGTATTGGAAGCCAACATTATTATTATTTTTACGAGACACAAGCCGAAGCCACCCAGCGAGTAATAACCAGTCAATGTTTAGGGATGACCGAATTACGACGGAGTTGCGGTCAACATTTGAAAGGGATTATCGAACGTCATGAATGGTTCTACACGAAAATAATAAAGATGCCCAATCAATTTGAAATTTCGTTGTTTTATTGTTTATTCGGCCGCCGTAGCCGAATGGGTTGGTGCGTGATTACCATTCGGAATTCACAGAGAGGTCGTTGGTTCGAATCTCAGTGAAAGCAAAATTAATAAAAACATTTTTCTAATAGCGGTCGCCCCTCGGCAGGCAATGGCAAACCTCCGAGTGTATTTCTGCCATGAAAAAGTTCCTCATAAAAATATCTGCCGTTCGGAGTCGGCTTAAACTGTAGGGACCTCCATTTGTGGAACAGCAGCACGACGCACACCACAAATAGGAGGAAAAGCTCGGCCAAACACCTAACAGAAGTGTACGCGCCAATTATTTATTTTTTTATTTTATTGATCGCCCTTTATAAATGAATTTCTTATAGGACACAAAGTGCAAGACCATTTGCAAAAGAGCAAATTTAAAGAACAAACTCCATAAATTGCACATTTTGCACAATTTTTATTTTGAATAACTTTTTTACTAACTTAAAGAAAATAGTTTTGAGTAGTGGAAATCTTTATTATGACATTTACGCGTTCCATTGCTTGTCTGTTTGTAGACCGCAGCTGTATTCTTTACAAGTGTCAAATATGATTGGAGTATGACGTCATTTCCAAGAATTATAAATCTTCCGATAGGATGATTAATTTTGTGCCACCTTATATAAAGAAGATCCGCAAGAGCTGTCATCAATTCACTTTTTAATTAACGCGATTTTTTAGATGCTTAACACTAGGAGGGTAGTTGGGTAGTAGCACTAGAGTGCCGTTTTGAAAGCATAATGTGGACCACTACCTGCGAAAATTTTCTTAACTTAAAAGAAGGAAAATCATCTAAAACCATCCAGTGGTGTTGATGTAGTAGAGGAGAGAGACGGGATCTAGAATGGATCTAGAATGGAGAACTGCCCCAGGCTATCCCCGAAAGACACACTAAGGAACCTCAAGCTTTTATCCCCCAGACCCGGACATTTGAAAAAAGAAAGTCAAAAGAAAAGTCAAATAAAGAAAGAGCCTCTTTCTCTGCCGGATCCCTACAGCTTCTGTAATTGGTGTTTATACGTAAGTCCAGGCTTCTCCGCATGAGTTCCGATAGTTTAAGGACTGGCGGACCACCGCTGGGAGTGGGAAAATTGAGTGACGGGAAATTTGAGTACTTTAAGAGTCCTGCTTCTGTCGTACTGAAGCCAAAGTGTTTTGAGATGGCACACGATAAGATAGAACTCCATCTGTCTTGCATTTAAAACTCGCACATACAACATTTTCCCTACAAATTTAGATTAAACAGTTTAATACTTAGACGAAATTTTTTCGAAACTTCGTTCCAAGTTTGAAGGTTTAATTCAAATGATTTTGGTCAAAGAACAATTAGAAAATAGGAAATTAAGGTATTTAAAATAGCAAAAAAAAAATGTTAACCCAAATCTCATCTCTTATTGAATTTGATTTTTTTTGTCTAATCATCATACCCGTCCTATTGTATGGCGCAGAAGCGTGGACGATGACAATATCCGAGGTGTCCCTTGGAGTGTTTCAAAGAAAGATTCTGCGCAAGATTTTTGGACCTTTGCGCGTTGGTGACGGCGAGTATCGCAGGCGATGGAACGATGAGCTTTATAAGGACATAGACATAGCGCAGAGGATAAAGATCCAGCGACTCCGTTGGCTGGCTCATGTCATCCGAATGGATACAATCGCTCCGGCTCTGAAAGTATTCGATGCGGTACCAGCTCAAGGTAGCAGAGGAAGAGGAAGGCCTTTATTGCGTTGAAAAGATCAGGTGGAGAAGGACTTGACTTCACTTGGTGTGTCCAAATGGCGCCGGTTAGTACGAGAAAAAAAACGACTGGCGCGCTTTGTGAAACTCGGCCAAAATTACGCAAGCGGTTATTGCGCCAATCAAGAAGAAGAAGAAGTCTGTAAAAATTTATTGTTCTTAGACTTTGTATATAATTAAAAATATATTAAAAAGAAATCATCATGTGATCAGTTGTCTAACAGTTCGTAAGCTGTATCAGTTTCCGTTCTTTATTCTTCTTTGTTGAGGTTGCAATAATATTGAGTTTAAAGCGGACAGATTATTAGCCTACCGCGCCCGATTCTGAGTGGTGAGGCTGCCAGCTGCGTTTTAAGACAGGCTCTGTTCCATATAGGAATAAAAGCATAAAATATATTTATATGTATAAGTACTCAGTTATGCTCGCTACTGTAGATATGATATTGAATGTGTTGGTTCCTGTAAAAATTGCTTTTGCTACTGTAACTGTTTTGACTTCTTTCTCTCCCATAAAATGTTTTCTTTTCATGCACTTTGCTAATTTTCTGCGCTTTTTGAAATTTATAATTCTATGAAAGTTTTCAGCCAGCCTTAGCTTCAACATAAACATCGATAGTAATGCAAGGCAGTATTTGGTCATTTGAATTGAATCGGCGCACAGTAATTACAGCTCCTCATTTTTTCCGGTAACATTTTAAGTTTACTTTATAAGAGGCTTTCATGTCCAACTGCTGATTTCGCGTTCGCCTTTTGTGTCGAACAAGAACTCCATACTAAGCGTCCGCTGGATAAAGCGCTGAAAGTCGTATACGTTTGATATAGAGTTCTAGTTAGCTTTACGCCACTTAGATACTATAAATATGTGAATACCTTTTAACGAGGTTTAGCGCAAGAAATATTGCTAAACATCATTACGCTCAAGTATCTTAATGCTTCCAGATAAGTTCTAGGAGTCAATACAAAATATAATTTTGTTATATTGTTTCAGAAAATAAATCTTCAAGCAAATCACAGCATTTTTATTAGCTTACTGCTACTTTTGATTTGGCTTACATTATCTTTAATGTGAGTATCTCTACGCGCCCCCATGAGGCATCACCCTGTGATAATTCTTGTCTCCTGATGTTGCAGGGAGCAACCTGATGTTTTTGAGCGAAGAGGTTTCTGAATACTCGCGGAACTAACTTTAAAAAAATATTGAAATAATTGAAGCCTTTGCACCTTTGTTAGGCCTACAGGGCCTTGTTATAATTGGTATATAGGTATTTAACGATTTATAAAGGGTGGTTAAGTTTCAAGGGCCGGTATTGATTTTGAATAAAATACAATTTTTTTTTTAATTATTGTTATTTCTCTTAATTATGATAATACTGGTACGGCTCAATTACGTATAGATCAAAATATCGGCCAAATCTTTGCCGTGGCCTCTGCGGCACACTTTCATCCGATGGTCCAAATTTTCGATGACGCTGAGGCATAATTGAGGTTCTATGCCGTTAATGTACCGAATTATCTCATCCTTTAGCTCTTGAATTGTTGCTGGCTTATCGACGTACACCTTTTCTTTCAAATAACCCCAAAGAAAGAAGTCCAACGGTGTCGTTGACGTTTAGGTGGGGTTCACATTCAACATCGGCCCTTGAAATTTAACCAGGCAGATCTGACAGTCAATCACATATATGACGTATTACTCACCTGCAGATTCTGCAGTCCAAAGTTTGTTTGTCTACTCTGAAAAGTTTTCTCTAAAGTATGCAAGATTATTGCAGTGCGCACGTTTCTGAAACATTTTGGTATTGGTAAGGAATGAATCTCGTCTTGTGGATGCATTTCAATATTCATTGCTCCAGGCGGTCTATTTTTTATGCATGATTCTTTAAGATGATAAGCAGAGTAACTCTTCCAAAGCCTACTCCTTCACCGTCATCTCCTCCACAGTGGAAACATGAACATTTAGAAGCCGAGATTGACAAAAGTTCCAAAACATCACTACATATGTTGCTCAGTAATGGTCCTGTGGATGTTTTTTGCGCCACCTCGCATATCGGCATTCACGGTTATGTAGGTTGTAGATCATCGACAAATAATTCGTTGCCTCTAACAAATACGCAATAGCAATCGGTGACTCACTAAATTTATTACCCCAAAAACATACATACACACAGGGTGAATAGGATATTTAAGGACATGCGTATATGTGGCTTTAACTTTCCGAAACCATTATTTTCCTATTTTCCCGATAAGACATGGAGGGCAATAACATAACTTAAGAAATGAAGAGGCATGCAGTTATCGTTGGTATATGGGCTAATCGCGCCGATTTATAAATCTCTCCCGTTTCCGTTCATTCATTCATAGGGGTCGTCGGGTTGCGGTGCAGAATTTGTTCCAAAACGCAGAAAACCAATGAAATATTCTGACACTATTTGATCTGCAGAATTTATTCAAAAAGTCAAACGGCCCTTCAAATCAATGTGGCCCTTGCGAGAGAGCTTAGTGTTTGTGAGGGTCTTATCCATCGAGTTGTCCATGACGATTTTTGGTATAAATCTTACGTTAGGCACAGAAGTCACCGATTAAAATGGTTTCTAACCAACCTAAAAGCTTTAATGCACCTGATGTGTTATGGTCAGAAATAACAGATCTGGCAGGCTATGCTCCAAAGATACAGAGTTTCCTGTTATCATCCACACGAAGTTGTGAGCCACCATACTTCTTTACCCAAGGAATTCGAGTGAATTCTGGAGGTTCCAGAGACCGTTCTAGAGTGAAGATCTCCCCTACGTCGAAAAGATCGAGTGAATTCTGGAGGTTCCAGAGACCGTTCTAGAGTGAAGTTCTCTCCTACATTGAAAATATGAGGAAGAGAAGGGCTTAGATTCACCTGGTGCGCTAGTTAGCAGGAGATTGACTAGCGCGCTTTGTTAAACTCGGCCAACATCGCTTAAGTGTTAATGTGCTAATTAAGAAGAAAAAGAAGAGACGAGAGAAGAAGAGACCTTACTGGCCGTTTAAATCTCCAAACCTTAATTCCCTAGATTACTACGTATGGGACATAGTTGAGCGTGAAACCAATAAGCATCTTCATCAATTTATTCGCTGCAGCATAACGGTAGTCAATATGAATAAAGACCATTTCATTCGAGTATTCATTTCCGAAACCGGTTATTGCAGTTAATGGAAATTTCATTGAATGAACTTATAAATATATATTTTTCCTGTTCATTCCATCGGGAGCATGGGCCGACTTTTTCATCGTACGCCGTTCTGAGCAGTTGTTTTTGCGCAGTTCTTCTTAAAGTATTCTTTGGCCAACCGCGACTTCTCCTCCCTTGCGGGTTCCAGTCCAGTGCCCTTTTCGTGATGGTGGTGGCTTTCTTAGCGTGCGACCTATCCATTGCCACTTTCTGCGCTTGATTTGTCATAGGATGGGTTCCTCTTTCGTTGATCCCCACTTCTCTTTCATTGATCTCCACTGCGTGTCGTTACTTACGGTGTTCGGCCGGAATATTCTACTGATGATGCGGAGACTTTTGTTGACGAAAGATTGTAGCCTCTATGTAATGGTGTTAGGGACCAGCCATGCTTCACTTCCGTACAACAATACTGACTTCACACATGAGCTGAATGTTCACAGTTTAGGGCGCTTTGCGAACTCGCCCATACTGTATGCATTCCACCCTTGCTTTGTTTAGCGTTCGTCTGTTCGTGATAGTACAGCCAAGGTAGTAGAAGCTTTTGATAATATCACCGGCCATCCGTCAACCAATCTATCTCTTGCTTTATTGCGGTTGACTCTACATCTTGTCGATGTTGACCTCCAGTCGTGATAGTGCGTGCCAATCTGACTAGTCTGCCCGCATTATTTTATATATACAGTAGGTTCTGTTTTTATGCGGTAGATACGTTCCGCAAGAAACAGCATAAAAAAAGCTACTAGTTCTATAGTAAAACTATAGATATGTTTCAAAAGTGCTAAAACCGCATAAATCTGAAATAATGTAATAAAATCGCATAAAAAGGGCACTAGTCCCATATTATAACTATAGATACGTTCCATAGACCGCATAAATCTGAAATAATTAAATAAAATCGCATAAACAAAATATTGTATTTTTGAAAATTATACCTTTATTTAAGAAACGTCAGAATCGAAAAATAAATTTAAGTCAGAAATAGAATCAGACAATATCCACATGTTGCGCGTTCGTTTAGGATTTGGCGTAAAATCACTTTCGTCACTTGAGGAAATGTACACGTCTGATCTAGATAGTTATGCAGGCGGTTCCATACTTGTAGGGTTAGCATTTCTGATGTAATCTGTGATGAGTTTTTGCTTAGCTGGTTTAGAATCTTGTTTATATGTACAATTCCCGATAGGTCGACATGCATTTTGTAATTTAAAAAAAAACCGCACTATTTCAAAACCTACTTTCAGAACCTACTCTATCTCATAATGGTATCAAAAAGGCGATTTAATGCTGCTTGAGGAGTGCCAGACTGCCACTTTAACCATTTCACCTACCCACCTATAATAATTTGATGTTGTGTAAAAAGTTGGTGAAGTTTAATTAAATTGTATTCAACAAAAACGCTAATAAATTTTACTCTCAAGTTGTCCTCAAATATCGTACGCACCCTGTATATAACTGCAATTCTGCATTCAACTAGCACCTGCTCATCTTTAATTTTAACGATGCACTTGGTGCCAAAGCAAGTGTTTTGAGGTTTAAACAATTAATTTCTAATTCTCAGTGCAATTTAATTGCAATTAACGCATTCAGTTGTCAACACGCGGCAAAATGTGGTATGATTTTATGATAGCAACAACAAAATGTTAATACAACAGACTAACGCTACGTAGTTTTGTATTTGGTTGGGTGTTAAACAGCTGACAAAGGTCGTTGCTGCCAACGCACATGAGAATGCATACAAACACACCTACATACTCGTGCATGCACAACAACAATGAAGTTAACACGCAAGCAAAAGTACGTATGCACGAGTGTATGTTCATGGCAGCAGTTCAATGTGTCGCCGCTGACCTTTAGTGTGTTTTACAACAAGTGCAACACGCCCGATCACCAACACTGCCAACCCCTGCGCCACTCCCTGCCGACTGTTACTGCACTCGCAGAAAATGCAGCCATGGGACAGCGGCGTTTGGCTGCTTGAATTGCAAATTGCAGCTGCGACATGTCGGCGCGTATTCTATACAGGGTAGTCCATATGCAAGTAAATTTTTGAAATATATGTGAATTCTACATTGACGACTTCTTCTCGTTAAGAATATTAACTGCCGAGCAGGATATTAACTTAGCGATATGAAATGTGCGGCTTTACGCTTGCGCGCCAACTGGAAATATATCATATAAAGATCAAAATGGAGGTAACAACAGAGTCTGTTTGACGGATCTCGAGTGACTACTGTCAAACTAAATACATCATTCTTTTCGTCAAGGAAAGACTTACGCCTGAACAATGCTTACAAATCGTCAAATTGTATTTCGAATATCGACGCTTTGTGAAAAGTGTTCATCGTGCACTCAGGCCAACTTATGGTGTTCACCCCATTTTTGGCTTAATGTCTATGTCAATAAGCAAAATTGCAATATTTGTGCCGAAGAGCAATCATTGCATCCATTGGAAACAACCATTTGGGGCGACTTATGAGTTGGAGTAATCATCGGGCCCTATTTCTTCAAAGAATATAGTGAATGGCGAACTCTAGCGCGTCATGTTAAAGGACTTGTTGTTGCCGAAAATTGAAGCCCGTGATCTCGACAACATTTGGTTTTAACAAGATGCTGCTACCAGCCATACAGCCCGTGAAACAATGGATCTACTGCGTCGTCGTTTCGGTGAGCAATTTATCGCTCGTCTCGGGCCGGTGCATTGGCCAACTGGTCACCAAGATTGCGTGATATCACACTTTTGGACATTTATTTGTGGGGGTATGAAAAATCCAAAAGTCTTCTCTCGACGAAAAAACTTACACTCTACAAGGCTTTATTCATGTCCGTCCTAAAATATGGCGCAGAAGCGTGGACGATGACAACATCCGATGAAGCGACGCTTGGAGTGTTTGAGAGAAAGATTCTGCGTAAGATTTTTGGACCTTTGCACGTTGGCAACGGCGAATATCGCAGGCGATTGAACGATGAGCTGTATGAGCTTTAGCGCAGCGAATAAATATCCCGCGGCTACGTTGGCTGGGTCATGTCAGCCGACTGGATACAACGCTGCGGCCCTGAAAATATTCCACGCAGTGCCAGCTGATGGTAGCAAAGGAAGAGTAAGAACTCCTGTGCGTGGGAAAGATCAAGTGGCGAAGGATATGAACCTCACTTGGTGTGACCAACTGGCATCAATTAGTACAAGAAAGAAATGACTGGCGCGCTTTCAATTAAGAAGAAGTAGAGTCTAAATGCTTTGTGGATAAACCAGCTTCGATTGGGGCATTGCAAGCCAATATTAATAAAATTATTCCGAAGATACCGACCGAAGTCCTCCAGCAAGTTATTCAAAATTGGTGTTTGCGGATGACGAAATTGCGGCACCGTTGCGACCAATATTTGATAGGGATTATCTTAAAAAAATACATTTCATTTCAACAACAAAGACTGTCCGATAAATTTGAATTTTCGTTGTTTTAGTTCAGTAGATCTTTTGCCTATTAAACACGATAATCGGGTTTACCTATTTTATTTTTTGCTATGAGACGTTGTTAAAGGTCGATATTATCATGAATAATACTAAAAAAATCCAGCGCTTTAAGGAAAGTATAATTCAAATCATTCCTGAGATGGAATTAGAAATCATGAAAAATGCGTCACTGCGAAACTAGGCAACTGATTGAAATTTTGTCTCATTATAATTGAAAATATTTCCAATAAAGTCATGGTGAGTGTCCAAGATCAGACCTTTAACCGACTCTCAGCAAATTTTGTTTACGAAAAAACTAAGATTGTGTTGGTGATTTAGGAAGAAAATCAAAGCAGTCTTCACTTCTTTTACTTCGTTGCCATCTGACCAGCCGCTGATTAGATGGTTGGGTGATTGTACGAATACGTGTAAATTGAGCCAGGTCAGTTACTGAGTACCTTATTGCTTCGGGGACACGCTCATGCATTTACTGTCCACGAGCTTATATGTGTGCGTGTCGGGTGACACACGTACTTGCTTCGTGTCACACATACTTGTTGTCGGCTTTTACATGATGAAAATCAAAAATGTTAGATATTAGCGTCATGCACTCGACACGCACACATATAAGCTGCTGGACAGCAAATGCATGAGCGTGTCGCTGAAGCATATGACGTGTCAGCCGAAGTTGCTTGTATAGGTATATCGGTTTTCACAATAGCGGATGGCCACTCTATCATGCAATTAATTCGTAATATTATATACCAAAAAGAATTGCATTTGCCTAAACTTACATTTTCAGGAAATACTGGTATAAAGCACACCCTGTAAATAAGCGCACAAATATGCCCACTCATCCTCTACGAATTTAATGAAATTGCTTAAATTATTTTAATTATCGCTTAGCTTATACATATTTACGCCGGATTTAAAGCCTTCTTTTTTCTTTTCATTAAGCGACTTTCACTGTCTAACTAATTCTAGGCCATTCTGAAGTTATGACATTCTTATTCCATTTAATTCACTTGGTATCAGTTCGTTTATTGTTCGCAGCGATTTGGCGGATGTGTAGCCAGTGGAATGAGGCACTTGCAAACGTAGGAATAGATATGTAATCGTCGTTGATAAAAATATGAATATGTAGTAGTTCGCTGTAGCCGCGGCGAAACAGTTAAAAACTAAAAACGTGATAAACAATAAACAAGCGTGTTTATGAAAACAACATGTAAAGTGGTAAAAGTAGAACGACTCGAACCAGCCTACTGGGTGCCGATGCCGACACTTCGCACAGTGGCGTTTCGTTGCTTAAACTGTGGATTAATTAATGTGAACAAAGAAAGAAGAGCAGAAATAAAAGTAAAAATTATGAAAATTTTCTTTGTTTTTTTTTTTAAACTTGGGTAATCAAAAAAAAATCTTTCAATTAACACTTTGAATACATTTGACGCATCGGAACGCCATGCATTTGTTTGGCCAAATTCGCACAAGACGTTCTGATACGCCTTTGAAATGGAGGTAATATTTACCATATTTAAGCAATTGTTTGAGAGCAATTTGTATCAGTTGCAATAAAGCAAACAATTTTCGTATCGTGGTGAACCTTAATTTGGATACACAGCCTCATAATAACTATATAGAAGAAATAGAGAATATATTTTACCAAATTGATAGCGGCAGTTTTGAAGAAAGTAGTGATTTTAATCAAAGTGATTAAAAACTTTTTAATAATCAATAATCCTTTAATATTTTTGAAAAATATCGCACCTTCAAAAATATTAATAGTTTACTTTGTGTTACAAATTGGATTCATATGTTTTATTTTTTTGTTTTGTTTTTTGTAATATTGCTTGCCCAGAGTTAGCTTAATATAATCCAGGTGCATATATCATGATTATTATTATAGAAATAAATGAATTCTACCATAAAATCTACTGCTTTTACTTGTCCACAAAATCAAATGTGCTCCAAACGCAGAATTTCCCTGAAATAAATGAGTACCGAAAGGGTTAATAGCGGCCGGAAGTTAAAAATGAAATCTATTTATTTGCCAGAAAGCAATTTGAGGGTATAGAGTAAGACACTTAAGTGCACAGCGTATTAAAATAAGTGAAATGATAGAATTATTGCCAATGTGCGTTCTGAAAAATGTTTAAGAAAAGCGAGTGAAAGATGGTATAAAGAACCCAAGAATGACAGAGAAGAAGATTGCGCCTTCGCAATTCGCCGTGTTGTAAAAGTCCACCAATAAGCAAGCAAAAGAAAGGAGAATTCCTTGTTTGTGAAGAAGAAGAGTAGGCGAAAGCAATGGAAACAACTAAACACAAACATTAATTAGTTTTAGAGATTTTGTATGTATGAGAATCGTGCTGTAAATAAGGTAGGCTCTAAATACAACTTTAACAGAGAAAGAGTGTCAATGGCTTGTGCACCAAGAAAAGAAAAATCCAGCAACAAGCGCTCCAAAGTCAATTGCAAAGGCCAAAAGAATTTAGGTAAGACTTGCCATTCAGAAACTGTTCGAAGAGTACTGAGGGAAGCAAATTTTAATGGCAGAATAGGCTGTAATAAACCGTACGAAACTGCCGCGAATAGAAGAAAGAGATTGCAGTTTGCGCCTGACCAACAAAATAACACTCCAGCATTTTGGACCACTAAATTTATTCGAAGCAGACCCTTTATATAAGGCGCGGCTCAAACCCCAAAATTTGCGAGCTACTATTAAACATATCACTAAATTGGGCATGCACGCTAACGAACTGACCTGTAAATTTGATCTTTATTCAATAAATAGTGAAGAAATATTTTTGTTCATAACTTCTGCAAGAAAATTTGGTTCATGGTAGTAGTCTGGTCAAATACTCATTTATTATAGGAATTTTTATTTAAAAAAAAATAAAATCCGATCGTTTTTATTTTATAGTATGCTATTATTGACAAAGTAAGCGTCTTAAAAAAAAGATAAGTGGCTTGTCAAAAGGATTTTGGCTCTTCAGGACATCTGAAACGAAACAGTTAAACTGATTATTATTCTGTAGGCTAGTTATTCTGGCAGGTACTACAGTGGGAAAATTTTTTTTTAAATAACAAAATAGCGGAATTTTGAAAAAAAGGTATTTTAAAACTTTGTGGTCCGTTTTGAAGACAAATATATGAAAATATGCAATCCATAAAAAACCTGATCTCAAAAAGGCGATACTTGAAGAGTAGAGTCAATTAGGTCAGGGGATAGACAAAAAAATTGGTTGACTTCTTGCCACGTAGCCTTCAAGATATCATTAATTATAAAGGATATCCAACAAAATGCTAAATAACTTAAAAATTAAAAAAAATAAAAATAAATAGTTCCTCCTCTTTAAGGTGCATCATTTAAGCTGTGACGTCAATTCTCTGTATCCTTTTGATTTTTATTTTTTTATTTTTTTGCATTACAATGAAATATGTGGATACTTCTTTGTATTTCATGTTAAGAAATGAAATATTATTATTATTTATGAAAATATAATTAAAATTATAGATTAATCTAATATAAAAGCTTTAGCTACCAGGGCTATCGTCTTGCAAGAAATGAAATAAAATAAATAAAATAAAAAGTTTTCTATTTTCACAAGATATTTATGCTTATATACTACTTATAATAATACTTTTTATATTTATAATAACTTCCCTGACGCTTATTTGTTTTTAAACAGCTGAAATGCTCTCTCCCTCTCAATAATATTCGTAACAAAATCGCATCGGTAAACAGATGAAAAGAAGCACAATGCGAGCGGTAGTTAGTATAGCAGTGATCTCGCACGCTGAATGTTACTGTGTACTTCTTAGTCTTTTCAACATTACTCCCAGATTTTTTTGAGGAAATAAATATTATACCGTTATAATCAAGTTGAGTGATGATTCTTCAATACGATTTATCAACAGAAATTCTGGGTTAAGAAGACGTTTATCGTTTTCCGCGGATTCATCGGATTGCAATAGTACAAACCCAACAAACACATTGATTGGAACAAAAAGCAATCCTAATCCTGTTAAATGGATACGAAATTTACAAAAGCATAATATTTTTTCACCAGATGATTGGTACCATATATTCAAACCATGTAAAAAAAAAGCGCCGTTTCATCTATTCCAAATGACTCACCAAGATTTTTTGTCAACAAAACCTTTAGAACAGTCTATCATTAACAGAAAAATAACCGTCACAGGGCTTCCATTAAATTGCCTTAAAATACGATGGATAAAGTTAGAAAGGTCCGAACCCTGTCTCACACAATTCAAATGTGACTATAATGAAGATACAGAATAATATAAGAAAATCTTTAGTGGGTAGACCGCCAAGTTTGAAAAATATAGATCAGCCTTTATTATATCCTAAAGGTAGAGCTGTGACAAAGGAAAAATGGAGAGACATGATGGACCAGCTAAAATTCATTCCTCCTGTTAAACACGATTACTATAAGAACTTGTCAACAAATCGAAATGACGAATCCTCGCATACAGCTGATGAAGTTGACATTATTTATAATATTGCTGAATCATCCCAAAGAAAAATGCCGCTATAAATTATTTACGAAAATTATTTTATAACCGAACTTCCAACATTCATTTTTATGGAAAAGCTTTGATAAAAATGTACAATATAATAACTAACTTTTTCTGTAACAAAAACTTAAAAATGAAAAGACAAAATTTAACTTTATTACTTTTTTCAGTTGCCAAATCGATTAACTCCATCAGTCACATAAAAACTGTAACATTACTGACGATTGTTTGTTGGCTATTCTTTATTATTAATTTTATATACCGTTAGATGAAAGCTATATCTGCAATTATGCTTTCGACATTATACATATATTTTAATTCATATTATCAGAGAATTTTTAAAAACAATATACATTACATCATCGCGTTTCTCAACTTTTCGTTTTATGGAGTTAATCGATGTATGCACTGAGCGGCTCATATACAGAACACTTGACAAAAAAAAACCTACCTGTATCAAATAAGGTGTGAGTAACTGTATGTTTGCCAACTCGCAGGGGCGAACGCAGATACTTTTTTTGAGGGAAATGCTACCTCAAATGCTTATTTAAAATTTTAAGATTTTTTTTTTCATTTGTTAAAATTCGCAATCGTTTTCATTTTTTTAAAAGTTAGTATAAATTTTGAAAATTTTTAATTTAAATCTACCGGTGAAGAACAAATAGAATCCTTAAAAGTATACTGTCATTGGTCTTAACATTCATGTCGGATCTAAATGTGATGCGGAGCAATAAGTGTACCAATTTTGGGTTAATTTCCTTATCGAGGTAAGCCTTAAAATGGGAGCGCCACCGTTCTAAAATGTTTCTTTCTTTTTTGATATCACCGTTTTATTGGAGGTGGACTTGGTTTTTGTGCAGCAGCTTTGTGTATTCAGTTTTAATATTTTTTTGCACTACATTTGTACTAAAAAAAATCGCTCGACAATTGGCTCGATTTTCCATGAAATGCTCCTGATATATTTTTTACCTGTACGACTGTTTCCCAGTACCAATTTTTCCAAGTTAAAATACATTATAAATATTTATGGCCAAATAGACATGTGAAGACGCCCACTGCACCTGGCTTGCAGTTTCTTAAATTGCATTTAAGCTTCTTGTTGTGTCTCTTTTTGTAGTTTAAAATAGTAGTTTATTTGCTCAGAGTGTACATCTATTTATAATTTTTTGGAATTCGTTGAGTCTAGTTGAATTTCAAGGAGGTTGAACAAATATAAAAATTAAGAAAAAAAAAAAAAAACAGCTGTAAAACTATACCACTGAGCGTCTTAGGAAAGCGTCCAGTGCGGGTGGTAGAAATGCGATATAAAAAAAAAACAACAAACTACACAGCTTAATGATGTACATAAGTTGTATTGCCTTTCTGTTGAGATAAATGTATTATTAAGTTTTTGTTTTAAGCACGACTTTGTTGATTTTATTATTATTGTTGCAGTTGTTGATGCTAATGCTGAAGTTGGTGGTGGCAATCGCGTTTTGCATTAAATGCACGGATTATCGCACTTCCGTGCTGTCTGCGAATTTTCCATTAATTTATGACACGAATATTTGCCATATCAAAGGGTTATGCATTTAGTGCAGCGAAACTTACATACATATATAAATGGGCATACAATTACAGTAATTGGCAAAAGGCTTTTTGTGCCCATTTAGGCAATGAGAACAGGAAAATAAATTTGTAAATGAAGACATCACACCATTTAGCGAGAATGCGCAAATTTTTCAATTAAAAAGTACACTGCACTCATACTAGTAAATTTTAATGCTCACAGCACACATTGAATGGCCCATTGCAGTGCTATAAATAACCATTTGCCTTACAAAAAGGTCTATCAAACAGCAATTGCAATAGAAATAATGGCAATTAGAGACCGAGAACAAACAAGCACTCTAAGTTGTGCACGCACAGACTAACAGGTATGCGAAGATGTGGGGATGTGGAGAAGTGGAGATGTCGGGATGCAGCTAAGGCCCCGAAGAGACTGTGAGACGATAGCCATTCGTCATAACAGCGACAATGCAACTTGAAAAGCAGCGCAACAAATGCAATCACACACAAACTCCTCCTTTGGTTAAATCGCAACTCGCTACGAGTATTTCAGCAACATGTTGCTGACGTTTCACGGCTTTGCGCTCCCACCGTAAGACAGTTCCGCTCCCTGGAAACACGCTTAAGCGCTGCTAATTACTTTATGCCATAAATTGTTGGCGCAAATATTTTATTTATTTAATGCAAATTTTATACTATTTTTAACAGAAAATAATTGAAGCGTTCACTTAGCCAACAATTCGCAGACAAGAGCAACAACAACATCGCTACCCTGTGATATCTCAGCCCAAGTGTGAGGGCGCACATTTTTTTGCTGCTGTCTCGCATAGATTGTTGTTGCCGCTCCCGCAACAGCAGCCTTTCGTGTGGTTATTGCTGTTGTTGGTGTTTTTGTAGCTGTAGCTATTAGTGTGTGCGTGCGTGTGTGTTTTGATTGCGCTTATGTATGTATTTGTTGCTTGCGAGCGTGTAGCATTGCTACTAAGCGAATACGAAGACTGCAATTCCGTTTAGTGGCGGCCTTTGTTTTCTGCTATTTTTTAGCTGTTCATTTGTTTGTTTGCTTTCAAAACGAAATTATTTTGCTTGTAAACATGTTTAGTTTATTGAATTTTAATGCAAATTTTTCGCTGCGCCAACACTTCCTCTTTACAAATCAACGGATGGGTGATGAATGCCTACAAACTTACATATGTGCCCACATATACATACATGTAGATTTGCCATATCAGCAAATCGAGTACATTTTACTTGCATTACTTCATACTTCGTTCGAATGTAAGTTGTATAAATATAATAAACAAATACCCATGAGCTAAAATGGAAAAGTCATGGCTTGAAAGCGCCTTCAACACGCTGAAGAAAAATTGTTGTTGGAAGAGTAATCGGCTTTTCTCATGAGGTCAGATATGAGTACGCGCATTTTACATAAATATTTACATGCATATGTACATATGAACATTAGGGTAGTCCTAAAATGTAAGCAGAAAGTTTTTCAATCAGATTTGCTAAATCTTAACCCCTACGTCGATATTACTATGCTGATGTAATAATTGAATATAAGTATACTTTTTTATACCGCTGCCAATGCCCTTCTCTTTCTCATTCATTTAATTGACCCGTCACAGTCAGAAAATCCCTTTACTCTTAGGAAATCTTTATACATAAGCTTTGAACATTAATCTGTTTTTGTTGTTGTTGTAGCATAAACATTCCCCAATAAATATATGGAAGCGACAGTCCTTGGCCGGATATAAATCCGGGTCGTCCCGGTAACGTAGAACCGACTGTCGTGGGATAATTTGTACATTAATTTGTATTTTATTGTTGTTGAGGTGGTTGAGTATTTGTACTTAAATAATAAAGGGTGGTTAAATGGCCGATGTTGAATGTAAACCACACCTAAATGCCAAGTTGTTTTCTGCATTTCATTTGACATTTTTCAATTTCAGACTAACTCAATTTGAATCATGGAAAGATACACAATCGAGCAACGCGTTAAAGTTATTCAAGCTTATTATGAAAACGGGCGCTCAAATCAAAATGCATATCGCGCACTTCGAGAAGAAAATCATCTTCAATGATGAGGCACATTTTCACCTCATTCGTGGATTCGTCAATAAGCAGAATTGCCGCATTTGGGCAATTGATAATCCAAGAGTGATTGCCGAGGAACCAATGCACCCACAAAGAGTGACTGTTTGGTGCGGTATGTGGGCCGGCGGCATCATTGGGTCGTATTTTTTCCAAAATGTGTCCGGTCAGGCAGTTACTGTATAGTGTTCGCTATCGTGAGATGATGACGAACTTTTTATGGCCCGAATTGGAAGATATGGATGTGGACGATATGTGGTTTCAACAGGACGGTTCCACTTGTCACACAGCTAACGAAACAACGGCTCTTTTGGCGAAAAATTTCATGGCCGAGTAATCTCACGTCGCGCCGATGTCATGTGGCCGCCAAGATCATGTGATTTGACACCGTTGGACTTCCTTCTTTGAGGTTATTTGAAAGAAAAGATGTTAGCGATAAGCCAGCAACAATTCAAGAGCTAAAGGATGAGATAATTCGGGACATTAACGGCATATAACCTCAATTATGCCTCAGCGTCATCGAAAATTTGGACCATCGGATGGAAGTGTGCCCCCGATTGGCCGATACTTTGCTCCATGCGTAATTGAGCCATACCAATATTATCATAATAAACAGAAATGACAACAATTTCTTAAACAAATTGTATTTTATTCAAAATCAATACCGGCCCTTGAAGCTTAACCACCCTTTTTTAATTAGCGGCTAGCGCCGGTTTATTACCATTGTTCTCGTGTGATATGCTTCTTTTTTTAAGTCAGATTCATTTCGTGAGCTCCAGATGCAACAGCAAATTTTGTATCTCTATGACTGAGATTTCAATCATTTGCTGTAGGAAAGGTGTACCGAAAGAGCGAAGTCTTGTTCTGGCTAAACCCGGACATTCGCATAAATAGTGGAACAACTTTCTTTCTCCCTGTCCGCCTGTCAGCTTCTGCAGATGGGATTGAAAGAAAGGTTGAGTCTGACTGCATGACCCCCTACCTTCCATTGACCTGTAAGGGTTGCAGTAATACGTGATATGTTTGTACGAGAGCATCCTAGCAGGTAATTCGACCTCTAGATGTTTTTCTTGATGTATATGTAGTTAATTGCTTCCAGCTTCTTTCGGCTAAAGCATTGAAGTGCGACGAAATGCGTAGTGCGACTGCAAACGCCTCTGCTTATTCTAGTGTTGAACGTTTTCTTGCTAGTTCGTCTGCTTTCTCCTTACCCTCTATATTCCTGTGTCCGGGAACCCATATGAGAGTAGCTTGAAGCCAATGACCAAGCCGTCTCTCTATACTGCGAAAGAAATGGAGTTGAATTCTAAAGCCTTGATAGCTGTTTGACTGTCTGAAAAGATAGATACTCTTGCACCAATTTATTTGTAGTATTTCAGTGATTCGCAAGCTTTTCTGATTGCTAATAGTTCTGCCTGGAACACGCTGGCATAGTTAGGAAGTCGAATTGATTTGGATAAGTTTATCTGTTCAGAATAGAGGCCAGCTCGCACACCACAGCTCATCTTGGAACCGCCAGTGTAGATTTCGATATCAAATCTACCAATCCCTTTCCCTTTCCTCTATTCGGCTTTTGGTGGAAAACGTACCATAAAGTCCTTCTTGGAGTTGAGGTCGAGGATTGTGAAGTCTGATTGGTTTTTGAGCAGTAAGGGTGCCTGTATGAGAATCTTGCTGTGGCCGTACAGTCTTGTTGTCCAGCTTCCTATATCTCTGAGTCTCGCCGCGCTGCATGTGGCGGATGTTTTTATGTATAAGTCTATTGGAAACATATGTACATATGTGTTAGCACGCTAAGCGTCTCAGTAAGACTGGTGCTAAGCGCTGTGGTTAAGTTACATGCTGATCTTTGTATCTTGTTTAGCTTCATTTTGCTGTAATCCTTTTCCATAGCGGACTAACAGACTAGTGCTGCATATATTACTATCGGTCTTACAATTGCTATGTAGCACTAATTGGATAACTTTGTTTGAAGACCCCATTTTTTACTCAACATTCTTTGCTATATTTGCTTTCTTCACCCTGTACTCAGCATTCGGTCTCCAGCAGAGTTTGGGATCAAGAATAACTCTTAAGTATTTTGCATTCTATGCTAGCGTGAGACTAACTCCCTTTAATTTGGGGAATTTTTAGTTTCTGTTAAAAAGTACCGAACACAAATTATTTATATATTTGTAACCTTCAAAGTGCACCTCTTCCGAAATAAAACAATTTGCCAACGAAATCTCAATGATCAACATATCTTTCAAAAGCAGCTTCGAAATCGACTTGAGTCATCTTTGCCTCATCTATCGACTGAAAATAGATGCCACAAACTGCTAATTTGAGTTTTGGATACATAAAAAAGGCCAGCTGGACCCAAATCGGGTCAATATCGTTGTTGCTCGATGATATTTGTTAAGTTTTTTACATAACTCTCAGCAGTTTTGCTCGTTTGAGCGACCAAATGCCGCATAGGGCCCATTCTTTATTTACCGTTTATTAGCATTCCTATTAATTGTACCTATTATTTACATGTACTTAGCCCTGCCATAAGTTCTGTTACAAGTTAAGTCCGTTATAGATACGAAATTAGAATACTTTTATATATGAGGCTAGTTTTTATTACTCATGTAAATATTAAAAAGAAATTTCAATTTTCATTCGAAAGGATCACCATTTGCTTTCACCCAGGTCTGCAAACGATTGATTCAGCTATTGCAGCACGTATGGTTCCATGGATATTGACGTCGCTGCTCGAACGATTGTTTGAGACTCTTCAAACTACTGTGAGGTATTCGACAGGCCGTGTTCTCCAATGCAGATCATAAACTGTAGTCCAATGGATTCAGATCTGAACTTCCTGCCAGTCAATCTTCTGCGGCTAAGAACCGAGGACTATTGTTTTTCAGCCACTGTTGGGGGGTTTTTGCCTTATGGGCTAGAGCGGAATCTTGGTGGAAGATCCAACGCTCTCCATTGAGGAGAGTACTACTCAACTGCTTCACAACGCCTTCTAAAACATTCTCCTGGTACACTCTTTCTCTGGGTCTTAACCGCTTTTTCGCAGAAACGAAGAGATATAAAAAACCATTGCAAGACACTCCCCACCAAACCATTACAGATGGCAGTCACATTGAACCCTTGGAACAACATTTTTACATCTTTAGAAGTTTTAGCATAGATTTTGTCGTTTGCTTATTGAAAACTTCTTCAACAGTATAAATTTACTCATCTGCGAAAAGAATACTTTTATGGCCGTTGAACGCGTGCCACCGAATAAGCAGCTTGTATCTATCGAGTCTAATTTTCTTCAAGCGCGTTGTCAAAAGATGATCAGGCTTTTATTTGGAGATCATCTCTAATTAGTCTTGACATGGATCTTGTTCATGTATTCATTTCCTAGGTCTTGATTTTCAGTTTTTTAAAGGAATTTCTGCGAATTCTTTTCGAACGGCTTTTATGGCTACACTGGTTCGAACCACACAAGGGCGACCACTTCTTTTCCTGTCTGTCACTTCAGGCATTTGAAAAAAAAAACGAGTAAACGTGCGGTAAGCACACATTCTCGAAATATTGAGTTTTTCCAGCAATTCGTATGTCTCACTTGCACTTGTACCACACTTATGTATTAAGTTAGGAATGGCACCTCATACGAGATATTCCCATCTGTTTCCACGACAGTCGGTTCTACGTAACCGGAACGACCCGGATTTATATCCGGCCAAGGACGGTCACTTCAGCAGCATTCCTCGTATATGCACGGGGAATGTTTATGCTGCTACAACAACAAGATATTCCTATCAGGAATACATCTGCGAAACTGCAGAATGCTATTTAATGCAAGTCTTTTGCAATTGGAGAACAAAGATGGTGCGCAGAATCCACCTATGAAATGCTTCGGATACTTTGACCGATAACGCACGAAATTGCTCTCGAAATTATTATCAGCACTCATTACGTCCACTTAGCAACTACGGTCGCAAAGGGCATTACTTGATTAGTTTATATCATACGTTGCCTGGTAGTCCGCTCCTTAAAACAACTAAACTATTTTTCCATTTGTATTGCACACGCACAACTACACGTACACACACGATTTTTTACTACTGCTTTCAATTAGAAACATCTTACAAAGTAATTTTCATCAGTCCGTCAAATGTGCCACACGCAGAACGTCTTGGCAAACGCGCCCCAAGTAAGCGCGGAAGAGCGCATAATAAAGCAGGTGTAGAAAATTGGTTTTAAACGCTTCCATTTAGTAGTTTTATTATGACTAAATAAATGCGCATGCGCGACCAACAAACACCGCCAGCATTGCCAAGGCATGGGGAGACGGATGAAAGAATGGATGATAAGCGAATGTTGGCCGATAGTTGGTCGCATAATAAACATAAATAAATAAGACGAAGAGCTAAAAGCCGTATAACCGCTAGAGGAGCTACATAAATCATCAAATTGTTGGGAAGCCTCATTATGGGCCATTATTAAAACTAACAATGTCAACAACAACAACAGCAACAGCATTAACGTTTGGCTAAGGAGCGCCAAAACAAAACGAAAGATCGCTGATGGAAATAGCAGCTGAATAGGCAACAACAACAAAAACAACATGGTGGTATCTGCCACTACTGCAACCACAAAAGCAGGGGTAACATTTATTAAAATACCGTTTATTTTAATTTTTTTATTGCTTTTAGGAATTTCGGCAATTTCGACAAAAATGAACCGAAGCGAAATTTATGAATGCGAATTAGATGTCGAAATGCTGATATCGCAAATAAAACCAACAATAAACGCAATAGACAGAGCAACGCCAAATGTATGGCTAACCAGCAAATAACAAAACAAACGAAAAGTTGTTACATTGCCGTTAGTTGTGGCAGCTTTATTTAGTTCCATGAGCACTAACTACGTTATATATGTATGTATGTATGCACGTATGTATGTAGATATGGTAGACACCTCGCGTTTTTGAGTGCATTTCCTTGGAAGTGAAAATTAATACTTTCTTTGCCGCTTACGAGCGTCTTTTTCATATTCCCAATTTCTCATTTTTCCACACTTTTTATTCAATTTAGGGTTATTTCATGATTCGTTAGAGATTGTAGGTGTTGATAGGAATGGTGTGACTATGAATTTATGCATGTTTGTATGTATGCATGTATTCGTTTGGCAGCACCTTGGTAGGCGGTCCGTGACTACTGTTAGGAAATAAATAGAAACATTTCGGAAGTTGCAAAGCATGAAAGTACGGGTGTGTGTATGTATGTATGTATATGTGTGTATGTAGATGTTCATATATATTCAAATTGCTTGTATATAGCGGCGTTTAAAGAGCATTAATGATGATAGCTGAATGATGTGTTGGCAATGACGATGGGAAAATTAATTAACTGGCTAAATGAAATGAAAGGGGGCGGAATTGTGTTCTGTTGATGAATGAGGTAGAAGGGCCCCTACACGTTCATGTGAGTGGAGTGAAGAGTGGAAAACTAAGTAGAATGAAAACAATTACTAAGGTCGCACAATAAAATATGAGTTCATCAACACAATTTGATGGGACCTAACAAGTTGTAAATTAATTTTTATGAATTCCCTTGAAAGCCGAATTGAAAGATGCTATCCTGCAGCAGCAATTTACAACGCCATTTTCGAGCATTCAAAGGCCGCTAGCTGGTGCGTGACTACCATTTAATCTATGCGGAGTGCAATGCCCACTGTGGACATGTCTACAAGGTGTCCGTTAACGAAATTAGTTTTTAAATGTAAAGTTTCTCCCTAACCGCTGAGCGTTGGGACTGCGTAAGCTTGAGTTCGCAATCGAAGTGAATTGCAAATGGCAAGACTAATGATTCGTGTGCAACTGCCCGTTCTAGGTTTTGTTTTGTATTTTTTTTTGCGGTGAGGTTGACGGAGACGGCGTCCTAAGAAGGACACTTACTTACTCACCTTGCGTCCAGGGTCGCCTGCTCTGAGAAACCTATGCTCAATGCTCTTCAGCATAACTTTCCATTTCACGCTTCTGTTTTTCGAATAATAGTCTCCACGAAATTTGCGACGGCATTCCAATTTTCTTTGTCTATCATCCTTTTCTCGACAATTTCTTCAGGTGTAAATACACCAATAGCCCGTTGCACACCAGTTCTCTCTATGGTCCACCTCTCGCATTTAAAGATGGTGTGCTCCGCATCATCATACGCAGTATCTCCATACATGCAGTTTGGTTGGCTCACTTTTCCCATTCGCCACAAATACTTGCGAAAGGACCCATGTCCGGACAAACGCTGTGTGAGATAATAGTTAACCTCACCGTGCTTTTTTTCTACCCACTTTTTTAGATCGGGTATTAGTCTCGCTGTCCATCTACCATACCGTTCAGAGTTCCATCTTGCTTGTCAAAGTGTGAGCGTTTGAACTCTAATGTCGGAGAAGCGTGGTACTGGAATTCCTGTGTTTTTTGCCTCCCATCTGCGTTTGCGCTTTTCTGTCCTAGGTTTTGTTTCATGTTACAACATTCGACGTTTACGGAGGATTTCTGGATGCGACGTTTCCGGGCAACACCCGGCGACCAGCTGGATATCGAGAACAAAGGAAAATATTGTATTTAAATCGGGGACTTCCAAAAACTGGTTTCGTGGAAGCGCTTAAGCCGATGTTACAATTTAAATAAAAATTCCTGCGAGACTAACCTCTGAAAACGGAGCTCGTCTCATTTACCAGGAAATATAAAATACCTAGATTCTTTCTCCTCTCAATACCGGGCGCTCCATTGGTTCTCTCGGAAAGTGTTAAGTGCCTGTGACTTATCTCTGACAGAGGGCTAACGTGGAACTCCAACATTGAGGAGAGAATTAGGAAGCAACAGTCGCCTGGTGTGGATGTAGGGGCTTATCGCCTAAAGTTACGTTTTGGCTTTATAACATAAATATAAAACCAATTTTATTGTACGGAGTCCTTGTCTAGTGAAACTGGCTGAAAAGGGTGACATCAGTTAAGAAGTTGGAGAGGGTCCAAAGGCCTGCCCTATAGCGCTCAACGTTAATGCTGAATGTGGCATCCATGGACGTTGCAGAAAAAACTGCCGCTGCACGCGCCGTAGTCAGATTGAGGTGTTCGAGTCATAAGCTAGACGGCTCGAAGCTTAAGACACTCTAGTTTTTTTAAAAACTTTGAACCCATCGCGCTGGATCTTTGTACACCCTCGCTAGGTCCGAGCGGAACTTTTTCCATTTATATTCCCTCAAAGCAGGAGTGGGCGGTGTGTAACATTTGGAGACAGTGCATTTCAAACATGTTTACGGACGGCTCGAAGTTGCCCATCAATCTCAAATGTAGGCCTCCGGCCACTGTAGTGTTTTCCAAGCAGAAATAGCCGCAATTAAGGAAGCAATGGATTGATTGCTTACTTCTGTAATTACAGTAAAGGATTTACCAATCTACTCTGACAGTCAAGCGGCAATTAGGGCCCTGGACTCGTTGCTTGTGCTTTCGAAATAAGTCGGGGAATGTGTGACTTTTCTCTCAATTGCAGCCGAATACTTCGATATTAGGCTCATTCAGGTTTCCGGTCACAGCGGTATAGAGAGAAACTGCTGGGCTGATGAACGGGCTAGACAGAGGACCGTGGAGACGGTTTCATCGCAATATGAGAGGATTTGAGTTCCCTTCAGAACCTGTGGTTTTCTACTGGAGAGATGGATCTCGCGTCAACTCAGCGAGCACTGGGCTTGAGCGCAAACGATCAAACGGGTAGATCGGGGGCGCTCGAGGGAACTTCTAAAGGTAATAAAGTCATAGCTCTCGAAATTAGTAGTTTTCTTGCCGGACAATGTCTGTTAGATGTTCATGTGGGGAGGCATTGGATTGCTTCAAGTCCATTCTGCAGAAGCTGTCTCGAGGACGAGGTGGAATCATCTCAGCACCTTCTTCTCAACTCCCCTGCTCTCGTCAGGCAATAGTTTAGACATCTGGGCTCTCACTTTTTGCTACACCTGCGAATAAGTAGCTTGAAATGGTTAATACGAACGTAAATCGGCACCGTTAGTCGTCATCCTCTAATTCAAAGCCCCTTCTGCCTATCTCGTTTCTAGTGTCTGGTTCCTTCCCTTCCCCTTTCCTCTGACCTCCTCCTGTATGGTATCAAAACGGACAAATTTTAAATATTTGTCCAAGTAGGTCCGTCGCAAGGGCAGTCCACTGCCCTGTGCCCTGTTCTGCGAGACCATATTGGACTATATTTTTCGGTGGTGGTATCTCAGAGAAAAATATCGTTTGCGAGGTTAATGGCATTCCGACATCAATGTATCTAACAAGTAAGGAAGTAATTAAAAAAACAAAAAAAAATAAAAAATAAAACCTGCTTTCTCTGTAATACGCGTAGTTATTGAAATAAACTCTTATCGTTAGTAATACATTTTTAGTTTAGCTTTTAACTCCTAATTCTCTCACTGGATACTCTCTACAAATAAACAAACAAATAAATTTCTAATAGCTGTCCCCCATGTTCATGTTCACAGCGTTCACATTCGCTATCACATTGCATCACATATATGTATGTAGGTACCTACCTTCATATGTAAGTATTTGATATATGTATTATACTTTATTAGCACTTACCTTTGTAAATTATTTAAGACCATCACGTTGAGATGCGAAACCGTAAGGGGTCAGCGAATGGAGAGTTTTGAGTTAAAATAAAGTGAACGTGACTCTTGAGATGCAAGTGGGCAGGCTAAAAATAGCCAACTGAATACAACTTGCACGTGTGGGATAGTTATCATTTAAGGTTATTAGTAAAGTCATTTTAATAAACACTCTAGAGTCTAGAGATATTTAAATAATAACAAATGTTCTTAAGGGCCTATAGTGCACTGAAGCTAATTGCACAAAATACTCAGAGATTTGTAAGGAAACAAGAATTAATAAAAAATTTGCACGTGGTGCATGGGAATGTTTTAGTAGAAATAACGAAACGCTTCATATCGCCCATTAACTTCAATAGCGTCATAACTCAAAAAGCCCAAATGTTGATAAAATGGCTTCCGGGTTTTAAATTAAAGTTTATAATTCAAATAAATAAAGGCTGATTTTTTAAGAGCTATAGGAAAGTTTTTCAAAAAAACACACGTAAAATTCAGAAAAATGCATGAAATATTTATTTGAATCCATAGTACAGTCCATATAAATGTTGAACGCGACTGCGCTTCAAATGATCCATTCGCTTAGTCCAATTTTGGCATACTCTTTCCAATGTTTCGGCTGGTATCTCACATATAAATGCTTTAATGTTGTCTTCCAATGCGTTAATTGAAGCAGGATTGTCGGAATAGACATGAGCTGGGTGGCCGGTTGACAGGTCCCGAATCTGAAATAAAATGTTCACCGAACTCGCCTCTCAACAAGTCTATTGACACGCGTGCCACATGTCATGCAAGTCAAGCTCTTGCCTTTTGGGCAAACAAAGTTGGATATCATTTCACGGTAGCGCTCACCATTCACGGTCCAATGATACCTCCAGCCCATAAACCGCACCAAACTGTGACCTTTTCTGGATAAATTGGTAGCTCTTGCAATTCTTCTGGCTGATCTTCACCTCAAAATCGACAATTCTGCTTATTTACGTACCCATTGATCCAAAAATGAGCTTCGTCGCTGAACACAATATTTCGATAAAAAAATGGATCTTCGGCCAACTTTCCAAGAGCCCATTCACCAAAAATTCTGCATTGCGGTAGGTCGTTCGGCTTCAATTCTTGCACCAGCTGTATTTTGAAAAGCTTGACACCTAAGTCCTTTCGCAAAATTTCCCTCGTTGTTGAGTAACAGACGCCCAATTGCTGCGAACGACGACGAAACGATAATTGATGGTCATCATTAACACTGGCCGATACAGTTGCGATATTTTCTTCAGTTCGCACTCTACGTAAGCGTGTTGGTGGTTTGATGTCCAGTAATGGAAATTTAGTTCTAAATTTAGTCACAATAGCTCGAATAACCGCTTCAGTGGGTCGATTAAACTGACCATAAAGTGGAAGAAGCGCCCGATAAACATTCTTAACAGAACACGCATTTTTATAATAAAATTCACGGATTTGCAAGCGTTGTTCGTTTGTAAGACGATTCATGGTTAAATTATAGACCAAACTGAAGACGTTTGACAGTGAAACAAAACACGAAACGTGCGTCAGCTGTTTAAACCAACTGTTTTAAAAGATAATAGCTAAAAAAGCACCCTTTATATATATAATTTGCGCGTACACCCTTTTTTTGAGAGTTTGGCCGAGCTTCTCCTCCTATTTGTGGTGGGCCCTACAGTTTCTAGCCGACTCCGAACGACAGATATTTTTATGAGGTGCTTTTTCATAGCAGAAATACACTGGGAGGTTTGCCATTGCCTGCCGAGGAGCGACCCCTATTAGAAAAAAACTTTTTCTTCATTTTGGTGTTTCACCGAAATTCGAACTAACGTTCGCTCTGAATTCCAAATGGTAGTCACGCACCAACCCATTCGGCTATGGAGCCCTCAAAAATACAATTAACATAGTTTTGTAGAGCAGAAGGAGTTCTATACTCATCCTTTGCCAAACAGCAAACAAATCGTTGCAAAATACAAGAAAATATAAAAACGCTTTGAACTTATTCCCCAACCCAATATTTATAAACACTATATATGTAGTTTTCGTATAAATGCATGCACGTACATATAAGTAATCGGTTAGTACTCACTTTACTGAGATTCAACTACCAATTCGCACGTTTGCTGAAATTCTTTAATTTTGTAACCAGCACAATGGTCGAAAATCATAAATTACAGACAAAATATGTTCATGTTCTCAATAAAAACAGGCAAGCAATAATTAAAACAATACATGCCTCCAAAAGAGTTTAAAACGATTAAAAAAAAGAAAATAATTTAAACAAAAAAGTAAGAAGCCAACAAATCGTCAAAAATGGGCACAACTCGCGACATCACATTTACATTATGTCAGCAATTCATTTGTAGATTTCATGTCATGTAGGCCTACATGCATACGCACATACGTACACATGAATACGTAGGTACACTTACATATTTTCTGTTATGTGAGCAGACTGGAGACCCTCGCTACCGGCCTTACAGCGAGCGATAACAATACACAGCGGCTTTTGTATTATTTTTGTTTTGGTTAAAATTTCTTTGCTGAAAGTCGAGTAAAAGTTTTTTTCCTTTTGTAATTTACAACAGCAAAAGTATATTTTCTTAATTCCCCGCTCTCTTCGAATGTTGGTCAATATGTATAAAAAATGCTCGAACACATACAACACCGCCTAGGTATGAATGCGTAATGTACTCGTACTCGTGTTAGCTGCTAGTTTGCTTGTTTTCGGAGACAGCCGTGTCGTTCGTACATTTCGAGCACTCGAACTTTGTGTGGGGCCATGTGTCCAAAGGGTAGGCGAAATGTAATTAATTTAAAATTCTCAACAACACCCAGCGTAACTACGTAATAAAAGGTCTAAAGGTCTATAAGTACTTTACAAAAGCAACAATAAAAACATCTAGCGCAACATATTATGGTATAACACTTATTTGATTCAAAAAGTGATTCCGGTCTACAAAAAAAAATTTACAAACGCAGTGACATTACTTCGCTTTGTTTGTACTTATAGTTGTATTGTTTTTATTGTTACCATTTAGCGTTAAATTAATGTGAAGTCAAATTTCACTATAAAAAATTTAATAAATCAGTTTCGAGTATTTAGCAGTTGATTGAAAGTTGCAGCTCTGCTTATGATTTATGAGCCTAAAACTTATGTTCAGAAACTAAGCAGAGTTGCTCACTTAAATGAGCCACGCTAAAAATTCAGCTATTTTCTATTCATCACTTTCGCACTCGCTAAGCGAATTACGCTGCGCGTTAAGCGAAAAAGTTTTATGTGAAAACAGCACCAAGAGTTTAGCGATGTTCAGTTTAGCGGCTTTGCTATACAACCGTTCAGCCCACAAGCGACAAGCTTAGTCCAGTGCTTTCAAGAGTAAGTAGGCAAGATAGTGTGATGCCGTCGCTGGACGATCAAGAGACTAACGTCCTACTCCTTATTCCTTCCATTGCTTTTCGTAGCATCCCTCAAATACTAACCTAAGCATATTTTTTAAATTTATTTATTTTTTTATTTACTTAGTCTAACACAACAAACACAGGCTATATTTCAGTATTACATACTAATGGTTCTTCCCTATAATGCATATCGATTGATCATCACTAAATTGACTTTGCGTTCACATCCAACAATTTTTCGCTTGGCGAGCAGCGGAATCCTTAGCGAGCAGAGAGATTGTGAATCGAAAGCAGCTATGGTCAAGACTATTTATTTTTTGTTTTTAGATTGTTATTGTATATCTGCAGTCACTTCTATGTCACTTCTGGTGTATGCCACAAATTTCGCTAAGCTTAATTTAGTTGAGCAAATAACACAGGCCGACAAAATTTAACCAACATTCAGACCCAGAAACCAGACTATATATTTCCGAAGGTTTATGATGCGCTGAATCCAAATCTGGCCTCAGAATTGCTCTATTAGTTTGAGTTTTCGAGATATCCTAACCTAAAAGTGCAAAAAACCCCATTTTTGCCCATATTTGAGGTTATGTAGCCTTGCAGATGTTTTCTTTCACCAAAATTAAAGGATGGCATCTTTAAACACAATCCTTCTTTTTTCAAATGGCGTTTTGTTTGCTCAAATATCATTTTTTTTCGCAGAGATATCGCATTTTGAAATTTTCATGTTTCGAAATTTTCCTACACCTGAAAATCGATTAAGATAACATAGACATGATATATTCGATTACTAATTTTCTTGAATTGAGTCTTATTTTTCTTAAAATTTTGTCTCACACCATAAGTGTGCTGACTCACCACATCCCTACACTATCTAACCTTTGGGTACCGAGTCACACACAGCCCTAACCCCTAGAAACCACCCCTATCATACCGCGAGCAGGCTAACCCACATAACCGCAAGCAGGCTTTCCCACAAACTTTAAATTTACATACTATTAATCCATATATTTCAGGCCCTCAAACCCAAGAAAATTAGTAAGCGACTATATCATGTCTATGTTATCTTAATCGATTTTCAGGTGTAGGAAAATTTCGAAACATGAAAATTTCAAAATGCGATATCTCTGCGAAAAAAAATGATATTTGAGCAAACAAAACGCCATTTGAAAAAAGAAGGATTGTATTTAAAGATGCCATCCTTTAATTTTGGTGAAAGAAAACATCTGCAAGGCTACATAACCTCAAATATGGGCAAAAATGGGGTTTTTTGCACTTTTGGGTTAGGATATCTCGAAAACTCAAACTAATAAATTAATTTTAGTTATCAATCCGAATTTTGCATGGACAGAGAAGCAGATATTAGTTTAAATTATTTCGGATACTTTTCCTTGTAGACTAGTGTAATTTGTCTCAAAATTTTTGTTTATAAATAAAACAGCAAATACAGAAGCTCTTGAAATTTTAGTGGTTGCCTACGGTGACACGCAAATATTGAAGCTGAAGCAAACTCATAAAGGTAATGCAAAGAGTTAATTTGCCTCATTCTAATTGTCGCCGTAACCGAATGGGTTGGTGCGTAACTACCATTCGAAATTCGGTACGTAGGTTAGTGTTTTCTAATTGCGGTCGCCCCTCGGCAGGCGATGACAAGTCTGCGAGTGTATTTCTGCCATGAAAAAGCACCTCATAAAAAGCATTTTTTGTTCGGAGTTAGCTTAAAACTGTAGGTCCTTCTAATTGTGGAACAACATAAAGTCGCACGCCCACAAATGGGAGCAGAAGTTCGGCTAAATAACTAAGAGAAGTGTACGCGCCTATTATTTATTTATTTTGTATTCTTTACTTGCCCATCCACCTCTGTAACATTGAATCATTTAAGGAAATTGTACTCAAAGTTCGTCGTGTGAGCCTCAAGGACACAATATCCAATATTAGTGTCGGGCTCGAATGAGTACAGATGCGATATTTAGCACGATCAAAATGATATTCTGCTGATAGGGGCGGCTTGTTGGTAAATTTCACATCAAAACGAGCCAACACACATTGGGATGGCGCTTCTCAAATGAACTAAGCCTGAAAAAATTGTGACAAGAATAAGCGAAAGTGAGTGAGAATCTGGGAATGGTAGGGCACACACACTTTCCGCAAGCTCCCTAGTCACCTGATATCTCACTATGAACTTTTACATGCTCGCATTACTCAAGTTACCACTTCGCAGAAAATGTTTTGAGTGGATAAAGGCAACAAAAGAGAATTTTCCACTTTTGCCACTCAGAAGTGAATACTTCGAAAACGAGTTGTTTTAAGGCTTCAGCAGCTTTTTCAGGCGTTGAAAAACGTTCTCCTCGCATTTTATTTTTGATATTCGGGAACAAAGAGTAATCACAAAGAGGCACAAAATCAGGGCTGTAAGGCAGATAACCCATTAATACGATCTTTTGAGAGTTCAAAATCTTTCTTGTGTGAGCCGGTATGTGAGAGCTTCCATTTTCTTGGTGAAGAATAATTTGTCTTTGGCAGTTGGTTTTGCTTAATTCTTCGAAAACTTCTCGCAAATAAATGATTGTGCACCACTTAGAATTGATTTTTTTAAGTTTCACTGGTGGCACAAATGCGACATTCTCAGATACCAGATTTTCCTAAAAACCATTTGTTCTGGGATGCTTCTTCGGCAAACAACTCTTGTTCGATTAAACTCGTCTTGGAACTCTCATACTGTCAATTTTTATGCAGTTTCCGGGTCATGTGCATCGATTCATGATTCGTTGCGGTTGAATTTTTTCAATATTTCTATACACTACTCGTTTTGAACAATTTTCAAATTGGGCGGTATTCAACGAGAACAAATCTTCTTGATCACCAAATTTTCAAGCAATTTTTAATGTATGCTGATCCCACTAATGCTCAACAAGGCCTCTATGTCCGATATATCCCATGATGATCTTGCATTATCAGATGACGCAAAGCAGCGTTTGTTTCTGCGCAATATTCCGATTTAGACAGCCTTCACGAAATTCATCAACTCAAAGATCGACGGCCACGTTGGAATTCGTTGTACCAGCATTTCCCAGTGGTTAAGTATGGTGATTCTACACCAAAAGTCGAAGTAAGTTGATCAATGCACTCCTGCCTCGATAATCCATTTCGAAAATCGTATAAATCATTGCATCAAAATTTTCACGAACTAATTCCATTTTTTGGGCGAGATGAATTTTTGAACTTACTGAAAATAAAACAAATTAAAGTCGTAAGTAAAAACATTATATGTAAGTTTAAGCTAGAAAACACCAGGTTTTGAGATGAAAATAGCGAATTACAGCTCATTGCACGTAGTGTTGCCAAGTCGAAATATATAAAATATACTAAGTGCATTTTTTTATTATTTTTTAAGGCGAAACTAATGAGACTTACGCGTATTTAAATGCAGGCGAAATGCGATTTTATCTAAAGAACTCTCTTAATGGTATATTTTTAGGATTTATAAAACAAATTTTTTCCTTTTCGTTTTTTTTCCTTGTTCACTTCACTCGGGAGCATAGGGCCTCGACAAGACTCAGTCTTGTGTTGGTTTCATTAATCTAATTCCTTTATGATTAGCCTACCTTCGTTTAGCCCCTGTTATTCTAAAAATTTTGATATGGATAAAAATTTTAAATATTTATTAGACAAATTGCCTACCGACCAATTTGGATTTTCATGGCGGTTCTGTTTAATTTGACAAATATTGCTCAGTATTTCTTCAGTATGTCGGTACCTAAATTTTATATCCACGGTATGTACTCGTAATAAGTAGTAAATAACTTTTTGCTGAATATTTATTTATTTAAGTGGCCTACTAAGGTGAGTAACTGATCGTCGGCAAATTTGTGTTTGATGTTGGTGATTGATTTAAGTACATACGTTAATATGTCTGGCCAACCATAATGAGCACATACCTATAGTATTTTGTCATATTTACGATTATTTCTAAATAATTAAAGTTTTTGATGTTACTTTTTCACCAAAATGGTGTGAAGAAGGCGACGCTGACATGTGTTGTAGCAATGATTAAACAAACTGTAGCTAAATACTTTCAAAATAAATGCGATGTCAGCATTTTTTTATGTATGAAAAATACCGGGATTTATTGATGTGAATCCCGGGCATAACTTATTAATCTCTTCTGGGTAAAGTACAAGAACAAGTGGCAATAAAGTTTTATTGGAACAAATTCGACATTAATTCAAACTACTGTATTTTTTTTTATGTACATGTGCAACATTGCCAATTTGGGCACATATCGCTCATTCACTTCAACAGAAAACCAAAATGTGTGGAAAACTGTATCAAAGTTTTCAATTTACTCTGCCTCCCTGCGTAAAAGTGCAGACATATTTTTATCTAATGAGATACTGTTGATATGGATATATCGCCTTAAATATTTTACAAAACATAACAAAAGAGTTTGTGGTAATTGCTGCATACTTATCGAATTGAAGTAAATGAACTTTACTTTTTAAGTGATATTTTCATCCGTAGGCTTTATGTGCAGCAAATATAGATTGTGGTTAGACGATTCATAGACTTAATGCTTTCTAGTTTTTATTCTTCTTACAGACATATTTTAAATTTACTAACTCACATGCTTTCACCTTTTTTCGATTCGTATTACTATTATTAATAGCCGACGTAGACGAATGGGTTAGGACCTGACTATCATTCGGGAAAGCGAAGGTTGCAATCACCGTGCGTGAAACAGGAAATGAAAATGTTTTTTCTAATAGCGGCAAAGCACGCAAAGGCAAGCCTCCAAATGTATTTCTGGCATGAAAAAGCTGCTCATAAAAAATATCTGCCGTTCGGAGTCGGCTTAAAACTGAAAGCCCTTCCGTTTGTGAAACAACATTGGCCAAAAACCCTAAAGGGGCGTAAGCATCAATTATATATGTATTAAATATTTTGATTATCGAGCACATTTATCTTCTTAACGTAATTCATCTACGAGCTTTATTTGTTTTTTTTTCAGTGCGTCGAAAAAATCATTTTGCCCAAAAGATGGAATAACTCGTGAACATTTTCGTGTGATGATTTATTACGATTTTCGATATAGTTTATTGAGGCAAGAGTGCAACGCTGCTGCAAAGAGTTCCATGAAGACCTTCTAAAAACGGTTTTATGAAGACCTACCAAAAACGGTTGCTGTGCGACAAACTCATCATGTGACAAATCGCCAGATAGAGACATTGTTGGGCATTTGTGGGACCAGCACAAATTAAATATTCTTTTCGAACATTTGGTCTGAGGAGGATTTGCTCTCGTTGGATACCACATAATTTGGTAATTCCCCAAAAAAGGACTCGTGACGATTGATGCAAAGAAATGCTGAATAAATTCAACCGCGGTGGTTCAAAATATGTCTATGATATCGTAATTGGTGACGAACCTTGAATCGATGCATATGAGTCGGAAACTGAATAGAAATCAGCTTGCGAGTTCCAAGACGAGTTTAATCCAACAAAAATTGTTTGAGGAAGCAGCTCCTCAAAGCAAATGATGGCCTGTTTTTTCGGAAAATTTGGTCATGTTGCAACTGTACCACCAACAGAACTTAAAGCAGTCAATTCTGAATGGTAAAAAAAGAAGTTTTCGAAGAATGAGGGAAAAACCACTGCCGAAGACGAATCATCCTTCACCAAGACAATGTGAGCTCTCACGTATCGGGTAAGGCAAAGAGATTTTAATATTTTGAGCACTCAGAAGATCCTATTAATAGATTATCTGCCTTGCAACTCTGATTTCATACCTAATGATTTCTTTTTGTTCCGGAATATCAAAAATAAAATTCGAGGTCAACGTTTTTCGACGCTTGAAGAAGCTGTGGAAAGCTTTTAAACAGCTCGTTTTGGAGGTATGCTCTTCTGAGCGAAGTGCTTCAGAAGTGTATTGACTTTCAGGGAGAAAATGTGGAAAAACAATAAAGCCATTTTCACTATTATTTTACTGTGTTTTCCGTATTGGGCGCCAAATGTAAGAGCAACCCTCGTTCTATTATTTGTAGCAAATGTCATAGAGCCATTTTCAGAGAGTATATTTTTTTTCATGCGAAAGATATCCCTAAACCTAAACTTATTTAGAAAACCTTAAGTCTATTTTTAAAATGTATTTCATACTCTACTTATATATATACATATATAATTGGCGCGTACACCCTTTTTGGGTGTTTGGCCGAGCTCCTCCTCCTATTTTTGGTGTGCGCCTTGATGTTGTTCCACAAATGGAGGGACCTACAGTTTCAAGCCGACTCCGAACGGCAAATATTTGTTATGAGGAGCTTTTTCATAGCAGAAATACACTTGGAGGTTTGTCATTACCTGCCGAGGGACGACCGCTATTAGAAAAAACTGTATTCTTAATTTTGGTCTTTCACCGAGATTCGAACCTACGTTCTCTCGCTGAACTCCGAATGGTAGTCACGCACCAACCCATTCGGCTACGGCGGCCGCCCTATTTAACCCTATTTTAAAAGCCTTTTTATCTTCAATTTTCCGATTTTTTTATATGGTAACCTAGCATATTAAAATTCTGCTAAGTTTCAATGAAAAGAAAAGTTCATTGAATTTTGTTCGCAAGTAAAGGAAGTTTCATCCCGGGCCGAATCCCAACTTGCCGGGATTATATTAAAAATATCTCGAAATATCGGGATCACCGTTAATATTGGCACTTCGACTATGAAGGGCATATAAATATGTATTATGTCACGTAAGTACACTCATTGTTGTTGTAAGTGAAGGTAGCACAATCAACGCCTAACGTGGAGCTACCTCATAGACTTCCTGTCTGCTCGTGAACACGTCGACACGTCGGCACGTCCCAGTTTCGGGTAACTCACCAAATAAAATAAAAAAAAAACAATAGTACTTATCACCAAAAACACATTGTTAAATGCATATTTAAGTCGCCCAAATGGAAAACAAATGTGCTAAAAAATAAATAAAAAATAATAATACAAAAAAAAAACATGCACAAAAGCAATAGAAATGTTTGTATGTTGACGGGATTTTGGGGAAAAAATTAATTAACAATTTTTTTATTCCGAACGTGAACTCACGAAAAATGTGGCAAAACACAGCGGTACCATAATTGGAAATTCTATATCACTTCGGAGTGTACGATTGGCGGGCAAGCCAGCATAATGGTAATGAGGGGCAAAGAAGGTTGGTGGGGCACCGGACGACTAACACGGATTCGTTCAAAGCACTAGTTGTTGCTTGTAATTTCTACTCTAAGTCGACTGCCGCTTACACATTTCCTCACTTAATTTTCGATTTCAGTATTTGCTTGCTCGTTAATTTTCGTGGCATTGTTGTTGTTGTCAGCAAACCCTTTAATGCCGTGTGCGCACAACGGTGAGCGATATTAATCTTCAAACTTCAAATACCTAAATATGAGTATAAATAAATTTCCAAATTGTTGCTTGCACACCCATTTAAACCTAGAAACATTGGCATGCACGCATGCATACATACATACGTGCATCTAGGCACACGTACAAATGCCAGAATGTTGGCGCATTCAGCTGTCCAGCTCTGTGTGGAGCGACAAGTGCGTATGCAGCGGCTACTGCTATGGCCGGCGTTGTTCGGTAGCGTTAGCGCGACCTTTCGTCAAGCACATGGACCTCCAACGGCGTGGGCGACCCGTACGCATGCGCACATGCAAAGCATTTGTTCGTTGGCCACTGTCACCGTCACTGGATGACGAATGGCGCGCGGTAACTGTCTTTTTGAGCGATGGTTGTGTTCCGACTGCTAAATACTTGTTGCGCGGCATATTCGTTTGATCACCGAATGATATCCGAAAGATAAGCCAATTTGGGATTTGGTGGGTTGGTAATGGGCGGGCCCTTTTGGGGAAAGCTGCCCACAGGCACACACATTCTCCGGTGCTCGCTGATGTGACTGACATTAAAAACATAATTAATAAATGTTTAGCGCTGCATATTGATCGGTTCATTGTTCAATGTGTGGGAGCTACTGAATGGGGGAATGAGCGCTCACAAAAGGCTTAAGTACTTGAAGCTATAAAAGCTAGTTGGTTCGTATGAATCAAATACGAGTAAAACTCATTGCATTTGTTATGTTCGAAAAGCAATTACCACACATATTGTTAGATTTGAACGCCAGATAATGTGAATGCCTTGAACGATGAGCTGGGTGGTATCTGGCACGCGGAATACGTATGCTGACTTTTTCGCGTAACGGGAAATGTTGAGTAAATATAACGATAAGGTTTGACATGTTAGTAGGTTAGGTTTACGTCTCTTTATTGCAGGCAAACACTTGGCAAATAGTACGAAAAGCAGCCACAACTAAATGGAATATAGAATCCCTCCTCATGAATTCCGCCGTTTCCGGTTAAGGCTAACACCAGCAGGAATGCCGTTTTAGTTGTCAGTGAATTAGTGGCGCCGTAGCCATAACGCCATAGCCGTAACTTAAGGGTTTTCCAATAACAGGTGTTACCTATCGCTATTAACGATTTTTTATGGCCGGAATTGGATGGTATTGATCTGGACAACGTTTATTTTCAACAAGACGGCGCTACGTGCCACACAAGCAACGAAATCATTGATCTATATCTCGCAGAGGTGATCACAATTGGCCACCGAGATCTTGTGATTTAACACTTTGTGACTTTTTTCTTTGGGGTCACGTGAAAGAGGAGGTCTACGCCAACAGCCCAGGATCGATTCAAGACCTCAAAGATGGAATTCGTGACTCTATCGAGGACATAGGGCAGCCACTTCGCAATTCGGCTATGGAAAATTTCATGAAAAGGATATTGTCCTGTAAGCGTGGCCGCCGTGGTCATTTGCCTGATTTTATTTTCCACTATCAACGGCATACCTTCCTCTTTATAATGAAATATACATGCTATCAATTATATTAAAAAAAACATTTTTCTTTGAATAGCAAAATAACACCTCTCATTGGAAAACCCTTTATAATCACAGCCCCAACACTGCAGCATTTGTCGATTAGTCATGCCATAACCATAAATAACGGATATTGAAGTGGAATTAATGGCAACATTTGCATTTTGTCATAATTTTCCATTAAGTCAATTAAATTTGCGTCGTTCATTTCTAATATTAAAATTTTTATCGCAAATCTCGAAACAAATGTGAAATATTTTACAGCTACTGAGTTTCCTGTCTAATATTAGAGTAGTAGTGGGCTTCATCACTAAATGACAGTGCCGTACCACTTAGAGTCGGAGGAGTTATTTCTGGAATTCATTGTTTACTAGTAAATAAGATGAATTCAGTTTTATTAGAGTTGCCGCTTACTGCATTTGCTTTTGCCCAGTTTTCAACCATATTTAGTAAATCCTGCCTGATTTCAAAAAGTGTATTGGGAAATTTCTCTCTTACTACCATCGCCATATCATCCGCATAGGCTACGATGTGCTGTCCTTTCTTTATAGGCTCTTTAGCAAGAAGTTTTTTGCCAGCACCCAGAGGAGAGGGGACAGCACTCTGCCTTGAGATGTTCATCTACTGACTATTTTCTTGATCTTCGACGCCCTTAGGGCTGCGATCACAAATCTGTTCATGAGCATGTTTTTGATGAACTCAACCAGAGCCTCGGGGATCCTAAAATCGATCAGTGCCTTTATTATGGTATCCGGTAAGAAGTTGTTGAACGCGCCCTCGATATCAAGGAAAGCTGTATTCCTTATTATAGATACTAGGAAAGAGTGGCGATTAATTCAAACCATGGAACCAAACAAAGTCATAGCTAATAAGAGCTAGAAGCTTGTCCAAGGGACGGACCGAAATATAGTCTAAATATTTTAAAAGTGGTCGTGGCTTTTATCCGATTTCTATAAGAATTATGTCGGCTCTAAATGAGGTGGGGAGCGCATGCGTGTATCTATAAAGTCATTATCGAGATATATCTTCGAAAAAAGTGGGTGTAGCACCAGCTAGGAGAGAATTAGGAAGGCGACAGTCACCTTGCATGGTTATAGGGGCTTTATCCGCAAATGATGAGGCCTCTCACTTAAAGTTACTTTTTGATTTTATAACTCAATTAGACTTAAGTTACGGACACTCCAGCATTTTCAAAAACTTTGAGTTCATCCTCATGGTGCTGGATTATTGTACACCCTCGCTAGGTCCGAACCGTTTCATATTCCTTCAAGGGAAAAAACTGTCTGGAGGACGAGGTGGAATCATCTCAGCACCTTCTTCTCAGTTGCCTTGCTCTCGTCCGGCAATAGCTTAAACACCTGGGCTCTCACTTTTTTGCTACACCTGCAGATATTGAGGATTTATATATCACACATCTGATGAAATTCATCAGTAGCTTGAAGCGGTTAATACTAACGTAAATCGCCACTGTTGGTCGTTGTTGCTCGGGTTATCGTGAGCATGAACGGATGGAACGACGAACAGGCATGGCTAAATTGACTCATTTTGAGCATTCTAGTATGCATATTCCATATCTATCTCGATTTCCTGAAGCTGTTACATATAACCTTTATATGAACTAAATCATAAAAGTGTGTGGATATAAAAATAAAATCAACGAAGAAGTAACCTCGAACTGCGCACAAAAATTGCAAATGCTTTCAGGCAGGCAGATTTGTACGAAAATGGATTTGTCCTGCAAAGTGTTGAGTTGATTGAATGCTTCATCATTAAAAAGACAATAATCTCAGGGCTTCAGTTTTGAGGTGAGCCAAGATATGGAGCGCATGGCTTACGGCGCTCAAGTCGTTTGCTGGTGGAATTGGCCAGATATCAATGTTCTTGTTTTTGAGGCTTTGCTGGTTGCTGGAGTTAGCGCTGGCAGTATTGGCTGATTTTGATTGTGTCACTTCATCAGCAAAGTCAACAATTTCTGTTTGTCAAGACAAAAACAACAGCGACAATAACAGATCAAGAAACCGAAGCGGAGGTGGAAAAGAAGGTGGAAGAAGGGCAGACAACCAAACGATTGACTGCATGGCTATGGAGCTTATCGGCAACTGCGTGACTACTGGTTTCATTCATGAAAACCTTTCAAGGAATAGAGTAAGCTTGGTAGAGGCAGCAAAACTGCATGAAAAAGTGAGATGCCAAAGAATGTAATGGGTCACAAAAGCAAAGAATGAATGAAAGGAATTGGCTGGTTGGCAAGCGGATTGTGAATGACTGCTGCTTGTTGTTGCAAATGTTGAAGTTGATGCTGGTTATTGTTGTTTGTGGCTGTGTTGGAGGTGCAATCCGTTGGGACTTGGAAAGTGTCAGCATTGTATTGCAATAAAAGCGTATTGACAGCCAAAGCGCGCCTGGCTGGGTGAACAAGACAAACGGAAGAGTCAGCAAGAATTTCAAAGATTTAAGCTGATAAAAGTAGCAAAACGAGGGATTAGGGCCAGTGGCGAGTGGTGCGGCTCAAGAGTGGCAACGGTCTGGCGCGTTGTTTCTTGGAAGTGCTGCCCGCAGATCGATATGAGAATGATTCGTGTGTGGTTTCGACACAAAAAAATTTCCATCACTCTATTTATTTGCTCATGATTTTTTTTAAACAATGCCCTAAGCAATACTGTATAGCGGAGCAAATTAATTCACACCTTGGGCACAGGTACTGTGAGCTGATACAGTTTTTGCCTTTGCGAAAGTGGTGTTAACAGCGATTTCTGGCATTGGATAAAATATGCAAATTGTTTGCTGGAATGATAGACGACGAACACATGAAGTAGAGATACACGCTGCTCGTTTCCTAAACATAATACGCCTTTAAAGTCAAAAGTTACGAATTCTCATACATCAGAAAACGAGGATACTCAGTAGTAGAGCATTTTGGGCGAACCACTGCGCCACTTTAAAAGGTCGTAGCCACAAATTTGGTAGTAAATAAACATTTGTTGTAGTTACCACGGCATACATACTTCGCTACAGCAAATAGTGGCGTACGAGTGAATTTAGTGGACAGCGGATCTCTTCACCATTTCATCATTATTTCTTATCGGAGATTTAGAAGAACCCTTAAAATGAGTGCGCATGCCGAGAAATTTGTAAGGAGCCGTTTTTTTATGCTTGCGAGTGACGGCGCAGAGTATCTTCAGTTAATGCCATCCTACATTCGAGCTCCAGTTCTTTCACCATTTTTGGTGTAAATGTACAGAAAACCTTTCGTTACCTTGAGTTTATGTTGTCGCTGCAAGCATGAAGTTCACGGTGTCATCTAATGGGAGGCGCAGAAAAACTGCTGTTCTGATAAGGTTATATCGCACGAAGACGGGTGTTGCTTAAGGTGATTTTAGAGGGCACGTAAATAAATTGTTGATGTCGACAGACGTTTCACATGGTGGACATATTTTTAACATATCGAGGTTTTTTTTTGATCACACGAGGAGTTTGACCACACCTAAAAATTGTTTAATATAAATGCGTAAATTAGATGCAAATGAACATTAATTTGTTTTATAATTCGGAAACTATTAAAATGCCTAGCGAGACTCTGAGCAAACTTTCACGCTATGTTAGTCGAAACTGTCAACCCACCAAACAAGCTGTACGTAAAGATTCTACTTCGCGATTTTGACCGAGTTTAGCAAAACACCTCAGTCGTTTCTTTCTCGTGCCAACCGGCGTCAGTTGAAAACATCAAATGAAGCCAAGTCCTTCTCCACCTGATCTTTCCAACGCAGAGGAGGCCTTCCTTTTCCTCTGCTACCACCAGCTGGTACCGCATCGAATACTTTCAGAGCCGGAGTGTTTGCGTCCATTCGGACGACATGACCTAGCCAACGTAGCCGCTGGATCTTTATTCGCTGTGCTATGTCTATGTCATCGTAAAGCCCATACAACTCATCGTTCCTTCGTCTGCGATATTCGCCGTCACCAGCGTGCAAAGGACTCTAGTAGAAGCGTTTAAATGAGAGGAAGAATTAAGAAAAACTTGTCCGAACTTGTCAATCCATATTGATACGAATTTTGGATAAAGATATTGGTGAGATGTTTTGATCATTTCAAGCAACGGGACTGCATCGATAGAGTCCAAATTCAAAAATATTTGTGTTTGCAACAACGAGGTTGTATTAAATTTTTCGACGGGAAAACTGCGAAGCAGGTTGAATGGCGCGAAAACCATAGAAATGAGGGATACTCTTTCGGTAATGATTCTCTAAAGAAAAGGGATGTTGACGAGTGGCAGGAACGCATCAGAAAAGAGCGTAAGTGCATCGAGGATGATGAACGTGGCGTGAGTAGTGGCAGACCATCGGCACGGAAAACTGTGGAAAAGCTCAATAAACTGAAAGAGAAGTGGTTCAGTAACAGCAAATTAATCATCAGAGAACTGGCAGAGGACTTGAACATTGCTTGTGGATCCATTCAGGATATTGTAGGTAATGATTTGGGTTTGCGCCGTGCTGCTGCAAAGTTGATTCCACAGGGCCTGAATTTCATGCAAAAAAGAGACCGGATATCACCTAAGACATGATTTCCAAAGCTGAATCTGACCTAACATTCATCAAACTCATCATTACTGAAGACGAGAAATGGGAGACCTGGGCTTATGAGAGCGACACGCAATCCAGACATCAACCTGGACCAAAAAACCACGTCGTTCTCTGTCAAAAAAGGAAGCGACGCTTGTGGCTTTTATGGATTTCAACGATATAGTACACCACGAATTATTGCCAGAAGGTCAGACAGTCAATAAGGACTATCATTTGGGCATTATGAGACGTTTACGTGAAGCAATTCGTTAAAAAAGAAGGATTTGTGGGAAAAGAACTCATGGATTTTGCGCCATGATAACGCACCATCGAACAGTGTCATCATAATCTGTGAATTTTTTGCCCAGAACGGAACGAGTACCATTCAACAATCATCGAAATCAGCTTAAATGGCCACCTGCGATTTTTTTCTGTTTGATCGAATCTAAAAGTCACGACGGAAAACATGTTTTAACATGTCCGAAAGGAAGTAATGGAAAAATCAAAATCGCAGAAATGTTTCGAAAAGCTGAATCAAACGCTGGTATAAGTGCGTTGCACGTGATGGGGAATATTTTGAATGCGATTATATCACTTTTGAGCATAAAACTTGTATTTTGAATTTTCTAAATATATTATGTGAAACCTTTTGATCAAGGTGGGATCGATGCCTGACAGGTGGCACCGCCTTCTGTAAGTGTGTGCATGAATGTTCTCTACGTTAGGATCCCGGATGTTTCAGCTGTACCATAATTTAGGCTATTTCGCGCTTAGTTTCTTAGCATGTAAGTGATTTTGAGGAAGTCTAGATTAGCACCACGGCAGATTCCATATTCCGAAGCTAAAGCTGCCCAAATGGAAGTTGTTACTGGGAACAGACAAGTTTTTTTATAAAGTTGCTATGCTGTTGCTAATTAATTTCATTTTATTTATAATCCAAACGTTCCTATTAAAACTTGTACAGAATTTAAAGAAAACATCCGCAGCAATTTATTTTCCAAATGACGCACAAAATCATCAAAAATGTAATGAGCGAACACGATTAGAAAGCCCAGTTTTTGGGAAAACACCAGAGTGCCAAATTCCTAATGCAATGAATGAGTATTTGGCGGAGTGAAAGAATGCTTGAATGAATGGCTGCTACTACTCTCCGGTGAATGAATGAAATACAAAAACAAAGAGTGGAGCTAAAACAAAAAGCTTGGAGGCGAAAAGAGAAAACTCAGCTTCATAACAACTGGTTTGATATGAATGTGTTTTTTATTTCTTATTTCTTTCAAAATTTTTAAGAGCCTTTTCGTAAATCGCATACGACAAAGGAAGCGAAAAAACTTCGTACAAAATTGCAGCAAGAACGAACAAATCCAAGCGACTCAAATACAAAAACAACCCAAAATAGCCGTCAGGCGACCAAAACCACTACACTTTTGTTGTCTTTATAAAAAGGAAAGAATACGAAAAATCGAAATAAAATCTGATTTGGGACATCCGGTCGCGATTGTCATTGCCACCTCGCATGACGTGGCTATTGCGACGAAAGGGCCAGAGGTGCTGATGGAAGAGGTGAAAAGCCGGCAGGCTAGCAACACCGGCGGTGGCAACGTTTGGTGACACTACTGACGCGCGTTCAATGTGAAAAACGTTTCCTGTGTTGTTGCTGCAGTGGCCGCTCTTTTTCTTGCTGTTCTTGCAGTACAACCAGATCAATCGCATTCGATTGCCGCTTGCGCGCCTTGAAAAAACGCGGTAGGTAAATTGTTAACGATTTTTTCGTTACTTCGTTGTTTCGTTTTGTTATTGTTTTTTGTCACCATTGTATTATTTCTGCTGTTGCTTGTATGTTGCTGTTTGCTAAGATAGTCGATTTGCTCCTTTTAATTTGCTCAGCCGTAAATGGTGACAAAAAATTTGCGACAAGTTATTTCAATTTTAAATACGGAGCTGTTGTTTTGAGTTAATATATGACCCCTTTGTTTAGCGTGAACTCAAAAAATCATGGAGATGTCTAGCAGTTGATTTCGGAGTGAATACAGCGAAATCTCCATTGGGCGAACACCCACAGTCAGTCAGGTTTTATTCGTCCAAGGGAGGTATCCACTCAAACGAGGGTAACTTTTCCAATGCACGCTCTAGGAAGGTGTCCGGCTAATAGAGGTGTCCGTTAGGAGAGATTACACTGTGTAAAGGGTGATTCGATTGGAGGTACTTTTTCCAATAGGCTTTTCCTGACAGATCACGCGTCCTTACTGTCAAACTAACTACATAATTCTTTTCAGTATTCGTTGACATTTCTTCATGGAGCGACTTACGTCTCATTAACGTTTACAAATCGTAAAATTGCATAACGAAAATCGACGCTCTGTGAAAAGTGTTCATCGGGCGCTCAGGTCAATTTATGGTGCACATAACCCATCGGCAAAATTGATATTAATTTTGCATATTGGATGATACTCGAGGGATTGAACTATGTGCACCCCGAATTGAAGCGCCGACATCAACAACTTGGCCTATCCTATGGCACTACATGGGCGACTTTATACAAAGATCTTGGTTTGAAAGCATATAAAATACAAAATCCGGTACTCGAAGTGTAAACAATTAAAAAGGCAGTGACGAAAAATTACTTTTATTCAATTCAAATGTGTGAAAATAATGCAAAATTAAGAATTAATTTACTTTTGCTCGATATGACCACCTTTCGCCATGACTATGGCCTCAAGAAGGTCCATAAACGAATCGCAAGCCGCCCGAATGCCACTGGCAGGTATTTTGGCCCACCCGCGCACAATGGCTTTTTTCAGCGCGTCGAGACTGCTGAATCTTTCAGTTCGGACCTTGCTGGGCCCTTTCTTGTGGCGGGTGCTGCCTCCTGGTGGCCAATCGATGACTCCAATTCTCGTATGAACGGTCGGTCAAATAAACTCTATCGTTTCGGAAGTTTACGAATTGCTCAATTTGAATAATTTTCTTTCCAGAAAACACAATTATCGGTAATTGACCGCTTTCGGCCAAGCGAAGCAACTCTTTCGCTTTCTCAAGTCTGACTTTTTGCTGCTTTGGTCTGAGATCATACGCCTTTCGGATCTACATTTTTCAGTATTCGACGGATGCTATGGTCAGATATTTTCAGTTTTTTCGCCATTTGATTGGCACTTCGTCGGGGATTTCGCTCAAGTCGCTTCTTCACTTTTTGAACTATTTCACGTGACGTCGCAGTCTTTTGATGACCACCTCCATGACGTTTCGCAATGCTACCAGTATCATTACAACGACAAAAACTTTATTTACTCTAAGGTGCTCAAGCAGACGAACAATCGCTGGTTGTGATTTTCCAGCCAAATATAATACAATCACACTATTATGTTTGAAATCCATTACTGATTTTCTTTTTTCGCGTTTACCCTCGGCAAAATGGTTCCACGCGCTTGCAAACAATACTCTGGATTGTCATTTAGCCAACTAACAGACAGCTGATGCACGGGTACGGGCGAGCGGTCTGAATTTGGTTACACTTCGAGTGCCGAGCCCTGTACAGATAGTTCACGATTTAAAGACTGCCGATTTTCCAAAGAGTCATAATTTCAGTCATTGGGCTCTTGACAAACACGCCGAAGATTCGCATTTTGGAACCCAAATTTTGTTCTGCGATGCGGCTCACTTTTGGCTTAATGGGTAAATCAATAAGCAAAACTGCCGTATTTTGGGACACAGAGCAACCCAAAGCCATTCAAGAATAGCCACTACATACATCCATTGAAAACTACCATTTGGTGCAGCCTAAGGGCAGGAGGCGGCCGCCATAGCCGAATGGGTTAGTGCGTGACTACCATTCGGAATTCACAGAGACAACGTCGGTTCGAATCTCGGTGAAACACCAAAAATTAAGGAAAACATTTTTCTAATAGCGGTCGCCCCTCGGTAGGCAATGGGAAACCTCCGAGTGTATTTCTGCCATGAAAAAGCTCCTCATAAAAATATTAGCCGTTCGGAGTCGGCTTGAAACTGTAGGTCCCTCCATTTGTGGAGGGATCAAGACGCACGCCACAACTACGAGGAGGAGGTCGGCTAAACACCCAAAAAGGGTGTATGCGCAAATTATATATATCTATATATATATGGGCTGGAGGAATCCCGGGGCCATATATTTTCAAAGACAAGGCTCGCGCCAATGTGCAGTGAATGACGAACACTATGGCGCCATGATAAACGACTTTTTGAAGCTGCATGAGCGCAAATTGAAGCCCGTGATCTCTACAATATTTGGTTCCTTCAAAACGGCGGACAGCGCTACTTGTCTTCTCTGTCTTCTCGGACCAGTGGATTGATCACGAAGATTATGTGATATCACCCTTTAGGAATTTATTTGTGGGGGGTACATAAAATCTAAATCCTTTGTGTATAAACCAGTGTCGGTTCCAAAAAGACGACGCAACTTGCCATACAGCGCGCTTAACAATCGGCTTATTGCAATATTCAAGCCACCATGGACGTCATATGGCCAAATTTATTGGAAAAAGTTGTTAAAACTTGGACTGATCGATTGGATCATGGAATTCGTAGCCATCGGGGGAATGTGCCGGATGTCATATTCATAAATAAATGCCATGAAATTATCTACCAGGTTATAGTAAAAATAAAATCATTCCAACAATACTTCACTTAGGGTTTCAAACTCTCGAGCTGTTAAGAGCTCTCTATTTATAAGAGAGGGACTTGAAAAGGCTTTTCAATCTAAAATACCTACCCCTTTCGGTGGGCATTTGTGGATTGGTTTCTTCAACGGATGTGGTTATTCTATACAGTTTCACTCTTATTTCATCTCATTTTAAATAATGTAATTTTCAATTAAATATGTCTTCTTAAATTTCCTATACTACCGCACACTTTTAAATATTTTTTCTTATAAACTAAATCTTGCGCTCAAATCCACTTTGTCGAATCTAACAATAAGATTTAAACACATCCCATGGAACCGCATGTCGCGCTTGTGATCCACTACTCCTTGTTCTTCTGAGTGTTTCACATTTTTATAGTTTTACTGCTTTATTACTATAAAATATTCGTACTCGCATTTCAACTTAATGTTGCATGCAATCATAATTGACACAACAACAACGTGTGTGGTCCGCATTAAGTTCGTGTGGTCGGCGCCTTACCGCTTAGCTACAAGGTGTATTTGTAGTCCATTAAATGGCGAATACATTTATGACTGTTTCGGGGCACAATTACGCCCTAAAATTCAAATTATAACAACAAACCAGCCAAATACTTTGTTGTATTCCCTCGCAAGTAACCTTACGTGTGTGCATATATGTATGTACGTACAGATGTATGTGTGTATGTATGTGCATTTGTCCCCACAAAGAATTTGCATTTGCTGCTTTAGACGAGTACAAACCCCAACTGTAATGCCGCAGGTTAAAAAGGAGTCGTTGAGCGCCCAACCGGTGGCCTTTTCACTTAGTCGTTTGGTCGATCGCTTTGTCTTGTGGCAAAATTTGCCCGCATAAAAACATAATAAAATACCAACTTAAGAATTTATATATTTACAATCTTGCATAACAGCTTTTATTTGCGCTTACCTTGGTTTTTGTGATTTTGTTCTTTCAGTTTGCCAGGCTTTTAACCCGTCCGACAATGGCATGTCCGGCAGTTCACTTGTCGGCTAAAAAGTTGAAAAGTTTTTAGAGAAGTCATTAAAGCCTTGTAGTGGTGAAATTAATTACTTGTAGTTGCGAACAATGTGTTACTGCACCGCAAAGTCCGCCATTACCACAAAACCACTAGCGAGCACCTCCTCAGAGGTTGGTGACTAAAAGTGTGAAGCACACAAACTGGGGATGATTTTAGATACCCTATACTAAAATATAGTGACCGCCGCTTTGGTAGTGCTTTTGTGCATGATCGACACTGACTCGGTTATGGGGTCGATTCCCACTGCGAGCAGTAAACAGCAAAGGTATCCGTGAAGTGATGGCAAACCAACTACCAACCCAGTGCATTTCAGCCATGAAAAATGTTCTGATAAAAAAATAAAAAAGCTTTAATTGGGCCCACATTGGTTTGGTAACATGAAAATATACACCAGAAATTGTAGCGGAAACTTGGCCTAAACTCCTTTCATGGAGGTAAGCGCCAGTGTAATTTTATTATACTTCAATGCATGCATTAGGCGACCAGGTCCTTGAAAGTTTTTACAACCATATTTTGTTGACGTTTTGTGTTTCGTTATAGTTTTACGATGACATCGTGCACGGATTCTTATTTACGTCTGATGCTTATCTAAGTCTCGCGTGTTGTGGCTATTCGTTCACATCTCTTTTGGCTTGCTTCATTTGTTTATCTTTGTTTGATTTTAGCTTTTATTTATTGCTGGCTGCGGTGGGCCGCATTTCGTTTTTAATTCATTGTTTTAATATAATTCCATGGTGAGAAAAAAATGTTTAATATTTAAAATTTTATAAATTTTTAGTAGACAAATTTCTGCTCAAATCCTTTATAAGTATTTTTAAATTAAAGTGTCGTGTTATATGTCTTAAACTTTATACAGCTAAAAATGTTCAAGATGTCTTCTCCCTATCGAAAGATTTATATTTTTTGCAAATGGCGTCGAACGTCCGTCATTTTTGACACTTGTGAACTAGACAGCTGCAGTATAGAAGTACAAAAGGACAAGCAATGGAGCGCGTACAGATTTGCGATACTCAAACAATTTTTTTTTCTAAATAAATTTTTAGAAATAAAATTGGATGAATCGTTTAATTTTACGATAGACAGGTTGGGTCTAGAGAGAGAGAGGGGTGTTAGATGAGTGGATTTGATGGGGCATGTGAAAAGGTGGTTAGTGTCGTGCGGGGTGCCTTCATATGAAGGACATATGTTTGGTATGTCGTGGTATATTCTGAATAAATAGGAGTTTAACCTGATACAGCTTCCAGAACGTAATTGAGCCAAGGTTACGCGGGCTCTCGGGGAAGTTGGGGCTCTTCGTCTGCAATGGGTGGTGGTTGGACTCCGATGACGGCATTAGGGAGTCGGGAGCTTAAGAAGGTGATAAGAATGTAGCGATGAATGTCGTTAGACACACTGTCCGATCCAGTAATTGTCGGTTTGTTTTGTGAGGAGGTGTCTCCTAAGATGCCTGGGAGGCGGCTCAGACTCAAGCAGGTGTCTGCATGGGTGAGACCTGCGGTAACATCCTAACAGAAACTGCTTGCTGAGCAGTTTATTATGCTCCTTTCCAGAGAGCATATAGGCCTCGTCATGTAGATGTTGTAGTGGGGACATTAGAAGACATCCTGTCGGAGTCCTATTTGCCCCAGAATATTTTAACCCTCTTATTGCATATTTTAATGACTTCTCGGCGGCCGCCGTAGCCGAATGGGTTGGTGAGTGATTACCATTCGGAATTCACAGAGAGAACGTAGGTTCGAATCTCGGTGAAACACCAAAATTAAGAAAAAGTTTTTTCTAATAGCGGTCGTCCCTCGGCAGGCAATGGCAAACCTCCGAGTGTATTTCTGTTATGAAAAAGCTGCTCATAAAAGAAAATATCTGCCGTTCGAAATCGGCTTGAAACTGTAGGTCCCTCCATTTGTGGAATAACATCAAGACGCACACCACAAATAGGAGGAGAAGCTCGCCCAAACAACCAAAAAGGGGTGTAGGCGCAGATTATATATATATTAGGCCGGCTGGATTTGTGGGGAGGCAAAAAAGTCGCCCATTGCTCTGTGAAAATCATATTCTAGGGATCAAAATAAGAAACTTTGCCGAAGGAACCATACCTCTAAAACGAATTCTGATGTCCCCCAATTTGGGTCGAATTTTTTAGTTTCTTTTCTCATGTAAAGGCCAAAAATGGTGATATTTTGAAATAATTGTATGGGTAACCCCCAGGGGAGTTCCAGGGGGTGTGCCACTGGCATGGGTGGATCGGCCGTCCAAAGTTAGTGGGGGTCGGTCATACATTTGGACTCGATTGGAGCACTCTAAATAGGTCAAAGTGGATTTTTCGTTCGACCCAAATTGGGGGACATCAGAATTCGTTTTAGAGGTATGGTTCTTTCGGCAAAGTTTCTTATTTTGATCCCTAGAATACGATTTTCACAGAGCAATGAGCGATTTTTAAATCGACCCGCCCTAATGTGGATGCTCCGGCTACCCTTTCTCTTCGAAAGCAAGGAATTGCCCTTTCTTTTGTGCTTTAATGGGTCTAAATCCGAGCAAATTTTTATAAATATTTCTTGTATCAGCTTAAAAAAACTGGAGTCACGGCTATTTAAATGTTGGGCTTAAAAACGCAACGTCACGAATACAGAACCATTATTTACGTAGTTGCCACATTTATTCAGATAAACTATACACATCTAAAATCGTAGATATTTGGTATTTAAATTTTCTTTTTTATGACTTACGGGGAAAAAATTAATGACTTCAAAATATTTTTAAGGGTACCTCTATTTTCATGTTCACAGCTGTAGTTATATTTACATATGTAGGTACATACTTACACATACTAACTACAAATATTAGGTACCTAGTTTTGCATATGTCAATAACCTAAAGAGTTTTACCATTTCGACATCTTAAGTTAAATATTCGAACAAATTCGGAATAGAATTTGAAATGCTAAATTTTGTCGGTCTGATGCTAATGGCAAACATTTTGGTATGCCCCCCATTTCACAAAAACTCATTGGCAATGCAACAGCTGGAATTCGTAAAGTAATTAAAGGCAATTATGTAAGCTACTACACAAAAATGGCACAAATGCACATACGAGTACATACATACATATATACATACATATATATATATATGTGTTTATGCAAACCTATAGGCAGCGGTGTGTCTGAATGTGAAGCATTCGACTGGTTTATGTAGTGACAGGCTGGCTTTCTTGAACTACAAAAATTCAGAAAATTCAGAAAATTCTTAAAATTTGGCGCAAAGTACACAAACAAATGAGTAGTTAGTGCAAGCATTTATTAATGCATGTAAATGAATTGAATTTGAAATACGCGTGAATGTACTAATCCATATGAATTCACTTCACTAGGACTATTTGTAAGCAAACATGTGTACGTACGCGTATGTAAATGTGTACGAGTGTGTATTCCAATATGAATTCGCAGGCATTCGCTTTGCTGATTTAAATGTGCGTGCGTGCCGTGGGTCGCCTCTGACCGGGTCCCCTTTGCGCGCGATTGTACTTAAAGCGATGTGACGGGTTAATAAGGCTCGAGCGCATGACGACGAGGAGTGGGTAATTGGCACCGCAAATAGGAACGGCGCTATGGCGGAGAATTGTTTTGAGTTATATATTCGCGTGCGTTGCACTGAATTGCCAGCAGCGAGCAGTGAGCAGTGAATTTAAAGGTAATTAAAACCACGCGTTGTCAAACTCATAAATACGTCATGTTCAATTAAAATTTAATTAAAACTTATGAACAAGTTAAATTTCGTTGTCATCGCTGGTTTACTGCGTCTGATTGGCACTCAGTGCTCCTGGAAAAAATGTGATGTCAATATGACGCTGCGAAATCCGTTCATTTACACGCAAATAAGTGAATAGATTAAATGTTTTGCATTTGGCAGAATGTGGAAAATTTTAGAGATTCTGAAAGTTCTAATTAATAGCTAAGCAGTTTGATAAATAAATTGGAGATACGCATATAGGAATACATATGTACTTATTTATGTATATGCCATAGAATGATGTAAAGGGTTATTTAATAGCGGTGGATTGATGTTGACTAACTGCGTCGACCATGTTGTTTTTGTGGCGTTTGTCAAGTCGACATTCAATTACAGTATGGAAAATCACACAAATAAAAATACGCCACATCAGCTTATTCTCCATTACCTCTAAAGTGATTGAATCCCTTTTTTTCAAAAGAATGATGCTCATATTGGAAAACCGAAAATTAGTCCTAAATCATCAATTCGGTTTCAGAAAAACACACGGTACCATCGAACAGGTACACAGACAAAATAAAGGGTGGTTAAGTTTTATGGGCCGGTGTTGATTTTGAATAAAATACAATTTGTTTAAAAAATTATTATCATTTCTCTTTATTATGATAATACTGGTATAGCTCAATTACGTATGGAATAAAATATCGGCCAAATGGCCGTCGCGGCGTCGTCGGCACACCTCCATCCGATGGTCCAAATTTTCGATGACGCTGAGGCATAATTGAGGTTCTATGCCGTTAATGGGCCGAATTATCTCATCCTTTAGCTCTTGAATTGTTGCTGCCTTATCGACGTACACTTTTTCTTTCAAATAACGCCAAAGAAAGAAGTCCAACGGTGTCAAATCACATGATCTTAGTGGCCAATTGACATCGCCGCGACTTGAGATTATTCGGCCATCAAATTTTTCGCGCAAAAGAGCCATTGTTTCGTTAGCTATGTGACAAGTGGCACCGTCCTGTTGAAACCACATATCGTCCACATCCATATCTTCCAATTCGGGCCATAAAAAGTTCGTTATCATCTCACGATAACGAACACTATTCACAGTAACTGCCTGACCGGCTTCATTTTGGAAAAAATACGGCCCAATGATGCCGCCGGCCCCTAAACCGCACCAAACAGTCACTCTTTGTTGGTGCATTGGTTTTTCGCAATCACTCTTGGATTATCATGCGCCCAAATGCGGCAATTCTGCTTATTGACGAATTCACTGAGCTGAAAATGTGACTCATCACTGAAGATGAAGTGCGCGGCGATATGCATTTTGATTTGAACGCCCGGCTTCTTAATAAGCCTGAATAACTTTACCGCGTTGCTCGATTATGTATCTTTCCATGGTTCAAGTTGTGTTAGACTGAAATTGAAAAATATCAAATGAAATGCAAAAAAACTTGACGTTTAGGTGTGGTTTACATTCAACATCGGCCCTTAAAATTTAACCACCCTTTAGTATTCACAAAGCTTTTGAGTAGCCAAAGTATTGCACAGCCGCATTTCTCGACATATCCCAAGCATCTGACCGCGTTTGGCATGACGGATTTCTATGCAAAATAAAATACAGTATATCCATAAATTACATATTACACTTTTATCAAGTCCTACCCCAAAGACCGACATTTCTTTTGTTAAGCAAAAGGAATAACACGCTGAACTCTGTGAAAGTTTAGCTGTTGTACCTCAGGGCAGTCTAATGGACTCAATCCTATACTACACCCTACACCCACGGTTTACCAGTCACTGAGGTTAGGTTAGGTTAGATTAGGTAGGAATGGTTGCCTAGAGAGTGGGCCCACTTGGACGAAAGAAGTTTGGTTCATCCTTTGTGATACCATTGCAAGAGACGAAAAAGAGGTGAAGGAAAAAAAAAACGATAGGACGAAAAGGAGAGGGGTGGGGAGGGTTGCTTTTTTGTGGACTATGAGCGGTGACTAATTTGCGGTTGTTTTAGCCTCTTTATACTGCTGATGAAGTTCATCAGATTTTTTACCTGTATCAGCAGGCGCAGAAAAGAAGTGAGAACCAAGATGTTTGAATCTTAGTCCCGCGAGAGCTGGGCAGCTAAGGAGTAGGTGCTGAGATGATTCCACCTCATCCTCCATACAGCTGACGCAAAAAGGACTCGAAGTAACTCCGAGTCTCACCCTCATGTACACCCCGCGGATTGTGCCCCGAGAGGACGCCCACGAAAATTGAGAGCTGAGATTTTGTCATCCTCAGAATATCCCTCGAACGCCTCCTATCCAAACATGGTCAGACGGACTTCGCGACCTTACACGTTCGTGTACTTGCCCAGCGCTCACTGAGTTGGTGCAAAGCCCATCCTTCCAGGAGTAGAGCGCAGGTCAAGGAAGAGACTATCGCCGTAAATTTTGCAGATGGCACCGCTGTTCTCGCAGTTGACTCTAACCCCCAGAAAGATTCACTTAAACTCCAAAAGGAACTAAAATAATATTTAACTCAATGGTTAAAAAATTGGAGAATAAAATCTAATGAGACAAAATCCGTTCAAGTAACTTTTACACTCAATGGAGGCATTTGCCCTCCCAAAAATTAAAATAACTGGCATTTAGAGCAAATCTTTCATATTTTATGAGAATAATTTGGAGTATTTGCTAAGATTAACTTTCGTCATTTTTCAAATTCTTATTCTTTTCTCTTAACTTTATCAGTGATTTTGTTATCAACGTCGATTTTTATAAATTTTTTATTTGTTGGTATTTTTTGTGTATTGCACAATAACAAAAGTGCATACGTTCCCACAATTCTTATTCTTACCAAGCTTGAATCTCAGGTTACCGGGGCACTTTGTGACACACTGGAGGTGAAATGATTTCTTAATTGAAGCTGGTGCAAGCTGATTCAAGTTATGTTGATTGATGACAACACCACTTTTGCATTAGCTGTATTCTTTTGTAACCGACTTCAAAAGAACACTAGGAAATTTAGCGAATTTCATAGAGAATTTTGCGTTTTGGCGGTTTCAGTGTCGGAGGGATTTGGTTTTTTGCTAAATTGCTTGCTTATCAACTTGCGAAAACAAAATACGTTCAAAAAAAGACATGCACATTTGGATTTTGTACTACTGCCGTCCTGTTGAATGGATTCGCATGGAATAAGACGAAACGTAAAACTGCAGGATAAACAAATAAAATGAAATAAAATGGAACAACTGTAAATAAATATAAAATATAACCGATTTGTGTTGTTCTTTTGCAGACTTTGCATAGGGCATCGGTTAGCGATTGGCGAAAGGATGAATCACTAAATGAGTATTAGGAAGACTGCTTTCATACTCGGAAAGTCGATTCGCTTGTATTTGTTATTGTTTTTAGGTTACAACCAACAACAACATTGAGCAGAACGAGGCACAAAGCGTGTTGCCCAAAAGTGCCCGCGTCTGAACACAGTCTAATGAGACTTGCCTAATATCAGAAAGGAGAGCTGGCTGCACTGAAAAGAGAGAGTAAGAGTGATAGCCATACTCGTTAGCGGCGAATCTTGCTCCATAACTTTGTTCTTGCTTTCACATGCAAATTTTTCGCCGAACCAGCAGAGCTCCAAAATAGCGAGCAGAGAGGTGGCGAATCGAAAGCGTCTAATGTGTGCAGAAATGCGAGGCAGTGAGAACGAGAATAAAGACTTGCAAATTTTCGCAGATTTAGCCGTTTTTATGGCGGCGTGGCACTATTTCCGCCAATGTTTCAAATTTTTAAATTTTAAATCCCAACTGCAAAATTTTTATTGAAAACAATATTAGTAGGTATAAAGCAGGGTTACAATTATGAAGTTTGCACGATTGAAATATACCCAACCTTTAAGAGGGTAGAACAGCTAATAACTGTAATTTTACCTCAACTATACGTTGCTGTTGCTTCGAGCCAATCAGCTCTTGTGGTCGAGCGGCAGCCAATTTGCACAATTTTGTGAATACCCCTACTTTGTGCCTACTACTTACTTGGAACGCTTCCAGACACATGCAAACATATGCAGCTAGAGAAAAACTTGAAGTATTTGCAGAACAAAGTAGTTTCACCAATAAATAGTTCCCCATAGCAGCAACAACACACCGGCAACGGCAGCAACTCCTTTGTGGCAACCGAAACTGTTGGGCAAACATAGAAAACACACAGTTTAGAGAGAAGAAAATGAGCCAAGTTGGCGTACTGAGGCAAGTCCATTTGTTTGTCTCTCTGCATGTTTGCCTGTCTGTCTGTTTGCACACATTTAACGGATTATTGAGTTTTCCCAAGGCGTATCGCCATTAAGCGCGCAGAAGAGGATTCGAGTGGCGATCACAATGATCGCTACAACAACTACAACAAGCATGTGCGGCAGATGCGTTGCGGCTGGCGTGTGGCTGCAACGAAACAGCGCAAAGAGGAGAGAAAAAACAATATGGAGGGTACACACGCAGTTGGTATTTAAGCGATTTTACAGCAATGCTGAGCAGATATGCAAATACACAGCGTCTAACGTTGAGGCATTCAAATGGCGGCGGCTGCTGCGCACTGCTGTTGCCTACCTTATTTCCAGCCTATTTGAGTAGTTTCGTGTTGCACGTACATCTGTACTGTACGTATGCAGTTGTTTGCATATTTGTTTGAAGGCGGCGGAATTTTTTCAAGTTTCGAAAAATCGACGCATTTGTTTGTTGTCGCACCGCAAAAGAAAATACATATCGATTTTCCAATTTCCCTGCTTTCCGTTTTGGTAGTGACGCTCATTGCTAGGAAATACAAGCGGCGACAACTGCTGTAGGTTGTACTCGTATGAATGCGCGTGCGCAACGATGGCGGTTCTAAACAAAGAAACACTTGAAATACTCTCACGCACACAGACACGCCGTCAACAAGTTGGCCTTTGACCAAGCGCGCGCGCGACTAATTCACAGCCTGCAAAAGTCATGTTGACACTTATTGTTAATTGTTGTTAATAGATGCCACAGATACTTGCGGCAGCGGTGGGGCAATGTGCAAAATGCATAAGAGTAAAAGCAGAAAACTCTTGAGTGCACCAACAACAAGCGCATTTCAGCGAACTATTTGAATTCGTTGTCGCTTGGCAGTGGCAAGCAGGTTTCTGTGCTTACCAGAGCCTAAGTAGGTGTGTATGTGCTAATGCAACGACAACTTGGCATGATCGGAAGCGCGCTGTGGCAAATCTACAACTGATTGCGGCAATTTATGCGTCACGCCGCTGCTGGCGCACGCGCATTTGGAATTCTGGGCCACAGAAGGTTGCACACATGCACAGCTCTAGTTTATCAGGGCTAAAAGTACCAAGTTCAAGTGCAACGTGCCGGGGCAACAGACGATTATGAGTTGGGGCGGTGGCATCCACAGATATTGCAGAAAAAAGAAACACTCAAGAATGAGAGTTGCAGTGGCAACTGGTGTGCCACTCAAAGGCCACATTTTATGCGGCAAATGCTACCAATACACGCGCTCATGCAGCTACAACAACAACTACTAAGACGTTTCTTTGCCTAAGCAGCATATTATTAGCACCACGCATGATGCCACACGCTGTGGCATAAATAAATATTGCACCTTCACATTGCCAACAACGTCGCCAGTGCCACGTTCATTGCCACAGAAAAGCTGAATAATTATGTGTGGGACAGGGAAAGGACCGGCAGGGCAAGGAACGAGTACAGAGTTGTTGTTGGAAGCCGAATAAGTAAGGCTTATGGAAAAATTTCTCAAGTACTGCTCATTACGTAGGCTAATGTAAGCACAACAATGCGCCCGATAAGTCATTCAACATTCAACTTACAACCGTCAATAGACAGCCGCATGCAGCAGCAGCAGCCAAAAGTAGCATGCAACGAACACAAGTGCCTTGCAGCTAGCTTCAAGTTTGAAGAAGCTGTTCAACATGCCATACAAAGTTAGCTTGCAACATCAACAATTGTAACGCGATGATACAGCGATAATGATGCGCAATGCATTAACATTCATTCAGTCAGCCATTCAGTCATTCCACCAAAGTGATGAGTTGGCAGCCGCAGCAGCCGATTCAACGAGCTGCAGCAAGGCCACTTGACGGCGTTCCATTCACTATCGCCGTACATACTCACAAGTGCATACATACATATGTGCATATGGATGATATTTTTATTTGTTAATATGGATGGAAGGAGGATAGTTGGCTGTCGATGGTATTATTTATTTATTATAATTCAATCACTTTTGTTGTTGACTGCAACATCATCATCATTAATCAAAACACTCGCATGTAACAAATTCTTCAGCTGAATTTTATTTCTACATGCACTAGTATTCTTATATTTATGCATATATATAAGTATATGTACCTTGAACCTTTACCAAAAATACTACTTTTTGTGAGATGTAAGTATGGTCAGTCCATAAGTTCGTGCGTTTTTTAAAGGTGGTTTTAAAATAAATAAAAAAGATGTTTAAAGTACAATAATATATTAAAATATTTCAATATGTTACTTTTAATATATTTTCCTTCATTATTTACAATGTCTTCCCAACGTTAAGGCAAATTTTTAATTCCCTGCTCAAAAAATTGTTTGTCCTTGGAGCCAAAATACGCTTCGATATCCATTTTTATAGCACCTCAAGTTCTTGTTACTCGTATGGGATTGAAGTCCACGGAAAAGGTAATAATCACAAGGTGCAATATCCGGAGAGTATTAGCTCCCATCCGAGCTCGTTCAGCTTGCCTAATGTTTGCTTTGCGGCATGAGGTCTTGCGTTGTCGTGGTGAAACAAAACTTTTCGTCTATTCACAAAAGACGGTCGATTTTTGTTAAGTGCCTCATTCAGGTTTGATAGCTGATGGGAATAATAATCAGCAGTTATCGTCTGGTTTGGTTCCAGAAGTTCATAATAAACAATACCGGCCATATCCCACCAAATAGACAGAGGATTCTTCTTGGGGTGAAGGCCATCTCTAGGGGTCGGTTCTGGTATTTCATCTTTACCTAACCATTGGCGTTTGCGAACAGAATTATTGTAAAGGTCCCATTTTTCATCACCAGTAACGATACGGTTCAAAAAACTTTCATTTTCAAGCCGTTGCAGCAGCTGAGAACACAAATTCACTCTCTGCTGAAGGTTGGCGACTGAAAGTCTATGCGGAACCCATTTTCCCTGCTTTGAAATCTTTCCCAACTGAACCAGGTGCTGTGAACTGTTTCATGCGATGAATTTAACCTCTGAGCTATCATATCGACTGTCAAATTGGGCTCAGCTTCCACGAGTTCGATCAAGGCGTTGGAGTTAAATTCTGCAGGACGACCAGTGCGGGGGGTATCCTCCACGTCGCAGTTACCACTTCGGAATTTTGAAAACCACTTTTGCGCAGTCCTTACGCTCACGGCATCTTCTCCGTGAACAGTGTTTAGCTCTGCAGCAGCAGTTGTTGCATTTTTACCATTTATTTAAAAAAGTTCCGTTATATTCCGCCAATAATTTTTTGTATGCAAAAACCGTACAAAAGTGAAATTATGGGTAAAATACGAACGAACTTATGGACTGACCCGATATTTGCTTTACCATGAGTTCGGAGTAGAGACAAATGCAGAAATAATTCGGTCTTGATCCTGGTCTTTAAGTGCCGCCTCACATCATATACATTTGATTGCCCTATAGTCTAATCGGGTTGTCAGTTAACATGGAAATGTATGGGGCTGAGCACACTGCTCACAAGCAGCTGACTAACGACTAAATTTGAGTTGCACACAGCGAACTTACCAGGCCACGATGTACAGAATGCGATGATCTGGCTAACATCAAACCACTCATGGGATTTGAGCGAATTTGAAGCAATCTGCTAACTTACGGACGTAACAGGGGATGTGACAGCGGTTGGTTTACAACAGATGTCGTCCAAAAACTGAGATTTGCATTAGTCATTTACGGAAAAATTAACACAGCCAGTTCTAATATTATTGCGCTGCAATCTGAACATGGACTGCTACGTGAAGAGTTACATGTGAAATGAGCGATCACAATAGTGCTGTCAAGTTCACTATTACTTATATTACTTAGCAGGCAAGGATAGATAGTTAGATAGATTTTATAAGAGGTTTGCACTTCGACCTCATAGTCTTTTGCGTCCTCTAATCATCACAGTAGTTCGTCCAAGCCCAGTTCCCTTATTAAACTCAGGATAGAGCTCGGTTGGATTGAGCGCAAGTGCCCTTCCTCTGGCTGCAATTAGCCAAGATGTCTTAACCTTCTACGCGCTATAGCGCTGCCTTCCAGGAGAAACTGTATTGGAGACTCCGGAGAATGATGAATCGTAGGAACGACGAGAGTCCGTAGACCAAATATTAGGCAAGGTTACTCTTATATTTTTGTATCGGATCGCCTAATCTTCTAATTCATCACTATTGGCTAAGTTGAAAAACTCTTTTTGTTCGGTTTCTCCTCTGGTGTCACCGTTCAGTATTTATTTAGGAGGCCGCGTGGGCTATTAGCTCGAAAAAATGTCGTTGCATATCAGCAACTGAGGCATAATTTCTGCTGATATACTGTAGATTGCCTTATACATTTTTTGGAACTCTGTCATCCGTAGTACTTATTTCACTGGGAGAACTTCGAGGCCCAAAGCTGCATTGAATTTTCATCGTTGTTCTTCATTCGGAATCACTGGTAACTGAAACGCGCTACGCATCTTCTTGCGTTATTTTAGTACAAAATTTACTCAAAGTTTGGATGGCCAGATGATACATTATCCCAGACAATTAGTCAAAATCCAATACACAGTTGTCTAAGGATAGCCCAGCTCTATTCTAAAGGAATGGATAGCGCTATCGAGAGATGATTAACGATTTTTTATGGCCGGAATTGGATGGTATTGATCTGGACAACGTTTATTTTCAACAAGATGGCGCTACGTGCCACACAAGCAACGAAATTATTGATCTTTTACGGGAAAAGTTTCCGGACCGTTTCTCGAAAAGATGATCACAATTGGCCACCGAGATCTTGTGATTTGACACCTTGAGACTTTTTTCTTTGGGGCCACGTGAAGGAGAAGATCTACGCCAACAGCCCAGGGTCGATTCAAAACCTCAAAGATGGAATTCATGAGGCTATCGAGGACATAGAGCACCCACTTTGCAATTCGGTTATATGAAATTTCATGAAAAGGATATTGTCCTCTAAGCGTGGTCGTGGTGGTCATTTGCCTGTATTATTTTCCACTATTAACGGCATACCTTCCTCTTTATGGTAGTAGCCCGGTGCGACGGGTTCAAGAAATCGATTTTTTTTTTTTCATTTTTCGGAAGAAAAACATCTTAAAAAAATACTACATATAAATATTTCAGACAGAAATTTTAATTATTTTTAAAGTTGTAGCTAAAATAAGAGAGCGCGCCGTAGTGTGTATGAAAGTGTGTGACACGCCAGCAGCAGCTGTTGTCGAAACTTTAAACGCGTTTTTCTCAAAACCATGTTTTCGAAATTTCGGGGAATCACTGAGTCAAAACTATTCAACCCATTTGGCTAAAAATTTAACCCGTTATTGTAGACACACAAATCTAGATCCCGGACCTTTAAAACATTTACTTTTCTATAATAAACTATTTAAGTTAAACAATCTATGAAGAAAAAAAATAAGATTTTGAGAACTTTTTTATGTATAGTTTAGGTGCGGGACCTAAAATAAAGTCTACAGAATAATAATCTCTTTGAGCTTTTTATTTCAGATGACTTTGGAAGGCTGTGTGTTTCCCCGAACTAACTCATGTTGTTTTTTAAGGACTCCACTTTGACGTCAAAAATTTTAAACAAATTAAAATAAAATTAACTTTAAAAAAAATTTTTATATTATATACTTCAAAACACCAATAAAAACCTGTAAAAACTTTAAAACGATCGCATTTTCTTTTCTTTTTAAAAAAATTCATGAAAAAACGTCGACATTTCGGTCGTTACACCGGACTACTACCTTATAATGAAAAAAACATCCGATCATTTATATTAAAAAACATTTTTCTTTGAATATCAAAATAACACCTCTTATTGGAAACCCCTTTATGTTCTCCTTCAGACATTATTTGTTATTACTTTTAATAAAATCACCTAGTTTTCCGCTGATTTCTGGAGTTAATCAGCTCTGTGGACGGCCTGGTATTTCTCCCTCACAAAGCGTTTCTGATTCTGATTCAAATCCTCTGAGCTACATCTAAATTTGGGTGTGAGATAAACAGTTATCAACAGCTTACCTCGCTTTTGCCGAGTGAGTTCGCGCGTGACTATCATTCGGACGGTCGGGTTCAACATCCATTGTAGGAAAATTAACGTCAAATTTTCTATGCGGATGCGCAATGAATTGAAATCAAAATAAATGTAAATATGTATGTTTCAATTAATGTAAGGAGCTACCTCCCTCAAAATAAAATGATTGTTTTCCAGCACCATTTCCTTGACATTGTAGACGTTTTCATCCGTTGAAGACGTTGATGGCCGTCTGCAAAAGCCTTATACCACGAGTAGATCCGCGCTTTTTAAACGAACAATTTCCGATATTTTTTTGACAGAATGTACACATAAGTAACTCAAGAACCTAGATTGTTTTCTCCTTAATCACCTTGCAGTAATTTTTATTAATATCAAATTGATTATATTTTGTAGTAAATTTAAAAAAAAAAAAAAACATTTTTCTGCAAACAAAAGTGAAGAAATGAAAAATTATGCCTCAACAAACTTCAAGTCGAAAATTAAAAAAAATTAAAAAGAAAGAAAGTTGTTGGGTGTGCACGTCACGTGCTCATTAAATAGAAATTTCCATATTCAAATAACAATAAGTTAAATTGAAAAGAAATACGGCTGCTTCTAGCTGATAGAAATTCCATAGAAAACTTAAAACTTAAATAGTAAAAAAGTATTGAACAATTGGCAACCAAGCGTTCGGACAACATAGTTACTTTGGAATACCTATGCATTTGTGTGTACTCGTATGTTCCAGTGAGGCCCCAGCAATCGGTCAGCTCAAGTGATGAAGCGTGCGCAAGCATGAGGCGAAGCAGTAAATGGTCAAGTGAAGTGAGCAGGGTAAAACAATTTTCGTTCAAATATGTTTTTTTAATGAACGCTCTTGAAGACGTTTGAATTACTTGCATGCATACATACGCACATATATGCATATCTATCTATATGTGTATAATAGGCAAACAAAGTGTGCATGTAGTTAAATTTTTTCATTAAACAGAAATCTTTATTTGATTTGAAATTAACGAATTTATTGAAAGGCGGACAACAGCAACAAAAATATATTGCCTGCCGACAGCAGGCAACCCATTGTTTCTGCATGCTTCCATCATTTATTGCCCATACAATAAAGCTTTACATGCATGCGTGCGTACATGTGTACATATGTACAATTTTAACTGCGTGCAGTTGTATTTTCAATGCTGTTCATGAATAACAAAAGCGAAAATAAACACTTGCGCCGAAAAGTGTGCCCACTTGGCGTTACAAATAAAAAAAAAATAATAAATGGAATATTCAAATTTATGTTTAAAAAAATGCAATAAATAAATGCTAAATAAATGTAAAGACCTATGCATTAAGTTTGTATTTCTTTTCCGATTTTACGATCTCGGATTTTTCGTGAAATTTTATCAAAGTTATATGAGAAGCTCACTTCTGAATACGTTTTGTGCGGAACAAAACCTATGTAACATGACTTAAAGTCAGAAGCTAATTTTATTATTTTTTGTTACATTTTCTATTGAATATTATTCGATGTCACACGAATACAAGGGGTGCCTTTTATATGTCGGGATTTGGCAACCCTGGTGTTGCAATCTGGCAACTGACAGCTGTATCGCAAAGTTTGACATTTTTTGGCTTTTGCGTACTCAGAACGTTTTGAGATACCAGCGCTATTTGTGTTGCTTACAGTAACTTAAAAGATTCATCTCGGTCCAAAAATGGAATTAAATCGTAAACATTTTCGTGCGATTATTTTTTACAACTTTCGACGTGGATTAACTCAGCAACATTGCATGGATGAACTTAATTCATTCTTTGGCGATGAAGATCCATCAAGGACCAGTGTTCATCGATGGTATGGTGAATTCAATCGTGGTCGTAGTTCACTCCAAGACGAATTTCGTGAAGGTTGTCCAAAATCAGTTGTTGTTCCGAAAACCATTGATGCTGTGCGCGAACTGATATTGCAAGATTGTCATGTGACCTATCGTGAGATTGAGACAATCTTAGGAATTAGTGGGACATTCAATATTGCATAAACATTTGACTGTCAAAAAAATTTGTTCGCGTTGGATCCCACACAATTTATCAATCGCTCAAAAAAAGGCTCGTTTCGATTGGTCGAAGGAAATGCTCAAAAATACGATCGCGGGGCTTCGAAACACGTCTATGACATCGTGACAGGTGATGAATCATGGATTTACGCATATGAGCCCGAAAGTAAACAGCAGTCGACTGTATGGGTGTTTCAAGATGAGCCAAATCCAACAAAAGTTGTTCGAGCACGAAGCACTTCCAAGCAAATGGTCGCCTGTTTTTTCGGAAAAACTAGACATGTCGCAACCGTGCCACTAGAACAACGCAGAACAGTTAATTCTGAATGGTACACAACCATTTGTTTGCCAGTTGTCTTCCAAGAAATTAGAAAAACCAATCGCCAAAGACGGACCACTCTTCACCTGGACAATGCGAGCTCTCATACATCGGCTCAAACAACTGCATTTTTGAGCAGCCAAAACATCGAATTAATGGGTCATCCGCCGTATAGTCCTGACTTGGCACCGAATGACTTCTTTTTATTCCCGTACGTAAAAAACAAACTGAGAGGTCAACGTTTTTCGACACCTGAAGAAGCGGTTGCGGCATTCAGAATGCATGTTTTGGAGGTACCTCATTCAGAGTGGCAAAAGTGCTTCGACAATTGGTTCAAACGCATGCAAAAGTGTATAGATCTTCATGGAGAATATTTTGAAAAACAATAAAGTGATTTTCGATGATTAAAATTTGTTTTTGTTCTCTAATCCCGACATATAAAAGGCACCCCTCGTATTAATATTTTAGCCATTTAAGTTAAGCATTGAACGCCAGAAACTCAGCTGATTTCTACCACGAGAGTGTGGCAAAGTGAAACGCAAAGCGCCTTTCAATGTAGCTTTTTCGCTATAAAATGAGATTTTCTGTCTTCATTTCATATGCTTCATACGAAATGGCAAATCCCAAATTGCTTGAAAATAATTCCGGAAATTCCAGGACCGGGAAAAGTTTAGGATCCCAGGCCTGCCGTCTCGAATACCTACACTTGTGTGCCAAATTGTAGTAACACGACGAATTACCAAGTTTTAAGTATTTTGTTTTTTTCTCTCTTCATCATTCTGAGCGTTACTAACAAAAAAAAATATATACGCTTGAGCACAAATGCGTATGAATAAGAAAATATATTACTCTATGAGCTACTCCTGGGACAAAATACAAAGAGTCATTGTCAGTTTCTCTCAAAAAATACGTCACTCTTAGTATGCTCAGCCTACCGTTAAGAACTGAGAAGCGAGTCCTGTTTCTTTCGGAGAGCTCGATTCACCGTGTAAAGTTTATGAAGTAGTAGGCTAGGTTAAGTTATACTGGCTGGTCGAAGCCACAGAGAGATCATTTTGGTCCATAGCGATACCAGATCCGACCCCTATTTAGCGAAAATATGCACAACGCAAGATTCGCGTACCGTTCGCGAATTTTAGGAGTCACTCGAGCTTCAGTTCAGGGATAGCTTCTAGCGTTTCAAAGCTGTAAGCACCCAGGTAGCATAGTCTAATTTTCGAGAGAGCTGAACAGGAGCCTAGAAGATGCTCTAAGGTTTCCCTTGCACCCGGCTCATTACAATTCCTGCAAACATCTCTTCTATCGAACGATATAACCGATTTAGTATACTTGTCATCATATGCATACGATCCTGGCAACTTCGCAATTGGTTAAGCTAAGCCATCTGCCTTCTGCCTTTCTGAGGATGCGTTTGTCTAGTTCTTTTTGAATTGTGCGCAGGGATTTCAGTATCTGACTTATTTGATTCCCTGCAAGTTTCGCGCCATCCTTAGCTATTTCATTTTTACACTATTTTTCTAAAATATGACCAAAATCGAATCTTCTCCGGGAATATCACAAGTCATAAAAAGTTAAACTGGCAATTAATGCACACCTTTCCTGCGGAATTACAAGCTGCCTATGACCTCCTAAGGCTCTTCTCATAAATATCTGTAAGGCTTGTCTCAAAGTTTGCCAAATACCTAGAGGATAAACCATAGCGACAGTGATTTTCATTACGAAACCTTACATGTTAAACTAAAAGACTTCAGGACTATTAGCTTCACCTCCTTCTTCTGAAAATGGGGGAGATATTCCTGAACTTCCAGAGCCATTTTACCAGCACCATTCATCAGCCATTAAATATATTCAAGAGTATATTTCTTGATATAAAGAATGATCAGATAAGAGGTACTTTTTCCAATTGGGGTTTTTTATAAATATATCAGGCTCTGTGAAAAGGGTTCATCGCGCGCTCAGACCAACTAATGTTGCTCATAACCGTTCAGCGATGAGACCTATTTGATGACTACATCAATGAGCAAAATTGCCGTATTCGAGCTGAAGAGCATTCAAAAAAACTTAAAACTGTTGTACTTAAATAAAATAAAATTAAATTGAAAATACTTCTTACATAAAAACTTAACTGAAAATTAATTTGAGCATCTAGAAAAAAAAATCCAAAGAAAAAAAGTACCTACAAAAATTTGGAATACTAATATACATAAACATGTCTCATAAGTTTTTTAAAACATATCTACTTTACCAGCAAAAACTATCCTGTATTTCCCAAGTAACGTTTTGATTTTTGTCATCGTTGATTTCTTTCATTCGGTTGAAAACCAACACAGAATGCAGAACTTTCTCCCACAAAAGAGGAAAACGAGCGAAGCAACTGTCAAAAATTGTTTTGTAGCCAACTTTAAGATTGAAAATACGAATAAGAAGGGCAAAGCATGTCGCCAGTACGGGAGACGAAATTCGTTCGCTCCTCCCGTCCGTCCTTCTCCAACGAACAAAATGATTCCCTTCCAAATTTTTCCCCGTATAAATGGGCACCATGTTCGTCCTCACTTCCATTTTCCACGCTAAAACTTCTTAAAAAATTGCATCATCTTCCAACTATCAGCAGAATTTGGTTTTACATTATGAATTAAAGAAGGTTGTAAATAAGCAATTACGATTTTTATAGGAGGTTGCGCATAGTTTGCATTGGACAAAAATACAAATCTACAATGGGACCAAAATATATGGAAATCAGCGCGGTTATTATACGAGACCAGCGGATTTTTACGAATTATTGAGATTTTCTAATTAATGGGAAACGAATTATCTACTGATCTAAGTATGATAATATGGCCTGCAAGAAAGCTTCCAAATTTTATCAAAACACAAAGTCTTATTGAATTTTTACTGAATTTAAGAAAGTTGTATACCAGAAGCGATGCACTTTGTTGTGGAAAACCGATGGAGAGGCAGATCTAGATGTGTCTGCAGCGACAGCCAAGCTGCGCTCATGGCCCACATCACGGGTGGTCGAGTCCTGTAAATCTAGGCCGAACTATGTCGGTAGACATAACAGCCTGATGCTAACATGGGTCCCGGGATACGTGGGTATCGTGGGAAACGAGACCTCTGACTCCTGGACTCTGAGGCCAACTTCTTTGGCCGGGAGCCCTTTCTGTCACTCCCTTCTGCAGCCATCAAAGCCACGGTTAGCAAGCGGGTTACTTCAACCCACAAGCGAGCTTGGCCGGCTGAGAGAGGCTGCAGATGGACTAAACTGATGTTACCTGTCATGTCCGATCGACTGTCACAAACCCTCCTGTCATTAAGCAGAAGGGATTGCAGACAGCTGGTTGGACTGATGACGGGCCATTTTCTGTGGGCGAAGCACATGGAAAGGGAGGGTATCTCAGACAGTGTACTCTGCCCAGCTTATGAAGAGGAGGATGAGACGGCGGAGCACTTCCTGTGCGTCTGCCCCATCTTCGCTCGAATCAGGATTGAGGTCTTTGGCAGTGATGTGTTAAGAAGCGGCCATCTTGGCTCCTTGGCACCGCAAGATCTAATCAGATTTCTTGGGAGATCGGGTAGATTTAAAGAAAATTAAAAGGAATCCAAGTGTAGTACAATGGACTTAATTAATGTCTGAGTGCTGAGTGCGGAATTACATTAAAAATATCCCAAAATGTTGATATCAAAGATAATCGCTAATAATATCAAGTAATTGGATGCTCATAACTTAGGCTAATTATTAGTTGACTTCCACAATTTTTGTATACAATGTGGCGCAAAACTAATCACCCCATCGGAAGTCTTATAATTTTTGCAAATGACGTCGCTCGACAATCTTAATTGACACTTGTGAACCAGACAGCTGCGGTATAGAAATAGACATGAATAGCAATGGAACGCGTAAAGGTAAAAAACAGATTTCTATCACTCAAAATTATTTTTTATATAGTAAAAAAGTTGTTCAGAAACAAAATTGGCCATACTTAGACGCATAAATGCGTGTAAATGTTCCTGTTTCTTCCGCCAAACAAAGTTTCATATAAAATTGCGAACGTATACCTCCACTTACGCCATCTTTACTCCGCTGTATGTACTCGTACATACCTACCATATGTGCATATGTATGATTGTATAGTGCAAACCACATTTTTCTGCTATTAAATATTTTTTTATTTTGAGTTGTGTCGCCTAATACGCCAGTACCCTAAATTGTATCTACCTTTTAAGGTATTCATGTGTGTGAGTCCTATTGCAATCACAGGAAAGCAAAGTAAAAGGCCATGAATGACATCATAAATTAACGATAATCACATTTTGTTTTGACAACACCATTCCGATATCCTTCTAACTGTTATACGACAAAAATTGCAGCAAATGCATGCGTCATGCAAAGAGCCAAGGACAAAAAGGACAATTAAAGTAGGAACAAAAATAATTCCATTGCCAACAATGATGAAATGCTGTGACAGCGACAGTACTTTGTCAGGATTGCAACAATGATGTAACAAATCTATATTTATACACACAATTCTGCATACATACATACCCGGCAATGCACGGCTGCTTACTTTGTATCTTTACGAGCGTGTGGGGTAAATCAATGTGCAAGCGTATATACGGCTATGAATCGGGTGTTTTTTTCGTTGTATGAGAACTATCGGCAGCGATAACTGCGGTTTGATAGCTGAGAGTGGCAAACTATTACATGACATGTCTGTTCAGTAAAGCTTGGCAAGTCATCATGAATCGTTTAACGCAAAAAAAAATGTGTTCAAACTGTAAAAAATTACTTTGAAAAAAATAAATAAATTTGTTTGCAAAGTTCACAGAACACTGGTGGCATCATGGATCCTTACTTCTTTCGAAATGAGAAAGAAGCTGGCGTTATGTTGAATGACGAGTGCTTTTGAGCTATGCTGACTGAATTTTTTTCTTCCAAAAATGAACCAGCTGAGCATCAGCGACGTTTGGTTCCAACAAAACGGGCAACTTGCCTTACATAGCGCCTAACAATCGATTGATTACAATATTCACCGCCACCCTTGTCGTCATACGCCCAAAGTTAGATTGACTGAATATAACTCGTAAGCGCGGCAAACATATGCTGAGTATTATATTCAAAAAATAAATTCCATGAAATTATCTCTCAGAGACCTCTCGCCTTGAGTTGTATTTTCTCTATAATACCACAATGAAGCCAATTTTGTAATATGGAGTCATTGTGTGGTGGAACTGTACTGAAGAGTATGACGACGGTTAAGAAGCTGGAGTGAGTTCAAAGGTCTGCACTCATTGGAATCAGTGGGGAGCTTCGAACTACTCCTACTCTAGCGCTTAATGTAATGTTAAATATGGTACCTGTATAGCACATCGTGCGCAAAACTGTCGTTGCACGTACTGTACAGGCTGAGATTTCAAACTCCATCGAAAGTGTTCGTAAATTTATCAAAAATTATCCGAAATCATCCTTGAAATTCATGGAGTCGGAGTGAATATCGCCCAAACATCGATTTATCGCATTTTAACTGATAATTTGGGCTTACGAAAGGTCTTGGCACGTGTCATTCCGCACAAGTTAACTGAGGAGAAGAAATAGCTCAGAACTCAACATTCGAAAGACCTCATTAAAGAGGCGAGAAAAGACGAGAACTTCCTTTACAACATCGTAACTGTTGATGAAATGTGATGTTTCCAACAAGAACCTGAAACTAAGCGTGAAAGTGCCGAATGGATGGCCCCAGATGAGCCAGCACCCAAAAAATCGCGTTTGGAGAAGTCAAAAATCAAGTCGATGCTAATTTGATTTTACGATTCCAAAGGGATTGTCCACCAAGAATTCGTGCCAAAGGGCCAAACCGTCAATGCAATTTTCTACCTTGGCATTTTGAAGCGTTTGTTGCATCGTATTCGACGAATTCGCCCTGAATACCGCGAAGGAGGAAGCTGGCACTTATTGCATGGCAATGCACCATCTTATCGATCCTCTGCGGTGAACGATTTTTTGACTAGAAATCGCATTTTAACGATCAATCACTCACCGTATAAGCCTGATATGGCAACCGGTGACTTTCGCCTATTCGGGGAATTGCATTTGGCCATGAAAGGAAAACGTTTTGCGTCCATAGAGGCCATCCAAAAGGCTTGTATCGACATCCTGGAGGATATTCCGGTCAATGACCTGAAACTCTCATTCAAAAAGCTTTTAGATTGCGCAAAACAGTGAACCGAGGCCAGAGGGGACTATTTTGAATAAATAAACTCGAAGTTGTCAGAACAAAGCTCTTGTCGTTTCTATTTTAGCTCAGTTTGGTTTATTTTGGACTTTATCTTGTATATGTATGTATGTGCACATGTACATATGTATATGTATATGTATGTATAACAAAAAGAGGTTTTCAGTAATGATGGTGTAGAAATAACAAAAAAATCGAGTGCATATATGCCCAAGTGAATACGTAGCCAAGCACCAAATATCCTTAAAAACAGTGCTCGATCAAATCGTTGCTTTGCACGTTGAGAATACTGAATTATTTGCTCTTCTCAGGTCTTTTCAAGATGAGCAAATACTGTTAGTGCAAAAGTGGAAAAACTAGAAAAAGAAATGCATTCCTTACAAAGTAATTTTTCCGCATATTAGAATTTCATCTGCAATCGCAACTCTAACTAAGGATGCCAATGATGTTCAAGCTGAAATGAGTAAACTTAATAATAATAATAAAGTCCACGGCTCCATGTTGAGTGCCTTCCAAACGCCACTGCTAATGTTTCACCGCTATCTGCTGCTCGCTCAACTTTATCATACTTTCTGCTGGGATTGCTGTTCTTGCACTGAATGCCTAATAAAACAAAACACGATCGTTCTTCTCGATTACTGCTGCTAATCCAAGTAATTCTGCTGCTGCTAAGATTCTTGGCTCTTGTCTAAGTCTATGAATGATAGAGAAAGAGATTGAGCCTTCCGAATTCGCCGTGTCGTAAGAACCCATCAATAAACTAGCAAAACGAACGGGAATTAATTGTTTGTGAAGAAGAAAAGTAAGCGAAAACAATGAAAACAATTAAAGGCGAGAAATTACTTGGCGCCGTGGCATAAAAACAGAAATTGCATTTGGAGGCTTTATATTAATTTGAGCTTTCACAATTTAATACACGGCACTTCATTTTCATTAGTTTGATTAGTTTAAATCTCGCAAATCACAATACTACCACGCCATACGCTGAATTTTCAGAAGCATGCCATTTCTCTTTATTCTGTTTGTTTCGTCAGCTTGTCTTGTATTGCGAAGAGAGCTGACGTCAAAGTAACATAGCTGTTTTTTAATGGGGACACCTGCAGTACTCAATTCCCCTTGGCTATTTTTGTTTGTTTTTTATTTAATTTAATTTTTTTTTTTTATTCTTTGATATCTCTTGTCAAATAAATACTTTGTACATGAAATTATTTATATAGTTATATGAGGAAATACCGCTCTTAATCAGAGCATAGATTCATGCCAGGAACATCTTGATTAGTATTCCGCGTGTGTTGACCGCATCCAAGTCATCGTGGTCGTCCTCTTCTTCTGGAGTCTTGTGGATTCCATTCTAGGGCCATCTTTGCGATGTCATTGTCTTCTTTGCGCAAGGTGTGCTCAATCCAACGCCATTTCCTTTCTTTGATATTAGCTGCGATGGGCTTGCTCATTGAAATAATTAAAAGATTTTCGTTGGTGATAACTCTTGGCCAAAATATGCGGTGAATAATGCGCAGACATCTGTTGATAAATGTTTGTAGGTATGTATTGCATATGGTGTCTGTGACTTTCCATGTTTCGCACGTATTGGCTATGCTGCTTTGATAACTTTGCTCTGCAGCATCTTGTAAGTGCTCTCGTGCACGTGTGAGTATTTTTTACCACCAGGTGTTTTTTTTAAGATCTTGAGAAGATACAGCTTTTGTTACGCCTGAAGCCAGATTGGTACGCACTGGCAAGGGATTTTTTAAATAAAAATGAGACAACTTGCTGATGCATTAAGCGCTCTAAGACTTTCGAAATATTTATACTCGTATATGGTAGAAGCGCAATAGGTCTGTAATCCTCATTTGATTTCAGAATGGGTATAGTACCCATGACTTTTTTCCAGCAGTTGAGGAAGGCAGCTGATGTTGGAATGATTTTTTTATTTTTTTTTATTTGTTTATTTATTTCCAAGTACTACAATAAACAATAGTATTATTATAGCAATGAAGTGTCGTACAGTGTCTCTAGACGAGCTCTCAAGTACCTATATTATCTGATGTGGAGTAACTTTTCCTTAATATTGAAATTAATTTTGTTTTAACTTAGAAGTTATTAAAATGTTTTATATCTTTGATGCAGGAAAAAAGGGAACAAAAACGATGCATAGATTATTGTTTATAATAAAAGGCTTAAAAGTAGTAAAAAAAGGTAGTCAGACTAGAAAAGTGGTGTGAGTTAGTGTTACGTGTCATTTGTTAACCACCAGCAGTTTTTAATGGTAAGACTGGATTCGATTTTGACGCAGCTTGAAATACAGGGTGGCTGATGAATTTTGCTACATTAAGAAACTCAAATAACTTTTTTTTAGTGCAAGGAATTCATTTATTTTTTTTTCAAGTTGAAGGTCATTAAATTTTATTAAATGTAGCTTAACTAGTTTTAAAAATAATTGAATTTAAATTAAATAAAGAAACCGCACACCACACTGTCACGCGAAGAGGATGCAATTCCGTCTCGTGGAGTATCTGTGGGTTAGAAATACTCCATATTCGACAATTTTGTTTGTTCACATTGCCGTTTAAATCGAAATGGGCCTCATCAGACATGAAAAGGCAGTTTAACATGTTTTGGTCTTCTTCCACCATTTGCAGGATCTTCTGGCAAATTCCCAAGCGAATCGGCAAGTCTGCTGCATTCAGTTTGTTAACCATTTGAATTTTGTAGGGAAATAAGTCTAAATCTTTGTGCATTATTGTTTGCAAAGACTGTCGGCTGACACCAAGTTGAGCAGATAAGCTTCTTGTTGAAACCCTTGGATTGCTTTGTATAGCTGCAGCTACAGCAGCGATCGTTTCCTCCGTCCGAACTGGTGGGTTTCGATGATAAGGCCTTCTTGCGACTGTTCCTTGCTCAGCAAAATTATTCACCAGTCTCATTATGGTCCATCTGCTCGGGGGATCGCCGCCAAACATCCGCCTGTACTCTTTCTGTACGAAAACTACGGACTCCAGTGCGTGATAGTGGCGGACTATCCAAATTCTTGTTTGCGTGTCCCAGTTATCCATTTTAATAAATTTTAAAGATCAATCTGCAAATTAAAACAAAAATGGAACAGATAACTTAAAAAGAAAAAAAGGTATTCAATTTTTTTTTGGTAGCGGCTTTCATCAGCCACCCTGTATATGTATCAAAACGTTGATTATTTGCATTAAGTGGTTTTGATGTGATTATTTTATTGTTCGCTCTTCTGAATATGTGATATATTATTGGCGTTTGGTTTTCGTTTTGTATAAAGCCTTTTTTGTCGAGGTATAAGGATTCGGGAGGTGAAAATCCATTAGAAATAGCTAGTGAGAAATAATCGTGGCTTTCCTAGTAAAACGCTCTTATTAATATGTTATTGGTATTGTATAGGCAACGCCGGATATGTTTTCTTGAATTTATAATGTAACAATCAATTCTGGGCACTTTCGCCGTGTTATAAAGCTTTGAATTCGAGATGTATTTGGTATAGTTACTATTTTGTGAACTGTATAAGGAAGTACATGATCGTAGTATGCTTCTCTCAAGCTTCCTTAGCCGTTCCATATATGAGGGTGAAATGTTGTACCAAATTGAGCAACCATATGTGAGTATCGGTCTTACCAGGGTTTGATACATTAATATTTTGACTTTCTTGTGGAGTAGTTTTGATGACAACATTTCTTTATAGATATGAAAAGCTCTGGCGGTCTTCTCGACTTGGAGGTTAATGTGATCGTTATAGTATAAAAATTGATCAAGATGAATACCGAGATATTTGACTCTCTCAGTGGTTTAAATAGGGATTCTGGTTTCGTTCGATATTATATTTAGATTTTTCCCTTTTTTCTGATATTTGAGTTGCATTTTTTTATGGGTGGACGAAAAAAAATGCTTTCGGAATTTTTTGTATTTATTTTAAGATGCCAATTTGCTGCAATATCTTCCACAATATTGTATTTCAGTTGCAGATTTCTGTTAATATCCTTATTGTTCTGTCTGGATGGTAAATGACAATATCATCAGCAAAGGGTATGATGATATTGTATATTTTATGCAGCAAGTCAAGTATAAAAAGATTGAAAAGAACTGGGGCAAGCCCTTGCGCTTTGTTGCAAACCATTTGCTATATTAAATTCGCGACTAATTTTTATATTATTGTATTTATATGTACTGAAAAAAATCTTTTTGACAGCATTTTATAAATGAGAATGGTGAGGTGAACTGGGAATTTATAGTATAGCCTATGATTTAGATATCAGGAATCAACATTTGTTTCCAACATAATATTACATGTGATTCTCTAATTATAAATAAGTACGTTTTTTAAGTTGATATTTAAGATATTTTCTTTTACCCATCTAATCCAGTTTTATCCCATCCACCTTGCTGCCGGCACTATTTTGTTAAGCTTTCTTTTGTTTTGAATTTCGCCGTTAATTAGATATTCATCGAATTTTATTATCCAGTCATATCACTAAAGCATAGTCAATTCTTGCTTCATTAAAAAAACACTGACGCGAAGTGGTAGTAGGAACAAACTAAAAAACACGCATTTTTGTCAACCAACTAAGCATTAAATTTGTCCCAAGAAATGAAATAAAATTAATTAACGTCATGTTTTCCGCGTCTGTGCCATTAAATCGCCATACGAGTTCATTCATTCATTTGAATATTTATCAGCCGAAAGGCGCTGCTGCAAAGGCTTTAATTTGTATTAACCATTAACACGCCAATGAAATGGACGCTCATAAATATGCAACGCCCTGATAAAGGTAAAACCTGCCACCAACACATCTGCGTATCTGGTATATAAATATGCTTCGCTTATCGGCTGCTCATTTGGCCCACTGTGCGGAGGCAGCTTTAGCAGCAAATTGTGTCGTTTACTGCCTTTTCGATTGCATTGATTTAATGAAATAAAAATGCCTTCTGAGGCGTTTACTAGTAGTTTATGTTAAAAAGTCGTGAATATGGTATTATGTATGCATAGTTTATCGACATGAACATGTGTATGTATATGAGCTGTTATTGCTGCTGGTATTTTCTCTGCTGCGGTCCAAAACTTGTTGCGTGCGATGGCTGTGAATATTGTTGGTGACTGGTGACAAAATTGGTGTAGTGCTACTTACTTTGGTTTATTACTATCACCGTGAGACGCGTAATCGCAACAGATTTGTGCTGTTGATGTTTGGGGCTTTAAATGTGTGAGCTTTAGATATTCAGAAATTAGAGTGTTTCATAAACATTGATTGGCCTACAATAAATTCATATTAATAATATGCTTTGAATTTTATTATGAGAGAAAAATGGGTTTACTAATTCAAAAAATCAATTCAAGTTATAGAACAACAATGCAAGTTGATGAACTGGTTAACTATTGGGTTAAGGAATAAGATCATAGCGTTCTTATATTTTCTTTTATTTTTCAACGATTTGTTTGCCGTTTGGCAAAGAGTAAGTATTCATGCAATAGAACTCTCTCTGTTCTACAAAACTATGTTAATTTTATTTTCGAGTTATTTAATTTTTTATGATTTTTGAGGCTTAGAAACAGAATACCCAGAAGGCAAACCATGTACATTTTCGACAGCTGCTCTTCTTTGCTTTTCATCGAAGTCGAAAAAATGTGGAAGTCGCCGAAGCAATTCGAGACATTTGCGACGTGTATAGAGAGGGTATCATAGGCGAGTCTGTAGCACGAAGATGGTCTACAAAGTTCAAAAATGGCGACTTTGATGTCGATGAAACGTCCCGCAGCGGAAGGCCTTCTGAATTCGATGCAGAACATCTCAAATCACTTTTGAAGGAGAACAGTCGCCAAACCAGTCGTGAATTGGCGGAAAATATGTGCTGTGATTATTAAATGATTCTCAATCGCCTTCCTTCGATGGGATTTACTGAAAACTTTGAAGCCTGGGTACCTCACGAGCTCAAGCAAAAAAAAACAAGGAAAGTCGCCTTCAAATTGCTACGCAGCATCTCGCGTGCCATCGAACACCACGCGGTCATAAACAGCGCTTTTTGTACCAAATTGTAACGTAAGATGAGAAATGGTACCTATAAATACATCAAAATGAAGCAATGAAAGGAGTGAGTGGGTCCACGAGAGTCAAGCCGGATCTTTATCCAAAGAAGATCATGAAATGTGTTTGCTGGGGCTGGGAGGCTATGAAGCTAGCGATAGTGAAGATGATAATGGACTAAACTTTTAACTACCAGTTATGGGGTTACATGGGTTTCGTGGGTTCAAAAAATCGAATTTTTTTGCTTATTAACTTATTTCTACAACACCTCAAAAATATCATCCTAAATTTTCAAGTCGATCCGAATAATAGTTTCGGAGATACAGCCTCTGGAAGGTGTGCGCTCCAAGCCACTTTTTTGTTACTAAAAACTTTAAACGCGTTTTTCTCGGAACCGTGTTTTCAAAGTCGGTTGTCAAATGTTCTCGAAAACTACTCAACCGATCTTAATGAAATTTTACACAAGTGTTCGAGATACAATTTACTCGTGCTTGGACGAAGAATTTTTTTTTTTGAATTACAACTATTTTAACACATTTTCCGAAAACCGAAATTTGCATTTTTTTAGAAAAATGTCTGCCAAAATACCAACTTTTACTTTTTTTTTCTTTCCTTCGTTCAAGCACGAGTTTATGGTCTTAACTAAATAACTTATTTTTATTTTTTCATTTTTGATAGGAGTAAGCTGACAACGCGGACGCAACTTTTTTTCGAGAGGTCACCGGAAATGACGTCACAATGGAGGAGTTTTAATTGTTTTTTTTTGAAAATTTCAGAAATTATTCTTCAAATATATATCTATAAGACAGAAGAAAGTTTGAATTAAATAAATAATTTTTTACATAGAAAAAAAATATTGAAAATAGACCTTTTTTAACCGACGAAACCCATGTAACCCCTTAAGGGGTATATGGGTCGGAAGTTTTAATGCCGTTATGGGCGCACAGATTCATGTACATAATGCGATTTTGCAGTAATGAAATTAAAGAAAAGAAAATATAGTGTAAAATCTTAATTTCATTCACGCTCTATAAAACACGGTTCGATATGTATTTTAACACGTATAAACGTGGCTTTTTGTACATAGCCTTGAAGTCGATATTTGACTAGTCAGCATATTCCTGCCACTGATTGTGTTTTTGCTTTTGGAAGAGTACGAGTTTTCCCTACGTTTATGTTTATTCCTGAAAAGACCACAAGTTTCTGCGTTTATGAAAAATATAGCATAGGCACAACCACTCCTAGTGAGCCAGATGTTAGTTTTAAAGAGTAAAGTTGTCCGATACCAAGGAGAACGGAAAGAGCTTAAGCTAGAAAATATTTAAATATTCCAAATATCAATTTAATATCTGAATAATATTTAAATTTTTTCTAACTTGTCTAGTCCTGCTCTTAAGTCAAAACTAAAAAACCAGCAGGCGACTAACCTCACTAGTGAAGAAATAAAAGCAATTTTGTTCAGCTTCGTTTTGCACTTTTATGTATAAGAATGCAACTCAACTTATGTATGTATGTATGCCTATAGATATGTGCCGATCTTTCCTAAAAAGCGTACGTTCTTAATTGTATGATTACACTTTAAATTATAAAAAACATATATCTCAATTGAATTCATGGGGTAATCAAGCAATCGAACGTCAGTCAATGATCGGCATTCAATTTACGAAAAGTGTGGCAGCCAATAAGGCGATAGGAATATGGGCAAAAACGCAGTAACGACCATTTTTTATATACTTTCAAGTATGTATATGTATGTATGTATATATATATTTTTTTTTTTTTAATTGAGTAATTGTATGTATGTGTATTTATTGTACGGATGTATGCAAGCGCATTTTCAAGTAAGCAGTTAAATTTCATTTAGGGCAAACTGAGTGCGAACCAGAATTTAATAAGTTCGTCAAGTTAAATGATAGTAAAAAAATATAATAAATGCACCAACGCACAGTAATCGAAATGGTCGATCTAGCGGAATTTAAGTCCTCGCTTCATTTGAAATGGTTTTTTTGGGTGTTTTTTTTTAAGTGTATAAAACGGAAACCAAAAATATTTCTTATTTTCGTTTTCAGTATTTAATTTTTAGATCTATTGTTAAAAACCAAACATTTTTTTTTGGCCATACGAGGTTCGTTCAAAAAGTTGTTAGCCTTCAAAAAATGCGATCCACATATCGCAAAACCACATTTTTTTAGTTATTTCATACTTTAAACTAAATTACTGCGGTTAAACTAAAATTTGAAGTTTTTTACTAACGTAGCAAGTTTCAGTATGCAGTAGAAAAAGGCTTGAAAGTTTTGGCCTGCATTTGACACAACGCTTGTTATATTTGAAAGCTCACAGCTGTGCAAAAATGGGAAGCAAAACCCAATAGATAGTGCCAATCCCTGCCACGGATTGTTGGTTAGGGAAAAAATCTTTGGTGGAATTTCACAATTTTAAATTTTAATAAAATCCCGCTAGAGCGCTCATTTCGACCACTGTGCAACGGCCAAACTTTCGATATAAGCGCATACATGCATATGCACATACATACATATTTTCTGCACATATATACATACATATATATGTAGATATGAGGGGGGTGCAATAAATAGTCGTGTTAGAAATGAAGACGCCATTTTTTCAAAAAAAAAATTTTTTTGTTTCAACAAAGTCCTCTTTTGGAAAGAAAAATTTGATTTGTCGAACTCTCTGTCCCGGCGATGACCTCCTCGTTTGAGCTAAATTTTTTCCCGCGAGCCACATCCTCATGTTAGGTAACAAGAAAAAGGCTGCAACAATTCATAACGGCGGCGACAACTCCGGATGAATATGCTGGTGCGTTATCGTCGTGAAACATCACCTTCTTTTTGCCAAATGCGACGGTGTCTCCTTCATTTTTTTGTGAAAGCGATCCAATAACTCCCTGTAGTATTGTCCAGTGATTTTTTTCCTTTTTCTAAAAAATCCATGAGCGTGACTCAAAACATCGTCGCCATGACCTTTCCGGCCGATGGGACTGTCTTTGTCCTCATTGTTTGGATTGTTGGTGTTTCTGGTGTGTAACGATGAATCCAGGTTTCGTCAACGGTGGCAACTCGATGCAAAAATTTTTCCGGATCTTAGTTAAATTGTTCCAAACACTGATTCGAAGTTAACAGCCGCATCCGCTTGTTGCCCACCGTGAGCAATCGTGGCACCCATCGGGCCGACAATTTTTTCCACGCCAACTTATTCTGTAAAATAACTGAAGGGAACAAGCTATGATTCATTTCAAAAGGTTCATTAGCCTTTTTTCATTCATGTACGCCAATTCAAAGAAATCATAAAAATGAAAAGTCGAGAAAAGAAGATAAAGTTTGTACTATAGGTGTCCGGTCACAGCGTAGCTACCTAACGCTCGCCTACCTTTGGCTTTGTATTTACGGAAATATTGAGAATTAGGCTCTGTAACTTTGTGTGAATATTCTGAAATATATTAGGAATCGCTTAAGGGGTTAGGGGTAGTCAGAATTTTCAAAAAATCGATTTTGTTTTTTTTGCATTTTCTTATAGTATAATGTTTTAAAAATATTGTGTAAAAATTTGAAGTGAATCCGACAAATACTTTTCAAGTTATTCAACAATTAACAAAGGGCGCTCGGCCGCTCCGGAGCCGATAGCAAAACTTTAAATGCGTTTTTCTCAAAACTATGTTTTTCAAACTGGTGAACACTGTAACTTAAAAACCGCTACGTAGATTTCAATAAAATTTATACAGCTTTTGAAAAACATAAAAAACTTGTGCCTGATCGAAGGATTTTTTTTTTTTCAAAAATTTCGATTTTTTTTTAACAATTAACTGTTGGTTTTTTCCCGAAAATCTGAAAAATATTTCCTCAGGCCGCCATTTTGTTCATTTTGAAAAAAAAAAAAAAAGCTTCGATCCGGCTCGAGATTATCTATCAATAAAAATAATTTTTCTCATCCGATTGGTTTTAGATGAATCTGCAAGGACTTGTGATGTTCACCGCAAGGGACTTCTGGAGAAACGGGCTTCACACAAACAGCGATAACTTTTGCAATTATTAATTTTTTTTTTTGAAATTTTGGTGAAGTCAAGTTAAAACATGATGTTTTTATGCTATGTTTTTATTTTTGTTAAATAAATTAATTAAGTAGCAAAAAAAAATTCGTGAAAATCATCATTTTTTCGGGCCTCTGACTAACCCCTTAAAACGACATAACCCCTTAAAACGAAAAAAAAAATTGAGTTTTTTGACCTTATAAACCAGGCTCCCCCCTTAAGTGCTACACTTCAGCTGTCTAATTCACAAGTGTCAAATATGACTGACGTACGACGCCATTTGCCAAAATTATAAATCTTCCGATAGGGTGATTAATTTTGCGCCACCTTGTACATACATATGTACGTAAGTACATACTCACGCTTATGTGGCCCCTATTAAATTGTTTATAAATTAATTGAGCGTCGCACAAATTGATTTTAAAGCAATCGAGCTGGGGGGTAATCAAGAAAATGGCCGCCAGCCGCGTGCCGTCAAGATCGCTTCGCCTTTCCTACGCATTCTCTTTCAATCAAATACACGTAGTTAACCCAATAAAAAGCGGAAAATAGTTAATTTTTAACTGAGTTGCGGCTCTTGCGCATAATAGAGCCTAAATGGTAACGCGTGCCGTCTTCTCCGCCAACCACAGCGGGTGCCAGCATCCAACTGGGAGCACTGCGCGTGCGTTTTAAGTGGATTAAATGATGCAATTGCTGCAACAAGAATGAGTGCATCGAAAAAAAAGCAAAAATGTATTAATAAAAAGTAATGCAGTAAATAGATTTGGGCGCATGGATAAACTGTAGCGAAGTGATCAACCGCTTACTGCTTCAGGCTTTTTGTGGAAAAAAATGCGTCCGCGTTTATGTACCTAAGTGCGTACGCACATATACATATGTATGCACAAACGACGCATTGTTCCACCCGAAAAACTGTCAAAAAGGGAATTCACACAAATTAACGCAAGGAAAACTCATAGCATTTTCCATCTCTCTTCCATTCAATCAATACTTGCCAGCCTAAGCGGGTAAATATTTATTATTTCTGATATTTACATATTGCCATGACATTCATTAACGTTCCGCAAAGGAAATGGGCTAAAGAGAAAATCAGTGAAATATGAAAATTACACAATAACCACAAAGAGTGTAAATATGGCGACACAAAATCCTTGGTAAAACAATCACATTAACCGCAGGATCAAATCATGCTGGCCCAGGTTGTAAATCAATGCGTTTTTCGCAGCGAGTTGTTTGTTTTGTGTCCTAAATACACACAATCACAAAACAGCCACAAAATGCATGTGCGCATGCGCATGCGCAGCCATACTAAAGTACTTTTACTTGAACGCGTGCATCCGCTCTAGCCGGGGCAGCGCAGCCATTTAAGCGACGGCTACAACACGCCCGTTGTTTGCGTGAGAAGTTAATGCAAAAACCATTTACAAGCTGCTATTTGCGTTAAAACCCGAAATGTGTATTGTAGTCCTATAATCCTCAAGTTGTACAAATATTTATGCGCGCACACGCAAAGCAAAAACAACAAAATGACAATAGCTGAGAAAATCATTAAACGGCTGGTTGATAAACCGAAAATATCGAATATATATAAATAAATATTTGCAATAAAGTATGTTTGTAAAATTTATATTGTAGTTGATGAAAAACGTAAGAGGGTGCAGTGGGGGAAATAAAATTTGCGAAGACAGAACAGCGTCCGTGTCCTTATTCCTTCTCAGTTTGGGCCTCGGTGCTACACGAATTTAGCTTTGCATATAGCCTAGAAACCGTATATGTATTCTGGCAAGGCTTACTTTCATCTTGGTGACTATATTTTCTGTATTCTTTCCCAGCCGAGCTGCAAAAGAACTACCGAAATCGGTTACATTTTATAGGCCTCTTCGACTCGCCAAGCGTTAGCAAGTAGCGAATAGATGAAGCAGCTGGTATAAATAAACATATGTTGGTAACATTCGAAAAGACCTGAAAAATCGTACATTTCCCTGAAAGCACTCAATCAGTGCATTAATAAGACCGCGTTCATACAGGGCAACATTTGCAGCTTCAACTCATTACTTGTGATGTTCGTACTCTGTTAAGTTCTTTTGTGTTCTCGTTCTTCTCCATGTTGTTGTTGGTTGTGGACTAAAAAATAACAATTGCAAAGAGTGTAAATACGGCGGGAACGCCAAGAAAGAATTCGCAATATTGAAGCAACAAAAGTCTTCCTGTATGAACGCGGTCCAACCAAAGTCTCTTGAAAGGGAGTAAACAGCATTGAAAATAGTGAGTTATACCAGTTTTATGAGGTATAACTATAGTCACTAGCTTAATAACTTTGTTGTTGCTTACACATTCAAAATTTTCTGTTCATCAAGTGGATAGAGGCCAGGGATAGCGAGCAGAGAAGTGGCGAATCGAAGGCGCCTTATATTTACTTACGTTTCTTCCATCATATTTTATTTTATTTGTACTTATATAGAGTAGTTGGATATTTCGTTTTATTCAAAGCCAATCTATGCAATATCATTTTTTCCACGTATTTTCTTGTTGAATTTTAGTGGTTTGAATGTCAAAATTTGAATGCGAATATAAGCAAACAAGCAAAACAACATCAAAAAACCTGATGCTCTTCAACATTTAACCCACAAAATCGCAATAAAAAAACAATCTATACTGCTGCTATGGATATGCTTTAATTTCATTTATATACCCAGCATCCAGGCGGCCGCCATAGCCGAGACTACCATTCGGAATTCACAGCGAGAAAGTAGGTTCGAATCTCGGTGAAACACCAAAATTAAGAAGTTAGATAGTTTTTATGAGCAGATTTTTCATAGCAGATATAACTTGAACATTTGCCGTTGCCTAAGGAGGGGGAGAGAAAAAACGCTTCCTTTAATTTCGTCTTTTATACACGGGCTTTCAAACCCCAATACCACCAACATCAATAATCAACACCAACACAAATTATTAGGGGACCTGCGCTTTCAACTCAAACCAGTTGTATTAGCTCAAGTAGGATATTTTGTGTTGCTTTTGAATGTAATTTGCAAAATATCCTAATGTTCTTTTGCAGGTTGGATGCAAAAGAATACGGCACCCATTAAATTTGAAATCGACTAAAAATCGAAAAACCCCGTTGTTGATTATCAGGAAACCATTCAAGCAGTGGAATGGTAATACTTGACGTAGGTTTTGAAGTAGTGGAATCATTAGGCTATATTTTTTTAGAAAAGTGCTGTTGAAAATGAAGATCAAGTAAATGTGAACCCAACAAAGCCAAGTGCGGAAATCGTCACGTGGATTGGAAAATTTGATTTGACAGGATGCGCTACTGCAAAGCCAACCGAATAAGCTCGATAAATTTAAACGTATTTCCTCTCGTATTCCACTAAAAAACGAATGGGCTTGTCTTTGTAACAATGCCTTAAGATATGAAAATAAGTGACTGATATCGAAATAACTGATGATATAACAGCAAGGGAGAGAGGCTCATCGGTTTTGCCCGCGGTTGTTAGTAATACCAGGCAAAAACACCCTGCTCATAAACGAAATTCGAACTGCAGTGTGCCATGCCACAGCGTTCAAAGCTATACTGTAGGGAATTGCGTCTCGTACCTACTACGATTGAACGATACCGTGAGAAGAGTTCATGAAGCGAAGCCTGCTCGATCACTCATGAAAATGTTACCTTATGAAACTGTGTTGCGAATGATTCTAAAGACACAAAAAGTACGGATGATAAAGAATGTTTCCGGATGGATTGAAATTTCAAAAAATTCAGAATTAGTTGTACCCTACTCAGAAAAGTATTAAATGCCTCGGTAATACGTATGGCGTAGAAACTTGGACGGTGACAATATCCGATGAGGCGTCGTTTAGAGTATTTCAAACAAAGATTCTGCGGAAGATTTTTGGGTCTTTGCACGTTCACGACAGCGAATATCGCAAACGGTGGAACAATGAGCTTTACGGCGACATAGACGTAGGGCTGCGAATGAAGATCCAGCGGCTATGTTGGCTGGGCCATGTCGTCCGAATGGATACAAATGCTCCGGCTCTGAAGGTATTCGATGTGGTACCAGCTGGTGGTAGCAGAGGAAAGCCTCCTATGGCCTCCTCTGCGTTGGAAAGATCAGGTGGAGAAGGACTTGGCTTCACTTGGTGTGTCCAATTGGCGCCGGTTAGCACCAGAAAGAAAATACTTATCGCGCCAATTAAGAGGAAGAAGAAGAAACGGAACCATAAACAGCTGATATGGAAGTAGAATTAATGACAACATTTGCATTTTCTCATAAAAAAAACGGATGACTTTCCACTAACTCAATTAATTTTTCGTCGTTCATTTCTAATATTCAAATTTAATCGGAAATATCAAAATAAATGTCAAATCACAGCTTCTTACGGTTACGGGGAAAAAACAAAATTCAATACATACATACTTACGAGTATATATGGGTATGGTTATGGTTATGGTTATGGTGTTATCGTTCACAATGATGCCCATTTGTCTGATCAGAACAGCTGGCTGCTATGGTTACGATTATGGCTAAGATACGGCACCACTAATTCAAGCTTTAGTCCACCCACCGCATAGCCCATACATTGCTCCTTCCGAACGATGACACATGGCTGGACTGCACACGACTCCCCTCTTATTAATCATCAATTTTGTGAATTCCTACAGATTCGTATAGTACATCATCACACTTCCTGTTTAATTTTTTAAATCAGGTTTTTAGAGCCCAAAGCTTCAAGATTGAGAATACTGGCAATTCATAGCAAAATTTAATATTTTTCTGCTAACTTTTGCTATGCAACAGCAAAGAAGGCTGAGCAATTTAACAATTACGAGAACGTCAGAAGTTCTGATTCGGAATCCAGCGATGTGGAAAGTGCTATGTACTTTATCACTAGATGGATAATATTCATGCTGAAATCTAGGACAATCAGCACCGAACTAGGAGGAACAATCAAATCTATCAAAACCACAAGAGGTTGCCCTCAAGGAGGCGTACTCTCTCCTCTTTTGTGGACTCTAGTCATAGATGAACTTCTCCACAAACTGAACAACTTAGGTTTTCACACTCAGGGCTACTCTGATGACTTAGTAGTCTATGTATTAGGCTGGCATGAGGACACCATTTCGGATCGCATGCAGCAAGCTCTTACAATAATAAACAAATCGTGCACGGAAAATAGGCTTTCCATTAACCCATCCAAAACAACACTTGTACCGTTTACCAGGAGAAGGAATATAAATCTCAAATGTCCGACCCTTAATGGAACAACACTTCAACTCTCGATAGAAGCGAACTATCTTGGCGTCAGTCATGACAAAACGCTTACGTGGAATTCCCATATTGAGAGAGTTACTTCAAAAGCCACAAGGGTATTCTTTGTCTGCACACGGCTTTTTGGTAAGACATGGGGACTAAACCCTAGAATGACCTTCTGGACATTCACCACAGTTGTGAAACCCATAGTCACTTATGCATCCTTAGCATGGTGGCCCGAGGTCAAGCAAAGAAAAGCAGTAACCGATATAAACAAACTGCATCGCCTGATATGTGTTGGTATTACAGGTGCTATGAAAACATGTCCTACTGATGCATTGGGTGTGCTCCTGAACATACCCCGCTTCCAATCTTGATTGAAAGGGAAGCTCGCTCGAGTGCCTTAAGATTAAAAGGTATATCTGAACTTAAAAGTGGGGATATGAAAGGACATTTAAAAATCTTAGAAGACTTCCTACATAGTCCCAGTCTTCATAGGGATGATATGCTATCACCCAAACCAATACTCTTCAGGAACTTCCAAGCTATAATCAATGAACGAACAGACTGGAGAACTAACTCTATCACTTTCAAACCTGGCTTCCAATCTTGATTGAAAGGGAAGCTCGCTCGAGTGCCTTAAGATTAAAAGGTATATCTGAACTTAAAAGTGGGGATATGAAAGGACATTTAAAAATCTTAGAAGACTTCCTACATAGTCCCAGTCTTCATAGGGATAATATGCTATCACCCAAACCAATACTCTTCAGGAACTTCCAAGCTATAATCAATGAACGAACAGACTGGAGAACTAACTCTATCACTTTCAAACCTGGCTCCCAGCTATGGTTTACTGATGGGTCCAAATTGGAAAATGGTAGAACAGGGGCAGGAATCAATGGGCCAAAATTCAAAAAATCGATTCCGATGGGACTCTACCCAATAATATTCCAGGCAGAAATACATGCCATTGAAATATGTGTGAGAGAATGCCTTAGCAGGAAAATGAGAGGTACTCACATCTACATACTTTCAGATAGCCAAGCGGCTCTAAAAGCCCTTCTATCAACAACTATCACCTCTAAATTGGTAAATGATTGCCTAAAGGAGCAAATATCCAACTTACTGGTCCTGAGCCTTTCTGTGGACTCACAAAAGGCCACATTAATGAATTCCTTAGGAAATGGGAAGAAAGAAAATTTGCTGCACACTGGCTAAACTGTGCCGGTCAGCGTCAAGCCAAACTATTCCTAAGTCCCAACAAAGTAGAGAAGATCTGCGTCTTTTAACAGGATATCTCACAGGTTACTGCAGCATGAGGTATCATTTAAATAATATTGGTCTATCTGAGACCAATGTCTGCCGCTTTTGCGAAATGGACATAGAAAGCTCAGAACATGTGCTTTGTGAATGTCCTGCGTTGGGCAGACAGAGACTTCGTCACCTTGGTGGTATCATAGTATCTCCATGCAATCTTTGGAACAGCAAACCCAAAATTGTGCTAAAATTTTTAAAAAGCCTAAAACTCTAGGGTTACAAAAATAGGCCTTTCACAATAGATCTGCTCTGGTCGCAGTGCGTAATGGCCTTCTAATAATAATAATAATAATAATAATATAGCTTAATAACAACTATTTTTAGTTTATCAATTCACCTGGCATGGAATCATGCAAAAATTTGGATTAGTGGCCTTACGGACAAACAAAAGAAAATCCAAAGGAGAAAACTAAACTCCATTGGTAACAAACAAATAAAGCGAAAGGTTGAGATATCTCTCAGGTATAGACCTGCATACATACATACATATATACAATGCATGTATGTAAGTGTGCACGAATTGAATCGTTACATGTTTGTCAGTGCAAATCCGATTAGGCTGATTAAAAAGTTGCAAATTAAACGCATTAACTGTGCACATGCATAAACATGGCGAGCATAAGCCGATTCAGAGGCGGCCAACTGACAAACGGCATAACGAACGACGTAGGAAACTGACAAAGAGAAATGCATTGAGTTAAAAAGGCTATGAGCGAAATATCCCAGCAATGCATTTCAATGGTGAGTGTGCGAATGTGTGAGCGAGAGTTTGAGGTGGCAGCAAAGTGAACAAACTGCAACAAATAATAACGAAAATGAAATGGAAAAATGGTTCGTGTATGAATGAGTTCTCAAACAAAATTCAAATTTTTTTTTTTTTTCAATAGAAAAGTTTTGTGAAAAAAATGTGCGATAGAGCTAAGTATTTACAGATGAAAATTATGAAAAGTTGAAAAGTATAACAACATAATTAAAAGAGCGTCGGGGACGTAACAAAAACAAAGAAAGGAAATAATGGAATAAATGCGGAAGGAAACAAATGACCAGTAAAACTTATGCATGTATTTGCACGAGTATTGAAATTTAGTGTAAGAATAGATGAGAATGCATGAAAAGCAGTGGAAAGTGAAAGCGAAAATCGGATAATCGAACAATGAACAAAAGATGCACAGAAAGTTGGAATGAGTAGCGGAAAATGCAATTACAAATTGGACACACGCAGCGTGGAACATACACCTGCGCCGTCGATAAGCCCTGTAAGAAAGTGCATATCATCAGGAAAAATTGTAACCCATGAAACTATTTTTCTTGGCGATAGAACCGTTGATATTCTTCGGGCGATATTCGAATGAGTAGCATCGCTATTTGGCAAATGAAAATTATCTTTTCCTACTTTTGGTCCGGTATAATTAGAAGTTTCTACTCAAAATTATGTTTTATTTTGAAATCATTTCCTTAGAGAGCTGCAGCTCATATAGTCTTACTTTCCTTTTTCAAGAAGTAGGGTTGAGTTACTGAAAAATTTTAATTGTCACTGAAGATTTTCATCGTCACTAAATATTGAGCAAGTATGAAATTCGTGTTTTAATTATCACTGAAGAAGTATCGATAGTGTAACGCTTTCACGATTTATTTTTAGTGCATTGTGCCCAACTCTACATTCATCAATGTTTTGCTAACTTCTCACTGTTTCCAACATTTTTCAAATATTGATTTTTAAAAATTTTCTTTTATTAGAGTGTTAACTAGGAAGATTTAAAAATAATTTTTTTAAATTAATTAAAAAAAAAATATATACATATTTTTTAATACTGTTTAATCATCATCATCGTTTGGCTTTACATCTCTTTGTGAGCTTTGCCCTGCTGCGAGTGGGACCTTCATGCATCTCGAACGCTTGCGACTTTTTTCCAGTTCGTTATCCTAAGTTTCTTGATGTCGTCCTCTAGTTCGTCGGTCCATCTTATTCTCGGCCTTCCTCTTGTTCTAGTGTTGAACGCTCTGGCTTCTACGATTTTCTTTTGCGCCCTCGTACCGTCCATTCTTGTAATGTGACCCAGCCGCTGCGCTTTGATGAAACGTATAAATAAATTTCTTAAGAGAAAAAATAGATATTATTATAAATAAATAATATTATAAATAAATAAAAATAAAGAAAAAACATAGCCATTTAGCTGATTTTTTCATGTAAAGGCCAAAAATGGTGATATTTTGAAATTGGGGGACATCAGAATTCGTTTTAGAGGTATGGTTCCTTCGGCAAAGTTTCTTATTTTGATCCCTAGAATACGATTTTCACAGAGCAATGAGCGATTTTTAAATCGACCCGCCCTAGTGAGCATCAATGCCAGGCAAAATCAACCAAGCCAGATACAACAAGAAGAGATTTATAAACCTCATAACCCTCCCGAGGAAAAACTGAAAATGCTCACGTTCATTCTCCCTGGCTATTGTAGATCGGGCGGCCATTTGCACAGGATTGGGATATGGTCCACTGACTCTTGTCATTTCTGCAGTCATTTCCTGGAGACTCCAATACAGCTTCTCCTTGAATGTGGCGCTACAGCACAGAGAGATATCTCGACCAATTGAAGCTGGAAAAAAGTTCAACTCAGCTCTATCTTAAGCTTAATAAGAGAACTGGGCTTAGGTGAGGCACTGTGATGCGACAGACAGACAAACATGAGGTCGAAGTGCAAATCTCAAGCGGAATCTAAACTAATAATCAAAATTTATAAAATATTTGTAAGTATCTTTATTATTCTCGAATCACGACCTAAAGTTCTGTTCATTGAAATTTTGTTATTTTTGTCCATTCTGTTTTTTTTTTTTTTTTTGAGAAAAGCACGATATTCTTTTATCATTACTTTGGAAGTAGGTATGTGTTTGGCAAACTCAGAAAATTTTCCTGCCAGGTCATTCGCTGTCACACAAACATATACATATAAAGACGCAAACATAGATTTGACAATCATCTTTGTTCTGTCACTCAACCTCATTACCATTTTACAAGAACCATTAGTAGTTTCCAGCGCTTTGTCTCAAGACAATCCAAAAGAGGGAGGAAAAATGCAAAAAATATCAGCAATAATTTAATTTAACACATTGTTGGTGAATATGGAAAAATTTCGACCAAATACCTTAAATTTTTTAACGTCACTAGAAAAAGACGGAGAAAAAGAGTGGCAGGCACTAAGTATGCATTTACATAAGATTTGTCTACTTAATATTCTATTTACTCTGGGTAGAAAATCCGCTAAGAACAAAAGTGAATGAATGAATGAAGAAATAAATGAATGAAGAAAGTAGAATGCATTCAAAATTTTATTCCTTCAAATACCAGCTACAATTTTTAAGAAATTCGATTATGCAGCTGTAGTACTTGAACACCTCAACCTCACCATCAAGTTGTCAAGGCAACTGTGTGAATAGCTTCCCAATAAGGCAATATGTGTACTGGTATGAGTAGCAGTTTGAAGGCGACTTTCTTTGTTTTTTTTCGTTAAGACACCCATACTCCCAATTTTTCGGTAAATCCCACTGAATGAAGGTTATTGAGAATCATTATATGGTCGCAGTTCATTTTTTCCGCCAATTCACGACTAGTTTGGCGACCTTTCATCCTGAATTTAGAAAGTATTTCGCCGCGGGACGTGTCATCGACGTCAAATTCGCCGTTTTTGAACTTTGCAAACCATTTCCGTGCTGTAGATTCGCCTATGACACCTTCTCCATACACGTCGCAAATGTCCCGAGCTGCTTTGGTAGCTTTTTGACCTCTACGTAAAGCAATGAAGATCAGGTGTCGAAAGTATTGATCTTTAAAAATAAAAATAAAATAAATAATTGGCGCGTACACTTCTGTTAGGTGTTTGGCCGAGCTCCTCCTCCTATTTGTGGTGTGCGTCTCGATGTTGTTCCACAAATGGAGGGCCCTACAGTTTAAGCCGACTCCGAACGGCAGATATTTTTATGAGGATTTTTATGAGTATTGATCTTTACCTCCTGGGTATTCCATTCCTAACCCTCGACTATAATAAAAAATAAATACCGCAAAAACACAATTAACATGGATTTGTAGAGAAGAAAGGGTTCTATCGGATGGATGCTTACCTTTTGCCAAACAGCAAAGAAATCGTTGTAAAATAACAGACAATATAGAAACGCTATGAACTTATTTCGCAAACCAGTATGGAGATATATTCATTTGTTAAAGGTGTTTTTGAGTGGATATCCTCACGTGGAGGCACCAATTTTCTGACGTCTAAGTCCAACGCTGGAACTCTAAATCTCTAAACGAACTGCACACTGCGATTAACTTGAGTGCCCCCGCGGAAACCAATAGTAGTTGGTCTCTGTCTTACTACTTGCAGGGTCCTCAAAGCGCTCTGGTCAAAACTGAATCTTAATAGGACAAAAAGTCTGCTTGAATTCAACGGATCAACTACCAGCGTACTCGAGGTGTTATAACGGGTCACTGCACTATTGGCACCTTAGCTAGTAGAATGGGTGTACCTCACACTGACATAAGCAGGTGTTGTGGTGATAAAGAAGTAATTGAGTCAGCACATCACCTCCTCTGTGAACGTCCTGCACTTTAAAGAAGCCGTGCCAAATATCTTGCGATTATTTTATTGAGGACCTGGGACATTTGCAAAATATCTAACTGGAGGGGCCTTCTTAAAAAGATCTAAGTGGGTTAAGTAATTAACTTAGTTAGGGAAAGGAAACCAACAAATCTTCAAAAGATCTAACTGATTTAATCAACATATTTAGTTAGGGAAAGGAAATCAAAGGCAGGTATCACAATGGACCTTAGTGCCACCGTGTTTCTTGTGTTAAACAACCAACCTCACTAACCTAACCTAATGGTATTTTGCAGTTACTTGAACCTTACACTTTATTATACTAAAATTTAATGAATTATTAAACTTCATATCCAGAAAGTCTTTGGTTGTGGTTATCAGCAAACACCTGCTTCATATTAGCCTTCACTTGTTGATTTACTTCGCCATTTGTAAATTGTCATAAAATAAAATGTGAAAGGATTCGTGGCCAAGAAAACTCTATTTCGGTATGGGGATTCGCTCCGAAAACTTCAGTAGAGAGACGTGTTTGGTTGTTGGTCCTCCGGTCCATCCAAATCTTTAAATTTTTCCAGTTTTCCTTGAAAGCAACAATCAATTGCTAATTGGCCTGCCTATGAGCCACTATTAGAAACTTAGATTAAAAAACTTTGAAGCACAATCCGCAGCATTGCGGACAGCAGGCTTTCTATAGCTGATTTGTACTTCTGCAAAACCAAACGTATACATAAATTCACATAAATATGAAAAGAGCAGTGTTTGAAACTACTAAACAAAATGGCAAGCGTATTCGCACATTTCATACACAATAAAATATGCTACTTATAACACGCACGTTTAAACTGACATGTGTATGTATGTATGTGTGTGGATTGCATTGCACAATAAATCGATTTAAAATGCATAAGAGTATCTCCAATTGTCCCTATTATCCGATTGTGCGTACTTCCAGACCCTCGCCGGTTTTGCTCCTTTTGCAGTTCAATTTTGTTGTGTGTGTATTGTTGTTGTCATTAGTGAATTCTTTCTCTAATAGGATTAAAGAATTTTCGCATGCTCTTTTTTGCAATGCTTTATAATTATTTTATTTTTTATGTGCTTCTTTGTGTTTGCAGTTAGTCGTTGCACACCTCCATTGTTGTTTTTTCTTTCTTCCCTTTTGCTATTTTGTACAGCCTATTGGTTTAGCACAAATAGGCTGCATAAGTAGGGTATACAAATATGTATGTACGCACACATGTATATAAAGGTGTAAATATGAGTATATAGGTGATTTTTCTCCAATGGAATCCTAAAATGTTGCTCATTTTATCACTTCCACTTTGCGTTGCATTCTTGTTTAATATATATCTATTTTTTTCATATTTTCTCCACTTATATTTTGCTATAATAGTCACTCATTTCAACGTTTACCCCCTTTAGTGCCTTATGGTTCTACTACAAAGAATCCAAAGTAATGGTTGAAGTCCCAACCTCTTAGGATCCCTATATTAAAAAACAAAAATGGCGCAGATGAAAATTTTTATAAAAATCGGGCGATATTCCAAATTTTGACAATTTTGGAAAATATTGTTTTATCCAGGGCCAATAATGGTCAATTTTACTCTTTTATTAACCAAACAAGTTCTACCGAACCTCACCATTTGGTTTTTCCAGAGAAGGTTAGGTTAGGATAGCCAGGCAGTTTGTTTAACACAAGACACTTGGTGGCCCTAAGGCCTATTGTGATACCTGTATTTGATTTCCTTCCCCTAACTAAGTTGCTTAAACCACTTAGAGCTCTTTAAGAAGGTAATCAGTCCTTCCAGTGAGACATTTGGCAAATTTTCCACGACCTCAAAGAAATGATAGCCAAGATATTCGGCACATCTTATTTGAAGTGCAGGACATTCACAGAGGAGGGGTTGTACCGCCTCAATTACTTCTGCATTTCCCCAACTCCTGCAGAAGTCTTTTTGAGATACACCCATTCTGCTAGCTAAGGTGCCAATAGTGCAGTGACCCGTTATAACACCTCGAATACGCTGGTAGTTAATCTGTTGAATCTAAGCAGATATTTTGTTATTTTAAGATTCAGTTTTGGCCAGAGCGCTTTGGGGACCCTGCAATTAGTAATCAGAGACCAATTTCTATTGGTTTCCGCGGTTGTGCTCAAGTCAATCGCAGAGTACAGTTCGATTGGAGGAATGCTTATGTCTATACCACTCGCTGAAGATCAAGCTTTCCTTATACACTCATCCACTCTTTCATACCCAAAGTGTGGTATTGTCTTCTTGGATAAGAGAGAGGGAAATAATGCATTCTTTAACATTGCAGAAAAATGGTGCCAGTTCTTTACTTAAGCTTTAAAATACTAGGATTTATTAGTATTATTAGTATTTTTGAAAAAAAGTGCCTCTGTTCAGCACTTCTTCACTTCTGAAAAAGTTAAAAAGTAGTTGTGGCTCGTTCGCATGGCGGTGTTGACGACTATCGGTCTTCGGCGCACGAACTCGCTCAGGATCTTATTCCTCAATCAATTTGTAGAATTCTGCTTTCGAAAGTACGATAGAACAGTGAGCTGTTTGAGCTTCACTGACAGGGCCATGTCGCTATTTGATGCGGTATCTGCTGGAGGTAGCAGAGAAGTCGGAAGGCCTACTTTGGAAAGATCAGGTGGAGAAGGAGTTGGCTCCACTTGGTGTGATTTGCACGGGAAAGAAACGACTGGCGCGCTCTGTCTAAAATGGCGTAAACGGTTATCGCGTCAATCAAGAAGAACATACATTTTCAAATTGTTCGCTTTTGGTTGGCTGGGTTATTCTTGTTTCGTTTTATTATTTTCATTATCGTTTTATTCATTATCGTTCTTTTGAGAGTTCGCCAGAAACATTTATTGTACGAGGAGTGTTCAAAAATTAAGATAAATTTTTAAATTTTGCGAGCTACGTGCAATCGACTTTCGATTATTTATTTGTTATGTTGGTACACTCGTCTCGAAGGTATGTTCATGATTTTAGCAATAAAGCAAGCAAAAAGTTTAGATTTTTTGAGAGGCATAAATAGGTCAAGTGTTTTGTATGTTCGGCCATTTTCTGCTATTGAAAAAAATGGATCAAAGAAGTTACATCAAATTTTTTGTAAAAAATTGAATTAAGTGGCGTACGGTGAGAGGACTCTGAGTTTGTTGAAAATGGTTCAAGTGATTCAACCACGGAAGGTCGATAAGCTGTGAATGACAAGGCTCGTTCTGGAGGGCTCAGAACATCAACAAACGGTGAAAATGTTGTGAAAGTGAAGAATACTTATACGGACAATGATCGAATTCCAATAAAAGAAGTTGCTGAGGATGTCGGCATATCGGTTAGCTCATACTATGCAATCTGTTCGGAAATTTTGGGCATGAAGTTCCTTCCAAAATTGCTGAATTTTCATCAAAAACAACGCCGCATGAGCATCGCTCAGGAATTGTTAAATGACGTCAACGATGATCCAGGTTTGCTTGAAAGGGTCATAACTGGTGACAAATTATGGGTATACTCGTATGGTTATGACATCGAGACCAAAACCCAATCGTCCCAATGGAAGAGACCAGAAGAGCCCAAACCAAAAAAGCACGCCAAGTTCGATCAAATGTCGAGGTATTGCTCACTGTTTTCTTCGATTAGCATGGCGTAGTGCATCAGGAGTTCATACCAAACTTCGTTTGCGTGAAGCAATACGAAAAAAACGCCCGGAATTGGGGAAAAAATTCTTGGCTTTTACATCATAATGAAGCACCTGCTCACTCATCTTTGCTTGTGGGAGATTATTTGGCCACAACCAGATTTGGCCCTTTGCGACTTTTTCCTGTTCCCAAAATTGCAGAGACCCAGACGATTGAGGATATAAGAACCGAATGGCTGAGGGAGCTCAAGGACATACCAAAAAGTGCATACCAGAACTGCTTCGAGAAGGACTACTTTGAAGGAGATAAGATAGGAAGGGATGAATAAATAAATATTTTTTGAGAAAATTAAAAATTCACCTTATTTTTTGAACACACCTCGTGTATTGGGTAAATGGCGGTGCAATAATTTTTAAACTAGGCCCACACACTTGGACATTATATGCAAAGCTTTCATAGTAGAAATGGAAAGCCAACCCGCCATTTGAATCAAAATCCCAAATTTTTTACGAAACTTCAAAATTTTCAACAAAATCTCGAACTTTGTCATAAGATTTTTTTTTGAACTTTTGGGTGTGCAATTTTATGGCCCATTTAATTCTTGTAATAAAAGTAAAGTTTTAAAAGCTTCATAGTATCTAGTATTGGAAGGCCAACCCGCCATTTGAATCAAAATCCCAAATTTTTTACGAAACTTCAAAATTTTCAACAAAATCTCCAACTTTGTCATACGATTTTTTTTTAACTTTTGGGTATGCAATTTCATAGTCCATTTAATTCTTGTAATAAAAATAAAGTTCGAAAAGCGTCAAAAATCTTGCTGATTTTTAAACCTTTTTTTTAATATTTCCTATACTGAGTAACGGAATAAGTTATACTGAATCGCAATAGTAATGGGAACTGTGTGTAATTTGTTTTGGTGTACATGTGGAGTAAACATGTAAAAAGGGAATTTTAATTACTATTCATTAACATTGTGTTGGGTGTGGCAAGAGAAGCAGCAAATTTTTTTCTTTGATATCTACGTATAAAATTGTTGCACATACGAGTACGTACATATGTACACTCTGGATACCACATAATTCCAGTTGTTGCACATATTGTTGTACATATTGCTAGTAGACTTTACTTTGTGCTGACTCCTAGACGTTGGAGTTGTTATTATTATTGTAATACAGTGTCGCAGCCTTTTGCCGCAACTTGGCGTGCGAATGTGTAATTAAACATTTAGACAAAACGCTAAATTAACAACGCACGACGACAATGTTTAACGCAAAATGCCAAAATATCACACGACAACAACACGAACAATGTGTAACAAGAACAACAACAACATAACTTCTAGCAGGCATACACGCAAAAAGCATAGCGTGATTTAGTATTTGTTGTAGCAATTTTTTATAGCAACACTAACATTCGACAACAACCTGGTGCGTGATTATTTCTTGTCATTGTTGTTGTTGCTAATGTCGTGCCGCAGTAATGTGAACTTTTAGTCTTTTGGTCGCTACAAAAATGAGGTGAGCCAATAACATGTTGCGGAGGAACTCAAACGGCAGTAAAGATATGCATCAGTGTGTATGTGTGGGTGTGTACGTGTGTGTGCTCATATAACTTACGATAATATACCATTTTTTTTTTGGTTTTGTGCTTAGAACATGAGCTGCCGTTTTGTGTTAATAAGTTGTTGTTGCTTTTGTTGTATTGTAACATTGTTGCTACCGGTGTTATTGGCTTTTCGACAACACATTTTGGTTAAAGTTATGTTGCCAGAGTAACGGTTGTGAAATAAAGTGTTAGGACAACCATAATTCAGCTCTCCTCTTATAGTTCACTGTCATTGCACGTTTGGTGCTAATAAAAAATGAGGCAAAAGGCGTGACGACATAACGGCATATTTATTTCCGACATTTTGTGCAACTTGCTCTTGGAGCCACTAATCGAATTTTCGACTGTACATTTTTTATTTTGTACTTTGAATACGAACCTCAGGAAAATAATTAAATTTTCTGCTCAGCAAGTAATCACAAAATTTTGTCAAAAAATATTTATTACATAAAATTTGATCTATGACACTGTCAGGAGAAGATTTTCTACGCAACCGTAGAAAATTGTATTGTAATAGATTACAATCCAATCATTCCGAAATGCAAAATCAGACCTAATCAGACATAACTACATAAAAGCTGCCGAAAACCTGCAAACGCTTAAAATAAAAAAAAACTGCAAAAATGCCTCTTAACCGAGTTAATTGGAAGAGGATCATTAAAGAAGTTCAAACTCACCCCAAGGTTAGGTTAAATTGAAGCGATTGTCCTATGGGACACACTCAGGCTCATAGCCCATTGTGATGCCGCGTGGGGAGATTGTCCCTATCTCTCCTAAAACCAGTGTGTGCTTTCAAAGGTTTTAGAATATCTCTGATTTCTGTAGAACTGAGATCTTCCAACTCATTAAAAAGAGGTTGTCTGTAAAGTCGGTTTACTGACGATAGTTTAACGTGCCAACGTCATAAGAAAATATTGATGGAATGGTTGCAATTTTCAAATCAAAATTTTAATTTTATTTGTTTGATAGATATTTTGTATGGATATAGAGGAGGAGGTAAATGGAATTGCAATGGAATACGTCAAGTTACATTTACACAAACGTGAAAAATGAGGAAACATTTATCAAATTCATGAAAGATATCTTCAATTTCGATTGTGCATCAGACGTTAATAAGTCAACAACACTAAGACACTTTAAACTCGAAACACTCCCTTTCATTTCCTACTTTTTCTATCATCGTCCTATTCTCAACAGAGAAATGGTTCATTACCATGCACACAGGAAGAAGGCATATGCAAATACAAGTAAGTGAATTTATATACAAATGCGCATATACATACATATATATGCTCACTAAAGTAGGACAGAGCCAGATGTCGAACGTTGCCGAACGCGGGGGCCGATTGGGCTCTTTGTCGTTCGTTCCGCGCTCTCGCTTGCAATTCAAGCACATTAGCTTACATTTGCTTGCGTACGGAATAGATTCGTATATTTGATATGTCCATATGATTTGTATGCATCTTTACATATAGATTTGTTCTTTTTGAAAATTGCGCGAAATTGTATATGTATATGCATGTTTATATACATATATTAGTATACAACATATCTTATAAGGTATATGGTAAATATTACAATACCATACATTTTTTCCTTCATATATAATAAAAAAATTAATAATAATAACATTAAAACAACGGGTATTATTAACAAACTTGGTTTTATTTTAAATTCTTCAAGTAAATCAAATTAATAATAATCAATAAGAAGGCATATGCAAATACAAATACGTGAATTTATATATGTACATATGCGCATAAACATACATATATACGCTCACTTAAGTAGGAGAGAGCAAGATGTCGAACGTTGCCGTTCGTTTGCTTTGTTCGTTCCGCGCTTTCGCTTGCAGTTCATTCAAGGTAACGGCAATGAGCAAGGTAACTACAAATGAGCAAGGTAACGACAAATGAGCAAGGTAACACTAATGAGCAAGGTAATTATAAGACGTTATCACGTCAAAAATTGTTTACCCAGATAGAGCAGGACAGTGGCACAGTAGGTGCGAGATTGTCTCTTCCTCGTCCTCATCCAGACTTTTACAAGAATCATGTGTTTGCACACCCATCTTTTGGGCGTGTCTATCTATTAGACAGTGCCCCGTTATGACTGAGATCAGTGTGCTAAGACTGTGTTTCGTTTGGCTTAGCAGAGATTCTGTGCGGTTAGCATTTAGAGTTGGTCACACTTAACGGGCGATTTTGCAGGTGGCTTCATTATGCCACATTTCGTTTGCTTTCCTTACAATTTCTTCAAGGATAGTAGCTTACATGTTTGTAAGGGAATGCCTATGTCATTATTTATGTACTTATTGGTCAATTTGGTATCGACTCTCGCTAGCTCATCGGCTCTGCAGTGACCATCAATGTCGCGATGGCCTGGATCCCATGTTACCTTTATGTGAAATGACTCAGCTATCTCGTTAAGCTACCTTGGAAGTTGTCGACCGTTTTGTGAGGAATTTTATCACCGCTTGGTTATCAGTGAAAATGTAAATGTCATTTCCAGATATCGCATCTCACTGTATCAGTATCGCGGCTTTCATTATTGCCATCAGTTTTGCCTGAAAGACACTACAGTAGTCGGAGAGCGGAAAACTGAAGGAGATCCCCAGATGTTTGGAATATACACCTCCGCCCACCCTGCCCTCGAGCTTTGAGCCATCTGTGTATACATGGATGGACTCGCCCTGTCTTACATCGTCCCGTTCCCACTCTTCCCTTGAGGGTAGGAGGGTCGTCCAGGCTGTAATGACAAGTATAGACGGGAGTGCATAGTCCACCAGTCCGGGACACCCCAAAGTGCCAGCTAGGATTTTACCGTGACCCTAATCCGTATTTGACCACGCACTTAAAGTGTTCAGCCTTATTGACGCACTGCGTGCGTTATATATTGCCTGAAGATCTACCGGAAGGAAGTTTAATGTCGCATATAATGCTTTCGATGGTGTGGTTGACATGGCACCGGTTATCAGAACAGATACTAGTCTTTGAACCTTGTTAAGTTTTTTGATGTTCACACCCTTCTCAAGGGCATCCCACAATATTACAATACCATAGTAGGCCGCCGTAGCCGAATGGGTTGGTGCGTGACTCCCATTCGGCATTCACAGAGAGAACGTAGGTTCGAATCTCGGTGAAACACCAAATTCAGAAAAACATTTTTCTAACAGTTGTCGCCCCTCGGCAGGCAATGGCAAACGTCCGAGTGTATTTCTGTTATGAAAAAGCTCCTCATAAAAATATCTGCCGTTCGGAGTCGGCTTGAAACTGTAGGTCCCTCCATTTGTGGCATTTGTGGAACAACATCAAGGCGCACACCACAACCCAAAAACAGTGTACGCACCAATTAAAAAAAAAAAAAAAGTAGAGAATTGGCCTAACCACTGCTGTGTAGACCCAATGTATCATTCTGGGTTCCAATCCCGCAGCTGTAGACTAATTTTACATTTCTCCACAGTGGGTTTGCTTAACTCAATTGTGTGTTACAGCATTCTAAAATAAAGGTCAAAAAGAGAAAATTCGAAACATTCTTCAGTATCACAGGGCTCAATATGAAAAGTCGGAGCAGGCGGCAAACAAATGTGTCAACTTTATGGACTTATTGCAATATTAAATGCAGCAGCAAACCGGTGACACAAACGATTCCAGTCTGGTAGGCCAATCATCGTCAAGTTGGGCCGGCATGTGAACACTTATTTCATTGTGCAGGAATTGCAGATTAGGCAGAAAACTGTTTGGAACAATTTGCATGAGGATAATTGTAGCTACATTAGTCAAAGATTCGAAACGAAGCGAGGAAAGTTGAAAACTTTTTACTTCACCAAATATTTATGTAGGCGCGAACTTTTGCGGAGGTTAGGTAGGTAGTGCTGGCTGATTAGTAAAAAGATCTCACTTAGACCTCTGCGGTGCATTGTGTTACCAGTGCTCCTTATACGAATATTTATTCGAAGTTTTGAAGAAAACCATGAAATCCGTGCGCGTCATCCAGCCCAAACTTATGCTCTAATAGACTTTTTTTGAAAGAAAAGCATTTCAACTTATTTATGTTAAATTTTTAGAGAGCCTAGAATCCTATTTAAAATTATTTTTAATTAATTTCAGTATCAAACCAAACTTTTATCCTTCTACTAATATCTATATTGTATTAAATGATGTTTAATCAACTTAATTAAAATCTATTTAAAAATATTTCAAAATTTCGCCCTTAAATTAACAATCGAATTTGTATCGTCAAACTCGTAGAAAAAGCCGAAAAGGGTGAGTCTCTCAACTCGGCCATTACTCATTGAATTATTCATTCATGTATGTATGTATATGTATGTACACACAAATGTGCGTAAATCGAGGATAGGCGCCTTAATGGAAAAACTGGCGGTCTTAAAGCTGCAAGTCTACAACAGTACAATGTCATTTGACTAATTCAAAATTAGTGCAAAACTCCAATCGAATGGATCAAAAGTTCATTTCCTTCAATAGCGTTTTAATAAGCTACGCCTTGGAAAATAAACTAAGTATTTTCAAACGTAATACGCACACATATGTATACGTATGTATGTATTTTTTATATTATATGTCACATTAGGTTTTTCCTACTCGCATATGTACATACATACCTACTTTCATGACCACCTTTTCATAGTTGGTTGATCGAAAAACTAACGAAATAAACTCACATTTATTACTTCAAAGACAACGCTGTTTTCAACCGTTAGCCCACACCCAACGAGCGGACGTACCGCAGCGAACGATTCCCCTCTCATTCGATATATGAAGTAGTATGCGTAACTTTGCATGTTTATGCTATTTCTATCTTCATTGTGTAGCCATCATTGTCGCTTTGCGTTATCAAATCCATTAGGCAACTAATTTTTCGAACAAGCGTAAAATTGATGGCAATCACACATACATACAAACGTGTATACCATATGCGAATTTTACTCGCATGTAATGCAGAAGTAAGTGGGAAACACCCAAACGGCGGCATACACCATTTTGTATTGTGGCTGCTTTCTATGCCCTAAGAAGGTTAGGTGAGACAAATGTCTCATGCGAGTATATCTCATACGAATTCACCCATTTAAGCATTCATACATACGAGTATTATACATGGAATGGGGTGATTCGAATAACAAATAATGTATTTATTAAATAGCCTGATCAGGCGCATGGGAGGATAACATATTTAGGGTAAATGATGAGCAAACGATAGTGAGTTGAAAAATTTTCTTTATTAACAGCAATGATTCGAAAAGAGTTTGTATTAACAACATGTAAAATTTCTTGCACGAACTCAATTAAAAGTTTGTACTCGAAGTACTGAAGTTTTGGTACGTCGAGCTTCTCATTCAATTTAGCTGTGTGTCTTGAAGTTGCTCTACAATTGGAGCGAAAGACAGCTGGTTTTTATAAGAAGCTTTTCTATGGCTGAAATGCATTCGTAGGTTTGGTATTGATTTTCGAGGGGCGATCGTTTTTGAAAAAATTTTTTTTATACATACAGGGTGTCCCATATGCGACGGACCCGACAGATTTCGATGACTCTTTGGGCCCATTCCAATCGACGAGGCTTGTCCGCAGGCAACAATTTTTGCGTCAATTGAATCTTATACGGGAATAAATGCAAATCAATGCGTATAATTCTTTGTAAAGTGGTCCGAGCAATGCCCAACTGCTGAGAACGGAGATTTTGGGGTGTCCTTGGCGACGCCTTGGTCGGCTCTGATTTGGCCTCTTTGGATTAAAAAGAGCATCACCAGTCGAAAACCTTTCGTACAAACGTTTAATGGTGTTCTTAGAAGGCGCACTTTTCACATTATTTAATTTTTTATACGCACATTGAGTTTTCACAATTGACTTCTTTTGTTGAATGTAAATTTCAGCAACTTGGCGTGTGTACTGTTCCATGGTAAAAATCTGCTTGGACTGATGCTTCCAACGCGGTATGTCAGTAAGCGATCTGACGTCTCTGTTAAAAGATACGGGGGCAAAAGAGGGGGCGAAATTAATTGCCTGTGGATGAGAACGTAAGAAATAACACCGCACACGTCCGATTACAATTCAAAAGTGACTTTATTTTCCATGTTCTGTCCTTATATTAGGCCTAAGGCCATAGTGCCACTGGAAAGCCATATTTAGTTAAACTTTTTTTTCATAAAAATATAGTTCATACTAGAACAAGAGCGAATTGCCATTCTACGTGACAGTCAGGCGGCACTCATGGCCCTATCGTCCTGTGAGATCAAATCCTCACTGGCACTTGAATGTATCGAAAAACTTAAGCTACTAAGAATGCAGAATTGCATCCGACTAATATGGGTCCCACGACGCATAACGCACGACGAGAGAGGCTGCGACCTCGCCTTTAATAGGACCCGAGCACTTCCTTGGTATGGGACAACACACCAAGAAGAAGCTCAGAAGTGAAGAGCTAGCGCTAAGGAAGGTGTGCGTGCACCAAAATATGGGGCTACGCCATAAGGTAAAATCCTCACTGGGAGGTTACAACCAAAAAAGGTTTAAAAAACTCATCACCCTCTCCAAGGATAAGCTGATAATGCTCACGGGCATCCTCACAGGCCACTATAGACTGCGTAGTCATCTGCACATGATTGGGATTTAGTCTCTTCGGACTCTTACCGTCTCTGAGACCAATCTCAGGAGACTCCAATGCACTTTTTTCTGGAGTGCAGCGCTATAGCGCGGAGAAGGTTGAAACATTTTAGCCAAGTACAGCCAGAGGAAGGGCACATACGCTCAATCCACCCCAGTTCTATCCTGAGTTTAATAAGGGAACTGGGCTTGGATAAAATACCAACGAGAAGAGAGCACAAAATATCATGAAGCCGAAGTGAAAACCTCATAAAGCATCCGTATCTGAATCTGACATCAAAAGCTAACTTAAAATTTCACACTTTCCATATCTTGAAAATGAAACACTTTTATAGGTTTTTAATATTAGGTGCAATTTTAGGTGCTTAGAACTCGCTCTACCTCACAGAAATAAGTATATGTGCGAGGATATTTTCAAATGAAAAACTATAAAGAAGCAGGAGAAAGGTTCAACCAATAATTTTAATATATATTGAGGAAAAATCGGAACATTTCTAAACATATTAAATTAAAAAAGAAATTAAAATAACTTCGTAAGAAATAAGTAAATATGTATATGTGCATTGGCCTTTCTTTACACTTTTTTTCATTGTTTCTATAACTTTCGATTGTCTAATAATTAATATGTTTTTCGTTTAGAGAAATTTATACGCTTAGGCTTAGAGTCTGCCAAGTTTAGAAGTGTGGAATCACCTATCTTATCCCACGCTTCCACTAAAGCACCTTTCAGGTGCCCGACAATATCCCCAGAACTGAATTTTTTCTTGACGATAGGAAGGCTTTAGTTAAACAAGCCGTATGGATTGGGGCCTTGTCTTGCTGGAAAGTCGAGTCGTCTCCGTATATGTTTCCCGCAAACTCAATGGGAACATCCTCTAATATTTCAACATAAAATTCTGCGTTGATTCTTGTCGGAATAAAACAAATTGGAGACCTTCTACCACGTCCGAAAGCGGCCAAAATCATCAAAGACCTGTCAAAGTGGTTCCGCTTATGGTGCGTTTGTCGTGGTTGGGTTAGGTCCCACCAATATTTCTGGCAACCATGTGGACCATCTAAGTTGAACTTTTTTTCGTCCGAAAATACAACGTTTCGGGATTTGTTAGTACAAAATTTATATTTGCTAATAGCGTGGCGTACTAATAGTCTTGGTACCGACTCCCGCAAACAATATTTAAGTGTTCCGTCCTCGACCAAAATTTGATGTATTCGTCTATCGCTGACCTTAAGACTTAAATGGTGTTTAATCAGACTACGCTCTTCATCGGATAAATGTCTTCCACGTGGCATTCTACAGGTTTAGCCATCAATAATTAAATTACTCTTTGTTCAAAAGAAGCTGTCTATTTTACTTACATTTTTCTTTATGATACCAATGCAAATAACACAAAAATGTTTGATAACTTGCTCTCCATGCTTGCCAAATCAATACGTAAATGCTTGTAAATCAATTTCATCCCCTTCGAAATAATCCCCTCTCGATGAAATACACTTATGTCAACGATTTTTCCAATCCCCGAAACATGCCAAATAGTCCATTTCCGGTATAGCCATCAGCACCTTCTTCGATTCAGCTTTTATCTGCTCAATCGACTCGAAACGCGTTCCCCGGAGTGGTCTCTTGAGTTTTGGGAATAGCCAGAAGTCACACGGAGCCAAATCAGGCGAATACGGTGGTTGCGGAACGATATGCGTGGAATTTTTGGCGAAATGGTCACGAAGAACGAGTGCAGTGTGAGACGGTGCATTATCGTGATGCAAAAACCAAGAGTTGTTGGCCCATAATTCTGGTCTTTTTAGACGAATTGCTTCACGTAAACGACGCATAACGCTCAAATAATATTCCTTATTAACAGTTTGGCCAGGTGGAAGGAATTCATAGTGCACCACACCACGAAAATCGAAAAAAATGTCATCATGACCTTTATTTTTGAACGACTTTGACGTGCTCTTTTCGGTCTGGCCTCGCCTTTAGCACGATATTCGTTTGATTGGTGGGTTGTTTCAGGGTCGTAAGCATAAATCCAAGTCTCATCTCCCGTAATGATGCATTTGAGCTTGTCCTGATAGTCTGAAAGCATTGTTTCACACGCATCAACGCGACGGCTTTTTTCCAAGAAATTGAGAGTTTTCGGTACCAAACGAGATTTGACTTTTCGTAGGCCCAAATAGTCTTTCAAAATGGTTTTCACAGATCCTTCTGATATTCCGATCATATCAGTAAGGTCTTTAACAGTCAACTTTGAAGTCTTTGTACCACTTATAAACATTTTTCTGCTACATGGTCGAATCACCAAATGCCCTCTGCAACATGCTAAATTTGATGGCACTTCTCTGCTCAATCAAATCAGACATTGTAAAAATCGAAAAATGCACTCTTGGTCGTTTGGTAAACACAAGCTTAAATATATTACTGATAATGACATTCACATGAAAGTTGGCCCAGATGTTATTAACAGTGCTGCCAACTCATGAAAAAAATAACTAGAGCGAAATTTTAATCCCGCGAAGTTTGACAAATAAATTCACCTTACCTTTTGCCCACAGTAGTATATGTACTTATTTCACATGAAAACCAAGCCTCCCACACCAATTTGTAATAACCGTACTAAGAATAATGACTAAAGAAGAATTTTGCATCCGAATAGTTAAGTTGGACTGCAAATACAGACTTTGGCATAGCAAACAAAAATGTACCGTCACTATCAACAAAGATATCGGTATAAAAAACTTTGCACATACACATATTTCTGTGAGGCAGCTGAAGTTTCAACCCAGTTCTAAGCTAAAAACCGGATACTAGTTCGACTATTAAAACTTCATGATTAAAATAAGCTACGGTTTTTCTTAATCCTCTCTTTAACAAATAAATAACCGGCATATCTTCAATCTACGATTATGCGCGAATATATTTCGAATTGGAGCCTCGTACTTGATGGACCCTGTAGTTATGAATTGTTATGTGTTATCTCTCACACTGCTGTGCAAAATACATACATACATGCATACCTATGTACGTACATGTTTCTACATACTTTTAGTCCTTTTCATGCGCTAAGTTCTAATATCGATCAAACAGTCTTTGGTGGTGCCATTAATTGTGATAAAATCATATTATACACACACATAGAAAAAATTAAAACAAAATGTTTACGCGCATTTGCAACAATGGCCTCGAAATTACGCACTACCAATTGAGCGGCGCTGTTGGTGGTAGGGTGAGGCAGCCAAAGTCTAAGCAGCTAAAGTCGAACCGGATGTGATCCTGTGAGTAGAAAAAAAAGTAATAAAAGAACTGGAAATATTTATAATGCGCCACTCGCCCCTTAAACACATGAATGTGATGTCTATACAAACAGACATACATATACACATGCACGTACATACATACATACTAACAAATCGTAATTGTCAACCATTATTTTATTAAGCGTGATGTTTTGATGCTAAATTGTTCGCATGCAAGTTGTTATCCTTGTTGTTGTCATTGCTGTCTATTTGCCTTTAACATGCCAAGGCAAGTTTTTTTTTTAATTTTGTTACCTAGAATAATGGTTGCGCTTTTCGAGTTCACTTCGATTGTTTGCCATTTTCATCCCGAAACACATGTTTCGAAAATATTTTCATATGTATGTGTGTACATACATATGTAGGTCCGAAACAACACGATCATTTGATGCTGCTTGGGAAGTTTGCTAAGGTACAACCCTACATACATGCGTAGATACGAGCAGCAACACAGCGGGCAGCCCACAAGGGGGTTGAACCAGTCAGCGTTGCTGCGCTGAATTTTGTTTTGCCATGAAACCTAATTTTGATATGATTTTATTATTTCGTGTGCAACTAAAATGTGAGGTCTTTGAAATCAGGGTAACGCTGTAGTGGTTAAATCATCCGCCACATCGTGTTGTATGCGTATGTGTGCGTGTATGCGCCTGCGTGCATGAAAACTGCGGTATACACTAATTAAGCACAGGCTGATCATTGTGTTTCTACACACACACACACATACACAAAATACATATGCATAGATCATTACAGGCAATGTCAGGCTGTTAAATTGTCACACAGCTAGACAGATGCACGCAGCAGTATGTATAAGTCGACATGCATGCATTCACGCACACCCTTTGAATGCATACACCAGAGGAGGACATCATATATGAGTATATACATATGTATGTGTGCACGTACGCGCGCTCGTACCAGCAACGTTGTCAACAATATAGCACATCCTGCACATTTTGCTGCATCCTTCAGCCTGCAGTCTGTGACATTTATCCTTCATCCTGTTAAGCGCATCTGATCATGCCTGGCAAATAATTTAAACCACTCAGATCTGGATGCGTAGCTCGATGGTTTGCATGCAACATATGCCTGTATGTATGTATGTATCTACGTATAAAAACAAAAAAAAAAACAAAAAACAAAATGTACATATGCACCTTTTTTCGTCAAAACAAACTACTCCTTTTTGTTTGGTATTTGTTGTGAGCCATAATGAGTTCAGCATTTAAATAGTAGCTAAGCTGGCAAGTGTGCATCAATTTAATCTGTTTAACTGTGAAAGTGAGCTTCCAGTTTTTGAACACATCCCTGTGTTGTTGTACGAGTATTATGACGCTTAAACGGCGCAAGCTATGTATTTCCGCATTTATAGAGACTATTCTTGTTAATTACTGATTTGCGTCGGATAAGCCTTAGCACCTAAGCTTTTGTGAATCAGTAAATGATATCAATTTTAAAATTTCTCACTCGATTGTTGCCCTTTTATTCTACGAGAAAGTGAAGCATGCTAGCGTAAATCGATTAAAGTGATATGAGAATTAAATATTTTGAATTTTAGAGAATAGCATATCGACAATATGAATTTTCTCGGCACAATCCTAAAGCTGCTAGAACCACAAGTTAATCATACTTATCAGGCTGAGGAACAAATTCGAACGCGCTTTTACCGAAGACTTTTATTTAAACAAAACACAATAATTATATCAATAAGTAAATCATTTATATATTCGCCGCTGCTGTTTACAACCTCTTCCCATCTTTCGACCAATTCGTGGATGCCGTTCCGCCAAAAATCGCCCGGTCTGGTGTCCAAGAAACTGTTGAGCCAGTTTGTAAGGACCTCTTTGTTATAGAAGGTAATGCCCTTCATATGGTTTGTCAAGAAGCGGAACAGATGGTAGTCGGTCGATGGAAGGTCCGGAGAATACGGCAGATAAAGAACCTTCCATTCGAGCTCTTACAGTGCAGGTTTGACGACCTGTGCAACATTTGGCCCGACGTTGTCGTGAAATAGTATGGTTTGACCATGTCAATCAAATATTTTCAGTTGAATAGCCACATTTACGGGGTGCAGCTGGACTATGGAGAGCTCCTTGTTGACCTTGGCATTATTTTCAAGCATTTCCCAGTGCACCTTGCCCTCCCAGTCCAACCAAACACATATCGTGATCTTCTCTGGATGAAGATCCGGCTTGACTCTTGGCTTAGGCGTATCTTCTGGAGCCACTCACTCCTTTCTTTGCTTCATATTAATGTATGGGCACCACTTCTCATCTCCGGTGATGTTTCGGTATAAAAAGCGCTATTTATCACCCCGTGTTACTCGATAGCGGGAGAAATACTGAGAAGCAATTTCAATGCGTCTTTTTTGGGTTTTTCGTTGAGCTCGTGAGGCACCCAGCCTCCCAATCTTTCGGTAAATCCCGTTGAATGTTTATGTGCGCAATTCATAGTTCCAGCTTCCCCGTGAGGCCCGCGTAAAATACAATTACGTTCTGGATACTGTAGCAGGTTAAACTCCTACTTATTCAGAATTGACCCCGACATACCAAACATATGTCCGGCATGTGAAGGCACCCCGCACAACACTAACCACCTTCTCACATGCCTTTTAAAACGTTCTCATCTAACACCTCTAAAGCCATTAGCGCTGCTTTGCTGTCGCTGCAAACAGATACAGATCTGCCACTCTATCTGTTTTCCACAACAAAGTTGATCGCTTCTTGAATAGCGTGCACCTCCGCTTGAAACACAGATGCGTGCAATCCAATAGCAAAGTTTGATTTTGTCCCGCTGGATTCCACGTAGGCACCAGAGCCGGGGCCGTGCTCGGTCCTGGAGCCATCCGTGAAAATGTGAAAAAAGTGTTTTCCGAGCTAATTTTCTGAGTTTACCACAGTTGAGCCTCTCGCAGCACCACACTGTATCTCTTTTCAAGTGCGGCTCCTAATGGCATGGAGTCAAGGGGCACGATGAGGATCGTTAGATCGAAGTCCATGCCTTCTCTGTTGACCAGTGACGGACTGGAGCCGTACTAGTACCCATTGTGTTTTAGCCTGCAGATGGCCTTCAAGGGCTCTTCCTGGATGAACACATCATTTGGTGACAGACTAACCAGAACATCTAATGCCGGTCGTGATGTAGACAGAAATGCACCGGTGCAACAGATGACCACAGTGCGTCGTAGTCTCGATAAGGTTCCCTTGACTCCCACGAGAGAGAGTCTACTAATCCAGACGACTGATACGTAGATGATAATAGGTCTAAGTATATAATAGGTAGATCCATAGGATCTTGCTAGAAGAAAGACCCCACGTTTTCCCAAATACACGTTTGCCCTGTCAGTGCTTTGGATGCTTTTCTTTCAACGTGGGACTTCCAAAGGTGCTTACTCAAGGGTTGTATATTTCCTAGATTAATTCAATACTTTTCTGGGAGTTTTTGTCTTTGCAACGGTCGAAGTGATGTGCAAGTTGTGGCTGACTTCATGAATGTTTAAGAGTGAGGTTCAAAATTGCAGCGCTTAAAGCCATGGTAATATTACTCACCGAGCTAATCCGATGTTAAACTGGTTTTATGGACAGTATTTTTTTCTACTTCACAGTTTCTAGTAAATTATAATTTTATACTCCTAAATAAGTATCATCACTTTCTTTGCTCATTAACTTCATTTTTACATCAACAGTTTGGCAGACAAATAAACACAGCAAACGGCGCACACCCACTTAAATGTAATGCTAATATTAACATAAATATCTATGCATGTGCGTACATGCGGAGAAGTAGCGATTTTACAAGTGAATTAAATTCCTCTTGTGTTAATATAACTCGAAAAAAATGTGTGTTTTGGCCCAAAAAAAAAAAAAAATCTTCCTAAGTCCTTATAATAAATGATGGCAACGAGTCAACAACCCTCGCCAATATTTGTATGTGTTTATGTATTTGTATGCATACATACGTATGCACATTTATATAAATACTTTGAGCTCCTGCTCCAAACTTTACTACATCATCGCCTTCTTCATCATAAATACATATTTTTCACTCTACCCAACCTCCAGCCGTATTGCCAGTCACCGAGTGCTTATTCGTGGCTAAATTATGCTGATGGTATGATGTGGTCTCTTTATCTTTGCCCTCCTTTTTCGTTCTCGCTTCTACTTTTTCAACGCCACCCTTTGCATCGTCATAAAATTTTGCATATTAGCACACAATTTTCACTCCCTTTTCGCTCGATGACGTTTTATCACTGACGAAATATAAAGAAGTTGCTTGGCCATGAAAAGAATGTATTTATGAAATTTGCCAACAACGATTTTTCACAAAGTAAATTGCGGAACTCGTCCCACAAATGCCCATTATGACTTGACTTGACTCTCCTTTCGCTTTCGTTTTGCTTGTTTTTTTTGTGTACATATTCTCTGCTACATTTTTTTCCTGTTCGCTCTACAAATTTGAATAACTGTGAACACGCTGCTCGAGGATAACAACTTAAATGGCAAAACGCTTTCATGTAGCTTCACACACACAAAAGTAGATGAACTTGTTAGAGGGTAAGCTACCTACGTATGTGTGTGTGTGTATTCTGCCTGCAGCAGGAGCAGCGCTTGAAAATCCTCTAATTTACGAGTGTACGCATCAGTCAGTCATTCGCCTGCCATTGGTGTCTCTGTCGTTTCACCATTGCCATTGTCATCGTCGTCGTGAAGGCACTTTCTACAGCTATAACAGCCATGGCTATAAATATAACTAATACGATGTATTTATGAAAAGATGTGCATACAAACACACTCGTACCAATGTGCTTGTGTGTGTGCAGCGCTGCTTCCCTAATAATTTGGCACATTCCTGGGAATTGTGAATTGCTGCTGAGCAGATTTTTCATTTTCGCGCGATTATCATCAGAAAGGTGTGAATGAAATTATGATAGACATGAAAAATAAGCGAAAGCAGCAAGTAATGATTACTTTTTATTATGAGATGGAACTAGCAGCGGCTGGTCAGTCACACGCTGTTGTTTTTCTTTGTTATTATAATTTTTTTTTTTTCGTTATTGCCTACCCAGAGTTTTCTGCCACGCTAAGCCGATTAACTGTGGTAGGCCCCGGCACAGTCGTTTTATTATGTTTGATTTAACGTTTGTTTACTAAATACGTCTAAGTTCTTGTAGCCAATGATGGTCGTTTGATTTACACGCACATATAAATGCATGTACATACATATGTATAACGAACGACTTATGTGGAAGTAAATAATTACAAATGACTGATGACAAACATATAAATACAACCTTGATCGAGAAGTTTCCGGGACAACCGCCAGGTGACGTATATTAAGTCAACTGATTTGGGATCCGTTTTCTTTTTTGTTAGGTTGGCACATTTCTGCTAAAATTTTAATGCCATTGCTTGTTATTTCGAAAAGTTACGGCGGCTTGGGTAAATCTATCTCTGCTTCTCTGGGTCTTCGATTTCTTACAGTTTCAAAATTGGATTTAAATGTGCAACAACGAGTTTGTATTAAATTTGAATTATACGAAAACCTTGGAAATGTTGGGAAACTGTTTCGATAACGAGCCGTCGAAGGATGACGAAAGTGAGTTGGTAGTGTCACGCCTTCGACTTCAAAGACTGAGGAAAACCTCAATAAAGTGAAAAAAAACCGATCGACTTCAACATACATATAATATTTTCGATACGTCAATTCGGTATGATTTCAGAATGGGATCGCTTTACACCGAAACATCGCGCTGAAATAGTGACGCTATACGTCGAAAATAGTCGTTTCATTGTTCCAACTAGACGCGCATATCGCAAAAAGTATCGCGGCAAAGAGGCACCGTCTGACAATACTATTCGTCGTTTGGTGACGAATTTTTTTAAGCACGGGACAGTATGCTGTTCATCAAGGACCAAGACGTTCTAATGAACTTGTTGAAGCAGTGAGGGACCCAACCGTGTCGTATCGTCGTCGCGCTTAGCATTTTGGTGTCAGTGAAAGGATGATTTAAATTTGTTTCGTCGCTTGGAATACGGCCAAAGAGTCGCTCCAATGGTTTTCAATGTTAAACAGTGGTACCAAATTTTAATGACTGACGAGCCACATTTTAACCTCTCTGGCAGCGTGAATAAACAAAATTTGGGGAACTGAGAATCCATACGAGATCCATGAAACGCCATTGCATGACCGAAAAGTAACTATTTGGGCCGGAATTTGCACCAAAACCATCAATGGACCATATTTTTAGCGAGAGAACGAAACGGTCGATGTAAACCGATATCGATGGATGTTGGCTCATTATGTCTGCCCGCAAATGCATGAGAAAGGTTTAGACGGTTAGTGGTTTCAACAAAACGGTGCGCCAAGCCGTTTCCCGGGACGTCTAGTGTCAAAAAGAGGCGACAATAACTGGCTCCCCAGATCACCTGACTTAACCTCGCTCCCAGACTTCTTTTTGTGGGGTTATCTGAAAAGTAAGATTTACGTCAACAAGCCGCAGAGTATTGATTAGTTTAAGGCAAACATTCGTGCCGAAATCGACGCTATAAAACCCGATATGCTTGACAAGGTGATGACAAACGCAGAAAAAAGATCGCAGCTTATGATTGCTAATAAAGGTGGCCACTTGATTGATATTGTATTCAAAAAATAGTTTTAATAAACTGTAAATAACCAAACCAAATAAAAATACCTCACTTATAACAGGTGGCGCTAAAGTAATCCTCCTATCAGAAAATGCTATAAATTTTGCGATTGGCCCCTAATGTCAGTTCTGTTTTGACATTTGTGTAGTAAACACATGCGAAATACACGTTAAGAAACAATGTTACGCTACACTGCACCAGAACGCGGAATATTGCTGACTATTTATTTGACCAATAATCGGTCGGTGACATTGGCACAGCGTGAATTTCGTCGCAGATTTCCTCGCCGTCCAACGCCTACTGGTGAAACACTGCGACGTTTAGCCGCTCGCCTCGAAGAGACTGGCACAACACGAGATGCTGCCAGGCGTGGCAGACCCCGGAGTAGCCGTTCTGCAGAGAATATTGCTGCTGTAGCCGAGGATGTCATGGAAGCGCCGTCGACATCGACCAGACGACGTGCCACGCAAATGGGTATCAGTCGACGGTCTTTACAGCGAATTTTGGTACAAGATTTGAAGATGTTTCCGTACAAAGTCCAGACGGTGCATCAGCTATTAGCTGCTGACCACCAATCGCGTCTAACATACGCTCAAGCCATCCTTAATCACCACCAAGAGGAAGATGATTTTTCATCAAAAATAATCATGAGTGATGAGGCCCATTTCCATCTTAGGGGGTACGTAAATAAGCAAAATTTACGCTTCTGGGGCACTGAAAATCCGCATGTAACCCACGAAGAGCTATTACACCCGCTCAAAGTCACTGTATGGTGTGCTTTTTTCGCTGGAGGAGTCATCGGACCTTTTTTCTTCGAAGACGTCGCGGGCCAATTAAAGACCAAATAAAAATAATCCACAAGAAGAATCAAAGTTTTTCATTTTTTTTTAAATTACAGCCGAAAAACATCGCAAGGTTACTTTTGCGCCACCTTCTACAATTCAGCTGTTTTTTTTTCAAAGTTATTCAATGTTTTCATACCGACATAAAAGTTAGCGCACCCTGTTTGTATGTATGTATGTACATACACTTCCTATTTTAAAAGTAAATAAAAGTACATTTTTGCTTGCATTTACATATATATTAAACGTGCATTCAAGAAAAAGTAAGATTAATCTCGATATTTGAATTTTAAAATGCTGACATTTTGAAAAATTTCACCCCAACGCCCCAACCCAAACAAACGCTCACTCGCTACTGAACAAATGTAAGCATCGTAAAAGTGCACATCGTTTATTTTGCTTTCTTCATTTTCATGAACAGTGTGAAGCGTGGCATTTACAAATATACACAGCTCATTTTATGCTTCAAAGGATACACAAATTTCTCAATGATACACTTCGTAAACGCACCCACAAGCGACACAGAGATAAAAATATGTACATGGGAAAATGTATGCACATATAATATAATTTATTTTTATATATCTATGTATGGCTGCATGGCAAGGATTCACGCCACGAATTTCATAAATTTTCCTAAAACGAGAAAATGTGCGATGAACATAAAAGACGGCGAAATGACTGAAGAAAGAATCACAAAAAAAAAACGAAACTGAATCAACTCAAACCGCGACAGCGACAGGCAAAAGTTGTTTGAAGTGAGCGAAACGGGCAGGATCTGAGGCATTCGGTGTTTTTTCAACCTGCTACAAGTAAAAAAGGACGTACTCTGGTGGCAGAACGATGAGCAAGCGGGGCAAGCAATGTCACACAGGATGTAACAGGCGAGCCACGGAAGCCATGTTGGGTGGTGGCTAAGCTAAGTAACGAAAAAATGAACAAGCAAGTGGAGAGAAAAAAACAGTAACAAGTTTGCAAAAAAGTTGTCATAAAAGTTTTGTATCACACTGTGATATGTTTTACTTATGTAACGACAAACAAGGACATCAGCTCGCTGGTCGCGCCAACGAGTCAGATACCAGAAACGCCGAAGCGAGGGACGCAGAGTGGGGCAATGCATTGGAAAGTTGGCTGCTGGTTGGAGGGTTTTTACTTTGTAATTTTTTCGTGTCATACGCTAGTTTCGTGTAATAACAGTTTATACGATGTCAGTGTACGAAAATAAAGAAAGGCGAGCGAGCCCCTATAGTCGATGTGTATAGCAATTGCGAGTTGCACGTACATACATACATAAATATATTAGTTGTTTGCATAAAACTTCATTATGAACTCAGCAAGGCAGTTCGAAAGCAACAACAACTGTTACGAAAAATACTTTTTTTGGTTTGTTTTTTTTTTTATCGTGTCACTCATAATTTTCTTCCTACATTTTTTATTGTATTTTCGTGCTCTTCGTACCATAAGCACATACATATGCATGTATGTGTATGTATGTATGTGTGTGCAGCTTATATAGCGAATTTTCCCACATTTCCATCCCTCGATAACACTAAAAAAGAACTTGGCTGTTACATACACACATACATACATACATACATTGTTGCAGCTACAGTTATTTTTTATTGCTATTCTGACTAGAAGAAATGCGGAATGCTGCATGTTGGGTGTTGTTGGTAATAGTCACCTGTCAGTGGTTGAGCTAGTAATAGTTTGCTGGCTATTTTTTCCACTGCATGCCTTTCTTAAGAAAATTTTGTTTTTTACTTTTCTCACTTCTTTGCTATGTGCAAACCACGCCCAAGCCTTGTAGTTCATAAATTAGTAAATTAAGAATCTGAATCCTACTTTTTATAGTGAAGAATTAATAAATTGGAGCAAAGTAGTTGCTTCGGCTAATGTCTTTGGTAGGCTAGGCTGAATTGATCGTCTCTAAGTGAAATAAAAAGTAGAGGTCCACTGTGAATGGTAACGGTTAGTTAAATAACAAAGGAAAGACTGCGAGAGTTCGAACTCTCCATGCATGAAACAGCAAAATGATACAATAGAAGCAGTTTTTTTCTACAGCTTCCGACACTCGAAGTGTAACCAACTTCAGACCGCTCGCGCGGTCCAAACATTGTGTTTTCTGACGGGAAAATTTTTGAAATTTTTCAATTCGTAAACTACCAAAACGATAGAGTTTATTTGACCAACCATTCATACGAGAATTTGAGTCATCGATTGGCCATCAGGAGAAAGCAGTCGCCACAAGTAATGGTTTGGACCCCTGTAACCGCAGAGGGGCGCTCTCAAATAGGTTTTATCGAGCCTAGCGTCCAGGTAAATGCGAAATATTATCAGAAAAGTATTCTGGAGGTTGCTTTGAAGCCGAGGGCAGACCAACATTTCAGTAGCAAACCATGTACTTTTCAACAGGACTCAACACTGTCTCACAAAGCTTGAGCGAACCAAGAATGGCTAAAAAACAACGTTCCGAACTTCATAGCGTTCACACAATGGTTATCAAATTCATCTGACGCGTATCCGATGGATTATTCTCTTTCGGTCATTTTGGAGAGCATGGTCCGAACTAAAAGATTATCCAGTCTCTAGGCGCTGAAAAAGTCATTGTCCACGAGTGTGCCAGAATACCTGCAAGTCACATTCGGGCAGCTCGCGATTCGTTTCTGAGGCGAATAGTCAAGTCAAAAGGTGATCATATCGAGAAAAAGTAAATTGATTTTTAATGTTGTATTCTTTTCACGCATTTTTTACTTTGAATTGAATAAAAATAACTTTCCTAACTAAACGTATGGCCTTTTTAATCGGTTACACTTCGGACCTTGTAAAAGCGGTTGCACCTCGGCAGGCAATAGCAATCCTCCGAATGTGTTTCTGCCATGAAAAAGCTATTCATAAAAAACTATTTGCCGTTCGGAGTCGGCTTAAAACTGTAGGTTCCTCTATTTTTTTAATTTAATGACTGTATGGTGGTGAAAAAATGAAGATTACAAGTCAATCCGTTGAAAACCCAGCGGCAGCTATTAATAAATCGGAACCGACTTAGAATACTGACCTGAGAGGTGTAAAATTTAATCTTCATTATTTACGTCGGATATCGCACGCGCAACCGTTTTCCGCTCCTGGTTTAGTGGGGCCGGACGGAATGGCCACCACCAGTAAGGGATTCCACCTTAGTTTTCCTGGACTCTGGGGTCTCGGCAACGAAGAAGGGGCGGTTGTGTGTGCAACTCGAGCGAAATCGGGGATTCAAAACACCGCTCCCGAGAAGAGGAAGCTGCAAAATTAGTAGCGAACTATCTGAATTGATTAGCGAAATCACTAAACAGGCAGGCCTCATTGTTTCTTGCGAGGTCGATAAAGGCAGGGAAGACGACATCATTTCCAAGAAGGTATGGTCTGCCATCTGCGTGGTGTTTTATGAATCTCGTACTTGCTGTGAAAGCGTCGAGTGGCTTTCTAGGACACGAAAACAGACTATCTGCACTGACGTATTCTTCTATGTACAGACCGGCAATGGCTGTGGAGGGGGGATTTGAAAGGGAGCCAAACTTCAACCGATGCCAGGGAGGATGCCCCTGCAAATCTGACGAAGCTAGGAGGAGATGGACCTACATTAGAACAAGCACCAATAGGTACGGACGAAGATTCTGTCATTCTGAGGCAGGCATTTGGCAGTGCTGATGACACACACTCGTTAGCGAGGTTCGTCCTCAGAATCGGGCGGGATATGTACTTCGACTTGACGAAGGGAGGAAGGCTTCAAGCTTCGGAGAGCGAGAATGTGGACTTGAAAGCGCCGTAGAGGATTATTGAGGATGATCAGCACTTCATCGGCCAATGGACTACTTCATTTTGAACAAGGTGGAGCTGATCTAATCCTGATCCACAAGCTGTGCCTGAAATCAGGACGAAAAGTCATAATCAATTTGCCATCATACCTGTTTAATAAGTTCTGATAGTGATGCAAGAGGAACGAAGATTTGATTATTTGCAACATAGTTAAAGATCTCTATCTCCCACTACTGCGCTCAGGGGAGAGGTGTTTGACCCCACTTTGTCCTCTTCCTAACTCATGTATGGGATCTCGGGTTGGAAGATGCTTCATGTTCACTCCTTTTCAGATCACTGGTATATTCAGTTCTATCTCAACGAAACCCAACCAAAAAGAGCCTACTAAACAAACCTGAGGAGTATGAACTGGGATCTATACTGCGGGATCTGCTCACGGAAACACCGCGAGAAAAATTAGATCATTCGAAAGGATTAATTGACAGGTTGCAATGAAAGTATTGGGATTCCCTTGACTAATTGTGGCCTACTCTTGCAAAGGAGGGGCATCACGTCATTGCAACGAGCGCTGGGTAGGTACTCAAACGTGCTAGGTCGCGAGATCCACTTAGCCACGTGTGAATCTGTGGCGCTTTAGAGAGCATATGAAGTTATCATAACCGCAACTCTCGAATATTGTCGCTTACCTAAGCTAGAATCGTCCGCAAGTTATGCATGCTGTGAGCCTCCGCAGTCCGCAGCTATCTGGAGTATGAGGTGAAATCCTCTCACCGCAGCTCCTTCTCCTTAGTTGTTCTATTCTCGTGGGCTAAGGGGCTACTTAGGCGCCTTTGCTCTCATTTCTTTGCTAATCCCGCGGAAAAAGTGAGCTCAACGTTCGGTCTTCTGTGTTCTTATAACCCTCAATCTTCAAATCGCCACCATATTCCATATCCATTCCAATACAATTTGCAATGAAGCGGCTTTGATTATGGAAAAATGTTTGCAATTTACACGCGCAGAACAAGCACACACACAAGTAGCGCATCTATTAGAATAATTGACTAATAAATAAAAGAAAATATTAAATGATTCTTATTTATTTATTCGTATACTTCGTGTTTTTCTTTCTTATATGCAAAAATAGGAAGAACTCGTAAATGCGGCTGCCGTCTAATTAATTCACATACTCGAGCGGGTACTGTACTCGGCAGCTAGAATCTGGCAAATATTGCTCAGTAAGCAGGAATATTTGCGCCTGCAATCAACAGTAAATGAAATTCCATACCAGCAATCGACCGAATCTAAAAAATCTACTTTTCGTTGTTTCTGTTAGCATCACAGCCGCCGCGAGCAGCCATAAATCATCAAATTAACTAAACCAGTAACAACAACAATAACAACATAGCGACGTAATGGCACTGATGATGACGTTAGAGCTGGAAGAAATCTGACTGGCAGATTCAAAGGAGAGCAGCTCAAAAGACGTTCGTGCTATGCTAGTTTTTTTCCTCGTTTTATTATTTTATTTTGCAACTGAAAAAATATAAAGGAAAAATTGGTACTCTTTTATTGGAAATGTTATAAAATTTATTTTTATTTAACTATTATTGTGCGTTGGGCCTCATTTGATTTTGGTGTTATAAAGAAGCGGCGGGGCAGTGTAGATGACCGCACACGCAGCATTGCAAACTATGTATATATGTATATGTATGTATGTGTATATAAAGGGTGGTTAAGTTTCAAGGGCCGGTATTGATTTTGAATAAAGTACAGTTTTTTTAGGAAATTGTTGTCATTTCTCTTTATTATGATAATATTGGGATAGTTCAATTATGTATGCAACAAAATATTGGCCACACCTCCATCCGATGGTCTAAATTTTCGATGACGCTGAGGCATAATTGCGGTTCTATGCCGTTAATGTGCCGAATTATCTCATCCTTTAGCTCTTGAATTGTTGCTGGCTTATCGACGTACACCTTTTTTTCCAAAAACCCCAAAGAAAGAAGTCCAACGGTGTCAAGTCACATGATCTTGGCGACCAATTGACATCGCCGCGACGTGAGATTATTCGGCCATCAAATTTTTCCCGCAAAAGAGCCATTGTTTCGTTAGCTGTGTGACAAGTGGCATCGTCCTGTTGAAACCACGTATCGTCCACATCCATATCTTGCAATTCCGGCCATAAAAAGTTCGTAGTCATCTCACGATAGCGAACACTATTCACAGTAACTGCCTGACCGGCCTCATTTTGGAAAAAATACGGGCTAATGATGCCGGCGCTCCATAAACCGCACCAAACAGTCACTCTTTGTGGGTGCATTGGTTTTTCGGTAATCACTCTTGGATTATCATTCGCCCAAATGCGGCAATTCTGCTTATTGACGAATCCACTGAGGTGCAAATGTGTCTCATCACTGAAGATGATTTTCTTCGAAAATCGGTCATTCACTGTTGCCATTTCCTGCCACCATTCTGACTATTGACGTCGCTTGAAATGGTCAAGAGGCTTTAGTTCTTGAGTCAATTGCACCTTGTAAGCGTGTAAATGCAAGTCTTTATGCATTATGTTCATCAACGCCGAGCGTGAGAGGTGCAATTGTTGGGCACGACGACGAGTTGCGGTGGACGGCTCTTCAACCACATTATCGCGAACAGCAGCAATATGTTCTGCAGTACGAGCTGTACGAGCATGCACTGCTGTTTTCACATCTCCTACAGACCCGGTTTGCTCAAACTTTTGCACAATTTTTCCGATCATATGCACATTTGGACGATTAAATTGACTGAAAAACTCACGAAGTGCGCGATATGCATTTTCATTTGAACGCCCGTTTTCATAATAGGCCTGCATAACTTTAACGCGTTGCTCGGTTATGTATCTTTCCATGGTTCAAATTGAGTTAGACTCAAATTGAAAAATGTTAAATGAAATGCAGAAAAGAACTTGGCGTTTAGGTGCGGTTCACATTCAACATCGACTCTTAAAATTTAACCACCCTTTATATAATCCGGCCAAAAAAAAACTTAAATATGTGCGCGTGTAGAAATATTTGCCAGCGTCTGCTGTGCGATGATTGCACACATTTTTATTGTTGTATTTAATTTTTTGTCGCGATTACGGATACCTAACAGTCGAGATTGTTATCGTGGCATCAATATGGGCAACAACAAAACTATAAAGCTACGACAACTTTCCGCACCACTTAACATTCCAATTAACTTAATTACGAGGGCAGACATATGTACATACATATTTACGAACGATAAAAATAATTGAACCTACATATCGAATATGGCACATAAGCGCGCCGGTGCATGTGTGTGTGTGTGCATAAACTTGGCTGTGAATCCATTTTGCAAAACTGTTTTCACGCGTGCTGTGTATCGAATAAACAATTTTATTAGAGTATCTTTAATTTACTTATAAGCAAGTAATTCGCGAGTAATGGACCAATTATTTTATTATGAACTTTAAAAGCTCCTTAAATACTTACCTGGCACCAATACATACGTACATACATACATACAAATTTGGCACATAAAAAATTTTAAATTGGAGTTATGCCAAATCTTACTGAAAACCCATATCAGTATGGGGTTGCTTTCTAAATATACTGCATCCTATACATTCCCGACTCAGTTGGCAGCTTCTTCTTCTTTATTGGTGCGATAACCGCTTTCGCGTTTTCGGCCAAGTAAAGCGAAGCGCGCAAGAAATAGCTAAATAACAGAAAGTTTTTTCTAATTGCGATTGCCCCTTTGGCGGATAATGACAAACTTAAGAGTATATTTCTGCCATGAAAAATTTCCTCATAAAAAACCATTTGGCGTTCGGAGTCGGATTGAAACAGTAGGACCCCCCATTTGTGGAGCAACATCAAGACGCACGCCACAAATAGAAGGAGGAGCTCGGCCAAAAACCGAACAGAAGTGTAAGCGCCAATTATGTATGTATGTACGTTTTTTTTCTAATAAAAAAGCAAAAATTCCGTTGTAGCGTCCAGTCAGTTCATGAATCTTAACACTTTGTGGTCTAAAGAGGCACACCCTAGCAGACATTTTGCGATTTGATACAGATCACGCTTTGAGATATATAGCTAAATCAGAATTCAAACCGCAGTAGACATCACTGGCCTAGGCTTCGCACACCAGCCTGCAGTTTTAGGCAATATTGTAGATAGTAGCTCAACTGAAAGTAATACGAGAAGAAGTAATTTTGTTTCGGGGATTTATCAATACTGCGTAGGTTAGGTTATTGTGGTAGTCGGCCCGTATGACCAACTCACTTAGATCTTGCAAATCCGTTGTAATTTTCTTCGTGGAATCATTTTGTGGCTCTTATGAAAAGCAGAAGCGATCCGATCCACACGCAACACAGTTTCATAAGAGAATTGAAAAAGTGTTTACCTAGACAACCTGCTCTGATTTTAGCTAAGGCTGGACAATTTCAAAGGAAGTGCTCAACCGTTTCTTCCTCTTTCTCATCTCTACAACTTCTAAAATATTCGTGGGAGAATACTTCTAGTCTCATGGGATGCCTGCCAAATAGCCAATGACCGAATACACAAGCCACGATCTTCGAGATATTAGCTCTTGAGAGGCTAAGCAGTTACTTTGTCCTTTTCTTGTTTATATGCGATCATAGTAGCTTAACTATTACGCATGTATCTACATCTTCCCATGACATATTGGCCTCTTCGGTAATTTTGCTTTTCATTATTAATTTACTCGTGGTCATAGGCATCCCAATGTTACTTTTGTCACTGAGCAGTTGTAGAACAGTACCTTTCCTAGCTAGCTCATTGGCTTTACAGTTTCCTTCAACATCCCTGTGCCCCAGAACCCTGACCTTGGATACGACGCTAATATCATTTAGGGCGGCCTGGTATTCCTCTGTAACCTTTGATCTTAGTATAGCCGCAATCATTGATTTAATGGCCGCCGCTTGGCTATCCGAGAATATATTTATAGTCGTTTTTGTTATGGCAAGCGTATTTAGATATGTAGCCCCTTCTTTTATCGCTGGAACCTCTGCCTCACAGACCCTGCAGTAGTCTGGTAGTAGAACGGATAGTTCCAGTCCTAATTCCTTCGAGAAAACTCCATACCCAACCTTATCGTCTAGCTCGGAACCATCTGTATAAAAATTTAATTCCCCTGTTCTCCATGGCCTTGGTGTCTGCCACTACCTTCTTGACGGTATACTTGTCTTGAAGAGCTTGTTGAAGGTAAGTCTAAGAGTAGAATAGTCTATTTCTTGTTTGTGACTGTTCAGAGTGTGCAAAATACAGGCGTCGCCAAACCACCGTTCTTTCCATAGCGCCATACTTTTGAGTCTAAGCGCCGCGGAGGTGAACACGTTTTTGCCTACGAGATTTAGTGCAGGGAAATTGATTAGCACTTCTAGCGCAAGTCAACAACGGTTGACTGTCCTTCCACAGGGCAGGGCATTCACAGAAGAAATAGAAGATTGTCTCCTTTTTCTCCGGTTCTTTACAAATATGACGGTTTGTGTTGTGAGGGATGCCCATTTTGGCTGCTTGTTCTCCGATAAACCAAAAGCCAGTTATGACTGGCGCTACTCTACAAGCGTCCCGTCGTTTCATCTTTAACAATGTCGTCAATTGCTTGAGGTTGTAGATGGTCCCCAACGTTCTGTTAATTTTGCATTTCGTCTGGTCTCTCCATCTACAATCCGCAATTCGGAGGAATTTTAGGGAAATTGTGTTCTTGACTGCACCTAATGGTGTGAAAACCGATTCTGCAAGTGGACTATTCATGGCAGATCCCTCTCACCAAAGGTATTTTTGACAATTTTTCAATATCAGCGGCATCATTCAGCGCGAATATGTTGGCTGCTGGCCAAGCTGGTCGAACTGGAGCAGAGTGTAATCAATGAAAAAATTAACTAACTGTTTATGTTATGTGACACTTTATTACTGATACCTTGAAACTCATGATTGATTTGGCTAATATGTGGTATTATGAGCCTCATTGGAAAAACAAACCACTACGGTAAAAAAACAAACCACTAAATAAATAAGAAGAAAAACTTAAAATTTCGGTAGCGTCATAAATGTGTGCGCTATGTTTCCGCGCAAATGGATAGAGCTAAAGTTGTGTGCCGCCTTCAAGCGGCAGATAGTTTTTTATGAGGAGCTTTTTGCGCGAAAAGAAAACTTCGAGTGTTTTGTAATTGTCTGTCGAGAGGTGACATCTATTAGAAAAAAGTCGTTCTATCATTTGGTGTTTCCTGTTTTAAGGCTCAAATCCGAGCACTATCGAATGCAACAGAAAAGTTGAACATCGTAATATTTTAGAGGTTGTGATACTTCTTTAAATTCATCAATATTTTGATAAACAGCAATGGGTATTTCATGAGCTCTCCGTTCGCGCTCATAGGGCATCAGAAGTTCACCGTTCGTGGAAAGATCACTTCCAAGATGTTATAACAACTGTAGAGTGGCCACCGCACTCATCAGATCTGAGTTTCATGGGTTACAGTATTTGGTCAATTTTAAACACGAGGACTTATGCGAAGCCACACAGAAGTATGGGGTCGCTAAAACAATCAATTCGACATGAATTGAATCGAAATTCTCTAGCAAAGCTGCGGCGTGTGACTGCAAATTTTACAAAAAGTTTAAAGGGACAGATGCCTGTAAAATTTCGAAAAAAAATTTTTTTTTTATAAAATGTTAATATAATCCTTTATGCATATGTCAAAAAAAGGGAGAGGTATAGTTACGTTGTATTTAAACTTTAGACGCGTTTTGCTCAAAACTATATTTTTCGAATTGGCGTACACGATAACTCGAAAAGTTATTGACCGATCTCCCTGAAATTTTGCACACATCTTTTTTATGATATTACTTTCTATGCGAATTTACAAGTTTTCGAAAATTTTTCAAAAAAATAATTTTTTCGAAGCCAAAATAGTAGGAAAATTCGCCCCAAAATTCATTTTTTTTTCAAGCATTTTATTCTGCGATTTTTTTTTTTTCATTTCTTTTAAATTCATATAGAAATTATGACATTAATAAACAAAAAAATGTTTGGTTTTTTGTATTCACGACACTGGCGCCGATGCTACAATGCCCGCCGATTGAGAAGCCCCGCTGCGACTGTATTGCTTTAATGTATAAATAAACTGATTTTTGTCCAAACCCAGTTTTGAAAAATTTATATTGAAAGTCGGGGAAAATATGGCCGTTTACAAGTATTTGTCCCTTTAAAGCTCTAAGCTGATGCCTGAGGAGGCCACTTTGAAGCCGGTTCAAACAGAAATTCTTAATTCCTAATCGGGCAACAACCCATTCAGCTACGGCGGCCGCCGCGGTATGTATAAATGCATCCTGTGAAAAAAGTACCCCAAATTATTTATCCATAATATTGTATTGCCTCCAAAGTTAGCCCTTTCCCAAATAATGCAAGAAATAATTCAATCATCAAAATATTTTTTAAATGCATTTTCAAGAATTGACTTCAGTTCTGTTTGCTAATTTTATTTAGCATCTTTTATTGACCGAAAAGGGTGCCTCTGCTACGTTACTACCGTTCGGAAGTGAATAGGTTCGAATCTCCGTGCATGAAACAACAAAATGAAGAACAAGTTTTTCTAATACCGGTCGCCCCTCGGCAAGCAATGGCAAACCTCCGAGTGTAGTTTTGCCATGAAAAAGCCCCTCATAAAAACATCTGCCATTAGGAATCGGCTTGAAAGTGTAGGTCCCTCCATTTGTGGAACAACATCAAGACGCACACCACAAATAGGAGGAGGAGCTCGACCAAACAAATAACAAAATTATTTATTTATTTGTATAATACTTAGATAAAGTGTTTTATTAACTGTTTGACCTTTGTTTATGAATTTACCAAATTCTTTTGCGCAAATTTTTTAAATTATGAATTCCCGCTACTTTAATAAAAATTGTGTATTCCTGTCTACCTATTTTCCTGAGCCTATCTTCCAACTTTGATGTGCGTTTTCATACCCCTAGTGGACTACGAATCCGCGATCAACCACGGATGGTAATCTTTGAAAAACCCACTCGGCTGCGGCGGACAGCGTAAGTAATACCTGAGTATTTTCCATATTGATCGCTTTTGTTGTTATTTTATTCGATTGTTATAGTAGCCATTATGCGCTTTACACAGTACAAGTTGTTCGCCGATAATAATAAATAAGCGAGAAAAACAAACTGACGTCAAAACAAATCTAAATAATTCACTCCCCAATCGACGCAATAACTACAAATGCAGCCATTTCACATAGATACAAAACACAGCATTGCACACCCCACCAAGCAGTGCCGTATATATGTCTACTCACACACATACATATGCCTGAGTTCAGGTGTAGTTGCAGAGAGCCACATGTATACGAATAGATGCTCACTGCTATCTAAAAGATACTCAGCATCTACAGCGCCTCTATAACCAACACCTCCCTCCTAAATATTTGTGTGTGTGTGTGTGCTTGCACTTCGAAACGTACACTCAGCATTTTATTAGCACTTGCTATCCTGCTCGCGCATATTCGTATCAACATCTTGCAGATACATTTGGCTCGCATGGCTGCCTGACTTGTTTGCTGGCTTGTAGCTGGCACTGCAGCGCTCCCCTCCCTTGGTCGCTCTCTTCGTTTTTGATGTATGTATGGACGAGTATAAACAAGCTGGAGTATCTGTGCTCTTGCATGTTACGCTGTATTCATGTCGCGTTTGCTTGTGTGCGTGAAGCTGCCTTGTTCTTTTCGGTGCAACCCAGTTGCTTGGTAGTTGCTTGTTGGCAACATGTGAACATGCATTTTAGTATCTCAAAGATATTCGTTGTTGATGTTACTGCTACAAATGCTTAATATTATTAACGCTTGTTGTTTTTGTTTTGTTGCTACTATCTACAGTGTAACTGTTTCGCTCGTTTACAGCATTTTCGCAGGTTTCTCGTTCTTTCGGTTCAGTAGCTCTTGTAAGCCATGCTTTTCTGCCACATACCTGGGTATATATACGTAGATATATATGTGCATACCTATGCATGTATGTGTGTACGTATGTACTATGCACATTTCACATTCATTTGCTTCGCAATAGTCTACGTCTCTGCAACAAAAAAGTTAGGTAATCGTAAATGCATTAATGAAGTTATTAAGTGAAAAGTCGATACTTGGTTGGTTGGTTGGTTGCCTGGCTATGGGTTTTTGCTGTGATTTCCATTAGCAACTAAAGTAACTTTAACGTTCCTGTTTAAATGCTAATATTACCTTTGTGATAACCTTTGTGTTACACGATAACATCAACGAAGCTTAAACTTAAATTTTGTATTTGAAATTTCATTTTGCCTCTATTTTTAAATTTTATAAATACCCAATACACAATGAATAAAAACACTTCTGGGAATCGCTGTAAAATTTCCATGGAACGCCGACGGCTTTGACAACTTTATTGTCTTTGTATAGGAAAATGTTCGAAATGATGAGAGGAGCCGCTTAACAGCCTTTGAAAATACTTAAGAACAATATCCAGTTCTCTTCAATGGTGACTTTTTTCAATATAATCACTTAAATATTTTGCATATTAGGTTTTTTTTATAAATCTAAAATGTTTTCAATCTGTAGTAGTCTAGAAAAACATAAATTCCACTGTGCGAGAGCAATTTTTGGGCGCAAACCAATTAGATTAGATTAGATTAGATTAGATTTGTGGGGAGCTGGACAAGTCCAAACACTTATTCAGGAGACCATTGCACTACACTCGGATAGATATCAGTAGAACGAATAGAGATAGGAAAGATAAAATATGAGTGGGAAGACGGCAAAAATAGTTTGAGGTCACTCTTCCATAAATCTCTTGAATCTTTATCCATACTCAGTATATCGCAACCCAATATCCTAAGTCTGATTCTGGAAAATGCAGGACAGCTACAGAGTCGTCATCTTCAAGACAGGATAGGCATATCGAACTGTCCACGACCCCTATGGTAACCATATGCTGACCACAGACGTTGTGCCCTGTGATTACACCCACCAGTACTCTTAGGTCCTTCCTGCTGAGTTTGAGGAGAAAGGTCGCTGTTTTCCTATTTGGTTCTTTCACAAAGCACTTGGCAACTCTGCACGAGTTCAACTCAGACCAACGACCTCTGTAGGTAGACCTCATGAAATCCTCAATCCATAGTTGAATCGATGCGGAATTGACACCTAGAAAGGGGTCAGGTCCTAGTTTCATATTTGCAGTGCCTTCATTTGCCAATTTATCAGCTAACTCGTTCTCTGCAATACCACAATGTCCAGGCACCCAAATAAGACTAACTTTGTTGTGTTTTGCAGCACTGTTCAGTTTTGTCTTATATTCACCGACTAACTTCGAAGAGCAGCGTGGGTCAGCAAGGGATTTCAGTGCAGCTTGACTGTCACTACAAATTCCAATACTGTTGCCCCGCCACTTTTTCTCAGTTAGCCAGCACGCCACATTCAAGATGGCATAGACTTCCGTAAGGAATACCATGGCCAATTGTACTGTGGCATAGAAGTACTTGACATTGAGCACCTATGGGTTAAACGTGCTTGAAGAAAATGTAACGAAAACGTTAACGAAAAAATATGTGTAGACCAAAACCCAGTTGGGATTTTGCTAGCCTACATAAGTATTTTCATTTGCAATTGATTTGGTTTGGGCCCAAGCTGATGACCTGAAAAATGTCGCGCTGTATTTTTTACTTAAGAACGAAGCAAAAAAATAGTCAAATCATAAAAAATGCAAGTGAAATGCAGGTGAAATGGCAAAGCATGCATTAATATTTTGTTGAAAATCTTTTTTGCTTTATTATAGCTGCCCCCCCGCCTTTGTATTGACATTGATAAACCTCCACAACGCTCGACAGAAATGGATTCCCATGCTGTCTTAGCCTTTTCAAATAACTCAACCAAGTTTGTGATATTCTGCGTACGGAGTGCATTTTTACGTCATTCTCAAGATGTCCTATAGCCTTTAAGACGGCATTCGAAAATGCCCAATACAGAATAGTGATCGAATTAAATTCGAAAAGGTTTGTTGCCACACTGCAAGTGTGCTCCGGTTCATTGTCTTGCTGAAACATCCAAATCATCGCAAAATTCTCTGCCGCGTAAGGTACCATTACATTTTGAAGTAGCTGAACGTACTTGACCGCATTCATATAATCTGTAGTAATTCTATTTGGCCCAACACGGTTCCATGAAAAGCAGTCGCACATCATTATTGAGCCTCCCCTGTGTTTCATGATTGGTGAGACGAAGTTGGGGTCGAATTCTGCACGTTTTGGCCGCCGCACATACTGCCTACCATCTGGACCAACTCTATTTATTTTCGTTTCAACGCTGAATTAAATATATTACGCCACTGATTTTGAGTCCAGGATGCTTCAATGTGCTCTCGAGTAAACTCAATTCGGTGTTGTCGTTGCTATGCTGTTACTAATGGCTGTTTAAGTGCCAGTTGATCGCGAAGCCCTGCTTCTGTTAATCGAAGCGCAACTGTTCCTTTCATTATTGGCTTTTCCAGGTGAACAAAAATTTATCGTTGGATGGCAGCAGCACTCTTCATGGGATGCTGTATTGATAAACTAACGTTCATCCCATCAGTCTGGCCAGCAGTCTTTCGAGATTTCTTTTATCTGGAATCATTTTTTACAGTTTTATACTTAGAAAAATATTTCAAAGCATTAAAAAACATCGTTTTTGAAACCTTTAATTGTGTTGAAACAGCACTGCAGTAGTGTAAAGCGATATTTTGCTACTCTCTGAATGTTGTAAGCTTTAAACGGCCAAAAATTTATTTACCTACCGCACAAGTCGTATAAGCTTTAATGTTCCACAAAGAAGTCTTCTCAATTTGTTATGCTTTTTATAGGAAACCTTTCAGACTAAATTTGCGATTAATGCCTTCACTGGTCGCGCACTTCAAGACCATAATTCATTATCCAATTCAGGCCCTCCTTTTTTTCAAATCATTTCTTTATTGTGATCTTCTTTTCAACATTAAGCAATATTTTACTTAAAGCTGTTTAATTTATTTAAGAGAAAAAACATTTATGGTATACACCCAGTGATGCAACCATTTACAAATTTTATAATACAAAATAATTTAGACTAATTAAGACTAGGATAGATTTTCTCGTGAGTCTGTTGAAGATTATTGAAATTATTTCTGTGAAGAGAGGATTTGAGTGCGTGAACTTTGAAGTCATGGTTAACTTATGCATTAGTGAGATTTTCGACTGGAGTTTTTAAAGTGTTTCGTTGTTGGCCTAAAGTTTAATGCCATATGCCCATATCGGTTTCAAGGCAGTTGAGTAAAGTGTGAGCTTGCTTTCGAGAGATACTTGAGAATTTCGATATAGTAGCCAATATAAGCTTCTGAATTCTATTCCCAGGGCCTTCCGTTTGGTGAAAATATGGGTTTTCCATGTAAGTTTGCTAACAAAATGTATGCCGAGATATTTTCTGACGTTACTTTGGGGGATAATTGGATTATTGAAAATATTTCGAATTCTTTATTATTATTTATTGGGTATTTGTGCACTGCGACCTGAATAGATCTATTGTGCAGTCATGTAGCCTACTCGAACAGTTTCCGGCTATTAATAAGTCCTAAAACTGCTGTAAGCTTAATTTCTACCAGGAGGTTTGGATTTATAGCCCCATTTCCCAGGTAATTTAATCTGCGTCGTGCCACTGCTGGGCAGTCGCATAGAACGTGTTCTACTATTTCTTGTGCCTCTTTGCAGAGTCCTCAAGAATCGTTTTCTATCACACATATCTTTCTCATGTGATAATTAAGTTTACAGTGTCCTGTTAGTAGTTCAGTGTAAAGTTGTATGTCCTTTCTGCTTAAGTTAAGGATTGCTTCTGCCTTTATCCGTTCCGGATTTATGAGCCTTTTCGATTGTCGCATGCCCGATTGGGCTCTCCAGTAATCGATTAGGCCTCGTTGTTCCTGCTCACGTAGGAAGCCACTTTTGAAGCTGTTGTTTACCCCGCAGAAAGATTCAGGACCTATGAAGGGAGTGTTTGCCCCCTTTTTGGCTAAAGTGTCCGCAATTTCATTCCCTTTGTGACCCTTATGTCTCGGAGCTCACATCAAGATAACAAAGTTTCTTGTTGCTAGGGTGTTGAGGATTTTGAAACTTTCACAACCAACTTTGATTGGAATGAGAAGCTGTCCAGTGATTTTAGAGCTGCTTGACTATCGGAGAGAATGTTATTATTGGCACCTCAAAGATCACATCGCTATGTGCAACTGCTTCCAGTAACATCAACTCGCCAACGATCTGGGTCAATCACAAAGTGAATTGAATACCTGAGACAAAATATCTGGATCATGGGATTGAGAAAACTGCACCGAATGCAAAAAAACAAAAGCAATGCGTCAACAGATGGAGAGTGTAATATCGTTAGAGCTATTCTGAGAATAGAACTAGAGGCCGTTATCAAGGTCTTGGAAAAAATATATTAATAGAGAAGCTTTAATGAAGTCGTATTCCAAAATAAAAACCATTCATTGCTCTTTCTAATAAAGCAATAATAAAAAGATTTTGTTTTATTTTTTATTTAACAAACCAAAATTGTATTTAAGTGGGATTGTCCATACATATAGAAAAATTGTATTATAAGGAATACTCTGGTATTTACCTGATATTTTAAACAAATGAGTTAATAAAGGCCTACTGTATGAGCGAGAAATAGCATTTCCACTATGCGCCCAGTGCGCGGCGAAAGCAAATAATCATCATCATCATCATCATCATCACTTTATGAGCACAATACCTCAGTCACAGTCCTTTTCAGTTACATGACTTTGTGAACATATTTCATTATCGAAATTTTTGCAGACTCTCATTTGACTGTCTACATAACGTTTTAGAGCCATGCGATCAATGGCAGAACAATCAAACACTGATCTTAGGCTCTCTAAGGAGGTGATTGGGTACAAAAACTCTTAAGATTTTTCTATTTCCGAATCTTTAGCACCATACGATTGTGCGCCTTTGAGACTAAACACAAACGGTGTGCAATTACGAAAGAGAGTGACAAAGGAACAAAAGTTACTTAAGCTTCACGGTACCGTCGAGTAATTACAAGTATTTCTAAAACAAAAAAAAATGTTGCTGCAAACAAACACATTCATATATATGTATATGGCTGTACCTATTCATACTAAAAACAGGCGATCAACGTTTAGACTTTCATGCACAAGCACCCCGAAAAAAGGAGAAAAAACAATGAAGTAATACTTTTATTAAAACCATTGAAAATCATTTACATGCATCAATTACATTGAAAAGAAAAGCAATTTCAAGCAATTGAGACAATAAATAAACAGCACACAACTATACATATGAAATGAGCAGCGATAAAATGGGGAAGATTCTTGGGTGCGGGAGCACATTAGCCACTGGAATCATGTCGATAAGCAAAACCACACAAAATCAATCTTGAAAGGCGAAAAATACCACAAATAAGAAGTGTTAGGAAAAAAAGGAAACCAGAAACGGAAGGAAGCGCACAAAAAACGAAAATAACAAAATAAGTGAAGGCATTGGCACCCAGCCTCAGGGGAGCGTAGAGATTACCATAACCAAAAAAAAAAAACAAAATGCACAAACTTAATGTAGAGAATGAGTAGGGAGAATGTAAACCGACTAAGACAAATGTAGACAGCAATAGGGCGGTAGGGAATAATAAAAAGTAACACGTAGAAATATAACAACAATTGCTGGAGCAACTCCAGTCTTATTGGTATGACGGGGCAGGGCAGTCAAAGTGAAAATGCAAGGATGGCATGTGGAGAGGAGTGTAGGGTGACATATGAAGCAGAGAGGAGATGAGTGAATGGCGCTCGAATAAAAAATTAGAATGAGGGGATTAATATGCATACATGCATACATACACACATACATAAGCAAATGCATGCGTGTAAGGAGCATTGACGCATTCTCGGTTGACAAAATTTCACCACAAAGGTATTCGACTTGGCAAAGTAAGCCAATGTGGAGCAATAGCTTGAACAAAGCTTCCTTACGCGCTTATCTTACGAGTTTTTACCTGTACGAGTTTTTTACCCTCGGGAAGTCTCTACAAAATTGTCTGCCTAAAGCTTTAGTAGAACATTTAAATCAAATAATTTTATTTTTTGAAGACCATTATTTGTAGCAGTTTTGAGAATAAGTCAAAAATGCACATTCAAGTAGGAGTTAGATGACGGACGCCGTAGCCGAATGGGTTGGTGCGTGACTAACATTCGGAGTTTAAAGAAAGAACGTAGGTTCGAATCGCAGTGAAATACCAAAATGAAGAAAAAGTTAGTTCTAACACCGGTCGCCCTCGGTAGGCAATGGCAAACCTCTGAGCGTTTTTCTGCCATGAAAAAGCTCCTCATAAAAGCCATTTGCCGCTCGGAGTCGGCTTGAAACTGTAGGTCCCCGCATTTGCGGAACAACATCAAGACGCACTCCACAAATAGGAGGGGGAGCTAGGCCAAACACTCAAAATTATATATGTAAATCTACTACAAAAAATGTGTCCTTAAATTGTACTGTAGAAGACTGAGAACAGTTTATTTGAAGTCGTTTTATGCAAAAATATTTTTGAAAATTTGATCTCACTTTCGGGTAAGGTGTTGAAACTTTAGCCCGTTGAAACCTTCGACCTTCTGGAGGAGCATGACGAGTGGACTAGTAATCGACTGCGTTGGTCTGTGAGATCTATTCGTTCATAATTTTTAGCGTTCACGTTCGAGTAGAGAAATATTTTTGTTGGACTGTGTAATTTTTGATAGAAAATAAAAGTTTTATTCTAAAAATTGTGATTTTGTTATTTATTTAATATACTACTTTACGGAATCGCAGACAGCTGCCAGATGCCACGCTGTATTCTTTTGCTATAGCAACGAGCTGCTGAGAAATGTTGAAATTCGTATGGATTGTGAACAAACTTTTTTCACACAAAGTGACTTATCTCCAAACACATAAAAAATATTAAAAAAAGACGGAAAAAACTAGTTTTATAAAAATGAAACCAAATAGTTGAGTTTGTCAAAAGCTCATCCATATTCCGGTGTATACCTATGAAATGAGAATTTCAGCTATTAGTCCATAGGTGTCGCTAGGAGTATTTTTAAACCTTCCCAAATCTCTTGTTTTTTCGTCTGTCATCTGTCAACAGTATTCACTTCATTGTTTGTTACGTTTCATACAACAATTCATTTTTGTCGCTCTTGCAAATGTCGAATTTCGTGCCTTTAAACTACGATTTGCCGATATCGTTGATTTTCTGTTATCAATTGAAGAAAAAAGCTTCTCAAGCTCATCAAATGCTTATAGAAGCTTATGGTGGACATGCTCTAAGTAGAGCACAGTGCTTCAGGTGGTTTGAAAAATTCCGAAGTGGTGATTTTAGCGTGTGAACGAGGACCGTGGCCGGCCACCGAAAAAGTTTGCGGACGCCGAATTGCAAGCATTGTTGAATGAAGATCATGGTCAATTGCAAGATATTAAGGCAGAGCAGTTGGGAGTGACCCAAAAAACCATTTCCAAACGTTTGAAAGGCATGGACATGATTTTAAAGGTCGGAAGTTGGGTGCCGCATGAACTGACTGAAAGGCAGCAAAAGAACCGAAAAACCACTTGTGAAATGCTGCTCTAACGTTTCAAAATGAGGTCTTTTTTGCATCGAATCGTTACGGGTGATGAAAAATGGGTGTATTTCTCCAATCCCAAGCGTAAACGATCGTACGGTCTGCCCGGCCACAAGCCAAAAATAACGGCCAAACCAATTCGCTTTGGCCGCAAGGCAATGCTGTGTGTTTTCTGGGATCAGCGTGGTATGATTTGGTACGAGCTATTAAAACTAGGTGAAACAGTTGACGGTGCACGCTACCAACGACAATTGGCCGATTTGAACCGCTCTATACACCGAAAACGCCCAGAATATGCCGATCGGCGCACAAAGTAATTTTTCTTTATGACAATGCACCGCCACGTCGAACAAGAGCGACCCGGGAATTGATGGAGACGTACGATTGCGAACCGCTGGTGCATGCGGCTTACTCACCAGACTTGGCGCCCTCCGATTATCATTTGTTTGCCTCGATGGGCCACGCATTTCCGAGCAGCGCTTCAATTCTCACGAAGAAGCCAAAAAATGGCTCGTTGATTGGTTTGCGGCCAAAGACGGCCAATTTTTTTGGCGTGGCATTCACAAATTGCCTGAGAGATTGGAAAAATGTGTCGCTAGCGTTGGCTATTGTTTTGAAGATTGAATTTGTAACCATTGTTTGTTAATAAACGTTTGAAATTGAAAAAAGTCTCCATTCATAGGTATATGAAAATAAATCTAATAAATCTCAAAATAATAAATCTAAAATTAGTTAACCCAAATTTGCGTATAAGAATATTAGAAGAAAGCTTCAAGTAAGCTGAAATTCTCTGAAACCGACAACTGCTGCTGCCGTTCAACTCAGCCACACAGTTAAGCCAGAAATTACAAATGTATCCGAAATATCTGAGCGCTACAAACCAATAAATGTACGTGCAGACCTTTTAGAATAAAGCAACAATAAGTAGAGTATTTTTTTTTTTTTTTTGTTAAACGAGTTGCTGAACAATACAGGCGGACTTTGAAAGTGCATTTATATCCCTTGAATTTTGCAGTCTTTGTTTTCCAGTTGCTGTTGTTGGGATGTATTTGGCGCTGTTAGTGGATTTGTAGTGGATACAACACACAGCACATGTGCATGTATGCATCTCATGGACGTCACTTCGTGTTTTACATAAGTACACATGTTGCTCTCTCGCTCTGTCATGCAGCTGTGGCAACAACCCACCAACCAGCTAAGAGACTAGCGATCAACACGCGACGCCAGGCATTCATGTTGCACCAGCAATTACATAGTCTACGTGCATATACTTGCAGTCATACATATATGCATATACATACGTATGTAGCTCAGGTCCTGTGGGGCAAGTAAGCTAAAAGAAAAAGAAAATTTATTTAAAAATTGGTAATGGAATCACTCGCCGACGACGCTCCACTCAATTAGAAGCATTGCCACTGCAGCAGCCAGTGTTGCCATGACTCTCGTGCAATTGTTGTACGCATTTGTTGCAACATCTTTTAGCAATTATGTGCGCGTTAAGTACCTGGGTCTGAAGTAACAAAAACATATTTACATTTTCGCAATCAGACTTTTGATTTTATTTTAACTGCTGGCGTTCATTTAATGCTGAACAGGCAGCCACTTAATCGCGTCAAAATTCATATGTACATATGTATGTATGTATGAATGTAACCGTTTAATATACTCGTATTTGCTTTCTTCTATACCCCCGGTTGTTGTTTTTGGCATGCGTCTAAGCTTTCGTTAAGCTCAGCGTAATGTGAATTAGCTAAACCACTTACAGTTATTGCAAGGCGATGTAATTGACAACGGATTGTTGGGTGGGACAAGGTAGGGGGAAAAGGTGAATTTGGAAGTATATAATTGAAAGTCTTCTCTCGGCGAACAAAACCAACACTCTGTAAATCTCTCATCATGCCCCTCGTAAAGTATGGCTCAGAAGCTTAGGCGATGACAACATCCGATGAGGCGCCCGTTGACGTGTTTGAGAGAAAGATTCTGCCGGAGATTTTTGGACCTGCAAAGGTTGGTGACGGGGAGTATCGTAAGCGGTGGAACAATAAGCTGTACGAGCTTGAAGACGCTATAGGCCTAACTCAGCGAATAAAGACCCAGCGGCTACGTTGGCTGGGTCATGTCGACCGAATGGATACAAACGCCCCAGCTCTAAAAGTATTCGAAGTGGTACCAGCTGGTGATAGCAGAGGAAGAGGTAGGTATCCTCGGCGTTGGAAAGATCAGGTGGTGAGGGACATGGCTTCCCCTGGGGTGTCCAACTGGTGCCGGTTAGCACGAGAAAGAAACGATTTTGTTGAATTAAGCCAAAATCGCTTAAGCTGTTATCGCGCCAATCAAGAAGAACAAGAATGCAAAGTCTTAGAATATAATATAGTAAACTTTTTTTTTGTTATTTTTCGTTTTTTTCTATAGAAATACCAGTCAAATATGACTCATTCGACGCAAAATTAAATTTACTATAACAGTAATGTACTAAAAAAAAATCCTCAATAACGGATAATATCGTAAAAATTATGTCAAAGTTGAAAAAATAGAAAAAAAATAAAAAAATTCCAAATACTTCCGTCTACAGTCTCGTCAGTTGTCATTTCAGGAAAATTGTCAACACACTGTCAAAAAGGCTTGTTTTTGTTCTTTCGAACTAAAAAAACAAATTCGAAATCGGATAGAAATTGGCGAAGTTAGGAGTGATTCTTCACATCAACCTACTGAAAAACGGTTTTATGGCCATAAAACGAGATTTTGGGGGTGTATTGGAAATTTCTCCTATACCATTTTTCTTAGTTTTACTATACCTACAAGTTGTACTAGGTCTCCATAAAAGTATAAAATCACTGTCGCACAGTGTAATTAATGAGCTTTCAAGAAATTTAATTCCCTCAATTTTTTCTCTAGGTGCTTAATTTTACGAACCATAAGAAATATTTTACAACTTTTCTTAAGACTTAAGACTATTCTTAGACTCCTCATTACATCACTGCTATGCTGTGCAAGTTCCCAATTCAGATATTTTTTATTTAATTAGTACGGCGATTAAAGCTGAATTTTATATAAATTTTGCCGTGGTGTTATTTTACAGCAGCTACGAGTGAGAGCGCAGAACAAAGTACCAAAATATTAAAAAAAATTTAAGCAAAAAATTTAAAAATGAATGAGAAGTTGAGATTTCTGTAAACATCTGTATAAATGAATGTCAATGAGACCATAAACAGAAAAATTAGAAGAGTAGTTTGTAAATAGAAAAAAAAACGAGGTAAAATTACATCCGCTCAACAACTAATTCAGTCCAAATCACTGAGAACCGAGTATCAGTACCTCGGCATACGCAATCTTCTGTATTCTCTCAACCGCATTCCCGCTCATTCCTGTTATGGAATCTCACTCTTTCAGTGTTCAAATAATGACATTAAAATACTGACTTAGCTGCGTCGCTGTAACATTAGATCACTGCAAAGGCACACTGAAAACAACATCTCTAGCAAGACGAATTTATTACAGGTGATGGCATCCGCGTCTAAGTAAAACTATACGTGTATTTGGTTTTTGCTCTTTGAATTCCATCATGTCTAAATCAGCATGCTCTCCTCCACTTTTGCCGTTTCGGTTCCCCTACAAGAACATCAAAAAAGGGTACATTTCCCCGCTTAACTTTTTTCACGCACAATACGAACTTTTTCTTGTGTTTTTTTTTTATATTTCACTTTCATTTGGATTATTATTTGAATCGCCAACTATAAATTCCCACTATACATAAATGGCGAAGTAAATACGCAAATAGAAACAAATCATAATTTGACGTTATTCATATCTATGGCGAAAAAATCAGCTGTGCGGATGCCATTACCTGTAATAAATCCGCCTTGATATTTAGTCTGAGAGTGGGGCATTCCAGTGAAATTGGTAAATTGCTGTTCCGCAACTTGAATCATGGCGTAGTAATAAAGGTGAAGTAATAAGGCAGATTTCTCCCGTCATCTCCAGAAATTCAGCTGGTTTATATTTTAAAATGATGCTTCTATTCGTTGGATGTGCTACTTCAGTGGCAGGTCATGGACATTTCAACAGGACTCGGCACCAGCTCACAAAACTATAGTGAACCAATAGTGGCTAAAAAATAACGTTCCGTACTTCATAGCGTCCACACAATTGCTCTCAAATGCACCAGATGCGAATGCGATGGATTGTTCTCTTACGGCCGTTTTGGAGAGTACGGGCCGAACTAAAAGATTCACCCGTCTCGAGGCGCTAAAAAAAGCCATTGACGCGAGTGGGCCAAAATATCTGCAAGTCACATTCGGGCAGCTTGCAATTCGTTTGTGGACCGTCTCAAGGCCATAGTCAAAACGGCCACCATCAGCAACAAATCGACTTTTTTCCGTAATTTTCCTACGCTTCTTAAAACATTTCCTATAAAATTTGGATGATTCCCTAGCATAACTGTGGGTAATAAATTTGCTATTATGATTTATTATTATTATTATCAAAAAAAAAAACTATTTTTATTATTATTAAAAAAAAAAGTGGGGCGCAATTGAATCTGATGGTTAGCCAAAATCTCCAATTTTTTAAAATATTTAAAAAATCATTTTAAATCGTTCTGGGAACATTCAACTGCTCGCACATAGTACCATTTTGCTGGAACCAGATGTTCTTCATATGATTTACAATCATTTAATTTGCAAAAAAATCGCTTACCACTGCCCGACCTTCCGCCAGACAGGTTTTATCCTTAAGGGGACCCGGTGATCAAGAAATTTAAAAAAATCGATTTTTTGGTTTTTCGATATTTCGAGCGTATGGTATTTTAGGAATATACTGTGAAATTATCATGCGAGAATTCCAAATATTATAACTTATAGAGAGTGGTCCGCGCGCACCTGTACCTCAAATTTTAAACTCATTTATCTCGAAGCGACTTTTTTCGGCCTGGTTTTATAAAAAAAAATATTCAACCGAATCGTCTGAAATTTTAATATGATAGTCACAACTATCTCCCGTACTAGAATCATATTATTACTTCAATTCTTTCGTATCTTTTTGAATAAAAAACTGAAAAACCCGATTTTTAGAGTGCCAAATTCAAAACCGCGCCATTTTGTCTTTTTTTATTCTACTAGCGGGCCATAGCTATGGTCATACTGATTAATATTTTTTGTTTTTGGTTTTTGTGTTTCGGAGAAATAGAAGAGCCAAAATGGACAACACCGTCCGGGTTAAATTTTTCGAGAGGGTCAACTTCAGCGCTTTTATTTTAAAATTATTAAAACTAAAAAGAATTTGTTTTGTTTTAATTTTTATAGGTATGTAAAAGAAGTTACATAAAAAGCCTAACAAATTTAAATATCGTTTTTCATTTTTTATTGTAAAAAACACTCCTGAAAATATTCTAAATGTTCCAGTTCTAGCCCACCAGGACCCTTTAAGATTTATTGTCGGTGTTGGTCCATATCGGCAATGATATTTATTTGCATATTCGTTAGAGTAAAAGAGGAAGAACTTTTCTGTAAATGAAGTTGAACAATTCCAATGCGTTCTTTTGGATTGTGAACCTCGTTAAAATTGTGCCAAACTGAAGTTTGCGACTCGTCTATCTGACATCTAGCGGTCAAGCTATGCGCGTTTTTTCAGCGGGTAGGTATACGAAGTAGAACTGGCAGATATCAAGAATGCATTTTTTAAACACTATTAATTGCTATTTTATAAATACTTACAATTGCAATTAGACGAGGGAATAAAAAAGTGTTGGCCACACTACAAAACACACATACAGACATACCTAAATATGCATTGTACAAAAACTGGATTTACGAAGTTTTATATCAAACATTATTGTCACTTATTTATCATATCATATTACTATTTGTTATTGCCATAACCACAGATACATACATTTCTACAAGCATGCATATGTATACACTTGTATGTATGTTGCCTACTTTATGGGATAGCCACAAAATGCTGTCTGTGATTCCAAGGAGTGGAGGATAACAGTGACAAGCAATGGAATTACCACTTGGCTCACAGCTCTTAACTCATTAACAACAATCGTTTTTGCACCAGCAGCAGAGGCTGCATAAGCAATAGCCTTACTCTTGTGCTATTCGCCATCTCGCTCACGAGCACACACACACATGCACACAGATTGCTTGCTACTTGGCATATCAATTAATTTGACAGAAGTAGCAAACTCAAAATATATTTCAGCTGGGTACAACAAAAACATAACTAGCAAATACATAGCAAGCTATTCAAGTGCTCAGCGTGTGGCAGCAGCATAACCCCAAAGTAACAAATAATAACAAGAGTTACTACAAGTGAGAACGCATAAAAAAATTCATACATGCACACTTTACATCAACAACAACATCATCGCTTAGTAGGTATTGCTGCGCTAGAAAAAAGTATGAAATTCACTCAGTGCTTGTCAGCGATTGCTTAAGCGCGCGCGAGCCACTGCCCCCTGCCAGCTGTTAGGACAAATTCGACGACTGGTGGCGCTGGGAGGAGGACGCATCAGTGCACGATTTGAGCTGCCAAAACGCGGTGGCCCACCCCTTTTTGTGCTTGTGTGTAGACACAGACATACATATGTATGCATTAACTTGTGTGTCTGTGCGGTTGTATGAACTCGTAAATATGTGTAAGTTGTAGCTACTGTTGTTCTTACTTGTTGTTGCTGTTTCTAATTTTTCTTGTTTCTCATTTCATTTCGCGCGCGGTTGCTCCCCTGAAAAGTAAAATAAGCAGCAGCTGGAGTAACCGAATAAAATTAGAAAAACGCGACTAAGCGCTGCATAGTCAACTCAATTGCGCTTACAACAACCAACAACCAACAACATGCATACATACCACCATCCGTGAGTGTGTGTGAGTGAGTGTGTATGAATTCATGTTGTAGTTATTGTTGTCATGTTTTGTTGCCCTGGTGCTTATGCTACCGCGCCCGCAGTGGCAGCGGCATTTACAGCGCAACATGCAATAACAGCCATTTTTCTAGTTGTTAAGTTAATTTTTTCCATGTTCTTCTCTTTTTCACTCGCTCACTTGCACGATACTCGTATCACTATACCACGCTGCAGCGCTGCGCCTCACGTCACCGCGCCGCCCCGCATACTCACATTCCGTACGTTCGCTCACTCAACCACCGCCCCAACCAAAGCCGCGACCAGTCATACGTTTTGTTTCCTTTTGCTTGCTTGCCTCTGCTTCTCAACGCCCAGCGCGATCACACACGCACAGGCACTCCTTTAAAACACCACCAAGTACCACCACTTCCCCTGCCGCCTTACCTCTCTTTTGAACATTTAACGCTTCTTTTGATTCGCGTTGTCGATTTTTCCTTGTCAACTCTCACATCTCACTCGCACTCATTGCATACTCAATCGGTGTTTTGCTGCTGTTGCGTGTCCCTGCCTGCCTGCAGATATTTTATTTATGGCCGCAGTTGATATGAGTCGACGGCTACGACGGCACTGTTGTATCTTGTAGATACAGTTTTATATCGTGGACACAACACACAGAAACACACACATATTTACGAACACTAAGCTAACCGGTTCACCGCTGGCTCTTCGTATCAACTATTACTATTTGCCCGCTGTCCGTTCAACCATTCAGTACAATTGACTGTGTTTGTTGTTGGCCTTACTTGTATCTGTGGCGAGGCAGCAGAAGTAGCAGCAGCCTGCCCACTTTAATGATTATCATTATTGTCGATGTTACGCTGCTGTCGCTGTTTGTTGTACCTACCAATGTTGTTTATATGTATGTATGCATGTTGTTCACATGCCCTTGCTGTTGTTGTTGGTGCTGCTGTTGTACGAGTACATATCTTGTAGGTACATTCTCGTGGTGAGCATGAATGAGCGAATGTACGAACAGGCGAACGGTTGCCGGTTGCCACTCACACTGACAAAATCCGAGATATAATATAACAACAAAAGCAAAAGCAGCGGCGAAGGCAAATAAAACAGGAAAATAAAAAAATAAAAAAAAAAATTTAAGAGAGCATAGTGCATAGAAATGAGTGGCGAGCATCAAGCTTTCAAAGTGTAGAGGGGTGGTGAGAGAGTGAATTCAAGATTAACATATTTGGACATATATTTTACTGTTTGTTTTTTTCTTCTAATGTTTTCCAAGCTAGGTAATTTACATATATCCACCTTTTCGACATCGTTTTCTAAAATTCTGTATTGGCAATTGAGTGTAAAAGTCGAACTCGCCGTCGGCTGTGAATGCATTCAAGGATTCCGATATGTATGGGTGCGCGTAGCTTTATTCTGGCGTTACCTCAGAAGAAATTCTGATATTCAATTTTGCATTTTTTTTTAATTACTCTATACGGATTAAGGGAGTGTTAAGTAGCCTTTTTCAGATGGCCCTATGATTTTTAATAGACAAGTTTTCATAATAACTGCATTGGCTAAATTGCAGATCTCATATTTTTATGATATTTTTGTTAAAATAAAATAACATTGATTATTATTAAATAAAACAAAAAATTCTAAATTAACATATCTTGTAATAAAACAATTTCGAGTTCATTGTTTAGTTATGGCGTGAAGAGATACATCCTATAATTGCAATAGAAAATAACGCTCCTCTGATCCAATAAGTCCAGAGAAAAAAAAAAATGGTTTTTGTATATTTCACATAATTAAATTGTAAAATCTTTAACTAATAAATATTTAAAAAATTAGCTGTTTTTGTGGGTTTTTTCTTGTCAAAATTAATCTTTACTAGCTAACCCAGCGAACCTCTTACCACCGCCGAATCAGTAAATTTTACATTAACTCTTTTACTGAATTACATTGAGTTTTTTATTATGAAAAAAATAATACTTACATACAATGAATTAAGTTCAATATACAAACATTTGTACAAAACCCCAAATTCCTAGATTGGCCGCACTCAGGTCGACTCACTTCATTGAAGCACAACGCGATATGCGACATTTTTCACTTTATGTTAGATGCGAGAACGAACAAGGCGAGTATTTTTTCTTTACGTGAACATTCAACGTATAGTTGACCGTGAATTTAAGTCATAAATACTCAAGCATTTCCCTTCTCATTTGTTGATCGTCATGGCGAATGCTCGACAAATCGGAGAATGAATCTGTAGTTGCTGCAGATCTTGAATAATCGCTATCTGCATTACCGTATTGATCGTTTAACGCTAATCCAGTTAGTTCTTCAAATTTTCCATGAAGTAAATTTGGCTGAATTTGTGCTTTGCTTGTCGCTTTTGTCGTTGCAATGACCTAATGGCATGCTGAGTTGGGCTTTGGTTCTGTATAGTTGAAAGCGAAGCCAAATTACAGATCACCACAATCACCAAAAGGAAATTAACATTCAAGCTTTCGCGAATAAATTACCTTGAATGTCGCTTTCTTCGATAACGTCTGCGCCAAAGGAAGTAATTTGAAAACCTCAATTGAATCTTTGAGTATTCGATAGAAAATATTGCGATTGCGGTGTTTCACCAATAAACGCAGAGTATAGAGATTCAGGTTGTGCTGGCAATAATGGCATATTTCACCTTGCTACAGCACAACCCAGGCGATTCTCCAGCGAACTTCAACGTACGGTAATGGACGCGCACAACTTCCAATGGCTTAATTTTAACCAAAAGTTGTACCTGTAGCGAATTGTGCAATCGCTACCCGATTCAAATCAACACTTCAAACATTTTGGTTTTTGCGCGTCGAAGATTATCACGCACTTGATCTGCGCAATAAGTCCGCCAATTTCTCACAGTTTGTTTTTCTTTGTTCTTTTGTAAATAGAGCACGAACTCGGACCAAATTAACATGGCGTTTTTATAGAGCGATTTCTTCTTCATTTGCTATGAACTTATTCGCAATATTGAATTACGACTTCTTTGTGATAGAGCAGATCTTCTGTTTCGCGACTCCGCAAATAACGCTTGAAAATTAATCACAACCTTTAAACTCTCACAATGTGCATACCCTTAAAATAACTTTTCGCATATGAATTGCAGAAAACTGTTTCAAGAGTATTAACTGAAGGAAAATCAAATGCAGTAATAGCCGTCAAAACTGAATTAAGATTCGTGATACCAAATGCTTATATGTAAGTCGTGGGGCACATCAGCACATCTATCTCTACGTATGCAATGTATCAGCTGCCCAATATTAGTTTTTATTCTGTCATGCATCAGAGACGAAGCTGTATAAATGTAAACTGTATTTTACATGTAAAGATATTACTTATTTTGACCTTGATTTTTGATTTTTGGTAGAAAATTGAAAGTTGTTGTTTTTTCGTAATTATAGTAATTAGTTTTAATTTTTTTTTTTTTTGTATTAATGTCAATAAATAAATTGTAAATATTTCACATTGAAATTATGTGCGGTAATGACTTCACAGATCTTGCCAATATAGTTCTGCTTTGTAAGGTGAAAATAGTTATGTATTTAATATATTTAGGTATGTAGGTGATTATGTAAGTACAAATGTACATATGCATCTATGTATGCGAAAAACTACAAACATCTTTTCCCTAAATGATCATTTAATCTCATTTTACTCCTGTTCCCAACTCCATGAAATATTCGAACGCTTCTCCTAGCTACCACTGCGGTTATTCCTACGAGTGCTTTGGATTTTACTAGTATACTGCTTTCTCACCCTCTTGCAGCACACCCAATACGGCGTAACACTGCTTGCTGATTCCCCTGTCGTTGCACAACATGTTTATTGCTGCTGTTGTTGTATGTTTTTGAACTCCTTGTACAACTCTACTCTGCAGCGCACTCATTTACCACTATCATCATTTAGTGTTATTTGAGTTGTTTTTGTTTTTGTATTTTATCCACTTCTTGTTCTTCAATTTGCTTTTGATTGTTGTTACTCTTATTACATGTGCTGTATTTAACTTTTCTTATAACTCTCTTAGCGCACCGTGCTCTACCCCTATACTTGCCTCACACGATTTTTTAACGATACAACAGTTCTCCAACGATATTACTTACCGCTCAACTGCATTTTAGCGCTCTACGCTTTTACACACAGTTTTCATGCAATTCATATTGGATTTTCATTCGCTCTCAATTCGCTCCGTGTGTGTGCTCTCCCAGTTCCTATTGCACGAGCTCAAATGAATATTTCTTTGCAAGTGTTTGTTTAACTGTGTATGTATGTGAACTTGCTTGCTTCCTTCCTCTAACGTTTATCCCTTGCAGCGGGCATTCAGTACAATAAATGTATAAGTGTGAGTGTGCAGTCATGTACATATTTGTATATCTCATTGCTGGGATTGCCTGATGTTTTCTTGATGTACTCTCATGTAGTGGTGGTTGCTGTTGTTGTTTAACACTCATTGCTACGAGCATTGCCATAGTAGCACTGAACCCACCACCACCACAACCAGAGGCACCACTACCACCACTGTGGCCATCAGAGCTACTGCGCTGCAGGCAGCCAGCCATACAGCCTTGCCATCACCATTATCGTTGCTTTACTTGTTCTGCGTAATGTTGTTGTTGGTGTTGTTATTGTTATTGTGGCTGTACATCGTGTCGTTGTTGATGTTGATGTCGTAGTTCGTTGTCGTTGGCGGCGTTGTACATTGCATGGCATGGCATGGCTTTGCTGTTGGAGTTGTTGTCGTCGTCATCATCGTCGTGTCGTCGTGTTGTAATTCCCATTTGTTGTACAACTTTGTAGTTGCTCATGTTGGAAATTCATGTTAGTCTACTTTTGACTGTTACGCCGATTGTTTGCATCGTCTTACTGTGTCGCTCGTACGTTCGCACGCTCGCTTGCTCCGCCGTACGTTCGATCGAAATGCCAGTTGTTTTAGTATGTTAGCTAGTAGCCGCCTGCTGCTGTTGAGTTACTCGTAGTACACTCACCCACCGGCCCGCCGTCGTCAATCAGTGTTGTCAGCAAGTTTCACCACTCACTGGTTTAGTTTATCAATTCGCGTACGCACGGAACGATTCGAAGTGTTCAATTAATTTGAGCTGAAAACAAAAAAGTGATAGATTTAATAAATTTATAAAACTACATATTTACGCGACTTTTTAGTGAGGACAACGAAATTCTTGCGACACAAAACAAAAAAAACTCGCCTGTATACAAAAAAAAAAAAAAAAACAGAAAAATCGCGCGTGAGCAACAAAATTTTGAATTTGCGTCGGCAAAAGTGTAAGAAAGAAAAATTGGAAAGGTGCAGCAGCACCAACAGCTTTAAAAACTCACGATTTGACCGCAAAACTATCGGCTTTAAATGGGATTAACTAATTGGAAAGTGCAGTGATTTGCATTAATTAAAATAGAATAAATCCAGCAATAAAACAAAAAATACACACTCTTATACAATAAGTGCAAAAAAGTGATCGGTGATTTCCCACTTATGCCACGCCGATCGTTAATTGTGTGATAAAAATGCAGTTTTCTATAACAATCAGCCGAAAGCGTGCATGTTAAGCAAAACTAATGCAAGCAAAAAATTGAATTGAATAATTGTTTGCGGTCTTGTGCCGATGCTTGCATAGAAAAACGAAATAGCTTTAATTTTTTTTTAATTTCGTCAAATCACAACATTAAATGACAGTGCACAGTAATGACAGTGGTGTGTGTTTAGTAATGGTGCGTATACTTTTAATTTAATTAATTTTCCGCATTAAATCGTAGCGCATAATATAATATTAGAAGTATGCTAGAAACTTAAATTAATTTTAATTTTTTTATTTAAATCAATGGCGGTATGAAAAAGCGCAATTGATTTTTTTTTTGTCAAGTGTGCAGTAACTTTGCGTGCTTAAATGGCAAAAGCATAGTAAAAGAGGACGAAAAGTTCAAAAGCTGAAATGTACTTATTTTACAATTACACTGGCGTGCAATGCTAATGCGTTCTTATGTCTGCGTGTTTCTTCCGCTAAATAATTTTTTCCCTTTATTTTTATAATTTTTTTTTTTTTCGAATTTATTATTTGTTATTTTCGAATTTAACACTCCGAAACGCTTTTAAGACTATAAAATTAGCGTCATGATTTTGATTTTTTCGAGCCACAGCCAACTTATATAAATAATTTTTTATTTATTAATTTCAATAAAGCCCCAAAAAGTTTACATTGAACGGCTTTGCGCGTTGCCAGGATAAAGTCTACCTACATATGTATGCTTCCATAACTAAAAAAGGTGTGCCATAAATAATTTTTCATATGCTGAGGATTTTTTAAATATTTAGCGAAACTCGACTTGCAAAATAATGCGGCAACATAATTACTATAAAATGCTTTTCTCCTTTGACGGAAATAATACCCATAATCACTTGCTGATTGTATTTTAATAATATTTGATATGTAATTGGCGCTTACTGCTTTTATTGGCTATTCAGCTGAGCGCCTCCTCATATTTGTCCACACATCAATTTGTGGTGTGTGTGGCTTGGTGTTCTTTCACAAACAGAGGGACCTACTGTTTTATGCCGGCTCCGAACGGCAGATGGTTGCTATAAGGTTTTTATAAGAAGCTTTTCCATGACAGAAATATGTACACTCGTAGGTTTCGCCACTGCCTGCCGAGGGGCAAACGCTATTAGAAAGAACTTTTCCTACTATTTATGTAGTTCTTAGCGCCCGTTGATTCGTTTCCGAATGGTATACATTAATAGCAAAAATTATTTGTAATCCTTCCTCTAAAAAGTGGGGAGTGTCTATACGATGATGACTTTTTATCACAGTACCTAAAGCTCAAGGGAAATTTATTGACTATAAACCATGCATCTGTCACCTGAGCTACATAGATTAGTGATGAAAAAATATTAAATTTTAAATGCAAAATTTGATTTATTTGTAAAATTTTAGTCTAAACGAGGTGGCGCAAAATTAACTACCCTATCGGAAGATTTTAATTTGTTGCAAAAGACATCGTACATCAATCAAATTTGACACTTGTGAACTAAACAACTGCCGTATATTAATAAACAGACAAGCAATAGAACGCGTAAATGTCAAAACGAAGATTTTCATGGCTTAAAAGCATTTTTTGAACTTCATAATGAGAAAAAAACAAAAAAAAAAAAAATGTTGGATGATTAATTTTGTAAGACACAGGAAAAGTTCTTTTTGCGTTAAATAATCTGCAATCTCTTATACATGCATAAATAATTTGCATTTGTTACAATTCTGGCACAAATTGGCGAACTACCGTCATAGCCGAGCAAAAGTAGCACAGGAACTATAAGAGCCCAATCGCCTCTAGCAGGCTTCGCTGTATATTATTGCGATGAAAGTTGTCCAAGCTAGTCCATATTTATGCGGTTTAAGTGACTTGTTATTAAGGCTTTTAATAAAATTTAACACAACTGTGATTTGTAGATTTTTGAATGTTTATTTACGAAATTTGTATTGGCTTTCATAGCATTTTATGCTCCATAAAACGCAGTTGCGAGTGCCTACATCTTATTAGTCATATTTATCAAAAATATGATTGCAATTACATTAAATTTTTATAAGAGCGCTTACGCTCCTAAAAGCTTGTAACTGTATAGAAGTGAATATTTGCTTGTTGTCTTCGATTCTCTTTAGAAAATCGCCGTCATTTGCAAAAAAAATGAAAAATGTTTGCTAAAAATTGTGGCGTGTAGACCGGTATATAAACCAGTATAGGTTGAATGCGCTGCGTTATTCATTTTGTAAAAATTCCTCATGTGATAAATGATTATTGCAAATTCATATGTTGTTGGTATTCAATGAAGTATGTTTGGACTTTGAAAGTAGGATTTCTGAAACTACATAGACGTTGAACCATTTGGTATTCTTTAAAAAATGTGAAACACTTGGAGCTTCTAAATGATTAACAAGCCAAGAAAATCGCCAATTTAAATAATATAAATTATTTTAATTATAATTAAAAACAATTTTTAAAGCAAAATGAAATACTATTCCATGAGTCGTAGATATTATAACTGTTATTTCGCAGATATTCTCTTCAGACTTCAGTGCCATTTCTGCCTACATTCGCTATAAACAGATCTAAGTATTAAATCTTTAAGTCACTTTTGATAGGAGATGAAAGCCTCTCTTTTTAATGTGTGGTGTATACTCGTACACGCAACCAAGGTAACTTTTTTTCCTATGAAAGAGAAATCCTAGGAACGATATCGAAACAAAAATTGACACGCATTTTTGCTTCTTCTAATATTTGTGGTATGCATCTTAATGTTATTTTGTAAATGGTGCGACCTACAGTTTTACGCTACCTCCAAGTAAGAATAATCTTGCTTTTATTACAAGCTTTTTCATGGCAGAAATGCACTCACACGTTTTTGAGCATTGCCTGCCGACGGGTGGTCGCAATTAGAATACACATCCATTATTTCATGTTTCATGCCCACAGTGGATTTCGAAACCGTGCCATAACGTAGTCACACACAAATCCATTCCATGCGGCGGCTGCCAAGTTTCTTAGTCAGAGGAAAGTTGGCAAAGTTTTAAAAATGGCAGAAAATATTGGATAAAATATTTGGAATTAAGAATGGATTGTAAAACGAAAAACTTATTGCACCACCCCCGTATTGCTAAGACCCCCCTTCCAAATATCTATACCAATAAAGGATGTCACTTTTCATTATAATTAGCGCGACAAGTACAATTTAAATATACATTCATTGGTCGAAGATTATACTCCAAAAAATATAAAATAGTGTCGGCCAGATTGTGCAGCTTACCGCCGAGTTTTTACACCAACTGTACTGATGTGTAACCACGTTGTAATGATTTAGCTACTCAGACGCTTTTTTCGCTTCTTTTTTAGACAACTCTAAAAGAATTTTTTTGATACAAAAGCAAACGAAAAATATTTGGCTTTAATCCAGTGAGAGATATGAAGTACGATGTCGCAAGAGCGGTTGAATGGGGTAGCGCCTCTTTATACAAGGTGGCGCACATTTTTGCAAAAGGCATCGTACGTCAATTAAGCACTTGTGAACTAGGCAGCTGCCGTATACAAAGAGACAAGCAATGGGGCACCGAAAATTTCGAATACTCAAAATATTTTTTTATTTAGTAAAAAAATTATTTAAAAAATAAGTTATTTAAAATTGGATGATTGATTTTTCGCCCCCTTAGAAACTTGAATTCGCACGGTGGAAAAAAATGTAAAAATATTTGCTAAAAGCAAGCGGCGATTGGAATCAAATTATATTATTTTTTGTTATTTCAAATGTCTTGTTTTTCCTATTTTTTTCAACTCAGATTTTGATTTATTAAATTTGTTTTCATTTAAATATGCTTATAAATGTAAAGGGTGGTTAAATTTCAAGGGCCGATGTTGAATGTGAAGCACACCTAAACGTCAACGACACCGTGGGACTTCTTTCTTTGGGGTTATTTGAAAGAAAAGGTTGATAAGCCAGCAACAATTCAAGAGCTAAAGGATAAGATGATTCGGCACATTAACGGCATAGAACCTCAATTACCTCAGCGTCATCGAAAATTTTGAGGTGTGTCGCCGAGGCCGCGGCGGCCATTTGGCCGATATTTTGTTCCATTCGTAATTGAGCCGTACCAATACTATCATAATAAAGAGAAATGACAATAACTTCTTAAAACAATAGTATTTTATTCAAAATCAACACCGGCCCTTGAAACTTAACCACCCTTTATATATATGTATAAATTTTTGTTGTTATTTTTTTCGAATATTTTGTGGATTTTTTTGACATTTAAATGAAATATTTTTTTATTTAGTAAAAATGTTATTTAAAAATAAAATTGGATGATTAATTTTGCGCCACCTTAGAAACTTAAATTCCCACGGTGGAAAGATTTAAAAAAATTGCTGAAAACAAGCGACGAGTCGAATCAAATTATATTATTTTTTGCTATTCCAAGTGTCTGTTTTTTTCTATTTTTGTTCAACTGTGTTTTTTTATTTATTGTTTTTATTTTTCCCCAAATATTTTGTGCATTTTTTTGTTTCATTTAAATACATTTTTTTCTCCTTTTTCTTCTTCAAATTTTTTTGTGTTATTCAAAACCCATCCCCTCTGGAAAGAAGTCATGCGGTGAATGCAATAATGCATGGTTTTGAGTGAAGTGGAGCTTTACGCTAACTGTTGTTACTTTTTCCAATTCTCATTTTGAACCAACTAATATGAAATCGACATTCGATCAACAACAAAAGCTCAATGAACTAGAATTTATGCGTAGCTGTTTGTTTTTTTTCTCAGAGAGAGAGCTGTTTTTGTAGATTTGAAGGGGGAGTCGCCGCCTACAGAAGAACAAAATTCTCTCCAATATGCATCTTCTCTACTCAAAACACTTCTTCTTCTTCTTCTTTCTTTGCTATTCGTAAAATGTGGGCATTATAATTAGCAACTTATTTTTAAATTCCCGGCCGGGTGAGTTTATTGGCCCGAATTTGCGTCTCAGTGTGGGCATCAAATATAAAATTATGCAAAAGCAGTTAATGGCGTTTGAGTGTTTTTCTGAAATAAAAAAGCTTTTCATGAAATAATCTACTATTCGGAGGTGACATCCGGGTTTGAACTTTGGTCTCTCTCAATAACTCTGACCAAGAATCTCGATCTATGCAAACATTCTACAGTTTCTCAGTCCAAAGATCCTGGTGTCGTCATTAACTGCATCAATCCAGGTTTTCCTTGGGTGGCCCGTTTTATAAGGCATACTATATATAGAGCTTAGTATTGTATAGTAGATTTTTCTTTGCAATTCCCTTTGGGTCTATCCTCAGCACACGTCCAGTCCACTTAAGACGCTCAAACTTGATTTAGTCGACGCTGTGGAAGTCGTTTAGCTCAGCTAGGCTTTAATTTTTGTAGAATAGGCGACAGTTAACAGGATTTAAGAATGCGGCGTAGAATTTTTCGTTCAAATATGTTAAGATTTCCTTCATGCGCCCCACGCATTTTCCAGGCTTCAAAAGGCCTTTCGTTAAAAGGCCTAACTACTATTTCATAGAGTTTCAACTTCGATCGCTTAGAAAGAAACGAAGAACCAAGAGCCTAGAATAGCGAAAAGAAGACCACGTTTTCCACTTTAGTCGCGTACACATGAATTGTTGGGCTGTTGCGTCTGCATATAATGTAAGATCCAAGATATGTATTTGAAATATTGGAAGGCTACATAATTCTTCCTTTTAAATTATCTGGTTGTATAGTTGCTAAGGAAATTACCACTCAAGACAGTCTTAAGTACATGCGTTATGCTATTATATCACCAAATATTTTATTTATAATATTTGAGTTTCAGTTTGAACGTCAAACAAATGAATGAACTCAAATTTCAAGAATGAGCCAGTGAGTAGCATTTCTTATCTCTGGGTTATTCAAACGTTGTGTCGTCATTGGTAATCGCCAATGTTTGGCTAAATTATATACAAATTTGTTGATTGATTTGTGATTAAGCAATTTCAGTGAGTGCGATTACTAAATTTAGCACAGCGAGAAGTTCACGTTCATCATTATTTATATATTTGTTTTCGATTTCTTGCGATTTCAAATTACCATTTTGGCACACGAATGAATTATAAGTGAACACAGTGAACTCGTATTGGCATGAATACTTTGCGCTGCTGAGCACAAATCAATATTTATAAAAAAGTTGTGTAACTGCATATTTAAATAATTGCGCTGGATTACTCGCTGATAGCAGAAAATTAAATTTTGTTCAATATAAAAGCATAGCAGGTATTCACAAATGCAGCGTATTGACAAATTCTTTAGTGAATTAAATTCCTTGCTTGCGTTCTTAAAAAAAACAAAGCGCTCTTTAAATATGCAACCTGGTTTGAAAAATTTTTTCTACGCGCCTTTCCTTACACGTACTCGTATAGGGTCGAACCCAAGAATGATAGGATATAAGATGCCGCCCATCTGAGAAGCGTAACGTCACAGAGGTGCAGTTGCGTGAAAAATTCTGTAAAATTCATTGAGGGAGAAATAGTGGTATGAGATGAGAATAGTGGTATGAGATGGGCGCCACCTTCGATTTATGTACGTCGTGGGTTGGAGCGATGGGTTGATAGCAGGGTTGGGCATTTAGCACTACCACTTAATTGCACTATCAATAATTTTTTAGTGATAGTTAAAATAAAAATTTCAGTATAACTATTTTTCAGTGTTTTAACATTCCGCTTATTGCATTAATTATTTAGTGCGCTATACCTAACCCTGGTTGATAGTTTGTGGCGGTCATATTGTTGCTCAGACGTCTCCCAAATATGTTAATGCCAAATCAAGCTGACAAGTTGTACGATTGAGCAGCAAATGCAAATGAAAAAACTTTATTATTATTTATTGAGTGTATTGTATGGTTATATCTGGCGTTGGTGACATAAATTGGCTGCCAAACTCGTGTGATTTGATCCCAATACACTTTTTCGCCTTTGTCATCATTTATTTGGTCATTGCGGTGCAGTTTTTTGATGCCTGAGGATTAGAGCAAACAGCCGCAATTAGTCTTTGTCCTCAAAGTCAGCATAACCGAGACCTTTACTTAAATTAAGCAAGTCCTAAGACAGCAATCATTGAAGTCACCATTTGAAGTCAACTTCGACACTTCTCTTCTTCTTGGCCCGATAACCACTTACGCGATTTTTGGCCGAGCTTAACAAAGCGCACCAGTCATTTCCTTCTCGTGCTAACCGGCGCCAGTTGGACACACCAAGAGCAGCCAAGGCCTGAACTTTCCAACGCAAAGGAGGCCTTCCTCTTCCTCTGATGGCCACCAGCTGGTACCACATCGCATACTTTCAGAACCGGAGCGTTTGTATCTATTCGGACGATATGACCCATGACCTGTAGCCGCTGGATCTTTATTCGTTGTGTTATGTCTACGGCTATGCCATCGTAAAGCGCATACAGCTCATTATTCCATCGCTTTCGTGCGATATTCGCCGTCGCCAACGTTCAAAAATCTTCCGCAGAATGTTTCTCTCAAACACTCCAAGTAACTCCTCATCGAATGTTGTTATCGTCCTAGTTTCTGTGCCATACGTTAGGACTGGCATGATGGGAGTCTTATCAAGCGTTAGCTTTGCTCGTCGAGGGAAGCGTTCAATAGTCAATTGCCTACTTAATCTCTTAAACTAGCACTTTTTGGCAATACAGATTCTCCGTTGGATTTCGACTCATTCAACACTTCACGGAAATCTTTATCTATCCAATGTTTTTTAAGAGCTTGAGAACTATTTAAAACAGAAATTTTCTTGAAATTATTATTTTTTTATTATAATCTGGTAGATAATTGCATAGCATTGATTTCTTGGATGATTATCTGAAATCGAAAAACCAATTAGATTATTTTTGTCTATAGATAAAGCTAGGTATTGATCGAAGGAATAGTCAAAATTTTTGATAAAATGGCGGCTATAGGAAAAAAATCGAGTTTTCTACAAAAATTTGCGAAAAATTGCCTACAAAAAATAGAAAAAATCATAAGAATTCTTATTCCTTCGACGATCGGTTCAGCCGTTTTTGAGAAATCGTGTCCACCGACTTCGAAAACACGGTTTTGAGAAAAACGCGTTTAAAGTTTGAAAAGCACTTTACATAGTGTAAAAATTCTTTGAAACGCTTTTTCAAATTTGCGTGTAATTTCGAAATCATCCACCGGAACGATATTAAATTTTCTGTGTGCATTCTTAAATTTATGTACATTAAGAAAATAAAATAAAAACAAACTCGATTTTTTGGAAATTCTAACTGTATATATCCCCTTCACTCAGTCAAATTTTTGACTATTTTTCCCAATAAATTTGAATAATAAATGTAAATGAGCCCAATAAGCAAAAATGCGTCCCAAACGTCAACTCTTACATGAGCTGTATTTTATAGGCACATAAGCCAAGATCTTTGCGTAAAATTTTTGTGAATTTTCCACGCAGTTGAAGGATAGAGACCAACAAGTTGAGAACGATGACGAAGCGACATTTCGACGTCTTCTTTAAGGTTTGTTTTTTGGTTTTGAATGAACTTTCCGCTCAGATTTGTTGTTTTTTTTTTTTTTTGAAAGCAAATCTTCACAGTTTAAAAGCGTTGTACTGGTGTTCAACGATTCTTGTCTCACAGACTGCAAAGTACAAAAAAAGTATATTTTTATATTTCCTTTTTTATTTCACATTGTAAATTTCAGTGTAAATTAAACTAAGTCTTATATTATTTCTATTTAATTATTTATGAAAGGTTTGTTAGTGAGGTGGTGTGACGGTTACTGGGTTGCCCATATTCGACGGGCCCATGTGTTTTTTTATAAATCAAAGAAAAACACAATTTCTTTGATGTTGAGGATAATAATTATTTTATTTGGTTCAAGCAGATTTGTTGGCATCACTTTTTGAATATGAGATCTCTCAAATGGCCGCCTTGAGCCTGTACGGCGTATTGTGCCCGTTTTGTAGCATTCTCCACAGTTTTAGCTAACATTTCGGCTGGAATAGCGGCTATTTCCTCACGGATGTTGTTCTTGAGCTCTTCCATGGTCTTTGCCTTATTAATATAAACCTATGATTTTAAATATCCCCACAAGAAGAAGTCAGATCCCCAGTCAAAATCGCCATTTTTCGACATCAAACGACGAGGAAACAATTTCTTTAAAAAATTGATTGTGGTGCGAGCTGTGTGGGGTGGAGCGCCGTCTTATTGAAACCAGAACTGCCTCATACGCTATCGACGATTAATTGGCATCACAATTTTCTTCTTTTCTTGTTCTTCTTCTTTTTTTCACAGTTGACTTCTTTTGTTGAATGTAAATTTCAACAATTTGGGAGCGCTCGCGTGGCGTGTACTGTTCCATGGTAAAAATCTGCTTGGACTGACGCTTCCAACGCGGTATGTCATTAAGCGATCTGACGTCTCTGTCAAAAGGTGCAGGGTTGCCAGATGGATCCGTCGAATATGGGCAACCCCGTATATGTCGAATTCACAGAACTGCAGTGATCCAGGGTACAAAGATCTTCGTGTAAATTTTCTTCCGGCTTTAGGGCCCATTGGCGAAAGTTGAGCTATTTGAACTCTTCAAGCGAAGTGGCAATTAACGCCTTTCAGGTTTTTCTGACAAATTAAGTGACCATCCGTTTAAGCTCCATCAACGTTCATTAATTAAGCTAAATAAAAAAACAAATTGTCATAGCAATAGTCTTCGCCAAAAGCTAAGTTAAAAAATATTAAAACTGATATTACTTTATCGGCTTCTGGTGATGTATTACTTCGGGTTTGTAGAATCGCTCCGATTCAGCCGCCTTGCAGAGAGACCTTATGCCACTTCTCTGGTTGCAGACTCAAATAAAAGAGTTATTTTTGCAGAAAAACTGTCGATTTCGCGCATGAAAAAGTTTGAATTTAACACAAAGCAAATGGATTTGATAGCGAAGTGCTTCAATGGGCATTAAAATTAAAGCCGGCCTTAAACGCTAAATGAGTATTTTAATAAACTTTAAACAAGAATATGAGCAAACTATAAAAATGGGTAGTGAAGATTAGTTTACGATACAAAGGCTGAACTGTGTGTGATGATAATTTGCATGCATGCATACAAACATAAGAATACATACATGCATTCACACATAGATACATAAACATACATAAGCATACATATGCACATGCGTGTGTTCATCAGAACCGGGCGTAATTTTAACTTAACTTGCATTAAAGCTGTGCTGAATATTGCCAATTACAATATTTATTTTAAGCACACACACTCACACACACACACACAGCTTAATGTATGCATACACATACACGGAGAGTGTCATTTAAATAATCGAGCAGCAATAAATCACGGCTGACACAGTGGAGCAAAATGTAGCAATGTCGCGTAAATGCTTATGTGTCGTCTTGTGTCTGTTGCACTTCAACAAAATACATATTTACTTGCATGCATACATACATACAAACATTACATATGCGCACATTCACGGCAATGCCACATTTTCAATTAAATACGAGCCAACTTTGATGGCCAAACCGATTGCATTTAACTCAAATGTGCGAAATTATAAAGAAAATTCCTCTCTTTTTTTGTTTTTTGCGTATGTTTTCAAGTAAGCTTACAGTTGCGCAATTTTAATTTTGATTTTCTTTTTTAGCTCTTCTTCACTTTGATTGTTTTTTTTCTCGTTTGTGTTTTTTTTCTTTGGGTTTTTTCTGTTCTTTTTTTGTTTGTTTTTTTTGTCTTTTGGCACAGCAATTCGAATTGATTTTTAATTACAACTTTCATGTAGTACAACAGCTGCTGGCATTGTTGCCACAATCTGTGTGCAACAACATATCCGCCATTGACATGGCGAAAAACATGCGCTACTGTTTTGTCAGCTTGTGCAGCGATATCTCGCTTGCTATCTTGATGTGTAGGTATGTAGGCACGTATGTATATATGTATTTATATACATGTACATATGTACACGTGCATATGTATGTGTTTTTGTATGTGGCGGTATCAGTGGCGAAAACAGCGTTCAGGCGTTCAAGTACAAGTGTTGGCTGCCTGACATGATTTGATGCCGAGCGTCGCCCGTCCGCCGGCACTGGCGCGCTCCACCCACTGGCTCGCGCTACCGTGCCAGCGCGCATGTATCGCTTATCAGTCTGCCGCCGTAGCCGTGTCTATTCTTTATTTCTGTTCAATTGATGTTACTGCCAACGTTGAGTTGATTAAAATTTGTTGCATTTTTTAAAGATGTTTAATGTATGTTTACTTAAACGTAGTGGCAACGTTGCTACATATGTTATGTAGTCACATGTAAAGGCATTCTATGCCAACCTAGTACATATGTATGTGGGCATGCATGTATGTTTGTTGTAAATTGCTTTTCCTTGCTCTATGAATGGCCTTTGGTTTTTCGTTGCCGTTGAATTTCGACTGAATTTCTTTGGTGGTTCGCTTAAATTGATTCTTTGATTTTGTGGCACATTAATGTGGCAAATGTTGGTTGTATTGGAATTGGTATTTAAAAATAGAATTGGTTTTTTTTTAACGTTCGATAAAGTGAAAAGTTACGAAACATTTGTTTCTGCCACATTCGCTAATCTCTCTGGGAATAATCAGTGAAAAAATGTTCTGTTTTCTGCTTTAATTTTTTTTTTCATAAATTAGCACAAATAATTGTATTGCCTTTATGCAGTGTAGAAAATATGGCGATTAGTGACTGTCATTAAATACATTTGTTTTTTTTTTCGGTTTTTATCAGGAAAGTTAAAAACATATTACGATTTAATATGACTAATGGCAAAATTTTTGTTGAGGCAAAAAAAATTTGGCGTATAAAAATGGGTATCAAGTGAAATATTTAATTGTATTTAAGAAATTTAGAGTATAAAAATGGGTATCAAGTGAAATTTTGATTTTAATTTTATTTAAAATAATTTTAGTATTAAATACAAATATTATTGTAATAAAAAATCTAAAAAGTAATAGCGCAAAGTTTCCAGCTATTAATTTATGCGAATAAAATTGCGCTGAAGACCAAATCGCTTTTGTGCTGGCATAATGACATTAACCAACAATTTTTCTTGCGATAAGTGAGCAGAATTAAACGCATCTGCAGGGTCTTTCAAGTTCGCGTTTCCTTTTCAGTGGACTTTAATCCTTAAAATACACATTTATTTGATTGAAATTTGCGCTTGGAGCGCACTCGATTTTGTGCGGAATTAAAAGCAGTAAATCTTATGCCAGAATTCATTTATTTCATGTTGTTTCATTGATTTGCTCCTAGATTATATTTAAGTAACTTTAACCATTACAAAAAATTAAAAATTAAAAAAAAATTAAAACAAAAAATTCCAATTTGTAACAAATGGTAATGGTTGTACGGGTTTGGCTAAGGCGTTTAAGCACTGCGACCAGATTGATCTATTGTGCGTCCCTAATTACTTAATTATAATTATTTAGTATACCGAGGAATCGAACCAGCTCCTTAGGAATTTGTAACAAAAGAAAATTATCAATAATTTTTAAGCGTATGATATTTTCCAAGGTGTTTGAAAGGATTACTAAAAACTTCTTCAAAACCACTACTTTCTTTAGAACTGTCGCTCACACTTTCATAAAACATACTCTATATTCTGCCATTATGCGGCTGTGTATTCCAAATCAGGTTCACCTCTATACTCAAATTATTTGCGTTGTTGAAACTGATACAAAATACTTTAAAAATAAACAACCACGAACATGCCAAATATTACTCCATTTCAATGACGTGCCAGAACGTCCTGTGCGAATTTGGTCAAATAAATGCGTGACGTTCTGATACGTCCAATTCATTTAATTTGCAATACGTTCCATGCGGGTGGACTAACGGTAAGATAGCAAAGGAGTCTCGGACAACCAGAAATGCAGGAAATGTAGGCAACTTGGCCCAAGGGCGTTGTTCAAAACACGCTTAAAATATTTGGGGAGCCCCACTGTTCGATGAAGTGGAAGACATCTCAGTGGTGGCTGGGAAATATCGTCTTAATTCGCAATTGAAATATGCATCATGCGGGTGGACTATTTCAAAATATGCTTTATGCGGGTGGACTATTTCATAACCAATGAACTCCATCAGGTATCGCTGTGGACCGCACCGGTTTATGCGTAACTGCAAATCAACCAGTTCAACCTGACCTAAGGTGATACGCCAAATGTATCCAAAGGGTTTAGGTAGGTAGGGTGCCTCAAGCTATGACACATTTAGACCTGTCATTGATTCATTGTGATACCACTGGAACTTATAGCTTTAATAAACGACCAAAGCTTCGTTAGTTTTAGATGTGCGCTACATCAGTTAAGAATGCATAACAAGAGTGCGAATACTCACATAAAAAGTGTCAGACTGTTTCCTCTTCTCCTTTGTGTGTTTAGACAGCTTCTATAGAAATCGTAGTAAGGGAGTCCTAGCCTGAAGATGAAGATTAAAACTGTTTAGGGTCATCCACTGCTATTGACCCCAACTGTTTCCACCACATGGCGAAGTTTGCTTAAAGATATTGCGCTTAAGCCTTTCCCTTTCGTCCAAAATCGCAATACGTGAAGTAAAAATTTGTCCTTTGAAATACCCACTCTGTATTTTAACGGGTCTTGCGAAACCTCGGTATTATACATACATACTTTTGTAGATGGTCGTATATATTTAACTAATTAATAAAGGGTCTTTCAAAAGTGACTCCTAGATGTCAATAGTGAATAATTTCTAGGCGACACCTTTTTTAAGTCATCTTTGACAGTTCCCAAGTAGGCAGACGTACCATTTTACACGAAAAAATGTGTCTTTGCTAACACTTTTATGTGTATAATTGGCGCTTACTTACTCTTTGTTAGGTCTTTCGCCGAGCTCCTCTTCCTATTTGTGGTGTGCGTCTTGATATTTTTGAACAAATGGAGGGACCTACAGTTTTAAGCTGACTCGGAAAGGCAAATGGTTTTTCATGAGCAGCTTTTTTCAATTTTTTATTTTTTTTTCTAAAAAATGATGTTCTTTCAGCATGTCCGCAATTTGACCATCAAAATATTCAAATCTTCATAAAAGAAGGTTCCGATTTTTATTGGTCTTGCGAATATGAAATGTTCAAAGTCGGTTATTCCAAATCTTTACTTGCGCTGTGTTTATAAAAAGAAGCCTTGTAAAAATTAATATTCAAAGTTTTGAGGCGTAAGTGCAACAATTCATCGCATTGGACCCAGAGTGGTTGAGAGTGATTCCTCTCCGGACGTGATTGAAGGCACCTTAAACTTAGTGTATCCATATATTTTTCCCCGTGGTGCGTAGTTGGAGCATAGGGTTTGGGAATGGAATGCGAATAACACAGCCACTCCTCTGTAAACGACAACCTTCACCCACTGATCTAGACTGTTTGCCCTCGTTCCCACGACAGTCGGTTCTACGTTACCGGAACCACCCGGATTCATATCCGGCCAAGGACTGTCACTTCAGCAGCATTCCCCATATATGAATGGGGAAAGTTTATGCTGCTACAATAACTCGTGCCCCCTGCGGCTGCTAACGCGGTTCTGTCAATCGAGTCAAGGCGGTGTAACCTTTCCATCAGCGTGGAAGAAATACTTACGCCTTGACAGCGGGTAGCAAAGCCGGCAGTCTAAAAACCAGGATCAAATGCAGAAGCCTAATCGCCTACTCATCTTAAACTTGTGGTTTACTGAAACCGAAACGAATAAACTGAGTAAAGAAAATGAATTGAATGAAATTAGAGTAAAAAAACAATCAATTTCATAAAAATCGTTTTCCAGTTTTTTGTTAATTTTAGTCAGGTCACCGACAAATTTTCGATTGTAAGCAAAAAAATGAGCTTTGAAAACGTATAAAACGATCGGTTCCAGATATTTGAACTACCGAGTCTCCAATTGCATTTGTTTTAATGTCTCTTAGTATCAACAAATGAGTGGCCTTACAATAAGAGTAAAGCGCAAAATTCATTGCTTATCAGAGGCCTTCGGACAAACTTAAGCAGTTACTCGCGCAAGCAAATGTGACGTATTCAAGTGGTGATGTGCGATTAAAAAATAATAATTTCAAACAATTGGTGCAGCAACTCAGCGCAGTTCGATTGGAAAGTAAAATGGGCGACAGTAATGGCAAAAGAACAACAAACAGCCACACAGGGGCCACATATCGCATTGAAGTGGTTGAGCCGCTTGCAGAGATTACGGCGATATGGGGGACTGCAGCGACGAAGTTGCTTGCCGATAACGTAATGGCAGCGCTCCAAGCAAATAAGCAAAAGCGGCAGATTCAAAGCGTGTTCAATCAAACTGATTGCCGGCCATGATTGGTGAATTTGTTTGTATTTGATTTTGATTATTTTTATTTATATTTTGTTTTTTTGTTTTTTTGTAATATAATTTTTCATTTTATGTTGCATATGTTTTCGCTTTTGTTGTGTCAACAACAAGCGTAATAGTAGTTGTTGCTTAGAAAAGAAATATCTCCCAACACATACATATGCACGCATACTAAAACACTTGTGTGTGTGTGTGTGTGTGTGAGTCGATATTATTTATTAGATAAATAAAGGACATGGCAAATAAGTAAATAAATAAATAAATAGCGTAGAAAGCATGAGCTGTAATATTACAAATAATAACAAATCAAACACTTTCAGTTGTCACTTGAAACAAGTAAACTTCAACTTCAGCGTCAACAAAAGCCACCAAGTCAAACACTACGGTAGAGTAAAATGCGTATCAAGAATTTGAACACTAACAACAAAAATATTTCCGCCAGTTACAATGGCACACTGATATTGCCAGTGCTACATATCTACGATGTCAACATTATTTATTGAGCCGCATACAGTAGCGGACACTAAAATCCGGACAATTCAAAATCCAGACAATTTTTATTGTATTTTTGCACGGCCGAATCTATGACGAAACTTATTTGAAAAATTATTATTGCTTAGCTGTTTTATTTCATCAATCTTAACTTTTCATAAAGGTATTTGAGGGTTTTGTATAAAAATAGTGCAACCTGAAAGCCTCAATTTTTACATGTTTTATTTTAAAACAATTCTAGGCGCGTCTAAATATTATTATTTCTTAGCTGTTTTAATATGAAATTCCTTGCGTTTGGTAGAAATTGCAATTCATTTATAAAACAAATTTTAAAAAAATTTAGTTGCCTTCAAATGCAATTTTTTTATAGAAATAGTTTTGCTACTTGGAAGTTGAAATTAATTTGAAGAAAATCTATGGCCTTACTTAGTCTGTTTTTATCACTATTTACGCAAAGAGCGTAGTTTTCTTTTATGAGCCTTTTTTTCACGTCGCACTTTCCAATAATGACAAAAAAAGGTATGCGAACTAATTGTCTGGATTTCAGTGTGCGGCACTGTATTTAAATACAGTCAACATTTGTCAACATTACTTGCAAAAAAGCGAGCAAATGTAGGAATTGTTTGGAATTTGTTTAAGTTTGTTGAGTTGAAAGCTGAGCTTGTCCGTTTAAGGGGGAACACCACTAAAACTAAGTGATTTTGATTTTTTTTTTTGAGAATCGGACAAATTATAATTTATTTAACCTATATTCGACTATATTGATACACATTTTTATTAAAAAATATTAAAAATTACAATTGTTATTATGACGTCATAAAAAACTGATGCACCCTGGTGGCCACGATACAGCGGTGAAAAATCATTTGAAAGCAAAAAACCAAAAATATTCTTTATCTATACATCAATGGTTATCGTCGTACGTGGCGGTTTTTTTTAATTTTTTATTTTTTTTTTTTTGAGAAAAGGGTGCAGGTTTGAAAAATGAGTTTGTGTTTTTACACTTTTTTTGCTTTCGAAAGGCTTAAAAAAGTTTTAACTTTTGGAATTTTTAAAGACGGCTATGTACGACTGTAGCCAATGCATGTACACAACTTAAAAAAAAAAAATTAAAAACGGTTCATAAGTCTTCAAGAAATCGAGGCCACCGTGTTCAGAAAAGTCGTTTTGAGAAAAACGCGTTTAAAGTTTTCATTGGCTGTTGTAACTCACTACCTCCACTTATTGTATTGGGTATAACTTCGGCAATTTTCAAGATTTTAAGTTAAACTTTTTTTTACATATTTTTGAATATATCTACAGGGTGGGCCAAATAAGACCTACTAATGCTACTACTACTACTACTAGCAGTATGCGCAGTTGCTTCATTTTGTTGAAACCTCAAATTAAGAGCCATTGGCCGCAAGAAGTTTTCAATCAATGTACTGTAAGAAGCTTTTGAAATCGATTCCGGCGTTTCATCCTCATTTTCGAAGAAATATGGACCGATAACTCTAGTGGCCATAACACCGCACCAAACAGTACATTTAGATGGGCGCAACTGATGTTGGTGTGTTGCCCTTGGATTTTCAAAGCCACACAATCTACAGTTTTGTTTGTTGATATAACTAAAATGGAAATGCGCTTCATCCGACATCAAAACATTAGTAAAAAAATCAATTTGTGTGGCGCACATAGAGACAACGATGCCACATAGACCACGAAATGGGTCCGTTGTGTAAGAATAGAAAAACTCGATAATTTTAACGCGTTGTGTTGTACTGTAGGGCTCCATTATAAATTTCCAACAATTCAATTATAACCTACAAAAAGAGAAAAATAAATATGTCAAAAAATAAAAAAGGTACTTGTGCTTAACATTAGTAGGTCTTATTTGGCGCAGTACAGGGTGGACTTTGAGAGAATGCAAAAAAAAAATCGATTTTTTGTGGTGTTCCCCCTTAAAATATGATAATTAATGCTGGCGGCCGCCGTAGCCGAATGGGTTGGTGCGTGATTACCATTCGGAATTCACAGAGAGGTCGTTGGTTCGAATCTCGGTGAAAGCAAAATTAATAAAAAAAAAAAAAAAACATTTTTCTAATAGCGGTCGCCCCTCGGCAGGCAATGGCAAACCTCCGAGTGTATTTCTGCCATGAAAAAGCTCCTCATAAAAAATATCTGCCGTTCGGAGTCGGCTTGAAACTGTAGGTCCCTCCATTTGTGGAACAACATCAAGACGCACACCACAAATAGTAGGAGGAGCTCGGCCAAACACCTAACAGAAGTGTACGCGCCAATTATTTATTTTTTTTTTTATTTAATGCTATTAATGAAATTATTGCATACAATTTTTTTACCCAAAACTAAGTTCAAAGCTCAAATGTGGTTTCTTTTATAAATACACAGTGTCTCGCAAAATATTCGGAAATCTATTGTTTTTAGCAGAAAACCCAAAAAATAATTTTTTTTCTCGGGTTCACATTCAGAAACCCATTTTTTGATACATATATACACTTTGCTCTCCCTTGAAAGAAATAAATCAACGTTTCAAAACAAAAATGATGAGAGAAAACCGCTATAAACATGAACTGACTTGAATTCACATCACATACATAGATATTCAGAATTTTAATAGTAAAATACTTTGCAGAGGCACTGTTACCCACATAAAAAAGCGTCGCTGTTGGTAGAATTTAACATTCGTTCTGTTAGTGAAATTCGATGGGTTCGGCCGTTTTCACTTAATGCGAAATATACTAAAGTGGTTCAAATATGGGTAGAAAGTTAAAGGAATCTACTTTGGAGGAAAGCAAAGTATATTCAATTTACTATTTGAAGAAAATACATTCAAAGAGATATCAAATTCCAACAAAAACACTGCAAGATACGCTATCAGCTACAACCCAATGGTTTGAAAATGGGGGTTTGAGGGCGCATTGAAGTCAATAAAGACAAAACACAACATGTAGTATACGCGAAGAGAAAATCTGCAAGATATCTAATCCAAATTAACGGAGAAAACATAAAAATACACTCAAGTACAAAATATTTAGGCATAACGATTGACTCAAAACTCACATTGAAAAAACATACAATATATACTGAACAAGAGAAACGAGATGAAAAGCAAATTCCGACAACTCTACTGGCTACTAGGAAAGCAATCAATCCTAAGCTTATTTAATAAACAAATGATATACAAATCGATAATCAGACCGACATGGACCTACGGACTAGAAATTTGGGGGACTGCGAGTAAATCAAACCTACAAATCATACAGAGAAGTCCATCTAAGATGCTAAGGACAATCACAAACGCAAATTGGTACTTAAAAAATCACGATATTCACCGCGACCTCGGTATAGATACTGTCACTGAAACAGTAAAAAGAAGCAGCAGTAAGCATATCTTGCGACTATTAGAGCACAAAAACTATGAAACGAGACTGATACCGGAAATGGAACTTCAACCAAGACGACTAAAGCGCAAAACACCCATAGATCTTGCTCGTACTGTAATATAAAATAAAATAAAATAAAATTATAGAAAACTATGTGGTTTTAGTAAAATTGTAACTAAATGTCACCAAAGATAATGATGTCCTCTTTCAAAGGGAAGCGACATTTTAATTCCACACCCTAACACAAATTAAAAAAATAAAAAATAAATAATTGGCGCGTACACTTCTGTTAGGTGTTTGGCCGAGCTCCTCCTCCTATTTGTGGTGTGCGTCTTGATGTTGTTCCACAAATGGAGGGACTTACAGTTTCAAGCCGACTCCGAACGGTAGATATTTTTATGAGAAGCTTTTTCATGGCAGAAATATACTCAGAGGTTTGCCATTGCCTGCCGAGGGGCGACCGCTATTAGAAAAATGTTTTTTATTAATTTTGCTTTCACTGAGATTCGAACCAACTACCTCTCTGTGAATTCCGAATGGTAATCACGCACCAACCCATTCGGCTACGGCGGCAAATTATTTATTGGTAATAGTAACAGATTGTAATTTATGATGGAAATAAAAAAAAAAAATCCACAAAAGGCAGCATTTCGACCATTTCCAGCACTTTGCCGAGAAATTCTTTAAACTTAGAACAGCGATCAGGAAGGCCTGAAAAATTTAAGCTCTCCTAAACGGTCGTTATTTTTAGAACAATCAAGCACCAGCCACGCACTTCTGCCTCAGAAATTAATAGGAGTCTCACTGAGATAAGCAGAATTAAAGTTAGTGAAGAAACTGGGCGAAGAACGCTTTGAGCCGTTGGGTGCAATGGGCGAACTCCACGCATCAAATCGCTTATAAGCCGCTTATATCTTAAAGTCAGGGGTATGCACGAGTGCAAACGGTGTCTGAACATGCAATTTATTGGTGATAAAATGTACCTTCGGCTTTATATTAAAATCTCAAAGTGGAATTTGTGTGCTAACGCCAACAAACTTGGCCCTTTAGGTCATTCTATCTTCTAGCAAGATAACGACCCAAAGCATACAGCTCGCAATTCGAAGCCCTGGATATTATATCACACCCCGAATCTCTTGGAAACACCACCTAAGTCGCCGGATCTAGATCCGTTCGAGCACTTTTAGGCAGTTATGAAGCGTGGCATTCGGAAATACGAAATTACGTCAAAGGACAGCCTTGAAGCAGCGATTCTCAAAGAGTGGGTAGAGAAATGAGCTGTGAAAACACTTACGCTTTTGCTTGAAAAAAAAATAATTTTATATTTAAATTAAAGCTTGAACTACAATGAAATTACTGAACTAGTTTTTGACCAATAAATAAAAAATGAAAGGAGTTTCTGATATTTTATAACCTTGAAAAAATATTTCCGCATAACTTTGGGACGCACTGTATGCAGATAAAATAGCCTTTACAACGCAATCGAAGAAATGTCGGAATTTAAAATATGGCTGTGTCTTTTTTCACCTTAGAAGTTCACCCTCGAGTGCCTTCAATCTACCCGTAGCCAGAAGGATCTCGCGATTTCCCCAGTTTGCGCACCAACCCAGCGCGCGCTGAGTTGACGCGACGCCTACGCTTTCAGGAGCAGGCCCCAAGTTTTCAAGGGAACCGCAATCCTTTCATATTGCGGGGGAAAAACCATCTCAAGCGTACCCTATTTAGCAAGCTCATCCGCCCAGCAGTTCTCCGCTATCTCCCTATGATCGTGAACCTAAATGAGCCTACTATCGAAGTATTAGCAGTTGAGCGGGCAGTCAGGTAATCGCCGAGTAACAAGCTCGGTATCCTCATTGCCGCTTGGCTGTTAGAGTAAATGTGGGTGTCTCCCTCACAGTTGTGACCGAAATAAGCAACCAATCCACTTCTTCTTTGACTGCTACTACCTGCACTTGGAAACCACTACTGTGGTCCGGTACCATGAATTTGAACTTAATAGGGAGTTCCTCGCAAAATATTCTTTCACCGACCCTTCCATCTAACCTCGAACCATCCGTAAATATGTTTACCACGCCCTGTCTCTAAATGCTGCAATAAGAATGGAAAAAGCGCCGCTCGGACCCAGCGAGGATGTGCCATGATCGTCTAATCGTGTTACTTGTTATGGACTTGGCATCAGTGACTAAACACAAAAGATTTGACTGACACCACCAAGAAAGTATGGCGCACACGGGCTGTCAGAATCGACCCTCGTCTCTATTTGAAAACTCTTAATGAATTTATTATAATTGATTATATTATATATTTACGTATGTATTTTTTTTTCACTATTTACAAACTAACATTTAGCAAAATTTTTCAGAGCTTAAAATCACTTTATTTACGTCAGATAGCTTCATTACAAAAGCGCTTTCTGCGATCACGTTTTTTTTCTTTGTGATTGTTTGTCAGTAGTGAACCTTTAACACTGACTGCAGGTCACACTAAGCTTTTAAAGCTATAAATTCGATCTATGAAACTTGTTTTTGTGTCGCTTGTGCTGTTTGATGGAAGAAGTAAAGTTGCTTGTTTTAAAACCCCGTTTGCAAATCGAATGGACGATTTCAATTGCTTATGTTTTGCCAATTTATTTGTTGCTATTTTGTCTTTGGTGGTGTCTCAACTCTCAGTTAGCCACGTGGTCATCATTGAAATATCATTTGAAAGCCCCCTGTTTTCCCACTTCGCACACTTCGAAAGTGAACTCCTGGGTGATACCAGTATTTTCAGCTTGTTCTCGGTTGCAGCCGGTTCACTGCACTTAAACGTGCAGTGGAGTGCTCGTTATTGGTACTCCGTTTTATTGCTGTTGTTATTGAGCCCTTCGAAACGTGTAATTTAAATCAGTGTTGCCAATCTATTACATGATTTGTCGGCAAGTGGTTATGCCTTTGAAGGCCTATCAGAGTCTTAAGCACCCGTGAGTGTCAAGCGCGTTTGTGTGGCGTTGTGTACTTAGCGTTGATTTGTTGATTCCAAAGCGACAACTTCACAAATAACTGCAGCAGTGACAAAGGAAAAAATATGTAGAAAAAATAGTTAGCGCTACTTAGGCAACCGAGGCGCTTATCAGTGCGCTCCGCGTACCGCTGATAATAATACATGCATTTTTAATTAAATTTTGTAATTGTATTTGCGTTTGTTTTTTTATTTGTTTTCCTATTTATATTTGCGCTCTGAAGTTGCAAACATAAGCCTCTTCTCTGATCCTAACACTCAACGTTGTTTTACTTATGCCACACTTTCTTTCTTTCAGAACGCCGTTTCAACTCGACTGACTGCATCGCCCACAGCCGCCACCGCACAGCCCGTCGCACCGATCCAGCAACACCCAACGAACCTCAGCACCACCGCACACACCGCCGCCGCTGCTAACGCGCCGCAACCCACACTCACCGCATCGGTTGCGTCCGCTGTCGCAGCTGCTGCCGCCGCCGCTGCCGCTGCTGCCGCAGCTGGCGCTGTATTACCACCACCCACCACCACCGGTCATCACAGTCACGCGAACGTCAGCGTCGTGCCACCGAAAGGCAGCACGTCCACATCAGCAACGCCGCTAACCATCACCTCCGCCGCCGCCGCTGCCGCTGCTGCAGCAGCCGCCCATCACCACAGCGCCAGCAATCCAATGGCGGTAACATCTACAGTGCCGCCGGGCGCACGCTCGATATCGCCGTGTTCAGCAGCTGCCACGCCTTATGGCAGCAGCAGTATACAGGGTGGAGCTAGCCTCAATGCAAGTGGGCCTGGTAGTGGCGTTACAGTTTCGGTGATAGGACCACCTGGTAGTGGGCTGCCGGGCTTGCCACCAAGTTTGACAGGCGGACCACCGGGCGCGGGTGGTGTGCCTCCGCCTCCGGGTACTCCGGGTTCAAATCGTTGCTGTGATACTGGACGGACAATCTACACGGATCCCGTTAGCGGTCAGACGCTGTGCTCGTGTCAATATGATATGCTCAGTTATCAGCGTTTGGCGGCCGCTGGCGGACTTGTCACAGGACCGGGTGGTGTGCCGATTGGCGTCTATCCGGAGGGCATGTCTGCGTATTTGTCGGGCATAGCGGCCGAACAGCCGCCATTCTATGCGAATCCGGTAAGTAGCAGTAATCAATAATGTTTTACACGTATATGCATTTGTATAAGTGTTTGTATGTGGAGGCATATAAATATTGAAACAGCAAAGAACCCGTAACACATTTGCAACAAAGCTATAAAATACATGTGTTATTGTTGTCGTGGCATATTTGATGTCATATTTTAAAGTGCGCAGTCTACGACAAATTTACTCTATCCGAACAGCAACAACAAAGTAGCTACCGACAACAATAGCCGCCTCAACAATATATTTTCCTACTTTGTTTGCAATATTTTTTCACCATAGCGCCGAGGGTGGTCGCACAACTCCTAACCCGCTTTGTTGCTACAGCATCAGCCAAGCAGCGCTCCTTGACCCCTCTATCTGGGTTTAGTGATATTTCATGTGCTTTGCAGACTTGTCTGTGCCATTGAAGAAGTGGAAATAGTGAATGCCTAGGAATAAATATTTTTCCATCCAAATGAAATAGTGTTTGCAGCGTATTTGCACGGTGACCTTTTGTGGCATGCAACATGCCATGCAACGCCAACGCATCCGGACAAACATTTGTCGGCTATGCACAACAACAGCCGTAATACAATTGGCGATATAAGGACACTCATGTGTTTGTTGTTATGTTGTTGGCAATCGTTGCTCGCTGTGGTCACTGCCCAAGAACACTGGTATGTGGCATATGCGCTGTGTTCACATTTGTGGCATCTTTTATGCCTTGCCAAATGTTTAACCATTTCGACCCCGATTTTTTTGCTTTGAGTTGCATTTTTTTCACTTTATATTTATTCTAGAAGTGTCTATGAAAAACGAAATGCGGCTCGCCCATCTTCTGCTTGTGAGAAAGTTTGGGCAATGCTGGTCAAAATAATAATGGTTATCACTATGGATCATCACAGAAATACCAAAAGAATGTTTGGTTTACCAGGAGACCCATAAACATGCAAAATTGTTCTCTGACAACATTGGCGTTGAATGGGTTAATGCGCGCGTTGACTTCCGGCCACGCAATGGACAAAAAAAATGTAAATGTTTAAATGCATTTTTGTGTTTTTTAAATTTTATTTAGCTTGAGTGCATTATTAAATTGTGTCTAAATTGCTTTTGAGGGAATAGATCAAATTGCAGTTATTAATTTATCCACTTATTTGTCCATGATTTGAGTTGGTTGAACTCGTACGCTTCCTTTTGTATGTCTTTATTTAGCCAAATGGTATTTGGTAATGATAATTGAAAGCTGCCAGTGATTTTGTTGAGCTCGATTACCTCAGTGCCCATGAGAGTCGTGTCTACGTTTATTCCGTACTATCGGCTACAAGAACAACGGGAAAATCCTAGAACACTCGCCTAAAAACTTAGAGAAATACTGCCGCATGTTGAACTAGCCATGCTTCATTCCCTCTAACCGCTAATATCTTTGCTATTTTGTATTCAGCGAAAAGGTTTCAAACTTTTTTGAAAATTCTTAGGAGTGCTATGAGTTGGCACAAAGATTTTTGATAAAAACTCCATTTCTCAATAGAACTTTATATTTCAGAGCAGCGTAATTATTTCGTATCAGGCTTGACAGCCAAACTGTCTTCATGCTAAATAACTTCGAACCAGTTTTCATGCAGAAATTCGAATAATCAATCAGGTTTCTCAATAGCCATCTGCCATATATCTAGGAGATTAGATGATGCAGCAATACGACGGTGATTCAATACATTCTTGAAAAATGGAATAAAACATATACTAATCGGCCAAAAATGTTTTATTTTTCAACACAGTTCTCTTCTTTCTTCGAAGTAATTTTAACAACGGTTCTTCTATTTTTTGATACCTTTTGAATAGAACGATTTCTCGAGGGACTTATAATAAACAACCGTAATCGCGCTACTCTTCTTATGATAATCCATTTGAATGACATCGCTTATAGCTCATAAAAACTACCGTCACAGCCTTGTTCGCCAAGATCCAACAGGTTCATCGCGAAAAGTTCATTTTTTCAACTATTCCTTGGTATATCCATTTTATGTCAGACTTTTGCTGATACCACACCGAAATTGAGTAAACTAATGGTGAATTGGTCTAATCGATTGTATCTCTATTATTAGGGCTTTACACGATCCACTACTTAAACTAACTGACAAGTCTGAGACACTTAGTTTCCCAAGCATACGAGCATGGATCCAAAAATATTTGAAATTAGGAATTATGTTCCTTTAAATATAAACCTACGAGCACATTCAAAAAATGGAAAAATTGATTTCGGTAGTGTAAAGGGCATTATGGAGTGTAAAGGGCATAATGAGACCGATGCCACTTTTTACTTATTACTAAATGTGTTTTTAAGTGAAGAAATCAAGCGCTCTGCTAAGCGTTTTTATGGAATACTTGTCAATGAAAAGGCTACAACGGACGGAATGGGGAGCATGCAATTCAGCATTCAAACTCTGCGAAGTGTCGATTTTTTCTCTGAATAAGAAGCTTAGCGGTCGCCGTAGTGCGTGGATTTGTGTGTGACTACGTTATAGCACAAGTTCTAAATCCTCTGTGGGCATGAAGCATGAAATGATAGATGTGTTTTCTGGAAGTAGCTGCCCATCGGCAGACAAGAGTAAACATCTGAGTGCAGTTCTGCCATAAAAAAGCTTCTTATAAAAACCAACTTATTCTTATTCCGAGGTAGCATATAACTGTAGGTCCCTTCCTTTGTAAAATAACATACAGACTCACGCCACAAATGTGAGAAGAATTTCGGGCAAATTTCCAAAAAAGGGCTTACGCGCCAATAACATGTGCTCATATAAATTAAAGCGGATCAATTTTCGTTTTGAAATTTGTCTAGCAGAATTGAATTCTAAATAATATTCTAAGAAATAAAATCCACTAGGGCACAGCTCTAAAGTAAATTTCGACCCACCCAAATTTTAAATATATATTCAAGTAAGCCGAAGTAAATATAAAAACTGACCAAAGTATCAAGAATGTTATTTTTTGAATGTAAAGATATTTTTGTATGAAGAATTTATTTTTGACATTTTTATTTTTATATATATTTTTTATGTAGTTTTCATTTAATTACTTAATACAAACTTGCGTTTGTGGGTTTTCGGTATGAAGCATTTATTTTTGATATTTTTTTTTTTACTTTTGATGATTTTTTTTTTGTTTTTTTGTTTTTATTTAATTTTTTATAAAACTTGTATTTGGGATATTTCTGTATGAAGAACTTATTTTTGACATTTTTAGTTGCATTTAATTTTTTTTTTTTGTATTTAATTTTTATTTTATCATTTAATACAAACTTGCGTTTGTGAATTTTTCGGTATGAAGAATTTATTTTTGATGCTTTTTCTGTATTTATTTTATATTTAATTATTTTATAAAACTTGTATTTAGGGATACTTATGTATGCCTGAATAATTTATTTTTGACATTTTACTTTAAAATTTTTTTTTGGACTTATTTTTTATATAATTATTTAATACAATTCTGTGCTTGTGGTTTTTATGAGTACGAAGAATTTACTTTCGATATTTTTTTTATTTAATTATTTTATATATTTTTATTTTTTTATTCAATTCTTAATTTTTTATTTAATTATTTAAGTATTTAGAGTTTTTCCTATCGAAATTTTTTTTTTGACACTTTTATTTTTATTATTTTTTATTTTTAGTTTTATTCATGGGGTGCTACAAAGAAAATTGCATGTAATTTATTAAGGGGGGAGCCTGGTTTATAAAGTCAAAAAAATCAATTTTTTTTTTTCGTTTTAAGCGATTCCTAATATATTTCAGAATATTCACACAATGTTACAGAGCCTAATTCTCAATATTTCCGTAGATACAAAGCCAAAGGTAGGCGAGCGTTAGGTAGTTACGCTGTGACCGGACAGCTATAGTACAAACTTTATCTTCTTTTCTCGACTTTTCATTTTTATGATTTCTTTGAATTGGCGTACATGAATGAAAAAAAAACTAATGAACGTTTTGAAATGAATCATAGCTTGTTCCCTTCAGTATTAAATTCTCTTCTATTTGAACAATTTAACAAAAAGATATACAATTTTTTTTCAAGATTTTTATACCAAGTTGAAGTGAATTTTTTTTTTATAGAAAGGCATTTTTTCTTTAAAACCTCCAAAAAGTTGAAATTTTGGAATTTCTCTCAGTTTTCTTACTTCATCTAAAATAAAAAGTCATGATAATTAGAAATCCATTTTAATTTTTTGCTTTAGATAATAATTACGAGCTGTATCTTGTACGCCAGTTGGAAACTCCAGCGCTGCAGCGCTCTACTAATTTCTATGTTAAACATTTTTTTCAACTTATTTTAACCAGTACAAAATTTTTTTATACTTTTTAAATGTTCATTAAAAGATTGAAAAAACTTTGCAGTGCTAAATTAAATTTTTCCTCAAAAAACAAATCGCAAAGAGATGCAATTTTTAGACCTCATAAACCAGGCTCCCCCCTAAATATTGCAACAAAAATAGTGACTGTATGAATTTTTTTTATTTGTGAAACAAACTAAAACTTGCAAAAACAAAAATCAATTTTACAATATTTTACACAACTAATTTTTAACATTTTTTTTACAAATTATGAAGTTTTTTTTTTTACAATTAATAACATACTTACAATTATTTGGCGTTTAGATGCTTTCTACGTTCAACAGGAGTAACATTTTTCCTACTCCCTATTTTCATCGTCATAATTGCCACTCAATTTGCGTATTCATTAAAGGTAGTTTCTAGTAAAATTTTCGAAATTGATTTTAAAGCTATGCTCTAGTGGATTTTTGTCTTCGAATTTCATGTAAAATCCGCATCTGCTAGGAAGGATGTTGAGAAAAATCGTGCCAAACAAGCTGGCCCAGCCTAGTACATGTGTGTATATACAAAGTGGCACAAAATTAAACACCTTTTCGGAAAATTTATAATTTTTGGCGTCAAATGTCGTACACCAATCATTTTTGACACTTGTGAACAGCCGAAGTATACAAACAACGAAGCAATGGAGCGCATAAAGCTCAAAATAAAGATTTAATTTTCTTTAATTAGTAAAAAATTAATTAATAAAAAATTGGATGACTAATTTGGTGCCACCTTGTATAAGAAACTTGGCACGGAACTCAGCATGCAAATGGCAGATTCATAATTTCATGTTCAGGTGTAATTAAATGACACGAAGCAAAGCGAAAAATTGTCAATGGTACACAAATTTTGTCCACTCAATCGAGATATTATCACCACAACCAAATATCGCTTGTATGAAAACTCATAAAATTGAAATTCATAAAATTCCAAATAAAAGAATTGCTGACCCAAAAAATCCAATATACATGCATACACAGGTATGTGCATATATTTTTATTAGCACACATATTTCTTGTTTTTAGAAGAAATCAATAAAAATCCCAAACAAATCCGTCAACTATGAAAATAACAGAAAGCAACAAAAATGCTGAAGCTTAATCAAGCGACGAACTACATATTTCATTAACTTAAGGGGCGCTGATCGCACAAATTGATCGACTTTTAAAAAATGGAAATGTTCTTTGCATAACATGCATTTTATTTCAATATAATAAAAATCGACGAATTGAAAATTAAAACATTTCGGCATTTTTAATGGCTTTTTGTGACTTGGAAGGAGTTTTGTTTCACTTTGGCGCTTTGGAGACCAAAAAACACAAAAAAAAACCAAAAAACAAATATTTTATGACTTGCTCGTTAACGACATAAATAACAAGTTTGCTAGCCATACATACAATGTCGTTAAATAAAAGCGAAGAAAAAGCTACAACAACAGCAACTAGGAATATGCATATACAAAATAAAAGTCGCATAACTGCAACCACTCAAAGAAACAGCAGCAACAATTGCTTTGTTCGTCAACAAGCAACAATCAACAAAAAGTTGAAACAACAACGCCAATAGCAACAGCAATAACGGCGACGATCTTAATACAACAATAAATAAATTTGTTTTACTACGCTTGAATTCTTAACGATCTCTAATTTCTTTTCAACTTAAATTGATCCATAAATTCGTCAGCAGCTTTGGCTGGGTGATGGGTGACTTGATAATAATGTAGGAAGAAAACACTACAAAAACAAAGTAGCAAGCAACAAAATTGAAGAAAAAAGTAAAACAAGTTAAGAAAAAAACGCCGAAACAGCAAAATACGTACAACAACAACGACAACAGCAACAGGCAATACACAGACGGCAGCGGCAGCAGTAGCTAACCAATCGACTGATCGTCCAAACCGTTGGACCCTACGCCAGCATTTGACTCAAATCCAAACGAAAATGCCAAAACACACACCAGTGACATTAATTTTAATGTTTATGAGCATTTTCATTTTGTGCCGTGAGTTAAATTCTGTCTTTTTTTCTTCTTCTTCTGTTCAATCGGTTGCGGGTGATTGCGGTTTGGTGTTGTTGTGCGCATTATTGGCTCGCTTGCATGGCGGCTTGTGGCTATTGTAGCGTTTAATTTTGAGCCAGTAAATATCGAGTTAAATGCTTTTTTGAAAGCCCTATTCAGCCTTAAACGAACGAGCAGCGCAATGTGTACATACACACGCACATTAACTGCCGTACAAGCCAAGCAAGTACTCACTTAGTTGCGGGTGCGCTGAGTCGCAGCAGTTGGTAGCACGATCGGCGGTAATCGTTTGTTGGCGATCGATATTGGTATGTATTTTCCCTCATTTAATTCCAATATTTTGTGCGCTTGCTGTTTGGAATTTGAAATGCAAATAAGTACACCTCCGCGTCTACAGCAGAAGCAAAAACAACAATGCGGCTAAGCTACATAAACCATACTAAGCAAGTCGATACTTACAAGGTGATACATTTTGTGCAACAAGTCATACAATTTGCTCAGTTTAGGTGTAGAACTGCGGGTATGAAGTGGCCACCAGATTTACTACTTACCTACTCAGTCACCCTTTGCTAAGCAGTAAATCGCTAGTCGGCTTCGCTAACAGCCGCCAGACATTTATTTCACAAGCGATTTCGGTCAAAATGTTTGAGATATTTTAGGTAGCGCTATTAGGCGAAGCTGACACTTCTTAACCCGGTCAATAGGCCAGTGAAGTAGCCAGCGGTTAATTTTCGAGTCGAATCGAATTACAGAGCTGCAATCAACGTCTACCACAGACTGTCTGGTTTTCTTTTTTGCTTGGCTACTGTTTATTGTGCAACAGATGATTTAAAATTTTGCAATATGAAAGCCAAAGGGTCGCCTAGGAGCTGTTTTAAAAAAACATGTAAAAATTTAGATTCTTTTGAATTTCTCTATTTTTATTCAAAATAAGGATTTTTATAATTATATGTAAAAAAATGGTATAATTTAAATATCCATCATCAACATCCATCCACAGGTAAAATCCGCCAAACAGTCGACTCATGAATGCCTATGTTGCTGAAGGTTGTGCAGCTACTTCTTTGCGCTACAGCGGCAATATTCTCAACCGAACGTCCAGTTTTTGGTCGGCCAGTACTTTCTCTATTCTGCATAAAACCAGTTTTTTAAATTTGTTCACCAGCTTTTCAATTCGCCATTCATGTGTACGATTATTTTCACCACAACAAAATTTACGAGTTTTGCCAAGTCTTGTTCTTACGGACTAACCATTTTCATAATAAGTTTCAATAACTTTAACTCGTTGTAGGTATGGAGATGAAATGGTTGAAATACCAGTCTGGCACTCCCAAGTAGCACTAAAGCGACGTTTCGATACCATTATGAGACCTCTAAAGAAGAGCTTTCTACAGCCAACCAGAGCTGTTGGTGTAATTGGGAAGGTTGATGGGGCTTAGATTGGAGCACTGTCCCGGACTGTCGAAGAAAAGAGTGTCGAGTGGCCTTAATCAATTAGCTGCCAAACCCGGACATTTAGAGAGAAAGTGCTCTACAGTCTCCTTCCCTGAAAGGTTTCCACAGCTGCTGCAATTAGGGTTAAATGATAAACCTAGCTCTATGTCCAATGATCGGTAAACACAGCTACAAGTTAGGAAATTTAATGGCGTGGAGTCCTCAGCACTTTCTGAGAATGCGTGTATTGTACTGGGGCCACAGGGTTTTCGAAATAGCGCACAAAAAATGGGGCTCCATCTCTTCTGCACTTTCCTGAGAAATAAGTTGTGCAATTCCTCTTTAACAACTGAGAGGAGGATGCCGATGACTGGGTAGGAGGTCTCTGAGGCCAATTCAGGAAGGGGACCTGGCAAGCTCATTAGCAATTTCATTTCCCTTTATGTTCCGAAGTCCTGAAACCCAGATCAGAGAAATGTTACCTGCGCTCCTCAGAGATTTGATGTCGTTCTTACAGGAGTTGCCCCATTTGGATTGGTTAACTCGTTGCTCTATCGTGTAAAATTGTGCGCCTGTCTACTTGATAAATGAGATGACATAGAAAAAGGTACCGTCTCGGAATTATTCACTACTGACATCTAGGTGTAACTCTTTCGAAAATAAGCATTTAATGCATTAAGGGGGGAAGCTGGTCTAGAATTTTGAAAAAATCGAAAAATTTTTTTTTGTCTTAAAAGGTGCTTTAGGGTCTTAGAAATAATATACCAAATGAGGGATGCCAGCAAAAATGTCTAAATGCCCAAATTTTTCATTCGACGGCAGTGCCTCGCAGGTATGCCCCGAACACTACTTACAACTTTAAACGCGTTTTTCTCGAAATCACTTTTTTTAAACTGGCCGAAGACATAACTCGAACAAATCTTTACCGATTCTTACGAAATTTTGACAATACATTCGAAATACCTTTCTCCGGAGACGTACGTAGGATTTTTTATTTATATTACATAGTTTTTTTTTTACTCAACAATTTTATGTCGTTCTTTATAGTGAAAATTGTAACTTTTTGTTCAAACGTGCACCATTTCGCGAAAAAACAAAATATCGAAAAAATCCTACGTACGTCTCTTTCTGTTGTTATATAGAAACTAAAAAAATTTTATTTTTTGATCCAGGACAAAAATTAAGGAGTTTACGTCTTCGGCAATGGACCCACTAGAAAAAAGGCGCCTTAGGAGAACTGCTGGACAGCGGCCATTTTGAAATTAATTCAGACGAAAAATTTTGTATTTGTACCATGAAAGCTATATTATTAAACCTATTTCACAGATTTTCGATTGATTCCTTTGTTGAGTCAAAATAAATTCATAAAATATGCCCATTTTTTGCGCTCTAGACCAGCTTCCCCCCTTAAATATATTTTTAAGTGATGCTTCTTCAATCTCTTCCATCTATGTATGTAAGTAGGAACTTGAGTTTCTTATCTTCGACTGATTTATTTTAAAAACACATTTTTTTGTAATACCTTTCCTCGCCTCAGTTGCTTCTTTGTTGCCAAAGAATTTTTGCAGCAGCCGAGTGGCATAAAAGAGTGGTAGTCAATATGTTGCCCATTTACCTGCATATAAGGCGACAATTTCGACCGAAAAAGCCACATATCCATTAATTCAATTTGAAAAGTTGTACCCATAGCCCGCTGTGTACTAATACCTAACGGTTGAAACGCTGCACGCCAACTCGAAGCCAGAAAGTTTACGAGCTCAGCTGATGCATGCCAGCGTTCGGTCGATGAACGGGGGCGTTTGTCACCGCTTTTGCTAACACGATCAGTTGGCGGTCATGTTAATGCGCTGAACCATACCATTTGCGGTTTTAAATGATATTAACAATCATGGCGATTAGTTCGATACTTAATTGTGAATAATAAATTATGCCGCAAATCGCATAAAATTAAATATAGACATGCACAAGTATCTGTATCTGTACACACATCCATATATACATACATACGAGTATATGTAGATTTTGTGCAGTAGGCAAATGTGAAAAATATGAGTTCGCGCTCCAGTAGTCATTTGCCGTGATCACGCATATATTTATGAGCTTAACAAGCATTATACGTGTTAGAAGTAAAAAATTAATCGTCGTAGCCATTCCTTGATCTCCTAAGCGAATATTAAAACTTGAACTACCTACGCTTCTATATAAAAAAAATTAAAAAAGAACAGCCCTGTCATAAAATAAAGCATTCTACTCGAGATGTCCCGGTTTGAGGAAATAAATGCTAATATTTATTTTATGTGAAAGTAATATTAGTAAAATAGTAAAGCAAAACTTCACTACTAGCAACGATAAAAGCGACTGATATGACTACATTAATGGAATGGTCCAGATTAATTTTTTTATACCAGCACTTTAGTAAAATTGAATTTATTCTGGCTGTTAATTTTTAGAATTTTTAGAATTTTCAGAATCAAAGAAAATTCTTTCAAAAGAAATCAGCCTTTGTTCGATGTTTGTCCGAGCTCCTCCTCCTATTCGTAGAACTTCGACTAAGAATTTTCAGCTTACCGGGAAAACACGACTGTTTATGCTTGATTTAAGATTTTGTATACTCGATTCTGTAACTTTTTCCCTAATTGCCCTGCGTTTGTTGCGGTTAGAAAGCATTCTTATATGGGCGCTCAAGCATTTAGCCGATCAGAAGCCACTTTATTATTTCATGCTAAAAAATAAGCAAACGAACGAGGTAATGTTATTAGGCAATGAGATTTACGGAGATTCATACGTTTTATTTTGATTATTTTAACTTTATACATATTTTCAACTGCAATATACCTTCTTTATCCAGCCCCACATAGCTGTACCCGAAATTTCCATTGTTCGGTTTGTTGTTGTTGTTGAGGTGCTTAAATATTTCCACTGAAATACTCCTAATTAGTGACCAGCGCCGTTTTACTACCACTGTCTCGTGTGACGATTTTTTTTTTTTTTGGTTTCCCAGTCAGATCCATTTAGTGAGGTCCAAGTATAACAGTAAATCCTTTATCTCGATGACTGAGATCTCCTTAATTTGCTGTAGGAAAGGCTTAACGAAGGAGCGGAGTCGTGCCCTGGCTAGCCCCTGACATTCACATAAACAGTGGAAAAGACCCTTCCGCTTGACAGCTTCTGCAGATAGGATTGAAGGGTAGATTGAGTCTAGCTGCATGATCCCCTACTTTCCAATGATCTGCAAGGGTTGCAGTGATTCGTGCAATGTTTGGCCGAGAACATCCTAACAGGTCATTCGTCCTTTGGATTTTGTATGACGACCATGAGTTTTTTGTTGTAATACATGCAGTTAATTGCTTCCATCTTCTTTCGGCTAAAGCAATATAGGGTGAAGCAATGGATGTTTTTAATGTGTTCAGTGGGGTGGAGACTGCCACCGCCTCTGCTAAGTCTAGTGTCAAACGTTTTCTTGCTAGTTCATCCGCTATCTCATTACCCCGTATGTTCCTATGACCAGAAACCCATATCAGAGTAATTTCAAGCCAATGGCTAAGCAATTCCAGCTCCTCTCTACACTGTAAGATCTGTTTGGATGAAGTGGAGTTGGAGTCTAAGGCCTTTATAGCTGCTTGGCTGGCTGAGAAGATAGCTACTCTTGCACCAACTTCCTTATAGAGCTCTAGGGACTTGCATGCTTCTCTGATCGCTAAAAGTTCTGCCTGGAACACGCTTGCATAGTCAGGAAGACGAATTTACTGAGATAGGTTGAGTGGCTCCGAATGGAAGCCAGCTCCCACACCACAGTTCATGTTAGAACCATCGCTATAGATTTCAATATCGTATCTTCCAATCACCTTCCCTTTGCTCCATTCGGCTCTCGGTGGAAAACATACCGTAAAGCCTTCCTTGAAGTTAAGGTCGCGGACTGTGTAGTCTGATCTGTTTTTGAGCAGCGAGGGTCCCTGTAGGAGGATCTTACTGTGACCGTACGACCTTGTTGTCCAGCTTCCTATGTCTCTGAGTCTCACCGCGCGGCAAGTAGCTATTGTTTTAATGTGTAAATCTAATGGAAATAGATGTGTTAGTACATTGAGCGCTTCAGTAGGACTGGTGCTAAGCGCTCCATTGTTCGGGTATTGGAAGTATTCTCTTGTCAGATCCCTTGTCAGTTTCTATTTCCTTTTCATGGATCTTCATTTCTTATTCCATTTGATACACATTTCACCTTGGGAAGCAGATAGCAGTCACGCGGCGCAATATTTAGCGAAAAGGGCGGATAGTCTAACAAAGGGATTCTTCACGCACTTGGCGAGAAAGCTCTTGTATGTGGCATGAAGCGACGCGTATTGCGCTGCTTTAGAGCTACACTTAATATCTTTTCTGTCAAAAGAAAATATTATTCCATGGTAGCTACAATAATTGGTTTACTGTAACGAAAGGGGCCTGCTTTCAAAAGAGGCTTCAGGCTTTACAGCTGGCAGTCGCTGGCTTTTTGGTGCGTGAGCACTTCTTCTAAAGCAGCGACGGTATCGTTATTTATAAGCCACTACTATTCTAACTGTGTAGTATTTATTTACATGTCTTTATTCGCAATATAAGCTAATAAAACCCAACAGAGGGTGTAATATATGTAGTCATCATCATCATCAGCTGTAGTGCCAGCTTTTCTTGAGCTTTGGCCTGCTGCACGTGGGACATCTCGATCGTTTGCGAATTTTTCCAATTCTTTATGTTAAGTTTATTGATGTTCTTCTCTAGTTCGTCGGCCTTTTTTGTTCGCGGTCTTCTTCTCGCTCTAGTGGTGAACGCTTTGGGTTCTACAATTTTCTTTTGCGCTCTTGTACCGTCCCTTCTTGTCATATGACCCAGCCATCTTAACCGGTGCGCTTTGATGAAACTTTTAATATTTTCGCTATTTATAAGCTGGCCGACGAGCTAGTTCCATCTCATACGCCACTCGCCGTGATCTTTGATTGCTTCAAAAATTTTTCTAATTGCTTTTCATTCCAAGGTTCGCACTTTTGCATTATCTGCTTCAATTAGTGTTCACGATTCAGCTCCATAGCATAAGACTAGTCCGATGATGGTCTTGTACAGAATCAATTTGCATTATCTGTTGAGTAGTTTGAATGTTTTGGTTTCATTAGTTTTCGTTAGCTTCTTGATTTTATTATTTGTTTTTACTTTTTTTTGCAAATTCTTTTCCTCCCTAAAATAACCATCTCCATAAATGTAATTGCCATGATTTCTATGATTTGCGACTGCCGTGTTCGTACTGCACTTTGATTCACTTTGCCACCAATTTGCCTCAAAATTGTCTTCTTACTGAATAGCGCTATAATGGCTTCAACGATTTTGGTCGAGTTTAACAAAGCGCGCCAGTTGTTTCTTTCTCATGCTAACCAGCCAAGAGAGCGGACAAGTCCTTCTCTACCTTATCTTTCCAGCGCAGAGGAGGATTTCCTCTTCATCTGCTACCACCAGCAGATACAACATCGAATTCTTTCAGAGCCCGAGTGCTTGTATGATATCGCTTCGGACTACATGACCCAGCAAACGAAGCCGCTTGATCTTTACTCGTGCGCTTTGCCTATGCCGTCGTAAAGCTCATACCACTCTTTGTTCCATCGCCTACGGAACTCGGTGTCGCCAACGTGCAAAAGTCCACAAATCTGCCGCCTCAAAATCACTCAAATCAAAAATCCTTTTAATATACCACCACTTGCGAAATTCTGCCCCCCATGACAACATCACACTTTTCGCGGCGCGCAGCTGTTAAGCTTAGTTGACAGCTGTAGACACGCTACGCTTGGTGTCTGCCGACTGCTGATTACCAAACTGACAACTCACTACCTCGGACGTGGCTGACTGCCTCTAATTAGTTAGCAACGCAAATATATGTATATATCCCTGAGTGTGCGTACATATATATGTATGTATGTATGTATGTAGCTCCATCATGCAACTCCATTCTGCAGCATAAATCATCCAAATGTAATTAGTCATTTATGCGGCATTGACTTTCCCTTTCAAGGAAGCAAGCGCACCTTTAAACGCGCATAATTTTTCTTGAGCTCTAAGAGTAACAACAACAAACAACTATATGAAATGGTTAACAAGACTACGCAGCGGCAAGAGAAAAAGTGTCAAATTGTCGCAGGGAAATCATTACTTTGACACAGGCTGTCAAGTGGCTGTCACTTGCTGCTGCCACGCAATTACATAGCAGCCAAGGCGATATGCATATATCACGAATACACACACACACACACCCAAACAAGGTTTTTATACAAAAATGTATAAGCATTTCTGGATCATAATGCAACGTTAAAATACCCATAAGACACATTGAAATTTCCCTTGACACTCGCGGCTTTTTCCCGTATTCCCTCTTGATGGCATTGCTCTTTTTTGTGTGGGGGTGAATTTCAAAGGTACCGCCGCTGCCGCAGTTGCCATACACTTGCTTTGTTGTGCGTTTCTGTTTGTGTATATTTGCCACATCTTATTATTGCCTTATTAATAAATTTGTCAACACGCGGATGACAGCTCACTTGAAATCCGAAATGAGCGCAGATGTTGCAAAGCAAAAAAGGCAATACCTCAAAGAAATACACGTAAAGGCAATTCTAAGATGAGAAGGAAGTAAGGACGAAAAATTGTAGTGAAAAAATTTGGATAAAAGTGCGATAGTAATTCTGAAGCGACATTTGAATGAACTTATTTTTAGTACAACGGCATTAAGGTATAAACACATATGCACAAATACTCGTATGTATGTATGTATGTATGAGTATTCACAATGATACAGAGATACATACAAACTTATTTCTTGTTGCTAATTTGTTTACTTAGTCACCATCAAATTGCTTTTGTGGCATGAAAATATTTTGAAATTCCACCAACTAAATAAAATGAAATTTTCAGCACAATCGTACGCATATCAAGTGGCTGAGTGATTTGCCTCAATGTGGCACAGCTCATTCTGCCAAGTGGGTGCGAATGTACGCCCAATGGCGCCCTCTTAGCCGCCTTGTGTTTATCTAAAAATCCACTTTGCAACATAAGTTTATGTTTGAGTAGTTGTGGCATATATACTAAAGCACGTACACAGGTATACATACATACATACAGGCAATTTTAATTTGGCATACATAGCTGCAGTAGGTCGGTAAATACATACATACATGCACACATACTCATATGTATGGGCTTGTTGCTTGTCATTGTTGCTCGCACATCAACAACAAGCTAACTTTTTTTTACAACAACAACTACATTTCTATGTAGTTGCTGCTTAAGGGTTGTATTGTTAATTTTTCCTAACAAATCGTATTTCTTTCAGCGTCTAATACTTAAGTTCTCAGCTACTACACTCTTTCGCACTCCCAGTACGACAGAGTTCATGAGTTAGTACGAGTATTTACAAATATACATACGTAGGTTACTACTACATTGCATGTATGTATGTACATACAGAAATATGTGTTTTGTGAAATTTACACTTCTGAACTTTTCAACTGCACTTGAGAGCAAGCAAGGCGCCGCACTGTGCTTCATACGTCACTGTCGAGTAGAACAGAGTGTGAGTAAAGTGGAGGACTATGATACTGAAAGGGTGATATTTGTGATTATACCCTGCAGGAAAAACACAATCAATGAATATAAAAAAAAAAATCCAGCGAACGAATTAAGGAAATGAAGGAAACCTTTCTATAGACAATTCAAATATTTACGGAAAATCTCGTTATATAATTCGGCTTTGATTCCTATATCCTTTGTACAATAAATAGTACATTTTTATTGCATTAATTGAGAACTCCATTAGAAAATATTTGCTACAAACATTGATGTGTTGATATGCCATTTTTTTATGGAGAATTTCTTGAAACGGACAAAGCTCGATTTCAGCAAAATTGAGGTCAGATCAAGGTACTAGTTTGGTGGTATGCACTCATTTATCAATTTAATAAATTATGAAATAGCGATTAAATAAATAAATCCTTGACTTAGTTGAAGACATAACTGCAATCGGATTTTTTCATTTCATGTACCTATATGTTTTTTTTGTTTTTTGTTTGGCATTGTGGTACCCTCAAGTGGCCTTCTGAAACCAGGCTGAGCCTGTTTCTCTCCATCACCTCTCTCTATGTAAAAGTTAATGGGAAGCGCTCACCTCAGCCTTTATGTAGTTTTTTGGTTGACAACCGAACTTCATCAAAGTCACGATGAACAGCTGACACTCGAAAATTCAGTTGCCACTAATTACATGCGAGTGCGTCGCTTCTTATACAAGAAACACATTTCATACATTAATGAAACAAACTAACCAAAAACGGCATTAAGATTTGAAAAAATTAACTGGGTATTGAACCCATTTAAACAAACAAAACTAAAAGATATATATATCTCATTTTAAATAAAATAAAATTTTATATAAAAAAATTTATAAAAGCAAAATTTATATAAAAACTTAAAAAAAAGTTATACATCTTATAAATCTACAAAGTAAAGTAAAATTTAATGGAAAAAAATTTTATAAAAAATTAATTTTATAAAAAAAAGTTTTTAGAAACAAAATTTTATTTTTATTTAAAAAATTTTATGAAAAATTAATTTTATAAAAAAAAATTTTAATGCAACAAAATTTTATTTTTATTTAAAAAATTTTATAAAGAATTAATTTTTATAAAACAAAATTTTATTTTATGTAGAAAACTTAAAAAAAAAAACTTTATAAAAAAAATTAAATTTTATAAAAAAAATAATAATTATATATTAATTATAATTAATTTTATAAAAAAAATTATATTTTTTATAGAAAACTTCATCATCAATAGTACTACGGTCTCGTGCAGACCATTACTTCCACAACTACAGTTCTCCACTCCGATCGATTCTCTGCTACGCCTTTCCATTTTGCGTTCCCCATTTTCTGCGAGTCGGCTCTGACTTCATCAATCCAGCGTTTGTTTGGTCTCACTCGACCTCTCCGTCCAACCACTTGCCTATGGAACGCTATACTGGCAGCTCTCCATTTGGGCATTCTGTAGATGTGTCCCAGACATCTGATTCCTTGACTTTTTATAAATCGTAGTGCGTTTCCGTTTTGAATCAATGCATCGAGCTCGTGATCGTATCTTATCCGATATGTTTTGTCTTTCCGGCGGAAGGAACCATACATTCTTTACAGTATCTTTCTTTCAAAGCTCAGTATTTGGTCGATATTTATGTATATCGACCCATACTTCGTCATCTTTTCAGGTTTTGATAGCAGTCCAGACTTGAATAATTTTATGTAGGTATGCAAAGAATGCCTTATTTTCCGCTCGGTAATTTTTTTGCCACGCACGTATTAGAATTACTGCTGATGAAGAGATCTAAGTATTTAAATTTGAATGAATTTGAATGAATGCATTCGCCATCAATTTCAATGTGTGCATCATCTCTTAGTTCCTTTGCGAAGTGCATATATTTCTTTTTTTCTATGCTTACACGTGAGTCCACTTCTAAAGCTGAATATTTTTTTATATACATACATACTTTTTTAAGCTCTTGTTCATTTCTCGAAATCTCGGCAATGGTATCGGCATAAGTTAACACTTGCGAGCTGCAGTGGAAAATCTAATTAATTATATATATGTATATGGCGCGTACACCTTGTATTTTTTGTTTTTTTTTGACTCCGAACGGCAGATATTTTTTTAGCTTTTTTTCAAGGCAGAAATACACTCGGAAGTTTGCCAATTCCATTTTCTTAATTTTGGTGTTTCACCGGGATTCGAACCTACGTTCGCTCTGCGAATTCCGAATGGTAGTTATGCACCAACCCATTCGGCTACGGCGGCCGCTACTACCTCATGCAGCAATAAATTTTTGTAGTAAATAAATATAGAAAACTTAAAAAAAAAATTAATTTTTTTATAGGAAATTAGAAAAAAAATAAATAAATTTTATATAGAAAACTTAAATAACAAAAATAAAATTTTATAAAAATTTTTTTATATATTTATAATAGTTTTTTTTTTTTTTTTGTGTGTATAATTTCTTGGTAGTTAATCCTACTATGTGTATTTATAAAACGTCCGTTTTTTGTTGTAGAATTATTTCCTTCCGGGATAGTTCGATTGTTTTGTTTGTTCGCGTCGAAGTAGCAACAACTCCAATTGGCACTGAGTTGCTTCCAAATTCGCACCCTTTCGTACAGAATTTATTGTGATGAAATGGCGAACTGGCATTAATATAGTTCATAGAACAACAACAAGGCTCCATTAAATTGCTATAAAGTTGTGGCGAGTATAAATTAGAAAGTGCTACAAAAGCGTATATATATATATATATATATATATATGGGGATATATAAGTACAAACGTATGTGCATAGGCATGTATATAGGTACATAGTCGCTCTCACGAAAATATGTGAAAGATTTTCAGCGGGTCATGTTTCCAGGTATTTTCGAGTTGTTCCATTTCGGGGAGTGCCACCTGAATTTATGCAATTTTTATGATGTCTGAAAAATTAGTCGTCTCCCTCACATTGCAGCTTTAAATATTTCATTTCTCACAGAACTAGGAATTTTAAAATTTTAAACACTTTTTAAAGGTATAAATTGGCTACTGGAAAACTTCGTTTACTGGAAAACTACTTACTTTTCGGACAGTGACTGGTTAGAAATATTAGTTTACAGCCAAAGAAACTCAAGAATGAAACCTTCCAATTTCTTTCTAATTCCTATGAATGGCCGCTGAATCCGAACATCCAAATAATTTTTCTTTTTTTTTTGTCATGTATCTTTCTAGATATCGCCTTTTAATGGTCTTGGATTCAAGAAAAAAAAGTAGATCATAAAAATGTTTTATGTCTAAAATCATTAAAATTTTACGTTCTCAAAGTATTTACAAAGTTTATCCCCTAAATAATTTAACCGCAGGCATTTTTAAAAGAAAACAAAGAGGTTTTATGGGCGGTTAAATTTCAAGGGCCGATGTTGAATGTGAACCACACCTAAACGTCAACGACACCGTTGGACTTCTTTCTTTGGGATTATTTGAAAGAAAAGGTGTACGTCGATAAGCCAGCAACAATTCAAGAGCTAAAAGATGAGATAATTTGGCACATTAACGACATAGAACCTCAATTATGCCTCAGTGTCATCGAAAATTTGGACCATCGATATTTTGTTCCATACGTAATTGAGCCATACCAATTTTATCATAATAAAGAGAAATGATAATAACTTCCTTAAAAAAATTGTATTTTATTCAAAATCAACGCCGGCCCTTGAAGCTCAACCACCCTTTATATTAATAGGCAGCCGCGATATCCGAAAGGCTTGGTGCGTGATTACCATTCGGGAGTGTACAGGCTCGTATCCCCAAGTGTATTTCTGCATAGAAAAAAGTTCTTAAAAAACAATTGCTCGTTCAAACAGCCAATATTGGACTTTAACTCGAAATTCTTTTTTTTTCATTTGTTAAATCTGACATCTTCAAATAATTTCAGATATAAATGAAAAAAAAAACTACTCCAATCAATAAAGCTATTCGCAAGATAATAGAAACACCCATTTTCGCATGATTTAAGTTAAAAGTGCGCCGGTTAGCACGGAAACGAAACGACTGACGCGCTTTCTTGAACTCGGCTAAAATCGCTTAAGCGATTATCGCGCCAATCAAGAAGCAGAAGATGTAAAGCTTAACAAGTGGCCGATGCAGTATAGATTTTTGTGATATCAGTAGTTGGTTTTCCTAATAGTTGCTTAGTGTAATAAATTTGTATTATGAGACTGCATATTTTCGAAAATAATTTTCTAATACAAGCGACGCACAATTAATTACCAATAGTGTTTTTGAATAACTTTGAATTTATAGAAATTTAAAAAAAATTCTTTTGAGTGCTAGAAATCTTTATTGTGCCCTTTACGCGCTCCAGTGGATGTATGTTTGCAAAAATTATAAATCTTCCGATAGGATGATTAATTTTGCGCCATCTTGTATACTTGTAAATCAAAAACTTTCATATTCGTGCAAAAAAAACAATTTTTCAAACTTAGTGAGCATATTCGAAATAATATATTTAATTTTAATGAAAAATTAAGCAATAAAGGAAAAATATAGCAAATTTCATCACCTTTGATTTGAGATATCACTTGCTTTGATCGGTCAGCGAAATATCCAGATATTAGTAGGTTTTGTGTTCTGCCGCCCTTTCATTAATTTAAAACCGTGGCGATGCCGGGAAAGCTAAATGGCAGAAAAAATGGTGTGGATTTTAGCACTCAGCAACCGATTTGGATGATCTGGTTTATAAGTAAAAAAATAAAAAAATCATCAAATAGTTGTAAGCCTGCTTAATACATATATATTTGTGTTTGAATATAATGTATTCATACACTTATATCGGGTGTTTTTTATGAGCTTGAGAGTTTAAAAAGATAATAAAAACGGAAATGCTCCTGGAATTAAATTTTTCATGGGATTTATTTTTTGAATATGACATCCGGCATATATCCAACGTGGCTGCGAATTACACACGATCAGTCCAATTTTTGACTACTTCCTCCAATAAATCTGAATAATTATTTCAAATGAGCCCAATCAACAAAAATAGAACGCAAAGGATAGCCATTTGGCTTCAATTCTTGCGCGTGACTTCCATTCTTTATAGGCACATGAGCCAAGATCCTCACGCAAAATCTTCCACTTAGCTGAAGGGCAAAGGCCAACAAGTTGAGAACGACGACAAATCAACATTTCGGCATTTTCTTCAACACTTCGCTCTATGAACTTCGCGACGGATTTATGTTTTCAAAGAAAACTTCGACAATTTGGAAGAATTTTTCTGGTGTTAAACGATTCATGATGACTTGCCCAACCTTACTGAACAGAAATGTCAACACACTTTGCCATTCTGAGCTATCAAACCATAGTTATCGTTATCGATAGCTCTCTAAAAAAACACCCGTTATACAAATATATATGTATAGTAGTATAGATTTACATAAAATATATCGTTCTGTACTTTGTGAATATGTATAAATGTTTTCAAAGAATATTTGATGTATTTCGTTTCAACCACAACCGTTCAACACGGCAGCGAAGTATCAGCTAATGTAACGACCCGGGCTTTCCTTCGGCCAAGGGCTTTCATGCTAGCAGTATTTCCCAACAAGCAGTTACAACACTAACAGCAACAAAAAAAGTATACTCGTAGGCATCTACATACGTATGTATGTACTTACACAATAACCAAGTGCAAAAGAACACTTGTATATTCACAGGAGGGAGTACAAATATTTACATGTACATATACACATAAACATATGCACATACATTCCACTACACACATTGCGGCAGCGCTCTCGGAGCCCACCCACCGCTAATGGCTTTTCTCTGAAGCTCTGCACTGATTTGTCAACTTTTCACCATGTTTGGCACAAAGCAACCCCAGCCAGCAGAAGGCAAGAAAAAACAAACAGTGGTTTTGACAACAAAATTGGGAATATAGATTTGTTATTTTGCCGTTCTGTATACCTACATGCATACATACATACTTACTCGTACATTTTTTTTACTTTTTGTTTTTTCCTACAAATCTTTCTCGTTGCTTGTGCTGAAAAGTTTTGAACCATATCAGCTTTTACTTAGCTTGATGGCTTTTTGGACTCGCTCTTTCAAACCGAAAGTTTTTGTTGTGCTGAAAACTTGGTATTATTGCTGTTTCTCTGTTGTTGTTATCAAAAATTTTCTCAAAGTTTTTGCTTGTTTAGTTTGCTTGCCTTGCGCCAAAAGTTGTGTGGAAACTGGTGTTTTACGTCGCTCTCTGCTAGGCTGTGCGACAGCTGCACCAACCACTTGAAGTAGGTTCAGTTACCGGGTGAGCAAATGTGTGTACTTGTATGCTAACATGTGTGTATGTGTTTCAAAAATTTTAGGGTATGCAACAACAAAGAATTCGGCATTATTTTTTGTGTATGTATGTAAGCCAACATACTTTCACATTAATGGGTACTAAGGTTGGTAGAGCCGAGATTTTATGTCTATCACCATTAACTCAATTTAGTCTCTTTGTTGACAAATTGTGTCGTTTGCATTAAAAAGAGTATCATTGATGAACTTTGCATTCACATGACGCCATTGTTGTTGCAGTTTTATTTACATTTGGGTATGTGCACCCTAATCAGATTAAACTGTCAAAATATGTCGAACATAATAAAATTTGGCATTCCAATATTCTTGGCAGTTTTTTACACGTATTTGGCAATCGCTTGTGATCCGCCACCTTAGCTGGTCTGCTAATCTAGTTATAAACAAAAATTCAAGATAGAGATAGAGATAGATATAGAGACAGAGATAGAGATAGAGATAGAGTTAGAGATAGAGATAGAGATAGAGATAGAGATGGAGATAGAGATAGAGATAGAGATAGAGATAGAGATAGAGATAGAGATAGAGATAGAGATAGAGATAGAGATAGAGATAGATTTAGTTACTAATGTTAGACACACTCTAAAATTCAAAGTTACCATAAAAAAAGTGGTTTTGATAGTTATCATAAAACAAGGTGGTTTTGACGAATTTACTGAAAATAGTAGGGCGGCCTCGATAGTCTAGCGAAAGTGCACTAGCCTGCCACCCCAGAGGTTGTGGGTTCGAATCCCACGTAATCACCTATGATGTCAGTAAGCAAATAGATTAACGAAATCAACGCAAGACTGAGTTTTATTGAGGCCCTTTGCTCCCGAGTGGAGTGAACAAGGAAAAAAAAAGTAGTACACCTATGATATTAAGTATTTAACTCCTAGTTGATGCTCCTTTTGAAATTTGTAGTTCAAGTTAAAATGGAGTGAAATTTTAACTACTGCGTTTTATGTAAGTAAGGAACAGTTACCTTCGCTTACCGGAATTACTAGCCTTGAAAATAGTTGAAGGAAATAGCGGACTTCTACCAACGCAGCGAAATGGATTGCAGAAGAGTATAAAGTTAGGAATAAATAGTTTATTGGTTCGATTAGTAAAAATCAATTCGGGACTGATCAGATAATGGTTATTATTATGTTAACAAATTGCAAAAGAAATCCGTGCAGCAAACTTTTGTTAGTTTCTTCATTTATGTGTGAAGCACGCAGACTAAATTTTGTATCGAGTCATACCAAAGAATTGAAGAAATAAAAACCTTTAGCTTAAAAATAAAGTAAAGGTAAATGTAAATATAACCTTTACTTTGACACTTCATACCGAACATAAGCATGACCAAAAATGCATGTACATCGAAATACAAATACCAATACACAGACATTCGTATATTCTACAATAGCATAAAAATACTTAGATATAAATCGACAAGACGCACTAGCAACACCAACCGCCTTTATAGTGAGCCAAAGCATTGCATTGCTGTACTTTTGACCAACATTGCATTGTTCGCGGCGCAGAGTCAATGCGGGCCGGCGGCGGTGGGCATGAAAACTATGCTCGATGCATGTAAAACATTAAACGTTTACCAAAATGAAATATTCTTTATTTATTTATTTTTTTCCATCACTTTTACTTTTTTCTTAATTTTTCTCTGTTTTTATAATCTTTGGTTTTTTTTTTTTGTAATTTTTCGCAAGCTTGTGTCACCGCTGACAAAATTTTTTATTTGTCATGGTTGGTTTTACCTTCGTTTTTCTTACTTGTCTCACTTTTGCTCGCTTCATATCGCTGCAGTTAATCGCAGAAGTCGCATACGCAGGCAGACAGACCAAGCTGCCAATGCAGTAAAATATTTGACGCAACGCTGAAAGCATACACATGTATGTATGTATGAATGTTTGTAAGTGTATACAAAAAGTAAAACAAAAACGCATATCTCATAAGCGCATGGTCAAAGTGGCACAGCGTGTGGCGGCGACACCGCACTACGATTGTGTCGCAGAGCAAAAAAAAAACATTAAAAAAAAAACCAAAAAACACAATGCACCTAAAATTGAAAAGTTGACACACAATACCGTTTGACCGAAGCTATTATACAAGTACTACAAGTCATTTAGCAAATCACTGGCACGCCGTGGCTTTGTAACCCACACACGTACATACATTTGCGCACACATAATTCGTCTTGCAGCGCTCCTCAAAAAATGTGCCTGCAACATGTTGTTACCGTCGCTGTATCTGTGTGGCGCATCAAAAATGTCTCGTCTAATCGCCAGCGAACCAGTCAATACGATGCTGTACTCAAAACTAATACAATCACTAACTTTGGCGGCGTAGTTGTTGTGCTATTCCTCTACTGCACCTTCTACTGTGCAAGCGGCTCACTGGAATTCTGAATGAATGTGTGCGACTGCAAAATCATTGGTGCAACTGGCATTTCAATGCATTGCTTTTGCACCTTATCAGCTTTGGTGGCATCTCGGTTGTGCGTCTCTGTCCTCTAGTTCGTCTGCGATTGTAATTGTGACTGTGGTGGTGGCTGTGTCTGCAAGGTACGATTGCCGGATTGTCGGATTGCTGGATTGCGGCACTGCGGATTTGTCTGTTTATGCCTCTCCTTCTTTGTTTTGCTGTGTCTGAGGAAAACGGGTTTCGATTTCCGGTCGATTTTATGAGTATTTTGTTGTTGGCATTTGTGTAGCAAGTGGCAAAAATACAATTATAGCCAAATTCAATGCTAGTAGGTATGTACGTACTTATAACTAGCAACTAGCAACTAGTATCTTGCAACATGCAACATGCCATGACCCCAATGCTTTATCCTAAGTCAACGGCAGGGCATTCACTTAGAATTAGCTGAAGTGAAAACTTCATGTTAGGAAATGTCGAAATGCTACGTCTTGGGGAAAACAAACAAAAAGTAAAAAGAAACGCAAAACCTTTTTGAATCAAATTGCATTTATTCTTTGAATAAAGTACTTAAATTGATGGAACTGGAGCTGCTTGCAATTGCAGTATAATTTATGTTTTCTGCTAAATAACTTTTTTTGCCACTTGGCACCACAAACTTAAATTTTAATTAAACAGCGATTTTTTTTACGAAATTGAAATGTAAATTGTGGTATTGAGGTATTGAGATGGTCCTCTGATGGTCTTTATTACAGTTAACAATATTTGCATTTTCATGCCAATAGCAAGCAATATTCAAAAAGTACATTATCTTAAAAATATAAATTCAAAAAATCATAAAGATCGGAGCACTAGAACGAAAGTTACAGACCGTGAAAGCGCCCAAATTATTCATAAATGAAGTGCACGCAAAACTTTAGACGCGATTATCTCGATATCGTGTTTTGTTTACCGTCGCGGTGATCATTATTTATCAAAAACTATTTGACCGATTTGCATAAACTTTTTTTTTAATTATTCGAAGTTACAACTCGTAAATCTGAACGTTTCACTTTTTATAAATATTTGCATAGTTCGCTGGAACTAATTTTTTTAATTTTTCGACCCCTCAAAAATCGTTTTTTTGGTGCAAAGCGGTTTTCATATCGAGAAAATTTTTTTTTGGGTAAATAAACCGTTCAGATTCACTAAAAAACATTTTTATACAATAATCATATAATTTTTTTTGATTTCAGTTGAGCTGCTCATGCGTTACCGTGATCACCGCAAGCCTCTTCTAAAAAACGGCGTTTCGGGGGAGGGGCGATATCAACAATAAATAGATAATAACATTTAAATTAAAAACACCAAAATGTATTCTTCGAGAGTTACCCTTCAGTATGATATATGCCTCATTTGAATAAAAGTTCTAAAACATATTTAAAAAAAAAATTATGCCAATCGTCCATTTTTTCGGGCTCACAAGGTATATAACCCCTTAAACAAGCATACAAAAAAATATAGCAGGGAAATTCGGTTCGAACCATTTATTTGCTTATATTCGGAAATTTCAAATTTCTACTCCACTGCATAAGGCCTAAAACATTCTTAAAGCAGTTCTAGAAAAAAAATATATATTTCTTCAATTAATTTGCTTTTTCTTGCAAAATATCTACTTAACATTTTTCCAATATTAATATAAATAAATCTGTGGAAATTTTTCTATTTACGTAAATGTTGCCTTTTATTGCCATTTTAATTTCTGCATTTTCATCCAAAGTATAATCAATAAAAAATATGTCAACATTAGCAGTAATTTTAGAAGGAATGCCAATTCGCTTGCTTAGCAAATCAAATTGCTGATAAGCCTGGCGGATTTGTTTACGTACAGTATTAATATTAACAGCAGCGGAATGTACATACATATGTTATATGAAACAGAAACAAAAGATACAGAGTGTTATATAACACTGCTGGACCACACAGCGGCACACGACGTCAGCAAAAGTAGCAATAAAACGAATTGCAGTTTTACTAAGTTCCATTCATTCCAGCGCACAGCAAATAAATAAAACCAATAAAAAGAGTGTGCAAGAACAACAAAGAAAACAGAGGAAGAAAATGTAATCTGAGCATACATACATACATACATATGCTTGTATGTGCATGGATGAATGAAGAGAGTTCGATGGAGTTCGTGAGCCGTAAGCAGCGACAGCGAAATGTTAATATTGCAGAAATGCTTAAATGTGAAATCCATTGCCGAGTGGGGGAAGAGCTGTAGCTGTGGCGATTACAGAAAAGGACAGCAGCATTTTATTTGAATAAATTAATTTGAAATGTTTTAGCGATAAGCTAAAGGTAAAAAGCTGCTGACCACTGAAAGTGTCGAAATGCGAACAGTACCGCACAAGACAAAAACAAAATAAGCAACAAAATTGTCCCTTGCATAAAGAGGTGTAAACGAGTTTGGACAACAATGAAATGCCTTCTAGCACTGCGTGCCAAGCGTTGCACATACACGCACGCCCAGCCACACATACACACACATATATATGTATGTACACAAATGCATCTGGCAGCTTGTCGTTTACCCATTCATAAATCCGATACCATTGGAGTCGCAGTGCGTGTGCAACAACAAAATTCCAACAATACCAGCAGAAGTCAGAGTCACAGTCACAGTTACAACAGCAGCAGCAGTATTTATGCGAAATTTATCACATTTGCAGCAAATAAATTTTGAGCGCGCGCGCGAATATCAGCCAGCAGCAATCTGGTGCAGCTGATGCCACTGTTGCAACATGCTGGTAGCAACTACATATGTATATATATGTGTATATGCCGTGCGGATATGTTTTAAAACATACTATAGCTACACACAAAGCTAAGTGTGCTTGGGTTGTTGTTAAGCGTTTTTAGCAGGCAGGCATTGTTGTTGCTGCGCTCCTTTGCCTTGCTTAACGCGTTCAAAGTAACTCAATATTTTAACAAGCAATAAGAGAAAAGCAGCAAACACAACAACTAACAACATGCCACATTTGTTAGTTGCTGATCATTGTTGTCGATGTTTTCGAAAGGTTAGTATAGTTATTACTAGCACATTGTTGTTGCCAGCAGAATAAAACCCCACAGAGGTAGCTGCGCATGGCAGCATACAGATGAGCCAACAAAAGCAGCAGCAGAAACATGTCGAAAGTTGTTAATGTTTATCACAGACTTGAGTATTTAGTGCTTTGCAGTTGTTGTAGTAGTTGTTGTTGTTGCGATTCAGGTGTTGTTGTTGTTGTTGTTGTTTGCCAACATAGGGGTCTCCAGAGACTCTAACAAAATCGAGTCATGAGAAGACAGCAGCACCCATGCATTCTGCATTGGCGTAGTTATTGTTGTAAGCGTAGCAACGCTGCGTGTCGCTTGAAGGACGTGCAACAGTAACCAGTAGCTGTTGTTACACTAGCTGCATGTGTTATTGGTGCGCACAGTTTATGTTGCTGTGCATGCGTAGCTACGGTGAACGGTTGCAGTGGCAACAGCACAAATAGCAACAGCAGCAACAACAACCACTCCATACTTTTACACATCCACACACATTTATACATGTGGCGAAATTTATATCGACGCATTAAAATCAAATCACGCAATAAATGTGTTCAACGTGTTGTTAATATTGTTTGCTGTTATTGTTGTTGTTGGATGCTTGTTATGAATACACGCTTTCAGGCACACACACACACAAAGCCTCACTGGCAGCTGCTCGCGAATGCATGCAATGCAAAGGGCCAGTGATTTGCAAAAATGAATTTATTCTAAGATAGAATTTTTTTTTTCATAAATGCTTCAAAAGCTTCCACTTCTTATCAGAGTTTGTGCTTCTCTTGGGCAAACGATTCAATGAAACCAAAGTGCCTATGTGCGTAACAGTGTTGAAATTCTTACATTAACGTCCGTATACTTTTATAGGTATGCGCTATTTTTTATGAATTCTATGCGTCAAATGTCAACTATTATTACATTGGCTATGGTTATCAGCTGCGCGAATGCGTGAATGACAAAAGCCACTGCGGCACACAAACAGTCACGTAGTCGGGCAGTCTGTTGCTCAGCTAAATATTTTACTAATAAGACAAAACTGCTTACTCACATTCAGCGAGAAGTGCGCCATTTGTAGCCCGCATTAATTTATTTGTTAGTTTGTCAAATTGTAATTAGCAAATGATCAACCACACATGTATGTATGTGTGTACTCACACATGCACACATGCATACGCAAAGGTTGCTTTGAAACAATGAAAACAATAAACTGTCTCGATAATTCAATAAGTAGCCATACAATTAAATTTACATACATTAGTATATTGAACAAGCGCGACGTTATTTTAAGAATAAATGCTTGTCCTAACAATTCATATGAAAATCGCCCGCGCCACTTCAGCTCACCGCCTCTCGCACTTGAATTACGCTCCCATATTCAAGATTTAATAAATTGCGGGGTAGCAAATAACAAACAAGTGTGGTTAATTGCCTTGTTAGAATTTATGTACTCATTATTTGATTTAAATTATCACTTGCGAAGTGTACGCGTACCGTCGTTTAATAAAATTCAGTACATTATTAGATTGTGCAATTATAAATATTGATGTATATATATGTGTTTGTGTGTGTATGAAATAAAAACAAAACAAAAAGTCGTAAGCTTTTGACAGTCGCGCCAATTTATTATTGTCACATTTATGGGGGTCAAGCGAATGACGTACGCGCCCCAATGCAGCAGCACTGCCCCGCACTATCGGCCACTGACGAAGTTATCGCTCAGCTCGAACAAAATGCGTGGTTTATAAAATCTATAACCTCATGGGCATGTACATGTGTATGTATATATGAATAGTATAAGATTGTCAAAAGAACTTCACAGTAGCTTATTTTAAGAAATAAACAACATAAAAATTTGTTAATTTGTTAAACATGGAACCTTAGCATGTTGAGATCAAGGTTTGACAAAATATAAAAAATGTATAACAACAAATAAAATTGCTGATCTTTGTTTGGAAATTTCTTGTGAATGAAATACCTAAGTTCTTACGCTGATGTTGACGTTGCTTATCACGGCTTCGAAACGTTTATGTTGATATTTTAGCTCATTGGATGACTTGCCAAACATATTTGGGAAATTTCTATTATTTTTAAAAATTTACAGTGAAACTTCTATAACTCGAATCTGCATTAACCAATGCAAATATTCGCCTCATTTAAATCTCGAGTTATAGAATATTCTTTTCTTTTTTTCAAAAAAAAAAACCCAAAACGTCAAGAAAAGAATTAACACATGGGCTGAAAAATCCCAGTCCTGACACATACAGGGTTGCCCATATTCGACAGACCCGACGGATTTCGTTGACTCTTTGGGCCCATTCTAATCGACGAGGCTTGTCCGCAGGCAACAATCTGTGCGTCAATTGAATCTTATACGGGAGTAAATGCAAATCAATGCGGATAATTCGTTGTAAAGAGGTCCGAGCAATGCCCAACTGCTGAGAACGGCGATTTTAGGATGTCCTTGGCGACGCCTTGGTCGGCTTTTATTTGGCCTCTCGACCAGTCGAAAACCTTTCGTACAAATGTTTTGCGTTCTTAGAAGGCGCACTTTTCATATTTGACTTCTTTTGTTGAATGTAAATTTCAACAATTTGGGAGCGCTTGCGTGGTGTGTACTGTGACATGGTAAAAATCTGTTTTGAGAGTTTTGGGGAAGTCTAAAAAGAACTCTGCGAAAAAGCGTATAATAATTATATATTTTGAGATTTCCTTTAAGGGGGGCCTCTACTGTAAAACTTAAAAAAAATCGATTTTTTACTTTTTGTTGAAACATACTCAGAAACAACTCCAGAATGTTCCATGAAAATCTTAAAAAGAAATCTTGAATAGTTTTCAAGTTATAAAAGTTTTAGCAAAGCAGGTATAAACTGAGCGCTCGAGCGGTTTACGGTCATATGCTGTAAGTATGAAACATTGTTTAAGCGTGTTTTTCTCGAAACCACGTTTTCAAAATTGCCCACATCACATCTCCGTGAAAAATTAACATATCAAGCTCAAACTTTGATAGTATATTTTTAACAATATTTACTAGTTTTTAAAGCTATGGTGGGAAAAAATTTATTATTTATAACCTCTTTTTTAATAACAAAATGACAACAAAAAAATGTCGATTTTTTAAAAAACTTCAAAAATTTTATATTACAAAAAAAATTTTTTTTTGCAAGTAATAGGCTTAACAACTAAAAATAATGATATGTAATAAAAAAAAATTGGTTTTTTTCATTTCAGATTTTTTTTAAATGCGCGACAGTGTGGGCAGATTTCAAAAGGCGTTTCGGGGGAGCGGCTGTACAGCTGCCATTTTGAAATGAAAATAAATTTAAAAAATTTTTTTGTACACTCAAGACCTGTGTTTATGTAACCCTAAACTTTTTTTTACTAATTAAATTAATACAAGTATGAAATCAAAATCCATGAGAATTTGATTTTTACAGTAGAATCCCCCCTTAAAGAACTCGACTTAGAAAAGTGTAAAAATGTTTATTCGAGTTTTGAAGAATTTCGAATTAGAGAAGTTCGAGTTATGAAACTAAAATTTAATGCATATTGCTTTCGAAACGTTATTGCCACTCGATTTAGTTCAAGTTGTAGAGATTTCGAGGTGTAGAGAATTCGAGTTGAAGAGAATTCGAGTTGTAGAAGTTCGAGTTATGGAAGTTTAGCTGTATATAACTTTGTGAAATTTTTAATATTATTTTTGTTTTCTATTTTCCCGTTTCTATTATTTCTATTAAGTTTAATGGCTTTCCGGAAAAACTACAATCTTTCTTTCTTTCCTTTTTCTATATCGTTATAGGCCGGCTTGGATTTAAAAGAGAATTTAGTAGCTAGTGGCGCGCCTTGGCCATATCCATCAGTGTATCATCCCTACGATGCGGCGTTCGGCTATCCATTCAATAGGTGAGTACGAAATAAATGGAAATGAAAATAAAAATATGTATAAAAAACTGGTCAAATATGTGAAAAATAGCACAAAAAAAACAAAAGTACAAAAAACAAAATACAAAGAAAAAAGTACAAAAAAAAAAACTAAAATACAAACAAAAATACAAAACAAAAATACAAAAAACAAACTTTAAAAAAAAGTTCAACAATTATGGAAAAAATTGGGACAATTACAAGGGACACAGAATTTTAGGTACAACTGGCAAATTCAATAACTCTTAAAGTATTTTATGAACAAAAATAATACCAGACCCAAAAATTAAAAAAAGTACACAACCTACCAACCCCTAATATTTTTTTAGTTGTTCTTCACAACCTAAAATACCACGTGAAAAAGCCAGTCCAATTTCTTAATAATATACTCTTCACCGATGAGAGTAAATTCAATACTTTTCTGGGTACAGAATGTGGGATTTTGTGTCCTCAACAAAGTTGGAGGCCTTACAACGCTCGGTACGGTCATATTTTTTTAACAACCTCACGAGTCTATCCCCTGGCGTTCACGTTTATTGATTTAAATGCCTAGACCCGCTTCAGATTTAGATGAACCTACATACCTATATTACATAAATTACAAAAATACATATAACTACGAATTTAACTACACTAAGAAAAATTTGCAATATAAATAGTTTGAAAACGTTTCTCTATCTTGTGTAGTACGAATGAGTTCTCCAAGCGTCCTCAGTCCAGCCTATTCGCGAATATTGCTGAAAAATTTGTATGCTTCGCCGGAAATAACAAATCCCGAAAATCCCGGAATTGTTGCAAATAGATCCGAATTTCGCGGGTTTTAAAAAAACCTGAATGCCGAACAGCAAATCCCGAACTTGCCGGTATTTGTAAAAAGCCGGTATCCTGCTATTTTGGCGTCTCTAATGGATATCTAATACCTCATACGCCAACAAGCAAACTCTATATGGTAACGCCCACTTTTCTCCACACGCTTAAATTTCAATTCCCATTTACGTATAGCTTACATTTACAACAACAATTTAATGTGATACATCAAGCGAAGCTAGTACAAATGAAAATGAAAACAGCAGCCTGCAACCAACGACATATTTCAATTAAATAAATCTATGCTCTTCGAGGAGGGTAAATCATCCTGGGGTTACTGCGTCAGCTCAGTGGGCAACACTCGCCCAACTCCTAACCCAATGAAGTCGATGGGTACAAATTGTGTGACAACATTTTGCTTTTAATGGACAAATGCACGCATTGAATATGCAAGAAGCTTTAGCGGGTGCTCTTATGCCACTAACACTTACATATACATTTTTCCTCGCGCATGTGGCATCCCTTATTTTGTGTGGCAAGTCGCATTTGTTAAGTTTGATTATTAAGCAGTGAATTTGAGCAGATGATTTTATTGTTTTAAAGCTGTAAATCTTAATAAGCTTGGAATGACAGGCAGTGTAGAAAAAAAATATGATGAAAATTAACAGCACATGACAGATAGACGGTAGCGTGGGGAAGATTAATCATATTTTTTGGTATTTTTCCAATTCCTTTCACTGAGTCAGTGGCTCTCTATTGTTTTTGAAGAGATTGCAATCACATGCGAGTCATATTTTCATGTAATTCCGCCTAACAAAGCACTGTATAAGATATGTCAATTACGCAGAAATATACGCATGTAATTACACGCATTCGAATAACATACAAATAGAGACACTTAACTGATGCAAATGCTAGCGTCAACAACTTTTTACGATAAAAAAAAAAACAATAACCAAGCCAATGGCGGCGACTTCTTGGTAGACGGCGCCAATAGATAAAAATCATAGAAATCCGTACGAACAAGCAAAGTAGCGGCAGAAGAAATGAATAATTCCCAACTATGCATTATTATTGCTTTTTTGTAGCAATTGCGCATGCGCGCCCACACACTGCCACCCACCCACCACAGCAGACTCGGCATGCCTCTGAAGGTGCCTCTGCAAAGATCCCCAGCGCCAGCAATTTGTCGATAAGCATAAAGGTGGAATATAAAATTAAATAATAAATATTTGTTTTGTTTTTTTAATGAAACACGTTAAGTTGGCAGCAAAATATGGCACAACGCGCACCAGCAGGGAAGTGAATGCCTCGTCAGTGCAAATAAAGAAAAACTCCAAAGCTTTGCCTTGAATATGCACATAGTGCGTGTGTGTGGGTTAAAGCGAAAAGAAGTCAACCAAAATAAGGAAGCGCACGAAGGCGGCCTACTCCAGCAGTCATGTTGTTGTGTTAGCTTTGTCGCCCGCCAGCAGTAGCTGGCACTCAAAAAGAGAACGCGGCTGGCGCACGTTCAATTGAAGTCGTTGTTGTTGTTGTTCTGCAGTGCATAATTTCCTGCCGCCAAGTGACTATTAAATGCACTGGCAAGCAACGATAAAAGCGCATAAATGCAAATTCACGCACACAGATGCACACAAAGCAAAATCATATTATGTATATCACATACATATGCCCAGGCGCACAGTGTTGGCTGCGCCTGCGTGCCTGGCATGGCTGATGCGCTAATCAACGGCCGCGAACGGCAAGGGGCATGCACGCCGGCAAGTGGAAAAAATCAATTGAATAAAAATTCAACAATAATACCCGAGAATTTGAACAAATCGAAGAGCAGCTGTAGCGTTTGAATGCAATGCGAGTAAAATGCAATTTACGTTCGTACAAGCCTCACAAGCAGTCAAGCTCGTAAAGATGATGATGAATTACAAACAAAGTAGCAAATCAAGTGGAGCAGAAGCGAAATATAAAGAAATAAAAATTAAGTGTGGAGGTGTAAAGATATGGCACATAAATATTAAAATATGACAAAGGGTGCTGAATTTAGAGGTATCGGATTTCAAATTGAAATAAAAAAAATTGAAAAATTCTAATTGATGGGACAATATTTGTTATTTTTGTGTAGAATCATTAATGACATTTATTTTTTAAAGTTAATCTCTGTCTAAATGTTGGCCGAAACTGCGCCGTAATTCAGCTATCCGTAAACGCCAATTTCGAATGACTCGCTGGAGGTCTGCGTTCAGTATTTCGCGAATAACTGTAGTAATGTTGACATTAAATGTTTCAATCGAAGCTGGTACACCCACAAAGCATTTGGACTTTACACACCTCAACAAATAAATGTACAAAAGTGTGATATCACACGTTCTTGATGGTCAATCCATTGGTGCAAGATGAGAGATAAATCGCGCACCGAAACGACGATGCATTAAAACCATTGTTTCACGGGCTGTGTGGGAGTTAGTGCCGTCCGCCGTCTTGATGGAACCAAATGTTGTGGAGACCAGGGGCTTAAATTTCCAGCATCAAAATGGCGTTTACCATAGAGCGATAGCGTTCGCTATTCACTGTGCCAATGATGATTAGCGTCAGCCCCGCCGTTGAAGAAATATGGGCCGATAATTCCTCCAGCCCACAGGCCTCACAAAACAGTAGTTTTCAATACGGTTTTCATCAATGGATGTATTGTGTGTTCTTGAGTGGCTTCGGATTGCTTTTTAGCCCAAATGCAGCAATTTGGTTTATTGACGTAGCCATAAAGCCAAAAATGGGTCTCATCGCTAATCGCCCTAAGTGGACTTGAGCGCTCCATGAACACTTCGCACATAGCGTCGATTTTCGTATTACAATTGGGCGATTTGTAATCGTTGTTGAGGCGTAAGTCTTTGCATGATGAAATGTCAATAAATACTGAAGTAAATTATGCATTTAATTTGACAGTAGTCACGCGTGAACTTTCAAAAAAAAAATCCTGTTTGGAAAAACTAACCCCAATCTGATCACCCTTTATAATTGATGCATATGAAGAAAATGAGGAAATTCAAATAAAATAAAAGCGTGCAATGAAGTGCTGGCATGCAGTGAAACAAACGGAAAAGTAATTATCTGGATGTGTTAACATTTATATGTACAAATATGTACACAAGTAGCATTGTAAATCAAAATCATGTTTTATTTGCATACCTGGAAGATATCTTCATTTTACTTGACACTAATTCTCACCTCAACACACGCCAGGTAGACAATTGAAAACATCCCGTCACGTAATGCACTACGCCCTACGCGCACTTATCTCACATACATACATAAATATGTATGTAAACTGTATATACGCATATGTAGATATGTGTTTCCGCAAGCAAATTCAGTAAAAATGAAATATTGAAAATTAAAAAAAAAAAAAACAAAAAACAAAAAACTTCGTGTTTCTGCAGGAAATGAACGCATAGCAAAGTCAAAGTCATGTTAAATATTTTTTTATATAAATGTTTTCGCTGAATTCTAGCTTTCGGCTACGTGTTGTTTGCACCCGAAACCATCCAAGTCGCACCGACCTTTTGTAGCAAATTATTGCATATTAGTGGAAAAGATTTGTAATTATATATATGTACGATATGTGTGTATGTATGTGCGCCCAACTATGCATTTGTGTTTTCCTGTCAGGTGTTAACACAAATTTTACAAATCGAAAACGTCTTGTGCTATTTGTAAAAAAAAAAATGGCCTAAGCTAAGCTAAATGAAAAACGTCACAGCACAAGTAACACCTTTTAAATGCTGTCATAATACTTGTATGACTGTAGGTATTTAGATATGAAGGTACTACGCCACTATAGGAATTGACAAGCAAAGACACGCGTCTGATTTTAGAGTAGCCAAGCAAAAAAGGTTAGCCCTGAGCTCGCTTCCGATTTCGGTCAGTTGAGTGCAGGTGTTTCAATAATTTCTGTTTGTGAATCTAGACATTGTGACGGCCTATGCGACATATTTTGCTGAAAGTTGATAATATAGGTGCTAAAAGTTGTGGATACGTACATGCGTACATATGCCTAAATATGGGCACAGACACGCGCTTACATAGGTACATATAGCCTCGTCGCACACAAATGCGTGCTTACACATGAACGTATGTTTCTTTTGAAATAAGTATTTATTTGTAAATATTTAATTATCCATTGATATTTCTTCCAAGTACTAATACTTTGTATGTAGTATATAGAAGATGGCGCAAAATTAATCACCCCATCGGAAGTCTTATACTTTTTGCAAATGGCATCGTAGGTCAACCATATTTGACACTTGTGAACTAGACCTCAACATACTACAAGCAATGGAATGCTTAAGAGGTTAGGGTAGTCAGTCGCCCGAAAATATGTTGATTTTCAAAAATTTTGTTTTGCTAGTCAATTGCTTTATTTCACAAAAATAAAAACATAGCATTAATACATCATATTTCGACTTAATATTAGCAAAATTTCAATAATAAAAAATTAATAATTGTAAAAGTTATCGATGTTTGTGTGGAGCCCGTTTCCTTGGAGATTCATCTAAAGTCAATCGGACAAGAGAAATAAGTTTTATTAATAGATAAAATGTGCCTGATCGAAGCAGTTTTTTGAAAAATTAACTTAATGGCGGTCTCAGGAAATATTTTTCAGATTTTCGAGAAAAAAAAACCGAAAATTAATTGTTAAGAAAAATCGAAAATTTTTTGTCGGATTCACTTTAAATTTTCACACAATATTTTTAAGATATTATACTTTAAGAATATGCAAAAATAAACCTTTTTTTTTTTGAAAATACTGACCAACCCTAACCACTTAAAGCTCATATTTAAGATTTCCATCACTCGAAATAACTTCAGTAAAAAACTTATTCAAACACATAATTGGATGATTCATTTTGTGCCACGTTGCACGTGGAATGGAATTGTGGATGTCTACAAATTGTTGCCAAGCACTCAGGCAATATTAGCCGTTTAATAATGTTTCTCTTAAAGCCAATAGATAACATTTAAAATGATAGAGAACGATTTAACTGCTGATATTTTTTACTGAGCCTTAGCATTGTGTCGAGTGTAAGAAAATGTAGTTCATCCTTTCTTAATACAACCGACTCAAAGATGTACCATCTAAATCCAACATCCACTATTATGCACATCCTTCAAGCAAGTTGATAGCCGCTGATGTTCATCGAGACCTGATGTCATATGGATTGGGCCCCGCAATTAATCCTATCAATACTATTAGCTCACTCCTCTTCCGGCGCCAATGCGCAAAAGTTCATCCGCATAATCTTTCACACGAACACTCCAAGGGCCGTCGCTTTTGATGTTGCTATCATCCATTCTTCTGCGCTGTAAATATTATATAATAGTAGAGTGTGGTTTTATTCCGCCGAGTGAGGAGTGAACTGTACAATTGCCTACTCAGTCTAAAGTAGCACTTGTTGGGGAGAGAGATAGATTTCTTTATTTATTACTTATTGGCTTTCAATGCTGGCGCTGTTATTACTTTTAATGCTGGCCTAAGTAGACAAAGTTCCCTACTTTTTCAAATTTATAACAACAGTGTTAGGGTTGCTAAGGCGCAAATGCATTGACTTAATGTGTGATTACGTATTGCCCTCGCTCATCTGCAGACGTACTCACCTTGCTTCTTTATCCACATTGGAAAAGACAGAACCAGCAACGATGTCGATTGTGCCAGCTCGGTTCAGTACTGACGCTCTCACTATCTTCTCCTACATTAGAGAAATCGGGCGATTCTGAAATCTCATTTAGCATCAAACGAACGACTCGAAGAAGTCGCAGTTCCTACATAATTGTATTAGTTTTGAAAAAAACTTGCATTGTTGTATTAGTTTTGAAGGAATACCAAATTCATACATCGCGACATATAGGCAACTTATTTTCGTGCTATTGAAAGCGGCTTTCAAATCGACAAAAAGCTGGTATATGTCGAGTGTCTTCTGGCGGCTCTTCTCCAAGATTTGGAGGACATCTGGTCGATGGTTGATTTACTAGGTATACATTAAACCGCACTGATAAGGCCCAATTAGTTTATTGATGGTGCGCTTTCGTCTTTCTCACAGTACATTCGATGGAATCCTATATGAGATATTAAAAATACTGAACCCTCGGAAATTGACGCCTATTGCAGTATTACTATATTTGTGGATTATGCAGAGTACGCTTAAGTTCCAGTTGGCAAGCATGCCAGTGCATGCACCTTAACAGTTCCACGCTGCCATGCTTGTATAGTTCAGCTGATAGTTCGGCGGCGCAAGCGGTTTTGTTATTTGTTTAACCGTGACATTTATAATTTTCTCCATATTTTTTACTGCAGTTACTTATCAAGCAGTAACGCGCAGCAGTGGTCTCTCCATATATTAAATGTACTGTGTCGATGTATCTGTTCCTTCAGGAAATCGCTCCAGTCAACAATGCACTTTTTGGTGGAATGCTCGACCGTTTTTCTTGTCAAAGCTCTTCGCAATCATGTGTTTCGCGGAGATTACGGCTCGTTTGCCAAGAATAGGGAAGCTATTAAAAATTTCATTTTTCTGGCTCTTCTGGCTCTCTTCTCACCCTCGAGTCACCTCTCCGAACTCTCGATAAAGTTTAGAGTGCCTTTTTCGGCAGTTATATGGAAGCAGATGGCATGGAATCTACTCAGTATCTGTTTCACAACTTTTCCTTTCAAACGCAATTCTTATCAACATAGCTCATAAATTCTGCTCATGCGATATCAAAGCGAATCTAAATTTATTAATTAAAGGTGCAAGCAATAGGCCAGCTGATTTGTTTTTTTTTGTTCTTTCGCCGTCAAACGAAAGGCACGAGTGTTGCTAATCGGTCTCACAAGCCAAAGTGCGTGTATAGGGATGTTAAATATACCCTTATACGTTACCGTTAACTGTAAAACATTTTGTATAAATATTTCAATCCAACCTCTAACACTTTTCGAGTCTATTTGAGGAAAAAACGACTTTCATACAATTTCCATATATTTAAATGTTTCGCTTTTATCAAATTCTCCCGGTGGCACCACCAAATTTTCAAATGCGTTCAAAACATTTTATCCAATACTTCTTAGAAATTAATAATCAATATTAATACCTTAATTTTTTAATTGATTAATTAATTAAACAAAAATAAGTTTTTGAAAATCATTCTTTAAATTCAATTCATAAAGAAAATGCGGTTTGCTGAGAAATATCCATTGAACATATTTTTTTACAATTTCTTATGATTTCTTTCTCTAATAAATAGAAAAAAATGCGAAATTGATGTGAAGAATACCTCAAAAATGTCTAATGTACTAGTAATCTCTTTAATCAATCAGCAACTCTACAAAGCGAAATGTTATGCTGTAGTTCAGACGGTGCTACACGCATACATACACATATATATGTGCAACAGCAGCATCGGTAGCAGCCCATTTTCATGTTCAAACAGCAATTATGTGGTTGAAGCGTAGCCAATATTGCCATAACAGCGGTGAACCCACATGCACATACTGTGTCCACCAACAATGTAACGCATACATTTACGAAAGCCTTGCAACAAGCCGGAAAATTAAGCTACTTTCAAACAACATGTACACAAAAGTAACTGTGAATATATACGAGCTCATGTGCACATACATACATACGTGTGTATGTTAAAAAGCACAGCCCACAATGTGGCGAACGCCCATACAATGTTTGTACTCGTATGCGAGTATGCATTGAGTGTACGCACGTTGTGTATGTGTGGCTGTACGCTCTGAGTGGTGGTTTCGCCGACGGCTATGCAAACTGAACAGCCCACTGTTAGTTCACTGACTGACTGACCAGCTGTTCGCAAAACCACAAAATGCCATAATAAGCAAATGTGCGTCAGCGACCAAAAAAATACTCGTAGATGTGCAGTGGTTGTTATTGCTTTTATTTTGCTCTTGTTTGCAAACACACACAAATTGCGTATCGCAACAAACAGAGAGCGCCAAATAAAGCCGACTCTCAAGCGCGTTAGTGGGTGTGCACCAAATAACCAATCAACCGCTCCCATTGCGGTCCAATAAAGCCGGTTCATCAGTTGTGTTAATTTATGCTTTGTTGTAGCTTTTTTTGTTGCAGCCTTTTCCCCCATTTTTTGCAGTTTATTTGATCTGTTGTAGAGTTTTATCTTTTTTTTCTCTTTCTTTATTAAATCCATATTATTTTTTGTTGTGGCGCCTATTAAAATACCACAAATTGCGCGTAAATGCTAGCCGCCGACCTGGCCGCCACGCAAAAGCGTCTATGTCGGGCACCACCAAATTTTGTGGCTTGTCCGCCTAAGGTGTGGCGCGCGGCTGGTTGTTGGAGCGCTGCCACATTGTGTGCGGTATGTGTGACATTTGTGTAGTGTGGCGTTGCATTGCGTTGCGTTGAGTCGCGCTTTGTGCGTAAAATCAATTAAAAAATCGCTGTGAATCATGTTGTCTGTTAACTGTGTTGTGTGTGTTGTTACTGCTTTTTGTTGTTGTTATGTAATTTAATAAGTGTAGCAGCAGCAAGCTGCCGTTAATGCAATGCATAACAAGTTTTTTTTGTTTTGAAGTAGGATGTAAGCATGTGCGAGGGGGGCTGGGTTATTTGTTTTGTCTGCATGCGGCAACTGCTGCTTTTAACGTTCGTTCAGCGAAACGTTGCAATTTTGATTGCAACGGCGAAATTTCACGATTATAATAGAAACTTAGTGCGTATTATTTCAGTGTTGGCAGTAAAATTTTTCTGCTCCAATGGTTCGGTATTAGTTTAGCTGAAATATTCAATAAAAATAATAATATTTAAAAAAAATTGTAAATCTAAATTTTAAACTTAATTTAAAAAATTTAAAAAATTAACTTCCTTACAAAAAGTAACTTCAAGCTAATTTAATTTATTTTTGGTTTTAACCGACGTCGGGATAACACCTATCCTACGCTTTATATATCTATATTTATAATTGGCACTTACACCCTTTTTGGGTGTTTGGGCGAGCTCCTCCTCCTATTTGTGGTGTGCGTCTTGATGTTGTTCTACAAATGGAGGGACCTACAGTTTCAAGCCGACTCCAAACGGCAAATATTATTATGAGGAGCTTTTTCATGGCAGAAAAACACTCAGAGGTTTGCCATTGCCTACCGAGGGGCGACCGATATTAGAACTAACTTTTTCTTAATTTTGGTGTTTCACCGAGATTCGAACCGACGTTCTCTCTGTGAGTTCCGAATGGTAGTCACGCACCAACCCATTCGGCTACGGCGGCCGCCGTTCACGCTTCATAAGAGAGTCTAAATCGCTTCATAATAAATAAACAGTAAACTTCACATGTCACACACTGAGTTGGCTACTCTAAGCCGACTGCCACTAAAACCTAGTCTAACCACGCTCAGATTGATAAAGTATATTATAACTGTTGTAAATGTAACTCTACAACAACAACAAATGAATGAAGTCGGCACTGTAATAGCGCGAATGGCTTTTATTGAAGAAAGTCATTGAAGAAGCAGTGATAATGACAAGCGCTTTGCACACGGCACACTAAGTAACAGAAACCTTGAGTTTTGCGGTAACGAAACTTCTGGAAAGTTTCCTCTACTTACCTTATGTAGGCTAGGCAGGTTTTGCTTAAGTTTAAGAAGTGGCATGAAGTCAGAATAAATGTGGCTGCTGAAGCAAACAAAAGCCTCACCATTTAATTTTCACACAGGAAGATTCGATTTCACCAGGTTTGTTTGTACTCCCGCATGTGTACGCAATATCTCGTGCAAAATTAATAGATTTCAAGAGAATTTGCTACATTTATTACTCTTTGGTCAGGCTAGTTTGGTATTGAAAATGGACGAAAGCAGTTCATAACCACTCTTGTCTTACGTGTAACGGCAATTTTCAAAAGAGAAAAACAACTTGATATCTCTGTTATAAATAAGACCAAATTACTTACAAAAAACATGTCTGGTGCCAAGCCTTCATTTGGGTAAATGTGTGTGTCTCTGTAAAAGCTCACCCAAACTTAGCACAACCATTGCCCCCATCTCATTTGTATGCGACATAAGTATTATTGAGATGGGATAAAAATCACGCCCACTTTTTCTGTGTTGAGATTAAATTTCCTTCAATCTGTCTGATGTTACAAGCAACATATTATTCTCACTGCCTCTGAGTTCTTGTCATTTCTAAGTTCGAAGTTTGGTTCAGACCGAATTTAGCACTTCCTTATTTGCTTGCGCTTATTTTAGAATTCTGTGCAATTTTCTCGAGACACAAAAGACAACTTTTCTTCAAAGCTTAACATCAGTTTTAAGTCGCCGTATAGTGTGGTCTAATGTGATGTGTAGATCTTGGTTCACTAAGGCCATGCAGAAGAAAGCGCTGAAAACTGCAAAAGTGATACTATCGCTTAGTCCATTATTACCAAATAACTGCCCTAATGTTTCCTTATAAACCCCTTACATCAGTACTCATATTTAAGGCAAAGTCTTATTTAAAAAGCACGCAGATATGTAAACCATTTACCAAATAGCCATTACTTGCAGTTAACGGCTTTCCATATCCACCTCACTTACTTTACACCTTCTTAACCCCTTTTCCAATGCGTTGGCATAGAATTTAAATGATGTCTTAATAACTTGGCGCCTGAAATTTGCCATGTCGCCCATTTTTTAATCGCCTTATGCCGCATTATATTTAATTGTAATCACCTGCACTCAGCCATGTCGACAACACTAAAACCCACCCTTGCCCAAACCATTACCACTACGCCACTCTAATGGTGTAACATAACTTAGAGCAGATTTTGTTGCACACATACCACCTCTTCCGTTAAACCTCGACAGTATTAACCTTTCCTCTTTTGCCTTTTTTTACGTGTGCTTGCAGTTATGGTGTCGACTTGAATGGAGCGCGTCGCAAAAATGCCACACGTGAGACCACATCTACGCTGAAGGCCTGGCTGAACGAACACAAAAAGAACCCATACCCCACCAAGGGGGAGAAAATCATGCTGGCAATAATTACGAAAATGACGTTGACGCAGGTGTCGACATGGTTCGCGAATGCGAGAAGAAGACTGAAAAAGGAAAATAAAATGACGTGGGAGCCTAGAAATCGCGTCGATGACGATGACGCCAATATCGATGATGACGATCACAAGAGCACCGATGACAATGATTTGCTAGGTAAGTTGTTATTGACCATACCAAAAAACAAAAACCATTACCACTTGCGCATTTCACCAATTTATAACCGCATCACTGTACTTCATTTGTATCCTAAACTGTACTTCAATTTCATTCTATTAATTTAACCTTTATTGTTTGCTTCCTTTTTTCCTTGCAACTTACAGATGCTAAAGACTCTGGTCTCGGCTCAAATGACGACAAAGATCGCTCGAATCGCCTTGGTGACCTGGGTGATCGTCCTGGTGAGAGCAACAACAGCGAATGGTCTGGTTCGCGTACCGGCTCACCTAATGGCTCGCCCGACCTTTACGATCGCCCCGTCGGCATGCCAGGCGGTGGCCATCCACTTTTCCATCCCGCCGCATTGCATCATCACTTCCGCCCGCCAGCCGGTTCACCACCCGACATCGCCGCGTACCACCATCATCAGCAACAGTTGCTGCAGCAGCATCAACAGGCACAACAGAACTCATTGCAATCCGCGGGCGGTGTCGGTGGCGGCAGCACAAGCGCCAGTTTAGCAGCGAAACCGCGCATATGGTCACTAGCGGATATGGCCTCCAAGGACGGCAAAGACTCATCGTCAAAAGACAGTCCCCCCGGCAGTATGGGCTTGGCAAGTGTCGGCCTCGGCGAACTACCACCCACACATCCTGCTCTCTACGGCCATCCCGCGCAACACGCCTCCCCAGGTAAGATTCTATCGCCACTGGCGGCGCGCATACCAAACTATTCGCCTTATGTGCGACCCGACCTCTATCGCGGTTTCTATGGGCCCGCTGGCCTAACCGGTCCGTCTCAGGAATTTCTCGAGCATCAGCGCAATTTCGGCGCCAGTCTGGCCGCGCACAATGGCCTCAGCATGAATCCGCTACTGTGGAAGGCAGCAGTCGCTGGCGGTACGCCATTCGCGCCACTAAGCCTAACTACGACCGGCAACCATCATACACCACAACATGTGCCGCCACCAGCGGGTGCATCGCCATCGGCCTCTAGCACCTCCTCGTCAATTGGATGTGATGTCGTGCAGCCTCCCACATCCATGAGTCTAGCACAATCACACCATATAGGACCCATATCGGGCAATTCGAACTCCTCATCGAACTCCTCCAATTCGGGTAAGCTGTCGCCAGGCAAACCATGACAGTTGACGGTATCACCAACACCGCCGGCAGCCACAGCCACTACAACGACGGCTATGTTGACCGGTGTGAATACGTCACAGCCACCGCCACGGTCGACAGCGCCCATGTCGACCTCGATGCTGCTCGTCAGCACACCATCGCCTGCGCTCACACACACACATACCCATACGCACACGCACACATTGACACATGTGATACCGGCGGCGGCAGCGGCCGCAGCAGCAGCCGCTTCCTCGCCAATGTCCGCCTTTCGTTCGTTGATCGCTTTCCGCGAACAGCATTTGCAACAGCAAGCGCCCAAAGTAACGCTACGGCCGTAATTCGAGCGACGTAACTGCGACTGTAAATGACTGCGTTGTGTGCTATGTATGTAGTAGTGGATGAAAGGTGAGCGCAGTGCTGTGGGCGCATTGAAATTGAGAATTTGTACTATCGGACAATAATTTACATGTGATTTGATAATTTTTAATTGAGAGCAAGCGGTGAGTACAGCCCACTTGAAGACGTTTACACCAAAAAGTATTTGATTAGCCGAGAAATATTCAGCGAAAATAAATATTAAGTTAACAGCATTAAACACTTTCGGGAACCACTCAAACAGTACTAAGCTGGTCGAAATTTCTCTTTTTCTATTTCTTTTTTATTTCTTTGTAAATAACAGGGAAGCGAAGAAAACGAAATTAATGAAAAATACACTGAGAAATAAAAATGAAATTCATAGAAATACAACTTATGCAAACAGAGCTTATAGAAAGTAACAGTTAATAAAAGAAATTGTAAAAAGCAAGAGATACACCGATTGAAGAAAAAAATTGTAAAGGAAGTACCTTAGAAGATGAATAGGGAGAGTAGCATTTGAGGTGTAAAGAAGAAGGATTTCCAAACTGTCATTTCAGATGTAATATGAAGTAAAAGTATTCAAATATTGTATTCACACACATAGTCCAGACACAAACTGAGTATCAGTGAAAAATTTGCGCCACAAGATTTATTTTAGTTTTGCAAGATAACAAACAAAAACACAAAAAAAAAAACATATCAGAGTGCAGAAAGGCAGTAAAGCGTGCAGAAAAATTTTCAATAGCTGTAAGATTTTTTTTTTTTGTTTTTTTTTTTTTCAATGTATGGTATACTCTAACACTGTATAGTCACTTAGGTTGTTTTGTATTGTTTTAAGTCTTAAACGTTTTTGTTCCTGTCGTTTGTAAAATAATTTATTAATTAATAAAAAAATATTTATTTGCAACTTTCATGTTGATAGAGCAAACAAAAAATACCGTGCACAATTTTGAAAAAAAAAAAATATTTACAATACAAAAAATATTAAAGAAAAGTGTGAAATCCCCTGAGAGTTACAAACCCATTGAAATCAGAAAAAAACGGTAAAAGTGTATATTTTTTTGTAAATTGTAAATAATCGCATGTATACAGATTTGTGTTTTATTTAGCACATACATCTACTTATACAATAATTACATATTTAGACATAGCGGAGAGTTACCGTAAATAAGTGAATAGCATTTAGTGAAAATGTATGTAATGTATTAAAATAAAAATAGTCATAAAGCAAACTTAATCGTAATGGAATGTAATGTAATTAATAGTACGTACTTTCAAACAGAACCAAGCAGTGCAGTATGTATTAAAAATAATTACTCTAATGCAGAAAGTAAAACAAAAAAACCAGAACTAAAAATTAATAAATAAATATATTAAAGAAATACAGTTGAACATTCAACGCATTGTACCATTGTAATTGTAGTAACTATAATTTAATTACATTTTGCATTAGCAATAACGGAAAGTAAAATGCGCAAAAGTGTGGAAAAAAGCAAACAAAACAAACGAAGGGAGCGAAGAACTGTTAGTTGTAGCAGACATGTCAAACGTTGCGACGCTGCAAATCGAATTGTGAAATCGCAAAAACAAATTGAAAACAAAGCAAATATTTATTAGCTGATTGATTGTTAAGCCGCCGCAGCGTCGTTATCAGTTGTTCATTCGCTCATTTGTTCAGTGCGGGAAATGGCAAATTTTGTTTTCTGAGTATTGTGTCAGCAGCGGTACGCCTATGTAAAGCACAGGCACATATATGTATGTATGAAAACGCACGCGCAAGAACACATACCCTCCCACAAACGCACACGCACACAGTGAGTGACGGTTAAGCAATGGAAGCGCAATGGCAATGAAATGCAGTAATTAGTTGCAATATAAAAATTAATCCCAAAATAAAGAAATAAATAAAAAATAAATCAAAAATAATAAATAAAACAGATATGAAAAAATTTAAATTTACCTGTTGTTTTCTTTTTCTTGGAAATGTTGAAAAGAATTATTGATTTTCGTTCGCCTGTGGAGGCTGACGGCCGAACGCTATAAAGGGGGGTTAAGTTTCAAGGGCCGGTGTTGATTTTGAATAAAATACAATTTTTCTAAGAAATTATTGGCATTTCGCTTTATTATGATAATATTGGTATGACTCAAATATGTGTAAAACAAAATATCGGCCAAATGGCCGCCGCAGCCTCGGCGGCACACCTCCATCCGATGGTCCAAATTTTCGATGACACTGAGGCATAATTGAGGTTCTATGCCGTTAATGTGCCGAATCATCTCTTCCTTTAGCTCTTGAATTGTTGCTGGCTTATCGACGTACACTTTTTCTTTCAAATAACCCCAAAGAAAGAAGTCCAACGGGGTCAAATCACATGATCTAGGCGGCCAATTGACATCGCCGTTACGTGAGATTATTCGGCCATCAAATTTTTCGCGCAAAAGAGCCATTGTTTCGTTAGCTGTGTGACAAGGTGCCACTTGTTGAAACCATACAACAACCTGTTGAAACCACATATCGTCCACATCCATATCTTCTAATTCGGGCCATAAAAAGTTCGTTATCATCTCACGATAGCAAACACTATACACAGTAACTGCCTGACCGGCCTCATTTTGGAAAAAATACGGCCCAATGATGCCGCTGGCCCAGAAACCGCACCAAACAGTTACTCTTTGTGGGTGCATTGGTTTTTCGGCAATCACTCTTGGATTATCATTCGCCCAAATGCGGCAATTCTGCTTATTGACGAATCCATTGAGGTGAAAAGGTCCTCGTCACTGAAAACGATTTTCTTCGATATGCATATTGATTTGAACGCCCGTTTTCATAACAAGCCTGAATAACTTTAACGCGTTGCTCGATTGTGTATCTTTCCATGGTTCAAATTGAGTTCGTCTAAAATTAAATTAAATGGTGGCCACGCACCAATCCACTCGGCTACGGCGGCCTAAGGATGGTTAAATTAAAAAAAATTAATAAAATATGGGTATGGAAATAAGTTTCCGTTCTTTCTGAGCCAAAGCTACGAATTATTACTCCATCTTTCAGGCAGTATACGGATTCCTCTGGCGAAAAATTCGAGTTTTTTTGACTTGATCTATTCATTGAGCCAGTTTGCGATGCTCTCGTCAGAAGTGAAGAAGTGACTTACCGCAAATGCTGTTTTTTCGGGATGAACGGAGACATTTTTGACGTCACATAAAAACCGATCTTTACGCTTCAAACGAATGCCTACTACTACGATCGAGACCTCACATACAAATCACTGGTATATTACTAAAGCGAACACAAAAATAGTAACAACAGCGACACCTCTTTTACGAGGGCGGAAACTTATTCCCATACCCAATAAATAAAATAAATAATTGGCGCGTACACTTCTGTTAGGTGTTTGGCCGAGCTGTTGATGTTGTTTCACAGTTTTAAGCCGACTCCGAATAGCAAATAGTTTTTATGAGGAGCTTTTTCATGGCAGAACTATAAGGAGGTATTGCCATTATATGCCGAGGGGAGATCGCCCTTAGAAACAATTTTTTTCTATTACTTGATATTCATGCACCAGCTATATCAGCACGCATAGCAACGAAGTGGGAGGCAAGATGCCTAAATCTTAGTTCCGTGAAAGCACGTGCCGAGATGATTCCACCTCATCCTGCATACATTCTCCCCAAAGCGATGCCGAGGATACCTTGCATGCATACCTCGCGAACAGCGGCTGGTATGGAGACCGACAAAATTGGACAGCTGCGGCTTTGTTAAGCTTAGAATCTACCTCGCTCGCCTTCGATTCATACGTGGCCAGATGAAACTAGTGACCCTACAGGTTTGTATTTGCTCCATTCCAATCCAACTTTTCCAGTAGTAGAACAATACAGGTCAAGGGTCATCCTCCCAGCAGTTACGTGCAATGTCGCTGTACACAGGTACCCAGATTAGTCTAATATTAAAGAATTCGGATTTGAAGGATTAGGCCGTGGTTTCTTACTTATCAGAAAGCGCTTACGTATTACCCCCGTTGTCGGGAGTTAAGCTCGGGATATTTTATGTTTCCGGCGGTCTAATTGACTACTGCGTTTGGGCTAACCGGCATCAACTCGTGGAGAATATAGTGCAAAGTTTCCCTCTCCCAATGAAGGATGAAAGTCTGATTGACATGAAGTTTCTAAAAGATACGTGCTAGAAAATCCGTCTTATAAGGAATGAAGAGAAAATTCAAATCAAGAAACTCCACTTTCGTCACTACGATCCCATATATTGGTAAAAAAATGCACACCACCCTTGAAAAGAAGTTATGTGAAATTGATGGATTCCCTATTAAAGGCTTATTTATGACCTGACATCGAGCTGAGAATGTTTGTTTAAACTTAAGGGCTGGATACGTGTTCAAATTTCGTCTACGTTCCAATTGTTTGACAAGAAACTTGCGCCGAACATTATTTGGTCCGCTTCTTTCATTTTCAAAAAAGTTTCGAGCAAATAAATGCAAGAACAAAATATCCTTTCAATGGGGCATAAACAACCCAGAAACACAAAAATCATTACTTCTTGACCGATACAAAACGTCAAAGTTATTTGTTTTTTATTATTCTTAGTTCCTCTTCTTCATACGCAAAACGGAGACTACTCAATTTTACTGGTTTTACAAACTCATACGGATTTTTCTCAAACTATTCTCTCAAAGTAGCTATGAACAGACCGAGAACCGAAAACATTAAAGATAAAAAAAACACAAAATAGACATTTTTGGGCACCGGTAGGCCACCTCGGGTAAACGAACTGACAGATTGGGCGGACGCTATGCTTTACTGCCATGGTAGAGAGAATACAGAAGGTAGCGAAATCTGCCAACTGCTCTCAGGCTCTCAGTGAATTCGACAGAATCAGCTGATTTGCTGACGTAATAATTGGACAATTCTTTTAATTTTAATGTTGTATTTGATATTTCAATTTTATTATTATTGTATTGTTCATTTTAATTCTCTCATTATTAAAGAGCGTCTTTCAAGAGTGACTCCTAGATTTCAGTAGTAAATAATTCTTAGACGGTAACTTTTTTTATGTCATCTTTGACATTTGTACACTAGATGACTCAGTTTTACACGATACAACAACACTTTGAAATCATTAAAATTTTTATGGAAATCGACTATTTCACAAGAACCAAGAAGAGCATATCGCAAAATTTTCAAAATTTTTTGGCGTAAATAAACGGCCGAATGAGTCGACTATTCAAAGGTTGGTAAACAAATTTCAAGGACTGGTTCTATGCAGGATAGAAAAAGGACAGGCAGACCAAAAACTGTACGTTCTGCTGAGAGTGTTGTTGCTGTAGCGCAAAGTGTTGCTGAAGAACCTTCAACATCGATATCTCGACGTTCTCAACAGTTAAGCATTCATGATTTGACTGTTTGGCGAATTTTGCCTGTAGACGTACTTACGGTGGGCATTTAAATGATGTAACTTTTCACACAACTCTCAAAAGCCTTATTTTGAATAAAACTAGTGAAACCAGAAAGAATTTAAATTTTTGCATATTTTATTTGAAAAAACTTCTACCCTTTATATAAAAGTTTCACATCTCCAGTGGACATCAAACTAAGAATGTGGTGAATGATAATCACACCAAAACTAATTCGAAAATCCCTATACACCCTAAAAATACCCTAACGTATAAAGAATTGATAAAAATGTTTTGCTGTGTAAGACGTAATTTAAATGAGAGTGTCAATGGCAATGATATGCGTAGAACACAGCCACCACTTTGCAACTGTCAACCTCACTTGCACATGGTGCATCCTGCTAAGGCAAACGAGGCTCTGACGACCGAGACTAGGTGGTATAACTTATAAACGCATAGAGGATGCATAGACTCGGGTGCGGTAAGCCAATAACCTGCCTGCCTTGTATTCAACATTATGTCAACCTCCGCTAGTGAGGCCATATACTAAAAACCGGAATAAAAGGATCAAATACGAGGGGTGCCTTTTATATGTCGGGATTAGAGAACAAAAACAAATTTTAATAATCGAAAATCACTTTATTGTTTTTCAAAATATTCAAATGAAGATCTATACACTTTTGCATGCGTTTGAACCAATTGTCGAAGCACTTTGGCCGCTCTGAATGAGGTACCTCCAAAACATGCATTCTGAATACCGCAACCGCTTCTTCAGGTGTCGAAAAACGTTGACCTCTCAGTTTGTTTTTTACGCACTGGAATAAAAAGAAGTCATTCGGTGCCAAGTCAGGACTATACGGCGGATGACTCTTTAATTCGATGTTTTGGGTACTCAAAAATGCAGTTGTTTGAGCCGATGTGTGAGAGCTCGCATTGTCCTGGTGAAGAGTGATCCGTCTTTGGCGATTGGTTTTCCTAATTTCTAGGAAGACAACTGGCAAACAAATGGTTGTGTACCACTCAGAATTCACTGTTCTGCGTTGTTCTAGTGGTACGGTTGCGACATGTCCAGTTTTTCCGAAAAAACAGGCGACCATTTGCTTGGAAGTGCTTCGTGCGCGAACAACTTTTGTTGGATTTGGCTCATCTTGAAACACCCCTACAGTCGACTGCTGTTTACTTTCGGGCTCATACGCATAAATTCATGATTCGTCACCTGTCACGATGCCATAGACGTATTTCGAAGCCCAGCGATCGTATTTTTTGAGCATTTCCTTCCACCAATCGACACGAGCCTTTTTTTGAGCAATTGACAAATTGTGTGCTATCCAACGCGAACAAATTGACAGTCAAATGTTTATGCAATATTGAATGTATGCTGGTCCCACTAATGCCTAAGATTGTCTCAATCTCACGATAGGTCACATGACGATCTTGCAATATCAGTTCGCGCACAGCATCCATGGTTTTCGGAACAACGGCTGATTTTGAACGACCTTCACGAAATTCGTCTTGGAGTGAACTACGACCATGATTGAATTCACCATACCATCGATAAACACTGGTCTTTGATGGATCTTCATCGCCAAAGAATGAATTAAGTTCATCCATGCAATGTTGCTGAGTTAATCCACGTCGAAAGTTGTAAAAAATAATCGCACGAAAATGTTCACGATTTAATTCCATTTTTGGACCTAGATGAATCTTTTAAGTTACTGTAAACAACATAAATAGCGCTGGTATTTCAAAACGTTCTGAGTACGTAAAAGCCAAAAAATGTCAAACTTTGCGATACAGCTGTCAGTTGCCAGATTGCAACACCAGGGTTGCCAAATCCCGAAATATAAAAGGCACCCCTCGTATATATCTTCTTCTTAATTGGCGCGATAACCGCTTACGCGATTTTGGCCGAGCTTAACAAAGCGCGCCAGTCGTTTCTTTCTCGTGCTAACCGGCGCCAATTGGACACACCAAGTGAAGCCAAGTCCTTCTCCACCTGATCTTTCCAACGCAGAGGAGGCCTTCCTCTTCCTCTGCTACCACCAGCTGGTACCGCATCGAATACTTTCAAAGCCGGAGCGTTTGTATCCATTCGGACGACATGACCCAGCCAACGAAGCCGCTGGATCTTTATTCGCTGCGCTATGTCTATGTCGCCGTAAAGCTCATACAGCTCATCGTTCCATCGTCTGCGATATTCGCCGTTGCCAACGTGCAAAGGTCCAAAAATCTTACGCAGAATCTTTCTCTCGAACACTCCAAGCGTCGCTTCATGGGATGTTGTCATCGTCCAAGCTTCTGCGCCATACGTTAGGACGGGCATGATGAGAGTCTTGTAAAGTGTTAGTTTTGTTCGTCGAGAGAGGACTTTACTGCTCAGTTGCCTACTTAGTCCAAAGTAGCACTTGTTGGCAAGAGAGATTCTACGTTGGATTTCAAGGCTGACATTGTTATCGGTGTTAATGCTGGTTACTAAATAAACAAAGTCTTTTACAACCTCGAAATTATAACTGTCTACAGTGACGTGAGTGCCGATACGCGAGTGCGCCGACTGTTTGTTTGAAGGCAGGAGGTACTTCGTTTTGTCCTCGTTCACCACCAAACCCATTCGCTTTGCCTCTTTATCCAGTTTGGAGAAGGCAGAACTAACAGCGCGGTTGTTAAGGCCGATGATATCAATATCATCGGCATACGCCAACAATTGTACGCTCTTATAAAATATTGTGCCTGAGCGATTAAGTTCTGCGGCTCGTACGATGCTCTCCAACATCAGGTTAAAGAAGTCACACGACAGCGAGTCACCCTGTCTGAAACCTCGTTTGGTATCAAACGGCTCGGAGAGGTCCTTCCCAATTCTGACGGCGCTGCTGGTGTTGAGCAACGTCATCTTACATAGCCGTATTAGTTTTGCGGGGATACCAAATTCAGACATCGCGGCATACAGGTAACTCCTTTCCGTACTGTCGAATGCAGCTTTGAAGTCGACGAAAAGATGGTGTGTGTCGATTCTCCTTTCATGGGTCTTTTCCAAGATTTGGCGTATTGTGAATATTTGGTCGATGGTAGACTTTCCAGGTCTGAAGCCACACTGATAAGGTCCAATCAGTTGGTTGACGGTGGGCTTCAGCCTTTCACACAAAAAACCTTATAGGCGATATTTAGAAGACTAATCCCACGGTAATTGGCACAAATTGCAGGATCGCCCTTCTTATGGATTGGGCAGAGCACACTTAAATTCCAATCGGCAGGCATGCTTTCATCCGACCATATTTTGCATAGGAGCTGATGCATGCACCTTACCAGCTCCTCGCCGCCATGTTTGAATAGCTCAACCGGCAGTCCGTCGGCGCCCGCGGCTTTGTTGTTCTTTAGCCGTGATATTGCTATTCTCACCTCGTCATGGTCGGGTAACGGAACGATAATTCCGTCGTCAACGATTGGGGTATCGGGATCTTCACATTCTCTATGACATGCGCAGCTGTCACTGTTTAACAGGTTCGAGAGGTGTTCCCTCCATAATTTAAGATTGCTCTGTACGTCAGTCACCAGATCGCCGTCTTTGTTCTTACAGGAAAACGCCCCGGTCTTAAAACCTTCTGTAAGCCGCCGAACTTTCTGGTAGAATTTTCGGGCGTTGTTCCTATTAGCCAGCGTCTCAAGCTCCTCGCACTCACGTATTTCGGCCTCTCGTTTCTTCTGTCGGATAATACGTCTCTCTTCCTTTTTCAGCTCTCTGTAGCGATCCCACATGGCTCGCGTTGCGCCCGATCGCAGCGTGGCTCTATAGGCGGCATCTTTTCTTTCGGCGGCAGCATGACATTCCTCGTCGTACCAATTGTTTTTTCGGGCTCGCCGGAATCCGATTTCTTCTTCGGCGGCAGTACGTAGGGAACGAGAAATGTTGCTCCATTACATCTAATACACTAGAAGCGTGTCTTCCATCTATCACAACATGATCGATCTGGTTTCGCGTTTTTCGATCAGGAGACAGCCAGGTTGCTTGGTGTATCTTTTTATGCTGGAATCTGGTGCTGCAGACTACCATGTTTCGGGCCCCGGCGAAGTCAATCAGCCTCTGTCCGTTACCGGATGTTTCGTTGTGCAGGCTGAATTTTCCGACTGTGGGACCAAAAATTCCCTCCTTGCCCACCCTGGCGTTGAAGTCGCCAAGCACGATTTTTATGTCGTGGCGGGGGCAGCGCTCATAGGAACGTTCCAAGCGCTCATAAAAGCAATCCTTGGTCGCATCGTCCTTCTCTTCCGTCGGGGCGTGGGCGCAAATTAGCGATATGTTAAAAAATCGCGCTTTGATGCGGATTATTGCAAGACGCTCGTCCACCGGAGTGAACGACAGTACTTGGCGACGAAGTCTCTCTCCCACAACAAATCCGACACCGAATTTGCGCTCCTTTACATGGCAGCTGTAGTAGACGTCGCAAGGTCCTATGTTTTTCTTACCTTGCCCCGTCCATCGCATCTCTTGGATGGCAGTGATGTCAGCCTTTACTCTCACGAGGACATCAACCAGCCGGGCAGGGGCACCTTCCCCATTAAGGGACCGGACATTCCAGGTGCATGCCCTCAAATCGTATTCCTTATTTCGTTTGCAGGGGTCGTCATCAGTGTTGGAAGTTCTCATCCGAGGCTTTGTTGCTATTTTCATTGGGGGGGCTTTTTAAGTGGCGGGTCCCAAACCCAGCGCACAACCAGCTATGCTGGGATGCTTCGCCTTCTCACGTTAGCTCACTCCCGAACGGGTGTTCGGAAGCTAACCAGAGGATACGTGGGCTAATCCCGGACGTTGTGAGCTGCTTGAACCATATGTAGAAGGATCGTCCTGGCCACTCCCAAGTGAATGGCGATCAGTAACTTTCCCCACTTGCGTGGACTTCTACACATGGAACCATCCTCCTCGTATATATATATATATGTAATTAAAACAGCTGATATTGACTCCCAAGAGACTTTGTCCTTCGAATAAATTCTCCAAATGCACAACTATTCGACTTTCTGCCGTTTCCTCATATTTCATATTCCCCATATTTTATACCTCGCGAAGTTCTACATACGTACTCGTACATGTTATGACAAAAGTCAACTCATATTTACTATTAATCGAAACCAATGAGCAACATGGTACTTGCTCCGAACAAATGACATGAACAAGATAACATCAAATGACAAAAAAAAAAAAAAAAAACTTAGCAAATTCACAAAAAGACGAAAGCGACAGAATCGAATATCAGGAGATCGCGTTGGGAATATCCGAATGCTACAGAGAAACATGACGCGAAATTTTCAAAAGGCCAACAACTATAAAAACACTAATAAAATTGCAGAGTGAACACAAGTAACTCTGCAGCATGTTTTGATTTATGAAGATCGCCTTGTAGAAAGCGCGCACAGTTCATGAGCTAATGCCCGCCGGAATGTTTGACAGACGCTCGTCACTCCGCATCAGCACGAACGATTGTAATTGTCATATTTCATGGCGCAATTGATGCGCTGATATGACCAGATGACACTGACGCGAGGATCGGATGTTGAAGATGACTTAAAGAATCGAAAGGCAATGGGTTGATTGTGGTTTTCAGCATATAAAGGTGGCTTTTTTCTGCTTTCGGCTTTTTCTCAGCAACTTCGGTGGGTGGCTTCTATCTTCATCTCGAGCTATGGCAGTGTGAGAATACGCGTTTGAACGTTCGGCCAACGATCGGACCGCATGAGGGGCAACCAGCCAGCAGGCCAACTTTGGCGTAGATGAAGTTGCCAATAGGTACGACATGCCAAAGTCACGTTTATGACAGAAAAACATTCGATGTATGTTGTCTTGTCATTGCTTGTTCCCAGGTTGTTTTGCAGTATGTTTGCGCTTGTTTCGACTTGTTGGCGCTGGCCATTGCGGCTAGGCGATTGGAGGTAAGTAGGAGGTTGGGCGGCTAAGACAGTTCGTGCGTGCATTAATATGCAGCTTCAATGTATGTGTTTATTGTGCTTGAATATGAATGTGCTGGTAATTGTGCGTGTATGACATGTAACATTTCATGTCCTTTTGCGTGCGTACAACAACATATTGCAACATAGCAAACATTAATAACAACATCAGGTTAATAGTAATTCTTTTAATAAACTTGTTAAGCTCCGATCCAGCTCCAACATTTCAGCTGCACAAACGAACGATTATAATTCACTTAAAGAGAAAATGGAAACTGCAAAAATTTCTGACGTTAATAATGTGAAACTGAAGCTAGTAATTGAGTAAGAGCAAATATAAGAGCAACCGCAAGAGCGACTTACAGCAAAACAACAATAAAGTATTGAGGCTACCAAAGTTTGATTGCTATAGATTTATTCGCAGAATAAGTATCGGAGCCATCGCACAGAAATATGGGATTTTGACGCGAAAAAATTTCCTGCTCTCCATTTGTCCATCCCATTCCATCAAATATTTAGTCTGGAAGCAATTAATTTATATATATGCCGTTGCTGTTCACAACTTCTTCCCACTTCTCGAGCAATTCGTTAGTGCCGTTCTACCAAAAATCGCCTGGAATGGTGTCAAAGAAGTTTTTGAGCCAGTTTTTAAGGACCTCTTTGTTTTCGAAGGTAACGCCCTTCATATGGTTTGACAGGGAGCCGAAAAGATGGTAATCGGTCGGTGCAAGCTCCGGAGAACACGGCGGATGCTGAAGGACTTCCCGTTAAAGCTCTTGGAGTGCGAATTTCACGACTTGTGCAACATGGGGCCTGGCGTTGTCGTGAAGGAGTATGGTTTGACCATGTCGATCAGGTCTTTTCAGTCGAATAGCGTCATTCACGTGGTATAGCTGGGCCATGTAAAGCTCCTCATTGACCGTGGCATTCTGTTCGAGCTTTTCCCAATGCACCAATTTGAAGGCGACTTTCTTTGTTTTCAGCTCGTGAGACACCCAGGCTCCCAATTTTTTGATAAATCCAATTACAGTCTATTTCTGAAAAAAAGAACGGCGATTATTCATGAAGTATAAAATATATTATATATATTATATAAATTTTTTTACCTGAAAGTATGTACAAAACTACGAGTCGCAGTTACTCAATAAATCGTGTAGAGTCTATCGTTAGAGTATACCCTGGCATCTTCTCGGCATGCTTGAACAAGCTTTCATGCGTAGCTCGTCGACAAAGAGCACCAGATTTTGTGAACTTGAGTTGCTTTAAATAATGGACTGGTTTTCCGGCCAAATGCGCGTTCATAATTCCCCACACATTTTCAATGGGGCTGGCGTCTGGCGACTGCGAAGGTCAGTCCATTACTGTGACACCATTTTCTTGTTTTGTTGTTTTTCAATGTGTTTTTCTGAGAGCAGTGGATTTGATGATGTGGGACGGTAGAATATGTTCGCCTCCTACAGTCGCCGTTCGATGATGTTGAGACTCACAACTATTTCCTTTTTGGCAAGAATTGACGAAGAGTTCCGTTTAAAAAGTTGGACCATCACTTTATCCTGCTTTTTCGTCGTCACTCGCTTCAAGCCACGCTCGGAAAAGCCATCAACATTTTCATACACTTTCAGCGCTATCACAACCAACTTTTTTGATTTTTAATCACTTTTGCAGCCGCGGCGTAAGATAATTTCGGCTTTTTCGAATGCCTGCAAAAAAATACCGTCTCGAAACGCTTCGCGTACTTCTCACTAATTTCTGTTTGGTTGCACTTACGGAAAAGTTTCGAACGACACTAGCCTGAGTTAGCACTGGCGCCGTAGCCCTTGAAGGAGAAGTTACAAGAAAAAACCGGTTCTTTTCCTCTGACACAGACTGTAAACGTATGTAAATGTAAAATGTGTTCTCAGCTGCTGCAACGGCTTGAAAATGAAAGTTTTTTGAACCGTATCGTTACTGGTGATGAAAAATGGGTCCTTTACAATAATCTTGTTCGCAAACGCCAATGGTTAGATAAATATGAAACACCAGAACCGACCCCTAGAGATGGCCTTCACCCAGGATTCTCCTGTCTATTTGGTGGGATATGGCCGGTATTGTTTGTTATGAACTTCTTGAACCAAACCAGACGATAACTGCTGATTATTATTCCCATCAGCTATCAAACCTGAATGAGGCACTTAATAAAAATCGACCGTCTTTAGTGAAAGTTTTGTTTTACCACGGCAACGCAAGACCGCATACCGCAAGGCAAACATTATGCAAGCTGACCGAGCTCGGATGGGAGGTAATGCCGCAGCCACTATACTCTCCGGATATTGCACCTTGTGATTATTACCTACTCCTCAAAAGAAGCTATAAAAAGGGATATCGAAGCATATTTTGGCTCCAAGGACAAACAATTTTTTGAGTAGGGAATTAAAAATTTGCCTAACGTTGGGAAGACATTGTAAATAATGAAGGAAAATATATTATTGATTAATAAATACTTTAAACATCTTTTTTATTAAAATTAAAACTACCTTTAAAAAACGCACGAACTTATGGACTGACCAGATACATTACAAAATCTATGGCGCACTTGTTATTACCTACCAATCAGTACCAAGTTCAAATAAGTGAAAGCGCTTATCATTCCTCAAATTTCCTACTTCGAATTGGTGTACGGTAAGCAAAGTTACGGATCTAAATAAAATTAAATTCAATCTAGATTTACATAACTTAACTAGACTTATATATTGTAAAAGAAAATTTCATTGGATTTCACTATACAGTAGAAACATTCTTGGTCTCAGCTTTGGAGACTAAACTTATTGGATATCTCCAGCCAGACTACCTTTTTGAAAATGAAAATGAAAACCATGCTTATAAAGATATTTAACCCTAGAAGGACATTCATATTTTTAGTACACTAAAGACATTCTTCGTCGAAACGACGACCACTGTTTTTAAGCTTTCTTCAGATTGCACCTACACCCGAAAAGAATAAAATATAAATGCAGTATTTTACTCTAAATATTTATTTAATATATTAGTTTTAACGCTTGTTTATTTATTTTAATATAATATAAAACTTAAAATTAAAAATATTCATATTCAATAAAAAAATTTTTTTTAGCTCATAGCCTCTGACAAACTTCAACAAAAAAGTAATATTAATCAAATCAAAATTCATTAATACTTTAAAAAGGTACATTTTATGCTTAAAACTAAAAATAAAACTCTGTTTTAGGACTTTAACTTTATTTTGCAAATGAGGCACAGAGATCAATTGTATGCTCCCCACACAAGCTTTTTTGGCATTTGGCGCATGAAGATTTGGTCATTCGACGTTTGGATGATGGACAAATCGCCCAAATATTTCTTTTTTTGCTTGCTGATACCTCTCCACTGTTTTCTGCATTCTCATCATGTTGAACTAGTCCGCTTTGTATATTTTGCCGAGCTGCCGTTTTTAAAGTTAACACATTAAGTCTTTTATATAAGTGTTTTTGAATGAGAGCAGAGTGTAAACCTTTCATAAATTTTCTGCGACTAAGTGGTTTCTGTCCTAATTGGAACATATTATGGGTGTATATAACATAACTATTTATATAAGCCATATTGAGTATACCAAAAAATACTGCCATTGGCCAGCGGTTGGTTTTTCGAGCGCAACTCATTACGCTGCACATTTGGTCGAAGGTGTCTACACCACCTTTTGTTGAATTGTAGAACTCGATCATATGTGGCGTCGACAACAAGTAAATTATTTTATTCGGTTTTGAAGTGCTACATTTTCGACCTTTGCTGACTTTCATCTCTGGAGGTATCTCTCTTTTGTTCGATCGGAATGTTTCAACCAATGTTAATTTATATGGTTCTTTTAAAAAGAGATTTAGCCCAGAAGACTGAAGTGAACCAATTATCCATGGTTACATTTCGATTTGTGCCGTAGATGCTTTTCGTTAGCTCTTTAACAAAGTTTTCTGCAAGAGGTAAATTATAATCGCTTGATCCTTTTCCTAAATATGGCTTAGCGTCTACCACGTATTTTGTTCCACTGCCACACATCATTACTATTTTGAGCCCATTTTTCGCAGGCTTGTTCGGTATGTACATTTTAAAACCACATCTACCTCTGAATGGAACTAACTGCTCCTCAATGGTCATATAGGACCCTGGAGTGTAATTCTCTCGACATTTTTGAATAAAAATATCCTATACCTTTCTTATCGGAACAAATTTGTCTGCTATCAGACCTACGCGTACTGCCTTAACATCAAACCGCAAGCAGGACATTAGAAATTTGAATCGGTTGTGAGTCATTGTGGATAGGTATTTTGATCCAGAGTAGGACAGATCAAATAACTCTGCAACATACCGATCACAGCTTCAATTTCCTCACTGTTTGTTTCTTTTCTTCCCACCGATTCAGTGGAATTAATACACGATCGTGCGCTGATTTCGACGTTGGTCCACTCAACAATTTCTTCGATTATGGCGTATGTTATAAAAAGTCTGAAAACTTTTAGTGGATCCACAATATTTTTGCACAAGCGAGCGGGACCACGTACTTGATGTACAATATTTTGTCCATATCTATGAGACGACCACTTATGACTTTTTTTCCACGTAATATGGTTTTTGAGAAAGTAATTATATCAGTCTCTTCAAGCAACAGATTCAACGGGACACCGTCTTCGTCTGCAGGAACCTCTTCAGAAGAATTTTCTTCGTCCCTTAGCTCTCCCAAGTCTGTCTCAAGCTCGCCAATGGCATAATCATCTTCATCCGAATCTATTAAGTCATCGTCTTCAGCAAGAAACTTTTCAATTTCCTTGTCATTTAAAAAGGCTTGTTTTGTCATGTCGAATTGAATTATATGTATAAAAGTTTTTAAGACAAAAAAAAAATCCTAAAAGCGATATATTATTTTGTTGCAAAAGTCACACAAAAGACATTCTTCGTCGTTTCGACGACGCAATTTTTTTAAAATGGTACTTACAAGCAACTAGCACAGATGAACGTACGCTCACAACTAAAGCTCAGCAACGACTAAAGCTGTACGAAAAATTAAAGAAAAACAATGAACGGAAGATAATAAGATAAGCAGTTAAATGCAATCGAGCGTCGTCGAAACGACGAAGAATGTCCGTCTAGGGTTAAAAAATATTGTAATATTTTAATATTGTATATAATTTTATATTTTATATAATTTTAAAATAAAAAGTTAATAATAAAAACTAGTTTGCTAAACAACAAAAAAATTAAAAAAAAAATTATTTCTTTTGTAAAATACCACAAATTCGATAGATCACAATTCAATTAGCCTCTTCTCCTGGCTTGAGAAGTTCAAAACTCATATTCACTTACTCTTTATTTTTGACATTTTCTTGCTGAAAAGAACTGTATTACAATATAATTTAATAATTTAGAGCATCAACCTTGCACTAACTTTGCCTAACTACCTTCTTCGTGCTCATTTTTCCCTCTTATTTGAATATAAATTCCTGCAAAATATGAATATCGCTACTTTAACTTAGTCTTAGTCACTTTTTTTGGTGTCTTATTTCTACCAACCCGCCTTGTTTATTTGCCCAGGTATTGGCCGTACTGGAACGAGTTCCTAAGCGCGCCTCCACATAAAATGAGAGAGGATTGCATCTAGTCATCTAGGACATAAATATTGTGAGTAAATGGCACGCCTGCAAATTATCATATGGAGTTGTCTACTTCTAATGCCTGCAATGTCTGAACATCTTCGAAAGCCACAGTTTCGACAAGGATTGGTGTGAAGTTCTAGCTTTACTGCTCAAACGCTCGCGCCCGTTCACAGTTCATTGGTTTAGATTGATACGCTGCTTGTTGCTGCGCTTCTTCCGCTCACTTATTCTTACCTCTTCATTGCTAGTGTATTTTGCAATTCTACTGCAAGTTGTTCATCAAACAATAGAAAATGTGTTCTTTAATAACGGCCGCCCCTCGACAGGCACTAGCAAACCTCCGAATGTATTTCTGTCATAAAAAAGCTCCTCATAAAAACAATTTGCCGTTCGTCGGCTTACAACTACAGCCACCTCCAATTAAGGAACAACATCAAGACGCACACGACGAATAGGAGGAGGAGCTCGTCCAAACACCTAACAGGAATATACGTTCCAATTATTTATTTATTTATTTAGTTAAAATTCTATCTCATGTTCGCTTCGAACTGGTCTTATTTTGATCAAAGTTTCCCGGCTATAATTACAGTGAGGCATGCCGAAGAATCGTTCGGCCCGAATTAGGCAGGCCTTACTGAGACACGCCTCTCTATTACCTTACCAGGCCCACGTTAGGCAAAGCAAAGATTGGCATGCCAGAACAATACAAAATTTGGTTGTGGTCACGAAAATCTGTGGCAGTGTCTCACTTAGGCATAAATTGGAATCCCTAACTGATTTGTAGAAGGGCATCCGGAGTATTACCGAAGTTCGGTTTTTCGAACCTGCGCCCAATGAGGCAGATGTGTGGCGATACCTTTCGTGACTTGGGCCTAGTTTGGCTGTCTTATGAGGCGCAAATTTGGAATGCGGTCTGCCTTATTTTCGCCTAATCACCGCCTTACCAAAATTTTTAGTCGGGTTGCTGGCCTTGGCGAGCTTCCCTTTAGCTCTGCTATATCATTTCCTTGCAAATATGTAGGTTCTTCTCATCTTCATCTTCTTGCACATTGGGCATAGAGAAACCATTTTTCAACCCTTTCTATATATTTCCGGTATAAGGCACGACTTGCCGACAATTCGTATTATTCTTTGTTCGTTTCAGTAATTTACGGTGAAATGCACGGTATGCATGACTATTAACATGTCAGTTCCAGGCATCCTTTTGTGTATCTCTTTCGACATCCTAATATGCACGGCGAAAAAAAAACTGCTGTTCTACTGACATCAACCTGATAATAGATTAGCTTTGCGCCCAAGCAGCATTTTCTTTCTCGCATGCTGTAGAGTAAGACTTGGGTTCTTGCTTTATGGGGTCTACTATAATTTTACGATGCCTACCAAAAACAAGTGCCTTTTATGAGAAACCCGTTCATGGTAGAAACGCATTTGGAACAAATGTTAGCGATTGCCTGCTGAGGGGCCACCACTACGAGTATTGGAAAATTGGTTTATTCCCATTTTGATATTTCATGTCCTTAGTAGCTATGGCCAGCAAAGTAAATACTAGCCCACACCCTGCACTAATCCACTCGCAGATGCAGCAGCCGTTACATTTACTTTCTGCAGGAACAGAGAAAAAAAGCCGAACAATCCGTTTCAGAAGCATCAACAAATTCAAAGCAAAATAACTTAAAACGGTAATTGCAATTGTAGTATTTATTCGATTTTGACATTAATTGGGACATAAAGCGATCAGTTCTAGCGCGCTAGTCAATTGGAGGCCGAAACCAGCTTGCCTGATGGACAGTAACAACACGCATAAGCTTGCATAAATCATTCCTGTTCAAAGTGGCAGTACAGGGATACCATGGGACTAATGGGAAAAGAGCGGCTTCGAATGTTGTGGCTGTAATCTTGTAAGAAGCACGCATCAACATAGGTATATACATATATATGTGTGTGTATGTAATGTGCGCTGATTATCATATATGTCGTTGTACATATGTACATGTGGAAAGCAGAGAGCGGCATTTAGCAGCAGCTTCGACAACTCCATGCAAGCCTTGCTGATCGTCTTTGCTCCTTAGCGGCACAATAGGCACAGTACCAGCACTAGCAACGCCAACAACAACAGCCAAGTGAGTTGTTAGCGCTGACTGCTGACTGTCAAATCAACCGAAGTCGTTGGGCAGTTTGGTGTATGACGAGTGTGCTATGTTTGGCTGCAATATATTGCCACACAATATTGACACAAATTGACAATCAATCGGCAACAATATTATTACATAAAAATTTATGAAACTGTAATGAGGTGAGTAAGCGCAGCACAAACTGGTGAACGGAAGGTTGAATGCATAGTAAGCAATTGCTACTGCTGCTGCTGGTGCTGATAAACGGCAAGGAGGGAGCAACGGGAGGGAAAAGTGTGCATAATAAATGCTTTTTGTAGTTGTTGCCTTCAGTAAAACAGAATATTAAAAGTTATTGCAAGCGAAAAAGCAACGTGGAAACGTGTTTTCCTGTGTCTTTCGATGTCAGCGACCGGAAACACACGAAAAAGTGCTAGTTACAAAAAACAGAAAAACCAAGAAAAAAGTAAGCAAAAGCAACAACACTTCACGCAGTCACAAGAAAGTAGCAGATTGGCAGAAATGCATGAATGAATGAAAATGGCAATTGAAAAGCGCAAAATTTAGCGCGACCGCAATGATCGCAGCAATTAGTGAATGGAAATGGAAATTAAGCCACAAAAAAACTGGATATTTCGTCGGTTGACTACAAAATCGCTGGCTTTCTTTTATTCACTGCTGGTGTGTCGTAAAACTTAACAATAATTGCGATAAGTGCAAAAGTGAATTACCTGAAAAAAAGGAAAAAAAAGTTGGAAAAAAATTACAAAAACCTACTTACAAGAAACATTCAGGGGAACTGAGGGAAAAAATATAACTGACCCACCGCTAATAGCCGTTATGAACCCGTTTGCACTGCCAAAATTGTGCAACCGAAAGTGTGCCGTCGTCAGCGATTTTGCAGCAATTTTCGATTTGTCGTTCTGATAAAATAGGGACGTAGTTTTTGTAAGTGCTTTGTTGCGCTTTTAATTTTTTTGCCTTGATTTTTGTATTTTTGTATACGCCGCAACAAGGAACAAGCAACTACATACATTTGACTACATAAAACACCTACGCAACATGAACATATATGTATGTATACTCACACACACACACACATGCATAAGTATCAGAAACATACGCACAACAATTAAACTACAAAAACCTCAACTGCAGTGAAATTTTTCACCAAAATTAATTATGGAAATTCACGCATAAGCAAATTCGTGTGTTCTCACATTTTATTTGAACTTGGATTTCGAGTCCATTGGCATGTTAGTTAGTTGGTTGGTTAGAGTGGTGATTCATCCAGAATCCAACTAGCGCTTCCGCACCATTTTATTGCCAGATCGGCGTTACCAACTTGTTTAACAGTTATTTACAGCAAGATTATATCCAGTTTGTGCGGTTCAGGAACCTTATTAGGCTGTTGACGTCTAAGCCAGACAGTTACTCGAGACTCTCGAATAGCGGTGTGCCCAGGGTTAACATTTTATCTTTCCATAAGGCAGGGCATTCGCAGAGGAAATGGAAGATTGCTTCCTTTTTCTCAAGTTGTTTACAACTATGACAGTATGTGTGGTGAGGGATGCCCATTTTGGCGGCTTGTTCTCCGATAGACCAAAAGCCAGTTATGACTGCCGTTAGTCTACAGGCGTCCCGTCGTTTCATGTTTATCAATGCCGACGATTGCTTGAAGTTGTAGGTGGGCCATAACGTCCTGCTGATTTTGCACTTCGTCTGGTCTCTCTATCTACAATTTGCGATTCAATGGTATTTTAGGGAAATTGCATTTTTAACCGCACCTAATGGTGTGTATACTGGTACTGCAAGAACGCTACTCATGGCAGATCCCCCTCTTGCCAGTTCATCTGCCTTTTCGTTACTTTCTATGTTCCGGTGTCCCGGGACCCAAACTAAGGTTACTTAATGGTCTTCCCTCAAGGTGGTGAGGTTGTTCCTACTTTGCTCCACCACTTTAGACGTTGTTATAGCCGCGTCCAGTGCCTGGATTGCAGCTTGGCTATCCGAAAGAATAGCGATATTGCCCTTAAAAGAGAAATCTGCGATTAGTAACCTACAAGCTTCCCCAATTGCTAGTACTTCCGCCTGGAAGACACTGCTGGTATTAGGAAGACGCACAGATTTTTGAATTCCAAGTCTATGAGAATATATACCAGCTCGAACACCACAATCCATTTTACTGCCATCTGTATAGACTGTAGTGACGAAGTTGTTTAGAGAGAATCCCTTTCCCATTTTTCCTTAGATGGACAGAGAGTGGCAAAATTCCTATTGAATATTACCGACTACCGACGATGTAGTCGGTCCTCACCGAGATTAACTGAGTTTGTCGCAATAATAGACTAGCGTGACTATAAGTGTTTTCTTTTCACTTCATTTAACCTAAATGCACCCAATGGTTGCCGTCTTAATATGTAGGTATATTGAATAACGTGTGTCAGTGCACTGAGAGCCTGTCTAGGACATGATCTGATTGCACCGACTGTTATTGCACAGGCTGACCTTTGTATTCTGCCGAGTAATTTGGTATTGTACTCTCTCCCTAGAGCTTTCCACCAAACTTGAGAACCATACGATAAAATAGGTCGTATAACCGCCTTATACAGCCATAATGTGTGCTTAGGTTGAATACCCTATCTTCTTCCAAGCATGCGGTTACAGGCATATAAAGCAATTTCTGCTTTCCTTACCCGTTCTTTGATGTTTAATTTCCAGCTAAGTTTGGAGTCCAAAATTACCCTAAGTACTTTGCACTGGGTGAAAGTGAAAGAGTTTGTCCGTTGATATTTGGTAGGGTAAAAGTTGGTACCTTGTATCTGGTGCTAAAAAGCATAAGTTCTGTTTTACGTGGGTTTAAACTTAAGCCACATCCTGTGGCCCAAGAGTTAAGCTCGCCTAACGCCCTTTGGATGATCCCACTAATCGTATTGAGACACAGTCCGGACACCATTAGCACCACGTCATCAACGTACGCCACCACTTTTAACCCACCTCTATTAAGTTTGGCGGCATGTACCTGGAAGTAATTTGAAGCTTAACACTCGCAACACATTTCACATCAACCATGAAAAGATCGCGCCTTCTTTTCCGGGAAATTTAAATTATTTCAACAACCTCGTGGAGAGACATGAATAAGGCCCATCAAAAATATATGCTTAAGGTCATTGTGAGAAGAAATTCTAATGGGCGGTAAACACAAATAAACGGAATACTCCTTTTCGGAGAAGCAGCCGCAAGCATAAACCTTAACTGGGTGGTTAACAGTTCGTTGAAGTTTTCGATTATCAGCAGTACGCCAAGACCGGCGTATGCAACTATTCGCTCAAAATGAATATTACGCCCGTGAATATTACGTTTGTCCAATGCCGTTCTGAATTCAGCGTCACGCAACGTATATGAGAGGATTGGAGTTCGCTTGAGAAGCTGTGTTCTGCTACTTGAAAGAGATTCTTTTGCCAACGTGTAGATCAGGGACGCTCGAAAGAACTTCTAAGGCTAGGCTAGGTTAGGTTGAAGCGGTTGTCCTGTGGGACACACTCAGGCTCATAGCCCATTGTGATGCCGCGTGGGGAGCTTGTCCCTATCTCTCCCAAAACCAGTGTGTGTTTTTCAAAAATTTTAAAATATCTCTGATTTCTATAGTACTGAGGTCTTCTAGCTCATTAAAAAATTGTCTACCCAGAATAGTAAACCTGACTATTGCATTGCTTACTCCCATTTCCGTTAGCGAAGTGGTAATTGCATCCGGATATATGTTATTCAAAGCACCCTCGATGTCTAGAAAGGCAGCGAGGGTAAATTCTTTGTAGTGAAGTGATTTCTCGACTGTGTGAACTAGCTCATGGAGAGCTGTTTCCACTGATTTGCCTTTGCTGTATGCATGTTGGGAAGGTGATAGTTTGTCGCTAATCCTTCCTTTGATATGCACATCTAGCAAACGCTCTAAAGATTTTAACAAAAAGGATGATAGGCTAATTGACCTGAAGCCCTTCGGTTTCGTATGTGTGGTTTTCCCTCCTTTGAGAATGAATACCACTTTTACTTCTGCCCATTTCTTGGGGCCTCATAAATTAAGGCGAGTGTAGGTGCAATCATATCTTTTGTGTGTTGCAAATCAGCAGGAATGATTCCATCAGGTCCCGGTGATTTGTAAGGTTTGAAGCTGCCAATGGCAAATTTTATGTTGTCCTCCGTTATAAAATCTGTTGGGGGATTCTCGTAATGAACTATAGGGTGGGTTCTACTGTCTTCGTTGCAGAGACAACCTGGAAAGTGCGTCTGCATTAGTAATTCTAGTGTTTCTTCACTGCCGGCTAGCACTTCTAAGGCTAACAAAGCCACAGCGAATTTGGGAGATATCCTCACCGGACATTGTCGGTTAGATGTCCATGCAGTGATTGCTTGCATTGCTTCAGGCACTTTCTGCAGAAGCTGTCTGGACAACGATGTGGAATTATCTCAGTACCTTCTTCTTAGCTGCCCTGCTCTTGTCGATCTCAGGTTTAAACATCTGGGCTCTCACTTTTTCGCTACCGCGGCGGGTATTGCGGGTTTAAATATCACACATCTGGTGAAATTCATCAGTAGCTTGAAGCGGTTAATACGAACGTAAATCGCCACTGTTGGTCGCCATTCTCTAATCCTAGTCCCTTCTTTCTTTTTTCCACCTCTCTGGTTCCTCCCCTCTTCTGTTCCGCTCCACTCCCGCTGAATGGTATCACAACGGGCAAATTTTAAATTGTTGTCCAAGTGGGCCCCTCGCAAGGGCAGCCATTTAACCTAACCTAACGATAAGCTCGGCCTTGTTGCAAGCAAATCCATGAGTTCTTGCTTTGGAGAGGCGACAAGGAATTCGTCAATGTTGTTAATTTTGGTATATCATTCCACCCATTAATTTATGAACGCCTTTGACTTCAAATATTTTGCTACAAATGCAAGTGACATTTTTGCACCTTTAGGGTGAGAAACACAACGTACGCTTTCGAAATTTCTCACAAAACTAACATATTGCACACCGCATATTGCGAAAAGGCCCATCCATCAGGGGAAAAATTTGAATCAGTTGAGGTGGTAGTCAAAGTTTTAAACTAAATAACATTTACATATTTCATTCTCTCTACTTTTGTAATGAAATGGAATCAAAACTTTTGTGCTAACTTAAATGAATACTTTTCAATAAATAATCTTTTGAGTACTGGATGCATGCACTCTAAGGCCTTGAATGTTTATGAATTTATGCAAAATTTATATTGTTTTCATAAACGACACACATTAAACATTCCGATAGCAAAGTGCATATTTAGTATTTTATTACTACTCTTTTGTTGAGACAGAACTTGTAGATATTTTTTTTAACTCTTACTGCATCTAAAAGCAAGCTACGTTGCCATTTTTGCTTGTGAAAAATACAATAAATTAAATATTTAATTAATTTGCATTAATTTGTGGGGCCCACAGAAGCTTTCGTGGATTGAATATATACGAACTTGTGCGCAAATGCAGTGGATTTTCTGGTGCGAAGGGCATATCCCAATATGAAAAAATTTGTTATTGCCTCCAAATTGAATATTCATAAAATTAATAAGCGTAAGTATAATTTTGTGCTGAACATAAAGGTACATGGACACGTGAAGGTAAAGAACTGGCGTTATACATTTGGATCACTCTTTGAAATTTATCTTAAAAATACTGCTGATCCACAGTCCACCCTCTTTTTAATATAGTTGATAGTACAAGTATTTGAATTTCCTTTGGATAAAAATCGGCTGAAGGGTTTTGGATTTTGCAGAGCATTGCTATGGTTGAAAGAAAAAATCACGCAGGGTGCTGGGCGTGGCATATCTTGGGAAGAGTGGGACATTACCACATCCACATCTAAGCGCTACAAGTCACGCCAGAATATTATATATGGCCACAAAACAAAGCAGAATGTGCCTATGGGTAGTTTTCTCATGATCTTCCCAACGGAAGTCTTTGCTATCTGTCTATGTGCAGATATCAATTTAGACGGAAATCTCGGGATGAGTGGATTGGACTTTTGAGCGACAGTCAGGTCGCATTCATCCTTTGAGGTTAAGTTCTCATTAGTCCTTGGGTGTATTGAGAAACTGAACTTGCTGAGAATGCACAATCGCATCCGACTCACTTGGGTCCCAGAATACTGGGGTATAAATGGAACCACGTAGCGGAAACCTTGGCTAGAGAGACTGCACATCATTAAGTTAGAACTTAAAAGCGAAAAGCGAAGGCTACGAGAGGCTACACACCATCAAGATAGAACTTAGAAGCGAAAAGCTAAGGCTACGAGAAGCTACACACCCTCAAGATAGAGCTTAGAAGCGAAAAGCTAAGACTACGAAATGTAAGCTGGAACCAAATTATCGGGATACGTCAAGCGAAGCCCTTATTCGAGGGTTATAATCAAAGGAGGTTTAGGCAATTCATAACCCCCCTAAGGATAAACTGAGAATCCTCACGGACATTATAACAGGCCATTGCGAATTGCGGATTCATCTGCACAGGATTAGGATACGGTCCACTAATTGCATTCGCTTATGGGGCCAGTCCCCGGTGACCCCAGTGTATTTTATTCTCAAATGTGATGCTATAGGGCAAAGAAGGTTGGGATACTTTGGGCGAATACGACCTAAAGAAAGGCTCGTACACTCAGCCGTAACCAGCTTTATCTTAAGTTTAAGAGATGAACTGGGTTTGGATGTGGTACTGTGACGAGTAGAGGGGATAAAATGCTATGAGAGCGAAGTGCAAACCTCATTTTCATTGATTCAATGTTGTCGAGTTAAAATTTTTCTTGTAATTAAAAAAAAAATTGTTCATACCTTAACTAAACCCATATACAAATCACACTTTCAAAGTTTGTACCAAACCCAGAATCCTGCCATGCAAAAAGCTCGTCATAAAAAAACTATCTGCCGTTCGGACGCGACATAAAACTTCAGGTCCATCCATTTGTGGGAAAGCATTAAGACGCGCACCACAAATTGGAGTAGGAGCTCGACCCAACACCCAATAAAGGGTGTAAGCGCCAGTTATATTTATGGTATATTAATAACCAAATCCCACAAACAGGATTATTCCCAAAAAACATCGAAGTAGTCAGTCGTCTGTGGAAATCATTGAAATGGGACTGGGAGTTCCTCAGGCAACTTTGTATGGCATTTCGATAAGTTGACAACTGGTTACGTTTGCTCGATAATGCACCTTCTCATCGGCCAAAAGTTGTGATAACATTTTGGGCAAATAGGCAAATAATTTTTCCCTGTTATGCTTCATTTTGTATGAGTAATTGACCCAAATTCAAACTGCATTATCTAATTCATTCGAAAGCACAAAGTGTTGCTTTATTTCCCCTTCCTGACGAATATGCCGTTATATTGCTGACAGTTGTCACTTCAGAGAATTTCGTTAATGTCTTTGCACAAAGTCTTTTGATCTTTAATTCGCCATTCTAAGTGATTTAAAATTACACACAAAATGCAAAGTGTTTATGCATCGCAATGAGATTTAATGTGATGAGATGGCGATCGCGTAAATTCAGCAGCTTCATGTACGTAATATGATGGAAGGAAGCCTGCCACGTGCGCTCGGCTTGATGAGACAACTCATCACCAACATAATCATTGTCGTCAACAGTATGAGTGTAAAACAAAAACACCACAAAGAAAAATAAAAATTCATAAAAAAATATTTTGCAATCAAATGCGCACAATATTATTTTCCACACGGACTGGTTGGTTGAGTGAATTATGGATGGATACATATTTTGTTGACTTTTTCGTTACAAGAATTCTCGATATTCTCTTTTTTTGTATTTGCTTCATCACCAGCAATTCACTCACCTTGAGGCTGAGACAGCCTACGTACGAGTACATACGCGCGTAGTTGCAGTGATGAATTTTAATTATGCGTTGAATGCTTTTCGCGATAAAAATGCGGTCCCGCTTTAATATGGGAACAATAAAGGCAACTAGGGGTAGCGGGAGTTGGCTACTAAAACTGACCGACCCACCGACCGACTTATCCACTGGATGAGAGTTTGTTGCGCTGCCACTGTGACTGACTCTCGGCAGCACTTGTCGCGCGCCAGCATTTTGATTTGATTCTGATGATCGCCGTCCTTCTGCTTGCTGTCCGTCCATCTGACTCTACGCCTTTTGATCATCATCATCAGCATGCAGCGTGTGGCGTTTGTTGTCAACGATATTGACGTTGTTGTTGTTACTGTTGTTATTATTGTATATGTTGCAGCACATTTGCATTCGCCAAATGCTTTGTGAAGGTGTTGTCTGTATGATTTATGCGTAATATATAGCAACGCATCATTATTTGTGTTGTGGTTTTGTTCTAACTGACAGCGTTGATGTTGTTGAGGCGCGCAATGCCAGCAAAAACAATGAAGATAAGTAAATGTTCAGCAATAACTTCAATAAAAACTTATTGAGGAATTAAGTAGCTGAGAGTGAAACAATGTATATAAAATGAATGCGAAAGGTTTTATTTGTGACTCTGATTTTATCTAAAATGGGATTAAAGGTAATGATACCAAAGTATTTATAATTAAAATGAATTGGTGAGAAGCAGGCTATTGAATTTTGATTATTGATAACAATAGTTTACAGCAAAAAAACAAAAAAGGCACCCAAGAAGTAAACCATCCAAATCCTATGGAAAATCGGTCGCTGGGATTATTATGTAGAGCTAAAGTTTCTAAAAGCTCTCCATGTACCAGAAACATCACGAGCAGCTAATTTTGACATGATTTAATGGTATTTCATGTAAAGTGGAATTAGACTGGGCATGCTGGTTCCCGAAAAACGTTTAAATACAAATTAGATTTATCACAGGTCAGCCTCGGTAGAAAGAATAAAGAAGGTGGCGGTCTTTGCGAACTACTATCCCGCTTTATTTATTTTATTAGCGAGAGAATTTCTCATACTACCCCGCTCTCTTTCTTGTTGTATTCTCGGGGATTTTGCAATCTTGTAATCTATCATTCTTGTTTTACAACTGTTCAAAGCTGAGTACTTCAGTTTGATAGGGCGTATGTATTAAATAATAATAAATAAATAGGTAATCCTCAGTTTTATGAGACGAAAATGAGGTTGAAAGATGCAAATTGAAAGTAATTTTGTAGGTTATAAATAAATTATTTACTATATTTGATATCGTTGATTATAATTTGTTGAGAGAGTTTTTTTTTGCCGGGACAACTAGGACTGCTCTCGGGCTCCCTTTTTAATTTTCTTAAAAACGATCTGGGTAGATTTTCTGGTGCCAAGGTGCAAAGGTAGTCGCTACTTAACACATCAGTGCCAAAGACCTCGAACCTGAATGGACCGAAGGCCGGGCAGACGCACAGAAAGTGGTCCGCCGTCTCATACTTCTCCCCACATACAGGGCAGAGTACACTGTCTAAGACGCTTACCTTTCGCATGTACTTCGCCCATAGAAAATGGCCTGTCATTAGTTCAACCAGCTGGCTATAGTCCCTTCTGCTTAATAACGGGGGGATCTGCAATAGTCGATCGGATTGATGTTACCGGAGTTTTGTCCATCTGCAGCCTCTCTCAGCCCACCAATCTCGGTTGTGGGTTAGTGTAACTCGTTTCCTAACCACGACTTTTATAGCCGCAGAAGGAAGTGGCAGAACAGGCCCCGGACCACAGAAGTTGGTCTCAGAGCCCATCCTAGCTAAAGAGTCAGAGATTTCGTTACCCGCGATACCCACGAGCCTCGCGACCCATGTTAGTATTAGGATATTATGTCTACCAACATTGTTCGGCCTGGATTTACAGGACTCAACCACCCCTGAAGTGGTTGGAGGGCTGTCTAAGGCCATAAGCGCAGCTTTGCTGTTGCCGCAGAACTTTTAATTTCATTTGTGTAAGGGGTAAACATTTGCTTACCCTCCACATTGAGCGAATATAGGCTGAAAACTTTGATCACTTTAGGTTTTGAATAATAATAAAGTCAAAACTAACGCCCTCGTGAGCGTTGATCAACAAGCAAATTAAATTTTGCCAAGGAAGTTGCTTGACAAATTAGTGATCTAGATGAACAGAAAACCACTGTTCGCAGGCTTCAAAATAGGTCTAAAAGAATCAGAGACAAACATCCTCTAACTATTTACAATGAGGGGATTAGGAAAGCGAAACGTAATAGCTTCATAAGTTTTTGCGAAAACAAGATTTCTAGACTGTATAAAATGTCTGCTAAGAGGAATAATATATCCTCAGCCAACCTCAAAAAAGTAGACGGCACTTTCACCGAAAGTGAATGTGAAGAAGTTAGACTACTTCATTAAACACTTCTTCCAGGCTACTCTACTGGATTATTGCCAATGAAATATGTACGACACCATGACTGAAGTGACAACGGGAGACTGCTCTGTATCAACTAACCAATGTGCTTCGAGATAGTATAGAAGAGGGAAATCATAACTCCATATGTGCCTTTTTGGATATAGAAGGCGCGGTTGAAAATTCTTCACAGGAAGCCATAAACAGCACTCTAGATAGGAGAGGTATTAAGAATAATCTCGCTCAGTGGATTGGCAATGTATGAGAAAAGTAGGGAGACCAATAAGCTCGGGTAGCAAAACGGCAATACAGCCACTGGGTGTCCGAAAATTGGTGTACTATCAAAATTAATGTGTAGCTTTGTACGAGTAGTAGATGAACTCTGGCTGTAATAAAAATTATGGGCACAAAGTTATTCCAGGTTGCAGTGCTAAATCTCCTCATAATAATAAGCAGATTGATTTTTTCTAATTCGCTCTTCTCATAATTATCTGTTGTGGGCAGATGACCGCGAAATCTGCAATGGCCTGTGAGAATCCCCACGAGCATTTTGAGTTTTTCCTTGGGGAGGGTTATGCATTTTTTAAATCTCTTGCCACATGAATTTGACTTTTTTTTTCTTTGAAATGTATGGAAATATATACTATGCGAAAAACTTAAGTATCTCACGAAATGAGCGAAAAAAATAAAGTATCTTCCGCATTTTCGGTGGCAATTTCGAAGTATACAGATCAAAACGGCAACACTGGTTAGAGCACTTTAGCGCTCGTACTTCTCGCGTGAACGTGAATGACTTAACTACTCTCGGATATGTCTTAAATGCATTCGCTCGTTCGTTCTATCGTTCACCTAACTAACCTTGCCACCTGTCCCAATGTACCATTTACAATAACACAAAATCTGACTATAAATTAATAATTTTATTTATTTGAAAATTATAGAATTAACTACTTTGAAGCATTTTATGGCGGCTTTAAGTATGAGCTGCGAATTTTCCGTTCCCACAGCGTGGCACTTAGTACAATATAAATACGGCCTTGCTTTCATTCTCCATACTCTATACTCCATACGCACGAGAACTCCACTACTGTAGAGCTTTTTTTAGGAGCATAAGTGGGTATACTTCCTGGCGTGTAATTTTTAAAACTTAGCTGTCTTGCTTATAAGTTTTGTGTCCACCTTGCATGTAGCAGCCCTCATTTATTTACAACCAATAAATTTAACGACACATGCAACAACAACAAAAACAGAAATACCAAGAAGAAAAAAAAACGTTTGCATAAATTGTACGAGTAGCAACAACTACCAAGCATTAAGAGAACAACAATAAGTGTCGATCCCTTTGGTGCGCCAAACAAAGGCCAGGAGACGATGTGAAGGGGTTCGGGAAGGATGCGCCATTGGTTTTACGCTAAATCAAACATCACGCGCAACAATTTCGCATTTAATTTTAACTACAACAGTTGCAAGGAGCAGCAGTGCAGCATAATAGCTCAGCAACTCCCGGCCTACAGCACTTGTAGTTATATTTGTTGTTGGTGTAGCAATAATGTAGCAGTTGTTGTACGATTTCGTGTAAGTTGTAAGCGCATGCGCATGTTCGCGTTAACAAGTTGTAGCATTTCGTGTACTCGTGTACGACGCTGAGGCGGCGATCGCGACGCACGTCTAGCGTAGTGATCTCATGTGGGTGGATGCCGTGAAACAACAGCAAAAACAATAAGAATCACAGCAGCTGTATTAAGTGCAATGGCGTGGCAGGAATGAAGCATACACATGCTCGTATGTATATGCAACATCATTGGCGCGCATAATGCCAAAGCAGTTGCCTGAATTGGACTGTGTGGCAAGATCGTTGCGTTGCGATATGCGCATCGTCTCTAGCCTGAAAAAACTTAGTTGCAAGCTGATGGGCGGCGAGCAGCGGGAGGCGCACTACAGGCGCTTCACACTTCAACTGATGTGACCGGGCGTTGTCATGTTGGTGCTAGGTGTTAAATGTGTTTCCGCAAATTAAGAAGCCAGTCAGCCAATCAGCAAGCACGACCAACAAGACAAACGCATGAAGCAACAACAGCAACAATAAGTGTCATTAATACATATGGCAGACGAATTAAAGGTTGCAAACAAACCGTCAGTCAGCCAGCCAGCCAAAAAGTTAGCCAGTCAATCCATGGCATCGGAGTTGAGTGAAATCTTTAGCACGGCATCATCATCATCGGTGCAATTGTCACCTCAGCAGCTTTCTCGTAGCGTGCCCTCGTAAATGTAGTCAACGCGGCCGGCGAACACGGCGTCAGCGAACACACCACCGCCGTCAGTGCCGTCATTGTCACCAGCATATCTTTCCAATTAAATTTGAATTTATTTCTGCTGTGATTTTGTGTATCAACAAGAAAAACTACGCCACATACATACATATATATATATGTATATATATATGCATATGTGTGTATGTGTATTGCTAGTCGGCAGTTAGCAGCTGGCAATTCAAATTGAATGTTGCTTATTATTGCCGGATTTTTATTGTTGCTGCGCACCTCCATAGCTGCAATGCAGCCACATCCAGCGCAGTACGGCACGATCATTGAGCAGTGCTTGTTGACTTGCTGAATGGATGATAACACGATCAACAGTACGTACGGGCACACAGTACGTATACATACATATACTATTTAAATGAACATACATACATATATACAATACGTACATTGACTAGAGCAGCAGCTTTTTTCTCGCTACATTTTCTTTACTTCTTCTCCAGTTGCAGCTCTTAGCCATTTAGCCCATTCAGAATTGCCACGAACTGACGCGTTGAGGTCGACATTCGCTTCCATTGAATTGTCACTCCAATGAATTTTATTATTTGCTCAAATTCTGACTTATTTGCCACAATTCGATTTGGGAATTTGTTGCGCAGTTCAACATTTGCAATCTCAATTTGAGTGATCATTTTTAGTGATCGTTACAACCATTAGAAGTTCTTTCTATGCTCTGGGGCACACAAAATCGATCGAGCACTGGCACTTACGTAACATTTTTCTATATTTAATTGGGCATACTTACATTAACTCTGTAGGCCTGATGGCGATAGCGAGGTCACTGGTAGTTTAATAGAAAATTTATATCTTCCTTTTACATTTTCACATTCAATATTTAATGCACCTTCATTCCATCAAGTTGAAAAGATCGAAAGAATTAATGAGTGAGATCGAAAGAAGCAATGAAGAGTCTCTAGGGTATCCAAACAAAACATAGATAAATGGCTTTCTGAAAGTTTATCACGGCAACTAAACTAGCAAACCGAGGGAATATCTTATTTTAACAAGAATAAAAATGCCAGAAGGGATTAACTAACAATTTTTTTTGGCTGATGGCAGATCCAGCGGTGTAAGCGATGCGCCGATGTACCAGCAGGTGGTAGGAAGCCTTCATCATCCTCTGTGTAGAAGAGATCACGTGGATAAGTACTTGGTTTCACTTGGTGTTCTGAACTGGCGCCGGTTAGCCCGAGAACAAAACGACTGGCGCGCTTTGTTAAACTCGGCCAAAATCGCTTAATCGGTTATCGCGCTAATCAACAAAAAGAAGGAATATGGCAAAACACAATAGCTGAATGAGATTTCATTGCACGAACTTGATGTTAACATAAGTATGATAAACTGGAACAGAGAAGCCAACAGGTAACTGAAGTTCCTGGAGTATTCACAATAATCGAGACATCGCAGGCCGAATTACACGCACCACAATCAGACTGAGGGGATCGGGCTATAAGCTCAACCTCACTTATGGGCATCCTTAGAAATTTCGGGTTCATCCCTCTGTCAACGGACAGAGTCCAACCGGAACCTTCTCCACTCATATTCCGTCAAGGGAAGAGTGGACGGGGGGCTACACTTGGGGACGGGAGGTCTGGTGAACTTGTTCACGGATGGATCGAAGTTGGAAGGAAAGGTTGGCGGAGGAGTATTTTGCGAGGAGCTCCCTATTAGACACAAATTCAGGTTACCGGACCACTGCAGTGGTCAGTGACGGTCGACAGTGAGGTCAAGCATTCCTTGACCAGTTTCGAATGCATCCGAATTCTTTGACATAAGCCTCATCTGAATTTCTGGTCACAGCGAAAATACGGGAAACTGCGAGGCGGTTGAGCTGGCCAGACAAGGGACTTGTGAGGGGACTCCCCGCGAAAGGAGAGAATTGGGATTCCCCTGACTACCTGCGATCTGCTCCTGGAAATATGGGCAACGCGCGAACTCAGCGAGCGTTGGACAAGTACACAAACTTGTAAGGTCACGAAATATGACAAAATATCAGCTCTCAAATCTCGTGGGTTTTCTTACAGGTCACTATACGCGAGGAATGCATGCTGTGAGACTTGGAATCACCTCGAGTCCTTTTTGGGCTGGACATAAGGAGGATTGCGTAGAATCATCTCAGCACGTATGCGTTGGACAAATCAGACGTGTTCAGAACTTCGCATCCCTTGGTGCTCGGACTCGGCAGCTTTAAGACTAATTAACTCGGCTGAAATCGTCCAGCACAAATCGTGAAGAAGAAGATTATGAATAAATTTAGAATTGTGTGATACCAGTGGCCAACTCTTGTATCTTCTTCTTTCTTAGCATAACAGTCCAGGGTGGGCCACTGCTTCCGCAACTATCTTCCTCCATATTTCTTGATCCGCTACTAAGCGCCACCAGCTTTTCACGTTCTTCTCTTTGAGATCTTCGATAATAGTCGTTTGCCGTTTACTTCAAAAATATATTTATTTATTCATCCAATAGCATATCAGTTATAATGCATTTGTGCCAATGCTCGAACCATCTCTGGCCACAAAGCGCTTTCGTGTAGCCTGAGCTCTTTGAACTCCAAATTATGACAAATCGCCGATTTTTCATAGGTATTTTTTGAGAGCAAAACAGGACGAAAGAGGTAATTGAGACAAGATTTAATTATATAATTAGCGCGTATACCCTTTTTGGGTGTGTGCTCAGCTCCTCCTTATATTTATGTGGTGCGTCTTAATGTTTTTGCAATTCTAATTCTACGGATGGCAGATATTTTTTATGAGGAGCTTTTTCATACCAGAAATACACTCGGAAGTTTTCCGTTGTCAAATCCGAGTGGCGAATCCTATTAGAAAAAACTTGGTCTGTCATTTTGGTGTTTCATGCACGGAGCATCGAACCTAAGTACTTCCCAACGGTAGTTACGCACCAATCCATTCGTCTACGGTGGTCGCCATTTGAGGGAAAATGTTATTTTTTGATAATTCAGTGTTTTTGATAATTTTTTTTCTATAGCAAGAAATCTCGGAATACATAAAATCTCTGTTAAAAGCCAACTAAATATGCTATTTATAGTAGTTGATACTGTAAACATACCGTTTGTTAAGAAAGTGTTTTGACCTACTAAAATATTACAGCCATTTCCACTTCTTTAACTAAAACCATCGATTCTTATTGAATTTGGGGAGAATTTTGACTGACTCAGTCGGTTTATTATAATTAAAAAGTGTGCAACAGTTATCAGAAATGCGAGGAGCTCCCCATCAAGCTCAAATTTAGGCTTCTGGATCACTGTATTGTAGAATTTTCCAAGCTGAAGTAGCCGCAATTAAGGAAGCTGGAGAATGGTTGCTCGCTTCTGCAATTACAGTAAAGGAGATAAATATCTACTCCTACAGCCAAGCGGCAATTAGGGCATTCGACTCGTTGTTTGTTTGTGGTGAACTGCTGGCCCGGTGAACTGGTTACACAGGGGACCCTTGCGACGGTTTCATCGCAATATGAGAGGAATCGAGCTTCCTTCAGAACCTGTGGTCTGCTACTGGAAAGATGAGCATCACGTCAAATCGGCGAGCACTGAAGTATGTAGTGCGCAAACTTGCAAAGTCGTGAGATCCTTCTGACCGCGGTAGATTGGGGGCGCTCGAGGAAACTTCCAAGGGTAACAAAGCCACAGCTATCGAATTTGGTAGGTACCCTCAGCAGTTACTGTCTATTAGATGCCCATGCGGTGAGGCTTAACATTGCTTGAAGCCCTTTCTGCAGAAGCTGTCTGAATGATGAGGTGGAATCATCTCAGCACCTTCCTTTCAGCTGCCCTGCTCTCGTCGAGCTCAGGTTTAAACATCTGGGCTCTCACTTTTTCGCTACACCGGCGGGTATTGCGGGTTTAAATATCACACATCTGGCGAAATTCAGCAGTAGCTGAAGCGGTTAATACAAACGTAAATCGCCACTGTTGGTCGTCATCCTCAAATCGTCTAAGCGAATACCTGGATTCTGTCTGGTTTCTCCCCATCTCAATTTCCCTTCCCCTCTATGGTATCACAACGGGCAAATTTTAAATTGCTGCCCAAGTGGGTCCCTCGCAAGTGCAACCATTTAATCATTTAACCCAACCTATCAGAAATATTTTATTCAACCCGACAAACTATGTATTTATAAGAAACCCTGCAAAAAATGAAAATATAGTAGGCTGGAACCAAAATCTGCAATTGGATAAATATCTGATCACGCCGCACGTATTTTGTCGAGGAAAGTAGCCACAAACCCGCAGATTTCGACAAGATATCTTGCTAGTGGGCATAGAGATAAGTGTTTGGTCGAAGTTTCTCATCACGAGTAGCTCTAAAGAGGCCTTTGTCCGCTTCGCTGCATGTTGAAAAGCCATTATATTTCGCTAGAGCGTATCTAACATAGTTCATAATTTCCCAACCAGTTTGCTACTGGGATGTTAGATAAGGTGATATTCCTCGCTGAGGCTAAAATCATGCTGTTTTGCAACGATGGATCCAATAGAGTGTGGAGGCAGTCATTAAATGCGCTGGAAAGGCGGAATATTACAACGGCAGTGAAATATGGCAAACTTCATTCAAATTTCAGTCATGGTGTGAGGATGCATATCCGGAAAGCAAATGGGGGATTTGGTGTTTATAGAAGATAAGCTGGATGCACGACAATATTCGAATATACTGCAATGGCTTGTGATGAATAGTTCAACAATTTTTTTTTTTCATATGTCCGGCTATTAAACATACATATTAACAACTCCTCTACTTCCCGAATGGAGCTTGATTTTCACTCGATAATGAACACAATGAACAAGATGCACATCGTCTTCTGTGTCCGGAGCGAATTATTAAAAAATAGCGTGAGCATAAAACTTATGTAGGTTCCCGGCCATGCAGGCATAAAAGGGAACAATCTAGTGGACGAACGGGCCAAACTCGCTGGGAAAGAACCACTTGTAACTTTCGACTATATTTCGAAAAAAGACGTATATAAATTTATATATCACAGGCACTATAATGCACAAATGGTCACTAGAGGATCTTCTTCCCCTTATATCGTAAAAAATCCAAACAGGATAAAACCAAACTACCCACTAAATTGACGTTGTAATGATATCAAATCATTTGTGCGCCTTCGACTAGGGCACACAATCGCCACACATTCATGCGTTTTCAATGGTTTCAGCCCTCCATGCAGCCAACGCTGTCACTCATCATCTTTAACGGTCTGCCACCTACTCGACGACTGCTCACATTTTGAACAAATCAGGAAAAGTATTTTCCAAAACCGAATACCTTCTACACTGTTAAGAACTACTTCCTCAGAAAATATATAAAAAATGTTAGAATTTCTAGTTAAATGAGAATTCAACAAATTGATTTGATGTTTGCTCCTCATAGTTACTATGTTTTTACCATAGTTTTAATGAGTAAAGTTTTCTAGTCTCACTTTTACATGTAAGATCTCTAAGCTAACTATTTATTACTTTTATATCAACAAGCCGAAGCTCCTGGCAGCCAATGCTCCTAAGAATAATTGTATTATTATTTTACGTCTGTAAATAAATAAATAAAATAAACATACCAACTTTTTATTTTGTAAACACATAAATACATTGCACATTTCACTTATCGATACCCAATTCAATTCAATTGACGACAAATTAAGGATCTGTTTTTTTCTGTTCGCAATTCTCTATGCTTTCTGCATTCGCGACCCATGTGCGGCTTTGTACTGATTTTTTCATTTTATTTCTATTTTATTTGCGGAGAATCTTCGGAACGATAAGTCTGTTGAAAAGTATTCTCATGAATCAATTTGGAGACACTTTTTCGATCGCATTGTTTCTTTTAGTCGGCTACCTATTTTGCAAAAGGGTTTAAGTAAATATTCTCATAAAAAAATTCAAAAAAAAAAAAAAAAAAGCAATGGTGAACAAGCGCGCGAATTCCGCTGTTTTTAAGTGCGTGTTATAAATTTTTATGGCATTCCAATTGTTTTCTATTGATTTGACCACCGACTGTGAGGTCCCCAAAAGCGGGTACAAGTAATGCGAGTATGATTTTGATTTTTGTGGCTGAATTGGTAAAACTCTTAAATATTGGAATCTTTGAAGTTGATACACAATAGAAAACAATAGAACTGGTGTTTTTAAGCAGGCGTGTTTGTTTGTATGTTTGATAATAAATTTACATAACTATGGCTATTGTCTGGGCATAAAATAAAATAAATAAGATTTTATCAATAAAAAATATATACATAAAGACACCACCTCTCAGATTAATTAAACGGTGCTACGAAATAACAAAAATGTCATGCTTTTTTTAAACGAGTTGGCTAATAAAATGGCTAATGAAGGCGCTGTAAGCATACCGCTAGGCCCTGAATGCTTTCTAGGTACCATTGAACTATGGATTACTGACCTCATGAGATCTACCCATAGAAGACTTTGGACTGAGTTGGGAGTAACCAAGTGCGTTGTGAAAGAACCAAACAGGAAATTAGCAACCTTTTTCCTAAAACTTAGTAATAAGGACCTGAGAGTACTGTTGGGCGTAGTCACAGAGCACACCGTCTGTGGTCAACATATGGCTACCATGGCAATCATTAGCGATTCAATATGCCTATGCTGTTTTCAGAATGAGGCCACTGCAGAGCATTTTCTAGAATCAGACTGAGCCTGTTGGGTTGCGATGTACCTCTTCCGAATCTTATTCAAGATCCATCATTGAATCCAAACGATTTTTGGTATAGTGATCTGAAACTAATTTTCCATCGTACCATCTCTACAATATCTATCATGCCTCTCTATTCATTCCACTATAATTTATCCGGATGTAGTACAAAGGTCTTGCTGATTGAGTGCTTGGACTTGTCCAACGTCCCCCACATATCTAATATGATTTAACTAATGCTCTTTTAAGATGCCATATCTAGTAGACATTGAGATTTGGTCGAGTACAACAGAAACCCATGTCTCTAATTTCTCATATTTATTTAAAAAAAAAATGTTTCTCGGTACGTGCGTCATTAAAAAATTTACAACTTCCTTTTTTTACCAATTTAAGATTTTGAGGCGGTTCTATAAAAAGTAAGGGTTAAGCTTTCGCACCATGCCTCCGTTGCTTAATGGGTAGGTGTCGAGTCGAAGAACGTTTTGACCAATCAGTAAGGTCAATCGCTTTCTCTAATAGCGGTTGCTCTCTACCAAAGATAGATTATATATCTGCCTTGAAAAAACGTCTCAGTAAAGGTGCTAATCCAACTCCAGAGCGCCATGAAACTAGTTCCTCCATTTTTGGCACAAGCGTTAGTTTACTAATAAAGTTCTCCACAACCTAAATAGTTTAGCTGCCAACAGTGACGTATAAATTCCCCAATAGGTTTTTCTGTCATTCAACGCTAAACCAACTTCTTTTGCATAATTTTCTAAGTTGAAGAAAGCCGCTTTGATTGTCCCGGTGCTGATTTCATTTACTTAATACCCCAACATCTCATGGTGTGGTACTTGACAGAACCCGTTGGAATACTCGCTATGCTATTAGCAACAAGACAGCGAGGACCTTGTTCGTCACCACAGGTCTTCTTAGTAAAACAAAAGCCTGAACCGGCAGAAGGACTTACTGGTCATTTAATAATGTTGTAAAATCAGTATTCGCCTATCCTTCCTTAGCGTGGTGGCCTAAAACTAAGTAAAGAACTGCAAGAACTAAATTAGGTAAATTGGTACGCCTGGTGTGCGTCGGCATAACTGGGGTTATGAGAAACTACCCCACTGTCGCATTCAGTACACTTCTGTGAATACCCCTTTCCCTTTCAAGATAGAGCAGTCCATAACTGAGACTTAGTAATATTTCTGCAAAGAAATCTGCGAATCCATTTATTGCAGCACGCTTGGTTTCCATGGATATTGACGTCCATCGAACCAAAGATTGTTTGAAACTCTGAAAATCGCTGTGAATTTTTCTATAGGCCATGTTCTCGAATTCTAACCACAAACTGTAGCCCAATGGATTGAGATATGGACTTCCAGACAATCAATCTTGTGGGGTTATGAACCCCGGAATATTGTTCTTAGCCACTGCTGGGTGGTTTTTGCCTTATGGGCTGGAGCGGGATCTTGCTAGAAGATCCAACGCTTTCCACTGAAGAGAGCAGTGTATAACTGTTTCAGCTTTTTCGCAGAAATGAAGAGATGTAACGCTTTTACAAGACGCTCCCCACCAAACGATTACGGAGGCTGTATGTTGGCCACGCTGAACCTTGGAATACCTTTTTTAGCGTTTTTAGAAGTTTTAGCATAGATTTTGTTGTTTTGCTTATTAAAATCTTCTTCAACTGAAATATTTTACTCATCTGTGAAAAGAATATTGTCATGGCCTTTGACCGCGTGACACCGAAGAACCTGCTTACATCTGTCTAATTTTCTTCAAGCCCGTTGTCAAAAGATGACCAGTTGAGCGAAGATTTCCATATGCGCCATTCTCTAATTAATCTTGAAATTGATCTGGTCGATACATTCCTTTCCCTGGACTCGATTTTCCGCATTCTAAGGGGATTTTTGCGAATTTTTTCTCGAACGGTTTTCACGGCTACACTGGTTAGCGCCACGCGAGGACGACCACTCCTTTTTCTGTCTGCCACTTCAGACGTTTGGGAAAAACGATTGATCATGTGGTAACGGTAAACAAACATTCTTGAAATATTAAGTTTTTTCAGCAATTCGTAAATCTCACTTGCACTTTACCAATCATCTGTAATGCAATTGTTAACAAGCGAAATTTGCCACGAAACTGAGTATAATTTATGAGTAGATAAAGCATTCGAACAAACCCAAAAATATATTAACACAAGTTTTTTTAGCGAATGTGTTCTCACCGTATGCATTTTAAAATTTGTCACTGAAGACTAAACACAAACTGTTATGGAAAAAAATGTCTTTGTTTTAAAAAATTTAGTGCTTTTAGCTTGGTAACTTTTTGCTTTGCAAATTTTGTTGCTTTTTCAAATTCGAATGTTGGCAACCCTGAGTTTAATTCTGCATTGATTTTAGTGCGAGTATTATACGCTGACATGCAACTAATAATAAATTTATTTATTGGATATATTTCCGTTTGGCATATTTTGATTTTAACACTAAACAAAATTCATGAATTAAATAAAATCGGAACTTTTTCATAGCGTTTGAAACCATTTGAAGACATTCCATATTATATTGGGAAATGTAAAGCCTTTGAATTATTGGAAATTGAAGAAGTTGTAGAGATGAGGAAGAGGAAGAAACAGTTCAGTGCTTCTTTAGAAATCTGGGCAAGTTGTCTAGGTAAATATTTTTTCAATTCTCTTATGAAACTGTCTTGCGTGTGGATGGGATCGATTCTGCATTTCATAAGAACCACAAAATGATTCTACGAAAAAAATAAATGAAGTTGCCGTGGCGCACAGTGGTATCACAACGGACCTGTAGGGTCTAAATGAGTTGATCGTAGAGACCGACTACCACCATACCCTAACTTAACCTAAAGACTTTTAGAAAATGTTTAAAGAAAGTACTGCGATCGTATGTATGTATGTACATACATAGGTACCACTCACAGCAAACACGAATGTGTATAATCATAAACTAAATACGACCCACCCCTTACTGTTGCATATTTAGCAATTAATTAACACTTTACTATAATTTACAAATCTGCATAAATTAAAGAAAAAGTATGCGAAACGACATGAATATTTGCGAAGAAACACTGATTTTGCATAATTTGCGGCCACTCGAATAAAATTACTGTAATAATATACACCTTTCGAACATGCCAAACAACGCCACACTACGCCAAATCCCATCGCCTCCTCCGCTGCTTCTTTCGCTGTCACTGCGGCAGTTCCACCTCGCTTAAGACGGAAACACAATGCCACACATCATAAAATCGACATGCAGACACGACTGAGCGCGTCTGAACAACAGAAAAGTCCCTAACAAAAAAGAGGAAGCCCGAGGAGTGTCTGCAGGGCGACGGGAGGCGACTTTGCAATTGTTCAGCGGACGACAAGCGACGATCATGTTGTGGCAGTCGAGCTGAAGAAATATGGAAACAAAAGAGCAGAAACACCTCGACGTGTAAATCCACAGAATTATAACGTGTCATCATTGTTTATTCTTTTGTATGCGCGCCACTTGGGGCGGGCGGAATAGGGCGCTTGAATGGGATGGAATGCTTTTGAGTGGTATGGCATAGCAAAGCAATGTCAAGATCTCATGGCTCATGAATGAATTAAAGCAAAACTTAAATCAAACAGGTAAGCTGGCAGCGAAAACAGTCATCGGAGCGTTGAGCGTTATGAGTGGAATAGATGGGGTGTATACGCGTATGAATTGGTGAGGGCAGCGGAGTAGGCGCACATTCGTATATTGGAAACACATGTTACGTATGCAGATTGCATTCTTAAGAACACGACAATCCAGACTTTTGAGAATTAGCATAATAATAACAGCTCAAAAGTTGCCGTTTCCGGTGGCAACGCTGGTCAATTGCGAAGCGTAGAGTTGCAGCTAAGTTGAGCGTTGATTTGAATTCTTGCTTTCGAGTCAAGATGAGTCGAAGCTGCATGCCACTTTTCGAGTACTTAACCTCGTTTGAAGTGTGGTTGTGTATGCGCGCATGTATGGGAAGAAGAGGAAGAAAAGTATGAAGAAGAGACATAAGAAAAAATAACAAGTACTTAAATCAACACACTCGACGAAGTAAAAGAATTTCAAAAATTTTTATTCTTCATAGTCTCTTTCAATAAACAGTTAAGGAATAAAGCGTTTTATCGCTGATTGAAAATCAACTGGCGGGAGTTTAACACAAAGCCAAGCATTCCTGTGCCGCTGACGTGACTTCGATTTTCAAATGCACATACACAGAAACAGATACTCGCTTCAGTTCCACGCCGTTTGTTTTTTAACGGAGGAGGACTCAAAAACACGGATTTGTTATCGCTCTAACCCACACTGTGTACTCACATGTACAAATGTATGGCTGTGTGCGTATATACGTGGATTAATAAAGTCGAATTAATCTCACGCTGTGTGTAGTTGCGCCCAAATCGCTACCGTTTGGCAGCGTGTGAGATGCGCACCTCACTCCATTACCGCTGATCGCCACGGATGCTTCACACAAATGAGCGCTACATACCTTTTCAAACACTATTTTTAAATAACAATACATATACAAATGCGCATAACAATAATAATTCCCTACCAGGAAAGATTTAACGCATCGACGACTGCCCCATTGTTAATATCCCATACGTAGAAAAGTCTGTTGGCTAAAAAAACAACAAAAGTGACAGACCGAATATCGTCAAAGATATTCAAAACCAGTAGCCAGTTAAATACAAAGTACACATCGGCGCAGTTGGATCTGTTGCAGTCACTTTGGGTATTTTGTATAAGTAATATTCGTCGGGGCGTCAACTCTTCAGGTTGGTTGTGGAGCTGGTAGCCAATATTGTGATTTGGGTACCGCATTTGTTGGGCTTATTGTTGTTAATCTGGTTTACAATAATTAGAAATTATACCTGACCATTTGTTGTTGTATTTAGTAGTATTTTCTTTTATTTTACAAGAAAGAACTCATTAAGCATCAAAAATTGTGCCAGTATAAGAGTTAGTGTCTGATAAATAAAACCATGAAAGGAAGGAGTGCCTGTCCTCTGACGCAGTTTGATCTTCAAACGAGTTTCAGGCTTCCTAATCACCGTAGCAAACCGAGATCTATGCTGTAACCAAAGCAGCTGAATTAGCGTTGGAATTTACTCCCCTCGACACTCGCACAAATATCTTCATGGATAGTCAAGCTGTTACCAAAGCAAAAATGGTGAGCTCGTGCTGCTGCGTGCAACACTCTACATCCAAAATGGATGAGCTCTACGAGAATAGACAGGCCAGAATTTACTGGGTACCAGGGCACAAGGAAGTAGAGGGAAATAAGAGAGTTGACGAGCTTGCTAAGGCAGGCACCCGCTTACCTAGGATGAGTACGTCGAACATACTCGTATATCCCTCACTGTCATATGTTAAGACGGAACTCGATGAGGAACTAACTCTGGAAGCACGGCCTATATGGGAAGCCTCGGCCTGCCACAAGACTGCCAAAATAATGCTACGAACTTCCAACATGAAAACAACCAACTTTAGACTATCCCTTCCAAAGAAGGAATGTGAAATATTGGTTCGAATACTGACGGAACATTGTCCCACTTCAGATCACGCAGCTAAAATGGGATTGGTCCAGCACGACGCGTGGAACTAATGCGAAGAAGAAGTGGGTACGTAGAACACCACCTTTGTCATTGCTCTAAGCAGCCAAGGCATGTATCGTGAACTATGTTTAACACGACTCCAATAACACCGGTAACACTACAGACCCTTGTGCTATACATGAGATCTATTCAGATCAGCCAGATATACCTAACTTAACCTATATAAAACCGAGTATTAGATGTTTTTGAATTAGATTTGGTATGAAAAAAGCTTTTTTAAAGCTCATTATCTCCCTGAAAGAATAGGTTGGAAATAATATCGGATGCGCCACTGGGACAGTGCTTTCAAATGAAGCATCACTATGATCGGCATATGAGTAAAGAATACAAAGAGGTATGATTGTAAAGGGTCTTTCAAAAGTAACGCCTAGATGTCAGCAGTGAATAACTTCTAGACGGTAACTTTTTCTATGCCATCTTTGACATTTGTAGTAGAAAATTTTGAACAATGGATGCAACGCGTTATCGTATCACATATCTTGACGTTCTGTTCGGCGGTTTTCAACGGTAGACGTCCTCATTTAAATGATGCCATTTTTCATATAAAGGGTGATCATTTTTGGGGTACCGGATTTTAAATTAAAATAAAAGCGCGAAAAATCAAATTGCCTGGGCAATTTGTATTATTTTTGAGCAGAACGATTCATGACATTTATTTTTTAAAGATAATTCGTACCAAATGTTGGCCGGAACTGAGTCGTACTTCAGTGCATTTAAACTTTACATACTCCCACAAATGAAATTCAAAAAGTTGTGATATTACACGATCTTGAAGGCCAATCTACTGGTCCGAGAAGAGAGATAAATTGCTTACCGAAACGACGATGCATTAAAACCTTTGTTTCTCGAGGTGTATGGCAAGTAACGCCGTTTTTTGGAACCAAATATTGCGGAGATCACGAGCTTCAATTTCCGCTTATCCAGCTTCAAAACGTCGTTTATGATGGCGCAATAGCGTTCGCCATTCACTGTAACATTAGCGCCAATCTCTTCATCTCAGAGATGGAGGCAGATGATTCCTCCAGACGATAGGTCGCACCAAACGCTTGTTTGAAATGGATGTAGTGGCTATTCCGGAATGACTTCGGGTTGCTCTTTAACCCAAAATACGGCAATTTTGTTTATTGACGTAGCCATGAAGCCAAAAGTGAGCCTCATCGCTGAACGAAGTTCGGGTTCCAAAATACGTATCGTCGGCGTGTTTGTCAAGAGCGCAATGATTAAAGCTATAACGCTTTGAAAGATTGACAGCCTTTAAATCTTGGGCTAGCTGTATTTTATACGCTTTCAAATCAAGATCTTTCCGTAAATACGCCCAAGTAGTGCCATACGATAGTTAAGTTTTTTAGATCGGCGCCGAATCGATTCCTCCAGGTCTGCGGCAGAACTGTCATTTACAGCCGCAAAATTTTCTTCACTTCGGACTGAACGTGGTCCAATCAGTCAAGTATCATCCAATAATGGAAAATTATTTTCAATTATGCGGATGGTTTACCGAATAGTTCGCTGGGTAGGACGATTATGTACACCATAACTTGGCCTGAGCAAGCGATGAACATTTTTCGCAGAGCTTCGATTTTCATGATTCAATTTAATGATTTTTAAACGTTGTTGAGGTGTAAGTCTCTCCATGAATAAATGTTAAAGGTACTAAAGAAAAGTGTATTTAGTTTGCCATTAGTCTCGCGCGATCTGTCAAAAAGACCCTATTGGAAAAATCACCTCTAATCTGATCACCCGTTATAATTATTAAGAGCCGTATTTGGCGGCCGCCGTAGCCGAATGGGATGGTGCGTGATTACCATTCGGAATTCACAGAGAGGTCGTTGGTTCGAATCTCGGTGAAAGCAAAATTAATAAAAACATTTTTCTAATAGCGGTCGCCCCTCGGCAGGCAATGGCAAACCTCCGAGTGTATTTCTGCCATGAAAAAGCTCCTCATAAAAATATCTGCCGTTCGGTGTCGGAACAACATCAACACGCACACCACAAATAGGAGGAGGAGCTCGGCCAAACACCTAACAGAAATGTACGCGCCAATTATTTATTTTTTTTTATTTTGAATAAAACCAGTGAAACCTGAAAGAATCTAAATGTTTACATAGCTACATGTTTTATTGTGAAGCAACATCTAGGCAAGTCTTTTGAAAGACCCTTTATTTTACTGTAAAATTTTTGAATATCTATTCATCTTTTATGGCTTTGACGCGTTGTCGTCGGCATTGTCAACCCATTTGAAATTGGATCAAATATATGCATATACTTGAATATGAAGCCCATATCTCAATTTTTTTTCTGCTTTGATCTCCTTTATTTCTGCATCAACAATTTGATGCTTCGAGGGATTACTAAGTGTGTCCACAAAAAACTATAAATTCAAAAAATAATTTAGAACAAAATAATAGCGTTGTAACATTTTCAATTCAACTCGCATACATACATACGAGTATGTGGCCTCGGAGATGCCTACAGTGTGGCATAGGCGACGTCAGGTCACAATGCACAGATAGCAGACAAATGAACGGATGGCTCATCAACGCGATCGCCACTTAATCGGTTTAAGTTATTTTGCTTTTAGTGTCACAATGGCTTTTTCTCCTTGAAAGAGCAGCTTTGTAGATTTTCACATTTTTGCTCCGCTTTGAAAAACCTTCCCATTTTTCTGTTTGCTATTTATGCTGTGTTGCTGCAGTCATGGCTCTATAATTTCTATGTACTTAAGCATGTTTCTTGATTGTTAACTTGCTGTTGGTGGTGTTCGTACAAAACTGATTCGCTGAGTGATCAAATGGAATCAACATAACGTTGATACATACACATATGTAAAATGTATACATACATACACACATGCGTTGAGACATATTAAAATCATTTTCTTTTGAGTTGCTGCTACTTTGGAACTACCGAATATGGAATTAAATCATAAAACCTCGCGGCATACAGCGGCATCTTTACAACTCTATTTCTAAACAGACAAAGCGTTATATTTTACTTAACATAGTTTTTTTTTTAAGCCCTCTCAAAAGTAATAAATTATTTTATTAAACGTCCGTGCCCTATGTTGGTGGTCGTTTTTGCTGATCAGGTTGTCCATCCAGTTTATGGTGTAGATATTTATGAGAGTTTACTAGCTTTTCTCATTTTCGAAAAATATATGCACATATTTCTTTATTATGATTATTATTTTTGCTACTGTTTCGGCAACCGGGGACGATGCCTTCATTGATTAGTTTGGCTGTCATATTTTGGCTTTAATCCGAATGATTTACAGCTAATTTTGGCTGAATTAAGCAGTTATGCTTTGAAAGAAGAAGAGCAACTCTCAAAAAGTAGTGATGACTGCTTTGTAGTTTTTGTAAAGAACTTTATTATAAAGCGCTACAACTACCCAAATGAGATATGCAAAGTGCTAACAAAAGGTATGTTGCATGCCCGAAGTGGATATCGATCGCTCGTGCTTCGAAATATTAGGTACGCAACTAAGTTCTCGCTGTTTTTTTATGACAAGTGTTTTTACAAGTGAATCATTGAAAGTATTACTCATCGCTGGCTACTACTTTTTCCCATCTTTCAGGTAGATCTCGTATACCGTCGCGGTAAACCTGTTCATCTTTTGGGCCTGCCCTCGGATTAAGCCATTTTTTTATGCCTTCATATGAATGGAGCTGCTGGTCAGCTAGACCATGTGCCATCGATCGGAACAGATGATAATCGGACGGCGCAATATCTGAAGAATATGACGGGTGGGGTAGGATTTCCCATTTCAGTGCTTCCAGGTAGGTTTTAACGGGTTTGGCAACGTGAGGCCGAGCGTTGTCATGCTATAGAATCACTGGTTCATGCCTCTCCGCGTATTGCGGACGCTTCTCGCGCAATGCTCGGCTCAATCGCATCAATTGAAGTCGATACCTATTCAGCCGATCCCCAGTGATGATTTCGCTTGGTTTTAACAGTACATAATAAAATAACACCAACTTGGTTCCACCAAATACATAGCATAACCTTCGCAGCGTGAATATTCGGCCAATGCGACGACTTAGAAACATGACCAGCGAGTCCCCATCTTTATTTTCTTTGGATTACTGTAATGAATCCATTTTTCATCACCCCTCACGATGCGATGAAAAAAACCCTTCCTTTTTCGACGGTGGAGCAGTTGTTCACAGGCGAAAAAACGACGTTCAACCCTTGAATCCCTTGCTTTTAACTCATAAGGAACTCAAGTCCCCTGTTTCTGAATCATTCCCAAAGCATGCAATCGCTTGGAAATGTATTGGCGGGTAACTCCTAATACTGAAGCAAGCTCTTCTTGCGTTTGACAGGAATCCTCATTGAGCAATGCCTCCAATTCGGCGTCTTCGAAGGTTTTTGGCCTTCCTTCCCGCGGACGGTCGTCAACATTAAAATCACCGTCTTTGAAGCGACGGAATCAATCTTGGCACATTGTTTCACTTAAAACAGCATCTCCATAAACTTTTTGTAGCTCTCGATGCGCTTCAGTCGTCGTTTTTTTTCCAACTTCCTTTTCACACTTCCCGCAAATGACGATTATTCGGCATAAAATCATTTTCACAAATCCAAAAGTATATGATACCAAAACAAAATCACTAATGTGTTGTAACAGTTTGTTTACCATATGTCTAAGCTTGGTTTATGATGTTTAGGTTATGTTAGAATCGACTAGCACACACTGCTGACGGCAGTACGGGAAAAGTTTCCGGACCGTGTTATCTCTCGAAGAGGTGATCACAATTGGCCATCAAGGTCTTGAGATTTAACACCTTGTGACTTTTTTCTTTGGGGCCACGTGAAAGAGAAGATCTACACCAACAGCCCAGGGTCGATTCAAGACCTCAAAGATGAAATTCGTGAATCTATCGAGGACATAGGGCCGCCACTTTGCAATTCGGTTATGGAATATTTCATGAAAAGGATATTGTCCTGTAAGAGTGGTCGTGGTCATGTCATTTGCCTGATGTTATTTTAACGGTATACCTTCCTCTTTATTATTTATTTATATTAAAAAATAGAATTTTTCTTTGAATATCAAAATAACACCTCTTATTGGAGATCCCTTTATATATTGTATAATTATTTTGCTGTGGCTGAGACCAACGTTGTTTGATGTTATTTGTGGCAGACAGGATTGCACTCCCTTTGCCTTCTTCACAGTATATTCTAAGAGCATTTACAGTTTAAACGACTATCAATCATCACCTCTGGGTATTTAATAGCGGGTTTTGAATTGATAGTTACAGTACAGTTTTTTATTTCGAGCTCAGTTAGTTGGTCCTACTTAGTAATTCGCTGGCGATCTTCTCAACATTTTGGATATGTTTTGCCGCCATTATCCGCAAATCCAATGATATTGGTTATAGCAGGCCGATCCAGTCTTATAACACCATTCCAAACACCAGCACATTAGGTTCCATAGTAGTGGACCTAAAACTGGTCCTTGGGTCTTGCTGCTACTTTGTACTTCACAATGTCTTTTTCGGCTCTAAACCTCAGTTTACGGTCCGAAAAATGGCTCCCAATTATTCTGGTAATATAACTAAACGCCCCTACTTTTATGAGGGCTTCTACAGTAGTATACGCTGCCAGTTACTTTTTTAAAAGCATTTTTAACGTCCAGAGTTACTGCAGAAAATTATTCTTTTTTCCCGCCCCACCATCTCTTTTGTTGCAAATTCCACCACATATTTGGTGGTATCTACTGTTGAGCGGGATTTCCTGAAGCCGTTCTGCTATGTGGATAAAATACCTTTACCTTGTGCGAAAGATGATTGCCTGCGTAATTAATTCTCTCAAAGAATTTTTCCTACTGTATTTAGTTTACATATCGGTTGGCAAGACTTGTGGTCACCAGGCTTTTTGTAGCTCTTCAGTAAAAGCACAACGGCTTGCATCTTCCATCTTTGAAAAGTGCCTACGTTAACGCAGATTTGGCTCAATAGGAAAGTGAAGCTCAGGTTGCACAGACTACATGACTCCGTACTTTAGTTGGGAGAGAAGGTTTCGCACTACAATTGAAGAGGAGGATGGCACAAAGGCATGAAGCCTGATCATAGAACTTTTCACATCTATACAGACGGCTCTAAAACTTTAGACGGAGTGGGAGCGGGTATTTACTGCTCAAAACTAGGGATAAGGCAGCCTATCAAGCTGCCAGACCACAGCAGTATTTTCCTAGCCAAAGTTTTTGCCGTCGGAAAAGCCGCGGAGCTAGCCTACACTAGAACAAGAAAGAACTCAACAATTAATATATACGTGGACAGTCAAGCAGCAATAAAAGCAATAAGCTCATATTGTATTAAGTCAAAAAATGTTCGACGGAGCAGGGAGGCCATAGAAAAGCTAGCCGCAAACAGTAGGCTGCATATCTACTGGGTCTCCATCTAGTGTCGCTAGGGACCAAAAGGTCTATGCGTGGCTTCTTGCCAACCAGGCTAACCTAACCTAACCTAACGCAGATTTGGAATGCCGCTAAGTTTGTTCAAGCACAGAGCGATTTATTTGGCGCATTGTTTAAAATTTTGTTAAATATATGTTCAACTTTTTATATATATTTACACATATAGCGACACAGTATAAATATATGTACTCATATGTGTATGTATATGCATTAATGAGTATGTAGAAGTAGTGCTTGGATATTTTGAAAATTAACATGTAAATTATATTTTATGCTTACGTACTTATTTTTTCTTCAAATCGACTTCACCCACCGTTTCTATAATCATCACCACGAGCTTTCAACATTTTTACGGCCACTAAGCAGGCCGTAAAACACAAAAGTTATATTTCTTACAAAATACACACACACACAGGCAAGTGTCTTAACAAATATTCGTGTATGAGTGTGTTAAGAAATTTATGAATAAAAATAATTCGATGGAAACCTAAATATTCGATATTCGATGTTCAATCAATACTGTTTTATGTATTTTCGATGTCGCTATAAAACTGTGGTGCGGCGCTTGCTGTCTGCTTCAATCAATACTCGCACACCTGCTTGCACAACCCGTTCCCTTTTTCCCCGTCATGCAACTCCGCTTAGTTGAGCATTCATGACGCGGTTAGTATTAAAATTTTAATTGCACTTTCCTATGTTAAATCAAATGTTGTCAAAACGTTCGTCTCCGTAGAAGCGTCATACTGAAACTCCACAGTTTAAGGGGCCTCGGTGGATTGTTGGCTGTTTGGTAACTGCGCGCCGACAGACGATCGATAGTAGACATGACATTTCAAATCATAAAACTGACAATTTTATATATGTGTGTACACGCATACATGCCTACTTACATCTGTATGTACAATAAAATTATATTTTTTATGGATATGAATTGTACTGCTGCGCAACAACAAAGAACTCAGGCGCCAGCTAACGCTTAAGGAACTGCAATGGTCAAGACGCGTCGGCTGAATTAGCTATGAGTGAACAGTAGCAGTTAGTCGCTGGCACGATTGCGCCTCATGCAACTCCCTTTATACTTTTTCCCATACGTTTGACGGCACTAAACTTGGCCAGCAATAACAATATGCCTTTCAGGGCTTCACTTTATCTTTATACATACACATATACACACACATATATATGTGCCATATATGACTACCTACTAAAAGATACATGTAATAAATTTTGGCTACTGCAGAGCGCCAGTAAGCGCTGTCAAAGCCGTACTCCACTACACACACACACACACACACTCCTATTTGTGTGTATGTTTAAAGAACAGAATACCCTAATCCAAAAACAGAGAAAACTAAAATCACCAACTGTCATACGCATTGATGTCTTCATATATTTATGGAGACCGACTCAGCTATCGTTCGTACGGGATGAAATGGAAGCTGCTTCAGCCAATTTTTGCGCATATGAGGCATTTGTGCTTCAATCAATCATTCCCATTTCTACTTTTTTCACTCGCTAATGAATTCATATTTTGTAGTCGGCACTCAAATATGTGTGTTTTCGAAATTGTTCAAGTTGTTGTACTGATTATGTTTTTGCAGCGTTTGCAGTCACCTCCGCCGTCGCCACTACTGCCGCCATCGCCAATATGCCAACACACCAACAATTGTGTTCACGGACATGTGTACAACAAGGACTCCAACTCTGCGGCTGCCTCAACGCATTCCACTAGTGCTTTTCCGCTTTGTTGGTCAGCAGGCGGTTGGATGCCAGGACACACACGCCGTACGTGCTTTGCATTTTAAACAACGAATTAGCAGAGGCCGCACTAATTGATCGCTACATCTCGCACAGTCGCTGAGACTCCTTGACGACAATAACGAGTCGTGAGTTGATGGCAACCGAGTCGAGCGCCACTGCCGAAATGATGTGAGCCACAGCACCTCATTGTTACTACATACAAAATACTCGTACTATGAGAAGACAATGCTGACAGTCCGCCAATTCTTTAGAACATTTGCACACTCGTACACTGTACTAAGGGCTGGATTGTAAGTTCAAAGACACTCTGTGCTGTGCTTGCGTAGCGGAAGGAGTAGCAGAAAAAATGCCAAATTGCCAATCATAAAATTATTGCATGACATTTTAACATAACTTTTTCATGTTTTTTCATATTTCATATCACAGAATCGTACGACTTGGCATGCCATACACAACTTTATAAGGAGACAGTGGGATGGTATCGGAAAAGGTTAAGATTGGAGCCTAGTAATATACTTGATACCTTTTATTTTACTCAAGTCGCGCATTTCATTTTAGCTAGCATTCAACGGTGCCTCATATTTTTGACAAGATCCTTTCGTAAAACTGTGTTGGTGCGTAACTACCATTTGGAAGCGCACAAGTTCGGGCACGTTAAAACAATTGATAGAAACAAGCTTTTCCAAGGCGATCGCAACTCGGCGGCCAATAGCAAAACTCCGAGAGCATTTCCCTCCATAAACAAGTAATCGAAATTTTTAATATGTTTACTTTTAAAACCCAAATATTGTCATAAAAAAAAATTTATGCGATTTTTGGTACACTTGAAACTTGCATTTTATTATAGCAAAATTTAATGGACTATAAAACTATCTGATTAAAAAGTTTTGAATTTTTGAAATTTGAATTAATTTATTTCTTATAATTATATAAATTATAGTTAGTGAAAGCTCTAGCTGGCAGAGCTGTCGGCAAAAACTTAAAAAAAAATTTATTGTACAAAGTTAGAAAGTTGGATCTAGATATTTTTTATAGGAGAATGAACTAAATTTTCCTAATTCAAAAATATTAAAATTAAAAAAGGAACAAATAAAATGTCAAAACTTATCAAAAAGTCCTTTTGCTAAAGTTATTTATTGCATAAGTAAAGGGTGGTTAAGTTTTAAGGGCCGGTGTTGATTTTGAATAAAATTCAATTTGTTTAAGAAATTATTGTCATTTCTCTTTATTATGATAATATTGGTATAGCTCAATTACGTATGGAATAAAATATTGACCAAATGGCCGCCGCGGTCTCGGCGGCACACCTCCATCCGATGGTCCAAATTTTCGATGACGCTGAGGCATATTTCTATGCCGTTAATGTGCCGAATTATCTCATCCTTTAGCTCTTGGATTGTTGCTGGCTTATCGACGTATACCTATTCTTTCAAATAAGTCCACATGATCTTGGCGGCCAATTGACAGCGCCGCGACCTGAGATTATTCGGCCACCAAATTTTTCGCGCAAAAGAGCCATTGTTTCGTTAGCTGTGTGACAACCTGTTGAAACCACATATCGTCCACATCCATATCTTCCCATTCGGGCCATAAAAAGTTTGTTATCATCTCACGATAGAGAACACTATTCAAAGTAACTGCCTGACCGGTCTCATTTTGGAAAAAACACGGCCCATAAACCGCACCAAACAGTCACTCTTCGTGGGTGGATTGGTTTTTCGGCAATTACTCTAGGATTATCATTCGCCCAAATGCGGCCACTCTGCTGATTGACGAATCCACTGAGGTGAAAATGTGTCTCATCACTGAAGATGATTTTCTTCGATAAGCATTTTGATTTGAACGCCCGTTTTCATAATAAACCTGTGTAACTTTAACGCGTTGCTCGATTGTGTATCTTTCCATGGTTCCAATTGAATTAATCTGAAATTGAAAAATGTCAAATGAAATGCAGAAAAAACTTGACGTTGAGGTGTGGTTCACATTTAACATCGGTCCTTGAAATTTAACCATCCTTTATATATATATAACACTGCGTTACAAAAACGAACTTTTTTTCTGTCCTATGAACCAAATATATATTACTTTTTCGGAAAGGGGAGAAAAAATAAAAATACACGTGTATCGGCGATTTTTATGTACACGTCAGAATTTTTTTTTATGTATTAAATATAGAGCTCGTAGTCCGCCTGTGTGAAAAACTTTGGATCAATTTTTAACCCTTTTTCCGTGATCCAATTTTATTATGTAAAATTAAAAAAAAAAATGTTATCAATTCTCAGATTTTCTTGAATTTCTTTTTTTCTAAAAAAATGTTTTTTCTAAATTTTCGGCATAACTTGAAGGGACTCCAAATTTTTAAACAACTTATTAACTTTTAATTTATTGTTTCATACAACACACTCTGTGCCGTTTGTGTGTTTGTTACAGTTCCGGAAGTTCCGATCATCTGACAGTTGCTCTACTAGGAGACGTATACTTTGACAATTGTTTTAAGTTCTGTTGCGCGAAAACGTCTTTCTGTATATTTCATCTTACGAAAAATGCAGTGCCCGACTCGAAATAACTTTTGTTACGTTTGTGGCTTATTCGCACCAAGTAAAAATTTTAAAAATATTACGAAAACAGTGGTTAATTCGTTTCAGAAAATATTTAAGACTGCTTATGTTCCTTACTTGTGGTATACTCCGGAAGTCGTGTGCGACTATTGCTATAGAAATTTATGCAAGTTTACTGATGGAAGGTCAACAATAAAGTACTCTGTACCAACAATTTGGCTACCACGTACGGAGCACTGCAGTGAACTGTGCTACTTTTGCGTAACTTTTACTCAAACTAAAGGGTACCAATACTTTCGCCGCAACAAAATTCGCTACGCTAATGTAGGATCGGTTATTCCAGCGGTTCTGTACTCACCAGAAGAACGTATAGCGGCTTCAATGGAGATTTTTGATGATGTTCCCGAATTAAGGGATGGAGAACCAACAGTAGCACCAACAATGCTATCAACATTTCTTGCATCGATTGCGAGATGCGGGGAACCAGAAGTATCGGAATTTGTACCAACACCCAGTGAACTTGGGACTGCAGTGCCGCATTTAGTAACGCAAGCTGACTTCAATGACCTTGTACGAGAAGGAAATTTGTCAAAGAGAACAGCCGAACTCTTTGCATCACGCTTTAAGCAGTGGAATATAGTGGCGGCTGATTTTAAAATAACAGCCGCTCGTGATCGACGTAGCAGTATTCCAAATGACGAATGAATACTGACACAAATGCTTACAAACGCAAAAATAAAAGTCCTAAGTTTCTTTAAAAGCATACAAACTTTTAATGTAACAATTTTTAATTTTAATATAATAAAATTAATAAAAAAATTCGGGGTTTTATATCTCTAATGTATTGCGGAGTGAAATACCTTTCTTTTGATACCCACATCGGCATATCTCATGCAAATTTTTTTTAATTTCGAACAGGTGGCAACCCTGTGAAACATTGTCAGTGGCAACACCTAGGTGAAAAGTCTAGAAATGTGATACACTATCTGTGTGCCCAATTTCATTCAAATCCGTTAAGCTAATCCTGAGATCGTGTGCCTATACAGATATGCAAACAAGAATTGCTCGTTTAAAGTTATAAAATACAAAAAAAAAAAAAAAAAAATGTGACGTGTACATGAAAATCGCCGATACACGTGTATTTTTATTTTTTATCCCCTTTCCGAAAAAGTATATTTGGTTCATAGGACAGAATGTGTGTAACTCGGTGTAATTGCCGCGTACATTCCTCTTGAGTGTTTATCCAAGCTCCTCCTTCTATTTGTGGCGAACGTCTTGATGTTAATCCACAAATGGAGGGACCTACAGTTTCAAGCTGACTCCGAACGGCAGATATTTTCGGTTTGCTCAAACTTTTGCACAATTTTTCCGATTGTACGCACATTTGAACGATTAAATTGGCCGAAAAAATCACGAAGTGCGCGATATGCATTTTGATTTGAACGCCCGTTTTCATATAACTTTAACGCGTTACCGATTGTGTATCTTTCCATAGCTCAAATTGAGTTAGTGGCCTTCCAACTTCCAACATCAAAATAATAATCTGTGTACACGAAACTTCCTAAGCTTTCCCAACATTTCGGCTCACTTTGACCCACTGTTCTACAACTTACTCACACATTCCTCATACTTGTCTCGACTGCACTTCTTATGCTCCTCATGAAGTTATGGAGTTATGAATTTATGATTCCCTTTTTTTGGTGCAGAAAAAATGCATTAATTGAATTTAAAACAATCATAATTTTTATGTTTTGCGAACTTGTCATCATTAAAAGATTTTTTGCGGCCTTCCTTTGCCACCAATATAAAAACCCATGCCGTATTTCGGATGTTGTGCTGGTAGGTAGTACTTGTATAAGGGCATACATATGTACGTACATATTGTATGTAAGGAGAAATGTATGACTCTGTTTGTGGTTGGCTGTTCTTAAGTTCCCAATACGGGATAGTAGCAAGAAATATTTTAATGTTCCCAACATATTAAACATGATCGTGAAGGAATTTTGATAGACTTCATCAATGTGAACAGTCTATATGAGTTGATGCTTTTCTTATTTGTGGCAGCAGTTGAAAATTCGTTGGAATGTTTGAAAATTTTGGAATGTTGTCCTAACAATCTAGAAAATTTGGGAGTTAGTTATACTATGGAATGAGCAATGGCAGCCTAGTAGATATAAAATATGTTCTAAAATTGCTAAAATGCTGTTTTAGATAAACTCAATTAAGGCCAACTCAACTGCTTCTATGTGGCGCATAAACTCAAGAAACGTGGCGAACACTAAGAAAGTAATCACCACTCTAAGAGTACCAGTTCTCGTTAGTTTGAAATTTTCAATCAACTAAATCCTTGTTCCATAAATATCTTTAACAGTCACCAGGAATTTCGAAGAAGAAAGATGGAAGTGGAAAAGAGCTAGCCTTAAATATAAAAAGTCTATTTAGGTATCTTTATGCTGTTCATTGACACCAAACCGTAAAAATCTGTAGCACTTAAACAATGAAAAAAAAAACTTGTTGGAACCAGTATTAGTCGTCTATCTTATCCCTTCTCGTTTCCAAATGTAGTGTATCAGAGAGTTATCCAAATCAGAGTTGTTACAGATCCTTAGCGTATAATGTTTGTTTTAGGCTGGAAAATTTTCTTTTATTCCAACTAATACCGTCTTTTTCCGAAAATAAGATACTGTCCTACTTCTTTTTTGGTCCAAAATACGCTATAGTACTTATTTTCGGGAAAGGACAAAAATGAAAGTATATTTATATATTTTTATATAATATTTATTTTACACAGAATACAGAAATTTAAATTTATACAATTGCAGTCATGTCTTCTTCTTCTGGAGCATGGTCATAAATAAAGTTCTGAATTATATTCTGATTTTCTTCGAAACCCATTTCCTCTTAAATCAATGGTCTAAATCTGTCATGTCTTGCGATACAGCTATCGTTGAATGAATACTTCTTGACTAAGCAGCCTGTTCGTAGTGCATTGGAAACATCAATATCAGTTATTTTGTCCCATGAATTCTTGGCCCAGTTCACAACTTCTTGTAACAGATACATCGATGATTTCTCACCATTTTGTTCATCATTATCATATCATTATTTGATCAATCTTCCTCTCTGCAAGAAAGTTTTTCATGTCTTTAGCGCGGTGAAACGGAGAAAATAAATTGAAGAAGAAGCCTTGTGGTGAACTATCGTTTGAGCTCCTTGTGCTAGGAATACCGCGGTCTCATCCATAGCAATCATGTTGAAGAGTTGGTATTTCGAAAAATCGATACCATCAACAAACAGCTTAAACACAAGTGCACGCTTAGCAACTTCATTGTCTTCGAGCTTAAACAATGTTGTTGATCTCTTTAGAGACAGTTCATATCGTTTAAGGAAGTTGTCCAACCATTGTCAGGATGCTTTAAATTCTTCTGTGGATATAACAAATTAAATTGTTGTTTCAAGGACAAATTTTTGAATATCAGCCCTGCATCCAACCAAAGCCAAGATGCAATCTTCCAACTCAGAAAATAACGGCTGTCGACCTGATCCAACTCTGCGTTTATTCTCATTTCCTTGGTCCACCAGTTGACACAGGTAATCGTAGTCTGTACGCCATTTACGAAGCATACCGAGATCAAGCATCTTCTCTTCACAGAATGCTACAAGATTTCCACCCCTGGAGTCTTCCACGATTGCCTTTTTGTACTCAACGGAATAACTCTTTTGTTTTGTACTCAGTTTAACTGGGGTTAAAAATTATTCACTTTATTTTTAAATAAAATTACGTATGATTAAATAATCAGACTTAAAAGACTGAAATGAATAAACGTTGTGTACTCGTACCTGCACTGTAGCTCAATGTAGACTGGCGTGTGGTATTTTTAAGATAAATTCCAAGAATTAATTTAAAATGAACTGTAGAGGTAAGCAATTGATTTCTCTGAATATTTTGTTTCAAACATTTCTCTGAAATATGAAAATGAGTATTAGGAAAACTTACCATATTATTACTAATACTTAATAAATCAACAGCATTTTTTAACGAATTATTTTTGTCACATTATTTTAACTAGGGCTTTTTTTCGGAGGATGTCTTATTTTCGGAAAAAGATAGTACCAAATGAAATTACGGACTGCGTTGGCGAAATAATTTGCTGAGTGATAAACTGCGCTTAATGAATCCATTTGCATTAATATTGTTTTAAAATAAGTTTAGAAATATTGTAAATATTAATTATAATAATATTGACAATAAATAATAGAGTGAATAAGAAAAAAAACCCAACACCAACAATGTTAAATTGCTTTACTGCATACTTCACGCTACCGAAGCCAAGGACTTAGTTGTTTATTTTGTCATGAAATTACGCTTTTCAATGCATATAGACTATATAGTTTGCAAACCATATTCCATATTGGCGTTTGTTTGGATTTTAATAGCTCATCTTTTTCTGATTCTCACACTTTGAATGATGCGTCTAGATTTTGGGCGGGCAGATGTTGAAATCGTCAATCGTGGCGTTTGCTGTGTGGCACGTAGCGCCGTCCTGCTGGAACCACAAGTCGTCTAGGTCCATATGGTTCAATAGGGGCCATAAGAAATTGGTTATCATCGTTGTGTAGGGCTCGCTGTTGACGGTGACGGCCTCACCAACGTCGTTTTCAAAAAAGTACGGACCAATGACGCCGCCGACCCAAAATCCACACCAAACGGTAACTTTTTGAGGATGCATTATCACCTGGTGAACCTCGTGTGGATTGGTGTCGTCCCATATACGGCAATTTTGTTTGTTAACACAGCCATTCATCCAAAAATGCGCCTCGTCACTAAAGATGATTTTTCGCCCAAAACTGGGGTTCTCTTCCAAACGATTCGAAGCCCAGTCAACGAACAAACGGCGTTGTCTATGGTCATCAACTTTGAGCTCCTGGGTCAGTTGGATCTGGTACGGGTGTAGGCCCAAGTCCCGACGCAAAATTCGCCAAGTTGAAGTCTGCGAAAGGCCAAGTTCTTGTGCATGGCGAGGAATAGACTGTCTCGGGTTCTGCTGTACACTTTCACGGACCGAGGCAATGTTCTCGGCTGATCTTGCGTTCCTTGAACGTGCGGGTGTTGGCTGATTGTTTACTGACCCAGTCGTCTCAAATTTGGCCACCAAACTTTGAAGAGTCGACTTTGAAGGGCCACCATGTCTACCGAAAAATGGGCGCAATGCGCGCAACGTTTGCGTTAATGAACACTCATTTTGATAACAAAGTTTTATCATTTGAACGTGCTGTTCAATCGTTTAATTTGCCATGATGATTTGGCATAAACAACTGAATAATAAACAAAAGATTTGACAGATGTCACCAAAACAAAATGGCTGCCACAGGGCGCCAAAATCGACCCGCGCCAATTGAAAACCCCTTTACATTACGTTGGTTTTACAAAATCTAACTCCGCAAATCATGCCCCTTTGATGAGAATTCTAACTGATCTAAGCTATTTTCCACGTTTTACCGGTCTCTACTTGGTGGATTGTTACGTAGTCCACTATATAAGTATTTTATTTGCTTTGAACTCCTTTTTATTTTATAGACAGTGCGAATTCATTGTTCAATTGACTGAAGAAATAAATAAGTAATGAAATGAAAATCATTCTCTTCTGCTGACAAAGAAGACCTCTCACTACTAACCTCTTACTGCAAACAAAGCAGTGGAATCTCTACCTCCGCGCATAAATTTAGTTAGTAGTTTCTTTATTTTCTTTATTTATACAACACATTTGTTGCACATACGTCACTTGGTGTGTATGCAAAGAGTCTTTAAAAGCCACCAATTGCATTCTCTTACGGTTCAATGTCGTTGCCTCCAACAATAGCTGTCGCAGCATCCATACGCCTCTGGCTAATTTGTCTATGCTTGTATCTTTGATATCTGTTTATCGCTTAAATCCTAATGGCCGATTAGCGTCTAGTTTAATATCGTCTCAAATTTCTTTTACCCACAATTTGATAGCAATAAAATTTGGTTATTTTCGATTGTTATCGCGACGCATTTAAAAACGTATTGAAACATCTTTTGTGAGGAAAAAACACAACCGAGAAATAAAAAGCGCAGAAAAAACACTAGATATTACAGGCGCGTTGGCTGCTTAATTATGTGCAACATTCAACATAATTTTTCAACAAATTAGCGCCTTGGGTGCCACAATAGCAACAGCCTGACAATGATACCCATTAAAAACTAAAAATTACAATACAGAACATAAAAAAAATTGAAAAAATGTTTCTTTTCTCGCGCGATCGGCAGCAAACAGCGCAATGCGCCTGCCAGTCGATCGTGCGCTGGTTGCGCCGCTCCTGCTTTCCGTCCGTCCGACTGACTAGTCTAATAATTTTCCACAAATTCAAGCTGTCAGTCCAGGTGTCAAATCACAGCTACTCATGCTGTGCCACTCGTTGCTACTTCGTCCCGTTGTTGGGCATTTAAATTGAGCAATGAAGGGAGCTCTGGCTTAGTTGCTTGCCTGCCTGCCTGCCTGCCACATTTGGGCGGTCCGCAGTCTTTGTTGGAGACGCGCAGCTCTGACGATGTTGATGAGAATGGGCATGCCACTGGCGTTGCTGCCACATACTCACATGAAGATGCTGCGTCGTGGTAATGATATGGGTTGATGCTGACTTGATGAGCGCGCAGCGCATAGTTTTCATCAGTTGGTATTCACGCGGCGGCTAACCTGCTCGAAACAACGGGAGGCCTACACGCGCTGCTGAGGCTGCGCGGTTAATGTATGTGTGTGAGAGAGTTGGCCTTCATTAAAATGTGCGTGCCTTAATTCAATAAATACGAGTGTAACCTACTATTGCCCTTCACTTCAAAGCCAGAGCAAAGCTATGCTGTGACATAAATCAAATTCTTTATGAAAACATTAATTTTGTCAACGCTTCTTTTACGGCTGTTACATATACAAATATTTAGATAAGTTTGGTAATTTGAATGTTTGATATGTAGCTACATCAATCGAAATATCAACAATTTAGCTTAATTTAATGGCCAAAAAACTTATTTTTATCTGCAAATTCATCTTGTCCCGAAATCTGCACGTTCTCCTTCAATACCATTTTCATTAGTACGGTTATAGTTAAGTAAATACATTCCACGTAAAACAACAGCAACAACGGTCAACTATTCATAAAAATACTTCAATACCTCACACATTGGCCACTTCAGCACTTCCTGCTGTCTGTTGGCCGTTGTCCGTTTGTTGTTGATTGTTGTTGCGCACCAAACTGAGGATGCTGACTAATTTCGTGATATGATCAGAACATAAATTTTATACAAAACATTTAACAACTTATTACAACTTGACCATCAGGTAGAAGCAACACTAAAATTCTGTACCAGTGAGGAGCAACAACCACTTCGAAGCAACACATTTTGTTGGGTCTGGCGCCTGTATTCGTCGGCTTAATTAATTGAAAGCTCCATTTAAGTCCGTTGCGGTTGATTTTGTGTACGTTTGTTGATATTTTTATTATTATTGTTCGTTTGCTGATCATTAAATGTTGCCAGGGTATCAGCTGCCATTTATGAGAATCAATTTGTTTACTTCGAAATAAAGGAATTTGTGTCAACGAATGTGATTTGGTAATGGGTGCGCTACAGAATGCAGAACACCGTCGCTGGGCAAAGGAATAGTGTCACTGGCATCGAAGGGAGCAATGAAAAGAACAGGATATATACATACATATTTACTTATAGAGACTCAAGCGCTTCCATATGAAGCAGAAGTTGAAATGGAAATTTGTAAAAATCGAGCCAAGGAGCACCAGGAGAAAGCCCATTGTATTTAGAGCTCTGGAAAGAGGGTAGATAGTCAAGAAGGGAAGGAGAAAAGTATCAGTGAAAGAGATAGGAAAGAATAGAGTCAGAGATAGAGATAGTTAGTCCTGTGAGAATTTTCCAGATTCTTTGGCAAATCTGTAAATATCCTCCAGTTTTAGAGAACGAATATTTCTCATTCTACGACATGGGAACCCAAAACTCATAGAGAAAGTGCTCAGTGCTATCCGCCTCCTCCAAGCACGACAGGCACATTGGGTCGTCAATGCTTCCAATGGTGGTCATATGCTGACCCCATGAGTTGTGTGCTGTAATGATACCGACCATCAACCGAACGTCTTTTCTTCTAAGTTTTAGTAGAAATTTGACAGTTTTCTGTTCGGACTTGTCACAAAGCACTTTGCAGTTCTATAGCATTCTAGACCGGACCATCCCTCTTAATGTAGATTGCATACTTAATCGCTGATCCAATTCATGATTCCTGCGAAACTGATTCCGATTATTGGCTCTGGCCCTTGTGGGGGAATCGCTGATCCACGGTTGGCCAATTCATCGGCAATTTCGTTTCCTTGAACACGGCAATGTCCTTGAACCCATATAAGTACAAGCCTATTTTGTCTTGCGACAAAATTAAGCTTCTTTTTACATTCTTGAACAATCTTTCAGGTTTGCTTCGCGTTCTTCAGAGCCTTTAGTGCAGCCTGACTGTCACTGAAAATCCCAATCTGTTTCCCGCTCCATCTCCTCTCGATTATCCATTCGGCTACTTTCAGGATGGCAAAAATTTCCGTTTGGAAAACAGTTGCCAATTCCCCCATAACATAGTGGTTCCTATTACTATCGTTTAAGTACGATACGGCTCCAGACCCTATTTCATTCTTGGGCCCATCGGTAAAGAAAATATCCGTCAAACCTCCCTGCATTCTGGATTGCTCCATCGCTCACGCAATGGAAACCTGGCATAAAATTTCCTGCCAAATACTGCTCAGCTAGCAATTATATGAAACTAATTTTGCATATGAATCTACTTTACGCAATCGTTCACTTGAGATTCCGACTTTAGAAGACCTATGACATCAATAATTCGCTCAGTTTAGCTTACACTACTGTTAGGTATATATTCGAACTTCTGTATGAGTCTTGATGTTGATCCCCAAGTGAAGGAATCTAAAGTTTTAAGCCGCCGCCTAACGCCAAATGGTTTTTTCTGGGGAGCTTTTTCATAGCAGAAGCGATCGCTATTAGAAACACTTTTAATTTCGCTGTTTCATGCACGGAGATTCGAACCTATGCACTCCCGAATTGTAGTCACGCGTCAACCCATTCGGCAACTGCGGCCGCCGTATAGTATATTTCAGTGTAGTCGTATATTGTCAGTCGAGAGCGTTGTTAGCTAATTATAATTATCAATTGTAATTAATTATAAAAAAGAATACATAATTTGTATGAGTTTGTATGAACCCTCGCAATGGTGACTGTACAATTTTGGTGATAAGACATGGGTTCACGAACCATTTGTTGACTTCTTATGCCATATCTCCTAAGAGGCTATATTTTTTTATTTTTTTTTAGTGCGCTTTGAAAAACATTTGTTTAAATACACAAAGATTTTCTAATTTTTTACATCTTTTAAGCCTGGAAATCATATGGATTATGAAGGGTTATCTCTCACGCAAAATTAATCATTGGATTTTGTTTTTGAATGACTTTTTTACTAAATAAAAATGATTTTGAGTGATGAAAATCATTATTTCGACCTCAGAGCGCTCCATTGCTTGTTTGTTTGCAAATGTCAAATATGATTAAAGTCAAATGCCATTGGCAAAAAATATAAATCTTCTGATAGGTTAATTTTCCGCAACCTGGTATAATGTTCTGAAAGATAATCATACCCTTCGGTTTACATGCATGTGTGTATATGGATGTACTTATATATGCAAGCAGTTAATTTAGCGACGAATTTGATTGGGTTGGGAAATAAGTTCATAGCGTTCTTATATATTGTATTTTTTTTATTTTGCAACGATTTGTGTGCTACAAAACTATGTTAATTGTATTGTTCAGTTATTAAATTTTTTATTAGTTTTGAGGCTTAGAAATGGAATACTCAGAAGGCAAAAATCAACATTTTCGATACCTACTTTTCTTTGATTTTCATAGAGTTCAAAAAGATGCCGAAGCAGCCTGAGCCATTTGCGATGTGTATGGAGAAGGTGTTATAGGCGAGCCTACAGCACAGAAATGATGTACTGGGAAATGCTCGAAAATAATGCCACGGTCAACAAGGAGCTCAACATTGCCCAGCTACACCGCCAGAGTGAGGGTATTCGACTGAAAAGACCTGATCAACATGGTCAAACCATATCGTTCACGACAACGCCAGGCCTCATGTTGCACAAGTCGTCAAAGCCGCCCTCCTCACTCAGAGTCCGAATGGGAGATCCTTTTGCATCCGCCGTATTCTCCGAACCGTGCACCGACCGATTACGGTCTTCTGCTCCCTGTCAAACCATATAAACAACCTTCGATAACAAATTGGTGTAGAGGTGGGAAGAGGTTGTAAACAGCAAAGGCGAATATATAATTAATTCATTTATTGATATAATTATTTTTCCTGTTTAAATAAAAGTCTTCGGTAAAAACGCTAGGAACTTATTCCCCAACCTAATATATACAGTAAAACTTCTTATTACGGAAATTCCTTATGACCGGGCAACTTGAATAACGAAATAAATTTCGTGGACACAGATTTTTATTTAAATTTTTTTTTTACAAATATCATCCCATCACTGGAGACTCTAAAACCGGATGCAAACACTTTATTTCTATTCTGATCTAAAGTCTCTTATAAATGAACAATATCCAAAAAATGATTAGCAATCAAGAGAAACGAAAGCTCGGAATTGAAAAATTATCTTGTTTTTATATAATGCAGCATCTCATACAAAGGAATTAAAGGACATAAATTTTGCTTGCTTCAAAGCATAATGGCACTATGGCAGCTCCTCGTTCAAGGAATAATTCAAAAATAAAACTATTTTTTCTAGAAGCTTGTTTTTAAAACACTTCCTACTTAAAATTCACCCTACCAGCTCAGCCTCAAGCTGTCTATGCGATTAATGTGAATATTTAAGCTGTGTATTTCATGAAAACATTTTGGGATAAGATAGAAGTAGAAGTAGGAAGAAGAGATTACAATCCAAAACTGCTACCGTAAAAGAGGAATTTCGTAAATTGTTGAAAGTTTTCCCAATTTCATACCGAATATGACATTTCACTGGCAATCTTCGCTTTGAGAGAGGACTCGTTTTGGCGAGTGATTTCGACGTTTTTCTACAAACTTTTAACACTCTACAAGGGTCTTATCATGCCGAAACGAACGTGTGTCATAGAAGCTTGGACGATGGGTTTGTGCGTGACTACCATTTGGAATTCAGAGAGAGAACGTCGGTTCGAATCTCGGTGAAAGGTCCAAAGGTAAAAAAAGTTGTTTCTAATAGCGGTCGCCCCTCGGCAGGCAATGGCAAACCTCCGAGTGTATTTTTGCCATGAAAAAGGTCCTCATAAAAATATCTGCCGTTCGGAGTCGGCTTGAAACTGTAGCTCCCTCCATTTGTGGAACAACATCAAGTCGCACACCACAAATAGGAGCTCGGCCAAACACCTAAAAAGGGTGTACGCGCCAATTATATATATATATATTCAGTTGTGAGTTACAAAGAATTAGCAATGGAAGTCAACAAAGAGAAAATTCGTTATATTTTATAGTTTTTCTTTGATAAAGGCGAAAATAATATAAGCCAGACCGCTGAAACAGTGAATGGTGTGAATAGTACCAATACTAAAACAGACAATTGCGTGAAATTTTGGTTTCGTCGTTTCCGTTCAGGCATTTTCGATGTTAAAGAATATGTCGAGAATGTCGATAAAGTCACAAAATTAATTGAAAAAGTTGGCAGGCATGTTAGTAGTCCTAGCATCGCCCAGGAACTAAAGATGGACTATAAAACAGTTTTAAGCTATTTGCGTAAAAATAATGAATTTATTTTTCACCAAACAAAATATATTTTAAATATTTATACATATGTTATGTATGTGTATTTATTTATTTCAAAGGACTACTAAACTAAAGAGTAATGAAATTATAATATAATTAATTTGCAAACTTAGAGTTCAACAGTACAGAAAATTTTGTTCTTTGGAACTGAGAAACATAGCAAGTTCGAATTGGAAATCTCATTAAAGACATGACATGCACGTTCAATGGACGCTTTTCGAGCTTAATTAGTGCATATTGAACTTATAGAAAGGAAAATCGTTTACTTTAACAGATTGAATTACAATATTAGATATGCTATAGGGGTATGAAAAAACATTAGGATTTTGGAAAAAGTGAATGATAGCATTTTTTGATATTTAAAAGTTATGAGTTATGATTTGTGACACTATATAACACATTTTTTCTACATCTGCTTGAAGCTTACATTCACAAAGAGTAGGTGATCTAAACTCCTTCCCTCAGGCGCTCCAGAGCAGGCAATGAAAGTTTCATAGGATATATAAGGTGTCGCAAAATTAATCACCATATCAGAAAATGTTATAATTTTTTCGAGGTGGCTGCAGTATATTACCGAATAAGTTATAGAGTGATATATTCGCAAAGAGCATGGAATAATTGTCACGATTTTTTTTTTAACTTTAATCGGTCGGTGTATTGGTGAAGCGTGAATTTCGGCGTCAATTTTCTACTAGTGTGGCACCGACTGGGCAAACATTCCGGCGCTTCGGCTGTTGCTACTGAACGAAGAAACATCAACCCGACGACGGCAAACGCAATTGGACGTCACCAGGTCCTACATCACCGGACCCTACAGCAAATTTTAGTAAAAGCTTTGCATATGTTCCCGTACAAAATGCCAGCAATGTATCAGTTAAAGCTGCTGACCGTCAGTTGCGTGTGAATTACTGTCAAGCCATCTTCAATCTCAACATTGAAGAAAACGATTGTATATTGAAAATTATCATGAGCGACTCGCCGTATTTCATCTGAAGCGGCTACGTCAATAAATTTGCATTTTTGGAGCACATATGGTAAAATCCGCGTGTGATGCACGAAGAGCCATTACATCCCCTCAAAGCCACTGTGTGGTGCGGCGTACACGCGGAGGGAGTAATTGGACCTTTTTTTCGGCAATACGGACTTTGTTACTAGCGAACCACACAAACTGCAGGGCCTTGATAAACGACTTCTTACTGCTGCAATTGGTTGAGCGTGGTTTGATGAAATTGTGGTTTCAACAACATAGGGCAAGCGGCAAAACACAGTGTGGGCTACAATGGATATTATGAAGGAAGTGTTTCCTGATTGCGTGGTGTCCTCTTTTGGCGATTTCGCATGACCAGCAAGATTATTTGGCTTAAATATCCCATACTGCGTAGCTATTTGATGTCGCGAGCTTATGCCACTTTTCCACTTAACAGAAAAATATTTAAAGGTCCAAATAAAGACTTCCAAAATATTTTTTTATTTAATAAAAAAAGTATTTAAAAACAAGATAGGATGATTATTCGGTAATACATGGCTTGGTTTCACAAAGGGTAGTAATGCGCAAGTTGAAAATTGATCTTGAGGCATGATTTATATCAACTCTTACTGCTAATCTTCCTACTTGAATTCTTCTAGCGGTAAAACTGTACTGAGGTACTCGGTACCTCACAAAGTGGAAGGAAAGGGGACCAACAGAGGGGGTAATCTGGCTCTCGTAAAGCGACTGATAACCTTGTATCACTATTCATTGTCGCGAATCCACAATAACAACCTCGGATAACTTAGTCTACACCACAATGTAGTGTTCGTAATGATGATGAAGCTGAATTGGTATCACACAACATCTTCCGCATAAATGTGATTTAACCCACTGCAAGAAAACAGAGTGAAATCTAAGCGAAGATATTTTGAATACTAAATTGTTGAGAAATGTGTTATACGTATGCAGGATTTATTATTAAATTTGTCCTTTAACCGCACAAAAACACTGCAACTTTGAGTGTCCGGTTATGCGAATTTCACTGTACCTATATACGACACATACATATGTGCATACACGTATATAACTTTTCTGGTTTTTTTTAACGCTTTTTTTTCTGCCAGACCACGAATTTGCAAATTACGAGTGCCCATATTCCAGGAAAATAATATTCCCATAGTATCGCTTGCACGAAATGCAAAACTGAAATTGTTTACGACTTGATTTGATACAAGACATGCAATACATCTACGACATCGTCAACATGCATTGCCATAATCAACGGTAATTAGAGTCGCGAATGTACCAACAACAATCCTGCATTTAAATTTAATATTCAAATCACTTGCATAAAATGAGACAACCGAAAAACCATTGCTCATAAAAAAATGCACACTAAAAAATATGCACCAAATATGCTGCGCTCTACAAAATGCGAGACAGACTAACAAGCGGAATATCATAAAATTGGATTTTACTTAGTTACTCTTTATGGTTTTATAACTTTCTATAATATCATACATACATGCTTTTAAGTGTAGCTTGATATGTGCATTTACATACATATGTACTTGTGTGTGTGCATACATGTGACAAGTAAAAATTGCAACTTTGCCAAATTTTACCAGACAAGGCAAGCAGCAACTGCCTTAGCAACTTAATTGAAACGGGTTGCAAGGTTGGAGGAATTGGTGAATTAGACTCTTTGCGCTGACTGCATCGGGTTACGTGTCGGTTTCGTGTCAGTCGCGTAACTCGTGTTTTCCACCGAATTCCGGTACATTTTCTTGGAACTAATTTTTCCCATGCGATTACTGTCAGCGCATAGCGTTAAATTTTGGCTTTAGCTGTTCGACTTGATTTGGTCTGGCGAAGTTATTTTTTGTGTGTGAGCGTTTTTTGTTTTTTGTTTTTTTTTTCTTTTTGTTTTGTTTTTGAATTTTTCATGAGTTTTGGGTTTTTAGTGTTGTTATTGTTTTTTGTTTTTTTTTTTTGTTTTGAGTCGCGTTAGGAGTGCTGGTATAGCATAGCATTTGGTTGCAGTTCAGATCTGAGCATTGCTTCGACGTTGTCACCGCTGTCAGTGACGCTTTAAGGCTGCTTGTTGTTGCGCTAAATGTTTTTGGATGTTTCGCCAGTGGTTTTGAGTGACATTTAGGCAAGTTTTTTGTCGGCAACATGCCACCTTAGAATAACTTTATGTGCTGCCATACGCCTACGAAATAATTAAGAATCCACTATTTAGCTGCTCTCTACATCACTTTCATATTCACCGCGCTTTAATTTATTTCTGTAAACAATTTTTAGTATTTGTTGTTATTACGGATGAGCAGTATTTTTGTTTTCCGTTTTCAGGCTTCTGGGAAATAACAGTTGTTTGGCCCTACAGCAAGTTGAATGAAAACTTTAAAGTAAGAGGCAAACGGTTTTTATTTGAATTTCCAGAAGAAAGTCATAAAGCTTCTTCTTCGAAGTAAATATACCTATAGATGCATGCAACACGCAAATACACATACGTACGCTTGTATATTCAGCATATATACATACTTGTTTATATGTGTGCGCATACACTCAAGCTGTTAGTTTGCCGTCATCTTCTTCCTCTTACCTTTACCGCCTTCGTCTTGACAAAGTTGTCTCTTTTGTTTTATAAATCAATAAAAATCCAATTAACTTGGCAGTGTATCTTTTATGTGCGCATATGAATCAAGGGGTACGGTGGTGCAGCTTTGGTATGAAAGGATGTTTGCATACAAACATAGAAACTGCTGTTGCAATGATTTCATTGTGAGAGACAAAGCAAAATAAATACAACGCTTTATTAATGTCAACAGTGGTGTTATTAATTTTCCTGACACAACAACATGACTGTGGACAATGCAAGAATACAAATATACATACAACCATTGCTCACAAAAACAATAAATATATCCCAAGCCATGCGATTATACCCATCAAGAATTTAATTTTAAAATATAATTTCGCTTGCCAAATTGGCATGTCGCGTGGTACAAATAAGAGTAAATCTTCTAAAAATTAAATAAAATTACAATAAGAAAATTATATCGCTTACTTTATTTTGTTCTAATTATTATTATAAGAGAAAACAGGTTTTACTTAATACGGTGAGAGCAGCCTTATTAAACGCTCGACGGTTCGGCCCCGTAGCGCTTACGATACGATGCTTTATTTCAAACGCGTTTTTCTCGAAACTTTTCTTGATACGGTGGCAACGATTTCTCAAAGACTAATGAACCAATTTTAATTTCCTTTTTTTCAAAATTTTTGTTATCGCTTTGGCTATCGTTGTACGTAGCCGATTTTCAAAATTTTGTGTAAGGTTATTTTACCTTTATATAATACATCCGGGAACAAAGGAAACGCACGTTTAAACTGCTCGGTTGCTTTATTTCAACTAACTGTACATATTAAAACTAAGAATAACGGCTGAACCAAAATGTACATAGCCAACTATGATTCTTACAAATCATGGCTTGCTACGATTCTTACAATCATTGTTTGCTGTGATTCTTACAATCACGGGTTGCTATGATTCTTATAATCATGGGTTGCTATGATTCTTACAATTCTCCCTCTCAACCCAGTTATTTTATAAATTACATTTTTCAAAATTTTCCGTATTTTAATATTTTCATTACGACAAAACTGTAATAATAATATTGCTACTTTTGAGTACATTTTAATTACATTGTAAGCTTTAGCAATTTACATCCATTATATCTGCTGCATTTGCATCAGAATTTACAAAATGTACCTCGATTTCGCCCTTTTCAAACAACTCACGGACGTAATGAAATCTTAAATCTATGTGTTTACTGCGCTTGTGCACCATCGGGTTCTTCAGCAAAAATTGTGCACTTTGATTATCGCAATACATGTTCGTAGGTTCATTTACGTATTCGTCATACCCCATTTCACGCAACAACGCTCGAAGAAAAACAACATCTTTTGCGCCTTGACATAGAGCTATATATTCTGCCTCCATTGTACTGAGGGCAACGATAGACTGCTTTTTTGATTCCCAAGAAACCAGACCATCAGACATGAATACTACGTAACCGCTGTATGATTTGCGATCAGATACGTCACCAGCCCAGTCGGAATCTGTGTAGCACACCAAATTTTCGCCTGTAGATGAATAAGTTATTTTCGCTGCTGAACTCTGCTTCAAATATCGTAACACGTGCTTCGCAGCTTTAAAATGTTCTTCATGTGGATGATTATTAAATTGTGATAATTTAGATACAACATGGGCGATATCTGGCCTAGATATTACCGCCAGGTACATCAACCCTCCGATTAGACTTTGGTATCGCATCGCGTCAATATCTTTACACTGCTTCTCACACTTCTTAAGTACCGTGCCATCAACCCAAGGTGTAGTTGCCGACTTGCATGAGTCCATTCCCCATGTTTTAAGAAGTTGATTCACATAATGTTCTTGATGAATTGATATTGTGCCAGTAGATGCATCTCTCTCTATTTCCATACCTAAATAAAACGATACCGGCCCTTTATCTACAGCTTCAACAAACGCATTTAGCTGCTTTAAAATAATTTTCGTCTGCCCTGCATTAGAGCAAGCTAACAGCATATCATCCACGTACAAACCAATAAGACACATGGAACTATACTCCCTCTTAAAATATACACAACTATCCGCTTGACATCTTTTGAAGCCCATAGTCGTGAGGATTTCGGAGATCTTTTTGTTCCACTCGCGGCCTGCCTGTTTAAGACCGTAGATGGGTTTAATTAATTTGCACACCTTGTTGGGGTATCTTGAACTTTCAAACGCTAATGGTTGCACCATGAAGACGTCTTCGTTCAAATCACCATTTAAGTAAGCTGATACCACATCGACATGATTTACCACCAGTTGGTACTTCGCTGCTAAAGCCAACAACAATCGAATGGTCGAATGTCGTACAACAGGTGCGTAAGTCTCGGTGTAATCAATGTTGCGCCTTTGGGAGCACCCCTGAGCTACCAATCTCGCTTTGTACTTTTCGATACGACCACATGGTTTTCGCTTCTTGGTGAACACCCACCTACAACCAATGACGTTTTTATGTTTTGGTCGGTCCACCAACACCCACGTATTATTTTTAGTAAGCGAATCGAACTCTATTTGCATAGCTTCCTCCCAATATTCACGTTCTGGCGAAGACAAAGCTTCTTCTACAGTTTCAGGACTCTCAGCAATGTAATTTAAAACCTCTACCTCATTATACCGTCTTTTTGGTCTACCAACAGTACCTGTTCGTAATAATTTTGGTCTTCCTCGACCTCTTTTTCGCGTAACTACCGGGTCGTTTTCTTCATCTAAAGAATACCCCTCATCATCATTATCGCCATTATCTTCGAGTTGCTCTTCAACAACACTTTCATTCTGAATTTCACCGCACTTGCCATCATCCGATGGAGATGACTCTTTTATTTCATGGTAGAAAGGTACTTCTTCACTAACGTCTTCTTGTATTAAAATTGGTTCAAAAGACGTTTCAAAAAATATACAATCACGAGCTATAACAATGCTTCGCTTGTTTTGATTATAAAGTCTATAGCCTTTAGCACTTCCGGCATAGCCAACAAATTTTAGTTTAGTGCCTTTTGTATCGAATTTGCCACCCTTATATGGCCCTTTCTTTAAAGCCACCACGTCACAGCCAAAAATTTTAAAATGTGACACCGAAGGTTTCCTTTTATACCACACTTGATAAGGAGTTAAGTTTTTCAACACTTTAGTTATTGTTCTATTTCTCAAGTACACCGATGTATTAATGGCTTCTCCCCACAAATATTGAGGCAATGTCGAACTTTCGAGTAAACAACGCGCCATTTCCACTAATGTTCTGTTCGCTCTCTCAGCCACGCCATTTTGTTGAGGCGAATAGCTAACTGAAGTTTGGTGAACAATACCCCTTTCACTAAAATACCGCTTAAACATCATATTGGCAAACTCTTTACCATTATCACTTCTCACAGTTTTTATTTTTCGGCCTATCTGTGTCTCCGCAGTCACAGCAAAATGTTTAAATGCATCAAAAGCATCAGATTTATTTTTCAAAAAATACACTGTCATATAACGGGAGAAATCATCAATAAATGTAATGAAATATGACGCTCCCCCCAACGATTTAACCCGCATGGGACCACAAAGATCTGTATGAATCAAGTCCAGCACGTTTTCCGATAATACCCTACCATATGCACTGTAAGGCAAGCTACGAATTTTGCAAACAGCACAAGTTACACACTGATAATTATGAACGCCACTTATATTCAAACCTCGTACCAGATTTTTGTTTGACAGAATTCGCAAATCGCTTATATTTACATGTCCGAATCTTTTATGCCACTTTTCTAACATTTTATTTTCAATTAAGGCATTTAACTTTTCAACCGGTTTTCTAATTGTCATTTTAACAACAAATACACCACCGACTAACTTTGCTTTTAACATGCTTTCTCCTTCTTTTGTTTCCATTAATGCGTAATTTTCCGAAAATTTTATTGAATGACCGTATTCAATGGCTTTGCCAATTGAGAAAAAATTTGATTTTAGTTCTGGAACATACCACACATTTTGTAAAATTAAGTTCATAAATTCCGTTTTTAAGCTCACCGTACCTATACCTTCCGCATAAATTGTTTTTCCCGTTGCAAGCACTATTTCTTGCCTTCTGGGCTCAATTGAGTTGAAAAAACTTTGTGTATGAAACACATGTGCGAACTAGCACCACTGTCCAAAATCCACGTGTCACTATCATTTTTTCGCTCTTCAAACAAACAACATGCCTTTTCATTTCTTTTTTCTTTAGGCATTGAGACTTTACACTGGGCACGTATATGTCCCTTTTTGTCACATTTAAAACACACAATTTTTTGTCGACTTTTGGACTTGGCCAAAAACACCTTTTCATCAGGAGTTGAACACTTTTCATTTTGGCGTATTTCGCTTTCCAAAATTTTTGACACCAACGCATCGAATTTCGGCAAGGTATCCCGGCTTTCAATAGCCACTACAAAACTTTCCATCTCATCAGGGAGACTACAGAGAAGCAAAATTGAGATGAAATCGTCTGGCACCACAATTCCTATTTCTCTAAGATCCTCAACAATTGAACGAAACTCATTTACACGCGCTGCGAACTTGTCTTGCATGGAAATTTTTAAGTGTATTAACTTTTTAAACAGAGCAACCTTTCGCGCGGCACTATCTGTGCAATAAATTGAATTTAGGACCCGCCACGCTTCCTTTGAAGTTGCACAACTTTTTACGTGTATTAATTCGCTAGATTTTACGCACAATGTAATTGTTGCCAATGCTTTCTGGTCACTTTTTACCCAGAGAGCCCTTGCAATCTCTTCGTCCGGCTTTTCGCCAACCACATATTCCCACAAATCTAATGTTACTAACAGGCTTTTTACCTGTACCGACCACGTCGCGTAATTGTCCTGGGAAAGTTTTTCAATATTTGCGATTGCACTCATTTTTCCGTATCAACGCGATACCCAAAAAAGAAACAAAAATCAATTGCCCACGTGATCTGGGCCCATAACCAATGTAAGGTTATTTTACCTTTATATAATACATCCGGGAACAAAGGAAACGCACGTTTAAACTGCTCGGTTGCTTTATTTCAACTAACTGTACATATTAAAACTAAGAATAACGGCTGAACCAAAATGTACATAGCCAACTATGATTCTTACAAATCATGGCTTGCTACGATTCTTACAATCATTGTTTGCTGTGATTCTTACAATCACGGGTTGCTATGATTCTTATAATCATGGGTTGCTATGATTCTTACATTTTGAAAATAACTATTTTTTTGGGCCTGTTGAAAATCAAAAAAATCGTGAAAAACACACAACGAAATTCAAATCACCATCATTTTGTCAAAAAAAAAATAAAATAAAAGGCTACGTACAACGAAAGCCTCTATTAGGTAGAGTAATAAATTTTTCGTTTTTTGATTTCACATGATTATTCATTGCTGTATCGCTGCCACCAGATGACGTCATTTTTTTTGAACTCGTTACGTTTATTTACATAAATTTGTCAATTTTCAATATTTTTTAATAAAAATTTACATCAACCTAATTTAATACAGAGTTTGATTGAAAAGTAATGAGCCTTATTTTTTTTAAGCAGTTTTATTAAAACTTTTGGCTTATACAACTAATATTCTTCAAATAGGACCCTTGAGCGTCAATACACCGCTGGTGCAGGAAACATTTTTTAAACTCATCCGCCGGAATCGCGTTCAATTCGGCTGCCACAGCTTTTTGAATCGCCTCGATGGAGTCGAAACGCCTCCCCTTCAGCTTTCTTTTCAGGCGCGGGAACAAGAAGAAGTCCGGAGGGGACAGGTCTGGGCTGTAGGGAGGGTGGGGAAGCACCGGAATCCCCCATCCTGGCCAATACAGAGGTGCAGAGGAAGGCGGTGTGCGCCGGCGCATTGTCCTGATGAAGGGTCCAATTGTTGACGAGGTCGGGCCGAACCCGGGCGTCGCGGTTTTTCAGCCGAAGGAGCACTTCTTTGTAAAATGCCGCGTTTACAGTGCTTCTTGGAGGCACAAACTCCTTGTGGACGATGCCTCGAGAGTCCAAAACGCTATTCGTCTTCGACGTCTTCCCGGCCTTCCTTGAACGACTTGTGCCACCGTTTTACCTGGGCACTGTACAGAGATTGGCCCCCGTAAGCCTCCTTGAGTAGCCCAATGGTTTCGGTACTCATTTTGTTTAGCATAACGCAAAATTTGATCGAGTAACGTTGCTCCAACGATCGCTGCATTTCGCCACCAGCCGATTCGGTTGGTCGCTTGGCAGACGCTTCGCGCGGGAAGGCTCATTACTTTTCAATCTAACCCTGTATATATATAATAAATTGCTTTTTGTCCGATCCTCGAATAATCATTTTTCCTTACAAGATCAATTTCCAAAAAATCGACTATTTTTTGATCTGGCACAGTGGCATTCCCCCTTAATATAATCCTTTAAGAATATGTAAAAAAAATTTAGAACGTAAATTAAAGTATTTCTTATATTATAGATCGTCAACCGTGGCGACTCTATTCTTTGCGTTCGAGCGTTGTATTCAAAATATAAGTAATTTTTTCGAAGCAAAAATAGTAGGCAAATTCGCCCCAAAATTCATTTTTTAAGCCTTTTATTCCGCGAATTTGTTTTCCATAAAAATAAAGCACCCTTGAAGCTTCCATTGCTTGCTGTCCACCGCTTTGCAAAGACGATGACCCATGTCCTCGAAGTGACTAGGAAAAAGGTTCGCTACAAGCAAATCATCTCAGCAAAGTCACCTATGAGTCAACTCTATCCATTAGTTTTTATGAATTGAGTGATTTCTTCAAAAATGTTCACATTTAAAATTTTCCAGGTCATGATCGAATCAGACTAAAGAAAGATTAGAAAGTCTACCAAACAACGCGCTTGTTTTGTTCAACAATATTTTTGTAACTAGATATTTCCCAAGATTATGGAAGATCTCATTGATAAAGATGAGTTTGAAACCGAAGAAAGATCCCACAAAGGCCGTCTCTTATTGGCCTTCTACCACAATTATCAAACATTTCCCGATGTTTTCTTAGCAAATTATCGCCATAGGTATGTTGGTGAATTAAAAATTATCCCTGATAACCAATTTATGTGTACATATGTATATGTAATTGGCGCGTACAAACCTTTTTGGTTGTTCGGCCGAGCTCCTCCTATTTGAGGCGTGCTTCTTCATGTTGTTCCGCAAATGGAGGGACCTACAGTTTCAAGCCGGCTCCAAAAGGCAAATGGTTTTTATGATGAGCTGTTTCGTGGCAGGTATACACTCGGAGGTTTGCCATTGCCTGCCGAGGGGCTACCAGTATTAGAAAACTCTTGTTCTTCATTTTGGTCTTTCACCGAGATTCGAACCAACATTCTCTCTGTGAATTGCGAAAGGTAGTCTCGCACCAACCCGTTTGGCTACGGCGGCCACCAATTTGGTTTTCGTAAAAAACACAGCACAGTTAAACAAGTGCACAGAATCGCTAAAGAAATAGATGCAGTTTGTGAAATGAACCAATATTGCACAGTCATTTTTCTGGATGTGGCGCAGGCTTTTGACAAAGTCTGGCACGATGGTCTCATACTTAATTTTAAGCACTTTCTTCCTGTTAACGTTCGCAGGCTAATTAAATCATACCTCGCATCAAGGAAATGCATTTTGAAATACAACACTCTTGAAAGCAAATATCAGGTCAGTCCATAAGTTCGTGCGTATTTTACCCATAATTTCACTTTTATACGATTTTTGCACACAAAATATTATTCGCGGAATATAATGGAACTATTTATATTTTCTTTGATATATTGTGCATTTAACGAGTGATTTTAATCACGGATAGAAGCACGTGTTGTTAAAAAATAAAATGGAATCTTCGAACGCGTATAAGAGGCATATTTTGTATTTTTTTTATAAAAGTGGTAAAAATGCAACAACTGCTGCTGCAGAAATAAACACTGTTCATGGAGAGGATACCGTGAGTGTAAGGACTGCGCAAAAGTGGTTTTCAATGTTCCGAAGTGGTAACTGCGACGTGGAGGATGCCCCGCGCGCTGGTCGTCCTAAAGTCTTTAACTCCGACGCTTTGCTCGAACTCGTGGAAGCTGAGCCAAATTTGACAGTCGATATGATAGCTCAGTTCACAGGCACCTGGTTCAGTAGGAAAAGGTTTCAAAACTGGGAAAATGGGTTCCGCATAGACTTTCCGTCGCCAACCTTCAGCAAAGAGTGAATGTGTGTTCTCAGCTGCTGCAACGGCTTGAAAAAGAAGGTTTTTTAAACCGTATCGTAACTGGTGATAAAAAATGGGTCCTTTACAATAATCCTGTTCGCAAACGCCAATGGTTAGATAAAAATGAAACACCAGAACCGACCCCTAGAGATGGCCTTCACCCCAAGAAGATTATCCTGTCTATTTGGTGGGATATGGCCGGTATTGTTTATTATGAACTTCTGGGACCAAACCAGACGAAAACTGCTGATTATTATTTCCATCAGCTGTCAAACCTGAATGAGGCACTTAAAAAAAATAGACTGCCTTTAGTGAATAGACGCAAAGTTTTGATTCACTACGACAACACAGGACCTCATACCGCAAGGCAAAAATTAGGCAAGTTGAACGAGCTCGGATGGGAGCTAATGCCGCATCCACCATACTCTCCGGATATTGCACCTTGTGATTATTACCTTTTCCGTGGACTTCAATCCCATCTGAGTAACAAGAACTACTCCTCAAAAGAAGCTATAAAAAGGGATATCGAAGCGTTTTTTGGCTTCAAAGACAAACAATTTTTTGAGCAGGGAATTAAAAATTTGCCTAAACGTTGGGAAGACATTGTAAATAATGAAGGAAAATATATTATTGATTAATAAATACTTTAAACATCTTTTTTATTAATTTTAAAACCGCCTTTAAAAAACGCACGAACTTATGGACTGACTCGACTCGCAGTTGTAAAAAAATTTAATATCAACTTTCGCAATCATTAACACTCCCAACGACCACATGAAAGCCTCAGAAAATCTTTCAAAAACAGGTAAGAATAAATGAAAATTTCCTAGCGCAATGGCAAATATAAGTCAATGAATGTATGATAAGAATGTCCAAGTTACGTTTACTTTAAAAAAGCGAAGCTGTTCAGCAGTAGCCTAACATTCCTTCACGTTTATATTCAGTCTGTGCGATCATAAGGTTGGCCAAAAACGGTTTGTCAAGAGTTAACATCTTGGCTTCCAATAGGCAGGGCATTCACACAAGAAGTTGAAGATGTTTTTCCTTTCTGTGGTTGATTACAACTATGTCGGTATATATTGTAAGGGATTCCCATTTTGGCTTCCTGCTATCTTATGGACCAGAAGTCAGTTAATGTTTTGCTAATTTCGCATGTTGTATGGTCTCTCCTTCTGTAATTCGCGATTCGTAGATATTTTCAGGGGATTCCTTTATTGATTGCCCCCAGTGGTGTTTCTGCAATAATGTTATTCAGGACAGATCCCCTTCTTGCTAGTTCGTCTGCTTTTTCGTTTACTTCAATGTTCCGATGTCCCGCGGCCCTAATTAAGGTAACGATATGGTTTAAGCTCAATGTAAGGCTATTTCTGCTTTGTTTCATATGTTTACAGGTTGAGGTCGCCGAATCCAGTGCCTGGGTTGCAGCTTGGCAATCTGAATGAATAGCGATATTGTCCTTAAAAGAGGAGTATGCGATTGGTAGCCTATAAGCTTACAAGCTTTACTGCAAGTGTTAGGAAGACGCACCGATTTTTCAATTATAAGTTTATGAAAATGTGCTCCAACACCATATTAATTTTCAAGCCATCTGATTTAGATTGTAGTGTCGAAGTTGTTTAGTGAGAATCCTTTACTCCATTTCTCCTGAGATGGAATGAGAGTGGCAAAATTCCTATTGAATGTTACCGATAGGACGATGTACTGAGTCCTCTTCTAGGCGTACTGAGCATGTCCCAATAACACGAGCGCTGTTCAATAAGTTACCGTGATTCATGGCAGAGGGCGTTTCTAAGGGAAGTTAGTATTACATACATACCATCGTGTGATGTCATCTATCAAAATAAATTCCGGACGGATTGAACATAAGTTAGTTTGGATTTGGGAGCTATTCGAGTAAGACGGGTTTCGTGATTTTCGCTAAGATCTATTGCCACAGTTAGATATTGGTTCAACGAATTTGAACGTGGCAAACATATCCGTAATTTATGAGGGCGACCAGGACGCCCGGCAGACGTAGTTACCGAGGAAATTATTCTAAAAGTCCTTGATATGATCAAAAAATTGTCGGCCCGATGGGTGCCGCGATTGCTCACAAGCAACAAACTTCGAACCAGTGTTTGGAGTAATTTAAGCGAGATCCGAATGAATTTTTGCGTCGAGTTGAAAAATGGGCTCATCATTAAACACCAGAAACTAAGCAAAAATCAAAACAAAGGATTTCTCCCGGTGAATCTGCTCCAAAGAAGGTGAAGACAGTCCCATCGACCGGAAAGGTCATGGCGACAATTTTTTGTGTCATCTTCATGTATTTTTTAGAAAGAGAAAGACGATCACTGTACAATACTACTGTGGGTTATTGGGCCGCTTCCACAAAAAATTGAAACAGACACGATCGCATTTTTCGAAAAAGAAGGTGCGGTTTCACCACAATAACGCACTAGCACATACATACATACATCCGGAGTTGTTACCATCAAACTGCATGAATTGCGTTATGCATTGATACCGCACCCCCCGTATTCACCCGATCTGGCTCCCTGCGACTTTTTCTTGCTCGTTAGAAATTGCTCGCGGGAGAAAAAATAGTTCAAAGGAGTAAGTATTATTTTAGAGAATTCGATGAATTTTAATTTTTGGAGAGGCTAAAAAACGGCTCAAGCGTTGGGAGAAATGAATGGTGATTTTTTGAACGATAAAATTTATTTTTTGAAACAATTCTGACATCATTTCTAACGCAGACTCTTTGAACACCCCTCGTAAACTGGTAGGCCCACAAGTTTTTTCTTTCCAGCGACCCGCTTCGTTTAGCCTAAATCACTCATGGTCAATTGGAATATCGAATGACAGCGCGTTAAGAGCCTCCCTAGGATATGATCTGATTGCACAGGCTGATGTATTCTGCAAAGTAATTTGGTATTGTGATCTCTCTCCAGCGCTTTTCAACAAACTACTGAACAATAAAATAAAATCGGTCGTTTAACCATAATGTATACTTATTCAACCCTAAGTACATAACTAAGGTTAAAGACCCCATCATCTTCCAAGCATACGTTTACCAGCATTTACGCGTAAAGCACTTTCTGCTTTCCTTATCCAAAGTCCACAATTACCCGTAAGTACTTTGCACTGGGGGAAAGTGAGAGAGTTTGTCCATTAATATTTGATAGGGTAAAAATTGATACCTTGTATCTGGTGGTAAGAAGCATAAGTTCTGTTTTACGCGGGTTTAAACTAAGGCCACAGCCTGTGGCGTAAGAGCTAAACACGCCTAATGGCCTTGTGGTGATCGTATGAGTACACAGTCATGATTCCATCAGCACAACATCACTCAAGACATGAAATATTGCGCAATACCTTATAAAAGTTTCTGCCTGTAGCAAGTAGGGTATACTTAAAATACACATCGATAAACAGCAACAATGTTACAGTGAAACATAAAATCACCAGTAACAAGCGGGATCATCGCTGCAAAATTGTCTAAACAACATTGGTAACAACAATAAATTACAAGTATTCAACTGCGTCTCCAGAAACATTGTAAAGTGGCAACAACGGCAACAATTTATTCAGTCCAATAAACAAATGCAAGTCGTTTGAAATTTATTACTTTCCCATGAAGTGAGCAACACCAAAACAACAACATTCACTTAAACAAACTGGCGTAGTAAAAATAGTTACTATTGTTCCAAGGCGCTTGAATGTGATTTGCTTCGCTCACTTAACGCTTGTCACAATCCATCAGTTTCCGATGAGTATAGCAAACAGTCAACAAGAGCTCAGCCAATAGTCACCAATGATCATGATCGGCGTTCGATTAAATTGCTGCGGAAACATACATATAAACATGTACGCACCCGCACCCGCGCATACACACTCACAAAGAAGGTTTCGAGCGTGATAGCGACAGCAGCACTGTGTGGGGAAATGAATGGAATACTAAACAGTCAGTCGATCGCTTGGCGACAGGAACATCAGTTTACTGGCAATTAAAGCAGCAGATTGATTAACGCCTCAACGAGCTGTGACCATGGACATATTTATGTACGAGTATGTACATATGTGCATTTGTATGTGCATATCGAAATTTATTCTTCTGCTTATTCCGATTCCGTTTGAGGGTTTTGATCTTCGTTTTCGATTTCCCAGGAAAGACACTCGTAAAGATGACAACAGATCCCGTTGCATGCCACACACTCGCCACAGCATTAACATGAAGCATGTCTGATTAATGCAAAACGACAACCTACCTGCATGGAATGAAGAGTGTGGGAGTGCAAAGGGTGGGAACGGTTTCAAATAGTCAGCTCAAGTCGCAGACGTGTCCGGTTGGCGGTCTAATTTATGGCAATTCAAGAGATATGCGGATATATACATACATACATACATACATACATTTGTGCATACATATAAATATGAAGAGGAAAAAGTAATTAAGATTACAAATGTTAATGATGGTGAACGAAATCAATGTAATAAGCAAACAATTTAGAAAATGTGATTTGACAAAATCCGTTCTAAAAATATTTGTTGAAAAGAAATAGTGATCCATTGGAATTGCCATTGGCAGCCCTTGTACTTCAGTATTACCTTATCATAAAACAGACACTCAATGATCAAGTGCTTATACAAGCGTTGCCATTTATAGTATACTAGCAACCCGCCCAGCTTCGCACGGGTATAAAATATATACCCTATGTCACTCACTGAAAAAATGATTAAAATCGATCCAGTAGTTTTGGCTTATTCATTATTGCCCGTGGCCCGCACGCGTTAAATTTGGAGTAAAACAATTCTCCTTTCTTTATAGCATGAAGATTTCCTGCTATCTTTGGGATATCTAAATTCATACCCTACATTTTTGCATATTAACTTTTTGCATTTTTACATATGTATTTATTTTATTTTTACAACAATTACTATATTACAGAATGTCTTTATATACAACGTTCATAGCCTTCTTGTCATTAGACAGTACAAACATGTTTTCTCTAGAGGTTACTCTTGAAAGAGCGACATACAGTTGGCCATGTGAAAAACAGTCAACACTCAAATCTAAGCCTGCAACGTTGAAGGTTTGACCCTGAGATTTATTAATGGCCATTGCAAAAGATGTCTTTACCGGAAATTGTAAGCGTTTAAATTGGAATGGTAGATCCGATGGTGTCAGAGGGATTCGGGGAATCAATACATCTTCTCCGGTACCACATCCTGTGAGTATTGTGCACTCTATTATGAAAGTTTTCAGTGATTTTACCATCAAACGCGTGCCATTGCAAAGTTTAGGTGGGCTTAGGTTTCTTAATAAAATAACAGGACAACCTATTTTCAGCTCCATTTGGTGAGGAGGGAGTCCAGACGGTTTCAAAGAATTTAGAAATTCTGTAGGAAATTGAACAGCTTCTTCCAAATCGAGAACAGTATCGACCGAGTAGTATATTTTCGTCGGCGCATCAATCTTTGAAATAATCAAGTTATTTACTTTATCTACTTGTTCGTTAGTTGGTGACAGAATAGCTCTTTCTTTAAACCAAGATATTGTCTTATAACTTATGTTATCAATGTCTGGATAGACATTGTTGACTAACTCTTGGATGTTGTCTATCAAAACACAAAGGTTTTCTAGGTTAATCCTTCCCTCACTTTGTGTTAATTCTCCATTGCCAACTTTTAGCAGCATCTCTGGAAATAGCCTGTTCTCACGTGTAGATGACGAAATCCTCATATTAGTTTTAAGCTCTAATTTATTGACATACGACTAAAGGTGGGATCTTTTTAGCGAAGCATTTATTTCGTCAGCACGTGTTCCTCGAGTCACAACTGGTAGGATTTGACGGAAATCTCCTGAGAACAGAATTGTACATCCACCCATAGGTGCATTTTTGTTGCGCAAATCGCGCATTGTCCTATCCAGTGCTTCCACAGACGTCTTGTTTGACATGGTAGCTTCGTCCCAGACTATTAATGAGCAGTCACGCATCAATTTTCCTGTATTGCTCTGTCTAGAAACACTACAGACGCTGTTATCATCATCGGTGGCGATTTTCAGCGGGTGCTTCATTGTAGAGTGTGTGGTTCGGCCTCTTTCCAAAAGAGTAGCGGCAATGCCGGATGACGCAACAGCTAACGCAATTTTTCCGGTAGATCTCAATTACTAATTACTGTTGTAATATCTTGAAAAATATTGTTTTTAATTATATGCTGTAAAGAGCCATATATGTACATAGATCTATATGAAAACAACAATGTATTTAAGGTATTTAATTGGATAAGGATTAATGTTGTACCCATTTGTTGAAATCGCTTCGAAAATAAGCTATTAGTTGTCGTAAAAAGTAAATGACAAAAAATGTTATTGTATGGAATTAATAGCAAAACGCGCTCCGAATCAATAAAAACTATTCAAAAACTGTATTTTAATTATGTGCGATTTACTAATATAGAACCTGAAAATAGCGTTTTATTTCGCTGTAAAATTGTATGTACATATAATTACATGGAATTCAGTACATACATAGATACATATGTACATATGTCCGAAATGAAATAATGCGAGCGATTCGTAAATACATACATACATACGTCACCATACGATGTAATTCAACATTAATGAGGTGTGGTGAGATTATCGCTTAACGCCTGTTGCTTCATTCGGTTGACAGCGAACACACACACAAACAGCTTTTTTTGGAAAAAGAGCTGCTTTTGTTTAAACAATTTTGGTTAAATAACAAATAAATCAATTATTTTTTTTGATGCAGAACGAAAGTAAATATTTCAAAGTTAAACTTCAAGAAAGTTTCATTTTAATTGGTTGATTCGTTTATGATTTATGGCCGTGAAAACAAAAAAATTATGTTTTTTTGCCACATTTTGACCGATTGCCACGCCCCCTTTATATATTTCTTCACATTATATAGATATAAACCTTCCTCTTCAATCAATCTATCTTCAAAAAAAAACCGCATCAAAATCCGTTGCGTAGTTTTAAAGATTTAAGCGTATAAGGGGACATAGGGACAGAAAAAGCGACTTTGTTTTATAATATGTAGTGATACATCTGGTCCTGCACGCTTTAGATGTTGTTAGGTGCCATTGGAAAGTTTGGCATATTTTATCATAAACGCGCTCAGACTCTTTTGATATGTAAACCATATTAGTGCTGCTTACAGTAGATTTAAAATTAGATCTCTGCAAAAAACTGAAATTAAACCGTAAACATTTTCGTGCTAATACAAGGTTTTCAATAAGTTTTGTAGTTCGATAAGAAAAACACAATTTTATGGTTTCAAATACACTTTATTATTCAGTATAGTCTCCCTGAGAATCAATACCATTGTTCCGACGAGTTTCCAATTTATGAATTCCATCCCTGAAGGGAGAATCTGGAAGAGTTGCAAAATACGTTTCCACAGCTGTTATGACCTCATCATTTGATGAAAGACACTTTCCACGCATGCAGTTTTTTGCGCTGGAAACAGATGGAAATCGCTAGGAACCAAATCTGGTGATAACGGTGGATGTTCTAGCAGTTCGAACTTTAACTCATGGATTTTAGCAATTGTCAAAATGATTTTGAGATGCCGTGCATTGCCCTGATGAAAAACAAAATTTTTCTTTTGCAAACTGGGTATTTCTTCACGAAGTTTTCCATCAGCTGGTCTAAAAGGTTACAATAATATTAAGAACTTGCAGTTTGTAAGTAATCTATAAACAAAATTCCTTCCGCATCCCAAACACTGATGCCAACACCTTCTTCGCCGATTTCTGGACACGAACTCCTTTCAGAGTCGAAGAACCGGGTTTAAACCACTCTTTAGTCTCTTGTTTTGATTTAGGATCATGGTTATAGACCCAAGTCTCATTCGTAGTTATGAATTGAATTGTTGTTGAGAAATCGCATTCGAATGAGTTTTTGTTACATTGTTAGCGAATGAGACATCCATTGTGCCTACAGCTTTCTAAAACCCAGTACTTCAGTCAAAGTATTTCTTACACTCCCCAATGAGATGCCTACTAGAGTTCCTCCTAAATTTCTTTCAGTCACTTGACGATTTTCCATTCCAATATCCCGTATTTGTTCCACGATTTCTGGTGTTGTTGCTTTTGGAAGTCTTGTAAGATCACTTTTAAATTCAGTAACCCATATTTTTACTGTACTAATTTATGGTGACAGGTTCTTGTACACTTTCAATATTCGTTCATAAATTCCCATTGCTTTTAAGCCTTCCAAAAATAAAAATTCAATCACTGCACGATACTTGATTTTTTGCATTGGCATCCTGTGGCACGTCGATGCGAAATGCTTTGTAAACAAAGAATGAATTCTCAGATTGAAATGAAACTTCGCATACGTTCATATGAGGAGTTTACCAACATAACAAACAAAAAACAAAAAATTAGGCTGCTAGCAACTCTCTCTCTCTCTCTTATCCAGCCGCAAAACTTATTGAACAACTTAGTATTTTTCACAATTTTCATTGGGGACTAGCAAGACAAGAATGCATCGATGAACTAACATCATTATATAGCGAGCAAGCACCTTAAAAAACTAGTTGTGGTCGCTGTTCACTCGCCGACTAATTCGGGAAAGGTTGCGCAAAATTAGTTGTTGTACCAGAAAATATCGATGCTGGGCGGGGAAGGATTGAGCAACATCGTCATTTCACATAACGTGGCTTTGAGACCTCTTATGACTGGGCATCAATATGCTATTGGATGGCTACCTTGTAGAAAAAAGGTGTGTTCGCGTTGCACCACACATAATTTAAAAAGCGCCCTGGAAACCTGGATCTCTAAACGATATTGAAACGAATGCAAAAGTGATTGATCATCATGGAGAATATTTTCATATACAATGAAATTCTTTTCAACCACCAATGTTAAATTTTCCATTATTACGGCAGAAATATAAATAGAAATCCTCGTATAATGCAGTACCAAAGCAATGACCTACAGTGTAGGACCTCAAAGCTGTAAGTTAGAGCGCGTCTAGTTGATATTGGGAGTAAAAACATCGTTAATTTTCTCGACAATTACTCGCAGCTTCTAGAGTTAAGTACAATTTTTCTACTGTTATTAATAACTCAGATTTATTTCTATATAATTACTTCAGAATAATTGTGCTAAACTGCAGAGTCAAGCGGGGAGATACCCGTTGAGCTCATGATCCAAGAACGAATGGATGAGGAACGGAGATGCCAAACCATGTTGCGGTGGCAAAGCCGGTGGGACACTGAACCGAGTAACAGATGAACGGTGAAACTTATTCCATTGCTTTATTGGTCACACCAGTCCACCCAGTAGACGAGGGTCGCTGTAAGAGCGAAGACATTTTGAACCCTTACCCACCAAACAAAAAAAATACTTCAGGCGAGGATTAGCTGATCGTCCCTTCAGTAAGAAATTTATCTTCGCTCGCGTTTACTTTGAAGAACAGCTAATCTGATTCAGTTGGTTACCTTTTCTGCAGATGGAATGAACATGGAAAGAAGATCGCCTAAGAATATAGGAATGTATGAAGTGTGTGCTACTAGAATATAATATAATAAATAATAATAAAAAAACGAAAATTCAAGTTCATCGGGCAATATTTATTATTTTTGTGTAGAACCATTCATATCATTTATTTTTTAGAAATAATCCCTTTCAAATGTGGCCGCATCTACGTATCATCGATCCGTAAACACCAATTTTGAATAACTCGCTGGAGGACTTCGGCCGGTATCTCGTGAATAACTTTACTAATGTTGGCTTCCAATAGCTCAATCGAAGATGGTTTATCCGCATTTAGTCTTTATATATCCCCAATCCTAAAGTGTGATATCACACGATCTTGATGGCCAATCCACTGGTCCGAGACGAGAGACAAATTACATTGTTTCACGGCTTTATGGCAAGTAGCGTCTTCTTGTTGGAACAAATATCGTGGAGATCACAGGCTTCAATTTCCGTTTATCAAAAAATCGCTTATCATGGCGTTCGCCATTCCCTGTTACATTGGTGCCAGCCTCGTTTTTGAAGAAATATGGACTGATGTTTCCTCCAGCCTATAGACTGCACCAAACGCTTGTTTTCGATGGCTATTCTTGAATAGGTTCGGGTTGCTCATCAGTCCAAATACGGCAACTTTGCCGTTTAACGTAGCCATTAAGCCAAAAATAAGGCTCATCGCTTAATACCATAAGTTGGCCTAAGCGTACGATGAACTCTATTCACAGAGCCTCGATTTTCGTAATACAATTTTACGATTTGTCAGCATTGTTCAGGCGTAGGTCTTTTCATTAAGAAATGTCAATGAACACTGAACAAATTATTTGTTTAATTTGATAGTAGTCACGTGTGACCTGTCAAAAAACCCGATTGGAAAAAGTATATTTTGTACTTTGCGTATATTTTGACCGATTTCAGATCTGTTCAAGAAATTTCTCTGTCTAAAATCATCCATGGCACGAGTAAAGATTCTGGCTTATTAATCAACACTTTCTCTCTTCTCTTCTCGCAAGCCGTTTATTATTGACGCAAAACCGACTTTGGGTGTCAAATATGATTTTGACCACCCCCTCGCTACGCTGTTTTGATAGCCTTATCAAAAACAACAGTTGCAGTGCAATAAAATTAAGTTTCAAAATTCTGTCACCTCTTCCACCATTTCATTGAACGCTCTACAATCGTAAAGCGTTAATTTATTACACCAACCAATTTAGGCATATTGAAAATTTTCAATTGAATTTCAAAGTTTTTATTGCAAAAGTTGGGTCAACCCCTTCCGCAACGGGGTTGGCAAAAAAAGTACGCTAGTCGGTAGAGCAGGCCGTGCGTGCTTAGATTTTTAACCCTTGCAAACAAGTGTTTGACACATTATTAAATTTTTGCCGCAATAACGGTAATGTATTAAAATGTGCTTTTCGCACAAGCAGTAACGGAATGGGTTACAAATTTAAAATAACCATAAAAACATGAGGCATATTTGGGCGTGAGCCGTGGGCCTGGCAATACTCGTCGTTGCTGATCAATTGTTGAACGATGTCACATGTTGTTTCAGCGCTGACACCCCTTGATGGGGCACAACAATGCATTCGCCTTCCAAACTCTTACACTCATACACACATACATATATCGAGTACGCGCACACATACTTATATACATATTTTTACTGCACCAATAACTTAGTTTGTTGTTTTATTCCTACGCCATCATAGTTGTTGCTATTTGTTGGCTTTGCAATTTCGATTCATGTCCTTTTCATCGGAAGTGGGAAATACTTGAAAATTTTTAAGTGAAAATTTATTACACCGACAACACGTGCTGAAAATTGCTTTAACATTTCGACATTTTTGCAAGCATTTAACGAAGCAGAAATTTTCACAATTTTCACAACATGTATGCCAACAACACAATATCAAATCACCACCACCGTCATCAAAAAACATAGTAACAAATGCGATCAAAACGATGGAGCTGCCAAAGTTAGCGCCCGCTGAGGCGATACAACCGAGCAAACGCCAAATTGGAAGAGGAGTGTTTTAGAAGCGAGTGAGTGGTGAATAGTAGCGAGCAGAAGTGGCGGCGCTGTCGTTTTCGTTTTCCGATGCCTTTCACCACTGACTTTGCAACTTGTCAAGTAAAAAAATGTGTGCGCAATATTTTCGCTAAATGGAAGTGCTCCAATGCTGCCTTGGTCAGGATGGCGACGGTAATGCACAATCGGCTAAGGCTATATACATGAATATATACATACATACATACATACATACATATATGGCTCAGTGCCAATTTTAAAAACGTGCATATGCTTTTGAGTAGTTTAAGCGTTTTCAAGATGACCGAGAAGGCATTGAAGACGGTTCATACTCAGGTTACCGTTCCACTGCAAAAACGAATAATAGTATCAAAAAATAGGTATTTCTAGTTAGATTTCACCATCCGTTAAGTATTTGAGGGATTGCAGGATCTACTACACGAATATAATCCGGTAAAGTAGACCGCAAATGAAACGATTATCAAAAACTAGCGCAACGAACCAATGGAGATGGAGAAAACATCGTTAAGCCAAATGCAGTCAACACATCTATAGACAGGTAGAATTAAATTTGTTTGTCATTCAAAATTATATTTTGATTTCAATGTTTTAATGCTTTGTTTTAACACTTAGTATCCTTAAAGAAGACCAAACGAGTTGTTAATATTCTATTAAATTTCAAAATTTATGTCACATGGATATGCTCCTGGTGGGGCGATAGTGTACTGCAGTGCCCAGGATAGTCGATTTTACGTTGCGGAAACGACCCAGACTTATATCTGGCCAAGGACTGTCACTCCAGCAGTATGTGCTAGAGTATTATGTTTGCTTGCCAGTGCTAATTATTTCACTTTCAATGAGATATATACCTATGTACATATATATGATCAAATAAATTAAAAGTTAATAAATGGATGAGACTAGAAAGGACAGATTTCCAGTATTCCCTTAATGCTGATTATCCCTCATGCTGATTGTGCAAGTTTTTTTTTCGGAAGTGATAGATGTGGATGCGGGGAGCTGAAAAGGACGAGTTTCCAGTCTCCGATTTTTCATAGCTGGGAGCCGGAAAGGCCTAGTTCCCAGTCTCCCTTAAAGCTTCCGTTGCCACTCACCACGATTGTGTGCGATTGATGAGGCCGTACTAAAAGTCGGATTGGCCGGGATCCCGTTGCATTCGTGGACGGACCCTCGTGCGAGATGACATAACTAAGATAGTGCAGACTTGAAGATGTCTGTTTTTCTCAATCGTGTATGACCTTCATTTGGAAGTAGATTTCGGGCTAGTTTATTGGGATTGTCTTCAAGCTTTTGTAGGTATTTTTTGCTCAACCGTACTATTTCATAGGCTACACGAGGTATGCAAATGTCTCTGTGAATGTTAGCGTTCTTGATATACCATAGAGCTCCCGAAGTGATCGCAAGCCTTTTTATTGCACTCTCTGAAGTTTTTCGATATTTGAAGGCGTAGCAGGCCCCTACATTTCTATACCATATGCCCATATTGGTTTTAGCATGGCTTTATAGAGTAGCACTTTGTACTCTAGAGAATGCTGAGTAAAGTATTCAATATATAATAGGTTTTTATTTTTAAACTTGATATTAGTCACCTTCTTCATGATATTAGTCACCTTCTTCATATTGAAATTCCGTCATGTGAGTCGTCTATCTAAGTGAATTCCAAGATATTTTATTTAATTTTGTTGTGGTATATTCTGACCATTAATTGTAACTGCAGGCCAAGTTTCTTTTCTTAGAGTAAAATTAATACGCACTTTATGCTCTAGTTTTTAAGCCATGATTCTATTGCCTTTGTAGTATAGACGTTGCCACTTTTGGGTCCCTATCAATGCAAAGTATTTCAGTATCAACGGCAAATGTTGATCTCATTGTTTGGCTCGTTGTTGCATGTAAATAATGAGATGTAAATATTTCGTATAAAATAGAATATAGAACGCTGCCCAGTGGAACACCAGCATATATTCCACAATGCCGAGAGAACAAATTTTTCCTCTATTAGTGATGTAGTTTTGAGCAAGAGAGGCAGTAAACTAATAACCATCGGATGCTTGTGCTACGTCTAAGAATAATGCCGAGCAGTACTGTTTTTTCTCAAGTGGTTTTCGTATAAAATACACTATGCGACGAACTTGATCTGTTGCACTATGTTTTGCTCTAAATCCAAATTGGTGTTGAGGAATAATAATGTTTTCAAGAATAAAGGGCATTATTTTCGGCAAGAGCAATTTTCAAAAAGCTTTGAGAGTACAGACAATAAACTAATTGTCCGGTATGAGGATGCTTGGCTTAGGTTTTTCCCAGGTTTACCAATCATAGTGATTTGAGATAATTTCTATGCTTTCGGGTAGTAGGCAATACGAGAGATGGTGTTAAATATGTGGATGATATGAAGAATGGCAATATTGGGAAGCTCTTTCAGCATTTTTGGGGTGATTTTGTCATAATTGGTGCTTTTTTAGGTTTAGGTTGATTAATAACTGAAACTACGTTATTAGTTTTAAATATTATTGGATTTCTTGGTGGTTGCAATATGTCTAGTGGTGCACAAATGGTTCCAAAAGATTGATTGGGAGTGAGGACAGATTGCAGAGGTTCAGTAAATACGCAGCCTTTTTTCAGAATCCGTAAGTGCCCGGTTATATTTGTATGGAGAATATTAGTGATGTATCATAGTATCATATTGTAGTTTCTTTGGGTTCTCGATTGGTGGTACTGCATTTGGTTGTGCTATTAATTTAACCAAAGGCTTTCGCACCTTTTTAAATAGTGCTCCGTATTCTTGCGTTGCTTGATATGCATCAGTGCGTGATAATAGTTGTCCTTTTGCCCGGTAAATACGTACTTCCAAGCCCTTCCACAGTGCCATATTCTGAGCATAATTTATACAAATTTTATTTTATGTAGTAAAAACTTATGTATACTGATATAAATCAGTCCAAAGGAGGAATATAAGAATATATAAAGTTCAACTTACCGTTGATAATTTTACTGTACGGGTCGTTTGAAAAGTCCGTATAAAGTCGGAGAGATGGCACTACTGACGCGCATCGAAATTTTGTTTAGTTAGTAGCATCTCATGGAGGAACACCCACCAAGCTTCAGTGAGATCGGTATATTTCTTTGTGTTTGGCATTCGTTTGAACCGAAGAAGTCTAGTGATTTTCCTTTTTCATAACGACAACGCACCAGCTCACGCCTCAGCAGTTGTGGTTGCTAAAATAATACAATAGAAATAGGCTTGCAATTGATTTCACAACCTATTCTTCAGAACTGGTTCCCTAGGATCAGTCTGACTACTATTTGTTCCATAATTTGAAGAAAAATAAAGATTTTATTTAACAGTGGAGGTGATTGCAGAAACGAAAAGCTATTTTTCAGACTTGGATGAATCATTTCATTCAGAAGGGATTAATGCACTAAAACAGAGTTGGATGAAGTGCATAAGTCTAAAGGGATACTACTTACATTCCGTGAAAAAAGTGCCGGGAATTGTTCAATAAAACGCAAAATAATTGCTTAATCTTGAAAATTTATTTGAACAACTTCAGAATAGGCTCTATTCGAAGAAATACACATATGCCAACGATAAGCCCGGTCATCAAAGCACCTTTTAAACGTGTTTGAAGAGATCTTCTTCAGCTTCTTCAGCGAATTTTCCTTTCCTCTATCGACTCAAAGCGACGTCCGCGGAGTGGCAATTTAAGTTCTGGGAAAAGGAAAAAGTAATAGAGGGCTAAATCCGGTGAACACGGTGGTTGCTCGATGATATTTGTCGGGGTTTTGGTCAAAACAGTGTTCACAATATGAGCCTTGTGAGACGGTGCGCTATCATGGTGGAGGATCCATGAGTTTTCTTTCCATAAATTGGGCGAATTGGCCCGTTTCCTAGGCACATTCTCTCTCATACATAGCATAACTTCCAAATGATATTCTTTATTTATCGTAGAACCATTTGAAACGAATTCCGAGTGTGCAGCACCATGATAATTAAAGAAAACGAGTAGCATGACTTCCACTTTTGACCGACTTTGACGTAGTTTTTTGGGTTTCAACTCATGTGGATTGCGCCATTCAGCCGCCTGTTGACTGGTTTGCATATCAAACTCATATACCCAAGTCCCATCACCTGCTATGATGCGCTCGTCAAACGTTGGGTCCGAATTCACTTGCTCAAGCAAGTCTTCAGCCACCATCTTCCAATGAATTTCTTGAAAGAAATTCAACTTTCTCGGAATGAGTTGAGCAGCCACGCGTCTCATGCCCAATCGATGGTGTATGTAAAATGTTGCAAAATGATTTGTGAGAAATGCTCAGGTCTCGGCCTACCTCCTTCAAACTTAAATGATGATTTTCCAGCTCCTTTTCCTTGATTTTGTCGACGTTTTCATCCGGTGAAGATGTTGATGGGCGACCAGATCGGGGCAAATCTTCCACAACTTTTCGACTCTCTGCGAAAGCCTTATACCACTCGTAGACCTGTGTTTTTGACAAAGCGAGTGTCATAGGCTTTTTGCAAAATTTTCAACGATTCGGCACACGAAATCCCGTTCAAAACACAAGATTTAAGACAAATTCTTTATTCGATATTTTTATCCATAGTGAAAATCGCAGAGCTTTCCTGCGGCTGACTGCTATAAATAAATGCCAAAAACGAGCTAATTGACAGATTACGCTCAAACTCTGCGACCCTATAGAGGACAGCTGGACCAGCATTCCAGCAAAAAAATGTTGACATATGTGTAATGCGCGCTTTTTAAATGAACATTTCCCGATATTTTTTTGACAGAATGTATACACATATCGAAAAATAAAAAAAGGTTTACTCCAAACAATTGAGTAGTTTTTATTATTGCACGCACTTTTCAAACGACCCTCGTATTTCGTACATTGTTTTCAACTATAAGTTTTTTGAGTTTACCACAAACATATTGTGTTGTCAACGCGCGGCAAACTAATCTTATCTATTTGACATTTATTTCAGTCCGCTATTCTCTTTCCCAAGACATTCTAAAATTCAAAAATGTTGCTGCTGCTTTTATACGCGCCGTAATCTATATTTGAGAGTACTCAATGGCAGGGAAAAAGTGTTCATATTTTGAGGTGTTCATACGTTATTATGTTAATATTATCGTGAGTTCACTGTACATTCATTACGCAGGACAAACCTACTTTCAATAATTTTTTTTTCGATTCGCTCCTTGTTTATTTATTTTTCCCACATATTTCTCCTGTTCCTGTTGCTGAATCATAATCACAAAGAGATGAAGTGAGACCTCATATCACTACCTCAATCTACGAATCCATTTATACATAGATATGTGTGCTAGCAATTTCAACACCTCACTTAAAAACCGTTGCGGCACGTTGTTGTTACTACATGTCCTCGACGACGTCTTTCGGTGCTCTTTTCGACACCTCACCTTAATAAGCTGTTGCCTGAGCTCAACACTGCTGTCCTACAATTACTCATTTATAAATAATTTCATTACTTTCAGTTACTCAGCTCAGGTGTTCCATACGTATCCGTACGAGTATCAAATTTATGTCGCATATTCGCATGATGAGAATATTCACATTTCAGTCCGGAAGGAAGGAAGACATTAAGTTTCTTCTTTATTATGGTTTTGATTATAATCTGACAGTTACACCATTCAATTGATTTTTTTTCCAATATTTGAAATTCCGTTTTTGCTGCTTCGTTTTTGTGTCCTTTTAAACAATTTTGTTTGTAATTTGCTGTTTTGTTGATTTGTCATTTTTCTTTTGTGGTAGTCGTAATGCGTACAAATGATTGACGATCGTGCAACGTGGGCGACAAACACTTCAACAACTAGTTTTGTGAGTGCGTTTGTACGAGTATATTTTGTTAACATTTTTATTGCGTTCGATGTTCAGGTGTTTAGTGTGCAATATTGTCGTCATCCGCTTTGGCACTTCTTGAAGTGATTCATGCATTTGTGTTTGAGATAAATCAGAAGAGAAATTATGTGTGCCTGCCAATATTGGATATGGATGTGTCATAGTTTTAGTCTTTGATGCATGTTTTTGATCAGCAAACTGTTACCTGAAATTTCGTATTCTGCAGGTGAAGCATTTAGTAAAACAAATGATTTGAACGATGTTGAGGTCTTACAGACACTTCTTCAGAGGAGTGTTTTTTTAAGTCACGGTCTTGTAGTGAAGTGTAACTAAATTGTATGTAGAAAACTACATGCAGAGATGACCTGCAAAGGTGGAAGTTTTCCGATTCAATCTTTAAAGAAATCTGCTTTGACAGGAAGTCCCAAACCAGATTCTCAGACCAAGAGCATTGGAGAAATTTAGTCGCAATGCTTACTCCTTGTAGACATACGCAAAAATGGATGAGGTAGTGGACGTAGGGTGCAGAACTAGCCCGTATTTCAGGCTAAGACTTTAGCAGTGTCAATCTGCGTAAGCACAAATCCTGCGATTGAATTGAAACTTGCATTTTTTGATATCTTTTCAGAAAACCTATCACTATCAATCCTCAAGGTGCTCATAGCTGCTGCGGCTCGCTTTATTCCTGCTGGAAGGACCCGGGAATCCCCGCGGACTGAATTAGAAGAGTATTAGAAGATCTACCTCTGGTGTGAGTAAGCTCTGGCCCACCGTAAGGTCCCTGTCGAGTCCGACGAATCAAAATGACAAGGTGTGTATCACCATAAATGGTTGCGCTTCGTCGGACTCGAAGAGATGCGCGAGCTACTTTAGCCGGTAATTCATATTGTATCCTCTGGCCGACAGACAGCTACACAAGCTACCGAACAACAGTGCGCCACTTACTTTTTCCAGTAAAGAGGTTCAGGGGGCCATCAACAAAATGAAAGCAACAAAAGGTATTGGCCCTCACCGACTTAAAATGCTGATTCTGAAAAAGCTGGATCCATTTGGAGTAGAGTGCATCCCCAGGTTTATCCATATGTCTGTTTGTTACCACTAACTGTTAAATAGCAAGCTACCCAGTCGGTCAGTTTCTAAGTCTGGTATCGTCAACTTGTCTGCATTTTCCACCTATAAAATGAATCGCTGGCTTATATACTTTCTTTGACGTTCGAGTCTTTGCCATGCCTGCTCGCTGTACCTGAGTTGCTACATCACTTCGACGGTCATATGTTGCACTGTACGCACTCTCGGCGACTGTTGACTCGCACTGCTTGCAGTACTCGAAGAGTACACACGCGGTAAGAGAAGTCACTGCAGGTATGCAATATATTTGAGTGCGTCACGCCGGATTGAAGCTTCCTAGAAGAGGATACCTCACCCCGTAGCCAAACACTATCTTTCCTGCTGCCTTACATGTACATAGGTATATATATAGTCGGCACGTATACCCTTTTTCGGTGTTTGGCCGAGCTCTTCCTCCTATTTGTGTGTGCGTCTCTTGATGGAGGGGCCTACGGCTTCAAGCCGACTCCGAACGGCAGATATTTTTTATGAGGAGCTCTTTCATGGCAGAAATACACTAGAAGGTTTACCATTGACTGTCAAGGGGCGCCCGCTTTTAGAAGAAACTTGTTCTATATTGTTTTGGTATTTTATGCACGGTGATTCATTTCCCAATGGTAGTCACGCACCAATCGGCTGCGGCGCCCGGAAAAAAAATATTCCTAGCGAAACATAGTCAAAATTTGCAGTTTCAAAGATTATATTCGAATTACTTTATTGCTAACTGTTTAACTCCAACACTCATGTGCAGGTATGTGTGTATGTACAGGGTGGCTGATGAAAGCCGCTACCAAAAAAAAATTGAATAACTTTTTTTCTTTTTAAGTTATCTGTTCCATTTTTGTTTTAATTTGCAGATTGATCTTTAAAATTTACTAAAATGGATAACTGGGACACGCAAACAAGAATTTGGATAGTCCGCCGCTATCACGCACTGGAGTCCGTAGTTTTGGTACAGAGAGAGTACAGGCGGATGTTTGGCGGCGATCCCCCGAGCAGATGGACCATAATGAGACTGGTGAATAATTTTTCTGAGCAAGGAACAGTCGCAAGAAGGCCTTATCATCGAAACCCACCAGTTCGGACGGAGGAAACGATCGCTGCTGTAGCTGCAGCTATACAAAGCAATCCAAGGGTTTCAACAAGAAGCTTATCTGCTCAACTTGGTGTCAGCCGACAGTCTTTGCAAACAATAATGCACAAAGATTTAGACTTATTTCCCTACAAAATTCAAATGGTTAACAAACTGAATGCAGCAGACTTGCCGATTCGCTTGGAATTTTGCCAGAAGATCCTGCAAATGGTGGAAGAAGACCAAAACATGTTAAACTGCCTTTTCATGTCTGATGAGGCCCATTTCGATTTAAACGGCAATGTGAACAAACAAAATTGTCGAATATGGAGTACTTCTAACCCACAGATACTCCACGAGACGGAATTGCATCCTCTTCGCGTGACAGTGTGGTGTGCGGTTTCTTCACGCTGTATTGTCGGGCCTTATTTTTTTGAAGAAAATGGTCACACCGTTACGGTTACTGGAGACCGTTATTTGAAAATGCTGAAAGAATTTTTCTATCCAGAACTACGCCAAAAGAGAATTCCTTTGTGGTTTCAACAAGATGGGGCAACGTCTCACATAGCCCAGACTGTTATGACAGAGTTGCGACGAAAATTTCCCAATAAACTGATTTCAAGAAACTCCGAATTTCGTTGGCCCCCCAGGTCGCCTGACCTTTTTGCACCTGACTTTTTCTTGTGGGGTTTATGTAAACAAGAAGTTTATAAAACAAAGCCAACAAATTTGGATGAACTAAAACAATCCATTCGGGTAACAATTGCGGCTATTCCTGTCGCAACTCTCAAAGCAGCAATGAACAACTTTTTACTAAGATGCCGCACTTGTGTCAACGAGCATGGGGGGCATTTAAATTCAATTATTTTTAAAACTAATAGGACTATGAATAAGTTCGTGCGGTTTTACAACAGATGGCGTAACTTGATTATTATTCCATCGATCCACATTTCCAAACATTCATTGGAGAGCTACTGTCGTAAGGCACAAACGTCAGTATAAGTTTTTTATTTGAAGCGTAAACAACAATATTTTTACCACACTTGAAAATGTCGAATTTCGTGCCAAATAATGTGTTTTTGCGGGGGATTCTTCTTCATTATTTTAATATGAAGAAAAAAGCAGCCGAAAGTCATCGTATCTTGGTGGAAGTTTATGGTGAGCATGCTCTATCTGAGCGAACGTGCCAGAAGTGGTTTGCACGCTTTAAAAGTGGTGATTTTGGCTTGGAAGACGAAGAACGCGAGGGTGCGCCGCCAAAGTTCATGGATACCGAATTGGAGGAATTGCTCGATCAAGATCCGGCTCAAACGCAAGAAGAGGTTGCAAAAACTTTGGGAGTTGATCAATCAACCATTTCCAAACGTTTAAAAGCCATGGGAATGATCCGAAAGGTAGGCCATTGGGTGCCGTATGAATTGAAGCCAAGAGACGTTGAACGCCGTTTTATGGCATGCGAACAACTGCTTCAACGGCACAAAAGAAAGGGTTTTTTGCATCGAATTGTGACTGGCGATGAAAAGTGGGTCCATTACGACAATCCAAAACGTCGGGCAACGTATGGATACCCTGGCCATGCTTCAACATCGACGTCGGCGCAGAATATTCATGGCCTGAAGGTTATGCTGTGTATCTGGTGGGACCAGCTGGGTGTTGTGTATTATGAGCTACTGAAACCGAATGAAACGATTACGGGGGATGTCTACCGACGACAATTGATGCGTTTGAGCCGAGCACTGCGAGAAAAACGGCCGCAATACGCCGATAGACACGACAAAGATATTTTGCAACATGACAATGCTCGGCCACATGTTGCACAAGTGGTCAAAACATACTTAGAAACGCTCAAATGGGATGTCCTACCCCACCCGCCGTATAGTCCAGACCTTGCGCCATCCGATTACTATCTCTTCCGATCGATGCAACATGGCCTGGCTGACCAGCACTTCCGTAATTACGATGAAGTCAAAAAATGGATCGATTCGTGGATTGCGGCAAAACCGACCGAATTTTTCACAAAGGGAATCCGTGAATTGCCAGAAAGATGGGAAAAAGTAGTAGTAAGCGATGGACAATATTTTGAATATTAAATTTGTAACCATTTTACGTCAATAAAGTTTCAAATTTCGAAAAAAACCGCACGAACTTATTCATAGTCCTATTAGTTAAGCTACATTTAATAAAATTTAATGACCTTCAACTTGAAAAAAAAATAAATGAATTCCATACACTAAAAAAAAAGTTATTTGAGTTTCTTAATGTAGCAAAATTCATCAGCCACCCTGTATATGTATGCACATATCTCTAACGCGAATGCCTAAATTTTAAAAATCGAAAGAGGAAACAGGAAGCGAATGCTCTGGTCACCTCCGGTCAAACCCATAGCCAGGCTGCGCTGCTGGATATTGAAATACATACAAACATAAAAAAAAACACTCTGCTCCAACTCCTGGTATTCAAACATTAACAAGAACATTGCGTAGCTGGTTAGGACAAGCTGCTGGAATCGATGAAGATAAATACATTTGTCATTTGTCACTTGGGGACCGCCCGTTGCTTTTTAAAATGAACACATCCTGAGCACAGCTTGAGCAGGCGGCGCTGCTTAACTAGCCCAGCCACTGGTGTATCCTCAGCGCTGCGGTGTGGTCTCAGGGTCAGCCTTTTTTTTGTCTGCAGCTTGCCAGGAGAGCCAGTCATGTTGTCCTTTTTGCAATTGTAAAATTTCTTTATTTATTTTCTCTTCCTTCAATTTTATTTTTAAATGGCCACAATATCCTTTTTGCTTGTGTGTACTATAAATATTTATAAATATTACTTATATTCTGCCTTATTGTTTGCATTCATTGGAATGGCGATGTATTCTTGTTGTGAGGATGTCCTTTTTGCATGCTCGCAAAAGTGTTTCGTATTTAGTGTCTCTTTAACCTTTTCCCAAGTGTAAGTGCGTGAAAATGTGCATACGCACACACACATACAGGCAAGTGTAGCATCAATTACAATAACAGTACAAAGCCATACTCGGTGGTTGGGGGAAAAAAGGACCATTATCATTTATCACTTGGCATATTGTTTGATTTTTCCAGATTGGTACCGTATTGAAGTCATTTTTTGCCTCAATTCCAATCGTTCAGTACATACCTACATACACACACACAGTTCCGCCATTCAAGCAATCATGATATCCTGCTGCTTCGTCGTCCTGATATCAATCCCCTATTTTTGTAGTGCAGCATTCGCGGAGTGTGGGCAGTGCGCGGACGGCTAAGCTTTGTTTCGTTATTCGCTGCTGTCATTTAATTTCGAGCATTGTCTCGTTTATGAAACGGAAACCCCTAATCTACTGTCCACGGTTGGCCGTGTTTATCGTCATCAGTACCTAAGAATCTAGAGTGGAGTACTTCGAAGGAACCGAAGCTGTTTGCAGACTAACAGGAGTAATGCCATTAGAATGAAGTCATTGAGGGATGAAAATTGAATTTGAGCATGAAAAATGTGTAGCATTCTTGCACAGCTTTCTTTTTTCTTCACTTTCGCCAAATTTTGTTAAACCCGCGCGTACTTTTGTATAAGGGTATTATAATTCTATTCATATAACGATTGTATGTAACAGTATAAAGAATAAATTTAAATAGAGACATACCTATATAGGTACATACCAAAATTCTTAGAATGAGCAGGCAATTTAGGCATGTCTGTTCATCTATCCGAGCGGATGATAATTCGACAAAAATTTGACCCTATTCCCATATCGTTCCATTTGGCACCTTAATCCCATGTCCATGTGTAGTTTTCTACTATATAAGGCCAACAGAAATTTAGAAAAAATGTATAAGGTACCTTCTAAGCTTTAACTAAACATATTCGAAGAAATTTTTTTCAAATTTTTTTATTTTATTAATATTTTTCTATAATCAAATGGTATGAAACATGCACCGTGCAGTAGTTTCGTAAAAAAATTCTTGATTTCTCAGTGATTTCGCCTGAGTCGAACGACCCATCGACATGGGATTAGGTAGCTCGATATTGAAAATGGGTGAAACCGGTCGATAACTACGTTCACTTGCCATATACCGGTAATTTTCAAGAAAAAAGAAAACACGATATTTCTATTATATACCTATAAGGCAAAATTACTCAAATTTGGTAAAAATTATAAAACCGAAGGTTGAAATTCAATGAATGAAACATTTTGGAAAGCATGCCGTGGAAAAACGAGTTTATGGTAAATGCGTATATCTCATTAACGGCTGAATGGAACTCGCCGAAACTTACTATACGTATTTCCCGCCCACTTCATTTAGATCGAACATAAATACCGCCTTGATCAAAAAGTTTCCGGGATATATGCAGAAAATTCAAAATATAAGTACAAGTTTTTTCCTCAAAAGTGATATTACCACCTTCAAAGGGCCCCCAATTATCTGCAACGTACTCATAACAGCGTTTGATCCAGGGCTCGAAACATTTCTGCAACGATGTAGCCATCAGAGCCGTCTTCAATTTTTCCGTTATTGCCTTTCGTTCCATTCCATTTTTCTTCTTGATTGGCGCGTTAATCGCTTACGCGATTTTGGCCGAGTTAAACAAAGTTTCTTTCTCGTGTTAACCGGCGTCAGTTGGAAGCACCAAGTTAAACCGAGTCCTTCTTCACCTGATCTTTTCAATAGAGAGAAGGTCTTCTTCTTCCCCGTCCTTTGGTACCACCAGCTGATACCTCATCGAATACTTTCAAAGCCGGATCGTTTCAATCCACGACGACATAACCCTGCCAACGTAGCCGTTTGATCCTATTCGCTGCGCTATGTGTATGTCGTCATGAAGCTCACACAAGCCGGCAATACTCGCCCTTGCTAACGTGCAAAGGTCCAAATATCTTGCGCAGAGTCTTTCTCTCAAACACGCCAAGGGACGCCTCATCGGATGTTGTCATCGTCCATGCTTCTGCGCTTCAACGAAATGGGTATGATGAGAGTCTTATAAAGGGTTTTCCAATAACAGGTGTATGGATTGCGCCATCGAGAGACGATTAACGATTTTTTATGGCTGGAATTGGATGATATTGATCTGGACAAAGTTTATTTTCAACAAGACGGCGCTACGTGTCATACAAGCAACAAAACCATTCATATTTTACGGGAAAAATGTCCGGACCGTGTTATCTCTCGAAGAGGTGATCACAATTGGCCACCGATATCTTGTGATTTAACATCTTAGGACTTTTTTCTTTGAGGCCACGTGAAAGAGAAGATCTACACCAACAGCCCAGGATCGATTCAATACCTCAAAGATGGAATTCGTGAGGCTATCGAGGAATAGGGCAGCCACTTTGCAATTCGGTTATGGAAAATTTATGAAAAGGATATTGTCCTGTAAGCGTGGTCGTGGTGGTCATTTGTTGTCTGTCTGTTGTTATTTTCCACCATGAATGGCATACCTTCCTCTTTATAATGAAATAAACATCTGATAATTTATATTAAAAATAGCATTTTTCTTTGAATATCAAAATAACACCTCTTATTAAAAAACCCTTTAAAAAGTTAACTTTGCTCGCCGAGAGAGGATTTTAATAGTCAATTGCCTACTTAGTGCAAAGTTGCAGTTGTTGGCAAAAAAGATTCCAGATTTCAAGACTGACATTAATATCTACAGTATGCAAAATTCGTATTAGTACACCCCCTTATAAATAAAAAAAACACGTATATTTTCCAATTAATTTCAAAACAAATGCTTTAAACCGTTTTATTTTATAGATAATTAACTAAAATAAGGCCAAATAACAAAACCGCTCACAAAGTGTATTGAATTGCAAAAAAAAAAAATAAGAAAGAAAAAAATTAACACTTTTCACTGAAGCAAAATTCGTATTAGTACACATGTATTTTTAATGATTTAAAGAGTAAATAAAAGATAGTTCAGAAAATTAATATTTTGTAGGATACCCTCGTTGCCTTAGAACAGCAGACAATCTCTTCGGCATAGATTCCACCAATTTTTTTGTGAGATTTGGAGAAATTTTCTTCCACTCTGATTTGAGGACTTTTTTTAAATGTTCTCGGTTCCTTATCTGATGATGTTTCAGTCGACCATAAATTTTCTATGGGATTAATATCCGGGCTTTGTGGTGGTGTTTTGAGATAATTTGGACAGTTATAAAGGATCAATAACCTTGTATCCAACGCCGGGCGCTTAAGGTCGTTATCTTGTTGGGATATAATTTTTTTTTGCAACCCAATTTTTTGGCACTTTTGCGTAGATTCTTTTTTAAAATATCAATATATTGCCTCGCAGTCATAATTCCATCAATAAAATGCAACTTTCCTACTCCGTTTTCCCCGAAACATCCCCATACCATCAGAGAACCACCACCGTGCTTGAAAGAAGGCTGCAGATTTCGTTTTTGAAGGCTAGTATTACACTCTCTCCAAATTTTTATGCGTCCATCGGACATTTTTATATTAAATTTACACTCGTCTGAAAAAATTTCCCTTTTCCAAAACCGCATATTTTTGTTTAAATATTGCCTGGCGAATATTATATAACGCGCTTTCTTCTATTGACTGAGCTTACATACGGTTTTCTAACCGCAGGTTTGCTTCTAAATCCCATTTTTTTCATAATTGCGCACTGTTTGAGGTGCAACTTTGATAGAAAAGTATTTTTCTAGTTCTGCAGCTATTGAAACTCCACTGACGGTGGGATCTTTCCTGATAAGGCGTCTCAAATAAGTCTTGTGCCTCTGTTCAAGCTTTGCCCTGTTCACATTTCGAAGCTTTTTGTCAATCCTTCCACTGTCTCTATAAATTTTGACTACGCTTTGTATTGTAGACACACTTTTCTGCAATGTTCTCGCAATTTCGCGTAAGGACTTTCCGTTTTTGTTCATATTTATTATTAATCTCCCAGTTTCGTTTGATAATTCACTTAGTTTAGGCGAAATTGCAAACTTACTCCGCGAACTTCAACAAATGGCTACTAAAACGCAACTGCCCAATGTTAAACATTGAATGTAAACAACGGTAAATACCAACAAATTGTTTACAAATTCAACGCATACTAAGTGTACTAGTATGAATTTTGCCTGCAGTAGAAATAGCTACACTGCTACTAAAGCTATTTTTTTCAATTCTATACAAATGATTCGCAGTTTTTGTTATTATTCTATTTTTTTATGAATTATACAATACCGCACCTCGATTGAAATCAATTGCTTTAAAGTAAATTTACGTGGTACTTTTATTTGTAAGAGGGTGTACCAATACGAACTTTGCATACTGTATGTTAATTCTGATTCCTTAATAAACTAAGTCTCCTATAACTTTTCCTTTCATTGCATTGATTTTCATTGATTTTGATTTAATTTTCAATTTTTTCTTACCATTCAATGCCATTTCATATTTTTTTAAACAATTTCACTTAATTTACTTTCATACGTGATCGATTTACTCCCTACCACACCATTTTGGATATTCAACTTATTTCTGATTCGTATAATTTTCTTGTATTTCATTCCATTTCATATAATTTCCTCTCATTCTGTTCAATTGCTTTTCGTCTAAATTCATTTATAAGCATACTTTTTCACACCTTTAGCATAAGTCTAGCGACCTCCGACCCGGAATTGCCATACAAACAAAGCGATTTCCTAAATGACCTCAATTGTTTGGTCTCCTTTCAAGTATTTAACAATTTTATGATTTTATTTGAATTAGTCAATCAGCTGCGCATTTACTACCCCCACAATGGAATGGCGAGAAATCAACATTGTAACATAAAGATGCCACAGATTGCCTGCTGCATGTACATAATGCTACAGACGCATTGTTCTCACGCATCTCACGCTGAGATGCTGCGTCGCTATGCTTTACCCCACACCCTCCTGCCTGTGATCACTGCCATCCATTCTTGGTGTTGTTGGACAAGGACAAGTCCTTGTGCATACACACATTTGTATGTAGCGCTCGAGTCGCAGCCGTTGCCACATTTATACTCAAATGAAAGGTGTCCATCGAAGTTGTGTGGTTTCGCAATTAAACTCTAATGAAACTGTTTACGAGCAACGTCTCTATTAAAGCGATTAGTCTAGTCAATGTCCAGCAGAATGAGAGCAGGAACCCCCAACTGTGCGCGTCTAGCATTGTTGTGTTTGGCTCACATCTTCAGCTCAATATTTACCAAACATAGATTTCACGCTACTTCAACTGGCAACAGCAGGAAGCACCATGTGGCAAACGGGAACACCCGCGTCAAATAACAAATGACATATGATCGTAGAATATTATAACTCCTCATTCTATTTATATACATACATACATACCTATGTATGTAAGCTACTTACTACTTCGTTGTTCGCAGATTACAAAGGCAGTTGTGTGCAACTGAAAAGATGTGTAAGTACCCTGCAGGGAAAGGTACTAGTTGGGACCTAAAATAATACCAGTTTACTATATTTTTCAGCTCAATCAGTTCGTGTTCTATGGATTTTTGTTCAATGTTAGCAAGCGGTACATTTAGCACGGCGATGTCCTACGAAGTGTCAATTGTTCGTCCTTGCATCTGCAAAATACCAATGAAAATACCAGTTCATGCTAACCAAAAAGAAATTCCGGTCCAATATGCTATGCTAAATATCTAAAAGAACCAGTCTAAGGTCAACTAAAATATTAGAAAAAAAAAAATATTAGAAAAAAAAGACATTAATTGCATTCGATACTAAGGCTTAAAAATATTCTATTTTGTATTACTAAATGAGCTTTTTCTTAAAATTAAATGAAACTTCTTTCAGGTATATCAATTGGTTAAACATTCAAAAATTAGTTCAAACTTGTACTAGGACTTTGGCTTAGGTTTTTGTGGCAGTCGCCTTAGAGTGGTCAACTCACTTAGGCCACGTATGTTAGGTCCGTTGTGGTACCATGTGTAAAACCTGGCTGTTAATATTTCATGTTAGACTCTCTTATGAAGCGTAGGATAAGTTTTATGCCAACACCGGATAGTTGCGTAAGAGAGTCAAATGAGTATTTTCCTAACACCCTGGCGCTACTCCTAGGTAAGTCTGGACAATCACAGAGGATTTGTTCTACTTTTTCTTCCTATTTCCTCTCTCTACATCTTCTGCAATATTCATGCGGAAATAGTCCTACACTAGAAGAGTGCCTGCCTAACAGCCAGTGACCGGTGCCACAAGCCACGAGCTTTAAGATGTTCTCTTTTGAGAGGTTGAGCAATTCACCTGAGCTTTTCTTATCTATTTGCGCCTAAATTAGCCTGATTGTAGCACAAATATTTTCTTCTCTCCGTGACCTATTGACCTACTGGAGAATCATTTTTTTTAATCTTAATTTGCAAGTTGCCATAGGAACTCCAGTATTACCTCTGTTTTCAAGCAATGGAAGATTAGTACTCTTTCTGTAAAATTTGTAAAAGTACCCTTTATTAAAAATTAAAAGAAAGTATTTAAAAAACTAAAATAATTAAAATTTTAGGTAAATATTCAGATTAGAAATATCAATAAAATGTATGGTTAAATTTCAGATTCATATTTTATGTTTCCGGCTGCTGTGAATATTTTTCTGCGATGACCCTTTTTTAGAAAATCCCTTTCTTAATTGCATTTTTGATTCATTGGTGCAGGTAAAGCTTATTGCAGATTTTGAAATAGAATAAACGATCTTTCAAAAGACGCGCCTGGAAGTTGTTTTAAAATAAAACATGTGAAAATACGCCTCTTAACAGTTATTTCTGAAAAATTACATCATTGAAATGTCCTCCATCACGCACGTCTTTAAGCAAAATCCGCCAAAAAGTCAATTCATGAATGCGTAATTTTTGAGAACGTTGAGGTGTCGATGTTGAAGGTTGTTCAGCAATACTTAGCGCTACTGCAGCAAAATTCCCAACAAAATATCCAGTTTTTGGTCTGCAGTACTTTTTCTATTCTTGACAAAAGCAGTTTCTTGAAATTTATTCACCAACCATTGAATTTTCGACTCATTGGAACGATTATTTCAACCAAACAATTCGTGAATTTTGCGTTATAACAAAGATGACAGAAAAAAGGTACCGTCTAAGAATTATTCACTACTGACATATACGCATCACTTTGAAAATACCCTTTACATTGATTAAAATAAATATGTATAACTACATTTATCTTCATATTTTAAAAGTTCATAACACTAAAAAACCTCATAAATATTTTTATTCCTTGGACTTCTTTTTCTGTGGGTATAGTCGTTGTTGTGTCAATACTAAACACGTTTTAAAGAGTTTTACTGATAGAATACTGAAACAAACTTCTTAATGCAGAAATCTATCCAGAAACCTGTCACAGATAAATTTAATACTTCACACTCTGTATTTATTTATTTATTTATTTTTGCTTTTTTTGTGATCGCAAATAGTACATAACATCTTAGTATGGTTTTCATGGGCCATCTTTCCATTCATCTGAATTAAGTCTATTACAGAGTTTGTCTCGGTCGCAGAATTTTGCCGAATCAATGTCCTCTAACCATGGCGACATATCAGTGTGCCCATAGAGGAGTCTCAAACTTTATTATCTAAAAAAATCCAACTAATTTCCAGACCAATTGATCACTTTACTATTGGCATTACTCCAGTCAATGACTAACTAGTACTAAACCATGATTTTTTCTATTAAATAGAAGCATCTAAATTAGAATGTTTACATACTAGTTAGGCTTTTCCCTGCAGGGTAGTAATACGGCTAACACACCCGCTCAAATATACGTACAAAAGAATGAAATGTATTCCAAGGCATATCAACAAAATAGTATTTAGCAATAACGCAGCTGATTCGACTTTTTTTATAACTTTTTTCTGTTCTCTAAATTGTCAAACTTTGTTTACCTTTTTCTTTGTTGTTGACCAAAGTATTTAAGCAACACCAAATTCCAAGTCATTGTTGTTTTGCTCTATTGCTGCCACCTTGTTGATGTGCCTTATTTCATAAGAATTCCAGAAAAGCAGCTGAGAAGATGTAATGGAAGTGAGCAAATGAATTAATTAGAATGCTTTTTAATCCACTAAAATAGGTTTTTAATTGAACAATTTTCCGCTTTCTGAAGCGACCACCTTTGAGCTCGTGAATCACCATTGAAAAGGCGCTTACGGAAATAACAAAAATAAAATGTAAATCTAAATAACAATTGAATAAAGTTCGCCCGCCGTACATACCAAATAAAAAGTCTTTGCTCAGAATTACTTGATTTGGTTGAACTTTGGAGGCTCTTCGAATAAATTACGATTATTAGATGTTATCAATGATTAAGGTATTGCAAGGTTCTTCAACCACCTATCCACACGATTTTAAATTTAGTAATTCGCACGTTGCACTGTGTGAAGGAATCGGATAAGTGAAGTTCAAAGATTTGAGTCCAAAACTAAGAAATTTCCTTTGAATGAGCTCAAATCTATTGAAGTGGCACCGATGATAGTCGTATGGCCTCGAAATAAAGACGGCATAATCCAACTTGGATCTTACGAGTAGAGGAAATATTGACTTTAAAGTGTATGAATCCGTAAAATCGGAGGCAAAACGCCGAATGAAGGCGAGTGTATGTAGAATACGATTGGCGATGACAAAATTCAAATTACTAAGAAACTGGAAAATGGAATCAAAAATTACTCTCAGATCAATAACTTCACTAAGAGAATTAGCCGCGAGTGCTTTATGAGGTAGCGATTAAACGTTTAGGCGTAGAAACTGACACATGACAGCATTTCTTAATATTTGGTTGAAGCAGATTCCTATGACACCATGACACAACGTTGTTGAGGTCTGATTCAAGATTGTTCGAATCAGACGAGCTTAGTAAAGTTTTAAAAATTTTTAAATCGTCTGCATACGAGTACAACAGAGAAATGGAAGCAATCCGATATTTCCTTAATAAAAATTACAAAGAACAAAGAACCCAAACTGCTGCCCTGAGGACACCGGAAGAGACAATAAAAGCATAAGAAGATACATTACACAGTCCTGCGAGGGTGAGTTTCTAGAATGGCTGTACTTGTTTCTTGTAGTTTTTTATGCGCTGAAAACGAATCTGACCTTCAAAATGCTCCATCACGTCAGGATTTTTGGTAAATGAAGCCTAAAAGGTCAAAAAATGGCCATTTTAGCCATTTTTGATAATTTTTTTTGGGATAGAAAATTTTTTTTTTCAATTTTCGACGAAAAGGTTGCATAGTACAACTGTTTAGCTTTAAAACCCATTTTTTTAAATTATTGTACGATTTTTTAAAAAAAAGTTATGACATTTTGAAATTAACAGTTTCAGTTACATATACGTTGGGTATAACGTCTATTGGACCTTTTCGTCGAAAATTGAAAAAAAAAAATTTTCTATCCCAAAAAAAAATTATCAAAAATGGCTAAAATGGCCATTTTTTGACCTTTTAGGCTTCATTTACCAAAAATCCTGACGTGATGGAGCATTTTGAAGGTCAGATTCGTTTTTAGCGCATTAAAAACTACAAGAAACAAGTACAGCCATTCTAGAAACTGAAAAAAGTTAAATTTCGCAGGCCTGTGTTATCGACAACGACTAAACATTCACGATTGAAAAGGTACGACTTTATCCATTTAAGGAAAATAGAATGAAACCCAAAAATTATTAGTTTTGAGCATAACGTTGAGTGGAAGATTTTATCGAAATCCTTGGAAAAATCTGCATAAGCAGCATCAACTTGAAGGCTTTTATTGAAAGCCGACGTACAAAAATCAACAAGGTTAGTGACAGTTGGCCTACTAGCCATAAATTCCTGCTGATTGATTGCTATTTTAAGTTTTACAGCGAAATTTAATTTTTGGTTTACAATATACTCAAAGAGCTTTGAAACCGTTGAAAGTTTGGAAATTGGCCTGTAGTTCGGGATGCCGTTTTCATTTCCAGCTTTGCATTTGGATGTCAAAGAAGTAACTTTCCAAGCATCTATGAATTGTCTACAAGCTAACGATTTATTAAAAATTAGCAGAAGTGGATAGGCAAGAGCAGAGCATTATTTTACAAAAAAAGATGATAATCCATCAACACCCACTTGTTATGAACTTTTGATGTGCTGAATACCAACATACCCAGGAAGCAATATTCTCTCTATGATATCTAATTGATTCTGACGCAGGTTTGAAGCTGGAACTGAAAAAGCCCACAAAAAGGTCAACAAGTAGAGGAAGCGTAGTTTCCACTAAAGAACACATTTTCATCCCCAAATCTGCGCGCATAATTATGCTCTTAAACTTTACTCAAATACTTAAACTTTTAGCAAATTTTTTAAAAGACTTGTTACTTAAATTAGTGAGCTTTTTTAATTTTAGCGGGCACCAATGAACTTTATAGCTATTACTACTAGTAGATCTAATATCGGAATTTGTAATTATCGTCAAGTTGCACTAAGAGTAAAACACAACAACGTTTGTCTTATTTGGGTGCCTGGATATTGTGGTATTGCAGGGAACGAGTTGGGTGATAAGCTGGCTAATGAAGGCTCTGCACGCACACCACTGGGCTCTGAACCCTTCTTGGGCATCGATTCTACATCCATTCAACTATGGATAGTCAACTTCATGAGGTCTACTCATTGAAGACGGTGGTCTGAGTTGGGCTCCTGTAAAGTAGCTAAGTGCTTTGTGAAAGAATCAAACAGGAAATTAGCAACGATTCTCCTAAAACTTGGAAGAAAGGTCCTGAGAGTACTGGTTGGTGTAAGCAGAGAGCACAACACCTGTGGTCATGTGGTCAGCATATGGCTGCCATAGGAATAATTGACGACACGATATGTCTGTCTTGTTGTGAAAATGAGGACACTGCAAAACACTTTCTCTGCAGCTTTACGACGTTCTCTAGAACCAGACTTAGGCTGTTGAGGTGAATCAGCTAAGTTCTTCAAAACCGTTGAGAGCTTATGTTGGCGACACATTTCTACTCTTTCCACTGTACCTACGTACTATTTTCGATACTAGACTTATATTTAAGAGGCACATAACATAGAGGACGCAACAGAGAAAACTCAAAAAGTTGCATTGGCACTGACAATGGTAATACCTAATGGTAGTTCCCCGAAAGAAGGAAAATGAATAACAGGTTAAAATTGATGTTATGATTTTTAACCCACCGTTGGGCACCCAGGTCTGGCCACATCTTTTTCGACTTTGGTCGTGGGTTTAACGTATTTCAATTGCAACTAACGACTTGAGCTTCCAGATAGCTTCCTAAAATTTAAGTTTCTATCGATTTATGGATATAACCTTTTAAAAGTAATCGACGAAAAAAAGAATTTAAGAAGTTACACCTTCGGTTGGACACCTCGAGTCGGGCTAGATCCCTATGTACTTATATTTACAAACATTTTTGTATGGGTATGAGTTTCACCAGACATCTTGAGGTCCTGGACTTCGCCGATCACATCTGCCTCCTCTCTCACAAACTCTCTGACATGCATGCGAAGGCGGACAAACTAGTCCCGCTGGCACGCACTGTCGGACTGGAGGCGAACATCGCCAAGATCAAGGCTATGAGAGTTAACCACAATAACGCAAGCCAGATATTGGTTGACGAATGCCCGGCGGAATTCGTCGAAAGCTTCTGCCACCTCGCCTGCACATCACGGCAGATGGTGGAGCAGATGAAGATTTCAATTGCAGGCAAAACAAAGCAATGGTGGAATTCGGGCGAACGCATACGGTATGGGGGAGATCGCAAATCTTCAGGCGCACTAAACTTCGAATATTCGGCTCATGCATGAAGTCCGCATTGTTGTACAGAAGCGAAACATGGCCTTCATCAACAAATGCCTCCGCATCATCTGCAGAATATTCTGGCCAAACACCATCAGTAACGACACACTGTAGAGATTAACGAACGAGGAACCCATCCTTATGCAAATAAAATGCAAAAAGTGGCGATGGATGGGTCACGTAGTGAGAAAACCGCCAGATAGCATCACGAGAATGGCACTGGACTGGAACCCGCAAGGGACAGAGGTCGTGGTCGACCAAAACACACTTGGAGAAGGTCGATGCTGCGCGAACTAGCAGATGTCTACATACATCTCATGGAACGGTGCAAAAATAACAGCACAGAACTGCGTACGATGGAAGAGTCTTATCGAGGCCCTAAGCTCCCGAGAGGAGTGAGCAAGGTAAAAAGAAATTGTATGGGAATATGTGGCAAATGCACCACATAATTTTCTGTGCCCATCAACTTCTTTGCCAATGCCATGACATCCAACATGTTGCAAAAGAAATGAAAGAACCATCGATTTGTTGGCCGTTTTGATGTGAAATGTGTGCCAGTTGATCCATGCAATCGACACCAGCCTTGTGTGCTTATAATAAATAATGGGCGATGGTTTTTTTACTTCGCCTTCATAATATTTCGTATAATGAACGTCGAAAGTAATTAACCACTAAATTCTCTTTTGGTACATCGCTGCTGATTGTAATGAGGTTTTCATAAAAACCAAAAAATGACGAACAACTGGGGGATAATTGTTCTTTTTCATTTCTGGTGGAATGCAGGCTTCGTTGGATCGTATGGTGCTATGAAACGTTTGGTATTTACAAGGAAGTTGATGCGCTCAGAGAAACACATGGGAGACGAAATTTTTTGACGACTTTATCAAAGGCATTAATCCTTGCAAACATCGAAAATCGTATGAATAATCCAGTCGTTATTTCTCAATTCGAATAGTGAATATGAAAGCATTTTTCAGCAAAACAATTGCTATCCCTGAGAATGTTGTAGTCAACCAATCAAACGGAGCTGATACACTCACAGCGAAGAGAGTTTGTCGTCTTTGTCTACAAGGATGCGAAGGCTTCGTCGATAAACTCGCTTCTATTGTATGGAATGCAAGAATCCAGTATGCGAGCAGCACTCAAAAATCCCTTATACATGTTTTGCTTGCCTTCCACCGAATATATAAATAAATATCATTTCATATTTTACCATAAATTCCATTGCAATCAACTTTTTTTTTTTAACCTTAAGCAAATAAAGAACAAAAAAAATTCTTTTTTCACAAATCAAAATATTTTCAGCGATTATTTTTGCCTCTGTATGTAATTCAATGCATGCCAAAACCAAAGAAATAGGTAAGAAATTAAAAATATATAGCTGGGATACTTAAAAATTAATTATGAATGTGGCGCATTTGCCATATATTCCCATACAAATGCATATAAATATAGGGCTCGACCGTAGATTTTAAAAAAGGTGTCCAACGGGGAGGGTTACATTTTTCCGAGCAGCACAAGTAAATCGATAGATAAAGACCCATCTATACCTATTTTAATGGCCATATGTCTACAGGCACATATCTCCAATACTACATACTTTTACTTGCGCGCCGAAAACATTTTCGTTCGGAAATCTTCAAAAGAAAGTCTGAGCTTGGTAAAATAAGTATCGACCCCTAGGTTTGGCAACCGCATCGCACATAGAGATAACGATGCCACTTAGATCACGAAATGGGTCCGTTGTGACCCCTAATTTGATAATAAAAGTCTATTGTCTGGTTTTTAAATTGCGCTCCACTTTTTGGCACCAATTTAAAAGCTCTTAAGCTGCTGGCGTTTGCGGCAAGCCGCTGCATAACCAGCAGCAACAACAATCGCTGAGCTGTAAACAAGTGGAAAAACATTTTCATTATTATGAAAATTTGTTAGTTTAACCAACTGCAAAAACAGCTGTTCGTTGACCGACCGGGCGACGCGCCCACCCACTGAGGCAACTATGCAATAAATAGCAAAAGTGCAAGTGCATACATATACACATATATATACGAGTATGCATAGCCAGCGAAGGAGGTGAGTGCCGTGAGTGCCTTGTAGGCCAGACCAAAGGCACACAAACAGACGCGCGGCGCATTGTCATCAGCGATCGTGTTTATTTTAAATGCTGATTAAAGTGTTGGAAAATATGCAAAACATGACAACGACATCGCCGCACACAAACACACACACATGCACACATTTTTATAAGCATAATTGCGTGTATCTACGAGTATGTATTTACGCTTATGCATAGCGATGTTTGTATGTATTTGGCAATTACAAAGTGTAGGTGCATGCGGCATGTGTTGTTGCAACGCCTACACATGTGACTACAAGTGTACAAACACACTGCAACAAATAAATATATGCATAGTTGCATTATTCTATAGGCTTAAGTGCCACATTTATGTGGAAGTGCTTGTCTGCTGTGCTATGTAATGATGTCCTGTAGCGATGTTTTTATGCCACATAATGTGACAGCATGTTGCTGCGGCTGTTTAACGGGCTTTTGTTGTTATTATGGCTTTGCTTGGTGCTGCAGCGTGGCATAATTGTGGTACCTGCCACATGGAGCACAGGACATTTTCCACCATTTGTTGCATGCTCGCCCGCGTAGTTTCGCTGATTTTATTTAATTTTTAAAAATAACTACAAATTTCGCTTTTTTGTTATTATTTTTGCCCTTTTTCACGCACACCACTATATGTATGTGTGTATCTTCGGTGGCCTTAACATATGTTTTAGATTAGTGGACGAACGCCTCATTTTAATGTGGTAGGTGTGCGCAGTCACAGGGTATTTAAAGTATTTATGCGCATGTTGGCATATTTCTATATTTACACGAGAATATGACTGCATGCTAGAGCCTGTATTTTCCTGACGCACGTTGGCTTGTGGGTGTCGCTGTAGGTATTGCGCGCATGCCCATAACACATTAAGGTTTTTTGTCTTTTTGGTTTTGGTAATGATGTGGCTTAGTAAACTGGCATGTGGCCAGGCCGATCGAAAATTCCAGTGTGGTCCATTTGCGGTTTGTGAATGCATGTGTACGTGTGTATGTATGTATCCATGTATAAATGAATGAATTTTGCCACATGCAATTGCTTGCAAATCCGATTTACTTAGCCGCTGTCCACCAGTTTCGCCTATTGCACATAATCATTTTGTGTAAACAGATTTTACTAATCGTGTGGTTATTACTTACATTGAACAAACCTCGAAAAGTGAACTCGAAATATGTGCATATTGCCTCTAACATACAAGCGCACAATAAAAGGTGAAACGGGAAATAATAATTTTCTAAATTCAGATTCCAACATATGTTGCAGGAAACTAAAAGATTCCGTTTGGAAATTTCAGACGCATATTTGCTGCAAAGAAAATCCGCTTTGCAGAAGCGAAAAAAGAATTCCGATTCTCACATTACTCTCAGTGCCGCCACATTTCTCGGACCTCATACAGCCTATGGACAAAAATAACACGTGGATTTAAAAGTCCCGGATCTAATACATAGATGGCACTAATTTTAATCCGTTCACCTCTTTTTCAGTTAGACAGCTGTTAAAATATTTCGCGATCAAAATCAATGGATCAAAAAGAATTTCGTATTATAATTTTACACCGCTTCTTGATGGGAAAATACACCTTTTAAGCCAAGCAATGGTTTCAATACAGTTATAGGGACTCCGCTCCATCAGAAACAATAATAAAACGATCATTTGCTGACATCAAAAGTGTGGTAGAGACACTGATGACGCAAAGGCAGTGAACGTCCGTATGAGGCGGTAACACCAGTAAACATCTAAAAAATCGACAAAATCGTTTTCATTGATCAAAAAGTGAAGTTGCTTGAGTCAGCTGACATCATAACGATATCAAAAAGACGTATTGGATTTATAGTGCATGAGCATTTGACTTTGAGAAAGCTCTGTACAACGTGGGTGCCATTTTTTCTCACTGTTGACCAAAAACAAGAACGGGTTAATGATTCTGAGCAGTGTTTGGCCATGTTTAAACGTAATAAACCGAACGTTTTGCAGCGATATGTGACAATGGCTAAAGCATGAATCCATCATTTCGTTCCGGAATCGAAACGTTATTCACATGAGTGAACAGCAACTGGTGAACTTCGTCCAAAGCGCCCGAAACCACAGCAATCGGCTGGAAAGGCTATGGACTCGGTAATTTGGGATGTGCATGGTGGAATATTCATTGACTCTCATGAGAAGGGAAATACTATCAACAGTGAATATTACATAGCGATATTGGAGCGTTTGAGGGTTGAAATTTTAAGGCAAAGAAAATGGCAAAGAAAAAAATGTGGCACAAGTCAATTAAATGAATGGCGAAACTACATAACTTGAACTTCGAATTGCTCTCGCCTCCATCGTATTCGCCAGATTGAGCTCCCAGCGATTGGTTGCAGACCTACAAATTTGGTCACTGGTAAGAAATTTCATTCGAATGAAGAAGTTATCGGTTATCGCTGAAACTGAGGCCTATTTTGAGGCGAAAGATAAATCGTTCTACAAAATTGGTATTGAAATGTTAGAGCAGTTGTTAGAGGATTGCGTTGTTCTTGATGGCAGTTACGTTGATGAATAAAGCTAATTTTTCATCAAAAAAAAACGTATTTTCTTTGTTCGGCCTGGGACTTTTCAGCCCAGACGTTGAAGTATTGGTCGGAATTTGTTGAAACTTTCTCCTAACAGTTACCAATATTGAAAAAAAACCCTTTTAGACGTCAGTCTGGACATCAAGCGAAGAATAACTTTTGCCAACAGGTGGTACTATGGGCTCAGTTGGCAATTGAGCAGTAGAGGTCTCTCTCGAAGGACAAAACTGACACTCTACAAAGCGATCATCATTCCGGTCCTACCTATGTATATAGTGCAGAAGCATGGACGACGTCAACAGGAGAAGAAAATGGTTTGCGAATTTTCGGGGAGAGAAATTCGCCCTAAGATCTTTGGTCTCCTCCAGTTGGTGGGGAATAACGTGTACGGTAGAACAATGAGCTGTATGAGCTATATAGGAACATGGACATAATTAAGCGTGTAAAAATACAGCGGTCACGCTAGCTTAGCCATGCCACCCGTATAACGAAGACACTCCAGCAAGGCCTATGAAACGGCACCCCAAAAAGGAACACGAGGTAGGGTAAGACCACATCTTTCTTAAATAATTCATTATATCTAGTGGTTGGGTGTTGATTTGTAACTACCAGTAATTATTTTAGTAAGGAGTAAATATTTTATAGATAATGCAAATGAAATTATTAGGCTGAGGGATAAGTTGAAAGCATTTTTAAAATTTCTTTTATTTTACAACGATTTGTTTGTTGTTTGGTAAAGGTTAAGTATTCATTCGATAGATCACTTTCTGCTCTACAAAACTCAACATATTTGAGTATTTTTGAGTTATTTAATTTTTTATTAGTTTTGAGACTTTGAAATGGAATACACACGAAGGCAAAAATCAGCGTTTTGGACTCTTATTTGCTTTTCATCGAAGTCAAAAATATGCCGAGGCAAACCGGGACATTTGCGATGTGTATAGAGAAGGCCTTCTCAATTCGATGAAGAACGTCTCAAATCACGTTTGAAGGAAAACGGTCGCCAAATCAGTCGTGAATTGGCGGAAAAAGTGAACTCCTCGGTGAGCAAGGAGCTCTACATTTCCTAGCTACACCGCATGAATGATGCTATTCGAATGAAAAAACTTGAGCGACATAGTCAAACCATACTCCTTCACGACAACCCTAGTTCCCATGTTGCACAAGTCGTCAAAGCCGCACTCCATGAGCTCGTATTTTCCGGAACGTGCACCGACTACCATCTTTTCTGCTCCCTGTAAAACCATATAAAGCGTGTTACCTTCGATAACAAATTGGTCGAGGGGTGAGAATAGGTTACAAATGGCAACGGTGAATATATAATTGATGAATTTATTGATATAATTGTTGTTTTTTGTTTAAATAAAAGAATTTGGTAAAAACGCTACGAACTTATTTCCCAACGCAATATTTTTAGTAAAGAGTAAATATTTTACTGATGATGCAAATCAAAATCCAAAATGCACGAGATAAGATGAGTGTTTTGGGGCATTGCCTTGTTGAAACAAGAACTCTTTAGCATTCAGTCTACCGCAATACAGATGTTTGTCCATTTTACCATCAACAGAAAGCGTCTTTCCTACTCCAGGTGCAGCTATGCACTCTCAAACAATTGTATTTCCCCCTCCGTGCTTAACAGTAGGAATACGATTTTTTTTATTCTGTTCTGTTTTTCTTTTCGCCAAACTTTTGCAGGATCATCAGATTCGGAAACATTAAATTTCGACTCATCACTGAATATGACGTTTTCCCAAAAAAAATCTGACTCATTTACATAGCGTTTGGCGAACTCCAATATCTTCTTTTTGTTAATATCTCAAATGTACGGCTTGCGGCGTACCACTCTATGATAACTAGCGTTTTGCAAACAATTACGGACTCTTCATGGGCTTACTTTTTTATGCAAAGACTCTAGAATATTTCGGCATAGTATCGGGGAGGTTATTTTTGGATTTTGCGCGACTGATGTTACTATATTGCGTTCCCCACGTGGAGTTAATAATTTTCGCTTTCCGGCTTGGTGGTGATAGGTTCCAATCTACCTACACTTTGCACCGTATAATGCGATTTGCCAATTGTTTTGCCGATTTCGCGTAGAGACTTGTTTTCCAAGTATCATACAATTAAACACCAATTTTACACATTTCTAATGGTAAATCCGCATTTCGTTTAATTTTGTCACTTTCTATCGAGATATTACGCGCAAGTGAAACTGAATCAGCGATAAAAGCTAAGAAAAACCAATCTTACTTCGTTTCGCAATATTAGTAAAACTCAAACGATCTTCACTGTTACTTTTGCAGCAACAATATCATGAGCCGAAAGTGTACGAATAAATGTTTTGCAGCATTTTGCCACGTCTGCCTGCTTTCCCTGGAACACTTCAGTGTGAGTTGAGATAATTCATTCAATTTGCGGCAATTCATTAGGAATGAAACATTCTTGCAGGGACACAAAAAAAAAATATATTGTCACAACAAATACTCTGCGCAAAGCTAAAGTTGTTTACGTACTACGCAGGGTGTTCGAATAAATTGTGTGACCACTGTATATATAATATTATGTACATATGCATATTGTGTCTTAGTAGACAGTGGGAAAATTTTGTTCTCTCTACTTATGGAATAGCAACAGATGAACTGAAGGTTAAGTTGGTCTAAGTAGCTGTCAGTGAAGTCATAATATTACAAATTTTATAATCATTAAAGTTGGTATCGGAATATGTATTAAGGACCTACATGGCATGACCCCAGTAAACCCTTCTAAGTCAGCATTGAGCGCTCTCGCACTAAAACCTTTCCATCGCCGTACTAACCCTGCATTTTCCGTACTTTGATGTAAGTACATTTGAATTCATGTACAGTAGATTCTGTTTTTATGCGGTGGATACGTTCCGCAAGAAACAGCATAAAAAAAACAGCATAAAAAAAGCTACCAGTTCTATAGTAAAACTATAGATACGTTTCAAAAGTGCTAAGAACCGCATAAATCTGAAATAATGTAATAAAATCGCATAAAAAAGGGCACTAGTCCCATATTATTACTATAGATACGTTCCATTGACCGCATGCATCTGAAATAATTAAATAAAATCGCACAAACAAAATATTGTATTTTTGAAAATGATATCTTTATTTAAGAAACGTCAGAATCGAAAAATAAATTTACGTCAGAAATAGAATCAGACAATACCCACATGTTGCGCATTCGTTTAGGATTTGGCGTAAAATCACTTTCGTCACTTGAGGAAATGTACACGTCTGATCTAGATGGTTATGCAGGCGTTTCCATACTTGTAGGGTTAGCATTTCTGATGTAATCTGTGATGAGTTTTTGCTTAGCTGGTTTAGAATCTTGTTTATATGTACAATTCCCGATAGGTCGACATGCATTTTTTAATTTAAAAAAAACCGCACTATTTCAAAACCGCATAAAAAAAAGCCGCATAAAAACAGAACCTACTGTACTTCGAAATCGCAATTTTTAACGCAAGACCACAAGTCAAACCAGCACACGTTCTTCCATATAGCCAAACTGGAAGTAAATCTACGTAAATAACAAAAAAAAAAGTTGTAGGGAAAGTAAAAAACCATCATCCGGCCTCTATGTATACGCATAATTCGTCCTGTTTCGAACGATGTGAACACGAATAATGAATTTATGATGGATGTGTGTGCCAAAGTAAGCGACTGCGGAAGGAGTGTGGGGGAAATGGGTAAAAGTAGCAGCGGTTGCAAAAAGTACATTTCTAACCCGAATCGGCATTGATAGGGGAGTTGTTGCATCTTTGCTCATGTTCGCATATACCCTACCATCTATTGTCTGTGTATGTGCGTGCTTATGTATTGTTATGTTGAGTAATCAGTCAAATTAAAATTTGGCTTATCCGACAGGAAGTCGAACCATCACGAAGTATACTTTGCCACTAAAAATGCATTAGCAGCGAACAACAAGCAAAATCATCATCATCCAAAGCCTTTGCTGTCGGTCTTGTCGCTGTTACTGTTGTAGTCAGGGCCATCGCCGTCGCCGTCGCCATCGTCGTCATTGTGATATGACGCATGACAAGTTGGGAGCGTGAATTTGTTGCCTACAAGCAACAGCAACAACGCACGGACAGACAACACAAACCACCGTTGTTTCTCTTTAGGCTATACAACACAGCGAAAATAACAATAGCAATAGCAGTGGCAACAACAATAACAACACGAAGTTAGCACAACAACACAATCATGCCGGAGTTTGGCATGTTAACATACACCTTGAGGAGGATTTGCATGTGAAAGCATCAACTCATACTCCCTCAATCACTCACTCTCATCCGTTTGCGTTTGCTTATGAAAAGTCCAAAGCCAAACGTCAAAAGGACAAATAAGTGTATGAAGTATCCTTTTTGTGCGACTCAATGTGTGTTGGCTTTTTGAAAAGGATATGGATAAATTATTGTAAACAGGCATTACTGCGTGTTCATGTTGCTCTTGCATATCGCCTGTGTATTAATTTTTATGCTTGTACGAGTGTACGAATGCACGAATGTTTGTGGTAGTGGGCTTTGTGCCGTAGCCGCAGGTCACGAGTTTTAATTAATAGATGCTCAAGGGGTACAAGAACCACAACGACGGTATTTTATTAGTTAATGTATTATTGATGGTAATAAAGCATGGTGGAGTTGTGATAGGTGAAAAAGAAATCGATTTATTTGATTAGGTGGTTTCATTGCAATACCAATTTGACACACTTTGCTGCCTTCATGGGCAAATAATTAGAGGATTCATATAGTCACACAATGTTATAAGTCATAAAGAAAGGTACTAAATTATTAGCACATCCTTTAATTGTGTTAAGATAAATCAGCTTCTTTATGCTTTAAATTTCACAGCACAGATGCACAAGCGAAGTAAACAGAAATCAGCTGACCAACTAGATATAACACCTCGTACACATAACACTCACAGCAAAAAAAATGTTTTAAATATTGAAAAGGATTTGGGGTATTCGAAAACATACACATAGCCCACGAAGTCTGCATTCACCTTAGAAATATTTTTAAATTGATTGAAAACACAATGTATATGGGTATGGGAATAAGTATTTAAACAATTAAATAATACCCGATATATTGTGTGAAGTATGTGGCATTGGCGACTGCCATAGCCGAATGCGTTGGTGCGTGCTTACCATTCGTAATTCACAGAGAGAACGTAGGTTCGAATCTCGGTGAAACATCACAATTAAGAAAAACATTTTTCTAATAGCGGTCGCCCCTCGGCAGGCAATGGAAAACCTCCGAGTGTATTTCTGCCATGAAAAAGCTCTTCATAAAAATATCTGGCGTTCGGAGTCGGCTTGAAACTGTAGGTCCCTCCAATCGTAGAACAACATCAAGACCAAGACGCACCCCACAAATAGGAGGAGGAGCTCAGCCAAACACCCAAAAAGGGTGCACGCGCCAATTATATATATATATATATATATATATGTGGCATTGGAAGCTACAACTTACTCCATCTTTCAGGCAGCATTCGGATTCCTCTGACGAAAAATTCGAGTTTTTTTGACTTGATCCATTCATTGAGCCAGTTTGCGATGTTTTCGTAAGAAGTGAGCCGTTCTACAATAAGAGCTGACTGCATTGATCGGAACAGATCGTAATCCGAAGGTGCAATGTCTGGGAATACAGCGGGTTTGGCAAGATTTCCTTAATCAGACGCTCTAAATATTTCTGGAGCGAATTAGCAATGTGTGGCCTGGCGTTGTGATCCAGCAAAATCAATTTGTCACATCTACCGCCCCATTCCAGCCACTTTTCTTTGAGAGCTCGATTCAAACGCATTAGTTGCAGTCGGTAACGATCGCCAGTGATGGTTTCAGATGGTTTAACATATTCATATGACAACTTTCTGATCCCACCAAATGCACAAAATAACCTTTGAAACATGAATACTTTTTTTTACTGTCGATGGACCTGATTCACCTGGAAGACTCCAACTTTTTCGACGCTTAGTTTCATCATAATAGATCCATTTTTCATAGCCAGTGACGAAGCGATGCAGAAAACCTTTTCTTTTCTGCCGTTCAAGAAGCATCTCACATGTCACAAAACGTCTCTCGATATCTCCTCGGATGCCTCCTTCAATTGATGTGGCACCCAGTTACCTGATTTCTGGCCCATTCCCATCGCATGCAAACGTTGATCTGTCAACATCCAACTCTTTAGACATCTCATCAAGGGTTCGACATGCGTTTTCATCCAATAATTGTTGTAGTTCAGTTTATCACTCACGTGGAAATTGCCACTTTGGAAACGTCGAAACCTATCTTTACAAGTTGTATTTGATGGAACGTGATTACCGTAAATATTGATAAATATACGACACGTTTCAGCTGCTCTTTTCTTTAAAAGGTAATAATGAAGCATGACTTCCCGCAAATGCTGTTTTTTCGGCTGAAACGTAAACAATTTTGTCGTGAGATAAAAAAGGATATTTACGCTTCAAACGAATGTCCACTACCGCGATCGGTACCACACATACAAATCACCAGTATATTACTAGAACGAACACAAAAATAGTATCAGCAACGACACTTCTTTTACGAAGGTGGAAACTTATTCTATAAATTTACAGTTGAAAACATATTTTATTTATTTAATCTTTCATTACATTCGAAAGATACAAACGCAAAAGAAATTAACACGAATCCTCATTTTATTTTTAAATAACGGTAAGTAATTGCAGCAACATGTAAATACAATATAATTACCAGAAAGTCTGCGTACAGTGTGTTTCTTTTAATTATACCGTTACTTTACTAGGTTGGAGCAGCGCATTTTATTTAAAACTGGTAATAATATAAAAATATGGTAACCAAAAAGGAAAATAAATGTCATAAAGAAAAATAATTATAAAAATGAAGAAAGATGAAAATATATAGTTTCCCAAGTATTCGCAAAAATATTGGTTGACGGTTTCTTCTGATTGAGGGGTAGTACAAAATTATTAGCAAACCGGGATTTTAATATCTAATCCCAGGTCTGCGCGTCCAAGAACACTTTCGGTCCGAGTTAAGCAAAACATAATCAATATGCAAAGGTTATCCCTCGAATTATATCTTCAAGAATTGTTAGAAACGTAAACTAAGCATCTAAAAAAGTATTACATATATTCGTGCGGAAAGTGCTAGAAAAGTTTTATGTAGAACTGGATATCGTAGAGCTGGATGCCGTTCGAAGAAAGCCATTTATTGCACTTCTGGACAGAAGAAAGCGCATTGAAATTGCAAATAATTATATAAAGAAGCCTCCAGAGTTTTGGAAATATATCATTTACTTAGATGAAATTAAATTTTGTGTTCTTGGGAAAAGAGGTCGTCAAATTGTGTGCTGCTCTTGAGAAATAAAGTCTCGTTGGTACCGTCAAACACGGCGGTGGTGGAGTTTTGCTGTTGGAATGCATGACGGCATGTGATGTGGGTCAGTTAGAATTTATTGAATCGACAATAGATAAATAAGGGTATTTGAACATTTCAAAACGAAATTTGACTTAGAGTGCCGAAAATCGTGGCTCATCACCAACGTTTTGGATCCAAAAAGATAATCGCCCGAAACAGCCAGCCGAGATCGTTAAGCTTTGGCTCTTGTAAAGCGCTCCACAGCGCTCAAAACAGCTCACCAGTCGATCGATATTAATCCCATGGAGCCCACGTATGCTCTATAGGAAAAATAAATAAGACAGCATGTAGTGCAAGTGAGATGGCTTTGCGAAGTGTTATGCGCGCAGAATGGGCGAAGATTACAATTGAAGGAAGAGAGAAGTTACTAAACTCACTGCCAAATAGAGTGAGTGAAGGCCTAAAACGTCGTCAAACTAATAATTTTCGTTTGTGTATATCACTTATGAAACTTCTTCAATATGTTTTAAAACTGTCCGCAGACCTTATGGCAGCTACATTTACATGTTGCAGCAATTACACGGTTACGTAAACAATGAAGTGAGGAATCTTGTAATTTTCTTTTGCTTTTGTAACTTTCGGAAAGAAAGAAATTAGAATAAATAAACAGACATGTTTTAAATATAAATTTATATTGTGTTTTTAATCAATTTAAAAATATTTGTGAGGTGTATACAGACTGTATGGGCCATACATATATATTTAGGAGGTTCGCAAAGCACCTTAAAGTCATACTGTCGATTTCTACATAAGTAAAAATAGTTGGTTTTGGTTTTAAGTGCTCCAAAGATTTAATCAAACTTTATGAAAATAAGATGGTACGACACCTTGTGAAGTACATAATTATAATTCTATGACCTTACAATATATTATATTACAAAAACTTCTGAATCTCCAAAATACAATTTTTTTCGTTATGTGCATGCGTAAGAAACTTTGGACTTGGCGCTCAATGTGGGGCTAGCAATTCGGAAGAGGAATGCCGAATTTTAACAAAACGTGTATAACGTGAAATGTAGCCAATTCACATTTTCTCCTTAACAATTTCACAAATTGCAGGCAGTAATGTATGCAGGGGTATTTTACGCAATATACACCATGCTTCCGTCCATAACGATATCCATCAGCAGAGGAGGAATTTGTTGTAACTATTATAGTTTATAAAGATATCGAGAAAGTTTCCGTTTCTGAATTAATTTCTAGAAGACATTGGCCTTATGTCATCATTGAAAGGCAAGGAACTACTGCCTTCGCAATGAAGCATAAAGATAACCTCCAAAAACCTCTAGGCACCTTATCGTTAACCCCCTATCGAAATTTAATTGATGACTGAGGAGCCAGTCAACATGATCCGACAGCCGACGAAAATGTCCCTGAAAGACCACTTAAAAGAGACCTCATCGGCTCGATTTCAGCATCCTAACGTTGCAGCACTTGCTTGCCTTTCGTTTTATTAACTTTCGCGTATCATTTTGTAAATTCAATGGGCTTCAAGCTTGCGCCAAGTGATGTTCTCGCCCCGTATTACTTCGCACAGTGCCTTGCTTAATAACAACCCAAAGTGGCTTGTGTTGTCAGGAAAATAGAAACATCGTGGTTTAGTGCTTGACTAAGCGTCTTGTTAGAGTAGAGATACTGCCACCGAATGTCAGAATTGTCAGCTGGAGCTAAATACCATAATAATACTTTTTCAGTGGTACAAGGACTTTAAATTCACCCTGCGAAAAGTGTATGTTTCTTGAGTGGGATTACATTGTGATTAACTTATCAAGCGTGGAGGTACCATGTGACATCGATTGGAACAGGTGATAATCGGACTGCGCAATATCTGGAGAATATGGCGGGTGGGGTAGGATTTCCAATTTCAATGTTTCCAGGTAGGTTTTAACGGGTCTGGCAACGTACGGCCGAGCGTTGTCATGCTGTAGAATCACTTTTTCATGCCTCTTCGCGTATCTCCAGTGAAGGTTTCGCTTGGTTTTAACAGTTCATAATAAATAACACCAACTTGGTCCCACCAAATACATAGCATAACCTTCGCAGCTCGAATAAACGCCCGAGGTGATGACGTAGAACCATGACCGGGAAGTCCCATGACTTTCTTTTCTTTGCTGTAATGAATCCATTTTTCGTCACCCGTCACGATGCGATGAAGAAAACCCTTCCTTTTTTGCCGCTGGAGGAGTTGTTCACAGGCGAAAAAACGACGTTGAATCCCTTGGTTTTAGCTCATAAGGAACTCAAGTCCCCCGTTTCTGAATCATTCCCAAAGCTTGCAATCGCTTGGAAATATATTGGCGCATAACTCCTAATACTGAAGCAAGCTCTTCTTGCGTTTGACACTGATGCTCATTGAGCAATGCCTCCAATTCGGCGTCTTCGAAGGTTTTTGGCCTTCCTTAACGCGGACGGTCGTCAACATTAAAATCACCGTCTTTGAAGCGACGGAACCAATCTCGGTACGTTGTTTCACTTAAAATAGCATCTCCATAAACTTTTTGTAGCTCTCGATCCGCTTCAGCTGCCGTTTTTTTTCGAATGAAAGAGGAAAATCAACACTTCCCGCAAACGACGATTATTCGGCACAAAATCAGACATTTTCACAAAACCAAAAGTATATGAAACCAAAACAAAATCACTAATGTGTCGAAGCAGTTTGTTTGATATATGTCTGAGCTTGGCTTATGACGTTGAGGTTATGTTACAACCGACTAGCACACACTGCTGGCGACATCTATTGACAAGCAGCGAGAACTTAGTTGCGCACCTAATATTTTTTGAATACAATATCAATCAAGTGGCCACATTTATTAGCAATCACAAACTGCGATCTTTTTTCTAAGTTTGTCATCACCTTGTCAAGCATTTCGGGGTTTATAGCATCGATTTCGGTTGTTTCGGTGTAAAGCGATCCATGGTTGAAATTGTACTAAATTGACGTATCGAAAACAAGTATGTTGAAGTCGATCGGTTGGTAAATGACAAAGTTATTCAGCGTTTACATACCGACATAAAAGATGACGCACCCTATATAACTGTACTTATAGTATGGCACAGTGCATGTTTCAATTTACAATTTCATAAACCCTTTGATGGTGAAAGATGCAGGGAGCATCTCGCCCAATGGCATGATAAACAAAAGTGAAACTTGCTGCATATTTACAGGCGATAAGGAAGTTAAGCGGAAGTCATTTAAAAATATTGGAAATTAAAATATGTAAACCGTATTTTTCTTTCGTTAGGCACCTTCAGCTTCGAACTTATCAACTTGGATGAGAAAAAAATAATAATTTTTATAAAAGTGTATCCGAAATAATAATAATTCTCGCTTACACCCTTTCTTGGGTTTTTGGCCGAGCTCCTCCTCCTTTTTGTGGTGTGCGTCTTCATGTTCTAAGAAATGGAGAGACCACAGTGTTATGCTGCCTCCGAACGGCAGGTGGTACTTTATGAAAAGATTTTTCATGGTAGAAATGCCCACGGAGATTCGCCATTAGCTACTGAGAGACGCTCGGTATTAAAAAAAAACGTTTTCTATAGTTTGGTGTTTCACGTCCGAGGTTTACGCTGCCGTGAAATCCATTTTAACAAACTGCTGAAGGATTTGCCAAATCACGTACCACCTGGCGGGGTTCAACAGAAACTGAAATCAAGTCCCTTCGATTATCGGGGTACAAGTTAAGAGCCCTAGCACAAGACCGTGGCCGTAAGCGAAGAACAGTGGCTGACGCCGTATGTCCCAAATAAAAAAATATATTTTAAGGGCGTATAAAGCTTGTACAAATCTAGTTAAAGTTACCTGATGGCAGCGTGAAGAAATTTTTCCAAAAACAAAAAAAAAAATAGATCGTCACTGTCGTAAAATGACTATTAAATATAGGGAATCGAAACATGCGCTCTTTGTTTACTTGTATTGAGATTCTAAGATTTGGCGATACTGATGAGTTCTTGGCTTCTTGATCCTATTCACGATTGCTTCTCGAACAATAATTGGGAAATTTTTCTGGTTTATTGAGATACCGTGGGCTGAAAAAATTAAACATCGCAAACTGCAAATTAGCATTTGCGGCCATAATTATTTCTAAGAGGGAGGGTCCAAACCTGTCACAGCGTCAGTGGGAATTCCGACAATCTGTGTCGTTTAATTGAATTTGTAAAATGTGAGCGTCAGCGACGGATTTGTTTTAAGCTTGTAAATTTACATTATTTCAATTTACAAATGGCGACTCACTTAGCGGCTAAAAAGCCAGACAGACATGCCAATTACAATTCGACGGCCAATGGCCAGTAACAATAACAATATTTATAGAAGAAGCAATAATTGGCAGAGCCCACAGGAGAAGGGGTATGAACGCGGAGTCGCAATCAAAATATGCAAATATATCGCATTAGATTTGTGACCAAAGCAACCGCAGTAATGCAACCACCACAACCACTAAAAAATGGCAGGATGATTACTGGTTAGTCTGCCACCATACTTCGAGACGAAAATTAATGCAAAGTAATTTTTAACCAAATCCAGGCCGATTAGATGCTTGGAAGTTTCGGCTCTTTCAACACTTCCTTTACTTATTGCCTTCAAAATATTTGTAGGTTTCGCATGGGTTTGGTGCCACAAAGACACAAGTACACTGCAGTATAGGGGAAACGGTTGGGCCGCATTGTTTCTAATTTAATAAGTACCATTTTGTGAGCAACCCTGCCATTTCTTCTCCCTTCCTTCGTTGGGGTCTCGCAAATCCACCGCTTAAGCGCCAATCTAACCGCGCATTCGGATCACATTTACAATAATTTACATTTTTAAGTCGCATTTAACCGCCAACGGCAATCAAATAAATTCACTCAGAATTGTTGTTGTGAACAGCGTGCATAAAATGGCGTCTATGGCAGTAAGGTGGGCAAAGTGAGGAGAAGAGGTGTGTAAGCAATTTTCATTGTTTGCAGTGAAGAAAATTGCAAAAGTGGAAGAGCAGCAGAGCGACGATGAGCCGTTGTGGCGAGTGAGTTGCCGCAGCTAAAATCTGATTTGTCCGAAATCCGCAGGAGCTTAAAATAAAAGCGAAATAAAAATGTTGAAATGTACACTCGAAAGCTACTTCGCAACAAGAACAACACTAACAACAGCAGTAACATCAACAAATACTGCAACGTAGTGAATGAAATATTCATTAATGGCGCGCAGCAAGCCCGATCTCTCGTCTACCCGACATCACCTCCCTGCGCGCATCCGCTTCCGTTTGTATGCTGACATCCGTTTCCGTTGCGAGCAAGCTATCCGCTAACGAGACTGGAGGAGCTGGGTGAGGCCCCACAAGCGCAATGACAGAATGGCGGCGCATTTGTGGCGCTTTTAATAATTTCAATTTCATTTGCGCCAGCTCAACTCGCCCTAACACCCAGTGGCTCGCTGACGAACTGTTCATGCAACACCATTGCTCTCACTACGTTGCCATCTACATTCCAATCTTTATACTTCCCATTCCATTTTGTATTTCACATTCGCAATTCGCATTTTTATTGTGTATGCTAATGAAAATGTAAATAACAATTGAAGTCGACTTAAATTAAAATCCAGCAGCTTCATTCGCATAAAGAAGCTAAAGAGGCGCGCGAAGGGTAATGAAAGTGCGAGAGGCTTAGCACAGCAGGATGGCATTAAGGCCGCGAATGCCAAGCAAAAGAAATGTAAATTACGAACAAGAAGCATTGCAGCTCGGTCGCATAACTCTCTTTTTCATAGGAAACGCGGCAAGATTCAAGTAGTCTCCAGTTGCGGTGGCAATTGTCCATGTTGCAACATTGCAAGAGTTACAACCCATTGCATTCAGCTCTGCTACGTTCTTGTGCCGTGGCTTGTACGTTAAATCCACTTGGCCGGGTTTATTTGGTTAAGCAGCCGTCTTTTTTTTATCCACTTCGCCTGTCCAACAGTGCCTCCACCCCGCCACGAATAACTAATGCGGCTGCTGCTCGCGGAAACGCAGCGGAAATCAATTGTCCTTTGGTAACAACGTGGTAATATCTCATTGTGTGCGTGTGTGTGAATAAGCTTCCTTACGCTGCTGTGCATTTAATACGAATTCATCTGCCATTTGCTAAGCAAGTGACAGAAGCGAGTAATAATATGAGGCGCAAGTGGGCGTGCACTTCATTTCGTTTACTACTATTTACTTATGTAGATATTGTAATTTCAATAGATGAGACAAGGAAGCTAAGTATTATTGCTTGAAATACGTACATAAATTAGAGAGATAAAGGTGGGGATTATACGAGATAAAGTTTAAAAAAATGTGCCAAAATTCTGAATAACTTACTTAAAGTAAGTAACTTATTGATAATAGTGTGAACGCGCCATTAGGTTTCTTCATTTATATTTATTTATTTCTTTCTTTGTTTAATCAGTCTGCAGTGGTTGATTCTGGTAGACCAGTTAACAGTAAAGAATAAACGAACATCGACCTCTACGATTGAACCGAAACCGAGCCGAACTCATAAAAAAGGGTCCAAGTAATAAATAAGCAAACAAATTTTAATTATGGAGCTACGCCAGGCGAAGACCTTTCAAGGGCACTACAATCAAAAGAGGGTTAGAAAACTCATAACTCCCCCTAAGGCTAATCTGAGAATCCTCGGGAGCACACAGGCCACTGCAGATTGCGCGGTCATCTGGACAGTATTGAAATATGGTCCATCTATGGTACTCTTGTCATTTCTGTGACTAACCCCCAGAGACTCCAATACATCTTAACCTTCTATCAGAAAAAAGGCTTATACGCAGAGCCCACCCCAGCTCTATCGTAAGTTTAATAAGAGAACTGGATTTGGATAAGGTAGTGTGATGGTGGTCACAAACGGTCATGGCGTCAAAACTCGAATCCATCTACATATTATATCTATCTAATAACTTTTTAAATATTCAGTATTTTTATTAATGAAAAAAGCAACAAAAGTTGTAACCATCCACAAATTTTCAACGGTTATCAGATTTTAACCACATCGAAAATTAGAGGAGTAGACTTGAGCGCAATCAAATAATATCATAATACACCTGCAGACCTATGCCAACTCCTTGTAAGGAGTGATAACTTAACTTAAGCGCATCTATTACATGTTTATATAAAATAAATGAATAAATAGGTAATTGACGCCTGCACTTCTGTTACGTGTTTCGCAAATCTCCTCCTCCTATTTGGGGTGTGCGTCTTAATGCTGTTTAATAAATGGTGGAACCTACAGTTTTAAGCCGGCTCGTAATGGTAAATATTTTTATGAGGAGTTTTTTTGTGACAGAAATATACTTGGAGGTTTGTCATTGCCTGTCGAGAAGCGACCACTATTGGAAAAAAATGTTTCTATAAATTTTGTGTTTCATTTACGAACTTATTTACCACGTACTCCTCTTCGTCGAGTTCGTCAAGCACTTCATCTATTAAATATTCGTCTTCGATTAAAGGTCTAAAAAAGATGGAAATATAAGTAAATTCAATATTTCATTTAACTTCATAAGTCACCTTCAATCATTGTAATTATCTCTATTATCTTATCTTATTATCATTGTAATTATTGATGATCAAATATTTAGAGATTTTAGACTTCTCACTTTTTCGTATTATATTTTTTCTTTACATTTTCGGAAGTATATTTCCCATATAGTAAAATGTGAAGTAAGAACCCGTGAAATGATGCCATCAAGCAAAGATTCCAAAATTTCAAGATCAAATATCCAAATTTGGGAGTAATTGAGGATAGAGAAAGAAAAAAGAAAAAGGGAAAGAAGAAAAAGTAGGAAACGAAATCATCGTTGAAATTCATGGAATCGGAGTTGAATATCTCCAAAACATCGATTTATCGCATTTTAACTGATAATTTGGGTTTCCAAAGGTTGGTGCACGTTTCATTCCGCACAAGTTAACTGAGGACCAAAAATTGCTAAGAATTCAACATTCGACTTACTTCATTGAAGAGGCGAGAAAAGACGAGAACTTCCTTCAGAACATTGTAACTGGTGATGAAACGTGATGTTTCCAACATGAACCTGAAACTAAGCGCCGAAGTACCGAATGGAAGGCCCCAGACGAGCCACCACCCAAAAACCGAGTTTGAAGAAATCAAAAATCAAGTCGATGTTCATTTGTTATTACGATTCCAAGGCAATTGTCAAAGAGCTCGAACCAACCTTATTGCATGATAATGCACCATCTTCATCGATCCACTCTTGTTTTTTGACTAGATATCGCATTTTAACCATCAATCACCCACCGTATTCGCCTGATGTGGCTTCTATCTTCTCGGGAAATTTCATTTAGCCATGAAAGGAAAACGCTTTGCATCTGTAGAGGCCATCCAAAAGGCGTGTACCGACACCCGGAAGGACATTCCAGTCAATGACCTGAAACACTCTTTCGAAAAGCTTTTAGATCGCGCAAAAGAGTGTATCGAGGCCAGAGGGGACTACTTTGAATAAATAAACTCGAAGTTATCCGAACAAAGCTCCTGTCGTTCCTATTTTAGCTCAGCCCTGTTTATTTTGGGCATCACCTTGTATATGTATACAAATGTATATTATGTACATATAAGTCAATTAAATGTTTTGCTGCAAACAGATTTCGTTTTCAGATTTTAAATTTCTCTCTATTTCAAATACATTAAAATTTTGTTATGAAGCATTGACATGAATCCAACAATGGCAAGCAGGCTTTTAAAATCAAAATACATAGCTGCAGATTTTTATAATGGAACTCACAAATAAATGTGTGCGGTTTATCATTGAGTATGTGACTAACTTCTCATTACAACTCTTAACGAATCAGTAGCACTAATCCTCTTTTATAACCCCATCTGCCTCGCTAAATGCAGCTGTAATATTTCTATAAATTTGGGCTGAATGCTCAAAGTGTAGTAGCTATATTGTGGCATATCCTGTTTTTTATGCCATTAAAAATATACACAAAACCACACCAATATACATACATACATGGACAAGTTTATATGAATAGATCAGGATGAATGTTCTACACGTGCGTACCGCATCAGCGCCAATTGGTGGGCGTGTGTAGGTTAAGTGTGTGATGCAATACATTTACATACAAGATTACAAACATACGCAATCAAAATTCATATATGTACGTACATGCATACACATACGTTCACATATAGGTAATTGATAAAATGTGTTTGGCTGCTGGCATGGCGCATTCATACAAAGTATTGACAATGTCCTGCGCTCAACTACATTCCTTTTAGCAGCAGCGGCGGCAACGCATGTTTTTTAATAGGATATCATGTAGATGGAGGCACGAAAAATATGACTTTTGTTAAATTTAATGCCAATGAATTGCAAAAAGCGTGAAGCGTTACGATTTTGATGTGATTTCGATATTTTAAAAGGCGAGCAGCACATGTCGAACGAACAAAGTTAGCAACACATTGTACGTGTGTGTGTGTGTGTGTGTGTGTGTGTGTGTGAGCTTATGTGAGCATAACCCCACATATCATGGCGTGTGTATACACACATACACATATGTATGTTCATATGTGAGGGCACCGGGCAAACAAAAATTCACATAGGAGCGTACACACGTTGTTGCGGCCCATAATCCTTTGCAAGTCACTTTCCTTCTTTTCTCTCTTTTATTCATCGACCAATGTCGCTTTCCCTTTTAGAACATTCACCGCTGCCAATACAGACCTTGCATGAAAGTGAAAAATCTTAAGCTGTAATCTTTGCACTCTTTTGATGCGTTTTGACATTTTTATTAGTTTATTGTTGCACACATCCTTACAAGAAGGACTTCGCATACATTGTGCAATCGGATGAATAAGAAAAAATATACGCCATTTGGTTTGTTGTCCGGTCATTGTCGCTCTACTTGGTGATACGTTCAAGCAGCTTAAGACTATCACACCTTTACGATTACGGCGCATTCAAAAGGACATTCTGTTATCCAGCGCTCGGTAGCATTACCAAATGCCGTCTCATCTGCCGCCCGATTGACTGAAGGACATGAATGGCGAATGGTGAATGATGAACGGTGAATGGCGAAATGTGAAAAGCATTCGGAACGACCTCTTAAATTGGATTAAGTAGCGGAGACTTTTGACTTTTTTAGCCGTTATGCTATTTGCCTCAACACAATTGCCGCAAAGTACATTCGTACACACATACACATACACGCTCCAAGCACTGTGTCCTATTTTTACGGGTGGTTATTGCTATTTTGCCAGGCTTTGTATGTTGGCAAATTTTCAGTGAAATTGGATGAATTTCAGGTTTTGTGTTTGGTCGACAATGGATTTTGAGGCGTGAAATCCTGTCAAGACATCAAAAAGACGCGTGTTTCCGACATTATGTCACGAGATGTAAGTTTGTATGTTGTACAAGAGCCAGCATATGTGTGCTACATATGTTGACAGCTATAGAAATGTGCACAAAATATTAATGAATTGCAGACAAGCATCCATATAAATAAATAATATCCATATGTGCTTGTATACCTGTGTCAGTGTGTGTATAAGTGTAATAAGGCGCGCAACCAGGATTTTCTTCGAGTGGGGGTTTTGTATGAAATTCTTTCATATATATAAAATATAGAATAAAAAGTAGAGACTTATAGGTTTTCGAACAATACTTAATTTATAAAAAGTGAGAAAATCTTCAAAAAATACCTACATATTCAGGTGCATAACTACATACAGTTATGTAAGAAGTGCAGTCAGCGACTTATTGTGGATCCACAAAAGAAGGGTTCGACAGAATTGATCACAGTGATCTCATACCTGGTCATCAGCACCTCCCTGACTTTTGTTAGAGGGAACTTGCACAACTTACTTCTCAGGAAAACGCAGAAGAGATGGAGTTCCATTTCTTCGTATGCTATTTGTCTCCAGTGCAATAGCCGCAGGACTCAGATCGTTCTGGGGAATCCATGCCAGACTCGTGGCTGTATTGACTGGTCATTGGACGAACGACACACACGCGGAGGAACTAGGTTTACCATTTAATCCCCATTACAGAAGTTGTGGGAACCTTTCAGAAAAAGAAACTGCAGAGATTTTTCATTGTAAATGTCCGGGCTTGACAGCTGGACATCTAATGATCACCGGGTGCTCCTTTCTTCGACAGCCAACAGGTTGGCAGTGCGCCAACCTAATTCACATCAATCATTTCCAGTACATCAACAGCTCTGGCTGACTGTAGATATGTATTTGCCAGTTACTACTTTGGGAATGCGAGATTGCCACTTCAACCATTTCACCTGCCTATTTAGAGGATATTTATGACGAACAAATTGAAAAACAAAAGATCTACCCAGCTGTTGTAATTTTTTGGATTGGGGAATAAGTTCGTAGCGTTTTTACCGAAGACTTTTATTAAGAAAAACAATAACTATATCAACAAGTTAATCAATTATATATTCACCGTTGCAGTTTACAACCTCTTCTCAACTCTCGACCAATTCCTTGATACCGTTCCGCCAAAAATTGTCTTGCCTGGTGTCAAAGAAGTTGTTAAGCCAGTTTTTAAGGACCTCTTTGTAATCGAACACCCTTTATATAGTTTAACAGGGACCGGAAAATACGGTAATCAGTCGGTGGAAAGCCCGAAGAATACGGCGGATGCTGAAGAGCCTCCCATTTGCGCTCTTGGAGTGGGCCTTTGACGACTTGTGTAAATGGGGCTTGGCGTTGCCGTAAAAGAGTATGGTTTGACCATGTCGATCAGGTCTCGAATGCTACCAATTTTTCGGTAAATCCCATTGAATGAAGGTGATTGAGACACGTTCTATAATCGCAGTACCTTTTTCCGCTAATTTCAGACTGGTTTAGCGACCGCTCTTCCTCAGAAATGAATTGAAACGTTCTACTTCGAATTGAGAAGGCCTTCCACTGCGGGACGTATCATCGACGTAAAAGTCACTATTTTTGCACTTTCCAAATCATATGATGCTGTAAATTCGCCTATGACACCTCCTCCGTACACGTCTCAAATGTCCCGGGCGGCTTCTGCAGTTTTTTGACCTCATTGAGAATGTTGATGTTTGCCTCCTGGGTATTCCATTTATAAGCGTAGAAAATTAAATAACTCAAACACACAATTAACGGAGTTTTGTAGAACAGAAAGAGTTCTATCGATGAATACTTACCCTTTGCCAAACAACAAACAAATCGTTGTAAAATAAAAAAAAATTTAAAAACGGTACGAACTTATTCCCCAATTTTTGATCGTTAATGTAATTTGCGAGCATGTGGAAAAAGAGGACATTTCTTGTTTTAATAATATAAAAACAAACATCAACATCAAATAAGAATAAAAAAAGTGTGTATTCATTTGTGTTAAAACTTATATCTAAACTATTTAGCACTTTGTTTAGAATCTTCTGCAGTTTGAACCATATTGTTTCAGCATGGAATAAACTTAATTTTGGCGGACGAAAACCGAAATAGTTTTGCTCTATTATTTATTTAGACACTTTCGTTTCCTGGTCACTATTACTTGGACACTTTCCTTTTATTTAAGCTTTTACTGTATTCCACAAATATTCGATCGGCTTTAAATCCAAGGATTGTTGATCCATGGATGTGGTTGACCCTGAACCACTCTTTTATACACGTTGCCATGTGTTTCGGGGCATTGTGTTGTTGAAATATTCAGCTTAGAGGCATATTATCTTCAGCGTAAAGTGGCATGCAATCTTGAAGAATTGCAACATACTCGATTGCCTTCATAGTGCCTGCATTCGATGGAGCCGCGACACACCGTAGTACGAAAAAGCGAATGCCTGATATTGAGCGATGTTTCGTTGTGGGTAAGGAAATGTTCTAAATCTGCGAAGAATGCCGGAGCATACGAGAGCAGTCTGGGTTGTCGCGGCGGCGACTTTTCACATTGAGAAGCAAAACGTATATTATCTGTTTGTGGTTTGCCCTTAAATTGAATTCGCGGCCTTTGGTCTTGTGGTTGAAATGTGTATTACTTCATATATCGCTGTCAACTCTATATCATGTAGTATTTTCGCGCAGGTTACAATTGTTTTTTAAAGAAACCATTAGAATGCGTTATTGTGACTTTGATCTAACACCGCTTCCAGGGTAGCGGATGTGTCACTTGTGTTTGAATTGCGTTGTTTGTACGGTAGCGGCGTTTTTCATGCCTCATTCATAAAAATTTACTTATCCGATTAATTTTTTCAGCTCTAGGATTGTTTGTGGGGATAATAGCGCCAGAATCCTGCCTGAAAGTGATATTCACTAGGAGTGTTATGCCACGTCGAGAAAAGTCGATGGCAGCTGAGCCCAACATGCATTTATTGGCAATAATGGAAATACCAAATTCGCGATGGTGTTACCGGTGAGAAAATTATTTTTCCTGTTAGGGTGGTCATGGAGGTATTTGTTTCACATGAGCTTTGCGAAAAATTATTAACTTAAATTATTTATTTCAAATATTCTTCAGAATAAATTTCATTATATCAGCCAAATTCATAAATTCCTTCAACTGAATTCTCTAAAAGCAAATCCGTAAAGCCAACTTAAAAAAAAAATATATTTCAGTTCGATATACCAGCCCAGGGACGCAATACTACGAAATAAGTATGACATTTGATTGTAAATAAATTTAGTCATTGTGTTACCTTCATTCGCATACGAGGTTGTTGTTTATTGCGGTCAAAAAATGAGCTTTCAAACAAAGACCTCGCGATTGGCTTTTGTGTTCAACTTTGTAAATCTTTTATCAAAATGCAATAAAAGCTTCAAAAAAAGCATTTAAATGAGAAATGATAAGAAATCGTTCATAAAAAATATTGAAATGGAATATGAAACGACTGACGCCATTCTAGCTACGGAAACAACATTAAAAACCACATTCCTACAACTAATTTCCTATCTCATCAACTTGGAATAAACATGAGACATTGGGTACCAAAACAAGAAGTGGACATATTTATTAAAAAAATACGAGGCCGATTCAATAAGTACCCGTGGTTGATGAGAGAGGGCGTTCCAGAGGGAAATTGGTATAAGCATCGGCTGCTGCCATCTATCAAACGGCCGCAAAAAAAATTTCAGACTGAGTGATAGATTAGTTTGGATTTGGCAGCTATTCAAGTAAGACGTGTTTCGTAATTTTCGATAAGATGGAAAAAGAGCAGCTTCGTTCGCTTTTTTTGTTTTTGGATGGGAAACAATGCGAGAAGATAAAAGCAAAGTTGGATGCTGTCTATGAGGACGCTTCGGCATCTATTACAACAGTTATGTATTGGTTCAACGAATTTAAACGTGGGCGAACATCCGTATTTGATGAGGAGCGACCAGGACGCCCAGCAGGCGTGATTACCGAGCAAAACATTCAAAAAGTCCACGACATGATTCTCGCTGATCGACGAACGAAAACGCGCGAAGTAACAGAGGCGATATGTGTGGCGACCGGAACGGCAATTAATATTTTACGTGATAAGTTGGCGATGAAAAAATTGTCGGCTGGATGGGTGCCGCGATTGCTCACAAGCAACAACAAGCGGATGCGGCTGTTAACTTCGAAGCAGTGTTTGGAGCAATTTAAGAGAGATTCGAAGGAATTTTTGCATCGAGTTGTCACCGTTGACAAAACCTGGACTAAACCTTACACAGCCGACACTAAGCAAAAATCAAAACAATGGATTTCACCTGTGAATCTGCTCCAAAGAAGGCGAGGCCAGTCTCATCGGCCGGAAAAGTCATGGTGACTATCCTCGTCATCCTCATGGATTTTTTAGAAAAAGGAAGAACGATCACTGGACAATACTACAGTGAGTTATTGGACCCGTTTCACAAAAAATTGCAGGAGACACGGCCGCAGTTGCCGAAAAAGAGGGTGTTGTTTAACCTTTCCCGATAACGCACCCGCACATTCATCCGGAGTTGTCGCCGCCAAACAGCATGAATTGCGTTATGAATTGCTGCCGCATCCCCCGTATTCACTCGATCTGGCTCCCTTTTTCTTATTCCTTAACATGAAGAAATAGCGCGCGGGGAAAAATTTAGTTCAAACGAGGAAGTCATCGTGGAGGCAGGGGCGTATTTTGGAGAGTTAGACATATCCTATTATTTGGAAGGTTTAAAAAAATTGCCGGGACGGTGAGAGAAGTGTGTCATTCTAAAGGGGATTATGTTGAAAAAAAAAAAAAAATTTTACGATATCTTGAAAACAGAAGAAATTATACCGATTTTCGGACTCTGCGATCGATTTTACATAGGAATTGCACGGTTTAAGTTTTTTTTGGTCCGTAAACTGGTGTAATTATAATTGTAATTAATAAGAACTTCATTTATGAAAACCGCAAACAAAGACATGTGTGTGTGTGTATATAAAAACAATCACAATTTTTGCTGTTTCACATTAAATTTTCTGCATTGATAAGAGTTTTGCCAAATAATCATTTTATATTCGTGCGCAGTTGCAAACAAGCTCCGATCGGGATCAGAAGTGCAATTTAGTACGCAAAAGTGTTGTTTCTTCTTCGAAACTTATTTTTTTACTTCTTCTTAGTTATCGCTTAGTCGAGTATTTTATATTTATGTGTTCGCTTGCATCAAAAATATATCGCAGAAACATTCTGAAACATTGTGAAAGGCAAAGTGTGACGGTGATACTTATTAATTTCGTTTATTAACAGATGATTTCCACATTTTCATACGCAAATTTAATTCGGAATCGCTTTATGTAAAATGCGTAATAGTTCGAAGATCCAACTAATTTTGGTGACGCTTGTGGCTCAGCTTGTCCAACGATTTACAGCTGCCAACATATCAAATTGTGAATTCGAAGACACCGTTAGTCTGAAAAATATACGCCCACAGAAAGATGGCTCGTATGTTTATGAAGGAGTTCATATTCCAAAAAATTTGACAGCCTCTTATGATTATGAGAAGCGCTACGATGGAACACGGCATGTTGTTTCTCCACATATGAGAGGCTGTGTGTGTAAATTGAAGAAATGTATCAAACTCTGCTGCAAACCCGATGAATTGCTGGATATGGACTCGAAAACATGCATCAAGCTCAACAAGGGACGAATGGAATATTTACCAAAAATTTTAATGTTTACGGACAAATACCACAATAACGGTTTCATCGATGTGTCTAAAAATTTCATACACCAGCTGGGTATCCCCTGCGACACGCTTGAAGTGTTAAATCCTCTACTATACAGAAGTGACCTCACCCTTTTAATTGATGTAATGTGAATGTTGCATGTTTTGAAAAGTGTTCTTAGTAAATATTTCGATAATTTTCAGAATGGTACCTTAATACGCCCGATCGATAGGAAATTCATACCAAAAAGTGAATATTGTTTAACACCTTTCTGGTACAACGAAACTTTGAGTTTAAATCCCGTCATCTGTTATGAAAATGAGCCCATCAATGTCTTAAATCATTTGAATGTATTACGTAAGTATCGAGAAATGTAAATACACACCACGCAACTAAATGCAATTCTTTTGAGGATTAAAAAAGGATTGGTTTATTTAAATGATTTATGAACTTAAAATAAGAAAAAAACAAAGTTTACAGATATTTTATTTATTTTATTTTATTTCATAACTCAACATAAAATACAAAACAGTGTTCACTCATTTCATTGTAATGCGAAAAAACATACAAGGAATTCACGCCGCAGAGCGTATTTAAAATTTATTATTTTTTAATTTTTAGGTATTTAGTACTTTGTTGGGTATCCTCTATTATCAATTACAGTTTGAAGTCTACGTTGTATGGAGTCAACCACTATTTTTGTGTTTTCTAGACTAATTTAGTTTCACTCTCCAAGTGCCGACTTTTCAAGATCATATTTTCTTATATTTGTCTTCAAAACCGACAATAAATTTTCTAGACGTATACTTTAGAACCCTTACAAAACAAACGTATCTGCATCAAGTAAGGTGTGAGTGACTGTATATACATAATTGGCTCTTACGCCCTTTTCGGGTGTTTGGCCGACCTCCTCTTTCTACTTGTGGTGTGCGTCTTACTGTTGCTCCACAAATGGAGGAGCCTACAGTTTTAAGCCGGCTACGAACGGCGTATAGTTATTCTAAAAAAATTGGAAAATAATATACTTTACATAAGTAGTGAGACATTCATATGTCTACTGCAGAAGCTATATAAATGAGGTAGAAGACAAGACGATCTCGCGCCTTCTGTGCTATTGTCCTACTCCCTCCATATGCAGATTCACCACTTTAGGTAGTCAATTTTTTAATAAGTTTAAAGATCACAGTGCTGTGAAATTCAAAGACCTTCTAAAATATTTGAAATGTTCACGCCGGTTTTAGGAAGGATTAGGACAAGTTCTCCTTGCATCTCCTAGCATCAACTCAAAACGAAAATTTACCCTACATGACTGATCATCGTGATATCCATTCCAAAATTCCATATGTTGAGTTTCTACCGCAGCCAACCTCGGGGACCGTAGCAGCGTAAACTCGCTCAAATATGCATGACTTTGAGGATCCTCTTTCATCTGACAAGCTTATGCAGTTTTCTGAGTTCCTACACCCAAAAGTATTTAATAGTATGGTCCAGTTGAAATCAATGACCCACGTCTAAATCATCGACGAACCTCAACCAAGGGCTTGTGAAAATACTTGGTACTCTTCAAATCAAGCCAGTCAGTGGTAATAAAAAAACCCAAAACATTAATGTTGGACTGGAAACTGGCGAAATAAATGAGAATTATTTCATTTTGATTTCATTTATTAAGTCTAGGGTTACAAAACCTTGCAGAGAAGAGCTACAGAATCACTTAAATATAAAAGTTATTAAATAAAAAAATCGATTTAATATTTATTTAGGGAATATTGAAGCTTACGTTAGATGCCTCGTACACAAACATCACTGAGTGTGTTATATTGTCATTTATATTTTGCGCCCAGTAATGAAGACTCAGTGAAATAATAATGAAAATGCCTTTCTTGTTTGTCGTACTATTCTCCTTGGAGGTCGACACACTTTTGTATTTGCCACTCAGAAATGGATAACTCCGAAAAGAGCAGTTTAAAGGCTTCAGCAGCTTCTTCAAACCTTGAAAAACGTTGACTTCGCATTTTATTTTTGACGCTTGGGAATAAACAGAAATCATTAGTCAGGGCTGTAAGGTGGATTATTAATTCGATAGTTTGAGTGCTCTCTTGTGTGAGCCGCTACGTAAGAGCTCTTATTATCTTGATGAAGGAGTATTCGCTTAGTATTCCTTAATTATTCGAATACTTCTGGCAAACAAATATAACCATTTGAGAATTGACTGTTTTAAGTTTCTCTAGTGGTACAAGAATGACATGGCCATGACATGACACGATTTTTCGAAAAAAGCAGGCGACCATTTACTTTGAACTACTGCTTCCGCGAAAAACTTTTGTTGAATTAAGCTCGCATAGACCTAAGATTGATAATCTGTTTCGATGTCGTGGGCGTACTTTGAACTACCACGGCTGACTTTCTTCAAAATTTCTTTGTACCAATCGAGTCGAGTCAGAGTACATTTTTGGGCAAACTGTCCATTTACACGGTAACCAAATAGAGTAAATCTTCTTCATTACCAAATGTTTATGAAACATTAAATGAAGACTGGTTTCACTAATGTCCAAGGCAGCCTCTATCTCACGATATGTCATAAGACGATCTTGCGTTATCATTTGACACACAGCATCAAGATTGTTTCTGCTATGGCACTAATGAAATTCATCCTGCAAGGATTGACGGGCACAACTCGTTGTAACAGCATTTCACAGGGGCTAGATGTGGTGCTTATGCCAAAAGTTGAAGTAAATTGATATTGTCGCCTATATTTGTCTCGTCTCCTGTCTCGGAAATCTGCTTCGAAAATCGTAATAAATCAAGGCACGAAAATTTTCACGAGTTAATTCCATATTTTATGGGAGATGAATTTTTCAGCTCACTGAAAAAAGAAGAACTAACAAAAACATATTAAAAATACCGAACTTTACAATAAAAATATCGAATGCAAAACGTAGTGTTGCAAAGGCACAAGATATATAATATAAGCCAAACCTGGTATACTTTAAATTATACAAAAAACCGATATGATTTTTCCAGCAGACAATAAGTGTGCCAAAGTAAAAAGAAACTACTCAGAGTCATGGCAATTTCGTACATATTTCCTTGATCAGCAAAAAACAAGCGTCAGTCCACTAGAAGCACGATTCGACGATCTGGACCACTCATTCATCAGGCTTTGCCGTGCAAATCATTGTATAAGTCACTGTTTCTTCATTTGCCAAATAAATCAGTTTAGCAAAGCAGCTTCTCTTAACTTTAGAACTCACATTAGACTTTTATTTCATTTAATTTCAGTATTGGCGATTTCGCTGCCATTTTTCGTGGCGACAATTTGGGTATATTTGTATATACCTAAGCTCCATTGTCTTCATAACAGCTGCTTAGTCGGCTATCTCAGCACTTTCACCTTGGGGAGTTCAATACTGGTTTCTACACTTTGGGTGCAATACAGTACCGCAGCCTGTCAAGCCGTGGGTAAGTGGATGTTCAACTAATAATATCGCTAAGCTGAATGTTCTGGGCAAAGTTAATTTAACTTAAATGCTTTATAGGTTTCCTGTGTTACTTCTCCTTAATGTCAGCTTTCTGCTGGTTAAATATTAGTTGTTTCGACCTCTGGCGAAGCGTGCGAAGCATCAGATACCAGCTCCAACCGACCAATCCGAGGATGCGATTCATTTACTATTCGATACACGTCTGGACAGCTGCATTTGCTTTTACTATAGCGACGATAGCTATAGAGTTTTCAAGCGTGGATGAAGCTTGGAAATCGGGAATCGGTAATGGTCAATGTTTTATAAAAAGTGAGTAGACATTAAATATTGATGCTTTTTATTGATACAGTGGCTGATGTGTATAATCATTAAATGTTTAGCGAATGACTGGTCAGCCGTATTTTATTTCTATGGACCTACTGGTTTGCTGATTTTATTCAACGTTATATTTTTCACATTGTGTGCCATTGATATTTGCCAAATCAAGGAAGCTGCCCATGAGTTCGAAAGTGAAAAAAGTCAACAATACAAGTAATTCTAGTGGCTAATTAGATTAACATTGACATATATGCTAAAATCCGGTTAGATTCCTAATCTGATTAGAGAGTATTTCAACTTAGCAACTCTAATAGAAATTTATTCGATCCGAGCTCCTTCTCCAATTTGTGGTGTGCCTCTTGATGTTGTTCCACAAATGGAGGGACGTATGCTCGTAGTATTATGCCGCCACCGAAAGGCAGATGGTTCTTTTTATGATAAGCGTTTTCATGGCAGTAGTACACTCAGTACTACAGCAGTAAACATTTGCTATTGCCTGCCAAGAGGCAAGAGCTACTAGAACAAACTTTTTCTATTATTTAATGCTTCATACCCACACCTGGTTTGGTAGCCGTGCGCTACTAAGTGGTAGTTACATACAAGTCCATTCGGGTAATGCTGTCGTATGGGTTCCATGAAAAGCTTCTCATAAAAATGAAATCTCGCAATGCTGCATGTTTTGAGTTTTGTTTTCAAACGGGGTTTCACTGTACATTACTCTGTGTTATTACCTGAATTTATACATTTTCCTCTACGTATAGATTCGCTACATTTCTGCGCTTATTCATTGTGATGGGTGTTTCATGGATTATGGAGCTGCTGTCGTATTTGTTTTTTAAGGATGTAAAAGTTCTTTTTACAATCTCCGATCTATTCAATGCCTCACAGGGAATAATATTATTCATTTTACTTGTATTGAGACGAAGAATACTGGTGTTGCTGAAGGATAGGTTTGTTAATGTTATCTTGAATTGTTTTAAATAATTATTAATTGAATTTCTTTAAATATCTTTAAGGTGGAACTCATAAAAGTACTTATGGATGTATAAATAAAGCGTTATTTCCTACGAAAATTAACAATCTTTCAAGCGTAAAGTGGGCTTATCTCTCTTGATTTCCTGGAAGCATTTGCATTCATTCGCACGCAAATACTTTTAATTACACGAATGCTTATCACTAATTTCATTCACAGCGGTATTCGCAAAATACTTATAAAATTGTGTATGCATTTAGAAACAGAAAACCTAGGCATTCGGTATTGAAGACATGATTATTTTTACAGGGTGCTAAAAAAGTTAATCAAAATATTTAAGTTGGCTATATTAAGGACCAAAAGAAGCAATGAAATCTCAACATACTAAAGGTTTTGGAGATATTTTTTTCGACGTTGAAATTTAAACATTTAGATGGTCATTACAGACGACAGGTTTCGAGGTGATGTAGTTATGCCAAACCAATTAACGAGCGTTGGTAGATCTTCACGATGTCAGACGACATCTCAGGTAGTTCTAACAAGACAGCGCTGCAGCTCATTTTTCAATTGCCGTTAGAGAGCATTTACAGGAAGGAAGGGGCGGGTCTGTCAGTGTAGGCATATCATCGGTCGTCTTCGTCTAGCTCATCTAGGGGTAGGCCCAGGAAACATCCTGTTTAGACAGGTTGGGTCCAGAGGGAGAGGGGGGTTAGATGAGTCGGTTTAAGGGGGCATGTGAAGAGGTGGTTAGTGTCGTGCGGGGTACCTTCACAGGCCGGGCATGTGTTTGGTATGTCAGGGTCGATTATGGATATGTAGGAGTTTAACCTGCTACAGTATCCAGATCGTAGTTGTGCCAGTGTTACACGAGTCTCACGGGGAAGCTGGAGCTCTTCGACATTCCCATGGCAGCCGGTTCTACGTACCGGAATGACTCGGGTTTTTCCCGACCAAGGGCTGCCGCCCCAGTATACTAGCCCTGTCTAGTGAAACTCATATCATCCCACCCCTTACGTCTGTATCGTGGTCTACAATATCGCTTGTTGGTAACAATGTAGGGTAATAATTGAAAATAATAGCCTCAGTGAATCCTTTAAATAGCCTTGACTTACTTCCAACAAATCCGAGTGCCAACATATCCGAATGACCGAGTGGGTTTTAGAAAGAATTCGAATATCCTTCAAACAAAGATATCGCGCCTGCTTGGAAATTATAAAATGTGGACTTTGAACATTTTATGTAACTTGGTTTTCACTCCTGCGTGTACCAGGTCCTAAGGGTGAGGCGCGCAACCAGAACTCTTTTTCGCGAGACTTTGTATAATTATTACAATTATTATCTGGGTTTCTAAAAAAAAATTGTACTGAGACAAAAGATTTTTTTTTTTACAGAAATTAAAACTAAAAATTAAGTCCAGATCACAATGGAACAAAGAAAGATGCTTTGTGACATGAAAAAAAAATTTATTGGATTTCGACTTATGTTATTTATTTCCAGCAAATTTATTTAAAATTATTCCCCATGGGAGTTTGAGTCTCTATAGATATAAAGATATGGTGTCCTACTCAACCTTCTACAACGCTCTTGTGATATCCTTTTTCTTAAATACACTCTCTCACACTTGATCGAGGTATAGATATTTTCCGTTTGGTTTTGTGTTACTTTTCTTTTTAGAGCCGTCAGTATATATAAGTAATTTAACTCCATGTAGAGTGAAGTGGGTTCGTCAACGTGGGTTTCGGCTTTTGCTAATAATTTATTTACATTCAAAGGCAAGTGATTCCTCAAAAAAACTTCTTCTCCCTATGATATTGCCATTATCGGCCTTAACAACCGAGCTGTTAGTTTTTGCCTTCTCCAAACTGGCCCACAAAACGAAGTACCTCCTGTCATCAAACAAACAGTCGGCGCACTCGCGTATCGGAACCCACGACACTGTTGTCAGTTACGATTTCGAGGTTATACAAGAGTTCGTTTATTAAGGAACCAGCCTTAACACCCATAATAATGTCAGCCCAACGTAGAACCTCTCTTGCCGACAAGTGCTACTTTGGACTGAGTAGGCTATTGAGTAGTAAAGTCCCCTCTTGGCGAACAAAACTAACACTCTACAAGACTCTCATCATGGCCGTTCTAATGGATGAAGCAGAAGCGTGGACGATGACAACATCCGATGAAGCGACACTTGAAGTGTTTGAGAGAAAGATTCTGCGAATATCACAGGCGATGGAACGATGAGCTGTATGAGCTTTACGACGACATAGACATAGGACAGCGACTAAAGATTCAGCGGCAACGCTGGCTGGTCATGTCGTCCGAATTGATACAAACGATGCGGCTCTGAAAGTATTCGATGGGGTACCAGTTGGTGGTAGCAGAGGAAGAGGAAGGCCTCCTGTGCTTTGGAAAGATCAGGTGGAGAAGGACTTGGCTTCACCCACCTTGGACACACCAAGGTCCAACTGGCGCCGGTTAGCACGAGAAAGAAAAGACTGGCGCGACTCGGCCAAAATCGCGTGATTATCGTGCCAATAGAGAAGAAGAAGTGCACTTGTACTGATTTTCCGCTGAGCTTTAAAGCGGAAACTCTATATATATATATATATATGTAATTGGCGCGTACACCCTTTTTGGGTGTTTGGCCGAGCTCCTCCTCTTATAGGTGGCGAGCGTCTTGATGTTTTCCACAAATGGATGGTCCTACACTTTCAAGCCGACTCCGAACGGCAAATGGTTTTTATGACGAGCTTTTTCATGGCAGAAATAGCCTCGGAGATTTGCCATTGCCTACCAAGGAGCAGCGAAAAACTTTTTCTTTCCCACCCCTTTCGGCTATGGCATCCGCCATAGTTTGAAATACGAGTTCTTCTTTGTATTGACACTGAACACTTGAAATATCGGGTGATAGGAAAAATATTTTCCAATACCTTTTACTACTCGATAGTACGAGAATATTACTGCCATAAAGAAACCTTCTCATAAAAACCATTTGCTCTTCGGTAGCACCTTAAAGTGTGAGTGCTTGCCCTACTTACATATATATCCATGTCTAACATACAGGTATGAGTGGAACTAGTTTTTAAGCACTCACTTTGAAATTTCTTTCTTATCTCTTTGGCACGGATAAAAGTCTAGTCTCAATTTTTCCTCCTTTTCAACACATCTATCCACACCACACAGCAATTAGATTTACACTATCGGCACATGTTCATCACCAATTTACAAATTTCTTTCTACTTGTAAATTGAATCAGCACGCCAAGCTGAGACAAAATCTAAACACAACTTGGTGCGAAAGTGGAATGGACCAAAGTGTACCTAAAAACCGAAAATTTGCACTTTGGCTGTAAGGAGTCCCATCTTTGCCGTTTCACAAAATTGTGCTTTGCCTTTATGCATGCATTGTATTTACTTGAACATCCTTGTTATGCAAAGCATATGAATGTATAATAAGTATATATGTATGTGTGCTTATCCACACACACCTACGCCTAAAAATGTAACATTTTGCACCAACGAGCTTCCGGTTATAAAGTCAAACCACTTTGGTGTGTCAACTTACCAGACTTGCCGCTCTTTCTCTTGATGCTGTTGAGTCCTGATGCCGCTTGACAATGGCTATAAAATTATAAACACACAAGCGTTCGTACAAACTTGTGCATCAAAAGCAACAACCAACAATGTAACAAAATGCCTGCAAGTCCCAGAGGACATGCTGCTGAAATTTTGTCCACCTACGGCTAAGTGCTTTAAAGTCTGTCTGCTGATTTTGGGAAGTGTTGGTATTCTCTAATGCTATCCTAGAAGGTGTTAACTGTACATTGTATGCTGAAGGATTCAAAAGTAAGTAAAAGTTTAGTTTCAACTACTCAATCTTCGCCACACATGTTAAAGCACCAAGGAGAAAGGATGCAACTTTTCCCAATAACACAATGAAGGTAAAATGAATATTTACATATAAAAAGGTAATGCCAATTTTTATCATAGAAGATGAGATACAAGGGGACTTTCTTGCGATAAGTGTGGTTTGTTCACAGCAGCATTGGTATGCATCACTTGTAGGGTAACATCGGCAGTTAAACGCATTCAGCTCTATCCTTAGTTTTGTCCCACGCATAGCAGTTTTTATAACACCACTGAAGAACTGATGGCTCTTATGGGCAGATTTTCCATGGCAGATATATACTCGAAGGCTTGTCATTATTCATATATTGGGAAACTTTTTATGTATTACCTGAAAAATTGGATTTTTGTAACGAAATTTGACTTAATTGTTTTTTGAAATATTCCCTATAGGGATTTTTTCTCCAATTGAGTTACCTCCGAAACATGGGTTTCGATCGCTTCAAGAGCTTCTTCGACCTTCGGAAAGCGAGTTTCACGGATTTGCCTTTTCATCACCTTTTCAAATTTCAAAAATCGTCTGATAATCTAAAAGTTTTGCACTATTCAGATATGGCCCAATCGTTTAAGGCACTTCCCACGTAAGATCACGGAAAATGATGAATCTTTCACTCAGTGATTGCTACGAGGCATTGAGGGTTTGCATGTATGTAACGGTGCTAAGCATACCATAAATATGGACGTGTAATTCTCACTAAACTAATAAGACAGCATATTTGAGGATTGCCTTTTATATTTCGCACCCAATAATGAAAGCACCTCCAAAACCAGCTGTTAAAGGCTTCAAAAACTTCCTCAGGCGTTGAAAAACATTGACCCTGCATTTTATTTTTGATGTTCCGAGATTAAAAAGAAATTATTACGAGAGACAAAAAAACCATTAATTCGATTTTCTAAGTCCTCAAAAACTCTCTTGTGTGAGCCGATAAGTGAGAGCTCGCATTGTCTTGGTGTCATTGTGAGGATAGTTCGTCTTCGACGGTTGGTTTTCCTTAATTCTACGTAAACTTCTATTGTGTGCCACACAGAATTTACTGTTTTGAGTCAGTCTAGTGCTGCAATTGCGACATGACCAGATTTTCCTTAAAAATAGATGACCCTTTACAGTGAAATGCTTCTTCCGCGAACAACTTTTGTTCGACTTAGCTCGCTTGGTACACACACACTATCGATTGCTTTTTTGTTTCGACCCACATGCATAGATCCAAGATTCATCATTTGATTTGATGTCATACACGAACTTTGAACCACGGCGGCTGAATTTTTTCTACATTTCTTTACACTATCGATAAGAGTCCGGGTACCGTTTTGGACAATAGTCAAATTATGCGATATCCAACGAGATAAAATCTTCTTGACGACCAAATATTCATTTAATATTGAATATATGCAATTTTGCATGCGAAGATTCCGCCATAATGGAAACAGTGGAAATTGTATCCAAAAAAGGGTTCGAAAGAGAAAAAATTAAATTACGTGCCTTACATAGCTTTACGTTTAATTCAAAAATCCTTATAGAATGATGCAATTCACTCAACAAACTGGCAGATTTGAACAGCCGTACGTTAGGGAAACGAGAAGGCAGACTTGTATGTCCTAAAAAGGGCGGAAGTGCAATTTATTGGACTAACCCAATTTTTCGATTTTAACAGAAACAACCTAAAACAGGAAACGAAAGAAAGGGGTCCCAATAAGAACCAAGTAATACTGGACTGGCACAAATGGCCTTAATCGCTCCAAAAAGTTTCTGAACTTTAATACCAACAGAGCAGAATCTGCTTTAACCCTAGACAAAAAGGGCCTGAGGTTGCTCTGTGGAGCACTTAAAGGCCATTTTACCTGCAATAAATATTTCAATACAATAGGGCTATCTAGCACTAGTTTATGCAGGCTCTGCTGTGATGAAGAGGAGTCCATGGAACCCGTGATAGCTGATTGTGAAGCATTAACTCACAGAATGTACATAATCCTGGGCTCGTACCTACTAGAGGATGGAGACTTAAGTAAGCCCCCTACTGAGGAGCTGATTCGATTCCTTGCAATACTAAATAATTGAAATTAAGCACTTGGGGGCGCACAATAAATTAATCTGGGTGCAGTGCATAAACGACTTAGTCTAACCCGTACCTCTATAGCCATTACAACTACTATGCTGTTTCCAGTAATGCCCGAGGATGCCTCTGTTTCGCGATATGTCACTTGACGATCTTGATGAATATAAAAGGCTACCTTCGTAAATTGTTATAAATGCTCCTAGAAGTGGCATTTCGGTTACGAAGCCGTTATTACCTACTTTTCGTGAGCCGAAATTGTCATACATCATTGCCCTTCACCATACCAAAGAGGCTTAGCAAATAACCGAGTTTTTGACTCATTTATATTCATTTTTTCAGGCAGTCCACTCGATAATATTTACGATGCGAGTAATAATTGGGATACAAATTGTTGTCTGTATTCGAACAAAATCTTGACAATGTAATTAAGTTTCTTTTAAACAAAAGACTAAGTTTCTTTTCAGCACTGCATTACAGAGTGGACCCCCAGCTATCTAGACAAGGCGAATTATGTCCCTTAGAACAGGAATTCGAAGTCGTTAGACTTCTGTTTTTGAGTTCTTTTAAATATCGATGGTGTGCGGATAAACCAGAAACTATCCAGACCCTTAAGCCGCATTCTGTCGAACCTTTCATCACACATTGTCTTGAAAAATTGGGCGGATAGGCTGGTCTATTACAGGACCACCCGAGGTGCATAGTTATTTGAATGCAATTCTAGAAAACACCATTGAAAAGTATCAAACGGAGTTTGTGGTGTTTAAAAAGAAACTGGCGCTAGAACGTAGAATCAACTACGCTAAATATAAATCATTTCTATTTCAGTTTATAGCTGCAGGAAAATTATTGTAATATTGCATATTTTCCCGCCACTAGTACTTGTAAAGTGCGTAAGTATTTTACAGTTAATCAATGCGCCGGTCATCTGTTCATTCAGCCTTCCTGTGCAGATGAAACGTCCCCAGCGCCAAAAAATCAAACCGACGGTGCTCGTTACCCCTGCTACCACTTTTAAATTTGAGGTTATGTTTTAAATGTTTCTAACATATCTCACCGAATGTTGAATGTTGCTATTTGTGCATAAAATTGGTTTTGTTGCTCTTTTATACCTATAGTTAGTTGATTTTGGTGCTGTAGTAGCTATTCATGCGCTCACAACAGAGCAGTCATCCTTTGCCTTTAGACACCACAATTGCAGCATCAGCAAATATAGAGAGGTGTGTTGGTGCATGTATATGTATATATGTATATGTATGAGTAGTAGTGGGTGTAGGCCTTAAAAGTGGCTTGTTGCTGCATGTTGCCTTTGGCGAAATAACCAGTATGAATGTTGCAGCGACCAGCAAAGTTTTATGTTATGTTGTTTTGCTTTTTGTTGTGGTAGCCAATGTAGCGGGTTCATTTTATTTGCATTACATTTGGGCAATTTCGGTTACGTAGCTGGTTAGTTAGTTCATTTGCTCTTGCCGTTGTACTTATGTTGCACTCCCATCGTTGTTGCTTGTACTTTGTAATGTTGCATATGTTTGTCGATTGTCGGTGTACTGTTGGTTGCTTCTTTGGGGTAATTCAGTTTGGTGTTCCCCCTCCGGTGTGACATGCGGTATTTTTTTGTTGCAAATTTTATATGTTTTTGGAGTTATGTTTTTTTCTACACTTGTTCTTTTTTGCAATATTTGCCACAACATGAAAGGCATGCAGTGCTGACAGCTTTCGGGGGTGAATCTGCAATGTGACTTTAATGATTGCCACAGTCTTAACATGTTTGTGCAGGTTTTCTTTATCGAAAATATAGAATATGTTTGATGTACAGTTGAAGATGAGTGTTTTTGCATTTCTATTTTCTTGCTTCGGTCCATATTTAAGTACGTCTAAGCTCGGGAATACAAATAAGTAAAGGGTGTCCGCAGGGGGAGTCTTATCGCCCTATCCTGTGAAGCCTAGTAGTAGACAACCTGATTCACTTGCTGACATGCGGATGACATCGAGAGCCACTCTCTAGACAGTGCGGGCAGCGCTAATTAAGCTTCAGCGCTTAACATCCGTGTGCATTACGGGAGCGATGCGGCCCTGCCCTACCGCTGCGATGGAGGTGATGCTTGAGCTGACATATAGTTAGCAATCAGCAATCAGCCAAGCGTACCCTGCTGAATATTACCAGTGAAGAAAAAGTGATGTCATCTATAAACATGGAAGTGCTAAGGCTCAGCTGCCACTCACCCAGCTACAATAAATTGACTGGAGTAGATGTGCATTTGAAAAGAAACTCCAGGAGTATACCCTGCACTGCTACCAAGATGACTCGAACACCCCAGAAGGCATATGCACTGGACTTTACGGTTCCAGAATCAAACGGGCCAATGGGCAGTTTTCCAAGCATCTTCGAAGCGGAGATGAATACCATTTGTCTATGTGCAGAGAGAAACTTAGACAGGAATGACCGGAATGAGCAAATTGCCATTGTGAGTGACACTCAGGCGGCACCTGTTGTCCAGTGAGATCAAATCCTCACTGGTACTTGAGTGTATTGAGAAACTTAATCTACTAGGAATGCCCAATTGCATCCGGCCTCGCCTTTAGTAGGACCCGAGCCTTTCCTTGCTATGGGACAACACACCATCAAGGAGAAGTTCAGGAGTGAAGAACGAAGGCTCAATGAGATTTGCTGGCCCCAAACTATGGGATATATAAAAGAAGTTTTTTGTAAAAGAATTGAGTGATCAACTTTGTCAAACGCTTTTGCGAAGTCTGTATACTATATAATATCTAGCTTGGCATGTTTATTAAATGCATTCATTATTTTATTAGAGGCTAGAACAAGATTACTGGGAAAACTGATCTTCCGGGTATGAAACCATGTTGGCATTTACAAATTAACTTATTAACATAATTGAATAACATTACATGAATAATTGAGTCGAATCTTTTTGCTATAGTACAGTGCTTAACAACAGGTCTATAATTGTAGAAATCATTGTGGTTGATGATAACTCCTTACCCCTTAATGCTGGTAAATGTCAGCAATTGTCCTTTAATAGACACAAAGTTACGATTGATTTCGATTACAAATTGGGCACTACCGCCATCACAAAAGTTTATGAAAAGAAAGATAACAGATCAAGGATATTTCTACGTTAGATCAAACCTCGAACTTATAGCACTACTTGGAATCCATTCTATATGGGTTCATCTTTAAGAATTGAGAAGGTTCAGAAACGTTTTACTAGATTTGCCAGTCATCATAGATTGCCAACTTTAGAAATGCGAAGAAAAATACGATAACGGCAATGTTTCTAAGGGACATAGCCACGAACCATATCCAATGCCACTTGTTACTGGAGCAAATACTTTTAATTGTCCTACTCACCTTAAACTTAACAATATGTTCTATTCACCTTATCACAAGACAAATTGTATAAGTCAGTCTAACCAATTTAGTAAAAATTTAGATATATTCTCTAACTCATAAGAGCTTTTAAAGTCAAAACTTAATCTGGCGATACACTTTTTGAATTCTGCCCAATGCATCTCACCGTATTGCTTACCATATATTATATTATATTTAAGCTTTAGTATTAGTAATCTATTTGAGTTGTACTTTAATTGCTGAAAAAATGAATAAATAAATAATTTTACGCCACCTTGTTTAAATTTATATTTATTTAATAAATTCTTAGCATATCTTCAGTAACAGTCAAACTAAAATGCAACCTTCCCAGAACTATACGCCAAATCAGAAATCAAATTCTCACCGAAAACATGTCGTCACAACACCAAAAATAGCCCATAAAAGTGGAAACTCTTCATTGTTGCAGCACACACGAACAATTAGCCAACAACATTCTACGCATAACGTCACTCAAACCACAAGCAACGAATTACACACATTAAGAAAAGGCAAGGGCCATTCGAGGCAGCGGCAATTCTGGTTTGAGAGTGAGTGGCAAACAGCAACTTATCGGTTCGTCGTAGTGGTGAGCGTAAGAGATATGCAAATTAATGTTTACTCAACAATGGCGCAACATTTTAAGTAATTGGATCTCCATTTAGCACTGTTTATGATCTCACAACACTAACAACGCCATCATCAACTATATGTACGTATGTACATTGAGTAGTATTAGTGTACGGGTAGTAGTAAAAGCAACAATGAGTTCAACAATTGTTCATTGTGCACACAAAATGTGCAGCTACTGAGCAACTATGGTACAAGGAACACTTTATGAGCAGTCTGAGTGTTGAAGAGGCGCCGGAATGGGGGAGAGGGTGCGTAGCAAGAATGATGGGTGTTGGGTTTGAAAGTTGCGTAAAGTGGGCGTTTCACTTCAATCCAATCACTTGGAGGATTGTGATGCTTTTTAGTTACTTTGTTAGGATTAGAAGACGCACATGAGAACAGAGGACTAGTTGCAGTAACAGAGAACACAAAACACTTAATTTCAAAGGAAGTGGCATCTGGCGTCACACCATTCAGAAGGACTGGCCAAGATACATTGTACTCTACTTGTGCAATGCGTTACACAAACCCATGTGTGCACATACACACACGTGCATGTACGAGTATGCGTTATATGCTAACAGATGAGCGAATTGTGTATGTAAATGTGGTACAATTTCATTTGTCATTCAGAGCTTAGAAGGGATTTTAGAAAATTTTGAATTTCGTTAGTCTTTCGGTCGTTCGGTCTGGCCTTTCTGGATGCTTGCTCATTACATTTTCATTATTTATGCGAATGTTGAGCATAGTACCGAATAGTTGATGATACGCACACCCGCACACATCACACCCACCCACCGAACATCAGTAGAAGCAACACCAATTCGCTCAACTTAATGGTTTACTGTATTATAGTTGTGCGTGTACATACATACATACATACATATTTATTACTTTTTTTTGTTGTTTTTGTATTGTTGCTAGTTTTGTCTGGATGTGAAGCATAAAATTTTATTACGTATCCGTGGTAATGTTCTTGGTGTGTATGAGCCACAATGGGCATCTCGGCGCCTCAAACACTTGTCCTCGTTCGCTTCATTCGGCGACAATCTGAGCGTCCAGCCATCGAATTGTCATATCTACATAAATATTTGTCGAGTAGCGTGGCATACAAGTATTTACGCCATACCCTACTACTGTAGTCGGTTGACGTTGGTGGTGTAATATTACAAGATTTTAATAGTGTTTCACACTAAGAGTGATGTACACACGCGCACACAAGCACGCACATCCATATGTGGCCAGCCTGTCAGAATATACGAGTATGAATATTTGGAAAACGTTTGTTAGGGGTTGCTTCAAAATTTGTTATTCGCTTGTCCTGTAACAGCGTTTGGGTCCATTGTGCTCGTGGTGTTGTTAATGGGTTTTGCCAATTAGACTAACAGTGAATGTAATAAAAATCTATTAAATCGAAAAGTTTTATTCTGTGCTTGTTTACAAGTGCGAAGAATGAAACTTTTTATGCCTTAATGGAAGTAGTGGAGTGGCTTGAGCATGCGGTTTCTGGACATTTCGAGCAGCTTTGTGTTGACATTTTGAGGTGTTTAAATTTTTGTGTTTTTGTATTGCATTACCCTGGTTTTTGACAATTTTGCATCCATCATTCGTTTGCGGTATAAGCTCTTCTAGTTATATTCATTAAGTTGTTGTTTGCTGGTGTTCCTCAATGAGAGCAAATATTTTCTATCTAATGGTGATGTTACCCCTTTGCTGAAAAGTTAGTTTAAGAGGGGCAGCTCCTCGAGACAACGAGTTTTTCAATCATTTTTTGCAAAAAACTGAGAGAATTTATTATCTTAAAATAAATTCCATATGAAGATATGTATGTACAAGGGTACTTCTCCGCATAGTGCAATTAAATAAAAATCAAAACGTAATCTTCACGGTTACGGTTCAAGAATGAAATACTACTGTGGGCAAAAAGTAAGGTCAATTTATTTGTCAAACTTCGCGGGATTAAAATTGCGCTCTAGTTATTTTTTTCATGAGTTGGCAGCACTGTTAATAACATCTGGGCCAACTTTCATGTGAATGTCATTATCAGTAATATATTTACGCTTGTGTTTACCAAACGGCCAAGACTGCATTTTTCGATTTTTACAATGTCTGATTTGATTGAGCAGAGAAGTGCCATCAAATTTTGTTTGCGGAATGAAATTTCAGCTGCGGAAACGTTTAGCATGTTGCAGAAGGCATTTGGTGATTTGATCATGTCGCAGAAAAATGTTTATAAGTTGTACCAAGACTTCAAAGAGGGTCGAGAACGTGTTGATGACTTGGAGCGCTCCGGACGACCATCAACGTCAACAGATGACCAACACGTCAATAAAGTGAAGGAGTTAGTGCTCAAAAATCGTCGGTTGACTGTTAAAGACCTTACTGATATGATCGGAATATCAGAAGGATCTGTGAAAACCATTTTGAAAGACTATTTGGGCCTACGAAAAGTCAAATCTCGTTTGGTACCGAAAACTCTCAATTTCTTGGAAAAAAGCCGTCGCGTTGATGCGTGTGAAACAATGCTTTCAGACTATCAGGACAAGCTCAAATGCATCATTACGGGAGATGAGACTTGGATTTATGCTTACGACCCTGAAACAACCGACCAATGAAACGAATATCGTGCTAAAGGCGAGGCCAGACCGAAAAGAGCACGTCAAAGTCGTTCAAAAATAAAGGTCATGATGACAGTTTTTTTCGATTTTCGTAGTGTGGTGCACTATGAATTCCTTCCACCTGGCCAAACTGTTAATAAGGAATATTATTTGAGCGTTATGCGTCGTTTACGTGAAGCAATTCGTCTAAAAAGACCAGAATTAAGTGTATTTCATCGAGAGGGGATTATTTTGAAGGGGATGAAATTGATTTACAAGAATAAATAAAGATTTTTATTGGCGGACAAATAAAGCACACGGTTAAACCTTTACAATTAATAAAAAATTTAATACGAAAAGGCTTCACCATACGCAGAGGCTTCACCGTGACGCACATTTAATACTGATTTTTTAAACAAATTGTCGACGATTTTCAATTTTTTTCATGTTGGGTCCATTTATATTCACTAGACTAATAGAACTATTATTTAAGATTAATTATAAATAACCATGACGATTCTGTTATTCCCAATACAAGTTTGTTACTTCCAAGGTATGAAAACCAAAAAATTCAATCATGACATTAATTTCTGCCTTAGTGGACCAAGTTAGTTAGAGTAAAACTAATTTGACATTTATTTTTTATGTAAATAATCCAATTTTATTGATAGGCTTCAACGAGACGCAAAAAACTCGGGACAAGAAATATCATCCAAAAAAGCATTGAATTTTTTTTTTTTTAATAAGTGTTTTATATTTCTCAATTCTACTACCTTGCACAATACCTAAATGTCAATAACAGTTATACTAATATTTTTACTTCACTAAAATATTGGCTTTTATTTTATAAGTGATGCTGGGGACAGGCTTCACAGTGAAGGTTTTGGCACCTTAAACTGCACTTTTGAAGAAAATTCTATTTTTTTTTAATATATATAACTACTGGTTTTTGTTTGTAAACGCAGAAATTACTTTTTCACATTGGATTCATTACTGTAAATACTATTTATTTATTTAAAAACGTCTGGGACATGGAATTCTGCGCTACGACAAAAGTTGTTCATTAAAGTAAGTTATTCTGCTTTGCACTTACCTATTTTTGACGACAAAAAAACTTAAAATTCGAAGTGAAAAAGAAAAAAGCCAGTTGATCAAAACAATATTTCTAGTGATAATTAAGAGGGAAATTTCCTGTTAATTATACCTGTAAAAAATCGAAAAAAATTGTTTAATAAAATGTTAATATAATCCTTTATGAATATGTCAACAAATTTTTAGAACGCAAATTTAAGTATTTCTTATACTATAGATCGTCAACCGTGACGACTCTATTCTTTACTTTCGAGCGCTGGGAGAGGTATACAGGGTTTGATTGAAAAGTAATGAACCTTCCCGCGCGGAGCGTCTGCCAAGCGATCAGCCGAATCGGCTGGTGGGGGAAAATGATCGTTGGACCTTCCACTAGAAACCGGTCCAAGTTCGCTGGCAACAGCGGTGCAGTCAACATCGTTCTGCGCGTGAAAGCTGTTTTAAAAGTGTGTTAGGATTTTGCAGTAGCGAAAATGCAGCTATCGTTGGAGCAACGTTACTCGATCAAATTTTGCGTGAAGATAAACAAAACGAGTACCGAAACCATTGGGCTACTCAAGGAGGCTTAGGGGGACTAATCTCTGTCCAGTGCCCAGGTAAAACGGTGGCACAAATCGTTCAAGGAAGGGCAGGAGCACGTCAAAGGCGAACAGCGATCTGGATGGCCTTCGACGACGCAAACAGACGAAGATGTGAACCGAGTTCGTGAAATTTTTAACATTGACCATCGTGCTGGTCTACGTGAGATCAGTGAAGAGTTAAATTTAACTTATTACAATGTGCGGGAAATCGTGACCGGAAAACTTGAAATGCGCAAAGTGTGTGCCAAATTGGTTCCAAAGGTTTTGACTGATGAACAGAACCAATTGCGTGTGGAAAAGAGTCGTGAAGTATTGGAAAGTGACGAACAGAATAATACTTTAGGCAATTGTACCACCTGCCCCCTCCGGACTTCTTCTTGTTCCCGTGCCTTAAAAGAAAGCTGAAGGGGAGGCGTTTCGACTCCATCGAGGCGATCCAAAAAACAGTGACAGCCGAATTGAACGCGATTCCGGCGGATGAGTTTAAAAAATGTTTCCTGCAGTGGAAGGACGGCTACCAGCGGTGTATTGACGCTCAAGGGTCCTATTTTGAAGAATATTAGTTGTATAAGCCAAAAGGTTTAATAAAACTGCTTAAAAAAATAAGGCTCATTACTTTTCAATCAAACCCTGTAGTTAGGTTGCCGACTTTAGACGCGTTTTTTCTCAAAACTATATTTTTCGAATTGGCGTACACGATAACTCGAAAAGTTATAGACTGATATCCCTGAAATTTTGCACACATCTTTTTATAACATTACTTTCTATGTGAATTTACAATTTTTCGAAAATTTTTCGAAAAAATAATTTTTTCGAAGCAAAAATAGTAGAAAAATTCGCCGCAAAATTCATTTTTCTTTTTTAAGCATATTATTCCGCGAATAGAATTCATTTTTGTTTAATTCAAGTAGAAATTATGACATTAATAAACAAACAAATTTTTGGTTTTTTGTATTTAGGTCACTGACGCCGATGCTACAATGCCCGCCGATTGAGAAGCCCCGCTGCGACCTTCCTGGAAGAATTGAATGTACATCCGCCATTTTAAATAATTAAAATAAAAAAAAAATTATATTATTTTAATGTATAAATAAACTGTATGCCAATTTTGAAAAAAATATATTGACTTTTTCATTTTAAATAATTTTAATGAAAATCAGAGAAAATATGGCCGTTTATAGGTATGTGCCCCCGCAATATAAAATTTGAAGTGTATGTAGAGGTGAATGCCAAGTCCGCACCTTATGGTGGATGCTTTAAAACTTTCCCAGCTAGCTTCCGGAGTTTTTGGCGAGTCACTACAGACGTGTGAGGCCTTGTGTTGTCGTAATGGAGCACATCACCTCTTCTGTTGGCCAAACCTTGTGGTTCCTAGACAACCGCTAGCTTCAAACGGTCCAGTTGATGACATAAGAGATATGAATATAGTGTTTTAGGCAATATGGAAGCAATTCATAATAAATGATTTCTTTCAAGTCCCACCAAATACACAGTTGAACCTTCTGAGCCGTTAGTCCTGGTTTGACCACCGTTTGAGCTGCTTCATCACGATTTAACCACGATCGTTTTCGCACAATATTGTCGCATGTGACTAATTTCTCTTCCTCAGCCAACATGCGTTTAGGAAGTTGGTCGATTTAATTCCGTTTGGCCAAAGCTTTGCAAATGGAAATTCGATTCATCATCGTTTTTGGTGTAGCACCCAAACATCGAGCTTATTTTTGAGCCCAGCTTTGCGCAAATAGTTAAAATTGTTTTATGGTCAATTTTTAGCTCCTAGGCGATGCTACGACTACTAACATTCCGGACAACTTCGATGAGATTTAGTGCTTTTATCGACAGTATCGATATTTTTTGAAACATAAAAAATGCCGGAGTCGACGAAACCAAAATTGCACGTTATCAACTTATACAGTATCCATCACCATAAACAGCGCCTGGCTGGATTTTCGCCTTTAGACAAAAAAAACTGTAAAATTTAAGGAATTTTCTCTTTGTTGACTTCCATTGTTCACACCCCGTAACTCTCAACCGAATGGAAGAAACAAAAAGCAGTAAAAGAATTTTTTTAGTGTGAAATGTCACCTTGGCAGCGAGCATAAACTTCAAATTGCTTGGTCGATACTTTACGAGATATAATCACTACAGCGACAGGAAATAATGTATTTCTTTTTTAATTTTACCAAACTAGGGATAAAGCGAGGGGCCAAACCTACATACATCGCATAGAGTTTGCACGTTCCAATACCCAATTCGGGTAACCTGTTTTATGTTAAATATGGGCGTCAACGTGGGTTTCGGATTATTATTCTTCTTTACTTTGTTTTTGGTTTCTGTAGTAAGTTTCGAAACAATGAGTGATTAGTCCAGGTTTTCTAGTCCAATGACAGGGCTGCTAACTTTAATTGCACGCCGCAATTGCCAGACTTATGGACATCCTCTAGTAGCACGTTTATATCTCGAGCCGCTTGATATAAGACGGAAACTCGCTGATACCAGGTGAATTGTGTCTAGCATCGGTGCTCAACATCGACCCCAATGGCTTAGGAGGCTTTACCAGTAGTTACGCTACCGCCGGCATCGCTCTCAGGTTCATTGCCCTTACTAAGCCTTCTCATCGCAGGTGACGCAAAATTAATCATCCAATGATGAAAAAAACCATTTTGGGGGCTGGGAATCTTTATTTTAATTTTGCGCCACATTGTAGATTTAAAGTTCTTGCCAATGGGTCACGCATTGCTCCTTTGCTGAAACAACGTCCTGTTCTATAACAATTATCGACAAAAGTACCGCTAAGCTTTCAATAAAAAAATTTAAAGGCACATTTTCGTATAATGAGATATTGTTAAAAAACACCGATATGAACTTTTTACGTGGCAGAATATAAGAGCGGGATACTAAGCTGGAAAAGATGTGTTTTCTCATTTCAAGTGGGTATCAAGCCCTGGCTCAACTGAGTGGGAGTAGCGAACATGACATGACTTGTCTTGCGTTGGTTAATCTATTTGATTTCTGACAGGGTAGGTGATTAGCCTGCCGCTAAAAAGTCTTAGAATATATTAAATTCCTAAGTATTATCCATGAATGTCGCCAAGTACTGAACTGATAAAAAATTATTATCTCATAGTTGCCCTAATATTCTCAACGTTTTATTGCCCGGTTATAATCTCATCATGGTCTTCGTTATCTGAACCAACACAAATCCAATCCGCCTTTGAGCAAATACCAACTGCATCAACAAGCCTATCAAGAGAAAAAACCTTTCCGAGCCATTGAATCCTAAAAAAAAGTTTGGCAAAGGGTGACTGATTACCGTGTGGTTTCTTTCATCTGGTATTTGAAAATATTGTTCAAGTTGCAGAAATAAACTCTACATGCACCAAAGGCATACAATTCCTGGCATTTGCTGGCGCCAACAACCACTCCCTTAGCTATGTCTTTTGAAACTGAATACCTCACAGCCGGCATTAAACCATTCGATTCGAACCAGCATTCAACTAAATTACGAAAAACACAGTCGATATGAAGGCTCTTGGAGACTTCGAAAAATAGGTTCTGCAGAAAATTTGTGAGGTGTAATGCAGATCATTCAAATACTGCAGTTCTGCAGTAGAGGTCATGCCGTACGAATTGAAAGTATTCGGGATAGAATTCAAGGGGAGGACGGCATGATTTCAGTTGTTCCTAATCGACGCCCATTAGTTATGATGAGTACAAAAAACGACTGTCATGCTTTATTGAACTCCACCGAACGCACTAAAGATGGTCAGAACTTTCCGGGAAATGTGCTTTGTGCGCCTAAAAGTTTGGCCAAATGGAACCCGGAAAACTCTTTTGGACTAAAAAAAAATGTGTGAAAGCAACAAACTCACTTGAATAGCATCAAAATTTGTACAGTCCACTTTGAAAAGCTGATGTTTTGAATAGCTCAAAAAACGGTTGCCAGCATTTTTTAGTTTAGGATTAGTTTAAAACGAATTTATTCCACAGGATACAATTTTGGCAGTAAAACAACTTGATTCGCTTCAATATTAATCGTTTTTGCTCTTTTCTGAGATTATAACCCAAGAAAATCCCACACCAATCTAAACTGGAACTTTGGGCATTTGTCAATTCAAGCGGGTAATAAATAAAGAAAAGCATATCAAATGCACCCAAAAAAACCAAAGATGGGCATCTATAAAATTGAAGAAATTCAATTTGCTTCGAAACGAGATAAAGCCATATTAATAAAAGTGAGTTAACAACCTTTTTCAAATACACTGGCAACAAAAACCAATCTCGAAACGCTTTTGTTTCGCTGGCTTCTTCAGCAGTTCAGTAATCACAGTTCAATAACTTAGCAGCCGCGTAGAAACCCACACTTCGACTCAGCTAATCTTTGAGCCAACAGGCAAACAAATCTTCATCGTCAGTAACAACACAAAAAGTTAATGCACAAACAACAAGCAATAGACACTCATTGGGACAATGGAAAGTGTAGCAGAAAACTAATAAAACTCTGTCAAGTTGATGATGAAGAAAAACGAAAAAAAAAAAAAAAAACGGAAAACGAAACCCGATGCAATGCATGAGACGAGACAAAGTGAAATGAAAGAAAGGAAATTCAATTCGCGATAAGCATCTAAAGAGAAATATCTAATAAACTCAGCTCAGACTTGGACACGCACACGACCTCTGTTCGCACCAAATGATAGGAGGACAAACAATGCGCGTAAATGTCCATTTGAGTAGAAATATGTACGGAATCAGAGAAAAAACAGTAGCAAAAGTTGATAATTTTAACTGGTACTGACTGTGGCAGTTAAGCCAACCGAATGGAGGCTGAGTGCCATGTCTGCCTGCTTTTCACACACTCACATTCCGAAACAAAGGCGCGACTATTTGCAGCAGTCGAAATGAATACTAATCCGAGCGTTGTGAAACACAGGTAGCCGATATAAAACACCTTCACCCGCCTCAACCTCACCTCTGCTTTGCCACAACTTATGCTATAATTTGTGGAACAGCCAAGCCGATACCGGCGGTAATTATGCGCGCCTAGCGGCAGGAATAAACGGTGATCGGTGATCAGGGCATGGTCGATGCAGTCGCGGGGCAGCGGCGCAAATTTGGAGACACTTTTGATCATTGATCGCGTTTATCTTGATTTTCGTACGTGATCTGAGAGCGCGGGATTAAGGGCAGTGAAGTAATTTGGTGCGGTGTGGTGATCCTCATCTGACATTTGTCGCTAATGTGTTTTAAATTGAATGCACCGCAGCCATTTCAGGCATTTCAGGAGCATCCTTTGCCAGTGCTTAGGCATTCGTACATATACACACATGCATAAATACACTTACATACAGGTGTTTGTGCTTCTAGATCGAGATGCTTGCGATGCGATAAGCAAAATCTTCTGCTGTTCTTTTCGCTCTTATTGTTAATATCATAGTTGTTGTTATTACTTTCGCTTAGGTACTTTGTCGTCGCATTCGTAGTTAATGGATTTACCATGTTCCTGAAAATAATATTGCTTCGATTGAAAAAAATGACTCACGCTTGGACCTGTAGTGCAATGCGCACAGCCGATCATGTTTATAATTTGATCGAAGGAAGCCTAGATATGTACGCATACATACACATACATATGTACATAGTTTGTTGAAAATCTACAGCAACTGAAATGCGCATTAAGAAATGTAATTGATGCGATTGGAAAGATGCGGTGAGATTAAGTGGCGACACGTCAGTGAAAGTGCAGACAGATTTGGTGAAAATTTCAGAAGATTAACTGAATGCTGCTCATTACATTGTTTGTTGCTATTTTGAGGATAGTAGTGTAAGTAGTGTAAACATGTTGAGGGTATATTAAACGAAGTAAACATAAGATAAAATGAAGTGAGCTGCTGAAGGTAATGTACTTTAATCTTAAAACATTGCAAAATAGTATGTCGTAAAAGAGATTAAGAGAAGTTGTTTTACTTTGCTATAGCAACTGATTGATAGTTTATGTGACAGCAGAGGTCAGCGATGGCATCAAAGTTAAACCATCTGATTTATAATCATTTGTATTCATGCTAAAGTAATTACTTCGAGGTACCAATACTGCAAAGTTCTAGATTTATGAACGCTAAGTTCGTCCTAAAAAGTAAGATCTTCAATGCAAGCATAGGAAACTTAAGTAAAAGGCCAGAAATCAAATGATTTATTCATTTTGATCAGCAGTGGCAAGCGGAATTGAAGGGCTTCATTCCACATTAAGGAGCGATTGGATATGAAGTGATCCACGTATTTTGGACATTGTCGTGTATTTTTAAGAACGTTGGTATGTACGTTTCAGTATAATTCGAAGCAAATTGAGAAATTTTGAAAAATAATTAATAGTTTTGCGATTTATTCAATGCTGTTTGTTTGTGTTTTTCAAAGTGAAATATCTCCGATTTTTTTCAACATTTAAAAACCATTTCCTTTTATTATTTTTAGGATAGGGCATACTGTTTTTTGGGAATAAATTTCGTTTATTTTCTTTATTTAGTTTTTTTTTTTAATTAAATTTTTTTTTTTTTTTAATGCTTGGGAATAAAAATTTTGTTTGCCATTTCTTAAAACCACCTCCTCAAACTTTTTTTTACTAAAGTTAGCCGATTCGACTGACTTAACCCTTTCGCGATATTGTTGCCATAGGGGCAACAGTAAACTTTAAAAGGTCGTCAACACTCTCTTGCAAAAAATATCAACTTCTTTGTTAGATATTTTCAAAAATTGAAGTTTAATGGTTAAACAGAAATAAAATAAATAATAACCGCCCATTATATATCGGTAATACAACAATCAATTGTTCAATCTGTCATTTGGCATATAAATATTTTTTCGCTCGCAGCTTTAAAAGCTGTGCTAATTTTTAAAACTAAGCTTGTTGCTATATGGCAACAAATTTCTCGTAAGGTGTTAACTTGCATTAGATTGCAGAAGAAGTTTATTTGCGATTGAAACCAATACAAAACATTTGTTGCCTTGTGGCAACATTAAAAACAAAGCACTTAACAAAAAAAATAAAAAACAAATTTATTTGTATTGTTATTGGTCCTAAAATAAATACTCAGACAAAAATTTGGATTTTTTAGATGGCGCAATAAAAAGATGTAGCGAAAGGGTTAAGGCGTCTTCGATTCGCCAAGTGTCAGCAAGCGTTGCATCAACTTGTTACTTGTGACGCTCGTGCTCTGTCAACACTATTTGTATTCTCGTTGTTCTCAATGTTGTTATTGACTATAGATCAAATACTAGCAATTGCAAGGCATATGAACACGACGTGCAACACCAAAAGAAAATTTGGAAGTTGAAGGGGGTCGCTATTTTTAAGAAATATATGTTTTTGGCCCGATTTGTGTCCTATGCAATATATGTATATATATAAATAAAATACTTAAATATAAATAAAAATATTCACTGGGTTATAAAAACTATCTGCAAAAAATGAAAAATGAAAAGTACTTAATTTAACTAAAAAAATTTCCATTCTTCTTCTTCTGAATTGGCGCTATAACCGCTTACGCGATTTTGGCCGAGTTTAGCAAAGCGCGCCAGTCGTTTCTTTCTCGTGCTAACCGGCGCCAGTTGGACACACCAAGTGAAGCCAAGTCCTTCTCCACCTGATCTTTCCAACGCAGAGGAGGCCGCCCTCTTCCTCTGCTACCACCAGCTGGTACCGCATCGAATACTTTCAAAGCCGGAGCGTTTGTATCCAATCGGACGACATGACCCAGCCAACGTAGCCGCTGGATCTTTATTCGCTGCGCTATGTCTATGTCGTCGTAAAGCTCATACAGCTCATCGTTCCATCGTCTGCGATATTCGCCATTGCCAACGTGCAAAGGTCTAAAAATCTTACGCAGAATCTTTCTCTCAAATACTTCAAGTGTCGCTTCATCGGATGTTGTCATCGTCCAACCTTCTGCACCATACGTTAGGACGGGCATGATGAGAGTCTTGTAGAGTGTTAGTTTTGTTCGTCGAGAGAGGACTTTACTGCTCAGTTGCCTACTTAGTCCAAAGTAGCACTTGTTGGCAAGAGAGATTCTACGTTGGATTTCAAGGCTGACATTGTTATCGGTGTTAATGCTGGTTCCTAAATAGACGAAGTCTTTTACAACCTCGAAATTATAACTGTCTACAGTGACGTGGGTGCCGATACGCGTGTGCGCCGACTGTTTGTTTGAAGACAGGAGGTACTTCGTTTTGTCCTCGTTCACCACCAGGCCCATTCGCTTTGCCTCTTTGTCCAGTTTGGAGAAGGCAGAACTAACAGCGCGGTTATTAAGGCCGATGATGTCAATATCATCGGCATACGCCAGCAATTGTACGCTCTTATAAAAAATTGTGCCTGAGCGATTAAGTTCTGCGGCTCGTACGATGCTCTCCAACATCAGGTTAAAGAAGTCACACGACAGCGAGTCACCCTGTCTGAAACCTCGTTTGGTATCAAACGGCTCGGAGAGGTCCTTCCCAATTCTGACGGCGCTGCTGGTGTTGAGCAACGTAAGATGTTACATAGCCGTATTAGTTTTGCGGGGATACCAAATTCAGACATCGCGGCATACAGGTAACTCCTTTCCGTACTGTCGAATGCAGCTTTGAAATCGACGAAAAGATGGTATGTGTCGATTCTCCTTTCATGGGTCTTTTCCAAGATTTGGCGTATTGAGAATATTTGGTCGATGGTAGACTTTCCAGGTTTGAAGCCACAGCCTTTCACACAATACGCTCGCTAGAACCTTATAGGCGATATTTAGAAGACTAATCCCGCGGTAATTGGCACAAATTGCAGGATCGCCCTTCTTATGGATTGGGCAGAGCACACTTAAATTCCAATCGGCAGGCATGCTTTCATCCGACCATATTTTGCATAGTTGCTGATGCATGCACCTTACCAGCTCCTCGCCGCCATGTTTGAATAGCTCACCCGGCAGTCCGTCGCTATTCTCACCTCGTCATGATCGGGTAGCGGAACGACAATTCCGTCGTCAACGATTGGGGTATCGGGATCTTCACTTTCTCGGTGACATGCGCAGCTGTCACTGTTTAATAAGTTCGAGAAGTATTCCCTCCATAATTTAAGATTGCTCTGTACGTCAGTCACCAGTTCGCCGTCTTTGTTCTTCAGGAAAACGCCCCGGTCTTAAAACCTTCTGTAAGCCGCCGAACTTTCTGGTAGAATTTTCGGGCGTTGTTCCTGTTGGCCAGCATCTCAAGCTCTTCGCACTCACGTATTTCGGCCTCTCGTTTCTTCTGTCGGATAATCCGTCTCTCGTCCTTTTTCAGCTCTCTGTAGCGATCCCACATGGCTCGCGTTGCGCCCGATCGCAGCGTGGCTCTATAGGCGGCATTCTTTCTTTCTGCGGCAGCATGACATTCCTCGTCGTACCAATTGTTTTTTCGGGCTCGCCGGAATCCGATTTCTTCTTCGGCGGCGGTACGTAGAGAACGAGAAATGTTGCTCCATTGTTCGTGGATGCCGGTTTGTTGGGCAGTACTCTCTGAGAGCAGGAGTGAGAGTCGAGTGGCGAATCTTCTGGCTGTCTGTTGTGATTGCAGCTTTTGGATGTCGAACATTCTTTGCGTTTTTTGCTGCACAGAGGCGTGTGCGCAGTTTGGCTGCAACAAGGTAATGATCCGAGTCTATGTTGGGTCCTCGGATCGTACGTACATCTAATACACTAGAAGCGTGTCTTCCATCTATCACAACATGATCGATCTGGTTTCGTGTTTTTCGATCAGGAGACAGCCAGGTGGCTTGGTAAATTTTCTTATGCTGGAATCTGGTGCTGCAGACTACCATGTTTCGGGCCCCGGCGAAGTCGATCAGCCTCTGTCCGTTACCGGATGTTTCGTTGTGCAGGCTGAATTTTCCGACTGTGTGACCAAAAATTCCCTCCTTGCCCACCCTGGCGTTGAAGTCGCCAAGCACGAGTTTTATGTCGTGGCGGGGGCAGCGCTCATAGGAACATTCCAAGCGCTCATAGAAAGAATCCTTGGTCGCATCGTCCTTCTCTTCCGTCGGGGCGTGGGCGCAAATTAGCGAAATGTTAAAAAAACGGGCTTTAATGCGGATTGTTGCGAGACGCTCGTCCACCGGAGTGAACGACAGTACTTGGCGACGAAGTCTCTCTCCCACAACAAATCCGACACCGAATTTGCGCTCCTTTACATGGCAGCTGTAGTAGACGTCGCAAGGTCCTATGGTTTTCTTACCTTGCCCCGTCCATCGCATCTCTTGGATGGCAGTGATGTCAGCCTTTACTCTCACGAGGACATCAACCAGCCGGGCAGAGGCACCTTCCCCATTAAGGGACCGGACATTCCAGGTGCATGCCCTCAAATCATATTCCTTATTTCGTTTGCAGGGGTCGTCATCAGTATAGGGAGGTCTCATCCGAGGCTTTTTCAAACTTTTCATTGGGGGGGATTTTTAAGTGGCGGGTCCCAAACCCAACGCACAACCAGCTATCCTGGAATGTTTCGCCTTCTCACGTTAGCTCACTCCCGAACGGGTGTTCGGAAGCTACCCAGAGGATACGTGGGCTAATCCCGGCCGTTGTGAGCTGCTTGAACCATATGTAGAAGAATCGTCCTGGACATTCCCAGGTGAATGGCGATCAGTAACTTTCCCCACTTGCGTGGACTTCTACACATGGAACCATCCTCCGATCCTAAATTGCGCTTAAGCATATTTTTTTCGCAAACACTTTTATGTTTATGAAATGGTTACGAAAAGGGGTATTATGCATACCACCGCATGTCTTAGGCGAAGAAATTGAAACAACCATCAACAAATCATGAAAAATTTCACTTTAATTATGTGCAAAAAAATTAGAAATATCATGAGTCTATCTTGAAGAGGTACATCACATAACGAACCAAAAACTCTTTATACAAAAATATAAAAAAAAAATTATTAAGAAATTATATTAAGAAATTTTTGGAAATTTTATTAAGAACATTTTTTTTTTGTTCTTTATTATAAAAGAATATTAGCTAGTTTTTGTTTTTTTAAGGCAACAAGAATGGTAATGAAAAATTATATGGAATACTAAATATTGGAAAGGAATGACCCACCACCGTGCCAGATATTACTTCTTTCCACTAACACTTTCCGCGACCGCTGACGCAAGGATCCGAAGAACCTCGAAATTGATTCAGGGAATTATGATATTAGTTCTGGGACCAAAGTAAAGTATAAACCTGTCAAAACGAAATTCTCTCATGTATTTGTCAAACAAAGCTCCTAGTGTTCCCCTCTTTGATATATGACCATTATCCTAATTAGTCATCATCATCATTACTTCGTCTCAGTTGCGGAGTATAGGGCCAAAGTAAAATTTTTCCATTTCGTGCGATTCCCGAATATATTTTTCACTTGCTGCCAGGTCATTGTTTCATCCATGGCATTGTATTATTTTTAGTCAGCTCATAGGAAATTCGGCAATACAATTAATTGAACAATATGAACAAGCTTTCTTCTTCTTCTTAATTGGCGCGATAACCGCTTACGCGATTTTGGCCGAGATTAACAAAGCGCGCCAGTCGTTTCTCTCTCGTGCTAACCGGCGCCAATTGGACACACCAAGTGAAGCCAAGTCCTTCTCCACCTGATCTTTCCAACGCAGAGGAGGCCTTCCTCTTCCTCTGCTACCACCAGCTGGTACCGCATCGAATACTTTCAAAGCCGGAGCGTTTGTATCCATTCGGACGACATGACCCAGCCAACGAAGCCGCTGGATCTTTATTCGCTGCGCTATGTCTATGTCGTCGTAAAGCTCATACAGCTCATCGTTCCATCGTCTACGATATTCGCCATTGCCAACGTGCAAAGGTCCAAAAATCTTACGCAGAATCTTTCTCTCGAACACTCCAAGCGTCGCTTCATCGGATGTTGTCATCGTCCAAGCTTCTGCGCTATACGTTAGGACGGGCATGATGAGAGTCTTGTAGAGTGTTAGTTTTGTTCGTCGAGAGAGGACTTTACTGCTCAATTGCCTACTTAGTCCAAAGTAGCACTTGTTGGCAAGAGAGATTCTACGTTGGATTTCAAGGCTGACATTGTTATCGGTGTTAATGCTGGTTCCTAAATACACGAAGTCTTTTACAACCTCAAAATTATAACTGTGGAGGATGGTTCCATGTGTAGAAGTCCACGCAAGTGGGGAAAGTTACTGATCGCCATTCACTTGGGAGTGGCCAGGACGATTCTTCTACATATGGTTCAAGCAGCTCACAACGGCCGGGATTAGCCCACGTATCCTCTGGGTAGCTCCCGAACACCCGTTCGGGAGTGAGCTAACGTGAGAAGGCGAAGCATTCCAGGATAGCTGGTTGTGCGCTGGGTTTGGGACCCGCCACTTAAAAATCCCCCCCAATGAAAAGAATGAACAAGCTTTACCGGCATATAATAAAGGAAATGTTGGGTTCTGAGAAAAGTATTGCCAACCATACAGGCCAACTACCAGCATTTTACAATTCATTTAGGAAAATTTTAGAATAAGTCGTAACTGGACTATAGGTCCTTATGAACAGAGTTGGATACTCGCACTGCTTTTCTCTGAAAAAAATTACGAAAAGCGGAAGAGTTGGAATTTATTCCCCACATTCCGTGTCGATGCCCAGTGCGGGAGACCAGGTGATTCCAACATATGGTCTGAAGCTTTTCTCCAAGCCTGGCATGAAGCCAAAAGTGTTGAGCTAAATAATTTCATTTGGAGTAGTAAGTAGTTTAATAAGACAGTATATTAGATACCTACCGGCAATGGGTTTTCACTAGATACTCCCTGTCAGACTAGCTCAACAAATTTTAGCCAATTATGGGCAGATGTTTGTGCTACTATTAAATGACTCCATCTTGGGATTTAGTACGTTCTTATCTTCAACGTTTGCTACCTCATTTTAACGTAACCACACGAACAGGCTTTGAATCTTCCTGTTCTTTAGTTTAGTTTTCGAAAAAGTTGGTTTCACAAAAATCAACAATACTCTCAACTCCACTGTGTTTAAAGAAACTCAGATTTCCCTATTTTGGTTAGAGCAGTGATTTATCGGCGTTATTGAAAGCAGATCTTAAACAAAAAATATATGTAGTAATATTCCTTTTTAAATCCTCAAAAAATATCCCTACAATATTTCCACTCGATATATGTATGTATGAATGGCTCACAGATAAAAAAAAGAAGTAATAAGAAAAAGACTAACAAATATTTTCCATTCCCATTCAATTATTACCACCAATAATTACAAGAATGTTAACACTGTGAGCAAACAAAAGCCAAACACGTACACCTTGGGAACTCACAGGGAGCAATGATCATAAATATTTTTCAAATCACTTTCTATTCATTAGTCAAATGCGAAACAAACACAAACAGTAGGACCACCAACTGCAAGCGAACAAGGTGTCACCTAGCGAAACCCCCAAGAGTAAAGAAGAATGCGATGATAAGTCAAAAGAAATTTATTGAATAAAAGAAGAAAAGTCAAAACACTAATCAAAAGCCAAACACTGAAAACCGAAAAAATGAATGGATTTAATTGTAACTGTTGCAAACAATAAAATCCATGAGTGCGTGGCAAGAAAAGGAAGAAGAAAGCAATACTTTCTCGAGCATAGAATTAAATCCGTATAGAGTGGACAAAGAGTTCATAAGAAAATTAATGTGCTTGTAAATCCCTAATGAAAAGGAAGCAGTCAGTCAATAATATAGAAATTCAAAGAAATAATGGGGTAAAGTTAACGAAGAGATTTTCAAAAAAGTGTGAGCAGATTTTGTAAGAACCAACAAAAAAAAGTGAAAAGTGGTTGCTCTTTTTCAACTAAATATGTACCTACAGCATGTAAACTCTGTTATTCGTGAAATATTATAGAAAATTGTGGCTCCGCTTAAAAGGCAGTGGACGGGTATGGGCTTGTGTAAGTGCAGTAAATGACATCCATAGATGGAAATGTAGCAGTGACAAAATAATGCGCTATTAAATACTAGATCTAGGATCTAGCTTTGATTTTTGAGATACGCAAAATAAGATTAATGTTCTTTGAATATTTTTTTTAAATTACAATATTTTACCTAAATTTTAGATATAGTAACTTTCATTTAAAACGTTTCGCCATCCGCCCCTATCTAAGACTACTTCCTTCCACCGCCGTACGTTCAGCTTTGCAAGCTCATCTCTTTCTGGGGCGTCCTCTTCTTTGGCATCTAACAGGGCGCAATTCAACTGCTTTTCGAGTTGTTCTCTTCTTTGACGTCCTAAACACTTGCCCAAGCGATCATATCCTCTGAGATTTTATAAATCTTATCATAGTTTCGTTTTTTGCTAAAAGTTTCAGCTCAGTTCCAGTTTATAAAACTAAAGAATTAATTCAAAAAACTGCGCTGAGAATTAACTTGGACAAATCGAAGCACATGGTTCAATCTAGGTCCAGTGCGATACACGGTTCGATAGTGCTTACCTGCTATCGGAGAATACACATTTGAGATCGTAAAAGAGTTTACCTACCTTGGTAGCAAATTTCACCGAAAGAAAGCGCTCTTCCGGATTCTCACTTCGGGGATGGAGTTCATGAATTGTAATCTCGATGGAACAAATGTGTTGATGTTCACGGAGTCCATACTGAATAAATTTATTGAACAAACTTGTAACCGATGCTGCAAACAGTACCGATACCCAGTACTAAACGCCAAAAAACTTCGAGTAAAGATTCTATCAGGTCAGTCCATAAGTTCGTGCGTTTTTAAAGGTGGTTTTAAAATTAATAAAAAAGATGTTTAAAGTATTTATTAATCATTAATATATTTTCCTTCATTATTTACAATGTCTTCCCAACGTTTAGGCAAATTTTTAAGTCATATTTTTTTGTACTTGGAGCCAAAATACGCTTCGATATCCCTTTCATAGCTTCTTTTGAAGAGTAGTTCTTGTTACTCCTATGTGATTGAAGTCCACGGAAAAGGTGATAATCACAAGGTGCATTATCCGCAGAGCATGGTGGATGCGGCATTAGCTCCCATCCGAGCTCGTTCAGCTTGCCTAATGTTTGCCTTGCGGTGTGAGGTCTTGTGTTGTCGTGGTGAAACAAAACTTTTCGTCTATTCACTAAAGGCAGTCTATTTTTTTTAAGTGCCTCATTCAGGTTTGATAGCTGATGGGAATAATAATCAGCAGTTATCATCTGGAAGTTCATAATAAACAATACCGGCTATATCCCACCAAATAGACAGGAGAATCTTCTTGGGGTGAAGTCCATCTCTAGGGGTCGGTTCTGGTTTTTCATCTTTATCTAACCATTGGCGTTTGCGAACAGGATCATTGTAAAGGACCCATTTTTCATCACCAGTAACGATACGGTTCAAAAAACTTTTATTTTCAAGCCGTTGCAGCAGCTGAGAACACACATTCACTCTCTGCGACGGAAAGTCTATGCGGAACCCATTGTTCCTGCTTTGAAACTTTTTCCTACTAAACCAGGTGCCTGTGAACTGAGCTATCATATCGAATGTCAAATTTGACTCAGCTTCCACGAGTTCGAGCAAGGCGTCGGAGTTAAAGACTTCAGAACGACCAGCGCGCGGGGCATCCTCCACGTCACAGTTACCACTTCGGAATTTTGAAAACCACTTTTGCGCAGCCCTTACACTCACGGTATCCTCTCCGTGAACAGTGTTTATTTCTGCAGCAGCAGTTGTTGCATTTTTACCACTTTTATAAAAAAAAATACAAAATATGCCTCTTATACGCGTTCGAAGATGCCATTTTATTTTTTAACAACTCGTGCTTCTATCCGCGATTAAAATCACTTGTTGAATGCACAATATATCAAAGAAAATATAAATACTTTCGTGATATTCCGCGAATAACTTTTTGTGTGCAAAAATCGTACAACAGTGAAATTATGGGTAAAATACGCACGAACTTATGGACAGACCTGATACTTGCTTCCGGAAAAAGTATCATTACATAGAAAGAGGAATCACTACTCATTACAGGTATATACTAATGTTTGTTGTATAGTTACATAGTGTTATATTCTACTATAAAAACAGTAGCTTATCGGTATTTTCACCTTGCAAATGCCAACGTGTAACGGTATTGAGTTGAACTTTCCGCACTAAACCATTCCTCACTAGCTACATTCGATATAGGGACAGATTCAAATTTTGAAGCAAGTTTTTATACCGAAAATAAAAGCCCAAGGGCTATCCGGAATTTTCTCTAATGGAAAATATAATTTGAAATGTTCGGCCAAAGCTCCTAAGTTCGGTTGCCGAAACCGAACAGAACTTAGGTGGTCAAAGATGGACGAAGCCGAAAACGAAGAGGAAGCTCAGTTGTTCTCTAAGCCTTTTTGAGCTAGTGTTATTCTGGTCACTGTGCAGTACCTAGTCACTATCCCCACTAAATGATTCCCTGATGGAATGCAAATACAGATACTTTTCGCAAGAGGACATTTTCGATGGGTTCTGAACCAGAAATTTATTTCACTTCTTCAGGTTCTCCTCGCTAACAAACAGCAGCCTTCGGTGTTTAATACTATTCTGTTTTTTTTTTCAGCATAATGTGCATACATATACAAATCGTAAAGGGTCTTTCAAAAGACGCGTCGAGATGTTGTTTTAAAATAAAACATGAAAATTTTTGATTCTTTCAAATTTCACCATTAATATTCAAAATACGGTTCTTAGCACTATATGTGAAAAATCAGATCATTTAAATGTGCACCATTAGCACGTCTACAGGTGAAACCCACCAAAGAGTCACTTCCTAATTTTTGTCAAAAATTCGAGATAGCGATGTTGAACATTGTCCAGCACACTTTGCGCTACAGCAGCAATATTTTCAACCGTACGTTCAGATTTTGGTCTGCCAGTCTTTTTTCTTATCCTCGTCAAAACCAGTTTCTTGAAAGTTTTTGCCCCATCCTTTGAATTGTTGACTCATCCGCAGGATTATTTCCGCCAAAAAAGTCACGAATTGTGCGATATATTGTTCTGAATGATGGACAATTTTTATAATAAGTTTGAATACGAAGGGGCTCCGAGTTAGAAAGGAAGACACTATTTTTTCAATTTGTTTTTTTTTTTCAACATAGTCCCCTTTTAGAAAGACACACTTCTCCCAACGCCAAAGCCATTTTTTAACACCTCCAAAAAATAGAATATGTCGATCTCTCCAAAATACGCCTCTGTCTCGGCGATGACTTCCTCGTTTGACCTAAATTTTTTCCCGCGAACCATTTCTTCATGTTAGGGAACAAGAAAAAGTAGCAGGGAGCCAGATCGGGTGAATACGGGTCGTGCGGCAGCAATTCATAATGCATTGCACGCAGTTTGGCGGCGACAAGTCCGAATGAAAGTCATGGTGCGTTATCGTGGTGAAGTAACGCCTTCTTTTTCGGCAACTGTGGCCGTGCCTCCTTGAATTTTTTGTAAAAGTGTTCCAATAACTCACTATAGTATTGTCCAGTGATCGATCTTCCATTTTCTAAAAAATCCATGAGAATGATGCCGTTCGCATCTCAAAAAATCGTCCCCGTGACCTTTCCGACCGATGGACTGTCTTCGCCTTCTTTGGAGCAGATTCACCGAGAGAAATCCATCGTTTTGATTGTAGCTTAGTGTCTGGCGCGTAATGACAAATCAAGGTTTCATCAACGGTGACAGATTGCTTATGAGCAATCGCGGCATCCATCGGAACGGCAATGTTTTCATCGCCAACTTATCATGTAAAATATTAATTGCCGTTCCGGTCGACACACCTATGGCCTCTGTTACTTTGCGCACTTTCGTTCGTCGATCAACGAAAATCATCTCGTAGACCATTTTATCTGCCATGTGACCATAAATACATAAGTTCTGACAAACTTGCTTGTGATGATGTTCTGCCACTGCGGCGCGTGCCCTCGCTTGTGTCCCGGAGCTTCAGTACGCGGGCTTGATAAGGCAGCAGCAGGACCAAGCTACCATGATTACTATCGCCTCACAAGATAAATTAAATAAATTGCACACGGGGCGAATTAAAATCTGCCAACATGCCTAACTTACACCTACAGTCCTAAAAGGCCTAGGAATCCTTAAGCCTAGCAGCGCATGCGTATGTCGTGTGGCTGTTCTATACCCTCCCTACCTTGGCTTTGTAGATGTAAATAAAGCCTCTACACTTTCTCCGAAATCAGACGTCTTGGTGGCTCCTCATCAAAAACGGATGTTCGCCCACGTTTAAATTTGTTGAACCAAATCTAACTACGCTTTTTCTCTTCGTAATTTTAATGCTCTCTTCTATCGTGTAAAATTGTACGTCTGTCTACTTGACAAATGTTAAAGATGGCATAAAAAGGCACTGTATAGGAATTATTCACCACTGACATCTAGACGTCACTCTTGAAAGACCCTTTATATGCTAGTTGATGTGTCCAAATATGTGCATACGCTTTTATGAATGTCCTTTCTCTTTAAAAACTATTTATTTTTGTAGAATCTGTCGTCGTTTTTGTTTGGCACACGCATGGCTGAATCTGGCCTCATTTATTGTTATTTGATGCCACAGAAAGTCGAAATATGCTCAATAGGCGAGACGCTCACTTAACTATACACACTACACACATACATGCACAGTTCGACAGCACTGTCCCTGTCCATATTGTTGTTAACGCTGCTACTCCAGCACAAATGTGTTGCATATTGAGGTTATGGGTGAAAGTAAAGTGTTTCTAGCTGAGAGTTATTTGATACCTTTTTTCGAGCAACACGCATCAATGTGCATGTGTATGTGTGCATGTAATAAGTGTCCTTTCATTGATTTCAAAGTGAGTGTATCATGTTGGTCTTGCTATTGTTGTTGCTTGTTTACACAAAGTGAAAGGACATCGCCTACACAAACATTTCAAGTGTTCTCACCAGGGACATAACAAGCGAAAAATTAAAAAGAAATGGATCCACTTTTTCTGTTTACATCGATTGCTTTGTTGTTTTGCAAGGAATATCACTATTTTTATGACTTGTTTTCGAGTTGTTTTTGTTTAGTTGCATGCGCACGTCCAATGAGTTTGCAATAATTCTTGTGGTAATTAAATAAAAATATTTTTCCTAACAACTTTGGTGGTCGACTGGTATGGATTTTTTTTCAATTTGAGAAACCTTTCACAAATGCTCTTCCTCTATGAGCTCGTGGGTTTCGAGCGCGAACAAAGGACTGAAATATACGTATGCATGCATATAAATATGTGCATTCAATATCCACACATGTGTGCATATGTATGTATGAATGTAAAAGCAAATGTATGAGTACAAATTTATACAAATGCGTCTCGTATGTGAAATAATTTCTATTCTGCCATACACACATCAGCTCTATGGGTTTTCCTTCATATGACTGACTTGCGCGCAAAACACATACATTCTTATACATATGTATGTATGCGTGTATGTATACCTATTATTACTTTGCCATTCAATTCAAATGCATTTGGCAACATAATAAATCACATAAAACGAAGGACTACATTTGTTGTACTTTTTTTCTGTTTATTCTCCAATATTTACCGTTTCACAGCGATTTTTGAGTAAAAGACAAGCGAACATGACTGGCGAACATGGTCCCTCAGATCATGATGTGATGCCGATGCTAATAACTCAAAAACGCATATTAAAATGCATAAATTCGTGACAACAACAACAACAACAAACTGCAAAAACAAAATCACAAAGAAGAGGAAAAGTACACATACAAAAAGTATACATCATATGCGCCGCAGCCGCAGCAACTGCTTCCCTGCAATGTGTGACGTCGTTTAAAAATGAAAGGGTTATCCCTTCAGTAGCACCGGATGTTGTCAGTTTTTAACTGCTCTAAAATATACGAGCGATGCAAACTTTAGTAGATGAGCAAATAAAACTAATGCAGGCGGCAATTCTATAGCACTGGAGATAGATGACTCCAACGACATCTATTGACAAAATACGAAAAGACTTTTTCGACTACCCAATACAATATGCTCATAGTCCATTGTGATGCCGCATGGGGAACTTGTCCTTATCTCTCCTAAGCCCTGTGTATCTTAGAAAATCCCTGATTTCGACAGTACTAAAATCCTCCAAGTCATTAAAAATTGTCTACCTAAAATGGTAAAGCGAGCTCTGGATAGAGCAGGACGAAGGCACCAAAGGTGCGCGATCGTCTGTTCCTCATCTAGACAACTTCTGTAGAAGTCATGTGTTTGCACACCCATCCGCTGGGTGTGCCTGCCGATTAGGCAATGCGCTGTTATAACTGAAATCAGTGTGTTAAGACTGTGTTTATCTCATCTTAGCAGAAATTTTGTGCGTTTAGCACTGAGAGTCGATCACAATTGTCGGGCGATTCTGCATGTGGTTTCATTACGTCATCTTTCGTTTGCATTCCTTACGATTTCTTCAAGGATAAGTAGCTTTCATGTTTGCAAGGGTATAACTATATCACTGTCTGTGTACTCATCGGTCAATTTAGTACCAAGTTACGCCAGTTCATCGGCTCTGCAGTTACCTTCAATGTCGTAATGGCCAGGAACCCATGTTACCATCTCGTTAAGGGATGTGCGGCATTTCGTGATTACCTCAGAGGTTGTCGACTGCTTTGTGATTGATTTTATCGCCGTCTGGCTATAATTGAGAATGTAGATACCATCTCCAGGTATCAGAACACACTGTACCGGTGACGCGCAGCTTTCATTGTTCCCATCAGTTCGGCCTGAAAGACACTCTACAGTAGGCTGGAAGCCGAAAACTGAATGAGATCCCCAGATGTTCGGAATATACACCCACTCTTCCCTCGAGCTGTGAGCCATCTGTGTATTCATGGATGGACTCGCTTTGTCTTACAACGTCCCGTTCCCTCTATTCCCTCGAGAGTAGGAGAGTCGTGAACGCTTTAAGTGTAGGCGGCAGTGCATAGTCAACCTGTCAGGGAAGCCCCAAAAAGTCATCCAGGATTTTACCGTGGCCATAGAGCGTATTTGAGCACTTACTCGAAGTGTTCAGCCTTATTGCCAAACTGCGTGCGAAATATCTTGCCTGCAGGACTACCGGAAGAGACCAGATATAAAGATATATTATCTTCTAAGTCTCTAAGCACTGCATTCCATCTATCTATCTACATAATTCTTTACGAACGTACGATCTATATGAAAAAAACAGGCGTAAAAATTACGAAGCGTTTGGAGTTCAATATTAAAAATTTCAAGTGCTTAAGAAAAGTTCTCAAGACGTTAAACGTGCGTCATTTATGAAGGATTTTTACATCTTGGCTGATTTATTCAGACATCAGTTTGGACTTAGATACCAATCTTAAGGTGCTGACATAGAAACTGTGGAAACGTATTGTGAATTTTCCTTTTAATAGTAAAAACGTAAAAATAGTTAAAAAAAACACAAGATAAGCCAACGACAAACTTATACAAAACTATGTATATTTAAATCAACAAAAACATGGGCACTTTCAGCTTTACGCAAGCTTGCAAGAGACGAGAAACGATTCAAGAATGATATACATATACAATACATCAATGCCTTTCAATGGTATTTATTAAATTTTCTTCAAACATTTTAAAAAAGTAAATGTAAATAAAGAATAGAAAATTGAGCTATTTGGAACTTCGCCATACTTCGAGCGGATCAAGCAAGGCTGCCAGCTGAGCTCATTTCATATATTTTAGTACTATTCTATAATTTTTGGTAGTTATCAAAGTCATGCAAGCACAGCTGACCTGCATTGGGTCAGCACCCAAATACTCATCTGTGGTATGTTTTGACAATTATTTGCAATCAGGTCCTCAGTATATATACTAATATAGATACCTTTAACTCCTATTTGGGTCATAGGGCAGCAACTACTTCTCTTCGCCAGCGAACACGGTTTTGAGCTAGGGATCTCAATTCATTCCATGTTAGATCGAGAGACTTTATTTATGCATCTGAGAAGGATTCCAATTCGTCTCTCTTTCTCAGCATGTATGCGATCCACTAAGATTTCCTGTAAGGCTTTCCTCAACAAATCCGCACTGGTTACTGTTTGCGACCAGAAGATTCGCAAGATGCGCCGCTGTCTTTGGCTCTTTGAGAGGTAATAGTGAATACTAAGCAAGATTTTCACGAGCAATGTTGGGCAGCTGTTAATAAAATATGTGTAGTAAAAAATTATTATAAATATTAATAATAAAAAAATAGAGATGGTTTGTACGTATTTTGGTAAACTGTTGTCATTATCTTAAGAAATGTCAATTGGAATACCCATACTTTGCCTCTGATGGCAAGGTATGTAGGTAGGTAGGGTGGTTGTCGTAAGACACACTTAGACCTTCGGCAGGTCCATTGTGATACCACTGGAGCTTATCCTTACTCTACGTGTTCCTTTTCAAACCATCCGGTTGCTTTAATAAACGAGCAGAGCTTCGTTAGTTTTAGATGGGCTATATCCGCTACATCGGTTAGAAATGCTGTATCGAGGGTGCGCAGCCTTCTCCTAGCTAGGCTTTCACACTCACATAAAAGGTGTCTGACTGTTTCCTCTTCTTCTGTATTTAGACAGCTTCTACAGAAATCGAAGTAAGGTAGTCCTAACCTTCTAGCGTGACTGCCTATTAAACAATGACCTGTTAATACACCTATCATTTTTCTTATAGATTCTCTGTTGAATCTTAGCAAGATCTTCGATCGACCGCTGTTTCAGTTCGGCCATGTCTGTCTGCTTAGTTCGCATGTTGTGAGGTTTTGCCAGCTTGTATTTACCTTGTTGATGGTTTCCCTGTCTATAAGTAATTTACAAGTGGCTATGGGCATGGGTATCAGCGCCTTATCCGGTTCGAGTGTTGTACCGGTTCGTGCAAGTTGATCCGCCTTACAGTTTCCTGCAATGTTCCTATGGCCTGGTACCCAGATAAGGTGCACCTTGTAGCACTTAGATACGTCATCTAGTAGTTTAAAACATTCTAGAACTGTTTTTGGCGAATGCGTTTTTGATTCAAGCGCTTTTATTGCTGCTTGACTGTCCGAGTAAATGAAGGCTTCATTTGTGGATAATACTCTCGTTTTTTATTTCTGTAAGTCCCTCTTTTATGGCAGTGACTTCCGCCTGAAATACACTGCAATGATCAGGTAAGCGAAATGATTGGCATACTCCGAGTTTATCGGAGTAGACCCCTCCACCTACTTCGTTGTCCAGTTTTGAGCCATCTGTGTAGATGTTTAAGTCATTTATCTTAACAATGAGCCCGTTATCCTATTCCTCTTTGGAAGGAAATACTGTGACAAAGGATTTATTAAAATTGATGTCCTTGGTCCTACAGAAATCCGTTGTGCTGGGAATGCAGGGGAATTGTTCTAAAATTGAGGAGTGTCCTCTTTGGTTCGTTCTGAGTAGGCCGATTTCTCTTAGTCCGAGAGTTGCTTTGGCAGCTGTTTGCTTACCGTACTGCTCTCTGATGGCAAAAATATACTCGTATAAAAATACGAAATTAAACGGAGTTTTCTGAATTTGAGAAGACTCTGAAAAGCACATCTCGTCAAGGGGTAGAGATATTCGTCCCACCTATGTTTGTTTAAGGTTGAACAAGTTATCACGATTCAGTTTTGTTAAAGCGCAGCGCATAAGAAGGCTAGGTCATGTGATCCGTATGCCTGTTGACTGTACCGTGAAGAAAGCCTTGACAGGAAAGCTAATGGGCGTGAAGGCCAAAGGCAGATCGAGGAACCGTTGGATAGACGCAGTGGAACACGATCTTAAGAAGCTGGGCATACGTAACTACGAAGCAACAGCTCAAGATAGACCGCTTTGGAGGAGCATTTTGAAGGAAGCTTTGACGCACCCCGCGTTGTAACGCTATGAAAGAAGAACAAAGAAGTTGGAATCTAATTCAAGATCAAATGCAAACTATTGTAGAGGTTTGCACGCTGCTCACACTTTTTTAAGGGAAACGCAAACATAATTTGAAAAAACCTGAAAAGTTAATGGTTTTAAAATTATTCATATGCTATGGCATTTAAATAATTTATATCATAACTCTTAGCATCAAACCATTACTTTTAACTTTCACTTTTTCACAAAATTAATTATATTATTTTCCGCGAGATTCTTCAATACGAAGATTCACAACTAGTTGGTCATAAGGTCAGGTTTTCGAATGCTTTATTAATTTCTAGTTAAATTATGAATATCTTCAATTTTTCACAGCCTTGATTTTATAAATTTGATTATAATATACGATTTATTGAAAAAAAAAACACAGATTTAGCCACCCTGTATTCGACTGTGCTGAGTATTCTGAGCAGTAACAATTTCTTACCTTACTTTACTAAGATCTACAGTTGTCAACGCTGGCGACAAACGATAAGCACACGCAACAACAATGATCAACCATGACCAAACAACTCCGCCAAAAGTGGCTCACTGACCCCCCACACAACAAACGCTTTCAAGAACAGCTTGCAAAACAAAGCACAAAGGTGCAGGAATATAAACACAGGAATCAAATTTTATAATCTCTATGGATTATTTTCGAAGAGCAATTTCAATCGCACGAGTCTCGGCTGACGGATTTTACTTACACATTCCCACTCCACTCTAAGTTACCACTATTTTTCCCCTCTACAATCACTGACCCATTCCCGACCGTCTGCTTGCATTTTCCGTATTCCTGCAACAGCTTTTCATTTGTTCGAATTAAAATTTATGCCGGTAAATAATGTCATCTGCCGCACAGCGAAAAAGACATCGTCCAGAGCATAAACGACCGATAAAAATTATGACAAAGTGGCTGGCAACAAAAGTCTCAGACATTAGCGGATTGTGTATGTACATATGTATGTATATATGCAGTTAGGGTAATCGAAGTCGGGACGATTGCAAAACGATTTGAATCCCAGATGTATATCGGACAGACCTTTGGCGCGAGGAGTGTATAGGAGAGCGGGTGCAGGAAATGTACTTGCCATACAGCGCGACAGTTGTTGCAACATGCAACGACAGCAAAACAACACCGTGTACAAGACAATCGAAATACAGACGGACAAACAGATGGTTTGCATACTGGGAAGAAAGTTCACAATTCGTAAGAGTTGGCAAGCGAGCATTCGGCGATGGGCAAAAAATTAGTTTTTAACTCCATCAAAACGAAATGTTAAGACTTTTTTCATGCATTATTTACATATATAGATGAGGGCGTAGTGAGGAGACCGACGAAATTGAAGGCAAACTCGATCAGTAATAATGCGATCGCTGCATTGCTCCAGCGACAGTAATGTGATAGATGAACGCTACATTCGGCACTGTGGATTTTGTAAATTGATTAAAAGAATATTTAGGTGGAAAACCATTCAGTACAAATTAAACTATTTATAATATTTTCTTCTTTGTTGCACGAACGCACAAATCTTTATAGCCTCTTCTATTCGCCATTTCTTTGCTCGTGATCTCTCTGCTCGGCAGTTGCTTCATCTATTCGCCTCTTGCTAACAGTTGGCGAAAAGAAGAGGTCTCGTGCTAGCGAGCTGTTCTTAAATATGATTAAGTGATGTTAATGTGATTGTTGAATCGTCATGACCTCGAAATTTAGTCTTAGCAGCATCGAAATGCTAATTGTGAGGTTATCTTAAGACTACGGGCTCAATAGTAATAGACTGATTTCCAGACCTTTCTTCATTTTTCATGAATTATGAAATTTAAACTTTTTTGTAAATATATTTTTCATGCCGATATATATGCCATAAGTATGCATACAATATTAATAATTACAAAATATTGTTCTTTTTTTATCTTCAATGGATAGCTCTGAGAATCCTGTATAAAATAATGTATCAAACCTGAGCCAGAGTGCTTGGATCCGTAAATAAATGACAAAATCGAGGGACTATGTGTTTCATTTTCATTAACCTGCTCTACTCACAGCTTGAGATACAGTGAGCGCTAATGAATCATAAGCTAGGTTAGGCTTAGCTGAGGTGGCTGCAGAGATTAATTCACCGTTTTCCTACCATGTTGGAGAACTCATCCGAGATCTCGAGTTGGCGTAATAATTTTCACAAATACTCTTATTTCCATTTGTGCAAGGCTTGCCGAGCCCTTGTAGTCTTCATCTGATTCGTGCCAATAAGATGTTAGAAAAATAAGAAAATATAAATTTTTCTTTTTGGCATCTCCAGCTACGCAAACAATCTGTTTCAACCCCCAAATTTACATAATATATATAAACAGTTAGGTAAAGCCCTGTAATAGCACTTATAAGATAGGAGATTTCATTTCTCTTTAAACACATAAGCACAGATGTGTGTTAGTAAAAGAGGGCCAAGTAAGCCTAGTGGTCGAAAGTTTGCTCCAGCAGACTATAAATTAATTATTCGAGTAATTTCATTATTTATTCCTCTTCCTCTTTTCGATTGGTGCGATAACTGCTTAAGCGATTTTGGCCGATTTTAACCAAGCACCCCAGTTGTTTCTTTCTCGTGCTAACCAACGTCCATCGAATATACCAAGTGTAGTCAAGTTCTTCTCCATCTGGTGTTTCAAACCCAGAGGAGGCGGTTGGCGCATCCTCTGATAGCACCAGCTGGTATCGCATCGAATACCTTCAGAGTCGTTCACTCGGGCGACATGAATTAGCCAACGAAGTCGCTGGATCTTTATACGCTTCACTATGTCTATGTCGTCGTAAAGCTCATTGTTCCATCAGCTATGATACTCGGATTCGACAACGCTGAAATGTCCAAGAATCCGTCTCAGAATCTTTCTCGCAAACGCTACAATGGACGGCTCATCGGATAATGTCATCGTCCAAGCTTCTGCGCCCTACAACGGAACGGGTATGATGAAAGTCTTAGCTCTGCTAGTCCAGAGAGGACTAACCTACTCAATTGCCGACTTAGTCCAAAGTAGCTCTTGTTGGCAACAGAGATTCTTCGTTTGATTTCAGGGCTTATTGTCGGTGTTGTTCTTAAATAAGTTTGATAACAGGAGGTACTTTGTTTTGCCTTGGTTCAACACCAGACCCATTTGCTTTACTTCATTATCCAGCTTGGAAAATATAGAACTAACAGGGCGGGCATTAAGACCAATGATGTCAATATTACGGCATAAGCCAGCAATTGTACGATCTTGTCCCACAAATGTTTAACAGTTTCATGTTTCATCCTACAGATCCTACAAGTTCCATTAGAGTATATTCTTAGGTTAATAAGATGAGGATTGAATCAACAGTGCTTCATTAGAACTCCTGTGATGATACTAAAATTATTATAATTTAATTTCCATCGTATTTCCCCATCGGTATTTGAAAATCTCTATGTATTTTCGAATTGTTGACGTGCCATGGCTCTACTTATGTTGTCCCAAGTATTTTATATTACATTCAGAAGTCCGTAGGGCTTCAAAGTGCAAAGTGATGAAACAATTTTTTCTAATGGCGGTCGCCCCACGACAGGCAAATATCACAAAAAACCAAATATCTGCCGTTCGGAGTCGACTCAAAACTGTAGGTCCCTCCACTTACCGAACAACATCAAGACGCGCACCACAAATAGGAGAAGGAGCTCGCCTAAACAACTTAAAAAGGGCGTGAGTGCCAATTATATTATATATATACATATCTACATACTATATACATATAATCTTTAAATCTTTAATTGTTCCAGTATCATCTTCTTTGTCTTTACTCTAATTCTTGTATAAGAGAAAAGTAGTTACCCTTTTCTTGGCCACAAAATGGCTCTGGGTCTATAAATGTGCAAGTTTGTATTACATATCCATTACCAAAAATTTTATCAAGCCTCCAAACTTTCAACTTTTCGGTATTCATTTTCTTCATTAACATTATTACCCTCTACCAAATTTGAACACGGTTTCCATTTTAATTGCTAACGCATACTCTTAGTCCACGAATTTTTGGCCGAAAAATCAGAAAATTCTTTCTTTGCCAAACTGAATAAACCACACAGTTTCCCTATAATATTCAACTCCTACATCATATTTTGTTTTTTTTTCTTTGTTTTTTTTTTTCATTCGCCGCACTTCAACAGTTTGTTGTACAAACATAAATTTTTATGTTTGTATCATTTGTGAATTGCGCGAATATTTTGTTGCAAAAGTCAAAACAAAAGACTTTACGTAGCAACTTCAAACCACGGGGGGTCTAGTACGAATGGCAATGTGCCGACTTGGAGTTGATGACGACGCTGATGGCACCGCCAAAAGCTTTGTCTCGCTGTACCGCTAGAAGGCATCTTCGCTCGCCTCCACTGACCAAAAGGGGCCCGATCGCTTGTATCGGCATTGCCCCCAATGCATAGCAGTTTGTTTGGTGATCACTGGGAGTTGTTGATTCTGTTTTTGTTGCAGTTAGTTATGTTGCTGATTGTTGTCGACAACATACGGGCACTCGAACGAGTACTTCAACAAGTCAGAGCAACTGTTGGCGGCTTATTTGCACTGCTGCCCGGGTGATACACAAATTTAACAACAACAACTTAGCAACTACTCAGTTAGTGGCGCATAAACTTCGTAGCACTTCTACTTCCATGGGATTCACTCTTTAATGTTTCCATTTTTATTCCATATTTTTCGATTCGAACAGCCGGTGCCAGCGGAATTGTGATTTGCCTTGTGGCGCATGCGGGCGCAACTAGATTCTAAATTAAATTTTTTTCTTGTTTTCCACGGCGGCGACTGCGTCCGCGGTGCCGGTATTCTCCGAATTCGAATATCAAAAAATTATCATGTATGTTTACACGAATCATATTTTTCTCCCAACTTTTACGCCGCTCAGCTGCCTTCTTCTTTCGCTGTGGGGCTCCTTTATTTTGTTGTTAGCTGTTTGTTTTTGTTGCTGTTACAGTTGTAGCCTACAATTGCAAACACTGATTGTACGCGTTGATAAAAATATATATATGTATGTGTGTGTATACACATTCGGCGGAGTGAGTAAATGTGTCGCGTGGTGGCCATCCACATACTATACGTCTGTTCTTAGGGGCAAGAGCATACATGCAGATGCTCATATGTACGATACATTCAATATGCATATGGGGCAAGCAGAAGACCAGTTGCTGGGCTATGCGTGCGAAAGTCGGCCCACGCAGTTTGGTTTAACTGGAATTGATTTTTTGCAACTGTCCGATGTTGATTTGTGAAGTTATGAGTTGTATTTTTGAGTTGCCCAAGTTACCAGTACATCCGGGATGTGGTGGTAAGCAAATATTTGTATGTGCATACAGCGTCAAAATATCTATAATTAAACTTTCCCACTTTTTCACTAAATATTCGTAATAGTTTAAACAGTTTTCTTATGAAATTAAGGCTCCAAATACTCTGTATTTCAATTAGCTTTGTAGTATTTCGGTAGCATCGGTATTTTAGAATCGAGGGCCGCGAATTATTGTTTTTACATACAGGGATATCCATATACAGTTTTTTTTTTCTAATCAGAAAAAAATAGGCAAACATTTATTTTTTCGGTATATTATTGGGTTATTCGAGCAATCATTCGCTTTATCTATGAAATGTGATTTCATTTATGCGGCCGCCTTGGCTGGCTTCGTTGTAGCGCACCCTATTAACCCAGTGATCTAAGACTTTGGTGACGGCTTTTGGCTTTATTTCACAGATGGACTGCTCAATATTCGCATAAGGGCATGAATCCGTAATGCGTTGTTCACATCGGTCCTTTACGGTATCCCACAAGAAAAGTCTGATTGTGTCAAATTACAGTTCCGAGGTGGTCGATTGATATCACCGAGGCAGCTGATAACACGACTACCGAATTTGACGCACAAAAGATCGATTGCAGCACGGGATGAAGGGGCATATCACATCATCCTGCTGAATTGAAAGTTCGTCCAAGTCCATGTCTTCTTCTTCCGGGCATAAAAAATCATTTATGATGCCTCTGTATCGCTCAAAGAAAAATTAGCCAAGAAAAATTGGCCAAGGAAACCACGGTTTTAACATCCACACCATACTTTCACTCTCGGAGGATGCAATTGCTTCTAGAGGATCATGTGCGGGTTTTCTGATCCCCGGATGAGCCAGTTTTGTCAGATTAAAATGTGCTTCGTTAGAAAAGATTAGATAACAATATTGGCTTTGGAAATAAGTTTTCAACGTTGTACAAGCGTAAAGCGATTCATTCGTTCTACGGAGATATGACACTGACTATCTATAAGGGTTTCGAGCGGGAGAAACTGCCACTGTCAAACTAACAAATGACATAAAAAAGTTGACCCTTGTCATATGAAAATAAATTTATAAATAGCGAAACAATTCATTACAGGTTAAATGCATTCCAAATCCATTCATCTTTATCTCCATAAGAAATTAATTTCCAAACCTGGAGGAGATCGTCCCTTTCTTGTCATGGCAATCAAACTTAAACCATTAATAATGAAGCAAAAAAATGTATCCGAATGGGACATTCTTCTGCAGAAATAATTGCAAATCCCATAACCTACACCAGATTCAATAGAAAGTTTACAACAGACGACATATCCTAATAAATTAGCCGATACTATTATTTAATAAAATTCCATATAAGTTTCTTAAATTAATTATATAGCTTTAAGTACAAATATTGCTTGATGTTTAAAAAACAGATCGCAGTAAAGAAATTGATTAAAAAACAGAAACAAACAAAAGTCCTCTGTCTGGAAAATAAAGTAGTACGAGAGTGCCTAACATTGATTTAATCACACGATTAAGACAATACCGAAGGATGCACAAGCCCACCTATTCAGAACCAGACCGTAAGCAGTTAATGGGATCGCAATCCTCTATTTTCGCGGGGAAACTATGTACCTAACAGATCCTCTACCTAACCAGCTCATCCGCCTTGTAGTTTCCTGCAATGGCGCTATGGCCAAGTACCCAGATAAGTCTCATACCAAAGAATTCCGTTGCCATCGAAAGTAAAGTTCAGCATTCTCCAACCAAAGTCGAGTGCACTATCATTGAGCCTAGGGCTCTGACTGCCCTGCTCAGATGATTCTTTGATTGAGTGGTTCGGGGAGCGGAGATCCGACAGAGTTCGCAGCACATTTGTGTTGGATTATTTCACCCATATTCTTACGTTTTTCCAATCAGTCGTTATTAGGACGGTAATGAACTTACAAGGTTGATTGCTGCGTGGATTTTTTCTTGTAAAGGGTGATCAATTTAGAGGTATCGAATTTTAAGTTGTAATAAACAACGAAAATTCAAAGTAATTGGGATATCTCTATTAATCTGGTGCATATCTATTCATGGCATTTAGTTATTAAAGATAATCCTTTTCAAATATTGGCCGCAACTGCGCCGTAATTGGGTCATCCGCAATCACCAATTTTGAAGGACTCGCTGGAGAATTTCGGTTCTGGGTTATCCACAAAGCATTTAGACTTTACATACCACCACAAATAAAGTTCAAAGGTATAACACGATCTTGGTAACCAATCCATTGGTCCGAGATGAGAGTTGAATTGCTCCCGAAACGACGACCCCGTAAATCCATTCTTTCACGGGCTGTATGGCAAGTAGCGGAGTAGCATTGTGTAGATCACAGGCTTCAGAACGTCGTTTATCATGGAGCACTAGCGCTCGTTATTCACTGTTACATTGGCAACAGGCTCGTCTTTGAAGAAATATGGACCGATGATTCCTCCAGCCTGTAGACGGAACCAAACGCTTCTTTTCAATGACTGCTTTTGAATCGTTTCGGGCTGCTCTTCACCCCAAATTTGACAATTTTGCTTATTAATGAGGTTCGATTTTCTTAATACAATTTAACGATTTGTAAACGTTGTTGAGGCGTAAGTCTCTCCATGAAGAAATGTTAATGGTACTAAAAAAAGATGTATTTAGTTTGACAGTAACCATGCGTGATCTGTGGAAAAAGTACCTCCAATCTGATCCCCCTTTATGACTAAGACCATCTTTGTTCTTATTAACCTCTTTTGCAAGCAAACCGCTGTCTTCTTACTTTAAATCAGCAAATCTCCGATTTGATTCCACTTTGATGCAAATCACTTGATCGACATTTTTACATTTCGCACATTGTGGAACACTGTGGCGAAGTGAGAGAGTTATATGGACAGTATTGGGCTATGCTCAGAACGAGTCACAGAACAGCAACTGAGTTCCATTATTTTTTAGAGAGATTATGAATTACCGATTCACTGTTGTAGCCAACTCAATAACTCTACTCTGAACTGAGTTACCCATCCAACCAGATCCCAGACATACATTTAAATTTTTTCACACCTTTCAGCGGGTGAGTTAAATTAATTTACAATTAATATTCACACCACTTCCGCCAGCTCTTTTATGCATACGAAAAACACCCTTCATCATATCAGCAAAATACATTTATAAATTTTTTATGACTTTATTCAAAAATCACTTCCATCACAGCATTGCTCATTTTTTGGGGTGGAACACAAAAGTAGTTCCCATATCCTCACCAAGTGATATCAATATCAGCTTTCATGATTGCACAGCACGCATCGCTGCTGGATTTTTCGCACCCTGCACTCCCCCTGGGCTATGATTCTCATTATAATGATGCATTTGATAAGATAACGAAGTGGAAAATTGAAATAAACAAGCTACCATTGCCAATGCAATTACCGTTACCAAGAAAATTACCAACATCATTACCATCACAATTTCAGTGCGCTATTCAAAGGTTACTTGGGAGTGGGAGGGCTGCTCCAGCCAACTGAGGGTTGAAATTAGGTTTAATTTGATAAACGATTTCATAAATGAGCGAAAGGGGATTTTCAAAACACAAAACGGTGGGAGAGATAGGACAGAATTAAATTTAGTAGTACATTTCTGAGAAAAAGAGTTACAAATGCAATGATAATAGTTCTCCTTACACTAAATTTAAATTATATTTGGAAATTTGTTAAATAAAAAATTAAACTAGAAACACAATTGGTTTATTATGCAAATAAGTAGTTCGTTTAACTAACCCTGCGTGTGCAGGAAGCTATCTACTGTATACACCACACGAAAAAATTATAACTCCAACAAAATTTCTTATATTTTTCTTATCAGTTTCCGGGCTAACAATTTATGCTTTTAATATTTAAACTTTTAATAATAAATGTTTTAAAAATATCCAGAAATAAGCGCACATTTCACGAAACTTAAATTAATTAATAATAAAAGTAAAGTCTAGTTTGTAATTTTCCGCCTATTAATTTGGCCGCCGTAGCCGAATGGGTTGGTGCGGAATTCGAATCTCCGAGAAACACCAAAATGAAGAAAATATTGTTTTCTAATAGCGATCGCCCCTCGCAACGGCAAATGTCTGAGGGTATTTCTGTCATGAAAACGCTCTTCAAAAAAAAAAAAATTTCCTGTTCGGAGTCAGCTTGAAACTGTAGGTCCGTCCATTTGTTACGCACTTCAACATCAAGACACACTCCATAAATAGGAAAAGGAGCTCAGCCACCCTTTTTGTGTGTAAGCGCTAATTATACTACGAGGTGTGTTCAAAAAATAAGAAGAATTTTAAAATTTCGCGGGCTACATACATTCGACTTTCGATTATTATTTTCTTTTATGTTGGTACACTCATTTCGAAGATATGTTCACGGTTTTATCGTTTGGTTTGTTTTTAGAGGCATAAATAAGACAAACTTTTGCGCGTTCGGCGATTTTCTGCTATCGAAAAAATGGATCAAAGAAGTTGCATCAAATTCTGTTTAAAAAATGGAATTAAGTGCTCAAGAACACTTGAAATGTTGAGAGTGGCATAGGGTGAGAGTACTCTGAGTCAAAAAAAAATTTACAAGTGACACAAGCTTTTCACAGAAGGTCCAGCAGATGTGAATGACGACGCTCGCTCTGGACGCTCCATGAATATGTTGAGAAAGTGAAGAAAATTGTTAAGGAGAATCGTCGAATCACTGAGGGCGTCGGCTTATCGGTTGGCGCATGCCATGCAACATTTTCGGAAATTTTGGGCATGAGCCATGTGGCAGCGAAATTCGTTCCAAAATTGCTGAATTTGGACCAAAACTAACGCTTAAGAATTGTTGAATGACGTCAACGATGATCCAGATAAGCTTAAAAGGATCATAACGGTGATGGATCATGGTATGGTTATGACATCGAATCCAAACCCCAATCGTCCCAATGGAAGAGTCCAGGAGAGCCAAGACAAGAAAAAGCACACCAAGCTCGATCAAATGTTAAGATTTTGCTCACTGTTTTCTTTGATTACCATGGCGTAGTGCAACAGGAGTTCATACCACAAAGTTGTAAGGTAAATAAGGAGTATTACCTTATGCGTAGTTTGCGTGAGGCAATACGAAAAAAAACGCCCGGAATGGTGGGAAGAAATGCTGAGCTTTTGCATCATGATATTACACCTGCTCTCCCATCTTTGCTTGTGAGAGATTATTTGGCCAATAAAAACACCGTTATCATGCCTCAGCCCCCGTATTTAACAGACTTGGCCCACTGCAACTTTTCCCTGTTCTTAAGATTGAAGAGACCCATGAAAGGACGAAGTTTTGCGACGATTGAGGAAATGAAAACCGAATCGGTGAGAGATCTTAAAGACATACCGAGAAGTGCGTATCAAATCTGCTTCGACGATTGGGAAAAAACGCTGGCACAAGTGTATAATATTATATCTGAGAGGACTACTTTGAAGGAGATAAAATAAAGGGTGTTTTTTTAGAGGTTAGGTTTTCAAGATGAAATAAAACGTATATAATTTAATGTTATGGCCAAGAATTTAGCTTTATTATAAAGATAAGGGTTTGCCATTATGTTTTAAAAATGATTTCGGGCAAGTGGCCGCCGCGGCTGGCTCGAATAAATTCCAGCCGAGAGGCCCAATTTTCGACCACTTTTTGCAGCAATTGGGGCCGTATGTCAGCAATAACGCGCCGAATATTCTCTTCCAAGACATCAATCGTCTCGGGCTTATCTGCGTAGACAAGCGACTTCACTTAGCCCCACAAGAAACAGTCCAGCGGTGTTATATCGCACGATCTTGGAGGCCACGTCACAGGTCCACGGCGCGAGATAATGCGCTCACCAAAAGTTTCCTTCAATAAATCGATTGTTGCGTTGGCTGTATGGCATGTAGCGCCGTCTTGTTGGAACCAAAGGTCGTCCACATCAACATCGTCCAATTCAGGCACGAAAAAGTCATTAATCATGGCTCTATAGCGCTCTCCATTGACTGTAACATTATGGCCGGCTTCATTTTTAAAGAAATATGGACCAATGATTCCCTCTGCCCATAGAGCACACCAAACAGTGCTTGTGGATTATGTTCACTCCAAATGCGACAATTTTGCTTATTGACATACCCATTCAACCAAAAGTGAGCTTCATCGCTGAACAAAATTTTCTTGTGAAAATCGGGATCGGTGGCCATCTCGTTTTGGGCCCATTCACCGAACGTGCGACGCGCTTGATGGTCGTTCGACTTCAATTCTTGCACGAGTGGGATTTTGTAAGCCCGCAAACCAAGATCCTTTCGCAAAAACTTCCATAAAGTGGATGGGCACATCTCCAATTGCTGCGCGCGATGGCGGATGGACTCATTCGGGTCTTCTTCGATACTCTGCTCCACAGCAGCAATAGCGTCTTCGGTGCGCACTGTACGACATCTCTGAGGATGCGTATTATCCACTAGAGCAAACGTGGTGCGAAACCGATCCATGGTTAATCGAATTAGTGGCTCTGATGGACGATTATGTCGACCGAATATTGGACGCAGCGCGCGATGCGTCGCGCGAACCGAACCATTATTTTCGTAATAAATTTGCACGATTTGCAAACGTTGTTCAGGTGTAAGTCTATTCATTATGAAATGGCAAACCAAACTGAGCAAAAATCAAGTGACAGCCGTCAAAAAGACCATCTACGAAAAAAGTAGTGCCAACTTGAAAACCTAACCTCTAAAAAAACACCCTTTAGAAAGTGGTGAATATATAAATATTTTTTCAGAAAAATGGAAAATCACCTTATTTTTGAACACACCTCGTATATATACTATAATTTGTTTCGGATCCTCCTTTGACTATAATTTTTTTATTTTTTGAAGTAGTCGTGGAATCGTTTTCATTACGGTTTTTATAATACTTTGATCAATTTTAACCATTCGACATTGACCGCATATCTAAGGCTTTTAGCGCTACCAAACTGTCTTTCATTTTCGACTTGGATTAAGGCCAGGGTTGCAGGCAGGCCAATCTAAAATATTCTTTCGCTTTGTTTTGTTGATTTCGTAGCATAAACGGCTGCAAAATCGACTCCTTATCGAAATTATAATTAAGAAATGCAATAAATTCTTCGTCTAGAAGTTCTATATAATTGACACTCTTCATTCTTGTGGACATGAAACATATTGGTATTTTACCGATACTAACGGCTGTTCAAACCATGACAGAACCCTCTCTAAAATTACGAGCCAACTCAATTGAATTTTTTTCATCAGAAAGAGTTACTCTACTCTTCTGCGAATGTCAATCTGGCCTGTTAGTGTCGTGTTGTTAACTTATGCTTAGGTTCTCGTTTTACATATAATATTTTAGATTAGAATTCGCTTGCGAAATTTGTTGCACACGACGGGTAGTAACTTCTAAAATAAGAGTGTGTTCAATTTCAGCAGGGCTATTTGATTTATTCATAACTAAACTTTTGATTTCTCGAACATCTCTAGCGTTAAGTTTTGCTTTTCTACCACTTTTCTTGTCACATCCGTTCTTTTCTTTCAAATAGAAATAATGCCAAACTACACTTTGGCCTCTTTTTAATTTTGAAGCAATCTCTTGCATTTTAAGACCACACAAATGAAAAACAGCATAAAGCAATTAAAAGCTCTATATATACAATATAATAAATTTAGATAAATATTGTAAATTACACTATCACTTCTAAATTAAAAGCACACGCTTTTGGCCTTATAATTATTTTATTTTGCTCAGAACAAGAATTTGCGCGTTACTGAAATACCATCAATAATTTACGGAATAGTCTCCGTTATGAGATACCCTTTTACACATACAATCAACTAAGCGATATTGAGACATTTTCCTATTTTGTTTTAGTAGATATCATCATAACCATTTTGACTTTATAATTTTTTCGTGCGGTGTAGTAATTCTTCTGCCTATGCAGTGAAACTAAAACAGCCAAGGACTATCACGAAAGTTTTCGGAGAAGAACATATTCCTTTATAACAGATATAAGAAATAACAAAAGTGAAAGCTACCCAAATTTAAACCATCTTTTTGGCATTAAAAATTCACTACCGGTCAAGTATGTCCAAACGTCTCACAAATTTCTTCCTTACAATTACAAAATTGTCTAACTTCAATTCCTCATTTATGTGGCTTCCTTCGACATACATTTTTAATGCGCTCTCAAGAATAGTTTTTACACTTGCCACTAGTGACTGGCAGCTGCTAATTTAGACAACAATTTCTTTGCCACAGTTGGACATATTTTGTTGGCATAAACTTACAACGGTACTTGCTTCCATTTCTTCCCATTTTCTTACTGTTTTACCTACGTCCTACAATTATGTTTCTGCCGCTTCAATTTGCACTTTGACTTCTTCGAGTTTTTTGTTTGCATAAAGATAAAACATGAAATTGTTTAGCCATGCCACGAAAAGTGGCTTGAATAAGTAAGTGGGCAAATTGTGCCCACTCGACGCGCCGTCGCCGCTTAGCGTTATCAACTTGAAGTCGAGTTTTCATCCGCAACAAATACAATGTTGTTAAACATATCGCTCAGCGGTTGTTGAATTGTTGCAAGTATCGCAGCAACATTTTTAACACAACGACATTTGGGGTTGTTAGTTCGTGGTGTTTTGCCTGCAATGCTTGCAACGATTTATTGTGGCATCATTTTCTTTTTTGTCTATATTGTTAGTGATAAAACAAAAGATTGAAAATGTTCGCGAGGAGTCGTCGACTTCGACCCAGTGATATCCAACTGTGCATTGCGCCGCAAGTTGCTCTAATATCTCGGGTGAAATTTGCATCTTCGCAAAATGCGTGCAAGCAAACACACACAAACAACACACATCTATGCAAATATTTTAGGCTGCAGCAGGAGTCTTTATCCTCAATAGCACATCTGAAGTTCCCGAACTGTGGGTTGTTGGCGTTGCACTACATAGTTTTGGCTGGCAACACTTTTCGCCACCTTTTTAGGTTATTTCGAAGATTGTTGTTCTGATTTGGCCGACATATCTCCGCTTGTTAACTTGAATACCAACGCGGTGGGATATCATCCTGTTTGGTTGAAAGATAAAATCACTTGTAGTTGCTAGTTGATGCCTCAAGCAGCAAATGCTTAAAGTGGCACACAGCAATGGATTCGTTTGAGGAAAGGGGGGAAATATACTCGTATATTGGAATTAAAAGTTGCTTATGAGCAATTGCAAGTAAAATCATATTCATTTTAAATAAACTACAAGAGGGTAAAGATTTTTGTATTAATCAAACCAAGTTTCTTTTTGTTTTTGTCATCAATACCAAAGTTCCAAACAAAGTTATGGACCCTCGTCCTCAATTCAATATTAGTTTTGAAATAAATTACAAAAAGAAAGAATAGTTTTACTAATGAAACCAAGTTTCTTTCTGTCTACAGTCCTAAGTTGTACTAAAAATTATCCTCGCTTTTCAAAACATAGAAATAAAACTAAGAGTGAAGAAACTATTCTCAATTCGTGGAAAGGCCTCTTATTGAAATAAAATCGCTCGCTACTCGCTTTGCATAAGGTCTGCTACCATTGGGTTTTAAATTTTTTTACACTAATACAGGGTGGGCCATATAGCGTTTGCTTTTTGAACCACCTATTTTTTTGAGAATGGTAACACAAATGATATGTCAAATGTGTTCATAATTTACTTTGGTTTGACATTTACGAAATGGGACGCTATACGCTTGAACAAAATTGGGAAATATTGAAAACCTATTTCCAAAGTGGTCAGTCTTTTTCTTCTTTCAAAATTGTCGGAGTTTCGGCTCAGAAAATCCACACGTTACTATAGAGAACCAAATGCATCCACAACGAGTCACTGTTTGGTGCGGTTTTTGGTCTGGCGGCATCATCAGGCCATTTTTTTTTCGAAAATGAGCGAGGAGCCGCGGTTACAGTAAATGGCGAGCGTTACCGTGACATGCTCAACGAGTTGTTTCCAAAAATTGAAGAGGATGATATGGACGACATTTGGTTTCAACAGGACGGTGCAACTTGTCACACTGCCAAAGTTACACTCGAACTTTTGGCTACCGTATTTGAAAACCGAATAATCAACTTAATTCCGGTATCAATTGGCCGCCTCGGAGCTGTGATTTAAGCCCATTGGACTATTTTTTGTGGGGAGCCGTTAAGGACAAATGCTATGCGAATCATCCAGAGACGATTGATGCTTTAAAACACGAAATCGAAGTTGCCATTCATGAAATTGGAGCCCAAACAATCGAAAATGTGCTTAAAAATTGGGTTGATCGAATGGCCTACTGTAAAGCCAGTCGTGGCAGTCATTTGAACAATATTTTTTTTTCATTCATAAATAACAATGTTCAAACTTCAAAATAAAAGCCGATTTTTATAGCCGATTCAAAAAGCAAATTTTACACCCTATACTAATAGCATCGCGAAACGTCATAGAGGCGGTCATCAAAAGACTGCAACGTCACGTGAAAAGATTCAAAAAGTCAAGAAGTGACTAAAGCGAAATCCCCGATAAAGTGCCAATCAATTAGAACTGAACGAAAGAACTGAAAACATCTGACCGTAGTATCCACCGCATACTGAAGAATGATCTCAAGGTTATGTAAGTCTTACAAGACCCAAAAGGAGCACGATCTCACACAAAAGCAACATCAAATCAGTCTTGAGAAACCGAAGGAGCTGGTTCGCTTGGCATAGAGCGGTCAATATCCGAACATTGTGTTTTCTGACGAGAAAAATTTTCAAATTGAGCAGTTCGTAAACTCCCAAAACGATAGGGATTATTTGACCGACCGTTCATACGAGAATTTGAGTCATCGATTGGCCACCAGGAGGCAGCAGCACCCGCCACAGGTAAGGGTTTGGGCCGCTGTAACCGCAGCTGGGCGTTCTCCAATCGTTTTCATAGAGCCTGGCGTCAAGGCAAATGCAAAATATTATTGGGAAAGTATTTTGCAGATTTTTTTGAAACGATGGACAGATAAACATTTCAGTGACAGACTATGAACGTTTCATCAGTACTTGACACTGTCTCACAATGCTCAAGTGAACCAAGAATGGTTAAAAAACAACGTTTTGAACTTCATTACGTCTATACAATGGCTCCCAAATTCACCGGATGCGAATCCGATGGATTGTTCTCTTAGGGCCATTTAGGAGAGCAAGGTCCGAACTAAAAGATTCACCAGTCTCGAGGTGCTGCAAAAAGTCGAGTCGACCAAAATACCTGTAAGGCACATTTGGGCAGCTTGCGATTCGTTACTTGACCATATCAAAGCCATAGGCAAGGCAAAAGGTGATCATATCGAGCAACAGTAAACTGATTCTAGTTTTGTATTATTTACACACAGTTTTTACTTTTAATTGAATAAAAGTAATTTTTCGAACTAAATTTATGGCCCTTTTAATTGGTTACACTTCAAGTGCCGGACCCAGATATAATTCTAATTATGTTTCTGGATGTAAGCTAAAAAGCAGAAGACACGATCTCTTCCAAGCAGAACACTCGATCTCTTCCATCGCCCATCAAGGTTGATACACTTAGTGGCAGACCCTCAACATCGAAAACTAAAGAAAACATCAATAAAGTTAAAGGACTTGAACATTGCTTATGGATCCATTCAGGACATTATTTCATTGATTGATTGATTAATTGGGCTTACGCCGTGTTGTTGTTGCACAGTTTTTCCCACAGAATCTGAAATTCAACATTCATCAAACGCATCATTACTGAAGACGAGACGTGAGTTTAAGAGTAGGACAGGGAATCCATAGACGATGCGAGCGAGTTGGGAGCTTCGAAAGAACCAAGACCAAAAAAAAAAAAAACCATGTCATTTTTAGACAAAAAAGATTAAAACGGTATTGTACAACTCGAATTTTTTCCAGAAGCTCAAATAATTAATTAATAAGACCGTACGTACGTAATACGTCCTACGTAATAACTTGAAGAAAATCGCCACACAAGAATGGATTTGTGGAAAAACAATTGCAAAATAATAAATCACCGTTGCACAGGTCATCATTAGCCGTGAATTTTTTACCAAGAAAGAAACGAATTCCATCCAACAGCCGGCGAAATAACCTAATGTGGCTCCCTGCGATTTCCTCTGTTCGATCATTATGGAGGTTGCGTTTTAACAGCTGAAAGGAAGTAATGGAAAAATCGAAGAGAGCTCTGATGGATATACCGAAAATAGAATTTCAGAAATTTTTCGAAAGCTGGATCAACCGCTGGCATAAGTGCATTGCAGTTGATGGGGAGGACTTTCACGGCGATAAAGTCACTTTTGAAAAAAAAAAAACTTGTATTTTGAGTTTTTTGAGTATATTCCGAGAACTTTTTGTTATAAGGGGCAGCGTGTTTAAGACCAATAGCTGTCAGCCATAGTCGCCAATGCTTCAGTTTTTTAAATGGAATAATTATTTTTATTTATTACTCTATTAATAAATAAAATTTAAAATACTCGTGAATAAAAATTAGATATGTAGCCACGATACCCATCGACAGATTCAAATTTTACCAACTTTACCACTTTCAGTTCCAAAGGGGTGTAGGAAGCGTGATATGTCAGAAACCCAATATGCTGAGGCTCTTGCCATTCACTTCCCCAGGAAATTCTGGCTATGGTGAGTAAATTTGACCAAAACAAAACTATGACTACCAAAACTTTCACTCACTTAATGCGGATTATTTTCGTCTTTTATAACATTGCTTGGCTTCCACCATCGTAAATCTCTATTCATAGATCTGTTTGCAGTCATTAAGAAAATTATGAAGTCAGTGATTTAATAAAGACATCAGTCATAATATGGCCTAGTGTAAAATGGCAGTTAATTTTTAACTGCATTTTTGTGAATGCATGCAGATGCTTGTGCATATGCGTGGGAGTTCAAAGATTCATGTATGTGGTGTGGTGGTAGCAGTGGCTGTTCGACTTAATCTCGTTAATAAACTTGCTGGAGCTGTGGTTTGAACATGAATAACTGAATGTCTGATGAACACTTGAACACTTCAAAGCGTGAAACATTTCTGCTGCGGCTATGGACGTACGTATTTACGTATACACACATATAAGCAAGCACATGTTAGGGTGGTCGATTTTATGACTTCTTTCATATACCGGTTTTATGCTGAAACCGATTGCGGCAAATAGGCTAAGGCAATTGTATCTGATTACGTATCTCCACAAAAATCACTCCAAGGGGGTTAAGTCACATGACCGAGGCGGCGAAGTCATATGATTCATTGTCCATAAGCTGTTGAGATTCATTAGAAAAAACTCCTTCTTAAGAGTGCCTTCACCTGTGTTAGGATACCCAGGTCATTACTGGGCACTGCCCAATGTGTACCCTTGCAAATGGAATAGGTATTTGTTCAATCTGTCGATCGGAACGAAAAAGTAGTAAATCATTTGACTATATTTAGGGCTCAAATGCCGAAATGCTTTTGCTCATCTTTGCTTTATGGACAACTATGAATCAAATACGCCTTCAGCAAACAAATTGTACGCAGCAAGGACTTTAGTTGGAATGGAATGAGCACCGTCGCTAAAGATAATTTTGCGCTAACAATACAGTTCATCTTCTATCCCATGCACCGAACAACAGCCCCAATGACTACACTTTTTTACTACTACACGAAATTATTTCAATCTTACAAGGATCTAGACTAAAATACGTCACCAGAGTATTAAACGTTGTAAACGAGTTGTTAAGGATGTCGTCGAATCGACAAATTTAGGTATTCGTTCACATTCTCTTTTTCGACTATAATGGCTTTTTCAGCACAGAGAGAAAGAGAGAAGTACTCTTCAAGTGTGACACTGCAATGTTGCAATTTTGATTTTTTTCTATCTACTTTGTGTACTACTCAAATTGTAAACTTTTGTTTAAGTTATTAGGAACTGTCGATCTTTGTCGATCAACAGCAGAAACAAAGTACATTAGTTTAGTTATCTGTGAACTACTGCTACTACCAGTTTAATGAACCTTGAGCCTTGGAAAGAATAATACAAGTAGAATACCAGATTTGGCCAGCCAAAGCAAAATTACGAAAATAACTTTGCCTGTTACATCACAGGGGGGTTGTGAGGATGATAGATTATCATGTTTGGCCGATTTCGGCTGTTAAATCATGGGGTACTCGAGAGCAGAATTCTGTCCGCTCATTTCACGCGTATTCACACACCCGTCTAATTAGTTGTTGTTCAGACGGCAACAAAGTTTATTTTTTTTCGTATATCTCCAACACAATATTAGTTTTTCGTACGCAAACCGTTGTCATGACCCCGGTGACGTCAGCCGATGAGATGATTTTTTCAGCGAAGTCCTCCAAATTCGCTGAGACCCGATTAACGGTTCGATATTGATGACAGCTTTGTACTCTATACACCGCGAGTTTTAATATTTTAAAATAAATTCACTCGCGCCTGATTTGATACAGATACGATTTGATTGTAAAGTGTTCTATATTTCGCAGCATTTCACGGAAATGGAATGAGAAAACAGAGAAAGCAGACATCTTATTTATTTTTCTTTATTTCATTTCTCAAAATAACCAGGAATCCAGGTTTCAAGGTTGCAAAGAGTTCGAATGCCATCGAAAGTGAGATCAGGCATTCCCTTACCAGTTTTGAATGCACCATCACTGGCCCGAGGGTCCTAATGGCCGCTTGGCTGTCGGAGTAAATATTTACTTTCTTGACGCTTGTGAGTAGCCAATCGGCTGCTTCTTTGATTGCGGCTACCTCTACCTGGAACACACTGCAGTGACCCGGTAACTTGAATTTCAGTCTGATGGGGAGCTTCTCCCAAAATACTCCTCCGCCCACCTTTCCTTCCAACTTCCATCAATCCGTGAAGAAGTTCACCAGGCCCTGTCTCCAAGTGTAGCCCCCCGGCCACTCTTGCTTCAATGGGCTGAGCGAAGATATAAATTGATCCGTCGATGAACTCAAAGTTTTTTAGGATGCTTGAGTGTCCATAAGTGAGATTCAACCTATAGCCCGAACCACTCAGTAAGTCAAACAAACAACCATAGGCTATTTTTAGAATGATTGTCTTTAAGAACGGCTTACATATTTACATCCTAAATTAGAAGAAATTAACAATAAAATTTATATTAAAATTATAGGTAGTAGAAAAAAAGGTGAAGTTATAGAAGGTATTAAAGAAAAGGTAAAAAAAATAGTAGTGGTAGTATGTAGTAGTAAGGAATAATTGAAGTTAAAGAAATATAAATTGAGGTTAAGATTTGAAAACTTACTATTACGCTCAAATTTAACAATTTATGTTAGTTAAAAGTATAAAAAGTATGAGCTGTATGAGCTTTACGACGACATAGGCTGGGTCATGTCGTCCGAATGGATACAAACGCTCCGGCTTTGAAAGTATTCGATGCGGTACCAGCTGGTGGTAGCAGAGGAAGAGGGCGGCCTCCTCTGCGTTGGAAAGATCAGGTGGAGAAGGACTTGGCTCCACTTGGTGTGTCCAACTGGCGCCGGTTAGCACGAGAAAGAAACGACTGGCGCGCTTTGTTAAACTCGGCCAAAATCGCGTAAGCGGTTATAGCGCCAATTAAGAAGAAGAAGAAAAGTATAAAAACCTCATGTAACTAAAAAAAATTGTTCTTCTAAAATCTTCTCATTGAAACTAAAAACTCCTTATCCAATTTTTTCACACAATTTTTTTTATTATAAATCCCGAATATAAAAAAATAAAAACGGATATAAAAATTTGAAAAAAGGTTTACAAAAAAATGGTGCGATCACCCTAGTCCTATGCAATAATACACGCAGCCCGTAACAACTTGCAATGTGCCGTGCGTATTTCAATCTCAAAGACAAACATAATAAAAATGTCGACACTTTAACGAGGTGATGAAGTTTACGAATTATGAGTTTGCAATAAAAATGCGAGCAAATATAAAGCGAACGATCAATGCGAGTACATGGCCAAACAGTGAGCTGAATGAATAAATGGATGAATAGATAAAATTATGGGGAAATAGATTAATGTAGGCATATTTGTATGTATGTACGTGTGTATTATCCCAATTCAAGCCTACTTTTAATTGCAAGGAAACTAGTTACGTACTTCGATATGGTAAACATAATAAATTTTTATAAGTATGACAATTTTACCAAGATTTTATCAGGTGACATCAATGATTGGTCTGGAAATTTATATATTAATTTATTTTTCACATTAGAAATTAAATAAAAGTTAATCGTTCAATGTATCATTTACAGAATTGACTCTTTCCTCGATTCAGACCGCTCGCAGTGTCTTTTCCTACTTTTTGTTTTCTTTCCATTAAGAAGGCCTATTTATGATACTTCTTCCATATGAAAATAGATATTTAGCGAAATTATATTTTTTCTTCTTTTATCTTTGCAAATAAGTTTTATGTGTCATAAGTGCTTGTTTGTTAAATCTAAATAGAAACTTATTAATTCCCTCAAACCAGCAACGCTTTGGCGCCCACGTCGCCCTCTCAGCGCCCCATCGCAGTAAATGGTCAGCGACGCGCTTAATAGCTAACTCACTCTGCATGTCGCATCCGGTTTTTACGATTGCATACTTGCTCGTAAATGATTGCCACAGATCGTAAAATTAGCCGCCTGCTTCCTCCATTCACAGCGTTGCATAATTAAATTGGCCTATAGTCCAACATTTTATATTATTTTTGGTTGGTAACCAAAAAGGTCGTAAATAATTTATGGCCTCAATAATTTATACCTTTTTAAATATGTCTGCCAAGCGGCGGAGGACTAAATGTTCACGATATAAAAATATTTTGGATTATAATCGTATTTGCAAATAGCAACGATTGTTATCGTTTGTCAATCAATGACGCAGTCACTTTGTTGGATGAAGAGAATTATAATAAAAGCCAGGCGCGCACATCCTTGAAAGTTGTTTAGGCAAAGTTTCTCCTCCGATTTGTGGTTGAGTTATAATGCTGTTCCTCAAATAGACGGGGCCATAGCTGAATGGCAAGTGGTTTCTTTATTAGGTTTTTCATGACAAAAACATAACCGGAGTTTTGTAAATTCCTGTGGAGGGGCGAGCGCTATTATAAAGGGTTTTTCAATTGGCGCGGGTCGATTTTGGCGCCCTGTGGCAGCCATTTTGTTTTGGTGACATCTATCAAATCTTTTGTTTATTATTCAGTTGTTTATGCCAAATCATCATGGCAAGTTACACGATTGAACAACACGTTCAAATGATAAAACTTAATTATCAAAATGAGTGTTCATTAACGCAAACGTTGCGTGCATTGCGCCCATTTTTCGGTAGACGTGGTGGCCCTTCAAAGTCGACTCTTCAACGTTTGGTGGCCAAATTTGAGACGACCGAGTCAGTAAACAATCAGCCAATACCCGTACGTTCAAGGAACGCAAGATCAGCTGAGAACATTGCCACGGTCCGTGAAAGTGTACAGCAGAACCCGAGACAGTCTATTCCTCGCCGAGCACAAGAACTTGGCCTTTCGCAGACTTCAACTTGGCGAATTTTGCGTCAGGTCTTGGGCCTACACCCGTACAAGATCCAACTGACCCAGGAGCTTGATGACCATAGACAACGCCGTTTGTTCGCTGACTGGGCTTCGAATCGTTTGGAAGAGAACCCCAGTTTTGGGCGAAAAATCATCTTTAGTGACGAGGCGCATTTTTGGATGAATGGCTGTGTTAACAAACAAAATTGCCGTATATGGGGCGACACCAATCCACACGAGGTTCACCAGGTGATAATGCATCCTCAAAAAGTTACCGTTTGGTGTGGATTTTGGGCCGGTGGCGTCATTGGTCCGTATTTTTTTGAAAATGACGTTGGTGAGGCGGGCACCGTCAACAGCGAGCGCGACACAACGATGATAACCAATTTCTTATGGCCCATATTGACCTAGACGACATGTGGTTCCAGCAGGACGGCACTACGGCCACACAGCAAACGCCATGATTGACATTTTGCATGAACGATTTGAGGGTAAGGTTATCTCTCGCAGGTGTGATGTGAATTGGCCACCAAGGTCATGCGATTTGACCCCGCTAGACTGTTTCCTGTGGGGTTTCTTGAAGTCTCAGGTCTATGCAAATAAACCACAGTCGACCGATGCTCTAAAGGTGAACATAACACAGGCCATCGCTCAATTCAGCCGGATCTATGCGGAAGAGTCATTGAAAATTGGACCACTCGGATCCGTTCCACCGTAAGAAGCCGAGGTGGGCATTTGAATGATGTCATATTCCACACTTAATGGCATATATGCGCCTTTCAAATAAAAAAATAATTTTGTCAATAACTCACACACAGCTTGTTTTATTCCATTTCAACATCTACCCGCCCTCATTGAAAGCCCCTTTACATATACTATAGAATGATAATATATTGACTGCATGTCACGCATAAACACACTAGACCGTCGTCCCATCCTGGCCTGCCCATGGGTTTGAATCTTCATGTACTCATATTTCGTTGTTATACTGAACGAATTTTTTGAAGTCCTGGAAGGAGAGAAAGCAGCAGGTTGAGCCTTTTGTTAATGCAATTAATATTGAAATAAATGCATTTTGATAGTACAAATTACCATTTAGTATCAGTAAGAAGAAATTGTTTGCAATTACATTTTGGTTCCAATAACTTTTTAAATTCATCATGACAAATCATCATTTTTTTGTAACTTTTTAAGATACAATTCATTTTAACTAATAAATAAAGGTATTTTAGTGCAATAACTTATCTTCCCTTACTGAAATAAAACAGCAAAGTTTTATTTAAAAAGTTATTGACCTTCAAGGATAGTTATTTTTATTTTTACTATCAGATATCAAACCACATTGCCTAGGATTCCATATCCGCTGGGTTAATCGCTGATAAAAACATATGAGATGTGTTCAAAATATAAGAAGAATTTTCAAATTTCGCGGGATACGTACATTCGACTTTCGATTATTATTTTCTTTATGTTGGTACACTCATCTCGAAGATATGTTGACGGTTTTAGCGTTTGGTTTGTTGTTAGAGGCATAAATAAGACATGTGTTTTGTGTGTTCGGCTATTTTAGTTTGGTTTTTGAGAACTAATTTTCCTTTCCAGAAAAATAAAGGTTATCGAAGCGGCTATGAAGTGGCAGAGCAACTTTGATGCAAATATTTATTGCTTTTGGGCTTATGGTAAATGCACTGAGTTACCGGAAAATTGGTCGTAAATACTTAAGGATATTATTACTGTTTTACTAGGCAATTTCTAATTAATTTGGTTATATGACACGATGTCCAACACTTTATCCGTTTTCGAGATATTTGATTTAACAAACAAGTATTTTTGTGCTTGCACATCCTCTTTATTTTAAATGTTGTTTCAAGGGTCAGATTCCTTTCTGCTTTTCGTTAAAGGGCATACCAATTAAATAAACTCATCAATAAATCTTAAACAAAACCCTGACAGTTCCAAGTAGCTGCTTGCCTTAGTGAATCTACGATTTTTCACTACGAGTTTCCTACTTCACATCATTAAAAAAATGTATTGCATGAAAACTATTCTGCAAATTATTTCAAAAATTATATATCGTTTTGGCCATATTCTAAGAATAATGTAAGTGAATAGAGGCAACAGGTAGTTAGACATAACAAAACAACGATTCCAAACACTGGCTGGTTAGCACCTGGTATTGTATAAGGCAATGAGCATTTAGGCGCCTTCAATTTGCCACTTCTCTGCTCGCTATCTCTGGGCTCTGCTTACTTGGCGAAAAAGTTTGCATGTGAAAGCAGCAATAAATTTATCGAATAAGATTCGCCGCTAGCGAGTTTGGTTTTAACTCACTATTTTCAATGCTGTTAGTTTGCTGTCAAGAGAGTTTTATTAGACCGCGTTCACGCAGAGGAAATTTTGCTTTAAGTTTGCTAATTCTACTTTGATGTTGAGATGAACGAGAACATAAAGGATGTTGACAGAGCACGAGCATCTTAAGTAAGGAGTTGAGGCAACAAGTGTGTCCCTGTGTGAAGGAGATCTTACTAATACACAATTAGTGCTTCCAAATCAATGTAAGTTTTGGCAGCTCTTCCCAGCAGTACCCACATACATATATTTATTAATATCAGTTACTTCATCTATTCGCCACTTGCTAACACTTGGTGAAACGAAGAGGATTTTTGTATCATCCTTCTTATAAAATATAACCCTCCGCTAGTTGTATTTTTTATTTTTATCGGGTAGTTTATTCAAATATTTCTTAATTTCGGCAAAAAAGTCAAGAAATCGAACAGTTGCACTGATATCGGAACTTGCTACGGTTCTCAGGAACACCGCAAAATTTATTGGAATTTCCATCATTCCAGACCGACTCAATTGAATATGGTTCAAGGGCACCGTTGTACAGGGTGACCGATGGGAATCTGACGTTTTTGAAATGAACAGTACACAGTTATTTTAAATGAAATATTTTATTTTAATACACAAAATTCTTTGTCATGACATGCCATTTGAAGATGAATATTATTTGTGAAAAATTACGTCGGGTAAGTGGTGCCCATCCTCCTGAATGCAGTTTTCCAGCCTTCTCCAAAAATTGGCCATCACACGAGTCATCAGTTCAACATCAATTGTATCCACTTCTTTCCTGATTGCCTCTTTCAGTTCTGCCAATGTGCGGGGTCTGTGAGAGTATACACGTGATTTGAGATACCCCCACAGAAAAAAGTCACAAGTGCTCAAGTCAGGTGATCTCGGGGGCCACGGGATGTCGCCAAAACATGAAATTAATTGTCTGGTGTTCTTGCTGTCTTAGTCGGACCTGGTGGCTTCTTTTTCACAATAGATCCTGTTGTTCGTAGATTATGAACCCAACTGAGAATCGTGTTGCAGCTTGGAACGGTTCCACGACGCCCACGATTGAAACGCACACGAAAAAGTCGCTGCACGGTAATAACAGACCCGCCATTCTGCACAAATGCGTCATACGCAAACATGCGATGTTCAACCGTCCACCGCTCCATAGCTACTGAAACGGCATCGAATGGCGAGATTACTGGCTTGTAATTCGTCTCCCTACTCCTCTCACCGGCAGAGTACTAGCCATCCCAAAACCGTCAGATTCCCGTCGGTCATCCTGTATATTTACCTTCTCGGCACCCAGTATAACTGCTTTTATCCGATGTGTCTACTATGTTTAATTTTCTCATCCCATATATCCCAATTAAACAAATCTAGATTGACAGCACCTATTCAGCCTGTGTGATACCATCCTGAACAGCATTTCTAAAAAGATAGTGATGCCAATTTGAAATATGGTATATTGATTGTTCGTTCAAACTTTAACCACAAACGTTCGATTATAGGAACTTTTCAACAGAACACCGCGGTGCTTGCAGCAATGTATTACCATTGATAGAACTATCCTACAATAAAAAAATAATTTTTCGTTAGCCCAAAAATTTTAAAGAAAACAGGACGCCAACCTATTTAACTCTATTTTTGTGCCGAAACTTTTCCTCCTTATAGACTTCAGACAGCCTTAATTTACCAATAACTTGGAATGCCATCATTGACCCACAAGGCGCCACCACTTTCATATGACCAAAGACCCTGGAGGAGCCCTTACTACCTATCCTAACCTCGACTTCAAATGTATTAAAGAAGCTCAGAATAAGAAAAAGGATACTGGTTCTCATCCGCCTCCAATTAACGTTGTCGCGCTCTGAGCTAACGCTAGCCTCGTCGTTGAGTTCAGCAGCATGGTTATAGAGATCATGCACCTCTCTCTTCGCCTACAACTTAAACTACTCCACACTGCTGCCCTAATCTCGCAGAATACAATCTCGTTCATCGTACGCTGCATTGCGCAGGCTGTGCCAGTGTTATGAAGGCAGAAAGTAGGACTTACACCCCAGATGATGTCCTTTTATATGTACCACGAGGAAGAAAGAAGAGGCATTAGACAATGCCAACCGAATTTAAATACATTTTTAATATTTTATTAAAAATACCCCTATTCAAGGGTGTTTTTTATATTAAAAAATTGAAATTCGCCCTAGACAATCTCTTCCAAAATCATTTACGAGCATTAAAAAAATTATATTAGAATGGGTCAAAAATTTCCTTTTCATTGCGCAACTAAGTTCTCGCTGTTTTTTTTAATGAAAATACAACTATTCTGAAAAAATGATTACTAGTGAATCATTGAAAGTATTGCCCATCACTGGCTACTACTTTTTCCCATCTTTTTGGTAGATCTCGTATACCATAACGGTAAAACTGTTCATCTTTTGAGACTATCCACCGATCAAGTAATTTTTGATATCTTCATATGAATGGAACTGCTGGTCAGCTAGACCAGGTGTCATCGATCGGAACAGGTAATAATCGGACGGCGCAATATCTGGAGAATATGGCGGGTGGTATAGGATTTCCCATTTCAGTGTTTCCAGGTAGGTTTTAACGGGTTTGACAACGTAAGGCCGAGCGTTGTCATGCTGTAGAATCACTTTTTCATGCCTCTCCGCGTATTGCGGCCGCTTCTCGCGCAGTGCTCGGCTCAATCGCATCAATTGACGTCGATACCGATCCCCAGTGATGGCTTCACTTGATTTTAACAGTGCATAATAAATAACACCAACTTGGTTCCACCAACTACATAGCATAACCTTCGCAGTGTCAATATTCGGCCGAGGCAACGGCGTAGAAGCATGACCGGGTAGTCCCCATGACTTTCTTTTCTTTAGATTGCTGTATTGAATCCATTTTTCATCACCCGTCAAGAAGCGATGAATAAAACCCTTCCTTTTTTGCCGCTGGAGCAGTTGTTCACAGGCGAAAAAACCACGTTCAACAATTCAATCAGTTGGTTTTAACTCATGAGGAACTCAAGTCCCCTGTTTCTGAATCATTCCCAAATCATGCAATCGCTTGAAAATGTATTGGCGGGTAACTCCTAATACTGAAGCAAGCTCTTCTTGCGTTTGACATGGATCCTATGCCTCCAATTCACCGTCTTCGAAGGTTTTTGGTCTTCCTTCACGCGGAAGATCGTCAACATTAAAATCTCCGTCTTTGAAGCGACGGAACCAATCTCGGCACGTTGTTTCACTTAAAGCAGCATCTCCATAAACTTTTCGTAGCTCTCGATGCGCTTCAGCCGCCGTTTTTTTTCGAATGAAAGAGAAAAATCAACACTTCCCGCAATTGAAGATTATTCAGCACAAAATCAGACATTTTATAGAAAAGCATATTCGTTGACATTTTTAAATCCATTTTTTTAATGTTGTAGAAAAATGTTTTAAAATTCGTTGACATCAGTACTTCATTCTGGTATTTGGAACGTTTACTTTCCATTTAGACTAATAAGCCATCTATCTCCTCTAACATCAACTGCATTTTTTGACTTAAAGTGCTAGAATTACGAAAGAGGTGAGGTTTTTTCATGCATTTCAACCATATGAAATTCGATATATTTTCTTGCCTTGCCAATGACCAGGTGCGGTTTCCATTCTTACGTTCTGCTGCCACATCCACATTCTGCGAATGGCTCAAGCGGAACTTGTTTTGCCTTTTTGTAGAATTCACTTTACAACTACTTGGATAATAATCAAAATAGCAAATGTAACGCCGAATGCCAAAAGATAGCGGCAGAAACTCGAGCTGCTACAGTCGCGCAATCCAATGAAGATTCGAAACAAAATGCACATCGTTAAGTTAATCGTTTGTACAAAGTTAAAAAACATGTTTATGCAAATTTCTATATTGAATTTCAGCAAAATGTATGCGCAGCAACACCAACAAAGCGCAGATGGCATTAAATGCAGAAACAGCGAGCAACCATTGGCCGGCCGAAAAGTTGCATGTTGCTTGACAATGCGCTACTAAATTTGTTGCCACGCAACGACGATTGTTGTTATTAGCTGACGTGCATTAGTGGCACTTGCCGTAACAGTGTTGTCACTGAAGCTCGCTTTTAGCGGATTACATGTCTTCTGAGGCCTTTGAGGCTTTCTTGCCATCTTAGCCGCTTTTCAATTGCAACGCATCGATTCCAATTGAATTGGCAAATATTTAACACGAATGCAAGGTCTCGCACTTTTCAAGTGTATATTGTATGCTGTTAATTATTAATATGCACCATTAGCCTTTCGAATGTCCAGGAGCTGCACAACAACTTTTTTCCGTCATCATGCACTCATTGCACTTTTCCGCTTTGCATTTCAAACGAATGAACAATCGATCCGCCAATGAGATTGCTGACGCGACACAGCAGCGCCACTTTTGATATGTAGCGACGAACGTAGAACAGCAAAGCGACCACCACAGCCCGTCCTATTCCAACTCCTTCGGGTGTTGCATAGTGGCGCAGAGATTTTATCACGACAATCTTGTCAGCCCCGATCGCTGTTCACTGTTTACTGTTGGTGTTGGTGCAGCACTTGAAAGCGCAATTGTCAAAGAAAATTAGCAGGCACTTTTAACTATCGCCATAAAATCGATCGAAGTGCTCACGATTGCGAATGGTTTCGCTTTCAATAGCTGTCTGAAACGAAAAGCAAAAAATATATAATTTTAAATAAGTGTGCAAAAATAGTTCGGTATTCATTAGAACGCACCGGCGGATGCTTTGAAGGACTCGCGTGCGGTTTATCTGTCGCCTTTCTAGGCATAAAACGCCGACTATAGGCAACAATAGACAGCACATTAAACTTGAAACAATACCGCGAAATTAAAAACACTCTTTGGCAAAAGCGCAGCGGTGTCCCACGGTGGTGGCAAGGATGGTAGCCAGGATAGGCACGCAGCTTTTTCAAGGTGAGGTGGTGCGACGCTCAAAGTCGCCATTAACGTTTGTTCGTGCGCGCGACACAGCAAATTACCATAATTATTGCATTACTCGCAGGCATAGCACATTTTTCAAAATTCGCGCTACATAAAGAATAAATAGCAATTCAGCGGCAGTGACGCTTGGCAGCGGCTAAATGTCGCCAGCAGTGTTAAGTCGCGTGCATTTTGATTTAGACACATCTTAAAGTCAATGACATGGAAGACATTGTCCGGATAAAAGTGAAGAAGATATTAAATACTAAAAACGAAAAGGATTGTGAAGCGCAACAGCAGCTGAAAAATGTTGAAATACTTTCAATGAGGGCGACTTGGTGAGGCATTCACTCGTGTGGTTATTAAAAAGCTTACTTCAAATAAATGTATTATTATTTTGAAACAAATATAGGGTGTTTTTTTAGCTGCATGAGAACAATCGGTATCAATAAATCTGCTTTCACAACTGAGAATGGCAAACTGTGTTGACAATTCGCTTCAGAAAGGGTTGGCAAGGAGCTTTGTCAAGACAAAAATACACTCGGAGACTGGCCATTGCCTGCCGAGGGGCGACCGCTGTTAGAAAAATGTTTTTCTTAATTTTGGTGTTCATCGTGATTCGAACCCACGTTCTCTCTGTGAATTCTGAATGGTAGTCACGCACCAACCCATTCGGCTACGGCCGCCATTTGTAGAGCAATATCAAGACGCATGCGACAAATAGGAGGAGGAGCTCGGCCAAACACCCAAAACGGGTTTACGCGCCAATTATATATATACATATATAAGTTTGGCAAGTCATCATGTATCGTTTACCCTTAGAAAAATGCTTCCAAATTGTCGAAATTTTCTTTGAAACAATAAATAAATCCGTTCGCGAAGTTTATAGAGCGAAGTGTTCAAGAAGACGCTGAAATGTCGATTCTTCATCGTTCTTAACTTACTAGTCATTATCCTTCGACTAGGTGGAAAATTGTACGTACTGATCTTGGCTTACGTGCTTATAAAACAAAGCTCGTACAAGAATTGAAGCCAAATGACCTTCATTTACGGCACATTTTTGCTGATTGGACTCATCTAGATTTATTATTTAGATTTATCGAAAGAAGTCAAAACTTGGTCTGATATTATTTTGTATTATCATTTCAAGTTCTCAAGTTCTAAAAAAAACACACAACACATTAATTTCTTCATTAGAACTAGAGCCTATATTTGATAGTACTCTTCTTTAAATTTTATTTGGGGAATTTTCTTGCGCTGCTATGCGAGTTTAAAAATTGATTTCAATTTAAATAATTTCAGATGCACTTGTGGTATTTTTTCGATAATTCAGTTCTTTTGATAATTATTAAGTTCCCCTGTGAAATTGTGTTGGAAAGAGTTTCCTACGGTGAAGAAAACTATTGCTTTCCGGATTTCAGCAACCGAAAATTTTACAAAATTGACAATAATTCGCAAACAACAAACAGTCTTAAAAGACTTTAAATTTATTTCGCAGGTTTTCATCAATAAAAAATAAAATCTGAGGTAATATTTTTAACTCATTTTAATAAATCCCTTTTAATAAAATATGCAGCCGCCTTAGTCTAATGAGTTGGTGCGTGACTACCACTTGGTATTCAGAGAGAAGACATCCTGGTATAGATCCAACTAAACCAACCCCTAAACTTTTGAAGCCTAGAAAATGTGATTCTATGACATTTTTTAATATTAAGAAATTAAGCGATTCATAAGACACCTGGAAAATATTCAAATATTATTCAGCTCAGACTGTAGGACGGCTGAACCACTATAATTTCTTATTTTAGCATACAGTTTTATATCATCAGCATAGAGAAGAAAATTAGTAAAGGAAAAACATAAGAAAATATCATTAATAAACAAAACAAATAATAAAGGTCCTAAAATACTATCCAGAGGTACATCAGAGGTGTTAATAAACTGTTTCGAAGTAAATCCATCGATAACTACAGTACTGCATTTCTTTATTAATTACGATCGAATCCAATCAAGGAACGTTAAATGAAAACCGAGACATTATAATTTAGTTACTAAAGGATTTAGAGAGAGATGTACCGCCTCAGTCAGACTCCCACAGGCAATATCCTTGAATTGGATCATACTTTAGTGTTAGAGTTATACCAAATTTTAATTATTATAACAACACATCAAAGTGATATTACTTTATTAAAATGTGTGTGCAATAATAAAGGGTTTTCCAATAACAGGTGTTATTGGTGAGTGGATTGCGCTATCGAGAGATGGATGATTCACGATTTTTTATAGCCGGAATTGGATGGTACTGATCTGGACAACGTTTATTTTCAACAAGACGGCGCTACGGGCCACACAAGCAACGAAACCATAGATCTTTTACCGGAAATGTTTCCGGACCGTGTTATCTCTCGGAGAGGTGATCACAATTGGCCACCGAGATCTTGCGCGCCACGTGAAAGAGAAGGTCCACGCCAACAGCTTAGGGTCGATTCAAGGCCTCATTTTCTTATTGGCAAACCCTATATAACAAACTAGTGATAGTATATTGGTCAAGAAGCTGGAATCAAACCTCAATATCATAGGATATATAAATATTATATATCCATAAAATGGCTAAGCAATGTTGATCGTTGGATTTAATCAAGTAAGTAAGGAAATAATAAGAGAAACAATTGTGAAATAATGCGGTTCATTACTATATTTTTTTACACTAAATTTTCGTTCTTGCACGAATCTCATAAGAGAAAATGTTTTTCTAAACAAAACAAAATTCCTAAAAGGAAATATGTCAGTTGTCAAATATGACGAATGTACGACGCCATTTGCAGAAATTACGAATCTTCTAATGGGATGATTAATTTTGTTTGTGTCACCTTGTATAAACCACTCGAGAAAGCAAAAAACAATGGATAATAAGAGACTTTGTTACAACGAAAAATCAACGGAAGCCGTTCGTAATTTGAATAACACCCGACAGATGGCCTAAATATATCTGAGTAATATTTGACAAGTGGTATCCACTGATGATAGCATTTTTCGTCCATTCCGTAATAAATGTATCGATGAATAGTAACAAAATTGATATTTTCCCCTAATTTCAATTTGGATTTTCAAATGTTTTGTTCCTATGAATTGAATTTTCATTGTAACTAATATTCATTTTTTTTTTTTGTAATAAAAATTATTTGATTTTGTTTTTATATACTTATGTATTTATTTGAACTTTTGTATTACGTCATTTGCACGATTTTTTGGAAAAATGTTTAAAGTTTTCTCGATTTACCCGGTTTTTTGAAGTTGTAGAACCTATCCCCAAATTTGCCATTTGTCGCATGTATATTTTTATTCGAATTTTTTGAACGTCTTTCTAAGGAACGTATCTACCATGAAAAAATACAGTTGGGTGTAATTATTTTCTAAAGAGCTTGCACCTGACAGCAGACGGTATTTATAATGAGATGGATGTTTCATGACCAAATAATTCAACATCCAAACCAAAAAAATTGTCCCGTTTTTTTTTTATCCGGAAACCACCAAAAAAATATATGCACATTAGAAATCAAAAATATTATCATAAAAATTTTCTTCTTCGTTGCCGCAAAAGCGTGACAAATTCAAATAAAAACATAACAATAATAACCCATAACGACCGATAGCTTTCTTTGTAATACGCGCCCATAAGGCGACGGAAAATTAGGAGAAATTCTAAAACGTTTGTAAGGATAAAAACGTTAACAAAACATTTAAACTGATTTATATTTCTTGTCAGTGTATAATCAACAAACCAGGGATGTTCAAAGTTGCAATATTTGTTAAATAAAACTACAGCGATGACAAATAAATGAATGAAAACTGAATTCTTTTTATGTCTCCGTATTGGGGTCTTTCGTTTTCTATCGCATAAGTACCATGTCCCCGTAGCGGGCCTTTCGGCCGTTAAGGCTTAAGATTTCCGTATATAAATTTAAATTTCTGTAAACTTTCCTTTTGCATACTTATATCGGAACGCTCTCTGTTTGATTAGCCGGGCATGTTTCTTTTTCTCTCTCTCTCTCTCTGTCATACCAGGGATTCGCGTTCTAAAACTGCTCTCATGTACTGGAAAAAAGCTGTGCTGTGTGAACGAAAGGTTCTTGATGACTACTTTTTTGAGAAAAATAGTCCTTTTAATTTGAATCATAAATAAATAAATCTCAAAGCTGCAGCGCATGCAGATCAGTTTGTGAATTATTGCTTAAGCATCACGAAGAAATTTCTGCCTATGATAGGTAGCCAAATCAAAATTGAATACATAAATTACTTTTTAGCTTTAGAAAAAAAAAAAACGAGTAACAACAATTATTGCTGGCTGGTTACAAATGTCAAACACACGTTTGCATTCGAAACGCTCACACAGATTACAAGCGACTCAAATTTGCACGATATACACACCTACACATGGCCGCAGTCACGCTTCGATGATCTTAAATATTTTAAGTATCGAAAGCGAATTTTGTATGTTTTACGTAGCAGAAACTTTTACACCCGAATTATACGAGTACTGCTAAAGTCATTAAGGCAGTACTAGACAGAAAAGATGAGCAAATTATTTGGTGAACTTCAACGCAGGACATTTAAGCGGCTGGCAAGAGTGAGGCTGTGGCCGATGAGGATGGGCGACACGTTTTATTTGTTTAGCGCGTAACAACATTTATGCAACAAAAAGCAGCCAACGATGTGCAGCGCCGGATGCACGTGCCCCATGCAGACATATTGTGCAACACAGCAACCACCGCTCACTTACTTCCGTACACACAATGGCACATAAGTGAGTGGCGGCGTGGCCAATGCGCGTTAATGTGAACATTGCCTATATTTGTTTGTTGTTTGTTGGCTGGTTTCTACATCCGTTTGACAGTTCGCCCATGAGTCCTTCCACACAACGTTTTCCGTACACTCTCGTTCACTCATTTATTTGTTTGTTTGCTGCAACGCCATGCCACTCCCACTGTGCCCACACACAAATAAGCCACACGCACGCACTCGCGCACGCAATCCAACGCTTGCACGGAGTGGCCACGACTTGCCCGTAACTTTCGGATGCTGCAAATGATGTGTTGCGCTTAATTTACAACCACATCCAGCGAATTACCGCACTGCGGGTGGTGCCACCGAAATGAATACTCACCAAAAGCGTACGAGCAGAAGTGTTAGGCTTGCACGAGTGTGTGTGTGTGTGTCAATGCGTGAATACATATTGTCAGTGTTGCGGTCGGGTGCGGGGCGTTGAAATAGGTTGTAGCTATCTGTCGCTATTGCTGCTGCTGCTGCTGCTGTTTTTTGTTACCATTACATTGTTGCAATCATTGTCGCGAATTGATACAGTCCAAGAGCGCGGCGCGCCTTTCTGGAATTCGTTCAGGGTGCTTTTGTCACGTACGTGTTTCTGTGTTGAGTGATTCTATGGCCGCGTGCAATTCCAAGGTGAGATTAATTATGCTGGCGTATGAAAGTGTCAGTTGCCGGAAGTATGCACAAAAATACAAAAGGACGAATAGGAGTTGTGATTTTCACGATTTTACATATAACTACGCTGTTGTGCATGTAACGGCAAACTTCTTGAATATTGCATGCCTTAACTAGTTACATAATCTTATTTACATTTACAGAATCCTTTACATATATGTACATATATGTGTGTATGTATGTGCTGAACGGAAACTGATGCTACGAAAGTTGAGCGATTTTTCATTTCGTGCTGCAGCACAATCATCGATGCCTGCGGATATATTCAAATATGTTGTTCCTGTAATGCCCGTTCGAATGCGCTTTTTTTTCTTTATCACTCGACTTCCAAAAAATTCAGTTTTTCCTTTTGCTTATTTTTTGGTTGCTTACTTCCGCTAAAGTGCTTGGCTTAGCCTAAGGCTGCGATATATTTTCCTTTGGAAAACATCAAAATATAATTTTGCAGATTGTACAGCAATTAAAATGGATAAAATTTATTTGTAACTCGCGGGCAAGAAGAAACTAAAAAAAATTAGAATATAAGTACTACAAAAGTGGAACCAATACCAAAGTTCTAGTACAACTGTAAAAAAATCACACATAAATTAAAATGAAAAAAAATTCTGCTTTTATAAACTAACTTTATTCCCATAATTTCCGAGTACAAAAATTTTTCAATAGAGTGAAAATTACAAAAAAAGGAAAATATGCACGGGCCACCATTCGAATGATAATTTGAGTCTTGTATTACAAGCTGCAGTCTGTCTAACGAAAGCGTAACCGCCATGACTTGGAAACCATTTGACTAATTTTATTCTAACAAACTGCATTGTATGGGTTTATAATATTTATTATTATGTAATATATCAAATAGAATTTATAGTCCCCACCAATAGCAATAATGGCTTGACATCATCGGGTCATATATTGCGCTAATTTCTGTGCACATTGTAGAGGTAATCGGCTCCAAATCAGCCGATTTTGCCTTGATTAACATAAATAAATCGTCCCCTTAGTATTAAAATAGCCTATAAATTTTTTGATGTTTTGAGAAAATGAATTTCAAACTTTTTGTCGAAAGTAGCTCTCACTCAAATCTCGTTATGTCTGTAAATATTTATTATTTTTTGATTGACGTTTTGATCCACTTTGTGGAACTAGAATTTGACAAAATTCTGACCACATATAAAATTGACGATGGAGAATCCAAAAATTCAATAAAAAAAATAATAGCCTGTGTGCACATAGGCTATTGTTATACTAAGGGGACGAAATATGGACAGTTTTCCTTCGAGTCGTTGCTAACTATTGCCGAAACATTTTCAGGCAACTGTGAAGGCCAATTCAACATTTCAATCCCATTTTACCATTTCCACTCTACACACCTTCGGCTTCGATGCTTGAGATCGGTGTCTTTTTCTGAAACCATCTCTTTGGTAAATTTTATTCATCAAAACTGCATTCAAAATGGCGGTAAACACAAATAAACGGCCAAATGCTTTTTCGGAGAAGCAGTCCCAAACATTAAGCTTAACTGGATGCTGGAAGTTAGAAGCTTTGAAGTTGTCGACTATCAGCAGTACACTAGGGGTGGCTTTCTGTAATTCGATATCGAGCAAAAACGATAGTCGAAGTATCGTTTTTGCTTTCTCTAACAAAAAATGTCGTAGCGTTATATCGAACGTTCGATAGATACAGCTCGACACCACTTTTGCTCTCGTTTTCATTTTCTCAGCTGTTTAAATCTGCAAAATGTAAGTTAAAAATTATTTTTTTTTTTTTAATTTTAAGCTTTATATACATAGTTGTTCGCATAGGTCTCAACAAACAAATGCTGCTCAACTAAAGATAATGGTGGAATATATGGAAAAGCACGATTCATTAGCTAAAAATAGCTTACAGAGTGCAGCTAATGGCCGTTCGAAAACTGCAACTAAAGGAGACACAAATTGCAACTGAAGTGCAATATAAAAAATGAAGATACAAGTCTTAGAGCTAGACTTGGAAAAACTGAAATGGGAAATCGCATTGCTAAAACGAAAAATAAATTAATAATGACATATAATATATATAATAACATATCTGCAATAAAAAATGTAGAATACGATAACTCCAAGAAAAAAGGATTAAGTGCTAGTGTAAGTATATATGTATTTACAATCATCCCGTTTATACTATGCTTTCCTTTCCTGTTGAAGTATATATGTTCGTTTTCAATAGGTCTCAACAGCATTAAATGAGTACCATCTACGGCACCAACAACTGCAATGAATGAAAATAGTAAAAAATTAAAATTTCGTTAATATTGCACTACTTACTTCCCGGAAAGTTATATTTTTCATGGAACCACTATTTGCACGGCTGGAAATTTTTTTCGAAAGATATCCATTGGTTGCATAGAATTTCTTCCATCGACGATAATGTGCTGCGAACTATCTTCGACAGAGTACTGTGCCCCATTGCTGCTGTGTGTGCGCCGCCAGTTTGCCACTGGTAACCGCCACCTGTTAATATCTCCAGCGTTGCAGCTAGCCTCAAAATTGGAGGTATATATGTACTCCTAAGTCCTTCTCTAAGGTTTATTTCACAAAGAACGTACATAAAAACCTCCTTGGTCAGTCGGTATTTTGTTTGGAAACTGTGAAAATAAATACTTTGATATTTGTATTAATCTTACTATAAATCGGGCAATTCCATTGGATTCGACGCATCGCGTATTCTCCCTCTATTATTCGTTAAAATCTTCCAAAATTAAAAAATAACGCCAATTGTACATATTTACTTTTAATTTTTATTGCTTTCATGCACTTTTTGACAACGACAATATAAACCACTTTTCAAACACTTCCGAAAATATGAAAACGATAGAACAAATATCGAAGTACGGGAACCAAAATGGGATCGTCGCGCATTCGATATCGAATTAAAGTGTCGAGCAAACGAGTGTCGACTATCGAATTACAGAAAGTCACCCCAGGACTGACGTATGCAACTATTTGCCCAAAGTATCAGTTGGTATTATTCTTCTTCTTCTTCTTAATTGGTGCGTTAACAACTTACCGAATATGGCCGAGTTTAACAAAGCACGCCAGTCGTTTCATTCTCGTTCTAACCGACGCCAGTTGGAAGCACCAAATGGAGCCAAGTCTCCACCTAATCTTTCCAACGCAGAGGGGGTCTTCCTTTTCCTCTCCTACCTCCACCTGGTACCGCATCGTGTACTTTCAGATACGAATCGTTTGTATCCATTCCGACGCACTACAGAGCCAACGAAGCCGCAGATGCAAAGGTCCAAAAATCGTTTGCAAAATCTTTCCCCTGAAACACTCCAAGGAGCGCTTAATTATCATCATGTTGTCATCGTCGCTTCTCCACCATACGATTGGACAACCATGATGAGAGCCTTATAAAGTCTTAGTTTGGTACGTCGAGAGAGTACTTTACTAATCTATTGCTTACGTAGTCCGAATTAGCACTTGCTGACAAAAGAGATTCTACTTTGGATTTCAAGGCTGACATCAGTTAGTATTACCTTTGCCCAATTCCGTTCTGAATTTGCCTTAACCAATGCAAATCTTTTTCAATGTGTGATAATGAGTAAAGCGGGTTTTTAATGTCCTCCGAAATTTGAGGACTTCTGCGTAGAAACTTCCTCGATCCGTGTCCTTAGATACATTGACACCACTTTTCGTTAAAACTGCTCCAGCTTCACGCAAGGATAAGTTCGGCTTTGTTACAAACGAGTCAATGGTCTTCTGAGCTTTCTTTGAAGAGGTATTTTTTAGGCGTCGTCCGAGAAAGTCGCCAACGTTTTTAACTTCAGTATACCAGTACATCCATTTATTGAGGAACACCTTTGACTTCTTCAAATAATTGGCTGCGGAGGCACGTGACAATTTTAGGCCTTTAAGGTTTTTAAATGAAACTCTTTCGCTGTATTGCGAAAAGGGTACGCCTATTTAATAGCATTTAATTTTTTTTTTATATCGGAGTTTTAAGTTTAAATTTTGCCGGCCACGCTTCTATTAAACATACTACAAATAGATACGCACTCCAATCACCTCTCATTTCGATGATTTTATCGATATTTTCTATGATTCGTCTGCCAGTGCATGACATCTGTCAATACTAGAAAGCTGTATCCATGCACGGTATACATATTTTTGTGTTACATGCTCCGACTGTTCCCCCCTGTCATAATAGTACGGAAGAATTTACCGAATTTTTTACCTCCATTTCGGGTTCCATAAACAGGTAATAATCGGATCATTTTTAAAGTCAAATGTCTAAAGCTACGAAAACTTGATCAGAAACAAAGCTAGGAAATTGGGCAATAGAGAGGGCAATGGTCAAATGAATAACTTTAATCGAATTTGTTACAGAAACCGATTTAATTGAATCGAGTTTCCTCTTCTGTATAGTCGAATTCTCGGACAAATGAGGAAGAATTACTTGCTTAATCCTGAAGTTTTAAATCAGTTCGCCAAATGCACGGTGCGCTGAATTCGGAAAGAAAATCATCTTCTCTAATGAGATTCATTTGTTTTATGGTCAAGTGACTTCTTAAGGGGACAGATACCTGTAAAATTTCGAAAATACAATATAATTTTTTCGAAGCAAAATAGGAAGAAAATTCGCCCCAAAATTAATTTTTTTTTAAGGATTTTATTCCGCGAATTTTTTTCCCATTCTTTTTAATTCATATAGAAATTATGACATTAATAAACAAGAAAGATTTTGGTTTTTTGTATTCAGGTCACTGACGCCGATGCTACAATGCCCGCCGATTGAGAAGCCCCGCTGCTACCATCTTGGAAGAATTGAGTGTATATCCGCCATTTTAAATTATTAAAAAAAAAATATTTTATTTTAATTTTTATTTTATTTTAATGTATAAATAAACTGCATACCAATTTGAAAAAAATATATTGACATCTTCATTTTAAATAATTTTAATGAAAATCAGGGAAAATATGGCCGTTTACAGGTATCTGTCCCCTTAAACAAACAAATGTGGTGCAACGAAAATCCACGTGAATCCATGCCGGTTCATTCCGTAAAAGTTGCTGTTTGGTGCTGAATTTAGTCCGACGATTTCATCGTCAAAAGCTCATGCTGGCAATAGCAGGCATCCAAAAGTGGTCCACTAGTATTCGCCACCTATACCAGAGTCGTAGCGGTCATTTGCGCGAAATTATATTCCACACACAATAACTTTGAGGGCATTTTGAAACAAAGATAAAAATGTGGCAGTGTCACTTAAACAGTTTGTTTTAAGTAATTTCAAAGTTCGAGCACTCTTAATGAGAAACCCGATATGTAAGTATATGAATACTATTTCTGCCCTTATGTCGTTTCCTAGACGTAAGTACATATATACAAAATTCACTTATTCAAGTATGCCCCTGAAAATGGTTCGCTTCAACCCAAATTCAATTAGAATTAGAATCATCATTTTTCGTAATTGATTATTTTTATGCCTGATGTGACAGACGTCAACATTGTCCTTATCAAGTCGTAAAAAAGAAAGTTAAACGCATGCTAGAGTACAATATTGGATGGCACAGAGAAATCCTAACAACAACGACAACACTAACTAATAAAATAGAAGAAGACTACAACAACAGATAACTAATAGCAGATGGTAAGTGTGCGGACTAGACGGGCAAATAGACGACTGTGGATGAGTTTTATCATTCGACGTGTATTGTCAACTGTTAGTGTCATTATTGACTGTTCGTTCGACGAAAGTAAAAGCGAAATCAAGTGGTGGATGGTTATGGCTTCGGTGTTGACGCTAACACCAAGCGTTGGTGGCGTTGGTTTATTAATTAGACCGTTTAGGGTCTAATACTCAGCTAGGAATGGACAGCAGACGGTCAGCGGCGCTTACTCGTAAGTGAGGAGAGCGGTAATAAAAATAAAATAGCTGAGGACAATTGGACACTCATGAGGCAGTAAATTGTAGGCGCATTGTATGGATCTTATCTGGCGAATATTTACTTTTAATTTCATTTTAAAACGGGCTCAAGTACACACATTTATATGTATGTATACACATTCCTATTCGTGTTTGCATGTATGGCGATGAGTTGAAATATATCCTCCAGTGTTCATCGAATTTAGTGCAATGGTTGAACTTGTGGTGCCATCTTGACGACATTCACTCGGATGTGTGGATAATGATACCGATGCTGCGCATGATAATGGCGTCATTAAATGTCTGCCGTAGATAACAATCAGAAACGTTTGTCTGTCTGCTGTATGAAAATTTAATTAAAACTATGTTTTTGGATGAATTAGGAGCACTGCAAATATACTAGTTACAAGACGTGCATAAATATTGGGTTGGGGAATAAGTTCACAGCGTTTTTATATTTTCTTTTATTTTACAATGATTTGTTTCCTATTTGACAAAGGGTAAGTATTCATTCGGTATAACAAAAAGCCTATACAAAACTATGTTAATTGTGTTTTTGAGTTATTTAACTTTTTATTAGTTTTGAGGCTTAGAAATGGAACGCCCAGGGGTCAAAAATCAAAATTTTCGAAACCTGCTCTTCTTTGCTTTTCATCGAGGTCAAAAAGATGTCGAAGTCGCCGAAGCAGCCCGAGACATTTGCGACGTGTATGGAGCAGGTGTCATAAGCGAGTCTACAGCACGGAAGTTCAAAAATGCAGCGGAAGACCTTCTGAATTCGATAAAGAACGTCTCAAATCACTTTTTGAATTGGCGGAAAAAAATGAACTGCGATCATAAAACGATTAACTAAAAAATTGGGAGCCTCACGGGATCAATGAAAAAACACAAAGAAAGTCGCCTTCCAATAGCTTCTCAGCAACTCGCCCGCCATCGAGCAACGCGCGGTCATAAACAGCGATTTTTGTACCGAATCGTCACGGATGATGAGAAATGGTGTAGGTGGTTCCAGGAGATACGTTAAAGCCAAGAGTCAAGCCGGATCTTCATCTAAAGAAGATCATAATATGTGTTTGTTGGGACTGGGAGGGCATGGTGCACTGGGAAATGCTCGAAAAGAATGCCACGGTCAACAAGGAGCTCTACATTGCTCAGCTACACCTCATCAAAGATACACTCCAAGAGCTCGAATGAAAGATCCTTCGTATTCTCCGGACCTTGCACCGACCGATTACCATTTTCTCCGCTCCCTGTCAAACCATATGAAGAGCGTTACGTTCGATAACAAAGAGACCCACACGCTTCAAAAGTGGCTTAACAACTTCACCGACACCAGACCAGGCGACTTTTGACGGAACGGCATCAACAAATTGGTCGAAAAGTGAGAAGAGGTTGTAAACTGCAATGGCGAATATAGAATTGTTTAACTTATTGACATTTTTTATTGATTTATTTATTATTTTTTTATTTAAATAAACGTCTTCGGTAAAAACGCTACGAGTTTATTCCCCAACGTAATATTTATTTATTTATTTATAAATGTTTGGCAATGGCAGTATTTACTGACGACTCAAGCCTAAATAAGAGAATCTGTAGTGGCATCCACTCAGAAGAGCTGCAGCTGAAATTAAGCACACGGCTATCTTACTACTGCAAGTCTTCCAAGCTGAGTTAATAGATATAACGGAAAATGCATTACGGGTCGGGGCTGGTCCCGAACCGATCACTATCTACACTGGTTGCCATTAAATGTCGACAGGCCTTAAGTATCATCCCTAAATTTGCTTTTGAATGTAGTTTAGTGATATTCAAAATCAACTGGCTAAGCGGTGCACCACGAACATTTGTCTGGGTTTCTGGAAAAAATATTCTTGAAAATTACTTCACTGTTGAGTCGGCCAGGAGGGTATTAATCTTAAATCACTCAATTTAGCCCAATCACTCGGCACCACTTTATCCTCAGGTAAGCTTTGTATTAGGATGATCTACATCACAAAGGTAGTTTTTTATCAGGATGGTCTACATCGCAAAGCTCACCTGTAGATGGACCGCGAATGAGCGACCAGCAGATGCCAACCCAACTTTATTAAAGTCTAAGACTTTACAGGCAGTCGCCCAATCGAGATGACAATAAAAAAACGGAGTTTGTAAGAGACTAAAAGTACGCTAGTTTAAAGACGATAACCTGTTCAGTGCTAAAAAATTGGTAACGTTCAAAGGAGAATATCATGCAAAGCTATTGCCAATGATTCATAAAAATACTATTCTTTCACTTATAGCTCGTTCACTTTAATAGTGTCATAAACAAAAAAAAAATAAACAAGATTTTAAATGCACGCAGAAATAGTCGAATAACAGACGCTCTTATTTTATGTCACATAAAAAATACATGGTTATATATCAGATGAAAATATGTATTTACTTTCACTTAGGAAGGCATAGGAAATTTAATTATTTGAAGCCTTTTTTCTAAAGACTATCAAGATTTGGATTATGATATTACATCACAGTAAATTTACTACCAATGCATGAAATTGGCCTCCAAATGTATTTTTATCCGCATACCAGCTTATGGTTGGAAAACATATAAGTTTCACCAAGAATATTGACTGGTGGTGTAGAATTTTTGTGGCCGTAAGTCATTTTAGTTGTATTCGATATTTTTTTTTTTTTGTTTATTTAACGCGGCCAATGTTTCTAAAAATGTACTTAAATACTTACATACTCACACTCGCATATCGAATGAATGGCTCAATGGCCTTGCACGTCGAATTAAAATTCTCGCAATTGCAAATGAATCAAATTTAATTGGGATTTTAGTGAAATCCACTCGACCAAAAATAGAAAACAAAACTTGTACAATCACTGAGTATTCGTATTCAACAATCGAACATGTGTAAGGCGAACATGCGAACAGAAAAGTGCCAATCGCTATATCGATAGATCGGTGGATCGGCGCTACGACAGCGAAGAATTAATGGGGCCAGACGCACCCAAACGCTCTGGGTACGTAACATGGCCAACTAATTATATATGTATGTGTTGTATGTGCATATGTGTGTGCGTCTGTAAGTATATTCAAATATGTAGTACGGGTAGCCGTGCTCAACAAGCTAAGTGAAAGAACACCGCGTAAACATCGAAGAGGATGTTCTACGGATTGGAAGAATTCGGTTGTTGAACATCAAGTGCAGGCAATGAGTTGTACGTGTCTGGTGGTGTGTGCACGCGCATTTTGCACGTTACAGGGAATTTGAATGTGGCTAGGCGTTGCTGCGTTGCAAGTAATTGGCACGACGCTGATCCGTGCAGCTGAACTTGTGTGACAAGTGAAATCCTGAAAGACAGAATTCTAAAGTATTGCAACCGATCGCGAAAGTGTGGCGAGGTGAGAAGGCGGCAATTGCACTTGAAGCTGCTGGGAGTTGAGAATCATTCACTTTACACTATTTAGGGCGGATCGCGAGTTGTTTGAGGAGTTTGGCGAAATTCAATTCCTGGGTGTTTTTTTTTTTTTTTTTTTTTGTTTTATTGCTGGGTTTTTTTTTTTTGTAACTTTATGTCGTCTGGATTAAAAATACAAATTGTACGGGTGTAGTACACGACGATGAGTGTGTGAACTCTAGGGAATGCAGCTGGGTATGCTGAGCTTGTCAGAATGTGGCGGCAATTTATCGGCGCGTTGATAAGCCACAGCCACACAGGCGAGTTCAGCTGAAACTACTGTATAAATAGCGGAATGACGGCGATTAAAGAAAACCACAAAATGTGTTACGTCTTCCATGTAATTTAAAGAACAAGAAGCATGCGTAAGAAAGATAAACAATAATAAATGCATTTGTTTAATTTCATTCCGAGTTTTCTATGGTGAATTTAATTTTTACTCGTAACATTCGAGCTTTTTTCAAATTCGGCGACTGCTTCGACTCAGCTTCGAAAAGCACTGCCAAAATTAAATATCAACTGATATTTTACTTATTTATAAGAATCTAGAATATATAAAATTAGCTTACAACATAAACTTTATAAGCTAAGTGTAAGGAGCTATAGCAGCTAGGCGTTAAGCTCGATAATTTCATACATATTTCCATTCTTACATTAGATACATTTTATTTTAGATCCTATGATAGAGATTGGTTCTTTGAAGGAATTTAGTTATTAGATATATTGATGATATTCAAGAAGCAATGAATTTCGTTGTAGAAAACAGATGGAGACGCAGATCTGTGTTTGTCTGCAGCGACAGCAAAGCTGTCTTCAGGGCGTTAGACAGCCCTCCAACCAGTCCTGTAGATCCAAGCTGAACTATGTCGGTAGACATACGACATACACGTGGGTATCGCGGATAAGGAGATATCTGACCCTGTATCAAAGCCACGGTTAGGTTAAAGTAACCCGTTAACCCACAAGCGAGCTTGGCAGGCTGAGAGAGGCTGCAGATGGACTAAACTGATGTTACCTGTCATGTCCGACCGACAGTCGCAGATCCTTCTGTCATTAAGCAGAAGGGACCATAGGCCGCTGGTCGGACTGATGACGGGTCACTTTTTATGGGCGAGACACATGGAAAAGGATGCCTACTCAGTCAGAACACTCTGCCTATCATATAGAGAGAAGGATGAGACGGCGGACCACTTTCTGTGCGTCTGCCCGGCCTTTGCTCGAATCAGGTTTGAGGTCTTTGGCGCTGATGTGATAAGAAGCGAACCCCTTGGCTCTTTGGCACCACAAGATCTACCCAGATTTCTTCAGAGGTCAGGTAGATTTAAAGAAAATTAAAAAGAGAACCCGAGTGCGGTATAATGGATTTGCTAGTTTGTCCCGACAACAAAAAAAAAGAGAAGTGAAATTGGGTTTGGGTGAGTAAATATTTGTTCTATACACTGCCATAGTGGGCAGTGGCTATGATATCTGTGTTGCAAGTACAGTGTATAGGGCTTGTGTATTCATAAGATGGCCGTGTTTTATTTTTGTGGGTCCTAATCGAAGGCTTTCCAATTTTATAATGTATAGTCGTTAGGAAAGGTTATTTCTATAGCATTTGCACCTCGACAGGACAAGACAAACCTCCGAGTGTATTTCTTCCACGGAAAAGTTTCTCAGCAGCCACTCGAAAGTGCCATAACACTCTAGGTCCCTCTTTTGCCGATACCACATAGAAATTAATAACAAACGCTGTACTTAAGTTAAGAAAGTAAAAAAATACTGAGCACCAACAATTCAAAAAGGGATGAGGCATAGGATTGCATTTTGAATTAAGGTTGGTAGGGTATGGAAATAATTTGCTATCTTGGATATTTGCTAAGCTCACAAATGAATGAGTTATATGTAACTTTATACTAAAAAATACTTTTTTATAAAAATATCGAAACACGGTTCATCTCTTATAATATTACAATGCGCAATGGTAGCGGTACTCAATTCTCAATGGATTTGACACAATCAATTGTTGGGCCGACCCGATCTTAAACTTTTGTTAATATTTCTGAGGAGCTTTTAAGCAAAGTTTTCGTTTAACCAAAGAAGAAAAATAGAATTATGTTTTTACTTCCAATCACTGTGTGGGTCAGAATTATGCTCAAGGTCTTCGAAATCCCAAGTCCGAATATAAACAACTATCGTCTCGCCACTCATTTCATATTAAACCATATTTTTCTATATTATAATAACGTTATCTAGTAGTGGTAGTATATAGGCCCAGTTCTACACTATCATATCTTATTAATTTCTATTCTGACCTATCGTTTATTTCTATCATATTTTTTGTACCCTACTGTATCCCCTCCTATCCCACCCTATGAGTTTGGCGTAGGCTCCGATTTCTCTGCTTTCATATCCTATGCTTTCGTATTCTGTCCTATCCTATCGTTATCAAACTGCTTCTAAGACGCCGTGCATTGCATATTGGATGATAAGAGCCTTATAGAGTGTTAGTTTTGTTTGCCGAGAGAGCATTTTACTACTCAGTTGCCTACTTAGTCCAAAGTAGCACTTGTTGGCAAGAGAGATTCTCCGTTCGATTGCAGGGTTGGCTTTGTTGTCGGTGTTAATGCTGGTTCCTAAATATGCGAAGTCTCTTATACCCTCGAAGTGATTACCGTCAACAATGGCATGGGTGCCGATATGCGAGAGCGAGGACTTCTTGTTTGATGACCGGAAATACTTTGTTTTGTCATCGTTCACTACCAGACCTACTCGCTTTGCTTCTCTATCCAGTATGGAAAAAGCAGAACTAAAAGGCGGTTGTTAAGGCCGATGGCATCAATATCGTCGGCAAACGCCATCAATTGTACTGTCTTATATAATAAAAAATTGTGCATCTTTTCGACAACAGGGTCTCCTTTCGTGGGTCCAAGACTTGGCGTATTGTGAGTATCTGGTGGATTGTGGATTTTCCAGATCTAAAGCTACACTCCGTCGAGGAGGAGAGATAGCTATTAGACAAAACGTTTTCTATAATTTTTCTGTTCCATGCGCGTAGTTTCGAAACTACGCTCTCCGGAGTAGTAGTCGCGCACCAACCCAATCGGCTTCGGCGGTCGATTTCGCAATTTGGATTTTTACGGCTTTTGGCAAATAATGAGCTTTATTTTTTATACAAGAATAATTAGTATTCAAAGAAGAAAAGAAAATAAGCCAAGTTTCGTAAAAATATTGATATGCTACCATTTTGTCGCAGAATGTATTAAGCGCTCGAATCCAGCATGTGAACCATTTATTTTAAGTTAATTTAATCGCTGAACAAAACATTACTTGACCATTTATTGAAATTTTACTAAATGGAATTACCTTCTGCTCAAATATGAACGAGCGGTTATCAATAAAACGCTCCGCGGATGACATATGGCAAAAATAAATTTTTTGTTTTTTGGTAAGACTGTTATAAGCTTACATGGCAAATTTCAGCGTGATATGTCACATAGTTTGTTTTCTGTGCTACTGTAAACAAGTCAAGCTCGAGTGTGTTCTTCGAACTTAACGATGGAAATTCAAGTTGAACAAAGAATTTGTTTGAAATTTTGTTATTCCAACAAAATTTCGGCTTCAGACGCCTTAAAAATGTTGCAGACAACCTATGGAGACTCTACTCTATCGCGTGCACGTGTTTTCCAGTGGTACAAATCGTTCAAAGAGGGCCGTACATCGGTTGAAAACTTGCCTCGTGAACGTCGTCCAGCAACATCAGTAAACGACGAAAACATCGGAAAAGTAAAGGAAATTGTGCTTGAAAATCGCACAAATCGCAAAATCGGTTAACGCTGAATATTATTTAGACGTTTTAAAGCGTTTGCGCGAGAACATTCGCCTTAAAAGGAAGGAATTGTGGGACAACAAGTCATGGTTCTTGCATCACGATAATGCACCAGCTCACACATCACGTCTTCTTCGCGATTATTTGAACAAAAATAATGTTAATATCGTTCCGCAAGCACCGTATTCGCCTGATATGGCTCCATGAGACTTTTTACTGTTTCCCAAGCTCAAGTTGCCGCTCCGTGGAAAACATTTTGAGACAATTGAAGTCATAAAAGAGAATTCGAAGAACACACTCGAGCTTGACTTGTTTACAGTAGCACAGAAAACAAACTATGTGACATATCACGCTGAAATTTGCCATGTAAGCTTATAATAGTCCTACCAAAAACCAAAAAATTTATTTTTGCCATATGTCATCCGCGGACCGTTTTATTGATAACGTATCGTTCATATTTGAGCAGAAGGTATATTTTGCTCCCAATGCCGCTAACAAAAGGAGAAACAATTCTATGGTATCCAATTCAAACGCAACCTATTCTATCTTAACGTATGCTATCCTACCATTATCTTGTCCTATACTATCTTATCCTATCTTATTCTGTCTCATCTTATCCTATTCTATCCAATTCTTTTTTGTCATACTCTATGCTATCTTATCGTATATTCTCCCATCTTACCATATATTTTCCTATCCTATCCTCCATTCCTCCATTTTATTTAATCCTCTCCTATTCTACGATATGCTATCCTCTATACTACCTTGTCCTTTCATATTCTACTGAGTCCTATCCTTCAAACTCCTTTTTCTATCTTACCCCGTAGCAAATAGTAATTATACTATATTCTAATGTCTTTACCATCAGGAGCCACTACCTTCGAGTATATTTGGTCCGAATTTGTCTTAAGCTGTCTCTTTCAACAAACTTCATTAAATTCATAGGCGTACGAAACTAGTGGGAATACCTCTAAAAGGAGAAAATAAGAATTTATTATCAAATTAACAGCAGCAGATATTTCGCTTGCGGTTTGGAAGCTACGAAATAAAAAGTTTTAAAATGTGGTGATATGTAGAACTACATATTTACCACAAAATATGCAACGGCAGAACTACGGTAGCCAAAAGACAGTCTCCCCAAATATCATTCAGTTCAAATGACCCCAACCGCCGATTTGCAGCCGCATGAGATACTCTGGAGGAGGCATTAATACCACGCAACGCCATATTGACCAAACGGCCATTAATTCTTGACTGCGCGTTAACGCACCGTTAAACAGCAGCACAATAAGATTTATGATTTGGTTTTCTTTTTTTTTGTTTAAACCGCCATAACCCTCCACATTGGGAGACATTTGCTCTGCTGTATGCCACTCATTGCGACATTAACAATAAAAAAGTGCTTTAAAACGGTCGTCAAGCAGCCTTTAATGTCCTTTTCATGTTCGAGCAATTTCTTTTGTTGCACATTGGACAACGATTTTTTTCTGCCCACTTGGCTGCCAACTCTTTTTCTACCATGCACAATAGTAAACGCAAATCAGTTCGAGTGGAAAAGGACACTTTTTGTTAATTAACCCTTATTTTGGGCATAATTAATAGGGAACATAATGGGAATAATTGCAGTTGTTTGCTGGGCGAAAATTTTCAAACTCGAAAAGCGTCTTTGGAAAAATGTAGCCAAGTAAGAAAAAATCAGGGAAACTAATTAATAACCTAGAGGCCGCTAACAAGGGTTTAATTAAATTATTTGTGGGTGGCGAAACATTTAATTTGCATGAATCCCAAGTAGTGCCTTAAGGTTTACGGATTGATTATTTTCACATAAATTACGTATCCCTACAGTTTTGTCTTAAAAAGGCAGCAGCTATTTCGTACTTCTAATTCGATTTTATTTTTTCAACGCCAAGTTCAGTGAGATAATAAAATCGAAATGCCAACAGGCGCAAATATTTGTCAGCAAATGTGAAAATGTTGACACAGCTCAACACCTTGCCCAGATGGTGCGCAAAGTTTGAGTTTCACTTGAAAACGCCTTCGCCCTCAATAGCAATTCCCTTTCCACCTATTTTTCTTTCAGTTATCTTGGCATTTTGTTTCTTAGAAAAAATACACTACAGCTACTAATGGATTTCAGCGGTCACTCACTTACTCATTCACATACAAAGCGTTGTTTTGTTTGAGCCAAATGGATTATTTATCGAGAGACTCGTAGAGAGCTGAAATTTTACTTTTTCTTAATTTTTGGCGCTTTTGTATAGACAAACATTTCTTAATTTGGCTAGCCGAGAAAAAAAAATGCATTTATTAGGTAAATAAATTTCATTAGTGATGTTGATTGCAATGGGCTTTATTACCAGTACATGAGTATATACATAAATACATACACAGTCATGTTTAATATTTGCTTTTAGGAAACACATAAACCATTTTTGGGAGATTTGTTTTGAGATGCTCACCACAAGATACACACTTTGTAAGCACATCAGAAAGTACTCGTAAAAAGGCTTGAGCTGCGAATGTCAATAACTTGACTAACAACAACAAATATCACCAACACAAATATACAGTTGCGCATAAGTAGACATGCATACTATGTATGAATATGAGGGTGACTCTAAAAAATGTAAAGGGTTTTCCAATAACAGGTGTTCGAGAGCTGATTAACGATTTTTTAAGGTCGGAATTGGATGGTATTGATCTGGACAACGCTTATTTTCAACAAGGCGGCGCTAAGTGCCACACAAGCAACGAAACCATTGATCTTTTACGGGAAAAGTTTTCGGACCGTGTTATATCTCGAAGAGGTGATCACAATTGGCTACCGAGATCTTGTGATTTAACACCTTGTGATTTTTTTTCTTTGAGGCCACGTGAAAGAGAGGGTCTACCCCAACAGCCCAGGATCAATTCAAGACCTCAAAGATGGAATTCGTGAGGCTATCGAGGACGTGGGGCAGCCACTTTGCAATTCAGTTATGGAAAATTTCATGAAAAGGATATTGTCCTGTAAGCATAGTCGTGGTGGCTATTTTCCTGATGTTATTTTCCATTATCGGCATACCTGCTTCATTATAATGAAATAAACATCCGATTATTTATATTAAAAAATAGCATTTTCCTTTGAATATCAAAATAACACCTCTTATTAGATAACCCTATATGTCCTTGCGGCCGCCGTAGCCGAATGGGTTGGTGCGTGACTACCATTCGGAATTCACAGAGATAACGTAGGTTCGAATCTCGGTGAAACACCAAAATGAAGCACGGCCATATACCAAAAAAGGGTGTACCCGCCAATTATATATACATATATAATTATTATATATATATATATATATATATATATATATATTTCAGTAATTTGTATACAAAAATGTATAGAGTCATATAATATGAACCTCATAAAAAGTTTATTTTAATGCCTTTTTGGCCAAATAACGAGCTTCTGCCCCATTGAGCAACGCTGGCTCCTATAGCAAAAACGCACATCTCCTCAAATTTGGAACAAAGTGCTTAGACATCTCTATTATTTAATCTGCTCTGATAATTTACCTTCACAAATGTTCGAAATATGATATTCTACACTTCATTAAAAAAATTCATTTTTTTAGGAATCCTGAATTCAATCTAAGATTTAGGAATAGGAAACAGAAATATTATTCTTATTTATTAATTAATTAGGTATTTCATTAATTAATTTAATTTATATAACTTTTTCCAATTTTTATTTATTATTAGGTTGCTTTCAAATGTTTTTGAAATTGTTTGAACAATTTGTTGTTAATATGTAATACATTTTTTATCCTACCTGCAAAGCTATAGTTTTCAGAAAGTGCATTCTTCCTGCATTCAAGTCTAGAGAGCAGCATAACATACAATAAGTTTTGTTTGTTTATTTCGACCCACCCTAATAAATATGCTCCATTCTTCCTTTTTCATACCTACACACATATCTGTGGTATCAATAAGTGAATGGGTAAAGCCTCGCACTTTAATGAAGTTTGTTGTTTCATCAACGTTTGTTGTTCTTTTGTTAATGTGTCTTCGTACAAATATCTCTGAAAGCACATCTCCATCAGCATCTGTCATTAGTGTTGTCTCCTCCGAAATACAACGATTGTAAATATTTGGTAAACATTTTTAGAGAAGTTATTAATTTCGTGTGAAAATGAAATTTTAAACAAATAAATGTGGAAGCAAATATTTGTGATCATTTCGTCTTAGCTAAGTGGGAAATATCAGATTTGAAGTGCCATATAGTATTTTATTTGAGTTTACATTATAATTAAGATCGTGTGACTTTTTATCGGTGACAGTTTGTAAACAGCTATGACGTGAGCTGTAGAGCGCGAAAATGGTAAGAAAACTTGCAAATAATGAATTGAAATGTGATGCTTTCTTAAACTTTTTCAAAAAAGTATTCGTATACTATGTAGCACCGAATAGGTAAAGCATTAACTTTTAAAAATCATTGCTGTGTGTGAATTACATTTTATCGATGATGCCGGATCGCTCTTCGATTAATTTTTCTACAGAAATATTAACACCCGAATTTATAATAATTATTTTCGAAAAGGAAATTTGTTTTATGTGATTGCAATTTTCAAAGAACAACTCATTTTTACTTTTACTTCAACTTGCCAGTGTGCAACAAGTTTCCCTTTCGATGGAAATGCAGTCAATTCATTCGAATATTGCTGTATAGCATTCTTATTAAAATTACATTTTGCAACAAAGTTTTTAATAAAATATCATCATGCAGCAATAATATACATAATTTGGTTTATTCTTTCTTCCACTGTCTTACGTAGGGTGTTTTTTAGCTGCATAAGAGTTATCGAGGCATTGCATGGTGCTTTTAACTTTCGACTACTTTATCCAATAAATCTGGCCATATAGCGTGGTTTGAATATTGCAATAAATCGAAAAAAAAAATAGTTTGAATACAAGTAAATGCCCAAATTGTTGTAATGCATAGATTTTCCCACGTGTACCAAAATTCGCTTACAGCACAGAATACGAGACGCAATGGATATAATATTTTAACTACATATAAAACACAATCAAAAAGTTCCCGGAATATATTCAGAAAATTCCTCAAAAGTTATATTATCACCGTCATGAAACTCCCCATCAACTGCAATGCACTTAGGTCAGTGTTTGATCCAGCTCTTGAAACGTTTCTGGAACTTTATTTTCGGTATATTCATCAGAACCGTACGCGATTTTTTCATTACTGCCTTTCGGCTGCTCTAACGCGTTCCCCGTAATGGGTTTTTGACTCGATCGAACAAGTGAATTCGATGGCTGTTGGGTGGTATTCGCTTCGTTCTTGATCAAAAATTCACGGGGAGTGATTATTCTGTACGCTGGTGCGGTGGAAAATCAATCCTAACAAATCATTTCTTTTTGGCGAATTGCATCGCGTAAACTTCTCATAACGCCGATATAATATTGCTTATTAACTATCTGACCTTCTGGCGAAAATTCGTGTTTTACTATAATGTATAAAAATCATAAGAATCACTTTCTTTTTTGACTGAAAATTACGAGGTTTCTTTGATCTTGGTTCATTTGCAGCGCCTGTTGTCCAAACCCAAGTCTTTGGCGGTATCAATCCGTTTTCTTTTGGCATGAGATTCAGGTCCTTCGGGACCAACTTTGCAGCAACACGGCGCAAGCCCAAATCATTAACTACAATGTCCTGAGCGGATCCATAAGCAATGTTCAAGTCCTCTGCCAACACTCTGATGATGAATTTGCGGTTACTCATAAACTTTTGTTCCACTTTATTGAGGTTCTCATCAGTTTTCGATGTCGACGGCTAGCCGCTACGTTCGTCGTTCCTCTTCTGAACCGTTCAAGCCACTAGTAAACGGCTCGTTACTTTAGACTAACGTTACCGAAACAGTTTCCCAACATATCTAAGGTTTTCGCTCCATTGAATCCATTTTCAATGCAACATTTAATATAAACTCTTTAGAACAAAATCAAATCCATTTTAAAAGCTGTAAGTGATCGAAAACACGTACAGAGGTTGATTTACTCTAGACGGTGTGACTTTTACAAATGTCAAGCAATGGAGATAACATTTTTATAGGAATGGTAGTCACAGATATTTCAACCTAACAAGAAAGAAATAAAAAAAATAAAAACAGTACTGTAATCAGTTGACTTAGAGCATCGCCTGACTGTTGTTCCGGATACTTTTAGATCAAATATATTTATGTGAAAAGAAGAAACGAATATTATTACGATTTTCATATTATAACCAGCTTTCGAAAGCTTCTCGTTTCCCCACTTCCGTTTTCGTTAAAGTTGAAATAGAAAATTGTAATCTCGACATGCACTCCAAAGTGCTACTTCCACATCCCAAATAAAGCTTTCAAAATTTTATTTCACCCATACCCGTAATTTATTTTTTATTTCGGCAACGAAATAAAGGGATTTGTCAATTTTTGCTTTCTTTCTGCTGTAGTACAACAATTACGCATCAACTAAATTCAACTTCATCAAAAGCCAATCCTCGTATATTCCGAGATATTGCTCGTTAAAGTGTCTAATAATAAGCGACGCGTCGCGACAATTCCATATCAGCTCGTAAGCAACAGTGGATATTCGATGCGTGTAATTGCAACATTGCTACACAACGGCAGCAATTCACAGCATTTGTCATTAAATGCGCACATAACACACGCACACAGCCATGTGACAAACAAAACAACACTAACAAACACATGAAGGCTGAATGCACTCGGACAAAGTGAGGATTGCACATCTCAGCGACTGCAGCCGCCGGTGCTTGATGACTTCGCCTTCGTACGTATTGCTGGCCAGCTTTGGTGACCATTGCTAAAGATAAGCAGCCTGATAGTATTGCCATTTCAATTCAAATTGTCGCATTGAGCGGCTGAGCAATTTATAATTCCAACAAAAGTAAGCAGCAAGTAATAAGTGACAGAAGGTTGAAGGTGGAAGGGAGAAGAGAGAAGGAGAACGGTAGGAAGGAGCGGCAGCCAGAATGGCAAAGCGCAGTGAAGCATTTGCTCCGGCAACTGATATTACATACAATAGCAACAATAAAAGAGCAAATAAATATGGTAGTTGTTGTTGCTGTTGTCATAGCAGTTATTGCCGCCACATGCAGAACGTGTTTATTTTTGTTGCTGTTGCTGTTGCTGTTGCTGTTGCTGCTCACTTCTGCCACAATGCATCACTTGAACAAGCCAAACAGACTGGAATGCGATAAATTTTTACTACAACATTATCAACAACAAGAACAACAACAGCAACAACAAAAATAATTTGCAGCATGCAATATCGGCATAACAGCAACATGCACAACAATAATAACAACAACCACAAAACAAGATATGCTCACCATATTGTTGTTGCTGTTATTTTTGTCGCTCTATTACAAGCCGAAACTGTTTGTTTCTAATACAAAAGGCAGCATGCTGTTAGTTATTGTTGTTGCACACGCAACTAAGAAGTTGTTGCCGCCATGTCCATGTTACTGCTGATGGTCGTAATGATGGTGCTGATGGTGGTGCAACAAGTTGGCGTTCATCGATAGCAAAGCGTTGTGCAGCAAAGTCAAAAGTCCGTTCAATTCAATGCAATTTGATAGCTCAGCCAGGTTGGGCCATACCGCAACCCAAATCCTCCACTCTGCCCCTCAACTTATACTCGTATTGCGGCGTGCAATCCATTGCTTTGGTTTGGCGTGCCGCGCGTATCTGCTGCTCGATAAGTCGTCTATAATTACAACAATTTTCCATGTTTAGCCGCTACTTAATCGCTTCAAGCACAAGCACAGCAACTCCAGCAGCAACAACAACAACAAATGAAATTAAAACAACAATTTAATGATTGCCACGACAACGTAACTAAGCTCTGCCAAGAAGGTGTTGCAATTGGTTGAGGGGGTTAACGGCGATAGAAGGCTCCCGAGGGAGGTTGACTGCTACGATAGTTGTTGGTGCTGCAACACAGGTGAGGCGGTTGTTTGGTGGCTTTGTGGCAGTAAGGAGTGGCTTAAGTGTCACCGCGCCAACACAGTTCTTTCCAGTTCTGTGCTGTTTAGCATTACTATCGCTTGTTGTAAGCCGCCCGTATACATACATACATACATACTCATATGTATGAACGTAGACTGCCACTATGCCATTCATGAATTATTTTAGTGATATTTAAACTTCTACTAATACCAATTGATACTGGAAGATTCTCATAGCGACGAACTTGAGAAAGAAACAGGTTTTGTATTCAGCTGGTGTCAAGTACTTTTTTCCAAAAGGGGTTTTTTTTTTTGACAGATCACGCGTGAGTACTGTCAATCCAAATACATAATTCTTAGAGCATTCATTGGTATTTCATGAGGGAAAGACTTACGTCTCAACAACGTTTACAACTCGCAAAATTGTATTACAAAAATCGACGCTATGTGAAAAGTGTTCTTGGAGCACTTAAGCCAACTTATGGCGATCAGCGATGAGGCCCATTTTCGGCTTAATGGCTATGTCAATAAGCAAAATTGCCGTATTTGAGCTGAAAAGCAGCACAAAGACATTCAAGAACAGCCAATACATCCATTGAAAACAACCGTTTGGTGCGACCTACGGGGTGGAGGAATCATCGTCGAATATTTCTTCAAGGACGTGTTTGGCGCCAATATAACATTGACTGGCGAACGCTATCGCGCCACGGTACCCAACTTTTTGATGTCGGAAATTGAAGCCCGTGAACTCTACAACATTTGTCTCCAAAAAGGCGGCGGACGGCGCTACTTGCTATACGGTGAGCAATTAACCTCTCGTCTCGGACCAGTGGTTTGGCCACCATGATCCCGTGATGTCACACCTTTGGACTTTTATTTGTGGGGGTATATAAAGTCTAACAGCTTTGTGGACAAACCAGCTTCGATTGAGGCATTGGTAGCCAACACTATTAAAGTTATTCACGAGATACCAATGGAAGTTCTCCAGCGAGTCATTCAAAACTAGTGTTTGCGGATGGCCGAATTACGGCGCAGTCGCGGCCAACATTTGAAAGGGATTTTCTTTAAAAAATGAATGTCATGAATGGCTTCACACAAAAATAATAATGATTGACCCATCAATTTGAATTTTCGTTGCTTTATTTCAATTTAAATTCCGATACTCTAAATTGATCACCCTTTACATGCGAACTATATTCTACAATATTATCCACTTTGTATCTAAGTAGTAACCTCAGAGTTGCCAGTGTGCTCCAAGCAGAGGTAGCCGCAATCAAAGAAGCAGCTGATTGACTACTCACTTGCGTAACAAGTTAAGAAGGTAAATATTTACTCCGATGGCCAAGCAGCAATATGGGCCCTAGGTTCAATTATGGTGCATTCGAAACTGGTCAGGAATGCCTGGTTTCACTTTCGATTGCATCCGAATTCTTTGCCATAAGGCTAAGCTAGGTACCTGGTCATAGTGACATTGCGGGAAACTGCGAAGCGGACGAGCTGGCCAGACGAGGTATCTGTGAGGTATTGTCCCCGTGAAAGGAGAGGAGCGGGCTCCCCATGACAAGCAGCGCCCAACTCCTGGAATGATTCGCTACGCGTCAGCTCAGTGAGCGCTGGGCAAGTACACAAACTTATTAGGTCGCGAAATCCTTCTGGCCAAATGTCGATCGGGGGCGTTCGAGGTATATTCTGAGGATGACAAAATTTCAGCTCTGAAATTTCGTGGGCGTCTTCAGAGGCCACCATCCGCGAGGTATACATGCCGTGAAACTCGGCATTACTTCGATTCCTTTTTGCATCAGCTGTATGGAGAATGAGGTGAAATTATCTCAGCACCTTCTTCTTAGCTGCCCCGCTGTCACGGGACTAAGATTTAAGCATATTAATTCTCACTTCTTTCCTACGACGCCTGCTGATATAGCAACCTTGATATCAAAAATTTGATGAACTTCATCAGCAGCAAAAAGCGGTTAACACAACCGCAAACAAGTCACCGTTCGTAATCCAGAAATACTTGGCCGAGCTCCTACTCCTATTTGTGATATGCGACTACATGTTTTTCCACAAATGGAGGAATCTAAATTTTTATGCTGTCAGATGATTTTTATGGGGAGGTTTTTCGTGACAGAATCACACCATTGCCTGCCGCAGACCGACCGCCTTTAGAAAACACTTCTTCTATCATTTGGTGTTTCGGTCACACCGAGTCACCAACCCATTCGGTCACGGCAGCCACGGCTAATTTTAAACTACAAAGAAAAAAATAAAACCTTAAAAAATCTACACGAAAGCCGTTAACTTTTTAAAGTTGAGAGACAGTAATTTTTAGTGAGTATTGTTGAAATTATCTAATCGTAAATCATTTGTTATTTAAAAATTGTGATTAAGTTTTCAAATAAAAATTGTAGGAGTTGTGCTGCTTGCCGTTTTGAAACAATACTTTTCGATAATAAAACACTTGGAAGTTGCAGTTTGGAAATGTCTTCGTATTTTAAGAGATGTAAAATATATTTTGAGCTAATAAAAGGAATTATTTTTCGAAAATTCTGACGTGGCTTTAACATTTAAATATATAAAAAGTCCATTTTCCAGCAAAGTTAAGTAACCCTTTTTGCTCAACACAATTTTAGTACCACGCAGAGTCCGAAACAATTACGCATAAAAAACGAGCTTCAGTTTAGTGTCAGTTTGATTGAAAAGTGAATTTTGTCAGCATAAGTGCTCCTTAACTTGCTATGAAATGTTTGACGTAAAAATTCCTTAACTCGCTTTTCAATATTCATCTCAAACAGTAACCTTAAAATCAAGCTCAAATCTCGAGTAAGATCTAGCGATAAACCAATTCTTATGCTTGCCAAATTAAGCTTTTACTCATAAAATAGAGTCTGAGTGATGCTCACATTTTATGTGCAAAACCCCTTATTTTAGACACTATAAATTTGATAACTCTCTAGGGGATTTGTTATAATGTTAGTAATATGTAGTTAGTCATTACCCTTCTATCAGCATAATTTATGCATTAGTGTGTTTGTAGGTATTGCTATATCTGTCAGTAGCCGTTTTCGATTCGTTTCCTTTCTATTCGCTATTTTTGGACTCCGCTTGCTTAAAAAATTTGCATGCTATAGAGCACGATTCGTCACTAGCGAATACGGTTATACCTCATTAAACTAGTATAACTCACTATCTTACAAACACATGTTATTTAAGGCAGCTCTGTTCCAGCGTTGCCATAATTTCTTCATTTATACCAGTTGCTTCATCTATTCTTGCCCCTTGCAAACGCTTGCCGAAAAGAAGAGGACTTATACCTCATAAAAATAGTATAACTACATTCAATGCTGCCAACTCCATTTTCTATATCAAAAAGCAAGTTTCGTTACTAATACTCATTAAGTGCTTCCAAACAAATGCCATTTTTAACAGTTGTTTCCCAGTGCTGCCAAAGTATGATTGTTATTTATGCCAGTGGCTTCGTTCATACGTCATTAACGCGTGCCGAATCGAAGACGGCTAGTACATGATTTCTCAAAAATCCTCAAGCGAAACCATTTGAAGCGTTATTTAAACGCCAGAGAAGGGTATACACGTAGAATACGTGCGCCTATTTGCTTCACAATGACTCCACTTTTTTATTGCCTCCATTCTTTTTGTTTTATTGTCATTTGCCGTTGTTTTACGCTATCGCAGCAGCGTTTTACCGCATTTAAAGATACGCGCCGACATGATAAACAAGTTTTAATCTATCTTTTACGCGTACTCTGCTTCGACTCCGCGCCACACTTATGGAGCATGGAGCTGCAGCAGCTGCACAACTACGTTTTTGTTGTAGCGCAAACTGTTTGTTACCAGTTTATATTTGTTGTTGCCCTGTGCAGGTATGGACATAAAGAAACAATCGTCTGTTACACAGGAAACATTTGTTGCATATGCAAACGACAAGTCACAGCAGTTGTCGGTTCGATGCATTGATGCTCAGGAGGATCAAGAAGATGATTTCGGTGGTGCTGATACTTGCTGGTTTTTCATTTATGTTGAAGCTGCGTAAGCAAATATAAAAACAAGCCCCAACAAAGAGAGGCGGCACTGTAAACACTTCTACAGTTTGGTAAGTCTGCTCAAATGACCGGATTTCACGTCAGACTAACGACCCGACTGGCTGGTTGGTCGGTTGCCTGTTTACCTGTGTTGCAATTTAATGGCTGCTTGACAAAACAAAATTGGCTTAATACGCCATTATGATTTTGTTGTTGCTAGTCGATGCACCATTCAATTACTTGCAGCCCAGTCTTCCTCCCTGCTGCTTGTCTGTTCGATTTTTCTCTGGCTCAGAACGTCACCATCAGCCGCCGTCTTTTGGCCTGATTTTATTTTATTGGCGCATTTTTGTTGATATTTTATTGGATATATGAATGTACAATTAACTGTTCTGCCGCCTTTGATGTGCAAGTAAATTATTTTTTTCTTTATTAAAAATATGTTAATAATTCCTAGTTTATTTGTAGGCAATTAGCAGGCTCAATAAGCTAAATGAATACTGCACTGGTTAAATGCATTCACGAGCTTAAAGAAATATTTGGAGCAAACATAAATAACGGTTTCTATAGCTCAATTATATAGTTTACTTATGTTATTTGCGGACTTTCATTGATGTGCTTATAAGAATTCCTCGACATCTGTAATTGCAAATAAATACGCGGCACTTTTTTCCGAAGCAAGTCGTTTTTTTACCGATCGATACGTTTTTGCCGCATCGGTTATATGATAATGCTATAACTATCATTTATTATAAATTTATAACATCATTTCAAACTGGGCTTTTATGATAAGCTTCAGTTCTCCTTTCTTATAACTTCTACGTGTAATTGACTTTGAAAAGTTGAAATTTTGCTATGCCTTGAATATCTGCCAATAAACTTGCAGCGTGTAAAACTATGTAATAAAAATTAGGAAATTTCGAAGTGCTTTTTAAGGTACTTATACCGGGAGTAATAAAACAAAACAATCGGCACACCATCAATTATCTCAACCTACTGCACAACTGCGTTCGAAAAGCAACAGCAGTAACGATATAAAACTGTGCTATGCTGGGTAGTGCTGCGCTGCTCGCACTTAGCTTCGTCTGGTAAAGCAATAGCGCATACGAAGCGCAGCGAATATTTGAAACTGCGCTGTGACTGAACTGTTTGAAATTTCGTAGTCAACGCAACAAAATAGCAAATTGACACCCAAATTTGTTTTCGTAGCTCAGCGTTAGCAGATTTTTTTAATGCTGTTGCTGTTATGCTGGCAGTTTTTCAAACGCTACTAAAGTATTTTACTTTTTTCGAAAGGCTTTTCTATGTATAATAACTATAATTACACTTATCAGGTAAATATTTAGAAAAATTGCTTCTCTGATCCTCGAATAGTGAGGATAATTTTTTTGCTTAATATGTTATTATAAATGCAAGAGGGTTAAGTTTTGTGCATTTTCGTTTGTAAAATTTAAACAAAGCAAGAAACAATTAATAACAAAAATTGAACAAATTAAAAAAAATGGAAGAATTTTTTTTTTTTAATTTTTATAATTTAAACTTTTTACTCGATATTTGAATATACGCCATGGTTTCTACCGATATTTTTTCAGTACTCGATACTTTATTCACATGCCAGAAGCGAGTAAAAGTATAAATACCAAGGAGGTAAGTATTAAATGACCACTATATATACAAAGGTATGTATATGGCAGAGAAGGCACCACAGTAATTTCGAAAATATCTTTGAAGTTTTAACCGTAAACAAAATTGGTAACAAATAAGCCTCACTCAACTACATCAAAAAGAAAGGAAGGAAGAGATGTTGATTAAAAAAGGGATGCACACATTGTGCAAATATCACAATAAGAAAACTGATTAGAACATAAAGTTTTGGCTTTTGGCAAAAATATCTGCAATCAATAAAATCTTAAATAATAGAAAGAAAAGGTGATGAGCTCGAAACGTCCCTTTATTCTGTTTGTGTGGATCTACTAGGTGTGTTCAAGAAGTAAGTTGTTTTTCTTTCTCGAACAATATTTATATGTATATAGAATTGGCGCGTACACCCTTTTTGGGTGTTTGGCCGAGCTCCTCCTCCTATTTGTGGTATGCGTTTTGATGTTGTTCCACATATGGAGGGAGCTACAGTTTCAAGCCGACTCCGAACGGCAGATATTTTTATGAGGAACTTTTTCAAGGCACAAATACACTCGGAGGTTTGCCATTGCCTGTCGAGGGGCGACCGCTATTAAAAAACTGTTTTTCTTAATTTTGGTGTTTCACCGAGATTCGAACCGACGTTCTCTCGGTGAATCCCGAATGGTAGTCACACACCAACCCATTCGACTACGACGGCCGTCAATTTTTATTTATTTGTAATTTTTCCACTTTGTCCACTGCAAAGTAATCCACCTCAGATATAAAATACTTGTGCCAGCGCTTTTTCAATTCCTAGAAAATTATTTGATTAAATACAACCGAAATCGACAGTACGTACTTCACTCGCAAAACTTGAAAAGTCATCTTACTTTTTGTGTACACCTCGTATTGGACTAGTCCCAAATAGCTGCACCAGTTTCTTCTTTCCCTTAAGAACGTATGCCAGTTCTTTTTTCTAAGTGGCAGATGGTCCTTCCGAACTTTATCTTTCCAAAGTGTTCGTGAACGCCTTTACTTTCGCTGTCCTATTGAAGAGTTATTTCATCAGTGTTCACCTTCCCTATGCTTCAAACCTACCGCAGACATTTTAAGACATTGTTTGCATCAATTTTCTTCGATACCCATACCTACGTAGGCAGGGTCAAATATCTTACACAGAATAGTTCTTTTAAGTGCTTTTAGCGTTTGTTTTCAATGAATTGGGACACATAGGTCACGCTTCTGTTTCATATAAAATAAGCGGGGTGAAGGAAGGTTTAAACGAGATGAATCACTTTCACCAGACTTCTTAAATTTAATATAGGAAATCCAATTCTAGCCCTTATTGCGTATGCATATAAGATAAAGCTCACCTCTTTCTTCAGTGCAACTAAATGGCTACAGTCATCGATCTATTGGTGTGGGAGACCAACAAACTCCTTCACGACAACAATCAAAGATTTTGCGTGTGCTGGGAGTTTGAAATTACGAAGGACTTTGCCTACTAAGGACTTAGTTGCAATCATCTTCAAAATGTCAGTGCCAGGAATCAGGCGGAGAATAACTCTTGCCAACAGGTGACTGAAGACAAGGTAAAGCAGAGGATTCTCTCGCTAATGCCAGGGATTTGTCGACTTCGAGTCCGACCTTCAGAGCAAGAATCGGAATCGACGCAAAGTAGCTCTTTACTGATATATGCTAAAATGTATTTCTAACAGCGAAGCTCCTTTAATTATATTGTATTTATATATTTTTACCGTGAAAGTCGTTCTAAATACTTAAAGTCATTATTATTAAGCCATTTCTGACTCTACTTGGGCATATGGCAGTATGTTCAAAACTTTATCCGTTTTTTTTTTTTTAAGTATATACCATATTTTTTGCTCTACCTCCACTTTTTATGTTAGTTCAAGGGTCCATTTTTTTCAGTTTTTAGTTTAAGTAAAAATTATCAATAAAATTTGAACCATGTTCTGAATTTGAATTTACAATTTTTCACTAAGTGTTTCCTACTTCACATTATTAAAAAAATGTTTGTATAGAAACTATTCTGAAAACTATTTGAAAAACTAAGATGTCTTCTTGAATATCCAAAAAGGTATAATACTTAAATTTAATAAGTCATCCATGGGCTAGTGGAGGATAAAATTTCGTGTGAAGGAAAGAATTGTAAAATTACTTGCTTAAAATGAAAAAAAAACCTTAACAATTAAAACTTTTTTACTCATAAGTTCTTCCGGGCCTCTCCGCCCCTATTCCTGAAAATAAAATTCTTTCATTTCCTTAAACTATTTTTCACAACGCTTATTCTTAGATGCCGCCTTATTTCGTCAGCCGCGTCAAGTATGTTTTGTTTCAGGACACCCGCATTATCGATTAGAGTCATCTAATTGTATGTATAGTCTACACAAGTATGTTGCACATGCTCGAACTTTTTGATAAGAAAAAACGCAAAAAATATTGCCAAAAATCAAAAATATTTGGTCACTTGAAACTTGGACTGAAATTCAAGGGCTAGAAAAATTCTAAAAATGTATTTATTTATTGAGTTAAAATATAGTGAGCAAACTAGATTAGATTAGATTAGCTTATATTAGATTTGTGGGCGGTTGGTGCAGTCCACGCACTCAGTCAGGAGACCATTGTACTAATATACACCCAGCAAGATTTTACTAGAAAGAAGAGAGAGAGATAGGAAAAATAAAATGTGGGTGGAAAGACGAAAAAATTAGTTTAAAGTCACTCTTCCACAAATCTCTTGGATTCATTCATGAATCTTAAGAGATCCGGAAGAGAAAGAGTTTGATCTTTATCCATACTCAGTATATCGCAACCCAATATCCTCAGTCTGATTCTGGAAAACGCCGGTCAGCTACAGAACAATTTAATTAAAGAGTATAAGGTCTTGTAAATTCTAAACTGATGCGTCTTACATACGCTAATATAGCACAAGATTTCGAAACTATATAATTAATATGACAAATAAAAATGAACTTTCAGTCAAAAATAACGCTGAAGTCCAAAATATCACTAAACAAAATAAAATGTCTCCAAAAGAGAAAAAGCATTTGGCGAAAGTAATGTGGCGAAATATTTAAATATGTACATATATTGGATTACTAGAGCGTTTTCCAATAACAGGTGTTATTGGTGAATGGATTGCGCTATCGAGGGATGATTAACAATTTTTTATGGCCGGAATCGGATGGTATTGATCTGGACAACGTTTATTTTCATTTATATTCGTTTATCTCTCAAAGAGGTGATCACAATTGGTCACCGAGATCTTGTGATTTAACACCTTGTGACTTTTTTCTATGGGGCCACGGGAAAGAGAAGGTCTCTTTATATTAAGAAGTAGCATTTTTCTCTGAATATCGAAATACGCCGCTTATTAAAAACTCTTTAGTACACCAAGAGTAAACTTTATCAAGCTCTTTTAGGAGCATTTGCTAATCGAGTGAGTTTCTTACAATAGAATAGATTTTAAGGTTGTCAGCATAAATATGCCCACCGTTTTTTATGTCATTGACAAATAATACAAGTAGCAACAGGTCGAAAATACTACCTTGTGGGACTCCAGATGACACAATAAAAGAATATGACTGATGATTTTCAACAAAAACCACACATCACTGATTCAAGAGATAGAACTGCAACCAATGGAGAAATATAGAATGGAAGCCAAGGCTTCCTGATTAAAAAATGTAAAGCTTGGAGACTGAATAAAGAAGTGAGATGAGCGATTAAATGGAGACAAAGTGAGTTTTGTCTGCAAATGAAAATTCGCAACTATAATTCCGAAGCCGATAACAAAGTCAGTCACCTAACCGAAAGCACTCTTGTGAACGAATGCTAATTTATTCCAAGAAGAACTTTAGAAGAAATTTAGCAGAAGGCAGAGAAATTATTAATGAGCTTTACTTAATTCAGCTAAAAACATTATCCATTCAATGGAAATCAGCATAATATTTCAACAATTTAATAAGATGCATTAACGGCAAACAATTAAAATTAGGCAAGGTAAAACTATCTTTTCTCGAACAAAATCTAAGCAAAGCTTAATACTACGTTGATAATCGCCAGCGAATCTATGAACTGTTTGAGACATACATATGTTATGTACAAGTACAAGTTGTAATGAGGCCTGTTCGCATCAATAGGCCAGGTCATGTTGGCACAGACAGACGTTAGCTAACTGGTACGACTAAACAGAGAAAAAAGCTCTGATCCGTCAGACTTTATGGTCAATAGCAAAATTGTGAATTGCCCAAATTCTGATCACAGATTTCATAAATAATACGGTAATATTTAGTATAAGAAACCATACGTGCCTTGAGCAAATATTTTCATATTAGATCTTCATTAATTTCTTTTTCATCAATGCGAGCACAACTTAAATTAGTTTAAATGTGCACACTCGCGCTTCTAGCTTTCAAAACAATACGACAATTTAGGTTCGTTTGAGCACTTTCTAGGAAGAATTGAGAGCTCATTTTCTAGCTTAAAAGTATCCATGCGGAAACATGGTATTTCAAGTGGATATATTTTTTATTATCCCTTTAATTATTTTGCACCCTTTCAAGCTAATTTTGTGATTAAAGCCACATTATTTGAAATTCATCATTGCAATACCAGCTACCTCAGTATATCTGGACATGTACAATTTAAGCACCTATATACATATGTAGGCAAAACCAATAGCAAAACACCATATTAACTTTGCTCACAAGGCTTTTAATTGTATTTTCACGCATCCACTAACAAAGCCCCAAAAGTGCAAACAAGAAGCAGAATAAACACAGTCACACAGTCGTAGAAATGTACATACATTCTGTCAAAAAAGTACTGCGAATTATTCAATAAAACGCAAAATAATTGTTTAATCATCAAAACTTATTTTGCCGCTTTCAAAACAGACTCCTTTCAAAGCAATACACATATTCCAACGATTAGTCCAGTCATCAAAGCACCTTTTAAACGTGTTTGAAGAGATCTTCTTCAGCTCCTTCAGCGAATTCTCCTTAATGGCCTCTATCGACTCAAAGCGGTGTCCGCGGTGTGGCAATTTAAGTTTTGGGAAAAGGAGAGCACCATTCAGCCGCCTGCTCACTGGCTTACATGTCAAACTCATACCCATGTGTGCACATGTCTCTTCACCAGTTATGCGCTGGAAACGTTGGGTCCGAATTCACTTGTCGACGGTTTCTTCCGTTGAAAACGTTGATGAGCGAACAGATCGGGGCAAATCTTCCACTACTTCTCGGCCCTCTCCAAAAGCCTTATACCACTGGTAGATCCGTGGGTTTGACAAAGCACACTCGCCATACGCTTTCTGCAACATTTTCAATGATTCAGCACACGAAATCCCGTTCAAAACACAAAATTTAAGACAAATTCTTTGTTCGACAATTTTATCCATAGTGAAAATCGCAGAGCACATCTGCGGTTGACTGATATAATTAAATGCCAAAAACAAGCTAATTCAGAGATTTCGCTCAAACTTGGCGGCACTACAGAGAACAGCTGTGCCAACATTCCAGCAAAAAAGATTTAGTCATATATGTAACGCACGCTTTTTAAATGAACAATCCCCGATATTTTTTTGACAGAATGTGCGTACATATGTAGCGAGTCCAGAGTAACAGGTAAACATCGGGTAGAGCAGTCGGCCATTGGTTTAGTCAATGTTGGCTAAACAAACAACTCAACACTCAATTTGAATGCTGCAAAGATTGCGAACACTTCATACGCCCTGTGCGCCCTTCGTTGAAAGGACAAGAGCTATTTAACACATACATACGCACGCATACATTGACATGCCATCTTTTGAGGTGTTCACAACCACAATCGGCAAGACAAAGAGGAGCCTGAAGGGAAGAAAAGGCAAGAGGCAACGGGCAACATGCAGTAGAGAAGGCGGGCTGGTACTGCCTAACACACTTTCGGACGCGTACAACAGCTTAAGCAAAAAACACAGAAATTTATTAGCGAAAGGTGTAAAATGTGCTACATGCATGTGCAACACCATCAACAACAACAGCAACCACAGTGCAGTCAGAGAAAACGTAAGAACAACAGCATGTAGCTGCAACAAAGGTGATGGCAGCAAGAACAACAATAGTAATTGCTGTAAAGGTTTACAGTGTGCAAGTTGACAAAGAGGAGTGGCTGCTCAGGTTGCACATTGCATGTTGCATGATAGTAACCGTGGTTGGTGCTGCTATTGTTTTTGCCTGTTGCTGCACCCGATTAATTCGAGAGACATGCAGTTATTCATTACGCAAGTCAATAAGCAACACGCCAAAAGCCACATAACTACTTATACATAGGTGTGTGTGCGTGTATGTCCAACCGTTGCGTTAATAGAAGCAGCAACTGTTGCTGTGGCAGCCATGGTGCTCAACTGCAGCTACTTATTAGCAACTAGAATGGGCAGAGCTGTTCTCTTGCGATTTGCTCGCTTAAGAAAACAAACATTTATAAATCGCCGCATAAAAGGTAAATACAATAGTTTGGTTTGCTGCACCAACCGATGCAAACAAGCATACCTACAGACATTTGCATCACTGATTGTTTTAACGCATTATTTCAGCCAGTTGCTTGTTCATTGTTTGCTGCTGACCTAACTGAATACAGTTGCGCTCTGAATACAGTTAAGTAAATACAGTAAAAAAGTGTCGAAAACGCCGCAACAACAACTACTATTGATGTTACATTGGTTGGCATCATCAACATCAGTAACGCCTAATCGAGGCAAAGCGTCATTAACGACTTCAGTGTTGCAACAAATGTTGGCCACATTTTGTGATTTGTTTTCGGTGGGGATTTTAAAATGGTTGTCTTATTTTCAAATATACTCAAGATCATGGAAAAAATTTTTTTTGGAATGGGATTTAAAATTGACTTTCGGTTAATAAGTTGCACGTCTGTTGGTATGAATTTGAGTTTATTATTTGACGCTTTGCAATTCTCGGCATGCTCAGAAAAATAATTATTCCGTATTTGTGAGAAAGTGTTGTATTGATTTTTAGTTGTAACAAGAAAAGTAGTGCAGAAAAAATAAATAAAATGTTTTACTGAGGTGGGCCACAGCATTTACGTGACACTGTAAGGCCGCCAAAGTCTCATTAAAATTTAGGTGTTTGAGGGAAAAGATTTGGCAAATAGTAGTATGTAAAAAGAGGAAGTAGGAGAAGAACAACAAGGAAGCATTAGAAGAACATATATGTGTACGTGCATATTACCAACTTTTTTGTCGGGACAGAGTACAGCACGCAGACACAATTAAATCCATTGTACTTCACTCCAATTCCCTTTTTAAATTTTCTTTAAATCTACGAGACCTCCTAAGAAATCTGAGTAGATCTTGCGACGCCAAAGAGCCAAGGTGGTCGCTTCTTAACACATCAGTGCTAAAGACTTCAAGCCCTGTTCGAGCGAAGGCGGAGCAGACGTGCCGGGCAGAGTGCGCCGTTATCAGTCCAACCAGCCTCCTACAGTCCCCTCTGCTTAATGACAGGAAGAACTGCGACAGTCGGTCGAGCGTGACAGGTAACATCAGTTTTGTCCATCTGTAGCCTCTCTCAGCCTGCCAAGCTCGCTTGTGGGCTAGAGTAAACCGGGAGGTACCTGAACCCATCACTAGATGGATAATATTCATGCTGAAATCTAGGACGATCGACACCGAACTAGGAGGAGCAATCAAATCTATCAAAGCCACAAGAGGTTGCCCTCAAGGGCCTCTTTTGTGGACTCTTGTCATAGATGAACTTCTCCACAAACTGAACAACCTAGGATTTCACACTCAGGGTTACGCTGATGACCTAGTAGTTTATGTATTAGGCTGGCATGAGGAAACCATTTCGGATCGCATGCAGCAAGCCCTTACAATAATAAACAAATGGTGCACGGAAAAAGGGCTTTCCATTAACCCATCCAAAACAGCACTTGCACCGTTTACTAGGAGAAGGAACATAAATCTCAAATGTCCGACCCTTAATGGAACAACACTTCAACTCTCGACAGAAGCGAACTATCTTGGCGTCAGTCTTGACAAAACGCCATATTGAGAGAGTTACTTCAAAAGCCACAAGGGCATTCTTTGCCTGTACAAGGCTTTTTGGTAAGACATGAGGACTAAACCCTAGAATGACCTTCTGGACATTCACCACAATTGTGAAACTCATAGTCTGTTATGCATCCTTAGCATGGTGGCCCAAGGTCATGCAAAGAAAAGCAGTAAACGAATTAAACAAACTGCATCGCCTGATATGTGTTGGTATTACAGGGGCTACGAAAATATGTCCCACGGAGGCATTGGGTGTGCTCCTGAACATACCACCGCTTCCAATCTTGATTGAAATTGAAGCTCGCTCGAGTGCCTGAAGATTAAAAGGTATATCTGATCTTAAAAGTGGCGATATGAAAGGACATTTAAAGACCTTAGAAGACTTCCTACATAGTTCCATTCTTCATAGGGATGATATACTATCACCCAAACCAATACTCTTCAGGAACTTCCAAGTTATGATTAATGAACGCACAGACTGGAGAACTAATTCTATCACTTTCAAACCTGGCTCTCAGCTATGGTTTACTGATGGGTCCAAATTGGTAGAACAGGGGCAGGAATAAATAATGGGCCTAAATTCAATGAATCGATTCCGATGGGACTCTACCCAACAATATTCCAGGCAGAAATACATGCCATTGAAATATGTGTGAGAGAATGCCTTAGCAGGAAAATGAGAGGTATTCACATCTACATACTTTCAGATAGCCAAGCGGCTCTAAAAGCCCTTCTATCAACAACTATTACCTCTAAATTGGTAAATGATCGCCTAAACCTTCTCAACACGTTAGGAAACCTCAACATAGTAACACTAGGCTTGATCCCGGACATGAAGGGCATGAGGGAAATGAAATGGCTGATGACTTTGCAAAACAAGGAGCAAATATGCAACTTACTGGCCCTGAGCCTTTCTGTGGACTCACAAAAGGCCACATTAATGAATTCCTTAGGAAATGGGAAAAAGAAAATTTGCTGCACACTGGCTAAACTGTGCCGGTTAGTGTCAAGCCAAACTTTTCCTAAGTGCCAACAAAAGAAAATATCTGACAAGCTTCTCTCACTAAGCAGAGTCGATCTGCGTCTTTTAACAGGATATCTTACATGTCACTGCAGCCTGAGGTATCATCTAAATAATATTGGTCTATCTGAGACCAATGTCTGCGAAATGGACATAGAAAGCTCAGAACATGTGCTTTGTGAATGTCCTGCATTGGGCAGACAGAGACTTCATCGCCTTGGTGGTATCGCAGTATCTCGCAGATTGCATCTTTGGAACAACAAACCCAAAATTGTGCTAAAATTTTTAAAAAGCCTAAAACTCTCTTACAAAAATAGGCCTTTCACAATAGATCAGCTCTGGTCGCAGTGCGTAATGGCCTTCTAATAATAATAATAATAATAAACCGTTTGCTAACCGTGGATTTGATGGCTGCAGAAGGGAGTGGCTTCTTTGAAGTTGGCCTGAGAGCCCATTCTAGCTAAATAATCAGAGATCTCGCTACCCGCGATACCTACGTGTCCCGGTACCCATGTTAGCATCATGATATTATTTCTACCGACATAGTTAAGTCCGCATTTACAGGACTCCACTACCCTTGAAGTGGTTGGGGTGCTGACTAAGGTCATGAGCGCAGTTTGGCTGTCGCCGCAAACACATATAGATCTACCTCTCCACCTGTTTTGCACACTAGCATACACCTCCGTTAGAAGCAGAGATGTATGCATTCCAAGAGCAAAGTGCAGTTTTGTCCCGCTGGATCCACGTAGACCCCAGAGCCGGAGCCAGTGTTTGCCGGGCTCATTTTCTGAGTTTGAGCCTCTGGCAGCACCACACTGTATCTCTTGTCAAGCACGACTCTGGATAGCATGGGGTCAAGTGGCATGGCTTCGTTGGATCGAAGTCTGCTCTGTTGTCCAATGCCGGGCAGGGGCCGTACCAATTCCCATTATGTTTCAGCCTGCAGAAGGCCAACTGGCCGCTCCTTGGATGAAAACATCAAGTGGTGGTAAACTAATCAGAGCATCAATGCAGGGCCGGAAGTAATCGGAAAAGCTCAGACGCTACAGATTGCCACACAAGTGGCATTACAATTAATGCATTAAAAATTGCTTACATTTTTAACTAAATTTAATTACATTATTGATGAAGGGTAAGAGTAAGATTTGTAGAAAGAGAAAAAGGAATATGATTCAAGAGTTTAGCGAAGTAGAGTAGAGGTAAATGGTTAAATAGTACAAATTATCCTTTACTGTGCATGGTATTTAAATAATGCTATTGGAAAGTGCAATGTATCTTTAGTAGTTCTGAATTTAAGGGGTAGTTTGTTCCATAGGCGGACGGTATGGACGAAAAACTAACGTTCGGACTTTACCGACGTAAATTTCAAGTGCAAAAGCTGTTGTAATCGTGACGATTGGGTAACTTGAAGACGACTTTTGAGATGCGGATGCTCATCAAATACTATGATTTCGATGCTGATTCTGAAGCATTAATGAACTTGAACATATCGTCAAGTGATAGCGAGCTTATCTTGCGAGCCCATAGAGAGATGTGATCATAGTGATTTCTGTTATATATATGTCTGGCATTGACTATCAGTGTTAACATAGAGTTCACAACCTTACAAAACGTTGGTAGCAAATAATACTTCGCAATGCGCAGTCTTGTGGGCATTGGTGTTAGGTACTGTGTTAACCATAAAGATCTTAGCATTCCGTATACTTTACCAATTGTACTATAGATATGATTATCCCACGTTAGTGTTCTATTGAATCCTACACCAAGGTTCTTAGCTGCATCAACTTACTGCATCGTCGACCTTTGCTACCTACTTAGGCTATGTATACAACTGTTTAGTGAGCGAATAGGAGAGTTAAAATGCAATTGAGCATCATCAGCGTATATGTGAAGTTTATTGCACTTCACCATCTTAAGCAGATCGTCAATATACAAAACAAACAACGGGGGACAGAGCATCGACCCTTGAGGAACTCCTCCAGATATGGAGAGAAAGTTAGACATTGTGTTGCCTATGCTGACTGCTTCCGATCGACAAAAAAAGTATAAGCCGATTAGGTTTACCGCCGAGGATGAAAAGTCATTTTTAATAATTTTTTTACTGTTTTGTTTTTGAATCATTTTTTTACTGAATAAAAAAAAAATATTTTGAGTTATGTAAACCTTTATTTGATCTTTATGCGCTCCATTTCTCATCTGTTTGTATACTCCCAGCTGTTTAGTTCACAAGTGCCAAATATGATTGACGTACGACGCCATTTGCAAAAATTATAAGTTTTCCGATAGGATGATTAATTTTGCGCCACCTTATATAAACCACTCGAGAAAGCAAAAATCAATGGCTAATAACAGACTTTGTTACAACGAAAAACCCAACGGATCCCATTGGTATTGAATAATTTAAATAAAACCCGACAGATGGGCTGGACATATCTGACATGAACTTTTTGTAATAAAAATTAATTATTTTTGTTTTATAAATACTTGAAGGTTAATTGCTCACCGAAACGGCGACGCAGTAAATCCATTCTTTTATGGCAAGTAGCGCCTTCCGCCGTCTTGTTGGAACCAAATGCTGTGGAGATCAAGAGCTTCAATTTCCGGCATCAAAAAGTCGTTTACCATGGCGCGATAGCGTTCGTTATTCACTGTTACATTGACGCCAACCTCGTCTTTGAAGAAATATGGGACGATGATTCCTTCAGCCCATAGGCTTATTGACGTAGCCATAAAGCCAAAAGAATGTCCCTGAATAAAAGAAGTTGGCCTAAGCGCGCACAGAGCGTCGATTTTCGTAGTACAATTGGACGATTTGTAAACATTTTTGAAGCGTAAGTCTTTCCATGATGAAATGTCAATGAATGCTCAAAAAATTAAGCATTTAGTTTGACAGTAGTCCCGCGTGATGTGTTAAAAAAACCTTATTGGAAAAAGTACCTCGAACCTTATCATGCTTTACTAACGGCCACCATAGCCGAAGGAGTTGGTGCGTAACTACCATACGGGAGAGAGTAGGTTGACGTTCGAATCTCCGATGCGTGAAACACCAAAATAATAGACAAGCGTTTTGTAGTACCGGTCACCCTTAGACAGGCAATGGCAAACCTCCGAGTGTATTTCTGCCATGATAAGCTCCTCATCTGCCGTTCAAAGTCGGCTTAAAACTATAGATCGCTCCATTTGTAGGTCAACATCAAGACGCACACCACAAAGGGGAGGAGGAGCTCGGCGAAATACCCGAAAGGCCCAATTATTTATAATATATAAGTTCAATTTTAGTTAATTGCTGTAACCAAACTTTCTAAATTAAATAAATAAATAATTTAGGTCACATGGTTTTTGTTGTAGCATAGACAATATTTATATGAAAAAATTAAATAAATGCTATTATTGTAAAATGCGGTGTACATATACATCTAAAAGACTATCCGTAGACAACAGAATTCGTCAATTAAATACCCATGACGTCATTATCAATATGACAAAGAAATAATGATATCGCTAACATTTCGTGCCGACATAAATTTCTGGCAATTTTCATAATATAATAGAAACGAAAGTTGCATGCAATGGTGCTGATATGTGTTCATGTTCATGCCCTTTGCGTGATTTATGGTGCAGGCAACAACAATATTTCCTAACTGAAGCTTATTGAAAAAGAAGGAAGAACGTCAAATTATAGAAAGTTCAGCAGCTTTGGCGATTTTTTGTTTAATTTCTAAGTGAAGACATTTCTTTCATGTGGCTTTCCATGACGTGATGCCACCAATTACCACAAATACTGGCAACAATCGCAACTGTTGCAACAACGTGACTCATTTAAAGATTGGCGAAGAAATAAAGATTGACTGACTGACTGCCTAAAGGAAAACTGAGGAAAATGTACAAGCGAAATGTCGATTTAAATGGCGCTCGGTGAGATCCAAACACGAGCACGATCACTAAGCAGCGTGCACACACACACACACACACACACACATTTAGTAATATAGCCTACATCCAAATATATGTAGCTGAATGAAATAAATATTGATATATGGATTTCCGGCGTAAGTGATCGAAGAGGCGCTTATTCACACCGATGTTGCCACTTTCATGACATTTTTGTTTTTCCCCATTTTTAACCATTTTTTAGCGGCAATTGACAGCAACGTTGAAGCAGTTCGTGCGTGTTGCCACACTCAGCAAATGTTTTTTTTTTTTTTTTGTTTTAATTTTCTTATGGAAACTTAGTGCTGAATTTGATTGCGCTCTGCACGAGCTCGTGCATCTGCACAAAGACAGTGCAAGCACACGCACACGGACTTATTACAGACCCACTCAATAAATCGTTCGCCGCTTTAGTGCTATTGCAACAGCCAGAGCGAAAATAATTTATTGCAATTTTGAATGTGCGAAGCATATTAATGCGATAGCGGTAATTAATTGAGCGATAGATGAAGACGAATCAAACGGCGGTGACACCAAAAAACAACTAGTTAAGCCAACAACACGATCGCAAACGCATACCATGGAATGAATGGGCGAACGAGACGGATGGGCTGCATGTGCGAATATGACGCCGGCCGATGCTGTGGCTGGTGAAGCATGAGTAAGCGACCGACTATGGCGAAAAATTAATGTTGCATACACCTCGATTGCTGATAGGGAAATGATGATCATGTTGTAAAAGGCAACGTAGTGTAAGAAGAAATAGTGAAAAATGTTAGTTAGTGAAAATTTTATACAAATTAAATGACAGCAGAAATGGCTCTCATGTAAACTCAAGCGGCTACAAAACGATCACAAGTACCGCCAACGACATAAAAATGCATGTTTTATACTCGCATACGCACGCACACAACAAAGCCACAAACGAGTGTGTACGTGTAGATGCCTTCAAGTGGACATGATCGTGACATTAAGAATTTGTAGGCTCTTGATTATCGGTTTGTGGCAAGTAGTTAACATCTGGGCCGCACCCAAAACCAATAAATGCCTTTTCCAACGCAAAGTTGGTAGGAGTAAGCTACGGCTGTACATAACTACCCGCAGTTGAAGGCGCCTGTCCTCTGAGCAACCGCGCTGCTCTATCGTTGGCGCACCTACTCGCCTTTACTCAGCGCTCGTAAACGCACCAGCCTTATCTAAATATCAAATGTAACAGCAACCGAATAGTTTTTGCAGCCACGGACGCATATCTAAACGCAGTATTCATGTAGCCATTTAATAGCGACCAACTACACACATACCTACATACATATGTACGTATATCCCAAGCTATCGCCAGCATCTACGTATCTGCGTTTAATGTGCTGTCGATCGCATCGTGTGCACGTTGATATTGCTTTTGTTGTAATTGTCATTGCCCTTTTCAAATAGCAACCGACGACTCACCAACTATCCAGCCATCACCCAGCCGCGCTCAACACCTCTCACTGCCCTATTGCAAAGCCTTCGGTATGCCAAAGCATTTGTCATTGTGACCAGCCGTTGGATAGACCGCTAATGAGCGCACTTAATTTCACGTTCGACACGAAATTCCTTTCATCTCATTGGACATATTTACAGTAGTATTCTTTTAATTTTTATCTTTTTCTTTTTTTTTTTGTCTTTTTTAGAGGAGACCCATTTTGTAGGGCTCACACTCACTAGACTCATTTGCATTCATAATCATCACAACCACACATCAGCATCAATCTGAGACTGAAACATTGAAGAACTGAGGACGAGGAGTGAACTGATTGCCCTGCTCTGTTCTGTGCTCGATCCGTCGCTAAGTGTTAAAAAGTTTAGTTGTTGCCAGCCGGCATCGAGCCTCTGATCACAACCGAGCACATTCGTCGGCTAAGTGCCAATGACGGTAACTTCTTTATGGCAGGATGTGCTGTTGATGACTCGTTGATGACTCTTGTCATAGCCATTGAGAAAGTGATTGGATATAATTGTTGTTATTGTACAAAATACACAAATTCTATATATGTATCATACATGAGTATGTATTTTTTATTTTTTTTTTTTCAATTGTTATGTTGGTCGTCGATTCTTCCAGCATTTCATGTTTATTACTGTTGAAAATGAGAAATTCCGCTTGTCAGTAGCGACGGAAACTCTGCAGGCTGATGATGGTGATATTCGTCTTGCGCCAATAAAAGCGCTAAGTGCCCAAACAGATTGAATGATTGACTGAGTGGCAATAAAAATGATTAATCATTTTGGGTTAATGTTGGAAGTGCATAATACGATCGGTCAACTGATATTTCTCACATTTACATGTATGTAGATGTATATTTTATGGGTCTAGTTAAATGTTACTTGTTAACTTATCGAATTCTTTCATTACCTGCTACTCTTTTCTAAATACTCTTTTTTTACTTAATTAATTGACTTGGAAAAATTTACATATCTTTATAGTGAGAATGAGACTTGAAACTCAACTTTGGAGAAAGTTCTAGTACGACGGCGATTCAATAAATACTCGTCTTAGAAATGAAGACACTATATTTTCAAAAAAAAAACTTTATCTTTCAAATAGTCCCTTTTTAAACAGATACACTTCTCCCAACGCTCCGGCCATTTTTACACTTTCAAAGGATGGGATTTGCCGAACTCCCTAAAATACGTCTCAGCTTCAGCAATGAACTAAATTTTGTTCCCGCGAGCCATTTCTTCATGTTATGAATGCGGATGAATGCACTGATGCGTTATTGCGGTGAAACAGCACCTTCTTTTTCACCAAATACGGCCATGTCTCCTTCGATTTTTTGTGAAAGCGGTCCAATAACTCACTGTAGTATTGTCCAACGTTCGTTTTTCTTTTTTCAAAAAAATCCATGAGGATGAACCAAAAAATCATCACCATAACCTTTCCGGCCGATGAGACTGTTTTCACCTTTTTTGATGCAGATTCACCGGGACAAATCCATTGTTTTGATTGTTGCTTAGTTTCTGGTGTGTTATGATGAATCAAGATTTCATCAACGGGGACAACTCGTTGCGGAAATTTCTTCAGATCTCTCTCAAATTGATTCAAATACTGCTTCGAAGTTAAAAAGTCGAAGTCTGAAATATTTTTAAGGAAATTTTGAAAAAAAAAAAATTGTTGGGTTGTGCACTAGTTTTCAATAGCGGTCGTCCCTGGAAAAGGCCACTTCTATGTTCGAAAAAAAAATTTTAAATTAAATTGTCTTTGAACCGAAATATGCACTTCCTTAGCAAGAGTCTAATGATGTTTGGAGTCTATTAGTTTACTGGCATTAAGCGGTTCCGGTGGTCTCGAAAATTTAAGGTAGGTAGGTGCTAAGAGATGGTGCATAAGTAATAGAACAGAGTATTTAAGGGCTCTTAGCTTGGAATATAAAAACTTATTGTCTCGAGGCAAGAACATTGATACGAGATGTGTTCAAAAAGTATTGCGAATTTCGTGTTTTTTCAAAAATTATTTATTTATTCAATAATATCTATTTTGTCATGTCATATCTATTTTGTCACAAGTTCATAATTTGTGCCAACGTTTTTTCAATATTCGAAGCACTTCAAAAAATCATGTATTTTTATCTTGTTCAGCTCCTCCTTCGATGCCGTCTTTATCTCGTCAATCGTAGCGTAGCGTCGTCCTTTCATGGGCCTCCTTAATTGCGATAACAAAAAAAAGTCACAGGGGGCCAGATCTGGGGAATACGGTGGCTGTGGCATCATTAGTGTGTTGTTTTTTGGCCAAAAAGTCGCGCACAAGCAACGATGTGTGAGCAGGGGCGTTATCGTGATACAAGAGCCAATTTTTGTTCATCCACAAATCCGAGCGTTTCTGGCGAATTGCTTCACGCAAGTTTCGCATAACTTGCAGGTAATATTGCTTATTGACCATTTTACCCTGTGGCAAGAACTCATGATGCACAACGCTCCTGCAATCGAAGAAAACGGTGAGCAACTTTTACATTCGACCGAACTTGGCGCGCTTTTTTCGGTCTTGGTTCGTGCGGCAGCTTCCATTGAGATGATTGAGCTTTGGTTTCCACGTCATAACCATAAACTCACGATTCGTCACTAGTTATGACCCTCTGAAGCAAATTTGGGTCGTCGCGGACAGAGTCCAACATCTCATTAGCAATGTTCATGCGATGCTGCTTTTGGTCGAAGTTGAGCAGTTTTGGTACGAATTTTGCGGTGACCCGTCTCATGCCCAAATCATTGAAAAATCTCGATTAGCACGAGCCAATCGATATGTCTAGGTCCTCAACAATTTCTCTACCGCTGATTCGACGGTTAGCCAATACCATTTTCTTCACTTCATCAATTTTTTCGTCTGTTGTTGAAGTGATCGGGCGTCCGGCACGCTTTTCGTCGTTCACATCACACTTAATTTCGTTTTCACACAAAATTTAATACAGGTTCTTTGATCCATCTTTTTGAATAGATAATCATCGAAGACGAGCCGAAACACGTGCAAGCAAAGCAGCTATCAACAATTAACTGAATATTCAAAATGGCCGAACTCGCCGGCATGAGTGAGAGACATTAGTACCAACAAATCGCCACAAAAAAGTCGAAATTCGAATATACGTAACCTGCGAAAATTCAAAATTCGCGATACTTTTTGAACACACCTCGTATATCACATTTTTAGACCCGACTGTAAGTGCCGCAAATATAACGAAAAATATAAAAAAAACGTCTCTTACGTTCGGCTCACAAAAAAATTGCTTTTCCCAAATGGCTTGCAAAATTCCTTAAAACTCAAGGGTATCTGACGAACTTTTCTTACTGGTAAGGTTGTAAAATCGAATGTCTTATACTCGTATGTACATTTATATGGCTCAGCTAAACGCGAGATGCGTCTACGCCTGGCAATACCCGTTTTTTTAACGTTGCCAATCCCGTGTAGAGCGCAACCAAGTTATTCATATACCGAATAAGCAGAATCGAAATCCTCTTCTGGCATAAAATTAATCATCCAATTTTTTTTTAATATGGAATATGTGATGGAAACATAGATGGAACTTTTTCCTTTAGTTTGCCAGCTATTTTGATAACTGTAAGCCTATGAAATAGTGAATAATAATTGGCGCTCACTACCTTTGTTGGGTGTTTGGCCTATCTACTACACCTTTGTGATGTGCATCTTGATGTTTTTCCATAACTGGAGATACCTAAAATTTTATGCCGGCTCCGAATGGCAGACGGTTTTTGTAAATAGCTTTAGAAAGTTAGGTGAACGCATAACAAAAGTTATACTACTAGACTATTTAAAAACCAAATAACAATTTTTCCAACTTTTTTAACCCATGTGAAATTTCAAGACCCGAAAAAAGTGGCCTACACGCTGAAGAAAAGTGGTATATGAGGCATAAATCTATTAAAAGATGTTTTCATAATTTTTGGAGCTTCCCATTCGTACTTATAATACATGAATATGTATGTAAAATTGTTGATACTTGTCGAATGCAATAAGAAAAATTATGTATTTTAAAAAGTTTAATTAAAAAATCATCAATGAAAATCTAATATTATTTAGCTCAATTATTGATTTTATTAAAAGCATATTAAGTGGGTATTGGCGTAGCCACCGCTACATTTTGTACTTCATCTGTTTGGTCTCGGCGTGTCGTGTACGAGTATTCACCACACAAGCAACATCTATTTGTGGCACATCAATGTGACGTTTGGCAAATTGATGGAGCAACACACTTCACTGAACAATGTCGTATGAAAATAGATCGCACACCAGCGGAATGAAAAGCTAAATAATTGTACAAATGAATATTCGGCAAACCATACGAAGAAATCGAAATAAAAAGCCATTTAAAAGAGTCACATCCGACAATAGAAGGACATGTCAGGTGTTTTGCATGCATCGTACATAAATACATTTGTAGTCATGTTAATGCTTACAAGTGCGACTGGTAAGACTTGCTATCGTTTTGTAGCGATGTGGTTTCTTACGCATACTTTTAAAGTTCACAGTCAAGTTTTATTTTCGTTGTTGAAGCAGATAGTCTGAAAAAAATTTGTGGATCTAGTTTTTTTGCTCGTTAACGGCAAGTGAAGCGACACAGCAAACAAATTTTTTGTCGTTTTGTTTAACCGCAAATTAAGAATGAAAAATGAATCTATTTTTTACTATTTGCGAAACTGGTGAATGAAGCCTTATAGGAAAGTGAAATTTTGTAGGGCTGAAAAAAAAAATTTAAATGACTATTTGGGGCGTTCCATCTGTGTGTGAACTTTTGAGTTTCAGATTTTTTTGCTATATGGTAATTTTTTTCTATTGGGAGTGTATTTGAAGTGTGTCAGAAAGTTTTGCGAAATCTTAAGACTTTTGCAAATATTTGCAACAGACTTTTGAGTAATATTTTTTTTCAGGGACTAATATTATTGATAAAAAAATTTCATTCACAAGAGTTGTAGGGAACGAATTAAAGTTCAATTACATAAATTGAAAAAACGGTCATACTTAATTTAAAAAAAATTAAATAAAATGATTTTGTTGTTGTTTTTTACTCGAAGTGAATAAAAATCAAAGAAATATTTATTAAAATTGGAAGTGTCCTTAAGTGCAAAGCTTTTGTTTTGTTTTTGATTTTCTCGAAAATAAATTTTTGAATTTTTTACTATATGGCTCTTTTTTTTTGTATTTTTTTTTTGTAGGGACAGACTAGCAAGTGCAGCACTCAGACATAATTATATCCATTGTACTGCACTCGGGTTCCCTTTATAATTTTCTTTAAATCTACCGACGTCCGAAGAAATCTGAGTAGAACTTGAGGTGCCAAAGGGCCAAGGAGGTCGCTTCTTAACACATCAATGCCAAAGACCCCAAGCCTGATTTGAGCGAAGGCGGGGTAGACGCACAGAAAGTGGTCCAGCGTCTCATCCTCATCTCCACATGCTGGGCAAAGTGCACTGTCTGCGATGCCCACCTTTTCCATGTCGGACACGACTGGTAACATCAGTTTTGTCCCTCTGCACCCTCACTCAGCCTGCCAAGCTCGCTTCTGGGTTAGAGTAACCCGTTTGCTAACCGTGGCTTTGATGGCTGCAGAAGGGTGGGGTAGAACGGCCAAAGAAGTTGGCCTCAGAGCCCAGTCTGGCTAAAGAGTCAGATTTCTCGTTACTCGCGATACCCACGTGTCCCGTTACCAGTGTTAGCAACAACAGACATAGTTCAGCTCGGATTTAAATAACTCGGTTACCCTTGAAGTGGTTGGGGGGCTGTCTAAGGCCATGAGAGCAGCTTGGCTGTCGCTGCAGACACATATAAATCTGCCTCTCCATCTGTTTTCCACAACAAAGTCCATCGCTTCTTGAACAGTATACACCTCCACTTGAAACACAGTTGCATACATTCCAATAACAAAGTGCAGTTTTGTCCCGCTGGGCTATATGGCTCGATCACTGTGGCTTGTGCGGTAGTGGCCGTAGACTACTGGCATGCAAAAAACTGACTTTAAGATGATATTTTGCTGCGTAAATGTTAAATTAAAACAAAACAAAGGTTTATTTCAATACATTTCATTACCCATTACTCGAAGTTGCCAACAATTTAGTATTCACGAATTGACTATTTGACGGATTCTACCTTTACATGTGCTCAGGGTGGAAATTTATGATGTGCATTTATACTTTTGTTCAGAGCCATATTTCGAATAAAAATACTGAAGCGAAAGAATATAAATTTTTACATGCTTCATTAAAAAAACATCTAGGCGCGTCTTTTGAAGAACCATTTGTAAGCAGACATACTTACGTATTTCTGTTTTATCAATATCAATATTTCAACAGTACTCAGCCAACTTAATTTGACCCAGTGCTACGTAGGACTACTTTTTAAAGGCTTTTTTCAAAAAGTTATTGGTAATTGCTCCGTTCTTCTTCGAAAAAAAGACGTTGGTAAGAGCATTAATTTCAACAGCGAGAGCTACAGATCGATGGTTAGCAAATTTTTTTGAACCAAATTGGACATGGAAGGTATCGACAGCTCTACGAATTCAGTAATAGGCATTGTGCATGAACGATTTGAAAAAAAGGTTATCACGCGCGGTGGTAGCAGTTTTGTGTGGATAAGCTGCAATCGGCCGAATGCCTCAAAGTCAAAACTGTATACTTATATATATATTAGACTGAGGTAAAGAAACGCATTATTTTTGTTTCTTACTTTCCGCAAATGGTTCAAATGGCTATTTTATGGTCGATCTTTTGCTCCTGGGCGATGCTACGACTATTGACATACCGGTCAATTTCGAGTATTTCTGTGATTTTATCGACATTATCGACAATTTCTTTAAAACCAAAAACACTCTGTAACTCACAACTGAATGGAACAAACAAAAAAGAGCAAAACAATTTTTTTTAGTGTTATATGTCATCTTTACAACGAGCATTGCTTTAAACTGTTTGAACGATAGTTTACGAGATATCGATCACTACAGCCACCTACCAAGAAAGTAATGGATTTCTTTTTCCCTAAATAAATATATGATTTTCTTTAACTGCTAGCGAAGCATAGGGTGTCAACTACCCCAGAATGCCAAGGGATACGGTTTGGCGATGTGGCTAACAATCGCTACTGAATAAGCCGGGAGTTTCCATTTCGATTTGGTTGATCTTCGGTCTTCCAAGTGCACGCCTTACTTGTTGAAACGTTTGACCAAGCTGGTCATCTCGACCTGAATGGCTATCCTAACAACTTACATATTTTTGGGGCCAGAAGATTTGTAGTAAGCGTCTGAGGCAGAAGTTGGTGAAAGTTTGAAGTTTGCTGCCAGAACTATGGAATAAAGCTATTGAACATTGGTGCTCTCTCTGTATGAAAAGGCATGAGCTTTTTGAGATACTTTGAGTAAAATAACAATTTGAATTTTTGACTTTTATCCAGAAGAACTGGAAGTGCTGGAATTTTCGAGCTCCCTTAGTGACGCCTTTAGCATTAAACTTGCAACTATTCTTTTTTAATAACTAGAGAGTGCATAGGCTCGAATCTCCGTACATATATATATATATACATTATATATATATAATTGGCGCGTACACCCTTTTTGGGTGTTTGGCCGAGCTCCTCCTCGTATTTGAGGTGTGCGCCTTGATGTTGTTCCACAAACGGAGGGACCTACAGTTTCAAGCCGACTCCGAACGGCAGATATTTTTGTGAGGAGCTTTTTCATGGCAGAAATGCACTCGGAGGTTTGCCATTGCCTGCCGAGGGGCGACCGCTATTAGAAAACTGTTTTTCTTAATTTTGGTGTTTTCACCGAGATTCGAACCGACGTTCTCTCTGTGAATTCCGAATGGTAGTCGCACACCAACCCATTCGGCTTCGGCGGCCGCCGAATCTCTGTACATGAAGCACCAAAATTAAGAAAAAGTTTTTTCGAATAGCGGTCACCCCTCAGTAGGCAGTGGCAATCTTCCGAGGGTATCTCTGTCATGAAAAATCTACTCAGAAAAAACATTTACTGTTCGGAGTCGGTTTAAAACTGCAGGTCTCTCCATTTGTAGAACAACATCAAGACGCGCACCACAAATAGAAGGAGGAGCTCGCTCAAACACCTAGCAGAAGTGTAGGCGCCTATTACAATATTTATTTTCATTTTTTTATGTGCATATACCAAAAAATTTGTATGGCATTATTTGCTGCCTGAATGGCGTGCAAATATACTAGAAGTAGTTTTTCTTTTAAGACTAAAAAGCTTTATTTTTCATGTCTGCCGCAATTATTAGCATTTAAGTTGCAAATTCGAATGCGGCGTCTGCATGCAACTATGGCGGCGCCCCATAGGCTTGCTTGCGTTGTCTGCGGCGACAATTCGCTAAAAAGCCAAATGAATTGCAAAAGTTTTAATTGTTTTTGTGTGGCTTAGCAACTTGTTATACAACCAATGAATGTTGTAAAAGGGCGGAAATAAATAATAATAAGATACTTAGTGTTTACAAAGGCAGTTTGCCGCAAGTGGAAAGGTGAAGTTTGCTGAAAGCAGGGCGTCCAAAAAATTGTTTTTGCCTGCATTTCATTATATTCGTAGTAGAATATTTTTTGGTTTAAATTTGGAAATGCATGTATGTGTGTATGTATGTTTTCATGTGTGACTCTACTGGCGCATGGCTTTAAAAAGCAACAAAATTAATTGGTATGACAAAATTTTCAATTGATGCGTTTGTGCTGAAATTCCTCTTGAAGCAGCTTTGGAATTGCAAAAACTGCACTTTTACATTTCGAATTCTTTATCTTCGCTCTTTCGCGGCTGCCACAAGATGGCTTCCTGCAACAAAACAATTCGATCGTAATCGAAATAAAATGTTAATATATGCGCCAGCACAGCTTACCTCATTATATGGGGACATGAGAACATCTTCGTGCCACAAACGCGCTAAACAAAAAAAAACAGCAACAACAAATGACGTTACAATGCAATGCTCACAGCTCACATGAGTTTGAGTTTGGTGCGCGATCGGCGATAAGCGTCAATGCTCATTCGAGCGCATTGGCTTCTATACCAGCAACGACAAGGTCCACCCATTTGGCAATTGACTTCGTTTTTTGTTTTCGCTACCACACACTCGTTGTGTCACCCAAAATGTAGACCAGATTGCATGCCACTTTCGGTTGATTGTTGTACTACAACAATAGTTGTAGTTTACTTAAGTTAGGGGCAGACGAGCGGTACGGTATGCCACTTCCTGCTTTTGACGGTATCAGTGGCGCGCACATTGTATGGTGGCTGCCACGCCAAAGCGCCAATGCACCACCAAAGCGCCATGTTGTTCCTTGTTATGCTTTCGGCCAATCTTATGTGGTCTTCTGGTAGCGTATTTTTTGTTGTTGCGGTCGAATTGGCTTCTGTTTTCCGTTGTGTATCCATAACATTCAATGCCAAGCAAAAACTTGCAACAACAATAGCAGTGCTGCATAACCGCGCGCCACACTGCCGCAGCACAAAAATGGCTACGTCCGCTTGGACGAAAAGGAATCCTTTTGCGCTGCTTAGTCTGTCATTGGATTGCCGATTGTTATCGTTGTTTAAATTGCGCACGTCAACAACAACTGTCATCGTCATTATGTTCGCCAATGCCGCGCGAACAATGGTTGCCGCAATCGGTGCAAAAATGCATTTAAACGCTTTTTAAAATATACTACGAGTATTTGCGCGCTTTCTTCCAATTTCAGTGCAATGCATTGCTCCACTCATTGTTTTTGCTGTGTGGCACAACAATGGCGCTGCCGCATATAAATCGCGCAGAGACGGCGTTCCGAATGCGGGCGCCAGCTACTGCGTTCTGGCGTTGTGGATCACAAGTTGTCAATCAATTGCACAGCGCCATTGTTCGGCCGTTTGTTTGTTTGTTTGGACGTTGCTGATGACGAGATGGCGCGACACCACCAACCAGCAAGTCCACCAATAAAAAGAACAAAAATCTACCGACCATGCCTTGCAAAGCAATGTGGTTAACATATCGTGGCCAACGCTTGTGGCATGCCTGGCGTTACAAGGCGGCCATTATACGTTTTATTAAATGTTGCAAGTTGTTACTTCTGTGCTTTCCTCTATAAGAATTCTTTTGTTTTAGCAAACACCTATTACAGGTAGCCTTCCGCCGCTTCATTTTCGAATGTTATTGCCAAAGTTTAAAATTGTACTTTTGATGCATAAAAAATATATTCATTTTTTTTCTTGTTTGTTTTTTTTGGGTATGAAAAATTTTAATCAGCTTAAGTGGTACTTGTTCCATAAACTGGCTAGCAGCTCAAAGCCTTGCAAAAATTTACAGACGTGAAAAGAATAAGACTGCCTTGGCTGTGTAGCCCCAAATTCAGGACCTAACTACACCCATGAAACATCAAACGCTGTGAAGTTTTTCTTTCAACCTCCGACTGCATTTCTGCTATAAGCTTCTTATAAAAACTAGCCGTTTTACGGAGGTGGCATAGAACAACCACAGAGTATCATGAAGACACTCAACACACATTTGAGGAGGTCGAACGAAACACATACATATGCAAATATTATATGTATGCATGTATAGGTACGAGTACAATGCAATCGCGATAATACGTACCCCATTAATCCGAAAAACTCAATGATTTTCCCCGTTGCTATTCAATATCTAATCAAAACTCACTTTTCAAGAGACGATTGGCGATGTGCAAAACGGAATAAAAGTTAATGGCCAGATACGGTACAACGCTCCTTGCCGACAACTTGGATGATTTGCAATGTTTGATCAAATTACCATAGTTAATAAGACAATTTTTTTTTTACAAAATTTAGAATAGAAAAAAAAAGAAATTTAGAAATTCATGATTGTCAGTAGAGCACAAAATCCGTACTTGAACGCCGTCCTGAGGATTAATGATCGCTCTATTGAATTGTGAATTGCTTTAAATATTTGAGAGGCTCGAGAAAGCATTCATGGAGCCGAGATAAAGAAATAAGGAACTGTACCGGGAAAGTCAGAAACCTTTTTTTTAATACGCAAAAGTTCTTTAGCAATATCACGGCTAAAGAACAACAAAGCCGCGGGCGCCGACGGACTGCCGGCTGAGCTATTCAAACATGGCGGCGAGGAGCTGGTAAGGTGCATGCATCAGCTCCTATGCAAAATATGCCTGCTGATTGGAATTTAAGTGTGCTCTGTCCAATCCATAAGAAGGGCGATCCTGCAATTTGTGCCAATTACCGCGGGATTAGTCTTCTAAATATCGCCTATAAGGTTCGAGCGAGCGTATTGTGTGAAAGGCTGAAGCCCACCGTCAACCAACTGATTGGACCTTTTTGGATCTTTTCCTCGACTTCAAAGCTGCATTCGACAGTACGGAAAGGAGTTACCTGTATGACGCTATGTCTGAATTTGGTATCCCCACAAAACTAATACGGCTATGTAAGATGACGTTGCTCAACACCAGCAGCGCCGTCAGAATTGGGAAGGACCTCTCCGAGCCGTTTGATACCAAACGAGGTTTCAGACAGGGTGACTCACTGTCGTGTGACTTCTTTAACCTGATGTTGGAGAGCATCGTACGAGCCGCAGAACTTAATCGCTCAGGCACAATATTTTATAAGAGCATACAATTGTTGGCGTATGCCGATGATATTGACATTATCGGCCTTAACAACCGCGCTGTTAGTTCTGCCTTCTCCAAACTGGATAAAGAGGCAAAGCGAATGGGTCTGGTGGTGAACGATAATTTTGAGGTTGTAAAAGACTTCGTGTATTTAGGAACCAGCATTAACACCGATAACAATGTCAGCCTTGAAATCCAACGTAGAATCTCTCTTGCCAACAAGTGCTACTTTGGACTAAGTAGGCAATTGAGCAGTAAAGTCCTCTCTCGACGAACAAAACTAACACTCTACAAGACTCTCTTCATACCCGTCCAAACGTATGGCGCAGAAGCTTGGACGATGACAACATCCGATGAAGCGACGCTTGGAGTGTTCGAGAGAAAGATTCTGCGTAAGATTTTTGGACCTTTGCACGTTGGCATCGGCGAATATCGTAGACGATGGAACGATGAGCTGTATGAGCTTTACGACGACATAGACATAGCGCAGCGAATAAAGATCCAGCGGCTACGTTGGCTGGGTCATGTCGTCCGAATGGATACAAACGCTCCGGCTTTGAAAGTATTCGATGCGGTACCAGCTGGTGGTAGCAGAGGAAGAGGGCGGCCTCCTCTGCGTTGGAAAGATCAGATGGAGAAGGACTTGGCTTCACTTGGTGTGTCCAACTGGCGCCGGTTAGCTCGAGAAAGAAACGACTGCGACCGAAAATTTTGCGCATAATCTTTCTCTCAAACACTCCAAGCGGCGCTTCAACGTGGTGTCATAGTCCGAGCTTCAGCGCCATACAATGAAATAAAGGACAACTCAAAAACGTCTAGGAGCCTGTTGTTGGTGCATGAACGAAAGCAATATAAGATACCTCACAGAGGAAGCAAGGCATTTAAAAACAAGATAATATTTATAGAGAGTTAAGGTTAAATTAAGGATAAATCCTGGTGTGAAGTATACAGCGTCATGGAACTCGATGAAAAATGCGGCAACAAGAAAGCAAAATATTAGTTTGAAAGCATCAACTAGGGCACCTCTCAGGCCATTCCACGCGTTAACTTCATAGTTTGAGCTAAATTGGAAATTTCATGCCAAAATAATGATGATTTCTTGTCTAGTAACAATAGCAGCTTTCCATTCACCCACTATCTTTTTGTATCCTCTACAGAACAAGAAATAGTTTCCTTCAGCCACCTTTGATTTGTCGACTCACTCAGACGATTATTTCCTCCAAAAATATTACGAAATTTGCGATATATTCTATTGAAAGGTCGACCATTTTCTTAATCCCTTAACCTACGATTTAGATTCGAATTTGGGGCAAAATCGTAGACAAGCCCGCGCATTTTTTTTACCACCTAGTTTTAACCCATACCATGGCACACGTAATATTTACGTTTACCCCGCCTGTCGCTAGCGTCAGTTGCAGTCAATCAGTGTGAACGTAACATGGTATTTAGTGCTATCGACGGTTTTTGAATACAAGCACAATGACGGAACGATGGCCGAAATGAGAATGTCATTGCCAAAGTGAACGCTGTGGTGATACAAGACCGTCGTGTGACTATCCGAGAAATTGCAGAAGAGTTAGATATCAACACTTTTTCGGCTCACTCCATTGTGACCGAAGATTTGGCCATGAAGAGAGTGGCGGCTAAATGTGTGCCGAAGCTGCTGACGGCGGAGCAAAAGGAACTTCGTGTTGAAGTCTCACAGGACATCCTGGACTCCATAAACAGTGATCCTGACGTCATGAACACCATTATCACTGGTGATGAGTCCTGGTTGTACGGGTACGACCCGGAAACCAACATGCAGTCGTCACAGTGGAAGCATTCCACGTCACCAAGACGTATTCAAAAACCGACGAGAGCACTAAATACCATGTTACGTTCACTCTGCTTGACTGCAACTGACGCTAGCGACAGGCGGGAAAAAATTCACACATGTGCAGGTAGCTTACAGATCTGCTTATGCAAGCGCGCGTAATTGAAATTTGTCAGGTGTTAGAAATAAAAAACAAAGTCGGATACTTTTCTAAAAGACCTCGTAGATACCGTCCAGAAATTATTCACTACCAACATCTAGGTGTCACTTTTAAAAGGCCCTCTACAATAGTCACACTAAACAGCGTTATAAGTTGCCTTAGAAGGCCATGAAAACGCTTTGAAATCAACACTTTTTCACAAATGCATCTTGTCGATTAGCCAAATATTTCTTTGCAGCCTTATTTCTAGAATAAAAAATCAATATTCTGCGTGTCTGCCAAAAAAGATTACCTCTTTACCCTAGTGCATATACACACCCATAAAACCAAGCAACATTTTTCCTTCAACACCTTATTCCGTTATGGCAAATATATTCTCACACGCACCGCAAAACGTCCAACTACTCCAACATCACCACTCCCCTCTTCCCATGTTTACATAAAGAATAGCTGAAATTTTCTCACATATTTTATCCAATCCAAGAAAGGAACTGTATTGTAATTAAAGTAATTAAGTTGCAATAAACCACCGAAGAATGGAATGTGACAGCCACTGGTCGTTGCTGCAAGCCATGTAACGTCAAATGTGGTACCTTACAATACCTGACACTCACACATTTACATCGACATATACACACATCTATTTATTAGAATTCCGCAATTTCATCAGCAATACCTCAAACATTCCTACATTTTATTGCGTCGCTAGCAGTGGCAAGTATGGATTGCACTAAGGTACGTCGCTCCCAATACTATTACAACGACATCAACAATGTGTGCAACCTCACAATAGACTTGCTGCTGGCTGAAGGTACATATTACCCTGTTGAAAGAAAGCATTCGCACATAATTCATTTCCTGGTATTTTTGGTGGACAACAAGTGCACGCTCGTACAATGGTGCGAACAACAAAACAACGTTTCGCCCCATCGATTAACTTCATATCAAAGGATAACAACAGAGTTATTAATATCAATGAAAACAAATACCACAAGACCAGCCGAGCGATGAAGCCAACAAACACCAAACAGCATTCAACTGCCAACAGCCACCAACTGCACTTCCAACACTCAGTGTTGGGCAAGATTACATGCAAACACCTACAGTTCACAGCTCCAGTGACCGGCCCAAGCAACAATCGGAATGATATCAGGAAATATGCCAGATAATGTGAATGTTGTCATTACTCATTCGGAATGATTAGAATTCTCCGGAGGAATTCACCAATAACTTTTCCTGACTGAGTGCAGGCAGAGAGGCAGATGAGTATTTAGCTAGCGCTGATGAGGATGTGCTGCCGCTGTTGATGATATGAGTAAGTTTTGCAAGGTGTTTGTGTATATGTGTGTGTTTGTGCCAAGGGTGTTGTCTCAGCTATGAAAATAAAATAAATGATATATGGCGGCTCATATGACCGAAGCAGGCAGTCGAAAGTGGGTGTGGCAGCAGGAAGTTGATGTGAGAATGTTTGCGTATTTTTGTGGAGCAAGAAGGCGTTAAACGAAGATTCCTTTTAATTAATGACAACGTATATTCGATTTGACCACTGCCCTCAGTGACCCTCCTCGCTCCCCCCACTGTGTGTGTAGTATGCGTTATACGTTCGCCCGCCCAGTAATAGGCGAAAGGTCAAATATGTTTTCTCCTGCGCAGACAATCATCTTAACACGTTCGTAGAGTACAAAAACAAAATTTGTTTCTAACCAAGTGACGGAGTAGTGGGACAACATAGTGAAGTGTACACTCCCAGCACATCATCACTTGGCCGCCTTGCGGTCATTTGTCAAAATTCATGGTCATACGCTGTCAGCGCCACGCTTGCCTTGGTCGACACAACAACTTTTATTCTTCTTATGGTTGCATAGTTACGACGAGTATATTGGTCAACTCCCCACCCAACCGCTACCGACAACCAACACCAAAGGCCATCTAATGGGAAATAATGAACATTATTTGCGCGGCCCTTAAACCCATTCGACACCCTCGCCCTATAAAAGCAACAATAACAGCTCCATGCTGGACTGCTTGTCAGTTTTTGACTTTGCTGGCAACAGCAGGCATCCAGCGTCCAAGGCGTAGACCACCCATTGGGCGCGTGTCATTAAATGTACAACACCCGAGGCGCCAGCAGTTCTGAACGAGCTGACCAACAATGTACTCAATGATCAGCCAAATGTGTGGGTGGCAAAGCGGTTGGCTATTGGCGTTTGGCGGTTAGCCGCCAGACAAGACATTCGGTGTCGCTATTGCTAGTGCTGCTGCTGCTGTTGCCACTGATGCTGTTGCAAGGGTTATGTCCGAGTTGGTTGACCAGAAACATTGCTACTTGTGGCCAACTTTATGGTGTTGCGAATGCCTGTAGCAAAGTTTATATTCTACTGGTGAGTGGTAAATGAAGGGAGGTGCGGTAAGTGTCGTTTGCTTTAAGTTTCCAGAATTAACAAATATGCACTGCTATCGTTAAGGCAGTCAAACATTGTCTCTAAGTCCGCTCAAGTGATTGTTGACAAATTTTAAAATGTTTTTTTGATAGCTGACAAAATCTCTGTCAAACCTACGAGCCGCAAAGTGTGTGAAATAGTGTAACTAAAACTTTAAGAACTGTTCAACAGCAACCTGCAGCAAACTTGCATACATACTTACGCACAAATCTAACTATATTTACATACATATTTACATACATATATGTAAATAAATGGATGCTTGGAGTCACCAAGAAACCATAAATTGGGTTTTAAATTAAAAATGTATGAAAGTCGTTAGATGCCTTCATGACTTTACTAATGGAAAACGGTTTTGGGTCACTTGGGTGCCACTATTACATTCTTAAGTGTGTCACCACGGTGCGATTTTTGACTATTTCGTTATATAATTTTAGATGCGCTAAATAACTATAGCATGAAGAGGTAACCAAGTTTGGTAATTTAATTGTTTATTTTTTAATTATAATAGCGCTTTTATGAAAATATAGTTCATTCTCCATTAAATTTCGGTCAAGCAAAGATTTTAAGTAGCTCAGAAAACGCATGAATTGTTAACAATTTTTCCCCTTTTTGTTGGAGATCTTGTGCATTTTCTCCATATAACGAATGCTCGAAATTTTTTTATATGGAAGAAAAGGCCCAAAGCCGTCTACATTGCCATCTATATATATATATATATAATTGGCGTGAACACCCTTTTTGGGTGTTTGGCCGAGCTCCTCCTCCTATTTGTGGTGTGCGTCTTGATGTTGTTCCACAAATGGAAAATAAACGTTTCAGAAAACAGCATTTAAAATAAAAAAGGGTGTTCAGCCGTTTTTCTTTACGTATCGCAAGCTTTCAACGAAGTACAAGCTCAAGCCATGCTGCATACACAATACTGCGACCTACCATCGCCATGTCAGCAAGTAACTGCAACATTTACGGATGACACTGCCGTACTTTCAGATCGATAGCACTATTGAAAACGCAACGAATAAGCTGCAAGAAGCTGTTAACCTAACTGCTACCTAGGCTAAGAAATCCAGAATAAAGTCAGCACATATAGAGCATTCCTTTACTAACAAGCCAAGCTTCATTGATATGTCGATAATCCCACATGTCGACACTTGATGCAAAATTGCGTCAAGTAAAAACGAGAACAATTTAACGTGAACTTACATAAGCCATACTACCTTATTGGCAGGCGCTCAACCGTATCATCATACATCGCCTCTATCTAAGGTATCCACAACAAAACGCGCCATTCTAAAGTATATACGGAAGAGTGATCTTCATTGTGATCTTGGCATAGCAACTGCGAAAAAGCAATTTGCCATAGCTCACAAATATCGATTAAAAAATTATGTCAACGATGGAACACCCAGCTAAGTTCTGCTGAATTCTTTTCGAAGACGTTTAAAACGCACATCCGCAGCAGACCTTATGGAGAACGAGTATTTGTATAAGGCTTTCTTAAAGCACCTTAAATTATCAAATCAAAATTGCTTATTAGTGTTATTAGTATTTTATATGTATAGCACATGGGCTGAAAAGTCCCGGGCCTAGCACATAGATGGCACTAGTTTCAGATGGCAGCTGTTGAAATCTCATAATATTATATTTATTAGTTCGTGAGTTATTGTGCTAAGAGTGACACTACTTTTGTTATTTTCAAAACAATGGATTAAAACTAATTTCGTGTTTTAATTTTGCACTGTTCGAACAATGTTATGGGGACTCTACTCCATCAGAAACAACAACAAAACGATGGTTTACTAACTTCAAACAATGTTGTAGAGACACTGATGATGCACAACCCGGTGGACGTCTAAATGAGGCGGTAACATCAGAAAACATAAAAAAACCCACAAAATCGTTTTGAATGGGGAAAGTGAAGTTGTGTGAGTTAGCTAACATCGTAAAGACATAAAAAAAACAGGATTGTTTTATATTGCATGCGGATTTGACTATGAAAAAGCTCTGTTCAAAGTGGATACCGCGTTTGTTCACTGTTGAACAAAACAACTTTGAATTCCTCCCACATCCACCGTATTCACCAGATCTGGCTCCCTGCTCCTACTGGCTGTTCGCAGACCCAAAAAAAAGAATGCTCTCCGGAGAGAAATTTCTCTCGAATGAAGAGGTTATCGCTGAAACTGTGCCCAAAAGATTGTGGCAAAAGATAAATCGTGGGATTGAAATGGTAGAACGGCGCTGAAATGATTGCGTTGTTTCTGATGGAAATTACGATGATGAAAAAGCAAATTTTGACCAAAAATAAACGTATCTTCTTTTTTAGGACCGGTACTTTTCAGCCCATGTGTTACTAGTTGGAATTGTACAACGGTTCTAAAAATATATCTAGGAATCGTTAATAAACAATAAATAAGTAAATAAATAATTGACTGCCGACTTATTTATTTATTTGAGTCTTATGCAACGATTGTTCTCTTACAAACTATTAGCAATTCTATGAACTTCGACAATTAATGTAACTCTAAAATTATTTTTCCTTTATTTGGAAATAAAATATTTTATACAGACTAGTTGGATTTGATTGAAATTAACTGCAAAATTCGCTTAAGAAAAATATAGGTTTAGACTTAAATTAAAATCATAGTCAAAGACTAAAAAATTTGAGAACGAATTCAACTTCCTTCAATCTCTATAAATGGGAGCGTTGGTAGCACAACTACTTCCTACTTTTTTCAAAAAAAATTTCATTATTCCGAAGACGGTGTTGAGAAATGTGAAAATTTTTGCGTTCTAAATTGCCCCATTAGTTATATTCCACTAAATGATAGGTTTAAAAAAAATAATAATAATTGATGCGTACACTTTTCTTAGGTGTTTGGCCATGTTCCTCCTCCTATATGTGACGTGCGTCTTGATGTTGTTCCACAAAGGGAGGGACCTACTCCACCGACTCCGAACAGCGAATGGTTTTTGATGGTTTAACATATTTCAGACTGATTCAAAGGTTAGTTTGGATTTGACAGCTATTCGAGTAAGACGTGTTTCGTGATTTTCGCTAAGATGGCAGAAGAGCAGAGCAAAAGTATTGTTCGGTAATTCGCGTTTTGTTTTAGATATTGGTTCAATGAATTTAAACGTGGGCGAACATCCGTTTTTGGTGAAGAGTGACCAGGACGCTCGGCAGACTTGGTTACCGAGGAAATCACTCAAAAAGTACACGACATCATTCTAGCTGATCGACGAACGACAGTGCGCGAAATAACAAAGGACATAGGTGGGTCGACCGGAACGACATTTAATATTTTACATGGCAAGTTGGCGATGAAAAAATTGTTGGCCGGATGGGTGCCGCGATGCTCACAAGCAACAACAAGCAGATGCGGCTGTTAACTTCGAAGCAGTGCTTGGAGCAATTTAAGCAAGATCCGAAAGAACCGTTGATACAACCTGGGTTCACACGAAAAACTAAGCAACAATCAAAACAATGGATTTCTCTCGGTGGACTGCTCCAAATAAGGCGAAGACAGTCTCATCGACCGTAAAGGTTATGGCGACCATTTTTGGGAAGCGAACGGCGTCTCCTCATGGATTTTTTTAGAAAAACGAAGAACGATCACTGGGCAATACTACAGTGAATTATAGGACCGCTTTCACAAAAAATTGAAGGAGACACGGCCACATTTAGCAAAAGAGAAGGTGATGTTTCACCACGATAGTACCAATACATTCATCCAGAGTTGTCGTCGCCAAACTGCCTGAATTGCATTATAAATGCGACTTTTTCTTGTACCCTAACATAAAAAAATGGCTCGCGGGGAAAAAATTTAGTTCGAACGAGGAAATCATCGCCGAGACAGAGGCGTATTTTGGAGAGTTCGACAAATCCTATTTTTTAGAGGGGTTCAAAATGGGCGAAGCGTTGGAAGATGTATATAGTATGTTGAAAAAAATTTCATTTTGAACACGGGTCCTTATTTCTACTTATAGTCTAAGTTATTATTTATCATAAAATTAAGAAATGGTTGCACCACTGGGTGTACATGTTTTCCTTTTATATGAATTAAATAGTTTTAAGTAAAAATATTGCTTCACTAAACACCTTCCACCCCTTCCTTTCCATTATATAAAAGTTATATCCTAATTGAAATCGATTCGTGCAATGATTGCCATTAAGTAAACATTTATTTCCAAAAATAACAACGCCAAACTAATTTGTATATAGGACAGTCGTACTCAAAAACGTATATAAAAATATGTGATCATACTCATGTACGTATATATAAACGCACCTACATATATACCATATTTTTATTATATTTGTACATAAAAAAATGGTATTCAATATTCCATGACAAAGCATTTCTTCATTATCTCTACCGCAACATCAAACCTCCAAAATGGTCCAACACTTTCGCCTGCTAAGGAGCCACCACTCCACCACTTCAGCATATCCTAAGCAAAACAACACCGGCAACTCAATAACTAGTCCACCAATCAGTTTCATAAGTTTGTTTTGCCAACCGAAAGGTTTTTACCATTAAAATGCTTCCACTTCGGTAGCGTAATGAGCGCAATACCAGATTCCAAATGTAATCATGTAAATTTATTGTTTTGAATTCATTTACATGCGTACATCAGTTAAGTAAAGTGCTGAAAAGATTTCACCTATAATAACAATAACAACAAAAATAATGAAGTATATTAAAGTGATCAGCATCAAGCAAGGTAAGTGATATCGTAATATCTGTCTGTCATCATTACTAAGTATAAAGTATTGTATAAATATAGTAGAAGTGGAAGGCTTTCGGGCATATCTATGTGCATATGTATATGTGTAAGTAGGTAAGTATGTAGCGTTAGCTAGTGTTGTGGCTTTTGTTGAAGCGTTTATTCAGACTGGTAATATCATCTTAGGTGTCAAAATGATAATAAGTTTCTGCTTGTTGATGGGATTTTTGCTTTGGTTAAGTAATCAGAAGTCCACACAATGAACGTGAAAATACAAACAAGGACTAGCATTGAGACACACATACGTAGTTTTGAATAATGTGAGTAAATAACACATTTGTCTTTGCTTGTATATTGATATCATGTAATTATTATTCACCGATCATTGTAGCGGAATAGGCTTGTGCGTGACACCCTTCGGTGGAGCTCGGGTTCGAAATCTTCTGGAGGTGTCGAACACCAAATGGCAATAGCGTCATTGAGGACATTCTAAACAGCGCTTTCGATACCAGCTCAGAAAGGGAAATTCTCTGGAATCCTATCAGTATGGAGCATTTAGACCACTTTGATTACGCCGATAACATCGCACTCTTTTCACAGAATGGCGGACATACATATGTAGTGCAAACTTAATGACCCAAACTCCCAAGCCTAAAACGTTGGCTTGCGAATCAATGTCGGGAAAACTAAGTCCGTCGAAATCAACACCTCGCTACCAAACTGGTTCACAATTTATGGGGAACCCATTGATAATGTAATCAGCTTCACCTATATAGGAAGCCAAATTACCCTGAACGGTGGAGCAAAAGACGATATCGATACGAGAATCAGAAAGCCCAAAGCAGCTTTTGCAAGCCTCAAAATAATGTGGTTTCCCAAACAGCTAACAAAGCCTACCAAACTAATAATTTTTACTTGGAATGTTCAATCCGTCCAACTATATGGCTATGGAATATGGTTGGTGTCTATATCTGCAACGCGGCGACTGCAGACATTTGTGAACCGATGTCTAAGCACAATTTTCCGTGTATGGTGGGCCGACAATTGAATTTCAAACGAACAACCCCTCAATCGAAGCAGGCAAAAACCAATTGACGTTGAAATACGAGAGCGCAAATTGGTTTGAGATTGGTCATACTTTGCGCAAGCCAGCGACCGACAAAAGAGTGGCACTGAATTGGAACCCACAAGGATCGCGCCGCCATGGACGCCTTACAGAATCCTGGCGACGTAGCCTTAATGAAGAATTTTTAGTAATTGCCAAATCTCTCTCATGGACCCAAATTAAGACGAAAGCGAAAAGTAGACAACATTGGAAAGCGTTTGTTTAGGCACGTTGCGTCCACAGGCGGTGCGATAGGAAATAATAATATTTTAATATTTATTCAGGGATAACAACAGAAGCTTTTTAAAATCGAATTGAAATTGCCACTGTGTAGACGTTTTAAAAGCTTTTTACACACAAGGTTTAAAAGCTTTTTACACACAGGTTCTAATTTCCAAATTGAGGACTAAAGCATTTCTCACCACTCTTTTAAACCGGATTAAAACCTATTGGTTACGTAGAAATTTATTGATAATGTTGGTGGTGCGTCATCTATATCTTGTATTGCAATCTCTGTTTCCCTCAGAAAAGTTTATCTCTCCATACTTTTTATAATTTTTGTTAATGAAATTCCCAGTTCTATTAATAACGCAAATTTTCTTTTGTATGCCAGTGACTTAAAAATATACTCGTTCAGACACCAGACTCTATAAGCACAGCAGACCCCGTAAGTTTACAATCTGAATTTAATAACGTCCTTACTTAATATAAAAGTTAGGTTAGGTTAACCCGACTGACATTAAGCTGCAAATAAACCTAGCGATACCGGAAAGCGTCTGAACTTTACGTAAAACATGATTTTAATTAAATATCTCTTTCTCTTATTTCTCTTAATCTAACATAAATCTCATTGTCTTATACCTACTTCGTACCACTTTGTTGCTTCCCGATTATAGAGTCCAAGTAAAAGTATTGATCTTTATGCGGTATTCGTCTCTAAACTCTCTTTTCGAAGACATTTAAATTACACCATTCCAAACTCATATCGTCTTTTTGCTTTTATTCGACATTTCAGGGAAGACTTTATTGATCCATATACTCTTCTTCGTCTCTATAGGCGCGTTAGCCGCTTAAGCGATTTTGGCCGAGCTTAACAAAGCGCACCAGTTGTTTCTTTCTCGTGCTAGTCAGCCGAGAGAAACTAAGTCCTCATCCACCTGATATTTCCAACGCAGAGGAGATCTTCCTTTTCCTCTGTTACCACCAGCTGGTACCGCATCGAATACTTTCAGAAGGGAACCGTTTGTATCCATTCGGACGACATGACCTAGCCAACATAGCGGCTGTATCTTTATTCGCTGCGCTATGTCTACGTCGTCGTAAGCCCCATACAGCTCATCGTTCCATCGCCTGCGATATTCGCCGCTGCCAACGTGGAAAGGTCCAAATATCTTCCGCAGAATCTTTCTCTCAAACACTCCAAGAGACACCTCATCGGATATTGTCATCGTCCAAGCTTCTGTGCCATACGATAGGACGAGCATGGTGAGAGCCTTAGAAAGTGTTAAATTTGTTCATCGAGAGAAGACTTTACTACTCAATTTCCTACTTAGACAAAAGAAGCAATTGTTGACAAAAGACATTCTCTATTAGATTTTACGGCTAACTTTGAAGTCTCTTACTACTTGAAAATCATTACTGTGCACATCAAACACTGAAGTTAATGCCGATATGCGAGTGAGCCGACTGTTTGTTTCATGACAGGAAGTAATTCATCTTGTTCTCGTTTACTACCAGACCATTCGCTTTGCTTATTTATATAGCATAGAAAAGGCAGACGTATCATAAAAGAGAGGTTTTTAAGGACGATGTTGTCAATATACTCTAAAACAGTTGTATACCTCTCTTGTGCGTTCGATGCTAGAATATTCTGTCTTTATCTAGAAGCCATATTATGCATGGTGATGCATATAAGTAGGTTTCAACGTGTTCAGGAAGTCTTTGCCCGTTATGAATTTCTCCGATCCAATTCCATCCTATAAAGGTTGGTGCTTGCCCAATGACCTAAAATCAGTAGATAGTAGATGCACTTTTATCTACCTCGATTTCGTTCTCGAATTGCTAAGTGGGGCGATTGACTCCTAATCGTAACTCGCGAAAATTGATCTGAATATTCCTCAGCGAAGCTTACGAAATTGTGATATTTTGTGGTTGGGGATGGTTAGAAATAATTGTATCGGCTCTCTTTAAAGAAATTGAAAACTTAAAATGATTATAGAAAACGGAAACTTTGTTGGAATGAATTCTTTGTTATATTTTAATTTGGTAGATAGGTTAGGTTAGGTTGACCTGGCTGGCTAAAAGCCATCACATAGACCTATTGATCCTTAGTGTTACCAGATGGAGCTAGACCCTTACGTTTCTTTGTAGTAGACATCTTGCAATACGTCTGCGTATTTTTGGTAGATAAATTCGTGAAAATTATTTTCCGGCATATGTTCCCCGCGGCTACGAGTTACGGGGTATATTCAACTAATTTTTTATTACTTTTCCCAGTAAATCTGATAGTAAATATACATGAACCCAACGAGCAAAAATGAGTCGCAAACAATGGTCATTGGCTTCATTTCTTGCACGAGAACTCCAATGTTCTGTGTTAAGAATACACACAGAAAATTTAATATCCATGTATTTTCGAAGTTACACACAAATTTGAAAAGGCGTTTCATATCCTATGTAAAGTGATTTTCAAATATTAAACACGTTTTTCTCAAAATAATGTTTTGAAAGTCGTTGACCAGCATTACTCGAAAACGGCTAAACCGATAAGTTTTAAATTTTAGCACGAACTTCTTAAGTATATTTTTTAGTAATTATTTGAAGATTTTTTTCACCGATAAATATATTTATATATTGTATATATATATAAACAATTTAAAGCCGAAATTTTGGTCAAATATCGATTTTTTTCGTTTTTTTTTTTTGAGCAACCGCCATTTTGTCAAAAAACTTTATTTTGCTTATTCTGTTAAGGGGTTACATGGGTTTCGTCGGGTAAAAAAAGGCGTATTTTCAATATTTTTTATTCCATAATTAAAACTCCTCCATTGTGACGTCATTCCCGGTGACCCCTCGAAAAAAAGGTGCGTTCGCGTTGTCAGCATAACTCCTGACATGCTCATCAAAAATGAAAAAACAAAAATAAGTGCTTTAGTTAAGACCATAAACTCGTGCTTGAACGAAGGAAAGAAAAAAAAGTAAAAATTGGAATCTTTGTAGACATTTTTGCAAAAAAATTAAAATTTCGGTTAAATTTGCTTGACGTTTTGTTGTTTTTAAATAGTTGTAATTGAAAAAAAAAACAAAATCCTTCGTTCAAGCACGAGTAAATTGTATTTCGAACACCTGTGTAAAATTTCATCAAGATGGGTTGAGTAGTTTTCGAGAACATTTGACAACCGTCGTTGAAAACACAGTTCTGAGAAAAACGCGTTTAAAGTTTTGAATAACAATAGAAGTGGCTTGGAGCACACACATTCCAAAGGCTGTATCTCCGAATTTATTATTCGGATCGACTTGAAAATTTAGGATAATATTCCTGAGATGTTGTAGAAATTAATAAGCCAAAAAAAAATATGACTATGAATAAGTTCGTGCGGTTTTTTTCGAAATTTGAAACTTTATTAACGTAAAATGGTTACAAATTTAATATTCAAAATATTGTCCATCGCTTACTACTACTTTTTCCCATCTTTCTGGCAATTCACGGATTCCCTTTGTGAAAAATTCGGTCGGTTTTGCCGCAATCCACGAATCGATCCATTTTTTGACTTCATCGTAATTACGGAAGTGCTGGTCAGCCAGGCCATGTTGCATCGATCGGAAGAGATAGTAATCGGATGGCGCAAGGTCTGGACTATACGGCGGGTGGGGTAGGACATCCCATTTGAGCGTTTCTAAGTATGTTTTGACCACTTGTGCAACATGTGGCCGAGCATTGTCATGTTGCAAAATAACTTTGTCGTGTCTATCGGCGTATTGCGGCCGTTTTTCTCGCAGTGCTCGGCTCAAACGCATCAATTGTCGTCGGTAGACATCCCCCGTAATCGTTTCATTCGGTTTCAGTAGCTCATAATACACAACACCCAGCTGGTCCCACCAGATACACAGCATAACCTTCAGGCCATGAATATTCTGCGCCGACGTCGATGTTGAAGCATGGCCAGGGTATCCATACGTTGCCCGACGTTTTGGATTGTCGTAATGGACCCACTTTTCATCGCCAGTCACAATTCGATGCAAAAAACCCTTTCTTTTGTGCCGTTGAAGCAGTTGTTCGCATGCCATAAAACGGCGTTCAACGTCTCTTGGCTTCAATTCATACGGCACCCAATGGCCTACCTTTCGGATCATTCCCATGGCTTTTAAACGTTTGGAAATGGTTGATTGATCAACTCCCAAAGTTTTTGCAACCTCTTCTTGCGTTTGAGCCGGATCTTGATCGAGCAATTCCTCCAATTCGGTATCCATGAACTTTGGCGGCGCACCCTCGCGTTCTTCGTCTTCCAAGCCAAAATCACCACTTTTAAAGCGTGCAAACCACTTCTGGCACGTTCGCTCAGATAGAGCATGCTCACCATAAACTTCCACCAAGATACGATGACTTTCGGCTGCTTTTTTCTTCATATTAAAATAATGAAGAAGAATTCCCCGCAAAAACACATTATTTGGCACGAAATTCGACATTTTCAAGTGTGGTAAAAATATTGTTGTTTACGCTTCAAATAAAAAACTTATACTGACGTTTGTGTCTTACGACAGTAGCTCTCCAATGAATGTTTGGAAATGTGGATCGATGGAATAATAATCAAGTTACGCCATCTGTTGTAAAACCGCACGAACTTATTCATAGTCCTATTAAATCGATTTTTTTTGAACCAACGAAACCCATGTAACCCCTAAAATGTGTTTGGTTTTTTTAATTTCAGAGGATCCAGTTCAGAGTTATAGCGTTCACCGCCAAACGTCTTTTTTGAGAAGAGCTCCTGGATATCAGCTGTAGCTCCTTTCCAAATACATATTTTTACTAATACTTAGTCTAAAAGTACAGTTAAAAGATAGTATAATACGTGTACAAATTTTTAGATCAATAAATTTAAAATTTTTCTCAGAAAAAACTCTGGAAAATTCGCTCTTTCGGCCTTCTAGCTGTATAAAACCCCTTAAATAAAGCTTGTTTTAGCATTGTCTGTTTTTATAGTCTGTAAGAAATATTTCAATTCTAGATTTTTATTAATTCAAATAAAATATAAAAATAAATGCCCGTATGGCATAAAACGCAACCTACTCCCGTTTTGTTTTGCTTTTCACTTTTATAGGTACTCGTTGAACTACAAAATGTGCAACCCTATATATTTGAGTCGTGTTTCACATTACTTTTCAGGCAAATTTTCGTAATTTTCGCAGCGTCATGTGTGAACAAAATTTAAATAAACCAAACACGTAACAATCTGTTTAATCATGCGAACTGTTACATGATGAGTCGTGCATTTGTGGCATTTTGTAATTAAAAATTATAACCACAAATCGGTCACATCTCCGCCAGTTCGTTGTGTTTGCTCTACGCTAAGCCACACCATCATCAACTCGTCAAGTGTTTCTTCAAATTGTGCTCTCTTGTAATTCATTTGGATTGACAAAATTGGGATCACTGTCACCGATGTCATGACGGTGAGGACAATTGATTAATTTTTTTTTTCCATTTCGGTTGCCCAAATTTCAACGGAAAAACACATAAGTAGCATGAATGAAGCAGCATGAATGAATGAATGCGTAAATTAAAAATGTGTGTTGTCGACCTTTACCGTCTTTTTCACTTTAGCTTTTTTCTCTTCAATCTTTTTTTTTTTGTGCATTCTATTTTACACTGTACCGCAGTTGTGATTGCGTGCCATTTTTTGGCCACAGTTTGCCTTCGAGCTTTTTTCACAGCTTTCCACAATTTATCTTCGCTTGGCTTGGTTGGCCGGGGCTGCCTGCTGTTTCCATTGCTCTTCTCCTTCTCTAGATTTGCGTTATCCGTGTGGCCATGTTGCAAACTGTTTAAGTAGAAACTCATGTTCGGTTTTATCGCTATCGCAAAAACTTATGATCGTTGTTTGCATGTTGTTGCATGTGTTGTGTGTGGCACAAGTTGCCGCTGCACATCTACAAGTGCGGCGAGTGCAAGTGCAGCACAGCTGCGGCTACTATTGTACAAAATGCAACATAGTCGAAAATGGTTCATGGTCGAGTGTTCATTGTTGTCAGATATACCGAAGGCAGAATAAATACTCAATAATTTAAGATATGGGGCACTAGAATTCACTGTGTGTAAATAGTTCAAAGATATTTTAGTCAAGAAGTACATTTTAAGCCCTTTGCCCTAACACACAAAATTTTACTTCTAGAGTATTTGGACCTTATCAAAACATAGAGTTGTTATGCGACCTTTCATGCACATCTTTTGGCGTCCAGACTAAAAATAAAAACTACATTTTTTAAGCTGTTTAACACCACGATAGTCACGTGATTTATTAGTTGCTTTCGATACACTTCTCTGCTTGATTGAGAATTCCGCTGCTCGGTAAGCGCAAATTTTTTATATGAAAGCAACAGCAGTTAAGCGATATTCAAGCAACTTTTTTACTCTCTCTTAGCACACAAGGGACCTGCTTAAGCCAGTGCTTCTTGTTCCATAAGTAAATATATTTTACGAATTATGCTTACTGCTTCCAAATTTTTTGGTTTATTGTATATTTGTATATTTTTAGATGCATATTTATAGATATACATATGTATTTTCTCTTTCATTTTTTTTTTGAAATTTTTTCTTTGCGTCATAAAATGTAAATAATGCAGTGCTGCCAAATCAGCTTTGGATTCAAAGACAATTTTCGGTTTCGTTCAGTATTCGCCTGGTGGTTGTCGAATCGACAGCAGCTTTGTCACATCAATAATCACCTGATCTACAATCATAGTTTTAAAATAGAAGCAAGGATTTTGAGAATTTCAACTAAAAGATGGCTTCAAAAATAAATTTGACACAAACTGCATCCATTTTTTGTTAACAATGCATATAATTTTTGATAAACATTTCTTTTTATGCAATGAACCAATTTATAGATATACATATGTATTTTCTCTTTCATTTTTTTTTTGAAATTTTTTCTTTGCGTCATAAAATGTAAATAATGCAGTGCTGCCAAATCAGCTTTGGATTCAAAGACAATTTTCGGTTTCGTTCAGTATTCGCCTGGTGGTTGCCGAATCGACAGCAGCTTTGTCACATCAATAATCACCTGATCTACAATCATAGTTTTAAAATAGAAGCAAGGATTTTGAGAATTTCAACTAAAAGATGGCTTCAAAAATAAATTTGACACAAACTGCATCCATTTTTTGTTAACAATGCATATAATTTTTGATAAACATTTCTTTTTATGCAATGAACCAAAAAAAAATGTCCACAATACTTTCACGGTAGAGGGAATAGAGGTGGTGCTCAAGAATCACGATTTGCTTGCTCAAGAATGGTAAAATACAAGATTGCGCCCATCAGAGAGGCGTACCTTCACACCCGGGCAGTTGCGTGAGAAAAATATGAAAATGCGTAGAAGAATGCACGAAGAAGAAGAAATTACACACAAAACACACGAATAAATCGCAGAAGTTTAACTTCACATACACAGCGAATCTGTTAAATGCACTGAGAACGGAATAGCGGCACGAGATTGGGCACCAGCTCTGCATTCTGAACATCGTGGATAGTTCTGACATCCGCGAAACGCAGTCCCAGTTTCTATGAATCCGAAAAACTCAGCATGGTACAAAATGTAGAATTTGTTTTCATTGTTATTTTTCTTAACGAGAGAATTTATCATACTATGCCGTCCTCTTCCTTGTTTGCCACTTGTTACGCCGAGTTTAGGAGATCGCATTAATTGAAAATAGATGGTATAAAAGAATATAAAGTTTGGCCACCCGCAAAACTGTGAGAGTAACTTTGACTGTTATTTCAGGGGGGTTTTGTCAACAGAGTTGTGTCCGGTAATTTCACACTACTCTTACGCTCATCCAATCAGTCGGCGTTCAGACGGCAACGATGTAGCATTTGTAGTGACTGCGTTAACTTTTTCGTATATCACCAAAACAATCACGGTTTTTTTATAAACAAACCTCTGTCATAACCCCTGATTTCTTGAAATTAACGATTTGATGTTGGCCACACCTCTGCATTTTCTAAATACATACATCGCGGGTGGTATGAGATCGTAGATCCCGGGACAATTTTAGGATTAAAATTTTATTGAATTTTAGTTTCAAAAAGAGTACGGAACATAGAAGGCACTCTGCTAAGCTAAGAGGAATAGGAAAATTCCCTTTTTATGTAATAAACTTCAATGAGTAGGCGAAGAAAAGTCACTCATGAATTAGAGCGAAAGTCAATCGGACGTGAAGTTGAAGTTAATACAGAAAATATTTATGAATTTCGCAAGTTTGTTTACCCTAATCCCATATCGTTCCATTTGCCACCTTAGTCCCATGTCGATGGGTCGGTCGCGTCCGGCGCTTATTTTTATTTTTACTATATAACGCCAACAGAAAATTAAAAAAAAATTATAGGGTTAAAGCAGATACGAAACATATCCGAAAAGATTTATTCTAAATTTTTAATTTTAGTAATATTTTATCATACAAAAAGGTATGAAACATGCACCGTGCAGTAGTTTCGTAAAAAATTCATGATTTCTCAACGAATTGGCCGGCCACGACCGACCCATCGACATGGAATTAGGGATAATAATAATAATTTTAGTATCTGTAGTGTGCCCAATGACCGACCCAGTGAAAGAACCAGAAATAAATTCAATATAATAAATAATAAAAATAATAATAATAAAATAAAATAAATGCGTTAGCAAAACGTGCTTGCTTGGATACCAAATTGTGAAATCTAATTGACAATGAAACAATTAATCATTATCGATGTTTTGCATCCTGTAAAAGAAAACCTCACTGAAATAAATCTCTCTGCCTTACCGCACCACGAATCATCAAAAGTCTTTTTTCTGCACGCGCTTTCCTTATGTAACTATGCAATCGTGCAAAGTATGTATTGTTAAAATCAGAATAAATATATAAAATAATATAAAAAAATTGTAACCTCCAGAATATTATTGTATTTGAAAACTTTTCTTAAGGACGGAGCAAAGCTCTAAGAAATTCATTTACTTTCTGCGACTTCAAACCAAATTTCTTGGAAACCACATTTTATTTTTTCTAAAATGTGAGCGGAAATTTAATATTGATCCGAACAAAAATCCTAATTTTTTAAAATATCGAGAAGCCTAGCGTGCATAAGTCTACAAGGCCGCGCGATAAAAATCAACTTTTTTATCAAAGAAAAATTGCTTATGCACGTGAAATTATGGATTTTTTATAGTAATTCCTCAAATTTTGTTTTTATTTTCATTTTTTGAAGGCCATTCAATTTTCATATTCCAACAATTACTTATGCAAGGTGGCACAAAATTAGTCCCCCATCGAAAGATTTATAATTTTTCCAAATGACGTCGTATGTCAATGATATTTGACTCTTGTCAACTCGACAGCTGCACTTTACAAATAGACAAGCAATGGAGCGCGTAAAAGTCAAAATTAAGATTTTGTGATGATCAGAAATTACCGGGAATGTTTAGATAAATAAAACAAAACAGAGTTAAATTTCAGGCAAATTTATTTTATCTCCTTCAAAATATGGCCCGTCTGAAGCAACACACTTGTGTCTACGTTTAATCCAGTCCTCCTTGCACCCCTGGTAGACCGACGAAGTGATGGCCCTCAGCTCCCCCCAAAATCCAAGAATTGCTTGCCCACATTTTCGGCCGGGCAGGTTTTTTTTTTGTTTTTTTTTTTTGGCGGTGAGGTTGGGTTAAAAATGCCTTCACACCATGTAGTAACCGTCGCTACTACGTGTGTGGTGATTCCACTAAAAATATCCCTCCTCTTCTCTTGGAGCTTTCCCTCCACTCCGGGACTGCTTCGAGATAGACGGCGTCCTAAGAAGGACACTTCCTTACTCACCCTGCGTCCAGGGTCGCCTGTTTTGAGAAACCTATGCTCAATGCTCTTCAGCATAGCTTTCCATTTCACGCTTCTTTTTTCGGATAATATCCTCCAGAAAATTTGCGACGGCATTCCATTTTTCTTCGTCTATCATCATTTTCTCGATAATTTCCTCAGGTGTAAATGCACCAATAGCTCGTTGCAGACCTGTTCTCTCTACGTTCCACCTCTCGCATTTAAAGGAGGTGTGCTCCGCATCATCATACTCAGTATCTCCATACATGCAGTTTGATTGGCTCACTTTTCCCATTCGCCATAAATACATGCGAAAGGACCCATGTCCGGACAAAAACAGTGTGAGGTAATAGATAACCTCACCGTGCTTTCTTTCTACCCACTTTTTTAGATCGGGTATTAGTCTTGCTGTCCATCTACCATACCTTTCAGAGTTCCATCTTGCCTGCCAAAGTGTGAACTTTTGAACTCTAATATCGGAGACGCGTGGTACTGGGATTCCTGTGTTTTTTGCCTCCCATCTCCGTTTGCGCTCTTGTGCTAGAATATCTTTAGCGATGGTTCCGCTGATAACTAACACCGCTGCTTCAGATACTGTTCTGTATGACGAAGCCAACCTGAGAGCACAGGTGCGTTGCACAGCCAGGTAGACACTAATGATCCGATGGCGCTAAAAAAAGGCTGATGTGTATCTTACAGTCCTACCAACATCAGAAAAAAGTAAGTACCGGTTCCCACGCGCGCGGTGCGTTTAAATTAAACATTTCCGGTACTTTTTGATCATAGGGTACATCACTCAAAATTATCTATTTTTATAACGTAAAAAACTTATTTGAAAACAAAATTGGATGTTTAAATTTGCGCCACCTTGTACTTACTCCATGACAGGAAAATTGATGTTAGCTGTTAAAACAAATTTTTGGTTACTTTTCACCAAGCCAAATTTAGGTTTTTCATGCTATCCGTTAAATGTACTTTATTTCATAAGAGGGTTCATCTAATTTTCTTCTTTTTTTAAATTTTTTTATAGCTGATTATAACCGTTTTTGTCTAGTATTCATATTAATGTCATGTTATAAGTATTTCAAACTAACTATTTGTTGAAAACGTAGTCTTTGATTTTTAAAGTTTTTTAAAAAAATTAAATTGATAAGAAAATTAAAAACTGGGTTGCTGCATTATTATATAAAATAAATATGTAGTTTCACTTGAAATTCTTTCTAGATAGCTTTTACTGCCGCACGTTGTGATAAGTGCTGAAAATTCAGATAGCCCAAGCCCAAGGCACTTCAATTTTATTTATTTGTATACACGAAAAGATGATCTCCAAACATCTTGAAATTACATTTAAAATTCTTTAGCCCACCTCACTTATTCGCCCATTATATTGCCGTCAGAAAAACGCTAAAGGAGGCAACAAACGCTTGCATGCCAACAGATCAATGCCATGAGAAATTAAAAAGGAACACAAAAATTAAGGAAAGTGAACATCCAAAAAGACTTTGACACAATAAATCAGTAAAAATGCACGAGTGTAAATATGAATAAAAAAATGTGACATGCGAGTTTCATTAATCAATTTCGAGTTCACGCTTGCGCTTTCAACACGAACAACACAACGCAACATGATCGTACATATTTGACAAGTAACAGCAATTACAACATCAACAAGACATACGCGATCATCAGCGATCATATCGACAATAAACGAAACGAATCGAATTGAAACGTATCAACTCAACGCGATCGCCAACACCCGCAACAGGTACGACAATCAAAAGGAACAGCAACAGCAGCGGCAGCAGCAGTACGATCATCAACTTTGCCATTATTACACATTTATGAATTTATGTAATTAATAAGATATTGAAATCGAGCTCTTTCGAGTCCACAAGTTTTCATTTCCCTCATTATTTACTATTTGGAGACCTGCACAAAAGATACTCGAAAGCCGGAATGCATCTCTTACGGCGGATGACGAAGAAGCCTCAACTACAACTATTAAGAGTAGGAGTCAGTTGAAGGAGTCAGTTGTCAATTACAACTTCAATAAAATTCTGTTGTTCAGTGCATAGGTGAGCAAAGGTTATGCTAACGAACAGAGCAGAGACTGTTAAATGACTGGTTGAAATATAAGTTCTTTCGCTCCGTTTGCTGCTTGTCGCTATTTATTGTATTTTTGCTCTACGTTTCACGCTTTGTTGATTAATTTAATTCAAAACTCTTTTGTCCGCATCAACTGAGAATGATTTCAATGCATGAAATTGGAAAAGATGTAGGGAATCTTATTACCCTTTATCGATTCAAATCAAAAAGCAATCACGGACGAGATGCACTTGTTTATGTAGATTTGCTAATCATTATGCAGGCAATACGAGTATAAATAATAATTGAAATATGTAGAAGAAAAATGCTAGACATTAAAAATTTAAGCAGATAACTAACAACTGAACGATTTTATGAGGCACAGATGTGAGCACTTTAAATAGCTGATTACTCGTATTGACCTGCGCCGTACTCTTTACTTGTGAGCAAACTTTGTTTATACTAATAAAACCATAAAATTGCTCTCTCACAAAGTATTGATAATACGAATTTTGAATGAAATATGTATGTAAACATCCGTGTACTTCAACTTTTCGGTCGACTGGTTCGATACCTCGCGAACATAGCCAACATATGAAAATGATTTTCATTTCAAATTATGGGTAATAAAAGTTATACAGTTATTTATGATGTAAGCATTTGTTCATTTGTTGAACCATAAAAGCATTAAACGATCACTTAAAAACTACTTTGGATTTATAATGATACTTTGAAAGGGTTTTAGTAAAACATTTGAACTCATCCACTTAACCTTAGTGTTCTTATCAGAACTTGAAAACTGTTTTTGTACATACATTGTTTAGCACAAACCAGCAGTTCATATGTGTGCAATTGGCATTAGTAGTGATCCAGTACTTTTTTGATTAAAATTATATAGTAAAACTGTAAGAAACTAAAAATTCGTCTAGAGAAAAAAGTACGGTAGCGCTTTCTACTAATTATGCAACTTCTTACAATTGGAAATTCAACGCGCCAAATTTTTAATTTCGAAAAAATCATTTTCAAATGCAACTTAACTGTTCGTTAGAAAACTTTGATGGTGCAGCACTTTGCAATTTATTTCTGTGAATTTCTTTTCAATTACGATTCATTTGGTTCGCTCGACGTATCCATCAGCTCTGTCACAATTTCAGTTCGAACTAACAAACTCGAACCACACTCTTCTTCAGAAACTATAGCAAATTTTCCATGTTATATACATATGTATGTCATAGTACATGACACTTGGGCTGAAGTCCCGGGTCTAACAAAAAAATACGTTTTTTTTTTGTTCAAAAATAGCTTTATTCATCAACGTAATTTCCATCAAGAACAACACAATCATTCCGGCGCCACTCTAAGATTTCACTACCGCTTTTGTAGAACGATTTATCTTTTGCATAAAAATAGATCTTCTTTATAATATAATCGTTTGTTTGCCAATATTGAGTGGCGCAATGGACCGTCTGCTTTGTTAGGCTAGGTTAGGTTTTTGTGGCAGTCGGCTTAGAGTAGTAGTAGCCAAACTCAATTAGGCCACGTATGTTAGGGCCGTTGTGGTACCACTGTGATACACATTTATTATCAGCCATTTATTTATTTATTATGGAGCCATTTAGACTCTCTTATGAAACATAGCATAGGTTTTATCCAATAGTTTCGTAAGAGAATCAAATGAGTATTTTCCTAACAACCTTGCGCTACTCCTAGCTAAAGCTGGACAATTACAAAAGAAGTTGTCTACTGTTTCTTTCTCTTCCTCGTCTCATGCAAAAATATTCCTAGCCTAGAAGAGTGCCAACCTAACAGCCAATGGCTACCAAACCCGCAATTTTTTAACGTGGGTAGAAAAAGTTCGGAGGCCAAGATTAATTCCAAAACTTGTGACCTCGTTTTTATTTGAAAGATAGACTCTGAGCCTAAATTCAAGACACAAAGTTTATTTTCTAAAATGCAGTCTAATAATGACCCACCTGTTCCATTTTTCGGTACTCCCCCACAATTTATTGTGGACATTTGCCTTTTAAAATTAGCTGCTTCCAGTCTTTTCGCATGCCAAATAAACGGAGGCTACCCAAAAGCTGATTTGCCCAGCTCCGTGCTTGATCCATGCTTGCCAAGCGGACAGAAAGATTCGCAGCCGCGTGTCTAGAATGGTGGATATTTATTTGGATCAGTTTCATTTAATTCTGTACGTTTGGCCTCCACCATGGTGACGTCCTCCTGGACAACGGTTCTTCGTCACAGCTGTTCGAATCAGCTCTTTAGCCCTTTTCAACCAGTTTTGGAACTGGCTCGTCAATACGGTAAATCCGAACGGTTGCGTCAACGAACCCGAAATCGGACCTTCCAACCTTTCTCCCCTATTGTGAGTGTTTCGGCATTGAGAAGTAACAACACCTGCCCTCTATCTTCTACTGGCTCCTCAACCTTCCCTACCTTCCAATTATGTGTTGGCAGGTCACCATTACATGAACTAAAGATCTGCTTTACTTTTCCGGCTCCGCCAGCTTGGCCCGAATCCATACACGAGCACTGGGTGTGCTTGGAATTTCTTCCTTGCTGACTGCTTCGAGTTTGGCACCACCTTACCGATTTTACTTACGGGCAACCTGTAGAGCTGAGCTGACCTATTGTCTTCACAAGCAATTTCCTTCGTACCAGCCGTTATCGTGGCAGAGTGGAGGGGGTCCGGGGCTTTCCTCTAGAGCCTGGAGATAGACTTCGGCAATAGCTTTCACCTTGGGCGTAGTCCATTCCTACTCCGCTTTGTCAACGAGGGCCAGTACCTCACCGCCACCCTTCACTACCTCACTAAACAACGGGTACTTTTGGCGTCCTGTTTCTGGTTTTTTGGTAATACTACTCTGACACGAAAGGAATCTTCGCTTCGCAATAGAGAAAGATAACGTAAGACCTGGCTGCTTTTAGTAATGAGTTTGCCTTATCAGTAATTTGTTGTGCTATCGGGTATTTCTCAAAAACTAGAGTACCCTTGCCCACGCGCCGTCATATTTTCAAAAAAACTAACGGCACTCAATTATTCCTAAATTAAAGCAGCTGTTTCCGACGAGAAAAAAAAAACAGGAACAAGTGATTGCGTACACAAAAAACTATTTGGCCAGTTATGAAGCGTCAAAGCAAAACTCACAAAACATATGCGGCCATTTTTAAATGCAACATTTAAATCTAATTAACAGAAATTCATTAGTGTTAAGCACAAGTTAAATGTGTTTGCCTGCCAAACAGGCCATTCGACCGACCAGCCGTCCAGCCATCCAGCGAGCCAGCGAAGCGGACAGCCATTCAAAGCAACCAATCGACTGGCCAAGCGAGCGGGCCGATTAAATGCATGAGGCATGCCACATAAGCGCAGCTAACTATGTAAATAACGCCATCCAGTCTCGCAGGTTGTCCAATGCTGACGGCCACTTGGCTGCCGAGCTGCTGCTGTTCAAGCGGTGTCTCTGGATCAGGCTTTGTTCTTGGCTAAGTGCAATCATTTGTTTGTCCGCCGTAATGTCAGAACTCATTTGGTTGCATGCCACCACATTTCAGCATCTTCGGTCAAAGCCCAACAGCAACCTCTCTTCCCTTTAGATTTCAGCGCGCTTTGATGCATTTTATCTCGTGTCAGTGTGTTCTTATTTTCTTACCTACACACGCATATTTAGACTCACACACTCACACTCATTTTGATGTTCTCACACAGAGGCAGGTTCTTTTGTTATTGTTTTTTCTTTATTATTTTATGTATACATATATGTATACATAATTTTAATTTTTCTTTTTTTCGTTTTTGTTGCTGCTTCTGAGCCTGTGCTGGGGCATTTCTTTATCGGTGCGCCTTATAAATATTCATTTTTAATGTTGACCGCCGTATAAATTTTCGTATGTTATTGATGATTTCTTCCCAAAGAGGACACATGTTTCGACCATCAACGGCAGCGGCATCACGCCTTTGATGTTCATTCAGCTCAACAGTGGCAGTAGACCGATGAGAGAAGATGAAACGAAGCAGGAGGATGTTTGTGACTATCAGCGAAGTAGCTGCTAACTAAATGAGCAGAGACAAGCGGCATGGAATGGAAACGATTGGTCACCGCCAATGTCTGGCAAGCAAGTGCTGAGACGCGAGGGATAACTGTGAGTGGACATAAATCGATTGGTCGATCGTAAAGGTGGAAGGGAAGAAGCCAATCGATGGTTTGCAGCATTTGTTCTGTACTGCACTTTTGGTAATTTTTTATCGTTATACAACACTAATTTCATGTTTTCGGGACTTGCGTTGCTTGTTGGTTTTATCTCTTAAATGCCGATGAAATAAATCACTGCAAATAAAATTAACATTGAAGATTTTATGGCTATTCCCTTGTAGCGAAGGAAAGCGGACAAACAATTAAAACTGCTTTTATTGATTTTTTGGTATAGTTTCGGAGTAAAATTCTGCTAGGAGTTTTAACATTTTTACAAAGTAGTACTGGTTTTAAACCCAAGCAAAGTGAATTGCTGACCTAACTAAGACGAACAATTCCCGTGAATGCTAACAAAAAAGTGGAACTATCAAAAAAATTTCACCGACAATAAAATCTACAAATATGTACAATGATACATATATAAACATATATAAACATATATATATATATATATATATATATATATATATATATGTATGTGTATGTAAATATGTACCCAACAGGGAAAACCACAGCCAGCGTGCAGTTTCCAATTTCAATTTTTGTTAATTGCCGTTTATCGCTGGCGATTCGAATAGAGAGACAAAACTACTTTTAATACACTGATAAATAATTTATATAAATTTATTTTCGGATTTTCCTACTTCACATGCAGGTACGTATCCCAACTCTGAAAATTATAAAATTATATGGGAAACGGTCAAACTGCCACTTAGGCGACGGCCATTATTTCGAGGCAGCTGGGATTGCTCCTCGTTTGGTCTCGCATTAAATTTATTTCAAATTATTAATTTTTTCACCCATAGATAGCGCAAGAGATCACGAGTGCAAAACTATATTGCAATTGTACACTTGCAACCTTGAACTCTTAAAATATTCTCTTATATCATCCGCCCGCTTAGTGATATAACTGGGAATTTCTGCTTAGAATCTCAATAGAAAAGCATCGTGGTAAACGCTTTTCCTGCTTTTTGATTAGGAGGGTTGCCTTTTATATTTTGCGCCCAATAATGAAAGGACAGGAAAATAATAGTAAAAATGACTTTATTGTTTTTCAAAATATTCTGCTGAGAAATCAGTTTACTTCTACATTTGCTGGAACTGATTTTCGAAGCACTTTTGGCACTCCGAAGTGCATGCCTTCAAAACGAGCTGTTTTAAGGCTGCCACAGCCTCTTTAGGCGCTGAAAAACGTTCAATTCGCATTTGATTTTTGATATTAGGGAACTAAATGCAGTCATTAGGTGTAAAATCAGGGCTGTAAGGCGGATAACTCATTAATTCGATTTTTTGAGTGCACAAAAATTGTATTTTATTATTAACCAATTTGATAAAAAAGAATTCATTTTTATAAATAGTTTAACAGTCTATCGCCTAACACTTCAGGCATTCAATCATTTAACCAACTACTAAAAATTCGATACGTAAGATTGGCCTGTTGAAGAATGATTGCTCTTCGGTGGTTGCTTTCCCTTTATTTTCTGAAAAATTTGATAAATGTTATATACCTTTCAGAACCGAAGTTTCTCCAGTGGTACAGTTGCGACATGACCAGATTTTTCGAATAACCAGGCGTCCATTTGCATTGAGGTGTTTCTTCCACGAACAACTTTTGCTTAGAGCCTAATCTAGGCTCTTCTTTGAGCATCAACACTGATGATTGCTGTTCTATTTCCGGCTCAAATGCATCCATCCCAGATTCGTCGCCTTTCAGGATGTCATAAATGTGCTTTGAAACACGGCGTCTGAATTTATTCAACATTTCTTTACACCAATCGACACAAGCCCTGTTTTGGGCAATTGTCAAAATTTACCAAATGTTCTAGTATTGAATGTATGCTAATCACAATGGATGTCTAACGACCAAGGATGCCTCCATCTCGCGATATGCCACATGATGATCTTTCGTTTTCAACGCTGTGCGTTAGCATCGATTGTTTCTGGCATAATAAACGTTTTTGAACGGCTTCCATAGAATTCATACTGCAAGGATCGACGGCCACGTTAGAACTTTTCGTATCAGCATTTCACGATGGCTAAGGGTGGTGCATCAACGCCAAAAGTCGAAGTAAGTTGTTTATTGCACTCTTGTCCACATTTATTATTGTAATAAATCATCGCGCGAAAATGTTCATGAGTTAGTTTCAACTTTTGGTCGTCATCTCACTGAACAAAGAACAAATAATGATCATAGATGGAGACTTTTATGCTAAAAATAAAATAAAAATATCGAATTATAGCTCATCACACGTAGTGTTGCAAAGGCGCAAAATATAAAACTGAACCCTCGTATTAAGCCGCAACCTGGTAGTAAAAACGATCGAGACTCTCAATATTTTATATATGAGTGAGTTTTATTCCCAACAAAGCCACAGCAATAGCTATGTACATATTAGGGCGGTTCGATTTAAAAATCGCTCATTGCTCTGTGAAAATCGTAGGGATCAAAATAAGAAACTTTGCCGAAGGAACCATACCTCTAAAATGAATTCTAATGTCCCCCAATTTGGGTCGAACGAAAAATCCCACTTTGACCCATTTAGAGTGACCGACCCCCACTAGCTTTGGACGGCCGATCCACCCATGCCAACGGCACACCCCCTGGAACTCCCCTGGGGGGTTCTCCATACAATCATTTCAAAATATCACCATTTTGGCCTTTACATGAGAAAAGAAACTAAAAAGTTCGACCCAAATTGGGGGACATCAGAATTCGTTTTAGAGGTATGGTTCCTTCGGCAAAGTTTCTTATTTTGATCCCTGGAATATGATTTTCACAGAGCAATGGGCGATTTTTTTGCCTCCCCACAAATCGGCCCGGCCTAGTCCATATACATATTTTCTAATTTGTTATTGTAATTGATTTTAAAGTAGCCACCACGCCATGTAGACTACAACTATTACCAGAACGTCATCAGAGTGCTTATCTTAGCATCATTGGGGGTCGCTCAGTAATATTTGGCCAAGACATACCAAGCCAATATATGACACACGCCGAATTTGATTTGTGTTTTTTAAAATATTATATGTGGATCGATGCGTTATCTGAGAAACAACACATTCTGCTTGTAGCTTATCATCAGATTTCTGCTTCAGCGCTAGCATTCCCTCACCAATTATGAATCCTTCGCTACTCATTTCTCTATTTCTTTATTGAAGCCAATGATAAGTTCTCTGTTTAAGTCACTTAGTCACTGAGTCTTGTTATTTGCCAAATAAACTATCTATTCATTTTTATGTAGTTCTTAAGTTTTTATTATGTAACCGTGTAAATCTAGTACCTTATCGTAAATCTAGTCAATAAGGTACTAGATTTACACGGTTACATAATAAAAACTTAAGAACTAAAATATAATAGTTTATTTGGCAAATAACAAGAGTCAATAACTGACTTAAACACAGATCTTAGCATCGCAAAATCAAAATCAAAACTTCTAGAAAGCCGATTAAATGCTTCGAATCCACTTGTAAGAGGGGCTAAATGAAGGTAATTAGATTTGAGAACTTCAACATAAAATGGATTATAAGCGAAACTTATTTGACCGAGTAGATCTGAACATTAGCGGCGGGCTAATCACCTACCCTGTCAGAAATCAAATAGATTAACGAAACCAACGCAAGACTGAGTCTTGTCGAGGCCCTATGCTCCTGAGTAGGGCGAAGAAGGAAACAAAAAAAAATCTGAACAGTCAATTGTTTCAGATATTATATTGCATATAAACATAAAGCTTTGAACAAGTCGTCGGATATCAAGTGATAGGATGGCAAAGGACTATCAAAGAGTAAAAGTTGAAGAACAAAACGCACAAACTTGTGCTGAACTCTTTCAATTCTAATAGAATGCGTGCAATACAGTCGATTCCTGATGACGGAAGCATACCCCAACTTCAAATTTCTAAGTATACAAATGATCTAGTGCATGGGTCTTTAAAATCACTAGCATAGCGTCGACAAAAACGCTGAATTTGCATATGATTTCGGAATAACAGAATGAATATGATAGTAAAAGTAAATGATGAATCAAAAATAACACCAAGATCACGAATTTCACTGCCTGAGACAATAGTTACATTCGAAACATAATAAGTTAAGGAAAGGAATCTCCATGGACTTGGAAAAAGTTATGTCCTGACACTTACTAGTATTAAGACGAATGTAGTTTGTTTTGCAGAACCCAATCACTCAGAGCGCCCAAGTCTTCCGTAATAACAATGTATCTAATAGAGATGAGATTCTGCGAAAAAGTTTTCTTTTTTGGTGGGTGAGTTAGGGTTAAAAATGCCTTCGCACTTACAGCGACCATCGCCTACTGCGTCGTGTGGCCACTAAAGCAATCCCTCCCCTTCTTTCGGGGGGACACCCTTCCCGAAACTGCTTTCTATATTAGTTCGGAAGAGCCATAAAGGACCAATTCTATTCACCCACGTCTGGGTCCACCATATTTGTAACCAAATTTCATGCTATAGGCTCGTCTTCTTGTGTCTCTATCTGTGCGACTTCGCTTTGTTGCACTGTGTCGAGGTCAATCTTTTTTTTTCCGTAGTACGTTCTCGATGTATTTCTTAACCGCGTTCCAGTTGTCCTCGCGTTCGAGCATTTTGCTGATTATGTTGGTCAGTGCGATGTCGCCAAAAACTTTCAAATCGTCTGCATAGAGCAAATATTTAGAATACTTAAAACAAGAACCAACGACTTTTATGAAAAGTATACACAAGATAGAACCAAGAATGCCACCTTAAGGTACTCCAGAAATTGATAAAAATGCATCTGATTTACTATTCCCAAATTCAACAAATGAGATTTTATTTGACAAGTATGATTTCAGCGCTAAAAGGCAAGCCGAGTGGAAGACTTTTAAGCTTCCAGAGAAGAATTTTGTGCGAGACCGTGTCATATGCTTTCGAAAAATCGGTGCATATGGTGTCAACGCGCGACCTACTCTTAAACTCAGAGACGAAAAACTCGCTTAATTTGTAGCAATAGATTCTCCGCCAACACACCCATGCTGACAAGGATCAATACATCCTTTGATAGCAAATGCTAACTTGTACCTGACCATTTTTTCTAACAATTTTGGAACAAGTCGATAATTTAGATATAGGCCTATAATTTGTCATTTCATTCTTTGCACCAGTGTTGAAAATTGGAGTGATGGACGCCAACTTCCAACGGTCAATGAAAACGGCAGTAGATAGTGAAATATTGAAGATATAGCTTAATGGTGAACCAAGTGAATAATTACACTATTTAAGTAAAAAGGATTGTAAAGATGAAGTACAACTAATAATATCTTGTTCAGATAAGGACAAGGACCCAAAAACTAAGTTTTTGGGTGTATCAACACAAAAATCATAGTTGGTGTTTTCTGAGTGCACGATTTAATTGGATTTGAAAAAGTCAGCAAAAGGTTTACGGAATCAGCCAAACTCTCTGAAAAAGTGTCACTTAATTTCACTCTGATTGGAGTATTAGAACATCCCTTCTTGGAATTCATGTATTTCCAGAAAATTGTTGGGTTTCCGTTGAACTCCATTTCATCACAGACGAAAACTAAAAACAAAATTTCGCCCTTGCTTTCCATTTCGGCAGAGGTCTGGCAAGCTGAATACCTTTTCCTATCCACTTCTATGGAAAAAAAACAAAAGGCTTGACGCCGCCGTATAAAATTCAACATTTACTGAACTGTATAGAAATGAGATGGAACGTGAACTGGTCTACTTGGACCTCGCTTCTAAGTTCCTTTATAGGATTATTGCATATACGCATATAATATATTTATATGTAGGTATGTATGTATGCATGTATATATGCCTTTATCTGTCAAATAAAAATACGTACGATAAATACGACAAAAATAGCGAAAAAGAAGAAAGTCCACCTCTACAATGATGGATAACAATACACGAGCAGCTGGAGTTGTTGCTTTCTCAGTTTGAACTTTTTTGCTTCCGGTGACCATTTTGATTTCATACATTTTATTTTGCTTCATACTCGACTGCTTTTTTTGAATTTTGGATGTTCAAAAATTGAGTTCAACTGTTAGCTGAAAGCTTTTGTGTGTTGCGCTCAGCAAGCTTGCCTTGCATCACATGCAACAGTCACGAATGCTTAGTGACCGAAGGGAAATTTCAAACACAAAAGTGGACTCAGAATCAATATACGTAAACAGAAAAACAATTCCTCTTCGATGTTTTTCGCGCAGACACAAGAGAATTAGTTTGTACGATTCGAACTTAGGCTTAGGTGTTTTAATATAATAAATAAATTCGGATATTATTAATATTCGAAAATAAAATATTCAATGCACATTTGGGAAAAGTATTCACTTTACGATTGTGGCAAAATGAATTCTTGTCTGCACCCCAGCTTTGAAACCGGAGTACTGAAGTACCGAATACTGCGAATGCAAGGCTCGATGACTCACTCCTGAACAATCAACAAGCTCATTTATAAAACTTGCTGCTATTAGGAGCTGAAGTGTTTATTATTATATCCGTGTTGGCGCACTGGATGCTTGAAATTACCAACAACAAGATGGTAATACAGACCGCAAATCATAAACGCATACAAACCGTTGCCGAGGTCCTTTTTCTATGGCTATATGGCGCTCAAAAATTTGTATGCATAACCAGTGCTCTGGTTTATACGGCAAACGGACGTGTTCAATCAAAATAAATGCTTGGCTTCGTTTTGGCTGACCAACAGGACGCAGCAACGCACCTCCCAATTGATGGCGCACTTTTATGCCGACACTCGAATGCATGTACTCGTCTCTATCATAAACAAATCGTTAGGAAGTCTGTGGCTGGGCAGAATAATAGGAATGAGAGCTATCGTAAAACATATTTTTACGACTTTGATTAAATCTCGCTTTTACTTGAGTGCTTAGATAATACTTTATGTATGTATGTAAGAGTTTTTGTTGGGGAAATTATATTCCTCTTTCGTTTCACATATTTTACGACCATATTTTGGGATTTCAGTTTCAGTGTGACTTAATTAAGTGGAATTTGTGTATATTTATTAGTTCAATTTCGATTTCGTGCTAAGGGTAAAATTGCCACGAAAGTTACGAAAGAAAAAATTGCCCTAAAATTCAATATTCAAGTGGCTTAAGCAAACAGTTTATTTTATCCATAGTATCCACCGTGGTCAAAAAAAGGCCAATAACAATTCTAATTGCTAAAATGGGTCAATTTTTTCAAACCTATAAAAATTGTTATAAGATTTTGAAATTTCCGCTGGTTCATTTACTTTGTACACACTGTATGAAAGGTAAGTCTGTATGGCAGGTACCACGCCTCTTTTTTGGTGTGTGGAGTGAAGACACTCTTTTACCATAGACCAGGTTATGGCAATTTGCTCAATTACACAGGCCGACAGCATCTCAGACCCAGAAACCGGACTATATATTTTCGAAGGATTTTGATGCGCTGAATCCAAATTGGCCTCAGAATTGCTCTATCAGCTCTGGTTTTCGAGATACCATAACCTAAAAGTGCAAAAAACACCGTTTTTGCCCATATTTGAAGTTATATAGCCTTGCAGATGTTTTCTTTCACCAAAAAAATAGGCTGGCATCTTTAAGTACAAGTCTTCTTCTTTCAAATGGCGTTTTTTTTGCTCAAATATCATTTTTTTTCGCTGAGATATCGCATTTTGAAATTTTCATGTTTCTAAATTTTCCTACACCTGAAAATCGATTAAGATAACATAGACATGATATAGTCGATTACTAATTTTCTTGAATTTAGTCTTATTTTTCTTAAAATTTTGTCTCACACTATAAGTGTGCTGACTCACCACACCCCTACACTATCTAACCGAGTCACACACAGCCCTAACCCCTAGAAACCACCCCTATCATACCGCAAGCAGGCTAACCCACTTAACCCTGGAGACAGTGAGTTTAGTCACATATCTTTCTTGAAAAAAATCTTATTTTTCTTGATGTCTCATAACACAAGTAGGCTTAACCACTTAACTCTTAATCCACCAACTCCCACGTATCTCAATCGATTTTCAGGTGTAGGAAAATTTAGAAACATGAAAATTTCAAAATGCGATATCTCAGCGAAAATATGATATTTGAGCAAACTCAACGCCATTTGAAAAAAGAGGACTTTTATCTAAAGACGCAATCCTTTAATTTTGGTGAAAGAAAACATCTGCAAGGCTACAAAACCTCAAATATGGGCAAAAACGGTGTTTTTGGCACTTTTAGGTTAGGATATCTCTAAAACCAGAGCTGATAGAGCAATTCTGAGGCCAGATTTGGATTCAGCGTAAGTACGGTAGGTATATATGTACTCGTACAATGCATTCCCACCAAGGTTCAGTTCCCTACCTAATTAGTTTTCGAGACCTGCAGGTTTTTCATTTTCGTCCATACGAGGTGTGTTCAAAAAGTATCGCGAATTTTGTGTTTTTTTCAAAAATTATTTATTTATTCATTAATATCTATTTTGTCCCCTTCAAAGTAATCCCCATGAGATATTATGCACTTGTGTCAACGTTTTTTTCAATCTATCTTATCTTGTTCAGCTCCTCCTTCGATGCCGTCTTTATCTCGTCAATCGTAGCGTAGCGTCGTGCTTTCATGGCCCTCTTCAGTTTCGGGAACAAGAAAAAGTCACAGGGGGCCAGATCTGGGGAATACAGTGACTGTGGCATCATTAATGTGTTGTTTTTGGCCAAAAAGTCGCGCACAAGCAACGATGTGTGGGCAGGGGCGTTATCGTGATGCAAGAGCCAATTTTTATTCCTCAACAAATCCGGGCGTTTCTGGTGGATTGCTTCACGCAAATTGCGCATAACTTGCAGGTAATATTGCTTTTTGACCGTTTTACCCTGTGGCAAGAACTTTTGATGCACAACGCCCCTGCAATCGAAGAAAACGGTGAGCAAAACTTTTATATTCGACCGAACTTGGCGCGCTTTTTTCGGTCTTGGTTCGTCCATCAGATTCCATTGAGATGATTGAGCATTGGTTTCCACGTCATAACCATAAACCCACGATTCGTCACCAGTTATAACCCTCTAGAGCAAATTTGGGTCGTCGCGGACAGAGTTCAACATCTCATTAGCAATGTTCATGTGGCTTCTCCGTATGACACAGTCAACATTCTGAATGCATCCGCGCACTTAATTTCGTTTTTCACACAAAATTTGATACAGCTTCTTTGATCCATCTTTTTTAATAGGTAAAAATCGAAGACGAGCCAAAACACGTGCAAGCAAAGTAGCTGTCAACAATTAACTGAACATTCAAAATGGCCGAACTCGTCGGAATGAGTGAGTGACATGAGTACCAACATATCGCCACAAAAAAATCCGAAATTCGAATATACGACACCTGCGAAAATTCAAAATTTGCGATATTACCATGTTAGACATTTCTTCTTCTTGATTAACGCGATAACCGCTTGAGCAATTTCGGACGAGTTTAATAAAGCGCGCCAGACATTTCTTTCTCGAGTCCATTGGGCACACCAAGTGAAGCCAAGTCCTTCTCCAACTGATCTTTCCAACGGAGGGGAGGCCTTCCTCTTCCTCTGCTGCCACCAGCTCGTACCGCATCGCATACTTTCAAAACCGGTGCGTTTGTAGCCATTCGGACGACATGACTAAGCCAAAGAAGCCCCTGTGTCTTTATTATGTCTATGTCGTCGTAAAGCTCATACAGCTCATTGTTTCGTCGTTTACGACACTCGTCGTCGCCAACGTGCAAACGTCCAAAAATCCTCCGGAAAATCCAAAGAAAGTTACTCCTTCAAATCAGTGCATGTTTCATTGAAATCGTGCGGTACACAACAAAAAGGGGTTAAAAAATTTGGGTGTGCACCATTTAGTATAGCTACAACAACAAGCTTGCGTAACTGTTTCATGAGCATCCTATTCGAAAGAGTTTAATAACTTAAAATTTTAAATGCTGTGTTGTTATTACAATCGCAGCTTCAGATATTCTCATATCGATTTACATCTCGAATATTTTAGGGAGTCGTCGAAGAGTTTTGTGCGATGTAAACAGCATAAGTTTTGACAATTCGTGAATTCCCGTTGCACGAGTTTGCATTTTTATATACAGTGTAGTCTACCCTAACGGACACCTCTCATAAGGGGACACTTTTTCAGTACCAACCACAAATCTTTAAGATTTTTTTGGAATTTTTTTCACTTGGAGTGAAAGTGGACAAATTATTCAGCCCCTTAGGTGTCCGCTTAAAAGAGAGTACACTGTACATACATAAACTGCATGATGGAAAGAATAATGAGATGGCGCCTATCGTGGTCCCGTTACTTTGCTCTCAGCGAATTTGACAACGAGTTACTTGATTTTAGCTCCAGTATGGCCAGATTACCATTTTCGTAACTTGATTTAGCATTTTTTTTTTGTTATTTAGTCTCGGAGTTTTAGTTCTTTCTTCATGACATTTTTTCAGTATTTTCAGGTATTTTGTTGCTTATTTTTACAATGAATACATCTCTTGATGCCCTATGTCTCACTAAAGATTGATGGACGGAAGAAACGATTACACCTCTATGGTTTTAATCCGCATTCAGTAAATTCAAACGCCTTTTAAAATGTGTAAAAAAGTTTTCAATCTTAAGAAGAGTTGAGAGAGGGACATTTAGTATTCTTGCATAACCTTAAAAGGAGCAAAAAATTAAATTCACACTTTCAAAATATCAAATTTTATAAGAACCCACTTATTTTCATTAGAACCCACTGATTATATAATAATATGGTTTTTTTTTTAACTTAAAGTTTAGGTAGCTTTAAATTAAAAAAAGAGAAACAAACACGAAACTTCAAAATTTTCGCATTTTCGGTATAAAAAAGCACTAAATTTATTGTGAAGATCAAATGGTTGGCAATACTGCACAACTTGGAAAAATGTGACGTCACGTACTCTCTGATGGGCGCAATCTTCTTTCTATCATTCTTGTATAAACTGGTTTTAGTTATTCTCAATGTACATAGTTATCCTCACTTAAGGGTAGTACTCTGTTCACAGCCGTCCAGTTATTCCACAAATGGAGTAACCCACAGTTTATGCCGCTTACGAACAGCTGACGACTTTTTATAAAGCATTTTTTCATGTCGGAAATACTTTCGGAAGGTTGCATTGCCTGCCGAAGGCCGACCGCTATTAGCAAAGCCTTTTTAGTGTTTCAAAGCCGGACTTTTCTGAGTAGTAGCCACTAACAAACTAATCGGCTACGGTGATCAGCATGGCTTTGAATCAGTTTCATTCGAAAAAACAAAATTTGTATACCTATTGTGCAACTACACATACGCATACATCTTGCGAACCTATTTAAAATCATTCGAAAATGTCACAATAGTTTTAAGTGATTTTCGAAAGCCAATTGACAAATGTGTCAGTAATTAATTTGCCACAACAATTTGACACCAGTTGTCAACAGCGAGGAAAACACAAAAAATGTTTTTCCGTTTCATGAACAATGCAGCTCATAAATTACAACAATTTAGTGTATGGTAAATTTAAAACTAGCGGTAGACCGTTTTTTTTTTTTAATATTTAATTTCTTTTTTTAGTAAAATCCCCAAATCATTCAAATTCAAGCGCTCGTTCTTCTTCATTCCCCAGCTCATAGGGGCATAATAAATAAACAGGGCGCCCTTATTTCCACTTCCACACCCGCACCAGATTGCAACACGTGCACACAGGCATACATGCCACTTTGACATCGGCTGATCGGCACACTGACGCGCTACGCTGTCAAAGCGTTTGATATATTCGTTCCTTCATCTCGACCGCAAAAGGTGCTGGGCTCCTTGCTGGCATTCTCCTTTCGTAATTTTTTTGCTTTTTTTGTTTTTTTTTTTTTGCTTTTCTTATTTGTTTTAAGAGCGTTTATAATTTCCACATCCTTTCACACTTCAGTTTAGGTTCTCGAAATTAATCATTGTTGCAAGCAATTTTAATGAGTAATGATCGTGCCGATTTATGGCCTCTTCGATTCTGTCACTTGGCAAGTGCCGCTAGAAGCTCCTTATACTCGTAGGCCTTTCTTTGTTGCCATGCGCTGACGTGTCGCGTCACCCGGCCCGCGCTGTATGCTTGCTAGTAGAACATAGTGTATGCAAACGGTGTCGCCATGTCAACTGTCAGCGCTTTATTGTCACCGTCATCACCAGCACCGCCAGCGGCGCTTCAACGACGCCAGCCAACCATGCCGCTGGCAGCAGCGCCACCGACTACTTCTTTTTTGTCACAGGTTTGCATACATATGTATATGTATATACCTACATAGGTATAGTACTTTTATACATATCAATATATATATACATATTTATATATGTAGCTACCCGCATATTGGCTTTGGCTTGTGAATATTTACGCGATCGTTGTACACAAGGCGCTCCAATGTTTCATCACCGTGAAATGGATGTTGACACCGTGTCACCGCATGTCAATCAGTCATCCATTTAGGAAGATATTTTCACGTTAACAAATCGCTCGAAAATGTATTTGACCACATAAATTCTCTAGTTAGTAAAATATTTTTGGTACCGCTGCAGATGCTTAGTGTTTCATGAGCATAATTTTTTGAAAAATTTTGTGGTCGGAACTATTTTGAATAAAATTTTAACAAAAATAAACTCTTGCCTTGGAGGCCATAAATAAATTTTTGTGTAAACAATTATTTTTTCATCTTTAATGAAACTACAAAACAAACATATACAGCCACTGTTCAAAAACACAAAACACCAGAGCTTTACAAATTTGTGTATATCTTATGAAAAATATTTAACTTAAATAAAAAATATTATTATTTTTCGCCAAAATGTAGTTTCATATGATTTTTTAGAAATGTTGCAACGTCAACGCCATCTGAATAATAAAGGGTGGTAAATTTTCAAGGGCCAATGTTGAATGTGAACCACAACTAAACGTCAAAAACACCGTTGGACTTCTTTCTTTGGGGTTATTTGAAAGAAAAGGTGTACGTCGATAAGCCAACAACAATTCAAGAGCTAAAGGATGAGATAATTCGGCACATTAACGGCATAGAACCTCAATTATGCCTCAGCGTCATCAAAAATTTGGACCATCGGATGAAGGTGTGCCGCCGAGGCCGCGATAATTGAGCCATACCAATATTATCATAATAAAAAGAATGTCAATAATTTCCTAAAAATATTGTATTTTATTCAAAATCAACACCGACCCTTGAAATTTAACCACCCTTCATAATGAATAATATTTTCATAACAAAAAGTAACCTATAACCTGCTTACAAAAATGTTTCCCGTAAAATTGGAAAGAAATATCGTTCTGGAGATAACAGCGCTTAAACAGCCGAACAGAGGGTGGTATTAACACCCATGCCATATACCTGTACTCAAATCTGTTATACTCCCTACATCATGTGCAATTTCATTTTTGCAGAGCATATACAAAATTTTTATAACTGTTTTTAATGTTAGAATTGTATAACGGCCGTTCTCGTTTATAAAGCCAATTAAAATTATACAACCAACAAATACAACTGAAACAAATAATCATGCGAAATAAGAATAAGTATTTCTGTAAGTAGGTACATTTGCATACATATGTATGTATATGTGTATAAGAAAATAGAAACTGAAACACAACTCGTATTTACAATTACAATTGAGCACAGCAATCCGAAGTAACATCGGAGTCGGAGCGGAGAAATTGCAACCATACAGCAAAAACAATTACTAAGTAAAAAATAACAAAAAAATTTAAAAATGCATAAATTCCAACATAAAACGTAGAAAAAACCGATTGCAGAGTAAAAACACAGCAGCAACATTAAATACAACACAGAAACAGCAATAACAATAATAACAAAGTAACTGCAGCAACATTGGTCGCAGATGCTGCAGTAAAACGAGTTGAAGCGAGTGGACCCACAATCGGTGGGCTATGGGCGATGGGCAGTAGTGAAGTAGATGTTTAGGAGAAAACAAAGAGTGCTGGAGGGGTATAGGTGTATGGTAAGTTAGGAGTTTGTTGTTGTTTGGTTGGTTGGTAGCGACAAACGAGAGTAAAAGAGTTTTGTAGGTACATAATGTAGCAAATGTCGGAACGTAAATGAGGAGATGAAACTACATATACAATAAAAACAACTGCAGTTGAAATCACCGCCACCACAGTAGCAACAACAATTGTTTGTTGTATCAAAAGAGTTAAACCTAGTATTTCTGCAACAATGGCGGCACAATGTTAAGCAGCCAATGACACAGTGGGTAGTTTTCGTAGTACTTTTTTACTTTACTGCATAAAAAGAACGAAATAAAGGATTCGCAGCTTTTTTAAGCAAAAAGTTAACAGCAAAAAAAGGTAAAAAAAGTGAAGATATTTTATGAAAAGTTTTACAGGAATTTAAAGAAAACACTTGAAGGAGCTAGACAAAGTTCCTTTATGAGGGCCTTTCTTTCGAAGTTTTCAGAACATTCATCCAAATTTCCTAATTATACAAGTACACTCTAAGTTTGTCGAGCTTATTAGAGCATTCATTAAGTATCCGAATGAAAACTGCAATAAAATTTACTTATATAATGTATGTACACGCATCGTGCATGAGCATCAAATAATAGAAAAAGTTTTTTCTAATAGCGTTTTTTTCCTAGGCAGGCAATGGCAAACTTTCAAGTGTATTTCGGCCATGAAAAAGCTCCCTTTAAAAAAATATCTGCCGTTTGGAGTCGGCTTAAAAGTGTAGGTCCTTTCATTCGTGGACGCACACCACAAATAGGAGGAAAGTTTTGCCAAACACCTAATAGAAGTGTGCGCGCCAATTATTATTATTATTTTTTATATGTACATACGAGTAGGTCGGTTAAGTTATGTTAACTTGACTAGTTATTCCTGGAAGTGCTGGCTTAAATTACTCAATTCTGTCCAATATGTGGGCATTCCTTTATCCTCAAGCAAGCTTTGGATGAGGTCGGAATAGAATGCCTAAAAAAACTGTAAATAGACCACGGAGCCCGCTTGTGAGATAACTAAACAGGTTTAGCTTGGAAGGAATAAGCATAGATGAGGCCCTCATCAACCTAGACTGGACTTCTATGACTATGTTGGTTGGCATCATCACCTGGCACTGGCTAGTGGAAACAAATATGAAACGTCGAAGGTTTACCTCTAATGACATCAGTAGCTGCTGGAGGAATGGGGAGCAGAGCGTTGAACACTTCTTCTGCTTGCCAGAACGCGATATCGCTATCTAAAATATTACTTCTCTGGATGTCTAGCAAATTTGAAATAGCCAGACATCCATCCACAGTATTTTATTATTTATCCCAGAGACAAAGTGGTTTCACCGCATTGGTAATTAGAAGCGGAATGCAAACTAGTGGAACTAGTGGAACTCGAGTCCAAATTAGTGGTATCACAAGGGCCTCCAAACCTAGGTGGACCTTTTTACACACTTATGGAGAGTGTAAACCAACGTAACCTAACTTGCCTGATCAACGATCGGTCAACAATGATCCCACATGACAAGAACTGGTCCCTACTGCTGCCAACGGGCAACCCCCCCCCCCATTGCAAATGTTGACTGTCGTTTGAGTCGATTAAATTTGTTTTTTTTTTTTGTATTTTGAGTCTAAATGTTGAAAAGCAAATTAAGAGCTGGTATAACAAAGACACCAGTACCAAAAATTTTAGAGCTATCAGCGACTTTAAGGTTCGACACTCAGGGATTATACCAACTCAGTGTGGGTAGCGATGGCAATATCGGACTTGTCAAATCCAACGTTTACCTAGTTTTGGCTGAATTGTTTCAAGTTTTGGAAGAGCACGCATGTAAAACTTGGACATACATTAAATTAAGTGAAGAAGAGAAGCGAAAGGCAAGAATGTATTTCTTTGAGAAAAGTGGAGTACCCGGCGTAGTAGGCTGTAATGACGACGGGCCCATGTAGGAATGGTTGCCCCCAAAAAGAGCTTCGGCTTTTCTAATAAAGGGTGGTTAAGTTTCAAGGGCCGGTGTTGATTTTGAATAAAATACAACTTTTTTAAGAAATTATTGTCATTTCTCTTTATTATGATAATATTGGTATGGCTCAACTACGTATTGAACAAAGTTCGTTATCATCTCACGATAGCGAACACTATTCACAGTAACTGCCTGAGCGGCCTCATTTTGGAAAAAATACGGTCCAATGCCTCCGGCCCATAAACCGCAACAAACAGTCACTCTTTGTGGGTGCATTGGTTTTTCGGCAATCACTCTTGGATTATCATTCGCCCAAATGGGGCATTTCTGGTTATTGACGAATCCACTGAGGTGAAAATGTGTCTCATCACTGAAGATGATTTTCTTCGAAAATTGGTTATTCACTGTTGCCATTTCCTGTCACCATTCTGACCATTGACGTCGCTTGAAATGGTCAAGAGGCTTTTGTTCTTGAGTCAATTGCACCTTGTAAGCGTGAAAGGAGCAATTGTTGGGCACGACGACGCATGCACTGGACTTTTCGCATCTCCTACAGATCCGATTTACTCAAACTTTTGCACAATTTTTCCTATTGTACGCACATTTGGACCATTGAATTGACCGAAAAAATCACGAAGTGCGCGATATACATTTTGATTTGAACGCCCGTTTTCATAACAAGCCTGAATAACTTTAACGCGTTGCTCGATTGTGTATTTTTCCATGGTTCAAATTGAACTAGTCTGAGACTGAAAATGTTAAATGAAATGCAGAAAAGAACTTGACGTTTAGGTGTGATTCACATTTAATATCGGCCTTTGAAATTTAACCACCCTTTATAACCGTAAGGAACATTTTAGCTCAAGTGCAATGATTGCAAGTATGTAGAAATAAAATTAAATTAAATAAATTAAAATAAGAAGTTAAAAAAGTGTAATTTGTTTATCCCTTATGATCGTTTGCGATAATGCCATGAAAATTCGCCATAACAAAGCAGGGCAACGCACAACTTTAACATTTTGGATGCGTTAAACCCCCAATTGCAGGAGGTCGCTCTCGCTCATCCAACAACACAGCCTCACTCTTTGTTGGGTTTCTGGCCACTCTGAAGTAGAGGGAAATTAAAGAGCGGATGAGTGCGCAAGGATAAGCTCTGAGCTAGACCTTCAGCGAGTGGTAGAGGACATAAGCATTCCTCTAAACGAACTGTACACTGCGATTGATTTGAGGGTAAGCGTGGAAATCAATAGAAGGTGGTCTTTGACTATTAAATGCAGGGTCTCCAAAGCGTTCTGGCTAAAACTGTATTTTTCAAGGGACTAAGTGTCTGCTTGGATTCAACAGATCAACTACCAGCGTCCTCACAAGTGTTATAATGGGTCACTGCAGTATTGGTACCCTGGCCAGTAGAATGGGTGTACCTCACACTAACTTCTGCAGGAGCTGTGGAGATGAAGAAGAAATTAAGTCGGTACAACACCTCCTCTGTGAATGTCCCACACTTGAAAGAAGCTGTGCCTAATATTTTGGCGACTATTTCTTTGAAGATCTGGGAAATTTGCAAAATTTCTCACTGGAGGTACTATTTCTTCTTCTTCTTCTTAATTGACGCGATAACCACCTACGCGATTTTGGCCGAGATTAACAAAGCGCGGCAGTCGTTTCTTTCTCGTGCTAACCGGTGCCAATTGGACACTCCAAGTAAAGCAAAGACCTTCTCCACCTGATCTTTCCAACGCAGAGGAGGCCTTCCTCTTCTTCTGCTACCACCAGCTAGTACCGCATCGAATACTTTCAAAGCCGGAGCGTTTGTATCCATTCGGTCGTAGCCACTGGATCTTTATTCGCTGCGCTATGTCTATGTCGTCGTAAAGCTCATATAGCTCATCGTTCCATCGCCCGCGATATTCGCCGTTGCCAACGTGCAAAGGTCCAAAAATCTTATGCAGGATCTTTCTCTCGAACACTCCAAACGTGGCTTCATCGGATGTTGTCATCGTCCAAGCTTCTGCGCCATACGTTAGGACGGGCATGATGAGAGTCTTGTAGAGTGTTAGTTTTGTTCGTCGAGAGAGGACTTTACTGCACAGTTGCCTACTTATTTCAAAGTAGCACTTGTTGTCAAGAGAGATTCTGCGTTGGATTTCAAGGTTGGCATTGTTATGGTTGTTAATGCTGGTTCCTAAATAAACGAAGTATTTTACAACCTCGAAATTATAACTGTCTACAGTGACGTGGGTACCGATACGCGAGTACGCCGACTGTTTGTTTGAGGACAGGAGGTACTTCGTGTTGTCCTCGTTCACCACCAAACCCATTCGCTTTGTCTCTTTATCCAGTTTGGAGAAGGCAGAACTAACAGCGCGGTTGTTATGGCCGATGATATCAATATCATCGGCATACGCCAACAATTGTACGCTCTTATAAAATATTGTGCCTGAGCGATTAAGCTCTGCTCCTCGTACAATGCTCTCCAACATCAGGCTAAAGAAGTCACACGACAGCGAGTCACCCTGTCTGAAACGTCGTTTGGTATCAAACGGCTTAAAATGATCTAAGTGGTTTAAGCCACTTAGTTAGGGGAAGAAAAACAAATGAAGGTATCACAATGGGCCTTAGGGCCACCGAGTGTCTTGTGTTAAACAAGCAACCTGACTAACCTAAATCCTCAATTAGACGGTGACGTTTGTTTGCTGAAATATATTAGGTTTCAAATTTGGATGGTTGTTAAATAAATATATTATCTCTGGCGCGAACAGGCGGATGTGCGAAAATTGCAATATAGTCAATATAATAACCTCCAGTTCCACGAGCGATATGATTATGAACGGATTTCGTAGTGCCGGAGGCAAAACAGTTTCTGGTCACAAACGACATCGAACACCGTGCAGAGATGAAAGCTGCAAAAATAAGCTGCGTAAAAGTGCAGGAAGCGCAGCGAAAACAAACTCTTATCGTAAAAACAACAATAACCCCAATAACAATTGCACTAACAATTACAACACTTAGTGCGATAAAAAAATGCAGCAATGGAGTACAGAAAAGATAAAAATGTAAATAGCGAAATGACTTTCAATTTCCTGCATTTTCTCATTTCGCACAACGACTCAAAAAAAAAAAACAAAATCGACAAAAAAAAATCTAACAGTAAACAAGAAAAGCGTAAAAACTGCGAGCAACAGACTTATCAAAAAAAAACAAATGTATATGCGAAAAGGTTTGAGGAGGAAACCAAAAAACCACGCAAAAGAAGTTGAGAAATCCTTTAAGAGCCACAAAACCGCGCTGTCGTACACAAACCCACATTTTATCGTTCAGCCATACCACCCAGCGGTAGGGCGAGCTTGTACTAGTGCTGTATAACAACTAGGTACGACAACAACAACAACAACTGCAGCTCCAGTAGCAGATAACAAAACGCTGACGCTAGCGGCAGAAGGAGGAAAATTGCAGAATTATGAGAAGCAGAAAGCGGGTGACGCGGGCAATGGCGTGCGTCCAAATGCAATACGAACTAAAAAAAAATACATACATACGAACATTCAAAGGTACCCACACTGTACTGGTGTAGTAATGCAGGAGAAAATCACCAACATGTAATAAATAATAAACACCTTTTGAATTTTATTGCATTTACTGTCGCAGCGACAACCAAAATGAAACCTGGAAAAAAAGCGAAAAAAATATGTTGAGCATAGGTACTTGAAAGAAAAGAAACAAATCCGCTGCGGTTGTGTGCTAGGAACGCGCACGTCGCACCAATGCAACGCCGATATGGGCGGAGTCTCGAAGCAGCGCCACTACGAGGGCTCCATTATTTTGCGCTTGCACTGAGAGCGGCATAGCAATTTTCTTGCAAAATTACATGAAAAAATAAGCAAGTCAAAGAAAAAGCAACTGCTACGCGCATGTGCCCGCCACGAAGGAACTACCTACATATGTACATATAAAGTAAGAAGAAGATAACGAAGAATAGTAGGTAAAACAAAAAACAAAAAAACTTTGCATTTATCTTTTTGTGAATTTCTATGTATGTAGTTAGCCGAGTGCTAGCGCAATATTTACAACTCCACAGACCTTCCCCACAACACAGCGCTCGTTGCCATTCATCTGATGTTGAACAAGTGTTGTTATTGTTTCACTTTTCTCTCAGCGCATAAATATAAAAAACGAAAATAAAATCGGTTACGCTCTCGCTCCCACATTGAGTGCGCTCTCAGAAAGTAATACTTGCCTTTTATTTTAGCGTATGCTACATGAACTTTTCAACATACACATACACATAGTTATGCACAAATATTGAAGTGTTAGGCGAGCCCTCAACGGGTCTGCGCGTTGGCATTCATTTATTTGCTCCATCGCAGGCGTGGTTTTGGCTATGAAACCAGTCAATGCCCAAGCAACAACTGCAACACCCTGCACAAACACACATATGCACACACACTCATTCAAGTAGCAGAAATAAAAAGTCTCCTCCACGAACCGGTTCGATTTCCCCTGCGCGCAGCGCAGTCATGCGACATAGCAGTCGCTGTTGTTGCTGTTCTTTTTTGTACCGATTCGCTGTATTTGGTTTATTTTCGTTTTTCGTTGGGGCGACGCGTATAACAGTGGCTCTCAAAGTATTCATCGATTTTGCGTTTAGCTTCGTCCCAGCGAAATAGAAAAAAATATCCTCAAATAAAATATCGACTGAAATCTTTTGCGAATTTCATGTGTGCCTGCATTTTATGTAAGTGTATTTAAGAATTTAAGTTTTAAGGTCACATTTACATGATAGCGGCTGCGGCAGATGCAAGCGGGTAAATGAAATGCTGTAAAAGAGGCAGTGATAGAAAATTTTACACGCAACTGGATAAGTATGTATGTGTGTATGTTGCGTATGTTTTGTAGCAAAAATTTCAATCGATTTTTGAAAATGAATCTTAAAAAATTCTTAAAGAAATTATTTTTTCGCCTTCGGATTTCTTGCCAATTTTACCAAGATTAAATGCAGGCATGGTAAATAAAGAGTCTTTCAGAAGTGACGCCTAGATATCAGTAGTGAATAATTCCCAGACGGTAGTTTTTTTTATATCATCTTTAACATTTGCCAAGCAGAAAGATGTAAAACTTTATACGAAAAAAAACGCATTAAATTTATTGAAATTTATTATGAAAAAAGTCGATCTTTAAGAACAACATATCGCAAATGCGTGATATTTTTAGAGAAAATAATTGTCCGAATGAATCGTCAATTCAAAGGTTGGTGAAAAACTTTAAAGAGACTGGTTCCGTCGAGTATAGAAAGAGGACTGACAGACCAAAAACTGGATGTTTTGTGGAAAACATTGCTGCTGCAGCGCGAAGTGTTGCTGAACCACCTTCAACATCGATATCTCAACGATCTCAACAATTATTCATTCCCGAATTAACTATTTGGCGGATCTTACGTATATGCGGTCTCATCTACGGTGGACATTTAAATGATGTCATTTTTCACATTTAATTGTTAAGAGAAATATTTTGAATAAAAATAGTGAAACCTGAAATAATTAAAGTTTTTTCCATGCTTTGTTTTAAAACAAGATCTAGGCGCGTCTTTTCAAATACGCTTTATAATAAAATTTTTTATTTTAAAATAAAAATACATGTTTTTGTGAATTTGTGTTACAGCCATTTAATGAAAACAAAGTTCGGAAAAAAAATTGTTTAGATAAAGAAGGTAAGTTTTACTACTCCGATACATACTGTTATGAGATCAAATTTTTCTTTAAAAGATGTCGAGGCAAGCGCTTAGTAGATTGAAAAATCTTTAAATACCTCAGAATTTTCTTTCAGAAAGTAGAGAAAATATTCTTAATAAAATCTTTTAGAATATTTCTTAAGGAATCGTACAAAAATTTGTTTATGAGTTCGTGTTAACCTCTACAAACGATTCCCTTTCAAAATTCGCGAAGAAATCATTACAGAATTCGGAACACATTTTCGAAATTCCTAAAAATTTCGTTAAGACTTCGTGAAATTCGGTTTGCATGGTATGTAGAAGTGCACATACTGGTTGAAAAATTTAATAGCGACAATATTTCTCCGTCGTTCCCCTTTTGACGCAACCTTTTTAAATATTTCATTGATAAGCCTAACACTTACATATACATACATAAGACATGCATACATATTTCTCCACTTTCCTCATTCTTCATCGTTCGGGTGAAACTCAACCCTACCCCACTAACTCCATAATACATAATTTTTCTCCAAACCCAACCAAATTTAAAAAGAATTAAAACCTTTATTTGGTTTACATTTCTACCTCTTCTAGACTGCCTTTACTAAATTTTAATTTTAGTTAAGGGGTTATATACAGTTAAAATTTTCAAAAAATCGATTTTTTTTTATTTTTTTCTCAATGCACATGCATATATTTAAGAATACACACAGAAAATTTAATATCGTCCCGGTGTATATTTTCGAAGTTAAACGCAAAATTTGCAAAGGCGTTTCAGAGTGCTTAAAAGTGATTTTCAAACTTTAAACGCGTTTTTCTCAAAATGGTGTTTTCAAAGTCGGTGACCAACATTACTTGAAAACGGCTAAACCGGTAAGTCTCAAATTTTAACACTATAATATATTTTTGAGTAATTAATCGAAGATATTTTCTCACCGATAAATATTTATTTTTTATATAAACAATTTAAGGCCGAAATTTTGGTAAAAAATCGATTTTTTTTAGAAAACTCGCCATTTTGTCAAAAAAAATTATCATGCTTATTCTATCGATTAATTACTAGATTTAACATTACTTTAACGAAATTTCAGAGGATCCAGTTCAGAGATATCGTCCCCTTAGTATAACAATAGCCTATGTGCTCATAGGCTATTATTTTTTTATTGAATTTTTGGATTCTCCATCGTCGATTTTATATGTGGTCAAAATTGTGTCAAATTCTAGTTCCACAAAGTGGGTCAAAACGTCAGTCAAAAAATAATAAATATTTACAGACATAACGAGATTTGAGTGAGAGCTACTTTCGACAAAAAGTTTGAAATTCATTTTCTCAAAACATCAAAAAATGTATAGGCTATTTTAATACTAAGGGGACGATATAGTGGTCATCGAAAACATAGTTTTTGAGAGGAGCTTCCGGAGATCAGCTGTAGCTCCTTTCCAAATAAATATTTTTACTAATACTAAGTTAAAAGGTAGCATGTGCGACAGTGATATTATACTTTTATGGAGACCTAGCAAAACTTGTAGGTATAGAAAAACTAAAAAAAATAGTATAGGAGAAATTTCCAATACACCCCCAAAATCTTATTTTAGAGCCTAAAAACAGTTTTTCAGTAGGTTGATGTGAAGAATCACTCCTAACTTCGCCAATTTCCATCCGATTTCTAATTTTTTTTAGTTCGAAAGAACAAAAACAAGCCTTTTTGACAGTGAGTTCATAATTTTTTTAAATTGAAAACTGACGAGACTGTAGCTGTAAATTTTTTGGATTTTTTTGTTTTTTTCCATGTTTTCAACTTTGACATCATTTTTACGATATTATCCGATATTGAGGATTTTTTTTAGTACACTATTAATATACTATAGTAAAATTTTGCGTCGAATGAGCTCTATTTGACTGTTATTGAATTGAAATTCATAAGTTGTGTGAGTTTTAAAATTTTATTACAATATTTTTACTAATTTGGGATGTGCGCATAACTGACGCTGAATAGGAATTAGGGCGTGACTTAATGTGACTCTCTTTCGTATGAAATTTCATACGAAAATACGTAAATATTTGTTCGAAGAAACAAAAATCATTTTGGTGTTCATCTCATACTGTTACCTTTATAGCCAAAATAACTGCATGGACAACAAAAAAAAAAAAAGAAAAAAAACAATAAGAAGAAAATTAAAAAAATATACTAAAAGTATACTGAAAGTTAAGTTTAGTATATAGTAAAATTAAGGGAGCAGATACCTGAAAAATTTCGAAAAAAAAATCGACAATTCTGCTTATTTACGTACCCATTGATCCAAAAATGCGCTTCGTCGCTGAACACAATTTTTCGACTTTAAACTTTCTTAACAGAACACGACTTTTTATAATAAAATTCAATGATTTGCAAGCGTTGTTCGTTTATAAGACGATTGATGGTTACATTAAAGACCAAACTGAAGATGTTTGACAGTGAAACAAAACACGAAACGTGCGTCAGCTGTTTAAACCAACTGTTTAAAAAGAGAATGGCTAAAAAATCACCCTTTACTTTTCGAGTAAGTTTCGATTTTTTTAAGCAATCTGAAAATCTGAAAAATATTTTCTGAGGCCGCCATATTGTAAATTTTGAGAAAATACTTCGATCAGGCTCGAAATTATCTATTAATAAAAATAATTTCTCCTGTCCGATTGATTTTAGATGAATCTCCAAGGACTTGTGATGATCACTGCAAGGGCCTTCTGAATTTTTTTTTTTTGAAATTTTGCTAAAACGAAATCGAAACATGATGTGTTAGTGCCATGTGGTTATTTTTGTAAAATAAGGCAAATGACTACCAAAAAATATTATTAAAAATCATAATTTTTTCAGGCATCTGACTACCTTTAACCCCGTAAAAGTTCTACTGCGCATTTTTTCCACCAAAGCATTGAAAACTTGATCTGCTGTATATCCTTGCTCTTCTATAATGCTTTTAATTTTTTCTGGAAACGTCCTCATCAGCTAACGCAAATTCTCCTTGTATTCTTATGCTATGAATTGCAAAACGTTTTTTGAATTTTTCGAACCAACCTTTATTTGCCACAAAACCTTGGTTGACAGAGAATTCTACTTGTCCTTTAAGATGGTGGAACATTTTTAGTGCTTTTTGTTTGATGTTATTGCCTAAAGGAATTTTTTTTACAGCACTCATCAATCCAAATGCTGAGGGCTTTTTCAATTTTCTTAATTATTGATGTCAATGATCCTGCAGCAAATGCAGTTCTTATTTTTATTTATTTATTTTTTTCATTTTTCTTGACAGTGCGGTCTGTTGCTTCATTCAAATTAAGGCTTTTTCCAATGCCAGATGCTTTGTCTCCTTTCAAAAGACGATCCAATATTTGTATCTTTACTTCTAAAGAAATAAATTTCCTCTTGAACATTGTTTTTTTATCTCTCTCGTACATGGCTTGGGACTTAAACTTAATGTTAAAAAGTTATTTCTTAACACACCGCGGCTCGATGCAGACTGCCGACCAGCAACGTGAAACACTTTTGTTTTCAGGTCACGCAGATGAAAAGAAATAATTACCCAACACTCGTTGAGATAGAAATGTATACATCTCAGTGGCAACACTGCATCCTTAAGACGGTACACCTCACCGCGGCTGTAGTAGAACAGTACTTTACAAAGGTTTCAGCAATTTTCTTATCGCGTTAGAGCGAACCCGTGTTGTAAGATGCCGTGTTGAAGGAGGGCTACCTGTACATTCAATTTTCCATTCCTTTTTCAAATAAACAATTTATAGTATAGTTCTGGAAAACCTAATCGGAACGACTCTATCAAATGTATTTGAATGAAAAAGTAAAACTTAACTAAGCCGACTCCAAACAGCAAATGGAGGAATAGTGAGAGCTTTTTAATGGCAGAAATCATTTTGCTAATTCGAACCAACGAGCTCTCGAATGGTAGTCACGCTACAGCGGCCGCCGAAAACAAATCAACAAAAACAAATTTCAAAACAAAAACAAATAAACACTTCTAAGATCACTTTCTACCCTTAAATAAGATCAAAGCCACTTTGTATATTATTTGAGTATAATTATTGACCCATGATTGTATTTTTAACTCTTTCTTGTCATGCTAAGTATCATATGATGAAAATTGGCATCCTATATTCGCATCCAAAATTTTCGGCGTGGGCTTAAACCCCAAAATTACCCCCCTTGGTTGCGCTCATGACACCAGTAGATATTCTTTGAAACAATTATTTACATCATTCAAGCGCAGCAAGCAAATAGTTGATATTTCTGTAAACAACGTGCCACAATCGGGCAAACAGAAAAATAATTACGCTTACTAAGTGCTCACGACACTTACCATCCACCACCCCATCATCGCGGTTGCCACCAATCGTGCCATTGGGGACAGTCAACCAACCGGGAAGGGCTAAGTTTATTTATTTGTTAGTTTGTTTTGTTTTTGCATTGTAGATTAATTTATTTTGTTTCAGTTTCCTGTGAAGATTTGCAATATCCGCTAATAATGAGTGCACAAAACCGTCAACCGCTGTAGCATTGTCCCCTGCCCAGGCCTGCCTTCCGAGTCCCTTGAGTGCATAGAATGTGTTGTGTCGTTGAAATCGCCGTCGGTCATCTGATTAATTTCACTCCGCCATTCAGAATTCATATCGCGCCATATCTATTATTACATATTTGTATTATTGTCCGAACAAAGAAAATTTGCTGGGTGCACAATTTTGTGGAGTGCAGAAAGCGACGAGGTGTAGAGATAAGTATTTATACAGCAGACACTGCTTTGTGTGTTGGCAGAGTTGCGTAAATACCGCGTGACCGCTCTGTGGTCACCATGCAACACCCACCACTCGCCATTCGTCACTGCCAGGATATGAAGGATAATTGAAATTTTAATAAATGTCAAACTATTAATAACTGCGTGGCAGCGGCAAGAAAGTCAACAGCTTTGAACGAATTGCTGACAGATATATGGCCATACATATTTATGTACATATGTATATGTGAGTACTATTTGCTGCATTTAATTAGTGCGGAATAAGCATCGCACAGCGTTCGCATTCAAACGCTGAAGCATTGAAACATTGAAGTATTGAGGCATTGAGTTATCGAAGCACTGTGGCTGCAAAATGTCCAACATGTTGTGATACAAGCGGAACGACAACAAAGAGATTTGATGCTGGATAATGCCGAAGCCACAACAGTACGACTCACAATAAATAGCAGTGACGACAATAACAACAACAACAATCGATTTCATTTTGCATTATTGAATGAGATGAGCAAACGCACAGAGAGTGCGGAAGATGAATTGATAAGCTCGTTGTGGGCTAATGTTTTCGATTTCCGGTCAACAGCTTAGGTTTTTGTAATGGAGGGAAGAGTGATAAAGTCCTTAGAAGATCTTGCGCCTAAAATTAATTTCGCATTAAGGTGGCTTACACGTAGCAAAAATTTCGCATAGTATAGAATAAAAATGATCTTCATTTTGTCTCGAGGCTTATGCATAATTGTCAATAGCTTGTAAATTAGTTTCCTTTTCATTTTTAGTTAGCAAAAGCGCATAATTGCAGCTCTGGTCTGTAAGGCATTGGATCCCACAAAATTAAAAAAAAAAACACCTTCGTAACATAACTAGTTTCGAAGTGATTCGAAAATTGGGGCAAAAGTTGTACATCATAGAGAATATTTTAAAAACAATAAGACCATTTTCAACCACCATTGTTGGCCAGATTAGACCAGAAATATAAGTAGCAAGCCTCGCATCATAAATTTACGTAATCCTTCCTGTTGTAGAAAAATATTTGGTGGGAAAAACTCGTTTTCGACACCTTTTAATTGTAAAAACAAACACTGTTTCTTCCACAATACTAAAACCATGTTGTCTTTAGTCAAACACAAAAAAATTAAACCTTCATATCGAAGCATTTCTTAACGAATATAGACTAAATTACCTCATCTGTGCTCGAAACGTGCATAGTCATCCGTTTCTGGCTTAATACTATATTTTATATCAGAACTTCGTTAAAATTACTAGCATCCAATTTACATCTCCTTTTTCATTCTTATTTCTTATTGATACACCTACAACATTGCATTTTTCAACAAATAAATTGCTCTTTTAACTATGTCTCAAGTTTTGACTTAAATTAATTTATATTTCCTATGAATGCAACAAATCTACTTCAAGTACTTATATGACATTTTTTAGCAGTGGGGCTATTTTCTTCCTCTTCGTCTGCTTTATTATAGTATTAAATCCTGTTCTTCAACATTTTTAGTACAAGAGTACAATTTGTTTGGATTATATTGTTTGTAGTAGAGTTGGATATACAGCACTCATTCTAGTGTTTAGGAGGGCGTCCGTGTGGCCTCCTACTCATCGGCTTCCCCTCATTACTGATTTAGCCAACGAGATTTTTTCATTCTCTTCTTCGTCTTGGGCTCACCTAACAATGGCTTGCATGTCGCGTATCACTCTAATCACTTCGTTTCGCATAAGATCTCTAAGAGTATGTCCTTTGATTGATCGCAGGATTATCTGGGCATGTTAATTCAGGAACGTCAGCTATATAGAGTTGAAGAAAGTCCACTAGTCCGAAGATCTAGCTTGGTACCTCTTCTATTCAATACAAATTCTTGTTAAAATAATCAAACCGCTGTAGGAACTATTGGATTTCAAATGTGAAGAAGCAATTAACGGCTCACTGGATCCTACTGACACTAAGTGGTACTTAAACCGATGAGGTGATGGTATAGGGGCTTAAACATGACTGCAAAAATGTATAAAACGTTCAATGGGTTTAAAGAGTTTCTTAAGACCTGCTGAATGGCCGGTGTGTAAAATGAACTGCTGAATGATAAAAACAACAGGCACTATAAAACCGATGAGCTCCATTGGTTAGTCAAATCCAATTAGGCTAGAAAAATAATGCAACATAAGGAAAACAAGGTTTCAGTAATCGAAATCTAACTGGTGACCAAGTAGTGAGTAGAAAGAATGAATTTTAAGCGAGTCGAAATGTATCTGTTGAGCTATTTGAGTGATAAGAACCAAATCAAATTATATTTCTGCATCTGTATCTGAGTCTGTAAAATTAGAACTTTGAAAGTCAGGTATCCGGCCGTCGATATCGAGCGAGTTTTTGCCTGACCACTATTCGGTTGACTGGGACCGAAATGGCAGATAAATTTGCCAGGAAAGTGAAATCCTCTGCAATTGCTGGTCCGAACCATTTCATCGCCTAGGAAAGCGTAGTTTTTTCTCTCTTATTCAGGAAGTAGAAGAAAGACAAAGAAATGCATACTGTGGTAATCTACCAGGATTATCGCAGTCAGAATTTATGAGAGGTAGCTTTAAATAAAGTTGACTTAGAGATTGTATGGAATTATATAAGAATAATTTAAGAATAATCGCATGAATTGTAGCTGAGCATCGCAGGTTGAATTATTATTTTGCTAACCAGGAAATATACTCCAGTGGAGCATGCGGGAGGAAGATGAAACTGTCAAACATGTGTTGGCATCGTGCCCAACAATGATGCGTAAGCGGCACAAACACCTGGGTAAACATATTTTACCAGAGGAAAAAAATAAAACTCAATAAAATAGAACAAATACAAAAATATATTGAGGAAGTCGGGCCCAGAGAAATACTCGGAATCCATGAAGGGGGCACAATAGTTATTCGCAGCGCTAAAAGCCTTGATAAAAATAATTTGGTTGAAGCCTGACATGAAACATTAGATAATCTTTTTTATAACAGCAGTCACCCGTAAGCAGAAAATGATAAGCCTCCATGTGTATTTCTGCCCTAAAAATACTTCTCATACAAAAAGTATGCCTTGTGGAAGTACCATGGAATTTAAGGTCCCTTTATTTGTAAGATGATGATGCCATGATGTCTAAGTGTGTCTTTATGACAACCACCTCACCTACCTACCTACTTTAATTTTGGAAGTGTTAAATTTTTCTGGTTCTTTTATCATACAAAATACAAGAACATTTTCAATTCGTATATTGTGGGGCTTTTTTTTCGAGAAAAGACGCACGCACTACACTTAGAGCAGAAGCTCGGCCAAAATACGAAAAAATCGCCAATTTCATCGTATTGCGTAGAATTTGAAAGCCCACTGTTCCAAAAACTTAGTTGAAGCTTATTAGAAACGATTTGAAGGTTTGTAAGAGTCTACCGAAAGAAAATCACTACATGTCTCAGCGAATTTGCAAAAATTTAAGCTGATTTACTGACGTCCCCGGTGTTATGACAGCGGTTTTTTTACAACAGAGGCTGGCAAAAACTTAAACTAAACCTTAGGTGACGAGATGCGAAACTCTTTTAAATAGTGCATCTTTTATAACTTTTGCCAGTGATGCCACACCGGCAGAAACATTAATTGGGTATTTTTTTTAACAAAAATTTTGAATTTTATAGTTTACGAACCTATCATGGTTAAGTTTCAGGGGCCGGTGTTGATTTTGAATAAAATACAATTTTTTTAAGAAATTATTGTCATTTCTCTTTATTTTGATAATATTGATATGGCTCAATTACGTGTGGAATAAAATATCGGCCAAGTGGCCGCCGGGGCCTCGGCGGCGCACCTCCATCCCTTCTATGCCGTTAATGTGCCGAATTATCTCATCCTTCAGCTCTTGAATTGTTGCTGGCTTATCGACGTACACCTTTTCTTTCAAATAACCCCAAAGAAAGAAGTTCAACGGTGTCGTTGACGTTTAGGTGTGGTTCACATTCAACATCGGCCCCTGAAATTTAACCACCCTTTAGATATATAAATATAAAAAAATAATACTTAAATGAGCAAAAACTCAAAAATTCAGATTTAAATCAAATTATCGAACATTGAAAGACAAAATTAATAGAGGCGAAAACAATAATTCTAATTTGATAGCAGTTAAAAAGTGAGTTCCAAAACAAATTTGTGAAACGACAAAAAATTAATAAATTTCATTTTATATAGCTTAACCCTCCGTTGGGCATTGGCGTCTGGCCAGACTTTTTCGACTTTTTTTTATTTTTATTTTTTTACTGCTTCCAATAAAATATTACACCTGCCATATGACAATAAGTAATTTTTTTTGCAGATATTTGGAAAGTTAAGTGATACTTTAAGGTCATTGCTCTTCAAGATCATTCAGAAAAATGTAATTCATTTTTAAATATATTGAAATATTTTCGACTTTTGACCTGAATTCAACATATTTCTATTATAACTTGAGCTTCACGGTAGCTTCCTAAAATTTAATTTTCTATCGATTTATGGATACAGCCTTTTAACCCCCTTGTCTATAACCAACTTTTTCGGCATTGTTCTATAACCGGGGTACCCGGGTACCCACCTTATATAATATAAAATGCGTATATGTGTATTTAGTGGTACCCACGGTTTTTTTTATTGTTAATATATGTATAATTGAAAGATCTGTAGCTGTTTGAACAAGTACAGTATTTTTCAGATATTTTTTCCTTGCATTTTCCCAGGTCTATTCTTATAACGTACCGGCTTTTCAGGTAGTCGCACGCTCCCCTACAAATGGTAGGCAGTTGTGCGACTACCCGAGCCCTATGACGTCAAGAATTGACCTTGATGAAAGTAAAAGAAATTGTCTGTTATGTATTTCATTATAAGGTTGACTGCTGCAGACAGCTCAGCGTATTTGGCCGCGTTACTGGGAGATGAGTCAGACCCTGAGAGTTCCACGTCAGATATTGAGGATGAAGAGTGGTTCCCGTTAGCGAGAGAACAGTCACAACGTCAGACTGAAATTTCTGACAGTGAAGAGATACAAGAGATATACCGTGATAGCGAAGTCGAGCAAGAGGAAGATGACGACGATCCTGTTGAAGTGGACACATCACATGAATCGGAGTCTGTTTTTCTTGTGGCCAAGGACGGTACAATATGGAATAAAACACCAACTTCCATTCAACGTCAAACTGCAGCTCGAAATATAATTCGCCAGAGATGTGGTCCTCATCGAAGCACGGAGACATTGTCAATCTTGGCCACTTTCAAATTGATTTTCATTATCGACACACTAACAGGAAAGCAAACATGGAGTACCAGAAGTATAATGAAGCAAATCCTGAAAAAAAAACAGTACGTGTGGAAAAATTTGACGCCTACAGAGAAATGCAATTGAAAGTGTCATTGGACAACCTCTGGCAACTCCGACTGTTGTATTGACCAGTCAACATCAACCACAAGCACTTGATAATTCCGGACGAAAAATTGTTGTAGGGTCGTGCTACATATGTTATAACGGTGAATTTAGAAAGAGGAGGAAAACACGAAAATCATGCTCAGAATGTAATAAGCCTATTTGTGACGAGCATTCAAAATGTATTTGTAAATGTCTTGAATGTTTTAATGTTCAATAAATATTTTTCATAAATTTTTTTTATCAATAATAATGATTTGTATGTATGTAGTAATTCTAGATACCCTTTCTCCAATTTTACACTTTCAATATTGATTTTATTAGAATTACAGCACGAGCAATACAGTGGAATCAAGTGGATCCCCGGGTATCCTGGTTATTGAACAAGCGCGTTAATTAGTTTGACCCCCAGGAATCAAATACTATTTTCATAAAAAAAATTAAAAGCATAGATCCATGTAGAATTGACCAAATAACGAGGATCCGGCAGTGTTTGAATTGTACTATCTCTAAGATGGAAAAGGATACCCGGATACCCGGTTATTGACATAAGGATTAAAAGGATCCTTGAGCCACACAAAAAAGACCAGATCAGGATGCTCATGCAAAGGTTTTAAATAAGGTGTCCAACGGGAGGTTAAAATTTCTTCCTTTTTTTTTAAATATTAGAAATTAAAGCGATCAAATGCTTTCTTCTCCTGGCTTGGGAAGTTGAAAATTTATTGTCCCCCGACGCATCTTCGAGCCCACAAATTTTTTACTTTCGGCATTTTCTAGCTGAAGAAACTGTATTACGATATAGTTTATTAGCTTAAAACATCAACCTTGTACTAATTTTAGTATTTACTCTCTTCATTTTCATTTTTCTTTCTTATTTGAATATGAATTCCTGAAAAATATGTATATCTTTACATTAGCATAAAAACGTACTGTTCTCGCCAATTATTTTTGGCGCCTTATATCTGGCAGCCCGTCATTTCCTCTATCAGCTGTTCATCAATACATGAATTGTCAGTGCTGCCAAGTACTCAATCGAGTTCTTAGACTGATCTGAACAAAGACGTGGATGAGCGTGAGAATATTTGAGAAATGAGCGATGGAATTACCGATGACGTGCCAGCTGAAATTACTGTCACAATTTTCAAAATAATATATCCTCCTTACCATATTGAATCGTTGGTTGTTTTTAGCTGTTCTGTATTTTGACCTTAAAAATATGATCGCCGCAAGGCACATTGAACCGTTGGTAGCCTTAGAGCAAATCCAAAAGTACCTAAGACAATTCCTTTTGCCCTTAGAATGCCAAAATCTATGAATAAAGATTGACAGTTTAGACTCATTTAAATTAAATTTTACTATTTAGAGACCAAATAAGTGCAAACGAATCAAATCAGCTGCTCTCATGTCCAAAGTACCTTGGGTCACCGAACTATATTAAACCTTTTTATTGCATACATTCGATAAAATAAACGAAGTCGATCGAAAATTCCTTCAGTGTAGAACATCTGTCAGTGCTGCTAGTTTATCTTTGCGCAGCCTGTCACAACTTCCCACTCTTCTTCTTTGGTCAATTTTTGTTTGGGCTGTTAATTAATTTACAAACGTTCCGAATGACAAGCTCCAATATCACTACGCTTTGTTGCTGGTTTGGTTTGATTTTGAGTGTGATTGTTCGCCTCAACGCTAAGCCATACGCGCGGCCAATTTTCGCCAAACATTGGCAACAGTTTGTGTTGCGCCCAAGAGGATTTACGCGCCATTCTTCAGCGCCACAAATTCATTTTGTCATCGCCGTTTGTGTGCTGTGTGTGTGAGTGTGTGTTGCTGTTGTTGCTATAGCTACATAAATATATTACGAACTGTACATGGTTGAGGTGTTGTAGGGCAATATAACAACGTGACGGCGAACGATTTGGCGCTACACTTGCCAATTTGGCGCAGAAAAAGCGATTTTAATGCGATTATGCGAATGTCCAACCAGGCTAGGAGAGGCTACAGTCGCTCGACTATAGGCGACGGACTGCAACTGATGGGAAGTGAATTTTCTGTATATGTGTGTGTGTATGTTTGGGCGCTTTTGCGCCTAAAAACACAGACAAAAGTCAATTAGAAAGATTTATGCACTCAAGAACATGAACAACTCTTCGAACTGAGAGTTGGCTCAATTCGCTTTGATTTTTTTTTTTTTTTTTGTTTTTTTGGTGCGTTGCAAGTGAATGTCGTTGTTTTATTTCGAGCTTTGCTCGTGCAAAACTCACATATCCATACAAATTTATGACTGTTGTATACAAATGTGCGGCACTAATAAAGCCATTTTAACCCTTCTATTGCTGGAAACACATTTTTTGTTTCACCCATTCGCTACGCCACGCAACGTCAACTGCTTGCAACAACATTACACTCGAACATTGTACCAATATAGTTGTTGGTAATTTAAAAACATTTCATTTAACACTTTACAACCCCCTTACCCGTTTTTAAACCGCCACATACACACATAAATATACGCGTACTTTCTTCAGTGTGAATGTGCCGCTGGCAGAGTGTGAAAGTAAAAGGGTTTGCTGTTGTCGGCCCAAGTTAGAATTGACTTGCTTTTAACACTTTTACTAAACGCAAAGAAATCCTCCCCCTCGCTGCTGTCATTTGACTTGCTAGCATTTGCGTGCTACATGTTGCAACAATGAAGTGAGCCTGCCTATGTACATATAATGCACACTTTTTGAGAAAGACGAAAATTTCAAATGAGCGCACACACACAGGTGTTACTTACATACATACGTGGAGTGTACATGCATAGCCCTGTGCAAGTAAAATGTGGCGGTGCCTCAATCCTTTCTTTTCGTCGCTTGCCACACGTGACAGCAACAAGGTAGCACACGCGTTGAACGCATTTTTAAGTAAAAGTCGGTTGTCTGCTGCGCGGTTCAGAGGCATTGTTGCAAGTACACACAATCGACACTTTGTGAAAATTTGCGTGTTTGTGTGTGCGTGATTTTGTGCGTTTGCATGTTAATATTACAAAAGCATATCTACTGCATGTACTTTTCGTGTAACATTTGCGACAAATTGTCATGTACAACACGTTAACACTTTGCTCTTTAGCTTGCTCCACAAATCTGTTGCCAGATCGCTGTGTGTGTGTGGTGAGCTTCTTGAGAGTGTGCTTGTGAGCACAGGATTTTCTTTAAATTTGCCAATTCATTTGTAATGTCACACAATTGAAATTGGTTTCAATCTGCGTGCGGAGCTAAACAAAAAAGGAATATATGTGACTTGGCAAGAACTACTAATTTTTAGCGGCAAACTTTTTGGTACTCGCATTTTATTTGCCAGGAAAACCTACCCTACAAGAAGTGAATGATGGAACCTAACACATTTTTTGCTAATACACATGCAAATGCTTTTATTATTTTCACCTTGGATATAATCTGGTGCAAAAGAGACCCCAGAATTGGTAATTGATAAATGCAACTCGCAATTGTATTTGGCGGACGCCGTATCCCAATGGGTTAGTGTGCATGGCAATGATTCAATAGAACCAGCCACGTTCGAAACCACGGGCGTGAAGCGCTAAATGATAGAAACAGTTTTTTCAAATAGCTTTCAGACCTCGACAAACAATGGCAATACTCGTAGTGTATTTCTGGCTTGGAAAAAGCCCCATCATAAAAAGCTATCTGTGTTTCAGCGGCGATAAAGAATTGTAGGTCCCTCTTCTTTGTGGAAGAACATTGTTTTGCGCTTCACACAGAGCTAAGCGTAGGTCAAGACAAAAAAAAAACAATTCACCGTGAGCTTGTAAAAAAATATTTTGGTTAAAGTACACAATAATTGGTATATTATTTATAAGCGACTACATCGAATTCCCATCAACTTGTTTCAAGTAAGTACACGCATAATAAAACACATACAAAATTTGTGTTAAAAGTATATCACATACTCGGCACAGCTGCATCCCAGTTGGAAATCGGTACGCGGCGTCATGAAAATCGTCTATCACCGCCTGCTGAATTTTCCAAAGGGAGATCAGTGACTTTTTCAGAAAACTACGGCGTTCATCAAAGAGGCCTAGCGCAGGTCAACTAACAAGTCATGTAAAGTACATTTTTATTCTCTATCTCTCTCTCTCTCTATTATATACTGTTTTTCTCTATGACATATCATACATGACACCTCTTGCCATTTAGACTATAATGTAGTATACTATGAGTTATTTTTCACCCACTCTATTTAACCTATAACCAAAAACAAAACAAAGAAATTAAATTTTGTAAAAGAAATTTTTTGTAGAATACGCAAGAATTACGTCAGCTAGAAAATAAATAAAATCTTCATTGCTTTCGCTTGTTTTTTTTCATGGGTCTTTTGTGTGGTGTCTATTTTTTTATTTGATGTGTGATAACAACTTTTTGCAAACGATTTTTGCCGGTTTTTTTCTCCGGCGCCATTCGTGCATACCAAGTGAAGCCAAGATTACCTCTACCTGATCTTTCCCACGCAAGGGAGATATGCCCTTCTCTCTGCTACCGCCAGCTGTTAGCGGATCAAATATTTTCAGAGCTGGAGCGTTTCCATCGATTCGGACATCATGATCTAGCCAGCAAAGCCGCTGGATCTTTATTCGATGTACTATGTCACGTCGCCATAAAGCTCATACAGCTCATTGTTTCGTCGCCTACGATACTCGTCGCCGCCAATGTGCAAAGGGCAAAAAATCTTCCGCGGAACTTTCTCTCAAACACTCGATCAAATGTTGTCATAGTGCAAGCTTCTATCATATATCTCATAATTGGACATGCATAATGAGAGTCTTATAAAGTAGTATTTTAGTTGGTTGAGAGGACTTTACTACTCAATTCCCTACTTAGTCCAAAGTAGCACTTCTTGGCAAGAAATAATCTCCATTGCATTTCAAGGCTGTCGTTATTATCGTTGTTGACGCTGGTTCTTAAATAAACGAACTCGCTATGATGACAATATCATCGGCATACGCCGATATTATGCCTCAGCGATTAAGTTCTGTGGCTCGTACGATGCTCTCCAACATCAGGTTAAAGAAGTCACACGACAGCGAGTCACCCTGTCTGAAACCTCGTTTGGTATCAAACAGCTCGGAGAGGTCTTTCGCAATTCTGATGGCGCTGCTGGTGTTGAGCCACGTCATCTTGCATAGCCGTATTAGTTTTGTGGGGATACCAAATTCAGACATCGCAGCATACATATAGGCAACTCCTTTTCGTGCTGTCGAATGCAGCTTTGAGGTCGACGAAAAGATAGTGTGTGTCGATTCTCCTTTCATTGGTATTTTCCAAGATTTGGCGTATTGTGAATATCTGGACGATGGTAGACTTTCCAGGTCTAAAGATACACTGATAAGGTCCAATCAGTTGGTTGATAGGGGGTTCAGCCTTCCATACAATACGCTCGCTAAAACCTTGTAGGTGATATTTAAAAGACTAATCTCACGATAATTGACACAGATTGCAGGATCACCCTTCTTATAGATTGGGCAGAGCACACTTAAATTGCAATCGTCAGAGATACTTTCATACGACCATATTTTGCATAGAAGCTGATGCATGCACCTTACCATCTCCTCGCTGCCATGTTTGAATAGCTCAATTGGCAGTCCATCGGCGTGCGCAATTTGTTGTTCTTTAGCCGCGTTATTGCTATTCTCACCTCGTCATGGTCGGGTAGCGGAACGACAGTTCCGTCGTCAACGATTGGGGTGAAGATCCCGTCACATTTTCTGTGACACACGCAGCTGTCACTGTTTAACATTATTAACAGGTTCGAGAAGTGTTCCCTCCATAATTTAAGATTGCTCTGGATGTCACCTGGATGACTTAAAACTTTCTGGTAAGCCGCTGAACTTTCTGGTAGAATTTTCGGACGTTATTCCTATTGACCAGCATCTCAAGTTCCACGCACTTACGTATTTCGGCTTCTAATTTTTTTCTGATAATACATCTGTTTAACTTTCTTAGCTCTCGGTAGCGGTGCCACATGGATCGCGTTGCATCCAATCGCAACGTTGCTCTATGAGCAGCATCCTTTCTTTCTGCGGATTGCCGGTTTTTAAAACACAAATATTCACTATAAGTGCACTAATGCTCAACACACGAAAAGAGTTTAAAATTTATTTTTAAAGCCAAGTAATTTGTACTTAGCACCAATCCTTTTGTTTTTTAGTAAATAATATCAATAACTTCTTTCATGGCATTAGCATCGATGGTACCTATATGTTCCTTTTGGGATCTACTTGTATATAAATGTCTGGGTTTTCTACACATTTAATATTTGCCAACCCCATCAGTTCGACGCTTCCACCAATTTCTCTTCAAGTGAATTCCAGCTGATATTTCATTTGCGTTGATTTCGTAATCGTTACGCTTTTGCATTCACGCAAAGAAAACTTTCGCAAACTGTGTGGAGTAGCTAAGCAGGCGGCGTGGTGAGACTCTTGCTGAGTGTTGAGGGGGCATAGGTCGCTGAAAAGCTTGTAAAACCTTAAACAATTGTTTTTGTTTTCTCACCGCTGCTACCACCTCTATTCGGCGTCATTGTTGCCAATGCTTCGTGTACCGAAAATACATTCTGCCATCGGCTTATTGTTGCATGGTCGCGTTTGGGAGTGTACGATACAAATATGTATGGCATGTAGGTGGAACGGAAACGGAAGTTTATGTAAGAAGGTTGCAAATATCAATGTGTGCAGCGATGCACACATACGCACACAATAATACCTACTACCGCGACGAAAATTTTAAGTTTTATAACAAAACGTAGTTACCACAATGCATTTGGAAATCGTTGCGTCAGCAGTACTTTATAGACTACTTGATACATTTTCTCGGTGTTGTTGTGAAGTGTGATGTATGTACATATACTTATGAATACATGGGGTGTTTTTTAAGAGCTTAAAACGTAAAATGATAATACAAATATCTTTGGAATTAATAGTAGAATAAATTTAATGGAATTAATTTAGTAGAAATATTTTTGGAATGAATTTTTTTTTATTATATTCGGGAAGATAATTTCATGGCATTTATTTTTTGAATACAGCATCCGGCATATATCCGCCGTGGGTACGAGTTACGTGATGCATTCGATTAGTCCAATTTTTTACTAATTTTTCTAATAAATCTGAATAATTAATCTAAATGAGCCCGACCAGCTCAAATGCGACGCAAATGAATGCCATTTGGCTTAAATTCTTTCACGAGCTGTATTTTATAGGCACGTAAGCCAAGATCCTTACGTAAAATTTTCCACGTAGTCGAAGGAGAATGACCAACGAGTTAAGAACGACGAAGAATCGACATTCCGCCGTCTTCTTCAGCATTCTTTTTTTAATGAAAATTTTTCAAAGTAAATTTCCACACTTCGGAGGAGGTGTTCTGACGTTAAACGATTTATGATGACTTGCCAAACCTTAATAATAATAATAATAATTGGAACTTACAAAATCTTCGACCGTTTGGTCGAGCTCCTCCTCCCATTTGTCGCATGCGTCTTGATGTTGTTTCACTAATGCAGGCACGGGCAGTTTTGAGCCCACTCCGAGCAGAGCTTTTTCATTACAGAAATACACTCGGAGGTTTGTCATTGCCTGCCGTGGCGTGATCGATTTTAGAAACTTTTTCTATTAACTTGGTATTTCACGCACCGAGATTCAAACGTACGCACCTCCGAATAGTACTCAGGCACCAACCCATTCGGCTAGAGCGGTTCCCAAACATTACTGAGCAGTATTGTCAACACAGTTTGGCATTCAAAGCTGGCAAACCATAGTTATCGATATTTCTCGTGCAGCTAAAAAAACACCCGATAAATAGTTCGTTTGTGCATTGATATTTCTTATTCTGATACTTTTTTACGTTGTTGGCATTTTGAATTAAAAATTTGCTTGCCGTAGAGGTATTTGGCGCAATAAAACAACGTGAATACTACCCTCTTCCCCCACTCTGCCACCATCACTCCGACGCTAACATTTTCATTTACAAATGTTGCATAGCAGAAAATGTGTATTGCAATTTGGTTGCCACCTCCACCCGTTGGCTGCCATTGTTGCTTTTCTTGTTTGTAAGCTTGTGCATATTCATGAATATGTTTTGTAGTTGTAGGACCAATTGCCAATGTTCTTAAGTAGCATATAGTTGTAGTTGTTTTCGTTGTTGTCGATATACAAAATGCTTTTAATAATAACGTTGCCAATGTTGGCTGTCAGTAAGGCTGTCAGTTTGTTTTATTGTTATTCGCTGCCGCATTTGTCGTCGCTACAATAGCTATTACTCGTACAAATACACGTTAACATTGTTGTTTTTGTTTCAAAAACTACACTAGGAATCAGTTGCGTTCCGCTGCGAAGTTTCTTACATACGAAGAAAAGCTGCTTTAAATTTGCCCCTGCTGTGACCAGCATTTCGGGCTTTTGTTTCATTTGCTCGTGGAGATGAAGAGGTGGGGGGCCCATACATGCGTAATACTGTATATTTGCGTAAAAGGTGTATATTTATTATTATATATGTATGTACAATTACTTGCACTTGATATGTCTGTATGTGTGCGTATTCCATTATTCATGGAAGTTTGCTTGTTGCCATTAATTAAATGGCAATGTTGTAACACAATTCAAATCGCTGTTTTATGACACCCGGCCGAACTCCGACCGGCGAACGGCCAATATCAATAATGCGAACAATTTCTAAAACATCGTTCCAAGGGCCTTCAAGTTGTGTGTGTTTTTATCATACGAGTATTTATTTTGGGCATTTAAGAACTAACGTTTGTATGCATGCGTCAAACGCACGCACAGTAAGTTCTTAAAATATAGAAAGTTTTCGCCTATCATACGCAGGCGTATGAATGATGAGATGAGTCGATTTAGCAATTCTCGTCCGTCCATCCATCCATCTGTGTACACGATAACCGGAACTAAACTTAAAATATTTTAATGAAACTTGGTACGAGGTAGTCTGGCAAAAAAAATGAGCAAAACCAGTCAATAACCACTTCCATATAACGGGGATTTTCAAAAAATAAAAAAAAACGTGATATCTCCAGAGTAAAATTACTCACCTTTGTTAAAAATGATAAACTCAGAAATGAAAAATGGGTGGTGTGTTTACTCACTTTTGAGTGAACGAAAGTATTGGCCCGGAGCCCGTTCTGCCACTACCTTCTGCAGCCTTCAAAGCCACGGTAAGCAAATGGGTTACTCTAACCCACAAGGGAGCTTGGAAGGCAGAGAGAGGGTGTAGATGAACAAAACTGATGTTAGCCTTGCCCTGTCATTAAGCAGAAGGGGCTGTAGGCAGTTGGTTGGACTGATGACGGGACACTTTCTATGGGCGAAGCACAGGGAAAAGGTAGGCATCTCAGACAATGTACTTTGCCCAGCATGTGGAGAGGAGGAAGAGACGGCGGAACACTTGAGGTCTTTGGCACTGATGTATTAAGTAGCGACCACTTTGGCTCCTTGGCACCTCAAGTTCTACTCAGATTTTCGGAGGTCTCGTAGGGTTAAAGAAAATTGAAAAGGGAACCCAAGTCATCAGTGTAGGGAGTTCCCATCTGAAGTTTTACTTGTGCTTTAATTGCGAAAGAATTTTTAAGTTGCAGGTCAAAAAACCTGCGCACAACCAGATAATCTAAACTGTTTCGCCGTCCCACATTAGCTCGTTCCTTAACTGGTATTCGGAAACTATCCAAAAGATACTTGGGTGAAGCCCAGAAGTTAAGAGCTGCTTCAACCATATGCAGAAAATTCGTCTTGGCCACTCCCAAGTGAATGGCGATCAGAGACTTTCTGCTTTTGCATAGACTTTTACTAACAGAATCATTCTCCACTTGCTATATTTTAAAACTAAACTTCCGTCCGTCCGTCTGATGTTGCCAGCTGAAATTCTCATTGTCTATGAGTTTTTTAGTTCCAAAGTTAACAAAAAACCCAAATCAAGTTAAAATATGCCCATTCATTTCAACATTTTTGATGTTCATATCAGATGTTTCATGGCCGCTTACATAGCATGGGCATAGGTGGGTAGGTAGGTGAAATGGTTGAAGTACCACTCTGGCACTTCCCAAGTAGCAATAAAGCGCTGTTTTGATACCATTGTGAGACCTCCAACAGGCAGATATCTACACCCAATCAGAACTGTTGATATAATGTAGAAGATTGACGGGATTTAGGTGGGAGAGGCAGTGCCCCAGGCTATCGAAGAAAGGAGCATCCAGTGGCCGTAATCGTCTAGTTACCAAACCCGGACATTTACAGAGAAAGTGTTCAACAGTCTCCTTCTCTGAAAGGTTCCCACAGCTTCTGCAATGGGGGTTAAATGGTAAACTTAGTTTTTCCGCGTGTGTGCCGATTGTCCAATGACCGGTACGTGTCCAGAGCTACGAGTTTGGAAATTAAATGACGTGGAGCCCCCAGGACTTTCTGAGTCCTCCGTATATTGTACTGGGGCCAAGGAGCTCCATCTTTTCTGCGCTTTCCTCAGAAATAATTGATGCCCTTTAACAACTGTCAGGAGAATGCCGATGACCGGTCAAAACATGGACACAAGTTCTTTCAAAAAAGTGTCGGTGATCCATAATTCAGAAAGGCCAGCCAAAAGGATTTTCAAAATTCAAAAAAGCGTCACACAATAACAAGAAAATATTATCTGGGCGTTGTGCGGCGGCATTTGAGAAAGCCAATTCGTCGAAGAGAGCTAGTGAACTCTTGGAGTTTACACCACGGCTATGCGTCGTCTTAAAATGGTATGCACTATTCTTGCCCATTTGTCAAAGAACCCAATCCATATAGTAATTCTACAACTAACGTATTCCGGCTGTTATGTCCTCGATTGACTTGTTTCTTTGCTCTTAATTCAAATTACTTCTTCGCTGCACCCGTTTTCAGTCGATAGCAGACACAAAACAGACTTTGCGGGCACACCTGAAGTCGATTTTGAAAAATGCGTTGGAAAATATGGTTTGGTGATTTTTATTTTTCTGTCGTAAGTGCATTATTTTGAATTCAAAAGAGATATAATAAATTTGATGGAATAGTAAAATCATTTAAATTTTTTTGGATATGTATAAGTAGAATGAGAAGTAAGTCGGCTTGTTTCTAGGTGATATGTAATGTTTCTGGTATTGTTGATTTTTATATTAATTTCAAATCAACTGTTGACTATTTTCTAGTTAGGCTCTATTTAGTTAGACCTACAAAGAAGTGCTGTTTACAATCATAAATACATAATAAAGCTATCTTCTGCCTCACTCTCAACTTTCGTGTATACATACAACCAAAAGTGGATGGCTTTGGTGCTGCCACTTATTTAATTGTTTGCATATTGAGCCAATTTAAATTAGAAAAAAAGTGAAAGCAATCGAATATCATAATACAAATGTTATATTGATTATTTTTTAACACATCAATTATGGAAGTGCCACTTTTTATGGCTTTCATGGCTTCCTGTAATTGCTTTGCAGGCTCTTCTACTTCTGAAGAATGAATGTCATCAACAAAATACAAGATAAGCAGACGTTTACTCGTAAGAGTAAATGTATCGAAGTCCTAAGGCCTTCCGAGAGCACCATCTACATTTCTATTAATTATCAACTCATTGGCAGAAACAGGCGTAAAAGTTTGAAGTAACTTGCCCGATAGAGGTTTTTCATATGTTTCGACTGTAGAAAAAGAAGTTAATTAACAGCGGAAGAAATAAGAAATAAAAATTATGTATAAAAGCCTCGATTGGCAGCGTTTCAGGGGTTCAATTTGAAAAAATGTTTGAGCTTTTTAATAATAGAGTAACCGGAAGAAGAATCCATGATAATAGGACATACTGTTAATATAATTTTGTTCCTTTTATATAAAGGGTCTCTAAAAAAGCGCTCTTAGACGATGTTTCATAATAAAACATATAAAAATGAATCTATATTCTTTTAGGTTTCATTATTTTTATTCAAAATACGGTTCTTAACAATTACAGGGGAAAAATTTCATCTTCTAAATGCCCCCACGTCTGCACGTCTACAGGCAAAATTCGCCAAACAGTCAATTCATAAATGCCCAATTGTTGAGAACGTCGAGATATCGATGTTGAAGGTTGTTCTGCAACACTCTGCGCTACAACAGCAATATTGTCAACAGAACGTCCACTTTTTGGTATGTCAGTCCTCTTTCTCGACAGAACCAGTCTCTTGAAATTTTTTCACCAACCTTTGAATTGTTAACTCATTCGGATGATTATTTCTAACAAGAAATATTATGAATTTTGCGAGGTCGACAATTTCGTCGAAAGCGCATTTCTCGACAGTACTCTACAGCGTACCCCGTATCGACCAGTTCACAGTTTGCAACGAGAATAAAAACATTACCACAAAATCTGGCTGAAATATCTGCTGCAATAAAAAAATTACCGAATGGTAAGACTGCCGGCATAGATGGTATACCTGCTGAGGTCTACAAAAATAACTACGCCCTCCGGGAATTCTACCTCCCATTATAACAGCTGTGTGGGAACATTAATATATTTCCCGCGAGAATGGAAACAAGGAATTATGTAAAGATAGCAAAAAAAGGCGACCTTAAAAGCTGCAACAATTGGAGGGGCATTTGCGTGCTCCCCACAGTACCTAAACTTATTGCGCGTATAATCCTCAACCGGCAAAACATCACCTGGAAACAGCTATTAGCTCCTGTCCAGCCGGTTTTCGCAGGAGGAGACCTCTTGTGCCGACCAAATAAACAACTTTAGAATTGGCATTGAGCAATGCGGTGAATTTAAGTCTAAGTCTATTTTCATAATAACTTTTAGTAATTTTAATGCACTGTTCTATGATGTAAAATTGTAGATCAGGGGTAAACTACTTTATCCATAACAACGTCTCATGCTGTGAAGAAAATACTCAGCTTTGCATCAAAAAGTGGTAAACTTCCACCTATTTTTTTGTTTTTCAGTAACAAAACGCAGTTTATCTTTATGGTCAGCTTCCTCAGCTGGTTGCCATTTAATTCAATTTTATATGTATCGCTTTGGAGTTGGGCCCACTGAGTTCGCTCTGTCGTGCCATAAGCAATCACTTGGTATTTCTTGTTTAAGAATATTCAAAAATTGGAAAATCAGTTGCCAAATCGTAACTAGAGCAATTAAATACATTAAACTGTCTACTTAAATAATATTTCGAAAAAATATCTAGCTAAATAACGGAGTACTCTTTCCATTAATTGTTAAAAAAACGAGTAGTTAATATAGTATCTGATAATAAAAAAACGGAAATTTTCTAAAATTCTCGGTGGATTATTTGGTACCAAAAAACGCAATTGGCATGCACAACTAGAGTAAACGGTCGGTTCGTGAAATATTAAATCGCCACAGCAGACAACTAATTAATCCAGAAGCATTCATGCGAGTAGAAGAGTGGAAGTCAAAAAGTATTTTTTAGTTCATTATTTCCGCAGCATTTTCTCTCTACTTTTTTCTACTCATAAATTGTAAAATTAAATATGCCAAAAAAACTTTATTCAGCGTTTTAATATCCTAAAGCTAATTTATACGGTGGATTAAAACAAAAGTTTTTATATTAAAAACTAAAAATCGTTGCAATATTACATCAAAAATGAGAAATATTTAAATGAATTTTAAAATATGCAAATTATGGTTTGTGTGCAAAAAAATAATAATATCCGTGCGGCATATTTACATATATACGTATGTGCATCGGTATATCGTAGAGAACCGCAAATACAAACCAAAACATAGTTCGAAATATTATTAGACGGTAACGCCCAGAGGAAGAATATTGCAACGTCTCATTTATCTAATCCGCGCACAGCTTTTGCTTTTAGGGGTTGATAAAAATGCTAACCTGTGCAGTTTGAAATCAATTGGAATGTGAGGAGCAGCCCAGCGCACGGCCGCAATGCCATAGCCAACTTAGAGTCGCAAATATTACATTATCGGGCAATATGCTGGCTATAAACGTTGCATGCAACATGGTCGTACGCCATGTAAAGCAAACATTCTAACGACAGTGCACGCTACAACAACGTTTATGTATCAGACAACCAGGCAACATTTGCAACACAATCGAATCGATATTTGTGGCATTTCAGTAGCAAAAGAGGAAATGAGCCAAGAATATCGTAAATAATGGCACCGGCTATGGCGTGCAGAGGGGGGTAAATGCTAAAAAACGTTTTCATAAAAAAAGTAAAAAATCCAAAAAAACATCGGTGCAGTGAAACAAGGCACAAAAAGTACATACATGCGCTTGGACATACGAGTACGAGGAAGAGGTGAGAAACGCAGGTAACAGGTACACTCACAGGTGTGCTATAAAGGGCATGCAAGGTAAGTGGGTATATCGTCATTGCCCCCAGCAACAACCAATAGCAAGCAACGCCAATCGATGGTTATTTGATGAGGCGCTCAGTTCCCCAACGTATACTCCAAATCACAGCTAACCAACCCTCCAGACTCCAGCTACCGCAACAGCGGCGAGAACATCGAAAACTGCTGACGTGATGAAAATTTCAACGGAAATTGCGGATAAAAAAGGGAACAAAGTAAAGGCATCGAAGCAGTAAAGCAATGTATAGAGACAAACAACGATAAAACAGAAAGCATAAAACTACAACAACATCAGTGTACTAGGCTGCTGAGGAAACAAAAAAACAAGCAAACATTGAACGTGGAAAAAATAAAAGAAGGATAAAAACAGGCAACCAGCCAGGAAAACAGATGAGATTTTCCCCCGATTGAGATATTAAATGTACATCAATGTACGCTTGTTTATTAAGGAGTTTACTAGTACAAGCATACATACCCATGGCCATCAGTACTGTGGGTGAAAATGCATTTGTGCTTTTAAGTTCAGTAGGTACGAGTATTAAGGGACATTTGTTCATGGGTTTAGATGAGGGTTTGGTGAGCTATTTGAATCTTTATAGGAAGGGTAAACCAAAACATGCAAGGCAAAAGTTAAAGCTACTCTGTTAAAAAAATTATAATAGAGCTAAATATATATGTGTGTGTAGTTGAGATATTATATTAGAGTCATCTATTTAATTTACTCAATTACATAAATAAAAATACAAATCAGGACCTAACCAAAACGTAGTACAGGGTGGCTGATGAATTTTGCTACATTAAGAAACTCAAATAACTTTTTTTTAGTGTATGGAATTCATTTATTTTTTTCAAGTTGAAGGTCATTAAATTTTATTAAATGTAGCTTAACTAGTTTTAAAAATAATTGAATTTAAATGCCCCCCATGCTCGTTGACACAAGTGCGGCATCTTAGTAAAAAGTTGTTCATTGCTGCTTTGAGAGTTGCGACAGGAATAGCCGCAATTGTTGCCCGAATGGATTGTTTTAGTTCATCCAAATTTGTTGGCTTTGTTTTATAAACTTCTTGTTTACATAAACCCCACAAGAAAAAGTCAGGTGCAGTAAGGTCAGGCGACCTGGGGGGCCAACGAAATTCGGAGTTTCTTGAAATCAGTTTATTGGGAAATTTTCGTCGCAACTCTGTCATAACAGTCTGGGCTATGTGAGACGTTGCCCCATCTTGTTGAAACCACACAGATTTGAAAGGAATTCTCTTTCGGCGTAGTTCTGGATAGAAAAATTCTTTCAGCATTTTCAAATAACGGTCTCCAGTAACCGTAACGGTGTGACCATTTTCTTCAAAAAAATAAGGCCCGACAATACAGCGTGAAGAAACCGCACACCACACTGTCACGCGAAGAGGATGCAATTCCGTCTCGTGGAGTATCTGTGGGTTAGAAGTACTCCATATTCGACAATTTTGTTTGTTCACATTGCCGTTTAAATCGAAATGGGTCTCATCAGACATGAAAAGGCAGTTTAACATGTTTTGGTCTTCTTCCACCATTTGCAGGATCTTCTGGCAAAATTCCAAGCGAATCGGCAAGTCTGCTGCATTCAGTTTGTTAACTATTTGAATTTTGTAGGGAAATAAGTCTAAATCTTTGTATATTATTGTTGGCAAAGACTGTCGGCTGACACCAAGTTGAGCAGATAAGCTTCTTGTTGAAACCCTTAGATTGCTTTGTATAGCTGCAGCTACAGCAGCGATCTTTTCCTCCGTCCGAACTGGTGGGTTTCGATGATAAGGCCTTCTTGCGACTGTTCCTTGCTCAGCAAAATTATTCACCAGTCTCATTATGGTCCATCTGCTCGGGGGATCGCCGCCAAACATCCGCCTGTACTCTCTCTGTACCAAAACTACGGACTCCAGTGCGTGATAGCGGCGGACTATCCAAATTCTTGTTTGCGTGTCCCAGTTATCCATTTTAATAAATTTTAAAGATCAATCTGCAAATTAAAACAAAAATGGAACAGATAACTTAAAAAGAAAAAAAGTGATTCAATTTTTTTTTGGTAGCGGCTTTCATCAGCCACCCTGTACTTACGATATCGCTCCAACATACAACAAAAATTCTTAAACAAATTGTAGTCGTTGGGCTTAAGCGCAATTTTGAATGGGTGAAATCGGAGATCCTTCCTCAATATTTGATGCGCACAAGTTTTTGGATGTCCCGGGGAAAGCAGACTATAGTGCAAACTTGTAGCGACGAGTTCGAGTCCGGTTGAGGGCTGATGCCACCGAGCTTATGCCGGCACATTCGCACCCATGAACGAATCCAATCTTCACTTGGAGCATTACGTAAACGTCGATTATTACAAATGGAACAAAATCTACAATGAGAAGTGGCATACGAATCATTGGCCTTGAAATACGAGTACGTTCTACGGCCAGCAGTTAGGGAGAAACTTTAAATTTAAAACCTAATTCTGGCAGCGGAATTCTGTCACCAATCGCGTGTTTTCGAAAAGTTTGTAGACGGAAAATAAGTTATGCAAAATAAACTGCGTATCTGTTGGGGGAAAACCACAGCCCAAGAAAAAGCGTAATGATATTTTTTTTTAAATATCGCGTGAAAATATATTAAATATTCTAATTAACAGGATACAGCTTATATGGCTCATAATTTTTTGTAGTATTAATTTTCGCTCCTAAAAAAATAGATTTAAAAAACTTCAACTTGATCTCTTAAGAACCTAGAACGGACACTCATAGATCAAAGTTTGTACGATGTTTGATTGTATGTATGTTTCGTTTAATTCTACATAAAAGGATGTATGGGGATCTTTTTCGTCAAGCCCCCATTTTATGAGATATGACACGAGAAGGCCATATACCATTTTTTTGGTAAATTTTTAGGCTTTAGATCCCAACTGTGTTACAACTCGTTGTTGTTCTAGTGTTCATTTATACATACGAGGGGGGTTCAATAAGTACCCGTGTTGGAAATAAAGACACTATTTTTTCAATATTTTTGTTTACTGTTCAACATAGTCCCCTTTTAGAAAGATAACCTTCTCCCAACGCTCTGGCCATTTTTTAACCCCTCCAAAAAATAAGATTTTTCGAACTCCCTGTCTCGGCGATGACTTGCCCGTTCGAACTAAATTCTTTTCCCGCGAGCCATTTCTTCATGTTAGGGAACAGGAAAGAGTCGCAAGAAGCCAGATCGGGTGGATACGGGGGGTGCGGCAGCAATTCATAACGCAATTCATGCAGTTTGACGGCGAGAACTCCGGATGAATGCGGGTGCGTTATGGTGAAAGGTGAAACAACTCCTTCTTTTTCGCCAAATGCGGCCATGTCTCCTTCAATCTTTTGTGAAAGCTGTCCAATAACTCACTATAGTATTATCCAAAGATCGTTCTTCCTTTTTTTAAAAAATCCATGAGAATGATGTCGTTTGCATTCCAAAACATTGTCTCCATGACCTTCTCGGCCCATTGGACTGTCTTCGCCTTCTTTGGAGCAGATTCACCGAGAGAAATCTATTGTTTTGATTGTTGCTTAGTTTCTGGTGTGTAACGATGAATCCAGGTTTCATCAACAGTGGCCATTCGAAGCAAAAATTCCTTCGGATCTCGCTTAAATTGCTCCAAACACTGCTTCGAAGCCGCATCCGCTTGTTGTTGCTTGTGAGCGAACGCGGCACCCATCCAGCCGGCAATTTTTTCATCGCCAACTTGTCATGTAAAATGGTAATTGACATTCCAGTCGACAAACCTATGGCCTTTGTTACTTTGCGCACTTTCGTTAGTTGATCAGCGAGAATTATGTCGTGGACTTTTTGAATGATTTCATCGGTAACCACGTCTGCCGGGCGTGCTGGTCACTCCTCATCAAAAACGGATGTTCGCCCACATTTAAATTCGTTGAACTAATATCTAACTATGGTCATAGATGGCGAAGCGTACATATAGACAGCATCCAATTTTGGTTTTATCTCCTCGCATTTTTTTATAAATATTCGGATATGGTGATTATTTTTCCACCACCTTGTAATAGTATGAATATATAAGTATATCGTAGGTAGAAGTGGCAGTCGCTCCTTAAACAAGCTCATTTTGAACGTTGCCGATCCACAGTAGCATTTATCTGCTACTCCTCATAGTTAAAACCATTTTGTTTTAAGTACAAACCCATTGATCTGGCTGACACTTAAGTTTGTCTATCCGAGAGGTCATCAATATCATTCAAGAACGATGCGCCAAAGTATCTAAACCTAGTGGCATACCACACAGGACAGTGACAGAGAAGATGTCTTCTGACAGACTCTTTCTTCTCTTCATTCTTGCAGCTTCTGCCCTGAACTCAAAGCAACTAGCACAGAGGCGTTTTTTCTTAATCGATTAAGTGGCGCTGTTGAGCGCTGAGGTCCCTTTTTGGCGCATTTCTTTTTGTAGTAATACATGTCAGACTATCAACCCATCTCATGTTGACTGAAGTGACAATGCAACTTGTTACAGTTTGTAGGTTGAGAGGGGTATACCTACAATCTCCATACCAAGAAGAATTTGTGTACTTACAATTCCCCGGTATGTTACTATGCCCTGGCACCGATAACAAATGGATGCGGAAATATTCCGTCATCTCATTAAGAGATACCCGGCATTTGCGAGCATTGGTGGAACTAGTGACAACCACGCCAAGAGATTTAATCGCCGCTTGGCTATCAGAATGAATATAGACTTCTGTGAAGTCTATAAATCTGAATTTATATACCATAGTGATGACAGTTTTTCGATTTTCGGGAACTCGTTTGTTCTGAAAGTAATTTCGTTTTTTTTGTGGAGAAAATGAAAGACAATCTTAAACCCAGACCTTTCAGGTGGCCATAAACAGTTGAATTCGATAAATTTGACCTCTCACCGATCTCATGTGTTGTTATTCGCCGGTTTGCATCAACGAATGCCTTTATCGCGTCTTTATCAGCTTCAACCAGACTTCCATAACATCTTTGACATCAAAATTGCCGGATCGAAATTTTGCAAACCAGTTCTGGCACAGACGTATTGCCAACACATTTTCTCCATACACATCGGTTAATTTCTGTCTGGCTTGAACAGCATTTTTACCTTTTCTATAGTAAAAAAGTAAAATATGACGAAAATGCTGCTTACTGCTCTCAATATTTAAAATGGCACCGACCAATAACTACTGCGTAAAATCAATTGAGCTTATCTACACACAAGCCTTGCTATATCTGCTGTCAAAACACATAATGACAATGCGACTTAAGTGTGAAGTTAGCTGTGAAAAAAATACAATTAAATCCTCTGTCGGGAGAATACGAAATTACTCTCCGAACAACCGAATATTACTCAGAACAGTAAAAACTGTTACGTGAAAAAAGTACGTATTTGTATTAGAGATATATTATATATTGTACATATAGGCCGGGTCGATTTGTGGGGAGGCAAAAAAATCGCCCATTGCTCTGTGAAAATCATATTCTAGGGATCAAAATAAGAAACTTTGCCGAAGGAACTATACCTCTAAAACGAATTCTGATGTCCCCCAATTTGGGTCGAACTTTTTAGTTTCTTTTCTCATGTGATATTTTGAAATGATTGTATGGGGAACCCCCCAGGGGAGTTCCAGGGGGTGTGCCACTGGCATGAGTGGATCGGCCGTCCAAAGTTAGTGGGGGTCGGTCATTCATTTGGACTCGATTGGAGCACTCTAAATGGGTCAAAGTGGGATTTTTCGTTCGACCCAACTTGGGGGACATCAGAATTCGTTTTAGAGGTATGGTTCCTTGGGCAAAGTTTCTTATTTTGATCCCTAGAATACGATTTTCACAGAGCAATGAGCGATTTTTAAATAGACCCGCCCTAATATATATATATGTGTACGTGCGAATCTACTCGTATGTATAAATATAGGATTTCCGCTTCGCATTACATTATCCACATGTCAAGTGGCCCTGAATAGATTTAAAAGGCATTTGGAAGCTTTCAACTCGACACACAAACCTTCTCCAGAATAACACAAACTCTAATCGTGAATAGTAATTTTAATTGTGTTCATTTGCCGGCTGTAGCCACTTAATTTCGACAATGTGCCAATGAAACGCTTTGCTAATTGGTTAAACAGATCAAAACAATATAACGCAAACTAACAACAAAAATGCGTCAACAGTCAGCAGTCAACAAATTGACAACCAAATGTGCGCGAAATATTGTGGCAATTGAAAAACATGAATTGGCTTTTCCCCCGCTTGCTTATCGCGCGATTGCAGCAAAATAGCAATAATCGGAGCTGCAAAACTGTTGGTTAGAGTAAATTAGAGACAACAATAGCAAAAGTAAGTGGCAATAACAACAGTTATGTAGCATACAGATATGTATGTACGTGTGTACATATGTGAAAAGCGACTTGTTCATATTTTGAATGGCGGCAAAAGCGCTAATGCGTTTGAATGTCTCGTCATTATTGTGTACACTGTGGCAATGCGATAGACATGGCAATGACATTGCCTGACAATATGAAGCGACAAACTGCCACGAGAACGGAAGTGAATTTCTGTTGAACAATAAACTACTATTAAATCACATTTCCATCAACATTGTAGCTGCGCTCACTCCACCCACTGTCGACCGTATAGCCAAAAATCACATTCGGCACTATCTCCATTGCAGCATCCACAATTTGTGTTGGCTGACGTGTGACAGCAAATTAGAGAGATATAATTTCGAACAACGCAGAGGAACATGCAACATGCCGCTTGCGTAAAGCGAAATGTGGTATCTAATCGCTACGCAGCATAAAGTTGATGTTGCTGCTGCGGCTGAAGTGGCTTGGAGACATATTGATTTTTGTTAAAAGATGATTAAAAGTTCATTATGCAAATCTTTTTCGCTTTGAGTAGAGTAGGGATTTGTTTCTTGAATTTATGAAATGTTTGCGTTGGAAACTCGCACTGAAAGCTTGAAACTTTACTGAAATTATTATAGCAATTTGCAATAAATGGTTATAAAATAAATAATTTTAGGTAGGAAGGTATAGTGGTTGACAATTGACATTCCTGGGCCTGCTGTAAGCCCATTGTGATACTACCAAGGTTGTCCCCTCTCTTCACTCTACTCTGTCCTCATTGAACCAACCTGCGGCTTTAATGTATTTAACAATTCTTGTTAGTTTTAAATTGGTTACTTATGCTGGCATGCCTGCCAACAAGACAATGCCGAGTTAGAACCCCAAAGAGACTTCTCACGTCCTTCATGTTCAGCTTCAGAAGTCGGTTTGTGCGGCCCATGTTCCATTTGGCCACGTCATTTTACTTGAAGCACAAGTCAGGTGCTGAGTCCATAGCACGTTGGCAGGTTTGATGGTGTGTTTGTCTATTAGCTTACAAGTCGCTAAAGGTATAGATACATATGTTCGCATTATCTGGTTGGATCGGCGATGTGGTACCCAATCTCGCTAGTTCATCTACTTTGCTGTTACCTTCTATGTCACTGTGTCACCTGGTACCCAGAGCATGTTTGTTCTTAAGTACTGTGATAGTTTTATCAAACCTCGATACATTCTTTTACTGTCTTCGAGTTAATATTAGGTGATTGTAATGATTTCAGGACCGAAAACTAACTGGCCTTCCCTTTTAGACAGAATTTCAGCTTGAAATACGCTACAATGATCCGGTAGCCGGAAGTTAATGCTGGCGCTCATTTCCTCAGAGTGAAAACCTCCACGAACGTGTTAATTGAGCTTGGAACCATCAGTACCACATCTATTGCCCATTACCCCATTGTCCCAATCTTCGCTCGCTGAGAAAGTTGTGGTAAAGGATGTATTTAATGTATGAAGAGGTAGCGGTCTAGTATTTTTACGTGACCCTTCCTATTAGTGGCTAAGCAAAAAGATTATCTTAACCTAAGTGCCGATTTCGCCGCCCATTGTTTGCTGTAGGCCTCAATAAGTAATAGATGCAGCATAACATTCATCGCTGTCGTGGAGTTCGCTTATGCGGAGACTAGCACTCCTTTGAATACCTTCTAAAGGTTTTACCATAGTTTTTTTCGCAAGTGTTGGCCACCAAACCAAGACACCGTATGTCAATGTACTATTTTCTGTGTCGAGCCCCATTATAAAGAATGGCTCAAAATGTCGTACACTTCGTAAAACATTACCTGGTGGAAGAGTTGGAATAACTTTTGTAATATAACTTAGCTCAAAATATCTTTTTAAAAAATATCAAATCTTGGAATCGAAACTCGCAATTCTTATAAAGGCTGCTGTTTAAGAGACGTGGGATTTTAAATCAAAATAAAAATCTTTAAAAACGGAAAATGATTAGTAAGTTTTCAATTATAATCATGAACTTGTGAAATTGTCTTGAACTCATTAATCATTTTTTTTTTTTTGTACTTAGACCAATGAGTTTCAATACTGCGTCCTGCAAAAAATACTCCAGCGGCGTCAAATCTCATTATCTTGGCGACTGTTATACAGCCACTTTTCTGGCAGCAGCCATTAGGATTAGGATAAAGAGCTGCTCTTGTATGAGCTCACTTGAACAAATAATCAAATTCGTCCATAGTGATGCCATACCGACGAAAACAATAGAGGGAGAAGAACCAAACAGGGCGAAAAAGAAGAAAGGGCTTTGGTTTAGAGAAGGAGGGCGACCAAAGGGTAACTTATTCCAATTCCGTTAACCGCTTCAAGCTGCTAATGAAATTCACCTGGTGTATAATCTTTCAACCTGCTATACCGAAGGCTTAGGACAGCAGCAGGACAGCTGAGTAGAAGGTGCGGAGATGATTCCACTTCATCCTCCAGACAGCTTTTGCGGAACAGACTTAAGGCAACCCCAAATCTCTTCGCATGGACACCTAACGGACAATGGTACCCAACAAAGATACTCACCAAATTCGAGAGCCGCGGCTTTGTCAGCTTTAGAAGTTTCTTTGAGCGTCCCTAATCTATTGTGGCCTGAAGAATCTTGCTGCGTGGCATGATTGCGCATTAACCCAGCGATCGTTGAGTTGACGAGAGGCTTATCTAATCCAGGTTCTCAAGGGAACCCTAATTCTCTCATTACGCGGCAAACCCGTCTCTCTGTCTCTGCCTATCATCCGCCCAGCAGTTTATCGCTATTTCACTGTGACCAGGAACCCAAATGAGCCTAATATGGAAGTATTCGGATGCAGTGAAGAGCGGAATCAGGCATTCCTCGATTTATTTGGAACGCATCAAGGAGCGCAGGGTCTTAATTGTCGCTTGGTTGGTTGGTCGTAGTAAATGTTTACCTCCCTGACAGTAGTTACTGAAGTGAGCAGCCAATCTACTGCTTCGTTGATTACGGCCAAATTTTAACGTTCCTCGCAGAATACTATCCTGCCAATCCTTCTGTCCAATTTCATGTACTAGTGTACTTCTGCCATGAAAAATCTCCTCATAAAAAATATCTTCCGTTCGGAGCCGGGTTGAAACTAGAGGTTCCTGCATTTATGGAACAAAATCAAGACGCACACACAAATAGGAGGAGGAGAATATGAGAGTTTTGCTAATTAAGAAGACCACTGGTCCAGAATGGAGACTTATTTCAGAACGTTGTTTGATCTCAAATCCTTCAGTCAGAACTTTGTTTGTAAAATTTGCCCGGCTGCAAACCTTTGGATCATGAAATCTGCAATAAAAAGTACACCCTATGTCCCCAAATGCCATCTCTATACCCCCTTCGACTCGAAGTCTTTACACAAAATCGCGCAGGTCTTTTAACTATTGATTAAGAAATGAAAGCTTTACAGCTTTCTAATGTTTTTTTAAATATGTTGAAAACGCAAAAGACTTTTCAATGTTACTTAAAAAAAATGAGGATTTGCTTTAAAAGAAGTAAAAACTAGAAAGAAGGTGTTTTCTTTTCTCGCAATACAAATGCCACATTTATTCCACCCTCTGCCCAGGCGAATGTATGGCAATTTCTACTGATCTTGATCTTAATTATCTGTGTACGAAAGTTCGTCCAAATTGTTGTGCGAAAACTTAAATATTTATAGAGACAAAGAAGTAGATTGATCTAATTTATTGTATTCCACACACATATATTAGGGTGTTCCTTAAATTTCGAGTTCAATACCTTCTTAAAAGTTTCGTACTAACCCTATATTGTCTAGAAAAAAATGTTAGTTCGATTTATAAACGATACCCCGTCCCGACTTGCGATTTAAACTTGTCTATATAAGTTGCATGAGTACTGTGTGAGTTGCTGTGACAGTAATAACATGTTTCACATGGAAAACTATTACTCGGGCTGGATGTACGAAGTTCCAAAGAAAGAAAAAGAATGTTTGCCTGTTATTGAATCGTTTGACGGTAGAGAATAGCTTCTTGCAGTACCAATGCAGTACTATGGAATTATTCTGGAAAAACTTCATGCTAAGTCCGTCTCAACAGCTCTCTTTGACTAAACATTGCTGTTTTTCACCTTTCGTCATCATGTTAATGAATTGATTCTAAAAGCTGTCTTTGAAACCAAGATTAAGCAAATTACTACAGGTGGGCCATATAGCGTTTGCCTTTTGAACCACCTATTTTTTTGAGAATGGTAACACAAATGGCATGTCAAAATTGAAGAGGATGACATGGACGACATTTGGCTTCAACAGGACGGTGCAACTTGTCACACTGCCAAAGTTACACTCGAACTTTTGGCTACCGTTTTTGAAAACCGAATAATCAGTCGAAATTCCGATATCAATTGGCCGCCTCGGAGCTGTGATTTAAGCCCGTTGGACTATTTTTTGTGGGGAGCCGTTATAAGCAAATGCTATGCGAACCATCCAGAGACGATTGATGCTTTAAAACACGAAATCGAAGTTGCCATTCATGAAATTGGAGCCCAAACAATCGAAAATGTGCTTAAGAATTGGGTTGATCGAATGGCCTTCTGTAAATCCAGTCGTGGCAGTCATTTGAACGATATTATTTTTCATTCATAAATGACAATGTTCAATCTTCAAAATAAAAAAAAAAGTTTGAAAAAATATTGATTAGTTTTTTTTTTTTTTTATAGCCGATTCAAAAAGCAAATTTTTCATGGCCCACCCTATATATGTACATACACCTTTTTTCTCAGGGCACATCGCCAACATATAATTAGGTGACATTTTTTCGATAAACGGAAAGCCTATTAATAAAACTCCGCTTGTTGGTCATGAAAACTATCGTTGATCTGAATTCAACAAATTTAAAACTATTTGTGCACATTTCCTCACTTGTAAAATTGCACTCTATGCCTTCAATTTCATTCTCAGCAGCAATGCGCATCTCTGTATCTCTGAATCTACATCTGCACCATATCATTCAATTGCTCGCATACCCAATTTGTACTATTGCGTTCATATGCCGTGCCATCGATAAATGTTTACAATCAACTCCAGTTGTCAACTTGAAAAATGTAATTTTCAACCAACCAACTCATTTCGAATAAGCAAATAAACGAATCGAGCGAATGAGTAGAGATGCATTCTCACATAAAAACTCTAGTAATTTCAATTAAAAGGACTCAAAACTGCAATACATTTCAGGCGCTGATGACCGCTCTCTCGCTCTCCTTCTCCCGCTTCAACTTATACATACGTACATACATACAGCACTTCATACAAAGTATGTTCATATGTATGTGTGTATTCTCTTTGCTTTATCTGGATAGGAGGCATGTTTGAATTCTCCAATTGGTTGGGTGCGTCTGACTTCATTCGCTGCTTGTTTGTAATTAAACAAATGAAATGCAAATAAACTTTGAATTTGTAAATTCATATTTCGTTTACTTATTTCGTTCTTTTATGCCACAGCCTCTGAAGTTTCGCAAATGTGTGCTTATAAGTACGTATGTATGTGTGTATGTATGTGCATATGTATATTGTAATTAAGTACTAACGTGCACTTGTAACTTTTTTGCGAGCAAACGTCAGTTTACAAAACTTTTGGTGTCATTCATATAATTTTCAACTGGTAAGTTAATTAACATTTCTGTACTTTTGGAATTGCAAAAAAGTTGTAACAACAGTCAAATAGAGCTTTTAAGTGTTCATTTTGAAATGAATGGAAGTTACTACAGAGAATATTTTTTGATGTGCGTATTGAGTGCCAGATATGTCTGCCATAAATAATATATTTATAATGCATATACATACATACACATATGAACATGCAGTGACGCAAAACCAAAATGAAGCCAGTCAGATTTTTAAATCCAGTAATGCGACTAATGGGAAATAAAACACAATTTTAATCAAATTGATGTGCCACTTGGATATAGTACATATTTTTATTTAAAACATAAAGAAAAATAGTAATTTTGAATATTCTTCATGTATTTTGTAGTATAAAAAAACATAGCACGAACTAAAGGGTAGTCAATTCAGAGGTATCGGAATTTAAATTGAAATATATACAATATATATAATTGGCACGTACGCCCTTTTTGGGTGTTTAACCGAGCTCCTTCTCCTATTTGTGGTGTGCGACTTCATATTATTCCACAAATGGAGGGACGTACAGTTTCAAGCCGACTCCGATGGCAGAAATACACTCGGAGGTTTGCCATTGGCTGCCGAGGGGCGACCGCTATTAGAAAAATGTTTTTCTTAATTTTGGTGTTTCACCGAGAATCGAACCTCCGTTCTCTCTGTGAATTCCGAATTGTAGTCATGTACCAACCCATTTGGCTACGGCGACCGCCGTGAAATTGAAATAGAACAACGAAAACTCCAATTGTTTGATTTTGTGTAGAACCTTTCATAGCATTTACTTTTTAATGATAATCCCTTGCGACTGCGCCGTAATTCGGGCATCCATAAATATCAATTTTGAATGACTCGCAGGAGGACTTTAATGCCTTAATCGAAGCTGGTTTATCCACAAAGCATTTAGACTTTACATACCTTCACAAATAAAAGTCAAAAGGTGTGATATCACCCGATGTTGGTTGCCAATCCACTGGTTCGAGACGAGAGATAAATTACACACCGAAACGAAGACCCAGTAAATCCATTGTTTCACGGGCTGTATGGCAATTAGCATACCAAGTGTTGGGGAGATCACGCGTTTCTATTTCCGACATTAAAAAGTCATTTATCATCGCGCGATAGCCTTCGACATTCACTGTTACACTGGCGCCAGACTCATCTCTAAGGATATATGGGCCGATGATGGGCCAAGTGATTGTTCTCAATGGGCGTAATGGCTATTCTTGTATGGCTTCGGATTGCTGTTCAGCCCAAATACAACATAAGTTGGTCTGAGCGCGCGGTGTACACTTTTTGCAGATCGTCGATTTTCGTAATACAATTTTACGAGTTGTAAATGTTGTTGAGACTTAAGTCTTTCCCTGATGAAATATCAATACTATATAAAATTATGTATTTAGCTTGACAGTAATCACGCATGAACTGTTAAAAAACACCTATTGGTAAAAATACCTCCCAGCTGATCACCCTTTAAGAAGGCTAATCACAGCCAAAAAGATGCATTGCTATTGGGTGTTTTTTTTAAGAATTTGATAATGGAACACAAAAATGTTGTTGAAATGATTTTTTTTATTATGTGTTAATCTGGTAGATAATTTAATGAACTTAAAACCGGGCTTAGTACTACAATGAAGTTGAAGAAACATCGTTTACAGCAATTCTCATCGAGATAAACTTCTAGACTTCCGGTCGGTTGCACCATTTCTCAAATCGAGGTATCTGGCATGACGGCAAAGCTATTAAGCCCACTGTTCTTCCTTCGTTGCCTCGTTTCTTCAAAACTTGATCTCCTTTATTGAACATCAAAACGCGTCTAAGCCCATGGGATCGGTAACGACTAATTCGAAATGAGTTCAAAAATGCCGAGGCTCCTTACAAGTTCCTCGCCAGCATACGAGGGGTGCCTTTTATATGTCGGGATTAGAGAACAAAAACAAATTTTAATTATCGAAAATCACTTTATTGTTTTTCAAAATATTCTCCATGAAGATCTATCTATACACTTTTGCATGCGTTTGAACCAATTGTCGAAGCACTTTTGCCACTCTGAATGAGGTACCTCCAAAACATGCATTCTGAATGCCGCAGCCGCTTCTTCAGGTGTCGAAAAACGTTGACCTCTCAGTTTGTTTTTTACGTCAGGACTATACGGCGGATGACCCATTAACTCGATGTTTTGGGTGCTCAAAAATGCAGTTGTTTGAGCCGATGTGTGAGAGCTCGCATTGTCCTGATGAAGAGTGATCCGTCTTTGGCGATTGGTTTTCCTAATTTCTTGCAAGACAACTGACAAACAAATCGTTGTGTACCATTCAGAATTTTCTGTTCTGCGTTGTTCTAGTGGTACGGTTGCGACATGTCCAGTTTTTCCGAAAAAACAGGCGACCATTTGCTTGGAAGTGCTTCGTGCGCGAACAACTTTTGTTGGATTTGGCTCATCTTGAAACACCCATACAGTCGACAGCTGTTTACTTTCGGGCTCATACGCGTAAATCCATGACTCATCACCTGTCACGATGTCATAGACGTGTTTCGAAGCCCCGCGATCGTATTTTTTGAGCATTTCCTTCCACCAGTCGACACGAGCCTTTTTTTGAGCGATTGACAAATTGTGTGGGATCCAACGCGAACAAATTTTTTTGACAGTCAAATGTTTATGCAATATTGAATGTATGCTGGTCCCACTAATGTCTAAGATTGTCTCAATCTCACGATAGGTCACATGACGATCTTACAAAATCAGTTCGCGCACAGCACCAATTGTTTTCGGAACAACAACTGATTTTGGACGACCTTGACGAAATTCGTCTTGGAGTGAACTACAACCACGATTGAATTCACCATACCATCGATTAACATTGATCCTTGATGGAGCTTCATCGCCAAAAATGAATTAAGTTCATCCATGCAATGTTGCGGAGTTAATCTACGTCGAAGGTTGTAAAATATAATCGCACGAAAATGTTCACGATTTAATTCCATTTTTGGACCGAGATGAATCTTTTAAGTTACTGTAAACAACACAAATAGCGCTGGTATTTCAAAACGTTCTGAGTACGTAAAAGCCAAAAAATGTCGAACTTTGCGATACAGCTGTCAGTTGCCACATTGCAACACCAAGGTTGTCAAATCCCGTTTTATATATCGGGTAATATATAATATATAAAAGGCACCCCTCGTATCATCAATCTGCACTGGAAGCCGGGCATAGTAGTGTTTCGGGACATTTGGAAGGTGTTACACCCTTTCCAAGAATTAGGGAATTCAGTCGTAGAACGTAGAAGCCTTGCTGGGGTTTCGCTGGGGATTAACAGATCGTCTAGAAGACTTTTAGATTATCTGTTTACTGGCAACAACAACAGATAAGTAGAAATACCAAGCTACGGATATTTGAGGCCAGCGTGAAGTCAATCCTCCTTTACGCCTACGAAACGTGGAACTTATTGCAAAGAGATACGCAAGCACTTCGAAGCTTTGCAAACCGCCGTTTACGCAAAATCATGCACGTATTCTGGGCAAATACAATTCAAAATACCGTGCTCTGGCAGGCCACAAAACAAAAAACGATTGGAATTGAATTCACTAAACGTAAGTGGAACTGGCTTGGCCACTCCTTGCGTAGATCAAACAACAACATGACCAGAAATGCAGTTGAGAGGAACCCTCAGGGCAGCTACCGCAGAGGAAGACCGTCAAACAGATGGAGACGGGTGATAGAGATGGAAGTGGAGAAGACGAACAAAACATGGAACGAAATTAAATTACTGGTGCAAAATCGGGACCAGTGGAAACACATTGTTGAGGTCATATGCTCCATATCCTGGATTTGTAGGTACTAACAACAGGTACCCCTCGGCAGGCAATGACAAACTTCCGAGTGTATTTTTGCCATGAAAAAGCTCCTGATAAAAATATCTGTCGTTCGGAGTCGGCTTGAAACTGTAGGTCCCTTCATTTGTGGAACAACATCAAGACGCACCCCACAAAAAGGAGGACGAGCTCGGCCAAACAATATCGCATATATTTGAACTGAGGCAAGGAAACCTGCCTCAAAAAGAGATGAGAAAAAGATGGAGACGCTTCAACTTCCTCGCACTTCGCAGTATATATTTCAGATTTCTAGGGCACCTCTTGCTTGAGATTGTTTAATCGCAAATCTTTCGTAGAAATTACATGAGGTCTTTGCGGTCACCGAGTCAACTATTTCTCAACCTATCCATATATAATATTGATTATATATGCGGTAGACTTTGGCTAACTTAGAACTGCTCATTTGTGACCAACCCCTCCCTTAAGCCAGGCAAGTACTAGACCTTCTCCGATACCATTATCTGTAAATTTCTTCGCAGCCTGCTTTTAAAGTGATCATTCAAAACAGGTGTTCTAGACGGAATTGTCATCTCTACAATTAACTTCATGCTACAAACCCTGAAACAATTTTACAGCATGTCGACACGAGTTGCCTTTCAATCTCGACAACAACTCCTGCTCCTGCGTCAATTCTGTTATGCCACAAAAATGTGCTGTAGGTTGTTTTACAAATTTTAATGACGCATATAGACGCATAGTGTCACGCTGATGGCACAACAAAACTTGTTCCTTCTTTTTACAAGTACATTTTCAATATTAAAAACAATTAGAAATTTGAGTGCGGAATATGCGAACAAGTTGCGATATTCACTGACGAAACCACCACCTTTCTAGTAATACAAATAATTTTATTCTTTCATGGGTTGTGTCATGTATTTTTTTTGTTTTTTTTTTTTGTGATTTTCCTATCATCCCCCGCCTCATCTCCACTGTTTCCTTCTACAACTAACCCTGTGCTTTGTTTCATGCCACAACCTCGTATATCGAGTCATGACGTCTTAATGCTTGAAACATGTTCCGAATTTTGTTGATTTGTACGTTGCAATGGCAAGTCGAGGGCGAGTGTGTTTCTAGCCTATCAGTACTTCCACTGTCACTGTGTTTGGTGACATCGCTACAACAGGCGCATTATCCTGACCCACAAAAACAAAATGCACAGTTTAGCGCACTACGCCACTTCGCAACAGATTTCAAATTCAATTTTATTCTCAATTATGCTGACAGCTCGCGCTCAGACTTGACTTTCTTCTGATGAATACACCGCATGCAAAAGGTTTTGCCATATGTATGAATGCATGATAGGTGTAGGTATTAGTATTATTGAAAACGCCGGGTGTTAATCCTTTAATGCCATTGGCATTGGCGTACGATTACAAGTAAATGTTTTCATGTTTGTCATTTTCGACGCTCCATACAGCCACCTCTGCCGCCACAAGTCCCTCTAGCATTGAAAGCTGATGCCAAACAAATGAGATGAGAGCAGAGGCTAATATGATTTTGGAGTGAAGGGACCCACACAAATACTTGCGTGCATATATTGTAACAGCTTATAGATACGCACGCATACATATATACATATACATACATGCATATGTGTTTCTATGGCGCACTGACATATATGATTAGCTGTCAGTGTCCGTTTTCAATTCATAACATGTCAAAGCGTTTATCTGACACTCAGGCTCGTGAAGTCCATGCATATGTGTGTGTGTTTGTACATATGTTGGAGGAAATCGCTGTTTGGAGGACACTTAAGTGTACATGTGTCCTTAAGCAATTGATCGAATGCTTGTGTGTTTGGAAAAAAACAGCAATTGTTATTCATGTCAACTAGCAGGACATGTCTCCGCTTTTGCGCGCACACAAATGCAATGGCATCAGCCAGAAATACGCACATACATTCCATATATCAAAAACAAAAGCGACATGACCTGTGCTATTAGTTTGACGACTTGAGTGGCATCTTAATTGATGCCATAACACTTAACAGCCAGTCGCTTAGAGACGCTTAAACATGCAAACATTTCTACATCGTGATATTGTTGTTGTACACCGTCTTATGCGTCGAGTATCTGAAGCGTACCTTTGAGCCATTATGTGGAATTGATTAATGCGAATTACCGGATGCAAATGTAAAATGTTTTGAGCTATACTTAGATTCGCATATGTATAGTTGTCTATCCCTTCTGGCCTGGCTTAATTTAACAATTCTAGAATTTCGCCGAACAACCAGAGTCTCCGAGTGCCTGATTATTATATTTGCTACTTCATTGCTCTTCAAACTCACATTGATTTCTGAGAATTTCAAAAGTATGATATTTCCACAGCTTTGTGCTTCTGTTATTGTTATTAAAAAATTGTGCAGTGATTGAATTTTTATTTTTGGAAAATTCAAAAGCAAAGGAAATTTATGAACCAATGTTGAAAGTGCGTAAGGATTTTTCGCCATAAATTAGTACAGTAGAAATATTGAATTTAAAAGTGTTCGTGCAAGCCTGGAAGACTATCGACGTTAACGACGTCTAAAAGCAACAACACCAGAAATTGTAGTACAAATACGGGATATCGTATTGGAAAATCTTCGAGCGACTAAAAGAGTTTTAGTAGAAGCCCTAAGCATCTCATTGGGCAGTGTAAGCAATATTTTGACTGAACTATTGGGCTTGAGAAAGCTATGTGCACAATCGGTGCCGCATTCACTAACAATGGAACAAAAACACCTTCGAATGCGACTTTCTCAACAACATTTTGAGTATTTTCGAAAAGATAATTCATCACTATACAGAGTCCGGCTCTCGAAGTGTAACCAACTTCATACCGCTCTCACAGCTGGTGCACGGGCATCATCTATCCGTTAGTTGGCTAAATGACAGTCCAGAGTATTGTTTATAAGCGTAACGGATTTCAAACGTAATAGTGTGATTACATCATATTTGGCTGGGAAATCATAACCAGCGATTGTTCGAGAGCTCGAGCACTTTAAAGTAAATACAGTTTTTGTTTAACGAACCATTACTCGTTGCAATGATACTGGTAACATAGCGAAACGTCATCTAGGTGGTCATCAAAAGACTGCAACGTCACTTGAAATGGTTCAAAAAGTGAAGAAGCGACTTGAACGAAATCTCCGACGAAGTGGCAATCAAATAGCGAAAGAACTGAAAATACTTGACCATAGCATCCGCCGCATACTAAAAAATGATCTCAAAGCCAAGCCTTACAAGATCCAAAAGACGCGTGATCTCACACCAAAGCAGCAACAAGTCAGACTTGAGAAACAGGTAAATTTTCAAACATTGTGTTTTCTGACGAGAATTTTTTTTAAATTGAGCAATTCGACAAATTGAGTAAACCCCAAAGCGATAGGGTTTATTTGACCGACCGTTCATAGCAGAATTTGATTGGTCACCTGGAGGCAGCACTCGCCACAGGTAATGGTTTTGGTCGCCGTAACCGAGCCTAGCGTCACGGTAAATGCGAAATATTATCGGGAAAGTACTCTGGAGATTGCTTTGAAGCTGTGGGCAGACAAACATTTCGGTAGCAGACAATGGACGTTTCAACAGGACTCGGCACCATCTCACAAAGCTCGAGTGAACCAAGAATGGCTAAAAAACAACTTCATAGCGTCGACACAATGGCTTTCAAATTCACCGCGCGCGAATCCGATGGATTATGCTCTTTGGGCCACTTTGGATAGCAAGGTCCGAACTGAAAGATTCACCACTCTTGAGGCGCTGAAAAAAGCCGTTGCCCGCGAGTGGGCCAAAATACCTGCTAGTCTCATTCGGCCAGCTTGCGATACGTTTTTGGCAAAGGTGGTCATATCGAGCAAAAGTAAATTGATTCGTAATTTTGTATTATTTTCACACATTTTTTTACTTTGAATTGAATAAAAGTAATTTATGGCCCTTTTAATTGGTTCCACTTCGAGTGCCTGACCTTGTACATACATGCATTAGGGTGCCACACCAAAAGCGGTTTGTGGAATTATAAAATTATACCGGAATTATAAAACTTTGGGAAGACATTAAATTTATGTGAGCTCGAACTAAATCAAGATTTTTATATAATAATAATTATTTAATTTTTTTAAGTAGTTTATTATTATTTTGACGGCATTTAGAACTGCGACCTACAAGTTATATTGTTCCCCTTTCATGTACTCTGAGTCAAATTTCCTCAATAAATTTTATTTTAATACTTACCCCATTTTATTGAGTTTTGCTTCCTCCTCTGGGGAAATATGTTTACCCAAGAGCTTGCCCAGCTTAGGCACCAGTGTACTGCCAGGGTACTGGTGCTGGCAGATGTTTGGCGCTTTCATCTTGCTCCCTATAGCCCCTACAAGTTTGACTGGAGTATATTCGGAGGTTAGTAAGTTGATTTTTCACTCTACAATGCGCTGCTAGGATTCCTGTGATTTTTTGTAAATAAAATTAATTGTTAAAAATATATTTTGCAAAGAAGCACCTCAGATGATAGAAGAGTTTAAGCTTGAAAAGTCTGTCTGTTCAAACATTTTATCAACGCAATCAAATGGAGACTTGTAGAGGTACTTTCAGATCGGTTCAACTCACGCAAAGCTTAATATTTTTCCGAATATATTTTCACGGAAACCCTCAAATATAATACATTTCATAACTCCTATGAAAAAACGGAAATGATTTCTTTTTGATGAAGAAAGTAGTTAAATAAATTTATTTATTTCGATGCCACACGAATTATCGTTTGTAATAAAACAAATTATTCGATTCAACTCAATAAACAAAATATATACAATAATATAACAACACCAACAAGGAGCTGCCTTGACAGAAAGACAAGCATCGACACCAATATAAATTCAACAATGAAAATATTAGGATTCGTACAGGTTCCATACCCACAAAACCATATAATTTACTTTTTTTTTTGTTTTTGAAACACCAAAAACAATCCAATAACAAAACATAATGCTTGTTATTTGAAAATTGGATTCCACCTCATAAGAGATTGCCCTCCACAAATGCCGATTTTTTGCACGATTTTGCACACTCCAATATTCGTTGGCGCCAGCTATGGTCGCCAGCATTTAGCGAAATTTTAGCGAAGATAGCGAAATGGCCGTTTTGCCGTTACAGGAAATTGTGATTCAATGCCCTCCAGTGGGACTATGTTGCAAACCACCAGCAACGATTGGCTTTTGTATGCACGCATGTATGTGTATGTGTGCTGGCCGCATCCTGAATCATCTACTGCCGGTGTTTTTTGCCAGTTTTATTGGTTCGGTGTATCGAAAATGCGCGTTTCCGCAATCGCATCGATACACGAACGGCCGGATATAAATAAAATCGCATAAAGGGAATGAAGTCGAATTTTCATTTATTGAATCCTTGAAATCCTTTACATTCCATTGCGATTATCGTCGCTGTGGGCAAGTTATGCTAATGTTGTTGTAGTTGTTGTGTTGTCGCGCAATGGCTGCCTTGAATGCACTGTTGGGGATCAAAAGATTTATCGTTGGCAATATTGCTCTTGTTGTCTTTGTAGTTGTTTTTGTATGCTTCACATAATCGCATTCGCATTTTAGCATTTTTAAAACAATCGAAATTTCATTATTCAACGCAATTTTGAGTGTGTTTGTGGTGTTATTGCAGGCATACTGATAAGCTCTGTGTTGGTGAAAGTTGTCCATAAGGGTCGTTTTACTTTCTATCGAATTTTTATTGTTTTATATTGATTTTGACCGAAATTTGATTTATGCTCGATCCCTATTGGAAGTCAGAATTTTAATACTGAACAATGAATTTTTCATTGGCGTTGATTTTTCGTATATGGAGTTTAATGGAAAATATTTGTATTTGGAGCTGGCAAAGGTAATGGGTGTTCATAAGTTCTATTTAAAGGGTTTGCGGTCAAGTTCACTTGTTTAGAATACGACGTAATTTTTTTCACGTTGGTCGTGCAGAGCTGCTTTGAGGTCCTCTAACACCAAATTAGAGAATCCGCACTTTTATCGTGGCTTGAACTACCTGCAATTTTTGGTTTCTTCATATTGCTTACCTACAGTAGGTCTTCAAGTCAAACGGAGTCTGGGGAAACGAAGAAAACACTGGCCACTGTCAGATTTGCCTCCAGTTGTCGGAGGGCTGCACACTGTTCTCGATGCCGGCGGACAATCGGGCGCCTTACGTAGCAAGTATGACGTTGTGATCCCAAATAGTGATCAATGGTTAAGTCCAGCGGACCTATTAATGGGATTTCAGCACACTTTCTACACGGATCCAAAACTAGCGATAGTAGCGGATATGGGTGGTACTTAGACGAAGACACTAAGTACTCCTATGCCACAGGACAGATGGCCACGGTATTCTTTATGCCATCTTAAATGTAGCATACTGACTAATTGAGAAAAAGCAGGGTAGTAGTATTGGAATATGTAGTGAAAGTCAAGCTGCACTGAGAGCCACACTGTTCTTCGAAATTGGTCGGTAAATGCAAGATAAAACTGAACAGTGTTGCAAAACACAACAAAATTTGTCTAATTTGGGTGCCTGGGCACTGAGGTATTGCAGAGAACGAGTTGGCTGATAAACTATGGGTCCTTCCTAGAGGTCAATTCTGCATCGGTTCAATTATGAATTGACAACTGCATGAGGTCTACCCATAGAAAGCGTTGGTCTGAGATCGGCTCCTGCAGAGTAGCCAAGTGCTTTGTGAAAGAACCAAACAGGAAATTAGCGACCTATTTCCTAAAACTTTTCAGAAAGGACCTTAGAATACTGGTAGTTGTAAATACAGGACACAACGCCTAAGATTAGCAAATGGCTGCCATGAGAATCATTGACGGCCCAATATGTCTGTCTTATCGAGAAAATGAGGACACTGCAGAAAACTTTCTCTTTAGCTGTCCGGCGTTCTCTAGAATAAAACTTGGGCTGTTGGGGTGCCATATTCTGAGCATGGATAAAGTTCATACTCTTCCTCTTCCGGATCTCTTAGAATTCATCAATGAATCCAAAACATTCGTGGAAGAGTGACCTCCAACCAATTTGCCCGTCTTACCATCCATGCTGTGGCTATCCTGTCTCTCTATTTCTTCCACTGTAATCTATCTGGGTGGATTACAGTGGCCTTCCTGACAGAGTTCTTGGACTTTTCCAACCCGCTGTATTGTATTAATCGAAAGTTAGGACGAACAAGAGCCGTAAAGAGCTGTTTGTAGTACACAACTGAACGCGAAAGAAAAACTCTGATGTGACCACTGAAAGAAAATTTCGTATCCAATAACACTCCAAAACCCTCAAACGCTGTTAGACTTTGTAGTAGATTTTTTAATATTCAAAGACAGACAATGTCCTAAAAAATGAAGGCAATAAGCATTTCGCTACCACTACTTTTTCAGTGGTAGTTAAAACACGAATTTCTCCATCACTGAATATTTAGTTAAAATCTTTAGTAAGAATTCACATTTTCAGTAAAATAACACTGCTTCTTGAAGAATAAAAGTAAGACTATATGAGCTGCAGCAGTATAAGGAAATGTTTCCAAATTAAATCATAATTTTGAGTAGAAGCTCCTACTTATACCACACCAAAAGTAGGAAAACATAATTAATTTTTATTTGTTTTTTTAATACCAAATTTCCAAGATTGCCATCAGTGAGATTTTGCTTTGTTGATCGATTGGCTATTCCAGCAATGAAAAAAGTCTTTCTCTATCGCAGAGCAAGGAAGACGTGTGTTGTATTCTATAAAATTTTTTTTTTATAATAGGAAAGCGGTGTAAACCAGCAATACTCCTATCATCGTCATTCAAGTGGGCAATTATTTCGGTTGCTATAACTCCGCCGGGTAAGTTATTTACAAAAATTTCCAGGTTGGTTTATTTTAATCGAATACCCGAGGACTCCTTAACTTTTTAACAATGAATCAGAATAATAAAGTAGTGAAAACAAAATAAAATTTTTTTTTGTTTCCGTTTTACATGCTTGTAAAGAAACACCCAAAAAATACCATTTGAAATGAGGCGAAGGCCTTATGGTGGACTGCAAATTTGCTTTCTTCTCCTACCGGTTGTCTTTTTGACTTCAGAGCATATTCTTTAACTTTATTTCGGACATCATCTAGAGTGCAAGACTCGGCACTTTCCAGCAATACTTTGCAAAGTTTTAATTTGATATCGGGAATGATGATTGCTGCAATAACTGCATCCCAGGAGCCAAAGTGTCAATAAAAATATTTTTCAAATCTTTATGAATTTCCTTAAGAAATTTTATATTTTTAATTTTTATTTTGATGGACACTAAAGCAGGAATAAATTAACCAAAGAACATATTTTGTTCTCTTTGAGGGAAGTTGATAGCTTCTGCGATAGGCTGCACTCTTGCATGTTCTTCCAAATTTGCAATTTTTTCCACCATAAAAATAGAAATTTCCAGCTGGTAGCATAATTCGCCTAACCTGTTTTGGACTTCTAAAATTTCGAGAGTGCCATAGAAATAGTCTGCTATTAACACCAAGAAGACATGATTTAGTTCACTAGATTATCTAGGACGTCACTTAATCACACCGCCTACACACCAAGAAGCATTTCAACAACATGTCAACTAGACATAAATACATGTATGTAAGTCTACAGGTAAAGAAATGTGTCTGTTCTATCTCGCGGCTTTTATCATTAAACTGCAAAAGGTATCAGTTTCAGGTACTTACTTATATGGGCTGAACAAAGATCAGAACCCGTTATCGCATTAAGGCCGACTGTAACAAATCTTCAGTTTGTTAAACCAAGCGATAATAGGGTTCCCTCAACTTGATCCTTCCATCGGAGGCATGGTCCTCCCCTACGTCGTTGCCTCCCACTTGCCATCCGAACACATTCCTTGCTGGAGCTTCTGCATCTATACTCTCGAAGTGGCTCAGCCACCGCAAGCGCTGTATACTAATGAGCTTCACTATGTCCACCTCGTCGTAGAGTTCATAGAGATCGTAGTTCATTCGGTGGTAGTAGTCATCACCGGCCGCCGTAGGCGAATGGTATCTTTCCTAGTGGACAGCATATACTTCGTCTTGCCCTCGTTAACCGCTAGACTCACTCTATTTGAAACTTTTTCGATAGCGGAAAATGCTGCGGTAACATCTCTCTTGCAATTCCCTATGACGTCAATGTTATTTTGGTGAAAATAGTGCCATTTCAATGAACACCGGCTCTGCACAGTACCCTTCCTCAGTTTTACTTACCCAGGCGGATAAATTACAAATAAATAAGAAATTTAGGTAGTATTCCATTTCATACTTGGCCCTCCTGAAAAGCATCAAACGAGGTCCCTGACTTGCAAAATATCCAGCAGTAAAATAAAATACATAAATTTCTAAATATTCTACATAATTCACATTCAAAGCTACGCATACACAATTTCAAAAATGCCACCTCTGCCACACTCAAACATACATCTCCAAGGATTACAATCAACATGGAATTAGAATGAAAATTAATGCCCATTGCAGAAAGTGAAAAAAACTACCTACCCACTAAATAAGGAAGATTTTTACGCCAATTTCTGTATTTCTTTTCTCAAGCCTTCAATCACTCTACCATCAAGGCTGCTTGGCTCTGAAAGCTTGCCACATATACACTGTGCGAAATAGTTATGGGGCAAACCCACTTCATATTTTTTGTTCTAAAATAGCTGCATAATATTTTCTTGAGTTGCCTTATAAGGTAATGAAATGTGTGCACGAACTAGCGGTAACTTTAAGTTATTTTGCTTTTTCCTTCGATTCCCGCTACGTTGGGCCGTTGCTTGGAATTTGAGTTTCTTGAAGGAAATTGCTACAAGGTTTTATTTCTTGTAGTGGCAATTGAGTGATATTTTTATACACGTTTCACAATTTAAAGGATTCCTTAAGGTAAGTTGAGTCGTTTCCAGTAGCACATAAATAATTTTCGTGCGGAGAAAATAACTTTTTAAGACACTATGCCAAAAGGAAAGCCTTGCTATTAAAAGTTCAAAAGATGGTGATGAATATATAAAGCACTTTTACGACTCATACTAGCTTACAGCAGCGAGGTACATATGGGTAATTAAGACAACAGACATCGATCAAATACTGAGGTTTCAAAGAAAGATACTGCGAATAATATGTGGTGCCGTCCGCTGGGATGACAGAACATATCGGATAATATTCAATCACGAACTCGATGCATTGCTTCAAAAAGGAAACGCAACAGCTTATTGAAAAGTCAACGAATCAAATGGCTGGGGCACATGGACAGAATGCGCAAATAGAGAGCTGGCTGTATAGCATTCCACAGGCAAGTGGTTGGACGAAGAAGCCAAAAGAGACCAAACAAACGCAGGATTGATGAGATCACAGCCGACTTGCGGCAAATGGGGATCGCAAAGTGGAAAGGCGTTGCAGAAGATCGATCTGAGTGGAGAACCGTAGTTCCACAACAATGGTCTGCAAAGGACTGTAGTGCTTTTGATGCTACTGATGATGCTACCGAGGAGCGCGATAGTATTCTAGCTTATAGCGAATCGGGAATATTATTTTGCAAAGGAGCGCAAAAAGCTAAACTTTTTGAAAAATCCTAATGGATGTGGAAAAATTAGAAAAACTGGTGCTAAGCCTAAGATTGGCGATAAGTGTAAGAGGAGTTAAGACGGCTAGCTGTCAATAAAAACAACCTAATTAGAAGTGAATTTTTTCTCAATACTACGAAGCAAAGAACAAACTAAATTTTGAGTGAAGATTTGGATTTAAAATAGCAAAATAGACTGTCTAAACCGACGCTTATATCACGCCACCAAGCAGCTAGATAATCAAAATTTCTGTGGTGATGAATAGAAATCTATCATTCTTAGCGATGAAAAAACTTGTAACTCGATCAGCCTAATGCTTATCAGAGGTATTGGAGAGATATACTCGGACGTGAGTCACCACGAAACCAAAATTACCACGGCGGGTCACTTGATCATGCTTTTAGCTGCAGTGGCAAAACCCGAATTTGTTTTATTTCGCATAAGATGAACGTAGAAAATTACGTAGAGGTCTTGAACATTGTTTTTTGAAGTATCAACAGAATAATGCTCCAATCCACAGCGCTAAGCGTACAAAGACAAAAGAGAGAAGGCAACAACCAAATGGTTGTAAAGTGAGCGTGGACACCTTAAATTCCATCACTTTCCTCCTTTCATAAGACAAATTCCGTCGGGCTAGTGATCCAACGGAAAAATTAGTACAGTCAAGAAACATGCCTCGGATTCAACACCCCCCATATGACGACGACTTTCAGCTTTAAACATTTGACTCGAATTAGAACATGGAATGTACGCTCTCTTTCTGAGAAATCAAAACTCTCCCAAGTTTGCAGACAAATGGAGGTTTATAAAATTAAATTTATCGATTTTTCCGAAATCAAATGGATTGGGGAGAATGGATAAACACATAAAAAACGCATTATTAGAATATAATCCTATTTCAGAGCACATAATAACGGCCCGGTTACCGTAGAGAAGACGACAATGTTGCCAAAATTGCTTGTCAATGGAGTCCGCAACGAAGTCGACGCAGTCAAACTTGGGTGCGTACAATCTTCCACGAGAGTCCTTCAACCACCACCAGGAAACAAATCAGACACATAGCGGCTGACAGAATTCATTGGAGAACAGTTGTTTCCGCCCTAATTTCCAACTAGGAGCGATATAATATGCATTATGATGTTTATGTTAAATTGTTTGTTTATTTTCAATTGAGAATGCCATCCAAATGTTTAAGGAACCAAGCAATAAAAAAAACAAAAATAAAAGTATACCGTAGTTAGTATAGACCTAAATCCTATGGAGAACCTCTGGAGCATTCTTAGCAAGCAAATTTTAAAAGGCCTTTGTCCTTTCCTTGTTTATTTGCGGCCATAGTAGCCTAGCTGTTACACATGTATCGTCATCTCTCCATGACCTAAAGGCCTCTTGGATAATGTTGTTTTTTATTATTAGTTAACTTGTCGTCATGGGTATTCCAATGGTATTTTTATCGCTGAGCAATTGAAGAGCAGTACCTTTTCTGGCTAGCTAATCAGCTTTACAGTCGTTTTTGTTATGGCATGCGTATTTAGATATGTAGCCACTTTTTTACAGCTAGAACCGTATAAAATTTAATTCCCCCCTTCTCCATGGCCTTGGTGTCTGCCACTCCTTTCTTGACGGTGTACTCGTCTTGAAGAGCCTTTCGAAGGTGAGTCTAGGAGTAGAGTAGTATATTTCTTGTTTGTGACTATTCAGAGATTGTAAAATAGAAGCGTGGCCAAACCACCGGTCTTTCCATAACGCCATACTTTTGAGTCTGAGCGCCGAGGCGGCGGCCACGTGTTTCCCTATCAGATTTAGGGCAGGTAAATTGATTTTCACTTCTAGCGTTTTGTTTGGGGTAGTCCTTAAAGCGCCAGAGATACATAAAAAAGCTGTTCTTTGGACCTTACTCATGATTTTAGCGTAACTCGCCTTTTTAGCAGATGGCCAAGATACAAGTATTCCATATATTAAAATTGGGCTAACTACAGAAGTATAGAGCCAATGTATAACACGAGGTGTTAGTCCCCATTTAATACCGACCGCTTTTTTTCCAAGTACATATATAATGCAACGTTGGCCTTCTTTACACTTTCCTCAATATTAGATTTCCACGTGAGTTCCCTGTCTAATATGAGTCTTAGGTACTTGACATTCTCTTTCAAAGGAATCCCAACACCCTTAAAAATTAGCGGGGAGATTATAGGGAGCCTATGTTTCTTTGTAAAGAAGATTATTTCAGTTTTTGCGGGGTTTACACCGAGTCCCCTGCTCTCAGTCCAGCTTCTAAGTGTGGCCATGTTAGAGCGCAGAATATCCATAAGGGTCTTAGGATATTTGCCTTTAACGGCAATTGCTGAGTCATCTGCGTAAGCAGTGACGTGACAACCCGCTCTTTCCACGGTCAGCAATAGTGAGTTTACTGTCAAAATCCAAAGAAGAGGGGAGAGGACTCCGCCTTGCGGTGTGCCTCTGCAGACTTGTCTGCCGTTTCGAGTACCTTTCTTTTGACGAGTATAGCTTCTTTCAGGGCAACAACGTGTGGTTCAACTCCAAAATCCTTTAATGAATCTGCTATAGCGTTTGCATTTATGTTGTTAAAGGTGCCTATATCTATATATATATCTACGAAAGCAACCAATGCAAACTCTTTGCCTAATAAACTTTTTTCCACCAACGCGAAGAGTGAGTGTAAGGCGGTTTCTGTCCCTTTAGTATATGCATGTTGCGCCGAGGAGAGCCTATTTACCATAGAGGCACAACGCCCCGTTAATATTCATCCATTATTCTCTCCAGGATCTTGAGCAGAAAAGACGTTAGACTAATGCGTCTGAAGTCTTTGGGGTTAGTGTGTGAGGACCTACCTGCCTTGGGTATGAAGGAGACTTTTGTCACCCTCTAGCCTAGGGGAGTGTGGCCCATGTTAAGACAACTTCTAATGATAATTTTGATAAAAGGTAAGATGATGTTCCGTGATTGTTGCAGGACATACTATTAAATATTATTTTATATGGTTTGTTAAAATTTAATTTAATATTCGTTTTTTCCTACACCACTATTTCCTTTTACTACCTTTAAAATTATAAAAATTTTACAATAAGAGGCCGAAATATACATAGTAAGTCCTTTAACATGTTTTATTCTTACGTTTATTTTCTTCCCTCTTAACCTCTACCTATTTTATTACAAAAAAAAACAAATTTTTGTTCAGTGTCCCGCTTACTGTAGTAGCTATCCAGTTTCGTCTAAGCGGTCGCATTTATTTACGAAAGAATTCCAGCTAATTAGTAGTGCTAATGAGATACCATTCAGGCAGTTTGTGTACGATGCTGCCACCCAACGTCATCTGAATCATAAGTAGTAAAACTGTCAACTCATTGACAGTTCGATGTTGCTGACTGCAACTTAACACGAATTAATTAATTGTTAATCAGCACCTGAACCAAGACGAGCACTATGGTGGCCTTCAGAGTCCGAGTGAAATAAACGCACTAAATAAAGATGTACGACACGCATTTTTCGTGGAATTCATTCAAAGTCTCACTGTTACAGTTTTGCGCCAATATTGCGCGGATCATTTGGCGCCAGCAAAACAAATATGTAATTACGCCGAAGCTGAATGAATTTCAGCATTATTTCTGTTAAAATTTACACATCCTCAATTCAGCTGAGTGCAGATATATATTTACACATTCATACATATATACATAAGTATGTATTGTAAGTCGTTGATTCTATTTATATGGAGTACATTTATTGTAATGTGTCAGGCAAGAAGCATACGGTTGTTTGGTTTGTGGCATGCAGAGCATTTCCGTTTTGGTATCGTATTTCGTTGATTACGAGCAGCATTGATTAAAAATGTGCAATTTCTCTGAGAAGTAGAAAAGTGCATTAAGCCAAATGAATTATTTAAGTTTGATGGAACGTCAGAAAACGAGTTCGTAGTGATCTACAATATGAAGGCTACAGCTGTGGGAAAATGCAAAAGTATTTCAGCAAACAAGAATGCTGCAAAATGTACGAGTCTATTCTATTTAACCATTTTTTTTTTTTCAAAATTGGAAACTTTATTGTGGTTGCACACTTATTACTCAAAATATTATCCATCACTAGTCACAACCTTTCCTCATTTTTCTGGTACCATATGGGTTTCGCCTTAAACGAAAGAGTTAATGCGTGACTGCTATTCTGCTGAATGGACAGGGTTAAAACCTCGGTTATTAAACACCAAATGATAGAAAGAGTTTGTGCAGGCAATGGCAAGCTTTCGAGGGTATTTCTGCCATGATTATAAAGAACCATCTACTGTTCGGCATAAAACTGTGGGTCTCTCCGTTTGTGGAACGTTTTCAAGGAGAAGGAGTTCTAACAAACACCCAATAAAGGGCGTTAGCGCTATTTACTAGTAAAGGGATTTTCAATTGGCGCGGGTCGATTTTGGCGCCCTGTGGCAGCCATTTTGTTTTGGTGACATTTGTCAAATCTTTTGTTTATTATATAGTTGTTTATGCCAAATCATCATGGCAAGTTACACGATTGAACAACACGTTCAAATGATAAAACTTTATTATCAAAATGAGTGTTCATTAACGCAAACGTTGCGCGCATTGCGCCCATTTTTCGGTAGACGTGGTGGCCCTTCCCATATTAAACCATATGGACCTAGACGACATATGGTTCCAGCAGGACGGCGCTACGTGCCACACAGCAAACGCCATTTTATTCCATTTCAACATCTACCCGCCCTTATTGAAAAACCCTTTATTATACGGGATCCGCGACATCTTCGACTATTGAGGCGAGTCAGGAATCACATAAATTTTCGGCTTCTACGTAGGAATGAAAAAGCTACTCAGCCAGATTCCATAGATTAGAACAAACGGAAGCTAAAGAGGCAATGTTTAATCAATAATATTTACAAGTAATGTCCGGTGTAGATAGGTAGGTTTTCAGAGACAACTAAAGAGATACTGCAGAGTTGAAGTGAATGAAATTGCCGATAAATTGGTCATGTGTGGATGAGCGGTTACCCCACAGCGACCAGAAGCAATAGCGGAATCAGTTATCCAGGAATCATGAAGTGGATCAGCGATTATGTGTGCAATTTACATAAAAAGCGGTGGTCCGGTCTAGAATGCTGCAGAACTTCAAACTGTTTTGTGATGAGCCCGAACAGAAAACTGTCGGACTTTCTTCTAAATCTTGGAAGAAAAGACCACCATTGGAATCATAGAGATCCCGATTTGCCTATCTTGCTTAGAGGCGGCGGATAGCACTGAGCATTTTCCCTGTGAGTGTCCTACATTTGCTAGAGCAAGACTGCGAATTTTGGGTTCCGATGTAATGAGAACGAGTAAAATTCGTTTTCTCAAACTGGAGGATATTTTCAGATTTACTAAAGAATCTGAAAATTCTCACAATTCCAGCTGCCTCTATGTCTCTATTCTACTCTATTTTTCCCCTTCTGTTACTTCTCTCCTTTTCTCCTTGACTATCTACCCTTTCACTTGCCACAGCACTAAATACAATGGGCTTTTTAGCAGGAGTGTTTTCGGAGTTATCGAATCTCTCGGCGCTTCTTGGCTCAACTTTTCAAATTTTAATTTAAAGTTTTCAAGTATCGATTCGTGCATTTTGTTCGCGTTTTATTATTGTGCTTTCAAAATGATGGCGGATAAAATTTGCATTTTTGAGTGTAATCCCGAGATCCGTAAACAAAGCCAACAGTGGATGGATAATGGTAGGACACAGAAAATGAATACGAAAGCGTAAAAAGTGGCGACTGAAGGTAATGTTGATCGTTAGTTTCGATACGTTTATGTTGTAGCAGCATCAACATTCCTCATACCCGTACATGGGCGGCGAATATTGTAGAAGTAACAGTCCTTGGCCGGATGTAAATTCGGATCATCTCGGTAACTTAGAACCGACTATCGTGGTTTATTTCATAAGAACTTCAACATCATTTGACGTAAACTCAGTTTTGTCGATTTTCTATGTATGTTAACATTCTGGAACCGCGGCAGGCACGCAGTCGGTGAGTTACGTGAGAGTTTTTAGCGAAAAGGACATTCAAACGTTACCAAGCCTACTTTATAGCCTCGATATTGTTCACTGCGACTTTTTATTTTTCACTTTAAAGTAACTCATCATACAGGAAGTCAGCAAAGCTGAATCGGCGGTACCGAAGGGGTTAACTTTGAAGGATTACAAAAGGATTGCTTCTAATTTTAATTTTTTTTAAATGCCTACTGCATCATGAAAGCTGGCGTTCAGCAATGGTATGTCCGGGGCCTAAAAATATGGCCTTCGTTTGGAACCGTCGCCTTCTCTGGAACCGCTTTCGCATTACTTCAGACGGGCGTTGCAACTGCCTCATTATAAAGGTCTATGCTTATGAGCCTGAGTCCAGGTCCCGCTTTTTGTACGGAAAATTCTTTCCGCGAAACGATTGATGATCTCCCACGTTTCCTCGCTACTTAGCATCTTGTCGATTACATTTTCAGTGATTATGTGACCGACTGTATTCTCCAGCGTTCAACGTTCTTGTTCCAAACGCATGCATTGGAGGAATGTGTGTTCAGCGTCATCTTCGGCGGCATCCCCATATATGCATGTGGGGTGTTCGCTTTTCCGTATTTTGAACAGGTATTTCTGGAAATACCCGTGCCCTGAAAGCATTTGGGTTATATAAAAATTGACTTCGCCGAGGTCCGTGCTGTTCCATGTAGCGACAACTTTTATAAGCCTAGCCGTCCATCTGCCGTGTGTTTCGTTCATCCAGCGGTCTTACCTTAGGCTTAGCGTTTCATCCCGTATTTCGCGTGCTGCAGGAATCATGAGAACAACTTTGGAATCATTGAGTAGCGTTAGAGGTTTTTATAAAACGGCGCAAATGGAGGCAGCTCAAATGGAATTGCTCATAAATCATCAAAAATGGAGATGGACTCGGCACGCTTTACGCAAAAACGATGCGTACATTGCATGAAAGGCATTCGAGTGGAACTCTCTCACGAATGTTGGTCGCAGGTCTGGTAGACCAAGGAAAACTTGGAGGCGGACAGTTGTAAGGGAAGCTAGCAGCATCGGTAGGAGCTGGAATCAATTGAAGTACAATGCCAAAAATCGCCAGCGCGGTTGATGCTCTATGTCCCATGAAGGATTAAGGGTCTGAAGAAGAAGAAGGGAAATACTAAGAAAAGCACTAATAAAATTTCGCTCTTAGCTTAATTCGGTTATGATTTATTTACAAATTCACGGATCTTAATAGCTACAGCTCTTACACCTTCCAAAATTTGTAATAATGGTTTGTAAAAAACGTATATATATTTATATTCTGTCAAAATCGTACCGGGAATTGTTCAATAAAACGCAAAATAATTGTATAATCATCAATGGCGATGGAGTGGCAATTTAACTTTTTCACTACATCCGGTGAATAAGGTGGTTGATCGATGATATTTGTCGAGTTTTTGGTCAAAAAGAGGTTGTCTGCAAAGTCGGTTTACTGACGATAGTTTAACGTGACAACGTCATAAGAAAATACTGATGGAATGGTTGCATTTTTCAAAAAAAAATTTTAATTTTATTTGTTTGATAGATATTTTGTATGGATATAGAGAAGGAGGTAAATGGAATCGCAATAGAATTGATCAAGTTACACTTACACAAACGTGAAAAGTTACGAAACATATATCGAATTCATGAAAGATATTTTCAATTTCGATTGTGCGATTATTCGACGTTAATAAGTCAACAACACTAAGAGGCAACATCATCGATTTGACTTTTTCAAGACACATTACACTCGAAACACTCCCTTTCATTTCCTACTTTTCCTACCATCGACCTATTCTCAACAGAGAAATTGTTCATTACCATGCACACAGGAAGAAGGCATATGCAAATACAAATATGTGAATTTATATACATATGCGCATATACATGCGCCTGATGTGGAACGTTGCCGAACACGGGGGCCGATTGTGCCTATTTGTCGTTCGTTCCGCGCTCTCGCTTGCAGCTCAGGCAAGGTAACGGCGCATAAGCAAGATAACGGCGCATGAGCAAGATAACGACGAATGAGCAAGATAACGACGCATTTTTTGGTGCGTGCAGCCGGCTACATCGAATTATAAGACGTTATCACGTCGAAAAGTGTTCACAATATGAGCCTCGTGAGACGCTGCGTTATCATCGTGCAGGATCCATCAGTTTTCTTGTTTCGGCTCATGTGGATAGCGCCATTCAGCCGCCTGTTGATTGGTTTGCATGTCAAACTCATATACCCACTTCTCATCACCGCTAAACAGCTAGCATTCTTTGTATTCGGCTCAGTGGCGAGCTCCTCTAATAAATAGTATCATATTTATATTACAACATACCACGCTAAGTTCATTCCAGCAAATACACAGCACTACCTTCGGGATATGTCCATGCGGAGCCAAGTAAATACTCGATCGTCCACTAGCTAGAGCGGTGCAATAGATCACCTCAATGCAGATGGACGCATGAATTACTACCCATCCATACGAATTGATTGGAAAAGAAACTTTCAAGGTACGGGGTACGTAGATAATACATCCATAGATTTGGTTCCGACAGTCCACTGCCAATTTGCTCGGAGAAAGAAGAAGATGTTGATCACGTCTTGCTCCAATCTCCACACGTCAACAATAGCTACGAGACTTTAAGCTAACCAGTCCCGAGAGGTAATACCTTTTTGGCAGTTACTTTTTGGTAGATTGCGGATATGTGTTTAGTAAGTAGGTGCGGCTGTGAGACTATATAGCACTAATGAGAATTCGCGGATGTCCTTCCCAGAAAAAACAACCTTCGAGATATGAATACTTGGATTTCGAGGCATGTAAATAGGCTATCAATTTCGTAACTTTTCATGGATCACTCTTCATTATATATATAATTGGCGCGTACACCCTTTTTGGGTGTTTGGCCTAGGTCCTCCTCCTATTTGTGGTGTGCGTCTTGATGTTGTTCCACTCTTCATTACCACTCACAAATTCACTATTGTGGTTAGATCTGCCATCCATCGAAACACGACGAAATTTGTGCTCATATTTTCCCAGAAATGAATGTAACGGACCTATTATGTTTTGATATAATCGAACGCCTAAAGAGCATTAGATTTGAATGAATATCTCTTATCTATCGACGCGCATGGTTCTCTTTCATTCAATGGTTGACCCACTCAAGCGGACTTCGTTATTGTTTTCATTTATAAATTGCCAATGAATTTTTAGATGCACATATCCGTAAGAAAACATTGAAGCTTGCAGTCTGATTGAGAAATTATGTGCCACGTGTTGCGGCTTTAAGTAACCGGTGCGGCTTCAAACTTAGTTGCTGACTGATATTGTCAGTTAGTGGCATTAGCAGTGGGAATGGCGGCAAATGCAATGTCAACATTTTGTACTGACTAACTGACATTTGAGTAAAGTGGGGTCTCTGACGTGTCCTTTTGCTGGGAAGCTCGGCTAGTTTGTAGAAGGCCACTTTGAAGTTGCACGAGACCACTGGGAATATATGTAAGTGTATGCAAACTGAGACAAAAAAGAAGGGAAAAAGGACGAAATCAAAAGAAAAATACGCCCTCACTAGTAGCAACATTTGGCTTGCAGCAGCAGCAGCAGTAGCAATGATATTATCGCCGATGATGATGTTTACTCTGCGCCGTTGGCCACCTTGATGCCACGAAGTAACAACTACACTTTTATGCGTGCGTGTATGTGTGCTTTGTCATTGAAACATGAAATTAAAATAATCCTCTAGCGACCGGCAGGCGGTAAGTGTCCCTAATGGCGGGGGTTGCAACTGTTGCCACACGCACTCAACCACAGCAAGCAACTGTTTTTCAGGGTGGTAACGCGATTTCATATTTGACTTCATTCTATTTTGACATTTTTTTCGCATTAGCCCACTCGCCGTTGTTTATTCGCTCTGTGACGCAAAACAAAAAATGTCTTGTTTACAATTCTCACGCGTGTGACTTTTAAATAACAGATTAGAGTAGGCAAATGTTAGTTTACGGCTGTTGGTACTCAATTCATATTCGAAATACAGCTATTCGAACGATACTTTGTTGAAGTTTTTGTGTCCTTGTTAGATAACACCAGCAGCGCTGAGCGCTCACGCAACGTGGCTTTGGCGGTGACACGTGACCAACGCGATTAGTGTTTACATTGGCTCTTGCCACCCGCCCGCTCGGTGATAGTACGATTTCCCTTTTGCTGAGCTTTTTAATATTAAATTATTAGTTTTAATATTTTCATTGCGTTGCATATAATGTTGCCTGCCACACGTGTCGCGGTTTAATTTTTACGACGATAAAAATGTCACATCACAACGTCGACCAAATGGATTAGAGACAACTGAGAACAGGCTCATCAACGTTATCGGCCAAGTTCTCCGACGCATTTACGCTTCAACTGATTTTCTTATCTCCCCTCGATCGGCTGTGCAGCAGGATTTACAACTCACTTTGCACAATGCAGAGTTGTTTTTTAATTGTTTTCCGACTTATTTTGTCTGTACGATTTTTGTTTGAATCATTTTTGTTTATACTCGTACAAGCACAAACAGTTACATTTGTATAGCACATTTACATTTGTACATAGGGACATACATAACTTTTTTCCAATTAATTGAAAGCGTTACTTGACTTGCAACTTCAACAGCAACTGTCGGTGGCGCCATCTGCTGCCACTGGCCTCAGCAGTCAGTTTCTCATGCGCGTGATTTTCTTAATTTTCTTGAAGACATGAAATGTCACTTGTCACTCAGTGGAGCAGCAAAAGCGTCAGTCGCGCATTTCATTGCTTTGTCACACGCGCGGTTATGTAAGTAACGCAGAGAAGGGGACAGGCTATTCGTCAAACCCATCCGCCACTGGGTGGATGTTACGCCATTTACTAATGGCATTGCCTTTTGTCAATTATGCGCAATCTGGTACAAACATTTTTCAGCGTTATTAAAATTTCCCATCCAATGGGCGACAACTCCAAACCGCAAGAGTCAATATTTGAGGTGGGATGTAAATTTTTTAATGGAATACTTTTGCTATTAATCTCTGAAATTAAAGGTTGCGCAGGTTTTCTATAGCAGAAGGTTTGTTTGACAATGGGATTGATGTAAAGGTTAAATGTATTTTTACGACTTGATAAATTTCTTTTGAAAACTTATTGTCAATTAAATAGATGATAATTGGAATAGAACACGAAAAGTCTACTTTTCGCACGTGTAGCAGAAACATTTTAAATTCTCTCTCTTTGTTTGCATTTATTTAGGCTGAAAGCTCAAAACGCATTGTCTCATTAATAACAAATACTAAATAAAATTTACTAAAGCGATTACCTCCACAAAATGTATCTTTTTCCGACACTTTTAAAAGAAAATACCAAGCACAGTAAAGGAAACGTCAATGCTGTAGTACGGAGAGTTATTGTTGAATGGGGTTGGGCAATAAGTTTATAGCGTTTATATATTTTCTTTTATTTCACAACGATTTATTTGCTGTTTGGCATAGGGAAAGTATTAGTTCGATAGAACTCTTTCTGCTCTACAAAACTATTGTATGTTAATTGTAATTTTAAATTATTTAATTTTTTATTAGTTTTGAGGCTCGGAAATGGAATAGCCAAGGGGAAAAAATCAATATTTTTGACACCCGCTCTTTTTTGCTTTTCACCGCGGTCAAAAAGCTGCTGAAACAGCCCGGGACATTTGGGACGTGTATGGAGAAAGTGTCATAGGCGAGTCTTCAGCGCGAAAATGGTTTGCAAAATTCAAAAATGACGACTTCGACGTCGAGGACGCGTCTCGCATCGGCAGGCCTTCTGAATTTGATGAATCACTCTTGAAGGAGAACGGTCGAAAAACCAGTCTTGAATTGACAGACAAAATGAGCTGCGATCATAAAACGATTCCCAATCCCCTTTGTTCAATGGGATTTACCGAAAAATTGGGAGCCTGGGAGCCTCACGAGCTCAACGAAAAATAGAAAGAAATTCGGCTTCACATTACTTCTCAGCATCTTGCCCACCATCGAGCAACGCGCGATCATAAACAGTGCATTTTGTACCGAATCGTCACGGGAGATGAGAAATGGTGCCTATACAACAATATGAACCAAAAAAAGGAGCGTTTGGCCCCAGGAGATACGAATTCGTATCTTCCGACGTTTACTCCTATTTCGCGAAAAGTTGTTGCCTCCTTCCACAACCTTATAATAATTTTTCTTTCACCAACTTCAACTTCTTGTCTTTTGGCGTCTATGCTCTTGAAAAATGTATAGATACAATTAAAATTGATTGCTTATGAATCATTTGGGCAAACGCATACTAAATACCGATGACGCTCCCATGGTACTTCGGGAAAGTACCAAATTATTGTTTGTACGCACTTTTGCTGCGGAATAGATGGTAAGCGTTATCGATATTTATCTATAGTTTAGAGACAAAAGCAGTCTTTAAGATTATTCTTCGTGGAATATTTTAGGTAAGCATTGAGTTAAATTCAATTTGAAAAATTGTGTAATTTTTCTGACATAGAAATAGTTTGTACGCACAGTTTTGCTTCTGAGTGTATTTTTTTCGCATTTCTAAAGTTGGCACTGCTAACAAAGGGCATCTACTTTTATATGCACAACGAAGACAATGAATGGCAAATCTAGTGAAACGTTTCTGAACCTTCTCAATTCTTAAAGATGCACCCATATAGAATGGATTCCAAATAATGCTGTAATATTCGAGGTTTGCGCTAACAAGAGAAAAATACGAATTCTTTTGCGTAGAAATACCCTTGAACTCCTTAGAATTCCTTATTACAAAACCAAGCATAGGTCTAGAGTTGGGAATCATGAAGTGTATACTCATATTTAGAAAACGACATTTTCGATGTAAGACCCTCAAGACTTTCTTTTCATAATTTTTTGTGAGAGTGGTAGTGCCCAACTTGTAATCGAAATCAATCGTAACTTTGCGTCTACTGAAGGACGAGTGATGGCATTTACCAGCATTTAGAGGTAAGGAGTTGTCATGACACCAAGCTTCCAATCTTGTTAAGTCTTCTTATGAAGTCAGTTACGTCCTCTATACGACTGTAAATTTTCAGATCATCTGCATGCATCAGATAACGTGATGGCTCAAAAACGGAATGGAATGTCATTAACAAATATTAAGAATAATAGTGGCCCTAGATGGCTACCTTGAGGTATACATGAGGTAACTTTAATGCCATTAAATTGTACATACGTATATAGTTTATACGAATAAATTGAGTTATTTCTGTTAGTTAAGGGGTTATACGCAGTTATGAAGCAAATAAAAGACGGGCTGTCAAGAATTTATATTATCCTGAAGAAACTTCAGAATATTTTAATTTGAAAATTTTTGGCGGTTATAAAAGCATCCTTCAAGAACGTAACAAATTATTTTATTTATGAAAATATTGATTATAGAGCGCGTTGCAGGCGATTTCTGGAACCTCCTTTAAAAAAAGACGATTTACGGTGTACATCGTAACTCAGGATTGGATTATCTGAAATCAAAAAACCAAACAAATTTTGTTAATATATTAGATTATCTAGTAATTAATCGTTCGGCTAATCAAAATAGTGAATTTTCACAAAATGGCAGCTTTTAAAAGAAATGATTTCGATTTTTACGTTAAAATTTGGCCGTAAATTGATTATAAAATGGAAAATAAGTATCAGATTTACAAAAGGAACGATTAATTACTAGAAAATGTAGCTTTAAAGATTGAGTTAAAACGGTTGACCGATCAAACAAGCCGTTTTCGAGATATCGTGTACACCGACTTGAAAAATGCCGTTTTGAAAAAAAACACGTTTAAAGTTTCAATACCTACCTTAAAACGTGCCGAGGCATCTCTACATATTTAGGTATAACTCCGAAAGTATTGCTTAGATCTACTTCAAATTTCGTGCGTATACTTTTGAATATATGTACATTACAAAAATGCAATAAAAAAAAATCGTTTTTTTGAAAGTCATAACTGCGTATAACCCCTTAAGATGTAAACCACTTAAGTAAGCTAAGATGAAGATCAATTGAGCACAGCTTTTTAAGTAGGACACTATAGCTCAGTCTATCGCACCATTTCGAAAAGACGCTGAATATGGCATCGCATTGTTGACCTGTTTCAAATTGGTTTAAGACAAAGTTCGTAACAGTTGACCTACCCTTAACAAAGCTGAGATGAGATCTGAAATTTGGAAGAAAGTCAAATCATGAACAGGTTTTTCAAAGAGTTTAGGTATACTAGAAATTTTGCAGATAGGGCGATAATTTTGGATATCCGACTTGCTTCCAAACTTTTGAATTCGTATGATAAACGATTTTTTCCAATTTCCAACCTGACGCCAGTGATTTATTAAAGATAATTGTTAATAGTTGGGCTAACGATGTAACACAGTTTTTTAATAATATAGGAAGGAAGCCATCTTATTCAGGAGTTGGGTCATTAGTCAAGGCCGAAAGGACCCGAGTACATATTTAAATGAGAGCTGGAAACCTTTAAATGTTCGTGAGCTGAGGTATTTTCTATTCCGATATCAGATTGACAAACATAAACAGAACGAAACAAATCTGCGAGAAGGTTACTAATTTTTCGTATGTTCTATAAAGATTCCCCCAAATAGCGCGTTTTATCAGGAATTCCGGTGATTTTTTTACCGTTAATAAACTATAAATCTTTACTGATACCACTCTCTACTATCGAAATGTAGTTCTGATATAGACATTTGTTCAGAATATCGAACTCTTTTTGCAACCTATTGTACGTCTCATAAATTTCTGCGTTATTTTTAGATTTGCGGTATAGTTTATATGATTTCGTGTTTTTATTATTAAGATTAATGAGTTGTTCCATTATGTTTAGCTTTATGTGTCTAGCTGGCAAATGGACGTTAAATTTTATTAAAGCCTAGTCCCTACAAAGTAATGGCGGTAGTACGAAATAGAATTTAAATGGAATTTATTTTTGCAAACATTTTTTTTTTGCATTGAATAGTTTAAATGGAAAAAAATTATTCAGAATGTAAACAAACAAACGAAATAACTCCAAAATCGCAGATTATTTTGATATTGAATACTGTGGGCAAAAAGTAAGGTGAATTTATTTGTCAAACTTCGCGGGATTAAAATTTCGCTCTAGTTATTTTTTTCATGAGTTGGCAGCACTGTTAATAACATCTGGGCCAACTTTCATGTGAATGTCATTATCAGTAATATATTTACGCTTGTGTTTACCAAACGACCAAGAGTGCATTTTTCGATTTTTACAATGTCTGATTTGATTGAGCAGAGAAGTGCCATCAAATTTTGTTTGCGGAATGAAATTTCGGCTGCGGAAACGTTTAGCATGTTGCAGAAGGCATTTGGTGATTCGACCATGTAGCAGAAAAATGTTTATAAGAGATATAAAGACTTCAAAGAGGGTCGAGAACGTGTTGATGACTTGGAGCGCTCCGGACGACCATCGACGTCAACAGATGACCAACACGTCAATAAAGTGAAGGAGTTAGTGCTCAAAAATCGTCGGTTGACTGTTAAAGACCTTACTGATATGATCGGAATATCAGAAGGATCTGTGTAAACTATTTTGAAAGACCATTTGGGCCTACGAAAAGTCAAATCTCGTTTGGTACCGAAAACTCTCAATTTCTTGGAAAAAAGCCGTGGCGTTGATGTGTGTGAAACAATGCTTTCAGACTATCAGGACAAGCTCAAATGCATCATTACGGGAGATGAGACTTGGATTTATGCTTACGACCCTGAAACAACCGACCAATCAAGCGAATATCGTGCTAAAGGCGAGGCCAGACCGAAAAGAGCACGTCAAAGACGTTCACAAATAAAGGTCATGATGACAGTTTTTTTCGATTTTCGTGGTGTGGTGCACTATGAATACCTTCCACCTGGCCAAACTGTTAATAAGGAATATTATTTGAGCGTTATGCGTCGTTTACGTGAAGCGATTCGTCTAAAAAGACCAGAATTATGGGCCAACAACTCTTGGTTTTTGCATCACGATAATTCACCGTCTCACACTGCACTCGTTTTTCGTTACCATTTCGCCAAAAATTCCACGCATATCGTTCCGCAACCACCGTATTCGCCTGATTTGGCTCAGTGTGACTTCTGGCTATTCCCAAAACTCAAGAAACCACTCCGGGGAACGCGTTTCGAGTCGATTGAGGAGATAAAAGCTGAATCGAAGAAGGTGCTGATGGCTATACCGGAAATGGACTATTTGGCATGTTTCGGGGATTGGAAAAATCGTTGGCATAAGTGTATTTCATCGAGAGGGGATTATTTTGAAGGGGATGAAATTGATTTACAAGAATAAATAAAGATTTTTCATTTTACAACCAAATTCACCTTACTTTTTGCCCACAGTATATAGAGCAGCTTGACGTTTATTAGGAATTTCCTAAGTGCTTTCTAGCATATGCAATCGTCTATTTTTTTATTTTACAACACTATCGGTCGCGTATACTTAATATATGATAGTTTTTGACTCAAACCAGTTATATCAACTTAAGTAGGATATTTTGTGTTGTGGTGTTGTTCTTTTTTTGATCGGATGCAAAGACGAAGCTTATATGAGGATAAGTACAATTATCACAATTCAAAGAACTTGCAGTCGATGTGCATGCGTTTATACACAGCAACGTCTGAGCGATGGCACGCCCGATGTACCATTTGATGGTAATAAGCCGAAATTAAGTTGGAAACGTGTCAAAGTCAAAGCTCAGAATTCATTGCATAAGTAAACGAAAAAATATACAAATACAGCCACATGCACACATACACACGAAGTAACTCTTAGCTAACAGCATACAAAGGACATACATAGTTCACGAGGATAAACAATAACCAGAAAAGGGTGTGATAGTAAGTGAAGCGAGGGGTGATCATTGTTTGTGAAAAATGTAAATGAACGGAAAGTCGGACAGCGATATATAACAGTAGGGTGGGTTACTTTTAAGCGCTTCTCAGAGGGTTGCATTGCTGATGGAATAGTGCGGGTGGGTGCGTAGGTAGCACAACATACAGTTCGCATAGTTTCCGTAGACAAACAGACAAGTGAAGGTGCTGAGTATTATTTTGTTGGTTTACGGATTTTCAATTGACACGCTGTACGCTTGGCGTTTAGGTGAATTTATGAGTCTTACTGCTGGCGAATTGCGTAAATAAACAATTGGTTGTGGGAACAGGAATGTCACACTTATTAGAAAAACAGTATCTAATAAATACAAAGTAACATACAGAGTACTCGTACTAGTACTTGTCACAGGCAGACTTATTATGTTTGCGCAGTATGATGTGTTTTGAAATATTTACTTATGTACGTATGTATGTATGCAGTCATATGTACATATATTAACAAATGTATACATGTGTATGTATGAGCACCATTGCCGGCCAACGCGTGGTGGGAGTGAGTTGAGGCGTGAGAATTATATTTGGATCCTTTGTATCTCTTATTTGATTTTTTTTTTTTGGGAAATGTGCCACTAAAAGTATTTCATTATCTTTCAGGTTTGTTGTTTATTTTGGAAAATAGTAGATATTAGTGTAGTGAAGGGGGCTATGACAATTTAAAAAGGGAAACGGTTCTAATTTAAAAAATGAGAGAAGTGGTCGTCTTCGTGTGGTTTGAACTAGTGAAGCCATAAAAGCCGTTCGAGAGAGAATTTGCAGAGATTTCCTTAGAAAGCAAAAAATCATGTCCGAGGAATGAATGTATCGACCAGATCCATGTCAAGACTAATTAGAGATGAACTCCACATGAAAGCCTTCCGTCATTCAACTGGTCATCTTTTGACAACGCGCTCTTCGGTGGCACGCGGTCAGCGGCCATGAAAATATTATTTTCACAGATAAGAAAAGGTTTACTGTTGAAGAAGTCTTTAATAAGCAAAACGCCAAAATCTATGCTAAAACTTCTAAAGTGTTGTTGAAAGGGCCATCATCCAGCCTCCGTAATTGTTTGATGGGGAGTGTCTTGTAAAAGACCGGGGCAAAAGTGGTCCAGGAGGATGTCTTAGAAGGTGAGGTGAAGCAGTTTGAGCAGTAATCTCTTCAATGGAGAGCGTTGGATCTTCCAGCAAGATTCCGCTCCAACCCATAAGGCAAAAACCACCTGACAATGGCTAAAAAGATCTAGATCTGAATCCATTGGACTACGGTTTGCTGTCAGAATTAGAGAACATGGCCTGTCGAAACCGTCACAGAAATTTGGAGAGTCTCAAAACTAGTATTTGCCTCGAGCAGGGACGTCAATATCCATGGAAAGCGTGCGTGCTCCAAGGCTAAATGGCCATTTGTTTGAAGGCTTGCGTAAAAGCAAAGCAAATGATGACCATTTCGAATGGAAATTAAATTTTTTTTAATTTTTACATGATCAAATAAAACAAACTTCATTAAAAAAATGATGATACTTTTTCATATCTTTACTCATAACGCGCCAGTCGTTTCTTTCTCGTGCTAACCGGCGGATGGTTCCGTGTGTAGAAGTCCACGTAAGTAAGGAACGTCCCTGATTGCCATTCACTTGGGAGTGGCAGGACAATTTTTCTGCATACGGTCCAAGCAGCTCACAACTACCGGGATTAGGCCAAGTATCCTCTGGGTAGCTCCCGAACATCCGAGCGAGCTAATGTGAGTTAGCGAAGCATCCCATGATATCTGGTTGTGCGCTGGGTTTGGGACCCGCCACGTGAAAGTCCTTCCCCAAAGAAAACAACAACAAACTACAACCAAGTTTGGTGAATTTTACTGAGCCAAAATTTTCACAACTCCTTTTTTCGGCTGATTATTTGTAAAATGAGTAAATTTGCTTTATTTATAACGGAGCCATCATTTTTTATTTCTTGGAAACTACCTAAACACCGCAGGTGAGCCTACTCCTATATCAATTTCCTTTTGCATTCCGATGTCTGTTCAGAGTGACCATTAGCCCCATTGTAGTTAGTGCCACAATTTGCAGCTAGCAAATCGTAAATAATATTCGAGTGTTATTCAGGCTGGATTTAATTTTTATATGACCTGATTTCCATGTTTTTTGTAGGACAGCTTTGCATCCTACTCTTCTCTGCAACACATCTTCTAAGCCCAAATCCAGGACGGCGTTATCTGATACTGGATTCAAAGCAAAAACTACGTGCAAACTGTGTACCGTGGCAACTAAAAGTGAAAGAAAAAAAAACAAAATTCACTCTACAAAGCAATGGAGTTTTTCCCTTTTTTGTGGCATTTGTGCCGCGAAATTCCTTGTCTTTGTAAGTGAAATGTCAATCAAAATGTCTGGGATTTTAGTTTGTTTTCAGAAGTGTTTTCCCGCATGTTGAGCTGTCAGTGCCAACGGCAACGGTAACAGCAACAGCAACAAAAAAAACACACTAAAACAAAAAACACGAAAATAACAGCAACAAGCAAAGCTGCGAAAATTGCTAATTGCAGCGTGTAAAACACAATGCAAAACTGAAACCAAAACCAATGTCGAAACTACAAGTATGCATATAAAAATAAAGTGAAAAAATTAGCAACAAAAACACACAAGTTGCAAAATCTTACTAAGCCATCTCTCTCAGAGCTGTAGCTCATTTGTAGTTCGAATGTTAAAAAGCGAAATGAGACGCTACAAAACAAATTCGTCGAAAGAAACACATTGCGGACAAACAGCAGTCAGCGCAGCAATCAGCCAAACAGGCGGATAAACGGGCAGCCAGACAGACAGGCGCACAGTCAAAGACGGTTTCGTCGAACCAGGCCAACAAAATGCAGTCATTTACATGTCAAACTGGGACCTGTCAGCCCTAATAATATGGCGCGACGCGTGTACCTCCTCGCAAAGTCTCCAAGTAACGCTGTCGCATTTGGTAATAAAAGAAATAACAATATTATTATCACTACACCATCGGATCGGACAGGCCAGAAAGCCGAAAAGCCAGACAACAAAGGCGTATCCACCTAGTCATCGAAGGGATCGCGCGGATCACTCTAAAGCGGACGCGATTGTGAGCTCGTAAATAAGGCGGTTGGCTTGCTTGTTGGTTTTCCGGTTTGCTGTATTGAAACATGTCCTGATAGCCCTGATAGCGCACAAGTTCGAGTACTCCACTCGCAATATTTGGTACTCGTTGCACTCAATGCTTTTATTAGTTATATTAATGGCTTTGCTGCAGTAGTTTTTATTTGTTGTAGCGGCTTTTCGCTCCTCGTTATCATCAACTGACGTTTTTAAGCGTATTTGGTGCATGGGTTATTATTGTATTTTGGTCGACCTCATGTCTGTCACTGCCAGCCGAAGAGTCAGTCAGTGAGCCGGGCTGGCAGAAGAGCATAAAAGTACTGGCAAGTTGGTCAAAACGAAGTAGTCAGTTAACTATGCGGATATGTACAAGCACACACACATACATAATTGTATTCACATTTAAACTTACTTAGTTATTCAGATACAAATACTATTAAGTGCATGCGTCAGTATGTTGGTTTGTGCATACATATGTGTTGTGTAGTATGTTTTAGCCCTGCCACAATAACCTTTGCTCACATCTTTAAATGGTGCATTTACCGCTCGACTGACAAGCAACACTTTGCCGTGTAACATCTTAATCTGCGTCTGCACTTAGCCAACCACCAATTGGCCCTACGAAAATACGAGTGTTTTGCAGCTGGAGAAAGCAGGTTTTATTTGGGTTTAATTCACTTGTACCTTTTGTCAACTTGACACCTAGAGTTGAATGAAGTGGAGCTGCTGCTCCTTTATAGCGCTAGCCAACAACTTGTGTGCGTGAAGTGGCTAAGTAGGTAAATTGTTGCTGATTAGTAGGAATGTTTTGTAGCAAATTACTCTATACTACTACAAGCACTTGGGAATTTAATTACATTTAGCAGGGTCATAACAGTGCAATGGTGAATGCAGCTAAAGTGGGATAATTATATGGCAGTCACAATTACAAATTACATTTGGAAACCTTTGAATGCAATCCAAACAGCAGCATGAATACACACATAAGTACATATAGACACTATGTAGAAGACGAGAGTAGAGAGCGACAGAACTTCGGTTTCGGCCATGGTCGGACATAAACGCCGGTTTCGATTCAGCAAAAAAAACCAACTTAGGCCAAAAATATCTTTGATTTTGTTGAACAATTTTATAATATTCTAGTTTATAATATTCTATTCTAGGCTCCTATAAAATAACTATCTGTTCCTCCAGCAGATGTGGCTAGTTGGCAATTGTTCAGTGATGCAGGTCAGTTCTATACCGAAAAACGGTGACTCTAGCAACGTGAAAATGCCGATGCGCTTTTGTTTTTACGCTGCATTATTATGTTTTAAAGAAAAGTGCAACTGAAATGTGTCGTATATTGATCAATATTTACACTAATCACGCTCCATCAAATACAACTTATAAAGAGTGGATTCGACGCTTCCAAACCGGCAATTTCGACATGAATGATAAAGATCGCGAAGGGACACCGAAAAAATTCGAAGATACTCAACTACAACAATTATTGGGTGAGGACACATGTCGAAGCCTTGATGCTATGTCTAAAGAGTTTGATGTTGTCAGATCAACCGTCGGTAAAAGTTTGTACGCGATTGGAATGATCCAGAAAGCAGGTAACTGCGTGCCACATCAATTGAAGGAGAGGGATATCGAGAGACATTTGGTTATGTGTGAGATGCTTCTTGAACGGTAGAAATGAAAAGGTTTTCTGCATCGCATCGTCACTGGCGATGAAAAACGGATCTATTATGATAACCCTAAACATCGAAAATATTGCAGCCTGCCATGTGAACCAGGTCCATCGACAACGAAAAAAAAATATTCACGCTTTAAAGGCTATGGTGTGCCTCTGGTGAGATCAAAAAGTTGTCATCTATTATATATATATAATTGGCGCGTACACACTTTTTGGGTGTTTGGCCGAGCTTCTCCTCCTATTTGTGGTGTGCGTCTTGATGTTGTTCTACAAATGGAGGGACCTACAGTTGTAAGCCGACTCCAATCGGCAGATATTTTTATGAGGAGCTTTTTCATGGCAGAAATACACTCGGAGGTTTGCCATTGCCTGCCGAGGGGCGACCACTATTAGTAAAATGTTTTACCTTAATTTTGGTGTTTCACCGAGATTCAAACCGACGTTCTCTCTGTGAATTCCGAATGGTAGTCCCGCACCAATCCATTCGGCTACGGCGGCCGCCGTCATCTTTTATGAACTCCTTAAACCATCTGAAACCATCACTAGCGATCGTTACCGACTGCAGCTAGTGCGTTTGAATCGAGCTCTCAGAGAAAAGCGGCCGGAATGGAACGGTAGACATGACAAACTGATTTTGCTGCATGGCAACGCCAGGCCACACGTTGCTAAATCGGTCCAGAAATATTTAGAGGGACTGAATTGGGAAATCTTGCACCACCCGCCGTATTCCCCTGACCTTGCACCTTCGGATTGCCATCTGTTCCGATCAATGCAGTCAGCCTTTATTGGAGAGTGGTTCACTTCTTACGAGAGCATCGCAAACTGGCTCAATGAATGGATCAAGTCAAAAGAACTCGAATTTTTCGTCAGAGGAATCCATATGCTGCCTGAAAGATGGAGTAAGTTGTAGCTTCCAATGTCACATACTTCACATATTATCATGTACTACTTAATTCTTTCAATAATTCGTAACTTTGGCTAAGAGGGGACGGAAACTTATTCCCATAACCATTACGAATTTCTTTTCCTCTGGTTTTTATGTTTTCAAATTATTAAACTTGAGTCTTAACCGATGCTCCTTAAGTATGGAGGCGAGATTGAAAAAATAAAAAAAAATATATTGTATATTTTTTGTTCCTTTCATAGTTCAACACTCGTAAGTTCCCAATGAAAATAGAGCTTCAAAATTATTCCAAATAACAAAAAAACAAATTTTTATACCTATATTAAATACAAGGAGGAGAGTATGGAAGCGCTTGAGGGAAACTCGCACTGCGAGCACCTCTAATTAGCGCGCTTTCCTTTTCAATGCTTTCGGCATAAAGCTGAGCAATTTGTTACGCAGCAGCCACAGTAACTGGGCAGCTGATCGAGGTGATGCGTGGTAAAACCAGCTACCAGGAACAGCAGCAACTACCACAACAAGCCAGACAACAAATTGCACCATATATACATACATACATACATACGTGTGTATGAGAATATTATTGGCTTACTTTAGTGAAACGCATAAACCAGCTCAAAACGTTACAAATTGCCGCATCTACGCACAGTTCGTTGGCAACAATTCGCGAAAAACGTTCAAGTGCTGCTGCTTTCTGAAGTTCTCATATAAAAAGTTTATTTATATCAATGGTTTTAGTACTAATTTTATTGCCAAGACATTTTGCTCATTAACGCAAATGTATTTAAGTTATTAATGTTTTACTTATAATATGTTTGCTGTTGTTGTTGTGCATGTTATCACAAATTACCAGTTGCATGCACTATCCAAGACAAAGATCTCATCCGTTGAAAGCGTTCCCAATGCAATTAACACATCAACGTCAGTGGCAGCAAAGAAAGACAGCAAGCAAATGTGCTACGCTACGCATGCGCCGTTCAACGAACAGCTAAACTGCATATTAACCGCTCTAGAGTGTTTTTTGTTCTACAGTTCTTCGTTTTTTTTCACTTGCTGTGTTAAGTGTTTTTCGTGGAAAATACGTTAAAGAATTGTTTATGAGTTTTGAATAGTGTTTTTTTTTTTGTTTTTAGTTTGTTTGTAATTGTACATTTATTTGTGGCGTGGTGGCTCACCTTTGGCAGTAATTCGTGTTAAAATACTCATATGTGACAGCACAGAATCGGAAGATCAAAACAAATAAGAGTTTTGTCAAAATTACGTGCAACTCACGCAACCACGCGCCAAACTCATCAAGGTGTATTACAATTGGCTGCCTACCCCGACCGCCAGAGGCAAAAACATATTACGTATATACTTATAAAAGAAAGTTGTTAGTGGGTAATAGAAATGTCAGCGCCCAGTTTGTGGCCACTAGCGCCACGTCAGCTGTCATATGATGTTATGAAAAGTTATAAAACGCATAAAATTGATTTTATCAAAACCAAAAAAAAAAAAAACAAAAAACAATAAAAAACTCATTTTCTTGAGTGCAGAAATATTATATGAAATATGAAAAAAATAAAATATTTCTTCCCAATACATGCATACATGTGTTTGTGTGATTGGAAGAAATTGTTGAAGTCCTTTGGCTACTTAAGGTAAGAAGTATTTTTTTAAGCACTATTTCAGGGAGCCAGGTGTAGGTAGTGAAAATAAGCAGTCTGTATGGAAGACTCAGAATAGCCCTGCGTATTGGCCTAGAAAATGGACATTACACCTACCTGCGTGTATAAGTATAAAAATACATACACAGGCTTACCGGGAAAGTCGTTATTGATATTTATGTAATTTCTGATTAATTTGATGAATTAGTATGAAATCCAAAACTTACCCTTTTTTGAGGTATTTGATTTTAAAGATACCATTTTTTGTTTTTGTTTAAACGTCCACTTTTTTTAATATTAGTTCCAGCACCCGATTTTTTTTCTTTATTTTTATTAAAGGATTCATCAATTTATAAAAATTATTAAAAAACTTTGAGCCAATTAATGCTTACAATGTAGTGGACCAAAATTTAATGGTCTTGCCATAAATTCTGTGTCAAATTTTACAATGCATACGGCGTGAATAAGTTTGCAAAAAAAAGTTCCGTTTTTTTATGATTTTGTTCGTATGTAATGTATACTCATAAATTATACTCAGTTTCGTGGAAAGTTTCGCTTCTTAACAATGGATTGGCGAGCTAAGGAAAATCGCATTGCAATGATTGTATTACAAAAGTGTGATAAAAGTGCGAGTGAGATTTACGAATTGCTGAAAAAACTTAATTTCGTTTTCCGCACGATCAATCATTTTTCCCAAATTTCTGAAGGCACAGACGGACAAAGATGTGGGCGTTCTGGCGTAGTTCGAATCAGTGCAGTCATAAAAACCGTTCGAGAAAAATTCGCAGAAATCCCCTTAGAAAGCAGAAAATCATATCCAGAGAAATTATTGTATCGACCAGATCCATGTCAACACTAATTAGAGATGATCTCCACATGAAAGCCTTCCGTCGCTCAACTCGTCATCTTTTGACAAGGCGCTTGCGTAAAATTCCATCCAGCATCTGTAATGGTTTGATAGAAAGTGTCTTGTAATATCAGCGTTATATCTCTTCATTTTTGCGAAAAAGGTGTTAAGACCATGGCAAAAGTGTACCAGAAGGATATCTTAGAAGGCGTGGTGAAGTAGTAGTACTTTTTCAATGTAGAACATTGGATCTGCCAGCAAGACTCCGCTCCAGCCTTCAAGCCCTGGGTTGATAGCCGCAGAAAATTGGACTACAATTTGTGATCAGAGTTGAAAAACATGTCCAGTCGAAGGCCTCACAGAAATTTGAAGAGTCTTAAACAATCTTTGGTTCGAGCAGCGACGTTAATATCAATGGAAACAATGCGTATTGCAACAGCTAAATTGCCTATTGGCTTGGAGGCTTGTGCAAAAGCAAATGGTGACCATTTCGAATGAGATTTTAATATAATATTTCCATGATTAAATTCTGACTTCATTAAAAAAAGTATATCTATAACGGACTAAACTTGTAACAGAACTTATAGCAAGATTAGGTATATACTAGGAAGTATTCTGAAGATCCCTTTCGTTGCTTGCTCTGGGGTTGATTCGTAGTGCTGTTGACTGTATGGTGCTACTTGAGAGTATTTTCTTCAATATTCTGGCTAGAGCTCTTAATAGTTAAGAATTTTACTATGTTGGTCTCTAAAAATCGCTTTATGCCCGAAATATTCCTCTTACTGGACCCCTAATCGAGTTTAATAAAATCTCTAAATTTATTGAAATAGATTTTTTCATTTTCGAAAGATCGCGTATTGAAATTTTTGAATATTTATTTTAAATAGTTGAATTGTACTTTTTTTAACGACTATTAACCTTAAACATTTCTACTTAGAAAACATAAATCCATTACATTCATTGGCTTAATAAATAAATAAATATATTAAATACAAAAGTGGAAAGTTTATTGAACATTTTTTGTAATTTGTTAATTTTTGTGAATTTTGTACTAAGTTTGGAATTTTGATATAGAACGTTTTGTTATACAATACTACATAGATTTACAAAAAATTAATGCAAAAATGTAGCATGCAAAATATTTCACATATTTTCAATTGGTAAAGCAAGTTAATACGCTCAAAATTAGTCGGGAGTGTCTGACTTCTCTAACGACTGCATCCAAATACTTCGATAGTAGGCTTATTTCGGTTCCTGTAGTGCGATTCTCTAGCTTTTAACGACTCGACCCGCTTGCGCTAACGATTTTGCTATTCTCAAACTTATTTTAACTAACACTAAACATCTGTCTTTTTCTATTTATTCAAAGTGATAGAGAGTGGCATCATTGTCAAATTAGATATCAAAATGTGCGTGTTTGAGTGTTTCTTCAATTATATTTCCACAAAGTAAGTGAAATAAAATAATTCTTTATTTGAAAAATATTTACTTAATACTTTTTGTGGCTATGTAGATATGAAGATATCAAAGAAACCCACGAGAAAGCCGAACAATTCAATAAAAAATTTTTTTTGACTCTTTCTGCTCCAGTTGGGTCATAGGAAGCATCAGCCTAGTGCAAAACATAGAACGGTTGATTGCATCTATCAGACTGTGTATGCTTCGACTAACGGACGACTGGCTCATGGATATTCCCCATTGCTCACTTACGAGTCGTTGATACCATCAAGTTGCAAATAATCGCAGTGCAGCTGGAGCCTTGTAATATAAAAGTAGAATTTAGAATTAAATTAGCTTGAAGATTACAAGGTTTACTTGTTTTTTAGTCGAAATCGGTGTTATTCTGGAACCTCTAAGATTACTGTCAACCTGAGAAATTAGGTCCTCAGTCAAGTCTGGAATTAACCGGAATAGTTATTGGAACTTCCCTGCAGACAAGTGGAAAGGATTGTCCATATCCCGGAGCAAAGATCGACCCACTGCATGAGTGTTCACGAACTCCTCTCCACACCAAATACTCGAAATACATATTCAGTTTTTATATTTAGTTTTTTTTTTTAATATTTATAATTTCATAATTTTAATTCGAACGCCTAATTCTTGCTTTCTCGTTTAATTTAACCATTCCAAAACGCTTGTCGTTTAGTTTGCGATAATCGACAGGTTAACCAAACAGCTGATTTTGTTTTATCGATTATCGTTATGAAACGGGTTACCGAATAGCAAAGTTCGAATACCGAATAGCATCGTTAAAATGTGTTAGTGAATCACGTTACTGGTCACAGTAACATAACGAGAAACTGATGAGCGAATGAGTTAGCTAGACAAGGGACCCTTGAGACGGTTTTCGCGCTATATGAGAGAATTAGGTACCCTTGAAAACCTGTGGTCTACTAGTGGAAAGATGGGCTTTGGGTCAACTCAGCCAGCGCTGGTTTAGTGCGAGATTCTTCTGGCCGCTGGTAGTTCGGCAACGTTCGACGGAACTACTAAGGCTAATATCCTTACCGGGCATTATCTGTTAGGTATACATGCGGTTAGACTTATGTAGTATTGATTCGAGTCCTTTTTGGGGCAGTTGTCTGGAAAGTTAAATAGAATAGCCGCAGCATCTTCTCCTCAGTTGTCATGTTCTCGTCGGCCTGATATTCATACATATAGGCTCCCAATTTGTTGCTGCACCTGCGAATGTTGTTATTTTATTGCCTGAAATAAAGCAATGCATTCAAAATTCAATTGCAATGTGTGTTTCAAAATTGGTGTACAACTTTAAAGATGTGCCGCTCACAATTAACAAAAATGTAATTAGTCATAGTTCGGTAGTCATCCTCCTCTCTGTTCTGTGTTTCCCCCTCTTGTTTGTGGTATCACAAAGGACGAATTTGATTTTCCGTCCAAGTAGGCTCTTGTATGGGCTGCCATTTAACTTAACCTGATTTAATTGAATACGCACAAGTGCAGATAAAATATATATAAAAATGTAATTATGTATTTTGAAGAAAACAACAGTGATAAATGTTTTTGATTTTCGAAAACATCGACTTGAATAAACGAAAACGAATATAGATTTTGCATACTGCGGTGAGTCGCTGTTATAATTGGCGTCTACATCCTTTGGTGGGTGTTTTGCCAAGAATAGAATAAAATATCTGTTTTCCAGCCTTCCTAAAAGCGCATAGTTATTATCCATGCAGAATATTTGACCGGCCCTGTGGCTTTAAAGCCACACTGATAAGATACAGTCAATGCATTAACAAACCTCATAAAGCTCCATACGAATATGCAATTAAGAATTCTAATTCAGCACCAAGTGCTGCAATTTGCAGGCTCACCCTTTTTGCGGATTAGACAGAGCACAATTTACAGTTACCTTATCGCAATATGCACCTTTGGTAAAATGAAATATAAATCCATTTAATATAATGAGCATTAAAAGTTCGCCCCTTTCATCCGGAAAAACATTAACAGCCACTGATGTACGTATTGAGTTGTTGCCCTGGGCATGCAAGGCGTCGTAAAAACTACACCAGTAGCAAGAATGTTTTCGTAATGTTTCGCATGTGTTGCAAAACAACGGTGCAACATGACAGTTATTATTTACGTGCATCGCTGGTGCAAGCCGAGCGCCACCAGATTGCAGCGCCTGGCGCACTGGAACAGCCTGTTCGGCGGGCAACGGTACCAACCAACCGTTGTTGACACGTTTTGCTCAGCAGGCAATGGAATGCAACTGCAAATTGTTGAATGTTTCCGGTGCAATAGCAATAACAACAAAAACAGCAAGAGCAACAAGAGCGGTTGCATGTAGTAGTATAACAACAAACTGGTTGCAGCAGCTGTAACAGCCGGCAAACGGAAGCTGCACGCACTGATTATGCTTTCCGGCGATGGAAAGTCGAAAGTGTTGATGTGACATTACAACTGTTTATGCCGACCGACCGACAGTCTGGATGGATGAGTGAGTAACGTTTGCATTTGTTTGTTTACTTGTGTATGTGTGTGTGAGAGATTTTGTGTCTGCGTGTGACAATAAATTCGTGTTAATTTCATGCTGACTTTATAACAACAGCAACAAAATGGTAACAACAATACCAACAACTGCACTAAGTAAACTTACATGGAAAAGTGTTGCTGCTACATTATTTGCAGAACAAATTAACAACATCGGCCGCCATAGACAATAACATGTGTTGCATGTAATTACATGGCATGTTGCAACAACACCCACAAACAACAACAAACTTATGAAATATGATCATACAAATAACTTTTCCTCTTACAAACACACAAAAATTCAGTCAGGAACAGGCATAACAGGGCAGATTTTTTGTAAATGTTAATTAGCTAAGAAGAGAAAGAAAATCACAGTTATTATGTGCAAACTTTCAAACGGTCGATAACACATAAAATGAAAATTTGTTCCCTACCAATTTGTTTATGCAGTTTAGGGTCGTAATTTTTGTTATGCCTTTTTTTTGGCTTACGCATGATTTTTATACTCTTTATTATAGAACTTCAGAATGCGTAAAATTTACTTCAGAATATTTTAATGTATGTATGAATGAATCTACACGTACGGTTCCATGACTGAAACTTGAGCAGTGGGATGGCATTTGGACAATAATTTCAGCCCCTTTACTGCTTTAGGTATGACGACTATGGTTTTTGGAATATCCGGAGTTTTTTTAGGTGCATAGTAGTCGATATCGATAACTATGGTTTGACAGCTGAAAATGGCAGACAGTGTTAACATTTTTGTTTAGTAAAGTTTGGCAAATCATCATGAATCGTTTATCGTCAGAACAACGTTTCCAAATGTGGAAATTTACTTAAAAAAAAAAACAAATCCGTTCGCGAAGTTCATGGAACGAAGTGTTGAAGAAGCGGTGTTCTCAAGTTGTTGGGCCTTTGTCCTTCGAAGACGTGGAAAATTTTACGTAAAGATCTTGGCTTACGTGCTTATAAAATACAACTCGTGCAAGAATTGAAACCAAATGACCTTGGTTTGCTTCGCATTTTTGCTGATTGGGCTCATTCAGCTTTATTATTCAGATTTATTGGAAAAATTCGCCAAGAATTTATCTGGTTGAATGGACCATGTAACTCATATCCGCGGCGGACATACGTCGGTTTTCATATTCAAAAAATGAATACCATGAAATTATCTACCAGAAAAAAATGCATTTAAATAATATTTCTGTTTTGTATTACCTTTCTAAGTTCTAATTCTCTTAAACAAACACCAGATACTTAACATAACGGAGTTTATAATATACGAAAGGTGCCGAGGCAGTAAAATCAGAGTCTGTTGTGGCAGCCAAACTGCTTTAAAAGCTTTAGAAACCACTCGCACCCCTTCAAAAATAATTCAGGAAGGTATGTTGATGCTAAGCTCTACCAAACATATTGAAATGAGCTTGATCTTGTGTAGATACCGGGACAGGAGCGAGACAAAGCAATGATCAAGCTTGTGAGTTGGTGAGTCGCTATTCTTTGGAGTGCGCAATTGAATCGTAGCCACTTTTAGGGCCACACATAGCGAGAACAGTCGGATACACCAAGGCTCTCATTAATAATTAATTTCACAAAGATCACTGATGCATTAATGAAACCTGCAGCCAAGAGTCAACTGTTTCCTGGAAATGCTTGACAAAAAAGGCCTGGCAAAATTCTTTCTCAGACACTGAAGGAGCGACTAACGGACTACGGAGCTCATTCCTTGGAGATGACATATGGCCACCGTAGGCAACGTCGGCGTTCTATTGTCTACATTTTTTTTTTTTGAGGATGACGATAATAGAAGAGCATTTTCTCTGCCGATGTAAGGCTTTCGCCAGACTTATACTGCACATTTTTGGGTCGGATACACAAAAAGTGGGCGACCTATGTTCTCTTTCGATCGACAAACTGACTAAGATATATAAGAAAATCTGAAAACTTTGCTGAGAAGTAATGAATCGCCACCTCACATAGCTTTGCCTAACTTTTAAATCCAATATATTAGCCTTAAGTGCATTGGGCAATATTTCCTGAGTACTTGAAAAACTTCCGGCTATCTATTCCAATTCATTCAATTCCCTGTAGGATAATAGGAAGAAAATTAAAACTTGAAACCTGGTTTTCCGATATTTCGTAATATGATTTTTTTTTTTGTAATTTTCTTCTAAGGCGCTTTTCCAAGTCATTTTACAATAAGCCAATTTACACGATGACTTTTAACCCTAAGTTTTTTGCACATTCTCTTGTAAAAAGTCTTCGAAATTCTTCATGCATTGACACGATTAAATTTTTGTGGCTTTCCTTGCGTGTTTTTTACGTTTAAACGGACAATTTTCTTTGAACATTCACTTGAATATTGGCGCACTTGATGGTACTCACAGTCACCAACGTAAACGCAGGCCCGTGTCAGCTGATACGAGGAAACTAATGAGAGTGAAAATGAGTTCTCACTACCCTTCCGTTCCGTAGTATAGTAGGTTTTATAGTAGAATTTTGGATAGTTCCGTAGAATCATGTCAGCTGATTGCTCTCTCACCACACAGTATTGCCAGACTCAAGATTTCTCGACTTGTTTGTGAGGCTATCTTAATAATCAACTTATATGAGCATATAGCCAAATGGATTGGTGCGTGACTACCATTCAAAAGTGCGTAGGTGCGGATCTCCGTGCATGAAACACCAAAATGACATAATAGCAAGCAGAGACCACCCACCGAGTGTATTTCTGCAATGAAAAAGCTCCTCATAAAAAAAATCTGCCGTTGGGAGTCGGCTTGAAACTGTAGGTACTTCCATTTGTGGAACAGCATCAAGACGTACACCCCAAACAGGAGGAGGCCAAACACTCAAAAAGGTATACGCGCCAATTATAAGATATTAAAAAAGTCGCATTTTCTAGGTGCTATAATCTCCTAAATGACTTCAGCCGAGTATTGCAGTTGATTCCCCTTTTGTCAGCTGACGTGAAGTGACCGAAATCACCAAATATTGTAGCCAAATAATTTTCCATTTGGCTCTTCTATGCAATCTCGCCCTTTCCTCTTCATCCATATGATTTAACCCCCCCTGCTGGACACCTTTTTTAAAACCTTCGGCTGATCAGCCGAGTCTGGTCTTTTTCGCCCTATTCGAGTTTCTTTTTTAAAAGGTTGTGTCCATAAATCGATATAAAATTAAATTATAGGAACCTACCTGGGAACTAAAGTCGTTAGATATAATAGAAAAACGTTAAATTCACGTCCAAAGTCAAAAAAGTCGAGCAGGATGTTAAAGCTTTACACATAAGAACATGGAAGTTCCAAATATGAAATAGGCCGATGATAATGAATATAAAAAATGTGTTAAATAATTTGAAGCCTATTGGCATTAAATATTATTTATGCTCTAAATATTCCTCTATAAATGTGTAGAATAAAAAAAGGCAAATATAATATTTTCACCCTTCCGCAAAAAAAATTCTTCAAACCAATAGAAAGAGCGATTTATTAGCTCATAACCGTATTAATGATAATAACATCTGTTGCCCAACATATAATATAATGTGCCCTTTGACCGTGCCGGTGCGCACGAGATAAGAAAGGACGTCGGTAATAATAGACTAAAGCATATTGTACGTGCATACTCGCACAAGTCCTTCTCCGAATATGTACACATGCAAGCACTTATATACTTACTTAGGTAAGCATTTTCCAATAAAAAAGAAATGTCCCTTTTAGCTTATTGACCATTTAAATGCAGATAAGATATTTAACACAAGCATCCATACCTCCGTTATAGTTACATACACATACATTGCTAAGTACAGTGTCCGATAAAAGTGTAAAACTGCATATGATTTGGTGGAGACTTCACTTGCAAAAGAGTTTATTTGAGAGCCAATTTGAAAAAACAAATATTTCTTAAATTTTGAACTTCATATTTAGAATTACAAATTAAAATTTAAATTCTTTTGCGTTTTTGGAAACATCTCCCAAACTAATTTTCTCATTTCAAACAAACGTACGATGTGTGTTCAAAAAATAAGGTGTCTTTTCATTTTTCTAAAAAAATATTTATTTATTCATTAATTTATATTTTATCTCCTCAGAATCACTTGTGCAACGTTTTTTCCAATCCTCGAAGTGTAGTTCTGATATGCACTTTTTGGTCCGTCCTTGAGCTCTCTGAGCGTTTCGGTTTTTATCTCCCCAAAGGTCGCAAAACGCCGTCTTTTCTCTTCTTTCTTCAATCTTGGGAACAGGAAAAAGTCGCAGGGGGCCAAATCTTGTGAGTACGGTGGCTGAGGCATGATAAGGGCGTTGTTTTTGGCCAAATAATCTCTCACAAGCAAAGACGGGAGAGCAGTTGCGTTTTCATGATGCAAAAGCCATGCATTTTTTCCAAAATTCCAGGCATTTTTTACGAATTGCTTCACACAAACAGCGCATAACTTCAAAGTAATACTTATTTTTTACCGTAAAACCTTGTAGTATGTACTCCTGATGCACTACACCATGGTAATCGAAGAAAACAGTTCCGTCAAAGTTGTCGTGCTTTTTTTGTCTTGGGTCTCTTGGACTCTTCCATTGGGACGATCGGGATTTGATTCCGATGGCATAACCATATGAGTGTACCCATGATTCGTCACTAGTTATGACCCTTTTAAGATAATCTGGATCATCGTTGACGTCATTCAACAATTCCTGAGCGATGCTCATGCGATCACTTCCACATGCTTCATGCCCAAAATTTCCAAAAAGATTGCATGGCATGATATTCTGACGCCCTCAGCAACTTTTCTAATTATGATTCGACGATTCTCCATATTAAATTTCTTAAGTTTCTCAACATTTTCATCGCTTATTGAGTGCTGGGGCGTCCAAAAGAGTGTCGTCATTCACATCTTATCGACCTTCTGTGAAAAGCTTGTACCAGTTGTAAACATAAAACCTTGAACATATCTTCGAGACGACTGTACCAACATAAGAAAATAATAATCGAAAGTCGAATGTACGTAGCCCGCGAAATTTGTATAAGAAGACTCCGATCAAAGACATACCTAAGATTATAGTCAACTATTTTATCTTGATCAAAGGTAGATAACTTCCAATCATTTAAGGCCGATGGTCTCAGTCAACTTAAAAAAAGAAATTTAGATGAACGAATCATTGCACTGGTAGGAGATATAAATACAGACAAATCATATTTTATTAGAGGAAACAAAAGTAGATCAGCCAAAATAAAAATTTTAATAGGTTTAAGGCAAGGAGATATTTTCAATTCGATACTTTTCAACACGGTCATGGGAGCATTAATATCAGATGATGCTGTATAAATATAACGTGCAAATATCGATAGCAAAGACTAACTACATTTTCAAGAAACTCTTGCAGATGTAAACTTGCTGTTTATGGTAAAAGTTTGGAGGAGGTAATGAACTCTACTTAGGCGCTTTCATTACGTCTTTCAGAGACCTAACAAAAGAAGTTAGGATGCAAACTACAAACTCATCCTGCATATCTGGCTATTTACGCGACGTAGTATAGAAAAGTAATACTCTACAAGGCTCTCATAATGCCAAGATTCTGCGCAGGATTTTTGGACCTTTGCACGTTGGCAACGGCGCATATCGCAGAAAATGGAACGATGCGCTTTACGACGACATAGACATAGCGAATAAAGATCCAGCGGCTACGCTGGCTGGGTCATGGATGCAAACGCTCCGCAATGCCAGATGGTGGTAGCAGTTGTTGGCTTCATTTGGCACGAGAAAGAAACGACTGGCGCGCTTTGTAAAATTCGGCCAAAATCGCGTAAGCGGTTATCGCGTCAATTAAGAAGAAGAAGTAGTTTTGCATCTCGTCTGTATATTTAAGAGCTGAAGAAAATAGTTTTCATACTCTGTTAAATTCAGATGAAGTCAGTACAGACTTAGTAGATGATCGAAATTCCATCTCCATACATTCCACTTCTTAAGCATTTACTCTGACGGCCCAACTGCAATAAAAGCCACAGCATCCGAATATTTCGATATCAGGTTCCTGGTGGCATAATAGAAAACTGCTGGGCTGATGTGCCAACTAACACACCCTCGAGACGAGTTCCCCACGAAATGGGAGGATTGGGGTACCCTTCTAAACCTGTGGTCTACTCTCGAAAGATGAGATTTGCGTCAACTCAGCGAGCGTTGGGCTAGTGAGCAAATGTGGAAGGTTGTGAGATCTTCCTGACCACAGGTAGATCGGGGGCGCTCGAGGGTACTTTCAAAGCACACAAAGCCGCAGCTTTTGCATTTTGTGGATATTCTTACGCGGCATTATTCTTTCATGATCCATGCAGTGAGTCTAGGGATTGCTTCAAGTCTTTTCTGAGACTGAAGTTGTCTGGAGGAAGAGGTGGAACCACCTCAACACTTTCTTTTCAGCTGTCTTGCTTTCGCCGAGCTAAGATTCAGACATCTTGCGTCGCAAATTTAAAGATCACACATCTGGTGAGTTGCCTGGCAGTAGCATGAAGCGGTTGACACAATTGTAATTAGACACTGTTTGGTCGACATTATTTTCTAATTTCGATTCTTCTCCTCCTGTTTTTGCTTTGTATGGACACAACGAATGAATTATTTTCTTTCTTTAAGTGATCGCTTACATGAGCAGTCATATACCCTAACCTCACCTAACCCATCTCTTATAATTGCTTCGAAAATCGACTAATATCAATGTGATTTCTTTAAAAGTCCATGTTTTTTTTAAATTTTAATTTATTTATTTATTTTTTTTTTTTGTTATTTCATTGGCATGTCATAATTTTTAACCCCCCTGTAGGACGTGCTGAAAGAATTTAAATTGAAAAAATTCAATTACAAATTTACAAACTGATTTTCATGCCCGCATGATTTCTTACAACGGCCCAGATACTTTATCAAATCTTAATGGCTACTTAAAGACGTGTTTAATGCAATCAGACAGGAGCTTCCACAGTTTTATAAAAACAAATACACCTTCAGCTACACATGCCCTTATATGTATGTGTATATATACACAAGTATGTATGTATAAATAATAATAAATAAAACCCTTAGCAGCGCAGCCCAAAAGGCGAGTGGGTGCATTTGATTTGTAGTTGGGATTTTTTCAGAGCAACATCGAAAAAAGAGATTTGCATTTAATATTACGGTTTTAGAGTTGTAAATAAAATTTGCATGATAATGTCAAAGCTGGGGCTATTCATCTCACGTGGTCCAGAATTTATTGATATTTATGTAGCGGTACATTTTTTCTTATTGTACGTATGGAATATTGTTAAAAAAGAGGTGTTTTTTTTTAATTTCACTCAAGAGCACATTTATTCTAAAGTAAAAATGAGGGGCATTAAAATTTATTGCATAGTTAACTACATTCTAAGCACCAAAACGTCTTGCATATCTGCCATTTACTTTTGTGTATACTTCACCTTTGGTGGCATAGCAACAATTTCGCCTTAGTCAATTTTCTGTTGGATCCTTCTCAAATTCACCTGCATTCCTCACGTTGATGTACAAGGCTTCCGTTCGCACGAGCGGCTGCAATAATTTTGTTTAGATTTATCGCAACGCCAATTAGGATAATATCGCACAGAAAGAACGCACCAAAGGGTAGGAAGGCACTTCAGCCTCAAAAAGTAAAAGAAAGTTGCGACTGGCCAGCCAAAATTCCTGGAAGAATCTACAACACAAAGGAGCATTCTTCTGCAACGAAGAACGCAAAATTTACCATCTGTTCCTTCCCTTTGACTTGAACAAATTGCAATCGCAAGAACTCTCCATCTAACAATAAACTTACCGGTTTGTTTGTACATTCAAACACACGCATAAGTACGTCTATCCTTTGCACCACCTCTGTCCACCGATCTTGGCTGATCTGCTCCAATATATGTATGTACGCATACGTTCGGGCATGTGTGTCACGTTGTTAGTACCTCTTTGTTATTGCCTGCAATAAAACAACGCTTCGGGTGACAGTTTTTAACACTGACCGTGGTGAGTTTTATTAGTCCCCTTCGGCTGTTTGCACTGCAAACATGTGTTTTTGGCGTTTAATTGAAAAATTTATTGATTGGATCAACAATTTTAATGATCCTTCGTTAGCACATTGTGCAGCACAACAAGAACGAGTTATATTTATGGTATGAACGAAAGCAAAAGACAAGGGAATAAGTACTACTTAAGAACTAAGGTGGTGTGGATTCAGAAGAGCAACGGCACGCGTCAAAACCAGCTCAGCAAAAAGCAATTTTTGATTGATTAGTTATGGTTTGCGGGCAAAAGACTTATTTCAAAAGAAGCGGTAAGTTAATTGAAAGAAATTGTTTGTAGAAAGTGGACTGAAACATATTTATAATGAGGGGAAAATAATAATAAGGGATAGACAAGTTTGTTTTATTTTATTTTATATATATTTTTTTTAAATTTGCTAAATAGTGGATTTTTAAAATTGGGATCATTTCATTCATATGGGTGCTCGTGGAATACTAACTGTGTTTGTACGCGCATATGCGCCTACGCTTAAAATGAAAGGTGCAGGAATACGCGCATAGTTTTATAAGCGCGTTCACCGCACATTGGAAAGGAAACTCTACCAAATACCATCACTAGGGAATGCACTCGGCAATTATATTATAAATACAGGTATAGTAAATGAGGCAAATATGGGGTACCAATATTTTTTTGGGGAATTTGGCATATGTGAAATAAGTACAGGGTGGGCCATATAGCGTTTGCTTTTTGAACCACCTATTTTTTTGAGAATGGTAACACAAATAACATGTCAAATGTGTTCATAATTTACTTACCTATTTTCCTATTTCCAAAGTGGTGAGTCTTCTTCTTCATTTCTGATTTTCACATCGGTGGCTACGTCAATAAGCAAAATTGTCGGATTTGGGGCTCAGACAATCCACACGTTACTGTAGAGAAGCAAATGCATCCACAACGAGTCACTGTTTGGTGCGGTTTTTGGTCTGGCGGCATCAACGGGCCATTTTTTTCGAAAATGAACGAGGAGCCGCGGTTCAATCTTCAAAATAAAAAAAAAGCTTCAAAAAATATTGATTAGTTTGTTTTTTATAGCCGATTCAAAAAGCAAATTTTACATGGCCCACCCTATAATTAAAACCGTAAAAAAACGGTAGTGGTATTCACAAGGCTGTTGTAAGTGTCGCATTGCTGTTGTTATGAACAGTGAATGGCTCAAATATTTTTAGAGGATTCATAGAATACCGCACAAGGCATATTTTGGGTTCCCACACAGTTCACATATAGTTGGTTGTGGTTTCTAGTCCGCCAAGCATTTATTTTACCGCTAAAAACTTTACGACATAAGACGATAACTGGTGAACCACCTAAATTAACTTTTATTTGACATCGAAGAAATACAAAAGCATTCAAAGTGAGAAAAAATAGGGTGTAATGCATTCTTCTTCTTCTTAATTGGCGCGATAACCGCCGCGATTTTGGCCAAGTTCAACAAAGCGCGCCAGTCGTTTCTTTCTCATGCTAACCGGCGCCAATTGGACACACCAAGTGAAGCCAAGTCCTTCTCGACCTGATCTTTCCAACGCGTCCCTTCATCGGATGTTGTCATCGCCCACGCTTCTGCGCCATACGTTAGGACGGGCATGATGAGAGTCTTGTAGAGTGTTAGTTTTGTTCGTCGAGAGAGGACTTTACTACTCAATTGCCTACTTAGTCCAAAGTAGCACTTGTTGGCAAGAGAGATTCTACGTTGGATGTAATACATTAGGTTGGAAATAGGTTCGTAGCGTTTTTATATTTTCTTGTTTTATTTGCTGTTTGGCAAAGGGAAAGTATTCATTCGATAGAACTCTTTCTGCTCTGGTTGGTTGGTTAGGGGATTCATCCAGAATCCAATTAGCGCTTCCTGACCATTTTGTTGCCACATCCTCGTTACCAACCCTGTCTTACCAGTTATTTACGGCATGACTATATCCATTCTGTGAGGCTTAAGAACCGTATTAGGTTGTTGACATCTAAGTCAGACAGTTGTTCGAGACTCTCGAAGAACGATTTACCCAGTGTTAACATTCTGTCCTTCCATAGGGCAGGGCATTCACAGAGGAAGTGGAAGATTGTTTTCTTATTCTCCGGTTGTTTACAACTATGACAGTATGCGTTGTGAGGGATGCCCATTTTGGCTGATTGTTCTCCGACAGACCAAAAGCCAGTTATGACTGCCGTTAGTCTCCAGGCGCCCCGTCGTTTTATGTTTAACAATGTTGACTATTGTTTGTAGGTGGACCATAACGTTCTGCTAATTTTGCATTTCGTCTGGTCTCTCCATCTACAATCCGCTATTCGGAGGTATTTTGGGGAAATTGTGTTCTTGACTGCACAAAGAAAGTCGCCTTCAAATTACTTCTCAGCATCTTGCCCGCCATCGAGCAACACGCAGTCATAAACAGAACTTTTAGTAGCGAATCACCACGGGAGATGAGAAATGGTGCTTATACATCAGTATGAAGCAAAAAACAGAGCGGGTAGCCCTAGGAGATCCACCAAAGCCGAGAGTCAAGCAAGATCTTCATCCAAAGAAGATCGTGATATGTGTGGGACTGGAAGGGCATGGTGCTCTGGGAGATGCTCGAAAAGAACGCCACGGTCAACAAGGAGCTCTATATTGCCCAGCTACACCGCATGAATGAGGATATTCGTCTGAAAAAACCTGATCGGCATGAGGATATTCAACTGAAAAAACCTGATCGACCCACACTCCTTCACGGCAACTCCAGGCCCCATATTACACAAGTCGTCAAAGCCCCACTTCTAACTCAGAACTTGAATCGGACGTTCTTAAATATCTGCCGTATTCTACGGACCTTGTTCCGACCGATTACCATTTTTTCCACTCCTTGTCAAACCATATGAAGGGGTCCTTAAAACTGGCTCAACAACTTCATTAACACCAGACCAGGCGGAACGGCATCAACAAATTGGTCGAGAGGTGGGAAGAGGCTGTAAACAGCAACAGCGAATACATAATTGATTAACTTATTGATAAATTATTGTTTTTGTGTAAATAAAAGTGTTCGGTAACGAACGCTACGAACTTATTCCCCGACCCGAATACGTATATTTATAAAGGGTTTTCCAATAATAGGTGTTATCTATCGCTGTCGAGAGATGACTAACGATTTTTTATGGCCGGAATTGGATGGTATTGATCTGGACAACGTTTATTTCGAAGAGGTGATCACAATTGGCCACCGAGATCTTGTGATTGAACACCTTGTGACTTTTTTATCTGGGGCCACGTGAAACAGAAGGTCTACGCTAACAGCCCAGGGTCGATTCAAGACATCAAAAATGGAATTCGTGAGGCTATCGAGGACATAGGACAGCCACTTTGCAATTCGTTTATGGAAAATTTCATGAGAAGGATATTGTCCTGTAGGCGTGGTCGTGGTGGCCATTTGCCTGATGTTATTTTCCACTATTAACGGCATACCTTCCTCTTTATAATAAAATAAACATCCGATCATTTGTATGAAAAAATAGCATTTTTCTTTGAATATCAAAATAACACCTCCTTTTCGAAAATCCTTTATGTTTAATTGGCTTTTACATACTTTAATGGATGTTTGGCAGAGCTGGTCCTGCTATTTTGTTGTTCGTCTTGATCTTTTTTTCACAAATATAGGCACCTATAATTTTAAGCCAACTCCGAACCGCAAATGTTTTTTTTTTTTATGAGGAGTTTTTTCATGGCAGAAATACCTTCGGAAGTTTGTCATTGCCTGCCGAGGGGCGACCGCTTTTGAAAAAAAATTTCGAGATTCGAACCCGAGCTTTCCTCATAGTAGTCACGCACCAACTCATTCGACTACGACGGCCGCTGCACACTTAGGCTGTTAGATAATTGCAAATACGTTTATAAATGTCCTCCTTTGCGTGCGGCGGGCGTATGTGGGCTAATGCATTAAATATAAGCGTGCATACATATTTATCTTTAAATCTAGACTCAATATAGTAGCTTTTCAACTTTTCCAATCACCTATTCCTTCTAAATTCTAGTTACTCCCCTGCAATTCATAATACCTGTATATTAATTTTATCTTCTATTATCTGCATTTTTATACTTTTTTATGTAGGTTTACTATTGTATTAATGCAAAAACTTTGTTAACTCATATCTAACTGCCCATCGCCGCATCAATAAACGTTCACCCTTCGCAAAAGTGATATTGAAACACTCACAAACGGCTGGCGGATGCCACAAAATGCCACGCAAAAAAGCCCCCAGCGTATTCCGTCAGCCATCGCCACCCCTCCCCTCCCCCTCATTGACGCCAATTCAATTCAAATACAGCACTTGCCGCCAACCTCAACCACTTGGGGCGAGAAAAAGGCGAACATTGATTTTTCTGTTACTGATACATTTTTCTAGTGTTCAACAAATAATCGTACATGTCCAACAGCCACAGTTGTTCGACAGCCATTGAGAAGCTATGCATGAATATGTATGTAGTTGTTTTGCCACTTCATTGCCCTTTTCAATTCCACCAGAAAACATACGAACAACTACAAGTATTGGCTCTCCAAACTCTCTACATACCTCTGCTTAGATAGGGTTGGTCTCGTGGGTTCATCCGCATGCGAGCATTTCTGAATGCCTTTAGAGAGTATTGGCCTCCTTCAAAATGAATCAATATAGACAGCGGAGGATTTAGTTGGGCGGCGTGCAGGATATTGATAAATATATCTGGTTGTAATGCACAACTCAATATTGAAGAGATTCTGTTGTATGATTATGTAGCATATTTTTTTTTTGCTCACGCAGCCTCGACTACCTACACCTATGGCAATCGACAAACAAATGTTTCAAAAGCTAAATACAATATGTTGTTCTGTTATCCTGCTCGGTCTTGGTGGTATACTCGTATGTAGGGGTATTTTATTGACAACTTGAGTGAGTCGTTAAAGTCGAGTGGGATATGGAAAAAATCTCGCTACTTTTTCATAACTATTTGATTGACAAAGGTTACACAGTAGACAGAGGCGAATCGCCAAACGAATAGCATAGTTAGTCAGACAGGCAGAAACATAGATGGACTTACTTGCGCCCACCTCCACAACTATTGCTTTCTAACTACGAATTTATTCCGCGTACGCACTCCAGCAGGCGAATATTTTATAAATATTTACTTTCGCATCGTTTGACTTTTGTGTGATTCACCCACGCATTCACGCAGCACCGCATTACCCAAACTTCTATATACCAATGTATGAAGGTAAATTTATAGCATGAATGATTACCCCACTACATATCACTTCCTTCCTTCCTATTTCTCCCTTCAACTTTACTTGTGCCAACCGTCAATTCAACGCCGCCTCGTCTTTGATTTCCACTTGGCTGGTCTAAGCAAACACTTCGTCAGCACACCCCTCACTCAAGTTGCTCGGCTAAGTTTTCCAATGTCCGCAGGTTGTTTTCTTTGTATTGATGGTATTTACTTGTATGTGTTGTTTTATGCCACCCATTCTGTCAGCCAACACAGTAGCTGTGTTTTGGGGTAACTGTCAGTGGACTTAATTAAGAATCGAGCGGGAGAATATGTGTGTGCGTGCGATGGTGTGTGGGTGTGTTTGAGTGCAAAATGTAGTTAATCATTGCTTAATTGTAACCTGATATGTTGATTTACACAATTTGATTGCTGTTCAAAGAAAATCCAAACGAATTACTCATATTCGGGGTCGCTACAGAGTAGATTTTCGTGTTATTTCTTGCGGGTGGTCTTAGTGTAATTATTGCTTGTACTTACTATTTCGAGAGGTGTAGAAAAGTGAATTAATAAAGAAAAGAGGTATTTCCATTGCCATTTGAACCGCCTAACATTTGACAGGAAAATCTTTCAAATCCGTGTGTGTTATGTAGTAAAGATTACAAAACCAGCTGATTATTTCCTCCTTCAACTGTTCCTGGTTTATTCACATAAACTTTATCTTTGAGATTTTAAAATACGTCAAAAGAAAATATGTAGTACAAAGGTGTCAAATAGAGCGTTCTTGGTGTCGAAAAATCTGAATAATACCGAGAAGTTATTATTTGCGGGAATTTTGTTTGCAATGAGTTGATCTATTGGCTGTGCGACATGTCGCATCGTCTTTTTGAATTCACATGTCCCTACCAACAACAATAGGCCATCAAAAAGTTACTTATATCACATTAGTAGGCTTGAACTTGTCCAGAAAGTCTATATCTATTAAGCTTTGCGTTCTTTGCACTTCACTGATCCAATGCCATCCTAAAAAAGTTAGTGGTTGCTCATTAACCTAAAGTCACTAGTAGTAGATGCACTATTCTCTCCCTCACATTCGTTTTCGATTTGTAAAAAGGGGTGTTTGACTACCCGTCGTTACTTGTTGCCGTTGTTTCGCATTAATCTGTTTTTCACAGTCTGTAAGAAATACTGTATTTCTAGACTACTAATGATGCCACAGTCCAATGAGACCACCGACCTATTCTCAAAATACTGGTGGCTGAGCGCAAGGTGTCTTGGTAAAATTCATAATAAACGTCAACCTAACACCCAACAAAGGATGTATGTATGTACATACCATCCCACTCGACTACGGCGGCCACCAGTACATACCCCATGAAAAAGTTCCCGGAATATATGCAGAAAATTCAAAATAAAAATTTATTCATCAAAAATGATATTATCGCTTTCAGTACGACGTTTGGTGATGCCCTTAATGCCATTCTGAATTTGGAACCTCTAGATCTTCAAATTCGAAAGGAAGCGATGAAATCGGAGTACATGCTCAAGTAAGACGGAGTCTGGGGAAATGAAGAAAGCACTGGCCACTGTCAGATATATCACCAGTTGTCGAAGCGGTGCACACTGTTCTCGATACCAATAGACAATCGGGTGCCTTTCGTTAGCTTCGGTACCAGTATTGGAATTTGTAGTGACAGTCAAGTTGCACTGAAAGACCTTGCTAACCCACATTATTCTTCGAAATTGGTCGGCGAATGTAGGAAAAAACTGATCAGTGTTGCAAAACACAAAAAAGTTAGTCTTTTTTGGGTGCCTGGACATTGTGGTATTACAGGAAACGAGTTAGCTGATAAAGTGGCTAATGAAGGCTCTGCAAGTATGACACTAGCCACAGCACCCTTTTTAGGTATCGATTCTGCATCGATTCAACTATGGATTGACGACTTTACGAGGCCTACCCATAGAGGACATTGGTCTGGGTTGAACTCGTGCAGAGTAGCCAAGTGCTTTGTGAAAGAACCAAAAAGGAAAATAGCGACATCTCTCCTAAAACTCAGCAGAAAGGACCTGAGAGTACTGGTGGGTGTAATCACTGCAGAGCATTTTCTCTGTAGCTGTCCGGCGTTTTCCAGAATCAGACTTAGAATATTGAGTTGCGATATGCTGAGTATGGATAAAGATCCAAGAGATTTGTGGAAGAGTGACCTCAAACTAATTTTTCCGTCTTAGCACCGACAATTTATCTTTCCTATCTCTATTCTTTCTACTGAACTCTATCCAGGTGCAGTGCAATGGTCTCCTGAATAAGTGTTTGGACTTGTCCAACCCCCCATAAATCTAATCTAATCTAATCTACTCCCCATCACCTGCAACGCACTTATCAGAGCTGTCTTCGATTTTTTCATTACTTCATTTCGGCTGTTCGCTTGACTCGATCAAACAGAAAAAAAAATCGCAGGGAGCCATATCAGGTGAATTCGATGGCTGTTGTTTCGCTCCTTTTGTTTACCTTCTCTCTACACACATTTCCATTTTTTAAGCTCTCTGTTACATTCTAAGCTGGCTTTGCGTTGTAATTCAAATCAGTATGGAGAGATAAATCACAAATACCGCAAAAGCAAAATCCCTGCATCAGAATTATTTTTTCTCAATCTGGTAATCCTCTATATGTATATCCAATAAAAAATAGACTTAGTTTACAATGCGAAAATGGTCAAGGCGAATTGAGTAGTGGAGGTGGCACCATTAAAAAAACAGTTTTTCGCGATTTTGGTAAGTCTGACGCCAATTCCCTTCGCAATACAAAACAAACAAAAGTAAAAGAAATTACATGTTTGTGAAAATTCAGTGAATGGCTTGGTAATATTGTGATTTGTGAGATTAAAACTAAACAAGCTAATGCAAACGAAGTGTCGTGTGTTAAATTGTTAAAGCACAAATGAATATAAAGCCTCCAAGTACAGTTTTTTGTGTGTTTATGCGGAAGACGTCGTGGCTAGAAAGTATGTGTGTGTGCGTATAATTCCTTGAGTTTGGATGTTTCCATTGCTTTCGCATACTCTTCTTCTTTGCAAACAAGTAATTCCCCTTTCTTTTGTTTGTTTACTGATGGGCTCTTACGACACGGCGTATTCGGAAGGCACAATCTTCTTCTCTTTCATTTTTACTCGTACATCACTTTCTCACTTGTTACTCTCTCTGGTTCTCTTGTTTAAGCCATTTCAAATATATTTCCAATAAATGATCTGTATTCCTATTGGATTTCAAAGGTCATTTTCGAACGTTCGCCAGAATATATGTATGTATATACACATATATATGTATGTATGTGCGCCGATATTTGGCCACATTCCAATCATAATCATTACTGCCAGTATGCTTGTTTGCAAAAAAAAAACTTGAAAATTCCTTTAATTTGAGGAACAGGGGCCATAAATTTGCATATTAGCACCAACTATGAACTATTGTTGTTATTCAAGTAATGCCACACACGAACTTTGTTTGCCGGCACCACATAAACATTAGCCACCATCAAAATGGTAACGCTTAAAGAAAATGTAAAAACAGCACAATGCTATGCAATTAAGGCACCTCATTGCCTATAAACTTACCTTACACACACACACACACTTGCGCATATGTACAAACTAGCTGTGTTAGGCTTGCATAAATGTGTGTGTACAACTCCGCTTTCCTCGTAAGGGGCTATGCCCGCCATGGATAACTTGAACCGGATGTCAGACACTTTTGATGGTACGCTAGTAAGAAACAATTTTGCAACAAAGCCAATCGCGAATAATAAACTTTTCGTTCGGATTTTAATGTTGTTGCTGTTTCTTCATTGCAACATTGCATGCCACAAGCAAGTAACTTATTTTTTGGACATTTCCGTTTTGGTTCTTGTATGAATAGTTAACGAGAGTACTAGTATTTGGTGTTGTTGTTGTTCAACATTTCTTGTAGAAAGTGCAATGCACCGATTGTTGTTGCTGTGGCAAAAAAATTTGTAAGCAACACGAAAACAAGCCACACATCAATCAGTCGACGGAAAGGTGGCGTTAGGAGGGCATAGCTGCTTGTCTTTAGGTGAGAAGTTTTCAGGTGTCTGCGTTTTAGTAAATTTTATGAAAACTTTAAGAACATTTTTTATTGTAACATCTAAAAATTTTAAAATAAACCGAAAAAATACATACAGTTGTTGAAGGGAACTTAATATAATGCCAGAAATTTATTGAAAGATGGAAGATGAAAAGCCGCCAGGCTCACATTTACAAGGTAGCGCAATATTAATCAAAATTTAGTTTTTGAACATTTTCTTTTTCAGTTAAAAAAAACTTGTTTTGAATGATGAAAGTCTTTATTTTGATCTTTATTTTTGATGGAGCTTGTCTTTTTTTTACTGCAACTGTCTAGTTCCGAAGTGTCAAATACAAGGTGCAGTTCAAAATAAACAAGACCGGCCTTATAAAAATGTTTTTGATGGTGCCATCTTTCTAATGAGTTATTGCGTTGGAAGATACATCCCTAACTGACTTCCAGGGAAAGCTTGGTGACATTCGGTTCAGTGGAAGCGCAGTTATTGCACCTAAAGGGTTGGTATGTTTGTGTCATCGGTACTAAAATGAGTTTCGAACAAAGAGCTAATATCAAATTTTGATTTAAATCGGTTTAAACATTTACCGAAACATTTGAATTGATTAAAAAAGTTTATGGCGATGATTGTCTATCTCGTGCCAGAGTTCATGAGTGGTTTACACGTTTCAGAGAACGTTGTGGGGACATAAATGACAATGAACATACGGCCCGCCAAAAATCAGTAATCACCGAAAACGACATCGAATTTGTTTGTAAATTTATCAAAAATGAACCGAAACCAGGAGTTGAATATCCAAAACATCGACTTATGGCATTTGAAGTGATTACTTGGTCTTACGAAAGGTCTGTGCACGTTTCATTCCGCACAAGTTAATTAAGAACTAAGAACTGCTCAGAACTCAACATTCGAAAGAATTCATCAAAGAGGCGAGAAAAGTCGACAACTTCCTTTACAACATTGTAACTGGTGATGAAACGTGGTGTTTCCAACATGAATTTGAAACTAAGCGTCAAAGTGCCGCATGGAGGGCCCTGAACGAGCCACCACCCAAAAAGTCGCGTTTGGAGAAGTCAAAAATCAAGTCGATGTTCATTTGTTTTTACGATTCCAAGGGCATTGTCACACAAGGAGTTCGTGCTAACGGATCAAACCGTCAATGCAATTTTCTATCTTCGGGTTTTGAAGCGTTTTTTGCATCGCATTCGTCGAATTCGCCCCGTATACCGCGAATAAGAAAGCTGGCGTGTATTGCATGATAATACACCATCTGTTTGATTCAGTCTTGTGACTGACTTCTTGACTAGAAATCACATTTTAACCATCAATCACTCACCGTATTCGCGTGATGGCTCCGTGTGACTACTACCTATTCGGAAAATTACATTTGGCAATGAAAGGAAAACGTTTGGGCCCGTAGAGGCCATCCAAAAGACTTGTACCGACATTTTGAAGGGCATTACGGTCAATGACCTGAAACACTCTTTCGAAAAGATTTTAGATCGCACAAAACAGTGCATTTTGTATAAATAAACTCGAAGATATCAGAGCAAAGCTCCTGTCGTTTCTATTTTAGATCAGTCTTGTTTATTTTGGACTTCAGGTCCCCTTCTGCTGGTAAAATCTGCCAAACAGTCAATTCATGAATGCTTAATTGTTGAACGTCCAGTTTTTGGTCTACCAGTCCTTTTTCTATCTTCGTTTCTTGACATTTTTTCACCAACCTTTAAATTGTCGACTCATACGAACGCTTATTTACACCAAAAAAATCGCGAATTTTGCGATATGTTGTTCTTAAAGATAAACAATTTTCATCAGAAGGTTCAATAATTTTAACGCGTATTCAATCGTTTACGTATCCACGGTACATCTGCCTACTTGACAAATGTCCAAGATGAAATACAAAAAGTACCGTCTAGGAATTAATCTAGGCGCCACTTACGAGAGGCCCTTTAATGTACTTAAAAGTTTCATAATCAATATGACAACTTAGTATTAACAGATTGCATGTTATTTACTTACTTACTTATGTGACGCTTGTAGGCTTTGGCCGAATCCAAAATACCGCGCAAGCTCTTTCTGCCCTGCACTCGCTGGAAATCCCGAGCGCTATCAGGACATGCAGCACTTGGTTCTTCTAGCGAAGATGTGGTATCGCCTTCTCCGTCTTCTTTTTTGGCTTACCATGTCGTAGACTTACCTTGCTGGAAAGCAGTTGTTCATACGAGTGATAGGCCAAGCCAGCGTAGCCGGTGAATTGGGTTGGGGACAAGTTCGTAGCGTTCATTACCGAAAACCTTTATTTTCACAAAAACAATAATTATATCAACAAGTTAAACAAATATATATTCGTCGTTGCTGTTTACAACCTCTTCCCACCTCTCTACCAATTTTTTGATGCCGTTCCGCCAAAAATCACCTGGTTTGGTGTTAAAGAAGTTGTTGAGTCAGTTTTTAGGAACCTATTTGTTATCGAAGGTAACACCCTTCATATGGTTTGACAGGGAGCAGAAAAGAAGGTAATCGATTGGTGCAAGGTGCGGAGAAGGACCTCCCATTCGAGCTCTTGGCCTCCCATGCGGCTTTGACGAGTTGTGCAACATGGAGCCTGGCGTTGTCGTGACGGAGTATGGTTTGACCATGTCGATCAGGACTTTTCATTGGAATAGCCTCATTCGCGCGGTGTAGCTGGGCAATGTAGTACTCCTTGTTGACTGTGGCATTCTTTTCGAACATTTTCGAGCACCATGCCCTCCCATTTTACCAAACACAGATCCGGCTTGACTCTCGGCTTTAGCGTATCTTCTGGAGCTATCCACTTCTTTCTTTGCTTCATACTGATGTATAGGCACCATTTCTCATCTCCCGTAACTATTCGGTGGAAAAGCGCTGCTTTTGTCCGCGTGTTGTTCGATGGCGGGCGAGATGCTGAGAAGCAATTCGAAGACGACTTTCTTTATTTTTTTCGTTCAGCTCGTGAGACACACAATCTACCAATTTCTCAGTAAATCTCATTGAAAGAAGTAAAATGAGAATCGTTTTATGATTGCAGTTCATTTTTTCCGCCAATTCTCGACTCGTTTGGCGACACTTGTCCTTCAAAACTGATTTGAGACGTTCTTCATCGAATTCTGAAGGCTTTCCGCTGAGGGACGTGCTATCAACGTCAAAGTCGCTATCTTTGAACTTTGCAAATCATTTCCATGCTGTAGACTTGCCTATGACACCTTCTCCGTACACGTCGCAAAATGTTGAAGTAGCAACAATTTTTTGACCTCGATGAAAAGCAAAGAAGAGCAGGTGTCTGTTTATTTTTGCCTCCTGTGTATTCCAGTCCTAAGCCTCAAAACTAATAAAAATTTAAATTACTCAAAAATACAATAAACATAGTTTTGTAGAGTAGAAAAAGTTCTATCGAATGAATACTTCTGCTTTTCCAAACCGTAAATAATTCGTTGTAAAATAAAAGAAAATACAAAATCGCTACGAACTTATTCCCCAACCGAATATTTTTACACTCTTAGCTATGTCGCTCCTATCTATAGTAGCTCATACACCTCGCTGTTCCACACTACACGATACTCCTCAATGACGCAGAGGGAGAATTTTTCTGTCGAAAGCTTCCAAAACCTTCTCATCTGCTGTTGGCATTGCCCATGCTTCTGCACCATACAGCAGGAGAGGAATGAAAAGCGTTTTATAGAGTATCATGTTACTGCTTGATGCTAATATTCATTTTTTCATTAAAAAAGGATTTTTTCGTTTTCACCGATTTAATTTTGTTTCTTGCACATATTGTGGTCTTCCACAAGAAATCAGTTATTTCGAGAAAAATAAGTCAATGCCGAGCTATCTATAAAATTACATACATACATATGTACGTACCATACGCACACGATTTATTTGACGCTAAATAAAATATTTTCCTAAAACAGATAAATTATTTAGTTACAGAAATATTCCATGCAATACAAATCCTAATAGAAATCATTGAACAAATAAAATTCCTCATCATCTATTAGTTTTATCAAAGAATAACAAAACTAACTCACATAAAATGATAAGGCAAATACCCAGAGCAAACTAATATGAGATTCAAATCAAATTAACGAATTATAATGTATGTTATCTGTGACTGATACGCCATTATTTATTGTTTTTAGCCGACGAATGTAACTATTGGTAAAACCGGAAAATGTACACTCATCCAGCAATAAGCTCTTATCGCAATGTTAACCATTTGAGTGCGTTCGGGATGCGGTAGCTGTCGGTTGAGGAGTGTGCGACGGCTGGACAGGCGGAGACAACAGAACAGACACGCGAACACCACCCTTTTGACATATTAAAAGGTAAAAAGAAAAACAAAAAATAATAAAATATGAAACATATTTTTATTTCAATGAAATTTTAGGAGCAAGCAGACGCATTTCGAGGCACCAACCCCTAAGTGCCTGCCACATACCAAACATACATAAATTCATACTTAAATGGAAGCGAAACTTTTACAAGTGTACGTGGAATATTCACAAAACAAGGAACTGCCCCTTGCAAAACGTTGTAGATTAACGAGAGTGGACATGAAAGACAGTTTGCGTGTTTAAGCGCAAGACCGAGCCCACCATATTATCACCTGCCTGGTGAACCTTGGAGTTTGAATGGCTGACGTGTGTAGCGTGTGGTGTACTTGGCTTGTTGTTGGCCTAAATGATCGCGATACGCCCAACATTCGCGCCACTGTCATTCATTATGGCCGACAAGCTGTTCGCAGCGGAAGCGACCACTGTACGTTTGTGTTGTAAGCAAGTAAACATTTTCGTAAAAAAATATGTATGAACGTACTCGTAATATGATGGGCAATGTATTCACTGGCGACTAGTGTATGTGAACGCGTTCTTCCATTTACTACCTGCATATGTATGGCATGTATGTAAGTGACATTTTTGCCATGTTGTTGGCCATGACTGAAAGGGTGAAGCTACTTCTTCATTAAACTTTTATGCTGATTAGTGTATTTGTTCAACGGGTGGCGAGGGTGTGTCGCCGCAAAACATATTTAATCACTAAGTTTGGAAAACAGGGTACTTATGTATTTATGGCAGCCATTATGATTTGGCCATATCATTGAGTGCGTAAAACATGCACGGCAACAATAATTGATAAGCCCACAACTGATAAGGGTACACCAATATATTTGCTTCTGATAAAATGACATACTCAATAATAAAATGAAAGTTAGAAAAAGAAATTATAAAAAATTTATGAAAGCGCGTTGTGGCCAATTTTTTAGCTCATGAAAGGCTAAATGGTGATGTAAAACGAAAATATGTACTTAAATTTAGGTACGTAAATATGTAAAATTGGAAAATTCAGTTGGCATGAAATACTTTTTTTTTTGTTGGGACAGACTAGCAAGTACAGCCCTCAGACAACATTAAGTCCATTGTACTGGGATTCCCTTTTTACGTTTTAAATTTTTTTTTTTAAATCTACCCGACCTCCGAAGAAATCTGAGTAGATCTGGTGGTGCCACGGAGCCAATGTCACTTCTTAATACAGCAGTGCCAAAGACTTCAAGCCTGATTCGAGTGAAGGCCGGGCAGACGCAGACTGTCTGAAATGTCTATCTTTTCCATGTTCTTTGCCCATAGAAAGTGGCCCCTCATCAGTCCAACCAGCCTCCTATAGTCTCTTCGGCTTAATGATACAACGGACTCAGAGCTCATCCTAGCTAAAAAGTCAGAGGTCTCGTTACCCGCTATACCCACGTGTCGCAGGACCCATGGATTTTATACATCAGGATATTATATCTACCAACATAGTTCAGCCTGGCGGCCGCCGTAGCCGAATGGGTTGATGCGTGACTACCATTCGGAACTCACAGAGAGAACGTAGGTTAGAATCTCGGTGAAACACCAAAATTAATAAAAACATTTTTCTAATAGCGGTCGCCCCTCGGCAGGCTATGGCAAACCTCCGAGTGTGTTTCTGCCAAGAAAAAAACTCCTCATAAAAATATCTGCCGTTCGGAGTCGGCCACCACAAATAGGAGGAGCAACTCGGCTAAACACCCAAAAAGTGTGTACGCGCCAATTATATATGTATATATATATATATAATTCAGCCCGGATTTACAAGACTCAACTACGCTTGAAGTGGTTGAAGAGCTGTCTAAGGCCATGAGCGCAGCTTTACTGTCGCTGCAGACACATGCAGATCTGCCTATCCATCTGTTTTCCACAACAAAGTTCATCGCTTCTTGAACAGCATACACCTCCGCTTTAAACATAGAAGCGCGTCGTGCTGGGCCTTCTGAATTCGATGAAGAATGTCTCAAATCACTTTTGAAGGAGACCGGTCGCCAAACCAGTCGTGAATTGGCGGAAAAAATTAACTGTGATCATAAAACGATTCTCAATCAGCTTCATTCAATGAGATTTACTGTAAAATTGGGAGTCTAGGTGCCTCACGAGCTCAACGAAGAACACAAAGAAAGTCGCCTTCAAATTTCTTCGCCTGCCATCGGTCAACCCACGGTCATAAACAGCGCTTTTTGTACCGAATCGTCACGAGAGGTGAGAAATGGTGTCAATACATCAATAGGAAGCAATGAAAGGAGTAGGTGTTTCAAAGAGATACGTCAAAGTCGAGACTCAAGGTGGATCTGCATCCAAAGAAGAGCATGATAAGTGTTTGGTGGGACTGAAACGAAAAGAATACCACGGTCAACAATTAGCTCTACAATTTCTTTGATACCAGACCAGACGAATTTTGGTGGATTAACTTGTTAACATGTATGATTATTGTGTTTTGTTCAAATAAAAGTCTTTGGTAAAAACGCTAAAAATTTATTGCCCAACCCAATTAAAAAAACCATCTTCCTTTTAGAGTCGGCTTATAACTGCCCCAATTTTTTTTAATTTTTTTCATATGCTTTCGATGGCATTATATGGGCAGTGTAATTACTGCAGGTAGGCCGTCCTGGTGACCAATTCTTTTGAATAACATTTCCGCGCAACTGCATTTCAGTTTCGAAGAAATAAGAGCCCAAGATACCGTCGGACCAAAATCCACACCAAACTGTACAAACTGTAATTTTTGGGGTGAAGAGGCACCACAAATAATATGCGGTAGATCTCCGTCGCTTCAAATTTGGCAATTTAGCTAGTTTGCGAAACCGCTGAACCAGAAAGGAAACTTGTCACTGAAGATTTTCTGACTTTCTTACCAAGTTAATTTTCCTATCAAGTTCAGTGACGAAAAGAGTACTGAATTTGATAACAATTTTTTTACAATTTAAAGGCGCTGATGAATCGTGTGGAGTCTCATTGTTAAATGACACATTTGTCGTCTGTATATTTTCAAAGATGGCCGCTAAACAATATTAAAGTATGAGCGCACCTATTGATACACCTTTTATACGTACAAATGATTTTTAATATAACAATAATTAATAGAACAGTGCTCATTAGCCATAAAAAGTATTCATTTTCTATGTTCATACAAATGTTAGAAATATGTTTGACTTGACAGCAAATACGCAAAATCTGATATCAGCCACTCTTTATCAACCATCTGGTACAGTTCAGCCAAATTGTAATTTTGTTCGTACATACACACATGTGTGTATATATGGCCATAATATCATATGTACATATACAGTGAAACCCCTCTAACGGACACCTCTCTTAGGCAGACACTTTTTCCGGTATCAAGTTTTCATTATAAATTTCGGAAAAAATTCGTCTATCTTAAGCGGGCACTCTTTTTGCCAGACGCGGACAGAAAATTACACAAAACCCTCTTATTATTGCGATTGGCCCCTAATGTCAGTTCTGTTTTGACATTTGTGTAGTAAACACATTCGAAATACACGATAATAAACAATGTTACGCTACATTGCCACCACCAACAGGAAGATAATTTTTCATCAAAAATAATCATGAGTGATGGGCCCATTTCCATCTTAGCGGGTACGTAAATAAGCAAAATTTACGCTTCTGGGGCACTGAAAATCCGCGTGTAACCCACGCAGAGCCATTACACCCGCTCAAAGTCATCGGACCTTTTTTCTTCGAAGACGTCGCGGGCCAAACGGTTACTGTTAATGGTGAGCGCTACAGAGCAATGATCAACGAGTTTTTTTTGCCACAACTTGATGAATTGGCATTGGAAAACATGTGGTTCCAACAGGACGGTGCAACGGCACCACTGCACGTACCACAACCAATATGCTGAAGGATGCATTTCCCGGGCGCCTAATCTCCCAGATTTTTGAGCTGGCTCGCGTAGATGACAGTTACCGCATTCGAAAGAAACCACCACCAAGCTTTACGGAAATGGGTCATGTCGTCCGTATGGAAGGAACTGCTCCGGCGAAGACGGTGTTTGAAACGGTAATTGGCGGTTGGCGGCGAAGAGGACAGGTCGACGGCGTCCGGTGGAAGGACCAAATTGAAGATAACCTGGCTTCTCTTGACATAAAAACTTGGAAACTTAATGCGCAGAAAACAGAGACACCCGACGAGCCATTCTTCGGCAGGCTGTAACTCGGTAACAAGTTGTTATGGCCAAGTAATTAAGTAAATAAGTAAGTAAGCAAAATAAGCTACCCTCCCCTTGAGCGGACACCGCTCTTGGGCTTTCTATAGCTGGCGGACAAAAGTTGACCAACGGTGAGTGCCGCCCAAGGGAGGTTTCACTGTATATGAGTTGGGCTGTTTCGTTTTTAACTTACCCATAACAAATGACTACACACATATGCACATAGCTCCAACGGTTAAAACGTTCCACCACTCCAACCCACTTTGGTTGACGTTAATTTTTATTTTCTTTTTTCTGTTGTGCTTTATTTAACTTGGCTAATTTTTTGTCAACATTAATGGCATGTCATAAATCATAAAAATATTTTCTGTTGACGTCGATAGAACGAATGGCATTTCTTGTATTATGTGAGCATGTATGTATGTATGACTGATAGCGTAATTGTTGCTCTTAGCCGTACGTATGCTCACATGCATGCATGTGTACATATGTATAGGTGTATGTACGTACCTATGTATACGCGTACAAGTAAATTCGCCATTGATTTCGTTGTGGGTAAATTAGCTGAAAAGTATGGCGGTATTATTATGAATTCGTTTAATGGAAACTTTGTTAATTATGTACTCGCACATACATACATACATACATACTGCACTCAATATTTTTTTCTCTCGTTACACCAAATTTAGCAGCGAGACAAATTAGTGTGAACAAAAAGAAGTTTATAAAAATGTGCGTTCATTCGAAACTGAAATGTGACAACGTCAAGTTCTCCCGCTACTCATTTCATTTGAAAACTTCAGTTTAGTATATCGCGTAAAGTGAGTATCAGTTACTTTTGGAGTACGAATACTGAGTTATTCCATACTAACCCCTGGCGAATTCCTACTAAATACTCGTGCGTTGAGTAAAAATTATAACCCCATCCCTCTAAGTCGACTGGCATTTTCTGTGACTGGTTCTTGTAATAGCCATATACGGAATAATCAACTTTTGTTCTGGGTATTGAACCAAATCAATTTTTTAGGAGGTTGAGTCATAAATAGAAAAGTGATTTCTCCGATTTTTGTAGTTAGCCTTCGAAATCAAGATAAGGAGCTTCTGTGTTAGAGATTGAAGCTTTCGTAAAAAAGTATTTAATGGTAAATGTGCGTAAATAACTAAAAAAGTTAAAACATGGTCATGATCCGCTTATTCCACCTATTTAAATAGTATACTACTTTTGTTGCCCAAATTATATTACAGGTGCTTTTAGGGGTAAAGATCAGGTCTTGTAAAAATTAGTAGCATCTCTTAGAAAAACACTCACCAAGTTTCAGCCAGATCGGTCTACGGGAATTTCTTTATGTTTGGCATTCGTTTGAATCGAAGAAGTCGAGTGATTTTCCTTTTCCAGCACGACAATGCACCAGATCACACCTCAGCACTTGTGGTTGCAAAATTAACAACTTTCCGATGCTCCAATTTTTCGAACTAGAATTTAATTCGCTTTCAAACGATATTGGTCGTAATTTTTTCACCCACAAAGTACTACATCAAAATATTACTAAATGAATTTTTTAACTAGTTTCTAAGTATTCTCTAATATTTTTGCTTTGTAAATTGTACTTTTTCTTCATTAAATTGAAATAAGTAAAGTAGAACTTTAATTAATTTTAGATTGAATTGTTTAGTACTAATCTGCTTTTCATGGTCTCTAAAAAATATTGCACTCCTAGATTATTAATATTTAAAATTAAGAAAAAATATATTGTATAGAGCAATGGTCATTGCGCGGCTAAGTAAATTTCACTAGGTCACCCCTTAATGTAAAAAGTTGGGATGACGTGAGGCAAAGCCTCGAGGCATATCCATCTTCGCCCTCCTGGTGAAGATTATAATAGAACAGTTGGAGTTACTTCGGATGGAAGGTACCCCAGGAGCAGCAGGAAATTTAAAATATTTTATATCTCTATTTTTTTAATTTTTTAGGATGAGAAGTATTTTAAAATTAAATTTTTTGAAAATGTTACAACTGATAGGTTTGTCTTTACTCTGTTTTACTATTCGATTGTCAAAAAGGTTTACTTGATTTTAACATAAATAAATGGGTACTCGTACCACAACCAATACGAGACGCAATTTATGTCACATAGCTAAAATGGCGGATAAGCAGGACAAGTGAAACCGCCTTCTAAAAATGTTTATATTAATGGTTTGTTTATATTCTAAGTATATTTTTAGATATTTAATATAAGTAATATTTCCCTTATGACATTACTAAACTTTCTGATATGATCTCGAGTCCGAAAAGCTGTATATCCAATATTCAGGCGTACGCAGTACTTGTGCAACGATAGACTTTCTTATACGAGTAGAATTTAATATCGACTTTTGGTAGCTAGCCCGAAAGACCAAACAATATATTTGAGGGAAAGAAAGCTTTTGTTGTAGGCCTTAATGCATACAAATTATGACTCAATCTATTGTTGCAATTACTGAAAAATATAATAGTCTTGTAAATTCTTGTCATGCAGAGGAAACTTAATAACTTAAGCTTCCAAGCCAAAAATGTAGGACTGCCAATTTCGGTAAAACTAAGCTCATGGAAATCCACACGTTGCTCTAAAACAGGTTCAAATTTATAGAGATCCCATTGAAAATGTCGGCAGCTTCACCTATCTAAGAAGCCAAATCAGACTGGATAATGGAGCAAACGACATATTCATGCCAGAAGCAAAAACTGCAAGGCAGCCCTTGCAAGTCTCAAAAAGATCTGGTTTTCCAACCCGCTGGCAATTTTCAATTCGATGTGAAACGTGGTTGTGACGCGGAAGTTGCAAACATTTTTGGACCGATATCTTCTAATCATCATCCGTATCTGGTGGCCCGACAAGTGGTTTTACACCGAACAACTTGAAGGAAGTAAACAACATTGACAAACATTTTTTGGCACTATGCGCCTAATGCCGGTGCGATACCAACTAATAATAATAGACTCTTGTCTCAAATACAATAATAACGCCCACATGGGTTTTTTAATCATTGCTTGCCCCTTGCTAAGTTTAAAAGACCTACATATGTTCAATGAAGATTTGAGCTTGGCTTGGACATATCGTAACCTAAACAAAGCGCAGTCGTATTTTTGAAGCGCCTGTTTCTTCAGCCAGAGCGAGCTTTAATCATCTTAAAGAGCTAGATATGGTGCTGCTACCAGAAATAGGGAGCTCGCCAGATTTAAATCTGATAAATTTTAGGGCAACAGATATTATTTTGAATCACGGAGAACTTTTAAAAAATCCATAAGTATCTATAAGTATTCTAGAAAGAAAATTAATTGTTTTCAATGGCATAAATATGGCAATTAGCAGATGAAACTCCACCACAGTAACTTCATTTTTGTTGCTAGTCGGTATGCAGGTGAGAGAGGTTAAGTATTTTGTTGCATTATTTCAACCCTTCTGCTGATTCACAATTTCTTCAAGGGATGTTTCTTGTTATGACTGACGACTACAGTGATTTGGTACTCAAGTTTGAAACAATGGTTATTCACAGGTTCCACTCAGTGCTTCCACCTTATCCTGCGACAATTTGGAAGCCCTAGAGCACTGCTAAATATGCCGATAATAATATTTTATTCGCAAGAAGAGCGCATTCATTCCAACAACCAGAGACCTTCCAGGTTTCGGCCTACATGAAATTTATTGGTTCTTTAAAAATTGGAGTACAGATTCAAGAAAATTAGGAGCTACAACATGAATTGCTTCATAATTATCCGACAATTTGTCAGATCATTCACTAAAATAGCTTAGCTTAGAAAACTTAAGGGCTTTACAGTACCTTACGATATCATTTCACTAATTTTTTGCAACCAACAACTTAATCAAAAACTTATATTATATTTTTAAAATTGAAATAGTAGAGTGTCATAAACTTCATACACAAATTAGCATAAAAAATTATGTTTGCCTTCAAATCCAATTCAGAAGGTTCTTGTCAACAAGATATTCGTAATTCTCTGAAGGTAAGTTCGATATTCGATGAGACAGCTTTTGGAATACTCGATTGAAATGCAGCATTCTCTGGAAGTATATCTAAACATTGATTTAAGAACAGGATGGTGTAATACAAAGACCCTTGAAACGGAACACTCTCTATCCAATAGGGAAAGCTCATACTGAGCCATGCAAACAATGACAGCGGCTACTTGGTTTTTGTGCTAGCAGTGAAAGAGCTGAAAATGGTGTTCAATGTGACTGTCAAATTAATATACATTTTGTCTAAAAAAAGCGGCTATGACAAAAATTCATAAGGTGTGACGCACATTAGACCATTAACCGCCTCTTTGCGATATTGAAGTAATCAACTGATTTCTTGACGTAGCCGTGGCCACAACGGTTTGTTTACAACAAAACTGAGACTGTGTTGGTGCTATAAGAAAAAATATATGAAAAAGTTACTTCGTTGCCGTCTGAGCTAGAAACGATTAAAAAAGCTTAAGAATACGTGTCAAATGAGCAGCCAGAATTCTGCTACCGAATTCTCGATGCAGCCAATGTTACTCCAAAAATTTTGCTTCGGATGGCCAAACCAGCTAATCTATCACCCATCAGTTTATCACCCAATTGGTAAAGTAGCATGCAGTATGCACTCCCACGTCCTAAACGAAGTACCTCTACCGTACCCTTTGGGGACTTAATATATTAAATTTCTTTTTTAATTCATTTCATTATTGCGATCTCGTTTGATTATCTTAATATCTGAATACTACACTGCCCACTAGTCGTTAAATTCTTCAAACTTTCAAAATTATTATGAAAGCCAATTGATTGTTCTATTCAAAGACTGCCAAATCTCCGACAGAGTAAATCATTAATTTATTAAGTCCTTTATTTAGTTAGTATTTATTATCAAATTTATGGTTAATTTTGAAAGGCAGATTTCTTCGCCTTTATAAATTATTTTCATATACAACACCAATATTTTGCGCCTATCCAGTCAAACGCGGGTAGTCTGTGCAAAAACCTCATCACTCAAATATCGGTTGACACTTTGGGTGACGAAATAAAATGCCTTTGGCTATAAGTTTATTATAACTTTACTTTTGCTTCGCTTCGCTTCTTTTTAATACTTAGCTATATAATGGGTGTTGCCATTGTAGTAGTTGAAGGTGCGACTGTTATTTACAACACTCTAACACTTCTTTATTTATTAATAAAATCAAAAATATTTAAAAACTCATAAGAGTGAAAAATTGAGTAGTGGGGCGGCACTTAAAAGGACTGAAAGGAAAAGGAAGCGTAATGTGTTGGCAGCTGGCAGCTTCCTACAATTCATTACAGCATTAATGTCGCCACGTGTCATCTTGATAAATTGCTCGACAAGTTTGATTAAAAAACTTCAACGGAAACGGATGTTCAAACATGCACCGCATTTTGTCACCGAGCCAAAGAGAAGTGGCGGGTTGCTGCAACCACGATATGTTGAATGATGCAAAGATCAAGAAGGATGTTGCAGAGGCGCGATAAGGTTGGAAGTGAGCTGAGCTGAGTAGTGCAAGTGTGCTTGGAAAAAGGCTTCTAACAAAGACTTTCTACTAATAATTAAAAAAAATTTACCAAAAAATGTATTACCAGAAAACCGAAATTATCGCAAGTTATCATTACTTATTTTACAAATTTATGTATGTATCCAAATATGTGCACACATACAAACAACTTTATTTATGGTCATTAAAAAAACTCTTCCGAAAAAAACTCTTCCTTTAAATATTTTATGGCTTTGCATAATGTGACATTTCTTCGCTTGACCTGCTGCTGATATCGCTTTGATATAAGCCGCCATTGAGCTACTCACTAATACACAAACGAATGTATGCATGTGGCATGTTGAGTATGTCCTTAGCACATGTGTGCATGCATAATGCCCATCAAAGTGAGCAGCCAGTGAGGACAACTGAAATAACAATCGTCAGCTAATGTCCGAAATGTCCATCACTTATGTTGGACAAGCGAGAAAATGTCGACAAATGGAACTAAAAATTGTACCAGGTTCAAAAATAAAACATGGTCATCCAATTAACAATCACATATGTACGAGTACATTGGTCAGTGTCTATCAAATTAGACAAAAACAAACCAGAGCAGAGTCGCAAAAAGCGTACTAAAAATGTTAAAATATTTTTTCCCCTGTACTAGATATCTATTTTTCCAAGCATAATTGAATTAACGCATTTGCACACACAAATATGTAGGAACAAAACGTGAAAAAAGGTACGTCCTAACTCACTCACTTATTTAACAATCCTTTTCCCCACTTCCACCCGCCCACACTCAACTCCTTGTGATTGTGACCTTTTCATGGCGCTCCTTCTTTTTTACAGACGCTGCGCGAAAGTGTGAATTTCATTGAATTTTAATGAAAACAAAAGGCTTGAATGCGTTTACCCTACCGTTCGCGCACAAAAGTATGCCTCGAAATAAGGGTGTCTTACACCCATCCAAACAACTTCTCCAACTCCTTTCAAACTCAGCCGCTGCAAACTCATTATTTAAGCCATTTTCTATTAAGCAAAACGTCAAAATATGCTATTAAACAAGTCATTATGGTTGAGTGAAAATCTCAAATCTCACACCAGCTACTTTGAAAGGGATGCTACAACCAAAAATTACGACTACACAGCAGCGGCTAATCCAAGTGGCGCAGGTGTGTGCATGTGGAAATGGCTGCGCATTTGTTGTTGATTTGATAAACATGCCAATTTAAAATGTAAGACTACGTCGGTCGGTCGTCTGGACGCGGAAGCATTGTCTGCTTAATTCCGCCGTACATTTGCATTTAATGATCATTTGTTGTTGTTGATACTTAAATTTTACACCATTCTTGACTTCTATGGCTCTGTTCTCGACTTTCTCGCACTTGGTAATCATAAAATCTGCACTTATACTTTGTAATAAAGTTTATTTTAACGATACAACTTTCGATGCAAATACCGTTATTCATGCCAAAATCAAAAATATATTAAACTAAAATATATTGTTGCACTTACTTGCTTACCCTTTAGGATCTAATAAAAACTAAGTGAAATGATGCCATTAACTGTTATGGCAGATTTTGTGGGTCGTTTACCTTTACTGAAATTATTAAAAAAGTTTTAAAAACCCTCAAAGTGTTGTATACGAGGTGTGTCCGAAAAGTATCGCGAATTTTGTTTTTTTTTCTAAAATTATTTATTTATTCATTATTCATTCACATCTATTTTCTCCCCTTCAAAGTAATCGCCATGAGATATTATGCACTTGTGCCAACGATTTTTCCAAACTTCGGAGCATTTCAAAAAATCATTTTTTTTATCTTGTTTAGCTCCTCCTTCGATGCCGTCTTTATCGCGTCAATCGTAGCGTAGCGTCGTCCTTTCATGGGCCTCTTCAGTTTCGGGAACAAGAAAAAGTCACAGGGGACCAGATCTGGGGAATACAGTGGCTGTGGCATCATTAGTGTGTTATTTTTGGCCAAAAGGTCACGCACAAGCAACAATGTGAGGGCAGGGGCGTTATCGTGATGCAAGAGCCAATTTTTATTCTTCCACAAATCCGGGCGCGTCTAGCGGATTGCTTCGCGCAAATTGCGCATAACTTGCAGGTAATATTCTTTATTGCCCGTTTTACCCTGTGGCAAGAACTTTTGATGCACAACGCTCCTGCAATCGAAGAAAACGGTAAGCAAAACTTTTACATTCGACCGAACTTGGCGCGCTTTTTTCGGTCTTGGTTCGTGCGCCAGCTTCCATTGAGAGGATTGAGCTTTGATTTCCACGTCATAACCATAAACCCACGATTCGTCATCAGCTATGATCCTCTGGAGCAAATTTGGGTCGTCGCGGACAGAGTCCAACATCTCATTAGCAATGTTCATGCTAGTTTTGGTACGAATTTTGCGGCGATCCGTCTCATGCCCAAATCATTGACAAAAATCGAATAGCACGATCCAATCGATATGTCTAGGTCCTCAGCAACTTCTCTAATGGTGATTCGACGATTGGCCAATACCATTTTCTTCCCTTCATCAATTTTTTCGTCTGTTGTTGAAGTGCTCGGGCGTTCAGCACGCTTTTCGTCGTTCACATCTCCTCGGCGTTCTGAGAACATTTTGTACCACCGATAAACGTTGCTTCTTTGGTCCAAAGTAGCTTCTCCGTATGACACAGTCAACATTGGGAATGCATTCGCGCACTTAATGTCGTTGTTTACACAAAATTTGATACGGGTTCTTTGATCCATCTTTTTGAATAGGTAAAAATCGAAGACGAGGCGAAACACGTGCAAGCAAAGCAGCTGTCAACAATTGGCATTCAAAATGGCCGAACTCGTCGGCATAGGTGAGAGCCATGAATACCAACATATCGTCACAAAAAAATCGAAATTCGAATATACGTAAAATTCAAAATTCGCGATACTTTTTGAACACACCTCGTATTGCGGAAAATCGTAAAGGAAATCTAAGAGAAGGTGGTCCGAGATTTTTAGACTTATGTGCATATCTTGTGAGGATATTTAAAAACAAAAAAAAACCGCAATAAAAAAGTTGATCAGATTGGAGGTACTTTTTTCCAATAGAGTTTTTTGACAGATTACGCGTGACTACTATCAAGCTAAATATGTAATTTTTTCAGTATTCATGGACATTTCATCAGGGAAAAACTTACACCTCAACAACAACAAATCGTACAATTGCGATGTGAAAATCGACGCTCTGTGAAAAGTGTTCATCGCGCGCTCAGGCCAACTTATGGTCTTCATGATGCCCATTTTTGGCTTGATGGCTACGTCAATAAGCAAAATTAACGTATTTGAGCTGAAGAGTAATCGGAAGCCATTCAAGAATAGCCATTACGTCCATTGAAAGCAACCATTTAGTGCGGTCGATGGGCTGGAGGCATCATCGGCCCATATTTCTTCAAAGACGAATCTGGCACCAGTGTAACAGGAAATGGCGATAGCTATCACGCAATGATACTCGTAAGCCACTATTTGTTGCCTGAAATTGAAGCCTGTGATCTCCACAACATTTGATTCCAACAAGACGGCAGCCAGCGCTACTTGCCATACAGCCCGTGAAACAATGGCTTTACTGCGTCGTCGTTTCGGCGAGCAATTTATCTCTTGTCTCGGATCAGTGGATTGGCGCTTTTGGACTTTTATTTGTGAAGGTATGTAAAGTCTAAATGCTTTGTAGTTAAACCAGCTTCGATTGAGGTATTGGAAGTCAACATTACTAAAGTTATTCACGAGATGGTTGAATTACGGCGCAGTTTTTTTTTCAATTTAAAATCCGATTCCTCTCAGTTGATCGCCCTTTATATATAATTGGAGCTTACACCTTTTATATGGTGCTTGGTTGAGCTCCTCTTCCAACAATTTGTGATGTGTGTCTAGATGGTTTTCCAGAATTTTACGCTACCTCTGAGTGGCAGATAAGTTTTTTCATGGGGATCTTTTTCGGCGCTGAAATACACTCGGAGTTTTGCCAAAAGCTGGGGGGCGACTGCTTTAAAAAAAACTTATTCTGTCAATTGGTGTTCTGTGCCAGGAATTTCGAACCTGAGCACTACCGAATGCCACGGACAGATGTCAAATGAATGCATTTATAAATCGATTTCTTTCCTTTTGCAATTTTTTATACAGAACAACTGACCTACAAATCAATTGGCAGCAATATAGATACAGATGAGTTTATTAACTATGCAACTGAGTTCCACAATTCGTTAGATCTCCCAGGGATGTCACCATACATTTTGTCACTCAAATTCCCTATTTTACGAAACATACAATAAATCAGTCTATACTGTGCTATGGAACAGGAATGCCGTGAAGAAATCGATGCCCAGTATCATCGAAGTATGGTTTTTGGTCTATAGGAAAACAAGCAGCCAAAATGGGCATACCTCACAACACACACTGTCACAATTGTAAGCAACCAGAGAAAAAGAAAACGATTTCCCATTTCCTCTGCCCTGCATTATGGAAGAAGAGAACGTCAACCCATTGTAAACCACTGTTCGGCGTCATTCAGGCTTAGACGTCAATAGCCTAATAAGGTTCTTAAACCGTATATACTGGATATAGTCATGCATAAATTAACCGTTAAACAAGTTGGTAACGCGGATGTGACAACAAAATGGATGAATCACCACTTTAACCAACAAACCAACTATAATCGAAGCATCCAACCATACTCAATGGTAAATCAAGAGAGGAAGATGTTCTGATTACAAGCAGTTTCCCGTTCGCCTTGCTGTCTCTATGGCCCGTATTTTCCTCACAACCAATTGTATGTGGCATACTTCCGGGTGGGAAGCCCGAAAAATGTATTTATTTTTACATAAATAAAAAAAAAAAAATGGTATACCCAAAAGCACTGGAATAAATAATCTTTAAAAAGTTTTTATATTAGCGCAGCAATGCAAGCCGGGTACGCTATTTATAAATAATATTAATAGGTTTTAATTACTTCAATAACCACACTCAGTGGAAATTAATTGTGATTGACTCTTTTCTAAAGGTTTCTATAACCCTTTATTAAAACTAGCCAAGGTAAAAGTATTAGCATCAATTTTAATTAAGTTCAATAAGTTGGAGTTAAGGCTATCTAAACTTTTGCCTGCAATAGCTAAGATTTTTCCACTTAGCCATGACAATATAAGTACTTATAAATTGACATTTTAAAATGGCTTCGATAATCTTTGAAAAAATAAGAGTTTTAGATAAATTTATTGGCAATAGAGAATTCGAGTGTCAATCGAATGAATAAAATTAAAGGCATGTCATTATAGATGAAGCCTAAAGGTTTAATTGCAAGTCTATTTGTAACTAATTGAAATGCATTCTCCACCTGTCGGAAGTAATACGAATAGTTTGAACGTAAGAATTTGGTCTCTCACTCAACTTGTCAGTAATCATTAGAAATATTGGTGGTTAGAAGCTTTTATGAAATTTACATACTCACTTACTTATGTACATGCTTAGATACTTGCATTCTTATATACTCACATACTTACATATTCACATACTTGTATGTGCAAAGGCAATAAATACACTCATGGAAAAGAAAACAGAGACAAGAGCGATTTGCAACTCTTACGTGTAAATATCTTTTAACTGACCGTTCAATCAAAGTCGCATTTACTGTAAAGTACCGTTATCTAACGTTACATACCTTGACAAATTGCTTTCAAAATCTGTTCAGCTTCTCAGTGCTTTTAGAACATTGAACTGTGGTACGCTCGTAACACATGGACTAAAAAGTCCCGGGCCTAACAAAGAATTGTAGTTCAAAAATAGTTTCATTCATCAACCGAATTTCCATCAAGAACAACGCAATCATTCCAACACCACTCGAACATTTAAAAACAACTTTTGTAAAACGAATTAACTTTTGCCTCAAAACAAGCCTCAGTTTTAGCGATAACCGTTAACCTCGTCATTCGAGCGAAATTTCGTACCGGCGAGCATTTTTTTAGGTCTGCGAAGTAGCTTTCTCATAGTCAAAGGCTCATGCATTATAAAGCCAACACTTCTTTTGATATCTTTACGATCTACGAACTAACTCACGCAACTTCACTTTTCGATCATTCAAAACGGTTTTGTGTATTTTTTTGATGTTTTTAAGGGTTACCGCCTCATTTGGAGTCCACTGCGTTCTACATCATCGGTGTCTCCATAACCCCGTTTAAAGTTAGCAAACAATCGTTTTATTGTGGTTTCTGAAGGAGCGGAGTGCCCATAACACTTTTCAAGCCATTGCTTTGCTGGACCGGTATTTTTTCCATCAAGAAGCAGCGCAAAATTAAAACATGAAATTATTTTTGATCCATTTTTTGGAAACTAACAAAAGTAACGTCACTTTTAGTACAATAACTCACGAACTAATGAATGGAATGTCATGAAATTTTAACAGCTGTCTTTTTAAGGTTAGTACTAACTGAAAAAGAGGTGAATGCAATAAAACCAGTGCCATCTATGTGTTAGGCCCGGAACTTTTGAGCCCAGGTGTTTTTTTTGCGGAAAGTACTAGAAACAAATCAAATTAACTTTGCGTTTTTCATTTGACATGTAAGTAAGCCATTTATTTTGCATTTAAACTTACAAAATACAAATATTCCCGCTATTTTAGTAAAACTTTATACAAACAATAGCAAAAATGGGTAGTGGAAAACATTTATTTCAATTGAGAAAATGCTAAGAGAACCTATAAAATGAAAGGAGAACCATGAGCCAAATTGTCAGATCCATAAAGTGATCCAAGAAAAAAAGTGTTCACAGCTGTCTATGCATATGTAAAAAATTAAAGAAACGAGGGGTACAAAGGAAAACCACAGTGCATCAGGACAAATCGACGAATCAAAGAAGATCCATTCAGCAATGCTGAGGAGATAAAGAAAAATATGCAGTTGGAGGTGATAACCGAGTAACCAGATATAGGTTAAAAGAGGCAAGTTTTCCGGCAAGAAGTCCAATAAAAATTCCATTATTTCCAAAAGAGAATATCACCCAGAGACTCTCCTTTACGTTACAACATTTGCATCGCAAATACTGGTTATATAAGTATATCGAATGGCCAGATGAAACCAGGATAGATTAGTAATGATCCGTTGGAAAATGTTACGGGCGATCTTTAAGGGGTTTGGGGTAATCAGAATTTTCAAAACATCTCATTTTTTTGCATTTTCTTAAAGTATAATATCTTAAAAATATTGTGCGAAAGTTGTAAGTGCATCCGACAAATACTTTTCGAGTTATTCAACAATTAACAAAAGGCGCTCGGGCACTTCGGAAGTGATAGCAAAACTTTAAATGCGTTTTTCTCAAAACTATGTTTTTTGAACTAGTGATCACTTTAACTTAAAAACCGCTTGGTAGATTTCAAAAAAATGTATACTGCTTTTGAGAAACATAAAAACCTCGTGCCTGATCGAAGGATTTTTTTTTTTTCAAAATTTAGATTTTTTTAAACAATTAATTGTCGCTTTTTTTCTCGAAAATCTGAGAAATATTTCTTGAGGCCACCATATTTTGAAAAAAAAGCTTCGATCAGGCATAAGATTATCTATTAATAAAACTAATTTTCTTTGTCCGATTGATTTAGATGATTAGGGGCTTCTGGAGAAACGGGCTCCACACAAACATCGATAACTTTTACAATTATTAATTTTGTGTTTTGAAATTTTGCTAAAGTCAAGTCGAAACATGATGTATTAATGCCATGTTGTTGTTTTTGTAAAATAAAAAAATGACAAGCAAAAAATTTAGTGAAAATTATCATTTTTTCTGGCCTCTGTCTACCCCTAACCCCTTAATTCATCAAAAAAAAAAACAGATATGGTGGTGGATCAATAATATTACGGGACTGGTTGTCTGTTTGCGTGTAGGTCCAATTTTTTTGATTGAAGGCAAGATGTGCGCCACGAACTACACATTTATTTTAAATAGAGCGATGCTCCATTTGCTAGAGAGGAGTTGCCTATAAAGTTAATACATTTTGAACTCATCGTACAGCATTTCTAATAATGTACTACAAAGTGTTAACACTGCTTAAGGTTCTTGGAACCGATACGAAAAATTTCCTCCAGTGGGCACATCAATTTTATTCTTTCAAAATCGTATTCGGTTCTAGGTTTCATTCGTCGCAATACATCTGAATTTTCTGATCCGTATACCTTTAAACGAGCTGAAGCCAAATGGGTTGATGCGTGACTACCATTCCGCATTCGGAGATCGAAGCTTCGAATCAACATGAGACACCATGAAGCAAGCAACCTAGCTAACCTGACCTAACCTAACCTAATATTAATAATTTTTTGCGACTGGTAACAGGAAGTAGATGTTATTCTGCATTATTTGTTTGTTTCTATTATATTTTCCAATTAGCAAACTAGGTTAAGTTAGCCATGTTGCTTATCTAAGACAAGACACTCGGTGGTTCTAAGGCCCGTTCTGATACCTGTATTTGATTTCCAAAAAGTAATTGGGTCTGATGATCGTTTTGCACGCCCATTGGCGTATATACGGTTCAAGACCCAATTTTTTGTCAAATGTTCTTTTACAGATAAAGAGGGCATTAGAAGCTTTCTTCATCCTTTCCTCGGTGTTCCATTCTTTCCTTTTTCCAAGACACGTTTGAGTCCAGAATTATGTCAAGATACTTGGCTTCGTTTTATGAGGCTAGTGTTACTCTATCAATAGACGGTAACTGAAAACTCGTTATCTTATATCTTCTAGTGAACAGAACTAGTTCTTTCTAGGCTGGGTCAACCATTAGACCGTTTAAGGTCATGCACTTAGACAATTACCTTAACTCTGATTGCCTGAGCCCGCTGATAGCCGAAAGAAACTTCCCTGTCATCAGGATGACTACATCATCCGCATAACCTACTATCTTGATCCGTTTCTTGCTCATAGTAATAATCAATTCATTTTAAAACTAGTTTCCCCAATTACGGCGTGGTGACCCCCCTTTTGGGATTCCTCTAGTAACTGTTTTTCCTGGACTATACCTAAAATCGCGGTGATTACTCTGTTAGGTAGCATCTCGTCGATCCATCGAATAATCTTTTCGTTCGTACCTATGTTCGTTAACGCTGAATTTATAGATTTTATATCAACATCCTTGAATGCTCATTCGATATCCAGAAATGCCGCCATAGTGAATTCCTTATTTTTCAGAGACTTCTCTATTATGCCAACAACTTCGTGCAGTGCTGTCTCCACAGTTTTAGCGTTCTGGTAAGAATATTGGGTATTGCTGAAGTTCTCGGTATTAAGAGTGCTCTTGATTTGTAGATCAATCAGCCCTTCTAATGTTTTGAGTAAAAACGAAGATAGACTAATTGTTCTAAAATCTTTCGCAATATTCCCTGCTTTGAGAATAAAGGACACCCTGACTTTCCTCCATGAGTTAGGGATATACCCTGAAAATAGGGATTCTCCAAAGATCTTATCTAACCATATATTGATCGTTCCCATTGACTGGTGTAACATCATTGGTATAATTCCGTCCAGTTCTCCTGACTTGTAGAGTTGGAAGGAGTTTACCGCTCAGGTTATCTCAGTCTCACAGATAATCTCTCTTGCAAGTTCATCCATCTGAATTTCAGAAGGGCTAGAACTTTGTGCATTGTTCATCCATTTTTTGCATCCAGGGAAGTGTGTTCGTATGAGATATTCTAGTATTTCCTGCTCTGTTTCTGTGTGCACGGTTCCTTGAAAAGACATTTTCTAAGTCTTCAAAACTCAGATGTGTCCTCCAATTCTTCACAAAATCTCATCCAGAATTCTTTCTTTGCCTTCTTTATTTCCCTCTTAAAGAAACTATTTCGATAGCAGTCCCAATCCTCTGCGGACTTTGACGCCTTTTCTGCCTTGTGAAGTCTTCTTGTTTCTCTTCATAGTAGTTTGAGCTCGCTGGTTCACTATGATGGTTGGTTTTTTCCCTTTGGGCCTGCTTACTGGACAAGATTTACGAAATGCTTCATCTGTTGCAGATGTCAACAAATTGACATTAGTTTCCAAGCTGGAGTCGTTAGTTGTTTCCTCCTCTTCAGGGAGATCTAACTTAGCCATAAGCGTAGAGAACTCTCCTCCATTTTTAATCGTTAATGCGTTTCTAGTTAACGGCTCATATAAATATTTTTGAAAAAAAAAGAAAATGCCAGAAATTGCCTTGTTTCTATTATTTATTCCACCAGTGTATATGGCCGCCGGGTGAATTCTCCAAAAGTAGTCGGTCCAACCTAACTAAACATACTAAAACATAAATATATTGGAAAGAATTGCATACATATACATACATAAATGCATACGTATTTAGAAGTTTCACTGACAAAATTTCATCTATTCATTCCACGTAAACGCAACACACAAACATACATACATACGAGTATATGCAGTGCAGGTGTTTATGTTTATTTCTGGTAGGGCTTTAAACAGACAAATCATTTAATCTAAATTTTATGTTGGCTGTCATGTCTACTTACATAAGTCAAAGTCTAGTACATTTGGCATAGCAACGTTGGAATATCGCTATTTGTGGGATTATTAAACGATTTAATTAGAATTTCATTCATAACTCTCAGTTAGAATTTAATGAATTAGTGTAGACATGGAGAACTTTTAAACTAAGTACGAAATTTCTTGCTGTGCATGCATTTTAAAACTTTAATAAGCTACTTTGTTTCGCTTTCAAAAAGCTTTCAGTAAAAATACTATATATTTATATATTTTTTATATATTGTATATTTTTTTCTTGCGTAGAACTTTTCACTCAACTCACCCAACTCCCTAGCATCGCTCAGTCGAATACATTACTACACACATACACTCACTCCATTAATGAATGCCAAGCAACTGCAGTACGCAACAGAAATGCATACTTGTGCATGTCGAACAACATGAGTTCGCTGTGACGCAGCAACCCTAACAGGCAGCCCACCCACTATGTATGATTTTTTGCCAATCTGCCAGCGCGTTCCATGATGCCACCCACATAGATGCACAGCTCAAATTTAGTTGATCCACAGTGATCGAGTGGCTGCCTGTGCTCCCCTGCCCCGCACCCCCGCAAAAGCCACCTACCGTATAATAGAAAAATATCAAATGCAAACCGCAATAAACAAGTGAAAAATGTTAATCCCTCGAATACCAAAGCGCGCACAAAATGTAAGTGATATCAGAAAAACAAAAAAAAGAAGTTAAACACAGCAACGAATGCTGACAAATATATATGAACAAAAACAAGAAAAATTGGCGCACACATGTGTCATACCATAGTTATTTGTATTTTATTTAAATAATTTTCAATGAAAAACATTTATTCTCGCAGTTTATTCTTGGCAGTTAGTCACATTTTTTTTAATTAGAAGTTTTTTTTTTTATTTATATACATTATACGACGGAAACCGGTCGAAAACAGTCGATATATATTAAAGTCCAAATATGCTATGCAAATACGGCCATCCACATGGGTGGTCTGGTTAATTTAGCTCAGTTTCCCTAATGGGTCTTTGTTATTTTTCGCGTGCAATTTAGGTACTCAAATTCCAAAAAAGATACACATGGAAAAATTTTTATTAATTAAGGTGAAGAAACTCAAGTGAATAAAACTTAAAAGAAATACAATAAAACGAAAAAAAAAATGAAAGGAAAAGTAAGAAGTGAAAATAAACCGCTCCTTAAGATTTGGCACAAGACTACAAAGATTCTATTTTGTTGAGGAATAAGTTGGTAGCGTTTTTATATTTTCTTTTATTTTACAACGATTTGCTTGCTGTTTGGCAAGGGGTAAGTATTCATGCGATAGAACTATTTCTGTTCTACAAAACTATATAAATTGTATTTTTGAGTTATTTAACTTTTTATTAGGTTTGAGGCTTAGAACTGGAATATCCAGGAGGCAAAAATCAACATTTTCGACACCTGCTCTTCTTTGATTTTCATCGAGGTAAAAAAATTGTTGAAATAGCCCAGGACATTTGCGACGTGTACGGAGAAGATGTCATAGGCAAGTCTACAGCACAGAAATGATTTGCAAAGTTTAAAGATAGCGAAGTTGACGTCGATGACACGTAGCGTAGCGAAAGGCCTTCAGAATTCGAAGAAGTTTTAAAGGACAACGGTCGCCAAACCAGTCGAGAATTGGCGGAAAAAAAGAACTGCGATCATAAAACGATTATCAATCACCTTCTTTCAATGAGATTTACTGAAAAATTCGTAGATTATGTGTCTCACGAGCTGAACGAAAAAAATAAAGAGCGTCGTCTTCTCAGCTTCTCGCCCGCCATCGAACAACTTGCGGTCTTAAACAGTGCTTTTTGTACCGAAACGTCACTTGAGATAAAAAATGGTGGCTATACATCAGTATGAAGCAAAAAAGAAGTGGGAGTCGGCCAAAGCCGAGAGTCAAGCCAGATCTTCGACCAAAGAAGGTGATGATATGAGTTTGGAGGGACTGCGAGTCTAGGAAACGCTCGAAAAGTGTGCCACGGTCAAAAAGGAGCTCTACATTGCTTAGCTACACCGCGTTAATAAGGCTATTCGACTGGAAATGCCTGATCCACATGACAAAATCAAAATCCTTAACGACAAAGCCAATCCCCATGTTGAAGCAGAAATACATCTCAAAATTACCAGAAAAACCCGGTTATTTTCTTCTGACACAGACTGTATGTGAAGTTTCATTTCAATCTGTCAGCTCATTTTTTATCTACGGCTCCGGCATTCGAAGTGTAACAAACTTCAGATCGCTCGCTCAGCTGGTGCACAGGCATTAGCTGTCTGTTAGTTAGCTAAATGACAATCCAGAGTATTGTTTATAAACGAGCGGAAGCATTTTTCCGAGTAAACGCGAAAAAAGAAAATCAGTAATGGATATCGAAAGTAATAATGTGATTGCATTATATTTGGCTGGAAAATCGCAACCAGCGATTGTTCGTGAGCTCGAGCACTTTAAAGTAAATAAAGTTTTTGTTTACCGCTCCAATACTCGTTACAATGATTCTAGTAGCATCGCGAAACGTCTTGGAGATGGTCATCAAAAGACTGCAACGTCACATGGTCAAAAAGTGAAGAAGCGACTTGAGTGAAATCCCCGACAAAGTGACAATCAACTGATGAAAGAACTCAAAATATCTGACCCTCGCACCCGCCGCATTCTGAAAAATTATGTCAAAGTCAAGCCTTACAATATCCAAAAGGCGAATGATCTCACAACAAAGCAACAACAATTCAGACTTGAGAGGGCGAAGGAGTTGCTTCGCTTGGCCGAAAGCGGTCAGTTTCCGAACATTGATTTTTTTTAATGACTAGAAAATTTTTTAAACTGAGCAATTCGTAAACTCCCAAAACGATGCTAGCGTTCCGAACGTCCGCACAATGGCTCTCAAATTCACCAGACGCGAATCCGAAGGATTATTCTCTTTGCCCTATTTTGGAGAGTAAGGTCCGATTTAAAAGATTCACCACTCTCGAGGCGCTGAAGGAAGCTATTGTCCGCGAGTGAGCCAAAATACCTGCAAGTCACATTCGGGCAACTTGCGATCCATTTCTGGACCGTCTCAAGGCCATAGTCAAGGCAAAAGGTGGTCATATCGAGCAAAAGTAAATTGATTCTTAATGTTTTATTATTTTCACAAATTTTTCACTTTGAATTGAATAAAAGTAATTTTCCAAAATAAATTGGTGGCCTTTCTAATAGGTTGCCCTTCGAGTGTCGGACCCTGTACAAGCCATTTAGTATGGACGTGACACAGTATTTTCTACAACAGAAAAAATCAAGTATCGTGCGGTGATTGAATTCTTACTTTTGGAAGGAAATTTATGAACCAATGTTAAAAGTGTGAAAGGACCTTTCGCTATCAATAAGTGCAGTAGAAAGATGGGTTGCTGAATTTAAACGTGATCGTACAGACCTTGAAGACGATCCACGTTAAGGTCGTTCAAAAACAGCAACAACACCAGAAATCGTAGAAAAAACTCAGGATATCGTATTAGAAATTCGTCGAGTGACTAAAAGAGATTTAACTACTAGGAGCCCTAGACATCTCATTGGGCAGTGTAAGCAATATTTTGACGGTAGAATTGAGTTTCCGAACGGTGTGTGCAAAATGGGTGCCGCTTTCGCTAACAATGGAACAAACACACATTCGAATGCGACTTTCTCAATAGCATTTAAAGTGTTTTCGAAAGAATAAAGTGGATTTTGTGCATCGGATCATCACTATGAATGAGACTTGAGTTTATCACCATGATCCTATCAAAAGCAATAGGCTTAATAGTGGTGTGAAACTTCGGCTCCGAAACGCGTTTCTGTCCTGAAATCGGCCAAAAAGGTGTTCGCTTAATTTTTTTGAGATGTGAGAGAAATTTTGTTTGTGGACTACTTGGAAATTGGTAAAACAATAAATTCTGAATATTATTGTAACCTTCAAGACCAGTTGAAAAGCAAAATACGTGAAAAAAGACCAAGCATAAAAAAGGGAAAAAATTAATTTTCATCAAAACAATGCAACGTGTCAAAAGAGCATTTTGACAATGACTAAAATCCATGCGTTAAAGCTCGAATTGTTGGAGCATTCACCATTCACCGGATTTGGCCCCTAGCGACTTCCATTTGTTTCAGACCTAAAACAATGCATGCGTGGAAAGCGTTTTTCATCGAATGATGAGGCCATAACAGCTGTGGAAGTATATTTTGCAGCTCTTCTGGACTCTCACTTCTGGGATGCAATTCATAAATTAGAATTGGGAGGCTGTACTGAAAAGGAAAGTGTATTTCAAACCAGATCTTAAATTATGTTTTTCTTATCGAGCCGCAAAACTTATTGAAAAACCTGGTATGCATGCATGTATGTATATGTAATATATATTTCAAAGAAAATTCAAGTTTTCTTAGCATCTGCATATGTCAATGTGGTGTATTCATGAGGATTGCGATCTTTTATTCTTTTACTCTTTCAATCGAGGTCCCCTAATATTTTCAGTGTAAATATGCAAACAATTCCACAAATAAGCATTTAACCCCACAAACCGCTTGCACTGCCGCTCGTTCAACTAGGTAACTGTATCCAGTATAAGCAATGCCCAGCGCCGGTGCAGAGTCCACTTAGTTCATTCCATGTTTGCCTCAGCCCAGCTCCCTCCCACCCACAACTCTGCTCACACATTCGTGCGTGGCATACTCCCCAGTGTCCGGTGCAATTCAATCTAACGAGGTGTTTAGCATGAAATGATATGATAATCATAATTCCAGTCGCGCATTACAAATTTATTGTTGTATTTGTTGTTGCATTCGCAACAATAATTCCTGCAACAAACAGCAATCGCCTAGCAATTGTACGTATATGCATATGTGTGTATGTACGTATACTCTCTTATGTATTTATTGTTGCTAACTGCTTTGTTGTGCGCCGATGAGAAATACGATGGCATGCCATAAAGCAGCAAATAATCGCATTAAGAGGGAGGCATGCGCACCGAGAGACAGACGCGCAGACAAAGGCGAATGGAGTTGCGATTGCGACGAAGGCACTGGCTGATCGGCTCGTCGACAATGTTGGACCTCCAATGTTGAATTGTGGCACGATCATGTTGTTGATAGTCGTTTGTATTTTTTTGTTGTTGTTGTTGTTGCTAAAGTTGCAACGTTGCAACAAATGTTCATTATGGCAATTTCAATAGTTGCCGATATAAATTACTGCATTATGAGAGCGTGTGCGTGCACACAAGCAAATGTGCGGCGTGGGTGTGTGTCAGCGATTTGTAGTTGTAGATTTTTCTATGATACGAACGTAAAAAGTACAAGTGGCCTATTGTAAGTTAGCAGGATGGTCAGATTCGAAGACGACAAATGAGGAATGAGGTGCACTGAGGTGCAGGGCTCTCGCTGCACTTTATCAATGAACACATTTTTCACTGCGTGCCACTATCCGAAGTAAGCGTTTGTTGTGTGGCACTTTTCGTTGGACTTTGAGCGGCAGAGCAAAAAATATTAAATAATAAACAGAGGAATCGCGCCAACTCCGATGTCTTACTTCGGGTGTATGTGTGTATGTATATATGTATATATATTGTATATACATATCTATATCTTACTGCTTAAAAATAAACACCGAAAGTATGCAGCGCCGCTGTGGCTTTTTATTGTAGGTGGCATATTTTGTTGCTATTATTGCTGTACGTTGCACACACCACTGTTACTTGGGTTGCATAATGCATACGAATACAGACGAATTGAGCGAAAAGCTGGCTACTTGCCTGGCTCATACTTTATGGGTGTTGAAATTAGAGTAGCCCGCGGCGTGAATTTAATTGCCCATCATTGGCGTTGTAAAAACGCTTCTGTTGTAATTAGTATGCGTATCAGTAGCATACAGCGTTTAGCATATTTCACTGGCATTATAAAATAGAAAAAGAAAATATATTGTAATAATAATCATAGAATAGTTCAAGAAGCTATGGAAATATCGTCAAAACGTTACGTGGGGAAATAAGGAATAAGTTGGGGGGGGGAGAATGAAAATAAACAAAGGAAGGCGCTAAGAATTCTTTTGAAATTTCTATTAACGATATTTTGATTTACAGTCTGTGTCAGAAAAAAGGAACCGCGATTATTCATGAAGTACAAAAGATATGTATATATTTAAAACGAAATTACCTACATTAAAGTATTTACAAAAGTACAGTTTGCAACTACTCAATAAGCAGTGTAGTCTTCATCGTTGTCGAGTATAGCCTGGCATCTTCTTCATGCTTTGAATCAGCCTTTCTACGTAGCTCGTCGACAAACAGGACTGGATTTTGCGAACGTGACGCACGAGTTGCTTTAAATCATGGACCATTGGCCTTCCGGCAAGATGGGTTTTCATAGTTCCCACACATTTTCAATGGGGTTGGTGTCTGGGGGCTGGAAAGGCCAGTTCAATACTGTGAATGTTTTTTTTTTTTTAGAGCAGTGGTTTTGATGATGTGGGACGGTAGTATATGTTCATCTCTATTAGTCGACGTTCGATGGTGTTGATATTCACATCTATTCCCTTTTTAGCAAGAACTGAATGTGCTTGGCGTAGTCACAATGAAGGTCCCGCTTAAAAAGTTGGACGATCACTTTCTCCTGTTTATTTGTCGTCACTCGCTTCAAGCCGCGCTCAGAAAAGTCATTAACATTGTTGTACTCCTTATACCGCTGATTCCACATCACAACAAACTTTTTTGATTTTTTAATTAGGGGACTATTATGCAGCAAACAGCAGAACGAACGAAAGAAAAAAACCGACTCTTTTCTTTTGACATAGACTTTATGTGTGTATACGTACATTAGCGATGTCAACCCCGAGACTTGCGAGATACCGAGATCTCGGAATCCGCACTTTTTTTATAATTTTAAAATTCCCGTGACCAATCGATTCGCAAAAGTGAGCAGTAAACGTTGGCAACGCAGTTTTTGTGTAAAACAGCTGAGTTTGTGAGAATCAAGTATTTAAAGGGTGTTTTTTTTTTAGAGGTTAGGTTTTCAAGTTGGCACTACTTTTTTCGTAGATGGTATTTTTGACAGCTGTCACTTGATTTATGCTCAGTTTGGTTTGCCTTTTCATAATGAATAGACTTACACCTGAACAACGTTTGCAAATCGTGCAAATTTATTACCCAAACGAGATGGCCACCGATCCCGATTTTCACAAGAAAATTTTGTTCAGCGATGAAGCTCACTTTTGGTTGAATGGGTATGTCAATAAGCAAAATTGTCGCATTTGGAGTGAACATAATCCACAAGCACTGTTTGGTGTGCTCTATGGGCAGAGGGAATCATTGGTCCATATTTCTTTAAAAATGAAGCCGGCCATAATGTTACAGTCAATGGAGAGCGCTATAGAGCCACGATTAATGACTTTTTCGTACCTGAATTGGACGATGTTGATGTGGACGACCTTTGGTTCCAACAAGACGGCGCTACATGCCATACAGCCAACGCAACAATCGATTTATTGAAGGAAACTTTTGGTGAGCGCATTATCTCGCGCCGTGGACCTGTGGCGTGGCCTCCAAGATCGTGCGATATAACACCGCTGGACTATTTCTTGTGGGGCTATGTGAAGTCGCTTGTCTACGCAGATAAGCCCGAGACGATTGACGTCTTGGAAGAGAATATTCGGCGCGTTATTGCTGACATACGGCCCCAATTGCTGCAAAAAATGGTCGAAAATTGGGCCTCTCGGCTGGAATTTATTCGAGCCAGGCGCGGCGGCCACTTGCCCGAAATCATTTTTAAAATATAATGGCAAACCCTTATCTTTATAATAAAGCCAAATTCTGGGCCATAACATTAAACTATATACGTTTTATTTCATCTTGAAAACCTAACCTTAGAACGACCGACACACACAGCATTTAACCGAACGAATGAATTGCACAGGGCTTTAAATTTCATTTAAAAGAAAGTCGTGTGATATTTCGGTAGCTTTTATTAACCTTTGGTAGACACACCTTTTTGACGTAAACGACACACTGGGTCAAGTTTCACCGCAGTTCATAAACTTTTTTCCACAAGCAGGATTAAAGTTTTTATTGCCACTTTTTAATAAGTATTTAGAAAAAATACATTTAAAATAACTTATTTAATTTAATTAATTCACAGATATCAGATAATATGCTTAGATTTTTTTCACGTAAAAACTATCATCGGAAAACTATCTTGGTATTCACGAAACTATATAAACTAAATATAAAGTAGTAAGAATACAAAAAGTTGCACAGTCGTAAAACTTAGTTAGTGAATTATTAGTTAGTTGCATTATATGGTTTTTGGAAATATACCTCTAGTTTATTGCACTATATGGTTATAATTATTGGGTTGAGGAATAAATTCATAGCGTTTTTATATTTTCTTGTATTTTACAACGGCTTGTTTGCTTTTTGGCAAAGAGTAAGCATTCATTGGAAAGAATTTTTTCTGCTCTACAAAACTGAGTAAATTATGTTATTGAGCTATTTACATTTTTTATTAGTTTTGAGTCTTATGAGGGGTATTCCCTTTATCCAGGAGACAAAAGCAACATTTTCGAAACCTGCTCTGCTTTGCTTTTCATCGAGCTGCCGAAGCATCCCAGGTCATTTTCGACTTGTACAGGCATGGAGAAGATGTCAAAGGCGAATCTACAGCACGGAAATAAACTTACTCCCCAACCCAATGGATATCGTCATGCAATTTTTACATAGCATAAAAGCCTATTCCGTGGTCATTTCTGCATACTTATCTAAAAAAATAAATTTTTACATTATACAGGGTCCGACACTTAAAGTGTAACCAATTAAAAAAGCCACCAATTTATTTTGGAAAATTACTTTATTCAATTAAACGTAAAAAATGTGTGAAAACAATAAAACATTAAGAATCAATTTACTTTTGCCCAATATGACCACCTTTTGCCTTAACCATGACCTTGAGACGGTCCAGAAACGAATCGCAAGTTGCCCAAATGTGACTTGCAGGTATTTTGGCCCACTCGCGGGTAATAGCTTTTTTGAGCGCCTCGAAAGTAATGAATCTTTTAGTTGGGACCTTGCTCTCCAAAATGGCCAAAGAGAATAATCTATCGGATTCGCGTCTAGTGAACTTGAGTGCCATTGTGTAGACGTTATGAAGTTCGGAACGTTGTCTTTTAACCATTCTTGGTTCACTCGAGCTTTGTGAGACGGTGCTGAGTCCTGTTGAAACAACCATGGTCTGCCCGAAATGGACCGAAATGTGTGTCTGCCCATGGCTTCAAAGCAACCTCCAGAATACTTTCCCGTGGTGGCCAATCGATAGCTCAAATTCTCGTATGAACTGTCGGTCAAATAAACCCAATCGTTTTGGGAGTTTATGAATTGCACAATTTGAAAAATTTTCTCGTCACAAAACACAATGTTCGGAAATTGACTGCTTTCGGCCAAGCGAAGCAACTCTTTCGCTCTCTCAACTCTGGCTTGTTGCTGCTTTGGTGTGAGATCATGCTCGCTACTACAGTCAGATATTTTGAGTTCTTTCGCCATTTGTTTGGCACTTTGTCGGGGATTTCGCTCAAGTCGCTTCTTCACTTTTTGAACCATTTCATGTGGCGCTGCAGTCTTTTGATTACCACCTTCATGACGTTTCGCGATGCTACTAGAATCATTGTAACAAGTAATGGTGCGGTAAACAAAAACCTTTTTTACTTACAATCGCTGGTTGTGATTTCCCAGCCAAATATAATGCAATCCCACTATTACATTTGAAATCCATTACTTATTTTCTTCTTTCGCGTTTACTATCGGCAAAATGCCAACTAACAGACAGCTGATGCTCGTGTATCAGCTCCGCGAGCGGTCTGAAGTTAGTTACTCGGAAGCCGGACCCTGTAACACCATTGAACACAACTGATAAAATTTCGTCCAGTTTTTTTCTTCCAGCCAAGTAACATCACTGTTGCTTAGATGGCTGTAGTGATCGATATCTCGAAAAGTATCCTTCAAGCAATTTAAAGTGTGTGCTCGATGTCACGACAACATTTCACACTACAAAAATTCGTATGCCGTATTTTTTTTGTTTTTTTGTTCCATGCAGTTGCAGGTTGCAGGGTGTTACCGATAGAAGAAAATTCCGTACATTTCACCTTTCTTCTTTGATAAGAGCGAAAATGCATGTCAGGCCGCTGAACTTGTGAATGGTGCTTATGGTTTCAATACTGTACCAGCTAATTACGTGCAATTTTTGTGTCACCAATTCCGTTCAGACGTTTTAGATGTTAAAGAAAATGTCGAAAACGTCAAAACTCTTCTTTAAAATCACAGAAATAATCGAAATTAACCGGTATGTTAGTAGTCGTAGCATCGCTCAGTAGCGAAACAACGACCATAAAAGAGATTTCAGCCAGTTGCGTACAGATTTTACGCAAAAATAATGAATTTCGTTTTTCCCAAAATAATATTAATAAAAGACATTGTCTTAATTAGCTTGAGAAAATTTCTTTTATACTCAGAAATACAGTGCGCTTATTAAAAAAAATTATCAATAATTTCATGGAAATGTTCTTTAATTAAAAACCCTTAAATGCATCTTACTTGTTTTTAAATCAAATTGTTTTCAAACAGTAAAAATCGCACAGACTAACCAGTTCGTTGACATTTGCATCGGATGAGATACAGATTTGAACTTAAATGTATGTATGTGTGTATGTGTATGAACGGTTATGAATAGTATCTGTGAGCTGCTATAATGAAATAATTAACTCAGCGCTTTTGCATTATGTTTTATTCCTCTTTTTTGCCAAATACTCAAAAACATGCGCCGAGTACCTATGTACATATGTATACGAGTACATTTCTGTATATGAAAAGATTTTCTTTTTTTTTTTTTTGTGGCGCTGCAAACAACAGTCGCTGCGACAACAATGACAAAATCCAAACATGACAAACAGGAAATGAAGCTACAACGGAAATGCCGAACAAACAAAAACCAACGAAATATTTTCTGAATTTGTAATGAATATGATGGCGATTGTGGTTGACAAGGAGAGTTGCGAGAGGCGGAGAAGAGATGGCTAACTCGATGCTGAATGGCGGCAAATACTGCGAAAAACTTTTGCAAAAATATCTGCACGGACAAAAAAGCAAAAACAAATACGCATACATCTAAAGTACATGAGTGCATATGCACACTTTTGCAACACATGCACGCACACACATGCAAAAACAAAGAAAAAATGTTGCCTCAGCAAATATCGGATAGTATTATCCTTGGAACCTTGCTGTTCTATTCACAAATACAAATGCATGCGTGCACATGTGTGCGCTTCACGGTGGGTGGAACCATTCAAAACAAAGCTCAAATGCATGCACACACTCACACATGCATATGCACTTACCTACATACACACACATGCGTATACTATGCATATCGACAAAATCCTTATGAAAATTGTTTTGTTTCGCGCTTTTATTTATTCGTTTGTCGTTTATTTTTTGTTTTTTTTTTCTGGTTTTGCAAATGTTAACTCCCCAAGACCACTGCGATGAAAAATCGGGAAATTAAAAAAGTTTTCCTTTTTCATATCCATACGCAGCTATGTCCAATACACAATTGTGTTTATGTATTGGTGTTATGACTATACTCGTAATGTGTACAAATTGCAGAGGAATCTGCTTACTTTTTTATATCAATACATTTGCTAATACAAAAATACTCATATTTTCAAACAAAAAAATTAAGCGTTTTGGAAAAGTGTTCGCAAGATTGAGGCAAAAACAACTACTACTTTAAATGTTTAAACTGCAAACCATTCCGTGCGTACATAAGTACTAGGTGCAACTAATAAATAACGAGACCGAAACTGTAAGACATTTTATTTTAAGGCGAGTGGGCTTTCTGTGCTATAGCATAGACAGATGGTGGCGTTAATGGAGATGAACAACTTAATTCTGAATTATCTCAGGAATTAAGTGCAACTAAGCCGCATCAACCATTAGACTAAGTTCCCATAATTTAAGCGGGTTAGGGCGATTTCCGATGGCAACACTGCCGAAAAAGGTCAGTTAATAGAATATCTATTGTGAATGAAAAAAAAACTTTTAAAAAGAAGAGCAAGAACGACTGAAAACATTCATTGCAGTATTAGGCCAGTATTGTCACTTATGAAGCGAATGAAAATATAGGCGAATTAAGCAGTCTCGAATTCTGGATGCAAATCGCTAGCGAATTTGCGACAAAATGGGGTGCGAGTGTCGAAAATTAATTTTCAGTATCGCTTCACCATTACTGTCAAAATTTGGCTACTGCTTATTCTTATATAATATAATTAATAATTCCTAGATAAAAGCTATAGAAAAAGAAATTGCAAAAATGGCCACAAAATGACGCACTAGTGTCGGATATTAATTTTCTGTATTGCCATTGGCAAAAAAACTACATTCGTTTCGCCATTACTGTCAAAATTTGGCTACTGGTCAAGGCGAATTAAGTACTGAAGGTGACGCCATTAAAAACAGCTACTTTACTCTGACGTCAACTCCCTTCGCAATACAAAACAAACAAAAGTAGGAGAAATTACATGTTTATGTCGGTTTATGGCTTGGTAATATTGTGATTTGTGAGATTAAAACTAAAAAAACGAATATTACCATTAGATTGTTAATGCACAAATGAATATACTATAAAGCCTCCGAATGCAGCTTTTTGCGTTTTTAGGCGGAAGATGCCATGGCTAGAAAGTATTTGTGTGTGCGCATAATTTCTTGTGTTTGTTTGTTTCCATTCCTTTCGCCTACTTTTCTTCTTCACAAACAAGTAATTCTCCTTCCTTTTACTTGTTTAATCATCCGCTCTTGCGGCAGGGCGAATTCAGAAGGCGCGATCCTGTATTGCAGTATTCTTGAGCTAGTATTGCTATTTACGAAGCGAATGAAAATATAAGCGAATTTAGCAGTCCCGAATTATGAGATGCGAATCGCTAGTGAATTCCCCCAAAATGGTAAACGAATGTCGAAAATGAATTTTCTGTATTGCCCTTGCGAAAAAACTACATAAGCTCCGTCATTGCTGTCAAAATTTGGCTACCGCTTATTCTGTTCGCTGTTCGTTAATTTTATCCAGCACAAATATAAATACGTACTTGGCCGAAAGTTCGTTATGAATCTACAAATGAAAATATGCAAGTACATAGAAAAAACATAATTTGCTTAAGACTGCCTGCTTTAGAGGCTTGAAAAAATCGATTTTTTTTTTTGCATAAGTATCTTCCCAAACTATCCAAGAATGTGTCCTCAAAATTTCAGAAGCCAATTCAAAATATTTTCGCAATTACAGAGGAAATTGTGAGCAAGCGTCGAGCAGGTATACGAGCGTATTTTTTATAGACAAAAACTTTGATGCGCGATTTCTCGGTCTTTTATTTTTACGATTTTTCCTAATTGGCGGGAAAGATAGAAAAAAATTTAAACGTCCTATCGAAATAAGACTACATTGATTGTATTCGGAATTAAATTCTCTTCTAGTTGAACCTAAAAAACCTTAAGAAAGTTATAATTAAACCACTTTTTAAACAATCTAAAGTGAATTTGTTTTTCCAAAAAAATGAATTTTTTTTTTTAATTAGCGAAAAATTGTTGAATTTCTCACTTTTTGTTTAGCTTTCTTGGTTTAACTAGAAGCTATACCATACTAAAATACAAATTTTTTTGGGTTTTTGGTTTCAGATGAAAATTGCGACCTGCATCTTTCCCGACACATGCACACTCGAGGCGCCTCGGCAAAATGCTTGTACCAAGCATAACATGATATGTTATATATAATAAATATTTTAATGAAAAAATTTGAGAAGACTGTTGAAATATATAACAATAAACCCTGAAAGTTTCGTTTCAATCGAATATTTCTTCCCTTCCCAAAAAAACCACGAAAAAATCGATTTTTTGAAGCCTCTAAAGCAGGCTCCCCCCTTAAAAACATTCATGTTTCTTCTAAGCGAAAATCTGCATCAAGTACTTACATTGCGTGCCGCAGCTCCATAAGATTGGCGCAATTTCTTATGAAACGCCTCTGACGAAGAAGGTAACCATCCTCGAAATAAATAAAGATCCGCGCTATTAAACACTTAAACACACACTGTCCAAACTTCAGTTCGTATAAGTACACAAATCTTTAAGCATAAATGGCAAAAATGTCAAAAGAGGATGAACCAATGTATTTTTCTTAAATGGCAACTACATAATCTCGGCGAATAAGTGCATTCGCCACTCACAATGCAAATTTAAGGAGTGCTCGTCAAATCGTTCACTTCACAACTTTTGTTCGCTTCGCAAGTGACAATAACAGCCTTAATGTTCTTGAACAATATGATGAACACAGCAGGAGTATTTATTTTATAGTATTTTCTTTCTATTTTTAAGTTTAATAATGCGTTATTCCACTTTTAGATGGCCTTCTAGAATATATTATATTTACAATATGAATTACAACCCTATAAATTTTATAATATCAAACTTACAATTTTCCAGATTTCACGTTCTCTTTGCTGAGATAGTATAGATGCAATGCTAATTCGCAATAACACTTTTGAAATTATTTGATATTTTGGACCAGTTTGGGAAATAGAACTTTAAGATTTTTAAAATAAATAATTATTTTTTAGTATCAGAACAGCTATACCTGTGTTTGGTGCCTGCGGTCCATCTTTTGCTGACAAAACTATCCCATAAGCAAATCAGCTATTCACTAATCAGCGTAACAACCGTCGGTCACACTACAATTTTAATCAGATTAACTGCCCGGCAATCAGGATTAACACCGTCGACGAATGACGACGCTCGTTCTAGACGCCCCAGCACATCAATAACCGATGAAAATGTTGAGAAAGTGAAGAAAATTGTTATGGAGAATCGTCGAATCACAATTGGAGAAGTTGCTGAGGATATCGGCATATCGTAATATCGGTTGGCTCAGGCCATGCAATCTTTTCGGACATTTTGGGCATGAAGCGTGTGGTAGTAAAGTTCGTTCCAAAATTGCTGAATTTTGACCCAACACAACGTCGCATGACCATCGCTCAGGAATTCTTGAGATACATCAGCATCATCCAGATTTATTTAAAAGTGTCATAAGTGGAGACGAATCATGGGTATATGGTTGTGACATCGAAACCAAAGCCCAATCGTCCCAATGGAAGAGTCTAGGAGAGCCAAGATCAAAAAAAAGCACGCCAAGTTTGATCAAATGTTAAGGTTTTGCTCACTGTTTTCTTCGATAACCATGGCGTGGTGCATCAGGAATTCTTACCATAAGGTCTTACGGTAAATAAGGAGTATTACCACGAAGTTATGCCCCGTTTGCGTGAAGCAATACGAAAAAACTTCCGGATTGTGGAAAAAAATGCATGGCTTTTGCATCATGATATTGCACCTGCTCTCCCATCTTTACTTGTGAGAGGTTATTTAGCCAAAAACAACACCGTTATCATGCCTGCGCCGCCATATTCACCAGATTTGGCCTCTGCGACTTTTTCCCGTTCCCAAGACCCATGAAAGGACGGCTTTTTGCGACGATTGAAGAAATAAAAACCGAATTGCTGAGAAAGCTCAAGGACATACCAAAAAGTGCATATCAGAACTGCTTCGAGGATTGGAAAAAACGCTAGCAAAAGTGTATTATATCTGAGGGGTACTACTTTGAAGGAGATAAAATAGAAATTGATGAATAAATAAATATTTGTTGAGAACCATAAAAATACACCTTATTTTTTGAACACACCTCGTACATCAGTGATGCCATGTCAAGTGATCCAAATATGGTATTTGGACACAGTCCCAAATTTTGTAAACATTGGTTTTTTTATAGGCTTGAGTTTAAAAGAAGTAAACTGAAACAATTTTGACAGACAATTTTTTTAAAGTTTATAATTTTGAGACTTACCAATATTGAAAATTTGGTATAGAGTTTTTCAAAGATCTTCGGTTGTTTTTAATATTTAATTATTTGTTTTTTAGAATAATTTTATTACTTTAATTATTATTATTGTAACTTTTTAAATAATAAGTAATTAACTATATTTTTTTATTAAAAAATTGTGTCAAATAAATTTCGTTTTGTCAGTTTTAAAAAACACCTTCAGTAGATTTTTTTCGTATTTTTTTTGTTTTTTTTTTTTCATTAATAGCTTCAGTTAACCCCTCAAATTATATTCAAATACATGCAATAAATAATTAAAAAAACCGTGTGCCTGCTTACAAAGCAAGCGGAAGTGATGGTTGGACTGACTTTTTTACAGAAACGAGTGGTACTGCACTCGACAGAGAAGGCCACACGCTAAACTGACGGTTCTTCTATAGCACTGTCACTTTTCTTATTCACTTTATTTTGTTTTATTTTGCATATTTAGTATATGAAACAGACTATTTAGCAATTATAAGAACATAAGAATATAAATAAAAATTGTCTTAACCAAAGAAAAATCAAGATCGACAGATGTTGAGTTTTGGTTAAATTCGCAAACAGCCCTTTTAATAGGTGCATTACGGGCATAATAGCCACACCTCGTAAATAAATATATGTATTAGGGTGCACTAATGCAAAAATTGCTCTGAGTATTCGTTTTTTCACAAATGGCAGAGATTTTGGTTTCCGTTTATCTTTTGATATGTAGGAAAGTAAAAACCTCCTCTACGTATTGTATTTCATATCACTTGCACACAGACCGCGTACGTGTAGACTCAAACAAGCTCATTCAAGGAAATACAGTAAAAACTTCATTATTGGTACATTTGTATATCAATTTGTTCTTGCTGTTTCAGTATTATTGTCACCATCAATCGCTAAGCTCGAAACTAAACAAGGTTTATGGTACCAAAGGTATGTTTCTGCTATTGGCACACCTTCTCGAATAAAGCGATTTGTGTAAACAATTTCAGCAGAACTCACTTTTAATAGGTCCTACCAATGAAATTTAAACTTTTACCTAAATTTTGTGTCGCTTTCAATGGGTTTTGTTAAAATAATAACTCATCTTCTATGTACATCTTGCCGTCGTCTTACAGCATTTCTCAATATTTGTTGCGAAGCTTGGATGAAATTAAAGATCTTTTTCGTGTAACTTTTCATTTAATCAGCATATAAATCATATTATTTTGAAAGCCTACCCGGAATTAGAGTTTGTGAGGCGAAATAGTTCAAAATTTACTGATCCTTATGCTCCAGAATTATTAGTATATGCATACCTCGTTCGTTCCAATTTGAAATGCAGGAGTCGAAGTCATAAAATCTATTTGGTTGGCGAATAAGTTCGTAGCGTTTTTATATTTCTTTTTATTTTACAACGATTTGCTTGCTGTTTGACAAAGCGTAAGTATTCATTCGATAGTACTCTTTCTGCTCTACAAGACTATGTTAGCTGTATTTTTGAGTTATTTAATTTTTTATTAGTTTTGAGGCTTAGAAATGGAATACTCAGGAGGCAAAAATCAACGTTTTCGACACCTGCTTTTCGGCGAGGTCATGCTGATATAGTCCGGGACTTTTGCGATGTGCATGGAGAAGGTGTTATAGGTGAGTCTACAGCACGGAAATGGTTTGCAAAGTTCAAAGATGGTGACTTTGGCGTCGATAAATCGTCCTGCAGTGGAACGCCTTCTAAATTCGATGAAGAACGTCTCAAACCACTTTTGAAGGAGAACGGTCTGCAAACCAGTTGTGAATTCGCGGAAAAAATGAACTGCGATCATAAAAAGGATTCTCAGTCAACTTCATTCAATGGAATTTACCGAGCATCGAGCAACAAGCGGTCATAAACAGTGTCACGGATCGTCACAGGAGATGAGAAATGGTCCCTATACATCAATATGAAGCAAGTAAAGGAGAGGGTAGCTCCAGGAGATACGCCAAAGCCGAGACTCAAGTCAGATCTCCATCCAAAGAAGATTATGACATGTATATGGTGGAACTGGAAAAAGAATGCATGGTGCACTGGGAAATGCTCGAAAAGAATGCCATGGTCAACAAGTAGGTCTACCTTGTCCAGATATACCGCGTGGATGAGGCTATTCGTCTGAAAAGACGTGACTACCACACCACGCCCCATGTGGCACAAGTCGTCAAAGCCGCACTCCTCACACTACTGGGAGGTTCTTTAGGATCCGCCGTATTCTCCGGAACTTCCAAAACCTTCGAATACGCTGAATTGGAGGCGTTGCTCAATGAGGATCCGTGTCAAACGCAAGAAGAGCTTGCTTCAATATTAGGAGTTACCCGCCAATCCATTTCCAAGCGATTGCATGCTTTGGGAATGATTCAGAAACAGGGGACTTGAGTTCCATATGAGTTAAAACCAAGGGATGTTGAACATCGTTTTTTCGCCTGTGAACAACTGCTCCAGCGGCAAAAAAGGAAGGGTTTTCTTCATCGCATCGTGACGGGTGATAAAAAATGGATTTATTACAGCAATCCATAGAAAAGAAAGTCATGGGGACTACCCGGTCATGCTTCTACGTCGTCGCCTCGGCCGAATATTCACACTGTGAAGGTTATGTATGCTATGTATTTGGTGGAACCAAATTGGTGTTATTTATTATGAACTGTTCAAACCAAGCAAAACCATCACTGGAGATCGGTATCGAGTTCAACTGATGCGATTGAGCCGAGCACTCCTCGTATCGTTGCTGAAGAAACGATCAAATTAGGGCCCTACTGGGCAAAAGTGTTGACATGTTGCCATTATCAGTATTTTCTACGGCTCATATAAAGGAGTTCATGCCTACACTACCAAATAAACCGATTGAAATACAATTTATTCTGTTCACTCAAAAAGGTGCTGTTACAAACTCACACGAACTTTATCCGCAAGTTATACTTTTAATTGTGTCTTATTTTAATGATGATCTGTCTGATTATGCCATAAGTCTAATTTTTCGAGCAAGTGGCGGCCTCAACCTCAACGCAAAAACTATTAAAATCACCTCCTCCGTGACCTGCCCAGTTTGCAACTTTGATTTATGTTGAACTTTTTCCGGTTTATTTGCTCTGGTCCAAATTCTAGGCTCTGCGAATAAACGGTGCTTCAATGCTTTGATACCATTTACGTACTCGTATAATATACACATTAATAATTTAACTACTCAGTTAATCCAGGTTGTACTGTAACTTTCATGTGGGAACGTACTAATTTATACTCACACTATTCTGTGCAACAATTTTTGTGATTCTATTGTCTTGCAAAGAGCACTTGTGTGTGTGGGTGTGTGGGGATGTGTGCAACAAACAATGCCAAAATTTTAATTCATTAACTCATTAAAATACTCATAAGCAGCAATGAAAAAAAAACGCAAAAAACAGCCAAACCAGACGGGCGCAAAAACACATTCATCCACACATAAGAGGACTTACGAGTATAAATCTGTACTTTGGTGGCACTATAGGAAATGCATCCTCTGATGGGGATGTGTGGGTGATGATTCTCACTTGTGACAAAAGAAGTTATGCATCGGAATTTACCATCCTTTTGCAATCATACCTCACGCATGCGCCGAGCGTGTGTTAGTCATAAACGGATGGAGGGGAATTTCAAGTATGCAGTTGGTTTGTAATTTAAACTTCGATTATTAGTAAAAAGTTACTGTTTACGTTATTCTTAATCAGCTCCTTACGGTGATTCTCCGACTATATAATAAAATGGTCGATCTGTCTCTGCAAAAAGTTCTCATCATTTTTACTTGAGTTCAACAATATCTGTTTCTTTTGCGGTCTGTGTACTTCAATTAAAAATAAAAATAAATAAATAATTGGCGCGTACACTTCTGTTAGGTGTTTGGCCGAGCTCCTCCTCCTATTTGTGATGTGCGTCTTGATGGTGTTCCACAAATGGAGGGACCTACAGTTTCAAGCCGACTCCGAACGGCAGATATTTTTATGAGGAGCTTTTTCATGGCAGAAATACACTCGGAGGTTTGCCATTGCCTGCCGAGGGGCGACCGCTATTAGAAAATGTTTTTTTTTTTTTATTAATTTTGCTTTCACCGAGATTCGAACCAACGATCTCTCTGTGAATACCGACTTTCCCTTGGTATTTTAATGAAAGCAAATTGTTGCATTTTATGACCATACCTTTGAGTCCAATCCTGTATTTACAACATACATTGAAAGGATTTCGTTTTGTGTTATCCCTCTAAATACGATCATAACTGTTTTTTTTTTTCATTATAACTTGAATATTTGTTATCCGATTTTCAAAAACAATATGACATAATTCTAGGCCTGGGCTTCTAGGCTTTATTCTTATATCCTTTTGAGCTACGAAGTCATCGACTACTCTTTCCCGAAACCCACTTTCGACAGACTCTTCGAGCCTAACATCCCGTCAAGAAGAGAGTGGCAAACTCAAAGACCATGGAAAAGAGGAGAAATAATATTCTACACGGATGGATCCAAACTAGAAAATAAAGTAGACTATGGAGTATTTTTTAAAGAATTAGGATTAGAATTATCTGTCTGATTTCCGGACTTCTGTGGCGTCTACCAGGCAGAAGTCTTAGTCATAAAGGAGGAAACTGTGTACCTTAGCACACACAGGTGACCATCAAATCAATGGAGGCAGTTATACTAAGATCAAAGGTTGGTCAGGAATGCTTGGCAGCTTTAAATGATAAATTATTAGCACCGTCTCCAAGGTCAGCCTTATATGGATTCCGGGGCATAAAAATATTGAAGAAAATTGCAGGGCCGATGAGTTAGCCAGACAGGGTACTCATTTTCCACTTCTTGAAAACAGAGGCATCATTGGAGTCCCTATGGCAACTTGCAAAATAAGAATAAAAATATGTAGTATTCTCCAGGAGGCAATAGGTCATGGACAGAAGAAAATATGTGTGTCACAACCAGGCTAATTTGGTCGCAAATTGATAAGAGAAGATGAGGAGAGTTACTTAACGTCTCAAGAGAGAACATCTCGGAGGTCGTGGCTTGTGTCAACGAACATTGGCTGTTAGGTGGGCACTCTGGGCTAGGAATACTTTCGCATGAATACTGCAGAAGTTGTAGAGATGCGGAAAAGGAAGAAACAGTAGATCACTTTCTTTGTAATTGTCCAGCCTTAGCTAGGAGTAGAGCAAGATTATTGGGAAACCTATTTTACGCTTCATAAGAGAGTCTAACTGGTTCCCTAAAAACTAACATTAAGGTTCCCGTATTACTTAGTGGTACCACAACGGACATACATGGACTAAGTTAGTTTGGCTGCTACTACTCTAAGCCGACTGTCACAAAAACCTAACCTAACCTAACCTACGAAGTCATTTTCACTCAGTTATCCAGAGTTGTACTGCGCGTAGATATTATTTTCGCTTCATCAATCTCCAGTACTTTGAAAATTATTGGAAGTTTGTCTTTAAACTGTTTTGCTAAATTCTTAAACAGAAAAGTAGCGGCTATTGTGGTTGCGAGTATAGCGAATGATGTGAGAAAATGATATTAGAGATTTCGCAAGTGTCCAATTATCACATGGATGGGAATGCTGGAAGAGAATAAAGATTTTAAACGACGAAGTTTACTAATTTAAAAAAAATTTACTAGTTATAAAAAATTAAGTGTAAAATTTAGAAAGTATTTTCAAATAAAAAATAAAAATGTATTTAAGGCACAGATACAAAATATTTTTAAAAGCTATTTAACTTCAAAGAGACTAATATTTCTAATTCTTAACACCTTTGGCTACCAAGCTCAGATAAAAAATTTGGGGAATCTCAGCGCTCAGTTAATGAATATTCATCCTAAAAGCAAGATAAGTAGACTATTCAGTATACGATTCCCCACTTGCTTCTCTCTCCACAATGCATTCACTAATAACATATTAGCAGAGAATGTTAATGAAATTTAAACATTCTCTGATTTAATAAACATTCTCTGATATCGGCACCATTCCTGACTTGCTTCTCTCTCCACATTGCTCTCACCACATCATCTCACTAACAACATATTAGTAGATAATGTTAATGAATTAATGCAATTTAACATTCTCTGATTTCATTAACATTCTCTGGTATCGGCACCATTCACAAGATCAGCATGCATTTTCGCTTTTATCGCAGAAAAACTGTAAAATGTACAGAACTTTCTCTATGTTGGCTTCCATTGTTAACACTCTATAACGCACAACTACATGGAACAAACAATATACGGCAAACGAATTTTTGTATTGTGAAATGTCTCCTTGACCACGAGCATAAACTTTAAATTGTTTGATCGATACTTTACGAGATATCGATCACTACAGCCATTTACCGAGAAAATAATGGATATATTTTCCCCAAACAATATTTAAGGACATTTGAAAAAAAAGTGCGTGTAGCGTAGTGCACATAAGGGGTTATACGCAGTTATGAAGCAAATAAAAGACGGGTTGTCAAGGATTTATCCTGAAGAAACTTCAGAATATTTTAATTTGAAAATTTTTGGCGGTTATAAAAGCATCCTTCAAGAACGTAACAAAATTTTTTATTTATGAAAATGTTGATTATAGAGCGCGCTGCAGGCGATTTCTGGAACCTCCTTTAAAAAAAGACGATTTAAGGTGTACATCGTAACTCAGGATTGGATTATCTGAAATCAAAAAACCAAACAAATTTTGTTAATATATTAGATTATCTAGTAATTCCATTATGGAACAACATCAAGACGCACACCACAAATAGGAGGAGGAGCTCGGCCAAACACCTAACAGAAGTGTACGCGCCAATTATTTATTTTTTTTTAGTAATTAATCGTTCGGCTAATCAAAATAGTGAATTTTCACAAAATGGCAGCTTTTAAAAGAAATGATTTCGATTTTTACGTTAAAATTTGGCCGTAAATTGATTATAAAATGGAAAATAAGTATCAGATTTACAAAAGGAACGATTAATTACTAGAAAATGTATCTTTAAAGATTGAGTTAAAACGGTTGACCGATCAAACAAGCCGTTTTCGAGATATCGTGTACACCGACTTGAAAAATGCCGTTTTGAAAAAAACACGTTTAAAGTTTCAATACCTACCTTAAAACGTGCCGAGGCATCTCTACATATTTAGGTATAACTCCAAAAGTATTGCTTAGATCTACTTCAAATTTCGTGCGTATACTTTTGAATATATGTACATTACAAAAATGCAATAAAAAAAAATCGTTTTTTTGAAAGTCATAACTGCGTATAACCCCATAACAGAAGTGAAACTTTCAAGGCAGACAAAGAAAGAAGGAGAGACCCGAGAGAGAATGAGAGAGAGACAGAGAGAGAAAGAATATATATCTAAATAAATTCACAACATTAGCAGAGAATACAAATAAACAAAATTTACAAAAAACGGAGAAGGGTCGACCGGTGCCGGACACAAACCATGGCAACATTGCGCACTACTCCAAGCACAAACGCAGCGATTCCAGGACCGCAGCAACGGCACATATTACCGCAAGCTAATACCAATAAATCCGGCGTCGGATTGGATAGCACTTTATAGTACGCACAAGCACTAGCCAGGAAACGGAAATAAACGCCAAAAAGTAGGCACCAAAAAAACGCCAAAAAAATTGGGACCAAAAAAACGCCCCAAACAGTAGGCACAATGGAAATATAACGCAAAAAAATGGGAGCCATAAATATATTTCCTAGAAGTTTGCACCATAAAGTAGGCAGTGTTATTTCTCACTAGAAATTAACAACCACAAGTAAAGACTCAGGAAAAATAGTCTAAAGTGTATCTAAGATATATATAAGGTATAGATCTATCTCTCTTCATTTCCTCTACGTTATATCTTTTTTCTCTCTCGCGGAATGAAAATGCCGAAAACGTTGCATGGCCTTGAAATTTTACTCTCCATTCTCGCTCGTCCATCAACGCCTAAGAAGTTTCACTTCAAAAAATATTTGTGGACATTTGAGAACAAAAATTTACTCGCATTGATTTTGCATGTAGACCAATGAACCCGGATATTTCAGAGAAAAGAAAATTGTATTCACAAGAGAAAGTAATAAGTTGAATGATCTCCTCCATTTCTAAGCATCGCTATTCCACAACTCGTATACTCGCCATTCCCTCGCAATATGTTCAAAAGATTTATCTTTGAATTTATTACAAAATCGCTCACTTTCGCCAAACTTTATTACTTTCGTTTACTGGGTTCACCATAGAAAATTAAGCAAAGTGTGAGTAAATTTTGACTCCACCTTGCACCTGCCAGTTCGGTGTTTTGAGGTGACTTTTAGTAATTTGTGGTCAACACAGTATGCTGCTAGAAACGACCCGATATAAGACACAAAACGTGCCAGTACATTAAAATACACACACACACACACAAGTGCAGCTAAATGTGTGAATGTGTAACGTCCAGGAATATGTGGAAATGCAGGACGACATGGCCAGGCGTCGGTGACATGGCCGAAAACATGCCAACCACTGTAACAGTTACAGCATATCATTAGCAACAAGATGTTTCATTATCACCACCAACAACAACACAGTAGCCGTTGGCAATAATGACAACAAAGTGACTACAATTGGAAAACATTGTCAAAGCACTTTAGGGCGTCGAAGTGAAATTTCACCATTGACTTGCTCTCTGTAGTTGTGAGCAGACATAGTCGTGTTTCAAGCTCAGCTTTTGTTGGTTTCTGAACAAATTTGAAAGTCGAAAATCAATTACATGAATCGCATATACGAGTACCTACATACAACTGCAAGCGTTTGTAAAATATTTACATGTAAATATGTATGCATGTACGTGTATGTCGGCTACTCGCATACATACTTACAATACATACAAACATGACCACCTAAATGTGCCGCCTACTGTGCATTTCGAGCAATTGTGTTTAGTCTCAAAAGTGGGTGGGTTGGTTGTTCGGTTTTGGACATTTTGGTCGGCTACTGCAACCGCAGCGTGTAGTGCGGACGGACAGAACTAATGACATGGTGGACAAATGCAAAACATAACGGTAATGCACTTTGTGCGTTTGTGTTAACAAGTTGTAGCTCATTACGTGTAAACACAGACAACCCACAGAACCCACACATCTCAACAGGCAGTCATACCCAAGCCTACGTGTCATACAAATGTAACTGCAGATGCGTGAAATGGCTGTGAAATCGTTCCGGCCGACTTCCAACACACCCGAAAAGGATTGCTCGCCCTCGTAGAAACATGAAAAGAAGACTTTACATGTACATATTTCTAAAATTACTTGTATGTATGTGTGTAATGTATGTAAAGATTGACCGTTTTTGTCAAGAAAATAAACGGATACTCTCTTAAAATTTATTGTATGGATGCCATTGCATAACTTAAATTATTAATTTGCCATTTTGGTCATTTTTAATAGTTCATACCGAATTTGCAGAAAATTTTTAACTAATGCCTTAAAATTAATCGCTTGCTTTTAACATTTCTTTACTTATTTAATTCAATTACAAAATTCAAACCTTATTTGAGTGGCTCAGTGCCATCCTTGCCTAAGCCTCAATTTAGTCATTTCCTAATAATTAGTGACAAAGTTAATAGGTAATTAAAAATTAAACAGCCTTTTTAGGAAGGTTTGAATCATTTAATTAGATGTCAGCCTTGTCTCGTTCAAAAATTAGGGATGTGCAACTTTAGCACGGATAGTTTGGAGTATTTCTAAGTAGTGTCGCATAATAACTCCATATATGAAATTTTGAGGGTTAGGCAAGGATGGCACTGAGCCACTTATTTATGCTTATGCTAAGTTTCAGTTCCAAAAAAAAAAATCTTACAGCTTTTAATCGCATGCAACTTTTTTGACGATGTTATTTACTAGCAAAAACGTTGCATAAAAATAGGCTGCATTCACAATACTACTTATAGTTGACATCTAGATGTCGCTGCTAATAGCTTTTGCGACATCTATCTTTAAGGACTGGAAGTTCAGCCACAAACCATTGCAGAGCGCCCTCTACTTTTCGAATTTTATTGCTAAATATTTTTAATGGTGCTCACAGTCACCTACGTAAACGCAGGCCCGTGTCAGCTGATACGATGAAACGTATGAGAGCCCCATGTAAATGAATTCTCACCACCCTACCGTTCCATAGTGTAATAGATTTTGGATAGTTTCAGTAGAATCGCGTCAACTGATTGGTCTCTCACCACACAGTGTTGCCAAGCAGTACAGTTCGAAATCATTTACAAAATAAACTTAGAAAAAAATTAATTTGTATTAAAATACCTTAAAAACAACGTTGAATAATATTAATTATAGGTAAATGAACTATTTGCGTTTGTTGGTTTTTAGATTTGGTTTGTTATACAAAAAAAAATTTAACTGATAACGCGGACGTGTAAAATAGTGTGTATGCAAAAATATCAATGGTAACATTGAGCCAATACAACCAAACACAAACACCTACAAACCGATGTATTGTGTAAATTTGTAACTAAAAGAGCGCACTTGTTTTCGACGGAATAAATTTTGCTCAGTTTTTTTGTATTCTACGGGCTGCGGAAAGCGTGAGTGTGATCACCATAAAAGGTTTCTTGGGACTTTAGAACACCGGCTTTATAGACACCGCACGGAGTTTTACCCACACAAAAGGTAAAAACACCACGAATCTCTCAGTTCAACATTAAATTAAATAAGATTTTTTACTATTTTCTTATTTTTTAAATAATAAGCGTAGACATAAAATGTATAACACAAATTTTTTCGATTACATAAAACAAATAAAAATAAAGTAAAAAATAAAAAATAAAAAAAATTGGCGCCAGGAATTGATGTCAAATCATACATGTGGCAGGGATAAAGGCGTGGTGTGTTTGAGCATTTGCGCCTTCTCATTTCATTAATATTCTCCGCTCATTTAACGAAAAAGTTAATCGAACAGTGTTTTGCTCCTCAGATTTTGTGAATAAATTTTATAATTCTGCTATATGTGTATGCCAGAAATCTCGAGATATGATGTGGTTATTGAAATTAACCCTCCGTTGGGCACCTTTTTTAAAACCTTCTGCTAGGCACCCGGGACTGGTCAGACTCCCATGTACGAGTATTTACCTCCATTTGTATAGGAGTAAGTGGCAAATGCGCCACATTTATAATTCATTTTTAAGTGTCGCAAGTATGTATATATAATATTTTTAGTTTTTTATTGAATTTTATTATGCTTTGAGCTACCTACGGGAACAAAAATAATCGCTGAAAATAGTTTAGTTTGCGAAAAAACGGTTTTTTGTTTTGTTTTTAATTTTGGCTTATTTAGAAGAAGATTGGAGAAAGAGTTGATTACAATGACTTTTATGGTAAATTATGAAATGATATTTTTTTGTGGACTCGGATTATGGTATTTGAGTGCTGTTGACATACAGGATTATTGTATGACGAGTTTTTGACAAAGACGACAATCTCTATTCGCTGTGAGTGTATCGACTCCTGTTGGTTGGGTGACTACAATATTCCCAGAGATAGTAATTGATTTGTTCAAAAATAATTCCATAACCAAACGAGTAGTGACTTGAGAAATAACGACTGGATTATTCATACGATTTTCAATGTTTTCAAGGACCAATGGTGTCGATAAAGTCGTCAAAAAATTTCATCTTGCATCACTTTTTCTGAGCTTATCAACTTCCTTGCAAATACAAAATGTTTTTGAAAATAATTTTGATTTTTCGTTACCTAACGTTGTGTTTCTTCTTCTTTGCTTAGGATAATTTTCTGTTTTATACAATATTTATTTTGTATTAAATTAATATCGCAGTTTAAAGTTCAGTCTTTCGTTGAGGTGGACGCCCAGCTTCTTTGGTAGAGCATTCTTCTGATCTGTTTGGCTGACTCACCGGGGGTCTTGTTGCTGTAGACTTACACACCATCGGAGCTTTGGCTGGGCGATTGTCTGACATTTCATTACATGATTTCTCCAATCATTTCGGGTCCATTTAATTACATTCTGCGTCTCGCAAATTTCACGTATGTATGCATGGCTTCATTGCACATATGATCCTATTGAGCGAAACGCTTGTATTTCAACTTTGGTAGCAGCACGCTCTGTGTCTTTCGAATCCGCTCTCGTCTCTGCGGCATATGTCACAGTGGGCCGGACAATGTTTTATAAATGCGCACTATCGAATCTTTACTAATATGCTTATTTTTTCAAATTATGTCCCTGAGGCACTCAGACACGAGTGTTGCTTTTCGCTGCAAATCTTCTTCGTTATCCGATATAAGGGGCGCATCCTCAGCAAAGCATACAATTTTAATTTCTTGTCCTAACTTGCATCCTCGCCCCGCTCCTCTTACATTTGATATAATCTCGTCCATTTTAACATTGAAAGAGGTTGGACTCAAATCCGTATCTTGTCCTTGCCTGATGCCAGCTGCAGTTCGGAGCACGACTCATGTTTCATTTTTTATTCCAGCGCATGTGCTGTTGTTCGTATTCAGATCTTTTTTCACCTCCATAATTTCGTCGCTAATCCCGCAATTCCGCAAGCTGGTTATAACATCGTTAAGAAGTACTCTGTCGAATGCTTTACTTAAGTCTACAAAACATAAAAATGCGGGTTTGTTAAATTCGATGGCTTTTTCTGCAATTTGTCCTACTATAAATATAACCTCGGGTGCCATAAGTTCTGTTACAAGTTAAGTCTTTATAGATATGAAATAATAACACTTTTTAATGAAGTTTGTTTTATTTATTCATGACAAAAAAATAAAAATTTTAATTTTTATTCGAAATGGCTTTTACACAAGTCTTCAAACGATTAGGCCATTCAGCTATTGCAGCACGCACGGTTTCCATGGGTATTGACGTCGCTGCTCGAATCAATAATTATTTGAGACCCTCCACATTTCAGTTAGGTCTTCGACAGGCCATGTTCTCTCTCACAAATGTGTGGTTGAATGGATTCAGATCTGGACTTCCAGACGGTCAATCTTCTGCGGCTGTGAACCCAGGAATTTTGTTTTTTAGCCACTACTGGGTGGTTTTTGCTTTATGACCTGGAGTGGAGTCTGCCTGGCCAACGCTCTTCATTGAAGAAAATACTGCTCAACTACTTCACCACGCCTTCCAAGGCACCCTTTTGGACCACTTTTGTCCCAGTCTTAACCCCTTTTTCACGGAAATGAAAAGATGTAAAAAAACCTTTACAAGACACTCCCCACCAAAACATTACGGAGGCTGGATGGTGGCCACACTGAACCCTTTCAACAACATATTTTGCGTCTTTAGAAGTTTTAGCATAGATTTTGTCGTTTTGCTTATTAAAATGAGTGAAAATTGTCTCATCTGTGAAAATAATATTTTCATACCCGTAAACGCCTGCCACCAAAGAATTAATAAACGTTTTGAGACTTTGGGCGTAGGATCGATCGTTGGCTCAGTAACAATGATATAAAATTAGCAAATCCATATGAGTTATTGCGCCGCGATATTGACTGCCGTCGTAAATTTCCTTATTATTTTGTGTTTTTGTTGCCCACAATGAGTAACCAAACACGAGAGCTTATAATTATAGCAAATGTCATTGTCGGAGCGGAACGTACTATTATAACGGGCAGACAGTTCACCCGATATGTTATGCCACACTTCCGTCCTCTTGCTTCCATTATAACCCAAGGCGATTGGTATTCTATCATTCTTGATTATAATTATAATTTAAGAGCCCAAACTTTTTGCCACAGAGCTCATCGGATGCTCATGAAGCAGGTCTGTTCATGAAGCAAATAACTTGTAAAAATTGTTACAACTATCAAGCTTTGGTGTTCAGCTACCCAAAAAACTTGCAAAGTAGGGGAAAGTGAGAGAGCAAAATGACATTTGATTTTGAGGGGAAGTTACAAGTTTTTACAGAATAAATTTTTAGTTGTAAGAATTTGCAAATGAGAAAAACAGCTGATCGCAAAGTAAAAATAAAACATATTAAAATTTGCGAATTGCGTCAAAATTCTACATTTAAATAAAAATGATAATTAAAGTAGAGAGCGTAAGTATGTATATTTTAGATATAATTGATGCAACTTATTTGATATGTATAAAATATATTAAATAGAAATCGGCCAATGATATAAAGATATGTAGTTCTGAATTACAGCCTCCAACCACCCTCGGTGCAGTTTCCGAAATATAAGTTAAAAGGATGTTGGTAGATGTTTTATGTTTGTACTTTTTGGTTATTAACTAATTTAGAAATATTTATACATATATACATACATGCGCACAGGGAAGCAAGAAATATAAGAAAAAAGCTGTGATTGCCACAACAACACGATTGCTAATTGAATGTTCTTCATCTGACAGAGACAATGAAAAGGAACAAATTATTGTGAACAAAATAAAATCATGTGATGATAAGCTCGTTATTTTGCATTTTATTTGCTTTCTTTTTTTTTTTTTTAAATAATAATTTCTTTAAATATTATATTAAATATTTTTTATTACGAGCAGCTCATCTGAAATTTTGTTTACTTTTTTTGATTTTTCCCGTCAAAAATTTAATCAGCTGTTTGTAAAACTTCCAAATTTTTACTGGATTTGCGTTCATGTACTTTTTTGATATATTTCTCTTTGAGAGCGAATTCTCAGAAATTAAGTTATATTATTATAATTTTTACACGAACAGACCTAATGTAATGACTCCACTAATATATACTTGTACATTTACATACCTTTGTGTATTCGCTTGTCCATTCATGTTTATAAAGCAAACGTAAATCTCTGTCATACCAAATCTATTTTTAAATAAGCTACAACACTTCGCATGCATACATGCATATACATACATACATATGTATATAATATTATTATACAGGCACCTTATCAACAACTCATAAATATCCTATTAATAAAAACATAAAGTTTAGGTATACTAGGCATACTAATACATATGTCATATTCAACGGCTGACAGTTCACATGTCTCGATGGCAATGGATGTTTGATAGAGGTGTTGGATTTTTTTGTTTGTTTTTTATTAAGCAAGAAAAATCAATGGGATGGCCACTAATTTTCTACGTATCTCCAAAAAACATACAGGTTAACGGTTTAACACACACTTTGGTCTGATGTTGTGATATATATAGAACATAAATAAAACACATAATTTTAATATTTTTAACCTAAATATGATTCCAGGGCCTTTCATTATCCTGCGGGTATTCAACCACTTATATTTTTTCTCTGGTCTTTGTAAGTGAAAATTCTGCAAAAGGAGCAGAGAAGCACTGCAATTTCTCATACTGAGGGAGCAAGTGATAGAGATGTATGTATGTATGTAGATGTTAGAATTAATGGCTGAAAGTTCAGCAGCTTATAGGCGGCTTCAAATCTAGCGCAAACCCTTATAAGAACAAGAAAAGTGGCTTTGCGAGCAAATTTCTCATTAAATCGAAGGGTTTGGGGTGCACAATTTTCCAAAGCGACACAAATTTGAGTTAATAAAGTGCAGTGAAAAATGTTTTAATTTAGATCAAATATGTTACCGAACTGTTTAGTTAGTCCAATACATACTATATTAATACAATGAATGGAGTGTTAAAGTTAATTTTAATACTCCACACTATCGCTATCAAAGGATGGTTTGTATGGGTAATACATTTCAAGGTGATCGATTCTTCTTAGCGGTAGTATCATGGTGAGGTATGAAAGCGCTACTAATAACACTAATTATTTACATAAGGAAGAAAGGAAATGCGACCTAATCATTGGCTGCAAATTAACTGGAAATGTAGACAGTGATATCAGAGAATGGCGGATTATCGTTTAGTGGCTGATTTGTAAACACTAATCTACATATGATGAAGATTGCCGATAAAAAGTATACTTTACTTTTAATACTTATCAAATATCGGGTTTTTTTTTTTTTGAGAACCACAACAGTACTTAAAATTATAGCACAAAACAGAACTACTGTTTTCTTGTTTATTATAATCTGCTACATAACTTCATGGTATTTATTTTTTACATGGTACATTCGACCAGCCCAATTTTTGACTACTTTTTCCAATAAATCTGAATAATAAAACTGAATGAGCTTAAATAGCAAAATGCGACGAAATCAATGGTAATTTGGCTTCATTTCTTACACATTTCTGGTTGGGTTGGAGAATAAGCTCGTAGGGTTACCGAAGACCTTTATTTAAAGAACAAACCATAATTATATCAATAAGTTAAAGACTTATATATTTACCGATGTTGTTTACAACCTCTTCCCACCTTTCGACCAATTTGTTGATGCCGTTCCGCCAGACCAGGCTGGTATCAAAGAAGTTGTTGAGCCAGTTTTTAAGGACATCTTTGTTATCGAAGGTTTGACAGGGAGTGAAAAAGATGGTAATCGGTCGGTGCAAGGTCCAGAGAATATGGCGGATGCTGAAGGACCTTCCATTCGAGCTCCTAGACTGCGGCTTTGATGACCTATGTAACATGGGGCCTGGCGTTGTCGTGAAGGAGTATTGTTTGTCCATGTCGATCAGGTCTTTTCAGTCGAATAGGCTCATTCACGCGATGTAGCTTGACAATGTAGAGCTCCATGTTGACAGTGGCATTCTTTTCGAGCATCTCGCAGAGCACCATGCCCTCCCAGTCCCACCAAACACATTTCATGATCTTCTTTGGATGAAGATCTGTCTTGACTCTCGGCTTTGGCTCCAGAAGATCCACCCACTTCCTTTTGCTTCATATTAATGTTTAAACACCGTTTCTCATCTCCCGTGACGATTCGGTACAAAACGCGCCGTTTATCACCGCGGGTTGCTCGATGGCGGGCAAGATACTGAGAAACAATTTTTTTTGTTTTTTCGTTGAGGACAATGCCCAGCAGGTTGAGAACGATGTCAAATCGACATTTTATCGTCTTATGTATTTAGATAAAGTAAACTCCCACAATTTGTAAGCTTTGTTCTGGCATTAAACGATTAATTATGGCTTGTCAAACCTTACTCAACAAAAATGTGAACACGATTGTCACGGAGCTATCAAACCATAATTGCTGTCAACCATATTGATATCGCGGTAGTTTTCATGAAGCTGAAAATACACCCGATAATGCATGTACATACAATGTGTGGATTTGAGATTAAACTTTCTAGTGAACTGAAACACTTTTGTTCCTTAACTATATTGCTCGATGGTAAAAAAAATAAAAGATAAGGATAAATATTTATTACTGATATATGCGCTTACTTTTGTATTTGATTACCATTAACAATTTGAAAGGGCTTAACTTTAGCTATGAATAATACAGATTATAGAATACAACTGTATTTTATAAGCAATTAAAATCGGCTCGTAATTTAAATGGTTCACTTATTGCATGTATTTTGATCTGCACAATCATTAAAATTTATAATTTGCAATCACAGATACACACATATGAACATACATATGCACCTACGAACAGATGTTAAAACTAGTAAGGAAGGCTAGATTTGGTTCGAACCGAACTTTCTATATCCGCACACTTGATAGAAAAATTTCATTTGGAAAATTAATGGAATTATACTAACCCATAGGCCCTGGAAGTTGTAGCTTTCAACATCAAGAGGACGAATGAAAATTTAGTTTTGAGATATAAAACAAAGGCGAGGTGTTTATCCAATCTCAAAACGGGGGAAATATATGTACCAAGTTTTATTATCCATTTGTGGAGCACATCAAGATGCACGCCACAAATAGGAGGAGGAGCTCGGCCAAACCCCTAACATAGTAAATGCTCGCATTTGTTCAAAAGTGGGCTTGGCACAGCGTATTTCTCTTGGGTTCATCATATTTAACAAATTTGAGTAATTGCGCTTCGTTTATAAGAGATCATATCATGGTTTCTTTTTTTTTTTAATTGTTTTTAATTTAAATTAAAGAGAGTAAATCTCTTACATATGTATATTTTCCAACGTTGATTCCATTTTGCTAGAGAATGGTCTAGTTGCCGAATCGAAGACCAACCTTTTTCCACATTCATTATCGAAGGTAAGACTTGAAGCAAGAAATTGGTTTTCCATTCATTTTCAAATTTTATAATTAAGCCTGATTTTTATTGGTTATTAAATTGGCATACTGTCCGAAGTGACAGTACAATACGTCTACATTCTTTTCGACAGCCTGCTTTCTTTCTATGTTGTTAGATTCTCAACTTACAACCATCTTGCAACCATCGTCGCCTTGGCCGGTCTCTCCATTCTACTCCTTCAGAATTTGCTTCAAAAATATTTTTGGTCGCTCTTTCGCTGCTCATTCTTAGGACGAGTCCCTACCACCGTAATCTTTGCGACTTTATACGAGGGGTGCCTTTTATTTGGCAGGATTTCGTAACCCTGGTGTTGCAATCTGGCAACTGACAGCTGTATCGCAAAGTTTGACATTTTTCGGCTTTTACGTACTCAGAACGTTTTGAAATACCAGCGCTATTTGTGTTGTTTACAGTAACTTAAAAGATTCATCTCGGTCCAAAAATTAAATCGTGAACATTTTCGTGCGATTATTTTTTACAACTTTCGACGTGGATTAACTCAGCAACATTGCATGGATGAACTTAATTCATTTTTTGGCGATGAAGCTCCATCAAGGACCAGTGTTAATCGATGGTAAGGTGAATTCAATCGTGGTCGTAGTTCACTCCAAGGCGAATTTCGTGAAGGTCGTCCAAAATCAGTTGTTGTTCCGAAAACCATTGATGCTGTGCGCGAACTGATATTGCAAGATCGTCATGTGACCTATCGTGAGATTGAGACAATCTTAGACATTAGTGGGACCAGCATACATTCAATATTGCATAAACATTTGACTGTCAAAAAAATTTGTTCGCGTTGGATCCCACACTCAAAAAAGGCTCGTGTCGATTGGTCGAAGGAAATGCTCAAAAAATACGATCGCGGCGCTTCGAAACACGTCTATGACATCGTGACAGGTGATGAATCATGGATTTACGCGTATGAGCCCGAAAGTAAACAGCAGTCGACTGTATGGGTGTTTCAAGATGAGCCAAATCCAACAAAAGTTATTCGCGCACGAAACACTTCCAAGCAAATGGTTCGGAAAAACTGGACATGTCGCAACCGTACCACTAGAACAACGCAGAACAGTAAATTCTGAGTGGTACACAACCATTTGTTTGCCAGTTGTCTTCCAAGAAATTAGGAAAACCAATCGCCAAAGACGGATCACTCTTCACCAGGACAATGCGAGCTCTCACACATCGGCTCAAACAACTGCATTTTTGAGCACCCAAAACATCGAATTAATGGGTCATCCGCCGTATAGTCCTGACTTGGCACCGAATGACTTCTTTTTATTCCCGTACGAAAAAAACAAACTGAGAGGTCAACGTTTTTTGACACCTGAAGAAGCGGTTACGGCATTCAGAATGCATGTTTTGGAGGTACCTCATTCAGAGTAACAAAAGTGCTTTGACAATTGCTTCAAACGCATGCAAAAGTGTATAGATCTTCATGAAGAATATTTTGAAAAACAATAAAGTGATTTTCGATGATTAAAATTTGTTTTTGTTCTCTAATCCCGAAATATAAAAGGCACCCCTCGTAAGCCACGTTACATTTCGTCTCGCGCTTAAATCACTGAGCTCATGGTTATATCGTATACCGTAATGTACCCTATAGGGACGAATATTTTTCTGACAATTTTTCTTTCAAATAACATCAGTAAATTCACGTCATTTACTTTAAGGACTCATGTTTCACAGCCGTAGGTGAAAACCGAGCTTCTAATAGTTTTGTACATCTGGAGTTTTTGTTGCTTTGATACCAATAAAGACTTCATAAGTTTGATATGGCCAAATTTCCAAGTTTTAACTATTTTTTTATTTTATTTTCTATAAAATTATAACGCATTCTACAATATAATACAAACGAAATACCTCAAAGCTCGAAACTTTGTACGAAATACAAAAAAACAATCGAATTCTCGAATTCACGTTAAAAAAACTGATCTTACAAGCCAAAGAAGGTAAATAATGTTTCACATCGAATATGTCGAAATCAGTTAAGTCATTTGACCAAATTAACCAGAAATTATCTAAATAAAATCCTTAAGTAACTAAGACGACTTTCCCGGTAACCCTGTATGATTATTTTATAATAAAAGCTTGCAAACTGTTTTTTAATCTATGTAACTTTATCTTTTACCTCTCATTCTAAGTCAGAGAGTGTTATAGATGTTCTATACCCCACCATGGGTTAAGCGGAATAAAAAACAGCTTTTTTAGTATGTACTTATTAAACGTTTTTCCATATTGCTGCTGTTTTTGTGATTATATGTGCATAGATAAGTGCATAAGTGGGCATACTTGTACACTGTACTGCAATAGCCCTGTAGGAAAAATACTGGGTGTGAACTGAAATACTACCAGTTTACTTTTTAGCACTTTTTTCGATGTGAGTCAATGGTATTTTTAACGCAATGTCAATTGTCCGACCATGCATATGCTAAATACCAGTAAAAATACAAGATCATACGAGCCAAAAAAAATTCTAGTCCTATATGTTTCTAAAGTAACCAGTATTCGAAGGCGTACCAGCTGGTGGTAGCATAGAAAGAAGAAGGCCTCCGTTGGATGGGTCAGGTGCAGAAGGACTTGGCTTCACTTGGTGTGTCCAACTGGCGTCGGTTAGCCCGTCGGCCCAAATCGCGTAAGCGGTTATCGCCCCAATAAAGAAGAAGGAATATGCTTTTTCTTAAAATTAATTAAACTTCTTTCAAGTACAGTAATTGGCGAAGCATTCAAAAATTGGTTCAAATTTACACTATAAATAAATACTACAAAAATTAAAACAAATTCTTTAAACTGCTTTAATACAGAAATAAAATTTAAGGCATTCACTTTAGGAATATAAAGAAGTAAGAAGTTAGAGTCTTAGTCTGCTAGTGTTTTTCAAGCAGAAGTCTTTGCGATCTTGCAGGCATGCAAAATGCTTAAGGAACGTGGGAGCGAGGGAGATATTAACATTTTCTCCGATAGTCAAGCCGCGATTAAGGCTCTGACGACGCCATGGTGCAGAACGAAATTAGTAAACTCCTATAAAGAAGAAATCAAATCAAATCAAATCAATCTCTTGGTTGTGCAGGTAACATTTCTCTGATCTGGGTTCCGGGTTTGGCAGCTAGAAGACTAAATCCACAGGGAGCTCCTTTCTTCGACAGCCTGGGGCAGTGCGCCAACCTAAATCCAATCAATCTTCTCCATTATATCAACAGCTCTGGTTGGCTGTAGATATCTGACTATTGAAGGTATCATAATGGTATCAAAACGGCGCTTTAGTGCTACTTGAGGAGTGCCAGGTGCACTTCAACCATTTCACCTACTTACCTACCTTCCTAGAGTCTTAAGCTCCCAGATGAGCTTTCAACTTTTTTCAAATTCAACTCATTTGATTTAGTATGAATCCTAGTATGAATTAAACACCAACATCTGAACTAGAATGCTTCCATACTACTTTAGCTGCGGGGATGTTACGCAGTTATAGAGATACTAATCCTGTTTTTTTTAACATCTCGCTAATTTGCGCCCACGCCCCGACGGAAGAGAAGGACGATGCGACCAAGGATTCTTTCTATGAGCGCTTGGAACGTTTCTATGAGCGCTGCCCCCGCCACGACATAAAAATCGTGCTTGGCGACTTCAACGCCAGGGTGGGCAAGGAGGGAATTTTTGGTCCCACAGTCGGAAAATTCAGCCTGCACAACGAAACATCCGGCAACGGACAGAGGCTGATCGACTTCGCCGGGGCCCGAAACATGGTAGTCTGCAGCACCAGATTCCAGCATAAAAAGATACACCAAGCTACCTGGCTGTCCCCTGATCGAAAAACGCGAAACCAGATCGATCATGTTGTGATAGATGGAAGACACGCTTCTAGTGTATTAGATGTACGTACGATCCGAGGAGCCAACATCGACTCGGATCATTACCTTGTTGCAGCCAAATTGCGCACACGCCTCTGTGCAGCAAAAAACGTACATCTACCTACGCAAAGAATGTTCGACATCGAAAAGCTGCAATCACAACAGACAGCCAGAAGATTCGCCACTCGACTCTCACTCCTGCTCTCGGAGAGCACTGCCCAACACACCGGCATGCGCGAGCAATGGAGCAACATATCTCGTTCCCTACGTACCGCCGCCGAAGAAGAAATCGGATTCCGGCGAGCCCGAAAAAACAATTGGTACGACGAGGAATGTCATGCTGCCGCCGAAAGAAAAGATGCCGCCTATAGAGCCACGCTGCGATCGGGCGCAACGCGAGCCATGTGGGATCGCTACAGAGAGCTGAAAAAGGAAGAGAGACGTATTATCCGACAGAAGAAACGTGAGGCCGAAATACGTGAGTGCGAGGAGCTTGAGATGCTGGCCAATAGGAATAACGCCCGAAAATTCTACCAGAAAGTTCGGCGGCTTACAGAAGGTTTTAAGACCGGGGCGTTTTCCTGTAAGAACAAAGACGGTGATCTGGTGACTGACGTACAGAGCAATCTTAAATTATGGAGGGAACACTTCTCGAACCTGTTAAACAGTGACAGCTGCGCATGTCATAGAGAAAGTGAAGATCCCGATACCCCAATCGTTGACGACGGAATTATCGTTCCGTTACCCGACCATGACGAGGTGAGAATAGCAATATCACGGCTAAAGAACAACAAAGCCGCGGGCGCCGACGGACTGCCGGCTGAGCTATTCAAACATGGCGGCGAGGAGCTGGTAAGGTGCATGCATCAGCTCCTATGCAAAATATGGTCGGATGAAAGCATGCCTGCCGATTGGAATTTAAGTGTGCTCTGCCCAATCCATAAGAAGGGCGATCCTGCAATTTGTGCCAATTACCGCGGGATTAGTCTTCTAAATATCGCCTATAAGGTTCTAGCGAGCGTATTGTGTGAAAGGCTGAAGCCCACCGTCCACCAACTGATTGGACCTTATCAGTGTGGCTTCAGACCTGGAAAGTCTACCATCGACCAAATATTCTCAATACGCCAAATCTTGGAAAAGACCCATGAAAGGAGAATCGACACACACCATCTTTTCGTCGACTTCAAAGCTGCATTCGACAGTACGGAAAGGAGTTACCTGTATGCCGCTATGTCTGAATTTGGTATCCCCGCAAAACTAATACGGCTATGTAAGATGACGTTGCTCAACACCAGCAGCGCCGTCAGAATTGGGAAGGACCTCTCCGAGCCGTTTGATACCAAACGAGGTTTCAGACAGGGTGACTCGCTGTCGTGTGACTTCTTTAACCTGATGTTGGAGAGCATCGTACGAGCCGCAGAACTTAATCGCTCAGGCACAATATTTTATAAGAGCGTACAATTGTTGGCGTATGCCGATGATATTGATATCATCGGCCTTAACAACCGCGCTGTTAGTTCTGCCTTCTCCAAACTGGATAAAGAGGCAAAGCGAATGGGTTTGGTGGTGAACGAGGACAAAACGAAGTACCTCCTGTCTTCAAACAAACAGTCGGCGCACTCGCGTATCGGCACTCACGTCACTGTAGACAGTTATAATTTTGAGGTTGTAAAAGACTTCGTTTATTTAGGAACCAGCATTAACACCGATAACAATGTCAGCCTTGAAATCCAACGTAGAATCTCTCTTGCCAACAAGTGCTACTTTGGACTAAGTAGGCAACTGAGCAGTAAAGTCCTCTCTCGACGAACAAAACTAACACTCTACAAGACTCTCATCATGCCCGTCCTAACGTATGGCGCAGAAGCTTGGACGATGACAACATCCGATGAAGCGACGCTTGGAGTGTTCGAGAGAAAGATTCTGCGTAAGATTTTTGGACCTTTACCTTCGCCTTGGCAACGGCGAATATCGCAGGCGATGGAACGATGAGCTGTATGAGCTTTACGGCGACATAGACATAGCGCAGCGAATAAAGATCCAGCGGCTTCGTTGGCTGGGTCATGTCGTCCGAATGGATACAAACGCTCCGGCTTTGAAAGTATTCGATGCGGTACCAGCTGGTGGTAGCAGAGGAAGAGGAAGGCCTCCTCTGCGTTGGAAAGATCAGGTGGAGAAGGACTTGGCTTCACTTGGTGTGTCCAACTGGCGCCGGTTAGCACGAGAAAGAAACGACTGGCGCGCTTTGTTAAGCTCGGCCAAAATCGCGTAAGCGGTTATCGCGCCAATTAAGAAGAAGAAGAATCCTGTTGAAATGCCATCATTTCACGCACTCACCTAGGAAATTCTTTGCGGGCAGGCAAACAACGAAGAAATTTAGATAAAATCTTCTAAAATACGAGGTATCAATATTAAAATTTCTTTACACACATTTTGGCTTTCTTGATTTCTCTTAGCAAGGCTTAGCTTAGTAATTTACGAAGCACGTTTGCAATTATTGATAATGATAATAATGAGACTTTTAAAAACAACAACTAGCTGTCAATAGTGAATAATTCCTATACGGTACCTTTTTTATGTCATCTTTGATAATTGTCAAATAAACAGATGCCAAATTTTACACAGAACAACGCATTAAAATTATTGAAATTTATTATGAAAATAGTCGATATTTAAGAACAACATTTCGCAAAATACTTGTTTTTTTGGGGGACATAATCGTATGAATGAGCCAAAAATTAAAATGTTGGTGAAAATTTTCAAGAAACTGGTTCTGCCGAGATTAGAAAAACGGGCTGGCAGATCAAAAACTGGACGTTCTGTTGAAAATTTTGCTTGCGCTAGAGCAGCACAACCTTCAACACCGAAATGCCGACGTACTCATCAATTAGGCATTCAAAAATCTACTGTTAGGCGGATTTTACGAGTAAGCGGTCTCATGGTGGACATTTAAGTGATGTAATTTTTCACATGCATATAATTGTTAAAAGCCGCTTTTTGAATAAAAATAAAAAAATCTAAATTTTACATTTTTTATTTTAAAAAACGTCTTTTAATAAAATAAGCAGTTAATTTTTTATACTCAACTGTCTTGTAGGGAAACATGAAGCATGAAACAGTGTGAGAGAAAGAGAGTGAGAGTTAAAAGCCCGATTTTATTAAGCATTCAGCAAAGAACTTTTTGAAGTTATAAGTAAGGTTGCCACATTGAGTAATTTTCTCTTTGTTTTTTTAATGGAAGCCAACGGACACTAAAACTTTCAGAGAGCTGCAAAAATAGACAGACAATTATTTTTGAAACTAGTTGCAATATCCAAAATCTGATTATACATATATTATAAGAGTAGTCAAAACATCGTATTTTAACTGTTATATGAAAGTACTTAATGAATCAAGTGGTCATTAATTTGAAATGTATATTAATTACAAAAACTTAAAGTTACATGAAATTAAATGAACAAGGCAAGGAACAAAAGATATCTGATTGAAATCTTCTGTAATATTGAATTTCGTGCAAAATCAGTAGGCCTTAGAATAAATGAAGGCAAAACTAAATATCTGAAGGTCTCCCGCAGCGAAGAAAGACGAAGTCCTGAAAACATCCAAATCGGGACATTAACCTTTGAAGGTGTTCAACACTTGAAATATTTGGGGGTGTTAATAAAAAATGACAACAGTAGTTACGACACAATACAAGACAAAATAATGGCAGCAAACAAAGCATGTTACGCCCAAACAAATTTGCTGAAGTCCAAACTGCTCACACGTGAACGTAAACTCCGCCTCTACCAGTCAATAATACTACCGCTGCTTTCCTACGGCTGCGAGTGCTGGACATTGACAAGCAAAGACGAAAGTAGCTTAAGAGTTTTCGAACAAAAAGTACTCCGAAGGGTATTTCGACCCATACGCTGCAACGATGGAACGTACCGAATACGCTACAACGATGAGTTGCTAAACTTATGCCAGGGAGAAGACGTCGTGAAATACATTAAATCCCAAAGGCTTCGATGGTTAGGGCACACTGTGCGCATGAAAGACAGCCGCCCCCAAAAATCTTTTTTATCAACGAATTGTCTAATGGCCCGAGCCCGAGGACGTCCAAGGTTAACCTGGCTTGACCAAGCCATAGCCGACCTGAAAAAGCTTCAAGTTAGGAGCTGGAGATCTGTTGCTATGAACCGTGCAGATTGGAAGAGGATTGTGGATGAAGCTAAAGCTCACCCTGAGCTGTAATCGCTACTTGATGATGATGATTTTGCATGAATGTATAGCATTTAACATTTGTGTTACTCTAACTATAATCTCAATGAAATATATCATAAAAATTCACATAACATTAGTCATGTCATGAAAAGAGAGGAGCTTCCGGTTTGTCCGTAATAAAATCATTCATATAATATGTAGTCTGCAAGAATTATTGCTCCTAGACTGAATTAAATACATGAGAAGGAGAAGGCTTTCTATAAAAGTAGTGAGTATTATTTTTTGACGTATGTAAAATTATGCCAATAGCATTGAGTAGAAATACATTTTCATTATACTAAAACTGTAAGCCAAATTTCTTATAACAATGTAAAGGAATCGAAATAGATATAGACTTGCTCACCCCAAAGTTTCAAAATGGAAGTGGGTTTGCACAGCAGTCAGATGTATTACTTCAGCAGCATTCACTAAAAACTTATGGTGTTGCAACGATAACAACAAAAATACATACATAATTGCTTCTACATCCATGCCGACGTTGACCCAAGTAAAAATTTAAATATCAAAGGAACTCATGCCAATATTGATAAAGAAGTGATTAGTTTAATAATATTAAAAAAATGATATTTTTCAGTAACCAATAAAATAAATAATTAAATTTAAAAAATTAAAAAAAAAAATTACAAAGTTCTTTTCTTAATTTTTTTGGTTGTTTTTCTCGGTATGAAAACACAATCTAGTGGCATCCATGGTATAATTAAATACCGTGAGCTTAAAAGCTCTTTATGTACCGTGATACCTTCTAGGAATATTTCATAGATGGGCATTACAAATAGCGTAATCTGATACAATACTGATAATGCGAATTAAATTTCATTATCAGAAAAAATTTACTGGTTACTGAAAAAAATTGCAGTAAAAATATTTTTTTACTGATTACTATATAAAAATTGCTGTCAAAATATTTTTTTACAGATTACTGGAAAAAATTGCAGTAAAAATATATCCTTACTAATTACTGGATACAAATTTTTTTTTTGATTACTGAATACAAATTTCAGTAAAAATATTTTTTTACAGATTACTGGAGAAAAATTGCAGTAAAAATATGTTGTTACTGATTACGGAATACACATTTTTTTATTGATTACTGAATACAAATTTCAGTACAAATATTTTTTTACTGATTACTGGAAAAACATTGCAGCAAAAATATTTTTTTACTGGTTACTGGAGAAAAATTGCTGCAAAAATATTTTTTACTGATTACTGGAAGTTTTAACTGTTAATTTTTGTTTTACTTGCACAGCAAAAATCATATCCGTGGTCTAACAGAAATCCAGTTTATGGTTAGACATTCACAAAACGGGTCCTTTTTTGCTTGAGAAAAGTTGGGAAAAATAAGAAACATATGCACTGAAAACCCTTGGTTGAAAATGCAAATTTCCACCGGTGAATCCATATTTTTAGATGGAGCTCATTTCCATCTCAGCTGCGCTACGTGCCATACAACCAACATTACATGCCAAAACGGTGATGTGAATTCACACTAATTTACTTTTCTTGATGCAACAATTTATTTTATTTTTTTTAGCAATTTATTTGCATATGTATATATCCACTTGTGTCAGCATACATACTTACTACATACATAGAAAATGAGTCAGCAACAATTATATTCTTTGTACTCACAAAGCATTCTCATTCGCTTCATTTGTATTCAATTCGCATACAGCAGTTACAATCGTCTTCTGAGCCGCATACATACTATTCGTATAAATATACTCGTACCTATAATTCTACGTATGTATGTACATATTTATGCATAGCGAGCGGCGAAATAATTTCCTACAGTGCCACTTTATTTAGGGGCATCAATCGTGCCCGATAACAACTGGCTTCGAACGTAGTCTCGCGCTCGCGCACTTGTTGGCAGCTCACTCTACATGCAATAGCCAACAAGCCACAACCAACAATCAAGAGACAAGAGACAAGTTCAACTGAAACCTTAATGTGCTTGGCGGCGTTTAGCATACACTTTTATACATTGTACAGAAATGGATCTGTACAATGCTTTTATATCAGTGCATAAGCCAGTTCCGTATTAGTTTCTAAAGAAACGCGTAGCTAAACAATTCGAAAGACTTCTTGAGGCGCAACTAAAAACATCAGAGTACCAAGTTGGATAATTTTGGTTACAGTCTCGAGACAAGCGCAATTTGATTAAAAAGGAAGGAAAGAAGAAAACGACAAAAATACCAAAGTGCAGCAGCTGTAGAGAATTCTTACAAGTTGTGTGACGAATGCTTGCTTGCCTTCAAACGACTCTTGCTTTCAATGACAATAACAGTGAAACGAAATTACACAAAATTACCCATCGTTCCGTAGCATAATAAACCTAAATTATGAGAAAGTGAGGGAAAATTGCTTTGTTTACATTGCAGTAGCGTATTTTAAAGAAAGCGCCAAAAAAAAGGAGTACTTAAAATAAATATTTATAATTCATTTATTGTGACAAAGTGAAACCTTCATTATTTGGCAGTTCAACGCAAAAGCTCAATGACAAACAGAGAAAAAATACATAGGCACTTACGAGAATTTAATGTGAGGCAAAGTATACAAGTAAATGCAAAGTTTCATATGTAAAAATACAAAGAATATACAAGTAGAAAAGCTAAACAAAAAAGTGATAAATAACAAGAACAAAAGCGAAAACAGATAACATACTTACATATAAGCTCGGATATCGGGTGAGTGTCGAAGCACGCAATCGGCCGGTAAAACAAATAGAATCTCATTCAGGCTATTTGTAATTTAATCATTTATTTTCTTACCTTCACACAGCGAATAAATAAAGAATACATATAATTACTATTTTAAATATTAACGCCATATACGCACGAACGCCGAAATGTCCAGCATACCAAGTATCAGCGATGAACAGGAAACTACTTTGAAGCAGGTGAGCAAATCGATTTATTGGCAAGAGATATTGAGTGCTAGTAGTTTTTTTTAAATAGAATAGCGTACTTAATACGTTTATAGACGGTAATTGTTTACATCGAACTACTATGTATAGTGCATAGGAATATTTGGCACGTAAGTTCAATGCTGTAGTGATTGCTAGTTGAGGCAATATAAAATACGTGTACATGAATACCCAGCAGGTACTTAAACCATGTATATATTGCAAACTGGTATTTGGAATTAAATGAGCAAAACGAACTAGTACGAGTTCTTTCTCTTCGAAACAAAAACGAAACCATGATACAATAACCATCTGACAACCAAACAGATTATCACATTTCTTCCTACCATTTCGCATTCCAAAAATCTTTTATTTATTTGTTATTTAATGCTCAATGTAAACAAAACATAGTATTGTTCTGAAAATTGAAAAAGCTGACAAGTGGAATTGTTGGTTTTAAAATTTTGATATGCGCTATTGGAAAGAGTAAGCAACAGTTAACGCTAAGTTCGCAAAAACAGCCAACTTTTCGAAGCCATCACGGTACAAACTCGAAGAAATTTTCCGTGTATATGTATGTACGAGGAAGGTTCAACAAGTACTCGTGTTAGAAATGAAGTCACCATTTTTTCTTCAACATAGTCTCCTTTTAGAAAGATATACTTCTCCAAACGCTTCGGCCGTTTTTTGAACCCCTGCAAAAAATAGATTTGTCGAACTCTCTGTCTCGGCGATGACTTCTTCGTTTGAACTAAATTTTTTTCCCGTGAGCTACAAGAAAAGCAAGAAAAGTCGCAGGGAGCCAGATGGGGTGAATACGGGGGGTGTGGCAGCAATTCATGCAGTTTGGCGGCGACAGCTCCGGATGAAAGTGCTTGTGCGTTATCGTGGTGAGACATAACCTTCTTTGCGCCTTGTCTCCTTCAATTTTTTGTAAAAAAGCGATCCAATAACTCACTGTAGTATTGTCCAGTGCTCGATCTTCCTTTTTCTAAAAAAATCAATGAGGATGACGCCGTTCGCATCCCAAAAAATCGTCGCCATGACCTTCCCGGCCGATGGGACTATCTTCGCCTTCTTTGGAACACATGAACCGAGAGAAATCTATTGTTTTGATTGTTGCTTAGTTTCTGGTATGTAATGATGAATCAAGGTTTCATCAACGGTGACAACTCGACGCAAAAGTTCCTTCGGATCTAGCTTAAATTGCTCCAAACACTGCTTCGAAGCACCCATCGGGCCGACAATTTTGTAATCGCCAACTTATCAAGTAAAATATTATTTGACGTTCTGGCTGACAGACCTCTGTATGCCCTCTGTTACTTCGCGCACTTCGACGAACGGTCAATTAGCGAGAATCATGTCGTGAGCATTTTGAATGATTTCCTCGGAAACCATGTGTGCCGGGCCTCCTGGTCGCTCCTCATCAAAAACGGGTGTTCGCCCTCGTTTAACCAATAACTAACTGTGGTCATAGATGGCGAAGTGTCCCCATAAACAGCACCCAACTTTGCTTTTATCTCCTCGCATATTTACTATCCAAAAACAAAAAGCGAAGTACCGAACGATACTGCTCTTTCTCCATCTTAGCGAAAATCACGAAACACATCTTACTCGAATAGCTGCCAAATCCAAACTAATCTATCAATCAGTGTGAAATTTGTTTTGCCGTCGTTTGATAGATGGCAGCATACGATGCTAACACCAACTTCCCTCAGGAACGCCCTGTGTCATCAAACACAGGTACTTATTAAACCGCCCTCGTATATAAGTACATTCGTTATGTTTGCAGAAAAGCAGATTGAGGTAAATGTACTGCTTATATTATTTTGCACCAAAGAGTCTTTGAGAAGACGTTCCTAGACGTTTAAAAAACTAATCGGAAAACCATTTTCGACTGTAAACCAAACTCATTTAACAGGTCATGCTTCACCATTTTTGTTTTGCTTAGAAGTAATTAATAATAAATAGGAGCGCTGAACTTGAAAAATTCTTGTATAAATCAAATGTTTATGTACTTTTGTGCTTTTGCACAACGGTTTTAGAGATAAACGTTAATGGTACTACGTCCATATTTACTTTATTTAGGGCTCACAGTAACCCACAGATTTGTGTCAAACATTTAAATAAAAAATAAAATATATACGTGCATATATATATTTATATATTTATAATATGTGTAATTGGCCCGTACACCCTTTATCGGGTGTTTGGCCGATCTTCTCCTCCTATTTGTGGTGTGTCTCATGACGTTGTTCCACAAATGAACTAATCTACAGTTGTGAGTACCAGGATGTTAACAATACAAGCCAACAAAGAGAAAATTCGGTACATTTTACAGTTCTTCTTTGATAAAGGTGAAAATGCAAGCCAAGCCATTTGTGGCTGAAATTGTGAATGGTGTTTATGGTACCGATAATGTAACACCTAATTACGTACAATTTTGGTTTCGCAGACTCAGATCTGGCATTTTTGATGTTAAAGAAGCGCCTGGAACAGGAACGTCCCATGTTAGTAGTCGTAGCATCGCCCAGGAACTAAAGATCGACCACAAAACAATTTTAAACCATTCATACATATAATAATAAAAATGTTGTTAATCGAATACTTGTTAAATTAATACTACAAGTAAAGAAGATCGAACCGGGCCGAACTTTATATACCCACGCACATTTTAGTAAAATTTTTTTGTATTTGGGCTGGATGTTAATTTTTGAAATCAATCAAATTCATGCAGAGAATGGCAGTCATAGCTTTTAACATCAGACGGGCGGACAGAAATTTTGTAACACATAAGCGTATAAAGAGTGGGTGTGGTTTTGTGTCCCAAGTTTTACGAGTTTTATTGAGGTTTTATTAATTTACCCGAAACAGGATATGGATACGGCCATTTTTCGAAAATTTTACTTGTGTCATACTTTTTTTTTGCTTCTGCATTTGTTTATAAAAGAGATATCGCTTTTTTCGTTTCTGAAAGTTACCGTTATATGGCAAGTGGGCATGGTTATTAACCGAATACGCCCATTTTCAATATCAAACTATGCTGAATAAAGCGTAATACTCGTATGTGTACTAAATTTCATTGAAATATAGCAATTTTTGTTCTAGCTATCATGCGTACGGACGGACGGACGTGAAATAGACTCCACCCATCATTCTGAGTATTTTAGCATACAGGGTGATGGATATGAAGTGTTACCTATTCAAAACACCATAACTTTTTTGTGTGAAATTAGTTTTTATTGATTTCAGGTGGTATTTTGGCCCATTCTCGTATAATCGCTTTTTTCAGCGCATCCATTTTTAGTCCTCACCTTGATCTCCAAAATGGACCTGATGGAATAGCCCATCGGATTTGCGTCTGGCGAAGTAAACTCGATCGTTTTTAGTGTTATGAACTGCTCAATTGGGAAATATTTTTCATCAGAAAACACAATGTCAGGAAATTCGCCACGTTCGTGCAAGCGCAACAACTCCTTTGCTCTTTCGCACCGAACTTTTTTTTGCTGGGGTAAAAGATCGTGTGCTTTTTGGAACTTGTAAGCCTTGACCTTGAGCTCATTTTTCAATATGCGTCGAATGCTGTCTTGCGATATATTCAGCTCTTTGGGCATTTTTCTTCCACTTCAAAGTGGATTTCGTTCAAGTCGAGCCTTCACTTTCCGAACCATTTCAGGTGTTGTTGCGGTTTTTTTTTGGTCCACCTCCATAGCGTTTTGCAATGCTACCAGTACCATTATAACGTTTTATAGTGCGATACAAAAACGTTTTATTCACTTTGAGGTGACTGAGCTCACGAACAATGGCTGGTTGTGATTTTCCAGCCAAATATAACGCAATCACACTATTACGTTTGAATTCCATCACCGAAAAAAAATTTCAACAAAACTGAGACGCAAATGTTTTTGATGGCTTATAAACAATATATTAAACTGTCATTAGAACGATTTTGACGTTGATGTCATGAGCTGTTTTACAGATACAAGCAGTGTGAAGTTGGTAACACTTCAGATCGTTCACCCTGTATATGTATGTAATGTCTATATCCATCTACGTTATATAAACGAAATCGTCCGTGGGCTAATTCAGCGCACGTTACTTTGCTATATGAATCCATCACTTCAGTCACAGCTGCGGTCCAAGTGTCGATGTCGACTATTTCTTTAGAAGTTTAGGCGCAGAAAAGAAATGAGAACCAAGATGTATAAATCTTAGTCACGCGAGAGCGGGGCAGCTTAGGAGCAGGTGCGGGGATGATTGCACCTCATCCTCCATACAGCTGACGCAAAAAGGACTCGAAGTAATTCCGAGTCTCACGGGATATATACCCTATAAAACCTGAAAATTAAGGAATAATTACTATTCATTTTTGTTGCAATAATTATATTTTTATCAATATGAAAATGTATAGTTCTTGCATTTCTCTTCTGACTTACGTTACTTCCAATTTGGTGCTTTGACACTTAATAAGATTTGCCAGCAAAAATTCTTTGAGCAAAATCTTGCAACTTCCAACATAGATAGAGCAGCTCATTTACTCTCATATTTGTACCTAGTTTTGGCAAATTCTAGCGTGTTAGGAGACAAAGCTATTATATATGCATTGTATCTACATATGTATGTGTGAATGTATAGATATGGGGCCATTGAAATCTTTGCAAATATATCACAGCGTAAATTTTAATATATTCATTACTTTTACTGGTTTTACTCATCATTATTTTTCGTATCACGTATTTATAAATATGCTGCCAATCTAACGAGTTTAATGAGTTATGCAATTTTGGATGCTTTTGTTTTGAGTGCGATCCTCTTAATAATATTTTCGTATTTGCCTAGAATACACGAGGGCGGTTCAACAAGTACGCGGGCCTGAGGGAAGTTGGTGTTAGCATACCGTCTATCAAACGACGGCAAATTTCAGACTGATTGATAGGTTAGTTTGTGTTTGGCATCAATTCGAGTAAGATGTGTTTCATGATTTTCGCTAAGATGGAGAAAGAGCAGTACCGTTCGGTACTTCGTTTTTTGTTTTTGGATGGGACAAAATGCAAGGAGTTAAAAAAAAGATAAGAAGTTGGGTGTTGTTTATGGGGGCACTTCGCCATCTATTTATTACCACAGTTAGATATTAGTTCAACGAATTTACACGTGGGCGAACATCCGTTTTTTATGAGGAGCGACCAAAACGCCCAGCAGACGTGGTTACCGAGGAAATCATTTAAAAAGTTCACGACATGATTCTCACTAATCGGCGAACAAAAGTGCGCGAAGTAATAGAGGCCTTAGGTGTGCCGGCCGGAACGGCAATTAATATTTTACATGATAAGTTGGCGATGGAAAAATTGTCGGCCCGATGGGTGATTGCGATTGCTCACAAGCAAAAACTTTACTGTTAAATTCGAAGCAGTGTCTGGAGCAATTTGAACAAGATCCGAAGAAACTAAGCAACAATAAAACAATGGACTTCTCTCGGTGCATCAGCTCCAAAGCTTTTTTCGGTAACAACAGTATGCACATATTCTCGCCTCTACATTTTTACGGGCGAAGACAGTCCCATCGGCCGGAAAGATCATGGCGACGATTTTTTGGAATGCGAACGGCGTCATCCTCAAAGATTTTTTAGAAAAAAAGCAAGAACAATCACTGGGCAATACTACAGTGACAAAATTGAAGGAAACATGGCCGTTAAGAAGGTGCTGTTTCACCACGATAATCATCAGCATCAGCACATTCATTCGGAGTTTTCGCCGCCAAGCCACATGAATTGCGTTATGAATTGCTGCCGCACTCCCCGTATTCACCCCATCTGGCTGCCTGCTACTTGTTCTTGTTCCTAACATGAAGAAATGGCTCACGGAAAAAAAATTTAGTTCAAACGAGAATTTAGTTCATCGCGAGACAGAGGCGTATTTTCTGAAGTTCGAAAAATCCTACTTTTTGGAAGGGTTAAAAATGGCCAGAGCGTTGGGAGAGGTGTATCTTTCTAAAAGGGGACTATGTTGAAGAATAAAAAACAAAAAATTGTTTTAAAAAATAGTGTCTACCTTTCTAACACGGTGACTTATTGAACCCCCCTCGTAGTTATTTAACTGGTTAATTATAATCGTTAAATAAAAAAAATTGCTTTAACCCAGTTGATTATTTATTTATTTACTTTTGACAGCTTCTCGTTCTTGAGTTTTATTAAATAAATTAGTGCCGTTATCAGTATTCGTAACTCTCAAAACTACCTCGACCAAGGTCGCATAAAATTATTTTATTGAAAGTGTGACTAAATATTATACATTTTTTATCCTACTAGCGGTCTTATGCATTTTATCCATATAAAAAAATTCGAGCAGTCGTTGTATGGAAGAAAACGTATAGCATCGGCAACAAAAAAAAAATCAACATGAAATTTGAGCAACTTTAAACTGGTACCCGATTATGCCAAATTTACCACTTTATTATATAAAACTACATATCCGAAGTTTTGATGATTTTTTTATTTTTTTATATGTTTGTACAAAGTTTGAAATTTTAGGTTTTATGATCTTTGTTGTGGCATGAAATATATTTGAAGGCCAAGCGAAGCAACGGCCGAAAGCGGTCAGTTTCCGAATATTGTTTTTTTTTTTGCTGACAAGACAATTTTTCAAATTGAGCAATTCATGAACTCCCAAAACGATAGGTTTTATTTGACCGACCGTTCCTACGAGGATTTGAGCCATCAATTGGACACCCCTGTAATTGCAGATGGGCGCTCTCCAATCGGAAAGTACTTTGGAGATTGCTTTGAAGCCGTGGGCAAACAACCCCGTCTTACAAAGCTCGAGTGAACCAAGAATGGCTAAAAAACCACGTTCCGAACTTCATAACGTCCACACAATGGCTCTGAAACTCATCAGACGCGAATCCGATGGATTATTCTCTCTGGGCTATTTTGGAGAACAAGGTCCTAACTAAAAGATTCACCAGTCTCGAGCCGCTGAAAAAAGCCATTGTCCACGAGTAAACCAAAATACCTGCAAGTCGGGTAGTTTGCGATTCGTTTTGGGATTGTCTCAAGTCCATAGTCAAGACAAAAGGTGATTATATCGAGCAAAAGTGAATTGATTCTTAATTTTGTACTATTTTGACACATTTTTTACTTTGAATTGAATAAAAGTAATTTTCCAAACTAAATTTATGGCCATTTTAATTGGTTACACTTCGAGTACCGGACCCTGTAGGGTTTCCAGTTAAAAAATCTAGCAGCCTCCTGGGCCCATAAAAGCACAAAATATTAGTGATTTGAAAGGCTGCGTACAGCAATTTCTCTGTAAAAAACTATATATAATATTTGAGTATTTTTCAGTCTTCATAAGATTTTTTAAGATAATGCCCCAATCCAATCCTTTATAGAACATAAGTTCTCACATTCCTTCCATGATACCGAACTTGCATAATTTGGAAGACAAACTATTAACTTACTTTCTAGTCTAAAATTTATTTTGTATTATAGTGAAGAGCGCATTCACACTTGCCTTTTTTCTATTGCCCGGGAACACCTGAGTAAGGTTTTTCGACCCACAGCTTGAAAAACGCTGGTTTCGGTCACAGCCGACTCACTCCCCATAACCTGTTCCGACGATTACATTACCGGAACGACCCGGATATATATCCGGTCAAGGATTGTTACTCCAGCAGCATTTTTAGAACATTTATGGGGAATGTTTATGCAGTTACAACAACAGCAACCAAAACCTGTTCACTAGAAAGTGCATTAATTAGCATGAAGCATCTATTGATTGACTGACGGAGCCTTAGACATACACTTTTCCATAATAACTATAATTATATAAATACATTTAATTGTATTTAATTGCGCAGTATACTTTATAACTTTAATTTACCGTTGAGCATAGTGCACTAAATAATTAATGCAATAAGTGGATAGTTAAAACACTGGAGAACTGAAGGTTAAGTTATAATGAAACCCTTATTTTAACTACCACTAAAAAATTAGTGGGGTGCCATTTAGTGTGTAGCGCAAAATGCCCAACCCTGGTTTAATTATAAGCATAGGCTTAATAATAAGTGAAAATAATGTAATGAACCCAACCTGTTTAAATCTGTATGCTGAGGACTTTCCTTTGAAGTTACGCTCATACAAAGTAAGGCAATTTGATCTACAGCTGATATTTTCGTGTCCATTCCAATAGGAATCCTTTACTGAGTGGGTTTCTTGAAACAATCCGAAACTTGCCTTTTGTGTGGCTTGCCCTTTGTGTGGTGACAATTGCAGTTAAATCTCGATTATCCGGGATGATCGAGACCGAGCTAATTAGGGATAGCCGAATATCCCGGTTAGATGAGTTTGTGCACGCTACACACACACATTTTTTTACTACGTTACCTTAAGATGTTTTTTTCTCTTTAGCTTTTAATTTCTTTTTGAGTAAATGACTTTAAGGCCACAGTAAAAAAATAAATAAATACGACACAGTAAAAAAATAAATAAACACGTACAAATTCACACATCACGAATAATAAATAATGAATAATAAAGAATGAAGGCAAGGATGATGGATTATTCTGCATTTTCTCTAGCGTGTGATAGAAATAAATTACGGTTAAATAAAATGAAGCCACACATAATCGAGATTCAACTGTTTCTAAATGTTCAGATATGTACATATATAGACACCACTGATCAGAAATTTAAAATTCCTTCCACCAAGCCTCGCCACCGCTCTACTGGTTAAAGCTGCGTGGACAAAGAACGCCTTTTCATTGAGTTAAAAAGCTTACTACAGGGGTAGCTAAAATAACACCGCATTGCATTACCAAAAATTATGAAAACCGCAGAGTGTTCACATGTAATAAATGAGAGAATTTATTAAATCATTCATCAGCAGAGCAAACAGTTGGTAGGGGTATTATATATTTGGTTTTTGTAATAAATGCAGTAAAATTTTAACAACAAAATACATGCACTTTTGAAATACAACACTACTGCTAATACAACACAAGCAAATCAGTTGTACATATTATTATGAATATTATTATAAATGAAGTGTTTTGGGGAGTTAAATTAGATAGATAAATTATTATTAATTAAATTATTAAGATAGATAAATTAGCTGCTCGGGAATTTTACAGCAAGGCGTTTGCGATGTGTATATGTAAACCTAAAGTGATTGTAAAAATAGTAAGAAAATATTAAGAATGCATTTAATTGACGCTAATTGAAGCAGATAAAACAAAACTGCAAGCCTTCGAACGAAAAGTACTCAGAAGAATTTTCGGAGCAATCAAAGATCACGGTGAGTGGCGGATAAGATGGAACGACGAGCTAGATTAACTGATAAAGGGCGAACATGTTATACGTTTCATCAAAGCGCAGCGGTTAAGATGGCTGGGTCACATTACAAGAATGGACGGTACGAGGGCGCAGAAGAAATACGTACAAGCCAGAGCGTTCAACACTAGAGGAAGGCCGAGAACAAGATGGACCGACAAACTAGAGGACGCATCAAGAAACTTAGGATAACGAACTGGAAAAAAGTCGCAAGCGTTCGAGACGTATGGAGGTCCCACGTGCAGCAGGCCAAAGCTCACAAAGAGCTGTAGAGCCAGAAGATGATGATGATTTAAATGTAGAATACCACTAGTAGTATACCAACACTAATCGGTAATTGAAATAGAATATACAATATTATTCTACAATCCATTTTCTTAATATTGAAAAGCAAATTCGATATATCAAAGTTGCTGAAATAGGTTGGTTTAAATATCGAAATGGTTCTTATATTCATGGATTCATAAAAAAAATCGTAAATGACTGGTGTCATTCATATACGAGTATATGAATATAAATAAAGCTTCTGCAAAAAAGTTATTTAATATTATGATAAAACACGTTGAATTGAACTAAAAATACAAAAATTTAAATTGATTAATATAATTTATAATAAACTCATAGAATGATTGAATCTAATGATTAAATTTTTGCTTATTCGATTACTTTTGACCATATTTTTAGTAAGCAAAAGCGGATGCATTTGTTATTTAATAAAAAAAGATAATAAACAAATAAATAATTAACACGTTGAATGCCACACCGATTTTACATGGTTTGCCCGTGGCGCCAACATGAATTTGTTAGTATGCAAAACATATTATGTACACATGAAATTTATACACACATTTCTCATATTTAAATAAAATATTTTTGTATGCTCTATACTCCATTATATCAATTACACTATTGCAATAACGTAAATAAAATTGAAAATTTTAAAACTTTTAATTGTAGTCAAATTATGTGTTTCTTGCAATCCGGTGACCCTCACGGCCCTACAAAAAAACTTAGTGCCGGTCACCGGTGACCCCATTGGCATTCAACGTGTTAATAAACAGAATTTATAATACATATATTAATTCCACTCCCACTCATTCCCTGTCGTTTGGCATGCCATGATTTTCCCAAAATCATCTTTTAACCATTTTATAGAGTCAGTAAGAGAGAGGACTGTTCTCACATAACATAACCACAAGATTGCGTGATGTCGCTCTGGTGCAGTTGCGTGAGAAAAATTTGAAAACTCAAACATGAATGCATGAAGTAGAAGTAACTACACAAACAACATATACAGCGAGTATGTCAAAGTCAATCATAGCAATAGTAATAGATATGGATAGTAATAGGAATAATAATGATACGGATAATAATAGGAGTTCAGCACCAACTTTGTACTCTGTACATCGTTACATAGCAATCTTAATTAATGTTCCCTTCAAATTAAAGGGAACAAATAATTCAATTTGGATGACGATAAAAGCGCTCAGGGGAGCGCTGGTGTGAAAATATAACTATTTTCCTTACAAGTGATAAGAGAGAATGACGGGGACTATTGTTATTGAAATGTTACATATTTAAACTCATAATAAGTGGAATCGAGTCTTTCACGATAGGAAAAGGTCCAGAATTTGAATACCCTACATACCTCCAGAACAAGATAAATCCAAAAACGTAGTCAGAGATGAAATTTCTACATTCTTATTCTGCACGTAAGTTTTGACGGCATTAAATCAACCACTAATATATTGAGCAAGAAAATAAACTTATATGTATCTATAACCCAGTGTTAGAATTAAATTCATGTTGCTTGGAGATGTAAGGGAAATGTTTGTAATGAGTTTAGCTTCGGTTTTGTTATGCTAACTCTTTGAAATTTATAAAAAAACACTTTGCAAGTGAAGACGTATGTAGGTAACATCCAGTATATTATATACTTGTGCAAGTATACGTCCACGTGACTTCATTAGGCGACTCAATCATTTACTTATTAAGTCAACCTATTCACTTTCCTCTTGCTACATTTCTAATTTCCAATTTTAAATGCAAAAAAAAAAATCATTCACATATATTCATTTTCAATAAGAAGGAGTACGGGCATATGGAAAATACGTATCTATATATGTAAGTACACATACTATGTATAGTACATATGTATAGTGTAAGTGTGACTGCTCTAGAAATGCTATAAATAACTTAATAGTACGCATAAAACTTAGGTCCAAAGTACTTTCACAAACTAATTATGGTTGTCTATGCCTTATACTTATTTATGTTAATAAATTATTGCATCTAGATATTTCTATGCACATATGTATTTACCAAGCATAGTAAAGAAAAACAAAGAAAGAGGAAGGCGTCACTGCCTTAATCAAATATAGACCTTTTACTGGTGTCTACAAAAGTGCTTTAAAAAATACCATTCGAATCAAAAAGTTCCCGGAACAACCGCCAGGTGACGGGTGACGCTGTAAGTCAACTGATTTGAGTTATGTTTTTGTTGGGCTGTCACATCTGTGATTAACATTCCTACCAAAATTTGATTGATATTGCTTGACAGTTGTAAAAGCTACGCCGTCTTGAGTAAATGTACCAGTGTTCGTGTTTTCGATTTATTTTAAAAATGGATATGAGTTTCCAACAACGTGTTGGTAAAAAAAGTTTGCATTAAAAATGGATTTAATGGGGCGAAAACCTTAAAAATGTATTGCAACTGTGCGCTTATATTGCATTAATTGCATTAACATTCTCTGCTTATAGTACTCGAAATAGAACCACCGTTTACGATTGGCATGAAGGCTTCGAAAACGATCGTGAGTTAATCGAGGATGACGAACTAGGGCAGGCCGTCGACATCGAAAACTGGTGAAAGTATCAATAAAGTTGAGGTAAAGAGAGTAAAGAAAAGTTGAATAATAGCTGCAAATTAACCATCAGAGAGCTGGCAAAGGACTTAAACATTGCTAATGGATCCGTTCAGAACATTCTAGTTAATGATTTGGGTTTGCGCCGTGTTGCTACATTGTAGGAAAAGTTGGAAAAGGAACCGCGTTAATATCGTCAAAAACATGATTTTCAATGCAGAATCCGACCCGACATTCGTCAAACGCATCATTACTGGAGATGGGACGTAGGTTTATCAGTACATCACGTCATTCAGAAGTCAGACAAGTGAGTATGAACCAAGACGTAAAAACCACTCATTTTCAGTCAAAAAGAAAGCGATACTCACAAATTTTATGGACACAATGATAGAAGCATTAAAAATCCGAAATTCAATTACCATTTGTATGGGAATAGTGTTACTTTTTTAAGAGTTTAAGGTACATAGTTTAAGTACATAGAGTTTAAGGTCCCATATTAATGCTTTAATGTTGTCTTCCAATGCGTTAATTGAAGCGGGCTTGTCTGAATAGACATGAGCTTTAACATAGCCCCACAAAAAATAATCTAAAGGCATTATAACGCATGGGTGGCCAATTAACAGGTCCCAAACGTGAAATAAAATTTTCACCGAACTCGCCTCTCAACAAGTCCATTGTTACGCGTGCTGTGTGGCATGTGGCACCGTCTTGCTGAAACCACATGTCATGCAAGTCAGTTGGATATCACTTCACGGTAGCGATCACCATTCACAGTTACGATACGATTCGCAGCATCTTTGAAGAAGTACGGTCCAATGATACCTCCAGCCCATAAACCGCACCAAACTGTGACCTTTTCTGGATACATTGGTAGCTCTTGCAATTCTTCTGGCTGTTCTTCACTCCAAAATCGACAATTCTGCTATTTACGTACCCATTGATCAAAAAATGAGCTTCGTCGCTGAACACAATTTTTCGACTTTAAACTTTCTTAACAGAACACGCATTTTTATAATAAAATTCAATGATTTGCAAGCGCTGTTCGTTTGTGAGATGATTCATGGTTAAATAATAGACCAAACTGAAGATGTTTGACAGTGAAACAAAACACGAAACGTGCGTCAGCTGTTTAAACCAACTGTTTTAAAAGAAAATAGCTAAATAATCACCCTTTATAATAAAAGTAACAGTGTGGCTAGTATAAGCTGATTGGTAATAAAAACGGATCCCAAATACTGCAATGTTTATTACACCACGATCAAAAATAAAGCAAATAGTTTATTTAAAATAAAAAGTTGCGCCTTCGATTCGTCACTTTTCTGCGTCGCTTGATGAAAAATCTGCATGTGAAAGTAACAATAAAGTTATCGACCCAGATTCGCCGCTAGCGAGTATGATTATACCTCATAAAACTGGTATACTTAACTCACTATTTTCAATATTGCCACATCTTTCTTTCCTAATCTTCGGAAACCTAAGTAGGTTTCATTAGACCGCGTTCATACAGGGAAGCTTTTGTTGCTTCAACTTTGTGAATTCTTTTTTGATGTTCCTGCCGTATTCATACTCCTTGCAATTGTTAGCTTTTGGTCTACAATCAACAACAACATGGATAACAACGAGAACACAAAAGGTGTGACAGGGCGCGAGCATTACAAGCAACGAGTTAAAGCAACAAATGCTTCCCTATATGAACACGCTCTTGCTAGTAGTCATTAAGTGCTTCCAATCAAATGTAATTTTTGCCAGCTACTTTCCAGTGCTGTGAACATATGTTTATTTATTCCATATATCCATATATCATATTTGTTCGCCACTTGCTACCGCTTGGCGAATCGAAGAGGCCTTCCATTGAATAACGAATCATACGTAAATGTCATAAAACCACATATTGATTTTGTTAAGGCGCATTTATTAAAGGTGGTTGCACTACACCAACAAGAATGTTTTGTACTTTTGATTGCCCCGGCAAAGTATTGGAAAAGTAGAAATCAAAAAATTAATTCGCCTTGTTTTATTCTGTGCTGACAGTCACATGGACACAGCGAAAGGTAAAAAAACAAATCAGCTGATTTACCAACACCATCTTTTATAGATTCGCCTTTGATTTTTTTTTTTTAAGAAATATAATTTTATTCTAGTCAACTACAATTTATTATAAAAACTTGTAAAGTATATATAGTGTATTACTACAGGTTTTCTCTACAGAAGAGAGTATTTATACTAATTATTTATTACAATAAAAATGGAAAAAATAATGGCTGCTGACTCATCACTTCAACGATTAATGATTATTTAACGAAGTAAGATAACTAACTGGTTTAATTGTATTGCTATTTCTAGATTGTAATTAACAACACACGACAGCCGTAGCCGAATGGTTTGGTGCGTGACCACCATTCAGAAGTGTTTAGGTTCGAATCTCCATGCAAGAAACACCAAAATGGCAGAAACAGTTTTTTCTAGTAGCGGTCGCACCTCGGCAGTCAATGGCAAACCTCCGAGTGTATTTCTGCCTCATATAAAATGTCTGCCATTCGGAGTCGTTGTGGTTCCCTCCTACATCAAAATGCAGGTCACAAATGGGAGGAGGAGCTCGGCCAAACACCCAAAAAGGGTGTACGCGCCAATTATTGTATATGTATATTAAATATTATTTACTCTAGTAATTTATGGTTTATTAAATATGACCTTGATTTTCATGCCAAACTTTTTTAAAATCATTCACTTGTCTATCGTTACCCATTTTTCGTACAGTTACAAGTTTAAATAACGCAAATTTTGACAGCATGGCTGATACTCGTATGTACTTATATGTAGGTATGTATGTAACATTTGTGGCTTTAATTTGCTAATTAAATTTTTTTATTGTAATTTTTTGAGTTATCAGGTTTCTGCCGTTTATCATATATAGAATTTAATTGCAATTGTAAAGTAGACTTGCGCGACATTGTTTACTTCTTCTGTGTAAATTTGTATGTATGTATGTGCACATGCACATACAATACATACCCATATAAATAAGTTTTAATGCACGTTTTATATTCTGCATTCGGCTGGCGGTTTTTTTTTTTTTTTGCTTTCGTATTTTTCCAAGCTGCTCTTGAAGCTTAAAGGTATTCAGTATCGCTTAAATTTATGTCTGCGATGTGAATTCATTTATTCCAAGTCCAACCGGTTTTCTAAGTAGATTTCCTTAACGCGGCAGTGATAATTATTGTTTCTTGTTTGTGCTTCGAGAATATCTCTTCACGCTTTTTTGTTGGTAGAGTCTGCAATTAAGTTAGTAGCACAGGGTTTTACTTCCACTTTTTATGTCTCGAAAGTATACGAGTATAATCGCAGACATCAAAACTTTGGTATAGTTAAAATTGAAGTTCAATGGTGTTTGTATGTCAATGCTAATATTTTACCGCAATATATAACATTATAATGCATTTCAAATCATTTCATTTAAAACATTCACAATTTACGAGCTTTGAAACACAATTGCTTAGTTTGAGCCAGCAGAAAAGGGCTGAATTAGAACGACGTAGCTCAACGGCATCTTTGACGAATTATTCCACCTCCATCAACAGAGGATTTAAAAACTCTTACCACCTACCTCAAATGAATACTGTTAAGTTAAGCTGAGATGTTGATAATATGAAGTTCGTTGATAAAAGCGAAACACAAGCTTTGGAGGATGAAGGAGGAAGCTCTAGAACATAGCCTACTTAGTCTTGCCAATGACAAATTTTGCATTGCATACGGAATGAATTCGCAGAAAAAAGTTGCGTTATTTTTGCTTTTGTTCATATGCATTATCTACTCATAAATTATACTCAGTTTCGTGGCAAATTTCGCTTGTTAATAATGAGGGGAGCTAAGGAAAATCGCATTGCAGTAATTGCACTTCATAAGTGTGATGAGATTTACGAATTGCTGAAAAAACTTAATATTTGCTTACCGCACGATCAATCATTTTTCCCAAATGTCTGAAGTCACAGACAGAAAAGGAATTGGTCATCCTCGCGTGGTTCGAATCATTGCATTCATAAACTCCGTTCAAGCAAAATGCGCAGAAATCCCCTTAGAAAACAGAAAATCATTTCCAGGGAAATGAATGTATCGACCAGATCCATGTCAAGACAAATTAGAGATGATCTCCACATGAAAGTCTTCCGTCGCTCAACTGGTCATCTTTTGACAACGCGCTTGAAGAAAATTAAACTCGACAGATGCAAGCAACTTCTTCGGTGCACGCGGTCAACGGTCATGAAAATATTATTTTCACAAATGAAAAAATCTTCACTCTTTCAGAAATTTTTAATAAGCAAAACGCCAAAATCTATGCTAAAACTTCTAAAGACGCAAAAAATGTTGTTGTTGTTGTTGTTGTAGCAGCATGAACATTCTCCATACATACATATATGGGGAATGCTGCTAAAGTGACAGTCCTTGGCCGGATATAAATTCGGATCGTTCCGGTAAAGTAGAACCGACTGTCGTGGGAACGCAAAATGTTGTTCAAAGGGTTCAGCGTGGACACCATCCAGCCTCCACAATGGTTTAGTGGGAGTGTCTTGTAAAGGTTTTTTTACATGTTTTCATTTCTGCGAAAAAGGGGTTAAGACCGGGGCAAAAGTGGTCCAGGAGGATACCTTGAAAGGCGTGGAGAAGTAGTTGAGCAGTATTTTCTTCAATGAAGAGCATTGGATTTTCCAGGAAGACTCCACTCCAACCCATAAAGCAAAAACCACCCGGCAGTGGCTAAAAAAACAATATTCCACAGAAGATTGGTCGATTGGAAGTCCAGATCGGAATCCATTGGACTACAGTTTTTGGTCAAAATTGGAGAATACGGTCTGTCGAAAACCTCACAGAAATTTGGTTAACCTGAAACAATCTTTGACTCGAACAGCGACGTCATAATCCATGGAAACCGTGCGTGCTGCAACGTTTGCTGAATCGTTTAAATGCTTTTGTAAAAGCAAATGGTGAGAATTTCGAATAAAAATGTAAATTTTTTTTTAATTTTTACGTGATTAAATAAAACTAACTTCATATACAAAAGGATTAGAATTTCATATCTATAACAGACTTCATTTGTAACAGAACTTATGGCAGGACTAAGTACATATAATCCAAATACGTAGACTCATACACTTCAAAATGTGAATATTTTCTCCATATGAAATTCCGAAAATGTCGTCCTTTGTTTTTAAGAGATTGAGAGCTTAGAATGACAATACAATGCAGGAATATTGTTGGTACGATATTTTTTTAAGTAATCTGGTAGATAATTTCATGGCATTTATTTTTTTAATATGATATCTGGCGTATAACCGCCGCGGTTACCATCAATCAGTCCAATAAATCGATTGTCAAATGTCGTCGATGTCGTTGACTTTTGGAAACAAAAATTCAGTCTGCATGGCTCGATAGCGATAACTAATCACCGTAACGGCAGCTCCTTCCTCAATTCGAAAGAAATAAAGAGATATGATGCCGCCAACGTGTAAGCCGCACGTAATATGGATGAAGTGCTCTATGAACTTCGCCAGCACGTTTTTTTTTGAAAGTAAATTCTTCCAATTTGGAAGCATTGTTTTGACGTTAAAAGATTCATGATGACTTGTCAAACCTTGTTCTTCTTCTTTATTGACGGGATAACCGCTTACGCGATTTTGGCCCAGTTTAACGGAGTGCGCCAGTCGTTTCTTTTTCGAGCTAACCGACGCCAGTTGGACACAACAAGTGAAGCCAAGTTCTTCTCCACCCAGACGAAGCATTCCTCTTTCTCTGCTACCAACAGCTGGTAGCACATCGAATACTCTGAAGCTGGAGCGTTTGTATCGATTCGGACGATGTGGCCCAGACAACGAAGTCGCTGGATCTTGCAATTTGAAGATCGCTGAACAAAAAAGTCAAAACTGTTTCCCATTCTCTGCCATCAAACCATAGTTCTCGATATCGATAGCTCTCATGCAACTAAAAAAACACCCGATATATTAATTATACATAACTACCATATAGCCAAGATTTCCAGCTGGCGCATAAAGCTTAAGTGGATAGCACGGAATGTGTATAATTTGCTTAGCTTTTACCTTTTTGTCCTTGAATCGAGAATGTTAGGCTTAAATTTCCAATTTGGCAACGGTTACATAAATTTGGAGCTGATTTTCGTATAAAGCATAATCAACTTTTGCAGTCTTAGCACGTTTACCACTTCAATGTGCGGATATGAAAAGTTATAAACAAAATTAATAAGAAATAAAATGTAATTAGTTTGTTAAAACGTGAACCACAATCTGCAAGTCACCCACTGTAATCATAAATTATGAAACAGTACATCGGATATGGCAATTGATATACTTACGTATTATACTGTGTGCATATTTGTGTATACATACATTCATAAATGTATACAAATTAATGGGCATGCGTACTTTGATGTGATTCATTACTCGGCGTTTTAATAGTTAGAAATTCTAATTTAGAGTCAACCAGTGAATTAGTAAATTAATGAACTCTAAGCTTTGTTGTTAGTTTCGTTAATAAACAATCAGGTTGTGCACATCCACAAATGACTATTTTCTTACTTAACACCCAACATTCCCTTGTGTTAATCTGGCCACAGCGGCGCCTCATTTTATACGAAAAACTTGAAGCACAATGAATAATTTTTTCAATACATCTTGATTTGTTTTTTATAAATACACAAACTTCTTCTACGTTTCCGTTTTTAATTGCTTTTTTTATAATTATTATTATTTTTTTTATGTTGAGTCTAATTGGTATTTTTTGCCAGGGGCTTATGCATGTTAAAGATACACCAATACTAAATTAAGCACGAGGTGTGGTAAAAAAATAAAGTGAATTTTCAAATTTCACGGGCTACGTACATTCGACTTTCGATTCTTATTTTTTTATGTTGATATAGTCGTCTGGAAGATATGTTCACGGGTTTAGCAGTATACTCGTATGATGTTTAGTTTGTTTGTGAGAGGCATAAATAAGACAAGTGTTTTGCGTGTTCTTCGATTTTCTGCTATCGAAAAAAAAAATGGATCAAAGAAGTTGCTTCAAATTTTGTGTAAAAATGGAATTAAGTGCTCAAAAATACTTGAAATGTTGACAGGGCCATACGGTGAGAGTACTCTGAGTCAAAAAAATGTTTACAAGTCGAATCACAATTGGAGAAGTTGCTGAGGATATCGGTTGGCTCATGCCATGCAATCTTTTCGGAAATTTTGAGCATGAAGCGTGCGGCAGCGAAGTTTGCTGAATTTTCACCAAAAACAACGTCGCATGAGCATTGCTTGTTGAATGACTGTTGACGAGTATATGGTTATGACCAAAGCCCAATTGCCCCAATAAAAGAGGCTACGAGAGCCAAGCTCAAAAGAAATCACGCCAAGTTCGATGAAATGTCAAGGCTTTGCTCACTGTTTTCTTCTATTACCATGGCGTAGTGCATCAGGAGTTCTTACCACAAAGTCGTACGTTAAATAAGGAGTATTACCTTCAAGTTATGTACCGTTTGCGTGAAGCAATACGAAAAAAACTCCCGGAATTGTGCAAAACAAATTCATGGCTTTTGCATCATGATCATGCACCTGCTCACTCATCTTTGCTTCTGAGAGATTATTTGGCCAAAAACAACACCGTTACAATGCCTTCGCCACCGTGTTCACCAGATTTGACCCCCCTGCGACTTTTTCCTGTACCCAAGAGTGAAGAGGCCCATGTAAAGACGGCGTTTTGCGACGATTGAAGAGATAAAAACGGAATCGCTGAAAGAGTTCAAGGACATACCAAAAATGCATATCAGAACTGCTTCAAGGGTTTGAAAAAATGCTGGCACAAGTGTGTTATATAATATCTTAGGGTGACTATTAAATATTTTTTGAAAAAAAATGAAAATACACCATATTTTTCTAACAAACCTCGTACTTAAAGGATTTCGATTTGCGGAACAACTTCAAGACGTACGCCACAAATAGGAGGAAGAGCTCAGCTAAACACCAAAAAAGGGTGTACGTGCCAATTATATATACAATATATACTTATATACAGTCGTTTTAAGAAAACCACGTTTGAAGTTCCCGGTATGGGACTCGTCGGGATAAGACTACCAACTCTACTAAATTATAGCTTAAACATATCTTAATTATCGCAATTATATTCTGCATGGGTTTTTTCGATACATTCCTTTTTTGTGTACAAAAGAAAATTCCCTAACTTTTTTTTTCAAAAAACAAAACATCAAAGACTTCTCTGTACTTCTATGTATGTATAACTATTCATATGTAGAAGGTAGTCAAAATTAATCACGTGCTCAATTATTATATATTTCACACTTGTGAACTATACAGCTGAAGTATTCAGCGAGACAAGCAATGGTGTGAGTAAAGGTCAAAATTTCAAAGGTAAAATTTCCATCAGTCAAATAAATTTTTTTTTAGTAACAACTTAAACAAAATTATAAATTTTGCGTCACCTTCGAAAATCGAAAAAAATATATAAAAAATTGCTGGTGTGCTATCAAAAGAGGCTACGCCGAAGAAAAAGTACGCAGCTCATTTCCACCCCTAAATGATTGTTGCAACAATGAAAACCAATAAAAAATTTTCATAAGTAATAATTTATATTTTTTTTTAGTTAGCTAGTAAGAGTTTGATGTATCTGCTGGGACTCAAATTTGTTGTTTGAAAACTTGATCCGAAAATAAATTCTACATATGTATATGAAATTGTTCTTTGATTTCCTCTATTTAAGCTATATTTAAATTTGGAAGATTGCTTTAACTTCTCCCTTAACAAAATTAAAAACTGTTTTGACATAAAAGTTTTGACAAAAGCTCTAATTTTTTTTTTTTTTTGCCCAGTCCCCCCACCCCAAATTAATTGACCCACGTGCATGTAGTTTCATTTGCATATTCGATTGATAAATGTAGTTTGCTTCAGACAAAGTCTGTCAATTATTCTAACCCGTCTTCTTGGAGTGAAACCATTTCATTAATAATGCTAAAACTTTTTGTTTTTTTAATCAAAGAAAGTTTTTAATTTTATGTTTTCGGAACTAAAATCGATTACGTTTTTATTTTTCCACAACCGAATAAGAAATTTGAAAATCAAAATTAAATATTTCTAAAAAATCTGTCAGAGTTAACTCATTTGAAAAATTTTGCGTAACAAGTGCACCCAATGGCAACACTGCCTGTATTCAACACATCTTCTATATTCTCATACAATTTGCAATAAAGTACCATTTTCAGCAACAAAAGTTGCCCTGAATGAACGCGGTCTTACAAATATTCATTCAGTGCTTCCAAGTAAATTTAATTTTTGGAAGCTTTTTTCCAGTGGTGCCAATATCAGCTAATTTACGTCAGTAGCTTCTTCTATTCGCCACTCACTAACGACTGGCGAATCGAAGACGTGTTAAATCTATCTCGATTGCATCAAAAGGTAACAAGCAACGGTTCCTATCATGTTCTGGTCACCAAAACCTAATGCACTAGTGTGTACGGGTATAATAAACGGGAACTAAAATTTGAGAACAAAAGCACGTCGAGAGGCAATCGAAACTGAATTTGAAGGTTAGAAATGAGTTAATTTTAATAAAGAAAAAATAAAAACAGTTTTTATACAGAGTCTTTAAAGTTTTAACGGAACTTAATAGGCTAATAGCCTCAGTTGCCGCTTGAAGCATGCGTATGTATTCGCGTATGTAAGCTTTTAACATTTAGTAGTCATAATTACTAAAAAACACCATCAATGTCAGGGGGCAGAGTGCAAAAGTGTATACAACATGCATATGTATGTATGTATAAAGATTAGTAAGCATATGCGCGTTCAAAACCGCGAATTTATTTATAATTCGCGTTTAATATGTATGACTGCAAGAAGAGGATAGAGCGTGACCGCAAACGAAGGCATAGAATGCGTGTATGAATGTTAGGAATACAAAAACAATGAGTATGAAAATGTCTACGGTTGATTAAATATTTTCACCTGCGTTAAGACTTGAAGAGTCCGGCTAAACAAGTTCACTTCCCACAAAAAATAATTCGCTGATATGCCTAGAAGTTGAGTCTCTTTGGAAATTTGCAAATTGCTTTCGCAGTGCAACCAGAACATTCAGAAATGTAAAACTTGCAGCACTGATAACTTCAAATATTCAAAAATGTAATTTTTCTATAAAGCGTCACTTATAATTTGCATCAAAAAAATACGCTGCGCTTTTGACGCTTAAAAAAATTCGGAAGAAAATTTAATGGAAACAATTTTTGTTTTGATTTTTTTTTGTATAGAAATTTTCACTTGTTAAATGAAATTTTAAATAATTTTGTATTACACATTAATATTTTTTAGCGAATCTCTATCTGCGAATGAGGTGAACGTTAGGTTGAATTGGAGATGAGATGCGAACTAAGAATTGATAGATTACCAGGCTTGGTCAATCTGCTAGTGAAAAATAAAATTGTGCGACCTTCGGTTGCCACGGCACCGAGCGCTTTAGTAACAACCCACTGTTTCCAGAAGTTTTGCATGAATTATAATTAAGTACTAGAAGAACTATAAACACAGATGATTTTATCATATAAAAGCATATGATTTCCAAACGAAAGCACATCTTAAAATACAATGATTAAAAAAATTCAGAAGGTGTGGCCAATATCAGACCGTTAATCGACGCTTATCGATTTGAAAGAATCAGCTGATTGAGCGAATTATGCTTAGTGAATTTGGAAATAACTACTTCTCCGTCAACGAATCACTCCATGCGCTTTTTGGTGGTTCCCGAAGATGATAGATTTGTCGGGTTTGCTCTTTAACGGTGGTGAAAATGAAAATTATGAGGGGAACTTCGGCTGCCACGTTACTTGGGAGATTGAGCCGAGTTCTGCACAATCATTTCACATATATTATATTCACACACTCGTTCAATCAGTTGTTATTTAAGACGACAACGAAGTGTCCTTGATTGATTTTCTTCATATATCACCAACACAATGTGTTTACACCCATCCCAAGTGGCGGCAGCCAATCAGCTGTCTCTGTCAAATTCGCTCAGAGATTCGGTCTGCTAAAAAGCACAGCTCTAAAAATCTTCTCACCGTAATAGTACCGCTCAAAGAGATGTAACAAAAATATCGCCGTCTTTATATATTTATGTCTTGAGAATTTTATATGTGTGTGAGGTCGCGGTTGATCCTTTCATTCAGTTTTAACTTCAAAATCTTGAAAGTTCGTTTTTCTTTCAAATGGAAATTGTATATTATTTCACACTTGTATGTAGTGATAATTTCTCCTCTTTATTAGGCTGGTTACCACCTAAGTGATTTGGGCCAATTTCAACAAAGAGCTCGGGTCTTATCCGGAGCTTTGCGCTACATACTTCTCATTGGAATGTTTCTGTCGTTGCGGACCAAAACCCAGCGCGCAACGCTGTTTTTGGGAATTTAAATTAAAGTCAAGCATTTATATGGTGCCGTAGCCGAATGGATTGCTGCGTGACTAGCATTTGGCATTCAGAGAGAACGTAGGTTCGAATTTCGGTGAAAGGCCAAAATGATAAGAAAGTTTTTTCCAATGGCGGTCGCCCCTCGGCAGGCATTGGCAAACCTCAGAAAGTATTTCTACCATGAAAAATCTCCTCATAAAATAAAAGATCTACCCTTCGGAGTCGGCTTGAAACTGTAGGTCACTTCATTTATGGAACAACATCAAGACGCACGCCACAAATAGGAGAAGGAGCTTGGCCAAACACCCAAAAAGGGTGTACGCGCCAATCATATATGTATATACATATATATTTATTATATCGAGAGTCGTGATTAAGTTTGGTTACAGCATACCCAGAAGCACCCTATACCATAAGTTTACTGAATTTCATTTAAATTAGACAAATGTTTTTTTTTAAGTTTTAAAAACTATAGTAATATTTAAATCTAATAATATTTATTTTGCAATTATTTTTTGCAGTTCCGCAAGAGCGTTTCCGACATTCTGAATGACACGCATGATGATTACTACCTTCTGCGTTGGTTGCGTGGTATGGTCAACGTTTTTATTATACCTTCATACTTATAAAACATATTTAAAATCCGTCCTTTTTGGACTAATTCATTATTTTATCTCTTTTCAACAATCAAGCAAGAAAATGGAATCCGGACGCGGCCGAGGAAATGTTGCGTGCGGTAAGCTGGTCATACATATTTACGCCAGCGTGCACTGTTGCACAAGAGTATTATAATTTTGTTCACATAACGGTTGTTTGTCTGAATAACAACATAAAGGAATGAAGTTAGAAATAAGCATTTGGGCGACTCCATGTCTAGTGATCCAAGTATTTACGACATTGTTGTTAATTCTTCTAAAAATTGGTTTATTTAAGTGATTTACAAAAATTACTAAGAAAAAATGTATTTTTCTATTTCGAACAAAACAATATTAAATATTTAATTATATGAAATGTGAAAATTGATTTTTTTGGGTTCATCATTTCTTTCACAAGTGAGACATTTTGCATCGTCCATAACAGAAACATCACTTTTTTCTTTTTCAACTATTAATTGGTCAATAACTACCAATTTTGCACATTCTTTATACCAAAATATAAGATAGTGTGTACCTTGCACAAAGAGTAATATGTGTAGCAAGTTTTCATTTTTACTTGAGTTATCGTGCGCACGGGCGGACGGACTGGAAAGGCTAAATCGACTCTTCATCATTCTTAGCATTTTGGTAATATATGCGTTTATATCTATCTCGATTCCCTAATGCCTAATTTCCGCCGTTATATGAACAAAATTATAATAACCTTACGCAAAAGTGTGCGCGGGTATAAAAAACCTTTTCCTCACATTCAAATCAAAATTTTCAAACAATCAATCAATCAATCTAAACTTCTGAAGTAAAAATGGAAATTCTCAAAAACACTGAAAAATTTTAAATTAAAAACAAAAGTCGAAATTCCAGTAAAATTCGCATATTTTTAACCCACATATTTTATAGAGTTTGAAGACACGCGCTATGTGGAATGTGGACAACTTGGAGAAGTGGGATGTACCTCGCGCCCTGCGTGAATATCTACCTTATGGACTAATTGGTTACGACAACGAAGGATCACCAGGTAGGTGCAATGATCCATTAAGAGCTGGTTGACAATTTTTTTCTTCTCACAATTATCTCACACTTCTCTTCACAGTTATCGTTTGTCCATTCTACAAATTCGATATTTGGGGCATGCTACACTGTGTCACACGTTTCGACTTCCAACGTTATTTGGTGCTACTATTGGAGCGTTTTATGCAAGCTGGATATGAGCAGAGCAAGAAATATGGCCCACAAGCACGTCAGCTAGTAGTCTTCTTCGATATGGCCAACTTCAATATAAAGCAATATGCGTGGCGTCCAGCGGCAGAGTGTGTTCTTTCAACGGTCAAACAGTATGAGAGCAACTACCCCGAATTGCTAAAAATGTGCTATATCATCAACGGTAAAAAATAATATTAGCTCTGCTTGTAATTGGATTTTTTAATAGAGATTTGTTTTTATTACATTTACTGCATTTTATAGCACCCAAACTTTTCTCGGTCGCTTTCAATTTTGTCAAAAAGTTCCTAGACGAGTACACAATGAGCAAAATAAAAATCTACAAGACCGGCTCAGATAAGTGGAAGGAGCCGCTATTCTCTCATGTGAGCCCAGATATATTTCCAAAATGTTTTGGTGGAAATTATGTCGACGAGAATGGAGATCCCGATTGCAAATCCAAGGTTAGTTGGTCCAACATAAACGAATGTGTAAAAAGGTGAGCCGCCTTGTAATACAATTAGGGGACAAATAGGGAAGACGAATGTCAATCAGAAAATGCTTCAATTTTGATCTTACAGATTTTGCAAGGTTTTGTATTTAAATAATTTTTTTGTGATATCTGGAAGTCGAGAAAGATCGTGCACATATCAGATATGGTTATAAAAAATAATAATAATAATTTGTGAAACCACCCCTAAGTTAACTTTTTTAGCCCCTGGTTTCTTAGCATTTCTCACAGTTTTATGTATTAAGTTGCGGGTGTGTCAAATCGTCTTTAATGAGAGAAATTTTTTTCGTAATTTTAATTGTTAAATTTTAACTGAGATTTAGAATACACTTCTGAACCTAAACTTCTATTCTAAGACTTAAACAAAGTCGTAACCAGTGAAATTTTTCGATTGAAGAAAGTAAGCACTTTCTAACGAAAATTTTTTTTCCCAGATACAAATTGTAATTTGAAGAATTTTGATTTTTCATATTCGCAATATACCTATAAGTAATATAATATTTTTTTTTTTCTTGTTCACTCTTCTCGGGAGTATAGGGCCTCGACAAGTCCAGTCTTGCGTTGGTTTCGTTAATCTGTTTTTGATTTCTGACAGGCTAGGTGATTAGTCTGCCGCTACCCGTCCTAAATAGTGGGAATGCCCACCTGTGGTTGCTTAGGAACAATGCCTTCTTACTGCTTGGAGCGCCATCTGTGTCTTACACTTTTCTGGCAGAAGGATCGCACAGATGGTTGAGGACCTCGCTAAATTTCGTGTGTCTGCGCTACTACCGCGGTCGCCTGCTTCGTCTTGCTAGCGCCACTGATGCAATGTGTAACTGTGTGTTTTTTCTTTGTTTTTTTTTTGCTTGTTTTAGCAGCCACAGTGCAAATAATGAGCAGACTATTGTGCGAGATGGAAAGGATAAGTTTTTTTGAGGTTGAGGAATGGAATTGGAGGATTTTTTCTTTTTTTTTAGAAACAGGGAAAGTAGGTAAATTTGGTAAATTGCGAGGACCGTGCTTTACGTGGGATTCGAACCCATAACCTCTGGGATTGCAGGCTAGTGCACTTACGCTAGACTACCGAGGCCAAAGTAATAAGTAATATATATTTCAATATTATTAATATTTTGAGGACAGAAAATATTTATTTACAAAACTAGGCTGATGATTTTTCAAATAATCACTTTTTCTACTCCAGCTAAATTACTTGGTTGTTTAGTAAGATTTGCGGATCGATAAGAGAGGACGTTGCTACTAGCCTACATTTTTTTAATTTTATTTTTTTGTTATGTTGAAACACTCTTCATATGAACGTACGTGGGATTTCATTACTTTTTTTTACAAGGCATTTAGTATCGACGTGTCACAATATTTGCTACAATGGAAAAAACCAAGTATCGTGCGGTGATTGAATTTTTATTTTTGGAAGGTTTAAAAGCAACGGAAATTTATAAACGAATGTTGAAAGTGTAAAAGAACCTTTCGCCATCAATTAGTACAGTAGAAAGATGATTTGCTGAATTTAAACTTGGTCGTACAAGCCTTCAAGACGATTCACGTCAAGGACGTCCAAAAACAGTAACAACACCAGAAATCGTAGAAAAAACTCGGGATATCGTATTGGAAATTAGTCGAGTGACTGAAAGAAATTTAGTACAAACCCTAGGCATCTCATTGGGCAGTGTAAGCAATACCCGCTGATCAGAAAGTAGCGGGAATGTTTAAATAAAACAAAACAGAATTAAATTTCAGGCAAATTTATGTTATCTCCTTCAAAATATTATATGACCCGTCTGAAGCAACACACATGTGCCAACGTTTAACCCAGCCCTTCATGCACCCCTGGTAGGCCGACGAAAGGATGGCCTTCAGCTCCTTCGTCGCATTCTCTTTGATCTTCTCTATCGACTGAAATCTCCTTCCACGAAGTGGTAACTTTAACTTGTTTGGATATGTGTCTTACAGTCCTACCAACATAAGAAGAAATATGGAAATTCGACCCTCTCAGCAACATTTAGATCGTTTTCGAAAGTGGTGTGAACCTGGTTCTTCGGCTCCGCAATTCGTGGCCAGAAATCGGCCAAGAAGGTGTTAGCATCAGTCTTTTGGAAGTAAAGTTCGAATGGTTGGAGCATTTCCATTCACCAGATTTTGCCCCTAGCGACTTCGTCTGTTTCCAGACCTACAAAAAATTCACGCAGCGTTCGTCATCGATTGATGAGGTCATAACAGCTGTGGAAGGCTATTTTCCAGCCCTTCCAGATTCTTACTTCAGGCATGGAATTTATAAGTTGGAATCTCGTTGGAACAAGTGTACTGATGTTCAGCGAGACTATACTGAATATTTGTATATTATGAATATTTTAAACCATAAAATTGTGTTTTCTTATCGTACCGCAAAACTTGTTGAACAACCTAGTATCTGCAAAACCGCTCCTTTAAGCATCGAAAAACATACGTGTGACAAATTTTATATGTTCAGGAATAAAAAGGAGTTGTTTGTTACCAAATCATTGCAGTCTTGATGAATCGTCCAACCCAAAAAAAATGCATAAAAATGTTCTTGGCTTGAATCATTTTTATACTCGCGCAGAAGGGTGCATATAATACTTTTTTCACATAACGGTTGCATGTAACAGGAAATGTATAAGGAAATGGAGATGGATATAGAAATATGTATATCAAAATGACCAGAATGATGAGGGGAGTCGATTTAAATATACCTGCCCGCCCATACGTACGATAACTCGAGCAAAAATCAAATATATTTCATTAAGACACATATTTCTCTTTGCCAAGACACGTTGATATTAAAAATAGGCGAAATCGGTCAATAACCCGCTCCCCCGTTAATTTTTTATCAAGTAAAAATTGCCTAAATTCGGACATAACCAAGCCTTATTTTTTCATATTTACATTTTAGTAAAATACAAACAAATACAATGTGAATTTGCAAGTGAAATTGTATGCGAGTATTAATTATTCGATCCGGGCCAAATTTAATACTTTTTACTTGCTTCGCTATAAATTTCTCAAGTCAATATAACTCAAAAGTAACTCTTATGAAAAAATATTTTAAGTGCATTTAAATACGTACCAGATTTGGCGTAACTTCATTAGTATTGCACAATTAATACAATATATTGTAAATATACACTTACGTACAAAATAATAGAATCGCGATTTTTGACGAGTTTTTCCTTTGGATTTTTCATAATTGTCATACGTATTCATAAAAATATAGTTCATACAACAATGCCCTATATATAAGGGTTCAACCTTTGTACAAAATACGAAATTCTTTTATATCGGGAAAATCCCTTAACATCGTATGGGGGAAAAATTTTCAAAAATCAGCGATGTTTCATAATCACCTGAGCATAAACCGAATGGACTATAAAACTGCATATCCAGAACTTTTGTAAAGATATTGAATAAGAAGTTCAAAATTTTGATGTTAATTTTTTTAAACTTATTAAATTTGTGTGAATTTGGTATAATTTTATAACTTGGCTTTGATTTATATAATATTTGTTGTAGAATAAACTGCATTTTGATAAAAAAAATTAAAAATTAAAATTTAAAAAAAATAAAAGAAAAGTAGTCAAAACGAGTCAAAATATGGTGATGCTATTATTTTGTCCATAAGTGTATGCCATAACTCTATAAAAAATATAGTAATCTTAACAATAATAGTAGTAACCAAAATTTTCAGCATGGAAAAGTTACTCCGGTGGCGGGAGTTACGCCACAGATGTAAATAGTTTAAGCTTTAATATTGGGTTGGCAACTAAGTAATTGCGGATTTCGCTCATAGATGGCTTCAGTTGGATTTTTAGGTTTGCAGAAGTAGTACAAATGTAAACTCACATTTTGTTATTTGATAGTTGGCAATTCAGCTGTCAATCAGTAAAAAAAAGTTTTTTGATCGGTTGCGTAGTTTTCGTTTGGCGTTCCTTGAAAAATGGAAAATCAAAATGAACATTTTCGTCATATTTTGCTTTTTTATTTCCGCAAAGGGTAGACCGCATCACAAGCTCATAAAAAGTGATGTGCTGATTATGGTGACGAAGTCTTAAAAGAACGGCAGTGTCAAAATTGGTTTGTCAAATTTCGTTCTGGTGATTTCTCACTCAAAGATGAAAAACGCTCGGGTCGTCCAGTTGAAGTTGATGACGCCCCAATCAAAGCAATAATCCATTTGGATCGTCACAGTACAACACGTGAGATTGCAGAGAAGGTTCATGTATCACATACATAAACGGAAAATCACTTCAAAAACTCGATACATGGGTTCCTCACGAACTGAAAGAAACGTATTTAACGCAACGCATTAACAGCTGCGATTTGCTAAAGAAACGTAATAAAAATGATCCATTTTTAAAATGACTGATAACTGGCGATAAAAAATGGGTTGTTTACAACAATATCAAACGGAAAATTTCGTCGTGTAGGCCGGATGGACCACTCAAACAACATCAAAAGCTGATATTCATCAAAAGAAGGTTTTGTTATCAGTTTGGTGGGATTACAAAGAAATTGTCTACTTTGAACTCTTACCACCCAACCGAACGATCAATTCTGATGTCTACAATGAACAACTAACGAAATTAAACAATGCAGTTGAAGAAGAGCGGCCCGAATATAAAAATCGAAAAAGTATTGTGTTCCATCATAACAATGCAAGGCCACACACATCTTTGGCCACTCGGCAAAAATTATTCTAGCTTGGTTGGGATGTTTTGCCACATCCATCATGAGGTCCTGACCTTGCACCATCTGATTACTTTTTGTTTCAATCTTTACAAAACTCCTTGAATGGTAAACATTTCAATAATGATGATGATGTCAAATCGTACCTGATTCAGATTTTCGCTAATAAAAACCAGAAGTTTTATGAACGTGGGATTATGATGCTGCCTGAAAGATAGCAAAAGGTCATTGATCAAAATGGGCAATACATTACAGAATAAAGTTATTTAGTACCATCAAAAAATTGTCTTTGATTTTCTAAAAAAAAATCCGTCATTACTTAATTACCAACCCAATAGATAGGCCGGAGAAAAGTCCTACACGGCGTATAAGTCATATCCCGCAGAGCAAAACAAAACCAAAAATTAATAGCAACAACCGTTTTTACACCACCAGTGCCACGAAGCTTATGATCACACTAACGGAACGGCCCAAATGTAAGTGTCGGGCTGTCCGGCCCCGTCCTCCGTGATATTTGACGGGGTTAGAAAGAATATGATTTTAGTATATCCACATTAGGGCGGGTCGATTTAAAAATCGCTCATTGCTCTGTGAAAATCGTATTCTAGGGATCAAAATAAGAAATTTTGCCGAAGGAACCATACCTCTAAAACGAATTTTGATGTCCCCAATTTAAAAATATCACCATTTTTAACCTTTACATGAAAAAATCAGCTAAAAGGCTATGCTTTTTCTTTATTTTTATTTATTTATAATAATATTTATTATTTATTTATAATAATATCTATTTTTTCTCTTAAGAAATTTATTTAGTCAGAACATATGTAAATGAAAAAATTAATTTAAGTGAGTTATACTCGTAGAAAAGAAACTAAAAAGTTCGACCCAAATTTGGGGGCATCAGAATTCGTTTTAGAGGTATGGTTCCTTCGGCAAAGTTTCTTATTTTGGTCCCTAGAATACGATTTTCACAGAGCAATGGGCGAATTTTTTGCCTCCCCACAAATCGACCCGGCCTAATCCACATACAACAAGTGAAGAAGTACTAAATTCGGTCCGGACTAAATTTTATGCACCCGCACACGTTTTAGCAAAATTTAATTTGGGTTGATTGATAATTTTCTTATTTGTTTGCATTGCATTTTCTTTTTTTTTTTTTTGCTAGTGGTGAGCAACAGATTGACCATATTTTGTTGTTATTGCCAATGTGGCCGGTATTTTCGCTTAGAACGTAAGGCTGGCTCATAAAAAGTAGCACCGCCGCAATTATTGAAACTATGAACACACTAACTACGTATTAATACCTACTCAATGCATTAAGCAAAAACGTACTTACATAATATGCATACAATGTACAAATTTTGATTCTTCCTTATTACTTTCAGATAATTTGGGGAGGTAAAATTCCTCAAGAAATGTTTGTGGAACAAAACGATGAAGATAATGACAAGGATTATAGTGAGATCACGATAAATAAGGGCAACAAACTTAAACTAGACTTTCATGTTGATGAAAAGAAAGAGGAAAACTTAGTGCTGTCGTGGGACTTTCGCACCTTCGACTATGACATCAAATTCGGCATATACAGCATTGATAAATTAACCGGCGAAAAACGTAGCGAAGTGGCGCTTGGCACAGTTTACTCCAATGAAATGGATGAAGTGGGCTTCATCTCAACACGACCAAATACGTCATGTAAGCGCCGTTTCTGTAACTTGAAACAAATAAAATATCATTAAAATTTGTTATTTCTTATCCAGATACGGTGGTGTTCGACAACTCACACAGCTACCTGCGTAGCAAACGTTTGCGTTATTGGGTGAATTTAGTGTCCGAAGTCGATGATATTACAGAGCTCTCGGCGAGAGTGCAAAATACGGATCTAGTCTCGAAGAATGGTAATTAAGACGTTTGAGGCGTTACGTTTTTGACAAACAAGATAGGATCAAAGGATCGATATAAATGTGATAAGTACAGGTTAATGAATGCTACCAAACCAAATATTCAGACATGTTCCACGCACAGTATATCGAGTCATAACACACTAATGTATGGATTATTGAAAGCCAAACAAAAACAAAAACAAACGCGTATATGTAATGTACTTATAGCAAACCTGCATTTTATTTGCTAAGATAGATAAACTCATTTGTTAAAAGAACTATTGAATGAATTGAAGTAATAAACTATACTTGTATATATATATATGTTAAAAACAAGAATGAAATAAAAAATATATTAATAAAAAAAAAATTGTTGCCTCTGTGAATAATCTAATGTCTGTCTATAAGAATATACTTGCATATTACGGAGCAGAATTTTGAAAGAAATTAGTTCAAAGCTAAAATGAATATAGCTAAGTGTATATGTAAATACCTGCATATATATGTAATAGACATTTGTGATACTTCTAATATACAATCATCTATATTTAGCGCTTAAATTCTGCATATATGAAAATATATATATTTTTAGTTATTAGACATTATTCCAACTGTTTATATAATCAAGCAATCTTAATAAAAGTTGTATTCCCCTCTCGTTATATATAATTTATTTTCAAACATTTCATTACAATATTCCTTAACCTGCATTATCTCCTTGGTAATTTGTCACAATTTGTCATTGCCACGCTATTAATAAAACACTTTTTTGTGTAACGATATGCGATATATCCAAAATATTAACATAAAAATCAAAATGTAAAGGCCGGTTAATTTGTGTCCCATCCTCGTGTGTTCCCTATAAAATCCTTGAGTAGTGATCATTGCGTATTAGTCGCCGCCTGCACTGCCAGCACAGTTGCTATTCTTGTTTACCGTGCGGCGTTTACGCCTTCATCACTGCGGGCCTTGGCTCTGTGCCATTTGCGGGTAACCGGGACCTACCGGCGACGGTCCCATTTGTCCCATTTGCTGCATGGGCGAATGCATCATTGGATTGGGGCTGGAACCGACCACTTGTCCGACTTGTGGTCCGATATTCTAGAGTTAATAAATGAATTAATATTGGCGTACACTTAAGCTTCAAATAAAAACCAACTTGATTGGGTGGTGGTACATCATTGGGAAGCTGAAGATTGGTTAGCAGCTCCAATACCGCTGGAAATAGGGAACACTGACCATGTTGCACACCGAATTCTGTGAAACGACGCAGTGACGCACTGACAGCATTCATCGATGGTGATTGTACTTGTTCGCGTCTCTCAACCAGTTGCGTAATATTCGAAGTCAAATCGTAAACCATGGGCAACAGCAGCGATGGGCTATCCTTCCACTCTTTCCCTTTGTATGGGATGCGCGTAATTTGCAACTGGAAAATATATTTACATTAAATGTATAGAAAAAATTCAAGGGCAATAGCCGAAAACCGCAACGTGCAGCTGTATTGCATTTATTGTTAGTTTCAATAAATTGTATATTAAACTAATGAGGCAATTGGAGAAGGGGTAATATCACTTACGAAAAATAGAATCTTCAGTTTGCAAATGTAAATACCCGGAGTTCCAATTGGTATTATTGCTGCTGATGGTGGCACTCGCATACAGAATTGCAATGCCCATTTTAATTGGTCACCCATTACCTCCGGTTTCAGATCGAGCCGCATAATTTGCACAAAGTCTTTGAGCACCTGGCCCGGACAACTTAGCACACGACAAAAGGCAGTCATAGCGTTCGGTCGATATGGTGGTGACACTACACGCAAATCAAAGAACTGTTCCAGCACAAGCAAATCGTCGGTACTCAGCTGGAATGGTTGCTTGCCGTCTTGCGTAGGCGGTGTAGGCAAATGCTGAGCCTTCAAATGCAACGATTCCATATGCATCTGATTTAATATAACCTGAAATTGCAGGCCGTCCACCTTGAACAATACCATACCAGGTTCGTTGGAATTAAGTGGAGTAATCGACTCGTCGCCTTGAATGTGGCGCTGCAACATGCGGCGCATAAACACGCAACCCAAGAAGCGTTCTAATGGACTAATTTCTGGACCCGTAATATCTTTATTGGGATGAGGACTTGGCCGACAGAGCGTTTCCAGCGCTTCGTGAGTCAATAGCGTTGGTACGGCACCTGCCCATGACCGATTTGAGGGCACACGCGACATCGCTGATGTAGTTCCGGTATTGCCACCAGCGCCACCGCTTGGTTTATGTTCCGGACTTTGTCCCGGACGTGGTGACGGCCGCGGCATACTGGGTGAGCCTGGCCAATTCGTATTAGCCGGCGACATGGCTGTAAACGGCGAATCCTGATGCCCTTGCATATATAGCGTATTAGGGCCAGGGCTATGCACCATGTGAGGGCTTGGTTGTGGATTCAACGGTGACGATGGCATAATACCACCAGGTGAAGGATGTGGCATGTGATGTGCCGGCGGCGAAGTTAAATTGAAATTAGGGTGGTTTTGACCGCTACCGCCTCCACTGCTAGCCGATGGATGTGGGCTTGCTGGTGTATGGGGATTTGAGCTGGAAGGTGGTGTATGTGGCGCGGGGAAACGCAAACCGCTATCACGTGGAGACTGTGGCCCTCGCATACCGCCACTCGTAAAAGGCGATGAGCCGCCAGCACCTGCGCCAGTCACACTGCTAGGACCACTGTAATTGTCTTCCATACCCAAAGGAGATGGTGGATTATCATCTTCACTTTGGGAGCGACCACGATAAACGGCATTTTCATCAACGTGTTTCAATAGGAACCCCTGAAAACGAAAATCATTATATTTTAAAAATTATTAACATAAATATGTGGCAGAGGACTCACTTTCAACCCTTGGATAGGCGTGAACTCGTCGATTAAATTGCGATCGAAACGAGAATATGCGCCGTCTCTAATAGACACTAAACGGCCGCTGCGCATGCGTATCTCCAGGCAATAAATAGCTTGATATGCCAACCGTATAAGACACGGCGATTGTGGAAGTATGCAAAAGGACAAAATCGGTACTTGTGGACGCTAATTGTTGGAATAAAAATAGAAATTCATGTAATTAAATTTTACATGAATAATCAATACGTACCGGAATGCCTAGCAATGGTATTATAGGCAACTTAGCGATCGAACTCAGCGGATTGTAGGTTTCATGCAGTATTTGTACCACTTGTGTAAGATTGTGCTGACGATTTAGATGCGAGGATAACTGATCGCGCATCATAGAATGCGCATTCACTGCAGATATACCGCCCACGTATATTAGACGGAAACAGTAAGATTGTGCACACCAATATATATTGCAAGTCACTTCTTTCTTGGGCCCATAGCCCAGTAGAAGATTCATATAATTGTAAGACTTTACACTAACCATATCGGAGAGATTCAGACATTCTACAAACAAAATTTGAGAAATTAATAAAATAATTATAACAATCCTACGGTTGCTACGCTTACTATTTTTAATATGCTCGGAGAAATTAAAAACTAAAGTGTACAGATAGACAATCTTAGACCAATCTCGCAATAAATCATCCACTGTTTTTACAAAATCGTGGTTTGCCTGCTCGTACGTCAAATATACGGTTCGCCGATTGCCTTGTTCTTTTTGATGCGTGCTTTGCAGGGGCGTACTGTAAAATACAAATTCCACACCCCAATTCCGTATTTGATTGGATTTATTCATTTGTGAACGAACAGAGATCGAAAGCAAACGCTTCATTAGGTCATTCCAAACAGTTTTTTCAATGGCTGGAAGTGACGTAACGGTTGGATTTTGCTAAAAACAAAAAGAAGCAACGAATCATCAAAAATCTTCAACAAACAATTTGTATGTTGAAATTACTTTTTGCTCTACTGGCGGCTGGCCCGGCATAGGCAGCGATAGTATTTTCAGCACCAAAGACGTAGCGTTAGCCTCCACTTGTAGACCACTATGCGGTATTTCCCGTCTCGACAACTCCTGCGCCAAATTCAAAAATGGTATCTTTTCATCACACATCGCAATAACGTGCGCTAATTCCGGAATAAAATAGGCTGGGTAAATTGTCTTCTGTTGTTTGGCAGGAGGTCCAAGATCACTATTCCATTTGCGCTTGTGTGGAGGCAATTCTTTCAGTGAAATTTAAAAGTGGATACAAATTAATGTAAATAGAGAAAATAACAAATTGAAGAAAAACTCTATAATGTAAATACCATCGACATCCGTCCCTGGCCCGTGTGTGGCGACAAAAGTATCGAACTCTATAAGGCGCAGCAGCTTCGTATATACCTTCGGTACCTCTGCACTTACTGTTGGTGGATGTGGAGGTGGATTCGAACTGGAAACTAAACGCGTATTTTGGGCTTCCTCGGTAGTAATATCAGTTTCAGTTGTCTGATATGCGAGAAAACCCAAATGGAATGTGTATTCCATTTCATTGGGCATATTGGGTTTTTCCTTTAACTGAACCACCTATAAAAACGTATTCATTAATTATGATTCTGTTTATATAATAAAGTAAGGCCACTTGCAATTATAACATTAGGATGTCGATGCAGTTTAACGTAAATTTTATGTCGGCCGGGTTGCATGAGCGGATTTTCGGGCAACGTTAAGAAAGGCAATGTCTGTGTTGTAGCCGCTGGTAAATGTTGCAAAGTTTTTTCGCATCGACGATGTGTTATCCAAAATCTACGTCAGCAGAAAAAAAAAGATAAAGTAATTTAAATTATGCACATTAAACACATAAAGGCGAGAAGACATATGCACACCGCGACAAAACGAAGTGAACGCAATTTTTTTGTAACACGTCAAAAAAACAATTATAGAAAATCAACACACTTATTTAAAGCCTTCAAACTTCCACTTAATTATACTAAACTTTAAAAAGTCATAGACTGCGTCTTTCTAGAAACTCTAATTAAACTCCATGGAATTGAGATGTGAAATTTGTGGAACTTTTGCCAATTTTTGTATAAATTTTTAAAACGTAATTTATATGATTTTTGTTAGACAATATGCTATAATACTTGTATACAAAAATAATGAACATACAAAAAAAGTCAAAACTGGCCAAAATGTTGACGCGAGTTGTGTGTATCTCAGCATACATTTAAAGTACATTTTTGAATGATTATGATAACGGCGATCTCTCATCCCTCAGTTGAAATGGTTTATCATATCCCTCAATTGTGGCAAATAATTAAAGCTAATACATATAATGAACGGAAATTATTTCCAAATGCTAGAAACTCCAATTTGGGAGGGAAACAAAAATGATATTGTTGTTGTTATTGTAGCAGCAGAAACATTCCCCATACATATATATGAGGAATGCTGCTGCAGTGACAGTAGAACCGACTGTCGTGGGGAACGAAGTATTCTGATATCTTTTTATTCACCTTAATTCCGACATAATTTGTTGCAATTTACTTCGATCGCCGTTCAAACAAGCCTGCATTTCAGGCACTATGGGGCAGTCCAGATGCTTTGGCACGTGACATTTCAACATACCAGTATGTGTATCAATTGTTATATGTACTTGTTCGGCGCGCAAGCAGGGTGTCAACACTGGTACTGTCAAAATAGCTGGTGTACCTTGCAGATTAACTATCACAAGAAATATGGATAACAAATTAATACATTCTCTTTAGAGTTTTGATTATTTTACGAAATTACACTTACAATCAACGTCTTTTAAAAATGATTGATATTCCAATTTTAGATCATTGAGTCGTGAAACAGAACGTATATATACAGTATACACAATTAAACGTTCCATAGAAAGGTGATCAGATCTTACGGCACGATCGGCTACCTCTGCTGATTCTTTTGCGCCCAACGAAGGTACATGTACCACCGCCAGTGGTCGCCCAATTTCATTGGGATCTGATTGCACTGTTAGGCGATAACCCAATTCAGATTTTGGATCTTTACTAGTAAGTTCGCGCCAATATGAAACTGTTATTTTTACTCCCGGTACATATTCTTCTACGTTAATGTTATCGTCCAGGCGTTCATAGCTGAGACGAAGCGTTTGTGTGTAAAGAACTTCTAACTGCAGAGATTGACAAAAGTAATGCAGACAATTGTAAACTTCGCTCAATGCATTTGGATTTTCTACCAAACGTGCTTGTATTAGTTGGTGAATATAATTAACTTGAAGTTGATGCACCAATGCTTTACCATCTAGAAAACAATAATGGCGAAACATAAGAATAACCTCGTAAATGTGGAAAAATTTAATATATAATATTATAGGGATGGCGCAAAAGCTGTACGAGTATATACTTGCCTCCGGTTTCTTTGTCCTCGACTAGTATGTCAATGTCCAAAAGACGCCATGGCACATTGTTGCCATCACCCATGACCGTCAACGACACATTGAACTCATGCTTAACTTCAAATGTTACGCGTCCATTTTTTATCTAATTCAGAAAAGTTTTTATTTTATATTTATTTATTCCATATATATTTAATTTAAATCTACTTTGAATTCTCTCATTTGTGGCATTAACTTGCCGGTGACCAAACGATGTTGTATCACTTGGTTTAGCCTTAAAAGAGTCTGCTTCTTTTCTGCTGGTGTTATGGGATCCGGAGGCACAATGCGCTCGCGAATGCATGTGGGAAGACGATTGTATGTGCCAGTGGTGAGCACCTCCACAGCGGCAGGGATATGAAAATTTGGCAGACGTGCACGTATTAGCGTTTCACGCGACATGCGCGCCAACATATCCGCAGTTTCTATAAACAGCATATTTTGCTTATCCAGGAAGCTCATGATATTCTGCAATCAACAACAGAAATTTAAGAAATTTATATATTTTATGTCATACGTATCAGTGGAGCTTTCTATGTATAAAAATTCTAAAAATTGTGGTTAAAAAGTTGAAAGTTGTGATGAAATTTACATAGAAACATTTTGTAGCATGGAATTTTTGAGCATCGGACGGCATATTGCAAGGCATTATTGATAACTTAAGGGTTTAAATACAGTTAGAATTTTCAAAATTGGTTTTTTTTCTTAATACATTGTACATATATTTAGGAATAATTTAATATCGTTCCGGCGAATATCTGGCGAATATTTTCGAAGTTATACGCAAATTTGAAAAGGCGTTTAAGAGTGCTTGAAAGTGCTTTTCAAACTTTGAACGCGTTTTTCTCAAAATGGTGTTTTCAAAGTCGATAAACAACATTACTCGAAAACGGCTAAACCGATTAGTTTCAAATTTTAACACGAGCTTCTTAAATATTATATATTTTTAGTAATTAATCGAAGATTTTTTCTCACCTATAAATATTATATATTTGTTTTTTATAAACCATTTAGACCGAAATTTTGGTCAAAAATCTTTTTGTTTTTTTTGAGAAACCACTATTTTGTCAAAAAAATTTATTTTGCCTATTCCTTCGATTAATTATTAGATTAACATCACTTTAACGAAATTTCAGAGGATCCAGTTCAGAGATATAGTGGTCACCGCAAAACGTCTTCTTTGAGAGGAGCTCCCGGAAATCAGCTGTAGCTCCTTTCTAAATAAATATTTTTTACTAATACAAAGTCTTAAAATACCGTTAAAAAATAACTTAATATGTGTACAAATTTTTAGATCAATAAATCTAAAAGTTTTCTCGGAAAAAATTCTGGAAAACTCGCTTTTTTCGGCCTTCTAACTGTATATAACCCCTTAAAATCTTTAATGTCTAAAAGATTCGCTGCAGTCATCCAAAATAAGGGATTTTCTACAAAATATTAGCATATATACGTTTTACACCAAAATAGGGGGTGCTTTAGTTTTTCCCATTGATTTTTTGACTACTATAAACTATTTTATATTGGACTTGCTGTTTTATTAAAAGTGAATATATGAACAAAAATAAAATGCAAATAATTTAATTTTTTAATAACATTGTTTTGAGAAAATCAGCTATCGCAAAAAATGCACTAGGAGGTGCTATAGTTTTGTCTTAGATTTGGATAAGATTTCCTTTTAAAAAGGAACATAGAAATAAATAAATATTCAAAAACCTAGAGAGAGTAGAGTTTGCACTTCATATTATTTACGATATTAATAAGGAAAGCTCCTGCGCATTAGTTATCAGTCAGCGTAAAAAAATAATTGTTAGGCAATAACTGTTTATTACATAAACAAAATAAAAATTATCTCTTACATGACAGTTATCAAGCAACAGTACGTAGAAAAACTAAACATTGAGATATAACTCTTATTGGCAAAATAAAAAATATTTCTAATTTAATAACTGTTATAGACCTATAACTTATAACATTTATGTTCCCCCCTATTATTACTAATTTTTGTAGCTTTGATAGTCTTCTGGTAAACAATCTTAGATTTATTTTTACTTACAGCTGATTTATCCACTTTCGAAACAGAATTGGCCCATTTTACCAAGGCAATAAGTCGTATAAATAGCTGCCGAGTTCGCGCCGAAAAATTGTAAATCTCGATTTTGCGTTCCATATCAGTTTTGCGTGGTAACCTGCAATTATGAAAATAGAAATGTATAAAAACATTTTGCTCCGAAATCAATAAATATAAAGGTTATTTCAAAAGATGCGCCCAGATGTTTTCAAATTAAACATGTAAAAATCGAGGTGCTTTTAGGTTTTACTATTTTTATTCAAAATACGCCTCTTAACAATTTAGCTATATTTGAAAAATTACATCATTTAAATCTCCGCCTAAAATCCGCCAAACAGTCGATTCTTGAATGCATAATTGTTGAGAACGTAGAGATATCGATGTTGAAGGTTGTTTAGCAACACTATGCGCTAGAACAGCAATATTCTCAACAAAACGTTCAGTCCATTTTTGTATGCTCGACAAGGAACTTTCTTGCAAATTTTTCACCAACTAGTGAAATTTCAACTCATTCAGGCGATTATTTCTACCAAGAAAATTAAGCGAATTTCGCGACACTATTGGCGTCTTTTTTGAAAGACCCTTTATTTCAGCAATCTAGCCATATTTATCAGGAAAAATCTGTCTGTATTTAATCATATTCAATAAATATATGATAAAACTTACTGATCTCCCAATTTCTTCTAATTGATAATGTTAATACACCTTGTACACGTTTTTTGCCGATAATCGGTTTTACTTAACCATAACGTCCCGGATTTACTATAGGCCTCATCTTTTCGCCAAGCGATGGCAAGTAGCGAATAGATGAAGCAACTGGCATAAAGGAACATATGTGCGAGGGAACAACGCGGGAATAAAACTACCTTACTCTTACTCGATAACTTTGTTGTTGTTTTCGCATGCAAATTTTTCGTAAAGTTAATCAAGCATAGAGACAGCGATCGGGGAAATGGCGAATAGATGAAGCCTTATATCACTCTAGCAGCACTCTCCGTACATATATGCGGAATATTTTTCTTGCTACCACAAAAACATACACCTTGTATATCCCTTTACCATCTACTAACAGTGTGTAGTATAAATATCTCAGCAAGCTATGAAAAGCTATGTAAGAATTCTTAAATTTTTGTCAAACCCCCACACTGGGTTTAATATCTGTAATTTAAATCCTAAAACTTTGTATTTAAATTTCTGTTCAAAAGAATTACATCAAACCGAAAGACATTTTCAGATCAGAAAATTCTCAGGAAGGAGAATATATTCTTATTGAGTTCTAGATGTATACATGCTTATTTGCTGATAATGATAATCTTTCTTCAAAAGCTCTGTAGAAAAATCATTTCTTAAATGATACACACTCTTCCATCATACATATATGTATGATGCAACGGAAGAGGATGTGCTTTGCACGTTGGCCACAGCGAATATCGCAGGCGATGGAAAGATGAGCTGCATGAGCTTTACGACGGCATAGACACGGCGCTGCGAATAAAGATTCAGCGGCTACGTTGGCTGGGTTATGTCGTCCTAATGGATACAAACGCTCAGGATCTGAAAGTATTCGATGCGGTACCAGCTGGTGGTAGCAGAGGAAAAGGAAGTCCTCCTGCGTTGGAAAGATCAGGTGGAGAAGAGCTTGCCTTCACTTGGTGAGTGCAACTGGCTCCGGTTAGCACGAGAAAGAAACGACTGGAGCGCTTTGTTAAACTGGGCCCAAATCGCGGTAGCGGTTTCAAGCCAATTAAGAAGAAGAAGATAAGGAAACCAAGGTGTTTTAAAATTTGAAATCTCTAAGTGTAACTTATCCGCTTCTTATAATCCATTACTTAGCTTTTACTTTACCTTTTATTTTAGATAGTTAAAAGTAATACATTATATTTTAATGAGAAATACAGTTTGTAGGTTGAATGTTAGAAAAAGAAGATATGCTACTAAAAGACCTACATAGTCTTACCATGTACGACATTTTATGTAAATAGATGGAATGCTAAATATGGCTTAGCGAGGATCTATCCGGTTTTACTTACAATTCTGCGAGCACAGTGAGATCATGATAAGTCCGTTGAATAATAAAATCAATGAGTACTGTAAGAGAAATTGTGTTCATGCGAGGTCCACCCTCCTGTCCTGAGGGTAGGTAGCCGGCCATTGGACCTTGAAATTTGCCCTCAAGGGGTTGGGGCGCCGGTGCCATATTGTTGCGCGTAGCTCGCACAATGTGTTATTTAGTTACACCTCTTCTTATTAACAGCGATATTTTTAAGAGTTTTGAAATTAAAGTCTAAAGTTAACAAAACTTCTGCATCATACGCCGCAGTATACTATATATGTAAAAATTAGCGAAATATGTGAAAATTCGCAGTCATTTATATCCAAGAAGAAAAATCACTTTGTTTTTCATTTATACAATAGATAACAATTCACATTAATAATTATCCACTTTTAAGGTAATAAATACACAGTTAAGTATTATTGTTTTGGAAATTTATGAGATATTCAGTTCCCTCGGTCAGAGAATGAAGTAAAGAAATAAAATTTTCATAAAGCGACCACGGCGAATATATCATTTTACTTTGCTGCCAATGCCAGGCAAATTGAATACTGAAGGTGGCGTCTTTCCAAAACAGTACTTTACTTTTCGAAATTTTCATAAGTCTGACGCCAAGCTCCTTTCTAATACAAAACAAACAAAAGGAGAAGTAATTATATGCTTCGGAAAATTCAGGGAATGACTTTGTAATATTGTGATATTTAAGCTAAACAAACTAATTAAAACGAAGTGCCGAGTCTTGAATTGTGAAAGCCCAAATTTATAATTTCTTGTGTATGGTAGTTTCAATTGCTTTCGTCAATTCTTTCCAATCCTTCCTCTCCAACTCTAATTCACCTTATTTTTATTTATTTATTCATGGAGCCTTACGATACAGCGAATTCAGAAGGCGCAATTTTGCATTCTATCATCCAAGGGCTAGCTCGCTAACTATTGGCAATACCGAGCGAATGATAAGCCCATCACAATGACTCCATTGCATCCGTTGCGTCGACGATTTTGACTGACAGCAAAATAGATTATATGTATTGCAGTCGAAGGCGTCACATACGTGCCGGCGCATTATCGGAACACACAAAAAACTGCCAACGTTTTAATTTTTCCATACGGCAAGTGCGGCGAAAATGGCACCTGTTTAATCGATGTATCTGTATGTACTGTTTGTATCGATGGTGTTTTTATTATGTCAAATTAAATGCAGAAAATAAATGTTATTTAAATAAATTGCTTCAATTCAAATGCACCCCTTTCCTTTCAATAAATGCTTGTCCTGAAAAATGAATGTGCATCCCGATCTCGAAGCCATGATCGCACCCACCGTTTACGACTACCATAAATTTTATTAAAACCCTCCTTCGCTTCAATGCATTCATTTTATAATATATTTTATAACAAAAACCTGTTTATACACATCGAAATAAATATTTGCTTTCACGGCAAGAACTACTGATTTTTTTTCGTTTATATGCGATAAACTTTCATTGGCCATCACTTTTATACGTCCCGTTAGTCAAATGCGTTGCTGCAACGAACCCACTGTGACGGCCCTTATGAGCAAGGCTTATTCATTTAGGATGGTGGCAACAGACCAACAACAATGTTTTGTACGTTTAATTGTCACGGTAAAGTAGATGAATTGGCCTTTTCATTTTGACAGCCGCACGGAAACAGCGAAAGAAAAAATCAATCAGCTGATTTACTGATACCACCTTTAATAGATTCGTCTTGACACCAGATAACAAGACAGAAGTGGGCAGCGTTCCCACGACAGTCGGTTCTACGGTATCGGAACGACCCGGATTTATATTCGGACTGGACTGCTGTCAATTCAGCAGGATTCCCCATATATACTTGTATTTATGGGGAATGTTTATGCTGCTACAACAACAGAAGTGGGCAGATCATATGAAGTACCATATCTAGAAATTACGATAGCTGTTAAGCACATGTTATATATACACAGGTGCATGGTTGTAACGTGCAAACGTAAAATAAATTGAAATTAAAGCAAGCAATTGTGTTGCCGTTAGTTTGTGACATTTATTTAGCAATCCAGCGGTGGGACTCAGAGAAATTACAGAGAGACGTTTGATTTGGAGATAATCGTAACAATACTATATATGTACGCAAGTTGAATTAAAAGTAGATGCCGAAAAAAGAAGCTTTGTGAAATTCTGAAAATAATATTTTATTAAAACATTAATTTAACTTATTTTGTTTTAATTGGACTTATTTTAAAACAAATAATATAGTTATAAATATGAAAATCGGTACATTTTCCCTTTAACATAAAAACGAACTGTAGTCGTCAGTTGTTTTTGCTGCCTTATTTCTGGTAGCCCGCCATTTCGTGTGCCAGCTGTTCATCAGAAAGTAACATCAGCAAAGAATGGACTTGACCAAGGTGGATTTAATAAGGTGACAGCATTCACCCAGCTGAATTTTTTGCCGTAGGTATGGCTTACGTCAAAATGATATGCTTTGTTTGTATGTATTGGTATGTTTACATTCGTATGTTTACATTTGCTTGCTGATTTTGACATGATGTTTGCACCAAACGCAACAACAAATACATGTAGAGTTTTACTTATATGTGTTTGCTGTCACCTGTAATAAATTCGCCTTGGACTTGACCAAAAAAGGCGTAGATTTTACCGACATCTGTTGTAAACAAACCACTCTTACATTGTTATGTTAGAAAGTCAGCTCATTCATTTCAGCTGAATCGCTGACAACCGGTTATCGGTCTGATGTTGGCCACACCTTCTGTATTCTTCCACTTTGATAAAAGTATAAGAAACGCGCTTATTATTTTCTATACTGGCGATTGCTGGCAACACTTCTACTTATCAGCTGGATATTGTCAGTTTAATCCAAGGCGAATTTATTGCAGCCCTCTTCCTTGGTATTTGTCAGCCACCTCTGGTTTTCTCTTTCGACGCAACTAGAGAAATAAAACCAATACGAATTTGTGAATTTGTGTTCGCATAGTAATTTTTCTCTGCTGATTGCATAGTTACTATTGGCAAATAATATTTGACCTCGTATTGTTACAACAATGGGTTTTTTAAGTTATGTGCTTGGACCGAAATTATATCAGGAATATGGTTTGGACAAGGTACATCATGTGTATACATATATAGTAGACATATTCTACAAATTGGAAACAATTTTTATCCATTTCGCTTTTTAGAGACTTTACGAACCGGGTGGCTTGGAGCGATTTGGGGATCAAATATTATCAACGGTAAGTTTCAGATCCTTCTTCAATACAGATACTTCATCAATACTTTACTCCTTGATGTTTTACAGCTTTCTTTTATGTGGAACATTAGTTATTATACATCTCCACTTATAGTAACTTTCTTGTATAGAAGAGGCTACTTAGTTGCAGATTCCATTTCCTCATTTGTCAAGTTTACCACGAGCATTGGGATTATTGTTGTAATATCACTATGTATTCGTGGTTTTGGTCGCTCTCAGTCAAGGTCATATGTAAAAATGATCAAGGCAATTGAATTATCTAAATTAGCAAACTCTGATGCAGAAGCACAACGCGCAATTCGCAAATTCGATTTTGATTTCCGCTCATGGCAGGTAGACTTTGATGCAAATAGTGTACAAGGGTGAGAAACAAAGAAACTTCTGAAACGAGCATGTAAAAGAAATGTGTTTATCTTTCTTTTTTAGTGATGGCAAGAAAAAACCATTGGTATCTGTCAGCAGCCGCGACACCCGCCAATTTAGATTTGCTACATTACCATGCAAGCTCGCTGCTTACGTAGCCATACACACTTTTGGCATACGCATGATTTATCCCGGATACGTAAAGATTTTGCAATATTATATGCGTAAGTAAAATTTCAACTGCTTATAACGGTAAACAATTAGAGAGGATAATTTTCTACTTTAGATGCGTTCTTGGTGGAAGGTCGCTCTAAATTAGTTGAAGAGCACAATGCAGTGCGGTACAAAGTAAAAACTTCGGATTGTAATGAAATCGATAGCATCTTTGTAGACAACCGTCAAAATGGAAATGCAAACGGTGATATCCTAGTCGTTTGCTCTGAAGGTGCATATAGTTGATATGTTTATGTAAATAATTAATGTAATTTAATTTAAAAGGCAACGCCGCCTACTATGAAGTCGGTATAATGGGCACACCATTGGCGCTTAAATATTCTGTGTTAGGATGGAACCATCCAGGTTTTGCAGGCAGCTCTGGGGCTCCATATCCAGATCAGGATAGAAACGCCATTGATGCCATTTTACAGCTCGCTATTCATCGTCTTGGCTTCGGTGTCGAAAATATTATTTTATATGGTTGGAGTATTGGTGGGGTAAGCGCCTTGTGGGCATCAAATCTTTATCCTGATGTAAAAGGAGTGGTAAGAAAATTTGTTTAATCGTACCGATTTATGTACATATATAAAGGCTCATCCATTTAGATTTTAGATGCAACGTTTGACGATGTGTTATACCTCGCACAGTCACGTATGCCTGAGAGTCTGGCTGGTATAGTTAAGCTTGGCATACGCGAATACTGTAATTTAAATAATGTGGAATCTATACAAAATTACAACGGCCCAATATTGCTCATACGTCGCACCGAGGACGAAATAATTTCCGAGTAATTTTCATAGCTGTTTTACATTTTTTCATATTCCAAAGCCTTTGTTTAATTTTAGGGATAATCGCATCGAAACAAATCGAGGAAACTACTTGGCTCTGACTCTACTCAAGTATCGTTATCCATTAATATTTAAGACGTCACAATTGGCACGAATTAAGAAAATTTTGTCACGACCACTAGAAACAAAAAATGCTCCATGTAACTATTAAACTTGTTTTATTGTTCATATAATATAATTTATATTAACTCCTTTCACACATTTGTTACGTCTCAAAATTATTGATACATTTAATTGAGCATTTATTATATTTACGGATAAGTCTTACCGATTTGGAACTAACAATTTTAATTTTGGAACCAAACATTTTAGACTTTTGTAGTAGGATAGTGTGCAGTATCCAACCAATTTTCACGCTCCTTGTTGATTATGATAAAATTCATATTGGCAATTTTGAATATCAATTATTTTAACACTATCAATTATAAAATAATGCATTTCAGTAACCAACGACGACCTATGCATGTCTCGCCTCATAACGTACGCTTCTGATCAGGGTAAATCATTTCCAATGTTGATTGGCGAGGATTACACAGAGGAAACTCGTGATCAAATGGCCGAATTTTTAGTAAGCACTAAAAATATAATAATAATAATAATATGATAAATGACTGTTTATTTTCAGCTGCGAAAACATTTTCGTGACTACAAATCTACACATTGCACTCCGTTGCCTAGAGATTACTTTGACATTCCTTGGGACATCCCCATTGAAAGCGGCTTTGTATTTACATAATTAATTCTAAGCAAGCATGGTAGCTGTGACTATCTTCTAACACCATCATTCATTTTGATGAAGTGATTGTATGCAAATAGTTAATGATGATTGATAGTTCTAGTTTCATTTATGATATGTGAAAATGCATTTAGTTTTAATTTGATTATTATTTACATTCAATTTTTAACATTTGTTTGGGGCGCTCTATTGGAAAATAAACAATAAAATGACATTGAATAACATCATAAATAACTGAAAAGGAATGAAATTGCAAAAACAAAGAAAATTAAACAAAAAATAACTGAAAACTATAAAAGTCAGTTTATAGCAGATTAACACAATATTTTATTTGCTGCGTATTGTTTTTGTACTCATTTTAAATTTTGCATGCCTAATAGTATGCACACCAGGAGTATGTGCTCGTGGATAGTTCTTTTTTCGCTAGTTTCGTTTGCAGATTGCTTTTGGGGTGATAGTGTTATAAGAGATATGATAAATAGTTTATCCAGTATTACAGAGGTATAAATACAACTTTCTTCCATTGATCGTATTTTTATTTTTGCGTATACGTCAAGGACGATGAATGTAATCAACAGGATTTGTGTGATGAAATGCAAATTATGCTACATTTGGCTTGTATACGAGTGACGAGTCCCGAACGCATATTGCTTTTATTAACATGGGACTCTAAAAATAGTACATGTAACAGTGTACACCGTGTTTTGCAGCACATAAACGACACTCTCACAGATTGCGTACCGCTGCCCTCAAATAATCTCTATATGCGGCTCTATCGTGCATTGCAATTCTTTAACGGACAAATTTGCGGCAAAGCAGAAACCAAGTCGAAACGTTGGTAAACCGGCATGGTCTCCATCTATGAAATTACTCTGCTTAAAAACGCTACAAAAATTTTTTATTTGACATGCAGATCTGGAAAATTATCGCAGCTGCATAGCAGAACTTCGTGAGGATTTGATTGATTGCGAAGGCCCGGCTGATTGGTTCGAGAAACGGAGTAATGCATATGTTTGCAGGTGAGTCTAAAAATATATATATAATTGGCGCTTGCACTCTTTTTGGGTGTTTGGCCGAACTCCTCCTCCTATTTGGGGTGTGCGTCTTGATGTTTTCCACAAATGAAGGTACCTCCGAACAGCAGGTGGTTCTTTATGATTTTTATTTCATGGCAGAAACTCACTCGGTAGTTGTCTGGCGAAAAACGACATCTATTAGAAAAAACTATATAATTTGTTGTATCGTGCCCGGTTCCATTGAAGTCTTTATTTATTTAATGACATCAGTTAAGCATTTGGTAGTGGCTAAGAAATATGCAAACTTGCAAAAATATTTTTTTTCTAGAGCTCTTAATGAGTTTGAAACTTTCCAAGTAAAAACGATATTTTAAAAATACCGCAATCGATGGCAAATTTCATCCAACAATACAATTGAAATTCTTAAAGTAAGTTTCCAGCTGACACCAAGAATAAACAATCATCTAGGTATTGTCGAACTCCCTAAATACATTATATGTTTAAAAATTCATCCATATCACGCAGCATGTGGTATTAACAATTAATTTCAAAAACTAAAAGGCCGATACAAATTTTTATTGAAAACTAGCTTATATTTAAAAACCAACTCTTTGGCCAGCTATTTATAAATGTATGTATATATATATATGTACAAGAAAGTGTATAAAGAAAAACTCATAAAATTACAGTAAAGTCCTTCTTTCATATATTCTAGACAATTCACCGAAATAATTAATTGCGACTACTTAAGAGCGGCTCTTCTCTGTGGGCTTAAACCAGCACGTATGTTGCGAAGTTTTGCGGCTGAAGTTTTAAACAAAGCGCTAGTGGTAAGCTTTTTTGGACTTAATAGATATTTTTATTCGTAAGTATATATATATTTTTGCAAATTATCATTAATTTTTTCTGAAAAATCTTCATACAATGTTTGTAGTCCAAGTGCCCGATTACGTCCACACTACCGCATGTAAATAATCCAATGTCAGATGCTTGCAGTCGAATGCTTCCACATGTATCTCCCGTTCAAATTTATATATTTTTACTAGCTTTTATGTTACAATGTTTGATGCAATAACAACTTTATTACATATATAAAAAAATACCGCCGTTGTTTTTTTCCTAAGAGTTCTTTTTTGATCCACCGAAGCCGGAGAACCCCATTATAGCAGCCATATCGTCAGACAATCCGCTACTGATAACGTCTTCATCATTTGCTTTTCTTTTACGCTCTTTTCTTTTTTCTTTTCGATGTTCTTTGTAACGCTCTTCTTCCTCTTTAGCTTCACGTAGTCGCCGCTCTAGCTCGTAATCCTTTTGTTTTTCTTCCATCTTTTTTTTATTTGCCTGAAAGCGTTCTTTCACCTGATCCACCGTACTACGTTCAACTTTCATGGACATGCCCAAATTTCGTTGATGCTTTTTCCCATTAATATGGTCCAGAAAATTAATAGAGTCTTTGACAACACAATCGCATACATTACAATAGTATCCGCCTGATTGTGAGGTAGGTGTGTTCTTATTAATAACGACACTTTTTCCCAGTTTGCTATCGAGATCGACTTTGTAGTCACGACGCTTCAGATTCTCCCGTTGCACAGGTTCTAAAAATTGGAAATATAAGTTTGTACATTGTTGAGAACTATTCAAGCTTGATGCTATGTAAACTAATGGAATTTTTGCAATTTGTATGTATGAAATATAACCTTCATCCTTTTGATTCGCCTTGGTTGCTTGCGTCTGTAGCCTTTCCTGTGCCAACCGCTGGTATTCGGTCTTGTCCCATTTCCGGCGGTGGTCATCTGGTCGCATTGACATTGTCAGCAACTTTCCAAATTATCCGCTTTTATTCACAAATTTGCCCACGAAATTTATCACAAATCTAGAGTTGTAAACAAGACTCAACAATTTCGCTAACATTCCACTTTTCGTTCCATAAAACAGGGATTCTGTTGAACATGTTTGTTACCAATGCTACAATGCTACGTTTACAATGTTTCGTTTATGACGAAATATTTTTATTTTATTTTTTTGATTCGGTTCACCAATTATGTATTTCAAGCGGGTTTTCTTTAGCACTTGAAGTTTTGTTGTCCATTTAAAAAAAATATTTACTATTAAAAATTGAGAATTATTAGTATTTATAATTAAAAATTGAGACCTAAAAGAAGTTTGCTATTTTTCATGTCTAAAGATGAAACCCTCAAAGGTACGCGATTAAATACGACTCTGTTATACTTAATGGTACGTTAGTAGTGTGTTAAAGTCACTCGCTCTAGAGAAATGGAAAATATTTTATAAAAAGTTGAAATAGATTTAAACCAAGAATGATAGCAAGGCGTATCTATATAAGGTGAAAGCAGTTGTACGAAAATAAAAGTTGCATGTAATTTGTTCTTGCTTTGTTGGCAAGGCGAATTGCATTGTGAATAGTAAATAAATGCAAACAAAGTTTTTCGAGGGTCGCGTTAAAGTGTTCGAAGTATAGGGTTTTTCACTAGAGCGCTTCAACTTTTGAACTTTTTTGAATAAAACGCAAACGGTATGACTTTTTTAACTAATTTTTTTTTATTATCGAGTTTGAACATATACATTTAAGTATGAAATTCGATTTGTTTTGCATGACCACCGCGTGCACGTTTTACGAAGTCCAATCGTTGAACCCGATTTTCGACCACTCTTTTGCATAAATCGGCCGAAATTCCAGTAATTTCGCGTTCAATATTGGCTCTGAGCTCACAAATCGTCGCCGGCTTGTTACTGTAGACCAATGAGTTCACATAACCCCAAAAGGGGACGGCTTGTTAATGGACCGTAAAGTGGCCGTAATGCTCTTAAAGTAGCAGCAACAGAATGATTATTTTCATAAAAAATTTGCACGATTTGCAATCGTTGCTCAAGTGTGTGGCGTTCCATGATGAAATGTATACTAATGAAGTTTACGAATGACAAGCGAAAAATAAAAAATATTGCGTCGTTCGCCCTCCCTATCGGAAAAAAGTTGAAGCGCACCTATTGAACAACCCTATAAATTTGTGTTATTAATAGCAAAAATAATTATATATATATATATTTATAAGGAGCTTTTTCATGGCAGAACTACACTCGGAGGTTTACCATTGCCTGCCGAGGGGCGACCGCTATTAGAAAAATGTTTTTCTTAATTTGGCGTTTCACCGAGATTCGAACCTACGTTCTCTCTGTGAATTCCGAACGGTAGTCACGCACCAACTTATTCGGCTACGGCGGCCCCCGTAATTAACAACTAGGATTATTATTTACTCCTGAGCAAGAAATTACAGCATTCACAATAACAAAGTGTTAAATTTTGTTATTAAATGGAAATGGAGAGCAGGTAAAACGAAATTTGCGGAGACATAGGTATAAAAATACATTTTAAATTTTATTAATATCTTGCAGACTGAATTATGCCTGCGGATCATCATCATCATCAATTTGTGTGTCTGCGTTGTGGTGATGTGTATGTAAATGCAAGTAAGGGAATACTTATCTCTGCAACACCTGCTATGAGGATCAATCAACCTCGTTCCCACGTCAGTCGGTTCTATGTAACCGGAACGACCCGGATTTACAATATATCCGGCCAAGGACTGTCACTTTAGCAGCATTCCTCGCATATGCATAAAGTGACTATGTAAACACAAAATAAAATGGTAATCTTAAAATACAAAAGAAGCAAATAATTTCTTTCTGAACAGAATGACTATGAAGTTTTCGGATAACTGTATAAATTACATTTATTCTTTACTACATAAAGCTAGCATTATAACGAAATAACTAAATATATATATATATATACACATATGTACCAAATAGATACGTAGTTATGAGGAGAACACATATGTATATACATTGCTTTGCTAATTTACAAATTAAAAGTGGATATGTTCGGAAATACGTACATTAAATTTGTTTATTTCAAACTAATAACTATTTGGATTTTGGATGTTGTTGTTGTTGTTGTTGTTGCAGCATAAACATTCGCCATACTTACATCACGAATTTTGGTTGCAACGATTCGCGCTTCATGGTATCCTTACCATCGGGCGCTGAATGGGGTCGTCTTTTACGGAAAATGTATCCTAGTGCCATAACATTGCCAGATACAAAAGGATATTTCAATCTTTTTACCACCCCAGATATCCATTCCGTCATCGTAAGCAATAATCTATTTGAAACACTGTCGATGTACCGCAAATAAACAGCCAGCCATTGTTGGTGATTTAATTTGGAATTTAAAATGTTCATCTTCTTCTCAAAGTGCCTCTTGGCGAAGTGATTCATTTGTAATGTAACCCCCAATTGAAGTCACCACACACCAGGGGACCTGCGTTCTTTTCAAACGTATCGGGACTAATGAAATCCATAATCAGTACTGGTATAGTGGAATTCTCTTGCTTCGTAGCATGGACAAGAGGTTCAGCCCACTGCTGGTTGACTTTAATAGTTTAGTATAGGAAAACAAGCACATCGCCTTCCGCAGTAAATGCATTTACCATACCAAGATCTGATACATAAATTGAAACACATAAGACAAAAAGAAAGGAAAGGAAATTTGCTTACCATCGCACCAGCGCATAATACACATTTCACCATATTTACATTCAAAATAATACAATAATATGGTATTATATACGGATAATCTTAATTTTTTTTTTTGCGGCCGCCGTAGCCGAATGGGTTGGTGCGTGATTACCATTCGGAATTCATAGAGAGGTCGTTGGTTCGAATCTCGGTGAAAGCAAAAATTAATAAAAACATTTTTCTAATAGCGGTCGCCCCTCGGCAGGCAATGGCAAACCTCCGAGTGTATTTCTGCCATGAACTTTTACAAATATATTGAATAACATTGTAGAAACAAAGAAATACGTAAACAAACTTGCCAAAAACTTTTGACAGAAGTGCCAATTCGCGCTAGGAAAATTAATCAGTTCTTCTAATGATACCACCTTCTATAGATACGCCTTGAATGATAGAGAAACAGATTACGCCTTCCGAATTCGCCTTGCCGGATGAATATAAAAGCAAAAGGAAGGGGAAGTGGAATTATTTGTTTATAAATTAGAAGAGTAGTCAAGTAACTGTTTTTAATGGCGCAACCCAAGGCGAATTTATTATAGGTGACAGCAACCACATATAAGAAAAGTACATGTATTTGCTGTTGCCTTTGGTACAAGCAAGGCGAATTTATTACAGGTGACAGCAAACACATATAAGTAAAACCCTACATGTATTTGTTGTTGCGTTTGGTGCAAGCATCATGCCAAAATCAGCAAGCAAATGTAAACATACGAATGTAAACATACCAACACATGCAAACAAAGCATATCATTTTGACGTAAGCCATACCTACGGCGAAAAATTCAGCTGGGTGAATGCTGTCACCTTATTAAATCCACCTTGGGTACAAGCATCAAGTCAAAATACAATACAATACGAATGTAAACATACCAATACATACAAACAAAGCATATCATTTTGACGTAAGCCATATCTTCGGCGAAAAATTCAGCTGGGTGAATGCTGTCACCTATAATAAATCCACCTTGGCGCAACCATTGTACTCAATTCGCCTTGCTTTATATTTGTATGTTTATTTGTGTATTGAGTGTAGAAAGGCCGTCCAGCTGTCAGCCTATCAGTGTGGGAAAAAGTTATATCGAAACGGATAAGCTTGATAAAAGATTCATATTTTGCCATTAACTTTTTTGCTCTCATCAAATATCAATATGTCGCAGGAAGACCCCAATCTAGTCAATGCCAATGATTTAAAAGATCTTAAGGATCGTATGAAACTTATTGTTGAAGCGGATCCCAAACAATACCACAACGATTTTTCTTTAAAGCGTTATCTTCGAGCATTCAAAACCGTAGATGCTGCATTCCAAGTAAGTACTTGTTATAAATCAATAAATTACTGTTTACTGATAACGCGCCTTAATCACCTGATAGGCCCTTCTTAAAACAAATAAGTGGCGAGAACAATATGGAGTGAGCACACTGGGAGATTTAGACGCTATAAAATTATATGGAAACAAAGCGCGCGTCTTACGGCATCGTGATTGCATTGGTCGTCCTGTAATTTATATTCCTGCAAAAAACCACAATTCCAATGACCGTGACATAGACGAGCTGACAAAATTCATAGTTCATTGCTTGGAAGAAGCATGTAAGAAATGCTTTGAGGAAGTGGTAGATAGTGTGTGTATCGTTTTCGATTTAGCCGAGTTTAGTACGGCTTGTATGGACTACCAGTTGGTCAAAAATCTTATATGGCTGCTAAGCAAACACTATCCAGAACGGTTGGGTGTGTGTTTGATCATAAACGCTCCGGGTATATTTTCTACCATATGGCCGGCCATTAGACAATGGCTAGATGAAAATACAGCAAAAAAAGTAATTTTTGTGGATAACGAAATTGATTTGTGTAAATATTTAATACCCGATATCCTGCCAACTGATATGTAAATATATTTAAATTAAAAAAAGCAAATATCCGAGAGTGGTCTGAGCAACCGTATCGAAAGTACCTTCATAAATATTTATTCTAATCTAATAATGGACAAACCCACAAATTTTAGATCTGGACAACCCAGTGTATACGTATGGATAAGCATACAATATTTGCATACTTAGGTGTACAATTTGTTAGCAGAATAGTCGCTATGAACTATCCTACTTGTATAATTATATATGTATATACACTACATTATTTTAGTGATGTGTATCTGTTCTTCACTGTTATGATCTGTGACTATGAAATATTCCAAGAATTTACAAATAAAGCACGATTGTGCGTAAATTATTAATATAAGTAAAAGATGTAATTGGTTTGTTTCAAATTAAGATTTGTAAAGTTGTAACCGTGATATATACTTTATTTTTCCAATCCTTGAAGGAATCGGAGAAATCAAGTGTTTGCTTCATTACACTTCCAGGATAGAAAAGTGCCTCTCAAGTGGTAAAGTGTTTAAGATTTTTTTTGTTATTACACAGTTTGCTAACTTTTTCAATTCATTTTCTTATTTGAAAACATGAAAAATTTCTATTGTAAAAAAGTAAAGTTTTTATTTTGAAATTTTAACGTTATATAAAATCAATATAGTGCATATTTTAAAACATGGAACACGATAGTATTCCCCTTTATAACAAAACATATTCCTAATAGTGCACTCTACAATGTATGTACAAGTTATTACATACAGATGCTGCTATAACTACACCGCGTGAATTCCATTAGTACAATTTGCACCACAATTAATGCAATTAAAATTTGCATCGGTAAAAATATTGGCTGACAAACAATAATAGCAATAGATGTGCCCGCAGCCCATGTGATGAGGTAACGTTGGTCGTTCACCGCAGTAGGTACAAACAGTATTCGAAGTCATTGTAGTCAATTTATCCTCGACAGTATGTGCCCTCGCACTATTTGGTGTCATGTTGTGTATGCTTTTCAGGGCATTCTTAAAAATACGTTGAATTATTCTAAAATTGATAATCGGCAGCAATAGTCCCAATATTTCCTGTATATTCATGTAAGTAAATGGAAAGTTATACTGTCGAAAACAATTTAATACAAAAATTTATTACCATGAAACCACCCCACAACAACTCGCGTGTGAGGTATTTGTATCCTATGTCACGTCGCTGATTGTGGCGTAAACTAATGTAATCCAAGCCTAATAAAAAATCAACGAAACTTGGTTGACGACCGGTTTTCAAGAAACGGAAAAAATTTAGCACAGAAAAGAGCAATGCTGTATTTTCGCCCCACTCGATTATTCTGTGCAGCCATTCAGAGCGTATACTTAACCGACGCTCATCCAAATTTTTTACGTATCTAGGAATTATTGTTAACATAAAATGTAAGAACAATCTTGGCACAGTCAAACGTTCTGGATCATAGGACAGAACAAGCAATTGCTGACCAAATGTAGAGCACTGTCTACCAACGGATCCAAACCAAATTGCCGATTGTATAAGCAAGTCCAATTCAGGTTGTATCTTCGCAAACAAGGTAGGCTGCAATGAAGCATTAAGTATTCTTAAGTTTCTTTGAAAATTAAATATCACTTACTGAAATTTCTTGTAAGTTCTCAAGTAATTTATTCCGTATTAGCCGTGTTATATCTCCATTCAGGTGAATGGCGTCGATCTATGAAAACACAAGGGAAATTTTGATTATCCTATTTATACCAGATATTCATAAAATTATACCTGGTTGACACGCGGCACATACAAGTTTCTTTCAGCCATTCCACCTTTATATCAGTATGCCTATGTAAAAAAACAGGTAAAATAAATATTACTTTGAACTATGCTCCTTTCAATAGGCTCAATTGCTAGATGAGACAAAATAAACGTTTTTGCGGTGAAAACAAAAAAGATAATGGGATCAAAACAGAATAAACAATAACGTGCTGCCACATAATTAAAATAAATAGTTTCCTTTAAATATCAGAAATATTCAACCTGATTGCTTAACCCAAACGAGTTTCGAAAAAAGGAAATTGTGAATTTTGAATAGTGTGAGAAACCATTATACATAAATGTAAGAATTTAAAATGTAAATTTAATGCCTTCTTGAAGCTTTGTGGCTCCAATCGTCCAACGCTATTTCTTCTACAATTCGGAAAGCTGTACTATGCATTGGTTGATAATTTTATTTACTTTGGCCCTTTATCTACTTTATTTAAGCAACTTAAATTTTCACACAATTCATACAACTTCCAACTGTCAAAAATTCAGTTGTTTCGAAGCTCGAATTTCTCATTCTAAAGTTTTTCTGAGGAAAAAATCCTCTCCGGGAATTTGGAATTAGAGAAATTTTTCATCCGTCTGATTGTCTTTTACTTTTTAATAATCAATTTACATTATGCAGTTGCAATACTTACATTTTAAAAACTAAAATTTTTAGATTTTTTGATAAGTAAATTCTGTGCTTCATGCTTAGCTTTAAATGCTTATTTAAAACTTTCGAACATTGCTTTCTGGAAATGTGTTCATGGTGTCGCATTTATTAACTTGGGTAGAAAATTTTGTGTAGATAAATATTATATATATTTAGAGTTGCATTGAGAATGCCTATTCAACGCTCAGCATAAATGATATATTAGGCTGAGTATAAACGCCATATAAAACTATTGATTATTGTTCGAAAGTAAAATATGGGTGGCATCCTTTGATGATATTTAAAATTAAAGGTGCTGGCAGCACAGTGGCAAAAATATTTGCCATTTATTCGGGCTATAGTAAAGATTTTATTTTCAAACGAAGTTTTAGTGTTAATTTATAAAAATGAGTTCACCAAGCAGCAAAAATAATAACGATGTAAGTGCTGCAAAGCAGCGAAAATCGTCTAAAACAAATTCAACGACGAAATCTACCAGTTTAGATACCCGTGCAGAATTGGCGGACTTAATTAAAAAAAAAGCCGAGACATCAGTAAGTGCATTTTATTTTGGTTGGCCAAGTTTTCTCCGTTAAATACTTGTCTTTTTTCTAGGAGCAATTGGCCAATTTAGAAAGACAAATTTATGCTTTTGAAGGATCATACCTTGAAGACACGCAACTATGCGGCAATATAATACGTGGATGGGAGCGATACCTCACCTCCAACAAAGCCACAAATTCCAAAGCAGATAAACGAAATCGAAAATTCAAAGAAGCTGAACGCCTATTCTCAAAGTCAAGCATTACTTCAATGGCTATATGTAACCGTAAGTTGTGTATGATAATTGCATACATTTTCTTTATATATTTATTTTATGTTATTGTAAGCTGAACGCGCGAGTGAGTCGGATTCTATAACAAATGAAGATTCGAGTGATAATCAAATAGCTATGAATCAAAATACAACAACGGCCCACGATGGACCCGCATCGATAAAAAGCACTGGCAAAGAAGAAAATAATGGTAGGTTGATTGGTTTAGGGTAAGACTCCTAATCATTACGTTATTTTTGTTTATGTAGATCGGGCAGCAACACCTACCCTACAACGTGATACTTTAAAGGATCCTAATATCCCAAGTGGAAACACTAATTCGAAGAATAAGCTTTCCGGCAACTCTAGTATATCAGCTAAAAAAAGTGGTCACATTAACAAAAAGATTAAACACCGATGATTAAGGGGAAAACCACGTTATTTCCGCAGCACTTAGCTGGATTTCTTTTGATGTCGACATTTATTTACCTCCAAATTAGGATGTTAAAACTTAAACATAGATCTTATAGCGTATTTCAACCTACTCATATTTTAAATTATAATTAGTATTAAAAAAAAAATAATTATAATTTCACATACTTTTCCTATTAGTTTTACTCAAAATACTACAAAATAAATGACTAATCCAATAATAAGCAATGTAACACCCATGCCACCTAACATTATATATTTATCCTCTACAAAACGACGCTCAATTAACTTCATAGTGTGATTAGATAGACCAAGGGTGCTGCCGATAGCATGGATTCGACGTTGAGCACCCTTTAGTGTTTCCCGCTGATTTATTAAACTAGTTAATATATTGCCTCCAGAAGCAATCATATCATCTACTCCTTGATGTGCATTGTTTAGTTGCGTGTGATGTTGCAAGGAATAGTCTATGTCTAGGCACGTTTCTGTTCCATTAGAATTGCTTGAAAAGCGGTGACTTAATAGCTGCTCACGTTCGGAAATTTCTAACAAGCGCCGCTGTCGTTTTTCCCGATAAAGTTGCAATGAACCCTGTAAATGTCGAATATCATATTTTAACTGGTCGATACGCATTTTTGCACTTGGACGTTGAGAAGCTGGAACTTTATAAAGTAACACATCTAGACGGTCACAGTTTCTTAACAAAATTTAAAATATAATTACAAAGGGCGCACAAATCTCATTTAAAGCAACTTACGAATTTGCAGCAGTAATTTTCATTTGAATATCATTCTCAACATTTGTCGTGTCAGGACCGTTTGTTTGCGCCAACTTCTGGAAATTCTGCTCGATTTCCTGCAACATTCGATTCGTTTGGTGATAAAGTGGTTCCATGTTAGCAATTTAGAAAGATGAAATTTTTAAGGCCGCCTTTCACAAGTGCAATCATTTATTATGACGTGTGTTTGCACTTAACATACCTGTACTAGTTTCCAGGGTTGCATTAATTATCGATATTAGTAACTTTTTTCGTCTTAATGTTCCTTCACTATTCGACACAACCGTTGTACAGATTCAATGGACATTGTACAATGGATGCAACTTACCATAAAAAATATCTCAGTAGGGACATGTCGTAAATTGTTACCATAAATAAACTTTTGTTGACTGGCCTTGTATCCAGGCAAATTCATGAGTTCACTAGCAACACAACAACACTTAAAGATATTTTGGTTTTGCAATTTTGAAGCTTGATTGTCAAAATTTAAATGAGAACGTAAACAATCAATCAGGCAACAACAAAGAAGTAGTACAGTTTAACACTCCAATCAGCAAATCGCAAGAAAATAAACAAATCAGCTGCTATAGCTAAGCCACCTCGTGTGAATTCGTCTTGCCTTCGAGTGTTGCAAAATTTTGATAATGGGATATAACAATTTTTAATGGAGTATATCAACGCCACATATATAATATGTATTTTGGTTTCAAAATGATGACGGGAACACTTTCTAGCTAGCTGGAACACCTCGATTGAGAAATGTAGAGTACAATTTTTCTGTTCCGAATCGATGGACAGAAATATTTATTCATTTGCATGATTAAAACTGTAATTACGCTGAAATAGACAGTATAGTTTAGTAGATTATATATTGTATTTGCTGGGGATTAGTCTATAGTGGAATTGATACAAGGCGAATCGAGAGGCTGATTTGTTTACCATTTCATTCTTCGAATTGATATTTTCAAACATCAACAAGTCGATACGCTGAAAACAATTCCTATGGTGAATTCCAATTCAACATATTTATGTCTGTTTGTATTTTATAGTATGTTATTATTGACATCAAATAGTATACAAAAACATTTTTTAAACATATTTTTTAGTAGTAGTGTGACACCAAAGTAAGCGTCTTAAAAAAAGATAGATGGCTCAAACAAAGTTAGATGGTAGGTCAACAGGATTTTGGCGCTTCAGGAGATCTGAAACGAAAAAGTCAAACTGATTATTATTCTGTAGGCTTGTCATTCTGACAGATGCTACTTTCGTTTCTTTTCAGCACTAACTTTCCATACTACAGTCTGATTTCCACCCGATAAACAAAGTGGGTCCGCCATTTTGTAATTTTTCAACAAAATTTTCGTATTGTAGCACCATCGATAGCATTTTATTTTCTTAAAAAAAAAATCCTATAAAAAATCTATAAAAACTGAGTATTAGACCAAACTAGTACCTTAAATTTAAGATAGTTTAGAATACGAATGTATTTGGAAAGAAATGTATGACGTTTTTTACGTAAGTTATATTATATTTTGAAAATAACCTAAATGTACATTCAAATAGATATATCTATATATATAAATGAATACAAACAAATAACTTCAAAGTAATTTTAATTTAAGAACAATATTTAAAACAAAAACAAAATGTAGCACATTTCGTGTGCTTAGGTAAAGTTTGTTTTAAACTTTCTTTTTGTTTCAAAACTGATTTTAACCGAGGCTGCATAAGATCTACAAGTTTTTTGGTATATTCCTAATTCTCTTATAAAGCTCTTTAAAACTTGTTGATGCAGTGCATCAAGCCCTGCCAGTGAGGTGTAGTCACCGATCGTCATCGTCTATCTGACGGTAAATTGAATACTGAAAGCGGCGTCTTCCCAAAGCAGCTACTTTATTTTTCGCGATTTTTACCAGTCTGACGTCAGGCTCCTGTCCAATACATTTTTTGTTGTAAATCTGCTTAAAGTTTCTTTCAATTTATTTTGTGTACATGATTAAAAATTATGTATCTTTAAATACACATTTAAGTGTTTTTGAAAAGGTTAATTAAAAAATATTTTCATTTTTTTCAGTGGAGACTGATGACATGATTAGGTATATCGAACAGTTGTCATTCCTATTGTTCGCGAATTTTTTTTGCATACCTAACTCGGCGTCGATTATCCAGCTGATTTTCTTATCACAAATATATAAACACGTTCAAAGTTCATCTATTGGTTAACATCTTCTAATTTTACTTAATCATATGTTTAATAAATTTAATTTACCGAAGGCCCTAGTAGCCAGTGTGATAATTTAGTTAGGGTTATATTGTATATATCCCCTATAAATAATAATAAATAATAAATAAATTTATGAAGGGGTAAAAAAATGGCTTCCACAGGCCTTTTAGTTATTTCCAATATAAAACAAGTCGGAACATCGCTGCGAGCTATAGAGAAGTATGTAGGTAAAATATATATACACCTCAATATTCAGGCGGAAAAATGTCAACCAATGCCGACCTGGGGTCATTTGATATCTCAATTGTATGTGGACCATAATCGATCGTGTAATAGAAGCTTGAAAATGAGTATATTGGTAGGGTCATTGAGAGGTCAGGGTATCAATGCTTTGCAAATAAATCCTGTCGATATGCTATTTTGCGATAGTTACTATCCCGAACTTTGCGAACGTATGCGACAACATTTTGATATACCCAGTCAACCAATTTACTTAGAACAAGAGTCAAAACCGGCCATAGATATTAGCGAATATCAAAGTTTCAAAGATTCTCAAAAAATGTATGATACAGTAGTAGTTGGCGGAACTTTTGACCGTATACATGCAGGCCACAAGATATTCCTCACACAGGCGGTAATTCGTTGCTGTCGCCGATTGGTAGTCGGTGTAACTACGGAGGGAATGAATAAATGTAAGTTTCAATATAGCTAAACAAATAAAATATATAATAGTTATATTTCGCAGCTAAAACGCTTTCGGAATTGATACTACCTGTGGGGAAACGAATAGAAGAGATACGGGGATTTCTTACGGAAATTGACGCGAGTTTACAATACGAAGTCGTTCCAATCGATGACCCATTTGGGCCAACACTAACCGATCCAGATATGGATATGATAGTGGTGAGCGCCGAAACGCAAAGAGGTGGTCAGAAAGTAAATGAGCTACGAACTAAGAATAACTTGCGACCGCTTGAAATATATTGTATAAACATTGTAGAATCCAGTGAAATGGGCGGTGGTCCGAAAGAAAAGAAAGTAAGTTCAAGCAATACACGTATCGACTTGTTAGGAACTCGACTAAAACAGATTGAGGTTAGTAAACTGTTCATGCAACCTTTTTGGATATATTTAATTATATATTTACTAAATGTTTCAAATATAGACCCGTCCTAACTTATATGACGTGCCCTATGTAATTGGTCTTACTGGTGGCATAGCTTCTGGGAAAAGTATTATGTGTAATCGGCTGCTTAAAAAAGGTGCGCAAGTGTTGGATTGTGACAAGATTGCACATCAAATTTACGAACCTGACCAAGTTTGTTACAATAAAATAATTGATCACTTTGGAAGTGGCATTATCGACGTAGATAAGCGTATTAATCGTCAAAAACTTAGCCAAATTGTATTTAATGATTCGAAGCAATTAGACGCTTTAAATAATATTGTATGGCCAGAACTCTTAGTAGAGGTTAAACGTCGTATACGTGCGCTTCACGATCAACATCAGTGCGACGTTGTTGTAATTGAAGCGGCTATATTATTAAAAGCCGGCTGGGACACTGAGTGTCATGAAGTATGGTCTACTATAGTGCCACCTGAACTTGCTGTGCAACGTATCGTGCAACGCAATAACTTAAGTGAGGAGGACGCACGAAAACGAGTCGCAAGTCAAATGGAGAACAGTGAGGTAGTGTCCAAATCGCACATTGTGTTTAGTTCCCAATGGTCAGATGAATTTACCCAACAGCAAGTAGACAAAGCCTGGTCTATACTAATGAAGGATATAGAAAAGCGGAAACAAAAACAATCATCTAGTGCCGATAGTTCCATTAATAATAGCAGACTTTGATATAAGTGCAATATTTGTACTCATACATGTAAATTTTTATCTTTGATATTTAATAGTTACGGCGGAATGCTATTATATATCAAGTAATGTAAATTGGGTAAATATGGAACAAATATTAAATACATTCAACACATAATTCGAACTATTTAATACTATGTTTTATTGCATCTTAACAAGACACCAATATTACTGTATAGTGTAGTTCGGCCTTGAATCAGTTTATCTTGTTCAAAACAGTAGAAAAGCTTCTGGCAATAATTTTGCAATATAATTCACAGATGTTTAGATTGACAACTATTAATGGCTTTCGCCTTTTTTGCCGGCAACACGTTTGAAGTCTGTCATTTTTGTTGTCGTAATAGGTGATCCTATGAAAGCAATATAATCAATTTGTGTAACATCTCCACCAGATTGATTATTCCGCACATATATTTGAATATTTTGCACATTTTGAAATTTTACGTAACGCAGATTAATTTGTTGACCATTTTCGAGTTCTTTAGGCTCCAATCTAAACAACATAGTAAGAAATCATTAAAATACATGTAAAAAATATTATATAAATCCTTACGTTAGGTTTTGTACACTAGTCATAGATTCTGCCATGTCAAAATCAATTGTACGGGGTTGATTGATAAACAACTTAATTTCTTTAGGTCCTAAATGTGGTGGTGCCTTGAATTTCAAAGAGTGTATTTTGACTAGCTGATTAAATGTAACTGACAAAATTAATTGCTCGTCACAATCAGACTGGAGATAACCCCCATTCGATGTAAGACAATGGCTTAGGCAATGGTCATCGGCTTCGTTCAAACATTCGCATTCCTGTTTCGATATGAATGTATTCAGCTCCATCTAAAATATACATGAATTGCAACATTTTTGATTTTTATAAATATATAATTTGCACACACGAGTCCTTGTCCATAATCTTCTCCTGTCTCGTCTCCCCCGCTAGAGCCGATGTGCTCTTGTACTTTATTTTCCAGAACCATTATATCCGCACCTTGGACGCGATCAATTTTTGTCTAAAACCCGAACTTTTTTAGTTAATCATATGTATATTATTAATTGCTTTTTTTTATACCCGGTTACGATAAAAAATGAATGTAGGCATAGCTGAAACACCTTGGATGGCAGCCGTGTCTTGGCATTTATCGACGTCCACTTTCAGGAAAATCGCCTTTGGATATTTGGTAGGAAGCATTTCAAAATGTGGAGCAATGCGCTGGCATGGACCACACCTACGGTGTTTAGATACAAATCAAATCATTTCTCCAAATTTAGATAAATACGTTTACTTACCAACTTGCAGTAAAATCTACTACCACAAGGCGGATTCCAGCTGAACTAAGCTCTGTCTGAAAGTGAGCATCGTCATTGATTACACGTACACTCATATTGAAGATTTTATTTTAAAAATATTTTCCTTAATTGAAAATCTGACTATTTTCTGGAATTCTTCACCGAATAAATTCGCAAAACCTGTAGTAATCTATGACCTGACAACCACGATGACTGGCAGTTCATTTGATTTCACAGGGTTGCACTTTATAATATTAAAATTTCTAAAATAGGAAACTATAAGTACGTTCACAAATGCATTAATTACCCATAAATCCACAAAATTAATATACCCGTTCACAATACTGTTTTGAAAGAAAAATGAAAGAAATTATTTTGGTAGAATATTTCAGTGGTTTTGGTTTGTATAATTATTATTAACGATAGCTAATTAAGAAGTAGAAGGAATAGCTAATTTAATTGCACAATAGGCTGCTAATAATGAATAGTCGAAGGAAATCCGTAGACGATGTTACATGAATGCATAGTTGATACTACCTAACAAACATTTTATTAAAATTATGTCTATAAATCTGTTTTCTTTGCTGGCATCCATATTAATTAGTATTTACTTTGACGTTTTTTCTTTACACGCGCAAAAATAATGATCTATTATACAGAAAACACAGGGTTGTATGTCAAAAAGTATGGATATTATCTAGGATTATTTTTTAATCTCATATTTTGGGAGACAAATTTTGTTTGGGTAATCTCACTTTTTAATTACGGATTGGAAGTTAAGCACGAAAAAGTATATCATCTACTTATATGTGAATGTATTATATTGTTGAAACAGATAAGAAAACGAAAAATTTCCTGAATGAAAAAAGAAACGAACGAACATCTGATTGCTGTAACTGAATTCGCACAATAAATTTTCACTTATTTTTGAGTTCTGTTGAAGTTTGATGGAAAATTGTAGGAAATGCTCAATTAAGTTTTCCAGGTTCAAACATGGAACACAAATGATAGAAAACGTTTTTTTAATAGCGGTTGTCCCTCCGCTCTGGATTACTGGATCTCTAGGGTACTGCAGACAACTTCACTGAATTGATTGTCTCACTTAAGGCCTCTGTCGTCGAAATTCTGCAGACAATTGCTAACGCCGAACGGTGTAACCGTGGCATCCTAATGGCATAAATAGAGAGGCGATACGGGGGTTGACCACAGCAAAAAATTTTTCAGATGGAAACTGTTTGGCATATTTGGAAACAGCAGACTTATTAAAAAATATGAAGTGCCAGGCATTCATTAGAGGCTTACGAGATTCGGACACGAAGCGGACAGTATACCAAACAGCGAAGGGGCGTTTGCTAAAGCAGTGTTCTTTATACTGACACAAGAAACCGCAGCTCTCCTAAGCAAACCACTACGCAAAGTCTATCGGGTTGAAGTTGCAGAGTCTACTTCGACGGAGAAACCCATTTCAAATGAAACGATATCAACAGTTCCGATATGAAGTGTTGCAACTGTTGTAACACTGAGAATATTGCACGCAATTGCAAAATACTACAGAGGTATTGTTACTAGTGTTGCTTTCAAAATTCAACAGGCGACACTGCATTTTTATTAAAAGGTTTAATTTAAGAATCATAACTCAGAAAATCACTTTATTCACCAGTCATATATTGAATCACAATCAAGTAACTTCTCTTCCTTTTGTTTGTTTATTTGTAGCATTGACGCCACGGGCTTACAAAACCGCGATAAATGGAAGAGAAATTTTTGGAAGACGTCACCTTCTATATTCTGAATACTTGGCACCGCGGCTATATTCAATTTAAACAATATAATTTTCATCTCAATCTGTCAGTACTATTCCAGTACCATTTTGTTTCCCTTTTCATTCGAGTAATCAATTTCTCTGATCATATTTCTCTCAACTTTTATCGCGATAAGTGGTCTATAGCGATAATGAGCAAGATCGAGTGTCAAGAACTAGAATTAAGTTTTGTTTTTCATTTTCTAATAAGAATGCATTTTTATTTTTAATTGATAAACGGAATTAGTGAGAAAGAAAATTCCTGAAGTGTTAGATTTATAACAGCAAATTGTATTCAGATAGTGTGACGCAATGGATTTTTTACGTACAACTACAGTAGAAACAGCAGAGAAAATTACACCAACAAAAGTAGTATCATCGATGAGAACAATGAGCACAGAAAATGATACCGCTCACAGAGATTTTGATCCACATATAATTGATGATCAGTCCTCAACATATAACTCCATTCCTTCAAATTCTACGTCTGCATCGTCTACATCATCCACAACGATGTCACCTCAACTGCAATTAGAATTGCTGGATAGCTTAGACGAGTTACCTACGGATTTTTCAATTAAATCGGATGAATTTTCTCCAGCTCCAAGAACTACGCAGCAAGTGGATACGATTCAGATGGCCTCCGATACAGAGCAACAGTTACACCAACAGGTGCTCCACCATTTAGGATTAAGCTTAGCTCTAGAAGACACTACTGATTTGGTTTATCCAATATACAATGCAATAATGGCGCATGAGAGTGATGAAACTATGAAAATTGGCGAATGTGTAGGTACTGATGTGCAATTTTCGCATGTCTCTTTATCTTCGCCAATTAACGCAAACTTTAGCAATCCTGTCGGCGACGACGATGATAACGATGCTGATAATTTAATAATGCGCTATCTGAGCGGTTCATTGGATACTCCCGCAATATTTCTGCCCGACGTTCAAGTATCATCACCTTCATCTAGTACTTGTCAATCACATAATCAGGAACAAACACAGTCATTGTCTAGAAGTGAATTATGTGAAACAATGTTGTCACCTGCTCAATTCCCGTTGATGCCCCCATTATCCACGTCATCTTTTATATCTCATGATTCATTTGAAGACTCGCAGGTGCCTATGATAATGCACCAGTTCCATCAACAACCACAAGCCATTCAAAATTCATCAATTTTAGCTGCTGAGAGAATAACTGCGTTTTCACCAACAAATGTAGATTTGATGGACCCGGCCACTACAGATACTTTCATGAACACAAAACCTACAAATAATAAGAACACTGATATTTGCTTAAGATTGGAGTATAAGTTTCAAAACCAGCAACTAGTCCAAGTACAGCCTCCTACCGTGGTAGCAATGAATGTTCTAACGCCAGTACTTGCAACTCCCTTAATGTGTTATGCTCAAATGCCTATATCAACTAGCATGCATGTGGACAGATCGGAAGTGGACAACGCTGATCTCACATTGTTGTCTTCGCCGTCGTCGACATCGATTGCTTCTGATCTTTTAGATCGTCAGCAACATAACCCGACAGATAATAACTTGAAAGAAAGGTAGTTCTGTTTTGAGTTATCGATTTTACAATCTCTAAAGTTGCTTTCTATTAGTTTTTTATCTGCTATATTGTGGAACATATTAATATTTACCTTTTGATCAGTCTTGTTTGTTGCATGAAGCAGCTTTGCCATAACCAATCTTTATTTAATTTCTGAAAAATTAAAAAAAAATATATGTCTCGCGTATGCACGTATTTAACATATGTATGAATCTATGCGATTAAAAAAGCACGCTCATTAATAACCAAAACAGAAATATTTATAAATTCTCTTTATTAATTCTGCTAATGGTTTCGTTTCATCGACATTGTTTTTGTTTTGTTATTTTCAGTTTGCTTCGTAATTTTATTTCTCATTTCACTCATTCTTTTTTCGTTGTGTTTAAAAAGAACTGCTTTACTCGCTTTATGCTTGTTTGCTGTTAGTGCTTCCCTTGTGGCCGCTGCAAAAATAAGTGCATACTTTATTGACATATTTAAACTTTTGTTCATGTCTACATGTCAATATGTCCATAAATGCCATTTGTTATTTGATTTAAACTATTGATATTTGTTTAGCTGGGACAATTTTTATTGTTTTATGAACTTAAAAAAATTAATATGTTTGAGAAAAGACAACATATCGTCCCCTTAGTATAACAATAGCCTATGTGCTCATAGGCTATTATTTCTTTATTGAATTTTTGGATTCTCCATCGTCGATTTTATATGTGGTACAAATTTTATCAAATTCTAGTTCCACAAAATGGGTCAAAACGTCAGTCAAAAAATAATAAATATTTACAGACATAACGAGATTTGAGTGAGAGCTACTTTCGACAAAAAGTTTGAAATTCATTTTCTCAAAACATCAAAAAATGTATAGGCTATTTTAATACTAAGGGGACGATATAATATTAACCTTCACCTTGGCATTATTTACATTTGTAAAGATTTAGGTTTTCAGATAGCTATAACTTTTTGGCGCAATCTAAAAACCATTACAGGTCATTGACCAAAATTTGTTTTTTACTCCGTTAATAATAAAAAAAAATACAAATTCAGCTATTTTTGTGATTTTTTTATTTGATTTTTTTTTTTCTCTCTTAAACTTAGTACTATTTATATGTAATATATTTGTAAATATTGCTAACTTTTAGGAAATTTATGACTGAATTTAATTTCTATGTTGTAAAGAAATAAATAGCAAGTATATATATAATATATGAGTAAAAATATATATTGTACATAAATTTTTTCGGGCAATTATTACATTTCATTAGTATTTTCATTTGTTCGACACAAACCGGCTTTTGCATTATTGCAGTTTTCTTGTGGATATTTTACTTTTAGATTCTTCGTGATAGCATATAAAGCAACATTATTTAATTTTTGCATGCCCATGATCGCCTTCAATGGGGAAAACTGCATAAAGTTCTTATTGGTTCATATTGAGTCTAGCATTTTATAGCATCTCGCTTAGGAAATTATGATACCACTCTAGCTCTTCTTGCCTTTGCATCGTACATACTACAGCATTGTTTTTTAGATGAAGCTATCAAGCTAGATTACAAAAAAAAAAAAAAAAAAATTAGTTTAGCAATTTCAAACTTGCACTTTATTATACTAAAATTTAATAAGCTATAAAACGCTTAACAAAAATCTTTCCAGAAATTCTAATTAAAAACCGTGGAATTGGGTTGAAAAGTTTGTGGAATTTTTCCAATTTTTTTTATAAAATTGTACATATTTATATTTATATTATTTAAATTTTATACTAGCTTATGTAGTAAAAATTTGGTGCCAAGGTGAAGGTTATATATGTATATATGTATATAAAGTTATAAATATATATATATATGTATGTAAAAGAGCAAAGTGCAGTTTTGTCCCGTTGAATTCCACGTATACCCCCGAGCGTGAGCGGTGCTCACTCCTGGAGCCATCAATGAAAATGCGAAAACAGTGTTTGGCGGGCTCATTTTCTGAGTTTCGCAACAGTTTAAACTCTGCCAGCACCACACTCTTCTCAAGCAAGACTCTGAATGGCATGGAGTCAAGAGGCATGGCGAGGATCGTTGGATCAAAGTCCATGCTTACTCTGTTGCCCAATGCCGGACAGAGGCCGTCCAATTCCCATTGTATTTCAACCTGCAGATGCCCTTCAAGGCCTCTCCTTAGATGGAAATATCAAGTGGTGGTAGACTAAACAGAGCATCTAATGCCAGGCCTGAAGTAGTCGGGAAAAGCTCCGACGCAACAGATGGCCACAGTGCGTTGTACTCTCGATAAGGCCCTCCGGACTCCCACTAGAGGGAGTCTACTCATCCAGACCACTGATGCATAGGTGATAATAATATTAAGTCTTATCATAGCCGTGTAGATTCATAGGATCTTGCTAGGAGAAAGACCCCATGGCAGAAATACACTCGAAGGTTTGACATTACCTGCCGAGAAATTTGTTTTTGTTTTTTTGAAGCTTTGGGTAATAAAATGAATTATTTTTTTATTAAAGAAGTGTTTGGCGGGTTTTTACATCCTTCCAAGTAGGAGGATAGCAGAGACTGGAGCAGAATTCCACAACCTGGCCATGTCAAAAATAAAACCCTTTGGTGTTCAATTTGTTTTTTTTAATTCACTTTATGTCTATTACTATAATTACATTATGCTCTTTAGTGAGGTATTTAACACAATTTATCTGTGATACGTTCTCCACATTTTCGTTTTTAACAAAATACCTATTTGGTATGTGTAATTGCTCGTATTTTTATTTAATGTATTTCATTTTTAGAACGCAATGTCAAGTGGTCGAAAGTTAATTTTCCTCCTGTCGTTTCTCAGCATTTTTGGACTTAAATTGTGGTTGCATTCAAAATTTTCTGTTGCTAATTGGTGAAAATTTTTCGAATTTGTACATATCCACATGCATAAATACACACATAAGTCTATATGTATATATGTATGTGTATGCATTGTCATTGCTGTTCCCAAGCGCCTCTATTTCTTGTATTTGTACTATGTCTATGGCTTTCATTGCTGCTTAATAACATAGTTCTAAGTAAGAGCACTTGCCAGATAAAATATTTAAGGAGTACAGACGCCTTGGATGCTGTAAACACCTGCCAAAATTAATATTTTCACAGTTGTAAATAGCCAAAATACTTTCATTTACACAAAAAATATAAAGGGTTTTCCAATAAGAGATGTTATTCCCGTAAAAGTTCAATGGTTTCGTTGTTTTTGTGGCACGTAGCGCCGTCTTGCTGAAAATAAACGTTGTCCCGATCAATACCATCCGATTCCGGCCATAAAAAATCGTTAATCATCTTTCGATAGCGCAATCTACTCATCGTAACTGTTGCTCCAGCTTCATTTTCGAAAAAGTAAGGTCCAATGACTCCCGACCATAAAAAGCGACAAACATTCACACGTTGAGGATAGAGAGGCTTTTCAACAATAACTCTTGGATTTTCGAGTTTTACGAACCGTCTCTGCCAAATTTTCACCATTTTTATAGTGAATTTGAATAATTTCAATGCGTTGTTTAAGCGTGTATCGTTCCATTTTTATTAATGGTGTAGTGTCTACTTGTCAAATATCAAAAAATGACAGCTTCAAAAGTGATATCTACCGAAATAGCGGGGTATTCAAAATAACACCTGTTATAGGAAAACCCTTTACATCAATACAAATGTCTATTGAGTGGGTGGTGTGCGGGGTTAAGGTGATGTCGTTCGTGTGATGCTGTCTTGGTCAAGACTATAAATAGCCAATTAAAATGATGAGCGCGTTTACGGAACTTTCTATTTAATTATTTTATCTATACAATTTTTACTATAAAACTCTACACATATTGTAGTAGTAAAATATCTATTTTTAAATTATGACTTCCAAACAAATTGTCTTACGTATGTAGGTGTACTCGTATGTTTGTATGTACACTATTTTATTTAGAGTAACACATAGTATATAGGAAAGAAATTATAAATATGCACCCAAATACGAGACGGGTGGGAATTGGGAAATATTTGCCCCAAAATACTCAACGCATACAGGGTCTTAAAATTACTTTCTCCGATATATAGTGAATCACAACTTATTTGATGCAGTTTTATTTAAACAAACATTTTATTTTCATATTATTGGGTTGGCAACTAAGTAATTTTATTATTAAAATGTTTACCATTCAAGAAGTTTTGTTAAGACCGAAACAAAAAGTAATCAGATGGTGCAAGGTCAGGACTATATCGTGGATGTGGCAAAATATCTCAACCAAGCTCCAATAATTTTTGCATTGTCATGATGGAATACGATATTTTTCGATTTGTCAATTCGTTTTTCTTCAACTGCATCGTTTAATTTCGTTAGTTGTTCAATGTAGACATCCGAATTGATCGTTCGGTTGGGTGGTAAGAGTTCAAAGTAGACAATTTCTTTGTAATCCCACCAAACTGATAACAAAACCTTCTTTTGATGAATATCAGCTTTTGATGTTGTTTGAGTTGGTTCACCTGGCCTGCTCTACGATTTTTTCCGCTTGATATTGTTGTAAACAACCCGTTGCGTTAAATGCGTTTCTTTCAGTTCGTGAGGAGCCCGTGCATCGAGTTTTTGGACATAGTCAAGTTGTTTTAAGTGATTTTCAATGCATACATGAAGCTTATCTGCAATCTCACGTGTTGTACTGTGACGATCCGAATCGATTATTGCTTTGATTAGGGCGTCATCAACTTCCACTCGACGACCCGAGCGTTTTTCATCTTTGAGTGAAAAATCTCTAGAACGAAATTTGGCAAACCAATTTTGACACTGACGTTCTTTTAAGACTTCGTCACCATAATCAGCACATCACTTTTTATGAGCTTGCGATGCGGTTTCCCCTTTGCGGAAGTAAAAAAACAAAATATGACGAAAATGTTCCTTTTGATTTTGCATTTTTGAAGGAACGCCAAACGAAAACTACGCAACCGATCAAAAAACTTTTTTTAGTGATTGACAGCTGAATTGCCAACTATCAAATAACAAAATGTGAGTTTACATTTGTACTAAGTCTGCAAACCTAAAAATTCAATTGAAACCATCTATGAGCGAAATCCGCAATTACTTAGTTGACAACCCAATATTATGTATTCGTGTTATTAATTTACTTTATTTCCTGCACTGCTTTCAGCTTTAGAAAAAAATATTTTTCAAAATGGTTTAGTGTTTGGTGTATTTAAGACGATTTTCAACCAAAGAAACAACTTTTCGAATACTTGGCAGTGTTGATAGATCCAATGCACGCCATATTCACAGATGAGAAAATACAGAACGTTGCGCGGTCCGTGAACTGCTAAACCGCTCTCAGAGAATTTGGCATAATCAGCTGATTTGGCGACGTGATTTAAGAGTTTTTGTTTTCGTGCTGACGAAATACAAGTATGTTGTGTCAATGAACGTTCTTGGTCGTGGTGCGTGTGGAATAATAGCGCTGTACAAAACAAAAAGACCAGCTGCTGATGCATACAGAACATGATACGATTTTGCAGTTTGCTCTATCAAAGCAATCTTAGGTGCTGCAAAATTACTCTCCGATTTTCGTTTCAATCTGCGTGATCTTTATGAACCAACTACTACAGATCACGTGATCGGCCAACCGTGTAATTGTAATGAATTAGAAAAAAAAAAACGAAACAAGAAAAAACCTAGTTAACCAAAATGAGACAATTTTTATATGCTATTTATTTTAGTAAGGAGAATTCTACATATTGATTGATTGATATGGTCCTAAGCGTGTTCGTGAGGTTAACAATTGCATTATGCATTTCTCTTCGGCAATATTTCAGTACAATAAGCAATTACGGCAGTAAAAACGTAATTTTTAAGCTTTTCCTTGGGGTTCTATAGATTAGTAATAATTTAGTTTACACCCCGGATGCCTAAATATTTCAGAAATACTCAATATAAATACTTCAGATATCAACAAAAAACCTGAATATATAAATAAAGTATATTTGTAGTAATTTTTTTGAGCAACACAAAAATTTGTAAACAAACGCAGCTGATATTTCGTTTACCAGTTTTTGCAAGTGATGGACCATTTCCATTCTTTACTAACTTTTTGGCTTTTTCAACTTAAATTTCGCTTAAACTCTATATTTGTATGGATAGCAAGATACAACTTAACTATTACTTACCATAATTTCATATATTTTTTTCTATTTTCTGGTCTACAGTAATACAAATTCTTCCTAAATATGTATAACGCAACCATATAACATTAAAAAAAGAACAAATTAATTAGATGCAAATCCTAATTCATACTCCTACGATTTCTTCTCATATTCATATTTCAGTGTAAATCTTATTTATAAATATATTCCATTGAAAATACATATAATTGTTTGAAAGGTGTGGCAATTTACATTAAGAAAAATGTGTTAGAACTTTATATATATTAGTTTATTGTTTTTTTTTTAATTTGTATCCCAATTATGTAGTGGAACAAGACTCGTGTGAAGAAATTGTTGGCGAATGTTATCGAGGTAACTATCTTTAATGGAAAGTCGAAAGGAGCATGCCACTGGATTTTAAATGACATCATTCGTCTTGCATTTTCTATAGCCATTAACAAGGCTCAAGTAGAAAATCGATTAATGTAGAAAATCGGTGTTTTTCACAGGGCCAGTTATCTATTAATAAAAAAAATTAATTTGCACTGAAGATGGGAACATAAAGTTTTCTCTATAACAAAGTAGTTCTAAAAGTCTGACGCTGTTGTTGTTGTTGTTGTAGCAGTAATACAAGCCCCGTCAGTGTAGGGTATATACTGTTCACTAGACAGGTTTAGTTTACTGGGGCGGCAGCCCTTGGTCGGGAAACCCGAGATATTCCGGTAACGTAGAACCTGACGCTCTTCAACTATGGTATACCGGTGACACCTGTGGCCGATAAATGTTTTGGAATTTTCCTTGGAGATTGCATTTAAGAAAAACCGCCTAACACTCGGATAATTTTAGTGTTTGGAATTTTGGAGGTTTTTAGAGATTTAGCTATAGCGAATGATGGAATCCATATGTAGGAGAACTTCTTTTTTAAATAGCGTTCCAACTGCTTCAGTGAAATACACAGAAAAAAAATTTCCCATACTACTACACGTCGTTGCATAATAATAAGCGCACAATATTCTTACTATACAGTGCATGTATTGTAATTTTTCCCTAAAAGACAATAAAAAATATAAGTAAGATTATTGTGCGTTTATAATTATGCATCGACGTATAGTAGTATGGGAGAAATGAGTTCGGAAAAAAATTCACATAAAAAGCAGCAAAAACAACATCATTTGTATTAGGCTAGAAGATAGTAGACAAATAAACTGTTGTAAAAGGAAAAACGCACTTTGGGCATTCTTTTAAAACATTTTTTTTATTTGCTCTCTATTGTTGTTGTTGTAGCAGAAACTTTGCTCTATCAGTGTAGTGTAATCACCGGTCGTCTTCGTTTAGCTCATCTAACGGTAGGCTCAGGAAACTTGCTGTTCCAGAACGTAGTTGTGCCAAGGTTGCGCGGGACTCCCGGGGAAGTTTGAGCTCTTCGTCTGCTATGGGTGGTGGTTGGACTCTGATGACGGCATTCGGAGGTCGGGAGCTTAAGAAGGTGGCAAGGGTCACCCGATCAATGTCGTTTATTGTCTGTCTGCACACTGTCCGATCCAGTAGTTGTTGGTCTGTTTTGTCCTGGATCTCGTCCGCGTAATTAAGGAGGTGCCTTCTGACATGCCAGGCTCAAGCTGGTGTCTGCATGGGTGAGACCTGCGGTAACACCCTAGCAGGAACTGTTTGCTGAGCAGTTTATTATGCTCCTTCACAGATAGCATATTGGGGACATCAGAAGACATCCTGTCGCAGTCCTTATGGCAGTGTGAGGCAGGTCTGTAGCTTCGCTCACTGCGACTCCCTGGTTCCGGACGACCAGCATAGTTTAGAACCAGCCAGCCTATTGCCTTGAAAGTTGATAGCAATATTTCTTTGTCTTTGTCCCAAGTGCTGCCGGCAAGCGATTTCATGACCTTGTTGTGGTTCTGTACTTTAGTGGCAATAGCGGTTGTGTGCGCTGAGATGCAGAGCGAACTGTCAAAGGTATCTGCCAATATTCTGGGGTTGTTTGTGTGGTATTTCTATTATTTTCAATAACTCAAATATCCGGTTCGGTATTGAATCAAATAACTTTTGTACTAGTTGCGCGCCAAGGGAGTCCCATGAACGTGTCTTTTAATTCTTCTTATTTTCTCCATAAATTGCTCTAACCAATTGAGCCCACACGTTCTCCATGGTATTGAAATCTGGAGAAATTAATGGTCACTCTAGAAAGGGAATACATTGTACTGCAAACTACTTCAAAGTGCGGTGAGATGAATGAAAGACCGCATTATCTTGCTGGAAAACAAGGTTTTTCCCGCACATTGAGAAATGGCAGTAATTTATCTGAAAGTTATACTCTTCGAAATCCATGTGTGCTGATGGAAAATGGATATTGATCTTTCCAACGGTACATACAGTTCGCCACACCATCAGAGATCACCGCCAAAATTTCTTTTTGGAAAAATATCTTACCATACTATATCCATTTGGCCCATCTAAGTTAAATTTATTTTTATCAGAAAAGATAACTTTAAAAAAATTGGTAAAATTTAGAACACTTATACATTTTTGAAAAGCTTTTTTATTTATTTTAAACTGCCAGATTCCAAAACGATTCATATTTTAACGAGCGAAGGTTTTCCGTCTCGTTTTGAGGTCAGCGGTAAGTTTTTGAAATGGCTTCATTTTAGAGAGCTCAATGCTCCCCGAACGCTTAAAGTAGCCGGAATAACTATCGCACTTCACGAGTGTTTAAAATTTGTTTTTTATCCACGCTGATTATTTGTAGTTCCGTAATTTTTTTTTTTTTTTTAATTTTGCACTGTACAATCACGGGTTTATGACGTACAAACACTGATTCTTCCCATATGTTGCAATTGTCTAGATAATATAAATAAATCGCTTTTACACTGCCCTTTTTATTACGTTTATTAAATTTATTTGTGTGTTGTAGCCTATCTCCATTGCACTTTAACTGCAGTTTACGCTTAAATACCGTTAAACATACGAGTATTATTCAAATACCAGAAGCCCCATGATCTCACTTCCAGAACGATGTCAATTCAACTTGCGAACTTACCAGAAGCTGAACAATATAAACAAAAGATGTGCTATTATTAACTTAGGTTTGTGTGGTAGAAGTTTGGTACAAAAAAACTAGATTTTCCAATTTTATGGTAAATATTGGGTATGGGAATAAGTTTCCGTGCTTTCTTAGCCAAAGTTACGAATTATTTAAACAATTAAATAATACATGATATTATGTGACATTGGAAGCCACAACTTTACTCCATCTTTCAGGCGGCATATGGATTCCTCTGACGAAAAATTCGAGTTCTTTTAACTTGATCCATTCATTGCTCTCCAATAAGGGCTGACTGCATTGATCGGAACAGATAGTAATCCACAGGTGCAATGTCTGGGGAATACGGCGGATGGGGTAAGATTTCCCGATTCAGTCCCTCTAAATATTTCTGGACCGATTTAGCAACGTGTGGCCTGACGTTGTCATACAGCAAAATCAGTTCGTCATGTCTACCGTCAGTTTGTCATGACATCCCGCAAATGGTGTTTTTTTGGGACTAATGTAGACATTTTCGACGCCAGATAAAAAAGGATCTTTACGCTTCTAACGAATATCAACTACTACGATCGAGACCTCACATATACACCTTCAAATCACCAGTATATTACTAGAGCGAACTCAAAAATAGTATCAGCATCGACACCTCTTTTACGAGAGTGGAAACTTATTCCTATACCCAATATATGCAGAGTGTCTGGTGGCAGAATTAGGATTTCAAAGCTATGTATATTCAAAAAGAATTTCTAATGACAAAAGTTTATTGGAATACCTATTACAAAGAAGACAATTGCAGATTTGATTTTATTTTTTAACTATTTCCTCTAAATGTTCACGGTTACGTCGGATACACTCCGTGTCACCATGTACTTTACTTTTTACGCCATAGGGGTAAGTTTGGACGACATACCGTAGGTGGCCAGGAGGTGTCACCGAAACGGCTTATCAGTTTGTACACGAATCATTGACCTTGAAATGCGTTTCGATTGCGAACAAGTTGTTCACCCGGCCACTGCGACATCGTGTTGAAATGACTCGAATAACGAATAACTCCTTCCTTCATACGCTCAGCGATTAGGGAGAAACTTTAATTATAAAACCTAATTCTGCCACCAGACACCCTGTACTTTCAGTAATAAACGAATTTAATATTCCCATTATTTAGAAAAAAAAAAACGAATGCTAAACATAAAACCAAAAACCCAAATATTAACCTTGTGATACGTTTCACATAGAAATACAGATGGTTCTGTTGTCAGCAAACCTATATGCAAACAAAAATCAGCTGTTTAAGTTAACTCCATTATTAAGTTAAAGTGCTAATGCTTGATACTTCCGAAACATAACCGATCTATTAGCTGCAGTTGAGTTTTTGGTAGAAATAGACTATAACACTTTTTGAAAGTCATGAAATTATTGAATAAGCGAATTTTTTTTTTTAACAAGCATATTAATTTCCGTACGTAAATATGTGTAGAAACGCTGTGTTTATTTACGCATTTTGAGTCTTATTAAAAATTGATATCAATAGCAAAACTAGCAGCTATTTTTTTGTGCATTTGGAAACACACGTACATATATACATGCAATGCTGACCAAAACTTAAGCATCTTTTTAGTGCACGTTTTCATATACAACTATGTACGTACATAATTAAGTAGTAATTTTTTTAAGGAATTCCCTTTACAGAATTATATAATGCACTATGCTTTTTATCAGTATATATGTATTTGTTATTAACTATTGGAAAAATATTTAAAACCACAAAACTAAAGCGCTGAAATTCTGTTGAAAAAAATGTGATACGTTACGGGAATTATTTAGCAGTACTCTGGGCGCTATTGAAGAAGTAAAAAAAAATGTAGTATAAAATATTTATTTCTCTGAAAATAAATATATCTAATTATATAAATTTCTGCTGGCAAGTAATTTCTTAACCTCAGAAGCTAGCAGAGGTTCGTAAAAATAACAGTGTCACAAGAAGGCGAAAGCTGCGTTCATACGACAGTCGGCACTACGTAACCGGAACGACCCGGATTTATTTATATCCTACCAAGGACTGCCACCTCAACAGCATTCCCGCATATGTATGGGAAATTTTTATGCTGATTTAACAACAAATGGAGAGAGTAAATGTTTTAGAATGGCCGCCACAGTCTCCAGACTTAACCCCGACTGAGCATCTTTGGGAAGAACTGAAAAAGATAGTCGGACCTTTTAAACCCACCAATAGTGAAGAAATGTGGTACTCTATTGCTCCGGATAAATGTGTAAATGTAGTACTATAAATGCATCGATTGCTTTTAGAAAATGTGAAGAAGTCATAAAACAAGCAGGAGGTGCTACTAAATACTGAATTAATTCTCGATATACCTATAAGCCTTTTATCTGGAAACATTGATTTTTTGTGCCAAAACTTTACTTTCTATTATTTCTTCCAGGGAACGTTTCCTAACTCGATAAAATTTTCATATATTATAGAATATTTAGAAAAGGGGCTTTTTATTTTCTAAATTTGTAATAATTGTGTGAAATTGAAGTCCACTAAATACCCGGAGTTTTCAAAAGTATATAAATTTGTCAAAAATTACATGAAAATATTTGTTTCTATCATATATTTTCCAATGTATAAAAAAAATGAAAAGCAGTTTCTTGACCATTTTTATATTTTATATTAATTTTTTGCGAAACTCGTTTTGTTTAAATGTTTTGTTCAAATGCTTAATCCTGAAATGTATACGGCAAGTTTTTCTTTTTCAGTTATTTAATATTAAATTTCAAAAAACTATTCTTTAGGCGGTTTAAATATGATGCAGATTGAAAAAAGTAACTACGTACTGAAAAAGAACGCTATTTCTACTTGTCACCCTTGAGATCATTACACTGTGGTATTAATTAGAAAAAAAAAATTAATTTGAAAAGTGAAGAAACAAACTGAAAGATTTCATGTATGTAATGCCATTGTTTTAAAATTTGAATATAAGAACAGTGACTGTGACTACAAGTCGTCCATGTATACCAATTTGGAAAAAAAAAGAATTGAATAGAAAATATCCAAGGCGAATCTATTAAAGGTGGTATTGGTAAATCAACTGATTTGTTTTTTTTTCGCCGTGTCCATTTGGATGTCAGCCCAGAATGAATCAAAGCGAATTAATTTTTTGTTTTCTACTTTTCCAATACGTATCAAACGTACAAAATATTGTTGTTGGTCTGGTGCTACCACCTTTAATGAAGGCGCCTTGAAAATATCCAATCAATAAAAAATCAGACCGATTTCAATGATTTTAAAGAAAGCTTGCACATCTCCTGCACGTTCTATAGGAAGACTATTACTACAACAACAATTACAACAGAGAAGAAATTAGATCCTAAATATTGCAAGGGGGAGACTGTATAATCTTTTGCTTCCCTGATCAATGGAGTAGGAAAATTCATAAAGTTGAGGGAATTATGGGTCAATGAATATGAAGTTGACATTTAAAAATATGTGATATTGCCCGACGCACTGGTGCAGAACGACGATAGCGATGACGACCAAAGGCATTTCCAAAACGGCGTAAAAACTGCCTTCAGAGTAAGATTATAGAAGCTCTTTATCCTTTCGCAAAACCAAAGAAGAACGCGTGATATTATTAACAACTTTATATGTTTAAGAGATCTGTAACTGTTAATTTCAGTTGTTTTTTAGTTGCCATTTTGCTGTTGTTGTAACAGCATACACATTCCCCACACATTTGTGGACTGCTGTTGAAGTGATAGTCCTTGGTCGGATTTAATTACGGGTTGTTCTGGTAACGCAGACCTGACTGTGTTGGTTATTTGCTATAAAAGGTGTGCTTTAGTTTTGTTCATTAAATTTTCTTTTATTTTATATTTCTTGATCCTAATTTCTAATTTATGAAGTTCTGAAATGCGCCAACTTTGGTTTGGTCACAATAAAAGAGTAAAATGAAAAAAGTACATTTACAAAATGTACGAGTACTTAAGTTTTGGCCAATACTGTATATATCTAGATATGAACATTAATTTATTTTTCTGTACTTTAGCAAGCAATATTATTCAAACGAAATGCGCCTTTTTACTTGTGCCGGCTCACTTTTAATTGAATTGTGTCACATGTTTCCTGAGAATAAATGAAATAATTGCTAAATACTTATTAAATGTTGTATAAATTGTTTCTGCTGACTTTCAATGTAAAATACAACTTAGAGGCTTTTTGTTAAAAATAAATTTACAGCCGCCGAATTCGCTTTCCTTACTGACAGATCCGCTGCAGCTTTCAAGAATATTAAAACAAACGAAACTAGGCAACGATATGTTTGCAATAAAAAAAATACTTACACTACTTTGGATTAAAATATTCGATATTCTTGTTTTTCGTAACCTACATATGTTATTTCGAATTGCGGTGGTTTTTAGTTACGTGGAAGTAAATAATCAACCCGATGAACTTTCATTATGTATACGCCCCGGTGCCTTGCACAAACAGAAAGGAGAGCCAACTCATGCGACAGTTACTACTTTCGAGGTATACAATTCAAATATCCCACATTTTCTTTTTCCATTAACGAAATATTTTAATACATACCATAATTTATTAAAAAAAAAATATATGTTCGAGTTCAAGCTAACAGCAATTAAATACCTTAAGAGATTCAGTTATGAAAAGCGCGTTTGTAGCACAGCAAAACCTTAATGATTTTTTTATTTGTAATATTTACCGTCTTTTTCATCAGAATAGCCGCTCTTTAATAATGATGCCATTTATATTTAACAACAATACTCCCTGTCTCTTCTGCTAGTAACTCAATGCGATTATGAAGTATGCTTATATGATACTATCGATTTTAATAAGATTTTATTTGCAATTTACTTTATACAATTTTATATTGTATGCTTTGCATGTTTGCTATATCTGTGGCAGCGATAAGCAGGGGATTTAAATATCCATTCAGCTGTGAAGCTGTGAACTCCCTGCCTCCGCTGCAGCAGATGATCAATTTATTACAGATCGCAGTTGGTGTGTACTCAAATTTGTTTTTCTTTTGTTTTGCATTCTTTTATTTTGGCTTGAATAGAACTCGGACGATGCGCTTGGTCGTTACAATTGTAACTATGAAAACTGCAACCGCAGCTACAGCACTATTGGAAATCTACGTACGCACCTAAAGACACACAAAGGTGAGCTGCGAACCATTTTCGTTCAAAAGTTTAAATACTTATGAATGAATATACATATGTATGTACTTTATTAGATTACAAAGAAATACATAATTGTTTATAATTTTCAAAAGTATTAATTTTGTTGAAATAATCAGAAACTTTACATTGTATGATTATTGCGATAGCTCATATAAATTTGTAGATACTGTATTTTTGTGTAAATTTTTGTAAATGTAAATGTTTGAATACCTACAGGTGAATATCGCTTCAAATGCACCGAAGATAGCTGTGGCAAAGCTTTTCTTACGTCTTACAGCTTAAAGATTCATATTCGGGTGCATACCAAAGTGAAACCTTATGAATGCGAAGTAACGGGATGTGAAAAGGCTTTTAATACGCGCTACAGGTATGTTTCAACTTAAATTTGAAAAAGTATTCAAGTGTCAGTATAAAAGTGTTTTATCAGTACTAAAAAGATCCCATTTACTCTATGGGGAGGAGTATCAGATTTTCAATCAGTAAATCTGATTAATAATGAAAATACATAGTATGGCAGAGCCCAATCGTTGCAGTTAGGCGCCTTATATGATAACCAAGATTTTTCCCCGCGAAATTCGATACAATGTAGGCTGAGATATACTTAATTAATTTCAGCTGCTGCATTATTTTCCCACATTTGCTATAACACGTGCAGCCACTTTAGAGGGACGATTAATACTACATTGGAGAAAACACTTTTCTCGCTTGAATAAAGTTTTGAAATTGCTAGATAATAAAATAATTCAAGATATTTAAATGCAATACTGTTATGCCCTTACTTATGACCCCGTTCTAATAGAGAGAATTGTAAATTCGAACTTGGTTGTCAATCATATTTTTTTCAATAAATACTGCTTGTAGCACTCACTCAACTTCCCTTTTAGTCTTGGATTTGTATAACTGTACTAACATGCGTGCATGCACATAGGTGCAGCTTTAAAATTCAGAATTTCTAATTATATCAACAAAAGTCATACGGTCAGAAAAAGTCTTTTGATGATTACTTTATAGTTTCCTATGACTATCACTTCTACTATCAATTCACTGAAATTTATATACATATATACATATATATATATATATAATTGGCGCGTACCCCCTTTTTGGGTTATTGGCCAAGCTCCTCCTCCTATTTGTGGCGGCGTCTTGATGTCGTTTCACAAATGGGGCGACCTACAGTTTCAAGCCGACTCCGAACGGCAGATATTTTTTAGGAGGAGCTTTTTCATGGCAGAAATACACTTGGATAAACACCATTTCCTGCCGAGGGGTGACCGATATTAGAAAAAACTTTTTCTTAATTTTGGTCTTTCACCAAGATTCGAACATACGTTCTCACTTAATTCCGAGTGGTAGTCACGCACCAACCCATTCGGCTACGGCGGCAATCGATTCACAAATGTATAATTTTCCCGAGTAGATAACAACTTTAGACTCATATCTTATAATATTAAATATATTATTAATTATTACTATTTTGACTAATATCTACCAAATATTCCATCTTATACAGATTGCAAGCCCATTTGAGGTTACATAACGGTGAAACATTCAATTGTGAGATATGTCAAAAGTGCTTTACCACTTTGAGCGATCTGAAAAAGCATATGCGCACCCATACGCAAGAGCGGCCATATAAATGTCCTGAAGATACTTGTGGCAAAGCTTTTACAGCTTCGCATCATCTGAAAACGCACATTCGCACACACACCGGCGAACGACCATATCCATGTGAGGAGACTAGTTGTCAGAAGTCCTTCAGCACTTCCCATAGCTTAAAATCCCACAAGAAAACACACCAGAAACAACGCAATAGGCGTCAAAGTAATCCGCTCAACAATAAAGAACGCCGCTTAAAGATAAAAAAAGAGCGTAAGCCGTCGTTGTTAATAGAGAATGGCGAAGGAAAGAAAGTTATCAAAGTGGAAAGTGATAGCAGCGGCTACAATGAGGAACACACATCGAACGGTGAGGACGAAAGAGAAGAAAACTCATGTATGGGAAGTGTGACTGGTGATGGCAGCCTACCATCGCTTAACACTGACAGTTTCATCAAGTCGGAGGCAGTTGAATATAACACCGCCAATTTATTTGCTGTGCAAATGCCAGAAGTGAAGAACACAGCTCTACCTCCTCTAGCGCCCAAACTTGAGTCATTATCTCTTCCAGAAACGTCGCAAGCGCTGCAGTTAGCAATCGCCGCCGAAGAGGAAATACCTGCGCCTTGGATGAACGCAGGTGTTCTAATTTCGAAACCAATTATACCGATGGCGCCAGTAACCAACGCATGTGTAGCATTACCCACTGAAGTACCAAGCTTTGTGGATTTACAACAAAGCTACGGCAATTATGGCAAAGCAGAAGTTGCAATTATGAGCAATACTGAATCAATATTAAACACTAGCATGCCAACCTTACCCGAATCTAGCGATCCCTGCGATTATTTGGGTATCAGTGATCATTGCACATACAAAACAGAGATTGCAGATTTATCGAACACACCCACAAACCAAATGCAAACGATGCCAGAGACACACATGGATATCGAATTTAATAATATTGCAACAACGGTGGAAGCAATAGGAGTAGGAGAGGCGATCGCCGTAGACCAGTCGATAGATATGATGCCAACACAGGAGAGTATTGAAGAACTTCTGAAGGATGATATGCAATATAATAATGACGCAGAAGATATGGAAACTGAATCGCTACTGAATGAAATATTGATGACTATCGATAACAATACACGTCTGCTGCAGGAGACATTACAACAGGCAAAGGAAGTGCCGGAAGACGCAATGGGTCTAATTGAAGTTGATTTGAGAAGCGACAAACCAACCTTAAAGCAAATAACTGCAGATGCTGGCATATGTGGTTGCACTAATTGCAAATGCGACCAAACACAGGATTGCCAAGGCGGTTGCACTAATGAGACGCCTTGTGGCAAAAAAGGAAATGGTACACATAAATGCTGCCAACACCATCATAAACATCAGCAACGCTCGCAAAACGTACCAACTCAAAAATTGGAAATGGGCACAAATGCAAAACCAAAAAATGTATATCGTGGTAATGATTGCTGTAGCAATAAAAAAGAGCGCTCCGCAACGAAACGTGAAGCAGACATCAATCAAAATATTGAAGATGTAGCATTACTGTTACAGAACTTAGCTGCCATGGGCGACGGTAGTAGAGGCAGTTGTTGCGGTGGCGATAAAAACACATCGGGAGGTTGCGGTGCAACTAATAAGGTCAAATCAACTAGTCAAATAAGTTCAGCAGACGTTAATGTCAGTAGTTGTTGCGCTAATAAATCGGCTGCAGTTCCTAAAGCGCCTACGGCCACAAATGCCGCCACAAGTGCACCACCACCAAAATCACTTAAAAGTGCTTCTTGCACATGCAAGAGTCCGGCTGAAGGTGTTGCTAATGGCTGCTGCGTTATCATCTGCACCAAAACTCTGCAGGCTTTGCGTCGTGTATTGACCCGAAAAAATCTTAACTTGATGGTGTGCCCGCAAACCCAGAACTGCACTTCTACAATGACAAATAAATAAATGCATTATTACTAAATGACTTAATATACGATAAATGGGCGTAATAATTTTTCAAAGATTTAACAACCTACGCAAGTCTGAAAAATATTTGTTTTTTAATCAAAATTATCTGGATTAACCGCTTCATTATAACTTTAATATTGTTTAACCAAGTATGCATATTTTTACAAAACGTAAGTAAATAAAAAATACAAAAATTAAATTTAATTCCTGAAATTTAAAAAAATAATTGACTCAACTTTGTTAAGCCACAAAATTAAAATTTCAATTAGTAATTATTTTTTAAACTAATCGCCTTTACAAAATAAATTTATCGATCTACACATTCGCCATTTTCCCTTGGAGTTACCCATTTCAGCCTTAATCGAAGTGGGTACTCCGTAGTATTCGAAAACAATATTGTGTTAATATTAGTTTGGGGAAAAGTAAATGCATTATTTTTGCGTAAAAATTTTGGGCAAATAGTTTAAAATTGGTCGATCTTTAGCTCCTTGGCGATGCTACGACTATTAATATGCCGATTAACTGCGCTTATTTCTATGATTTTAATATTTTGTTTAACATCAAAAATGCCTGAACGGAATCGATGAAACAAAAATTGCTGTTACAGTATCAGCACCATGAACACCATTCACAATTTCTACTACCTGGCTAGCATTTTCGCCTCGAATTTTCTCTTTGTTGACTTCCATTGTTAACACCCTGTAACTCACAACTAAATGGAACGAACAAACAACAGCAATCCAATTTTTTTAGTGTGAAATGTCACCTTGACAACGAGCAGAAACTTTAAATTATTTCATCAATACTTTACGAGATATCAATCACTACAGCCATCTATCGAGAAAATAAATAAAAATTCGTTTTCCCCAAACTAATATAATATTTGAAATTCTTTGCTAATTTTAGGATTTTGTATTTGAATTCATTCAGTTTTATTCTCACTTTCATATATTTTACATAATAAATACAATATAAAACCATTTTATTTAACAATGCATACCAGCTTCAATAGGATGAAAATATTTTGCACATGACTGGTCATAATTGTGGAAGTAGTTAATTCAAAACGTGCCATAAATTTTAACCGCACTTTTTAAATACAATGTAAGCATGTATATCTGTTTGTACATATAAGTATACAAATATCATACATTTATATTTAAGTCTAAATTAAATATTAATGAAATGGCTAACAAGTACATTTTTAAATTGCGGTTTAAATGAAAAAGGATTATCAAGAAATTATTTATCCGCTATCTTATTGCCATCTATCATTTGGAATTGTAATTTCCAACCTAACGGCACAAACTTTGTAAATGTATCTCATAAACCAAAGTACTTTATTTGATTTTTTTTTTATTTTAAGGTTAGTCAACCAAAGTGCCTGTATTATGTATTAATATATTTAATAATGGATTGATTTGTATTTTTTTAAACTGTTTGCTTTTAATAAAAACAAAAATTATGCAATTTCAATAAAATTTTGCTTGAATATAAAACTGTACGAAATAATAGTAGGTGAGATATGATTATAATTTATGTTTGTATTTTATTTTATTTATAAATTCTCCAGCTAATTCGTCAAATCATCATTCGAATAAATACAAATTTTGCCAACATATCCCGCTCAGTGACATATATTGCATTCATATTCTCCAATATACCTATATACCCTATAAACCGAGCTCAGTAAAGCAGTCCCAGATGAATATTTTAGCACCCCTGTTTCAATGTGCTGAAAACTGTACTAAGTAGAGAAAAAGCGGTTATTCAAACATAAAGCCTTTAAGCAAAAAATTGCTATGTTTATTTCAGTATACCCTTGTTGTTGTTGTAGCAGTTCATCAACCTCTGCCTGTGCGGTGTAGTCACCGATCGTCATCGCCTAACTCATCTAACTTGTAGGCCCAGAAAACATAATGCATCCATGGGTTGGGTCCAGAGAGAGAGACGCCGGACATTTATTGGGTATGTCAGAATCGATTCCGGACAGAAGTTTAACCTGCTACAATATCCAAAACGTAATTGGGCCAAAATTACGCGGGCCTCTGAAGATTGTCCTCGGATGGTGGTTGGATTCCGGTGACGGCATTTGGGAGTTTAGGAAGTGGTAAGAGACTCCTGAGACTCGTTTAATGTGTGTTTGTACACCGCCCGATCCAGTAGTTGTAGTCGTGTTTGATCCTGGATTTCGTCAGTATAGTCTCAAAAAACCGTAAAATTGTCTGCTGTTTTTTGCCTGTCATATCTATTTTCTTTCATTTTCTATAATTTTTAACTGGTTTTAAAAAGTAAAAGCACACACCTATAAATAGTTTTATTCGATCAAAAAAAATTAGCCATCAGCAACCATCAGTACAAATTAAGAACGTAATGCGAAAATATTCTCCCAAAAAGAACAAAAGGAAACAAGTTAACGAACGGAAAATTTGCTATCACTTCAAAAAACTGGTACATACATATCAGCTGAGTTTGTTTGCGAATTTTTGTTTTATCAAGAAAAAAAAACGATAAATATACTTTATATACTCACGCTTTTTGTTGTAAAATTTTCCATTTTATCATTTCTGACTATACTAAACTGCAAATTTCAAACCGGCGCAAAAGCAGAAATGCTCAAAAAATATATTTATTTATTTACAAAAAGTTTAATCATATGTTTTCAGATTATATGTCTCAGTGCTGGCTAAAACTTCTTCAGCACAAAATGATAGTGAATTGCATCGAACTGTCACTTTGCTCTCTCAATTTTTAAGTGATTGATAATTTTTTGCTGTTAACGAACAGCTACTTGCAAAAATGAGGAACACCTATTACAAATTTTTGTGTTATCGAAATCAAGCAGTATGTTTGGACAAACGCGCCGTCATTTAAAAAAACATATCGAGCCCTAACCACCAAAACGGCGTAAGCGACTAAAAGTAATTTTTTATTAATGCATTAACTACTTCGTAGCAGTAAAAGCAAAATGTCAACTAAAACATTGCTCTGCTCTCGCTACTGCTCGGCACTTGAGCATATGAGTAGGTAACGTCAAAAACGGCTTCAACTGCTTTGCTTCGCTCTAAGCTACGATTCGTTACTGCTAGTAGCTCAGAGTAATAATAAAAAAAATTCAATATTGAAATAAAACTCTGAAGTAGCAACATTCCTTTGTTAGTTTGCGTGTATACATACATATGTACATATACATATATTTACACATCCCCGCAGAAACGAACACAACATGCAACTAACAAAAAGAAACGAATTCAAATAGAAGCTATCGGAAAGAAGTAGCGCAACAGGAGTGAGAGTACTAGTGGTAGCTACAGAACACACGAACAATTTCACAAGTAGCGCTCCGGTCGATTTCAAGTTTTTTGTTAATACTCCAACTACAGAGAACACTGAAAATTGTTTTGACTATTCACTCGGCTTAGAACGGAGCAAAACAGTTGATCCCGCGTTTAACGCTACCTGCTCCAGCTGTTCAAATTCAGACTAGTAGCGAGAGCGGCAATGAAAACTAGGAAGTAACGGAGCAATTTCAATCCTTGTTTCATAGGGCTTTGAAATATTTACCGCTTGTGCGTTATCGATTTCTATCAAACATATAAATTCGCACATAGTCTCGCTAAACCTTTTTGGCGTTTGAGGCTTGATAGAAATGTTCTTATTGCAACAAAAGAGAAATTATCAGATGTAATTGTATAGCATTAACCATCATCACCGACTAAGAGATATTTAGAAAGCTGCTACAACAACAACAACAGATTTCAGCAAAACCACAATTTGGAATTTTGCTAATTAAAAAAAAAATGCGGGGTCCAAACTAGTTTTTAATCTATGGTGTTATGATTACATCATAATAAAATGTTTTATATAATTTCTTTTAGTTTGGCAGCTATGAAATCGATTTGCCCAATTTTTTTTTATATTTATTAAGTTTGTGAACAGTCTAAGATTTATTTAAATTTGTTATTTAGACTGCGTAATATTTTGTGGAGAGATACGAATGCGGCCGGAATGCTATTAACTTTTAATCAATAACTTAATACAAAAATACTCAATCTTCGATGTACGGTGGCCTCTAATCCTCGCCAGCAGGTATAGCGTCTTCCAGGCGGCGTACGAATTTAATTCGAAGCTCAGTCACATTGTCACCTTTCAATTGATCCTGATGGCGAATAATTATTCGGAAAGAATTTATTGTACGTATTGTTACCTCAACATATTGCTTTTTATATATACCTGTACAAACCAGCACTGCACGTCCAATTGCACCATCTCCAGCGCACCGCGTATGCAACCACTAAGTATGGAACTATAGCGTAAATTGGTTAAATCCTGAGGCAATTCGACAAATTCTGTCAGTGGATTGGTTTCGAAAACTAAGGAAAATTCATCCGAAGAAGCAGACCAGTTAGAAATGGTAGGTTGCACATTTAAGTAGATGCGGAATGCCTGCTGTAGGCGATCAGCTGTTTCACGCATTTCTAAACAGCGGGGAGCTGAGGTTCTTGCTAAGAAATCTTCTATTAACCGCATACCCATATTATAGCCTATACGTTCTAACTGTTTATTTACATCTTCAACATTCTCGAAATCACGCAACATTTGCGTTACTAGCGCACCATAGGTGAGCGTTAAGAACTCGGCATTCTGCAGATTATAGATTATTTATTATTAGTATTAATAGCATGTGGCATGGATAGCGGATAGTCTTCATCTTCTTAAAATCCGTTATTGGAGTATTAATCTTAATGTTCTAAGAACTTAAATCTCATAACTGGTATTATTATTTATACAAGTTAATAATTTTTATTTTATTGGCGTTATGGTTATACTAGGAGTTGGTGCTGGTATTGGCGTTTGATGTGGGGCGATCAACTTTGGTGGAGCCCGGACAGTTATGCGTGATTGTACAGTTTGCATTTGTGACTCGCAATTACCGGAACCAGATCCACCCATTTCACCTTTTCCCTGTGCCGAATGGAAACGTCCACCTTCTCCTCGTACCCGATTCATTGCGTGACGGTGACGAGACTCATGCAAATATTTGGAACGTTCCTTTGGTATACGAGATTCCAATTTTGCACGAGCTTGTCGTCGTATTAGTATCCTTTTATATTGTTTAGCGTTAACATAAAGAGGTTCTTCTTCCGATTCTCCTTTACTTGAGTCTTCTTCTACTTGTGCTACCGCTGAAGCGGCCTCGTTTGAGTTACTGTTTGGATTCGTGGAAGAAGTAGCTTGCTGTGCTGATACTGTTGTGGCAGCTTGAGGTACAGCAACTGTTGTAGTTCCTGGCTGTGGCATCATAATGATTTGTTGCCCTACAGATGGGCCATTATGGGAGGGACCTTGCGGATGTGAAGCAGCGATTTGCATTATTTGACCGTTTATGTTTATAAGTTGTGGCTGAGATGTGGCTTGAGCAGTTGCTGTATTCGGATCTAGCGTTAATGAAGTTGCTGGAGGTTGGTAAAATAGTGTTTGGCCATCGGGCAATTGGAGGAGCTGCATGGCCTGTGCGGATTGCGGTGGCTGTTGCAACATTATTTGGCCCGTTTGCAGAGGAATAAGTCCAGTTGCTGTTGCTGTCGCTCCGCTTGCCGCTTGAGTCTGCTGTTGTGGCACTTGCCCGATAATTATTTGTGCTCCACCAGCGGTCATCATAGGGATCAGTTGTATTTTTTTCTGGTCTGAAAAGTTTTTTTTATTTTGTGCAAGTACAGCGACGGTTCCTGTAGTCTTCTCGGTTTTAAATTTATCGTTAGATAAAATGTTATTTACATCCATTCACCTTTATTGTGGCGTGAAATTAATTTTTGTTTCTTTTAATTACTGCAAAATCGAATGGAAATTGAGCGAAACTTCGATAGTGACTATCCGCTATCATATAAACCATTTGTCCTTCAGCATAAACTTACCACTTTTTTAGCGTCGAAACGTGAAGCTTGTCGAGACATAATAATATTATAAACTTCCCACTTTCCAACAGGAGAATCGTACAAAATTTTTAGCGAAATTGTATTTTTGCTAACAAAATGTAAAAGGTGAAAAAATTTGACTGATAGAGTGTTGAGTTTCTGTAGATAATCGAAAAATGTAAACTTACACGGGGTTTTCACCAAATCAGTGTTGCCAATATTTTATTAAAATAACAAAAATTTGTCTTATATATTAACCTTTACATATAAGCCGTTACTTAATGTATGCTACAACTAAAAGCAAAGGTTTAAAAATAAAAGAATCAAAACCAAAAATTCAAAAAAACGCTTAAGGTTTTACGCTTACCATTTCACCACAAATTCAAAAACAGTACCACAAGTTTACTGAAAAAACCTAATGTGCCAAATATAGAATTTAGCACTTTATTTATATCGATTTTGACCACCGATTACGTCACTACAGCAATTAAATAAGTCTTAGTTTTCAAGATTCTTGTGTGTGAATATTCAGTAACTGTCTTGGTAAATATTGTGATTTCAAGATTTCTGATTTTTATTTTAAACAAAATAATGAATGTGAAGGCGTGTCAAATTGTGAAACCACGAATAATAAAAATACATCCAAAGCAACTTTTTTTGCCAGGTTTCACTTCTTTTCCTTACTTTTCCCTATGTTTGTTTATTTGATTAATTGCGAACAGGGAATTCGGAAGACGCAAACTTAAGCCGAATTGAGTACTTTATCAAACACAAGAAATTATACGCTAACGTCAAGCTTGTTAAAATCGCGCAAAATAAAGTAACTGCTTTTTGAAGGCGCCACCTAAGGTACTCAATTCGCCTTGCAGCCAGCATATATGTATAATCATGGAAAGAGACAAAAAAGTAACTTAAATAAATTGAATTTAATTGCGGAAGTTATCGACTTTTTATCTTCCTTCGGGAAGAGGAAGGTAGAAAATGCCACACATTCGCTCGGCTAGAACACAAAATTTTACAGCTCTAGCGCAGGGCCGAATGAATACGACATTATTGGGAGAAAAGGAAATCTCATAATATTTCGTAAATATTTAGTTTATTTTCATTTTGGTTCACACAAACTTAAATTATCTTGTATTTAATTAAGTACGCAATATTAGAGTAATTTGTTTTTCTAATATATCAGGAGTAGGACTGATGAGAGTAATTAGTTTGAAGCACCGATTTTTCGATACCTTCCGCACAAGACCGAACTTCATTCTGATTTATTTTACCTAGCGAAACGGTGCATATACTTGGACCAGTGGAATATATTATTGAGAAGATGCTAATAATAATTTTTTCTGTCTTTGTATTAACGCTTTTAATTATTATTCCAATAATTAGTTTCATCTGTCGTATATCTCAACGGATACAAATTTTATAAGTAATCGGTTTTTCCTCTTGCGCTATTCAATAAGTTCGAGCACCCCAAGAATGGTTGAATGCGTGAGAAGCAACACTGGCTAAGTAAATTTGTTTGCTTTACAAGTGGTTTGTGTTGGTCGTAAGTGATCACTAATAAGTGCGATTTAAATCAATAGACGATATAATTTTTTTATTGAACACGCCATCAAATTAATTTCATCTAGAAACCGGATACATATTCTATGCTCGTAAGGTCTTCCTTGTTGGGAGTAAAATATTTCCAGTTGTAGAGCAGAAGGCAGAAGCTGTCATCCCGCCAAAAGTACGTATGAAAGTGCTGCCACAGTTTTCAATATGTAGTTGAAAAGTATTTCTAATATCTCGCTTGCTGTATGTTTAAGTACAATTAAGGGCCATCAACTTTTCGTGTTGTGTTTGCTACGACAGAAACATTCAAATGATCACGAATGTGATATATATGTAGACATTTTCAAGACCACATGTTCATAAATAGTATGTCAAATATGTATGTACAAATCACGGTGTACAAAAGCTAAAGGTGACACTTTTCGGAAAATGCTACTTTAGTTTCCGCGATTTTTACAACCGGTTGACGTCATGAGTTGGAATAATGCAAAACAAACAAAAAGAAGATAAATTAATTGTAAATATCAAGGCGGATTGAATACCTAAGGTAGCGCCTTCCGAAAATTGTTACTTAATTTTGACAAGTCGGACCTCAGCTCCCTTTTCGATACAAACCAAACAGCACGAGGAGAATGTTTGTAAAAATTCAGTGTATGGCATGTTGACATTGTGATTTGTGAGATTTAAATTTAAAAAATTAATGAAAAAGACATTTTAAAATTAATGCGAAGTTGAGCGAAATATATATGATCACACCTGTAGTGTTACAGCAGTTGCCTTGCCCCATAGACAAAGGAGAATATCATCGCAGATGCTTTAATTTGTGCTTTCACAATTTAACAGTAAAGCATGCAATGTTTCGGTAAATGTTACGCGGGTATGGACATATTTTAAACAAAGTTGAAGTTACGGTTGAGGTTATTAAAATTTTTGGATTTTGAGGCATGTTGGAAATAATGTTTGTTGTTGTTATTGTTGTAGCAGTATAAACATTCCTCGCGCATATACAAGGAATGCTTCTGAAGTGACAGTCCTTGGCCGGATATAAATCCGGGTCGTTCCGGTTACGTAGAACCGACTGTCGTGGGAACGAAATAATGTTAGTGTGTGCATGGGCTTGCTAGAGGCAAAAAATGTAGCTTCAGTTATTTTGTGGGTGCAGAAGAGTACATATGGCATCAATCGTGCAAGCAGAGGATTCTAGAATATTTTTGACACCTGGAAAGAGCTCTTAGAGCTTTCGATGGTCAAAAATTATAAACATAAAAACAAATTAAAAAAGAGGCTTTTGAAAGAAATATACCCAAAAAATTTTTTAGTTCCGCAGGTGATGACAGTTTCAGTTCCTTTAGTAAATTAATATGCGAATATTCATCACTTTGTAAGTAAAAATCTTGAGATCATATTTTCTTTTCTATCGGTTCAATATATTTCACCTCCAAACATTTTACAACAATTGATATTTGATGAATTTTTTACATATATATATAGTACAACCTTATAGTTCGGTAATAAGTGGTATTTGAAAACAATATTGTGGCAGCTATCAACAATGTTTGTAACATTGGTTTGAAATAATTATCCTCGTGTGTGCCGTACTTAACAGGCAGCACTTCGCTGTTTTAGTTTGTTTGATTTAGAAATCAAAATCACTGAATATTCGCAAACAAGTAGCTTGTAAACAAAGGTTTCTTTATTTACTATACTGGCGTCATCGGTTATCAAAACAGCGAAAAATAAAGTAACGGTTTTTGAACATTTTGTATTCTATACACAGTGATCATATATCGTGCATTACCAATTCAGTATTTTTAGGAATCGAGTAATCAGTTCATAACACACAACTCGAGCTCCGACCTTTAAGGAATCTAAAACAAAAGAAATTTTCGAAAGCTAAAATTCTAGTCAGATCTTAAAATATCAGATGTTAAAACTCGATGTTCAAAAAAACCGAATTTTGAAGAAAAATTTGTTTGGCTGTATTCCTATCATTATAAAGTTTAAATAAACTTGATTTGATACTAAATAAGCACATATGTTTTTGTATGTGTATTTTTCTTTTTTTCGTTATGCTCTTAAATCATTTGATAGAATGCAACCATGGTTTTTCATTTTCTGCTCAGCTGTTGTCTTTGTTTTCACTTTAATCAGAAAATTTTTTGCTGGGTGCTTTGTGTGGATTTGTGTGTATTACGTCGAATCGAGAAACTGAATTTATTTTTACTTTTATTTACCTTGATTCAAAGTGTTTTATTTTTATATTCAAACAAATTTACTGATAACAATATACGAGTAAGATGTGAACATTTGACTTTTATTTGTATCGAATGGATTCTTTAAAATTTATTTTGCGTTTCAGTTTGCAACGAGAGATATTACTAACTATACACAAACGCACAAAAGTAGCAAAAAAAGGTGGATTAAAGAAGCGAAGTTCAGGGGCAAACGAGTCTCTTTTGGACACAAAGCAAAGGAGAAACGTTTAGGCGTGCCTGTGTTAAGGATTATACAAAATACTAATCAGTCCAAAATTTCCAACAGTGTTCACCTCAGTTGGCAAAATAAGGAAATTAGACATCAATAAAGTGTTCACTAGTTGAAATTTAACACCTGCAGTCGTACCATGTTGGATTTAGAAATCGTGCCAGAGTTGTCGCTTGGTTGTGATGCTTGGGAATTTGTCTTAGGCATGCACTTTTCGCAAGCCATAGCGATCATTCAATCACAGGTGGGAATCATAAAGGGCGTGCAAGTACTTTATTCAGATACGAATCCATTGGGTGTGGATATCATAATTAACTTGCCACAAGATGGTGTTCGCTTGATTTTTGATCCAGTTGTTCAACGTTTAAAAACTATTGAAGTATTCCACATGAAGTTGGTAAAACTGAAGTACGGTGGAGTTCATTTTAATTCTCCCGAGGTGCTGCCTTCCATTGAACAAATTGAGCATTCCTTTGGGGCTACCCATCCAGGAGTATATGATGCTGCGAAACAACTATTTGCTTTGCACTTTCGTGGTTTAAGCTTCTTCTTCCCAGTGGATAGCAAATTACAAGAAGGTTACGCACATGGTTTGGGATCACTGATCTTTTTAAGTGGCGCATCGCCTGTTGTGTCTAAGATGTCATTGTATGCCGGTAGTAATGTTTCTGACACACGTGCTCCCCCGCTTCCATTGTCTTGTTACCATCGTCAAATCTATCTAGATTCTGCAACTGTTTTGCGTTCCGCAAACGGTTACACCAAGGGCCTAAAACTGAAGCTCTTCACTGAGGGTCCAAGTCGTGCTATGGAACAACGGCGTCAATGCTTCACAAGAGAAGTGCTCTTCGGTGACAGCTGTCAGGATGTAGCTATGAAGCTTGGTGCACCTAACCGAATATTTTTTAAGAGCGAAGATAAAATGAAAATACATTCATCGAGAGTAAATCGTCAGGCACAGAGTAAACGCAGTGATACATTTTTTAATTTTTTCACACTTGGAATAGATGTATTGTTCGATGCTCGAACACATACTTGCAAAAAATTCGTTCTGCACACAAATTATCCGGGACATTTCAATTTCAATATGTACCATCGTTGTGAATTCAAGTTCAATATGAATTTTGAATATGGAAATTGCGATCGAGGCATAACCGACGACATTGAAGTTAATGCATATGCTAAGTGGGACGAGATTAGTGCCGTAGTGCCATCAGCTCGTCCGGTGGTGCTTCATCGCGCCAGCTCAACAAACACTGCCAATCCTTTCGGTGCAACCTTCTGCTACGGTTATCAGGATATTATATTCGAGGTAATGACGAACAACCATATCGCCTCTGTCACATTGTATAGTACGATTCCACCGGCGAAGCAAATCGAGCAGTCTTACCAGCAGCACAAAATGCAAGACATACGTTTAACAGTTGCGTGAGAAAACTCAAGTACAAGTGGACCGCAGTCTTGGACTTATTCGCAGCGATTCAAAGTTATACAGAATCGTAAATAATTTTATTTAAAAGCATATTGTAATAGAAAGATATAAGCCAACAGATATTAGATGCTTATATTTGTAAAACAAGTGGTCACTCAACTTTATATAGCAAATGTTACTTTATAATATACTACCTAAATTCTTACACACATACATATTAAAGCGGCATTGGGGCAAGAGGAAAATACCAACAGGAAAATATATACATACATATGTATGTATATATGGAAGGCCAAAATTGAATATTTTTAAATAAAGTTTCTTTATACTTAGTTTAGTACAATTAAATCTTATAATATTCTCATTACATGATCGATTACTTTTTAAAGAATGGCTTGCTTCCTTTTGTCTTAGTGCTGTCTAATAATGCTGGTTACACGACTGTGGTCCGCGAAACAAGCGGCTATGCATATACACATAATATAAATTTGATTTCCCGTTCAATTATGTATGAACAGTTTTATTTTATATTGAACGCTTATCGGCTAAAATCTATCAAAAGTTTGAAGACATTGACTATATGTTAATAAAATATACTTAGGACATAAGTAAATGTTTACATAACAATAATAAAGTTTAATTAAATCACCGTTTGGAAATATAGTACATAAGTTTACATACAAACATACGTATAATAGTGTATCTTAACTTACGTAAATGTACACAGCATTTTGACATGTGAAATACTTCGTATGACTAAATATTGCTGCTTGGCTGATTAGTCACTGAAGAGACCACTTAGGGGTGTTTACGTTTTATTAAATAAATAATAAATTGAGTTTCTAAAGTTTCTACTTTATTATATTAATTGTACTTGCACATTTTTATCCCGTTAGATAAAAAGATATAAAGTAAAAAAAAGTAAAAAATTTATTGAAAAAATAATAAAAAATTATATCTATTAAAGTAAGAAAAAAATTAATAAAAAGCAAAATAAAATAATAAATAACGATAACAGCTACAATTTCTGTTTTTCTTAAATCAATTTTTAAGTTCATATCCAATTAACCTCTTCTGGTAAAATGACGAGTCTAGCTCGTCATTGGTTTTTCATGCCATATCGCACAATGACGAGCTACATTCGTCATGCATACTGTTGAATATGATAATTAATTTAGTTTAAAATTTTTAGTGTACCGAATTTGGCAACACCTTTTTTACTTGTGGAAATACCACAGATCCCTATTACATATTGTTTACCGTTAAAATTTCTTGGTACAAGTCACGGGCGAATTGTTGATAGTCTGTAAGATTTCAGTCTTAAAAAGTGTATGTTAATAAAATAGTTATTTTATGCACTTTTTTCCATTATTAAAGCATACCGGAAGGGGTTAATGAATTGACACATTTATCATAATTCGTCATAAATGAATTTCACTTAACAATGACTCAAATTTAATTCATATAATTTAGCTCATAATTTAAATAAATATTTTTAAATTAACTCGTATTAAAACATTTCAGCGCTTATTTATATATAGAAAATAATAATTTAAAATGTCCGAACAAACAACGTCAGATGAGAAGACTTCCAAGTACGATCCCAGTATACTTCCGGACATGCTGCCTGTCTACTACAAACGTTTGTTTCCACATAAACCCTTTTATCGTTGGTTGTCTTATGGACTTTGTAAGTTATCAATGTAAATTTCCACTTGCATATGACATAAATTATCAAATTGTTTCACAATTTCTATTTAGCTGAAGGCGGTATCTTTGCTAACCGCGAGTTTTCATACACTCTTCATGATGATATCTATGTTCGATATCGTTGCTACGACACCCAAAATGAGTTGGAAAACGACATCTGCACGACATGCCCGCATAAGATCGACATTGGTGCTGTTATGAATACCAAGTAAATTTCATTAATATAATTTTAAGTGGATATAATAATTGATTAATTTAAAATTTCAAGACCAAAAAACTTTCGAATTACATCAACGGCAATGCAGCCGGTACAGCGCGAGCTGGTTTTCGATATTGACATGGATGATTACAATGAAGTGCGCACCTGTTGTACCGGCTCAACAGTATGTTTGAAATGCTGGAAGTTCATGGCTTTGGCCGCACGTCTTCTTGATGCTGCGCTACGCGAAGACTTTGGTTTCGAACATATACTGTGGGTCTTTTCTGGTCGTCGTGGTGTGCATGGCTGGGTATGTGATTATGACGCACGCCATTTGGATTCCAGAGGTCGTTCGGCAGTTGCTGAATATTTGCAGATTTCTACAAACGTGACAGTTAATGGTGTGATTGTAGCTCGCGTACAAATCGGCGAACGAATGCATCATAGTGTCCGACGCGCGCTCAAGTTTGTGGAGCCACTTTTCAACGAAATTGTATTAGAAGATCAGAATTTATTTGGTGATGCTAAAGGTGTTGCTAAATTGTTGTCAATGATTCCGGAAGAGTCGGCGCGTAAGGATGTGGAGGCTTATTTGAATAAAACAAATGAAGATGGTGCACACTCACGTGTAATATGGGCATCGTTCGTGCGCTATGCTAATTCGATGCGAACTGGTGCTGTTAGTGCCTGGACACGGAAACTAAAAAATATTGTTGAAGAGATTCAGTTGGGTATACTTTACCCGCGTTTGGATATTAATGTTACAAAAGGCATGAACCATTTGCTGAAATCCCCCTTTTGTATTCATCCAGGCACTGGGAAAGTTTGTGTGCCGTTCAATTGTAATGCGGCTGCGAAATTCGACCCGACCACAGTACCAAACATTTCACAATTGTTGCAAGAGATTAATGCTTTTGACGATAAATCAAAAAGTCTAAATAATGGTCCCGAAGATAAGAGCCGAATTAAAGATTATAAAAAGACAGGCATGTTTAAAGGTGTAGTGGTATTTGAAGAGTTCTTGCGTAAATTGGAAAGTAGTTTAAAAGCAAAAGCAATAGATGTAAGTGACCAAACAATGGAGTTTTAATCGTCATTCCTAATAATTTGTTTAAAATAAAATATATCTCTAAAAAAAGTAGTTTTTGCAAATTTTTCTCACGCTTCTTGGATACATTAAATAACAAAAACATGTTTTCCAATATGCATATACATACAAATTAGCGCGTACAATTCTTTGTTAGATGTTTGGACCAGCTCCTACAGTTTGTGGTGTGTGTCTTCCTGTTGTTTCGCAATTTTTTTACGAGAAGCTTTTGCATTGTCTGGTGGGGCAACCGCTGTTAGATAGACCTTTTCTACCACAATGGGATTGCAAACTGGGTCCTACCAAATGGTAGTCACGCACAAACCCGCTAGGCTACGGCGCTTCCAATATTTGCACATATTTACGGCAAATATTATTTAATAGGGACGACCTATGTTATTGTTTATTGTTGCCCTTTATAAAATACCATCTTTAACACAATTCTCAACGCAAGTACTTCTTTAAAAATAACAACACATTTTCGTTTAAATAGAATGTTATAATTTAATATAATAACACATTAACGGTGATAAAGAAATATTAACTACGCAAGTTTTTATAAGTGTAATTTCTAAAAAGTGTTGAAATATTTTAAAGTACCCGTATTCGCAATCTCGGTTTTCTGAAGGCTTCAGCGCCGACTTGTTTGCAATCGATGTCTGCTTCAATACGGTAAGTGCCATTATCTGCGGATGTGGTACCTTCCAAAAGAACTTCATTTACTTCTCCACCTGCTCGTACTCGGATGATGCCGCCATCCTCTGATCCTTCAGCTTGTTTCAGTTCTATTTGTACTTTTCGCGGCAGCGAAGTCCCCTTGCCAAGTAGTATTTGTGCATTTGTTTCATCATTGCCGTGCCAAATCAACAGGTCCTCTTCTACATATACTCGTTCTTCTGTTGCAAGCAAGTCTTGTTCTAGTGGTGCATGAAGAAAAGTTGCTTGGCGTGCACAACCTATAGCAACTACCTCATCAGCGGAAATTGCTGAATGCAATTGCGCGTTAGGGAAACGTGCTGCAATGACTGATTGCAATTTTGGTATTCCCATCGTTGCTCCCAGTAACACAATTGAGTTGATACCCTTTACTTGGCTGTGTTTAGCTGTCGAACGTTCAAGGCAATCATTTAATGTTTGCATAAAATTGCTAATCACCGGCTGAATAAGGCTTTCAAATCGGGCACGAGACATTTGAGCATTGAAGTCAACACCGTCCATAAGTGAATCAATATATATTTGTGTCGAGGGAAGAGTTGTCAATATGTGTTTGCAGTTTGTAGCCGCATTCCGAATCTTTGCTAAAGATCGTCGACTTTCGTGTGGATCCAATTTATATTTCCGCTTGAATTCTTCGCAAATGAATTGAACTAGCGCATCACTGAAATGCTGGCCGCCGATTGGAAAAGGTCCATAAGCATCTAATTGAGTGTAAAGGCCATCTCTCACTGCATACAAAGCAAAATGGCTATTCAAGCCACCACATTTAATAGTTAGCACATATTGCGTTTCGTCTCCAATGTTGGATTTTGAACTGACTTCGGATGCATCTTGTTCGCCTATACCGTAGGCGAGGATTGCAGCGGTTTGTTCCGTAATAATCTGCGCCACATGAAATCCAGCCTCTTCGGCAGCACGAGCCAATTCTGGCCAAGCAGTTCGAGGGTAATAGCATGGTATTGAAATTACAACAATCGGGTCTTTTTCCGCTACATTATGGTATTGACGCGCTAATTCCAGTTCTGCACGAAAAAGTGCCACTTGTACTTCAAAAGGGGTCAACTCACGTACATCCTCCTTTAGTTCATCGCTCTTCTCATCCTGTATTTGACATTTTAGATGGAAAGTATGGCTGAGCGTATCATATTCACATGGAAGTTCACTAACAGCTGTGGAAAGTCTATCTGGATCTAACTCCTGCGGCATTAGCAGCTGAAAACTATTTGCAACTGCTTGTTTAGGCCTTGTGGCCATTTTTTGTTTGGCCGTCAATCCGCACTCGATTTCTTCCTGGCCACTCCAAAGGAGGCATGCTTGCGAGTTGCGATCACCTTGTTTGTTCGCAATGACTTCTGGTTTGCCATCCGCTTTCACATGTGCAATACATAAGGTGCTGTTGCCAATTTTAATACCGAACCTTGGCCACATTTTTCTTCACGAATCAGAGGATGTTAGTAAATTTAGTTCAATAAATTTGTAAAGTTCTATGCCAAAAGGGCGCGTGTTCTCAAAAACCATTATACAAATGTCAAAAAGATTGGGAGTTGCCTGAGTTCATTCGGATTAGTGCATGGTAAAAATATATAAAGGCTAGCGCAACCAGTCGCGGTACGGTACGAGACGGTATAGTTCCATACGGTATGCGGTATTAAACACCATTCCGTAAGGATGTAGGGAATACATGATATTTATTTTTGTTGAATATAAAAAATTAAAAAATTGTGTTTACGAGTTACTTAGTTGTGTGAAAAATGAGATTTTTAAATAAACAAAATAAAAAAGAAGTACCGCGTATCAAATTGTGATAGCAAGCAATATAAACCTCCAAATACCGTGTTTTTGCTTTTTCTGCAATGATACCGTTATAATAAAGTGGGCAAAGATCTGCCGTTAAAACTTAAGTTTGATACTGCAGCGTGCACAGTTGACTACGTGGCTTAAGTTGATATATCGTAAGTATAGCTACCATTTAGAACTAGAGTTATACCACTTATTCCTGGTGAATTCAGAGGCGAGGCCAACATCAGACCGATACCGAGTGCTTCGTGCTGTACCTCACTATAGTGCAACGCGCCTGTTTGAGTTCCTTTTTGTATATCGTTGCCGAATCAATCAAGCACACAAATTATTTCGATTGCCTCAAATTAAACGGTAGGCCAATTCTTGCCAGGCGATTTTTAAGCGATTATTGCCTGTAAAAAATTGTACCAAGTAAATGCATCTTAATAAAAGGACATCACATACATAAATTTCAAATTAAAAAAAATTATATTAATCTATATATTATACACTATATAAATTGACGTTTACGATATCATTACATATACAAAGGAATAGATTTATTATATGAATCAAATATTCCGGATGGCAGCTCAGAACTGTTAGGAAGAAAACAAAATGGATTAAAATGAAAGTGGCTTCAAAAGCAATAGTTTGGATTTTCACACAAGTTACAAAGAAGAGGTATAGAACGATATAAAATTGTTGTTCATTAACATTAAAACTATAAAAGTTGTGAAAATCATTACCAAAACAAAGATATCAAAAGACAAACTTAAGTTAAATTATAACAAAGTCACCTTTTGTAAAAAAATCATAACAAAATATTATTTTGCACAATTGCGTGTGGTCGAAATTCGATAAATTCCTGGTCCATTAGTACAGGAGCGGGCGCACCACCCACCCAAATATTGTAATTTACCTACATACTTCGTATTGGCTGCCATCGCAGCTGCAACTGCGATTTCGATTCGTCATCATCGATCAGTTCGAAAAAAACGAGTAAATCTCAATACTTTTAATTGGTTTTAATTTTTCATTTTCAGTCAAACATCAACTAGCCTCACTTGAATAAGTTGAAAACAACGCTTGAGCAAAGTAAACAGCAACAAATTGGCGTTAGAAAATGTAAAAGAAAGCGAAATAGGAATCGACAAAATCATGGAAAATCAGCTAAGTATTGCAACGTAGTTTCCATTTTCATTGTACTTCGATCTAAATACATTTGGTATTGTTCAAAACGTAACGCCGCCGTCCCTTATAATACGCACTTACATATCTACCTGGAGTAGCATACTTGCATACATACCTAATGTATGTATGACCTCTTGCACATCGCTTACATTTACCTATTTCCAAGTCTACAAACGAGTACAAACAAATAATATTGCTCGACCCAACATTTATAGGAATAAAAACACCCTAAAACGCACGTTGATAGAAGTATTGTGAGATAATAGTTGAACATATTAACCGGCGCAAATATATGTATCTACTATCAAGTCATGGATGATAACCTTAGTAGGAAATCTTCTGAATCCTCATTAACTACGAGTGGAGAGTACGAAATTGTTTCTGATATCAACATAACAACACCAATTGAAGAGCAAATGTCGGGTACTGGCCCCCATTTTGTTACATCGATGAGCAGTAAGTCGCCAACGCTAAACTTGGCCAATAATCGCAACATTACTGATTTGCAGCACGCAATGACAGACGCTTTGCGTGAAATAGATTTAAACTCTGAAATGCCTTCAACTGGTAAGAAAAGATCCTATAATTTACTCGTATAATTTTCAATTTATAAATGTAGATTTAGGTATACATGAATATCAACGTTGCAATCGAGACCGTTCTGATAATGCATTAAGTATACTCGTATATATGAAAAAATAATAAGTTGATAGCAAATTGCGAGAAAGTAGTAGGGCCCACATATCACAATAAGCATTTGACTCTACACAGAAATATATCGCTGAAAAGAGATTTGGAGATACTATTTTATAGTAAAAATATATAGGATTCCAATATTTAATATCCTCAAGGGTTGTTCGTCAAGAATCATCTCCATTTACGTGCGACGCCTGCTAACGTCACCAACAGAGCTTGGGTTGGTCAGACACGTTAATACTCCATCTAGACATCTAAATGAAGAACATGTTTGCGTTACTATCATTTATTTGCTTCACTTTCGAAGCCCATTGTAAGCATGAAATATCGAAAGATAGCAAATTTTTTTTATAATGGTCGCCTTTCAGCAGGTAATGTACGCCTCAGAGGTGCCATGAAAAAGCTTCTCTTAAAAACCCTTTGCCCCTCTATTTGTGACACAACATCATACGCACACAAAAAATTCGAGCAGAAGTTCGGCCATATATATATATATAATATATATATATATATAGTATATGGTTTGCACCCGTTTTATGTTCAATTTTTAGCTTCTGGGCGATGCAACGACTACTAACATGTCGATCAACTACGATTATTTCTATGATTTTAACGACATTTTGTTTAACATCAAAAATGCCTGATGCGTGATGAATCGACGAAACTAAAATTACACCTAATTAGCTATTACAGTATCAGCACCATAAACATCATTCACAACTTCAGCGGCCTGGCTTGTATTTTCACCTTTATCAAAGAAAAACTGTACTGTTAAATGTATTGAATGGCAGAAATACACACTGTGGTTTGCTATTGTCTGCTGAGAGGCGACCACTATTAGAAAAAACTTTTTTTTTTTATGATTTTGGTGTTTCATGTACAGAGATTCGAACCTACACACTTCCGAATGGCAGTCACCCACTGATCCATTTGGCTACGGCGGTCACTATAGTATATATTTATGTATAATAATAAATAAATATTTAATGAATACAGAGTTCGTCGTGGCTTTCTTAATTAAATGTTTGTTCAATTCCACTTTTTCTTACTTCCACCAATTTTTAAAACTTACTCGATTCTTTTGTCTTGATTCTCTGTTGACCGGAGGTAGAAATCGCTTTGTAAACTAAAACAGTGTACAGTATGTCAAGAATGAGTTTTTACATTGAAAATAAATTAAATTTTTTTATTTCAATTATTTTTATTTAATATATTTATCTTTGACTTCTTTTTTTACCGATTCATATTTATTCACAGCATTTAAAGGGCGGCCGCCATAGCCGAATGGGTTGGTGCGTGACTACCATTAGGAATTCACAGAGAGAACCTACGTTCGAATCTCGGTTAAACACCAAAATTAAGTAAAACATTTTTCTAATAGCGGTCGCCCCTCGGCAGGCAATGGCAAACCTCCGAGTGTGTTTCTGCCATGAAAAAGTTCCTCATAAAAATATATGTCGTTCGGAGTCGGCTCAAAACTGTAGGTCCCTCCATTTGTGGAACAACATCAAGACAAATAGGAGGAGGAGCTCGGCCAAACACCCAAAAAGGGTGTACGCGCCAATTATATAAATATATATATAGTTACCACACTCCTCGTTAAGCTCCTTTGCAAGTGTTCTGAAGGAAATTCTCGGATTTTGATCCCATTTTCGGATCATCAAGCATTTTGCATGTCCAGTAATTTTAGTTTTAGGCACACTTGCATGCATTTGCTTAATCTACCCTCTTTTCCGCTCGATTTATAATATTATAAGCTGTCTGACGTGATAGCGAAAACATATCAGACAATTCTTGAACACTTTTACCCAAGTGGTATTTATTACATAATAATTGCGTAATATCAAAGGATAATCTTTTGTCGAGAAGTCCGAAAGTCCCAATAAAGCGAAAAAAAATAAAACGAAAGCATCAAGTGATTACTGCAAAGCAGAGATAATGGCAAATCAAAGTTAATCGCGCAATTCATTCTAAATAAATTGGCAGCCAGTGCTTACTACTTACGTGTGACAGTTATTTATAATTGTAACTCTTGTAAAAATAAATAAATAAATAATAAATTGAAAAAGCAAAATGTAAAAACAGTTCATTGTGTCAAAATAGTATCTTATTTGTTTTTGTTGTTTTCCAAAGTATTTGAAAAAGATAAATAAAGAAAGTGCTATTGAAGTCGAAAAAATTGAATTTATTTTCTATGTCTAAACTCATTCTTGACATACTGTACATAATATTTCAAAAAAAAAAAACGAAAAACAAATAAAAACTGCCGCTGACAAAACAGCTGCTGTTTTATAGCAAAACTAGAATTGACGATAACAACGCCTCTCATATCTTCACAAATAATGAGAATTATACCACATTGTATTAACACTTTCACAAAGAGTGCACTTCTATTTCAGCACCCAAGGCGGTTACGTTGAGTAAACAAAAATCTTTGACATTACCACTGGCCGGTACTTCGAGCCCGGCATTGCTGGTTCCAGAAAACGAATATGAACAGCAACAGTTAGTTCCCTTGAAGACCGCGATGAAATCACAATCACTAAACCGTCATCACACAGATTACGCTATAACACCAAAAAGTGATGACGCGTCAACTTCGGAACATAATCGTGTTGGTCAATCGGTATTTTATGATTGCATAGATGCAAGTCCAGGGGGCGTTGGCGGTGGCGTTGAAGAAAAACAAGATCTCATGAAGCCGGAGAAGAATGATACCGATGAAGAAGGTGAGCCATTTTCACATTTATTTTCAGTTTATAACGTATTTTCATATTGTGTTTGTATTGTAAGAATATCTTTTACAAATACAGGGTGACCCACATAGTGTTTTCTTTTAATCAAATGTTATTTTGACAATGACAGCTCTTCCGGTGGAAACTTTGACAGCAAGTCAGTATCATATCTCCACTGAAAGAAAACGTTGAGAAATATTACAAACTTATTTTAAAAATCTTATGTTGTGGAGAAGAAAAAAGAAAACAAAAGCAGCCTCATGAATGACATCATGCTTCATAAATAATGGATAAACATAAACCATTAACTTAGGGAATGAAATTTATTGTTTGAAATTTTTTTAAATTCAAAAATAAACCACTATAAGGGACACCCTGTATATGTTTTACATATATATGTATGTGTATTGCATGTATGATACCTTCATCCATTAGTTTCAGAGATCGATCAAGGATGCACTATATTTTCCGGTGTCACATATCTAGGAGCCGCAAATATAAATGCGCCCAAATCAGAAATCGATATATACCGCATAATGAATGAACTGAACAGTAACTCAGACTCTGTAGGACTTAAAATTTCAGTTAGCATACCGAACTGTTCGGATGGGCTTGTCGTGTAAGCAATTTGAACTATTTGTTAAAAAATATTTCCATATATTTATATAAAATTAACTTATGTAGTCTTCATGATGGTGATACCGGCTCCATTATCGCCACCTACGAGATACAAAGCATTATTTTGTACTTCCGTGGTCCAGTAGAATCGCCCGAAAATGGTTGTTTTGCCTTTACTTGGCTACATGGCGATTCGCTGTTCCAATGCCATGTTTTCCGTTGCCATATCCCGGAAGCGGTTAACCAAGTTAGCGGTGAGTTACAAGTTATTCATTTAAAAACATCTCTTATATTAAATTTTCTCTTCTATAGCTTGTTTTCAGAAAGCGTTCCGCACATATCCGCCAAGTATGACGTGCAGCTTGACTTCAGCTGTCGATAGCAATATGTTGAACTCGATAACATCCGATGTGAGTGGAAATCCACTTAATACTGCGGGTTATGAATTTATTGTGTCTTTGGAAATTCGTGAAAAAGTTGCTAAAAATTCATTTTCGGCAGTGCCTCGCGATCGCAATTACTTTAAATTGCGGGCAAACACTGACAAGGAAGTGATTATTACCGTTAAGCAAACCTCTTCGACTATACTTCAACCGTTGTTTATAGAACGTTGTTTTGGTGTACTTCTGAGTCCTGGCAAGTTGGTTCGCCAGGGCGATATGCAACTTATTGATATGGTTAGCATGAGCTACCATTTGCCCACTACCACTGCGGCCGGTAGTCATGCTAATGGAGGCACATTGGGTAGTGCTTCAGGAGATATTATCAGTGGCGCAGCTACAATGCCACTTTGTCTTAACCCATATGTAATACGTGCGGAATGGAAGGCCAATGAAACCGCATTCGAGCAGCTGAACGTTGAGGCCTCTAAAACTTTTCTAACTGTAGCAGTGGATATAGTGGTACGTGGCATACGCGATCCGGTACGTTTTGTTATTGAGACACCCGTCGTAATACAGTCGGCAAGTGAGATACGTATAATGGACCACTTTATATCGAAGCGGCCAATGACGTTGCGTTTCTATCTACAATTGGAGCGCACCAATGACGAATTCAGTTGGAAGGTCAGCTCAATTGATCCATCAGAAGAGATTACTGAACCTCAGTCGCAATCGTCACTATTGAAATTTGGAATGAACAATTTGTCACGTATTGTACGTTCTTCATCGATTGTATCGATTGAGGACGATTGCCCCACTGACTACAGTTCCGATGGTGATGAACCGTTGCTAAGTGGTACAGGTGAGGTTTCCAAAGATTGCTCACAGGATAAATTAGATGAATGGGATCCAATACTAAAGGAATGGGATGGCGAAAAACGGCCAAAGAATTTAGCCCCCCTAGTACGTTTGGGCATACCAGAGGCATTGCGCGAGAAAGTATGGCAGAAGCTGGCAAATGTTGAGAGCAAAACCGAAATGCTTGACATGTATAAGATTTTAATTACCAAAGTAAGTAGCTGAATGCGCAGTCATTTGCTGCAAGAATATCATAACTTAAAAAAGTCTTGCTAAATATTCTAACATTCATATGCTCCATAAGGGATGTCATAAGTTTACAAGAATCTCTTTGAAATACCGATGCAAATATCTTTGTAGGAAACCAAGTGCGAAACTGTAATACAACGGGACATACACAGAACTTTTCCGGCTCATAAGTGTTTCAAGGAAAGCGGTGGTTCAGGTGAGTGGTTCTTTAGACAACATTTTATACTTTACCCAACGCATTCGTTTTAAATATGTAGGTCAAGACTCATTATTCAAGGTATCAAAAGCATATGCGGTCTATGACAGTGAAGTTGGTTATTGTCAAGGTTTGAGTTTTATCGCCGCAAGCCTGTTGTTGCACGTAAGTTGTAAAGCATTAGATTAGGGGTCTCTTAGTGTCTAGCACGATTGCAGGAGTTGCAAAAATCCGATACTAAAATATGCAAGAGTTGTAATAAGAGCAAAGCAACAAACAACTGGAAAATATATGAAAATTATTTGTCATGCTACGATTCACAGCCTGAAGATATACATAGGTTTCGTTGTTGCATATTTTGCAGATATCTTGTTGCTTGCACTTTGTTGTTCTGTCGTTGCCTGCGATACAATTTGTGTAATACAAGCACTGTGCAAGGGTTTTGCAAGACTAAGAGAATCTCCCCTATTATAATCATAATTTATACTGTATTATATACGAACATGTATAACATTGTTTCATAATATCTGTTCATCTATTTAGATGCCCGAAGAAGATGCATTTTGTGTGCTGGTTTCTCTCATGTACGATTTTGGGTTACGTGACTTGTATAAGCAAGGCTTTGAGGTACTCTATTTGCGCCTCTATCAACTCGATCGTTTTATCAAGGATCAATTGCCCAAATTGCATGAACATTTTGCGGCATGTGGCATTGAGACGCACATGTACGCCTCACAATGGTTTCTCACACTCTTCACGGCACGTTTTCCCCTGTGCTTTGTATTTCATGTACTCGATGTGTTCCTTCTGGACGGTGTTATTTTGCTTTTCCAAGTTGCTGTGACGTTGCTTTCCATTTGTGAGGCTGACTTGCGTCAACTTGATTTTGAGGGTATACTAAAATATTTCCGCGTAACGTTGCCGAAAAAATGTCGAAGCCCTAGCCAAGCACGCCGAGTTATGAAAATGGCTTGCGAACGTAAAATTAAGAAATTGAAGCAATACGAAGAAGAATTTCTATTGAAAAAGCAGCACAAAGAACGTATGGAGAAAGAAGCTCAAGTTTATGAGAATCGTTTTGGGGAAGAAAAGCGAAAATTACAAGCGGAGATCGATGATCTCCAGAAAAAGTTGAGCGAGGCTAATGAACGGGCAATAGAAAAAGAGAAGAAACACACAGGCATTATACAGGACTATAAGCAAATAATACAACGATTAGAACATGATACGACAAATTTGAATGAGACAGTAGGAAATGTAATGGTAAGTAATAGGATGTTAAAAAGTATCTTGTATATTATTATTATTTATCATTATTAAAAAAAATAAATAAATTAAGCACTTAGTATAACTTAAGAGCAATAGCTGCCAAGGCTATCAGCCATCAGAAAATTACAAACGTGCATTATCAGAAAAAAGAAATACTTGAGAGATCGGGATGATGCAGAATTTAGATAGGTATTGGGATAGTTTTTATTAAACTGAGTCGACGTTTAGCTCATTTAAGTCGAGTGCACTCGTACAGTATATATTTCAATGTTTTAGTCCATTTGGCAGATCGGTCACCAGATAGAATGTGTTGTGGGCGCATTCGATGTGACCAAGACGGGATGCTGGGATGAGAGAAAGTGTGAATGAGCTCTTTCGAAATAGTAGTCGGATAAATTGTGTCTCTGAGGAGTAATAGTGGGCACGAAACACCAATTGATAGAAATAGTTGTTTTCTAATGGCGGACGCTCCACGACAGGCAATGGCAACTTGTTTGTCTTTCTCTTTTACTCTTTTTACGTTGTTTTTTTGAGAATAAAGCTAGAGGAAGTACCCTGGATGCCATTCTGCTCTTTGAATCAGTCGTCTAATTTATTTGCTGACGAAATTACAGTTTTGCATTAACCTTTAGGACTTCTCCAGGTACAATGTTAATTCAGTTTTGGAACTTCGATATGTTTGCCTTTTTGGTTTGTATTTCGAAGAGTTGCTGTTAATGTTTCCGTATGGTTTTTTGAATCTCTGAATTTGTTCTAGGAATTGCTATTAAACTTGGAACGGACGATGCATATTTTCACATTGACACGTTTCGACACATTTTGATTTTTGGGCCTATTAACATTGCTCTATATTCTGGTTATTAAGGAATTTGGGATAGTCGATTCGGTACACTTTTCAAAATGTTGCTTCTTTTCTATTTTCTATTTTCAATTCAATACGTTATTGGTCTTTTTAAAATTTTACATTTTGTGTAGCTTTGAATTTCTGCAGGGCTTTAATTTTTTCTGCCTTTCTTTCTCTCTGCACCAGGCCACGACACGATACCATCGGAATACCAGCTCCTTATTTTGATCGTGTGTTTGATGCTGTATTACATAAATAGCCGGAGTAGATTTTTTGGAGTGTTGGAGTGAAATAATTGTTGCATTGGGATTCCTGTAAGGTGCTAAAGGGTGGCTTAGATTGTTTTATGAGCGCCTGTAGTTCGGAATAATTGTTTATAAGGCCTTTCATATTCCTCTAGAGAATACAGAAGTCTATATCGATGTGAGCAAGATATTCAATTTAGTTTAGAGTGAACCAGATGTTTTTTTTTGCTGTTACTGTGAATGTACTAAAGATATTCTTCCGAAGAGTTCGTGGATTCATCTAGGTTTTTCGTATAATATTCATTGTTGGCAATGTTTATGAAGAAGGCTTACCTTGGGGCCTGTTGAGTTCGTATCGAATGGGTTATTGCGGATGGAAAGAGCTCTAAGATTAGTAGATTACCCTCTCTTATCTGCAGAGTCGACTCTATTTCAGTTGTTATGACTTCGATGCATTTTTTAATGGCAAACGAGAGGGGAATGTTGGAAATGTTGTAGCAGCATAAATAAAGGGATCCGGCTGCGGACTGTCACTTCAGCAGCATTTCTTCAAACATTTGTCGGGCACATTTATGTGCCTACAACGACAACGGTTTGAATATGAAAAGAAGAATAAAATAAAAAATTAACGCAGCTCTAAGTTAATTTAGTCGTTTTTAAATAAATCAATTTACCACATCGCCTTAAGTAAAATAACATTTATTCTCCCGTAGAATATCGTTTCCAAGTGCAAGAATTGTGTACAACAAATGGAGAATACTGACCACAGTGTAAAACTACCGACGCTGACAACCAGAAGCAGCAGCGTTAAATCCACGCAACGAGGCTGCAACAAGCAAGCCATAGATGCTCCACTTGGTCCACTGGATCCAATAAATGTAGCTACACAACGTATACGTGAGCTTGAGCTAGAATTGGCGCAAGCAAAGTTGGCACATGTTGAAGCTGAATGCCGCAATCAAGATTTGCATCATCAATTGAACGCCATAAACGCTGAAATGCATTCCAACCGCAACAGTTGGCAACCGTGGCTATCTAAAACTCTCAATTCCTTACAAGAGAAGGTAACAACACGGAGCAGTCGCGACGCCGCATTGCCAACATTCCAATCATATACGCAACATGCATCTGCTAGTGCATCAGCGGCTGGTAGTGAAACGAACTCGCCTAGCAGTAATCAGGTATCTTGAAGAGGGTATCAAAAATATTGTTTTCAATATAATTTTCCAAAAGTCTTGTTTGAAGCGCCAGTATGAACTAATATGCCTTCATACATACCTATATAATAATAGTTTTAATGATGTCGCTTAAATTTATAATTTTTTCATCACATGACAATATAAAACGTACATAAATAAGATAGCACCAAATATCGATTCATTCATTCAAATCGATTTCACTTATTTCTTTTGAAATTATAAACAAAAAAAGTTTATTTGCAATCTTTACTTTTATTCAGTAACACAAATTTTATATGTAACTCTGCTTGTAAGTTAAGCTCGAATTTACCTTTTACGTTGCGTTTCTTCTACTAAAATACCTTAATGCTCGTTTCATTCGAAGCAGCATACGTTGTTTGCATCGTTTAATGAGTATTTATGTACTTATGTGCAAACACGGTTTTATATACATACATACATATTAAAATTGGAATTATTTTGATGTTATTTTTAGCTCCATTGTTTTCTTAATATACAAATATATTTTAGTTTAATGCATTCAGTAGTTAGTACATACATACCATACATACATAAATACATACGAATCCGATACAATATTGTTATTACAATACGATTTTACACAATTTTGGCTTAATTGAAAAATGTTTTCACACATTAAAAATATAAACAAAAAACAAATTGGATTTACAATGCATTTCAATTGTCTTGTTTTTAAATGCTTATCGTTTTGTAGGAGTTTAAAGCCTTTTCAGTGGGAGGCTCACCGAAATTGCCAGCAAAATTACAGACCGTCAAACTTCGCAATAGTATTGATAGTTTGCGTAACATTGTCGTGCCGTTGGAGAACAGTGCAGGGCGTGCGATTGGTGTTGGTGCAAGTGCTAGTGCGAATGTTGGCGTGGGCGTGGCTGATCACTTTCGGCAACACCTACAACCATCAACTTAAATATCGACGTAGAATTGAAAAAAAAACATTTAAATTTATTTAAAGGCATTCATTTGAAATATACATAAATATATGCTTAATTTTAGCATACATACCTACATAAATTTGCATATAACAACAAGTATGCATATAACAACAAGAATCACAATATGAAACGACATTGGTCATTATAAATTATCAAAGGTATAACAGACATACATAAGTATGTAGGTACATACATATTTACATGCAGAGAGGAGGGTTGTGCATATAGAAAATGCAATTGCAACATTTTTTTAGCAAATATTTTATTCCTAGATACTACCTAATACAATTTTTTTCTTCACAATGATGTTTGCAGATTTACGCGCAACCCTGCAAAACATACAATTTTGGCTTTTCGATTGAAATACATTCATTTTCTAAAATAAGCGAAATTAGTTTTTAAGTAGAATATGTTACGAGTAAAAGTAATAAATACATACCTAAATACACACATACAGTGAACCAAAAAAAAAAAACTTGTACACCAAACGGTTTTGTCTTTGACATGCATTATCTCTAAAACCATTTATCGCTTTGGAGAGGGAGCCGCTTGGCGGGCGAGCATCGCTGAGGACGAGCGGTAATGAAGTGCGCAATAAAGAAAATAAATACGTTGAACGTTATAAAAACTAAGGCTTTATTTAAGGGGGAACACCACTGTGATATTTCCAAAACATCGATTTTGTTTTGCATTTTCTTGAAAGTAAATAGGTATATTCAAAAATATGTTAAAAAAATTTTAACTAAAAATGTTGAAAATTTACGAAGTTATATCAGTTTTTTATGACGCCATTGCATTAATATTAATAACAATTGTAATTTTTAATATTTTTAATAAAAATTTGTGTCAGTATAGTTGAATATATGTTAAATAAATTATAATTTATTCGATCCTCAAATAATCATCCCTACTTATAAAAAAAATTCATGAAAATCACTTAATTTTCACGCGTTCACAGTGGTGTTCCCCCTTAACGCAAGAAAAAATTTTCATAAAATCAAAAAATAATTATAAACAAACAAATTGAAAAAAAGCAACAAAAAGAAGCTTGGTTGTATTTATGTATACGTTTTATATACCGGCATTGTGTGGTATCGTACAAATTGGCGTAGCAATGCCGCCATCTTCCGTCTTATCAGATTCAAAGTAATATTCGTGAGAACTGTCACTATCCACTGTATCATCTCTAGATCGCTTCATCATCATGCGTAGGATAAAATAGGAAATATATAAAAAGCCTGATGGTTTCTCTGGCAGAGACCCTGAGAGATTGAATTGAAGAACTGAAATTCGTTCTGACTCTACCGTCGTCTTATATCGTAAGTTTACATTATAAGAAAGATAAGACTTCATCGCTAATGGCCCCTAATATATTTGAATGAAAACGTCATTCTTTTACTATACCTATGTGTATCTTATGGCTCAGAACGACAGCCGTCGCGAGCCTTACAGCTACGAACCAATTTGGGCGGCTAAATGCCGGCATGCGTCCGCAACGGTAAAACAGCTTGGGCGGCTATATGCCGACACTCTTCCCCAAAGGGTTAAACTTAAAAGTTGCAACCAAAAGTAACTAAATGGCTGTTTTATTTTCCTTCCATTAAATAAAAAAATAAATTAGTAGAAACAACTTATTTTGAAACAAACCTTTAAAGATATGCAAGTAAACAAGAAAGCACTCGCGAAATAGGCGAAATTGTTAAAATCCACATACAACGGTGCTGTGTATGATTACCAAGTACAAGAAAAACGGTGGAGTAGGAACAGCAGGTGGCAGCTTAATTTGCTCGTTGTATTAAAAGGACCGAAAAATTTCCCATTTAGTTATCGCTAAAATGTAGAAAGAAGCTGCCATTACATAAGTCTATCCTCAAAGTGTGCGAAATTTTTTACATTCTCTTATACTTATTTCCAGCGAATGTATCCACCGCGATAATGCCTTTCGGGATACTGTAATTTTTACAGATGAGTCCAAGTTTAATTTATTTGGTTTGATGTGCGTCGGTTTGCTGGGTGCAAGTAGGGTTAAGCGCTGAACACCAAAAATCTGAATAAGACTGTAAGGCACAGAGTAAGCAGCGTCATGGGGTGCAATTGACATAAAAGGTGAGGGTAATCTTGTCTTCATCAACGGAATAATGAACAAATTGGACTACCAAGCAATTTTGACAATTATTGGACTCAATCGGCTTCCTAAAAAGTAATTGTTTTGGTTTGCAACTTTAACGTTTAAATGGTTTTAGAGGAAAGAAATGTCAAAGCTAAAACTCCTTGGCGTTGAAGTTTTATTTTTGGTTTACTGTTAATACATTACATTTCATAGGCAAAAAATATGCATGACGCGAAATTTCCAAAATATTATGCTTCATCAAATTCGAAAGGAATCAATAATTCTAAGAAATACATTTGTTTTCAACAAAGACAAAAATATGTTTTTCGCCTTGAAGCTTTTATGTATACAGATTTTGTATTCTTATTGAATTGTTATGAATTTGTTTTGTAAAAATTCTCACACCCAAAGTACGCAACATACATGGATATGAAGCATTTCAACGGAGAAGAAACTGGGAAACAAGTGCGCATAATATAAAGGGTGGTTTAAACACAAATTTCTTTTAGTTCTATTTTTGTTTTTACACTTCGTTCTTTCTTTCTCGCTCGAAATTTAAACTATCAGTGAATATCACACCTCCACGGAAAAAAATAAGTCGCTTTTGCTTAGTACTCCTACTTATTTCCAAAGCGATGGTTTGTTAATGATCCCTTATTTCGTTTAGCGCGTATTGGTCGAAGATCAATAGCGGTTTATCGTTAAGATGAGTGAAACTAAAATCATTGTAGTAATATTAATTTTTGTTAGCGATATTCCGCCATTTTTGGGATTTTATTTGCACTTATACATATTTGAGACGGAATAATTTGGTGTACTTTGAATATGTTAAGAGAAATCTTGGAGAAATACTTAAAAATAAAAATATAAGCGAGCGGTAATTGTTGGAACTCTATAGCATAAACAATTTCTTCAGCAATTATAAAAATACATGCATATATCGGGTGTTTTTTTTTTTAGCTCTATGAGAACTATCGATATCGATGGCATATGGTGTGACAGCTGAGAATGGCATACGGTGCTGACATTTCTGCTCAGTAAGGTTTGGCAAGTCATCATGAATCCTTTAACGCCAGATGAATTCCACAACGCTGCTAAATTGTGGAAATTTACTTTGAAGAAGATAAATCTGGTTGCGAAGGTTCTAGAGCAAAGTGTTGAAGAAGACACCGAAATGTCGATTCATCGTCCTTTTCAACTTTTTGGCCTTTGTCCTTCGACTACGTCGTAAATTTTACGAAACGATCGTGGATGACGTGCCTATAAAATGCTGCTCGTGCAAGAATTGAAGCCAAATGACCATTGTTTGGTTCGCATTTTGCTTATTTGGCTTATAGATTTATTATTCAGATTTATTGGAAAAAGCAGTCAAAAATTTGGGCTATGAAATTATCTACAAGATTCATTCCAACAATATTTCTGTTATTTCTTTTTATTATCATTTGAAGTTCTCAAGCTCTTCCAAAAACACCCGATGCTTATATATATTATATAATATATTTAAAACTTGATAAACAAATCAAGAGTGAGTTGGGTTAAAAAATAATACAAAGCACTTCATATGCGTGTGTTTTGTATACAAATTAAGTATTTACGTGGTATAAACTCGTACATATAAAATACTCAATTGCATTAGTAATAAGCTTTAGTGCGATGCATGGCTTCATAAAAATCTATCTAACAGCACGATGCAACACAAAAATAATGAACGGAATATTAGAACATTTAAAAATGATTTCAATGCAGATCTGCCAGACAAATGTAGCGCCTTTCAAGTGGAGATCGTGGCTATCGGGAGGGCAGATAGTCTTCTAAATTTATAATAACGCAATTCGGTTAGCAAATTTCAAATGAAATCCAAATGTCTGTGGTTACTGATATCGTTGGAACACGTTAATGCCTATTTTCGCTGAGTTTCTAGACGTAGTTGTATCGATGGAATGAAATAGGGCATTAGATGCTTAGATTGCACTTGATAATGTATTTTAGTGAAGCAGATACCTTTGTCGCGGCCGCCGTATTCGAATGGGTTGGTGCGTGACTATCATTCGGAATTCACAGAGAGAACGTAGGTTCGAGTCTCGGTGAAACACCAAAATTAAGAAAAACATTTTTCTAATAGCACTCGCCCCTCGGTAGGTAATGTCAAACCTCTGAGTGTATTTCCGCATTGAAAAAGCTTCTCATAAAAAATATTTGCCGTTCGGAGGCGGCTTGAAACTGTAGGTCCCTCTATTTGTAGAACAACATCAAGACGCACACCACAAATAGGAGGAGGATCTCGGCCAAACACCCAATTATATATTTGTATATATATATAGATACCTCTGTACAACGGAACTACGATTTACTATAGAAAACTAAACGAATATACCTACCATACCATTTAAAAAAAGGTCACAAGGCAGCGTAGTTTCAAATTAGGCAGGAAAAATATAGATGCCCAATAAATCCACGCTGATGAATCACTAAGTATCTGAAAGTTGAAATAAGAATATTCTAAAAAACGTTTTATTTCCAACATATTCTTTTAGCTCGTTTCACCAAACGTTTATTTAACTTTTCGATGCACTCCAAATCAACGATAACACAAATCTCTTAGCGCCGAGCCATCCTTAAATTTAGAAACAGAAAAAAGTCGAAAAGAGCTAATTCGGGAGAGTACGATTAAGTTGTGTGAGGGAGCAGTTTTAAAATTGCAGCGTGGTAACTTTTGCCTCAAGACTGCCTCAAAACGTAGTATAGTATAATAATCGATTAGGAATGATCCAAGCATATACTACTTCATCAACGTGTTGGCTCACAGACCCATTTTGCTCTTCTTTGATTTCGATTCACTGCACTGTTGCTTGGTCTCTGGTGTGTTGTGATGTCTCTAATTCGGATTTGAGGCTTATAGAACATATGCGTTTGCCCACCGTAATGCGAACACTGCATATGTAAGCTTTGGACAAATTTTAGTTCGCTGCCTCAGTCCGATTTGATTAATTCCAATTATTTGGATCTTAAATAGCTTTGAATACGCTAAAGACTGAAGGTATCTACAATATATAATTAGTGGTGGTTAACAAATAACCAATTTTTACCGAGGTCGGGGAGGCTTTTCACCGAGGTCAAAAAGCTGCCGAAGCAGCTCGGGACATTTGCGACGTGTGTGGAGAAGGTGTCGTAGGCGAGCGGCAGATCTTCTCGATAAAAAAACGTCTCAAATCACTTTTGAAGGAGAAAGGTCGGCAAACCAGTCGTGAATTGGTGGAAAAAATGAACTGCGATCATAAAACGATTCTCAATAACCTTCATTCAATGCGATTTTCCGAAAAATTGGGAGCCTGGGCGCCTTACGAGCTCAACGAAAAGAAAGTCGCCTTAAAATTGCTTCTTTGCCCGCCATCGGACAACGCGGTCATGAGCAGCGCTTTTTGTACCGAATCGTCGCAGGAGATGAGAAATGGTGCGTATATATACATCAATATGAAGAAAAGAAAGTAGTCGGTGGCACAAGGAAATACGCCAAAGCCGAGTGTCAAGCCGTATCTTTATCCAAAGCAGATCATGATATGTGTTTGGTAGGATTGCGAGGGCATGGTGCACTGGGAAATGCTCCAAAAGAATGCCACAGCCATCAACAAATTGGTCGAGAGGTGAGAAGAGGTTGTAAGCTGCAACGGCGAATATAGAATTGTTTAACTTATTGATATAATTATTGTTTTTTATTGAAATAAAAGTCTTCGGTAAAAACGCTACGAACTTATTCCCCAACCCAATAAAATCGGTCACAGACGCCAAGAACAATAAAATGGGTAATATTTGCCGGAATTGTTGATTAGTAGAACCAAATGAGGTACAAAATTTTGTTTTTCTGTGGAATAAGTTTGAAAAGAAATGTTAAAGTTATACATATACATATAACTGACCTTACACCCTTTATTCGGTGTTTGGCTGAGCTCCTCTTTCCATTTGTGGTGTGCGCCATGATGCTGTTCCGCAAAAGGAGTTTCACACTGCCTCCGATAGGCAGATGAATTTTTATGAGGAGTTTTTTCATGGCAGAAATACACTCGGAGGTTTGGCATTATCTGCCGGGGAGCGACCGCTGTTAGAAAAAACTTTCTATAATTTCGTGCGTCACGTCCGAAGATTCTAACTTCGGCACTGCCGAATGGTCTGGCACTACTCGATTCGGCTACGGCGGTGAATTTTTGGAATAAGGTTCCGATTTTTCATAGGAATTTGATAGTGTAAAATTTGGATTTTTTTTGCCCGTCAAATTCAACCAAACATATAATAGAAATTCGTATTCGAAATGTTCAAAATTTCATTACTCGGTAAACTTATTCATGTAATCTTGACAACGATCCTGTTTTCGAAGTCTGGTTAATCTTAGACCTACATTTTTTGCAGATCTAGTTACTATTAATATTTAAAGAGATATATTTACACGTAAGATGTTTGATCCGGGGGGATGCCTGTTTTTTATCCGTTTCCTTTCGCAGATTCGATTTTAAAAATGTAGGTATATAATCGTGCATGCCTTATCGAGCGGTGTGTAGATGGTGTTAGTGGTACCACCGCTAAATTTTAGGCTTTCATTTAATTTTACCAGATCGCTTACACTCTATAGTCATTTTTTTACGAGAGCGAAAATTTAGATGAATACCCCATCAAAGTTTCTGTTTAATGAAATTTCGACAAGAAAAAAATATCAAATAATATATATATATATACACCATGTGTTTTAATATTTCTCAAATAAGTATGAATGTATGTTCTCTCGGCAAGCAAAGGTAAAACTCCGAGAACGATTCAACATGACAAAACTCGATTCATACATAAATGTATATATTTTCTCAATGTGTTGCATGGTGTTATCAAAGCTTGAAATAAACAAACAAACAAACAAATAAAATAAGTAATCCTATTGCATATGTATGTGATTCATATATGGAACAGTTTATATAATATATATACATACATACATATATTCACAGCGCTGCGCAATATTCACGCCTCTTTAATTCGAAGTACTTATTACGTGAAGTCATAGCAACATATGTACGCAAATTAACCGACGTATGTATGCATTTATTTAGTATTAATGAAGATGAATAAAATTCTCAAACGTATATACATACATATATAAAATTGTAAAATACTAGTTTCATTTCTATCGACATGTAGTTCTATTTTTAAATAAGTAATACCTACAGAGGCAAAATTAATGTCCGATGCATGCACGTGAACCAGAGTTGACTTCAGCATAATAAAAGAACAAGAAATGAAAAATTACATACAAGGTGAAGTCCAAAATAAACAAGACTGGCGTCATAAAAATGTTTTTGATGCCACCATCTTTGAATTGGTGAAATGTTGATGGCGATGATTGTCTATCTCGTGCCAGAGTTCATGAGTGGTTTACACGTTTCAGAGATGGTTGTGAGGACATAAATGACAATGAACATACGGGCCGCCCAAAATCAGTAATTACCGGAAACTCCGTCGAAATTGTTAGTAAATTTATCAAAAATGAACTGAAATCATCGTTGAAATTCATGGAATTGGAGTTGAGTAACTCCAAAACATCGATTTATCGCATTTTAACTGATCATTTGAGCTTACGAAAGGTCAGTACACGTTTCATTCCGCACAAGTTAACTGGGGACCAAAAATTTGTCAGAATTGAACATTCGAAATACCTCATTAAAGAGGCGAGAAAAGTCGAGAATTTCCTTCACAACATATTAACTGGTTATGAAACGTGGTGTTTCCAACATGAACCTGAAACTAAGCGTCAAAGTGCCGAGAGGAAGGCTCCAGACGAGCCACCACCCAATAAATCGCGTTTGGAGAAGTTAAAAATCAAATCGATGCTCATTTGTTGTTACGATTCCAAGGTAATTGTCCACAAGGAGTTCGTGCCAATGGACCAAACCGTGCAATTTTCTATGTTGGCGTTTTGAAGCGTTTGTTGCATCGTTTTCGTCGAATTCGCCGTGAATATCGCGAAGGGGGAAGCTGGCGCTTATTGCATGATAATGCACCATCTCATCGATCCATTCTTGTGACTGATTTTTTGACTAGAAATCGCGTTTTAACCATCAATCACTTACCGTGTTCGCCTGGTATGGCGCCACGTGACTTCTACCTATTCGGATAGTTGAATTTGGCCATGAAAGGAAAACGTTTTGCGTCCGTAGAGGCCATCCAAAAGGCTTGTACCGACATCCTGAAGAGACTATTTTGAATAAATAAACTCGAAGTTATCAGAACAAAGCTTCTGCCGTGTCTCTTTTATCTCAGTCTTGTTTATTTTGGACGTCATCTTGAACATATTTCATACAGCCTAAAATGGTGATTCTAATGATTAATTTATAGTCTAAAAGGTTGTTATTTTATTTTTTAATGGGATAGTTTTACACAACCACCGTGACAAAGAAGGTTCTTGAGTGACTACCATTCAGTTCATTCTGTGGACATGAAAAATCTAATAATAGGAACAGTTTCTTCAGTCATTTCACTGATCACTGTTGATGGAAATATTCGGAGCCAATGCAGGAAAAATTAGTTGAGACTTTTGCACCCGCGTGATTTGCATCTTCCTCTAACTAATGAATTTTACCAATAAATTAAACATTGCTTAGATGGCACTTCAACCATATGTCGGTTTCGGCCGAATCTAAAACATTGCGCCATCTAGCTCGGTTCGCTGCTTGCTGGCGCCAGTTGATGACACCGAGTACTGCCAGGTTATACCTCACTTTATCTCCCTAACGGATGTTGGGACCTCCTCGTCGCCCACCAGTAGGGTCCCTCTCGAAGGACTTCGGTGCCGGAGCACTTTCGTTCATTCTCAAGACATGGCGCAGACAGCGCCACCGCTGTATTTTAATACGCTTCAATATGTCCATATCTCGGTAAAGCTCATACAGCTCGCTGTTCCATCGGATACGCGAAGAGGACCAAGGATTTTTCGGAGAATTCTTCTCTAGAACGCTCCCAGTGCTCTCCCATCAGTTGTCGTCATCGTCCAAGCTTCTGCGCCATATACAAGGTGGGGGATGATTAGGCTTTTGTTTTCGTTTTTCGCGAGAGGGCTCCTACTTCTCAATTGCCTACTGAGCCCGAAGTAAGACTGAGCGGTTGCCAACAGTGACGTGTTGTCCAAGATGCGAGGAAGCCTTGTATGTTGCCAGTATGTACTTTGTTTTACTCTCGTCCACCGTAAGACCAACTTTTTCTGCTTCCTTCTTCAGACTGGAGTATGCTGAGCATAAGGCGCGGCTGTTCAGGTCGACAATATCAATATAGCATGACACTTTTGTAGTAAGTAGTGCCAAAGCGGTTTAACTCAGCAGCACGTATATTTTTTTCCAGTAGGATATTGAAGAAATCACATGAAAGGGGATCGCCTTGTCTGAAACCTCGTTAGGTATCGAATGGCTCGGAGAAGTCCTTGTATGTGACGTTAATAAGGCTAGTCCCACGGTAATTTGCGCAGTTTGTAGGATCACCCTTCTTGAGGATTGGATACGCTTAAGTTATAGTCGTTGGACATGCAATCATCCGACCATATTTTGCAGAGTAGCTGGTGCATGCGGTGTGCTAGCTCTTTGTCTCCAGCTTCGAATAGTTCTGCCGGTAGTCCGTCGGCTCCTGTGGATTTATTATATTTTAGCCGTGATATCACTATTCGAATATATTTAAGGTCGGGTAGAGTTATGACTAATTCGTCGTCCACGACTGTAGTATCGGTCTCAACCTCATTGTCCACACTGCTACTGCCACCGTTTAGCAGTTGTGCGAAGTGATTCCTCCATAACTCAAGTATTCCCTGGACTTCTGGCAAACATATGTATGTAGCTCACTCCAATGCTTCTTTCTAGTCAACGATGAAGTAAATATTCTTCACATATGACAGATTACAATTTACAGTAGGTTCTGTTTTTATGCGGCTTTTTTTTATGCGGTTTTGAAATAGTGCGGTTTTTTTTAAATTACAAAATGCATGTCGACCTATCGGGAATTGTACATATAAACAAGATTCTAAACCAGCTAAGCAAAAACTCATCACAGAAATGCTAACCCTACAAGTATGGAACCGCCTGCATAACTATCTAGATCAGACGTGTACAATTCCCCAAGTGACGAAAGTGATTTTACGCCAAATTCTAAACGAATGCGCAACATGTGGGTATTGTCTGATTCTATTTCTGACTTAAATTTATTTTTCGATTCTGACGTTTCTTAAATAAAGATATAATTTTCAAAAATACAATATTTTGTTTATGCGATTTTATTTAATTATTTCAGATTCATGCGGTCTATGGAACGTATCTATAGTTATAATATGGGACTAGTGCCCTTTTTTATGTGATTTTATTACATTATTTCAGATTTATGCGGTTTTAGCATTTGAAACGTATCTATAGTTTTACTATAGAACTAGTAGCTTTTTTTATGCTGTTTTTTTTATGCTGTTTCTTGCGGAACGTATCTACCGCATAAAAACAGAACCTACTGTATGTAATTTTTAGTAACACCTGGCTAATAAAACTTGATGTAAATACATACCTATGTATTTCGAATAAATGAGAATCGAAAATTATTTTTTTTCGTTGTATGTTCTTAACATTTCATAAACAACAATAACAAAAAATAATTGTATGGATTAGTTTATATCATCTAATCCTTGTAGGACAATTTCCAAAAGATACGAGGTGTGCTCAAAAAGTCTCGCGGATTTTGTGTTTTTTTTTCAAAAATTATTTATTTATTCATTAATATCTATTTTGTCCCCTTCAAAGTAATCCCCATGAGATATTATGCACTTGTGCCAAGTTTTTTCCAATCTTCGAAGCACTTCAAAAAATCGTTTTTTTATCTTGTTCAGCTCCGCCTTCGATGCCGTCTTTATCTCAGCAATCGTAGCGTAGCGTCGTCCTTTCATGGGCCTCTTCAGCTACGGGAACAAGAAAAAGTTACAGAGTCCAACAATCTCATCTCATTAGAAATATTCCTGCGATGCTGCTTTTGGTCGAAATTGAGCAGTTTTGGTATGAATTTTGCGGCGGCCAAGTGGTGCGAAGTGTAACCAATTAAAAAGACCATCAATTTAGTTTGGAAAATTACTTTTATTCAATTCGGAGTAAAAAATGTGTGAAAATAATACAAAATTAAAAACAAATTTACTTTTGCTCGATATGACCACCTTTTGCCTTGAATTGCAAGCTGCCCGAATGTGACTTGCAGGTTGTTTTGGGCCCACTCACGGACAAAGGCTTTTTTCAGCGCCTCGAAGCTGGTGAAACTTTTAGTTTGGACCTGGCTCTCTAAATGGCCCAAAGAGAATAATTCGTCGGATTCCCGTTAGGTCAATTTGAGAGCCATTGTTAAGACGTTATGAAGTTCGGAACGTTGTTTTTTTAGCCATTCTTGGTTCACTCGAGCTTTGTGAGACGGTGCTGAGTCCTGTTGAAACGTCTATGGTCTGCCACCGGAATGTTTGCCTGGCCACGGCTTCAAAGCAACTTCCAGCATACTTTCCCGATAATATTTCGCATTTACCTAGGCTCGATGAAAACGATTGAAGAGCGCCCATCTGCGGTTACAGAGCCCAAGCCATTAACTGTGGCGGGTGCTGCCTCTTGGTGACCAATAGAGGACTCAAATTCTCGTATGAACGGTCGGTCAAATAAACCCTATCGTTTTGGGAGTTTACGAAGTGCTCAATTTAAAAAATTTTCTCGTGAAAAAACACAATGTTTGGAAATTGACCGCTTTCGGCCTGCAAATTAACTCTTTCGCTCTCTCAAGTCGGACTTCTTTCCCAATTCAATAAATTTTTAACGTACCAACAAACTTCAGCTGAGAAACGGAAATTTTATGAGTTTTATTTACAGTATTCAGCATGGAATGAAACAATTTATGCATTTTAAGAAAAGTCGATTATTCACGCACCAGGCCTGAAGCCTAGCCAGATCAGGCAGAGGTGACCAGCAATGAGTCATTCTTGCTGTTATAGAGTAGACCTTCAGGTCGTCTTTGAAATTTAAGAAATATTTGTCTTTTTCCAATCATTAATAAATTTTCCCGAATATCAGTTAGGAATGTTATATGTAGTTGGAATTCAACATTTATGGTTTCACGAGGGCGTGCCATGTTTAAAAGAGAATCGCAAGCAAGCCATTGATATCTGTTTTTTGCAGACGATTTCAGGGAAGCAATACACTTTTCTTCATCCACCTCCGATAAGGACACCAACCAAAAAATAGAAGCGAATCAGATGCACTTTATGTCGTCGGCAGTAACAAAAAAATCGGTGAAAAGACACGCGAAAACTACTATTGAATCCACAAATATATTTTTATAAAACATCGCAGTTTGCATGACCGATTTTCCAGTTGATTATTGCACGATTTGATTTTGATTTCATATACAAGTATAAATATATTTCATATACTTACATATTTCATAATTGAAGTATACATTTCATTAATATTTCCTTTAAGTACATAATTGGAGTTGTGTAAGGTACAATTATGAGCATTTAGAATAAAAAGAATATATATGTAGATACGAGTTAATAAATACCACACAGAGGGAAATAATTAGTCTTCCGAAGTCAGTTAGGCACGTAATGACGTTTATAGTAAATATGACAATTGGATTAATTGAAAATTTTTCGTGTTTTAAAATTAGTAACTAAATCACTTTCAACAAAATTTAAAACATTCTACTTATATAGAACGCGAACAAAAATCTTGAGTTAGTCCCCTTTTCGCTTTTAAATAATTTACATCAACTTCCCAATCTTATTTTCACAACCTCACGCTCTCAAATTTCCTTGTTTATTTTAAATCAAAAAGATCAACTCATCGTGCTTTCGATGCTGCTGTTCATTAACATCTGAGTTATTGTACTCCGGGATGGGTGAAGTACCTGGAGTTAAATGAAACAGCAAATCGGCCGAGGAGCTGCGTCTCATTACACCAGCACCACCGATCAGTGGATGATGATGCTGTCGGTTGTTGGTGAAGGATTTGCTACGCACATGACGTCTTGCATGGTTACGCCGTGCATGTTTACGATTGCTTACCACCCCAAAACACGATACGTCATGCTCACAGTCGCTATCTGTTTCGATGCGCAGCAATCGTTCTCGCAAATTGCCAGAATCAGCTGATCGATTCTGGTGTGTTTGATTGTGGGATGTGGATGCAACATTAACATCAGTAGAGTTGTGGTTAGCTGAACAGTCATCGTATAGATGCAAAATGGCGTTGCGCTGCTGCTGAGTTGACGTCGGCTGAAATTGTTGTTGTTGGAGTCGACGTGTGCTGATGCAGTGCGCGGAAGGATCTCGTGATAACTCCGAACCAAAGTTGCTGGCGTTGCTAAGGAAAATTTGCCTGCAATGACACGTCGAGTATGTGAAAGATCGTTTAAAATGTACTTATAAGATATCATACTAATATAAAAGATTCAGGTTAGGTTAATTAGGTTGCTTGTGAAAGACAAGGCACTCTCGGTGGCCCTAAAACCCATTGTGATAACTGCATTTGATTTCCATCCCCTGACTAAGCTCCCTAAACCACTTAGATCTTTTTGAGAAGGTAACTAGTGCTTCCAGAGAGACATTTTGCAAATTTCCTAGGTATTCGAAGAAATAATCGCCAAGATATTTGGCACGGTTTTTTTGAAGCGCAGGACATTCACAAAGGAGGTGTTTTACCGACTCAATTTCTTCTTCATCTCCACAGCTCCTTTCGATGACATTGTGAGGTACACCCATTCTACTGCGAGTCTCAGTATTTGGCGAGCTATGTCTTAGACTGCTGATAGAAGGAAATCCTATAAAAGCGTGTAAAGATTTAAATGCAGCTAAATAAGTGTATCTTTTTCGTAAAACGCGTTGGGCAATTTGTTAGCCTTGTGAAAAATTTAGAAAGCGCAAGTTGTTTTTACAAAATGAGTTCCTCGTATGAAAAGGGATTTAAAGCAGTATTCCTATGTACTCAAAAGTGTGCAACGGTACCGAAGCTAAAAAAATCCCTTAATGATGGAACACAACTTCATTCATTTGGCTGCCTCGGATAGCCATGCACAAGGTCTTTACGCAAATTTCGTCTCAATGATGTCTCCGAAATGTCCAATTGTTGAGAACGACGGTGAACTGATGTTCCTGGTGATCCAAGAACACTCTCGGCCACAGCAGCAATATTTTCGGGTGTACGCACAGTTTTTGGTCGGTCACGCGTTGGTTTGTCAATAAGCAACCCAGTTTCTCTTACTTTTTTCGCAAAGTAACGCCCATACGCTTCATTCGGTTCTTTTCTTCTTCCCTTTGCCGTACGTAATTTTCGTACACATTCTGCAACATTACCATGATTTTCAAAGTAATGTTGCAATATTTCCCAGCGTTCTTTGAGCGTATACACAACCATTTTCGTTCAGCGGAAGAATAAAACTAATTTTCTGTCAAATCAGATGACAGCTAAGTGTTACCATTCTTCTAATAATACCTAGTTCAAATCCATAACGATAGAAGGCGGGCCCTATATATTCAAAGGCTACATTCTCAGTGCTCGGAAAACGGGGAGAGAAACTTACACAAATGTAGGCAAGAGCTCTCGCGTGTCCAATAAGAATTTAAATCCAATCGTTCTCTCTTTCTTTCTTGTGGAATGAATGATGTCATTCATTTTTTGGGGAATACTTTTGAGTATACTTTCCGTGCCGCCGACTAATAGCGAAATTCTTAAAAATTTTGACTAACTGATCAGTATGTTGCCGTCCCGCTTTAAGATGTGTGCATCTGCTTTCGAAGTCAAACCGAGAAATAAAACAAAGCGCGTTGTTACTTGGTCTGTCCAATGTACTTATGTTTTTTGAGCAAATCAAAGGGAGGATGCCTGATTTCCCTCGCATTAGAATATTTCGCTATTAAACTGTATATGGGTACGAGATTATATGGAGAATGTACATATAGCTGATGAGATAGGCAGCCCTAGAGGTAAATTCTCTGTGCAATGTGAAAATAGAGGTTTCGCTGACTATCTGTGGCTTGCTTTAAGATAGGTACATATACACCGAGTTAGCTTAGAATGACTGTCATTATTCAATTTGATAAGCAATTCTTTGAGACTGTATCGCAGGTGGTGATAAATCTACTTACCGATCATGTGGTAAGTTGGTACCGTAACTCAGCCCGTCTGGGTAATAGGCATCATTGGGGAATGATTCTGGCACTGAGAAGGTATGACGCAGACGTTGAACCTTATAGTTATGTGTGCCGTTACTCACGACAATCCAAGAACGTTTCAAATATGTTTGCTCGCTGTAATTAGTTGTGCTCTTGGGGCGCGATGAAAGATTTGAATCTGGATATAAATACAAAGAGTTTTTCGTTTGAAAATGTGTGGAAGCTATTTAAATATTTCAAATATACATAAATAATTCATAACTTCAGGAGCTTTTAGGGGTATTAAAATAACGTTTTTGAAAAGATTCGAAAATGATTTAGATTTTTCTACTGTTAAAAAATATAATTTTTCAGTTATCTGTATGAAGTAGTTGGAAGTAGTTAAATTAAACAAAAAAAACACATATTTTAACAATAATTTTTAAAATAAAAAAATTGTTAGAAATGTAAAAGTATAGCAAAAGAAATAGTAAATGTTTAGCAAACGCTAACCAAGTCCTTGAGATTTAATTACAAATTGTTTTGTAACTATCTTTAGAATACTCTCTTTTCCCACACATATTTGCAGTGAAAGGAGTAACAGTTGGTTTTCAACTAATGGAAGAGAGATGCTTTATACATTTTCTCAAAAAAGTACCGGGAATTGTTCAAAAACAGCAAAATAGTTGTTTAATCATCAAAATTTATTTTGTCGCCTTCAAAATAGGCTGCATTCGAAGCAATTCAAATAGATCTCTTCAGCTCCTTCAGCGAATTCTCCTTAATGGCCTTTATCGACTCAAAGCAGAGTAGCAACTTAAGTTTTGGGAAAAGGAAAAAGTCACAAGAGGCTAAATCCGGTGAATACGGTGGTTGTTCGATGATATTTGTCGAATTTTTGGTCAAAAAAGTGTTCATAACATGAGCCTTGTTTGACGGTGCGTTATCATGGTGCAAGATCCATACGTTTTCTTTCCACAAATTGGACCGTTTCCTACGCACATTCTCTCTCAAACGTCGCATAACTTCCAAATAGTATTCTTTATTTACCGTATAATCAATTTGACCGAATTCCGAGATTCCGAGTGCACAACACCGTGATAATCAAGGAAAACGAGTAGCACGACTTTCACTTTTGACCGACTTTGACGTGGTTTTTTGGGTTTCGGCTCATGTGGATAGCGCCATTCAGCCGCATGTTGACTGGTTTGCATGTCAAACTCGTGTACTCACGTCTCATCACCTGTTATGATGTGCTGGGTAAACGTTGTGTCCGAATCCACTTGCTAAAGCCTGTCTTCAACCACTTTCTTCCGATGAATTTTTGGAAAGGAATTCAACTCTCTTGGAGCGAGTTGAGCAGCCACGCGTCTCATGCCCAATTGATGGTGTAAAATGTTGCAAATTGAATCGTGACGCATGCTAGGATCACGAGCTACCTCGCTCAAAATTAAATGATGGTTTTCCAGCACCATATCCTTGACTTTGTTAACGTTTTCATCCATTGAAGACGTTGGTGGGCGACTAGATCGGGGCAAATCTTCCATGGCTTCTCGGCCCTCTGCAAAAGCCTTATACCACTAGTACCCTTATTTTTGATAAAGCACTTTCGTCATAGGCTTTCTGCAACATTTTCAACGATTCTGCACACGACATCTCGATCAAAACACAAAATTTAAGATAAATTCTTTGTTCGATTTGTTTATCCGTAGTGAAAATTGCCGAGCACACCTGTGGTTGAATGATATAAATAAACGTCAAAAGCAAGCTAATTGACAGAGACTCTGTCAAATTAATCTGCGACACTATAGAGGACAGTTGTACTCGTACCAACTTTCCAGCAAAAAAAATTTAGACAAAAAAAATTTTGAATGAACAATTCCCGAGTTTTTTTTTTGACAGAGTGTACTTGCCAACTATTTATTTAATTCGGTAATATGAAAATCACTATCACAACGGCATGAATTTGCAGCCCAATTTTCACAGATCCCACGAAGTCTTATCTTGTCAATGAAAAATCTCAAAGAAAGTTCATAACATTCGTATGTGAAACAAAATATGTACACGATTTAGTAGGAAGTTTCAATAATTTCTAATGAAAATAACACTTTCGCTAACTCCTTTCTTAACTTGACTAGTAAACCAACTTGATTAGTCTAGAAAAACTTTGATACTCCTACAAATCAATAAGCCATAAAAGGATTGCATTAAAAGCTTACTATTTTCGCTGAGAGCTATTGTTGTTTGTGGGATGCCTAGAGTGAGCGATATATTGAGGGAGTCATCTCGAAATTCGTCACTTCGTTCCTCAAGTTGACTCGGCGTTCCGGGACTGTATTGAAATAAGGTATAAAAATGCATTGGTAAATACGATCACTTTGTCCTTTAACCAATACCAAAGCATTCGTCTGAACTTACGAGCTTGCTGTGACCTCCGGTTGTTCACCAACGGTTGGGGATAGTTCACACCCAACGGGAAGCGATGTCGGGCCCGTTGGAACCCCCATGGATTGACAGCAGCAGCATCCCTGCGTAGCTGTGCCCGGCTCTGACGCGCCTGCAGCGCCTGTAAACGTGATTCTTAATGATAATAAATAGAACGTGATATTAAATAAAAAAATATTAGCTTCTGAAAAGCTTTTTGGATATGACAGAAAAATATGTAATAATGAGAAGGATGGTCAAAATGTTTAATTTTCTCTGTGCTTTGAATTGTCATAGAAAATAAGAAGGATTACCACAAGCTACGGTGGCCATTAGCACACGATTGGTTAGTTCATTGCGTATTTCCAAATCTGGCACTGGAGCTCCTACAGCATCTGTGGCAACAGTGCCGCTAATCGTAAGAGCCGCAGCTGCCGCCGATGTGGTTGGACGATCGCAAGTATGTGTGTGAGGTATTACACATGTGGCGTGGCCGCAACATCGTTCAGGATGATGATGGTGGCGACGTTGACGCTGGCGTTGGCGCGTCACGTCACGAATCTCCTGCTCCATGCCCACCTTAATGACCTCTTCGTAGTCGGGTGGTGCTTCGTAACTGGGCGGTTCGTCTGGCGTCATTTCCTCCTGCCGATCTGAAGATAGAGAATTGTGGTAGCCGAAATGTTAATTTTTTAATATAAATAAATAAATTAGCTTTAGTTAATGTTTGTAAAAATAATATAATATCGTTGCCTCTCAAATGGACCAATTCAGACAACCGGCACAGTGAGGTTTTTTCCTATCAGGCTGCTTAAGTGTGCGTTTACTGATTTGTAAATATGTGTATAAACACGTCGGCTTCTTCGTGTGTTCACTGTCGAACTAACGGTATTAGAATGATATTGTCTGCAGAGGCTCTAAGAATGCGTATCGTTCGGAATTTTTAATTTAATTTGATCTTCAAATACACTTCGGTTTCATGGAAGTATCGAATTGCAGATTTCTTAGAATCACTGAGTGGGTGTCGATTATGCCCGTTTTCACTCAGCCCAAATCCACCAGCTTAAACGGCTAAGTCGACTTAAGAAAGAATTATATATATTATAATGTATTATAATATATTTACATAAAATCGCCTCATTGATAATTTCTTTTTTTTTATTAAAAAAAAAAAAAACGACTCGGCTTAACATATTTTCTTATGTAGAATATATATAAATCTTATTTCCGGATTTTCGACTTACATAGAGCAGCTTTCTCAACTAACCTTTAATTTTAAAACTCGCTCATCATGCCGATAAATATAATTTACGTTTTCTCAAACTGAAGTGAAGTGAAATTAAATAACAGTTCGTATCGTTCCCCGGCATTAACACCCTTGAAAATAATTGAATAAAATTGCAATTTTTTATTTCCTTGTCGCAATTTCGAAACCAGCAAATTTATCTTTGCTGGGCAGTTGAAAAAACGAATCGAGTTAAAGAGCACTTTAAAGTTGGAAAAAGTTTATCGGCTAGTAAGGTCCAATTTAACCGGTTTTTACTTGCAACCACAGATATTTCCAAATGGCTAAAAAATTGTGTTTCCTTACCTAATAGCTCACTAATGGTTTGCAGGTGATTTTGCAGCTCGCGTTGATGGCGAGCTCTCACACCCATCCGATACAATATGACCATCCAACCCGTTAGTACGGCGAAAATGCCCAATGTACTTATTATGAAGATCCCAGTTGCTGTTTTTAAATCTGGATACTGTTCTATTTTTGGGAAATAATAATTCGGCTTATGTGAATACCAGCGACGGTCGTTTTGTAAATGGGCCCAATCTTCTTCGCACGATTCTGGTTCATCAGTGCCGTCGCCACAGTGATCAAAACCGTCACAGTGTAGCCTTATGGATATGCAATGATTGTTACCGCACAGGAATTCAGAACCAATATAACAATCTAAGTGAAACATTAAACCATTTAGGGCATTAAGGGACGTATATATTAAATAAGTGAAGAATACATTTACTTAAGTAATTGAATACACTGTAGGAAATGGCCAATTTCGATGACATGCCGAAGACGCCGCGCAGACGTATGTAGTAGCCCGTTAGCACCGGCACAATGTGACTCTCCTTACTCATACCATTATTGGGCCAGACAACACTCTCTATTTCAGCAGCATCTGATGTTGTACCCTGACGTATGGTTAGATCCGAGCGTGAAGCCATGCCATGGAATTCTTCAACGCGCAATGATAAGTGTGTCTTCATCATCATGTAATTGTTGCCTGGCTTAATTATCCATATGCAGTCGTAAAATCTGACATCGGTGCTATTTTCAATCATATTCATCATAGTGATTGCCCCACCAGGTCCGGACACCATGCCGCCACAATCTATAGAGAAGAAAGAAAAAACCCAAATAATGTGCAATGCGGAAATGTGAGTTGGTGAGGCGGGGTAAATAGATGTACATTTAGCCGTACATATCCACGAAGGCAACGGAATCTCAGCCGCTCCGACTTTCAGTGCGGTACCATCGTAATGAGATACAAAGGAAGTTTCAAGGGAGACTGGAAACTAGGTCCTGCATTTAATTTCATCCGAAAAAAAAAATTATTTGCACTCTATCGTCGAGAGGGATAACGGAAGCTTTAAGGGGGACTGGAAACTAGGACTTTTCGGCTCTCAGCTACTAAGAATCGGAGACCGGAAGCCCGTCCTTTTCAACTCCCTCCATCCAATTCCATCACACCCGAAAAAAAAACAATCTTTCACAATCGACATGAGGGATAACGGAAGCTTTAGGGGGGAACTAGAAACTAGGCGTTTCCGGCTCCATCCATTCATTTACTGTCATCATATTCACACCCGATTTAATATTTCTGAACTTATTTTTAGCTTCTTATAAAGGGTTTTCCAAGACGTGTTATTCCCGTAACAGATCAATGGTTTCGTTGCTTGTGTGGCCCGTAGCGCCGTCTTGTTGAAGATAAACGTTGTCTCCAGATCAATACCATCCAATTCCGGCCATAAAAAATCGTTAATCATCTCTCGATAGCGCAATCTACTCACCGTAACTGTTGCTGCAGCTTCATTTTCAAGACCATAAACCGCACCAAACAGTCACACGTTGAGGATAGGGAAGCTTTTCAACAATAACTCTTGGATTTTCTGAGCCCCAGATCAGACAATTTGTTGACGAAGCTACCGAGGTGGAAATGGGCCCATCACTCAAGATGAGTTTTCGATGGAATTCCGGATCATTTTCATGCATTTCAACGACCCAATCAGCAAAGACACGACGTTGTTGATGATCGACCGGCTTGAGTTCTTGTGTTAACTGGACTTTATAAGCCCTAAGACCCAAATCTTTATGCAAAATACGGTGTAATGACGTTTTGTGGAATGCCCAATTCCAAAGAACGACGAGGAATGGACAAACCTGGGTTTTTGTTCAACACTTTCGGTTGGAACAGCAATATTTTCGGCTGTTCTTGAGCGACGTGCACGGGTTTTATTCTTCACATCACTAACTTCTCTCAACAGCTCGAATTTTTTCACCAATTTCTGTATTGCGGACCGACAAGGTGCTTCACGATGACACAAAAATGTTCGAGTTTTACGAACCGTCTCTGCCAAATTTTCACCATTTTTATAGTGAATGTTAATAATTTCAATGCGTTGTTTAACTGTGTATCGGAAAGCGTGTTATTGGAAAACCCTTAAGGATCCTATATAAATAGCTGAGTTCAGTGGTCTTCACCCTAGCTTACCTAAGTGGTTTGCATCTTATCTCACGGATTGGACTCATTTCGTTCGTGTAAACAATATAAAATATGAAACCATCTCGGCCCAATATTTTTCCAAACCTTGATAATCTATATTCCAGACGTTTGTTTTGACATTGCAACTTAAAGAATTTCCACTCGTGACGTCCTGACCGCATGAGACTTGAAGAGGACTTAACAAAATGGAAAGATAATTTCTTGCCTCCTAATGCTGGTAAATGCCATTATTTGTCCTTCAGTAGACGCAAAGTTGCGATTAATTTCGATTACAATCCGAGCACTGCAACCCTGATAAAAATTTATGAAAAGAATGACTTGGGGTCAAGTTTACATAAAAAATGTAAACTTCTAAACAAATAGACTTTATGATTGCCAAGTCCGGGGCTATGCTCGATTTGGTAGTAAGGAATTCAAGTGAATTCTAGGAACCTTCTTCGCTGAAGAATTTGTATGCGGAGTTTAATGGCGTAATTTCTACTTGTCGAATATCAAAAAATGACAGCTTCAAAAGTGACATCTACCGAAATAGCGGGCTATTCAAAATAACACCTGCTATTGGAAAACCCTTTACAAGAAAGATTCGATAAATCAAGAAAAAAACTCGATGACAAAGAGAATGGACAAATTGAGAAAGAATTAATAGAAAGTATATGAAAACCGACAAAATATTGAAATAATAAAAACATATTTAAATCAGTTATTTATGCGGTATATTTCTTTACACATTGAATAGGATCAAATCTGCTTTTTAATTTCGTGTTTCGCGGCAAATATCATACTAAACCTGTAATTCGAGATGTAAACACTTAAATAAATTAATATTTTTACTAGTAAGCCCTCTATGTTATATTCTATAGGAACGATGAAACATTTTTTGAGACCTTCAGTATGTACAAATTATCACTCTGACTTCCACTGTAACTTACCCGTATACGGCACCAATCGATCTCCCTTCAGTTGCTTAGATGAGACAAATGAAATCTCGGCACGAAATCCTACACCGGTATTACCGTTACCACGAAACTGCAACAATAGTGATTTACCATTGCTAATTGTGATGGGCGGTCGAAAATGTTCACCGGTATAAGAATCCAACATTTGGCCATTCGAATCGAATATTTCTAATGTTGAAGTGAGGCCCAGCTGAAAATCAGTAAAATCCAGTCGCACCTGACAGTTTTCCGATTCGCAAGTAAGTATATGTTCGATGCCATAATCACGAGGATATGGCATTGGGAAATAGGGTGTTGAGATGATGTGCGGCTCGTTTTTGGAATAGTTGCTGATTATAGCTTGTCTCGGCGAGCCGCTTACAATTTTAACATTTCCTGTGATGAATTATATGTATGTATGTATGTATATAAAACTATGTTTTAATATGAACAAATGGGCCTAAGAAGGCAAGTGTAAAATGCACATACTTTCCGAGAAATACTGCAGCGAAAACACATGACTGTTGGTGGCACGATAGAAAAATTTCAGCAACAGCGTGCGCGTTTTACTGCGAAACACTTTGCCGTCACCACAAAACTCTTGTCCGGATATGGTTGTATCGTAGGGTGGCTCTGAGAATTGAATGTGTTCGCAAGGACAAAGTGAGGATTTTCCAATGCCCGAATTAGCAATGCGCTCGCATGTCTTAGAGAAGTTTACGTGAGTGAATGTTATGCGTATGACGCACTCAGCGCAGGTCACAAGCTCCAAGTTACATTGATACCAGATATCTGTGCTGCTGCGATTTTTCATTTGACTAGGATTTGTGGGTGAGAAGAGAGTGCTCTAAGAGATTGAGGAGAAATAAATTTAAAAAAAGAACCCATAAGCAATATTTCGGACGGAATGGAGCTGTTTTACACACTCGGAAAGCGGATGTCGTGACATTGCGTGCATGCAAATCTCCTCGTTCGCCCAATTCCAGAAAATGTCGACGTCCATTCCAATGATTGCAGATGTCGAGATCGCGAAAAGTGTTGGAAGGATAACCGTGCGCGTACACTAATACACTTGTAATTAATAGCAGCGTGGTAAATGCAAAGGACACACTCGATGCTGGTCGGTTAGTATTTGTGTGCATCTCCTTGATTTCAGCTTAGCACAATACAAATATTTAAATACGAAAAACCAAAAAAGAAAAAACGAAACTAATCGTATAGGATTGATTAATGCGGGTCCTTGCGAATGGTTTATTTAATTAGTGTTTTTTATTTAGATTTTTCCACGCGCCTATCGGTGTACGCATGTTGCACGTTTGAAAATGTCCGAGCTACTGCAACTAGCGCCTCAGCAAATCTAATAAAAGCTTGTTTTTCCGCAGATCAATTGAAACCTTAAAAGTGCTGGACAGCGAACGGTGGACAGCGTAGATTTAAAGAAAATAAAATGAAAATTTTGCTCAGTTGTGGGGTTGTTGTGCTTATGAAAGTAAGTGGCTAGTGCGTTTGCTTTTCGATGTGCCTTAAAGTGTTGCTAAAGACCTTTTAAAGGGGTATTAATGAAAGCAGACAGAAGACAATTGCCGGAATCAACGTTGTAACAAAAAATAATCAATAGGGGTGTTGGTTACATACACATCTATGTATTTTTTGTTTTTTTTATTATCGAAGAGGGAATCTTTCATAGATATCGTCACCTAGATAGCACGCACGAATTATACTGCTTGCTAAAGGTACACCTCATATATAGCTTCATCAATATCTACCAGCTCAATGCATCTTTGCTCTCTTTGAGTTCTTATAACGACTGTAGCTACTTCTATCCACTTTTCTTCCGATCCATCCGTCATATAGCCAACTATGTCGCATGCACTTTCTGTCGTAATAGTGGAAACTGACATGTTCCGCGTCTTCTTCAATGTTGGTGCACATAAGGCAGTAAGGGCTATCGTCGTGCACAAACATAAACAGGTATTTTCTAAAGCCTCCGTGTCCAGAATGGAACTGTGTCATGTGATAGGTTGCATCACCAAAATTACGGTTCAGCCAAGGTCGCAAATCAGGAACCAGTTTATAGACCCATCGCCCTGTGCTGGAGGTGTTCCATCTGTCTTGCCACCTTGTTAGTGAAACAAGGTTTTTTTTTATTTCGGCATAAGCTGCACATCTGTCATAGACTCGTTGAATCTCGTTCGCGAGCATATCCGCTGGTATCATGCCAGCAGTGACAAACGCCGCATCATCAGATATGGTTCTGTACTCGCAATATACCCTTAGGGCACTTAGCCTATATACAGAAAATAACTTTCTTTTGTTTCTCTTACGTTTCATCGCATTTGCCCATTTGACTTGGGCTGCATACAGGAGGACTGAAGTAGCTATATTCGCCAGCAATTTTCCCCTAGTTGACTTTAGGGCACCTATGTTAGGGAAAATTCTCCTCTACCCCGAAATCAATATGAGCCCTAAAATTTAGTCTGTAGTCGATCATGAAGCCTAGGTATTTCAGTGCTGATTGGTCAGTGCGTATAGTTTTTCTCCCACTCTGATTCTTATATCTTCAACATTTTTGCGGCTTGTATATGGTTAAACGTAACATCTAAGGCTTATTTTTCAACTGAACTTCCTTATTTGAAATCATTCCCCAAGCTGAGTTTTGGGGATTGACAATTTTGAATAGCAACCAATCATATATCAAGGCTATCAACCAATTCTGTCCAGTAACACAGCCACAACCCCAAATGTATGAATTTGCGTTTCTTGTTAAATATATTTGTGATCGAAAATTTCAGTTTTTGGATCAAATCCTCGTCATTTGTATTTGATTTTCTGATTGAATTTCTTTATCCTCAAGCTCTGGCCTAGAATGGATGGAAACTGATATGGGTCCCTCATCTATCTTGACAAATCTTCCATTAGCGCGGTAGTGCTCCCGGACACCGTCTAATAGAAAACATGGGGTTTCCCTCTAAAAATTTCTGTCGCAGTTGTAGGAATCAAGAGGAAGCGGAGAGTGTTGAACGCTAATGTCCTTTAATTGCTAAAACGTGACATCGCGTTCTAAACTCTTCCTTCACGTAACAGTATTTTATGTTTTATTAGAGATCCGAAGTGGTTCTGTCTACTTCATAAGTGCCAAATTTGTGGCGCAAAATTGTTTAATGATGGTGATAGTAATACATACATATGTACCATCTTAACTATTTATTCAGTTGATAAATTTTGTCTGTAGTTGAGTAGTTTTAGATATCGACGCACGAAAACTCTTTTGGGCGAGAGAAGCACAATCGTTGTATTGTATTTATTATTTGTTATAAGTGGGATTTTGCGGAAACGTAAATTAATAACAAAAATTTTGTAAAAGGTATAACATCCGAAGTATTCGCCTAAAACCTCGATTAGCAACATTAGGGATCAGTTCTGTGTGCTAAGGGAGATCATTGCTGATCAGCCAATCTTAACCTAAAGCCTTTTGGAATGATGACATGAATGATGCATATCAGCCCAATACTAAATACTACTTTGAGCTCTCGACTGGAATTTATTGTTTTTTTATTATCCTTCAACTATAAACTATCCGAGAGATTTTTCTTTTAGAGGATTTACATGTACGAAGTGAGGAAAAGCCGCTGTAGCCGAATGGGTTGGTGTGTGACTACCATTCGGGAGTACGTATGTAGGTTCGAATCTCTGCGCGGTCGCCCCTAGGCTGGCTATGGCAAACCTCAAGGTGTATTTCTGCCACGAAAGAGCTCCTCATAAAAAACAATTTGCTGTTCGGAGCCGGCTTAAAACCGTAGGTGCCTCCCTCCATTCGTAAAACAATACGAATAGGAGGAAGAGCGTACACTACAAATAGGAGGAGGAGCTCGACCAAACGCGCCAATTGTTTATTTATTTTTAGTGAGTAAGGACATGGAGCCATGGAAGCAAAGTCAACCCAGTACAATCATTGGTGGGGTTTGGTGGACATAGATCTCACTTTCACCAAATACTTGGTACAGTAATTAGCATAATCTGCAGACTCCTCAGGTACCTTTCCTCCTCGCTTTGGCTTTTGTTCTTACTTCTTCAACCGGCTCTTTCAGGTTATGTAAGCCGACACTCGACCATCCTCCGATGGGAGAATATGTTTACTGTGTGTTTAATTTGAACAAACCCATGTTTGAGTTGTTGTAGTCATCGATCATCATCGTCTAACTCCCATGTTTGGGTCTTTTATTTTAGTGATACCTTTGGATATGTAAAGTTCAACTCAATTCCCACGTTCCGTACATATAACACATGCGCTGAAAACACGTTTTTTTTTTGTTCAAATTAGCTTTATTCATCAAAGTTAATACCATCAAGAACAACGCAATCATTCTAGCGCCGACTTAACACTTCAATAGCACTTTTCTAGAACGATTTATGTTTTGCCTCCAAATAGGTCTCAGTTTCAGAGATAACCTCTTAATTCAAGCGAAATTTCTTACTAACGAGCATTTTTTTAGGTCTGCGAACAGCCAGTAGCCTCTGGGAGCGAAATCTGGCGAATACGGTGGATGTGGAAGTAATTCGAAGTTCGATGTTTGTAGTTTTACCATTGTTCAGAATCATCAACACGTTCTTATTTTTGGTGAGCAAACACGGTACTCACTTTGAACAGAGCTTTTAGTAGACAACAAATCATAGAGACAACAAATTTTGAAAAGAATGGAACCGTCGGGTGGATCCTTCAGGAGTTTATATTCTTATTTTAGGAATTCATACTATATTAAATTCAAAAAAAATTAAAAGAATTAATTTTTTGCAAAGTCTTTTAATCTTCCGTTCGTTGAGTCAAGTAAGTTTCAGTAATTTATCGTAATATCCTCTTAAACTTACTTAAACTTAGTAAGAAGTTCATTGTCTTCAGGTGTAAATTACATTATCATTAAAATTATTGAATAGTAAAGGAACGTCATAAGTACCGTACCAAATAAAAAGGCATTTATTGACTTTACAAAGTTATAGACAGTTTACACATTATGAACAATGAATTATACACTGGGCATACTGCACTAATGTCTAACATTTAATTTCAGTAATACAATCACTTGCACCTTATAGGTGCGAACGGATGTCTTCGTTTACAATATGCACACTCGCATTGGTAAGTCATTGTCCAAGGGCCTTTTGTAGATTATCGGCTAGCTTGTCCATGAATTCGAATGTCTCTAAGTAATCGCTGCGTTGTACTTTGTTCATGCCCTTAATGCATATAGCCAAATCTTTCGTCATGCTACCTGATTCGATAGTATCAACGCACACTTTTTCGAGTGTTTCAGCAAACTTCTGTAGACTTTCATTATTGTCCAATTGGGCGCGATGCAATAGGCCGCGCGTCCAAGCGAAAATCGATGCAATGGGATTTGTTGAAGTTTCTTTGCCTTGCTGGTACATGCGATAGTGACGTGTTACTGTACCATGAGCTGCCTCAGACTCAACTGTCTTTCCATCTGGGCAGATCAGCACCGATGTCATCAAACCCAGCGAACCGAAGCCTTGTGCAATCGAATCGGACTGTACATCACCATCATAGTTCTTGCAGGCCCAAACAAATCCACCCTCTGATTTCATACAATAAGCAACCATGTCATCGATAAGACGATGCTCATACCAGATGCCTTGCGCTTCAAACTCTTTCTTATACTCTTTGTCGTAGATTTCTTGGAAGATGTCCTTGAAACGGCCATCGTACTTCTTCAGAATGGTGTTTTTGGTACTCAAATAGAGTGGCAGCTTTCGCGATAGCGCATACTTCATAGAAGCGTGTGCGAAATCAATGATGGAGTCGTCCGTATTGAACATGCCCATGGCAACGCCAGAGCCTTTGTATTGGTATACTTCATGTGAAATGGTTTCACTGCCATCGGTGGGCTTGAAAGTGAGCGTCAATGTGCCAGGGCCGGGAACTACAAAATCTGTAGCCTTGTATTGATCACCGTGCGCATGACGGCCAATGACAATGGGTTTCTCCCAACCGGATACTAAGCGTGGAATATTATTGCAAACGATCGCTTCACGGAACACAGTGCCGCCAAGAATGTTGCGTATGGTACCATTGGGGGATTTCCACATTTTCTTCAGTTTGAACTCTTCAACACGTTTCTCATCGGGCGTAATAGTGGCGCACTTAATACCAACATTGTACTTCTTAATCGCTTCAGCACAATCGATTGTGACTTGATCGTCAGTTTTGTCACGATTTTCCATGCCGAGATCGTACGTGTGCAATTCGATGTCAAGGAAAGGTAAGATTAACTTGTCCTTAATCGAAGACCAAATGATGCGAGTCATTTCATCGCCGAGTATGTCGACAACGGGTCCAGCGCGAATTTTTGTGGCCATCTAAACGATAAAATTTAATTAATGTAAATAATTTCTGATCATAATAAATTTATTTATATAAATGTAATACATTTTTTAAGTCTGTCAATCTAAAGAAAATAATTCAATATACAGTAGGTTCTGTTTTTATGCGGTAGATACGTTCCGCAAGAAACAGCATAAAAAAAAAACAGCATAAAAAAAGCTACTAGTTCTATAGTAAAACTATAGATACGTTTCAAATGCTAAAACCGCATAAATCTGAAATAATCGCATAAAAAAGGGCACTAGTCCCATATTATTACTATAGATACGTTCCATAGACCGCATGAATCTGAAATAATTAAATAAAATCGCATAAACAAAATATTGTATCTTTGAAAATTATATCTTTATATATCTTCCATACTTGTAGGGTTAGCATTTCTGATGTAATCTGTGATGAGTTTTTGCTTAGCTGGTTTAGAATCTTGTTTATATGTACAATTCCCGATAGGTCGACATGCATTTTGTAATTTAAAAAAAAAAAAACCGCACTATTTCAAAACCGCATAAAAAAAAGCCGCATAAAAACAGAACCTACTGTATTGTATATATTTATTTTGAAATTATACTTTGCCACCTTGTCTCAATAGATAAAGTAAAAATAACCAATTAGAAAAATATTAAAAAAATATATATATAGATTTTTAATAATTTTATATCTTTATGTAAGCACATAAACATCATTTTTGGTTCTCCACATTTGGAGCAAACATTAAAAACTTGTTTGAAGAACCAAATCTGCAGCCATGGGAAGAATATGGACTTTCTATGTTCAATCAAACCACATTTAAAGATTATCCTTGATGCTTTATCAACGTAGTTTAAAAATGCAGGGCGCAAGGTAATAAATTCTGAAAAAAGTAAAAGTATGTTCTACGTTCCGGTTAAATTGAAATATGTTGAGATATGTTGTTGTTGTTGTTGTTTTAACAGCATAGTTAGCCCTGTCAGTGTGGGTATATCATCTGTCGTCTTCGTCTAGCTCATCTAGGGGTAGGCCCAGGAAACATGCTGTTTCGACGGGTTGGGTCCAGAGGGAGAGGGGGGTTAGATGAGTCTGATTAAGGGGGCATGTGAAGAGGTGGTTAGTGTCGTGCGGGGTACCTTCACATGCCGGACATGTGTTTGGTATGTCGGGGTCAATTCTGGATAAGTAGGAGTTTAACCTGCTACAATATCCAGAACGTAATTGTGCCAATGTTACACGAGTCTCACGGGGAAGCTGGAGCTCTTCTTCTGCAATGGGTGGTGGTTGGACTCCGATTACGGCATTCACGGGACGGGAGTTCATGAAGGTGGTAACGGACTCCCGGTGAATGTCGTTTATTGACTGTCTGAATACTGTCCGGTCCAGTAGGTCTCGGTCAGTTTTGTCCTGGAGTTCGTCAGCGTAGTCGAGGAGGTGTCTCCTGACGTGCCTGGGAGGCGGCTCAGGCTCAAGCAGGTGTCTGCAGGGGTGAAACCTGCGGTAACACCCCAGCAGGAACTGCTTGCTGAGCAGTTTGTTGTGCTCCGCGACTGGGAGCATTTGTGCCTCGTTGTGCAGGTGTTGTATGGGTGACATCAGGAGGCACCCGGTCGCTGTCCGAATGGCGGTATTCTGACATGTCTGAAGCTTTATCCACTGCGAATCACTAGTGCCGGGCGACCAGACAGGCGCAGCATAGTTTAGAACCGGCCGGCCAATTGCCTTAAATGTCGAAAGCAACAGTTCTTTGTCCTTGCCCCAAGTGCTGCCGGCCAGCGATTTGAGGACCTTGTTGCGATTTTGGACTTTAGTGGCAATTGCGGTTGTGTGCGCAGAGAAGGAGAGCAAGCTGTCAAAGGTTACACCCAAAATTTTGGGGTTATTCACAGTCGGAATTGGTGTGTCGTCGACTTTTACCTTAAGGGACAGCTTGACCTCCTTTGTCCAGGTGGTGAAAAGGGTCGCCGTGGACTTAGTGGGGGAAAGTTGGAGATTCCTCGCAGTGAAAAAGCGAGAAAGGTCGGTGAGGTAGTTGTTCACTTTGGAACACAGGCCATCGATGTCATTGCCCGACGCCATTATCGTGCAGTCGTCAGCGTATGAGATCAGGGAAACTCCCGCTGGTGGTTGGGGGAGCTTCGAGATGTAGAAGTTAAAAAGCAAGGGTGAAAGGACACCACCCTGCGGTACGCCTTGCTTAATCTTCCTCTGCTTTGACATTTGATCTCGAAAAATCACTGACGAGTGCCGACCGCTCAGGTAGTTCGCGGACCACCTCTTCAGCCCTGGCGGGAGTGTCGACTGATAAATATCATCTAGTAGCGTGGAATGGCTGACTGTATCGAAAGCCTTCTTTAGGTCCAACGCTACTAGGACAGTCCTCTCGCAGGGGCGGTTTTGGTTAAGCCCGCGATTTATCTGGGCGTTTATGGCGGTGAGTGCCGTGGTGGTGCTGTGCACTCGTCGGAATCCGTGCTGATGTGGGGCTGGGGCCAGGTGGGTCGTGAAGAGTGGGAGTAGGAGGGCTTCAAGTGTCTTCACTACTGGGGAAAGGAGAGTTATCGGCCGATAGGACTCCCCTTGGTTGGCGGGTTTCCCAGGTTTCAATAGTGGGACCACTCTCCCTGCTTTCCACTTGTCAGGGATGATGAGAGTGGCCAGAGACAAATTGAAGACCCTTGTGAGGTATCCTACTCCCAGGGGTCCCAGATGCTTCAGCATCAGCGCGTTAAGTCCGTCAGGGCCAATGGCTTTCGAAGATTTCGACTTGTTGATGGCCCCCTGAACCTCATCACCGGAGAAAGTAAGTGGCGCACTGTCGTTCGTCAGTTTGTGCAGCCTTCTGGTAACACGACGTTTGGTTCTGTCGCCCGGAGGATGCAGTGTAAACAGCCGGCTAAAATAGCTCGCGCATCTCTTCGGGTCCGACGAAGTACAACCGTTGAAGGTGATAGCCACCTTGTCGTTGTGTTTCGTCGGGTTCGACAAGGACCTAACGGTGGACCAGAGCTTACTCACTCCGGAGGTGAGGTTACAGGTCTTCAGGTGCTCAACCCATTTAGTCCGCTTGTGTTGATTTACCAGTTGCCGGATCTCCAAATTGAGATCCCTTATGCGGGGATCCCCGGGATCGGCCTGGCGTAGGTGGTCACGCTCGTTTGCTAAACTGGCTGCTTCTGCTGGGAAGTGGGGACGGATGTCCTTATAACATCCAGCTGGGATGAAGCGAGCCGCAGCAGCTGTGAGCACCTTGCGGAATGCGCGTTCGCCGACGCGCACATCAGTGGGGATGGGAAGAGCGGCGAAGGTGTCCTCGGTGAATTCCGTGAAGCCGGCCCAATTAGCTTTTATAAAGTTAAAATAGGACCGGTGATTCGCGGAAACGAAATCGGCAGGTCTCTCGATCGAGACGATAATGGGCAAGTGGTCTGATGCAAGCGATAGCATAGGTCGCCACGTTATGCTATTTATCAGACCCGCGCTAGCTATTGTTAGGTCAGGCGAGCTGCTACAATTGCCCACTACCCTGGTGGGGGCGTCGTCGTTCACTGTGCTGAATGTCGAGTCGTCTATCTGCTCTGTCAATTGCTGTCCCCTACGATCATTTGGCAGGCTTGAATGCCAAAGATCGTGATGCGCATTGAAGTCACCTACAACCAATCGGTTTTCACCTCTGATGAGCGCACCTATATCAGGGTGATATCCTGCCGGGCAGCAGGTGACAGGGGGTATGTATATATTAAAAATTTCGAGCTCGGAATCGCCTGACCGGACAGCTATGCCTTGACATTCTAAGGTGCTGTCCCTGGGGTCGATTCCTTCATCGATAAGACGATACTGCACAGTGTGGTGGACTATAAACGCTAGGCCACCACCGTTGTCTCGCTCGCGATCGTGTCTGTGCACGTTATAGCCATCCCTGGTGATCAGAGATGACCTAGCGTGCAACTTTGTTTCTTGGACCGCAGCTATCTTGATACTGTGCCGGTTCATAAAGTCGACTATCTCGTCGACCTTACTCGTAAGTCCGTTGCAGTTAAACTGGAGAAGCTTGAAGCTTCTCGGTGAGGTCAGTGTAATCCGGGGGGTGAGGGACGCGTGGGGTTGTCCACGTTGGACCTGCTGTGCAATCCACTGTGGTTGTTGCGGCCTGATGGTGGTGGGCGGCCGCTCCTCCGGGGGAGGTAGTGGGTGCAGAGCTCTGCAGCAGGGGGCAACGTAGGCAGTTGTCCACTCACGGGTGGTGCGCAGGCCGGAACATCTCCGAAAATGGCACCAGCCATTGCAGGAATTGCACTGGACTGATACCAGATTCCGAGGTATTACGGTCTGACACACGGAACAGACTGTACGGGGGACCAGGAGCTGCTGGTTTGTCCCCGCACTGGGGTTGGAGCAGGAAGGGATAGGAGGGGTTGAAGGGGAGTTGTGTTGCTCCGATAGGCTCCTCACCGTGGAGGTGTGGGTTGTGGTGGCGGTTGGTAGTGCCGGCCTATCAGGGGGTGTAGTAGCCGTGGAGGCATCAGACGCCTGTTGGCGGGAGCAACACGTGGCCACATACCGTGTGGACCACTCCCTGTGCGACTTAAGGCCTGAGCAGGTCTTAAGGTGGCTCCACCCGTTGCACTTATTGCACCTAACCGAGGTGGAGTTCGGGTGGAGCCGTTGGTGGCAGACGCAGCAGTAGAATACCTCTGGCCCAGGGTTGGATTCGACACCAGCCCTGAGGAGAAGTATTTGGAGCAGGTTAGCTGCGGGAGTTTGCTCCTGTGACGTAAGGGGTGGGGTGATATACGATACACTAGACAGGGCTAGTGTACTGGGGCGGCAGCCCTTGGTCGGGAATAAAAACCCGAGTCATTCCGGTAACGTAGAACCGGCTGCCATGGGAATGTATGTTGAGATATCTTAACCATCGGTTGCAGCTAGGGGTTAAATTTTGTGATCCAAATGTGTTTTTACCTCTTCTTAAATAGTACTGGCGGTATTAGGACTGATAAGGAAGGAGTTGCCGCTACGGAGAATGGCGAGCGCAATAATTAGCTAAACATCCGCAACATTTGGTTCCAACAAGATAGCACAACTTCCCATACAGCGCGCTTAACAATCGATTCACTGGACTGATCGGTTGGCCCATGAAACTCTTAGCTACGGCGGACATATGCCGGATTCAAAAAATAAATACTATGAAATTATCCAATAGATTGTAATAAAAGAATTGTATGCCGACAATATCTCTGTTATATTATCATTTTTAGTTCTCAAACTCTTAAAAAACACCCAATACATTGGTACATAGGCCAGTAACGCATGTGTATTTAATTCAGGTAGAATGTTATTATTTTAACTCAAGATTTCTTAACCTTTTTTCAGATTTCGATATTCCCTTTTTCCCCTTCTAAATGTTTTTGCTTTAAGCAAAGAATGACTTACTCCAAGGATAACAATCGGTTCATTAGATATCAAAAGATAATTAATTTGTTTTGTTTATATGGAATAATTAGAAAAGGCACTGTAACGATCCTTCGGGACCAAATTTTTTAATTTTTTTGTGGGCAAATTTGTGTAATTACAATTCTTTCCTCTGCACTAATGCGCTTTATATTTAGCATTATTGGCTTGGAGTAAAAACACTTTAATACTTCAATATTCTACTCATTTTGCGCGTAAAAAACATATATATTTATCTCCTTCAAACACTTGTTATATTTTTTTTAGAAAATATAAGCTTAAATTTGCCTGTATAAGTGGTAAAAGAATTATACCAATGCGCATAAAACGCAGGAAAAACATTTAAATAAGTGGTAAAAATTTTATACCAGCGCCCCGGAAAGAGTTAAGATGAAAAAGTGTTATGGAGAAAATTGTAAGACGACTTTGGGGGGTTTCTCGTCTGATAAAATGTTTGCAAATGAAGGAGAGTCCAGAGCTCATAATAAATGGGGTTAATAATTAATATAGGTAAAACTAGTTTCGAAAACTTACTCAAAGAAACATTCATGTTTTATGTAGAATTCTTAAATTTATAATTAAAATAGGTACGCTGCCTTTATCTATTAATTCCCTTATGCCGCTCAAAAAATTTAAAGCTGAAATTTCACTTTTTTAAATGGCATCACTGCTTCATTCTGAATTTAAAATACCCTTGTTATAGTTGTACAGATTCGGTTATTTTCATTAAGAGCAGCCACACAAAAGTGGCCATTAAAATAGGCACTTTACGAATAACTCTTGCATTTAACTAATTAAGTTGAAAATATTGAATTAACTTAAGTACCCAATTAGGTAGTTCATTTAATAACTAATAATGAATATGAATTTCCAAAGATGGGCCGTGCGTAGCATTGTACAGTGGCCTTACGAAATCACCTTCTTGGAATTCACCTAATATTAGACCAAAAATGATAAAATACAAGATTGCACCTTCCGTTTTCGCTGTGACGTCAGGCTCCATGAATAGACAAACAAAAAGAAGGGAAACTATTTGAGTGTGAAGTGGAAGAGTAGACGAAAGCAATATAAACTACCACGACAACGGTACCGAAACGACCCGGATTTATATCCGGCCAAGGACTGTCTCTCCAGCAGCATTCCCCGTATGTAAGTATGGGGAATGTTTATGCTGCTGCTACAACAACAACAACAACAACAACCAAACACAAGACGTTCCCACGACGGACGGATTTATATGCGGCCAAGGACTCACTTGATATATGTATCGGGTATATTTATGCTGCTATAACAACGAAAACTAAACACAAGCAATTATATACCACACTCTTGCCACGGCGTCATCCGCATAAAAAAACATTCGAAGCGTTTATATTCATTTGAGCTTTAACATGCAGTACTTCATTTTCATTAGATCCTTTAATTTAAATGTCACAAATCACAATATTACCAAGCCATTCACCGAATTTTCACAAACATGAAAGTTCTTTCCCTTTAGCTTGTTTTGTATTGGTAGGAGCCTGACGTCAGACTTGTCATAATCGTTTGGGGAAGACGCCACCTTCACTATTCAATTCGCCTTGATATTAGACTGATTTGGAGAGTTTGACATTATCAAATAAGTATAAAAATAATCATATTTCTTTCGATAAATGTAATTTATTTACTTTTTCGGTTACAAGCATATCTTACCCCATTGTTATTAATAATCGCAGCAGTGAATGCCCGCAAAAATGTTGGAGTGTATGAACGAGCATAACGTAACGAATGCATTTTTGTTAAATATATGAGAATTTACACTTTTTTCACTTTCGTTTTGTCAAGACCACAACTTTACTATTTCTTTTTTACAGCTAAATGAAATATGTTTAAAAAAAATATGCGGTATTAAAATTTAATGGACGTTGAGCGATTGCTTTCTCCATTATAAAACAATTCTAAAAGGCAGCGTCTAACAAATTCGAATGCCCCTTTTTTGTTGTAAAAATATATTATGTAATACCTATTGATTACTTTAGGAGATTACTATTGCTTTATTTCAAGAGTCTACTGATAAGATTGTCAATGTTCTCATTTGTGCTCCCCACATATTTATATATGTATGTACATACGTGCAACTAAACTGGCACAGAGACTTTGCACTTTAATTCTTTGCAGGACCCTCGTATTGAAATCGCCTTGCAAACTCCACAGTTGTACGAATTATAAGAGGTCGCGACACTGTGATCACTGCCATTTGTAAACAGCTGACGGATGTGACGGATGTATTTCAGTGCTTTTCATTTCAATTAAATTATTTCGCATATACGCGTTATTTGTAGATTGTCGTTCGTCAAAGACTCTTATCATTGCCGGGGTGAGTTTTGTTGATCGATATTTGGTGAGGTGGTTTACCTATCGCTTCAACTTATGGGAGATGTAGTATACCTGGTTTTCCACACCGTCGTGGTCCAAGCATTGAAGCAGCTAGAACAAATTAACCATCGGAAAGTATTGCTGTATTGATAATGTGCATAAACTAGTTAAGTATTACAAATTTGATTATCTTAATATATTAGGTTTGATGGTTAACTGGGAACAGCTGCAACTTCTATTTCTTATAATAGAGACATGGGACTCGTCTGGGTACAATGTTGTCACTGTTGTTAGTGGCCTGAGTTAATAGTCCATATTTAGTTAGTTTATGTCCATTAATAATGCAGATGATTAACTTGTGTTAGCTGCCTCAATAGTAATGTTTGGATCACGACGGTTTGAAGAACCTGGCAGGATACATTTGCCATAAGTTGTATTTTTAGATTCCCAGCATCAGGTAATGTGGAGAGGAGCAATTTTGATGGGAAAATCACCCCAGTAATGATGAGAATAAGTATGAGTATAAGCAAAATAATCTGCTTTAATTGAAATTAAAAACGATGAAATACATGTTTTTAATAAATTTAATTGATTAAGTCGATTTATAGTTAATATTTCAATTACTTGTTATTTTGTATGGAATATGCAAATGCCTTGCAAGGAATGGTAAATTTTACAAAGGTTGCACTAACTGAATTTTTATCCGGAAGAGGTTTTACATTATACTGTATGTTCCCAAAAATTCACAATCGAACTCTAAATTACATACATATATTCAACATATTTTATTAATACAAATCACTTAATTCAATAAATATCACAATTTCTCATCAGCCTTAAACTGACAATAAGCAAAAGCTAACATTTTTTACACAAATTTCGTTACATCCGTCAGCTGTTCGTTCGTTTCTTTTTTCATTAACGAAATTTGCCGTAATCTTATCTTTATGTATTAAATTTTTCATAAATACGTGTATGCAAAATAGCAAACACCATCGGGAAGTTATTTTGAGAAAATGATTATTTTCGCTATTATCAAAATTTGGTCTCAATAAAAAAGCGATAATATAAAAATCCACTAATAATCATACCACACTTCTATTTAAGTAGACACTATAGTACTAAAAAAAAATATAACCACTTCTGAGATAACGTTGAAATTCCCGCTGATTCGAAATGCATAGCCAGTGATTACGTTCCAATTTCATATTGTTAATTATCTGCATTGTCATTTTCTTGGCAGCATGGAGAACAGTTATACACATACATACATAAGTATTATTGTATGTATCAAGGCACATTAAAATGGTAGCAGCAGTAACAATTTTAATTTTACGTATATATCAAGGCGAATTTATTACAGGTGACAGCAAACACATATAAGTAAAACCCTACATGTATTTGTTGTTGCGTTTGGTGCAAGCATCATGTCAAAATCAGCAAGCAAATGTAAACATACGAATGTAAACATACCAATACATACAAACAAAGCATATCATTTTGACGTAAGCCATACCTACGGCGAAAAATTCAGCTGGGTGAATGCTGTCACCTTATTAAATCCACCTTGGTATATATTTAGTCTCTAAATTGTCAAATTTTGCTTAAGTTACTCTGAACTGTCAATTTTTGTTCATAGATTTTGACATTCTAGGTACCAAAAACAAAATACAATTGATCTTGTTGTTTTTGCTCTACTGCTGCTGCTGCATCTTTAATTTGCCTTTTTTCACGCCTTTGAGTATGAATATCGGTAAGGCAAATTCGTAAAAGGTAACAACATCATAGCAGCTGATTTGTTTTTTTTTTGTTATTTGCTAGATTAAATGTTAAAATGTCCCGTTTCTTTGTATGTTTTGTTTACATTCTCATTGAAAGTTTCACATTCGAACAACCAAATTGGAAAAGCCAAACACATGTAAATGTTGATTTCGCTCTAAAGAAATAACTTCCTATGAATTCGCTTTAATATCGGCTGGCCGTCTTTGAGCACACGTTCCACAAAATCCACAACGTTACACATTCAACAAAGCACGGGTGCCAACCCATACTTGACTCATCAATGACAGATTTGATTATTATGTCAAAAAGGGGTAAACAAAAAAATTTGCCCTTTGAATGTACCATTTTTGCTAGAGTTGAATATCACTTGAAATGAAAGTATCTGTAAACATGATACTATTTAAAATTATCTTAAAGTCAACGCTATTTTAATAATTATTGCATTACTGGTTTAATATTATAAAAATGTTTGATTATTTCCTTTGAATTTACATCACATCAATTTAGCTATTAAAGTTTAACAGTGCGAAATTTCTTTTCTACTAAACGTATTAAAAATTACCTCCACTTGTTTGGTATTCACAAAGAATTCTGGTTTAGGTTTTATCAAACCATCATTTGAAATTTGGGCTACCCATGTATACGAGGAGAATAAAAAAAACGTAAGTATATAAAGTATATTTTTGGTAACTTTTTTTCGAAACCTCTTGACTTTTGTCGTGAATTGTTCATTTTGTAGACATAATATATGCATGTATATACATATGTATATGTAGTGTATCTTATCTCATGTTATACTCAGAGCAACATTGAATGACTTGAAAAAAAACTTAAAGGCTCGTGGACGATGTCCGCACAATTTCGATTAAAAGATTAGTGATGAATTATTTGTGGTGATAACGGAGCCGATCTAATTTTATTTGACGCATAATCGTTGTTAATTAGTTGCAAGCAAGCCAAATAAATAAGGTAGCAGAAGTAGGCTGCTGATTTGGCTCTTTTAATTTTATATGTTCTCTAAGCTACCAAACTTCGTTTATCTTTTACTTTTACAAAATACATAAAACTGAACAATTTGACATTCTAGAGAGTTCAACCAGCAAAAAATATTTGTCTATCTCGACTCCGTTAAACTTTTACAATCGTGGTAATGGGCAAAAGATTTAGTTCAAACTATTTCAGCGTTTTAAAAATTTTTAGCATTGAAATTAAATATGTATATTTTTTAGGTATTATATAACATATAATTAAGTAAGATACTATTATTGCTCTTGTTTTCGCTTTATTTTTATTAAAAAAAAGCACTCTAACAGGGAATTTAAAAAATTTACCCTAGTCAAACTTACATACATAAAAATTAACAAGAAAAAACCGATAATTTTGATATTCAAACCGGCAAATCGAAAGCAAAAAATAATCAGCTGCACACTTGTTATCACCTTGTATGGATTTGCCTTGAGAGAAATATTTTCCACTGAGCGAATATTGTGGATTGCAAATTATCTTGTTGGCATGATAACTCGTTTGTCACTGAGTACAAAGTTTTTATAATTTTTTTTGTGATAACCGGCTAACATACACACATACATATTAAAATGCATTCTTTATATTGTATGTACATATTTTTACTTCGAAATTGGTAGGGTACACTTCTTAACAAAAGGTGTGTTTAAATAATGAGTAGAACCCTGCGTATGCGTGTATGTGCCTAAGTTCAATTTAAAGTAAATTATTAACTATTTAAAAGTAGAGCACTTATTTTCACTAATAAATTCAGTTTATGCACAAATGCATTTTTCCATGCATAAAATATTTAATAGGTAAATATCAGTTAACCCTTTAGAGTTATATTGCTTCCAATAAAGAGTGACATTGCATTATATGCAAGCATTTGTGTATTTACATACAAGCGCTAATTATGCGTCGCAGAGGTGGCAGCTGAACATTGATCTCACCTAGCACCGAATTAGCACAGTTCACATCAGTTCAAAGCCTTTGAAAAGCCAAAATGCTTGCATATATGTATGTTAATAACTTCTTCAGGAATCTATTAAATGAAACAGTTCTCATTATTATCATAGATACTAATTCATCTTCATTTTATGCTTATCATATGCAATCAACCGTAAATATATACCAGCGGACATGACTTTTTTATCAATTCATCAAGTTGTGAATTTCCGTCATCCCACAACTAAAGGCAAATGCACACAAGGTGACTTCGATAGATTAGATTATTTATTTTATCTTCTTTCGATTTGATAATTTGAATGCCAAGATGTGTTGCTTCTATGTTCTTACTTTGATTTTTTGTTTACATTTTCATTGAAATTCTGACATTCAAACGACCAAATTGCAAAACCAAAATACATACAAACGCTGTTGATGCTTTACCGAAGTCACCTTCTATGGATTCGACTTACCACAACCCTTTTGACCACTGAATTTTTTGTACCATACTCCTGCAACTGCATTTTATCATACTTTTGTAAAAACAAATACGTAGTATGTTTCTATGTATGTATAAACCAAATGATTAAGTAAATGATTAAGTTTGTATGTGTACATTAATACTCAACAAATATGGAAAGCTTATATTATAGATTTATAAACATGTACATAAGAATATATTACTTGTATAAACTATAAAGACACACCTTTCTTTATTTACCCCGTATATTAATCCAATAAGAGAAATCTCTGAAATACGTTTGTGTGTTATTTAATCTGATTGACTGCCGGTTGAATTACAAATGCTCCCACTATTTGTCAAAGGTCGATAATATAACAAAATATAGAACCACTGACGGCAATTGAAAGAAATGTACTGAACCACTGAAAAGTACGACCAGAAATTCTAAACTACCAACTGAGTAGAAATCAGTCGATACCCGAAGAGGAATGAAAACACAAACAAAAACCTGAATGGATTGTGTATTAAAAGCAACAATAAAAAGACTTGTCTGTGATAAAAGCTACAGCTGCTACAATTAAAGCAAGGTGGATTTAATAAGGTGACAGCATTCACCCAGCTGAATTTTTCGCCGTAGGTATGGCTTACGTCAAAATGATATGCTTTGTTTGTATGTATTGGTATGTTTACATTCGTATGTTTACATTTGCTTGCTGATTTTGACATGATGCTTGCACCAAACGCAACAACAAATACATGTAGGGTTTTACTTATATGTGTTTGCTGTCACCTGTAATAAATTCGCCTTGGTTGCGCCATTAAAAAACAGTTGCTATATTTTTCGCGATTTTTACAGATCTAACGTCAGCTATGTTCGCAATACAGAACAAACGAACAAAACAAACAAAAGTAGGAAAAATTACATATTTCTGAAAAGTCAGTGAATGGCTTGGCAGTTTTGTGATTTGTGAGGTTTAAACTAATCAAACTAATGAAAACGAAGTGCCGTGTGTTAAATTGTAAAAGCACAAGGGACTTGAACGATCCGGATTTTGTCCATGGGTGTCTGCAGCACTGATTAAAACTTTTGGTAGTACGAAGAAACATAAACAATTTAAAGGAATAGTTATCGAATATGCATGCGGGATACTTAAAAAAATATTTTGACGATTAATTGATTTCAAAAAAAATACAGACTTAGACTCAATAGATAAAATAACACAAAATTCGCTATTTGGAATATGACAGCATTGAAGATGAAACATTAACAGAAGATTTCAACTTAAAATGGCGTTTTCAGTGCTAATTAATTCAAATGCTATTAATTTGCCGAAATAGTTTATATATAGTTTTAATCCCTTAACATACAAGTTTTCTGCTCTAATCTCATTCATCATGAAATTTATTTCTGAAATAAAGTTTTATTTATTTAATTACAATTTTCAGATTTACTTCACGTTTATGCATACATTCATTTGTCAGGGCTACTAATTGCAAAAGGCTGTGCTGTCAAACTAATGACGATAAACAAAACAAACAGACCCAGTAGTGGAATTCTTTAACAAATTTTAACGAAATTCGCATTGTTATATTGTAGTCTCCAAGCTTATTCAATTTTTAATTCTGCTTTTATACTACCAGGTATATTACCAACTGGTCTGTGATTTTGCGCAACTGGATTCAATGAACCGTGGGTGATCAATGGGGAATATCTAGGAGCCAGAAGTCCGTTAGCCGTAGCATAAATCATGTAATCATGTAATCAACCGTTCGATGTTGCGGAAAGATGAGGTTCCTATTGACCAACTGAAAGTGGAAAAGAAATTTTTTATTTAATCGTTCGGCTTTGGTGCGCCTTTTTTAGGAGCTGTCACTGTCATTCTAAAGCAATACAGTGCACTCGCGATAACTCGAACTAATTAAAACAGGCGCTGTTCGATTTATCGAATTTGTTCGACTTATCAATTGAGTGTGCTATGTTAAAAAAACACTCATCGATATCGATTTTTTTCAATTAAATTTATTTATTTATTTACATATGGATATGAACATGAATATGTTTAAAATAATTAATTCGTTTCAATATTTTTCATCAAATATTTGGCAGTCTTTGTGTCAGTTACACAAAAAAAGTCAGCTTTAACAGAAAAGTTAGGCCGAAAAGAAAGTTGCAATGTGTGTTTGTCTTTTCTTGCCTGCAGCAATGTTGAATATGACTTTTTCACGCAGCAATTGAAGAGTGTTAACCTTTGCGGGGCTTACTTGTTCAGTTGTGGCCCACTGAATTACCTTATTGATAGAGCTAACTGCCTCCTCAGATGATATCCGCTCACATGTCTCAGTTGTGTTGTTAACCTCAGACTCACTAGTTTCAATTATTACTTCTGTGTCGGTAAATTCGGCACCATCATTCCATTTGTTAACATCATAAAGCGTAAATTCGACCTGTAAATTATGTTTTTCATGTTATGTTCTTTCAAGATGAGTCCACTTATTGGGTAATTCTTTTTTCTTTGGGACAGAAACCATTTGTATAAAGCGGCTTTCATTTTAGGAAACTCAGAAGCTTTTAAAGTTCTCCTCTTCCCAGGACCCAAAAACCTGTTGTTTACTGCTTTTAAAATTGCCTTCTCTTTCTTTTTTATAAGACTTATGGTGGACTTGGCTACCCCATATTCCTTCGCTAGAGAAGTAACACTACATCCACGTTTAATTTTGTTAAGGACTTCAGCCCTCTCTTTTAATGTTAAACACTTCAACCTTTTATGATCCATTACTCACGTGCACTGATACACTACAAATGACAAATTTAAAGCAATTTGGTCAATGCAAGATGTTGTTCCCAGAAAACTAACGGGATATTAACGTCGAAATATTCATATGGACAATACACTAGTATACATATAATTTATATACATATACTATTACATATGTATGTATGTACAAAATGTACATGTTTGAAAAGAATGTGTGTACAAATAAATTTGTTTTTTTGTTCGAGTTATAGCGCTTTAATATTGTTCGAGTTACAAACTAGTCAATAGGGAAAAAAATGTGTTCGAGTTAGCACGTCGTTCGACTTAGCGGCTATTCGAGTTACCGCGAGTGCACTGTATATAAAAATTATTAAGCAAACGATAATTTCAAACAAATAGTTATTTGACAAATATAATTGAAAGTTGAATTTAACAGCTTGACAGTTGATTTGACAGCGATGCCACTCCTTATCAGTTAGAATAAATAGGAGAAAACAGTTGTTGTTCTCTGGACAAAGTAGAAAACAAAGAATGAATTCGCATTGTTTCTTTTCGGGCTGACAGCCACATGGACGAAAAAAAAATAAGTCAGCTGATTTACCGATACCACGTTTAATCGATTCACCTTGGTATTAGTTAATAGTTGTGAATAGCACAATCGTCAGGGTAAATCACAGATGACTAGATGCGAAACTCTCTCATTTCATGTAAGTACGTCCGAGTAGGATGTTTGAGTATTTGGCAGCTCAGCCAATTCCTGGGCTGATGAACAACTGATTGACGGAATGACGGATTGCCAGAATAAGGCACCAAAAATAACTACCTAAAACAGTTCGTTTTTGCGTATATCTTTAGAATTATGGTTTTCGCATTCATTTGTTTTGTCTTTTAATGTTCGATAGCTTCATTTAAATCTTAGTTTTTGAATTTTTGCTCATGCATGTAATTTATAAATCAGGGGCCTATCGTGGCCGAAGGGGTTGTAGAGCTTCCATCATTCGGAAGTGCACAGGCTCGAATCTCCATGCACGGTACACCAATTGGTAAAACAAATTTTTTCTAATAGCGGGCGCCCCTCGGCAGGTAATGGCAAACTTCCGAGCGTCGGTTGGTTAGCTGGTTAAGTGGTGGTTCATCCAACTGGCGCTATTGGTTTATTATTAGGTTGTTGACGTCTAAACTAAACAGTGGTTCGAGTCTCTCGAACAGTGGTTTGCCAAGCATTGTCATCCTCTTCTTAGGTAAGGCAGGGTATTCACAGAGGAAATGGTATTTTATTTCCTTTTTATGCGGTTGCTTACATCTGTGATAGTGTGTGCTGTGAAAGATGTCTATTTTGGCCGCTTGTTCCCCGATAGACCAGAAGCCAGTTATATATTTCGGCGATGAAAACGTTTCTCATAAAAAAAACATTTGCACCTCCGTTTGTGGGACAAGTTGTCTATAGGCAAACAGCTAAAGAACTGCAAGCAACGGAACTGCCTTGTGCGAATACCCCGAGCAACAAAAAAGGACAATTCGCAAAAATGAAGCGACGAAATTTGGTCTTTATGAACGCAGCTTTATGTGCTGAGACGTAATTCGCTACTTTTATCGAAAAGTTTGGTATTTTTTAGCATAAACTTACATATAACGTTTTCACTTACGAGCTTTACTATATATTGGAACTTATGTCGCCCGCCATCGGATTGGTAACAAAATATGCTGATGTTCCACAGAAAAATATGGTTTTGTTTATCAATCCAACCCGCTATGTAATATAAATACATCCAATTTTATGTGTGTGAAATGTTGGAAATAAAAAATAAAAACAAAACACGCAGAAATGTTATTAAAAAAAAATAATGAAGATGTTGATTAACTGTGTGCCATTAGATTAAAATGTGTCGTTGCTTCGAAGTTTTTTTTTCAGTTTTTTGGAGTTTACTCCTTAAGAAACGATATATAAGGCTGACGGAAGTGACGCGTTGCCCTTTTTCTATATTCTAGTGAGAAAAAGCACTGCCTACCTTGTGGCGCTACTTTGTTGGTGCAAACTTGTAGGAAATATATTTTCCTTGTGGGTGCTAATTTCTAGTGAGAAAAAGCACTGCATACGTTGTGGCGCTTGTTTGTTGGTGCAAACTTGTAGGAAATATATTTTCCTTGTGGGTGCAAATTTCTAGTGGGAAAAGGCACTGCATATCTTGTGGCGCTTGGTTGTTGGTGCAAACTTGTAGGAAATAAATTTTCTTTGTGGGTGCTGATTTCTCGTGAGAAAAAGCACTGCATACCTTGTGGCGCTGGCTTGGTGCAAACTTGTAGGAAATGTATATTTCCTTGTGGTTCCTAATTTTCAGTGAGAAATAGCACTGCCTACCTTGTAGCGCTTCGTTGTTGGTGCAAACTTGTCAAAAATATATATTTCCCTGTGGTTGCTAATTTCTAGTCAGAAATAACACTGCCCACATTTTGGTACTTATTTCCGTTTCCTATCTAGTGCTTGTGCGCTCGTTGAGAATCTACATATACCAGTGATATCGTCTGAACCTTTGGAGGAGATTGTCTTCAAAAACCCTTACAATGGTTCATCTGCCAATTACACGCCAATGAACTACCGCTTAGACATTTGTTTGAATACATTGATGGCTCTACGTCTGAAAGCTTTAACAGTGAAATAGAGAAAAAATTGAAGGATTGTGAGAAGCTTTCTTTCGTCAATTATAAACCAATTATATTCATACTACCAGATATATCCAGTGAAAAAGATTTAAGTACGGATCAAAAATACCTATTTGATATTTGTAGTGCTATTATAAGTGGACATTGCAACGACAGATTAAAAAAGAAAAACCCCAAAAAAATTGTTCATTCCTGGTGTCTTACTATAGCGAATAGAATAAATAAATTTATATTTTTCCAGTAATATAGAAAAGGTCTTCATTTACTCCTTTTGCATATTAAATATATTTTAAATATCAAATGTCGGAGCTGACACACACACCTCTTTTTTTTTTGTTTTTGTATTATGGCACTTGCAGCAAATGAGCGATGTACATATGGATATGTGACTTGTATTCGTAACTGGAGTGCCAAAATAATATCTGTACATTACAATTAGAGAATTTTGCAAGCCTAAAAGTATGCCATAGTTTTTGAGTAGATTTGGTATTACTCTTTGTTTTATAGCAGCATTGTACATATTTTACCCAACAAGAAAATAAATTTATCCCTACAGTGGTCGCACAATTATTCATACACCCACAGTTTATAAACAGATATACCTGATGCTTAGCACGATTTATACAAAAGAACAAAATTTGGATATATTCGTAAAAAATAACATATTTATTCAATATTTAAGGAACTTCCAAATTCATTTCTGGAATTACAGAACTTAAAGCAATAACGAAATAAGGCTCAATTTTATGCAAAAATATTATTCGTACATAGCCATATAAAGAATATTTTATTAAAAAAATAACAAACAAAAACGACTACTCTGGACATTTTTGGGCCGCCTTTAGTTAGCTTTAATAACGGCTTCCAAACGTCGGTGCATACTTTTCACCAATACCAATGTAAAAAAGTGGCTTTCTTCAGCTGCGGTTTCCAGTTAAATTGCATAGTTTGGCTCGTATTTTTGGGATTCGTTTAATGAAGTACATATGAATCTTTGCAGTTTGTCGACCTCATTCGATATTGTATAACCCGAGATTTGGGCAGCATAACATTGTATGGATTTATAGACAGCTTGAACAAGCATAAATAAACATTTGTTTTCAGCACTGGAAAAGATCTGCCAAAAATTACATTTGTTTGGACACTTATGAGAACTTATTCGCCAGAGGCGTATCTTGCTCGATAACTACGTTGTTGCTTTCTCATGGAAATTTTTCGTGAAGTGAGCCGAGCAGAGATATAGTGAGAAGTGGCGAATAGAAGAGGTCTTTAGTAAGACTGCGATCATACAGGGAAACATTTGTTGCTTACAAATTGGTTAAGGGGTTAGGGGTAGCCAGAGGCCTGAAAAAATGATAATTTTCATAATTTTTTTTTGCTGGTCAATTGCTTTATTTTACAAAAATAAAAAAATTGCATTAATACATCATTGACTTGAATTTAGCAAAATTTCAAACAAAAAAAAAAATTATAATTGTAAAAGTTATCGCTGTTTGCGTTGAGCCCGTTTCTCCAGAAGTTTCTTGCGGTGATCATCACAAGTTCTTGGAGATTTATCTAAAATCAATCGGACAAGAGATATTAGTTTTATTAACGGAGAATCTTGTGCCTGATCGAAGTTTTTTTTCAAAATTAACAATACGGCGGCCTCAGGATATATTCTTTCACATTTTCGAGAAAAAAACCGATAATAAATTGTTAAAAAAAAATCGAAATTTTGAAAAAAAATCCTTCGATGAGGCACGAATTTTTTATGTTTTTCAAAAGCAGTATACATTTTTTTTAAATATACCAAGCGGTTTTTAAGTTACAGTGTCTCCAGTTCAAAAAACATAATATAGTTTTGAGAAACATAGAGTTATACGAACAATTTAATTACTTACACTGCGCCATCTATTTCTGGGCCATATAATAGTTCTTCAGCCGCCATAGCAGCTTCGAAAATATCGATTTGCTGTTGCCTACGTAGCATTCTGCCTTCTCGAGTGTTATCGTTAGCGCGCTTATATGCCACTTTCATACGTGCAGCATCCATTTTTTCAGCATACTTAACTCCAGCTGCTGCTAGCTGCTTGCTCTCGAACGCTCCGGGGCGCCCGAGGGCCCTTTATTAATTGTTGAATAACTCGAAAAGTATTTGTCGGATTCACTAAAAATTTTCACACAATATTTTTAAGATATTATACTTTAAGAAAATGTAAAAAAAAAAAAAAAAATTTTGAAAATTCTGACTACCCCTAACCCCTTAATTTGTTGTGCTGGCGTCACTCAAAATAGCCGATTCCATCAAATTCGAAGTACAAGAACAAAGTAGCGATGCTGTGGATGGCGCCACCTTCGTATTCTCTACGAGTCCATTGTGTCTATTATCTTCGCTAACGAGACAAAGAATAAAAGGTCGTTCAGAGTTAGGAGAATTCAATGAAATGCCATTTAAGGAGCCGCCAACCCAACATAACTGGTGTGTGCGATTACATAAATTCATTTCAAAGCCAATAAATGTTGCATAATTACTATTAATTTATTGTACAAAGTGTTGTAATGCTTTTCTTTTTGAGGTTGCCAACAAATATATATTTACTAGTCAGCTAGCAATCGGTGTTACGGCCAATGTATGTATGTATGTATGTATGAATATGCAATACAAATGTGCATAAATATGTTCGTATGCAGACTGGCCGCAATAGTCAGTGACAAATTTTCATTTAAATTCTACGTAGCCGATGTGTAGTGATTTTCACCATTTATGTAATTACCCGTTACGCACAAACACATATCTATGGATTATCTTTAAGAAAGTAATGTCGGACACTTAATCATATCTACATACATACATTTACGTAGTATACATAAGCAAAGAAATTTCGAATATAATAAAAAATACTCGCATAAAATTGAGGAAATGCCAGCAATGCCAATAAAGTTAGCTTAACCAATTGGTAAGCACACGGCTCTGCAAAAGCAAATCAGTTGGTATGTCAATATGTATGTGTGTATGTGTTTAGTGCGTATGGATTGGCAACATATTGCTCGTAATTCTCAATTTTCCCACGTACTGCAATTTACTCTAAATCATGCTTATATGGTATGCGTGCACGGGTACAGTACGGTTCAAAACTTAGGCAGTTTTTAGGAACATAGCGAATTGAATGATTACTAATTGCCACAATTCATATATTTGGTTTATGTTTCCATTCTTAGCATTCAGTTATGGCGACTAGCGGATATCCTAGTATGTCTTTACATGACACATGGGATGCTTAGAAGTGAACCTTTCAAAATGAACGTTCCACCCTAACCGCCCTAACATGAAATGCCAAATGTGTTATATCAAAAATCGACCACAATCCTACGAGGGCACTTCTGACACTCTTCTGACAAAGCTCATCATAAAAAACAATTGCAACTTAGAGGCGGCACCTCCGGAGGCAGTACCTCTGTTTTCACCGACGGATCCAAGATGGAATCTGGAGTTGGAGCGGGGATTTTCTCTAGATGAGCCAATAGTTCAGTCTTCTTTAAACTGCTGAAAAATAGTAGTTTTTTCCAAGCAGAGATCTTCGCGATCCTGTTTGGAGGGAGAAGTAAATATATTTTCCAGTAGTCAAGGCCATGTCATCGGCATGTTGCAGCTCTCTTCTGGCCAACTACTGTAAGCAGGAGATCAAACGTCCCGAATGTGCAGGCAACATTTCTGAAAGAGGATATTCAGGATATTCTTATCTGGGTTACAGGGCTTGGGAACATAGAGGGAAATGAAATTGCGGATGAGCTTGCCAGGAAAGGGTTGAAAAAACCGGTTTCAGTTGTCCCCACCTCACACATCGGTGTCCTCTTGAATGTTGTTAAAAAGAAGCTGCACAATTACCTTCTTAAAAAAGTGCAAGACAGATGGAGTTCCATCTTATGGTGTGCTATCTTAAAAAAATTTTGGAGTCAGTCTCTTAAAGTGCTGGGCATCCCATGATACTTCCAAACTTATAGTGGTTTTTACCGGTCACTGGGTGATAGGAGCTTATGCCGTGAAGCTTGGACTTCCGTTCAACCCCCATTGCAGAAAATGTGAGGATCTGCCGGAGAAAGATACTGTTGAACATTTTCTTTGCAAATGTCCGGGTCTGGCGGCTAGGTGCTTCAGGTTACTTGGTGTGCCTTTCGGGGATATCCTGAGGCAGTTTTCCAGCCTAGATCCCGATTCTCTACTCCACTATATCAGCAGCAAAGAATAAAAACCATCTAAAGCCATCTGATGGTTTTTATTCTTTAAAGGTTTTGAAGTTTTTCGCTGGTAGGGGTCTACATTATGGTACCTAACGGTACTGTAATGCTACTTGTAGAGTACCCCTGGTACTCTTGCCATCTAAACTACCTACATACCTCTCTGGAGGCGGCACAGAAATGTGCCAGGGTGGATCATTGAGCCTTTGAACATTAAGATAAGGAGCACTTTATTCGAAAAAAGTGTTATTCTTCAACATAGTTGTCTCTTAGCACTTCATTCAACGCTTCTGCAATTGTTTGATGTGCACGAAATAATCGAATTTTTGAGACCTTCATAATCGAATTTTTGAGACCTGGCGTTTCTTAGAGTGTTTGAGAGAAGGATTCTACGGAAGATTTTTGCGCCTTTGCACGTTGATGAAGGCGAGTAAAAGGAGGCGAACGAACAATAAGTTGCATGAGCATTACGAGCTGCTTTATGATGTTCCGTTGGCTGGGTCATGTTGTCCGAATGGATACAAATGCTCCGGCTCTCAACGTATTCGATGCGGTACCAGCTGGTGGTAGCAGAGGAAGAGGAAGGCCTCCTTTACGTTAGAAAGATTAGGTGGAGAAGGACTTGGCTTCACTTGGTGAGTCAAATGGGTGCCGGTTAGCACGAGAAAGAGACGATCGGCGAGCTCTGTTTAACTCGGCTAAAATCGCGTAAGCTGTTATCACGCCAATCAAGAAGAACAAGACTGGCAACTGTTTTCCTACCTAAATGCGATCGTTTTTGCTTCAAATAAGCATTGCATTGATCAATGAATTGTGGTGATCGCTTCTCAAGGTAATCGAGTTATGATTCTGTTGGTATAGTCCGTTCTATGTTCCCGTATTGGCCCGAATTTAAATCTGACCGAGGACTGTCACTTCAGTAGCATTCTCATTCATTCATTTATCTATTTGAGCATTGCCAAAACTCCTTTGTAGTTGAAAAACAATTGTGAGCAAATTGTGGCACGCTTCTTGCTGATAGCGTTTTTATATAAAAAAATATGCAAAACTGGCATCTTGGATCGACTTGATAAGCCTGCAGTCTTTTCAAATTTGCACACTTTTACTCGTCGACCGTCCAATACAATAACATATAAGCCGATTTCTTTGAAAGTGTTGTAAGTTCATTTTATATTATATGGAGATATTTAAGGGTTTGCATTTGAATGGTTTGAAAAATATTGGAATATATTAAAGCACTGATTTTATTTTTTTTTAATGTTAAATTGATTTAAATTTATAACGTAATCATTTTTTAACTGTGATTAACAAAAATTTATACTTTTAATGTCTTCAGAAGGACTTACACCACTTTCAAAGTCATTAAAAAGTAACAAAGTGAGCCGTTTCCTTTGAAAGTGGTGTAAGTCCATTTTGACAAAAAATTAGTTAATGATAAAAGCAATGAAAATTTTAACAGAATTTTTTTGGAAAAAGTTTATAAACAAAAAGTTGATATATTAGTAAATTGTATTAATTTTTATCATTAACTAATTTTTTGTCGAAATTGATTTGCACAACTTTCAAAGAAAAGGGCTCATATGTTGCAATATTGAATTTAAGTTAAATTTTACCTTTAATATTTCGACGCGTTTTAATTTTTTGGCAATCGCCAATGAGAAGTTTTTATGTCAGAAATGCCTTTTTTAGTAAATTTTGCATATATTTTGCACAATATTGTATTTAAGGTCTTTATGCAGCGCGCGCTATTTAACGAATGCATGTCGCGCGATTTTGGCATAACCAGTGGTTTGTCGCTAAAAGTTGGAAAAAAGTAAAAGTGGTTGTATTTATTATATGCATGTTTGTAGTTTTTTATTTTATTTTTATTTCCTTAACGCGTATAACATTTATTGGCGACAGCTTTTGTTTTTTAATTGCGCTCGGTATCTAACTTTTTTGCTTGTTTTGCTTGGCGCCACGACTAACTGGAGTTTGGCTAAATGTCAATGAACGTGAACACTTTTATCCAGATGCGTAGTGTTGAATTTAAATAGCATAAATGCATATGCACATGAATAATAGGAAAACATTTTTTTATTTAAACACGCAAATTTTTTTTCTGTGTAGTGCATAAGTCTACAACTGTGCGTCGGGTTTTCGTCAGCTGCCTCTTTTCTATGAAGTCATTTATCTCAAGCTCTAAAAGGGTTATTTTGGCTTCTTGTGGTTTCCCAATTCATTAGCGACTATTCTTTAGTGCGTCATCCAATCCGATTTCACTCAGCGGGCAATCTACTTTCTATTTCGTTCAAAGCTAAATACTTGAGCTTCAAGTTCCAAATAGAACATCTTCTGAGATCTTTCTTAAAAACAAAAAAAAAAAAAATAATAAATACAAAATGGTTCCAATAATGATTATAATTATGGCTGAATAATTTTTTATTGTGAAAATAGAGCTACCCGCAGCACCAAAAACTTGCTCACTGGCCATACTCGAAGTGTTCTTTTCTAACATAATTGTCTCTCTCCCATTGAGCAGAGAGAATTGTCACATGATTGTATGGTCTTATTAAGAGTCTCTCTCATAAGGGTATTTTAATTTTGCTCACATAACGGTTGCATAAGTATGTATGTATGATACAATAACAGCTTAAAGGGATCGAGATAGATATAGACATGGACAGGGTAACCTCTCCTAGTGGACATCTCCATTAAACGGACACTTCCTTGGGAGGACATTTTTTCTATAACAAATCCACGTTTGAGGACCATCGTTTTATTGTTGTTTCTCTTGGCGAAGTCCCCATAACATTTTTTAAGGCATTGCTTCGCTTGAACGGTATTTTTTCCCATCAAGCAATGTAAAGTTAAAACACTAAATTATTTTTGATCCATTAATCTTAAAAATAACAAAAGTAGGGTCACTCTTAGCACAATAATTATATTCCAATGAAACTTAGTACATTATTTTTTGTCCAAGGTAGTTTGGTATTGAAAATACTCGAAATCAGTTAATAACCGCGCCTACCTGTCACATAACGGTATTTTTCAATAACAAAGAAAACGTGATATCTCTGTTACAAACCAATTACTAAACCCGTACTCAAATTTACCAGGAGATACAAGGTTATATTCCCGTCTAGGGAAGAATGGAACACTAGCCTAAAATGGCTATAGTATACAGATGCATTCAAAACGCTCCAGGGAGTAGGAGCAGGAAAAGCGGGGCATAGAGCAAACAAATCTTTAATACTCAGTGGAGATACCATTATTATGAGCCGGAGCATTTGTATCCATTCGGACGACATGACCCAGCTAGCGTAGCCGATGGATCTTTATTCGCTGCTCTATGACTATGTCGTCGTAAAGCTCATCGTTCCATCGCCTCCGATATTCGCCGTTGCTAACGTGCAAAGGTTCAAAAATCTTGCGCAGAATCTTTCTCTCAAACTCTCCAAGCGTCGCTTCATCGGATGTTGTCATCGTCCAAGCTTCTGCGAGATACGTTAGGACGGGCATGATGAGAGCCTTGTAGTTTTTATTAGTTTTGTTCGTCGAGAGAGGACTTTACTGTTCAGTTGCCTACTTAGTCCAAAATAGTACTTGTTGGAAAGAGAGATTCTACGTTGGATTTCTAGGCTGACGTTGTTATTGGTGTTAATGCTGGTACCTAAATATACGAAGTCTTTCACAACCTCGAAATCATAACTGTCAACAGTGACTTGGGTGCCGATACGCGAGTTCGCCGACCGTTTGTTTGTTGGTGACAGGAGGTACAGCCAATCTGTCTCCCATAAATAGGACTAAATAACTTTACGTTATATTCAAAAGTCCTTATAGAGTGCTAGAATACACTCAACAAACTGGCGACTCTTAATCAGGTGCCCCTGATTTGGATACCACTACATGAGGGACACGAAGAAAACGAGAAGACATACTTGTATGCCAAAAAAGAGGCAGAAGATTCATTTATTGGACCGACCCCATTTTTCGGCTTTAACAAAAACAACCTAAAACAGGAAACTAAAAAATGGATCCAATTAAAAACCAGGAAATAATGGAACGCACAACGGCCTTTATCATTTCAAAAAGTTCTTGAACTTTAATACCAATAGAGCAAAATTTGCTCTAGTCCACTTTGTCTGAAATAAACATTTCAATACAGTTGGACTGTCTTGCACTAAGTTATGCAGGTTCTGCTGTGATGGAGAGGAGTCCATGAAACACTTAATCACCAGTCACAAGAGACACAGAATCCTGGGCGCGTACCTACTATAGGATGAAGGCTTACCAATGCTCCCTTCTAAGGAGCTGGTTCGATTCTTCGCAATACTAAATAATTTAAAGTAAGTACTTAGCGGCGCACAATAGATCAATCTGGTTACAGTGCATAAAGGCCTTAGTCTAAACCCGTACAACCATTATCATTGCCATTATAATATAAATTATAAATAAAGTAAAAGTATTCAAATTTGGTACAAATGATGAACTCAAGAAAAGAAATACGACAATGGGCGCGCGTCTCGGAAACGACTTAATAAAACTTAATACCCGGTTCGTACCATACCTCATTTATACCCCACATAAATATTATTGAGATCGGAGAAAAAATCACGCTACCTTTTTACATGTTAAGATTCAATTTCCGTATGTCTGCCTGATGTTACAAACTAAAACTCGAGAAAGAGTTTACCTGTAGATATTTTTGCGATACTCAATAAGAACGCTTAACTTCATATAAGACAAGTTTATCTTTGAAACAAGACAAGTTTATCCTTTTAATAGGTGAAATTGGTTAATAACCACGGCCTCTTCTCAAAATGAATTACGAATAGAACTGTAGTGATAAGTTAAGACAAAATTTCCGCCCGTCCATTTGATGATTAGTTGGGTGGTTAAAGTGGCGATTCACTAAGCATCCAATAAGCGCTTCAGCCCCATTTTGTTGCCACATCCACGCTACTAACAAGTTTATACGATTATTTCTTCATGACTAAAATATATCCAGTTTGTGGACTGTTTATGCCTATGCCGGCCAGCTCTTCGAGGGATTCAAAAAGCGGTTAATATTCTTGCTTTCAATAGGACAGGACATTCACAGAGGAAATGAAATATTTTTAAAATAGGGTGCAGGTGTGGTTTACGATGGGCCCAAAAAGGAAGATGCCAATTCCGGGGCTGGAATTGTCGGACCATACTTCAAGAAGGCAATTGCAATGGGAAAAACGACTTCCATTTTTCACGCGGAGGTCCAAGCCTTAGAGCTATGCGCCACTGAATGTCTTCGTAAAGGGGCGCGTGGTATCAATATCAACATTCCCTCCGACAGCCAAGCAGCTCTCAAATCGCTAGATAGCTTCTCATTTCAATCAAGATTGGTCTGCGAATGTTTTAAAATTCTCGAAACTCTAGTATCAAGAAACTTTGTTACTTTGATGTGGGTACCGGCACATGAGCGGCACGAAGCGAAAGTACTCAGGGGGGATATATACCCTTTGGGGGAAAATACTTCCTTCATTGGTCCTGAACCTTTCTGCGGAGTAAACAACAGCTTCAAATGTGCATTTTTACGTGAGCGGGAACAACGAGGCGTAATCGAGTACTGGAGAGCCTAAACGGACATACGGCAATCGAAAATACTCAGTGATTCAGAGCGTATCACGACACTTCTTAACTTCAGCAGAAATAAAACTCTACAGTGAACTAGGTAGGTAGGTAAAATGGTTGAAGTGTCGGTCTGGCACTCCTCAAGTTGCACTAAAGCGCCGTTTTGATACCATTATGAGACCTCGAACAAGCAGATACAGCCTGCCAGAGCTGTTGATATAATGGAAAAGATTGATGGGATTAAGGTTGGCGCACTGCCCCAGGCTGTCGAAGAAATGAGCTCCCAGTGACCTTAGTCGTCTAGCTGCCAAACACGGACATTTACAGAGAAAATGCTCTACAGCCTCCTTCTCTGAAAGGACCCCACAGCCTTTGCAATGGGGGTTAAATGGTAACCCTTGCTTTTCCGCGTGTGTGTCGATCGTCGAGTGACCGGTAAACACAGCTACGAAATTTGGAAATTGAATGACGAGGAACCCAAAGGACTTTCTAAATTCTCCGTATATCGTATTGGGGCCAAAAGGGTTTTCGAAATAGCACATGAAGAAATGGAGCTCCATCTTTTCTGCACTTTCCTGAGAAATAATTAGTGCAGCTTCCCTTTAGCCACTGTTAGGGGGATGCCGATGGCCGGGTAGGAGGTCTCTGAGGCCAATTCAGTCCCCTTCCTGGCAAGCTCATCAGCAATTTCATTTCCCTCTATGTTCCTATGTCCTGGAACCCAAATCAGAGAAATGTTACCTGCACACCCAAGAGATTTGGTCTCCTCTTTACAGGAGTTTACTAATTTCGTTCTGCACCATGGCGTCGTCAGAGCCTTAGTCGCGGCTTGACTGTTGGACTATCGCGGCTGAACTACAAACAGGATATTGTAAACTAATTACCACTTGAAACAAATTGGAGGCTCTGAACAACAGAACAGCATAAGAAACAACAGAACATATTCTATGCGACTGCCCAGCCCACCTGGTAAGCGGGATTATAGATCCAAACCTCCTGGTATATATTAAGCCTACAACAGTTTTAGGATTTATTAGTAGCCTAAAACTGTTTGAGTAGGCTTGAGCGAGTTTGATACCAAAAATTAATATACACCCCAAACCAAATTTACTAAAACGTGCGCGGGTAAATATGAGTAATATTCGGTTCGGACCGAATTTAGCTTCTCTTTACTTGCTTTTTACTACAATTTCTTGCTTACTACATTTATTGTGCTATGCCATTCATTCAATTTCCCTTTGTCAGTTTTATTATGTAAATTAACTTTTAGTTTCATTTACGACATCAAACCGTTTGGCTGGTTATCAACAAAGAGTAAAAAGAAATTGTTTAATTCTCTTTGACGCATACCAGAGGAACCTTAGATGTACCTAACTTGTATGTATGTATGTAAGTATGTATTCATGCATATGTGTAGATATATCATAGTTTTACATAAGGTGATGGCTAAAACAGCTACATGAATGGCGTGGGGCTGTAGAACCGGTTGTAGAAATGTACACACACATGCAAACATATAACTATTAAAAATAAGTTATTTGCGAAAGGAAAGGTCGAACGAATGAAGTGCTTAAATAGATATGCATTTTATATGAGAAGGTGAATAATTAACGGTGAAATGACATAAAAAGAAATGTATGCAAATTATTGTTTGTATTTCTATATGTGTACATACATATATAATAAATGTAAGCAATAATCATAACTACAAAATTTAATGTTAAACAAACAACAATGTGGATGGAGTATTAACCGTAACAAAAATGCGCAAAAATATAATCCCAATTATTTGTCATTCATTTTTGTCATTCCTGAAAAACATATACGAACATTTTATTACAATGGCAGTCAAAGCGAAAATGAACTTGTAAACCATTCAACCAAACGACTACAGTTATAAATAAAATTATATCTTAGAAATTTGAAAGTGTTAGCGTTTATTGACATTTAAAAATCGTGGCAAAAACAACAAAAGTCTTTTAGTATTTAAATTTTTTTTTTGGGTTGGAGTTTGAATTGAATATCTGTCGCATCTGGTATAAGTGAAACAGATCAGAGTAAAAGTGTCAGTCATTTAAAGATCATATTTATAATTTAAAAAGGTTTGAAATGTGGTATACAACTGAAGTATGATACGAATGCTATATTATCTATACCTCTTTCCCAACATTTTTATGACATTCGCTTTTTGATCTTTCTGATCATTCACTAAAACTTTTCAACATTAGCGATTGAAATATGAAATTTTTTGATTACTTCAATATTTCTATATTTCAAAATTACTTTTGTTCTGTTGCTGACCGATTTCATCTATTTCATTTACCAACCTACTTCAAATTCATAATGTATGCATGCACCAGACTTACAACTACGGATAACAGCAACGGATACCGCCTTTAGAATAAAAGAAGGTGGTTTTCCGAAGGCTAGGATTTTTGGTCATAGTGTTATCTTGGACAGCCAAAGGTTTAGAACAGAGTTTAAGGTAAAGTTCCCCACGCGAAGGGAATAGGATTTGAATTCCTTTGTCAAAGAGAATGCAACTGCACCTTACCCTGACGGTTACACTGATCGATTGAGGCCTACAGCAAACAGCTGGCGGCGAAATTGGCACTTAAGTCAAGAGAATCTTCTAACTTAGCCACTAACAGAAGGGATCACGCAAGAATACTAGACGAATACCCCTTCTTGCATCAAACGACAGACTTTTGTAACTCAGTAGAGCTGCATGTAAACACATTCTTTACCACAACTTTCCCAACGGGAGACGATTGCGACAATGGGGTAATGGACAATAAAAGCGGAATCAGTATCTCTACTGATGGCTTCAAGCTAAATGAACAAGTAGGTGGATGCCTTCACTCTGAGGAAACGAATGCCAACATTTCATTCCGGCTACCGGATCACTGTAGTGTATTTCAAGCTGAAGATCTGGCTATCAGGGAAGACCTGTTACCCCTAAATAAAAGTGTCCTCACCACAAGAAATATAAATATATATTCAGAAGATAATATTAACTCGAAGACGGTAAAAGAATGTATAGACGTTTTGACAGGACTATCACAGTACTTTGTAATAAAATTGCACTGTGTGTCGGGTCATATAGATATAGAAAGCAACTGCAAAGCAGATGAAGCGAGATTGGGTACCACATTACCGATCCAACCAGATAAAGCGAACATACCTATGCCTTTAGCAACTTGTAATGTGCTTATAGACAAACACGCCATCAAGCCTGCCAACGTGCTATGGACCCAGTTCCTGACCTGTTCAACAAGTAGAATGACATGGCCAGAATGGAACATAGGCCACACAAACCTACTGTTGAAACTGAACAGGAAGAACAAGAGAAATCTTCTCGAAGTCCTAATAGGGCATTGTTTGATTGGCAGGCATGCCAGTAGACTGGGAGCACCCCATAACGACTATTGCAGAAGCTGTAACGACATTTAAGAAGAAGAGACTATAGAACACTTTCTATGCGGGTGCATGACTCGGGATGGAAGAAGGCTCAATATTTGAGGAAAAGGTTCCCTGAATAACTTGGCAGAAGTAGCCAATATACAAATAACAATCCTTGTTAGATAACTTAAAGCCACAGGTTGGTTCGATGAGGACAATGTAGTGTGAGGAGAGGGGACAATTCTGGTGGTATCACAATGCGCCTACGGCCCGCCTAGGGGTGTCTACCGACAACCACTATACCTATCTACCACGAATACCTAAGACCACGAAACTTCCAAATCTTTCCGCCTGGGGAATTGGAATAGTATTGTTCAAGCAGAAGAACGTAATGATTTAGCGCGCACGACAGGCATGATTCTCATTTGCGTACCTGGCCATAGAAACAGAGAAGGAAATGAGAAAGCTGGCAAAACAGGGGGCATCCAATAACGAATCCCAAGCTGTGCGCAAAATTGAGATCTTGTTGCTATTCCCGAAGTAGGCCGTTACAGAATAGAGAATAGACATAGGCAGATTCATAGTCAAATAAAGATGTTTTGACTAATAAAAAGTACTGGTTCGGCAACTGGTGTATTAAAATGACATCTTGACTTTGACTTTATCAATCAGAGAATTTGTTAAATCAATTTCATAGATATGTATACCTACATATATAGGTATGTACATATGCAAGTATGTATGTATCTACGTACTTACTTGAAAAAGAGGTGGAGCACCATCTTTTTTAAGCACTTCTAGCAAATTTGCTTTGCTAATTACTGAGATACCGTTTCCGGAAAACTACCGTCAAATTTTCCTCATTTTCAATACCAACTTTCTTACAGATATTTAAATTTTCACTCGCTTCACGCTACCCTCAAGTCACCCTTCGAAACCAGGTTAAAACTGATTTTCACCTCATAACATCGGCGCAATGTGGGTGGGATGGATGCTATTAATTTAATTTCGTCGTTAAACATATTTGATATAAAGACTCATAATCAAGACTCCTCTTGATTGCTATAAAGCACGGCCACTCAAAGAGTTGCATGATTGGCATCTTCTTTCTACTCGTTTCTGCACTGTTCGCAGAGAGGTTCCCTCGTATGCTTGAATTCATAAAGGTAGAGTAGAATGGGGTAAGATAGGTCATTTTTTTTGGAGAGCTCTTGCTACGGTGTTTTTGCATTGATTTTGAAAAATAAGCAAGATTTTGAAAGGTTATTTATCTGCTAACATTTTGGTTATACTGACTTATGTTTGGCTAAATATTTTTTGGAAGCTGCATTCAATAAGACAAAGGTACTTTTTTCGATATTTTCAAAATCGGGGGGCACGATAGGTCACTATGTGTGAGAGGAAAAGAACAATGTACATGGCTTGGAAATTAACGTTTTAACTTTTATCTATAGAGTATGAACACTGCACATGTTATAAAAGTTAGGAATTTTTCTTTAATTCATCACGCGAGAACGTAATGTTTCGAACGGAATTTTAAATTGTTTAGAGGCTGATCGAACACTAGCGCCATCTCGGACTGCCGCGATTGCGTTTTTTACATCCTCTTCATTTCGTTTCGGCGTTTTTCGCACATAATTACGCACCATTTTGCTGCAAAAACAATTAAAATTTATTTTATTCAATTAAAAGTAGTGACCTATAATGCCCCCAGACGGCTGACCTATAGTGCCCCCAAGCACATGTTTTATGTTAGTGTCGATATTTTTTTTTAAAACAATAATATCAAAAAACTAACACATTATTCGTGTTCAGCATTATTTTCTACGTAAAATAAAACTCACCTGACAAATATTTACATACATTAAATGCACTGCACCGTAGAATAAAAAAATGCTATGTCGGAGAAAAGCTCACAAAAAACTAAACGACGCCAGAACTAGGATAACTAATGAATGGTGACGGCCGAAATGACAGTCGCAAACGTTGTTCCCCACCACGTATTCAATTCACATAAGACGAGTGACCTCTGCAAAAACAGTGCGACGAAAACCCCACCAACCTATTGTGCCCCCATACCTATCTTACCCCATTCTACTCTACTATTTATTTAAAACATGCATGGCCGCTCAAAAATTTGGTAAAATAAAAGTCTGATTTGCCATGTCTTTTTTCTATCTGGGCCTTCAAGTCTGGTATGCATCGATGGGTCCAAAAACCATTTGCTTCGTCTTGCTGCTGCTCGTAGAGCTGCACTTACTGGACACACATCATTTGATAATTGAGACGCCTCTTTAGCCAAGATATTTAGCGTGACTTGAACTCAGATAACGAGTTCTGCTTACTCCGATACAGTTTTAAACGTGTTCCATACTTGTTGGCCGCAAAGTCGTTGAATTTATGCTTCGCTAGTGTGGCGTATGGACACTCACTTGTGACCTAATAGGTGCACCGTAGAGTATTTGGTTGTAATTTGGACCTAATGCGAGTATATTTCGTCATATTTTAATAAAATTTAATTTGCGCTGGCTCGTAGAATATAATGCGTATAGCCTGGAATATAAAATGGACGGACGGAATTTTTTTTTAGCGGGGGACAAGTTTTTTTCCCGATTTCAATAATATATTATTTATGTCCAGTTTGGACGGGTTTTACTAAGTCGCCAACGAGAGTCATGCATTTACCCGTAAGTGGGTGTAGCACAGGCTATTTCCAAAATTTTACTTCCCCTTTGGAGTTCATCATTTGTACGAAATGCAAGTCTTTTATAACTCAGAAGCCACGTTTGCTTTCTTTTTTGGATTGGTGAATCCTTTATTTTTGCGTACAGTTTTTATGCAAATGGTTCAAAACTGGTTTATGGGCGATCCTTGACTCCTGGGCGATGCTATGACTACTAACATGCCGGTCAACTTCGATTATTTCTGTGATTTTATCAACATTTCGACATTATCGGGATTTTCTTTAACCTCAAAAATGTATTGACATTTTCAGCTGCCTGGCTTGAATTTTCGTCTTTATCACATAAAAAACTATAAACTGTACCGAATTTTCTCTCTGTTGACTCCCATTGCTAACACCCTGTAACTCACAACTGAATAGAACAAATAAAGAACAGCAAACGATTTTTATTAGTGTGAAAAGGCACCTTGACAACGGGCATAAACTTTAAATTGTTTGAGTGATGCTTCACTAGATATCTATCACTACAGCCATCTGCCGAGAAAAGAATGGCTTTCTTTTTACCATTTCTCGGTTTTTGGCCGAGCTCCTACTCCTATTTGTGTTCTGCGTCATGATGTTTTTTTTTTTACAAATTGAGGGACCTACATTTTCAATGGGCGCCGGAAGTCTAGAGCTCGAAAATTTAGTGTATTTTCAGACATTTTTTTCTAAATAAAAAAATGAAAACCGATATGTACATTTTTAAGGCTTTTTATTTAACTTATTTTAAATACAAAAATGATAATGAACGGGTGATAGCCATTGATGTTGTGAACAACATATTAAAATTTCAGACGATTCAGTTGAATAGTTTTTTTTTTTGACCACACGAGGCCGAAAAAAGTCGTTTCGAGATAAATGAGCCTAAAGTTTGAGATACAGGAACGCGCAGACCGCTCCCTACCTAGTTAATGGGCTGTAGAAGCTATAATAATGGGAATTTCCGCATGAAAATTTCACATTATATTCTTAAGATACTACGAGTATATTTTCGATATATTAAAAAAACAAAAAATCGATTTTTTGAAATTTCTAGACCACCGGGTCCTCTTAAGCTGATTCCGAACGGCAAATGGTTTTTATGAGGAACTTTTTCGTGGCAGAAATACAATCGGAGGTTTGCCATTGCCTGCCGAGGGCGACCGCTATTAGGAAAACCATTTCTATCATTTGATGTTTCAGGCCCGAAGATTCGAACCTACGTACTTCCGAATGGTAGTCAGGTACAAATTTATTCGGCTACGGCGAACGCCACTATAATGATGCAGCTTTTCTTACGTGCTTCGATCATACCCTAAATATGCTCCAAATTGAAAATAGAAGTGGTAATTCAAGCTGATTTTCAGGTTATATAGAATACCAACACCAAATGATCGCCACTAACGCAGAATTTGCATCACCATCGTCTTCGTCGAAAGTGGCGCAAATGATGAAAGTAAAATCCACAACTGCACGAAATTGATTATTTGCACACGAGTATGAACTCAATTGACGCCCCAGTGAAATCTAATGAAGCATCTACAATCATATACGCATACACTGATATGCACCAGTATGTACAAATGTATGTATGTACTCGTACTTTTATGTTTGAAAAAAGTAAAACGTAACAATTGTATTGGAGGGTGTGGACTATAAATCGCCAGCGATATCCGTTAACTCCAGGAAACTCTCCAAAGGTATTTCAACTATGGCTTTGTGAGTGAACATGCCTATATTTATATATGTATAGTATGTATATTTACAGCATCGTCATATGTATGTATGTATGAAAGTAAAAGTGTTACCATTTTTGGTTGCCTACAGTTTTTCGGGAAAATTTTGCAGTTTCATTGTGTTCTTCTATTACTTTGCAATTCTTTATTTATTTTTTATATCTGCTTACATATCAAATTTAACAAATAACTTGTAGCTATTAATGATTTGATTTCATTAGTAATTTCTATGCACTCAATGTTTCAAAAGATGTACAGAAAAAGAGGTAAAACTATCTCTAGCTCTCTATACCATATACGAGTATAAAACCCCGATGTTTTGGTTTAACAGGCGGATATTGGCGGCGCACTTGACTGAGAAACTTCTTTGTTTGAACGCCAATGATATATCGGCGGATAGATTATCATATACGAGTATGTGGCTTCAAAAAATAGCTGCCTATGTTTAAAATCATGCTTTCAAGAAAAATATTTATTTGCTAAATACGTTAAATATTTTCTTAAATATTGGGTTGGGGAATAAGTTCGTAGCGTTTTTATATTTTCTTTTATTTTACAACGATTTGTTTGCTGTTTGGCAAAGGGTAAAAGTATTCATTCGATAGAACTCTTTCTGCTCTACAAAACTATGTTAATTGTGTTTTTGAGTTAATATATTAATTTTTTATTAGTTTTGAGGCTTAGAAATGGAATACCCAGGAAACAAAAATCAACATATGCGGCAACTGTTCTTCTTTGCCTTTCATCGAGCTCAAAAAGCTGCCGAAGCATTCCGGGACATTTGCGACGTGTATGGAGAAGGTGTCATAGGCGAGTTTACAGCACGGAAATGGTTTGCAAAGTTCAAAAATGGCGACTTTGAAGTTGATGACACGCCCCGCAACGGAAGGTCTTCTGAATTCGATGAAGAAAGTCTCAAATCACTTTTGAAGCAGAACGGTCGCCAAACCAGTCATGAATTGGCAGGAAAAATTAACCGTGATCATAAAACGATTTTCAATCACCTTCATTCACAAGAGATTTTCCGAAAAATTGGGAGCCTGGGTGCCGCCCGAGCTCAACGAAAAAAACAAAGAATTTCGTTTTCAAATTGCGTCTTAGCATTTCGTCCGTTGTTTCGCAACACGCGGTCATAAAAACGTTTTTTGTACCGAATTGTTACAGGAGAAGAGAAATGGTGCGTATATGTACATCAATATGAGGAAAAGAAAGAAGTCGGTTGCTTAAGGAGATACGCTAAAGTCGAGAGCCAAGCCGTATCTTTATCCAAAGAAGATCATGATATGTGTTTGGTGTGACTGCGAGGGCATGGTGCACTGGGAAACGCCCCAAAAGAATGCTACGGTCAACAAGGAGCTCTATATTGCCCAGTTGCACCGCGTGAATGAGGCTATTCAACTGAAAAGACCTGATCGACATGGTCAAACCATACTCCTTTACGACAACGCCAGGCCTCATGTAGCACAAGATCGAGACCTCTCTTATACACATTCAAATATTATTCCCATACCCAATATATCAGAGGAGAAATAATTTTATATTGTTCTTATGTTCGATAATCAAGATAGCGCTTGGAAATGGTGCTTTTGGAGGTGCTTTTTAAGCGAAAGTCTGACAATTCTAAACATTTAATTGATGTAATTTTTCACGTATTTTAAATATCATTTCATTTCATTTCATTTATTGCCCAAAATCATTTTAACATAGGAGTTTACAAATAAAAATATCGAAACTTGAAAGAATCTAAATTTTTACATGTTTTATTTTAAAACAACAGGCACGTATTTTGAAAGAGCCTTTTATATGCAGGCTTATTGAAAGTACGCATGCATCCTTGGAAGATGTTTATACCAATCTTTTTCACCTGTAATTGATGGTGTGCATCTTGTTGTTGTCCTCAAATAATGTCCCAACAATTTTTATGCCTCTTCCGAAAGTTAGATTGGTTTTTATGAGAAGCTCTTTTTTATGAGAAGAAATACAATTGGAATTAATAAAACATTTATTTTAATATCAGCAATCAACATTGATTCCAGGTCTTACTTGATTTCGGTTATCGCTTGCATTATTCCGTATATACGACATAACGGCTTATAAAACATTTTTGAAACTATCGACAAGCGTCTCTATAACTGATCACAGGATCCAAATGGTATAAAAAACACACAACCCACAAAATTGCAGTTATTAAATATCGCCATACATACGTATGTACATACATACATACATATGGGTTAGTAGGTTAAACTAAATTTTTAGGTAAGTTAACAAAATAGCCGCCGCAGCACGTGGTCGCTCTTTGGCTTCTGTGCAAAAATACATTATGAGGGGTTGTGTGCTGGTCTCAAATGTTGGTCATATCTACATATGTGTGTATATGTGTTACGCACATTTCCATGAATGCACATCATTATTTGAATAGACGAATACTAATGATGCTGATAATGATGAGCTGCAGGCAACATACCAAAACCAAGCAGTCGCCGAGAGCTAAAACAATGCCAGCCGAACACATGCACCGTTTAAACAAACATTTGTACAAACATAAATAATAGTAATTGTCTTAATAATTAGTCTGTTCACGCGCCAGTCTTATTGAAAACTTTCAATTAATTGAAAGTGTTTTCCATTAAACATACTGACTCACAACTGAAGACATACATTTGCAATGACTTCTTTTCCAGCTTCCTCTGCTGCATATCTACGAATAAACGAGTATAGGGTGGTTCACAAGTGATGCAGATCTTTGTCAGTATTGCTTTGTGATATTTGTTTTCTTGTGACCTTGTTTCTTGACTACTGGCAAACTTAATCATGGCACGATACTCAGTTGAAAAATGGATGAAAGTGATCCGTGAAGTTTTATGAAAATAGCCATTCGCAAAAAGTGCATTTCGTGCATTGCGGGACTTTTTGGTAAACATAACCGGTCATATGAATTAGCAACGCATCGTTGACAAGCAAAATTGCCCCATTTGGGGAACTGAAAATCCACATGCCAGCCACCAAAAAAAAAAAGGAATGCACCCATCACAAGTCACTGTTTGGTGGTGACGGTTTTTGTGCGGGCGGGGTCATCGGCCAGTACTTCTTCGAAATTGATGCCGGGAATTGATCACCTCAGCTCCTAAGCGCTTAATTTAAGTCATCAATATCTAGACACCAATTTAGTGTTTTCGCTATACGTCTTTGGAACAGACTTCTACGAAAGTTGAAAAATATTAAAAAATCGCTTCATTTTAAAAACGAGTTTCTGAAACATTTTACCAATTTTTCCGTACTTTTATCTGCCTCTCATTAGCTTCACTTTTCCAAACTAACTATTTAACTTCTCGTCTTGGAAATAAGTTTTTAAAATTTATATATATTGTTTTCTTCCTTATATCCAATGCTGAGGCATAGCCAAAGGTTGTTCTGTTGGATATTAAGAAATAAAAATTAATGTTGGATATTAGAAATAAAAAATAAAATAAAAAATAAATAGATAGCGCTAATACGGTGAACGTTATCGTTTTATGATAACAGACAAACTTTGTATGAGCTGAAATAGATGACGCGGACTTGGACAATATGTGGTGTCACTTGCCACACAGCGCTTGAAATTATGGCCACCTCCTAGGCACGTCAAGAGACACCTCTTTAAATACACTGACAAGATACAGGACAAGTTACAATTACAGCTACTGGAACAGACAGTATATAGACAAGCACTAAACGACATTCTGGCAGGCAATGGCAAACCTCCGAGAGTATTTCTGCCATGAAAAGGCTCCTCATAAAAATATCTGCCGTTCGGAGTCGGCTTGAAACTGTAGGTCCCTCCATTTGTGAAACAACATCCGCCAATTATATATATATAATACGCGCCAATTATATATATATAAACGACATTCTGGGAGACCCTTACCCTCTTTTCCCGACCCCTAAATGCCGTTATCGGAGTCCAACCACCACCTATTGCAGACATTCAGCTGCCTTGCGAGATCCGCGTAACTTTGACTCAATTGGGTTCTGGATATTGTAGCAGGTTAAACTCCTCCCTAAGCAGAATCGACCCCGGCATACCCAATATAATTTCCAGCAACTGAAGACACACAGCACGACACTATCCATCTATTCACATGCCCTATCAAACCTACTCACCTAACACCCATCTCCCTTTGAACCTGAAATGTGGAAACAGCACGCTTTCTGGGTATACCGTTAAATGAGTTAGACGAAGACGGTAGGTCGACATTGCATAGATAAGGTTTAGCAAGCTGCTACAACAACAACAATAACATGGCGAACGAAGTTGCCAGGATGTATTATCTCACGAAGCGACGAGGTCAAATATCTGCCGAGATCTTGCGATTTGACCACATTGGAATTCTTTCTTTGGGACTACGTGAAAATTACGGGCTATAAGTCTGATACGATTCCAGTGGTGAAGAACGAAATGAAATGCCAAAAAGTTATGAACAATTTTGATATGCGCACCCTGTGTTGCCAGAGTAGTCGTGGTGGATATTTGACAGATATTGTGTTTTGTACATAAATGCCATAGTTTAAAAAACATTATGAGCCTATTCTATAAATTTTGTGTTATATTTTATAAAAGAAAATCTGCGATCTTATTGAATCAGCCTGTATGTTACATACATGTACACCTTTGCATGTTTACTTATGTATGGTTGTGGGTATTACTGCGATTGTCTTCTGTTTTATGTAAACTTTCACTTAGCTTTTTATTTTTTTTCCATACTCCTATCTTCTTTTCTAGATTTTATTTACTTCTTCTGTAAATGATGTTGGTCAAGTATAAATGAAATATTAAATTTTGCTATGTTGGCGTACGAGTATTGCAATCGAAATTCATCCGTGGCGTAAAATTCTTATATTACTCTCGCAGATAAAAAGCGTATCCGTATGAAATAAAGTGTGAGTGACTGTATCTTCCTATATCCGAACCAAATTTATATGAATAGATAAACCTACACCTCGACATCTGTCCGGTGGTAGAATTAGAGCTAAAATAAAAAATAATTACTAATGATAATAATTATGATACAAAGACGACAAGTGCGAATTTTATGTTTTAAAAACGATTTCCTCTAAATGGCGAATGCACTCTTGGAATCTGGCCTCCGTACTCGGTACCACTCGCTTGATAAGTGATGTCGGGTTACCATTTGCCTCGCGAACGACATTTCCCTTTAGTGCTGAGATGGGCGTTGTGTTTTTTTGTTAGACTTTACTTTTGCGGTAGAAAAAAGTCTATAGGGGTACGATTGGGTGACCCACTACCCACTGATATGAGATATGTCACTGAAGCAGCTTATGAGTTTGTTAGGGGAAAAATCACGACTTCTCGATATGGTCTCTCTGACCATGTGCGGCGTGGAGTCATCTTATTGAAACCGTGTGAGTGTACTGAAGGAAGGATGTTTTCTCATTATTTGCAGAAGCTAATTATTCAGCATGTGCCGATAAGACACACCGTCCACAGAAATTACTTGCCCTCAACGACTTTCAAAAAAAATATGGGCCAATGATTCCACTGCCTGCACACTAAATTATCACTTTGGGTTGGATCAAATACCAATGAGTGTAATTAGACTTAAGGTTAACTTACTGGGTGTACATAAATCATGCTGTCACAAGAAACGGCATATTAAGTAAGCTCATGGCAAACCTTGGAGGTCCAACGCAGAACAAGCGAAAATATGTAATGGACACGACGAACTCGATTATTTTATACGGATGCGAAATATGGGCAGATTCGCTAAGGGTGCAATGCCGGCGAAAAACTCTGCAATTAGTGCACTGTTAGAGTGGCTTCTTCATGCAGAATAATATCTGAAGCAGCGTTTTTAGTTATAAGCGGAACCATCCCTATAGATATTCCAGCACAAGAGCGCAAACGGAGATGGCAGGCAAAAATCTCAGGAATCCCAGTATCATGCTTCTCCGATACTAGAATTCAAACGCTGAGGTTAACTATTACCTCACACAGTTTTTGCCCGGACATGGGTTCTTTCGCAAGTATTTGTGGCGAATGGAAAAAGTGAGCCAACAGAACTGCATATATGGAGATACTGAGTATTATGATGCGGAGCACACCTTGTTTAAATGCGAGAGGTGTAACGAGCTATTGGTGTATTTACACCTGAAGAAATAATCGGGAAAATGATGATAGTCGAAGAAAAATGGAATGCCGTCGCAAATTTCGTGAAGGATATTATCCGAAAAATTAAGCGCGAAATTCAAACTTATGCTGAATAACATTGAGCATAGGTTTGTCAAAACAGGCAACCCTGAACGCAGGGTGAGTAAGTAAGTGTCCTTCTTCGGACGCCGTCTTGGCCCTCTACCTCGAAGCAATGCGGAAGCAGAACCCAAGGGGGGAGGGAAAAATCCAAGAGAAGAGGAGGGATATGTTTAGTGGATTCACCACACCCGTAGTAGCGACGGTTACTATATGGCACGAAGGCATTTTTAACTCAAGCTCACCGCCAAAAAAAAATCAATAGTGGGTTCTGTTCTTTAGGTGACCAATAAAGCCGATTTTGCTTATTTACACTACCATTTAGATAAAAATGGACTTTATCACTCGGAAGTGTTGACCGTAAAAATCGCTCCAATATTGCTTCGCAGAAATTTTTACGAAAATTGTAATTTGAGCCCTTGTAAGATTTTTATTTTGAAGCTGTGAAGTCTGAGGCCTTTCCGTAATATTTTATGCGCAATAGTTTTTGGAAGTCTCAGGGCGGCAACTCTGTTGCCCGGTTGGGCACCGGTCGTTGTCTGTTTGCCACTGAACTTGTTGCATGGAACCTTCACACGCATGAACGAACCATAACGAACAATGCTTCCAAATTGTGGAAATTTACAATACTTTGAAAAAAGAAAAAAAAAAATGAATCTGTTCGCGAAGTTCATAAAGCACTGGCGGCATCGCCGGCCCTTATTTCTTACGAAATGAGGAAGGAGCTGCCGTTACGGTGAATGGAGAGCGATGTTGAAGCATCTTAACTGAATTTTTGTTTTCAAAAACTAATTAGCTAAACAGCGACGACATTTTGTTCCAACAGGAAGGCACAACTTGCCACACAGCTCGCTTAACAATCGATTGATTGGACTGGTCGAATGGACCGAGTAACTCATAGCCGCGGCGGACTTATATCGGATGTCATTTTCAAAAACTAAATGCCATTTGCCATGCCATATTGTAATAAAAAAAATGCAATCCAACAATGTGTCTGTTTTGTATTATCAAGTTCTCAAGCTCTTAAAAAGCACCCGATATATCTTTCATATGCACAGTGACTCTTTGTAGCAAACCTCCTGATGTGTGTATATACGTCTATACTTATTTCCTTTTCTTTATGCTGTTATTTACAATCGTTTGTGTACAAGTGCACGGATGCCCAAAATTATGAAGGGGAAGTTTAGATTCTAAGAATTTCCTCAACAAACGACTGATGAATATAAAAATTTAATCAACAATTTTAGGTCATACATTTTTACATATGTATACGTACATTAAGATGTAATTAAATTAATTTTTCTTATTCGTTGCCATTTGCACAGATTTACGCAAAATTTCTACGCACCTACATTCATATGTATAATCTCTATCAATACATATGTATGTATATATGTAGAAATGCAAAAGCATCTACGTGCTGTGTACGTAGATGTGTGCATATATAATTCTGTTTATTTGTATCTGGGCATCGTAATTGGAAATTTGTATGTGAAATTTCTATTGTGAAAATTTCTTTTATTCGCAGAAAAATTTCCTTGATTACAGTAATATGGAACGCGTGAAATTTCTCCATACGTACCGGTATATTGGTGAATGTAACTCAGCATCAGAAGAAACTAGCATCAACCATACACTACACTACAGCACCACAATAAACACTGCCAGACCTCCACACTGTACCGCGCCTGGCTGTGCAAATTACATAAAAGTAAACCGCATTTGTGTTTGAGCCAGCATAGTGCGCACCTCAATAATTTCTAAATTCAATTGTTTTCACAAGTTCACAACTGAAAATCATTACTGTTATTATTAATGTGCAAAGCGTGTATGTATGTATGTATGTCTATGTGTGTGGAAGCGCAAATTTATGAGTATATTTCTATTGCTTGAACTTTTTATACCCGCGCACTTGTGTCCAAGGGTATTATGATTTTGTTCGTATAACGGTTTTGTGCAACGGCATAAAGGAATCGAGACAGATATGAGGCCTCTTCTAGTCGCCATTTCCCCCGCTCGCTATCTCTATGCTGGATTAACTTGACGAAAAATCTGCAAGCGAAAGGTTGTTGTTCCTTTCGCTTCATCGCGTAAGATTCGCTGCTAGCGAGTTGGGCTATAGCTCATTAGACGCACCTACACATGTAATTTAAAGCAGCGCATTGCCGACATATGTTCATTTGTACCAGTTTCTTCATCTATTAGCGAAAAGAAGATACCCATAGGTACATGCATCATCATCATCATGTAGCGATTACAGCGCAGGGTGAGCTTCAGTTTCGTCCACAATCCTCTTCCAATCTGCACGGTTCACAGCAATAGATTTCCAGCTTCTAACTCGTAGGTTTTTCCGGTCGGCTATGACTTGGTCAAGCCAGGTTAACCTTGGACGTCCTCGGGCCCGGTGCGTTAGAGAGTTTGTTTTTAAAAAGAATTTTTGCGCACAGTGTGTCCTAACCATCGAAGGGGTTTAAGGTTTAAGGACACCTTCTCCCCGGCATAAGTCCATCAACTCATCGTTGCAGCGTATTCGATGCGTTCCATTGTGGCAGCGTGTGGAGCCGAGCAAACTTCGGAACTCCTTTCGCTCGAACACTCCTAAGCTTCTTTCGTCGTTGCTTGTCATTGTTCAGCACTCGCAGCCGTACGACAGCACCGGCAGTATTACTGACTGGTAGAGGTGGAGTTTACATTCGCGTGTTAGCAGTTTAGGTTTCAGCAATTTTGTGTGGGCGTAATATGCTTTGTTTGCTCTGGTATTGCGTCGTGACTACTGTTATCATTATTTATTGACACTCCCAAAGGAAGCACCCTCAAAGGTAAGTCTTCCAATTTTGATGTTTCCAGGATTTCGTCTCTGTTCGCTGCGCGAGATCTTTAGGTTTTCCTTTATTTTTTCGAAGGCCTGCTGCTTTTGCACAACTCTCAATGTTTCAAAGAGATACCTTTTGCTCCTTGCCAGAATTGCGATATCGTCCGCATACGCGATTGTTATTCCTGAGCGCCTAAGAAGGTTTCCAAACTTGATTTCTTTTCTTATCGCATAGTGAAGAAAGAGATTAAAGACAGATGTAGAAGGCGCTTCGCCTTATTTTACGTCACAGGATATTCCAAAGGGCTTTGACATTGTTTGTTGTATAATTACTTTTCCAGTAGTGTTAGTCAGGATTGCCATTACCAACTGAATGAGTTTTTCGCTGACATCCAAGTAGGCAAGCGCTTCTGTCTCGGAGAACACTGTCAAAAGCTTGTTAGAAATCGACGAACAGGATGTGTACGTCTAAGCTGCATTCATAGCATTTTTGAAGATTTTGCTTTAGCATAAAGTTTGGGTCTATTGTTGCTCGACCTGGGCGAAAGACGCCCGGAAAACAAGGATTCGAGAGAGGGTAAATTTTATATGTGGTGTTGATGAGTGGGACTCCACGGTAGTTTTCACAGTTCAATTTGTCTCCTGTTGAATCCGTTTAATAAAACTCGCCCAAAAGTGGTACATCGTACATCTCATTTACTTATAGATCTGACATAATTATTATTGCGATCGTATAAAAATCACGCCCACTTTTTATATGGTAAGTTTAAACTTCCCTCCGGGCCTGAGATGTTACTAACTATTACTCGTATTGCCTATGAGTTTGTTTGGTTCCAAAAATTAAATTTTACTAAAAAGATCGCTGGTACATAATTTTCGGTCCGGACCGAATTTAGCCTTCCCTTCCTGTTTGCTATTCTTTCTATTTTTTTTCTATTCGTATTGTGAAGCAATTCAGGCGAAAATGAAAAAATGCATCAAAAGAAGCAAAATATATGGAAACAAATTAAATGGGGCTACATCACTTTTGTTCGAAATTTTATCTTTAGATGTTATATCTTCAGAAAATGAAAAGCACGCATATGAAGCCACCGACATGCAAGTATGAATATACGCACGTACTTGCAAAGGGTGACTGGACAGCAATAATAGTTTTTCCAATTCATGTGTTTCAGCAGCTGTCAAAGCTACCAAAAAAATCCTGCCTTTAAAATTTTCGGTAAGGTTTGCTATTTCAATATGCATCGTTTCACGCTTGCCGAACTTGTGGAAATTATTAAAAAGTATCATCGAAGTGGCCTCAACGTGTAATGCGATTTATCGTACCTTACAAAATTTTGTGTCTGAAGTGAAGAAAATTATCCGCCGTAGCAGCCAGTAACGAAGACGACCCATAAGTGCCGATTTGGCGCCAATCAGTTGGATTGGGGATTGTCAATGAGTCAACTTGGCTTATTTTAAGGTTGAACTTAGGCCTACATCCGCATAAGATGGTACTTATGCAAGAATTGAAGCCGGACGATACAGCGCTGTGAGTTCGCTAATCGGGCGCTGAAAATGATGGCGGAAGATCTGGATTTCGGGCAAGAAATAATCGTCTCGTCTTCACTCAAGTATTCAACCATGAGGCGTCTATGAAGATTGGCTGCTTGGGGCAATTTATGACATAACTCTGCACATATTGGACTGAATCACTGCCAGCTAAGCCGAGGCGGGTATTTGACTTATTTGCTATTCTGTATGTAATGGCGCTGATGTAGTTTCAAAATAAAGTCAGATCAATTTGATACTCACAACGCTGTTGTTTTCTTTTTCTATCATTCTCATCTGGCCACCCTATATGTATGAAGATTTACTAAAGCTTAGCGAAATATGTGTACAACTTTCGATTGATGCAAAATTACCTGCGCAAGTCAAGAGGAAAAAGTTAATCTAATTGAGATGATGGGAAAAATCAATTTCAATATTTTCGAAATGTGTGCTGAAAAGAAATAAGGATGTCTACTTTAAAGAAAAATGTGAATATTACAATCGTTTAGGCAAATAGATCCGGTGTTTCTGATTAATCAGCTAGAGTTGCACTACGTTTTCCCATTCACAATTGCCATCCTTTTGAGCAAAAACGAACAACTTCGTCGGATCCCATGCAGGATATCGGAGCACGGAAGAAGGGGAACATTTTTCGATTGATTCAAGCTGATTTATTCAGTTAAGTGTCATTAAAGTCTGTTTGAAAGGCACACTTGCCATATAAAAATCTCGTAGGTACATATATCCGAATGTCTATAGCTACGGCTTCAGAATATGCCCACTTGAAAACTTGTTTATCTAATGGGTAAAGGCTTTAATGTTTTTTCGATTTCGGTCGTATTGTATAAAGGGTACCAGTACCTTTATTAGCCAACACTACTCAAAAGCACCAAATAAAATCAAGTCCTCCTCTATTTAGTGATGATCAGTTAGAGCTACATCGAATACTTTCTAAGTGGGAGCCTTTGTGCGACATATCCTAGCCTGCTAGAGGCGGGATTTAATAATCTGCTCTATGACTATTTCACTAAACTAAACTATTAAAGGCCGACCATACACTTACATATGTATGCAATAAATCTTCAACAGCATTTTTCCATTGAACCGTAAAAGGGAGGTGTAATGTAAATACTTATTTCGATACTTATCGATGGTAGATTTGTCAGGTCTAAAGCTATATTGAAAGGAAGGAAGTTTCTCCCTGAAAGTATTTTCTAATAGCGGCCTTCCCTTGGAAGGCAATGGAATTTCTGCCATAAATAAGATCCTTTTGAAAAATATCTGCCGTACGGAGTCGACTTAAAACTATAGGTTCCTCCATTTGTGGAACAACATGAAGACGCCTACCACAAAATAGGAGGAAGAGCTCGGTCAAACACCTAAGAGAAATATACGAGCCAATTATTTATTTTATTTTTGTTATACCCGGCATAAATAACAGGAAAAGGAACTTTTCCTTTACTCCAAATATTGGGGAACCAGTCTTTTTAATAACAAAAATGAGTTTATTTCTAGTAATTCAGGCAAAAGATAAAGTTCCAAGCCGTTACATACGTGACATAGATGAATAACAGATTGTTTTTACGTTTTTATATCAGAAAAGTATGAATGTGAGCAGCATTACTGAGAAATTCTAGCATTTAATAATACAAAAGTTAATTTTTAATGAACTGCATATGAGCTCTAGTGAAAACGTTTCGTGTTCCATTTTAGAAGGATTGACTCACAGGTAGAATCTTGGCATAAGTCAAAACTCGGACAAAATCGCATGAGTGGTTATCGCGTCAATCAAGAAGATAGAGACCTGATAATATTTTTTAAGCACAAAGCATTTTACAGAGAAGCAAAGTGGGGTATTTTGCCTGGCAACGCCATCTGTTTTAATTTTCGGAGACTTATTGACCTACACTAATCATCATCATCTTGGCGTTACAGTCCGGGGTGGACCATTACTTCCTCCAATACGCCTCCATTCTTCTCCGCTTTCGCTCTGTTTTGTGAGATTTTCATATTTCGTATATCGTTTTCTACGTCTTGCAACCATTGCCTGCTCTTTCTTGCTCTTTCAGGGTTTGCTTCAAGTACTTTTTTGGTCGTTCTTTTTCATTCTTAAAACGTGTCCATACCACCGTAATCTTTGGAACTTTATAAACTACGTTACATTTCCTCCCGCGATTAAAACACTGAGCTCTGTAACCACGGTATGTACCGTCTTCTAATCGTATAGGGCCGAATATTTTTCTAAGAATTTTTTCGCAAATCGCATCAGTAAATTCACGTAATTAACTGTAAGGACCCATGTTTCACTGCCGTAGATGAGAACTGGTCTAATTATAGTTTTGTACATCTGAAGTTTTTGTTCCTTTGATATCAATGAAGACTTCATAAGTTTGATATGGCCAAAATATGCCCTGAATATGGACTTGTATATATAAGGACCATATCCTTATTTATGCTGAGTACTACGCCTAAGTATTTATCTTGCATGAACTCAAAAATATAACTTCCGATTCTGATGTGACTATGATGAAAGGATCGTGTCATGTACTTCGTCTTTGCTTCATTTATATTGAGGCCCGCTGGTCTTGTAGCTTGCACTAAGCGCAAGAAAACGTTCTGAAGATCCTTCCTATTTCTCGCAAGAATCACAATGTCGTCAGGGTATGCGATTTATAAAATATTGTGCCACCTTGACCCATTTCGTTTATTGCTGAATGCAGTGTTAAATTAAATAAAAGCGGGAATAGTGAGTCACCTAGCCTCACACCGGATTTCATTTCGAATTCGACAGATATTTCGCCATTCATTATTTCTTTAGCGTTTGAGTGTATAAGAGTCATATTGATCAAATTTATGTATTTTTGTGGTATACCCAGAACTTTTAGGTGATGGTCGATATATTTTCTAATGAGTTCATCAAACGCTTGCTTTAAGTACTCATAACATTTTTCGAAAATCTGCAACATGATAAAGCATAGATCTGTTGTCGAGCGTCCGATTCTGCAACCGCATTGATAATCTCCCACGACCTCTTTTGCATACACATTTAGTTTCTCATAAAGTATGTTTGATAGAATTTTGTAGGTCACGTTGAGAAGAGCTATCCCTCTATAATTTACACAATTTAAATTGTCCCATTTTTTATAAATTGGGACTATTAGGCTTGTAAATTATTCTTTAGGCATGTTTTCTGTGCTCTAAATTATTGCAACTCATCTCCGCCATATTTTATGAACTCTGCTCTACATTCATTATTAAATAAAGCCTCAACTTTTGTTGGGTACAAAATGTTAGTTTTTTCTTTTGGTAGCAACAGTGAATGTTTCTAGTTGCTGGTATGGACCACAAGAAAATCTCACTGGCTTTTTGCGTCAATTGCGCAGGTGGTTGGGATAACTTGAACGAGTGTATAATTTGCATAGGCGAGTTGGGCAAACAACCTACATACATGTGTATGTACGTATATACACATCCATACAATGAATAGGCGTAGGTCACATCCATATTTGCTAAAACTAAAAAGGTAAGTAATCGAACAAAGATCCATTGCTGCTGCTGAAGCCACGCATGATAACAACAATAGCATCACAATACTTAGACATCAGGTAAGCGGCTGCTAGGCAGCATTTGGAATGCATTACTGCCGAGATCCATTGCCCATTGCCGGTAATGTGAAAGCGGCCTTTTTCTCATACATATATGTACGTTCAACTGTGTTCACAATAATAGCAGTGCGACGTGCTCCACATTTTTTTCTATTTATTTATTTTTTATTTAAGGCCTTTTTTTATACAATTATAGGTCAAACTACAAGGAAAACTAAATAACTTAAAGTTTTATACTATGTTCAATATATTAAATATTATACGAATTTCAATGAAAAATTCAAACTTTTTAATATTACGCCAGAGGGGGTTAAAATGCCTAATGCATCATTAAAGCTGCGTCCCAGCAATGGTACATTCGGGGACAAAAAAACTCCTCCTCCGTTTGGAACCGTCATCCACCCTGGAACAGCTTTTGCATTACTTCAGAGTGGCGTTCCATCTTCCTCATTACAAAGGTCTATGTCTAAGTGCCTGCATTCAGGTATCTCTTTTTTATGAAGAGAACTTTTTCAGTGAAACCACATATGATCTCCCACGTTTCTTCGCTACTTAGCATCTTGTCGATGACATTTTCAGTGATTATGTGACCGACGATTCTTGTTCCCAAAGCATCCATTGGAACAATGTGTGCTTAGCGTCATCTTCGGCAGCATATCCATATATGCAGGTGGGGTTCTCGCGTATCCTCATTTTGAACAGGTATTTCTTGTATTTCCCTTGCCCTGAAAGCATTTGGGTTGCATAAAAATTGACTGCACCGAAGCTACTGCTGATCCATCTTTTATCAGTCTAGTCGTCCATTTACGGCGTGTTTCGTTAATCCAGCGGTCTTGTTATAGCCTTTGATATTGAACATTATATATATAAATATATATAATTAGCGCTTACTTCCTTTTTGGGTGTTTGGCCGAGCTCCTCCTCCTATTTGTGGTGTGCGTCTTGATGTTGTTCCACAAATGGAGGAACCTCCAGTTTCAAGCCGACTCCGAACGGCAATTTTTATAAGGAGCTTTTTATGGCAGAAATACACTCGGAGGTTTGCCATTGCCTGCCGAGGGGCGACCGCTATTAGAAAAAACTGTTTCTATTATTTGATGTTCATGAACCGAGATTCGAACCTACGTTCTCTGAAATTCTCTGAATTCCAAATGGCAATCACGCGCCAACCCATTCGGCTACGGCGTGGATTTTATATAATTTTTGTTTTCATCCGCCACATAATGATGCTTGAAATTTTGTTTATGGTAAAAAAAAAAATCTCTGAAATCAATGCTATTTTTGAGCAACTTTAAACTTGTATTTTATTGCACTAAAATTCACCAACTGCATACACCAAATTTTTGTAAAAATTATGCTTAATTTGTTTGAAATTTAGGTGAAAATTTGTTAAATTTTTTTTAAATTTTGTACATAGTTTGAAACATAAAGTTATATGTTTATTGTTGTAGATATATTTTTACGAAAAAAACTGAATAAATTAAAAATGAGTAATTAGTTAAAGCTTTGCAATTTTTCGCGCTGCTATTACTTTGAACATAGCTGTACCTACATGTGTACATATGTATGTTAGTGTATGAGTACTTTGCGTCCACCTTCTATGTACATATGTACTATCCCCATCTATTGGGTTAAGCTGGGTTCAACGCTAACGGCGAAACACCAGCCATTGTTCGTTTTTCGCTGTTCGTTGTTCGTTGTCATTTGACAATTTTGCTATCGTTCATAAAGAATTAATGGTTGTCATTAAATGGCCAAACAAACATTGAACCGCAATTATGGTTGTTTATTTGGAATGAGAGTACTTGGGTTTTGGTATGCAAAGCGCCATGCTTGCTGGTGACGTTGGATGTGTTTAGTTGTTAAACATCCATCTCATGGCACGCACTATCACTAAGCTGGCATTAAACGTATCCATAAGATACATTTCCAATACTAAAAGCATCTTTATGGAATTGTGTATGTATGTAAATAGCATACAAATGGGAGTAACGACAAAGCACAAAAATTCAACTCTTAACTAAAAAGGGAAAATATACAATACTTGCACTTTCATTTGGCATTTTTTATGTTTTGCTTAACAATTGTCAAGAAATATTCAAAAACAGTTGTAATGGTGATGAAAGTGTTTCTCGTTACGTCTCGCTTACAATGCTAATGAATTTTTGAGGGTTCGCGATTTAAACAAAACCAAACAAATAATATATGTATGTATACATATGCATGCCTAAATGTCTGTATGTATGTACGATTATAAATGTGTTTGTGAGCATTTAAAGTTGAACTGTGATAAAATGAGTTTTAGTTCGTTCATCTGTGATTGAGTTTGTTGTTGATTTGGCGAAAGATTTATTTAGTAAAATACAAGGTGAAGTCCAAAATAAACAGGACTGGCGTCATAAAAATGTTTTTGATGCGTTGGAACTTTCAGCGAAAGCTTGGTGACAGAGGAAGCGAAGTTATTGCGTCCAAAGTGTCAGTATGTTCGTGTCATCGGTACAAAAATGAGATTCGAAGAAAGAGCTAATATCAATTTTTTTTTAAATCGGTAAAACGTTTGCCGAAACATTTGAATTTATGGAAAAAGTTTATGGCGATGATTGTCTATCTCGGGCCAGAGTTTTTGAGTGGCTTACATGTTACAGAGATGGTTGTGAGGACATAAATGGCATAGAATATACGGGTCGCCCAAAATCAGTAATCACCGAAAACTCCATCGAATTTGTTCGTAAATTTACGAAAAATAAACCGAAATCATCGTTGAAATTAATGGAATCGGAGTTGAGTAGCTCCAAAACATCGATTTATCGCATTTGAACTGATCATTTGGGCTTACGAAAAGTATTGGCTCGTTTCATTCCGCACAAGTTAACTGGGAACCAAAAATTCCTCAGAATTCAATATTCGAAAGACCTCTTTAATGAGGCGAGAAAAGATGACAACTTAATTTACAACATTTTAACTGGTGATGAAACGTAATGTTTCCAATATGAACCTGAAAATAAGCGTCAAAGCGCCGAAAGGAAGGCCCCTGACGAGCCACCACCAAAAAAATCGCGTTTGGAGAAGTCATAAATCAAGTCGATGCTCATTTGTTTTTACGATTCCAAGCTAATTGTCCACCATAAGTTCGTGCCAAAAGGCTAAACCGTCAATGCAATTTTCTATCTTGGCGTTTTGAAGCGTTTATTGCATCGAATTCGTCGAATTCGCCTTGAATACCGCGAAGGAGGAGGCTGGCGCTTATTGCATGATAATGCAGCATGACATCGATCCACCCTTGTGACTGATGTTTTGACTAGAAATCGCATTTTAACCATGTGCCCATTTACACGATGTCTCCTCTGGAAGGGAAACATTTTGTTCGGTGGTGAAGGACGGCCGCGGAAGAGAGAAGGGAATTTGTCTCCTGTACTGGCGACACGCTTTGTGCTTCTTATTTGTATTTCCAATCTTAAAGCAATTTTTGACAGTTGCTTCATTCGTTTTCTTCTTTCGTGGAAGAAAGTTCTAAGTTATGTGTTGGTTTTCAAGCAAACGGAAGATAACAACGATGACAAACATACGAACGCTGCTTGGGAAATGCACAATTATTTTTGCTAGTAAAGTAGTATAATTTAAAATAGTTGTGGGACATGTTTATGTTGATTTCTAATTTTTCCCTGCATTTCTAGATACTCAGTTTAATTTTAAGTTAATTATTTACATATGAAGTATTTTTAATTTAATTTTTTTTATTCAAGTATAAGAATTTATAAATATATTTCAATAAAAAAAACAACAAATTATTTATTATTTAACCAGTTTGCATTTTTCATTCATATATTTAAGAAACTGTTGTCGAACGCTCTCTGCTTTACATGTAAGCGCGTGCTAGAATACATCCGAACCAGACGATGCTAAAGTATTAAATGTCAAAATGTCGCCGAAAACAATTTTGCTCGTGTGTCCGCGAATGAGACATGAAAAGAGAATTTCCAGTGTCTCCCTTCCAGATGTCTCCGTGTGTAAATGGGGTGCATCAATCACTCACCGTATTCGCCTGATTGGCTTCCTGTGGATTCTACCTATTCGGATAATTGCATTTGTAGAGACCATCCAAAAGGCTTGTACCGATATTCTGAAGGACATTCCGGATTCCGTTCAATGACCTGAAACACTCTTTCGGAAAGCTTTTAGATCGCCAAAACAGTGTATCGAGGCTAGAGGGGGCTATTTTGAATAACTAAACTCGAAGTTATCAGAACAAAGCTCCTGTCGTTTCTATTTTAGCTCAGTCTTGTTTATTTTGGACTTCACCTTGTATAAATGAAAAACTTGAATGTTCAGATAAATATTTGTGATCATTTTTTTTATTTGTTTTGCATATAATATATGTGCACATATATAATATATTTAAATATACATATATACATTTGTATTTATGTATTATTATTTGAGTGTCAGCTTCGATTGTGCACCATATCGCAATGCTGCTTCATAAACTGTAAATTAAAAATATAACTTTTGGTGAGATCCATATCTGCATACATATTTATATGGGTATTCAAAAACCAACGGCATTAAATCTCACGATAATAGATTCGCGTATAGATATAATGTTGCCATCAACACTATCATTAGAATGAAAAAAACTAAAGGGCTCGAATCATCACATCAGTGAACGTATCACTCGTCACTGAAAAATTCATTTTTCGTACTATGACATATGTGTGTGAACTAGCGTTGAACGTACTCGTTTGATCGAACTGTCATTCGAACACCGACTCTGGCCCATACCTATCAAATAGTCACTGCCAATACTGTGCTGGAACCCACCGCTAGTCAAAAGTGAAAGTGTGGCTGCAAATTGTAGCACTGGAGGCACCGCTTTGGCGTCTGATTTCGTTAAATTTATATATTTAAAGGTCTCTTTGGTCAGGCGGAATCGTTTCGGGAGTTTGCAGGGAAAAGTTTTTAAATGAGCTAGAATAATTAACTATTTACGCTGTGCTTGGGAGTGTCAAAGAATTGCTCTTTTCTCTTTGCTGCCTCTACACTATATGGAAAATCTCCATCACTTTCGCTAGAAATCATATATACATACATACAAAGTCGGATCCATGGTTATATTTTATTTGTATTTATTAAATTTTACAACAGTTTTAACAATTCCACGTTTATTGTGACGCAAAAGTACGATCCAAAGCATTGTGAAACTCGAAAACCATTGTGAATAGGGAATAAGTTATGCTCCGTTTGCATTCGTTGGTTTCAATGCGATTCAGCGTATACGATTGGCGTATCACGTAATTTTCTTTCGTTTATACATTCTGTCAAAAAAATATCGGGAATTGTTCATTTAAAAAGCGCGTTACACATATGTCTAAATTTTAATTGCTGGAATGTTGGTTACAACTGCTTTTTATAGCGTCGCAGAGTTTGAACGAGATCTCTCAATTAGCTTGTGTTTGGCATTTAATTATATCAGTCAACCACAGATGTGCTCTGCGATTTTCAATGCGGATAAGAATGTCGAACAAAGAATTTGTGTTAAATCGAACGGGATTTCGTGTGCCGAATCGTTGCAAATGTTGCAGAAAGCTTATGGCGAGTGTGCTTTATCAAAAACACGAGAACGGAGAAGTCGTGGAAGATTTTCCCGATCTGGTCGCCCATCAACGTCTTCAATGGATGAAAACGTTGACAAAGTCAAGAAAATGGTGCTGGAAAACCATCATGTAAGTTTGGGGGAGGTTGCTCGTGATCTTAGCGTGTTTCACGAATCAATTTTACGCTATCAATTGGGCATGAGACGCGTGGCTGCTCGACTCGTTCCAAGATAGTTGAATTTCTTTAAAAAAATTCATCGGAAGATGGTGGCTGAAGACCAGTGAATTCCGGCCCAACGTTTATCCAGCGCATCAAAACAGGTGATGAGACATGAGTATATGAGCTTAACATTCAAACCAGACAACAGGCGGCTGAATGGCGCTATCCACATGAGCCAAAACCCCAAAAAACCACGTCAAAGTCAGTCAAAAGTGAAAGTCGTGCTACTCGTTTTCCTTGATTATCATGGTGTGGTGCAATCGAAATCTCGGAGTTCGGTCCAAATGGTTCTACGGTAAATAAAGAATATTATTTGGAAGTTACGCGGTTATAGGAAACGGTCCAATTTGTGGAAAGAAAACTCATGGATCTTGCACCATGATAACACACCGTCTCACAAGGCTCATATTATGAGCACTTTTTGACGTGATAACGTCTTATAATTCGATGTAGCCGGCTGCACGCACCAAAAATGCATCGTTATCTGGCTCATGCGTCGTTATCTTGCTTGTGCGGCGTTACCTTGCTTGAATTGCAAGCGGGAGCGCGGAACGAACGACAAAGAGGCACAATCGGCCCCGCGTTCGGCAACGTTCTCCTACTTGAGTGAGCACATATTTATATGTATGTATATGCGCATATGTATATAAATTCACATATTTGTATTTGCATATGCCTTCTTCCTGTGTGCAATGAACCATTTCTCTGTTGAGAATAGGACGATGATAGGCAAAGTAGGAAATAAAAGGGGGTGTTTCGAGTGTAATGTGTCCTGAAAAAGTCAAATCGATGATGGTGCCTCTTAGTGTTGTTGACTTATTAAAGTCTGATGCACAATCAAAATTGAACATATCTTTCATGAATTTGATAAATGTTTCGTCATTTTTCACCTTTGTGTAAATGTAACTTGATCTATTCCATTGCGATTCCATTTACCTCCTTCTCTATATCCATACAAAATATCTATCAAACAAATAAAATTAAAATTTTGTTTTGAAAATTGCAACCACTACATCAGTATTTTCTTATGACGATAAACTATCGTCAGTAAACCGACTTTATAGACAACCTATTTTTGACCAAAAACTCGACAAATATCATCGAACAACTACCGTATTCACCGGACTTAGCCTCCTGTGACTTTTTCTTTTCCTTTGAGTCAATAGAGGACATTAAGGAGAATTCGCTGAAAGAGCTGAAGAAGATCTCTTCAACGCGTTTAAAAGTAGCTTTGATAGCTGGACTAATCGTTGGCATATGTGTATTGCTTCGAATGGAGCCTATTTTGAAGGCGCCAAAATAAATTTTGATAATTAAACAGTTAACAATACTCGGTACTTGTTTGAGTCGTTTCTTTCTCCTGCGAGGAGCGTTCGATGACAGAAGTCTTGCCATTGTCTGCCGAGGGGCGACAGCTATTAGAAAAAACGTTTCTATCATTTGGTGTTTCATGTCTTCCATGCGTTTTGAACCAGAATATCAGTCACGCACGATCTCATTCAGCTGAAGTGCGTTTCTTTGCATTCACATATTTTGGCCTCTCTCAAATCCTCTCCTCATGCGGATTTTTTACGTTGATGTGTCTTTTGACATTAGATGCCCGTTTTTTCTGCAAAGAGGCGTTGGGGATGTATGAAATAATGGAACGTGTTAATGCAAATTCCGAGTAAAAGCAATAACTCCGAATTAAGTCTTGACCCCATCGTCTGTTTAGGCTATTACAAACATGAAGAAAAAGCTTGTGAGATCTCTGAGTAGCAGTTATCAGAAAGTTAAGGCTTAAGGAGAAATGAGCCGATATGAATATGGAATTATATCCCTTTGTATATGTAGGTATATCTAGAAGAGAAACCCCCGTATACAATATTTTTGTTGTGGCTGTTTCCTCTCCCTATATGCCCCTTTAAACCAATTTAATTCAAGCTTCCCTTTTTGCAGCCTACGATATCTCTGTTGAAATCTCTTTTGTCAGGTAGTGTGCTGCGTCTTGCTAATACATATGCACATATATATGTATGTATTTAGCGTTACTTTGTCCTCTCTTCACTAGTGTTGTGCGAGCTTGTTCCGCTGACTTTCATTAGATATTCTCATCATAAGCATAGCCGGCTTTCAGCGGCCCTGCAAAGTTCTTTTCATATGCCTATCAAGATCTTTTATATACTTACGTATGCATATACATACATATGTATGCACTTATATGTATGAGTAAGTATCAATTACAGCGCTGCTTGATGCTTCTGCTATTGTTGAAGTAAAATTAGTAAATTTATACATACATATGCAATAAATGTATATATATATGTAAGTGTGTCCATACTGAAATGTTTTAACTTTGCTTAACATCTGATCTCGCGGCACAAATTTTAGGCATTTCCCTGAGTTATCGATGCACCTGCGCATAAATATCAGTATACATACAATTTCGAACATTTGTTTGGATAGTATTTTATCAAGGGTGAAAGAGATGAGATACCTTTTATATACCCTATGATCAGAAAGTACCGGGAATGTTTAAATAAAACAAAACAGAGTTAAGTTGCAGGCAAATTCATTTTATCTCCTTCAAAATATGATCCGTCTGAAGCAACACACATGTGCCAACGTTTAACCCCCTCCGTGCACCCCTGGTAGGCCTCTATCAATTGAAATTTTCTTCCACGAAGTGATGACTTCAACTTAGGAAAGAAAAAGCAGTCGTACGGTTCCATATCAGGTGAATACGGTGCTTGCACGATGGTATTTACTTGGTGTTTGGGCAAATAATCCAGCACAATTTGGGCTCGGTGCGATGGCGCCTTATCATCATGCAAAATCCAAGAATTGTTTGCCTACATGTCCGTCCGTTTGCGACGAACATCATCTCTCAAATGCTTCAAAACGGATAAACATTGACTGCTTGACCCGATGGAAGGTGCACTACACTTTGGCAATCGAAGAAAACATTAAATGAAACATTCCTGGTACTTTTTGATCATAGGGTAATGTATTTCTTTTTAATTTATACTTTCTGTACATTTACGACATTTGACACATTTACTTGTAAGCAATTTTTCTTAAAAGAAAATATCAAATGTTTAATTCATTATTCATTTACTGTACTTCGAAAAATGATACAAGAAGAAATATTCTTGTATTGAAGAAAGTTACATGGCAATTAGTCGTACATTTTCCATCGTAAGACTGTAATATATTTTCCCATTGATTTAAATTTGTGTTTAATAATCCAACAGCCGAAAACCAAGAAGGTACTAAATTAATAAAAAAAAAGTTATTCAAGCTAAAGATATGCACTTTTTCTTATTTTCTGAGGTCACATAGATCTAGGCCGACCCCGGGAACCTTTTGAGTCGGAAGGGCTAAAAATAACGATTTACAAAATTTCAAAGTTTTTAAAGAGCCACAAATTTTTTTCTTGCCAACAATAAATAGTACTCGCATAAATAAAATCCTTTGATTAAAAAAAATAATAAAATATTTATTCATAAGAAAAAATATATATTTATTCATATACTCGTATAAGCATTGTTTTTTCACAACAAATCAGATAATATATAGAGGTGGACCAGAAAAAACCACAACAACGCCAGAAATGGTTCGGAAAGTGAAGGCTCGACTTGAACGAAATCCACGTCGAAGTGGAAGAAAAATGGCCAAAGAACTGAAAATATCGCAAGACAGCATTCGACGTATATTAAAAAATGAGCTCAAGGTCAAGGCTTACAAGTTCCAAAAAGCACACGATCTTTCACCCCACCAAAAAAAAGTTCGTGGAGAATTTCCTAACATTGTGTTTTCTGATAAAAAAAATTTCCCAATTGACCAGTTCATACACACCCAAAACGATCGTGTTTACTTGACCGAACGCTCATACAAGAATTTGAGCCTACGTATGGCCACTCGAAGTAATTTCCCATCGCAAGTAATGGTTTGGGTCGCAGTGACCGCTGATGGACGCTCTGCAATCGTTTTTATCGAACCTGGTCTCAAAGTGAACGCGCAAACATTTCGGTCGTAGACCAGGGACGTTCCAACAGGACTCGGCACCGTCTCATAAAGCTCGTGTGAACCAAGAATGGTTAAAAAATCATGTTCCACACTTCATTTCGTCCACAAAATGGCTTTCGAATTCGCCAGACGCAAATCCGATAGACTATTCCATCTGGTCCATTTTGGAGAGCAAGGTGAGGACTAAAAAATATGCCAGTATGGATGCGCTGAAAAAAGCGATTATATGAGAATGGGCCAAAATACCTCAAGATCACATTCGTGCAGCATGCAACTCATTTTTTGACCGTTTGAAGGCTTTTAATTAAGGCAAAAGGTGGTCATATCGAGCTAAAGTGAATATATGTATGTTAAAATTGTAAACATTTCTGAACAATTTTGCCTTTGAAATCAATAAAAACTAATTTCACACAAAAAAGTTATGGTATTTTGAATAGGTAGCACTTCATATCGTTCACCCTGTATATGTATAGCGTTATTAGATAATTCGTTATTTTTTAAGTAAAAAATTAACTTGGATAGTACTTCAATAACGAACATTTGAGTAAACAAATCCAATGGAAACGATGACTTTGCATGATTTGGCTCATAACTTGTTGTTTTAAGTTTCAAACACGACCCTAGATTTTCATTTGTTATTTGGATTCTTACTTTACTTTTAATTATAATCTATGCGTCGAATGTTAGTGCCCAACTCGCGGAATTTCTTTCAAAGCTGTTCATTTTTGTTGCGTTATGTAGGTATATACATTTCTGGAGCTCCAACTCTTTCAACTTGCTCTTCGACTTTGTGTCTACTTCACAAAGCTTTGCTTTTTAAATTGTTCAATTGGAGTTCTAGAGATCTACTATCAATTCCAAATTACTTAATGTGGATTTTGTTACTATTTGTGTTGAGATTATTTACTATGAATGCTAGAGTGTTTTGTTTTGGTTTTGAATTGCTCAAATATCTCAGGACATTGCTTGTATGGGCTAACGTAATATTCGCGGATGAATCTGTTCTGGTGTACTGCTGATAATCGACAACTTCAACGTTAAGCATCTAGTTAAGGTTCATATTGATTTGTGTTTAACGCCAATTTGAAGGCAGATTTGATGAATAAAATTTACCAAAGGCATTATTACTGTCAGCTGCGAAGATGTTTGGAAGAACTAGCCAACCTTAGGTTTTAGAAAAAGACAGCGATCCCAAACATCGAAGTCGAAGGTGTGAAGAGTGGTAACAGCAAAATGGGATTGCAAAGTTCGATAGGCCTTCACAGTCCCCACAGTCATCGTGTGGATATTCACGGCAGTCATAACTTTAGTCTGTCGGTGAACAAGCCACCAAAATGGGCGTCCCTTACAACACACACCGTCACAGTTGTAAGCAACTAGAGAAAAGGAAACAATCTTTCATTTCCTGTGTGAATGCCCTGTTCTAAGGAAGGAGATCCGGCCAACCCTGGACAAACCATTGTTCGAGAGTCTCAAACAACTGTCTGGCTTAGACATCAACTTATCTAATACTAAAGGTTCTTAAAGACTGTAGATATGGCCTGCGCAGACTGGATATCGCCCGGCTGTAAATAACCGTTAAATAAGTGGGTAATGAGATTGTGACAACAAAATGGTGCTAATTGGATTCTGGATGAATCACCACTTCAACCAACTAACCAACATCGTTTACAAACATAACTTTAATGTTTAATGTATAAAAAATTGGCAACACTTTTAAAGATATTAAATTAAAAAATTAATAATGCAAAATATTAAAATGAACGTTTTTCTACATATTTGATAAGTTTAAAAAAATGTATACATGTATGGCCACATATACATTATATAACAAAATCTCTTTTCCACCAAAAATTAAAGTATATGGTAAAATATCAAAATTTTCGCAATATAAAGAAAAACTGAAATATATTTATTGTAGGTATTTTATATGGCCGCCGCCATAGCCGAATGGGTCCATTCGGAATTCAGAGAGAATGTAGGTTCGAGTCTCGGCGAAAGACCAAAATGAAAAAAAAAAAAATTCGAATTGCTGTCGCTCCTCGGCAGACAATGGCAAACCTCCGAGTGTATTTCTGCCATGAAAAAGCTCCTCATAAAAAATATCTGCCGTTCGAAGTCGGCTTGAAACTATAGGTCCCTCCATTTGAGGAACAACAACAACAAATAGGTGGAGGAGCTCGGCCAAACACCCAAAAAGGGTGTACGCGCCAACTATATCTATATATACATATAGGTATATATATTTCCTAAGACCTTAAAAATCGCAATCAGTTGTAAACTAAGTTTTTTTCCTGGCATGGAGATTGTCTACCGCCCACAAAGTTTAGTGTATCCATATACGTAGATACTACATAAGGAATGAGCTAATGACATATTCATCCTTTTTTTCTTTTTTTAAAATAATGTAATTTATACTTCAATTGTATCTATCTATCACCCTTACTGCGCCGGTGCAATACTAGGGCGCTTTGTCGAAAATTTATCAATATCATATGCGCATAACTATAATGCACCGAAACAATTCATTTCTTTACCAACACTCCTTTAATGATCGACATAAAGTAAGGAAAAGCGTTCACAAAACCTACATTATATATGTATGTATGTATGTACATTGTTATTGTACTAAATAAATGCCAACGGAAGCGGCGTATTGTACGTAATTGGAAGAGAAGATGAATAAGGTTGCAAAAAGTTTGTGCGAAAAAAAGCCAACATAATCAGCTTAACACCATTAGATGCTTACATACAAACTTATAAGTAGTCGTGAATGTCAATGCCCTTTTTGGTAAAATTTTACCCATTTAACTTAAATACATATACACGCAACGAAAAAAACTGGTCAAAGAATATAATTGATTAATGTTTCATAATAATTAAATAACAGCCTTACACTTTAATATAAGTAGCGCTTTTACTGACAACAATTAACTGAACTGTGTATGATACTTTCTATGTTAAAATGTAATTAAACTCATTATACATATGTACGAGTATGTATGTATGTAAATATTAATTTATGGTCAGGGGTTATACAACTTTTGACAATTGTCCACATGAAGTTGGTTTCGGCGAAAATTTGGCTGGCATAGCAATTTCTATTTTGAATTTCCAAGAACTCTCAATTATACTCGTACATATTTACTATACACAGGGCACATCTGAATCTTAAAATGATAAATTGGAAATCTCATCGTGGCTTCCTTTCACAATTTTCTCATAATGCTTACGGGTTTGATTTATGAATTACAATATTCCGATTAGTAGATATGTAACATAATTATATGCCAACTTATTTCAAATTGACTAGAATAATCGATTTAGACCTGGATTCTTTTACCTTGCACTAAATAATGTTTCAATATTCCAGCCGAAAGCCTCCGATGCTATCGCTACATTACTTTCAGTTTGTATAATAATTTTATTGTTATGTAAACCTTTATAAAATAAACTAAATAAATAAATGTTTCAATACAACTACAAATACCAAACTCCAGTGAAATCCGTTAATTAACCTTTACAATATCGCTGGATAACCAAGACAACCCTAACATTGGCTATGAAGAAAATTGAGCTTCATACTCCATATTACAGATGATATCTGATTACAGCGACTTTCGTCCAAGAAAAGTATTCGCTAAACTATCCAACAAATGGCACAGTCTACTAAAGAGAATTAGGGAGTTCTCCCGCATAGTTGAAAATCTCGAAAAACTTGTTCCGAAAAATTAAGGTTTGAACAAGAAACCCATCGCAGAAACGGTGGAAGCAAAATCTACGATCATTTTGAATAGCCTTCTTGTTTAACTGGGTATCTGTAGTGTTAGGTAACACATGGCTTGAAAAGTCCCTGGCTTAATAAATAGATGACACTAGTTTTATTACATTCACCTCTTTTTCAGTTAATACTAAAACCTTAAAAGGACAGCTGTTAAAATTTCCTGATATTCTATTCATTAGTTCGTGAGTTTTTTTGTTATTTTCAAAACAATGGATCAAAGAAAATTTCGTGTTTTAGGGGGTGCCGGTGGTCTAGAGCTTGAAAACTGAGCGTATTTTCAGGAGTTTTGAAATTTTTTAGGCTTTTTATTTAATTTCTTTTACACACAAAACTGAAAAAATATATGGCCCCTATTATGAGCAACATTCGATCTTCGACTGTAGTCGAAAGTGCTGATCGAACGAATTTTCATTTGGTATTACGGTGCTCATTCGTTGAAGAATAGGACTATTGTGAATTTCGATCGCTCGACGCATTTACAATAGATAATTTTTTCTCAGCTGATACAGCAAATCAAAATAGAAGAAAAACCGATTGTGTTGAAATTCTTCGCTAACATTATTTTTAAAAGTTAAAAAAAGTATTTTTTATGAAAATGAGTACAAAGGAGTTGTGGTTCGACGATTCATCGGACGATGAAAGATTAGTGGAACTAGCTAGAAGTAGAAAACAGTTGAGGGACGCATCCAACCCCCTAGAAATGGCTTCCACTGAGTAAATTTAGAATTTTCAAAATGTGTTGACGTACTTAATATTACAGAAGTTCTGCGATTTTGTGCTCAGGGGTCGTACCAATTGAGTATTGGTAATGAAGGTATGCTAGGACTTGCTCAACCCACTGTGTACGATGATGCTGAAGATATTGAAGTGGAGTCAAATAACGCAGAAGTAGAAAACATAAGAAATGAAATTTTGAGAATATTGTAGAAAAATCTAAAAAGTATTAAATAGAAACCTTTACGCCACAGTTTCTGTTTTATTTTTGTTATAAATTTTCTTTATTCAATTATTCGTCATTCGAAAAAAAAGTATTTCAGTTCCTCTACGTATTTCAGCCCATACCAGCCAAGGGAAAATAAAAATGTATTTCTATAAACATCACAAAAAAAAAAACATTAACCTTAATCCATTTTGCCGTTCTAACTGGTGGTCCCAAGCAATTCAGCTCCGTTGCAAATTCCTCCCATTTTTTTTCTGCTTGAACTTTGGTGCAAATCCCTTTTGCGAATTGTGGATTCGCCTTTCTAATTGTTGTTTGGTACTCGACTTTCGACCTGCATAAAATTAACAAAATTAGTATATATGTATTTATTATTTGGTTACTATAAAACCATAAATAATCGCAAATAACTTACACTTTAACAAGTTTTCCCACAATACGCTACACAATCGAAAGCAAAATTGCATTCGACTCTAAATTCGGTAAACAACGAAAATTTCGATAGGGTTGCGCCGCTCATAATACCAAATTGACATTCGATTTTCGATCTTCGACAACCAGCGAATATCGAAGATCGAATGTAACTCATAATAGGGGCCTATATTTTTTTAATTTCAATAATTTTAAAAATTGTGCTTAAGTTGACCCTCCCGAAAAATTGGACTGAACGGTGTTCTCCATTTTTGCTCTTCTATTTTTCTGAAACACAAAAACCAAAAAAAAAATATTAGTCAATAGGACTGTAGCCATGTCCTGCTACTAGAAAAAAAAAGTAATTTGACTAAATGGCGTGGTTTTGAATTTGACACTCTGAAAATTTTTAGTTTCTTAATCAAAAAAAAAAAAAAACGAAATAATTGAAATAATAATATGATTCTAGTACGCGCAATAGCCATTGATGTTGTGAACAACATATTAAAATTTCAGATGATGCGAAATATTGAAAAAACAAAAAATTGATTTTTTCAAATTTCTACACCTCCGGGTCCCCTTAATTGCTCACTGGTTATTGATGGGAAAAAATACTATTCAAGCGAAGCAGTGGCTGGAAAGGTTTTATGTGGACTCCGCTACCTATTTTCCAGGTAGCCCATCTTATCAAACCAATTTTTGGAAATCTTGCTAATGATTTCCTGCTCTGTTTCATTCCGCTATGGCTTACCACTTAAAAGTTTTAGCGGATTACCCCTTGTAAGATAAAAAACTGAGAAGTTTGTACAAAATTATATTGAGAATAATCGAAAAAAAAGAAAGACGGGGAAATATGCCCTGGAACATAGATCGTTAGGATCGCGAATGCATCTGCTTGAAAAAATACTAGTTTTCGGCAATTTAAAGGAGGCTGAAATATTGGCTGAAGTAGAGAAAACCCTCCGTTCCAACAACAGATCCGCCGGTGAAAACAGATGGAGATGCTTATGCAGACTCTCCCCTCCTACCAATCCTACGAGAGATTGCCTCCAGAGGCCAACCTCTTTCAACCTAATAACGCTCTGAGCAGCAATGTATTGAACGTGAAGATCAACGGGAAGTAAGTGCAGAGTGACGTTAAGGACGGCAGTGGGGTATGTTCTACATGCAGTCCAATGCTCTCTCTAATTTAGTGGTGTTATAGCTCTTCCGAACTAGGCAACCATATGTCAAAATTGGCAGAACCACTAAGTTGAACTTCCAGAGTACGACACGTGACTTAAGACGCCATTTTTTGCCGAACATAAATTTACAGCAGTAGCATAGATTTTTAGCAGGAAGTCTAAAAGGTTAAGTATTTTCTGGTGAATAGCATCAATTCCGTTTTGTCAGAGTTGGTTCAAAGGACGCAACTGACGTTCCATCGACTGAGTATAGACAATGCTCCTTCCAAAATTTCAGCCATAACTGAGGGAACAATTACGAAGAGCGATGAGTTCAATGAACTGCTTACTGCTGCAACTATGAACCCATGAATTACACCGAGCTTAATGTGCAAACACCCATACAGGTGGATAAGAAAAAAACAATGAAGTGGAAGTGAAAAAGCAGGAGATACGTATGCAAATACGTAGAAACATACTTACATACACACAATTGTGTCATACGAATTCTGTGAAGTGTGATTTTTTGGCTCAATAATAAAGTCAAGAGTTCACTTATAGAAACTTTACTCAGGGCTTTTAAATCCCATATCGTATTAACGGCTGTGAAATAAAACAAAAAAACGAAAATTTGTGGCTATGTAAAAACATATTTACAAATGAAAATGTAACTAGAAATATATGTAGAACAATCTTTTTTGTTGAAATGAAATGAAAATAAAATGTCTTATTATGTGCAAATTCGCACAAACATACAAGTCTGTCAAGGGTTACTCGTACTAAATAAATTCTAAAGATATACATAGTATTTCACACTAAAAAAACGAGAAGGTAAGTACTTAATGGATGTGCATATGTATGTCAGTATATGTATATATGAATATGAATACATGAAAAGCTATTAAATAGCATATAAAGTAAAACAACAACACAAATTTCGAAAATTATTTAATATCCAAAGAAAATTCATTTTTTTCCACTTGCATTTCCAAGTACCATAATAGCGAAACACCAATGAATTCAGGTAATGACTACTGTGAGGCGCTGAAACCAAAGACAGTCAATTAGTCAATCATTCGACAAGGTGAATAGAGGAGTGGGATAAATGCAGTTGTAAAAGTTCGTCGACAAACGAACGAAAGTTTTCAATATTCTTTTGTCTTCTGCAATGCGCTGGGCATGTGCATATTACACTGATGGCCAATAAAAACGCACCACCTACCATTAAGATGATTTCGAAGCTGTATAGCGGTGAAATTGAAAAAAAAAATTACAGGTTCTGATGCAAGTTATAAAATTTGCACAGAAGAATTAGAAACACTATTTAGTATTTGAAAGTTTTTATTTGAGGCAGGCCAACGCTTTTGAGGATTAGGTTTAGGTTTTTCGATTGGCCCGGAAATTCAACCGATTTAAACCTAATTGTGTGTATGAAGTGTGAAGTTGCTGAATAGACAACAACAAACAAATACATTTTTAAGAAAAATATTGGATAAAGTTTATTACACTGTTGGGCTAGAATGGGAAATAGATTCTCATCCATAAAAAATCCATGTCCAGTGTATTAAGGGGTTATACGCAGTTATGACTTTCAAAAAAATCGATTTTTTTTATTGCATTTTTGTTATGTACATATATTCAAAAGTATACGCACGAAATTTGAAGTAGATCTAAGCAATACTTTCGGAGTTATACCTAAATATGTAGAGATGCCTCGGCACGTTTTAAAGTAGGTATTGAAACTTTAAACGGGTTTTTTTCAAAACGGCATTTTTCAAGTCGGTGTACACGATATCTCGAAAACGGCTTGTTTGATCGGTCAACCGTTTTAACTCAATCTTTAAAGATACATTTTCTAGTAATTAATCGTTCCTTTTGTAAATCTGATACTTATTTTCCATTTTATAATCAATTTACGGCCAAATTTTAACGTAAAAATCGAAATCATTTCTTTTAAAAGCTGCCATTTTGTGAAAATTCACTATTTTGATTAGCCGAACGATTAACTACTAGATAATCTAATATATTAACAAAATTTGTTTGGTTTTTTGATTTCAGATAATCCAATCCTGAGTTACGATGTACACCGTAAATCGTCTTTTTTTAAAGGAGGTTCCAGAAATCGCCTGCAGCGCGTTCTATAATCAACCTTTTCATAAATAAAAAATTTTGTTACGTTCTTGAAGGATGCTTTTATAACCGCCAAAAATTTTCAAATTAAAATATTCTGAAGTTTCTTCAGGATAAATCCTTGACAACCCGTCTTTTATTTGCTTCATAACTGCGTATAACCCCTTAAAGGCAGTTACCGAAGTGACGGCGGTGCAGGACATTACTAGGAGTATCGTTTCTATATTTGTTATATTCTTTCAAATATTTATTACATATTTTATTCAACACGAAGGCTTTATAATAAGTGGTTGATTAAACAAAAAGTTTTAAATAATCTCGAGTTAGAGAAAAAATGGCTTAAGCGGTAGGCCAACAAGCAGTGTTTGAAATTGCTTTCAGTTTCTCATTTAATTTGCTTCAGCTATGCTTTGGCTTCGGAAATTGAAGTTGTGACAGCGAAGTTAAAACAATAACAATAAGTCAGACAGCGCTAAATTTGGCTCGGACCGAAATATAATTTTTGGAATTAAATAAACTCATATATTGGGTATGGCAATAAGTTTTCGTCCTTGCTTAGCCAAAGTTACGATTTACATATTTGCTGTGAGAGCTCGAAATGCATTAGCTGCAGTCGGTAACGATCGCCAGTAGTGGTTTCAGATAGATTAAGGAGTTCATAATAGATGACACCCTTCTGATCCCACCAGATGCACAACATATCCTTTGAAGCATGAATATTTTTTTTCGCTGTTGATGAACTTGGCTCACCTGGAAGGCTCCAATATATCAATTTTTCATCGCCAGTGACGATGCGATGCAGAAAACCTTTTCTTTTCTGCCGTTCAAGAAGCGTCTCACACTCCACCAAACGTCTCTCGGTATCCTTCTGCTTCAATTGGATCGTATGTATGTATAAGGTCGGTCTAGTTTCACACTTTTCGATCAGACGACAGCTTGGTGAATTCTTTTTTGCTGGAATTTGGTGCTGCAGACTATCATGTTTTGAGTCCCGGCGAGTCGATCAGCTTCATTTCGTGGGACCGAAATACACTTCCTTGCCAGCCCTGGCATTGAAGCCACTAAAAACGATTTTTATGACGTGGAGCAGAGTTCATAGAAACGTCCCAAGGGCTCATAGAAGCAGTTTATGGTCGCATAGTCCTACTCTTTCGTCGTGGTATGGGCTCACATGAGAAAGATGTTGAAGTATCTGGTTTAGATGCAGATTTTTATAAGACGTAATACTCGGAGTGAACAAAAGTACTTGGCGATGAGTTCCTCTCCCCTTACAAATTCAACATCAAATTTGGGCTGCTTAACATGGCAGCAAGATTTATTGGCCTTCTTGCCTTCCGCCATTAATGGAATCTTTTGAAAGGCGGTGATATCAACCTTTACTCTTAAGAGAACATCAGCCAGTCGGGCAGGGCACCTTCCCTGTTAAGGAACCCCATAAGGGCTACTCAAACCATAATCCGTAGTTCGTTTGTCGTGGTCGTCATCAGAGTAGGGAGTTTTCATCCAAGGCTTTGCTTACGCTTTCATTGGGAAAGGATTTTCACGTGGCGAGTCCCAAACCCAGCTCACAACCATATCCTGAGCTTTTACGTCTTCTCAAATTAGATCGCGCCAAAACGGGGTTTCGGAAGCTACCCAGAGGATAATTGGGCAAAACCGAGCAGTTGTGAGCTGCTTGACTCGGTTGCAGAAGAATCGTCCTAGCCACTCCCAGGTGAAGGGCGAACAGAGACTTTCGCACTTGTGTGGACTTCTATACACAGAACAATCCTGCATGTACAACCGTTATGTGAACTAAATTATAATACGCTTGAGCCGAAGTGTGCGTGGGTATAAAAAAAAACCGAAACTGTGCTATTGCTTTGCTGGGAATTTTTTTGTAGCATAGAAAAATCCAGAGTTTGTTGTATTTTTGCTGCGACTACTGTTACAACATGACCGACCACTCACTTAGCTAAACGAAATTCTTTAAACAATTCTTACTAATTTTTTGGCAATTCAAGAGAGCTTTCGAGTAGCAGCAATTGCAGCGATTTGAAATCGCTTTGTTTTGTGCTGTCGTGCATCCACAGCTAAGTTCAGATTATACGAGTAGTTATTCATCCGAGTACAAACCTAGAGCTGCATTGTGGCTGAGCTGTTTGAAATTGGGCAGTTGAAGCTACAGCACAGCTTGAAATTTTTACTCGTTTTACTGTAATGTGGCAAAGCCAAAATTGTGTTCACAAAAATGACTGCTTTCGCCTCACAGCCACAGCTGCTATTATGTTGGCAGATTTTCAAGTAAAGCCAAAAAGTAATTAGCTCTACGGTGGACCGATTTTATTGATCGCAAGTGTATATATGTGAAATGTGTGCTATTGGCATGTGGTATTTCGACAGTGCATACATACAAATATGTATCCATTTAGGTAAGTACTTTTCACTATGATCATTACAACAGTTGCGATCTTCCTCTGCCACGAGTACGAGATTGGCAATTGAACGGACAGCATCAGTGTCTACACCACCGCTGATAGTCAGCATAGACAACTGCGGCACGTGTTGCCCACTGCCGGTGGTATGAAAAGAAAACGAACACATACTCACATATGTATAAGTATTTATGTTTTAGTAGCACGCTTTGATTAGCCACTGATACCTACTTTTGCTTTTCACTTTACCATTTAACAAAAGCGATGGTAGTGCGAACAAATGTTTTTTCTTCTTTTTCCATATGCATGGACATATGGACATATGCACAAAAGCTTAAGTACATATGTATGTATGGAGATAGTGGTAAATAATGACAATGATATACATAAATGTTGCTATGCTTTTTATAACATTCGACACGTTAACGGCAGCAATGGCAAATTGTGGTTGTCAGCTTTTGTTGCCGCTATTGTTGATCGTTTTTTGTGGTCGTTGTTGTTAGTTTATATACTCGTATAATATAGTAAATACAAGTGAACAAATAACAATTTATTTATTTCAATTTAATTTCATATATTTCAGTTAGCGGATACGTACATACTTAGGTAAATTTGTATGTTCGTATTGTTATTACTGATGTTGCACTTTTTATTGTAGGCATTGTTTCTTTGATAAATAAAAATGTTTTCTTCTTTGAATGACATTCCGGTTCGCAGTTCCATTGTCCATTTTAGCAGTAGCTCGATAAATCTGATCAATATTACACTTTTCTTCGAGCAAATATTGAAATACAACCAAAGACAGTATTTGGCAGTTAATTTTGTGCACTTGTATGTATGTATGGGAGCTGTATAGATGAAAACAAATTTGTATTCGATTTGAAACGCCAACTCAGTTTCAATTGCATTGCGAATTCCATAGGGAAATATAGCAGCAAAACCCATTAGTTTCAAATTGGTGCATTTTCAATGAATTTAGTTCCATTACTAGTTCACAGCGTATCTTAGCTTTTATCGACAAATTTAGACCGCGATGGTCTACAAAGCCTCAATTATTTCCGCTGCGCTACTTTTTCGGTATTCGATATTCGGGACTGGAACTACTTACCACAGATGCGATCTAGAACGGTCTTACAGCCAGATATCGGCACTACCATTCGAGATAGGTTAGGTTGTACTGGTTGGCCGAAGCCACGCAGAGACCATTTTGGTCTATAGCGATACCAGATCAGAGACCTTTTTTTGTTTAGTGAAAATATGCATCTTAAATTATGGAGGGAACACTTCTCGAACCTGTTAAACGGTGACAGCTGCGCATGTCATAGAGAATGTGAAAATCCCGATACCCCAATCGTTGATGACGGAATTGTCGTTCCGTTACCCGACCATGACGAGGTGAGAATAGCAATATCACGGCTAAAGAATAACAAAGCCGCTGGCGCCGACGGACTGCCGGCTGAGCTATTCAAACATGGCGGCGAGGAGCTGGTAAGGTGCATGCATCAGCTCCTATGCAGAATATGGTCGGATGAAAGCATGCCTGCCGATTGGAATTTAAGTGTGCTCTGCCCAATCCATAAGAAAGGCGATCCTGCAATTTGTGCCAATTACCGCGGGATTAGTCTTCTAAATATCGCCTATAAGGTTCTAGCGAACGTATTGTGTGAAAGGCTGAAGCCCACCGTCAACCAACTGATTGGACCTTATCAGTGTGGCTTCAGACCTGGAAAGTCTACCATCGACCAAATATTCACAATACGCAAAATCTTGGAAAAGACCCATGAAAGGAGAATCGACACACACCATCTTTTCGTCGACTTCAAAGCTGCATTCGACATTACGGAAAGGAGTTACCTGTATGCCGCTATGTCTGAATTTGGTATCCCCGCAAAACTAATACGGCTATGTAAGATGACGTTGTTCAACACCAGCAGCGCCGTCAGAATTGGCAAGGACCTCTCCGAGCCGTTTGATACCAAACGAGGTTTCAGACAGGGTGACTCGCTGTCGTGTGACTTCTTCAACCTGATGTTGGAGAGCATCGTACGAGCCGCAGAACTTAATCGCTCAGGCACAATTTTTTATAAGAGCGTACAATTGCTGGCGTATGCCGATGATATTGACATCATCGACCTTAACAACCGCGCTGTTAGTTCTGCCTTCTCTAAACTGGATAAAGAGGCAAAGCGAATGGGTTTGGTGGTGAACGAGGACAAAACGAAGTACCTCCTGTCTTCAAACAAACAGTCGGCGCACTCGCGTATCGGCACCCACGTCACTGTTGACAGTTATAATTTTGAGGGTGTAAAATACTTCGTGTATTTAGGAACCAGCATTAACACCGATAACAATGTCAGCCTTGAAATCCAACGTAGAATCACTCTTGCCAACAAGTGCTACTTTGGACTAAGTAAGCAATTGAGCAGTAAAGTCCTCTCTCGACGAACAAAACTAACACTCTGCAAGACTCTCATCATGCCCGTCCTAACGTATGGCGCAGGAGCTTGGACGATGACAACATCCGATGAAGCGACGCTTGGAGTGTTCGAGAGAAAGATTCTGCGTAAGATTTTTGGACCTTTGCACGCTGGCAACGGCGAATATCGCAGACGATGGAACGATGAGCTGTATGAGCTTTACGACGACATAGACATAGCGCAGCGAATAAAGTTCCAGCGGCTTCGTTGGCTGGCTCATGTCGTCCGAATGGATACAAACGCTCCGGGTTTGAAAGTATTTGATGCGGTACCAGCTGGTGGTAGCAGAGGAAGAGGGCGGCCTCCTCTGCGTTGGAAAGTTCAGGTGGAGAAGGACTTGGCTTCACTTGGTGTGTCCAACTGGCGCCGGTTAGCACGAGAAAGAAACGCCTGAAGTGAACTTAATCAACTGGAAGATTGAATTTACGATTTATTTTACGAATTTATTTTATTGTATTTTAGTTTCATACATATTTCTTTAATTAACAATCCCCTCAATATAGATAACTCCTTTATACCTGCACTGCCCTAGTTATGCAAATTTTCCACTGCTCCAAACAGTATCGAAAGTTTTCTTTAGTCAGCTCTTTCAGGACGCGCGTAGTTTTCTCTTTTATAGTTTGAACGGATTCTATTCGTGTTCGTGTTAATACAAATTGCATGATACGATGTGCAAAGCGGATATCTTAGTTCTGGGATGCTGATCTTGACAATAAATGCGGTTAGTTAAACTAAACAAGCTAATGAAAACGAAGTGTCGAAAGTATAAATAAATTGTGAAAGCATAAATGAATATAAAACTTTAAAATACATTTTTTTGCGTTTTTATACGGGATGAGACCGAGGCAAGAATGTGTATGATTTCTTGTGTTTGCTTTCGCCTACTCTTCCTCTTTCTCTTCCTTTAGTTTGTTTATTCATGGAATTTGACGATACAGCGAATTCGGAAGGCACAACCTTGTATTCTAACATCCTTGGGCTACGATTATACTGATCCGTCTACTGCTAAACAGCTGGCATTGGATCTATGTGCACTTATTCCTTTATGGAGGCGTTATTCACGTTACTTAGGGGAGGATATGACCCCAATCGATTCGTTAACCGCCTCACTAACTTACATATTCTTGTAGGCGGAAGTTCAGGTGACGGAGATGTATATTAATTCGCCCATCGAGGTCATCGACCCACAGTATTATATACACGGAAAGGGAAACTAGTGAAACGGAAGTTTTTTGCAATTGCCGCAAATATTTTCGACATTCGAAATGCGACCAAATACTCTGATCCAAGGCGAGTCCATAGAAAGTGATTTCAGTAGAGTAACAACAACATTTACATAACACGTGTTCTTGCAATTCGATAGTTTAGACGGGAAAATTTCAATGAGAATGTAAGCAAGCAAACCAGAAAACAATAAAAAAGCAGAAGCATTTAAGTAACCAGCAGCAAGTAAAAAAACCAATCGAAGTCTACTTGTATGAATTCGCTTCATAATCGATTGTTTTATCTCTATGTCAAAGATTTCATTTGGAAAGATTTACCGAAAGAGTGAAGTCTTGTTCTGGCTAAACCTGGACATTCGCACAAATTGTGGAAACGACTTTCTTTCACCCCCTTCGCCTAACAGCTTTTGCAGAGGGGACTGAAAGGAAGGTTGAGTCTGGCTGTATGATCGCCTACCTTCCAGGGACCTATAAGGGCTGCAGCAATACGTGAAATGTTTGAACGAGAGAATCCTAGCAGGAACTTCGTCCTCTACATGTTGTGCGATGGTCCGTTTTTTCTTGTTTTAGTGCACATACTTCTCTTCTCTTCTCTTGGCCAAAGCATAGTAGTGTGAAGGATGTTTTTGTTGTATTGAATGGTGTTGCAACTGCTACCGCCTTTGCGATGTCTAGTGTCGAACCTTTTCTTGCCAGCTCGTCTGTTAATACGCTATTCGAGTTATTCAATAATTTACAACAGGGGGCGCTCGGGTGCTCCAGCGCTATTAATAAAACTATATTAATTTCCCTTGTCCGATTGATTTTAGATGATTCTCCACGGACTTGTGATGATCACCGCAAGAGGCTTCTGGAGAAACGGGCTCCACGGAACAGCGATAATTTTTACAATTAAAAAATTGTGTTTTTTTTTTTTTAATTTTGTTTAAGTAGTTATTTTTGTAAAATAAAGTAATTGACTAGCAGAAAAAGTATTGACAACTCCTCTCCCCTTAATAACGACAGGAGACACAATTTATTCCATAGCTAATATTTTCTTCCGACTGACTTGTATATCTGGTGATATTTCGAAGGTTAATGCACCGAATGATCTGTAGCTGTGACGGGGCTTCAAGTAGTGCTCAGTAGCACTTGTTCTCTTCAAACTCAACATGCCTCGAACTGTTTGCCTTCCCCTCTTACGTTGAGATCGCCGCGGTCTCTTTTTTGTTACATTTGACTTTAAATTGGACTGTACCTCCATATTTGACTTTTGGTTCTCTAATTGAAGTGAAGGAAATTTTTGCGAAAATTTCACTTCCTTCAATTATTGTATTAAATTTTTTTGCTGCAACTACCAACGATCAATGGAACGGCAAATGAGTTTTTAATATAATAAACATACATATTATACAATATATGTATGTACGTTAAATGAAGCCTTCATTATTTGGGAGCGTAAGTATAGGTGTCCATGTACATACATGTACACATTTAAAGAAGTGGGCTAACTTTAAAGAACTTTTAGAAATTTATTTTCAATATCGCTGAATGAATTTCGGTGGACTACAGTAATACACTTATAAGACCCTGCATAATCGTAAATGAGTTCAATCTCTGCTGCCATTCACCACATGCACATACAACACAGACAACATTAATGAGAAAATTGCGGTACTTACTTGTTTGCTAATGATGTTGATGCACTTTCTGGCACTCTTTGGGGCTTTCGCATGAAAGACAAAGAATTTCGTGCAGTTAATGTTTTGGCGGTGTGGCGTGGAGAAAATAATCAAAAACAAAGCGAAGGGCTGAATTGAGTGGACACAGGACTGTCCATAACATTCACATACATACATATATATCTACATATGAGTATATAATGCACACACATTCATATATTTGGACATCGTACAGCCTGCGCTAAGAGCGCATAATAAAGTAAGTGGCATTTGGTTGGACGCCCACTTACGGCAGTGAGGCATACAGAAACATACTTGACGCAAGGTATATACATAAGTGCATGTATATACATACAAATGCATGCATGTGTATATGTACTCATGTACATATGTATGCAAGTTGCGCGCTTATTGTTCTGGGACAATGGAGATGTGGCGTTGCTTGCTCGTTTGTCGGAGTTTAACGAAAGTTGCAACGTAGGCAGGAGGAGTCCGCGCTACATCGATGTTAATCAAGTAAATGTGAATGCGAATGCGAACAAGTGGATATTTAAGAATTTACCGTTATTTAAGAGGGGCACATTCGCTAACATGACGGCACGTAAAGGGAGAAACCGCCAGTGCAACAGTAAAAGTATAATTCTTGGTAATTGTCGCGCGGTCTGTTTTGGTTTGCTGTGGCTGTTGCTGCTGTTTTCCTGTTTGCAAAAAAATCATTTGTAAAAAAATCAAAATACCAAAAATTCGAGTTGATTATGAGATTTACTTCCCTTGTTGCACATTGGGTTCGGAAGACACTTGCGTTGGTTAAAATCGTGTAGCTATTTTAAACATCCCAATTTCTCGGTAAATTTTTTTCTTTTCAAATTGAAGATGTTGAAGTTTCTGTTAACCTTTCACCATTGCTGGGCCTGCAAAGAAATGTATGCATTTAAGACAAGGTGCCCCGCAGTGATGTACAAGGGGGGACAAACATCTCGTCAAACATATTTTACCAGAGGAGGAAATAAAACTCAATAAAGAAGGACAGATACCAAAATTTATTGCAGAAGTTACCACAAAAGATCTCTCAATACGGAGTGCTAAATCCTGTTTTAATAAAAATTATAATAAGACAAGGTAATGTATATTTTTATTTGCCAGTGTCTTTATCCAAAAGTGGAAAAATAATTGTTTTTGCTGCATTAAAAGAACCCTTTAAATGTGTACCACAAGACTTCAACTTAATTTTTAAAAGCAACTAGACGTAAATATTTTATCTACGACAAAAACTGCTAGTAATACCAACAAAATTTCTTATAGCTCATAAAGCTAAGTCTTCCCCGGATCCCTGGAGATATGGGTTTTCTTAGAAAGATCATTCATTTGCAAGATCAATCATAAAGCATTAAGTACTACTTTGTTTTAGAAAAAGTAACTAATTAAATCGGTTTCATTCCCGCCCAAACTTCGAAATTCGTTGGAAATCCCGTTCCGACTTTTTTGCTGCAAATAATCATCTTTTAGTATGGGTAAGAGATAAGTGGCAAAGGACAACTAAGTCAAAAAGCGCTGTCCTAAAATCCCAGTACAACAAAAACAACATTAGGATAACGCCGACCAGCCATAGTGGAAAGATTCAGCAGAGTCAAAGGGCACTGCTCTAAAATCCCAGTACTCAAAGGCTCGCTTAATTCTACGCAAGGTTACGCAGAACTAGGACTCTGGAACCGTGCAGGAGCGAGAATCTGGTAAATGAGTACGAAGAACTTCTAGCCGGGAAAGAGAAAAATACCAAATCCTTCGAAAAACGTTGTCGACCACACGCCAAAAAGGCACAAGACGAAATAGCAAACTATCGTATCGTAGAACAAGCCGTCTAGGTCAAAGCCCACGCTAAGATGGTGGTCAAGGACAAACTGCTCTTTGCGCTGATCGATAAGGACTCTAATAGCGGTAAGGGAATCCTGGAAAGGTTATATTAAAATTGTTCGGAATCGTGCTATCGTAGATAAGTACGTAGTAGAGGCAAAAGTCAGTATAATTCCTTTCTGCGACTCTGCAGGGGTTCTTCGTTGTCGTAGAGTGAACAAATGACTGGTAAAGGAAGGCCCTTAAGGAATGCGTGCCTGAGATCAGTGGGCTTAAAAATCAAACTGATTACCGAATCCCTTGCCCCTTTGTGCTCGCATTTGGTTGCCAGTAATAGAGCTCGAAGGTGCAGAGTTGTTATACCTCAGATCATATAACCCGATACTGACTGGGCTGTTAGCAAGCCAAAGTAAACACAAGAAAACAGCATGATATTCGTGTTCCAATTTAACGCTTAGTGCGTGGCGGTACCAGAAGCCAAGGTTTGGCGTAAGATAAGCCGTGCTAAAAATATTTAAGACGATCAACGCCGACGATGAGGTAGACGAGGTTGACGATGCTAAAAGTTTGTTGTGAGGATGGATAAAATGTTTCAACAACAAACATTTCAAAATTTTTGTAACAAAGAAATACAATAAAGCTTTTTTGTGCTTTAATCTTAGAATTTCACACTTAACAGTCGTTAAACTGGAAGAAAAGGATGCAGAGGTGTTGCTGGCATCAGCATATATGCCACAAGACAGACCAGCCCCACACACAGCAGCCGAACAACTCACATCATTGCTCAGCAGTGTAGACAATATGCTGTTAGGCTGCGACGCGAACTCGCAGTTTTTTTTTTCAGCCCACAACTAATAATCTAAAGATTGAAGATCCACCGATCTATATAACCCCAAGAAGAGCCACCTGGTCTTGCTAAGTGTAGGCCACGCCGTAGTCAGTCAAAGATTCCGCTCCTTTAATCAGACTCTTAGCCAGTTCTCTTCACTCGTCAAATTCGTCTGCTGAATCCTTAGGCATACTTATGAAGGGGTTATGTAGACAACATATTACTTAACTGAAATAATTCAATTGTTTCTAGTGAAAAGATTCTCTGGTTGGTATCGTAATTTCTTCTCAATTTCTAATGCGGACGTATTAAAAAAAATTAATATTCAAAGTATATGGAAGAAACTGATCGGCATTTTGTATTTGAGCTCAGTACATATATTTGCGATCCAATTGCTCCATTAATTGTAGATATAAATGATTTGATCAATCGTGAGGAGAGCTCTAGAAGGTGCCGTCGAAGTGCATCAGCTGAGTTATGGCCTCTGCAAACTAACCTATCCAAAATTACTCATTGAAACTTTTTTCTCAGATAGAATTAAGAAAGAAGGATAAAGTATTAGAGTAGAGCAAAAAAAAAGATCATCTTCATCATCTTTTGGCCGTACAGCTCTTTGTGAGCTTTGGCCTGCTGCACGGGGAACCTCTATACGTCTCGAACTTTTGCGACTTTTTTCAAATTCGTTATACTAAGTTTCTTGATGTCGTCCTCTAGTTCGTCGGTCCATCTTGTTCTCGGCCTTCCTCTTGCTCTAGTGTTGAACGCTCTGGCTTCTACGATTTTCTTCTGCGCCCTCGTACCGTACCTTCTTCTAATGTGACCCAGCCATCTTAACCGCTGCGCTTTGATGAAACGTAAAACATTTTCGCTCTTTATCAGTTGATCTAGCTCGTCGTTCCATCTTATTCGCCACTCGCCGTGATCTTTGATTGCTCCGCAAATTCTTCTGAGTACTTTTCGTTCGAAGACTTGCAGTTTTGTTTTATCTGCTTCAATTAGCGTCCCCGATTCAGCTGCATAGCATAATACTGGTCTAATGATGGTTTTATTCAGAGTAAATTTTCATTGTCTGTTTAGTAGTTTTGATTTGAAGAGTTTCGTTAACGACGCATACGATCTGTTCGCTGCTACAATTCTCTCATCGATGGTGAGGCTCATTGAATTGTCTCTACTCAGTTTGAAGCCTAAATAGGTAAAGGATTCAACGATTTCAAAAGAAAAATCGCCAATTTTCAGTTTGCCTGATGTTGGTTTATTTTGTCTGGACATCATCATATATTACGTCTTATCTTCGTTGATTTTAAGACCAATTTTACTAGCAGCAATTTCAATATCAGCGAAGGTTTTGGTTAGGGCGAGCATATTTTTGCTGACAAAGCTACACAAAAGCCATGAAATAGAAATAATCAACAAAATAGGAAAAGGAAATTTACCATCTAAAGGCCGCAACGGTCAAGGCGGTAGATTACAACAATAAAAATAAGTATGTATTAATTATTTTAAACAGACCTGGAAAATATAACAGATGGGTTATGCTGCATGAATTTTTACTATTACGATTACCTCAATTCTTTACGCCTATGTATATACATATGTAAGAATAAATAGAGACTTGAAAGTAAAATTTCCAAGTTGCAGCTTCTTTTCCAATTTTCCACACTTTCGCCTCACAGTAGTAAGAAGCTGAGAATTTGTACATATATTTCATAAGTGCTTTCAGCTTTTTAGGTCGATGTATCTTACTTTTTGCTTTAATATTTGCTTTTGTTTTCGTTTTTTTTTTTCTTGTTTTCTTCTGAAAGGAGACTTCGCCGGTACATTTCATTAAAAATATGTTAATTTTTTTTCTTCTTTCTTTTTGTGAGTGCGCGCGAAAGTTCTTTTACAATTAAAAATCGCGTTTTGCATCAGTCAACTGTATGGCGCACTTTTCTTAGGCAAAAGCATGAAATACATTTTTTAGGTCTACGCGTGCGAAAGCACGGAATAGGTGTTTTAAGTTTTTAATCATATATGTTTAATATGGCAGCGAAAAAGTATTGTATGTAGAATTTCAAAAAATTGTCTACTGAGTGACGGCCTTCCATGTGTTCAATTCGGGAAGATAGCCTTTGACTGAAATTAGAAAGTAAAACACTATAAAAGACTGAAAGTAATCTGATTGTTATTATTGGTTTAATAGCATAGAACATTGGAAAATGCTACTGAAGTGTGAGCAATTGATTGGACTTAAATTCGGATTGTTCCAACTCGATATTTCCGATATTTTTAATTTTTTTCGAGAAGAGGCTGAAAAAATCACAAGATAGAGCATCACTTTGTTCCAATCCGAATTACCTTTTTCGGTATCTTACGGTCCAGAGGGGTTATTTCCAATTCCCACGGAGCTTGTGGTAGTGCTCAACGTCATCTTAGATAGCCGTATAAGCTTCCGGATATATCAAACTCAGACATAGCGGCATAGAATGATTTCTATGTTTATAAAGTAGAACTCCCTTTGAACCCAGTTGGAGCGTAGGGATAGAACAAAAGTAACATTTCGTTTGCGAAAATATTGTTTTAAAGAATTCCAGATTGTATTTGAGTTTGATGAGTCCATTTCCACCATTCGTCACCAGGTTTTTGGATTTTCACGGTTCTTAACACCTTGCGGATCCCACCATAGAGCAGCCCTGCCTACTCGTCGGCATATTTGCGTAAAGTGTGGCCTACCCAGCCAAATTATCTACGCTTGATGATGAGCCCGATTGGGAGTTCTTTGGTCGAATTATGGAACTTCTCATTTTAAATACCCCCAGATTTTCAAAGTTTAGGTAACAAAATTCCGTCTTACGACTGATTTTTTCCCAATATACAGTAAAACAGGGGCGTCGTTTTGCGTACAGTCTGAAATGAATTCCGTCTTGCCAATATTTATTTTAAGGGCAAATTCGCTTGCGACTGCAGTGAGCTGGCCCATAGTGGTTTGCAAACGGACAAAGGCGCTATGTCATCTGCGTACGCTAACTCTTCTAAGTGTTCAAAAAAGTTCCACGGTACGCCTCGTTTGCTTGTTAGCACTTTATTCAACACATCGGCGAGGGTTATAGGAAATAAAAAAGCTTACATGAGGCATCCTTGTTATATACTGGATACATTTGTGCTCTAAAATTCGAGTTGTTTTTCGTGGGTCTTCGATTTAACGTATAGGCCCAATCAGTTCGTTGACGTTGGGCTTCATTCTGTCGTTTTCCAGGCATTTTTTGTACTATAAATTCTGGTTCTGTCTAAATTCCGTGATTTGTTCATACGTCGGCAACGATAATCTCTATATATCTGTAGTCAAAATCAATAACCGCCTAAGTTGAAAATTATATTTTCGAGAACTCTTTATATAACAGTAAGTACTTTAAGTCAATATGTTTTCATCAATAAATAAATAATTGGCGCGTACACTTCTGTTAGGTGTTTGGCCGAGCTCCTCCTCCTATTTGTGGTGTGCGTCTTGATGTTGTTCCACAAATGGAGGGCCCTACAGTTTCAAGCCGACTCCGAACGGCAGATATTTTTATGAGGAGCTTTTTCATGGCAGAAATACACTCGGAGGTTTGCCATTGCCTGCCGAGGGGCGACCGCTATTAGAAAAATGTTTTTTTTATTAATTTTGCCTTCACCGAGATTCGAACTAACGACCTCTCGGTGAATTCCGAATGGTAATCACGCACCAACCCATTCGGCTACGGCGGCCGTTTTTTCATCAATAATTTAAAAAAATATGTTAGGAAGGTGGAGATTTCAAGTATGTATACATTTTTTTAAGCACTGGACAAGAGGACCGGCATCCTTTAATGTTTTTTTTTTATTTTTGTTCCCACGAGTGTCGGAGAAAGGATGTCCGCCTGTGCAGATCTCCGAACTACACAAGAAAGGTTAATTATTATGGAGGGCGCGAAGTATCCGTAAGCTTTTTAAAAATTGGTCCCAAGCCTGACGGATCCTCGGCACATGTCACTTTGATGCAGCGCTTTGGAGTATCGAAAACTAACCATAGTATTCTTAACTTAGCTAGGTACCTCCTAAACCTAGGACAACTGTGGTACCTATTAGGTGCGCATTTAAGTTCCCGCTGTTTGCCAACAGTAAAAAAACTGGTTCGACAATTTAGTGATTTTGTTTTGGTATCATATACTTGGTTTTGTGAAAATGTCTGATTTTGTGCCGAATAATCGTCATGTGTGAAGTGTGGATTTTCCTCTTTCATTTGAAAAAAAAACGGCGGCTGAAACGCATCGAGAGCTACAAAAAGTTTATGGAGATGCTGCTTTAAGTTAAACAACGTGCCGAGATTGGTTCCGTCGCTTCAAAGACGGTGATTTTAATGTTGACGACCGTCCGAGTGAAGGAAGGCTAAAAACCATCAAAGACGCTGAATTGGAGGCATTGCTCAATGAGGATCCGTGTCGAACGTAAGAAGAGCTTGCTTCAGTATTAGGAGTTACCCGCCAATCCAAAAAAGGAAGCGGTTTCTTCATCGCATCGTGACGGGTGATGACAAATGGACTCATCACAGCAATCCAAAGAAAAGAAAGCCATGGGGACTGCCCAGTCATGCTTCTACGTCGTCCCCTCGGCCGAATATTCACGCTGCGAAGGTTATGCTATGTATTTGGTGGAACCAAGTTGGTGTTATTTATTATGAACTGTTAAAACCAAGTGAAACCATCACTGGGGATCGGTATCGATTTCAATTGATGCGATTGAGCCGAGCTTTGCGCTAGAAGTGGTCCCAATACGCGGTGAGGCATGAAAAAGCGATTCTACAGCATGACAACGCTCAGCCTCACGTTGCCAAACCCGTTAAAACCTACCTGAAAACACTGAAATGGGAAATCCTACCCCATCCGTCATATTCTCCAGATATTGAGCCGTCCGATTATCACCTGTTCCGATCTATGGCACATGGTCTAGCTGACCAACAGTTCCATTCATATGAAGACATAAAAAATGGCTTGATTTGCCTCAAAGATTAACAGTTTTATCGCGATAGTATACGAGATCTACCAGAAAGATGGGAAAAAGTAGTAGCCAGTGATGGGAAATACTTTCAATGATTCACTTATAACCACTTTTTCAGAATAAAAAAATCAGCGGGAACACCTAATATATATTTATTATCAGCCGACACCATCGCGAAGGGTTCAGTAGGGGATTCCCGCTAACCAGAATCAAAGATAATTATATTTAATATATATTTAGTATTTAAAATAAAATTTTAAATTATAATGATAAATTCACTAGAATCTACTTCGCTGACGTACCTTCTGTAAGAAATTCAAATTCATTTTTTTATTCTTGTTGTTGAATGAAAGGTGTGCACGGCATGATGTTGTTTGCTTTTAAGAATACATTGGTATTGTGATGAATGCGTAATTATATGTATGTATTCGTACATAGCGGCCACGTTAGCTGAGTGGATTTACGTTTTACTATCATGCGGTTAGTCCTGAGTTCGATGCAAACAGTAGTCATGAAACATCAGAAGAAAGAAAAGACTAATGAGGACGGAGAATTATGTTTGATAATACCAAACCTTTGACAGCATTATAATCACGAAAAAGCTGCTCATAAAAGCCAATTATCATTCGAAAGCGACTTAAAGCTGTAGAGCCTTCTATTTGAAGGCCGACAACCGACAAATCGGTGGAAAAGCTTGGCCAAACCTCTAAGAAAGCACGTATGCACAAATTATATGTACATATATACACGTATATGTATGGGTGTATGCACATAATTATGTGTAACACTCAACAGCGTAATGTGGCTCGATCGGAAAATAACTCGGAACTCATTTCAGTGATTGAATGACGGCGTCGAGTTGAAGACTTGATGAATACAAGTGCGTTGGGATGTGCGCAAGAAGCGCTGCCACCACAAGAGATAAAAGTGCATATGTATGAATGGGTAATAGGCATCTGCATGCGAAATTGCGAATGTAAATTATGTGTGCTGCGGCGCACACATGCATGCACATATTCTGCACGCATACATACACATATGTATGTATGTGCTGTTGTTGCGGCTTGCAATTTTTATGACTCCAAAGTTGCAGTTCTAAACATGGTTTGCATATTCACATATGCATGCTTGTGCATGTGCATGTCTTGTATGTGTATGCAAGTGTACATATGTATATCCATGAGAAAATGTGCATTTATAAGTTTTTTATCTGCATGCATCTCAAATTTTCTTTCCACTAAGTCTAGATCAGCAGCAGCAACATAGCGGTATGTGGAGAATTCACATACATTCAAATGAACCTGTGCACATAAATGTGAATGAATATATGTGCTTGCATACATATATGTATGCATGTGTGAATATTTTCAACCACTTCTACTATATGTGTTCCTGTGTGCTTTTGCTTTTCTCAGTTCAGCGGCACTTTCTTGGCGGCAAATTAAGTAAATGCGGAGGAAACAGCCATCGTCGTATCGCTCCAAGCAAACGAAGACGACCAACGACCAAAGTAAGCTAACAGGCAACTAACCAACTGAACCAACATTATTGGCAGCAGCAGCGCTGCCAGCCGTATTAACAGTAACAGCAACGACTGCGACTATTAGTAGCAACACCAGCAGCAGCAACAACATTTGACTTGCTAGTTGGTTGGTTTAATACAAACTATATTTGTTTGCAGCTTTTTCTCCCCATCCCCTTCAGCGTCTGTTCAGCGATCTTTTACTTCCTCTACTATTTCATTCGAGTCTTGGGCAATTTATAGTAACTTCGCCGCTACTCTTTCTTTAGACTTGTTTTTGTATTTTTTTGTTTTGTTTTTGACGTTTTTGCGCTACTTTTTGAATTCTTTCTTCGCTTTCGGTGATATCTGCTTATGCTGCCGCTACAGCAATCGCTGCTAGCTTTTCTTCTTTCGCAGCGCGCTGCTCGCAGTTCGCCTCAACGTCGGTATTGGCGCTGCTTGTGACTTTAACTCTCGCCCGCACTTGTGAGTAAGTGGTGAGTGTGATGTCGACGGCAGCCACGGCCATGACTTTGGCTTTGACTCTGAGTCTGACTCTGTGACTGTGAATTTGAATTCAAGTCCCGCCATCGTTGGACATTCGCTGAGTCGCTGTTTCACCAGGCAGCTTTTACTAGAGCTCAGCGTCGCTGTTGATACCCCTCCATTGTTACTCGGCGTTTGTGATGTGTTGTTTGCTTGCTGATTGTTGAATTTCGCTTTGCTGCTGCCGCCACCGCCGCTGCTGCTGCTCACTAGCCTGTTGATTTGCTGGATTGTTGGGGCATCTTCTTCTTCAACTATTCACCCAGCTAACAATCTGGCACACACAAACTCCAGAGCTTCACACAAAGCCGTTCTTAAATCCGTTGATGGTCGGCTACTCTTCAGTTTGTTGCTGACCATCATATCGATCGGACGTGTTTTACGCATAGGCGAAAATTCACATGCCTACTTAGGTATGTTGCAACGTGCACGCACATCTTATTAAATCACAAAAATATTTCAATCGAAATTTCGCAACAATTTCGATCGTAAAAGTAAGCGTTTTGGAAAAATTTGACTATCGTGATATACTTATATATGTACGCGTATATAACAGCAAATGTATAAGAGAATTGTGTTTGCAAAAAAACTCATTGGAACAAGTGAATTGTGTGCGAGTAATTTTGGTGCTTTTTTTGTCTGCGTTTCGCGGTTTTTATAAAAAACTGAAAGGTGATATTTTAAAACGATTTTTAAAAACACTAAAGGGGTTTCGTCCGTTGATCAAACGAAAGCTGATTTGCGTGCCGTAAGTTTCAAGCCATTTTGTGCACAAAGGTGTAAAGAATATTTATAAAAAAAAATTAAATTAACATTTTTTGGAATAATGTAAATAATATAACATACAAATTCAATAGCAAAATAAGAAAATTGGGAAATCAAGCGGAAAGCAATGTTATACAAAAATTGTATACTTGAAACGAACTTTTCAGCATCTCAAAAATATTTAATCCGGTGATTATGATTCAATAAATCAAATTAGCTTGGTATAAAAACTGAATGAAATTTGAAATTGCAAGCGATATTGCTTTGCAATGATTGGTCTGAACGACATTTAAATTACGAATTTGGTTCACGAAAAGTTTTAATTAATGATTTTTGTTAATAAAATATATATTTAGTAAAATCGAACTAGTTGGTGACGTCAAAAGGAACAAAAACAAAAAAAAAAAAAACAATAGCATATTGAAAAAAGTACAAAGGAACATTTCATATTTTATATTTTAAGGAATAATCTATTTGGAATTTTTACACTTTAAACTTCTCTTATTGATTACCTACAAAGTTTGTAGAAAAAAAAAATCGAACATCTACGAAAAAAATGTTTAAGGAACTTAATATTATAGTTTTAATGTTTTCCGCTTAAACTTTAAACGCTTTAAATGACTACCAATTTTGTATGAAAGAAAATGAAGTGAAACTAAAAAAAAAAACCAAATATCTAAATTCAAATTCTATCAATTAAACATAAGCTAAATAATAATATATAAATTATAAATTATAAATAATATTACTAATTCAATTAATTTGATTTTTTTCTGCAAAACTTGGCATTTTATTTATTCAAATTTTTTAATAAAGGAAAAGAAAGACAAATTTGCTGCTTCAATTTCTACCTGGATAATTGAATCAAATGCTAAACTTTCATAAAAAAATATTCTTTTCTACATAAAAAATGTTAACAGTTTAATTCATTCCCTTTCGAAAGATTAAACATAAACGAAGTAAATTTTTTTTCTATTTTAAAAGTGAAATTATTTAAAAAATTGAATTGAATTGAATTAAATTGAAATTAAATGCATATAAACGTATTACCTCAATTTTTTATAACTAAAAACTGCAAAAATAAAAATTTATGCTTTCAAGAATTATTTACAGAAAAATAAAAATTAATTAAAAAAATTTTATTGCCATAAAAAATATTTGTCTCTACATAAAAAATACTATCAATTAAATTCATTCCTTTTGAAGGATAAAACATAAACAAATTACCTGTTTTCCTATTTTAAAATTGAAATTATTTTAAAAATTGTTGTTTGCATAAGCTTGTATTTGAAATTAAATGCATAGAACCTTATTACCTAAATATATAAAATATAATATAACTAAAAACTAGAAAAATAAAAATTTAAGCTTTCGAGAATTATTTACAGAAAAATAAAAATTAATTAAAATTTATTATCATAAAAAATATTTTATTTCATAAAATATTATTATTTACATAAAACAACATAACCAATAAAAAATAAAATATATTCTTATCTATTCAGGGGGCATATATTTTATTGATAAGTCAAGTAAAACAAATTATTTCAATTTCTTTAATACTTACTCTTTTTCTTATAAACACTTGAACAAATGAATGAAGAGCAAATTTAAAAATCTAAAAATAAATAAAAAAATAACATTTGCGCTTTTGAATATTATTACTAAATGAATTCAAGCTAAATATAATTGAAGACGACGGTGGCTGTTGGTGCGAAGGCATTTTAAGCCCTACCTCACCGTCACAAAAAAAAATACATATCATTTTACCAAAATAGTTGTTTGTTATACAAAGTCCAAACAAGGCGTTGTAGTGAATCAAAAAAGTTATAAAATTAAAAAGTAAAAGATGGTTTTTAATTAATAATTTTTTTTTTATGTGTCTAACATTTATTATTTTATATGATTTCTTGATAAATTCTATGCTAACAAATCATTCCCAAAAATCCCAATACAATAAAAAACAAGGCGAAGAAAAGTTTCGAAATTTTATTTTGTACTGTAATTTAATTTATGGTAAAGACTTGTTCACGTGGAATTCACGATAAAGGTGAATAATAAGTGAACGCAAATAAAGTAATTAAAATAATGTTTTATTTTGTTAAATTCGTCCAAAAATTAAAAAAAAAATTTCAAAATCTAAATGAATTTAATTTATTTTGAAATTACTGCTATAGTACTAAGAGATGTTTGCAATTAATTCTAAATGAATAAAATAAGATCGAATACTTAATTTCTTTGTTAAAAAATCGTCCAGCATTGGCTGATCAGTTATGCATTAATTTTCAAAAGATTTTTAATAGTTTTTTTAGAAATGCTTGTCATGTGCAATATTAGCACTTTTGCAAATATTCGTATAGTGAAAAGTAGAAAAATTAGATTTAAACAATTGCCATTGCCGATATATGCAATATCACCAATAATAAAATTCCTAAAATGTTTGCTGTTTCTAAGCTCGTACTCCCTTCTATAAACATTTAAATACTCATGCGCTCTTTCAAGAAAAACTTGAAAAACGTTTACACTCGCAATTCCACCTTATTGGCCCGTAACTGCACTGTGCTGATTTTAGTTTCATACCAACTAAGCATCTCTAGAATGGTATGCGCATAAAGAGGAGGTGCATGAGGTGACAAAATACTCCTCGCTGCTGCGGTACCAGCACAATCATGCAGAAAATGTATTTGGTAAAACCGTATAAGCTGCAATTGTATGTGCGAGTATGTATGAGTGGCTGCGAAATTCATATCTACCTTTGGAAAGTGGTTAGACCAGCTAGCTGTCTGACTGCACGGCTACCACTACATTTGTTAGGAATATTGCGGTTCTTTGTCACAGGTCAGATGTCACCGCAGCCAAAAAATCATTGTAAAAAAGCGGCAATACACGTACATACGTACACACACAAATGTAATACGTGTGTCGCTTCAGGCTTGCCGCGAATGTGCAGTGCTTTATAATTTTTCCCAATATTATACATAAAATAATTAACATAGTTGCATAGAATCCTTAAAAAAATTAAAGTGTATGTGTATATGGCACATGTTTTGAATCGTTTTGTATATTTACTCGAAATTCTCAAATTCATACAAACATATATAAGTACTCTCTGCCTATTCTCAAGAAAATCACTATTGGTAAGCAGAGTTTATCACAATAAAACCACTCGTATGCTACTTACATACATTGCCACCAACATCGAGCAAGTAGCCATGGCCACTGCCAAGGTAGCAACTTGAGATGCTCAGCTTAACCACGGACAAAGCCATATTGGCTGTCTAACGGTCACATATACCACTATAACAATACTAACTGGTTATAAATAAGTAAGAAAAATAAGTCGGGTCAGTCAGTTAGTCATATATTCGTGGTGTGTAGACAGTTAGCTGGTGAGCTCGCTGGCAATTCATTAAATTCAGCAGATAGTGAGCTAACTATCAAATCGACCGACCAACCGACCAACCGACCCACCGACCAACCGACGAACCGACTAACCGATCGCCTATTCTTCCAACTAAGTACTTGCTTCCCGTCTACTCATGGCCAGATCCACCATATCCATCAGCTTATTTGTGGAACATATCTTTTGCACTCGACGACGATTTGTCCGACTCCTTACATTTCTGCTTGGCTAACTTATTGCCCACATATACATTACATACATATATGTACAAGTGCTCAATGAGCATACTCGTATATGCACATTTTTGTCAGTTCACCTTTGTCTTCGTCTGCAACTTCCTTACATACTTACTTACTTGGTTTAAGAGCTAAACTGCGAGCATATCCCCTTTACTCGCTCGACCGCCTGCCAATCCGGCAGCACACTACCATCGGATCTGTCCGCCTACCAGTATGAGTGTTCGTTTGTTTAGCTGTTTTACTATTTCCAGCTTAATCACTCTTTCTTGCGTGCGCCTCGCACTTAGCCGAACTTTCGAACTGCTGCAACTGCATTACTGCATACATTTCAGCTCGTTTCTGTGTGGCTGCATTGCAATTCATCGAACTGTCAGGCCGTCTGGCCATTACTTTGGCCATAAGACATTCCTCCCATTCTGCTCCGATGATTTGCATTTGTACTATTTACAAGAAGTGACACTTTTTGACAGCTTCCATTAACAATATTTTCTGCAGTGATGAGGCACTACAATAAGAAAATAAGCAATTGAGGCTTCGCGTTTAGCGTTTTTGCCATTCACAAAATACCTTTTATGAAATCGAAAATGAAAAATTCTTAGGAGTGAAACTATTAATATTTTCTAAGAGAAAGTATCATTGTGTTGAAGATAAAGCATTAGGTTTTTTTATTGTAACTAAAATGTTCTCTTTATCAGAATAATTTGTACGCCTCAAAAGAACTTTAAAAGAGTAGCTTTAATTATTTCAATTATGATTTTTTAACTTAAAAGTCTGAAACCCGAAAATACAATACCTTTTATCAGATAATTTTTTGATGTATATGTATGTGTGAGAAGATTTTTAGGTGTTAAATTTTGATTATAAGCTGGGTATTTGATTCATAGCTTCCCTATGAGTAAAAAGTTTGGTTAGCTTCGAGAGGTCTGAGACCAATTCGTTGAGTTCGACTGTTAGGTACCACAAAACAACTGTCAGGTATTTTTTTCGCACGGCTGCAAGAGTAGGTTGATACAAAGCGAAGGTACGCACTTCGACTGGAATATAGCATGGTCTGCAAGAGTGGGCATTACGTTCACCGATTGATGTGATTCCAGGCCCATTATAGATATCGTGAGCTCATTTGCAGCCATTTAAGCTAAAGATTGCCCATTGTGCTCCAACTACAGTTACGAAGATTTTTGGCTTTTTAGGTCTGGGTAAGAAATGACTGGAGCGCTTTGCTAAACTCGGTGAAAATTGCCTAAGCGGTTATCGCGCCAATCAAGCTCTTCAAGCGTCTACTATTTCTTTCAAATTATCGCTGCCTAGAGTGGAGAGGATAATATAATGTTTTTTCTTTAATAAAGGGTGTGAATTAACTCGATTGACAAGTGGTCGGTGTTAGCAATACAGCACAGTGTTGTTACTTTTTCATATACATACAACGAAAAAGGTGCAACTGCTAAGCTGGTCATTGAAGAAAAACAGGAGAAAAGATGGTTGGCGAAAAAATTGTATTTACACGTGTAAAGCGTAATGCTGACGTAATTTCAATTTTTTAATTCGTCGGCGATCATTGCGATATAGGGACTATATATAACGGGTGATTTTTTAGCTATTATCTTTTTAAACAGTTGGTTTAAACAGCTGTCGCACGTTTCGTGTTTTGTTTCACTGTCAAACATCTTCAGTTTGGTATATAATTTAACTATGAATCGTCTTACAAACGAACAACGCTTGAAAATCATTGAATTTTATTATAAAAATGCGTGTTCTGTTAAGAAAGCTTTAAGTCGAAAAATTGTGTTCAGCGACGAAGCTCATTTTTGGATAAATGGGTACGTAAATAAGCAGAATTGTCGATTTTGCAGTGAAGATCAGCCAGAAGAATTGCAAGAGCTACCAATGTATCCAGAAAAGGTCACAGTTTGGTGCGGTTTATGGGCTGGAGGTATCATTGGACCGTACTTCTTCAAAGATGCTGCGAATCGTAACGTAACTGTGAATGGTGAGCTACCAAGCTACCGTGAAATAATATCCAACTGACTTGCATGACATGTGGTTTCAGCAAGACGGTGCCAGATGCCACACAGCACGCGTAACAATGGACTTGTTGAGAGGCGAGTTCGGTGAACATTTTATTTCACGTACGGGACCGGTCAATTGGCCACACAGATCGTGCGATATAATGCCTTTAGATTATTTTTTGTGGGGCTATGTTAAAGCTCATGTCTATTCAGACAAACCTGCTTCAACTAATGCATTAGAAGACAACATTAAAGCATTTGTATGTGAGATACCGGCCGAAACATTGGAAAGAGTATGCCAAAATTGGACTAAGCGGATGGACCATTTGGAACGCAGTCGCGGTCAACATTTGCTTGTAATAATCTTCAAACATTAAATTATATGGACTGTACTACCGATTTAAATAAAAATGTCAAGCGTTTTTCTGAACTTTACGTGTGTTTTTTTGAAGCACTTTCTTATAGCTCTTAAAAAATCACCCTTTATAAACACAGTGTTTCTTACAAATAAATAAGCAACATTAGTTCAGTTCAAAGACTACAAAAAATGAAAATTGCTTTCGTTAAAGTTTCTGTCGTTCGAAGGTGGTATAAATCTGAAGAATCTCCATTTGTAGGACAACATCAAGACATATCGCACCCTAAATACAAAAGGGTCACACTAAAAATTTTCCACACTCGAGCTTGACTTGTTTACAGTAGCACAGAAAACAAACTATGTGACATATCACGCTGAAATTTGCCATGTTTTTTTTTTGTTTTTTTTTGCCTCCTTTATTAATTACACCTGTCGTATGACACTAAGTAATTCTTTCTGCAGCTTGGATTTTATAACATTAATCATTATCAATATTACATTTGGGTTAAGTTTTTGTGTGAGTTTACAAGTGTAGGTATGTGCATAGCTTTAAATTATTCTAGTTATCAGCTGAGTTGGGGTTGGTCGTTTGAGCCGCCTAGAGTTTGCCCTTTCTGCTGTTGGGACAATATGATTTGTGCTGCGTTTGCGGATGATTTCTGCTACTGTTTCGATGTTGAGATCGCGATGAATGTCTTCGTTTGGGATGTACCAAGGTGCATTGGTTATAGTTCTGAGTATTTTTGATTGTAGTCGTTGAATAATGTTAATGTTACTTTTGCTTGCAGTACCCCAGATTTCTATGCCGTATGCCCAGATTGGCACAATCACAGTTTTGTATATAAGTATTTTATTCAGCATTGACAGTTTCGAGCGCCTGCCAAGTAGCCAATATAGTTGTCGGAATCTGTTTTTTACTTCATTTCTTTTCATCGTAATATGTTCTTTCCAGAGAAGTTTGGAGTCAATAGTCATTCCAAGGTATCTTGCTTTGGTGTCTATTGGGATTTGTGAGTGGTTTATTGTCAGATTCTTGTGTTTTACTTTCTTGTTGGAATAAACTACATGAATTGTTTTGCCACTATTGATTTGTATACCCCAAGCATTAAACCATGTTAGTGTTTTGTTCAAAATTTGTTGTAACTTGTTTGTTGCTGCTTCTAAGGTTTTATGAGTTGCCAATAGGACAGTGTCATCTGCAAAAGTTGCTATCATGTCGATACTTGCAGGCAGGGGAATATCAGCTGTGTACAGCACATATAGTACAGGCCCTAGTACACTGCCCTGAGGTACACCGGCTTCCATGAGTTGAATATTAGAGTATTTGTCTCTATATTTCACATAAAAGAATCTGTTTGCTAAATAGCTTTTCATTAACAAATAGTAGTCGAGTGGAAGATACTGTTTAAGTTTAAATATTAAACCCTTGTGCCATGTAAGCATGTAAAATTTATTTTTGCCATATGTCATCCGCGGACCGTTTTATTGATAACGTCTCGTTCATATTTGGGCAGAAGTACATTTTGAGTTGTGACCCTTTTGTATTTAGGGTGCGATATATTACAATATGGAGAGGTGGAACTCGTCAATTATATATATATATATATATACATTTATATATGTATATGTATGCACCTATATGTTACATACATACAGGCATACATACATATACATATGCAAAACAAGTTAGTTGCACTTACCACATTTTTCTTGAACGGTATTTTTTCCCATCAAGCAGCAGTGTAAAATTAAAACACGAAATTCTGTTTGATCCATTATTTTGAAAATAATAAAAGTAGCGTCACGAAAAAATACAGCACACTAACTAACGAACTAATGGATAGAATATCGTGAAATGTTTATTTTATTATTGAAACAGCTGTCTGCTTAAGGTTAGTGCTAACTGCAAAAGTGGTGATTGCAATAAAACTAGTGCCTTCTATGTGTTAGGCCCGGTACTTTTCAGCCCATGTGTTATATGTCATATGCGCATGGGTACGACTGTTGGGTCTCACATTTTGACTTCACGAATGAAATATGAACATTTTAGAAACAATTTTACCTGGCAATCGCCTGCAGTATCGAATTCAGAGCCTTTAACTGTCTTCATGAAAAGGAGGCAGTATAAAATAAAAGTGCGATGCTTTTAAATTACTTATGATTATTATACTACTGTGGGCAAAAAGTAAGGTGAATTTGGTTGTAAAATGAAAAATCTTTATTTATTCTTGTAAATCAATTTCATCCCCTTCAAAATAATCCCCTATCGATGAAATACACTTATGCCAACGATTTTTCCAATCCCCGAAACATGCCAAATAGTCCATTTCCGGTATAGCCATCAGCACCTTCATCGATTCAGCTTTTATCTTCTCAATCGACTCGAAACGCGCTCCCCGGAGTGGTCTCTTGAGTTTTGGAAATAGCCAGAAATCACACGGAGCCAAATCAGGCGAACACGATGGTTGCGGAACGAGTGCAGCGTGATACGGTGCATTATCGTGATGCAAAAACCAAGAGTTGTTGGCCCATAATTCTGGTCTTTTTAGACGAATTGCTTCACGTAAACGACGCATAACGCTCAAATAATATTCCTTATTAACAGTTTGGCCAGGTGGAAGGAATTCATAGTGCACCACACCACGAAAATCGAAAAAACCTGTCATCGTGACCTTTATTTTTGAACGACTTTGACGTGCTCTTTTCGGTCTGGCCTCGCCTTTAGCACGATACTCGCTTGATTGGTCGGTTGTTTCAGGGTCGTAAGCATAAATCCAAGTCTCATCTCCCGTAATGATGCATTTGAGCTTGTCCTGATAGTCTGAAAGCATTGTTTCACACACATCAACGCGACGACTTTTTTCCAAGAAATTGAGAGTTTTCGGTACCAAACGAGATTTGACTTTTCGTAGGCCCAAATGGTCTTTCAAAATGGTTTTCACAGATCCTTCAGATATTCCGATCAAATCAGTAAGGTCTTTAACAGTCAACCCACGATTTTTGAGCACTAACTCCTTAACTTTATTGATTGTTGGTCATCTGTTGACGTCGATGGTCGTCCGGAGCGCTCCAAGTCATCAACACGTTCTCGACCCTCTTTGAAGTCTTTGTACCACTTATAAACATTTTTCTGCGACAGGGTCGAATCACCAAATGCTTTCTGCAACATGCTAAACGTTTCCGCAGCCGAAATTTTCATTCCGCAAACAAAATTTGATGGCACTTCTCAGCTCAATCAAATCAGACATTGTAAAAATCGAAAAATGCACTCTTAGTCGTTTGGTAAACACAAGCGTAAATATATTACTGATAATGACATTCACATGAAAGTTGGCCCAGATGTTATTAACAGTGCTGCCAACTCATGAAAAAAATTACCAGAGCGAAATTTTAATCCCGCGAAGTTTGACAAATAAATTCACCTTACTTTTTGCCCACAGTAGTACATATATGCTCGTATTAGTTTGGGGGAAAAGGAATTCACTATTTTCTCGGCAGATGGCTGTAGTGATCGATATCTAGTAAAGTGCCAATCAAACAATTTTAAATTTATGCCCGTTGTCAAAGTGAAATTCCACACTAAAAATTTATTTTTGCTATTTTTCGTTTGTTCCCAGCAGTTGTGAGTTACAGGGTGTTAACAATGGACCCCCTTACTCCCTTTTTGAGTGTTTGGTCGAGCTGCTTCTCTTATTTGTGGCGTGCGTCTTGAGGTTGTTCCACGAATGGAGGGACCTACAGTTTCAAGCGGTTTCCGAACAGAAGGCAGCTCTTCTTTGGCCGAAATACACTCAAAGGTTTGCCCTTGCCTACCGAGGGGTGACCGCTGCTAGAAAAAACTTTGAGAAGCTGGGCACTTCCGAATGGTAGCGGCGCTCCAAGTCATTAGGCTACGACGGCCGATGATGATTAAACAATAAACCCACTGTGTCGTTTAGAAGTTGGGCCTAAGAAGTTGATAATATTTCTTATTTAATAAAGCGACAAATTCATGATTTAAAGTTGTTGAATATATTTTCAAATTTGGGTTTTAAATTTTTTTCTTTCGTTTCAATCTTCAATCTGCAAGCCACTCATATACATTTACATTTTAAAGTTAATGTTGAAAATATTTTTTTGTATAATAGATCGCTTAAAAATATAAACCTATAACCGCATTTCAAAACCTTTTTTTCTCGTCGATCAATGGGAACTGTGAATATTTTACAATTTCTTAAAAGTTTATTTTTGGGGCAGCATTTGGTGAGGAGAATTCAGATCGCAGTTAGGAAGATAAACACGTCCTTAGCATTTCAAGGTTGTCGTATCACACTACCATTACACGCTTTAGGTGAAGTTGCATAAATATTTTTTTTTATATTTATTTATTTATAGTAAGTAGTATTTTTTTTGTTGTAGGTAAAACTCTTTATATTGGTAAGATATGAAAGAAGTTTTTTACATAAATGTTTTTTTATAATAAATACTAGCAATAAAAGCGAAAAGAGCAGACGCCATAAATTTAACACTCATACAAAAAAACACATGCGAGTTTATAACTAAATTTCCAATAAATTATGAATTTTATTTGGTTTCTAAAAATTAGTTACATATGAATATTTTGATGAAAGTATTCTCCAATACTTTCCAACTTTCTCACCGTATTGATGGCAGTTAGCCACTGTTACTAATGCCACTGAGAAAATACCATCTCATGCTTTCTTTTCTCTCAAATGCGTGCAGATAAAAAACAAATTATTTAGTGAGAGGCTTCCAACATTGTAACAACTTTTTATATAAACAATGAAAAAGAGCAATGAACGTTTTTGGGATGTTGTTCACTTTATTGTACTTTTTCCGTTAGCTAATTTTGTTTTTGAGATTAAATTAGTCCAACCACTGATATAAATAGAAAAATGGGTGAAAAGAAAAATGTTGGTTAAACTTTCAAACGCATAAATAATTCCTTTTTTTTAACATTCGGAGGTATCTTCAAAAATATATTTAAATACAATATATTTTTAAAGTTCTTAATTTATTACCAATTCATACAACAGACACTTGATACTTTAGTACTACATATAGACAAAAGTTTTTGAAATATTGTTTTTCAATTTTAGTTGTTGTAGAGATTTAGTGTAAGATAATCCTAAATCCACAAGTATTCAGAAAAACATTAGAACATACGATTAAAATACGAATGCGTAGAGGAGTAAAGTGTTGATTTTGCCATTTTAGGCAAACTTGATGCCAGTGATATGTGGTTACAATGAGGAAGTTTGGTAATCATGCAGATTTAGTGCTCATATTTGGATGGAGTCGATCGGGAGGTAGCTCCCAACAAGGGAGGCAGCTTAAGAATAATATCGATCTTGGAAATATCAACATTCCGGTCGAAATGTGTGGAAGAGTGGCAAGAAATTAGCTACATGGAAGCGATTACAAATTTCAGCCCGATATTTCAATCGCTCTATGTTTTATTTATCTATGAAAATGTTATGTCTCTATTGAAGCTTCTTTTAAAAAATAAATAAATAATTAGAGCGTACACTTCTATTAAGTATTTGGCCGATCTCCTCTTCTCCTATTTGTGACGTGCGTCTTGATGTTGATCCATAAAGGGAGGGACCTACAGTTATAAGCCGACTCCGAGCGGTAGATATTTTTTATGAGGAGCGTTTCCAAAATACACTCGAAGGTTTGCCATTGCCTGCCGAGGGGCGACCGCTAGTAGAAAAAACCTTTTTCATTTTGCTATTTGATGCACGGAGATTCGAACCTATGCACTCCTGAATGGTAGTCACGCACCAAGCCATTCGGCTACGGCGGCCGCTTTATATCACTGAAATTCGTCACATAGCGAATTTACTCGCAGAGTGGCCCAAAGACTTGAAGCCTGATTCGAGCGAGGGCCGAGTAGAAGCACATAAAGTGATCCGCCGTTTTATCCTCCTCTCCACATACTGGGCAGAGTGCGTTGTCTGAGATACCTACCTATGCCTATGTGCTTCGCCCACAGAAAGTGGCCCATCATCAGGCCAACCAGCTGCCTACAGTCCCTTCTGCTCTGTCTGACAGTCGGTCGGACATGACAGGTAACATCAGTTTTGTCCATCTGCAGTCTCTCTCAGCTTGCCAAGCTCACTTCTGGGTTAAAGTAACCCGTTTGCTAACCGTGACTTTTATGGCTGCAGAAAGGCTATTCTGGCTAAAGAGTCAGAGATCTCGTTGCCTACGAAACCCATATGTCTACCGATATAGTTCAACCTGGACTCAACTACCCTTGAAGTGGTTGGGAGGCTGTCTAAGACCATGTGCACAGCTTGGCTGTCGCTGCAGACACATATAGATCTGTTTTCCACAACAAAGTTCATCGCTTCTTCAACAGCATACACCTCCACTTGAAACACAGATGCATGCATTCCAAGAGCATTCCGGCTCCGTGCTCGGTCCTGAAGCCATCCGAGAAAATGCAAAAACAGTGTTTACCGGGCTCATTTTCTGAGTTTGACCATAGTTGAACCTCTGCCAGCACCCCACTGCAACTCTTGACAAGGATCGTTGGATCGAAGTCCATGCCTATTTTGTTGTCCAATGCCGGACAGAGACCGTAGCAATTCTCATTGTGTTTCAGCCTGCCAAACTAAGTACCTATATTGCTCTCCTATTCATTTAGAGCCGATGTAAATATTATTGAGATGGGATAAAAACCATGCCCACTTTTTATGTTAAGTCTAAATTCCTGTCTGCCTGTCTGATATGGGGTAATATAAAGTTCGAAACAACATCAGGACGCGTGCTACAAATAGGAGGTGCACGCACCAATAAATATTTTTTTTTATTATAGGGTCGGTTGGGAACGAATTTAGCCCCCCTTACTAGTTTTAATTTATTTTAGGATAATTTTAGATTAATAAATAAGCTACATTTGCATTGATAGGGAAAGCTTTTTGGCGAAAAAGATCAAATTTACCTTTAAAAAATTCATACAGATATTTTTACAAGCATATAATATTTGTTCTCTATGCATACCTACTTACATAAATGTTAATGACGGAGAATATTTGTTTGAATTATTCGAATAGTTTGCTTTTTTAATTTATTACAATTTTAATATATAAATTTTAAAGTTAAAGTGCATAACCTATAAGTAGTAAGTACCGTATATAAGATATTGTGTGCTAAAACATGTATACCTCCTAGTAAGTGCGGCTTTGTTTAACGAGCACATTAAGCAGCACAGACAGCATTTATTCTCCAATGAACATGAAGAAAAGTAATAAGACAGTCAACAACAAAGAAAAAAGAAATTAAAGCAATTGGTTTTTTTGTTGTGATTTTCACTTCACAAACAAATTAAATTCAAACGGCTTGTAACCATAAAATAGTATTTAGTGGCTTCAGCGAACAAGTAGACATATATATGTTGGAATACACGGAATACATGCTGAAAAAAATGTATTTATAAAAAGCCATAAAGAAATATTTTCACAAAGTTCATTGAAGATGGTAGTGCAAATAACAGTGCAAAGAAGAAAGACTCGTTGGAAAAGTTTGAAGGGAGTTGAATATGTAAGCATCGAGAAGCAACATTTCACTACACTAAAATACGGTGCGCACCTTTCACTTGAAAGTGGAAATTTTTTCCATGAACACTATCAATATGCCATATAACTAGCCGCAGTCGCAGGTTGTCTAACGGATTAACTGCCTAATTGACTAACTGGCTAGCTGGCTATAGAACTGACTGATTGGTTTATGCACTGGCTGCCCGGCTGAAAATATTTTAGGATAATGCTGCCACCTGCAAGGGAAATTGGAAAAGTCTTGTGATGGTGCTGACCCGACTTTGGTTAAGCTTATCGAGTGAAATGTGCCAACTACTCATAGTATGAGTAGTGGGTAATGGTCTGAGAATAAAGAAGTGAAAATAAATCATGTATGTAAAATAAATCCCTAGTTCCAGTACACAAACTACAACTTAATTAAGCTATAAAGATGTAGTCTTTCGCATTTTAGTTGATACTGTGCACACCGGCAGCTCCTTAACATTTTGCACACCTGAATATAAGTCTGCAATATACTTATGCTATATTTATGCACATACATAGATATATATTTATAAATATGTAACTATATACATATGCACAAATGTTTTTATATATCCTGCTGTCCACACCTTTGAGCGGCAATAAAAGTCGTTGTTTCAGTGTTTATTGTCATGACCGAAACTAGTGTGCTCCAAATACCATACCGGCTATTAAAAGTTATGGTTACAAGACACCACCAAACCATGGCCGAAGTCACAACGCCGAAGTTGTTCGAAATAATAAACAATAAGAGACAAAAAGACAAAGAGAGAAAAAAGTAAAATGATTTCAAATAGAAAACAAAACCGTAATTCATAAAAGGTGAAAAAATGGGAAAGGAGTTAAGAAAGTCAGCCAACAGCCACAAGTGGTCAAGTGAGGTGAAGTTTAAACACATGCATACACGCATACAAATAAGCATATTTGCGCCACGCTACATGCCACACGCTAGCATCAGAATGGTGTGAAAATTTTAATAGGCATGTGGAGCAACGTGTTACTGTAACCCTTTGGCGGGGAAATTGCAAAACCAACCGATCACTAGCCGCACAAATCTGCACACATAGGTACCCATGCAAGCATGTGGTTTGCAAGTGTGCGGCTGTATTGGGAAATTGCAGAACTGAATGCATTGAAATCGGAATGAAGTTTTACAAAACAAACTCCATGCCTGGATTTATGTGTAGGCAACAAAATATTATTTAAATAATTGAAAGTAATAAAAAGGGCGCGGCTTATGAGAAGATGTTTATAAAAGATATCAAAAATATTTTTGTCAAGCATCTATGGGGAAGCGTGGAGAAGGTTGAGACATCTCGGCAAACTGCAGTCAGAAGTATAAGGCACATACACTCAATCCTATTAAGCTCTGCCCTGAGTTTAATAAGGGAGCTGGGTCTGAATGAGGCATTGTAATGAGCAGAGGGCTCAAAAGATTAAACATTGAGGACAAGCTGTCTGTTGTGTATTTAGCACTCTGGAAGGCAGGAAAGCACATCCACAACCTGGTCTGGTACGCGTATAGACTAAAACTTAAAAACCAAAAGGTCGCAATGAGATAAACTTCCACACTTCTCGAGTACTGCAATGTTTCTTAAGCAATTGATACGGAAACAAAGCTTTCAATTATGGCGGAAATCGCACCTTTTTTTATATACATAGTTAAGCTGCGATCAAAGTGCTTGAGTCTGCAACGACTAATCTCAAATATTGAAACTCCAATAAACTTGCGTTTCGAATGTGATGGCAAAGCTAGAAAATGATGTTGACATCTTAGTCGGATACCGTCGGCAGAAAGGCTACATCCAGCGCCATCATTAGGTTTCATGAATAGAGGGCATAAAAGGCCTTAAGCTCGAAGTGTAAACCTCCCGCATCTTCATATACATAACTACAAATGTGTTTAAGAATATCGAAGATCCCTATAATCTCTTCAAAAGCACAAGTTTGTCTATATTGGGGAAGCGGATGAGTGGGCGAATATACGGTCTGAGGCAGGACTGCAAGCAAAACCATTGATGGCTGATGGCGTTCACTTCTCATAGGTGTTTGACCGAGCTCCTCTTTCTATTTGTAGCGTGCTTCATGATTTTCTTCTACAAATGGAGGGACCTACAGTTTTAAGCCAACTCCGAACAGCAAATGGTTTTTTATGAGGAGCTTTTTCATGGCGGAAATACAATCGCAGACTTACCGTTGTTTGCCGAAGGGCGACCGCTATTAGAACAATTTTTTTATCATTTTGCTGTTTTATGCATGGAGACTCGAACCTACGCACTCACGAATGGTAGTCATGCACCAATCCATTCGGCTACGACGTTCTAATAACAGTAGGTGGACTATTTTATATACCTTCCTAAGTTTGTATCCACTTTGGACAATACCCGATGAGCGAGGAGTACACAATTTACTGCTTTGCGCAATTTAAAGCCCTTGTCATGGCTGCCGTGAATGTTTACTTAAGAGACTCGGTTCTCGTTTGATTTTTCAAAAATTCTCAATGAATCCACCTTTTCTATTAATATGCCGAATACGCATTTTACATATTACTAGAAATACCCAAATTGGTGCTTCTTGTAGATGTATGTTCCACTGCACCAACGTAATAAAAAGACGGCCCGTTAGCCCAAACAACTTGACAAGAGAAGCTCTAGGTACGACGATAGAGATATATAAGGTCACAGTTTATAGTACAAATGAAAAAGATATTAAATATTTAATAACACCTACACTTACTTTACTTTATTAGGTCTAGTCTTATGACAACAGCGTTAATATGCATAGAGTTTCTAAAGCCTGCCATCAGGTTCGCTACTTAAGTCTTTTGTTTAGTACGAACAATTTAGTTTTCAATGATAAAACTTAGTAGATGTACTATAGCTGTTATTTTGAGATGTAAATATATTTTTATTTTTCTTTATTATTATTATTATTTATTAGAATAAGATAAAATATTACACTAACTTAAAAACAAAAAAAAAAGCACACTAGCTGCTTGGGCCTTCGGTGCTTTAAATTTCTTTATTTATTACCAATTCATACAACAGGCACTTGATTCTTTAGTACTACATATAGAAAAATGTTTTTAGAAATATTTTTTTTTTTTTAACTTATGTTGTTGTAGAGATTTAGTGTAAGATAACTCTAAATCTAAATCTACAAGTATTGATTATGAAAACTGAATTCGAATATGATTTTACGTCATCATCAGATATATATTTAAGTTGAAGAAGTGAAAACTATGCGACAGCTGATTCGCATCAACAGCTTTTTTGACCGTTATAGCGTTTGAATGCGAATAAAAAATTTGAGCATTTGGACATGTGGCCTTGTGGTATGGTTCTCGATTGCTCCACTAAAGAAATTGTGTTTCCGCAATTAATATTTTCGTCAAGATCAGAGTTGATCTGAAGATGGTTTTTGAAAACAAATTTTCTATTTAGATAAATTTCCATTTAATATTTGCTTATTGACGCAAATTTTGCCGCGCACACGTGCTTGCCGACGCTGACTTTGATCGCGCTTAGGAGCTTAGGAAAAGTCAGCACCTTTCTTTGTCCAGTTAATTAACCTTTGATATATAATCTTATGCTTGATCTACGTTAAAAACAATAAAAAGATCAAACAATATCGTCCATTGATGGTGGTGTAAGCCGCATACGTATATTTCGGTATAACGGTTGATTTAGAATGGCAGAAGAGTAAAAAATCGCAACTTGCACAGCTGGAATAAAATTGAATTATGTTAAGTGGGTCAGTCTGATGTCAATTGATAATTAACCATTTGACCCACGAGGTTTTAGTTGACTCTAAAGAGGATGCAAATAATTGGATTCACGAAAGCTAAACTTATACATTGAATATATTTATTCATAATTACTTATTATTAGATGTAGAGCCACAGCGCAGCGGGTTACCTCGAGTTGATTATAAATAATTAGTATGCGAATAGAGTTTGTACGAAGTTTTCGTGCAAATTTATTTGGCTCTTGCTTTTGTTGATGAAGCATTAAAGTATTTATATATAGGTATGTGAATGAGAGCTGTGCCACATTTAAAAGGGAGGTGGCCTTTTTGGTAACCATTTGTAATTACTCGCCATACTGCTTTTATTTTAAGTTTATAATGAAGGTGCCACAGCCCTTACTCAATATCTAGCACTTTCTTATATTAATATGGCATTTAGGTAATAAATACACATATGAAGGCCTAATAAAATTTTAGTAAATTAGTATAAGCCATTTCAGAGATGAACCAAATGCATTAATCAAATGCAAATTGTTGTTTGTATGCGAGATACTATGCCGTTTTTTTCAATACTTACCACTTTTTGATTTTATAACACTCTACCTTAGCAAATCTGTATTGAACTTGCTTGGGTATAGAAGAGAAAATTAGCGCTGAATCGATATATACAAATTTCCATTGAAGTTGAGTAAATCGAAGACACTCAAATGGCGGGATCTAATTTTTGAGGTGGCATATTTATATGCGCAGGTACCGCTTAGTGGGCGAAATCGATAATTCGGTGAAAACATAATTATTTAATACCTAGATGTATATATATAGGAGGGTTCCTTTTTGTAATAAAAGAGTTAAGGTTTTAAATGAATTGTAAGGCGATTTACCAACAGGTACTTTCGCCTATCTCTTCTAACTGCTATCATTAAAGAATGGGCAAAAAAACAAAAACTAACCGATTGTGTTTACTCATCACTTGTGTAAAACCAACTGTAAATAAAAAAATAGTGCACACATTCATAGGGTTTGTAGCCCTTATTAATTTGGCGTATTCTCTTTTTGTAACTTCTACGTATTCAGTCAAACATATTCGGTTAAGTGTGAGCTTGCGGAGAAAATTGTGTGCAAAATTCAAGAAAATGGACATTTGTCGCCCAATGCTATAGCAAAAACTTTAAATTGTCCGAAAAGTAAAAGTGTGTTAAAAAATTTTAATGAAAACTTGTTGGCAGAACGAAGGCCTAGCAATGGAAGAAGAAAGGTTTTACGTCAGAAATAAAAACCAAAAAATGGTGTCATTATTTCGAAAAAAGCTGACCTTTCACTTCGAGGTGCTGCAAAATCGGTCCATAGTCGAAAGTTTACGTCCAAAAAGTGCGCAAAAGTGAAGGCTTACGATCACGTAAAAGGATCGAAATGATAAACCAAATAAGAGTGCTAAAACACGTGCGCGAAATTTATACAATCAAGATATTCATAGATATGGCTGAACGCTGAATTTTATACCGCAACGAAGAAAGAAGGAGTCCCAAGTGCCTTTAAGCTAAAACTATTGGGCAAGTGCTCTAAAAAATATTTGCTTTGGCAAGTCATCTGGCAGTGTAGTGTGAAAAGCGAAATGTTCATTACCACGGACATTATAAGTCAAGAATTATTTGAGGAGGTGTTAACAAAACCGGTTGCTGCCACTCATAGAATAACGTAAAGGATCAGTTTTGTTCTGGTCTGAACTAGCATCGTATTATTATAACCCTCTTGCTATGAACTGGTATGAAAATCACGGGGCAAATGTTGTTCAAAAGGACCACAACCCATATAACAGCCCACAATGCCGACCTATTGAAAAATATTGAGCGATTGTTAGAAACAAATTGCTAAAATTAAAAAAAAAAAAAAAAAAATTAGCAGTAGTTTAAAATGAATTAGTAGAGAGCGGCAGATACCGTACCAAAAACTGATGTCTATTGCCCAATGAAAGGAGTCAAATATAAATTGCGTCATTTTATTCACAACAAAGAAAATAGATAGGAGTATTTCGTTTAAATATTACGCATAATAAAGAAGAAAACAAAATAAATATTTTTTTGATATCTTCTATAAATTTGATGTTATGATAATTTTCGCCCAACCAATGTTTTTCGTGCCCATTCTTTATACAGATGGGAGGAAATATTAGGTGGTTGATGAGATATAGGTGTTCAAAACTTCGGTGTTTTTGGGAAAGAGTTTTTTTTTTTAACAGTAAGTCAAATACATAATTGTCGGTTGCCCATAAGAAGAACGTAAGGCCATAGTTCTACAATGCATTTTATTGCAATTTTTAATTATAACCTTAGTTTTTAATAAATAAAATAAAAAATTTTCGGTTGAAAAAAATAAAATAAATGTTTTCTACAGAATTTTGTCCCTACAATCCACAATGGTCTGAAATTCAAATATTTTGGCATAAATCCAAAATTTTTTTTCTTATTTCAAAAAAATAGGTACGCAGTATTAATTGAGACATTTCAGTGGTCTAAAATATACAAAAAATTATTTGGATATGGCCACTCTGTTCTAAATATGAGCTGTAAAACATGATGCTTCTGAAGCAACAACAAACTTGTAAAGAGTTCAGTAAAATATTGTAAGAAAACAGCTGTTCGATAATAGTTAAAAAGGTAAAAAAAGAAATAAATTTATAATGGAAGAATATAAGAAAGGTATCTATTTTTTAACTTAATGAAAAAAAATGTGGTTTATTGTGTCATATCTGTGTAGTGTGGAGTTTTGTTTAATAGCTTTTTTAACCGAAAATTTCGTATTAACCTGTGTTCTGTGGAGTGAAAGTTGTGTGTATTGTCCCATATTGTTCCAGATTTTTATGTTCGGTGGAAGTTTGGGGTATGTTCTTTAAAATCATGTATGTAATCTGATGAAAAATTTTCAAATTTTCAAATTTTAGATTTTTACTCAACATTTCGAAAGCATTTATAATTAGTTTTCTTCTGAAATGTTTTATCTACATGCTAAAATATGTGGCACGAAAGACATGCTACTTTTCAACTTACCGCTATGGTTCAGACGAGTTCAGTTCAGGTGAAGTTCATGTGAAAGCACTCAAATGCATAAATGTATGAACGCACAGTTTACCATATGTATATGTAAATCGTATATGCACACACACATACACACCGCAGTACATCATTCATACTCTAAAGTGTGCAAACATTAAAAAAAAAACTAAATACCTCATATTTATTCACACTATAACTTTTAACTTCTTTCATTCTTTTCACGCTCCCACAGATACTGCCATACACACACAACGACGCATCCCTATGATTGCCGCAATCGAAATTCTTATGGATCGCAGCTTATTGTACTAAACTAAAATCTACGTGCACGCATAAACGCCGCTACGCCCTTCCGCTTTATTCTCATTCCTTTCTTTTTGCGTGAGTGTGTGAAGTGATAGTAACCACATACATACGTAAATTTCCCTAAGCAAACTTACTTACATGCTTATAAATATAAATTCCTAAAAGAAAACACCGAAATAGTCACTAAAATACCAAAAAAAAAAAAAGAGCATAAAGACAACTTAGCAAACATACAAAAAACACCAAAGAGAAGACACAGTTTTGGTGCAATAGAATAGAAGCAGCAGCCGTGGCCGTAGAGGCAGTTTGCACATCTCGACATGGCCTACACACGACGACAACCTGCTCGAAACGCTTTTACGGTTAAGCGAGGCTTAGTGGTAAGTGAATTCTGGCTTTGATGTTCGTTAGCAAACCTTTTTTCTTAATTTTTTTACACATATTTGCATGCATTTATTACGTATGCGCATTAGGGGGCACTTAGTTGTATGGAGAAAAACAAAAGTGTTTGGATTCTCGGTATCATCCCTTGGAAATATGTGAATAGCATAAACCTGAAATATTAAAAAAAAAAAATTAAAAGTGATCGGAATTATAAAAAATTATTATTTTTTAGCTTTTTCTAATTTTAACCTTTCGTATTTATTATTGATAAAATTGCTTTATTGTTATCATTTATAAGTCTTCTTCTTCTTAATTGGCGCTATAACCGCTTACGCGATTTTGGCCGAGTTTAGCAAAGCGCGCCAGTCGTTTCTTTCTCGTGCTAACCGGCGCCAGTTGGACACACCAAGTGAAGCCAAGTCCTTCTCCACCTGATCTTTCCAACGCAGAGGAGGCCGCCCCCTTCCTCTGCTACCACCAGCTGGTACCGCATCGAATACTTTCAAAGCCGGAGCGTTTGTATCCATTCGGACGACATGACCCAGCCAACGAAGCCGCTGGATCTTTATTCGCTGCGCTATGTCTATGTCGTCGTAAAGCTCATACAGCTCATCGTTCCATCGTCTGCGATATGTGCCTGAGCGATTAAGTTCTGCGGCTCGTACGATGCTCTCCAACATCAGGTTAAAGAAGTCACACGACAGCGAGTCACCCTGTCTGAAACCTCGTTTGGTATCAAACGGCTCGGAGAGGTCCTTCCCAATTCTGACGGCGCTGCTGGTGTTGAGCAACGTCATCTTACATAGCCGTATTAGTTTTGCGGGGATACCAAATTCAGTCATCGCGGCATACAGGTAACTCCTTTCCGTACTGTCGAATGCAGCTTTGAAGTCGACGAAAAGATGGTGTGTGTCGATTCTCCTTTCATGGGTCTTTTCCAAGATTTGGAGTATTGAGAATATTTGGTCGATGGTAGACCTTCCAGGTCTGAAGCCACACTGATAAGGCCCAATCAGTTGGTTGACGGTGGGCTTCAGCCTTTCACACAATACGCTCGCTAGAACCTTATAGGCGATATTTAGAAGACTAATCCCGCGGTAATTGGCACAAATTGCAGGATCGCCCTTCTTATGGATTGGGCAGAGTACACTTAAATTCCAATCGGCAGGCATGCTTTCATCCGACCATATTTTGCATAGAAGCTGATGCATGCACCTTACCAGCTCCTCGCCGCCATGTGTGAATAGCTCACCCGGCAGTCCATCGGCGCCCGCGGCTTTGTTGTTCTTTAGCCGCGTTATCGCTATTCTCACCTCGTCATGATCGGGCAGCGGAACGACAATTCCGTCGTCAACGATTGGGGTATCGGGATCTTCACTTTCTCGGTCACATGCGCAGCTGTCACTATTTAATAAGTTCGAGAAGTGTTCCCCCCATAATTTAAGATTGCTCTGTACGTCAGTCACCAGTTCGCCGTCTTTGTTCTTACAGGAAAACGCCCCGGTCTTAAAACCTTCTGTAAGCCGCCGAACTTTCTGGTAGAATTTTCGGGCGTTGTTCCTGTTGGCCAGCATCTCAAGCTCTTCGCACTCACGTATTTCGGCCTCTCGTTTCTTCTTTCGGATAATACGTCTCTCTTCCTTTTTCAGCTCTCTGTAGCGATCCCACATGGCTCGCGTTGCGCCCGATCGCAGCGTGGCTCTATAGGCGGCATCCTTTCTTTCTGCGGCAGCATGACATTCCTCGTCCTCATTTATAAGTGCTCTCCTTTAATTACGCTCCCACTAGTCGAAGTTGTATCAAAACAAGTAGTCACAATCTGTTATCTTCCAAATTCCATTCAAGTAGAATGGAATTTTAATTAATTGTCACCATTTGTGTGAGAGGCAATAACTGGAAGTCGTTCTACTTTTTCAACGAGAATGCGAACTTTTTTCAAAATAAGGGTCACCCTAGTGTACATAGAAAAATTGTATACGCACTTACATACATACATACAAGACATGTTATTTTCAATTTATTTTCGAAAGTTTCTTTATGGAAAGTCGTTAAACACACAGTTGGATATTTTGAGTAATTGAAAATCTGCTTATCTTCATCATGATATCTTCTGGATGCTAACTTATTTCAGGGCAGAAAGTGTACTTAATTAATTACAGATTCTAAATGAGCTCATGAGAATATTTATGTGTCTTAAAGGGATAGGCTAGGATAAATGGCTAGTCTTGTGAGGGCCCCACTCGAACAAATAATCAAAATTCGTCAGTTGTGATACCATAGTCCCAACACATGGACACCTAACGGGCTATGCACGATTGCTACGGCTTTGTTAGCCTCAGGAGTTCTTTCGAGCGCCCTCAATCTACCCGTGGTCATAAGGATCTCGTGACCACTGAATTAATGCGAGACCCATATTTTCAGGAGTCGAACTCCAATCCTCTTTTGCGTTGAAACCGTTTGCACGATCCCCTGCCTAGCAAGCTCATTAGCCCAGCAATTTCGTTCTATGCCACTGTGACCGGGAACCCAAATAAGCCTAATATCGAAGTGTTCGGATGCAATCGAGAGAATGGTCAGGCATTCCCCGACTAATTTCAAACGCACAAGTAACGAGCCCAGGGGCTTAAAGGCAGTTATGGTAGCAATAGAGAGCGCATTTTCACAGTATCTCAATTCAAGAATCTTCTAGCCAGCCTATTTTCAGCAAGGGTCAGCTTTTCGATGAAAGCAACTTACAGTCTGAAAGTGAACTAAAACATATTTGAAATGCTACTTTTTTAAATATTTCGATCGGAGAAGCTGCTTACCAGTTTTTCAAAAATACTTATGTGCAAGTAGTGCCGAGCGTACGGCAATGGATTTTTGCGTGACTACCATTTGGTAGTGCACGTGTTCGAAACCCACTATTAAATGATAGGTAGTTAGGTGAAATGGTTGAAGTGCCAGACTGTCACTCCTCAAGTGGCATTAAAGCGCCATTATGAGACCTCCAACAGGCAGATATCTACAGCCAGGCAGAGCTGCTGATATAATGGGGAAGATTGATGGGATTTAGGTTGGCGTTCTGCCCCAGGCCGTTGAAGAAAGGAGCTCCCAGTGATCATAATCGTCTAGCTGCCAAGCCCGGACATTTACAGAGAAAGTGCTCAACTGTCTCCTTCTCTGAAAGGTCCCCACAGTTTCTGCAATGGGGGTGAAATGGTAACCCTAGCTTTTCCGCGTGTGTGCCGATCGTCCAGTGGCCGGTAAACACAGCTACGAGTTTGGAAATTGAATGGCGAGGAGTCCAAAGGACTTTCTGAGTCCTCCGTATATTGTACTGGGGCCAAAGAGTTTTCAAAATAGCACATGAAGAAATGGAGCTCCATTTTTCTGCGCTTTGCTGAGAAATAATTTGTGCAGTTCTCCTTTAACAAATGTCAGGGGGATGCCAATGCCCGGGTAAGAGGTCTTCGAGACCAATTCAGTCACCTTCCTGGCAAGTTCGTCAGCAATTTCATATCCCTATATATTCCTATGTCCTAGATCCCACTAAATAATAGAAACTGTTTTTTTTCTAAAGCAGTCAATTCTTTGCAGGTAATGGCAAGCCTCCGAGTTTATTTCTGCCATGAAAAAGCGCCTTAAAACTGGGGCGCCTTTGTGCGAAACATCGAGATGCACACCATAAATTGCCAGCGGAGCCAAGCCAAGCATCTTACAAAAGGGTGCACGCACCAATTATATTATATATGTATTTGTTTTGAATATAAGTCAAAACAGACCATAGAGACATTTAAAGACAAATAAAATTCTTTTACCTGTCAGTGAAAGCCCCATTTCTTTACATTCATAGAAAAGAAATTCCAACAACAATTATGAAGAATTAACTTCAAAAACTGGACTCTTTAGCTGTGGTCTATTTGGTTCTTTCTTTGCTTTCACGCAAATACGGTCATCTTTTGTGTAATTTGTCCTATATTTCAAAATAATTCTAACCTACTGACAGAATTCTAATCGTCATTCTTTCCATTTCCTTCTTGCTTTCTTCCGCAACAACTTTATTGTTTATTTATTACATTTTAACGTTAAGTTCGCTCATTAGTTGGTTTAAATTTGTGGATGTTCTTAAATCACAGATTATTCGCATAGTTTTGCGCGTCTTTTTCTCCACAACAGAAACTATTTTAGCCTTATCTTTTGTGGTACATAAGCTTAGATGTACATACACATGTGCGTATCTGTGCGTCAGCATCTTTTCATTGAAGCAAATGTTTTGTCTTTAAGCGCGCTTTTAAATCCATTGAAGCGTAGCAAATGGATTTGCGCAAAGTTCACCACATGTACACGCCTCTTAGCCGCTATTTGCTTTAAACATTCATCTACCGGCCGGCAAACCTCCACTCAACGATTCGACATCATTTCTATTCATGCAAAAGTTCTCAATGTGAAATTCTCTTCGTACTCAATGGTTGAGGTACGCTACATTAGCCGTCCATACATTTTCTTCCTGAATGGCGTGTAAGCGTGTAAAGTATGTGTGCATGTATATGCGCGTTAAAGTACTTACAATACCTATTATATTCATTCTGTTGAATAATTTTTTTATTTAAAAAATTCGTTAAAGAAAAGAAATTGGTTGGGACTAAATAGTTGACCGCAAAAGTTGCTACGAGCACAACGCACAAATGTGGAACGAAAATGTTGATAAAAAAAGAAAGTAAAAAGTATTACGGTTAATGGTTCTTTACGATTCAGAAATATATTTGAATAAATAATGTGAAAGAATGGCATATAATATAATCATTGTTTACACCTTGAAGACAGTACATTTATTTATTTTGATGATCGATTTTTTGAATTTTGTTAGAATGCAAAAACGCCAAACGGTTTTTTTAAATCATCCAAAATTATTTGGTAGCCAATTGTATTAGCTCCGGCGGAATATGAGGAAAATGGAAATATTTAATACGTGTTTAATATTTGATATACTTATATAGGGTTGTTCAATAGGTGCGCTTCAACTTTTTTCCGATAGGGAGGGCAAACGACGCAATATTTTTTATTTTTCGCTTGTCATTTGTAAACTTCATTAGTATACATTTCAACATGGAACGCTACACACTTGAGTAACGATTGCAAATGGTGCAAATTTTTTATGAAAATAATCGTTCTGTTGCTGCTACTTTAAGAGCATTGCGGCCATTTTACGGTCCATTTAACAAGCCGTCCCGTTTTGGGGTTATGTGAAGTCATTGGTCTACAGTAACAAGCCGGCGACAATTTGTGAGCTCAGAGCCAATATTGAACGCGAAATTGCTGGAATTTCGACCGATTTATGCAAAAGAGTGGTCGAAAATTGGGTTCAACGATTGGACTTCGTGAAACGTGCACGCGGTGGTCATGCAAAAGAAATCGAATTTCATACTTAAATGTATATGTTAAAAAAAAAATTAGTTAAAAAAGTCAAACCGTTTGTGTTTTATTCAAAAAAGTTCAAAAGTTGAAGCGCTCTTACTGAAAAACCCTATATATAAAGAGTGGTTAAGTTTAAAGGGCCAGTGTTGATTTTGAATAAAATACAATTGATTTGGGAAATTATTGTCATTTCTCTGTATTATGATAATATCGGTATAGCTCAATTACGTATTGAACAAAATATCGGCCAAAAGCGGCCGCGGTCTCGGCGGCACACCTCCATCCGATGGCCCAAATTTTCGATGACGCTGAGGCTTAATTGAGGTTCTATGCCGCTTATGTGTCGAATTATCTCATCCTTTAGCTCTTGAATTGTTACTGGCTCATCGACGTACACCTTTTCTTTCAAATAACCCCAAAGAAAGAAGTCCAACGGTGTCAAATCACATGATCTTGGCGGTCAATTGACATCGCCGCGACGTGAGATTATTCGGCCATTAAATTTTTCGCGCAAAAGAGCCATTGTTTCGTTAGGTGTGTGACAAGTGCCACCGTCCTATTGAAGCCACATATAGTCCACATCCATATCTTCCAATTCGGGGCATAAAAAGTTCGTTATCATCTCACGATAGCGAACACTATTCGCAGTAACTGCCTGACCGGCCTCATTTTGGAAAAAATACGGCCCAATGATGCCGTCGGCCCATAAACCGCATCAAACAGTCACTCTTTGTGGGTGCATTGGTTTTTCGGCAATTACTCTTGGATTATCATTCGCCCAAATGCGGCAATTCTGCTTATTGACGAATCCACTGAGGTGAAAATGTGCCTCATCACTGAAGATGATTTTCTTCGAAAATTGGTCATACACTGTTGCCATTTCCTGCCACCATTCTGACCATTGAGGACGCTTGAAATGGTCAAGGGGCTTTAGTTCTTGAGTTAATTGCACCTGGTAAGCCATTTACACGCTTACAAGGGTGCAAGTCTTTATGCGTAATGTTCATCAACGACGAGTGTGAGAGATGCAATTCTTGGGCGCGACGACGACTTGAGGTGGACGGCTCTTCAATCACACTATCGCGAACAGCAGCAATATTTTCTGCAGTACGAGCTGTACGAGCATGCATTGGTGTTTTCACATCTCCTACAGACCCAGTTTGCTCAAATTGTTGCACAATTTTTCCGATTGTACGCACATTTGGACGATTAAATTCACCGAAAAAATCACGAAGTGCGCGATATGCATTTTGATTTGAACGCCCGTTTTCATAATAAGCCTGAATAACTTTAACGCGTTGCTCGATTGTGTATCTTTTAATGGTTCAAATTGAGTTACTCTAGAATTGAAAAATGTCAAATGAAATGCAGAAAAAAACTTAACGTTTAGGTGTGGTTGACATTCAAAATCGGGCCTTAAAATTTAACCACCCTTTATATAAGTATTGGGATGGACTATCGGCTGGTTTCTTTTCAAAATACTAAAAAAACGTCATTCAATAAATTTGAACGGTTTTTCCTTTACTAAAATAGAGCTAAATTTCCGATTAAATGTGCCATAGAACATCTTTCAAATAGTTGCTCTGCAGTAATCACATTTTTCCAGCGCATTTTCTTTGTTTTGATGGTTTCAACTACTATTTAAAATATTGTGCTTAACTGCTCGAATCGCTTCCAAATTGTTGGCATGAAACCGATCTTCAGGGACGCCCGGCAACGGTTTCACGGTGTTATATCGTGTCTCTATGGATGCCAACTAAAATCACCCAACGGCCAATCACATAATTCAAAAACAAATAACTGGCGCATGCACTTTTGTTAGGTGTTTGGCTGAGCTCCTTTCCCTATTTGTGGCGTGCATCTTGATGTTTTCCACAAATGCAGGGACTTACTGCTTTAAGCCGACTCCGAGTGGTAGATGGAGGTTTCGCGTTTCAGATGTTTAGCATTGCCTATCGAGGGGCGGCCACTGTTAGAAAAAACTTTGTTTGTTAATTGGTGTTACGTGCCTGTGGTTTCGAACTTACGTACTTCATAACGCTGCTAGACCACCGAAACAAGAATCTTGGTAAATTACTCAACTTTTCAGTTTTTCACCTTTTTGGATTCTAATAAAATCATACCTTAGTGATCGTAGGCAAACTGTATGTGTCAGCCACAGCTTATCCAGCTATTTGCCTATAACTAAGCGTGTTCCTCAAGGTTTTATTCTTGGCCCGCTATACTATACTATACGTCAATCATCTTCCAAACGTACTAAAATATTCTTATATATTGTAATATTTATGTGCATACATATATGCCCATGATGTTCAGTTGTATGTTAGTGTCCTTTTGTGCCCATCAATAAATGTATTAATAACCCCAACACTGACTTAGAAAACGTTAAAAAGTGGGCCTGCGATAATGGGTTGCTCTTAAATCCAAACACATCACAGTGCGTCGTTATTTACAAAAAGGCATTAATGAAGTGGCACTAAACAATTCAATTAAAAAATTTGTGGACACTGCAAAGAACTTAGGAATAACTTTTAATAGAAATCTGACTTGGAATAACCTCATCTATAGTACACAAGGGCAAAGTCTATGTGTGCTACGATCATTATGGACTTCTCAGCACTAAATTCGACTGCTTTAAGCAAAAACGTTCTTAATACCAACGTTACTTTATGGTTGGGACAGTATGCCAATTGTGATAGTCTATGTCGTAATGAGCTTAATGTCGTTTACAATAATGTTGCTAGATACGTGTATTGTATAAAAAGCCACGATCATATCCACTTTTTCTTACCAAATATTCTTCATACGATTTAAAGGCTTGCTAAAGTTAAAATGTTTAACACTTCTCGCAAAAAATCATTACTTCTCTGGAGTCCAAATATCTTATGGTCCGACTTCAATTTGCAAACTCGTCTTTCTTAAGGGGTCCCGGTGGTCTAGAGCTCGAAAGTTTAGGGTATTTTCAGGAATGTTTTTTTTGCAATAAAAAGAAGAAATGAAAAACGATTTTTATATTTTTTAGGCTTTTTATTTAACTTCTTGTACATACAAAAATGAAAAACGTGCGAGTAGCGTAATACACATAACAGAAGTGAAACTTTCAAGGCAGACAAAGAAAGAGGGAGAGACCCGAGAGAGAATGAGAGAGAGAGAGAGAGAGAGAGAGAGAGAGAGAAAGAATATACATTTGCAGATAATACGAATAGACAAAATTTACAAAAATACGGAGAAGGGTCGACCTGTGTAGGTAAACGCCGGACAAAAACTGTGGCAAGAACGCGCACTACTCCGAGCGTTTATCACCCGCACAAACGAAACGATTCCAGGCCGCAGCAACGCCACAAATTATCGCAAGGCAATACCAAAAAATCCGACGCCGGGATGGATAGCACTTTATATATTAGTACACACAAGCTCTAGCCAGGAAACGGAAGTAAGCGCCAAAAAGTAGGCACCAAAAAAAAACGCCAAAAAAATTGGGACAAAAAAAAACGCCCCACACAGTAGGCACCAAGGAAATATAACGCCAAAATAATATTTCCTACAAGTTTGCACCAACAGACAGGTGCCAAAAAGTAAACAGTCTTTTTTCTCACTAGAAATTAGCAACCATAAGAAAAAACTCAAAACAACTCAAAAATAGCCTAAAGTGTTTCTAAGATATATATAAGGTATAGCTCTCTCTCTCTCCTTTTCCTCTACGTTATATCTTTTTTCTCTCTCGCGGAACGGAAATGCGCAAAACGTTGCATGGGCTTGAAATTTTACACTCCATTCTCTCTCGTCCATTGACGCCTAAGAAGTTTCACTTCAAAAATTCATTTTAATAATTTTACAAATGGCGCTGAAGTTGACCCTCCTAAAAATTGTACCTGGAGTTGTTGTCCATTTTGGCTCTTCTATTTATCTCTACTACAATAAAACAAAAAAAAGAAAAAAAAAAAAGACGAAACGGCGCGGTTTTGAATTTGACACTCTAAAGATCGGTTTTTTATTCAGTTCTTTTATAAAAAAAAAAAACGAAATAATTGAAATAATAATATGATTCTAGTACAGACGATAGCCATTGATGTTGTGAACAACACATTAAAATCTCAGACGATTCGGTTAATGGTTTTGTTTTTTAACAACATTAAGCCGAAAAAAGTCGTAAATGAGTTTAAAGTTTCAGGTACAGGAGCGCGCGGACCGCTCTCTACCTAGTAAATGGGCTGTAGAAATAATAATATTGGAAATTTCCGCAAGAAAATTTCACAGTATATTCTTATAGTACCTTACTTTCGAAATATCGTAGAAACAAAAAATCGATTTTTGGAAATTTCTAGACCACCGGTCTTATACTATGAAATACAATTACCTAGTATCAGAACGTCAGTTCTTTGTTTTTGCTGTCCGTCTTTGGAACCTCCTACCACTGAAAATCAAAATAATCAGAAGCACACCGCGCTTTAAAAGTGAACTGATACATTACTTTGGTGCCATTAGTTACTAACATGTACGTATATGTTTCTTTTTACCTTTTTCTATACGTTTCTTTATAAAATTATATCCTACTGAGTCCCTCTGCTAACTCCATAAACATTACCTTTATGTGTACTAATACTATGTTATTATTAAGGGGTTATATACAGTAAGCAGGCAAAAAAAAACGAATTTTCCAGAATTTTTTCTGAGAAAACTTTTAAATTTATTGAAAATATTTGGGCGCATGTTATGTTATTTCTTAACTGTATTTTAAGACTTAGTATTAGTAAAAATATTTATTTAGAAAGGAGCTACAGCTGATCTCCGGCATCTCCTCTCAAAACAGAACAAAACCAAACAGATTTCGTTAAAGTAATCTAGTATTTAATCAAAGGAATAAGCAAAATAAGTTTTTTTGACAAAATGGCGGTTTCTCAAAAAAAAAAAAAATCGATTTTTGACCAAAATTTTGGCCTTAAATTGTTTATAAAAAAAAATAGTTATTGGTGCGAAAAAGCCTTAATTAATAAAAAATAAATTTAAGAGGCTAATCGGTTTAGCCGTTTTCGACAAATGTTGGTCACCGACTTTGAAAACGCCGTTTTGAGAAAAACGCTTTTAAAGATTGAAAATCACTTTCAAGTACTCTGAAACGCCTTTTCAAATTTGCGTGTAACTTCGAAAATATTCAGCGGAACGATATTCAAATTTCTGTGGGTATTCTTAAATATATGTACATTAAGAAAATAAAATAAAACAAAAATCAATTTTTTGAAAATTCTTGCTGTATACAACCTCTTAGGAATAGTAGTGTCAAGTATAGTAGAACAGTGTTTGAAGTGAAATATCTTTTTGGTTGTGTGTTTGATAAACAAATAAAAAAACAATAAATAAGGCTCACAGCCAATTCTTTATTGGGTTCCCCACAAAAACAATGTATTAGGATCTCTCAATCGAAGTTGAGCATTCGCAGTCTTTCTGCCATATCGGATCTACTTTGGAAGTAAGTTTTCAATATTTTGAAAGGTAGTTAAATAAATAAAGTGATACTTTTCTTACCGCGGATATACTTGGATGACACATAATTTCTACTATTTTTCTGACCGCGAAAAAAAGTCTAATGGCAGACTAACAATATTCAAAAAACACAAATACCGATGGTCGGCCCGTTATAGTTATTGTAAATTTTTATAAGAGTAAAGCACTCGAACCAAATGGAGTTTTTCTGGACTAATTATTTACTACAAGTATAACAGCTTGCTCCCATACGTAGTAAATTAAATTTATTACGTTTATAAAATTGAAAGCTTAGGCAAAAGAAATTTTTCTGCGAAATGTGTAGTCGACATATTTTCTAGTCTTCTTTTCTGTGCAGATTTATAATTTGGCAAGACTGATCGTGTTAAACATGACGAAAATGTTTCTTCGTTTCTTTAATTGACGCGGCTGGAAGGAGATTAAACAGCAATTAGAAATTCATTAAAAAAAATTAATATGGTGCGTCAATTGGATTAACCTAAATAACGGAGTGTTTGTGGGTTACACAAGCGCGGAAGTGCTTCACGCACATACTCGTACATACATACATATTTTCTAATCATAAGAAAATAATTTGAGCTATTGACAATAAAAGTATTTCTTTGAATGAAAGATTTTGAAATTCCAAACACTCATTTGGCTTATTTTTCTGCACCAAAAATAATACTTGGACTTATTCCACTACAACTAAAGTACTTGATTCATCACCATTTGGGAACATTTTTTAATAGTTTATTTCTGGTTATTAGATGGAAGATCTAAAAGTGATGTCCAAAAATTCGTAAGTTTTATTTTTTTATTACCGTTTTATTCTTTATTAGTGCAGTCATTTTCATTGTATAAAAGTAGCTTTAAATAGAACGCTACAGGACATGATTGTGCGTTGAAAAACAATGAAACAATGACCAAATGGTGCAGCGTGTAGAGAAGCCTTAAGAAGTATTAGTTGAAGTAACCCTACTAAAGATTCCACTTATATGCATCTTCCTATCTCGTAGAGAAAGTTGCTCTGAATTGACAAACGTAGCAACATAGATTGTACATAGACAGATAGCCAATCAGTTTGTAGGTCAGCTCGCACTGCATCTCCCGGCTTGAAACTGTAGGTCCCTCTATTTGTGGAACAACATCAAGACGCACGCCACAAATAAGAGGAGGAGCTTGACCAAACACCCAAAAAGCAATGAGACCACATTTCGCAGTCGGTATGTAATGAATGTCCTGAAGAAGTCATTGGCTTTTAACAAACCCGAAGGAACAACTTGTACGATGGGGAAAGTCGAATCGCTACGAAAAAGAAGATTCCGCAGAATCCACATTGAAAAGACTTCTTGTCTTACCGTACTTTCTGAAATAAATAAATAAATACAGGATCACGCTGCGGTCGGGCGCAATGCAAACTTTGAGCGGCCGATAGGCACAGTTGACAAGCTACCACTACTCGACACACAACACCCCTTGGTCGATACCAAAGCCGCTTTCGATAACAGGAAAATGAGTTGCATCTGCGCCGCGATGCCTGAATTTTGGAACATTTTGCAATGACGATAAAGAAGCGATGCCAAAAGGTCTGAAGTTGAGTAAGAGTAAAACGTAAAAAAGCCAGCGTATTCGTGCCTTAACAACCCCGATACTGTTGGCACACAGAGCCCCTCGTCTACTTGGAAACAACGATAACAATGCCAGCTTTTAAATCCAATGAGAATCTTTCTTGTCAACTAGTGCTAATTTAGTCTAAGTAGGCAATTGAACAGTAAAGTTATCTCTCAACGAACAAAAATCACAAATTATAAGTCTTTCTTCATAACCGTTCTGTTGGATAGTAAAGGAACTTAGATGGTAATAACCCTGATGCGACGGTTCTTGGAATATTCGAGAGAAAGATTTTGTGAAGGATTTATGAACCTTTACGGGTTGGCGATGACGAATATCGAAGTCGAATGAACGATGAACTGTACACAGTGTGAATGCCTGCGAGTTAGGATTCAGTAGCCCCGCTGGCTGGATCATATCGTCCGAAAGGGCGCAAACGTATCGGCTTTAAAAGTATTGTCCATCAGAAAAGTTAACCCAACCTATTGTAAATTAATATTGTCTGAAGTTTTGGAGAACCTTTCACTAATACTTCTTAAGACTTCTCTACACGCTGCACCATTTGGTCACTAGTATAATAAATGCTACTAGGATGGGCTCTGAGGTCAAATTCTTTGGCCCTGAGCCCGTTCTGTCACTCCTTTCTGCAGCTATCAAAGTCACGGTTAGCAAACTGGTTACAATTAACTCAGAAGTTAGCTTGGCAGGCTGAGAGAGAGTGCAGATGGAGAAAACTGATGTTACCTGTCATGCCCGACCGACTGTCGGACAGAGCAGAAGGGACTGTAGACAGCTAGTTGGACTGATGACGGGCCTCTTTCTGTGGGCGAAGCACATAGGCTTAGGTAGGCATCACAGACAGTGCACTCTGCCCAGCATTTGCAGAGGAGGATGAGTCGGCGAACCATTTTCTGTGCGTCTACTCGGCTTTCGCTCGAATCAGGCTTGCTACCCTTTGGAACTCATGTGTTAAGAAGCAACCATCTTGACTCTGTGGCACCACATATTTAAAGAAAATTAAAAAGGGAACCCCACTGTAGTATAATGGACTTAATGTTGTCTGAGTGCTATACTTGTAATAAATATTAAATAGTAATAAATGCTGGTATTCAAAAAAGTTTAAATCTGTTCGGTTGAGATATATTATTCAAACGTCTAGTAAAATGTTAAAATTGGTGGTAGACTGGCTACAGGTATCACTAAAGATAAAGATATCATTAATCTATAGGCTCCATGTGTATTGCTCATAAATGTCCTTCCATCGTATTTCATTTAGACTTGGAATACATCTCTTCGACAGAAAAGCTATTCTAAGCATCTGGATCTGTAAGGATTGTTTAGGTATATATATTTCTACATATATATATATATATATAATTCACGCTTATACCCTTTTGTTGGTTATTTAGTCGAGCTACAGCTCCTCCTCCTCTTATTTGTGGAGTGCCTCTTGATGTTTTTCGACAAATAGTGGGACCTTCAGAAATACACTCAGAGGCTTACCTTTGGTAGCCGTTATTAGAAAAAACTTCTATGTATCATTTGGTATTTCATAACCGGGGTTTCGTACCCGGCACTACCGAATGGTGGGTTAAGTACTTATTTGGAATTCAACACCCATTAACATCCATGTGCCATTAACCCATAGTCATAATCGCAAGTTTCAAGAATTTCGTAATTTTGTAACATCTATACGTACGTACATAAGAATAGCAAGACAAAAGTATGAGACAATAGTCTTATGGTCTCTTGGCCGAAGCAGCAAACAATTTCAATAATGAGCCAGATACCAGTGGGAACGAAAGTACAACGGGACAGCAACTGGAACGTCATCATCAACAGTATCAACGGCACCAACAACAACCGCATGCAATCAACAATAAGGACAACCAAACGGATATGGCAAATAGTTTGCTAAAGCCGACAAATTGTGGTAGCTTGCATGCAGTAAATGCATTAGAAGACTGGCTTGGAGGGTGATCTTGATGATGGTGTTGGAGCAGCGAAGAGTTGCTGGTGATATTGGCGCTGCCTGCAGGTGGTATGCGAGCAAAAGTCGTTATAAGTCATTTAAAATGCAGACATGTAAGTTGATTTTTTTCTTAACATTTCCTCTGGTTTTTGAGTATTTGGGATTCATTCTTTGTTAATGTGTGCATAAGTATGTGTGTGTGTGTGTGTGTTGGTTTTGTTTTCAATTTGCGTTTTGCTTCTGTTACATGCTATAATTTAGTAGTCTCCGTTTTTGGATGATAAGTGCACACATACACGCAGTTGTACCACAGAACTGGCAAAGACTGAAAATATACATCAGGCGGCGGATAGTTGGGGAGTGGGTGCCATAAAACACGATTGTAATTTAAAAATGTTTTATGTGCCTTAATTACATCTGACGGCGAGTGTATGTATGTACGTTTCTGTATATGAGTGTGTGTGTGTGTATAAGTGCATAGCTACATACATAGTTTCCAGGCTATCCAGCTGACAGACTGCCCGCTTCCAAATGCCTAGAGCGTTTGGATTGCTGGCGAATCCCCGACTGTCGAACTAACTACTAAACTTGAGTGAGTTAACTGAGCCCAGTTGGCTAGTTTTTATTGTTCTATTGCTGATCGTGAGATTCGCTATTGCATTTCCTGCATATGCACATTCCCAGCATCGGCGCATACTTAAAATAGGTATTTTTTGTTATTGACGTTTTCAATATACACTTACATATACAGATACCCATCACTGTTGCCTAGTAGTGTACTTCTTAGTAGGCTTATTGAATATTTGATGCATTGCTATTTGATTTTTTAATGTGTTGTACTTTAAAAGACATCATAAACAATGGGGAACTGCGATCTTCATGCATTTGCCTGAATAGTAGTCAACAACAGCATATTAAACGAGCACATTCTGAAAGACGGCTCTGTGCTGATCTGTTGTTGTATGGACATACTCGTATTATTTGCCTGCTGCTGGTGGGCTGAATACCTGGCGAAATACCTCCGTAAACGTTCTTCCATGCAAATGCAAGTAATGCGGGCGGACAGCTAACTGAAAGCAACGACTTATGGGCGCCTCAGCTGACAGATTGTCCACTTAGCTAAGCTCTAAGTGTGACTACGTGTAGGTAATGGCTTATTATATTTAACACTAGATTTACCAGCTGTGCGAATATACCTATTTATACCAAAACCATATAAAATGAGTGGTCTTTAAAAGAATTGCTTAGCGAGGTTTCCAGCTTTGATTTAACTTTAAAAGTGGCAAAATAAGTTGAATAATGTTCATTGTAATACAAAAACATATTTATGGACAATATCAATTAATAATAACAACAACATAGGTATGCAAATTCGATTTTCTAAATACGCAGAATGGTCCCTTTCATTCCGTTTCATTTATTTTGCCAATAGCTGAGCCTGGTTCTACCCTATGATCAGAAAGTACTTGGGATGTTTAAATAAAACAAAACAGAGTTAAATTTCACGCAAATTTATTTTATCTCCTTCAAAATATGACTCGTCTGAAGCAACGCACATATGCCAACGTTTAACCCAGTTCTCCATGCACCCCTAGTAGGCCGACGAAGGGATGACCTTCAACTCGTTCGACGCACTCTCTTTGATCTCCTCTATCGACTGAAATCTCCATCCACGAAATTGTAACTCCAACTTGGGCAACCAAAAGAAGTCGCACGGGGTCATACCAGGTGCATACGGTGCTTGCACGATGATATTTACTTGGTGTTTGCTCAAATAATCTAGCACAATTTTGGGCTTGATGTGATGGCGCGTTATCATCATGCTAAAACCAAGAATTGTTTGCCCACATTTTCGGCCGTTTGCGACGTACAGCATCTCCCAAACGCCAAAAACCAAAACGGATAAATAATATTCTTTGTTGACTGTCTGGCCCGATGGAAGGTAGTCATGGTGCACTACGCCTTGGCAATCGAAGAAAATAGTCAACATCGCCTTCCCGGTACTTTTTGATCATAGGGTAAATATAATATAAAAGATAAGTTGAAGCAAAGGGCCGCCACACGTCCGGCTTCACAATCATGGTTTTATAGCATTTATATCTTTTACCCCAAAAAATTGTTGTAGTACTATCACTCGTAGTACTTGTAGTGTGATCCTCTTGCCAGAAAAATGTGAAACACAGATGGCGCTGCTAGCAGTAAGAAGGCGTTGTTCCCAAGCAACGACAGTTGGGCATTCCCATTACTTAGAACTGGTAGCGGCAAGCAGATCACATACCCTGTCAGAAATCAAAATAATAGATTAACGAAACCAACGCAAGACTGAGTCTTGTCGAGGAGTGAACAAGGGGGGAAAAAAACTATCACTCGTTAAACTGCTCCAGTGCATTTTTTTACATAGAAACTTGCACTCTTCCAACTTATTTTGACTGGTAGTGGTATAAATGTCAGTAACAAAAAATATATTTATTACGAATATATATAAAATAATATAAAGCTCATAAAACTGATTTTTTAGTTATAGCTACAAAAGTCATCATATCATTGCGGAAAGAAAGAAGAAGAATTTTCAATCATTTTGACGAGACTGGTAAATCTAGTGTTAAAGCAATCAATTTTTGGTTCTTCTTTGCTTTATTTATGCGCACTCGGCGTACACATGCGTTACTTACGATCATTAAGATAGGAAACGAGAATTGGATTCGTTTGTTTCTTTGACTTTAAAATACCCTTCTTTTCAATCCTAATCGAGTAGTAGAATTGCAGTGGCTGTTTATAAAAAAGTGTACATACATGCATATGTATTCGCTAAAACTAAAAATGGTAAAAAAATATTTTATGCCACTTTGGATACGAGTATTTGAGGTTATATATTTAAGGAAAGGAGGTTATGTGAATGGTCTTACCCAATATAGTTTCTATAAAACATTAAACGGCTTTCGTGATCGGGTCAGTATTGTGTGTGGCCTGCATTCATTAGATCCCTAGTTCAATGTGTACTGTGGGTATGACATCAATGAATAAAGAACATTTTCGCTAAGAGCGGCCCCGGCTTGGCAGACAATGGCAAGCCGCCGTTTCCAGTTTCTCCTAAAACATATTTGTTTGCTCATAGTAGAAACAAACTGAAACTTTGTCTTTCGCACTAACGATAACTTTTCCTTAGATATTGTTTTTCATTAAGGCTGACTAATTGAAACGATTAATTTTTTTATGAGAAGCTTTCTTACAGCAGAAACGAACTCGAAAGATTGCATTTACTTGCGGAGCTATGCTCAATATTAGAAAAAAACTTTTCTGCAATCGGTTTATGTACAGAGTGTGTGTTAAAGCCATGCTCCACCGAATAGAGCCTACGGTTGTTGCCTTACTTTTAAAATAATAACACCACGAAACATTTCTATGGTATAATATTTAGTTATTATAAGGGTAATAGTTTGCACCAATCCAATGTGACGTATTTTCATTTATTGAACGAAATTTGATTGAGAAGATCCTACGTAGTATATTTTTAATGCTAACTGTGAATAGATGCCAGATTTGAAAACACAAGCATGAAATACCAAAATGATAGAAAAGGGTTTTTCTAATGGCGGTCCCTCCTCATTGACAATAGTAAACTCCCAAGTGTATTCTGTTCCATGAAAAAGCAACTCATAAAAGAAAAGTGTGCGTTTGCAGGCGGGCTAAAACTCTAGGTCCCTTCCTTTGTGGAATACTTCGATACGCATACCACAAATAGGAGGATGAGCTTGGTCGAATAACCAAGAAAAGTATAAAGAGAAGTATATTATTGTCTCGATAAATGGCTCTAGTCTGACAGTGACATTTCACACTAAAAAATTCTTTTGTTGTATTTTTTGTTTCATCCTATTGTGATCTACAGGGTGTTAACAATGGAAGTCAAGAAGGAGAAAATTTGGTACATTTTACAGTTTTTCTTTGATAAAGGTGACAATGCAAGCCAGCCCGCTGATATTGTGAATAGTGTTTATGGTGCCGATACTGTAACAGCCAATTACGTGTTACAGCTAATTTTGGTTTCGTCGATTCTGTTCAGACATTTTGGTATTAACAAAATATTTATACACACACAGTAGCACTAGTAAAAGCGCTAAGAAGTTGAAACATTTAACGACTGATCGATTTATAATTTATTCCATTAAGTAGATAACCGATAAATAATTGGCAGCAGTGGATCGAGATACTTGAATTCGATTTATGGTATGTAAATATTAATTTACACCTTATACACATTTTTGGTATTAACAAAAATGTCGATAAAATCACAGAAATAATCGAAGTTGACCGGCTTATTAGTAATGGATTTCTTTTCCCCCAAATTAATATAGGTATAACTGTGAATAGTGGGCCTTCGGCTAATTTAAATTTTTCAATAGCTTCTGCTTTATCAAAGTTGTTGCAATTTCTAAACTATATCAGTAACGAAATCATTCTTATGGGATTTTTCATTTTGTTACTTACTTACATCACATTCAATATGAACGACTCAAATTAAAATTCGTAAACAAAAAAAAAAAAACAAAAACAAAAAAAAATAATGCGGAAAAAAATTAAGAACGGTTCTTCTGAACGCGAGCAAACGGTCAGGTGGTAACAAGAATTAGGTAAACAAAATACTTTGTCACCGCAAGCTTTATTAGGTCAACCTGTCCACTTTTTCAGCTTTCAAAAAAGCTTGAATAAATGCATAATAATGATAGTAGAATTTTGTAGGTTGAAGTGAGAGCACTGAGTCGAAACGAAGCAATAAAGTGAATTTATACAAAATATTATTGAATGAATGAACGATCAGTATGGGCCACACGTACGAGGCACACTAAAAAGTGTTTACAATTCCATTGAGTACAGATTACTACATTGCTTTGGGCTCTTTTTAATCTGTTACACAAACGTGTGATGTTATAAATTATGCAGCTACAATTTGTGCTACTTTTATTTGGTTTATCTCGTGTAAAAAAAAACAGGAAATAAACAAGAAATTCGGTTCAAGCCTAATTAATAACGAATGATTCACATAAAACCACAAACGCAAAGGGACGGTAATGATGAATAAGTACATATATGTACATATGTGTGGGCATATGAGACGATTAAGAAATTTATTCTACACAGTAGCACTAATAAAAGCGCTAAGAAGTTGAAAAATTTAACGACTGATCGATTTATAATTTATTCCATTAAGTAGATAACCGATAAATAATTGGCAGCAGTGGATTGAGATACTTCAACTCGATTTATGGTATGTAAATATTAATTTACACCTTGTACACATGGGACTTCACGAAAAGTAGAAGCACATGAATGCAAGTGGAATCAGGTAAAAAGTGATATATTCGGTTCGGACAGAGCTTTATACACACGCGCACATTTCAAACTTTGTCATGTTTACGGATGGGTCAAAGTTGGACGGAAGAGTTGGTGGAGGAATATTCTGCGAGGAGTTCTCCATTAAGCTCAACTTAAGGCTTCCGGAGCACTGTAATAATTTTCAAGCAGAGCTAGCCGCAATTAGGGAAGCAGTTAATCGGTTGCTTACTGGATGAAAATACCTACTTCGACAGCTAAGCGGCAATTAGGGACTTTGGCTCGTTGTTTGTGCGTTCAAAATTAGTCGGGGAATGTCTGACGTCTCTCTCAATTGCAACCAAATACTTCGATATTAGGTTTATTTGGGTTCCCGGTCACAGCGGCATAGAGGGAAACTGATGGTCTGATGAGCTGGCTGGATGACATGAATTGGAAAACGAGAGGAATGGGGTTCCATTGATAACCTGTGGTATGCTCCTGAAAAGATGGGCCTCGCATCAACTCAACGAGCGCTGGGCTAGTGCGCAAACGTGCCAAGTCTCGAGATACTTCTGGGCACGGGTAGATTGAGGGCGCTCGAGGAAACTTCTAACGCTAACAAAACCGCAATTCTCGAAGACGGTAGGTATCTTTACCGAACATTGTCCGCTAACTGTCCATGCGGTGAGATTTGGGATTGCCTCAAGTCCATTCTACAGAAGCTATGATATTTGGAGTACGAGGAGAAATCATCTCAGGACTTTCTTCTCTGCTGCTTGTGGTAGAGCAAAGATTTAGCCATTTGGGCTCTCACTTTTTTGCTACACCTACGGATATTGGGGTTTAAATATCACACACCTGATGAAATTCATCATTAGTTTGAAGCGGTAATTAGCCACGATTGGTCGTCATCCACTAATCCAAAGCTCCTTCTTCCTATTTCCACCTCTTTAGTTCTTTTCGTTTTGCTTTGCGACTTTTATTCGAAGAATAGCTGTGCAGCCCCTACATTCCTTAGCAGGTTTTTTTTTTAGTTTACTTAGTACTGGGAATTTGTTCACTCATACGGAAGAGTTGTCAAAGTGGAATCTGATAGAATTTGTTCGTAAAAGTCTAAGGTATTGATGATAAAGTAAATAAAATAAGGATATTAAATCACTTTACAAATACAAATGTTGCAAGTAAACCACTTAGGGTGTATATGTATATAATTGGCGCGTATACCCTTATTTGGGTGTTTGACCGAGCTCCTCCTCCTATTTGTGGTGTGCGTCTTGATGTTGTTCCACAAATAGAGGGACCTACAGTTTCAAGCCGACTCCGAACGGCAGATATTTTTATGAGGAGCTTTTTCATGACACTCGGAGATTTACCATTGCCTGCCGAGGTGCGACCGCTATTAGAAAAATGCTTTTATTAATTTTGGTTTCACCGAGATTCTAACCAAAGTCCTCTCTGTGAATTCCGAATAGTAATCACGCACCAACCCATTCGGCTACGGCGGTCGCCACTTAGGGTTAGTGTACAAAAATAAAACTTTTTTGAAAACTAAACACACACGACTCGAGTTTAGTCTTTACAATTTTGTGACTGATTTAGGTTGACCAACTTGTTTTTACATGCATTGCATTAAGCGCAATTTAATAACCGCTCTCGTTATGTCAATATTATTTTATTAACTTATTAATACCCACCCGTTAAGATCTACACGGACGAATCTAAAATGGATACCGGTACAGGATCAGGGCTATATTCCGAAGAGCTTTTCATGAGTGAGTCCTGTAAACTGTTGGATAACAGTAGTGTTTTTCAAGCGGAAATAAAGCTATTCATGAAGCCCTAATATGGTTAGAGATAAATAGAATATCTTCAAAAGATATCCCCATTCTATCAGATAGCCATGCTGCCCTACGACACAATCTCTTAATGAGATGGCTAAATCGCATCGTATTATCTTATGCAGGGTTCCAGCCCACAGAGATATACCAGGGAACCGTTGGGCTGACCGACTTGCAAGAGAAGGAACCTGTATGCCAAACGTAAATAATTTTATGCGGGTACCTCTCGCAACTTGTAAGCTTCTTGTAATGAACGCACTAATCAGTTTTGTAAATCACAGATGGATTAGTGCTAATACCTGTGAAATTGCTAGGTAAATATGACCAAGGCAAAATTTACATATATCCATGAATATTATAAAATTGAGTTGACTTCAAATTAGAACCTTAGTAGGGGCTCTCACAAAACATTGTCTCATAGGAAATCATGCAAGGAGATTAGGCGTTTCCATGTATGATTTCTGTCATAGCTGCATGAATGAGAAGGAGTAGGAAACAATTCAACACCTTTTTTGCACATGTCCGGCTCTAGCCAGAAGCAGGAACCGATATTTAAGATCCTACTTCTTTATGAATATAGATAATCTATATACTTTAGGCATCAATAATCTTTTACGCTTTGTTCAAAGTTCAGGACGGTTCAATCTAGAAGCGGAAATGTAGCCCAGCCTCTGCGGCTCTCAACAGACCACTGTTCCTACGTGCGATGCGAAAGCCAAACCTAACCTAACCTAACTTATGAATATTACTATTTTAAATAATAGTGAAGTATTCTTCTGAGATATTCTGCGGATATTCGCATTCGCATTCACAATAAGCGACGTGGAACTTTTGCGAATGCGATTGTGTTGCAAGTCGTGACGCGCTGAAGCCAGTTTTTGTTTTTTAAATAAGGCGCTCAAATTCCAAAAATACATCGTCAAAAGCCTTTTATTTTACGATAAAAAGCCCATCAGAAACCTTGAAAGCAGATACTTAAATTTAGTATTTAGTCCAATGGTATAATTAATGTTTCTTTACCCTTAAATAAATAATTGCAAGAGTTCGGAATTTGATCAGATTAAAAATGCAAATGCAGTATGCTGTAAAACGAATATTTTTCTTATCGCTCTAAAATGAGCATAACAATAAAATACTGAACCAAATATTTGCATTCATAGATCTTGAAGCATAGTAAATTCGTTCCTACTTAAATATTCCATGAGGCATTTCTGCTCCTGTATTTCTAGTGCACTTTTGTCAGTGTCGCAAAATAAATTGCTGGGTGATGAAAGCATATTTACAAAAAAATTATTTACTTCCATACACGAATTAATTCTCATAATTGTCATACGGGTCCTTGTTGAACGTCTAACCATAAGAAGTGCACGGCAAGAAGAAAAAATACTTCAAATTGTAACCATTTCAAAATTCGCTCAAAAAAGCGCAGAGCTTTTTTTCTTCAAATTCTGTAATGAAATTTTTTCGGGAAGAATCTGGAAAAAAAATCGACCAACGTGGCTGTGATTGTGGGTACCCATTAACCAGCAGGCATTTTCATTTCAGCTGCGTAACGTACTCGCAAACGACAAGATCTGACACGTTATCCCACAATTCCGCAGGCGCATGTTTTTATCTCAATAATTTTATTAGACAGTATAGGTATTACCTTTTGTTAAAGATTTTCTTTGTTGTGCAAGAAAATTTATTTAGTAATTTTTAAATTTTCCAATTTTTCATTAACCAAATTATTTTTAAAAAATACTTGACATCCGCATCCGAATTGTTATCCGCGGATATCTAAAACCACACATTCGCAACATCTCTAGTATGGAGGCTTGGAGCAGCGTGAGAATTTATGATGTGAGCTTATTTATGACACTGGGAAGCATTCTTGCGAGCATATATACGTATGCAAAGATACGAGTGGAACGCACACATGCACGTATGTGCACCTATGCGTGTTAACCACATTATATTACACCCGACTGCCAACTGCCGACAGCCGCCGGGTGATTTAAGGTGTTGCACATGCCCAACACGTATACGAGTATGGCTACCGGTTAGCTGCCAGTTGTTGGTGTAGTAATTTAAATAGAGCGAACAAACGCCTTAGAACAAAATGGAATTAGTAAATTAAAATTCCCGTACGTGCATAGCGTACTACATACTTACATATCTACGTATCTTAGTTAAGCAAGTGCACAAGTATAACTTTGGAAGGTTCAACGCCCCATGGCGTTTTTCGCAATCTCTGCGATTTTTGTTTAATTTCTGCTACAATATATTTAAAAATTTCAACCTGCTATATAATATAAACTGTTTGCTGACTAACGGATCGGCTGGTGGGTTTATTGAATTTACGCACGCCTAAACCCAGCGACCAAGCAGCGAAGCATAAAGATAATACAAATACAGCTAAAGAGATGTAGATGAGCGCCTAGATAGATACGTAAAAACATATGTATGTGCATTGGCAGCTACAATTATAAGACTACAGGCAACGGCAACATCTAACTCAAATAAATAGAAACGTGGTTGTTGTTGTCGTCACAGTTGTTGCTGCTGCCTCAATTATGCTACGTTGATTCTTGAACTCATTCTAGAATATTTGTTATTGTTGCGGCCATTGACGCTTTTGGGCGTGCTCAATTACCGTTAATTTTCTCTTTAGCTTTATGTAATACATGGTAATTTGCTGCGGTTCAAAAAACAATTCATTCATAAAATCGAAAGCCAATGCATAATGGAGTAGTTTAAACAGATTGCTGACATGCAAGGGTTACTCGGGAAAGAAGAAGAATCAGCAAGTGAAAAAATAAAAATAAGTAACAATGCTGTAGACTGCGGCTTTTTTCGTCTTTTTATCTTTCTTTGTTTACTCTGCTCGAGAGCATAGGGCCTCGACAATACTCAGTCTTGCGTTGGTTTTAGTAAAACAGCGCTAACTGAGCTGGTATCGATGGTGATAAGTCAATTAAATAAAACAACGAAAATTCAAGTTTATTGGGCAATCTTTATAATTTTTGTAAGAAACCATTCATGATTTTTTAAAGATAGTCCTTTTCAAATGTTGGCCGCAACTGTACCATAATTCGGCCATCCGTAAACTCCAATTTTGAATGACTCGCTGGAGGACTAAGGTCGGTATATCGTGAATAACTTTGGTAATGTTGGTTTCCAATGCCTCAATCGTCGCTAATTTATCCACAAAGCATTTAGACTTCACCTATTTATTTATCACACGATCTTGGTGGATAATCCACTGATCATACGAAAATGCTCGCTCACATTTTTTTTAGATCTGCAAATAGCCAGTAGTCACTGGGAGCCAAATTTGGTGAATACGGTAGGTATGGGAACAATTCGAAGTTCAGTATATGTAGTTTTGCCATTGATTTGCTTGACTTGTGACACGGTGCATTGTTTTGGTGAAACACATTTTTTTCTTTCCCATATGACGACGTTTCTTTGAAATTTCAAACGCTCCACTAACGCTATATAATATTCACTGTTGATAGTCTTTCCCTTCCCAAGATAGTCGGTGGATATTATACCACGCACATCCCATAATACCGAGGCTATAGCCATTCTAGCCGATTGATTGGACGAGGTTCACCTATTGCTGTCCACTCAGATGACGATCGTTTTGATTCCAGAGTGCAGTGATGGATTCCTATTTCATTCATTGTCACATATCGATGCAAAATTTTGGCTTATTATGTCATGGCCAAACACTGCTGAGAATCATCAACACGTTCTTGTTTTTGGTCAAAAGTGAGCAAACGTAGGGCCCACTTTGAACAAAACTTTCTTATAGTCAAGCAATATAAAGCCAATGCTTTCCTTTGATATCTAACTCACGCAACTTCGCTTTTCAATCATTCAAAACGATTTTATGGATTTATTTGAAGTTTTCCGATTTACCGTCTCATTTGGATGACCACTGCGTTGTGCATCATCGGTGTCTCTACGACCATGTTTGAAGTCAGCAAACCATTCTTTTATTGTTTCTGTTGGAGTAGAGTATCCATAACACCTTTCAAGCCATTGCTTTGCTTGAACGGTATTTTTCCCATCAAGAAGCAGTGTAAAACTAAAACATGAAATTCTTTTTCAACCATTATTTTGAAAATAATAAAAGTAGCGTCACTCTTAAGCCACTAACTAACGAACTAATGGATAGAATATCGTAAAATTTTTATTTTATTGTTGCAACAACAACTTTAAGGTTAGTATTAACAGGAAAAGAGGTGAACGCAATAAAACTAGTGTCATCTATGTGTTAGGCCCGGGTCTTTTCAGCCCATGTGTTGGACATTAGAATGCTACTAAACTAAAGAATTTTGAATTTTATTAAACTGAAGCGTCATTTTACTAGAAATGCGTAGAACAGAAAATATTTTTTTCTAGGACAGATTCCTCGAAATATTTCCAAGTTCCATAATTTAATATGCATTACAACTGAAATCATATGATATATATTAAAAAAAAACTTTTTACAAGTAACCACAATGAGAACTACAATAATAAATAGAAAAACGAATTCTTTCTCAAAATAATGAAAAATATGTAGTAATGAGCTTTGGTAAAAATTTGTAGTTGGTGTATAGACAATAAGTTGATGAGCCTCTGGCGATACTCACACAGCCTTAAAATAACTGTGCAAAATATGGAAACTGAAGTATAGTTAGTGAAAGTTAGTGTACATAATTATCTAATAAACAGTTAGTGCTAACGCCCGAAAATGTAGAGAAGGCTAATTATATAACAATAAATGTTTCTTGTGAGAAAATCTTTTAATTAACGAAAAAACGGGATACCAGTTACAAATATCGTATGTATGCATGTATTTGTAGAAAAAGATTAAAATACACATACGAGGTTGTATGTAAAGTAGTATATTACTAGGGCTCTACATAAGTGTGAGAATAGTTAACTTGGAGATTGAAATGATTTCATCACAAGATTCGCATTTATGGTACAGATAAAACCGATTTATGGGGCTTCCTGGCCAAAGAACCAAAATAATATAAATTTGTAACTAAATCATGCGCATTTAATTCCCTTGTAATAATTGGGCATATTTTGGTAATTTCGCCATGGTCGCCACATTTATAACTCACAGGGTTTACTTGAGTTTCTTCTTCAGCTTGATGTGCTATTATTAATGTTAATAATGCAAAGGCCATAATTTAGTTTGAAAAATTACTTTTACTCAAATCAAAGTAAAAAATGTGTGAAAATAATACAAAGCTAAGAATCACTTTATTTTTGCTCAATATTGCCACCCTTTGCTTTGACATGGCCTTGAAACGGTCCAGAAACGAATCGCAAGCTGTGCGAATGTGACTTGCAGGTATTTTGGCTCACTCGCGGACAATGGCTTTTTCCAGCGCCTCGAGACTGGTGAATCTTTTAGTTCGAACCTTGCTCTCCAAAATAGTGCAAAGAGAATAATCCATCGCATTCGTGTCTGGTGAATTTGAAAGCCATTGTGTGGACCCTATGAAGTTCGGAACGTTGTTTTTTAACAATTCTTGGTTCACTCGAGCTTTGTGAGACGGTGCCGAGTCCTGTTGAATCGTCCATGGTCTACACCGAAATGTTTGTCTGCCCACGGCTTCAAAGCAACCTCCATAATACTCATAATACTTTTCCGATAATATTTTGCATTTACCTTGACGCCAGGATCGATGAAAACAATTGGAGAGCGCCCATCTGCAGCCCAAGCCATTACCTGTGGCGGGTGCTGCCTCCTGGTGGCCAATCGATGACTCAAACTTTCGTATGAGCGGTCGGTCAAATAAACCCTTTTGTTTTGGGAGTTTACGAATTGCTCAATGTGAAAATATTTCTCGTCATAAAACACACTTTCCGGAAATTGACCGCTTTTGGCCAAGCGAAACAAATCTTTTGCTCTCTCAGTCTGACTTGTTGCTACTTTTGTGTGAGATCATGCGCCTTTTGGATCTTGTAAGACTTGACTTTGAGATCATTTTTCAGTATGCGGCGGATGCTGCGGTCACATATTTTCAGTTCTTTCGCCCTTTTATTGGCTCTTCGTCGGGGATTTCGCTCAAGTCGCTTCTTCACTTTTTGAACCATTTCACGTGAAACGCTGCAGTCTTTTGATGGCCACCTCCATGACGTTTCGCGATGCTACCAGTATCATTGTAACGAGTAATGGTGCGATAAACAAAAACTTAATTTCCTTTAAGGTGCTCGAACTCACGAACAATTGCTGGTTGTGATTTTCCTGCCAAATATGCAATCACCCTATTACGTTTGAAATCCATTACTGATTTTTTCGCGTTTATTCTCGGCAAAATGCCTTCGCGCTTGGACTGTCATTTAGCCAACTAATAGACAGCTAATGCCCGTTGAAAGATAAAACTCTTTGCTTCTGGTATGATTTCTAACTTATCTGGGCTTCTGGTGGCTCCTAACTGTAGCCAGCGCATGCTTTAAATAAAAAGGAATAGAATATGTGCAAATTGCGAACTCCTAGAAAATCAACAGTTCATAACATTTAGAAACAGCTTTTATGTTATATACTGATTTGCCAAATGCCAAGGAACAGATTTTTCAGAGAGGAGAGCCGTATATGTTTTACAGGGTAACCTAATTGATCCAATCTGTTAATAAATCATAGGTAGAACATAGGTAAATTGGTATATAACTTTCGGTAGACACTCAGCCTACAAACTGTTTAATGAGTTGTTGTTTATTTATTTCTAACATCTGGAAATATACCGTTAGCTGTATTTTAGCAACACCGATTTCATCTCACAAAATTGATGTTGCCCTAAGAATGTTACGCGTTACGGGTGTGGCCTCAAAAGATATGCCCACATATTATTTGTGGGAAAAAAAATTTAAAAATGCAGCATTTTTGATTATCCGACGACTAGAAAGTGCATATTTATATGTAAGCTAATTGAATTCAAAAACAAAAATTCTCATAGGTATCAAAGTCAGCTTGTCCCGAAATATTCCTACTTATCCTCACCAAAACTGTTTTTATTTATGCTGTGAGGCTCTGCGCGCTCCACTGCTTGTTTGTTTATTACAGCTTTTTATATCACAAGTATTAATTATGATTGACATACAACACCACTTGCAAATATTATGAATCTTCCGCTAGGGCGATTAGTTTTGCGCCACCTTGTATATGCTTGTATATATCGTAAATATACTTCCATATTAACTTTTGTAATTCTTTAATTGCAGATATTTCTTTTTCTGGTGCTAAATTGTGCGTTACAAACAGAAGCACAGCAGCAACGCGAGCCGAGATTGGGCTCTAGATGCCAACATGATATGGATTGCACGGATTTCATTAAGGGCAGCGCCTGCTCGGCGAATGGATATTGCGAATGTGCACCCTACTATGTGCAATACAATGCCACCAGCTGCCTCTCATGTAAGTACTTGTAATGATAACAGATTAACTCCTACTCTTTAAGCCAGTGATTATACTTCCTACTACTTGAGTTAACATCTGCGCTTAAAGTGGTCAACAAAACTTGACCCCGAATGGCATCACAAAAGGAGTCAAGTTTGTCTACTTGACAAACACCAAATACCAAACAAGTTGTACGCTGTGAACTTTTGAAGTATTTACAGCTGACATCAAAAAGCCAATCAGCCAACAAATACTTTCATATGTGTATACAGTAAAATCCGGTTATAATAGACTCTAGAGGACTGCGGCGAACTGTTCATTAGAATCGAGTGTTCATTTTTACAGAATCTAAATTACATACGTGCATCCAAAAATCGAGTTCTTTGTTTAAAATTAAATCTTTTGCCATTTGACATACATAATTCTTTTGTGAAATGATTTCGACTTTGTCAAGTAAGCGAATTTCGTGCAACTATCCTCTTTTTGCGGAAAATATTACTTCAATTTCTTTAAAGAATTTATAGCGTCTTGCTTTTAGTTATAGGTACAGGCTGTTCTAAGTCTGCAATTTCTGAGTCTTCTTAAAGCAGTTCCTCCAATAAATCTTGAACCAGTCATTGTCCCAGTATTTATTTAATTCAAAAAAGTAAAAAATCTACAAAGGATCTTACTGACTAAAACAATAACTTAGAACTTAAGAGTAGAAAGCACCAAAATAAAATTGAATTCAATAAGTTAGGAAACACAGTCCTGGGCAAAGAAAAATAAAGCAAAATACTATTCGAAATCTCGTTGAGTTCTCGCACTAATTGGGCATTTCTTGCGTAATTCGAACTGAAGATCTTAAAGTAAAAAGGAAAAGTAAAAGGAAGTGTTCCAGCAGGTATGAGACGGGATGGGAGTGGAGTAATTTAGGAAAGAAAGATCATATTTAGGAAAACCGTTTGAATATGCAAAATTCTATCAAAAGCAAATTTATGAAGAGGTCTCCAAGAGAATGCAGATATTCAGGCTTTGGACGAACAAAAGTAATTTCACAGTGTAGAGATCTGTGAAATTAGTACCTACTATTTCGATGAACAAAGTCCAACGCAACACATGATTTAGTTATACCGGAATTGATATGGTTAGTGAATAAAAAATAGGCATCGAAGATAACACCATGGTCTTTGATATCTTCAACAGACTGAAGGGAGTACCAATGATATTGTACGACGTTCTTGGATGGTTGAAGTGGCAGTCTGGCACTTCTCAAGTAGCACTAAAGCGCCGCTTTGATACCATTATGAGACCTCCAATAGGCAGATATCTACAGCCAGCCATAGCTGTTGATATAATGGAGAAGATTGATCGGATGATAGGTTGGCGTACGACGTTTTTACTACACTATGAAGTTTGGAGAACGTTACGTGATAACACTTGCTGATATTGAGATGTAGGTGAGACCGGCAATGCCATAAGTACAATCTATTGATCTCTAATTGAACCCCATAAGCACCTTCAGAACTCTTAATCGCAGAGAAAAGTTTTAGGTTGTCCGCGTGAAGTAAGAATCTAGAAAATAAAAAAAAGCTGCCTATATCATTAATAAAAATACAATAACAAAGAGTAAAGGTCTTAAGGTGCTTGCCTGAAGTATGCCAGATAATGGAATAAAGGGAATAGAAGGAACACTCTCTATTGAGACCACGCAGCACCTATTACTTAAATAGGAATTCTGCCACTGCAGAAATATATAGGGGAAGCTAAATATGGCTAGCTTGCAATGGGATACTTTGTCGAATGTTTTGAAAAAATCAGAGTATATACAATCAACTTGGAGCCCAGATGAAAACGTGTCAATGCAAAATTCTCTAAAGATCGGTAGGTTGGTAAGCGTAGACCGTTCAACGAAAAGCCATGCTGGTGAGGTGAGATTAAATTCCTAATCTCTTACTCCATGAATTAATAAAGCGTTGAAAAAAATGTTTCTCGATGTAAATAACTTTATTTAATTATCAGTAAGACATATTAAAATAAAATAAGACATATTTGAATAAAATAATTCGAATACATTATTTGTTTTCTAGTTTCTCAATACTTTGCTTTGACAATCAAACGTATAGAACACTGTTGTTGGTCTAGTGCCACCACCTTTAATGAATGTGCCTTTAATAAAAACTAGTTGTTATAGAAAACACTTGAAAAGCGGAAAAATTATTATCGAGAAAGATGAGTATATCGACTCCATGAAATTTTTTTCTTTTGTCAAAAAGTACTTACGTTTCACTCTATTATCGTTTTCTGAAAATGAATCACTCGCGCTTCAATTCTGCTTTTGCACCAACTTGCAAGAAAGTCAGGTTATTTCGAATTGACTTAAAATCAGAGACAATTTTTTCCATTTTATTAATGCTAAATATATATAATATTTGATGGATTGAAATAGTTTGAATCATTTTATAACACTTAAATTGGAAATAAATTTGAATCAAAACGACTATACAATATTTGGGCTCATATAGAAAGTAACTGCGAAGATTACGAAGTGCCTGCAAACGTTCATAAATCGTTCGTCGGAATTTGCGAAATTTTTGGCCCTGGATAATAAAAAACGCCTAGGTGTTGGCGCATGATAACCAAGTCGACGTTGCATCAGAAAAAAAAAAAAAAAAAAAAAAAAATGGCAATGGATTGGCCACACGCTGAGGAAAAATGACGACAACGTCGCTAAACATGCGCTGCGCTGGAATCCATTTCAAAAAACTTGTAAAAAATGGCAGACTAGGCGGCGGTCAACAAAAGTTGAGATTAAATGTCTTGCATCATCGTGGAACGAACTGAGTTCCCTAGCACAAAACCTGGTCCGTTGGCGAAGAGGAGTGGTCGACGTTCTATGCTCAAAATAGGAGTTAAGGGATCACATATGCATATTTATATGTGGTAAAGGGTTAACGGGGAAACACATTTTCTCTTTCACCATACTCCCGAATAGTTTAGAAGTTGTAGGCAGCTTGGAGATTGGCCTATAGTTAGTAGTATCATTTTTTTTGTCACTTTTAAAAACTGTGGTAACTGATGTTAATTTCCAGGTTTCTGTAGTTACAATATTTTCATTAATTTATTAGCGTTTATTTTTCATGTTATGGCATTTATCCGTTTTTCACAATTTTTCGATATTTTTTCAACGTAAACTAATCACTGAGAGAATTTTCTGCTATAGAAGCTGGTTGCTAAGTTACCAACTGCAAAACCTATCGTGATTTAACTAGTTCATGGTAGTTCCGGTTAAAATGGACAAAATGACGATTTTTATTGATCAGTAGCGGAGCCCATAATAACCGAGTCTATTTTAACCGAGCTTTTTTCTTATGTCCGAACTGGGTTTTGAATAATGGGTACATTGTAACAAAGTTTTCATCTTAAGTGGGTCCATTATAAGCGGCTTACACTACATGTACGTATGTATGTATGAGTCTATGCAATGGTAGTTAATGCTACATGCAGCCGCTATTGCTAGGTTTAATGCAGCAACTACATATTTAGTTTTTCTATTTTTCATATCAGTGAGAAGTCACCATAAATCATGCAGCAAGAGTCTGTATGCACTTGTAAAGTTTTTTTTACCCATTCATGGTATGCCCACTCACGTACATACAAATGTGGTTAAGCATACATCAGCGAATAATGTACACTTGGCGTGTGTCCTCAATTTTCATGCAGCAATGAAGAAATGTTGCAGCAACATCGTTTACATTACAATTGCTATGCGTCTGATGTTGTCGATTGTTGCAACTGTCAGTGATGAGATTATTGTTGGAGTTTTTGTTATCTCTTCCTACCTCTTTGACAACAAATTCCTGATCTGATAACATTCGAGTGGATTTAGCTGCCCATATTACTAGAATTGTTGTTGCCGGTATGCCAGAAAAGGCGTACTTTGCTTGCCTCTACACGATTATTTGACCTGCTTTTTTGCAATAGAAGTAGCAGTAGCCCCAGCTGCGATGAATGATTACTTGAGTACGAGGGCCTCTATTTTTTATTGTGATTCTAATAATGAAAGAGGATTGTAAACAGAGACGCATTTAGGATCTTATACTATAGACGTTGTTAAACAACCTTCGCTTGAATTGATTCATCATTTCATTTGCTTATGAAATGTTAAACTTAAAGCGTACAATGCGTGCATACCACAGGCATGGCGACTCCGTAACATATCGCATCAAGCTCTTCGCATAAGACCGACTCCACGACTCACCGAACCCCAAGGTTCTGTAATTTTAACCAAAGGTGTTTACGCGCACCGCGCTGATGTACGCTAAGAAACCTTATTAGCTATAAAGCTCAAATAAATACACCCATTAAGGAACTCAACATCAGAGTAGTTTTGAACTTTTGCCACATCAATCTCATAAGATTTAACATCAATGCCTTCTGACACTGTACGACTTTCACGAAATTCGCTATTGAGCAAAGGACGGCCGTCGTTAAACTCTCACTTTTGTGCTCATAATCTGCAATCCAAAACCGTATTAAACCAATAAATAATCTCAAATTAATTTAACATGTTTGGAAGCTATCCAGAATATACTTGTGCATAGTATAGAAGTTGTGACTTGCTTGTACCGCATGCAGAATAATTGTTCTGGCCACTTCCAAGTGAGTGGCGATCAGAGAATTCCCCCACTTGTGTGGGCTTCTATACACTGAACCATCCTCCTTATAGCTATTCCATATAAAATTCTATCTTGCCTACTATGAGATAAACTAAAACCTTACGCCCAATCCCTTATTGGGCCATACTAGTGCAGGTTCAGACCTGGTCGCTTCCCTCTCAACCATATACAAGGTGGCGCAAAAGTAACCTTGCGATGTTTTTTGGCTGTAATTAAAAAGAAAAAATGAAAAACTTTGATTCTTCTTTTGGATTATTTTTATTTGGTCTTTTAATTTTTTTTACATGAAGTCGAGAATATGATGTCAAGTAAATGGCCGCCGCCACAGTTGATTGCCATTTGAGCCCTTTTTATGTCATTTTCCATCACTTTGGCCAAAACTTCCGGCGATAGATCCTCACATTCTTGACGGATATTGTCTTTAAGAGCTGCAAGAGTCTGAGACTTGTTGACATAAACCCGCGACTTCAAAAAGCCCCACAAAAAGAAGTCTGGAGCGGTCAAATCAGGCGATCTTGCTGGCCAGTGCGCCCGAGAAATGCATCCTTCAGCATATCGGTTGTGGCACGTGCAGTGTGTGCCGTTGCACCGTCCTGTTGGAACCACATGTTTTCCAATCCCAATTGCGGCAAAAAGAACTCGTTGATCATTGCTCTGTACCGCTCACCACAGTAACCGTTTGGAACTCAACGTCTTAGGAGAAAAAAGGTCCGATAACTCCTCCAGCGAAAACAGCACACCTTACAGTGACTTTGAGCGGGTGTAATGGCTCTTCGTGGGTTACACGCGGATTTTCAGTGCCCCAGAAGCGTAAATGTTGCTTATTTACGTAAGATGGAAATGGGCCTCATCACTCATTATTTTTGATGAAAAATCATCTTCCTCTTGGTGGTGATTAAGGATGGCTTGAGCGTATGTTAGGCGCGATTGGCGGTCAGCAGGTAACAGCTGATGCACCGTCTGGACTTTGTACGGAAACATCTTCAAATCTTGTACCAAAATTCGCTGTAAAGACCGTCGACTGATACCCATTTGCGTGGCACGTCGTCTGGTCGATGTCGACGGCGCTTCTATGACATCCTCGGCTACAGCAGCAATATTCTTTGCAGAACGGCTACTCCGGGGTCTGCCACGCCTGGCAGCATCTCGTGTTGTGCCAGTCTCTTCGAGGCGAGCGGCTAAACGTCGCAGTGTTTCACCAGTAGGCGTTGGACGGCGAGGAAATCTGCGACGAAATTCACGTTGTGCCAAAGTCACCGACCGATTATTGGTCAAATAAATAGTCAGCAATATTCGGCGTTCTGGAGCAGTGTAGCGTAACATTGTTTATTAACGTGTATTTCGCATGTGTTTACTACACAAATGTCAAAACAGAACTGACATTAGGGGCCAATCGCAAAATTTATAGCATTTTCTGATAGGAGGATTACTTTAGCGGCACCTGTTAGTATATTAAAACTGCGGCAAATCGTGGGGAAGATCCGTGAGGACCAAGTTGACACGCGCCGCCTATTCGTCGATTACAAGACGGCCTTTGATAGCCCGATACGCCACCAACTATATCGCATAATATCTGAGTTCCTGTATCCCTGCTAAGCTGATATGGCTTTGCAGAAAAGCGTTGAGCAGAAAACAAAACTCCGTCAAACTCCGAACTTTTTGATGGCGTTCGAGGTTTCAGTCAAGGTGATCCATTGTCATGTAATATCTTCGACTTTGTTATGGAGTGTGTGGAACGAAACGGAATTTTTTTCTATAACAGTGTCCAGCATGATGACATCGACATCATCGGTCATACCAAGCGGGATGTTGCCACCGCTTTACGGTTAAGAACCACGAGCTGTATGAGCTTAATGGAGATATTGACATAGTCAAACAAGTCGCCCTGTAGCGACTAAGGTGGCTGGGTCATGTCATTTGGGACCATAATTAGCGGTCGACGGTGAAGAGGACATACTCTTGTCTGGTTGAAGGACCAAATTGAAGATAACCTGTCTTCTATTGGCTTAAAAAACTGAAAAAAGTGTGCAGAAAACAGAGACACCTAACGAGATATTATTCGACAGGCTATAACTCGGTAACGGGTTGTTACGGCCAATTAAATAAAGAAAGTTTGTAAGACACTCATAATTTGCTTTATCCAGACTCATAAACCAATGGCCAATTAATGATGCCAGAATATTTTTGGAAGTTTGTGAGCATGGAGTGAGTTAATCATTTTCATGTTATTATATAAATGTTGCATCATTTGCATAATGATTTTACAGCGTGGATTTTGTAATAAGTCTTATTAGGTGTATATATAAATATGTATGTATGCATATTAAACAGCATACATAGCGGTTACTGTTACCTCTTGCCTCCATTCAGAGCATTATTTTGTAGAATGCAGTTTCTTTTGATATTTGTAAGAAAATGCCTCATTGTTGAATTTTCATTCATAGCCAAATTCTATTTTGTTGGCATATAAAATTATCAAATTTTATCATCTCAACTAATCTGCATACCAACACTGGGGATATCTTCTGTTTGAAATTCTTGCTAGTGCATTTGCATACAAAAATAACTGTGGTATGTGTCAACTACAACCTGGTATATCCACAATATGTATGTACGCATGTCTGTCCGATTCTAACATTTAACTCTCCAATATGCGCATATAAATATACAATTCTTTCCACATATGCATGTATTCGTACATATATTGAAGAAAAATTCACAAATATTTACATACATACAAACGTGCTTGCTTTGATTGTTAGTATAGCTGTTGTTTCGCTGCGTTACTTGGCCCTCAGAGTTCTGCATTCCTTTCCCTATTTGTCTTAGGCACATACTATATGAGTATGTATGTAGTATGCACATATATACATACATACATACATACATGATTTTCTTGCTGACCGTACATACCATTTTTCGCTTCACCCAGTCACCACATTCACAAGTGGCGTGCAGCATGCAACTCCTGTCTGCATCTAAACAGAGAGTGTGGCTGACACACCTTTGTGTGCACTACCAAATTTTCTATTTGCATTTGAAATGTTTTCCAATACACTTTAAATTCACCGTGCTGCATCACCAGCATCAACTTTTAGCATTTACAAATATGCCACGTACATACGAGTACACTAAATACATCTGTATGTGTGTATGTACACACATATGTCACTATTAAAATTTTAAACTCACTTGTGTGTGTCGGAATTTGCGTTACTTTACTTAATTGCCTCGCACTCAAGTATCACATTCCGGCCGTCTCTGTCCTTTTTTATTTTATAAATTTTATTTGACTTTCTGACTTGTTTGCTCTTTTAATACACACCTTTATTCATTAGATTATGTTTACCCTATTTTATTTTTTCGCTGTTTAATTCTTTCTTATATGATTTTTTTCTTTACTACAGCACAACTTCTGGGTGGTGACTGCGTTCTGAATGACCAGTGCACAATGAAAGTGGCCAACAGCAGTTGCTTGGATGGCGCCTGTCGTTGTGTTGAGGGCTTCCTGCAGTTCCGCAAGCATACCTGTCTGGGACGTAAGTACGCAGATAATCTTAAATATCATTCCACTACCACTAGAATGTAGCACTTATGAAAATATCCAATTAAAATTTCCATATGGCCTTAATTATCGTAACATATCCTTTTTATGAATTTGGTAACTTAAATCCTTTCAAACGAATTTTTATACCTAAAAACGGATACTTCCTTGTCATTCAAAGGTATGTATTTATAATATGTGAAAGAAGACAGTTAAATATATGAACTTGAACTTTTTCTACCCAAATTAGCCGACGGAATAATCAGCTAACAAAAATTCTCTCTTATCCCCAAGAGCGGAATAGTACGCGCGAACAAAAACTCTCCCTTATGCCCAAGAGCGGAATAGTACGCACGAACAAAAACTCTCTTTTAATAATAAGAACGGTATAATACGCAATCAATTATTTTTTTTATTAAAGTTTGAGAAAATCATGAACATTCGTTTTCGTTAGAACAAATAGTAAAAGTCTTGCCAACACAAGGTATTATGAACGCAAGGTATTTTGAGTACATCGCGCATTTCATACAGTGGTGCGAAAGGGTTAACGGTATATTGGTTAAACTATTTATGATCAGCCCTTGAGCTAGCGAGGGAAAACAGGTTTTGCTGTTATTATGCTTTTCTTATAAAATGTGGTAAACTACTTTAGCAACGCACTGTATGCCGAAGCATCAATTGCCGCTTTCGATTCACCACTTTTCTGCTCGCTAAGGAACTCCGCTGGTCAATAAGTGAAAAATTTGTATGTGAAAGCAATTTAGTGCCGATTTACACACGGAGACATCTGGAAGGGAGACACTGGAAATTCTGTTTTCATGTTTCATAATTTGAATTCATAAACATGCTCTATAAATTTTTTAAATTATGCCTACTTTATAAGCTAAAATAATCCTGCATTTCCCAAGCAGCGCACAGTGGTCCGGCGGCCGGACAAAATTCAGTTTTTCAACATTTTTGAAATAAAAATTTGATAATGCAGATTTCCTGAAAATATTACTTAATTTAAAAATTTTTTCATTGTAGTTTTTTGACTTTAAATATGAAATTGTATGCAAATCGTACTTCATACAAGAGTTTCATTTTCATGTCTGCAAATAAATAATAGGACTATGAATAAGTTCGCGCGGTTTTACAACAGATGGCGTAACTTGATTATTATTCCATCGATCCACATTTCCAAACATTCATTGGAGAGCTACTGTCGTAAGGCACAAACGTCAGTATAAGTTTTTTATTTGAAGCGTAAACAACAATATTTTTACCACACTTGAAAATGTCGAATTTCGTGCCAAATAATGTGTTTTTGCGGGGAATTCTTCTTCATTATTTTAATATGAAGAAAAAAGCAGCCGAAAGTCATCGTATCTTGGTGGAAGTTTATGGTGAGCATGCTCTATCTGAGCGAACGTGCCAGAAGTGGTTTGCACGCTTTAAAAGTGGTGATTTTGGCTTGGAAGACGAAGAACGCGAGGGTGCGCCGCCAAAGTTCATGGATACCGAATTGGAGGAATTGCTCGATCAAGATCCGGCTCAAACGCAAGAAGAGGTTGCAAAAACTTTGGGAGTTGATCAATCAACCATTTCCAAACGTTTAAAAGCCATGGGAATGATCCGAAAGGTAGGCCATTGGGTGCCGTATGAATTGAAGCCAAGAGACGTTGAACGTCGTTTTATGGCATGCGAACAACTGCTTCAACGGCACAAAAGAAAGGGTTTTTTGCATCGAATTGTGACTGGCGATGAAAAGTGGGTCCATTACGACAATCCAAAACGTCGGGCAACGTATGGATACCCTGGCCATGCTTCAACATCGACGTCGGCGCAGAATATTCATGGCCTGAAGGTTATGCTGTGTATCTGGTGGGACCAGCTGGGTGTTGTGTATTATGAGCTACTGAAACCGAATGAAACGATTACGGGGGATATCTACCGACGACAATTGATGCGTTTGAGCCGAGCACTGCGAGAAAAACGGCCGCAATACGCCGATAGACACGACAAAGTTATTTTGCAACATGACAATGCTCGGCCACATGTTGCACAAGTGGTCAAAACATACTTAGAAACGCTCAAATGGGATGTCCTACCCCACCCGCCGTATAGTCCAGACCTTGCGCCATCCGATTACTATCTCTTCCGATCGATGCAACATGGCCTGGCTGACCAGCACTTCCGTAATTACGATGAAGTCAAAAAATGGATCGATTCGTGGATTGCGGCAAAACCGACCGAATTTTTCACAAAGGGAATCCGTGAATTGCCAGAAAGATGGGAAAAAGTAGTAGTAAGCGATGGACAATATTTTGAATATTAAATTTGTAACCATTTTACGTCAATAAAGTTTCAAATTTCGAAAAAAAACCGCACGAACTTATTCATAGTCCTATTATTACCATTTGATTGCTAACCAAATATTGAAAAAAAAGAAGATAATTCAATATATTAACGGAAACAGTAATAATTCTCTTAAGTTGTGGTACAAAATCCAATTTTTTTTTTTGAAATTTCAAAATTTTTCGAAAATTTTTTTTAAAGATCATTTTTTCGAGTGGTCCACACCGGTCCACTTGAAATCAACATGAGTGATATTGCCACATATTTCAGCTATGATCTCAAACTGAAAACTGTTGCGCAAAGTTGCGCAAATTAAAAATAATGTAGCTTTTGTGCATTTACCCACAGGCAAAACGTTACATATGGCTTATGCAATTTTGTGTAAGAGACAGAAAAAGACATCACAGACTCCATCAGCATTAAGAGACAACTAAAAAAAAAAAAAAATTTTATTAAAAAAACAACCCACACATCATCTCAAAAATGCTATGTATGTGGGTCAACGCCAATAATGATGAACAAAATCGAAGAATCAATTCTAAAAGAAACCGATCCATCTACATTTCAATTTGGCTTGCCCACTTTACATGTATGAATAAGATTTTTCGAATGTTTACTACGCATATCAAAGTTCAAAAAATGGCAGGCTAGAAGTCTAGAAGAAAAAAATAGTTTAAAAAATAAAAAGACATCTGTCCAAGCAGCATTCAAAATTCGAATGGGATTATTGGTGGATATTCCTAAAACGGGTGGTAGTGGAACGACAAATTATGGGAACACGGCTCGCAGGTTTTTTAATGATCCTGATCATCAGAATTTGCTGCCTATTGGCCAACTCTCCGAAGAGGCTCAGGAAGTACGCAATAAGGATTTGAAAAATTTTAGACAAAACAATACACGAAAAATGTCGAGAACTGACACAATGACAGATTTATTAAATGCTTTGCTTTGTTCATCAGATGTATGTAGTTATAATATCAAAAACTAAGGTTCCGAAAAACAAGCCAAAACCATTTTCAAAAAAGGTTCTTGCGCTTTTAAATTTGAAAAATGATCCAGCCTCAGAAAACAGGTCATCAGAAACCGAGGATTCTGAATCATAAAAAAAAAATTAAAAATTAAAAACAAAAAAACAACTAAATATAAAAAAAAATTTAAAAACTAAAACAAAAAAAAAAATTATATATTAAATTAAAAATTAAAAATTACAAAAAAAAAAAAAATTAAAAATTAATATACAAAAAAAAAAAATGTAAAAAAAAATAAAAAAAATCTAAAGACAAAAAAAAATGAGGAGAGAATAACCTAACCGTAAACCTCCACGTGGTACTCTCTGGGGTCGTAAAAAATGTAAAAATGAACTCACCAGCTAATTACGGAAGTAAAAATGTATTTATAGTATTCAATGAATTTAAAATTTGCTAAAACTAAGGTCAGATTCGTCATCACTGATCCTCAAAACCCCTAGATATATATTTTCAGCTTAATTAAATGAGTTTTTGAATTTTGTCCGCCAACGCCTTCTGGTCGGACCACTGTGCAGCGTTCGGATGTTTATCATCGTTGATATTTTCCGTTTGATTGAAAATCAATACATAACTCAGAACCTTCTCCGACAAAAGAAGAAAAGAAATGAAGCAACTGTCAAAAATTGCTTTAAGATTGGAAACACGAATAAGAAGCATAAAGCGTGTCGCCAGTACCCTTCTCTCTTCCGCGGCTGTCCTTCTCCCCCCAACAAAATGTTTCCCTTCCAAATGTTTCCGTGTGTAAATGGGCACTTAGCGATAATAAAGCGACTATAGCTGCATACGTTTTGCATTCGACCTCTTAAAGAACACTAGAAAATAAGCGAATTACGTGGAAAGTAACAACATTAAATGTTCAGGTTGGTGGGTTAAAGGGGTGATTCATTCAGAATTCAATTAAAACCATTTTGTTGCCACATCCTCGTTACAAACTTACTCAATGGTTATTTACAGCATGACCTTATCCAGTCTATGCGAGCAATGACGTCTAGGCCAGACTGTTGATATTCTCACCTTCTATGATATAATCGGTTTGAGTTGAAGACGCGTAACTATTTGCGATCTGATTAGTAGTGTTGTGTTGCGCATGGAACCTTGAAAAGTGTTTGGGGTACAAATAAAGCCGAGACGCATCCGCACTAGGCGAAGGCAGTAGAATAGCTGATTTGTCTTCTTCTTGCGATTTGGTGGTTCCATTGACAAAGTGATCTGCTTTTTTGTTCTTTCGTTTGTTTGTTTACATTTTGATTGAAATTTTGACACTCAAATCAACAAAAAAAAAAAAATACGTGCAAAAAAAAAAAAAAACTTACAAATTAGGATATTGTACTACTCCCATCACCTTGTATGAAGAGAGCGAAGCGTCCAACTGCTGGATATAGGTACACATAAAACAAAACAGAATAGAGCAACTCTAAGTAAAAGTAAAGTGTAACCGATTTCACTTGTACTTTTTGCAGGTCGGATGCAAAAGAATGAAGTATTTGTTTGCAGCCGCTTAACTGACAAGCGACAAGTGTATTTTTTTCTATTTTTTTATTATGTTTGCCAGACTTTAGGTTTGAAAAACAATGGAGTTACATAAAAGTTTGGGCTACAGGACGTCCTACAACGGAATCAAACCAATTAATCCCATTACATAGCAGTGTGACAAAACGAAAAAAAGTAGTGCTACTAAAACATAGGCAACGTTGGATACAAGGGAGTTGTTTGTGTCGTTCAGTACCCGCTGGGTGTACCTCTTACGGCAGCCTATCTTCCAAAGTATCGGAGACTGTCTGGGTTGACAGATGAAAATGTGGAACAAACGTAATATTATCAATCACTACATATTATAAAACAAAGTCGCTTTTTCTGTCCCTATGTCCCCTTATACGCTTAAATCTTTAAAACTACGCAACGGATTTTGATGCGGTTTTTTTGTAAAGATAGATTGATTGAAGAGGAAGGTTTATATCTATATAATGTGAAGAAATATATAAAGGGGGCGTGGCAATGGGTCAAAATGTGGCAAAAAAACATAATTTTTTTGTTTTCACGGCCATAAATCATAAACGAATCAACCAATTAAAATGAAACTTTCTTGAAGTTTAACTTTGAAATATTTACTTTCGTTCTGCATCAAAAAAAAAAAAATTGATTTATTTGTTATTTAACCAAAATTGTTTAAACAAAAGCAGCTCTTTTTCCAAAAAAAGCTGTTTGTGTGTGTGTTCGCTGTCAACCGAATGAAGCAACAGGCGTTAAGGGGTAACACCACTGTAGAAATTTAAAAAAATTGAATTTTTTTTTATAAGCTTAAAAAATTCTTTGAACCTTTTAAAATACAGAACAAAAAGTTTTATACGTTACCGAAGTTTATTTCATAAATATTTTAAGCTTTTAACCAAGCGTTAGTGACTGCTACCTAACGATTTCTCCAAATTTCCAAACTTTAAACGCGTTTTTTCTCAAAACACGTTTTCTGAAATTGGCACGCAGCATAACTCAAACAATTTTAAATATTTTTAATCAGGTTTTTCACTACGTCTGTATAATAACCTTCTTAAGAGAAGAGCGTAGGGGATTTTCGATAGATTAATTTAAACGATTGTTATAATTATTTAAGTGCCGTTTTTTTAGTCCAAAATAGAGTATTTTCCTTCAAATGCTTGCTAATTCCACAAAAATAAATATTTTTTAAATCCCCTACGTGTTTCTCTAGCTATTCTTATCTTATAACTTCCCAAATCAGAGTGATTGTTTTCCTTTTCTTTCTACACAAAAAAATTCTTTAAAAATCGTGTTTATTTTACGCGTGTAGAGTGGTGTTACCCCTTAAGCGATAATCTCACCACACCTCATTAATGTTGAATTACATCGTATGGTGACGTATGTATGTATGTATTTACGAATCGCTCGCATTATTTCATTTCGGACATATGTACATATGTATCTATGTATGTACTGAATTCCATGTAATTATATGTACATACAATTTTACAGCGAAATAAAACGCTATTTTCAGGTTCTATATTAGTAAATCACACATAATTAAAATACAGTTTTTGAAGAGTTTTTATTGATTCGGAGCGCGTTTAGTTTGCTATCAATTCCATACAATAACATTTTTTGTCATTTACTTTTTACGACAACTAATAGCTTATTTTCGAAGCGATTTCAACAAATGGGTACAACATTAATCCTTATCCAATTAAATACCTTAAATACATTGTTGTTTTCATATAGATCTATGTATATGGCTCTTTACAGCATATAATTAAAAACAATATTTTTCAAGATATTTCATCAGTAATTAGTAATTGAGATCTACCGGAAAAATTGCGTTAGCTGTTGCGTCATCCGGCATTGCCGCTACTCTTTTGAAAAGAGTCTTTTGGAAAGAGGCCGAACCACACACTCTACAATGAAGCACCCGCTGAAAATCGCCACCGATGATGATAACAGCGTCTGTAGTGTTTCTAGACAGAGCAATACAGGAAAATTGATGCGTGACTGCTCATTAATAGTCTGGGACGAAGCTACCATGTCAAACAAGACGTCTGTGGAAGCACTGGATAGGACAATGCGCGATTTGCGCAACAAAAATGCACCTATGGGTGGATGTACAATTCTGTTCTCAGGAGATTTCCGTCAAATCCTACCAGTTGTGACTCGAGGAACACGTGCTGACGAAATAAATGCTTCGCTAAAAAGATCCCACCATTAGTCGTATGTCAATAAATTAGAGCTTAAAACTAATATGAGGATTTCGTCATCTTCACGTGAGAACAGGCTATTTCCAGAGATGCTGCTAAAAGTTGGCAATGGAGAATTAACACAAAGTGAGGGAAGGATTAACCTAGAAAACCTTTGTGTTTTGATAGACAACATCCAAGAGTTAGTCAACAATGTCTATCCAGACATTGATAACATAAGTTATAAGACAATATCTTGGTTTAAAGAAAGAGCTATTCTGTCACCAACTAACGAACAAGTAGATAAAGTAAATAACTTGATTATTTCAAAGATTGATGCGCCGACGAAAATATACTACTCGGTCGATACTGTTCTCGATTTGGAAGAAGCTGTTCAATTTCCTACAGAATTTCTAAACTCTTTGAAACCGTCTGGACTCCCTCCTCACAAAATGGAGCTGAAAATAGGTTGTCCTGTTATTTTATTAAGAAACCTAAGTCCACCTAAACTTTGCAATGGCACGCGTTTGATGGTAAAATCACTGAAAACTTTCACAATACTCACAGGATGTGGTACCGGAGAAGATGTATTGATTCCCCGAATCCCTCTGATACCATCGGATCTACCATTCCAATTTAAACGCTTACAATTTCCGTTAAAGACATCTTTTGCAATGACCATTAATAAATCTCAGGGTCAAACCTTCAACGTTGCAGGCTTAGATTTGAGTGTTGACTGTTTTTCACATGGCCAACTGTATGCCGCTCTTTCAAGAGTAACCTCTAGAGAAAACATGTTTGTATTGTCTAATGACAAGAAGGCTATGAACGTTGTATATAAAGACATTCTGTAATATAGTAATTGTTGTAAAAATAAAATAAATACATATGTAAAAATGCAAAAAGTTAATATGCAAAAATGTAGGGTATGAATTTAGATATCTCAAAGATAGCAGGAAATCTTCATGCTATAAAGAAAGGAGAATTGTTTTACTCCAAATTTAACGCGTGCGGGCCACGGGCAATAATGAATAAGCCAAAACTACTGGATCGATTTTAATCATTTTTTCAGTGAGTGACATAGAGTATATATTTTATACCCGTGCGAAGCTGGGCGGGTTGCTAGTATATATATAATATATATATTCATATGTATCGGTCTTTGGAGCGCCTAAACAGACAAAAGCAAATGCTACTGATTGAAATAAAGTGGCATAACAGTGAATCGGTCAAATAAGAGAGAAACTAGAAAAAAACTAGCCATAAAGTGATGGCTCCTAGTCTCCCGTTTTCTACATTTTCTTCTTCCTCAAGCAAAAATTGTCAATTAGTCTACTATACTTACTAATTTCCCACTCGAAGAAGGCTGACCATACAATTTCTGTTGTACAATTTCATATATAGCCACAACAGAGTCTTGGCTAATAAGAACAAACGAAGAAGTAGAGCAAAATAATGAGCTGCAGATGTGTTAAAAAAATTATTAAAAAATACGTGCTAAACTCTTAATCGAAAAGATCGCCACAAAGCGCCTTACGGACGCCCAAAGCAATTTCCGACATTTCTGTAACTATCCGTAACACAGTTGAAAAAGGAGTGATGTTGCGTGCTTCACGCATACGCCATTGATGTACGAGTACTACCACGTGTGCCACATCGCAAACATCAGGCACATAAAACTAGCAAATATTTGACTTATTTTATATAAACATTTATGTACATGTACTTATGTGAATACATAGTAGAGGTGCGTACATTCATATAAGGGACCGAAAACAGTTTTTACATTAACTAATTATGTAGATAATAGGTTAATTAACTCTAAAACACTTTAGAAATGACAACAATTTAAAGTGAATAAACATATAAAAATACCAAATGCTTTTTTACATCTCAGTCACGATCGTCACACCCAGCAACAGAGTGTACACTAACACACATTTATGTATACCATCTCTAGCTTGGCGGTTAAGTCAACAAACGGATGCAATGCTCTCCATTCATGCGACAAAAATATGTAGGTGTTAACTCAATTGATACAGATCATGATTGAAATTGCTGTTACTGTCGCAGCATACTTGCACCTGTGTTATGTTTTTTTTATTGCACCATCAACTTGAAGTGCTATGAAGGGCACTAGTGCTGTGCGAGCATAAGGATAAAACGATCAGCGGCTGCAAGGTGCTTGCCGACTTCAGATTCTTCCTACACGATATAATAGCTTTCAATGTATTGAAGTACATAAGCACGTTTGAAATAGTTCATTTATATGTACCCTGCAGAGATTGGAGAGAGTTTTCACGAGCTCAGTAGCTATCAGCTCACATTTCTTTTTTCTTTAACTAAATCAACTTTTTTAATTAATTGATTGCATTTTTTAATTTAATTAAATTTAGTTCCGAAAATAGGATATGCAAAATTCTTAACTTAATTTATTGAGAAATAAAAGGCACTCTTTCAATAAATTTAGCCTACCTGGAAAATCGATATTTCTTTTCCAAACAAGACGAAGAATTGTCTGCCAGCTGGTGTACCCCAAGGCAGTATTATGGGCCCCATCCTATACTTGCTAAGCACATGCGACCTACCAGCTTTTGAAGAAACAATAGTCGGAACATTCGTGAATGACACTGCCGTACTCACAAGTGACTCCCACCCCATGTGGCTTCCCAAAAACTACAAAAAGGACTTGATAAAATAACTCATTGGTTGAATGAGCAGCACATTAAGATAAACGAGACAAAATCTACCCATGTAACTTTTACAATAAACGAAAAATTTGGCCGCCAGTTAAGTTCAATAATACAATCATACCCCAAACCAACGTCACAAAATATCTCGACATGCATCTTGATGCTAAACATACATGGAAAACCCATATTTTACCCAACGGTACGCTCTAGGAATAAAACTCAGAAGCCTATATTGGTTACTACATAGAAATTTTCACATTTTTCTCGAAAGTAAACTCTCAATTTACTCAGCTATCTTGAAACCGATATGAATGTATGGCATCCAACTCTGGGGCACTACAGCTAAATCAAACATCGAAATACTTCAAAGATTTCGGTTGAAAGCCCTCAGAGTGATCTCAAACGCTCCATGTTTTATCACAAATGCACAAATTCATCGTGATCTCAAAGTACCTACAATAATTGAAGAATTAAGAAAGTATGCTAGATCACACAACTCTTGACTCCAATCGCACTCAGACGCTCTTGTCAGAGAACTAATTGCAAATCCCATGACCTTCACCAGACTCAAGAGAAAGTCTACAAGAGGCCTCATATCATAATAAATTAGTCTAAATTATTATGCATCTTAAAATTAGTAAATGGTTGCAGGACTGGGTGTATTCCCATAAATGTTTTTTCTCAGAAATAAATGAAATACCTTCAAGTATTTACAAATTTTGCTTTATATTTAAAAAACAGATCGTGATGAAGAAATGAATTTAAAAACAAAACAAAAATAGTTTATTGAAAAAGATCAACGCTTTCACACTTATTCGGAACTGACGCATTTGTAGTAATTGTATACCATTAGAGGGTTTTCCTACTGGGTATGTGCATGTATACGTATGTATATGCATGTGTGCAATTGTTAGTAGGCGTGCTTTCGCTGATGATCTTGTTCTTGAAATGAGTATAATGCGACGGCGCCAACCAACAACTATCATCACAATAATCGGATTACGAATTACGATTTTTACAGTTTCCTGAATCTCAAGTGGAGGTGAAAATCTACATAGTATAACAGACATACGAGTATAGTGATCACAAAATATAATTTAAACACAACTGATGGGGTTTTAATTTTTGTCTGATGTCTTGATAGCATATTAAGAGCTCGTAAAAAATGTTGAGCAGTCGTTTGCATGAGTTGTTGAAAAATCGTCACAGAGCTCTACTGATTTATGACAGACAAACTGGCGTCGATCTATTAGTGTCAACACCTAGTTTTGCTGTAAATATAAGTCCAATTATAGTCTTGGCAAACTTTTTCATGCGTTACTGGGGTAGGATTTCCCAATTCAGTGCTTCCTGGTAGGTTTTAACGGGCTTGGTAACATGAGGCCGAGCGTTGTCATGCTGTGTAATCACTTTTTCATGCCTCTCCGCGTATGGCGGCCGCTTCTCCAAAATACATAGCATAACCTTCGCAGCGTGAATATTCGATGACTTCCAATGACTTTCTTTTCTTTGGATTGCTGTAATGAATCCATTTTTCATCACCCGTCACGATGCGATGAGCAGTTATTCACAGGCGAAAAAACGACTTTTAACATTCCTTGGTTTTAACTCATAAGGAACCCAAGTTTCCTCTTTCTGAATCATTCCCAAAGCATGCAATCGCTTGGAAATGGATTGGCGGATAACTCCTAATACTGAAGCAAGCTCTTCTTGCGTTTGACAAGTATCCTCATTGAGTAATGTCTTCAATTCAGCGTCTTCGAAGATTTTTGACCTTCCTTTAAGCGGACGGTCGTCAACATTAAAATCACTGTCTTTGAAGCGACGGAACCAATTTCAGCACGTTGTTTCACTTAAAGCAGCATCTCCATAAACTTTTTGTAGCTGTCGATGCGCTTCAGCCGCCGCTTTTTTTCGAATGAAAGAGGGAAATCAACACTTCCGCAAACGACGATTATTCGGCACTAAATCAGACATTTTCACAAAATCAAAAGTATATAACACCAGAACAAAATCACTAATGTGTCGAAGCAGTTTGTTTGCCATATGTCTAAGCTTGGTTTATGACGTTTAGGTTATGTTACAATCGACAAGCACACACTGCTGGCGGCATCTATTGACAAACAGCGGGAACTTAGTTGCGCACCTATAATAAAACCAAAATAAAGCTGTGGAAATTATAAAACAAAGAAAAAAATAAATAATTTCTGCTTACATTTGAGCAAACCATTTCCGCCATTTCGCACCAAAACCTATCCACTCATTCTTCCTTTGATGCACTTTATTTAAAAAGTAAACCACTTTTAACCGAACACATGGAAAATGTGTTCCATCACACAATAATCGCACCAATCAATGGCATAAATCACATGAATAGACTGTAGTCAGTAGTCACTTCGTTCACTAAGTTAACTGTCGAGAATTAAAACTTCAAAAGCAACAGCAATTACTACTTCAGCAGCACCAGCAACAATAGCAACATAGAGAAAATGCAAAATCAGTAATTGCCACAAGTAGAAAGTGGAAGTTGGTACCATTACACCAGTTGACTGTCATCCGATAACAGCAACAATTGGCGTGGAAGAAATTACACGCTAACAAGAAATAGAGACACACGGGAAAGCAGAAAAACAAAATGAATGCTACAAGATTCGAAATGCCGGGCAACACGGTAATGGTGTTGAAGTCGCATTTAATTGAAGTGGATTTTTTTTACTGGAAATAGATTTTTAGGAGTGGTATGCACAAATATATCTATACGTCCACATTCATATACCCGTACATGTATGTGTAGGCATGCAGTGATCGCTGACAGTTGGCGATTAATGGAGTTGCGAGTAATTCGCAAGCAAACCAACTTTTCATTGCTATATCGAGAAGCCAAATGACCAATATTAGAAGGAAGAGATGCGCGATTGCCACAAGGTGATTACCATAATTGGCGCCAGCTTATGCTGGTTGGGCAATGCAGCCAATACCAAAATGTGGATATTTTAGGAACACAAAACTTCCTGGTAATAAGCGAGCTATTGCTTTGCTGATTTTTCTCATCTTGGCCAAATATAAATCGATGGTTTTTCCTGTTTTTTGTTGCATGGCTTGGCTTTTAGTACACATGTGACCTGTTGCTATCATTCCAGCTTTTCTTATTTTTACTACTGCTGCTATTAATGAAAAATACAATCGTGTTCGACGTTGCTTAGCGTTATGCATTTCTCTTTTTTTCATGCGATTTGATAAGCTTTCTCCCTGTTGCAAGTGACAACAGTTAAACCAACAACTGCAATAGTGGAAGCATTAACAGCAGCGTATTGGACTGTGGCGTTTACGGCCAGCCTCTTTTAATATCAAATGGCAGTCAATTGTGTTAGCGCACAACAACAACAACATAGTGAACGCTTAGACAGGTTGTGCATATTCACTGTGCTGGTGGTGGCCTTTCACTACACTATATTCCGTTGGAGTAGTGATAAGAAAGGGTTTGTATTTTTCTAGTACCTTCGTTGATAGAAATTTATAGAAATTCAAAGTTGAAAGTAGTTACAACCTTGTTCTTTGGTCGTCCGGGATTCTATTTAGGTAATATACATGAAATATCAAGAGGCAGGCAACTTTTTCTCTTTTAATGCCTGTCCCTCGGCAGTCAATGGCAAATACCAAAATAAGGGTATGGCCAACATTTTTTACATTTAAGTCACTTAGGTCGAGTAAAGAAATCGTGAAGTAATCCGCTTTAATCGAGAGTTGATAGAATATTTAATCTATTACGACCGCCGTAGCCGAATGGGTTATTGCGTGACTACCATTCGGAATTCACAGAGAGAACCTACGTTCGAATCTCGGTGAAACACCAAAGTTAAGAAAAAACATTTTTCTAATAGCGGTCGCCCCTCGGCAGGCAATGGCAAACCTCCGAGTGTATTTCTGCCATGAAAAAGCTCCTCATAAAAATATCTGTTATTCGGAGTCGGCTTGAAACTGTAGGTCCCTCCTTTGTGGAACAACATCAAGACGAACACCACAAATAGGAGGAGGAGCTCGGCCAAACACCCAAAAAGGGTGTACGCGCCAATTATGTATATATATACAGCTGTATTTGAGGACAATTTGAGGGTAGAACTAAAGATCACACATTTTTCACACAACACTAACTTATTATAGGTATATCTATAAACTCATTTAAAAAATTCCAACCTCCTCTAATGGAATGAAAAATTCGTTGAACCATGAAAGACTTTTCGGATGCCTTAAACTTCAATATGATTTAGACAATCTTCATCAATGGGGCGTGAGTTCACATAATTGTGATCTTGACCTCGCTTTATCTAGATCACACTTCGTAAAAATTCTTAATTTAATTGTTCAATGTGGAGGCCTGTTTTTGTATGTTTTTTGAAAGGCGCTTTGTACTGTAAACTAATATAAATACTATAATAAATAAATAAACTTTTACATAGTACAATAATCAATATAGCGCGTGTTTTTTTACGAACTTGAGAACTTAAAGTAATAATGCAAAACTGAAATATTGTTGGAATGAATTTTCGTTTATCATAACCTGGTAGATATTTTCCTGGCATCTATTTTTTCAATATGATATCCGGCATATATCCACGGCGGCTGCGTGTTACTTGGTCCATTCGGTCAGTCGAATTTTTGACTACTTTTCCAATAAATCTGGTCGTGTGGCGCCAATGGTGGCTTAAATATTGCAATAAATCGATTGTTAACACTTTATGTACAGGCAAATTGGATAGCAGATTGCACCTAAACCGAGCACAGTAACATCGTCTTCTGAATCGCTGTATAATATCGCTATCATCACTGAAATCACTGCTCACAGAACATCCAGGTAAAGAATAAAGAAATATTTCTTCGTTTTCGCTAGTTAAATCCATTTTAAAGGATTAAAATTCGAAAGTAAGTAAATGCACCGTAAAACACAACCAATATTGTTATAAAATGAGACACCTAGGACGAGTCTTTTCAAAAACTATTTTTCTAACGACAAGCAATTTATAAATGGCGCCCTGGGAGATTGCACCACTGTTTATACCCTACCGTTTGTTACGCCTTATATACCTATAGTTTGCTGTTTATGACAGGCCGAACCAAACATCGGTGTAGAGTTCCGAGATTCTTTCGCAAAATTTTAAGTACATGGATGTACCCCTATAACAATACTCACTCACAGTAAAATTATGGCTAATGCGGATGCACTTTTATGCATTTGACGCCTCTATAAAATAACACCAACTGAAAAGCTTATTAATAGACTTACCGTCAATAACCGTTATTGGAGAAAAGCTATTAATAGGCTTCCCGTACATAAAGTGTTAAGGCCCTTTATAGCTAGTCGCAGTCTTGTTGGAACGAAATGTCGTTGATTTTTAGCTAATTAATTTTTGGAAACAAAAAATAGCCAGCATGACTCAATAGCGCGTGCCGTTAACCTTAACGGCAGTTCCATCCTAATTTCGAAAGAAATAAGAACGCATCATCTTATTTTTCTCAAAGTGAAGGAAACAATCAAACTAGATGTAACAAATTTTACATTTTTTCAAGACCCATTACGAGATATTCCTGATACTATTTTTGTTTATTATATTTAATACTTTATTCATATTTTGCGATATTTGGATTAAGTTTGAGCTATTAAGTGAAAATAAATACTTTGAATACTTCTATTGATTTTTGCATAGTTTGTTTACATACAATTTCGGAAGAAGAGCAACATTATAAACATAAAAATAATGATGAGACGTGTCCCGTGAGACAGGGATGCATTTTTTTTTAAATGTAAATAATTTTCGGGGACATTAACCATCATCATTTTTAAGAGACATCAATGAATAATATTCTAAAATTAGTCACAATGTAATATTGCCTCAGGTTGGTTAATATTGGCATTTCAATTGTTGGTCACTCCTTTTTCTGTCCCGGATTTTTGTAATTATCTTGAAAACGAAATATTGCACAAAATCTTCAGCATCAATTATGGGACAATTTAAGCCTATTATTTTCAAAACCAAAAAAAATTTTTTTTTAATTAAGGTTTTCCAGTTTGGTCACATTCGAGCTGATGGAAATGCCCATACACAGTACAAAGTCTCTTTCACAAGACGCACCTAGAAGTGGTTTTAAAATAAAACATGTACAAATTTAGATTATTTCAGGTCTCACTAGTTTCATTGAAAATACGGTTCTTAACAATTAAATGCGCGCCATGAGCACGTCCGCCGTAGCCGAATGGGTTGGTGCGTGACTACTATTCGCAATTCACAGAGAGAACGTTGGTTCGAATCTCTATGAAACACCAAAATTAAGAAAAACATTTTTCTAATAGCGGTCGCCTCTCGGCAGGCAATGGCAAACCTCCGAGTGTATTTCTGTCATGAAAAAGCTCCTCATAAAAATATCTGCCGTTCGGAGTCGGCTTAAAACTGTAGGTCCCTCCATTTGTGGAACAACATCAAGACGCGCACCACAAATAGGAGGAGGAGCTCGGCCAAACACCCAAAAAGGGTGTCCATGTAAAGGTTAAATCTGTCAAACAGTCAATTCATGAATGTCTAATTGTTGAGCACGTCAAGATATCGATGTTGAAGGTTATTCAGCAAAACTTTGCCCAACAGCAGCAATATTCTCAACAGAACGTCCGGTTTTTGGTCTGCCAGTCGTTCATCTATTCTCTACAGAACCAGTTTCTTAGAATTTTTCACCAACCTTTGAATTGTCGACTCATTCATTCGGACGATTACTTCCACCAAAAAAATCATGAATTTTACGATGAATTGTTCTTAAAGATCAACAATTTTCATCATAAGTTTCAATAATTCGAACGCGTCATTCTCTCGTGTAAATTTGTATGTCTGTCTACTTGAATAATATCAAAGATGATATAAAAATGGTACCGTCTAGGAATCATTCACTACTAACATCGCGGCGTCACTTTCGAAAGATCCTTTATTAGTAGATATACATATACTCACACACTTACCGGTATATGCTGCTCTCTACATGTACATGAAAAGAGATCCAACTGTAAAGTGTGTAAATTATTGAACGGTGGTGCGCAGAAATGTCAGCGATCAACCGTAAATACATACATACATACATACACATATTTATGTCTATATTCATTTGTATGCATTTAAATCGCCTCCTGCTGCATCGACATTCTCTACGTCATTCCAATTACAGTGCACTCGCGGTAACTCGAATAGCCGCTAAGTCGAACGACGTGCTAACTCGAACACATTTTTTCCCCTATTGACTTCTTTGTAACTCGAACAATAAAAAAGCGCTATAACTCGAACAAAAAAACAAATTTATTTGTACACACATTCTTTTCAAACATGTACATTTTGTACATAGATACATATGTAATAGTATATGTATATAAATTATATGTATACTAGTGTATTGTCCATATGAATATTTCGGCGTTAATATCCCGTTAGTTTTCTGGGAACAACATCTTGCATTGACCAAATTGCTTTAAATTTGTCATTTGTAGTATATCAGTGCACGTGAGTAATGGATCGTAAAAGGTCGAAGTGTTTAACATTAAAAGAGAGGGCTGAAGTCCTTAACAAAATTAAACGTGGACGTAGTGTTACTTCTCTAGCGAAGGAATATGGGGTAGCCAAGTCCACCATAAGTCTTATAAAAAAGAAAGATAAGGCAATTTATGGCTTGCACTAACGCTACCGGCAACCATAAGCTTAAACTTCTCGTTATTGACAAAGCAAGAAATCCTCGTGTTTTCAAAAATTTTAACTGTCCGGTGGAGTACAAAAATTCCAAATCAGCCTGGATGACTTCGGCGATTTTCAAAGACTGGTTTCATAATTCGTTCGTGCCGCAGGTAAAATCCAGATTCATTAAAACAATTTTTTTAACCAAGTTAAATGACTTTAATATTTAGGTAAGAAAAAATTTGAAAGATGGGGACTACCTGAGAAGGCTCTTCTTCTAATTGATAATTCCCCATCACATCCCAACGAAATCGAATTAAAGTCCGAGGATGGTTTAATTTTAACTATGTTTATGCCGCCGAATGTGACACCATTGATCCAGCCAATGGACCAAAATGTAATTCGTATAACGAAACTATACTACAGAAATTTTCTACTGGCTTCCATTTTCAACAATCGATCGAAAAATCGATATCGATGACTGTTTTTTTAACATAGCACACTCAATTGATAAGTCGAACAAATTCGATAAATCGAACAGCGCCTGTTTTAATTAGTTCGAGTTATCGCGAGTGCACTGTATATCGAATTAATAACCGGCCATTGAGAGTCATTGCTGCCGGTAAATGTGGCATTGCAAATCCATACGCGAACATGCAACACATTGTCATTTCAAAGACCGCTGCACGAACATGTGGCAACAAGTTGCTGCAGCTATTGTCATTACGGTTGTGCATCACGCATCGACTGCATGCACATACATACGTACATACTTACATATGTACATACACGTTTGCGACTTTGTAACCTGTCGTTGATGAGCAACAGCAGCAAATCATCGAGCCGGTAGGCTGTTATTATGGTACTATCGTTGTTGTCGGCTTTTACTGTTGTTATCGCTTTTGTCCTCATTCAGCGGCGTCTGAGCGATTTGTCGATCAGCTGAGTTGTGGCTTACATTCTCATGTGAATTACTTACGTTCGCACATTGCGCCGAAATGTCTGCTCGCGGTTGCCTAATATACCAGCTTTGCTCGTATTATCTACAAAAATTGTCAGCAATAAATTATGTGCGCCTTTTTGGTATATGTGTTTTTTTTTAATGTTCCCCTTTTACTTCTTTAAATTTAATGGCTTTTTCCTGTTGTATGTATACATTACATTTCAGTTAACATTGATCTCGCATGCGCAAACGACCGGAAAACGAAATTGAATCTGTGTCAGAAGAAGCACGTGCGTGAGTGCGTGAAAGAGCTCAGTTATGTTCACATGCATGTATTTACTAATACGTATAGGCATTTTGATGTTTATGTGGGTATGTATAGATGTGTGTAACAATGACTGTATTTGCTTTGCGTTATTCCTGTAGGAAAGGCGACAGCCTCTACCCTCTTGACTTATGTTGTTGCGCTCTTTCTCTTTTCTAAATGAATAATAATAACCGCTTAAGTGTCCCGTGCAAGTGAAATTTAAGTTTTGTGTGTTATATTTGATTCGAAACTTACTTTTAAAATAAATAATTGGCGCGTACACTTCTGTTAGGTGTTTGGCCGAGCTCCTCCTCCGATTTGTGGTGTGCGTCTTGATGTTGTTCCACAAATGGAGGGACCTACAGTTTCAAGCCGACTCCGAACGGCAGATATATATTTTTATGAGGAGCTTTTTCATGGCAGAATTACACTCGGAGGTTTGCCATTGCCTGCCGAGGGGCGACCGCTATTAGAAAAATGTTTTTATTAATTTTCCTTTCACCGAGACTCGAACCAACGACCTCTCTGTGAATTCCGAATGGTAATCACGCACCATCCCATTCGGCTTACTTTTGCTAGTCAAATAAATGACATTATTCCCAATCCTGCGCCATCCATGCTTGGTTTCGTTAAGCGTCATTGCGTCATACTGTTTTAAGTTGACTTCGAGGGGTGACCGCTATTAGAAAAAAAAACTTTCCTGTTATTAGCACTCCCGAATGGTAGTCACGCACAACTTATTCGGCTACGGTGGAACCAAACCTTTCGTTAAATATAAAAATAAATATTTCCGTACAGTTCAGCGCTCAAATATCCTATTTAAAGGGACTTTCTGGACTTTTCTTAAAAATAGTCAAAATTGACACTTAAAATTTTTACTATGGTATTTAGTTAGAAAAGTCCAGAAAGTCCCTTTAAATAGGATATTTGAGGGCTGAACGGTTGTACGAAAATATTTATCAGAAAATTTATATTAGGGTTACCTATGACATAAAGGCCAATATAAGCGTTTACTCGTAATACACAGAATCACTTGTGGTGAGACATTTCTTCGACATCCAAACGTAATCGGCATTCTGTTTCAAGAGACACACCCAGCTGCAGCAGTTGCGAGCGTAGTCGAATATAATCGCCAAAGTATCAGTCTAGCAACCTACAGATGGTGGCGTTAATCGGGATTACCGGCGCAGTTAATTCTGATCAACATCCGCAATATCAGAACGATTAATGGAATTTCGAACATGCGAATTGCATGCGAATGAAATTCGAACTTCTCCGCAATGCGCGGTGCACAGCAGAAATGTGCCTCCAAGTTGAAGGACTTCCGCTTGATATACCTATTTTGCCTTTCTCTTCTCTGCAACAATTTGGAAGTTAATTAACGGGTAATATGAAAAGAGTTAGCTAAAAACTGCGCTTGTATTTCTTCATCAAGCTCTTTATTTTTATATTGATCTGAAATTGGAGCCCAAACAATCGAAAATGTGCTTAAAAATTGGGTTGATCGAATGGCCTACTGCAAAGCCAATCGTGGCAGTCATTTGAACGATATTATTTTTCATTCATAAATGACAATGTTCAATCTTCAAAATAAAAAAAGTTTGAAAAAATATTGATTAGTTTTTTTTTATAGCGGATTCAAAAAGCAAATTTTACATGGCCTACCCTATATTTGCCGAAATATCGTTAATTGTGAAGTACAATATCATCCCGCTTGCTAAAATTTTTCCTACTGGGCTATGGAGTATGCAATGTGCAACAAAGTAGCTTCTGCATGTACGACTGCACATTCAATCTCATACATATGCACATTTACGTATTTATTGCACGACTACAATACTGAATATCGCTACGGCTATGTTACAAATGTGGCAATGAGAATTGTTGCAACATACTTGCACGCATTTCCCGCAATCACAATCATAATCGCGAACGCAATAAAAACACTAATGGCAATAGCAATCAGTGTTGGACTTACTGTGAATTTATCATTAAGGCAGAAAATATGCATGTATGTAAGTGCATATGTGTAAGTATGTATGAATTGCTCCTGCATAGCTAAAATTATGTGAGTAAATATAATGCAGCACCAGCACGCTTCCGGTACGAGCTCTTGCGGTGTCCTAATGTGTTAATATTATCATTGAAATTGTTGGTAGAAAGAAATTGCATGGCAATAAAAGGAAAATGGAGAGTATAGCAGCTGGCGATGTCGGTCAAATACCTGTTGCGAAAGAGTGACTTCAATGATGTTTGCTAGAAACAAGAACGTGGATGCGACTCCTACTAAATATAAGTAAATGTATAGGGTGGGTCATGTAAAATTTGCTTTTTGAATCGGCTATAAAAAACTAATCAATATTTTTCAAACTTTTTTTTTATTTTAAAGATTGAACATTGTCATTTATGAATAAAAAATAATATTGTTCAAATGACTATCACGACTGGCTTTACAGTAGTACAGTAGGCCATTCGATCAACCCAATTTTTAAGCACATTTTCGATTGTTTGGGCTCCAATTTCATGAATGGCAACTTCGATTTCGTGTTTTAAAGCATCAATCATCTCTAGATGATTCGCATAGCATTTGTCCTTAACGGCTCCACACAAAAAATAGTCCAATGGGCTTAAACCACAGCTCCGAGGCGGCCAATTGATATCGGAATTCAAAAACGGTAGCCAAAAGTTCGAGTGTAACTTTGGCAGTGTGACAAGTTGCACCGTGCTGTTGAAACCAAATGTCGCCCATGTCATCCTCTTTAATTTTTGGAAACAAAAACTCGTTGAGCATGTCACGGTAACGTTCGCCACTTACTGTAACCGCGGAAGAAGAAAACGACTCACCACTTTAGAAATAGGTTTTCACTATTTCTTAATTTTGTTCAAGCGTATAGCGTCCCATTTCGTAAACGTCAAACGTTTAAGTAAATTATGAACATATTTGTCATTTGTGTTACCATTCTCAAAAAAATAGGTGGTTCAAAAAGCAAACGCTATATGGCCCAGCCTGTAACTGTATGTATGATATAGGTATGTACTCTTATATGGTACTAGCTTTAACCCGCGGCCCCGCTCGCGTAGGAGTAGTTTTGAGCGATTTAGGATATGTATATAAAAGAATTACAAGCAATAATTTCATAGAAAATAATTTTTTATTAATAACCATAATGTTACAATACCCGGCATCCGTTGCTAAGCCTCGTTGAATAAAATCAAAACAACCAATCAGAAAAATATCAAGCAAAATTATTTTTATTAATTTTCTATATCAAACCGTTTTTGAACTTTGCATTTGGGTCATAGTTGAACAGCTTATGCGGATTATGAAGTCTAGAGTGTACTATAAATAGTGAGAAATAGGAAAAACTAAGATTTTTTAGATTAAATTTAAGCAAATATTTGATTAATATTGGCAATTGAGAGTGGTGGCGCGGCCTGGGGGCTGTGGGAAGAGAGTTCCATCATAAAAACATGCCTATAACCTTCATTGGGTGAAAATACGAATGTATACAAATTTTTACGTCATTTGGTGTTGTCGTTTCGTAGTAATGCGCGGACAACGTACAGACATTCACCTTTAGAGTATAGATAATGAGGTTTGGTTGCACGGAGTGGCTTCTGGTGGGTCCGTTTAGTATTTCACGCCTATTAATATTGCACAATTATTACCCCATTCGTACCCTCGTCAGCCAAAAGATCGTTACCCTTGTATTGTTTATGCCCATTTTAGAGCAAGACGATCACTCTTTACCATTTCGTTGACATTTTTATTTTGTACATATTAAGCGCTTGTGTGTACTCTTCTTTTGCTTACAACGTAACTTATGCAATCTCGCCCCTTTTTAAAATGCACCCGTGGTTTGTGAATGCCCATTCTCAAATCAGATTGATTTGTAGGCCACAATGCATTCCTTTTACGAGTACGACCCAAGGCAAAGGCATATATACCAACCTTTTCATTTGATATTTATTTTATTTATAATTTGGCGGTATCAAGAGCACAAGTGAATTGGCTCACTAACTTTTGTCTGTAAGAGCATTTGCGTGAAGTTTGTGTGAACAAGTATGCATATACTTGGGCACTATTTCACCATCGCTACCATTTTTTACCATCTCGTGGATTGCGAAAATCGTGCACTCATTGAGATGGTGTGCGCCGTTGTGTTTTCGTGCTGTTTGCTTTGATGCAGAACCACTACAAACATTTCTGTTTTTCAAATATATATTTTCATGTTGTATTTGTATTTTCCAAATGTCCCTAAAAGAAGCTTATAGTGGCACACATGCACAAGTATCTTCATACATGTCACTTGCAGCAGTTCATAAATCTAAATATAATAAAGTCTTAAGGCCAAACAACATAGTTTTACATAGCGACGTCCTAAAAAGTGCTAATTAAAAAATAATTATTCTTCTCTTCAAACAATTTGGAAGTGCTACTAGACGAACGAGGCTATTTTACTCATTTTGAACAGCTCTTTCGTGGATGATCAAAACGTTCCCGGAACAACCGCCACGTTACACTTAAAGTCAGCTTATTTGGGTTCTGGCTTTTCTATTTGGATATTTTATCGCTCTTGCTCTACATTTGTAAAAGTTACGCCGTCTTGAGTAAATTTACCTCTGCACGGGTTTTCGATTTTTTACAGTTTTAAAACTGGATTTGAATTTGCAACAACGAGTTTTAAATTTTGCGTTAAAAATGGATGCATTGCTTAGAAAAGCTTAGAAGCGTGGGGAAACTGTTTCGTTATTGATACTCTACAGAAAACAGTCGTTTACGAGAGGCATGAATGCTTCAGAAAAAATCGTGAGTCCATCGAAGGTGACGAGTATAGTTGCAGGCCGTCGGCATCGAAAACTAATCAAAATATTAATAAAGTGAATGAAAAGTTGATCAAGAACAGCAAATTAACCACCAGAGAGCTGCCATAGCACTTAAGCGTTGCTTATGGATCCGCTCAGACCACGTTGACGTCGCCAAAGACATGATTCCCACCCAACATTCATCAAACGCATCATTACTAATGTAATCCAAACATCAGGCGAGTGAGTGGAGAGCTCAGAAAGAACTACAACCAAGAATACCACATAGTATAGTACATCATGAATTCTTTCCCGAAGGTCAAACAGTAAGGACTATGATTTTATTTGGACGTTATGAAACGTTTACATTAAGGAATTCGCCAAAAGAAAATACTTGTGGGAAAACAACTCGTGGATTTTGACCATTGCAACGCACCATCGCACAATGCAATCATTATACGTGAATTTTTTACCAAGTACGAAACGAATACCATCCAACAGCCATCGAATTCACCTGGTATGGCTCCCTGCGATTTTTCTATTTGATCGAGTCAAAAAACCATAACGGAGATGGCTTTACCGAAAATAGAGTTGCATAAATGTTTCAAGAGCTGGTATTAGTGCGTTGTAGTTGTTGGGAATGCTTGGAAGGCGATAATATCACTTTTGAGGAATAAGCTTGTATTTTGAATTTTCTGAATAAATTCCAGAAACTTTTTGATCAAGCTGGTATTTTAAATTTGCCACGTTGTGTCTATAAGAAAGGGAACTGATCGCTAACTAGCGCTGAAACCGATTTTAAATTCGATTATTTATTCGACTATTTTAGTAAACTCTCTAAGGCACGGCTGTATAGTAAAGCGCAAAAAGCGTTATTTTGGGGCTTCCGTATTCGGCTTTGGTGATTTGACACTCTGTGAACTTAATCAAAGTTTCCTCTAAGGGCTATGCCTAATATTGGCAGACCCCAAAACTACTAATTGAAGTAGCTTTCAGAATTTATTCGTTGACAGTAGAAAAACCTTTTTTCCGAAATGCTTCAACAACATCAAACGTCAGGTTCCTTTCATATTAATATTTCTCTACAAGTCACATTCACACGAATGTATGTATGTGCAGTACCTATTTCCATAAAGTAATTGCTAATATAGAATAGCTCCCTAGTACGGAACGGCTCAAAAATGACGACAATTGATCGTGCCAATCGAAGCTTCAGACGTGCAGCAGTCGGTCGTTCAGACACGCAGCTAACTGCGGGGACGTGCCAATCATGCACGTCTGCATCTCAGCCGACGTTTAGTTGGCGACGCATCGTTGATTTTGCAGGGTTCGTTGACGTGAAAAGTGGCTGTATTGCCGGGAGGCGACTACAACCACAGTAACAAAAACTGCAAAAACAGCAACTAAAACCAAAGTGTGGCGAGTGCTCTACCATTTGCCATTCGATATACTCGCACGCCATCCGCTGCCATTCACTGTCAGCAAAACAGTTGCCCTAGTCACCGGCTTTGCTTTGATTCGTTTTTGCCGTTGCTGTTGCTGATGCTGGCTTTTTTTTTTGTTCGTTGTCTCAGCTAGTGTTGCTGCCCGCTGTTGTCGTCGTCTCGCCGCATTTGAACTTACTACATTGTACCAATAACATTAACCACAACAATAATAATAATATTAATAACATCAGGTCTAAAACTAAAAACAACATTTGTAGTAAAGCGGTAAGAAATTTATTGAGCGATGCGCTTGAATTGCCGGTGAAAACAGGTTGTTTGGGTTGACTGGTTGTTGGATCTGTTAGTTTAATGTACGAGTGTGGATGTATGTAGTATGTGGTTACGAGGAGCACAAAGTGGGTCACCACAATCGAGTAAATGTGCGCACTGACTTGCCACATATGGCTGCATTGTTGCTCTGGTGTGCTACAATGCTGCATTCCAAGATGCCACATTGCTGCACTCGGGGAGCATCTATAAGTAGTCGAGCTTGCATTTGTACATATTCGTGCATTCATACGTACAAGTTAACAGTGAATTAACGAACATATGCGGATACAGTGGTTCAAAATTATAATGGAACAGTTTGGAACTATAAATTTATAACATAATATTAAAATAATCAAAATATATTTAACTAAAAGAATTTAGCATTTACAAAGTAATATTTAGGTATGCATAAGTAGTGACACAGAAACTGTAAAATTTTTTAATATTTAAAAAACATGAAACTTGACTTACTAATAATATGTGCTTAAAGCCCAAAAGTAATAATGGAGTACCCTATATATATATGGCTTATTCTCCGCTTAAACTGCTACCAACTTAATTTGTAGTTTGAATTCGCTCGAAAATTGATTTCTGTTAGTTAAGTTATTATCCTTGAAAAATGGAAGTTCGGTATTTATGAAAAAATTACATCACCTGATGACGCTGATATTCAAAGATGAAATGCTGCCTAGTGAATGGGTCACGGTACTTTAATACGAATCCGGCGACTAATAAGGCGACCAAACAAAGTATAAAAACCACCGCGAAATATTGCTTCTCAACACAACATATAAATTACCAGCAAACTTCGTCAACAAAAGACATATTATTGCAGTTATGCCGAAAAAGCGACGACAGATCAGATATTCTGCCTAAGATAGTCTATGGAAAAGTACAACCAACACAATATCAACCGCATTCATTGATTCTAAGCAAGCATTAACAGAATGAATAAACCTGTAATAATTGAACAATGCGAAATCCCCAAAAAATTTACACGCCTGGTAATGATGACTCCGCTGGCGCAATACCGAATCGAGAGGTTTGGTACAAGACAAATTATCTGAGGCTTTTGAAATACAGACCGGACTTATGCAAGGCGTCACGTTTTCCTCAACCATTTTTAATACTTGACTTTGCTTCGCAATAGACGAAGTAACCGATGAAAACCAAACTGGGAATATACTTAACAGAACAACACAAATATACGGATAATATGGCGATAATCAGCAAAACGTTAATGCATTATGAAATACTTTTTGTTATACTTATTAAACTTTTTAAATCGATGTAGCAAAATTTCGCTGTATAAATATATAGTCATCGGTGTCTTCAACAATAAGTGAAAAAGACAAAAACTAACTCCAAGTATTCGGGAGAAAAATGTTGAGGCTAATCTTGAGGGTTAATTCCACTAAAAATATGCACTTATTTAAGAATTTTTTTTGGAAAGATGATTCATGTAAATTTATTTATCCAATTAGTATACTGTAAACTCATATTTCATATTTTCAAAAAGTTTTACAAGAAAATATACAAAGTTGCGCCGTTGACAGCAGATCTACGCAGACGTCTCGAAAAAAGGCAATTTGCCGTGGACAGTTTTTCTCAGCATTGGATCATCTGAAATAAAAAAATCAAAGATTTTTCATTAGGTAATTAATTGTCCGAGGTAACCCTGTTGAGTTTTTATTAAAAAACAATTTTTTTTTCAATTTTTTTTAACATTTGAAGTAGAAGTTCGATTTTTAGACGATAAATCGCATAATATTGTTTATTGTAAAATAAATAAAAATTGAAAAAACAAAAAAACCTCCCAGGGTTACCTCGGTAATTATGTAGAGAAAGTGTGTACAAAATTTCAGGAAGATCGGTCGAGTAGATTCAGAGAAAAAGTGTCCACCGACTTGAAAAACGTCGTTTTCCAGAAAATCGATTTAAAGTTCGACCATAGCAGGTAGCCGAGTCGGAGCGGCCAACGGTTATAATGCTCTAACTTTGTGAGTTTTGCACCGATTGACTTAAAATTTGGACACAACATTCTTGAGATTATGTACATTCATTTTCTCAAATAAACCAAAATCGATTTTTTTTACCCTAAAAAGGTGGTGGCACTAGACCAACAAAACTGTTGTGCACGATTGATTGTCAAAGCAAAGTATTGAGAAACTAGAAAACAAATAATGAATTCGCCTCGTTTCATTCTGAGCTGACAGCCACATGGACACGGCGAAAAAATAACAACTCAACTGATTTACCAACAACACCTTCAATAGATTCGCCTTGTAAATTTTGTTTCGCTACAACTTTGAGTCTGAAGTTTTATATTTTATTGTAAAAATATGTTTTTTTATTAAATGTATTAATGATAATTAATGTATAACAAATGCAGTTTTTAAAATAAATATCAGGTTTAATCAAATTTGAGCTATGATAAACTACAAGTACCTATATCATTTGATACTAGTCCATTTAAACTCTGAGTCACTGTAGGCAAATGTACTTGTATAGCAGGCATTTTTATGCAGGTGCAACACAAGCTTTTCTTTGTTGTAACTATAAATAACAAATTAAGTAATGGGGCTATGAGTCGTGGAAAGTAAAGGGCTGGTTGTTCAAAGAAGATTCGGGTTAGTTGTGATCTCCAGAAAAATTTGTTTTTTTTCTTTTGCGGAAGAGAAGGCTTAAAATGCCATCTGCATCATCAAAGGTGCCGTCGCAGCAATGTTATGTGCGGATACTAAAAAACTCTCCTTCATTTGGAATCGTCGCCCACCCTGGAACCGTTTTCGCATTACTTCAGAGTAGCGTTCCATCTTCCTCATTACAGGGTCTATGCTTGTGTGTCTGCACTTTTTCATCCGGAGAACTTTTCTGCGAAATCACTGATAATTTCCCACGTTTTCTCTCTGCTTAGCATCTTGTCGATTACATTTTCAGTGGTTATATAATCTACTACATTTTCCAATGCTCGACGTTCTTGTTCCCAGCGTGTGCATTGGAAAGAGGTGTATTCATCTTCGGCTGTATCACCGTGTATGCATGTGGGGTGTTCGCATTTCCCTATTTTGAACAGGCATTTCTGGAACTACCTTACCCTTATTTCGCGCGCTGTAAGTTTGCTTCTGTCATCCTCAAGTTCTTCTTTCATCCTCTCGTTCACAACTTTTTCCTCTCATAGGCTAGTAGATCTATCGAACTGCTTATCACTTGAACTGCTGGCCCTGATACTGTGGGGTAGGCAGACACAACTCTCAAAGCTGCCATTGTTCTTTGAACCGATGGTAGGAGATTACACCGATGATTAGCCAGACAGAATGGCTGGCATACAGATTGAAAACTGTACATGTATTCAGTACTTTTCTTGAATCAAATCAACACATTTTTTAACTCAGACTATTTTCAAACTTTTTTTCTATAGCTGGCTCGATATGTGAAGTTTGGTTCGTTGTTTCAATAACATGAAACTTCCCCACCTTCATATAATACCACATCATAAAGTTTTATAGGGTTTCGAGAGTTGGATAAGATGCAATAAAACGCAAAATTCGACCTCTAAATATTATTGGAGATAGCTGGTTGATTTCGAAATTTGATTTTAACAATTCGTTGAAGCAGTTGGGTTCGAGTGGATTATTCGAAGTTTACTGAGCAGCTGTTCCAAAAGCTATTTTATACTTTAATTTTACTCACTTTTCAAGAAACCTTATCCTAAGCAAGAAATCAGTCTTCTTGCTGTCCAGCGTTTGAAAAAAAATAAGTCTGGGGCTTATTCGCAGGAATCATTAGTTTAATTTTACTTGATCGGAAGTACCCGCGTATTTATATATAAAATCAAATTTAAAACAAATGGCAAACAATCTTTGTTACATACTTTCTTTTTTTTACTTTTAGCGGCTCTTCCTGGTGCCGTTTGCTACAGTCATGCCCACTGCCAAATGTTTGACACACGTTCGCACTGCGATTTTCTAATACCAAATCTTTTTGGCCGTTGCCAATGCACTTCGCCCGCCAAACTTGTAGGTGGCTTTTGTGTGGAGGGTAATGTGGCAGCGCCAACGGAGGCGCCAGTCTCGACTGCATCACCCACAACCAGTCCACCCAGCAGCACAACACCAATCATCACTACCACCGCTTCTAGCCCCTCAACTACCGCAGCAGCAGCAGCACCAATTCTTCCTCCAGCTGAACCAAGTCGATACGATAGTGTTGAGGAACAACTGACTTCCGAAGAAATAGCCGAATCTCCAGCCAATTCAGACGCTGATATGGAATTGCCTTCAACTACTTCACAATACTTACTAACACCAGCAGCAGCTGATGAGGGACCACAAGCGGTGGCGGCCGACGAAGTACTACTGCAAGAAACAACCACTATCGCTTATGATTATCCTTATAAGATAGATGATGAATATGATGGTGAAGAGGCAAATCAACAACAGCAACGAGTAGAAGAGGAAAAACAACAGCAACAAAGTACTACTGAATACCAAACACAAATACAAGGTAACCAAGAGCATATAGAAGAACACTTAGAAGAGCACATAGACCATGCGTTAGAAGAACACGAACAATCAAATATTGCAGAACCACAGTCGGATAAAGAAGCACCTCATGTAGAAGATGGAGCGCAACAAGCGGCTAATGAAATTCAAAATGTTTTTGACGATAAAAATGTTGACGATACAGCTCATTATGATGGTGACATTGCTTCATATCCTGTGGACCAACATAAAATGGAACCACTTCCAGCTGCTATAGAAGATGAGCAGCATATTGAAGCAGAACAGGTTGTAGAAGAAAATCCTTCGAACGAAAATGAAATGCAACCAGTTACTATCGGAGATGTTCAACATGTTACGGAAGAACATCCTTCAGGCGAAATTGAAATACAAAAAATTCCGGTGGTTGATGAACAAACCATAGCTAAAGAACAAGAAAATAGCGAAACAACACCTGCTGTACAGGAGGAATCTCAAAGTAGCGAAATAGAAAGAGTGGTGGAGGCTCCTAAAGAAGGTGAAATACAGCAGGTTACTAAACTGCAAGTGGAAAATTACGAAGTGGCAGATAATGAAAATTCAGAGCAAAACACCGAGTCGAAGAATGAGGAACCAATTGACGAGGCGAGTCATATTGTAGAAGAAGTGACACCACCAAATATTTTGGAGGAACACATTACCGAAGAAGAACCAGAGCATAATGAAGCAACTACCGTCCCGAAGAAAGACCGTTATGAGCCAGAAAGCAGTGAAAATAATTCAAAATCAGAGGCAGCACCACAGCTGCAGTTCCAAGGGGAGAGTGGTCATTTGGAGGATTCGCAACAGCACGGGCAAAACCAACATAATGCCGATGAGTTGCCAGTGGACTCAACACAGCCCCATGATGCTACGGAAGCGCTAAATTCATTGTCTTCAGAAAACCAATATGTAGACTTTCACCCCGAAATGGAAATGTACGAAGATGTTGAAGAAGAAGAAAATGCGGCCGACTCTGGTGCGGACATAGTTGACGATACCATGAAATTTGATTATGAAACAGCTCAGGAGGAATTTAATGCGGAAAATACGGAATCGACCGACATTGGTGAAAGTTTCTCTGCAACTGACTTACCTAATTGGGCGCAAGAATCTGACAAATCACCAGTAGTTGCCTCAGCGACGTCAGAACTCGATGTGTGGCCTCAAGCGCAGTCATTTGATGCTCATGAAAACCAGAATGAAGCGAAAATCAGTCAACAACAGTTGGAAGAAAACAAAGTTGTAGAGCTACATGAAAATGAAAGTAAGACAGATGAACAGTCACAACAGTCACAACAGCCACAGGCGGAAGAAAGTACTTCGGGCGATACAACAGAAGAAGCTAAAAAGGTAGAAATTGAAAGCGTTACAACCGATAATGACTTAACCGCAATCAATGTAAACTCAGAGGCAGCCTTTGAAGAACAAGAACACAGCAACAATATTCAGAGCAGCAATGACGATTACCATCAAAACAAATTCGTTGCGCTTGATAAACTAGCAACAACAGAACGAATTGCACAAGAACCGCAGCCGGATAATGTTATAACACCTGAAGCCGTGAAGCCGCAATCAAGTGGAGAAGAGCTAATCGTAGACGAAACTAAGCTGCCAACAAATGATAACGTAGTTGCTGATATACATTTAGACACACAAACTAATGGGGAAAGTTTAGTAGAACAGACTGACAATAACCGAGCGGACAGTGAACTAGTAACCGAGGGACAACAGATAACCGACGAAGACGATGCCGGTTTGTTTCGAGCTGTGGTGACAGAGGAAATTGCTGCGGCTGATAGCGATGTGGCGGCCAGCGAACTAATATACCAGCTTGCTGACAATGAAGAACTTTCGCATGGGCATATACTTGCTGCCGACCAAGAGACAATCGCAACCCAAGCCAATGCACAAGAGCATATCGCAGAATACTCAGATCTCTTGAATACTCCAAATGCGCCTGAGGAAATAGTTGCTCAAACTGATGAAACATTGGCATATGACAATGACGAAGAAGAGCCAAGTATTAAGGACCACGTAGAAGATCAGGTAGTGGAAGAAGAGGCGGTTGTTGAAGAAGCAATAGCAACTACAGAAGCGCCAATATTCCAAGAAACTGATGAGCAAACCGAAAGTGCAACAGCGATTCCCAACATTGAAGAAGTAAATGAAAATGACAACCAAATTTCTGAAAGCAAAACGGAACGGTATGGTTTGGGCGAAGAAGGCATTGCTGAGTCTGAGATTAAAAATGAAATCAATTCTGAAGTGAACAAAGCTGAAGAAGGGATGCACACTGAGCAAGAGTTGAATAATGCAATTTCACAGGACAGTGAAAAAGATATTCCCGCTTATGGGGCTCCGTTGGAATTGAACAGTACAAATGAACTCTTAACTGGGATTGAAAATGATGGATCAATTGATCAGACCCACGAGATTGCTGATGCAATAGCTGGAAATTCAAGCCCAATTATGCAGGAAAGTACAGTTGAGGATCACAAATCCATTGAAGATACAGATAAATTTGAACATAGTAACAATATCGAGCGGTTTGAGCATGACAGTCATACTGAGCAAACAAACCACAATGAACAAATCGATACTATTGAAGTAGATAATTCTATTCATTCAACTGAAGAAGCTGCAAATATATCAGAAACTTCAGTGGAATTTTCGCTCAACGAGAATGACGATAAAGACCCCATAGCATCTGTACCTGATGTAGGCAATGGACAACAATCGATGCAAGAACACATTAATGAGCTCTACAACAACGGTGATCAACCCAATGCTGATACGGATATTCATAATGAATTATTTGAAGAGCAAGAGTCTTTCGCTGACATTTTGAGTGATCTGATGTCTGAGGATGTGACTACAGTCACACCATTGGAGTTCGTTACAGAAGTGGAAGGCATTCGCTCGAAAGAAGATGTGAATATCAATGAAAAAGAAAGTGTTGGCGCCAAGTTGGAGATCCCTGAGCAGCATGTACAAGATTTGATCGCAGCGGATACTAATATTGTCGAGGAAAAATTAGCTGGACAGGAGCAGACGGAGACTACGGAAGCGCACGATAAAGATAAATTTATAACATTTTACCCTGAAGCTGAAGACTTGAGCGAACATTCTCACAACAATATCGAAGTGCAAAATGAAGCAGAACATACTACAAATTCTCCAGAAGATAAGAATACTAATGGAAATAGAATGGAAGAAACGGATTACACTCTCTCGCCTGACGAGCTACCATTCGATTTGACATCCATCGATGATATACTACCACAAGAATTAGAATCAGACAGTTTGGTATTGGAGACAACCACTCTTCCAGCCATTGAACTCGCAGAAAAGGCAGCTTCTGGAGAGGAAGTTCAAAAAGCTCGACCTGAGGAGGCCACAGCCACTCCTGATGATATCGTTGAAATTACAACGCAGACTATGTTGGGCTTGGCAAGTCGTGTGACGTTGATGGAACCGGCTGCGCCGATTGCTACAACGCTTAAACCACTAATGACTGAAACATCGCCAGAAAGTGAAGCAACATCGGAACCGTCACCGATAAAGGAGTTGCCTGGTGCAGAAAATGCATTAACAACTAAACCACTTACAGGTGAGTGCAAACACATAAATTTAGAATACAGTTATTCAAACAACTTTATTTTCCGCAGAAATACGTAAACGTGTTGAATTGGGAACGGAAGCCATTTCGCTCGGTCTTGCCTGTATGAACGACAGACAATGCCAATTGGCCGATCCTAATGCTGTGTGTAATGCGCGCGGAGTATGCGATTGTGCTTTAGCCGAACCAGCAAGCGAAGTGCAATGCAGCGCACAGAGAACGGGTTGTGCACCCGGAACTTTCCAGGTAACTTTTCAAACTTTTCCCTGTGGGTGACTTTTCTTATAGACTTCTAATCCAAATAATTTTTATATAGTGTCGTTCAAGTGGCGTCTGTATATCGTGGTTCTTTGTATGCGATGGCAGACCAGACTGCAATGATGACTCTGACGAGGAGTGCACATTCAATGCGCGTTCGAATCATACTTGCCCACAAGAAGCCTTCCAATGTGAGCGCAGTGGTCGTTGTATCTCACGCGCCGCGAGGTGCGATGGACGCAAACAATGCCCCCATGGTGAAGATGAAATTGGCTGCAACTCCTTGAAGGCAGGCGAATGTCCGCCACATACCTTCCGTTGCAAGAGCGGCGAATGCCTGCCCGAATATGAGTACTGTAATGCGATCATTTCTTGCCAGGATGGCAGTGATGAGCCACCACATTTATGTGGGTCGCGTTCAATGCCGACATTCTTCCTGCGTCTGCTAAATGCCGGTGGCCTGTTGGAAAACGAGGATGCATATTGCCCGCATCGTTGCAGTAATGGGCGTTGCCGTTCGACTGCGATTGTGTGCTCGGGTAGAGATGGCTGTGGTGATGGCACCGATGAGCAGACATGTTCCGTTTGCAGTATGTTTGGAGCAGAATTATTTGCTAAAAGTAATGAGTAATTAATATAATGTTTTCTCTACACTTTGTTTTAGGATGTCCTGCGCCAATTAGCAACAGCTTACCTAATTACCTTGCCAGGCATCGTCCAATGCCGTTGTGGTAGATTGGAGCATAAAGAAGGGATTAGTAACATGAAACATGAAAATGTATACCCCGAAATGGATTGGACTGAAATCTTACTACAAGGGGAACATGAACTTTTGGCGGCTTATTTTTGAAATGTGCTAGAAAGCGTAAAGCTTTGTAGGAAGTGCGTACGCCACAACAACATATTGCACATAACAACAACGACTTTGATATTCCATGCGCCTAAAATTAGTTCGTAAGCTTATTTATTCTATTCGTAAATCTATGTCTAATCATTACAATTAAATACTTCAAAACAATTGCCGCCTTGCTGGCGAGGAATAACGAAAATGCTGTGCCAAGTAGTAGATTTGATCGATCGCACGCATGGGGATGCTATACCTACGAATGGATGCAAGTGCAAGTGCTTTAGATTAACTTTAGAATTCCTTGTTGTTGCACAAATTATTCTTCGATTCGGTGATGTAGGCAATTGTGTCTGTGTTCACACAAACACGCACATATACATATATACACACTCACAACTCCTATTTATTTGAAACTATTTATGATCATTTTCAACTCCATTTTCTTCCATTGCCAGTTTAATTTATGATATTTAGAATTAAGCAAATGAATTAAATATAAAGACGAACCACTATGAGAAATGGAAAAACAGAATTTTGTTTAATTAAATAAATTAAAGTAAATAATTGCTTATATAAACTGATATAATACATATTTGAAGAGAAAACTCAGATATTGGAATTATCAATAATGCAGTTGGTGGCTGCTCACATTGCAACTTTAAATTTTTTTATGACTTTAATATGGCACTAATTGATATGCTAAATAATTTGAAACACTAAAGCGTGATTTGTAAATACATATGTATGTAAGTAAAATTAAAAAAACAAAAACAAAAAAGAAATAATTAATTGCATAAAGCTGTACATGCCATTAAGGCAATGGGCTGGCAAAATACACACACAAACACATGTATGAACAAGTGCATGTAATAGATAAACATATGTATGTGTCTAGATTCATCTAAGAATTGAGCAGAATCAAATGGATTTCACTATTGAAAACGTGCATTTAGGGAACTGAGCAAGACCAAGACCAGGCAAAAAGCTGGAGAGAGAAAACAGAAAAACAGAGGGAAATAAGTGTATGTAGGTATATATTTAATAATGAAAGTGTAACACATTGAAAGTTAGACAATAAAAATAAATTGCATTTATTAATAATTAAAATTTAATAAAAATAATTAATTAAAAGTTTAATAATTTCCATTTTTTTTTTTTTTTTGCTTTAAGAAAACTGTTGTACTGCTCTGTTGTTAAGTTGGGTTAACCCTGCGTGGCTGAATGCCAGCGATACCAGATGGACGATACTGACCTTTATTAAGATTTACAGACCACTACCTGTGCGTCTACCCCGCCTTCGCTCGAATCAGGTTTGCGGTCTTTGGCACTGATTTGTTAAGAAGCGACCACGTTGGCTCCTTGGAGCACAAGATCTACTCAGATTTCTTCGGAGATCGGGTAGATTTAAATAAAACTAAAAGAGAATCCAAGTGTAGTTCAATGGACTTAATTAATGTCTGAGTTCTGGACTTGATAGTTGTCCCGACAAAAACAAAAAAAAAGATTTACAGTAGTCATTACGCAAGATGTCAACGCTTTTGGCAAATCTAAACAGCGCAGGAGAATCTATTTTTGAGATATCCTGCATACTTTTAAATTGTGGCGCTCCCGCGCAAGGGCGTTTTGATAATGCCGAACAAAGACACAGAAGAAGCTCTAAAGTTTCCACTGTAACCTCTCTGAACTTCCTGCATTTGTCGTTGCTAGCAATAGATTATGACCTGCCAGCATACCTATGATAGTTATGCAGTCTTTTCGCGAGAGCGTAAGTACGAATTGAGTAAGTTCTTTGTCGTTAGTTCTAGACATGACTTTTTCAGTTTTGCATGTCGTCAGATTAGTCCACGTAGCTTCCGCTTACTTCTTCATGCAGTCGTCCATTTCGTTTTAAATTATATTTTGCGGTTTTTGTTTGTCATTCTCTTGTTCGTAAGGTAGGTTGACATCACTTTTAGCTATCTCATCTACTATATTGTTTCTATGTTGCCTTTCTGACCCGGTACCCAATAGGTGTGCAGTCTCCTGTTTTCGGTTAGGCTTTCTATGACTTCCCTGCTCCGTTGGATATTTTTGAACTTAATGCAATATGAGGTTATTCCTTTTATTGCTGCCTGACTGTCCACGCCAATAATAATTGTTGAGTTATTTTCAGTTTTTGTGTTAGCTAGCTCCGCGACTCTCCTAATAGCAAAATACTGACCAGAGCTTGATTGGATGTTTTATTTCTAGTAATGAACAGCAAATACCCGCTCCCGCTTCTTCTAAAGTTTTAGAGCCGTCTGTGTAAATATGAAAAGTTCTACAGCCAGGCTTTATGCCTTTGTGCATCCATCTTCTGCCATTGTAGTATGAAATCTTCCTCTCCAATTAAAGCGCAGAGTTATGTTGAGTGAGCAACCTGTACTCTTCATTCCTATTGAAATATGTCCGAAGATTCTGTAAGTAAATACTTCAGCCCCCACTAATCTTCCCGCGGATTTTGCTGCAAGATCTTCCGTCATAAGGTCAATAGGTGGTGTGCTAAGTATTATATAACTTCTTGTGCCGCCGTAGGAGTGGTTTTCATTGATCCTGTTAAGCACTGGACAGCGAGTCGCTGAATCCTCTCCAGTGACATTAAATATTTCAATTTTCTTGTTGCAGTCCACCATACCAAGGCCCCATACAGCAATATCGGTTTGACTATTGCCGTGTAGCACCAATACATCACTGAGGGCAATAGATTCCAAGTAACGCCCAGAATTATTTTGCATGCATACAGCGCATGACTTTTTCACCCTTTCTTCAACATTGTGCTTCCACAGTAATTTACTATCCAGTATTACTCCAAGGTACTTTGCATGCTCTAGATATACTTGCTAGGTGGGCAGAAAAGTGTGGTCTAGGAGTCCACCCAGGCAGAACTTAACTCATATTGTTCACGAGGAAACACAGAATCCCTTAGCTTAGTCGAATTATGCTCGAGGGTGAAGCTCTTGTGATTTCAGAAGAAACCAAGTACTTAGGACTAACTATAGATAGGAAATTTATTTGGAAGTCAAGCATCTTAGAAAGAGTTAGGAAAGTGAACCTAGCTTTTTATGCCTGTAGGTAAGACCTGGGGAATTAAACATAAAGTTGCTCATTGGCTTTATACTGCTGTCGTCAGACCCATTCTTCTATATGGAAATGTTGTCTGGTGGTGTGTTATGAAGAAAAAACCTCTTCTAATTTATTGAATAAGGCGCAGAGATCAGCAGAATTAGCAATGTGTGGCGTCATGAAAACCACGCCATCCATGGCTTTGGATATCATACTACATCTGCCACCCCTGGATCTCTTCTGCAAATACTCAGCGACCTATTCCGCTTTAAGACTCAGAGCGAGCTCACAATGGAAGAGCGTCACACATGGACATTCCACCATCTTAGACTCCTATACGGATATAGGCAGTGATTGTGATTATGACCCTCCCATTCTCTGCTTCGAAAGGAATTTCTCAATGAAAATCCCTTGTAGACTGAAATGATTTGAAGAAGATTTATCACCCAACACACCCGGTAAGATCTACACGGACGGATCTAAAGTGGTCACCGGTGTAGGATCAGGATTATATTGCGAAGAGCTTTTTATCAGTGAATTCTTTAAAGTACCGGATCACTGCAGCGTTTTTCAAGCGGAAATAAACGTTATTCATGAAGAGATGGTTAGAGATAAACAGTATCTGCATTCTATCTGACAGCCAAGTTGCCCTACGGGCTCTGGATGCATTCCAAATAACATCAAGGAGTGTCTTACATTGTCGCCAATCTCTTAATGAAATGGCCAAACAATATCGTATTATCTTATGCAGAGTTCCACAGAGATATATCAGGGAACTGTAGGGCTGATCAACTTTCAAGAGAAGGTATCTCTATGCTAAACGTAAATAATTGTAAGTGGGTACCTCTCGCAAGTTGCAAGCTTCTTATTAAGGACGCACTAATCAGTTATGTAAATTAAAGATGGATTAGTTCCAATTCCTGGGAGATTGCTTGCCAAACATGGCCAAGGCTAAATTTACGTTCATCCATGAATGTTATAAAATTGAGTAGTCTTCAAATTAGGACCTTAGTATGGGCCCTCACAGAACATTGCCTCATAGGAAATCATGCAAGGAGATTAGGTGTTTACGCGCATGATTTCTGTCGTAGCTGCATGAATGAGAAGGAGTAGGAAACAATTCAACACCTTTTTTGCACAAGTCCGGCTCTAGCCAGAAGCAGGAACCGATATTTAAGATCCTCCTTCTTAATGAATATAGATGATCTATACACTTTAGGTATCAACAACCTTTTACGCTTTGTTCAAAGCTCAGGGTGGTTCAATCTGGAAGGGGAAATGTAGCTTAGCCCCTGCGGCTCACAGCGGATCCATTTCATCGTCTAAGTGGCATCGCTGTCTCTTTGGCGATGCGGCTTCTAAACCTAACCTAACCTACTTTGCATGATCTTTGAGATGTAGTTGATTGTTGCCTAGCCTCGGGAGGTTCCATGCCGGGGCCTTATACTTCTTAGTAAAAAGGATCATGCCCGTCTTTTCCGCGTTTCTCCCTAGAATTATGCGAGATGTCCATTGATAGAAAGTTTTTAGAGTGTTGTTCATCACGTTGCTGATGGTGTTCAGGTACTTTCTCGTAACTACTATAGGAGTGTCACCTGCATATGCCACTAGTTTCGGTACACGTCCATGGAGTTTCTTAAGTAGTCATTTTGCTACAAGTAACCACAATAGCGGCGATAGTACCCCCGTGCCGAGTACCTTTGCATGTATGTTTGGTAGCATTTATGTCGTTCCATTTCACGCATATCTTCCTGCAGACTAATAGCTGATTTATCCATAGATAAGCAGCGGGTTGAACATTAAGTGACTCTATTCTGTTAAGAGCTCCTGATATATCTAGAAATGCTCTGTTGTTAAGGCAAAGTATTTTATTCCAACGCAGTAGGATACTCTGGGACCTTCTATTAGTACTGTGTGTAGTTGGTAACATTGCTCGGCCTTGTCTCATGGGACCATAACGAAAGCGTATTTTCTATTTTTTTTAATTTAATTTCATTTACATTTGGGTAAATGTTCTGCACAAAGCTTGCAGAGGAGTGAGCTACTGCGTGAGACGGTGCGGCTTTTTTTCGTTTCCGTCTTTCTTTACATTCTGTTTATATGGTGGTGTAGTCTATCCATATGAGACTTTGCGTTTCTATTGATCAAAGTGGCAACTGGTTCGATGCCAACGTCACGTTCGGTATCAGTGTTACGAACGTACCGAGACGCATTAACTACGCATCGTAATATTTTATTTTGGTCGGTGACTGGCTGCACTTGCTGACAAACAATGGCATTCGCTGTCAAGGATATGCGCTTAACTTTGTGACCATATAATGGACCAAGCTCAAGAATACCCTTTGAAACATAACATAAAGAGCTTTTAACCTGACAAAGAAATGTGATGGGTCTACATATATACCCGTCCAAAACAACCATTATTCCCTTCACTGGCATACGGAGGGCTGGAAGCCAGCTGAAGGCATAGACGCTATATTATATGTCCCCAAAATAAAGCGGTCTTTGCCGAGGACGGCATAGTTCTAACAAGTGCTTGAGTGCGGTCTATGCAGGAGGGCATAGTCCTAACTACTGCACTCAATCACTAGTTAGAACTATGCCTTCCTTGGTATAGACCGCTTGATTTTGGGGACATCCAGCTAATATGTATCCCAGGACATAGGGGTATACCAGGGAACAAAGTAGCTGATGCTTTGGCTACAGATACTACGGCCTCGATATTAATACCACCCGAGCCCTTCCTTGCAATGGGATAATACATCATCAAGGAGGAGGTTAGAAGCGATGAGCTAAGGAGACAAAACTTAAGCTGGCACCAAACTATGGGACTAGGTCAGACGAACTCCTTGCTGGGGGGTATACTCAAAAGAAGTTCAGGCAACACACAACTCTCCGTAAGCCGTAAGGACAAAAACATATGTGGATTTTCAGACACAGCGACCGATTGAATATAGGAACTTAATGATTTGCTTATTGAGTAACAAAAATAATTAACTAATAACTAACTGGTACGAGTAATACTTGCGAGTCTATGAGAGCCATTTCGTATCGCGCGTGCGCTATTATGAAAGCCAACAATTTGATAATTTGTTTACTGCAATAATTAAGAAACGACAACAAATACCAAAACAAATAAAAACAATCATTTTTTTGCACGCATTGCAATTTTCGCAATTAACATTTGAGAAAGCGCAAACTCACCACCACCTGTGGTTGAGTCAGAGCGGGCTCAGTGATGAGAGATATGTATGCAAGTGTGTGTGTATATTTGTATGTGTGTACCTTAAGCACGTTGCTTGCAATTGAGATTGTAAAACCGTTCATTCATTCATATTTACGGTCGGGTAAAACGACAGTGGGTAGAAAATAATTTTTGCCGATAAACTATACCTGGAGTATACAGGTATTAAATTAGAAGATGCAGAATTGTATATTACATTTATAGGCACATTAGGGCGGGTCGATTTAAAAATCGCTCATTGCTCTGTTAAAATCGTATTCTAGGGATCAAAATAAGAAACTTTGCCGAAGGAACCATACCTCTAAAACGAATTCTGATGTCCCCCAATTTGGGTCGAACGAAAAATCCCACTTTGACCCATTCAGAGTGCTCCAATCGAGTCCAAATATATGACCGCCCCCACTAACTTTGGACGGCCGATCCACCCATGCCAGTGGCACACCCCCTGGAACTCCCCTGGGGGGTTCCCCATACAATCATTTCAAAATATCACCATTTTTGGCCTTTACATGAGAAAAGAAACTAAAAAGTTCGACCCAAGTTGGGGGATATCAGAATTCGTTTCAGAGGTATGGTTCCTTCGGCAAAGTTTCTTATTTTGATCCCTAGAATATGATTTTCACAGACCAATGGGGAATTTTTTTACCTCCCCACAAATCGACCTGGCCTACTGTATATACATACATACATATTTTGGAAACTTTTTTTTATTTTTTCTTATTGTAGCAACGATGTTCTTACATAGATTTAATTTTTTTTCTTCATTTTCTAGATATTTATGATTAATTTTAATGTTGCAGCGCTACTGAGCAACTTCGATAATTTCGAAGAACAACTGGATGCACGCGTTTTGGGGTATCAGGAACGAAATCGATTACATTGTCCAGCACGCATTTCCAATGAACACTGTTGCCAGGTCAAAACTTCAACTGTCCTGTGGAACCTTTTTCTTCTATAAAAAGAAAATTATTAATACATGTATCGTCAAAGTGGGAAGACGTTGGTCCTGAGTACCTCTGATTTTATACTTATTTTGATTTCATACTTATTATACATTCCATATACACTACTCCCTTATCCCTACAATGTTCCATGAAAAACTACCATTACCTGAAAGTATTATTCTGTCATTTCCTTCTCGTCGCGTGCCGCTTACTCTGTCACACCTTCAACGTATCATACCACAAATCTTGATTTTTTTCATGCAGAAAATAGATGGTATTCGCACACCGTAAGATCCGGATGGTCTAACACTTGAATGCTGCACTTAGCTCGAAATCTCATGCTTGACAACGCAAAATGAGCCGGACTCAAGCACTTGTGCTTCTGTAATTCGGATCGTTTTTTCCTTGTTCACCAATGGAATTCATTCAGTTAGAACTTTGTGTGATGTTGACTAATCATTTGATCTTTAGGATCATTTATATTAGATTTTGAAACAACTGTCGTAACTGCTTGATTTGCTCATAAATATATTTTTTTAATCTCAACTAGGTTGAGGTTTTGTGATTGGCGTTTCCTTTTAACCCTCATCCTGCGAGGTTATGTATTTTTTCGCGAATATCGCTTTGTGATTCTGCTTTAGAATATTTACAAATAAAATGAGTCTAAATATTTGAACGGGTTTTCAAGTTTTTCATAAAATAAAGTACACAACAAATTTTAGTTAAAAAACAACAGAGGAAGCCTAATTCCGGACCAAACTGTATATACTCTGGTAAATTTTAGAAAAATTGCGGATGCCTGTTATATTTTATATAAAGGGTTGTTAAGTTTCAAGGGCCGGTGTTGATTTTGAATAAAATACAATTTTTTTTTTAATTATTGTCATATCTCTTTATTATGATAATACTGGTATGGCTCAATTACATATGGAAAAAATATCGGTCAAATAGCCGCCGCGATGGTCCAAATTTTCGATGACGCTGAGGCATAACTGAGGTTCTATGCCGTTAATGTGCCGAATTATCTCATCCTTAAGCTCTTGAATTGTTGCTGCATCAAATAACCCCAAAGAAAGAAGTCCAACGGTGTCGTTGACGTTTAGGTCTAGTTCACATTCAACATCGGCCCTTGAAATTTAACCACCCTCTATATATTTATATTTTGGAATCAAACAAACTCATAAATCATTAAAGTTATAGCGGCCGCCGTAGCCGAATGGGTTGGTGCGTGATTACCATTCGGAATTCACAGAGAGGTCGTTGGTTCGAATCTCGGTGAAAGCAAAATTAATAAAAACATGTTTCTAATAGCGGTTGCCCCTCGGCAGGCAATGGCAAACCTCCGAGTGTATTTCTGCCATGAAAAAGCTCCTCATAAAAATATCTGCCGTTCGGTAACAGCTTAAAACTATAGATCCCTCCATTTTGTGGAACAACATCAAGACGCACACCACAAATAGGAGGAGGAGCTCGGCCAAACACCCAAAAAGGGTGTACGCGCCAATTGTCGGATCTTAGTGAAGTGGGGAGCAACACGTCTACCAATTTTGGGCATTGTTGTTGATTGATTTTGCCGGTTTTCGAAACTACCTTGGATAATAAATAAAATGTGTACCAAGTTTCATTGAAATACCATATATTAATTTTGCTCGAGTTGTATTGCGCACGGATGCATAGACGTACGTCTTTCTTTGCCTTTATACGTACTTTGCTTGCGGTCGCTGGCGTTTTGCATGCGGCATAGCCTACTTAAAAAAAAATGTAGAAGAACAATTCTACATACATATTCTTGGTGCTTACACCTCTTTTGGAGCCCTTTATGGAGGGACCTACAGTTTTAAGCCGAATCCGAGCTGCAGATATTTTTTATGAGGAGCTTTTTCATATCATAAATATACTCGGTAGTTTACTAGAAGAACAGTTACTTCATGCTAATATAAACTTTCATTTTTTATAAAGAGGTTTTCAGATATAAATTTTCTTATTAATTTTTTCCCGCACTAGGTACAACAAAGTTAATAAGTGTATTGCTATTTTATTAGTATAAGGACAAGTTCTCCATACAGCATGACAATGGGCTATGAGCCTGAGTGTGTCCCACAGTGGACAGTGCCGTTTCAACCTCACCTAACCTTTATTAGTTGCGATTATCGAGTTAAGACTGTGGTTTTGTTGGATTATTATTAATTTAGTCAACAACTGCAAACCATATCATTCATTAATAAATTTAAGCGGGAGAGAACCAATGAAAGCCTTTTTGTAGTTAGAGGCAAACTAAACGTGTGTGGCGTGTATTTTCCTGCTGGGTATTTCCCTTCCACAATTATTCACCACACTCATATACATCCCCATAAAACGGTGAAGAGAGTGCTTACGTCCATACCCTTTCATCAACAATGAGTGTATTGAGGTTGGGAGACGCCTGAGCACATCAAACCGGACATCCTTGCGAACAACAAGGATAGTATTGAATATTATGAACAAATATTTAGAAATATCACATAGTGCCAGACAGTCGCATACCAACCACTAACGGTGACATATTTCACGGTTTACAAGGCTGAGCTGCCAGCCGTTCGTTTGCAATCAACTAACTTATATTTTTTCTCACATAAATTACTAATATTGCATACATATCTAAAGTGTAAAAGTATCAAAAATGTGTTAAAAGTGCTGCGTATATTATTATAGGTGTTGGGAAAAAGATGCAGAAAAGTAAATGAAGGCGTTGCGACCGAAAGTGAAAAACACGTAGGTTGAAATGCTGCTGTGCTTTAAAGAAAATCATTGCTCCATTTCATACATTTCATCTGTGTGCGTATGCACGTCATTGTCGTCCCTCGTCTTCTTAGCTTTGTGACGGTGAATAAGTGACAATCACGCAATGAAAAACGCACAGTTCCAAATAAGGTGCACTTCAAGAATTTTATATTTATACCCGCGCGCATTTGAGCTCAAGGGTATTATAATTTTGTTCACAAAATAGTTGTATGTAACAGCATAAAGGAATAGATAAATACAGATATTCATTAATAGTACATACCAAATACCAGAATAATCTCATCTCTGTCCCGCCGTACGTTTGTGCCCCCGAGAACTTGATAATACGAGTATGTAATAAAAATGTGTTAATATGTTTCAATAAAATCTGATACACTTATAACTCTGTACTCAAGGCAGTTTTGAATACAACATTTGTGGAATCGGTCAATATCCACGCCCACCTACCATATAACGGTGTTTTTTAAGCAAGTAAAAATGGCTTACGTTTGGACGGTGCACATTTTAGCAAAATTTAATTTGGACTGACTGCTAATTTTTCGAATCTAAGTCCTGATCCTGATTTTCCGAATCTAAGTCCGGCGGCCGCCGCAGCCGAATGGATTGGTGCGTGACTACCATTCGCATTTCACAGAGAGAACGTCGGTTCGAATCTCGGTGAAACACCAAAATGAAGAAAAACATTTTTCTAATAGCGATCGCCCCTCGGCAGGCAATGGCAAACCTCCGAGTGTATTTCTGCCATGAAAAAGCTCCTCAGAAAAATATCCGCCGTTCGGAGTCGGCTTAAAACTGTAGGTTCCTCCATTTGTGGAACAACATCAAGACGAACACCACAAATAGGAGGAGGAGCTCGGCCAAACACCCAAAACGGGTGTACGCGCCAATTATATAATATATATATATATATATATGTATATATTAGGCCGGGTCGATTTGTGGGGAGGCAAAAACATCGCCCATTGCTCTGTGAAAATCATATTCTAGGGATCAAAATAAGAAACTTTGCCGAAGGAACCATACCTCTAAAACGAATTCTGATGTCCCCCAATTTGGGTCGAACTTTTTAGTTTCTTTTCTCATGTAAAGGCCAAAAATGGTGATATTTGGAAATGATTGTATGGGGAACCCCCCAGGGGAGTTCCAGGGGGTGTGCCACTGGCATGGGTAGATCGGCCGTCCAAAGTGAGTGGGGGTCGGTCATACATTTGGACTCGATTGGAGCACTCTAAATGGGTCAAAGTGGGATTTTTCGTTCGACCCAAATTGGGGGACATCAGAATTCGTTTTAGGGGTATGGTTCCTTCGGCAAAGTTTCTTATTTTGATCCCTAGAATACGATTTTCACAGAGCAATGAGCTATTTTTAAATCGAGCCGCCCTAGTATATATATATAAGTCCTGACCCAGAGCCATCTGGATGGGGGACACTGGAAATTCACTTTTGATGTTGCATTTGCGGTCACACGTTTTCGTCAGCATTCGTTGCTTTTGACGTTTACTTCTTTAAATTTGACAACACGAATAAAAAACACAAAGCGTGTCGCCAGTACGGAAAACAAAAACCACTCTATCTACCCCGTCCGCCCCTCTCCCACGAACAAAATGTTTCCTTTACAAAAAATTATCTGTGAAAATCAGGACTATCAAAGTCATCGACAGTAACAAATGAAATCATTATACCCGCACCCAAGTTAAATTGTACGAAAATATAAGCTGGCATAAAAATTCGATCCGAACCGAATTTAGCACTTCCTTATATTTTTTTACTGGCTTTCACTTATTTATATGAAATATGATTATAAATATTTACTATAATAATATATAAATAATGGTATAAACGGAGTCAAATCACTTAATGAACTTCGTCGGGCGGAGTGATATCATCCGCCGATATTCGACGCAACATTTCGCTCAGTCAAATGGAAGTAAAATGAAATTTGCATCAAAAGTGAATTATGAGCCTCAAATTATCACAATATTTTGTTTAAAATATGCAAGACATTTCTGCAAGTGAGGCAGTAATTTGTGAAGAAAATTTGTTTACATTTTTCTCTAAGAGTTTATTTTGTCGACCGGCAGCAGCGGCAAAATCGCAAATTGTTATTCACGACGAACTTCATCAGACAAGCTCCCATACACTGCGATCTGTTTTATAGTGTAAACACATTGACAAAGGCACTCTACGACATAGCGACAGAAAGTCGTTTTCGTGCCTGCAAATGCCAGGCCAGCTTCATAAATATTTTGAAAGCGGCAGCGACAAGGAAATCAGCTGATTTAGAGGTTTGGCGTTTTAATTCATTTAAAATTTGTGTGGCTTGCATTTGTGTTTGGTTAAGGAGAAATTAAAAGGAACTTGTTGTCATTTCGCAGCAGCGATTGCTAAAATTGAAGTTTATGAAGCATATAAGGAACTCAATGGAACTAAGCTTAGATGTTTCGTTCGTTTAGTTAATATGACTGGGATTTTTCAAGACATGCATTAAGCAGCTGAAGGGAAAGATGAGCAACATTTTCATAAAACAACTAGGATGATCGTAGGGAGCTTCAATTTACTATGGACCCTTTTACAATCAAGAATGGAACGACTTTCTGACAGAACAACAATCGACGCCGAAACGCGCTTGACAGTAACTCTATTGCAAGGAAATGTGAAATGTTTATATTCTTATCCTTAATGCATGAATAATTTTAGATTCTTGCCACTGGTACGTAACGTACAAGTGTTTGCTTGGGCTTACAAACTTGTCATTTCACCTTGTTCACTTTCATTTCACCAACATCATATATAATATATGAAACATGTGAGACTATTTGCGTTGAATTGCATGAGATTTATTTGTCACCTCCGAACGTTAGCGAACTTAGAGAAATTGCAAACAAATTGTATATAAAGGCTGGCATGGCAAATTGCTTGGGAACAATCATTGGGAAGCACATTCGAATAACCAGGCCAAAAAATAGCGGATACTTGTATTATAAGTGCAAAAAAACGTTTAGAATTATTTTAATGGTAGCCTGTGATGCTAATTACGTCTTCACTTACCCCTTCAACATAATTGCGGCGGACAGCGGGTAACGGATTGACGGGTATCCGCTGTCAAAACTAGAACACATTTGATAGCATACTCGGAAAATTGCGCAGAAATGCGGCGGGGACTGATTTCTTGCCGTCGGTTATTTTTACGGGAAAATAATTGTTGGGTAAGAAAATAATTGTTGGGTGGCCAACTAAGTAATTGTGGATTTCACTCATAGATGGCGTCAGTTGCATTTTTAGGTTTGTAGACCTGGCATAAATGTAAAACACATTTTGTTATTTGATGGTTGGCAATTCAGCTATCAATCATTAAAAAAAGTTTTTTGATCGGTTGCGTAGTTTTCGTTTGACGTTCGTTGAAAACTTGAAAATCAAAAGCAACATTTTCGTCATATTTTACTTTTTTATTTCCGCAAAGGGAAAACCGCATTGCAAGGAAAACCGAATTACGAGTAACAGCAGCGAAATGATCCATTTTTAAAACGACACATAACTGGCGATGGAAAATGGGTTGTTTACAACAATATCAAGCGGAAAAGATCGTGGAGCAGGCCAGGTGAACCAACTCAAACAACATCAAAAGCTGATATTCATCAAAAGAAGGTTTTGTTATCAGTTTGGTGGGACTACAAATGAATTGTCGACTTTCAACTCTTACCACCCAACCGAACGATCAATTGTGATGTCTACATTGAACAACTAACGAAATTAAACAATACAGTTGAAGAATAGCTGCCCGAATTGACAAATCGAGGAAGTATTGTATTCCAACATCACAATGCAAAAATTATTGGAGCTCGGTTGGGATGTTTTGCCACATCCACCATATAGTCCTGACCTTGCACCATCTGATTATTTTTTGTTTTGATCTTTACAAAACTCCTTGAATGGTAAACTTTTCAATAATGATGATGATGTCAAATCGTACCTGGCGTGCGATTATGATGCTGCCCGAAATATGGCAAAAGGTCATTGATCAAAACGGGCAATACATTAAGGGATAAAGTTATTTATTATTATTATTATTGACATGTTCAGGTGTTACAATACATATAGGTATATGTACTAAGAACTTAGTCTATCTACAAAAGATTTCCACATATTCCGATTGCTGGCTAGGAATTTTAATTCATTGAATGGCTTTTTGGATTCCTGGTTAACGCATCTACGCCAAGTCATTTTGGGACGCCCTCTGTTTCTAGTGCCTTGCGGGTTCCATTGTAAGGCTGAGTAGACTATTTCATCGGGTTGTTTTCGGAGGGTGTGCCCGATCCATTTGTACTTTCTGTGCATTATTTCCTTTTCAATAAAGTTATTTAGTTCCATGAAAACATTGTTCTTGATTTTCTAAAACTATCCGCCATTACTTAGTTGCCCACCCAATAGATTCATTTCTATTTTCTGCGACTAGTTAAAGACCCAGGCTTGCTTTTTTGATAATTTCATGACAATTTGTTTCTTTACAAACAACAACAGGCAAATAGCAAGCAAATAATATTCCATTCGTACAAGAAAATCCACAAAATTTCAATAATTTAGAAAGACGTTGTTTCCTTGCAAGCGAAAAGATCTCACTACAAAATTACAAGTAGATCAGCTGATCACCGCCCCTCAACCCGTTACCAGTTGACCCGCTGCAATTGCATTTGTGCTTTTGGAATTATTGGATGACATTTTGGAAGTACCTTACGACACAATTTTACCAAAAACACCGACTAACGTCCCATTTTACTACGCCGCTGACCCACGGTTGGCCATCCGGCTCCACACCCTATTTTTTCTTGGAACCATCGGTAAAGAAAACAACCGTCAAACCTCCCTAAATGCATTCTGGATTGCTCCATTACTTACGCAATGGAAATCTGGCATCAAATTTCCTTCCAAATGAAACTATGGGTATCAGGTCGACTTTAAGTACCAAAAACAGTGCATATTGCTCAGATAACAACTTTAAGATTTCTCTGTGTCCCGAAGTTCTGTCTTCGTGCCAGAAACCATATTTATGGAGTTTACGCATTGTTTTTATTGCTCTCTATTGTATTTTTAGACCCAAGGGGAGCAAACCAAGCGTAGTATTTAGAGTAGGTTGTATCCATGGCACCCGTAGTGCATAAACATACACTTCTTTGCAGCCTGTATAGTTCTCGGAGTGTGGAATTAACCATGCTGCAGAAGCCTAAGTGATGATTGGTCTGATAAGTGCTGTGCATATCCATAGGACCACAATATGTTTCAAACCCCAAGTTTTACCAAAGGCTCTGCGGCATTGCTGAAAAATTCTTAATGCGCGAACATTTTATTTACTTTGAATATTAAAAGTTAAATATTAAATAAAATTGTCTTATAATGATAAAAACATTTTCATTAAAACTTATCTTTCTTCGTTTTTCGCCATGTACACATATTGCATCAGATTTTTTAATGATACCTTCGTTGCTTTTTGTTGCGTATCGAGAACATCAACGACGCTTTTAGGAACACAATACATCGCCAAAAATTTCATTGTTGCGTTTAGGAACATCATACTTTGTTCGAACACAAAGCAACAGGTGTTTTGAAAAACGTCCTTATTCATAACTTCATAAAGTTATAAAATGAAAGAAGCTATTTACCATTAAACTTGTTGGTGGTCACCCCGCCCTCAATGAAAACATACAGGACCGTTGGAAAAAAGAAACGAATTCCTTGGAATCATATGCAAACGCACTTCAGCTGCATTAAAAACTAAAATAATTTCTTTCCAGTAACGCAATGTAACACACATTTATTTGAACACTCGAATATTTATTAAATAAAAAATGTTCCACAATCAGAAGCTATTCGAAAAGATTCTTATTTCATATAAATTCATAGATTTATACAGGGTCTGGCACTCGAAGTGTAACCAATCGCTCACGCAGCTGATGCACAGGCATCAGATGTCTGTTAGTTGGCTAAATGACAGTCCAGAGTATTGTTTACAAGCGCGCGGAAGCATTTTTTCGGGAGTAAACGCGAAAAAAGAAAATCAGTAATGGATTTCAAACGTAAAAGTGTAATTGCATTATATTTGGCAGGAAAATCACAAACTCCTTAAACGATAGGGTTTATTTGACCGACCGCTCATACGCGAATTTGAGTCATCGATTGGCCACCAGGAGGCAGCACCCGCCACAGGTCATGGTTTGGGCAGATGGGCGCTTTCGAATCGTTTTCATCGAACCTGGCGTCAAGGCAAATGCGAAATATTATCGGGAAAGTATTCTGGAGGTTGCTTTGAAGCCGTGGGCAGACAAACATTTTGGTGGCAGACCATGGACTCAGCATCGTCTCACAAAGCTCAAGCGAACCAAGAATGGTTGAAAAACTACGTTTCGAACTTCATAACACCTAACAATGGCTCTCAAATACACCAGGCGCGAATCCGATGGATTATTCTCTTTTTGCCATTTTGGAGAGCAAGGTCCAAACTTAAAGACTCACCAGCTTCGAGGCGCTGACAAAAATCATTGTCCGCAAGTGGGTCAAAATACCTGCAAGTCACATTCGGGCAGCTTGCGAATCGTTTCTGTACCATCTCAAGGCCATAATCAAGGCAAAGGGAGGTTATATTGCACAAAAGTAAATTAATTCTTAATTTTGTATTATTTTCACATATTCTTTACTTTGAATTGAATAAAAGTAATTTTCCAAACTAAATGTATGGCCTTTTTATACTAATGGGCACTTGATGCTAGTTACTAACAAAAATCACTTCATGTTTTTACCAAAAAATAATATCACTTCATGAGCACATTCGAATATTAAAACACAAAACAATTAGATCTATGACTCACATAAATACCAATATACTCTTCAAGTGTTTGCAATTATGAATTATTTCAATTTCCACGATTGATGGAAGGTCCTTTACTTTACTTTTTAAATTTATTTGAGTCCAGTCCTCGTGTTTGATCCAAAAATATAGAACATATTTTGGATATGCTTGAGTCAGTTTAATCCAAATATTTTGGAATTTCTCACTGTCCTTTTTCTGATAATAATGAGGAAAATAATGAAAATTATTAAGAAAAAATCATAAATTATGTTGACGTGCATTCAAAATAGCTCCTCGGATCATTTCCGGCTGATACCGGGTCTTCGTTAACTATTTCCATATCTCTACATTTTTTCATCCAATAGTGCTGAAAAATACAACACAAGACATTCTTATAAATAAATATATTGATATGTAAGTACATATGTCAATAAAGCAACGTTTGTAAGAGTGCATACATATACATATTGTATATATACATATATCACGTAAATATTTTACTAGCAAGTATGTACTCGTATATTTTATGTGCCTTAAATTTTTTTGTTTCTTTTCATTTAATTTTATACGCATTTCCACTTTAGACTCAACTCTAAATTACATTTTGATTGGAAAAAGCCTTTTAATAATTACTTACCGTCATGGTATGTCATGTTTTAACTGTATTTTAATACTTAGTATTAGTAAAAATATTTATTTGGAAAGGAGCTACAGCTGATCTTTGAACTGGATCCTCTGAAATTAAAAAACTAAGCAGATTTCGTTAAAGTAATTTTAAATCTAGTAATGTATCCAAGGAATAAGCAAAATAACTTTTTTTGACAAAATGGCGGTTTCTCAAAACAAACAAAAAATCGATTTCTGAACAAAATTTCGGCCTTAAATTGTTTATAAAATAAAATTTATCGGTGAGAAAAAATCTTCGACTAAATACTAAAAAATATATTTATATTAAGAAGTTCGTGCGAAAATTTGAGACTAATCGGTTTAACCGTTTTCACCGACTTTGAAAACACAATTTTGAGAAAAACGCGTTTTAAGTTTGAAAAGCACTTTCAAGCACTCTGAAACCTCTTTTCAAATTTGCGTGTAACTTCGAAAATATTCACCGGACCGATATTAAATTCTCTGTATGTGTTCTTAAATATATGTACATTAAGAAATTAAAATAAAAAAATTGATTTTGTGAAAATTCTAACTGTATATAATTCCTTAAATGTAGTCGTATAAGCCTTGAAGATGATCCATCTCAAGGGCGTCTAAAAACAGCAACAACATCAGAAACCGTAGAAAAAAGTACAGGATATCGTAGTTGAAAGTCGTCGAGTGGCACACCGAGTCGTAGACCGTGAAGCCCTAGTAATCTCATTGGGCAGTGTAAGCGCAATATTTTGATTGAGGTATTAGGTTTCAGAAAGCTGTGTGCACTATAGGTGCCACATTCGCCAGCAAAGGAACAGAAACACCTACAAATGCGACTGCGAACAATAATATTCAACAAAATTTAGAAGGATAAAGTAGATTTTGTGCATCAATGCATTACTATGGATGAGACTTGGGTTTATCACGAAGAGTCACTACTCTGATTGAAATATTGAAATTTTGTACCAGTTGATTGCTTAAATACTGATTGTTATAATTTGTTGTAATATTTCATATTTTTGATGTGTTGAAACGCTACAAAGTCATTTTTGAAAAATTGTTTGAAACGTGCAACAGACTTTAGCAGTTTGAGATTATTATTACTTCTATTTTATTCCAAGATATTTAGATGAAATGCCCAACTTCAAGTACACCAGTAAATTTTAACAGGTCTGAGGACAAGCTTTTCAGTATTTAGTAAGTAGCAATTGTTTTATAAGTAAGCTTATAAAGGGTGGTTAAATTTCAAGGATCGATGTTGCATGTGAACCACACCTAAACGTCAACGACACCGTTGGACTTCTTTCTTTGGGGTTATTTGAAAGAAAAGGTGTACGTCGATAAGCCAGCAACAATTCAAGAGCTAAAGGATGAGATAATTCGGCACATTAACGGCATAGAACCTCAATTATGCCTCAGCGTCATCGAAAATTTGGGCCATCGGATGGAGGCATGCCGCCGAGGCCATTTGGCCGATATTTTGTTCTACACGTAATTGAATTACACCAGTATTATCACAATAAAGAGAAATAACAATAACTTCCTTAAAAAATTCTATTTTATTCAAAATCAGCACCGGCCCTTGAAACTTAACCACCCTTCAGATAAGGAACTATTTGCATTTGATGGTTTTTGGAGGTAGGCCGCGAAGGCCGCGGCGGCCATTTGGTAATTAAATTTATAAAAAATATGAAAGTTTTGATTACGCCTTGATTTTTGGCTTATTTCCATTGTATTTGGAGGCAAAAAAAATTGTATGGTAATTAAATTCAATTCCCTTGAATAAGATGGTTCGTTATTCCAAACACAAGAACTTTTGTTTCTGATCTTTCATTTTACTGGCTTACTTCGGATTTTTTGATCAAAATGGTGGAAAAACATAGTGTCCACGTCTGATTATCGCGATGCTATTTGTTCCGTTATAAGGACTGCCCATAATGAGTAATTTTACTGTACTTCTTCTTCTTAAATGGTGCGATAAACGCTTGTGCGATTTTGGCCGAGATACAATAAACGAGAAGGCTTTGCAGGATCATTTCTGTAGGCAGTCATCACATACTTTCAATGCAATCTTACTGTACTAGGTTGTGCAATAAATTTTACCGATAATATAGATACGATATATACAATTTTATGATTTGAAATACTTTTTATTATTAAGCACAGTTTCCTGAACATCAATACACTTCTCCCGGTAAGACTCCAATTTATGAATACCAACCATGAAGTGAGAATCTAGAAAAGCTACAAAATACGGTTCCATAGCTGTTATGATTCCATCATTTGATGAAAAACGCTTGCCACTTATAAGTTTTTTTGGGTCTGGAAACAGATGGGGGCCAAATCTGGTGGATACGGTGAGTGCTCCAACAATGCGAACTTTAATTCATGGATTTTAGAAATTGTCAAAATGCTCCTGTTACACGGTGAAGTGTCTTGATGAGAAAGGAATTTTTTCTTTTGCAAATTGGGTCTTTTTCCGCGAATTTTTTCCTTCAGCTGGTCTAAAAGGTTACAATAATATTCAAAATTTATTGTTTTACCAGTTTGCAAATAATTCGACAAAAAATTCTTTTCGCATCTCAAACAACTGATGCTAACACCTTTTTGGCCGATATCTGGACACGAACTCGTTTCGGAGCCGAAGAACCAGGTTCACATTACTCTTGTTTTGATTCAGCATAATGCTGATAGACCCAAGTCTCATTCAGAGTGATAAATCGACGCACATAATCCACTTTGTACTTTCGAAAAAGTTCGTTCTAAATGCATATTTTTGCAATTAGCTCAACAGCGTTCCTGAATCACAAGGCGTTTTAAGTACACTCTAAATATTCAATCTTCAATCAGTTTATCTTCAATTGTAAATGTTTTTATTTCGTGGTATGCTTAAATGCTTGCAGCTATTAAATTTTTATTCATATTAACAAAGTTATACCCCAAGTTGAGTCACAGATGTTGTCCCGAAATCCCGGGACCCAAATTTTCGGCTAATATTGGCACACCTAGTACATATACTCGTACACGTGTAAATTCGTATTTGCCGTTTACATTGCAATTTGATTGCATGTACATACATATGTATGCCATTTGGTGTTCATCATTCAAAGGAAGTTTTCGCTGCAGTATGCGCACAAGCATGTTTTCGTATGCATATTGGCCGACCGTTTGAGCGCTGCATTCTCAATGCGTAACGGCAGTGTAAAAGGGATGAGAGTGAGTCGTTTGTGTGGAAAATGTTGACGTAGTAAATGAGTAGCGCCACTCTGAGTGTTCCTGAGTGCTTCTGTAATTGTTGCTATTTTTTGAGCTGTGTATAGTATATTTGTTCTACTGGCCTCGTTGCTCTCGTCCATGTACTTGTTTGTAGGTACAAGTCATATTCAATGCCACGTTAACAATTGTTCAGTGCGACTAATGACATGTGCTAATAATTGCTACCGTCTTATTACCGTCGCCAGTATGGTTGTTTGCGTGTTGGCGGCTAAATTAATTTTGAACTATATATAAATGCATGGTCCTCGGAAAGTTATTAATTATTTACTGTACTTCTATATGAAAATGACAAATACGATGTATTAGAAGACACAAATTAGTATACATACATACATATTCGGTTCGGGCCGAGTTCTATATTCCTGCGCACATTTTGGTAAAATTTAACTTGGACTGGATGTTACTCATAGACAATGAGAGTTATAGTTTATAGCATCATCATATCGCCAAAAATCGAGCTTTTCATAAATAAAAATATTTATTAAAAAAAAAAACAACCAAAGATAATAGAAGAACTTAAGCATAAGGTAGGTCGGTGAAATGGTTGAAATGCTTGTCTGGCACTCCTCAAGTAGAACTAAAGGCCGTTTTTACCATTATGAGACCTCCAACAGGCAGATATCTACAGCCAGCCAGAGCTGTTGATATAATGAAGAAGATTGATGGGATTTAATCAATATGTAGCTTCCAATAGAGTTTGGAGTCAAGTATCACTCCAAGATACCTAACTTCCGATAAAAATGGGAGAACGTGGTTGTTTAATTTTGGAAGTGAAAGAGTAGAGGTTTACATTTTCTGGTAAATAGCACCAGCTCAGAGTTGACTCCGAGGCTGCAAGTGGCAGGTCAGCGACTAAAAAATTTATCAACGGAGTTAAAATAATGCGATTTACATGCTATATTTCATCTTTTTTGTAAGATAGGTTTAAGAATCAAGAACTGGAATAACTCCACCAAATCTTGACCGATTTAGGCTCCTTGGAAAGGTATTTTCTTCATCGAAATACTTTTTTTCAAATATCATTATTTTAAAGTGCGCACATTAAAAAGGTACGTTGAACATGAATTGCAGCTAATATATCATAGTTAAAGATGTTATTCAAAAAAGTATACAATGCGCCCTAAATCTTATAGACTCATCTCAACTTAGCTCATATCTGTCTCTCGATCAAGAACTGCTGCCATTAATACCTGAAAAAGTAATAAGTTTAAAATTTCTCTTAAAAAGCACTTTAACAAAAAAAAGCTGAAACTTGTACCTGAAGCGAACATACATATATTGTATGTATGTATGTGTGTTTAATACAAGTAAAAATCCTAAAGTTGATTCAAGCCAGTGGTGCGATTCACTAACACATTTTAACGATATTCGCTGTGTTATCTTTAGTCAACCACAATTTTAACGACTTTGCCATTCGGTTACCCATTTCATAACGAAAATCGATAAGACAAAACCAGCTGCTTGGTTAACATGTCGATTATCGCAAATTAAACGACAACAATTTTGTTGTGGTTAAATTAAACGAGGAAACAAGAATTAGTAGTTTGAATTCAAAAAGCCTCAAACAGTGAATCGACGTTTGCTGCGGGATGTGGATAATCCTTTCCTTTTGGCTGCAGGGAAGTTCCAAAAACTATACTATAAAAAAAAGCAATGCAAACAAAAAAACTTTACATCTGTTTAGAAATGATGCAAAGTTACAAACATTTGGCACAATTAATGAGCACAAGAAAATAAATACGTTCAAATTTTGTTTCATTTTTGAAAAATGGGCGTTGCCACGACCACTTTTGGGTAAATGCGTGTACACGACTTAATATAACAAAGGGTTCTCCAATAACAGGTGTTATTTTAAATACGATTGCGCTATCGAGAGATGATTAACGATTTTGTATGGCCGGAATTGGATGGTATTGATCTGGACAACGTTTATTTTCAACAAGACGGCGCTACGTGCCACACATGCAACGAATCAATGGGATCTTTAGGGGGAAAGTTTCCGGTCCGTGTTATCTCTCGAAGAGGTGATCACAATTGGCCACCGAGATCTTGTGCCTTTTTTCTTTGGGGCCACGTGAAAGAGAAGGTCTACGCCAACAGCCCAGGGTCGATTCAAGACCTCAAAGATAGAATTCGTGAGGCTATCGAGGACATAGAGCAGCCACTTTGCAATTCGGTTATGGAAAATTTCATGAAAGGGATATTGTCCTGTAAACGTGGTCGTGGTGGTCATTTGCCTGATGTTATTTTCCACTATTAACTGCATACCTTCTTTACAATGAAATAAACATCCGATCATTTATATTAAAAAATAGCATTTTTCTTTGAATATCAAAATAACACCTCTTATTAAAAACCCTATAAAACTCGCGAAAACAAAGTAAACATATTTTTATTTATTTATTAACAATCCAATAAATACTGTATTTCTTACTGATCAAAAAACATTTTCGAAACTAAATTCAAGTTGTAATTACTTCATTTAAAACTAAATTGAAGTTGTACTTAGTATAAGAAAAATCATGTTTTTTAGCGTGCATCGATATTGATAACTATGATTTGGTAGTTGAGAATGGGAAGCTATGTTGACATTTCTGTTCAGTAAGGTTTTACGAATCATCATAAATCGTTTAACGCAAGAAGAACGATTCCAAATTGTAAAAATTAACTTTGAAAAAAATCTAATCGTGAAGTTCAGAGAATGATATGTTGAAGAAGACGCCGAAATGTCGATTCGTCGTCATTCTCAACTTGTTGGCCTTTGTCCTTCGACCACTTGGAAAATTTTAAGTAATGGTATTGGCTTACGTAACTACAGCTTGTGCAAAAATTGAAGCCAAATGACATTCAGTTGCGTTGCATTTTTGCTGATTGGGCTCATATAGATTTCAATGTAAAATGTAGTCAAATAGTGGACTGATCAAATGGACCATGTGACTCGTAGCCGCGGCGGTACATATGTCCGTGTACATATAAGGGTGATTTTTTAAGAGCTATAGGAAAGTTTTTCAAAACACACACGTAAAATTCAGAAAAATTCATGACATTTTTATTTAAATCGATAGTACAGTACATATAATTTAATGTTTGAAGATTATTTCACGCATATGTTGACCGCGACTGCGCTTCAAATGGTCCATCCGCTTAGTCCAATGTCTTCCAATGCGTTGATTGAAGCAGGCTTGTCTGAATAGACATGAGCTTTAACATAGCTCCACAAAAAATAATCTAAAGGCGTTATATCGCACGATCTGGGTGGCCAATTGACAGGTCCCGAACGTGAAATAAAATGTTCACTGAACTCGCCTCTCAACAAGTCCATTGTTACGCGTGCTGTGTGGCATGTGGCACCGTCTTGCATTCACAGCATCTTTGCAGAAGTACGGTCCAATGATACCTACAGCCCATAAATCGTACCAAACTGTGACCTTTTCTGGATACATTGGCAGCTCTTGCAATTCCTCTGACTGATCTTCACTCCAAAATCGACAATTCCGCTTATTTACGTACCCATTGATCCAAAAATGAGCTTCGTCGCTGAACACAATTTTTCGACTTTAAGCTTTCTTAACAGAACGCGCATTTTTATAATATAATTCAATGATTTGCAAGCGTTGTTCGTTTGTAAGACGATTCATGGTTAAATTATAGACCAAACTGAAGATGTTTGACAGTGAAACAAAATACGAAACGTGCGTCAGCTGTTTAAACCAAGATAATAGCTTGAAAAGCAGCCGTTATGTATGTATGCCGGATATTAAATTAAAAAAAATATGTAAGTGCCATCAAATTATCTACCAGATTATAACAAGAAAAAAAGAAAAACTCATTCCAAAAATATTGATGCTTTGTATTATCATTTTAAGTTCTCAAGCTCTTAAAAACGCCCAATAGAGGAGTTAAGTCAAAGCAAGACTTACATAGTGTACTGGGTGGGTGTACGCCTTTTGTAATGAACAAATTTATAAATCAGATTTGTTTTTTACCTTTGAGGCCTAATAAGTTGGCTCAACAGTGGAGATTATGTTCAATAGAGTTTGAATTACTAACCATATCAAACGCCGTAAAAAAAAAACCAGTGTGCACAGTATCCATTTTGAGCGCGGTTATTAAAAGCAGATATGCAATATTATACTGATATACTGCGAGATTTGTCACCGTTGATCTACTAGTCATAAATCCATGCTGGTTAGCAGAGATTAAAAAAATAGCTTGAATGAAAAATTAAGAATGAACGAAAGCTGTCAAATTAAATACCTTCAACTTGATATGGCACTTCTTTTGATCTCTTAGTGGGTTTTCCAGAAATGAGCCATTTTTATAATCCACCCCTTTCTCTGGAACCAAAAACCGTTATTTGGCGACATCTCTAAAACCAAATGACAGCATAAAATTTTGTGTGTTCTCAAACTCAGCGAACGATTTTCCATAGGCATTGCATGATCTTGTTCTGGGATTTTTTTGACAGCGAACTAGTGGAATTATTGAAATTAAAAAATGCACGGTTAATAATAAGATCCAGAAACAAATAAATTATCAACACTACGACCCAAGAAATGTGAATTATATTAGCTTGTTTCGAACGCAGGAAACAAATAGTGTAGTGTTTGTGCATATGTAAATCCACATATGGATACAATACAGCTGCGTGTATGTTTGTAAGTGTACTATGTGTGTTAGTTATCACACAATTGTGTTTGATTTTTGTTTTTTATTTTTTTTACTATAGAGCAAGATGAAAATCCTTGTGTATTTGTACAACATTGTTTGGCGACGTTAGGGCCGGAGTGGTGGATGTTGCGAGACGATAACGAGGCGTGAATATAATACGCCTCTGATTTGAAAGCGAAATAAATGCAAATACCATTAATTGAGACTTACAATGACGCTGTGATATTCAAGCTGAATGAAATCTGTAGTGTATCAGCTTGTGCATGCAGAGTGTTCATTCACACATTAGTGTACATACATAAGTATCCTCTCATTCTGTGTGAATACCTTGCAGGAAATCGAACCATCTGCAGACTATTATCGGAGTAGTAAATTTTGGTACAACGTCTCTTTGGAATCTGTTATAAGATTCATTTAAAATTAGTTGTAGCCAAACTGTGTCCAGTATCCAATATTCTCACATTTTTGGTGGTTTTTTTTTTTACTGCGCTTACTTGAAAACCAAGTTCCCAAGATTGTTAACAGAGAAAATCAAAGCGGGTATATTCGTCGGTCCACAGATAAAGAAATTGTTTACGGACACAGAATTTCAATAATGCCTTGACAGTTCCGAAGCTAAAGCTTGGAAAGCTTTCCAAAAAGTTGTTCATGGATTCTTGTGAAACAACAGGAGCAACAACGACCGTCAATTGATTCATACAATGATGAAATACTTTAAAACTATTGGTTAGTATTGTAAAACGTACATACTCTAAAATATATTTAATATATAAATTGATTGGAAAATTATTGGAAAATTTACAATTAACTTTGTTTTGGTTAACAGGTGCTCGCATGTCGTTAAAAATGCACCTACTTCACAGTCATTTGGATTTTTTTCCTCCGAATTTGGGGGCGGAAAGTGATGAACAAGGCGAGCGATATCATCAAGATATTGCTACGAAAGCGTTATGAGGGCTTTTGGGATCAAGGAATGATGAGCGACTACTGCTGGATGCAACTTCATGAAGATTCCGTGCAACATAAAAGAAGAAGTTTGAGAGTAAAAGAGTGTTTTTGACCTCAAACATAGCCAAGTCAAAAGCTGCAAAATCACACGTGTTGACCTTATGGGTCATAACTTCTACAATTTTTCGTCGATTCAGACAAACTTAGGCTTAAAATGTAGGTGACAAAATTGTCTTTCAGAAAACCTATCTTATGTCGATATAAAAAAATTTTTTCTTCCAGAAAAAAGCTAATAAACTCTGATAATTTCGTCAAAAATGCCTTTTTTTAACTTTCAACAGCTGTTGATTCCATTGACGCGAATTATATATTGCCATGTAGGTTATATGTGTGCCTTTCGAAATTTATGCACTTCAAAGAAATGGCGCACACTGTTTTCGAGATTGCAGGTAATAACTGCACTATTGCCCAAAAAACAGGTTTTTTGGGAATATCTCGGAAACCGTTCTTTGAAAAAAAGTAAAATTCATTTTTGGTTTCAGCTACCTCAAATTAGTTTAAAAAACGCCTTTTGGTCGAGGACCATTTTTGGTGTAAACTAGTGTTATCAATGACGTGAGGAGCTCAGAAAATCGCATTGCAGTGATTGCATTACAAAAGTGTAGAAGTGCGAGAAACATGTATAAAAAAAAAAAAAAAATAATTGGCGCGTACACTTCTGTTATGTGTTTGGCCGAGCTCCTCCTCCTATTTATGGTGTGCGTCTTGATGTTGCTCCACAAATGGAGGGACCTACAGTTTCAAGCCGACTCCGAACGGCAGATATTTTTATGAGGAGCTTTTTCATCGCAGAAATACACTCGGAGGTTTGCCATTGCCTGCCGAGGGGCGGCCGCTATTAGAAAAATGTTTTTATTAATTTTGGTTTCATCGAGATTCGAACCAACGACCTCTCTGTGAATTCCGAATGGTAATCACGCACCAACCCATTCGGCTACGGCGGCCGTGAGAAACATTTACGTATTGCTGAAAAAACTTAAAATTTCGAGAATGTTTGTTTACCGCACGATCCATCGTTTTTCCCAAACGTCTGCAGTGACAGATAGAAAAAGAAGTGGTCGTTCTCGGGTGGTTCGAACCAGTGCAGCCATAAAGGCCGTTCGAGAAAGAATTCGCCCGAATCCCCTTAGGCAACAGAAAATCACTTCCACGGAAATGATTATATCGACCAGTTCTATGTAAAGACTAATTAGGGACGATCTCCACATAAAAACCCTTCGTCACTCAACTGGTCATCTTTTGACAACACACTTGAAGTAAATTAGACCCAACCGAGGCAAGCAGCTTCTTCGGTGGCATTTGGTCAACGGCCATGAAAATATTCTTTTCACACATGAGAAAATTTTGTTGTTTTGAATAAGTTTTTAATAAACAAAACTACAAAATCTATGCTAAAACTTCTAAAGACACAAAAAATGTTGTTCTAAAGGTTCAGCGTAGCCACCATTCTGCCTTCGTAATGGTTTGGTGGGAAGTGTCTTGTAAAGGCGTTACATCTCTTCATTTCTGCGAAAAAGGTGTAAAGACCGTGGCAAAAGTGTACCAGGAGGATGTGAAGGCGTGGTGAAGCAGTTGAGTAGAACGGTCTTCAATGGAGAGTGTTGGATACTCCAAAAAGATTCTACTCCAGCCCATTAGGCAAAAACCACCCAGTGGCCAACAGTGGCTAAAAAACCATATTCCTGGGTTCATAGCCGCAGAAGATAGGCCGTCTGAAAGAGCAGAATTGGATAGCATGCCTTGTCAAAGACCTCTGAGAAATTTTGAGAGTCTCAAACAGTCTTTGGTTCGAGCAGCGACGCCAATTTCCATGGAAACAGTGTGTGCTGCAATAGCTGAATAGCCAATCGTTTGAATGCTTTTGTAAAAGCAAATGGTAACCATTTCGAATGAAAACTAAAACCATATTTACATGATTAAATAAAACTAACTTTATTAAAAAAAACATTACAATTTGACGTCTATAACGGACTAAATTTGAAACAGAACTTATTAGTAATATTAAAAATTAAAAGCGGCATCAACAGCAGTCAAAATAGTGTTCACGGCTATGCGTTAAACGTCATATATATTAAAAGCATATATATATATATATATATATACAGGGTCTGCCATATAACTTTACGGAAATAAAAATGATATAAAAAAGAAACTACTCAATATTTTTCCTAACAGTTTTTTTTTTATTTTGAAGTACAATCCTTCCGGTTAATGATGGAACACAACTTCATTCATATGGCTGCTTCGGCTAGCCATACCAAGGTCTTTACGCAAAAAATTCGTCTCAATGATGTCTCCGAAATGTCCAATTGTTGAGAACGACGGTGAACTGATGTTCCTGGTGATTCACGAACACTTTCGGCCACAGTAGCAATATTTTCGGCTGTACGCACGGTTTTTGGTCAGTCACGCGTTGGCTTGTCAATAAGCAACCCAGTTTCTCTTACTTTTTTCGCATAGTAACGCACATACGCTTCATTCGGTGCTTTTCTTCTTCCCATTGCCGTACGTCATTTTTGTACAAATTCTGCAACATTACCATGATTTTCAAAGTAATGTCGCAATATTTCCCAGCGTTCTTTGAGCGTATACACAACCATTTTCGTTCAGCGGAAGAATAAAACTAATTTTCTGTGTCAAATCAGATGACAGCTAAGTGTTACCATTCTTCAAATAATATCTAGTTCAAATCCGTAACGATAGATGGCGGGCCCTATATATATATATATATATATAATTTGCGAGTACACCCGTTTTGGGTGTTTGGCCGTGCTCCTCCTTCTATTTGTGGTGTGCGTCTTGATGTTGTTCCACAAATGGAGGGACCTACAGTTTTAAGCCTGTACTGAACGGCAGATAATTTTTATGAGGAGCTTTTTCATGGCAAAAATACACTCGGAGGTTTGCCATTGTCTGCCGAGGGGTGACCGCTATTAGAAAAAACTGTTTCTTTCTGTTGGTCTTTCATCGAGATTCGACCCTACCTTCTCTCTGAATTCTGAATTGTAGTCACGCACAAACTCATTCGGCTACAACGGCCGCCGTCAATTAATCTAAAATTTTAGCAGTTTAGCATTGCACCTATCTAGAATTGGACTCAGCATAGGCAACATTTGTCCCCTTGGGAAGCTGCCCCCCGCATGATAGGAACTAATGACTTAGCAGTAGTAGAAAACCCGCAATCATCATCTTTGAGGAGATCGATTTTGCGTCTTTATTTTCAGGGCTTAAAAGCCATCAAAGTTTACATATATTTCGGGGCAAATTAACTGGAACTCTGAATACGTCTGTCTTCAGAAAATTGGAAAATGCAGTACAGTAGGTTCTGTTTTTATGCGGTAGATACCTTCCGCAAGAAACAGCATAAAAAAAGCTACTAGATCTATAGTAAAACTATAGATATGTTTCAAAAGTGCTAAAACCGCATAAATCTGAAATAATGTAATAAAATCGCATAAAAAAGGGCACTAGTCCCATATTATAACTATAGATACGTTCCATAGACCGCATGAATCTGAAATAATTAAATAAAATCGCATAAACAAAATATTGTATTTTTTTAAATTATATCTTTATTTAAGAAACGTCAGAATCGAAAAATAAATTTAAGTCAGAAATAGAATCAGACAATACCCACATGTTGCGCGTTCGTTTAGGATTTGGCGTAAAATCACTTTCGTCACTTGAGGAAATGTACACGTCTGATCTAGATAGTTATGCAGGCGGTTCCATACTTGTAGGGTTAGCATTTCTGATGTAATCGGTGATGAGTTTTTGCTTAGCTGGTTTAGAATCTTGTTTATATGTACAATACCCGATAGGTCGACATGCATTTTGCAATTAAAAAAAAAACCGTACTATTTCAAAACCGCATAAAAAAAAGCCGCATAAAAACAGAACCTACTGTATTCCTATTTTTAATTATGCAAATCACTATTACGTACGATTGGTAACTCGTAATTTATTTCTTATTAGATTTTGCCCTGCAGGGTAGATTCCATTTGTATTTTATACTCGTATGTATATAAGTATGATATGTAGGTATGTATACTGTTAGTGGAAGACCTAAAATAAGAGTTGTAGTAACTGTATCCGATAAAAAGCAAACGGTGGTTCGAATTAATGTTGTAATCTACATTTTTATTTTATTATGAATTATTTTCTAACTTCAGGTTTTCTTTGCAGCAGCTACATAAACTTAAATGAATATACATACATATGTATGTGTGTATGCATGTTTATAGCAGTACAACTCTCAGACCTAAAAGGTAGTTGAAGTAATTTTATCCGAAAAAACGAACGGTGGTTCGAATTAGAGCTTTAAACTTAAATAATTCACTTTTTTAGTACCTTCTGAAAAAAAAGAAAAAAAAAAACCATTTTACATTTCAATTTCAGTGGTGTAATATAATTTCAAGGAGGCTTAAATTATTCGCTCTGAAAAGAGGCAAATCATATTGTATTATCCAAGTTGCGTTCTTATGTCGGTTTCGACTACAGTCGGTTCTATGATACCGCAACCTAAGTTCCAACTGGTATGCCCCAGTTTTTTGTTGATTCGGTCTACAAAAAGTTCGCCAAATAAAGTGATAGTTCCACATGCTGTAGGGCGCGATTCTTCCTTCTTGATGGGTAGAAACAATCTTCAAGCGAAGAAATGGCTTTAAAAGTGTTATGGGGACTCCGCTCTATCGGAAACAACGATAAAACAATGGTTTACTGACTCCAAACATGGTCGTAAATACACCGGTGATGTACAATGCAGGGGACGCCCAAATTAGGCGGTAACACAGAAAACATCAAAAGAATCCACAAAATCGTTTGGAATGATCGAAAAGTGAAATTTGTTGAGTTAGCGGGCATCGTAAAGATATCAAAATAAAGCGATGGCTGTATATTGCATGAGCATTTGACTATGAGAAAGCTCTGTTCAAAGTGGGTGCCGAATTTGCTCACTGTTGACCAAAGGCAAGAACGTGGCAACAATGGCAAAACTGAACATGAATTGAACTTCGAATTGCTCCCAACGATTATGGGCTGTTCGCAGACCTAAAAAATGCTCGTAAGAAATTTCGCTCGAATGAAGAGGTTATAGCTAAAACTGAGACCTCTTTTGAGGATAAAGCAGTATTGAAATGTTAGAACGGCACTGGAGTGATTGCGTTGTTCTTGATGAAAAGTACCTTGATGAATAAAGCTAATTTTGAACAAAAAAACTTTTTTCTTTGATAAGCCTGAGACTTTAACATGTGCTATAGCCATTTAATGCTAAGGACTTTCAGGGTGTTTTTCTATCCCGATGCATATGTACACTTAAAAATTGATCAAATGGACTTATTAAATGAAGATGGCTTGGGATATTTGACGCGGTTTCTAAGTAATAAATGAGAGAAAAGAAATTCCAAACGAAAATAGATGGACGTACATAGATTTATAAATTAGATGGCGCGTGCTTAAAAAACAAAATTCGCAGTTTTTGTTTAACCTAAAATGTTGGTGATGCCCTTGAACATCACCAACATGATATAAGAAGCACCAACAAAAACTTAAATAATTAACTTCAGTCATAATAATAAAAAATATTTTCCCAATGTAGAACACATTTTAGAATTAAGTATTTACACACAAATTTTAAGACAAAGTTGCTCGAAAAAACTGTGTCAAAATAAAAATATGTTTAAAATAATAACATAAAAATTATGTTTGCTTTTAGTGCGTCTCTTTGCCCAACGCGTGCATACGCGCTATGTCAATGTTGACAAACTTTTCACTTTGCCGGGTGGCGTCACATAAGGGTGCCATAATTACTTAGCACACATACATATGTATTTCACTGGAACCATTTATCACATACTTAGACTCTTGGTAATGACGTGGGCAGCCTAAAAGCTGATAATTATTTGCCTGTAGTATTCACCTTTAACGATAGCAGTGCGAACATTTCCCAAGGGTCTCATATTGGTGCTGGTGTTGGTGTTACTAGAGTAGCTAATTCGTTTTATACCCGTGTGCGCACTTGTGACCAAGGATTTTATAATTTTGTTCACACAACGGTTCACACATATTAGTGTGCGTGACTACCATTCGGGAGTGTGTGAGTTCAAGTCGCCGCGCATGAAATAGCAAAATGATAGAAAAAGTTGTATTATTATTATTTTATTGTACTATTAGAGGTCGCCCCTCAGCAGGCAATGGCAAACCTTCGAGTGTCTTGCTGCCACGAAAAACTTCCTCATAAAAAACCATTTGCCGTTCGGAGTCGGCTTAGAACTGCAGTTCCCTCCATTTGTGGAACAACATTAAGATGTACGCCACAAATAGGAGGAGGAGCTCGGCCAAACACATAACAGAAATTCACGCGCCAATTATTTATTTATTTATTTTTTCGACACCCACTTTTTACATGTTAAAAATTAAATTCACGCCTGTCCGTATGATATTATATTACAAGCAATAACCCTAATTATCTAAGCGTTTGATTCCAAAATTTAACAGCCCGCTCATATTAAATTGATCACCTTAATGTGCGTGGGTATATAAAGTTCGCTCTGGACAGAATTTAGCTTGTTTTTCTTTCATTTTGTTGGTTTTAATGTCAAAGTGATATACTTGGTTAGTGATTAGCTGATATTGATATTCAAACCAACCCAATGCAAAAACAAAATTCCTTGCTTTTATATGACTTTTACCACCTGGTATGAATTTGCCGTGGTCCCACTAACTTCTACTGTAACGATATTATTCAAAAGTGTGAAAGCAGGCATACATACTTGAATATTGTGTATAAGCAGCTGAGATGAATATTATATACCATATGTTTCAGATGATCGGTAAGCTGGGTAAATTGAATGTTAAAAATAAATAAATTTGGCAGAGTGTGCCAAAGACAAATATCAAAAATATTTTTGTTTTTATATATAATATATATATATATTGTACATGTTGTAGGTACACATATTGATATACCATATTTTCATAGATTTTGCAATCTTTTATACGTAACTTGCGAAATTCCGCTTCTCACGTAAAGCTGCGCATTTTCAAAATACTGTACCCCCGCTGATGATTGCCACCATTAGGGCTATCCTGCGGATGGGAGTTTATAGAAGGTTACTAAATTAGCTTTGCAGCCAAAAATGTAACAAATCTGGCTGAAATGCAGTCACATTTTTTTAAAGCTCGAATTTTAATTAGAAAATATTGTTTATTTTATTTAATAAAAGTCGTATTTTATTCCATATGTGTAATATTTACTAAATTGTTTTGATATATGTACATATATTGTTTGTGGAAAAAGAAATTGCGTAATTTTTTGTACGTAAATTTTTCGCCAAATGGCTTAAAATTGATTTATGGTCGATCATTAGCTCCTGGGCGATGCTACGACTACTAGTTTGCCGGTCAATTCTGATTATTTTTATGATTTTATTTCTGTGGTGTCATTTTCGACATTATCGACTTTTTTTTAACATCGGATATACCTGAACGGAATCGACGAAACCAAAATTGCTCGGAAACACCATTCACAATTTCACCGGCCTGGCTTGCATTTTCGTCTTTATCAAAGAAAAACTGTAAAGTGTACCTAATTTTCTTTTTGTTGACTTTCATTGTTAACACCCTATAACTCACAACTCAATGGACCAAACAAAAAACAGCAAACGATTTTTTTTAGTGTGAAATGTCACCTTGACAACGAGCATAAACTTTAAATTGATTGATCGGTACTTTACGAGATATCGATCACTACAGCCATCTACCGAGAGGATTTTATCCCCCCAAACCGATATGTAGGTATTATAAACTAGATTTTTATTCAAAATAACAGTTCCTCTATCAAAAAATATCGGGCGCCGTAGCCGAATAGGTGTGTGCTTGACTACCATTCGGAATTCAGAGAGAACATAGCTTTGAATCTCGGTGAAACACCAAAATTAAGAAAAAAAATTAAAAAAAAAGCGGTCGCCCCTCGGCAGGCAATGGCAAACTTCCGAGTGTATTTCTGCCATGAAGAAGCTCCTCAAATAAAATATAAAAATTATAATAATGTTTTCTAAATTTATAAGTATTAAATATTACATAAAAAATAAGTCATTATATGATGTATGTTTTTAACCTAAAATTTTTCCCTTATATTCGTTTTTTATGTTTATGAACCGCTTACCCCAAGTTATATCTCTAGAAGGTGATATCAGCATTTAAATTAAATTCAAACAAACATGAGGAAGTGGAAATTTAATTTAGGGTAAAAACATAATATGAAAAAAAGTACTACTTGAAAAAAAGTACGCCACGGTTGGTGTAGAGCAGATCTTGCAGAAAAAGAGCGGATTCGGCCGGATTACTTAAGGCCATCAGATATTATAATCTATGGTGGAAGGAATCATTGGTTGCCGGACACTGTTCCATATTCTCCACCGTTGCCATTACAAGCGCCAATTTTACTTCTTGCTTATCTCTAAGGAGTAAATAATAAATTTGGGTAAAGTTTTACTAATAATACTCGAAAGGTTTCTCTATTATTGCTTTTCTTTATTCAACCAATTCGCCTTGGAAATAATCATTTTGTCAATTGAGCCTAAAAAGCAAAAACAAAATACATGTAACTTGTTGTTTTTGTATTACGGCTATCTTCTTCTTCTTAATTGGCGCGATAAGGCTTACGCGATTTTGGCCGACTTTAACAAAGCGCGCCAGTCGTTTCTTTCTCGTGCTAACCTGCGCCACACACCAAGTGAAGCCAAAAGTTTCTCCACCTTACCTTTCCAACGCAGAAGAGCCGGAGCGTTTGTATCTATTCGGAAGACATGACCCAGCCAGCGTAGCTGCTGAATCTTTATTCGCTGCCCTATGTAAAGCTCATGCAGCTCATCGTTCCATCGCCTGCGATACTCGCCGTCGCCAACGTTCAAAGGTCCACAAATCTTCCGCAGAATCTTTTTCTCGTCTGCTATCACCTTGAATATATTCAACTTGGCTAACCCGCTTTCGGTGAATTTGGCAGAATCAGCTGATTTTATGACGCAAATAAATCGTTTTGTTTACGTTTTTTGCTTAAAACCCACATTGTGTACATATATGTATTTTACAGTTACTTACAAATTGCCATTTCGAATTTCAATTGAACATTTTGCGTAATAATTTGTGATGTCTACACTTTTTGCTATCAAAAGTTATTAAAATTTATTAAATAAAATATGAAAACTTATTACCATAGTTGAATTACACCATTGAGTAAGTACTAACATAGAGTACCAATCCCGAACAAAAATTAGTTTGTATGTGGGGTGCCACTACTGATTACTTACTCAATGGTTACCCTTATTAAAATCAACATTAATGATCTGTAATAAATAATTAATAATTATAATAAACAATTAATAATTACTTTCAATTGCACTTTTCTGCCTTCTTGCATTGTTCGCATTAAGCTAGCCCAACGTATTTACAGTTTGCTCTCACAGCAACTCTTAAATTACGTGCACAGCAAAATTACTCTCCGATTTCGCTTCAGTCTGCGCAATCTTTTATTCTGTCATTCTTGGGGCTATCCGACGATGAATGCCGCTTTGCGCCATTCAGTCTCGTCTGTGATACAGCCACGGGTGGCGTTCATTAATTTGAACGACTACGTATTAATTGACACTCAAAGTAAACGAAAACAATTTTCAAGCATTCCATTGCAATAGGCAAAATATTTGCAAGAGACGCTTCGGTTCTAAATAAAAATAACCATAGATGCTTATGCAAAACAAATAAGTGTGATTATGTATGTAGTTGTATATTTCCTAGATATGTGTACATATGTGAACCGCAAGTGAATTGATGAATTTCTAAAGAATTTTAATTTGAAAAAAAGTGCGCTAATAAAATTACGCTATTGTGACGTGAAAATTGCAATAAAACAAAATTAAGTAAGTAAAAAAAGTTCTTAAAAATGAAAATTTAAAGGAACGACACTACACATTTGCTTCTGTAACGGTAAAAAACAAAAACAATAATATATAAATATATATATATTACAATATATGACACCACCATAATTTGAAAACTACTGCGAAATGCGTTATTTATTCAAAAAAAGTTGAGTGCAAAGTGTAATAAATAAATATAAAAGGTATAGGTATGTATGCATGTACGTTTGTTTACATCTACGTACCAGTATTGAACATCAAATTAACAGCCTTAAAATGCAATAGTAGTTTTCTGGATTCGTAATTTTGTGTTCAATAATAATTAGCGCTAAATAACTAAAGATGTCATTAATTAAAAAAATGTTGGTTTAACGAAATTGTGCACAGGTTGGATGCGGTTGGTTTTCCATTGCTACCACGATAAATTTTCTTATAATGTCTAAGTGTGTAGATCGAATTTAAAAATTATAACACACAAATGTAATCACCATATCAGCCTTGTGATTTATAGTACGCCTTATAAATTACCATTAAGAATTAGAAGCAATATTTAACGTTAAAAATGCATAACCTTGAAAAAATGTCCTATATATATATATATATGTATGTATATAATTGGCGCGTTTGGCCGAGCTCCCTCCTCCTATATGTGGCGTGCGTCTTGATGTTGTTCCACAAATGGAGGGACCAACAGTTTTAAGCCGACTCCGAACGGCAGATATTTTTATGAGGAGTTTTTTCATAGCAGAAATACACTCGGAGGTTTGGCATTGCCTGCCGAGAGGCTACCGCTATTAGAAAAATGTTTTTATTAATTTTGGTTTCACCGAGATTCACTGTGAATTTCGAATGGTAATCACGCACCAACCCATTCGGCAACGGCGGCCGTTCTATACAGACGCTTATTTTAGATACTTAAATACAAACACAGAAAACTAACAATATTCACTTACAAACACTCCTTATTAATTCAAGATTTTATCTAAAGTTATTTTTTCTCAATAATACTTCGAATTTTATTAAAATTCTATTATTAAAAATGTTCTTCTAAACGTTTGTAATACCGTGCAAAATAAATGTGCGGGACGAACTGTCAAAGGAACGATAATGAGAAAAGAAACCGAAAAAGCCCAGTCATCCAACAATGAGGTTCGATAAAACTTTTGTAGTTTTTAAAATAGTTAAATTAGCCATTATTTTCAAAAATAGTGAAGATTTGGATTAAAAAATCGCGATAAAATAATATTTTCATAAAAAGTGAAAATTTGAAATACAAAATCGCGCTATGAATCGATAAATCATTATTTTTAAAAATAGTGAAAATATGGATTAAAAAATCGCGATAAAATAATATTTTCATAAAAAGTGAATATTTGGAATAATAACGCGAGATTTTATACCAAAATTTTGGCTGCGGCGCTTTTTCATTTGGAAATGTATGCTACAAAGAAAAAAAATTATAAATGGTAAAAATTTGAAAAGAAAAATCGCGCAATTTTCGCCGGTTCTAAAATACATATGTACATGTTACAAAAAAAAAAAAATTTTTGCAAAATAAAATTTTTATAAAAATAATAAATTTTTCGCCAGGCTCACTTGTAAATTTTACGATAATATTTATTATTTTACGAAATTTCATAAATGTATCAATTACCTAAGTTAAATGCTTGCTGGGTTAACAATTGCTTTATACATCTCTTTAACGATATTTCAATAAAGATGCAAATACCATCGTAAAAAGCCTAATTTTTAAGCTTTTCTTGGGGGTTCTATAGGGACCCTAGGAGGTTGGGACTTTCATCGTTATAATGGGAGTGGTGGTTGGGGACACGGCCTCTCCCCCTCCGCCTCTCATCCGAATATATCGTGGTAGTAATGGAAAATTTTGCCGTTGCATGTAACAGCATAAAGATGTACATACATATGTATCCCCGGTTGACGGCGCGATGCAAATCAAAATTATGCAAATGGCAGCACGTCAATCTGCACATTTGTATAGATTTTTATTCGATCAGGTCCCCGGTCTGTCATTTTGCTGAAAAGTTTATTTTTCAACAGAAAAAATCTATTTTCATGAATTGTTTTTGAAAACAAGTTTTAATTCGAATACAGATTTGAAAATTCATGTGATGGTCACAACAACAGCATTAAATTAGGATACAAACTAAAAGCAAGGAATTCGTTGTATAAACTTAAAAGTCTGTGTAGATTTGTTATTCTGAGTTTAAATCGCCAAAATCTTGTTCACAGTTTGATTTGGCAGTCTCACTTATTTCTTGATGGCATTATATAAAGTTCGTTTGCAACTTCGAAGTCACAGAAAACTTGACTAAAATTATTAATTTATTTTCTCTGTTGGTACCCGGTAGGCATTCTCATATTAACGACGCAACTTCCAAAGCAACGAAAATATTGAAAAGTTGTTAAAGGTTCGTCACATTGGGTCCGTTGCGTCCGTTGCGGCAGCAAATTTGACTAACAGCGTAATTGATTATGTGCATTTGAGTCGAAGGCGCCACGGTACGTACGCCATGTCGAAATGCACAAAAATTGGAAACTCTCTACTTTTGCCGTACAGCACAGGCGGCGAAAATGATAACTGTTTAAAAAAGAACAATTTTGTGTCGCGCAAATTTTTATCAATAGTGTTTTTTATTATATCAAATTAAATGCACGAAATAAATGAAATTTCAATTGAATCAATTCAAATACACCCTTATCTTTTCGATAAAAGCTTGAAAGACTAAGGAAAAGGCCATGCCTAACTAAGTGCTCCTGAAAAACGAATGTGCGCCCCCATCGTCTACGACTACCATAAATTCTATTATTCTATTAAATCTCATATTTTTATAATATATTTCAGAACCAACAAAAAATCTGTTTACACACAACGAAATATTTATAATATTTGTTTTCCCGACAGGAACATCTGTTGCTTTTTTGTTTATATGCGGCAATACTTTTAATTGTGGCATCACGGTACGTTTTACACGTGACGCCAGTCAACTAGACTAGGAAATACAGCACTCAGACACAATTAAGTCCAGTGTACTGCACTCGAGTTCCCTTTTTAATTTTCTAAAAATTCGATTCGACCTCCGAAGAAATCTGAGTAGATCTTGTGGTGCCACGGAGCCAAGGTGGTCGCTTCTTGACACATCAGTGCGAAATATCTCAAGACTCATTCGAGCGAAGGCTGGGCAGACTCACAGAAAGTGGTCTCATCCCCTTACTTACCTACTTAATTGACCGTAAAAACTCGTTACCGATGTCTCGCCAGGTGTCTCTGTTTTCCGCATACCTTTTCCAGTTTCTTAAGCCAAGTAATCTTCAATTTAGTCCTTCCACCGCAAACTAGAACGTCTTCTTCTCCGCAAATTACCGTTTCAAACACGGTAAACATACGGACGACGTGACCCAGCCACCTTAGTCACGACAAAGTGACTGGTTTGACTATATGAATATCTCCGCAAAGCTCATACAGCTCGTGGTTAATTCGAATTCGGTAACCGTCATCTTCGCGAGCAGGACCAAAGATCTTGCGAAGTACTTCCCTCGAAAACTCCAATAGCGGCAGCATCTGATTGTTTGACTCTCCATGCTTCAGCGTCACAGAGAAGTACCGGGATTATTAGCGTCTTGTGGAATGTTATTTTCGTTCGTCGAGAGAGAACTGTACCACTCAAATGCGCAAAGTAGCACCTGTTGGCAAGAGTTATCCTTCGCTCATCCAGCCATATTACTTAGAAATTACGTAAACCGGAGTATTAGTGTGTGACGAAAGGCTCAAAATATGACAGAGGTCATTTAGCCATGTCAGTCCGTCTGTACGTACGCACGATAACTAATATACCTTATTTCAATGAAATTTGGTGTTTGCTAACCAATACTTGGCAACCACGCCCACATCGCATATAGGGTACCGCCACTTACATTGATATAAGGGCAATTTGAAATCAACATGAACAAAATCGATCTCATCTCTCATAATTAACTCAAAAACGTGATATCTGTGTTATAAATAGAGCAAAATTTCTCACATTTGGTAAAAATTACGAACCTAAACAAGAACTACGGCAGAAATAAAGTTTTCAAAATTTGGCGCTACATGCCCGCTTTTGACTAACTTTGGGGTTCAATAAAATCAGCATAAGCTTAATACACGTATTGCCCTACATCTTTCTTAGATCCAACATAATTATTATTGAGATCGGATGAACATCACGCCCACTTTTTATATTTTAAGACTAAATTTACGTCTACAAGGTTTAATTCTCTTTATCAAAGGTATAAGTTTGTTTGATTCCAAAAATTAATGGTCCGTTTAAATTATATAGAGTTCGTTCCAGACCGAATTTGGCACTTCCCTAAATCTATTTAATTAAATAAATAATTGACGCGTAAAATTCCGTTAGATGTTTGGCCGAACTTCTCTTATTTGTGGTGTGCGCCTTTATGTTGTTCCATAAGGGAGGTACTTGCAGTTGTAAGCCGACTCCGAACGACAAATGGTTTTTTTAGAAGCCTTTTCATGACAGAATAAACACTTGTAAGTTTGGCATTGCCTGCCAAGGGGCGACCGCTGTTAGAAAAAAAATTGTCTATACTTTGCTGTTTCATTTACGGAGACTCGAATCTACGCATTCCCGAAAGGTAGACTCGCACCATTTAATTAAATAGTGCATATTTTTATATACAGAAATTTTACCAAGTTAAATATAGAAATATGTAACGAGTGCTCTTGTTTTAGAGATACAAAACTTTCAATGAAAATTACTTCAAATCAGCTATTGTCTTTGAACACATTTTATTGCCAATTCTGTTCGGTATATTCCCGCAAATTATGCTGCAAATGCTGGCACCATAACTCCATTTGGAAATCGCGGAAAATTATTTCCGCTTTCCACATTACTTCGCTTCCATTAGCGAGAAGGCACATTTCTGATTTAGTAGGTATGTAAATAATAAAAAGAGAATACAATTCTCACGAAATTGTCGAGAAATCATTATGTTCCAAAAAGTAATTGCCTCTTATGGATTAAATGCCAAAGTCATCACTGATTTATTATTTTTCATACCTTAAGATAAAGCTAACGCTTCCTTCAATGACGGGGGTTGTAGTCAAATGCTTCACTACTTAGTTCCACACCTCAATGGTATTGTGTAAATGCAAAGTGTTCGGAATATCCAATGCAATGCGTGCAATCCTAATTTTATTGGTATGCACCTTTTTGGTAACCATATTGAGAAATCATCATCATCATTTGACGCAACAGCCCTATGTGAGCTTTGGCCTGCTGCACAAAATGTCCCCATTTGCCCCGATTCTTGGTTTATTCCTTCCAGCTGTTGATCTTGAGTTTTCCCTTATCGTCTCCATCTTAATCTTGGTCTGCCGCTTGCTTTCGTTGCAAATGTTTTAGCGGCAATTATTTTTTTCGTTGAGCTCTCGTGGGGTGCATTCTCATGGTATGGTCTAGCCATCTCAGACTTTGAGCTTTAATGGACCGCACCACATTTTTCCCTCTTAAAAAATGTTATACGCCACTCGCCGTTGTCTTAGACTGCGCCGAAGATTAGTATAAACATTTTTCTCTCGAATATTTGGAGTTTCTTTTTGCCTTTTTGACTTATTGTCCAAGACTCCGACAATAGAAAGACTAGACTGAGAAATAGGTCTGTCGATTAGCTGCCTCGGTTGTTGTTGCTGTTTTCGAAACCTTGTCTAGATCGTTTTGACAAATCAGTTGTCGTCGTCGATGTCACCTGATGCTAAGCCTGGTCAATGAGCTGTTTCAAAGAGGAAAGAGGTGTTAGCTAAGTTGACCGCATAGCTTCAAGTGATTTGCTAATAAAACAGTTATGAAATCATTAAAACTAATGAACACTAAGCTGCCCAAAGATGGGTATCTAATTTTTTGTATTCCATGTGAAAAAAGTTCTATGCTTCTAAAAAAGCACTCATTAGTGTATTCCATGTGAAAAAAGTTCTATGCTTCTAAAAAAGCACTCATTATAACATACATGCATACATATATACAAATACAGCGTGTATCTTCAAATTGCTCAGGTTTTTTTTGTGATCTCAATTGTATCATATGTAAATATATACGTATGTATGTATTTATGCATGTACATTTGGGAATATACATTAAAAATAGTCGAATTAAATAATAAATAGAAAGGTATGGCTGGTAATTTACAGTGGCGCGCCAAACAGATTAAGATGATGTAGCCAGAGCCGGATTATCCACAAGGCAGTGGATGCTACTACCTACGGGCCCACAGCACCAAGAAAGAAAAAACTGTTTGAAATATTATACTTCATCGAGTTAAAATTGAAACTAAAGATTTGGGACAATATTATAATATTTTGTATACTATTACAGCGCCACATTTCGAATTGCTAAAAAATGATATTCGATTTTTCCAGGGGGACTTTAACGCCAACTAATCATCAATAATCGCGCACCGTCGCGGCAAGCAAAATAAAAAGTAGCTTTTTCAATGCAGAGCGCTTCAAAGAACTAGTACTTTCTCTATGGGCACGTCACTTTCATAAGATTGGTCACTTTCAAATGAAAAATAGAAGTGGCCCGGACTTGTCGGATACCTTACGTAGCGTAGTTTTATATATTAAAATTTCAAAAACTAGTGTAATTTTGAATGGAATTACATTGAGATGGGAAAAATGTATTTTAGGAAGTTAGAAAAGGGAAATGGGGCCCAGAGAAATGCATTGCCTAAGAACTCCTCATTGGTTAATTTGGTCCCAGATGTAGCTTAAAATGTATATGGTATGATTTCCCTTTTTTTGTATTCATTTTTGTAACTTATATTTACAAAAAAAAAATGTAATAATTTATATTCAACAATCCATTTAATTAAACTGTCACTAAGTGAATATTTGAACTACTACATATATATATATATGTGGGTACAGTATATATGGTATACTTCGCGCGTTTATCCTTTGTTGTGCGTTTGCCCGACTTTCTCTTCCAATTTGCGGTGTGTGCGTGATTTTTTATTTATTTATTTATTTATTTATTTATTGTCTTTAAATGGATACATTCTTACAGACTATATTAAGCTAATGTACAATAGTTTAGTAGTTACTAAGAAAAGAACGATTTAAGATGATTGACTAAGATCCCATACGGCCACGTAAAATCAGCATCGGAAGAATTGAAAAACATATTTAAATCTGCACATGCCCTAGGAATCGGAGCATTCACCCCATAGTTGGTTCTCGAGAAGCCAATTTTAAAGGTTTCGTACTGTCGGAGCCTCATATTGGGTATATTAAATTGAATTTTACTTAAAAGAGAAGGACAATCAATAGATCCAGAAATGATACTAATAATAAATGAGCACGATAGAATAGATCGTCTGCTATCAAGAGGTTTTAAGTCAATCAATAAACATCGAGAGCGGTACGATGGTACAGGTTCAGAAAAGTTTAAAGATCGGAGCGCAAAACGAAGAAATACTTTCTGAACTCTCTCAATCCGATTAGACAGACCTATTTGGTACGGTCTCCAAATAATAGCGGCATACTCTAATCTTGATCTAATAAAAGCACAATACAATGTTTTGAGAGTGTATGGGTTAGTAAATGCAGAACAATTTCGGCGTACGAATGCTAGCATCGCATATGATCGTCTTATGACGTGGTTAACATGGCTGGTGAAAATCAGCTTAGAGTCGAAAATAACGCCTAAGTCTTTAATTTCCTCAACGGATTGCAAAGGGAAGCCAGCAATACTATACGAAGTATGCAAAGTATTGTTTGATTTAGCATATTTTACGTGAAAGCATTTGCTAATATTTAGTGACAAACGGTTTAAATAGCACCAATTCCGAACATTGTGCAAGTCAGCTTGCAACTTTTCAGAGTCACTAAGACTGTTAATCACCGCAAATATTTTTAGATCATCAGCATACAACAAGTGTTCTGCAAACGAAAAGCAAGAACCAATATCGTTAATAAAAAGTATGAAGAGAAGGGGTCCTAGAATACTTCCCTGTGGGACACCAGAGGACGCAATAAATGCACGAGATGTCGTATTATCAACGGCTACAACGCAGTGCCTGTTGGACAAATATGATTTGATCCACGACAAAAACGTGGAGTGTATACCCAATGATGCAAGCTTCGACAAGAGTATTCGGTGCGATACTTTGTCAAACGCTTTAGAGAAGTCTGTATAAATTGTATCAACTTTTGTCTCACATATGGAAATACCTACAGTTTTATGCCGCTTCTGAATTTTTACCAGATTTTTATAAATACACCAGGCAATTGAGCACCACGACCACGCTTACAGGACAATATCCTTTTCATGAAATTTTCCATAACCGAATTGCAAAGTGGCTGCCCTATGTCCTCGATAGCCTCACGAATTCCATCTTTGAGGTCTTCTATCGACTCTGGGCTGTTGTCGTAACCTTCTCTTTCACGTGGCCTCAAAGAAAAAAGTCACAAGGTGTTAAATCACAAGATCGCGGTGGGTAATTGTGATCACCTCTTCTAGAGATAACACGGATCAGATCCCTTAAAAGATCAATGGTTTCGTTGCTTGTGTGGCACGTAGCACCGTCTTGTTGAAAATAAACGTTGTCCAGATCAATGCCATCCAATTCCGGCCATAAAAAATCGTTAATCATCTCTCGATAGCGCAATCCTATTCAGAATAACAACTTTTACTGGAACCCCCTTTAGATTATTACAATATTTTCGTTAAAATGTTTTCGTAAAAATAGCAAGGCATTTAAAGTTGAGCCTTGTTTTGTGTGATATAATTGCATTATATATCCTGTCAAAAAAGATCCGGGAATTGTTTAACAAAACGCAAAATAATTGTTTAATCATCAACATTTATTTTGTCGCCTTCAAAATAGGCTCCATGCAAAGCAACGATTAGCCCAGCTATCAAAGCACCTTTTAAACGCGTTTGAAGAGATCTTCTTCAGCGAATTCTCCTTAATGACCTCCATCGACTCAAAGCGGCGTCCACGGAGTAGTAAATTAAATTTTGGGAAAGGGAAAAGGTTACAGGGGGCTAAATCCGGTGAATAAGGTGGTTGTTCGATGATATTTGTCGAGTTTTTGGTCAAATCAGTGTTCACAGTATGTGCTTTGTGAGATGGTGCGTTATCATGGTGCAAGATTCATGAGTTTTCTTTCCACAAATTGGGCCGTTTCCTGTGCACATTCTCTCTCAAACGTCGAAAAACTTCCAAATAAAATTCTTTATTTACCGTAGAATCATTAGGCATGAATTGCGAATGCACAACAGCATGATAATCAAAGAAAACGAGTAGCATGACTTTCACTTTTGACCGACTTTGACGTGATTTTTTGGGTTTCGGCTCATGAGGATAGCGCTATTCCGCCGCCTGTTGATTGATTTGCATGTCACACTCGTATACGCACGACTCATCAGTATGCGCACACAATTTAGTGGCTCAAGCATGTCTTCAGCCCCCTCCTTCCCATGAATTTTTTTAAAGAAATTTAACTCTCTTGGAACGAGTCGAGCAGCCACACGTCTCATGCTCAATTGATGATGTGAAATGCTGTGAATTGGTTCGTGAGACAAGCTAAGGTCACGAGCTACCTCCCCCAAACTTAAATGATGATTTTCCATCAGCACCATTTCCTATATTCTAGAGTTTAAAGTTTTGCCCACACGTGCCATTTTTTTATGGCAAATTAAGAATGCCTTGAGATTTGTATAAATGCGAACTTTATTGTGAAATTTATTTGAACTTTATTTTCCTCGACTGGACATCTATTCCGGAAGTGATGATGGAGTTGGCAATGCAAGCTCGGGAGTATCTTATCAACATCGACTGGTTCGCTATTTGCCGCCTATAGAATTGGTAAAAAGCTTATCTAAAAGTGATTTTCGCTATCTCAGATATTCCCTGCAGGGTCTGTTATTAATCCCGAAATGCCCTTCTATGCACTAGTGCATGTTTTTATTTTGTGCATATGCTATTTTTGATTTAATTGATAAACTCAGCGACTATTCGTTCTTCTCTATTGTTGTTGTTGCGAAATCATTGTGTGTATAAACCGTAAATGCATGAATGTACGGACGTATACTCTTATGTTCTCAATTTTTATTGGCATACATACATAAATATGTCAAGGGTTGGAAATGTTGGTTTCTTTCCATTTGCTGTTGTTTTTGCTTGAGAAACAAGAAGCGGAAATGTGATAAAAAATGCAGTTAGAAACTGTAACAATGAAAATTATTGTACAAATTTTTGATAAAGCACTCGGCTTATCAATATTAAGGCATTCAAATGTATGTATGTATGTATTTTAACATTATCCACCAAATAAAACGAAAACTTGTTCGAATTTTTGTAAAAGAGCAGTTAGACTTAAAAAATAATATTACTTTCGATAAAACTATAAAAAAATACATGCATAATTTACAAGGAAGAAACGAGAGGCCGAAATACGTGAGTGCGAGGAGCTGGCCAATAGGAACAACGCCCGAAAATTCTGCCAGGAAGTTCGACGGCTTACAAAAGGTTGTAAACCGGGGCGTTTTCCTTTACGAACATATACGGCGATCTGGTGACTGACAATCACAGCGTATTGAAGTTATGAAGAGACCACTTCTCGAACTTGATAAAGTGAGAGCTGCGCATGTCAAAGAGAAGATCCCAATACCCCAATCGTTGACGACTGAATTGTAGTTCCGCTACCCGACCATGACGAGGTGAGAATAGCGATAACGCGGCTAAAGAACAACAAAACCACGTGAGCCGACGAACTGCCTGCAGAGCTATTCAACCACGGCGGCGAGGAGCTGGTAAAATGCATGCATCAGCTTCTAGGCAAAATATAGTCGGATGAAAGCATACCTGCCGATTGGAATTTAAGTGTGCTTTGCTCAATCCATCACATGAGTGATCCTGCAATCTGTGGCAATTACCTTTTGGTTAGTCTTCTAAACATCGCCTATATGGTTCTAGCGAGTGTATTGTGTGAAAAGCTGAAGCCCACCATCAACCAACTGTCAAATCTACAATCGACCAAATATTCACAATACGCAAAATCTTGGAAAAAACCCATGAAAGGAGAATCGACACACACCATCTTTTCGTCGATTTCAAAGGTGCATTCGACAGCACGAAAAGGATGTCTGAATTTGATATCCCAGCAAAACTAATACGGCTATGCAAAATGACGTTGCTCAATACCAGCAGCGCCGTCAGAATTAGGAAGGACCACTCCGAGTCGTTTGATACCAACCGAGGTTTCAGACAGGGTGACTCGCTGTCGTATAACTACTTTAACCTGATGTTGGAGAGGATCGTGCGAGCCACAGAACTTATCGCTCAGGCATAATTTTTTATAAGAGCGTACAATTGTTGGCTTATGCCGATGATATCGACATCATCGGCCTTAACAACCGCGCTGTTAGTTCTGCCTTTTCCAAACTGGATAAAGAAGCAAAACGAATGGGTCTGGTCGTGAACGAGGACAAAACGAAGTACCTCCTGTCTTCAAACAAACAGTCGCGCCGACTCGCGTATCGGCAGCACGTCACTGTTGAGAGTTATAATTTCGAGGTTGTAAGATACTTCGTTTAATTCGGAATATTAACACCGATAACAATGTGAAATCCAACGTAGAGTCTCTCTTGCCAACAAGTGCTACTTTGGACTAAGTAGGCAACTGAGCAGTAAAGACCTCTCTCGACGAACAAAACTAACACTTCATAAGACTCTCATTTTGTCGTCCTAACGTATGGCGCAGAAGCTTGGACGATGAAAACAACCGATGAGGCGTCCCTTGGAGTACTTGAGAGAAAGATTCTGAGGAAAATTGTTAGGCCCTTGCACGTTGGTGATGGCGAGTATCGCAGACGATGGAACAATGAGCTGTATGACCAGCAAATAAAGGTTCAAAGTCTGCGTTAGTTGGGTTACCCCGACCTAATGGATACAAACTCTCCGTCTCTGAAAGTATTCGAGTACGTGTTGGTGATAGCAGGGGAAGAGGAAGACCTCCTCTGCGTTGGAGAGAACAGGTGGAGAAGGACTTGATTTCATTTGGTGTGTCCAACTGGCGCCGGTTACCACGAGAAATCATTTTTTTTATGTACATAGCCTGAAAGCCCAAAAATGTCACTTGACTCTACAGAAAAATATTTGAAAAAGTCGCCGACTCCTCCGGACGAGGTCCAAAAAAAACCTCATCATTGATTTGTTTGTGACAGAACCGAACTTATCGTTGCATGAAGCTGAAGAAGAAATAGTTTTAAGAGAAACTAGTTACATAACCAAAGACACGATTCGAGGACGTGTACGTGCAGAAGACTTTAAACTTCGGAGCGGAATCAGAACGAAATTGGGCAAACGTAATACTCACGGATGAACAACATTCGTATATTATTTTTATTAACTTCTGAGCAAAAATGGCTTCAAACATTTTTTTTATAATTTGTCTGTGTATATCGTAATATTTAGTAGGTAATGCTTTCAATTAATATTTTTATCACGACTTACAGGAAAAAAATTGCAACTTTTTGCTTTATGGGGTTAGGGGTAGTCAGAGCCCCGAAAAAATATTGATTTTCAATCATTTTTTTTTTGCTAGTCAGCTGCTTTATTTTACAAAAATAAAAACATAGCAATAATATGTTACATCATGTTTCGGCTTGACTTTAGCAACATTTCAAAAAAAATAAGTAATTGTAAAAGTTAGCGCTGTTTGTGTGGAGCCCGTTTCTCCAGAAGTCATTTCCGGTGATCATCAGAAGTCCTTGGAGATTCATCTAAAACTAATCGGACAAGAGAAATAAGTTTTATTAATAGATAATCTTGTACCTGATCGAAGGTTTTTTTTCAAAATCCACAATATGGCGGCCTCAGGAAACTTTTTCCAGATTTTCGAGAAAAAAAACCGACAGTTAATTGTTTAAAAAAATCCTTCGATCAGGCACGAGTTTTTTATGTTTTTCAAAAGCTGCATACATTTTATTGAAATCTACTAAGCGGTTTTTAAGTTACAGTGATCACCAGTTCAAAAAACATAGTTTTGAGAAAAACGCATTTAAAGTTTTGCTATCGATTTATGTAGAGCCCGAGCGCCCTTTGTCAATTGTTGAATAACTTGAAAAGTAATTTTCGGATTCGCTTTAAATTTTCACACAATATTTTTAAGATATTTTACTTTAAGAATATGCAAAACAAATCCAATTTTTTGAAAATTTTGACTACCCCTATCCCTTATTTCAAAAACATTTAATCCAAGTGAACTATTTAATCCTATTTTCGGAATCTTTTCGCCAAATATATTTTTTGTTGTATACCAGTATTATTATACCAAGTATTCAAAAAAGTTCAAAATCATGTTTTGGTTTCATTTCTTGAAAGTAATAAATGTCTGCATCAAATAAGCTGTGACCTAAAATTAAGCAGTATTTTTTGTTTTCTTAGTTTTCAGATATTTAAACGTACATTTCCACAAGAAATGAAGATATTTCATTAAATTTGAGTTATTTTTCTCTTCAATGGTATTAATATATCTTTAATATTCTTTTTAGTTTTGTAGTTATGAAACTTTTGAATTGATGGTTTGTGCTGCATAAAATCGGCAGGCTGTGAGCCACTATGTATGGATATGTATTTAGTTGTAATTTTTTCAAAATAGAATTTTACATGCATAACACACAATTCACATACAAATATGTTAATAACAGCATACATACATAAACATAAAATTACGCGCTCATATTAAATAATTTTTTAATAGTAATTGACAGTTAGCGTGATGGCATGTCTTTTTTTAATTTCGCAAAATGTATTTGAATAAAAAATTGATTTATTAGAAATTCATAACCAATTAATACACCTCATCATGAACACAAAAGAAGATGTGTACATAGATTCATAATTCCACGATTTACTCCAAGATGCTATTTATAACTCTATCATCAAGCTGGCGTCTCATTGAAATAACAATCAACTGCTGTTAAACTAACTAAAAAGAAAAATGCCAGGGTCAATTCACAGAATAGTTTGTTAATCTCTTGCGCTGTATGTTTAATGAAAAAGTATCTAATGAAGAGTTTGGATTATTTTATTGTTTTCGTGTATTAGGTAATGTAAATTTAATAGCATTCATTTTCGAATGAGGTAGCCACATTTACAAGTAATAACTCGCTTTGTTGTTTTCTGTTGCTGCAATATAATAAGGCTTTCTGCCATTTTATTATCACAATCATATCTTAATACAAGGCGGCTGATGAATTTCGTGTGAGTTAACCAAGTAACAATGTTTAAAAATAAAAAAATAAATAATTGGCGCCTACACTTCTGTTAGGTGCTTGGCCGAGCTGCTCCTCCTAATTAGGGCGTGCGTCTTGATACTGTTATGATGTAATAGTAATACATGCACTAAGTTTCATTGAAATATATTCATTTTTGCTCGAATAGTCAAAAATATAGTAATCAAAACATAGACAAATAATTATCTAGGGCATAAATTACACGATGATCGAACTTAGCGCGGCAAAGTAACGATGAATGGATGTTGGTGTGGCATGTAGGGCTGAAACCCGAATTCGCCAAAACTCATTTCTTCATTGCCCTGTCAAAACAAAATTGACTAAATTGTTCCGGTGGCGCTCCACGCCAACTGTCATATTATAGCCGTCTTCATTTTGGAAGAAATCTTAACCAACAATGCCGCTGCATCATAAGCCGCGCCAAAGTGGGTTATTCGATTCCCAAGCATGGCAATTCTGATTGTTAATAAAGCTGTGGAGATGAAAATGCGCTTCGTCCGAAAAGTTGGTACTTTGAGCAGATTCGTTGTAATTTTCTAGCAGCTTCCAAAACCATACAGGCATGAGATTTTAAAATGAATGACAATTTATCTTCTGATACCTGGTTTATTAAAGCTTATAAAGCAAATAAGGAGCCTTTATACACGTATGTCATTCATCTCCAGCTAATTGAGTTAATGCGGCTAATGTTGGGTTTATTGATAATGATTTTCATTGAAACTTAAAACTAAATTTAGTAACCAAGAGATTAAGGGCCAATGAAACGAAGAGCTTATTCAACTCAAAGGGTGTTCTATTAATTGGGGCTCATAACTTGGACTAAGTCTCACATTAAAATTTGTTTTAATATTTTATTTTAATGCCATTATATTCTTTTTTGTGTCATATATATATAATTGGTGCTTACACCCTTTTTTGGTGTTTGGCCGAACTCGTCCCCCTATTTGTGGCGTGCGTCTTGATGTTGTCCACAAACGGGGGTACCTACAGTTTCATGCCGACTACGAACGGCAAATATTTTTTTTTTTTATGAGGAGCTTTTTCATAGCAGAAATACACTCGGAGGTTTACCATTGCCTGCCGAGGGGCGACCGCCATTAGAAAAAAACTCTTTCTTCATTTTGGTATTTCACCGAGATTCGAACCTACCTTCTCTCTGTGAACTCCGAATGGTAGTTACGCACCAACCCATTCGGCTACGGCGCCCGCCATTCATTGTATCATGCATTTCATTTACTTAAAATCAATCGCGCAATTCCAATTAGAAATGAAAAAAAAACTAAATTACGAAATGTAATGGGTTAAGAATGACATTTCAGTCGCAATTCAAAATTTTTGACTCAATAGAGAGAAATGTCAAAATCACTTCTATAGGGTGGACCATGTAAAATTTGCTTTTTAAATCGGCTATAAAAAACAAACTAATCAATATTTTTTCTAACTTTTTTTTTTTATTTTGAAGATTGAACATTGTCATTTATGAATGAAAAATAATATCGTTCAAATGACTGCCACGAACCGCTTTACAGTAGGCCATTCGATCAACCCAATTTTTAAGCACATTTTCGATTGTTTGGGCTCCAATTTCTTGAATGGCAACTTCGATTTCGTGTTTTAAAGCATCAATCGTCTCTGGATGGTTCACATAGCATTTGTCTTTAACGGCTCCCCACAAAAAATAGTCCAACGGGCTTAAATCACAGCTTCGAGGCGGCCAATTGATATCGGAATTTCGACTGATTATTCGGCTTTCAAAAATGGTAGCCAAAAGTTCGAGTGTAACTTTGGCAGTGTGACAAGTTGTACCGCCCTGTTGAAACCAAATGTCGTCCATGTCATCCTCTTCAATTTTTGGAAACAACTCGATGAGCATATCACGGTAACGCTCGCCATTTACTGTAACCGTGGCTCCTCGCCCATTTTCGAAAAAAAAAATGGCCCGATGATGCCGCCAGACCAAAACCCGCACCAAACAGTGACTCGTTGTGGATGCATTTGCTTCTCTACAGTAACGTGTGGATTTTCTGAGCCCCAAATCCGACAATTTTGCTTATTGACGTAGCCACCGATGTGAAAAAGGGCTTCATCAGAAAAGAAGAAGATGACTAACCACTTTGGAAATAGGTTTTAATATTTCCCAATTTTGTTCAAGCGTATAGCGTCCCATTTCGTAAATGTCAAACCTTTAAGTAAATTATGAATACATTTGACATGTCATTTGTGTTACCATTCTCAAAAAAATAGGTGGTTCAAAAAGCAAACGCTATATGGCCCACCCTGTATCCATTTTTTGTAGGTAAATTCCATCCTATTTTTTTAAATTGGCATTGAAATATTCATTTAAAATTAAATTTTTTTTCTATACAGCATTGTAACTTTAAGGAATACGAGTATGCATTATCCTCACCGGCTGGTAAATCACGCGAAAAAATACAACAGCGACGGCAATGAAAATGAATGAAAATGCAGCTGAGAATATGACACATTCGGTGAGGAATGGAATGGAGACTTGTAGCAATAAAAATACTGACACAAATAAATGCAATTCCACGCCAACAAAGTCATCACATAATATTAGAGGTAAATTTTTCAATGCTCTAACGCTTCTAGGTATGAATTTAACCGAATTCGAGATTTGCGGCGTATACTAAAATTAACCTCTGATTGTCTTGTTGCAGATGGCGACAGTTCATCGGGAAATTCTAATGAAGCCAGATCTTCAACTGCTCTGTTCTCTGCACCAGGTGTAAACTCAAAACAGCAACTTGTAAAAAACGCAATTTCGATTTGTTGGCAGAAATCTCTGCAGTGCGTCACAAACAGTGGCAAACCCGGCAGTCCATCGGCCAAATACTTTAACTGGTCATATCGGTTGCTACGTCGCAAGCAATTGATAATTTTATTAATTTTTTTGGTCTTCGTATTCTATTTGAGTAGTTCGATACGCGCCAGCAACTATGCAGATGAGCGCATACCCGTGCTGCACTACTCACATGTGCCGGGTATGAAGGGTGAGTATACGCCCAGGTGGCATTCGTGCCTGTGGGTCATGCATTTTTTTTACCCAATGATTTATATGTATTTGCATGACGTTGTGAAACTCGTTTGTTTTTTATATGTTCATATCTTTCCTTGTATTTATTATACAGGATGTTAAAAAATAATGTAAAGTATATTATTTAAGGAGGTAATAAATAGTATGGTCCAAAAGTAGAAAAATAAATCAGGAAGAATAACTTGCGATATCTCCAAAATAATTAGTTTGCGGGCCCATATTCATTAATTAATTATTTGTCTCTTTTGGTTCATACGGCCCCCGAATTTATTCTCAAGTCAGTACATATTGGCAACTTTATGTATACTTATTTATTTTTTAATTTTAATTATTTTTTTTTTTTTATTTTAATTATTATTTTTTAATCTAGTTCATTCTACTCGAAAAATTTGTATCACAATGTCAAAAATGGTACTTCAACCCTTTTGTTTTGCTGCACTGGTCTATTGATGGTTTTGTAAGGAAACACTTTTCATTGTCTGTTTAGTAATTTTGATTTTAAGTTAGTGGCGCGCATGATGGAAAGAATAATAAGATGGCGCCTATCGTGGTGCCGTAACTTTGCGCTCAGCGAATTTGGCAATAAGTTACGTAGTTTAGCTCCAGTATGGCCAGATAACCATTTGCGTAACTTGATTTAGCATTTTTGTTTTTGTTATTTAGTCTAGGAGTTTTAGTTCTTTCTTCATGATATTTTTCTAGCCTGTTCTAATTAAAAGTAATGTTTATAATTTTGTAAAATATACATTTTTTAAAAATTAGTTCAATAATTCACTCAGTTTTATTTAGCTTTACTGTTCTTAACATCTGGTAGCATTGCCCGCGATTGCAGTTGTTGTTGGTATTCTTCTGAGAGCAGTCAAATCTCTCTCTCGCTACTGCAGTGTTGGCTAGCTTTGGATATAAAAACGCACTAAAATGCCCATTTAAATAAAACTAAATAACCAATTGTTATTGTATGTGTAAGAAATTGTCTTAAAAATGTGCGTTTTTTTTAAATAATTAATTTATGAGATTTTTGTTAAGAGAACGACTTTTTTGCTATATTATATTTGAGTTTATGTAACAAGATAAAGTACTCTTTTTGCAAAAATGTCGATATGGTTTCTTCAGTATTTTCTGGTATTTTGTTGCTTATTTTAACTATGAACACACCGTTTGATGCCTTATGTCCCACTAAGGATTCAGGATCGGAAGAACCGATTACACCTCTATGGTTTTATTTAATTCGTATTCAGTAAATTCAAACGCTTTTTATAATGTGTATAAAAGCTTTCAATCTTAAGAAGAGTTGAGAGAAGAAGATTTAATATTCTTGCATAACCTTAAATGAAGCCAACAATTAAATTTGCACTTTCAAATTATGAAATTTTATAAGAATCAAAAAATTTTCATTAGAACTAAAATCTTCTCAGAGTGACCTTTTTTAACCTTTTTTGTTTAACGATACAGTGTTTTTTTAACTTAAGGTTTCGGTAGCTTTAAATTAAAAGAAAATAAACAAACACGAAACGTCAAAATTTTCGCATTTTGGGTATAAAAAAGCACTAAATTTATTGTGAAGAGCAAATGGTTGGCAACACTGCACAACTCGGAAAAACGTGACGTCACGCACTCTTGATGGGCACACTCTTCTTTCTATCATTCTTGAGTGACGCGTGCAATCTGCTAGCTGCTTGGATTCTCTCATCGATGGGGAGGCTTGTTGAATACTCTCTACTCAGTTTGATGCCTAAGTAGGCCATTTTTAAGTTTGTCTAATTGGCTTATTTACTTAATATAACAAAATGCAAGTTTGACGATGTTTCGCGTTTTCTCCGTATAAAAAGTACCGTTCAGTGGGAAAAATTAACAAAACTTTTGAGCTACTTCAAACTTTCACTTTAGTACACAAAAGTTGTATGGGCTATAAAACTGGGCACTCAAAAAACAAAAATTCTAACTAAAAACTTTTAAATTTTAATGCAAATTTGTTGAATTTTTAAACACCTTGAGCAAACTTTGAAAAGGTCTTTGTTGAAGAATGAACTATATTTTTATACACATAAAACATTAAATTAAAGCTTTTCAATATGTGATGATTTTATAATAATTTCGGGGGATGGCGTACTATATATTTTAAGTTCAAAATACATTTTATCTTCATGTGCTAACAGTCAATTACCTTTCTCATGAACTACAACCAGAGCACTTTTGGAGAATGTATAATAAAATCTCAAAAAAAATATATATTTATTTTTCATCTCCGACGTCTGCTTTTAAATCTGCCATTGACGCTCTGTGCTGTTAGTTTAGATTGCCCTTTAATGTGAAATGTTATTAACATTTATGAATATATAATTGGCATTTACAACCTTTTTGGGTTTTTGCCCGAGCTCCTGTTCCTGTTTATGGTGCGCGTCTTTATGTTTTCCACAAATGAAGTAAGATGTCTACTTTTGACCCAGTGTCAGTCATATTGAGCTACCTAATAAATCCGTCATATCCTCTTGGGAAGGCTACTTTTTATTTCAGAGTTAATTCGAAAGAAAAAATACTCAAAAGCATAGAAATGAAAACTTTCACCAGGTAATACTGCGAAAAATTAGAATTACTGTTTTTGTAGATCCACAAAACGTGAGCGAAAGAGGCCGCTAAGTTTGTTCATAGCACAAAAGACAAAATGAAAAGAAAATATGGGTAAAATCGTCCGGCACTTCGTTGGAACCAGTCGAAAAAGTTTGCGTGTATATAGTATCTTAAGAGTATATTGTGAAATTTTCATGCTGAAATAAACTTTGCACAACCTTTTATTATTGAGTAATGCGAAAGGCAGATGCTTTTTTATGAGCAGCTATTTTGTTTTCTTCCTTAAATATTTAATATTCTTTTTTACACTCTGTAATCGTACATATCAGAAATTTGTGTTTTCTTCCAAATTATTTACTTTATATTTTATTGTATATAAATTTATATGTACATAAATTAATGATATCTATGTAGAAAATTAGTTTATACATACATACTTATTTTTAATTTCTGTTAAGCTACTAGAATTTTAAGCAATAAGAGCAAAATAGAGAAGCCCAGTTATCATTGACATCGTCAATGACGAATTCCAGAATATTAAGGGTTGCTGGTCGGTATAGAGCTGAATCAATAGATTTTGCAGTTTATCCTCTCAGAGGATCCGTAAAGACGACTTTGAGACTGACAGCAGTAATTAAGGAATGTTGGCTCCTTGGTGATCATGCGACTAAAATTAACCTGCCGTACACGCTGACACAGCTTAAGTTCAGAAAGAGCGGCTCTTCAAAATCTTTACAATACACAAGAGACAATACTTATATATGTAATATAATAGATACAATATGCTACGATGCTTCTCGAAGTAAATTAAGGAGATTTCCAAGTTTTCTTTGAATAACTCAAGTAGATTCATCGACGCGTTCAAGTAAATCGTGGCAGCAGACAATATCAGAGTTTTCCGGAGGCAGTGTGTCGAAATCTCAGAAAATCGGTGTATCTGTTTTCTCCCTAACTTTTATGTGTGGCTTTAAAAAGGGAAATTTTGACTGTGCTGCCCTTTTTGAAAGAATAAACTTTAATGTTCCAAGAAGAGAACTTCGAAATTCCTACCCTTTCTATGCAGCTAACATAAAAACAAATCAAGGTATGCCCGAAACGCGCTAATTTAACCGAATCTCATCTCTTATCGATTGATTCTCTGTTGTTTTATTTTTGTCTAATAATGTTTTATTAACCTTCTAAAATTTTGTATATGAGTATAATCTTATGTAATTTGTGTTAGTAGTCTGAAAAACCTTCTTGTACATAGACTTTATATTTAAATAAATAAATCTTGACTTTATATTTAAGTAAATCTAGACTTTATATTATATTTAAATAAATAAATAAAAGAATACTCCGGCGAAGCTATTACAAGCACAGAAAAGTTTGTTTTCGAACTTAAATACAATTTTTGCACTAATTTTCAATATTAGAGAAATAACTTTGTATACATTCTGTTAAAAACATATCGGGAATTTTTCATTTAAAAAGCGCGTGGTACACATATGTACATGTGTCTACATTTTTTTTTGCTAGAATGTTGGTACAACTGTCTGATCTGTAAATTAGCTTGTTTTTGTCATTTTATTATGTCATTCAACGGCAGTTGTGCTCGGCAATCTTCACTATGGATACAAATATCGAACAAAGAGTTTGTCTTAAATTTTGTGTTTTGAACGGGATATCGTATGCCAAATCGTTGAAAATGTTGATGAAAGCCTATGGCGAGTGTGCTTTATCAAAAACACGGCTCTACGAGTAGTACAAAACTTTTGCAGCGGCCAAAAAGTCGTGGAAGGTTTGCCCCGTTCTGGTCGTCCATCAACATCTTCAACGGATGGAAACGTCAACAAAGTCTAGGAAATGGTGCTGGAAAATCATCATTTAAATTTGAGAGAGGTAGTTCGTGACCTTGCCGTGTCTCACAAATCAATTCGCCACATTTAACACCATCAATTGAGCATGAGACGTGTGGCTGCGCAACTCGTTTCCAGAGAGCTGAATTTCTTTCAAAAAATTCATCAGAATAAGGTGGCTGAAGATATGCTTGAGCAAGTGAAGTGAACCGTATTTACCAGATTTAGCCCCCTGTGACTTTTTCCTTTTCCCAAAACTTAAATTGCCACTCCGCGGACGCTATTTTGAGTCGAGAGAGACCATTAAGGAGAATAAGCTGTAGAAGATTTCTTCAAACGCGTTTAAAAGGTGCTTTGATTGCTGAACTAATCGTTGGCATATGTGTATTGCTTGGAATGAAACCTATTTTGAAGGCGACGAAATAAATTTTGATGATTGAACTATTATTTTGCGTTTTATTGACCACTTCCCGGTACTTTTTTGACAGAATGTATACGGAAATATTGATTAGCTCTAATATTTTATTAATTTAAGTAATATATTTAATACAGCAACTGAAGATTTTTTTTTAAATTATGTTTTAACTCTCTTGCTACGATTTCGCAGTGCTACTGCAGTACTGCATTTACGTACTAACTAATCTTTTAACTAATCGTATTTTATTTCGATAGTCTGTTCAATTATTTGTCGCACATTTCATTTGTTATGTCTTATGTTTTTGTTTTACTTAATTTGCATGCTTTGACGCAACAAAATTCAAAACTACCACTTCTGGAATGTGATATTAAAAAATCTGCAATTCGCATAACTGCTTGTACCGGTTTTGTTATTTTGCTTGCTGTAATGCCTCGTGCCACGTGCCACGTGTACCGTGTAATTGTTTTGTGGGAATGTGTATGTGTATGCTCCACATGCCTCTAAAAAACAAACAAATACTCACCTAGTGACCACAGAATCAGTAAACAAACAAAGGCTGTTCTCGAATGGCGAGGGTGATGTGAAACCATTACTGACACCACCAGCCGATACTGAACTACCATTGCCACCATCTACACCGCCGTCAGTTCTTAAACTCATTAACACGTCGCCAGTTGACCAAACAACAAACACCAAAGAATCTCTAATTGATTCAAACTTTGAAAATCCTCTAACTAATGACACAAATACAATCATACGACCACCCACAGGTTATCTTGTTTGGAGTGATTTGTGCCGAATACCTGACGTGGATGTGCATGCACCGGATATAATGCAACACTTCAAGCGTGAAAAATACAAACCGTGCTCGAACAAGAAACCCCTAACAACAGTCGTCTTTAATTTGACTTCACAGGAGTACGTGCTGCAAGTCGAGGAGAGTGAAATAAAATCATTCAGCAAATCGGGCCGGATAAATTGCTGCTATCAGACTATAATACGCAATGGGACCGGTGCAAAAGCAGACGAAGACTATAGGTAAGCATTTTTTGAAAATGAAAATATTATACACTACATTTATTTGTATTTATGTATAATATATTCCAAGGCGAATCTATTAAGGGGACAGATACCTGTAAACGGCCATGTTTTCCCTGATTTTCGTTAAAATTATTTAAAACGAAGAAGTCAATATATTTTTTTCAAAATTGGCATACAGTTTATTTATACATTAAAATATTATTAATTTTTTTTTTATTTTAATCATTCGATTGAATTTGTAGTACTTATTTCTTATATTTATTTTTTTCGTTTCTGAATAATTTTAGACTTGGAAAATGTGTTCCTTTTAAAAGAAAAGTCTCTCTACCGCCTTCGATCCACAGCATTTTAGTGCAGTGTGATTCCAAAAAGCGAAATGTCTATAAAAACGGACATCCTTTAATTAACGAACAACCAGACGTACGAGAACGTTTGAAAACATGGAAAGAAAAGGATGCTAAGCGAGGACGCACGAAACCGCCCAGCGTTCTAATGATCGGCATTGACAGTATTTCGCGTGTAAATTTGATACGAGCCATGCCGAAGACAGCGCAACATTTATACGACAATGAATGGTTCGAGTTGAGTGGCTATAATAAGGTAAACGAAATCAATTTGAATACATTTTTATTAGGACCGATACACTTGACATTTACAGAAACGGTTTCCTGGAACTTTCCCATGCCTTTAAAAACCTATAAATCTAACAAGTATTCCAAAAAACAAAATTTAATTTTCTTTAAAAATATGGTGTACAGCGTCCGGCACTCGAAGTGTAACCAACTTTAAACCGCTCGCTCAGCTGATGCACGATCATCAGTTGTCTGTTAGTTGGCTAAATGACAGTCTAGAGTATTTTTTACAAGCGCGATGAAGCATTTCGCTGATAGTAAACGCGAAAAAAGGAAATCAGTAATGGATTTTAAACGTAATAGGGTAATTGCATTAAATTTGGGGAAAATCACAACCAGCGATTGTACGTGAGCTCGAGCTCCATAAAGCAAATAAAGTTTTTGTTTATCGCACCATTACTCGATCGGAGGTGAAGGAAGTGGTCATCAAAAGACTGCAACGTCACGTAAAATGGTTCAAAAAGTGAAGAAGCAACTTCAGCGAAATGCCCGACGAAGTGCCAATCAAATTGCGAAAAAACTGAAAATATCTGGCGTAGCATCCGCCGTATACTGAAAAATGATCTCAAAGTCAAGTCTTACAAGATCCAAAAGGCGCACGATCTCCACCAAAGCAGTAACAAGAAGGAGTTGCTTCGCTTGGCCGAAAGAGGTCAATTTCCGAACATTGTGTTTTCCGACGAGAAATTTTTGCAAATTGAACAATTCGTAAACTCTCAAAACGATAGGATTTATTTGACCGACCGTTCATACGAGAATTTGAGTCATCGATTGGCCACCAGAAGGCAGCACCCCCCACAGTTAATGGTTTGGGCCGCTTTAACCGCAAGTGGGCGCTGTTCAATCGTTTTCAGCGAGCCTGGCATCAAAGTAAATACGAAATATTATCGGAAAAGTATGCTGGAGGTTGCTTTGAAGCCGTGGGCAGACAAACTTTCGGTGGCTCGAATGAACCAAGAATGGCTAAAAAAAAACGTTTCGAACTTCATAACGTCCACACAATGGCTCTCAAATTCACCAGACGCAAATCCGATGGATTATTCTCTTTCGAGGCGCTGGAAAAAGCCATTGTCCGTGAGTGGGCCCAAAAAAATTTGCACATTTGGGCAGTTTGCGATTCGTTTCTGGATCACCTTACTGCTATAGTCAAGGCTAAACGTGGTCATATCGAGCAAAAGTAAACTGATTCGTAATTTTGTATTATATTCACCGATTTTTTACTTTGAATTGAATAAAAGTAATGTTCCAAACTAATATAAATCTATGGCCTTTTTAATTGGTTACACTTCGAGCACTGGATCCTGTACTACTAAGGCCGGTATACTTATACTATTAATTAATTCGACCCCAACGTTGCCTGAGAGCGTATACTTGTAGGCCTACCTGCAGCGTTCTTTTTGTTTTTATTGTCATATGTATCTGTGCTACCTCCGAGCGTATTTCTGCCATGAAAAAGCTCCTCATAAAAATATCTGCCGTTCGGAGTCGGCTTGAAACTGTAGGCCCCTCCATTTGTGGAACAACATCAAGACGCACACCTCAAATAGGAGGAGGAGCTCGGTCAAACACCTAACAGAAGTGTACGCGCCAATTATTTATTTTTTTTATCTGTGCTACAGGTGGGTGTGAAGCCGCGATAGGTTGCATAAAAATGTTGACAAAAACTGTAAACGGGGATGTATTTATTGATGTTTCGGGGTAGAAAATCCGTTGAGAAATAAATCATATTCTGCTCCTATTCCAAAGTTATTCACATTGTATATTTTCATGCTAGGCTCGATATTTGCGAACTTGGAAAGGTATCTGATAATTGGCAAATATTCACACGACAAATCAAGTCAATTTGAACAATTATAGGTAGTTTATCAACGCTTTCCGCTAAACAATACTGCAACAGGTTTTTGCCAAATTAATGTTTCCTTTTGTTGTATTTCCTGCTTAGATAATGCGCATTATGTAGAAAAACAAAAAACTATTTTTAAGAATAAATTTTCGAAGTAATATCAAAGCCTAATTTCACAACCTCGTTTTTTGAATAGAAGATGACATGTACGTGCTTCCGAAATGGATTCCTCCTGAACTGAATCTCTTACAATGGCTTATTAAACATCTGTTTTGGGTTGGTGCAGTTAAATTAGGTATACAGTCTGTGTCAGAAAATAGGAACCGCGATTGTTCATGAAGTAGAAAAGATATACGAGTTGTGTTCAAAAAGTATTGCGAATTTGGAATTTTCGCAGGTTACGTATATTCGAATTTCGATTTTTTTGTGGTGATATGTTGGCACTTATGTCTCTCACTCATACCGAGGAGTTCCGCCATTTTGAGTGTTCAGTTAATTGTTGGCAGCTACTTTGCTTGCACTTGTTTCGGCTCGTCTTCGATGTTTATCTATTCAAAAAGATGGATCAAACCGGAATCAAATTTTGTGTGAAAAACGAAATTAAGTGCGCAGATGCATTCCGAATGTTGACTGTGTCATACGGAGAAGCTACTTTGGACCAAAGCACCGTTTATCGGTGGTACAAAATGTTCTCAGAAGGCCAAGAAGATGTGAACGACTAAAAGCGTGCCGGACGACCGAGCACTTCAACAACAGACGAAAAAATTGATGAAGTGAAGAAAATGGTATTGGCCAATCGTCGTATCACCGTTAGTTGCTGAAGACCTGGACATATCGTTTGGCTCGTGCCATTAGATTTTTTTCAATGATTTGGGCATGAGACGGGTCGCCACAAAATTCGTACCAAAACAGCTCAATTTCGACCAAAAGCAGCATCGCATGAACATTGCTAATGAGATGTTGGACTCTGTCCGCGACGACCCAAATTTGCTCAGAGGGTCATAACTGGTGACGAATCTTGAATTTATGATTATGTCGTGGAAACCAAAGCTCAATCATCTCAATGGAAGCTGCCGCACGAACCAATACCGAAAAAAGCGCTCCAAGTTCGGTCGAATGTAAAAGTTTTGATTACCGTTTTCTTCGATTGCAGGGGCGTTGTGCATCATGAGTTCTTGCCACAGGGTAAAACGCTAAAGAAGTAATGTTACCCGCAAGTTATGCGCAATTTGAGCGAAGCATCCGCCAGTAACACCCGGATTTGTGGAAGAACAAAAATTGACTCTTGCATCACGATAACGCCCCTGCTCACACATCATTGCTCGTGCGCGACGTTTTGGGCAAAAATAACACACTAATGATGCCACAGGCCGTGTTACTTTTTCTTGCTCCCGAAACTGAAGAGGCCCATGAAAGAACGACGGTGCGCTACGAATGACGAGATAAAGACGGCATCGAAGGAGGAGGTGAACAAGATAAAAAAACGGTTTTTTGAAGTGCTTCGAAGATTGGAAAAAACGGTGGCACAGGTGCATAATATCCCATGGGGATTACTTTGAAGGGGACAAAATATTTATTAATGAATAAATAAATCGTTTTTTGAAAAAAAACACAAAATTCGCGATACTTTTTGAACACACCTCGTAATTTAATTCTTTTCATAAAAGCATGAACAAAACTACCAGTGGCAATTACTCAATAAGCCATGGAGGCTCCAACGTTTTCGAATATAGCCTGACAGCTTCTTCAAGCTTTAAACCAGCTTTTCTGCGTAGCTAATCGACAAACAGGACTGGACTTTGCGAACTTGATGCACGAATTGCTTTAAAAAGGAACACTTGAACTTAAAAAGGGACACCCAATATTTCATTTCTTGTAAAAGATTGCTATCTTAAAATAATTTCATTTTTAATTGCTTTTTCTTTTTATCAGATAGATGACAATACATTTCCGAATTTTATGGCCTTACTTGCTGGTTACAATAAATACAATACCGTGGAGAAATGCCCTCCAAGGGTCTTGGGTGCCTTAGACAATTGCAGCATTATCTGGAATGCTTTCCGCGAGCATGGCTATGTCACGGGCTATGGCGAAGATGCTGCAGAAATCAGTACTTTCAACTATTATAAAGTGGGTTTCGTGAAACCACCCGTTGATTACTATTTACGTCCATTCCAACTCGCTGCAGAACATCATTTATATAAAACTTTAAAATCAGGTCTCACCTTCTGTCTTGGCTATCAGCAATCGGCACAATTTGTGCTGGATTACGCCATTGAATTCGCAACACGTTTCAAAGACGATCCGCTGTTTGGTTTATTTTGGGCGAATTCCTTTAGTCACAACAACCTGAGTGATTCCTCATCGATGGATATTGTAGTGCTTAACTATTTGGAGCGTTTGGCAAAGTTGGGCATACTCGATCGCATGATAGTCGTTTTCTTCAGCGATCACGGCCTTCGTTTTGGACCCGCCCGTACAACAGCTTCCGGTCATATGGAAGAACGTCTACCATTCATCTTTATATGGTTACCGCCGTATCTTAAACAAAAATATCCAAGTTTTGTGAATGCTTTGAGTGTGAATAAAAATCGTCTCACCACACCATATGATCTGCATATGACACTCAAGCATTTCCTTAATTTGTCTCAGCGTATTGACGATAAGGACAAGGCAAGAGTCCTAAGTGCGGCTGAGGGTTGTAAGAGTTGTCAAACGCTTTTAGCGCCGGTACCATTAGATCGCTCTTGTAACGACGCGGCTATCGAAGAGCACTGGTGCACTTGTATTCCCTATACCAAAGTAAATAAAAAATCGAATATCGTACAAAAACTGGGTAACCTAACGGTTAACTATATAAATGAACTCGTGCGCAACTTCCGCAACGGCACATTGACTTCGCTCTGCCGCACTTTGCACCTCGGCAATGTGATAAGTGCGCATCGCTCAAATGAGGCTTTTCGACCAAAAGACATAAATGGCACAGCACTGGATGTTTATCGGCTTCATTTAGTTACAAAACCGAATAGTGCAGACTTTGAGGTAACTCTGCGGTATAATCCAGATACTGAGAGTATTCAGTTTACAGGTGAGATAAGTCGCTTGAATTCGTATTTCAAAGATTCGCATTGTGTGTTGGATAGTTTCGTTAAGAAGTACTGCTCCTGCGCATAGCACAAAGCGGTCACTACTACAGCGCCGAAAAATAGAACACCGAGTAAAGCGAAGTGATTATTGTGGACCGCCTTCCAGCGTGGGAGGTGAATACCGTTTTAAGTTTCATTTTATTCAAAAATTCAAGCTAGCAATTTAATTTAGCAAATAAGTTAAAATTTGTGTACTAAGTACATGCCAAAACTACTCTTAACAAACAAATGCGACAATGTTTTAAACAAAACGATATACATGCACGCATACATATACAATAAATACATACATATATAATATTTAGTATTTACGATTAAAATAAATATATTATATCAATGGAAATGCTTTAGCGGTATGTATGCTATCCGTAGATTTACGTATGTATGTAAACTTTTACAAATGCTAAAATACTGTGATTTGTAGTCAATACTTTAAATTAAGATAATAAATAATTATTTTGTATGAAAAGAAAAAATGTGTGAGTATATGTAGTTTTATTTCCAAAATTCAGATATTATTTGTGAATCGCAAAAAATAAAAAAATTACAAGTATTTATTTAAAATAAATTAAAATGAATTGGTCCTCCAGAAGCTAGTCTTTCAGATTGTCTGAGAGGAAATCGCAATAGTAATTTAAGACCTAAATTAATTTTATTGATTTGTATTAGTAGATTCCAGTTGGAAACCTGCATCTAGCGCAATACAAGCTGCGGAAAATTCGCTGTCTTCCAAAGAGGCATCAGTGGCATCATGAAGTTTTCAAGTAACTGTAGCTTTTGTCCGACCTCCTACCGGACTCTTTATGCTCAGCGTGACATATCAGTATGACGAATAATAGTAGGTGGAAGGGAAAAGGAAAGTCATTCAAGGTGGGGCCTCTAGACCAATAACGCTTTGTACATTAGAATGTTACGACCAAAGAAAATTAGGTTAGGTTGAAGCGGTTGTCCTGTGGGACACACTTAGGCTCATAGCCCATAGTGATGTTGCATGGGTAGCTTGTACCTATCTCTCCTAAAACCAGTGCGTGATTTTTAAAAATTTAAGAATATCTCTGATTTCTGTAGAACTGAGATCATCCAACTCATTAAAAAATTGTTTACCCAGAATAGTAAACTTGCGTCTGGATAGAGAAAGTAGAAAAGAAAAGAAGAAAAGGACGAACTGCGTTGAACATTCAACTGAAACTGCTTTTTGACATTTCATTTTGTGCTGACATCCTAATGTACACGGCGACAGAAAAAACAAATCAGCTGGTCTCTTGATGCCAACATTAACCGCCAACATTAACCCGTTTGACACCTTTTTTAGAACCTTAGGTTGGGCACCCGGGTCTGGCCAGACCCCTGTTTGTTTACATGCATGGGGATATGTGGAAAATTCGCCACATTTATAATTAATTTTCAAGTATCACAGGTTTATACAATTAATTTCTTACCTTTTTTATTGGTTTTGGCATGCATTGGGGTACCTACAGTAGAAAATATTTTGTTTTGCGAAAAAGAGGACTGTTTTTGTTTTGTTCTTTATTTTGACTCATTTCGAAGGAGGTTGAAGAAAAACAAGTGGATTACAATGAAATTTATGCTAAAATATGAAATGATATTTATTTATGGATTCGGTGGAAGGCACACAAAACATGAATAAGAAATTTTTGAGTGCTGTTAACATACTGGATTCTTGCATACAATACAAAAAAAATAAGTTTTTCGATGAAACTTTTCGGCTACTTCTAGATAAAGACGACAATCTGTCTTCGCCGTGGATGTATCGGCTCCGGTTGGTTGGTGGACTTCAATACTCCCACGGATAGTAATTGATTTGTTGAGAAACAACGGCTGGATTATTCATATGATTTTCGATGTTTGCAAGGGCCAATGTATTCGATAAAGTCGTCAAAAAATTTCGTCTTGCATCACATTTTCTGAGCCTATCAACTTCCTTACAAGTACAAAACGCTGCCAATGCCATGACGTACAGCATGTTGCAAAAGAAAGCAAAGGTTCATCGACTTGTTGGCCGTTTTGCTGTGAAATGTGTGACCATTTGATCCATGCAATCGACGTCAGCTTTGTTTGCATCATAATAAATAATGGGCGATGGTTTTTTTGCTTCGCCTTCACAATCTTTGGTATAATGAACGATGGAGAGTGCTAGTCAGAATAATTCAAGCTCTTTGCTATGCATCTGGATCTGCTTCAATCCATTTTTGAATGGCTTCACGTGCATATCGATTTATTTCCGAAATGTTAATGAATGAAATATTGCGTGTAAAAAATTTCTTGAATACCTCAATACGAACGGAGTTTTGATGCCTTGGTCCGGAGCGAAGTCGCATAATTTTGTGTTTTCGAATACGAATAGCCGCAGATGGCTCATCTTTCTTTCACTTGATCCATCTCTGCAGTGGAAAAACTAATCGTCAACACTTGGTTCTGGCACAGCTGTTGACTCATTCAATAAATCGTTATCTATTTTTTCATCGCTGTCAAGTATTTCAATTGACTCGATTATTTCTTCCTGCTTGATATACAGAATATATAGCCAGTACACAAAATAGGACGAAGAAACAACAACAAAAACCGGTTTATATATGTGCAAGTAAGCTAAATGACCGTAAAAAATTGTTTATATAGATTTACCATGTAAAAGTAAAAAAAAAAATCAGGTAGAATAGTCAAAATGCATTATATTTCCACACATTTTTATAGGAGTCCAGCCAGACCCGAGGTACTTAACCGAAGGTGCAACTTTTTAATTTTTTTTTCGTCCTGTGGAGAATACTTTTTAAAAGGTTATATCCATAAATCAATAGAAAATGAAATTTTAGGAATCTACCTCAAGTCGTTAACTACGAGTATAATAGAAATATGTTAAACTCACGTCCAAAGTCGAAAAACGTCTGGCCAAAACCGGGTGCTGAACGGAGGGTTATTCTACTAAAAATTTTTTTTCATTTTCGGGCAAATGAGCGTAAAAACGAAATAGAGAAGCACTGGAATACAAAAAAATATTTATGGCCCGAAATAAAACGTTAACGTTATTTGTCATTGCTTATAGTTATTTTCAATTCCTCATCTTCTTGCACAAAACAGTTGACCACTTCATTTGACAGTATTCACAAGCTCGTTCGGACTTTTTTGGGTAACTTTGAGCTATTGAGAAACACAAATTACTCTCTCAAAGTGGCTCTCAACAGCACGACAAAAGAGGCAGTTTCAGGCACTCGCTTGCTTAAAACAAATTTTAGCTCATGCAACATTACATTCAAATTTTATATGAGAAAGGAACACGAAAAAATCAGCTCTTCCGATTTTCATATAGGTTGTACTCAAAGATGGAAAAGGAAGAAAATTGTTAGGAGAACTTTGGTCCTACGTCACTCAGGGATTCGGCCGCCGAATTCCGCACGATCATTTCAAATGTATTCACACACTCGTCCAATCAGTCGTTGCTCAGACGGCAACGAAGTGTCATTGGTTGATTTTTTTCGTATATCACCAACACAATCTCAGTTTTTTTTTGTAAACACATATAGGTAAAGGAAATACTCGGGTGTTCTGATCAAATGACAGCAAACGCTTTGCCGTCTAAAGATACATTCGAAAAACGTGGTCGCAAACGCAAAACAACCAGAGAAGACGATCGACATACGAGGTGTGTTCAAAAAATTAGGCGAATTTTAATTTTTCTCAAAGAAAATTTATTTCTTCTATCTATTTTATCTGCTTCAAAGTAGTCCCCCTCAGATATTATACACATGTGGCAGCGTTTTTTCCAATCCTCGAAGCAGTTCTGATATGCACTTTTTGGTATGTCTTTGAGCTTTCTCAGCGATTCGGCTTTATCTCCTCAATCATCGCAAAACGCCATCTTTTCATGGGGCTTTCCAATCTTAGGAACAGGGAAAAGACGCAGGGGGCCAAGTCTGGTGAATATGAAGACTGAGGCATGATAACGGTGTTGTTTTAGGCCAAATAATCTCTCACAAGCAAAGAAGAGTGAGCAAGTGCATCAATTTTTTCCACAATACCGGGAGTGTTTTTTCGTATTGCTTCACGCGCTTCGGCGCATAACTTCACTGTAATACTCCTTATTTACTGTACGATCTTGTGGTAATAACTCCTGATGCACTACGTCATGGTAATCCAAGAAAACAGTGAGCAAAACCCTGACATTTGGTCGAACTCGGTGCGCTTTTTTGGTCTTGGATCACCTAGACTCTTTCATTGAGACGATTGAGCTTTGGTTGCGATGTCATATCCATATACCCAGTCCTCAGTTATGACTCTTTTAAGCATATGTGGATCATCGTTGATGTCATTCAATAATTTCAGAGCGATGTTCATGCGACGTTGGTTTTGGTAAAAATTCAGCTATTTTGGAACGAACTGCGCTGCCACACGCTTCATGCCCAAAATTTCTGAAAAGAATGCGTGGCATGAGCCAACCGATATGCCGACCACATCAGCAACTTCTCTAATTGTGATTCGACGATTCTCCATAACAATTTTCTTCACTTCACGGTTGTTCGGGCATTTAGAGCGAGCGTCGTCATTCACATTTTCTCGACCTTCTGTGAAAAGCTTGTACCACTTGTAAATATGCCGCTGTCCACATTTCAAGTGTTTTTGAGCACTTAATTCCATTTTTTACACAAAATTTGATGTCACTTCTTTGATCCATTTTTTTCCATAGCAGAAAATCGTCGAACACGCAAAACTTCTTATTATCTTATTTATGCCTCTCACAAACACACTAAGCATGCTATATTGCTAAAACCGTTGCCGATCGGAGACCATCAAACCCCACAGATCTATAGAATACAGTCCAGAAGGTATGGAAGCAAATCCCACTGAAAACGTGTTGGGATCTTATCGATTCCATGCCACGCATATGCGCAGAAGTAATAAAAACACATGGTAAATCATCTAAATCTTAGGGAAATTAACGCAAAGAACTACTATGCGCGAGTGTCCAGGTTCGAATCTCCTTGCATGAAACACCAAAATGATAGAAAAAGTTTTTTCTAATAGTGATCGCACCTCGGCAGGCAATGGCAAACTTCCGAGTGTATTTCTGCCATGAAAAAGCTCCTCATAAAAACCATTTGCCGTTTGGAGTCGGTATAAAAGTGTGGATCTCTCCATTTGTGGAACAACATTCAGATACACACCACAAATAGGAGGAGTCCCGCCAAACACCTAACAGAAGTGTACACGCCAATTATTTATTTATTTGTTTAGGGGCAAATAACTAATAATAATTACGTAGTTCAATATTGTTTTATTATTTGTTTTATCTAGTCTTATCTTACACTCCTATTATTTTGAACAGTGAATTATTGACTTTTCATATTCCAAATTTTTTTTCTTATTTTTCTGAATACATTTTTTCTTTTCCATACATTTGGAGAGACTACATGAAATGAATAATTTATGGTAAAAGAATTACTGAATACAATTTAATTTTTTTTTTGCAATAAATATAATATAATTTTTTGTTTTATGTTGATTTATTTTTTTTTTGAAAATAAATACAATTTTTTGTTTTATGTTGAGGTCACTCTTATATTAAACACAAGTGTACATATATAATTGTACTAATAATAGTATATATTGTAATATATTGTATACAGTTAATTTAAGTCAGTCAAGTCAACTTTAAATGGTCGCACACATCCATGTACAGTGATGTGCGTTAGAATAGAGCCACGCATTTCCTGATATAACTTTATTCATTTTTTTTTTAAGAACTTAACATGCGATGAACCAACTGTAGTTTGATTATCACTAAGCCGGCTTATTTTGTGCAACAATAAATCAATAAATCTGTGTAATTGACTACAAAAAACTTTTGCGTTAAAATATATATAACAGGGAGAAACAAGGAGAAACCAACGGAATGCGGCTTGCTCAGAGAAAATGGTTGAAAACGTAACAAAATATCACGAACGCCAGAAACCGGAGAGACAAATCAAAAGAAGCTGAATCATTACTTAAAAAAAACATCTGTTTGTGACCTCTTCCGCTGTCAAGAAAACAACATTTTTTGGACGTGGATACTTGTACATCAAAGATTCGAGAACTGTTCATTAAAACCAGATTGAAGGCTTCCGATCAAAGTATAAAAATATAAAATAAACGAACAAAAAAAAAATTGAACAAAAATATAAGTAAACGATTACAATTTGCCAAGGATTATGCCGATTAGCCTGCGAGCAACTGGCGAAACAATCCTATGACAGACGTAACCAAAGTTTGGACTACCCTCTTTACAATTATTTCCTACTTTTATTTTGTAAACTATTCTTAGTGAGCTACTATTTGCTTTATATATGTACATACATACATAAATAATTGTCGTGTTTTTTACGCTTATATGTACCTGTGCTGCTGCGGAAAAAAAGAAAAAACGCTCACAGGCATTTGCCTATCATCCATGAAAAAGTTGATATAAAATTGTGCTTCTACTTTCCATACACAAGTTCTTAACGCATACACAAATACGCGTAAAAAACAGCTAATAATTCAATATTTTTCAATCAAATTTGAGCAAATTTAATCAACATTGCCGCAATTAACATTTTTGGTATCTTTCGTTTGTAACCACTCTTTTAAACAAAAACTCTGCATACCACATTTGAACGTTGTAAAAAACTTATACAAAGGATTTTTCTTTGTTATACCCACACCGTATGAAAGGCGCGGCGTTACAATGAATTCAATCGCACTAGGTTTATATATATTCATAGTTAAGGTGGCATTTATTTGCACAGCAAACATTGAATTTTGACGTCGTGTCGCAGCGAATTGTTTAGTTTGGTCCAATTGAAATTCCATAAAAGTTTTATCGTGTAGCCGCTGATGTGAGCGTCCGGTCCATTGATCAACTGAACCACTTAATAGCCAAGTGTAAGTGCGATCTGTTTGCTCCAATCGCTGATGTTTATTACTGTGAATGGGTGGTTCTGATTGCAAGTCCAAACAGTAGATATCTGTTATGATTTCCGTCATGGCTTCGAGGTAATATTTAATCCATAATTCATGAAGCGATTTTTCATCAACATTCTGGAAAAGCGCAGCAATGGCGCGTAAATCAGCGCGTGAAGGTATAAAATGATTATTCAGTTCTGTAGGAAGAGGGACATTGAAAAGGTTGACGCCACCAATTACCGCAGTTTTCTTGTTTGGGTTTTTATTAGTGGCAGTGATGTTAATATTAGAAGCTTGTCCAATACGCCCTATAATGCCATATAGTAGTTCCTCGTATAGTTGAGCATCTGTAGATATGCTTTTATCTTCGTAAATAAAGTATGCATGTCTTATGCATTCGCGAAAATATTCCAAATGTGTCGCTACGACCGATTTTCCAATATTGTGGTTAAGTGAAAAAGGGTCCTGCACACACACACAGCGGTTAGCCTATAAGAAGAAAAAATATTGTTAGAGAGCCATAGTGTAATAATAATAATAATAATAATAATAAGCCCTGGCAGCTAGTGCTCCTTTTTTTTATTGTAAAATAATAATTTATTGTTATTTTCCATATATTAAATTAATTAATTAATTAATTTTCTTTTTAAATAAATTTTGGCTTGGATAGTACGACAGTCCAGGGTATTGTTAACAATTGCGCGGCAGCATTTTGCCGAGAGTAAATGCGAAAAAAGGAAACCAGTAATGGATTTCAAACGTAAAAGTGTGATGGCACTATATTTCGCCGGAAAAACACAACCATCAATTGTTTGTGAGCTCGAACAGCTTAAAGTAAATAAAGTTTTTGTTTATCCCACCATTACTCGTTCGGAGGTCATGGAGGTGGTCATCAAAGGACTGCAACGTCACGTGAAATGGTTCAAAAACTGAAGAAGCGATTTGAGCGAAATCCCCGACGAAGTGCCAATCAAATTGCGCAAGAACTGAAAATATTTGATCGTAGCATCCGCCGCATACTGAAAAATTACCTCAAAGTCAAGTCTTACAAGATCCAAAAGGCGCATGATCTCACACCAAAGCAGCAACAAGGAGTTGCTTCGTTTGGCCTGAAGCGGTAAATTTTCGAACATTGTGTTTTCTGACGAGAAAATTGTTTCAAATTGAGCAATTCGTAAACTCCCAAAACGATAGGGTTTATTTGACCGACCGTTCATACGAGAATTTGAGTCATCGATTGGACACCAGGAGGCAGCATCCACCACAGGTAATGGTTTGGGTTGCTGTAACCGCAGATGGGGGCTCTCCAATTGTTTTCATCGTCAGCCTGGAGTCAAGGTAAATTCGAAATATTATCGGGAGTGTATTCTTTGCTTTGAAGACGTGGAGAGACAAACATTTCGGTGGCAGACCATGGACGTTTCAACAGGACTCGGCACCGTCTCACAAAGCTCGAGTGAGCCAAGAATGGCTAAAAATAATGTTCCCAACTTCATGACGTCCACACAATGGCTCTCAAATTCACCACACGCGAATCCGACGAATTATTCTCTTTGAGCCATTGTAGAGAGCCAGGTCCGTACTAAAAGATTCACAAGTCTCGAGGCGCTGAAAACAGCCATTGTCCCCGAATGGGCCAAAATACCTGCAAGTCACATTCGGGCAGCTTGCGATTCGTTTCTGGACCGTCTCAATCATCCATTTTTATTTATGTAGATTAAATATTAAAAAATATCTCCAGTGCATAGAGTACAAAGCAAGCTGCTAAGGCTCAGACTAGTGTGACGCCTTGCCGACTTTGGGCACAAAATTAGTTGAGATATTTCTCCATAAGAGTGAAACTACGCAACCGCGAGCCATACCAGTATTTTAATTGAGTATAATCCTACCCAATACGCCATCTTTACATGTACATACATATGAGTTTTGCTTGTATGTGGCTTCGAATGTTTTGTAAATATTATTACTTACCTGAACTGTCGGATTGGCCTTTAATATGCCAAAGGCGCGTAGCCGGTCGTGACAAGCTGGATCATTTTTGAATTGGTCTTCAGGTATCGCCTCCCCTAAATAGGGAACTATTAACACCCTTTCAAATTGAAAGTTGCTATAAAATTTAAAAAATCCATGTATAAGATTTGAGGTGGTCAGTTCAACGGGCAGTGATAGAGCACTCTCATCCAGCTCAAAAGCGTAATTCACACCTCCTATCATGACTGCAGGTATATTTTCTTGTAGCTTCTTAATTGAGGGCAACACTGCCGGTCGACCAGATTGCGGTTGTTGCAAATAAAATATTATCAGCGTAATAAAACAGTAACTTGACATGTTACCACGTCCTATCAATTGCAACTGCTTTGCCCAGACTTTGAGGAACACTGTTAATTCCATAATGCGCGTATCCAATTTCAAGAGGTCGCGCAGGAAGTTTGTATTCTGTACACTACTGGGGCAAGATAAATTTATATCCAGACTAAAGCCAGTTGGAGTGTGCTTACATTTGATAATGGGTACACGAGCCTGTCGTATAGGAATAACTTCACTGAAACAATTACTACGATGTAAAATATTATTGATTCGATTGAACATTATATATTGAAGGTCAGTTACTCTATCGCCGATTCGTTGTTCGCATTGAATAAACAGATCGATATCACTATCTGTGAATAGAAAATATAGATATTAAAAATTAAAAATTTGGCATTTTATGCATTTACCACGCAATGCTAATCCGCTAACAAGGGATCCAAAAGGATGTATCTTTAGTAGCCTCAATGACTGTATCTCTTTCTGTAAGCAATTATGTATGCGCTCATATACAAGTCGCAGGTTTTCGTCATTCATACGATGGTGTTTTAAAATAATTGAGAGTTCTCGACCTGGCTCACATTCGTGTAAGTCGTCCAGTAATTGGTGGTGAAGTGAATCTTCCGTATTTATCTCCATATTGTCAACAATTGATTTGAGCTTATTACGTAAGCCCTTTTGCGGGCGCTTTGTTTTGTTGGATCCATGTTGCAGAAGTTCATGCCTCAAGCTCTCCTTCAGGTCATAAAATTTTTTTGAACAAATGGTGCACTGCACAGTTCGAGATTTTTGTTCGGCTATACTATCCTCTACTTTGCCGTCATTGGCGTTTATATATTGAGGATCAGAGTTTACCGATAATTCCGGTATACGCGCCATCTGCAAAATTCAATAAAAGAAATAAAGAATTGTTTGCACTAGTTTATTAATAAAACATTATATAACAATACAATATATAATAAGTTACAACTCAGCCATGATTCATAAATCCTGCAGCTGAACAACAAAATAAATGTAATTTTGCCACTAAAATGTCAACATTTTTCCAGTACGACGGTCCACAACTTTGAGGAAATATTCTTTTGGTATGCAACCATTGCTACCCGCACACAGTATGACATTGTTTGATGAACGATATAACTCCATTCCACCATTATCCATAACTTTGCGAACATCTAAGTAGATCAATAACTCGCAATCTCTGCGAAAGCCACTTTTTGGACTATTCAAACGCTCAGACTTGCGGATGTCATCGAACATGGCAAAGTGAACATGTAGGCGACCCATTGGTCGAAGTCCTTCTTCCAATATTTGCGGCCAATGCCGATAGTACGTTCCATGTGCAGCTACTTTCACTTCATCAGCATTCTGAATGCGCTGCAAACACTGAGAGTCTTGCACTTCAACCATTGAATGCCCCTGATTAGCCCGTATTTTATATATTCCACTACCGCTTTGGTTCAGTGTGTAGCGTTGCTTTCTATCCTTGGCGACAATATGTTTTAATCGCTCTAAACTGAAATCGTGGGAGTATTTCGGATGTTTAAGTATTGCGTCTACAGCCACAAATCCGCCTGGATCAATAGGCAAACCTTCTCTAACAGCCCCATGGCGTAGCAGCCACGAAAGCCGCCTACTCAGTTCCACATAGTTCTCCAGTTTTACTACTGTTTATAAATTGAAATTACCGAATATTTAACTTACACTTATTTTTACTTTACTTTTTTGTTCTAAATTTGCAAACAATATGCGCGTTTCACATGCGAACTTTTTGTATACATAAAATACAAAAAAAAAAAAATGTGACGCGACGCCAATAGAGTTACCGACAAAATGAAATATTGTATTGCTTTGAACACTGAAGTTTCGCGAATCGACTGACAACAATAGCGAACGAATGAGATACCAAAACAAAAACATCTGCTGCCTACAGCAGATGGCTAGACAGAGCACGCTTTCTGGGTCTATTGTTAAATGAGTTAGACGAAAACAAAGGTCATAGGTAACAGATGTCTACATCGCAGAGACAGGGTTTAGTAAGCTGATCAACAACAGAACTCGCCAAAGGTACGAGCTGCCAGATCTAAAAATTACGATAGTTATTAAGCACATGTTTATAAGCAGAGGTGCATGAGCATAGGGTATTCATTTAGACGCCGACTTTGTAAGAGAATAAACGAAAAGTAATAGAGTGATTCAGTCTTAAGACGAGCGCGTACATGTAAAGAAAATCAGCAAAACGTTGGAAATAAAGGAAAGCCGGTGGTGTTGCCATTAATTTCTGACTTTCATTTAACAATCACGCTCAGAGGAATTATTACAATATAAGAGAATTATTTGAAATTTAACGTAAGAAAATTCGTAACAGTATATTTACAACGAAGATGTTGTTCCAATGCAGGCTGACTTTGCTTGTTGTACTTGTTTTGCTCGGCTTTGAAAAGTTGTATGACCTTTGAGCGCGCAAATTATATTTAGATCGAGAAATGAAAGTCAGGGGTGTTAAATTCCGAATGCCAAAAGTGCTGCAAATAGAACATTGAGCCGGTCACACTGTTTCGGATATATAAAAACGGAGAACGTTCGTCAACAGTTTCTTTAATATTTCAATGAAGAAGGCAATTAGTTAAATAAAGAAATACAAAACGAGCATCTATTCGATAGTTTTCGATATATGAACATCATTTCATGTGCTGCTATCTGGCAATATGCTCTTCTTCCCTTTCGAATGTCATTTTATTAGTTTTTGTTTTGTTCTGCCTTTCGTTTCATTTGTAAATATAAGAACAGTATTACTTACGTAAATTCGATAAGAGGCAAATTTATATTTGTTCACATCCATATAATAGGTGTGTACAATCTTTCGAAGGTGGTTTCCATCCACTTAGCCCTGCGAGATGCGTCGCTTTGCAAGATATCTGCACACCATTCGTTTAGAGTTGAACAATGCTGGAGACTGTGCGCGCCTTCCAAGTCTGACAAACTTTTGTATTGTGCCAAAGCCAGCTTCGGTCAAGCAAGAACCTGTTGTAAAAGCAACAACCACTAGCGCATCTGCTGGCACAGTAACACACATGGTGACCCAGCAAGTGCGCAAATATGCGCCAGCAGCCAGTAATAAGCTAGCTGACATCGCATGCTGGAACTGCAAGAAGAGTGGCCGTAAAAAATATATGTTGTGCTTGTCTTGCGGGTATTTGCAGGATGTAGACATGGACGTGGTAAGTTACAAAACAGTAGATATATCAGTTGGAATATTCATAATTCTACAATTAACGAATTTCAGAATTATTTTGATTTACTAAGTTTTCCGAGGAGTTTTTCTTTGAATGAACAAGAACTAACGCGACGATTTCGTCAGCTGCAGACATTAGTACATCCGGATAAATTTAGCAATAAGTAAGCATAATAAAAGTGCCACTGCTTTTGGCGGTAACTATGTACATATATGCCAGAGTAACTTAAGCATTCCTATAAAGTAAGTTTAAACAATGAACAATCATATATTATATATTATATTTTTTAGGACATCACGTGAACAAAACAACTCTGCTGACTGGAGTGCTCTAATCAATAGAGCCTACAAAACGCTGTCGGCTCCAGTAGAGCGTGGCCAATATATATTGAAGTTGCAAGGATTGCAGATGCCACAGGATAATAGTGCCTTGGACAAGGAGTTTCTCATGGAAATGATGGAGCGCAACGAGGAAGTCGAAGAGGCGAATACCAGCGAGGAACTGCAACGCTTAAACGAAGGCATTGTACAGGAATTAAACGAGAGTGCCACTGAATTAAGTAGCAAGTTTGAATCGAATGCACTGAACGAGGTAAAGTCGCTGTTGGTTAAAATGAAATATTTGCTCAGTGTTCAGAAAAGTATTAAGAATAAAATTCAAAAACTAATGGGCGGTTGAGCCTAAATGTTACTATATGATTTGACACATTTCTTTTAAAATATTCTATTATCAATTATTCTCAAGTACAAACAAATATAAGTATGTAGTTCAATAAATAATTCGGGACACGTTAAGACAAGTATATATTCGTTTAATTTGCAACATCATGGATTGCTAACGATTGCTTTTTTCTCATATCATATGAGAGATATACCCATTGAAGTGTGTGCAAATGTATTCTTTTGATATCGCACACTTACTACTTTTTTCGTTAACATTAGAGTGAACGATTTCGCATGCTTTTTTTGGAGATGAATTTACATTTGCAATCAAAACTCTCTAACAACAACAATCAACAGCGATCAGCTGTTCAGTGCATAACAGCAAATTGGACGGCGATTTAGTTGAAACTCATAACAAGTGTTTTGGAAACTGTGAAAGTACTTAAATGTGTAAAGAACAATTTTAGCGTTAAACAAATATATTTTTGCAAGCGTTTCACAAGGTACATACATACATACGTACATACATCAAAGAAAATCTTTATTCTAGGTAAACAATTATGTGAATTATCAATTCTCAAGAAATTCCCATCTACGTTAAACAGAAGTTGTTGTGTTCGAAGCAGAGTTGCCAATCATCAATGAAAACAATTAGCCAACTAGAGATTTATGATAGTACGACAAGCATAGTGGGGATATTCATTCAAAAGTCTAAACTTACGAAGCGTTGAACTTTAAGCGTTCAATCATACCATTACATGAACATGCCTCGAGAAATATTTGTGTGATTTCATTAGACATCGTTGTTTTCTACCTTCGAAATGAAAATAATACAAAATTAAGAATCAATTGACCTTTCGATATGACCACCTTTTGCCTTGACTACGGCCTTGAGACGGTACATAAACGAATCGCAAGCTGACCGAATGTGACTTGCAGGTATATATTTTGGGTCCACTCTCGGACAATGGCTTTTTTCAGCGCCTCGAGACTGGATAATCGTTTAGTTCGGACCTTGCTCTCCCAAAAGGCAAAAAGAAAATAATCCACCGGACTCGCGTCTGGTGAATTTGAAAGCCATTGTGTGGACGTTATGAAGATCGGAACGTTGTTTTTTAGCCATTTTTGGTTCACTCGAGTTTTGTGAGACGGTGCCGAGTCCTGTTAAAAGGTCCATGGTCTGCCACCGAAATGTTTGTCTGCCCACGGTTTCCAAGCATCCTCCTGAATACTTTCCCGATTATATTTTGCATTTACCTTGACGCCAGGCTCGATGAAAACGATTGGAGAGCGTCCATCTGCGGTCACAGCGATGGAAACCATTACCTATGACGGGTGCTGCCTGCTTGTGGTGAATCGATGACTCAAATTCTCGTATGAACGGGAGTTTACGAATTGCTCAATTTGAAAAATTTTCTCGTCCGAAAACACAATGTTCGGAAATTGGCCGCTTTCGGCCAAGCGAAGCAATTCCTTCTTGTGGCTGCTGCTTTAGTGTGAGATCAGGCGCCTTTTGGATCTTGTAATGCTTGACTTTGAGATTATTTTTCAGTATGCAGTGGATGTTAAGGTCAGATATTTTCAGATTTTCATATTTTGATTGGCACTTCGTCGGGGATTTCGCTCGAGTCGCTTCTTCACTTTTTGAACCATTTCACGTGACGTTGCAGTCCTTTGATGACCACCTCCATGACCTCCGAGTAATGGTGCGATAAACAAAAGGTTTATTTGCTTTATGGAGCTCAAACTCACAAACAATCGCTGGTTGTGATTTTCCTGCTAAATATAATGCAATCACCCTTTTACGTTTGAAATCCATTATCGATGTTCTTTTTCTCGTTTACTCCGGGACTTCCTCCGCGCACTTGTAAACAATACTCTGGACTGTCATTTAGCCAACTAACAGACAGCTGATGCCCGCGCGAACTATCTGAAGTTGGTTACACTTCAAATGCCGGTCCCTGTAGAAAAAAAGAAATCAAAATTGTTTTTTTCGGTTTAGGCAAAATCTCCTATTCAGTGCTAAACTCCTTCTGAGTCTTTGTAGAGTCATAAAACACCTTAAGAATCATTGCTTTGCTCCGCTCAATGAAAGCAATTATTGAATGCTTAATATAGTATGTAGTCCTTTACTGCAGTGTCTTTCTTCGTACTGAGCACCACACTGTTGGATGATTTTTCGAGCAGTTTTTGAAATGATGACCGAATTGAAGACATATCAATTAGCATTAACCAAAAAGCATATTGAGCTCATGCTTTGCAGAGATTCTCCTATTTTTTCCACGCCAAACAATAATAAATAATAATAAAAGGTAATTTTCAGAACATCTCAAGCAAATGAAACAACGTGGATTCAGTGATTTCCCCTTTAACGATTAAATTTATTGTTTCGTATAAGCCAGAAAATTTACTCTTTCTTTACTGAGTTTATGTCCCTTTGCCGAGGTTTTTTTGAGCACATACGAGTTCTATAGAGAAAGCTTCCCCCGGATTCATCGACATTCTATGTATTAGTGCTATTATGTAGTACGCACGAACTCCCGAATTCGGCAGAAATGGCAACGTTTTCGTAGATAGAGTTTCAATCACTTGAACTAAGTTCGAATAAATGCTGCGAACTTCGAATTAGCGGTCGCTCCTCGGCAGGCAATGGCAAACCTCCGAGTATATTTCTGCAATGAAGAAGCCCGTCATAAAAAATATCTGCTGTTCGAAGCCGCCTTAAAATTGTAGATCGCTTCATTTGTGGAACAACATCAAGATGCACACCACAAATAGGAGGAGGAGCTCGGCAAACACTCAAAAGGGGTGTAAGCGCTAATTATACATATATCTATGTATCTACATATTTAATTAAAAAAACGAAATTTAAATCTAAAATGGATTCCATTTTTGCAGCAGTTTGATTGGCAGAAGAGGAAGCTAGACAAAAAAATGCTTACCTGTAGAGCGCAAAATGTTAAGGGATGCTTGTAATCCCTTCAATTTGAGTTAAAAAAAATAATATCGAATATACAATTTTTTATTCTACTTCCGATTAAACAAATGTGCGTTTAAATACGTATTTGATATGGTCGGGGGCCATACATGTTTAGTAACACCACTAGGCCTCGCAGTAAGAACTCTTCGATTTCTAGCAGAGATTGGTAGCCTCAACGCTTCTTTTTCATAAGTATACGTAAATAAATTTCAATTCATTATGGCTCTGCCGTCAGCATATTAATCAACCTCTCCCATTAACCGTGGTGTGTGGATGGTCGAGTCCTATTGAATAATTTGATTAAATACACTATTACCAATAAATATTTTGCTTACACATTTGAATAATTTAACAATATATTTCTATAATTTTCATTTATTTTATGCCTTCCCCGACGAAGTAAAGCATTCGTATAAATTTGTCACGAAAAACTCTCATTCGAAATCAATAATACCGATTTCAGTAATTTCGAAAATGCGGGAGAATTTCGTGTCGTTGTCGAATATGATAATAGCATTTTTACGCCATTGCCCTTTCGGGCTCTCCAACGGAATTAATAATAGGCTTGTATATCTGTTCCTTTCTCAAATCTAGAGAGGAAATATTTTCGTTTGGTTTTTACAAAAATGTGTTAACTGAATCAGTCCCCATTGCTAGAGTGGTAGCCATCCGATTTTTATTAGATTTTGGCATGTGTAGCTTGGCGTTTTCCTTGAGCATATGAGATGTGATTGCTAAATTCTTGATTTATGAACCTTTTGATCAATGCGCTTTCCATTTTTGGAATCTCCGAAAGTCTCAACGATTTATTTTCAGGGCGGGATTCAAAATGAGCTATTCTGGCCTCTTAATACGAGTTATTATTGAACCCTCCACGAGAAAATTTTTGGATAAGCAAAAATCTCCATTTGATTTTCGTGAAACCTTAGTATCGTCTTTAATTGTTAGTAATGCAAATTTATCTTTGCCATTATGAGCGCAAAACTAATTGAATGTAAAGATGATAGATTACTACCGTCGATCTCGATAACGCCACTCCATAAACTGGAATTTGCATATAAAAAAGGGAAATCCACGGTTACAGCACTACACACAATTGTTCGCGATATAGAAAAGGCCCTTGACCTAAAGAAAATGACCCTCTGTGCTTTTATGGACATTGAGGGAGCTTTTGATAACGTGAACTTTCAAGCAATAGAACTGGCACTCTCCAATAGGGGAGCCGATCCAACAATTGTTAAATGGGTAAGCAACATGCTAAACCTAAGGATAATCACAGCCTCTCGGGGGCAAGTTACCCTAAATGTTACAGCCGCGAAAGGATGTCCACAAGAAGGGGTACTATCGCCATTGCTTTGGCCCATATTGGCTGACGATTTGGTACAAACCCTTAACAATAAAGGGTGTAAAGCAATAGGGTATGCAGATGACATATCTGTAATAATTAAAGGCAACCACGAAAGGACCATAAAGGACTTAATGCAGGATGCCTTAAATATAACCTGGGTGTGGTGTACAAAAGAGGGATTATCAATCAACTCTTCCAAAACCACTATTATCCCATTTACCAGGAAAAGGGTTCTAAATATATCCACCCTGAGAATAAATGAATAGACGTATCTTTAAAGGAATAGGTTAAATATCTAGGAATTATCTTCGGGGCCATGAGGACTACCCCAACTGCTGGCATGGAAGCACTTTTAAATTTACCACCGCTACATTTAGCAATACAGGAGGAAGCTACTATGCAAGCACTCTCTTTGAAAGAAAAACTGAAACCAGTAGACCTTACTGGACACCTCAATATCTTGAACAGAGTTCAACATGCAGTAAGCGTAACCCTGGCGAATGCCCACACGGAAGCCGTACTCAATTTTATAAAGAGATACCAAGTTATCTTCCCGTCTAGGGAAGAGTGGAACACGAACCCAACATGGCTAAAGGATGCCTTACAAAAATTGTACACAGATGGTTTCAAAACGATCTAATGAGTAGGAATAGTGGGGCCTAGAGCACACAAATCCCTAACACTAAGTGCAGATACCATGATTTTCCATGCGGAACTCTTGGTCATAATGGAAACAGTGGAAATTATATCCAAAAGAGGGTTCGAGAAAGTAAAAATTAATCAATTAATCAAATCAATCGGTTCTCAAAGGAAACGAGAAGACATACTTTTATGCCACAAGAGACACAGAATCCCGGGCTCGTATCTGCTAGAGGAGAAAGGCCTACAATTGCTCCCACCTAAAGAGCTGGTTCGATTCCTCGGTGTACTAAATAATTACAGGGTTTGATTGAAAAATAATGAGCCTTCCCGCGCGGAGCGTCTGCCAAGCGATCAACCGAATCGGCTGGTGGGGAAAAATGATCGTTGGACCTTCCCCTTCCACTAGAAACCGGTCCCAGTTCGCTGGCAACAGCGGGATAGTCAACATCGCTCCTCGCGTGAAAGCTGTTTTAAAAGTGTGTTAGGATTTTGCAGTGGTGAAAATGCAGCGATCGTTCGAGCAACGTTATTCGATCAAATTTTGTGTAAAGCTAAACAAAACGAGTACCGAAACCAATGGGCTACTCAAGGAGGCTTACGGAGACCAATCTCTGTCCAGTGTCCAGGTAAAACGGTGGCACAAGTCGTTCAAGGAAGGCCGGGAGGACGTCGAAGACGAACAGCGATCTGGAAGGCCTTCGACGACGCAAACATACGAAGATGCACCTCACCTTCCTCTGCACCTCTGCATTGGCTAAGATGGGAATTTCGGTGCTTCCCCACCCTCCCTACGGCCCAGACCTGTCCCCTCCGGACTTCTTCTTGTTCCCGCGCCTGAAAAGAAAGCTGAAGGGGAGGCATTTCGACTCCATCGAGGCGATCCAAAAATCCGTGACAGCCGAATTGAACGCGATTCCGGCGGATGAGTTTAAAAAATGTTTCCTGCAGCGGAAGGAGCGCTACTAGCGGTGTATTGACGCTCAAGGGTCCTATTTTGAAGAATATTAGTTGTATAAGGCAAAAGGTTTAATAAAACTGCTTAAAAAAATAAGGCCATTACTTTTCAATCAAACCCTGTATAATTAAAAAATTAGGGGGCACAATAGATCGATCTGGTCGCAATTCATAAAGGCCTTAGCCTAATGTGTACAACCATTACCATAATAAAATAAAATAAATTTAGAATTAGAAGATTTAAAAAGCCTGCCAAGCACAGGTGTAGAGGTAATTTGATGAAACCGATAAGCAATATTATCGAATAATCGCCTTTTACATTTTTTATTAGCCGAGATAAAAATTAGGAGTTTTTGATACTGCTCAATCCATTATCTTTTCAGAACTGTTGCCCTGAAGATCGACATTCGGATTTGACATTCGCTTTTCTTGATAGATTACCGCAGAAGTATCTGCTTCGCTCATTTGCATTTGAAATTCATATCTGGCTATCTCATCCGCTATTTTATATCCTTCAACATTGCTGTGCCTGGGAACCTGTACAATTTTCAATTCCCGGGCCAATACCATATTTTCGAAGCTCCTTCACCATTCTTCTCTAGTCGGAATTTTTTCGGAATCCTGGTCAAAAAGTCCGGGCTGTCGTAGCATAATTCGTGCTAGTCGGTCAAAGTCCGCTGTGGTTTCTGATGGTATAAAAATGTACAGGAATGTAAAGTTTTAAATCCTTCATTGCATGTCGCTCATTCCAATCTTGTTCAGGTGAGGGTTATATGTAACAGCATAAAGTCATCGAGATATTTCTAGACATACCTAATAGGTCTATTTATAAGTTCGTGCGGTTTTACAACAGATGGCGTAACTTGATTATTATTCCATCGATCCACATTTCCAAACATTCATTGGAGAGCTACTGTCGTAAGGCACAAACGTCAGTATAAGTTTTTTATTTGAAGCGTAAACAACAATATTTTTACCACACTTGAAAATGTCGAATTTCGTGCCAAATAATGTGTTTTTGCGGGGAATTCTTCTTCATTATTTTAATATGAAGAAAAAAGCAGCCGAAAGTCATCGTATCTTGGTGGAAGTTTATGGTGAGCATGCTCTATCTGAGCGAACGTGCCAGAAGTGGTTTGCACGCTTTAAAAGTGGTGATTTTGGCTTGGAAGACGAAGAACGCGAGGGTGCGCCGCCAAAGTTCATGGATACCGAATTGGAGGAATTGCTCGATCAAGATCCGGCTCAAACGCAAGAAGAGGTTGCAAAAACTTTGGGAGTTGATCAATCAACCATTTCCAAACGTTTAAAAGCCATGGGAATGATCCGAAAGGTATGAATTGAAGCCAAGAGACGTTGAACGCCGTTTTATGGCATGCGAACAACTGCTTCAACGGCACAAAAGAAAGGGTTTTTTGCATCGAATTGTGACTGGCGATGAAAAGTGGGTCCATTACGACAATCCAAAACGTCGGGCAACGTATGGATACCCTGGCCATGCTTCAACATCGACGTCGGCGCAGAATATTCATGGCCTGAAGGTTATGCTGTGTATCTGGTGGGACCAGCTGGGTGTTGTGTATTATGAGCTACTGAAACCGAATGAAACGATTACGGGGGATGTCTACCGACGACAATTGATGCGTTTGAGCCGAGCACTGCGAGAAAAACGGCCGCAATACGCCGATAGACACGACAAAGTTATTTTGCAACATGACAATGCTCGGCCACATGTTGCACAAGTGGTCAAAACATACTTAGAAACGCTCAAATGGGATGTCCTACCCCACCCGCCGTATAGTCCAGACCTTGCGCCATCCGATTACTATCTCTTCCGATCGATGCAACATGGCCTGGCTGACCAGCACTTCCGTAATTACGATGAAGTCAAAAAATGGATCGATTCGTGGATTGCGGCAAAACCGACCGAATTTTTCACAAAGGGAATCCGTGAATTGCCAGAAAGATGGGAAAAAGTAGTAGTAAGCGATGGACAATATTTTGAATATTAAATTTGTAACCATTTTACGTCAATAAAGTTTCAAATTTCGAAAAAAAACCGCACGAACTTATTCATAGTCCTATTATATAAACATATATGCTAAAGTGCTCGTAATGGTAAGAGTAGTCGATTTGGTCATGTCTGTCTGCCCATGTGCACGATTAAAGGAACAGAAATTAATATGCCAGTCATGCCCATCTCCCATATAATGGTAATTTTCGAGAAAGAAAGAGCGTGTTATCTATATTATTAAAAATAGCCACATTTGGAAAAAATGATAAACCCAAAAAAGAAGTACGGTTAAGGCACCTTTCTAGTCTAGAATTTCGAAAAAATCGATTTTTTTCCATGGTATGATAGTTCATACTTTCAAAAATATACTTGCAAATTTTTATATTGAAATTCGTTGTAGTTTAAACTTTACAGTACTTTAAAATGAGACCGGTTTGGAGTACGACGCCCAGGTATAAGCGCGTTAACCGTGTTTTTCTCGAAACTATTTTTCCGAGTTGGCGTTGGTAATTTATTAAAAAGTACTGAACCGATTGATTTGAATTTTTAATATGTTATGTTCAATTTTCACGTCTCTAGACCAAACAGGTGCCTTAAAGAAAAATATTGGAAAATGGGTGGTGCCATACCTTTTTTTTGTATAAATGCGTGTATCTCGACTTAGTAAAATTCGCTCAAACTTGTATTACTCCACATCGCATTTGTATCTGAAATATGTGTATATTATTGAGATCGAATAAAAACCTCGCCAACTATTCATATGTTAAGATTAAATTTCTGTCAGTCCAATTTTAATATCCCTAAAATATGTGCGGGTATATAAAGTTGGGTCTGGACCGAATTTAACACTTCTCTATTTGTTATATCTGCCGGCGAACGACCTGTGCTTGCGGCGAAAAATATTGCTGCCCCTGTCTATTTGTCATAAGGAATTGAGGTTTTCAGAATTCGAATGCTGTAGGAATTCAATAGGTTGCACAGATAATTCTTTACTGTCTAGTTGAATCGAACAGGGTGTTAGAAAAATAATTTAAAATATTTAAAGAGGTAATAGTATGGATCAGAGGAAGCAAAAGCGTATTGATAAACATGGACCCGCAAACGGAGGCTTTTGAAAATAGGTATGGCAAGTTATTCCCTTTTTCAGTTCGTTTGTTACTTGCTATCATAAATTCATACATGGAAATGGAATCTGGAACACTTTATTAATACACTTTGGTATCAACCATCCCTAAAGGTTTTATCCTCTATTCATCATCGAAGCATAATTTTAAATTTCACAATTTCCCCTGCCATAACTTATTTTAACGCATTTCACCGAAGCGAAACGTCTTTATAATAAAGTATATCAAATATTCAGATTAATTTACACTGTATTCAATTCAACAAAGAAGCAGTGCGATTTATCCAGAAGATACAAGTTAGTATATATTCCTAGAACAGAAGATGAATTAATTCGGGGAAGAGTACCCTGAGAATAGCAGCCAAGGTAGGAACTAGTGCTGCTTGTGTTCGGAAAATTCTCCTCGAGTAGTTGCTTTATCCGTACCATTTGCTGCTGGTTTCTATGCAGTGATGTTGAATACCCCTGTCTTCTTGCGATTATCCTTTGTACTGGTGATGCTGAGTTCACATGCCATATCTCAAAAATCGTTAGTTAGCGTACTAAGGTAGGTAGGTAGATTAGATGCCAAGAGTACCCCAGGTACACTACAAGTAGCGCTTACGTGCCGTTTTGATACCATAATGTGGACCACTACCTGCGAAAAAATTTAGGGAAGAGAAAACCGTCTACAGCCATCCAGTGTGGTTGATGTAATGGAGGAGAGAAAAGGGATCTAGGCTGGAGAATTTCTTCAAGTCATCCCCAAAGGGCACGCTAAGGAATCTCAAGCGCCTAACCGCCAGAGCCGGACATTTACAGTGAAAGTGCTCAACAGTCTCTTTCGAGACTGCTTTTTGGTCCCACGAGCAGGCACGGAAGGGGTGGTCCGCCACGGCAGAGCCGGCATACCGCGGTAAGGCACTTAATACAACCGACCTCGCCTGGGCATCGGAGGGAACTGTTAAAGTCTGGTTATTTAGGCACTACCAGTCATGCAGGCCTCGGCACGGGTATCTCACTACCTTAGCTTAAAGTGCTGACAAGGTTATGCCGCCTTGTCACCGGTTGACAGAGCCTCGTTAGCGAAAACAGGAAGTACCAAGTCCAGGACATCAAGTCTTGGACAGTGGGCAGAGGTTGCCATTTGGAGATGAGTGGCTATATTGTTCGCATCACTTTCCCTACCCCTCTCCCAGCCTACTGCTTTATGTCGACCCGTACGGCAGATAGTTTTTTATGTTTCGCATTCTATGCTTATGTATGGGTTTATAGTAGTAGTAGTAGTAGTATTTATTGCAAATAAAAGCAAAATATACAAAATTTGAAATTTACTTATTGTAATATTAAGAAAAAAATAAATATTTACAATAATTTAACGACAATGGCATGAGTCGTGTGTCGATTTATTTTTTGCACAAAACAATTATTCGGTTTACGGTTTTTAATATTGGGCAGCGCGCCATGAAATGTGCTATGTTTTCAAGCTCGCCTAAATTATTCATTGAGCAAGTTTTAATTTCTGTGTCAAATCTGTTGTTATTTAAAATTATTACCATGTCACTTTTAGCCCTCATTATCCAACTGCTTGATTCTATATCATATTTTTTTAAATAAACCAGACCTTTTGACCAATCTAATTACTTATATATCCTACTAGTACTTACGGCCTTTTGTATGTACAGCCTGGTTGGTATTTAGCCTGGTTGTGGTTTGTTAAAAGCAATTTTGCATCTTCTATCCAGCTTTCTGATTGTATGTTATCTGTTCGCCAAATGATATCGTTTTTACTAAACCAGTTCTTATATCTCTAATCCAGAAGACTTCTTTCTTTATAACAATTTTGGACAAATAATATCGCAGCCGATTTTCTGAGTATATAAACAAAATTCTGTGCATATATTTAAGGAACAGTTCTAAAGTTAACAAATGATTTTCTAGCATGCCGGTTTCCAAGAAAAGTATGTATGTAGGCATATGTGATGGTAGCTGCAGAATTCGCTTTACAAAATACTTTTGCAATACATCAAGTTCTTCAAACCACCCGAAACCCCACACCTGTGCTGCGTATGATTGTATTCAACGACAAACTTTCTTTTTTAAAAGACAAGTCCACGAAGCATTAATACCATTCTTTGCTGCAGCTGTTCTGTTTTCAACATGTTTTTTACAATTCATCTGAGGTGTTATTTCCACTCCTAAGTAAGTATATCGAGACACAGTCTGTATTTCTTCCTTACTATAATACCATTTCTCCTCTTTACTAAGTTTCCCACCTTTTCTGAACACCATTATTTGAGACTTTGAGCTGTTTACTTCAAGATTCCACATGTTGCAGTGTTCAAGGTTATTAATCATCACTTGTAGTTTGCCTGGGTGATCCGCTAACAAAATGATATCATCTGCCTACATTAGAAGTCTAATATTTTTCCCTTCTATGTTTAATCCTCCTTCTAAGCTTTCATGTAAGTCGTTTATGTTAAGAGCAAATAGTATTGGCGACAATAGGCATCCCTGTTTGACGCCTGAGTTTGTTTTGAATGTATCTGAAATTTCTGAGCCATTCCATATAACTGTCTTTGTATCACTGTATATACAATATTCTCTATGAACTTCACTAGTTTCGTTGCAAGCCCAATATGGTGCAGTTTATACCTACATATATCAAGGCATTTCTTGATACTCTATCAAACGCCGCTTTAAAATCGACAAAATACGCGTAAACTTTGTTCTTTTCTTCGAATTTTAAATGGACAATAGCGGCTAAATTGAATATATTGTCGACTGTAGAGTAATTACATATTTCTGAAGCCGGCTTGATACTCGTTTAAGATACTGTTCCTTTCAGTCCAAGAGGTTATTCTTTCGTTAATTATGCTCATCATAACTTTAGCAATGCAGTTCATGAATTAAATTCCTCTGTAGTTTCCTACCAGGGCAGGATCCCCTTTTTTGAAGATAGGAAAAACTACGCTCGTTCTAAAAGCCTCGTCTACTTTGCATTTTTTGTAAAGATTTGTGTAAGCACTTGCCATAGCCGTAATGAAAGTATCGGGAGCATTTTTTAAGAACTCGTAAGGAATTCTATCAATCCCTGGAGCTTTGTTTAGTTTAACTTTGTTTGGTGAAAAAACTGCCTCAAGCAGATCGTCAGCGTGGAAGTTATGTGCATAAAAAATTGTCTTGTCAATAGCAGTAGGGCTCAGCAGATTTTCAAAATAAACCGTAAATTCATGCGTTGATATGGCGGAACTTATTTCCAAAGTTTCACCTATTATATTCTTAACAAATTTCCCCCAGCTAGCGCTATCTTTAATGTTGTTAATAGTTTCTATAAGCCTGCTATACTATTCTTCTCTGTTCCTTTTACATACTTCTTTAAAATATTTAATTGCTTTTAAGTATAACAGTTTATTTGTATAATTATAGCTTTCTCTAAGGACACTTAAACTTTGAAATGACGAGATCTTTGCTTCTTCACATTCTTTGTTGAATCACTCTTTCTTGCCTAACCTTTTAGATTTCCTCTGGTACCTTATCGACGACTATTCTATTGCTTCTTGGAGATCTTGAATATTAATATCTTTTACTCTACTTATAATTCTTATATTCTTATTTAAGTTTTCTTGATACTTCTCCATTTTTTGGATATTCCAATTCAACTTTGGTAATAAGCAACATTTTGACATTTTGCAAGCTCTTCCACCCAACTTCAATTTAATTGTGTGGGGTATGGGTTTATATACAATAGAATCAAGTTTTTTCTAATAGGGGTCGCCGTACAAACACTCTAATATTATATCACGCCGCCTTGTGGGGCACTCTGTTTTATTATTAGTAGTCCATCACTGCTTTCTGCTCAAGTGACCAGAAGTTTCTCAAAGTTTGTGTAGCAGTGATGAAGAAACGGTATCGTCAAAGGGTTTGCCATGGTTGACTGAGCTAAATGCTCTGGGTTGGTCGAGGGCTACTTCTGCCTCTCGCCGAATTTTTGCTGACGCAATTTGCAAGTGAGGTAAGTCATGGATATTTTGTGCCCATAAGATGGAAGCGTTAGTTCTGTGTGAGCTGTGTTCTGACAATCTATCGGAAAATGTAAAGCTTTCTGTAGTGCTTTTAAAATGAATTTATGCACCTTTAAAAGTTAGTTTCCCTTGCGATAAAAAGTGTTTATTCAAGTGCATTTGTGAGTTTGCCAAAAACAATAAATTTATTTCTTGAAGTTGATAACATTTTTATGACGACTATCACTACATTATAAAAGAGTAAATGCAGTGTAGAGAGATAAGAAATGTACATACATACCTGCATATACATATCTTTTCTAAAATTCCCACTCATATATGTTTTGCGTAGGTAGGCTGTTGAAGTGAGGTCTTATACAACGCGGTTTCGATATAACGCGATTTGGAAAAATTAGGTTTCAGTACAACGCGAAATTTAGGCTTATATAATGCGAAGAGGAAAACATAATTATAAAATCTGGTAACACTAATTTGCGTACCACATATTTATAATATGTAATGTATTTTTAATGTAAGCCGGGAATTACCCTTTTTTGCCTTAGATAGATAGAATAGATATTAATATAGCACATTATTACGAAATTGAAAAGGAGCTTAAAAAAACCACCCACCAAAAACTGATAACAGATTTTGCAACTATAAAACCAGTAGAAGAACCACAAGGTCCCACAACTAGTTTCTTATCCAATAGCGAAAACTATGTTGAAGAAATATCTTCTGATGAAGCTATTGCTCCCCCAAAACGCCCACGTGCAAAGATCTTTGAAGACAGTGAAACAGATTAATTACCATATGAAGTTTGAAGAATAACAATAAAGTTTTTAATTTGTTTTAGTTTGTTTTTAAATTTTTTTTTTGTGTTTTTAACTGTATAAGAAAGTCTGAACTTTAGTATTGAGTTGAAATATATGTGCATCTGTTATTTTGTATGTATTTTATTTAAAAAAAACCTATTGGAACATAACCCCCAAATTTATATGAAAACTATGTTTTAGATAACGCGGAATTACATAACGCGCAATTCTTCTGGAACGTAACTATCGCGTTATACGAGGGATACCTGTATTTGAAGCCTGGAAATTCCAAATCCAATAAGATTTATAAAAGTTGTGTGCTCGATGTGTCATGCAAATTTTTGAAAATTTGTCTCTGTGTTGTATTAACTCTGTACACTAACGCAATCTTTCGTCGTCGTTGTGACATAAATAATGTGCACAATGGATTTCATTTCTATGTTTAGTTAGTTTTTAATTAAATTGGAAAAAATACGTATCATTGCATCCCTGAAAAATGAGAACAGGCGTCGTCGTTTTGACGAAGGAGTTAATATTGGACACATTTTTTATATTGTTGTTCTGAGATCAGCGTACTAAATTCTGCATTTATTCTAATATAGTAGTTCTCTTGCTTTACAGCCCTATTATAGGCCTCTTCTTTTAGCCAAGCGTTAGCAGGTGGCGAATAGATGAAGCAACTTGTATAAATGAACATACATTGGCAACGCGGGAATAGAGCTGCCTTAAATTACAGATGTTTTATTTTGGGAGCATAGGGCCTCGTCAATACATACTTAGTCTTTCGCGTTGGTTTCGTTAATCTATTTTTGATTTCTGTCCAGATAGGTGATTAGCCTGCCACTACCAGTTTTAAATAGTGCCCACCTGTCGTTGCTCAGAATAGCGCCTTCTTTACTGCTTGGGGTGCCATCTGTGTTTGACATTTTTTTGCCACCCAGAAGGATCGCACAAATGGTTGAGGACTTCGCTAAATTTGGTGTGTCGCCGCTATTACTGCGGTTGCCCGATTCCTCTTGCTGGCGGCACTGATGTGTGCTTTTCAGCCACAACACAAATAATGCGCTAAGTTTTTGGGGTTTAGGAATGTGATTTCTTTTTAGAAATAGGGAAAGTAGGTAAATTTGGAAAAGTGCGAGAACCGTGTATTACGTGGGATTCGAACCCACATCATCTGGGATAACAGGCTAGTGCTCTTACGCTAGACTAACGAGGCCGCTAATGCAGTGAGTTATACCAGTCTAATGAGGTAGCGGCGAAGCTTGCTTGATAACTTTGTTGTTGCTTTCGCATGCAAATTTTTTATCAAATTAATTGAGCATAGAGATAGTGAACGGAAAAATGACGAATAGAAGAGGTTTAGAAATTCACATGATAATCTATCATCCTTGGTAATTCCGACGATTTCTTAGTTAGTGTTGCCAACCACTTAAACTTAGTTTGAATTAGTGCTACGCGATTTTTAAATGAAATGCCTACGGGTGTTGCTGACATCGTTGGTAGTTATTGACATAGAAAGCAGTATTATATAAATACAATTCAATAAAACAAGGATATTTAAAAGTAAAATGGATTCCATTTTGCAGGTGTTTTATTAGCAGAAGAGGAAGCTAGACAAAAAAAGTTTACGTGTTAAGCGAAAAATATTGAGGGGTTCAATTCATATATTTGCTTAAATCACTAAAAGAGAAATAACTCCAAAAAGCTAAATTTGCTTCGACTAGCTGGTTTTACCATTAGAGAAATTTTCCAATCGCAAAGGGTTATCTTTATATTTTAACTCTTATTTAACTCTTCCAGGTTTAGTTTTTTACCCTCTGGTACAAATTTTATCTGCAGAAAGGCATTTTACGTGAATGTTAAGAACTTAGTACTTTCAGTGCATACAGAACGTACATTCACATATGCATTAATTACCAATAAATCAACAAAATTAATCTACCTGTTCGCATATGGCAGATTACCTGCAAGAATGACAATCAGCTGTCAATACTGTTGTGAAAGGTTTAATTTGAAATGAAAATCAATGAAATGAAATGAAATTATGTTGGTTGAATATTTCGGTGTTTTTGGTTTGTTTAATTATTATTAAAGATATGAAGAAAATACCAGGAGAAGGAACAGCTAATTTAATTGCGCAATTGGCTGCTAATAATAAACAGTTGGAGGAAATCCGTAAACGACGTTTACTAAGGTTTCAAAAAATTAAGGCAGCAATACGCATTCGAAATTTGATATTACATTTTATAATAAGTAATAAGAGGACACACTCTTTTTTCTGTTATATGAATCCATAATTAATCATATTTAACAAAAATTTTATTAGAATTACGCCTACAAGCCTGTTTTCTTTGCCGGCGTCCATTTGATTTAGTTTTTACTTTGATGTTTCTCCTTACATTCGTAATAATAATTATCGATAAGACAGGGTTGTATGTCAAAAAGTATAATTATTCTTCTTCTTCTTCTAAATTTGCGCGATTACCGCTTACGCGATTTTGGCCGAGTCTAACAAGGCGCGCCAGTTGTTTCTTTCTCGTGCTAACCGGCGCCAATTGGACACACCAAGTGAAACCAAGTCCTTCTCCATCTGATCTTTCCAACACAGAGGAGGTCTTCCTCCTCCTCCGCTACCACCAGCTGGTACCGCATCGAATACTTTCAAAGCCGGAGCGTTTGTATGCATTCGGACGACATGATCCAGCCAACGTAGCTGCTGGTTCTTTATTCGCTGGGCTATGTCTATGTCGTCGTAAAGCTCATACAGCTCACCGTTCCATCGCCTACGATATTCGCCAAAAATCTTCCGCAGAATCTTTCTCTCAAACACTCCAAGCGTCGCTTCATCGGATGTTGTCATCATCCAAGCTTCTGCGCCATACGTTAGGACGGGCATTATGAGAGCCTTGTAGAGTGTTAGTTTTGTTCGTCGAGAGAGGATTTTACTGCTCAGTTGCCTACTTAGTCCAAAGTAGCACTTGTTGGCAAGAGAGATTCTACGTTGGATTTCAAGGCTGACATTGTTATCGGTGTTAATGCTGGTTCCTAAGTATACGAAGTCCTTTACAACCCCGAAATCGTAACTGTCAGTAGTGACGTGGATGCCGATACGCGAGTGCGCCGACTGTTTGTTTGATGACAGGAGGTACTTCGTTTTGTCCTCGTTCACCACCAGACCCATTCGCTTTGCCTCTTTGTCCAGTTTGGAGAAGGCAGAACTAACAGCGCGGTTGTTAAGGCCGATGATGTCGATATCATCGGCATACGCCAACAATTGTACGCTCTTATAAAAAATTGTTCCTGAGCGATTAAGTTGTGCGGGTCGTACGATGCTCTCCAACATCAGGTTAAAGCAGTCACACGACAGCGAGTTACCTTGTCTGAAACCTCGTTTGGTATCAAACGGCTCGGAGAGGTCCTTCCCATTTCTGATTGCGCTGCTGGTGTTGAGCAACGTCACCGTGCAAAGCCGTATTAGTTTTGTGGGGATACCAAATTCAGACATCGCGGCATACATAAGCTGATGCATGCACCTTACCAGCTCTTCGCCACCATGTTTGAATAGCTCAGCCGGCAGTCCGTCGGCACCCGTGGCTTTGTTGTTCTTTAGATATAGTAAAGTTATTATCTAGGATTATTTTATAATCTCAGATTTTGGGAGAGAAATTTTGTAGGGAAAATCTCACTTTTTAATTATGGGGTGGGAGTTAAGTACGAAAAAGAAGATCATCTACTTATATGTCAACGTATTATAACACAAACTTTGAAATATTCTGAGGATTGAAGTATTCTCGTTGATCAACTTTCTCATGACTTTCCAAGTTGTTTTGATTATTGAATAAGCAGAAAAAATAAAAACGCTCGATTTAATGCAAATCTTCAATCCAAAATTATATAAAAAATTCGGTTCGCTGACAATCAGCCGTTTCAGATTAAAATTCGAGCCTCATTGAAATTGCGTAAATTGCATCACACCTCAAACTAATACGTGCGATTTCGGAATGACATCGCGAGATTTCCATTACATGCTCGATTTACTGAAATATATGTATAATTGGCGCGTACATTTTTTGTTGGTGTTTGACTGAGCTCCTTCTCCTATTTGCGGCGTTCGTCTTGATGTTGTTTCACAAAAGTAGGGACCTGCAGTTTTATGCGCCTCCGAACGACTGATGGTTTTTTATGAGCGCTTTTTCATGGCAGAAATACACTCGAAGGCTTTCCCATGCCCGCTGAGCGGTGACTTGGAAAATTTTTTTCTTCATTTTGGTGTTTCACCAATATTCGCACCTACGTTCTCTCTTAATTCCGAATGGTAGTCACGCACCAAACCATTCGGTTGCGGCAGCCGCATGTTCCTTGAGTCCTTGAACGGGTTTAAAGGGCATACATCATTATTTTTTTCTGGCAAGGATCCTTGATCCATGGCCTATGGCCCATGCTGTTAGTGCTCCTGCTGCCTTATATTTTTTTAACGTTTTATTATACAAATTTAATAATAATAACAATAATATTTGTGTATGTTACATATCTTCTCCTTTATACAGTTATTAAAATGTTTATATGTATATAATAAACGAGACTGACTAACCTCGAAATTCAAAGGCGTTAGTTATGAAACGGAGTGTAGAAGAATTATATTTGCATATGATAGGCGCTTTGCTAAATCCTGATTTTGAGAACGAATTTCCGAAATTTGTTAAAGCTGCGGAAGTATTATAAGTCTTTACACAATAAAACAATATTAGGCAAAAAAGTGACATGGCTCGTGAAATGAACAGTTCAAATATCAGAGTGTTTCCCCTTTTGAAAAGCGGTCTTGAAAAATAAATTGTATTATATTGTTTGTTTTAATTAACTTTGGTTCCTGCTAATAAAATAAAAAAGGTGCCTCATCAATGTGTACTTCCCACTGACTGAAAAAGAGAGCTAAGCATAAGTTAATAACTGGTTATTTGATATGTAGATGCTGTAGCTGGCGCTGGGGATTTGGCTTTATTAACTACTTGTATTAAAAGTAATTTATAAAAAGCGTTAGTGTTATAATTAAATGCGTATATGAAAACGTATGCAAATATACTAACATACTTACATATATAGTTGCGTTTATATATAAAATGTATATGCAAATATGTGCATACATATGCATACCCCTTTACACGAATATACTCTCTTAAAATGATTATATAAATATTTTCATTATTTGGTGGAAGAAACTCAATTTTAAAATTTGCCTCCTACAAGGTTTGCCATTTTGAGCGGATCGAAACGGACCAAAACAAGCTTTTTGTGAGGCATTAACACTAAATTATTATTTTTTATTTGAAATATTAACGTATGCTATTATGCGTGAAATATGACAACGTTCAAATGTTCTAATGTGTAAATATCAATGACTCTGCTAGATGGTTGCGAATTATTGGCATAAGCTTGCGACTTCAGGAAGCCCCATAAACAAGTCTAGCGGTGTCAAATCACAAGGTCTTAGTAGATAACTACACCGTCAAGTCGCTGATAATAAACTTTTATCATTTGCACGTGCTGCTCAATTGTGTTACTTACCATGGTGATTTAATAGTAATAAAGGGTGATCAATTTAGAGGTATCGATTTTAAATTGAAATAAAGCAACGAAAATTAAAATTGATTCGGAGTAATTTTTATTATTTTTGTGTAGACATTTATTTTTTAAAGATAATCTTTTCATTCAAATGTTTACCGCAACTGTGTCGTAGTTCGGCCATTCACCAAACACCGATTTAGAATCACTTGCTGGAGGACTTCGGTCGGTATCCCGTGAATAACTTTAGAAATGTTGGCTTCCAAGGCGTCAATCGAAGCTGGTTTATCCACAAAGAATTTAGATTTTACATATCCCTCAAATAAAAATCCAATGGAGTGATATGGGTTCTTGGTAGCCAATCCACAAGTCCGAGACGAGAAATAATTTGCGCATCGAAACGATGATGGAGTAAATCAATTGTTTTACGGGCTGTATGGCAAGTAGCGCCGTCTTATTGTTATGGAGATCACGGGCTTCGATTTCCGGTATAAAAAAATCGTTTATCATGCCGCGATACCGTTCGTCATTCACTGTTACATTGGCACCAGCCTCATCTTTGAAGGAATATGGGCTGATGATTCCTCCAGCCCATAGGTGGCAATAAATGGTTGTTTTCAATAGATCTTGTATAGCATAAAAGTTGGCCTGAGCGCACAATGCACACTTTTCACCGATCATCAATTTTCGGAATACAAATGTACGATTTGTTAACGTTGTTGAGGCGTGATTCTTCCGATGACGACGTCAATGAAAACTGAAAAAAATTATGAATTTAGTTTGACAGTAGTCACGCGTGATCTGTCATTACAACCGTATTGGAAAAAGTACCGCCAATCTTCTCACTCTTTACAACAAAAACAAAAAACGATAACTAATAAAAAAAAGATTTGATAGACAGCGCCAAAGAAACATGACCGCCAGAGCTGGGCAATACGATCTTATCAGAAAACCATGTAACAGGTAGATACCTTTAAAAAATAAATGCATTTAAAAAATAAATAAATAATTGGTGCGTTCACTTCTGTTAGGTGTTTGACCGAGCTGCTCCTGCTATTTGTGGCGTGCATCTTGAAGTTGTTCCTCAATGGAGGGACCTACAGTTTTAAGCTCTAAGTTTTTTATGAGGAGCTTTTTCATGCCAGAAATACACTCGGAGGTTTGCCATTGCGTGCCGAGGCGTGACTGCTATTAGAAAAAATTTCTATAATTTTGGTAGAATGTATATACATAATTCCCAATTTATAAACCCAATGGGTCTGTTGCTGCAACGAATTTGACTGACAGCAAAATAGATTATGTGCATTTGAGTCGAAGGAACCACATATGTACGTACCGTACGCCATGCCGGAATGCACAAAAACTGGTAACTTTCTACTTTTGCCGTACAGCAAGGGCGGCGAAAATGATAACTGTATAACCGTGCATTCGTCGCTACTGGGTAAAAAATACCACTTCTAACTTTTTTTCTACAAAATATCGTGACCTGCCGCTGCAAGTACCTTCCTGCATAGAAACAAAAGACACGCTCCCTACATAAAATAAATATTTAATTAATTATATGTACACCTAAATGTATATTATGTGGTAATTTTTACCCGGTTGCCACCGTTTGTTTTTGTATTTGCCTAGCGACAAACCACGGGTTAAAGAAAAAAAACTTTGTAACGCGCACATTTTTATCGATGGTGTTTTTTATTATATCAAATTAAATGCAGAAAATAAATGGCATTTAAATTATTTGAGTCAATGGAAATGCACCTTTATCTTTTCTATAAAAGTTTGAAAGAGCAGAGAAAAGACTAGGCTTAAGGGGACAGATACCCGTAAAATTTCGAAAAACAAAATTTTTGTTTTTCATAAAATGTTAATATAATCCTTTAAGAATATGTCAAAAAAATTTTAGAACGTAAATTTAAGTTTTTCTTATATTATAGATCGTCAACCGTGACGACTCTATTCTTTGCGTTCGAGCGCTGGGAGAGGAATTTTCATGTATTCAACCTTTAGACTCGTTTTTATCAAAGCTATATTTTTCAAATTGGCGTACACGATTACTCGAAAAGATATTGACCGATCTCCCTAAAATTTTGCACAAATCTTTTTTATGATATTACTTTCTATGTGAATTTACAATTCGAATGATAAATAATAATAATTTTTTCGAAGCCAAAATAGTAGGAAAATTCGCCCCAAAATTCATTTGTTTTTTTTGGAGCTTTTTATTCCGCGAATTTTTTTTCCCCCATTTGTTGTTAATTCATATAGAAATTATGAGATTAATTATGGCGGCCGCCGTAGCGAATGGGTTGGTGCGCGACTACCATTCGGAATTCACAGAGAGAACGTCGGTTCGAATCTCGGTGAAAACACTAAAATTAAGAAAAACATTTTTCTAATACCGGTCGCCCCTCGGCAGGCAATGGCAAACCTCCGAGTGTATTTCTGCCATGAAGAAGCTCCTCATAAAATATCTGCCGTTCAGAGTGGGCTTGAAACTGTAGGCCCCTCCATTTGTGGAACAACATCAAGGCGCACACCACAAATACGAGGAGGAGCTCGGCCAAACACCCGAAAAGGGTGTACGCGCCAATTATATATTTATATAAAATAAACAAAAAAATGTTAGGTTGTATTCAGATCACAGACGCCGATGCTACAATGCCCGCCGATTGAGAAGCCCCGCTGCAATCTTCCTGGCAGAATTGAGTGTACATCCGCCATTTTAAATGATTAAAATAAAAAAAAGTGTATTATTTTAAAGTATTAATAAACTGTATGCCAATTTTGAAAAAAAATTTATTGACTCCTTCATTTTAAATAACTTTAATGAAGATCAGGGGAAATACGTCCGTTTACAGGTATCTGTCCCCTTAACAAAGTGCCCCTGAAAAATGAATGTGCGGCTCCATCTCGAAGTTATGATCGCACCCATCGTCTACGACTACCATAAATTCTATTATAAGCCTCAATGAGCATTGCTTTTTGTAATATATTTCACAACCAACAAAAATCTGTTTACACACAATGAAATATAATATTTGCTTTCCCTACAAGAACTTCTGTTGTTTTTTTTTATATGCGGCAATATCCTCATTGTGGCACCACGGTACGTTTTACATGTCACGTCAATCAAATGCGTTGGCGCAACGGACGCAACGGAACCATTGTGGCAGCCCCATTACGTTCTTTACAAGAAAGTAAACTACTCGTATAACTACAAGGCGTTCGCGTATTCCCCCTTTTCTTAATAGCTGCAATAAAAACACTTTATTCGCTACTACCAATATTTGTCCGCTTTGATTTTGATTGTTTATTGTTTACCTGAATTAAATACAATATTTGGTTTTTTTTGCACACTTTTCATTTCAGTTTCCCCACACACACTTTGCACCTCACACAATTCGATAATCAAAACATCGCGCCCAATTAAATATGTTGTGAAAACTTGATTGGCATGCATGGGTCAGCAGCGCTGGAAGTGTGTATAAATTTAAGTGTTAGCTAAACCGCTATACTTGCATACATTCATATACATATACATATATATATATACCTAAGAGTACGTTCCGCACAACACTTAAAGTGGTTTACTATTCAAAAAATCGCTACTCACTGTCACAGTCGAACGTTGAAAGTGCGCGCCCACAGAAGCATTCGCATGTGCAGATATTGTTCGCTGCTGTCGAATCGATTATAAATTTCATTTATTTACATATGTAGCTACTTTATACACTTCGTATACTTTATTACGCGTTATTTGTCGCCGGTGCGACTCATTAGTGGCCTAGCAATGCAATTACTTCCCAATATTAATAATTGCAATCCATTGAAAAGAGACGCCGCAATAATTTTGGTGGTACTCTGCATTTTATCCGTCATTGATGGGTCGGCAGCACGTATTGGTGGTCGAAAATATACCAACAATTACCGCGATGTCAATGACGATACAACGGTGAACGTGAATGGGGAGAATACGCGCCCAATCATCGGTATCCTAACACAGGAAGTTTCAAATTTTGTGCTCCGTAAATATCCGGATAAGGACTACACCAGTTATATTGCCGCTTCGTATGTGAAATTTGTTGAAGGTGCCGGCGGACGTGTCGTACCGATTTGGTGAGTGGAAAATCGCTTTTGATTTATTAGTATATAAATATTTACATATGTACATATGCATGTGTATAAGTAGCACAATATTTATTGACAATTGATAACGATGTACTTGGATACAAGTACATATATAACGTGATTATTTTAAATAAAAAATTCTTGATGTCATTTTGAGATTTAAATATACGTAACACATGGGCTAGAAAGTCCCGGGCCTGACAAAGAAAACACGATTTTTTGGTTGAAATTAGCTTTATTCATAAACGTAATTTCCATCAAGAACAATGCAAGCATTCTAGTGCTGCCTTAACATTTCAATACCACTTTTGTAGAACGATTTATCTTTTGCCTCAAAATAGGCCTTCAGGTTTAGCGATAACCTCTTCAATCGAGCGAAATTTTTTACCGGTGAGCATTTATTTTAGGTCTGCGAACAGCCAGTAGTCGCTGGGAGCCAAATCTGATGAATACGGTGGATGTGGTAGCGATTCGAAGTTCATTTCATGTAGTTTTGCCATTGCTTTGATTGACTTGTGACACGGAGCGTTGTCTTGCGTTTGGTCAACAGAGAGCAAAGTATCATATGACGGTATCCACTTCGAACAGAGATTCCTCATAGTCAAATGCTCATGTAATATAAAGCTAACACCTTATTTTTATATATTTACGATGTCAGTCAACTCACGCAACTTCACTTTTCATTCGTTCAAAACAATTTTGTGGAGTTTTTTGATGTTTACTGGTGTTACCATCTCATTTGGTCGTCCACTGCGTTGTGCATCATTGGCGTCCCTACGACCACTTTGAAGTCAACAAATAATCATTTTATTGCTGTTTCTGATAGAGCGGAGTCCCCATAACACTTTTTAAGCCAATAGCTTCGCTTGAACGATATTTTTCCCCATCAAGAAGGAGTGTAAAATTAAAACACGTAAATCTTTTTGATTCATTGTTTTGAAAGTAACAAAAGTAGCGTCACTCTTGGTATAATAACTCACGAACTCATGAATAGAATATCATGAATATTTAACTAGCTGAAAAAGGCGGGAATGCAATAAAATTATATGCATGTTTTTTTGTTTTGTATTTATTTTCATAGCCGTTGTGGTGTCGCGTTACCCTCAAGTAGTCTTCTGAAACCAGACTAAGCCTGTTTACTTTTATCACCTCTCGCCGCGCGACTATCGTCAAGTAGGTATTACATTGCGGAGATGTAAGGCGATTAGCCGCCGCTCCTGTGTCTCAGTCTTTCCAGACGCCTCATCTCTTTCAAAGTTTCGGCCGCTAAGAATAAATATGTGTCTTTTTTGTTCGGCAACTTTTGTGCGTTTTGAAGGCAAATTCATACAAATTCCCTATTTGCAGAAGTCTTGGTGCGCCTTATTCCCATTCCTTATCGCTATCAGTTTTAAAAATGGGTTGTTATAGCACAGAATTGACAACTGACAGAACTGACAACAAAAAATTGATTACTAAGCGCACTGGCGCTCTGTTTGACAACTTGCGCCGTCTTGTTGAAACCAAATGTCGCCGATGTTTAGCTGAAATCTCAACACAGTTTGGCATTCTCAGTAGCCACATCTTAGTTATCGATATAGATAGTTGCCATGCAGCTAATAAACACGCGATACATAAATTATAAATGTGAGTTTGTTTGCCTGCATTGATCTGATTACCGCGAGCTTTAAAAGTGCTGATTTTGTTGAGCAAAAGACAAAGCTTGAGAAAGCAGATCACGAGTTATTACTAGATAAAATCATGACTGGGGATCAGCACCGGCTACAACTGATACTTTCATACTTTCGAATCCAGCAATCAATGAAAAAAAGCTACGAAACTCATCCTGTAACTGTCCTTTGAAAGCATACTTAAAAACATGGAAATGGGAAGTCTTATTTACCGTATTCACCAAATATTGCATCTACCACCTATTGATTTGTTCGAACCATACAGAAGAATTGGTCATTGCTTCTACTCCTTGGAAAAAATTGAAAATAGATTTATGGTATTCATGAACTAAATCTAAAAAGAAGGTTTTTTCTGAGAAGGATTTTACCTCAACCAACAATTGCTTGAGAAATGGACAATATTTTAAATAAAATATAAAAATTGGTACTTGTTTCTCCTCAGTAGATGCTTTAAATATAAAACTTAGAGATTTTCAAGTTACGCACCCAACATGCATGAATTATGTGAAAAAAAAGTTGTTTGCACGAAATGGATCCGTTGGGTGACGTGGAAATCGATATACTAATTGGTATTCCAATAAGAGGTGTTATTTTGATATTCAAAGAAAAATGATATTTTTTAATATAAATGATCGGATGTTTATTTCATAACATCAAGTAAATGACCACCACGACCACGCTTACAGGACAATATCCCTTTCATGAAATTTTCCATAACCGAATTGCAAAGTGGCTGCACTATGTCCTCGATAGCCTCACGAATTCCATCTTTGAGGTCTTGAATCGACCCTGGGCTGTTGATGTAGCCCTTCTCTTTCACGTGGCCCCAAAGAAAAAAGTCACAAGGTGTTAAATCACAAGATCTCGGTGGCCAATTGTATCACCTCTTCGAGAGATAACACGGTCCGGAAACTTTTCCTGTAAAAGATCAATGGTTTCGTTGCTTGTGTGGCACGTAGCGCCGTCTTGTGGAATATATACGTTGTCCAGATCAATACCATCCATTCCGGCCATACAAAATCGTTAATCATCTCTCGATAGCGCAATCGTATTCAAAATAACACCTGTTATTAGAAAACCCTTTATATGCAGTGGCCCGTCCTTTCGTTTGGAATTCAAACTATCGTTTTGTTTTTACTTTAACAACTGAAACAATAGGCCTCTTCTTTTCGCCAAGTGTTAGTAAGTGGCGAATAGATGAAGCAACTGGTATAAAAGAACATACATATATTGGCAACGCGGGAATAGAGTTGTCTTAAATTACATTTCTTTATAAAATAGTTAGTTATACCAGTCTAATGAGCTATAGCCATACTCGCTAGCGGCGAATCTTGCTTGATAACTTTGTTCTTGCTTTCGCATGCAAGTTAATCGAGCATAGAGATAGAGAGCGGGGAAATGGTGAATAGAAGAGGCCTAATATCTCTGATATATCAGAAATTTTGTTTATAGTTATGCGTTCACAAAATGATTCGGTTTTCGCTTGAAAAAAGTTGAAAAAATCTTAAAATCGAATATCGCAATTGCAAATCGAATAATCAGGCCAAACTGTGATATTTATTGGGCCTCATAAAAGGCGTTACCTGACTCCATTAGATAATTTTTGATTTTATAAAATTGAAGTTGCAATTGGTGAAAATTGGCTTTAAAGCCAGACGTAGAAGACATTTCAATGAAATTGTCTTCCATGTTTTATGACAAACGATAGATGGAGCACCCTTTATAGTATCTAATTTTTTAAATTCAAATTCACAGCGCACTTGAATATTCATTGCGTCATTATGTGGACTCCTTGCTTTTTTAATGAAGCCAGGTGCTTTTCCACCTGATCTTTCCAACGGGGAGGAGGTCTTCCTCTTCCTCTGCTACCACCAGCTGCTGCCGCATCGAAAACTTTCAAAGCCAGAGCGTTTGTATCCATTCGGACGATATAACCCAGTCAACTAAGCCGCTGCATCTTTATTCGCTGCGCTATGTCTAGTCGTCGTAAAGTTCACTATTCCATTGCCTACGATATTCGTCGCCGCCAAAGTGCAAAGGTCTAAAAATCTTGCACAGAATCTTTCTCCTAAACACTCTAAGGGATGTCTCATCGCTCTGGTCATTATTTCATTTTCCCAACACGAATTGCGCTTCCTAGAAGCATTTTATTAAGTTTTTACTCACTATAACTCTCGGACAACAAAAGGACAAACAAAGGTATTTTTCTTTTGAATAACTCAAAGCTGCTCTAAAAATATGAGTGAAACCATCTATAAACAAAAATCAATGCGCTGTAGGCGGCTGATGCGTAATAGAAATACATTCCATAATGTTTGTTTGTTTTACTCTTATGGTTTTGTAAATAAATTAGCTCCCTGAAAACTTAAAAACATATTTTCTTTAATTTTTATTCGCATACACACATATGTATATATGTATGTGTACAATTGTATGAATACATGTAGCTATGCGAGCTGCGGTTATTAATAACGAATTTAATGGTGCTATATGAGGAGCACTCACACGACAAACGACCGCCAGCTGTATTCGTTTTCGCATGCTGTACCTCTTGTTTCTGTAGACAGATGAGTTTAGTCTTGGCCTTTGAATAACATAAGCAATTCACGATTTAAAGGCAAAATAATTTCCTACCCAAACCTCGTTTTGAACAAAACCGAGAGAATAAATACATAAGGTGTGGCCAACTTCAGACCGCTAACCGGCTGACAGCGACTTTTAAGGAATTAGCTGATTTGCTGACTTAACAGCGGTCGGCAAAACCTGAGTTTGTTTTGTTTATAAAGGGGTTTTCAATAACAGGTGTTAGGTGTTAGGTGTTAAACAGGAAAGATGATTAACGATATTTTATGGTCGGAATTGGATGGTATTGATCTGGACAACGTTTATTTTCAAAAAGATGGCGCTACGTGCCACACAAGCAACGAAACCATTGATCTTTTAAGGGATCCGATCCGTGTTAACTCTCGAAGAGGTGATCACAATTGGCCACCGAGATCTTGTGATTTAACACCTTGTGACTTTTTTCTTTGGAACCACATGAAAGGGAAGGTCTACGCCAACAGCCTAGGGTCGATTCAATACCTCAAAGATGGAATTCGTGAAGCTATCGAGGACATAGTGCAGCCACTTTGTCATTCGGTTATGGAAAATTTCATGAAAAGGATATTGTCCTGTAAGCGTGGTCGTAGTGGTCATTTGCCTCACGTTATTTTCCACTATTAACAGCATACCTTCCTCTTTATAATGAAATTAGCATCCGATCATTTATATTAATAAATAGCATTTTTCTTATCAAAATATCCTTTTCCATTTTTCTTATCAAATATCAAAATAACACCTATTATTGGAAAACCGTTTATACAGAAAAATTACTGTAGCCATGCTACTTCCATACCGTCTGAACAACGACTGACTGCATGTTTTGTTTTTATTTCACTTGCTTCTCTCTGTCAAATCTCATATGACGTAACAGCCAAATTTACTCACGAAATTTCGCTTGGGATGGCAAAACCTTGTAATCTATCATTCCGTGTAAACGCTAGCTTCTTATGGTAAATACGAGGATCGTTTGAAATGTCCGTCGAAAAATAAAAAGTACTTAATTTTTTGGGGTAAATCTTTTTATTTTTCGACATAGTCTCCTTTTAGGCTTGTACTCTTCGTCCAACTCTGTTCTAGTTTTTCGATCTAATAGGATTTGTCCAAGTCTGGAAAATAGCCGTTCGTTTCTGCAATCATTCCCTCTTTTAAATACGATTTTTTCCCGCCAGCAGTTTCTTCAAATAGAGGAACAAATAGTAGTCCGAGGGATCTGAGGGAGCTAAGTCTGGAGAATAGAGGGGATGCGAAAGGAGTTGAAACCCTATTCCCATTAATTTTGTGACCTCAACTGCTGAGGAGTGAGCTGGTGCGTTGCTGTGATGGAATAGGAAAATCACTCGACTTCCTCGATTCAAACGAATTCGCTGGCCAAATGAGGAATACATTTTTATTTGCCTGCGGCCGAAATGTTGTGCCGCCGCCTAAATACCTGCGTTCATAATAACTAAATAACTGCATTTTAATATTTAACAGATGCTGCCTTTCGTCTGCCGTCGTCAATGTGTTTAAACCATAATTGTCTAATTGATCTTCTCAGCTTAAAAGTTACTAGTTTTTGTTCTGCTGGAAAAATTTTAAATATCTGATAAAGCGTAGACTCGTCCCGCATAGTCTGCTAAGAGATCTACAGCATTCAGATGTAAGATCATTAGTTATATTCGTCGGAGCTTGCGCAGTAAGACTTTTGTTTCATAATGTGCTCGGTGGTCCATGAGTATCGCCGCCGCGCGAGATGACAAAGCCTCGGACTTTTCTCTAATAAACTCAAGTGATAAGATTACCTTGAAATTTTTTTAGTCATTCTTATTTTGAATTCCGAATGCCCATATGATTTAAGACTTTTTCTCCATTTTATAATAGTAGGTAAAATTATTATTTTTAAGGATTTGTTTGTATTTCGTTTATTTTACTCTGTTTGATAATCATTTTTTCCCCGACTTTTAATTCTGACATACTCTCGACCTCGACACATTTATTATAAATAATCTCCAAATCTACCTGTTATTGTGTTTTCGCATATTCTAGGAGAGAACCGAATGTATAATAATGGTTCCTTTAATATTTAAAAAAATTTTTATTTACATTTTTCGCACTCTTAACAAGTAGCGGCGCTAGTAGTTGACTAGTCGTTTAGTAGTTGGGCGGTCGACTACAATCCGGAAATGCCTGGGTTCCAATCTCCGTGCATGAAGCACCAATTGATAGAAAACCTTTTTAATTAAAATTTAAAAAAAAGTTTTTAATAAAAGAAGTGGCGGTCGCCCCTCGTCAGGCCATGGCAAATCTCCAAGTATATTTCTGCCATGAAAAAGCTCCTCATAAAAAAAAATTCATCTCACTTGCGGAGGCGGCAAAAAACTGTAGGCTTCTCCATTTGTGGACAGGGGAATATTTAGTAGAATATTTAGTACTTAAAAAAATATGAGTATGTAATTAAGAAATTTATGCCGACGTACTTTTATTAAAAAAATGGATCTTTTGCAGTCAGAAATCGATTATTTCATTTAAATGTCGTATAAGTTTTACATTTAAGTACAAATGAAAAACAGAAAAATAAAAAAAATTATATAAACAAAAAATAACCATAAATTAAGATTTCATTTTTATCTTAAATTGATCTAATTGTCACTTTCCGCTTTCTTCGAACGTAATTCGGATAACTGGTGATACATTTTTTACTTGAATGACAACTATTCTCTCACAACTTTCCCTCTCCAACAGAATTGCAACGGACAGCGGGTAAAGATTTGACGGGTAGTGAACAGCTGATCCATGTAACTCCCGTCGAAAAATTCGGTTGGTTAAACGCAATTGCGACGAAACCAAGGCGCATATCAGCTGATTTGTTTTTTATCCTTCGCCTCGTCCATGTGGTTGTCAGCACAGAATGAAACTAGGCGAATTCATTTTCTACTTTTCCAATACTTTGCGATGACAATCAAACGTACAAAACATTGTTGTTGCTCTAGTGCCACTACCTTATTATGAATACACTTTGGACGAAATGGCTTTCAGTTGACATTTTGTGCTTACAATAAAATTAATTTTGTATTTTTTAATTTTTTCGTTTGCTGTATTTGTGAAGCAACTCGTTGAAGCTCATTGCTTACACAAAAAACAAAAAACATTTTATTTCTAATTTACTGATATTTTTCGGTATTTCTTGTGCAAATCGAATAAATATTATTTGCTTGTTATTTGACTGCAGTTGCTTGTACACATACAAATTTTCATCAAGGAATCAGAGAAGCAACCCAGATTCTTCAACCCGGCAGGGAAAATAGAAATGAATCTAAATATTTCCCCACCGTAAAAATAACCGACCGCAAGAAAAACGTCTGCGCTGCGATTCTGTGCAATTTCATGCGATTAAATGTGTTCTAATTTTGATCTTCAGCTCGTTACCTGCTGTTCGCTGCATTTTTTGTTTAGCACATAAATCGTGGCTTGTGAAAATGCAACGCGAATGGTGCATTGCTATTCTCTTCTGCGCCAGTCAATATGTTTTTCACGCATGCGGTGCTGAAGTGAGTGATTACATGTTTAGCATTTTTTCATGCATTTTTACAGATGTAGAAACAGAATGTAGAAAGTTTCTACTAGGATCCAGTGTGCGGACTATACCACTTTTGTGGTAAATCTATCACTTTTTTTTTTGCTTAAGTGTATTTCTACCATATCTATCACCATAAACCTATAATCCACCACATTTTAAAAATTAAAATAATTTGAATAAGTAATACCGGCAATTGGTATGTTTAGTGCTTTTTAAATATTCCTTAAATGTTGCGCATAACACAAAATGTATTGTACTTTTAATAAACCAGATATGATAAAGTTAGAATAAATTTATTTAAATTTTAAAATAATTTAAAATAAATTTACCACATAATTTTGAAATCTACCACAATTTTTAAAGCTTTGCAACCACTAACTAACCTATGAATTTTCTGTGAATTTTTTTCGCTCCAAATACGAACATTTTCGAACGAACGAGAATGATCTGGAGACGTGTTGTCGAATCTTGCAGCACTCCAAAGTTAAAAATCAATACTCAATAAGAATTCCCGCCAAATCTGATAGCTATGTATATTTTCGCAAAATAATCGCTATGCACTGACAAAGAGAATCCGTTTAAAATTTTTCGCTTCATTACAAATTTCTTCCAGTTACATCTATCTGGTATCCAAATTCATTTAGAAAGTGAATATGCATATTAAATATTATTATTATTATTAAAATTTTAACTCCTCTTATGTGAAAAATGCAAACTCACTTTACAAAAAAAAAAAAGAAAAAAATCACAGCGAATGTTTTTTTGTTTTTGCCATACGAAGTGGATACTATTTATATGTAAACATACATGAATATATACTCGTACTTGTACATTAAGGTGGAGCGATAGTATGTGGATATTTTTTTTTGTATTTTTTTGGTAAGGGCAAGTCAATGAAACGCCGCCTTTAAAAACCACAAAAGCTGAAATTCTGGCGGATGGCGTTTGCTTCTTCTTAGAAAGAAGCCTAATGAAATTTGGAAAAGCCGTTAGCCCTGGTAACTAGTGCGCTTACATTAGATTAATCCGTAAATTAAGCGGCTACATACGTCCAGCAGCGCCAAAAATGTCCTAAAAGAAAAACATTTTAAAGGGATAATAATAAAATAAATATAATATAAACAAATTGTATGCATTGTTTATTAGTACTTAAACGTCATAAAAAAAATTATCTTAACTTTTCTTTACAAAAATTAGTGTATAGGAAATCACGTAACCCAAAGTACAATGAATAAAAGTTATTCCACGGTCTGCATCATTTCTCTTTGAAATGTTGATGGATCTGTAAAAAGTTAAAAAATTCTTGTAAAATAAAGTTGTAGTTATAGTCTGTCGAGCTGGATTTTTGACTTCGAATAATTTTTCAATTTACGGAATTTGAAAGAAAGTTTTACGTCATAAATGTCACATATACCCAGTGACTGTGATTATCACCCTCCCATTCTCTGCTTCGAAAGGAATTTCCTAATGAAAATCCCTTCTTGACTGGAATGGCTTGAAAAAGATCCAACACCCAATACACCCGTTAAGATTTACAAGGACGGTGTAGAATCAGGGTTTTATTGCGAAGAGTTATCTATTAGTGAATCCTTTAAACTACTGGATCACTGTAGTGTTTTTCAAGCGGAAATAAACGCTATTCATGAAACCTTAAAACGGTTAAAGATAAACAGAATATCATCAATAGATATCTGCATTCTATCAGACAGCTAAGTTGCCCTACGAGCCCTGGATGTATTCCAAACAACATCAAGAAGTGTCTTACATTGTCCCCAATCTCTTAATGAGATGGTCAAACAATATCCTATTATCTTATGTGGGGTTCCAGCCCACAGAGATATACCAGGGAACTGTAGGGCAGACCAACTTGCAAGAGAAGGTACCTGTATTCCAAACATAAATAATTTTAGGGGGGTACCTCTCGCAACTTGCAAGCTTTCTATTAACGATGCACTAATCCGTTCTGCAAATCAAAGATGGATTAGTGCCAATGCCTGTGAAACTGCTAGGCAAACATGGCCAAGGTTAAATCTACGTCTGTCTAAGAGTATTATAAAATTGAGTAGACTTCAAATTAGGACCTTAGTAGGGGCCCAGGACATTGCCTCATAGGAAATCATGCAAGGAGATTAGGCGTTTACACGCCTGATTTCTGTCGTAGCTGCAGAAATGAGGAGGAGTTGGAAACAATTCAACACCTTTTTTGCACATGCCCAGCTATAGCCAGAAGCAGGAACCGATATTTAAAATCCCACTTCTTAAGAATATAGATAATGTATACACTTTTGGTATTAACAACCTTTTACGCTTTGTCAAAAGTTCAGGATGGTTCAATATGGAGAGGGAAATGTAGCCCAGCCCGCGCGGCTCACAACGGACCCATCTCGTAGTCCAAGTGGCATCGTTGTCTCTATGTGCGATGCGGCTGCCAAACCTAACCTATCATGCAGACCGTGCCGGAAAAAGTAGTTTTGAGAAAAACGAGTTTGAACTTTTCAGTGTATTTCGAAGGACAGCTATGCTGTGCGCATCAAACTCTCAGGGCAGTTACATTTTCTTACATAACTTTGTATCTATGGGGAATTTTTACAATCGACTTCCACAGAAATACGCCTAAAACTATAAGGAATAACAATGTGTACAAAAAAAAATCGGTTCTTTGAAAATACTGGACGTATGTAACCCCTTAAATTATGTTTTAATAAATAGGTAGTAATAATAAATTTGGAAAAGTAAACGAAATTCTACACAGCTATTAGTAAATTTCCCATATGAAAGATTTAACTTTAATGTTTGTAACTCGCTTTTAACTGCAGTAGTAAAGTAAAATACTATTAATTTTAATAGTAATATTGTACTATAAATAATAAATAAAAAAAATCGATCCACAATGTAAGCTCGTCACAGAGGCTCATTTAATGCCTCCCTAAAGAGCGTTAAAAGTTACCTTAGAAGGCGATGAAAACGCTTTAAACCAATCTAAACTTAGATTAGATTAGATTTGTAGGGGGTTGGACAAGGATACCATTGTACTACACCCGGATAGATTTCAGTAGCAAGAATAGAGAGATAGGAATGATAAAAAGTGGGTGGTAAGACGGAAAAATTTGTTTGAGGTCACTCTTCCACAAATCTCTTGGACTCATTGATGAATCTGAAGAGATCCGGAAGAGGAAGATTATGCATTTTATCTATACTCAGTATATCACAACCCAATATCCTAAGTCTGATTCTGGAAAATGCTGGACTGGTACAAAGAAAATGCTCTGCAGTGTCGTTATCCTCAAGACAGGGTAGACATATCGGGCTGTCGACGACCTTCATGCCTGTCATATGCTGATCACAGACATTGTGCCCTTTGATTACCCGTACCAGTACTTTCAGGTCCTTTTTGCTGAGTTTAAGGAGACAGGTTGCTAGTTTCCTGTTTGGTTTTTTCCCAAAGCACTTAGCTACTCTGCACGAGTTCAGCCCAGACCAATGTCCCCTATGGGTACACCTCATGAAATCGTCAATACATAGTTGAGTCGATGCAGAATTGACACCCAGAAAGGGTTCAGGGCCTAGTGGCATATTTGCAGAACCTTCATTAGCCAGCTTATCAGCTAACTCGTTCCCTGTAATACCACAATATCCAGGCACCCAAATAAGACTAACTTTGTTGTGCTTTGCAACACTGTTCAGTTTTATCTTAGCAAAGGCTTTCAGTGTGCAGCTCAATTAGCCAGTATGCCACGTTCAAGATGGCATAGACTTCCGTAAGGAATACCGTGGCTATCTGTCGTATGGCATAGGAGAAGTCGTGGCTACTTTATGGAAAATTTTATTCAATTAGGTACGTACGTAAAATAAAAAATGAAAAGGTTGTATTAAACTTTTTTCCAAAAGCTAATGGGGACGAACGCCCTTCTTAACATACGATAAGGCAAATGATTTTTTGCACTCTTACTCCAACTTCTGCAGGTTTGCCAAAAGCGATTAAAAAGAAAAAGATTTACTCCACCCTAACATCCATATTTCTATGTATACAAATGTTATTAAACGTGTTAAGTAATAAAATAAAAGCAAACGTTAAGGTAGTAATATAATACCCGCTGGTCATGATTTTTAATTAAACGTTCTGCCTTTCTGCAAACATATTTTTCATCAATTACCACATTTAGTAATAATATTCAGTTAAGTAAAATAATTTAATTTTAGTCGGGGATATCTCGTAGATCTCGTGGGAATAAATATGTGTATCTTATTATAATGTATGGATGTAAGTATAGAGTAACACTGATATGGATCTTTCCTGCTTTACTCGGCGATTCATTTCGGTAGTGTGGAAAAAGTACATACTGGGATTTACCTATTTTCAGGGGATTTCAATCCAGTGCGGCCACGAAGCACCAAAATGATGGAAAATATGTTTTTTTTCGGATGGCGGTGGCCTCCTGGTCTATTTCTGCCCCGAAAAAGCTTCTCTTAAAAACCATCTGCCGTTCGGCGGAGGCTTGAAACTGTAGGTCTCTCCATTTAGGGAAAACATTATGACGTACATATATCATGAATAGGAGGAGGAGCTCGGCCAAACAACCAACACAGGATGTACCTAAGTGCAAATTATACATGTAAGGGGTGATCAATTTAGATCTATCGGCTTTTTAACTGAAATAAAACAACGAAAATACAAAAATGGGCCTCATCGCTGAACACCATAAGTTGGCCTGAGCGCGCGATGAACACTTTTCACAGAGCGTGGATTTTCGTAATACAACTGTAGGATTTGATAACGTTGTTGAGGCGTAAGTTTTTCCATGCTGAAATGTCAATGAACACCAAAAAAAAAATTATGTGTTTAGTTTGACACTAGTCATGCGTTATCTGTCAACATAAACCTTTTGGAAAAAGTACCTGAATACCCTTTATAATTACTTACTTACTTAGGTGGCCATAACAACCCGTTACCGAGTTACGGCCGACCTCACTAGCTCTCTCCAGGCGCCTCTGCTCCGCGCGCGCCTTCTCCAATTCTGTATACCAAGTGAGCATAGGGTTTCCTCCACCTGGTCTTTCCACCGGAGCAATGGTCTTCCTCTTCGTCGGCTCCCTTGGACTTCGCCCTCGAACACCTTCTTTGCTGGAGCTTCTTCATCCATACGCACGACATGCCCTAGTCAACGCAGGCGTTGGATGGCGATGCGTTGAACTACTTCAATGTCGGCGTAGAGCTCATACAGCTCGTGGTTCATTCTTGAACGGTAGTCTTCGCCAACGCGCACAGGACCGAAGATCTTACGAAGAACTTTTCTCTCGAACACCCCAAGAGCGGCTGCATCGCTTTGTGACACTACCCATGCCTCTGCACCATAAAGCAACACGGGTATGATGAGCGTCTTGTAAAGTGTTAGTTTGGTCATGCGAGAGAGGGCGCGACTACTCAATTGCTTACTTAGCCCATAGTAACACCTATTAGCAAGAGTGATTCTCCGTTTGATCTCCAGGCTGATATCGTTGTTGCTGTTAACGGCGGTGCCAAGATAAATAAATTCTGGCACAACTTCGAAAGTATAGTTGTCCGCAATGACGTGCGTTCCTACACGCCGTGTGTTCCGCGTTGTAGACAGCATATACTTCGTTTTACCCTCGTTCACCGCCAGACCCACTCGTGATGATTCCTTCTCGTGATGATTCCAACCCACTCAATGATTCCTTGTTACACCACCGTCTAAAAATACCAATAGACGGTGGTGTAACAATCTAGTCGCTTGCAAATCATATGCGCACCGAAGGCGGATAAATACTATCATAGGTACACTGAGAAGGCCAAAATTTGCTGGTTCCACATGCATTCACGACAGAAGTCGCCAACAACGATAACTGCAGATTTTGCAATGAATTGGAAGAGAAGGAAATTCTAGAACACCTTCTATGTTCTTGCTCTACATTAGCTAGAACCCGAATGAAATGCCTAAGAGCTCTACAATATCAGAAGTTAGAATGTCTCTCGGTGTTTGAGTTTCAGGGCTTTCTTAGATTCGCAAAGAACGCTGGCTTATTACAAGAAGCTCTATCTGTTATCACTAAGGCCTAATAGGTCTAATGCGATGTCTCTCAGTCAGCCAGGCAACGGAACCTAACCAGATTTTTCAACTCCGAAAAGTGTATTTTCAATAACTTTATATTCTGTTTTTAGTCTTAGGCTTTTGTAAATAGCCTGTAAGAAAGGTGTTCCTAGACAAAATAAATACATAGAATTTATCTGGTGAAATCAAAATCCAAATTTGTATTCAATTACTTTTTCCATAAGCTTTTGTTAATTTCAATCGGTAAACTTTTACTTATTTCATTGATTTTTTCTTTTATTTTTAATATTTTTAAGATCATTAGTGCCAAGTGCAAATTTTGAAGGCGTTTTTAAAAATTTTGACGTGCTACAGCAATTCGCTAAAATACGAGTACTTATGTATGCATGTACAGATTTTTTTGATCATGTGCGCAAACCTTCGTCGGACGGTGTTAAAGGGGTGTACAAAAAGTATCGCGAATTTTGTGTTTTTTCAAAAATTATTTATTTATTCATTAATATCTATTTTGTCCCCTTCAAAGTAACCGCCATGAGATATTACGCACTTGTGCCAATGTTTTTTCCAATCTTCGAAGCACTTCAAAAAATCATTTTTTTTTCTTGTTCAGATCCTCTTTCGATGCCGTCTTTATCTCGTCAATCGTAGCGTAGCGTCGTCCTTTCATGGGCCTCTTCAGTTTCGGGAACAAGAAAAAGTCAGAGGGGGTCAGATCTGGGGAATACGGTGGCTGTGGCACCATTAGTGTGTTGTTTTTGGCCAAAAAGTCGCGCACAAGCAACGATGTGTGAGCAGGGGCGTTATCGTGATGCAAGAGCCAATTTTTGTTCTTCCACAAATCCGGGCGTTTCTGGCGGATTGCTTCACGCAAATTGCGCATAACTTGCAGGTAATATTCCTTATTGACCGTTTTATCCTGTGGCAAGAACTCATGACGCACAACGCCCCTGCAATCGAAGAAAACGGTAAGCAAAACGTTTGCATTCGACCGAACTTGGCGCACTTTTTTCGGTCTTGGTACGTGCGGCAGCTTCCATCGAGATGATTGAGCTTTGGTTTCCACGGAATAACCATAAACCCACGATTTGTCATCAGGGTGCAAATTTGGGTCGTCGCGGACAGAGTCCAACATCTCATTAGCAATGTTCATGCGATGCTGCTTTTGGTCGAAATTCAGCAGTTTTGGTACGAATTTTGCGGAGACCCGTCTCATGCCCAAATCATTGCAAAAATCGAATCGAATGACACGAGACCTAGACATCCTAAGCAACTTTTCTAACGGTGATTCGACAATTGGGCAATACCATTTTCTTCACTTCATCAATTTTTTCGTCTGTTGTTGAAGTGCTCGGGCGTCCGGCACGCCTGCACGCTTTTCGTCGTTCACATCTTCTCAGCCTTCTGAGAACATTTTGTACCACCGATAAACGTTGCTTTGGTCTAAAGTAGCTTCTGCGTATGACACAGTCAACATTCGGAAAGCATCCGCGCACTTAATTTCGTTTTTCACACAAAATGTGATACAGGTTTTTTGATCCATCTTTTTGAACAGGAAGAGGAAATAGACGACGAACCGAAACACGTGCAAGCAAAGCAGCTGTCAACAATTAACTGATCATTCAAAATGGCTGAACTCGTCGGCGTGAGTGAGAGACATGAGTACCAACATATCGCCACAAAAAAATCGAAATTCGAATATACGTAACCTGCGAAAATTCATAATTCGCGATACTTTTTGAACACACCTCGTAGTTATTTTTTTTTTCTTTTAATTTCTGTGTTGGGGCTTCCACACATACATACATATACCCGAATCTACGCACTTGCATGCATACTGAGCACAGCAGATTTGGTTTTAAAATAGCATCATTTTATAAACCATAAATTAGTATTTATAATTGATTCTCAATTAATTGGATTGAATACAGATTGCTTAATCTGTACATACATTCAAATATGCAGGTATGTATGATACTTATGGATGTATACCAATATAGACATACACTTGTTTCTTGCATATTCCAAAAAGCATACATATAAGTATAAATATTTAGAGGTATTTCTAAGCACAATATTCATCTCTATTCTTGATATCGCGGAAATAGAAAATATTCTTTAGATGTCTGATATAAATAATGGGTTTTTCAGTAAGAGCGCTTCAACTTTTGAACTTTTTTGAATAAAACACAAACGGTTTGACTTTATTAACTAATTTTTTTTTTATTATCGAGTTTGAACATATAAATTGAAGTATGAAATTCGATTTCATTTGCATGACCACCGCGTGAACGTTTTACAAAGTCCAATCGTTGAACCCAATTTTCGACCACTCTTTTGCATAAATCGGCCGAAATTCCAGCAATTTCGCGTTCAATATTGGCTCTGAGCTCACAAATCGTCGCCGGCTTGTTACTGTAGACCAATGACTTCACATAACCCCAAAACGGGACGGCTTGTTAAATGGACCGTAAAATGGCCGCAATGCTCTTAAAGTAGCAGCAACAGAACGATTATTTTCATAAAAAATTTACACGATTTGCAATCGTTGCTCAAGTGTGTAGAGTTCCATGATGAAATGTATACTAATGAAGTTAAGAAATGACAAGCGAAAAATAAAAAATATTGCGTCGTTCGCCCTCCCTATCGGAAAAAAGTTGAAGCGCACCTATTGAATAACCCTATATAAGCAAATATGATATGCCTACGTATAAGAAAAATTATATTATTGTAAAGTTTTATTTTAAATCTTTTATTAAAATAATTATGTGAGCAGTAAAGAGATTCAAAGTTTAGGGTTTTTTTCTTCTTTCAATCAAAAAGTGGCACAATATGGTCGATAGTTTAACAAAATGTCTTCTTTAGAAAAAAATGTGCTGAAAGCGCTTGAAATTTGTTACTAGGGAGTTTTTGAAGTTGCTAATTAAGTTAAAATTTGCCGTAGACGAATTAAAATTTTTCTCATATAAAACATCTGCCGTTAGGACTCGGCTTGAAACTGCATTTGTGGAGCCACGTAAAGACGCACACCACAAATAGGAGGAGTAGTTGGGCCTAACACCAAACAGAAGTGTCTATTATTTATGTTTTAATTTTTATTTAATTAAATAGCCAACATTTTTTGTTTCGAAGTATCTTAATAACTCATCATCATCATTGTTGGCTGGACGACCCTGGCCGGGTTTTCGCCTGCTGTAGCATACGCCTCCAATTGTCTCGGTTTCGTGTATGTGTCCTCCATGCTCGAAATCCCTATAAACCTGCGCCTTCTTCTACACCGTCAATCCGTCTAAGCGGCGGGCGGCACCTTCTTCTCTGTAAGTGGCATTTACCGAAGAGTATGTGTTGAGGTGGGTAATCCGTGTTAGCCCGCAAAATGTGAGCTGCCCATCTCAATCTGTTGATCATGATTGTGGTTATCACAGATGGATGCACATATAGTTGTTCGAGTTCCGGGTTGTAGCGTTTCCGTCACTCGCCTTTATCGCATATCGCGCCAAAAACTTTTCGCAGAACTCTCCTCCTGAAAGTCAGCAGCTTCTGTTTTTCTGTCTCTCTGAGTGTCCACGTTTCAGTATCGTATATATATATATATATATAATTGGCGCTTACACCCTTTTTGGGTGTTTGACCGAACTTCTCCTCCTATTTGTGGTGTGCGTCTTGATGTTGTTCCACAAATGGAGGGACCTACAGTTTCATGCCGACTCCGAACGGCAGATATTTTTTTTTTATGAGGAGCTTTTTCATAGTAAAAATACACTCGGGGGTTTGCCATTGCCTGCCGAGGGGCGACCGCTATTAGAAAAAACTTAAAATCAATCGCGCAATTCCAATTTGAAATGAAAAAAAAAAAACTAAATTACGAAATGTAATGGGTTAAGAATGACATTTCAGTCGCAATTCAAAATTTTTGACTCAATAGAGAGAAATGTCAAAATCACTTCTATAGGGTGGACCATGTAAAATTTGCTTTTTAAATCGGCTATAAAAAACAAACTAATCAATATTTTTTCAAACTTTTTTTTTTATTTTGAAGATTGAACATTGTCATTTACGAATGAAAAATAATATCGTTCAAATGACTGCCACGACTGGCTTTACAGTAGGCCATTCGATCAACCCAATTTTTAAGCACATTTTCGATTGGCAACTTCGATTTCGTGTTTTAAAGCATCAATCGTCGCTGGATGGTTCGCATATAATTTGTCCTTAACGGCTCTCCTCAAAAAATAGTCCAACAGGCTTAAATCACAGCTCCGAGGCGGCCAATTGATATCGGAATTCATAAACGGTAGCCAAAAGTTCGAGTGTAACTTTGGCAGTGACAAGTTGCACCGCCCTGTTGAAACCAAATGTCGTCCATGTCATCCTCTTCAATTTTTGGAAACAACTCGTTGAGCATGTCACGGTAACGCTCGCCATTTACTGTAACCGTGGCTCCTCGCTCATTTTCGAAAAAAAATCGCCCGATGATGCCGCCAGACCAAAACCCGCACCAAACAGTGACTCGTTGTGGATGCATTTGCTTCTCTACAGTAACGTGTGGATTTTCTGAGCCCCAAATCCGACAATTTTGCTTATTGACGTAGCCACCGATGTGAAAAAGGGCTTCATCAGAAAAGAAGAAGATGACTAACCACTTTGCAAATAGGTTTTCAATATTTCCCAATTTTGTTCAAGCGTATAGCGTCCCATTTCGTAAATGTCAAACCTTTAAGTAAATTATGAACACATTTGACATGTCATTTGTGTTACCATTCTCAAAAAAATAGGTGGTTCAAAAAGCAAACGCTATATGGCCCTCCCGTTAGGGTGGTTAACGAATCGATTAGGGTCATATCCTTTCCTAAGTAACGTGAATAACGTCTCCATAAAGGAAGAAGTGCACATGGATCCAATGCCAGCTGTTTAGCAGTAGACAGATCAGTATAATCGTAGCCCAAGGATGATAGAATACAGTGTTGTGTTCCGAATTGGCTGTGTCGTCAAGCTTCATGAATAAACAAAAAAAAAGGAAGAGGAAGAGTAGGGGAAAGCAGTACTACCAAATACAAGAAATCATTCACACACATACATATTCTTGCCACGGCCTCATCCGTATGAAAACGTAAAAAAAACTGTATTTGGAGGCTTTATATTCATTTGTGCTTTCACAATTTAGCACACGACACTTCGTTTTCATTAGGTTGTTAGTTTAACTCTCACAAATCACAATACCACCAAGCCATTTACTGAATTTGCACAAACATGCAAGTTATTTTCCTTTTGTTTGTTTGTTCGCCTGACGTCAGACTTGTCAAAATCGCGAAAAATAAAATAACTGTTTTTTAATGGCGTCACCGTAAATACTCAATTCGCCTTGCATTCGCATTAGAGTTGGTTTTTTTTTGTTTTTTGTTTCGCCGCATGCCGGATTTCCTGCCAAGAAACTAAGATATCCGCTTTGCGCAATAAATAAATAAATCGATAAATTTTACCAACGAAATCAGTTAACACCTTGAAAATTGTAAATTTGTCTAAAGTTGAACATCCAGTGTAGAATGAACTATACATTTAAAAAATTTTGTGTAATATAATATAAACCATTTTTTGGTCTTGTTGAGTAGTGCCTACATTTATCGTAGGGGTTTCCTTTTTTCAATGGTTCAGTTAAACTTTCATTTACATACATACAACACATTTGAAATTATAGCATTTAATTTTTCCTCTAATACTATTTATAGTCATTTAATGAGATCATTTACTTTACTTTTAAAGGATTGATCGGGAGAGGGAATACTATGAGGACATTATGTCTAAGATTAATGGGTAAGTTTGGCTTGGCAATTACGTTGTACTCGCATATACGCATACTAATGTATTTTGTGCTATTTTCTGCGTCATTATCGGGTCTGCAGTGTGCTACTGCCTGGCGGTGCAACCTACTTCAATCAGTCAAATGGCTATGCCGACGCCGGCCAACACATTTACAATATTGCCATCGAAATGAATGAAAACGGCTCATATATGCCCATTTGGGGAACTTGTTTGGGCTATGAGCTGCTTATCTATTTGACGGCGAATGGTACAGATTTACGCACCGATTGCTCCTCATCTGCGCAAGCATTGCCATTGGAATTCGAGAAGGGCTACAATGAGAGCAGGCTTTTCGGCGAAGCAAATGATGAAGTGCTGCATATTCTGGGCACCTACAATGTTACAGCAAATTTTCACATCTTCTGTTTCACAAAAGAGGTACGTTTTAGAGAATTAACGAAGGCGTACATGGTGTGTTGTGCGTCAACTGCCTGAGTTGGAGGTATTTGTGCATTGATTACCAAAGCAAGTGGATAGTTGCGGTACAGAGTGAATAATGCAAACTATCAGTCAAAAGTTCCTCCTAAAAGTCGAATGCCATTCGGAGGTGGCATAAAACTGTGGATGCCTCTATTTGTGGAAAAACGTCTCACACCACATATAGGCATCAAGTATATAAGCCCATATACAGGTTGACTAAAAAATTGATTGAAAGCTACGCCTAGTAACCAGCAGAGGAATAAAAACTTATGTAATAATTTAATATCTCATTTTGCCATTCAAACAGTTTTATTACGATTTGTTCATTCACAATTTGTTTACAAGCCATTTGAAGCTGATGTGTTAGTGCAATTTTCTACAATAAAAAAGTGAATGTCGTGCAGTGATGGTTGGAAGGTTTATCAGCAATATAAGTCATAAAACAATTGTGTGGTTCTTCATTTTGAGCTAAGCATCAATGGGTTTTAGAGTTTAAACATAGTCGTACAAGCGTTGTTGTCATCCAAAAAGTAGCAACATGCAGAGCAAGTGGATGGAATTTTTTGTTAGAAGAACCAAGCTTGACAAAGCTATAACTTGCTGATACCATAGGCATCTCGCATGAAAGAGTACTTCATATTTTACATGAAAATTGCATATAGGAAAGCTGTACGGAAAGTTAGTACCGCATTCGTTATCAATTTAAAAAAAGAGCTCTCAGAAAATTATTATAGAAATGTACACAAATAGAGGATGTTCTTTGGAATAAACGATAAATCGAATAAAAAACGTAATTTTATATAAATATTCACATTAATTTATTTTTTGTTTTCTTATTTTTTAACCAACCTGTATGTACACTAGACTGGGACGTGAAAATAAGTGTACAAATATGCTCCTCGAATATTCCCCAAGTTAAAAAAATGGTGCTATAGGTTTCCGTGGTACACAACTAGCTTAAAAAAAGAAGAATACTCTACGTAACAATTTAAAAAAAAATCGTAAAAACTAATAACCATAATTTTTGTATTATTAGTTGCGCAATTAAGTTCTCGCTGTTTGCCAATAGATGCCGCCAGCAGTGTGTCCTAATCGATTCTAACATAATCTAAACGTCATAAACCAAACTTAGACATATGGTAAACAAACTGCTTCGACACATTAGTGATTTTGTTTTGGTATCATATACTTTTGGTTTTGTGAAAATGTCTGACTTTGTGCCGAATAATCGTCATTTGCGCGAAGTGTTGATTTTCCTCTTTCATTCGAAAAAAACGGGGGCTGAAGTCCATCGAGAGCTACAAAAAGTTTATGGAGATGCTGTTGCTTCAAAGACGACGTTGATTGTTGACGACTGTCCGCGTGAAGGAAGGCCAAAAACCTTCGAAGACGCTGAATTGGAGGCAATACTCAATGAGGATCCGTGTCAAATGCAAGGAGAGCTTGCTTCAGTATTAGGAGATACCCGCCAATCCATTTCCAATCGATTGCATGCTTCGGAAATGATTCAGAAACAGGGGACTTGGGTTCCTTATGAGTTAAAACCAAGGGCTGTTGAACGCCGTTTTATCGCCTGTGAACAACTGCTCCAGCGGCAAAAAAGGGAAGGGGTTTCTTCATCGCATCGTGACGGGTGATAAAAAATGGATTCATTACAGCAATCCAAAGAAAATAAAGTAATGGGGGCTGCCCGGGCATGCTTCTACGTCGTCGCCTCGGCCGAATATTCACGCTGCGAAGGTTATGGAATGTATTTGGTGGGACCAAGTTGGTGTTGTTTATTATGAACTGTTAAATCCAAGCGAACCCATCACTGGGGATCGGTATCGACTTCAATGGATGCGATTGAGCCGAGCACTGCGCGAGAAGCGGCCGCAATACGCGGAGAGGCATGAAAAAGTGATTCTACAGAATGACAAGGCTCGGCATCACGTTGCTAAAGCCGTTAAAACCTACCTGGAAACACTGAAATGGGAAATCCTACCCCATCCGTCATATTCTATAGATATTGCGCCGTCCGATTATCACCTGGCACATGGTCTAGCTGACCAGTAGTTTCATTCATATGAAAACGTCAAAAAATGGCTTGATCCGTGGATAGCCTCAAAAGATGAACAGTTTTACCGCGACGGTATACGAGATCTACCAGAAAGATGAGAAAAAGTAGTAACCAGCGATGGGCAATACTTTCAATGAATCACTTGTAACCATTTTTTCAGAATAAAGTTGCATTTTCATCAAAAAACAGCGGGAACTTAGTTGCGCATCTAAAAAAAAAATCAATATATATATTAAGTATTATAATAAGTTTCTTTATCGTAATTATATTCTTCGTGTTGAGAATTGTAATATTAAGTCATGTCCGAAAACGTTTTGGCACTTCATAAAATTAAACAGGATATGCGCGAGTGTGCCAACTGCTGCTCGTCTGGATGATAAAGTAGCAAATTCCCCTCCTGAGGTGGCCAATTTATTTGCCCAGTTCTTTGAATCAAACTTTATCCACTTTATTATGTTTCCCAATTTGCTGAGTTTCCACTCCTTAATTTTGGTTTGCAGCAAATATTGTATTGCTTTCTCCAAGGCCTTTGACGCTGTGTCACATAGAATTCTTTTGTGTAAACTGGGACCTCTTGGCTTTCACCCGGCTTTCCTCTTATGGTTAATTTCTTATCTAAGTGAAAGGAATTGTCTTGTTCCAATTGAGGGTGAATCTTCTACCCCTTTTAATGGCACTTCATCCTATTTGTAAATGACATAATCAGATTCTTTTCATTTGGCAGACACCTATTATATGCAGACAACTTAAAATGTTTTGCCTCATTAAGAAACCCAGGAGATGTGCTTAGGCTCCAGGCTACCCTTAGTTAACTCGTTTCTTGGTGCACTATACATATTCATGTACATACAAGTGAAGTCCAAAATAAACTATACTGACATCATAAAAATGTTCTTGATGGCGCCATCTTTTTAATGAGTTAGTGCGTTGGAAGTTACATCCCTAGTTGACATCTAGTGAAAGTTTGGTAGCATTCGGTTCAGTAGAAGTGAAGCTATTGCGTCTAAAGTGTCCGTATGTTTGTGTCATCGGTACAAAAATGAGTTTCGAACAAGAGTTAATATCAAATTTTGTTTTAAAATAGGTAAAACGTTTACCGAAACATTTGAATTGATGAAAAAGTTGATGGTGATGATTGTCTATCTCGTGCCAGAGTTCATGAGTGGTTAATATGTTTCAGAGATAGTTGTGAGGACATAAATGACAATGAACATACGGGCCGTCCAAAATCAGTAATCACCGAAAACTCCACCGAAGTTGTTTATAAGTTTATCAAAAATGAGCCGAAATCATCGTTGAAATTCATGGAATCGGAGTTGAATATCTCCAACACATCAATTTATCGCATTTTAACTGATCATTTAGGCTTACGAAAGGTCTGTGCACGTTTCATTCCGCACCAGTTAACTGAGAACAAAAAATTGCTCAGAATTCAACATTCGAAAGACCTCATTAGCAGGATGCGCGGCAGACGTGGTAACCGAGGAGATCATTCAAAAGTCCTCAACATGATTTTCGCTGATCGACTAACGAAAGGGCGAGAAGTAACAGACGCCATAGGTGGTGTGTCGACCGGAACGGCAATTAATATTTTACATGATAGATTGGCAATGAAAAAATTGTCGGCTTGATGGGTGCTACAATTGCTCACAAGCAACAACAAGCGGATTCGATTTAAAAGAGATCCGAAGGAATTTTTGCGTCTAAGATTCATCATTACACACCAAAAACTAAGCAACAATCATAGCAATGGATTTCTTCCTGTGAATCTGCTCCGAAGAAAGCGAAGACAGTCCCATCGATCGGAAAGGTCATGGCGACGATTTTTGGGGACGTCATCCTCATGGATTTTTTAGAAAAAGGCAGAACGAGCACTGGTCAATACTACAGTGAGTTATTGGACCACTTGCACAAAAAGCGGAAAAAAGTTGACACTGCTGCATTTGGCGAATGCACCATGATAAAGCACCAGCCCATACAACCGCATACCCGTATTCACCCGATCTGGCTCCCTACGACTTTTTCTTGTTCCCTAACATGAAGAAATGGCGGGGAAAATTTTAGTTCAAATGAGGTAGTTGTCGCCGAGACAGAGGCGTATTTTGGAGAGTTCTAAAAATTTTATTTTTGGAAGGGTTAAAAATATGGCCGAAGCGTTGGGAGAAGTGCATCTTTCTAAAAGGGGACTATGTTGAAAAATAAAATAAAATAAATTTGATAAAAAAAATGGTGTCTCCTCTTCTACCAGGGGTACTTATTGAACCCCCCTCGTATATGTATGGTATTATATTATCGATTTTTATGTACCAATTAAAGTTTTCGCATAAATATTTCGACGAATTTGTGTACACAGATAAATTGAAATTAACTAGCCAGTGCTCACCACTCACTTTTTGTATAAGGGTTTTGCACTTTTGCTCGTTTAGATTGTAACATTTTCAGTAAAGAACACTTAATCTTATAAATATAAATATATGCCTTCTGCCACCTTCTGTTTCAGACGTTCCCTTTTTCAGCTTTCGTAAAGTGCTTTATAAATGGTGAAAAAGTAATATCACCACTTCAGTGATTGTTTCTCTACTGAGTAGCATCATATTTTGCTGCCTATTTTTAGGCGCAACTCTATTGCAAATTTTCTACAGAATAATGTAATTTCTATATAATGTAATTCCAAATCATTGCGCATCTATATTTCCGCATGTACGTACCTATATTTCATATTATTTATGTATTTTTAGACGTTTGCCCTTTATGGTCTTAACAACTCCTGGGACGTGCTGAGCATCAACCACGACCGTTATGGCGCCGAATTTATATCGACCGTCGAACATGTCAAGTATGTGCACAAGTATACTTTCTGTTTATTAGGTTACAAAACATTTTTAAAATTAAGCCCCCTATCAGCACAATTTATTTATAAAATATTTTGGTTTATTTTAGATATCCATTTTATGGCGTACAATTTCACCCAGAAAAGATACTTTACGAATTTGTACCTAATCGTAATATTACCCACACCTCGCAAGCTGTTATCGCTTCACAATATTTTGCAGACTTTTTTGTGAATGAAGTGCGTAAGAATTGGCATCATTTCGCCAATGAAACTGAGGAGCTGGAGGCACTCATCTACAATTATCAACCGGTGTATACGGGTGCTCAGGGCTCAGCGTTCGTACAGCAATATTTGTTTGAGTCGGGCGAGGGCTACAGCGCAGCTGCTCTGGCTGGCGCTACAAAATTGCAATGTTTGTTGGCACTAATTACGTTATGTGTGGCAGGGGTGTGGAGGCGCATATGACGTCAAGACAATTATCGAATTTTCTGGCTATTCGGTCACTCAGTAACGTTCGCATAACGGGCGTATTGCCAACAGTTTTCGCCAAACACCTGCTGAGAAAATAAATCTAAATAAGAACAGATGAACATTAAAGTAAAGAGACGCTAGTGGAATTAAAATGAAGTTATGATATAATTTCATTTCAATTTAATTTTTAATTAATTTTTATTACGTGGACTTAGTTAGTGGAAAGCAGAACTGAAATATTTTAAAATAATTTGTATGGAACGAAGCCCTTCGCAGCCAGTTTACTCAATGAAAAGTTAGTTTAAAAATATTTACACCTAATTTACAATATAATAAATCAATAAGTACATAAAGCAATTTTTAAATTATTTTCTTTTAAGTAAAAATAATTGCGCAATAATCACTTTGTTTAAACACTCAAAAATGCATGTAAAATAAATAGCTGTGAATTAAACGTTCAGTAAGAAAGCAAAATTATCAGTATGGAAAATATTTCAAAGCGAAAAATCCTGTGTTTAAAAAAAGTATTAAAATCATTTTTTTTGTTTCGTAAGTGTAAAAGAAAATTTAGAAACAGTAAACTTAACTAAATAATAACTTGTTGGTTCAAACTTTTTATTCTGGCGTGACAAGCATTGTGGTAACTGAGAACTAAACAACTGATAAAAGGCGTTTTTTGCGCGCGTTTAATTATTTGCCTATGTTTTTGTATGTACGCAAGCTAGTAAGTTCAATTTTTAAAGTTTATGTGTATTTCGCATAAAAGCTGTGGAATGCATTTTTCATATTTCTGATTACCCGAAAATTAGCACAACTTACGAAAAATTTAGATTTGAATTGAATTGAATCCTTTTCCGCATATGAGCCCATATATGGCATTGCGGTTTTGATTCAATTTTATTTCCGAATTAAGTATTATAACATAATTCAAACTATTTTAATCCGACAAATATACATTTAGCATTAATAAAACGCAAAACAAAAAAAAAAAAACACCCATGGCAATGATTTTATGACATTTCGAAATAACCTCACTTTTGTGCAAGTGGGTGAAAAAGTAGAATGGAAGTGTGAGTGATTCATTTTCAAAAAACCATTAAACCATCGCTGCCTGAAGACCTGTTGATGGTTCAAATTCTCTCTCTTTTATAATTTTTCCATCTATAGGTTTTTTCTTGGCACATCTTCCATCCAAAACACGATGTGTTTTTCCGTTTTCTCCGAGATAGGATTTCTACTATAAGAAGATGTTTTAGAACTAAGTTCGGATACAGAAATTATTGATTATCGAATGGAATTCTCATTTTTTCTAATTGCTCTTACAGTTGCTTCGCTTAAACCAAAAGCTTTGCCAACATAAGTGGGACCCTCGTCTCTCTTCAGACAATCTAAGATTTTTATTTTTGTTCCTAACGAAATTACTTGTCTCTTCGGAATATTTTGTTGTTGCTTAGGCATTCTATTGATAAGGGTTCTGTAAAAACGATGTAAAATAATTTTGCTTATAGAATTTTTCTAAACCGAAAATGTAACACAATATAACCTTTTTTAGTAGTAAAACGTTATAAACTATATAAATCAAACTAAAAATTTCACTATTTGGGTAATTAAAAAAAAAACATTAATTTGAATTTTAACTTTTAGAACTTTATTGAAATTATTTATTACGTCCTACGAACTGAACACTTTAACACAATACTCACTAACGAAATGCTGTGTTTAAGCTGAAGTACAACGAGATACAGAAAAAAGTGATAATTGGTAAAAGTCGGGTATTCCCTGTAAAGTAAATAAGGCATGAAATAGACCAAGTCACAACACATCTACGGGCATAAACCGATCGACGGTTTGTTTACTTACATATACCGGGGATTACGGTAATCCCCCAATTGTAATTTGTTGCTGTATAGATAAGTTTTAATAAGGCACTGTCAAATTAGAATTTAAAAACTTGTTTAGGGATTCGTGCTAGAACAAAAAATTCGGGTAAAAATATTTATTAATTCTTATTGGTGAACCGCGTTATTTCAAAATCGTGTAAAAAAAGAGTTGGGTGTACATCAGAGAACTGCACCGGTTGAGTGTAAAACATTCATACGCTTCGCTTGAACAAAAAACAGGCCTTTGCGTTCAAACGATCGAACTTGTTCAAATAAGTTATTGTCATTGTTTATTTCAGCTCAATGAAATCATGTGCTGCGTTTTAGCTCTGCGATGTTATCACCAATCGTCTTCATAGCAGCCGTTTCGGGTATTTGCTCGTTCGGCTGTACATACATTTTTTTGAGCAAGAATAAAAGGGCTATAGAGCCAAATGAGCCGGTTTGAACACGTATGATCCCGCATGAGTTTTTGCATGTAACGATAGCAAAGTAAAAGCAAAATTTTAAAGCAAGAACACTATATTTTCATATTTGTTTTTTTTTTCTTAAAACTTATAATAATCCTTTGACATTATTTTACAACGGCTGAAACCAACTAATCCTTTCAAATACGAAACGCAATTTACAGCGTACATTGTACGCCAACGCTCGTTTGCTCGAACATGTGCTATTTACAATAATGACAATTACTTCTTTGAACAAGTTTGATCGTTTGAACGCAAATAATATCACTATTTTTGGCCTTTACATGAGAAAAGAAACTAAAAAGTTCGACCCAAATTGGGGGACATCAGAATTCGTTTTAGAGGTATGGTTTCTTCGGCTAAGTTTCTTATTTTGATCCCTAGAATATGATTTTCACAGAGCAATGGGCGATTTTTTTGCCTCCCCACAAATCGACCCGGCCTAATATATATGAAAGGCCTTACAGTTTCAAGCCGACTTCGAACGGCAGATATGAAGAGCTTCTTCATGGCAGAAATACACTCGGAGGTTTGCCATTGCCTGCCGAGGGGCGACCGCTATTAGAAATACACTTTTTCTTCATTTTGGTGTTTCACCGGATTCGAACCTACGTTCTCTCTGACTTCCGATTGGTAGTCACGCACCAACCTATGGCGGCCGACTTTTCTAATAATCAAAAATATTGGTGCTGTATATGTTGCTTTGCCTTTTTCGAATTGCCCTCCCTATCTATTAATTAATTTATCCCTAAAATCCCACAAAATCAATTTATCATTTAAAACGCTTGGTTTTAGGGTTACAGCTTAAGTGACCACACATCTGCTAGAATATGTCCACAGCAACTCAATTGTTAGTGACTTATCGTTGACATAACTTTGATTGAGGCTACTACTAAGTTTACAGTCGTGAAATTTCGCCACCAACATGTATTTGGCTTACTGTGAAATGTTGCTAGGAACATCGATTGCCAAATGAGAAGAAACGTCAAAAAGAAAAATGGACAAATGAAAACAAACAAATACATATGAGAATATCGCTCCAGAAGCAATGGGAATATTTCGGTAAGAAAAGTTTTTTTAAATATACTAATATAATTAATTGTATTCTTTTTAATAGGTTCTTCTACATTTATCAACATGTTGATACTTTTGAAAGCCTCCGTCACACCCGCCAGCATGGAGTCAAAAACGGTAGAAGAAGTGGTTTTGTAGCAGGTAACCAACGAATCCTTTGCTTGTGGAACACTTCAGCTGCATGTTGCGTCTGTTTACCTTACAAGCAAACAGCACTTGGGAATCATTTTGACCGAAGTTTGCGGCGCCATTATTTCTGCATTAGCCAAGGAAATTCCACCCTGCACACCTGCTACTTTTTCTGCTTTGGATGGACATTCAACAGGTGCGATTTTCCCAACTGTGGAGGTGCTCTCGATGACAAGCATGTTGGCCTTTAATTGACCATTTGTGAAATTCTGGAAGCTTTTTTATAGGACACATTGCTTTTTAATTTTATAGCGAAATCGAAATAAGTTTTATAAGATTAATGTTTTGTTTTTTATTTCGCTTATATTTAATATACATGGTGAAGTCCAAAATAAACAAAACTGAGCTAAAATATAAAGGACAGCAGCTTTGTTCTGATAACTTCGAGTTTATTTATTTAAAATAGTCCCTCTGGCCTCGATAAACTGGATATATTCAATAACGCATTATAATGCGCAACGTACTTTTGCAGTGTTGGCAATGCGTTCAGAAATGCAAATATGGCAGTACTGCAAATGCATCGCGTTCCAAAACGCCATTTTTGTATCAAAAGTCGCGCATTATTTGCAGGAAAAATTTGAATACTGCCAATCTATCAATTGCAACACTTGTCACATTGGCAGTGCTGCCAGCGCTGCAATTACTGCGCATTTATAATGCGTTTCTGAATATACCCACTGTTTTGCGTGATCTAAAAGCTGTACGAAAGAGTGTTTCAGGTCATTGACCGGAATGTCCTTCAGGATGTCGGTACAAGCCTTTTGCAATTTTCCGCATAGGTAGAAGTCACAGGGAGCCATATCAGGCGAATACAGTGAGTAATTGATGGTTAAAATGCGATTTCTAGTCAAAAAATTAGTCAGAAGAGTGGATCGATGAGATGGTGCATTACCATGCAATAAGTGCCAGCTTCCTCCTTCGCGGTATGCGAATTCGACAAATGCGATGCAACAAACGCTTCAAAACGCCAAGATAGAAAATTGTATTGACGGTTTAGCCCATTGACACGAACTCCTTGTGGACAATTCCCTTGGAATCGTAAAAACAAATGTGCATTGATTTGATTTTTGACTTCTTCGCGTTTGTGATTTTTTGGATGGTGGCTCGTCTTGGGCCTTCCATTCGACACTTTAACGCTTAGTTTCAGGTTCATGTTGGAAACATCACGTTTCACCACCAGTTACAATGTTGTAAAGGAAGTTCTCATCTTTTCTCGCCTCTCTTGAATGTTGAATTCTGGGAAATTTTTGGTCCTCAGTTAACTTGTGCGGAATGAAACGTGCACAGACCTTTCGTAAGCCTAAATGATCAGTTAAAATGCGATAAATTGATGTTTTGGAGATATTCAACTCCGATTCCATGAATTTCAACAATGATTTTGGGTTCATTTTTGATACATTTACGAACAATTCCGATGGAGTTTTCGGTGATTACTGATTTTGGGCGCCCCGTATGTCATTTATGTTCTCACAACCATCCCTGAAACGTGTAAACCACTCCTGAACTCTGGCACGAGATAGAAAATCATCGCCATAAACTTTTTTCATCAATTCAAATGTTTTCGTAAACGTTTTACCTATTTTAAAATAAAATTTGATGTTAGCTATTGTTCAAAACTCATTTTTTTTACCGATGACACAAACATACGGACACTTTAGACGCAATAGTTTCGTTTCCACTGTACCGAATGTCACCTAGCTTTCACTGGAAGTCACCTAGGGATGTAACTTCCAATGCACTAACTCATTAAAATGATGGTGCCATCAAAAATATTTCTATGACGCCAGTCTTGTTTATTTTGGACTTCACTTCAAACTAAAGTAAATTCCATTCAATTAAATGAAATAAATACGAATTAAATTCAGTCACAATCAAATAAAATAATTTAAAATGAAGTCAAATTAAATAAAAATAAATTAAATTAAATTTCCTAACTTCTTCTTTGGTTGGTTCCTTTCAGCCTCCTCGCAGGCCATTTGCACGAATTTTGCACCCAACATATTCCTGGTGCTTTTCGGCAGGCTTAAATCTGGAATTCTGAGGCAGTCGGCTTCTCTTAATTCCACAATGCTGTTCATTTGTTCCACAACTTTCTGCGTTGAAGATTGCAGAGCTGCATTGGAATTGTTGAAGCGTTTTGCGGATATACTAAGTGCCGACGTCGACGAAAATAAAATATAAAAATCATGCATTTGTTTATTTTAAAAAATGTCGAAGCTTAGACTAAACCTTACATAATTTTAGCCGGGGTGATCGAAACTGGTGACTGCTTTTGGACTATCCATGCTTGAAAATGTACTAATAATATTCAAATTAACACACACATATATATTGATACAAACAAAGTATAAAGAAGATTTGCTTGCACCCTTTGCGAAGACGTTTCGCTTGAAAATGCCATGACTTCGGAATATTCGAACTCAAGCTCTTCACTCTCAGTTGGTGGCTGCTGTGTTCTTTACTGTACAGATTTAAATTTTGAAAGTTGATAAGTTTAAGTAAACTAACTTGTTCCAACAATTTGTGACATTTTAAAATTCTAGACAGTGTGTAAATTTTAACGAACAGTTAGTTTTTGCTCAATTTTAAATGACATGCGCATTTTAAGTTGGTGTGAAAAAATGTTGCTGGCATCATGTTGCTGACATGTTGCGCGGTGTTTTCACGGCGTGAACTGTGTACTGCTTCGCCGTGAAATATATATGAAATTCCACTCATATTTCACGCTAAGGCAATTAGTATGGATTTTGACAGCCATTTAACGTGAAACGTGAACTTAGGACTATGCTTCAATACAACTAAATTCTACATATCAGCCACACTATCATACAAATCGAAACTCGCTTCTATGCGCCTCAGAAGTAGCCATCTCAAAAAACTATAAAATTACACACAAGCCCAACATACAACAAAATGCACAAACAAAATCTTACAAAGAAAATTACCTTTACTAATAATCAGTGCCTCACAGGCGACGCATGTACGTATGTATAGGTATATCTCAGCAACGCAACGGAGCAAAATAAAACACTACTACACATAAGTTTGTACAATACAATACGCACGAACGGAAATGTCGCAAAAACAAAAAGAATTCTGCGCCTGATAGGCGATATTTACAAATCTGTGGTTTAAGCAAGGTAAAAAATATTTACATATATATTCACAAATTCACAAAAACCAACTCCTAGTCTTCAATAAAATTATTTCAATTTTTTTCATTATATAATAATAACTAGCAACCCGCCCAGCTTCGCACGGGTATAAAATATATACCCTATGCCACTCACTGAAAAAATGATTAAAATCGATCCAATAGTTTTGGCTTATTCATTATTGCCCCTAGCCCGCACGCGTTAAATTTGGAGTAAAACAATTCCCCTTTCTTTATAGCATGAAGATTTCCTGCTATCTTTGGGATATCTAAATTCATACCCTACATTTTTGCATATTAACTTTTAGCATTTTTACATATGTATTTATTTTATTTTTACAACAATTACTATATTACAGAATGTCTTTATATACAACGTTTATAGCCTTCTTGTCATTAGACAATACAAACATGTTTTCTCTAGAGGTTACTCTTGAAAGAGCGACATACAGTTGGCCATGTGAAAAACAGTCAACACTCAAATCTAAGCCTGCAACGTTGAAGGTTTGACCCTGAGATTTTTAATGGTCATTGCAAAAGATGTCTTTACCGGAAATTGTAAGCGTTTAAATTGGAATGGTATATTAGATCCGATGGTATCAGAGGGATTCGGGGAATCAATACATCTTCTCCGGTACCACATCCTGTGAGTATTGTGCACTCTATTATGAAAGTTTTCAGTGATTTTACCAGCAAACGCGTGTCATTGCAAAGTTTAGGTGGACTTAGGTTTCTTAATAAAATAACAGGACAACCTATTTTCAGCTCCATTTTGTGAGGAGGGAGTCCAGACGGTTTCAAAGAATTTAGAAATTCTGTAGGAAATTGAACAGCTTCTTCCAAATCGAGAACAGTATCAACCGAGTAGTATATTTTCGTCGGCGCATCAATCTTTGAAATAATCAAGTTATTTACTTTATCTACTTGTTCGTTAGTTGGTGACCGAATAGCTCTTTCTTTAAACCAAGATATTGTCTTATAACTTATGTTATCAATGTCTGGATATTGTCTATCAAAACACAAAGGTTTTCTAGGTTAATCCTCCCCTCACTTTGTGTTAATTCTCCATTGCCAACTTTTAGCAGCATCTCTGGAAATAGCCTGTTCTCACGTGAAGATGACGAAATCCTCATATTAATTTTGCTCTAATTTATTGACAGACGACCAAAGGTGGGATCTTTTTAGCGAAGCATTTATTTCGTCAGCACGTGTTCCTCGAGTCACAACTGGTAGGATTTGACGGAAATCTCCTGAGAACAGAATTGTACATCCACCCATAGGTACATTTTTGTTGCGCAAATCGCGCATTGTCCTATCCAATGCTTCCACAGACGTCTTGTTTGACATGGTAGCTTCGTCCCAGTCACGCATCAATTTTCCTGTATTGCTCTGTCTAGAAACACTACAGACGCTGTTATCATCATCGGTGGCGATTTTCAGCGGGTGCTTCATTGTAGCGTGTGTGGTTCGGCCTCTTTCCAAAAGAGTAGCGGCAATGCCGGATGACGCAACAGCTAACGCAATTTTTCCGGTAGATCTCAATTACTAATTACTGATGAAATATCTTGAAAAATATTGTTTTTAATTATATGCTGTAAAGAGCCATATACATAGATCTATATGAAAACAACAATGTATTTAAGGTATTTAATTGGATAAGGATTAATGTTGTACCCATTTGTTGAAATCGCTTCGAAAATAAGCTATTAGTTGTCGTAAAAAGTAAATGACAAAAAATGTTATTGTATGGAATTGATAGCAAACTAAACGCGCTCCGAATCAATAAAAACTCTTCAAAAACTGTATTTTATATTAATTATGTGCGATTTACTAATATAGAACCTGAAAATAGCGTTTTATTTCGCTGTAAAATTGTATGTACATATAATTACATGGAATTCAGTACATACATAGATACATATGTACATATGTCCGAAATGAAATAATGCGAGCGATTCGTAAATACATACATACATACGTCACCATACGATGTAATTCAACATTAATGAGGTGTGGTGAGATTATCGCTTAACGCCTGTTGCTTCATTCGGTTGACAGCGAACAAACACACAAACAGCTTTTTTTGGAAAAAGAGCTGCTTTTGTTTAAAAAATTTTGGTTAAATAACAAATATATAAATTTTTTTTTTGATGCAGAACGAAAGTAAATATTTCAAAGTTAAACTTGAAGAAAGTTTCATTTCAATTGGTTGATTCGTTTATGATTTATGGCCGTGAAAACAAAAAATTTATGATTTTTTGCCACATTTTGACCGATTGCCACGCCCCCTTTATATATTTCTTCACATTATATAGATATAAACCTTCCTCTTCAATCAATCTATCCTTAAAAAAAAAACCGCATCAAAATCCGTTGCGTAGTTTTAAAGATTTAAGCGTATAAGGGGACATAGGGACAGAAAAAGCGACTTTGTTTTATAATATGTAGTGATTGTATATTAATTAGTTATGTGATACAGTGCACATTTTTTTGATTCTTTTTATTTGATTATATATTTCTGCAAAATATATAAATCACGATTTTAACATAAGCCCAGGTCTATCAGTTATTCATCTGCAACGAGTTCTTGGGCGCGCTCTCACATAAAACGAGGAAACTCCGTATCTAGTTATCCATTGTCTCAACCACGATGTACTTATATAGAATGCAGAGGTGTGACTAACATCAGACCGTTAACCGGCTCTCAGCGATATTGAAGGAATCAGCTGATTTGCTGATGTACCCGGGGTTTTGACAGCGCCAAGTTCGGTCGAATGTAAAGGTTTCGTTTACCGTTTTCTTCGATTGCAGGGGCGTTGTGCATGATGAGTTCTTGCCACAGTGTAAATCGGTCAATAAGAAATATTACCTGCACAGGTAATAGTTTGGACCGTTGTAACCAAAGATGGGCGCTGTCCAATCGTTTTCATCGAGCCTAGCGTCAGGTAAATTCTAAATATTACCGAGAAAGTATTCTGCAGGTTGCTTTGAAGGCGTGGGAAGACCATGGATGATTCAACAGGACTCGACACCTTTTCACAAAGCTCGAGGAAACCAATAATGGCTAAACAACAACGTTCAGAACTTCATAACGTCCATACAATGGCTCCAGCAGCGAACCTGATGGATTATTCTCTTTGAGCCCTTTTGGGGAGTGCGGTCCGAACTAAAAGATTTTTCAGTCTCGAGGCGCTGAAAAAAGCCATTGTCCGCGAGAGGACCAAACTGGGCTGCTTGCGGTTCGTTTCTGGACCATCTCAAGGCCATAGTCAAGGCGAAAGGTGGTCATATCGAGCAAAAGTAAATTGATTCTTAATTTTGCATTATTTTCATACATTATTTACTTTGAATGGAATAAAAGTAATTTTCCAAACTAAATCTATGGCCTTTTTAATTGGTTACACTTCGAGTGCCGGACCCTGTGCTTAAGCAACAGAAGACATTGCACAAGGATATCGGATTGGATGTCTGACCAGAAGTGCATTGCTTTGGGAGTTCTTCAAGGAGCGGTGCTTAGAGCACTTGTATTCCTCATATACAACAATGATATGGAAAAAGGATTACGTGGAGTCGCAATCTACCAGTTTGCTGATGACATTCAACTGTATACATTCAACTGATAGCGCCTTAAGGTTATATAATTTGAGGAACAACCCCCATTTTGCCCGCATACTCTCCACCAAAATTTAATAATAAAATAAGGCATTATGCCGACTACCTAAAGACACTTGGAATCAAATTTACAGCCGGAGGTTATTTCAACGCAAAGTACATGACATGGGGCTCAAGACTGACCAATACCAAAGGAAAATCTCTGCTTGGCGCCATCACAAAATTAAACTGTGACTTTATAAGCACATCGGAACCCACTCACTGGCCAACTTGTGTTAGTAAAGTACCAGACTTCCTGGACTTTTTTATAACAAAGTCAAGAAATTTAAAAATGCTGACAATTAAATCCTGCCTTGAACGTTCGCCCGACTATTTACAAATAATCCTGACAATTCAAAAACGCCTACAACTAGCACCTAGACGGACACCCTATAACTATCGAATAGACTGGGAGGCTTTTATGGAAATAATGGAACAAAGGATGGACAGAAAAATCCTATTAAAAACTACCAACGATATTGAAACTGCAATAGCTTTTTTTAATGACACGACTATAATGTCACTAGGCCGGTCTACACCAACTCTACAACTTCAAACTGTAAAATATGATATAACATTCCTGCCGCAATAAAAAAGAAACTACAACAAAGCAGAAAACTGAGAAAGAAATGGCAGACTACAAGATTTCTAGATGACAAGAAAAAACTTAACAAATTAAGTACAGAAATTAAAGAACAAAAATACAAAAAACTAAACAATTACCTTAAAAATATTGACGCAACAAAACCTACGAACTATTTATTGTCAAAGGCGACAAAAAAGATGGTTGGGGCTACAATACACCTCCCACCAATAAGAACCACAAACGGACAATGAGCCCGAACATAATCGGAAAAAGCGACTTGTAGGTGTTGAACTATGTATATTTCAAAATGAAAATATCACCGAATTCGATTTGACTCACACAACGAGCAATAAAGACGAAATCATCAAAAAAACCTCACTAATAGAGATAAAGCAATTAATTTGAACATTGAAAAACAACAAATCCTCGGGATATGACCGGGACAAATTTTAATTTAGAGCAATTATATTATCTTAGGAACGTTTTCAACGCTCCTATAAAGTTCAAATACTTCCCAAAGTCATGTAAAATTGTCGAAATCATTGCGATCTCAAAGCCCAAAAATATTTGAGAAGCTACTCTTTAATCGCATAGAGCCTATCATAACAAAAATGAATTTAATTCTCCAACATCAGTTCGGATTTAGACAAAAACATTCGACAATCCAACAGGTGCACAGAGTCACTCTGAAAATTAATAAAACCTCAAGAATAAACAAGTATTCGTCGCTGTATATCTCGACGTAGCTAAAGCCTTTGACTAAGTATGGCACCCTGGATTACTGCGCAAACTCCAATCTTGGTTGCCAAATTACTACTTTCTAATGCTCAAAAGTTACATCCAAGATAGAAAATTGTATTATACTTAACATAAGAACGCATGTTCATACGTTGAACCTATGAGCGCAGGAATTCCCCAAGGCAGTGTATTAGGACCCACTCTGTATCTCATCTACACCGTTGATTTACCGGAACCGTCTTTACGAAATAGCATGATTACGACGTTTGCAGACGACACTGTTGTAATGGCATCTCATAGAGACCCGAATATAGCACAAACAAATATACAAAATAACCTAAAAAAACTCTGGATGGGTGAAATGGCGAGAAAACAATTAAAGTCAATTACATGAACGGAAAGGTAACCATAGACTAATTAAAAATTGGAAACTCTGACGCAAATACTGATACGAAAGCTAAATACTTAGGCATTACAATTGACTCTAAAATAAACTCCAATGACCATATAATAAAAAAAGAAGTGGAATTGAAAGCGATTTTGGCAACTGTACTGGCTGCTAGATCCTTAGTCAAAGTTCTCGCTGTAAAAGAAAACCTTGCACCAAAACAACAATTGCGCCAAATCGGAAGTATGGTATAGACAATTTGACAATACTGCAACGTGCCCCGTCGTAGATACTTATGACAATAACAAATGCAGCAAACATTGACATTCACCGCGACTTAAACATGGACACAGTTGACGAAGTCTCACAAACTGCGAGCAGAATGCACATAAGCAGACTTCTGACGTACACAAATCCCACAATGAAGAAGCTTCCTGCTGAAGAAAAATTCTGTAAGAATTTTCGATAGCAGCATTGCCGAAAGATAACAGTTAGTATCTATTGTGAATGAAAAATCATGAAACTTTCAAAGAGAAGTACCAGAAAGACTGAAAACAATCATTGCATCACTAATAGTTTGGAACAATTAATGAGCATAAAAGGAGTAAGTATTTCATTGCATTTTCGTTTTATTTTTAAGTTTAAAAAAGCATTTTTCAATTTTCAGATGCCAAACAGGAAGAAACGTTCAATCAGTCTGAGAAATAGCAATTTATATTAAAATTTATTTTTAATAAATAATTATTATACCTATAGTATCAGGGCAGCTAATACCCGTATTTCTCGCCTGCGATCCATCTTTTACTGACAATATTATCCAATAAACAAATCAGCTGTTCACTAATTAGCGCAACAACCGTCTGTCACACTACAATTTTAATCAGTATTCTGATTGTGCCGGTAATCCCGATTAACGACGCTGCCTGTCTATGCTATTAGACACAGACAGTGATCTTGGAAAATATTCCTATACAGTACCCCTTTGTACTCAAACTAATCATTTCAAACTTTTCAAATTCGCTCAATACTTTTGCGATTGACGTTTTGCTCATAATTGCGGCTTTGCGTGCCCAAATTAAAAGTTCGTAATAAAAACTATTCATATACTCGTATTTATAATATTCATAATATTTATAATTAAAATTGTGTTGTTGTAGAGCAGTATGCCACTTATAAATGGACGCTGCTTGATGAGAAAATGCACTACGTGAAAAATAAGTATTATCGTACATCGAGAGAGCAACACGTGTCAGTTCGTGCACAAAGTTAGTTAGTATGAGCGCCTTTGGTTGGACAGTGTGCCATAGTTTATGAATGCAGTGTACTCGTGCATGTATTAGATTATGCAATATTTCATTTTCGCGCGCTTTTCATTTGCAATGAGGCATTGCAGCGGGAAAAGTTGTGAGAATATATTCACATTTGTTTAGTATTTTATCACAGACCAGCAAGTGAAGAACTTTCTATCGATTGCGCGGAGGTGTAGTAAGTGCATACGTAAGTATATACGAGTATATTTGTAGATGTGTGCTTTTTGATTTTGATTTTGGCTAAGAAAATTATTTACATACATACATATGTACATACATATTTTTAAGGTTTGCGTCTTTGTCTTCGTCTTATTTCTGTTTATTTTTGTTTGTTTTTGTACGGATGGGACAAAATGGGCCGTGTAATCAAAATGGTCGTCTAAGCAAATATTAGCAAATTTGAAGTTTAAATTGGCGTTGAAATGAAGCCAAATTCCAATTAAAGTTGGTGGTTTTTGTTGACTAGTGGAAAATAGTTTTGTGAATACTTATAAATTGCTATTTTATACTTTGACTTTTACAAGTTGATAAGTGTTTTAGTTTTTGTGATTTATTCGTAAAATTAGTATTGTAACCCGAGTGTTCGTGAACCGACTGTCAATTGTGGCAATTTCATAACGGTATTTTATCGTTTGTTTCCATTCAGATATCAATATGCCTGATTTATAAACATTCGGGAAAGAAAAAAGTATACGATGAAGATATGTCAGGCCGGCTATTGCAATTTATATAGATTTTGCAAATCGTAAGATGGTTAGCGGATAGTATTTTTTGGGAAAGTGACGAAAAGAGAGGAGCATCGCAATCCCAAATAAAAAGGATGGATATTAAAGGGTTTTCCAATAACAAATTTTATTGGTGAATGGACTGCGCTACCGGTAAATGATTAACGATTTTTTATGGCCGGAATCGGATGGTATTGATCTGGACAACGTTTATTTTCAATAAGATGGCGCTACGTGCCACACAAGCAACGATACCATTGATATTTTACGGGAAAAGTTTCCGGGCCGTGTTATCTCTCGAAGAGGTGGTCACAATTGGCCACCGAGATCTTGTGATTTAACAACTTGTGACTTTTTTCTTTGGGACCACGTGAAAGAGAAGGTCTACACCAACAGCCCAGGGTCGATTCAAGACCTCAAAGATGGAATTGTTGATGCTATCGAGGACATGGGGCAGCCACTTTGCAATTCGGTTATGGAAAATTTCATAAAAAGGATATTGTCCTGTAAGCGTGGTAGTGGTGGTTAGTTGCCTGATATTATTTGCCACTATTAACGGCATACCTTCCTCTTTATAATGAAATAAACATCCGATTATTTATATTAAAAAATAACCTTTTTCTTTGAATATCAAAATAACACCTCTTATTTGAAAACCCTTTATTTCCGCTTTGCTAGCGTTCCTGGGGTGGCTTTCCGTAATCCGACAGTTTTCTCGATACTGCAATTCGATACCGGACGTGCGACGAGACCGTTTTGTTTTCGTATTTCGAGATGAGCACTCTAGTTTTTATATTTTTGAAAGTCTTTCGTTAGTGTTTGTAGTTGCCAAAAGCAGTGTGAAACAATTTAAAATAACTACCGAAAGTGAAAAATGTCTTTTTGTTTTGGATAATTTTGTTTCAGAAAATTCTTCAATTAATAGAAGAAGGATAAGAGGTACGACAATTTCTATGGTGTCGCGGCAGTTCTTCTTCTTCTTAATTGGCGCGATAACTGCTTACGCGATTTTGGCCGAGTTTAACAAAGCTCGCCAGTCGTTTCTTTCTCGTTCTAACCGGAACCAATTGGACACACCAAGTGAAGTCAAGTCCTTCTCCACCTGATCTTTCCAACGCAGAGGAGGCCTTCCTCTTCCTCTGCTACCACCAGCTGGTACCGCATCGAATACTTTCAGAGCCGGAGCGTTTGTATCTATTCGGACGACATGTCCCAACCAACGTAGCCGCTGGATCTTTATTCGCTGCGCTATGTCTATGTCGTCGTAATGCTTATACAGCTCCTTGTCTTGCTACAGGAAAACGCCTCTTCTGTAAGCCGCCGAACTTTCTGGTAGAACTTTCGCGCGTTGTTCCTATTGGCCAGCATCTCAAGCTCCTCACACTCACGTATTTCGGCCTCTCGTTTCTTTCTTCGAATAAGACGTCTCTCTTCCTTTTTTAGCTCTCTGTAGCGATCCCACATGGCTCGCGTTGCGCCCGATCGCAGGCGGCATATTTCGCCTCGCGACTGGCGATCTCGGCAAAAATCGCGTAAGCGGTTACTGCGTCATTCAAGAAAAGGAAGAGATAGAAAAAGTGCCTGTATGTAAATTTTTATTTGCAAATCAAATTATAATATAACTTGCGAAAAAACCACCAATAATTAAATATTACAATATTTCAAAAATTAATTTAAAACTGTTTTTCTCTAATCGTAAATTTTTGTTTACAATTAACAACGTATTTACAAATTATTTAGGTTTTACATCTTTTTCCGTTTTTTTTTTTTGGTTTTCTACTTTTTAACTTCATAGGTATAACTTACTTTCTATTCTCGCATAAAAAATTTGGAGGGTTCGCCTCGTAGTTATTTTTCTTAGAACTTAGTGTAGAATTTGAATTTGCTAAGAACGATATTGGAGAAAATCGATTCATACAAATTGACAGGTCCTAAAGTACGCGTATATATGTATGTATATTAATAAAGTCACTCATTAAAATTAACACAAATTTTCGCTGCCACACCTCTATGATTCTAATATTGATTTTTCAATTTTAATATTTGGTTTTGGTGATTGATGGAGTGCGCATTTTTCAATTACTAGATATTTAACTATCGAACTATGAGTGGGAACACGCCTTTTATTGGCTTGCTATGTATGGATCGGAAGGATGGCATGAAAAAGGAGATTCGCAGTTATATCGACAGTAAATATGTAGGATATTTGGTAGCTGGTGGAGCTAAAGTTGTGCCCATTTGGTATGTAGAAATAGTAATTTAAAGAGCTGCTTTCGAATTCAATCCCATTTTAAAAATTCCGATTAATAATTTTTACTCTTTTACTGTTTAACTGCATACAAATTTTCATTTACAAAGGAACAATAAAGACCTGGAGTATTATTACGATATATTAAATAAAGTAAATGGGTAAGTTAGAAATTATTGTTTTCGAAATTAGCTTTACATGTACATGTTTAGAAATTCGGTAGTTAAAGGTAGGTAAACGTAAAACAAATTTGTATATTTTAAGAGGCTTAAGCTTTTCCTTCTCTTATAATTGCAGTTTCTGCAGATAGACATGCCCCAACATTATCCGGATGTGGCATAAATTGTAGATACCTCCATTTTTTTAATTAAATCAATTTCTTTATTGATATCTGTTTTTTAAACATTAAGCAATATTTTTACTTAAAGCTGTTTAATTCATTTAATGGAAGAAACATTTATGGAATACATCCAATTGTGCAACCATTTCCTAATTTTATTATATATAGACTTTCTCGTGAGTAAAGTGAGACCTTACTATCGAGAGAAATATGAGCATTTCGACATCGTTTTATTGCTCTGAGTTTTATTACTAGAGCCTTTCGTTTGGTGAAAATAGGGGGTTTCCATGTATGTTTGGCTAGTTTTTCGATTTAGTGTAGAAGTGACTTGGGAAGATTTTGTCTCGCTAGGATGAGTGCTGGATATCCAACTCTACTACATACAATATCTCGAAATTGTATCTCTTGTACTATAATAAAATTATTGAAGAACAGGATTTAATACTATAATAAAGCAGACGGTGAAGAAGACAGTTACCCCACTACTAAAAAATGTCATATAAGTACTTGAAGTAGATTTGTTGTATTCATATATACTATGTATATATAATTGGCGCGTACACCATTTTTCGGTGTTTGGCCGAGCTCCTCCTCGTATTTGTGGTGTGCGCCTTGATGCTGTTCCACAAATGGAGGGACCTACAGTTTCAAGCCGACTCCGAACGGCAGATATTTTTATGAGGAGCTTTTTCATGGCAGAAATACACTCGGAGGTTTGCCATTGCCTGCCCAGGGGCGACCGCTATTAGAAAAATGTTTTTATTAATTTTGGTGTTTTCACCGAGATTCGAACCAACGTTCTCTCTGTGAATTCCGAATGGTAGTTACGCGCCAATCTATTCGGCTACGGCGGCCGCCATTCATAAGAAAAATATAAATTTAAGACAATACGTGATACGTAGTTTAAAGGGCACTTTATTCGTGGAAAAATGGAATGTTGTAGGTGAATCAATAATGCATTTTTGTCGCTCTTAAAAATGTCGAATTTCATGCCTTCAAACTACGATTTGCGGACATCGTTGATTTTTTGTTCTCAATTGAAGAAAAACGCTTCTCAAGCTCATCAAATGCTTATAGAATCTTATGGTGGACATGCCCTAAGTAGAGCATAGTGCTTCAGGTGGTTTGAAAAATTTCGAAGTGGTGATTTTAGCGTGGAGAACGAGGACCGTGGCTGGCCATCGAAAAATTTTGAGGACGCCGAATTGCAAGCATTGTTGGATGAAGATGATGGTCAAACGCAAGAAATTATGGCAGAGCAGTTGAGAGTGACCCAAAAAACCATTTCCAAACGTTTGAAAGACATGGGAATGATTTTAAAGGTCAGAAGATGGGTGCCGCATGAACTGACAATGTGGCAATGCACCGCCACATCGAACAAGAGCGACCCGGGAATTGGTGGAGACGTACGATTGGGAACCGCTGGTGCATGGGGCTTACTCACCAGACTTACCGCCTTCCGATTATCATTTGTTTGCATCGATGGGCCACGCACTTTCCGAGCAACGTTTCAATTCTCACGAAGAAGCCAAAAAATGGCTCGATGCGGCCAAAGACGGCCAATTTTTTTGGCGCGGCATCCACAAATTGCCTGAGAGATGGGAAAAATGTGTCGCTAGCGATGGCTATTATTTTGAAGATTAAAATTGTAAACATTTTTTGTTAATAAACGTTTGAAATAGAAAAAATGCTAGATTGGATGCTAGTTATTTTGACTAACTTCTGATATAAAATATAGTATTAAGCCAGAAATGGATGACTATGTACATCTCGAGCGCAGAGAAAGTTGTGTAGTCTATATTCGTTAAGAAATGGTTCGATATGAAAATTTAATTTTTGTGTTGGACTAAAGACGGTTTATTCAATCAGCTACTCGAACATAGTTTTCGTATATTGGATGAAACAGTCTTAGTTTTTACAATTAAAAGGCATCGAAAAAGAGTTTTGCCCACCAAAGATTTTTCTATCACAGGAAGGATTACGTAAATGAATGATGCGAAGCTTGCTATTTATATTTCTGGCCTAGTTTTTAGGAGGCTACATGGGGGTGTGACTCAATTGCGAGTGCGGCAGTGCTATTCCCTATTCGCTATTGTTCCTTTAAAAGCTGGTAAATCCCATCTTCTGCATGGATCGACCATAGTTTAGCGCAAATTTTGAATTAAACGCGACTGAGCCGTGAACTTTAAATGCAGCTTAACTATTTGGGTTATACACCAATTTTAGTAGAAATTTTCCCTTCATTTTTCACTTTTCCCTCTTTGAAAATTCTTGTATTAAATTTGCTTTCAGAAACCAAAATTACAGCAAAACGATATGTGCTACTCGAAAGAAAGTTAAGGATTTTTTAGGTTTCAGGTTCTGCCTGGGGTTTACTTCTCAAACTGAGGGCGGTGAGAGCTACCATTTTATGTCCTGCATGGTCCAAGAAGCAGGATATTTAAAATAGGACTCAGAACATAGTAATTAAAAGAAATTGGTGAGTGACTACCATTCGGGAGTGTGTAGGTTCGAATCTCCGTGAAACACCAAAATGAAGAAAACTTTTTTTCCATTTGCGGTTGCCCCTCGGCAGGTAATAGTAAACCTCCGAGTGTATTTCTGCCATGAAAAAGCTCCTCATAAAAAACCATTTGCTGTTCGGAATCGGCTTAAAATAGTAGGTCCCTCGATTTGTGGGACAACATCAAGACGCATACCACAAATATGTAGAAAGAGGAGCTCGGCCAAATGCATAACAAAAGTGTACGCGCTAATAATTTTTTTTATTTTTTATAAAGAAATGCCTCTTTCTCTGTGTTCCACATTATGTATAAGTATGTCGATGCCCCACTTCTCCAAATTTTGTCCCACAATCCAGAGAATCGCCTACTTCTACACCTTTCAGGGTGTTTGTTCTATCTGTGGATTTATATTTTGCATAAGGAACAAATCCGTAGTTTTGGAAGACTGGCAAATAGTATAAGAGAGGGAGTTGCTTACCTCGCTTTACACTGTTTTGATAGCAAAGGAAGAAAGGCAAAATGATTTCAGCTAATGTGTGATATTTTGGTGGGGAATAAAATCAACTGGGTACCCGATCCGGCAGCTTGATGTGTATTACCAATTTTACCTTTTACTTTGAGATAGGATGTTTAAGATATGAGCTGAATTAGAGGTAGAGATGTTTGACATTTTTCAAATCCGCACCAGAAGGCCAGTTGAAGGGTGCCCTTTCCGTGGTGGTTCAGGAATCTTCCTGCTTTTAGAAGAAATGACTGGAGTTATACTGCACCCGTAGATTCGTGAAATATAATATTATAATAATAATAAATAAAAAAAGAATAAAATTATAGATTTCTTTCGAATTATGTCTGAATTCATCGGTTTTTGTTTAGTGATAGATTTAGATTAGGTTACACTGGCTGGCCGAGGCCATACAGAGATCATTTTGGTCCACAGCAATGCCTGATTAGAGTGATTTTTTAGCAATAATGTCTTTCACTCAAGATGCATGCACCGCATTGTAGATACAATCTAGTCTTTCAAAACTGAGAGCACCTAGGTAGCATATTCTAGTTTTCGAGAGAGCCGGTCAGTAGCATAGAAGATAATCCAGGGTTTCTCTTGTACCCAGCTCATTACATTTCCTGCATTATTTAGCTTGTAAGCATGCGCTGCAACTAGGCTGTGGCCTTTTAGTGTACCAATTAAAGTTATACAGGTTCTTCTATCGAACGATATAATCGTTTTAGAATACCTGTCATCATATGCGTGTTTACACATGATCCTGGCAACTTTGCAGTTGGTTAAGCTAAGTCATCTGCCTTTCACCTTTCTTAAAATGTGCTCCTCTAATTCTTTGTGAATTGTGCGCAGGGGTTTAAGTACCTGACTTATTTGATCTGCTGCAAGTCTTATAGCATCTTTACCTATTTCGAATGTTCTAGAGGTAAGCTGAGTGGTTGTTTGTAGCCTCACAGCAGAGTTTGCAGCTCGATTTCCTGCATAGAGATCAATCGGTGTTACGTTGAGGATAGTCTCGAGAACTGCCGTTGGAGTTGATTTCATAGCTCCCGTTATGCATAGCGCGGAGAGTCGTTGATCTTTTATCAATGGGTTGATATATGTTTTCTTCCTAACCGCCTTCCACCACACCAATATGCCATATATCTAGTAATATAGGTCCAACAATTGCAGTGTAACACCAGTGCAAAGGAGCGGGTGAGATACCCCATGTGCTTCCAAACATCCTTTTACACGCGTATAAAGTATTCGCTCCCTTCTTCACCATCTCCTCAACATTGGATTTCTACTTTAATTCATCGTCCACTATTACTCCTAGGTATTTGGTGCAGGATTTCAGCGATTGAGAGACGCCGTCGAGCGGGGGTAATGTTCATTCGGGAACTTTGTACTTCTTTGTAAAGAACAGTAGGTTAGTTTTTTCATCATTGACGTTCAGATCAGCATTGCTAGCTCAGTTATGCATTGTTTTAAGAACCTCGCTTATTAGAGTGCTTCTACGTGCTTCCCTCGTTCAAATAGTTTGATTCCATTTTGCCACAATCCTTCAGCAGTTCAGGAGACTTGCAATCCAGTGATATATGGCAGGATCCATTTCTACACCATTAAGACTTTCTAAGCCAGCGTTAGTCGATACATTGTTGAATGCCTCAGCAATGTCCAGAAATACTCAAATTAAAGTCCAGAGTATGTAGTGCAGTCTCCGTGGATATGCCTTTAAAGTGCGCGTGTTGTGATTTTGACAGGCCTTCAGAACCTTATCTGTTTCCTTTATGGTTCTCCCAAAAGTTTTCTAAAGATTTTGGAAACAAATGACGTAAGACTAATGAAAATTATTTACTTTTGAAAATTTGTATACATTTTCTACAGAGTTCTATTGCCAGGAGGTGCAGTTTATGTGAATGAGCACGATCCTTCACGCTTGGATTTAACCAATTATTATGTACGAGCAACTGAGATAATAATACGCATAGCGAAAGAAAAGTTTGACAAAGGAATTCATTTGCCTATTTGGGGAACTTGTCTGGGATTTCAACTTTTGGTGCTTTATACCACCGAAACGGCGGCTACAACTTACGGCACGGATCCACGTAATATTTGCCAACCCATGAACTGTGATTTGAAAGTCGAGTTTCTATCAGGTGATATATACATAATAATTTATTTTCATTACGTTTAAAGTTTTACACACTAGCCTAAACATATTAAAAATTAAAAACTTTTAAATCTGAATAATCCAAAAGTCATGATAACTATGATATAGAACATATGCGAGATTTTCAAATTCTCATGGCCGATGACTAAATAAAAAATAAACTGAATAATGGCCCGAAATACTAAGATGAAAAAGTGGGCTCTACTAACAGATAAATTAGATTAAAATTGAAAAACTTAGTGTTAAGCTTAGATTTACTTCAAAGCAATTCAGTACATAAAATAAATTTATTTTCAACTCAGTCGAACTTTTCAAATATTCATCATTCAGCTGTACTGGTATTAGGTATGGTGACTGTCGTAACGTAATATCACACTTAAACCTGGCGTACATTCATTGTGATATCACTGGAGCTTTCCCTTACGCTATGGGCTCCTTTTTAAACCATTTTGTAGCTTTCATAAACGAGCAAAGCTTCTTTAGTTTCCATCCGCAAACTAGAGTTTGAGGGTCGTGCCAGGGCAATCTTTCTAAATAGGCAGGATTGGATCGAGGGAAAAATCTGCACCTCTGTCTCCACTGACGGCTCCAAGATGGAATTGGGAGTCGGAGCAGGGGTTTTCATTAAGTCAGCCAATTTATCTGTCTCCTTTAAACTGCCGAATACTGCTAGTATTTTTCAGGCAGAAGTCTTTGCGATCCTGCAGGCATGCAAAATGATTAGTAAACGCGGGCGCGAGAGAGATATTAACATTCACTCCGATAGTCAAGCCGCGATAAAAGGCTTTGACGACGCCATTGGGCAAACCGAAACTAGTAAACTCCTGTACGGGGGAGATCAAATCTCTTGTAACATTTCTCTGATCTGGGTTCCAGAACATAAAAACATATAGGGAAATGAAATTGCTGATGAGCTTGCCAGGAAAGGGACTGAATAGGCCTCAGAGTGCTCATACCCTGTCATCGGCATCCCCCTGACAGTTGTTAAAGAGGAACTGCACAAATTATTTCTCAGGAAAGCGCAGAAAAGATGGCGCTCTATTTCTTTATTTGCTATTTTGAAAAACCCTTGCATCCAGTACTATGTACGGAGGATTTGGAAAGTTCTTTGGACTCCTCGCTATTCAATTTCTAAGCTCGTAGCTGTCTTTACCGGTCACTAGACGATCGGCACACATGCGGAAAAGCTAGGGTTACCATTTAACCCCCATTGCAGAAGCTTTGTGGAGAAGGAGACTGTTGAACACTTTCGCTGTAAATATCCGGGTTTGGCAGCTAGTTGATTAAGATCACTGGTGCTCCTTGCTTTGACAGCCTGGGGCAGTCCTATTAATCTTCTCCTTTATATCAAGTTAGTGCTACTTGGGGACTGCCAGAGTGGCACTTCAACCATTCTACATACCTACCTATCCACTACATCTATTAAGAATGCACTAACAAGAGTGCGAATTCTCCTTCTGGCTAAGTCTTCACACTGACATAGGTGGTGTCTGATTATTTTCTATCCTTCCGTGTTAAGACAGCTTCTACAAAAATCTTGGTATGGGAGCCCAAACCTTTTGGCTGGGTTACCTATTGAACTTGGTTACCTGGGTTATCTAAAGACCTGTTAATATACCTTTTCTTTTTTTTTTGAAACTTCTCTATTAAATGTTTGGTTTTTTGAGCGTTCGCTGTTCCATTTCGACCATGTCTGTTTGCTTAGTTCGCATGTAATCAGGTTTTGCCAAATTGTATTTATCCTGTTGAAAGTTTCCCTCTTTATTAGTTATTTACAAGTGCCTATGTTTTATCCAATTGCATATCAATGCCTATGTGTTATCCAATTGCATATCACAGAGAAAAGGCTCAGTGCTAACTGGCTTCTTTAAGCGCAAGGCAGGCAAATCGGGTCCTCAATAATTACAATGGTGGTCATATGTTGACCTCATGGTGTCCTGTAATAATACCGACGATCAACTGAACGCCGTTTCTTCCAAGTTTTAGAAGAAAGTCCGGCAGTTTTCTGTTCGGGCTTGTCACAGAATACATTGCAGTTCTGCAGTGTTCTAGACCGGACCATCGCTATTTATGTAAATTCCACTTTGTGATTTCTGCAAAACTGATTCCGATTATTGGCTCTGGTTCCTATTGGTTGATTCACAGCTGGCTAATTCATCGGCAATTCCATTCCCTTGAATCCCGCAGTGTCCTGGAACCCATACAAGTAAGAGCTTATTCTGTCTTGCAACAGAATTAAGCATCTTCTTACATTCTTGAACAATTTTTGAGGTTTGCTTTGAGTTCTCCAGAGCCTTTAATGCAGCCTGACTGTCACTAAAGACTACAATCTGTTTTCCGCTCCATCTCCTCTTAATTATCCTTTCTGATACTTTCAGAATGGTAAAAATTTCCGTTTGGAAAAGGATAAGGCTTACTTTGTAGTATTGATATACGTTATTTGCATGTTTAAAATATTCTATGACTTTTTGATGAGTTCTGAACTCTAGCGCTTTTATAGCTGCTTGACTGTCTGAGTAAATGAAGATTTCATTTGTGGATAATATAATTGTTTTATCGCTGGAAGTCCTCTTTTATAGCCTTGCCTTCCACTTGAAATGCACTGCACGGAGAAAGTTGGCGAAATGAAATGTTAACACCAAGTTTTACAGAATAAATCCTTCCGTCTATTTTGTTATCTAATTTTGAGCCATCTGTATAGACGGCTTTCATGTTCATTTTCGTTAACAATAAGTCCATTATCGCATTCCTCTTTTTAAGGAAATGCATTGATAAGGATTCATTTAGGATTCAATTAACTTTTTGCAAGAGAGTGCTATTGTAGCTCTTCTTACTCTTTCTTCGACATTTAATTTCCATCAGAATTTTCTGTCTTATATAAGTCCTAAGTGGCGGGCTTAACCAGTAAACGAAGTCCGTGCCATGTAGCATTGAAGGATTTATTTCCGAAATTCTGTGTTTTTTAGAAAAAATGATGACTCCAGTTTTATTAGAGTTGACGCTTAGCTCATTTGCTCTTGACCAGTTTTCTAAATAAATGTTTACTAAATACTGCCATTAACACGTATTCATATGTGCATTTGTGAAATATATTTGCAGATTTTCGGGACTCAAGGCTTTTTGCACATTTGCCACCCGAATTGGAAATTATCATGCGGAACGAACCTTTTGGTCGACATCGACATAGGTATTGTTGGACCATTGAGGTAAATTAAAAAAAAAAAATTTAAAACCTTTCATCAGGCTTCATTTAATATTTCCATTTACTTTGTTTCCTTTAATTTAATTTAATTCCCCTGATTTCATTTAATTTCTGTTCATTTCACTTCGTTTCATTAAAAAAGTCTCACCCAATAAATGAATATTGAAATAGTTTCCTTGAAATAAAGTTTTTTTTTATTTACAAACAATCACAAAGTCATGCAAAAGTTTTAATGATTGGCATATTTTGGCAAAAAACACGGACGGAAATGGCACTGAGTTCGCTTCGATTATGGAACACCGCAGGTAAGTGTCGCTTTTTGTGATACGAAGCAATTTCGATTTTTTATACTCGTGCACATTTGTGCACAATTGTGTTATAATTTTGTTTATATAACGGATATACGTGACAGCATAAAGTAATTGCGATTGACGTATAAATATGTACCAAATGCTCAGAATGTCCGTACGATAATTCGCGCAAAAATTTTTAGATTTCAGGGAAACTTAGTACGGGGTAGGTTGGTATTGAAAATGGCTAAATTCAGTTAATAACGACGCCCATTTGCCATGTAACGGTAATTTAAAACAAAACAAAAACATTATATCTTAGTTAAAAATTTATCAATATTACTCATATTTGGAACAAATGATGAGCCAAAAATTAAAGAAATACAACGCAAGTAGAATTTTGGAAAATAGATATTGCCACACCCATTTTAATGCTTGTATCTCGATAACGATTTTATAAAGTTTACGCAAAATGGGTACACGCAATCACCCACTTTTTATATGTTAAGGCTAAATTTCTTTTCGTCTACCCATATATCACAACCCAATATCCTAAGTTTGATTCTAGAAAACGCCGGATAGGTACAGAGAAAACGCTTTGCAGTGTCGTCATCCTCAAGACAGGATAGACATATCTGGCTGTCGACGACCCCCATTGCAGCCATATGCTGACCACAGGCATTGTGCCCTTTGATTACACCCACCCGTACTCTCTGGTTCTTTCTGCTGAGTTTGGTCTTCCTGTTTGGTTTTTCCCAAAGCACTTGGCTACTCTGCACGAGTTCAACTCAGACCAACGACTTCTGTGGGTAGACCTCAAGAAATCGTCAATCCATAGTTGAATCGATGTAGAATTGACACCTAGAAAGGGCCTAGTGGCATACTTGCAGAGCCTTCATTTGCCAATTTATCAGCTACTCGTTCTCTGTAATACCACAATGTCCAAGCACCCAAATAAGACTAAATTTGTTGTGTTTTGCAACACTGTTCAGCTTGTCTTACATTCACCAACTAACTTTGAAGATCAGCGTGGGTTAGCAAATGCTTTCAGTGCAGCTTGACTGTCACTACAAATTCCAATACTGATGCCCCGCCACTTTTTCTCAATTAGCCCCACATTCAAGATGGCATAGACTTCCGTAAGGAATAGCGTGGCCATCTGTCCTGTGGCACTGGAGTACTTAGTGTCTTCGTCTAAGTACCTTCCAGATCCACTTCCATCACTGGTTTTGGATTCGTCGGTGTAGAAAGTGTGCTGATATCACGTTAATCCCTTATATTACAAGCTATAACTCTCATTGTCTATTAGTTTATTTGATTTAAAAAATTAACGACTAGCCCAAATTAAATTTTATTGAAATGTGCACGGGTATACATATAAAGTTTGGTTCAGAACGAGTGGAGCATTTTCTTACTTTTTTTTACATCTACTCATAGGTACCCATTTTACGGCTCGCAATTTCATCCGGAATCAGACTGCCCGGAGCATTGCTTGAAAGTAAGAGAATATCTGGCAAAGTTCTTTGTGGGTGATAGCGGCCGCTATCCTAATAGATTTGTGAATGCCGAGCGTTATGAAATACAAAATTTTCCTAAAATCGCAGGGAAAGGTAATGACCAAATCTATGCATTTGGTGAATCGCCTGATTATCCTGACTAGAAGAATTTGGCTTAAGTTTATAATAATTGAAGGCTGTTGCAAACTCTTAATGTTTTTTAGTTTAATTATTTTCATACTTACTTATTTGTATTGTGATTAATTTTATATATTATATGTGATTAATTATGTGATAAATTTAATTTTTTTAAAAATCGTGTTTTAAAAGCAAACTAATAAAAAAAAATACAATTTTACAAACGTAGAAAGTCCAGGTTTTTCTTGAAGGATGAAATGAATTTTTGTTTTTGGTTTAAACAATGCCTTAGGGCCAATACAATTAAGTCCAACAAAAATTTTATCAAAGTTTGCATGGCACCTGAAAGCTGCTCGTAAGTGATCGTTAAAATGTATTATTTTACCGAACAGGAAGAGTGGACGAGATTTTGTGGGCGCTATCTACATATTTATTGGCTATTGGGGCACAAGGTAAAAGAGGGTAATGAGAGAATTGGCGAGCTTGATAAGGCAGGCACCCGCTGGCTTAGGATGAGTACGTCGAACATATATGTATCCCTCATTCTCAGTTTTGTAGACGGAACTAACTCTGGAAGCACAGTCTATATGGGAAGGCTCGACCTACCACAGGATTGTCAAAATAATGCTATGAACTTGCAACACGAAAAGAACGAACTTAATTTTATTACTCGCAAGGAAGGAATGTAAAATATTGGTTGGAGTATATGACGGTACATTGTCTCCCTCCATATTACGGAGAATGGTCCAGAATGACGCGTGTTACTTATGCGAAGAAGAGAGTGGTACGTTAGAATACCGCATTTGTCACTATCCTGCACTTTTTACGAAGTGATGGAGGCATTTCATGCGACCTTTATCCGTGTTCCAGGGCATTGCGATATATAGGGTAAACACAATGCTGAGCTGGCTTGTGCTGGCGCCACCCTTCTTCTTCTTCTTAATTGGCGCTATAACCGCTTACGCGATTTTGGCCGAGTTTAGCAAAGCGCGCCAGTCGTTTCTTTCTCGTGCTAACCGGCGCCAGTTGGACACACCAAGTGAAGCTAAGTCCTTCTCCACCTGATCTTTCCAACGCAGAGGAGGCCGCCCTCTTCCTCTGCTACCACCAGCTGGTACCGCATCGAATACTTTCAAAGCCGGAGCTTTTGTATCCAATCGGACGACATGACCCAGCCAACGTAGCCGCTGGATCTTTATTCGCTGCGCTATGTCTATGTCGTCGTAAAGCTCATACAGCTCATCGTTCCATCGTCTGCGATATTCGCCATTGTCAACGTGCAAAGGTCCAAAAATCTTACGCAGAATCTTTCTCTCGAACACTCCAAGCGTCGCTTCATCGGATGTTGTCATCGTCCAAGCTTCTGCGCCATACGTTAGGACGGGCATGATGAGAGTCTAGTAGAGTGTTAGTTTTGTTCGTCGAGAGAGGACTTTACTCCTCAGTTGCCTACTTAGTCCAAAGTAGCACTTGTTGGCAAGAGAGATTCTACGTTGGATTTCAAGGCTGACATTGTTATCGGTGTTAATGCTGGTTCCTAAATAGACGAAGTCTTTTACAACCTCGAAATTATAACTGTCTACAGTGACGTGGGTGCCGATACTCGAGTGAGCCGACTGTTTGTTTGAAGACAGGAGGTACTTCGTTTTGTCCTCGTTCACCACCAGACCCATTCGCTTTGCCTCTTTGCCCAGTTTGGAGAAGGCGCGCAGAACTAACAGCGCGGTTGTTAAGCCCGATGATGTCAATATCATCGGCATACGCCAGCAATTGTATGCTCTTATAAAAAATTGTGCCTGAGCGATTAAGTTCTGCGGCTCGTACGATGCTCTCCAACATCAGGTTAAATAAGTCACACGACAGCGAGTCACCCTGTCTGAAACCTCGTTTGGTATCAAACGGCTCGGAGAGGTCCTTCCCAATTCTGACGGCGCTGCTGGTGTTGAGCAACGTCATCTTACATAGCCGTATTAGTTTTGCGGGGATACCAAATTCAGACATAGCGGCATACAGGTAACTCCTTTCCGTACTGTCGAATGCAGCTTTGAAATCGACGAAAAGATGGTGTGTGTCGATTCTCCTTTCATGGGTCTTTTCCAAGATTTGGCGTATTGAGAATATTTGGTTGATGGTAGACTTTCCAGGTCTGAAGCCACACTGATAAGGTCCAATCAGTTGGTTGACGGTGGGCTTCAGCCTTTCACACAATACGCTCGCTAGAACATTATAGGCGATATTTAGAAGACTAATCCCGCGGTAATTGGCACAAATTGCAGGATCGCCCTTCTTATGGATTGGGCAGAGCACACTTAAATTCCAATCGGCAGGCATGCTTTCATCCGACCATATTTTGCATAGAAGCTGATGCATGCACCTTACCAGCTCCTCGCCGCCATGTTTGAATAGCTCACCCGGCAGTCCGTCGGCGCCTGCGGCTTTGTTGTTCTTTAGCCGCGTTATCGCTATTCTCACCTCGTCATGATCGGGTAGCGGAACGACAATTCCGTCGTCAACGATTGGGGTATCGGGATCTTCACTTTCTCGGTGACAAGCGCAGCTGTCACTGTTTAATAAGTTCGAGAAGTGTTCCCTCCATAATTTAAGATTGCTCTGTACGTCAGTCACCAGTTCGCCGTCTTTGTTCTTACAGGAAAACACCCCGGTCTTAAAACCTTCTGTAAGCCGCCGAACTTTCTGGTAGAATTTTCGGGCGTTGTTCCTGTTGGCCAGCATCTCAAGCTCTTCGCACTCACGTATTTCGGCCTCTCGTTTCTTCTTTCGGATAATACGTCTCTCTTCCTTTTTCAGCTCTCTGACATTCCTCGTCGTACCAATTGTTTTTTCGGGCTCGCCGGAATCCGATTTCTTCTTCGGCGGCGGTACGTAGGGAACGAGAAATGTTGCTCCATTGCTCGTGGATGCCGGTTTGTTGGGCAGTACTCTCTGAGAGCAGGAGTGAGAGTCGAGTGGCGAATCTTCTGGCTGTCTGTTGTGATTGCAGTTTTTCGATGTCGAACATTCTTTGCGTAGGTAGATGCACGTGTTTTGCTGCACAGAGGCGTGTGCGCAGTTTGGCTGCAACAAGGTAGTGATCCGAGTCGATGTTGGGTCCTCGGATCATACGTACATCTAATACACTAGAAGCGTGTCTTCCATCTATCACAACATGATCGATCTGGTTTCATGTTTTTCGATCAGGAGACAGCCAGGTGGCTTGGTGAATCTTCTTATGCTGGAATCTGGTGCTGCAGACTACCATGTTTCGGGCCCCGGCGAAGTCGATCAGCCTCTGTCCGTTACCGGATGTTTCGTTGTGCAGGCTGAATTTTCCGACTGTGGGACCAAAAATTCCCTCCTTGCCCACCCTGGCGTTGAAGTCGCCTAGCACGATTTTTATGTCGTGGCGGGGCAGCGCTCATAGGAGCGTTCCAGGCGCTCATAGAAAGAATCTTTTGTCGCATCGTCCTTCTCTTCCGTCGGGGCTCGGGCGCAAATTAGCGACATGTTAAAAAATCGCGCTTTGATGCGGATTGTTGCGAGACGCTCGTCCACCGGAGTGAACGACAGTACTTGGCGACGAAGTCTCTCTCCCACAACAAATCCGACACCGAATTTGCGCTCCTTTACATGGCAGCTGTAGTAGACGTCGCAAGGTTCAATGGTTTTCTTACCTTGCCCCGTCCATCGCATCTCTTGGATGGCAGTGATGTCAGCCTTTACTCTCACGAGGACATCAACCAGCCGGGCAGAGGCACCTTCCCCATTGAGGGACCGGACATTCCAGGTGCATGCCCTCAAATCATATTCCTTATTTCGTTTGCAGGGGTCGTCATCAGTATAGGGAGGTCTCATCCGAGGCTTTTTCAAACTTTTCATTGGGGGGGATTTTTAAGTGGCGGGTCCCAAACCCAACGCACAACCAGCTATCCTGGAATGTTTCGCCTTCTCACGTTAGCTCACTCCCGAACGGGTGTTCGGAAGTTACCCAGAGGATACGTGGGCTAATCCCGGCCGTTGTGAGCTGCTTGAACCAAATGCAGAAGAATCGTCCTGGCCATTCCCAAGTGAATGGCGATCAGTAACTTTCCCCACTTGCGTGGACTTCTGCACATGGAACCATCCTCCTTTACTTATATTAAAACCAGATAAAGAACTGTTCTTGTAGTGATTTTAGTCCAGTCCACTGAGTTTGAAACTATGTTGAGCTCCATGCTACTCATTCATATTTCAATGGTCTAAGTGCAGAAGTCAAGGGTGATTTGGTGACATAAACATATGCAAAATTTGTCAGTTTTAATTCTCCTTTGGATACCTTTTGTAAAACCTATGGTTGGGCGCCCGGGTTTTAGCTTCTTTTTCGTCCTGTTAAAAATTAAAATTAAATTTTAAGAAGTTACCTGGAATATCAGGGCGTTCGCTATTGCTTAATAGAAATATGTTAAATTTACGTTCAAAGTAGAAAACGGTAGTCTGGCCACACCCGAATGTCCAACGGAGGGTCACGCGAAATTCAAAGAAGTAAAAAATATTCTTTCCTTCCCTTCTTTTTAATTAAACATTTTCACTGCAGATTTTCCAAAAAATATTATAAAAACTTGAAAATTGCCTTTTGGAGAATTTATCAAAGTTGTTACAAACTTCATCGACGTGAAAAAAATAAATATCTTACAGTGTACATAGTGGACTAGCCATTTTTAATAATTTGTGTGTGAAGTCATTTACTAATATATATATGTGTCAGTAGTACCTAAGAATTTCGTATGATGTTTCTATTAATAACTTTGTAAAATATTAGGTACGCAACTAAGTTCTCGCTGTTTTTTTTGATGGAAATACAACTTTATTCTGAAAAAATGGTTACAGCGCTGGTTACTACTTTTCCCATCTTTCTGGCAGATCTCGTATACCGTCGCGGTAAAACTTCATCTTTTGAGGCTATCCACGGATCAAGCCATTTTTTGATGTCTTCGTATGAATGGAACTGCTGGTCAGTTAGACCATGTGCCTTCGATCGGAACAGGTGATAATCGGACGGCGCAATATCTGGAGAATATGGCGGGTGGGGTAGGATTTCCCATTTCAGTGTTTCCAAGTGGGTTTTAACGGGTTTGGTAACGTGAGGCCGAGCATTGTCATGCTGTAGAATCACTTTTTCATGCCTTTCTGCGTATTTCGGCTCAATCGCATCAATTGAAGTCGATACCGATCTCCAGTGACGATTTCGCTTGGTTTTAACAGTTAATAATAAATAACACCAACTTGGTCCCACCAAATACAGAGCATAAGCTTCGCAGCGTGAATATTCGGCCGAGGCGAGGACGTAGAAGCATGAACGGGTATTCCCCATGACTTTTTTTCTTTGAACTGCTGTAATGAATCCATTTTTCGTCACCCGTCACGATGCGATGAAGAAAATCCTGCCTTTTTTGCCGCTGGAGCAGTTGTTCACAGGCGAAAAAGCGACGTTACGACGTTCAACAACCCTTGGTTTTAATTCATAGGGAACCGAGGTCTCCTGTTTATGAATCATTCCCAAAGCATGCAATCGCTTGGAAATGGATTGGCGGGTAACTCCTAATACTGAAGCAAGCTTTTAAAGCAGCATCTCTATAAACGTTTTGTAGCTCTCGATGCACTTCAGTCGCCGTTTTTTCGAATGAAAGAGGAAAATCAATACTCCCCGCAAAAGACGATTATTCGGCATAAAGTCAGACATTTTCACAAAACCAAGAGCATTTGATACCAAAACGAACTCACTAATGTGTCGAAGCAGTTTGTTTACCATATGTCTAAGCTTGGTTTGTGGCGTTTAGGTTATGTTGGAATCGACTAGCACACACTGCTGGCGGCATCTATTGACAAGAAGCTCTTCTTCTCTTAATTGCCTCTCTTCTTCTTAATTGAACGGTAGCCGCTTACGCGATTTTGGCCGAATTTGAGAAAGCGCACCAGTTGTTTCTTTCTTGTACTAACCGGTGCCAGTTGGACACACCAAGTCCTTCTCCAACTGATTTCGTCAACGCAGAGGAGGTCTTCTGCCACCACCTACTTTCAGAGCCGTTGCTGTATACATTCGGACGGCATGACCCAACTATCGGAGGCGTTAAACCTTTATTCAACCTCATTGTTCCATCGCTTGCGATACTCGACATCACCAACGTGCAAAGGCGCAACAATTTTCCCCAGAATCTTTCTCTCAAACACTCCAAGGGACACCTCATCGGATATTGCCATCTGCACTATACGTTAGAACGGGCATTATGAGAGTCTTGTGAGTGTTAGTTTTGTTCGTCGAGAGAGGACATTACTACTCATTTGCCTACTTAGTCCAAAGTAGCACTTGTTGGCAAGAGAGATTCTACGTTTTATTTCTAAGCTGACACGCTCTAAACAGCCACGTGGGTGCCGATACACGAGGGCGCCAACTGTTTGTGTGATGACAAGAGGTACTTCGTTTTGTTCTCGTTTACCACCAGACCTATTCGCTTTGCTTTTTTATCTAGTTTGGAGAAAGCAGAACTAACTGCGCGGTTTTTAGGGCCGATGATGTCAATATTATCGGCTTACGTCAACAATTGCACGCTCTAGTAAAAAATTGTGCCTAAGCGATTAAGTTCTGCGGCTCGCACGATCTTCTCCAACATAAGCCACATGATAGCGAGTCACCCTGTCTGAAACCTCGTTTGGTATAAAACGGCTCGGAGAGGACTGAGAGGATAGCCGTATTAGTTTTGTGGTGATACCAAAATCAGACATCGTGGCATATAGGAAACTCCTTTTCGTACTGTCAAATGCAGCTTTGAAGTCGACGAAAAGATGGTGTGTGTCGGTTCTCCTTTTATGTGTTTTTTCCAAGATTTGGCGCATTGTGAATATTTGGTCGGTTGTAGATTTTCCCGGTCTAAAGCCACACTGATAAGGTCCAATCAGTTCTGCCTCCGATTTGACCAAATTTCCGCCCATTTGGTCCATCAATGACTACCCAATCCGTCCGAAATTTGGGTTATTAAATTAAGTTTCTTAATAATATAACCTGGGATGAACGCCAGTGCGTCTTTGTAAAATTCATCTATCTTAATACCGTCTTCGATTTTGTTATTGATAACATGCGTGACTAATGCGTTTAACTCTTGAATTCTACAGAGCGATCTACATTGCGAAACTTAATGAAAATCTTCCACCAATAGATTCAAACGAATTGCCAAATAAGCAGGCTTACAGTTTTTGTTTTTGCTACTTGGCTTACTGTATGCACTGTGAAATAACTAGCAAATTAAAATCAAAATAGTAAAGTTTACGTTACTATGAGCACAACGTACTTATATTTACTCCACGAAGAAATTTAGGAAATTTATTTGTAAACCAAAAAAAAAAAAATAACTAAAAAATTTCCCATTCCAAATGAAGTAGCAATAAAAGCCATGAATCGCAATATGAATCGCTGTAGGTCTTCAGCAACTTTACTGAAGGTCAGTGTACTCGCATCTCTGTAGTTACACTCTATCTGTGCGCTTATTTTATTTATAGAAAGGCGTGGAAACATGGCGCCTAAGCTAAGTTACCAGTTACATGCCTTACAGCAAGAAATGCCTTACAATAAAATAAGTGCTGCCAATTCTCATACATTATTAACTACTGCTTTATCTAAATTGAAATACAATAATCACACATACATGTGCTCGATAGAAAAAAAAACATTTTATATCCATAAAAAAATATTTGAATATAATATTTCCTAAAAAAATGAGAGCCAAAGAGTCACTGCCATAAAATAGTAATGTATTGCGTACATACATATTTAATGTGAAATGAAGGACCTACCAAGAAGTGGTATGACTGCGACAGGCAAAAGGCTAGAAGGGAACATGAAGAAGCTGACAATCACGGTTGCCATGCGCTAAAAAAGTTACCAAAAAATTCAAAACAGGGTTATATTGATGTAATACATATAAAAATATTAACTAATGTAAGTGAAAACATAAACCCACTGCGTTAAATAATTATAGCACTAGGACTGTGGATAAGTTGTGAGAATTTATGTGCTTCTTATTTAATTTAAAGTTTTTTTTTTTTAAATATAGTTTCCTACAGAAATTAAGTAAACCTAAGTTTCAAAATTTCGAATTCTCGACATTTTTTCATACCAGCAAAAAATTTCAAATATCAACGCAATTTTAGAGTCACTTGAAATTTGTATTTTCTTATACTAAAATTTATTGTAATTTTACTGAATATCCGAATTTTTGCTAAAAGTTCTGTTTAAAAGGTATGTTAGTTTGATAAAAATTTGATAAAGATATTTTTTTTTAATTTCCACAAAGTTTGAAACTTGGATTTATATGATTTTCGTACGAGAATGAACTGAAAGAAATTATTAAAATTAAACGGAAAAGAAATAAATGACCAAGCCAACACTCTTTTCTTCTTAGTACAGCAATCAGTTGAGTGGTGCTTCCCGCTTTACATGCTGTTCGTCGACTTCAAGAAGGCATTCGATACAATCAAACGAGACTCAATATGGCTAGCGTTGAGTCGAAAGGGATTTCCCACTAAGCTAATCGGCCTCATTAGAGCCCTTTACGAGAAATCCGAACTGGCAATGCTGCACAACGGCAACCTCAGCTACCCATTCACCATCAACGCAGGCGTAAGGCAAGGTTGTCCTCTGTCGCCCCATCGTCCTAGATGACGTTATGAGCCAATTGACCGTGCTCAAAAGAGGCATCGTATGGAGTTTCAACATACTTCTTTAGGATCTGGACTTCACCGATGAAATCTGCCTCCTCTCTTACAAACTCTCTGACATGCAAGCGAAGGCGCATAGACTAGTCTGCCAGCGTGACGCACCATCAGACTGGAGGTCAACACCGCCCAGATGAAGGCAATGGGAGTCAACCACAATAAACCAAGACATATAGTGGTTGCCAGGTGTCCGGTGGAATTTGTCGAAAGTTTCTGCTAGCTCGGCTGCACTATCACGACAGACGCCGGAACAGATGAAGATGTCTACGGCAGGTTATACAAAGCAAGGACGGCATTCGGGCGAATGCATACGGTATGGGGGAGTTCGCAAATCTCCAGGCGCACTAAACTACGAATATTCGGGAGCATTGCTTTACGGAAGTGAAACATGGCTGGTCTCCAACACCATCACACAGAGGCTACAACATTTCGTCAACAAATGCCTATGCATCAGCTGTAGAATATTCTTGCCGAACACCATCAGCAAAAACGCGCTGTGGACGCACAAATGAGGAGGCCATCCTATGGCAAATCAAACGCAGAAAGTGGCGACGGATAGGTCGCACGCTTAGTAAATCACGAGAATGACACTGGATGGGAATCCGCTAGGGAGCAGAGGTTCGGTCGGCCAAAGATCACTTGGTGAAGTTGTATGTTGCGCGAATTAGCAGATGCCGACATTACATGGGACTGCGCAAAAACAACAGCCCAGAACCGTGTATGATGTAAAGGTCTTGTCGAGACCCTATGGTCTCGAGCGGGATGAACAAGGATATAAAAAAATGTATATATCTGTGATATATTAATGTTATAAAAACCCTGCATATGCGCTGAGCATAAATGGTGATAAGCAAATAAAAATGTTAAAATTAAAAAATGCAATAATTAAGTGAACAATGCCCTTTACTAACTTATTTTATGTGTTTTGGTGCCCAACAATTTGTATTTAGCCTCTGTATTCTTCTTCTTAATTGGCGCGATAACCGCTTATGCAATTTTGGTCGAGTTTAACAAAGCGCGCCAGTCGTTTCTTTCTCGTGATAACCGGCGCCAATTGGACACACCAAGTGAAGCCAAATCCTTCTCCACCTGCTCTTTCCAACGCAGAGGAGGTCTTCCTCCTCCTGTGCTACCACCAACTCGTACCGCATCGAATACTTTCAAAGCCGGAGCGTTTGTATGCATTCGGACGACAAGATCCAGCCAACGTAGCCGCTGGTTCTTTATTCGCTGGGCTATGTCTATGTCGTCGTAAAGTTCATACAGCTCATCGTTCCATCGCCTGCTATAGTCGCCGTTGCGAACGTGCGAAGGTCCAAAAAGCTTACGCAGAATCTTTCTCTCAAACATTCCAAGCGTTGCTTGATCGGATGTTGTCACAGTCCACGCTTCTGCGCCATATGTTAGGACAGTCATAATGAGAGCCTTGTAGAGTGTTAGTTTTGTTCGTGGAGAGAGGACTTTACTACTCAATTGACTACTTAATCCAAATTAGCTCTTGTTGGCAAAACCAATTCTACGTTGGAGTTCCAGGCTGACATTGTTATCGGTGTTAATGCTGATTCCTAAATAAACGAAGTCTTTTGCAACCTCGAAATCATAGCTGTCAACAGTGACGTGGGTGCTGATACACGAGTGCGCCGACTGTTTGTTTGATGAACTAATAGCGCGGTTGTTAAGGCCGATGATGACAACAATTTTACGCTCTTATAAAATATTGTGCCTGAGCGATTAAGTTCTACGGCTCGTACTATCCTCTCCAACATCAGGTTAAAGAAGTCACACGACAGCGAGTCACTCTGTCTGAAACCTCGTTTTACACGGCTCGGAAAGGTCCCCCCTCTGTACTACGCTAAAATTATTTTGCCCTTATTCCATTTTTTATGGTATGAAGCTAAAGTGTTTTGCTCAACTAAACTTAATTAAAAAAATTTCCGTTCCGCAGCACTTAAGAAATGTGCAAGACGAACTAAATCGAATACAAAATTTGATAAATTATTAAACGTATTCTCATTCAAGCCTTTTTTAAAGCACTGACTTGTTCTCAAAAAGCACTAAATCATCTTTGATCTGATTTTTAGCCTTAATAAAAAAACTAAACTAAGTTTCTTAAGTGGAAAGTTACCAAATGGAAAAATTTCCCAATTTTATAACTGCCGGCAACAGATTAGTGGAAGAATGTGTTGAAGTACGAAATGCAAGCAAGTTTTTGAGGTAAACATTTTTGCCCTTAAGGAACTTTAAAATTAAAAAGTACGTTTAAAAGTGTGCGTGTATTTTCCGTCTCCTGTTGTCTATTCGTAGTCGTTGATTGAGTTCACGGTTGGTAAGAGAACCACTTAAAAATGTGTACATACATCTCTATGATATACTAGTTTTTATCTCCCTGTCTCTTTATATACATAGGTAATTCGTAAAAGGCCAATATACACGTGGCGGTTTGACTGGAAATAGCTTTGGCTGCTTTGCCGTGCCTGTTGCCAATATGACTTGTACTCGTATGTAAAATGTAACTGTAAAAATAAACTTTTACGTCATTAAAGCTATGCCTGTTCGGAAATATGTAGAGTAATAAAGGTGCTCTTTTCGTCGTTGCTTTTCGGCATTAAACTTCTATTGAAAAAGTGAAAATGAAATCAAACAATTACTCATACTCTTTTTTATGGCTAAAACCTCATTAACGCATACAAAAAATGTCACTATAGGCTCTAATATTTGCACTGTTAATGTCCACGCACTGCCTCTTGCTAGTAATGTTTTTTCTCTCACTTTTTCATTTATTTTGTACGGAATGCAGAGGTGTGGCCAACATCAAACCAGTAGCTGGCTCTCAGCTATTTTGAAGATTGGCTGAGGTCATATGGGATGTGACGGCCATGATGAAAGGATTTCAGAGGTGTGGCCAACATTAAATCGTTAACTAGCTTTCAGCGATTTTAAAAGGCAGGTTATAGCGGCAGGTTGTCGACATTGAAAACTGATGAAAGCATCTATAAAGAGAAATAAAGTAATGAATAATCGCCAGTGACGATGGGATGCAGAAAACTTTTTCTTTTCTGCCGTTCAGGAAGCATCTCATTCGTCACCCAACGTTTCCCGATATTCCTCCCTTTCAATTGATGTTGATTCGGAAACGTTTACCGACGGTTGATCTGTCAACATCCAACTCTTTAGACATATAATCAAGAGTAGTACAAAAGTAGTACGGTTTTTAGAGAATATATACAGCGATGGGACGTCAGTTGTATGAATGGGAGTAAAATTACGGAAGTGTTTAAGACTTGTTAAGCTGCTAAACAGGGATGTTTACTCTCGCCGACATTATTTTCGTAATATTTAAACGAAAATTATTTAAACATAGAAGGAAAAACAGTGCTTGCCTGGCCGAAGGAAGCTTCCCGAAGCGATGGATTGCAACGATTGGTGCTGCTGCTTAAACCAGGCAAGCAACCTGATTATATTGATCGCCTGCAGGAGAACTTAGAAAGCCCCAGTGGACTCTCTGATAAACAGTTTGGCTTCCGACGGGCAAGGTCAACCGGGGATGCTATCAGAATAGTCACAGACATAGCTCGGGAAGCTATCAGAGGGGGAATCACCTCCATTAAATATTGCGCAGTCATCACATTGGATGTAAAAAATGCTTTCAATTCGGCAAAATGGTCTAACATACTGCTAGCTCTAATGTATAAAAGGAGTGAAATCGACGGTAGCAGAACAGGCGGTAGAGAGAACGCGATCGGTGGTCGAATGGCAAAGAAGATGGGATGAGTCAACCAAGGGCCGGTGGACTGACAAATTCATTCCAAATCTTGAAGGGTGGATGAATAGGAGCATGGCGATATTGACTCCTATCTAACTCAGACACTCATCGGACATGGCTGCTTCCTTGAATATCTACACCGCTTCCAGCTGGCCCAAAGCCCGTTTTGGCCGAGTTGCTCGAATACAGTCGAGAGCGCAGAAAATGTGATCTTTCACTGCAAACGTTTCAGTGAAGAATGGGCAATACTGGTGAAGGCATTCGAACACCCGCCATCCCACACAAGATTTGTCCAGGATATGTGCTCGACCATCACTAAATGGGAATCGAAAGCCTGGAAACGACAGCAGCAGTTGCAACTGCAGCAACAACAGCGACAGCAGCAGTAGAAGCAGAAAGATATATTAAGTATTCAATACTATTAAAATATTCAGTTAATTAGGTAGCAAGACCAGCTAGATTATTTCTTAAGTAGTGTACTTAATCTAGCTAAGTCATAATTCGGCAGTTTTGAGGAAAAAAGGGAGACAAAAACATAACAACCTTATAAATATATAGTTTATATAGAGTCTATTCGCTTATCAGAAAGTTTGTGTACCTTGCTAACAGGTGGATAGTGGCGATGAACTGTTTTAGATAAACCGACGACAGGTACATACGTTTGAGACAAACACTCACAACAGTACCAAACAGAAGACAAGACAATAGCTTGAGAGTATCGATGTTTCACTTCCTCCATAGTGGCCTGAAAAGGCAGGGAGGAGTGAATACTATCGATGACATAAAGTCTCCATATGCCCACAGGAGCGGAACCTGGACGCAGGAACCTGTTCAATTAACATAAACGCGGCTTCACCTTGAAGATATGCTAACGCGGTGCTAGGGTGAAAATCAGCCGAGGAGGAGGATAGTTATAGTGTTAGTGGGAGCATGCCCCACATACCATTGGTGTGACGGCACCTTTGATGATGTTTCTGACATTTGGATTAACACCTCCTGACTAAAAAAAAACAACGATTGCTCGTAATTCAACTGCGATATACCGAGAGACGGAGTAAGCCAATGTTGAAAATGTATTAGAATTCTTTTGAAATGCTATTTTTTTCTATCTTTTATATGAATAATATTAATACTACTGCTACCACTACTATACTTTTTATAAAGCGAATACCTTGAATTTTATTTCTTTGTTAGTTTTTTAAGAATTTATTTAATTTTCTTTTGATTTACTTACATTGTAAGTTTGCACCAGTTTTTAAAAGTTTAACTAATTAATGTACCTGAAAGATCTTTCATTTAATTCAAAAAAATATATATATTTTATATCTTCCTTTGAATATAAAATGGAGTGTTTTAAAATATCCAAAAGGAATGGAATGAATGCATTTTTTTCTATTTAAACTGGTCTAAAACTGGTTATTTTAGAAACATATTCGGCTAGAAGTTTTTATGGCTAGTATGAACTGGTATTTTAACCGGCATTTTGTTGATGCATTGCCAGACAATCGAGATTTCTTAGCACATCGCCGTTTGAAAATTACCACTTCCTAACATGGCGAAAAGGTAAAACAAAAACTGTTTGTCTAGTATTTTTTCCAGCAGGGCATGTGAGCGGGGCCATATTAGTAGGGATTCCATGCCATCAAATACTTCACATACAATAATAACAACTAAACAGACAACAAACACGTATGACAAGATAATGGGACAGACAAATAAATCCATAGAACTGAGTGGCAACAGCCTGGCTAAAGTTATTCATCTACGGCTAACAGTGACTGAGTTTAAATATGTATGCAAATGCAAAAAAAAAAAACAAAATCAGGTCGCCTTTTTGTTATTTTCGATCTGTCTTTGCACCTCTATGGTTTAAATTTTAAAAGGAAAATCAGTGGTGCCTTGAACTTTCGTTTGTGTCATATCTTATGGGAGGCGGGTGTTGTCTTTAATCGATTTTAGTGATTTTGATTTCAACTTCATTTGGTAAAGTCCAAACAACGCATATTTAATACTTTTGAAAAATTCCATTATAGGTATGAAATATAAGCGAGTTTATTAAGAAATTTTTAATACCAACTCGTCTTATACTACAGGAAACAAATATGCCAAATTTTCTTAAGATATCGTAATCAGCACCCGCATTATGTGTATGAGTGATTTGGATGAACAGGACGGATGCACAGAATACTGTCAGATATCATACATTCACAACACCATCGGGGACATCTATGAGAACTGAAATGGAATCCTATTATAATTTGCCACGTGTGCTGTAGTCCTATTGCCTTCGATTTATACAAAATTCCTTCTATATTATATATGTATATACATATGTATGTTCAAAGCATATTAAGTTCTGTATTTAGATTCATCGAAAATTTCTGTTTCAATTCAATTCATTTCAATTATTCCACTGCTTGACAATGCTCACCAAACCTTCGTTTTGCGACTGTGGTTGTTGATATTTTAATAGTGGGTTTAGTCCCTTAGCTGACCAATAAGGGAAATTTTGCTTATTTTCACTTCCATTTTAATCATTTTAATAAAAGCATTTTAATTAAAATGCGACACATCACTCCAAAAGAGGCTCAATACTGTATTGCAGAAATGTTTACTCATCTTATAATCGTTGATCTTAAGCGCTTGCACAATTTGAATTTGAAGTGATGAAGTCTAAGATTCTTCTTCAAAATTCCATGCACAATAGTTTGTGGAAGCCCCAGGCCAGTCGCAATTTTGCGCTTGAACTGACGCGAATTATTCTGCACACTTTTAGCAACGAGTTCAATATTTTCATTTCAACTCGATGTCCGACTGGTCGCTGGCCGTGGGCTTATTGCCACCGAACTTACTTCAAGTTTACCATATCTAGTCTAGTTTTAAGGTCAATCATTGCGAAAAAAACTAATGGATGTATGTGCAACTATATTAAATAAATAAAATATAAAAAATAAATAAAATAAGTGAATATTTGGAGAAGTACTCGGCGCCTTCGATTCGCCAGTTCTCTGCTCGCTATCTCTCTGCTCTGTTCGCGCGACAAAAAAATTCCATGTGAAAGCAGCCACAAAGTTATCGAGCAAGATACGACACTAGCGATATGATTACCTGTATATCTCATAAAACTGGTTTAACTCATTACTTCAAATGCTGCCAACTCAATTTCAAGCGATTTCCATTAGATAGCGTTCACCCAGGGAACATTTATTTGTATACATATATGTATAAGTATGTAATTGGCACTTACACTCCTTTTCCGTGTTTCATATACGCAGATTCGAAGCTACAGACTTCCGAATGGTAGTCACGCACTACCCATTTGTCTATGCCGGCCGTCTTTAGCGAATACTTTAGTTGCTTCAACAAATTCTCTTTGGTGTTGACAGCCGTACTCAACTTACACTTGTTAGTTCTTAGTCTGCAGTCAACAAACAACCTTGAGAAGAATGAGAACACAAAGGCTGTTGATAAAACACGAGCATAACAACTAACGAGTGAAAACATCAAATATTTCCCTGTATGAACGCGGTCTTACTGATATTCATTAAGTGCTTCCAGACAAATGGAATTTTTGGCAACTGTTTTTCCACACTACCAACATAGGAATGTTTATTTACACCAGTTGCTTCATGTATTCACCCCTTTTTTTGTTTTTTTTTTATCGGGACAGACTAGCAAGTGCAGCACTCAGTCACAATTAAATCCATTGCACTGCACTCGGGATCCCTTTTTAATTTTCTTTAAATCTACTCGACATCCGAAGAAATCTGAGTAGATCTTGTGGTGCCACGGAGCCAAGGTGGTCGCTTCTTAACACATCAGTGCCAAAGACCTCAAACCTGATTCGAGCGAAGGCGGGGCAGACGCACAGAACGTGGTACGCCATCTCATCCTCCTCTCCACATGCTGGGAGAGTACACTGCCTGAGAACCCCACCTTTTCCATGTGCTTTGCCCTTAGAAAGTGGACCGTCACCAGTCCAACCAGCCTCCTACAGTCCCCTTTGCTTAGTGACAGGAGGAACTGCGACAGTCGGTTGGACATGACAGGCAACATCAGTTTTGTCCATCTGCAGCCTCTCTCAGCGTGACCAGCTAGCTTGCGGGTTAGAGTAATCCGTTTTCTAACCGTGGCTTTGATGGCTGCAGAAGGGAGTGGCAGAACGGGCTGCGGGCCAAAAAAGTTGGCCTCAGAGCCCAGTCGATCTAAAGAGTCAGAGATCTCGTTTCCCACGATACCCACGTGTTCCGGGACCCATGCTAGCATCAGGTTATTATGTCTACGGACATAGTTCAGCCTGGATTTACAACCTGGACTCGACTACCCTTGAAGTGGTTGGGGGGCTGTCTAAGGCCATAAGCGCAGCTTGGCTGTCGCTGCAGACACATATAGATCTGCCTCTCCATCTGTTATTCACCACTTGCTAACTGTAGAAGAATCGAAGAGCTCTACTTTGGAGTAACAGTCGTTGACCGGTTATAAATCCGAGTCGTTCTGGAAACATCGAGCCGGCTGTCGTGGGTACGAATACGAATGACATCTATAGCTTCTACATAACGACTAATCCATAGATCAATTGCGTGAGAGGTCAATTGCATAAGCAATGCATAAACTGCAAATCAAAAAATTAATTCGTTTATATATCTGCAGATGCATACGTATATATGAACTCACATATGTGGATACGAAAAGCTACTACTAAGCTACATTTTTTTAATTTATATGAAATACTAATTTAATTCTTCCCAAATCTACAAAAGGAGAAAACGATAAATATTGCCATACAGTAAGTAGCCACACGTGAAGCGTGCAAAAGCTTAAAGTATCGAATTGTAAGTAAGTGCTACCAATATCGATACGTAAGCTGGAAATGTGCCATATGTATGCCTATCTAATTTTCTATAATCCGCTTAAATACCAATAAGTGGCGAACCTGTGTTTTTGTAATTGTGTGCTAAGAATGGTCTAATTGCTTTTATGTTCACTTGTACGCTTCCGGTATGGCTCAGCCACATGTTTGTGCACTTACGTTGCCAGTGTTAAGTGGTTCGTTTTGCACGTGCCTCACAGAGGCACCAATTGTACGGGGATAAGTAAGCGTGCGTGTGGAGGACTTCAGTGTGCACTTTTACTTGTTTGATTAGTGTAAAATTACATTAAAGTGAACATCTTTATTCGAGTGAAATTTACTATTTAGCTAGGTTTTTTATTTACTTCACATAAGGATGAAGGGAAGTGCATTTCTTTAGGGTAAAAATTACTTTCGGCATACGATTGAGAAAACTTATAAGGTTGTTTATGTCTGTACATCAGCCAGGTCTTCGAGATACTCAAAAATCGAGTTAACATCCTCGCCTTCCATAGATAGTTTCCTTTTTCTCCGATTGATTACAACTATGATAGTATGAATTATGAGGGATACCTTTTTTGGCTGCTTGTTCACTAATTGGTCAGAAGCCAGTTATCAATGTCATGAGCCTGCAGGTATCCCTTCGTTTCATATTTGCCACCCATGGCAGATCATACTCTTGCCAGTTCGTCTGCTTTTTCATTTCTTTCAATGTTCCGATGTTCCGAGACCCAGGTTAAGGTAACTTTATGGTTTTCACTCAAGGTGGTTAGGCTATTCCCACTTTGTTACACCAGTTTAGAGGTTGTTGAAGCTGAAGTACACCAGTTTAGAGGTTGTTGAAGCTGAAGTTTCAGCTTGGCTATCCGAAAGAAAAGGGATATTGCTTTTAAAAGAGAAGTCTGTCATTAGTGGCTTACAAGCTTCTCCTATTGGCAATACTTCCGGCTGGAAGCCACTGCAAGTAGTAGGTTAACGAACAGATTTTACAATTCTAAGTTGTGATAGACTTATAGAATATATACCAGCTCCAACACCACAGTCCATTTTTGAACCATCTGTGTCGAATATATTTCCTCCTGAGATGGAAAGAGAGTGGCAAAACTCGTTTTGAAAGTTACTGTGGGGACGATTTACTCAGCCCGGAGTGTAATGGTTTTGTCGCAATAATAGACTAGCATGACCGTACATGTTTTCCCTAAAGTGACCCGCTTCATTTAACCTAAATGCACTCATGGTAGCCATCTTATTGATATGGAAATCAACCGGAATTACATGTGTCAGTACATTAAGGGCCTCCCTAGGATGTGAGGTAATTGTAACGGTCGGAGCACAGCCAGATATTTATATTCTTCGAAGTAATTTTTTGCGCTGGATGTATGGAAAATGAGGTGGAATCATCTCAGCTCCTTCTTCTTAGCTGTCCTGCTCTGGTGTGGCTAAGATCCAGGCATCTTGGCTCTTACTTCTTTGCTACGCCTGCTGATATATATAGCTGGCGCTGACATTAAAAATCTGATGAATCTCATCAGCAGCATAAAGCAGTTGGCGCAAACGCAGCATAGCCATCGTTCGTAATCCACACGCTCCTAACCATCCCAGCACAACCTCTCCCCGCCCTCTCCCTGTATCACATCGGTCTTTCTCTTTCACCTCACCTCCTTCATAATGGTATCACAAAGGACGAATCCATTTTTCTTCGTCCAAGTGTGCTCATTCCTTAGGCAACCATACCAACCTAACCTAAGTTCCTATGCACTGGAACCCAGATCAGTAATATGTTACCTACACATCCAAAAGATTTGTATGCCTCCTTACATGAATTTACTAGCTTGGAGCCATGATCGCAGCTTGACTATGGGAGAAAATGTTAATAACTCCCTTGCTTCCACGTTCGCTAAGCAATTTGCAAGCGTGCCAAGAACACTAGTAGTATTCGGCACTTTTAAGGAGATAGATAAATTGGCTGATTTAGAGAGAACCCCTGCTCCGACTTCCGGTTCCATCTTGGAGTCGTGAGTGGAGACAGAGATACCTGCTTTGGTGCAGATTTCCCCCTCGTTCCAATCCTGCTTACTTGGAAAGAATGCCCTTGCTCGACGCTCAAACTCCAGTTTGGGGAGAAATCTGTCCAAACTTGATTAACCTGTATCCACTTTGAGCAGCAATGGAAATATCTTAAAATTCAATGGGAAGTAAATGCAAAACAACTTTCAGAGCAGCACCGGGGCAAGTTCTACATGCTCCGGTGATGCCAACACATGTTGTCCAGCTTAGCGATTTATACCTCTTCCGAAGAGCTCCACACCAAGCCACATCCACTGCACATCCTGCGGCTTGGTCCTCATTTTGGTTGAACATAGATTTGCAGGAATAGAAGGCTATACGGGCCGTCTTTACCTGAATTTCATAGTATAGCTTCCAATGGAATTTGGAGTCAATAAAGTATGCTGCAACCGTTAAATGAATTATCTGCAAAATGATGTCGGGTGAGAACTTAAAAACTCCTTAATGATATGTCCAATTTGTGAATGTGATTTAGGGCTTTATAAATAATTTGCCCACTAGTTCCAAAAATGCCATAGTCGAACAGTATAATCAGTTTTTGAAAGCTACTACATACATACTTTAGAACTTCGCAATATTTTTATTGTTATTTAAAATTATGCTGAGAGTGGTCCCAAGCTCGATATGAATTGGACATGGACAATAATCGGTGGGTATTTGAAAGTGAGGTTTCCTTTATGTTTTATGGACCTTATGGATTTGGAGGTGATAAGTGCATCAGTGGGTGGATATGTCGCTTTGAGATGGCGGCGTAAAAAAGGCTGTGCGGTTATTTCGTCTGCTACAAAAAACTTGATGTTGGTGGCTTTCAAATGGTGCCAGTTCGCTTGAGACAGAAAACACAAGTAATTTGCCCTTGGTGATTATGTGAACTATATCAATATTTACCTTTTTTAAGCCATTTCTCTTAGTCATATAAGCAAAAACTCTTTTTTATTATAAAATAACCAAATTAATATATATATTTATATGTATACCTATATATGTTATATATATATATAATTGGCACGTACATCCTTTTTGGATGTTTGGCCGAGCTTCTCTTCCTATTTTTAGCGTACGTCTTGATATTGTTCCACAATTGGAGGGACCTACAGTTTCATGCCGACTCCGAACGGCAGATATTTTTATGAGGAGCTTTTCCATGGCAGAAATACACTCGGAGGCTTGCCATTGCCTGCCGAGGGGCGCCAGCTATTAGAAAAATACTTTTTTTTTTTATTTTGGTCTTTCACCGAGATTCGAACCTACGTTCTCTCTGTAAATTTCGAATGGTAGTCACGCACCAACCCATTTGGCTATGGCGGCCGCCTAAAATGAGTAGACTTAAAAAAAGCGGCAAGTAATTTTTAAAGATTATTTATCAATTTCAAGGGCTTTTAATCCATATATTCAGTCAGGCCTCTAATTTGAACTAAATACATCCAGAGAAACTGCGTTACGTCCAGAATTTCATTATTTCTGCACAAAGGCCTATCAAAAACTTCTCTAAATTACTGGTGCTAAAGTTTCCTCTGAATCAAACGATATGAAGTGTAACAAAAGTGTCATTGCAAAATCTCGGTTTTATCATGCCACACAAATAGCCACGTTTATTTATATATGAGAGTGAATTGCAACCACTGTTACAAACTTTATATAAATTTTTCGTAGCTTCGTGTCATCCCCTTAACGCACGTGCGCTAATTTTACCAATTCTTGTCCGGTGAGCAGCGCATGGAAATAAAAGCTAAAAATAAAATTAAGGGCCCATGGAAAATACTTAGAATGGTTTTTGAGAGTGTCATTTGTATGACGTCATTAAAACAGCTGCCTATGGGGGTGGGGTAAGTGCATTAGAGGAATGAGCAAAACAAAAATGGCTCACAGAAAGCGATCCACAGACAATAACGCACATCAAAAATTATAGATTTTATGAAGAAGAGTCGCTATTATGCAGAGGGATTTATTGTTAATACCAAATGGCCGTATCCAAAATTTTAATAGGACTATGAATAAGTTCGTGCGGTTTTACAACAGATGGCGTAACTTGATTATTATTCCATCGATCCACATTTCCAAACATTCATTGGAGAGCTACTGTCGTAAGGCACAAACGTCAGTATAAGTTTTTTATTTGAAGCGTAAACAACAATATTTTTACCACACTTGAAAATGTCGAATTTCGTGCCAAATAATGTGTTTTTGCGGGGAATTCTTCTTCATTATTTTAATATGAAGAAAAAAGCAGCCGAAAGTCATCGTATCTTGGTGGAAGTTTATGGTGAGCATGCTCTATCTGAGCGAACGTGCCAGAAGTGGTTTGCACGCTTTAAAAGTGGTGATTTTGGCTTGGAAGACGAAGAACGCGAGGGTGCGCCGCCAAAGTTCATGGATACCGAATTGGAGGAATTGCTCGATCAAGATCCGGCTCAAACGCAAGAAGAGGTTGCAAAAACTTTGGGAGTTGATTAATCAACCATTTCCAAACGTTTAAAAGCCATGGGAATGATCCGAAAGGTAGGCCATTGGGTGCCGTATGAATTGAAGCCAAGAGACGTTGAACGCCGTTTTATGGCATGCGAACAACTGCTTCAACGGCACAAAAGAAAGGGTTTTTTGCATCGAATTGTGACTGGCGATGAAAAGTGGGTCCATTACGACAATCCAAAACGTCGGGCAACGTATGGATACCCTGGCCATGCTTCAACATCGACGTCGGCGCAGAATATTCATGGCCTGAAGGTTATGCTGTGTATCTGGTGGGACCAGCTGGGTGTTGTGTATTATGAGCTACTGAAACCGAATGAAACGATTACGGGGGATGTCTACCGACGACAATTGATGCGTTTGAGCCGAGCACTGCGAGAAAAACGGCCGCAATACGCCGATAGACACGACAAAGTTATTTTGCAACATGACAATGCTCGGCCACATGTTGCACAAGTGGTCAAAACATACTTAGAAACGCTCAAATGGGATGTCCTACCCCACCCGCCGTATAGTCCAGACCTTGCGCCATCCGATTACTATCTCTTCCGATCGATGCAACATGGCCTGGCTGACCAGCACTTCCGTAATTACGATGAAGTCAAAAAATGGATCGATTCGTGGATTGCGGCAAAACCGACCGAATTTTTCACAAAGGGAATCCGTGAATTGCCAGAAAGATGGGAAAAAGTAGTAGTAAGCGATGGACAATATTTTGAATATTAAATTTGTAACCATTTTACGTCAATAAAGTTTCAAATTTCGAAAAAACCCGCACGAACTTATTCATAGTCCTATTATTATAATTGCAATTTGAGTATCTTACTTAAAATTCAAATGCCAGAAGCGGCAACAGCTAAAGTGATTTGTATTTTTTTGTACTAATATATGCTCATTAAGGAAAAATAAATGAAAAAAAATACAAAAAAATGTATAAAAAATACTTGTGTTATAACCAGGCTACAAGTAGATAAAAAAATATTGGGGGAATTCCTCAACTTATCAAGAGAGAACATTTCGCAGGTTACCGGTCATTGGTTGTTAGGTAGGCCTCTTCTAGACTAGGAGTATTTTCGCATGAATACTGCCGAAGTTGTAGAGACGAGGAAGAGGAAGAAAAAGTAGAACACTTCCTTTGTAATTTTCCAGCCTTACCTAGGGGTAGAGCAAGGTTGTTAGGAGAATACCATTTAGGCTCTCTTACGGAACTATACGGTGTTGGGATAAAACCTATCCTACGCTTCATAAGAGAGTCTAAATGTTTCCGTGTTACACAGTGGTACCACAACGGACGTGCACGGTCTTAGTGAGCTGGCTACTCTAAGCCGACTGCCACAAAAATCTAAGCTAACCTAATATTTACTCGTAAGCCATGGTGGACGTGTGATGAAATATTATATATATATTATATATAATATAAATGGCGCGTACACCCTTTTTTGAGTGTTTGGCCGAGCACCTCCTCCTATTTGTGGCGTGCGTCGTGATGTTGTTCCTCAAATTGGGGAACCTACAGTTTCAAGCCGACTCCGAACGGCAGATATTTTTTATGAGGAGCTTTTTCATGGCAGAAATACATTCGGAGGTTTGCTCTTGCCTGCCAAGGGGCGACCGCTATTAGAAAAATGTTTTACATAATTTTGAAATTTTAGTATGAGGGAAAAAAAACCAGAAAGCCAAAATCTAGTAGATGCCTGTAGTGATGGATATCTCGTAAAGTGACGATTAAACAATTTCAAGTTTATGCTCGTTGTCAATATGACATTTCACACTAAAAAAATCCTTTTGCGGTTTTTTGTTTGTTCCATTCAGTTGTGAGCTACAGTGTGTTAACAATGGAAGTCAACAAAGGTAAAATTCTGTACATTTTACAGTTTTTCTTGAATAAAGGTGAAAATGTACGCCAGTTCGCTGAAATTGTCATTGGTTTTACGATGGCGATACTGTAACAACTAATTACTTGCAATTTGGTTTCGTCGATTTCGTTCAAGCATTTTTGATATTAAAAATGCACTTCGTACAGGCAGGCCCGTCGTTGAAAATGTCGATAAAATCACAGAATTAATCGAAGTTGACCGGCCAATTAGTAGGCATAGCATCATCCAGGAGCTAAAGATCGACCATAAAAATGGTTTAAGACATTTCTGCAAAAATTTAGCGCAAAAATTATGTTTTTTTTTTTCCCTAAACCTATATATGCGATATTTTCGCGTAATATAAAAAATTAACCGTAGAAGTAATAAAATAATTTGGCGAACTCACATTTTATCCGATTCAAGAGCGTTTACTTATATGGGAACGTGTGAGAAGCATTGCATGCCTAGATCTATATCTCATATCTCTCCTCAGCCGAGGAGGAGGAATGTTATAGTGTTAGTGGGAGCATGCCCCACATACCATTGGTGTGACGGCACCTTTGATTTACACCTCCTGACTAAAAAAAAAACAAAAAAAAAAGTTCATGCTGAGTATGGACGTCAATCGAACTAGAGCATGCAATACTATATATGAGAGTTGGTTCTGTGTAGCCTGTACGAAATCTTGCATTTGTAGACGTTGTGTATGACTACATTTCGTCTTTTTTTATTTTTAAGCGATTTAATATTATTGCGTTGCTGATAATCCTGTCAACACAAACATCTTAAAAGTTAATTGCTAGCGCTTAAAATATTCGACTAAATCCGATATATTATATATGAGCCACAATACCTTTGAAATAATTGTAAGCCTCAAGATGTGCTTTTAAATTTTATATACAGTCCTTTTAATAACTAAAGGGCGATCAGATTGGAGGTGATTTCTCCAATAGGTTCTTTTTTGACAGATTTAACTAAATACATAATTTTTTTCAGTATTCATCGGTATTTCATCATGGACAACAACGTTTACAAATCATTAGACTGTTTTATAAAAATCGACGCTCTGTGAAAAGTGTTCATCGCGTGTTCTGGCCAACTTGTGGTGGTCAGCAATGAGACCCATTTGCAGCTTATTGGCCACGTCAATAAGCAAAATTACCATACTTGGGCTAAAGAGCAACCCGAAGCCGTTCAAGAATAGCCATTAGATCTATTGGAAACAACCATTTGGTGCGATCTATGGGCTGGAGAAATTATCGGCCTATAATTCCTCAAAGACGAGGCTGGCGAGGCAGTGAATGGCGAACGCCATAGCGGCATGATAAACTAAATTTGGTTCCATCAAGACGGCACTACTTCCCATACAGCCCGTGAAATAATGGATTTACTACGTCGTCGTTTCGGTGAAAAATTTATCGTTCGCCTCGGACCAGTGGATTGGCCACCAAGTTCGCGTGATATCACATCTTTGGACTTTTATTTGTGATGGTCTAAACGCTTTGTGGATAAACCAGCTTCGATTGAGGCATTAGAAGTGAATATTACTAATGTTATTCACGGGATACCAACCGAAGTCCTCCAGCGAGTCATTCAAATTTGGTGTTTACGGATGGCCGAATTACGGCGCAGTTGTGGTGAACATTTGAATTAAAGGATTATCTGTAAAAAACAAATGTCGTGAATGATTCTGTACAAAAATAATAAAGAATGCCCAATCAATTTGAATTTTCGTTGTTTTATTTAAAATCCTATACTTCTAAATTGATCACTCGTTACATCACAGGGACTTATGAACAAATTTAGATAACTTATTTGTTTCCTATTAAACTTGAATACTTTTTTATGCAAATATAATTCATTCTCTTACAAAATCTTTTTATAAATCCAAGTGTGAGTTCGTGCAGGTTATAAAACAATTTGACAGATTTTCATCAAAATTTCAAACTTTCAGTATTTTTAGAACATTGTTTAATGTGCAGGGTTATAGAGCGATAGATTTTGTTATAACAAAGTGCAAGTTTGAACTGGATGAAAAATTGTGTTCTCGAAATATGTATTCCTTTTCTATCGCAGAGTTCAGAAATTTTAATTATTTATTCTAAACGTAACAACGAAATGTTTGTTTATTGTAAAGTATCCTAAAATATGCATTTATATATTTTGAAATATAATCTAAAGAATATAGTTCAAATTTTATATACTTTTGTACACATTTCATTAGCTCGTTGCTTGGCAAAAAAAATCATGCTGCAACTTATTTTGCGTTGCCGTGCTTATACCCAATTATCTAAGCATGAGGTGCTCTATGGTTATGGTCTTTATTATTTTACTTCGGTTGGGTGTTTGGTCGAGCTCCTCCAACTATTTGTTTTGGAGATGCCCTATATTGTAGATACAATTTTTTTCCTATCATGAAAATTTAGTGACTTTCAGATAAATTATGCATAATTATTCAGGCAGCTATTTACTGAAAGAAATTGTATGTGACTTATCACCCATTAATATAGATATTCTGTAAATTAGACATTATTTAGAAGGGAGGGTAGTTAAGGGAAGGTAAAGAATTTTAAAAGCTTGCCTGTGTGTTGAGTACATAACTCTTCTCATACCATTTGAATACTAATACAAAAAATATACTGCAATTTGTACCCTCTATAATACATGTAGATGAGAGTACATATACATTTACATGCACCTGTGTAGGTATATTCGTTAGTCTTACTTATAGAAATCGTCATAGTTGCGTTTTGTAAATTGTAAATTCGTACTGATAACCCAGTAAGAGTTCGGTGAACCTAATTTTGATACCTATAGCTACTACTACGTACACATACATACATACATACCTACATATATCTATAGGTATGTATGATACATAGCAATTTGATACTCTTTATATTCACTCAACTACACTCACTACGCCATCGGTAAATCTAGTGCTATTGTAAGTTGTGCAGCCGCAGATTGCAGCCAAGCAGCAACAGACACACTAAAATGTATCTTCTGCTCATGCTCAATCTCTCCTCTCTATACTTACACCAGTTTACAGCAAAAAGAGAGAACGAGAATCAGGGCGTATGATTCGTATGTAGTTCAAGTGATGTCGTTAGTTCAGCTTTCAAGTTTGATACTTGATTTCTTGACTTTCTTGAACAAAATTTGTAAAGATGTTACTAGAGATAGTATCCTGTAATTAGTTGTTGCTAATTAAAGTGAGTTTTATGTTTATATATTTTAATTTATTTATGTGTTCTTAGCTTTATATCTTACTTTGTTTCTATTTCATTTCCATGTTTTTATTATCCCTATCTTTAGTCTTAGTGCAAATCTTATTCTTAAATCGCTGCTTAACACGTTTTTTTAAATCGGTATCAATATTAAAGCATACATTTAGGGGCTTACGGTACAGGGAACTGTTCAATAAAATAACCTTGTGAGACGGCGCGTTATCATGGTGCAAGATCCCGTTTTCTTTCCACAAATTGCGATCCTCTACACAAAAAGCGATTCTGTGTTGGGCACAATTACAATTTAATTATGCAAGTTTACAAAAAAAAAAAAAAACACAACGCAAATTGAAACGACTCTAAGTGAATTAAGATTTTCTATAGCAAACCATGTAAAGATCGAAGATAGGTTCTAGTGTTACGAAAATACTACTTTTTAAAAAGAAAATTGAACAAAGTAAACCTTTAAAAATAATATAAAACTTTATTACATACATACATAAAACAAAAAGAAACGTTTTCAATTAAAACAAAATAAACTATTCAATTAATTTATGAAAAACAAAGTTAAAACTTATGTATCCTTAGTGGCTGTTGCCGTAAGTCGGCTTCCTTTCACACAAAATTGGTCCAATGTTTGCTGACAGCTTTTTTTTTAACAAAAAATAGATCTTCTTGCAGCAATGGACATTCGCAGCTACCGCCTGTGACATTTTAAAACTCCTTCCGCTATCAGGATCGTTTTTTAAAAGAAATCTCCGTTGCTTCATCAATCAAACACATCGCTTTGGAAATTTGTTTGGAGGTCAAATTTTGTTCTTTGGAAATTTCTTTTGAGCGGTCACTGTCAGCTTCTTCATTAGCAAATTGCAATTCCAGTTGTAATAGTTTTTCATTAGAGAATTCTTGGTTGTGAGAGGTTAGCAATTCATTTATGTCACTCTTCTCCATACCATCCAAATTAGACTCTCTAACTCTAACTCTAACTCTAACTCTAACTCTTAACTTCTGAGGCGCATATTCGTTGAACACATTCAGGCCATATTCTGCGCGAAACACCATTCATGCAAGACGGTTTAATCTCCTCCCACGAATAGCAAATTATTTCTAGGGCTTTCATAACGTTGAACTTTTTCCAAACCCTAGCATAGCAGGCTTATCTTGTCCAAAGAAGTTTAAATGTTCGTCGAAGGTAATAACTTCTAAATATTGGTTGTCAAAAAAGTCTTGCGGTATTTCCGCAAGCTTGTCTTTGCAAGCGCGTAGTTCTAGTTGTATTCATCGCATCGGTTCACGCTAGAGCTTTTTGGAAAGCTCTTTTCACGTGCTAAAACGTGTTTGATTAATTGTTGTTTGCTTTTAGTCGTTCGTGAGTTATAGCGTCGCAAAAATGGAGCAAAATAAAGAGAAAATACGGCATATTTTACAGTACTACTACGATAGAGGCTCATGCTGCCAATAAAATTTGTGCAGTTTATGGACCCGATACAGTTTCCATTTCCACCGCACAACGATGGTTTTAACGTTTTCGTTCTGGTGCAGAGGTGATCGAAGATGCGCCACGGTCCGGAAGGCCTGTCGTCGAAAATTGCGATAAAATCGCTGAATTGATCGAAAGAGACTGGCATAGTAGCAGCCGTAGCATCGGCCAAGAGCTGGGAATGAGTCATCAAACCGTTAAAAACCATTTGAAGAAGCTTGGATTCAAAAAGAAGCTCGATATATGGGTGCCACACGACTTGACGCAAAAAAACATTTTTGCCCGTATGGATGTATGCGAATCGCTTCTGAATCGCAACAAAATTGACCCGTTTTTGAAGCGGATGGTGACTGGCGATAAAAAGTGGGTCACTTACGACAACGTGAAGCGCAAACGGTCGTGGTCAAAAAACGGTGAAGCTGCCCAGACGGTGGCCAAGCCTGGATTGACAGCCAGGAAGGTTCTTCTGTGTGTTTGGTGGGATTGGCAGGGAATCATCCACTATGAGCTGCTCCCCTATGGCCAAACGCTCAATTCGGACCTGTACTGCCAACAACTGGACCGCTTGAATGCAGCACTCATGCAGAAGAGGCCATCTTTGATCAACAGAGGCCGAATTGTCTTCCATCAGGACAACGCCAGGTCACACACATCTTTGGTGACGCGCCAGAAGCTCCGGGAGCTCGGATGGGAGGTTCTTTTGCATCCACCGTATAGTCCGGATCTCGCACCAAGTGATTACCACCTATTTTTGTCCATGGCGAACGAGCTTGGTAGTCGGAAGTTGTCCACAAGAGAGTCCTGTGAAAATTGGCTCTCCGAGTTTTTTGACAATAGGGAAGCGAGCTTCTATAAGAGGGGCATTATGAAGTTGGCATCTCGTTGGGAACTCGTCATCGAACAAAACGGCGCATATTTGACTTAAATCGCATTATTATAACCAATTTTATGAACAATTGAAAATTCAATAAAAATACCGCTAGACTTTTTTGACAATCTATACAAATATAGTTTTTAAATGATTTTTTTATTTTGTACATTTAGTAATTCTACCAGCAACGCCATTTCGCCTCATTTGGCTAAAAAAATTACAGGTGTATTAAAAAAAAAAAGAATATACAATAACTCCGCCAATAAATAAATTGGAAAAATATTTACCTTTTTTATAACCAGAAACTGCACGTAAAAATTTGTATAAATTTATTATTCTCTTTAGAAGGGAAATCCGGAGTTTTGATGGCATGACGCAGTTAGAAACAAAAGTGTTGCCGTCTTTTAGAAAAAAAGGAACCCAAAACAACGCAACCTCGAAAATTTAACGACGCCCAGTGAAAGTTAGTACTAATTAAGCAGCGACGCAACTTCGAAAAAACGCAAACGAAACGACGCAAAGCGAGCTATTGGTGTATTTCTATTCTTATTCGAATAACTTTTATGTCTAATAATAATTTTTTCATTTATAACATAGATTTTTTCCATTTGAAGTAAATATTTATGTTAGTTTTAAAGAATGGGTAATAAACGAAATTTTGGAAATCGTTTCCTTATATATGTCCCGTAATATAAATTGAAAATTTTCATATTTTTGCAAAAGGAAAACATTTTTTTTTTTATCTCTGTTAATATCACAAAAACGTGGAGTTTTAATGAAAAATTAGTCCTAGTATAGCAAACTTAAATGCCTTTGTTTAGGCCACACCCTAAATACTTATCAATTTTAACTACCCTAATGTTAATTGCGCCTAGCGTTCCGACTGTTGCAAACCACCGGTTCCAGTTGCTGCAACGTTAAGCCCGTTAACCTGGGGCATTTCCCCGACGAATAGTTAAAACGCTTACCGTTGTAAACGCTGTTCGGCGAGGCTGCTCTCGTTTTAACTTTAAAATTTAATTTAATTTCCAAATTAGAAGAGATTAGAAAAAAAGATCAGTACGTGTCAGCCATCGAAGGTAACATTCTTAATAAGTAATAAATTTTGTGTTATTGCATCATATACTCAATATACATACGTGTAAATATAAATAAAATATGATATCAACTAGACACTAACGCTTTTTTCTTTCTATAAAAATATCATCGGAGCGACCGTGGAGAAACCACATTCAATCCTTACAGCTGCGTCGCCATCCGATGAATACAGCCTTTCATTTGTTATGGTTTCATTGGTTTGATTGGTTAACGTATTCTGCAGAACTTAGAAATTTGTATAAACCGTTATCTGGCGATATATCAAAAACTACATAACAGAAAAAAATAGGTTTTTGAATTTGGCAACCAATTTTACTTGTAAGTTCTCTGGTTTGATTTTTATTTAAAAAAAAAAAAACTTTAATAATTTGTAAAGCAGTGTTATTTGCACTCTATGCTTTTCTCCATTCTCTGCAATAAGAATTTATGCTCGTATTCTGCCGCTTTTAGTTGTGTGAGGCTATTGAACTCGGCAAGTGCAACGTAAATGGCCGCAAGGACTTCTCCCTTTTATATGTATGTGTGCAAGCTTATTTGAACGTATAAACGATGTAGTTTTGCACTGTGTAATGTAACTGGGCCACTGACACGACTTATAAACAAGCGAAAGCATGCATATGAATGCTTGTACATGCGGCCATGAAGGCAAATGTAGATGCCTATCTCTACTACAAGATCACTTTGGGGGTGTGTATTGGTGGCTTTATGTGCAGTGCGATGGTAATGTAGGCCACTGGGCGCTTTGTAAGCGTTTACTCTTATATGACGTATTTTCCTTGCATCTCTCCACATCTGTAACAGCCAAGTCTTGCTGTCTTTTGGACATGACTGTTGCATTTGCATTGAATGTTCCATATTTAAATACTCAGTGAAATCAACAAAACTTTATAGCTACCTGCGTCTAGTACAATCAAAATATACGCTGATATTGAATAAAAATAGAAACAAGCGCAAAAGTAGCTTTACTCAAATAGAATTAGGAATCGAAAAGAAAAGATAAAAAGTTTCCTTCTCAACGTTAAGAATGCGATTTTAGATACTTTGTGCTGTAAAAAATACTTTAATTGTCATTTGAAGCATATTTTGAAACTTGCAAAAACGTTGCTAAAATTTACATATAAAGGTTGTGCTATTTTTAGCCGTGAACAACCAGCAGCCAATTACAGTATTCATTTCAGCTAACTAAGCTCAACAAAATGCTATTGCGTCAAGAGACAGCGAGCGCCGTGCTTTTGTTAAATTTTCAATGCCCGCGCGCACTTGGACACAACTTAATTTTAGTTTTGTTCACGTAAAGGCTGTATGCAACATTATATATGAAGAGCGATGAGTGTAGACATATATGAGTATGTGTGTACATATATACCAAAATGCTCAGAATGATGCGACAAGTCGACTTAGCCATGTCTGTCTGCCCGCGCAGGGAAAATTTGGTACATTTATTACATTTATTAATCGTAGTTTGGTATTGAAAATGGGCGAAATCGGTCAATGATCATAACCATAAACCTTAAAAAAGGTAATTTTCAAATAATCAAAAATTAGTCACAATTGGTGTACCTGACGAAGGCAGTAAAATAAATAAAGGGTGGTTAAGTTTCAAGGGCCGGTGCTGATTTTGATCAAACTACAATTTTTTTAGGAAATTATTGTCATTTCTCTTTATTATGATAATACTGGTATGGCTCAATTACGTATGAAACAAAATATCGGACAAATGACCCACCTTCATCCGATGGTCCAAATTTTCGATGACGCTGAGGCATAATTGAGGTTCTATGCCGTTAATGTGCCGAATTATCTCATCCTTTAGGTCTTGAATTTTTGCTGGCTTATCGACGTATACCTTTTCTTTCAAATAACGCCAAAGGGAGTAGTCCAACGGTGTCAAATCACATGATCTTGGCGGCCAATTGACATCGCCGCGACGTGAGATTATTCGGTCATCAAATTTTTCACGCATATTGTCCACATTCATATCTTCCGATTCGGGCCATAAAAAGTTCGTTATCATCTCACGGAAGCGAACACTATTCACAGTATCTGCCTGACCGGCCTCATTTTGGCCGCCAGTCCACAAGCCGCACCAAACAGTCACTCTTTGTGGGTGCATTGGTTTTTCGGCAATCACTCTTGGATTATCATTTGCCCAAATGCGGCAATTCTGCTTATTGACGAATCCACTGAGGTGAAAATGTGCCTCATCACTGAAGATGTTTTTCTTTGAGAATTGGTCATTCACTGTTGCTATTTTCTGCAACCATTCAGACCATTGAGGACACTTGAAATGGTCAAGAGGCTTTAGTTCTTGAGTTAATTGCACCTTGTAAGCCATTTACACGCTTACAAGAGAGGTGCAATTGTTGGGCACGACGACGAGTAGATGTGGACGGCTCTTCAACCACACTATCGCGAACAGCGCAATATTTTCTGCAGTACGAGCTCTACGAGCATGCACTGGTGTTTTCACATCCCCTACAGACCTGGTTTGCCCACACTTTTGCACAAATTTTCCGATTGTACGCACCGAAAAAATCACGAAGTGCGCGATATGCATTTTGATTTGAACGCCCGTTTTCGTAAGAAGCCTGAATAACTTTAACGCGTTGCTCGGTTATGTATCTTTTCTTGGTTCAAATTGAATTAGTCTGAGATTGAAAAATGTCAAGTGAATTGCAGAAACAAATTTGACGTTTAGGTGTGGTTCACATTCAACATCGGTCCTTGAAATTTAACCACCCTTTATAACGAAAAAAAACGAGAGACTTAAAAATCAAATAGAGAAAAACAAAACGAAAATGGCGAACCAAATTTATGGTAATTCTATAACAAAGGAAATTCTATTTTAATTTCATTTACGAGTTTTCACAATGGCCATTCAAGTGCATTTTGCTCTAATGCCTCATGTTGCAAAAGCTGCTGCCACCTATAACTTTGAAAAATTAGCCAGATATCCATTATTTTCCGAAAAAGCCAGACTCCAAAAAACTCCATTGTATTGACAGGAAAAGTTGAATGTATCCTCTATAAACTAATAAAATTCAAATTCATAAACTGATTGCCTAAGCTAAATTAAGTGTTTGTGAACACCAAACTCAATGACGTAATTTAGGGTTTAGTTGCCTCAGCTAATTGGTCTGTTTTACCATACTCTTAGCCTTCCAGAATACATATACACCATGGACGTAACTACATCTATATATACCTAAATCTTATATGCAATTATTTGTGTGCACCTAATGCAGCGAGGACGTCATTGTCGTAAGCGCTCAACCCAAACCCGTCTTGCCAATGCCGGTGCAGTTGTGGAGCTAAGCAAATGCTGGTGTGTGGTACCAACGCGACAGTAGAATGTATGAAAACTGTATAAATGTGCAGTTGCCGGTCAAGGAAAATATATAATATTAAAAAATTTATATTTTTTAAAATTTTGTAGCTCGGGCGGTGCGAAAAATATTTTATCAAAACATTAGCAAAATAATATTTCGGCGCAATTTTATTTTAATTTTGGGCTTTACCTTTTTATTGAAACTTTTCCCAAAATAATGTGAATAATGTTATTATTTATATATTTAAATGAAATATATTATTTTTCAACCGGTTCGCTGTTTTGCGGTTGTTGTGCTAGTTTGCTATCGAAATTGGATTTGTATGGCTACAGTGTTGGCGCAAAATGTTCAAATTAGGTCACGGCTGTTGATGGGTGTACGTCAACTGTGAAAATACGTGTGCCCATGGGAAAGTATATATGTATGTATGTATTTTTGTTAGAGATGTAAGAATAGTTTCAGCGGTAAGCAAACGTATTTTATATCTTTCTTTGCTTGCTGCATACCTAATACTCAGCTGGTGAATATCCTTTTGTCGGCGACCCAGTTTGGTAGAATTGCGCATTAGTCAGGCCAAATACAGCAGTAGTAGTAGTAGTAGTAATGTGCATTTATTTTTCAGAAATTCAAAAATTTTTTACAATTCACTTCGTTTATATTAAAGGGTGGTTAAATTTCATAGGCCGATGTTGAATGTGAACCACACTTAAACGTCAACGACACCGTTGGACTTCTTTCTTTGAGGTTATTTGAAAGAAAAGTTGTACGTCGATAAGTCAGCAACAATTCAAGAGCTAAAGGATGAGGTAATTCGGCACATTAACGGCATAGAACCTCAATTATGCCTCAGCGTCATCGAAAATTTGGACCATCGGATTGAGGTGTGCCGCCGAGGCCGCGGCGGCCATTTGACTGATATTTTATTCTATGCATAATTGAGCCATACCAATATTATCATAATAAAGAGAAATGACAATAATTTCGTAAAAACATTGTATTTTATTCAAAATCAACACCGGGCCTTGAAACTTAACCACCCTTTATTTATATATATCAGTACATGTTCATCAGATATGACAATTTGTCGTCTGCCATTGTCCATATATAAATATAAAGTAAATAAAATAATCAATAAATTAAACTCCGCTACCAAATAATTTGTATACCGTAAAGCTGAATACAATAAACCTAAATTTTTTTTCAAATTTTATTATATATTTTTTATTTATAACTTCTGTTTTTGTTAATGCAGATTTTTCTAATAAAATATTTACCTCAACGAGTACAGGAGTACAGACCAATTAAGCACTTCAAATTTTCTTCTTCGAGTTTGCTTTGACACATTTCCGAAGTTATTGGAATTTAACATAAGCCGACCACATCGTGCTTTGAAAATCATTGAGATATTTTTAATCCATATTCCTTTTTTTATATGGGTTTAACCGTTTGTTGGCTCTAAATATTTGTAAATGCGTGACACACTTTTCCGTATGTTTTCTGGTGTGTTGGGGCTTCATGCAAAGGCTATGTCACTGCGTGCTATTGATGCATTCGTCGAAAGTCCGAGTTCTGAGCCCATTTCATTTAGTTGTTAGTACCAGAAATTGCTTTTCCGTATTACATACTGCGACAAGAGCGACGGAAGTCTGCTTTCTTTATATTCATATAATGTTTTAAAAATCTACTTCATGTCAAGGCCCAATGTAAAAGAGTGGCTTTCTTCAGCTGCTATCTCCAGCAAAATCGTATAGTGTGGCATGATGTCTGGTATCCTTAGGATCTGTTTTATGAAGTATCTTTGCAGTTTGTCGATCTTTTCCGATAAAGTTAAGCTTCATACTTGGGTAGCATAAGATTGTATGGATCTGCGGGTAGCTTGAAAAGTTTCCATTTATTTTTTAGCGTTACTGACTAATATATTTAGTCAGTTGCAATTAATGTTTGCCTTGATTGCGTTGCTTCTGCCTTCCAAATGTTTTCCGAATGCCAGTTTTGGTATAAGTATGACACCCAAATAGCGATATTCCGCCATAACCCGTGCATCTTCGCCATTGTACCAGCATTTTTCTAACTGCATTGTTCGGGCGCCTTTTCTAAAAATCATAATTTCCGATTTATTTGGACTAACTTCAATATTCCCTTCGGTGCAATATTTTTCCAGTCTATATATCATAGCTTGACATTAGACCATTTCCCGAATAATCATATAAGTCGTTTAAGTAGAGCGTAAATAACAAAAAACATCAGCAAATAATTGTACTTTACCTCAAGCTGAATATTCCTTTACTCCCTTGGATATGAAAATCCCATTGGTTGGTATGTTGGGTAAAGTGGTGACTCATCTAGTATCCAGTTAGCACTTCCGAACCATTTGGTTGCCACATCCTCGCTACGAATTTGTTTAACGGTAAATTACGACCTAGGCTTATTAGGTTGTTGATGTCTAAGCTAGACAGTTGTTCGAGCCCCCCGAAAAGTGGTTTGCTCAGGGTTGACATTCTCTGCTTCCATAAGGCAGCGTATTCACAGAGGAAATGGAAATCGTTTCCTTTTGCTCTGGTTGTTTACAACCAAAAGCTAGTAATGACTGCCGTTAGTCTCCAGGCGTCCCGTTGTTTCATGTTTATCAATATTGATGTCTGTTTGAGGTTGCAGAGATATGAGCTTGTCACAATTTGAGACTAAGGCACGTTGGTCGATGTACTCATCGAAACATGCGTCCTTTCCTTTTGTCAAAACACACATTTACATATCTCGGATAAAGAGTTGAGACGCCATTCACCAACCTTCTCGTTTTGGAAATTTGATTAGAAATTGACTGCCAAAACAAATTTCTTCAGTTGAGTCAAAAATCTGTCACCTTATAACATATAACACATATATTTTTTTTTTGTATTTACCTTACTGCTGGTATCAACCTGTGTTTCTGAAGATTCTACCTGAAGTTTCAACCTGAAGTTTTTGTTCTTAAATGAGTTTGAAATAAAAAAATAATTGTTAGCTTTAATTTCTGGAACTCAATATAATTTTCCCCAAAAGTATGAATAAAAATAAAGTAATTGGCGCGTACATCTAATTTTATTACTGTATTTGGTCGAGCTCCTCTTTCTATATTATTTATGCTGAGCTTTTTCATAGCAGAAATACACTCGGAGAACTTTGCTATTGCTTGCCTTCGCGTTCGGCAGCCGCCATCTCAGTGAAAATGTATTTTGGCTGGCTGGCTGGTTAAATTTTTTGGAATTAAACAAATTCATGGACAATGAGATTTATAGCTTTTAACATCAGATGGATGAATGGAAATTTATTAATATATAAAAAGTCGGCGCGGTTTTATCCTATCATAATGATAAATATTTATGTGAGATCTAAATGAGGCGGAGACCAAAACGTGTACGTTTCATGGTTTGGGTTGGTATTCGAGCAAGATTTATTAAGTCGTTTTTTGGATAGACGCATTCTCCTAAAAGTGGGTACGGCAACACTTTTTTCTAAGATTTATTTGCCATTATTCCAGTTTTTGGGTTTCTTCATTTGAACGAAATCTGAAGAACTTTTTCTTTGCATAAAGCAGAGATATCAGGTTTTTATCTTTTCTGATAATAAATGAAAGCTGTATGGCAGGTGGGTGTGGTTGCTTACCGATTTCGCCCATTTTCAATGCTAAACTAGGTTGGAAAAAATTGAATATGTATTGGAGCGACTCCCCTCAATATTTTGTGCATTTGGGTATAAACATTTTATATCTACTTCCACTGCTTTACGCTGTTAATAAATAGATAAAATAGGCAGTAAAAAGATAAGTAAATACAACAGTTTTATAAAGAAAATTATAATAAGGTATAAAATTAGTTAAAAGGTTATGCAAAAATTCAGTTGCATTGGCTAGTATTTACATGTTTAACTATAATGGGTTCATCAAACTATACGAAAAAGCTTTGAAACTTGTGTACATACATATTTATATTATGTAACACATACCATACTTGTATATGTACTTTGCAGGTACCTATAAAATACATACAAATAGGTGGAAATGATTGCATTTGATGACGTATAAGCATCATCGTCACTGCGCGCTCTTGTGCACAAGGCTATTCTAATAACGGTTGTGTGTAACAGTATAATGTATATTTATATATTTTGATATGTATATCAAAATTCTCAGAAAGATGAGAGGAGCTGATTTATTGTCTGCCTATTCTTGTGCACTATAACTGGAGCAAAAATTAATATATATTATCTCAATCAAACTTGGTACACTCATCACCCTTCATCGAAGGCAGTTTATTAGTGAAAGTGGAAGAAATCGACAAATAGCGCCGCCTAGCTCGCATGTAACGGAAACTTAAAAAGGAAAAACGTGATAAAGCAACATAAATGAAGTAAAATTCTTTTCATTTGCTACAATTAATGATGAATCCAAAAAAGAAATACGGTGCAAGTAAAGCCTTGAATGTGCGTGGTGCAACGCCCACTGTTGGGCTATTGTAGGTATCTCGATAACGGCTCAATAAAGCTTGCCCTAACTTAACATAAATATTATTGAGATAGGAAAAAAACCGCGCCCACGCATTGTATATTAAGACTAAATTCCGCACCGTCTGTGTGATGTTACCGCTTGGCTCGTTGTCTATGAGTTTGTTTGAATGAAATTTTACTGTGCGCAGGCATGTGAAATCGTATCGAACTTAGTACTTTCCTAGTTGTTTTTTTTACATCAGTACATAATTGCTTCTAACAGTGCGCTTATGAGCAATCAATTCCATTACAAAATTCCACAATACCCGAACCATGGCTACAGCTATAGTATTTAAAAATAACGAATGACACTATTAAAAATTACAATAAAGCGAAGTTGGCGTTCACTTTAAGGTCGAGCAAGATGCTATAACTAGCGCTGTCATTTGCGGTTGACGTCAGTTATGTTCGTAGTTTTTTTGTCGCACTTTATTGATTTCAGCATGCCAGAGGCTCAAGTGTTTACGGTGCATAGAGCTGCACGGCGGAGCGTATGAGTGACATTCGTTGTAGAGTTTGTCGGTTCATGTAAATGAAATGGCAAAAGTGTTGAGAAGTGGTGAGTATTTGGTATTAAATAAAAATGCACACTACTATAGGGTGCAACAGAGCGTATGAGTAATGCGTTTTGACAATTTCGTTTCAATCTAAGTCAGAAATTTATTCCTTAATAGAAGTAATTACAGAAAATTTATTTCATTAATTAAACGTTATTTTGTTAATATAGTTGGCGAAGGGGATGGAGTTTTGAAACAATACACACATATATTGGTCTGCAATTCAGATGGTAAAAAATTATGGGCTTACAAGAATTCATCATGGCGAGAAAGGTATTTATTATAAGTCATTGAAATTAATGAATGCAAGATTCATATTTTTTCTGAAATTCAATTACAAACACACGTTATTCATAATGGATGGCCAATTGTAGTAGAGTTATGCCCAAATACTTTTATTCTAAGCTTTCATTATATTAGTTTGGGGAAAAATAAATCTATTATTTTTGCGGTAGATAGTTGCAGTTATCAATATCTTGTAAAGTATCGATCAAACAATTTAAAGTTTATGCTCATTGTCAAAGTGACACTTCACATTAAAAAATTCTTAGGCTACTTTTTGCTTATTTCCATTCAGTTGTGAGTTACACAGTGCTACCTATGGAAGGCAACAGAGGTAAAACTTGGTACATTTTACAGTTTCTCTTTGATAAAGACGAACGTGTAAGCCAGGCCGCAAATTACGTGCAATTTTGATTTCATCGATTCCGTTCAGGCCTTTTTGATGTTAAGGAAAATGTCGATGATATCGAAAGGTATATATATTTCCTAGGATTTAAATGATAATATATTAGTTTAAGCTTTAAAAAAAAAACTCAAAATTTCCAATTTTCAAACAAAAACCAAAAAATAAAATTGGAATATCTTATGACAACTGGGATAATCCTGGGGATTTTGCCCTCACTTATCTTATTTTTGTGCAGTTTGTTTCGAATGGAATTAACCACAAGCAGTACGATCTCTGCGAAACTTTCCTTTTTACTTCTGGTTCGATTGGCGCCTTCTTTCCGCTTTATATACATCTCAACCTTTTCACAATTTGGGACATTAGAAGGTTAAGAATATGATAATTTTCCGCCTTATCCATATAAGTTAACCTGCATATGTCTTTATTGGGACGCGCATATCGATGAAAAGTTGGGGTAGGCTTTACAATGTAAACAATTGTAGTACTACTAAAAGTCATTCGGATAACTCAAGTCTTGTGCATCATTATGGCCTCCTTCAACCAGTTATAAATCCTAGAAAATATGTTGGTAGATGTTCTCTGAGAAAGTTAATACAATTTAATTTTTTTTGTTTTTTGAATAATAATATAAGTAGTAATTAAGATATATTACATATAGATTTGTTCACTTTTTCTGTGCACCGGAGCGTATGAGTAACTTTGGTAGGATAATTGCCCCCATTGCCAGATAATTGGAAAAAGAGTTGAAACAGAACTATTTTATAACTTTTTACATTTATAATTTTTTGCTTTCTACCATAAATATTGTATTAGATTTTATAAATCTAGCTCCACACTGGCTCAAGCGTAATATATTGGATTGGCAACTAATTAATTGCGGATTTCTTCTAGAAAATCAAAGACAAATTTTTCATGGACCAATGCACCTTTTGCCATCTTTCAGGCAGCATAATAATCGCACGTTCATAAAACTTCTGGTTTTTATTAGCAAAAAACTGAATCAGGTACGATTTGACATCATCATCATCATTGAAAGTTTTACCATTCGCGGAGTTTTGTAAAGATCGAAACAAAAAGTAATCAGATGGTGCAAGGTCAGGACTATATGGTGGATGTATGTTTCGTTACAATCAAGCTCCAATAATTTTTTGCCGAGTGGCGTCAGCGCTCGGCGCTTCGTATTATATGCACTTGGGAGCGCTACCCTCGCCCATATATATATCTCCGGAAGCATTTATGGCCCGAGAGGAACCGAGTTAAGAAGTGATTCACTTTCCCGAAGTTCCTTTGGACCCATTTGATTATTGATGAAATAAGTTTCTCTATTCATCTGTCATTCTGTTCAGTGTCAGGCTTTGCCACCGTAGCATGGTTTGGCATCTCCGTTCTGCGACGCTGGCAATGACGTGTTTCTCCTTGGAGTCTCACGCATCCGTTCAATCCGGGGCCATGAGGCCACAAAGTCTGCAGCGCTAGAGACAGTGCGGTAGACTGATCACATGTCAGCGCGAATATTATTGTCTTTCTTAGCATTTATAGAGATCGATTTTCAATATTGTAAGTTTGCTGTCTGAAAATTGAATGAATATTTTATTGTTTTTTAAATATAAATTTTCATTTCATTTTAAATTTCTATAACTATAATTTGTGTATCGTATAAAATTAATTAAACAGTAGAATTGTTGAAGAGTGGCAAAAACCTTAACAAGTGTAACAATTAACAATTTAAGTGGTAATAAATACAATATTTGCATGCTTATACCTAAATGTAACTCGAGCTTATGAAAATGTAGGACGCGTTTCTTTGGGCAACATAACAAAAGCGTAGCAACTGCAGTTTAAAATATTGAGGCCAAGATCACCTTTTCAATGTGTAAAAATTAGGCTCAATTACTTATAGGCAGAAGACGCATGGCTGACGTCACACTACCTACTGTATGTAATAGGCAATTTTTTCGGCAGGCGCGTTAAATGCAATAGTTGGTATTTTGTGCTAAGGTCAAATATTTACGTATTTGTGAAATATTCTGTTTGCTTATACCGTAAGATATGCAATTTTTACTTGTTACAAGTAATTACACTTATGCATTTAAGCTGTAGTAAATGAATGCCGTTAAGACCTTTGTGGGCAAATGGGTTTAAAGGTCATTAATTCTTCGAAACTGTGCTAAGATGAATAGGTGCGCAAAAAACAAAAAAACAAAAACGAATTACAAGTGCTGAAGTGGCACACAGCGGAAAATAATAACAGCCATCGTCTTGTCAGGTTTAGGTCGAATCTCTGCTCAGATTTATGATTTTATTTAGATGATGAAGATTTATGATGTTTCTTCACATTTTGATTGTTTCTTAAATAAAAAAGATACAGATCCAACACACCTCAGAATAAGCTTTCGAGGCATACTGACGAAATAAGAGCCTTTTAGAAAAATCACAAATCCTGAAGTAAACAGTTGCATGCAAGTGGCATTGATTGAGTCCGCGGAGCGTTAATTACTAAGAGAAATAATTCTTTCATTATTACTTCTTAAATATATCTTAGTACAATTTGTTCTCGCTGTTTTTTTGATGAAAATACAACTTTATTCTGAAAAAATGGTTACAAGTAAATAACTGAAAGTATTGCCCATCGCTGGCTACTACTTTTTCCCATATTTCTGGTAGATCTCATATACCGTCGCGGTAAAACTTCATCTTTTGAGGCTATCCACGGATCAAGCCATTTTTTGATGTCTTCATATGAAAGGAACTGCTGGTCAGCTAAACTATGTGCCATCGATCGGAACAGGTGATAATCGGTCGGCGCAATATCTGGAGAATATGGTGGGTGGGGTAGGATTTCCCATTTCAGTGTTTCCAGGTAGGTTTTAACGGGTTTGGCACCGTGAGGCCAAACGTTGTCATGCTGTAGAATCACTTTTTCATGCCTCTCCGAACATTGCGGCAGCTTCTCGCGCAGTGCTCGGCTCAATCAATTGAAATCGATACCGATCCCCAGTGATAGTTTCGCTTGGTTTAACAGTTCATAATAAATAACACCAACTTGGTCCCACCAAATACATAGCATAACCTTCGCAGCGTGAATATTCGGCCGAGGCGACGACGTAGAAGCAGGATCGGGCAGTCCCCACGACTTTCTTTTCTTTGGATTGCTGTAATGAATCCATTTTTCATCACCCGTCATGATACGATGAAGAAAACCCTTCCTTTTTTGCCGCTGGACCAGTTGTTCACAGGCGAAAAAACGACGTTCAACATCCCTTGGTTTTAACTCATAAGGAACCCAAGTCCCCTGTTTCTGAATCATTTCCGAAGCATGCAATCACTTGGAAATGGATTGGCGGGTAACTTCTAATACTGAAGCTCTTCCTGCGTTTGACACGGATCCTCATTGAGCAATGCCTCCAATTCAGCGCCTTCGAAGGTTTTTGGCCTTCCTTCACGCGGAGGGTGGTCAGCATTAAAATCACCATCTTTGAAGCGACGGAACCAATTTCAGCACGTTGTTTCACTGAAAGCAGCATCTCCATAAACTTTTTGTAGCTCTCGATGCGCTTCAACCGCCGTTTTTTTCGAATGAAAGAGGAAGATCAACACTTCCCGCAAATGACGATTATTCGGCACAAAATCAGGCATTTTCACAAAACCAAAAGTATATGATACCAAAACAAAAGCACTAATGTGTCGAAGCAGTTAGTTTACCATATGCCTGAGCTTGGTTTTTGACGTTTAGGTTATGTTAGAGTCGACTAGCACACTCTGCTGGCGGCATCTATTGACAAACAGCCAGAACTTAGTTGCGCACTTAATATTTATTCAAAGAAATTTAATTCAATACCCTCGGTGGTATTTTATTATCAGGTAATTTGCCAATGCTTCCTCAAAATAAAAAAAAATAGTGATAATGAATAAATAAAATAAAATGAAAAAACAAATTTTAATATTTTTACCTAAGTAATTTCTTATATTTTCGTGAGAAACTGAGTGCTGCCCTGCCAGCTTAGATAAATGCAGTTAAATGTCGGTTCTCAGCTATCCGCCTCTATCCTTGCAGTAAGGAAATCCCTTTGTATTGCTTCCTTAGTTATTCTGAACACTTTTGGAGCATTTTCGGTAGAACTATATTGGAAATTTTTTGTAGCAAAGCGTAAGTGATTTGCTCAAATACTTATAACAGGCTTTTAAAGCTCTTTCTAGAATACACTAAGCAGATCCCAGAAATCGCAGAGCATTGCCATTTTCAAAAGCTGCATGCCGCGCTTTTATTTTCTTCCGCCTCCGACATACATTTTGGCACTAACAGGCCATCACTTTTCCAACATTTAGAAGCCTTGTTGAAATCAAATTCCCCATTTACTTGGTATTTGTGATAAGCGAACTCCTATACATTTTTAAATGCAAAAAATTATGTCGTTTTAATATAATTTGAATATGTCCGCTCCTCACTTTTCGGCTTCTTTTTTAGGTGATTTCATAGCAGCTGACTCCCTTGAAAGTTCCTCCCTCAATCTTATAGCTGTTGCCTTGCCCTATACGCAATTTATTAACGTACTTTTGTCAACATTTTGGGTGATCTTTCATGAAGCTAACGAAGTCCTTCTGCAGTAGATTAAGCTTATTAAAGTGTGTCTTAAGGTTGAACAATATTTTGATTGAACATTTTGACCTTTTTCGTTGAATGATTTGTGTGCACGATCGGGCGAGTTGTTACCGAATGACATTCACTGCATATTTAAGTTCACGGAAAGTATAATTATGATATACTTTCTTTGTTCACGGGTGTTGTACTACCGAATACACACTTTTCACCCGATGGATCGTGAAACTCTGTTGAATATCGTTTGATGTACAAATCTCGGCTGGTATTGGGAAAAATACATTGCTGTAAGTAGCTGGTAATGTTGTTAACTGTTGGTATTAGCAGGGAGTCACACATTTGTAGAAAGTACAACGTACGTGTATATTCCGGTTTCATAGGTATATTGCACCAAGTATGGAACTCTCGTCCTTTGCGCTAGTAGTCCTCTTGCCCAGGCTGCTGCAGCTTACAATGGCGTGAAAACAGTTGCTTGCGTTCGTGTACACACACATGCACACGTGTAGAATAACAGCCTTGGCGTGATACCCTGTTTGCACAATGCTTAAGTTCATACAGATACTTGTACGGCGCAGTCTGAACTGATGATTGCATGCATTTTAAGTATATCCACAGTACGTACTACTTAACCTGAATTCTGAGGTGTGAAGGCTAAGTGACTGTTTGCAGGTATCTATAGTAAAATAGCTGAAATAAGTTGAATTGTTTTTGCTTACGTGGGTGACTTTTGCGCTTACGAAATGCCATTTTACTATAGAACAAATTTTGTGGGTCTACGTTTTGTTTTTATTTTTTTCAAAGAAAAATATTATTTCTTGACGTAAGCTGCATAAAAGAGCTGTTTCCTTGTCGTTAATATGAAATATATGTGATAAATGTATGAAAGTATTCTCATCAAATTATTAATTTTCATACATCCTTAATAATAGAGAAGCATTTCTCATGTTTAAACATGCAACGTACGACCCAATTCACTTGAAGTTATTAGTGTGGCCAAGCTAAAGGCGGTTGGCTCTACGGAAAATTTCAAATTACAACGAAAAATGTGTGTTGCTTGTGTATCAAATGCATTAGTAAAGGGGTGGTTGAAATATTGTTGCTCTGTACGTCCATGTGGTACAACGTTTGACATACTCTGGTAGACCAATTGTCAAAAATGTCGATAAAATCATGGAAATCGTTGAGTAAGCACTTGTTTCATTATCTAGGAATGAAGATTACCCGAAAAACTTTTTGAAGCCATCGCTGACCTCAAGAATACATATACCTATACATATGATGTCTCATGAATTGGTGCGAAAATACCAGTTGGAAAGAATGGGAGCCTGAGATTTTTTTCTGAAATGTATCGAAGTGAATGGCAACTGACGATGAAAGTTGCTCAAAATCGTGGCAAAGGAATCGGGAAAAATAGTTATAAAAGATTGTGATCGAATGGCATTGAGCCGTTCTAAATGATAGCCTGGATTAAGAGGTTCAATAAGGTTATGCTGTGTGCTTGGAAGAGAGATGATCCATTATAAGCTGCGCTCATCGGCCTCTACTGCCAACCATAATAAATTAGGCAATAGATGAGAATCGGAAAGAAGTGGTGAATAGGAAGGTTCTGTATTCTATCTCTTCCATTTTCTGCAAAATATTATATTTCTTCTCACGTTATTTATATATGTACATATATCCTGAAAACTACCCAAATCAGTTGCTGAATACGATGTGCTATTATTTTCCAAATATTTTTTGATGTAACGGATATATGTATATCCTGAATATAAACCAGATCATGCCACCAGAACAATTTTTCCAAACTTATTAAACTCAACACCATCTAGTGGACCCAATTTTCCAACCACATACGAGTCGCTGTAGAATATGAACAAAAAATAAAATTAAATAAATAATTGGCATATACAATTTTGTTAGGTGTTTGGCCGGTGATTTGTGGTGTGCGTCTTGATGTTGTTTCACAAAGAACCCTCGCTTTTTTAAGCCAACTCCGAACGGCAAATGGTTTTTTATGAAGAGCTTTTTTATGGGACAAATACATTCGAAGGCTCGCCATTGCCTGCCGAGGGGCGATCGCTATTGGAAAACACATTCTCTATAAATTTACTGTTTCATCATTTTACTGTTTCGAACCTATGCACTCCCGAGTGGTAGTAAACCACCAATTCATCCGGCTCTTATGGCCGAAAACCAAAGCTGACTACAAATACGAGTTTCCCGATTATCTTGACTCTCGCCGATCCAACCGTAAGTAAAAAACTCACACCACACTGGAGTTTTATAAATAAAGTTAATAAAAATTAAAGTTATATTGGGCAGCTAAAATGTGGTCGAAGTCTCACGTTTTGGAGAATAACGTGATTATTCATATAAGCTACAGTACACTCTTTGTCTTTCTGAATTGAAAATTTGGGTAATTATTTATAACGGAGATACTTTATGACAAACCGTTATCTAGGCAATAAAAATTGTGTTGATGTCAATTCCAACCCTACGATGGAACAACTGTTAGCTTTTATGCGATTATAAAATTTACAATACAAAGTAAAAGACAACTCCCATTAGTGTGCGCCTTTATGTATGTATATTTGTATTTGCTGAAGATATTAGATAAGTAATAATTAGCTAATATTGTTTTTTGGCATCTTCGAGTTTTGTCAACGAAAGTAAATATGAAATTTTAGCAGGTTATAAAAGAATAAAATACACAACTACAATTACATATCTACACTTTTCTTGCCGCCACTTCCTGTTGATTTTAATTTTAAGTTCTTTAAAGTTTGAAAAAAGTTGGCTCACCAATCTCAGTCGACATTTGCAATCGAAACTAAACGAATGGAGCGAAGAATTGAAGTTACTGTTTTTCTTGTTGTAAGATTGATTCTGAAAGTCCTTCAGTTGAGCACCAAGCAATTTTGTATATAGATAATATACTTTCAGTTTAAACCTTTGCTATTTTCTTTAACAACGTAGGCACTAACGTTTGTGGGCGTTCGTGGCGTTTGTGATCAATGCAACACTGCAAATCCTGTAGCTTGTCACAGTGAAACAGTCTATTCACTTTGCGTTAATGGTGAATGTGAAACGAAGGAATGTTGCTGAGTATTTTTAACTAACGTGGATATTTTTATTGTTTTAAGGCACGGCCACTCTGAGCTATGTTTCATGTCCGACGGATTATGTGTGCACTGCTGATGTGTTTGTGTGCTACCCAAAAAATGAATCCGTTGCAAGTTGTGCCCGCAGCACGATTGACGAGGAATCGCAGTCCAAGTGTGGCATTTGTGGTTCGGAAGGGAAAGTGTTTGCGTGCCTCAACGAAACGACTATTGCTTTCTGCTTTGGTGGCGATTCGCCATACTATGACTCGTTGTCGTATTGTCCAGAAGGTACCGTCTGCGATTTGAATAGTGGAAGTAAATTTTGCTCGGATAACACAACGTCTACGGTAAATTGAAGTCGAAAATCAAAACGGAAAAATTAAAAGCAGATATACCTAAATAGGGTTCCCCAATAACAGGTGTTATTGGTGAATGGATGGTGCTATCGAGAGATGATTAGCGATTTTTTATGGCTGAAATTGAATGGTATTGATCTGGACAACGTTAATTTTCAACAAGACAGCGCTACGTGCCACACAAGCAACGAAACCATTGATCTTTTACGGGAAAAGTTTCTGGACCGCGTTATCTCTCGAAGAGGTGATCACAATTGGCCACCTAGATCTTGTGATTTAACACCTTGTGAGTTTTTTCTTTGAGGCCACGTGAAAGAGAAGGTATGCGCCAACAGCCAAGGGTCAATTCAATACCTCAAAGCTGGAATTCGTTAGGCTATCGAGGACATAGGGCAGCCATTTTGGAATTCAGTTATGGAAAATTTCATGATAGGACAAGGATATTGTCCTATAGGCGTGGTCGTGGTGGTTAGTTGCCTGATGTTATTTTCCACTATCAACGGCATACCTTCCTCTTTATAATAAACTAAACATCCGATCGTTTATATTGAAAAATAGCATTTTTCTTAGAATATCAAAATAACACCTCTGTTTGGAAAACCCTATATAGACAAATATATGCTATATGTATTTGTGTATAATTTCGTTTCAAAAAATTGGTGCGATGAATTTATATGCTTTACAGAAATTCACGGAAAAAATAAAAATACTTTTTACTTTAATGAAATTCAAAGACTTACCTTATTTGTTTTTAATTATACAGCCAAGTTGCAGACAGTCGGATTCAACAACTACAACGCCCTCGCCAACAACAACTACAACTGTCCCTTCAACTACAACTACAGAAAGCACAACAACAACGACAACGCCCTCCACAACAACAACTACAACTGTACCATCAACTACAACTACAGAAAGCACAAAAACAATAATAACGCCCTCCCCAACAACAACTACAACTACAGAAAACACAACAACAACTACAACTGTCCCATCAACTACAACTACAGAAAGCACAACAACAACGACAACGCCCTCCACAACAACAACTACAACTGTCCCATCAACTACAACTGCAGAAAGCACAACAACAACTACAACGCCCTCGCCAACAACAACTACAACTGTCCCATCAACTACAACTACAGAAAGCACAACAACAACGACAACGCCCTCCACAACAACACCTACATCTGTCCTATCAACTAAAACTACAGAAAGCACAACAACAACGACAACGCCCTCCACAACAACACCTACAACTGTCCCATCAACTACAACTACAGAAAGCACAACAACAACGACTACGCCCTCCACAACCACAACTACAACTGTCCCATCAACTACAACTACAGAAAGCACAACAACAACGACTACGCCCTCCACAACAACAACTACAACTGTCCCATCAACTACAACTACAGAAAGCACAACAACAACGACAACGCCCCCCACAACAACAACTACAACTGTCCAATCAACTACAACCACACCAGAACCAACTACGACAACTGAGCACGACTTAACTCCGAACGAAATTTGCGAAACGAATGGCAAAGAGACTTTTATAGCAGATCCTAATGATCTAACTTGTCAAGAGTAAGCAACTTTACACCATGCATAAATTTATCTCCTTTAAATGAGTTTTACAATTTTAGGTACATCATTTGTACAGAATCGGGATCTACCTGGATTGGTACGGTAATGAAATGTCCAACTAATCAATGGTTTAATCCAACGCTGGGATTTTGTTCCGCAACTTATGAGTGTCCCACAGCGACAACAACTACACCTAACTCCACTACAACTACTACACAAACAATAACAACGCCCACGACAACAACAACGCCAACGACAACAACTACGCCAACGACAACAACTACGCCAACTACATCAACAACAACGACAACTACAACAACGACAACTTCAACAACTACAACTACACAAGAAGCGACTACGACTACTGAGAGCACTTTAACTCCGCAGGAAATATGTGAAAATAACGGCAAACAGGCGTCCATAGCATACCCTAATGATACAACTTGTACAAAGTAAGCAATTTAATTTATTTTTCTGACTTATATTCTTAAAATGAGTTGCCAAATTTCAGATACATAGTTTGTTCAAAGCCGGGATCCACATGGATTGCTAAGGAAAGTACTTGTGCAGATGGTAAATGGTTTGATCCAACTACAGCGAAGTGTTCCGCAACATATGTATGTCCCTCATAGAAGTACCGCTCAATTTAAGCAAAGAGAGAACTCTTGTTTTTCTAATCATTTTTTGTTTGTTTCTGCAAGGTAATTGTAAAGTTTTGTTCGCAGGTTGCTTAACCACTCGTTTTTAATAAAAAGTATTAATTCATTGAAATTGAATAAAATGCAAAGAACCATCAGCACTAAGTCACAAAATACATTATATTCAAACGATATACCCACAACAGAATCACACTGGCCGACTAACCGTCTAATAGCATACATATGTATGTACATAGATTTGTTCCAATGAAAACGGAGTGAAAGTATGCTATCGATTAAAATGTTTTTATATAATATTTATGTAAGGTCACTGAGTCGCCTTACACGATGGGATATACACCATGGTAATTTTCTGCTTATTGCAGATTCTTTATTTGATGGCTCCTAGCCCCGCTCAGCAAGACTTTCATTTTTTTGATGATCGCTAAAAATATGGTTTCAAAATAGAACTGAGTAGTTTTTTAATTAGTTGAATATTATTTCTTATTTGAATAAAAACACAACTACTAGGGCGGGTCGATTTAAAAATCGCTCATTGCTCTGTGAAAATCGTGCTCTAGGGATCAAAATAAGAAACTTTGCCGAAGGAACCATACCTCTAAAACGAATTCTGATGTCCCCCAATTTGGGTCGAACGAAAAGTCCCACTTTGACTCATTTAGAGTGCTCCAATCGAGTCCAAATGTATGACCAACCCCCACTAACTTTGGACGGCCGATCCACCCATGCCAGTGGCACACCCCCTGGAACTCCCCTGGGGGGTTCCCCATACAATCATTTCAAAATATCACCATTTTTGGCCTTTACATGAGAAAAGAAACTAAAAAGTTCGACCCAAATTGGGGGACATCAGAATTCGTTTTAGAGGTATGGTTCCTTCGGCAAAGTTTCTTATTTTGATCCCTAGAATATGATTTTCACACAGCAATGGGCGATTTTTTTGCCTCCGCACAAATCGACCCGGCCTAACAACTACACAAGGTGTAGTCCAAAATAAACAAGACTGAGCTAAAATAGAAATGGCAGGAGCTTTGTTCTGTTAACTTCGAGTTTATTTATTCAAAATATTACCCTCTGACTTCGATACTCGGTTTTGCGCGATCTAAAAGCTTTTTGGAAAGAGTGTTTCAGGTAATTGACTGGAATCCGGAATACCCTGCAGGATGTCAATACAAGCCTTTTGTTTGGTCTCTACGGACCCAAAGCGTTTTCATGGCCAAATGCAATTTTCCGAATAGGTAAAAGTCACAGAGAGCCACATCAGGTGAATACGGTGAGTGATTGATGGTTAAAATGCGATTTCTAGTCAAAAAATCAGTCACAAGAGTGGATCGATGAGATGGTGCATAATCATGCAATAAGCGCCAGCTTCCTCCTTCGCGGTATTCAGGGCGAATTCGACGAATGCGGTGCAACAAAAGCTTCAAAACGCCAAGTTACAAACTTGCATTGACGGTTTAGCCCGTTGGCAAGAACTCCTTGTGGACAATTCCCTTGGAAACGAAAAAACAAATGAGCATCGACTTAATTTTTGACTTCTCCAAACGCGATTTTTTTGGTATTGGTTCGTCTGGAGCCTTCTATTCGGCACCTGACGCTTTCAGGTTCATGTTGGAAACAGCACGTTTTATCACCAGTTACAATGTTGTATAATAAACTCTCGTCTTTTCTCGCCTCTTTAATGAGGTCTTTGGAAAGTTGAATTCTGAGCAATTTTTGGTCCTCAGTTAACTGGTGCGTAATGAAACGTTTCATAAGCCCAAATGATCAGTTGAAATGCAATTCATATTATGGGGATATTCAACACCTATTCCATGAATTTCAACGATGATTTCGATTAATTTTTGATAAATTTACGAACGATTTCGATGGAGTTTTCGGTGATTACTGATTTTATTGGGCCGGTAATGCTCTCACTGTCAATACTATTATAGACAATAGTTTCCATGCTTCCAGCAGTAACAAAGTCCAACCTGGAATCTCGGTTTTCGATCCATGTTTTATTATCTTTTGGTACCAGAATTTAAATTAGATTAGATTTTTGATAAGTTAAATGGCAAGTCACATTTATATTTTTGTCAAGCATTGCTTTTTGGAAACACATTTTTATGGTTTTCGTTTCAACCTTTGCTAAAACTTCTTTTACGAAATGTACTGCCTCTAAGACATTTATATTGTAATATTTTAGTCAAGCCAGTCTCTAAGCTTACCAAGATATGCCTAACTTAAAGGTTTTAATAACACATTTTTAAATTTCGAATCGCCCCTAGAACTAAAGGCTGGCAAACTGAAATCGATTACTAGGTAGAAAAACTATTTTGATATTCTTTAAACGAAAATCACGTGAGTGAGATGCTGCGTGGTTCAGAAAAAATAATTTCTAATCATTGCGTAAACATAACGAAATATGTGCATGATGAAACATCACACCGGGGAGTCCCCTTATTCCATTTAGTAAACAAGTTAGTAAGTAAGTAATTGCTCACTCACATTTTTTATATTTTGACCGCCTATAAGGAGTTCGAAAATAGAAGTTTTGAAAAGAAATCTTCATATCTTTTGATATGATCTTCGCGTCCGTTCAACAAAGGTTTCTGTGTAAATTTTATGAAAACTAACTGTCCGCTTTTGGTCAAGAGGGTGTCTGCTTAAGACAGAGTAATTTGTTCCGAAATTTATACCAAAAACTTGGTATAAGAAAAAGTGTCCGCCCAATGGTCATACCCGTCTAATAGAGGTTTCCGTTGGGAGAGGTTTCATTGTAGATATAGAGTGAAACAGTTATATATGTCGTATGTACATATGGATAGGGTGTTTTTTTAAGAGCTTGAGAACTTAAAGTGGTCATACAAAGCAGAAATATTGTTGGAATACATTTTTTCTTTTATTACAATCTGGTAAATAATTTCATACAATTAATTTTGTGAATATGATATCCGGCGTATACCCGCCGCGGATACGAGTTACATGATCTATTCGATTAGTCCAATTATTGAGTACTTTTTCCAAAAAATCTAGCCGTATGGCGTCAAGGGTGGCTGGAATATTGCAATAAATCAGTTGTTAAGTTCGCTCTATGGCGAGTTGCGTCGTCTTTTTGGGAGCAAATGTCGTCGATATTTAGTTGATTAACTTTTGAAAATTCAGTCAACATACATCAAAATACGGGGTCTCCTAATGATTAAAAACTATATTTTAATTTTTTTTTTAATTTTTAAAATAACGGACCTTCTTTTAATTTTTATATATTTTTTTTAACTATTTTTTAAATAACGGATCTCCTAACAATTCAAAAAAAAATTTTAATATTTTTGTAAACATTTTTTAAATAATTCAAAAATATTGTTTATGTTTTTTAAATATTTTTTAAATAAAGTATCTCCTTATGATTTAAAAATAATTTAATTTAATTAATTCTTAATTTAATAATTTTTTTTTATAGTTTTAAATAAGAAGTCTCTCAGTAATGTAAATTCTAATTCTAATTTCTAATTTTTCTAATAATTTTTAAATAAGAAGTGCTAATAATTTGGAATTAGTTTTTACATTTTTTTAACTATTTTCTAAATAAAATAGCTCCTAATAATATAAAAAAAACATTTTTTAAATTTTTTGAAACAATTTCTAAATAAGGGATCCCCTAATTTCAATTACTCCTTGCAGGAAACGAATTTAGATATTATTGCAGTAGATCTTCCTTGTTTTATATGTATATAATAAAATCGGTATTTCTAAAAAAGAATCAAAATATATATTTATGTTTCATAAAGGATCTTAAAAGTGAAAGTTACCTCACAGAAATTCGAAAATATTAAAAAACTAGCTGTACCCGGCGCGCGTTGCAACGCCAACAAGTAAAATAAATTTAAGAAAAATAACTTTAAAGAAAAATGAGTACACAAATATTCAATTCATTCTAAACCATTTTATTGATTTTGTTTATTTCGGAAAAATCGGTTGAACCTGGTAGAAGTTGCTACTCTGCAGCGCCACCTGGTGGCAAGTGGCAGCAATGAGCACATTCTACAAACCGTCTCCGTGGAAAAATACATATATGATATATACCAATTTTTATAATAATCGGTCCAGTAGTTTTTGAGTTCAGGACATACAGACAAACATTCACTTTTATATATATGCGTATAAAGATTTTCTAGAGGTTTAATTGCCCAAAAAACTTCTTTGTTGTGAAACCAAATTATTTATTTCTTGATATTCCCGGTGCCAAAAACAAAAGCAAAATAAAATTGTGGTATTATACCCAAGGGGAAAGATATTGGAAGGCTACTTAATAAACTACCAAAGTTAGATAGGAAGAATTTCATTCGATAAGGATGAATACAGTACGAAATAATAAAATTTCTGCGAAAAGCAATCAATTTTTATGCGAAAGTTGAGCGAGAAAAAAATTGTTGGGCTCACGGAACGAAATCTCCAAAATTGTGGTGTTTATTTGATTAAAAAACACTCGTCATTCACCGTAACGTCAACTTCTTCCTCGTTTCGAAAGAAATAAAGAGCGATGATGCCACAATTTGGAAACGTTGTTCTGGCGTTAAACGGTTCGTGATGCATTACTAAAACTTACTGAACAGAAATGTCAACGCCATTATCAGCTGTCAAGCCATATTTATCGATATCGATAGTTTTCATGCAGCTAAAAAACAGCCGATATTAGGTGGTTCAAAATTATACACCCTATTGTAAGATTTATAATTCTTGCAAATTAAACGTGTGGTATTTGGCATTTGTGACTAGAAAAGTAAAGGTCAAAATTTCCTTCATTCAAAGTAACCTTTTTTATTTAGTAAAAAAGTTATTCAAAGAGTGATTTTGCACCACCTTGTTTGTGTGTTGTAACTTGATTTTATTATTGTATTTATTTCAGTGATACGCATACATCTTTATAATATTTCAATAAAAAAAAGATTAACAATCTACGGGGCGTTCTTTTTGGCATTTTCCAGTTGCTGCGTTAAAATAGTAGGAACAGCTATATTTCCAACCTAGATATTGACCGGATAGCATGTAACAATAAATGTAGCTGCAAAGAAAAAAAGTGATTAGATTGAAATGAAAAATGGATTGCGCGGTGTGCTTTAATGCAAAGCGTACACATTACAACATTACATGAGCCTGTTGAATAAACGATTGTATTTAAAAAAAATTAAAAAAAACATTTAAAAAAAAATTCCAAAAAAAATTAAAAACTAAAAATTAAAAAAAAAACGCGAAACAATAAAATAATCTAAAGAAATAAAATAAAATTTCATCAATTATTATTATTGAACAAATTGAACTTAATTCCAGCATTTTGCGAAATGTTCAACATCACGAAAACGAGAATAATAAAGTTGGAGAATAAGTTTTCATACTATTATGCAAGGTATAAATATTTCAATTACTTATTTTTCCAAGCAGCCGTTTGGAATCTGTGCACATCTCACATTAGGAGTCTACTTTTAAATAATTTACACATATCAAGTGGGAGTTATTAGGGAGCTGTTAAATGGAGTTCAATTGGATTACTGGCTACTTGGAATGCAGACTTATAGCATTTTCTTAGAGGGGTAGGTGAAATGGTTGAAGTACCACTGTGGCACTTCCCAAGCAGCCCTAAAGCGTCGTTTTGAGGCCTCCCAATGTTGTTGAAATGGAAAAGATTAAGGCGATTTAGGCTAGCACACTGCCTCAGGCTGTAGAGGAAAGGAACACCCATTCACCTCAACCATCTAGCTGCCACACCCAGACAGAGAGAGTGCTTAGCAGTTTCATTTTCTGAAAGGCCCCTACAGTTTTTGGAATGGGGCTTAAATGGGCTCTTTCTATTGTACTGGGGCCAAAGGGTTTTCGAAATGGAGCTCCATCTTTTCTGCGCTTTTCTGAGAAATAAGTTGCGCAATCCCCCATTAAGGCCGGCGGGCCAATTAAAAGGTCAAAAAAATCGATTTTTTTTTTTCCTGAAATCAATAGCTTAGATATTCAAGAACATGAGACACAAATTTTCAGAGTTAAATTCCAAGTATTTGCAGAGCTACAGAGCCGAGCGCAGTGCGGTGTCGAGCAACCGTGCGCTTATTGTTGTAGTGTATTGTTTCTGTGTACGTCTCTGTAAGTGTTTGTTTCTCCTCTGCTTCTTGCAGTAACGGTCGTTTTAGTTTAGTTTTTCTCTGACTCTCGACGAGTGTACAGAGGAAGGACTGCTATATGGTCCAGGAATAGCTGACTAGGAGATTATTGGTGTAAGTAATCACAAATGTATAATTTTTCCTATCGAAAACTTTGAAGCGCGTTTTCTCGGCTTTTCATTTTCACGATTTTACCTAATTTATGTACACGATTGCAAAAAAACTAAACAAGCTATCCATTTCATTCAAAATGCTTTATCTTCAGTATTGTTTTCTCTTCTATGTGAACTAAAAAAAACATCCAAAAACTTTTTTTAAGCGACTTTTTTACCCAGTTGAAGAGTTTTTTTTTCCTTGAAAAAAACCACTTTTTTTCTTACTTCCCTAAAATTTGGAATTTTACGTGTTTTTCCCAATTTTCTTAGTTCACATCGAAGATAATTACATAAAAAATTAATAATCTTTTTTTTTTTTGTTTTCAGATGAAAATTGCAAGTTGTATCTTGTACAGAAGTTGGATACTTCAGTGGCAAGGCGCTCTGGGAATCTATTGATAACTCGGCTTACAATATATTGTTGGAGATTGTAAACATTTTTTTTTTTTAGTTCAAATATATATTAAACTATCCCCAAAACTATTTGGCTAATTGTTTTTTTTTCTCATCCTACAACGCTTCGCGAAAACTACTGAATTTAGGACATCTAATTGGCCCGCCGGCCTTAACAACAGTCAGGTGTATGCATTATTTGAGAAAATTATACAGCTATCTATGTCTTTACTTACACAGAACACGTTGTATCACCATCAGGTCTGAAGTTGCCTGTTTTGCCCATATCAGCACAGAATGTATTCGGATCTGTTGGAGCTGCTGTCGTACTAGATGCTGTGCTTGTTGTTGGGATGGTGGTTGTGGTGGTTGTAGTTGCGGCTGTTGTGGATATTGTTGTTACGGTTGTTGAGTCGGTTGTTGTGGATGTTGTTGTGTCAGTTGTTCTAGCGGTTGTAGTATCAGTTGTGGAATCCGTTGTTGTGTCTGTCATTGTGTCTGTGGTTGTATCCGTTGTTGTGATCGTTGTTGTATCGATTGTTGTATCTGTCGTTGTGTCTGTTGTTGTGTCTGTTGTTGTATCGGTTGTTGTATTTGTCGTTGTGTCTGTTGTTGTATCTGTTGTTGTGTCTGTTGTTGTATCGGTTGTTGTATCAGTTTTTGTATCAGTTGCTGTTTCAGTTGTTCTTTCAGTTGTTGTGTCCGTTGTTGTGTCAGTTGTTGTATCGGTTGTAGTATCCGTTGTTTTATCCGTTGTTGTATCTGTCGTTGTGTCTGCTGTTGTATCGGTTGTTATGTCTGTTGTTGTATCCGTTGTTGTATCTGTCGTTGTGTCTGTTGTTGTATCGGTTGTTACGTCTGTTGTTGTATCCGTTGTTGTATCTGTCGTTGTGTCTGTTGTTATATCGGCTGTTGTGTCAGTTGTGGTGTCAGTTGTTATGACTGTTGTTGCATCCGTTGTTGTATCTGTCGTTGTGTCTGTTGTTGTATCGGTTGTTATGTCTGTTGTTGTATCCGTTGTTGTATCTGTCGTTGTGTCTGTTGTCGTATCGGTTGTTGTATCGGTTGTTGTGTCTGTTGTTATATCGGTTGTTGTGTCAGTTGTGGTGTCAGTTGTTGTGTCAGTTGTTGTATCACTTGTTGAGTCTGTTGTTGAGCCAGTTGATGTTGCAGCTGTCGTAGTATCGATGCTTCTTGGTATACACGATGGCTATCAAAAATATATTCAAAGCATTAATTGTCTTCTTTTTTACGTCTCGCAAAGATATATCACGTTCTTGATGGGAGAATGTCGTGTTTTGTACAAACAAACAAAAAATTATCGAAACCCAGACTTTAAAGTTGTCAATTTAGCAAAAATATACGCACATTTACTTCTATTGAGTTACTGTTAACAGATGCTGCTCATACTTCTTCCCACTCCATGACACAACTGACAGGCAATTTTGCATTCTTAACTCAAACAATTATTTTTGGAGTATGACATTCTTCCTGCCAGCGAGTGATACTTATTATACAAATTAACGATACTCACCATTGAAGTTTGCGCGGATGAGCAAATTTGGGAATTGTTCAAATTGCACACATAACCAAGCGGACAATAATTAATTGAACTTTGTGCAGGTGTTTTGCCATCATAACAGAAAGCATAAATGGCCTCGTCGAGACAAGCGAAATTACTATTGACGGATGAACATTTTCCGCAACGATCCTCATAGCAAACAGGAACAGCACCTTGAGCGGTGGCCTGACAAATACTTTCTTCGGCTGTGCAAACCGTTCCCATGGGACAAGATGTACGTACAGTGGTAGATGTGTTGAAGCAAACTGTAAAATTTTGCTCATCCAAACAAGCGATGCCATTCGTAAAGCACTCATTACATTGACCCGTCAGTGCTGCGATGACATGGCGATGAATGATGGGAGCGAGCAGCTGTGAATGATCCACAATACACAACAATGTTCGTTTTGAGTTTAAATTTTTTTATTAAATAATTTACTTTAAAATTTTTGCAAAGTGCTAAAATAATAAACTTACGTAGAAAATCGCAATTAAAAAGAACCGTTTATTATGCGACATTTTAAATATACTCTGCTGCGCTGGTATGCTTTTGCTCTCACGTTAGTTTTCTATCTGTTTTGTAGTTTTTGAATATTTTTCGATATTTAGGAACGCTAATGGACATTTGTCATTCTGTCAAGTTTTTCACACTTTTTTTTATTTGACTAAATTTACGATACTGTTCATAAAAGCAAAATGATGCGGCGGTGTGCCAGATAATTCAATTTTTTTACACACCAAATTTCGCTAGTTATAAAGATAAGAAATTATTTGGAAAATTCTTTTTTTTTTGCATGGCTCTTCAAAGTAAATACACTTCACATACAAATACGAGAACATAAAAAAATATGTGCATATGTATTTGTTTGATTTGTCCTACCTACAAATACTCTTCTTTGCCGGTCTTGGGTGTCAAAACAAATCACAACACCGCAATACGGGTATGAATAGCATTAAAAAGAATCGTAAAAATTCATTTGTACGGCGTGTGAAAATAAACACATACATTTTCAGTGTACTTACTCAGATTGATTTTATTTTTATAATTTAAGAACTTTTTCTATATTTTGTTTATTAACTATTGAAGAAACGTCCCCAACATTTGCTCAAACTAGATTTGGTTTTGTGGTGGTTTTGACGACATAAGCGAAAAAATTTTATTTTATTTACGTACACTCCTATGAATATTGAGTCGCTGGGTAAGCCGGTATTTACCTACTTTTATACCTAATTATCATTCTTCAGTAAACTGAAGATACATATTTTTAGATTTTTTCTCTCTTAAAATAAAATACAAAAAAGTCAATGGGAAATATAGGAGTAGAAAATTAATTTTTTTCAGCTAAGCTAGAGGTGAGTGGATGCCCAGTTGATTAAATTTGGTACCATTGCTCATAACATATTGTATATTCTCGCTAATATTTCGTGAAATATTGGCTTAGAAGTGGTCAATGGTGGCTAGTTTATCAGCGTAGATCAATTGTAGTCAAGAGTAGTGAAATCACTGGGCGTCTACGACTAATAGGCAGACCAATTTTTCATCTAAAAAAAGTAATGGCTTCGCGTTTTCACGGTGCGAGCAGAGGAAGATCTGCTGGTGTCAACCGGGGTTAATAGAGGCCGCCCCCTGCGCGGTGTGCTGTCTCCATTAATCTGTTGCATGGTGATCGATCCTCTGCTCACCACCTTAAACGAAGCGGGAGTCTACGCAGAAGGATATGCAGACGACGTTGCCAGTTTGGTAACAGGTCCTTAGCTTATGAACATTTGTAGGAAAGTGCAGAAAAATCTGGGTATGATTGACTCTTGGTGCTGTGCGAATAGGCTATCGGCAGACCCTACCAAGGCTGGTATTGTCCTCTTCACCAGAAGGAGGAAGCTTGATGGACTCGTTCTGCTTAAGCTAAAAGGAGTCACAATCCAGCTATCCAAGGAAAATAAATATCTTGGAGTAATCGTCGATAGTAAACACCTCTGGAAATAACATGTTGAGACAAAGACATTCAAAGCACTGACAACCTTTATGCTAAAAAATTATGCATTCGTTCCTGGGAGCTGGTATTCTGGTGGTTTTTCTGTCAATACCTCGCGGTAGTTTTTCTAGATTTTATCACCCCGTAGTACAAATATATCACTTTCTTTTGCTCTCACCACCAACTCATTAAAAACCAATTTTCAAAGCACTGTTGCCATCCAGAAATGGATATCTCCAAAACGAGCTGTTTAAAGGCTTCTTCAGGGGTTGAAAAATATTGATCTCTTATTTTATTTTTAATGTTCAGGAACAAAAAGAAATAATTAGGTGTCAAATCAGAGTTATAGGCGAATGACCAATTAATTTGATCTTTTAAGTGCTTCAAATTTCTCTTATATGAGCGTATCGGCGTGAGAGCTCGCAGTGTCTTGGTGCAGGATGATTCGTCTTCAGCGGTTGGTTTTCCTGCATTCTCAGAAAACTTCTGCCAAACAAATGGTTGTATGCCACTTAGAATTGACTGTTTTAAGTTTTCATAGTGGTATAGTTGTTGGATGGCCATGCTTTTCGAAAAAAGAGGCGAGAACATTTGCTATGCGGGCTTACTCCGCGACAACATTCGTTGGATGAAGTTCTTCTTGGAACACCAAAACTGTCGTTTGCTGTTTTGATTCCGGCACATATGCGAATGCCCAAGATTCGTCATAGACTTCGTGTTACGATGCCATAGACGTGGTGGTGTGACGTATGGCGGAATTTCTTAAACATTTCTTTACACCAATCCACACGAGTCTGAGTAATTTTTTTGGCCATTGGCGAATTATGCGGTATCCAATGGGAACAAATCTTCTTAAAGACCAAATAGAATGACGCAATCTTCGATATGTCACATGACGGTTTTGCGGTATCAATTGACGGCCATCGATTGCTTGTGGTGCAACAATCTTTTAGAGACGAGATTCATCTTGTAAGGACTGACGGCCACGTTGAAACTCGTTGCACCAACGTTTCACAGTAACTAAGTGTGGCACTTCAACGCCAAAAGTCGAAGTAAATTGATCAATACACTCCTGTCTCGATAATCCATGTCGGAAACCCTAATAAATCATCGCACGAAAATTTTCACTCGTTAATTTAAGTTTTTAAACAAGAAGAATTTTTCAATCGCCTTGTCGTGCTTCAGAGAAAGAAATAAAACGTAACAAACAAAATCTATTACGCAAATGGGGGCTAAGAAATTTAAAGGTTTAATTAATCTAGTAGTCTGCAAGAACCTCTGTACGCGAATAAGTAAATAATCAATAATCAATACATTTTTTGATGTTTTGAGAAAATGAATTTCAAACTTTTTGTCAAAAGTAGCTCTCACTCAAATCTCGTTATGTCTGTAAATATTTATTATTTTTTGACTGACGTTTTGACCCACTTTGTGGAACTAATATAGAATTTGACAAAATTTTGACCACATATAAAATCGACGATGGAGAATCCAAATATTCAATAAAAAAATAATAGCCTATGAGCACATAGGCTATTGTTATACTAAGGGGACGATATGATAATTCGTTGAATGCTTTTGAGATGTCTGTATAAATTCAATAGACTTGAAAACCGAACCCAAAGCAATATTCACTAAATGCAAAGAGACTGAAAATTAACAATCTACTCTGGATCTACTGGTTGCAAGGCCAGATTATGGATTTAACAACAAAATTCAACTTGATACTAACAGCTCGCTTAAGGGGGCCTTTTATCAGTGGCTTCAAAAAAAGGTGTTTTTTCTCAATTTTTTTTTGAGGCGAAAAATGCGAAACACATGAATATTTCTCCCATTTTCAAAAACCTGGTTGTGAGAAAACGTGTTTCAAAGTTTTCAGAAGGTAGACAGTATACGCACACGAAGGACGGTACACAGGCCTGTAACTCCTAAATCACTTTGAATTCCGCTATAAAATTTTGAAGGCATATTCTCTAATAATATATCTATCGGTTGAAGTAAAATAAATCGATTTTTTGAAGCCGACTGATATGAGGCCCCCCTTAAGTATTTTTGAAATGATCAAAAGTTTAGCGAACGGTCTATAATTTCGAACGTCTTTCTTATTGTGATTTGAAAAATAGGGATTTTGGATGTAAGCTTCTAGCCATTTAAGGAAGCCTCAGAGGATAGAGATTTATTAAATATTAACTTTAATGGATAAATTAAAATCGGACGATTCTTTATTGAAACGGCAAAAAGACCGTCCGTATCCATATGTGTGGAAGGTTTGAGTTTGAGTTTTTGCTATTATCATCTCTGATGTCGATACAAGACAGCATTACATCACCCTTAGTCAATCGCGGAGTTAATATTGAACTGGCAGTCGTTAAGATAACTCAGCCAATAAATTGACTTGTGCTCGACGAGGATTTATCACCCAGGAAAATGCCGACGGGTATGCTAGAGCAACCCCTCTTCGATTTGATTATAATTCTCGAACACTTTATTTATTTATTTATTTAAATATAAAGTCTATGAAATGTAGGAATTTACAAATGAAATAAGATTATTTACAAGATTTCAGTAGATTAATGAAAACAACATTAGATAGAGAAAAATCCAGCACGATATGAGATTATATCCGGTTAAATTCATTAAGATCGCAAGCAACTGGCGCGTTTCGGGTATAATTTGTTTTGCTATTACTTCCATAAAAATGATATGAATTTCGAAGTTCTCTTCTTGGAACATTAAAGTTTATTTCTTCCAGGAGGGCAGCAGTCGTTCGTAAATACCGTAAACCATACTTAAGAAAACCCTTTTGAATTTTGTCAGTCCTATGAATTGAGAATTACCTGTAAAATTTCGAAAAAAAAAATTTTTTGTCATAAAATGATAATATAATCCTTTAAGAATATGTCAACAACTTTTTAGAACGTAAATTTAAGTATTTCTTATTTTATAGATCGTCGACCGTGACGAGTCTATTCTTTGCGTTCGAGCGCAGTTTCGTTGTATTCAAACTTTAGAAGCGTTTTTCTCAAAACTATATTTTTCGAATTTGCGTACACGATAACTTGAAAAGTTATTAACCGATCTCACTGCAATTTTGCACACATCTTTTTCATGATATTACTTTCTATGTGAATTTAAGTTTTCGAAAATTTTTCGAAAAAATAATTACCGATTTTAAAATCAAATGCATTTTTGGATAGAGAACTTGTCACATAATAATTGCTGTGAATAGTTTTTTTTTATTTCGCTTTTTGTTTATGTTTTCAGCACTTGAATTTTTTTGCATGATATTTTTGTAAAATCAATATCTCAGAAACTACAATTGATAATTTGATGGAATTTATTTCAGTTATTGAAAAATGTTTACTCTATCGATTTAACGTTCATACACTGGGTATTTTTTGAAACAATAATTTTTAACAATAATTTTTTATAAACAATCGCAACTATTTTTCCGTTCTTCGCGCTGTAAATGGACAATATTGCAGTCAGATTAAGCGCCCAATGCTCACATTTAATAATGTGTTAAAAAAACTTCAGAAGATATCGAATTTTTTGTTAAACTGTGTAAAGTTTTGATGCGCAGTATAGTCTGGTGCAACGCGACGCGCTTCGGAGTTGGCCTAGCATTGTCCCATGGGATCATACGCTAAAACGTATAGCATAAAAAAGACATAAAAAAGGATTGAAAATTCAGAAATGAGGTGATTCATTACTAGAATTTTTTACAAAATTTAATTAGTAAAAATACTCTCGAAACAAGATGTGCCCTCGGAGAAGATTTTACTTCGAATATTTTTGTTACAGGTTCGAAGTGTTGAAATTGCCGGGTTTTTTTATAGCTATTGCCTCATTGAAGCGTTTGGACATTTTTTGTTTTCATGTGCATCATGATCTTTTTGCGGAGATGGAGCGGGAAACAGATTGGAGTTTTCAGTGACAGTCAGGCTGCACTGATGGTCCTGGAGAACGCGAAGAAAACCTCAAAGATTGTTCAAGAATGTAAGAAGAAGCTTAATTCTGTCGCAAGACAAAACAGACTTGTACTTATATGGGTTTCAGGACACTCCGGTGTTCAAGGAAACGAAATTGCCGATGAATTGGCCAATGGTGGTTCAGCGGTTTCCCCACAAGGGCCAGAGACAATAATCGGAATCAGTCCCGCAGGAATCATGAATTGGATCAGCGATTCTGTAGGCAATCTACATAAAGAGTCATTGTCCCGCCTAGAACGGTACAGAACTGCGAAATGTTTTGTCCGAACAGAAAACTGTCAAACTTTCTACTAAAACTTGGAAGGAAAGACATTCGGTTGATGGTCGGTATCATTACAAGACACAACCTATGGGGTCAGCATATTACCACCATGGGAATCATTGAGGACTGTGCCTGTCGTGCTTGAAGGAGGCGGATAGCACTTAGCACTTTCTCTGTGAGTGTCCTGCCTTTGTTAGAGCACGGAATCGAGTTTTGGGTTCCGATGTCGTGAGAGTGAGTAATATTCATTCTCTAAAATTCGAGGATATTTACAGATTTGCAAAAGAATCTGGAAAACTCTCACAGGACTACATATCTCTATCTCTGTCTTTATTCTTCCCTGTCTCTTTCTCTTATACTTTTCTCCTTCCCTCCTTGACTATCTACCCTCTTTCCAGAGCTTTAAATACAATGGGTTTTTAGCCTGAGTGTTTTAGGAGCCACCAAATCTCCTGGTGCTCCTTGGCTCGACCTTTTCAAATTTCAATTTTAAAATTGCGTATAGGAAATCATTTCTGCTGAAACTGAAAATGCTTTCTCGTGGTTAGCTTTTTACACACTTACCTATATAAAATTTAAATTAAGCCTCAATTGTTTCCGCTCAAATTGGCTTTGTGCTGAAAGGCAAACCAATTTTTTAAAACCTTGCCCCCACCACCGTGTCATAATTCTGGTCCCGTTTCAGCTGGCTACTATTATTTTGAAGTTCATTGCCTTTTTACAAAATATTTTATCCCAAAATATAATTTTATCCTTTTATTATGCCAAACTTCTTATCAATAGGTTACTTACCTTATTCCCGGAATAATAATAAAGTTGCTGCTCAAAAGTTTTCCCTTACCGATTGTGCGCACATTTGCTGAGGCAAGTTGACGAAAGCCACTGATTACAAATCACACAATTGGAATTCTCCTTCGATGCTATGCCATGCTACGATATGTACTTACATTACAAGTGTTTTGCATATTAACAATAATTCCTCCTTTTTGTAATTTGTGTTTGTATGTTTTCGGCAACTTTGTTTCGTGAGGAAATTCGAAAAAAGAAAGTTTTTAATTTGTCAATATTTGTTTTATTTGCTTCTATTCTTGTTCCCCTTGTTCAGTTTCGTTTTTAGAGAAAAATAATTCTATTAGTTCGTTTCATTGGAATTTATTTAAATTTAATGTCAATGCTTAGAGTAGCTAGAGAACAAATAAGAACTCCTCTGGCTATTATGTGAAAATTAAAAAAAAAAAATCTTTGAGTATTCGCAATGAAAATGTGATTTAGTTATGTCTTAAAAAATATTAAAAAACTTATGCCTTGATGCCAGAATGAGCTTTAAACAGAATTATATTTCTTAGTTAATGAAATATATTAATTTTGGAATACATAACTTATATACATAGATAGACCTAGAAACACGGTAAGTTCACGACTCAAAATGCCGTGCCTCTCAGAAAGATTTTTGCTGAATTCTCTGCGATAAATGAGCGAATATTACCAGGCATGAATGCATCGAAATATTCTGACTGGATACTTAACCGACATTAAAGCAATGTAGTCGACCCTGAAACTGTAGATCAATTAATTATTAATAATGGGGACGCAAAGTGCCCCCAACTAAATTCCAATGGGGTCGATTTACAGCTTTTGACTTTATCTGCGGTCACCTGAGGGAGTTGTCAGATGTCGTAAGTTCGGCATACAGGCTGCATCTCCATTTGACGAGTGTCTTGCAGATTCCAGTCTTGGGATATTTTGCTGATGTCAGTTGCAGATTTACGAATTGTATGGCCCATGCATTTCCACTTTAGTTCGCGTGTTTCAACCTCAACCGGACTTTGTTTACTTCGAGCAAAGAGCTCGCCATTAAAGGTTCATTTATCTGGTCATCATATGCGCAGTATGGCTCTTAAGCAGCGGTTTATACAAGTTTGGATCTTTCTTGTTGTTAAAACCGCTACGGACCACGTTTCGCAGTCATGCAGCAGTACAAACCTCGAGGTGAAAATCCTTAGCTTTGTTCTGGTGGTTAGCTGCTTCGAGAATCATCATTAAAAAGAAAGAAACCTCAAGACTTAGTGGTCAATATTGTTTAAGCTATTTCAAATTGTGAAATGAAAATTACTTATTAATAGGACTATGAATAAGTTCGTGCGGTTTTTTTTCGAAATTTGAAACTTTATTGACGTAAAATGGTTACAAATTTAATATTCAAAATATTGTCCATCGCTTACTACTACTTTTTCCCATCTTTCTGGCAATTCACGGATTCCCTTTGTGAAAAATTCGGTCGGTTTTGCCGCAATCCACGAATCGATCCATTTTTTGACTTCATCGTAATTACGGAAGTGCTGGTCAGCCAGGCCATGTTGCATCGATCGGAAGAGATAGTAATCGGATGGCGCAAGGTCTGGACTATACGGCGGGTGGGGTAGGACATCCCATTTGAGCGTTTCTAAGTATGTTTTGACCACTTGTGCAACATGTGGCCGAGCATTGTCATGTTGCAAAATAACTTTGTCGTGTCTATCGGTGTATTGCGGCCGTTTTTCTCGCAGTGCTCGGCTCAAACGCATCAATTGTCGTCGGTAGACATCCCCCGTAATCGTTTCATTCGGTTTCAGTAGCTCATAATACACAACACCCAGCTGGTCCCACCAGATACACAGCATAACCTTCAGGCCATGAATATTCTGCGCCGACGTCGATGTTGAAGCATGGCCAGGGTATCCATACGTTGCCCGACGTTTTGGATTGTCGTAATGGACCCACTTTTCATCGCCAGTCACAATTCGATGCAAAAAACCCTTTCTTTTGTGCCGTTGAAGCAGTTGTTCGCATGCCATAAAACGGCGTTCAACGTCTCTTGGCTTCAATTCATACGGCACCCAATGGCCTACCTTTCGGATCATTCCCATGGCTTTTAAACGTTTGGAAATGGTTGATTGATCAACTCCCAAAGTTTTTGCAACCTCTTCTTGCGTTTGAGCCGGATCTTGATCGAGCAATTCCTCCAATTCGGTATCCATGAACTTTGGCGGCGCACCCTCGCGTTCTTCGTCTTCCAAGCCAAAATCACCACTTTTAAAGCGTGCAAACCACTTCTGGCACGTTCGCTCAGATAGAGCATGCTCACCATAAACTTCCACCAAGATACGATGACTTTCGGCTGCTTTTTTCCCCGCAAAAACACATTATTTGGCACGAAATTCGACATTTTCAAGTGTGGTAAAAATATTGTTGTTTACGCTTCAAATAAAAAACTTATACTGACGTTTGTGCCTTACGACAGTAGCTCTCCAATGAATGTTTGGAAATGTGGATCGATGGAATAATAATCAAGTTACGCCATCTGTTGTAAAACCGAAACGAACTTATTCATAGTCCTATTAGTTTTATACTAGGTGTAACCTTTATGGAAAGTAAATAAAAATTTATAACATTTCAATAAAAAAAAGTATGTTTTTAAGCATAGCGAAGCATGATCTGGCTTTTGTTATTCTGCACTCAATGTCAGTATTAGCGCCTAAGTAAACAAATTTGTTTACACTTTCGATCAGTTGTCCGCACACTGTGAATGCGACAGGTTGTTTACCATTAATCAGAGCAATTAATACGTAGATTTCATTTAAAATATTTCGATGAATTTATAAAACTAACGCCAAAGAAAGTAAAAAAAGCAAATTCGAAAATATAATATATTGTAGTTTAGGGCGATTTTTTGTAATTAAGGTTTTTATAGTAATACCAAAGGGCGAAAAAAGTAAGGCTTCAGTTGTTGTCATTATACAAAATTTTGTTAATTATGCAGCTTACGAGGCACTTGGAAAACTTAATCCAAAAAAGTTAAGGGGCACCAAACAGTCTAAAGGAGCGAAACTATTCTCTGTCTTCGTTTAGAAGTTATTAAAAAACACTTTTATTGTATGTTCTAACGAAGTTCAGATCTTTTATAAAAGCACAGAATGGTTTAAAAAGGAACTCAAGTGTAAGGAACAAGTTCCAGTGACAACACAACAGACCTACGACAGGTCCAGGACAAGTGTTTCATATTGGCAGGCTCCTGACCTTCGCTAGCTTAAGGTTCTAAAGATACAGAAAGATGTTCCTTTGATATTTGATAAAAACTTATGAGAGTTTCTGTTATTTTTCAATGACGAAATATCAATCGAGTTTTATTGTCGATATCCGGAAGAGTTAATTCGTTGACAGATTTTCAGAAAATTTGTTTCACGGGACAAAACATGGCCCCAAATTTTAGATTCGTGTTGGAACCGGCGACGTTTATATGACTTAAGTAGACTTGTGCGGCGAGAGAACACAAAAAAGGCTGCTTGGGAAAGTATATAATTAATGTCATGAACGAAGTACCTCCTGTCATCAAGCAAAGAGTCGGCTGGCGTATCGGCACCCACGTCACTGTTGACAGTTATGATTTCGAGGTTGTAAAAGACTTCGTTTATTTAGATGTTTATTTTAGATTTGCATTAACACCGTTAACAATGTCAGCCTGGAAGTCTAACGTAGAATCTCTTCTGCCAACAAGAGCTACTTTGTACTAAGTAGGCAAATGAGTAGTAAAGTCTATATCTCATAATACCCGTCCTAACGTATGGCGCAGAAGCTTGGACGATGACAACATCCGATGAAGCGACGCTTGGAGTGTTCGAGAGAAAGATTCTGCGGAAGATTTTTGGATCTTTGCACGTTGGAAACGGCGAATATCGCAGGAGATGGAACGATGAGCTGTAAGAGTTTTACGATGACATATACATAGCGCAGCGAATAAAGATCCAGCGGCGAATGGATACAAACGCTCCGGCTCTGAAAGTATTAGATGCGGAACCAGCTGGTGGTAGCAGAGGAAGAGGAAGGCCTCCTTTGCGTTGGAAAAATCAGGTGGAGAAGGACTAGGCTTCACCTGGTGTGTCTAACTGGCGCCGGTTAGCACGAGAAAGAAACGACTTAAACTCGGCCAAAATCGCGAAAGCGGTTATCGCCCCAATTAAGAAGAAGAATGTCATGTCTGTAACGCGGCCCATGATTCCCTTCTTCCAAAAGTCTAGTTCTCGCATATCTCAAGCGACGTGTATTATATGAAAAGCAATAGAAAAGGGATGTGCTACAGCTTTGTGGGCATCAGTGGAATACATCGTTGGTGCGTACAAGCAGGAATATTTTTTGTATAAAATGTTTTTCTTTTGAAAAAGATGCTTGCAGGAGTAGATGCTTGAGTCACTTACCAGTGATTAACATCACTAGCAGGAGAGCTCTTTAAGCCTTATGTTACAGAGTCTATTCATGGTTTTATTTTATTTATAGCTAAGTTATTGAAAAGAGTAGACATTTTTAGATTTCTCTCTTAATCTTTTAATGTTTGAAATTAAAAAATAAAAGAGAAAAACTGTCACGCCTCTTTTTATTTGACAAATTAATCTCATTTCCGTTTGAATCAATAAATATCAACAAATGAAAATTATTGTATTTCTCCTCTGAACCAACTGTTGGATTTTACGTCTATGACAACTCTTTGCCTCTATGTCTGGCGAAGTAAATAATAAAATATTGTATTACAAAAAAATTTTCCTATAATGCATACATTAGTTCACACTTGAATAGTTTATGCATTGACCTAGATTTCTTTCCGACCTACAACTGTATTCGCTAGTCAGCCACATCACGCCCATGACAACGACGCTATTTGTTATTTTTCCACGTATTTATATAATAAACACACTTGGGTATTATTAAATATATAGATGAATGCTCACCGAATGCCCATGACTAAATGTACAAAAATATTTATTTACCACGTTTCACTTGACACACATTTACGTATGTGCGGCTGTAAGAAAGACACAGCATGCAAATGTCCTCGACCATAACTAATATTCAGACTGTGAGAAAACATTTACATAAATGCCATATAGCTATATGGGGATACTATAAATAAATACTCATTGGTATAATATAATAAATGTGTGTATGTTTGTTAAATGCATCTGAGTTTTATTTGCAATGAAATTCTCTCTGCGCCCTTGCTAATTTTACCACGTAAATAAACCTTGACTTTAATTAACACTCAAAATATTATCGTACTTCAGCTGAATGGGCTGCAGTACATATTTATAGAAATCATAAATACTTGACAGCAGCAATCTTCTTATATACCTATGGGCTTATATGGTAATAACATTTGTTGGGGCGTATGAGTAACATTGTGAATGCATGAATAGCACACAAATATTCTAACTAGAATGTTATTCGAATCAGCTACGCTAAAGTTAGATTTATTCGAGTTAATTAAAAAGGTTTTTTATATCGTGAAAATAAAATTTGTATCTGCGTGATAAATGGTGTAGTCGACAGATTGTGAAGATGTTCGCATTACTTGGTAAAAAAGCTTTATAGTCGTACTTACTAAACAGATGAGAATCCGTTTAAGCAACTCCTATTTGGAGAATTCTTTTATGATGGTGACTGTAACTAAAAGCGTATAAAAATCACGCGCTTCCTTGGTATTATTTAAAAAATTTGGAAATTTTCACTTTTTGTTGTTTACATTTAAAAAAGGGCATCGCATAGACTTTTTCGAGTAATTTTATTAGTCAGTTGAATGTGAAACTAAAAATAAGACCTTTTCCAAATTAACTATTTTTCTTAGGATTGAAGTAAGCATTTACACTGAAAAGTTCAAAATTTATAAGTGTAGGTTAAGAAAAGCAGTTTGCGTTTCTCTAGAAGAAATTAATCATCCTGCGGCATTCCTAACGAATTGCTAAGTATATAAAATGTGTGTAAGTTTTATTTCAATAAGTTTTGCAGATCGATAATAAAAACATAATTTTATGATTTGACACTTTATTATTGACTATAGTCGCCCTGAAAATCAATACACTTGTTCCAACGAGACTAAAATTTATGAATTCCATTCCTGAAGTCAGACTCTGGAAGGGCTGCAAAATACGCTTCCACAACAGTTTCACATATATTTGCTGAAAATCGCTTTCCACGCATACATTTTTTAGGTCTTGAAACAAAAGGCTAGGTACCAAATCTGGTCAATACGGTGAATACTTCAACAATTCGAACTGTAGTTCATGGAGTTTAGCCATTGTCAAAATGCTTTTGTGACACGGTCCATTACACTGATGAAAAATAATTTTTTCCTTTTGCAAACTGGGAATTTGTTCACGAATTTTTTTCTTCAAGTGCTCTGAAAGGTTACAATAATATTCAGAATTTATTATTTTACCAGTTTGAAAGTAACCCAAAAATCCATAAATAATAATCCACAAACCTCTCGCATCCCAAAAAATTTGTAATAACACTTTCTTAGCCGATTTCTGGACACAAACTCGATGCGGAGCCGAGGACCCAGGTTGACACCACTCTTTAGTCTCTTGTTTTGATTTAGGGCCATTGTGGTAGATCCAAGTCTAATCTATAGTTACGAATTCATGCACAAACACGTTTTCATTCCTTCAAAAGCCCTCTAAATATTGCTAAGAAAGTCACATTCGAATGTGTTTTTGTTCCATTGTTAGCGAATGCGGCATCCATTGTGCACACAGCTTTCTGAAACCCAGTTAAACAGTTAAAATGTTGATTACACTGTGCAATGATATGTCTTAAGCTTCTACTAAATGTTTTTTAGTCACCCGACGATTTCCCAATACAATATCCTATATTTTTTCACCGATTTATGGAGTTGTTGCTGTTTTTGCACGTCCTTGACGTGAATCGCCTTCAAGGCTTGTACGACCACGTTTAAATTCAGCAACCTACCTTTCTACTGTGCTAATTAATGATGAAAAGTCCTTATACACTTTCAACATTCATTCATTTATATCCTTTGCTTTTAAAATTTCCTAAAATAAAAATTCAATCATTTGGCAAAGAATGAATTAACAGATTGAAGTGAAACTTTACATACTTTCATATGAAGAGGGTACCAACGTAACAAAAAATTTAGGCTAGTAGCAACATACTCTATTTCGAATCGTAAAACATATTAAACAACGTAGTGCAGGTTCCAGTTGAAGGGGCTACATACGAGTAGCAGCGCCAAAAATGCGCTAAAAGAAAAATTGTTTTTAGAAGGGATAACATTAGAAATAAATATAGAAACATTTAATACATTGTTTATAGTACTTAAACTTTATAAAAAAAAGTATGTTAATATTTCTTTACAAAAATTAGTATTTAAAAATCCCGCGATCCAAAGTACAATGAAAAAAAATTGCTTCAGCGTCTCCATCATTTTTCTTTGAAATGGATCTGTAAAAAGTAAAAAAAAAAATTGTAAAGTTGTAGACATAGTCTGTCGAGCCGGATTTTTGAATTTCAAAAAAAATTTGCAATTAACGGCATTTAAAAAAAATATGCGCTTTACGTCACACTCTTATTATGTTAATAAATTTGTTTAATAAAAATATCAAAAACTCGGCACGACAGACTCTAGAGAAAGAACTAAAAAAAAACCGCATCAAAAAATTCAAAACTGTAAAAGTTATCATGAAGGAAAACATAGTTTCAACAAAAACGAGTTTTAACTTTCAAGTGCATTTCGCTTGAGATCGCGCGCATTTAAAACAAGCACTTAAAATGAATTTTTAAATTTATTTTGTTAACTTGCGGCGAATCTCCCATTCTAGCTTCATATTGTATGCCTTCCTGATCAGTAAGCAATTGTTGTTGTTTATATTTTGCCAGTCGACGAGATGTTCTGGCGACAAGCTGAAAGGCTCCGAAAGTAACGGCCAGCTGCCTCAAACGAAGGACAGCTACCTGTGCGTATCAAACTCACATCGGGCAGATACATTTGATTACATAATTTTATATCTATGGAGAATTTTTACAACCGACTTCCACAGAAACACGCCTAAAACTATAAGAAATTGTAATCTGAAAAAAAAATCGATAAATATTACAAAACCTGCAAGCATTTTTGAAAAGTTGTCGTTTCCCGTTGTGTATAAAAGAATGTGATTGGAATTTTTTGTGAACTTAAAATAATCTTCGTAAACGAAATAAGACTCTTGACGGGCTGGGCTTTCAAAAATGTAGTTGATATATTTTATATTTTTACAAGTACAATAACAAAATTTAAAATACAATTTTATTCTTACCGTAATGAAGAGCATTGATTTTCCTTGTCGGAATGGTTTTGAAATAATTTAGTATGAAATCATTAACTCCAATCTACAAAGTCATGACATAAATTTTCGGAAAAATTCTAGTTTCGATATTCCTTTAAGATCGAAATATTATTGTAAATTTTTGGAGTTATATAAATCGAGGAACTCTTCCGAAGAGAAAAATAGATCTCATGAAGAATAATGAAAATCAACAAAATATCAATCGATGCGAAAAATTAAGTGGTAATGGCATATTTTGCACTACAAATTATTTGAAGATGTTTTCCTATCATTTTGCACTACATATACTCGTATTTGAGTAATTTTAATTATTGCAGTTTAAACTTACAGTGGTGTTTTCAATAAAAATTTGACGGACTGTACGTATTTCACTCATAATTTGTTAATAAAAATAGATTTAGAAATACTCAAGACGTCACTTTTGCTAAGGTTTTTTCAAGTTTTTGAAATTAGATTTAAATAAGTTATCTCATATGACCGTCAACTTTAAGAGTATTACGATCGGTAATTTGTGATTAATAGTTTATTTTACTTTAAAATCATTCAGTTTGTTTGCTCTCTGCGAATGTTATTTTTTATTGATCATTTGTCGTTCTGAAACGGCATTCTCGCTTTTGAAAAAGTAGCTAACATAGTAAGCACTTCAAAGGCAATCCGAATATACAATATGATTTTTGAATTTGCCTATTTACTGTGTGTTTTAGGCTTTGTTACTCGCAAATAGCGCAAACTTAATTTTTTTTTATGTTCTCAGCTATATAAGTAGGTGCAAGTGAATTTCAAAAACAGAAAAAAACAAAAAAAAAAAAATACATTCTTTCGCCACCCTTTTGTATCCTTATCTAAGTACTAATCCTCAATTTTATTCCACTTCACTATTGACTCTCGCCAAAGAATGCTTATTGAATTGTGAGGCAGAACTCCACTTCGGTTTGCTTGTGAGAATTTTTCTATTTTTGTAGCAAATTTAGGTCAGTGAAGATTATTATTATTGCAGTTTTTTGTACTCTGTAGTGGAAAGTTTTCTATGCGGGAATACAAAGAATAATAAAAACTCGCATGAATTGAGGATGATGAGTTATAAGTATACATATGTATTACATTTACACAAAAACAGGGTGGCCCATATAGTGTTTTTGCTTTTAATCAAACCTTACGGCGGCCGACGTAGCTGAATGTGTTGGTGCGTGACTACCATTCGGAATTCAGAGAAAACATAGGTTCGAATCTCGCTGAAACACCAAAATGAAGACAACTTTTTTTTTCTAATAGCCGTCGCCTCTCGGCAGATGTTATTTGAAAGGAAGTCAAAGCCATATTTTCTATCCAAGTTTATTTTCATCTGGCCGGCTGTGCTAATAAGCAAAACTGTCCCGCCTGCAGAAAGGAAAATCCGCTCGTAATTGTCGAGAAGTCTGTGTATCCCCAGAGTGCGAATTTGGGGGTGAATTGTGGATCTGTGGCCTCATTGACCCTTTTTCTTAATGCTGCTGGTAACGCTATTTCAGTTAACGGTGAGCGCTACAGAGACATGGTAAAGAATTTATTGTGATCGAAACCTGGATTTGGATGCCGGTGCTGTGATTTTATGCCGTCAAACTTTTTGTTGCATTAATGACTCAGGCACTTGAAATGAATATCGAGCAATGCAGAAACCATCACCAAGGCCTAGGAAATCTGTGCTAACAGGATGCGTTATTGTGAGTCCATCTGAAGTAGCCGCATAAATAAAATCGTGAAAAATTGATTCGTGTAAAAATAAATAATTTGCGCGTATATTTATGTTAGGTGTTTGGCTGAGCCCCTCCTCGTATTTGTGGTGTGCACCTTGGTGTTGTTCCACAAATGAGGGGACCTACAGTTTTAAGTCAACTCTGAACGGCAAATGGCTTTTTACGAGGGAAGGAAATACGCTCGGAAGTTTGCCAAACCTTGCCAAGTGATTCTTGGTAATTTGTTTTAATTTGTAAAAATAAACCACGAATTGGACTATCCTGTACATTGTCCTCATACTAAAAGTGTTGTATGTACATTTATAGACATATACAGACACTTATACATATATGAATAGCATTTATTTTACGAGTTTGATATGAGGTCAGAGACTTGTTCTTCCTTTTTTTGCCTTTTCTTAATGCCGTTTTCACTATTTATATGTCTTTTGTTTGGAAAACAGTTTGCTAACTAGACCAAAGTGATATAAAATTAATTATTTGATATTTTAAATAAATAAAAATATTATTTTATTGTACAGACTTTAAATTTTTTCATGCGAAAGCTCAATTAGAATTTAAAAAATCTTGTGCCTGTTAGTATTAGCTGACGTTAAAAACTTTAACTCATTGCTTTGGTTTGGAAAACACTGCTGAGTTTTTAAAAGGATTTTGTGAGATATTTTCAGCTCTGCCTGCGTTTGGATTTAATGTCAAAGGCAAGAAGCTAAATTTGACGAAGTTTCGTTTAAGGGGGGGTAGGGTTTTTAGGGTAAAAATAATCGATTTTGGTTTATTTGAGAAAATGAATGTACATAATCTCAAGAATGTTGTGTCCAAATTTTAAGTGAATCGGTTCAAAACTCACAAAGTTAGAGCATTATAACCGTTGGCCGCTCCGACTCGGCTACCTGCTATGGTCGGACTTTAAATCGATTTTCTGGAAAACGACGTTTTTCAAGTCGGTGGACACTTTTTCTCTGAATCTACTCGACCGATCTTCCTGAAATTTTGAACACATTTTCTCTACATAATTACCGAGGTAACCCTGGGAAGTTTTTTTTTTAATTTTTATTTATTTTACAATAAACAATATTATGCGATTTTTCGTCTAAAAATCGCACTTCTACTTCATATGTTAAAAAAAATTGAAAAAAAAATTTTTTTTAATAAAAACTCGACAGGGTTACCTCAGACAATTTATTACCTAATGAAAACTCTTTGATTTTTTGATTTCAGATGATCCAATGCTGAGAAAAACTGTCCACGGCAAATTACCTTTTTTCGAGACGTCTGCGTAGATCTGCTGTCAACGGCTCAATTTTGTATATTTTCTTGTGAAATTTTTTTTTTGTTGTTTTTTTTTTTGCCTCCTTTATTAATTACACCTGTCGTATGACACTAAGTAATTCTTTCTGCAGCTTGGATTTTATAACATTAATCATTATCAATATTACATTTGGGTTAAGTTTTTGTGTGAGTTTACAAGTGTAGGTATGTGCATAGCTTTAAATTATTCTAGTTATCAGCTGAGTTGGGGTTGGTCGTTTGAGCCGCCTAGAGTTTGCCCTTTCTGCTGTTGGGACAATATGATTTGTGCTGCGTTTGCGGATGATTTCTGCTACTGTTTCGATGTTGAGATCGCGATGAATGTCTTCGTTTGGGATGTACCAAGGTGCATTGGTTATAGTTCTGAGTATTTTTGATTGTAGTCGTTGAATAATGTTAATGTTACTTTTGCTTGCAGTACCCCAGATTTCTATGCCGTATGCCCAGATTGGCACAATCACAGTTTTGTATATAAGTATTTTATTCAGCAATGACAGTTTCGAGCGCCTGCCAAGTAGCCAATATAGTTGTCGGAATCTGTTTTTTACCTCATTTCTTTTCATCGTAATATGTTCTTTCCAGAGAAGTTTGGAGTCAATAGTCATTCCAAGGTATCTTGCTTTGGTGTCTATTGGGATTTGTGAGTGGTTTATTGTCAGATTCTTGTGTCTTATTTTCTTGTTGGAATAAACTACATGAATTGTTTTGCCACTATTGATTTGTATACCCCAAGCATTAAACCATGTTAGTGTTTTGTTCAAAATTTGTTGTAACTTGTTTGTTGCTGCTTCTAAGGTTTTATGAGTTGCCAGTAGGACAGTGTCATCTGCAAAAGTTGCTATCATGTCGATACTTGCAGGCAGGGGAATATCAGCTGTGTACAGCACATATAGTACAGGCCCTAGTACACTGCCCTGAGGTACACCGGCTTCCATGAGTTGAATATTAGAGTATTTGTCTCTATATTTCACATAAAAGAATCTGTTTACTAAATAGCTTTTCATTAACAAATAGTAGTCGAGTAGAAGATACTGTTTAAGTTTAAATATTAAACCCTTGTGCCACACGCTGTCGAAAGCTTTCGCTACATCAAGATACACAGCAACACATGTATTTCTTTTGTCAATTTCTGATAATATTTTATTTGTTACTCTATGTACCTGTTCTATTGTTGAGTGTTTTCTACGAAATCCAAATTGGTGTGAGGGAAATAAGTTTCGCGCCTGTAGTATGGGGTCAAGGCGGTCAAGTATAAGCTTCTCAAAAAGTTTAGATAATGATGGTAATAAGCTAATTGGTCTGTATGAAGAAGCTTCAGAGGCATCTTCATTAGGTTTGGGTATTGCGATGATTTCAGCAACCTTCCAAGGCAGTGGAAAATACTTCATTCGTAATGCTGAGTTAAATACATTTCTTAAGTACAGAGTTGCTTTGTCAGGTAACTCCTTTAGAATCCTTCCTGTGATTCCGTCATATCCTGGGGATTTATTTACGTCAATTTTTGTCTCAATTGCTATACGAATTTCTTTTGAAGTTATTTTCTTGATTGGTATATTTATGTTATTTGTTAGGTGGGTATGAAATTCAAAATTGTCAATGGCTTGGTTGTTATGTTGATTTGTAAATGTTTTTTTAAAATGATCAGCGAGTATTTTTGCTTTTTCTTTTGGTGTTTTCGCCCAAGAATTTGTACTTGTCCTTAGAAAGGGTTGGTGCATAACTGCGTTTTCGATTTTTTTGCAGGCCTTCCATAGTGTATAGTTTGTAGTTCTAGTAGCTCCCACTGATGCGATATATTTTTCAAATTTTTCGTCCTTGTCCACTTTTAATATATCTTTAATTTCTTTTGCTGCTATATTCAGTCTTTTTTTGATATCTGGTGAGCGTGTAGATTGCCATTGTTGCCTTAGTTTTCGTTTTTCTATGATTTTTTCCAAGATTTTATGGGGTAATTTGTGTTTGTTGTTACTCATCTTGTTTATAGGTGTGGAAGTTGTTGTTGCATACACTATACTGTCATTGAAGTATGCGATTGCGGAGTCTATTTCTTTTTTGCTCTTTAGGGGGACTTTTATGTTAAGGCTTTGCTCCATAATTTCACGAAAATAGTTCCAGTTCGTATAATTATTGTAAAATTTATGTGTCTTGTAGTTTAGGATAGGACTGGTTTCATAGCTTAAGAATATTGGAGAAAATTTTTGAAAATATTTTTGAAATATGAGTTTACAGTATACTAATTGGATAAATAAATTTACATGAATCATCTTTTCAAAAAAAATTCATAAATAAGTGCAAATTTTTAGTGGAATTAACCCGGTCATTGAGTATCATTATTAATGGGTAGGGTGAGTTTTATTTTGAACATATGCCGTCGAAGGCGTGAGATATGTCGAGAAATGCGGCCGTGCAATACTTCTTCTGCTCAAAGGCTTTGTGAATACTATTTACGACCCGCCTTAATTGAAAAACCATTTATTACCTGATTGCCGGAAAGCAGGCTGCGCACTCTTGATACAGCATTTTTAACCGATGTGGCGGACATAGTCCATCTAAAACTAACGAAGCTCTGCTCGTTTATTAAAGCTACCGGATGGTTTGAAAAGGAACCCGTAGGGTAAGGTTAAGCTCCACTGGTATCACAATGGATCTGCGAAAGGTCTAAGAGTATCGCTACGACAACCACCCAACCTACCTACCTACCTTGCCACTCTCATTCCATTTAAGAAGGAATGGAGTAGGCTACTAATCTTAGATTTTTCTTTTAATGACAATATCGCTATTCTTTCGGATAGCCAAGCTGCATTTCTGGCATTGGATTCAGCTGCAATAACCTCTAAACTGGTGGAATAAAGCAGAAGTAGCCTTACCACCTTGAGTGAAAACTCTAAAGTTACGTTAATCAGAGTTCAGGGACATTGAAGGTAACGAAAAAGCAGACGAACTGGCTAGAGGGGGATCTGTCATGAGCGACATACGTACAGAATCGGTATTCACACCCTGAGGTGCGGTCAAGCATAACATTTCCCCAAAATAGCTGCGAGTCACGGGTTGTAGATGGAGAAACCAGACGACATGCCAAATGAGCAGAACTTTAAGGCCCACCTACAGCCACAAGCAATCGTCAACATTGATGAACTGGAGAAAAAGGAAACTATCCTCCATTTCCTCTGTGAATACCCTGCCCTATGGAAGACAGAATGTTAACCCTTCGAGAGTCTTGAACAACTGTCTGGCTTAGATGTCAACAACAATAAGGTTCCCGAAGCGCACAGACTAGATATAGTCATCCAGTTAATAACCGTTAAGGGGTTATACGCAGTTATGACTTTCAAAAAAATCGATTTTTTTTTATTGCATTTTTGTAAAGTACATATATTCAAAAGTATACGCACGTTTTAAGGTAGGTATTGAAACTTTAAACGTGTTTTTTTCAAAACGACATTTTTCAAGTCGGTGTACACGATATCTCGAAAATGGCTTGTTTGATCGGTCAACCGTTTTAACTCAATCTTTAAAGATACATTTTCTAGTAATTAATCGTTCCTTTTGTAAATCTGATACTTATTTTCCATTTTATAATCAATTTACGGCCAAATTTTAACGTAAAAATCGAAATCATTTCTTTTAAAAGCTGCCATTTTGTGAAAATTCACTATTTTGATTAGCCGAACGATTAATTACTAGATAATCTAATATATTAACAAAATTTGTTTGGTTTTTTGATTTCAGATAATCCAATCCTGAGTTACGATGTACACCGTAAATCGTCTTTTTTTAAAAGAGGTTCCAGAAATCGCCTGCAGCGCGCCCTATAATCAACATTTTGATAAATACAAAATTTTGTTACGTTCTTGAAGGATGCTTTTATAACCGCCAAAAATTTTCAAATTAAAATATTCTGAAGTTTCTTCAGGATAAATCCTTGACAACCCGTCTTTTATTTGCTTCATAACTGCGTATAACCCCTTAAACAAGTTGGTGACGAGGCTGTGTGGCAATAAACTGGTGCAGAAACGCTAGTTGGGTTCTGGACGAATCATCACTTAAACCAACCAGCCAACCAAGTAATAACTTGAATTAATTTGCCGAATTTTGGTTTGACTGTTAAGACGTCATTTTACTTTGGTTATGTTAAATTATATGAAACCTCCGAAGGATGATCAGACATTGGCTGACCAAGCGTTTTCTGAGCTGCCTCCAGGTGCATTTATCCATTTATCCATTTTTTGGGCGAGAACATAACAAATTAAGTGCCACCAATCTTTTTTGAGTGGTGTATACAGTTCCTTTGCTTAGTTTTCATATTACATATCGATGAATCGAATTTGAAATTATTTGCTGCTTTTAACTTACCATCACCTTCAAATACTTATGTGTAAGTATAACAGATTTTAAAATAAATAAATATGTAAAAATTGTTGTGTACTTGGAAATATTTTTACTTACGACGATGTGTTACTATGTAATAGTCGTGTAGACGAGTCTCTCAGACATCTTCGACAAAGGTTTCACGTGCATAATTGATAGAATAACTAAGTAAAATTTTATTGATTCTTGCAAGTGTAGGTTTTTCACACATTTGATATTTCGCGTGGCATATTTTATGCTATGGCTATGTAAATAAGAATGTGTGTGTCACGGTTCGCTACTTTTGGTATATTCCGCACCAGTTGCTTTATTGCAATATCATTGTTGTTATTGTATAAAGTCGTAAAGATTTGTTTATCTAATTAGCGTTTTTTTAGTATTTTTATCATTACATAACTTTTATTTTTAGCCTTTATAAGTATTTCCGTTTAGATAATGAAGCATACATATACCGTATGTATGTATATATGTAGCAATCTGTAAATGTTTTTTTCGCTATTTATTATTTATTTCTTAGTATTGTCGTGTGCTTTATTCACTTCGTTAAGACTGTATTAATGGGTGTGTGTTTAAGTTTCGCGTAAATTGTCTAGTTTGTTGGAATTAATTAATTAAGTATTGAGTTGATAAAGTGGCACAAAAAAATTTGCAAAAAGTATTTCCTTAATAGTGTAAAAATTTATTTATTAATTTATTTATTTTTTAAGTGAAATATTCTTATTATTATTTTATTTTCATTAAGATACAAATTTGTTTGCGACGTGAAACCGAATATTTACAGTTAACAACTTATATATACACAGCTGTTCACATCTAAATAGGATGAATAAATGCAAGCACAAGGAAGCCAATTATCATACATAACTAGATTGTTTACTCAAATTTTTCCACTGAGAAATTAACACCCAATTTTAATACATACACATACATATAAGTATCGAAGATAATTTCTTACGTTTACATATATACATAAAGACATATACATACATGGTAGACATCTTTTCTGAGTGTTTAACCGGCCTGGGTATTTGTGGTGTGTGTCTTAATCTATTCCTCGAGTAGAGGGACCTACATTTGTATGCCGCCTACGAACGACAGATGGTTTGTATTTTTTATGAGGAGCTTTTTCATGGTAAAGATACACTTGGAGGTGTACCATTATCTGTGGAGGGGCGACCGCTATTAGAAAGAACGTTTTCTATCAATTGGTGTTTTATGCACGGAATTTCGTACCTGTGCACTTCCAAATGGTAATCGCCCACCAAGCAAAGCCGCTCAGGAATTATGTGAACATAGAACTTAATTATGTGTACATATAAATAGATTTTAAATAAAATTATGCGCTTTTTCTGAATTCACGAGTAAATCGAAAGATATTATATGTACAAATTTGAAAAAAAAATTTCATAAATTGAAAGTATTTTGAAATTTGCAACACCATATTGAAACATGGCGGTGCTGTTAAGGGGGGAAGCTGGTCTAGAATTTTGAAAAAATCGAAAAATTTTTTTTTGTCTTAAAAGGTGCTTTAGGGTCTTAGAAATAATATACCAAATGAGGGATGCCAGCAAAAATGTCTAAATGCCCAAATTTTTCATTCGACGGCAGTGCCTCGCAGGTATGCCCCGAACGCTACTTACAACTTTAAACGCGTTTTTCTCGAAATCACTTTTTTTAAACTGGCCGAAGACATAACTCGAACAAATCTTTACCGATTCTTACGAAATTTTGACAATACATTCGAAATACCTTTCTCCGGAGACGTACGTAGGATTTTTTATTTATATTACATAGTTTTTTTTTAATCAACAATTTTATGTCGTTCTTTATAGTGAAAATTGTAACTTTTTGTTCAAACGTGCACCATTTCGCGAAAAAACAAAATATCGAAAAAATCTTACGTACGTCTCTTTCTGTTGTTATATAGAAACTAAAAAAATTTGATTTTTTGATCCAGGACAAAAATTAAGGAGTTTACGTCTTCGGCAATGGACCCACTAGAAAAAAAGGCGCCTTAGGAGAACTGCTGGACAGCGGCCATTTTGAAATTAATTCAGACGAAAAATTTTGTATTTGTACCATGAAAGCTATATTATTAAACCTATTTCACAGATTTTCGATTGATTCCTTTGTTGAGTCAAAATAAATTCATAAAATATGCCCATTTTTTGCGCTCTAGACCAGCTTCCACCCTTAAGTGCTATCCGATATGAAAATGATATTTATCACAGATGTTTTGATGCAATTATGTCAATTATGTTGCTCCTTTGGCTAGAGTACTATCTGAGTTAAATGCTATCCTTATTTGGACCCCTCCCTGACTTGCGGAGCAGGCCGGAAGCTATAATATGATTAATTAAAAAAATTATTAAGGCTTTTTCCAATAGTCAGTAAGAATTTTGCTCGTTTAGTCGTTTAGCTGAATAAGGGATTAAATAAAAAAAAAAAAAATATGTGCTTATCTGTGTATATATTTACAAGTACTGTCGCTTTCAATGCAATTTAAAAATATAAATTCTATAGATGTGCCTGCGTATGCGCCCGTGTGTATGCGTGAGTTTTCGTTTGGTGCTTATCTAATGCGAAACTTATAAATAGCTGGATTTACAATACACTTGATGATTAATTTGCTTGTCTCTTTCAATTATGATGCGCATAATAGATCCCGTGTATGTACTTGCAAGTATATCGTACATACATTCAAAAACCTTCTACAATGGATTATATGAGTACGTCATTTCAATGCAAACCAACAACAAAGAACTCTCGAACAGTCTACTAGTCGTACAATATATGCTTGTAATAATCGTATAGGCAAAAACGCCTTCTATTTCGGTCTCATACATTTATGTTTTACGAGTATCTTATATGAACACTTTATTGGTATCTAGTTTTATTCGACGCTGCTGAAAGCCAATGCCGGGAATATCAACGCCTTGCATACTGACAGCAGACAGCGCTGCGAGGCACTCGCTGCGTCGGTAGGCCGGATATGCCCTTCAGATACGTATAGGAGATGGGCTGGCGCAGTATACGTTGCGGTGGTGGCTTCGTTTTGCCTTTCGATGACTTTGATGTTGTCGACGCTGTAGTTTTGCTTGATGCTGACGAAAAATGTAAACTTGAAGCGGAATATGACGTATTGCAGCCACCACCTCCCGTTTGCGATTTTCTATTTAACTCAATATTAGAATTATATTTGAGTGCCGATTTGATAGTTGTATTACTGTTGTTGGTGGTGGTGCATTGTGTGTGCTCTGCGGCTAGGGGCGTGATATTCGAAGTAGCTCCGCTGCATGATAATGAACGTGTTGATAGTGAGAAACTTTCGAATGCGCGTCGTATGGAAGATGTGGAACGGCGATGAAAACGTGATAAGTTCGCTCGTGCACTGAGGGGTCGTTCCTTCAATGTTGACAATTTGGCAGGAGCTGTTGGTGACTGTGTCTGCTGTTCTTGTGGTTCCTCCATATCGACTGTGCTGCTCGTCTCGCTGGAAGCGCACGAAATATGTTCACTGCTCGAGCCTTGGCTGTCCTTCATGCAAGCGGTACTTGTTTGCAAGTGTGTTTCATGGTTATTGTTGCGACTGCTGCTTACAGTATTTTCGCCGTTTGGCGCACATAACGATGACGTCGCAGATACACCGATTGAGCGTTGCATCGACATTATTGCACCTGTAGTCGAGGAACACGAATCGGTCGAGTCATCTTCGGCAGCGCTGAAAACTGGGTCATCGCTGGAGCGTAGCAGGCCAAAGCGGCGGCTGAGTTGGTGAAAGAAGCTCATGTTGCGCTCGTAGCGTGGAGTTGGCGAAGTACTGTGTGCACTGTTGGCTCCAGGTGATATGCTGCATGGCGGCATATCCTTGCTGAGTTCAGTTTGCTGTGTCATTGTTGTAGTGCAGTTAGCGGTGTCCATGGCTGCACTTAGTTCAGCCAGTGCTCCGGTTTGACTTAGGGTGGTTAACGATGACGCTGCTATGGCTGAAGTGGCACTTTTATAATGCGGCAGATCGGCGAAGCAGACGTGCAAAGTGCCCATCGCTTGCGGGGTGCACTGAACTCGATTTATGTAAACGAATTTTAGTTTTTGTGTTATTGAAAAACGTAGGAGGCACGACAATAGTAAATATTTTGACACTATACAAATTTCAGTTAAGTGAAGTTTTTTTTATAATTTTTTTAACTGCTGTGGTATGCTTTTTATAATAGTTTATTTTGCGTTTTCATGCTTTCTTAGAAAATTTATTTCAATTTGATGGTTTAAAACAAATTTTTTTATTTATATTTTTCATTTATTCCGATTTTTTAGCGTATATTTGTATTCCTTGTTATTGTCTAGCGCGTTTAGCCGGCTTCGCTTTTTGTGTAAACACTGGTGCTTTCCTGCAGCGTATGACATTGTTTTCGGTATGCGGCTTCTTTATATAGATTAGGCTGGCATGCGTTGCAAGTCTGCAAAGCATCTGCAAAGAAATGAATTCAGGTCGCTCTTCGGTTCTCCGCTTAAGCCGCGCAGGATTGTAGTATACGTGTGAGAAATATTTCTTATTGCTGTGCTTCAAATATGAATAGTAAATGCTTTTTTAGACAGAGCTGCCAATAAGCAAAAAAATATAAATAAATGTTAGGTGCAGTTAAGCGCTGGATGATAATACGCAAATATAGGTACATATGTCCACGAGTTGAAAAAGTACAGTCCAGCTCGGCTAACTCAGCAATGGCAGTACTGACGTAAACTTTCATTGATTTACAAATTTAAGCAAAAAAAGAACAAACTCAAGTGGTGTTGGTTAAAACGCAAATACTCCAAGTTCTTTCATGATCTATCGCAGTAGTGCCATAGTTGAACTCACAAGAAATTGTATAGCTTCATATGAGTGGGATTCTACTAGACTTATATGCATATGCGGGTTGTATTGCTGCTTTTAAAGAAAGTACATAATCGGCATACGAGTATATTCGTTTTAAACTCAAGACGCTCAAAGGAGTACATCTATAGTCATACTAGTTTACGGTCTTAGCGACTTTTTGGTGAAAAACAAAATTAATTAATCGGAAGCAATTGCCTTCTTTTGTATCACGCCATTTGAGGAAAAAATGTATTAATAGCTGTATTCTTTTGCATCCGACTTGCAAAAAGAACACTTGAAATCGAGTTATATTTCACATTTACTTAGTCTGGCTCCATTTTGTTTCGTTTTATTAGTGTGTCCAGCAGTGGGCTTTTCATATTTCTCAAGGCGAATCCATACAAGGTGTAATTTGCTTTTTTCTCCGTATTTTCATTTGCAATTTGTTAGCTTTAGTGTCGAAATTTCTATCAAAAAGGTTACAGCACAAGGTTGAAAGTTCAAAATTAGCAATTGTATAATGTGATTAATTGATAATATTGAAATTGGGTGATAATAAAATTACGACATGTTTTTTTTCAAATTTTATGATGTTTTATATTTCGGTCTCATACTTTTTAATGCGTAGTCAACCTGATGCGTTGATCGCAAGCACGATTTCTGAATATGGTTTGTATAATGTTAAGGGTTTAAAATGCGAAATCAGAATCATATCACGAATCAAACATAGAATACGAGTACATTTTATACAGGGCCGTCGATGTAAATCCGGAATGTTGAACTTAAAAACAATTGGATATTTACTCAAAAATAATTTTATTTGCACTTAACTTTGTATAATGTGAGTACACATATCATAGTTGAAAACTATTCAATGTAACCTCCATCTCGTGCAATTACCTGCTCCAGCCGGGACCTGAAGCGCCCACATGCGCGAGCTACCTCCTCTTTGCCTATTGTGGTCATCACTTTTTCGATGGTTGTCTTCAGAGCGTCCATAGTGTTTTGAGGCTTCGCGTTAACTTTTGCTTCAACTGTGCCCCACACGTAATAATCAAGAGGATTGCAGTCTGGGCTAGAAGGTGGCCAAAAATCTGGTGACCAGTGGTAGGGTAGGTTGTTCAGAGGCCAAGCCTGAGTGTTCTTTGGCTTGTGAGCAGGTGAGGAGTCCTGCTGAAACATATATTCTCTTCCAGCAGCCACGCGGTCCATCCAGGGTTGGGTTTTTTTGTAGTCAAACCACTCAATTATCTCTTTAGGGCTTTTTCCGGCGCGAAGTGATTATAGTATCGCAGCTCTTCTGTCCTGCTCTCGACTCATCATTTCACCAGCACTTACTCCGGCACTCCAATGTCACTCAGGAAACAATACACTAAAAATATGTCCCTTTATCAGCGGTTTTAGACTTAACGCTACTGCTCCATAGCTTTCAAAATGTTTTCCGGATTTACCTCGACGGCCCTGTATAACACATTTTTTTGTTTTTTTTTTTTGGTATTTCTCTTCTTCAATATTTTATCTCGCATTCTGAACCCCTTGCTAAGGGCAGGCAATAATTACAATGAATTTTCCGTGATACCATTAAAAGCTGGAATTGAAATTAACATTTTCTCTAACCAACCTAATAAGCACGCCTATGAAGACAGGTATACTAAATCAATTATATCGTTCGATAGAGGGATGATTACAAGCGAAATCTAACTTTTAATGATGCCTGCAGGAAATGTTATGAGCTGGACACAAGAGGAACCCTGGAGCATTTTCTATGTTGCAGTCCGGTTCACTCGAAAACTAGACTACATATGCTACCTGTGTGCTCTCAGTTTTGAAAGACTAGAATGTATCGCTAAACTGGAGTTTGAGCGACTCCTGAAATTCCCGAACAGTACACGGATTTTGAGCTATACATCTTTTCGTTAAAATAGGACTCGTTAGGATACGACTCCCTTTTAACACAATAGCCGAAAGAAGGCGGAAGCAGGTAAATACGTGTAGTACAAGAAAAACATGGCCGTCGTACAACATCTAGAGGACGAATTACCTGTTAGGATTCTCTCATTAGGATCCCAAACATTTCATGTATAACTGCAACCCTTACAGGCCACTGAAACGTAGGGGATCACGCAGCCAGACACTTAACCTCCCCTTCTTTCCCATCTGCAGAAGCTGTGAAGGGGTAGGGGTGCAAGAAAGTCTCTTCCACTATCTATGCGAATGTCCAGGTATAGATAGCGCAAGACTTCGCTCGTTTGGCAAACCCTTCTTACAGCAAATCAATGAAATCTCAGACGTAGAGTTAAAAAGTTGGCTGTTATAATTGGATCTAACGAAATGGATCTGACCTAAAACAAAAAGACATCATCACACGAGAACAGTGGTAGTAAAACGCCGCCAGTCGCTAATTACGAATATTTCAGCAGGAATACTTAACCATTACAACAGCAACAGGACTCTGATCTGGCATCGTTGTGGTCATCAAAATGGTCTCTGCGTGGCTCCGGTTAGCCAGTATAATCTAACCTAACCTTAATTAATAACTTTTTCCTAAATTTGTTTTTGTTAAAGCAGAAAAAAATGTTCATCTAATACGAGGTCTGGTAAAAAAAAGGTGAATTTTGAAATTCCGCGGGCTACGTGCATTCGACTTTCGATTATTATTTTGGTATACTCGTGTCGAAGATATGTTCACGGTTTTAACAATATTGGATCTTTAGTTTGGCCTGTTCAAATCTATCAGGTAATATTGGAAAAATCTAATACAACTATTAGTCCGGGAGCCCGGGGTCGATTTTGGACTGTGTTTTTATACCGTTTAATTCTTGACTATACTTCTGATTTAGCTTTCATGAACAACGAAAGTGAACGTCAGCTGGCGCACCCGCGGTGGGTGTGATTGTGGGAGGGTACGAAATGTGTCGAAAAAAAATTTCTACCAACTCATTTAATACTGGCTGAAATTTTTTTTCATGCAATGTTGACATTTAGTAGAATAAAAAAAAAATAGTCAGCTGCACGGTAGAGGGGGGAAAACACGTCAGCTGAACAGGTGAACTTGTAAAAAAAATTGAAAAGTAAAACTACTTTATGCCGCTTGATACTTTTTTACATAATTTTGGAGACATATGAATATATAATAATGATGGCCAGCTGCTTTTACCTATAGCGGTGGGAAGACCGTGGGAAGACCGAAGTAAGAATGTATCATTGCGTTCATACATCTCGGCGGCGCGCGGAATTTTCAATGCTTCGGCTGACGGTCTTCCCACCGCTATAAACGCAGCTGACCATCATTATATATTCATATGTCTCCAAAATTATGTAAAAAAGTATCAAGCGGCATAAAGTACATTTTTTTTACAAGTTCGCCTGATCAGCTGACGTATTTTCCCCTCTCTACGGCGCAGCTGACTATTTTTTTTATTCCACTAAATCTCAACAATACACAAAAAAAATTTCAGCCGGTATTAAATGAGTTGTTAAAAATTTTTTTCGACACGTTTCGCAGCATCCCACGCACGTACCCACCGCTACTGACGCTACTTGACCAGCTGACGGTTGGTTTCGTCATCCATTGGATGGCGTCTGCCTTTAGTATTAAAATCAGTCGGCATGAGATGTTGAGGTCAAAATGACCACTGGCTCCCGGACTATATCCGCCGTTTGGTGTTACACTGAATCGAAGGGAAGACTGCAAAAAACAAAATCTTCATAATTTGAGAAAGATGTATGTATATACATTTTTGTTTAAGTAATTCGCATTTTTTTGTACTAAAATATATTTTTTATACTTTCTAAAAACAATTTAACGAATTTTATGATTTTTAAAAGCGTTCCAGTCGTCTTGACCTCCTGTTTTGAGACATACCTCTTATTTTTGTAATATTTCGCTCTTCAAAGCGTTTTAGCTTTTACTTGTTACTCCAAAAGTTTTCTTTTTCTGTACCTCTCTCTCTCTCTCTCCCTCTATCTCTATCTCGCTCTCTTTCTCTATCTCTCTCTGCATATTTCTTATTCATTCTCATACTTTTGCATTGCACTTCAGATTTCTAAGCTCTCATAGGCGTCATTATCCTTTCGCAGCTTCTGCGAAAGAAATTGAAGTGCACTAAAAAATTCAAAGCAATCATTGTGTCTGTGGTAGCTATGCTTGTATTTTAATGACCAGCACGATGTAAAAGCAAAGAAAACACTTTACCTATAACAAAGAAAGTATGTATGTACCTTTTATATGCTTACTCGTATATGTACATGTATTGTGTTTCTATCCATGCCTTTAATGTGCGTACATTTGCTTCAACCAAGGAAATTTAAGCCGGTATTTACCTAATCCATGCAAAGGTAGGTGTGCGCGTTATTTTTGTATCCATTTGCGATGCTAAAAATAGCCAAACGCAGTCATTAGGGGATTACAGGATCGTTTACAACTTTATGTAATATTCTAATCGCTCTTGCTTTTACATTTGTACATACACACGAACAACTGTTGAATATTCACAAGCGCATAGTTAGGAGATCTACTTACAGATAAGTTGTATTAATAAAACGCCCTAAATTTTGAAATGTATGCATCGCATGCAGATGTTTTTAAGCAAAGGGTGACTAAATTTCAAGGGCCGATGTTGAATGTGAACCACACCTAAACGCCAACGACACCGTTGGACTTCTTTCTTTGGGGTTATTTGAAAGAAAACGTGTACGTTGACAAGCCAGCAACAATGCAAGAGCTAAAGGATGAGACAATTCGGCACATTAACGGCATAGAACCCCAATTATGCCTCAGCGTTATCGAAAATTTGGACCGAGCCATTTGGCCGATATTTTGTTCTACACATAATTGAGCCATACCAGTGTTATCATAATAAAGAGAAATGACAATAATTTTCTAAAAAATTGTATTTGATTCAAAATCAACACCGACCCTTGAAACTTAACCCCCCTTTATAAAAAAATCATTTATTTCGTGAATGCGCCACAACCGTAGTGAGTAAGTAGCAAAATTGCCCTTTCTAATCTCAAAAATGTAAATTATAGAGAGCCTACTTTCATAGCTTCGTTTACTTAAAGGATATTTTTAAAACCATTACAGAATATAGATGGAAAGAGGCGCACACACAATTATATACAGGTTGGGTGCGGTACTTGAGGACAACTTGAGAGTAAAACTAATTAGCTTTTGTTTTGAACGAAATTCACTGAAGCCACGAATTTTATGTACTACGTTTACTAAACATATAAAAATACATAAAAGTATATCTACAAAATCATTTTCATTTGCTGCAATAAACTCCTTGATCCGGGTCTGGAAACGATTGCATGCTCGAATCAAATGCTCCTTATTCATTTTTATAATTACGATATTAATCTGAGCCTTCATAGAAAAAATGGTTTTCTCAAGATGCTTACTGGTCTAATGATCAACTACATCCCATACGTAGTAGTAGTGTTATATATATGTATATATATGTATAATTGGTGGGTACACCCTTTTTGGGTGTTTGGCCGAGCGCCTCCTCCTATTTGTGGTGTGCGTCTTGATGTTGTTACACAAATGGAGGGACCTACAGTTTCAAGCCGACTCCGAGCGGCAGATATTTTCATGGCAGAAATACACTCGGAGGTTTGCCATTGACTGCCGAGGGGCGAACGCTATTAGAAAAATGTTTTTCTTAATTTTGGTGTTTCACCGAATGTGAATTCCGAATGGAAGTCACGCACCAAGCCATTCGGCTACGGCGGCCGAAATGTTGTGGCCTGATATGCCCTTTGCTAAAATCAATTTCTTAAACCACTAAAGTAGTTGGGAACCTCGTGTGCATGACAACAGGAAACTCTTTAGAATTACAACATAGCCATCTGTCATTCCGGCCATTTTTGCGGTTGATCTTTTGGTCTTGGTAAATTTTTTTTTCATCAGAAAAAAAACCGTAACATCTCAGGCGCTTCAGGGTATTTCATTTTGTTTAGAAGGTGGTCTGATCGGACAACTCTCTGTCCTCGTATTTGCTCCGACATAAGTTGTCTTCTGTGTCAACGTAGCATCTATGTAGGAGATCTTCATGGCTAACTCGACGGATAGGATCCCAAGAAACATTAAACTCCTTCGCAATGATGCTCATGGATTTGGAAGGGTCCTCGACAATGGTTGCTTGCACTTGTTGAATAAATTCTGCAGATCGGACAGTGTCAGCGTATTATTCGTGTTTTTTGCGTTTGCTTCCCGCATGATGCTTACAATTCACGGCGAGCCTTATGAATGAATGATCAGCCGCACTTAAGAAAATATGATATACATATATTGCGCATATAGCGACGATATAGCGGCATGTCTCTTCCTTTTTTGAATTAATTTGTAGTTCTCCAATTGAAGATGGCTCGAAGACACCATAAGGCATAAGCATTGGAATATTTGGCCCCAGAACGAAGCGTTCTGTGCCGACGGGCAGTTTTCCAAGCATCTTCGAAGCGAAAACACATATGTCTATGTGCAGAGATAAGCATAGACAGACATTTTCGGAATCAGCGAATTGACTTTCTGAGCTACAGTCAGGCGGTACTCAAGGCTCTATTATCCTTCTTCCTTCTAATTGGCGCGTTAACCGCTTACGCAATATTAGTCGAGTTGAACAAAGCGCGCCAGTTGTTTCTTTTTCGTGTAAATGAAGCCAAGTCCTTCTCCACCTGATCTTTCCAACGCAGAGGAGGTCTTCCTCTTCCTCTGCTACAACCAGAATCGAATACCAACATCGAATACTTTCAAAGTTTGTATGCATTCGGACGACATGCCCAGCCAAGGTATCCGCTGAATCTTTATTCGCTGCGCTATGTCTATGTCGTTGTATGAGCTTTACGACGACATAGACATAGCGCCGTTGCCAACGTGCAAAAGGTCAAACAATTTTCCGCTTAACATTTCTCTCGAACACTCCAAGTGACGCCTCATCGGATGTTCTGCGCCATACGTTAGGACTTTACTACTCAATTGCCAACTTAGTCCAAAGTAGGACTTGTTGACAAGAGAGATTCTCCGTTGGATTTCAAGGCTGCCATTGCTATCAGTGTTAATGCTAGTTCCTTATTTCTTTTTACAAAGCATAATCACCACTTTGAGGAACTGTTGGAACTGAAAACAATTTGGTGTTGATATTTGTTTGATACGTTTGGTGCAATTGAATTTATTAAATGTCTGTAATAATGGTATCGCCAAAGAAAGGACACCTCTACATACTCACAACTCACCTTTACTCTATCAAAGTGTCTACATCGGCGGCAAGCTATTGTAGTAGTATCAACGCCATCGTGTCGCGACGACGGCATATCAACAAAGAAAGACGTCAATATAATAGCAAATACTATTAAAAGCATTAATATAAAAAAAATATAATATATAAATATGTACAACATGAAAGTAGATAAGGATAAATCAATTTGTTGCCCTTAAATGAGATTAATATTTTTGTCTGTTTGCTCGTTGTACCCACACTGATACATTAACATGGATGTGTAGCTGACAAGTGGTGTAGCAATTAACTAGATATACGGAAAGAATAAAAAGGTAACTGCAAAGAATCAAAGCTGTTCAAGTGTTAATAGCCAAAGCGGAAGAATTAGTGGTGTTAGTGGTGAAAAGGTAATGTTGGTGAGCAAGTGATTTATGGTTTTGTTGCGGGTTTTGTTGCGCATTCAGCTGAAAGAAAACTGCTTACGATTATCAAATGGCTTATTCAGGGACATCCGATGTGCAAACCATCAAAGTAGAATGTATTTAATGTGCTTTATTTAACGATTAGTGAGCACATATATCTACTTGCATATGTACTAGACGCTAGCTTTGATTTAAAATATTGTAAAACATGTAAAAATTTAGATTATTTCAAGTTTTACTACTTTTATTCAAAAAGCGGCCATTAACCATAGGTGGGCACACTGTATTATAAATTTACTGCATTACAAATAGCAGTAATCAGTAAAATTTTACTGATAATGAAGTTTGATTTGCATTACCAGTAAACTTTTACTGATTACTGAAAGAAATTGCAGTAAAAATATTTTTTTACTGATTACTGAAAAAAAATTGCAGTAAAAATATTTTTTTACTGATTACTGAAAAAAATTGCAGTAAAAATATTTTTTTACTGATTACTGAAAAAAATTACAGTAAAAATATTTGTTTACTGATTACTGAAAAAAATTGCAGTAAAAATATTTTTTTACTGATTACTGAAAAAAATTGCAGTAAAATTACTGATAATATAATTTGATTTGCATTATCAGTATAATATTTACTGTTTATAGGAAGTCAAAATGTAATACACTCTCATCACGAAATTCAATCATTTATGTACTCAATAATTCTTTCTTTTTTTTGGTTTCTCTTATTTTCCTAAATAACAAAATAACAACCCCATAACTGTAACTGTCGTACAATCCAAACAAAAGAATTGGACGAAGATTTTTTTTTTTAATATAATACCCCATTACCGTCATCTGCACCTGTAGAACGGTTGTTTTCATTCGCTGGAATTGTAAATCGGTCCAGAAGGCAAAAACTCAGCGATGCAAATTTTGAAATGCTTGTGTTAAGAAAGGCTAATAGCTAATAGCAAATCAAATTATATTAATAGTATTTTTACTGCAATTTTTTTCAGTAATCAGTAAAAAATATTTGTACTGCAATTTTTTTCAGTAATCAGTAAAAAAATATTTTTACTGCAAATTTTTTTCAGTAATCAGTAAAAGTTTACTGATAATGAAAATTAAATTGCAATATCAGTAAAATATTATATTTACTGCATTCTTACTGTTACTGCAAAGTGCCCACCTATGCCATTAACATATGTACATACATATTATGTGAAAAGTTACATCATTTAAATGTCCACCATGAACTCGTCTAAACACAGATAAAATCTGTCAAACATTCGACTCATAATTGCCTAATTGTTGAGAACGTCGAGATATCTTTGTTGAAGGTTTTTCAACAACACACCCAGTTTTTGGTCTGCCAGTCTTTTTTTAGACAGAATCAGTTTCTTGAAATCAGTTTACCAACCTTTGAATTGCACGATTATTTCTACAAAAAAAAAACACGAATTTTGCGAATGGATAAATGTCAAAGATGATACAGATACTTTATTTATGAGGGACCCTTTATATTAATATAAATACTTTTCTTTCGGAAACAAATCCTAAACTGTTACACTATTTACTAAGGTGGGGAATTTTTTGTACTGCCCGGTAGTAAATGGATTGAAAGCAGCGAATCTAGAATCATGATTTAAAACGCTGCATTGTAGAAACTTTTTATATTTAGCGAGGTCAGAAAACATATATTATTTTTGCTCATTTGCCAGTGTAAACAAAAATTACCATAAGCGCAAATGATGAAAGCGCCTACGATGGAAGGAACAACTTTTGGTGCCTCTTTGGTGAACTTTTCTCTGCCGGACTAATCGTTTTATAGCATTGACAGACGTAGGCGTTAATCTAGATCACCGGGGCAGTTAATCTGATTAAAATTATAGTGTGACAGGCGGCTATTACGCGAATTAGTGAACAGCTGAATTATTTATTGGATAGTTTTGTCAGTGAAAGATGGACCGCAGGCAACAAATACGAGGTAATAAGAAATAATTACTTATTAAAAAAAAAATTTACCTACAAATCTTCAAACTACTCCGAAAACAATTAATGCAATTGCGAACACGTTAGTGCAAATTAGCATTGCATCTATGTAGGTTTTCTTGTTCTTCTTTTTAAAAAAGTTTGATTAATTTTAATTCACAATATTAAAATCTACTGTAATTTTTCGGCAACGAAAATTCCCCTAACCCGCTTAAATGATGAGAATTAAGCCTTGTTCACTCAATAACTGGAGGTAAGTCGTAATATTTTCTGCATCCATAGTGAATGCCTCATCAATAATTTTTGTAGTATTCCGTTTAATGGCATTTTTTTTTTTTTGTTTTTATTATTTTACATTGCGACTAGTTACAAAGAAAAAATTTTATTAACTAACGAGCAATTTGTTTAGAATTTAGAAAATAAGGTATATACAACAGTTAACGCTAAGGTGTGGTTAGTACATTAAGTCTTTGGGCTTTCTGCGTTTCAGTCTTCTTCTCCAATTAGCTGGATTAGCGAGAATAGTGGCCTCCGTATTGACGTGGTTTTTTAACCTTTCATCATGGGCTTTTGCTATCTTTTTTATCGTGTCTACCACCGAGTCAATATTTAGGTCGCGTTCAAGATCGGAGCTACGGATATACCACGGAGCACCGACTGCACATTTAATAATTTTGTTTTGGAGCCTTTGTATAGATTGAATGTTACTTTGGCTGGAGCAACCCCATAACTGTGCGCCGTAGGACCATACAGGCTTCAGAATTTGTTTGTACACAATCATTTTATTATTGGTGGATAGTGCTGATTCCTTTGCCATAAGCCAATACATATTTCTGTATTTTAATTCCATTTCTTCTTTCTTTTTCTTTACATGGGATTTCCATCTTAGCTTGGCGTCTAGAGTCATGCCCAGATACTTTGCAGTATTTGAGTATGGAACCTGTCTACCATTTAAATATATTGGAACATATTTGATTTTGTTTTGGGTGAAATTTGTATGCACAGACTTGCTTTCATTTAATTTAATATGCCATTTATTGGTCCAGTCATATATTTCATTAATGGCATTGAGAGCGGAATCGTGCGTTTTAACGGAAATTGACTTTTTCTTTAATTTTAATGTAACAGTTATGTCCTCTGTTAAAAGGAAAGTCACGGCGGACTTTTAGAATTTCGCGATGTAAATTGCAGGAACGGCTGCACAAATGTACACACGATTTAATGCACCAATTACACGTTGTATAAGAATAGAGATTTTATTTAAATTTGTAGTTGCACACTTTTAACACCAGAACGTCATTTTTTTCCATAATTGGTTACGCCGATTGCTATGCGTATGTACGTATGTGTGTGCACAAGCGAATGGGTATATGCAATTGGCAAGCGGAGTGACAGTATCCGGCTCGAAGGACCAATAAATGATGATGCGGGAATCGAAATGAGTTTTCAAAATATAAGATCTTTGAAAATGTTTCAAATTACATTTTACCCAAGAATGATAGAAAGAAAATTGCTCCCATCAGAGAGTGCGTGACGTCACGTTTGCTAAGTAGTGCAGTGTTGCCAACCATTTGCTCTTCACAATAAATTTAGTGCTTTTTTATACTCAAAATGCAACAATTTTAAAATTTGGTGTTTGTTTCTTTTTGTTTTTAATTTAAGGCTACCGAAACTGTAAGTTAAAAAAAATTTATTATTAATCAAAGGAAGGTTAAAAAAGGCCACTCTGAGAAGATTTTAGTGCTAATAAAAATTTGTTGATTCTTATAAAATTTAGTGTTTGAAAGTGAAAGTTTAATTTTTTTTCCTTTTGAGGTTATGTCAGAATATTAAATTTTCTTTTCTTAACTCTTCTTAACCTTCAAAACCTTTTAAAAGCGTTTGAATTTACTGAATGCGAATTAAAACCATAGAGATGTAGTCGTTTCGTCCGATGGTCATTCCTTAGTGGGACATAGGGCATCAAGAGGTGTTCACAGTAAAAATAAGCAACAAAATACCAGAAAATACTGAAAAAACCATAACGACATTTTTACAAAAAGAGTACTTTATTTTGTTAATATACATAACCTGAAATACAGCAAATAAGTCATTCCCTTAAGGGGTTACATGGGTTTCGTCGGGTAAAAAAAGGCCTACTCTCAATATTTTTTTTTCTATGTAAAAAACTATTTACTTAATTCAAACTTTTTTCTGTTTTAAAGATACATATTTAAAGAATAAATTCTGACATTGTGACGTCATTTCCGGTGACCCCTCGAAAAAAAGGTGCGGTCGCGTTGTCAGCATAACTCCTAACAGGCTCATCAAAAATGAAAAAACAAAAATAAGTGCTTTAGTTAAGACCATAAACTCGTGCTTGAACGAAGGAAAGAAAAATAAATTAAAAATAGGAATTTTGGCAGACATTTTTGCAAAAAAATGAAAATTTCTGTCAAATTTGCTTGACATTTTGTTTTTTTTAAATAGTTGTAATTGAAAAAAAAAATCTTTCGTTCAAGCACGAGTAAATTGTATTTCGAACACTTGTGTAAAATTTCATCAAGATCAGTTGAGTAGTTTTCGAGAAAAACGCGTTTAAAGTTTTGAGTAACAATAAAAGTGGCTTGGAGCGCACACATTCCGAAGGATGTATCTCCGAAACTATTATTCGGATCGACTTGAAAATTTATGATAACATTCTTGAAGCCATAAAACCCATGTAACCCCTTAATAAAAGAGTTTCTTTTACCAAAAAAACTCATAAATTAAAATGTACATTTCGATAACACTTTTATTTAAAACAAAACGCACATTTTAAAGACAATTTATCACGCATACAAAGTTTTTCAAGTAATTCAATAAAAAATTGGTATTTTATTTTCTTTAAATGCGTTTTTATATCCAAAGCTAGGCAACACTGCAATAGCGGGACATAGATTTGACTGCTGAAAGGAGAAGAAGAAGAAAAAGTTGGAAATTAAAAACGTAAATAAAGCGAGAAATGTCATATTGGGTGATAAGAAATATAAAAAAGCTTATATCACACGCTTTATTAAGGTTCTTACTATCACAATTTTCACTGCACATTCCATTTTTCACTTATACACTTTCACGAATTATCTTATTTTTGCGTAAATATTCACTAAAACGTTTGGTTAATTAACGCACATTTAAAAAAAGAAACGAATATTCATAAACATCAACAATAACCGCAATCATGGGCAATGTGACCAGATCTGAAAAAAAAGTAAAGTTAAATAAAACTAAGTGAATTATTGAACTAATTTTTAAAAAATGTATATTTTACAAAAGTATAAACATTACATTTTAATTAGAACATATTACAAAAATTTCATAAAGAAATAACTAAAACTCGCAGACTAACTAACAAAAAAATTCTAAATCAAGTTACGAAAATATTAATCTGGCCATATTGGTGCTAAAATCACGTCACTCATTGTCAAGTTCGCTGAGAGCAAAGTAACGGAACCACGAAAGGCGCCATCTCATTTTTCTCTCCATCGTGTATTTTATCTGCAACCTTTATTTTCCAAAATTTTCCCTTATATACATATTTATTTTCAATCAACCTACCTATTTTCATACAAACTTATTACAAATAGCAAGATTTGAAAAACCTTTTAGGTGCTTATTATAAAAACATATTTGACAAAAGCGGTAAGTTCTATGCATGTTCGAATGAGAACAAAGGATTTATTTTAATAGAATACTTAATTGGACTCAACAAGCCTAGTTGTCAATCCGCATTAGTTGTACTTAATTCCTGTGATGATTCCGAATTAAGTCGTTAATCACGATTACCGGCATCGTCTATATAGGCTATTGTGAGAAAACAGCTAAATTTGAATGGGAAAAAAAAATCTTTTTTTTACAATGCATTCATACAACTTAGAGATAATCGAAAGCCTGATAATACATAGGTATATAATTATTCACATAATTTGTGTTTTCATTTTTAAAAATTAGTGTAACATAAGTCAATTTCCACTCACACAATAAAATTACCTGTTTATAATGATTTGTTGAAGATCAACTGGAGCGGATAGGAAAGTGTAACACAATTTTTAAGCAGCACAGCCGAAAGACCATCAACATATATTATGTTTGTGCGGAGTTCTTAATTTGGCAATACCTTTAATAACATCATCCGAAAATAACAAGATAGAGCCAATGCCAACAGACGAATTCACATCATACTCAAACTCCAAATCACTAACAGGCGGAGGACACCAGATCACTAATTGGTGAAGAGGTTAGACGCTTCATTGGCAGAATTCATACGTTTATAATTGGAAAATAAGGCTGAAGGAATGCTAGAGTATGTTATTTTAAGGTTATGAAAAAAAAACTTCTGGATTGGCTTTATAATTCAAATTGTAGTTATTATGCCAAAACTTAAAAATATATATACAAAGTGTGATTAGATTGGAGGTTCTTTTTCCAATAGGGTTTCTTTGACAGATCACGCGTAACTGCTGTCAAGCTAATACATAGTTTTTTCAGTATTTATTGATATTTCATGATAGAATGACTTACGCTTCAACCATATTTACAAACAATATCCTTTTATTACGAAAATCAACGCTCTGTGAAAAGAGTTCATCGCGCGCTCAGACCAACTTATGGTGCACATAACCGTCCTACCGAACGCACTGTTCGGCCAACCATCAGAAAATTGAGAATGATTTTGTATTACTGGATGCTACTCGACCTACTTGAGCACATACGACCCGAAGTGAAGATAATATTCCGGCTATGAATGATAGTTTTTGATGAAGACTCGGAAGATTTGATTCGGCGCCGATTTCAACAACTAGGCCTATCTTAAGGTTTTACTTAGGCGATTTTACGCAAAGGTCTCGGTTTGAAAGCATATAAAAAATAGCTCGTCTAAGATTTGAAACCGACCGATCTTGCAACGATCTCTCAGTCGTTGGGCTCTTGAAAAACTCGTTGAAAATCTGCATTTTGGGACCAGCATTTTTTTCAGCGATGAGGTCCATTTTTGGCTTAATGGCTACATCAATAACCAAATTGCCGTATTTAGGCTGAGGAGCGACGCGAAACCATTCAAGAATAGGTGTTACATCATCGGCTTATATTTCTTTGAAGACGAAGCTGGCGCCCATGATATTGTATTGAATAGCGAACGCTATCACGCCAAAACAAACGTCTTCTTGATATCGGAAATTGAAGCCGGTGATCTCTGCAACATTTGGTTCTAACAAGAGGGCGCTACTTGCCATACAGTCCATGAAACAATGGATTTACTGCGTCGTCATTTCGGTGACCAATTTATCTCTCGTCTCAGACCAGTGGATTGGCCTCCAAGATCGTGTAATATCACACGTTTGGACTTTTTATTTGTGGGGTATGAAAAAGCCTAAATGTTTTGTGGACAAACCAGCTCCTCCAGAGAGTCATTCAAAAGTTGGCCAATCTTTGAAAGGAATTATTGCATATTTAATAAATAAAAGAATTATCTTTAAAATCATGAATGATTCTACACGGAAATAATAAAGATTGCGCAATCAATTTGAATTTTCGTCGTTTTATTTCGATTTAAAATCCGATGTCTCTAAATTGATTATCCATTATAATTGCGACGCACAGCTTTCGTTAGGGGTCTGGCCGAGCTTCTTCTGCAACTTGTGGGGCGCTTCTTCATATTACCCTACAAATGAAGGGCCTGCAGTTTTACGCCACCTTCGAACGGCGGATGGTATTTTATGAGGAGCTTTTTCATGGCAGAAATATTTTTTTAATGTTTGAAGAATTTTTCTACAATTTAATGTGACAGAAAATGACAAATTATTAACCTAAAACAATTTTAAGACTTTCTTATTTAACTGCTTCAGAGAAAGTGTGTAGAAGTTGTAGAGGCATAAATCCAGTAGTTATAGGGAACGTCTTTTTTCCAAGTTTTTGTTTCTTAAGTTAGTTAACGTACCAATTTTGTTTAATTAATCGCCCTTCCTCTCCTAGTTTGCAATTCAATTGAAATTTTCACAGCGGAGCACATCAGTAGCGGATTTGACAGCGGATCGTCCCCGTTACCATATAATTGTACTCTTAGTGCTTACGCCACGAAACCATTACCTGCAATTTGTTCTCATTTTCGCTTTCTTCTTTTTTTATTATAGGATTAAGTCCTGTTCATACCTTAAAAATGTTATGCAAGAAATACAATTTGTTTGTTTATAAATAAAAATTATATAAAAATAAGTCAATAAATATCGATCGATATCGATACAGCTGGATGTTCATTACTCATTCTAGCGTTTGGGACATTGCACAGTGGTCCCGCTGCGTAGGAAGAGCGGTCAAAGGAACTTTTGGCGTGATAAATGCCTTTTTAGTACGTTTTTAAGTTGATAAATGTTTTTATTTGTTAAAAAAACATTAAGACATATAAAAAGTAATATATATATAATAAGAATATATATAAGATATAATAATAATAATATATAATAAAGTAATATATAATTAATATAAAAAGTCAAAGGAAAATTAGGTACACACATTTTTTACATACAATTTTTTTGTTCCGTTTAAGGTTTTGCATAAATCTTAAATTATAAACAGTAATAGAAAAAAACATTATATTCCGAATGGATGAGTTAACTTATTCTTATTTATGAAAATAATAAAATATTCACTTTCCAAAAAGTTAATGTACTTAGAAATACAAAACTTTTAACTCAGTAAATCTAACACTTCTCTTGACATCATAGATTTCTTTTTACATGGTAATTTTCGTAGACTATATTAGATATAAATGGAGGATGGATGGTTCCATGTGTAGAAGTCCACGCAAGTGGGGAAAGTTACTGATCGCCATTCACTTGGGAATGGCCAGGACGATTCTTCTACATATGGTTCAAGCAGCTCACAACGGCCGGGATTAGCCCACGTATCCTCTGGGTAGCTTCCGAACACCCGTTCGGGAGTGAGCTAAAGTGAGAAGGCGAAACATTCCAGGATAGCTGGTTGTGCGTTGGGTTTGGGACCCGCCACTTAAAAATCGCCCCCAATGAAAACTTTAAAAAAGCCTCGGATGAGACCTCCCTATACTGATGACGACCCCTGCAAACGAACTAAGGACTATGATTTGAGGGCATGCACCTGGAATGTCCGGTCCCTTAATCGGGAGGGTGCCTCTGCCCGGCTGGTTGATGTCCTCGTGAGAGTAAAGGCTGACATCACTGCCATCCAAGAGATGCGATGGACGGGGCAAGGAAAGAAAACCATAGGACCTTGCGACGTCTACTACAGCTGCCATGTAAAGGAGCGCAAATTCGGTGTCGGATTTGTTGTGGGAGAGAGACTTCGTCGCCAAGTACTGTCGTTCACTCCGGAGGACGAGCGTCTCGCAACAATCCGCATCAAAGCCCGTTTTTTTAACATATCGTTAATTTGCGCCCACGCCCCGACGGAAGAGAAGGACGATGCGACAAAAGATTCTTTCTATGAGCGCCTGGAACGTTCCTATGAGCGCTGCCCCCGCCACGACATAAAAATCGTGCTTGGCGACTTCAACGCCAGGGTGGGCAAGGAGGGAATTTTTGGTCCCCCAGTCGGAAAATTCAGCCTACACAACGAAACATCCGGTAACGGACAGAGGCTGATCGACTTCGCCGGGGCCCGAAACATGGTAGTCTGCAGCACCAGATTCCAGCCTAAAAAGATACACCAAGCTACCTGGCTGTCCCCTGATCGAAAAACGCGAAACCAGATCGATCATGTTGTGATAGATGGAAGACACGCTTCTAGTGTATTAGATGTACGTACGATCCGAGGACCCAACATTGACTCGGATCACTACCTTGTTGCAGCCAAACTGCGTACGCGCCTCTGTGCAACAAAAAACGTGCATCTACCTACGCAAAGAATGTTCGACCTCGAAAAGCTGCAATCACAACAGACAATCAGAAGATTCGCCACTCGACTCTCACTCCTGCTCTCAGAGAGTACTGCCCAACAAACCGGCATCCACGAACAATGGAGCAACATTTCTCGTTCTCTACGTACCGCCGCCGAAGAAGAAATCGGATTCCGGCGAGCCCGAAAAAACAATTGGTACGACGAGGAATGTCATGCTGCCGCAGAAAGAAAGGATGCCGCCTATAGAGCCACGCTGCGATCGGGCGCAACGCGAGCCATGTGGGATCGCTACAGAGAGCTGAAAAAGGAAGAGAGACGTATTATCCGACAGAAGAAACGAGAGGCCGAAATACGTGAGTGCGAAGAGCTTGAGATGCTGGCCAACAGGAACAACGCCCGAAAATTCTACCAGAAAGTTCGGCGGCTTACAGAAGGTTTTAAGACCGGGGCGTTTTCCTGTAAGAACAAAGACGGCGAACTGGTGACCGACGTACAGAGCAATCTTAAATTATGGAGGGAACACTTCTCGAACCTATTAAACAGTGACAGCTGCGCATGTCACCGAGAAAGTGAAGATCCCGATACCCCAATCGTTGACGACGGAATTGTCGTTCCGCTACCCGATCATGACGAGGTGAGAATAGCGATAACGCGGCTAAAGAACAACAAAGCCGCGGGCGCCGACGGACTGCCGGCTGAGCTATTCAAATATGGCGGCGAGGAGCTGGTAAGGTGCATGCATCAGCTCCTATGCAAAATATGGTCGGATGAAAGCATGCCTGCCGATTGGAATTTAAGTGTGCTCTGCCCAATCCATAAGAAGGGCGATCCTGCAATTTGTGCCAATTACCGCGGGATTAGTCTTCTAAATATCGCCTATAAGGTTCTAGCGAGCGTATTGTGTGAAAGGCTGAAGCCCACCGTCAACCAACTGATTGGACCTTATCAGTGTGGCTTCAGACCTGGAAAGTCTACCATCGACCAAATATTCTCAATACGCCAAATCTTGGAAAAGACCCATGAAAGGAGAATCGACACACACCATCTTTTCGTCGACTTCAAAGCTGCATTCGACAGTACGGAAAGGAGTTACCTGTATGCCGCGATGTCTGAATTTGGTATCCCCGCAAAACTAATACGGCTATGTAAGATGACATTGCTCAACACCAACAGCGCCGTCAGAATTGGAAAGGACCTCTCCGAGCCGTTTGATACCAAACGAGGTTTCAGACAGGGTGACTCCCTGTCGTGTGATTTCTTTAACCTGATGTTGGAGAGCATCGTGCGAGCCGCAGAACTTAATCGCTCAGGCACAATTTTTTATAAGAGCGTACAATTGCTGGCGTATGCCGATGATATTGACATCATCGGCCTTAACAACCGCGCTGTTAGTTCTGCCTTCTCCAAACTGGATAAAGAGGCAAAGCGAATGGGTCTGGTGGTGAACGAGGACAAAACGAAGTACCTCCTGTCTTCAAACAAACAGTCGGCGCACTCGCGTATCGGCACCCACGTCACTGTTGACAGTTATAATTTTGAGGTTGTAAAAGACTTCGTCTATTTAGGAACCAGCATTAACACCGATAACAATGTCAGCCTTGAAATCCAACGTAGAATCTCTCTTGCCAACAAGTGCTACTTTGGACTAAGTAGGCAATTGAGTAGTAAAGTCCTCTCTCGACGAACAAAACTAACACTCTACAAGACTCTCATCATGCCCGTCCTAACGTATGGCGCCGAAGCTTGGACGATGACAACATCCGATGAAGCGACGCTTGGAGTGTTCGAGAGAAAGATTCTGCGTAAGATTTTTGGACCTTTGCACGTTGGCAACAGCGAATATCGCAGACGATGGAACGATGAGCTGTATGAGCTTTACGACGACATAGACATAGCGCAGCGAATAAAGATCCAGCGGCTACGTTGGCTGGGTCATGTCGTCCGAATGGATACAAACGCTCCGGCTTTGAAAGTATTCGATGCGGTACCAGCTGGTGGTAGCAGAGGAAGAGGGCGGCCTCCTCTGCGTTGGAAAGATCAGGTGGAGAAGGACTTGGCTTCACTTGGTGTGTCCAACTGGCGCCGGTTAGCACGAGAAAGAAACGACTGGCGCGCTTTGTTAAACTCGGCCAAAATCGCGTAAGCGGTTATAGCGCCAATTAAGAAGAAGAAGAAGATATAAATGGATCGGAATTGAGAAGAAGCCTGTGTAAAAGATCCGTGTTAGTTACAGTTCTTGAGTGCTTTCTGGTATTGTCACGTCTGAATTGTTTCACTAATTTATTACATGATTCAGCTGCCTCCTCTGATAATTCTCCAATTGATAATAAACAATGATCGATTACCTCCGACCCATGAATGAGCACTTTATGAACTGAATGAATATTTACTAACTAGAATTTTAGCAGTGTCTAGTGCGTATATTTTGAATTTATTCGAATTAATTTTAAAACCAGATGAAAGACATTGTAGGAGATAACTACATCTGTCTATAACGTGTTTGTCTATTCCTGTGATTTCGGATGATATGGTTGAATGAAGGAAAAATTTTCGTGCTATATTTCCATCATTAGAGGTGCCACTTCCTCCACTTCGCGGTTTGTCAACTATCAAGCCTAATTGTTCTCTAAACTCCCTCTGAACGAATTCCTTTCTCTTAGCTAAAAGTGCTTTTTCCTCAGATGAACGTGCTTGCCACCTTTTAAATTCGATTCTATAAGAAACATGAATAAAGTATTCAAAAAATCTAATCCAAGAATGCAGGGGTGATAAACCAAATTCAAATCTACTGGAGTTTACTTGTTTGTTTCTACACTTTTCTACGTCATTCATTTCTTTAGGTGTCGCACCACAAATCTAACATTTACTCGTAGATGAGTTACATAGGTACAGATTATACCCTATATCAAGCGCAGTCGCAGGTCATCGCAGCTGGAAACTATTTTTCCTTAAAGAGGACATATGTAAGAATATTTTAATGCATGTTTCATTTGTGCGAATTCGTGCGAACTTAGTTAAAACTTTACAAACTTCTTATATAAAAAAAAAAGGGAAATTTTAAAGTACGTATTTCGTACGGTCTGAAAACCCATCAAATAATAATTAAAAACGATAAGAAAACGTTCAACATGTTTTACATACCTTCAACTTGAATTTCCATTGTACAACAGGTCATAAACACAGTAATTCTTAGAAAAATAACACTTCACGGAACTGCGTACGTACGGAGCGGAGACCACGCTAACTATCACTTTTCAAATTCTCTTACTTTGGAGGCACAATTATAAGTGAAGTGTTTGTGCAGTTGAAATTTCATTTATACTCTAAGTTACTATGACTAATGAACTAACATTTAGCTAAATATTGTTGCATAATTTTAACATGACTATTTTCATCCAATGCCCTATGGCGGAACCACTGTGCATTGTCTTGCATGTCAAGTACCTCTTTAATATCTTCGCATACGATCAATGCGAGTAGGTCCTGTGATTGATCGCAATGTTGCCATCTCAATCTTGGTCATTGTTTGTTGTGTTGCAGTTCTATCTGCTCGGGTTTCAATTGCATAGGTGCGTATTGGTGAGTACTGGTCGGACGCATGCTTTATATTTTCGGACTTTTGCCTTTTAAGCTTAGAAGCTTATTTCGCCATATTAAATGCATTGCGTAAACATCCTGAAACTCGTGCTGCCCTATTCATGTGGTTGTTTATTTCGTCTGTTAATTCTTTCGATACTTTTTCGAATTCGTCCGATACTCTTTCCATATACCTCTAGCTGACACCTGAGCGATTGTTTAGATTTTGCCATGCTTTTCGTCTTGGCTACAGATATCCGCATGTTAAATGCAGAATCAGCTTTCTCGAAGCAACTTCCGCTGAAGGTTGTCTTCGTTGCCCGACATTATAATTGCATCATGACAGCAAATATCCTCTTGCTCGTGTAGATTTTACAACAGATATTATCTCGTCCATAACAGGTTGAATGATTCTCGTATAGGACTTAATCTATCTCCTTGTTTTATTCCTCTTGCCATCGGTATTGGGGTGATATTTTATTATTATTATTAGTCTTGAACACATCACTTCCGTCTTCGGAGTTGAGATTCCTAATTACAGCCAGGACAATGTTGCAAATATTGCGTTTTTCGAGCATTTTAGTTACATCTTTAAGAAAAACCCTATCAAACCCTCTTATAAATGAGCAATATATCGCACCCTAAATACAAAAGGGGCACAACTCAAAATTTTCCACACTCGAGCTTGACTTGTTTACAGTAACACAGAAAACAAACTATGTGACATATCACGCTGAAATTTGCCATGTAAGCTTATAACAGTCCTACCAAAAAACAAAAAATTTATTTTTGCCATATGTCATCCGCGGACCGTTTTATTGATAACGTCTCGTTCATATTTGAGCAGAAGTACATTTTGAGTTGTGACCCTTTTGTATTTAGGGTGCGATATTATAATAATTTTTAAAAAATCTACTTTTCTTTGCCAAAAGCTATGAAGTCCTTAGGAGATGATTAAAAGTTTATTTGTATTTGTATACACTTTTTATACATATACAAATTTTACACGCTTTTTTGTTACCTTCAATATAGATATCTATTTTTTCTGAGTTAGCGAGTCTTGAGGTATCTGTAATATGCTGCATAATAATTTACTGCTACGTTAAAGAGGACCTTAGCAGCTGCACATTGAATGCAGAAACATGTATGGTACATACGAGTATGCATGTGTATGTGCATATGCGATGCAATAAGTATAGTATATTTGATATTTATGTATATATGCACATATGTGTGCGCAGTTGAATGCCGAATTGGCCGTCACTTTAAGCAGCATTCGCGCAAAAACCAAAATTTCTATTTTCAGCCTGAACTCATTCACACAACGCATTTACCTATATACCGACATGCCAATGTAAGCGAATCACAATGCAAATTCAGTAGTTGGTAACTAAGTAAACTAAGTATGTGTGAGTTTGTAATATAAAAACCTTCAAATTTTTTTATTTATTTTTATCGGTTAGTATTCAAATTCCATTCAACCAGAGCTTTCTAAATTTTCTGAAGTGGCACTGGCAAATCATTGATATTCCTTTGGCAATGGAATGTTTGTCGTCATTTGTTAGCTTTGCTAAGTTCGATCGAAACAAGGCAGTTAGGTCGCCGGCGCGTCCTTCGGTAGTGCAAAGCATTTTTAGTGCACTACTTATGTACACCACTGTAATGCGAAGAGGTGTGTCGTCAGATACACAACTTGTTGTTATTGACGATGACGTGCTAAATATGAACTTTACCCTATTTGGCGCTGAGAGAGAGAGAGAGAGAGAGAGAGAGAGAGAGAGAGAGAGAGAGAGAGAGAGAGAGAGAGAGAGAGAGAGAGAGAGAGAGAGAGAGAGAGAGAGAGAGAGAGAGAGAGAGAGTGTGAGAGAAATAGAGGAGGAGAATGAGAGTCAAGTTTATATTTTTGCAGAAGAGAGCGTGTAAAGAGGCTAGTTGAAGGTGTTCCAAGGCGAATTTATTACAGGTGACAGCAAACACATATAAGTAAAACCCTACATGTATTTGTTGTTGCGTTTGGTGCAAGCATCATGTCAAAATCAGCAAGCAAATGTAAACATACGAATGTAAACATACCAATACATACAAACAAAGCATATCATTTTGACGTAAGCCATACCTACGGCGAAAAATTCAGCTGGGTGAATGCTGTCACCTTATTAAATCCACCTTGAGGTGTTCAAAACGCATTGGAGATGATTAAATGCAAATACTCTTCTGTGAACAACTGTTTAATTAGAGGTTTCGGCAAATTTGCTGCCATGAGCTTTATTAGGCGCTAGATTAGCATGGTTTGACCACTCTGATCCATCAAATGTTGAATTTAAAGAAAACAATTGGGTTTCTAAGAGATTTTCAAACAGATTATTTTGTATTTTATTAATATCTTAAGCCACATACGCTTTCCGAAATTAGTCTAAATGTGTCAATAATTTTATTTACATTACAAAACAATTACGAATGCATTCTACATATGCAGGTAGTTGGTATATTTTTCATTTATAGTGCATTTTAATATTCTTTCACTCGCTTCTTTGAATGCAAATTTTGCTTACAATTTTATGGTTGCGACAATTTTGGTTAAATAAATTCGTCTTTCGTCACACACACAGGCACACAGGCTCACTTAAAGTGACGCTTTTACTATAATCCTATCAGACTTCGATCATTCGATAAAACCTTTTATAGTGAAAATTAATTAAATTATTTATTATTAATTAAATTATTCAAAATAAATAAATCATAAAACCGAATAAAGTAAAGTAAATTGAGGTATAATATAATAAAATACAATAAATAAAATTGAATTAAAAAATTAATTTAAAAAAAAATACAAATGAATTAAATTATTTAAAACAAATAAATCATAAACCGGATAAAATAAAATCAAATACGATAAAATGAGGTACAGTGTAATGTAATACAATAATATGAAATTGAGTTTAAAAATTAATTAAAAAATAAAAATAAAATTAAGTAAGTTAAAATAAAATAATTAAAAATCAAAATTTCAAGCAAAATTTTAGTGCAATTTTAATAATCGTCTGGGTAAAGAAAAATTTAGTAAATATTTCGGCAAAAATCTACTAAATCTACTAGTATATTTTTTATAATATAATAATTATTAAATTCTTAAAATTTAAATATTTCGTTTTAAATTTTTTACTAAATTTTAATTAAAAAGAGGCCTTTTTAATACTGTTTGGAGTAGAAAATGTAAGCACATTTTTTATGCGAGTTGGAAAATTTTTATTTAAAAAGATAAAAAAAGATTAATTAAATAGATTTTAAATATTTTGCCATTTGTGGAACAACACCAAAAATAGGAAAGCCAGTTCTGTCAATTATTTACTTTTATTTTTTATATTTTAAATAATTTTGAGGAAATTGGATTTTTTACAATATGCGAAATGCAATAAAAGTAAAGTTTTTTGCAATAAAATTTATTTGTATATAAATTTGTATTGGAAATTTTACTATGGCCTACTGCAATTTGTAATTTCGTTTCTATAATATTTTGTAATTAGTAACTTATATGAATTTCTTTTTGAACTAGAAACGAATTAAATATATTGTAGAAGGCGTCCTTGCAGCTAGACATCTCACGACATATTTGAAGTGATGGGAAAACATTAAATTCTCTGCCCTGTTTGCTTAGGATTTCGCAGAAGCAAAAGCTACTGATCTTCCCATGCATTCTACAACACTCTGTAGCATACATTTAGGATTGTCAGCAAACAAGAAGTGGGCGCAAAAAATATTATATCTAACCAGAGCTGTAGTAACGCTAGTTAACTTGCTTTGTGTGAGCAATCCTTTCCTAGGTGCTTTCCATTTGCTTTCCTAGCAATCCTTTTCTAGTTTTCCATCATTTTAAGCTCATAAATTTATATTATAAGTACTCATATGCGGAAGATTTTGTTGCCAGTTGCCCTAAATGTATGGATGCTCCAGTGCCAGAGCATTCATAGAAAACAAGTGTGTTATGTAATATTTCCAAAATAGAGCATTTATTAAAAAAATATGTGGTACACAAGTAAAATGTCTTATATCATACACTATCTATAGAATCTAAATTTTTTAGAATAATCAAATAAATAAGCTTCGTTTTTCAACTATTTAATAGTTTAATACTTTTCCTTGTAATTTTGGAAGATACTTTGAACTTTTAGTGCCTTTTTAATAGAGTTTTAAATACTTTTTTACCACTTTGATTTCTGGAAATAAGCAGTTTTATGTACGTGGAAGAAATTTGTTAAGCTTTACATTTAATTTGCTAAATCTAAAATAGTCTGACTACCATCACTACGTACACTGAATGTCTTTTTATTTTTATATTAATTTTTTCAATTTATTATTTTTTATATATAATTTTTTTTTTGCTTAATTTTTTCTTATGCCAAATTAACCAAACTATGTTCTATAACATTTCATTAACCATTAACCCGAGGCACAGCCTTTTCTAATACTTTTGATTTTAGCTTAAACAAATCCGAATCCTGTCCTGCTTATAGCTACGTACTTAGGCATAACTTCGTGTATAACTACAGCCATACATGCTTATATATATGTACATGTGTGCATCTAATGCAATTATCTTTTACAAGTCTTTTACTGTATTCGTGAAAAACATTTCGTTTTCTCCAAAGCAAGTGTCTATAACTACTACATTACTTAGATAATCAGCCTCTTTTGCGATACGTCTACGTTGATTCAAAGTTCCTTTGTTTCACGTTTACATTCACTGCTTTCGTTGCAATGCTGCGCACGCCGCCCGCCCTATCCCTCTAATGCATTGCATAGGGTGAACAGACAGTGTAGCGCGGCACACGCGAGTACAAACCGGACATGCCCTTCATGTAGACATAATGCACAGGTGGTCGCAGTATGCTCTGCTGCTTCTTCTCCTTCTTTTTGCTGCTGCTGCTGCTGCTGCTGCCGTTGCGATTATTGTTATTTTTGCTACTGCTGGAGGAATTGCTGCTAGCACTGGCATTACCGTCGCCGCTGCTGCTATTTCCACTGCTGCGACTTGACGAGGAGGATAACATTTCTGGCAAACTGTGCTTCTTATTTTTGCCATTCAAATTTACTACGTCATCGGTTTCCTTCGGTTTGACATCCTTGAAACAGCGTAGCGGTGTGCTGCTGCACGACAACGACCTCATCGACGGGCTGCTGATAAAATGGCTCAACATACGTGTCACCGATGAAGCAATAGACATGCGGCTAAGGTGTAGACGCCTATGTGAACTGGACTGCTTTTGCTGGCCGTGATGTTGCTGGTGATGTTCACGCTTACATTTGCGCTTTTGTTGTTGCTCACAACGTTCATTGTGATTTGAATACTCATCATCCTCATCGCTGCTATTCGTATCGGTATTTTGGCCGGAGCTGAAACTATGCGCCACATTGACATCGGACGAATGATGCTGGCGGTACATTTTGAACGAAGAACATACATCCGCTTCATCATCACCATCACCGTTGTAGGCATCCACCAAACAATCAACGTCAAATGGACAGAAAGCAGGCGAATATGATGAGCCACTGTACGCTGAGGAGGAGAGTGTGTAACGCGAGGCATGCTGCGATTGCTGTTGATGATGATTCCGCTGTTTTTGGTTTTTCGACTCTTGTACCAGATTATCAGCGCCACTGTAACTCAGATCAATATTTGAACCGGTGAGGTGAAATTCTATGCGGGAGCCACGCTCATAGCTCAGTGAGAATGAATCTGTCGAAGAGCTGGGTAAATCATCCTGACTGTTGTACCCGTACGAATGCAGTTGCTTTTGTGGGAGATGACGAGGGTTTTGTTGCAAGAAGGAACAACCCAAGTGCTTGCCTATGCAACTCAAAAATCCGCGTGTTGTCTTAAGATCGCGTGATGATTTGGCTTTAAGCGTTTTGCTGTCGGTCGTCGAAGACTCCGCTGAGAGTTTGTTATCGACGTGGTATGGCGATGGGGGAGCGTTTTTTGGGGTAGACATTGATGTAACGGGTGTAGATTTGGGAGGAGTTGTTGATTGTGTGTTGTGTTTTTTCGGCGTTAAGTTATCCATTTTCATGTTTGCCAAAAATATTTGTAGCTTTTGTTGTTTTCACAATATTTTTAGCAGTTTAGTGATTATTTTCCTTAAGCCGCTGATTTGGCTTTTTTAAAAACACTTTTTGTGTAACCACACAGCTTGAGAATTTTCAGTTAGTTCAACAGTTCTTTGCAAGATATTGTTTTTTTTTTTTATTTATTTTAGTACCTGCCAAGGTTTATATAACTTTTTATTGAACTTATTTTTTGTTGTTCACACTTTTATTTTTTTTCAAAATGTTTTTATTTGAACAATTTCTCTTGTATTTTCAAATAGTAACGGTTTTATTCACTTTCTGTATATTCCGCAATTTTCACTGAGATATTCCAGCTTTGAAGCGCAACAAACATATGCCTGCTCCCAGTCATAGTCAGCGCTTTTATAGCCCAGCTGCCTCAGGGACGGGGTCGTATTCGTTCACATTATCGCAGCATCGTTTCAATGGGAACCGTTATAGCGAAGCTTATTTGCGTCGTATGCAACCTTCGCACCAGTCGCAACAACAACTGCAAACCACTCATACATATATAGTATAAGAAAATTTGAATGAATTGCCACAGCAGACACGAACTGAGCTTAGCGAGCTTTGGCAACGGCGTTGCGAGGCAGCAACAAGTGTTCGTGAACTTTATTCTCTGGAAGTGTGCGACTCGTCATTTGGTACTCGTTTGTAGTCGTGTGCGGAAAAAATTGCTATGTTTATGAAAGTTTCACAATCGTCGTTTCACGTTACATTCGCAGCAGCCTGCCGCATCAGCAGTCAATCGCATGACATAGTTATTATAAAGGGTGGCCGGAGGCCAGTGACAGAATTAGGAATTATTTATTTATTTATTTATTTAATTTATTTAACTAAGGCATACAATTATCTGCCTACTAGCTAAGCACCTATAAATCTGATCTATGAGTTTGAAAAATGATAAAATTTTATTTCAATAACTGTCCTCCGTACTTCGAGAAACTCGCTGGAGAAGTTATGTCAGGATGCCATGAACCTCGCGAACGATATTTTCTTTTAGTAGACTTTTGACTTTTGAGGAACCCCGCAGCAAAAAGTCCATGGGGGTAAGAAGAAATAACGCAGTGTCGCCATTGTCACTCCGTCCATGTGCGGCATGGCACCACGCCATTTTGCTGAAACTATGTGTGCGTACGGAAGGGAGGATACTCTCTCATTATTGACGCGAAATAATCGTTCAGCATGCGTCCATGAGAGACACCGTCCACAGAAACTGTTTGCCTTCGGCGATTTTCAGAAAAATATGGTCCAATTATTTCATTGCTTGACTATGCACACCAAACCATTACTTTGGGGTTTCGAAGTGACTGTTGATATTTTAATAATGAGTTCTGTCCCTTAGGTGACCAATAAGGGCAACTTTGCTTATTTGAATTTCCATTTTAAACTCCAAAATTTGGAAAGGTTGAAGACTAACATACTTTTTCAATATTTCATGCACAATAGTTTCTTTTAAGTCGCAAGGAAGCCACTCTCTTGCGCACGGACTGACGTGAATTATCGTGAAAATGTCTAGCGACGAGTTCAATATTTTTATTTGTTCTCGATGTCCAGCTGGGCTCCGGCCGTGGACTGAACGAATCAAATCTTCACTTGGGGCATCACATAAACGTCGAAAACTGTAACGTGACCAAAATCTATGACAACAGGAATCATTGACCTCGAAATACGTTTCGAACGCACGGTCCCCTCCCCGGTCATACGCTCAGTGATTAGAAGGAAACTTGAAATTTAAATCCTAATTCTACCACGGGACACCCTGTATTTGGACGCATAGCGTGAACTTCTCAAGAAGCCAAAAGCGAACGCACAATGCCAAGCCCACATTTTTTGAACACTTCATTTAACATAAAATGCTCTATGCAGAGTCGCATACGGTAGACAGCCGCTAAAGACGCGTGAATTTGGTGGCCATCAGCTTTGAGATGTGTAAGTATGTGATTGAAAGAGTGCTTAAGGTAAACATTCTAGTGCTGTGGAAATATTTTCTATTTGCACGTGACCAAGTAGCATTGCAATCACTCGGCTATGCACTTATTCAATAACTATTGTCTACGACGCGCTCGAGCAGTCATTCGCCTGTGCGGTATTCTTGCCAACACTTTGAACAGCTGAAGGAAGTGTTGTGTTTTGTTAGAGGTGTAAGTCCATTAAACGTGACTTTTGTTGGCGCTATTGTTTCTTCTGCCAACTTTGTGTAGCAGTGGCTATGCTGCTTTCATCCCTTCGCTTAATTGCATTTCTAGTTTCTTTAACGGCAAATGCACGTGAGTTTCGTGTGTCATTCTATACCTGCGTATATGCCATACTTTATAAACAATTATTGGCACTAAAATTGGAGAAAATTGACAGAATGAAAAGATTTCAATAAGTTTCCATTGCACGATTTCTGACGTTGTTGCGAACACTTGATGCTTTTCAAGCGGTTTGTCGTTGGTTTGCGTTGAGTTTTTCACGTTGGTGAGACATATGTAGGTATGTCTGTATACATATATACGTACTAAATATTTTCACAAAACATTTCCGGCTTAATAAAACAAAAGAAAATCTCCTTATTGCATTAGATAAACCGTAAATTATACATTTAGGCCATTTTGGAGTCGAGTCACTGTTTAGTGTGTGGTTGCAAAAGAAAGAGAGTAAGTTGTACCTGCATTTATTTTCCTTCTCTTGACAAATTGCTTAAACCACTTAGATCTTTTTAAGAAGGTAACTAGTGCCTCCAATGAAACATTTTACAAATTTCCCAAGTCCTCATTGAAATAATCGCCACGATATTTGGCACGGCTTCTTTGCATTCGCAGAGGAGCTCTTGTACCGACTCAATTTCTTCTTCATCTCCACAGCTCCTGCAGAAGTCATTGTGAGATACACCCATTCCACTGGCTAGAGTGCCAATAGTGCAGTGACCCGTTATAACACCTGTCAGGACCCTGCTGGTAGTTTATCTACTGAATCCAAGCAGACATTTTGTGTTTTTAAGCGCCTGCAGTTAGTAGTCAGAGACCACTTTGTATTGGTTTCGACGATTACGCTTAGGTCAATCGTAATGTATAGTTCGTTTAGATGAATGCTTATGTCCTCTACCATTCGCCTATCCTTGTACACTAATCCGCTCTTCTATTTCCCTCCACTCCAGAGTGGCCGGAAATTCAACAAAGAGTGGTGTTGCGTTGTTGGATGAGCGTGAGCGACCTCCTGCATACTTTAACACATCTTGAATTGATGCGCGTTGAGGCCAGTGCCTTGATCGCTACTTGACTTTCAACAAAAATGGTAAGGTTTGCTGGAGGTAAGTCTGTCAGTCTTATCGTTTTTGCTGCTTGGTCTATGGTGTACTCGTAGATCTCAGCTTGGAAGACGCAGCACTAGTCTGGGAGTCTAAAGGAGCAATTTAGATATAATTGTTCCAAGTACACTTCCGCTCCAGTGCCATTGTCCATCTTTGAGCCATCAGTATAAATATCAACTGATTTGACTCTGGTCTGCCAATTTTTTCTGTCGGGTATTCGTATTTTATACTCTATATTTAGATCTATCTTGATAACCAGGTTATTTCGGTGCGTTTTGCAAGTATTCCACAGATAGTAAGACTGATGCATGACCGTACTAGCAATGAATAACAATGTTTTCTATCATTACAATATTTAGTGAAGGTTTTATGACAACTTGGTATGGTGGGCTGTTGTAGATGAAGATACGCATGCCAAGAGTTCGGAGGTAGTTCAGAGACTCGCAGACTTATCTACAGGGTTGCCCATATTCGACAGACCCATGTGTTTTTTTTTTAAATCAAAGAAATCCCCAATTTTTTTGATGTTGACGATAATAATCATTAAAAAAAAACACATGGGTCCGTCGAATATGGACAACCCTATATATATAAGTGGGGCGCAAAGGTCTATATCCTCCATCAGCACAGTGGAAAATAAAATACTAAACCTCTACGCGACAAACTCAGTGGCAAAGAACTCTCTACGTTGAAATTGAGGCTTGAAGTGCTATTGATGCAAACACCATTCGGTCAAAGGAGTACTCTATGATCAGAAAGTTCCGGGTATGTTTAAATAAAGCAAAACATAGTTAAATTTCAGGCAAATTCATTTTATCTACTTCAAAATATGACAAGTATGAAGCAACACGTTTAACCCAGCCCTCCATGCACCCTTTTTAGGCCGACGAAGCGATTACCTTCAGCTCCTTCGCCGTATTCTCTTTGATCTCCTCTATCGACTGAAATCTCCTTCCTTCAACTTGGGAAACAAAAAAAAGTTGCACGGGGCCATATCAAGTGTATACGGTGCTTGCACGATGGTATTTACTTGGCCTTTGGTCAAATAAGCCAACACAATTTGGGCTCGGTGTCCAAGCGCGCTATCATCATGGAGAATCCAAGAACTGTTTGCCCACATTTCCGGCCGTTTGTGAAGTACAGCATCTCTCTAACGCTTCAAAACGGATAAACAATATTCTCTATTGACTGTCTGGCCCGATGGAAGGTTCTTCTGGTGCACTACGCCTTGGCAATTGAAGAAAATAGTCAATTAAACAATCCCGGTACTTACGTATGTGTGAACTGAAGGACAGCTGGAATTACGCCGTTGATAGGACTAAATGGAAAAAGGTGAGACTCGTTATAGTGAGGTATGATGGCTGCAGGAAAGGACCTCTGTACAATCGTTATACTTGCAACATCTTCACATAAGGAGCTAAAATAACTAAAGGAGTGCTAGCTGTTATACTCTGTTTTGAGCTTGATTCTCGAGGCTCTTACAAACATCCCAATTACTGAAACATTTTCTAAGACATATTCCGAGTATAAGCCAAATCGGGTCACATGTATGATTTTTCGTAGCATTTCACTGCACTGAATTTTGATATGACTTACATATTATTCAAATATAATATGTTTAAGAAAAAAAAGCAAATTTTGCATGTGCTTGTTATACCATTTTGCGAAATATAAAACTATTGGAAACTAAATACTTTCCACGGTTTGTGAGTAATTTTTTATTTATTTACAAAGATATCACATTTTTTCTTTTTCTTTTTTGAAATTTGACATTGTATTGAAGGTGGGTTTGGTTATTGCCCGATTTCGACCATTTTCAATGCCAACCTACACCTGGGGTAAAATGTAATACGACTTTGTTCACCAAGTTTCATTGAAATATAGTAATTTGCGCTGGAGTTGTTGTGCATACGGACGGACAGACATGACTAAATAGGCGTCTCTCATCATTCTGAGCATTTTTGTGTACGAGCACATCCATATGGTAAATATGCGACTATATCTAACTTGATTCTTGTATGCTGCGGAACAAAACTATTTAACAAGTGCACGCTGGCATAAAAATATGGTGTCCTTTATGCGACATTGCTTTCAAGACATACATTTTTATGAGACTTGTAAAATTTTAACCTTTCCTAGGTGGAGCTTCGAATCCCTCGCTGGGATACTTAGAGTTGAATAGCTCCGCTTCGTATTATTAGGCTAGAGAATAAGTTCGTAGTGTTTTTATATTTCCTTTTATTTTACAGCGATTTGTTTGCTGTATGGCAAGGGGTAAGTATTCAACTCTTTCTGCTCTACAAAACAATTTTAATTGTATTTTTGAAGGCTTAGAAATGGACCACCCAGAAGGCAAAAATCAACATTTTCGACATCTGCTCCTCTTTGCTTTTCAGCGAGGTTAAAAAGTTGCCGAAGCAGCCCGGGACATTTCCGACGTGTATAAGAAGGGGTATACAGCTTGCAAATGATTTGCAAAGTTCAAAAATGGCGAATTTTACGTCAATGACACGTCCCGCAGTGAAAGGCCTTCTGAATTCGAATTCTTCATCCAAAGAAGATCATAATATGTGTTTGGTGGGACTGGGAGGGTATGGAGCACTGGGGAATGCTCGAAAAAAATGCCACGGTCAAAAAGGACTTCTTCATTGCCCAGCTACACCGCGTGAACGAGGCTAATCGACTGAAAAGACCGGAGCGACATTGTTCACGACAACGCCAGACCCGATGTTGCACAAATCGTCAGACCACACTCCAAGAGCTCGAAGGGGAACAACCGCATTCGCCGTATTCTCCGGACCTTCCACCGACCGATTACCATCTTTTCCGCTCCCTGTCAAACCATATAAAAGACGTTACTTTCGGTAACAAAGAGGTCCTTAAAAACTGGCTCACAACTTTTTTCACACCAGACGAGGCGCTTTTTGGAGGAATGACATTAACAAATTGGTGGAGAGGTTGGAAGAGGTTGTAAGCAGCAATGGCGAATATATAATTGGTTAACTTATTGATATAATTATTGTTTTTGTTTAAATAAGAGTCTTCGGTAAAAACGCTACGAACTTATTCCCCAACCCAATACACACAAACTCCAACTGCTTCGGTTCTTTTAAACATTTTGATGCATGCTTTTTTTATAAATTTTTTTTTGGAAAAAAGTGTAATTTGTTGTTATTATTGTTTGGGATAATTCTTTCTTCGCGTTTTTATCAAAATCCGAGACTATTCCCAGTTATGCCTGCAAGTTTCATAATGAAATCTCCATAACTTTTCGAGTTATGCTCGGGTAGCAAATCAATGCGAAATGCTGCTTTAGCGAAGTGTTGGCATACAATTCTATGTACAATACTTTTTGCGAAGATAGAGTTATCCAGTTCACGAGTACGTACGCTTTTTCCACTTAGTTTGCTCTCATTTGATTTTTAATAGGGCAGGCGCGTCTATTTTTGTTCACTTTTGTGCTCATTGTACATTGCCAAAAAAACTGATCGCAATACAAAACAAATGAGTAACTTTTATTGGGCAATGTGTTTACAAAAAGTATTCCATACCGAATTCAACACTTCCTATTTATTTATTATAAAACACACATTACCTATGATCAGAAAGTATCGAGAATGTTTAATTTAAACGAACTACGCAAGTGGGAATCGGTCCATATTTTTTTCTTATGTTGGTAGGACTGTAAGACACACATCTGCCACTTTTTAGCGCCATTGGTTCATTAGCGTCTGCCTGGCCGGATGGAAATGTGGGCAAACAATTCTGGATAATTGTTTGAACAAACACCAAGTAAATACCATCGTGCAAGCACCGTATTCACCTGATATGGCCCGGAGCGACTTCTTTTTGCTTCCCAAGTTGAAGTTACCGCTTCGTGGAAGGAGATTTCAGTCGATAGAGGAGATCAAAGAGAATACGGCGAAGGAGCTGAAGGCCATCCCTTCGTCGGCCTACCGGGGGTGCATGGAGGACTGGGTTAAACGTTGGCACATGTGTGTTGCTTCAGACGGGTCATATTTTGAAAGAGATGAAATAAATTTAACTCTGCTTTGTTTCATTAAGTATTCCCAGTACTTTCAGATCATAGGGTATATTTAAATATCGACTATCCGCTGCAAATACCTTCTTCTTCTCCTTCTTGAGTGAAACGATAATCGCTTACGCGATTTTGGTCGAGTTTCAGAAAGAGCGCCAGACCCTTATTTTTCGTGGTAACCGGCACTAGTTGGACACACAAGTGAAGCCAAGTCCTTCTCCATCTGATCGATTACTTCCATCGAATACTTTCCGAGACGGAGCGTTTGTATCCATTCCACGGATATGACTCAGCCAACGAAGCCGCTGGATTTTTATTCGTTGCGCTATGTCTCTGTCGTCGTAAAGCTCATAAAGCTCATTGTTCCATTGCCTACCATAGTCGCCGTCACCAACGTGCAAAGGTCCAAAAATCTTTCGTAGAATCTTTCTCTTGAACACTGCAAGGGGCGCCTCATCGGATATTATCATCGTCTAAGCTTCCGCGCGATACGTTAGGACGGGCACGATAAGAGCCTTATAGATGCTAGTAATGCTCATTAAGAGGAGGCTTTATTACTCGATTGCCATAACTACCGAAGGGCGGTTGGCAATCACAAAACAGAGAGTGCATTTCAACCATTAAAGAACTCCTCATAATAGCTGCCATTCGAAGACAGTATACAACTCTATGTAGGCCTCTCTATTTACGAAAAAACATCAATACGCATACCACAAATAGAAGGAGGAGCTCAGCCAAACGCCCAACGAAGTGTCTAAGCGTCATTATGTCTTAGAACAATTGTGCCTCCCGTCGGATTGTTTGATTTTTATGTTCTACAGAAAATGTGGTTATTTCACAACGGAATCTGCTACATAATTTCTGATTCGATCTTCCTGGTCCTCCTGGAAGACGCAGTCATTGCCTTTTTTCCTACCATAAACGTCATAAGAGTTCATTCATAGAGTCAATTCATGGATTGTCTAAATTAAATTTCTTTTATGGGAGGAAATCATATTTTTCTTCTCTTCAGTAATATTGAGTATATTTTTGGTTCCCATTTCCTTAATCTTTTAAATTTACTTCTTGGCCAAGTTTTATTACGTTTGTTCGATTTTTAGACACCTTATCTTTATATTTCTTTTCTTTTAAAAAGTTACGAACGACAGACAGATCGGTTAATTAGAAGTAAAAGACATTTTAAAAGTGGCGCCTAGATACTAGACGGTATTTTTTGTCATCTTTGACATTTTTAACACACTTTTATTAGCTCGGGTTGTATGTATGTATGTAACGGAATCTTTGAGCTTAATTTTCACTGGCTTCTAAAAATCTGATCGACTTGGAATTTTGCACACCTATCAAGGACCGATGACAATGCAATAATTTGATAAAAGTTTTCCATTATCCTTATTAGGATTGCCAGGATTAATATTTTCTTTTTTTAGATCTTCTGTAGAAGAGTAAGAAAGACAGAGCTAACGCGCGGTCTGCGCATACCTGCACTCTCCCAGTTACTCTTACTGATTTCGGGAGTCTACGACTTACTCTTTCGAATTCGAACTTGCTCGGGCACGCGGCACTGTAGTAAGAATAGAAGGCTAAAACGTTTTCAGGGAGTTGCATTCTCACTTTGTATAGTCTTTACACATGCGTAGATACTACAAGTCTCGTACACGCAAATTTACTCTATTCAAAGTTCATATAAGATGAAATAATTTTCATATAAGATGTAATTTTTTTTTGTGGGATGCTTGATATAGTAAATATTACAATCATTCTATTGGCAACTGCCTATGTACAGAGGGTTATGAAAGTGAAGCAAAATGCATCCCACGCTTTTAACTCTAATTTGAATTATTATATTTGTATCTTAATTTTTGTTATAATTCTGTTCTGAGGTAGTTGACTATGACTGATCGTTCGATTTGCTATTACTTCATTATAGGCCCCTTTGTCATTAAAATTTATTTTCTACTTTTTAGTTCGATTAGCAATAAAAGCGTGTTTTTTAGTTTTTTTAAACTATTCTTTATTTAAGGAGACAGTTGTGTAATTTTGCACCATAGAATGACGCGTTAAAATGATTGAAATTTATTATGAAAATGATCAGTCGTTAAGCACAATATATCGCAAAATTCTTGATTTTTTTTGTCAAATGAATCGACAATTCAAAGGTTGATGGAAAAATGCCAAAAAAATCTTTCTGTCGAGGATAAAAAAAGGACTGACAGACTAAAAACTGTACGTTCTATTGCGAATTTTGCTGCTGTAGTGCAAAGAGTTGCTGAACAACATTCCACATCGATATCTCGACGTTCTCAACTATTCAACATTCATGAATTGATTGTTTGGCGGATTTTACTTTCAGAAGTGCTTATGGGGGACATTTAAGTATGTAATTTATCCTATGTAATTGTTAAGAGCTGTTTAAAAAAAAAAAAGAGTGAATCTTGAAAGAATATAAATTTTTACATTCGATTAGTCCAATTTTTACTACGTTTTGCAATAAATCTGGCAGCCAGGTGGCAGGCATGTTTGTTTCCACAAAACACCAATAACTACGGTTCCACAGCTAAGAATGGCAAACTGTATTGACATTTCTATTCAGTAAGGTTTCCCAACTCATCATGAATCGTTTAACTCCAGGACAACGCTGATTATTTAGATTTGTTATTCGTATTTATTGGAGAAAAGTAGTCAAAAATTGGACTGATCGAATGAATCGTGTAACTCGTAGCCATGACTGACAAATGACGGATATCTAAATAATCACTACATATTATAAAACAAAGCCGCTTTTTCTGTCCCTATGTCCACGTAATCGCTTAAATCTTTAAAACTACGCAATGGATTTTGATGCGGTTTTTTTTTAAAGATAGATTGATTGAAGAGGAAGGTTTATATCTATATAATGTGAAGAAATATATAAAGGGGGCGTGGCAATCGGTCAAAATGTGGCAAAAAAACATAATTTTTTTGTTTTCACGGCCATAAATCATAAACGAATCAACCAATTAAAATGAAACTTTCTTGAAGTTTAACTTTGAAATATTTACTTTCGTTCTGCATCAAAAAAAAAAATTGATATATTTGTTATTTAACCCAAATTGTTTAAACAAAAGCAGCTCTTTTTCCAAAAAAAGCTGTTTGTGTGTTTGTTCGCTGTCAACCGAATGAAGCAACAGGCGTTAAGAGATAATCTCACCACACCTCATTAATGTTGAATTACATCGTATGGTGACGTATGTATGTATGTATTTACGAATCGCTCGCATTATTTCATTTCGGACATATGTACATATGTATCTATGTATGTACTGAATTCCATGTAATTATATGTACATACAATTTTACAGCGAAATAAAACGCTATTTTCACGTTCTATATTAGTAATTCCCACATAATTAACACGTTCCCTGTCTGCTGAGCCACATATGGTTCAGGAAACGTGCGCCTGATAAGCACTGATACGTTCCTGAGCCATATGTGCGTCAGGGGGTATATAAACCACATGTGTTTCATGAACGTGCAGAAGCAAAAATGTCCCTCTACGCTCATGGGCCATATGTGTTTCAGGTAGAAATACCCTACATCCGTTTTTTTTAATTATTAGTATTATATAAAGCTATGACTGCAAAAAAACTAATTATTCAAAAAACGCTGTTGGACGTGTCGGTCAATTTGGCATTTTTGTATTGGGACAGGGAACGTGTTAAAATAGTTTTTGAATAGTTTTTATTGATTCGGAGCGCGTTTAGTTTGCTATCGATTCCATACAATAACATTTTTTGTCATTTACTTTTTACGACAACTAATAGCTTATTTTCGAAGTGATTTCAGCAAATAGGTACGTCATTAATCCTTAACCAATTAAATACCTTAAATACATTGTTGTTTTAATATAGATCTATGTATATGACTCTTTACAGCATATAATTGAAAAAAATATTTTTCAAGATATTACATCAGTAATTATCTTTTGTTTCTAAATGGTAATATAAGTATTTACATATTTTTAACTGCGGCACATACTAATAATATGACAATTTGTGGATAGGTAATCATACATATAAAACTGAGTAAATTTTCACAAAAATTATAAAGTCATGGCTGGAAGACGTCGTCGTTCGAACATAGGTCGTAGTACAGTGGATGCCAGAAGACTACGTTCAGCAAGAGATGAAACATCGTCAACGGAACGTGAGGCTCGCCGCAGTCAGATGCGGGATAGATATAGAGCTGAGAGAGAGAGGGAATCTTCAGTAGAGCGTCAGGTTCGTTGCAGCCGGGATCGAGATAGGCATACGGTTCAGAGGGACAGAGAATCGTCAGCAGAGCGTGAGGCTCGACTCAGTCAGCTTCGGGATAGATATAGAGCTGAGAGAGAGAGGGAGAATCTTCAAGAGAGCGTGAGCTTCGCCGCACCCGAGATAAGGACAGACATCGAATAAAGAGAGCCAGAGAATCATCAGCACGAGTTACTAATTTATGGGCGAGTAAAGAAAATTCGGCCATGAATTATGATCCTTCGATTTCTTACAAGGACGACCGAATAGTATCAATAGGTACTATGTCAGTAGTGTGTGAACATTGCTTCGCATTGAAATTCAAGGACGAATCGAAAGGTATGTGTTGTTTACAAGGAAAAGTCAAATTAGAAGAAATGCTCCCTCCACCTGAACCACTTCACTCTCTTCTTACGGGTGATCATCAGAAATCTAATCATTTCATGCGCTATATACGCCATTACAATAACGCATTTCAAATGACCTCTTTTAAGAGTAAGCAAGTCGTTGAGCGTGGCTTCATGCCTACATTTAAAATTCAAGGGCAAGTATACCACTTAGCTGGGAGCTTGCTACCACTTCGACCCGATGATCACAAATTCCTGCAAATATATTTTATTGCAGATCCAGATACACAAGCATCTACGAGGTGTTCAAGTGTTGCACGGCCAATTGATAGAGATTTGATTAGATCTCTCCAAGATATGTTACATTCTCATAATTGCTACATACAGGCTTTCAAAACTGCGATTGAGAGTGTTCCAGCAGATACTCCTGACTTTAATGTCGTAATCCATGCAAATAAAGTTCCTGTTGGAGAACACAGAGGACGATACAATGCGCCTTCCACGAGTGAAGTAGCAGTGGTGATAGCCGGACAGCAATTTGACAAAAGAGATATTGTATTGCATAGTCGTGATGATAATTTGCAAAAAATTTCAGAGTTACACAGATCTTATGACAGCTTACAATATCCTTTGATGCTATGTCGTGGAGAAAATGGTTATGCTATTAATATTTCTCAAGTTGACCCAATCGGTGGTACACCTCTGCGTAAAACAGTGTCATGTATGAACTACTATTGCTACCGTATAATGACAAGACGTAATGATTTCAACACTTTGCTTAGATATGGAATGTTAACAAACCAATACTTGGTAGATCAATATGCTAAAATTGAATCTGAGAGATTGGCCTACATCCGTAATAATCAAACTAAATTGAGAGCCGAAAATTACGTTCATCTTCAGGATGCTTTACAGGCGAATGAACACCACAACGGCATTGGGCAGTTGGTTATACTACCTTCATCATTCACAGGTGGACCTCGATATTTACACGAAAAATCGCAAGACGCCATGGCTTACGTCAGAAAGTACGGCAAACCTGATTTATTTATAACTGCAACATGTAACCCAAATTGGTCGGAAATCAGAGAAAATATTAACACCAATTCACCACAAGACAGATACGATATAGTTAACAGAGTTTTCCATTTAAAAGTACAGAAAATTCTGCACCTCATTAACAAGTCTCATATATTCGGTCCGCCGCACTGTCATATGTACACAATAGAATGGCAGAAGCGTGGCTTGCCACATGTACACCTGCTGGTGTGGTTAGTGAACAAAATTAGACCAAACCAAATTGACAGGGTTATTTCAGCTGAATTACCGGATAAAGATGAAGATCCTATCCTATACGAAATCGTAAAGAAACATATGGTACACGGCCCTTGCGGGACTTTAGACCCGAATTCTCCATGTATGCGAGATTCTAAATGCACCAAAAAATTTCCGAAGTTGTTCCAAACTCAAACAATTACTAGCGATGATGGATACCCCAAATATCGTCGACGATCGCCAGAAGGGGGTGGGCAAATTGCTACCGTCCGAAACATTGATATTGACAACCGATGGATCGTTCCCTATAATCCGCTCCTTTTGAAAATGTTTGATGCCCACATCAACGTGGAGTTGTGCAATTCAATAAAGTCAATCCAATATGTTACTAAGTACATTAATAAAGGCAGTGATCAAGCCACTTTCAGCACACAATCACCAAATGAAGTGGAAATATATCAGTCTGGACGTTACATCTGCAGCTCTGAAGCTGTATGGAGGATTTTATCGTTCGAAGTGCACGACCGGTCTCCCACAATTGTCCACCTTGCAGTTCATTTAGAAAATGGACAAAGGGTATATTTTACTGAGAACAATATACAAGAAGTTATTAATAACCCGCCGGATACAACATTGACAGCATTCTTCAAGTTATGTGCTCAAGATAATTTCGCGAAAACACTGACATATGACAGAGTTCCAAGTTACTATACATGGAACCAGAGTTCTAAAGCTTTTCAACGGCGAGAAAAAGGTACTGCGGTTGATGGTTTCCCCGAAGTAAAAAAAACGGATGCTCTTGGGAGAGTCTATGTGATTCATCCCAACAACAGCGAATGCTTTTATCTGAGAATGTTACTTCATATTGTAAAAGGCCCGACATCCTTTGCTCACCTAAGAACTTTACAAGGTGTTGTTTACAATACTTATCAAGCAGCATGCAAAGCTATGGGGCTCTTGGAAGACGATTCTCACTGGGAAAATACATTATCAGAAGCAGCTGTTTGTAGTTCAGCTACATCATTAAGATATTTATTTGCCGTCATAGTAGTGTTTTGTCAAGTAACTGATTCTGTTAGTCTATGGAATAAATTTCAAGAAAATATGGCCAGTGATATTCTGATTCGGCGACGGCAAGAGTCAAACTCTGTTGATGTACAATATGACCAAAACATATTTGACGAAGCATTATTTGAATTAAACAAAATAGTGCAATTACTTTCGGGTAAAACGATCAAGGATTTTGGGCTGCCGATGCCAGCTAATACTACTAACTCTGATTTAACTAATAGTGCCGAGTACACAAGAGAAACATCATACGATCAAACGAGACTTTTACAAAATATAGCTCAAGATGAGCCACGATTAAACATCGATCAGAAAAAAGTATTCACTGCATTACTATCAACAATTGATAACAATGAAGGGAAATTGTTTTTCCTTGATGCCCCAGGAGGCACAGGAAAAACATTTTTAATCAATCTGCTTTTAAAAAAAGTGAGATCTACCGGAAAAATTGCGTTAGCTGTTGCGTCATCCGGCATTGCCGCTACTCTTTTGGAAGGAGGCCGAACCGCACACTCTACATTCAAGCTCCCGCTGAAAATCGCAACCGATGATGATAACAGCGTCTGTAGTGTTTCTAGACAGAGCAATACAGGAAAATTGATGCGTGACTGCTCATTAATAGTCTGGGACGAAGCTACCATGTCAAACAAGACGTCTGTGGAAGCACTGGATAGGACAATGCGCGATTTGCGCAACAAAAATTCACCTATGGGTGGATGTACAATTCTGTTCTCAGGAGATTTCCGTCAAATCCTATCAGTTGTGACTCGAGGAACACGTGCTGACGAAATAAATGCTTCGCTAAAAAGATCCCACCTTTGGTCGCATGTCAATAAATTAGATCTTAAAACTAATATGAGGATTTCGTCATCTTCACGTGAGAACAGTCTATTTCCAGAGATGCTACTAAAAGTTGGCAATGGAGAATTAATACAAAGTGGGGGAAGGATTAACCTAGAAAACCTTTGCGTTTTGATAGACAACATCCAAGAGTTAGTCAACAATGTCTATCCTGACATTGATAACATAAGTTATAAGACAATATCTTGGTTTAAAGAAAGAGCTATTCTGTCACCAACTAACGAACAAGTAGATAAAGTAAATAACTTGATTATTTCAAAGATTGATGCGCCGACGAAAATATACTACTCGGTCGATACTGTTCTCGATTTGGAAGGAGCTGTTCAATTTCCTACAGAATTTCTAAACTCTTTGAACCCGTCTGGACTCCCTCCTCACAAAATGGAGCTGAAAATAGGTTGTCCTGTTATTTTATTAAGAAACCTAAGTCCACCTAAACTTTGCAATGGCACGCGTTTGCTGGTAAAATCACTGAAAACTTTCATAATAGAGTGCACAATACTCACAGGATGTGGTACCGGAGAAGATGTATTGATTCCCCGAATCCCTCTGATACCATCGGATCTACCATTCCCATTTAAACGCTTACAATTTCCTGTAAAGACATCTTTTGCAATGACCATTAATAAATCTCAGGGTCAAACCTTCAACGTTGCAGGCTTAGATTTGAGTGTTGACTGTTTTTCACATGGCCAACTGTATGTCGCTCTTTCAAGAGTAACCTCTAGAGAAAACATGTTTGTATTGTCTAATGACAAGAAGGCTATGAACGTTGTATATAAAGACATTCTGTAATATAGTAATTGTTGTAAAAATAAAATAAACACATATGTAAAAATGCAAAAAGTTAATATGCAAAAATGTAGGGTATGAATTTAGATATCCCAAAGATAGCAGGAAATCTTCATGCTATAAAGAAAGGAGAATTGTTTTACTCCAAATTTAACGCGTGCGGGCCACGGGCAATAATGAATAAGCCAAAACTACTGGATCGATTTTAATCATTTTTTCAGTGAGTGACATAGGGTATATATTTTATACCCGTGCGAAGCTGGGCGGGTTGCTAGTAATAACAATAAAAATAAAAATAAATCTCATGAAATTATCTACCAGATTATAATATAAAAATTCATTACAACAATATCTCTGTTTTATGTGATAAAAAAATCAGTATACGCCTAACTCCCTCGCGGAAAAGTTCATTCGGTTTTCTCGTGTAACTTGCCGGCACTTACTAATATACACATTATCGCTTCTTTGAGTGAAAACCCAAGTAAATATAACGAATCAACAAACTTTAACCAAATGGCTGATCCTCCTGATCGAGCCAAAGCTGTAGAACAGCTCTCGTACCAAACTAATCAAAATAAATTGTTAACCAGTAATTCAAAAACACCTAAATACTTGATAATTAACAGAATCGAAAGAGCGGAATCTCTCTCAAAAGTGTCCCCTTTTCTTATTAAAAAGGTCATTGACTCAGTATGTGGTGGCGAAGTTGAAATGTGCAAGAAATTGAGGAATGGAAGTATTCTAATCAAAACAAAAACATTTGTACAAGCATGCAAATTAATAAAACTGTCTGCCCTATCCCCATATATTAAAGTGGAAGTATGTGAACACAATACCCTCAATCAATCAAAAGGTGTCATCTTCTCCCGTGAATTAATAGGTATATCAGAAGAAACAATAAGAAACGAACTAAAAAACCAAGGAGTAAGCGAAGTAAGGAAAATCAAGAAAAAGGTTGACAGCATTCTAGTCGAAACAGGCTTACTTATTCTGATATTCGACAACTCCATACTACCAAATCACATTTTGATCGGATATGAGAAAATAAAAATAAGACCCTACATCCCTCTCCCACTAAGATGCATGAACTGTTTAAAATATGGTCACTCAGCAAAAATTTGCAATAACACTAAAATATGCGCAAATTGCGCCAAAACTTCTCACATTGACCGCGAAACTAATGATAAGTGCACTGACCCATCAGCTTGCGTTAGTTGTACCAACAATGGATCAGAAAATGCTGACCACAATGCACTTGATAAGAAATGTCCGGTATTCATAAAAGAGAAAGAAATCCAAGCGATCATCACACTAGAGAAAGTCGATAGGCGGAGAGCGATAGCCACATACGAAGAACGTCACCCACTCAACACAGCAACATACGCATCAAAGTTAGCAAAAACAAACCCACCAATTACCCATAACAAGAGCGCAGATTCACCACACTCTCCAACACTCTCACGAATGATAGCAGAAACCACCTCAGTAAACAGTATAATACCAAATTCCAGCAACAGCAGTAAATCCACACTCCCACTCAACTCTTCGAATCCACCATACACATCTCAACCAACACAACCAGAAAGTATCAAACCAAGAGAGCAAACAGACTACTCAGATATACTCAATAGTAACTTTTTAACTAAAAGCACTTTGCAACAAATAACAAAAGATAATAAAACTAAAATCTACCCTAAAAACATTTCTAACAGAACAAAAGCCATGTTAAAAAAAATCAACAAGTTGAAGGGAAATTCTAAGCAAGATTGCGATTCAACATTACCTATTGCAGATATCGATTCTGATTCATCAGAATCAATGTCTACAGATCAATAACTTAGTTACTCAATTTATATCTTAGATTCTATTATACATTTATACTTATACACATACATATATACTTAGATAAACTCATTCATACAATTTATCATGACACTACTTATCATACAATGGAACATAAACGGATATATTAATAATTATAATGAACTGCTAATTCTTATTAATAATTATAAACCTAAAATTATTTCTATCCAAGAAAGCCACATCCCGACACAATTCCAAAACATCCCAATTCCAAACAACTTCCTTTTGTATTCATTCAACTCAAACCCATCATACGGTGGTGTAGCTATACTGATACATAAATCTATACAACACGAAATAATTCAAACTGAAAAGGACTTTGACAGCATTACTTTAGAAATACACTCAACAAAAAAATTCAGAATCACGTCAGCCTATTGTCGCCCATCTTACAATCTTCATTACCGCAACCTAGAAACTGTATTTAATCAAACTAATCACTCAGGCATTATCACTGGCGACTTTAATTGTTGGCACCAAAGCTGGGGTTCACGCGTCAACAACCGGAAGGGCAACATCTTGTCAAATTTTATTAATCAATCTCACTTCGTTCTACTAAACGACAAATCACCAACACACTTTTCCACACACAATACACTCACGCACATAGACCTGACTCTCTGTACCCCCGATCTTGCCGTTCACACTGATTGGAGGACTCACAATGATTTAAACGGAAGCGACCACTTCCCAATTTTCATTTCTCTCTTCCCACCTATTAACCAACCGAACGCAGCAAGTAAGACTTCATTCAAAACTGATCTTGCAAACTGGGAACTATTTGAAAAGAAATGTAGACAGTTCGAGTCAACCCGACCTATCAGCCGCAATGTTAATGCAGAACCACCCAACCTTAGGAAAATTATTCTACAGTCTGCTAATGAATCTATACCAAAAACTTTAAATATTAAAAAACAAAGATCAGTGCCGTGGTGGAATCATAACTTAGGTAAATTAAAAGCAGAGAAAAACAGGCGGTTTCATATATTCAGATCGAACATGACTGAACTAAATTTAATTGAGTATAAAAAAGCAAAATCTGCCTGTAAACGAGAAATTAAAACCTCCAAACAATGTTCGATACAAAAGTTTACAGCAGAAATTAGTCCTAGCACCCCCACAAAGAAAATTTGGATGACTATACGACGCTTTTGTGGATACAAACTCCCCCACGGTATACATTGCCTACAGTCCCTAAACAATCCCAATCAATCTCACACAGATCCAAAAGATATCGCTAATGAGCTGGCTAAATACTGGAGCAATTCAGCTTCGGACCAAAATTTTCCAAGTAGCTTTCAAAACAGAAAAAGAGCGACCTTACAATCTCAAGTGTATGCACAACCCTGTAGAGATGCGAATATATTAGAACAAGATATAAATCATCTGGAAATGATATCTGCACTAACTAAGCTAAAAGGAAAAACTCCAGGCTTAGATAGGATAACATATCCAATGATGCGAAACTCTCCTGAAATTTTTAAAAAGCGCCTTTTAAATTTATTCAACGCGATTCTTCATAACAAAATTATCCCGCAGTCCTTCAAACACAGCATTATTATACCAATACCAAAACCAAAGTCCGATAAAACACAAGCAAAATCATACAGACCGATATCTTTAAACATATGCTTCGCTAAGGTTCTAGAAAGGATAATAGCAAATCGGCTTTGGTGGTTTGTAACAAAAAACAAATTATTGAATAGCCGATAAATGGGTTTCAAGAGAGGAAAATCTACAGCAGATAGTATACTACTGTTAGACTATCTAGCTGCAGCCAAGCTCTCATCAAAAAGCCATTTAACAATTATTTCTCTTGACTTTGAAAAGGCGTATGATAAAATAGGCATACACACGGTAGTTGACCAACTCGTAGAATGGAAGGTTGGCCCCAAAATCACCAATTATATTATCAATTTTATGTCAAATCGTAAGTTTATGGTACGAATAGATAACCATTTCTCTGATTTCTGGTCAACAGACAATGGTATTCCCCAAGGATCCCCTTTATCTGTCATTGTGTTCTTGATTGCGTATGAAAAACTATGCTCTGTAATATCATTCCATAAAGAAATTGACTTTTGCGCCTACGCAGATGACTTTAACATTATTATTAAATCAAATAAAGAAAAGTGTCCAATAATTGACCTGAATAACCTTTTTCACGACATCTTAACTTGGTGCGATTACTCAGGAGCAAACTTATCACCAACAAAAAATCGGTACATTCATCTCTGTCGAAAGCACAATTGTCAATGTACTGTGCTTTCACGAAACATAAACCTCTTTCCCTGTGATAAGTTAAAAATTTTAGGAATCATTATCAATAAGAGATACAGATGGAACTCCCACATCGATCACCTAAGCACTTCCCTGGTCACACAATTAAACATTGTGAAATGTCTAGCCTCCCCAAAATTTCAATGCGACACTCAATCTATCTTAACAATTGTAAAAACATTATTTATACCCAAAATCAGTTATGGCATTTTTCTTTACGGATATGCTCCTAACTATCTCATAAACAAAATCAAGTCATTACTTAACACTGCAATAAGAACCGCGTTGGGAGCCCTGCGCTCTACACCAATCGCAAATTTATTTTTTGAATCAAAAATATTGAATTTCGAAAATCAAAGAGACCTAACAACTGCTAAACTATTTAAAGCTCTCATAACAAAGCAAGACAACCCGCTTTACAATATCGTCAATAACCTGAAGAAGAGGACAACCACCCTTAAAATACAGCCTGCTATAAGCAGAACAACAGTACTTTGCTCAGCAGTAGGTATACTTTTAAAGCCAACTAAATACGATATTCATATCCATCCCCCATGGTCCTTTAACCCAAAAGCAATTGACACTTCATTGCATATCTTCAACAAGAACAACACAAATCCGATTCAATATCATGCAATGTTCAACGAAGTTAAAAGCAATTACTCCAACTATACTTTTATTTATACTGATGGGTCAAAGATAAACCAAAATATATCATATAGCATAACCCTAGAAAATGAAATTATAAAAATATCAATTATTCCATATTATAGTTCTATATATTCAGCCGAAATTATTGCCATATCTGAAACAATAAATTTAGTAAAGCACAAGAGAAAAAAGGTTGCTATATGCTCAGACTCACTCTGCGCTCTTAATTCCATAGCCAATATAAATAACAGCGACTATTACCCAAACAAAATCAGACACATTATCACACAACACTACCCAAAAATTATTTTAATATGGGTGCCTGGGCACAATAATATTGTTGGGAACAGCCTCGCTGACCAATCCGCGAAACAAGCTCATCGAAGCCCAGTAACTAGCACAGACAATTTCATCTTACTCGATATTAAAAATCATATTAAACAACACTTCTACAACAAACAACTCCTTGAATGGAATCTAACAAATGACTGGTATAAAAACGTTAACTACACAAAGACCAATATAACAGATTTTCTACAAAAAACTAATAAAAAACCTTCACGACTAGACATTATAAAATTCGAACGCCTTAGGTTAGGACACACGAAAATAACACATGACCATCTTATGAATAACACAAACCCACTATATTGTACTTGCAACACAGATATCTTAGTCACAGTAACTCATCTTCTACTGAGTTGCCCCCTGTATGCTACCTGTAGAGAACAAATATTCACTAACACAAACCCAATTTCACACCTCTCAGTCCCTTCTCTTGAGTCAATATCCCTAATAACAAAATTCCTCAAAAGAACCAATCTTTACCATAAGATTTAAAATAAAATTGTATCTACTAAGTTTAAGAATGGAAGTATGCATATGTATATAAAATTATCGAGCTTAAGGCCTCGCTGCTATAGCCCCTAACTTAAAATAGCTTATAAGATTTATGTTGTAAGCTAATTTTATATAAATAAAAAAATAAATGTGATAAAAAACTAGTTTTTAGTGAGCTGCGTTGCCCGGCCAAAAAGGATTTGAAAAATTGTGTGCACTGGATAATGGTAATTACGCACCCACCCATTCGTCTATGGCGGGCACATACAAAGTATTTATAGTTTAAGGAGCGCAAACCTTTCCACATATAACAAATCAATTTAACAGATATTGAATGGAAGAGTTCTGCTCCTAGCAGAACACGAGCGACAATTGAAAACCCAGAGCAAATTGAATTCAGCGAATTCACTTTTCAATGAAGTATTCAAGTTATTAGCATAGAAGATGCCGCTTCAGTTGTTTAACGATATTTTTAGAATGTTTATGGCTATTTTTAGCGAGAGAATAGAGGAAGCTTTCGTAACTTATCGTAAATATGCTAAAGATTTGTATCGCTAATACAATAAAAGCAAACGAATGCCAGTTATATGAAAATGTAAAGCATGCGTTGCAAGCAACGTGCGGCGAGATTTGGTTATGAATATTGTCACATTTTGTAGCGTCGTAATCATGTTTATTTTCTAAAGCTATTGGAGTGGGGGGCGCTGTACTGGTGCCAGTGACGGTTCTGCATACGCGACATGTTTCTGTTATTTACATAGTCTATTTTGGTTTCAATAAAATGAATTGGTGTGTATGTTGGCATGCTGAAGGTTTTGCTTTTCTGTTTAGCTAAAGAAATAAATATTTTACTTAAATGAGGGGAAGTTATATGTTTATCCAATGACACCATGGGGTCGACTTGGAACTCTCTTTAACACCAGGGTAACTGCAGTGTGACTGGAGAAACGAGCTATCAAACTCAAAGAATAATACTTTTTTCTGAGTAATTTGTTTTTACTTTACATACTGTTATTTGGCGTGCACTTATTTGCGTTGTCCGTCTCTTTCGAGTATTATATCTATCTATATATAAAAATTCAGCCGTTTTTCGCGTTGTGATGAACTTTACGGAGAATGGCTCAACCGATTTTAACCAAACTTTGCCACATTGAAGAGACACATATGGAGAAGGTTTGTGTGGACCCGGGTAACTCTAGGATGTGTTTGTACAATATGGGTAACAAATGGAAGCTGTTGATGATTGCTATAGTATAGAGTATTTTTCATACCGTTCCGTGACTAGGGTATCGAGATATAGGCCAAAACGTGGACCCGGGTAACCCTAGGATGTGTTTGTACAATATGGGTAGCAAATGGGAGCTGTTGATGATTGCTATAGTATAGAGTATTTTTAATGCCCCTCCGTAACTAGGGTCTCGAGATATAGACCAAAACGTGAACCTGGATAACTCTAGGATGTGTTTGAACCTCATGAGTATCCATTGTAAGTTGTTAATAAATGCTAATGAAAATATTACTTTTCTTTTCGCTGGGTAACTAAGGACTCCAGATATAGGACAATTTGGAACTCGCCTTCAGGTCAAGAGATTGCATTCTTATGTACTACAACCAGTTAAAATGGTCCACGAACAGGTAAATAATATTTTCAGTGTGTTGACATTTCATCATTTGTAGAAATTTCTTAAGTCACATTTTCCACTTATTTTCAGGTCTGCGTGTACAGAAAAAAGTTAGTGCCATGAATTTTTATTCTTATCGATTGATGATTCGTCCACAAGAACAAAATTATATTTTGAGATGTCGTAAACTATATCATCAGTACATCGTTGATATGTATGCCAAAATAGAAACAGAACGTCTTAATTTTATTCGTTTCAACCAAGCAAAATTAAGATCTGAACAATATATGTATTCATTTGGAAGATGCAATAGCGAATGATGCTAATACAGGGTGGCTGATGAAAGGCGCTACCAAAAAAAAATTGAATAACTTTTTTTCTTTTTAAGTTATCTGTTCCATTTTTGTTTTAATTTGCAGATTGATCTTTAAAATTATTAAAATGGATAACTGGGACACGCAAACAAGAATTTGGATAGTCCGCCGCTATCACGCACTGGAGTCCGTAGTTTTGGTACAGAGAGAGTACAGGCGGATGTTTGGCGGCGATCCCCCGAGCAGATGGACCATAATGAGACTGGTGAATAATTTTGCTGAGCAAGGAACAGTCGCAAGAAGGCCTTATCATCGAAACCCACCAGTTCGGACGGAGGAAACGATCGATGCTGTAGCTGCAGCTATACAAAGCAATCCAAGGGTTTCAACAAGAAGCTTATCTGCTCAACTTAGTGTCAGCCGACAGTCTTTGCAAACAATAATGCACAAAGATTTAGACTTATTTCCCTTCAAAATTCAAATGGTTAACAAACTGAATGCAGCAGACTTGCCGACTCGCTTGGAATTTTGCCAGAAGATCCTGCAAATGGTGGAAGAAGACCAAAACATGTTAAACTGCCTTTTCATGTCAGATGAGGCCCATTTCGATTTAAACGGCAATGTGAACAAACAAAATTGTCGAATATGGAGTACTTCTAACCCACAGATACTCCAGGAGACGGAATTGCATTCTATTCGCGTGACAGTGTGGTGTGCTGTATTGTCGGGCCTTATTTTTTTGAAGAAAATGGTCACACCGTTACGGTTACTGGAGACCGTTATTTGAAAATGCTGAAAGATTTTTTCTATCCAGAACTACGCCGAAAGAGAATTCCTTTCAACTCTGTGTGGTTTCAACAAGATGGGGCAACGTCTCACATAGCCCAGACTGTTATGACAGAGTTGCGACGAAAATTTCCCAATAAACTGATTTCAAGAAACTCCGAATTTCGTTGGCCCCCCAGGTCGCCTGACCTTACTGCACCTGACTTTTTCTTGTGGGGTTTATGTAAACAACAAGTTTATAAAACAAAGCCAACAAATTTGGATGAACTAAAACAATCCATTCGGGCAACAATTGCGGCTATTCCTGTCGCAACTCTCAAAGCAGCAATGAACAACTTTTTACTAAGATGCCGCACTTGTGTGCGAGCATGGGGGGCATTTAAATTCAATTATTTTTAAAACTAGTTAAGCTACATTTAATAAAATTTAATGACCTTCAACTTGAAAAAAAAATAAATGAATTCCATACACTAAAAAAAAGTTATTTGAGTTTCTTAATGTAGCAAAATTCATCAGCCACCCTGTATAATATTAATGACATCGGACGTTTAACTATATTGCCATCTTCGTATATTTGTAGCCCACGTAATATGAAGGAATATGCACAAGACACAATGTGTTATGTACGAAAATACGGTCGACCAGATCTGTTCATTACATTTACATATAATCCGCAGTGGGATGACATCAAAAACAATTTATTTGCAGGACAGTCGCCAACCGATCGTCATGACATTACTGCGCGTGTTTTTCGGCAAAAATGTAAAGCTCTTATGGATTTAATTGTGAAATTATATGTATTTGGGGAGGTGCGTTGCCATATGTACTCCATCGAATGGCAGAAAAGGGGATTGCCGCAAGCACATATACTAATTTGGCTGGTACATAAAATAACTCCGGATCAAATCGATAACCTTATATCAGCTGAAATTCCTAATCACACTGCTGATCCTGAGTTATTTCAAGTTGTCGTTAAAAACATGATACATGGACCGTGCGGTGAACTAAATGTGAATTCACCATGTATGATTGATGAAAAGTGTTCGAAACGATACCCAAGGCAATTTACTTCAGACACAATAACGGGCAATGACGGATATCCGTTGTATCGACGTAGATCACCTAATGATAATGGCAAAACGGCAACCATCAAAATGCATAACCAGGAAGTTGAAGTTGATAATCGTTGGGTGGTTCCGTATTGTCCATTATTATCGAAAATATTCAATGCTCATATAAAGGTGGAATATTGTAACTCCGTAAAATCCATCAAATACATATGCAAATATATCAAAAAAGTAAGTGACATGGCAGTATTTGGAGTTGTAAATCGAAATGATGAAATTACTAATTACCAAATGGGAAGATACATTAGTAGCAACGAAGCAGTTTGGAGAATATTATCATTTCTGATTCATAATCGCCATCCAGCTGTTATTCATTTGTCAGTCCATTTAGAAAATGAACAAAGTGTTTATTTCACTGAAAATACTGCTCAACAAATGGCCGAACGACCACCAGCAACAAGACTAACTGCATTTTTCAACTTATGTGAAACAGATTCATTTGCAAGAACATTGCTTTATTCAAATGTTCCTAAATATTATACTTGGAATGCATCGTCAAGGTCCTGGGTACGAAGGCAACGAGGAGTACCTGTAGATGGATATCCAGGTGTTCATTTGTGTGATGCAATCGAACGACTTTACACTGTGCATCCAAGTAAAGTGGAATGCTTCTATATATTATTTTCGCTGCCTAAAAACTCATTTGTTGCTTTGGAAGCTCATCGAAATTATCATCAAAAAAATTAATGAGTACTTTGTCTATGTATAAGTTCTGTATTCTTGACACTATTCATTTTTGTAGATATGAACCAGATAGGAATTTTACGTTTAACACTAATGACTGGCCAAATCACGATAAAACCCGCTCGGAAATTGCGAGCCATTTTCTCGTTTTTTTTGCTCGGTTTATCATGCCAATACATTTGCGAATCATCTGGTATATCCAGATCGAATTTTCGCATTCATTTCCCCGAAATTGGTAAAATTATTAACTTTTCCCTATAATCACGTCAAATCTAACTTCGATCATAAGAAATCAACCGGTTTAATGCTTCTTGACGTTGAGAAAGCTTTTGATTCGATATGGCATGATGGTCTTATTTACAAATTAATAAATTTAAAATTTCCGTTACCACTAGTAAAAATCATAAATTGCTTTTTAAAAAATCGTTACTTTTGCGTGTTTCTGAATGATGAATACTCTGACATGATCGAATTACCCGCTGGAGTTCTCCAGGGATCGGTACTTGGTCCTTTACTGTACATTATTTATTGCTTTGATTTTCCCAAATTAGCCAATTGTTCATATGCTGTGTATGCAGACGACATTGGCATATTTTATTCGCATGCGTTTGGTAACCAAATCGTAACCAAACTTCAAGATGAAGTACAAAACATGGCAGACTACTTTTCACTTGAAAAAGAAGTCATTGCTTTATACCAAGTACAAGTTTGAAATTAGGTAGTTATGATATCCCGTGGGCCAATACCGTACGATATCTGGGGGTGATTTTTGATAAAAAAGTCTCTTTTTGCGATCATGTAAAGTACATACAGGAGAAAGTAAATTTGGCGATTAAAATGTTATATCCCCTAATAAATAGAGTGATGAAAATAAACTAATGATTTATAAGTCTATATTTCAGCCAATAATATTATATGCCTGTTCAGCTTGGAGTAATATCGCAAAGTCGCATGTTAAGAAACTGCAAATCTGCCAAAATAAGGTACTCAAAATGATGCTATGACTCCCATGGCATTTCTCCACCAGAAAGCTTCATGATGAATCAAAAACTAAGATTTTGTCAGATCAAATACAAAATTTGACTGAAAGATTTAAAATTCGTTCCAGTTTTTCGGACAATCTGCTAATAACTTAACTTTCTTAATGTTCAATTAGGCCGTGGTACTTAAATGCGTATAGATTAACCCTAGCTTGTAAGATGTAAAGCGGAGGTTTTTCATGGTAGTTTTTTCCTTCGAAAAAAGAAAAAATCGTTTAAAAAACCGAAACCTGTGATAAATATACAAATATAAAGATGTAGAATTTAGATTTATATCATATTCTGTAAATTGTGCGATAACATAAATATTGTAAAGTTTTTCTACTTAATAAACTCTTATCTTATCTTATTAACTTTCCCCAAACGTGTTTCTATACAACGTGGGGTAAAATTAATCACCCTATCGGAGGATTTTCAATTTTTGCAAATGACGTCTTATGCCAACCAACTAAACAGCTACGGTATACAAATAGACCATAAAAAGAACTCATAAAGGTCAAAATAAAGATTCCCATCACTCAAAATCGTTTTGTTTTGCATTTAGTGAAAAAGTGATTCAAATACAAATCGGATGATTAATTTTGTGCGTTTTGTATACGTTATTATATTTAGTGCACTGCTACCTTTACGGTAGTTTGTTGCTACAAGTGGAAAGCCACACTGTTCGTCAAGTTCAAGGCCAATAACTTAATTACACCGTAAAGTAAATATGTATGCACGCTTGTGTGAGTACTCGTAATCATATCAATAAGGACAAAGTATGTAACAAGTAACTACTAAAAAATTGAAGCAACAGAGCCGAAAGTATGCGAAGAAAATCAAAACGAGTTATATACAAAAAAAGCATATACAAAAAAGCAAAAAAAAGCATACAATGCAAATATAACCTGTACTCTAAAAATAAATAAAAGCAATAAAACTTCTTTTTTTATTCATTAAATGTAGACAAATGAGTTGTTCGAAAAAGAGAAAATTGTCTGAACCTGTTCAACTCAATATGTAGTCAGCTTCAGTTGGTTTCTGGTTTGCCTTTGCTGCGCCCTTTAGGCTCCTTTTTATAGATCTGGCAGTGCCATTGCAAAAGGCGCAATAAGGCAGAGACGCCAAGCAACTACGCCGCTGGTATATAAGTCACTGCACTAGCAATGCATTTAAAATGCGCATTTTAATGCTGTTGGTGAGTGGACCTTATAACAAAGAGTCATAGGAAAAACAACTACTCTTCTATTACAATGGATAATAAATGCTTTTGCACGCTTTTTATGCGTTTCAAATAAATATTTCACTTCAAATTATATTGAAAAGTGATTTTTAATTTACAGATTTTGTTGTTTTTTGGCCTTCTTTGTGCCATCGAACTAGTACTCGCCGTGCCCATTGTAACCGCTGGATTTGCATATCGAGGTCCTTACTATCCGACGCCCACCGGCTTGCCATACGAGTATTATCCTGATACGCCATCAATGCCATCACTGTACCCAGCCAATCCGTATCCCTTAGGCTACTCATATGGTTATGGTTTTGGTTCATTCACTCTGACGCCATTCATATTTTGAAAAATACAGTAACATTGAAATAATATGAATTGAACTGGAAGATGAGGTGTTGTTTTTATTCATTTGTGGCATGTGTTGGTATCAATTGGTGTCCAAAAAAAAGTTTTACATATATGAAAAAAATCAAATGAAATTTGAAATGAAAAAATTTGCTAATAAAATGATATAAAGTCAAAAAAAAAAAATTAAAAAAAGAAAGAAAGTAAAGTGAAGGATAGAAGTTTTAGGTATTATTCAGCAACTTAAAAGGTATCCACTTTGCTATTTGCACTGTACTTAAGTAATATTCCACTTGAAAAAATTAGCAGCTTATAATGATACCTTAAAGTTGTCTAGAAAAGCGAAAGAAGCAATTATGGATTGCTAGTGGGCTCTATAGTAAATGTCGAAGTTTAGTTGCACAAGAGATGGAGCGACTATATAAGTACAAAAAAAAAAAACGAAAATAACCGTCGCAACGCACAGTACTCCGACGCACTTTACTCCCAAAAGGATTAAAAAAATAAATAAATAAATAATTGGTTCGTACACTTATGTTAGGTGTTTGGCCAAGCAACTCCTCCTAATTGTGATGTGCACCTTGATGTTGTTCCACAAATGGAGGAACTTAGAATTGATGCAAAGAGTCCCATCCAATTAGTCGTTTCTTCATTTTCAGCAATGTACTGCTTAACGGTAATGTTGCAATGCTAATGTTTGCAAAAAAAAGCTTGTCTGGTGTCGGGTGAATGTGAAATTTTGGTGTGCGAAGGTGTGTGACCGTGTGCATGGGGAGATATGGGATGTCAATATCTCTTAGGGGAGCAGCAGGGTGAAATGCTTCGTTTGCCGGTAGGGGGGATTAAAGAGGTAGGGGAGTGTTGAGACTTAAATTGGAACCTCTTGATAACTTGTTTCCTTGTTTTGAGTTCCTTTGAGATGAAACTAATGGACTTCCGATGATAGCAAATTAGTAATTAAATCTGTATTGGTATGTAAACTTCCAGTTGGGTATGAGAAAGCCGATAGTTTCTAAGGTTGTGCGAAATTTCCAAGTCTGCTTCAGATAATAAACCTATCAAAAATCGTTTGAACGAGTAGTTAGACCAATAAATAAATAAATAGTTCAGAGAATATTCGCTATTGGTAAATCAAAGAACTTAATTACTTTATTTTAGAATTCTATGAACAGAACTAGACATGTTGTATCAGCTAAAATTCGCCCTATGTGTGAGTGCTAGCAGGTCTCTCCTTTTTGCATTTTCTGAGCTGGATTTATTATGTTATGTTATTATCTTAAAGTTAATTAGTTTAAAACAAGTTCAATTAACACCCGAATTAAATTTTCAAAAACTGCGGTAATTGCTTTTGCATTAAACCAAGTTCAATTTTATCGTAGAGTTAGTAAATTAGTATTTTTGTTTAATCAACTACTTTACGCCTTAGATAAAAATGTTTCATATTCATTTTCATGTAGTTATGATGATGACTTAAGTTAAAATTGCCTTTTCTAACTTATGGTAACCCTCTTTTAAAATCTAAAATATAATCCAATTATTTGTCAGAGTTATAAGCGATTCATGCACCAAATTTTATCTAAATTCATCTAATCGTTACGGAACTTCTTCAAAATGAAATATTTTTGCGAAGAGGAAAAAGGCGGAGAAAATATTACTCTCCATTAGTAATAGAGGGTTCGAATTGCCATAAATAAATTTTACCAGGTTTTAGGATACTTTTTTTGGCTCTAAGTTTTTCCAAGTTACCACTACCATTCCGACATGAAACAGTAAAATGAAAAAGTGTTTTCTAATAGCGGTTGCCCTACGGCAGGCAATGAAAAGCACTTCATAAAAAACTAATCTCCAAACGGCATACAACTAAATAGGTCTCTCCATTTGACGAGATCAAGATTTTTAAAATTAAGGTAGAGTTGGGTTGGACTGAGCATTTGTGCCTTCCTTCCTGCTGTAAATAGCCGACATGTCTCAACCCTATCTGTGCTATAGCGCTGCATTCAAGGCCACAGAGACAACAAGCGTCAGTGGACCAAATCCCGATAATGTGCAAATGATTACGCGGTCTGCTCGAGAGCATTCTCAGTTTAGCCTTGGGGAGAGTTTTTAAACATCAGAGAGAGAGAGATAGAGAGATTTTTAAACATCATTGTAGGCTCCCGAGTAAGGATTTCGCCTAACGTAGCCCCGTGATGTGGTGTCGGCTAACCTCCCTTAGCCTTAGTTCTTCACTCCTTCATATTAATGACGAGGCCGCAGCCTCTCTTGCCAATGCGTCCGCTACTTCGTTCCCAGTTATAGCCCTGTTTCCTGGGACCCAAATAACCTGGATGTGATTGTGCGTACCTAACAGATTTAGTTTCTCGATACGGAGTGAAGCCTGACTCTCGCTTAGAACTGTGATTCACTTATTCCGGAAGCTCCTATCTAAGTTGATTCCTGCACACAGACAGATGTCATACACCTCGTCTTGAAACTACCCAACGGCACAGAACGCTTGGTTTTGGGGCCTTGGGGTGTAAGGCCCTTGCTCTACGAGTATCTCACGATTGATTTGCCAGATATTAATCTCAAGAGCCTGCATCATTAGGGCTTTCGGTCCCTCACTGCACCTCATAAAAAGAAAAGGTGAAATCGCAGGTCCGAGATGGACAATTGACATCGCAAAATAACGACTGTTGCATGGACTTTGTATTTGTAGCACGGAGCGCAATGCTGTTGAAGCCGAATATTGTCCAAGTTAATTTTTTTAGCATCCGGCCACATAAAATCGTTTATCATACCTGTTAGGTTAGGTTATGGTGGTAGTCGGTCCATATGACCAACTCACTTAGATCTTACAGGTCCGTTGTGATACCGTTATGTAACACGGGATCCTTGTTTATTTATTTTCATTAAACCATTTTGAGGCTCTTATGAAGCGCAGGATTGGTCTAATCCCCGCGCCAGATAGTTCTGTAAGAGGATTAAAAAGTGTTTACCTAAACAACCTGCTCTGATTTTAGCTAAGACTGGACAATTGCAAAGGAAGTGCTCAACTGTTTCTTCCTCTTCCTCATCTCTACAACTGCTACAATATTCATGGGGAATACTCCTAGTCTCAAGGAGTTCCTGCCAAATAGCCACTGGCCGATGACACAAGCCACGACCTTCGAGATATCTTCTCATGAGAGGCTAAGCAATTCCTTTGTCCTTTTCTTGTTTATTTGCGGCCATACTAAACTATCTGTTACGCATGTATCTTCATATTCCCATGAATTATTGGCTTCTTTGGTAATGTTGTTTTTTATTATTAATTTACTCGTGGCCAAAGGTATTCCAATGGTACTTTTATCACGGAACAGTTGAAGAGCGGTATCTTTTCTGGCTACCTCATCAGCTCTACAGTTTCCCTCAATATTTCTGTGTCCCGAGACCAAAATAAAGCTGACCTTGAATATGATGCTAATATTATTTATAGTAGGGCTGCTCGGCATTCCTGTGCAACCTTCGATCTTAGTAAAACCGCATTCATTGGTTTAATGACCGCTTGGCTATCCGAGAATATATTTATAGTCGTTTTTGTTACGACATGCGTATTTCGGTATGTAGCCATTTCTTTTATGGCTAGAACCTCTGCCTGATAAACGCTGCAGTAGTCTGGTAGTCGAACGGATAGTTCCAGTCTTAATTCTTTCGAAAATACTCCATACCCAACGTTATTGTCTAGCTTGGAACCATCTGCATAAACATTTAATTCCCCCCTTCTCCATGGCCTTGGTGTCGGCCACTCCCTTCTTGACGGTATACTTGTCTTGAAGAGCTTGTCGAAGGTAAGCCTGGGAATAGAATAGTCTATTTCTTGTTTGTGACTGTTCAGAGTGTGCAAAATAAGGCGCGGCCAAACCACCGTTCTTTCCATGGCGCCATACTTTTGAGTCTAAGCGCCGAGGTGGCGGCCACGTTTTTCTCTACATGATTTAGTGCAGGCAAATTGATTAGCACTTCTAGCGCTTTGTTTGGGGTAGTCCTTAAAGCACCAGCGATGCATAAAAGAGCTGTTCTTTGGACCTTACTCATGATTTTAGCATAACTCGCCTTTAGAGCAGATGGCCACCATACAAGTATTCCATATATTAAGATTGGTCTAACTACCGAAGTATATAGCCAATGAGTAACGCGAGGTGTTAACCCCCATTTAATACCGACCGCTCTTTTGCAAGTATATAATGCAACGTTGGCCTTTTTTACTCCTTCCTCAATATTAGATTTTCATGTGAGTTTCCTATCTAATATGAGTCCTAAGTACTTGACATTCTCTCTCAAAGGAATATCCACGCAGTTAAAGTCCAGCGGGGAGGTTATAGAAAGCCAATGTTTCCTTGTGAAGAGAATTATTTCAGTTTTTGCGGGTTTATATATCGAGTCCCCTACTCTCAGTCCAGATCCTAAGCCTGGACATGTTAGAGCGCAGAATGTCCATAAGGGTGTTAAGATATCTGCCTTTAACCGCAATTGCTAGGTCATCTGCGTATGCAGTTACGTGGCAACTCCCTATCATACCTGTTAACCAAATGGCGCTTTCAGCAGAGTTTTCAAAGAAAATGTCGTATCCGCTTTAAATTTTTTCAAATATTGAACATCTTATTCATAAAATTTGTAACCTGCTTTTAAATAAAAAAAGCCAGTGCTACTGACTTGAGCGTAATCCATGTGAATGAGCTGCCTGTGTGACTTTGGTCACGTTTTTAGATCAACGAATGCAATACGTTTGTGACGCATTAGAAGTCCAAACTATCAACGCCTTCACACCTAAGAATAAGCGACTATAATGAAGAACATTCAGAACAAAAATCAAATCAAAGCGGCTCCTGCAATGCGGTCGAGTTGTGGTTGTGGTTGAGTTTCCGTTCGTTTAATTGCAACAATGCGGTCACGAATGAACGCCTCGTGCTGTTTGCTGATGCTGGGTATATACCAATGCACGTACAGCATCACACACATATATATACAAATATAATACATGTGCACATATTTTCTAACGTGTCGGAGCCGTCGTCATGTTTACTGTTCCGTGGTTTATACTTGCGCTTTGATTTACATTTGATGAATTGATGCGAAAGCTTTGCGGTTTGGAATGCTTTGTAGATACGTATCAGGCATGTGACTCGTAGGTGTGCCAATTTGGTATTAATATATTATTAACACGAGCTAACCAGCACCTGTAGATTTTCTGGGAAGTAGTTGAGTAGACTTCGTGATAACACGAATTTGTTGCATAGCTACATCTGGCTGAATTTCAGTAATGACTACTTCTCATTATAGAGTTCGTATAACCTTTCTGCATACATTTTGCTATTCTATTCTCTCAAATACTTCTCTCGTCCAAGTCGCTGCGTTATATGCAATATGTATGAGGACGGAAGTGAGATCTTTGCATGGTTCTTTTTAATCGAGAGAAAGTTGTTTTGGGCTTTAAAGCTGAAAATTTGATAATATGGTTTTATGCCGGCTCTGAAGCAAGCAAAGTGCTGGCATCTTTGCATCTGAAATTGTCTCTGTGTATTGGGCATTGCCTCCCAATACGCTAAAACTCTTTTCATGCTTCGTAGAGGTATTTCGTTTTGTCCTCATTCACCAATCAGTCCAACTCCCGTTGCTGCCTTCACTTAGCTGAAGAAAGCCACGCTACCAGTCCTCCTGCTAGACTAATGAAGCCTGCTCTTTTTCTTCTTGATGGGCGCTATAACTGCTTATGCGATTTTAGCCGAGTTAAACAAAGCATCCAGTGAATCCAACACCTTCTCCACCTGATCTTTCCTACATAGAGCATGCCCTCCTCTTTCTCTGCTACCAGCAGCTGGTACCACATCAAATACTTCAGAGCCGGAGCATTTGCTTATATTCCAATGAAGCTGGTGTATCTTTATTCACTTCACTATGCCTATGTTGTCCTAAAGCTCATGCAGCTCATTGTTCCATCGCCTACGATACTCGGGATCGCTAACGTGCAAAGGTCCAAAAATCTTCCGCAGAATCTTTCTCTCAAACACTCCATCCTCATTGGATATTGTCATCGTCCACGTTTCTGCTCCATACGTTAGGACATCATGCCCGTTCTTATAGAGTGTTAGTTTTGTTCGTTGAGAGAGAACTTTAGTAATTAATTGCCTACTTAGTCCAAGGAGCACTTGTTGACAAGAGAAATTCTCCGTTGGAGAGGCTCAAGGCTAACATTATTATCGGTGTTAATGCTAATTCCTAGATAAACGAAATCTTTTACAACCTAGAAGACATAACTGTCAATAGTGGCTTGGTTGCCGATACGCGAGTGTGCAACCAGACCTATTCGCTTTGCTTCTTTATCCAGCTCGGAAAAGGCAGAACTAACAGTGCGGTTGTTAAGGCATTTAGTGCTTGCTATCAAAATGGATATTTCGACATGCCAAACGTTTGCTTGCATTTATGTAAACATTGTACTCGTACTTGTACCTCTTCAACGTTCGATGGTCATACGAAACTCTTAAATGAATCTTCTTTTTGGACATTTTTATTAATTTACTGCTCATTTCTTGAGAAAACGACTCAACGGATATGGTATGGTATTGCTCTAGAGGATGCCCTTAGCTTTCTTACCTTCCGAAACAGGTTATGGCTAAGGCGGCCGTAAAGAGTACTAGAAAATTAGTTCTATGACCAAGAAATTACTCTTATTTGTTTTTGAAATTTAATTGTTTAACAAATTTATAAATTAATTTATTATGTATTATATTTATGTTTAATATTTATCCATATTTATTGGAAAAGCTATTGAGTCAAAACTAATCTCATTTTACACTCTTACTGATACATATAACAAGAGCATCCGATAATATGTACATACATCCTGTGAGACAATCAGCACTACCCTATCTCAAAGGGATCTAGAATAATCAATGCAGAACTAGGAGGAAGAATAAATTCTATCAAGGCCGCAAGAGGTTGCCCGCAAGGGAGAGTACACTCTCCTCTAATGTGGACACTAGTAATGGATGAACTTCTCCACAAACTGAACAATCCACGTTTCCACATCCACGGTTATGCCGCTCACCTGGTAGTATATGGTACAGTAGCCTGGTATGAGGGGACCATTTCTAAACGCATGCAACAATCCCTTAGTATAGTAAACAAATGGTGCACCACCAAAGAGTTTTCTATTAACCCAGCGAAAACTGCGCGAATGCCGTTCACCAGAAAAAGGAACATCAACATCCTCTCCGAAATTAATCAACTCTTCAACTCTCCACAGAAGCGAACTATGTTGGCATCAACTTTGATACAACGCTCACTTGGAATTCTTATCTTGAGAGAATTACTGCGAAAGCTACAAGAGCTATCTTTGCTTGCACAAACTATTTTGGAAAAACATGGGGACTGAACCCCCGAAGGACTTACCGGACATTCACTACAGTTGTTAAACCTGTAGTCACTTACGCTTACCTATTACCGCTTCCTCCTCCTATTTGTGGCGTGTGTCTTGATGATGTTGTTCCACAAATGGAGGGATCTACAGTTTTAAGCCAACTCCAAACGGCTGATATTTTTTATGAGGAGCTTTTTCATGGCAGAAATATACTCGGAGGTTTTCCATTGTCTGCCGAGGGGCGACCGCTATTAGAAAAAAGAAAGAAAATATGGTAATCGGCCGGTGCAAGGTCCGAAGATACGGCGAATGCTGCTGCTCCCATTCGAGCTCTTGGAGTGCGGCTTTGATGACTTGTGCAACATGGGGCCAGGCGTTGTCGTGAAGGAGTGGTTTGATGGTTTGACCATGTCGATGAGGTCTTTTCAGTCGAATAGCCTTGGTCACGCGGCGTAGCTGGGCAATGTAGACGTCTTTGTTGACCATGGCATTATTTTCGAGCATTTTCCAGTGCACGATGCCATCCCAGTCCCACCAAACACATATCATTGTCTTCTTTGGAAGAAGATCCGGCTTGACTCTCGGCTTAGGCGTATCTCCTGGGGCCACCAACTCTGTTCTTTGCTTCATATTGATGTATAAGCACCATTTCTTTTCTCTCGTGATGATGCCGTACAAAAATCGATGTTTACAACCGTGCGCTGCTCGATGGCGGGCGAAATGCTGAGAAACAATTTGAAGGCTACTTTCTTTGTTTTTTTCTTTGAACTGGTGAGGCTCCCACGCCCCCAATTCGTCGGTAAATTCCATTAAATGAAGGTTATTGAGAATAATTGTATGATCGCAGTTCATTTTTTTCGCCAATTCTCGACTGTTTTGGTCACCGTTTTTCTTCAAAAGTGATTTGAGTCGTCGTTCATCGAATTCAGAAGGCCTTCTTCTGCATTGTAAAATAAAATAAAATATAAAACCACTATGAACTTATTCCCAAATCCAATACGTATCTTTATGGGAGCATTTTATAAAAAAAAACTGAAAAAAGTAATGGTTGGGTACCCGCCCTATCATGTTTGGCTGGCATGGGTGGAGTCAACTTATATCGATGCATCTGTTATGCTGGATGCAGTTTAATGACTCGGTAAGAGCATAGTTAGGCAAGCATGTGCAATGTCCCGCCAGATGTCTTTGTTTCACATCTAAATATACTTATATATTTTAACAAAAGTAAATGCGTATGTATGTATATAGAAATTGCATAAGCACAATAGCAATTGTACCGGTTTCTTGCACTTCTCGTGTTATGGGTAAATGGTATATCCAGAATATGTACAGGTGCCTTATTGTTTTAGAGTTCATCACCGTTCATCACACTTTATTGACCAATACTCACTAAGGTCAAGCGCATCTCATTATGGTTTGCTTTACCTATTATGTGTGTCTTATAAATAGGTATGGGTCCTGTTATTATGCGGGATTCCATCATATATTGAGTTTCAATTTAAAGCATTTCTGTGTGAGCTTGTGCAGGGTGATTTCATAAGGCTGCACATTTTCTTTTGACAAAGCATAGCGAAATTTAAAGCGTATGATTTCGTTCCTTAGCTCTGAAATCATTTCGGGCTTATTGGTATGGTCTACACATTTCATTAGCCCCAGTGAAAGGAGCCCAATAGTGTGAAATTGCAAGATCGCAAAGTTCATTTATCCCGTAAAAGTTCATTTGCTTCGAAAAATATTCGTGCCATTATTTCATAAGCTATGTGGCTGGGTTTTGTTGGAACCATATATATTTTCCAAGTCCATGCCACCTAATTCAGGTCATAAAAAGTTTGTTATCATAGCACGATAACTTTTGCTATTAATCGTTCGATGACTCCGCCAGCCCAATAAACGCACCAAACAGAAACCTGTGGTGGGTGCGCAGATTTTCTTGAATTATATGTGGATTTCATGTGTCTCATCGCGTTGCAGAACGACCATTTTCTAAAGCATTTGAATTACTTTTATGTGGAGTTTCGCTCCATGATTCAATTTCCCAAAGCCTGTAGTACCAACTCTTTGATACAAAATTAAAAAAATAAAATTAACGTACCACAAATAATTTCTGTCGAAGATCTGCATCCATCTTGTGTCACCCTATACTTCGTGTGCTCAAGCATTTTGTTATTGTTGCCAGTATTCAATGATATACATACTATGCTTACAGCGACATTAATGTATGCCGTGGCAGCAACACATTGAACTCTATTGGCGTTCAGCGAATATATCCATCCTTTGTCATCCAACTGCAGTTGTTGCAGATGTCCAGTTCATGAGTGTGTGTGATTGAGTGTTTTGTACACGGTCAAAACAAAAACGACCGGTTTAAAAGCTCATTAGTCTAGCAAAAGCATACATTCCATAAAACGTGCGAGGTATGGGTCAACATGCTTACGGAATGGGGTTTATTTACCTCGTAATTGTAACTTAGCTTCATTGACACTGGGCTTAATGAACTGTCGTCCATACGTATAGTACATCTAAGCTGGTTATAAAAGAGAAAAAGTAGTAGGAAAATTTGTAAAAATTGCGGTGAGACCTAATTTTTTTAAATATATTTATGTATGCAAGAGAAATTTTTTCAAAAATCTCATAAATTTTTTTGGCAACCTTTGGCTAATATTTTACAGCGGATCTAAAATTTTTTTAATTTTTTTAGTGACAATAAATTTATTACATATTAGCAACAATTATGTGGATTATCATTGTGCGTAAGCATTTAAGAATATTATTTTCAAATCAAGGAATGTCCGCAAGTATGTGTTGATGGCCGGTGTTAATTTTGGATAAAATAAAATTTTTTTAAGAAATTATTGTCATTTCTCTTTATTATGATAATACTGGTATGGCTCAATTACGTATGGAAGAAAATATCGGCCAAATGGTCGCCGCGGCCTCGACGGCACACCTCCATCCGATGGTCTAAATTTTCGATGACACTGAGGCATAATTGAGGTTCTATGCCGTTAATGTGCCTAATTATCTCATCCATTAGCTCTTGAATTGTTGCTGGCTTATCGGCGTACACCTTTTTTTCAAATAACGCCAAAGAAAGAAGTCCAACGGTGCCAAATCACATGATCTTGGCGGCGAATTGACATCGCCGCGACGTGAGATTATTCGGCAACCAAATTTAAATTCGGCAACCAAATTTTAATAAAAATAAATTGAATAAATCTGGAATTGGAAAATGTGAAATGAAATGTAGAAAAAGGCTTGACAGTTCGGTGTGGTTTACATTTAACATCGGCCTTTGAAATTTAACCACCCTTTATAAGAGGGTTTGTGAGTTGGAACGTTTGTGCATCAATATCTAGAAAATTAATTAAATGCATTAACTTAAATAGCTGATATTACATAATTAAAATAATTCAGCAATGATATCAAATGAAAGAAATTCAATCAACCTTCTTTTTGGAGATGGTTGCCATCCGCTCGAAGGCAGAAGTACGGAATACAGAAGTACAAAATATTGCGCACTATTTTATGTCGGTATGTAAACGCTGAATAACTTTGTCATTTACAAACCGGTCGGCTTCAACATACATGCTTTCGATACGTCAATTCAGTACAATTTTAACCACGGATCGCTATACACCGAAACAACGCGTTGAAGTAGTGACGCTATACATCGAAAATAGTCGTTCTATTATTCTAACTCAACGCGCACATCGCAATGAGCACCGCGGCAAACATGCACCGTTTTTTGAGCACGGAACAGTAGAATATCGTCAAAATGCCGTTTATCAACGACCAAGACGTTCCAATGAACTTGTTGAAGCAGTGGGGGAGAGCCTTGCCCAGGAGTCAACAGTGTCGTATCGTCGTCGCGCTTAGCATTAAGGCGTCAGTGAAACCACAATGCGGCGCATTTTGAAGGATGATTTAAATTTGTTTCCGTGTAAAGGGCAATTGACACAAAAAATATTGCCGACAGACCATTCACGTCGCTTGGAATATGGCCAAACAGTCGCTCGAATGGTTGACACTGAACCCATTTTTTGGAAACAATTTTTAATGACTGACGAGACACATTTTAATCTCTCTGGCAGCGTGAATAAACAAAATTGCAGCATTTGGGGAACTGAGAATCCACACGAGATCCATGAAACGCCATTGCATGACCGGAAAGTAACTGTTTGGACCGGCATTTGCGCCAAAACCATCATTGGACCATATTTTTACCGTGAAAACGAAACGGTCGTTGGAAACCGATATCGATGTGTGTTGGCTCATTACGTCTGCCCGCAAATGCGTGAGAAAGGCTTAGATGGTTACTGGTTTCAACAAGATGGTGCGCCATGCTATACTGTGAATGCAACAATTAAATTTCTGCAACGAAAATTCCCGGGACGACTAGTGTCAAAAAGACGTGACATCGACTGGCCCACCCCAGGTCACCTGACTTTATCCCCCGGATCTCTTTTTGTGGGGTTATCTGAAAAGTAAGGCTTACGCCAACAAGCCGCATACTATTGACCAGCTTAAGGCAAACAGTAGTGCCGAAATCGACGCTATAAAATCCGAAATGCTTGGCAACGTAATGACAAACGCAGAAAAAAGATCGCAGTTTGTGATTGCTAATAAAGGTGGCCACTTGATTGATATTGTATTCAAAAAATAGTTTTAATAAATTGTAAATAACGAAACCAAATAAAAATACCTCACTTATACAAATCAGTTGTTTTTTTTTTTTCAAAATTATTCAATGTTTTCATACCGAGATAAAAGATGGTCCATCCTGTACTACTTACTATAGAGGTTCTTCTCATCATGCACAAAGATTCCACAGCTAATGGAACATTTGATTACATGATTTCATAAGCTATAAGTTAATGTAAAGTTAATTTGCAAAGTTTCCGTAAATTGTGTTCAAAATAAAAGTTGATTAGTTTTACTCGTAATTTGTCGTTCGGACCGTATGCACCCAGTATAAAACATTCACTTGAAACCCATTCACTATTGCGTTTAATGTAAAGTTAGAGAAAATAGCAAGGTTTGTATAAGTAGATCTACCCGAATAGAAGTCATATTGCTTTATGAAAATGTGTGCTTTGAAAGCTGTTATTTGATAACTAATTAATTATCAAATAATTGCGGTGTTTTTAACTGATTTGCAAATAGGTTATAAGCCATTTTCCATATGTCTAAGAAAACGTCTGTTTCAAGGTGGTTGTATATTAAAGAGAAAAAACGCGGAGAGAGTCTGCCCTTTCGAACCATCAGTAGCTTGCACAGATTTAAGCACATCTCCTTCGCTAACACAAAATTCCTCGATATAAACCACCTGATGAAGATGGGAGGAGTTTGATCTGATTTCTGACGCTTTGCAGCTATTGTATACTCGTATGCGACCAAAAAAGTGTGCAAATAAGTTGCAACTGTCTGAGGGATCTGTGACAAAAGATCCATTACATTCCACAGATTTGCGGATTATATTCACCTTCTTCTTGGAATTGAAAAATATCCAAAAAGATTTCGATTTTATATTTGACGCTAACGAATGTCGATATTTTTTATGTATTGTAGAAAAAGGGAAAATCTTTCAAAGTTTTTCCTAAGCTTATTAAAGATCGCTTTATACTTTGGAGAAGCAGTTAATTTGGAAATTTTATAGGCTTTGTCTTTCCGATATTTGGCTTTAAGGGGCTAGGAGTAGTCAGAACTTTCAAAAAATTATTTTGTCACAAAAAAAAAAAAAAAAATATTCAACCGAATCGTCTGAAATTTGAATATGTTGTTTACAACATCAAGGGCTATCGCCCGTACTAGAACGATATTATTATTTCAATTATTTCGTATTTTTTTGATTAAAAACCAGATTTTTAGAGTGTCAAATTAAAAACCATGCCATTTTGTCAATTTTCTGTTTTTATTCTAGTAGAGCTACAGTCATACTTTATTTTAATTTATTTTAATATTTTTTTTTGCTTTTTGTATGATATTTCAATAAATAGAAGAGAAAAAATGGACAACACCATCCAGGTCCAATTTTTCGGGAGGGTCAACTTCAGTGCCATTTTCAAAATTATTAAAATAAAAAAGAAAAATTAATTTTGGCCACATGAACTGAAATAAAAAATAGGAAATTAAAATATCGTTTTTCGTTTTTTTTATTCTAAAAACATTCTTGAAAATACCTTAAATTTTCGAGCTATAGACCACCGCGACCCCTTAATGGAAATTTCCGCATTGGGGGTACTTTCCTGAGCTTTATTCCCAAAAATACAACGGAAAAAGAGCAAAAAAGAAGGGCAGAACAAAAAATGTTGCAAGTATCGAATGTGTAAATTCAAAGTAAGTGCTGAGTACGCAATGAAAAAAAACTGTGTTGCAAGTATGTGGAAGAATCGAGTTTCAACTGTATGCATATGCAATTCTTTGTATTGGAATTAAAACATTCCATAGCAGTGTTAAATTGTAAAGCGGCGTTTAAAAAGTTTGTCTATGTGGTTCTTCATTTTAGCTTCAATGTAGAATTCTGAAGCTGGTTATAACCTTAGAACAAGCGTGGAACACATACCATACCTATAAATATATATATGTAAACATATATTATACTTGTGTAAGTACTTCTGAAGTGTTAACGATTCTGGTATTAAAGGGAGCTCAGTCCGACAATGTTGAAATATTTGGCCATCTACTAATACGAAGGTAGCCTTTTATATGTTGCGCCTCTGCAACACTCGTGATGAGCTGGAATTTGATACTTTTATCGAAAGTTTGGTATTTTTAAGCATAAACTTACAAATAACGTTTTCCTTTAAGAGCTTAATTGATTCTTTTTTGAGTGACTTGAAAAATTCATCTCGCCCATTAGATGAACATTTTTTTAAGGTGTTTTATTATGCTTTTTGACGTCGTTTATAGAGATAGGAGTGCATTGATCAATTTACTTTAGATTTACACGCTTAGTCTCTGTAAATCGTTGCTTCAACGAGTTTCAATGTCGCCGTCCATCCTTGCAGGATGAATTTTGTGCAGTCCGTCCAAAAACGGTGGTTGTGCCAGAAGCTATGGATGAAGTGCATCAAATAGTAACACAATATCATCATGTTGCATATCGCGAGAAAGAGCCATCCTTGAGAGCAGCATACATTCAATATTGCGTGAACAATTGGTCGTCAAGAAGAATTGTTTTCGTTGGATACCAAATAATTTGACAATTGCCCAAAAAAGAATTCGAGTGGACTGGTGTAAAGAAATGCTGAAGAAATACATTAGCGGTGGCTCAAAGTACGTTTTTGATGAGTCTTGGATATGAGCCGGAAACCAAACAGCAATTAATAGTACGGATATTTCATACTTAATTCAATAAAAGTTGTGCGTAGGAGAAGCACCTCAAAATAAATTCTCTGCTGTTTTTTGACAAATCTGGTAGCGTTATACCTGTTCCACTAGAAATACTTCAAACAGCCACTACTGAGTGGTATGCAATCAAAACCACCGCTGAAGACGAATTCTCCTTTACCAAGACAGTGAGGGTTCTCACGCATCGGCTCAAGCAAGAGCATTTTTGAGCACTGAAAATATCGAATTAATGGTTCATTCATCTCACAGTTCCGATTTGGCACCTGATTAATTCTTTTGTTCCCGAATATTAAAAACAAAATGCGGGGTCTACGTTCTTCATCTCCTGGAGAAGCTGTGGAAGCCTTTAAACAGATTATTTTGGAAGTATCCACTTGTGGGTAGCAAAAATGCTTTACAAATTGGTTAAATGAATGCAGAATTATATTGACTTCCAAGGAGAATATTTTGAAAAACAATAAAGTCAATTTCATATTTTATTGTGTTTTTGTTATTGAGCCAAAATATAAAAGGCGACCCTCGCACGTAGCTGTAACTTTAATTTCAGCCTTCCAGTGTCTTATGTTCAGCGTATTCCTTGTCTTCTATTTTAGTAATTACTAGGATTGCAAGAATGTCTGTAATGGTACTGGCCATAATCAACGTGACAGCAAGTGAACCTTTAGCCAATGCAGTGACCTTAAACGACTGTCCTTGGCGTTGCAGCAGCCATCGTTCCTTCTGCACTGTCCAGCAAACAGGAGGAGTAGAAGCCAGTATATAAAAGCGCAATCGCATTGTCGATGGTTATAGCAGTGCGCTTGCGGCAGCTTGACAAAGAACTGTCTAGAGGAAGCGGATAAATCGTGAAAAAACATGCAAAAATTGGTACAGCATAACGCAATTAATTGTTATATGGAACTGAAAAGAAACTATCTAAACCTGTTTTTTGCATTTTTTTATACTATAACTCATATTCTTGTTGTTAAAATTCTTTTACTTGCAGTTGATCTTAGCCTGCCTATTGGGCACTGTTGCTTGGGCCACTGAAGTTTACTACACGCCCGCTGCTACTGCCGCTGCAGCTTATTATGCACCGCTCCCCATAGCAGTGCCTGCAGCACGCAGTGCTGCCATTGTGCCATTGGCCTACTCACGCATCCAGGCAGCTATGCCACTGCCAGCTGTAGAAACTTACAACAGCGTGCAGACACCGGATTCTTTCCAGCAACAATATCGTTCCGACTACAAACCGGTCACCTATGAATTTATACATTGATTAGCAGAAAACACTTGAACGAAAACTCCAAAGGATGTCGTGTAAATTTACGTAAATGCATAAAGCCAAGTGAAATAAAACTAAAAATGAAACAAACACTTATTTTTACTTTTTAAGTAGCAGCGGTTTATTTAACAGGCAACTATGGTAATTTTATAAATTTTTTTTCGTTTACTTCTGCTGCTTTTGCCCATACAGTCGATGACTTCTGACGCTTACTCAATGCAAGCCATGGTTTAATATGGTGCCATGCAGCAGAGGTGTAACAATTTGATGTGTGGTGACCAAGGGTTCCACAATATGCACCGCAGCAGGCAATGCAGCAAGGTGCTCCTCGCGATATGTAGTTAGGATAGGTGCGGAGTGCAGGAATCCAGGACGGGCAAATGCCATGGCAAAGAAGGAAATCAAAATGAGCTGAAATGTGAATAGGCGGGTAGTGACTGTATTGGACCTTCCTTGCTTTGTAATATTTATGAAACTTACCAACTTAAACATTTTGCTTACTGGAGAGTCGTTGGCAAATATACTTCTAACTGTAAAGTTGGACACTGTTTGAGTTAATGTTGCCTCAAACGGTTGTTCTCTGCGCTTATATACCACAATTAACAGCGGCGATATTAAAATGTTTGTGACACTGGCTGCATATGTTTGTTGCACTTTTGTGTCTTCCAACATGAAGTTGGTTGACAATTGTCTACATACATACTTTGAAACTCTATAACTATTTTTGATAGTTTTTGAAGTGAAGCCGCTTGCAGTTTTCGGTCAAATGTTGTAACATCAAAAGTAGTATCATGTTCTGTGGCCAGGTATGTGTGATGTGCGTTGAGAATACACATGAGACATATATGCACATTTACATACATACGATTCTCAAGTTGCAGCTATGCAAATTTGTACTTACTCGTGTTTGAGTTACCGAACGATATGCAACGTTGACTTTGGTAGAGTTTAAGGGCAACAATCATATACATTTTTACTTTAATGTTGAACTCTATCCAGAACTCTAAATATATATTTGTATATAATCTATAATAGCACCCAACCTTCTTTACTGTTATTTTGTGTATGTTTTATGTGGATATTTTTAGTTTTACTATATATTCCGGCCGCCGTGGGCAGGTGCATGTTTACATTCTGTAATGCCCGGGTACATGCCATCAAATGATAGAAATAGCTAAGCTTCTTCTATCAGCGCTGGCGCATTTATGGATGGAACTTTCATGGTTTTCGACAAAATCCATCTTTCGTCAGCCTCAGTAAAAAAAGTATTTGAGTCCTAGTGATCTTTGTCAACCAGTTCACGGACAAAGTGCTGTTTTATGGACTAAATAGTGGATATGCTAAAATGCAGGTTCTCAGTTATCTTTTACTCCGAATTACCATTTTCAAGAGCTGAATCACTATTTGTAATGTTTCTACATACGTGCGATTGCATATTTTTGGTTCAAACGGTTTAAATTGGGTTAATCTGAGATTGAAAAATGTCAAATGAAGTGCAGAAAAAAGGTAGAAAAAGCGTGGTTTACATTCAACATCGGCCCTTGAAATTTTACTTTACTTTGCCTAAAATTGCCCATGCGGCATTTTACTGAATGTGACCCAATTATTTTCTTCCAATATCCTAGAGTGACGGGTGCGCATACTTTTTGTGTTTGGCCTTTAGCTTTTTTTCTTGCTATCGAAAAGGTTACAAGAACCTGGAACTGTAAATTCTTCATTTCAAATGGCATATTCTTCGGAGCATATGAATTTTTGGAACAAAACATACCCAACAATCGACCTACCAAGGGTAGGATTATTCAAAACCATACGAAAATCTTGGCTTTTGTACAAAGTTCTTTGTCAGAAGTCCGCAAAGCACAAGCAATTTTATTATTTTCGGAAAAATGTCTAATAACATCAGCATATGCAGACCGATAGCCTCTGCTGTTAGTTACCTTGATTTCGCAGTATGATTATTTATAATTATTTTTGAAGTAAATACATAAGTTAATCAGCCAATGTTGGCATCATGTGTACCAACATACGTTGTGTTACATAACAAAGAAAAAGAAATTGAAAATCAAATGTAGGCAACGCATGAAATTTTATTAGTCACTTTTTTATAACAAACTTCAGATATCTTTCTTTTAAAATAGATTTATTCCGGTTCAATGCGGACCAAGTTTCCTCTAAAATATTTACCTTTATTTGGCTCATATGGCATTTGTAAATTAGCCAAATGGGAACATAAATACGGTTTCTAGAAATATCTTCACTTCATCTCAACCCTCTCTTTCATATTTAATTTTTTTTGTACGATGTGTAAAACCTATCGATAGCCTTAGTCAGAGTGAGATTTAACGCCACTAAAAACACGTAAAGTCCGAGGACGGTTCATCCTACAGGGATACCGATTTTATAATTACGTCTGGAGGCCGCCGCGAGCAATAAGCTTAATCGTCAGTTATATTTGTCTGCTGTTCGTCTTGCTGCATTTTATCAATACGGCTGTTGTTCTTGCTGCTGCGTTTGCCGTCTTCAACCAACGTTGCAAAGTTCCACGATAATATCGTGTTGCAGAAGCTTGCACTGCCCTCCACTTTTCATACGACTCAAGCATTTGTGGGACTAGATTATTTGGGCGTTGGAAACACACCAGTTTTGTTTGCTAGGTCATCGCGTTTTTAAGCGAACTGGCTGCTATGAAAGGCCACTTGAACGGCAGTCTTCTCTTCGTCCAAGCATTCTGAGCAATAAGGACTACTAGCCAAGTCTAGGAAATGCAGATATTTTTGGAAAAATCAACGACTCGTTTTAGGCAGATCCCTTCGTTAATCCGTAGGATCAACCTATTCGCCTACGAAATGTTTGGTGACTGGTCCTATTTCGATTGCCATTCAGCTATTGAGGTGAACGTTCTGGCTGTTTGAGTTCCTCTGTCGGCTTGGGACCTTGCGAGCAGTACAACCTCTTGTATTCATTTGCCTGGATTGTCTGACACTGTCCTATAGGCACGTGTGCTCCTCAATGCACCTGTTCTTCTAACCTGCAGTACATTTTTAAAATTACCCTTTTTTGTTCCAGCTCACATTGGAGAGGTGTACAGTATTACAGAGTCCGTTACAGAGGAAAGAATTTTTCTCCTGGCGCCTTGTGGTCTTCCTATGCTCGGTAGTATACCCCTTACCGCATTGTGAATCTTCGTCGTCTTCACACTAACAGCTGTAAGATGTTCTAACATTCAGGAAATCTCTGGAATCAACATGGGATCCCTACAAAATGCTGTATATCAAAATTCTTTTCGTACGAAATACTGTAAATTAACGTAACAAAATTCTGCAGTGACAAAATTCTGTATTTACAGAATTCTGTATTTACAAAATTCTGTAAAAACAAAATTCTGCACTGTCTTAAAAAAATTCTGTATTGACGAAATTTTGTATTGACAAAATTGTGTATTGACGAAATTCTGTACTGGCGAAATTCTGTACTGACGAAATTCTGTATTAACAAAATTCTGTATTGAAAAAATTTCTTGTTGACAAAAGTCAACGAAAAAAGGAGTACTACGCAAAACTACGGTGGATTGCGTAGCCGGAGTTGGACTGATGAGGGTTATTTTTTTGAAGCGCGGCCGAAGGCCGCCCACGCTAAAAGGAGTTCTACGCAAAAATACGGTGGATTCTATCGAAACTGAAGAAAAGAAGTGCGCACTTTTTTTATAAAATTTGTTGAATTTCTTATCATTTACTTACAGCATTTCGTCAATACAGAATTTTGTCAATACAAAATTTCGTCAATACAGAATTTCGTCAATACAGCATTCCGGCAATACAGAATATTTTTTACAGAATTTTGAAATACAGAATTTCGTATACAGCATTTTGTAAACAGAATATTGTATCATACAGCATTACGTACCCAACCCAATCAACATGCATTGAAAGATATTTAATACTTTAAAAACATTCATTTACACTATAGTTCTATAGTTTATTATTTTTTTTCACATATATTAATTTTTTTATTCGTTTTACGCTTATTAGAATGCAATGAAAAAGGCGCACGTTGAAAGATCATTGCGCGAAATTGTTCACCATTTACTCCATTTTTATCAAAATAATTGTCAAGTAAATGTACTAGGTGAAGTTACCACTAAAAATGGCAAAGTTCATGGTAGCTAAATAGTAACAATTGTATGCGACTAATTAATTGAAAAATAAAAAGAAGAAACGTCAGTACCATTTCGCCCACCCGTTTTCGTTTTATTAACAAATTGAGAGTACCTTTTCAATAGACGGCACAGCAATCATCGTTGCAATTAAATACATGTCCAATGTAAATTAAAAGGCCGCAAGGTAAATGTGGTACTGTGATTAAAACACAAATCGATATACAGTCACTCACACCTTATTTGATACAGTTAACATTTTTTTTTTATATTTTGCAAAAATGGGAAAACAGAGTATGCATAAATGGTAAATAAGCAAATTTAAATGGTAGAATAGCTCATAATAAACCTTTCGTAAATGCAAAGAATAGAAGTAAGAGATTGCATCGCGTGTCCATAAAAATTGATCCCCAACATTTCGAGGATCGTTCTTTCTACGGTCGAGGTGTAAAAAAAAACTTTTTGGACCGGGTGGCAGACCTTTTATATAGCACGAGGTCAGTGCGGAGCTCAAACCACAAAATTTGTGAGCCACTATAGAACACGGCGGGGGAAAGTTATGGTTTCGGCATCCTTGTCCTCAAATGGAGTTGAAAATTTGACCTTTATCAAAGTAGTTATGAACAAATACGTTAATTTAAAACTTCTGCAAGAAAATTTGGTTCGAAGCGCTAGAAAATTACAAATTGAAGATTACTTTCGCTTTTATCAAGATAACTACCCTAAGCACAAATCACAAACAAATGTCCGCACTTTGCTGAAACTCCTGCACAATCAGCTGATTTGAATGTCATCAAAAATTTGTGGTCGGTTTTGAAGAAAATATGACATCTATAACAAATCTTAAAAAGGTGATACTTGAAGAGTGGAACCAAATTAGTCTAGAGTACACAAGAAATTGGCATGGAGTCACGTAGACTTCAATCTGTCATTAATAATAAAGTATTATATATCCAACAAAGTACTGATTGGTTGGCTGGTTAAAGTGGTGATTCTTCCAGAATCCAACTATCGCTTCCGTAACATTTTGTTGCCACATTCTCGTTACCAACTTGTTTAACGGTTATTTACAGCATAACTATATCCAGTCTGTGCGGCGTAAGAACCTTATTAGGTTGTTGGCGTCTAAGCCAGACAGTTGTTCGAGACTCTCGAACAGCGGTTGGCCCAAGGTTAACATTCTGTCCTTCCATAGGGCATTCACAGAGGAAATGGAAGATTTTTTCCTTTTTCCCTGGTTGCTTACAACTGTGATAGTATGTCTTGTGAGGGATACCAATTTTGGCTTCTTGTTCTCCGACAGACTAAAAGCCAGTTATGACTGCCGTTAGTGTCCAGGCGTCCTGTCGTTTCATGTTTACCAATGCCGACGATTGCTTGTGGTTGCAGGTGGACTATAACGTCTTGCTAATTTTGCATTTCGTCTGGTCTTTTCATTTACAATCCGCGATTCGGAGGTATTTTAAGGAAATTGTATTCTTGACTGCTCCGAATGGTGTGAATAGCGGTTCTGCAAGAGCGTTATTCATGGCAGATCCCCCTCTTGCCAGTTCATCTGCTTTTTCGTTACCTTCAATGTTCCGATGTCCCGGGATCCAGATTAAGGTAACTTACTCAAGGTGGTAAGCCTATTCCTACTTTGTTCCACCACTTTAGAGGTTGTTGTAGCCGAACCCAGTGCCTAGATTGCAGCTTGGCTATCCAAAAGAATAGCGATATTGTCCTTAAAAGAAAAATCTGCGATTAGTAGCCCACAGGCTTCCCCAATCTCCAGTACTTCCGCCAGGAAGACAGTGCTGGTATTAGGGAGACGCACAGATTTCGCAATTTTAAGTCTGTGAAATATATATTAGCGCCAACACTACAATCCATTTTACAGCCATCTGTATAGACTGTAGTGTCGAAGTTGTTTAGTGAGAATCCCTTATTCCGTTCTTCCTTAAATGGAAAGAGAGTGGCCAAATTGCTATTGAATCTTACCGTCGGGACGATGTATTGTAGTTAGTCTTCACCAAGGTTAAAAGTACTACAAAGTAATATTGTAAATATCATAAAATTTTAAACATTACAAATAAATAGTTACTCTTTTTTAACTGATCATTTAAGCTGTGGCGTGAGTTCTCTGTATGTTTTTTTTTGCATTAGAATGAAAAGAGTTTCCACTTTTTTGTATTTCATGTTGAGAAATGAAATAAAATACAAAAAATTTTCCAAAAAATACTATGAAATATAGAATACTTTACAAAAAATCGTAATTGTATCATATAATGTGTTAGTGACTGTATGCATGTATACCTGGAAATGTAGAAGTGCACTTTAAAGATGAATGAACATAATACGTAGTAAGTAGTCGCCAACATCACCTGTTTTGATTGGCACTTCGTTAATTGTTTTTTATGTCATTATGTTATGACATGAATGTTGGCGGAGAGAAATATTTTTATGAAATATCCAAATGCTGAAGGAAACGCTTACATTCTATTTGTATATAAAAGGTGCGTTAATCCGAATCATTGTGCGATGTTATTTGCTTACCCATGAGACGAATAGAAAGGCGCGTCAACAGTAAAAGGGAAACATGTACAAATATAACGGTAAGTAATGACCAAATTACAAGTGGTTGTATTTAAAGAATTTTGAATTTTAGTTGCAGTATTGCTAATATCGACATATAACATAATCTTTGCTGCCAGCCACGTAATCTTTTGTAACGTACCTCCTATGCAGTTTGTAATCGAGTATCCACTTATTGCTGAAGCCGTGCCGACAGCACAACCGACGCCTTTGGGTATTGGTCGCCAACTCAATAGTCCAGAAAGTGGCAACGGCAATATTACAGAGATTTTTGGACACTTGCACACAAATTGGCCTATTAACGATTCAGTAATTATATTATGGACAGCAGCGGAGGTCGACTGGAAGTACCTGCCTACAAATGTTTTCGAAGATATCAATCATCAGTTAAAGTATTACTATGTGTTGCTTCAGCGTAAGGGCTACTCGCTATATAAAGTCGTGAAAAAAGCGTTATTACCAAGCAAGCCAATCAAAACCGGCTATAATGTGATCTTTAAGCCAATTAGCAATTTTTCAATCAATGTTGGATTCACATTCAATCTTGGGGCAAGTGGAAATTTAAATTTTTTTTGATTACTCGCCTATGCATTTATGTGAGAAAATCAGCGCAAAATATAATAAAATATGAATAAAATAAAAAAATATACATGAAGACATAGGTACATACACCTATTTATAATATATAAATAAAAATTTGTTTTCCCAATAATTCTATTTTCTTTTATTTGGTTGTTTTTTGTTACGTCAACTGTTCTATTTGGTTTTCCAATGAACAAAAATCGATGTTGACATGCTGAGATGTGCGCGTTGGTTTGGTGGCGTCTGTAAAATCAATTGTCTGTGATTAAGTAACTGATGCCAAATCACCATGGCAAGTTAAACGATTGAGCAGGCACGTGCAAATGATACATTTTTATAATAAACGTGTTGAGGTATGGTTATATCTCGCGCAGTTGACTTAACAATTCGACCCAGATGACGCGATTTGATACGGAGTACGCACATCTTTCACCCAAGGCTTAAAAATCTTGAAACGAAGGCAATTCTTTTTGCAAAATACATAGTAACAAGCAACTAAAGCTCAATTGGAGACTACTATCAGAACTTAATTTCAGAACGCTCTCAGCCTTGTTAAACGCAGAGCTGTAAAATTGTGGAGTTGTATAAGTACAAAACTATAAAATGGTTTAACGCTTGGGGTATACAAACAAATCAATAGTGACAAAACAATTCATGTAGTTTACTCTTAATACAAAGGGGAACAAAGAATCTCACAATAAACAATTCCTAAATTCCTATAGACACCAAAGCAAAATGCCTTTTAAGGGGGGAAACCGGTTTAAGAGGCCAAAATTTTGGTGTTTTTTGAGAATTTTTTGAACAAAGAAGGAATAATCAGAAATTGTTTAAGTTTAGAGGATATTTTATTTATATTTTTAGGTATACTTTTAAATTTTTTTGAAGCTATTTCCGCGAGAGATAATGCCATTAGAGCGTGCTGTCGCCGTCCGAGTGCCTTGCTGGTGGGAGTTCCTGAAGTTTCAATTTTTCTCTGAAATCAACAGCAATTTTTTTTTTTTTATTAACAACATATTTCCTAAGAATATGAACCTAATTGTGGTAAAAAAATATTGAAAATTGCATGCTTTTGAGGCGCTTGAACACAAAGTAGTTTTTTATACCATATTTTGCTTAAAAAACCATATTTTAAATAATAATATAATCCCAGAATTAGGTTCATATAAATTAGAATTGAATAAAGAAAAAATCCCGAAAAATTTTAGAACGATGGGTCGATAAAAACTCGTTTCGGGAAAAACGCGTTTGAAATAAAGCATCGTATCGGAGGCGCTACGGGGCTGAACCGACGGGCGCTCACTTAAGTGCTCATAGCATCGGGAATAATACGAATTTAGCTTTAAAGTTTTTACCACATATTCTTGAGTAGTTATACTAACGATTTATGCAATAAAAGAAATCCCTCTTTCCCCCCTTTATGACTACTGACTCCAAACTTCTCTGAGAAGAAAATATTATGTTGAAAAAATTGAGGTAAAAACCTGATTCCGACAACTACATTGTCTACTTGGTAGGCAATCGAAATTGTCATTGCTGAATAAAATCTACCCAATCTGGGTATGCGGCCTAGAAATCTGGGGAGCTGCAAGTACAATCGAAAATACTCAGAACAATAATTAATGCTCCTTTGTACATCTCAAATGAAGATATCCATCGCGACCTGAATGTCGTTACATTACCAGAAGTCATCCGCAAACGCAGCACAAATCATACGAGTACGGACATGCGACAACTCCCATTAACAGAAAGCTGATACTCCATGCTCAAACGACCAACACCAACTCAGCTGAAAACCAGAAAAAAATAAAGGTATATTCATACATTAGAAACTCACAGAAATAGTCAACCAAAGTGTAGCATTGATATTAATTAATATTATGACATGCAAGCTATAAAAAATGTTAGTGCCATACGACAGGTGTAATTAATAAAGGAAGCCAAAAAACAAATGAATAAAAAGTTATGTGCAATTATTGTGCATTCCTTTCTTCCCCTAAATGATGCCTTCTATTCACCCTCTTCATAAGGGTCTTTCAAAATACTCGTCTAGATGTTGTTGCAAAAAAAAAAAATTTTAATTTAGATTATTTCCGGTTTCACTTTTTGTATTCAAAACACGGCTCTACTTTATGTATGTGAAAAATTACATCATTCAAATGTCCACCATGAGCTCGTCTACAGGTAAACTCCGCCAAAAACATTCGATTCATCAATGACGAATAGTTGAGAACGTCGAGATACCGATTGCTTCCTTAATTCAGCAACACTTTGCGTTACAGCAGCAAAATTCTCAACAGAACCTACAGTTTTTGGTCTACCAGTTCTTTTTCTATTCTCGACAGAACCAGTTCCTTGAACTTTGTTGACCAACCTTTGCATTGTCGACTCATTCGGAAGATTATTTTCGCCAAAAAAATCATGAATTTTGCAATATGTTGTTCTTAAAGATCGACCTTTTTCATAATAAGTTTCAATAATTTGATCGAGTGGTTCTATCGTGTAAAATTGTGCATCTGGTTGCTTGATGATGACAAAGATGACATAAAACAATGTACCGTCTAGGAATTATTCACTACTCACATCTAGGAGTCACTTATGAAAGACCCTTTATTTCACGTTCATTTGTGAAATATGGACAATTCTGTTAGAATTATCTCCATATTTGTTGTTCAAATGTCTCACTCAAAATTCTCAAAAAAATTAAAATTAAAATTAATTAATGTAAAACAGATCATGGAGCTAAAAAAAATATGTACATTTCCCTTCCTCTTTACTCTTACTGTGACAATATAAAACAAATGTGTGATATTTCTGGAAGAGAAAACAATATGTGAATGATGTAAAAGCAAGATTAAAAAAAAACAAAATAAATAATTGGCGCGTACACTTCTGTTAGGTGTTTGGCCGAGCTCCTCCTCCTATTTGTGGTGTGCGTCTTGATGTTGTTCCACAAATGGAGGGACCTACAGTTTCAAGCCGACTCCGAACGGCAGGTATTTTTATGAGGAGCTTTTTCATGGCAGAATTACACTCGGAGGTTTGCCATTGCCTGCCCAGGGGCGACCGCTATTAGAAAAATGTTTTTATTAATTTTGGTGTTTTCACCGAGATTCGTACCAACGACCTCTCTGTGAATTCCGAATGGTAATCACGCACCAACCCATTCGGCTACGGCGGCCGCCATGGCATAAAAAAACACCATTAGTTTTAACTTTCTTTCCACTCGAAGGAGATATAAAAATAGAAATAAAGGTACGGGTATCCTATCAAAGAATGAAAATATTAAATACACAAAAATTCTAATATACCTACGGTGACCACATTTTTAGTGTCAAAATACTGAACAGCACAAGAAATGGAAAATGGAAAAATGTTAGATGCAAAACTGGCAAACAGTTGTCAATATTTTTTTTTCTCCATAGAAATTGTTTTGGTTGAAAATTTAATAATTTTTGGTTTGTTTAATTATCACTGACGATGTAAAGAAACAGCAAAGAGAAGTAGTTGTTAATTTAATTGCGCAATTTGCTGATAGTGATAGACAGCTCGAGGAAATCGCTAAACGAGGCATACGCATGCGAAATTCGACAATACCTTTTAGAATAAGAAATAACTGGCCAAAGAGCTTTTTTCTGTAATATGAATATTAATTATACATTCTGTAATATCTAACAAACGTAACAAGTAAGTAATTGCGGATTTTTTTTAGAAAACGAAAAATCAACAGAACGAAATTTGGCAAACCAATTTTGACACTGTCGTTCTTTTAAGGCTTCGTCACCATAAACAGCATATAACTTTTTATGAGCTTCCGATGCGGTTTTCCCTTTGCGGAAATAAAAAAGCAAAATATGAGGAAAATGTTCCTTTTCATTTTCCATTATTCAACTAACGCCAAACGAAAACTGCGCAACCGATCGAAAAACTTATTTTACTGATTGGCAGCTGAACTATCAAATATCAAATAACAAGATGTTTTTTACATTTGTACTATGTCTGCAAAAATAAAAATTCAACAGAAGCCATCTATGAGTGAAATCCGCAACTACTTAGTTGCCAAACTAATAGAATTATCTCTAAAAACTAGGTAATCTGAACCTATTATAAGCTGCTTAAAATCTACTGCAAAGTTCCTACTGAAATCTCGAATAAATAAAAACGCGAGTTGATATAAATGTGGTAAAAAATAATGCTAAAATAAAAATGTGCAACAGAATGTCAATCTTTTGCTCAAAAATATGGAAAGCTGAATTTCGTTTCGAATGATTTAGATCAGAACGATATTTAATTGATTCATAGCGTTTAATTGTTTAAACTAACGGTTTTATTTTGTAGTAGCTCTGAGGGATATATGTAAATTTTTTCACTCACTCAAACTCGCATGCATGAGTGATCGAAATATTCTCACGCATTCGCATTCTCTCCTAATGCTTTTTTTACATTCAGTAGCACCGTAAAGATTGTTTAATAATTTCGAAAAGTGTCTTTATATTTGCAATCAAAAAATCGCATTTTCCAAAATAATAACGTGTGATTTAAATCTCCATTGGTTACATTGATTGAACCATCTTACATCACTACTCAGCTGGGTAAGTTTAGATTTTCCAGTTGGGTGCGTGCATACTCGTATGGCTGGAGGGCGCCTCCCATATCCAAATTTATTGCATATATTTAGGCTGCTTGTGGCTTAATAATTCGAATTGATGTGGAGTACTATGTAATTGTTTCAGGCGAATCATAAAATTTACATTAAACTGATGCAACCTAAACTAGATCGTTGATTGTTCAGCTATGTATAAAAAATAAATAAAATAAAACGAAGATCCTTTTGCTATGATCCTTGTATGTATGACTTTGGGAAAATTAGACTGGATAAAATCCGGGCGTTAGAAGAGGAGTGCGAGATAACCGCCGAATATACTGAATAACTTCTAGGCTCTACGCAGTTTCGATTAAAATTAGTTTTGGTAAAAAGCTTTTAACCAAAATATTATGGAGTAAAAATCTTCATAAAATTTTTATAAATTTGGAAGTTTTCTTAAATACACGAAATAAACTGTGAGGTCTTTTTACGCTGTAATTTGTTTTTGTTGTAAATATTATGTTTAAATTAAAGTTCCCTTTATTTTATACATTCCGTCGAAACAGTAAAGGGAATTGTTCAATAAAACGCAAAATAATAGTTTAATCATCAAAATTTATTTTTGCCTATGGAACCGCCATAGCTTAGAAACTCTTTGACCAATCCAATTGTAAGGAATGGTATGTATGGACTTATTTACGGAAAATATTCAATAAAATGTTTATAATATTTTGAATGAATTTCTGCGCAAGTTGATCGGCTCCAAACCAACCGAATTTACCTTTACAACTGCTTGACCGCCCATTTTTCTTTTCCTTTGAGTTTGTGCTTAACTTTTGCCCAAACATTTCAATTTATTAGGATCAGGCGACTGTAAAAGCCAATCCAACATCTATTTCCCATTTCGCTGTTTCCACTCTCCCTACTTTTGGCTTCGCTGTGTTGGGATCGTTGTCTTCTTGTAAAATCTAAGGTTGACTGAACTGAACAGCATTCAAATTGGCAGTAAACAGAAAGGAACGGCAAAATCCTTTTTCGAAAAAGCAACCCCAAACATGAATCTTAACTGGATGCTTAACGTTCGCTGAAGTTGTCGATTAACAGCAGCACACCAGGACCGACGTTTGCAACCATGCGTCCAAAAGGAAGATTGATCCATTTACACATTCCTTTTTGAATTTCGTTTAGCCCATGCAAGTATTTTTTCAATGTGTGATAATGAAAGCAGCGGTTTTTTCAATGCGCTCCGAAATTTGAAGTCTTTTGTATGTAAACGTCTTTGGATATATTCACACCATTTTTTCTTAAAACATCTCCTGCTTCACGCCACGATAAGACCGGCTTTGTCACAAGCAAATCAAAGATCTTCTGTTCTTGCCTTGGAGAGGTATTTTTTGTAGCCTCTTCCGGAGAAATCGTCAACATTTTTTACTTCAATGATATAGCACTCACTTATTTATGAATGTGTTGGACTTCTTCAAATTTTTTGCTGCAGATGCACGTGCCACTTTTGGGCCTTCAAGGTGTAAACATAGGAAAACTGACGACACAAACAATTTTTTAGGTCGGTGTGGCCGTCATTGGCCTCTAAATTATAAAAATACTGCTTCAAATCGTTTTTTATACGCGGAACTCATTTTGTAAAAATATACGCCTTCTAATATTCTCAAAAAACTAAAAAATTGCAAAAAAATTTTTTTTTCACACACCCATTATACATACTAGTACCCCTATTATTTTTCACATGACTGTAACTGCTGCATAATGTAATTTTTCTTTGCCTAACCTTAACCTCGGTCAGTGCTTTTTGCTGGCCAATTGAGAACAGCAATTTTTTCTCTGCGAAGTTAATTTTTCACAACTTTTGGTGTGTTCTTTGGGTCATTATCATGCATCAATGGCGAGTTTAGCGTCATGAACTCGAAGGAATATGGTTTCATCGTATTTTTGAAAATATAAAAATAAACAAACTTGCCAATATTGCCATTTGTTCTCATAATTGGTCCAAATCCACTCCAAAAAATGAGCCCCGCCCTAAGTTATCCACATCATGCTTTACGATCTTTGTCGTATGCCGGGGATTGAACTCTTAGTTTTTCACGATGAATAAAAGTCTTCCCATCAGGATCAACCATTTTGATTTTAGTTTTGTTCGTAAGAAGTATTCTTTTCCAGAATTTGTTGTCTCTGTTTCTACGGGCATTTGTTAAAAACTAATTTTTTTCCGACAGTTCCTTCTGACATCCTCATACATTTGATTCATTACTCATATTTAAGCTATATTCCTATTTATAGAGAGAAGTGATTCACAGCATAACATTAGCATAAAAATATGTGCGAATATCGGTTAATCTTCTAAGAAATAACAATCCATATAGAGGACACTACAAGTGCGCCATTTCTCTGCCCATAACGGTAAATCATTATCTCACTGCACTAGTTTCTTATTAACCTCTAATCCTTCTCTATAAAACCAGTCCCTACCCTCGTCAATCTACGCAGCCGTTGTGTGGTTGCCGTCCTTATCTGATGCTTTTATAATTTGCTCATTTCTTGAAATGCTTAAGGCAACGTCTACAGCGACAATAAGACGTAATCAATCGTAGCGACAATGTGAAAGAATGTAGTTAGAGGATGTGATCTGCTAAAATCGATCTGTTCAAATGGAATAAATAATAAAAGTGTTGCCTTTGTGTTCTATTTCGAGATTGTAAATATTTTCTGCTTGGTGTTGGCGGATTGCTGCGCGGCCGCTTTTACGTGCAAACCTAATCAGCAACTCCAGTCACGTGGGCTTGCCGCCGGCTTCGAATAGCGCGAAACCAAAGAGAAACAAGATATAATACTCATAAACCATTAGGTAATATAAGTCATTCAAGCGAAATGTAGAAAAACTATAAGCGAGGCACACGCATTCACACCCACATAATTGACACTCTAGTGAAATTGCATAATTTTTGGCAATTCCTTATTGAGCTGTCGCTACCTTACGGGCCAACAAGCCTTCGGTCATTAAGTGCCGCCAATGTGTATGGTCGCTATAGTCGCAACAGTCAACGGGTATGCTAACGCTTTCGGCCACGTCATGGCCACGATGTGCGCTTCTGCTTTCAACGTTACAGCTGGTAAAAACCAAGTACCAAATAAAGGGGGAAAAAAGGCATGCAAGGTTCTTGTTTATGTATTTTGTGTTATTTGTCACGTGGCGGCGATAAATGTTGGGTGGCTATTCATCTATAAAACACTGCGCAGCAAAGTGTATGGCAACAAAACAGTTTAATCATTCGTTCACCATACATCTACAGGAGAAGTTCATTAAAAAAAACCTAAAATGTTCAAGTTTTTCGCTTTCGTACTTATGGTTCTTGCTTCTGTCGCCAATGCCGAGCCTAAGCCTAAGCCCAGCGTGCTGGCGTACTCAGCGCCGGTGCTCCCTATCGCGCCCTCAGCTGCCATTTACACCCGGGAGTACCATGGAAACTTTGCTGCGCCCTATGTTGCTGCGCCCTACATAGCCGCAGCTGCCCCAGCTCCGTACGTCGCCTCGCCATATGTAGCCTCACCATATTTCGCGGCGCCTTACGCTCCTGCCTACACTGCACCGCTGCTGTTGAAGAAGTGATTGCTGTGAAGTTTTGTAGTGAACTAAGATAACTTTTATTAAAATGATAACGATAGAAAGTTTTACGATATATACAATATATATATTTTTTTTCAATAAAAAGAAATGATGTTTTTTAAATAAACAGAAATTATTTTTATGAAATACAATGCATTCTTTTTTATTTTTTATTACACATGCACATAAATATATGTACTATGTATTATGTTTTGTGCGCGTTGACTGCATGCCAGTGTCTTTCCATTGCTTCGCTTCATTTTAGGGCGTGCACAAATATTCGAAGCATCTGTAGTTTAATTTTTAACATTAACATTAAAATTAATTTTTTTTATAAATTTAAATAGGGAATAAAAATAATAAATAAAATATTAGAAAATTGTCTGAATGTATTCAAAACACTATTATTTTTATTTTTCTTTTTATTTTTTACTTATTTGTTTATCAAACATACAACCAAAAAGTTTTTCTACAGTGTTTGAACTTATAGCTACTATTCTTAATAATAACATAGTGTAAGTAAACATAAAGGTAATGTGGAATTAGCAGCGGGATATAAAATATAAAGAATGTTGAAGTTGTGCAAGCATGGAAATAGAAGAGAAGAGAAAAGATAAACAAATGGAAAAGATATACGTAAATATTAGCAACTATTGGCAGCAAAGTAATATATTAGTTCAATTCTAAAGAGCGGTGTGCATCTGATTATTTTGATTTTCAATGGTAGGTGGTTCCAAAGACGGACAGCAAGGACAAAGAACTGACGTTTTAATGTTAGGTAACTGTATTTCATACTAAGTAAGTTAAGAGATCGTGACGATTTTGCAAATTTAAGTCGGCCCATAAAAAATAGTGGGGTTAAGATAGTAGCATACGTCGATGACTTGGTCCTGATGGCATCGGGACCGTTTCCCTCAGTCATGGCTGAGATTTTGGAAAGGATGAGCTGCCACTTGCGGCCTCCGAGTCAACTCTGACAAAAAGGAGCTGGTGCTATTTACCAAAAAATATATACCTTCACCCTTTCGACTTCAAACAACCCCGTTCTACCGCTCTTATCGGAAGTTAGGTATCTTGGTGTGATACTTGACTCCAAACTCCATTGCAAGCTACACATTGAAAATCGGGTTAAGAAGGCTAACATAGCCTTCTACTCCTGCAAATCTATGTTCGGTAAAAAATGGGGACTCAAGTCGCAGGTCGTGCTATGGATGTACAACGTAGTGGTATTGCCAATTTTAACGTATGCCTAGTTTGGTGGGAAGTTCTTTGGAAGGGCTATAATAACACTAAACTGGGGACGGTGCAAAGGATTGCTTGCATTGGCATCACCGGAGCATGTAAAACTTGCCCAGTACTGCCCTGAATGTCTTTTTGCACTTACTTTCCATCGACTTTTATGTTATTTCCATCGCAGCTCAAAGTGCAATCAGGCCTCTGGAAGCAACCTCTCAAGGGGCATGGTAGCATTTTCGGGCAGTTAACACCGTATTTCTCCAAAATTCGAACAGATCTCTCTATCTGCAAACTAGAGTTTGGGGTCGTGCTAGGGCAATCTTTCCAAATAGGCAGAATTGGATCGACGGAAAAATCTGCATCGAAGCTTGCACCTTTGTCTTCACTGGCGGCTCCAAGATGGAATTAGGAGTCGGAGCAGGGGTTTTCTCTAAATCAGCCAATTTATCTATCTCTTTAAACTGCCGAACACTGCTAGTGTTTTTTAAACAGAAGTCTTTGCGATCCTGCAGGCATGCAAAATGCTTAGGGAACGCGGGAGCGAGGGACATATTAACATTTTCTCCGACAGTCAAGCCGCGATTAAGGCTCTGTCGACGCCATGGTTCAGAACGAAATTAGTAAGGAGGAGATTAAATCTCTTGGGTGTGCAGGTAACATTTCTCTGATAGGGGTTCCAGGACATAGGAATATAGAGGGAAATGAAATTGCTGATGAGTTTGCCAGGGAGGGGACTGAATAGGCCTGAGAGTCCTCCTACCCTGTCATCGGCATCCCCCTGATAGTTGTTAAAGGGGAATTGCACAAATTATTTCTCAAGAAAGCACAGAAAAGATGGAGGAGCTCCATTTCTTCATGAGCTACTTTGAAAATCCTTGGGCTCCAGTACTGTATACGGAGAACTCAGAAAGTTCTTCAGACTCCTCACTATTAAATTTCCAAGCTCGTGGCTGTGTTTACTGGTCACTGGATGATCGGCACACACGCGAAAAAACTAGTTTACCATTTAACTCCCATTGCAGAAGCCGTATCAATCTTTCAGAAAAGGAGACTGTTGAGCAATTTCTCTGTAAATATCCGGGTTAGGCAGCTAGACGACTAAGGCACTCCCAAGCAATCTCCTCCATTATATCAACAGCTCTGGCTGACAGTAGATATCTGCCTATTGGAGGTATCATAATGGTATCAAAACAGTGCTTTAGTGCAACTTGAGGAGTACTAGATAATAGTGGGGACCAACACTTCAACCATTTCACCTACCTACCTAAGTCGGTCCATAAGGTATTTGGGCACCACAGAAATAATGACTTTGTGGAGAAGTGTTAAAAATGTTAACTTTAGCAAGACATTAAATCGTATGAAGAATATTAGTTAAAAAAAGCGGGTATACGCTCGTGGCTTTTTATACAGTACACGTATCTAGCAACATTGTTGTAAAAGACATTAAGCTCATTACGACATAGACTATCACAATCGGCATATAGTTCACAACCATAAAGTAACATTGGTAATAAGAAAGTTTTTATTCAAAGCAAACGAATTTAGTGCTGAGTAGTCCATAATGATCGTAGCACACCACAGACTTTGCCTACTGCACTATAGATGTGGTTATTCTATTAAAAGTTATTTCAAGGTTCTTTGCAGTGTCCACAAATTTTATAATTGAATTGTTTAGTATCATTTCATTGCAGTTGTCAAGTTTAAATTCCTTTTTGTAAATAACGATGCATTGCGATTTGTTTGGATTTAAAAGCAAACTATTATCGCAGACCCACTTGTTAAAGTTTTTTAAGTCAGTGTTGAGGTTATTAATACATTTACTGATGGACACAAAAGGACAACTAACATACAACTGAACATCATGGGCATGAACATGAATATTACAATATTTTAGAATATTTTAGTACATTTGGAAGACCATTGACGTATAGTACAAACCAATGGCGGACCAAGAATAGAACCATGGGGAACAACACCCTTTGTTATAGGCAAATAGCTGGATAAGCTGTATCTGGCACATACAACTTGCATACCATCACTAAGGAATGATTTTATTAGATACAATGCTGACGCTGAAAAGTTGAAAAATTTATCAAGTTTCAAGTCAAGTAGTCCGTGATCAACAGTGTCGAAAGCTTTCGAATGGTCCAGAAGCGTTAAAAAAGTTACGAGGTCGATTTTAAGTCTGACATCATCTGAAATCTTAATAAAAATCTTAAGCTGCAACAAAGGGAGGAGAAGTCCCGGATGCCTTTAAGATAAAAATGTTGGACAAGTTCCCTAAAAAATATGTGGTTTAGCAAACCATCTGCCAGTGTCGTATGCAAAGCAAAGCGTTCATTACCACAGACCCAAAAACCAAGACATTTATTTGAAGGAGTGTCCGCAAAAACGTTTGCTGTCATTCATAAAACAACATAGAGGCTCAGTTCTGTTGTGGCCTGAACCACAAAAAAAAACACAACTCACCAAGAAAACCCAAAGAAAATTGCTAAAACTGAAAAAGAAATTAAAAATGAGCAGCGGTTTAAAATTAATTAGCAGAGAGCAGCAGATACTGACCAAAAACTGATGTCCATCGCCTAATGAAAAGAGTTAAATCTAAATTGCCCCATTTTATTTACAACAAAGAGTATTGAAATGAGTATTTTCTTTAACATATTACGTTTATTATATTATATATGAAGAAGAAAATAAAATACAAATAGTTTTGATAGGGGTGGACAGAGACCCAAAAAAATGATGATTTTCAATAATTTTTTTTTGTTAGTCAGTTGCTTTATTTTAGAAAAATAAAGACATAGCATTAATACATCATGGTTTAACTTAACTTAAGCAAAAAAATTAAAAAAAAAAAATTTATAACTTAAAAGTTATAGCTGTTCGTGTGGAGCTCGTTTCTCCAGAAGTCTCTTGCGGTGATCATCATAAGTTCTTGGAGATTCAATTAAAATCAATCGGACGGGAGAAATTAGTTTTATTATTAAACAATCTTGTGCCTGATCGAAGGTTTTTTCAATATTAACAATATGGCGGGGACTCAGGAAATATTTTTCAGATTTTCGATAAAAAAAAAACAAAAATTAATTGTTTAAAAAAAAAGCGAGTTTTTTGGAAAAAAGGCCCTCGATTAGGCGCGAGTTTTTAACGTTTTTCAAAAGCAGTACAAATTTTATTGAAATCTACCAAAGCGGTTTTTGAGTTACAGTTCCCAGCAGTTCAAAAAACATAATTTTGAGATACCAGCATTTGAAATTTGGCCATCGATATATGTAGAGTTATATGCCCTTTGCTAATTGTTGAATAACTCGAAAAGTATTTGTCGGATTCACTTCAAATTTTCACACAATATTTTTAAGATACTATACCTCAAATTATATACCACAAATTTTTTGGAAATTCTAAATAAATTTTCGCCCGATTAATACTTTCCGAAAATTTGATGTAAAAACGATAAGAAACTAGGATATTTTTTCTCAAAAATGATTGAACTATGATTTTCTAGTAATTATTAAAACAAAATTATAATATATAATTTTACGAGACCGTTAAGTAAGTGGATATTTCATCTAAACATTAATGTATTTTCTAAATTTTGTCAGTTTATTGACTCCAAACAATTAAGTTTTTTAATTGTTTCATATTATATTACTGTCTTGAAATTTTTATTCGTTTTTTGTTTTTATTTATTTACAGAATTATATATTAATACATTTAGGAAAATTCACGATTAGAAGTTTTTAGTTCTTGGTTAGCAAAGTTAAAACAAAAAATAGGTATTATTTATGAATTTTTCGTAACAAATTGTAATTTTTTTTATAAGTATTATTTATGAAAAAGAAATCGTAAACTTAAAAAGTTTACCTAGTTTTCATTCTTTTAGAAATTTTTTAGTAAGTATTTTTATTTAATTTAACTATACATTTTTTTTAACATATAAGTTAGATTAATTACTAACTTATTCACTTTCAGCTTTAACTTTAACTTTTTGTGGGCAACCCTAATAGAAATTTCCATAAATATTTTTTGTTAATTTTCTATAATTTTTTTTTTTTTTTGGCTTTCATCTCAGCTGTTTATGTATGGATGTAATTGTATTTATTTCTGCTATAGCGTATAAATTTATTTCAATTGCTTTCATGAATTGCCCTTCCTCAAGGTCCCCACGTTTATCTTCGTATGGCTGCAGTCGGAGCGGAAGCAAGGCTTATTCTTTTTATTTAAGACTACCAATCCAATGTATTTCGGTATGTTGATAATTCTGAGGCGTCATTGATAAAATTGTTATTGTTTTTTTTTTATATTTATATATATGTACCCATTTATTTTGTATACGATTAGAAAAACAGCTTTGTACTCTAATACTTTTGGTTCTAACGACAGAATGAGTTATAAACTTTGCTGATCTCATAAGGCACTCTGGTGCTCAATGACCTTTCACTATTTACGCTTATTACTGAGGAATGCCTTGCTAAGAATTTTGAATATCGCCCTCATTTCAGTTTTGTAACGTCAAACTAATTCTATCAAGGCTTACAACTCAATAACTCTGCTCCCGCCAATACAATTTATTGAGTCGTGGCAAAGTGCTTTGCAAACTTGTAAGTTTCGTACTGTTGCTGGTAATTTCTCAGAATAAGTTGAACAAAAGTGCCATAAATATATATTTACGCGGGCAGCTGATTTAACAATCTACATGCATCAAGTCCTATGTGATAAAAAATATTTGCATTTATATAATTTTTTCTTTCTTTTGCAAATATCTCTTGTGCATACACACATTTAAGTACAGCGTCTAGTGTTTTTTACGTGAGTACCTGCTGGCGACAGCTAAAACCCACGGTAACCAAAGGCACGCGGATCAAAACAATGCGTTGATCAGCGCCCCCAAATGCAAAAAGCATTTAAGGTACCAATTGGCAGTGTGGCATGGACACACTAACCGTCTTGGTAGGGCTCGAGGCCTACCCAAACCTCTGCCGTTCTGAAGCCAAAGGCTCTACCCGCGCTTTAGGTCTCAACCACAGCCTCCACGAAAACCTCCCCGAAGGACCGTTCCCAAGAACAGGTCAGAGCGAACTCTGAGGGCTCCTGTTCTCCGTGGTACCGAGTTATGGTCTCCGATAAGACATCGTGCCCGAAGACACTGCCAGTTGAGCACCCATACTACTCAGGCACTGGTAAACCTAGATTTTAGTCGCCTTTTACGACAGGCATACCTTACCTCGGGCATATTCTAACCCCTGCACCGCTGGGGGGACATTTAAGTACAGTAGGATCTGCAATTATAAGGCATCCCAAAGAGTATAGATATATAGCTGATATAGATATATAGCTGATATATATTTGTGCTGTGGTCTTGATGTTGTTCCTCAAATGGAGGGACCTACAGTTTCAAGCCGACTCCGAACGGCAGATATTTTTATGAGGAGCTTTTTCATGGCAGAAATACACTTGGAGGTTTGCCATTGCCTGCCGAAGGCCGACCGCTATTAGAAAAATGTTTTTCTGAATTTTGGTGTTTCACCGAGATTCGAACCAACGTTCTCTCTGTGAATTCCGAATGGTAGTCACGCACCTGACCATTCGGCTACGGCGGCCGCGATATTCCTTACACGATTTTGGTCGTCGAGTTTAATAAAGCGCCGCAGTCGTTTATATCTCGTGCTAACCGGCGCCAGTCGGAAACACCAAGTGAAGCCAAGTCCTTCTCCATCTGATCTTTCCAACACAGCGGTGGTCTTCCTCTTCCTCTGCTACTTTTAGAGCCGGAGCGTTTGTTTCCATTCGGACGACATGACCCAGCCAACGCAGCCGCTGGTTCTTTATTCGCTGGGCTATGTCTATGACGTCGTAAAGCTCATACAGCTCATTGTTCCATCACCTGCGATACTCGCCGTTGCCAACGTGCAAAGGTCCAAAAATCTTGCCTAGAATCTTTCTCTCAAACAATCCAAGGGACTCCTGATCGGATGTTGTCATCGTCTACGCTTCTGCTCCATACGTTAGGACGAGCATGATGAGAGTCTTGTAGAGTGTTAGTTTTGTTCGTCGAGAGAGGACTTCACTACTCATTTGCCAACTTAGTCCAAAGTAGCACTTGTTGTCAAGAGAGATTCTACTTTGGACTTCCAGGCTGACATTATTATAGATGTTAATGCTGGTTCCTAAGTAAATGAAGTCGACATCATAACTGTAACAGTGACGTGGCTGTCGATACGTGAGAGCGCCGACTGTTTGTTTGATGATAGGAGGTACTTCGTTTTGTCTTCGTTCACCACCAGACCCATTCGCAATGCTTCTTTATCCAGTTTACAAAAGTTATTATTTATGATTGTTTAAAAAACAATATAGTAGTTTTTTAACGTTTTTTATGTGAATTATGCAACTCAATTGAAGAGGCGTAAATTATTGCAAGAACTTTTGTTTGTACGTTTTCGTTTGAGCACTTATTTTCTTGGACATTTGATTTATTTGTAACTAAGTTCTGCTTGATGTTGCTTTACTTGTTTTCAAAGGGTCATACGAAATACTCGTCCGAAATATTCGTTTTCGCGTTTATAAGAGCCTCAGACGTTATTTCTTTCCGATTTAGGAGCAATCACTATTCTAAATGTTGGGAGGGACATGCTTTGTGAAAAAGTTCTTTTGTCTTTAGAAGCATTTAAAATTTATTTGATGAAAAGTGAGCTCCATTCATATACTTCTATAAAAATTAAAAGGCATTGATTTTATAAATCCTGATTTCAAATGCCACAAAATTGCCCGACAAAAAGAATCAAATTGTGCACCTTAAAATGCGGTAGAAGGTTAGGTCTTGGCCCAGCACTAATTGCCTCTGTAACTATTAATTTAATTCATTCATTAAGTTCACAAAATTCTAAAATTGTGCAAATCAGTTTATGTACGCAATTGTAGTGAATACCCCAGTGCAATGCGCCGCTTTGAACTTATCTTTCCGTACGAAGCATTGAGCAGCTGCTGATAAAACGCAATGGCTTATATTTGCGCAGATTTATTACTGTACGGACATATGTATTTTTATATATACCCATTTATATGTATGCATATATTTATATATTTGCACAAGTCTATATCTGCAAACTTGCATCCACTTCCTTGATCGCTTGAGACGCTGCAGACTTTCCGACTTTCAACTGATTGTGAATTGCCTTCAACTTAGTTATGGAATTTAGTTGACTTACAACGGTCGCTTCGTAAGTGTCTTCCTTTCGCGAAAATGGCGCGAGTTGTGAAATTAATACAAACTCTCTTTATCCTTTTGCCGGTATTAAACGGATTACTCGCACCGACACCCGTCGACGCCACTGAGGACATTACACTGAAATGCGATGAATTTGAGCGCATGTACGAGATGTCGGCGAGTGAGGCATATTGCACAGTCTCCGGCTTCGTTGTGTCGCACAGTCAAATCGTGAAAATGCAAAAATACGCCAAAGCGAATAATACGAAATTTATGAAGTTTTACGATTCGCGGTTATTATATGTACCCTTCAAGTTGTTTGATGTGTTTGCATGTCTGAAGACGCTGGATGTGTCCTTCACCGAAATTTTGGATGTGCCACGCAATACTTTTGGCGCAGCAGGCAACTTGACCGTGCTTAATATGAGCAACAACAACATCACTCAAATTACCACATCTGTTTTTATGGGCGCTAGCAATTTGATGAGGCTCGACCTCAGCCACAATCACATTGAGCTGTTGAATGAGAATGCTTTCAGAGGTTTGAGCAGTTTGGACAAGCTGCAACTTTCATACAATTCAATTCATGAGCTGCCAAAAGATCTATTAATAGAAAATCAGTATCTGGAAGCGATAGCGATAAACAATAATCAATTGGAGTACATAGAACCGGAAGTGTTTAATCGGCTGCGACGCCTCAACGATGTCAACTTGTCCTACAACAACATCCATCGCATACATCCTGACAGTTTTCAGGCTGCGTATGGATTGGAAAGCTTGCTATTGACCTCTAATAACTTAACTGAATTCGAGTTGAGTAACAAGAGTATTCTGTCGCAGCTGCAAGTGGATTACAACAATTTGACGCGCATCTTCATCAACGGCACAAAATATGTGCGTGCCGATCACAATCGCATTGCCGAGGTACAAATGATCAATACACTCTTTCTGGAAACGCTGTTGCTCGGCTCCAATAACCTGAGTGATATCGCTAACATCACCAATATAACCGGTCTGCTTCAGCTCGACGTGGCCAACAACCCCATTGGCCCGGTCAATATCACCACCTTCGATCGGCTGAAGCGGCTACGTATGCTATCATTGCGTGACATCGGTCTGCAGCATCTCACATTTGGTATGCTCTCCAAACAGCTCAGTCTGGAGAGTCTCGATTTGTCCTACAACAATTTGACCGAACTGAATTTAGATATATTTGTGCCTTACTTGTCCAATCTGCGTTATCTTTTTGTAGACGGTAACAATTTGACAGAGGTGCAGGGCAAAGGTGGTTTCTCTTACGCTTTTCCGAATCTCTCCAAACTGGGGGTGTCGCGTAATCGTTTCAACTGTACCTACCTGCATACATTGCTAGTGCCGCCACAACTCTCTACCTCGGTGATGTTGCACATAGAGCCGGAGGAGAGTGCCGCCGAGCGCGCACACATCCGTGATGTCTCATGCATTAGCAATACTATGGCGACGGAGAAGGCCTCGTTGCAGGAGGTTGAGCATGAATTGAACGATATGAATTCGTTGCAGAAGGCTTTGCAACAATCGATGAACACTTTGCGTCTACACGAACAACGCCTGGAGTTGTATTTGCTGTTGATGAAGATTGCTTTGCTGGCGATGATTGTTTTGTTGATCGGCGTGGTGACGGTGTACGCGTGGAAAATCAAAAGACGTGACTACTTTACAAGACGTGGCGCGAGTATAGTTTTCCACTCGAGTGCTACGGTTAATTCCAATATGGAGCATTGAGGACAAGTGAAAGGATACAAAAACCAAAGATTATGTTATGTGTGCTTGTTTAAATTAGTGTTTAAGGAATATAACTGACTACTTAGATATTACATGAACTAAAGTTATTTGGTGAATTTCGCCTAAGAAAACTGCAATTTAAATAAATTACAAAGAAATTATAAAATTCAAATGTGCAATGAGTTTTTATTCAAATGAAAAACCACTGACTTTCAAATATTTCCTTCATGGGATCTGGAACAAAAAAATTACAATTTAAAGCAACTGTTTAAAGTTTTCAAAACTGGGAGAGATCTAAATTGAGGCCGAGGACCAAGGTTGTAGCTGTGTTAGTAGCAGAAGGAGTCCTTTTATATTAGAGGCTTCATTATTTACGCCCCGTTGGACACTTTTTTTAAAACCTTCGTTTGGGCACCCGGGTCTGGCCTTTTTTCGTCATGTTCGAGATGCTTTTTAAAAGGTTATATCCATAAACCAGTATTCCTACACTTCGTCTATCCGGTGCTGTGTATGCAATGGTTTAGTGATTGAATTGGTTTTAGAGAAAGTGGAACGACATTTTGCCGAAGGGCCTATAAAATATTTTAGAACTCGTACTGAGTAAGCTTGTCTTTGATCTAAGTACAATTTTTTTCCATAAATCATAAAACATTTTTAAAGTCTTCCTTGGCAGTAGTGCAATTAACTAACTTGATACGGTTCGATAATTTTTATTTTTGTCTACAGTATTTGTTGACTGCGCTAACGATTGTAGTATCCACAAACTTATGTTAACTAACTCCAAATAGCTGTTTAATTCTATGGATTTAAACTGATTGAGAATGGCACCTCTGTCAAATTGAATCAAAATGAGCGAGTAACACAAAGAAGAGTACTAAAAAGACATACTAGCCAAGCTACTAAATTTAATTTCGACTGTCAATGGGGAATGCACACCTACAGCTATATAGAACCTAGTAACATAAAATAAGAATTTAGAATTGAAAAAGCTAGAAGATATAAGATTTACGTGTTTTCAGTCGGAATTGCTGTTGGTACCTCTAAGTTAAATTTCAAGCTGAGAAATTAGGTTCTCAGTTTTAGTTTTAGGTCCTCAGTTTTAGTTTAGTTCAGTTAGGAATAGTTTTTAATAGTCAGCTAACTGGAATAGTTTTAGGAATTTCTCTCATCTCTAATAGAAAGGATTGTCCATATCTCAAAGCGAACGTCAATTTACTGTTCGAGGGCTCACTGCCTCCTATCTCTGCGATAAGTCATAACCTAAATAATTAATAACCGTTTTAATTAAAATAACGTAATCTCATTTTATCGTTTTATTTAACCACACCGAAATTCTTGTCGTTTAGTTCATAATATTGCTTGGATCCATAAGTAAAAATACTCTCAGCTGGTTGACAAAAAATACCCACAGCCGGGATCACCTGATGATGTCACAGGGTTGCATAAAGAATGATTAAATTGCATAGAAAATCGTATCAAAAAGTCTAAAAAATGAAGTAAAAATTTTAAATAAATATTTTTCAATAAGAATAAATAAAGGCTGGTTAAGTTTCAAGGGGCGGTGTTGATTTTCAATAAAATTAATTTTTTTAGGAAATTATTGTAATTTCTCTTTATTATCAATTACGTATGAAACAAAATATCGACCAAAAGGCCGCCGAGGTCTCGCCGGCACACCTCAATCCGATGGTCCTAATTTTCGATGACGCTAAGGCATAATTGAGGTTCTGTGACGTTAATGGGCCGAACTATTTCATCCTTTAGCTCTTGAATTATTGCTGGTTTATCGACGTACACCTTTTCCTTCAAATAACCCCAAAGAGAGAAGTCCAATGGTGTCAAATCACATGATCTTGGTGGCCAATTGACATCGCCGCGACGTGAGATTATTCGGCCATGAAAATTTTCACGCAAAAGAGCCATTGTTTCGTTAGCTGTGTGTCAAGTGGCACCGTCCTGTTGAAACGACATATCGCCCACATCCATATCTTCCAATTCGGGCCATAAAAAGTTCGTTATCATCTCACGATAGCGAACACTATTCACAGTAACTGCCTGGCCGTCCTCATTTTGGAAAAAATACGGCCCAATGATGCCGCCGGCCAACAAACCGCACCAAACAGTCACTCTTTGTGAGTGCATTGGTCTTTCGGCAATACCTCTTGGATTATCATTCGCCCATATGCGGCAATTCTGCTTATTGACGAATCCACTGAGGTGAAAATGTGCCTCAACACTGATGATTATTTTCTTCGATATGCATTTTGATTTGAATGCCCCTTTTCATAATAATTCAAAACTTTAACGCGTTGCTCGATTGTGTATCTTTCCATTTTTCAAATTGAATTAGTCTGAAATTAAAAAATCTTAAATGAAATGCAGAGAAAAACTTCACATTTAGGTTGGTTCACATTCAACGTCGGCCCTTAAAATTTAACCACTATTTATATATAACAATAAATATTTTTAAAATTTATTTAAATAGTTTTAAAATATTTCTTGTTGTAAATAACATTTTCCAAGTCTAAGATATTATTTTGCATTTTTTTCTATTATTTTTAATGTTACCGTAAAAATGGTATTTTTTCGTAGCAACTTCGTCAATAAGCAACAAGACCAAGCACTCATACCAGCAGACTCGTGACTGCTTGTCAAATTCACACCAAGGGTGCCTGTAAAAAAAGGAAGAAGAAATTGTTCTATTCGTATTTTTGTAAAAAAGGCTGGCGATAATCGACTTGTTAACCAAAACAGCTGATTTCGTGTTCTTGATTATCGTTATGAAATGGGTTACCGAATAGCGAAATCATTAAAATTGTAGTTAAGGAGAAATAACAAAGCGAATATCGTTAAAATGTGTTAGTGAATTTCACTATATATATGTATTTACTAGAATTTCTTAGGAATTCCAAATCTCCTCTGCTCAATATAGGAAAAGTCGGCAGATAAACCTAAAACAAGATACATAAAACGAAAATAAAATATGCACAAAACTGTTTAACACAGATGTGTTCATACTTATATGCTAATATACATATTTACATACGTACACATGCATTAATAAACAAACCGGAAAGTATGTAAAAGTATACATTGAAATGCCGATGATAGCACCAAATGTTACAAGGCGGAGTGTGTAAAAGTGTGAACTTTGTAAGCTGAGCTTTTGCTGGCTACCTTACGGGGATAGGGATTTTGCAACGACCTTCAAACGTCTCGTCATGAAAAATATCGAATGCTCTGTATGAGCGACAATGATTCTGTAGATTTAATTACATTAATACCTTTTGCAAAAATGGGTAAAAATAATATTTTCATCACGTAAGAGCGATAAGTACTGACGCTATTATTACATACTACTGTGGGCAAAAAGTAAGGTGAATTTATTTGTCAAACTTCGCGGGATTACAATTTTGCTCTAATTATTTTTTCATGAGTTAGCAGCACTGTTAATAACATCTAATCCAACTTTCATGTGAATGTCATTATCAGTAATATATTTACGCTTGTGTATACCAAACGACCAGGAGTGCATTTTTCGATTTTTACAATGTCTGATTTGATTGAACAGAGAAGTGCCATCAAATTATGTTTGCGGAATGAAATTTCGGCTGCGGAAACGTTTAGCATGTTGCAGAAGGCATTTGGTGATTCGACCATGTCGCAGAAAAATGTTTATAAGTGGTACAAAGACTTCAAAGAGGGTCGAGAACGTGTTGATGACTTGGAGCGCTCCGGACGACCTTCGGCGTCAACAGATGATCAACACGTCAATAAAGTGAAGGAGTTAGTGCTCAAAAATCGTCGGTTGACTGTTAAAGACCTTATTAATATGATCGGAATATAAGAAGGATCTGTGAAAACCATTTTGAAAGACCATTTGGGCCTACAAAAGTCAAATCTCGTTTGGTACATGCTTAGAAATTATTAGTATGACGAAATGAGTTGGTTCAGTCATGTCCACTACTGTTTCTGCACTTTTAGCCCTCCATAATGGAGTAATTGACTTTAAAGCTTGGGCCAATATACATACATGGATTAATATACAACATACAACATAAAGCAGTAAACAAAGGTTAACAATTGCTGCTCATCGACGTTTCAAAAACATTACTCGTTAAATCTTAGAGGCCACTATTAAACGAAAATAAAGAGTATTTCCTAAGATGCGCCTAGATGCTGTTTTGTTACAAAACATGTAAGAATGTAGTCTGCCAGTCCTTTTTTTATCCTCCATAGAACCAGTTTCTTGAAATTTTTCAGTCAACCTTTAAATTGCCGACTCATTCGGACGATTATTTCCAAAAAAAAAAAATTACAAATTTTGTGTTATGTTGTTCTTAAGGATTGATCATCGGACCATTTCCATAATAAGCTTCAATAATTTAAGCGGGTTGTTCCATCATGCGGTGATAATAGAGGTGCACCACAAGGAGGTGTACTCTCCCCTCTACTGTGGACTCTGGAGGACCAGAGTTAACTGCGTAGGCCATCATCATCTCAGGAAGATGCCTAAATACTGTGAGTCAACTTCTTGGAGGGGCACTTGTGGAAATCAGCAAGTGGGCAGTTGAAGCGGGACTAAAAGTAAATCCTGAGAAGACGGACTTAGTACTTAGTTCACCAGGAAGTACAAGATTCCGAGCTGGATCTCACCTAGGCTGGATGGCATTATACATCAGGTTAAGACATATACTCAGTATCTAGGAGTAAAGATGGATAGCAAACTAACGTGGAAACTTAATGTGAAAGAACGAACGAAGAGGCCTTATACGCCTGCGGAAAAATGGTCTGTAAGACATGAGGTTTATCTATACGACTTTAACATTGGATTTACATGGCGGTAATAAGACCAACAGTGCATTCTAGTATCGTGGATAGTTTGAACAAGAAGACATACGCTAAATTGGAGAAAGTACAAAGAGTTGCAGAGTTGTTTATAGCGGGTGCAATGTGCACCACTCCTACAGCAGCGCTGGACAAGATACTTGACCTTCACCCAATAGACAAATTAGAAAAAAGTTCTGCAAAGAAGTGTGCGTTTGCTATTGATAACAGTATAACTTATTCAAATGCCTTATGGTCATAACCGAATATGCAGAAGTTTAAACGCTCCCTCGCATTACGTTATTCCTTATAAGCTAATTTCAACAGGGAACCTGAGGCAGTATTAGAAAAGGACGGATGGCGGAAGGGACAACCGCCCACGCACCACACTTTTAACACATGCACAGACGGTTCCGGAATGGAAGAGGTGTTGGAGCCTTCTGTTCGAAATTAGAGTATGAGGGCTACCTGCTAACTCAAGTTAGTGTCGTTCGAAACTTTCCCGTAAACGCAACCAAACAAAAACTGAGTGAATAGCACGCGAAATATTTCGAGGCGGTATTTTTATGCACGCATTGGAAAGGCCCGAAATTAGCCCGCGGCTGCAAAAGTGATTAAAAACTCAAAAAAGTGTGTTGTGATGTGGAAGCAACGGTTTAAGGTGTACAAAAATGTTGATGACTTTTCCAAGCGCGGTTTGAAGCGAGTGACGACAAAAAAGCAGGATAAAGAGATCGTTCAACTTCTTAAGCGGGACCCTTCTTTGCAACTACGCCGAGATCGCACAATTCTTGCTAAAAAAGGAATAGATGTGAGATCAATGCCATCGAATGACGACTGAAGGAGGCGAACATATCTTACCGTTCCACATCATCAAAACCACTACTCGCAGAAAAACACATTGAGAAACAACAAAACAAGATAATGGCGTCACAGTATTGGACTGGCCTTCCCAGTCCCCAGACGCCAACCCCATTGAAAATGTTTGAGGAGAATTATGAAAACGCATCTTGCCAGAAGGCCAGTAAATGATTTAAAGCAACTCGTCAAGTGCCCAAAATCTGGTCCTCTTTGTCGCCGAGCTACTCGGTATAGCTGGTTCAAAGCATGCCGAGAAGATGTCAGGCTGTACTCGACAACGATTGAGACTAGACAGCTTATTGAGTTATAGCGACTCGTAGTTTTGTACATACTTTCAAGTACAATAAAAAAAAATTAAATATATACCTTTTATACTTCATGAATAATCGCGGTTCCTTTTTTCTGACACAGTCTTTAAATTTTTCCGGTTGGATCACTAGCCCGATTAACTGCTTTACGAAAGCAGGAAAGTGGTGGAATTTACAAATACTTGGTTGTTGCCTTCACACATTAGTTCACTTCATGACGCTTACAAAGAAGTTATTCAGGGAACTCCTAGACGAAGCTGGAGGTTGAGAGCAGCTTGGACCACCCAAAAGAAGAATCGCTTCTGGCAATAAACTTATTACGTTAAGAATTATATTTTATTTAGATAGTTGCGGTACATTTTACGAGATACTTGGCAAAAAACCTGAATAACAAGTGCCATTTATGATTTTAAAACTAAATGTTCTTGCCATGTAATTTCGCTTTTGCTTCTTATTGCCAGTATTCTATTCCGATCCTTATTCATGGCACTCATTGGCAATATTTTCTTAATGGCGGCATATACTAAGGTGAATTTTTTCCAGGAAAGAAATAAGTATTTTATTTGGAAGCTTCTATTGAGTTCATTTCAGCTACCCTTCCGGTTTTTAATAACGCAATGAAATTACCGACAATATTTCTCTGCATGCACATAAACTCTCTTTGTAAATATATCGCATATGAAATAGCTTTCTTGGAATGTTGCTATTTAGTACGTTTTTGCAATAGCCACTCTCTGCCTAAATGTATGATATTGAAACTGCAGGAATCAGTAGCAAGCCACAGCAGTAGCAGTTGTGCATGCACACTCCATACACATACACACCATTCTACATGCACAATGCACATAACTCCCCACCTACTCACTGCTTTTGACTGTATCCATATATTTCTCTCTCGTGTTTCATTATTACTCCAGCAGGCCACTTTGGGCATAAATCAGTCAGTCATGCAGTCAATCTTGCGGGTACGTACTCAGAGTTAACCGGCTATTTGTATGTGCAAACACGTACACCGGCAACAACACACCGGCTCGATTTGACTTGCGTCCAATTCATAGCCGCCCGTCTATCTATCTCCTGCCTCCTCATCCACAGCCCTTGGTTGTTGACACTATGCATTGATATACTGTATGAATTCTTCACGTACAAAGTCGTTTTTTGGATCAAAGCTCTGTTCTGTAGAACAACAGAGGGAAGGAAAGGCTGAAATACAAGTAAAAATGTGTGCAAAATATACGAATATCAAAAATGCAAATTAAGTCAACGTTGGCAGTATTGGCAATATTAAGGCAATTGAAATCAAAAGTGATGTGCTATGTTTAAAAGCTGGGGTACAAATCTGTACGTACATATGTATGTATGTGCAATGAAATAAAATGATTTTTTTAATTTAAATATTTTGGCGGGCAGATGCTTAACTCTTATTCCACCTACTGGCAGCCGCTGAAATTATTTCTACAACGTTTTTTGTATGGTATATAAGATGGTCGAATTTTTTTGCAAAATATAGTAGAGCTTCAGCACTTCGCTAGTTAACAACTTCTGCATTAAAAACCAACACAAAAACCATCAAAATGTTCAAATCGGTAACTAAATATTATCTACATATTCGATATATTTTAAATTATTTCTTGTAACACTTTTGTATTTTTAATTTTCCATTACAGTGCATTATCTTCGCTTTTCTCGCATTGTTCGCCTGTGCTTCTGCTAAGCCTGCTGTGGTCGCTTATGCCGCTCCAAGTGTCGTGACCGCACAAAGCTCGCAGTACATTGCACGCAATTACAACGGTGTTGCTGCCGCACCTGTCGTCGCCGCCGCATACACTGCCCCCGCTGTAGCTGCTGCTCCCGTTGCTGCCGCATACACAGCTCCAGTTGCCGCTCCCGTTGCTGCTGCCTACAGTGCGCCTGTCGCTTCGTACGCCTCATACGCCTCGTACTATCCCTACAACGCCGCTTACACTGTAGCTTTCTAATCGTCCATTAAATGGAAAAACATGACTCAGGGCTGGCTTCAAATGGAAAAAACTGAAAAAAGCAACTAAATTGGACTCTTATTAAGGAAAATGCATTTTCGTTATAACAAACTGGAATTTTGTGTGATCGCTGTTGATTTTTGTTACATATTTGCGTTATTGAAGACTTTCTGAATGGCAAAACAATAAATTCCCAAAACATTTTTGAAGAAAATACTCTATTATTTATTTCAACAAAACAAGTGTCATGCTTGAATAAGCTATATAAAGGGAAGGACTTAAGTCTACATTAGGGCTGGTCGATTTAAAAATCGCTCATTGCTCGGTGAAAATTGTATTCTAGGGATCAAAATAAGAAACTTTGCCGAAAGAACCATACCTCTAAAACGAATTCTGATGCCCCTCAATTTGGGTCGAACGAAAAATCCCACTTTGACCCATTTAGAGTGCTCCAATCGAGTCCAAATGTATGACCGACCCCCACTAACTTTGGACGGCCGATCCACCCATGCCAGTGGCACACCCCCTGCAACTCCCCTGGTAGGTTCCCCATACAATCATTTCAAAATATCACCATTTTTGGCCTTTACATGAGAAAAGAAACTAAAAAGTTCGACCCGAATTGGGGGACATCAGAATTCGTTTTAGAGGTATTGTTCCTTCGGCAAAGTTTCTTATTTTGATCCCTAGAATATGATTTTCACAGAGCAATGGGGGATTCTTTTGCCTCGCCACAAATCGACCCGGCCTAGTCTACTAGCATATTTTCTTATTTCCCAGAAGGTACACAATAACTGAGAAAATGTGTTTCACTTGCTTTATAACAAAAAAAATTAACAAAACAACAAAAAAGCGTTATGACAAAAGTCTACATGCAGTTCAATTAGCTTAAAAAACAAATTTATTCATTTCAAAACTAGTTTTTGAAATACTCTTAGTATTTAATCATTGCATTGCGTGAACAATCATTGCTTGAAGGCGTCGTGGCATCAAACTATTTGGGTAAGCTATTCCTACGTTATTTGGTGCCATGCCTCCATCATCTCTTTCTTTATCGAGTTTGTTAGGTCCGGTACCATACTTCGTTGAATTATTCACTCCAAAAGCTCCCGAATATGCATTGCCTTATTTAAATCCAAACTCTACGGCGGTGTATTTGGTTGTTTGTTGTGCGTAATAAATATAAAAGCCATTAGGGTCATTGCGTTGTTGAAAACCCAACCTTGGCCAAGATCCAAAAGTTTTACTGCTGAGTTTCAAATGTTGTTCTAGCATATTGTATACTTATGTATATCGGTTCTTAGTACCTTCAATAAAGGTCATCCAATGCCAGATGCAGCCATAACTCCCCAAGCCGTTACGCTACCACCGCCGTGATTGACTGTAGGTACCAAATTTTTTATTTCCTTATTAGCAATTCTTCTCCTCCATATTTTAGCCCGGCCATCACCTCCAAATATTATATATTGAACTTTGATTCATATGTAAGCAAAACTTTATACAAGAAATCCCTTGCGAATATGTGCCACTACAAACTCAAGCCGAAGGCCATGTTTTTTCTGAAATCAGAGGTTTTTTTACGTCGTCTCCTGTTGAAGTATCTGCTTTCATTAAGCTGCTTCTTAAAGTTTCTTTTGATGCACAAAATGCAACTACAATATATACGAAGTTGACAGCAAGACACATGTATACATGTAGGCATGTCTGTATGTATATCCATTTGAGTCCCAAGCAGCGCGGTCGCACTGTCGAAGGAAATCCAGTGCATTTTGAAAATTACAGACAACTTATGGTTGTTGAAGTCTCGCACTCAGATTTGCTAAAGCAAGTACGTCACGCTGCTTCTTTTAATGTAAATAGTACATTCTATAGTAGGCAGGTTCTTGGAAGATAGGGGTTCATGCAGCCAAACATAACCTTCCTTTCAATCCCATCTGTAGAAGCTGTCTGGCGGAGGGCGTGTAATAAAGTCTTTTCCATTATTTATGCGAATGTCCAGGTTTAGCCAGAACCAGACTTTACTCTTTCAGTATACCTTTTCTACAGCAAAGTATTGAAATCTTTGACATAGAGATAGATAACTTGGATCTCTCGAAATGCATCTGAAAAAAACAGACATCACGCCAGAAAAGTGGTAGCAAAATGGCGCTAGTCGCTAATTAGGATTATTTCAGTAGAAACACGCAACCACTTCAACAACAACTACAAAAGTGGGAAGAATAACACGACAGTGCTTTTTCACTAACCACTGGGGCTCAAACCGATATACAGGTGGTGAAATTGAGCATTTCGCAAGTGGCATCATAAGTCAATTATATTTGACACTTGTGAATTGGATTGCTGCAGTATACAAACAGACAAGCGATGTAGCACATGATGGTCAAAATAAACATTTCCGTCACTCAGCAACAAAAGAAAAAAAAGATTTAGCCAAAAAGTTGTTTAAAGACAAAATTGAATTAGTAAATTCGCGCCACCTTTTATATACTACAATATATATTTTTTATAAATCTTCTATGTGATGATGTGTGCTTCAAAACTTTATCATTTTACAGCCAAATTAGACGACTGACTCGCATATTAAAGATATGAATTGTTTTTTGTATTCATCAGAGATTCATTATAGCCCATAAATATTGGCTAATCTTATGCTTTTATTGTTACCAAGCACAAAAAAAAAAATCACAGGATATCCTCTGTTTATTTATCCTCTATGGCTTTGGAGATGTGCGAATGCTTCCTCATTCCATGAAGAATTTGATGAAGTGAACAGTAGATGGTTTCGAAAAAGCCAAACAAACTATTATAATTAACGATTAAAATTATTTTATTATTAAAGTCCCATCCTGCCATATACCCAATGATCAGAAAGTACCGGGAATGTTTAATTTAAACGAACCGCGCACGTGGGAACCGAACCATATTTTTTCTTATGTTGGTAGGACTGTAGACACACATCTGTCACTTTTTAGCGCCATCGGATCATTAGCGTCTTACTGGCCGGGCGGAAATGTGGGCAAGCAATTCTTGGATTTTGCATGATGATAACGCGCCATCGCACCGAGCCCAAACACCAAGTAAACACCATCGTGCAAGCACCGTATTCACCTGATATGGCCTCGTGCGACTTCTTTTAGCTTCCCAAGTTGAAGTTACCACTTCATGGAAGGAGATTTCAGTCGATAGAGGAGATCAAAGAGAATACGGCGAAGGAGCTGAAGGCCAACCATGGAGGACTGGGTTAAACGTTGGCACATCTGTGTTGCTTCAGGCGGGCCATATTTTGAAGATGATAAAATAAATTTTCCGGAAGTTTAACTCTATTTTGTTTTATTTAAACATTTTCGGTACTTTGAGATCATTTAGAACTTTCGTAAAAATCCATTGAAAAAAGTGCCAAACAGATGCATTCAACCAGAACATAGTGAGTTAAAATGTCCCGCATAACAATATTTCGCACCAAATTCATTGCATGCATAAGAATATCGACATCCGGGAGAGATTTCAGAAACACTACTAGTCAATTAAGAAACAAAATATGTTTATTCAGAGTGAATGCCGTAAATGTGTCTGGAATGTGAAAACATCTTTGTTTGGCTAAGCCTATAAAAACCCATCAATAATAATAAAAACAATGAATTCGAAATTGCCAATGAAAAATCGAATAAGGAAATCGCAAATATTTTTTAAACTACACGCAACTCGCAGAAAACTAAAATTAAAGAGCCATACATTTGTACAGATATATATTGAAAAGGTGTTCGCGCGTACGTAAGTGCTCATGTATGTATGTATGTATGTATAGTAAAGGGTGATCAGATTGGAGGTGCTTCTTCCAATAGGGTTTTTTTTTGATAGATCATGAGTGACTACAGTCAAACTAAATAGATACTTTTTTTCAGTATTCATTGACATTTGGCTTACGCTTCAAAATTTAATTTAGAAATTGTACAAAATTGTATAAAGAAAAATGACGCTCAAGTGCTCAGCGTGCGCTCGGGCAAACTTATGGTGTTCAGCGGTGAGACTCATTTTTGGTTAATGGCTACGTCAATAAACAAAATTGCCATATTTGGGCTGAAGAGCAACACGAAGCCATTAAATTCATTGAAAACCACCATTTGGTGTGACCAATTGGCTGGAAGAATCATCGGCCAATATTTCTTCAAAGACGAGGCTGGCACCCATGACATTGTGACAGTGAATAGCGAACGTTTTTGCGACATGATAAACGACCTTTTGATGCCGGTAATTGAAGTCTGTCAACTCCACAACTGGTTCCAACAAGAAGGCGCTACTTGTCATACAGCCAGTGAAAATATGGTTTTACTGCGTTGTGGTTTCTGTGAGCATTTCACCTCTCGTCTCCGTTCAATGGATTGGCCACCAAATAGTGTGATATTACACATTTGGGCTGCTAATGCTTTGTGAAGAAACCAGCTTCGATGGAGACATTGAAAGCCAACATTACTAAAGTTGTGCCTGAAGTCCTCCAGAGAGTCATTCAAAATTGGTGTTTACGGTGAAAAGGATTATTTTTTTTTAATTATTGTCATGAATGGTTGTAAACAAAACTAATAAAGATGGCCCAATCAATTTGCATTTTCGTTGTTTTATTGCAATTTAACATCCGCTACCTCTAAATTGATCACCCTTTAGAAGTATGTAGTACACCCAGTCGAATTCCAAATAAAATGAAGCTATAAAATTTGCAGCACGAAATCTCTGATTGAAATACACATCGAAAAATTATTTGCACGATAACACCAAATGACTTGATAACAACAAAAACAAGTAATTTTATTTAATTTTAATTGATTTTACAAATGAAAAATAATTGAGAAGCTTGGCTAATTTGAAGCTGGATTAGCAGCAATTTGTAGCTCTACCTGTTAGAAATTGTAATTTCATTTGAAATGCCATTAATGGGGACAGATTGGATGATGTTTTTGTTGATGTCGATGGAAGGTTCGTTGCCGTCGTCGTTGTCGTTGTCGGCGATGAGCACTCCCAACAAATATTGCTGCATGACGCAGTGCTGCAATTTGAGGAGCAATCATTCGTAGGACAAGTAGAGGAGTAAAATAAATTTTTCTGTGATTGTGTCCTTTGATCAGCTAGGCACTCGGGTATGCTGCAGCACTCGGCGTAATCAAGTTTGGATACATTGCTAAATGCTGCACCGTGAGCCCATTGTAGTTGCTGGCGAATGGGGCAAATGCCGGTTGAAAGACGACAGAAGGGAACGCGCCGCGTGGTATTGGAGCAGCAGCAGCCAGCAGTGGTGGACGTGGTCCAAAGCCGGGCAGGTGAGCAACACTGGGTGGAGCAGGTGCAGCAGCAGCAGCACCGGGTGGTGGTGCACGATGCTCCGGTGGCACATCGATCGTTTCCGCTGCATCGGCAAAGTTGCCCGGCGTTGGACTGGCAACAGCATTTCGCTGCAACAGCAGCAGGAGCAGAAGTGGCAGCAACTGGAGTATCTGTTGCATGTTGCTCATCCACAAATTTTAAATATCGTACAACCGAAGATTTTTCTTTCGCTGGCTTGGTGTTGGTTGCAGTGGCGCAGTTGTTATGAAGAATTTTCTTTATGTTGCTTTGATGTTTTGTAATGTTGTTTTGGCTATGATTTGGGTCGAATTTATAGTTTTTGTCGATTTTTGAATGCTTTTCGTGACGATTTTGTAAATGTAAAAAACTTACAAACTTAAACATTTTTTTATACGCTTTTGTTCGCTCTGCGCTTTCCGTGCGACTGGTTTCAATGCGAAAACAGAAAATTCAAAAACCATATGCCAGCCAATAAATGCTGCCAGTATTCAATCAAAACAAAGAGAGACTGCAACAAAATACAAGTAAATATGAATGTTTTGTAGGTATGTACATTTTTATTTACATTTTTCATTATAGTTGTGTGGGTGCGTGTGTGTGTGATGTGGTGGGTACGTAGAATTTATACGTAATAATGAATCTACATGCTCATATGTATGTACATGCACACGAATATGTAGAGAAAATTATATTCAATCAGAGCTAAGTCTATGTGTTGTCTCAAATCGCAATTCCAAGCGCGTTTCTGCGATGTTTTTTCGATTTTCTTCTTTTCTTTTTAACTTATAATCGAATCGAGGTTACTTTTAAGGTTCTTTTTAACAAGTGGACATGCCTTGTTACAAATATAGGCTGGATAGTGATTTGATTTGTATATAAATAAATTGGCAAGTGACAGTGTTGCACAAATATTTGGCTTTACACTTTACGGCCAACCCTTGAAGAGTTGGCTTATTTAATGCTTAAGCTTTATTTTTTCTCCTTCTTCTCTTTATTCATTGGAATTGAAGTGTTGTCTTCGTATTTTTTATTCATGGTACGCCAAGCACTAAGAAATTTATGACACTTTCGGAGGGATTATACTCGTATTAAAACAAAATCGTTACTTTTATAATTATTATTCAGGTTACGATCTGTTGTGATCCCTTGGACAACTCCGAGAATGCCTTTGAAACCAACTTCTAGGAGAAGCTTTAGTATGCGCCCAATGTCCCTGCAATCCATCATCCCGTCTCTTGCTTTGTGTCCAATCAGGATTATTTTGCTAGGCTACTGTGGCACATATAAACAAGAAAAACACAAAGCAACTGCTAAGCCTCTCAAGAAAGGATATCTCGAAGGCCGTGGCTTGTATAACCGATCATTGACTATTTGGCAGACATTCCTTGAGATTAGGAGTTTTCTCTCATGAATGTGGTAGAAGTTGATGAGGAAGAAACTGTTGAGTATTTCCTTTAACATTGTCCAGCCTTAGGTAAAATCAGATCAGCTTGTCTAGGTAAACATTTTTTCAATTCTCTTACGGAACTACTTGGCGTGGGAACTACTTGGCAGTGTGTCACAACGGACTTTTAAGACCTAAGTGAGTTGGTCGTACAGACCGACTACCACCATAACCTAACCAAGCCTAATACTCAATAGCACACATATTTTTTATATCTTGCATTTTTTGTAAAGGAAAATATGTTCTACGACATTACTTGGGAAGTCGGCTGAAATTATTCCGATTAAGAAATCTAATGGGGACTTTAGCCCATCGCAATACTACCTTTTTGGTCCAAGGTAGTTGAGCGCATAATGCAGGTCAGATAATTTTGTTTTCTTAGACGAAATATGCTGATCGCTCGATACCCATCTGGTTTTAGAATCAACAGGAGCTGTAAAAAGGCACTAGTTAGAATATCGGATGGTATCAGACCCTAACATTAATAACGATCGCGAAACTTTATTAACTCTTCGGGATCATTCAAAAGCTTTAAACACTGGTAATCACAAACTTAGCAACTTGTTTAACTTCTCAGCGACAGAACTACATTTAATAAAATCATAAATCAATGACCGTTCGCAAGCTGTTTGTGCCAGTGATATTATATCTAACTACTTACCCGTAACTAAAGGTGCTCCCTAAGGCTCGACTCTCGGTCATCTATTGTTTTTGCTATATATATTATATGTAAATGATCTTCAAAGCGTGTTGAAATATTGGGATATTCATGTATGCGTAGATAATGTCCAATTATATTATAAGTCAGCCGCCTTTTTGTATTGTATCCGTCAACCTCTAACCCCTTAAGAGGTAGTGAGAATTTTCAAAAAATTTGACTTCTTTTTGAAGTTTCTTAAAATATAATAACAAATAATTTTCAGGCTATTCAATAATTAACAAAGAGCGTTCGGGCTCTCCGGAGTTTTCGAGAGCAAGTAGCTGGACGCTAACGATAACACTCGAGAAGGTAGAATGCTACGAAGGCAACAGCAAGTCGATATTTTGGAAGCTGCTATGATGGCTGAAGAACTATTACATGACCCAGGAATAGATGACACAGTGTAAGTAATTAAATAATTCGTATAACTCTACATAAATCGATAGCAAAACTTTCAATGCGTTTTTCTCAAAAATTATTATTATTTTTTTTAACTGGTGATCACGGCAACTTAAAAACCGCCTGGTAGATGTCAATACAATTTATACTGCTTTTGAAAAACATGAAAAACTCGTGCCTGACCGAAGGACTTTTTTTCAAAAATTAAAAATTTTTTTAAGCAATTAATTGTCGGTTTTTTATCGAAAATCTGAAAAATATTTCCTGAGACCGCCATATTGTTAATTAAAAAAAAGCTTCGATCTGGCACGAAATCATCTATCAGAAATCTAGAAATAATTCTAACAATAAATCTTTACCAGAAAATAGCCTCCTTTACAGTGCAAGGAGTAAGATCTATGAAATGCTCCGTTCATTAAGGGATATTCAGCACTTTACGTCAGTGAAAATTCGACTGCTTATTTTATAGATGTGAGTTATATGCTAATTGTAATGGTCTGTCTGCTAATCGCTTCTACAGCAACATCGCCAGATACGTGTATTGTGTCACATATTATTTGTTGCCTTAAAATTTTTTCTACAGAATTTGATGTTTTATTAAAAGTAAATGCCTAAAGACACCCACCGTAGCCTATTGCGTTGGTGCGTGACTACCATTCGGGAGCACGTAGAATCGAATCTCCGTGTAGGAATCAGTAAAATGATAAAAAATGTTTTTTTCTAATAGCAGTCGCCACTCGAGAGGCAATAGCAAACCTCTGAATTTATTTCTGCATGAAAAAGTCCCTTATAAAAACATAAAAACTTGCCCGTTTGGAGTCGGCTCACTCCACCTTCCAGACGCATACCGCACATAAGAGAAGGAGCTCGGCTTAACACTTAACGGAAGTGAACGTGGCAATTATTTATTTTTATTTTTTATTTTTGAAATGCCTCATAAAGTAGTGAAAAGCAGCATTGCTTCACAAGATCCTGAACTCTCGTGAGACTAAATACCTTGTCGAACGAATTCAAGTCACCAAATATGCCCGATCACTTAACCTGCTATGAAAACCTTGTACCTTGTTCGTTTTCGCTGTTCATCTTTGGAACGCTCCTCTCGGGAGCATAGAGCCTCGACAAGACTCAATCTTTGGTTGGTTTCGTTAATCTATTTTGATTTCTGATATGGTAAGTGATTAGTCTGTCGCTACCAGACCTAAGTATATTAGTAGAAAAGCCCACCTGTCGATGCTTAGGATGCAATATAGAAGTATGTGTTCTTGTAATGGAACCTTGTACTTCTTCTCCAACTTTCACTCTTTACAGCCTACGGTTTCCTCTTGTCAAACCTTTTCTCTTTTAGAATAAAACTCAAACAATGTAAAATAACTTATGGTTGAGTGTTTGATTAGTAAATAAATATATAAATAAATCCCTTCGATAGTTGCAGGCATCCGCATTCAACGGAGGCTGCTGTCAAATTAGAACCCAAACCCGTCCCATTCAGCTACGATGAACGGAAAATACTAAAAAGTACCGATGGTGTATTTTCTTATTTAAATGGAACGTGATTTGTATTTTTATGATTTTTTCAATTTCTTATGGAGCACATAGGCCCCATGACAGTGAAAGGGCTAAGTGATAGCTCAACCTACATACATTTTAATGTAAGAATTTCCGTGATAATGCGGAGGTTGTCCTTGGATGAGTGCATGCGTTCGTTATAAAGGGCCCGCCATCTATCGTTACGGATTTGAACTAGGTATTATTTGAAGAATGGTAACACTTAGCTGTCATCTGATTTGACAGAAAATTAGTTTTATTCTTCCGCTGAACGAAAATGGTTGTGTATACGCTCAAAGAACTCTGGGAAATATTGCGACATTACTTTGAAAATCATGGTAATGTTGCAGAATGTGCACGAAAATTACGTACGACAATGGGAAGAAGAAAAGCACCGAATGAAGCGTATGTGCGTTCTTCTTCTTCTTAATTGGCGCGATAACCGCTTACGCGATTTTGGCCGAGCTTAACAAAGCGCGCCAGTCGTTTCTTTCTCGTGCTAACCGGCGCCAGTTGGACACACCAAGTGAAGCCAAGTCCTTCTCCACCTGATCTTTCCAACGCAGAGGAGGCCTTCCTCTTCCTCTGCTACCACCAGCTGGTACCGCATCGAATACTTTCAAAGCCGGAGCGTTTGTATCCATTCGGACGACATGACCCAGCCAACGAAGCCGCTGGATCTTTATTCGCTGCGCTATGTCTATGTCGTCGTAAAGCTCATACAGCTCATCGTTCCATCGCCTGTGATATTCGCCGTTGCCAACGTGCAAAGGCCCAAAAATCTTACGCAGAATCTTTCTCTCGAACACTCCAAGCGTCGCTTCATCGGATGTTGTCATCGTCCACGCTTCTGCGCCATACGTTAGGACGGGCATGATGAGAGTCTTGTAGAGTGTTAGTTTTGTTCGTCGAGAGAGGACTTTACTGCTCAGTTGCCTACTTAGTCCAAAGTAGCACTTGTTGGCAAGAGAGATTCTACGTTGGATTTCAAGGCTGACATTGTTATCGGTGTTAATGCTGGTTCCTAAATAAACGAAGTCTTTTACAACCTCGAAATTATAACTGTCTACAGTGACGTGAGTGCCGATACGCGAGTGCGCCGACTGTTTGTTTGAAGACAGGGGGTACTTCGTTTTGTCCTCGTTCACCACCAAACCCATTCGCTTTGCCTCTTTATCCAGTTTGGAGAAGGCAGAACTAACAGCGCGGTTGTTAAGGCCGATGATATCAATATCATCGGCATACGCCAACAATTGTACGCTCTTATAAAATATTGTGCCTGAGCGATTAAGTTCTGCGGCTCGTACGATGCTCTCCAACATCAGGTTAAAGAAGTCACACGACAGCGAGTCACCCTGTCTGAAACCTCGTTTGGTATCAAACGGCTCGGAGAGGTCCTTCGCAATTCTGACGGCGCTGCTGGTGTTGAGCAACGTCATCTTACATAGCCGTATTAGTTTTGCGGGGATACCAAATTCAGACATAGCGGCATACAGGTAACTCCTTTCCGTACTGTCGAATGCAGCTTTGAAGTCTACGAAAAGATGGTGTGTGTCGATTCTCCTTTCATGGGTCTTTTCCAAGATTTGGCGTATTGTGAATATTTGGTCGATGGTAGACTTTCCAGGTCTGAAGCCACACTGATAAGGTCCAATCAGTTGGTTGACGGTGGGCTTCAGCCTTTCACACAATACGCTCGCTAGAACCTTATAGGCGATATTTAGAAGACTAATCCCGCGGTAATTGGCACAAATTGCAGGATCGCCCTTCTTATGGATTGGGCAGAGCACACTTAAATTCCAATCGGCAGGCATGCTTTCATCCGACCATATTTTGCATAGGAGCTGATGCATGCACCTTACCAGCTCCTCGCCGCCATATTTGAATAGCTCAGCCGGCAGTCCGTCGGCGCCCGCGGCTTTGTTGTTCTTTAGCCGTGATATTGCTATTCTCACCTCGTCATGGTCGGGTAACGGAACGATAATTCCGTCGTCAACGATTGGGGTATCGGGATCTTCACTTTCTCTATGACATGCGCAGCTGTCACTGTTTAACAGGTTCGAGAAGTGTTCCCTCCATAATTTAAGATTGCTCTGTACGTCAGTCACCAGATCACCGTCTTTGTTCTTACAGGAAAACGCCCCGGTCTTAAAACCTTCTGTAAGCCGCCGAACTTTCTGGTAGAATTTTCGGGCGTTGTTCCTACTGGCCAGCATCTCAAGCTCCTCGCACTCACGTATTTCGGCCTCACGTTTCTTTTGTCGGATAATACGTCTCTCTTCCTTTTTCAGCTCTCTGTAGCGATCCCACATGGCTCGCGTTGCGCCCGATCGCAGCGTGGCTCTATAGGCGGCATCTTTTCTTTCGGCGGAAGCATGACATTCCTCGTCGTACCAATTGTTTTTTCGGGCTCGCCGGAATCCGATTTCTTCTTCGGCGGCGGTACGTAGGGAACGAGAAATGTTGCTCCATTGCTCGCGCATGCCGGTGTGTTGGGCAGTGCTCTCCGAGAGCAGGAGTGAGAGTCGAGTGGCGAATCTTCTGGCTGTCTGTTGTGATTGCAGCTTTTCGATGTCGAACATTCTTTGCGTAGGTAGATGTACGTTTTTTGCTGCACAGAGGCGTGTGCGCAATTTGGCTGCAACAAGGTAATGATCCGAGTCGATGTTGGGTCCTCGGATCGTACGTACATCTAATACACTAGAAGCGTGTCTTCCATCTATCACAACATGATCGATCTGGTTTCGCGTTTTTCGATCAGGGGACAGCCAGGTAGCTTGGTGTATCTTTTTATGCTGGAATCTGGTGCTGCAGACTACCATGTTTCGGGCCCCGGCGAAGTCGATCAGCCTCTGTCCGTTGCCGGATGTTTCGTTGTGCAGGCTGAATTTTCCGACTGTGGGACCAAAAATTCCCTCCTTGCCCACCCTGGCGTTGAAGTCGCCAAGCACGATTTTTATGTCGTGGCGGGGGCAGCGCTCATAGGAACGTTCCAAGCGCTCATAGAAAGAATCCTTGGTCCCATCGTCCTTCTCTTCCGTCGGGGCGTGGGCGCAAATTAGCGAGATGTTGAAAAATCCCGCTTTGATGCGGATTATTGCGAGACGCTCGTCCACCGGAGTGAACGACAGTACTTGGCGACGAAGTCTCTCTCCCACAACAAATCCGACACCGAATTTGCGCTCCTTTACATGGCAGCTGTAGTAGACGTCGCAAGGTCCTAGGTTTTTCTTACCTTGCCCCGTCCATCGCATCTCTTGGATGGCAGTGATGTCAGCCTTTACTCTCACGAGGACATCAACCAGCCGGGCAGAGGCACCTTCCCCATTAAGGGACCGGACATTCCAGGTGCATGTCCTCAAATCGTATTCCTTATTTCGTTTGCAGGGGTCGTCATCAGTGTTGGAAGTTCTCATCCGAGGCTTTGTTGCTGTTTTCATTGGGGGGGCTTTTTAAGTGGCGGGTCCCAAACCCAGCGCACAACCAGCTATGCTGGGATGCTTCGCCTTCTCACTTTAGCTCACTCCCGAACGGGTGTTCGGAAGCTAACCAGAGGATACGTGGGCTAATCCCGGACGTTGTGAGCTGCTTGAACCATATGTAGAAGAATCGTCCTGGCCACTCCCAAGTGAATGGCGATCAGTAACTTTCCCCACTTGCGTGGACTTCTACACATGGAACCATCCAGCGTATGTGCGTTACTTTGCGAAAAAAGTAAGATAAATTGGGTTGCTTATTGACAAACTCCCAAAAATATTGCTGCTGTGGCCGAGAGTGTTCGTGAATCACCAGGAACATGAGTTCAGCTGAAATACCGCCCCATACAATCGAAAATGTGTTGAAAAATTGGACCGATCGTATGGGATGGTGCATGGCTAGCCGATGCAGCCATATGAATAAAGTTGTGTTCCATCATTAACCTAAAGGATTGTACTTCAAAATAAAAAAAACAGTGTGGAAAAATATTGAGTAGTTTCTTTTTTATAGCATTTTTAATTCCGTAAAGTTATATGGTGGACCCTGTATTAGTATTTGCTATTGCAAGAAGCCAAAAGATGCGCTGGAGCACTTCAAACCTAGCAGATTATCTCAATATAATTCCTATCGAGCTTTGACCATTTCGTTTGTTAATTGTGCTAATATATTCTAAAGAGAAGAATTATATTCCCAAAATTGTTGGGAAGCGCTGCCTTTAACTAGGCCTCTAGCAGATACATATGTACATATATACGGCATATCTACATATGTAGTGCTCTATGGCGTATAGATATCAATTGAGAATGTTTTATTTCTACTTAGAACTAATAAATGTGTAATCCTCTTTTTTTAAACACTACTTTTTAGTTTCCTAAGCACGTAACGAATCGGCGCGATTACTCAATGTGTTTTTTTTTACAGTACTTAGGGAAACCGAAAGAAGGGGCGGCAGTAAACTGGAAAGCGATCGGTTGACTGACTGATTCAGTGACACATTTGTTGGCAACCTAGAATTTTGCATTGAAAACAAAAGTGTAGATGTTACAATGTTTTGATAATTTTTTTTTGGTAAATACACACAAACGTAGATATTTGTAAATAAATATTGTCGTTATTTCGTTTGCAATTTCCTTTTTTTGTGCATTTTGGCTTCAGCTCAAGCGCTGGGCGTTGGCCGACATTGGCGGTCACCTCAGACCCCGGCGACAGAATTGGCAGAATTTCAACAGTTTTGTTTTTTTCTTTTTTCTACTTTTGAGGATTCGCTGTGAATTTTTAATTGCTGTAATGACTAGTGCTAGTGTTGAACATTGCAATGGCTGACAAAGGGTTGCAAATTGAGAATAAAATTTTAGTGAACATTTTTGTATATAAAATGCTTGTAACTCCGCAGAATTGTTATCAGTTTCAATAGAGCAGCATAAAGTAGTGAATTCCAACTTATCAACAATAGACAATATCAACATGTTCAAATTCGTAAGTATTTCGAATAATTGAAAATAAAAGAGTTTTAATGCGTTAGAAATTTATTTTTAGTTTTCTGTTCAAATTACAATTAAACTAATTTTTTTCCGAAACTTACAGCTCGCCGTTTGTTTTTTCGCCATGGTTGCTTGCGTCGCTGCAAAGCCGGCTGTGGTTGCCTCTCCAGTGGCTTATACAGCCGCTTACAGCGCCCCCGTAGTGGCTGCCTCTCCCTACACCGCTGCCTATACAGCCGCTTACACTTCACCTTATGCTGCCGCCTACTCCTATCCATATGCTGCTGCCTACAGCTACCCATATGCCACGGCTTTCTTGCGTTAAGGCTTAACCTAACATCTGATGGCAGATATGATTAATTAACTTGTGGACTTGGCTCAAACGTGGTTATCTTACCTATGCGGAGATATTTTTTACATGGCATTTATATAACTTCATTTTCAACTTGTCTAAGCACTACCAATGTTGTAATTCATACTTCTTTCGATTTCCTCTATACTTTGTTGTTAGTTTCCTTCTTTCCTATACTTGTTCTTTCAATGTTTATATATAAAATAATATGAATATCAAATACTCAAAAAAAAAAAAAACAAAAACACGTATACGTAAAAGTAAATAAATGCTTTACATGTGAGATGAATAATAAGATTTTTGATTTTGCTGAGGTTTCACGTTCTGATAAACCTAAAAAGTCTTCATTCTAGTTTCTGTACAATCACCAATGCACTAATCAAGCTGCATAAAAATCGCTATCACGTTTCAAGCCTCTAACTAGTTGATAAAAATGGAATATTATATCCAACAATCGAAAAATTCCGCCTCGGAAACGAGCCGCACGCAACCTATAATTTCGCTAACCGTGTTTTGCTTCTACCCTTTGAATGCATTTTTAAAAAATGCCGATATCGAGCGATCACATCAGTCAATTTTCTAGTGCACCCCATGAAGTCATCAAAAAATCGAATATTGTATGTAAGAGAAAGGTTCCAAAATATTTCGATTTAAAAGAAGTTCGCAAACGCCAACAACCGCACTTGTTTAGCTTGAAGTCTTGTCTTTCGAATGTATAAGTAGAAAGAGATATCGATAAGGAAATCATTATAACAAAGCCTGAATTGCAACAATACATATATAGAATATACTTGTGGAATGTAATTAACAATGCTTAATGTATAGGGTTTTTCAGTAAGAGCGCTTCAACTTTTGAACTTTTTTGAATAAAACACAAACGGTTTGACTTTATTAACTATTTTTTTTTTATTATCGAGTTTGAACATATAAATTGAAGTATGATATTCGATTTCTTTTGCATGACCACCGCGTGTACGTTTTACGAAGTCCAATCGTTGAACCCAATTTTCGACCACTCTTTTGCATAAATCGGCCGAAATTCCAGCAATTTCGCGTTCAATATTGGCTCTGAGCTCACAAATCGTCGCCGGCTTGAGCTGTAGACCAATGACTTCACATAACCCCAAAACGGGACGGCTTGTTAAATGGACCGTAAAATGGCCGTAATGCTCTTAAAGTAGCAGCAACAGAAATATTATTTTCATAAAAAATTTGCACGATTTGCAATCGTTGCTCAAGTGTGTAGCATTCCATGATGAAATGCATACTAATGAAGTTTACAAATGACAAGCGAAAAATAAAAAATATTGCGTCGTTCGCCCTCCCTATCGGAAAAAAGTTGAAGCGCACCTATTGAATAACCCTATATATACAGGGTGGGCCATATTGCGTTTTGAACCACCTATTTTTTTGAGAATGGTAACACAAATGACATGTCAAATGTGTTCATAATTTACTTAAAGGTTTGACATTTACGAAATGGGACGCTATACGCTTGAACAAAATTGGGAAATATTGAAAACCTATTTCCAAAGTGGTGAGTCTTTTTCTTCTTCCGCGGTTACAGTAAATGGCGAGCGTTACCGTGACATGCTCAACGAGTTGTTTCCAAAAATTGAGGATGATGACATGGACGCCATTTGGTTTCAACAGGACGATGCAACTTGTCACACTGCCAAAGTTACACTCAAACTTTTGGCTACCGTTTTTGAATTCCGATATCAATTGGCCGCCTCGGATCTGTGATTTAAGCCCGTTGGACTATTTTCTGTGGGGAGCCGTTAAGGAAAAATGCTATGCGAACCATCCAGAGACGATTGATGCTTTAAAACACGAAATCGAAGTTGCCATTCATGAAATTGAGGCCCAAACAATCGAAAATGTGCTTAAAAATTGGGTTGATCGAATGGCCTACTGTAAAGCAAGTCGTGGCAGTTATTTGAACGATATTATTTTTTATTCATAAATGACAATGTTCAATCTTCAAAATAAAGAAAAGTTTGAAAAAATATATATTGGTTTTTTTATAACCGATTCAAAAAGCAAATTTTACGTGGCCCACCCTATATTATATATATATATTTGCTAGATTGTTTAATAATTTTTGCGGTTCAATAAAAGAGGGTGCTGCTATTAGCGTACATTTTTTTTGTTTATATTGGTACACTCCTCATATGAACGTATAAGAAGTTTCATTTGAATCTGTTAATTTATTCTTTGTTTACACTCCATTTTGTATCGGCGTGCCACAGTATTTTCTACTAGGGAAAAATCAAATAGCGTGCAGTGATTGATTTTTATTTTTTGAAGGTTTAGGTATGTGAAATGGTTGAAGTGCCTGTCTCGCACTCTTCATTTAGCACTAAAGCGCCGTTTTGATACCATTATGAGATCTCCAAAAGGCCAGAGCTGTTGATATATTGGAGAAGATTGATTGGATTTAGGTTGGCGCACTGCCCCAGGCTGTCGAAGAAAGGAGCGCCCAGGGCCTTAGTCGTCTAGCTGCCAAGGCCGGACATTTACAGAAGAAGTGCTCAACAGTCTCTTTCTCTGAAAGGTCCCCAAAGCTTCTGCAAAGGGGGTTAAACGGTAACCCTAGCTTTTCCGCGTGTGTTCCGATCGTCCAGGCACCAGTAAACACAGCTACGAATTTGGAAATTGGATGGTGAGGAGTCCAAAGGACTTTCTGAGTCCTCCGTATATTGTACTGGGGCCAACGGGTTTTCGAAATAGCACATGAGGAACTGGAGCCCCATCTTTTCTGCGCTTTCCTGAGAAGCAATTTATGCAGTTCCCCTTTAACAACTGTCAAGGGGATGCCGATGCCCGAGTATGAGGTCTCTGAGACCACTTCAGTTCCCTTCCTGACAAACTCATTAGCAATTTCATTTCCCTCTATGTTCTTATGTCCTGGAACCCAGAGTAATGTTACCTGCAGAGTAATGTTACCTGCACACTCAAGAGATTTGATTTGGAAGGTTTAAAAGGAAAGAAAATTTACGAACGATTGTTGAAAGTGCATAAGTATTTTTCGCCATCAGTACAGAAAACCATGAAGATGATCCACGTTAAGGAGGTCCACAGAAATGGTAGAAAAAAAAAAACAGGAAAATCATCGAAATAGAAGCCTGACACATCTCATTACATAGGCAGTGTAAGCAATACTTTGACTGAACTATTGGCTTTCAGAAAGCTGTGTGCGCAATGTACCTATGCCGCATTCGCTAAAAATGGAGCAAAAATATATTCGAATTCGACTTTTTCAGCAACAATTAGAGCGTTTCCGAAAGGATGAAATGGATTTTGAGCATAGATTCATCACTATAGATGAGACTTGGAACTAGCAACATGATCGTAAAACAAAAACTGTGACTAAAGAGTGGTGTGAATGTGGTTCTTCGACTCCGAAACGAGTTTGTGTCCAGAAATTGATCAAGAAGGTGTTAGTATCAGTTTTTTGAGATGCGAAAGAAATTTTGTTGGTGAATTGCTTGTAAACTGGTAAAATAGTGAAATATGAATATTATTGTAACATTTTAGACCAGCTGAAGGAAAAAGTCGTGAGAAAAGTCCCAGTTTGCAAAAGAAAAAAATATTTTTTATAGGGCAATCTACCGTTAATTAAAGTTCGAAGCAATCACCATATTGAACAGATTTGGCCGCTAGTGCCTTTCTTTTGTTTCCAGACCTAAAAAATATATGAGTATAATAAAGTTTATTTTAAACCATGTAATTGTATTTTTATCATCGAACCACAAGACCTATTCAACTACCTTGTATATATTTAATTGGCGTTTACATCCCCTCATAGTTGTTTAGCCGATGTCTTCCTTCAACTTGTGGTGCACGCCTTGATGTCGTTACTACAGTTTTAGTATACCGCCTCAGACTGGCAGATTGTTTTTTATGAAGAGCTCTTTCATGGTAGAAATACACTTGTAGATCTACTATATCCTGCCAAGGGGTGACCGCTTTTAGGAAAAATATTTCTACTACTAGTATTTCATGCTCGTAGTGGCTTCGAGCCGGGGTTCTACCGAAAAGTAGTTACGTACAAACTCATTGGGACGCCATGGGACTTGGAAAATCTGGATCGCCCTTTCACTTCAAATACGGACGACAATATGGAAAAAGTTAGTAACCTGAATGGATATGACACTTTCTCTAACTTCTTCAAGGTGAAACTGGTAGTCAACAATAAAAGCTCCACTTTCTGCGCTAAGAATTAATACAGAAAAAACAAAGTTCATGGTCCGGTCCAGCTCCGGTTTAAGGCATGATGACCTGCTGATTGGAGACTATGCATTCGAGAGTGTGCAAGAATTTACCTATTTGGGTATCAAAATATAAGCCAATAAGGATATGTCATTGACAATTAGGTACACTGTTTTAACAGCAAATAAGTCTTATTACTCTAACTTGAAAATGCTTAAGTGAAAATTATTATCTCGCGACCAAAAGTTAAGGATAAACAAAACCTTGAACCGCCCTGGTTGCGAACTATGGACGCTAAAAACTACTGAAATTAATCAGCTAATGGTCTTCGAAAGGAACATTTTTCGAAAAATTTATTGATCAATTTGACTGCAGGACGATACTTATCCAGGCAAAAAACCAAACTGTGATAAGATTTATAAAATCTCAGAGGATAAGGTGGCTTGAGGACGTGTTTAGAATGCCCAAGGAGAGAAGAACTCGAAAGGCAGTTGTATTGCGCTCTATTGGAAGTCAAAGAAGAAGACGCCCCAGAAGATATGGCTTGGAGTCGTTGAAGAAGCTGACCTTGCAAAGCCTAACATGCGGCGGTAGAAGGAAGTAGCCTTAGATAGAGACGGGTGGCGAAAGGTTGTGAATGAAGTTATGATTCCCCAAGGACTGTGATGCTGAGAAGAAGAAGAATCTGACTGAAGAAGTGCAGTGTTTGATGTACAAAATTAAAGATCATGAAAAATGAATATGAGGTAAATATATGCAATAAATACTTCCAATTAAAGAGATATTCATGAATTATGAATGCCACTAGTGAATGCTTACGAGTAACCGGTAGAGATAGCAAAGAGGGATTTAACAGAGCTTAAGCGGTAAGTGGATGGTTCAATGAAATCAGGAGTAATGCGAAAATGGCTGACAAGTTTCACAGCCGCAACCTTCTAATGTGCAATTTTGCTATAAACGTAACATATCATTTCAGGACCATACTTAAATTAGTTCATACTTTTTTTATTAGCACTTCAAAATTCAACAATCCAATGTCAATGTCAAGTCATTAAATTACTTTTTCACTACTGGGACGACAGCTGGGGCAGCAGCTACGACGGGAGCAGGAGCAGCAGCGACTGCAGGTGCGGCTGGTGCGACAAAACGGGCTGCTGGAACTACAGCTGGAGCAGCATATGAAGCCACATATGGAGCAGCAGCGTAAGCAGCTGGGAAGGCAGCAGAGTGGGCGACGCCATGAGCTGTGTAGCTGCTGGCATAAGGAGCGATGTATGGAGCATATCCGGCAGTGTAGGCGGCGGCCACTGGAGCGACGTATGCGGCAGCGACGGGTGCAGCTGCGAGTGGAGCACTGTACGCAAGGGCGGCAGGTGCCGCCAGGAGTGCTGGCTTAGCAGCGCCGAAGGCAACAGCGAAGAGAGCTACAAAACAAACAGTGAACTGAAAGAGAGAGATAAAGAGAGAAGATCCTTAGAACTGGAATTTGTGACAGGAGCAAATTTCGATTATGCTTACCAGCTTGAACATTTTGTTAAATTATTTGGAAGTATTCCTTTTGCAAAAGCTCAAATTTGTGCGCGTGCAGTGCGTCTGTAGACGAATATGCTGAAGATTGCTGCCATGGTTGGGTCTTTTATACTCGGTCATATAAGTACATGCCAGAAGAAATATTGCATAATTTTGGCAAATGAGCCAATAAAATGCTACTTACTTAAATAACATACATACATACATATCGTACATATTTAAATAAAGAAATATTTTACTTTTGAAATTCCTTCTGATTTTTTAATGGTATCAGATGCTAGTTGTACTTATACATATGTTTGTATATTCAAAAATCATTTCACCATTCGAATTCCCCACAATTTTGGACATTTGCTCGTTATTAAAGTAAAATAGCCAAAATTCCACTGTGTATTCGCATAAATGTAAATGGCAGAAAATCACGTACTTAGGTATCTGCTTATGTGCATATGTTGTTGTTGGCGTTAATATTCACGGCCGCCTGCGTCAACGTCAGCTGTTCGTGGTGTCAGCTGTAGTCACCAGTCGCGCTTGCGTTAACGCTGTTTTAATACTATTTTAACGCAAATCAGTATTCAATCGCATTTACGCGAAAAATCGTTGTTCGTTGTTATTGTAAATGTCGTTTTAACCTCTTTTTATTCTTTAGCCTAGTACTCGTGCTTAGTAAGTGAAGTATAAAATATTGTATGTGCCTGATTATTGTTTGTACGCCGGTCACGTGATCCACTGTATAGCCTTCATATCATTTGACTTTTTGTTTTTTTGCCGAGCTTCGGTTTTTAAATTTGCGGTTTTTACCAGCTAAAGCTTACGAGTATAAATGTTTATACGCTCGAAATTGGAGCATTTTTCGATTTATGGTATTCCAATTATTTTCATGAAGTGCTGGAGTTATGGTAAGAAAATTCCCATCACATCACAAAGTGCAAAGAACATAAGTTTTTATGACTTTTTAATCTCTCATACATAATGTAATTACAATAATAAAATATATAGACGGGGGCTTTTGATAAGTTCGCGGCCTAAAGTAATTAGTGAGGAAAAGGTATGATTTCATATTTTTTGTTTTCTAAGTTTATATCCCTGGTGTGAAATTCACTTTCCATATCGTGAATATCGTGCATTTATGCCACAGAAAAAAAATATTTTTTCATCTAAATGTTTTCCTACGACCGCCTTCATCGATCATCGTTGTCGCAACACGTTTTCCAAATATGAAAAAAACGAAAACATCACTGCGTAGGTTCTGTAACCTCGGACTGCAGAGTTGGTATCCAATTCTAATGAATCGCACGTCCTTTATTGCATCCCTCGTAATCCAAGCGAAGTGAACGGGCGCGTTGTATTGCAGAAATAGCACTCCACGCGCCTACTTGCCACGGCTCTTCCGTAAATTAGCATAGTACAGACTCGTACATTGTAGTCCCTTATGGCAAGTAATGCGATTAATAAAATTATCGTGATATCACTGGGTCCTCTTTACAGTGATATGAAGGTGAAGAATTCTCAACAACCTACAAAAATTTTAATTCGTTATTGTGGTTTTATGCGATTTTAGAAAACTACGGAACACATTTATAGATTTTGAAGGAAAATGAAACCTCTTTTATGCGAATTTTTTATAAGCACTTTCCTGTAGAACGTATCCATCGCATAAAACGAGCCCTTACACTATTTGAAAATAAACGAAACTTGAAAAAAAGAAAAAAAAGTTCAAGAAAAAACATGTTTATTCAACTAAAACATGTATTATTTCAAAACACCAAACTTAAAGCGAAGAAAAAACATAAAATATTTCCGCTTGTGTTTGGCCGAGCTCCTCCTCCTATTTTTGGCGTGCGTATTGATGTTGTTCCACAAATGGAGGGACCTAAAGTTTCAAGCCGACTCCGAACGGCAAATGGTTTTTTATGAGGTGCTTTTTCATGGCAGAAATACACTCTTAGGTTTGCCATTGTCTGCCGAGGGGCGACCGCGATTAGAAAAATGTTTTTCTTAATTTTTGGTGTTTCACCGAGTTTCGAACCTACGTACTCTCTGCGAATTCCGAATGGTGGACACGAATTATTTGAATTGCATTTCAATAGAATATGCAGAATATGTTTTTTACCATACTCTTAGTTTCACCTGGAATATCAGCTAAGTCCGGTAGCATGACTTGACTGGAAACTCGTTTTGTGTAAAACACCGAAACGGTAGGGTAGAAAATTTGGTGCTACCATGGTGCCCCATCGTATCAATTGATTTTGTGGGCTCCGAAATTCGACTTTTTCTTTGGCGACGCTACACAGGGAACAAGAAATGTGGCTCCATTGGTGGGCATGCAGATTTTTTGGTCAATACTCTTTAATGGAAGCGAAAGTTGAAGGGCGAGCCTACTGGCTATCTGTTGAGATTGCAGTTTTTCGAGGTCGAACATTCTTTCCGTTATTAGATGTACGTTTTTTGCTGCACCGAGGCATGTGGGGATTTTGGTGGCATTAAGATAATGACTCGAGTCTACATACACATGATGGGCTTACGGATCATTCGAGCATATAAAACACTGGAAGCGTGCCTTTAATTTGTCGTAAAATGATCGATTTGGTGTTTGGTGTCGTGTTTTTCAATCTGGAGTATAACCACGTAGAATCTAGGCTACGGACTACCATGTTTCGATCCGCGACAATGTCGGTCAGCCTCAGTCTGTTATCGGATCTTTTGGTCTCTAGGCAGAATATTACGACTGTGGGACCAAAAATGCCCTTCTTTCCCACTCAGTCCAATGCCAAATCGTTTACATGGCAGCTGTAGTACATAGATGTCGCAAGGTCCAATGCTCTTGAATATCTCTTGAATAGCGGTGATGTCAGCATTTAGTCTTACGAGGCCTTCCAGCTATCGGAGAGAGATACCTTCCCCATTAAGAGACTGCACATCTAGGTCAATGCCCTCAAATTATAATTTTTAGTTCCTTTGCCGTGGTTGTCATTAGAGTAGTGAGTTCTTATCTCAGGTTTCCTTCATTTAAGAAGAATCTTTAGGTGGCGAGTCCCAAATCCAGTAAACAACGAGATAATCTGGGCTGTTTCGCCTTCTCACATTAGCTTGCTTCCAAACGGGTGATCGGAAGCTACCCAGAGGATACTTGGGGGAGCCTCGGAAGTTGTGAGCTGCTTGATGCAACATTGTATGGAGAAGAAACATTCTGGCCACTCCCAGATGAATGGGGATCAGATACTTCCCCATTTTCGTGGACTTTTACATATGGAACCATCCTCCAAAAAAAGAAATAATAATAATAAACAGTTCTGTCAAACACAGAACGGATGAGTGTATCGAGTGTTTTTTAATTGTATGAAAACTCTCGATATTTGACAGTGGATAATGGGGAACTGTGTTGAACAGAATACTCAGTGACAACGTTGCCAAATTGTAAAAGTTTACTTAAAAATACTTAATCTGTTTCCCAAGTTCATAGACCACTGGCGACATAATTTTTATTTTTTTCGAAATGACGGAGCATGTTGAGTGCTATTCGGCAATGCGGACTGGATTTTTGTATCCAAAAATTAATCAGCTAAACATCGACGAGATTTGATTCCAACAAGACGCTGCAACTTGCAATACAGAGCGCTTGAAATTTTATTTATTTCAACATTCAAGCAACCATTGATGTCATAACGTCAGATTCATTGAAAGAATAGTAAAATTGGACTGATAGAATGGACCATGTAACTCGTAGCCGCGGCGGACATATGCCGAATATCAAAATCAAAAAATAAATGCCTTTAAATTATCTATCAGATTAAAATTAAAAAAGGTTCCAACAATATTTCTGTTTTGTAATATATTAAAATTTTAAGTACAAAAGCTCTTAAAAACATCCGACAATTCAAGCGCTCTCCTCCTTTACTCCTTTAATATGCGAGTTCTTATTAAAGTTTATCTTTGTAAATGATACTTAGTTTAGTTTAGTTTAATGTGGAAAAGGTGCGAAATAATCAAGGCGTGCCTCCCTACGTGTGCCTATGAAAGTGGATGGAAAGAAAACTAAAGCAAAGACACCAACAATAAGTAACACTAACACCATTAATGTTGTCAAGCTGTTTTAAAGTTGAATAATGGTAAAGCGCAGTGACATTATTGCCTATATGGCCGCAAGGTCTAGCAAAGGGTTACAAAAGCGCAAACTAATGAGTTTACATGATTAGTATAAAAGCACGGCGTCGGTTGGCAGCAGGCATCACAATTCGCAAACCTCTTCGATTGTAAAGAAGTCTAATCTTCAGCAAAAACCAAACCCTTCAAAATGTTCAAATTGGTAAGTTTAATGAAATGTTTAATAAAAAAAATGAAGTTAAAAATGAGTTAAAACGTCTTCTATCTTCCATCAGTTCACTGTCTGCTTCCTGGCTCTCTTCGCTGTTGCCTTCGGTGCTGCTAAGCCCGGTCTGTTGGCTGCACCTGCTGCTCTTGCGTACTCCGCTCCAGTTGCTGCCGCTTACGCTGCTCCTGTAGCTGCACCCTTAGCCGCTGCTTATGCTGCTCCCGTAGCCGCTCCTTTAACCGCTGCCTACGCTGCTCCAGTGGCCGCTGCTTACCACGCCGGCTATGCTGGTTACGTTGCGCCATACGCCAGCAGCTACTCAGCTCACTCTATTGCTCACTCCGCCGCTTTCCCAGCTGCTTATGCTGCTGCTCCCGCTGTTGCTGTACTCCGCAAATAAAAATAACGGTAGTAACTATCTATAAATTATATTTGCTCAACTGTGATGAACTAAGTCTTCGAACTGATAATACTATAAATAAAATTGATGATTTTATAACGACTTCCAAGATCTATTTACATATCATAGTTTGTTATTCATACTTTTTTGAAATGAGGTATTAATTGGTGTAGTAGAAAATTGCTAAAGTAAGCAAATATCCACTGCGTAAGTAAGCAAAATATCTATGTTTGAAGTGAATTTAAAAAAAATGTAATATATATGTAATCCTTTGTTAGCTTTTAGAGTTTAAGCTTACTTCAAATACACTATTTCCCAACTACTTGTCACTTATACTTGAAGTCATTTACTACTTGGTTGTGCTTCCTTTACCAAATCTCCTATAAGTATGGGCTCATTGCATCGCTCCTTGTGACATTTATGCATCGTAGGTATTACTGCATATCATCAAGACATTTTTTGGGGTGCCTTCCGCGCTTTCTACTGCCCTTCATACAAAATGTATAGGTATTTTTCGATATCCTGTTGTTGTCTATTCTAACGTCTACTTCTGAGTAAAGCGCACAATGTTTTGGCTCGTTATCAGTTGTTCGATTTCGTTTTTATATTTTATTCTAGAAGCCTCATCAACTTCCTTTACTGGACCAAATATTCTCCTCAGTATCTTTCGCACAAAGCGTATGTGGTGATTCTTAATGTTGGTGGTTATATGTTGGTGGTATTATGAAGAATAGGGGGTTCGATATGGTACTAAAGTTTATATCCAGGTATTTCAAGCTTTCCACTCATTAAATATGTACACCAACTTCCAGATCTCTGTAGCGAGTGGTATTGCTTGGCCTTATGAGGTATTTTGTCTCATCGACGTTAACTCGCAGCTTTGCTTTATAAATGCGTTTTAACACATGGGCTTCTTCCAAGGTTAGCAAGATCGTCAGCATAGACCCAGATCTGAATGTTCGTAGTGACGTACACCTTGACGACAGAGAACAAGAGCAAATTCATTTCTGTCGATGTTGTCGAAAGCTTTTTTAAAGTCTACAAATAGGCAATGGATATCAAGCCCATGTTCATAAAACTCTTCGAAGGTTTGGCACATTACGAAACACTAATCTGTTGTTGATCTATTTGTTTGAAATCCCCATTAATACTTGCCCAGAATATCCACTGCCTCAGGATTAATTCTTTCGGCAGAGCTTAAAAGTTCCTCTGAGATTACTGCAGTCGCGTTTGTCTTCTTTCTAATGAATCGAAAATATTAAACTGAATTGCAAGTCTCGTGGAATTGTTTCATCTTCCCAGCTTTTGTATAAGCTTTGTTAGTGCAGATACGACAGCTGGCCCGCCGCATTTAATTAATTCTGCTATGATACCATCTTCTTCACTCGCGTTGCCACTTTTGCACTTTAGCGTACGTATTACAGATCCAACTTCTTCCATGACAAGGGCCGTGATGTTCAATTCCGCTCAGTAGTACGACTGTGATAACTTCTACGCTACTTACGTTCTTGAGTACATTGGGGAAATAATCCTGCCAGCTTCGCAGAATTTTCGCTGGTTTCTGGATTTTCTCATGCATTTTTGTTTCTTTGACAGATGAGCTCAATTAAATTTCACGAATTCCGGATCGGTTTTGTTATTCGTATTTTCTATTTATAGTCAGAACTATTTTGCCGAGTGCGTCGATGCAGCATTTTTTGTCTCGCCTCATTTTTGGCCATTATTGCAGTCTCGTATTCTTCATCACATCATATCTCTCTCCGGTCGTTACGGCGGACTTCAATTACTTCTGTGGCAGTCTCATTTAAAGTGTTATTTTAACTAGTTACTAGGAAATGTCGATAGCACCGAAAAAATCAGTTGCTTTTGGCTATTATGTAACCTGGTTATTTTTAAGTTGATATATATTGATACATATATATCTATAATTGACGCTAGCAACTTTGTTGGTTAGGAGCTTCTCCTCCTATTTGCAGCGTGCGTCTTGACGTTATTTCACAAATGGAGGGACCGACTTCGAACGATAAATGGTTCTCAACCCATTCGGCCAAGGCGCTGTCATATAAATTGCAATTATTTACAATACACGTCTTATATTTTAAAAAGTCTCTAAGAATTTTATATTTTTAATTATAATAAAATATTGTACCAGGTATTGCATCAGTATCAGATTTTAGTAAAACTGGGCTCTCAGTAAAAGAAACAGCAGAGTCGAGTTTGTTATCATCTGCATAGAGCAGGAATTTAGGGTGCAAGAAGCAAGTAGCGTTGTCACTAATAAAGATAACGAATAGAAACGCATACTTTAATCCATTTGAAAAATGCAAAATGAAATACTCACTTAGAATCCACCTCTAACCTTGCAAGACAATTCTTAGTGAAAATGGTAAGGTTAGATATCAGCATATCTTTCACAAAACCTATTTGTCTATAAATTGAATCGTCGTCATAATTGAACACACACATATTTCTATTCCTTACTTTATGTAATCTTCAGTTTTATTTTAATCTCGTTCGGTTCATCAGGATATTACCTATTTCTTCAACACAGCAACGGCGGGAGCGGCAGCGACAACTGGAGCAGCAGCATAAGCAGCTGGGAAAGCGGCGGAGTGAGCAATAGAGTGAGCTGAGTAGCTGCTGGCGTATGGCGCAACGTAACCAGCATAACCGGCGTGGTAAGCAGCGGCCACTGGAGCAGCGTAGGCAGCGGTTAAAGGAGCGGCTACGGGAGCAGCATAAGCAGCGGCCAAGGGAGCAGCTACAGGAGCAGCATAAGCGGCAGCAACTGGAGCGGAGTACGCAAGAGCGGCAGGTGCAGCCAACAGACCGGGCTTAGCAGCACCGAAGGCAACAGCGAAGAGAGCGAGGAAGCAGACAACGAACTGTTGGAAGAAAGAATAAATTTTAACTAATACTCAATTTGTTTTTTGTCAAATGTTTCATTAAACTTACCAATTTGAACATTTTGTAGGTTTTGGTTTTTGTTGAAGATTAGACTTCTTTACAATCGAAGAGGTTTGCGAATTGTGATGTCAATTGTCAGCAAACCTCTAGCTTTTATACGAATACCTAATTATGCACAAATTATGCCCATTGTCGTGTTCGCACCATTGAACCTTGAAGGCACGGGGTTGAACTACCAAGCAGGTGCCGAAAGCGTAAAATAGTTGAAGAAATTTAACGTTGTAGTTCAAAGTCATTGTTCATATTCGGCAGTCGATCTCTTTACTTACATATACATATTTACTCGTACAATTGATCACCACTTTTCATTTCATTGCCTGTAGTGACTGTTCGAATATTCGTTTTCGGTGCGATTGGTGCTTGCGAAGGGCATGTTAGCATAATTTTAAAATGATTTTGCAGACATGGCGCAGTGTTAATTGGATATGTCAATTCAAGGTATATATTGAACTATGAGCGATTTTTTCTTGATAAGTGGTGGGTTGTCTGTAGATGCGTATCACTGTAGAACCCGTCTCAGTAGTAAATTTGTATCTCCTTTTTACCATTATGTAATAGGGAACATTTTTGGAACGACATCAAGACACACCCCTCCATCAGGTGGAGGAGCTCTCCCAAACTCCCAATAATGGGTATAAGCGCCAATAAGACGAGAAAAGGTATAAGTCGGTTTTGACGTTGGTTGGTAGCCGAACATATACCAACGAAACCTATAATTTCTTCTGTGCTTGCCGAGGCAGTCGATTTATATTACATACCCCTAAGAATGCTTGCATGTACCACCTATACATACATATGTAGCCCATGTTTTTGAATAACTTTTCAATTAAGTAATGAAAATGTTTGAGTAATGAAAATCTTTATTTCTTCCCTCACGCGCACCATTGTTTGTCTGTATACTGCAGCTGTCTAGTTCACAAATGTAAAATACTCGTATGATTGACGTACGACACCATTTGTAAAAATTTCTTTCGATATGGTGATTAATTTTGTCCCACCTTGTATTAATATACACATTGGCATAGATAAAGACGCAGTTCAAAATATAACTAAAAAAAGTAGAAAAAATAATTTTCATACCTTTTTTAATATAATAAACAAACCCGAAACTATAACTTTTCATTCTTCCTTTTAAACCTTAATTGAATACATTTGCAAGCATTGTTATCCTTTTAGCTCTTCATGACTTCTGTACGTCTTTCAAGCTAAATAAAAGTTCACCGTCGTGAATGAGCTAAAATTGAGCTATTTTAGAAATTGACTAAAACATTTCGGGCAGAGTTTTCTAAATCCGACATGCTAGTACTAAACGGCCTAACCTTCGTGCCAATCTCAAATTCTCACAGAATTAATTAAACAATCAAAAAAACCTGCCATCAATCTCAATTCCATACCTTAAATAGTCAGAGATAGAACTAAGGTCCTTCAAAAGGGTCTACCTTATTTAGTCTTGACATTTTACCATGGTAACTTAATGTCGGACGCTGTGTGGGGAGAGAAAAACATCTTCAGCGAGGAATCTCAAAATTGCCAAATTTGGAGCGAGGAAAATCCACGTAAAAACATTCAGGTACCTCTACACTTTGAAAAATTCACTTTTTGGTGTGTATTTTGGGTCCGGCAGTGCTATGGGTTTCTATTTTCCCAAAAATAAAATAAGATTGCACCGAGTTACGGGGTATAATGAAAAACGAATTGAAATTGTTAAATTTTTTTAGTCACGTAATTTTTTCCTTCTTATGAAATTTTACCCCCCACTAGTTGAGCCCGCAATCCGCCTACAAGTGACTTCTTTCATTTTAATTTTTGTTTTATACCGCTCCGCTGTAAACGAATATGTTGATGCGAGACTACCATTTGGTAGTGCCCGGGTATGATGCACCAATTGATAGAATGAGTTTTTTTCGAATAGCGGTCGCACTTTCAGTTTCAAGTTTCACTTCAAAAAAAAATGTTTTCTAATGGTGTATATAAGGAAGTGTAAACTCATAAACACAAAATTTTATCAAGCAGACTTTTAACTCCCAGAGTTGGTTCAAATCGTATCGACGATTTTTTTTTTAAATTAACAGTTAAAAACAAACGGACATGCAACCACGTATGTAATCTTTAATCAAATATCTGCAAAACTGTTAAGTTTGCCATATAATCAAATTAATCAGAAACGAAAAAGAAACGAAATCAAAAACATATTGCCATTTCTGCAAAACCTTTTTAAAATTACACTAACATGCCCTTCGCTAGCACCAATCGCATCGAAAACGAGTATTCGAACAGTCACTACAGGCAATGAAATGAAAAGTGGTGTTCAATTGTACGAGTAAATATGTATATGTAAGTAAAGAGATCGACTGCCGAATATGAGCAATGACTTTGAACTACAACGTTAAATTTCTTCAACTACATATTTGACGCTTTCGGCACCTGCTTGGTAGTATAAGCCCGTGCCTTCAAGGTTCAATGGTGTGAACACGACAATGGCCATAATTTGTGCATAATTAGGTATTCGTATAAAAGCGTGAGGTTTGTTGACAATTGACATCACATTTCTCAAACCTCTTCGATTGTAAAGAAGTCTAATCTTCAACAAAAACCAAAACCTACAAAATGTTCAAATTGGTAAGTTTAATGAACATTTGACCAAACACAAATTGAGTATCAGTTAAAATTTATTCTTTCTTCCAACAGTTCGCTGTCTGTTTCCTCGCTCTCTTCGCTGTTGCCTTCGGTGCTGCTAAGCCCGGTCTGTTGGCTGCACCTGCCGCTCTTGCGTACTCCGCTCCAGTTGCTGCCGCTTATGCTGCTCCAGTCGCTGCTCCCTTAGCTGCCGCTTATGCTGCTCCAGTAGCCGCTGCCTACGCAGCTCCAGTGGCCGCTGCTTACCACGCCGGTTATGCTGGGTACGTTGCGCCATACGCCAGCAGTTACTCAGCTCACTCAATTGCTCATTCCGCTGCTTTCCCAGCTGCTTATGCTGCTGCCCCAGTTGTCGCTGCCGCTCCCGCCGTTGCTGTGTTGAAGAAATAGATAATATCCTGATGAACCGAACGAGATTAAAATAAAGCTGAAGATTACCTAAAGTATGGAATTTGTGTGTTTAGTTATGATGACGACTCAAATAATAGGCCAATAACGGGCAGACTGTTGCCAAGCTATAGTATTTGAGTGTGTTGTTAGAGTTAAAATAGACTTTGCTGTTTCGCGTCTAATTTTCTCAAGTCTAATCTCAGCACGGCTTTGAGGAAAAAGGTCTGCTGATATCTAATCTTACCATTTGTACTTAAGATTGTCTTGCGAGTTTAGAGGCGGATTCTAAGTGCATCAAACTTATACAGACTTTGTGAAAGTGTTCGTTAGGGTTTATCATAAAATTTTACCGAACAAATCAGCAGCTGCAAGAGGATTTCATTCGGAGGAACTTTACTCTACTATTTCTATAACTGAAAACCCAGTTTTACTAAAGTCTGATATTGATGCAATACCAGGTACAAAATATTTTTTTACGATTAAAATATCAATTACTTAGCGGCTTTACAAAAGATAATACGTTTATTGTAAATAACTTCGGTTTATATGACAGGAATTAAGTAATGCTGATTTCCACATATTGAATATTAGAAATTCCGGGAGACAGGCTCACGTTCTTCGAACGGTAGTCACGCACCAACCCATTCGGCTACGTATTTGTTAGCTAATTTAAGGAGTCAAGCTCTGCCAATTTCTGCTGAGTCATCGAACATATAGTAGGTCATAACTGATTTGAAGCAGTGCTCGATATGAAATTCCGATCACATTATTCTCCAAATTAAAATAAATACTGAAAGTTTTTAATGAAAGCTTTAAACCCCAGTTTCATCTTACCTACTAATTATATTAAACACATCTTATATTTCTACTTGCGTTTGCATTTGAAAAAAAGGCAGGAGCCTCTACGCTATGGAAAAGTAACTGTTTGGTGTGTATTTTGGGTCTGGCAGTACCATAGGTCTTATTTACGCGAAAATAATAGTAAAAAAATTAATGATTGCCCTCACTTCTGCGAAGATGTATTTCAAGAGTATAGTAAGTAAGATATTACGTGAAGTACATATATGCCATTATAAGCTACAACTTTACTCCATCTTTCAAGCAGCATACGGATTCCTCTGGCAAAAGATTCGAGTTCTTTTGACTTGATCCATTCATTGAGCCGGTTTGTGATACTCTCGTAAGAAGTGAACCGCTCTCCAATAAGGGCTAACTGCATTTATCGGGACAGATAGTAATGCGAAGGTGTAATATCTGGGGACTACGGTGGGTGGTGCAAGATTTCCCAATTTAGGCTCTCTAAATATTTCTGGACCAATTTAGCAACGTGTAGCCTGGCATTGTCATGCAGTAAAATCAGTTTGTCATGTCAACCGTACCATTCTGGTCGCTTTTCTTTGAGAGCTCGATTCAAGCGCATTAGTTGCTGTCCGTAATGTTCGCTAGTGATGGTTAAGGAGTTCACAATAATGACATCCTTCTGGTCCCATTAGATGCACAACATAACCATTGAAGCATGCATTTCGAGTCTCCAACATTTTCGATGCTTACGATTATCATAATTGAACCATTTGTCATCGCCAGGGACGATTCGATGCAGAAAACCTTTTCTTTTGTGCCATTCAAGAATCATCTCACACGTCACCAAACGTTTCTCGATATCCCTCTGCTTCAATTGATGTGGCACCCAGTTACCCGGTTTCTGGACCTTCACCATCGCGTGCAAACATTTATCGACGGTTTATCTGTTAACTTCCAAGTCTTTAGATATATCATTAAAGGTTCGACCAGCGTCTTCATCCAATAAATGTTGTGGTTGAGGACCTTCGAATTTTTTCGGAGCTCCTTCGAGATCATTATCACTCACGACGAAATTGCCACTTGTTAAGCGTCGGAACCACTCTTTATAAGTTGTATTTGGCGGAGCGTGATTACCGTAAATATTGATCAATATACGACACGTTTCAGATGCACTTTTCTTTAAAAGGTAATAATGAAGCATGACTTCCCGCAAATGTTTTTTCGGGACGAACGTAGACATTTTTGACGTCAGTTAAAAAAGGATATTTTTGCGCTTCAAACAACTGGCTCGAGACCTCACATGTGAACCTTGAAATCACCAGTATATTACTAGAGCGGGCACACAAATATCAGATCAGTCCATAAGTTCGTGCGTTTTTTAAAGATGGTTTTAAAATTAATAAAAAACAGGTTGAAAGTATTTATTAATCAATAATCTATTTTTCTTCATTATTTACAATGTCTTCCCAACGTTTAGGCAAATCTTTAATTCCCTCCTCAAAAAATTGTTTGTCCTTGGAGCCAAAATACGCTTCGATATCCCTTTTTATAGCTTCTTTTGAGGAGTAGTTCTTGTTACTCATATGGAATTGAAGTCCACGGAAGTCCACCTTGTGATGCAATATCCGGAGAGTATGGTGGATACGGCATTGGCTCCCATCCGAGCTCGTTCAGCTTGCTTAATGTTTGCCTTGCGGTATGAGGTCTTAGGTTGTCGTGGTGAAACAAAACTTTGCGTCTATTCACTAAAGATTTTTGTTAACCACACTGCAGCAGAAGATGTTGCATTTTTACCACTTTTATAAAAAAAAATACAAAATATGCCTCTTATACGCGTTCGAAGATTCCATTTTATTTTTTAACAACACGTGCTTCTATCCACGATAAAAATCACTTGTATGCAAAATCGTACAAAAGTGTAATTATGGGTAAAATACGCACGAACTTATGGACCGACCTGATAGTATCAGCAGCGACACCTCTTTAACCAGAGCGGAAACTTATTCCCATACCCAATATTATAAATGAGGGCATTGAATATACAAAGATGGGTCTGTAAAAATAAATAGAAAAATGTATTCTGGCCACGAGTTATAATCTATAAAAAGCATAAATTGGTATACGATTTTACCCTGCCCTACCCCATACACAAACAAATGTTTTCTAATGATGTTTTTAAAACTATTTTTAGCTGTCAGGCTTGGTTCACATTTTATAGACGATCAACTTACGCTTTAACTAAAAACGAGAAAACACCGTTGCACCGTTGAACCAAAAGTTAAAGATAAATGTTTTTTTATAATTTTTAAAATCGAATATCTCGGAAACGGTTAAGTTGTGAACATCATGCAAAATAACCAAATTAATCAGAAATTAGCTAAATAATAACGACTTTGAAAGAATTTCCCGGTAACCCTGTATAGTCGCTAGAGGCTTCCTACTTGGGGCCCATCCAAAATTTTACTGAAGACTCTTTCGCCATGATAGACGCCATTTGATAAAAAAGTGAATTATGAATTCATTCATTTGCATTATAATTAGAAACTGACAACTAATCCATTTGAAAGCTAAGAAAAAAACGCATAACATATTTTCTAAAAATAAACTGGTATATACTGTGGATAAAAAGTAAGGTTAATTTATTTGTCAAACTTCGCGAGATAAAAATTCCCCTCTAGTTTTTTTTCAAGAGTTGGCAGCACTGTTAATAACATCTGGCCAACTTTCATGTGAATGTCATTATCAGTAATATATTTACGCTTGTGTTTACCAAACGACCAGGAGTGCATTTTTCGATTTTTATAATGTCTGATTTGATTGAGCAGAGAAGTGCCATCAAATTTTGTTTGCGGAATGAAATTTCGGCTGCGGAAACGTTTAGCATGTTGCAGAAAGCATTTGGTGATTCGACCATGTCGCAAACAAATGTCTATAACTGGTACAAAGACTTCAAAGAGGGTCGAGAACGTGTTGATGACTTGGAGCGCTCCGGACGACCATCGACGTCAACAGATGATCAACACGTCAATAAAGTGAAGGAGTTAGTGCTCAAAAATCGTCGGTTGACTTTAAAGACCTTACTGATTTGATCGGAATATCTGAAGGATCTGTGAAAACCATTTTGAAAGACCATTTGGACCTACGAAAAGTCAAATCTCGTTTGGTACCGAAAACTCTAAAATTCTTGGAAAAAAGTCGTCGCGTTGATGTGTGTGAAACAATGCTTTCAGACTATCAGGACAAGCTCAAGTGCATCATTACGGGAGATGAGACTTGGATTTATGCTTACGACCCTGAAACAACCGACCAATGAAACGAATATCGTGCTAAAGGCGAGGCCAGACCGAAAAGAGCACGTCAAAGTCGTTCAAAAATAAAGGTCACGATGACAGTTTTTTTCGATTTTCGTGGTGTGGTGCACTATGAATTCCTTCCACCTGGCCAAACTGTTAAAAAGGAATATTATTTGAGCGTTATGCGTCGTTTACGTGAAGCAATTCGTCTAAAAACACCAGAATTATGGGCCAACAACTCTTGGTTTTTGCATCACGATAATGCACCGTCTCACACTGCACTCGTTCTTCAAGACCATTTCGTCAAAAACTCCACGCATATCGTTCCGCAACCACCGTATTCGCCTGATTTGGCTCCGTGTGACTTCTGGCTATTCCCAAAACTCAAGATACCACTCCGGGGAACGCATTTTGAGTCGATTGAGGAGATAAAAGCTGAATCGAAGAAGGTGCTGATGGCTATACCGGAAATGGACTATTTGGCATGTTTCGGGGATTGGAAAAATCGTTGGCAGAAGTGTATTTTATCGAGAGGGGATTATTTTGAAGGGCATGAAATTGATTTACAAGAATAAATAAAGATTTTTCATTTTACAACCAAATTCACCTTACTTTTGGCCCACAGGTACTTTGCCAACAAAAGTTTTCTTCAAATGCACTAAGCTAATCTCACTGCGAAATTTTATACAATAGCTTCTTGGTTTTCTCGAAAATTTTTAAGAGTGAAGTCTAAACATTTGATTTCACACAAATTATTTCTCTTCAGACACCAAATCACTTTTTCTCGGAATAATTATTACCTTCGTTCACTCTCAGTGCTGGCAATCGAATACACTGTCGAAATGCGTCGAAACGATTCGACAAAGTACGAAAAGATTACTCTGATTCGATTTGGGGGCAATTTTGCCAGCAGATAAATGAAATTATAGCTCCGAGGTAATAAATATTTCCGAAGAAATGATGGGTTTGGTTGACTTCGTAAGGCTACCTACCATCAAACGTCAAAACCGGCTTATGCCTTTTCTCGTCTTATTGACGCTTATACCCATTATTGGAAGTTTGGGAGAGCTCCTCCTCCTGATAGAGGGGTGTGCCTTGATGTTGTTCCAAAAATGTTCCCTATTACATAATGGTAAAAAGGAGATACAAATTTACTACTGAGACGGGATTTGCAGTGATATGCATCTACAGACAACCCACCACTTATCAAGAAAAAATCGGTCTTAGTTCAATACACCACTTGTATCCACATATCCAATTAACACTGCGCCATTTCTGCAAAATCATTTTAAAATTATGCCAACATGCTCTTCGCAAGCACCGATCGCACCGAAAACGAATATTCGAACAGTCACTACAGGCAATGAAATGCAAAATGGTGATCAATTGAACGAGTAAATATGTATATGTAAGTAAAGAGATCGACTGCCGAATATGAATAATGACTTTGAACTACAACGTTAAATTTCTTCAACTATTTTAAACTTTTACTACCTGCTTGGTAGTTCAACCCCGTGCCTTCAAGGTTTAATGGTGCGAACACGACAATGGGCATAATTTGTGCATAATTAGGTATTCGTATAAAAGTTTGAGGTTTGTTGACAATTGACATCATAATTCGCAAACCTCTTCGATTGTATAGAAGTCTATTCTTCAACAAAAACCAAAACCTACAAAATGTTCAAATTGGTAAGTTTAATGAAACATTTGACAAAAAATAAATTGAGTATTAGTTAAAATTTATTCTTTCTTCCAACAGTTCGCTGTCTGCTTCCTCGCTCTCTTCGCTGTTGCCTTCGGTGCTGCTAAGCCCGGTCTGTTGGCTGCACCTGCCGCTCTTGCGTACTCCGCTCCAGTTGCTGCCGCTTATGCTGCTCCGGTCGCTGCTCCCTTAGCTGCCGCTTATTCTGCTCCTGTAGCCGCTCCTTTAGCCGCTGCCTACGCTGCTCCAGTGGCCGCTGCTTACCATGTCGGTTATGCTGGATACGTTGCCCCATACGCCAGCAGCTACTCAGCTCACTCTATTGCTCACTCCGCCGCTTTCCCAGCTGCTTATGCTGCTGCCCCAATTGTCGCTGCCGCACCAGCCGTTGCTGTGTTGAAGAAATATATTAGATAATATCCTGATGAATCGAACGAGATTAAAATTAAACTGAAGATTATATAAAATATGGAATAGAAAAATTTGTGTGTTTAATTATGACGACGATTCAAATTATAGGCAAATAGGTTTTGTGAAAGAAAGGTCTGTTAATATGTACCATTTTTACTAATGATTGTCTTGCAAGTTTAGAGGCGGATTCTAAGTGCATCAAACTCATACAGACTTTGTAAAAGTGTTCGTTAGGGTTTATCATATAATTTTACCGAACAAATTAGCAGCTTCAGGAAGATTTAATTCGGAGAGGAGGATTTCATGACATCGGCACTTGCTTCTTGCACCCTAAATTCCTGCTCTATGCCGGAACTCTACTCTACTATTTCTATAACTGAGAACCCAGTTTTACTAAAATGTGATACTGATGCAATACCAGGACAAAATATTTGATTACAATTAAAAATATAAATCTTATCTTTACCAAAGATAAGTGGTTTACTATAAATAATATAGTTTCGGGCTATTGGACTGAGTTATGTACTGCTGCTTTTTGCATTTCTAAACCCCATTTCCGGGGGTTGACTGCTACATTTTTCGCAGTTTATGCGCTGAGATGATAACTGGTTTTATTTACATTTTTCTTAGCACCCACTGGCGTTTAACACCGATGCCTAGGTAAACACCTTTTCTGCAAATATTTTTGTTGCATATTCGTGCTAAGGAGAACCGCGCCGTGAATTATATAAGCAATTTTATCAGATTATCAATCAAAAAAATCGTCAGATATGAAGATTGAGTTTGACAGCATGTTACATCCAGCTAGCACTTGGTTTAAAGTCTCTCTCTTTGAATCTTCTCATCGACTGAAGTGGTATTTCTGATTTACTATTTCAATAGATTACCGTTTTACTATTCCGAAACTGCGAGGTGTGTTCAAAAGGTATCGCGAATTTTGTGTTTTTTTCAAAAATTATTTATTTATTCATTAATATCTATTTTGCCCCTTTCAAAGTAATCCCCATAAGATATTATGTACGTGTGCCAACTTTTTTTTCCAATCTTCGAAGCACTTCAAAAAATCATTTTTTTATATTGTTCAGCTCCTCCTTCGATGCCGTCTTTATCTCGTCAATCGTAGCGTAGCGTCATCCTTTCATGGGCCTCTGCAGTTTCGGGGGCAAGAAAAAGTTACAGGGGGTCAGATGTAGGCGTCTGTGGCATCATTAGTGTGTTGTTTTTGGCTAAAACGTCGCGCACAAAGTCGTGCTTCGAGCTTCCATTGAGATTATTGAACTTTGGTTTCCACGTCATAACCATAAACTCATGATTCGTCACCAGTTATGACCCTCTGGAGCAAATTTGGGTCGTCGCGGACAGAGTCCAACATCTCATTAGCAATGTTCATGCGATGCTGCTTTTGGTCGAAATTGAGCAGTTTTGGTACGAATTTTGCGGCGACCCGTCCCATGCCCAAATCATTGAAAAAAAAATCGAATGGCTCTAGCCAATCAATATGTCTAGGTCCTCAGCAACTTCTCAGCAACTAATGGTGATTCGACGATTGGCCAATACCATTTTCTTCACTTGATCAATTTTTTCGTCTGTTGTTGAAGTGCTCGGGCGTCTGACACGCTTTTCGTCGTTCGCATCTTCTCGGCCTTCTGAGAACATTTTGTAAAACCGATAAACGTTGCTTTGGTCTAAAGTAGCCTCTCCGTATGACACAGTCAACATTCGGAATGCATCTGCGCAATTAAATCGTTTTTCACATAAAATTTGTTACTGGTTCTTTGATCCATGGTTTTGAATAAGTAAAAAACAAAGACGAGCCGAAACCTTTACAAGTAAAGCAGCTGTCAACAATCAACTGAACATTCAAAAAGGCCGAACTCGTCGGCACGAGTGAGAGACGTGAGTACTCACATATCGCCAGAAAAAAATTGAAATTCAAATGTAGGTTAGGGAAAATTCAAAATTCGCGATACTTTTTGAACACACCTCGTATACGATACCGCTTCATTTAAACTCTGCTAACAGGTTTTTTCTCCTTTGCATTGTATCTGTGATGCTGTTTTGCAGTCCCCTGTCGTTTTATTTCCGTTATGTTGAGATCACCAATTCCCCCAAAAACATGTTGAGGAACTACTTTTCCTTAAAGTATTGAGATCTTTCGATACTTTCTAAGTCCGATGGGCGTTTTAATATGTATGGAGAAGATTTCGACGCATTTCAAAAGGTTTGGTCGATTGTTGCGTTTGCTGCATAAATCCTCAATTCGTCTACATAGAAAGGGTGAGCCAGCCGGCATTTTCCAGAGTGTCCACCCTTAGCACAGAACCATACGCCAGCTCATTGTGAATATGTAGAGGATTCATACTAAGTGCAAACAAGAGTGGATTCAGGGAATCACCCTGGAACATACCATTACGAATATTAATTTCGCTTGTATATAGAAAATTTTCAGAACCGGATATTTTTATTCGTGTCCTCCAATACCGCATAATTTTACCTAAAAAATTTGTAATATTGGGGTTGAAGTTAGAAGGATAAAGTACTCCTATAAGCCAAGAATGTGGAACTGCTCATATGCTATCATCCGATCAATAAAAGCCGCGTTAAAGTTTCTGTTATGGTTTTTAGATTTGGCTAAGGACTATTTCGTCCCCTTAGTATAACAATAGCCTATGTGCTCATAGGCTATTATTTTTTTATTGAATTTTTGGATTCTCCATCGTCGATTTTATATGTGGTCAAAATTTTGTCAAATTCTAGTTCCACAAAGTGGGTCAAAACGTCATTCAAAAAATAATAAATATTTACAGACATAACTAGATTTGAGTGAGAGCTACTTTCGACAAAAAGTTTGAAATTCATTTTCTCAAAACATCAAAAAATGTATAGGCTATTTTAATACTAAGGGGACGATTTGATCTTTGATCAATTTCTCTTTACATCGTTTCTGCTCTTCTGAAGTGAATATTTTATAAATAACAGGCAGACAACGGTTTGGTCTGAATTGGGAAGGGTCACTTGTGTTAACATAATTTGGAGTCTTGTACCCTATGGTCTGAAAGTAGCGGGGATGTTTAATAGAGTTAAATTTCAGGCAAATTTATTTTATTTCCTTCAAAATATAACCCATCTGAAGCAACACACATGTGCCAACGTTTAACCCAGTCCTCCATGCACCCCTGGTAGGCCGACGAAGGGATGGCCTTTAAGTCCTTCGTTGTATTCTCTTTGGTCTCCTCTATCGACTGAAATCTCCTTCCACGAAATGGTAACTTCAACTTGGGAAGGAAAAAGAAGTCGCACGGGGCCATATCAGGTGAATTCGGTGCTTGCACGGTGGTATTTACTTGGTGTTTGCTCAGATAATCCAGCACAGTTTAGGCTCGGTGCGATGGCGCGTTATCATCATGCAAAATCCAAGAATTGCTTGCCCATATTTCCGGCTGGCCAGTAAGACACTAATGATCCGATAGCGCTAAAAAGTGACACACGTCTTACCAACATAAGAAAAAATATGGTTCGGTTGCCACGTGCGCAGTTCGTTTAAATTAAACATTCCCGGTACTTTCTGATAGGGTAAGTTGTGCCAAGTGTTGCAAAATCTGGTATTTCTTCTCCGACGCTCCGATGTTTATGATCTTTGTGAAGTGCACGACAAGTTTGTCATTTGCACATGTAACCTTTTTAAACCAGTACGCAGTTACATATTTTGTAAACCTGACATTTTAATTGTCTGAAGGTATCATATTTCCACCTATGAATGCTGTATTTTTCGTCGATGCTCTTCTATGCTCTTATCGAATCTTATCAACTACGCCAATTTATTGCATTTTTCAGACGGACTGGTTTTTATTTTAGATTTGGTTGATTTTTTCGAAACGCTTGTTAGTGATTAACTCAGAAATAGTTTTAGCAAGTACATAATTATTATCAAAATTAAATTCTACGTTCAGCATGTCTGGTAACACAACCAGGTTGTAATATTCAATCAACCTTTCCAGTGTTGCAGATATGTGAAGTTTCGGCAGGCACAGCAGGCTTATCACAGGCATTCCCTTACATTTAGCATAATTTTCCTCTTCATTATTGTATGAGCTTTCAAAATCTATTGACCCTGCTGTGTCGGGTTCAACGGGTTGAGGGAGATTCTGTGCATTCTCTGCAGCCTTCGCATCAGTTTGTGGAAGATTGTTTGGTTGCATGTGATTTGCTGTGTTTTCCATATATTCGATACTGAATTTTCTAGCTACTTCCTGTCCAAACTCTTTCTTTCTTCTTTCTGTGATGTAATTATGTCCGCGTATTCTTCTGGCCCTTGCGAATATTTGTCGCGAAATTTTCACGTAGTCGATTTTTAAAAGTCGTTCTGTGCTTTTCTAGTTTGATGAGCTGTATGTATGTGAGGAATATAATTAGTCTGGGACCGAGCTGAGCCACACTACAGAAGTGTATGATTGGAATTAAGATAAGAGTTATCCGACACTTGATTTACTATATACTGGGTTTGATTGAAAAGTAATGAGCCTTCCCGCACGGAGCGTCTGCCAAGCGATCAACCGAATCGGCTGGTAGGGGAAAATGATCGCTGAGCCTTCCCCTTCCACTAGAAACCGGTCACAGTTCGCTGCCAACAGCGGGGCAGTCAACATAGCTCCGCGCGTGAAAGCTGTTTTAAAAGTGTGTTAGGATTTTGCAGTGGCGAAAATGCAGCGATCGTTGGAGCAACGTTAATCGATCAAATTTTGCGTAAAGCTAAACAAAACGAGTACCGAAACCATTGGGCTACTCAAGGAGGCTTACGGGGACCAATCTCTGTCCAGTGCCCAGGAAAAACGGCGGCACAAGTCGTTCAAGGAAGGCCGGGAGGCGTATGTCGAAATCCAATGTCAAAACCATGCTGATCATCTTTTTCGACTCTCGAGGCATCGTCCACAAGGAGTTTGTACCTCCAGGAAGCACTGTAAACGCGGAATTTTACAAATAAGTGCTCCTTCAGCTGAAAAACCGCGTCGCCCGGGTTCGGCCCGACCTCGTCAACAATTGGACCCTTCATCACGACAATGGGCCGGCGCGCACCGTCTTCCTCTGCACCTCTGCATTGGCCAAGATGGAGGTTCCGGTGCTTCCCGACCCTCCCTACAGCCCAGACCTGTCCCCTCCGAGCTTCTTCTTGTTCCCGCGCCTGAAAAGAAAGCTGAAAGGGAGGCGTTTCAACTCCACCGAGGCGATCCAAAAAACTGTGACAGCCGAATTGAACGCGATTCCGGCGGATGAGTTTAAAAAATGTTTCTTGCAGTGAAAGGACCGCTTTTGAAGCCAAAAGGTTTAATAAAACTGCTTAAAAAAAATAAGGCTCATTACTTTTCAATCTAACCCTGTTATTATTATATGTTCCCATTTTATACTTGTTGATAGATGCAATAAAAAGCTTCTAACTTGAAGCACAGACGCTAACAAGATAGCCGGTCATTATGGAACAGCCGCTTACGGGTTTGCTTTTCCAGTGTTGGCTCGTAGCGGGATTTTATTTCTTCCGGGGACGCGTCCGATGGTAGACCGGAAACTACACACCCACTATTATTGTTGTGATGATTCTGCAATCATTCTTACTTAATGTCATACAGTATTTAAATCGGTTTAGGTTAAAACTACCCATAATTTGGGAAAGTGATGGGAAAAATTGTAAAGTCAAAACTTTCTCAAGCAGAGTTTTAACTAGCATCAGCAAAAACAAACAATAAGAACAAAATTGAATATCTGGAAAACTGTTAAGTTTGCCATGTAACCAAATTAATCAGAAAACGAAACCAAATTAGAAACCCCTTGTATCAACATATCCAATTAACACTGTGCCATTTCTGCAAGACCTTTTTAAAATTATGCTAACATGTCCCTCGCAAGCACCGATCGCACCGAAAACGAATATTCGAACAGTCACTACAGGCAATGAAATGCAAAATGGTGATCAATTGAACGAGTAAATATGTATATGTAAGTAAAGAGATCGACTGCCGAATATGAATAATGACTTTGAACTACAACGTTAAATTTCTTCAACTATTTTAAACTTTTACTACCTGCTTGGTAGTTCAACCCCGTGCCTTCAAGGTTTAATGGTGCGAACACGACAATGGGCATAATTTGTGCATAATTAGGTATTCGTATAAAAGCGTGAGGTTTGTTGACAATTGACATCACATTTCACAAACCTCTTCGACTGTAAAGAAGTCTAATCTTCAACAAAAACCAAAACCTACAAAATGTTCAAATTGGTAAGTTTAATGAACATTTGACCAAACACAAATTGAGTATCAGTTAAAATTTATTCTTTCTTCCAACAGTTCGCTGTCTGTTTCCTCGCTCTCTTCGCTGTTGCCTTCGGTGCTGCTAAGCCCGGTCTGTTGGCTGCACCTGCCGCTCTTGCGTACTCCGCTCCAGTTGCTGCCGCTTATGCTGCTCCAGTCGCTGCTCCCTTAGCTGCCGCTTATGCTGCTCCAGTAGCCGCTGCCTACGCAGCTCCAGTGGCCGCTGCTTACCACGCCGGTTATGCTGGATACGTTGCCCCATACGCCAGCAGTTACTCAGCTCACTCAATTGCTCATTCCGCTGCTTTCCCAGCTGCTTATGCTGCTGCCCCAGTTGTCGCTGCCGCTCCCGCCGTTGCTGTGTTGAAGAAATAGATAATATCCTGAGGAACCGAACGAGATTAAAATAAAGCTGAAGATTACCTAAAGTATGGAACAGAAGAAAGTGTGTGTTTAATTATGACGACGATTCAATTTATAGGCAAATAGGTTTTGTGAAAGAAAGATCTGTTGATATCTAAACTTGCCATTTTTTCTAAGGTTGCCGTGGAAGTTTAGAGGCGGATTCTAAGTGAGTACCACCTATGCAGACTTTACGAAAGCGTTCGGTAGAGTTTGTCATACGATTTTACTCAAGAAGAGGAGGATTTTGTTCTACTTTTCTCAAATGGATTAAAATGCCTGTTTGTATTCGCTACCTTTCTTAATAACATCAGTACTTGCTTCTTGCACCCAAAATTGCTGCTCTATGCATATGATGTCAAAATCTCCTCCACTATGTCTAGATCTGAGGACCCATTGATAGGGTGTCCTACTTAATAGTACTATGAACTCTTCGTGTTCAATTTCTGTTTCTCAAATAAAGTTTGGTAATTCAAGTTAAGGACCTATAAGTGAATAAATTCCCTCATAATCCGGGGCCGAGGATATCCAAAATTAACCTAGCTAGACCAAGTTATAGCCGATTTGAAAAGGGTAAGAGTAGGAACTGTGGGTATATTGCTGTCAATCAAGCAAAATAGAAGAGGATTTTGGACGAAGTTAAAGTTCTACCTGAGCTGTAATCGCTAGTTGATGATGATACTGATGATACGACGGCCCTCCCTCATGTATAAATATAATTAAACGGATACAAAAATTCTTTATTAAGTTGCGTTAAGGATGTAGATCTACGCCATAGTTAAAGGAAATCAAGTTTGTGTGTAATTGTGTAGTTAGGTAGGCGAAATGGTTGAAGTAGCACTCTGCCACTCCCTAAGCCTATTTTTATTCCATTATGAGATCTCCAATAGGCACATATCTACACCCAGCCAGAGCTGTTGATGTAATGGAGAAAATTGATGGGATATAGGTTGGGGCACTGCCCCAGGCTGTCGAAGTAAGGAACACCCAGTGACCTCAATAGTCTAATTGCCACACCCGGACGTTTACAGAGAAAGTGCTTAACAGTCATCTTCTCTGAAAGATTGATACAGCATACAATGGGGGTTAAATGGTAAAGCTGATTTTCTCGCCGGTAAACACTGCTACGAGCTTGGAACTTGAATGGCGTGGAGTCCCCTGAACATTCTGACTCCTCCGTTCATTGGTCTAGGGCCAAAGGGTTTTCGAAAGACAATAGCACATTCAGAAGTGCAACTCCATCTTTCTCCGCTTTCCTGAGAAATAAGTTTTGCAATTTCCCTTCAATAACTGTCCATGGGATGCCGATGACCGGGTAAGAGGTCTCTGAGGCTAATTCAGTCCCCATCCTGACAAGGTCATCAGTAATTTCATTTCCCTCTATATTCTTATGTCCTGGAATCCAGATAGATAAATTGGTTGATTTAGAGAACACCCCTTCTCTGACTGCCGATTCCATCTTGGAGCCGTCAATGAAGATAGAGATGCAAATTTCGGTGTAGATTTTCACCTCGTTCCAGTCCGGTCTATTTGGAAAGATTGTCTTAGTACGACCCTCAAACTCTAGTTTGCAGATAGCGAGATCTGTCCGAAGTTCGGTAAAATATGGTGTTAACTGCCCAAAAATGCTACCGTGTCCTTTGAGAAATTGCCTCCAGAGGCCGACCACCTTTAACCTGATTAACTGTGATGGAAATGAATCGAAATTTTATGTATGGACGTATATCGGTGAGTGTATTTAGCAACGAGAACTGGAACTACACCATTATAAAAATGGTGAATATTTTTCGAAAGTGAATATAAATCCCAAATTATCTGCTCCAAATTTGGCTGCAAGTATTCAACAGGAATTAAGAAAAACATGCAGTGCGCAAACTATTCGTCGAATGCTGCGTAAACACGACTTTAATGAACGAGTTGCTCATAAGAAACCGTTTATTAGCAAAACACCAAGGAAGTTAAAGTTTGTGAAATAAATTTATTATTTGTATTAAATTCGTCACTTTGTAAAGTGGTGTTTTAATTTTGTCCATAATCCTTTTAGTATACAAAGTATTGCGGCGTATGCTGCCTTATATAAGCTGCGACAAACTGTAGGTGTTCCAAAAACTATCGGAATGAAAAAAACCCTCGATTTTCTTTTCCAATTTAAGGGGACAGATACTTGTAAAATTTCGAAAAAAGATTTTTTTTTTCATAAAATGTTTATATAATCCTTTAAGAATATGTCAAAAAAATTTTAGAAAGTAAATTTAAGCATTCCTTATATAATATTATCGTCAACCGTGACGACTCTATTCTTTGTGCTCGAGCGCTGGGAGAGGTATAGTTACGTTGTATTCAAACTTTAGACGCGTTTTTCTCAAAACTATATTTTTCGAATTGGTGTACACGATAACTCGGAAAGTTATTAACCGATCTCCCTGAAATTTTGCACACATTTTATTTTTGATATTACTTTCTATGTGGAAAAATAATTTTTTCGAAGCAAAAATAGTCGGCAAATTCGCCCCAAAATTCATTTTTTTAAGCATCTTATTCCGCGATTTTTTCCCCCATTTGTTTTTAATTCATATAGAAATTATGACATTAACAAACAAAAAAAATTTTCGTTTTTTGTATTCAGGTCACTGACTCCGATGCACAGTGCGGCCGATTCCCAAAAAGCCGGCCAAAAGTCGAAAAAAAAAGTTTCTAGATAGAGTTTTTTTGTCTTTGGGTTGGCTACAGTAATGCCTTGAGTAGTGAACACCGCTCATAGCAACGTCCTGTACCCTAAGTATCCTCTGTATTTTCAGTCGCAACGTGGCCTTCGTTTGAGCATCGTATTACTGTCGATGAATAGTGAAAGTTGTACACATTTGAAAGATTTTGTAATGGAGTAAATTGAACAAAACCAAATGGAATCATCTTCGGAAGGTTAGTAAAATACGAGAAATCTTTAATACGTATCAATACCTCTACACAAAATTTTTAGCTGCAGCAATTCGTAGATACATTTTTTGCAATTTTTTTTATAAAATTTGAGTTTTCAAACTGTATAGTAATACAACGCCGTCATATGCTGCTTTGAAACCTATTAAAGGTTACTCAAAAAAGTAATGGTTACTGAATAAAACAAGATTCAGCTGCTACCACTTGTTACCTTGGCTTTTATGCTATTTTTTGTGCACAAGTGCATCTTGATTATGTTCTTGAATATACGCTATTTCACGTGAGGGGGTGGCCAATAGGGGTGGAAGGGGGTGGATTTTCAAAATTTTAAGATCAAATTCGTAATCAGCGGCCTCGACAACCCCCGAGTAAGAAATTTTGAATCAATTATATTACTTAATTTTTTGAGTTTTGGCCAGCTTTTCGGGAATCCGCCGCACTGTGCGATGCTACAATGCCCGCCGATTGAGAAGCCCCGATGCGACCTTCCTCAAAGAATTGAGTGAACATAAAAATAAAATAAATAATTGGCGCGTTCTGTTAGGTGTTTGGCCGAGCTCCTCCTCCTATTTGTGGTGTGCGTCTTGATGTTGTTCCACAAATGGAGGGACCTAAAGTTTCAAGCCGACTCCGAACGGCAGATATTTTTATGAGGAGCTTTTTCATGGCAGAAATACACTCGGAGGTTTGCCATTGCCTGCCGAGGGGCGACCGCTATTAGAAAAATGGTTTTTTTTTTATTAATTTTGCTTTCACCGAGATTCGAACCAACGACCTCTCTGTGAATTCCGAATGGTAATCACGCACCAACCCATTCGGCTACGGCGGCCGAGTGAACATCCGCCATTTTAAATTATTAAAATAAAAAAAATTATATTATTTTAATGTATATAAACTGTATGCCAATTTTGAAAAAAATATATTTACTTTTTCATTTTAAATAATTTTAATGAAAATTTAGGAAAATATTATATGACCGTTTACAGGTACCTATCCCCTTAATTGAATAATGCGATTCAATCTCATCACATAACAGTGGAGATCACAATCAAGGATTTGGATAGACGAACTTATATTCCTAAATTATATTAGGAGTTTTCATACGGAGATCGTAAAGTTGTTATTCGTTATTTAAAAGCTTCTGTGGTAAATTTTGTTTTTGTAAAATTTCTGATTTACCGAATAAAATTCCACTTCTATTACCTATGTAGTGTGAGGGCGCCTCGCTTTTATGTGTGTTTCCAACAATTTGATGGTTAGCTGGGATGCCCCAAGTACTTTCCTGGTGCCTATTCATAGCACTATAATTTTCTCACTTTACAACACTAGTGATCGGGTCATTTATATGCTTTCAAATCAAACCGTTTATCTTAACTCAAATAGGATATTTTGCAGGGCATAGTTAGATCAGATTTCTTTCTGATCATAAATGCCCAACATCTAAAAAAAACTATATTCAGTACAATTTCTTGTTTATAGTGTCAATTCAAGCACTGAAATGCAAGGCTTGGAATTACTATCGATGTGTGACTGACCTAACTTCATGCGAATGCGTGCCAGGCAAGCTAAACAAGCTAAATAAAATACTCACACGAATTGTAGTAGCAAGGGCAGCCAGCTCTTCGCATGTTGTAACGGCAATATTGATCACAAGCAGTGATGCATCAGCAACTACTTGGTAGTACAAATCCGTACCTTTATCGACTTCAAGGTCTTTCAAGGCAATTATAGCTTAGGCAAATACGTTTTCAATACGAATTTCCTATAAAAGCTTGGGGTTTGTTGACAATTGACATCACAATTCGTTAACCTCTTCGATTGTAAAGAAGTCTAATCTTCAGCAAAAACCAAAACCTACAAAATGTTCAAATTGGTAAGTTTAATGAAATATTTAATAAAAAAAAAAATGTAGTAAAAAATGAGTTAAAATGTCTTCTCTCTTCCTACAGTTCGCTGTCTGCTTCCTGGCTCTCTTCGCTGGTGCCTTCGGAGCTGCTAAGCCCAGTCTGTTGGCTGCACCTGCCGCTCTTGCGTACTCCGCTCCAGTTGCTGCCGCTTATGCTGCTCCAGTCGCTGCTCCCTTAGCCGCTGCTTATGCTGCTCCCGTAGCCGCTCCTTTAGCCGCTGCCTACGCTGCTCCAGTGGCCGCTGCTTACCACGCCGGCTATGCTGGATACGTTGCGCCATACGCCAGCAGCTACTCAGCTCACTCTATTGCTCACTCCGCTGCTTTCCCAGCTGCTTATGCCGCTGCTGCGCCCGCGCTTGCCGTGTTGAAGAAATAGATAATATCCTGATGAATCGAACTACATAGTGTAAATAAAAGCCGAAAATTATTTAAAAATTAAATGGAAAAATTTGTGTTTTATTTATTTCATTTTTATTCCTTGCTGTAAAGTTTCCTTTTTACTGTCATTGTGTAGCACGACTTTCATTCAACTTAATAGTACTATAGATATACGATCTTCCATTTTTCACCTTTTCGTTCTTCACATGTCCCCATTAAATTGATCACTGAATCTTCTATCCAACCACATCAATAGAAGTGGACAGAAGAAGGAGCAGGGATCATCAAGATCGGACCAACAGCAATTACAAAATCATACGTAAGATAAATGTATCCATTATTTCTTTCCTACAATAGCTGTAAGTGGCTGAGTTTGGAGCTTAAGTAATTTAAATTTTCGACTCATGAAAAATTAATTACAGAGCCATTGACCCCGCCGCACAAGAAAACGGTCCGATGTACACATTCTTATATGCTCTACTTTCACTTAGCAAAGCAAAAAAGTATGAAATATAGTACAAACGCACTTACTACCACGTTTGCTAGTCTAATCATTATTATTTGTACGTAGAATTCAAAACTTTATTTAAGATGTTTCGGATTCTCCGATTTGGGTAAAATATGCACTGTTGTGTTGCACAGCTTATTGCCATTTTAAAGATGTCTTTATAATGCCTCCGTCATAGAACTTTTGACCCCTATTTGCGAAGAACTCGAGTAATTGATTTTCATAAACTTCTCTTGATACCAATTTCTTATCAAAGAGGAAGTTTTGCAATGAGAGAAAAAGGTGGCAACGCTTGGTGCCAGGTCCGAACTATATGATGGATACATTAAAACTTCTCAAACAAGTTCCCGGAGTTTTTGACGAGCCACTACAAGCGTGTGTGGCCCTGCGTTGACCTGATGGAATACCTCACCTGTTCTGTTAGCCAATTTTGGTCGTTTCTGGCCAATCGCTAGCTACAAACGGTCCACTTGTTGATAGTAGAGATCTGAATTTAGCGTTTGACCAACCAGAACCAACGCACAATAAATTATTCCTTTCAACTCCACCAAATACACAGCAGAACCTTCCTGGCTTTGGCCGCTGTTTGAGCTGCTCCGCCATGCTTTGACCATGCTTCATGTGACTCAGCTCTCATCCTCAGTCACCATCCGTTTCAGAAAAGGGGCGATTTCATTCCGTTTGGCCAAGGTTCTGCAAATGAAAATACGTTTCATCATGTTTGTTGGTGTTAATTGGTGTGGCACCCAAACATCGAGCTTCTTGCACTAAAATTGCACTAATTGGCTGTTACAGTATAGCCATCATAAACACTATTCCCAATTTCAGCGGCCCGGCTTGCTTTTCCGTCTTTATCAAAGAAAACCTGCAAAATGCACCGAATATGCATCCGTTATTCTAGACACACATTTCTAGATCCCGGATCTTTAAAACATTTAATTTTTTAATAATAAACTCTTTAATTTAAACAATTTATGAAGAAAAAAATTAGATTTTGAGAACTTTTTTCACAAGTTCGCCATTTTGTGTTTGTTTTTTTATTTTTATGTATATTTTAGGTTCGGGACCTAAAATGAAGTCTACCGAATAATAATCTCTTTAAATTTTTTAATTCAAATGACTTTGGAAGGCTGTGTGTTTCCCCGAACCAACTCATCTTTTTTTTAAGGACTCCACTTTGACGTCAAAAATTTTAAACAAATTAATATCAAATTATCTTTAAAAAAAATTTTTTTATATACTTCAAATACCAATAAAAACATGTAAATACTTTAAAACGATCGCTTTTTATTTTCTTTTTAAAAAATATTCATGAAAAAACGTCGAAATTTCAGTCGTTACACCGGACTACTACCATAAGCTTTAAATTGTTTACGAGATACCGATCACTACAGCCACCTACCGAGAAAATAAAGGATTTCTTTTTCCACAAACTAATATTATAAAATTTTGATGTAATTTCACTTACACATTTACTCGAAGGTCTTAAAAAACGGCATATCTGAAAGACGGCCGCGTTTACCGTGCCCAGCGTGCACGCAAATTTAGACCCAAAAGTTGAATGCACAAGAATTATAGAAACTTTAATACTATATGTTATTTAATATAACACTCGGTGTATTATTTTCATGTGGTAGGAAATATTAATTAAATTACTTCATATCACTAGATTTTAAATCAATCTCTAGAATCCTTATTAGAAATACCTGAAAATGAGCGTACAATAAAAATTAGAAAAATAAAAGCAAAGGATATGGCGGGGAGGAATTCAATTGGAGAAATACCAAGCGCTATAATAGTTTTACCTGTAAATGTGCATCAGAGCTTCCATGTTTCAGTTGTTGATGATTTTCAGATTATATAGCAATAGAAAATTCCTTTTTCTGTTTATTTCTCAGTGTATGTTGGTTTTAACAAATATAAATTTGCGCGATTTCAAGGAACTGAAACTGAGAAGTAATCGTGGTTAAATTTAATCTAGTTTAAGAAATATATACATTCTGTCAAAAACTTATCGGGAATTGTTCATTTAAAAAGCGCGCCTTACACATGGCATGTCTACATCTTTTTTGCTGGAATGTTGGTACAACTGTCCTCTATAGTGTCGCAGAGTTTTAACGTGGTGTGTGAATTAGCTTGTTTTTGGCATTTTATTATATCAGTGAACCGTAGGTGTGCTCTGCGGTTTTAACTATGGATAAAAATATCAAACAAAGAATTTGTCTTAAATTTTATGTTTTGAACGAGATTTCGTTTGCCGAATTGTTGAAAATCTTGCAGAAAGACTATGGAGAGTGTGCTTTATCAAAACCATGGGTCTACGAGTGGTATAAGGCTTTTGCAGAGGGCCGAGAAGTCGTGGAAGATTTGCCCAGATCGCCCATCGCCCTTCAACGTCTTCAACGGATGAAAACGTTAACAAAGTCAAGGAAATGGTGAATGCAGAAATGGAAAACTATTATTTAAATTTGAGGGGGGTAGCGCGTGACCTTAGCGTGTCTCTCGAATCAATTTGCTCTTCAGCATAGCTTTCAATTTCGCGCTTCTTTTTTCGGATAATATCCTCCACAAAATTTGCGACGACATTCCATTTTCCTTCGTCTTTCATAATTTTTTCGATAATTTCTTCAGGTCTAAATACACCAATAGCTCCTTGCAGACCTGTTCTCCCTACGTTCCACCTCTCGCATTTAAAGAAGGTGTGCTTCGCATCATCATACTCAGTATCTCCATATATGCAGTTTGATTGGCTCACTTTTCCCATTCGCCACAAATACTTGCGAAAGGGCCCATGTCCGGACAAAAACTGTGTGAGGTAATAGCTAACCTCACCGTCCTTTCTTTCTACCCACTTTTTTAGATCGGGTATTAGTTTCGCTGTCCATCTACCATACCGTTCAGAGTTCCATCTTGCCTGCCAAAGTGTGAGCGTTTGAACTCTAATATCGGAGAAGCGTGGTACTGTGATTCCTGTGTTTTTTGCCTCCCATCTCCGTTTGGGCTCTTGTGCTAGAATATCTATAGGGATATCTATAGGCTGATAACTAACACGCTGGTTCAGATACTGTTCTGTATGACGAATCCACTCTGAGAGGACTGGTGCGTTGCACAGATTGCAGAGTTTTCCGCCGGGATTGCACCCTTAGCGAATCTGCCCATATTTCGCATCCGTATAAGAGAATCGAGTTCGTCGTGTCCATTAAAAGTTTTCGCTTGTTCTGCGTTGGACCTCCAAGGTTTACCATGACTTACTTAACATGCCGCTTACTTTGGCAGCTCCAGTGGCAACATGGTGCCATGGTACTTGACCACTCTTTTTGTCGATAAAGGGGCATCGAATACTTGTATGTCTACTTCTAATGGGATACGCCTGCTCGTTAGAAGGATTAGCTCTGCTTTCTCTACGGCCAACTTTAATCCATGGTCTTCTAGCCATGTCTGAACTCAGATCATCACCTGATTTAACTTCCTTTTGGCCTCGTCAGTGTTTTGGGCGATTATTACAGCTGCAATGTCATTTGCGTAGCCCACTAAATGCACATCCTCAGGCATCTCTATTCGAAGGATTTCATCGTAGCTTATATTCCAAAGTTCAGGTCTGACTTAATATCGACCATCTTATAAACACAGCTGCATACTAACGCATTGAGCATCAAAAGGTGGGAATGAAATAAAGTTGAGTAAATCAAAGAAGTAAAGAATACGCATAGTGTGTTTATGAGCCGTTGGGCTAACTCGTATTAAAATAGGCTTAAAAATATCAATTAGCAGATTTATTTACTTTTTTGCTATTGAATACCAATGCAGACCCGCTCAGGGTTTAATCAATGATCAGCCTAGCAAAAACGTTTTTGTCGGTATGCATGCAAATTTCATTGTCGAAAGTATACTATAAGTACGTAAAAACATTACACTAACAACAATTTTATTAGCATTAACTGTTGAAAACTAGTGTCGGTAGCAATCTGTGACGCACCATTGTCTACTTAGCAATTTAAGTCCGTTGTTTTGGTAATTGAAGGCGATCACTAAAAATGCGAATAATGCGTTTGCGGTTAGTGGAAAGCGTTTCATATAAAAGCCAAGCAAATGTTGACAATAGATATCACAATTCGCAAACCTTTTCGATTGTAAAGAAGTCTTCAACAAAAACCAAAACCTACAAAATGTTCAAATTGGTAAATTTAGTGAAATATTTAATAAAAAAATGTAAGTAAAAATTTCTTCTCTCTTCCTACAGTTCACTGTCTGCTTCCTCGCTCTCTTCGCTGTTGCCTTCGGTGCTGCTAAGCCCGGTCTGTTGGCTGCACCTGCCGCTCTTGCGTACTCCGCTCCAGTTGCTGCCGCTTATACTGCTCCAGTCGCTGCTCCCTTAGCTGCCGCTTATGCTGCTCCCGTAGCCGCGCCCTTAGCCGCTGCTTATGCTGCTCCAGTGGCCGCTGCCTACCACGCCGGCTATGCTGGATACGTTGCGCCATACGCCAGCAGCTACTCAGCTCACTCAATTGCTCACTCCGCCGCTTTCCCAGCTGCTTATGCTGCTGCCCCAGTTGTCGCTGCCGCACCCGCCGTTGCTGTGCTGAAGAAATAGATAATATCCTAATGAAACGAACGAAATAAAGCCGGGGATTACATAAATTGAGGAAAGGAAAAATATGTGTGTTTATTCATTATGCAATTAGTATTTGGCGTTCGTTTGTATAGGGATGTTGATGGGCACTAGTTCAGCAAGATTGGAAATTGTGCAATTGTGAAACACTTTCCAAGTCAGATTTGGAGCCTTTCTAGAATCTAGTTAGGAGTCACAGGATGTCTCACCGCCATAAACGCAAAATGTGTCATGGTTATATAGATATAAAATGGATCTTTGTTTTTGTCGGAAAACTAGCAAGTACAGCATCCAGACAACATTAAATTCGTTGAACTGCACTCGGCTGCTCCTTTTAATTTTAGAAGAAGCGTGGCACTGCGCGTTTTCCAAAATTTTACTGCTGTCGTATTTATTTTTTTGGTTTAACTCTTTTACCAGGTTCGAATAATTTTGCTTCCTTTATAACAGTGATGATATTAGTTTTTTTTTCCTTTTTAAAATTTTCCATTGTATGGGAGGTTAGCGTGGTTTTTGACCGATTTAATTCATTTTCAATTCCAATCTACCTCGGGCGAGAAGTATATTAGTATATGTACAAAGTTTCATTGAAATACTCGTACATTCATTTCCGTTCGAGTTGTCGTGCGCATGAAAGGATGGGCGCACGGCCAGATCTAAATCGGCTCCTCTCATCATTCCGAGAGTTTTGGTATATACTTACTGTTCCTTAGGGGAAAGTGCGCGCAGGTACAAAAATCAGTGAGTTTCATTTGGATATAAGCCTTACATGATTCTTTGTAAAATGATTCAAACTTTGTGAAAGTAAAATATAGCGTGAATTTGTTAAACGAGTTCATAATGTCTTCAATTCTTATAGAAACTTCGGGCTATTCCAAATATGCATCTCCGGAGTTTTCTTGAAGCAGCTACTGCAGTTTGTTCGAGTATTTTTTGTGGTTACAAGGTTACAATATTTTCATCAATCCTTGCATATTAAAATTAATTATATTATATTATTAATTTCGGCAAGTCCGTTTAAAAGTTTATTATCTTTCGGGCCAACAGCTATTCCATCAGAATCGTTTTTTACTAGGCCAGCGAAACGGAACAGTTTCTTATGGTCGCTGAAGGAACACTTAATCAGAACTTTATCCGCCAGCACCTTTGTTTTAAGTTTATTTTTGAAATTTATTTGTAAAGTAATCTGATAATGTTAGTAATATGGACTGTATCTAAAAGGTTCGCAGCCGTTTCTTTCATCATCAGCTGATTTATATAAACTTCTTTTAGGCTCCAAAGACGACCTAAGACACCTAGGCTGAAGAGCTGATGGAGTATTAGGCGGAAAACGTGTATCGGATAACAAGAGTTTTTTTTCTTTTTTAATAAGCTCACTGCCCATTTTCTTCAAAGAAAGAAAAGGCCTCAGGAGCCATGCAGAAGATGTTATTAGTACAATAATCAACAATAACACTGCCCTGCAAATTTCAATTTTTCTGATGCGAATAAGATGTGACCTAGTGTTCCCGAGGGGAATTTTCGCGCTGAGCACGAATCCGAGTTCAAAAATTTTCCATCACGTCAGGTTTTCAAAAAAAAGGGGGTTGAAACCCCTAAAAATAGCGTATTTGGCCATTTTTCAAAAATTGTGGAGCAGAACCCTGACGTGCTACGATCTTCGTTATTGTCAGTAATTCAAGGTTGAACTTTGCTCTTTGAAATAAGCCCAAACCCAAATTGTTCGCATGCACCCTTAGAGTAGGGGGTGTACTTATGTCTACGGGGGGTAGAGAAAAAAATGAACATAGGAACTTATCTACACCCAAGATTTTTTTTATTTATTTATTTATTTATTTACAAACGTGGTATAATAATATAATTATTTTAACACGAGAATAGGAGCACTGGCTGCCAGGACCTTCGGCTCTCTGATTTGTTATATTGTAAAAAGAATTATGAATTAATTACAGGCAAGCTAGGTAAAGTCATGATAAATTAGTTAAATAAGTTTCTTTAAATCGGTTTGTGCTAAGTAATCTGACATTTTTATAATATTTTCGTAGCATATATTTTTTAATAGTGATGATGGGATTTGGTCCCCAAAAATATTGCTCCTTACTGTGGAAAATTGTGTGCAGTTGTCGAGAAGATGATTTGATGTTAGTGGTGATGTAGGGCAGTGCTGGCAGTTTGGCCGGTTAGTTCTGTTGAATATGTAGGAGTGGCTTGCAATCGTGTGCCCAAGCCGTAGCCGAACAAACATTTTGACATCATTGCAACGGCAGTAAGATGGATACTCGGGTTTTAGCCTGTTTGGATTAAATGTAGTGTATTGGTGCTGTATAGATCCCCATGTAACCAATTGTTTTTGATACAGGTGATTGAATACATATTTATTGAAGTCTTTTTTTGAAAAGTTGTTAAATGTTTTGAGCGGTTCCATGGTGGCCAATTTAGCTCGTTCGTCCGCTGTTTCGTTCCCTTTAATGCCTGCGTGGCCTGGTACCCACATTAATTTTATGTTGTTGTTATTGCCGATCAGTTTGTTGCGAATTTGGGAAATAACATACGTTTTATTTCTTATATTCAGTATTGACGCTATTGTTGATCTGCTGTCCGTGCATATAATTGTTTTACGATTTGAGTTTTCAACAGAAATTAGCCCATTCAGGATTGCTGTGGCTTCAGCTGTGTAAACAGAGGCAAAATGGGGAAGGATGCCTGCTGAGACAGTGTTCCCCGAAGAATCCACGACTGCGAAGGATGTACTTGTCTCAGTTTTTGATCCATCAGAAAATATCATGTTCCATTCGCCAAGTAGAGGGTTAGTGAGCTCTGAGAATAAGCGTTGATAGGTTATTGGGCTAGTGCCACTTTTATTGAATTTTTCTAGTTCCAAGATGAAAAAAGATTTGTTTATGTGCCAGGGCGGGAAGTCTTCTTTTTCTGAGATTACTGGTGAGTGTATGCCAAGTTCTTTAGCCAAGTCGATGATAAGTCCAATTGTTGATTTCCGTTTTGGCGTTTTTTTCGGCTGAAGTTCGGTTAACACTGTTTCATATAAAGTGTTGCTGTTGCACAGAAATAACTTTGGAATGAGTTTCATGAGACATGCATCAAATCTTTCTTCTATTGACGGTAATCCAGCTTCAACTAATACGAATTTTATCGGAGATTTTGGAAACGCGCGTATGCTCCTGCTAACGGCCGTATGATATGGGGAATACAGAAGCTTAATGTTGCTTCTCGCACAATTGCCATATATCGGGAGACCAAAATCAATTTTGGACAGTAAAAGAGCTTTGGTTACATTTATAAGAGTAGATTGGTTAATCAAACAATGTTTTGATGATAAATATTTAACTATACTTAGTCTGACAGCCAGTTGCTTTCGTAAGTCTAAACAATGTTCTTTAAATGTTAGCTTTTTGTCAAAAATTATACCCAAAAACTTAAGACTAGTTGTATTGACAATTGGTATATCGTTATGAACTAAATTAAAATAATTACATTTATGTTTGCGACAAATATGGAAATTTTTACATTTCTTAATGGAGATTTTAGCACCTGAGACTTCGCCCCAACGAGCTATGTCTGAGAGTATATCTGAGAAGTCTTTCTTTACAGCATTTAAGTCATTAACTTTAGAAAACAATAATAAATCATCTGCGTAGCAAATGTGAGAAACATTTTTGTACTTGTTAATTACAGTACTGACTTCATTGAAGGCTGCCATGAACAGGATAACAGACAGTGGAGACCCTTGAGCTATACCATTTTACAAAGGATGGTAATTAGAGTAGGCGTTGTTAACGTTTGCAACAAGTTTGCGGTTGGTGAGAAAATCTTTAATCAGGTTAAGTAACTTAACGCCTAGATTCCAATTTTGAAACTGACGAAGCACAACGTGAACTCCAACGCGGTCGAAGGCTCTTTCGAAGTCGATACTAAGGGCTGACAGGTGATTTCTGTTGGAAAGAGTAGTAGATGCGTTGTTTTCAAAAAAGAGAAGAGCATCGATTGTGCCCTGCCCTGCCTTAAAGCCTACTTGTCGTGGACTTATTAAGTTAAATTTTGTGGCATGCCAGGAGATACGCATTGATATAATCTTTTCAAAGAGTTTTCCCAGACAGCTAAGTAGCGATATCGGTCTGAACCCACTGACCTCTGTTGAAGTAGCATTTGGTTTAGGGATGGGGATAATTACTGCATTTTTCCACGCCTGGGGGTAAATTCCCTGGTTTAAGATATTATTATAGAGTCTTAAAAGTCTGATCTTCAGACAGAGAGGAAGATGATGTAACATGGGATATGATATACGATCGGCTCCAGGGGTCTTGCCCGACAGAGAAGAGAGGGTGGATTCTAATTCTATATGTTCTATCTTGGAGTCTAGGTATTGGGAAAAGTTGCAACCGGTGTTATCGTTGCTACTTAAGTATTGGTTTTTGGTAGTTACAAATGTTTCGTGAAAATTAGAGTCATGAGAACTATCGGACCAAAATGAAGCAAAGTGGTTGGCTATTTCTTTTGGGTCAGTTATGGGACCATTTGAGTTGCTTAGAGAGATTGCCGGAGTTTGGGTGTAAGAGCCAGATAGTCTTTTAATATCGAGCCAGGCTTTCTTCGGATTAGTTTTATGATTAATGGACTCCGAGAATTTTTTCAGACAGTCTCTTTTAGCTTGTTTGCACTTTTTGCGAAAAATTGCATTTGCTTTCTTATAGCGAATCAAATTGATGTTTGTTCTAAAACGTTTATATTCAGACCAGTAAAGTTGTTTCTCTTTTCTCAGCTGAGATAGTTCGGTTGACCAGTAGGGTACCGATTTTGAAAAGATTTTGTTCGTAGATTGTGGTATGGAAAAATGTGCAGACGTCCGAATTATTTTAGTTATCACCGCAGCTTCTTTATTTATGTTGTCAGAATATGGGTAGTAAGAGCAAAGATTAGATGTCACTTGTTGAAACATTTCCCAGTCAACTTTGTTTGTTAGAAACTTAGGTTTGGGAGGTACTTTGTATGCCGATTGAGTGCGGAGCTCAGTGACGATGGGATAGTGATCGCTGCCATGCAGATCAGATAGGGTGATGGTTGTAAGTTTTGGTGCAATGTTGGATGAACAGATTGTTAAGTCAACGGTTGTGAAAGTTTTATGTGTAGAAAAGTGTGTTGGGCTATTGTCGTTTAGTATGGTAAGATTCTCTGAGAGAATTAGATCCTCTATAATAGCGCCTCTGGTGTTTGTGTTTTCGGATCCCCAAAGAGGGCTCCAAGCATTAAAATCTCCAGCGATTATAACCGGGGTTGAGACTGAGCTTATGTATTGCCTGAGTTCATTGCATGATATATTTTGTAGTGGTGGTATGTATATAGAGACAATAGTGAATTTGAAACTTAGTGCAATTTCTATTGCAATTGTTGCGATGTTGGACTGAATGTGTAGTTCTCTGTGGGGAATGGACTTCTTTACTAAAACCGCGATGCCTTGTTTGTTCGAATTGTTTTGTGGTAGGTTAAAGAAAAAACCTTTGTATTGAGTAGGTACCGCAGCTGCCTTTCCAGCAGCTAGATGGGTTTCTTGAATAGATATAACGTCAGGCGATTGTTCTTTTATCAATGTCTCCAGCTCAGTGAAGTTATTGAAAAAACCGTGCATGTTCCATTGTATTATCTTAAACATTTTATATTATTTGTATAGAATTATCGCAAAACGTAATGAGAGGGGATATGTTACATGCATGTCTATTGACAATCGTCAACTGTCATGTACTGATCTTCAGTATTGTACTGTGTTAAATTATGCGTTAGACCGTCATTGATAGCATGAGAGTCAGTTGAAGTTGTTGTGAGTAATTGAGTAATTTGTTGGTTTTGGTCTATATTCGTTTGTCCTATGATACTTGCGAGAGTAGATTCAAGGTTGAAAGAGGATTGTAAAAAGGAGTGAAGTGGTGGTGATATAGTGAGTTCATTAGTTAATGTATTTGTGGATTGTGATTCGTGTGTATGGATAATTTGTTGGGTGTTGTTGTTATTTGAGATGTTGGTTTGAGGTATATTTTGTTGGTCGATGTTGGAAGAATTATTTAATGGAATGTTGGATGGAGAGTCATTTTTTGATTTATTTTGTAGAATAGAGCGAGGTGAAATAATAGTGCTTGATGTTGGTTTTTCTTTATTATTATTTTTTTGTGTTTGAGTTTCTCTTACTTTCGTGGCGAAAGATGTATCGAGTGTTGGTATTGTTTGTGCTTGGTAAAGTTTAATTGCTTCACGCATTGAGCATTTGTTTTTGCATTTTATTTTAAGTAATTCTTTCGATTGCAAGTATTTGGGACATGTGTTGGCTGATGAGGCGTGGTTGCCTGAGCAATTCGTGCAAAACGTGCGTGTACAGGAGGAAGTGTGAGGAGGAAGACTACAAGTAACACATGCCGGAGTACCATTGCATCGCTTAGTGGTGTGACCCAACTTTTGACACGTCTTACACCTCATGGGGTTAGGATAGTATGGTTTGACTTTAGCACTTCTCCACGATACTTCTACTTTTTCAGGTAATTCATAAACGTCAAAAGTGAGCAAAATAACACCAGTATGGTGTGAAACACTGTCAACCGTTCTACTAAACTTGTGTACAGCTATAACACCTTGTTTACTCATATTCTCTATGATTTCTTTTTCGTCAACATCAATGAGGCAGGGGGCATAAATTGTACCTTTAACACTGTTTAAGTTGTCGTTGAGTTTGGCTTCAATTTCACATACACCGTTTAGTTGCTTAGCGGATATAAATTTTTGCGCGATTTGCGGATTCTTCACTAATAGCAAGAGGTTACCTGTTCGAAGTTCTGTAATTGAAATTATTTCTTTACTAATAGACTCTAATGCTTTATGCACCGCAAAACATGAGTACTTTGATAGAGGTTTGTTGGTATCGATTGCACTGATAGTAATGAATTTGGGGTTATCTTTTTTTTGAACCGGCAAAGCTGGAAAATTCAATGGTGAATAAGAAGGTTTTTTCCGTTTCGTTTGTGGGCCAGGAGCAAGCAATGCAAACCTGTTGTCCCCGAGATTTGGTGGCCCGGGGGCCATAGTTGGTAAATTTTCCAAAAGCACACTTGTTTTTAAGCACTTATAAAGAAGAGGTAATTAATAAAATGGTAAATTAAAACTTTGAAAGCAAGCACGTGAACGTTAAGCAAATAAACTGAGAAATAGTCAACACAGAGAAACTTAGAATGAGTGAAACACGTCTACTCTGAGTAAACACCTGTCGAGAACTGATTTTTTTTAATTCTTTTTAAATGGAATATTTGACTTCAGATTTGTAATCAGCGACACTAAATACCTTAGGAACACCAAACTTTTCATTATATCTTATCTTGGGTGCAGATAATAAAACATTGTTGCAATAATATGTTTTTATTATAATCTGGTAGATAATTTCATGGCATTTATATTTTGATATTTTGATTTTTGATTTGATACCCGACATATGTCCGCAGTGGCTACGAGTTACATGGTATATTGGACCTGCCCTATTTTCGTCTACTTGTTCCAATAAATGTGACTGCATGACGTCAATTGTGCCTTGAGGAGCTCATCGATATTTAGTTCAATAAATTTTGGAAACACAAATGCTGTCTCATGGCTTGATAGCGCTCTCTACTTACCGTAACAAAAGCTTTTACTTTTCAAAGTCAATTTCCACAATTTGGAAGCGCTGTTTTGGCGTTAAATGATTTATGGTGATTTGCCAAACCTTATTAAGTGTCTACACAGTCAACAAACCATAGTTATCGATATGGATAGTTCTCATGTAGCACCGAAAACAAGGCAAAAAATTATTAATTTTACTTAATTGCAAAGTCTAAAAAAATTCCTCAAGATTTCAAAATTACCGTATTACTTTCCTTGATGCATTGCACGACTGTCAGACATCTGGCACTTTTTAGCGCCATCGGATCATTAGTGTCTGCCTGGCCTGCCCGGCCGGAAACGATGATAACGCGCCATCGCCCTGATCCCAAATTGTGCTGTATTATCTGACCAACCACCAAGTAAATACCATCGTGCAAGCACCGTATTCACCTGATATGGCCCCGTGCGACTTCTTTTTGTTTCCCAAATTGAAGTTACCGCTTCATGGAAGGAGATTTCAGTCGATAGAGGAGATCAAAGGGAATGAGACGAAAAAGCTGAAGGCCATCCCTTCGTCGGCCTACCAGGTGTGCATGGAGGACTGGGTTAAACGTCGGCATATGTGTGTTGCTTTAGGCGGGTCATATTTTGAAGGGGATAAAATAAATTTGCCGAAAATTTAACTCTGTTTTGTTTTATTTAAACATTGCCGTACATACCGTATTTACAATTTATGTTTTCGTGGCAAGATTCAGTTCCCTTGGCTGATTGGTTTTCACAATTTGGTCTCTATGTCAGAAGCCTATATTGGGGCTTAACATTACTGCCTTAAGCAAGTTATTTCCTCCAAATCGGTGCATGTTTTATTGAGAGTGGGTGAACGGTACACTCATAAAAAGGGGTTTAAATATTTTAGTCTGGTATATTTATACAAGGTGGCACAAAATTAAACACCCTATCGAAATATTTATAACGTTTTTAAAAGGCGTAGTACGTCAATAATATTTGGCACTTCTAATAGGACTATGAATAAGTTCGTGCGGTTTTACAACAGATGGCGTAACTTGATTATTATTCCATCGATCCACATTTCCAAACATTCATTGGAGAGCTACTGTCGTAAGGCACAAACGTCAGTATAAGTTTTTTATTTGAAGCGTAAACAACAATATTTTTACCACACTTGAAAATGTCGAATTTCGTGCCAAATAATGTGTTTTTGCGGGGAATTCTTCTTCATTATTTTAATATGAAGAAAAAAGCAGCCGAAAGTCATCGTATCTTGGTGGAAGTTTATGGTGAGCATGCTCTATCTGAGCGAACGTGCCAGAAGTGGTTTGCACGCTTTAAAAGTGGTGATTTTGGCTTGGAAGACGAAGAACGCGAGGGTGCGCCGCCAAAGTTCATGGATACCGAATTGGAGGAATTGCTCGATCAAGATCCGGCTCAAACGCAAGAAGAGGTTGCAAAAACTTTGGGAGTTGATCAATCAACCATTTCCAAACGTTTAAAAGCCATGGGAATGATCCGAAAGGTAGGCCATTGGGTGCCGTATGAATTGAAGCCAAGAGACGTTGAACGCCGTTTTATGGCATGCGAACAACTGCTTCAACGGCACAAAAGAAAGGGTTTTTTGCATCGAATTGTGACTGGCGATGAAAAGTGGGTCCATTACGACAATCCAAAACGTCGGGCAACGTATGGATACCCTGGCCATGCTTCAACATCGACGTCGGCGCAGAATATTCATGGCCTGAAGGTTATGCTGTGTATCTGGTGGGACCAGCTGGGTGTTGTGTATTATGAGCTACTGAAACCGAATGAAACGATTACGGGGGATGTCTACCGACGACAATTGATGCGTTTGAGCCGAGCACTGCGAGAAAAACGGCCGCAATACGCCGATAGACACGACAAAGTTATTTTGCAACATGACAATGCTCGGCCACATGTTGCACAAGTGGTCAAAACATACTTAGAAACGCTCAAATGGGATGTCCTACCCCACCCGCCGTATATTCCAGACCTTGCGCCATCCGATTACTATCTCTTCCGATCGATGCAACATGGCCTGGCTGACCAGCACTTCCGTAATTACGATGAAGTCAAAAAATGGATCGATTCGTGGATTGCGGCAAAACCGACCGAATTTTTCACAAAGGGAATCCGTGAATTGCCAGAAAGATGGGAAAAAGTAGTAGTAAGCGATGGGCAATATTTTGAATATTAAATTTGTAACCATTTTACGTCAATAAAGTTTCAAATTTCGAAAAAAACCGCACGAACTTATTCATAGTCCTATTACATAAACTAAACAACTGCACTATACGAAAATACCAGGTGCATACCTATTAAATGAGACTTTTTTTTAATTTCAAACGTTTTTTAACAAAAAATGGTTACAAATTTAATCTTCAAAATAATAGCCATCGCTAACGGCACATTTTTCCCATCTCTCAGGCAATTTGTGGATGCCGCGAGAAAAAAATTGGCCGTCTTTGGCCGCAAACCAATCATCGAGCCATTTTTTGGCTTCTTCGTGAGAATTGAAGCGCTGCTCGGAAAGTGCGTGGCCCATCGATGCAAACAAATGATATTCGGAAGGCGCCAAGTCTGGTGAGTAAGCCGCATGTACCAGCTGTTCCCAATCGTACGTCTCCACCAATTCCCGGGTCGCTCTTGTTCGATGTGGCGGTGCATTGGCATCAAGAAACATTACTTTGTGACGCCGTTCAAATCGGCCAATTGTCGTTGGTAGCGTGCACCGTCAACTGTTAAAAATAAATAAATAATTGGCGCGTACACTTCTGTTAGATGTTTCGCCGAGCTCCTCCTCCTATTTGTGGTGTGTGCCTTGATGTTGTTCCACAAATGGAGGGACCTACAGTTTCAAGCCGATTCCGAACGGCAGATATTTTTATGAGGAGCTTTTTCATGGCAGAAATACACTCGGAGGTTTGGCATTGCCTGCCGAGGGGCGACCGCTATTAGAAAAATGTTTTTATTAATTTTGCTTTCACCGAGATTCGAACCAACGACATCTCTGTGAATTCCGAATGGTAATCACGCACCAACCCATTCGGCTACGGCGGCCGCCATCAACTGTTACACCTGGTTTTAATAGCTCGTACCAAATGATCCCACGCTGATTCCAGAAAACACACAGCATTGCCTTGCGGCCGAAGCATGAAATTCGACATTTTTAAGAGCGACAAAAATGCATTGTTGTATGAAACGTAACACACAATGAACTGAAAATTGTTGACAGATGACAGATGACAGACGAAAAAAACAAGACATTTGGGAAGATTGGTACAAGCGTAAATGTCAAATTAAAGATTTCCATCCCTTAAAATAATTTTTATTTTTTTATTTTATTTTTTATTTTCTGGTTTTCCTTGTTGAAAAGTTATTCATAAACAATATTGGATGATTAATTATTGTATAATAATTTTGTCACCACTTCATGCTTCGCTTTAGATCTCAGAAGTTTTATCTCAGAAGTTTTATCAATAGAAAACTTCTGATTGGTTCGTGTTAAATACCCATGGAATAGTCTTATGAGTTTTGTGATATTCAATCATTTGTAATACGTTGGTTTACTGAAGCCAATTCACTACAGAATCTGCAGAATCTGTCCAGAATTGCAATTAAAATCAGCAATAAAATTTTCCTCATTAGACCACTAACTGGAAAATCATTTGCGCTTTTCTGATGAAACCATACGAACAGTGATTCATTTACCTGAGGATGTGCAGAAAATCGTATTATCCTTCATTTATAGCTGACTTCCCAATCATTCTAGATTTTATTGTACTACTTCCACATGCTAAAGATAGTTGACTTTTTAGCCTTTCCTTGGAGCAAATCTCTGCTTAAGAAGTTCCTCTTTCAATTCTGTTTATTACCATATATTTTCCATGTACTGTAAATGCTCGTTTTTTACAATATTCTGAAATTTTTAATTGGTGATGAACAAAATAGCTTCTTAACTGTTAATAACCGATAACAGGTTATTTTTATCTCATTCATTTACTTCAGTAGCATCAAAAACAAAAAAGAAAAAACAAATTTATTAGCATGCAGAAATCACGACAAGCCCTTCTCATATTTTGCATACAAAATTCATAACGACATATATAGTAACAGCACCTGATTTGGCCAAACTATTTTTGACTGAATTTTCGTTTCCAAAAATAATCCGATAAACCTGTACGACATTTGATTCCAACAAGACGGCGCAACTTGCCATATAGCGCGCTTAACAATCGACTTAGTTACAACGAATTATTGATGAGATACGGGCAGATTTATTTGAAAAAGTGGTCAAAAATTGGACTGATCGAATGGATACCAGATATCATAATAAACAAAAAAAAAAATCATATCATAATAAAAAAAAAAATCATTCCAACAATATTTCTGTTTTGTATTAACATTTTATGTTTAAAAGCTCTTAAAAAATTCTCGATATATCAGTTTTTGCTCGGGTTATCCTGGACTGGACTGGCATGGCTGAGTCGACTGGTAGATAGAAATATATATCTTTATTTCTTATACAATCCATTGTGTAAACACCATTATAATACCCTTTTATACCCGGGTATAAAAAGAAAACCAATGCGAATAAGATGTGATATTAAAGATATGCAAACTTTTGCAAACTTTTCTCTTCGTCCTGATCGTTTTGATATCTACATATTCTTGTATTCTTAAGTATGAGCACAATTTGATTAATTGGGTATGAACGATATATATCTAAACGAAAATTTAGAAGTTACTGATGCGATTAGCTGAAATAATGAGCGATGACTAGGTACCCAGTGGTCCCTTATTCACACATCCAATTTATTAGTTTGGTGCTTTAAGGTGTATAATTAGACTATTTATTCATGGCAAGTCATGAAGTGCGAGGGTTTAAGCGGCCACCTGCATAAGAAACAATCTATCGGTGTGCAAGTGACCTTAGTTCATGCTAATTTTATTGTCGCAAGTACTCCACACAAAGTACACCAACAATTTAAAAGTGTACAACGACTTGAAAATCAGTACCAGTAGCAACAGTAGCACGCCGTGACGCATAATTTTCTACTTGGTATACAAGCCAGTTATTTTCGTTATTTCAAGGCTCATTTTGGGGACAACTCTATATGCTAATAATGTGTTAGCTGCTTCGCTGTACGAATTTCATATAAAAGTCGGGGGTTTGTTGACAATTGACATCACAATTTACAAACCTCTTCGATTATAAAGAAGTCTATTCTTCAGCAAAAACCAAAACCTACAAAATGTTCAAGTTGGTAAGTTTACTGAAAGATTTAATAAAAAAATTGTAATATTACTTAAAAATTTCTTCTCTCTTCCTACAGTTCGCTGTCTGCTTCCTTGCTCTCTTCGCTGTTGTCTTCGGTGCTGCTAAGCCCAGTCTGTTGGCTGCACCTGCCGCTCTTGCGTACTCCGCTCCAGTTGCCGCTGCTTATGCAGCTCCAGTCGGTGCTCCTTTAGCTGCCGCTTATGCTACTCCCGTAGCCGCTCCTTTAGCCGCTGCCTACGCTGCTCCAGTGGCTGCTGCTTACCACGCCGGCTATGCTGGTTACGTTGCCCCATACGCCAGCAGCTACTCAGCACACTCTATTGCTCACTCCGCCGCTTTCCCAGCTGCTTATGCTGCTGCCCCAGTTGTCGCTGCCGCTCCCGCCGTTGCTGTGCTGAAGAAATAGATATTTGCAATGCGGATAACAGTCCTACTTACATATTTTCTAAGCTGTGATAAGCAGTTCGATTACGAACAGGAATAAATTAAATTGCAGACTTTATAAAAGTTGCCGAAAAAAAGTGTTTGGTCATTTAATAAGTTTATATCTTCCAGTAGGTCATTCGTGTACTTCGATTTGATTGTCTGCTTTGTATGAGAGTTTAAAAAAGGGTAAAAAGCTTATTTTCTTTCTTCATACACAATAAATTCTGCATCGTCGTAATGTTAATACAGTGAGGCTTCGATTATCCATCACTGGTGAGCGTCACTTCGGTTAAGTGTAAGCCAAATCTAATGCTTTTTTTATAGATTGTATTTGTTTTCGTTTTTTTTTTTTATTTGAAGGCATTTTGCTTTAACCTATCCTATTTTATACACCTGTTTTACTCAGGTATAAGATGATATTATATTTCAGCCTTGAGTTTTCTCAGTACCGCATCTTGGTACGCGAATAGAAATTTCTGCTTATGTGTACACTTGTATGTATGTACCTATGTATGTATGTTGCTGGTGTCATTTTCCGAATCACTGACAGCTTCGAGCATACACTGTTTGGTATGAGTTCAATAAACAGTTACGTTTCGATTTACATATATTATATCAGACCGCCAACATCCATCCATCCATCAAACGCATCATTACTGGAGACGAGACATGGGTTTATGAGTAGGTACGATACGCAATCCAAACATCAGGCGGGTGAGTGGAGAGCTCCGAATGAACGAAGACCAAAAAAAACCATGTCGTTTTCAGTCACAAAAGAAAGCAATGCTCACGGTTTTATGGAGTATAATTGTATTTACGCCTTGAATTTTTGCCAGAAATAAATGATTTGTGGGAATTTATCTCATGTATTTTGGCCCATGATAAGGCCGTCGCCTAGTGTCATTATTATCCACGAATTTTTGACCAAGAACGAAGCGAATACCATCCAACATTCATCGAGTTCACCTTATTTGGCTCACTGTGCTTTTCTTCTGTTTGACCAAGTCAAAAACCATTATATATATTGGTATAAGTGCGTTGCAGTTGATGGCGAGTACTTTGAAGACGATAATATTTCTTTTGAGGAATAAACTTTTATTTTCAATTTTCTGAATATATTCCGGGAACTTTTTCAAGAGGTATGTACTGGTGGCCGCCGTAGCCGAGCGGGATGGTGTGTACATCTTTTATGGGTGTTTGGCCACCCCAAATAAAATTTTACCAAAATATGCGTGGGTATATAAAGTTTGGTTAGAGCCTACATAGTTATATTTGTAAGTTATTGCTATTAGATTAATTTTAAGCGACACTGTACTTTCATATGTGGATGTACATAAGTATACGTCGATGCACATAAAATACATGTACACATTGCAGCTGTGAATCGCAAATTAAGTAACAACTACAGTTTCAAGTACATTTTGTATATTAATCGCAATAAATGACCCAAAGCACGTCCTCAATGCCTGCATGCGGCACTGCCCGTAAGTATGTACCTATGTACATTTGTTCATCGATACGTACATACATAAATAATCATACACTGCGCATGTGCAAAAGCTAGTTTATGTTTACATACTTTTAGGAGGATTTTTAAAGCTGTCTAATACATATTCTTGAAGATTGCGATGGATAATTTTGAAGTTAATTTAAAGAGCGTATTGTTTTAAAATTGCATGGCCTATGAAGCTTTGATAGCTGTGGTATTAAAATGAATATTGAATGAACTGAGCTAAAATTTATCTACCATATAATAGTACTAGTTTGATGTCGAAGGCGAAAGTTAATATTAAGTGCAGTAAAACATCGTTAATGTCTTCCGTTGGATTTTATGGTGACAATAAGCTTCAAACGTTCAAAAACGCATTCCAAAGTGGCCCGTATTGCGATTAAATAACAACGAATATTTTCTTCTTCTTCTTGATTGGAGCGGTCACCGTTTACGCTTTCCTCAGTCCGTTAGCGGTTGTTTCGCTGTGTAGGCTGAATTTTCCGAATGTAGGACGAAAAATCTTTTCCTTTCTCATCTTAGCATTGAAGGTAGTATATGAAATCAAAACGATCGCATTTTATTTTCTTAAAAAAAAAAAATTCCTAAAAAAAATCTATAAAAAATTAGTATTTTACCAGACTACTACTACTACCTGAAGTCGCCTAGCCTGATTTTTATGTCGGGCACGACAAATATTGACGGATTACCAAATATTTTTGTCTTCCTCAAGAAAAATAGGCTTATGAATAGCTCAAGCTGGTTGCTGGAAGATGTGGTGGGATCGTTTTGTGATTGAACGAGCCTTGCTTTGAAAAATATGCACTTGCGTTTGTGAATGAAATAGTTTTTGTTGTACTAAAGGATGTTTTAGAATGTTTAGCGGCAAAGCGGTCATCGCGCTGCACAGGCTGCATTCTTTTTGTGTATATGAACAAAGACATCGTTGCTCGCCTGCCAATATAGTTTGGGAGACCATTCGGCCCTGAAAAAGTACGCAAAGGAGTTTTTGTAAAAATTTTTTGAACTTTTTCAAAATTAATAGTGTATAGTTGATATTGAACCCAATGCTATTTTGTCTGAAATTGCCAAATTGGGTATTAATTACTCCATCCGAAAGATGATCGAACAAATGCTCCAAAATAGAATAATCACTTCAGAGCTTGGGTTAAGCCGCATGAGATTGTACGCCGTCAAAGGCACTCCTCAAGGCGGAGTACTTTCACCCCTTCTCTGGAATCTCGCTGTAAACAGTTTGTATCGAAATCATGAAAAAGCAGGCTGTCTATGCAGATGACATTGCTCTCTGCGTGTCAGGCAAACACCTGAATACCCTCACTGAGCTCATGCAACGCTCAATCAATATTCTGTCAAAATGGTGAACCGAATGCGGACTAAATGCGAATCCAGCAAAGACAGATCTTGTTCTCTTCAATAAGAAACAACAATCTCCTCCACTGCAAACAATAACCTTAAAAGGGGAATCATTACTCCTATCTGATTCAGCTAAATATCTAGGAGTTATTCTAGATAGGAAGTTGAGTTGGAAATTGAACATCGAAAACAGATGTAAAAAAGCTTTCATAGCTCTTTATACTTGTAAGAAAGCTATAGGCAAAACCTGGGGTTTTTCACCTCGGATCATTAATTGGATATATACCTCGATCATCAAACCGATACTCTTCTACGGTGTGGTTGTATGGTGGACAGCACTCGAAAAACGGTGTAGAGTAGCCACAATTGATCGAGTTAAGTACAACACCTACTAAGGCTCTAAATACGTTGCTTCACTTGTTCCCTATCGATCTGGCTGGCAAAGCGATTGCAGCGAAAGCAGCGACACGCATGAATGCTATATCGAAATGGAATAAGTATCTTGGCCATTCGGCCATACTGAACAGGAACACTGTTATCTCTTCCGACATAGACTATCATGTAAGTCTTCCATCACCACCCTTGCTATTCTCCTGTTCACTCCCAACTAGGGAAGAATGGAAGACAAATCTAACCGAAATCGATGGCCCTCTGATTATATATACAGATGGTTCAAAACAAGATTTTGTGTGATTTGGAATCTTTTCCAATTCCCCTCACATCAATCTATCATTTAGATTACCCGACTACTGTAGCGTTTTCCAAGCGGAAGTATGCGCTATCTGGTATGCTGCGAAAACTCTCTTAGAAAATAGAATATCACTAGATGATATCCGCTTTTTCACCGACAGTCAAGCGGCCGTTCGAGCACTCAGCTCCTCTTATACTCACTCAGATGTGGTTCGATCCTGTCTCTTATCTCTTAACGAGATAAGTGTTCAGAATTCTGTCCAAGTTATCTGAATACCGGGTCACAGTGGATTCGAAGGTAACTGCAAAGCTGATGAGCTCGCAAGAGCTGGAGCTGCGCAATCAAATGTTAGTAGCTTACCCACAATCCACATTCCGCTCTCAACATGTAAATTGCTCATTGATCGAGAATTTCACCGCATTGCTGATCGGAGGTGGCGAGTGGAAACTATTTGCGTTACGACCAGACAAATCTGGCCATCCTACAATCTGAAACAGACAAAAACCCTTATAAGTCTTTCGAAACACGAACTAAGGCATATAATATCTCTTATCACCGGCCACTGCCTTTTGGGCACTCACGCACGTCGGCTCGGGGTTCCTCAAAACGACCTGTGCAGATACTGCGAGGACGAAGATGAGGAAGTATCGAGCAGACATTTGCTGTGCAGTTGTCCCGGTCTAGCCAGAAGTCGACTCGCTCTTCTTGGCTCTCCAACAATTGACAATCTTTCAGGACTCTCGAACCTAAAAATCGAGTCTCTCATCAAATTCTCGAAACGAATTAATATCTTTGACCAAAATCTCGGTTAGGTGGGGAAATCATATAACATATTGAGCTCTAGGGCAACACAACGGACCCAACTTGCGGTCTATGTGGCACTCCGATGCGGGGTCACCCTTAAACCAACCAACCAACCATAGTTGATTATACGGATTCCAGATTATGCAACAGTAGTCCAAGTGACTACGCAATAAGCATAGGCACGGCGCTTTGTGAGTTAACGGATAAATAAAGTCGGAAATATTCCTACATATGAAAAGGATAATCGTGAAGGCTTTCGACACAAAATAGTCAATGAGACTAGAATATGTTAGTTTATAATAGTTTTATTGCAGCACAACTCATGACCATTTAGTGCTGCCATCTATCAAACGACGGCAAAACAAATTTCAGAAGGATTCATAGGTTAGTTTCGATTTGGGAGCTATTCGAGTAAGACGTGTTTCCGCTAAGATGGAAAGAGGGGAATGTCGTTCGGTAATTCGCTCTTTTTTTTGGATGATAAAAATGCGAGAACGTGGACGAACATCCGTTTTTGATGAGGAGCGACCAGGACGCCCAACAGTTTACCGAGGAAATCATTCAAAAAGTTCACGGCATGATTCTCGTTGATCGACAAACGAAAGTGTGCGAAGTAACAGTTACAGTTACAGTTACACACCAGAAACTAAGCCAAACCCATTTTCCGGGTAGCAGAACTCTCTCTGAAGTAGAGAGTGGCATGAACAATAATGGTAGCAACGGTGGAACCTCTAGGTACAGCTGGTATATTGCTAGTCGGATAGTTACAAGGGAATCGATAAGGTTTTCCTTATCTTCCTTGGAGAACTTTAAGTCCCCTGGACCTGACGGAATATATCCAGCAATGTTTAAAAAAGGAGAAGACAGGCTGATTGAGGCCCTGAAGAGGACCTTCACAGCCTGTCTTGCATTTGGTTGTATACCATCCCAATGGCGACGAGTAAGAGTAGTATTTATTCCGAAACCAGGAAAAGATGACTATTCCCTAGCAAAAAGTTTTAGACCAATCAGTTTGACATCGCTCATGTTGAAAAGTCTGGAACGAGTAGTGGAGAAACATATTCGAGTGGGGGTATTGCCGAGAAGCCCACTTAGTAGAAATCAACACGCTTACCAGAGTGGAAAATCATGTGAATCAGCCTTACACGATCTTGTTAGCAAGATTGAAGCCGGGCTGGAAGCTGACGAATACACAATGGGCGTGTTCGTGGACATTGAGGGGGCTTTTGATAATGCCACTTTCGGCTCGATATGTTCTTCTGCCGAACGACACGGAGTTAATCAAGCCATTATAAAATGGATATATTCCATGCTCTCTGGGAGGCTGTTAACCGCTGGTGGGAGCAGTGACGAACAAATCACAGTCAGGGTCAAGCAAGGATGTCCCCAAGGGGATGTTCTTTCTCCGCTGCTGTGGTGCTTCGTCGTAGACTCTCTATTAGTGGAGAAGCAGGAACTCGGCTTTCACGTCCAAGCATATGCCGTCGACGTCTGTGCGCTAACATCAGATAAATCCTTAAGGAGGCTTTGCACGAAAGTGCAGAGGATTCTTGACAAAATCGATGACTGGTGCAAGAGACAAGGTCTTTCCGTTAATCCGAACAAAACAACCATAGTCTTGTTTACGAGAAAACGGAAATTGGATGGACTCAGTCTTCCAACACTGAAAGGTGTGACACTTGGTCTTTCCAACGAAGTCAAATATCTAGGAGTAATCTTGGATAAGAAGCTGACTTGGGAGACACACGTTTCACTGAGGGTGAATCGTGCATTCTAGATTTTTCAGCAATGCCGTGGTCCTATGGATATACACAGCACTTATCAGACCAATCATCACTTATGCTTCTGTGGTCTGGTGGCGACGGAGCATGGTTAAGTCCACAATCCGGGAACTATACAGGCTGCAAAGAAGTGTATGTTTATGCATCACGGGTGCCATGAATACAACCTCTGGTGATGCCCTAAATGCTATGCTTGATTTGCTCCCCCTAGATCTTAAGATACAACAGGAAGCAATAAAAGCAATGTGTAGACTCCATAAATATGGTTTCTGGCACGAAGATGGAACTTCGGGACACAGAGAAATCTTTAAGTTGCTGTCGGAGCAGAATCCACTGTTTTTAGCACCTAAAGATGACCTGATACCCACAGTTTCATTTGGAAGGAAATTTGATGTCAGATTTCCATTGCGTGAGCAATGGAGCAATCCAGAATGCATTCAGGGAGGTTTGGCGGATATTTTCTTTACCGATGCGTCCAAGAATGAAATAGGGTCTGGAGCCAGATGGTACTTAAACGATAGTAATAAGTATCACTATGCTATGGGGGGAATGGCAACTGTTTTCCAAACAGAACTTTTTGCCATCCTAAAAGTAGCCGAATGGATAATCGAGAGGAGATGGAGCGGGAAACAGATTGGAGTCTTCAGTGACAGTCAGGCTGCATTGAAGGCCCTGGAGAACGCGAAGCAAACCTCAAAGATTGTTCAAGAATGTAAGAAGAAGCTTAATTCTGTCGCAAGACAAAACAGGCTTGTACTTATATGGGTTCCAGGACACTCCGGTGTTCAAGGAAACGAAATTGCCGACGAATTGGCCAACCGTGGATCAGCGGTGCCTCCACAGGGGCCAGAGCCAATAATCGGAATCAGTCCCGCAGGAATCAAGAATTGGATCAGCGATTATGTAGGCAATCTACATAAAGAGCGATGGTCCGGTCTAGAACGATGCAGAACTGCAAAGTGTTTTGTGACAAGTCCGAACAGAAAACTGTCGAACTTTCTACTAAAACTTAGAAGGAAAAATATTCGGTTGATGGTCGGCATCATGACAGGACACAACCCATGGGGTCAGCATATGACCATCATCATGTACCTGTCATGCTTGGAGGAGGCGGATAGCACTGAGCACTTTCTCTGTGAGTGTCCTGCCTTTGCTAGAGCAAGGCTACGAGTATCGGGTTCCGATGTCATGAGAATGAGTAATATTCGTTCTCTAAAGGAGAATATTTACAGATTTGCCAAAGAATCTGGAAAATTCTCACAGGACTAACTATCTCTATCTCTGTCTCTATTCTTTCCTATCTCTTTCTCTGATACTTTTCTCCTCCCCTCCTTGACTATCTACCCCCTTTCCAGAGTTTAAAACAATGGGCTCTTTAGCCTGAGTGTTTTAGGAGCCACCAAATCTCCTGGTGCTCCTTGGCTCGACCTTTTCAAATTCAAAGCTACAATCTAAGCAATGGATATCCCCTGGTGAATCTGATCCAAAGAAGACAAAGACAGTCCCATCGGCCGGAAAGGTCAGTGCAAAGATTTTTTGGGATGCGAACTGTGCCATTCTCATGAATTTTTTAGCAGAAGGATGAACGGTCACTGGACAATACTGCAGTTAGTAATTGTTTCGCTTTCACAAAAAGTGGAAAAAAGTTGTAGTAGACACGGCCGCACTTGGCGAAAAAGAAGGTGTTGTTTCACCACGATAACGCACCACCACATTCATCCGGAGTTGTCGCCGCCAAACTGCATGAAGGAAATGGCTCACGTAAAAAAAATTTAGTTCAAACGAGAGAGTCATAGCCGAGACAGATGCGTATTTTGGAGAGTTCAACAAATCCTATTTTTGGGAGGGGATAAAAAATAGTCGGAGCGTTGGGAGCAGTGCATCTTTCTAAAAGAGGACTATGTTGAAAAATAAAATTTTTTGCAAAAATGTGTCTTCATGTCTAACACTGGTACTTATTGAACTCCCCTCGCATTAATATTCCGCAAATTATTTGAGGAACACCAATCAATGAAATTAATCAAATCAGATTGGAGATCAATGCAATCAGTGGTTTTACGAATCTCAAAAAATAGGTTCACATCATTTGCATACGTAAGGCATTCTGCAAAATTGTTCCGGCGGGTCATTAATAAAAAAAAAAAAGTGGGCCTAGATGCGCTCCTTGTGGAATCAGTGAATCAATTTCATTCATTTACACAATATTTGAGCAATTAGCTCTTTTGATTAGCACATTTGCAGGAGCTACTAGAAGCAAGAAGAAGTTTTTCGAGAGATCAACGCTACGAGTACGCACTTACTGGCGTATTTGAAAGTAGTATAGACCACGGGCAGCGGTGATACTTTTACAGCCAAAAGCATAAGCATTTACATGCTCCACGAAGGCATTAAGAAATCTTTTATCAGTAACATACATACATATCAGTACATATGTTTCTTTGTATCTTTATTCAAAGTAGTGTTTAGATTGTCTTTGAAGCATTCGCATTGTCTCAGTTATAAAAGCTGCTAATTTTAATTGTTATGATTTCGAGTTTTGTTGTGCCGCACTAGAAGAAAAAAAAAATCTTGCGCATAACTTCATGTGCTATAAATAAATAGTTTCGGGTGAATAAATGCTGAAAATGTAATGCAATGCAACAATTTTTCATTGACTACAATCGATTTATATTGTATGTAGCTTTGTTGCAACTGCTTCAACTGCTGCAACGTGCCCCAGCCGTAGGCACATGTGGTGTGTATGGTAGTTTCCCAGGCACAACACTATGCGCTCTTAATACACTTACATATATATGTACATGAACCCATTGCCACATAATGGCCAAATGGAGTAATAATTCATACATTGCCAACATTGTAAATGTGGCGAAAGAACCAGTGGGCTCGGCGAGACGCAACTTCAGCCGCTCAGTGGCGGTTTAACACATGACCAACGAGCAGGCAGAACATAAAAATTGCTATTTAATAACAAAAGCGTTGCAGTCATACAATACTTTTTCATTTTGAGCTACTGTATTTTTGGTTGATGCTTGTAGTTGTAGTTGGAATTTTGCTGTCACTGTTTCGTTTACGCACATTTATAGCCAGAGGCCATAACATTCATACGAATCGGTTTTGTTTTCGCTCAACAAATGCGACCAGAGGCCAATTTAGTAGTATGAATTTAGCACTTCAGCACTTTACAGGCATACATACAAACATATTTTTTAACGTCCCTATAACAGGTGCATTTTTCATAAATTCGAAATCAAGACTTTTTTATATTATTATTATTATTAGAAGGCCATTATGCACTGCGACCAGAGCTGATCTATTGTGAAAGGCCTATTTTGTAACCCTAGAGTTTTAGGCTTTTTAGAAATTTTAGCACAGTTTTGGGTTTGTTGTTCCAAAGATTGCATGGAGATACTACGATACCACCAAGATGGTGAAGTCTTTGTCTGCCCAACGCAGGACATTCACAAAGCACATGTTCTGAGCTTTCTATGTCCATTTCGCAAAAGCGGCAGACATTGGTCTCGGATAGACCAATATTGTTTAGATGGTACCTCAGGCTGCAGTGACCTGTAAGGTATCCGGTTAAAAGACGCAGATCTGCTCTGTTTAGTGAGAGAAGTTTGTCAGATATTCCTTTGTTGGGACTTAGGAATAGTTTGGCTTGACGCTGACCGGCACAGTTTAGCCAGTGTGCGGCAAGTTTTCTTTCCTCCCATTTCCTAAGGAATTCATTAATGTGGCCTTTTGTCAGTCCACAGAAAGGCTCAGGACCAGTAAGTTGCATATTTGCTCCTTGTTTTGCAAGGTCGTCAGCCATTTCATTTCCCTCATGTCCTTCATGTCCCGGAATCCAACATAGTGTTACTGTGTTGAGGTTTCCTAACGTGTTTAGGAGGTTTAGGCAATCGTTTACCAATTTAGAGGTGATGGTTGTTGATAGAAGGGCTTTTAAAGCCGCTTGGCTATCTGAAAGTATGTAGATGTGAGTACCTCTCATTTTCCTTCTAAGGCATTCTCTCACACATATTTCAATGGCATGTATTTCTGCCTGGAATATTGTTGGGTAGGATCCCATCGGAATCGATTTTTTGAACTTGGGCCCATTGATTCCTGCCCCTGTTCTACCATTTTCCAATTTGGACCCATCAGTAAACCATAGCTGGGAGCCAGGTTTGAAAGTGATAGAGTTAGTTCTCCAGTCTGTTCGTTCATTGATTATAACTTGGAAGTTCCTGAAGAGTATTGGTTTGGGTGATAGTATATCATCCCTATGAAGAATGGGACTATGTAGGAAGTCTTCTAAGATCTTTAAATGTCCTTTCATATCCCCACTTTTAAGTTCAGATATACCTTTTAGTCTTAAGGCACTCGAGCGAGCTTCAATTTCAATTAGAATTGGAAGCGGTGGTATGTTCAGGAGCACACCCAATGCATCCGTGGGACACGTTTTCATAGCCCCTGTAATACCAACACATACCAGGCGATGCAGTTTGCTTAATTCGTTTGCCGCCTTTCTTTGCTTGACCTTGGGCCACCATGTTAAGGATGCATAAGTGACTATGGGTTTTACAACTGTGGTGAATGTCCAGAAGGTCTAAGGCTTAGTCCCCATGTCTTACCAAAAAGCCTTGTACAGGCAAAGAATGCCCTTGTGGCTTTTGAAGTAACTCTCTCAATATAACTTTTTTATATAAGCACCCGTTCAATTTTGCAGCATTATATACAAAATAGTATCAAAAACGGTTTTGTTTTTAGGTTACTTAGTTTGGGAATTACTAAAGTTTCCGGACCGTGTTATCTCCCGAAGAGGTGATCACAATTGGCCACCAAGATCTTGTGATTTAACACCTTGTGACTTTTTTCTTTGGGGTCACGTGATAGAGAAGGTCTAGCCAACAGCCCAGGGTCGATTCAAGACCTCAAAAATGGAATTCGTGAGGCTATCGAAGACATAGGGCAGCCACTTTGCAATTCAGTTATGGAAAATTTCATGAAAAGGATATTGTTCTGTAAACGTGGTCGTGGTGGTTAGTTGCCTGATGTTATTTTCCACTATTAACGGCATACTTTCCTTTTTATAATGAAATAAACAGCCTATCATTTATATTAATATAAAAAAAAACATTTTTCTTTGAATATCAAAATAACACCTCCTATTGGAAAACCCCTTACTAAATATATCTTGTATTTAATATAAAAAATAAAAGTAAGTAATTGGCCCTTACACATGTTGTGGTAGTTGGCCGGGCTCCTCCTGCTATTTCTGGTGCGCGTCAACTTAATTTTTTGGATTTTGAGACTCTGCGGGCAGTTTTCACTTTTCATTGAAATAATTATAAGAAGTGTGACTATTACATATCCCTATTATGCTCCATGCAAGTCATTCATTGTTCGAAACAGTGCTGGTGGTCTTCTTCTTTTATCTCTTTCAGTATGAGTGTTGCTTTCACCGTACAACAGACAATGCGGAATTGAACGAAGCATTGTTTCGGCGGGGAGCCCAAGACTTGTTTTTCCACAACTTTGGTCTTTTTTAATTCAATATATGTTTGAATTTCGCGTCGGGTTTTCAAGTAAAGGTACATAAAAATTACAATAATAATAATAAATAAAAAATACAAACGATGCATGCATTACAAGAAAGGCATTAGAGTGGAACCTTCCCATGAATGTTGATCGGTAGCCTGATAGACCAAGGGAAACTTGGAAGTGAACAGTTGAAAGGAAAGCTGAAGCGTCGGAAAGAGCTGGAACCAATTGAAGTACATTGCCAAAAATTGCACAAGATGGCGCGCAGGTGTGGTTGATGCCCTATTTCTCACGAGGAATTAAAGATCTGAAGAAGAAGAACACACTTCTGTTAGGTGTTTGGTCGAGCTCCTCCTTCTACTTGTGGTGTGCGTCTTGATGTTGTTCCGCAAATGGAGGTGCCTAAAGTTTAAAGCCGGCTTCGAAAATACATTCGGAGATTTGCTAGCCGAGAGCGATCTGTATTAGAAAAACCGTTTTCTGTCATTTTAATGTTTCAAGCACGCCAAATCTTCGAACCAACGCACTTTCGAATGGAAATCAACCCATTCGGCTACGGCATCTTTTATTTACCAAACTTAAAGTTGGAGTGCAAATCTCTTTTTCATTTATTCATTCACTCTTATATCTGCTTCATGTGTTCTTTTTATTTTCCATGAAGAGGTTAAAAAAAGAGTCGTATGAGAATTAGGTAGTAGGTTAATTTGCTGCAAAGGCTTCTTTTGACTTTTATATTATATGTATATTGCGCCTTTGCAACACTACATTTGATGAGCTGTAATTTGATATTTCTATCGAAAAGTTTGATATTTTCTAGCATAAACTTACATATAAGATATGGACTTTCGAGCTTTATTTGTTCTTTTTTCAGTGAGTTGAAAAATTCATCTCGCTCATAAGATGATACAGTTTTGTTGTGATTTTCGACGAGGATTATTGAGACATTATTGAGACATTAGGATTAAGAGTGCATTGATCAACTTACTTTGACTTTTGTCGCTGAAGCACCCCACTTCGCCTCTATGAAATGTTGGTATAATGAGTTCTAACGTGGCCGTCGATTGTGCGTAAATTGAAAACATCATGTGTCATATCGCGATATAAAGGCAATCGTGGGGATTAATGAGAGCAGCATAGGTTCAATATTGCATTAACATTGGTTCTCAAGAAAATTTGTTCCTGTTGGATACCGCATAATTTGACAATTGCCCGAAAAAGGAGTCGTGTCGATTGGTTAAAGAAATGTTGAAAAAATTTAGCGGCGGTGATTCAAAGCGCATCTATGATGAATTTTGAATATAAGCTAGAAACCACAGGTGTTCTTAGGCGAGCTTAATTCAGCAAAAGTGGTTCGCAGAAGTAGCACCGAATGGTCGCCTGCTTTTTCGGAAAATCTGCACATGCCGCAACTGTACCAATAGGAAACTTAAATCAGTCAACCCTGAGTGGTGCACAGCCATTTATTGGAAACTGACCGCCGACGACGAATCATCCTTCACCAAGCCAATGCGAGCTCTCTCGTTTCGACTGTTTCGACTCGTACAAGAGTTTTTTTGTACTCAAAAGATCGAATTAATGGGTCATCCATTTAACAGCCATTATTTGGCACCTAATTATTTATTTTTCTTCTCGAACATCAAAAATAAATGCGTGTCGACAAAGAAAATTGGTTCAAGCGCATGCAGAAGTGTTTTGACTTCGAGGGAGAATAGTTTGAAAAACAGTAACGCGGTTTTCATCATTATTTACTGTGTTTTCGTTATTGAGCGCAAAATATAAAAGGTAAGCCACATACAATTGCTGCTTCATCTAAGATGGATACAATTAACTTTGACACCCTTTAATCCTACGTGGGACATCTTTTTTAAAACCCTTGGTTGGGTATCCAGGTCTGCCTTTCTTCGTCCTGTTCGAAGATCCTTTTTAAAAGGATATATCCTTAAATCGACGCAAAATTAAATTTTAGAAAACTACCTAGAAGCTCAAGTCGTCAGCTATAATAGAAATATGTTAAACCCACGTCCAAAGTCGAAAAAGTCTGGCCAGAAAAGTATAGAAATTATTTCTTAGCCATCTTTACCATAAGGCAGTGGCGGCATTTGGTTGTTTTGAGAAAGGCTGGATTTCGTTGTACCCTGTCATTTGTATGAGATTTCTTCTGAAATTTCTCCATAAAATCAAAGCAGAGCTGATGGGAATTATTATGACAAAATAAATAAGTAATAAACCTCATAAAAAGTATCAAGTCAGTAGCATTCTATGCATTATAATCCACTTTCGGCCAATATTCGTAAATAGCTGAAATTAAAGAAACAGAAATAATTGCAATTAAATAGTTACAGTTTTTCTTGTAGGGGCTTTTGTTATCTGCGAACAGTTCTTTCGACCGCTTGAAACGTTGCAAACTATAATTAAAATGCGAAGGTAGCAATTTGCTGCTGCTCCCTCAAATATTGCTGCTATTGTTGTTGTGCAAAACTGCAACTTCGTGTTAATATTTTCGCTTGACAAGTTACAGCTTGATTGGCCGGTCAAATAGTTGGCGTTGATGTGGTCGCACACAGACATTTTGACGGATATTCCGCTTAATGTTTGAGGCTATCAATGGCGTTTAAACCGCGGGATGTGGTGGCGAAGAATTTTATGGGTTATGAATGGTTTCGGATAAATTTCGAATCACATTGATTACTTGCCATACACTGCACGAAATAACTACTTGCCGGTGCACAGTGCACATAATATACATATTTACATATAAGTTGATTTAGAAAAAGCTGGTAATTAATAGCGTGCCAGAGCTAAAAATATTGGGCAAGTTTAATTAATGATATTTCGGCGGGTCGATTAGATTGTGAGAAGAATTTCGCAAATAGGCAGTGACTTTTTCTTAGCATGAAAAATGTGCTTTAATGTATTTTGTATTTATGAACATATATTGGCGGCCGCAGTGGGTGAATGTTCTTGTGCGTGACTACTAGGTTGGCCCTGAGTTCGAAATCCCATGTGGGCATTAAACACTAATGGCTTTTTTTCTAATATCGGTTAGGCAATGTCAAACCTCCTTGCGAATTTCTGCCATGAAAAAGGTTCTCACAAAAAACCAACTGTTTGTGCCTCAAGGCTATGCTAAAAGATACAAGGTTAACGTTTTAATTTTCAGAGTGAAGACTTTTTCTAAGATATTGCCAAAAATTACTAAAGGTTATAAAGTGAGTACGCCCGCATGATTTAGAGAGAACATTGAAATGGGTTCATGCACAAAATTATTTTGTTACAAACTGAAAAGGTTTAATAGGACATGTGGTGGGTAAATATAAGCTGCATGCAACGTGAGATGTTTTCTCACCTCTTACTCTTAGATTAGGTTAGGTTCAGTGGTAGTCGGTCGACCTCTACGACCAACTCACGTAGACCTTATTTATGTTCCTTCGTGAAACCATTTTGTGGCTCTTATAAAGCGCAGGATTGGTCCCATCCCCACGCCAAGCAGTTCCGTAAGAGAATCGAACAAATTCTTACCTACAATATTCATGGGAGAGAAGTCTAATCTCAAGGAATGTCTGTCAAATAGCCATTGACCGGTTAAAACTAGCTTCGAGATATTCACTCTTCAAAGGCTAATCAGTTTTTATCACTGCTTTTTGATTTTCTAATATATGATCGCAATTTGTTTTTTTTTAATATTTTAAGTAATCATATTTTTTCTTTAGAATTTTGCTTTAATTGTTTTCCATTTTTTTAAGGAACTATGGACGACGTTGATAGTCGATGAGGTGTCCCTTGTATTGTTTGAAAGAAAGATTCTGCCGAAGATTATTGGTCTTTGCACGTTGGTGTCGGCGGGTATCATAGGCGATAGAAAAAAAAGCTGTATGAGCAGATAAAAATTCAGCAGCTTCGTTGGCTGGGTCATGTCGTCCGAATGGATATAAACGCTCCAGTTATGAAAATATTCGATCGGTACCAGCTGGTGGTAGCAGAGAAAGAGGAGTGCCTCCCCTACGTTGGAAAGATCAGCTGGAGAAGAACTTGGCTTTTCTTGGTGTGCTCATCTGGGCGCCGGTTAGACCGAGAAGGAGACGACTGGTGGGAAAGAAAACAGGCACATTGTCCGCAAACTATATTCGGGAAAAGTGTGTCCGGCATGAATTGTGTGTTAATTTTGATCCTGTCGATTTTCATATTAGCCATGGCGATCAATTAAGCATAACTCAATTTGTGGGCTTTTATATTAAGTTGCAAAATAATTAGTAAAAGAATTCCATTTCCCAAATTAGTAAAAAAATAAATGTAACCATTCGCGTTTTCTTATATTTCCAATTAAAGATAGTTCGGGACGGAATATTTTTTTATTTTTTGATATTGTTGTCTGGGGCAATAATCTCTTCTTCTTAATTGGCGCGATAACCGCTTACGCGATTTTGGCCGAGATTAACAAAGCGCGCCAGCCAGGGGCAATAATAGAGCAGTTAATAATACAATTTTGTACCCGGTCAGGGCGAATGCTATTAGAAAAAGGCTTAAGAAATCGCTGTTCTCCTTTTTCATAGTAAAATATTTAATTGTATCGCAGATTGAATGTAATTCAAAGTGCAAGTTCTGTGCAGTACAGGAGTTTCTAGAATAACACTTAACTGCAATTATCTTTATAAAGTTTAAGTACACGGTAACTTCTACATTTCTATATCTTTAACACCATTAAGGGGTAACACCACAATAGGGATCGGAAAACGTCCCAACATTGCAAATGCAAACTGAAGTAAGGTTGGAAATTTTTTTCTTATCATTATGATGAAAACGGTGACAATAGAGCCGAATCACTAAATCGTGAACGGATTGCATTAAGTTACACTCTCTACGAGAGTGGCATACTTAGCCCTGGATGACCATTCGTTTAGACTCAGGTTTCCACTTTTAATTCCCATTGTGCTGAAGCCACTTCGTCTCTCTAATGAAATATAAAAGTATGGCATATGACTGCACATTTTAAGTCTATCAGGCATCCAAAAAAATAAGAGTTTGCAAGTAGACAGCGAGCACTCGTTTTGGCAAGAGCGGTACAATAACAGAGAAAGCGCACCACTTTCCCCTCATTCCCCTGACTGCGACGCTCTACGCTTCCCATGTGCTTGCATTGAGCACGAATGGACGGTTAGTTGAGATAGATTAGGGGCCTAGATTTATTTCTATCCATCTCAGGCCAGAGGTATCTCGTTCACTCACAGGTGAGTTTCGTGGTCCGTCTATTGGTTGCCTGTGCAGCGAAAACCAACCTACGCTAGAGCTTGTCAGATTAATAACCCTTCTAGTGAGTTTGTTCTCGATGCTCTTTCCAGAAATTCAGGGGTCCCCCAATATTCGTGGTTCACCGCTTAGCCAGATCATTCAGAACTTTTTTGCATATTGCTATTTTAGAAAAATAAAATGCTTAGATAAGGATCCGCTATGCTACCTCTCGCTACAGTTCAGCTCAAAAGACGCTGCAGTGGTCAAGTAGCATTAGGCCTTTTCATTCAGCTTTGAGCCTTCAGTGCAGATATCCACTAACCCTGGTTCAAGGTCCTGGTGGAGTATACGACCTGCAGCAATATGCAAACACTTATATAGTTTATTTTTGGACGATGCATTTTGAGAGTTGAATATTTTATTTGTATTCAAAGAATTTGCAAAACATCGTTAATTTTAGAAGGTTATGCTTTGACCAAACTTAAATTATCCTGGGCTTAGTTATTAGGAGTGAAAATCTAAGGTTAAGTGCAGTTAGGTGACACCAAATTATTGGGCTACGCCAGGCGAAATCCGTTTTGGGGCTGTACAATCAAAAGAGGTTGAGAAAACTCACAGACCATTGTAGATTGCACAGTTATCTGCACAAGATTGCGATATGGCCCATTGACCAATCCCCACATACTCCCATACACCTTCTCCCTAAATGCAGCGCTATAGCGTGGAGAGGGTTGAGACAATTGCAGTCAGAAGAAAGGCATTTACACTCAGCCCAACCCTACCCTCTATCTTAGAGTTAATAAGGGAACTGGGTTCAAATGAGGTACTGTGGTGAGTAGCACTAAAAACCATGACGACGAAGAGGAAACCTCAAATCAAATCTACCTATCCATTCGCCATCGAAAGGTGGTATGATGGTTTTGGTAACGATTTCCTTTCTTTGCGGAACGGCTATCCGAGCTCTTTAAATAACTTGTAACTATGATAAATAAAAGGCGCTTGAAAAACAAAAAACATAAAAAGAAGAGAAACACCACATATGCAGTAATGGTAAAATTGCTATGGTAGTATTTTCCTATTTTTTTACAGGAACTTTTATCAATTACGTGTATGCTTTTAATACCATTTTATTTGATCAACAGCTCATATGTGTGGGAGCAAAGGTACATGTCTAACAACCACCATCATTGTTTTTAGTGTACCAGTAGAAGTGTCCGTACGCTGCAATTAACTACAATCTTTCATCTGTTATGTTTATGCGTTTTCTCATGTTTGAACATACCCGAATCACTTAAATGTGTTTTATTTGCTCATATACTCGTATGTATGTGTGTGTGCATGTTCGCATAGCCTGTGGTTGTGATTACTGCGTGTACTGGCCCAGGGCACTTATTTAAGCACCACCCGTTTTGGTTATTTCAAAAATCGTAACTTTTTGCGTAAATATGCAGTCTAATTTTTTTATTATGTCGTATGCCATAAATTTGAATCGAGTACAATACTTTCGTAGATGTATGTATGTAAACGAAAAGTACATTCGCAGGCGTATGTAACTATAAAATGTTGCTAAACCAAATACTATCGCAATTTAACTAAGTTTGTATGCCTGGAAATTATGCTGGAAAATTTTGCCGCACGCAAGTTTGACTCGATTACCTTGTAGCTGTAATTAAAAAGAAGGTGGAGTTAGTAATTAATTAGTTAGCATTTAGTATAAGGTACACAAGCTAACAGCGATCGTTTTGATTCCAGTACGCGTCAGCTCTAAATCTGCGGGCATCAAACATCAAATGATAGAAAACGTTTTTTTTTTTTTTTAAATAGCGAGCGACCCTCGGTAGGCAATAATCAACTTCGTAGTGTATTTTTGATATGAAAGAGAGCTCCTGATAAAAATCCATCTGCTGTTCGGAGTCGGCTTAGCACGCACGTTTGGTCGGCGCTCGACCAAACACCCAAAAAATATCTAAGCGCCCATTACATATACATATGTATATAAGTATATATGCCGCGATGTCTGAACTAGGCAACACTACAAAATTAATATAGCTGTGCAAAATTCTGTTGAGATACCACCGTTCCATCTGAATAGGGAAGTGTCGTTCCGAGCCGTTTGATATCAAAAGAGGTTCCAGAGATGGCAACTCTCTACCGATTTCTTTAACCTGATATTGGACAATACAAGTACAGTACGAGCATATGAACTGAACCGAGCTGGCACAATCTTTTACAAGAACATGCAGTTACTGGCGTCTACCGAGTTCTACCTTTCCAATCTGGATAAAGAAGCAAAGCGAGTGAGTCTGGGGGTGAACGAGAACAAAACTAAGTACCTCCTGTCATCAAACAAACAGTCAGTGCACAAGTGTATCAGCACTCACGTCAGTTATGCTTTTGAAGTGGTATGAGACTCGGTTACTTAGGAACCAGTATTAACAACGATATAAATGCCAGCCTTCTAATGCAACGTAGAGCCTTTTTTACCAACAAGTAAATTAGACAATTGAGTGGTAAAATTCTCTCTGAACAAATAAACATCAAACTTTTTAAATCTGTCTTCACGCTCGTCCTATTGTATCGCGCAGAAGCATGGAAGATAACAACACCTGATGCCATGCCACTTTGAGTGTTGGAGAGAAATATTCGTTGGCGACAATGAATATGGAACAGTCGAACGATGAGCTGCATGAGATTTTCGCAAACATTGGTATAGTCCAGCGGATAAAATATCGCAAACATGCATATAGTCAGCCATCCAATCTTATGCCGACATCGCCTTGTGTGAAGGAACAGAGTCTTGCTGAAAGTTGTATGGACTGTAACCGCGAAAACTATCAATCCCGGGTGTCACTATTGTCTCTAGAGCCTTGACAATGCGTTCACATAAAAGTGATAATATCGTGAACCTGATCAAATTCAAAAGTCAAAAAATGTAAGAGCTATAGATTTGATGGGCCTCGCAATATTCTTTCTTTTGTTTTAGTTTCAGAATGAGTTAAGGAATGATTTCATTTACAAATAATAAATAAAAATAGTTAAGTAAGTTCTAAGAATAATCAGGCAGGCAAATCCAAACATATTTTAAGAAGACGAAAAGATGAACATTTTTAATTAATCTAGAAAACCCATATTTCTCACATGGTCAATTGTATGTTGCCTGTTCCAGTGTTGGAAAACCGTCAGATTTGTTTGAATATTCACCAGGTAATCAAACAAAAAACATTGCATATCATAAAGCACTACAATAGAAATAAAACAGATTTTTGTTAATAATTATGATTCACTTGATTTACAATAAAGCGATTACTGAAAATACTTATGTGTATACGTTTTATTTCATTATTCTTTATAATATCGGTTACTAACCCTATGTTAATAATAATAATAATAATAATAAATAATTAATTATCTCTATGTTTTGTCATGGAAGCACCCACTTTATAAATATTTGAAACCTTTAGGTTCCCACTATCCCTTTAGATTATTTTTCAATCAGGTTTGAACCTTTAGTTCCCCTCTTAGTTTGAAGCCCTCTGGCAAACATCCCAGTCGGGGTTTTTAGTGGCCCCAAAAGGGTGGTCAAAGTTCGTGGAAGCAAAGATACTTAGGTCACCCGAGCTGACCCTTTTCTTTAATTCTCCTGAACATAACCGTCACCATGATGATAGGGTGGTGTGTGAGGGTCAGCAGAGTAAAAACGTCTTAAGGTCGAAATATAAACTGCCACATTCAAAATCTATTTAACAGAACGAAGTCTGTCGGGTCCGCTAGTATGAGTAATATAAATCTTCGGAAATATCCCGGAATTTCTTATTCACGAAGCGCGTTAATGATATGCATTAAGCTTACAATGTGGAATAATTTTTTTACATCGACGTACTTTTTACCTTATTCTTGGAACCCCGTTTCTGTCTATATCCACTGCTGACATATTCTGTCATCCTCTTCTCTACTTAGGCTGCGTTCCCTTGTCCATCTCTTTCTAAGTCCAAATTGCGTCTCTGATGGGCCTACACTTTACCGATTACTGCTATAATCCTGACGCAAACGCGACACTGCTGCTTCTGTGAATAGATGAACATATCGTCTTCAAGACATTCGTTAAATGTGTGAACAAACGCTACGGTATTTGCGCTCACAACTATATTAGTTCAATAACTCGGTATAGCATGGCTCAGGCTCCAGCCTTTCTGTCTTTAAAGTACTTAGCAACAAAGTAGACTTCTGCTGTGGCAATGGTGGGGAACTCAGAATCTGCACCACAAAACCCTTCTATAGGGAATACTTGAAGCATTGGAAATGGTGCATATACTATTTGTTTGAGCTGCGTGGTCAATGTAACAGCTGCAGTATCTTCGTAACCACCCTATAGGTCAAGCCACATGAAGCTGCGTGTAGCTTGCGCGTACTGCCCTGATATCAGTGTAATAGCTGACAAGCTTCCTCTGTATATCTTGGCAGACGAAATGAACTGGCCCTATAATGTGCAACCACACCAGAACAAAAAACAACTCAGCGATTGCCGACAGTTGTCCTGTCGCAGCCGCAAAACGGTCGTTGGACCTAAAAACTCATACCGCATGCTGACGAGTAGTTAGGAAGAAAACAGGAAAATACCGACTTTCACCGTTCGTATTTACTTAGCGGACATAGCTGTTTTCGGGAATACCTGCACTAAGTTGGTACTTTAGTTGGCAGACAGCCCTTTCTGTCCAAACTGCCCGAATATTAACGAAAGCGCAGAACATGTTATTTTTCATTGCGACCGCTTCAGAGAGAAATGAGCTATTCTCAAACAAGCCCCAGGTCATAAACCATCCCACAGCAGTAAATTCGAGGCAGCCCAAACGTTTGCTGCTAACATAAAATCATTACGCGACTCTGTCATAAAGATTGGGAACGCAAGGTGAAGCTGTGAAAGCGGACGGCTTTTGCTGAAAACAGTCACCGACGTAAACGCAGTCCCCTGTCAGCTGTTATGATCAAACGAATGAGAACCCCATGTAAATGAAAAATTACTTCCCTTCCGTATCGTAGTATCGTAGATTTTATAGCTGGATTTTTGAAAATTCCTCTCAGAATGGCTCTCTCACCACACAGTGTTGCCAAACAGTACATTTCGAGATCATTTACAAAATAAACTTGGGAAAATTTAAATTTTTATTAAAATAACTTAAAAACAATGTTCAATAATGTTAATTATAGATAAATGAACTATTTGGCTTTGGTTTATTAAATAATGAAAAATTTTAACTGATAACGCGAATGTGTGAAAAAATGTGTAAGCAGAAATATCAATGGCAACATTGTATAGATACAATCAAGCACATACACACACAAACCGATGTAATGTGTAAATATGTAACTAAAAGAACGCAGTTGTTCTCTACGGGATGCGGTAAGGAACTACGATACGTCGGTGACTGTTTTCAGCATTAGGACGAACCAACCATAGCCACAGACTTTAGAGTGAACCACTCACTACAATATCACAAAGAAGACAAGACGGTAGTATGTTAATATAGCAGTAGGGCAACTTCTCCGAAATCTCTTTTACTTTAGAACCACCAATGAACACAATGGGAGTAATCGGGGCTATCGACGGCGCATAGCTTTGATAAGCCATCAGGAAAGGAATCTAAACACAACTACCTGTTGTGTTTTCCGACATAAATGCAGCTTTACCCAGATGTAATACTTTTGTGGTCCCAGAGGAGAATTTAGCCGAGGTGGGAGCGTGTTCCACATACCGTTCGAGAAGTTTCTATATTTATATTTAAACCTCCGTAAAATAAAAACCACATGAATCTGGAGGTTGTCGCGCAGGCGGATGAAGCTCTTTCGCGTGCTAATTTTGAAGGCATTCTTAAGCTGTTTTCGTTTAGTTTTATTCAATGTTATAGACAGTGTAAAAATCATTTTGCAAGAAAGCACCTTAGTCTATTAATTTTTTATTTTCTTTCAGTAGCAATTTAAAATTAATTAAACAGATCCGGTTCATGTACATATAAATAATGCGTAACAAGTCATTTGCATTTTGTAATCTGCTTCGATTTTCGCTTGAGGATATGCCATTGTAGGCTCGTATTACTTAGTAGGTACACACCTGTCATTTTGTGAATACAATTAAAACATGCTCGTTAGCGGTAATAGAATTGTTCAATAAAGAACATAGCTTTAGTGGAATGCATTAAAATTAGACACATTTTTTCTCTAATGAAAATCAATTGCCAAACAGTAAAGCAGTCAAAATACGTTGCGGAATATGTGCACAGACATAAGTACATGTAAACAAATCACGGGCACGTTCATGCATACATACGTACACCCATTAACATATGTAAATGTGTATGGGCACATTTAAAATCTTTTACAACCGATCAAATTTAACTGTTATTCGTAGAATATATTTGTGTGAATTGCATAAAATTCATTGGATTGAATTGCATTTTCCCTGTTAAGACGTCAGTTTGTTGCCGAAATTGCTTTAAATTTGCACCACGCACTGCGCTCGAAGCAAATGTGGCCGCAGTAAATAGCGGCAATCGCAGCAATGTGATTGGAAAATGCAGTAGTTGCCAGCATCACTCTTTCAATGCGGCACTTCGCCAGACCTCTTCATTCATTCATTCCGAGTCGACGTCGACGTTACCGCCCATCAGGTGTGGCACAGCTGAGAATAAATGAGTTCACTGTGTGTCTGCAGGAAAATCGACTGGTTGGTACATAGATGAAGAAATTGTTGCAATATTTTATAAATCTACTTTTCTGTGGAATGACAATTGGATGGTGTTAGATCGCTTTTCTACAGTTCTCAACACGAGGCAGTTGTTCCTGGGCTGAGTTGATACTCGGTACCGATTTAAATAGTATTCAATATTTATTCGATACTTGGTCATAAGTGCAATTTCGCACATGAAAAACACGAGAGCAGAGGGTGAAAGAGGGTTAAAATGATATGTTTATTTTGTATAGACACTATGAGGTTATACAATTAATGGATTTTTCTCCAAAATTTGTTACAGAAGGTTTAAAAACTTGGATACTAAGAGATTCTTATATAATTTTTCTTTATTATATTACTATCACTATTTTCGGATTTTCACGGATGGCCCCAGGACCGAGCACGGCTCCGGATCTGGAATCTACATGGAATCCAGTCTGACAAAACTGCACTTTGCTGTTGGAAGGCATGCATCTGTGTTTCAAGTGGAGGTGTATGCTGTTCAAGAAGCGATGAACTTTGTTGTGGAAAACAGATGGAGAGGCAGATCTTTATGTGTATGCAGCGACAGCCAAGCTGAGCTCATGGATTTAGACAGCCCCCAACCACATCAGGGGTAGTCTAGTTCTGTAAATCCAAGCTGAACTATGTCGATAGACATAATAGCCTGATGATAACATGGGTCCCGGGTCACGTGGCAATCGTGGGTAACGAGACCTCTGACTCCTTAGCTATGATGGGCTCTGAGGCCAACTTCTTTGGCGAACTTGGCAGGCTGAGAGAGGCTGCAGATGGACTAAACTCATGTTACCTCCGAGCAACTGTCGCAAATCCTCCTGTCATTAAGCAGAAGGGACTGCAGACAGCTGGTTGTACTGATGACGAGCCACTTTCTGTGCGTCTGCCCCGTCTGCGCTCGAATCAGTTTTGAGGTCTTTGGTACTGATGTGTTAAGAAGCGGTCACCTTGGCTCCTTGCCACCTTAAGATCTACTCAGATTTCTTCGGAGGTCGGGTAGATTTAGAGAAAATTAAAAGGGAACTCGAGTGCAGTACAATGAACTGAATTGTGTCTGTGGGCTGTACGTAAAAAAAAGAAGAAAAGTATCACTACTGAAATTAAATAAAAAACTTATGGTTGAGTTATTAAATACTAACTCACTTGTGACATTAAAGTTTTGGCACTTTCTTCCAAAAGGTTGCATTTAAGAAGGGTGAAGAAAATTTAAAAAATGTATTCCCTTTTGGTAAAAATGCTTTTTTGTTTTTGTTGTTTTTGTTTCACTTAAACGGAAACAAACAGTTGGTTCAAGAAACAAATTTAAAGTAAATTCGAATGAAAGTGAACCAATCCAAGATTACTAAATTTTTAATAATTAAATTGTTTTTATTTTGAATTTATTTGTGTAAATTTTGAATTAATTGACACACTCTTGTTGTTGTTGGAAATGCTGCTTTGAAATGATTCTCGGGGCTGACATTCACGTCTGCACACTTCTTCCATCCATGAAAATGTAGGCTCATTGGAAACATGTTCTCTCGATGCCAGCTTTCTTATAGAGAAGTCTAGAATGTATACCCACGCGTGTTCGTGGAGACTATCCTACTCTCCTCTTTATTTTGAGCGTTGTTAAATCTAGCATTTGCAAATTTGAATTCGTTGCAAAACGTGAATTACTTCAGAAGCACCTCATCATGAGAAAGAAAGTGTTTTAAATTTTCCATTGATGTGTAACTTAGTCAAGGACAATAGGCTTCTTCAATTTGCACCACACCACGAGCAGCGAAGCTTGTGGTGTTGGGGACTCAGATCAATTACATATTACTATATTCACTTTTCTTGATAACTTACGTATTTTTAAAGCAACCTTACCTAGTAAGTACTTTCTCCTACTAAAGGGTGGTTAAGGCCGGCGGGCCAATTAAAGGGTCAAAAAAATAAATTTTTTTTTCCCTGAAATCAATAGCTTAGATATTCAAGAACATGAGATACAAATTTTCAGAGTTAAATTCCAAGTATTTGCAGAGCTACAGAGCCGAGCGTAGTGCGGCGTCGAGCAACCGTGCGCTTATTGTTGTAGTTTGAAGCGCGTTTTCCCGGCTTTTCATTTTCACGATTTTACCTAATTTATGTACACGATTGCAAAAAAACTAAACGAGCTATCCATTTCATTAAAAATGCGTTATCTTCAGTATTGTTTTCTCTTCTTTGTGAACTAAACAAAACATCCAACAACTTTTTTTAAGCGACTTTTTTACCCAGTAGAAGAGTTTTTTTTTCCTTGAAAACCCACTTTTTTTTCTACCTTCCCCAAAAACTCGAATTTTACGTGTTTCTCCCAATTTTCTTAGTTCACATCGAAGATAATTACATAAAAAATTAATAATCGTTTTTTTTTGTTTTCAGATGAAAATTGCAAGTTGTATCTTGTACAGAAGTTGGATACTTCAGTGGCAAGGCGCTCTGGGAATCTATTGATAACTCGGCTCACAATATATTGTTGGAGATTGTACAAATTTTTTTTTTAGTTCAAATATATATTAAACTATCCCCAAAACTTCATTTGGCTAATTGTTTTTTTTCTCATCCTACAACGCTTCGCGAAAACTACTGAATTTAGGACATCTAATTGGCCCGCCGGCCTTAAGTTTCAAGGGCCGGTGTTGATTTTGAATAAAATACAATTTGTTTAGGAAATTATTGTCATTTCTCTTTATTATGATAGTATTGGTATAGCTCAATTACGCACAGAACAAAATATCGACCAAATGGCCGCCGCGGCACACCTCCATCCGATGGTCGAAATTTTCGATGACGCTGAGGCATAATTGAGGTTCTATGCCGTTAATGTGCCGGATTATCTCATCCTTTAGCTCTTGAATAGTTGCTGGCTTATCCACGTACACCTTTTCTTTCAAATAACCCCAAAGAAAGAAGTCCAACGGTGTCGTTGTCGTTTAGGTATGGTCCACATTCAACATCGGCCCTTGAAATTTAACCAGCCTTTATATTTGAAATTCATCGGATTTGGATTCTCAAAAAGTCCACTTTTCGCGCGTTGCCCCAAAAAAATTCTCTATGATACCCTGATTTAATCTGCATACCAGGATGCATTTCATGTCATACTAAAACTGAGCGAGTTTTTCAAACAAATTTCACTTTTTCTTCAATTTTTACTTGAATGACTTGAAAACATTTTTTCAAATTTAAAGAGATCCACCAAGAATCCAGTTCAATAAGGTCACCCTGGAGCCTAAGCACATCCCCTTGGTTTCTTATTGAGGCAAATTTTTTTAAGTCGTCTGCATATAATAAGTGCATCTGATAATGTCATTTATAAATAGGACGAATAGAAGGTGGCTCAGAATACTACCTTGAGTGGTAATGAAGGGCGCAGAAGGTTCATCTTCCATTGTAGCAAGACAATTTTTCTCACTTAGATAAGATTTTAATCGTGAAAAGAAAACCGGGTAAAAACCAAGGCAGTCCAGTTTACACAAAGGAATTCTATGTGACAGAGTGTCAAAGGCCTTAGAGAAATCAGAAAATTACAGAAGAACTGTAAGAATTCTATGTGCCACTGTGGCAAAGGCCTTGGAAAAATCAGAAAATTATAGAAAAAACTGTTGTTCCTTGCAGCGGTTGCCCATCGACAGGCAACAGGACTCCATCGATTGTATTTCTGTCATGGAAAAGCGCCTCATAAAAGGAGATCCCTCAAATAACTAGGAAGAGATGTACGTCAATTACATATATATATATATATATATAATTGGCGCTTACAACCTTTTTGGGTGTTTGGCCGAGCTCCTCCTCCTATTTGTGGTGTGCGTCTTGATGTTGTTCCACAAATGGAGGGACCTGCAGTTTTAAGCCGACTCCGAACGGCAGATATTTTTTATGAGGAGCTTTTTCATGGCAAAAATATACTCGGAGGTTTGCTATTAGAAAAAACGTTTCTTTATTTTTGCCTTTCACCGAGATTCGAATCTACGTGCTCTCTGTGAATCCCGAATGGTAGTCACGCACCAACGCATTCGGCTACGGCGGCCGTCAATTACATATACACTGAGTTAATAACTATGTTACATAAACAATGTACTAACCCCATTCATTCTAACACACTTAGTATTTTAAGCTTAACATTTGACAAAAAACTTACATATAAAGAACACTTTAAAGCCATTAGAATAAGCTTATTTTTAGCACTTAACATAATTAAGTTTTTATATTCATGTTAATCCACACATCCATGTTCATCCACACACACTTGCTAACATAACAAAGGCCTTACTGTTATCCAAAATCGATTTCGGACTTCGTATTTACGGACATTGTACCAAAGAAAACATCAAAATATTAAATGCTCCTTACCATGCGACAGCTAGAAGAAGCATCCGCGCGTTTCCAAAAGCTGTTCTTGCAGAAGCCGAAATACCGGATATATCCCAAAGAGTCAAGCGCAACACAATAATGCTCCTACCGAAGCTTCTTCACTGCAGAAATAAAGTATTACTTGGACTGGAAAACTCAGCGAAGCAACAATATAAAAATAGCCGCAAACCGTCCACCATACAACGTTGTGTTGAACTAATATACAAACTTAATGTCACCTCTGATGCGATTTTGCCACCAATTCCAGTTTTCCCACCAGGCTTGAATCCAAAAATTATTTTTATCGCGGATTTGCTAAAATTCCCCAAAAAGTCCACCTCCTCTAATGAATACATCCAACATTTCAGTGAAATCGTTGCTCCTTTAAGCAACGAATGGGAGCTCGTTTATACCGACGGATCTAAAACAGTACATCGTTTGCGGTCACAAGCCAGCTTGGTGTCACAATCTCAGTCGGTGCTTTACCTTCCTATTGCTCAGTATTCACAGCGGAAGCAGCTGCATCGCTTGAAGCGGTAGTTTATGCCTCCGACAAAGGCGGAAAATTCATTATTTGCAGCGATAGTAAATTCCGAATGGACGCTATATTGAACCATTCTAACAAAACTCTAGTAATCACCGAAATCCGAAATAATATCTTATCAAATAAAAATTCCGTAAGGAGCATGTGGGTTCCGGGTCATGCCGGCATACAAGGCAACGAGTGCGCTGATACTATATTATGTAGAGCCAAAGAAGCCGCCCAAGAACCCTTTCACTTCACTGCACATTTTACTATCAAAGATGTTCGGAAAAATTATACTAGAATCTCTTCAGGATACGTACAATGGTCAATGGATTAATTATCAACACCACTACAAAAAGTACAATCCAACTGGCATCAAGCCCATATATCCTACACACAAGTCTTCCCAAGAACCTCAAAGTATCTATTTACACGCCCTCGAATCGGTCACACTATATGATCACATCCTAAGCGGCGCAATCAAACCAGACTGCCCTTTTTGCACCTCCTCGATACCTGCCCAGGATTGGAATGCACTAGAAATGCAATTCCACACAGATGACAATAGTATTAACTTAATTTGTAAATTTATTAAACTAACTAAATTAAAACTTTAACTCTTTGCGAAAACTATATATAAAATTATACTCCGATCAAAGTCACACTACCCACTCCCTCAACTGCTCTCTCCCATCCTCTTGTATAGTTACTTAGCTATATTATTACTCGAGTTATTTGTGTTTCATTTAATTTTAATAATTATTTTATGAAAATCTGGGTCATATGCCTACAAAATACATATAAATTTAAATTTAAAAAAATTAAAAAATCTCACATTCTTTAATCAGAGTTTTTAGGAGAAAGTCAAGTATGCGATTTTTTAGTTCATTGAATTTTGGTAGGTATAATAAAATGAAAATCGTATAAGTCAAGACCAAAAAGAAAAAAACTTAAGATGAGCGAGCGAGCAATTATATAAATTTTTTTAATCGCGAACACACAAAACTAAAATTGGAATTAATTAGCCCCTGGAATAATTAAATATTTCTTAATTTCGCAAATACATGCATACTTGCGATAATTGACAGGCATTGCAACAGTTTGAAAATGAAATTTGCGAGTTTTTGTAGTTGTGTATGTAAGCGCGTATGTTGATTTCACATAGTAAATGTGCAATAAATTGCAAGCCTTTTTAATTATTTTCCATTGAACTAAAATATCTCTATTAGCGAACATATCAAAATGCACTTATTTATGTATGTAGCGTTAGTAAGTTTTTATGTATATAGCACTCGAGGGGGAAACAACGAGCAATACCCCAATTGCTGCTGAGGAAATTAATTGCATGACTCATATTTTTGCAAATAATTTTTGCTTGTTATTTTCACGGAAGCCAATCAATCGCCAGTTCTCGTATTAGAGCTGGTGGCACGACCGGGTCTGTTGCTGCACGGCCTATATGACTATTTTATCGCCCAACACCTGGAGTCGAAATAAATAGCTACACCACTGTGGGATCGCCTGCAACCTGTTGTATTGGAAAGAGTGGAATATTTTAGCAAAAATTGCTTGCAATTTCCATGTCACAAACAAACAACAATAATGCCCACAATGTTGGCCCACCGGTAGGCGCAACTATAGTAAATACCAAGTCAGTATGCCACTGAGGCAGAGAGTGACAGTGAGCCGAAATGCAGTCGACGACAAAACCGTTGCCTCATAAAAGCGTCAACCCCAGCCCGACTGCTGCCACACAACATATGTATATACGCTTAAAAATGAGATAGGTGTATGTGCATGTATGTGTATGAGTCATGTCAGGCCTTTCAGGCAATTCGGGCGACTCTGATCCATATTGACTTGACTTGCAAACTGGCACTTCAGTTCAGTTAAGTTAAGTCTAGAAAAAAAGTAAAAGTGCTAGTCGTCCGTCCAGCCATAGCCAGCTTCTGCAGCAGCTTAGGCATTAATTTCAGCTCAGCTATGCGTTTACTGCATGCCTCTCAATTGCTGCAACAAAACTGCCCCTCCGCCTCCTATTCAAGTCGTCGATGTTTGCGACTAGGTGGCGGATTTGTATTTTGCAGTTTCTACTCAAATAAATAAAAATAGCGATTTGTTTGAGTAGTATAAAAGCTTTTGCACAACGCCACCAACGAATCAAACTGTTTTTCGTGTTCTTAAGCTACGATCCGTTTTGTGCGCGTTGCCACCGAAATCTGTTCATAACGAAATCGCATATAAACAACTTTAAATCAGCAAACATGTTCAAATACGTGAGTACTCATCGCGTGGCCACAACGCCAGTATGTTGGCTTTAGAGTGTGCGCGTGTGCGTATGGCTTTGTGGTGTACAACTGATAGAGCGTTTGTTCTTTTCGGTGTCCTTTTCAGGTTGTCATTGTCGCTTTGGCTTTGGTAGCTAGCGCCACAGCTGCACCAGGATACTTGAGTGGCGCACATGGTGGTGCTCTTTTGGGCGGTCTGCATTCTGGTCCAGCACTATCCTTGGCGCATACAGCCCCCGCCATCTCTTATGGCCATTCCGCACTTGCTGCTCCATCAATTTCTTACGCTGCTCCTGCTATCACTAAGATCGCTGCTGCTCCGGCTATTTCTTATGCCGCCCCGGCTATATCGCATGCCCCAGCTATCTCGTATGCTGCTCCAGCCATTACAAAAATAGCCGCTGCACCAATCATCTCGCATGCCTCCATTGCTGCTCCATCTTTAGGCTATGGTTTGGGTCATGGCTATGGATTAGGTCATGGTTACGGATTAGGCCATGGCTGGTAAATATGAGTTCTTATGGAATCGAAAGGGTGAGGAAAGAAATTTCCTGTGATGCTGCTAAGGGTCGTTCCATAAATTTGTAAATGTGTTATATATGTAGAAACATTGTAATTTTCTTCTTTTCTTATTTCTTTGCTGAAAATCGCAATGAAATCATTTTGTATAAATTTCTGCCGCTGAGAATAAAAAAATTTTAAATGCCTAGTGTTTAAATGGCTATTTTAAATTTGGAAAAACTTGCATTAAAAGTACACATACGAGGTAAGTTCAAAAGTAAACAGGACTTTATTATTATTTTTAGCTTCTTCTAGCTATCTAAAAATCCGTTACAAAGCAGTCGATAACCTCCAAGGTAGACATGAAATGCCGCATATCTCTTAACGAGATGGCTGAGTCATTTCAACTAAAGGTAGCATGTGTTCCAGGCCATTGAGACATTGAGGCTAACTGCAAAGCCGATGAACTAGCGAAACTCGGCACCGAATTGGCCGCTGACTACATACAGGGTCCGGGACTTGAGGTGTAACCAATTGATGACCGTGCATCAGCTGCACGAGCGGTCTGAAGTTGGTTGGACATAGGCATATCCTTACAAACAAGTAAGCTACGTCTATTTGAGGAAATTGTAAGAGCAGCGAATCAAAGATGGCGTAATTAAATCACATGCCGAATCGTCCGACAACTCTGGCCGACCCCCAATGCTAAGATAAGCACAGTGTTAGTACACAGATTTCAGTTATGACGGGGCATTGCCTATTCGGCAGGCACGCCCAGAGAATGGGTGTGCAAACACATGACTTTTGCAGAAGTTGTGTAGATGAGAAAGAAACCACTTTGCACCTTTGTCCTCCTGTCCTGCTCTAACCAGAAAAAGACTCACCTTTTTAGGTAGACAATCCATTAAAGAATTGGAAAATCTTAGTTCTGTCGAAATCAAGGTCCTTCTAAAAATTTTTGAAAAGTACACACTGTTTTTAGGAGAGATAAGGACGAGTAGCCGAATGGGTTGGTGCGCGACTACCATTCGGAATTCACAGAGAGAACGTCGGTTCGAATCTCGGTGAAAACACCAAAATAAGAAAAACATTTTTCTCATAGCGGTCGCCCCTCGGCAGGCAATGGCAAACCTCTGAGTGTATTTCTGCCATGAAAAAACTCCTCATAAAAAGATATCTGCCGTTCGGAGTCGGCTTGAAACTGTAGGTCCCTCCATTTTTGGAACAACATCATGGCACACCACAAATACGAGGAGGAGCTCGGCCAAACACCCAAAAAGGGTATACGCGCCAATTATATATATATACGGACGAGTTCCCCACGCGGCATCAAAATGGGCTATGAGCCTGAGTGTGCCCCATAGTGGACAACCGCTTCAATCTAACTTAACCTAGCCATCTATTGAAAATAGCATGCGTCATGACATTCAGACATAAATAAGCGTCAGTACGTTTGTCTCACAGTACAAAAATTAGCATCGAACTTAGTTTATGCTTACGAACATGGTCCATCATTAATAACGTTAGCACTGTTGTCATCCAACGGACGACAATACACATACGGGTAGAAAGCTGCATTAGTAGTTGGGTCATCTCTATGCAAGAAACCTGGATAATTAAAGCTAATATCGAAAATACCACCATAACCAAGAGGTAAGGCTATTTCACAGGGAGGGGTATTATCGCCACTTCTCTGGTTATATGTGATAAGCAAAATCTTGATTAAACTTGATTGAGGTGGGGTAAAAGTGGTGGTGTATGCTGATGATGTGGTGGTAATGGCATCAGAACTATGTCCAAGCACGATCAGTGGAATCATTCAAAGGGAGCTCGGTGAGCTCAACTCTTGGGCTACAGACTGTAGCTTAAGTTTGAACCCATATAAACTAGAACTGATGCTTTTTACCATTAAATATAAGCTACCCAATTTTACCCTACCACTAATTAATGATCAAACTCGCCCAATTTTATTCAGTACTTAGGATTAATCTTTGACTCAAAACTTAGCTGAAAACTGAACATTGAAGAGTGGGTGAGGGAAGCAGAAATTGCTCTGTATGCTTGTAAACGTATGCTTAGAAGAAGATGTGGTCTTCAACCTAAATATACTTTATGGCTGTATAAAGCGATTTTATAACCAATTTTACCATACGGATCGGTAGTTCGGTGGAAAGCTCTCGGAAGAGATTAAGGAGAATACAAAGACCAGCTACCACGAGTTAATTTGTGTTGAATGATGCGGGTCGCTGGAAAGGAACAATTTATGGTTATTGACACGAACTCAGTTCACTCTGTGTAGGACGGATTACATCATCCCAACGGTGACAGAAATTTTGCTACCCACTTTCCATCACTGGTGGTACGGAGTAAGTGACTTTTAGTAAACAACTTTGACACTAAAGCCTACGCAGATGGTTCAAAAATGATTTGTGACGTTGGGGTTGGTATATATTTTCATAGACTCAGAATTGAAAAATCTGTGTCTTCCTAAAACTTGCAATATATTCCAGGTGGAAGTATTGGCAATAGAGGAACTTGTAGGCTATTACATAGACTTCTCTTTCAAGGGTAATATCGCAATTCATTCGGTTAGCCCAGCTGCAATCCAAGCACTGAATTCAGTTACAAAAACCTCTAAACTGGTGCAAAAAAGCAGAAACCATAAACCATAAAGTTACCATAATTTGTGTCACGGGACATCGAAACATTGGAGGTAACGAAAAAGCGAAAGAATTGGCAGAAGGATCGGTTTGTGAATGACTACATTTCGGTGGCGATGGCTATGAAAAGTCTTCTTCTACTCGTAAAAACTATCTGCCGTTCGAAGTCGGCATAAAAGAATCCAGCCCAAACAGGTAAGATCCAAAGTCTCAAAGTTTTTTCGCTTTATTTTACAATTTTGCATACACTGCTTTGAATAACTATCGAACTGTTACTTATTCATACATAGCTATTATACGCGCAACTAAGTTCTCGCTTTTTTTTTTATAAAAATACAACTTTATTCTAAAAAAAAAGGTTACAAGTGAATCATTGAAAGTATTGCCCATCGCTGGCTACTATTTTTTCCCATCTTTCTGGTAGATCTCGTACATAAATTATATATATATATAATTGGCGCGAACACCGTTTTTGGGTGTTTGGCCGAGCTCCTCCTCCTCCTATTTGTGGTGTGCGTGTTGATGTTGTTCCACAAATGGAGGGGCCTACAGTTTCAAGCCGATTCCGAGCGGCAGATATTTTTATGAGGAGCTTTTTCATGGTAAAAATACACTCGGAGGTTTGCCATTGCCTGCCGAGGGGCGATCGCTATTAGAAAAATGTTTTTCTTAATTTTGGTGTTGCACCGAGATTCGAACCAACGATCTGAAATTGCTGACGAGCTTGCCAGGAAGGGGACTGAATTGGTCTCAGAGACCTCCTACCCGGGCTTCGGCATCACCCTGACAGTTGTTAAACGGGAACTGCATAAATTGCTTCTCAGGAAAGCGCAGAAAAGATGGAGCTCCATTTCACTCAATTTCCAAACTCGTAGCTGTGTTTACCGGTCACTGGATAATCGCGGTCACACGCGGAAAAGCTAGGGTTACTATTTAACACCCATTACAGAAGATGTGGGGACTTTTCAGAAAAGGAGACTGTTGAGCACTTTGTCCGGGTTTAGCTGCTAGACGATAAAAGTCACAGGGTGACAGAGACAGTGCGCCAGCCTAAATCCCATCAATCTTCTCCATTATATCAACAGCTGTGGCTGGCTGTAGATATCGGCCTTTTGGAGATGATACCTCCAATGGTATCAAAACGGTGCTTTAGTGCTACTTGAGGAGTGCCAGACTGGCAATTCAATTATTTCACCTACCTGCCGCCTGGGTATTCGAGAATACATTTTTTGTGATTTTTGTTAAGATGTGCGTATTTAAATACGTTGCTACTTCTTTTGGGGCTAGAATTTTGGCCTGCTAGACGCGGCAGTAGTCTGGTAGTCGAACAGAAAGTTTCAGTCCGTCAAAACCGAACTTATCATTCCCTGAAGCTGAAGCCGCAGCAGTTTTAAGGAAAAGTGAGGTTAATGCATCCCAGAAAATCTCAAATTCCTTTACATTCCTTGCCCATTATTGTTTCTCTACGCGCGAACAAAGAATAAAATCATCGAGATGAAGAGCAAAACAAAAAAAAAAACGTTTGATTTTTAGCGAACGAGTTTAATTGGCGGCAAAAAACGAGTACCTCAAGAACATTACTTATAATATTCAGTTTTCAAACAAGATTGCTGTTGAATTGATTCTAGCCAGGATCATGGCTAATTCTATCGGAATTTTTAAATATGCTGAAATTGCCCTGACTACCACCTCATAATCTGCAATTAAAAGTCAGACCGGTAATCTTTATGTTAAGGAACATAGGTTAGATTAGGACACACCAAGGCTCATGACCCATTGTGATGCCGCGAGGGGAACTAGCCCTTATCCCTCCTAATAGCAGTGTGTACTTTTCAAAAATTTCATAAGATCCTTAATTTCGACAGAGCCGAGATCTTCTAATTCATTAAAGAATTGTCCGCCCAAAACGGCGAGTCTACGTCAGGATAGAGCAGGACAGTAACACAGAAGGTACGGGATCGTCTTTTCCTCTTCCTCATCTAGACAACTTCTGCAGAAGCCATGTGTTTGTACACCCCCCAGTGCCCCGTAATAACTGAAATCAGTGTGTTAAGACTGTGCTGTGGGGAACATAAACTAGCCACGTCTTTGTAATAACATTTGGCTTGCTGTGAAGAAATTAATGAGCAACGTGGTTAAGTCAATCGGTATTGAACCGCTTATCGCTTTAACATCTGGCGCTGATACTGTGCGGTAGGCAGACACAACTCTCAGAGTTGTCGTTCGTTGTGCCGACGCTGGGAGCTTACGCTCATGGTATGGCTAATATCAAACCATGCAGAATCAGCGGTTGGGTTGATTTGTTTGTTTACTATAAAACTAAGAATGGGTTAGTGATTTACGAAAAAAATTAACGCAATACCACTTCATTGTCATCTGAACAATGGCAGATTTGACGAGTGTGTGAACATGCATTTGGATGAGTGTGTGATTATGTGTGAAATAATCGTGCAGATTTCGGGTGGCGAACTCTCCCGTGACGTGGCAGCCGAACCTCCGCTCAACTTTTTGTTTTTCACCTTGGATTACGCCGGTGTTTTGCCTTTAGCGCATTTGACCACAGTTCAGCTCCGTAGAAGAGAACGGAGAGCGTGATAGCCATCATTACTTCCCTTCCCCTGTCATTATTCTGCTCATTCATCTGTGGTAAATAATATCAACTATTTATTAGGTTCACACATCAAACGTCGCTTTGACTCTGAGTGCATATTTGACTTGATATTTTATTTTTGTTTTTGGCATTCGACATTTGATATTTGCATTGGATAAACAAGAATTATAGTAATTAATAAAAAATTGTATATATGTAAATTAATATGCTTGCTTACATACACATATACGTGCACGAATCGCACATGATAATTTGATAATTAAATACACAAATATCAATGGATTTGTACGCTTCTATACTAACTGGTGTTATTCCAATTATAATAAAAATGTGTAATGAATGAGGTTGGGCCACAATCGCCATATCGTACATATGTACAAACCTAACAGTAAATACCCCTTAGGTGAACACCAACAGTATTGTTATTTGATTTTTTTACCTCACTTAAAAAATATTCTACATTCAAAGCTTACAATTCGCTGTTCGCTATCTCATCTACCAGCCATGTCCATAGCCATAGCCATGTCCTCCATAGTAACCATGCCCTCCATACAAACCATGCCCTCCGTAGTAGCCATGGCCTCCGTACAAGCCATGTCCATAGCCGTAGCCATGCCCGAGCGATATAGGCGCGGCGATGGTCTTTGTCACAATTGGCGCCGCTATGGTTTTCGTGATGATAGGTGCGGCCTGAATTTTCGTAATCACTGGTGCTGCAGCGATCGTCTTGGTAATGATAGGCGCTGCATAGCCATGATCATAATGTCCATAGCCACCATAACCATAGCCGCCGTAATATCCATGCCCCAGTCCATAGTGTCCGTAGTCATGGCCTAAGCCATAGCCGCCACCAAGAAATCCTGCGAATGCATTATGCGCGCAGAAAAGCAATGCCAAACCAAGAACCAACTGCTGAACGATTAAATGGACAAACACATTAAAATAGTTATTGCCAACATAAAGTGTACATAGGCATATGTATGCATGTATACCCACCGATTTAAACATGTTGAGCAGAGTAAAATCTGTGATGGATGATTTATTTATTTGTCAGTGCACAGCAGGACACTCAAGCGAATGCGACAAGTGTTATTGTCCGTTTAATTTTAGATTACCAAACGGTCTGGTGCTACCAGCTTGCTAAGATCACCTCAATTCACTGTGATTCATCCATTGATTGTATGGCAGTTTTTATAGGCGCCAGATCATTAGTTTGAAAGCCATTAGACAGTTGTCACCAAAAATGGCCTCACGCAATGTAGGCTCGCAACGACGCGTCGTCCAATTTGCGAAGAGCAGAGGCTACACAAAAAGTTGGGAAAAAATTTTAAATTAAAATGGAAAGTGTTGAATGTGGTAAGTGTGGCAAATGTCATTACGCGTCGCTACATACAGGCGCATTTTTCTGTTGTGGCATACATTTTCTGCTTTTGCTACACTTTTGCTATATTTTTGCTATACTTTTGCCTTTTAATTATCCCACCAGCTATCGATGTCCACCGATAGCTACAGAGACTTTTGCTTGATGGCGTGCAGTGTAGTTACCGGATTTATAGTTTATACGCCACATTAGTGAAATAACAATTTCTGCGGAAAAAAATCCAATCAGTCGACTACATTTCGCACTGCTCAGGAATATTTTTCTCCAGCCTCATACACTTAATGTTGCACTTGTATGGCCAATTAACGCACGCATAAACATACTTCTACATAAGTAAGCATGTCGTCGCGTAATATGATACAATACATACCCACATACATATGGCTTGCCACAGCATGCACCCAACTAAATTTTGTGGTATTCGCTTGAGCAAAACCATTGCGGCTGCATGCGGAGGAGACACCTGTTGTTGATCCACTTTAATTTAAAATGCAATTTGTGTTTTACGTCATTTTAACAGCCTTGTCTTGCTATAGCAACAACATTCGACCGTTATCTTTCAGGTGCATATTAGTAGATAACAAACTGCCTAAAGATTATTCCTGTTCTTAAATTATTTAGATATGTATTGTAATTAAAGCAGATTTCTTTAATGAAAATGAGGTCCAGTTTGTCATAATGAACTCTGCGTATTTAGAAGTTATTATGAAGGGCGCAAGCGAAAATGTTATTGCAACATAAAATTTCATTCGCATTTGCGTAGATATGTGTCTTTTACGTGTTAATACAAATTTTTGGATATACAAAAACTATACTGATGCGTGATTTTCGTTCCTATGACAGATGCCGTAGCTGACTGGATGTGCATCATTGCCATTTCGTTGACTTCGGGATCCATGTCAAATAGGCCGGGTCGATTTGTGGGGTGGCAAAAAAATCGCCCATTGCTCTGTAAAAATCATATTCTAGGGATCAAAATAAGAAACTTTGCCGAAGGAACCATACCTCTAAAACGAATTCTGATGTCCCCCAATTTGGGTCGAACTTTTAGTGTCTTTTGAGGGGAGGCAAAAAAATCTCCCATTGCTCTATGAAAATCATATACTAGGGATCAAAATAAGAAACTTTGCCGAAGGAACCATACCTCTAAAACGAATTCTGATGTCCCCCAATTTGGATCGAACTTTTTAGTTTCTTTTCTCATGTAAAGGCCAAAAATGGTGATATTTTGAAATGATTGTATGGGGAACCCCCCAGGGGAGTTCCAGGGCGTGTGCCACTGGCATGGGTGTATCGGTCGTCCAAAGTTAGTGGGGGTCGGTCATACATTTGGACTCGATTGGAGCACTCTAAATGGGTCAACGTGAGATTTTTCGTCCAACCCAAATTGGGCGGCATCAGAATTCGTTTTAGAGGTATGGTTCCTTCGGCAAAGTTTCTTGTTTTGATCCCTAGAATACGATTTTCACAGAGCAATGAGCGATTTTTAAATCGATCCGCCCTAATGTCAAATGTGGGCATGAAAGACCAAATGATAAAATAGTTTTCCCTGCTACAAAAGAGGTTCCCATAAAATGCATAAGCCTTCAGAGTCAGCATAAAAGTATCGCTCTCATGATACGTACCACAATTTTGAGAAGAAGCTCAGTCAAAAAAAGACTGTATGCGCCACTTTCTTGTATGTATAATGAGAAGTGCAATAAGTCAGTTTTCGTCTTTTAAGCGTTAATGTCGCGTATACTCTTTATGAAGTTTTGACATTTCTTTCGCTTCTGTATTTATTTTAATATTCAAGTAAACTACATTTTAGAATACTTTTCATACGTAATCGAATAAACTTAATTAAATTTAACCCAATTTTACAGCAAATGCATTTACTCCGTTTTCGTCGAGTATACTCGTCATCGTCTAAAAATAATCCAACAATCCCGTGCATATTTTCAAAATAAAAAAAAAGCGCTCCCTTCCATGGATTTCTCAGAGTTGAGGGTATAAAAACGCAATTGGTTATTGACACAAAAAAGCTCGACACACCAGCATTCCCAGCTCGAATGTCGGCACCCAAATGAATACGGCTACTCTTTGCCTATAGATCATTGTTGTAACCGGTAGTTGAAGACTCGGTTGTTGCTATAAGCATCAAAGAACTGCCGGTTCAGGTAGTACTCGTAGTCTGGTCAAATATACTCATTTTATATAGATAGCTTTTAGGAACTTTGTTTTTAAGAAAATAAAATGCGATCGTTTTGATTTTATACTATGTTATTATTGACACCAAATAGTGTACAAAAACAATTTTTTTTTTCATATTTTTTTTTGTGGTATCTAGTGTGGCACAAAAGTAAGCGTCTTAAAAAAGGATAGGTAGCTTGTCAACAGGTTTTTGGCTCTACAGGACATCTGATGGATCTGAAATTTTCATCAGTTCTTCCACACAGTGTTCTGGCATATGCTATTTTCGTTTCTTTTCAGTCCTAATTTCTACCCGAAAAACATACCTTTTTTCAAAAGTCCGCCATTTTGTCAGAATGACAAGACTACAGAATAATAATCAGTTTAACTTTTTTGTTTCAGGTTGTTTTTGTATACTATTTGATGTCAATAATAACATACTATAAAATCAAAACGATCGCATTTTATTTTCTTAAAAAAAAAAAATTGCTAAAAAATATCTATAAAAATGAGTATTTAGACTACTACCTTCAGTTCTTTTGGTGGAATCAGTTATAAGAGTAATTGGGGTATTCTGAGAGCAGAAATTTTCCCAAGCCATTTTACGTCTTGCTGTCCGATAAAAGTTTACCCTAACCACCACCCTTTGCTATCAAATAACCAACGACGTTTGCTACCAAATAACCTTAAATTTGAAGCATTGCAATTTAGGTGTTCATCACCTCCAGGGAGGTGGATATTTCAACCAATGCGTTTGAGGGCCGCATTCACAGAGTTCCGTATTTTTAACGGAACTAAATTTTTTAGTTTATTTATATTATTTAAAAAAGTTTACGAAGTATTATTTTAAAGAAAACCGCAAGGGCATCGGTACGGTTTATATTTGTCTCTTGGTATCATTGTCTAAGCTGTAAATTTTCCCATATTTATATATACCATTGACGCTTACAACTGTTATCGTTGTTTGGCCGAGCTACTCCTCCTACAAATGGAGGGACCTACAGTTTTAAACCGACTCCAAACGATAAAGATTTTTTACGAGGAGTTTTTTTATGGCAGAAATACACTCGAAGGTTTGCTATTGCCTACCGGGGGCGACCGCTATTAGAAGAAGCTTTTTCTAATCATTTCTCATCATTTTGGTGTTTCATATGCGCGAACCCATTGATGTATGGGTGCCACCTATAGCCACAATTTTCGCGGCGAAATTATACCAAAGGGTATTCAAATGCGTGTGTTGTGCCACCGCGGAATAGTCACTCAGTTATTCGCTACCTCATATTTAATTAAAGAATCGCGTCACTCCACTTTGAAGGAAGTTTCTGATCTAGATGTAATTCATGGTTCAAAATACCTACTCCTGAGTAATTTACATTACATAATTTTTCAGTTTTTCCTTTATCCGGTGTTTTGGTTCTGACTATACTGATCCCTACACTCTGAAGTTATTACTTACCTCGCTTGTACCATCCAAGTCAGAATATGCTGCCTTAATACTCGTATACATAAAAGCATGGCGAAATTAATTCAGAAGGTGGGGCACTCAGCGATTTTGAAGGTTGCTGATTTGCTGACATAATCGGGGTTATGGTAACTGTTGATTTACGACTGAAGTCGACCACAACAGCGATTGTGTTGGTATTGTCCAACCATTACTTATGTTACTTCGTTGTCGTCTGCACAGCTACGTGTGAAATGCTGCCGAGTCGCCAAGACGTGGCACCGATGTTGAAAATAAGTGAGGAAGGGCAATAACAGAACGCTATTCGACACTGATCCAATTTGACAGAATCAGCTGATGGTCTGACGTAGCCGTGGTTATGAATCGGTTTGACTACGAAAAATATGTTAGTGAACAACATCTGAACAACAACTGATTGGACGAGTATGTACTGATTGTATGTATGTGTGAAACGATTGTGCAGTATTCGGCTCGCGAATCCTCCGTGACGTGGTAGTCGAAGTTCCCCTCACAATTTGGTTTTTCACCATAGTTATTGGCCAAATCATATAAATCCATCATCCTTGGTGGCAGCCGCGGTTACTCTCACAATTTTACCTCGAATAACCAAACTTTGTAATCTATCATCCACGCGATGTGGGCCATCCAAGTTTAGCCACATTAATAGACTTGAACGAATTCAAAAGAATTTTCTTCGTCTCGTTTCGTATCACTAAATTCGGCCGATACGATTCCTTCATATGATGCAAAATGTGAATTAATAAACTGAAAGTCTTTACACAGCAGAAAGAATGTTATTGCACTCTGCTTTATATTTTGAAATATCAATGGACTAATTGACTTCCTCTTTCCTTTAGAGGGTATTTATTTTCACATCCTACAAAAAAGCCTGAGAAGTAATGATTTAATCCTTCTGGATCGGGTTAGAATCGCTTATACCTCAGACGCTGCGATGTATTGAACCTAGAAAGAATTTAATAAAACTTCAAATTCGTTGGTTTCTGATTCCTAGGCTTTAAAGCAAACTTTTAATTGGTCACTTAATGAAATCTGAATAATAAACAAAAGATTTGACAGATGTCACCAAAATAAAATGGCTGCCACAGGGCGCCAAAATCGACCCACGCCAATTGAAAACCCCTAATAAATGATCGGATGTTTATTTCATTGTAAAGAGAAAATAACATGAGGCAAATGACCACCACGACCACTCTTACAGGACAATATCCTTTTCATGAAATTTTCCATAACCGAATTGCAAAGTGGATGCCCTATGTCCTCGATAGCCTCACGAATTCCATATTTGAGGTCTTGAATCGACACTGGGATGTTGGCGTAGACCTTCTCTTTCACGTGGCCCCAAAGAAAAAAGTCACAAGGTGTTAAATCACAAGATCTTGGTGGCCAATTGTGGTCACCTCTTCGAGAGATAATACGGTCTGGAAACTTTTCCCTTAAATTATCAATGGATTCGATGCTTGTGTGACTCGAAGCGCCGTCTTATTGAAAATAGACGTTGTCCGGATCAATACCATGCAATTCCGACCATTAAAAATCGTTAATCATCTATCCTGTTTAACACCTAACACCTGTTATTGGAAAACTCTTTATATGATCAATTGAGAGGTATCGGATTTTAAATTGAAATAAAACAAAGAAAATCCAAATTGATTGGTTTGGATAGAAGCGTTCACGGCATTTATTTTTTAAAGATAATCCCTCTCAAATGCTGGCCGCAACTGTGCCGTAATTCTGCCATCCGTAAACACCAATTTTGTATGACTCGCGAATGTCAAATATGGGCCTCACCGCTCAATTCCTGAGCGCGCGATGAACACATTTCACAGAGCGTCGATTTTCGTAATACGATTTTTGGATTTGAGAACGCTGTTGAGGCGTACGATTTTTCATGATGAAATGCAAATGAGTAAATTATGTATTTAGTTTGACAGAGGTCACGTGTGATCTGTCAAAAAAAACCTCATTGAGAAAATTATAATACCGAAACAGAAATATTGTTAAAATAAATTTTATTTTTATTATAATCTGATAGATAATTTCATAGAATTTATATTTTTAATGTGATATCCGGCATATGTTTGCCTCGGTTGGGAGTTAGATGGTCCATTCGACTACTATTTTTGACTACTTTTTCCAATAAATCTGGCCGGAATGCGTCATACTGAAATAATTCGATTGTTCAGCGCTGTAAGGCAAGTTGCGCTATACCAAACTTGTTAGAACCAGATATCATCGATGTTTACGCGATTAATTTTTGGAAACAAAAATTCAGCCAGTGGGGCTCAGTACTGCTTGCCATTTGGCAGCTCCTTCATCATTTCGAAAAAAATAAAGATGATGCCGCCAGTGCTCTATTAATTTCGCGAGCAGATTTATTTCTTTAAGTAAGTTTTCACAAGTTTTTCTCTCTCTCTCTCTCTCTCTCTCTCTCTCCTAGCTTCACAGTCTGTTGTGGACCATAGCTTCATCAACAATCCTCCTCCAATTCAGTCTCTCTCTTGCCTCATTTCTTCAATTACGAACGTTCATCGCTTTTAAGTCTTCTTCTACGTCATCAAGCTATCTCTTTCTTGGTCGGCCTCTCTTTCTGCCTCCAATTGGACGCAAAGTAAACACTCATTTTTGGATTCTTGCCAAATAAATAATTAAATAGTCGGCGTGCTAATTATTCTGTTGCGGAATATTGATCCACCCTGATTGTGTAATAGAACAAAACTAGCTGTGAAGAAAATTGTGTCGAATGTCGTCGAGGCATTTATTCTTAATAGAAAGTCGAAGGGTGAAGATGTGCTAATTCCATGCGTTCGTATTATTCTCATGTCGTGGGCATATCATACTTGGCCATTAACAAGGCTCAAGGTCAATCACTTCTAGTTCTTCAAGTGCCAGGACTAAATCTAGAAAATGCGTGCCTTTAACGTGACCAATTGTATGTATTTATTCCTTTTCGCCCCAGACGGGGAAAAAATTGTGTCTACCATTTACAAGCAGAAATATGGGACACTCAAGGGCTGGTGATTGTCTGCCGAGGGACGACCGCTAATAGAAAAAACCATTTCTATCATTTGGTGTTTCATGTCCTAGGTGGGTTTCGAATGAGATCCCTCTCGAATGGTAGTCATGCACCAACCCATTTGGATACGGCGGCCGCTGTCATAACTTGTTAATTAATAAGAACACACACACTAGTGCTCGCAGCCGCCTACGCTCATAACAGCAACATATGCCATATGTGGACAAAATGCATTATACCGTAATTCATAAAATTGTCTTCTTATACACTTTTTTCCCAAATATTTCTCATTTGTCTCATTTCTAACACGTATAAACGACATGGTTACTTCTCAGCAGCAACGCCTTGCCAGACAATTGTGAATTATTGCACGCTGCGCATGCGCCGGCGATAACTTACCACTGCGCCAGCAATCACATACTTACTGCAATCACTTCGACATTCGCTGGTGCAGCTGCCCCGTTTTCTAAATTGTTACTGTGTGCGCATTGAGATGGGAGTATTTGTATGGCATCTTGTTAGTTTTATAGTTGTCTCATTTTATTTATTGTACTGACTTACTTACCAGCCTTCACTTTCATTCTGCGACATAATGGAGCAGCGGTTCAGTGAGCCAGCAACTCCTGGCCAGCTGAAGGTATGCGCTATGTAATATTGTATAATGCGAATTTATTTGTATCTTTAATCTAGTTTGGGCGAATAATTTCGAGTTTTCTAAATTTGGTCGCCTTAATTTCGCTCTTGTTGCACATGCGGAGTAAAAATGCTATAAGCGCAAATAAGAAGAAAATTGCATATTACGCCACTTGCCACACTTAAGGGGAAACGTTAGTTATGCCACTTTTACGGATTTGCTAATATATATTTGCTGGTGGTCAGCTCGTGTGTAGTTGTAGCTGTTCGTTAAATATTACATTAACAAATGGTACTTATTTAAAATACGTCTCAGTTGTATTTAATCATCATAATATTAGGTTAGTACAGACTTGATGAATATAAGTGTTGGACCATAACGGCACATCTCCATGGAGTAGTTGCAGTGTAGTTACAGTGACATATGACATATGAATGGTAATGTATTGTATAACAAATTATTTCTAGACACAACAATTTAAAACTTGTTTTCACATAAATCAAAAAATTGTTCACATTGATTAAAAATCGTCAATGACAGGGGTCGACAACCTGTGGCTCACAAACTGCATGTGGCTCTTTGGCTGTGAAGATGCGACTTTTTCACATTCTTTATTAAAAAACAAAAAAAAAAAAAAAACATTTAAAAATCGATGTGAATCGAATAACGAGGATAAGCACCGAATCTATCTCCCGGCCATTTGTACTCGGAAACGTAATCAAGATTGTCAACAGCATCTTGCCATCGTCAGTTTACCATCGTCAGTTTGAAGAATTCTTCAACCAAATAGAAACTCAGTAACCCGACCTACTTCTAGGTAAGGTGCTGAAACGTTTTGGTTTTTTTGGTTTGTGCCTGAATGAAAAATGATTCGTTCCAAAATGGAAAAGGCATGAATCCCCCCTAATTAGAGAACGATAAATAATTGCACAAATTTTACTTTAGGGGGATATCACAGCGAAATGAAATGAGCTGAATCTAAAACTGCAAGGAAAGGGAAATCCAGCCTATGACTCGGTAGAAGAAATGGTTTGTTTTGAAGAAAATTAAATTCTTTCTCTTCTTTCTCTAGAACTCTGCAGAACTGCAAAGTGTTTTGTGACAAGTCCGAACAGAAAACTGTCAAACTTTCTACTACAACTTGGAAGGAACGACGCTCGGTTGATAGTCGATATTATTACAGGACACAACCCATGGGGTTAGCATATGACCACCATTGGAATCATTGATAACCCAATGTGCCTGTCTTGTTGGAGGAGGCGAATACTACTGAGCACTTTCTCTGTCAGTGTTCTGCCTTTGCTCGAGCAAAGCTACGAGTTCTCTGAAACTGGAGGATATTTGCAGATTTGCCAAAGAATCTGCAGGCCTTTGTCACTGTCTCTATTCTTTCCTATCCCTTTCTCTCATTCTTTTCTGCTTTCCTCCTAGCTATATACCCTCTTCCCAGAGCTCTAAATACAATGGCGAAATCTCTTGGTGGCTCCTAAATCATTCAGTCTAAAAAGCCCAATGCAACTGTAGATACGAATTACTTCAGCGCAGTTATAAAAAAAGAAAATTTAAGAAAAACTTGATGACAGATTTGAGCTGTTCAAAACCAACAAAACTATCAACTACGATTCGTAGTAAATTCTGTCAACACAAATATTAGCGAAACCAACATTGAACAATTTGGAATTAATACCGGATGTCTAGAAATGCAGTTGATCGATTTAAAAAATGAAGCCTTGTGGGTGGAAATATTTACAGAGTTGAAAAACAAGTTAGAAGAGTTGGAGGTCCAGAAATGTATGTAGGTGTCGCAACAAAAGTGGGCAGCTTTAAAGAAATGCCGCGAGGGGAGGAACTTTTATTCGACACATGGTCTAGTTTTCCGGATGGATACAGTGAGATGAGTTATTTATGACAGAACTATTTATTGTTGGCAAGAAAAAAAAATTAAAATTTTGTAAATTTGTAAAATTTTGTAAATTTTAATTTTGGGTTCTTCCGACGCAAAAGGTTGCGATCCCCGTTTGAAGAAGTTAGATCGATATCAGCTGAAAAGTATTTGTTTCCAAGGGTAATTAATTTTGTTTTAATTTTTTTTGTTTTTTTTTGCTTTAAGGTAAAAGTATTTAACGGTGACGCTAGTATTTTCGATGGCGAATTTATCAGCTACTTTGGCATTTTGGAACATTCTTATATACAAGGTGTCGCGTAATTCATTACCCTCATCTTTGCAAAATGCATCTTACGCCAATTACATTTGTTACTTGTCAACTATACAGCTGCAGTATTCAAACAGATAAGCAATAATCACACACTGAGCTGATAGTCCTGGCAGCTAATGCTAATTCGTTTATTTAATTTTCTTAATGAATTATACAAAAAAAGGGAATAATCAGTAGATATAATTTTTTTAAATTTAGTTAACATGCATAACAATTCGTATATGCACATGTATTTATTTGTAAATTTTTTTAGATTTCTGCTTAAATGAACACCGACTGAAATGTATGATTGCTGATGAAGATGAAGATTTTGAACGAAAATCAGCAGCGCTCGCATTCTGACGACCTTTTCGATAATTTTGCCATAATGTCGTTGACAAGATGGCGAATAATGAGAAGGTATCTGTTTTAGAATCCTTCTGAAGCCTTTGTTCAGAATGATTAGAAAAGTAAGTGATATAAAGAAAAAATAATAATAATAATTGGCACGTACACTTCTGTGATATGTTTGGCCGAGCTTCTCCTCTTATTTGTGGTATGTGTCTTGATATTTTTCCACAAATAGAGGGACCTACAGTTTTAAGCCGATTTCCAACGGCAAATGGTTTTCTATGAGAAGCTTTTTCATGACAGAAAAACACTCGGAAGTTTGCCGTTGGCTGCCGAGGGGCGATAGCTGGAAAAACTGTTTCTATTACTTGATATTCATGCACGGAAATCGAACCTACGCACTCCCGAATGGTAGGCACCCGCCAACCCAACCCCATCATACAAACATATATTTCTCTCAGGACCGGATTTTTGGATCAAGGACAAGGCAAACTTATATTTCGCCGGCTGCGCCAGCAAACAATATTGCCTTTATTGTATGGATTGACTGTTTCGGGGAGTTTATGGCATGACGGCAACATTGGAACTTACAATTTCTTACACGTAACCGTCAATGATCGTCGGAAAGAAGTGATGCTAACCGACTTTCTGGAAATGGCGGTACATCTCATACAAGGGACGTACCGTAATGCATTCGGCATCTGGTTCATTTCGGTGATTATTTTCTTTGTTTTCTCTATTGCCAGAATAACGCGGCACATATTGGATCGCGGTAACACGAATACTGTCATACTTGTCAACAATGCCGAGGCGGCCATTCGAGTGATGTGCAATTCCATTCATAATTTAATGAATGTAGCTTCAAAGCAACGATAGAATCAATTCGATATATCACAGAGTCTTATTTTACTTAAGTTGAGAAAGGTTACCCTATACATATTAAAACACAATACATAAAGGTCCACATCGAACTATCAGGCAAGCCTGAGAAACTCAAGGCTATTAAAGCTTCAATGAAGGCTTTAGATTTAGGCAGGATGTATCCCAGTTTCATTATTCAGGTACTATAGATCAACGACATAAACTGAGGGTTTAGACCATGTAGGTCTGTTGTAATACCACTGTGTAACACGATAACATTACTGTTTATTTTTTATGGAACCATTTAGACTCTCAAATGAAGCGTTGGATAAGTTTTATCCCAACTCCAGATAGTTCCGTAAGAGAGTCAGAAGAGTATTTTTCTAATAACATTGCTCGACTCTTAGCTAAGGCTGGACAATTACAGAGGAAGTGTTCTACGGGTTTTTCCTCTTCCTCGATTCTACAACTTTTGCAGTAGTCATGAGAAAATACTCCCTGCCTAAAATAGTGCGTACGTGAAAGCTAATGATCGGTAAAGCAAGCCGCAATCTTCGAGATATTCTCTCTTGAGAGATTGAGCAATTCTGTCGACCGTTTAGTCTGGTTGTGGGTAGGTAAGTAGGTGAAATTGTTGAAGTGCCGGTCTGACACTCCTCAAGTAGCAATTGAGACCTCCAACAGGCAGATATCTACATCCAGCCAGAGCTGTTGATATAATGGAGGAGATTTATTGGATTCAGGTTGGCGCACTGCCCCAGGCTGTCGAGGAAAGGAGCACCCAGTGACCTTAGTCGTCTAGCTGCCAAACCCGAACATTTACAGAGAAAATGCTCTACACTCTCTTTCTCCGAATGGTCCTCACAGCTTCTGCAATGGGGATTAAATGGTAACCCTAGCTTTTCCGATCGTCCAGTGACCGGTAAACACAGCTACGAGTTGGGAAATTGAATGGCGAGGAGTCCAAAGCTTTGGTGCAGATTTTCCCCGCGTTCCAATCCTGCCTATTTGGAAAGATTTCCCTAGCACGACCCTCAAACTCTAGTTTGCGAGAGGTCTGTTCAAAGCTCGAAAAAATACGGTATTAACTGCCCGAAAATGCTGCCATGTCCCTTGAGGGATTGCCTCCCTTAACTTGATTGCACTTGGAGCTGCGATGGAAATGACGGAAAAGTCGATGGGATGTAAGTGCAAAAGGACATTCAAGACAGCACTGTGGCAAGTTTCACAGTCTGGTTGTAACACAAGTATTTTTTTCTCTCGATGACCTATTGGTCTCCTGGAAAATATTAATTTGCAGTTGCCTTAATTGTCTTAATTTGCAAGTTGCCATAGTTGTTGCAGTTAGATCTGTTTTCAAGCAGTGAAATATTAGTACCCTTTCTGGCTAGCTCATGGGCCTTGCAATTCCCTTTCATATCTCTTTGTCGTGGAAACCATATAAGACTGACCTCGAAGACGGTGCTAATATCACTTAGAGCTGCTAGGTATTTCTGAGGAACCTTTGATCTTCGTATAACATCCATTGATTTGATGGTCCCTGACTATCCCAGAAGATGTTATCATAGTTTTTGTTACGGCGTGTGTATTAAGGTACACAGTTACCTCTTTATGGCTAAGACTTCTGCTTGATCGGCGCTACAGTAGTCCGGAAGTCGGACAAATAAAACCTTATGGATTTACTCATAGCTGTTGCCACTGCAATTTATATTAACGAGCATTTCAATATCACTTTACTCTAATTTAGTTAGTGACCAACATTGATCTGGAAAGAATAAATTGAAGTCCTGAAAAACATAATTTTCTTCGATCATTAGACACAGTCGTGGCACGTGTGAGGTGTGTTTGTATTAAGCTTCTTTGTAATAGCAGGAAATCACTCTGTCATTTTAATTGTATTATTCTGAATTTTCATTTGTTCTTGTTTTATTTATTGTTCGATATATGTAGATTTTATGCCAGTTATTATTGTTGCTTCTGAAATTTGTTTAAATAAAACCTTGAGGGAAAATAATTTAAATGAACAGAAAACCGCCATTGATTTAAATGATGAACTCACGATTTCAAGCTAGAAACAAATAATATTTTGATTTTTATAAACGTAACTGCAAATATATTTTAATATACTGTCTGGACAGTCTACTATAATAGTAACACACAATCTGTCGAATGTTCATTCAGGTGTGTATGTATTGTAGTCATATTCATGAATGTGTGTATGTGCATATAACGTGACATTTCTGTTCAAGTCTCTGATGCCGGCAGGTTAAGTGAACCATTTAAACTTGAACTTGAAAACCAGTTTACTGTGAAGTTGCAACAAGTTGCGCATTGCTGCAACCAGCTCAAAGATAACCGATAATTATAATGCTGAAGTTGCCCATTGTAGCGGAAGTGAAGAAAATGAAATGAAGAAGAACGAGTAGGGAAGTGCTAAATACGGTACGGACCGAATTTTATAAAAAAAATTTTAATTTAATTTGGGCTGGCTGCTTTTGGAAACAAACAAGCTCATAGACAATGCCAGAGTTATAGGGTGTAACATAAAACGTACGGACGAAAATTTAGTCTTAACATTTAAAAAGGGGCCGTGGCTTATATCCGATCTTAATAATATTCAAGTCGGATCTAACTGAGGTGGGAATAAATGTATGTACTAACTTCGGACGAGCTTTATTGAGTTGTTATCGAGACACACTCATTTACAAAAAAAGTGGGTGTGGCACTGCCCATTGTGTACAATTTTTCTTGCGCCTAGTGACTTGAGTAATTTGGTATCATTGCAGCAGAGTTATCACACTTTTTCCTTTGCTTACCGTTGCATAGGAGGTGGGCTTGGTTTTTGACCGATTTCGCGCACTTTTAGTACCAAATTGCTTTGGACTAAGAAACGAGTTTTATTGAAATGCATTAATTTTTCGTCGAGCTTTCGTGCGCCTGAACGAACGAACATCGTTACATTGACTTCTGTTTCATTTTGAGCATTTTGGAATATATCTACCGTGAAGGACTTAAGTTGCTCTTGCATGTAGCATATTTTCTTATTTCCTACATGGTATACAATAATTGAAAAAACTGTTGGTGAATTTTTTTTGAGTTCATATTTATTTATAAATTTACAAAAACTAAATTATTTCACTTGCTTTATAACAAGAAATTAACAAAATAACAAAAAAGTGATATGGGAAAAGTCTACATACAGCTCAATTAGCTTAAAAAACAAATTTAATCAAGTTCAACTATCTGTTTTGAATACTTTTAGTATTTAGTAGGTCCACCATAGTTATCCGTCACTGCTTGAAGGCGTCGTGGTAACTAGTTGATTAAGCTCTTCCCAGCTTAATTCTGTCGCAAGACTGAACAGGCTTATATTTATATGGATTCCAGGACACTCCGGTGTTCAAGGAAATGGAATTGCCTATGGTTTGAGCAACCGTGGATCAGCGGTTCCCCCACAAGGGCCAGAGCCAATAATCGGAATCAATTCCGTAGGAATCTCAAAGTGGATTAGCGATTATGTATGCAATCTACATAAAGAGCGATGTTCCGGTCTAGAACGCTGCAGAACTGCAAAGTGTTTTGTGACAAATCCGTACAGAAAACTGTCAAACTTTCTACTAAAACTTGGAAGGAAAGACGCTCGGTTGATAGTCGATATTATTACAGGACACAACCCATGGGGTTAGCATATGACCACCATTGGAATCATTGATAACCCAATGTGCCTGTCGTGCTTGAAGAAGGCGAATAGCACTGAGCACTTTCTCTGTCAGTGCCCTGCCTTTGCTAGAGAACGGCTACGAGTTTTGGGTTTCGATGTCGTGAGAATGAGTAAAATTAGTTCACTCAAGCAGGAGAATATTTTCAGATTTGCCAAAGAATCTGAAAAATTCTCACAGGACTAACTATTTTATCTCTGTCTCTATTCCTTCTTATCTCTTTCTCTGATACTTTTCTCCTTTCCTCCTTGACTATGTACTCCCTTTCCAGAGCTCCAAGTACTATGGACTTTTCAGCCTGAGTGTGTTTGGAGCCCCAAATCTCCTGGTGCTCCTTGCCTCGACCTTTTCAAATTTCAATTTCAAGCTCCTTCCTCGTTATTTGGTTCCATGCCTCCATCAAGTCTTTCCTGATCGATTTTGCGTCATTTTTCGATTTTTTCTCTCTAAAACCTCCCAAATATGCTCTGTGGCATTTAAATCCGGACTCTGCGGTGGTGTATTTAGTAGTCTGGGTGCGTTATATAATATAAGAGTCATTCTTTGGCAATTAGTGCAGAATGTGTTGGTTGTTGTTTTGTTAATTTTTTTGCTATAAAGCTAGCCAAATAACTTTATTTTTAGTAAATTGATGTATAAATATAAGTTTCGAAAAAAACTGCATCGTCGGTTTTTATCAATTATTGTATACCTTCTGGGAAATAAGAAAATATGCTTCTGTATGTAGACTTAAGTCCTGCACTCTATATGAACACCTCTATAATACCCTTGTGCACTTTAGCGCGGGTATAAAGGTAGTATGACAGCAACTTTGTTAAGCATAAGGAAGCGAGACAGAAAGGCAGGGGGAAGACAAAAAACCAAAAAGAAAAATTTGAAGCCGCTTAATACTAAAACAGGTTCTGATGTCAACCACGAAGTATGTATTTACATATATACGAATATGTTGTACTTTTGAAAATACCTATGTCCATCCATATAAGCACATGTGAGTATGTGTGGGATAGTAATTTTTCCTTCGCACGTACTTCACATGCATACATACATATATAATTATGTGTAAAAAACAAACTTCTTACAAAGTATCGCTGAACAAGAAGCATTGCTTTGGCACAAACAAAAGAAATCACAAGTGCGCTCTGGTATAAAAATATCAATAAATAATTACTGCGGATTGGTGAAAGGTAAAAGAAGCACAATAAATTCAACAATGTCAAGCATGGAAAATCTGCAGACCCTGCAGGAAAATTTACTTAATTCGAACCGTAACTAAAACGAATTGTCTTACGGATATTTCGATTCAACTGCTTTCCGATTTCATTGACAAAAATATTTATTTGAGTTCAATTCAAGTTGTTTTGAATTGTATCGAAGTGATGTATTAAGACGACAGATACCTGTAAACGGTCATATTTTCCCTGATTTTCATTAAAATTATTTAAAATGAAGAAGTCAATATATATATTTTTTTTAAATTGGCATAAAGTTTATCTATACATTAGGTTAGGTTAGGTTAGCCTGGTTGGCAACAAGCCACGCATAGACCTTATGGTCCCTAGCGATACCAGATGGAGACCGACCTCTATGAATACCGAAAGTAGACATCATGTAGGATGTCAGCGCTTTTGGCGCATCTAAGCAGCGCTGGGAGATCCGCTTTTGAGACGTCCTCCAGACCATCAAATAATGAGGCCCCCAGACATTTTAAACGCGTGTTTGATAATGCCGGACAAAGGTGGAAGGTGTTCTAAAGTTTCCTCAACATCCTCTCTGCATTTCCTGCATTTGCCCGTGTTAGCAATCCCTATCTTGTACGCATGTGCAGCCAATAGATTATGACCTGTTAGCATACCTATAATAGTTCTGCAGTCCTTTCGCGAGAGTGTAAGTACGAATTGAGTCAGTTTTTTGTCATTAGTTCTACACTTGACTTTTGCTGCTTTGCATGTGGTGAGATTAGTCCACCTATCTTTCACTCGCCTTTTCATGTAGTCGTTCATTTCATTGTATACTGTGTTTAGCGGTTTTGGTATGTCGTTCTCTTGTTCAAAAAGTAGTCTAACAGAGCTTTTTGCTATCTCATGTACTATTTCGTTCCCCGTAATGCCTTTGTGACCAGGCACCCAATAGATATGCAGCCTACTGTTTGCGGCTAGCCTCTCTATGGCCTCCCTGCTCCGTCGAACATTTTTGGACTTAATACAATATTAGCTTATTGCTTTTATTGCTGCTTGACTATCCACGTATATATTAATTGTTGAGTTCTTTCATGTTCTAGTGTAGGCTAGCTCCGGCTTTCCCCACAGCAAAAACTTCCTCTTGAAAAATATTGCTGTGGTCTGGCAGCTTGATAGTCTGCCTTATCCCAAGTTTTGAGCAGTAAGTGCCCGCTTCCACTCCGTCTAAAGTTTTAGAGCCGTCTGTAAGATGTGAAAAGTTCTATGGCCAGGTTTTATGTCTTTGTGCCATCCCTTCTCTCCCAACTAAAGTACGGAGTCATGTAGTCTGTGCAACCTGAGCTCCACTTCCCTATTGAGCTGTGACCGAAGGTTCTGCAGGTGAATACTCCAGCAGCCACTAACCTCCTCGCGGATTTCGCTGCCAGGTGTTTCGCCATAAGGTCAATAGGTGGCATGCTGAGCATCATTTCCAGTGCCGCCGTTGGAGTGTTTTTCATCGCTCCTGTTATGCACAGAGCAGAGAGTTGTTGAATCATTTCTAGTGGCATTAAGCATGTCAGTAAATAAAACCTAGAATGCAGATCAATTTTCGTGAGATTTTAAATGCTATATTGTTCTTTTTCAACGAATACCTTAGACCAAAAGTTCACATTCCCATATTGGAACTTCTTCGCAAATTCCAACCTAGGCTTTTGGCTTCTTTCGAAATAAGTGGCTTACGCCATGGCGCCCGTGCTAAAATTTGTTTTTTTTTAAGTAGTCGGCGAATCGTTTCTGTACAAGCTTCTAAATATTTCTCCTCTTTTAATTGTTTTTTTGGTTTTTTTTTCAAATCTACAGTAGATCACTTTGGATTTTGTTTTGTTAAATGGAGTATAAATCTAGTACTCCGGTCATTGATTTTCGCTCTGCTCGTTAAGATACGTTATTTGTAACGCACGTTGCAACCTTTTATTATAATAATATTATGCACTGTAGACTTTTTTTATCAACAAATTCACTAATTTCGCAAATGGACTTCTTGTCATAGTATTTCTTTATCATAATTTCTCTACTAAATCTCGCTACAAATAACCCGCAATATTGCCTGCAATAGCTCAATACTAAATTTCCCACGGCCAAGTTTTTCCTGCAGGGTATACACTTGTACACATACAACATATATACATACACACAAATGTGTACCTGTATGACCAAAGACACGATTCATTCCTTTACCCATTTGTGGTAAGTAGAATTTTATAAAGTGCCATGCGTCGTAGTTTAATTTAAGAAGCCAAGGTCTAATGAAAGCCAGAAGACTTACGGACAGCGTCAGTGTGTAGAGAATTGTGAAGGAATACCTGAATATAAGTTGCATAGCATAGCAATAAATTTTGAGAGGTGTGTGATTATGTGGGGTAAAAATGTATATAATTTTCAAAATTGCATTCCTTTGGGTGCATACATACAAATACTCGCATTTAAATGTATGTCTATATGTTTTACGTGCATCCAATAATGTATTTACAACAACGAGTACACCACTATTAACCTTGAGCTAATCAACATTTGTACAACTTTCACAGATGCGGTTGTTGACTTTAACTCTGCTATGGCTTTTGGGCACCAGCGCAGCAGCACTCACTAAGGAAATGTTTGTGGAATCAGAACCAGCTGACAATCCAACAACAACAGTGCCGAACATTGTTAATGACACGCAGTCAAAAATAGAATTTTCTGCTGCGCAGGATAAAAATGTGGCTGGCGGTAATGAAGTCGTTAATGCAGATGAGGCTGAGCATATGGCAACTGCTATTGTAGCACCACTGACTCATATCGCGCACGTCACCTACGATTCCGTGCCAGTGACACACAAGCCCAACGATCACAAGCCGCTGTTTCATCGTGAATCGCACGATGAGTTGATTAAATTGTAAAAAAGCACAACAATGAAACGAAATAAAATGCCTACTAAAAATTTATATGAAATATGTGCACCTATAAAATCAGGCAATTAAAATTCAATTTAGCAATAAATGTTGGTATTAATTAATTTATTTTTATGTGCCTATAAATAATGAGGATGTGTGCTGGAGTTAAAAGATTTGCCAGTTTCTTCTAAAATTTAAATTAAGAGATTTTTAAGGTAATAAAAAACACGCATACTGAGGAATGAAGAAAACCAAATTGTTATAATGACTTCATTATATTCAGTGAAAATCACCAATTAATAGAGCCGGAATTTGATATCTCTCAGCATCCTGAGTAATTTTTGTCAGCAATAAAATAAAGGGACTTACGGTGGCTGCTGTAGCAGAGTCTTTTTGTCTACGGCTATGATTTGGTTGGTCCTGTGTTCAGGGCCTGCTGTGAACGTGCGTGAAATGGCATATAATAAAAGCATTTCGTCTTCTGATTCTGGTACCCTCGAGAAGCATTGAAAAGTCATTGTGCAATAAAAAAAATGCTATTAGGTAATCTGTGGGTAAAACTGTAGGCAGCATCAAAACTAAGAGAGAAGCTCGAGCAAACACCTAATACCAGATGCAGGGTTGAGAATTAATTAAATTGAGAAATAAAAATTTTATTTTTAAATTCAAAATAGACCAAGGATGATAGATTACCAAGTTTGCTATTTAGCTACGGTGAAAAAAAATTGTGAGGGTAACTTTGGCACCCACCTCACTTGGAGAGTCTGTAGGCGAATTTTCCACGATATTTCCACATGAATTCACACAGCCATTCACACATCCGTCCAATCAGCCATTGTTCAGATGGCATTAAGTTAGACAATTTAAAATGAAAAAACGCAATTATTAAAACAATTTTTGAATACTTGTATCAAAGTTATAAAATACGAATCCAGTAGGCAATGCAGTGCCAAATACGGTTTGGTATTCACTATGCTAGATGCTCAAATTATGCATTTACTCATAGCAGTGTCAAGCAAAACTAATCGAATGCATATTCTAAGTGGCTTGTGGTATCATTTTATCATCATTGAATACCGTGGAAGCATAGAGTAGCAACAGCGAAATTTAATGGATGGTAAAGTCTCTTACTTCTCTCGGAAAAAGTCTCATCACTTCGCGACAACTTTGCACCAATTTTGCCATACTCCCTGTGAAAAGGTTGCACATTTCGTACGAAAGAGAATAACAAGAAAAATTCAACGCTCACAGAAAGAAAATTTCAAATAAAAAAAAAAAAAACAACTACAGTTATTCGAAGCAGCTACTTACATATTGGGTGCAGAAATCGTGGCATTGTTGATTGAGATTATGAAAAGGACCTTCCTTCGCTTATTTGAGGGGTATTTACATTATTTACACATTCCAGAATTGTGCTAATAAAATAAAAGGTGTACCATTTTTTAACCCTTTCGCTATATATAATATTATTATTATGGATATACCCAGCTTTGTAGACAGCTGACAATCTCCACGCTAGAAAAAAACTTAGTTTTTAATAGATTATGATTTTTTAAGCTGCTAGGCAACACCTGCCATAAAAATATTTATGACGACTTGTGTAACATGAAACCTGGAGATGTCGTGAAGGAGTATGGTCAATCAGGTCTTTTCAGTCAAATAGCCTCATTAACGCGGTGTAGCTGGGCAATTTAGAGCTCCTTGTTGACCGTGGCATTATTTTCCAGCATTTCCCAAAGCACCATGCCCTCCCAGTTCCACCAAACACAAATCAAGAACTTCTTTGGATGAAGATCCGACCTAACTCTCGGCTTTGGCGTAGCTTCTTGCGCCCTCCTACAGCCCAGAGAGAGTACACCTTTTTTGTGAAATTAATGTGAAATTCCACGCATATTTCACGGCTAATAATTTATGAATTTTGACGGCTATTTCACGTGAAATGGACGCAGAGTACTATGCCTACCATTTAAATTTTGAGCACAACTATTTTGACAAACTTTTGTGCACAGATAAGTTAAAGTAAGACAAACCACGCTCTGCCTCACTTTTTTACACATTTGCCTTGCTTTGAGAAAAGAACTCGCCAATCTATGGAAATGGCCTGATGGCAGGTTCAAGTGAAACCGAAGATCTTTCCAGTTCAAATCTTCAATTTTAGTCCACAAAATCGGAAGAGGCCACTAAAATAATGGTCAGTCAATTATCACTCTTAACTTAATAATCACACAGATAGGGCAACACAGTAATCATTGTAAAAAAAAGTTTCAGATATAATATTTGCTAGGAATGTTCAAGAGCAAAGCGCAAAGTTGGTTGCATGAAAATGTGATACGGACTGGTAGCCAAGATTTCGAAAAAGTTGTCAAAGTTGATGTTAAAAAAACGTACTATATTATTTGAAAATATACCTCTATTCAGACCACCTTGTTTTCAGCAACAAATTTCAAGTTCTTTTCGTATTTTTATTTCGCCCTTTTCACTAAAATGCGAGGAGTTTATCCAAAGTTTAAGAAAAATATTTTCCAACTTTAATTTAGATACATACAACGCATTTTCTTATTCGTAAGTATAGTTCAGGTACTTCAGTTGATCTAGCCGAAAAATGGTGCTGGCACCGCGAAGCGTAGGGGTGCCGGAGCTAAAGGAAGTGGTGCCGGAGCAATTGGCAGAGGAGCTGCCCATGGAGCAGCTAGTCTAGCAGGAGCGGCGAATGCAACTCGAGCTGGAGCGGGGAACGCCACTTTTGGGGCGAAGGCTATGGGCGCTGCTATGGGAGCTGGCGCGGCCAAAGCGACAGGAGCCGGAGCAGCAACTGGAACTGGAGCGGGTGCAACTGGCAACGCAACAGCATGATTTATGTAATGAGTGTTGAATGAGGATGCATAGGGCGCGACAATGCCGGGCGCAATAGCAGCAGCAGGCAATAGACTAGCATTGGTTACAGCGACACAGGCGAGCAAAGCAATGAGCTGTAAATATTAGCGAAGTTAAGTTAAATGGCTCTAAAAATTGTCAAAAAGAGGCAACTAAATACTTACCATAAATTTACTAGCCATATTTGTTTGAAAATTTTGTATTTACTTTGATGTTAATTGCTCGACGATGTGAACGGCTTTGATCCATAGCGCACATTTTGAGTGATCTTTTATAATAATTGCAATTGGTGCATAGTCGATAAACAAATGTAAACGATAAATGACTTTGAAATTGAAGTAGTTTGAATAACTGTAAAGGCATCGGTATGTCACATATGTCGCTATGCGATGCGCTCAGCGCATACACTTGTGTTCACAAAAGTAGCAGTGCGTTGTAATAAAAAGTTTTGGCAAGTTTTTATTTTTACAAAAATATGGCTTAAGCTACAACAAACACCAAATAGCTTAAAGTTTTAAACTTTTCACAAAATTGAAACAAAACAAATTGCAGCGAGGTATAATGCATAGTTTTAACTAATATATTTATTTAGTATTTTTGTTTTTTTTTTATAAAGAACTATAAATTATGTTACAAAAAACTTGGCACAAAATTAAAAAAAACTCAAGAAATTATCATATTTCATAATTTTAAACTATTTACAATAATAAAAAAAATAGAAAAATGTGTGGTATGCAGTTGTGTAGCGAATTAAGTTTTGGTCTAATAAACGGCACGTCTGAGGTCACTCAAAAAACGCGCTGGTTCTTGACAATTTCTGCTTTTTTTCTTTGTTGGCATTCTTATTTGGCATTCACTATTAAAAACAAAATTCGAGCCCTCGTTGCATGGTGGAAAAAACGCAACACCGTCAACAAAAAAAATAAACAATCAAAGCGAATTTTGAGTAATTTTAAAATGGCCCAATCAAAATTGGATGGGCTACAAAACTACTTATCCATAATTTGTTTAGATTCTGACTAAAAAGTATCAAACCTTAATGGACATATTTTACATTTTTTTTTAATTTGGTGCCATGATTGGAACTTCGAGTTTCATGGTTCTGTTGGAATAAAACTTGAAAAAGTGCGTGTAGCGTAGTACACATAACAGAAGTGAAACTTTCAAGGCAGACAAAGAAAGAGGGAGAGACCCGAGACAGAATGAGAAAGAGAGAGAGAGAGAGAGAGAGAGAAAGAGAGAGAGAAAAAGAATATATTGTATATCTAAATAAATTCGCAACATTTGCCGAGAATACAAATAGACAAAATTTACAAAAAACAGAGAAGGGTCGATCGGTGTAGGTAAACGCCGGACACAAACCGTGGCAACAATGCGCTCTACTCCAAGCGTTTATCACCCGCACAAACGCAGCGATTCCAGGACCGCAGCAACGGCACAAATTACCAATAAATCCGACGCCGTAATGGATAGCCCTTTATAGTAGGCACAAGCAGTAACCAGGAAACGGAAATAAGCGCCAAAAAGTAGGCAGCAAAAAAAGGGACCAAAAAACGGCCCAAACGGTAGGCACCGAGGAAATATAACGCCAAAAGTAGGCACCAAAAATATTGTATATTTCCTACATGTTTGCACCAACAAACAAGCGCCAAAAAGTAAGCAGGTAGTAGTAGTTATTTCTCACTAAAAATTAGCAACCACAAGGAAAAACTCAGGAAAAGTAGCCTAAAGTGTACCTAAGATATATATAAGGTATAGCTCTCTCTCTCCTTTTCCTCTGCGTTATATCTTTTTTCTTTCTCGCGGAACGAAAATGCCCAAAACGTTGCATGGCCTTGAAATTTTACTCTTCATACGGGCTCGTCCATCAACGCCTAAGAAGTTTCACTTCAAAAATTGAATAAAAATTATATAACTAGTAAAAATTTTGCAATACTCAGGCCTGCTATTATTTGTGAACACAGGTGTACTTACTTTATAAGCCCTTTAATGAGGTAATTCTACTGTTTAATAATTGTATGTCAAATTATTTAATACCTCCAAAAATTGTTTAGCTTTTAATGTTTACAAAATTGCAACAAACAGCAAGCAATGCCACATGCTGTCACACGTCTCCCCACTCAGGTTGGCCATTGTCATACTTTCGCACTTTACTTACACACATCCATATGATCATTCCAATTCCACTTTCGTGCCTCTACAACGTATTCACTACCAATATATGTATATATGTCTATAAGTATATGCCGTGTGTCTGTTTACTTGTGTTTACGCAAATGTACGTCTACGCGCAAGTGTCACAAACTGCCGCCCGCAATCAACGTCTGCGCAATCTATTGTAGTAATGAAATAATTAAATTTCCATTCATACTTACCGGCAAATTGTTAATTATTGGCTTGGCGAATCGATTTTAGGCAACGAATTACCGTTAGTAGACAGTCACCGATACCGAACTATGCCAAGTGATTTGTTTTTTAATAGCTGCATTTCGATTGCTATGTACTGTGGGTTCTTTTAGTGGATGGAAATAAATTATTTTTACTTTATACCAAATACATTATTTTAATCTTAAAATTTTAACATTTAATTAAAATAAATTTGTTTAATCTTAATATTTTCACTTTTAATCTAAATAAAAATATTCCAAAAAAAAAAATTATTTCCTGAAAGGGACTAGGGACTTTGGTATACGAGGTAATAGTAAGGTTTTTAAGAGGTCATAGTATGCAGTCGGCCTTAACCAAGTAATGGGTCATATGGGTCACCTTATGGACCAAAATAAATAAAACAGTTTTCCCAAACATGAGTTCGCAAATTAACAGTTTTGGAAATATTGTAAGTTACTCATATTTTTCATGATTATTATCATAACTAGCTGGTGATTTCGTAAGCCATGTGCTTTGAATTCGAAGAAAATTACTCGTCTTCAAGGGTTCGTTCCACACATGCCCAGATGTGTCGAAGTTAATCGAAGCTACATTTCAAACATTTCCGTCTCAGACCATGAACGTTTCAACAAGACTTGGCAACATCTCACAAAGCTCGAGTGAACCAAGAATGGCTAAAAAACAACGTTCTGAACTTCATAACGACCACGCAATGGCTCTCAAATTCACCAAACGCGAAAATGATGGATTATTCTCTTTGGGTAATTTTGGAGAGCAAAGTCCGATGTAAAATATTCACCGGTCTCGAGGCGTTGAAAAAAGTCATTGTCCGCGAGTGGGCCAAAATACCTTCAAGTCACATTCGGTCAGTTTGCGGTTCGTATCTGGACCATCTCAAGGCCATAGTCAAGGCGAAAGGTGGTCATATCGAGCAAAAGTAAATTGATTCTTAATTTTGTAATATTTTCACACATTTTTTACTTTGAATTGAATAAAAAGTATTTTCAAAACGAAATTTATGGCTTTTTTAATTGGTTACACTACGAGTGCCGGACTCTGTAGAAAATCCTACTTGAATGGCCTATGCCACACCTTATTTGCCATTTCGCGGCATATGCTCGGTGAAAGGCTTAAACGCTTGGTAGATATTTCTTCTAGAAAGTTGAGTATCTCAGTTCCACGGGATCCAAGTACTCAAACTTTTCAAGCCATAGACAATTCAAGCATTTTTTTTTTCGCCCATCCTGCAATTTCTTTAAAACTGAATTCTGAGCAATCTCATAAAATTGTAAGTTACTTTTTTATTCAGCCGCAAAACACTGTTCACTCCGCTGTTCGCAATCAGCTATTCGCAATTTTGCTTTACGCTGCCCACTTACGCAGTGCCTGTAGTGTTTCATAGACGATTGATTTCGTGTATATGGTTGGTTGTGTGGATCGTGCGTACGTTTGTATGCGCTCCTAGTGACCGTTGCATCAATTCTGTGACCAACAGCAACACCACCAATGACGGTAGTCGGTTTCGTGCTAAGCATTTAAATTAGTTTCTCAATTTTGCGTGCCGTAAATTAGTGAATTAAATATTTTATGTGAACATTCATGTGCTCTCAACTATGTAACTGCATGTGTGTGTATGCAAATATGTTTGAGTGTATTTTCAGTAAAAGTAAACACATTCACACACACACACACACATGTATGTATATAAATTTATGTAACTGCGATAACGACAACGAGTTCAACTTCCCTTCGAGTTCTTTGCTCAATTATGAGGTGCCAATCTATATATGTATACGCACCTGCAGCTATATTGTTGTTGTACTTACTATGACCAGCTGGAATTCCAGTATGAAGAAACAGTGTCTTGGTATGTGAGCCTAGTGGGAAAAATGAGTTTTACCCGATGAGATGGTGAACTGGAGCACGTTATTATTCACATATTTCTAGATAAGTTTACTGGGCAAACAGGATATTAAAGAAACTTTATTTTAGATATTTATAAGTAGTATCATGAGCTGTTTACAGTATAGCCGATGTGCCATTACCTATATACGTATATATACTTAGTCTTGCCATAAATTCTGTGACAAATTTTTTAAAGTATACAAGGTGAAGTCCAAAATAAACTAGACTGAGCTAAAATAGAAATGACAGAAGCTTTGTTCTAATAATTCGAGTTTATTTATTCAAAATAGTGCCCTCTGGTCTTCATTCCTTGTTTTGGGCAATCTCAAAGCTTGTCGAAAGAGTGTTTGAGGTCATTGACCGGTATGTCTTTTAGGGATGTCCGTACAAGCCCTTTGGATGGCCTCTAGGGACGCAAAACGTTTTCTTTTCATGGCCAAATAGTTTTCCGAATAGGTAGCAGTCACTGGGAGCGATACCAGGCGAATACGGTGAGAGATTAATGGTTAAAATGCGATTTCTAGTTAAAAAGTCAGTCACAAGAGTGACGATGCGATGGTGCATTATCATGCAATAAGTGCCAGCTTCCTCCTTTGGGGTATTTAGAGCGAATTCGACGAATGCGATGCAACAAACGCTTCAAAACGTTAAGATAGAAAATTGCATTAGCGGTATGGCCCATTGGCACGAACTCCTTGTGGGCAATTTCCATGGATTCGTAAAAACAAATGATCCAAACGCGATTTTTTGGGTGGTGGCTCGTGTGGGGCATTCCATTCGGCACGGTGTTGAGATGATTCCATCTCATCCTCAAGACAGCTTCTGCAGAACGGACCTGAGGCAATCCCAAATCTCACCGCATGAACAATTAGCGGTAAATGTCCGGTAAGGATACCTACCAAATTGGAGAGCTGTGGCTTTGTTAGCCCTAGGAGTTCCCTCGAGCGTCCCCGATCTTTTTTCGTTTAATACCTGTTATATGAAATCTGATCCTTGCTACTAGAATAAAACGTGGTGTAACGTAAGTTCATTCGCTTTCCCCCCAACCGATACACTTTGAAGAGTTATTTGTTTCTTATAGTTTACTCTGTCTACATTGAGACCAGTATTAACAACAAAAGCGAGGTCATCCTGGAGATTAAACGAAGAATAACTCTTGCCAACAGTTGTTACTTTGGGCACAGTAGGCAATTGAGAAGAAGGCCTCTCTCTCGAAAGACGCAGAGCAGATCGAAATTTTTGGGATCCTTAAAGAGAAAAATTCTTCGAAAAAACTTTACTTCTTAAGTCTTAACGATCCGTACTCATCTAATGCTGGAAAAAAAATTCGTTCTCGAGTTATGTACCCTATGATCAAAAAGTATCGGGAATGGTTAATTTAAACGAACCGCGCAAGTGGGAACCGGTCCATATTTTTTCTTATGTTAGTAGGACTATAAGAATATTATATATCCGTTGGAAGCGTTTGAGAGATCATACACGTCGATAGAGGAGATCAAAGAGAATGTAACGAAGGAGCTGAAGACCATCCCTTCGTCGGCCTACCAGGGATGCATGGAGAACTGGGTTAAACATTGGCACATGTGTCATATTTTGAAGGAGATAAAATAAATTTGCCTAAAATTTAATTCTGTTTTATTTTATTTAAACATTCCCGGTACTTTCTGATCATAGGTACTATATGTTACATATAAACGCTAAAACAAATATGAAAAAAAGCAATCAAATATTTTCTAGAGGCGGAACAAGGCGTCTAATAAATTACTTTTCCCCGGCAAAAAATGGTACAAATTACCGTAAACCTTCAATATTTTAGACGATTTTAACAGTTCGAACCACTGTAGCCGAATGGGTTGGTACGTGACTGAGAAGCTCGGCAAAACACCCAAAAAGGGTGTAAGCACCAATAGTATATATGTATGTATATAGAAGGAGTTTCATGTAATATTAAAAACAATTTTTTTTTTTGCAAGTTTTAATTTTCTTTTATTAAAAAAAAAATGTGTTTATATTTTTGAAAATATATTTATAACAAATTTTTCACTACAACTACTTACACGTGCCAAGAATCGAAATGAAATGTACTGTACAAATTACATTTGATTTGAGAAGATGCATAATAGCAGAAGTCTATTGTATCACAAAATTTTATACTTATAAAACTTCCCGTCATTGAAGCTTCTTATTTCAAATTATATCACGTTCAAATTCCAAGTTACTCGATTTTTAGATTTTTGTCCACGCTCGGTGCCCTTTTCTCCGCTAGAGCGTAAGAAGTACTTCTCGCTTCTGTAAACGAATCAGTATGAGCAGGGCTTTCGCTCCCAAAAATAATTGCGTTGACAGTTTCAACACTTTTGAAGAGGAATCAAACTTACTGAAAATAATAAGACTAGATAAACTAGAACGACGAGGAAAAGAACGCTAGAAGACGCTAAAGAAAGTTTAAATTAACAAATCAAAATTCGATGTAGTGATGCTGGTAGTTTTCGATATTATACGATTGCGCACCTCACTGGGCTCGTGAAGGACAATTATTAATTAACATAGTTACTTTTACGTTTTTGCCTAAACTCCCCGAAAGAGAAAGGATAGAAGTTTTTACTCAAGTATTGCATATCAATGTTAGACCTACTCGCCTTTTTCGCCAGGTCACCACTTCTATGTGTTTGTTGAGTTGAAAAAGGACAACAAATTTGCGTGTATTGGAGATGTGAAAGAGGAAACCATATGAGTCCTCAAGGATCTGTAAAAATAAGAGTTTCAGCACTGATACGTACTATGGTAGATTCGAAGGGAGCATTGTTGGGACTGTAAAATAAGCCCCTGTCATCTATTGTTCGAAACAGGCCTGGAGGTAGGCAGCTGAAGTCAGCGTACAGTCGCCTAGTTCACAGCATCAAGAAATTGACATCATGCCCTTTTAATGCAGACTCCTCCTCAGGAAATATATTGTTCAATGGCCCGGTGAAATTCTTTATTTATTTCAACCTAAGTATACAACTAATTGAGGAAGTGTTTGATTTCTCTAGCATTGTTGCTCAAAAACATTGAGTTTTATCTGTCTATCCTTCGAGGTCTGTTTGGCGGTGATGTTTTTAAAATGAGCTCCTTTTTTTGTCGGGACAAACTAGCAAGTATGATACATGACCCAGACAACATTAAGTCCATTGTAAAAGGTTCCCTTTTTAACTTTCTTTAAATCTGCCAAGCTCGCTTGTTAATTTAAGTAATCCGTGTGTTCACCGTGCTTTGATGGCTGCAAAAGGGAGTGGTGACTCTAGCTAAAGAGTCAGAGATCTCGTTAGCCACGATAACTACGTTTCTCGTGACCCATTTAACATCAGGGTATTATGTTCAGCCTGGATTTACAGTACCCAATTACTCTTGAAAAGGGTTTGCTGTTGCTGCAGACACATCTGTTTGCCACAAAAAAGTTCATCGCTTCTTGAATAGCATATGAGTACACCTCCGCTTGAAACACAGATGCGTACGTTCTAAGAGCAAAGTATAGTTTTAATTACAGTAAGTTAAGATTATTTATAAATATCTAAATTGTATTTGTTGGAATATTTTAGCGGCCTCGATAGTCTAGCGTAGGCGCACTAGCCTGCCATCCCAGAGGTTGTGGGCTAGAATCCCACGTGAAGCACAGTCCACGCACTTTTCCAAATTTATCTACTTTCCCTCTCTCTAATAATTTTCCATTCCAAAAACATTTCCCAAACTCACTTCTCAAACCCAAACTTATCTTTTCGATCGTCACTCCCGCACAATAGTCAGCGCATTATTCACATTGTGGCTAGTAAAATAAGCAAAGCAGACACACCAAAATTTAGCCAAGTCCTCAACCATTTGTGCCATCCTTCTGGCAGAAAAATGTGAACCACAGATGGCGCTCCAAGCAGTAAAAAGGCGTTGTTCCTGAGCTATTTTGTTCCTATTTAGAACTGGTAGCGGTAGGCTAATCACTTACCCTGTCAGAAATCAAAATAGATTAATGAAACCAACGCAAGACTGAGTCTTGTCGAGGCCCTATGCTCCCGAGAGGAGTGAACAAGGAAAAGAAGGCAAAAATTTTACTTTGGCAAATATATGTAATTTTAGATTCAAAGAGTTTCAACTTCAATCAAACCTTGGCAACTGTGCGTAAATAAGGTGTTGAGAGAGGCTTGTCGAAACCAAGCAAGTGTTGAATATCTTTGAAACAGTGTCTAATAAAGTTTTCGCAGTGAACAAAGCCAATTTTTCTTTGCATATGCACTAATAGCAGGGTTTTTATTAATTGTACTAAATATTCGATTATTTGCAATGCATAGTAAATACAAAAGTAATTCTTAACACAAAACATAAATATAAAAAATTATATGTAATTATATTAAACTTAACAGATGTTAAATAAATTAACAATCGAGTTGAAGTAAAACTCAAACTCTGTGATGTATTTACGCAAATTACTTTTGGAACGCTTACTCTTGACTTCTGAAAAGCCACATCCTTAGCCTCTAATTAATCCTTTTTTCTTTGTTAGAAAGGAAATTAAAAGAGTGAGTGATGATGATGATGGCTCAATAGTGGTGCCGAGTGCAAATGCGCGGCATGCAAATGAGCATGAGGCGCTACAATTTTGGCCACATGAGCATGAGGAAAGGCATAACCAACCGACACATGATGTGTGGTGGTTTTGGGTCCGGGAATGGCACGGTATGTAGGAGCAACAAAAGGTGCAGGTTCCAATACTGGAGCAGACAAAACTGGTACTGGTACGGGCAGAGGAGCGGGCAGCACATGATGATGATGATGCACTACTGGAGCGGGCAAAAGAGGAGCTGGCAGAATAGCCGCAGGAGCTGGAGCTGGAAAGAAGGGTGCGGGAGCAGGAAAGATGGGTGCGGGAGCGGGAGCGGGAAAGATGGGAGCAGGAGCTGGTAAGATGGGAGCAGGTGCGGGTAGCAGTTGCGCTGGGGCCGGGAGGTATTGGGCGGGTGCTGGCAACAGAGGTGCTGGTGCTGCGGCATGTAGATGAGGCGCTGGCAGCCAGGGCTCAGGAACAGGTGCTGCAGCATGGAAGTGTGTAGGCGGCAATACAGGTGGTGCAAAATCGAAATGTTCGGGTATGGCTGAATGCAGTGCAAAAGGATGAGACGGCTTAGCGACAGCCAAGGCAGCCATGGCTAGCAAAGCAAGAGCCTGAAATGCAAAAAAAGAAATATATCGTCTAGGATGATTTTCATAATTATTATTTATGTATAAACTATACTTACAAATTTCATAAGCGCCATTTTACTTAATTTTTGTCAGAGTTTAACGTTTACTAGATTTTTTCCAACAACCCCACTTGACTATGCAAATGTCACCGTGCTAATGAATTATTAATATTTGATGCGTCAATTTATATGAAAATATTCACATTCCTCAAAATGACTCAAGTAACCATTGGACATTTCACTTTCAGTCCGAAGTGTGCTTTTGATGCCACTGCGACGCCAATCACCAATAAGCGACTGTGGGTGTCCATTTTTGGTGGTCAATTGGGTGGGTCAGTACTCAACGCTTCTTTAGTAAGTATGCAGTTCGAAAGAAAGGCTGCATAGGTTTGTGCGCCTAATAATTTGACTAATTTATTTCTTCAACGTAAACTTGCTTTAATTGGTGGCTTGGCGTATGTAGTAACAAATATTGTTTTTAAAGTAAGGTGATTATGTCACTGGCCTTATAGGTTCATAGTTTTGTGCACACATAGTTTATAGTGCTAAGCATAAGCGATGGTGCATTATCATTATGAAACGCGGTGCAATTATGTCAATGTTAGTGGGTGACATCAACGAATATTTTGTTAACTAAACTGATCTTATTACATTGGGCGACACTAAAAGTTAACGCGGAACGATTTCACAAGCACGCACAACTATAGATTTTATGAAGCAATACAGCATACTCCGTTTTTTATCATCTATTAATTATATTCTAATGGACTATAAAGTTTCAAAGGACTACATTTAAAATAGATAGATAGTTCTAAATACTTATACTTACTATATGATTTAATGTGGATATAAAACAAAAGCAGATATTGCTAGCTATGAAATAAATTTAGTATTCGTTTTTATATTCCAATTTCGCGTCTCTTGCTGTTTTTGAATTTTGAACTTTCCTCCAATGAAGTAAAGTATACGCAGTGTCGTGCCGAAAAGTTAACAAAGAATAAGGCATATTAAACGATTTATTTCAGCCTTTCTTGCAAAAATTTAATAATATTTAATAGCTTGTATGCCCTCCGGTATCTATTGTAACTAATGCTAGTTGACGTGGCATTGAATTTATGAGTTATTGAAGGACACCATGAACGATTTTTGCCGATTCCTATGGAATCCGCTTTGTCCGCTAGCGTCCGCTTTTATAAACTTGATTGCTAACAATGCTCTAGAGGTCTTCCGTTTGATTTACATTACTACTAACTGCGGGCCACTTCAGCACAGGAATAGTTTTCGTACGCTCAGTGCTGTAATTTGAGCATTCTCCTGTTGGTATGTTCAAGACTCACTGTGGAATTTTTCGTCGAAATTCAATAAAACGTTGTCCAAGACCTCTATGTAACTTTCTGCGTTCATCTTATGTGAAATTAAACAAGTAACTAAAACACCACAGGTAATAAGAGGTAGCTCTCTGGAGTTTCGGAATGACGCGTTTGTCGTAGCTCGTGAATATCTCTCCAGTACTTCTTATGATATAGGCGAATTCAAGTCCAACTTTTTGTGCCGTAGGATAAGCTTCGGTTAGGTAGTCTATTTTGATATTTTAAACTTGAATATACACTCAGAATTTGCCGTATTTTTCTCTTCGTAACATTGGAAGAAAGTTCACATCTATTTTGACTTCTAGTGATTTTATTGACAGCCAGTCGTCAATCGTAAGCCTCGGACCAGTTCTTTGAATTTTTCGAATTTTTGGAATTATCCAGCAGGATTTTTTAAAAAGATGTGGATGGTATTTTTATTTTTATTTACTTTGAGCGTTATTTTGCAGAAGCCCCCGTCTCACTATAAGATAGAATACTAGCCTGCTCCTCAGTAGATAGCTGCGTTCCTCTTGGCTTAGTGTCCTAAAAAGTTATTTTCCCCGAACGAAAATTATTTATTCGGTAATACAAACTACTCAACTTACCTTAAGCAAGCTTTTCAATTATAAAATGTACATATAAAAATTGTACGCAATTGCCACTACAAGCAGTAAAATTTTAACGAAAGTACTTGTTCCTTATAACCATTTCATTCAAGAAACTCAAATATCAAGCGTGAAGCAAAGTGCAAAATAATTTAAAACTACCGACACTCTTTTTTTATGTTTTTTTTGCGGATGAGGGAGGTGCGTCATTAAAGCTGCCATCGCATCAATGCTATGTCCAGAGACTAAAAAGTTCCCCTTCTATTTGGAAACGTCGCCGGCTCTGAAAACGCTTCCGCATAACTTCAGAGTGGCGTTCCATCTTCCTCATTACAAAAGTCTACGCCCATGTACCTGCGTCCAGGTCTCACTTTTTATCCAAAGAATTTTTTCTCAAAACCACTGATGACTGACTGATGAAACTAGTTCTTGCATACATTTATTTAAATTATAAAGATTAGATTAGGATGGACTTGGTTGATCCTTTAGATCGCACATAGACCAGAAATTGATCCATGGTGATTCCAAGTGTTAGTATGGAGAGTTTATTTTATATTTTTTCTTTAATACACAGTTTGGATGCCACGCTTCCTAAAGAATGATGCAGATCCTAAGCAGTTTATTCATGTTTTGCTATATACCGTTTAGTGGTAGGTGTTCCAGAGTTCGTCTCGCGTTGACTTCGTTGCATATTGTGTATGTATTGTTCGGTACCAGCTTCAGTTTGGCAGCGTACGATGGAATGAAGCAGTGTCCCGCCAGTATTACCACTATAAGTTTACACTCTTTCCTAGGAAGAGATAAAATATAGTTTGTAGTACTGATTTTAACATCTTAAGTTCGCTTCGTGAATCATTGCTGCATCTACACCAAGTCGTTGTTTTCAGACAGATACCGGTCATGCTAGCTACAGGAAGATTAGCGCCTGCTTTGGCTAGTATACCCACCATCTCGTTTCCTTCAATTCTTTTGTATCCTGGAACCCAGTAGATGGGGCTGTTGTCTCAGTTCCTAGCTCATCCAGCCTTATCGTACGGAGTGTGAGTTTGTCATTACAGCTGCTATTTTGATGGCTGCTTGGCTGTCTATGTAAATGTTTGTTTGAGAGTTCCGAGGATTGTTCTCTATGGCTAAATCTGCAGCTTTCGTTGCCGCGTAAATCTAAGCTTGGAACATACTACAGTACATAGTTCGGTAATTCAAATGACTGTTCATACCCTAATTCCAAACAGAATACCTCCAACCCCCTCTGCCGCTTTGGAACCGTCTGTGTACTCGTATGTGTTAAAAGTGTGGTACGTTAAAAGTTGCCCCTTCCGCCATCCGTCCTTTTCGAATACTACCTTGGTTCTCTGTTGAAGTTAGCTTGAGGAATAACGTAGTCCGAGTTAGCGTTTAAACCTCTGCACATTCGGTTGTGGCCATAAGGCCTCTGAATTAGTTGTACTGTTGTCAATAGCCTAAGTGCAGACTTCTTGGTAGTAAAATAGTCGCTAATTAGGATTACCACAATAAAAACAGTCCAGCACTTCAACAACTACAATTATGTAACGATTCAGTTACGCAAATATTTCCCATCGGAACATTTCTGAATGTTATTATTCTAGGTTTTGCGCGAATCAACATATCTTTACGGTAGAAGGCTTAATACTTAAGAAGCACGTGAAGGTAGTAATTTTGAATAACAGTTTGGTACCCCAGTAAAAATATCTGTTGGAATTAAACTACCAATTTTGCTGATAATGTCACCCGTTTTTGTTGTGGAACGGTGAACACGGATCTCACACTTTTTGGTCTGGTCAAAAGTTAAGCTTTTTTGTTATTTAAAGACTTTTTTAAGGAAAAATAATGAAGGGATTAAAAATGTGTTTACAGGTCTTTATACTTATCTTTGAGGGGGAAAATAATATTTTTCAAAATTCATTTAAGACAAGTAGGGAAGTGCTGGTATATCGGGGAACAAGCAGCTAAAATTGCATTGTCATAGTTTTAAACAACCAGAGAAAAAGGAAGCTATTTTCCATTTCCTCTGTGATTGCCGTGCCTTATGGGGAGAGAGAACGTCAACTCTTGACAAATCACTGTGCGAGAGTCTCGAACAACTGTCTGGCCTAGATGTCAGCAACCTAATAAGGTTCTTAAATCGCACAGACTGAATAAAGACAAGCTGTAATTGGCCATGAAAGAAGCTGATAGAGTGGATGTGGCAACAAAATGATGCGGAAGCGCTAGTTGGATTCTTGATTAATCACTACTTTTACAATTTTTTTTTTTTTGAAAGTTATGGTTATAGGAAAGTTAGTTGTGGTTTATGAGCGATTTCGCCTAGCAATCAAAAACATGATATTTCCTTCTTTACTGCTGAAGTTAGTGAAATGAAAACACTCTAATAACTTTTTTTTTTAAATATAAGTGAATTTATTTTTTATTTTAACAAATTAGTCAGTTCAATCTTCAGCAACTTGCAAGCAAAGGCGACAAGCTTCGTGTTTCCATTACTTGCTACGTTCAGCAACTATCTACCAAGCATATTGGGCTGGGGCAGCGAAAGGCGCGGCATAGGGCGTAGCAAATGGTGCTGCAGCAAGAGGAGCGGGCGCAGCAGCCAAGGGAGCGGGCAAAGCAGCCAGAGGAGCTGGTAAAGCAGCCAATGGTGCGGGCACGGCGAAAGCAGCTGGCGCAGCGTATTTAGCTAAAGCTGGAACAGCTAATGGAGCGCTCAGTGGAGCAGCAGCAGCATAGGCAGCGGGTACACCGGACACATAGCGGCTAGCGAAGGGACCAGAATATTGGAATGGTGTTGTGGTGTACGATGAGAGTGTGCCATCATAGTTGTTGCGTACGTCGATTTGACTACTGCCACCAGCGGCGTACAATGGTGCATTGGCGTAGGCAGCGACAGCCAGAGGAGCAGCGGCTAGTGGTGCTACATGGGCTGACACGCAAGCGACGAGAGCGGCAAGAACGAAAGTCACCTAAAAATGTGTAATAAATGAAATGTTGAAAAATACACTTTACAAATTTGAATGCAATTTTTGAAAAGAAAAAAACTTACGAATTTGAACATTTTGCTTTTGTTTAGGATTTGTGCTGGTAGTTGACAGTAGGAAGTGTGGTGTTTGTATGCTTCCTTTGCCAAACGCAACCACCTTTTATACTAAAAATACTAAGTGTTTGGTAATTGTTAAGTAAAAAGTAGTTATTGTAAATTAGTCACCCGAAAATTTATACAAATTCGATTGATGGTGTTAAATAAAAACAATGAATGCGTCGAAAGACCTCACCTAATTTGCATCGTCCAACTTACGGCGCGTGCATATCAAACTATTTATGTTTGCTGCAGCAGCTAAAAGAAATGTATAAAATTCAGAATGCAATCGATAAGTGATTGGCATGAAACGTGAAATGGTAACTGAAGTGGTAATTTTGTAAATTGACTATTTGTATTTTATTGTATGTATTTTTCGCAACCAATTCAGAGTAGCATTTACCCTTGATTCGTTTTTTATTTGCTTTTAGTATACAAACGCATATACAATATTTATAAACATTCAGCTCTTCATTGGGTTTGAAAGTCTGTTTTAGTGCATGTATTTATTGGTGTTCACTAGAGGAAGTGAGATTATTTGTTTGATATGCTAGCGACGAAAAAATGCGAAAATAAGACGAAATAAAGCAGTAACGATGAAACTGTGACTTTGCTTTTATTTTTGCTTTTTGCTCCCTTTTTATGCGTGACGTTATTTGAGGCGTATGTGTTTGTATATCCACTTGATTTTAGAGAAATATAATATTTTGTATGAATTTTTATTTTCTCAACAGTTATTAGTTGTGGGTTTTAAAAAAATAAGTCAAACTAGTAAGAAAAAGCAATTTATTTCGGACTGAACTTTATGCAATCGCGCACATTTCAATACAATTGAATTTGAGCCAAACAAACTCATAGACAATTAGACTTTTGTGTCGCTTCTAACATCAGACAGATTTGCGAAAAATTTGTCTTGACATATAAGCATGCCGGGCCGAAAAGAGGTAGGGAGTAATGCGGTTACTAAGCTTGTGCGAATTTTATTAAGCCATTGTCGAGATACATAAAGCGTTTTTCAGTGAGAGCGTTTTAACTTTTTTTTTTGAATAAAACTCAATCGGTTTGACTTTTTCAAATAATTTTTTTTTTATTATCGAGTTTGAACATATACATTTAAGTATGAAATTCGATTTCTTTTGCATGACCACCGCGTGCACGTTTTCCGAAGTCCAATCATTGAACCCAATTTTCGACCACTCTTTTGCATAAATCGGCTCTGAGCTCACAAATCGTCGCCGGTTTGTTACTGTAAACCAATGACTTCACATAACCCCAAAGAAAATAGTCTAAAGGCGTCAAATCACACGAGCGCGGCGGTCATTCGACCGGTCCATTTCTGGAAATAATGGAAATGTGTGGCTTGTGGCCCCGTCCTGTTGAAACCACATGTCGTCTAAGTCCATACCATTCAATTGCGGTCAAAAATAATCGTTTATCATGTCGCGGTATCGATTTCCATTCACAGTAACGTGGCGATCGTTCTCGTCAACGAAAAAATATGGGCCAATTACGCCGCCGGCATGTAAACCGCACCAAACAGTGATTTTTTCGGGATGCAACGGTGCCTCATGAATCACGTTTTTAAGCACCACTTTCATTTTTCTATTAGTTCAGAAATGTAATAACAACCCTCGTAACTGAGATGTAATGGTTTTTTTCTTTTTTGGAAATTGCCATTATATGGGCGGTGGGCGTTATTATTGACCGATTTCATTCATTTTCATCAGACGGACGGGGAAGACCTGTCATATCTCTGAGTATTTGGTATGAAATGCTGATAAAAATCGCAAGTTTTACACGGCTGCGAACAACTACGCGTGAATATAGAAACGGAGTATGACAGCCGCATCCTATAACGAATCCGATGCAATAGAAATAGGCTGTCCCCAAGGAGTGTGCCAAAAGGAAATATTCTCGATAATCCAGATGCAGGCCATTGACAGATGGATTAACACAGCTACCTGCAAAATAACTTAACAAACGTGGCTGAATTTCAACAAATCTAGAACAGCCGAGTTGTTAAGAAAGCCACGGGCAGACATTTTCAAAATTACGTCAATAATAACCGCCCACTGGCCTTTGGGAGACCATGCCAGGAAGATGGGGTGGACGTACAACGATCGATGCAGAAGTTGCAATCTAGAAGAAGGAAATAGTCTTTCACTATCTCTGTGAGCGCCTAAGTTTGGATGCTCTACGACATAGAATTCGTGGGGAATTCGAAATGGTTACCTTGAAATAAATTGCAGAAAACAAAATAGACTACATAAGCAGATTCATAGTCAAATCAAGATGGTTCGAGTAATAAAAATCAGCTGTTCTACAAGTGGTGCATCAAAATGACATTTTTGTGCTAATTGAGTTTGGCCTGTGTTACTCAACAATACCTCCACCACCACCATCACAACGATATTATACCGCAGTATTAGAAAAGCCCGTGCAAAGTCAGAGAGATGGCACTACTGCCACATACCGATGTTATATTTAGTTAGTACCACCTCTTTGAAGAACCCACAATAAGTTTCAGCCAGATATATTTTGTTTGGCATTCGTTATAACTCGGGGAAGTCGAGTAATTTTCCCTTTCCACCATGACAACACACCAGCTCACGCCTCTGCATTGTGTTCACAAAGTTATTGGAACTGAGGCACAGGGTACCAACTCCCTCACAGGTTTGGCTTCCCCGGATCTCTCAGACTATTATTTGTTTCCCAATTTGAAGAAAGGCTGGCGGGAGCAAGATTTTATTCAAACAAGGAGGTGATTGCAGAAATGATTGACTATTTTTCATACTTAGACAAATCCTATTATTTGGAAGGGATCAACAAACTAGAACAGCGTTGGAATAAGTGTATAAGCCTAAAAGGTGACTATGTTAAAAAATAAAAAAAGGCTTACCCCAAATAATCAAGCAGTTTTTTTCACTCGGACTTTTCAAACATCCCTCGTAGTTATTGATCACAGAAGCTGGCGAGAAATTTCAGTGCGGTGCCTTTTACCATAATTCTGCTGTTATTGGTTTTGTTGATTCTTATGGACTTAGTTTTCGCAATGTTCGTTGGTTTTGGTTTGTATTTCAGATAACTTGTGTGAAAGGACAAAAAAGAGCCGTGGTTAGCTCAACTGCCCGCGATGGGATGTGGAATTTTTCATAATGCTCACTTAATAATCAGAAGTAATCAGCTTGAATGTTGCTTCATATGAGACTATTGAGAAGAGTAAAAATGAAAGGACATCCCTGCCTGGCCGGTGTTTATAGTGAATGGCTCACTGATCATGTTGTGCTGTGCCGCATTACTGTATCCTCATTTCCTTTCATCGATCTAATAGTTCGAGTAATCCTTTGGGGTATAGGTTTGTGCTTAACGCTGACCAAGAAACTTTCTTGAAGTCGACAAATAGCATAAACAACAGCGACCACCAACTAATTGACTGATTATTCTTTCATGCTGATTTCGTACTTCTCCAGTCCACTCTTCACAATAATGGGTTTCTTGAGTGAGTTTGACAGCGCAATCATGCGACAGGTTGTTTCCGATATCTACGTTTTATTCCTGCTTTTACACCTTATCATGAAAAGTGTTTCTTCCGCGACTTACTTTATCCTAGAGCTGATAGTTTCACAGTTTTACGTATGATAGACGATGCCATCTAGACTCTCATAATCTTTGTTGACCAAGTTGTTGTTTCCTCAGCTAAATTGTATTGGTGCCCGAGAGCACTGTCGGTGCCAGCTCGTCGTCTATTTCTTACATCGACTTGCGAGCTTCTCCCTGTTCTACTCACACAGATGCAGCCGACGATTAGCTGGAATTAGCTGGCAGAGTTCAATGAATCGCTCAGCAGTTCTATTGCAAACCTCGCAGCCGTGCGTTCCTGAGGTGCTTTATTGCTGCCAATCTGCACTTGGAACTCGCTTGTCAGGAAAATAATGCCCCCTTTCGGTGTGCGCGGGAGCGTTGCCGTGAGTTGCGTGAAGAACTCTTCTCTGGTGGCTTCTTCGGCACCTTTCGCCGGTAGAATAGTATAATGGTGGCATTTCGGTGAACGCTGCTATTGAACCAAGTTTGTTATTATTGGTATATACGTGCATATACAACTGTGTGCATTTAGATTTTTATTTGTTGATCAAATACGCCCACCAGTCACGCACAAAACTGACCATTCCAATTCTTAATATTCGAATAGTTTCAGAAACTTGGCATTTATTTATGTATTCTTGCACAGTCACTTCATCGGCCGCTGAAGTTCAAACGAAATATGCGTAGATTAGAAAATACGACTATAAGTCCGATATTTAAAAGCGTGTGCGTATTATTGATGTCTTTTTGCTTCGTATCACTGCTGCTAAGCAATTAATTAAAACATATGAATATTTTTAAACGAAGTTGAAGGTGGGGCTTAGGTATTTGTGATATTCTTTTTTTGAAATGGAAGTGTGATTTACTTATCTGTAAGCATCGTCGCTTCGTATGCATGTGAATCCGGCTAACATTTGGCCTTTACTATGTTCCACATACAGCGCCTCACATCCATGATGATGTCAAGAATGGTGCAGTAAATAAAAAAATCATTGTGAATGTTCACGATTCATTGGATAGTACCCTAAACATAATATAAATTCATACCCAAAATCATGCATTCCCAATCAACATTACTTATAGCTATTGCATTAACAACAACTTTAAGTGACTAGTAAGCGCAGTGAGAATTGGCAAAAATCTCTCTGACCAAGCGGGGCTTCAGAAAAGGCGATTCCTTATCATGCGGCGTTTTCAACTTGATGATGGATTATTCTTCGATACTACTATTCGAAGTGAATTCAACTTCAGACCTCTCGCGCAAATGACAGTCCAGAGTATTGTTCACAAGCGCGCGGAAGCATTTTGCCGAGACTAAACGCGAAAAAATAAAATCAGTAATTTTTTTCAAAGGTAATAGTGTGATTGCATTATATTTTGCTGGAAGGTCACAACCAGCGATTGTTCGTGAGCTCGAGCGCCTTTAAGTAAAGAAAGTTTTTTTTTATCGCACCATTACTTGTTACAATGATACTGGTAGCATCGCGAAACGTCATGGAGGTGGTCATCAAATAACTTCAACGTCACGTGAAATGGTTCAAAAAGAGAAGAAGCGACTTGAACGAAATCCCCGACGAAGGACCAATCAAATGGCGAATGAACTGAAGAAGGAAATATCTGACCGTAGCATCCGCCACATACGGAAAAATAATCTCGAAGTCAAACCTTACAAGATCCAAAAGGCGCATAATCTCACACCAAAGCAGTAACAACTCAGACTTGAGAGAACAAAGGAGTCAATCGAAAGCGGTCAATCCGAACATTGTGTTTTCTCACGAGAAAATTTTTCAAATTGATAATTATAATTAATTGATAATTATAATTGATTATTCGTAAACTCTCAAACCGATAGGGTTTATTTGACCGACCCTTTGTACAAGAATTTGAGTCTTGGATTGGCCACCAGGAGGCAGCACCCGTCACAGGTAATGGTTTGCGCCGCTGTAACCGGCAGATGGGCGCTCTCCAATCCTTTTCATCGAGCCTGGCGTCAAGGTAAATGTGAAATATTATCGGGAAAGTATTGTGGAGGGTGCTTTGAGGACATGAGCAGACAAATATTTCGGTAGCAGACTATGGACGTTTCAACAGGAAACGTCTCACAAAACTGGAGTGAACTAAGAATGGCTAAAAAACAACGTTCCGAACTTCATAACATCCACACAATGGCTCTCAAATTCACCAGACGCGAATCCGATGGTTTATTCTATTTGGATCATTATTGAGAGCAAGACCCGAACTAAAAGATTCACTTGTCTCAAGGTGTTGAAAAAAGCCATTGTCCATGAGTGAGCCCAAAAAAACCTGCAAGTCACATTCGGGCAGCTTAAGATTCGTTGCTGGACCGTCTCAAGACCATAGTCAAGACAAAAGGTAGTCATATCGAGCAAAAAACTAAATTTTGTATTATTTTCACACACTTTTTAATTTGAATTGAATAAAAGTAATTTTCCAAACTAAATTTATAGCCTTTTTAATTGGTTACACTTCGAGTGACGGAAGCTGTATTTTCTATAAAAGCGTCATGTTGACCGCTTATGCTGACGATATCTACATCGTTGGCATTAGTGAGCGGATACTCAGTGCACCGTCCTTAAGTCATGAAATACTCGTAGGATCCCGTGAAGTGGATCAATCACTCATCCTACCGGTCTTACTGTATTGCGCTGAGTCCTGGACATTGACATATTCCGATGAGCAGTTGTTAGAAATTTTCGAAAGAAAAATTCTTCGCAAAATCTATGATCCAATTTGCGTGAATAAGATGCAGCCACGCGGACATCGACGTAGTGATGCGCATTAAAATTCAACGCTGCGCTGGCTACGTCATGTTGAGTGAATGGATAACAACACCCCAGCAAAGAAGGCTCTTTTTCGAAATGTACTGGTGGCACTCGCAAGAAAAGTACGTCCTCATCTACATAGGAATGACCAAGCCGACGATGACCTGATCGCCCTTGGTTTTTCTAACTGGCGTCTCTCTCTAAGAGGCTATTTGCACAACATTTTGGTAGCGACCATGACCGACTATCGGTTGTAGTTGTCAGTTAAATAAATAAGGCTGTGTTTCCAGGGAAATCAGCTTCTCTTAAGACTCTTACCCAAGATATTTTCCAACTTCATTTGTAATTGCTAGCACGCCCTCAAGTTGATTTTCACGTGCTCTTCGCGATATTCAGTTAGAATCAATGTGGTTGAAAGTCTCTTTAAGCGCACTTTTCACTTTATTTTGCACTCGGTTTTCGGGCACAAAACACTTAATAGTTTGTCGAACAGTGCCGCGACTCAATGCGATTTTTCCTTGGTTTTTGCAATCTTTATAATGGTTTAATACTATTTCACGCACTTCAGCAGGTACTTGATGATCCATTTAAATTTTCGTGACCACGTATTTTTTGTTAAATTTTTTTGTGCCTATTTTTTTTTCTAGGCACTAAGAACGCTCGCTGCACATTTTAAATTTCACACGGCTTCGTCGCGACTAACAGTAATTGCGAGTGCATCATTTGGCTGTGACTACATATTTGCATATAATTCCGTGCTTGATTTTATTACGTGCTCACAATATATACATAATATTTTTTCTCAATCATAAATATATGAAATTAAATGAAAATTAAACAAAATTTTTTTTTTTTGAGTAATTTATAATATTTGCAAGATTTTAACTTAATGTTGTGACAAGTGATTGCTGCGGCTGTGAGCCACTGTATGTACATATAAGAATACTAAATTATGCAATAAATGTTGTTAATTTAATTGACACCATTTCGCGCACTTTTTTCGAGTATTGTTTTCTTTTAATTCATTGTTATTTTAAGCTACAAATTTTTGAATTGCAAAGAAAAAAGTCCGCAGAGCCGTCTAGTCTGTTTTAATTTCAGATATTCATTCGACAAATCAGCACAAAACAAGACTAACGCACGTCTGACTAAATCAGCATATATTTAGAAATAGGAATATCACGAGTGACCTTGCCTTATTTCAACTTGGATTTTAAAAAATTAAAACGTGATGAAAGGGTGGGTCAGTGACCAGGCATGAAGCAGATTAATTTTCAGTGAAGTTTGCTTTAATGAAAAGATTAAACTTTCTTTCTAAACTTTTTTTAATGATTAAGCTGCTGTAGCCTATTTTGTTCTGAAATTTTGTAGATAGTTTTTAGATTAGTTTTTAAATAGTTTCGTTTTTCTATTTCAGCAATGCCCTGAATAATATTCTGCTTTACTAGGTAGCAGAAAAAGTCTAACTATGTCAAATCCTAAATCCGTGGAGGCTAATTGAACTCTCCAAAATGGTTAAAAGTTGGCTAGAAATCACATCAAACCTACATACTCAGAATGCGATTATTAGTCTGCGACTGGAGTAGTACAAGTCCCACAACACAACACCGCTAAATATAGGGTAAGACCTTAGATACTAAACTGAAATGGAACGAACATGTAAAAAAAAGAAGAGTTGAAGAAAAGAAGAAGTACTGCTACATAACCAGATGCTCAAACAAATATGGATGTATGCGGTCGCCCAAGCACCAGCAATACCTTGCCATTACAAAGGTTTCAAAACAAAGTTTTGAAATGTGCTGTTAACGCGCCTTGGACGCACGCAGTAGCGGATCTTGGTATTGAGCCAGTTGCTGCAGTAATTCAAAAATATGCCATATCACACACGAAGAGGTGCTCTCACCATGTTAATAGCGAAGCTTCAGCTCTCACCAATCGGAATGAGTGAAAAAGCGACTGAGGCCGCATCACCTCACGCAGCAGCCAATTACTTTGCAAGGAGTGTTCAGAGCATCACAACTCATTTGTATAACGCAAAACTTTACAAATATGATATTGTTCGTTAGGGGCTTATATTACATTTGCAATGAAATAAAAAATTAATCAAACAAAATATGGTACAATAGTTTGCAGTTTTTGCACAAAATCTTCTTTGCGAATTAGGTGGGCAAAGAAGATTTTGTGCAAACATCGGAATCATTTTCCAATTGCATCCAACTCTCTTTTTACACGATCTCGCGACGGTTAACTAATAAATATTTTAGACGAAATTTTCTCTACATGAATCTCTTTTCTAAACAAACCATAATTCCTAAAAAAAGCCTTATTAAGTAAAAAAATTTCGTGTAAGATTAAGAAAAAATAAATGTGGGGTTTGGGAATAAGTTCGTAGCTCTTTTACCGAAGACTTTTAATTAAAAAAAAAAACAATAATTACAATATATCAATAAGTTAATTAATTGTGTATACGCCGTTGCTATTACAACCTCATCCCACCTCTCGATCAATTTGTTGCCAGGTCTGGTGTCAAAGAAATTGTTGACCCAGTTTTTAAGAACCTCTTTGTTATCGAAGGTAACGCCCTTCATACGGCCTGAAAGGGAGCGAAAAAGATGTAATCGGTCTGTTCAATGTCCAATGAACGACCTCCAATTTAAACTCTTTGAGTGCGACTTTGACGAGTTGTGCAACATGGGGCCTGGCGTTGTCGTTAAAGAGTATGGTTTGACCATGTCGATTAGGTCTTTTCAGTCGAATAGCCTCATTCACACTCCCTTCTTTGCTTCATATTAATATATAGGCATCATTTCTCATTTACTGTGACGCTCCGGTACACAAAGCTTTGTTTATGATCGCGTATTGCTTGATGGCTGAGAATCAATTTTTCTTTGGTTTTTTTCGTTGAGCTCGTGAGGCACCCAAGCTCCCAGTTTTACGGTAAATCCCATTGAATGAAGGGGATTGAGAATCGTTTTATGTTCGCAGTTCATTTTTCCCCCAATTCACGATTGGTTTGGCGACCGTTCTCCTTCTAAAGTGATTTGAGCAGTTCCGTATGGAGTTCAGAAGGCCTTCCATTGCGGGACGTGTCATCAAAGTCAAAGTCGCGAATCGCCATTTTTGAACTTTGCAAACCATTTTCGTACTGTAGACTCGCCTATGACACCTTCCCCATACACGACGCAAATGTCCCGGGCTGCTTCGGCAACTTTTTGACCTCGATAAAAAGCAAAGAAGTGCAGTTGTCGAATCTGTTGATTTTTGCCTCCTGGGTACTCCATTTCTATGCCTTAAAAATAATAAAAAAATTAAATAATTCAAAAATACAATTAACATAGTTTTGTAGAGCAGAAATATTTCTATCGAATGAATGCTTACCCTTGGTCAAACAGCAAACAAAACGTTATAAAATAAAAGAAAACGTATGCTCCTGCAAACCCGATGCAATAATTATATTATAGAACCAAACAAGTCCAACTGTGCATTAGAATTTCAACGTAATCTTTAGCCTGTAGCGTGCATGTATAGTTCAGGGTGGCGCAAAATTACTCATCCCAGTTTGTTTCTGAATGTTTTTACTGAATAAAACATAATCATTTTAAGTAATGGAAATATTCATATCAACTTTATGCGCTCCATTGCTTGCATGTTTATATGCTGCCGATGTCTAGTTCACAAATTTCAAATTATTCAAAAATTATAAATTTTCTGGTAAGGTGATTAATTTTAAATTAATTAAAAATCGATATCGAAATGGATGCTATTTTGGGCTCAATATCTGAAAGCGGTTCGTTTGGTGATGGGTTGCTGCGATATACAGTGAGTTGATTTTTTCGGGTTGATGTGGTCAGTAGTTATTGGCTACAGCCGTAATATGGTGAGTGGTCCAAGCGAACACGAGGATAGCCTTATCAATTAGAATGGCTATTTGTTTTTTTTTTTTTGCAAATTTATGTAGACAAGTGGGGTTGAAGTACTATCTGAACGATAATTTATCTTTAAAAATGTGCTTGGAAGTATTTATAATATTTCGAAAATTTTTAATGCATAAATCGATCCCCTTTCGTACCTCGATAATATATTTCTAAATTGTTGCTAAGTTTTTGAGCTAGAAATAGCTGTAAGTTTCAAAATGGCACATAATTAAAAAAAATCAAAGAAAGCAGCCAATTACCCACCTTTTAAATAGCTTAGCTTTTAAACAGCTTAGACCTGCTTAGTTACCAAATATACCGACGTCATAAATACACACAGGTCTAAAGCTGCTGTCCATTTGTTAATTTTCTTATTGCATTTTATGAATACTTTGGTTGATTAAGCTCGCAGCTGGCCAGTCACAGAATTTATACAAAAAGAAATGTTAGAAAGTCCCAGTTATTCGTAAAGATATTTTTAATGTCACTCTGGAAGTTCTGCTTATTTTGTGTTATATTACTTAAATATTTATTACATGTATGTATGTATCCGGCTCAAGGTCAGCATGGCTTATGAGTTATATGTACCATTGATCCCGGCGTTTCTGTGTACCAGCTACATTCATATACGTACATATGTCTTGATGTGTGTGGTCGCTTAAATACTAAATTGTTATGGCCGCTTGATTGATTTACGAAAATAACAAACTTCAAAAAAATCATTCAGTGGACCGTGAGAGCATTTTTTTTTTTGCTGCACCATAAAAGGTGTTAACTCAAAGAGTATTGCTTTTTCATTTCATTTCAATTTATTTCACTCCATGATACGCAAATCCTACATAGTAGTTTGTCGAAGTATTTAGTTAATAAGTAACTTATCCTAAATCTTAAAAACATGATTGGGAGTTACTTGATAACTTAGCCTAAGCTTAAAATCAATCGAGAATGGACTTAGATATGAATGTTGGTGATGAAAATTCAATATGAACTCCCTTTGAGAAAGTATTAAATTCCAAAAGAGCTCTAAATTGTTAATTCAATTCGGTTAAAAACGTCATATTCTGTGCGGATCATCTATACCTATCTACTGGAGTAATTCAGGGCAATCAGTGTATTCACAAACCAGACAGAAAATAATCATCAGTAATCGAAGAGGCCTTCTACTTTCTATTGACTGTACGTTTATTAGTTTACAGTGAGCAGCATAAAATGGAAGCGAATCAGAATAGTTAAGAGGCTGAAGGCAGAACGGAGGAATTATCTTCGAATTCGTTCGGTTCTAGAAACATAAAAAAATAAATAAATAAAAATTCCTGCGTACACTTCTGTTGGGCCGAGCTCCTCCGCCTATTTGTGACGTGCGTCTTACAGTTGTTCCACAAGTAGAGGGGCCTACAGTTTTAAGCTGATTCCGAACGGCAGATATTTTTTATAAGTAGCTTTTTCATGGCAGAGATACACTCGGAGGCTTGCCAGTTCCTGCCTGGTGACCACTATTAGAAAAAGCTGTGTCTCCATTTTGGTGTTTTACGGATATTCGAACCTACGCCCTCCCGAATGGTAGGTCTCAACTCATTCGGCTATGGCAGCCGCCGCCGTATTATTCTGATTTTCAACTTTCCTGTAAGTTAAAAATAATTTTCCTAGTATAGGGGTACCCAAAGTCCTTACAATTATCGATATATTGAAGCTTACAATTTTGAGTTCAAAGAATTTTATATATAACGAATTGAGCTTGAGGAAGATATTGTACGATAAACATTGAGCTCAACTTGCAAGCATCAGACCAATTAGCTTTTCTTCGGGTTCGTATAACTAGCAAAGTTTTTGACTACGAAAAAATAATACCGTTATCGAATTTTTTATTTATTGTTAAAAAACAGTCAAAAGTGTTGATGAATCATAATTTCAATTTCCTCAACTGAAGTCAAAGCTTCATACCCCCTCAAAATAGTGAGTTTGTTTTGAAATAGACTTTGATGTTATTATACATGAGCTGCCTTGTATGTACCTAAGAGCCATATGTGTTTTCTAAATCCTATGCAGTGGAGTAATGCTGGGAATATTCCATCAACGCCTATTGATTTTAGTAGCTCGAAACTATTTATCGCCCATTTCAATAATCCATTAATTCCGGTTAACCCTTCTTAGGGTTTCTTTATGTGTTGTTCTTGTCTTTAATGTCATAGAGGGGCTTAGAAAGTGCCTCGAAAATTAGTCTAACTGTTTCATCTTCCCTTTCGATGAAGATCCTGTATATTTTTTTGAAGCTAGTGCGTAATATATTATATTACAGAAGTTTTTGCCATCCTAAAAGTAGCCGAATGGATAATCGAGAGGAGATGGAGCGGGAAACAGATTGGAGTCTTCAGTGACAGTCAGGATGCATTGAAGGCCCTGGAGAACGCGAAGCAAACCTCAAAGATTGTTCAAGAATGTAAGAAGGAGCTTAATTCTGTCGCAAGACAAAACAGACTTGTACTTATATGGGTTTCAGGACACTCCGGTGTTCAAGGAAACGAAATTGCCGACGAATTGGCCAACCGTGGATCAGCGGTGCCCCCACAGGGGCCAGAGCCAATAATCGGAATCAGTCCCGCAGGAATAAAGAATTGGATCAGCGATTATGTAAGCAATCTACATAAAGAGCGATGGTCCGGTCTGAAACGCTGCAGAACTGCAAAGTGTTTTGTGACAAGTCCGAACAGAAAACTGTCAAACTTTCTACTAAAACTTAGAAGGAAAGATATTCGGTTGATGGTCGGCATCATTACAGGACACAACCCATGGGGTCAGCATATGACCACCATTGCAATCATCGAGATCCCGGTATGCGTGTCATGCTTGGAGGAGGCGGATAGCACTGAGCACTTTCTCTGTGAGTGTCCTGCCTTTGCTAGAGCAAGGCTACGAGTATTGGGTTCCGATGTCATGAGAATGAGTAATATTCGATCTCTAAAATTGGAGGATATTTACAGATTTGCCAAAGAATCTGGAAAATTCTTACAGGACTAACTATCTCTATTTCTGTCTCTACTCTTTCCTATCTCTTTCTCTGATACTTTTCTCCTTTCCTCCTTGACTATCTACTCCCTTTCCAGAGCTTTCAATACAATGGGCTCTTTAGCCTGAGTGTTTTAGAAGCCACCAAATCTCCTGGTGCTCCTTGGCTCGACCTTTTCAAATTAAATATATTACTTTCCTTAATAAGAACTTTATAGTGTGTAGAAACCTAATTGGAGTGCTCAATCGTATTCGCAAAAATTACTCAAACTTGTATCTCTCGCTTCTCTATTATTCTCAAAGAGTTAGAGTGTCTTTGTATTCATATATGCCTCCGATTCTTTTTGGTCTATTTTCAAGCCTGCTGATGGCGCTTCTTTTTTGAGCTAGGTCATTATTCTACCAAGAAACGTCTTTGTCAAAATTTACTTTATTTATTGGACAACTGCTTTCATATGCTCGTGACAGTGGTTTCCATCTGTATTGGCCTTTATCATTGTAAGATTCCATAACTATTTACCCCAATATACCTTCTTTGGTTTCCTAAGGATTCTATTACTTGTTTAAGAGCCCCAATGCCATATCATATTATCAAGTATCACAGTTTCTTGAATACTATCTAATTTCTTACTAGCTCCCCATTTCGAGTAATTCTTATGGGTTTTTCAAGGATCTCTCCCCCTACGCCAGTTACAAATGTTAACGTATTACTTACCTTAAAAACTTCTAATTTGAAACTGAGAATAAATTCAAGAAGGTACTCACCACGCCTTTTGGTATCCGTGCTTTCCACATACCTCATTATGCACATTGGCATCTAATATTGAATCCAAGTATTAAAGGCAACCTCCTTCTCCAGGCAGTGTTCTACCAGTTTACTGACTAGAGAGGTGGTACCTGAGTTTCATACCTTAGCCCTGATGCCACCACTATGTTTTCCTGGCATACTCTTCAGCAAATTGGTACTTCAACCGCTACTAATTCTCTGGATAAAAACTCTGGAAGACTTATGAAATTTATATTCCTAGAGAATACCATGCAGACTAGGGGGTCATTATATCTGACGCTTTAACATCAGCGTATTTATTGCGACCAAACCTCTAATCTGGCCCCTAAGGACCCAGGGTTCTTCAACCCGCACTATACTCAATTTAGACCTGCTAATTGTCCTCGCCGCCACCATAGCCGAATTCAGGAAGAATGTAGGTTCGAATCTCGGTGAAAGACCAAAACGGAGGAAACCTTTTCTCTAATAGCGGGGCAATGGCAAACTTCCGAGAGTATTTCAAAAACGATGTAAACACCAACTATATATTATATAATATCTATAATTGCCCTTACGTTTAATGCCGAGCCAGCTTTGGCATGGACGATATTAGTGCTGGTCACCAGTTTTACTACCCCTTCACAAATTTACTTTCAGCTACTGTCATCACATCATCGCTGTATCATATGCCGATATGCTCTGAGTTGCCTCAACTCCTCGAACTCGCTGTCAATGTCACCGATTCCATCACTTTCCTGAGGTTACATCGTGACATCCATCGTCACTTCGCTTCGCCCCGCGGGAGTTCTAAGATAATCGCGATCAAGTGGTCATTCAGATGTTCTCCGAGAATAAGCCTTGAACACCGATTGCCTTTTGCCTTTTAAATTGCTCCTCTTTAACTTCCTCCGACCTTTTTAATACCACTGCATTAATGCTCCAAACCACTCCCTTGTCATTGGACTCCACATTTTCGGAGATCGTCAGCAGCGACTGCAAGAGAAATCTGATATCCTTCAAGTTCAATCGTGCATACGTGTTCCTTTAAATATTTTTATCATATTTGTACCTAAATGATATGCTAAGTTTTGGGTTGGAAGAATGTACGAAGAAAATTTATATACCGAATCTAAATATTTTTGATTTTTACAAAAACAGAAAAACCTGCTTCCACGGCACTTGGAGTATTCTTCTTTATAATATGTTGCGTGTTTGGGTTACTTATCACCAAATTAAGATATGTACACAGTTCTATAGTTTTCTTTGATTTCTTCATCTACTCCAAAGGTGTCTGCCTGCAAGGCAATAATAAATCTTAACAGATGTTTGTTTTATCTGACGCAATTGTATTTATATTTGTTTTTTTGTTTGTTTCTATTTTATATACATAGTAATCACAGATTCTGCTCGTTCTATTATGTCGCAGATTTATCTTCCCAGAGTCTGCCTCGAAGCCAACAATTAAAATCCGTTTTGCCATTTCAAATAAATATTTATGCAAAAGAGTAGAAACAAATGTATGTTTTCTTGTTGCTATTTCCTACTGAACTAAATGGGCGAGAATAGAAAAATGTTGCTCAAAACACTGTCATATCGATAGTTTTAATCAGCGTTCTTGTATTTCCTGCTTCATTACTTGTGGATCTTAGAAGCTGATACTCTTATTTAGTTATGTATGTGGGTCTGGCCATGTGGGTACGTATGCGCTATTTAGCGGGTTTGCAAACTCTTTATGGGAGAAGTTTTTTTGTTTTATTTATTTATTTCTTTTTATGCCTGTGCATGGCAATTTAAGGTAGGAGATTCTTAAAAACTCGATGTTAGATGAGAAAAACTGGTGAATATACCATCTATGTAGTTCAATATAAAATTTGGCATGTTTGCAGTAGGCATGCAATAAAACAGTAGCATATCAACGTTTTGACCAGTTTCGCCTTTTTTATTTTTCCAATTTTCGAATGTCCATTACTTCTATAGAATATATATATATATATACTGTCTAACTAATAAATCCACTTTTAAAATGTTATGCGAAAATTAAAAAAATTCCAAAAAGCCTTTTAATCGAATTCCATGAAGGAGTTAAGGGTAGTCAGAATTTTCAAAAAATTGGTTTTTTTTTGCATTTTCTTAAAGTATTATATCTTACAAATATTGTGTGAAAATTTTAAGTGAAGCCGCCAAATACTTTTCGGGTTATTCAGTAATTAACAAACTGCGTTCGGGCGCTCCGGAGTGTTCGAGACCAAGTAGCTGGACGCTAACGATAACACTCGAGAAGGTAAAATGCAATGTAACAGCAAATCGATATTTTGGAAGCTGCTATGACGGCTGAAGAACTATTATATGGCACAGGAATAGATGACACAGTGTAAGTGATTAAATAATTCGTATAAATCAACATAAATCGATAGCAAAATTTTAAATGCGTTTTTCTCAAAACTCTGTTCTTTGAACTGGTGATCACTGTAACTTAAAAACCGCCTCGAAGACTTCAATAAAATTTATACGGTTTTTTCTCGAAAATATGAAAAATATTTCCTGAGGCCGCCATATTGTTAACTTAAAAAAAAAAGCTTCGATCACGCCCAAGATTATCTATTAGTAAGACTAATTTCTCTTGTCCGATTGATTTTAGATTAATCTCCAAGGACTTGTGATGATTACCGCAAGGGACTTCTGGAGAAACGGGCGCCACACAAACAGCAATAACTTTTACAATTATTAATTTTTTTTTTTTTTTGAAAATTTTTTAAAATCTAGTTGAAAAACGATGTATTAATGCTATGTTTTTCTTTTTGTAAAATAAAGCAATTGACAAGGAAAAAAAAAAAAATTATTGACTATCATCATTTTTTCGGGCTTCTGACTACCCTTAACCCCTTAAATTAAAATTTTGAGAAAAATTGTATTCGTTTGTATTGTTCGAAATTTCTAACGAAGCCAGTTTATAATTTTTTTTCATTGGGGGTGTTGCGCATTTCCGAATGCCAATGGTGAGTGAATTTTAAAGAGGCGATTCGGCAAACGTTGCTAAGCCCATGGTGAAACGATTTTTAGGGTTGTGCTCTTTGGCACACCGTTATTCGGATCTAAGCGAATTTGACAGAGTCAGCTGATGAGCTAACGGCACTTGGGATGTATTTAAAAAAAAATGGAGATTGTGTTGGAGTTATAGGAACAATTTAACCAATGACACTTCGTTGCCGCCTGAACAACGACTGATTGGACAAGTATGTGCCTGCATGTGAAATGATCGTGACGAATTCGGCTGAATCTCACAAGAGACGTGGCAGTCGAAGTTCCCCTCACAATATTCTTTTTCACCATAGTTGAAGAACAAACCAGGTAAATCTATCATCCTTGGCTAAATAAACATGACTCGTCATAGCCTTTCAAAATCGACCTGTCACTTTTAAAAAAGCCGTCCAGTGCACAAATCGATTAACTTCACAAAAAAAAAAAAAAATGGAGAGTAATGGAGATAAAATAGCGAAAATTTTTTTTTTAATTCCCTTTTCAAAATACTTTCAAAGATATGTTTATTACAGATATAGCCTTCATCTGCTGGTATAATAAATTATAATAATAGGACTATGAATAAGTTCGTGCGGTTTTTTTTCGAAATTTGAAACTTTATTGACGTAAAATGGTTACAAATTTAATATTCAAAATATTGTCCATCGCTTACTACTACTTTTTCCCATCTTTCTGGCAATTCACGGATTCCCTTTGTGAAAAATTCGGTCGGTTTTGCCGCAATCCACGAATCGATCCATTTTTTGACTTCATCGTAATTACGGAAGTGCTGGTCAGCCAGGCCATGTTGCATCGATCGGAAGAGATAGTAATCGGATGGCGCAAGGTCTGGACTATACGGCGGGTGGGGTAGGACATCCCATTTGAGCGTTTCTAAGTATGTTTTGACCACTTGTGCAACATGTGGCCGAGCATTGTCATGTTGCAAAATAACTTTGTCGTGTCTATCGGCGTATTGCGGCCGTTTTTCTCGCAGTGCTCGGCTCAAACGCATCAATTGTCGTCGGTAGACATCCCCCGTAATCGTTTCATTCGGTTTCAGTAGCTCATAATACACAACACCCAGCTGGTCCCACCAGATACACAGCATAACCTTCAGGCCATGAATATTCTGCGCCGACGTCGATGTTGAAGCATGGCCAGGGTATCCATACGTTGCCCGACGTTTTGGATTGTCGTAATGGACCCACTTTTCATCGCCAGTCACAATTCGATGCAAAAAACCCTTTCTTTTGTGCCGTTGAAGCAGTTGTTCGCATGCCATAAAACGGCGTTCAACGTCTCTTGGCTTCAATTCATACGGCACCCAATGGCCTACCTTTCGGATCATTCCCATGGCTTTTAAACGTTTGGAAATGGTTGATTGATCAACTCCCAAAGTTTTTGCAACCTCTTCTTGCGTTTGAGCCGGATCTTGATCGAGCAATTCCTCCAATTCGGTATCCATGAACTTTGGCGGCGCACCCTCGCGTTCTTCGTCTTCCAAGCCAAAATCACCACTTTTAAAGCGTGCAAACCACTTCTGGCACGTTCGCTCAGATAGAGCATGCTCACCATAAACTTCCACCAAGATACGATGACTTTCGGCTGCTTTTTTCTTCATATTAAAATAATGAAGAAGAATTCCCCGCAAAAACACATTATTTGGCACGAAATTCGACATTTTCAAGTGTGGTAAAAATATTGTTGTTTACGCTTCAAATAAAAAACTTATACTGACGTTTGTGCCTTACGACAGTAGCTCTCCAATGAATGTTTGGAAATGTGGATCGATGGAATAATAGTCAAGTTACGCCATCTGTTGTAAAACCGAAACGAACTTATTCATAGTCCTATTAATAAAAAGAATAGCCAAAAAATAGTAATCAATAAGGTTATCAATTTTATGCGACTGGTGGAATTAATCGAAGAATTTAATGAAAAAAGTAATAAAGTTAAATTCAGTGTAATTTGTAAGCATTTTATTACAGAAAAAGTTAGTTATTATACTATATACCTTGAATACAGATCTTCCATAAAAAAAGTTCATAGTTTTGTTATAATATATTTTGGAGGGAAAAACCTATTATTTTTGCACAAAGTTTAAAACTTTATTTAAGAAGTTTCGGATTGTTCACATTGGGCAAATATGCACCGTTCTGTTGCATAATTTATTGACATTTTATAGGCAGCTTTATAACGCCTCTTTCATAGAAGTCTTGATACTTATTGGCAAAAAACTATGGGAATCGATTTTCAATGAGAGAAAAAGGTGGTAATTGATTGGTGCCCAGTTCGGACTATATAATGGATGCAGTAAAGCTTCCCAATTCTTGCCATTTCTGGTCAATCCAGTTGTTGGCAGTAGAGGGGTCATAGTAAATGACCCTTTTCAAGTCCCCCAAAGTAGAACTTTCCTCGCTTTGGCCTCTGTCGGAGCTGCTTCACCATGCTTTGACCCTGCTTTATGTGACCCACTTCCCATTCTCAGTCACCATCCGTTTAAGAAATGGGTCCATTTCATTCCGTTTGGCCACGGCTTTGCAGATAGAAATTTGACTAATCATGTTTTTGATGTTAATTGGTGTGGCACCCAATCATCGAGCTTCTTTTTGAATCCAGCTTTGCGAAAATGGTTTAAAATTTTTTGGCGGTCGATCTTTAGCTCCTGGGCTCCTGCTACGACTACTAACATGCCGGTCTACTTCGATTATTTCTGTGATTTTGTCGACATTATTGACATTTTCTAAAATGTCAGCCTTCTACGGAGAAAATACTGAATTTCTTTTTAATAAATTAATCACCAATATAAATTATGTATTCTTCATCAGCAGTAGAGGAGGACTTGTCACTTCGATTTGTTGTAAAGTTTTTATTAGTAATCAAGTGTGACAGAATTTTTGACGTTTGAATGGATTTTAGCAGGTCGATCATGTATCTCCAATTTTTGTTTTTCATAGTTATATCTTTATGATATAATATAGACTGATCTATATTTTTCGAAATTTTTGGACGGATTACCTTAATTAATGGAATTAGACTCAGACTGACTTATTTATTTTATTGTACTTTAATTCTAATAAGACTAAAAGAAGCACTTAAAAATTTACCGTTGTCATTGAGCGCTTGCAAGCAGTGTTCAGAACCGGCCATTTTCAAGCAGGCAGTCCCCAGCAGCTGGTCCGAAAGCCAGGCGTTCGCCAATTTTTCGGTGAAGTCGACTTGAAAAAATAAATTAAATAAAATATGTATAATTTCTATCTACAATTTTTTTTTTTGAAAGTTGCTAATGCTAAATAGTTAATAAAAATGGACTCTGAAATGAATTACTTATTACTCAATGGCCCAAAAAATGTTGTCGTTTTATGGTGTTAGTCTTTATTATTCTGGAAAGTTATTAAAAATATGTAAAGCTATGCTATAGCAAACGCTCTGATACTTAAATTTAAGCATTTTCAAAAAGTGGAGTTGAGCGGTTTGTGACCTCACTCTAAAGATTTCTTTAAATCGATAAAATACAACTAATTAAGGAGTAGTAACTTTAACAATAAAATACTTAAGCTCCCAGCACCTAGATATCCGCCTTCAAATAATTCATAGGTATACAGTGCACTCTCTTCTAACGGACACCTCTCTTAAGTCTAACACCTCCCATAAGCGGGCACTTTCTATAAGCGAGCACTTTTTTCAGTACAAACCACAAATTCTTAAGATTTTTTTTTCAGTTTTCCTCTTGAGCGGACACGCTCCCATAACACGTTGACCCTCCCATAACATATTATTCCTTTTTTTCACACATTTCTCATAAGCGGGCAAATAGATATTTTACTTAAGTGAGCGCGCACTGTACTGGAAAGAGTTTATTTTGCCGAAGAAGCATTAAAAGTAGAAATTAAAGAAATAAAAGAAACGTAGAATTAAAACAAAGAGGAGCCACAAGTTTAGGGCGCCATATTTAAAAATAGGTAAGCATTAAAGTTGTGACTGTCACTAAGTGTGATCATTATAACGTGTTGATGATTTCTGCCAATTCTCCTAACTACTTTTTTACATCAAACTGAAAGTTCGTTGACTGTACGAAGCCCATTTGCTTTGTCTTTTATTAACTAATATACATTTTTTATTGCCGCTGTGTCATGTGCTGGGTTTTTACGTCTCAGTCAGATGATTCAAATATTTGTTTATGCACTTTAGTCCAATTAAAAAATAAAATATGAAAAAAAATGCAAATGCTTGATCAAATGTGGGCGCCCATAAAAAATGCTTCTGTATGCGTTGAACTAATATAAAAAAATAAATAATGAGCATTAATTTCAAATATTGACAGTATCGACCCAGTCGTCACCGATTTTTTAATGTATAAGTGAAGCTTAAATAATGGATGGAGTAGTTTCTTTTGGTGCACCTGCTATAAGAGTATACAAAAAATGAAATAAAAAAGTGATGTTATAGAAATTATTTAACGAGAGAAATGTGTTATGTATTTATTACACATACATATACACAAATGTATGTTACGTTGACATTGCCCATGTTAATTATTCAAAATGTTAATAACATTTTTTTTATATAAACGAAATGTGTTTTACGGTTGGGAGTCAATGCAATTTATACTCATATACGTATATGTAAATAGTGACATTGACACTTCGGTTGGGTTTTGTTGCCAGACCAAAACAAAAGAAAACAAAATGAGATCAGGGTTCGGTTTCAGCTGAAACACGATAGATTTTTACTTTTTAACTAGAATTTTCTATGCATAGAGATTTATTGCCCAAGGAATTTTAGTAAGTGCAAGATTCAAGACACTAAAAGATACCGTAGATTTTTGGAAATAATTTATTTATAATATTTCTAAACCTTTTTTAAAATAATGAAAATAATAAGAAACAAAGATGTGAAATTTATCAATTGATAATTACATGCGCATTTGGTTTTGAAACCTTTTCAAATCAAAGCGTGGAAAAATTTTACTTACTTTTTTTTCTGTCTTAAGTTCAAGGATATGTCAAGTAATAAAAAGCAGTAATAAAATATGAACCAAGCACTGACAATTAATAGGACTATGAATAAGTTCGAGCGGTTTTTTTTTCGAAATTTGAAACTTTATTGACGTAAAATGTTTGCAAATTTAACGGATTCCCTTTGTGAAAAATTCGGTCGGTTTTGCCGCAATCCACGAATCGATCCATTTTTTGACTTCATCGTAATTACGGAAGTGCTGGTCAGCCAGGCCATGTTGCATCGATCGGAAGAGATAGTAATCGGATGGCGCAAGGTCTGGACTATACGGCGGGTGGGGTAGGACATCCCATTTGAGCGTTTCTAAGTATGTTTTGACCACTTGTGCAACATGTGGCCGAGCATTGTCATGTTGCAAAATAACTTTGTCGTGTCTATCGGCGTATTGCGGCCGTTTTTCTCGCAGTGCTCGGCTCAAACGCATCAATTGTCGTCGGTAGACATCCCCCGTAATCGTTTCATTCGGTTTCAGTAGCTCATAATACACAACACCCAGCTGGTCCCACCAGATACACAGCATAACCTTCAGGCCATGAATATTCTGCGCCGGCGTCGATGTTGAAGCATGACCAGGGTATCCATACGTTGCCCGACGTTTTGGATTGTCGTAATGGACCCACTTTTCATCGCCAGTCACAATTCGATGCAAAAAACCCTTTCTTTTGTGCCGTTGAAGCAGTTGTTCGCATGCCATAAAACGGCGTTCAACGTCTCTTGGCTTCAATTCATACGGCACCCAATGGCCTACCTTTCGGATCATTCCCATGGCTTTTAAACGTTTGGAAATGGTTGATTGATCAACTCCCAAAGTTTTTGCAACCTCTTCTTGCGTTTGAGCCGGATCTTGATCGAGCAATTCCTCCAATTCGGTATCCATGAACTTTGGCGGCGCACCCTCGCGTTCTTCGTCTTCCAAGCCAAAATCACCACTTTTAAAGCGTGCAAACCACTTCTGGCACGTTCGCTCAGATAGAGCATGCTCACCATAAACTTCCACCAAGATACGATGACTTTCAGCTGCTTTTTTCTTCATATTAAAATAATGAAGAAGAATTCCCCGCAAAAACACATTATTTGGCACGAAATTCGACATTTTCAAGTGTGGTAAAAATATTGTTGTTTACGCTTCAAATAAAAAACTTATACTGACGTTTGTGCCTTACGACAGTAGCTCTCCAATGAATGTTTGGAAATGTGGATCGATGGAATAATAATCAAGTTACGCCATCTGTTGTAAAACCGCACGAACTTATTCATAGTCCTATTAAAAGTGGTTGGTTGATAAAGTTTATTTACGTTTATTTATTTTACGTGTTTCCAACTTCCCATCCATAAATAAAAAAATGGATGCCAACTATTCTGCAAATTATTTTAAAAAGTATTATACTCTTGTACCGGCTCCCGCAACCAAATGGGTTGGTGTGTAACTACCTCTCTGTCCGGATTTGAAACGACTGTGGTCATAAAACACCAAATTATTATTATTATTTGCTATCGCGCCGGCAGGGGGCGCAAAGTGCCGATATAAATAAATTCCATTGGGGTCAATTGGCAGCTTTAGACTCCATCTGCGGTCAACTGTGCAAGTCGTCTGATGTCGTAAATTCTTCATACAGGCTTCGTCTCCATGTTCCTTTCGCCCGTTCTCTTCGGCGAGAGTTTTGCGGATTCCAGTCTTGGAACATTCTGCTGATGTCAGTTGCAGGTTTACGGATTGTATGGCCTATCCATTTCCACTTTCGTTTGCGTATTTCAAACTCAACCGGGCTTTGTTTACTTCGAGCAATGAGCTCGTCATTTCGAGATCATCTAGATGTTTCATACTGATTGGATTCCAGAGGATGCCTCTGCCAGTCTGAGCGTCAAGGGCATTGCTTAGCATATCATCCATTACGATTAGAAAGAAGAGTGGCGATAGATTGCAGCCTTGCCTCAATCCTGCAGATTATAGAAAAATATTTTCTTTTAAAGCAGTCGTCCATGGGAAAGCAATGGCCGAGGCATAATTTTTGATGGAGGGCTGGTTATGCCCGCTGTAAGACACATAGTTAAATGTAAATTAGACGTTGTAAAAAACTCGATGGAGAATCATTTTACAATGATTCCGTCAGCTAAAGCAGTGAAGTTGTGGCAATAAAAGTTAATGAGTAATCGCAGAAGTTTACAGACCCCACTCTACTATATTATGGAACTGAGCAATCAATAGCTGTTCTCGCGCACTTCAATAACCAAACGTATCTCTCAAGCCTTTCTAAGAAAACTAAGAAATTAGGGCTCATTTATGTTTTGTCACGTAATTGGTGAGGATGGTTCTATATGTAGAAGTCCACGCATGTGGCCAGGGAGTGACCAGGACTACTCTTCTACATATGGTTAAATTATTACACAACTTCCGAGATTAGCCCAAGTATCCTCTGGGGAGCTTCCGAACACCCGCTCGAGAGGGAGCGAACGTGGTCCCACAGTCGGAAAATTCACTCTGCACCTGCCCGATAACGAACAGAGACTGATCGACTTTGCCGGGTGCCAAAACATGGTAGTCTGCAGCACCAGATTCCAGCGTAAGAAGATACACCAAGCTACCTGATTGTCTCCTGATCGAAAAAACGCGAAACCAAATCGGCCATGTTGTGATAGATGGAAGACAGGCTTCTAGTGACGCTTGGAGTGTTTGAGACGAAACGAGGAACTATATGAGCTTTACGGCGACATAGACATAGCGCAGCGAATGAAGTTCCAGCGGCTATGTTGGCTAGGTAATGTCGTCCGAATGGATACAAACGCCTGAATTGTGAAAAAAATGCATGGCTTTTGCATCATGATAATACACCTGCTCACTCTTCTTTGCTTGTGAGAGATTATTTGACCAAAAACAATACCGTTATCATGCCCTAGCCACCGTATTCAACAGATTTGGCCCACTGCGGCTTTTGTCCTGTACCTAAGATTGACGAGACCCTTGAAAGGACGGCGTTTTGCGACGATTGATGAGATAAAAATCGAATCTCTGAAGAGCTCTAGGACATACCAAAAAGTGCATATCATAACTGATTCGAGGATTGGAATAAACCCTGGCACAAGTGTGTTATATCTGAGGTAGACTACTGTGAAGGAGATAAAATAAAAATTGATGAATAAACAAATATTTTTTGAGAAAGATGAAAATTCACCTTATACAGGGTGGGCCAAATAAGACCTACTACTATTACGCCGCAGGACCATAGTTTGCCTAGGAGTATGCGGAGTTGCTCCATTTTGTTGAAACCACAAATTAGGATACTGCTCCGCCATTGGGCGTAAAAAGTTTTCAATGTTCTGTAAGAAGCTCCTGAAATCGAGTCCGGCGTTTCATTCTATTTTTGGAAGAAATATGGGCCGATAGCCACTAGAGTTAGTGGCCATAACACCGCACCAAACAGTACATTTAGATGGGTCCAACTGATGTTGGTGTGTTGCCCTTGGATTTTCAGAGCCCCACAATCTACAGTTTTGTTTGTTGACATAACCATTTAAATGGAAATGCGCTTCATGCAATGTTGCCGATATTTATGCTGCGTTAAAACAATTGATCGTTGACAAGAATAGAAAAACTCGATAATTTTAACGGGTTATGTTGTACTGTAGGGTTCCATAATAATTTTCCAACAATTCAATTATAACCTATATTACAAAAAGAGAAACATAAATATGTCAAAAAATATATTAAAAAAAGTTATTTGTGCTTAACATTAGTAGGTCTTATTTGGCTCACCCTGTATTTTGAACACAGCTCAAAAGAAAATTTACCTATGTTTCGGGATCGATATCTTTGTAAACCAGGAAATAGCTTCTTGAGTCGAGTCGAGTAATCGAAACTTCTTTTGCCATGTGAAAATTGATTCCGAATTTTTTAAACCAGTATTCGCAATTATGAATTGAAAAGTACGCCAACAAACAAAAGAGGCGGAAATTTGCCAACTAATTTTTTTTTTCAATAAAAATTTACATTTTTTAGAATGCCTATACAAACAAAAATACATAATGAAATACTCGCATGTACATACATACTAATATGTATGCATGTATATATTTACATATGACTGACGTGTTATGCGTATAGATTCTAACAAACATCTACATTTTTATTAAGTAACTTTGTTTAAACATTTATTCCTTTGCCAATAAACTATTAAAATTAGCCCAGCCTAATTCTTGCTTCCTTGATTTCCACTGCCGAGCACATTTTTATTCAAAGATGGTTCCACTTAAGCGTTAGTGAACATACATACATACATACACATGTTTGCATTTGTTTATCAATTTGAAAGTAGCAGGCTGTTAAATACGATACTGTTTGCGCATTACTACAAACTCATTTTGTATTTACATAACATTGAAATGACGATTGGTTTTGGAAATGAGTAAAGGTAACATAAAAATTGATGACTACATTGGATGGTTCACTATTTTAATAGACAACAATAAAATGCCTTTCAATATATTCTCATTCAGATTTACGTTCAAATTGGTTTTATTGATATAGTAAACCGATTGGATTTGCCAGATATTTAATACTAATAATTTTTGTTTCTATTTCGAATAATTAACAACAGGCTGGCGCTTACATCCTTGAAAGGGGTTTAGGTTAAGCACCTCCTCCGATGTGTGGTGAGCGTCGTGAAGTTGTCATGCCTCCGAATGGAAGTTTTTTTAACACACTTTTATTAGCTCGGGTTGTATGTATGTATGTATGTATGTATGTAACGGAATCTTTGAGCTTAATTTTCAATGGCTTCTAAAAATCTGATCGACTTGAAATTTTGCACACCTATCAAGGACCGATGACAAAGTTTTCCATTATCCCTATTAAGATTGCCAGGATTAATGTTTTCTTTTTTTCACTGTGGGCAAAAAGTAAGGTGAATTTGGTTGTAAAATGAAAAATCTTTATTTATTCTTGTAAAACAGTTTCTCAGGCTCCCTCCACGAAATAAGTTCTTCATCCCGATTACTTCTTGATCACGACCGATAACTGCATAGCTTTAGACTCACAGTCTATAAGAAAGGAATTAAATATAACAAGAATATATCGAATCATTAATTCACTGATTGCAATGATAACAATAATTTTCATTCATAATAAAAAATACTTTAAAAAAACAACTAAAAAACACGCTTTTTTGCTAATCGAACTAAAAAGTAGAAAGTAAAAATAGTTAAAAAAAAAAAACACGCTTTTATTGCTAATCGAACTAAAAAGTAGAAAATAAATTTTAATGACAAATAGACCTATAATGAAGTAATAGCAAATCGAACGATCAGTCATAGTCAACTACCTCAGAACAGAATTATAACAAAAATTAAGATACAAATAGAATAATTCAAATTAGAGTTAAAAGCGTGGGATGCATTTTGCTTCACTTTCATAACCCTCTGTACATAGGTAGTTGCCAATAGAATGCCAAGCGTTCCTAAGAACATGAAAAACTATTAATTCTGAACAATGTTTTAGTCAAGTAGAAGTAACTAATTGTTATTGTATATTTTTAATTTATTTTTGTTTTAATCAGTTTTTAGTAGCCTATAAAAAATACGGCATTTTTATGTTATTAATATTTTCTTAAGCAAATAAATAAATAAATAAAAAATAATGTAACAAAAATCTTCATGGAGCTCACTTCGACGCGACCAAAAAAATGTGTAAATTACCGTGCCAAATGTCTAAAGAAGCCAATAACCTGATACATACATTTTATAAAATTACAAAAAATTTTTAAAATTACAAAAAAATATTTACTCCATGTGAATTTCTGCAATATGAGAGTAACATAAGCGGTTAGTGGTAGTCAGAGGCACAAAAAAAATTATGATATTCAATATTTTTTTTTTCCTAGTCAATTGCTTTATTTACAACAAAAAACATACACAAATAAAGCATTAATACATCATGTTTCGACTTGACTATAGCAAGATTTCAAAAAAAAAGTTTATATATTCTAAAAGTTATTGCTTGTTGTGTGAAGCCTGTTCCTCCAGAAGTCTCTTGCTGTGATCATGACAAGTCCTAGGAGATTCATCTAAAATATATCGCGCAAGAGAAATTAGTTTTATTAATAGATAATCTTCTCCCTGATCGAAGTTTTTTTTTTCTAAAATTTACAATATGGCGGCCTGAGGAAATATCTCTCAGATTTTCGAGGATAAAAATTGACAATTAATTGTTTAAAAAAAAAGAGGTGGTCTGTAAAGTCGGTTTACTGACGATAGTTTAACGTGATAAGAAAATACTGATTGAATGGTTGCATTTTTCAAAAGAAAATTTTAATTTTATTTGTTTGATAGATATTTTGTATGGATATAGAGAATGAGTTAACATTAACATAACATAATATACTTTAACATAACATAACATAACATAGCATAACATAACATAACATAACATAACATAACATAATATAACATAACATAACATAATATAACATAACATAACATAACATAACATAACATAACATAACATAACATAACATAACATAACATAACATAACATAACATAACATAACATAACATAACATAACATAACATAACATAACATAACATAACATAACATAATATACTTTAACATAACATAACATAACATAACATAACATAACATAACATAACATAACATAACATAACATAACATAACATAACATAACATAACATAACATAACATAACATAACATAACATATATTAACATAACACAACATAACATAACATAACATAACATAACATAACATAACATAACATAACATAACATAACATAACATAACATAACATAACATAACATAACATAACATAACATAACATAACATAACATAACATAACATAACATAACATAACATAACATAACATAACATAACATAACATAACATAACATAACATAACATAACATAACATAATATAACATAACATAACATAATATAACATAACATAACATAACATAACATAACATAACATAACATAACATAACATAACATAACATAACATAACATAACATAACATAACATAATATAACATAACATAACATAACATAACATAACATAACATAACATAACATAACATAACATAACATAACATAACATAACATAACATAACATAACATAACATAACATAACATAACATAACATAACATAACATAACATAACATAACATAACATAACATAACATAACATAACATAACATAACATAACATAACATAACATAACATAACATAACATAACATAACATAACATAACATAACATAACAAAACATAACATAACATAACATAACATAACATAGCATAACATAACATAACATAACATAACATAACATAACAAATTACCCCGTATTAAAGCACTTATCAACATCTTTCATTTGATACCCATATTGTACATACACAGCCAAAGGTTACCCGGGTCCACGTTTTGACCTATATCTCGAGACCCCAATCACGGAGCGGCATGAAAAATACTCTGTACTAAAGCATTCACCAACAGCTTTCATTTGATATCCATATTGTACAAACACATTCTAGGGTCCACGTTTTGGTCTCTATCTCGAGACCCTAGTCACGGAGCGGCATGAAAAATACTCTGGACTAAAGCATTCACCAACAGCTTCCATTTGATACCCATATTGTACATACACATCCGAAGGTTACCCAGGTCCACGTTTTGACCTATATCTCGACCTATATTTCGAATGGTGAAAGAATTTGCAGTTCAGCAAGGCAACTACATATGAGCAAGGTAACACTAATGAGCAAGGTAACTACATATGAGCAAGGTAACACTAAAGAGCAAGGTAACACTAATGAGCAAGGTAACTACATATGAGCAAGGTAACACTAAAGAGCAAGGTAACACTAATGAGCAAGGTAACTACATATGAGCAAGGTAACACTAAAGAGCAAAGTAACACTAGTGAGCAAGGTAACACTAAAGAGCAAGGTAACACTAATGAGCAAGGTAACGACACATTTTTTCGTGCGTGCAGCCTGTTAAATCGAATTATAAGACGTTATCACGTCAAAAATCGAACGTTTTGAAAAACAAAAAATCCTTCTATCAGGCACGATTTTTTTTTTATATTTTTCAGAAGCAGTATAAATTTTATTGAAATCTTCCAAGCAGTTTTCAGGTTACAGTGATCACCAGTTCAAATAACATAGTTTTGAGAAAAACTCATTTAAAGTTTTGCTATCGATTTATGTGTCATCTATTCCTGGGCCATATAATAGTTCGTCAGCCGTCAAAGCAGCTCGCATAATATCGATTTGCTGTTGCCTACTTAGCATTCCACCTTCTCAAGTGTTATCGTTTGCGTGATTATCTGCCACTTTCATACGTGCCGCATCCATTTTTTCAGCATACATAACTGTAACTGCTGCTAGCTACTTGCTATCGAACGCTCCGGACCGCCCAAGCAAGCGAGCGCCTTGTGTTAATTGTTGAATAACTCAAAAAGTATTTGTCGGACTCACTTCAAATTTTCACTTTAACAACAACATTTTTTTTGAAAATTCTCACTATCCCTAACCCCATAAAGAAACATCGATTCTTAGCCCCAACAGTTTAGTACGTGGCATAATTGAAAAAATCGAAAAATGTTGCTGCCGGAAAACTACATGCCTAACTGCTCTTTAATCGTTATCTGCTTTCTTGGGTCTGCTTATGTGACCAAAGGCAGTTATTGATAGTTCATGAAAGGTGCTACATCGTACTCTTTTTACGCCTGTAAAAATGTGACTTACCTAGGATTTGGGCTGTTAATTTTTCTGAGTGCGTAACTTGGCTCGTGAACAAGATTTTGATCTCCGTTTGCAAACTTGGCAAGGTATAATAATGATGAGGAATATGCCGATATTTAATGTGTTACTACGGACTCTGCAAGTCGGTCTTTATCTTCTCAATCGTGAAAAAAAATTTTTTACAGGTTTTTGCTGTTATGAGCTGCCTCAAAAAACCGCCCAGTAGTCCTTAATCCTGTCCACTCTCTTATATTACATAACCCCATCATTTTCTTTCTTCCAATCCCTCGTTTGCCTCCGATTTAGCTTTGCACAAGAAGTTGTAATAACTGATGTTTAGGACCATGCATAAAATGACCGAAATATGTATTAGCTCTCTATCCTTTCGAAGTTTGGTTAAGACTTTTTTGTCACTGACTTTGTCTGTCCACGATTTTTTCATGATCCACCTATAGCAGCATAGCTAAAACCCCTCTAATTTGTTCACACTTGTTACCTTTAGTGTTCATGCCTCTACACTGTACAACAAAACAGATCAAACATAACATTTAAAGTACCGAATGCCTAGTTTTATCTTGAAATTTCTATTATGGAGAACTTTTCAATAATTGAAAATGACTTCTTTTGCTGCTTCGATCCTGCAACAAATTGCTTTGTTTTTGATCCAAGCCAACATTCTTGAAACGTGATTCTATTTGGTGTAGGTTGTCATATACATACAAGTGAATATTTGTTTTGGTGAGTGGATGAGTGTTTTTAAAACAACCGTGTATTTGGTTAATGGCTATTAAAACTTGGTTAACTTGTATAAGTTTTGAAGAGTGTTGGAGGAAAAATACATCCTTGGCGAACTCCCAGTTTCATTGCAATATCAATCGTCTGAGCAGTTTCTAGCCTCACCTGTATATATTTTGTTAATGTGGAATTATATGTTCCCATGTCTCCTGACAATTCATTTTCCAACATCACCTAAACTTTGATGACGCCTATTCATGATGACTTGCTGCCAGCCATAGTTATAGATATCGCTAGTTCTCGCGCAGCTAAGAGAACACCAGTTAACTCAGCTTTTCCTCTTAGCTCTAACATTTGCATGAAACGCTCCCACTGTGCGGCGGCTGCCGGTCAGTCAACTCATCTTGTTATGCACCAGTTAAACTAGCCCCATTACTAGCTCTTTATTCGGAGCGTTTTATATTTTGCAACAACAACTACGTACACTTAGCGTACTTAGTTATATTAGTGGTGGAGTATTTGCCCCCTTTTTGCTAAGTTTCGCAGAATACCTGATTTGTTTGAGGGAACTAATTAAATTTTTTACTACAAATTTGCTTTTGGCGAAGAAATAATAATAATAGAAATGAACTAACAAAGAATTTATAAAATATAATTATTTCAACAAAATCTCTTCATTTCTCTTAGGTAAACAAAATCAGTAGCATAGTAATTTATTGTTTGAACAAGTTGTAATAATCTCGATTTTTAAATTAATTTTCATATTATGTTGATCGTTTAAATAATTTTAGCATTTATTTTGGGCTTCAAAGTGGTTTGAAGTGTCTGAAACTGGAAAATAAATAAATTCCAATTTTCAAAAGTGAAAGGATTCATGAGGAAAGAATGTGTGGCGATGCAAGAAGTAACTTCAATGTTTTATTGCATCAAAAACAAAAAACAACAAAAAAATAACGAGGAGTTGTCAAGATTAATCAGCAGCGAACAAGATTAATCATCACCGACCGCCATAGCTGGGTGGGTTTGTGTGTGACTATCATTTGGTTGGCCTGGGGTTGGATGCCTAATGTGGGCATGAAACATTAAATGCTTGAAAAAGTTTGCTCTTGCACCTCGATAGGCAATACATAGTAAATCTCCACGAATAAAAATCATTTGCCGTTCAGAGACGTCATAAAACTCGTGGGCGCTCCATTTGTAGGCCAACGTCAATACACATCGTAGAAGCTCGTCAAACACGTCACAAGGTATGTACAGTGATGACATAAATAAAAGCACTGTGATAAAACTCCATGTTCAAGTGCTTTCGTGGCAAATTTGTCATTGTATTTGGTATTTAGGGATAGCCGTGGGTAAGACCAACAGACAAGACGATTTTGCTTTTGCGTGTCCATAAAATTCTACTCCATTTCTCTATTGGCCAGCCCAAATGATCTTCTGCAAATTTAATAATTTTTCAATAAACCAAATTTTTTGATAAAGCACCACTTCGAATCATTCTTTTGCTTGTCTGTTTGTATACGACAGCATATGCAAAAATTATAAATATTCCGATAGGCGGATTAATTTTGTGCCACTGTGTATTATCTAGTTGCGGCTAACTTTATTGGAACAATGAACTATAAAACCATTTCTGCATAATTTTTTTCACTTAGAAATTCGTTTTTTTTGCGCTTTTTGACCTGAAATATTTTTCGTATGACAACAAAATAAATATAAATTCAACTTTTTACGCAAAATAATTTTTTAATAAAAAATAATAATAACTATCTACCATCAATCGAATAAATAAATGTTAAGCCAATATTTCTTCAAAAATAAAAATGTGCGCTCAATAATATAATTAAAAATGAATCAATAAATCAATACCTTTCAAGCTTGAGATCTGATAAAAAAGGTGACTACTCACTTTGGAAGTGTACTAAATATTTGAAAAGACCAAATTGTCATGTTCCTCCAATCAAAAGAGATAATAATACATGGGCAAAAAGTGACAAAGACAAGGCAGTAGCTTTTGCAAAACACTTAACAGAAACTTTCCAACCCAATGAAAATCAATCTGACAATTTGTATACTCATACTGTAGATGAAAACACTCCTATTTCATTCATTACTATAAAAGAACTCAAAAGGGAAATAAAACAACTAAAAGATAAAAAAGCGCCCGGATTCGATTTAATTACAACTGAGGTTTTAAAAAAGTTACCCTACATAAGTTTGGTTAAATTAGTAAAGTTATTTAATCATTCAATTCAGCTTCACTATGTTCCAACCCTGTGGAAAGTTGCGGAAATGATAATGATTCCGAAGCCGGGAAAAGATCTACATCTTGTTTCCTCGTACAGACCAATCTCGTTGCTGCCTCAAATTGGTAAGCTATTTGAAAAGCTCATCCTCAATCGGTTGACGCCAATTATCGACTCTAAAGATTTGTTACCTTCGCATCAATTTGGCTTTCGGTGTAAGCACTCAACCATCGATCAGGTGCATAGAATCACAGCCGAAATTGAAAACTCTTTTGAACAGAATAACGTGTGTTCAGCAGTATTCTTGGACGTCGCACAAGCTTTCGACAAGGTTTGGCATGACGGTTTAAATAACAAACTAAATACCTGCCTTCCAAGCGGTTTTTGCGCCCTCCTAAAGTCGTATCTGAGTGAACGCTACTTTCGCGTTAAACAAGGAAATGAATACTCTGACCTTGAAGAAATAAATGCTGGTGTGCCGCAAGGAAGCATTCTTGGTCCGCTCTTATACCTTTTATACACCAGAGACTTGCCGATACCCTCGAATAGCTTGATCGCCACTTTCGCCGACGACACTGCCATCCTAGCAATTGGAAAAAGTGCTGAAGAAGCTGCAACCAAACTTCAAATTGCAACAAACGCTATTGAAGAATGGACGAAAACTTGGCGCATAAAATTGAACAATACCAAGTCAATACATGTAAACTTCACCAACAAAAAAGTGAATCATTATCCAATAATGCTGCTAGGTGCCGCAATACCACATGCAAACACTGCAAAATACCTTGGCATGACGCTTGATGCTAAGCTTCGATGGAAGGAGCATATAAAACTTAAACGGCATGAAATCCATCTGAAGGTAATACAAATTAAATGGCTAATTGGACGAAGATCAAAGCTATCCATATATAACAAAATAGCGATATATAAACAAATTATAAAACCAGTGTGGTCCTATGGCGCGCAATTATGGGGTTGCGCCAGTCAAAGTAATATAAATATACTTCAACGACTCCAGAATAAAATCCTTCGAGATATTCTCAACGCACCTTGGTTCGTTCGCAATAAGGATATTCATCGTGACCTCAATATCCCTACGGTCGCTGAAGAAATTAAAAAACAAGCAGAAGCCCACTCCCATAGGCTTCAAAGGCACGTGAACGAGGAAGCTAGCAATCTGCTCAACACCTCAGGCCTAACTCGACGACTGCATCGAATTAAACCACATGATCTGGCATGATGGCTGTTAGGCTTAAGGAAGGGACTATGAAAATCTCTTCACAAAATTCTATTTATGTTACCAAAATTGTACTGCTCGTTAGTTTATCTGTTGTTTATTTATCTTGTTATGTATTTTATATTGTATCTATGTTTGTAATAAAAAAAAAAAAAAAAAAAAAAATAATATAATATTATTAGGAGCAGGAGTAGTGGGGCCCAGAATCCACAAATCATACACTCTCAACAGGGACACCACCATCTTCCAAGCGGAACTATACGCAATAATGGAAGCAGCAAACATCATGCAACGTAGAAACCACAAGAGAGTAAAGATTAAAATACTCTCGGACAGCCAATCAGTTCTAAAAGCTATAGATAGCTATACATACAACTCAAAAACCCTCTTAGAATGCCACAAGGCACTCAATAATCTGGCATCCAAAAACAATGTTTCATTAATTTGGGTACCGGGACATGAGGGATATGACGGCAACGAAAAGGCAGACTTTCAAGCCAAAAAAGGGGCAGATGAAAACTTCATCGGACCTAGTCCTATGTTCGGATTCAACAAAAAGAACCTAAAACAAAAAGTAAAATACTGGGCAAAAACTCTATTAAATCAGCACTGGAACAAGGTAGAGGGTGTTAGACACTCCAAAAAGTTCCTAAGTTTCAACGCTAAAAGAGCTAACATGGCCCTCACGTTAAACAAAAAGAGCATTCGCACGCTCACAGGCGCCCTCACGGATCACTTCACCTGAAACAAACACTTGCATAAATTAGGCATAACTAACACCAGCACCTGCAGATTTTGCTGCGAAGATGAGGAGTCTATAGAACATCTCATTATCGAATGTCCGGGGTTGACGCATAGAAGAAAAAGGTTTTTAAACAAGTTCATGCTTACAGAGGAAGACCTCCAATCACTCCCTCAGAAGGAGTTGGTACAATTCATAAGCATACTTAACAGTCAATAGACAGCATAGGGTGCACAATAGATCAATATGGTCGCAGTGCTAAAGGGCCATACCTTAACCCTTTACAACCATTAACCATTAACCAATATTATTATTGTCATCGTTTAAAGGTGACGGTGTTTTTCGAACTTTCTTAAAGTCGGTTTCTGTTTTTTATAAACAATTAGTTTACGCCCTCAATAACATCGCATAAAACATTTGAATTCAAATTCAAAGCCTTATAAGAACCTGTGCACGGCACTCTTCTCGGAGTTTGTTGCCTGTGCGCCATGGGCAACCGAGCGCTAGAGGCAAACTTTAAACGTGTTTTTCCAAAGCTGTGTGCCAATATAACAGTAACGTTATCAAGCCATGATAAACGACTTTTAGGTGCCGGATGCCAGAAATTGAAGCCCATGATTTCCATAACATTTGGTTCCAATAATACGGCATTACTTGTCATATAGTCCGTGAAACAATTGAGTTACTGTGTTGTCGTTTCGGTAGGCAATTTATGCCTCGTCTCGGACCACATCGTGTGATATCACACATTTGGACTATTACTTGTGGGGCTTTGTAAAATGCTTTGTGTATAAACCAGCACTGATTGAGGCATTGACAGCCAACATTACGTTGATATGCTTTTTGCTGTTCGGAACTTTCTTACTGATCGAAAACTTTGTTTATTCGCTTCAGACTAACCAAAAAATGTGTGGACAAAACTTCAGCAACAAACTTGCAGATGACAACGCATACTGGCTGCGTCGCATTCTTGGACCACGGTTTTTTGTTTTTTAATTTTAATAATTTTCTGTACTATAATGATTATAGTAATCAATAGAATAATGCCAATAGAACATAGTGCCACTATCCTTTTTTCTCTTTCAGGTTTTTTACAGAACGGCTTTAAGTTCACTATATCAATGTAACTTTTTTCACCGTCACTGTACTTATGCGCTAATTATATGTGTTCACAAAATATTCCATCGAACTATAATAACTAAGATGGCGCTGAAGATGCCGTAACCCAGAAACCTTTAATTAAGTTATTTAATTATTTATGCAAATAGTAAGCGCAGCGCTGCAGCATTGACCATTGAAAAGCAACAAATATTTCGTCGTGCTACGAAACAAACTCTAAGACTGCGAAGAAAAATAAAATCTTCTGTTTACTGCTGCGGATATAGTGGAATGATTTAAGGTTCAATTGCTTAGCAAAGTAAGCCACAGAAACGCTTCTGTGAATGAGTTTTTATCTGAAATGTTTGTTTGGCGAAATCTTGCCAATACCTATTCAAATATCTTTCAGGTGGCCTCCAAACATCAACAGCGGATATTCGCTTTGACTTTGAAATAAATACAAATACAAATTATTGTATAATAAAGTGAACGGATTTAATGTTAATGGCGCTAATGCAGAAATCTTCGAGAAAAAGTCACATGCAATTTGTTAGGTTTTTTTTCTTTTTCTTTTTTTTTCGTGTATTTATCGGTATGTAAATATTATGGCAAGTATTTTTAATCAACAACCACTTGTAAAGCTCTATTCGCACAAAATGTGAGTGAAACAAAACAGACAAAAGCGTTAGTAGCAGATAATAAACTAAAAATAAATTTGAATAAAAAAAAAAAAAGAATAATAATTAATACAGCATACGAGTTTAGGGAGGGAAAAAAATAAAAAGAAAACCTGTGATTCGATAGATGCAACAAATATGTCGCTTACTGGTAGAATAATTTTGATTGCAGCAGTTCTATACACTTTTTCTATTGTGCATAACGACAAATTATGCTTTAAATTGTACAAATTATCAGTTACTTATAATAATCGAATGAGCAATACAGCTCCAAAGAGAGATGACCTTAAATCTAGACTGGTGACTGTTAAGTGGTGGAATGCTGCACTGAAGCATTCAGCTAAAAGCTAACCGCAAATGTCAAGTGCTGCGTTGGTGTTACACAAAATTAGCCACAAACGAAGGAGCCTCTTTGCAGCGCACAGTTCTACACCAGCGCGCAGTTCTACGTAGCACCGCCAAGCCGATGCCATGCGCTCTCATCTACGCTTGCGCTGTGGATAAACGGTGCCATATGAGGTGACGCCATTATTAGCTAACTTGTTAAAGGAAACGCCTTCGTCCAGTGGCAATGGTGACACTTTGATGGGCGCTATATTAACCGGCAACGGCAATTTCAAATTGATCGAAGTATCTGTGGTGTCGATGGCGCCTTTTGGTGCAATATCATTCGCGGCCTCCAGAGCCTCCACTAAGGACGAAGGCAATGTCAATATGGAGGAGGGTAGCGCGCGTGCTGCGGAAACTGATGATGCCGCGTGGCTGTTGCTGATGCCACTGCCACCATTGCCGGCACTGCCGTACTTATAACCTTGATTGGTCAAGGCTCTTGTAAAGGCGGCATTTTCCAATGCGGGCGCAGTAAATTGTTGTGCAACATTAGTTGCTGTCGCGGCCGGCAGTTGTTGTGTATGTTGATAGTACGAAGTTGCTGATTGTTGTGAGGCTTGCTGTTGGTTTTGTTGGTATTGCTGGTAGTATTGTTGTTGCGTTTGCTGTTGCACGTAGCGGTGTTGGGTTTGCGCATAGCCGGCGTATTGTTGTTGATATCGTTGCTGCGTTGTTGTGGCCGCCGATTGTGGGATGGTGAGTTGATGTTGCGGTGTCGGGTAGTGATAGTAGCGAATTGGCATGAAGTTGGACAGCTGTGCGGCGTTTGCAGCGAGCAGAAATGTGAGTACGCCACATAAGCGAATTGGTAGTTTCTGTAATAATGACATTGATTATTGAGAAAGCCAGAGAGAATTCTATTTTTATTATGTAAATGTTGGTTGGTTAAAAAAGTTCGGTAAACAAGTTTGGTAAAAAACTTAAATATCTCGTTTAATGAAACAATTCGTGAAATGAAAAATTAACAATTAGTGAATAGTGAGTTCAGGGAATTAAAGAGAATTGTAGACAAAAAAACAAAGAAATTGTACCGCTTGACCAAACACTTTACTTCTGAGCTCTACAGTCAACTATTAATGAGATAAAAAATTAGAAATAAATGATTGGCGCGTACACTACTGTTAGGTGTTTGGCCGAGCTCCCTCTACTATTTGTGGCGTGCGTCTTGAGTTGTTCCATATAACGAACGGCAGATAATTTTTGATGAGGAACTTTTTCATGGCAGAAATACACTCGGAGATCTGTCATTGCCTGCCGAGGGGCGACCGGTATTATTGTAGAAAAAACTTAGCTGTTTCATGCGGATTGTAGCCAGTACAAACCCATTCGGCAATGGCGATAAATGGAAGAAAGTAATTCAATTGAAGTGGACAGAATTGCTCAATGGAAACGTGAAATGTTCTGTCGAGACCAAGCCAAACAAAAACATTTTTGATAACCCAGCGGAGACTGCGAAAAATTTGTTGGGTGTTTTAATATAAATATATATAGTAAATTCTGCGACATCTGATTGTCATTTGTTACGGATGCTGCAAAACTTCACTAATCAATTCAATTGGGACCTACTAAATTTACTTGAACCAGCTTTAACAACAAAGGGCAACAATTCTGTTGTTATGAAATAATGATTCTCTTTCGAGAATAGGAAATAAATAATAGCGGTATATATATTTTACATATACAGGGTGATCCTTATAAGGTTTCCTTTAATCACATGTTATTTGGACAGTGACAGCTCTTTTCAGCGGTATCTGAAAGTCCGTATCATATCTCCGCGGAGTGAAATGAATCGCTTTACGCTCAATCATCGTTGGGAATATTGCAAACTTATACCAAAATCAATATTGTGGAGCCAAAATAGTAGGTAGGTAGGTGAAATGGTTGAAGTACCACTCTGGCATTCTCCAAGTAGCACTAAAGCGTCGTTTTGATACCATTATGAGGCCTCCAATAGGCAGATATCTACAGCCAGCCAGGGCTGTTGATGTAAGGGAGAGGATTGATGGGATTTAGGTTGTCGCGCTGACCCAGGCTGTCGAGGAAAAGAGCACCCAGTGCCCTTCATCGTTTGGCTGACAATCTACGACATTTTTAGAGAAAATGATCAACAGTCTCCTTCACTGAAAGTTCCCAATAGCTTCTGCAATGGGAATTATATGGTAAACCTAGCTTTTCCACGTGGGTGCCGATCGTCCAATGACCGGTAAACACAGCTACGAGTTTGAAAGTTCAATGGTGGGGAGTTCCCAGGACTTTCTGAGCCGAAATGGAACGTTCATTAAAAATAAGTCAAAAATCCTGAAGAAGTGCATTTTTGAGTTGGCGGCTATGCAAAGAAGCAAGCCTGCCACATCTGGGGATCGGAGAGCCTACGCTTGATCGTCATACTGAGACAGTTTGGTGCTTATTTTGGAGTGCCTATTTTTCTTCGCCACTTCGGCGATGTCAATTGACCACCTTTGAGCTGCGATTTGACATCGTTTGACTTGTGTTTATAGGTTGTTAAAATGAATATCAAACAAGTGGTTTGCGAACAAAAGCCCTAAACCCTCACCAAAGCCTTGGAAAAGACTTGTGTGCTATTACAAGATCAGTCACATGAATGAAATCGTAATCAGTAAATTACCGGCTCGCTTGCTCTTTCGAATAGACCAATAACGACTTGACTTGAATAGACTTTTGCTAATTTTTTTTTTAGTTTTTAAAAAGAAACCATTATATGGACCACCCTATACATATAATACATATATGTGGCCTGGTCTATGAAAAGGTACCTTACGTGTCAAAAAATCATTTTTCACTTTTTTGTTGATTCGAATAGTGTGTGAAAGGCTCTTTAAAATGGTGAAAACCAGAAAGTCATAATTTGTTTAAAAGTTTGTTAAAAGTAAAAAAAAGAAAAGTACAAATTCGAAAAAGACTGATTTTTTTAGAAGTTTAAACTTTAACTGCTGTTTTCTCGAAAACTTGTTTTCGCACGTAAGGTACCTTTTCGTAGACCAGGTCACATATAATATTATATTATGATTTCGTTTGAATGAAAATTTTAATGAGAAACTTTCTCATGTCCGTAACACACTTGGACCACTCTAGAAATGATACTTAGCACAGCACCTATTGACCTTATGACAGAAAATCTTGCAGCAAAATCCGCGGGAAGATTCGTTACTGCTGCATTATTTACTTACAGAACCTTCGGGCATAGTTCAATAGGACGGAGGAGTGCAGCTTGCACAGACTACGTCTCTACGTGGGAGAGAGGGTTTCACATTACGATGGAAGAGGAGGGATGGCACACAAAGGCATGAAGCCTGGCCGTAAGACTTTTCATATTTGCACAGACGGCTCTAAGACTAATTTTCTGTTGGCGTTATATAGTGGAAATAAACGAACGACACATCGACATGGCATTAAGATGCCAAATGCACGTCTATTGGGTACCGGGTCACAAAGTCATTAGAGGAAACGAAATAGTAGACGAGGGAGCCAAAAGTGCTGTTCTCCTACCATTTGAGACATTGAGATTGACATAGAAAAGCCGCTAAGTATAATATACTTGTACAACGAAGTGGACGACTACAAGTGGAAGCTATGTGGACTCATTTGACTACAAGCGAACTGCAAAAATCATGTGAAGAACTGATGACAAAAAACTGACTCAATTCCTACTTATGCTCACATGAAAGACTGCAGAACTATTGTAGGTATGCTAACAGGTCATATTCTGTTGGTTGCACATGCTTACAAGGTAAGGATTGCTAGCAACGACAAATGCAGGAAGTTCAGAGAGAATACTAAGGAATCTTTCGAGCTTCTTCTGTGTATTTGTCAGGTATTATCTAAAACGCGCTCGAAATGCCTGGGAGCCACAAAATTTAAAGGTCTGGAGGATTTCTCAAAAATAGAGCCTCCAAAGCTGCTTTGATTTGCTTAAAGCCTTGACATCCTACGTGATGTCTACTTTAAATCTTAATAAAGGTCAATCTTCAACTGGTATCGCTAGGGACGAACTTAACCTAACCTAATGCACTCTGCTTGTGGAACAACAGACGCACACCACAAATAAGAGGAGGAGCTCGGCCAAACACCCAAAAAGTGTGTACGCACCAATTATCTCCGTAGCTATATATATATATATATATATATAAAGTTTTTTTCTCACCATCAATGGTTTGGGTTTGTCGCACCCGAGGAAAAATAATTGTATACGTAAAAAAAGGTTAAAAAAACCATTACAATTAATTAAAAGTTGTTTATTACGTGAATAATATTTGTGTGAAATAAAATACAGTAAAGTATTCAGTTAAATGCAGAATTTTGCGACTTTGGCGCCATAGTAGCTAAAAAGTACGCATTTAAAAATAGCTCAGGAGCCTCAAACTCATTTTCATTGACGGTGGGCTAAAAAAACAAGGTTTTCTGTCATTAGATGTTTCATAATCACGGCGAGCTTGGAAACCGGAACCGACTGAATGCTAGTCACACGCACGCCTATTTGGCTTTATTATTTTCCCAAACTGATGCAAAGAAAGGATAAAAAAATTTATTGGGAACGAATAAAAAAAAAAATATTTTTATAGTATTTTGTATCGAACTTTTAAGCCAACCACTTAGATTTTTTATACTTTCACTCACATTATTCCACATTTTTTTAGCGGTTACTGTTTAACGATTTGCGAAACTTGCTTAGGCTTCGATATCAGCAAAATAGTATGCCAATGCTTTTGAGATTTTCAATACAATTTTTCACACTTGCACAATTTAAAAATTCTTTTTTTTCAAATTCTATATGGACAGTATGTTTTTTTTTTTGCTTTTGTTTATTTGACAGAAAAACACTGCAAATTTTCCACTTCAGCGTCTCGTTCTCGCAATTCAATGCTTTGAATATTCGTAACAAACACACGCATGCACGGACGATATCAGCTGGTTACTCCTTTATTGACACTTTGAATCGCATTGCAGCGCATTTGAACGACAACTTAAATGCCCGTTATTGGTTAATGTTGCTACGTTTGCTGCTACTCTTCGATCTTTGGTTTTCGGTCTTTGCTTTGTTTTTGTTTCCTGTTTACTGCAATCGAAAAGTTAAAGCAGTTGCCTGTCTGTCGCCAGTCGTTGTCACCTTGTTGAGCTTTTTTAACTGATTAAACTTTGTTCGCAGCCGAAAGATGCTTTTTATAGGAATTTAACGCTTTGGCTTGATATTTCATGTTATTTAATACATATTTGCTTTGCCAGTTTATGCGTTCATTCGATTGAATTTATATCCATTTGTGTATTTTAATTTTGAATTTCGTTCACAATGCATCGACTTATTAATTCTGCTTCTTATATTTATGTGTGTATACCTTTTGATTTTCTTATATTTTTCCATCGAAACATGGTTGTCAGCGGCCAGTTCGAGATGGTCAACTGGTTGTTGCTGCTGTTGTTATTTTTAAGATTATCGCTCACCTGCTGCCTACCACTCAGTCTCAACAGGTCACATGCTGCCTCATTTGCTGTGCTTGATTTTGGATGCTCCAGTCAGCGTTGTGACGTATATCAGCTGATAGTGCAAATCGCCGCTCAGCTGGTCATCTGCTCATCAGTTCATCGGCTCATCGGCCGCTCACCAGCCACTCGAACATTGGTTGGGGCAATCTATCACTTTTTTTGTTTCTTTGCGTTATTTTTATACCCGTGCGCAATTGGGCACAAGGGTATTATAATTTTGTTCCCATAAGGGTTGAACGAGCATAATGGATTCAGAATAGCTGTAGCCATATATGTATGTTTTTACCAAAATGCTCAGACTGAAGAGGGGAGCCGATTTAGTCTTATCCGTGCGTCCGTCAATTCACCTGTGGGCGCAATAGCTCGAGCAAAAACTAATATAAAATAATGAAAGTAGTTCCAACGAAACGTGGTTTAAATACTATTCTTTGTCAAAGGTAGTTTGGTATTGAAAATTGGCGAAGTCGGTCTGTAACCCCGACCACCTACCATATAATGGTAATTTCCGAAATTTCAGAAAACCAAATATATCTTTGTTAAAAATAAACCTACAATTATTCAAAATTTATAAAAGTGATCATCCCAAATTTTTATTAATATATTATATTGGCCACCGTATACGAATGGGTTGGTGCGTGACTACCATTCGGAGTACGTAAGTTTGAATCTCCGTACACAGACAGCAAAAAAATCGAGAAAAAAAGGTTTTTTCTAATAGCGGTCGCTACTCGGCAGGCAATGGCAAATTTGCGAATGTAGTTCTACCAAGAAAAAGGTACTTGTAGAAAACCATTTGCTCTTCGCAGTCGGCTTAAAACTGTTGGTCCCTAAATCACGACCACTGCCACAAATAGGAGGAGGAGCTCGGCCAAGCACCTAAGAGAGGTAAACGCGCCAATTATTTAATGATTCTTTATTACAGTAAAAACTCGCTTCTTCCACCTAATGAAAACCGTTCTAGGTGCAAGTTTCGAGGCTTTCGCAAGTACAAAAATCTTTTTCGATGCGAATTAAAATGTTTTTTTTTTACCGATATCAATCCAAGTTTATATGTTTTTATTATATTAAGTATTTATTCTCTGTAAGTGTGAATAACCACAACTCCACCACCTACCCGCTTCACAATGGTATACCGCAAGGTTCGCCTCTCTTGGCAACACTTTTAATGATAGCGTTTAATCAGCTCAAATCCCCATGTAGATCATTTAATTTACGCTGACGATGTTTTAATTTTCTCAGCATTGAAAGACTTGACCCATGTTAAAGCTGTCTTTACTGGTATCCTAACTGATATTACCGATTGGCCTAAGACATCAGGGACCCGAACTTCTGCAAGTAAAAGTGCAACCTTCCACATTTGCAGGAAAAGAAAGTGTACCTTCTCTAACCTCTCCCTTGATAATACACAAATCCCACATACTAACTCATTAAGAATATTAGGTATAATTTTTGATAAAAAACTCACTTATAAAGATCATTGCAAACAACTTAGGAAAATCTTACTTACTAGACTTAATATTATAAAATACCTTATTTCAAAACATTGTCAAATCCATGTATAAACTTTAATCAACATTGTAAATGCACTGGTGTTATCTAATATTGACTGTGGTCTTGCAATTTATGGACGTTGTGCTAAAACACACCTCGCGCTACTTCAAGCACCTTACCACACAGCTGCAAGAAGATGTATTCGCGCCTTTCTTACATCTCCATTTAAAACAGTTTTAACCGAAGCAGGCCTACCAGACATTCACTACAGAACAACACACAACACAATGATGCTTACTAATAAAATCCTTCAGTGTAAAAACAAACTCCTGTTTGATGTATTGAAAGCACCACAACATGCAACAAACAAGCCATCAGCAATCATGAAATGCATGGCATTTATTACCCAACTCGACAACTAATAAAAGAGAGCTCCCATCCACAGAGGCTGACGCTAAAATCCTCGATCGTAGATAGTCTCTTCAAACATCAAAAATCAAAAACCAATACTGAACAATACGTTCAGCTGTTTAACGACGCTATTGAGGCGTACAAACCAGATATGCAGCGATAGTAAGTCGACAATTGACGCATTATTGAACACAGATAATAATATGGAATTGATCAATCGTATAAAGGAAATTTTACACCAACATAGGAACACAATCAAAATAATGTGGATCCCTGATCATGCTAGTATAAAAGGCAATGAATTTTCAGATGCACGTGCAAGAGAAGCAGGAAGGGAGCCAAAAATACTATATCCGCACTTCAGTGCTTAGTGAAAAAAACTGTTAACTTATCGAATGCTAGAGAGTGGACAAACTACCATCATCACTACAAAGATGAAAATCCCACCGGTATGAAGCCAAATTACCCACCAGTTTGCTCTAGCCAAGACCTTAAAAAGTTCGTGCGCCTTAGAATAGGCCATACCTTAAGAACACACTCCCAAAAAAAAATTAAAAAAAATAATTGGCGCGTGTTTGGCCGATCTCCTCCTCCTATTTGTGGTGTGCGTCTTGATGTTGTTCCACAAATGGAGGGACCTACAGTTTCAAGCCGACTCCGAACGGCAGATATTTTTATGAGGAGCTTTTTCATGGCAGAAATACACTCGGAGGTTTGCCATTGCCTGACGAGGGGCGACCGCTATTAGAAAAATGTTTTATTAATTTTGCTTTCACCGAGATTCGAACCAACGACCTCTCTGTGAATTCCGAATGGTAATCACGCACCAACCCATTCGGCTACGACGGCCGCCAAATATACTTTGAACATAAGCAAACTATTAAGGAAGTAATTTCCAGATACAAAAAAAAAAAAAGAACACACTCCCACCTCCTGAAAAATTCCGACAAACCAAGCTGTGCACATTGTAATTCAGCCAACCTGTCCGTCATTCATATACTGGACGAATGCCCTGTTTTACACCTAAATAGGGAAATCAAATTTGGTAACATGAAGCCGACCAACCTACTGAAGGCACCGAACATTGCTAACATCAGCGCTATTAACAAATTCCTAAAACTGTGTAATATCTTAGACATATGAATACATTCAGCAACAAACAAAAATAACCTATGTAGATGTAAGATAGTTTGTAATAACATTTTGTATATGTTTCATTAAATTGGTAGTAACATGAGCCGAAGGCCCTAGTAGCCAGCGCTTATCTTTAGTGGATTAAATATCTATAATTAGATCTCATGTAAATATATACAAAAATAAATAAATTAAATGCATTTTAAAGCGATAAGTTTCATTTGCAATTAAAGAAATATTCGATTTTGGTTTGTTTTACACACTCTGTTTGTTCAGTACCCCACTATTTCTGAGCCACTGCAGGCTCGTTTAAACAAGCATTATTTTGCTTTGCCCAATTCAAGCATATATTGAGTGCTGATATTGTCCCCTCCGCTGTAATTTTATTCATATTTAGCATCACGTCGTTAAGTCCTTCATCGACTGTTTTCGTTGTTTTCCTTAAAAGGTGTGGGTTCCGAATGAGGTTCAACAATCCATTGCTCTATTTCAGATTTGTAATGATTTGACTTCCCGAAGCAAATTTGCAGCTAATTGTAATCGTAACTCCGAAATATGAATGATATCAAACAATTTTTGAAACGATGATTTTTTGTGGTTCAATTTAGTCAGCCTTATAACGCTGCTGTATTAGAGCCGTACAGTGGGAGGAAAGCACTTTACCGATATTTGGCCGGCGTAGCTTTTTAACTCGGCTTCTTTGGGATGGTATGAAGCATTATAAATAAGAAGTGTTTTTTCCGGAAGGTTTTGCGCACGTAGGAACTCTTTTTTATTTAAACAAATTTTGATTAAAGCAGAATTCCTTGCTTTGAAAAAAAAAAGTTAACATACCTCTGGAACACAGGTTCTGTAAAACCATTCTTCAAATAAAGCTAAGGTCATCCAAGCACTTTAATTTCCTTTGTGGGCAACCGACATTTCAGTAAAATTTTCCACCAATTTCCTAATAACCATTACGTTTACTATATGATTTCCAGCAGCATTTGTACAAGCAAGGCATATTCTTCCCTCCTTACTGATCTTATCTTCCGGAACCGAGGTCATCGGCAATGTATATCTGCTATTTTGTCAAACTCAAATCCATATTTCTTTTGTTAAATTTGTCCAAACATGGGTTGCTGGTGTCACTCTTATTTGATAATTTTTCTTGCAAATGTTAAGCCATCGTATTCCACGCCTCTTTTTAAAGCTTGCAAGCTAGCTAGTGCTAGCGTGGAAGCCCCCAGGCTTTTTCTGAATTTTAACATGCTTGGCTTCCCCTTTTTGCATTTCACTTTTAATTGGTAAGTTTTTAGCCCTTTGATCCGCAAACCAATAGAACAACGCCTTTTCGATTTTGGGAAACTCAGAAATCTGAAGAGTTTTGGTTTTCCTGGGCCAAGTTCAGATTGCGTAAGCAACTTCTTTATGGACTTTTAATTTTTTTTAATATAAGATATTGTTGCTCTATGACTTGAAAGTTGTTAGCTAATGCATTGATGAAAATTCACGCACTTAATTTGTTCAGAACATCAGTTTATTTTTTTTTTTTTTTTCATTGTAAGGTGCGATTATCTTCTCTTTGCCACATCATACAAAAGTTAACGCAAAACTGACATTTCGGCAGCAAATGAATTATACGGCGAAATACCGTCATTCAGCTTATTTTATTGAAAAAATGTCACTACCGGAATGCTATCGACAGGAAAGTACTGTACGAGCTTTATTCTCAAAAATACAATGTAAAAATAGGAAAAGATAAAGACAAAATAAAAAGATGTCGCAAGTATCGATTTAAAAATTTACTAATGTCGCAAGTACTGAGTACGCAATGAAAACGAAATGTGGCGTAGGTATCGAGTATGTGCAAGAATCGAGTTTCCACTACATTATTATTATAATGGACCATAATGCATTGCGACCTTGAAGTGATTGCAAGCCGTCTATCTGCTATGGCAAGCCAATAGAAATTACAAAGGCAGCAGAAGTGTGTCTGAGGTATAAAGACAGCAAAATTACTCAATTTTGGTAAAAGCCAAAGTTATCCAAAAATTAAAGAAAATGGGCGGTGCCACACCCAATCCGTAAATCTCGATAACGACGAAATAAAACTTGTACGTGTGTTGCTCCCCACCTCGTTTACATCCGACTTAAACATTATTGAGATCGAATAAAAACCACACCTACTTTTTATTTGTAAAGACTAAGTTTCGTCCGTCTCTCCGTTGTTACACCCTATGACTCTGGCATTGTCTATGAGTTTTTTGGCTCTAAAAATGAACAGTCAACCCAACTAAAATTTTTGTTAAATGAGCGCGGGTCTATAAATTCCATCCGAACCGCATTTAGCACAACCTTACTTGTGGATTTTTTTGTTGTTTTGTAGTTTTATTTCTGCTTTTGCGCTAGCGTGCACCTTAATTAGCTAGGCTTGTTATTGTTGGCTTCTTTGCTTGTTGTTGCTTTCTTTGTTATTGTTCACTACTCCCTTGTGGATGGCCACTTCGTTGCATTCGTGGTGAACTTTGTATGTACATAATTGGCTTATCCAGTGGCGTTTGCAGAATTTTTTGAATTAATTTCAAATTTTCTATGCACAACACAATTCATTTCATCTTATCGGTGTTCCATTGAGCCGGCGTAGGATTTTGTGCAAACATCACACGCACACGCTTTTGCAACAGAGTAGTTAAATTTGCGCTGATTGTGCGTTTTTTAATGAGTAAATTTGTTGTCTATTTTTGGTTTTCTTTTTAGTGTAAAATGAACTAGTTTAGTTATTTAATTGTGAGTTTGAGTGGTTTACGTTTTATTGTTGCGTGTTTTCCCCCTTTGCGAAATAGTGTTTTGTCCACCACGTGATTGTTTGAATTTTTTGCGCTTCACAATTTTAGCCGTGGGAAGGTAAGCGTTAAATTCGACATTGCACGAAAAAGTAATTTTTAATTTTATGCTAACTATTACTAGTAACAGCGTTTGCTTAGAAATGTTGCACGAAGTGAAGCTGGACGGATGAACTTCGGTTTATATTTCATAGAATTGTTTAATGCTTACTTGTAGTTGAAAGTTACTTAATATGAAAAGGTTAATACTCCCATTGAGAAGAATTATAATTATAGTTACAAAAAAAATAAAATAAGGTTTCCTTTCATGCTTATGCAGTGTTTTCACAGGTAAAAGGGCCTTCTGGGTTGTAAACAATTTTACGAATTTCAACGATTGACTAACAAAAGTTCGAATTGATCTGCTTAGTGGAAGAATTTTCCAAAATTATTTAGTAATTTGTTACGAAAACTCCAATTGAGATACCAATAGCAAATTTATTATTATCGCATATGTTGCATTACATGAATTTAGTTGAGCTTTGTTTTAAGAGGCCCGTATGCCTCAAATATAAAGCTTAGAAAAAATAGTTTTCTAAAAACCAATACCCATTTTAGTTATCTCTACGCCCATTTTGTTTTTTTTTTGTAAGTCTACTAGCGATATGTTACCTAAAACGCCCAGTACATCAAAGAATTGAAATTCGCTTGGAATCTAAAGCAAGTTTTTTTTAATCTTGTACCCACATTCACATATCCTTTTGAAAATACTTGATTTCTTCCTCAACTCAACATCTTCTACAGAGACTAATTTATAACCCTTTAAACCTAACGGCAATAAGATCAACGGATTAGTGTTCTATAAGTATTCCCGTAAGAAGTTATATGCTAGTTTTTGAAGAACCCAGTGTGCATATAATTGGTGCTCACATCCTTTTTGGGTGTTCGGCTCCTACTTCTATTTGTGGTGTAAGTCTTGATGTTGTTCCACAAGTGCCTTAGAGTGGCTCATAGTTTTTTATGAGGACCTTTTTCATGGCAGAAACACACCTGGAGGTTTGATATTGTCTGCCGAGGTGCGACGGCTATTAGAAAATACATTTTCTATCAAGTGGTGTTTCGTGACCTGTTCCACGAACGAGGTTACAGCGGCCGCGATCATATGAAATTAGCTAACAATAATTATAAAGTTAGATAAATATAATTATAATTCCGAAAAATTATGAAAAAACATATAAGTTTGAAAGTTATTACATTTCTGTAAGAAACTTTACTTCATTTTAATTAAAATTTATTCCAATATTTTATATTTTTAGACGAAAGCCTTCAACTACCAGTGCTATAAGTTCAAATCTAAACATTGTGCAACGAAAAACGAAATCCATAAATTATTTCCATCTCACAGGTTATTTACCTATATTTCATTAAAAACCCTGTTCATATTTTGAGAATAAGCAAAGCGTTTGCTTCAAAGAACATTTTGCTTTGCCCAAAGTAAGTGGAAATCAATAAGTTCCAAGTCTAGGGAATACGGCAAGTGCATTTTTTGTTTGTTTGTTTTTTTTTGTTTGTGGGTGAGGTAGGGCTCAAAACTTCTTCACACATACAGCGATCGTGCGTCTACTGCATTGAGTTGTGATTCCACTAAAACAATCTTTCCTCTTCTTATGGGAAAACAACCTTCGAGGGATTACTTTCCCCAGAACGGCATCCATAAAGGACCAACTCTATTCACACACGCTTAGTCCAGCATATTTTTAGCCCGTTTTCATGCTATAGGTTCATCTTCTTGTGTCTCTGACTATGAGGCTTCGTTTTGTTGCATTGTGTCGAGATCTATCTTTTTATCCTCGAAGTATCTCGTTACCACGTTCCAGCTGTCCTTTCATTCGAACATTTTGTGGATTATGTTGCTCGCGCGTTGTTACCAATCTGCTTCCTCAGAGTAAAAAACGAGGTCTCAGTGTCATTGCCAAATACATTATTTTCAAGATTGAATCCGACTCAGCATCCATCCAGCCCTCAAACGTATCATTACTGGAGACGAGACGTAGGCTTATGAGTACGACACGCAATGCAGGCATCAAACGAGTGAGTGGAGAGCTCCGAATGAACCAAGAACGAAGAAAATAATATCGTTTACAATAAAAGAAAAAACTATGCTCACGGCTTTTATGGATTATAATGGGTTTGTACTCCACGAATTCTTGCGAGAAGATCAGACAGTTAATAAAGGACTTTTAATTGGGTGCTAGGAGATTTTTACGTGAAACAATTCGTTACAACAGAAAAGATTTGTGGGAAACCAACTGGTGGATATTGCGTCACGATAAGGCACTGTCGCATAGTGCCACCATTATCCGTCTTATTTTGACGAAGAATGAAACGAATAACATCTAATTCATCTAATAAGGCTCCTTGTGAGCTTTTCTGCTTTATTGAGTCAAAAAAAAAAAAAAAACACTATGGGGAAAGCGTTTTAACAGGCGAAAGGAAGTAATCGAAAAATCGAAGACGGCTCTGATGGCTATACTGAAAACAGAGTTCTAGAAATGTTTCGAGCGCTGGATCAAACGCTGGCATAAATACTTTGAATGCGATAATATCACTTTTGAGGAATAAGCTTGTATTTTGAATTTTCTGAATAGATTTCGAGAACTTTTTTTATATGATGGTGATGTATACATTCATATCTGTGTTGCTAATTTTTACATTATTTCGCATATTTTGGATTAAAATTAAAAATTGAATTAAAAAAACAAAAATATTTCGATACGAACCGTACAAATTAAATATAGCTGAACTTTTAAAAATTAAATAGAATAAAACCAGTACTGAGAGGTATTTAAATGAAATTAAGAATAACAACAACACCAACTAAAAACAGCGTTCACAAAGTGTGAAACTAATTAAAATTCAAGTAGGTAAAATCCAAACGCTTAAACAAAAATTAAGCAGATGCTTATTGTACAAAAGTGAACTTGTTTGCAGTCAACGAATTCCGTAGGAAATGGTATCAACAAAGCGGTAATATGCGGACGTCATTAAAAACCGAAAGCTTTGCGCCTAAGGTTTTACTGAAGCACATGACCACAGTACGCCGCATAAACCGTTTAAAACTATAGATAATATGTGCATGGATGGATTGGTATTCGGAAATATTTTAACTACTGCTAATAGCCGAAGAGCCTTAAGATTTCATTTGAGCAGAGGTGAAGGGACTGAAGCGCTAGGAAAACTATTAGCTATGTATGCACAATACATATATGTATGTATGTATGTATGCACGTATATGAAACAAGAATAAGAATGTGTTTGCGCATGCTCAGTTTGAGGTTATATCAACAACATTTTACGTATATGTGCGAGTGTGTGCTGAAATTTTGATGCAAATTTATGCGTGTGTGTATGTGTTTGCTTAGATTTTTTGCTTGGTTTCTCACTATTTGTTTACCTTTGATTGCATGCAAAAATATAAGTTTTTAAGCAATTGAGTTAGATCTACATAGTGCGAGAAGAAGAGGGTAGAAGGTCGCGCACGCACCTAATTTAACCCTTGTGTACACAACTGCTTGTAAGAAACATTTTTTTTTAACTCTTCTTCCTGACTGACACAGTAGCCCCCTGAATAATTTCGACTGAGTTCAACTAAATACACCAGTCGGTTCTTTCCCGAGCCAATGAGAAATTCCAAGTGAAAACCTTCCAATGCTTCCACATTCGGGTATCGTAGCGAGTACCTCACAGGTGGTGCGTTTGTATCCATTCGTATAACATAACAGAGCTACCGGAGCCGCTGAATCTTAATCCGCTGCACTATGTGGATGTTTGCCAACAGCTCATGTAGCCCATCGCCTTGGATATTTACCGTCGCCATCCCGCAAAGGTCCATTATCATCAAAATTTCTGCGCCATACAATAGAACGAGCCCGATGAAAGGACTTAAAAAGTATGATATTTGTATGTCGAAACAAGACTTTACCACTCAATTGGCTACTTTGTCCAAAGCAGTATTTATTGGCAAGAGAGATTCTCCACTGGGTTTCAAGGCTGACGTTATTATCGATGTTGATACTGGTTCCCAAGTGGACGAAGTCCGCTAGTTTTCTAAATTTAAATTACCAACAGTGATGGGGTGAGGTTAGGTTGGACTTGATTGATCCTGTAGATGGCGTATAGACCAGAAATTGATCAATATTGATACCAAGTGTTTGTACGGAGATTTTAAGAACTTTATATTTTGTCTTTATTCCCCAGTTTAGGTCATTTAAGTAGGCTACTAATTGTTTGATCTGCCACGCTTTCCAAAGTTCAAAATGATGAAGATCCTAAGCAGTTTATTCGCGATTTGCTATGTGGCTTAGTAAGTGTTGCAGAGTTCCTCTCGCGTTGACTTCCTTACATATTGTGCATAAATCGTTCAGCTAGCTTCAGTTTGGCCACACCCGATAGAGCGAGGCAGTGTCCCGCCGGTATCCCCACTACAAGCTGACACTCTTTCCTGGGAAGGGATAAAATGTAGTTTGTAGTCCAGACATTGTGCCTGTGTAGCAAAATTTTCGTGATCCTGCATGAACGGCTTTTTAACATCTTAAGTTCGCTTCGTGAATCATTGCTGCATCTACACCAAGTCGTTGATTGCAGAGAGATGGTTATATACCGGCGGTGCTAGCTACAGGAAGATTTTGCCTGTATACCCACTTTTTCATTTCCTTTAGTTCCCTTGTTCTCAGTAGATTGTGGCTTGCTTCTCAGTTCCTGGCTCGTCCATCCTGTTGCGGCATTTTCGTACGCAGTGTCAGTTTGTCATTACAGCTGCTATTGCTTTGGTGGCTGTTTGACGGGGCTTCCACGGAAGTGATGGCAGGAGGTACTTCGTTTTGCTCTTCAGCGATACTATCGTTTCGTTGAACAGTGCTTTCAGAGAACAGGAGTGTGAGCCGAGTTGCGAAATGGTTGACCGTCTGTTGCGACTGGAGCTTTTCGACATTAACCTTTCCCACGTTAAATTTTTCTGATATTTTAGGCGAACGATTTTTGTTGCACAGGGGCGTGTGCGGGTCCTGGATTGGCGTAAGGCGGTAGGATTGCTTCAGCTTCGTCGTGACATTTCACAATATTTTTAACAACAAAACCTTTCAGAGGATTTTGACCCACTTCTTACTTGGAAGGTAAGCAAATTTCATAAGGCAATTCAATATCGGCTTCTATGAGTTAGTTATTAGGGAAATGCCAACGTAACTAAGATGGACAATAGGGCAACTCCAGAGGGACGGAGTTGCCACTTCTTTGGTTATGTGTGGTAAGTAAAATATTGATTAAACTTGAGTGAGGTGGGATAATAGTCGTGGCATATGCTGATGATGTGGTAATAATGGCATCAGGCCTGTGTCCTAACACGATCAGTCGGATTATTCAAAGGGCGTTAGATGAGCACAACTCTTGGGCTATAGGCTGTGGTTTAAGTCTGAACTCACATAAAACAGAACTCATGCGTTTTACTACTAGATACAACGTACCCAGTTTTACTCTACCACTAATTAATGGACAAACTCTCTCCATTTCATCTAGCCCAAAACAATTACAAAGCAATTTTCTACTCCAAACATAGCTGGAAACTGAACATTGAAAAACAGGTAAGGAAGCTCTGTATGCCTGCAAACGTATGCTTGGACAAAGATGGAGTCTTCAACTTAAGTAACCTTTACGGCTGAATAAGTCGGTTATGCGACCAATTTTATCTCACGGATCGGTAGTTTGGTGGTGAGCTCTTGGAAGGGATTACAATATGAAAACTATTTAGCAGAATGCAAATCAGTGCAAATACGATTGGTGCATCTAGATCAGGTCCTAGCAAGGCTCTTAATGCGCTAAGACATATTATTCCGGTTGATCTACATATCAAGAAGATGACTACCATGAGTGCATTTAGGTTAAATGAAGCGGATCGTTGGAGGGGAAAAACTTATGGTTATGCAATTCTGCTACTGCAACATACCCAGTTCACCTCAGGATGGACTGATTGCATCATTCCAACAGGGACATTCAACAGGAATTTTTGCCACCCATTTAAGGATTTATACTATACCCCAGTAAAGGACTTATACTAAAAAACTGCGACACTACAGTCAAAACAGATGGTTCAATAATTGATTATGGCTTCGGAGTTAGTATAGGGTTTTTCAGTAAGAGCGCTTCAACTTTTGACCTTTTTTGAATAAAACACAAACGGTTTGACTTTTTTAACTAATTTTTTTTTATTATCGAGTTTGAACATATACATTTAAGTATGAAATTCGATTTCTTTTGCATGACCACCGCGTGCACGTTTTACGAAGTCCAATCGTTGAACCCAATTTTCGACCACTCTTTTGCATAAATCGGCCGAAATTCCAGCAATTTCGCGTTCAATATTGGCTCTGAGCTCACAAATCGTCGCCGGCTTGTTACTGTAGACCAATGACTTCACTTAACCCCAAAACGGGATGGCTTGTTAAATGGACCGTAAAATGGCCGTAATGCTCTTAAAGTAGCAGCAACAGAACGATTATTTTCATAAAAAATTTACACGATTTGCAATCGTTGCTCAAGTGTGTAGCGTTCCATGATGAAATGTATACTAATGAAGTTTACAAATGACAAGCGAAAAAAAAAAAATATTGCGTCGTTCGCCCTCCCTATCGGAAAAAAGTTGAAGCGCACCTATTGAACAACGCTATATTAGTTATTGTGAAACTGAAAAATAAAAGTGATTTTTGTGAAGTTTTTATTGACCGTCTACAAACGGTTATTCCGCTAAGTTTTCATATAGGTACACATGTGATACTTTTTGTGCACTTTTTGGTACAGTAAAAGTGAAAAAAAGTTCGTTTTTAGCGTACAAAAGTTAGCGTTATAATAATTTCACATGATTTTTTGACGATTATTTATAGTCTCTGCTGGATAGAGGGTTAAACATTGAAGGAAACGAAAAAGCGGAGGAACTGTCAAGAGCGGAATCAGTCACGAATAACTTTCTTGCAGAATTGGTATTCACACCACTGGGTGCAATCACAGCACTCCGTGCAAACTCGAGCAAAACTGATTATTTATCAATGAAACTTGAGGCATACATACATATATAATATTACTCTTTGCGCGGGTATATAAGGTTCCGTCCGAACCGAATTTAGGGCGTCCTTACTCGTTTTATGTCATAATTAGCCTCTGCTGCTCGTGGCTTAATTGGTGCAACATAATCATTTACAATTATATTTCATATAAACAAATAAATAAATAAATAAAATAAATGATTAAATGCCTTTTTAAATGTGTTAAGCTTAACACAAACGGGTTAAACTAAACACGCACTTTCATGCACATGGATAAGCGCAAACACCTACATACATATGCATGTGTGTATATGCATGCGCGACGAGGTAAAGCAAAGCGTGCTTCTAATTTGATTACATTAATTTGAATTTTCTAATACTTACCTATCGATGTATGTATGCATGTATTATATGTATATGCGAAGCTTTTCCAAAACAAAACGTAAATGCTAATAACTACCTATAAAATTTGTATGTGTGTGTGTGTAAATACTATACACATAAAGCTGACATTGTTGGCTTCTTTGCTGTGCATACAAATATTGTTGTTATTTTGAATGCAGCCATTTTATATGTATGTTGTAGTTCACAGCATAGAAACTAGCTACCTAACAAATTCGCTTATCACGGTCACTAGTAGTCGATGTCTCGAACTGCTTCGAACGTTCATATTTTACAACAACAATCAGAAGAAGCAGCAGAAGTATTTCGATAAATTAGTAAATTGGAGGGAAAATGTCATACGACCCAGGCCACTTTTGTTTTTATGGTCAATTATTTCATTAAAATAGCTGCTTCAACATTCAGTGTCGTTTGAAGTACAAAAAACACCAAGAAAAGAAACTCGTGAGGAAGTGCTAAGTACGATCCGCATCGAATTTTATATACGCAACCACATTTTAGTAAAATTTTGGGAAGAACGGACGAAATATATTTTTAACATATAAAAATAAACATGTTTTTATCAGATCTAAAAAACAATTTTGCCGAATCCAGAATTGCACCAAGTTTTAAACGAGTTCAATAAAATCGTTATAGAAATACGCCCCTCTACCCGAAAGCGTGTATGGCACCGTTCATTACCAAAAATTGTTATTTTATTGTATTTCCTTTTCCATATTCATCATTTGTACATAATATGAATAACTTTTTTCCTTTATCAGAGAAATCACGTATTTTTCCCTTTTTGAAAATTGGAGTTGTATGGGAGGTGAGCTCAATAAGCAATATCTTTGACCAACAGTAATAGATGTACCAAGTCTCAACGGTAAATATTTGCTCGAGGTACCGTCAGACACCGGGCTCAGATGGATTATTCCCGGCCCAAATACAACATTCACTCAACTACATCATGGAGTGGTTGACGGCCATATTTAAGGCTGCTCTGAAACTGAAAAGTGTCCCATCAGTATGGAAAGAGGTAAAAGTGGTCTTTATCCCTAAAGCGGGAAAAAGTTCACACACAACACCTAAGGATTTCAGGCCAATTAGCCTATCCTCCTTTCTGCTAAAAACATTAGAAAGAATTTTAGAAGAGCATATTAGGGCTAACATCAGCGACTGAAACAGCACTTAACTCACTTGTTGCAGAAATCGAGAAGTCAATCGATGTTGCAATGGTTGTAAGAGGGAAATTTCCCAATACACTTAGAGAAGTCATGCAAGATTTACTAAACATGGTTGAAAACTGGTCAAAAGCAAATGAGCTAAGCGTCAACCCCAACAAAACTGAACTCATCCTATTTACAAGGAAACACAAAATTCCAAATATAGCTCCTCCGACTCTGGGTGGAACGGCACTGTCATTTAGTGATGAGGCCCGCTACTTAGGCCTAATACTAGACCGAAAGCTAACTTGGAAGGCAAATGTCGAAGATAGAGTAAAAAGGGCGGCAATAGCACTATACTCTTGTAAACAGCTGATAGGACTAAGTTGGGGTCTCTCCCCGTCTATCGTATACTGGCTTTACACGGCAATTGTCAGACCAATCCTACCATACGGCATATTAGTATGGTGGCCAGCTTTAGATAAATTGTACATTAAAAGAGCATGGCACACGTACAAAGAATGGCCAGTCTTTGCATCTGCGGGGCCCTCAGAACCACACCCACAGATGCACTAAATATTATGCTTAACATTTTACCAATAGAGCAGTACGGTAAGCAAACAGCTGCCAAAGCAACTCTCAGACTAAGAGAAATCGGCCTACTCAGAACGAACCACAGAGGACACTCCTCAATTTTAGAACAATTCCCCTGCATTCAAAGCACAACGGATTTCTGTCGGACCAAGAACATCAATTTTAATAAATCCTTTGTCACAGTATTTCCTTCCAAAGAGGAATGGGATAACGGGCTCATTGTTAAGATAAATGACTTAAACATCTACACAGATGGCTCAAAACTGGACAACAAAGTAGGTGGAGGGGTCTACTCTGACAAACTCGGAGTATGCCAATCATTTCGCTTACCTGATCATTGCAGTGTATTTCAGGCGGAAGTCACTGCCATAAAAGAGGGGCTTAAAGAAATAAAAACGAGAGTATTATCCACAAATGAAGTCTTCATTTACTCGGACAGTCAAGCAACAATAAAAGCGCTTGAATCAAAAACGCACTCGTCAAAAACAGTTCTAAAATGTTTTAAACTACTATATGACGTATCTAAGTGCTACAAGGTTCACCTTATCTGGCTACCAGGCCACAGGAACATTGCAGGAAACTGTGAGGCGGATGAACTTGCAAGAACCGGTACAACGCTCGATCTCGAACCAGATAAGGCGCTGATACCCATGCCCATAGCCACTTATAGACAGGGAAACCATCAAAAAGGTAAATACAAGCTGGCAAATCCTCACAACATGCGAACTAAGCAGACAGACATGACCGAACTGGAACAGCGGTCGATCGAAGATCTTGCTAAGATTCAACAGGGAATCTATAAGAAAAATTATAGGTGTATTAACTTGTCATTGTTTAATAGACAGCTACGCTAGAAGGTTAGGACTCCCTTACTTCGATTTCTGTAGAAGCAGTCTTAATACAGAAGAAGAGGAAACAGTCAGACACCTTTTATGTGAGTGTGAAAGCCTAGCTATGAGAAGGCTGCGCACTCTTGATACAGCATTTCTAACCGATGTAGCGGATATAGCCCATATAAAACTAACGAACCTCTGCTCGTTTATTAAAGTAACCGGATGGTTTGAAAAGGAACATGTAGAGTAAGGATGAGCTCCAGTGGTATCACAATGGACCTGCGGAAGGTCTAAGTGTGTCTTATGACAACCACCCTACCTACCTACCTACCTACGTCAGACAGTTATGACCAAATGAACTCCTGTAAACATTCTGGACATTTTGGTGTATACTTCAAAAAGATCGCGGAATATATTCAGAAAATTCAAAATACAAATTTATTCCTGAAAAGTGATATTATCACCTTCAAAGTACTCCCTCTCATCTTTTTTTTTTGGCTAATGAAGGCTCTGCAAGCACACTACTGGGATCTGAACCTTTCCTAGAGGCCAATTCTGCAACGGTTCAACTACATATTGACGACTTTATGAGGTCTACTCATAGAATGATTTGGTCTAAGTGGGGCTCCTGCAGAGTTGCTAAGTGCTTTGTGAAAGAACCAAACAGGAAATTAGGGACCTTTCTCCTAAAACTAAGCAGAAAGAAGCTGAGAGTACTGTTAGGTGTAATCACAGGGCACAACACTTGTGGTCAGCATATGGCTACCATGGGAGTCATCAACGACCCAATATGACTGTCTGTCTGCCCAAGTGCCTGCAGGGCATTTTCTCTGTAGCTGTCCGGCGTTCTCTATGAATCAGACTTAGGCTTTTGAGGTGCGATGTCTGAGCATGGATAAAGTTCATACTCTTCCGCTTATGGATCTCTTAAGATTCATCAATGAATTCAAGAGCGACGTCCAATCAATTTGCCCGTTTTACCAACCATATAATATCTATACTGCCTCTCTAGTTCTTCCACTATAATCTATCCGGGTGTTGTTGCTGGCGCTTATTGCATGATAATGCACCATCTCATCGATCCACTCTTGTCACTGATTTTTTGACTAGAAATCGCATTTTAACCATCAATCACTCACCGTATTCGCCTGATATGGCTCCCTGTGACTTCAACCTATTCGGAAAATTGCATTTGGCCATGAAAGGATAACGTTTTGCGTACATAGAGGCCATTCAAAAGGCTTGTATCGACATCCAGAAGGAAATTCCGGGTTCCGGTCAGTGACCTGAAACACTCTTTCGAAAAGCTTTTAGATTGCGCAAAACCGTGCAACGCGGCCAGAGGAAACTATTTTGGATAAATAAACTCGATGTTATCAGAACAAAGCTCCTGCCATTTCTATTGTAGCTCAGTCTTGTTTGTTTTGGACTTCACCTTGTATGTCTATATCTCTCTCGATTACTTTATGCGGTTACATACAACGGTTAGGGGCACAAAATTATAATACCCTTGTGCATATACGGGTATAAGTGCGCGCGGTTATAAAAAATCAGCGTATCAATATTAGTTAACTTGCGTATTCACAGTAAAAAAACAATCCTAGGCCGTAGATGTTATTAATGATTACTCAAATTTGCATATTTAATCAAACTGGCGTCCATCGATTGGTTAATCTCAATCATATTGCATGCAAACACGCTTGCGCGCCCCTGGAGAATGCAGCTATGCAGTTTGTATGTACGCATGTAACCAGCTACATGGGTTTGACCACTGGCTGCTAAATTTCTAAATAACAGGTAATTGCAGCAGACAAGTTATAGCCAACGATAACGGGTATCACAGATTAGCCAGTTGTTCGGTGTAGAATGCATCAAAGTGATAATCTGCTCACTAGTCTCTGGCTTACCAGTAAACGCAGCAGTCAGCAGTTAAGTGACCAACGACGAGTTGACCAAAAAGTCTCTGTTTTGGATGAGAAGCATTTTTGGATATTTATTTTCATGCTATTCAATATTTACTTTTTCATTAATGACTTAATAAAAATACAACATACGCACATGCACATTTTGTTATAATACTCGTATATTTCTATGTATGTTGATACACGTACTTCTGCTCTTCTTCTTCTGTGGTGATTCCCACAATGAAGTTACATTCGATTTCCATATTAACCTCTTTGCTTGTGTTTATTTTTTTTTTACAGTTTCTTTGTTGTCGCTTCTTTGCTCTCAATTCACTGCCTTTGAGCCATATGGAGAGCCATGTCGTTTTGTCTTTCAAAAGCTTTCAACAGCTTTATATTATAATTACATATATTTTTACGTGCCCATTGTGTTGGTTCAAAAATATTATACGAGTTTACTGCTAATTGATCGGTTTATTGTTCAACTTCGGCAATGTCATTGCAAATTGCTTTTGGCTAATTTCGTTTTTTTTTTTATTTTGTTTTGTTAATTCTAGTTTCTGTGTACGTTTAGGCAAATATTTATGTGTGTAATCCACTATTGTTTAACTGAAAAACAAACTACCAGTTACAACTCAATTTAATAGGTTCGAGCAAATTTAAATGAGGCTAATCTTTATTTTTAATTCATTTTTAAATATTGTATCAACTCTAAATTACCGCAAGCGATTATAAAAATTCATTTACAAGTCAGTTATAAAAATGTAAGCAATAATTTGTAATAAAACTAAAAAAATAAAAGAGAAGAAAAGAAACGGCCAACCGTCAGCGATCGCAAACTTATTATCGCAAAGTGCATTGATGAATTGTGGCATGTGCCCTTATAGTGTAATCTCCCTAAACTTAAACGTAACTTAACAAACTTAAGAGCTACTTGCGAAATGGGAAACATCCATAAATAATTACTCCACTCTTAAAGAGCTTAGAGTTGTGTTGATTTTGAATTCGTAAGTTGCGTAAAAGTTACTGCGGCCACCGTAGCCGAAAGGCTTGGTGCGTGACTAACATTCGGAATTCAGAGAGAACGTAGGGTCGAATCTCAGTGAAACACCAAAATGAAGAAAAACATTTTTCTAATAGCGGTCGCCCCTCGGGGGGCAATGGCAAATCTCCGAGTGTATTTCTGCCATGAAAAAGCTTTTCATAAAACAAGTCATCTTATAAAGGGCATTTCAAAAGTGACGGCCAGACGGTAGATTTTTATGCAACATATTGCAAAACTCCTTATTTTTTGGTGAAAATAATTATCCAAATGTGTCGAAAATTTAAAGGTTGATGAAAAAATGTCAAGAAACCGATTCTGTCGAGGATAGAAAAGTACTTCCAGACCAAAAACTGGACGTTCTGTTGAGAATAGAAAGAATCTGAATTGTTTTGTTTTATTTTAAATCAACATCTAGGCGCGTCTTTTTAAATTCCCTTGAACGTATAGATTTGTTTCAAAGAGTTACTAGGCGTTTCCCTCTTTCAACTTTCTCTTTTTACAACCTTTTTCTTTAAATATGCTCACAAATTTTCTATTGGATTAATATACCGGCTTTGGGTTGAAAACCTTTAGAATTTGGATGGTTATGCTGGTAGAATTTAAGCTGGGGTTTGTTAACAGCAAAATATTTTCTTGACAAACTGTATATCGCAAGCAAAAGAGACGATGTGCATATTGTTTGGAAAAGGGTCTTAACTGCTTTTAAACAAATTTTTGCTTAAATAGCTGTTGCCTGTGCAGGTTGTCCTAAGAGTGGATGACTCTCCTTTTAATTTCCACTTCCACAAGGAAAGATGGAAGAAAAACGTGTAATCGGCAGAAAACAGTTGACTTGGCTAAGAAACATTACACATTTGACGGGTTTGGATAGCGGCGTCGAGTGGGTCCCACTTAATGAAACAATGGCCAACAAAAACACTACAACAACAAACAAAACAATAACCCTACCGGAAACTTCAGGGGGTAGCGGTACTTTGGCGCTCAACTCGATGTTAAATGTGGTACATGTCGACATCGCAGGCAGAATTGCCGCTGCACGTACTGCTATCAGACCAAGGGGTTCGGACTTAGGCTCAACGTCACTCATGGGCACTCAAGTATCCTTACAATGGATCAATGTATACCCTCGCTTAGTCCAACCGGAACTTTCTCCACTTATATTCCATCAAGGGAAGAGTTGACGGAGGGCTACACTTGGGGACAGGGCCTGGTGAACTTGTTCACGGATGGATTGAAGTTGGAAGGAAATGTTGGCGGAGGAATTCCTTGTGAGCAGCTCCGCATCGGACTCAAATTCAGGTCACCGGACACTGAAGTGTGTTCCAGGTAGAGGTAGCCGCAATCAAGGAGGCAGCCGATTGGATACTAAGAGTCAAAAAAGTAAATATGTATTCCAACAGCCATTCCAAAATAAGGGCTCTTGGGTTAGTGAGGGAATGCCTGGTCTCACTTTCGACTGCGTTCGAATTCTTTGACATAAGCCTCTTCTGGCTTTCTGGTCACAACGATATTGCGAAAAAGTGCGAGACGGACGAGCTAGCCAGACAAGGGACGTGTGAGGTGATTTCCCCGCGAAGGGAAAGAATTGGGATCACCTTGACTACCTGCGGTCTGCTCCTGGAAAGATGGGCTTCGCGCCAACTTAGCGAGCATTGGCCAAGTACACAAACTTGTAAGGTCGCGAAAACCTTCTATCCACGGGTGGATCGGGGACGTTTGGGCGAGCTTCTGAGGCTGACAAACTATCAGCTCTCGAATCTCGTGGGTTTTCTCACAGGATACTGTGTGATTTGGTGGAAATATCTCAGCACCTTCTCCTTAGCTGCTCTGCTCTGGCGGAGTTAATATCTAGGCATCTTACTTTTTACTTCTTTGCTACGCCTGCTGACATAGCTAGCGTTGATAGTAAAAATCTGATGAATCTACTGAATCAGCAGCACAAAGCGGTTGGTGCAAACGCAGCACAGTCGTCGTTCATAATCCACACATTCTAAACCCGTTGATCTTCATTCAAGTGTGCTCATTCCTAGGCAACCGTTACAACCTAACCATGACTGGAATCCGAAACAGAGATCGAGGTGTTTATGATGAAGTTTTTAAACATATAGTTTAATACTATGATTAGTTATTGTAATTTATTGTTATTATTTACAAGTGCTAACAGTTTTCAAATGTTATGACCGACACTGTAATATTTTGTTTTTATAATTAATTTTTTTTTTTTTATCTGTACAACTGTATGTAGTTTTTATTATAGCGAAATCCACTCGATGGTATTATTTTGCCATCGAAGGGTTGAACGTTTGTAGGCTTTGAACTTATGGCCAGTTTTTAGTATTTTTGTCGCCCACGAACGCAAGCAGCTATGCCGGTGCCTGATTTTACTTATTTTGTTTTTTCTTTTTTGGTTTTTTGATTTCATTCACTTAAACAAAGTACATTAAGATTTTTAAGTTTTTTTTATGGAAATACCAGTAAACGGTAAATAGATTTATGAAACAAATATACAAATATTTTAGAAATAATGTTTTAATAAAAAAAAATTTAAAAACAAAATATCAGTAATTTTGTTAAATAAGTTAGTATAAAATATAATAAATATTTATCAATACACAGTTTCCTGCGCTCACCACGCCGCTCCCTGGGCGTACGCGTATCCCGTCACCGGCAAAGGGGCGCGAAATTTCTTCACGTGTGACGCTGCTGCTAGAACAGTGGGTGTAGCATAGGCAGTCGAGCCGATGAAATTTGGTGGTGCCGCATATGCCACTGAACCACTATAACCAGTTGGCGGTGCACCATATATTGCTGGTGAAGGTGCAGGTGCCAAACCCACCACTGGCGGAGGTGCTGCAAACCCTACAGCAGTCGTATATGTAGTTGTGACAGGAAGGCCAGTTGAAACTTTGAAACGCGGCTCAGCTTTCGCAAACGACGGAGCTACAGCGGCATAATTATATTGTGGCGTGGGCGCATAACTGTGCGGATAAGATGCAAACACGAGCGGTTTGGCGTAGGCGGCAGCGCCATAACCCTGCAACGGCGGAGGAGGTAAGTCACAGGGCAAAGGTGTAGCGTAAGCTATGCCGTTTGGAAGTGAGTTGAAAACGTGCGGTAAGCCTGCATACTCGTAGCTCGCAGAAACAGAACGTTGATAGACAAGCATGAGGAAGATGAGGTGTGAGGATCGCTGAAAATTAATGTGGTAAAAGAAATACATTTTTTTATACGTCTTTACTTAGAATATTTGGTTTTTCTATTTTTAAAATAGAACTTACTAATTGGAACATTTTTTCTGAAATATGATTTGCAGCCCTGTTTGTAGTTGACTTTGCTGACTCGTTCGATTGAATGATAGTCCTTTACTTTTCGAGTGTAATTTTATAGTTTAACTTTGACAGTAGCTGGGTGTGTAGACGGCTACTTGCACCAATTTGCATATTACACGTTATGGTACGGGTACATGTGAACCCGCGAACATGTTGTTCGTGTCTTTAAGTCACGCGCGCCTCTTTTAGTCCAACAGGAAAGAAAAATTAAATAAAATTATCAAGAAGATAAGGGGCGACGGGCCATCATTTTATTGCCGTGTGGCAAGTAAATACTTCGCGTGCGTTAACAAATGGTGCTATGTGACTTAACAATAAATTCGCACGTGCCGCCAAATAAAAATCGTTACTGTGGTATATTGCATAACAGCTGGTACAGTTACATGTAATAAATTTTTAATTTGCATTTAAAGTAAAAGCAGATTTTTGAACTTTCCTCAAAATATAATTAATTTCAACATTGGTAGAAAAAATCAAGAAGGTTATATTTTCTTGCATAAAAAGACAGTAAATGCAGCCAGCTAAAAAATGTTAAAGAGTAAAAGGCACAAGCAATAAAATATTTTCAAGAACTCTGAACTATTTTTACACAACTTTAACCTATTAAAGATTTTTTTTTTAAATTAGAGTGAATTAATGCCGTATGTAACTGCTGAAAACGAGTTCGGTACCAGAGAATTTACAAATACAAAAAAAATGTAAATATGTACAGGGTGCGCCATCTTTTATGTCGGTGTGAAAACATTGAATAACTTTGAAAAAAAACTGATTTGTTATTTGGTTTGGTTATTTACAACTTATCGAAACTATTTTTTGAATACAATATCAATCAAGTGGTCACCTTTATTAGCAATCACGAACTGCGATCTTTTTCCTGCGTTTTTCATCACGTTGTCAAGCATTTCGGGTTTTATAGCGTCGATTTCGGCACTAATGTTTGCCTTAAGCTGGTCAATAGTCTGCGGCTTGTTGGCGTAAACCTTACTTTTCAGATAACTCTACAAAAAGAAGTCCGGGCTTTAAGTCAGGTGATCTGGGGGGCCAGTCAATGTCACATCTTTTTGACACTAGGCGTACCGGGAATTTTCGTTGCAGAAATTCAATTGTTGCTTTCGCAGTGTGGCATGGCACACCATCTTGTTGAAACCAGTGACCGTTTAAGACTTTCTTATGCATTTGCGGGCAGACATAATGAGCCAACATCCGTCGATATCGGTTTCCATCGACCGTTTCGTTTACGCGGTAAAAATATGGCTCAATGATGGTTTTGGCGCTAATGCCGGCCCAAACAGTTGCTTTCCGGTCATACAATGGCGTTTCATTGACCTCGTGTGGATTCTCAGTTCCCCAAATGCGGCAATTTTGTATATTCACGCTGCCAGAGAGATTAAATTGTGCCGTGTCAATCATTAAAATTTGCTTCCAAAAATTGGGTTCAGTGTCAACCATTCGAGCGACTGTTTGGCCATATTCCAAGCGACGTGAATGGTCTGTCGGCAATATTCTTTGTGTCAAGTGCACTTTATACGGCAACAAACTTAAATCATCCTTTAAAATGCGTCGCATTGCGGTTTCACTGACGCCAAAATGCTAAGCGCGACGACGATACGACACTGTGGGCTCCTGGGCAACGCTTCCCTCACTGCTTCAACAGGTTCATTGGAACGCCTTGGCCGTTGATGAACGGCATGTTGACAATCTCCTACTGTCCCGTGCTCAAAAAAAATTCGACACCAAACGACGAATAGTATTGTCAAGCGGTATTAGTATTGTTGACGATGACTTTTTGCGATAAGCACGTTGAGTTAGAACAATAGAACGACTATTTTCGATGAATAGCGTCACTATTTCAACGCTTTGTTTCGGTGTAAAGCGATCCATGGTTGAAATTGTACTGATCTGACGTATCGAAAACATTTATGTTGAAGTCGATCGGTTTGTAAATGATAAGTTATTCAGCGTTTACATACCGACATAAAGCTTACTTATATTCATATATATATATTAGTTTGGGCGTAAATAAATCCATACATTTTGGGTACATTTCACTTTTGGGCAATTTGCTTAAATTGTTTTATGGTCGATCTTTAGCTTCTGGGCGATGCTACAACTTCTAAAATATCAGACAACTTCGATTATTTCTCTGATTTTATCGACTTTATTGACATTATCGACATTTTGTTTACATTAAAAATGTCTGAACGGAATCAACGAAACCAAACTTGCACGTAATTAGCAATTGCAGTATCGGCACCATAAAAACCATTCACAATTTAGGCGACCTGGATTGCATTTTCGCCTTTACCGAAGAAAAACTGTAAAATGTACCGAATTTACTCTTTGTTGACTTCCATTGCTAACACCCTGTAACTCACAACTGAATGGAACAAACAAAAAACAGCAAAAGAATTTTTTTTTGGTTGAAATGTCACCTTGACAACGAGCATAAATTTTAAACTTTTTTATCGATACTTTTCAAGATACCGATCACTACAGCGATCTACCGAGAAAATGGGATTTCATTTTCCACAACATAATATAATTTACGCTTAAACCCTTTTTAGATATTTGGCGCATCTTCTCCTCCTATTTGTTATGGACGTTTTGATGTTTTCCACAAAAGGTAGGATCTACAGCTTTATGTTGACTCTGAACGGCAGACGGTATTTTATAAGGAGCCAGAAATACGCTCGGAGGTTGGCTATTGCCTGCCACAAATTACAAATAACTTCGATGTTTCGTTAGATTGTCATATATCGTGTTAATCTTTCTAGAGTCTGGCAATATCAAAATCCTATCATACTGAAATTCACTATCGAACAACTTTTGCAAATTAATATGATAATAACCCACCGATCAACGAGAATACCAGATGGTAAAGCAAAATTAATGAGGAAAATTAAGGGCGAATAACTAAATTCCTTATTATTAAGTTCACTTTTCAGTGATGACACTAAAGGAACTATTGTATATTCCATTAATAACAGCTAATTGTGTCCCCTGAAATCCCTTCCCAGTCTAGGGACACCTTCTTCTCAGCTACCCTGTTCTCGTCTGTCAAAGATTTAGACAACTGGGCTCTCATTTTTTCGCTACGCCTGCGGATAAATATCACAAATCTGGTGAAGTTCATCAGTAGTTTGCTGCGGCTAATTACGAGCGTGAATCAGCCACCGTCGGCATCATCGTAAATGCATGGTCATCTCCAAGTATGCCCCAAGCTAGGGCTGTCATTTATCCTAACCTAGGGACTCAAAAATTTTAAAATCGTTAACAAAATTGGATTTAAAATATTCCGCATAAAGATTTACTGAGTTGAAACATATACACATTGGGATATTTTTAGTACCCATTCCTGGACCGAATGTAATTCCAAGAGGCTTTGGAGTTAGCCTTTAACTCATCTTCATAACAAGAGATACACCTGCTGTTGTATAAGGTGGCGTAATATGAATCATCCAAATTTGGTTTCTGAATAACTTTTTTACTAAATAAAACAAAAAATTATTTTGAGTCATGGAAATCTTTATTTTGGCTTCTACTGTTTGTATATTGCAGCTGTCTACTTCGCCAGTGACAAATAAAATTGACGTACGCCGCCATTTGCAAAAACTATAAAACTTCCGGTAGGGGGATTAATTCTGTGCCACCTTGTACAAAGATTTATCAAGTTCATTAAACTCATTCATAATCTTAACATAATAACTTAAAGAATTTTAAATATTTCAAGTCTAAATAATATTTTATAATTTCAGATTTTACTACTTAGTAAAAACAAGTAAATAAAGTTATACCGAGTATATATTCAATCTGAATAAATAAATAATAACTGTTAATGTTTTTGACTCATTTGTTGTTTGTTTATTATGGCTGATACAGCATTGCAGCGAGGTCAATGCATTCGATTAAATTAAACTCAATTTTTAAACTTTGAGTTGAAGCATATTCGGTAAAATAATTCAAAGATAATTCAGGGCAAAACGCTGATACAGTAACCAAATCATAATGCGCATATATGCATTTAAATTTATTCCATCTATGACTGTATTGGTTAATCATTTATTTCAACTGGCACTCAGCTGGTCATGTGACGAACTTGTTGGGCATAGAGAGAGAGCTGAGCTAAGCAAGCACAACAAAGTTCCTATTAAAGTGGTCACTTATTCTATTTGTGTCAAGGAGTAGCATAAATATTGAAAAATAAGAAGTTTAAAAATTAAAAAAGAAAAACCCTTGGCGTATATTTGTCCAAAATTTATTGTGCGCTAATCAATTCAAAATTTTAAGTAACATTCAGGTCAGCCAATGGGTCTGGATAGGAAATAGCGGTGTATTATAAGAGGCATAAATACATTACGTATATGTAAATGTGCGTTTAAGTGAGTATAGGAATACATACAAATTTATATGTACATACTCGTATGTATATTCATTTTTGTTTTTTTTTTTTTTTTTTTTGTGGTGGGTGAGAAGGGTTCAAAATGCCTTCGCACTTACAGCGATCGTCGTCAACTGCGTCGAATGATGTAGCCACTAAAACAATCCCTCTTCCTCTTCTGAGGAGGCTCCCTTCCCAGAACTACCTTGCATTACTTCGGAAAGGCCCAGAACGATCTCCATTAAATGGACCAATACTATTCACCCACATCTGGATCCACCATATTCAGCCAGCTTCATGCTATAGGCTCATTTTCTAATGTCTCTGTGCCGTCGTACCAGTGGTATGTGTGGCATGCTCTCAGGTTCCTCTCACAAGGGCGTATGGATGTTATACCCTATCGAGCACATGACTCGACAGCCTGTGATTTGTCGTCAGTTCGTAGGCAGTCCACCTCCTATCGAGGACTGATTTGTTTTTCTCTGCATTTTGCGCTGCCACTCCGCGCGTTGCAGGTGCAGCCTTATCCTCTTTGCAAAACTTTTAACTACATTCCAATAGTCATGTGATGCACACATGTTATTGATTAAGCTGTCTGGGCTCAGCTGTTCACCCAAGACTAACTCAAGCGTTCGACGTTCTTCGTTGAAACAATCACAGTAGAACACGTGCTTTCTATTGCATTGTTGCAACTTGGACAGAACGAAGTGCCCTCCTTGTGAAAACGATGGAGGTACTCCAAGAAACATCCGTGACCTCTCAATATTTGGGTTAATTAGTGGTCTACGTCTCCGTGCCTTCTGGTCACCTTTTGGCTAATTTTGGGGATAAGTCTATAGGTCCAACGCCCGTTGACAGACGAAACCCATCTGCTTTTCCACTTTTCTATCGAATGCAGACGTTCTGCCACTTTCGCTTCAGTTGTCAGCTTTACTCCTTGTCAGTCTTAAAGTTGTCTTATTTCGTCCACGAGTATGATATACCCATATATCTACACTCATTCATATATACAGGTAAACTCGACAAGAAAATCACGCCACAAATTGATTGCCCAACAAGCAACTAACTAACTATGTACTTCTACATACCAGTGATGTCGCAACTTTTTTCAAAAAACGGTAAATTAAAAAAAAAAAAATGTATTTTCGACCAAAAAACTGTAACCTCTTACGATGACTGTCCTCTCTTATTAGACATGCTGCCAAGGTATTTGGGGGCAAGAATAATCTGTTTTTATAGCGGGTTACTGTGTTTTTATTTCCTCTTTAGCCGCCGCTATCGTGAAATTCCTGTAGATTTGGGCTTTGGAGTGATACCTCGGGAAATTTATTATCATCCTGAGTACCTTAGACGGAAATCTCTGTAGTATTTCGATATTTGAGTCAGCTGTAGTACCCCCTAGCTGGAAACCATATGTCCAAATGAGTTTGAGAACAGCCTTTTACAAGGGAATTTTGTTATGTAGCGACAATTGGGATTTTTGTTAGGTAACCAGTAGAGAAAAGTAAGATTTAAACCCAGAGTTTTTTGTTTTTGTTTTTTTTTTTGTGAGGATGTGAGTTTTCGAAGTGATTTTTGAGTAGTTATGTATGCCTAAATACTTCGTTTCATCTGGTTGTAAATGTTACTTGAACCAATTTAATCTCATTCGCTTTAATTCGCTTATTTTGTAGCCATTGGATAATGTCATCGACACATTTTTGCAATTTTAGGGATGCTTTGTTCGCGCCATTATCTACAGCTGAGGGAAATATTCCGATTAGGGCACCTGATGAGGCAGGCAGATCATGCGTGATTAGCAGGCATAAAATGGGACCTGGAACAGAACCTTGAGGCGCATCAACATTTACTTTGCGGAGATTGGTTATTCTATCGCCTGGTTTGACAAAAAAGTGTCTATCGGCATGATACGAGTTTACAAAATTATAGAAATTTATTGTGAGAATTTTTTTTAATTTTGTAAAGTAGGCCACTGGACCAAGAACATGAGAGACATCGAGACAGCCTGCTGTGAAAAATTGTTTACGTTCAAAAGCGTTATTTATATGTCCGAAAAGACGATGCACTTGCTCAATGGTGCTGTGCTGCTTACGGAAACAAAATTGATGTTTGACAATCAACTGACTTTGCTCAATTACGGGGGATAATCTTAAAAAAAAATAAATTAAAATTAAAATTAAAAATATTTGCATTACTTTGGATATAATCGTACTGAGGTGGGGCAAATCCTTACAGCATGATTAGGTTCTTTTGGTAATTCTCTTAAGAATTTTGCAGTTATAAAATCGTAACTAGGGGATTTTCTGCCTTTTCATTAGAGATTTTATAAACTCGAACATTTCAATCATATTTAGTTTGAATGAAATGCATTTTGATAATTTTTACGAAATGTCTTTCTTCATTGTTTATTCATTTGATTCGATACCTCAAATTGAATACAATCTGAAGCATTTCTTTTTTTAAGAAATATTATTTTCTTAAAATACGAGAAAGTGCTGGAATTTCTAATTTATATTTTATTTCGTTTCATTCGAATTAATGTGCGAAAATATTCTTCTCGCATTTCTGTGGGCGACTAAAAACAAAGATCTGGTGAAACGATTTGTTTCAAAACAAAAATATGCTGAACCTCCTTATCTCATTTCGCTCTAAAAATTAGCTCCCAAAGTATATCGATATAGTTGCAGTTGGTAACGATCGCCAGTGATGGGTTTAGATGGTTTAAGGAGTTCATAATAGATGACACTCTTCTGATCCCACCAGATGCACAACACAATCTTTGAGGCATGAATATTTTTTTCGCTGGCTATGGATCTGACAGTGATTCACCTGGCAGGCTCAAACATTTTCGACGATTAACGTTATCACAATAGATCCATTTTTCACCGCCAGTGACAATGCGATATAGAAAACCTTTTCTTTTCTGCCATTCAAGAAGCATCTCAAACGTCACCAAACGTCTCTCGATATCCTTTTCTTCAATTGATGTGGAGTTACCTGATTTCTAGACCATTTCCATCGCGTTTACCGACGTTACCAATAATTGTTGTCGTTGAGTATTTTTGAGTTTTTACGTACCCCTTCACGATCTTTATCTCTCACGTCGAAATTGCCACTTTGAAAGCATCGAAACCACTCTTTACAAGTTGTATTTGATGGAGCGACACGTTTCAGCTGCATGTTTCCTTAAAAAGGTCTTAATGTAGCATGCCTTCCCACAAATGCTGTTTTTCGGGATGAACGTAGTCATTATTGACGTCAGATAAAAAAGGATCTTTATGCTTCAAACGAATATCAGCTACTTTGATCGAGAGCTCCCATATACACCTTCAAATCACCAGTATATTACTAGAGCGAACACAACAATAGTATCAGCAGCGACACCTCTTTTACGGGCGGAAACTTATTCCTATACCCAATAATAAAATCTCTAGAAAACTAGGTATTGATTGTGCCAAGCCAATATCTCTTTTTTCTGCTAAGTGAAACTTATACTGCTTGCATCATACTTAGTCTTAAGAAGCTAACATTGAGAATTTTCTGTAACATCTAGTGAGCTAGATTTCTGTAATCCTAGATTTAATAAAGAAAATAAAGGGAAAGTCCTTTGTAAAGTGTGGCCATAAAACCAGAAATTTTAGAAACTTTATTTTCTTATATGGGTCACCCTTCGGCTGCCTATGGCAAATAGCCGAGTACATTCTTGTTTTTAAAATCCCTTTTTACTGAAACCATCTGCCGTTAGGTGTTTTCAAAAGTAATAAAGAAGTTGTAAGGTTACGCCAAGTTTCGCGAGCAACGATTATTGTTTTATTGCATTCTTGGTGCACGTATCCTAAACATATTTTTAAAGCTTCAGCTCTTTGTGTGGCATATTTAGTTTGTTTTTGACAGATACAAATGTATACTTTGCGATTTTCTGCTATAGAAAAAAATTTAACAAAAAAAGTCTTAATCTTGCCTCAACCACTGTTCTTACCGGACTTAGTATCTTCCGACTTTTTATTGTTCCCATAACAGAAAATACCTTTGAAAATACTGAGATTCGCCACAATTTTGGAGGTACATTCCAGAAGTAGTTCCAGGATTGCAGAAGGCATCGACACAAGTGTATTATATCTGAGGGGAATTACTTTGAAAGGGACAAAATAGTTATTGAAAAATAAATACAATAAATATTTTTCATAACAAGAGAAAGTCGCCTCCCATTTCGAACGCACCTCGTATATGAACATGTGAACATACATCTATACTAATATTATAAAGAGGAAAACTTTGTTTGTTTGTTTGTTTGTTTGTTTGTAACGAATAGGCTCAAAAACTACTGGACCGATTTTAAAAATTCTTTCACCATTCGAAAGCTACATCATCCACGAGTAACATGGATTACATTTTATTTTGGAAAAAAATAGGGTTCCGTAAGATATTTGGATTTTTCGGACACAAACTCAAAAAAATCTTATATATAAAATAAAGTCAACTTTTTGTGTGTGTTCGCTAACCGGCCGTGTCTGCACCGAATTAAACCAAACTTACACACATTGTTAAGAAGGTATTGAAGATGGTTTCCGTATAGTTTGGATACCTATTGGTGGATAGGGCTCGAGATATAGGTCAAAACGTGGACCCGGGTAACCTTCGGATGTGTATGTACAATATGGGTATCAAATTGAAGCTGTTGGTGAATGCTTTAGTACAGAGTATTTTTCATGCCGCTCCGTGGCTGGGGTCTCGAGATATAGGTCAAAACGTGGACCCGGGTAACCTTTGGTTGTGTATGTACAATATGGGTATCAAATGAAAGCTGTTGATAAGTGCTTTAATACGGGGTAATTTTCATACCTATTGATGACTAGGGTCTGGAAATACATGCCAAAACGTGGACCCGCCGTGTCTTTGCACCGAATTAAACCAAACTTACACACATTGTTAAGGAGGTATTGAAGATGGTTTCCGTATAGTTTGGATACATATTGGTAGATAGGGTCTCGAGATATAGGTCAAAACGTGGACCCGGGTAACCTTCGGATGTGTATGTACAATATGGGTATCAAATGGAAGCTGTTGGTGAATGCTTTAGTTCAGAGTATTTTTCATGCCACTCCGTGACTAGGGTCTCGAGATAGAGACCAAAACGTGGAGCCTAGAATGTGTTTGTACAATATGGGTATCAAATTGAAGCTGTTGGCGAATGCTTTAGTACAGAGTATTTTTCATGCCACTCCGTGACTGGGGTCAAAACGTGGACCCGGGTAACCTTTGGTTGTGTGTGTACAATATGGGTATCAAATGAAAGCTGTTGATAAGTGCTTCAATACGGGGTAATTTTCATACCTATTGATGACTAAGGTCTCGAAATATATGCCAAAACGTGGACCCGCCGTGTCTTTGCACCGAATTAAACCAAACTTACGCACATTGTTAAGTAAGTATTGAAAATGGGTTTCGTAAAGTTTGGTTGTAATTCGGAGCACTGGCAACGGGTACAGCGTTCTTTTGAACCAGCCATAATGTCGCTTACTTTTTTAACGCTTGGGGCGGAACTGAACTGTCAAATTGACAGTGTGAGTTACAATGGGTCTATATTTCTTTCTGATTTGGATGCCATAAGGAAAAAACGTAAGTGCAACATGTAAAAATTGTTTGTGAATTTTTTTGGAGTGGATTTTGGAACAGTGAATAATTTCTTACGAAATTTGAGAATTTAATGTGAAATCCGAATGAAATTATGTGTTCGTGAAAAAAAAATTTTTTTCGTTTTTTTTTTTTGAAAAATATAAATGGATAATGGTTAAAAAAGCTCCAATGCTTAATAAAACATATAAATTGAAACGAAAAATTTATGGATGATCAGGGAAAAAGACGATTGTTTATTCATATGCGTTGATTTGAAATTTAAAAACAATCTTCTTTTTTCCTGATTTTCAATTTATATTTTATATTTACTCAAAAACAAATAGAAAAACAAAAAATATTGTTTATGCCAAAGCGCTTGAATAAAGAATGAAGAAATAAATAATATGAAAATCATATATTTTCTGTTCTAAACCATATCTATTCTATTTTAGTGTGCCCAGCGAAGGGGGCCGGGTTTGCTAGTTAAACATAAATACTTAAAATTTCACTTCATTTCATATACATAAACAAAGAATTTACCGCCCCTTCCACCAAAATAAGGCGGCATTCGCGCAAAGCATCTCAGCGTAACTAACGACGCGCGTGGAACGAGTGCTACCAAGCTGTCTCACATTCGAAATCATAAATGAGTACAAAGTCACATATCGTCTACTTAAAATATTAAAGTGGAAGGAGAAAAGCTTAACAACGTGTGCTCAAAGTGGCATCTTAAGTATGTCACGTGTTTTTGTAGCCGAAGTCTGTGTTTAGAGTCGAATTTCATATCATTGCTTTTGTTTTAAGAACTACCAGCAAGGCACAGTAGGCAAGTATGGACTCTTACCAAAGTTAAAAAATTAGGTAAATAAGTATTCGCCCTTATTACGCTCAAAAAAAAAAAATCTCATTGTGAACAAATCGTACGTTGACTTTTATTTAAAGTATTGCCCTTTATTAGCCGCTACTTTTTTCCATCTTCATGGTGACATTCTAATACCACTCCTATTGAACTCATGATTTTTTGCAGCTAAAATTAAAAATGATGCTGATGTAGTCACAAATATTTATCTGTTTTGTGTGTTAGAAGCATATACAAATTAATCAAAGAACTATAAAATTATTTTATCTTCTTTTAAGTGAGGTTTCATAATTTAAAATCTAATGCCCTATAACAAGCGTTATAAATTGCGAACAATTTTTTTAAATCAATGTTTTCATAAAAAATGTTTAAGGACTGGATGCCTCTAAAACGAATAAAAGCATCATTTCCGAGTTTTTTTATCCAAACGTGTGTGAATATGAACTTTAATAGATTTTGCTTCATCTTTCGATACTAACATTTTATGATTACGATTTATTTCAAACGCTGCCACGGTGCAGCGAATGATTAAGATGCCTTGCGTGCACGAGTATACGGTAATCTACCATCCGCTTACCCATCGTCCTACTAATAATGTCATTGCCTTTCACATTGCGTATATAGGTATGCATTCACACTTATGATATCTTGATATTTGTTTCATATCTTGTTTGAGAGATCACTGAAGCCTGCGCATGTGAGATCTTAGTGAATTTGATGACATCAAAATAGATTTTGAGCGGACGTTTTTATTCATAATGGTAAATATCGCTGGCGGCCGCCGTAGCCGAATGGGTTGGTGCGTGATTACATTCGGAATTCACAGAGAGAACGCCGGTTCAAATCTCGGTGAAACCAAAATTAATAAAAACATTTTTCTAATAGCGATCGCCCCTCGGCAGGCAATGGCAAACCCCCGAGTGTATTTCTGCCATGAAAAAGCTCCTCATAAAAATATCTGCCGTTCGGAGTCAGCTTGAAACTGTAGGTCCCTCCATTTGTGGAACAACATCAAGACGTACACCACAAATAGGAGGAGGAGCTCGGCCAAACACCCAAAAAGGGTGTACGCGCCAATTATATATATATATAAATATCGCTGGCTATTTTGCCACTCGCTTCTTAGTTTTCACACAAATCTCATTTACTTCGAGGCGAAGCTCATCTAACGAACAAAGGATCAGAGATTACAAGCACGGTGTACAGAAGCTAAAGGTAGCGCCTTCTGAAAACCGTTACATATTTTTGGCGATTTTGGCAACCGGCTGATGTCATGAGTTGGAATAAGACGAAACAAACAAAGCGAAGAGAAATTACTAGTTTGTTAATATTTAGTGAATGGCTTGGTAATACAGTAATTTAAAGATTTGTGACTTTTAAGTAAGACAAGCTAACGAAAGCGAAGTGCCGCGTGTTAAATTGTGGAATCTCGAATTATAAAAATACCTTTAAACGCAGCTTTTTTGCATTTTTATACCGATGATGCCTGACAAGAAAGTGTGTGTGTGCATATAATTTCTTTGTTTGGCGGTTTCTATTGTTTTCGCTTAATTTCTCTTCCTTTTGGTGGTGTTTTCTTAAGCAAGGACGCCGCAGCAATTCGGAAGACGCAATCTTGATTTCTATTATTCCTGGTTCAGCCGATTTGGCCAGTCCAAGCAAAATTATAAAAGTCAGTTCGGCAACTGAAATGTGACCGCTCATTTCAGACTTATTCTTAAGCTCTTCCATTCGAATCAGCCCTTGTTCTAGGGGACTAGATTGGGCCTTCCGAATTCACCGTGTCGTCAGGCTTCAGAATAAACAAACAAAAAAAGTAAAGGGAATTACTTGTTCCTGAAGAGGAAGAGAATTCGCAAGAAAAACTGCATTTGGAGGCTTTATTTTCATTAATCCTTTCATAATTTAACACGCGGCCCTTCGTTTTCATTAGTTTGTTTAGTATAAATTTCACAAATCACAATATCGCCAAGCCATTCAGAGAACTCACACAAATATGAAAGTTCGTTTTGGTAATTAGCCTAACGTCAGAATTGTCAAAATCTCGAAAAAATAATACCTTTTTTGGGAAGGCGCCACTTTTAATATTCAATTCGCGTTGGTTCAAGTTCAGATATGAATGAACTAACGTAAAGAGTGGGTACTTTGATTTTTTCTTACATATATCAGCAAGTCAGTCTCAGTTTGTGCCGCCCTGTGTTGTAAACAAAGCGCTGTCAGATCGTCCATCAGCAAATCATAGGTTAGGTGGTAAGAGTACCACGGGTACACTACCAGCAGTACCAGAGTGCAGTTTTGATACAATAAATTAGACCACTACCTGCGAAAAATTTCAAAACTTAGGGGGCTATAAACAGTTAGAATTTTCAAAAAATCTATTTTTTTATTTTATCTTCTAATGTGCATATATGTATATTAGAATACATAAAGAAAATTTAATATCATTCCAGTAAATATTTTCAAAGATGCACGCAAAAAAAGGTGGTTTCAAAGTCGGTGAGTTTTCAAATACAGTTAAAAGATAACATAATACGTGTACAAATTTTTAGATCAATAAATTTAAAAGTTTTCCCAGAAAAAATTCTGAAAAATTCACTTTTTTTCGCCCTTCTAACTGTATATAACCCCTTACAGCAACAGCTTCTGTAATGGGCGTTGCATGGAAGCCCAGGCTTCTCCGCATGAGTTCCAATCACCAAGTGACCGATGACTACCACTATGAGTTTGGAAATTCAATGGCGTGGAATCTCCTGTACTTAAAGCGTCCGGCTTCTGTCGCACTGAGGCCAAGTGTTTTTGAGATAGCACACGATAAGATAGAGCTCCATCTGTCTTGTGCTTTTTTAGGAAAGAAATTTTGCAATTTCGCTTTAAGGGATTTCAAGGGTTTCGTGGGTTCAAAAAATCGACTTTTTTTAGCTTATTAACTTCTGCAATATCTCAAGAATAGTATCCTAAATTTTCAAGTCGATCCGAATAATAGTTTCGGAGATACAGTCTTTGGAAGGTGTGCTATCCAAGCCACTTTTATTGTCTCTCAAAACTTTACACAGGTGTTCGAGAAATTTTACACAGGTGTTCGAGATACAATTTACTCGTGCTTGAACGCAGGATTTTTTTTTCAATTACAACTATTTAAAAAAAAACAAAATGTCAAGCAAATTTGACCGAAATTTTCATTTTTTTGGAAAAATGTCTGCCAAAATTACAGTTTTTACTTTTTTTTACTTTCCTTCGCTCAAGCACGAGTTTATGATCTTAACTAAAACACATATTTTTGTTTTTTCATTTTCGATGATCCTGTCAGGGGTTATGCTGACAACGCGGACGCAGCTTTTCTTCGAGAGGTCCGGGAAATTACGTCACAATGAAAGAGTTTTAATTTTTTTTTTTTATTTCAGAAATTATTCTTTAAATATGTATCTATAACACAGAAAAAAGTTTGAATTAAATAAATAATTTTTTTCATAGAAAAAAGAATATTGAAAATAGGCCTTTTTTACCCGAGGAAACCCATGTACCCCCTTAACAACAGTCAAGGACACACCGATGTCTGAGGTGGGGACAACTGAAACCGGTTCTGTCGACCCTTTCCTAGCAAGTTCATTGGCAATTACATACAATTATTTGAAGTTAATTTAAAAAAACTTGGATTTAGAAAACTTTAGAAATAAATTTCATGTTGAATGAGGTTCTTAGCAATTTTAATGATACACTGTTAGGCAGAAACTATAGCGGCAAATTGCTATAATCTCTGAAAACAGCTAAGTTCAAATATCGTTTTCTTCAAAAGGAGTATTACTAACAGGTCCCTCATATTCTATTAATGCTTCATCTCCAATGTTTTCATGTTCCAAATAGTTGTGTAGAATACATTCACATATACTAATTTTAACAAGTGCAAGTATGTATGTACTTTACTTCAAACGAATTAGGTAATCGCATAAATCTTATTTTAAGTATCCCCAAAGCATTTTCGATAAGAGTGCTTGTGGAAAAATGTAACAAACTGCTTAGGTTTCTTCTTTTTCGTACTTCCAAAACAGAAATTTTATATGTCTACTCCATAAATTGCGCATGATACCGAGCTGGATAAAAAAAGCTGAGCTGGATAATCCAAGGAAGTGCCCTAAAATCCCCTAGACAGGCGATAGTCTTAATAGGGAAATTATCTCATGAATTAGGCGCAACTAGTGCGGATTGACAACTAGACTTAATTCTCATAGTTTAAGCGAATTAGTGGAATTTTCAATGTCAACATTGTCGAAAAATTATGGTGAATACCTATTGTGAATGAGGAATAATGAGACTTTTAAAGAGAAGAACAAGAAGGACTGAATGCATTGCTAATTTACACTAACACGTTTGAAATTACACTAATTGTTTTGATATTTCGGAGCAGTTTGAGAAATTTCAATTTAGAATTTTTTTAAATAAATAATTATTTTTTCGTATCCGGGCAGCTAATACCAGTATTTTTTGGCTGCGGTCCATCTTTTACTGACAAAACCATCCAATAAACAAATCAATAAACGTAATTCTCATAACGTCACATTACAATTCGAATCAGAATTAACTGTGCCGGTAATCCCGATTAACGCCTCCGTCTATTTAGTCTATTAAATCAACACGAAATTACAAATTCTCATCCTCACACTCACAGTAGATGAATTGTGACGCGTGACGGATTTGGCCACATAGCCACGCGCATGTTTATAGCTTCATAATGTTTATTCTTTATAGACATCCAAACACATGTACGTACATACAATTTAATTAGTATTGAGTTATAGGACTTATACAACTCGCATATTCTTGCATACATAATTATGCATATAATTTAGTATAAGTATACCGGATGCTTTTAGTATAGTAGAGTGGGTGGTGCGTCTAGGTGGTGTACGCTTCATGCAGACAAATCGCCTAATATAGGACTAAATTCATTTATGCGCAATATATGAATTGACTATTCTATGACAGCTTATATGGTCACATATTTGTACTTTTTTTTAGTCTCATTCACATAAATGCAATAGCGAACTTTATTAAATGGTTGTAAGTCACATCCTAATAAAATTTATAGAAGTAGGACACATATGTAGTATATGCGTACCAAGTACGGAAAGTGTAGCAAGTAGGAATGACAATATCTTACAATAATTATTGAAATCAGACTTTCAGAAAAATTGTAATGCCATCCCGCACTTGCGAGATGCATCCCTGTCCTTAGCCTTTTACAATTCAGTAAAAATTCCACAAGGATAGAGTATTTCATAAAAACTAGAAATATTTTATCAGACTATTTTGAGATATATGAAGAATTGGTAGGGGAGTATTCTGCAATCATAACTAAAGGAGGTATATTAAATGAAAAAATATATGTATGTGAAATTAAGTGAACTCATAGCCGGAAAGGGCTTCGCCAAAATCCAAACTGGTATGCAAACCGTAGATATAAAGGGTTTTCCAATAACAGGTGTTATTTTGATCTACCGCTATTTCGCTAGATGTCACTTTTGAAGCTGTCATTTTTTGATATTTTGCAAGTATAAATTATACCATTAATAAAAATGGAGCGATACATGCTTAAACAACGCATTAAAATTGTTAAAATTCACTATAAAAATGATGAAAATTTGCCAAAGACGATTTGTAAAACTCGAACATTTTTTGGTCATCGTGAAGCACCTTGACGCACCGCAATACAGAAATTGGTGAAAAAATTCGAGCTGTTGGGACAAGTTAGTGATGTAAAGAATAAAACCCGTGCGCGTCGCTCAAGAACAGCCGAAAATATTGCTGTTGTAGCCGAGAGTGTTGAAGAAAACCCAGGTTTGTCCATTCCTCGTCGTTGTTTGGAATTAAGCATTCCACAAACGTTATTACACCGTATTTTGCATAACGATTTGGGTCTTAAGGCTTATAATGTCCAGTTAACACAAGAACTCAAGCCGGCCGATCATCAACAACGTCGTGTTTTTGCTGATTGAAATGCATAAAAATGATCCGGAATTCCATCGAAAAATCATCTTGACCACCATTTCCACCTCGGTGGCTTCGTCAACGAGCAAAATTGTCGGATCTGGGGCTCAGAAAATCCAAGAGTGCTTCACTATCCTCAACATGTGACTGTTTGGTGCGGTTTATGGTCCGGCAGAGTCACTGGACCTAACTTTTTCGAAAATGAAGCTGGAGCAACAGTTACGGTGAACGGATTGCGTTATCGAGAGATGATTAACGATTTTTTATGGGCGGAATTGGATGGTATTGATCTGGACAACGTTTATTTTTAACAAGATGACGCTACGTGCCACACAAGCAACGAAACCATTGATCTTAACTCCTTTTATTGGAAAACTCTTTGCATAATCTCTTCATCATTTACTTTGTTCTGTTCTTTGTATTCTCATTGAGTTGCATCTGAATGGTTTTATGAATAAACCGCTATGCGTTTATTATTTTACAAATAATTAGAAGTGATATAATCAAAGCAAGCCTTTCAAGTTGTTGGAAGCACAAGCCGCCAATATACCCGGACACAAAAAACAATAACTTACCATCATCCTCTTGCAGCCGCCACAAAAACAGTAAGGAAAACAATTCAATGAAATTACTCAATAAAACATTCATTCAAAAAACATTTACGTACACATCGATTTGAGCGCTTACTATTATGAAAAGTATTACGTTGCGATTGCTTTGCATAATACAGCCTCCAGAGCAGAGCCAGCAGCGAAGAAGCAATACAGGTGTCATTCTCTCCCACCAACGCAATAGCACAGAAGCTATGGCGTCACACGGAGATCGGTTTTAGTCACTCATCAGGGTATCAAAAATGTGTGCTGTAACTAAATTTCGGCATTTACGATTTCCTTCAAAGTATTGCCATTTAACTGCGTGCATATTTGTGAAAGCCACAAAAAAAAAACAAAAAACGAGAAAATAAAAATGCAAGAAATAGAAGTATTCCTACTGCGTCGCAGAAAAAATGGAATAAAGATGGAATATAATTTACTGAAAATTTGTACATGAAACGAGTGTTGGCACATTAGGATCGCAAAGATTGACTTATGAAAGCAACCTAGTCAAAGATGGTTGAATAGACGACAACAAGTGTACTCGTATTTAGACCTGCCAACAAATTTTGTAACACATTTGTTAAATGGGGCATCAGGTTTCAAGCGGAGGGGCTCTCAATCTTGGTCTTCTACCAGAAGTTGTGAACGTTAATTAATGCCAACCGGACCATAAATAATGCCACGACACGCTTTGCTTTTGATAGCAAAAAACGGAGTTATGCTGCTCTGTACTTACTCACTGAAGTGTTTAATGAAATTAGGTATCCGATAGTCAAATGTCTCTATGGGAACTAAACTTTTCTGTGGCCTTAACTGCATACGGAGATATGTATCACTTCTTCCATCTTTTAGGTAAATTCAGAGTCGAGTAAGCACTGAGGAGCGTAAGAGGGGCCTCAGACAGGTGAAAGTTTATGCCTATGTGTTTCTCCTTAAATACAAATATACTTGCAGACATTGTTCCACCTTAATGTGCATTTTTTCTATTCATGAAGCAAGTCGGCGCGTGCACACACAAAATTCGAATTGGAACAGGATATTTTGACTACGTCAAACTTATACAATCACACCTTATTTGTTTTCTGTTTATTAATTATGTTATGCTTGAGGATTCTATTTGCTTTTATTTAGTCCGATTGCGGATGTCACTTGTGAATAGCAAATATGGTATTTTAATAAGACTGTGCGACAGTGATATTATACTTTTATGGAGACCTAGTACAACTTGTAGGTATAGTAAAACTAAACAAAATCGTATAGGAGAAATTTCCAATACACCCCCAAAATCTCATTTTATGGCCATAAAACCGTTTTTCAGTAGGTTGATATGAACAATCCCTCCTAAATTCGCCACTTTCCGTCCGATTTCGAATTTGTTTTTTTAGTTCGAAAGAACAAAAACAAGCCTTTTTGACAGTGTGTTGACAATTTTTCTGAAATGACAACTGCCGAGACTGTAGACGGAAGTATTTGGAATTTTTTTATTTTTTCTCAATTTTTTCAACTTTAACATAATTTTTACGATATTATCCGTTATAGAGGATTTTTTTTAGTACTCTACTGTTATAGTTAATTTAATTTTGCGTCGAATGAGCTATATTTGACTGGAATTGAATTAAAATTAATAGAGTTGTGTGAGTTTTAAGATTTTTTTTTTTTAATATACTAGTTTGATATGTAAATTGATATGTATGATATGATACTCCTTGAAAAACTCAAGGTCAACTAGTTCTTACGAACGTCTTTGCAGCTGACAGTAATTTTGCTTTTTGGTAATTTTCATTCATCAAAACTGCATTCAAATTGGCGGTAAATTAACAGACTAGTCCTTTTTCGGAAGACCAGCCCCAAACACGAATCGTAACTAAATGCTTGACAGTTCGAACAGTTCGTTGAAGCAGTACACCAGGACCAACGTGCAACCATTCGCCCAAAAGGAAGATTTATCCGTTTGCCCATTTCCGTTTGGGATTTTCCATGGGCTAAGGATAATGAGAGCAACAGTTTTTTCAATGTGCTCCGGAATTTGAGATCCTCTACACGTAAATGTCCTGGGGTTATATCATGGAATACATTAACGCCATTTTTTCCAAAAAAAACTGCTTCAGCTTCACACATCGATAAGTTCGGGTTTGTAACTAAAAAATCAATGATCTGCAGATCTTGCTTTGGAGAGGCATATTTTTTGGGCCTCGTCCGGCGAAGTCGTAAACGTTTCTAACTTCTGTATTCCATTGCACCCATTTATCTATGAATGACTCTTGACTTCTTCAAATATTTTGCTGCAGATTCACGTGACATTTTTTGAAGTATAGGATTTCAAATCGTTTGTCATGCGCGGAACAAATTATGCTTTCTAAATTTTTCACGAAACTAACACATTGTGAAACGTGTAATGGGAAAAGGATACGCCTATTAACAGCATTTCAATTTTTTATAGCAAAACTCTGAGGTTAAATTTAGCCGATCACGCTTCCATTAGACGGACTGCATATCTACAAACTTAATTATTTAACATTACTTTGAAGAACTTCTAATATAAGAAAGAGGCACTCAGATGAGGTGTTTTTTTTTTTAATTTTGAAACATGTGTCAATCTATAGTTAAGAATATCTAATATCAATAGAGTGTTTAATAAACTGTGGTGCTCATATTATATAATAAAAACATATTTTATATATATATGTCTCCTATTTGGAGCATAGGGCATCACGGTTTTGTGCTACGATTTTTCGTACATTCGAATATAATCCAAGATACTTCATTTCAGCATCTGTTGAGCGCCGCCAGGTGAATTGCGGTCGGCCTATTTCTCCACCAGCACGGCGCTTGCTTAGCGAAATAGTCGTTATTTTTCCTTTGCGTGTGGACAATCCATTGCCATTTCCTTTGCAAATCAACGAAGTTCCGAATATTATCCCAAGCTAAATTTCTTCATTAATATTTTAGAAAAATAAAGTTCATTGTACAGGAAACACTTTATAAATCAAACTTCCAAAGTTTCTATAACATTCAAAAATTAAACAAATTTCAAAAAATTGTCATCAAAGTCTTGAAGTTTTTGGTCAGAATCTCCAAAAAAATGTCTGTGAATACAACATAATAAAGAGAAAGTATTAGGCAACTAAAAAATTGCGTTGATTTTTAAAAATTTCCTTTGTATTCCAATAAATCAATCCTTTTTATCATAAATAGGTTGTCATTAAATGTATATACATACATTTATTATTCATAAATAAATACAAAATTTAAAACATAAAAATGAGTATTAGGATGCATCTTGTGGAAAGTATAATAAAATATAATTTTATTCTCATCTTGTGGAAAGTATAATAAAATATATATTGTATTCTCAAATTAGCTTTTTTACCTCATGCCTTAAGCTCAAGTTGAAATGTATGAGGAAAAGTTGGAAGTTCATTTATAACAGTAATGTTGTTAGAATAAAATCTTTAAATAATTTTTCATAGTTTGACAATATCATTAAATTTTAATATTACTTTTCGCCTATGACTGTCGAAATGCCTGAGGCTTACTTTCAATTGCAATAAATGCAAGGAATATCTCTTTACTTTCCGAGAATAATACAAAACAATAAAATATTCATCAAAGGGTTTTTCAAAAGTCGCGCCTAGATGTTGTTTTAATGTAAAACGTCCAAAAATTTACACTCTTTAAGGTTTCACTATTTCGTTCTAAAATTACGGCTGCTTGAAATTGTATGTGAAAAACTACATCATTTAAATGGCTACATGTGTACGTCTACAGGTAAAATCCGCCAAACAGTCGATTCATGAATGCTTAATTGTTGAGCACGTCGAGGTCGAGATATAGATGTTGAAGGTTGTGCAGCAACACTTTGCGCTACAACAGCAATATTCTTAATAGGACGTCTACTTTTTGGTAAGCCAGTCTTTTTTCTATCGTCGACAGAACCAGTTCCTTAAAATTTTTTCACCATCCTTTGAACTCTCGGCTCATTGGGATGATTATTTTCACGAAATTTCTGATATGCTGTTCTTACTGATCGACCTTCGGACCATTTTCATATTAGGTTAGGATAAATAGCTACCCTTGCGAGCTATTGGCCCACTTGGACATATATTCAAAATTTGTCTGTTGTAATACCATCCCCTGTATGGTGGAGGATAGGGGAAACGAAAAGAGTAGGAAGCAGACAGGTGGAAAAAAGGAAGAAGGGGATTTGGATTAGTGGATGAACACCAACAGTGGCGATTTACGTTCGTATTAACCGCTTCAAGCTACTGATGAATTTCGCCAGGTGTGTGATATTTAAACCCGCAATATCCGCCGGTGTAGCGAGAAAGTTCGAGCCCAGATGTCTAAACCTTTGCCCGACAAAGCGGGGCAGCTGGGAAGATGGTGCTGAGATTTTTATATTATACATAATATATATAAATACATATATACATATATATATTCTTGGCGCTTACACCATTTTTGAGTGTTGGGCGAAACTCCTATTCCTATTCCGAACGGCAAATATTTTGAATGGAGCAAAAATACACTCGGAGAGGTTTGCCATTGCCTGCAGAGGGCAAATGTTTGATGGAGTTTCGAACCTACGTCTTCCGAATGGTAGTCACGAATTAACTCATTCGACTACGGCGGCCGAGTTCTCATACTAAGTTTTGTTCTATCGTGTAAAATTGTACATCTGTCTACTTGCCAAATGTTAAAGATGGGATAAAAAAGGTATCGTCAATGATTTATTCAATACTAATATCTAGGCGTCAGTTTTGAAAGACTTCTTATTAACTTATTTCGGTGTTCAAAAACCTTAAAACTAGTATTTTTTATTGAACTGATTTTTTTTTAATTAGTTTCGTTCTATAACTCCCATTTTAGTTGCAACACCACAAACCATAAATTTAAAGCATACAAAGTTAAAAATGATATAAAATAGCAACCCGCTTCGTAAATTTAAACTTCAAAACTGATTTTATAACCACATAGAACACTGCAATTACTTTACAAGAACTTAATTGAGCTACCGACTCCACGATCAAGCAAAAACACCAACTTCCTGAAATCAAAATCTAGAGTGTCGCTAGCTCACACGTGTTGCCTCTCATTGAAATGGAAAGCAAAAGACTGTTTTTGCTTGTCTATACTAATATTATAAAGAGGAAAACTTTGTTTGTTTGTTTGTTTGTTTGTTTGTTTGTAACGAATAGGCTCAAAAACTACTGGACCGATTTTAAAAATTCTTTCACCATTCGAAAGCTACATCATCCACGAGTAACATGGATTACATTTTATTTTGGAAAAAAATAGGGTTCCGTAAGATATTTGGATTTTTCGGACACAAACTCAAAAAAATCTTATATATAAAATAAAGTCAACTTTTTGTGTGTGTTCGCTAACCGGCCGTGTCTGCACCGAATTAAACCAAACTTACACACATTGTTAAGAAGGTATTGAAGATGGTTTCCGTATAGTTTGGATACCTATTGGTGGATAGGGCTCGAGATATAGGTCAAAACGTGGACCCGGGTAACCTTCGGATGTGTATGCACAATATGGGTATCAAATTGAAGCTGTTGGTGAATGCTTTAGTACAGAGTATTTTTCATGCCGCTCCGTGGCTGGGGTCTCGAGATATAGGTCAAAACGTGGACCCGGGTAACCTTTGGTTGTGTATGTACAATATGGGTATCAAATGAAAGCTGTTGATAAGTGCTTTAATACGGGGTAATTTTCATACCTATTGATGACTAGGGTCTGGAAATACATGCCAAAACGTGGACCCGCCGTGTCTTTGCACCGAATTAAACCAAACTTACACACATTGTTAAGGAGGTATTGAAGATGGTTTCCGTATAGTTTGGATACCTATTGGTAGAGAGGGTCTCGAGATATAGGTCAAAACGTGGACCCGGGTAACCTTCGGACGTGTATGTACAATATGGGTATCAAATGGAAGCTGTTGGTGAATGCTTTAGTTCAGAGTATTTTTCATGCAACATGTAAAAATTGTTTGTGAATTTTTTTGGAGTGGATTTTGGAACAGTGAATAATTTCTTACGAAATTTGAGAATTTAATGTGAAATCCGAATGAAATTATGTGTTCGTGGGAAAAAATTTTTTTTCGTTTTTTTTTTGAAAAATATAAATGGATAATGGTTAAAAAAGCTCCAATGCTTAATAAAACATATAAATTGAAACGAAAAATTCTTGAATGATCAGGAAAAAAGACGATTGTTTATTGATACGCGTTGATTTGAAATTTAAAAACAATCTTCTTTTTTCCTGATTTTCAATTTATATTTTATATTTACTCAAAAACAAATAGAAAAACAAAAAATATTGTTTATGCCAAAGCGCTTGAATAAAGAATAAAGAAATAAATAATATGAAAATCATATATTTTCTGTTCTAAACCATATCTATTCTATTTTAGTGTGCCCAGCGAAGGGGGCCGGGTTTGCTAGTATTATATATCTGTACAATGCTATCAAGTCTCTCAAACTTTATATATTGGCCATCATAATTTGTGAATGCCATGATTTAAGGCCATTTGCATTTAATTGTGAATTTCTCTAGAATAAAAGCGTGTAAAATATAAAATGCATGTAATTAGGAATAATTATATTTTTCCTATCTATCACTATTACTATCAACTATCTATAAAATAAAACAATTGAATTACGACTGAAAATTATTGATTGAACATATTTTGTTTATTGCTATAAACATGGTAACAAAAAGCCCTTGTCCGGAACGCTACAGATAAAATATAAATTCATCCGCTTGTTCATATTTATTCAATAAGCCGCGAGCAAATAAATAACCGTTAATGAACAACAACCCAAGAGGACAATGCCCTTCATAAGGCCATTGCCAGCGCAAACAACAGCCAAGGATATTGCATTTTAACTGCATTTACGTATATTTGTATGCACATACATTCGAACATCTGTGACTCGCATCTCATCTGGCAACACGCGCCTTTCACTCTACATTTATGGAAACGGACTTGTTGTTGAATGTTCAGTGACTCTAGCTGCCGGGTTGCTATGTTGCAAATGCAAGTGCAAGTGCGTCAAGGACATAGAGCCGGACATTGACCACAGTGGAATACTTTTACTGTCATAACTGCCATGGTAATATTAATGAAGAGGAAGCAAGTACTTGTAAAGGGTCTTTCAAAAGTGGCGCCTAGATGTTAGTAGTGAATAATTCCTAGACGGTACTTTTTTATATCATCTTTGATCAGGCCCGTGCACAGATCCTCAGATTTATTGGAGGTTGAACCCAGTCGGTAAATTCGTTATGGTTTGGATGGAAATAATCATCTGAATGAGTGGACAATTCAAGGGCTGATGAAACAGTTTTATTCAAACTGATTCTGCTGAGGATAGAAAAAAGACTGTCAGCCCAAAAACTGAATGTCCTGTTGAAAATATTGCTGCAAAGTGTTATTGAGCAATTTCCAACATCGGTATCTGGACGTGCCTAGCAATTACGCATTGATGAATCGACTGCTTGACGGATTTTACATGAGGATTCGCATTTGCATCCTTACAAAATTCTATTAGCACAGGAATTGAAGCCAAGAGATAATTATCAGGGCAGAAATTTTGAGCACTGGTTCCATGAAAATGATGGTGATTTCTCACACAAAATCATCTGAGGTGATGAAACTCATTGCACATTGAATGAATTTGTCATAAAAATGGAGTTATCTCATCTGGGGAGAAAAAACGCTCGGGAAAGTTCACAAAATGGTAGAATAATTGGCCCGTTTTTCTTCGAGGATAAAATGAAAGAGCTGGTGCTCTCAATGGACAGCGCTATAGATCACTAATTGGATTTTTTTTTGGCCTGAGCTTGAACGAATAATTTGAACGATCTTTATTTTCAACATGGTGGAGCCACACGGCAGTCTTTCAACACGGGAAAATATTACATTATTGCGTTCAAACTCCACTTTATCACTTTTTGTGGGGCTTTTTTTAAAAGTAAAGTCCTTAAAAAGTGAGCGAGTCCTTAAAAAGTGTAACTCGCATATGACAGCTTGTAGAAGAGCTCATGATGGACATTTAAATAATGTAATTTTTCACTTATAATTTTTAAGAACAATATTTTGCATTAAAATAGTGAAACCTGAAAGAATTTAAACTTTTACATTTTTTATTTTAAACCAACATCTAAGCATGTCTTTTGGAAGGTCTTTTAAATGAAGAACTCAAAAGTAAATATTAATTGCCGTAAAGCCTTTGTCAAAACCTGTGGTCTGAAACCTATTGTAGTTTGGTGAATATATAGAGGTGGATATTATCAGACCAATCATAACATATAAAGTCTATCTGTTTATTAGAAAGTATTTTTGTACCTTTGCTAACAGGTGGACTGTTTTAGACAAACCAAAGACAGACACAGACGCCTGAGTCAAACACTCACAGCAGTACCAAACTGAAGACAAGACCATAGTTTGTGAGTATCGGACTATTGCATATTTTCCGATGTTTCATTCCCCCCACAACCGCTTTCGAAGGCAGTATGAGGAATGAACACTATCGATGGCATAAAATCTCCATACGCCCACAGGAGCGGAGCCTGGACGCAGAAACCTGTTGTGTCAATACACATAAATGCGGATCCAACTTGAAAAAATTCGAACGTGGTTCCAGGGTGGAAATCAGCCAAGGAGGAAGAATATTATAGTAATAGTGGGAGCATGCCCCACATACCATTGGTGTCACGGCACCTTTGATGATGTTTCAGACATTTTTATTTCAGAAGGTGACTAAAAAAAAAAACAACAAAAGGTCAATCATCACGGACTATAGTTGAATCCACACTTCGGGCGCTATACCTGTACGCGAAGACGGAACTTCGGGGCACAGAGAAATCTTTAAGATGTTATCTGAGCAGTACCCACACATTGCGTGAGAAATGCACTGACCCCAAAGAGGTTTGTCGGATATTTTCTTTACCGATGGGGCTAAGAATGAAATAGATTCTGGAGCCGGATGGTGCTTAAACGAAAATAATACGCTATGGAAGGAATGGCAACTGTTTTCCGAACGGAAATTTTTGCAGAATGGATAACTGAGAGGAGATGGAGCGGGAAACAGATTGAATTCTTTAGTGACCGTCAGGCTTGCTCTAAAGGCTCCGGAGAACGCAAAGTAAGTCTCAAAGATTGTTCAAGAATGTAAAAAGAATCTTAATTCTATTGCAAGACAGAATAAGTGCGTATTTATATGGGTTCCAGGACTTTGCGGGGTTCAAGGGAATGCAATTGCTGATGAAATGGCCAACGATGGATCAGCGGTTCGCCCACGCATTTTCGCTATGAATGTCCCGGCTTTGCTAGAGCAAGGCCACGAGTATCAGGTTCCGATGTCATGAGAATTCTCATTCTCTCAATTTTCAGATTTTTCAAAGAATCTGTAAAATTCTCACAGGTCTAACTACCTCTATTTTATCCTATATTTTCCTTATGTTACTTCTCTCCTACTCTCCTTAACTCTCTACCCTTTCACTTTCCAGAGCTTTAAACACTATGGGCTTTTTTAGGAGTTGCCAAATCTGTCGGTGCTTTTTGACTCGAGTTTTTAAATTTCAATTTCAATCAATCAAGCACGAATAATCAATTTAATTTTGCCAAAATCAAAAAGTTTTAAAAGCCATGTGTATTAATCAAGGATATGCAACAATATTTTTTTGCGAAGATTTTTTGAAGAATTTTTATAGTAGAGTGGAGATTTTTTTGAAGATTTTATTCTCATTGCTTAATTTTAAACTTACTTTATGCACCCTTTCAAGTAAAGAACTGACCGTACCATTCATTGCGTTGGCGAAACGAAATTAATCATTTGCAAAAGTATGGGTGCATGCACTGTATGCAGCCGCTCGCATGGGCTTGTAAATAAAAGCTATTCTGAGATGCGCGTGTGAAATGCCAGTGCATCGGACAAGGGTGTAACCAGCTAAACACAAAGAGAGGCTGAAATTTTTTGAATATTAAAATGTGTTCACAGCGCTATAAATATATAAAAGAACACTAGAGGCTAACAAGTTATTGCGTATTTTTTAAGACTTCATCTAAAATTACATTATTTAAGGGGGAAGCTGCTTAAATAGGTAATTTCAAGTATCTCCCAATGTATTCAAATATAGCCATACAAAGTTATAGAGTCTAATTCTCAACGTTTCCGTAGATACAAGGCCAAAAGGCAGACATGTACCGCATGGCATTCCATGCTAAATTTCTAGCAATTACCTGATTTATTTCATTATAATTATTATTAATCTATGCGGTATTTCTTATAATTGGCGCATATACCCTTTTTGGGTGCTTTAAGCCAGAAATACACTCGGAGGTTTGCCATTGACTGCCGAGGGGAGACCGCTATTAGGAAAAACTGTTTCTCCATTTTTGGTCATTCACCCAGATTCGAAGCTGCGTTCTCTCTGAATTCTGAATGGTCGTCCCGTACAAACCCACTCGGCTACGGCTACAGACTATAAAAAACAGATTAACGCTAAACACTAGTTAAATAATTTATCAGTTAAAATTTTGAAATAATATTTTGTGGAAGACAGATCAAGGCCAATGGAGTTTGACTTAAATTCTCTCAGAGTTAAAAAAAAAATTCTCAAAAGTTTATGGTAATCAAAACGAAAATGAAAGCGATGGAGAGAATAGTCCTTCGACTATCTAGTTATTTTAGATTTATGTGCCAGCACCGACCCTTATAGAACCTATGGAGCTGGATCAGTGAAATATAAAAAACAATCGCAGAATACGACTTTGCAATGGTATAATTTAAACAACTTTGGAAAGAGAATCTAGAACCAATAATTTCATTTAGATTGGATAGTCCATAACCACAAGAAGCAAATGCATAGGAGAGAAGACGATTTACAATAAGAAACATAAAAACACTTCTTCATATATGTATAAATTGAACTTATTTTTTTTAACCCAAGCAAGGACGTTATCTAAATCAGATAAAAGGTTTATTGAGCATGCTGTACTTGCAAATATAACGTGAACTTTAACAGACTTCTTTAAAGCCTTTTCAAGAACATCGCATGCGAATATACAAGGTGAAGTCGAAAGGAGCTTTGTTCTGATAACTTCGAGTTTATTTGTTCAAAATATTCCCCTCTGACCTCGATGCACTATTTTTCGCGATCTAAAAGTTGTTCGAAAGAGTGTTCCAGGTCATTGACCGCCATGACCTTCATGATGTCGGTACAAGCCTTTGGGATGCCCTCTGTGGACGCAAAACGTTTTCCCTTCATAACCAAATGCAAATTTTCCGAGTAATTAGAAGTCACAGGCAGCCATATCGGGCGAATACGGTGAGCGATTGATGGTTAAAATGCAATTTCAAGTCAAAGACTCAGTCACAAGAGTGAATCGAGGAGATGGTGTATTTTCATGCAATAAGCGCCAGCAAATTTGACGAATGCGATGCAACAAACGCTTCAAAAAGCCAAGATAGAAAATTAAATTGTCGGCTTGGCGCGCGATTTTTTGGGTGGTGGTTCGTCTGCGGCTTCCATTCGGCACTTTGACGCTTAGTTTCAGGTTCATGTTGGAAACATCACGTTTCATCACCAGTAACAATGTTGTAATGGAAGCTCTTGTCTTCTCTCGCCGCTTTAATGAGGTCTTTCGCATGTTGAATTCTGAGCAAGTTTTGGTCGTCAGTCAACTTGTGCGGAATGAAACGTGCACAGACCTTTCGTAAGCCCAAATGATCAGTTAAAATGCAATAAATCGATGTTTTGGAGATATTCAACTCCGATTCCATGAATTTCAACGATGATTTCGGTTCATTTTTGATAAATTTACAAACAATCTGTGAACAATCACAACCATCTGTGAAACATGTAAACCACTCACGAGCTCTGGCACGAGATAGCCAATTATCGCCATAAACTTTTTCCATTAATTCAAATGTTTCGGTAAACGTTTTACCGATTTTAAAACAAAATTGGTTTTTGTTCGAAACCCATTTTTGTACCGTTGACACAAATATACTGACACTTTGGACGCAATAACTTCGCTTCCACCGAACCAAGTGTCACCAAGCGAATGTCAGTGGAAGTAAGTAGTAGTAGCAGTAGAAGAACTAACTTCCAACGCACTAACTCATGAAAAAGATGGCGCCATCAAAAAACTTTTATGACGCCAGTCTTGTTTAATTTGGACTTCACTTTGTATGGCATAAACTCGAATGTACTCGTACCGGTTTCCACTCTGTTTTTTTCTGCTTGGCTATTAGAAAATTCGAAGTCATTCTCTTTTACTGCGTTTTCAGGTATTTCACAAGGTCGTACTTCGCGGTCGATCTATGCACTTTTACCAGATCTTGAACTTTTTTTTTGTATGCTCGGCTCATTTAATAATGTCATTGGTTTTCGACTGAATAGATTTACTAGGGATACAATTGCATAAAATCGTAACACAGCAGATGCTTTCCATTTCAATTCAACCGGGCTATTCGGGTCATGTTCTTTGATTTCGTTGTAACTCAAATATGTTGCTCTCTGGTCAAAATAATGAGACACGTATTTTTTTGTTCGCCCGAAAAATTTTTTTTTCAAGATTTATCGGCAATTTTGTTCTTCGGCTCAAAATCGATTTTTTTTTTTCATTATATTTTTTTATATGCTCCTAACTTAGTCAAAAATGCACCGATTTTAATGATTCTGGGTTCAAAATGATCATCATTACTTACACGAATGACTTCATGTAGAAACATTTGCAAAAGGTAGTTGAAATTTTTTTATTTTCCAAAAAACAAAAAGTGCGAAACAGGTTTTTTACTCAAAAATTCATTACTCAAAAACAACTCATTTTAGCTACTGGGCATTTAGCTCAATTGAAGTTTGAGGTGTCCTCTTGATTTGGAAAAAGTTATAAAAAAATGCACTTTTTGAAATATTGAATTTCGAAAAAATTTCAATGTTTTTCTTTTTTGCCAAATAAAAAATGTTCAACTACTTTTTTGCAATTGTTTCTACATGAAGTCATTCGTGTAAGTAATGACGATCATTTTGAACATGACCCGAATAGCCCGGTTGAGTTGAAATGGAAAGCATCAGCATAAATTTTGGAAATAATGCAAAGGCATATAAGAATCACAGCTGTACGGCGGGCAATGTGCAACTGATATGATTTTTTCTAGTGGAAGGATTTCATTTTAAGCTTAACCATTTTATTCAAGTTTATTTTGAAACCGTTTTTGTTCGCATATTTTTCTTGCTGTCGTTTTTCACAGTGAGCATTACAGAGTAAGCGTTTGGCAGCCATTATCTGCAATTGGACAATGAAAACAGTATATATGTATTTTATTACTGAACTTATATACATACAAATAAATGAGAAAATATACACAGATTTGCGAAAATTTCCTTTGATAGATAGATTCCTTAAAAAATGGCATACAATTCATAAGTTGGTCGCTATGAATTGTTTTTCGACGATAGCGCATGACGGTCGAAAAACAGCGGATATTGGTGGGGATTTATTATTGAGAAATCAAATTTCTCATTACATAGTTTTATAAGAAACTCCTATTGGTTTTATTAACTTAAGGCTTAGTTAACGCGAATTACTTTTATTGTCGCCACAGAGTTAATAAAGAGTATCAGACCTGTATCGATGGGAATTATTAACAGAGAGGTATTAATAAATATTTTTTGATAGGTTTTGGAAATTCAAATACTTTTTGATCTGATGAGAAGGGGCCATACACCTGCCCCTTCCATTAACTACGCCCTTGGCTTCGGGTATTGTGAGGAGGAATATAATTAAGCAAATTGGTCATTGAATGGTTGGTAGGCTTAAAAATCGAGTATGTGAAATGTGCTGTTTGTATGAAACTAACTAATGAAATAAATCATCGCTAATATTTGATATTCAGATTTTTAATACAATCAATAGTCGTTGTGAAATAGACGAAAACAAAAATAGCATTTAGGATCACCGTTACATTAAATCAATTAAAAATATTTATTACTTATTTGTTAGTTTTGTGAACTAGATGTAATAGCATGAAGTGTAAATAAATTTTTAATATTTCAATAAAAAAAAATATAATTTTAACGTGCATATGCAACACAAAGTTATGCTTATTTTCTAAATAAAAAAAAATTTTTCCTAATTTTTGCGATAATTGCATAAAGTATTTTCGTTAAAAGTATTCGCTTTTTTATTGCTTCTGACTTGTATTAACTATTTCCCATTTTAAGATCAGTATATTAAGCTTTCATAGGATGAACCAGATCACACTCAGGCTTTGCTATTCTTCGCTGATGCAATACATAGTCGGCTATTAAATACAGCAAAAACTACCCATTAAATTGCCGTTGCAGCGATATCAAATCATTTGTCCGCCTGCAGCTATGGCACACAATCGCCACACATTCATACGTTTTCAATGGTTCCTGCCCTCTATGCTCCCTACACTGTCACTCATCATCTTGAACGATCTGCCCTCTACTCGACGACTGCCCACATTTTGAACAAATAAGGAAAAGTATTTTCCGAAACCAAATACCAATACCTACACTCTTAAGAACTACTTTCTCAAAAAATATATTAAAAATATCAGAATTTCCAGTTAAATCAGGATGAAAAAAATTGATTTGATGTTTTCTCCTCTAACATAGCTACTATATTATAAAGGATATTATGAAGCTCAAGCCTACAACGAAAACTGACTCGGATGGCCTTTCGGGCATTTTGCTGAAGAACTGATTGTGTCTCGCTGAGCCTCGTACAATTATATTTAATAAATCGTTGTCCTCCGGTATCTTTGTTGACGACTGGAAATTTACTTCCGTTACGCCTAAATTTAAGAGTGGAAATAAAAACAATGTTAGCAATTACAGACCGTTTTCGAAGCTTTCGTCTGTCTCAAAACTTTTTGAGATAACAGTGAATGATAAGTTATATTTTGCTGTCAAAGACCTAATATCTATCAACCTGCATGGTTTCGTTGCAAGTCGCTCCACTGTCGCTAATTTGTCTATTTTCAATGATTACTGCATCTCAGCCTTCCAGAACAGATCTCAAGTTGATACAATTTATGCAGACTTCTCTAAAGCGTTTGACTAAGTATCGCACCGAATACTCTTGTCGAAGCTTGCATCATTGGATATACACTCCACGTTTTTGTCGTGGATCAAATCATATTTGTCCAACAGGCACTGCGTTGTAGCCGTTGATAATACGACATCCCGTGCATTTATTGCGTCCTCTGGTGTCCCACAGGGAAGTATTCTAGGACCCCTTCTCTTTATACTCTGTATTAACGATATTGGTTCTTGCTTTTCTTTTGCTGAACACTTGTTGTATGCTGATGATCTTAAAATATTTGCGGTGATTAACAGTGTTAGGGACTCTGAAAAATTGCAAACCGACTTGCACAATGTCCGAAGCTGGTGCTATTTAAACCGTTTGTCACTAAATATTATCAAATGCTTTCGAAATTGTTCTGCATTTACCAACCCACAAACTCTCAAAACATTGTATTGTGCTTTTGTTAGATCAAGATTAGAGTACATATGCCGCTGTTATTTGGAGACCGTACCAAATAGGTCTGTCTAATCGGATTGAGAGAGTTCAGAAAGTCTTTCTTCGTTTTGCGCTCCGATCTTTAAACTTTTCTGAACCTGTACCATCGTACCGCTCTCGATGTTTATTGATTGACTTAAAACCCTCTTGATAGCAGATGATCTATTCTATCGTGCTCATTTATTATTCGTATCATTTCTGGATCTATTGATTGTTCTTCCCTTTTAAGTAAATTTCAATTTAATATATCCAATATGAGGCTCCGACAGTACGAAACCTTTAAAATTGGCCTCTCGAGAACCAACTATGGGGTGAATGTTCCGATTCCTAGGGCATGTGCAAATTTAAATATGTTTTTCAATTCTTCTGGTGCTGATTTTACATGGCCATATGACATTTTAGTCAATCATCCTAAATATTTCTTTTCTTAGTAACTACTAAACTATTGTACATTAGTTTAATATAGTCTGTAAGAATGTATCCATTCAAAGACAATAAATAAATAAATAAAATATTTTTACAATAATAATAATAAATAAATAATTGGCGCGTACACCTCTGTTAGGTGTTTGGCCGAGCTCCTCCTCCTATTTGTGGTGTGCGTCTTGATGTTGTTCCACAAATGGAGGGACCTACAGTTTCAAGCCGACTCCGAACGGCAGATATTTTTATGAGGAGCTTTTTCATGGCAGAAATACACTCGGAGGTTTGCCATTGCCTGCCGAGGGGCGACCGCTATTAGAAAAATGTTTTTATTAATTTTGCCTTCACCGAGATTCGAACTAACGACCTCTCGGCGAATTCCGAATGGTAATCACGCACCAACCCATTCGGCTACGGCGGCCGCCGTATTTACTATTTTTACAATAGTCTTAATGAATTAACTAACTATCTGTTACTTTTACATCAGCGAGCCGAAGGTCCTGCCAGTCAGTGCTCCTTTTTTACATGTAAGAATAATTGTATTATTATTTCACGTCTTCAAATAAATAAATAAATACAGTAAAGTCGTGCGCTTACGCAGTGATAGGCATATAAGCCACACACATGATAAAGTTAAAGCCGAAGCATAGCTTAATACTCATAAGTCGTGCTTTTTGTAATCAAGCTTTAGAGCTTTTCGAAAATTGAACGAGCTTTAAGAGTTTGTAAAGCCTACAATAATCAGTATTGTTAGTCAACTCCAATAATCAGTATTTAAGCTTCACTCTAAAAAGCCCAACTTCATCGTCGCTGGATTATAACACTTGGCGCGAAACTTTAATAGCAATAAATATGTAGACGAGTGTAAGCTAAGTTGGTGGCAAACATTGGTTGCTGAATTAAAGATAAGTAGTCGCTGAACAAATGGCCCAGATGGAAAATCAAATGATTTCAAGTAGTATGCGAATCTTTATAACCAGCGAAGAATAGGGCTGAACTTTTGAATTTCAGATTTCGTTAATACTTAGTAATTTTATTGTATCTGGTTTTTTAAGAGCTTGAGAACTTAAAATGATCACACAAAACGGAAATATTGTTGAAATGAATTTTTTTATAATATTCTGGTAGATAATTTCAAATCAAGGCATATATATTTTTTGTTTTTAATGTAATATTCGGATTATGTGCCTCGCAGTTACGATTTACATGGTCCATTACATCAGTCCAATTTGTAACTACTATTTCCAATAAATCTGGCCGTGTGGCGTCAATGGTGGTTTGAAGATTGCAATAAATGGGTTGCTAAGCGCGCTGTGTGGCAAGTTGTGTCGTCTTGTTGGAACCAAATTTTGTAAAAATTCAGTCCGCATAGCTCGATAGCGCTCGACAATCACCGTAACTGCAGCTCCTTCCTCATTTCTAAATAAATAAGGACCAATGATGGCGACAGTGCTCTATGAACATCGCGTAAAAAATGATTTTTCCAAAGTAAATTTCCACAATTTAAAAGCGCTGTTCTGTCATTGGAAGATTCATGATGACTTGCCAAACTTTTGGAACGGAAATGTAAATATAATTTGCTATTTTCAGCTGTCAAACCATGGTTCTCGATATCGGTGGTTGTCATGCAGCTATAAACATACCTGATATTTGGGGGGTTTTAGGGGAATGTCAAACGGTTTTGCGAAATTTGAATTTTTGTCCAAGTTACTGATAAGGAAATATTGCTATCATATTCTGTCAGAAGCTCTCATCTCAGAATTTATTGATCCTATACAAAATTTTTGTTAATAAGAATTTTAGGGAACGAACTTAGATTTAATTTCTTTAAATTTAATTCTTTGGAATGGCCAAACATAATTTTTCTATAATTTTTTTCAACTTATTTTTTGTTGTTGTGTTTTTGCCGCAAGCGAATGCCATAGCCATATCTAATCTAAAAACCATAGATATGTACACGTTTTCATTATAGTTGGAAGTGGCCTTAAGCATTGGAAAATATTTCTTTTAGCTCACACATTAAAATAGAAAAATATCATCGCGAGTGCATGGCGATAATGTTTTGTAGAAAATGTTCGTAGCTTGCCACTACCATGTTGGCCGAACCATATAGACGGAAATTTACAAATTAATTTATCGATAAAGTTGAAACCATATTTTTATTAGGTAAGGTTAGATGCCACTCAGGCCACGAAATGGATCCGTTGTGAGCCGTAGTGGCTGCGCTACACTTCCCCTTCTAGATTGAACGATCCTGAGCTTTTGACAAAGCGTAAAAGGTTGTTGATATCTAAAGTTTATAGATTAGCTAGAATTAGGATCTTAAATATCGGTTCCTGCTTCTGGCTAGAACCGGGCACGTGCAAAAAAGGTGTTGAGCTGTTTCCAACTCCTCCTCATTCCTGCAGCTACGACAGAAATCATGCATGTAAACGCCTAATCTCCTTGAGAGATTTATAATATTCTTGGACAGACATAAATTTTGCCTTGACCATATTTGCCTAGCGATTTTACAGGTATTGGCACTAATCCATCTTTGATTTACAGAACAGATTAGTGCGTCCATAACAATAAGCTTACAAGTTGCGAGAGGTACCCCCCTAAAATTATTTATGTTTGGAATACAGGTACCTTCTCTTGCAAGTTGGTCAGCCCAATAGTTCCCTGGTATATTTCTGTGGCCTGGAACCCAGCATAAGATAATATGATGTTGTTTGGCCATCTCATTAAGAGATTGGCGACTTTTTAAAACACTCCTTGTTGTTATTTGGAATGCATCCATCTATATTAAGGCATCCTGAATAGCGTTTAGTTCCGCTTGAAAAACATTACAGTGATCCGGTTGTTTACAGAACTCACTGATAAAACGCTCTTCGCAATAACACCCTGATTCTACATCAGTATCCATTTTAGATTCATCCTTGTCTATCTTAACGGGTGTGTTGCTTCTTCAAGCCGTTCCAGTCTAGAAGATATTTTCATTAAGAAATTCCTTTCGAAACAGAGAATGTGAGGGTGATAATCACAATCACTGGGTATATCCATATAGGAGTCTCAGATGATTGAATGTCCATATATGGCAGTCTTCCATTGTAAGCTCGGTCTGAGCCCGAAAGAAGAGATCCAAGGGTGGCAGATGTAGCATGACATCCAAAGTCATGGATGGCGTGGTTTTCATGACGCCATATATTGCTAGTTCCGCTGATCTCTGCACCTTTTTCAGTAATCTAGAATAGGTTTCTTTCAGCATAGCAAGTCACCAGACAACATTTCCATATAGAAGAATGGGTCTAACGACAGCAGTATAAATCCAATGAGAAACCCTAGGTTTAAATTCCCAGGTCTTATCTAAAGCTCTTTTACAGGCAACCATATTTTTGTACTTATAGCTTTTCTTGCATGTAGCAGTTAAGTTCCAACTTTAACAAATATCTAGTTTTATAACTTAAACAAAAAAAAAACAACAAAATACGTGTCTAAAAAAAAATAAAATATATTTAACCATTTAAAAAAAAATACATTATTTATTTATTGTTTTTACGGGAAATATAATCATAAATTAAATATTATATTAAACAATCAAGGAAACTATCACCGAAAGCGCCCTGAAAAAGAATATATACCAATATATTAAAGTTCATTCTCTACAATTTTTTTCTAGAAGCAATAGATTTTGATATGAAAATTCTTGAAAAAAAGATGGTTTAAAAATTTTGATTAGCAATTATTTAAAAAAATATTGAAATTTGGTAAACCTTGTGGCGCAGTGCTACAAAACCCCAAATGCGATAAAAATACTGAGTATGAACAAAATCTGAAATTCAAAAGTTAACGACCAGGTAAGACCATATTAAGAGTAAAACCTTCATAAGTAACTTCTACGGCTTGGTCACCTTGAAACAAGTAGATAAACATTCAACATTCAAAAGCCATCCCAAACTCCTCTCTTGATAGGACCTTATTGTGCTATAGCAATTAGTTTAGGTACATTTTTTAGAATATTCGAACTTAAACGCTCATAAGCCGTAGCTAAATAAAAGGAGCCAAGATGTCCGGTGAAAACAAAGCAACTGTGAGGCCGGAGATACCATTTCAGAATCTTCCAGATAACTCCGATTAGACTTCCAATCAACAGTGCTAGCTGCGACTCAAACGCAAATTTTAATGGAGCCGATTCGTCCGTGTCAGATCAAGCATAACCAAGAAACCCTTCTACTCTACTCTGCCTTGCTAGCTCATAGGATATTCATGTAACTAACTATTCATCTAACTAACTAACTACCCATTTAACTCTGATAGCGAAGTAATAAGAGGCAATTGAGCCGGAGTTTAGGCCTTCTCTGATTAATTTCGAGCGCATCATTAGTGAACCTAAGGCATTCATTAACTACTCCCTATGAGAATAAATATTCAACACCTCAAAAGAGGAATCACAGTAGTTAGCGGACAATCGAATTCTTCTTTGATAGAAAAATGCTGTGGCGACTCAGAGCCTAACCTTAAGCTTGATAGGGAGTTCCTGGCAAAGTACTCTCTCAATAGCCTTTCTATCCAACCTCGAAGCCAAATCCAGGTTGGTGGGGTCCTATTTCCAATATTTATTTTACTTTTTTTCTAGTGTCTAAGAATTTGAAGTGTCCATAGCGTCTTGATGTTGTTCCACAAATGGAGGGACCTACAGTTTCAAGACGACTCCGAACGGCAGATATTTTTTTATGAGGAGCTTTTTCATGGCAGAAATACACTCGAAGGTTTGCAATGCCTGCTGAGGGACGACCGCTATTAGAAAAAACTTTTGCTTTATTTTGGTCTTTCGCCAAGATTCAAACTGACGTTTTCTCTGAATTCTGAATGGTAGTCACGCACCCATTCGGCTACGGTGCCCGTCGTTAAATATTATCACTTTATTAATTTAAACGTTTCAAGTTCTTAGTTTTATTGTCATGAGAAAGCACGCGAGTAGTACCATTGCTGGCAGCATCACAAAGTGGAGAGGGAGCATCAAAAGGAAGGAAACAGTGCTTCTGACATATTGCTTAGCAAGATAGAGTTACCAAATAAAAGAAACTGATAAAAGGTAGCAAAATTATTTTGTAATTAGTAGAGGCGATCACTGGTTATTGGGTGATCGGCACTCATGCGGAGAAGCTTGGAATTCCGTACAACCCCCATTGCAGAAGCTGTAGGGATCCTGCAGAGAAAGAGACTGTGGAACACTTTCTCTGCAAATGTCCGGCTCTGGCGGCTAGGTGCTTGAGATTCCTCTGCGTCCCCTTTGGGGATGACTTGATGAAATTATCCAGCCTAGATCCCTTTTCTCTCCTCCGCTACATCAACAGCGCTGGATGGCTGTAGACGGTTTTATCTCCTCCCTTAATCCTTTCACAGGTAGTGGTCCACATTATGGTATCGAAACGGCACGTAAGTGCTACTTGTAGTGTACCTGGGGTACTCTTGCCATCTTACCTACCTACCTACCTAGAGGCGATAGTCGCTATATATGCAAGCTTGTCACGACAGATAAGTTTAACGGCCGTTTTTCCACCAGAGTTCCACCAGACGAGGTCACCACTCCACCCCACATTTTCCTGCTTCTTCTTCTCAGTCCTTTCCCATATAGTTAATGGATCTTCATGATAGCTTTCTCTCCTCGATCAGACTCACATAAGTCTAAGATCAGACTAATAAAGCAACAGCCCCCAAGTACCAAATAGCAATGGGTGTAAATCACAGAAAATCTTCTTTGAAGAAGAAAATACAATTTGATTTAGCTAATAAAATTAAGTATTTTTATATACCTAAATATTATCTGCTTCAGTTCATGAAAATATTGCGCCCCCCAGCAAGACGTTTCTTCGACGGGGAGTAGGCGAAAATCACTACAAAGCACGATTTCTCATCCGTTTATCTAAATAAACTTTACAATTTTAGCAGCGACATTCTAACCTTTCAAGAGTTTGCTATGCCACATTTACAAATTGTGCCCGCCAAGGTCGTTGTTTTATGCTGACGAAAGTTGCACTTACAAACTTTTTTTTATGGGAATTTGCAAATACCGCCAGCACACACAACATGGCAAATGCCTGTGATTATGTTGCACGAATAGAGCTATTGTCGTTCAGCGAACAAATTTTTGGCTTGCTACAAATGTAATGTTGTGTCAGACATGCGGCAGACACTACGGCAGAAACCAACAAAACAATATTAAAATCGGTTGCCAACCTATTGTTGAATTTTTCTTTTCGAATTGGTGGCACCTCGGTGAGTGGGCGGTGTGGGTGCAAAAATCAAATGCTACTTAACACAACATTGAATGCCACAAATGAGGGCACAGCTGCTTTTACAATTAGTTGCTTAACAGACTTAGGCCAATGTTGGTAGTGGCAAATGTTAATGTTGTAAAAAGCTTTTGATTGCCCATAATTAAATGCATTTATCGTCTATAATTATGAAATATTTCGATTTATATAATTTATTCTTAGCGAAACCACAACATTTTTCTACGCGCGTATGAAGTTATTGGAGTTTTATAAGCGCTTTGCGTCAGGTGAATGAAGTTTGAACTTTTAAGTTCGTTGCTTGAGTCTTTTGTGTACGCGCCGTTACGCGCTGGGCAAAGCTGTATGCGATCATTTGAGCGTAAGGCTAAAGATACTGAATTGGCTATAGTTCAATAATTTGTGATTTATTAGTTTATTTTGCCAGCAACGGATCTATGCTTGACTGGTAAAATTTTTGCACATGATGTTTTTTTCTAATTTCGTTTTAATAGTTTATTAAAATATGCATAAAAATATATTTAGCATCGAGTACGTGAAAACAAAACATACAAAAATGTGTTAGCGCTCAGTAGTCAAAACTGCGCTTCACCTTATTCTGCGCACTGACTCCAATTGGTGTTTGTACTTAAGTCATTTTCATTCTTGCAAGATGAATAGGTTTTCAATTCACCCAAGTCAGCCAAATATATTTATTATTGTATAAGCACTCTTTAGCCTTTTCCACATTCCAGTCCAGTATAATTCACATTATTTGTACTTAGTTTGCTCGCTATACTCTACTTATGCAAGAAACCATGGCCATAGCCATAGCTCAGACCATAATGACCTAGGGAACCGTAAGATGGCGCCGCATATACAGCTGGAGCGGCATGTACTACAGGAATCGATTTGTATGATGCGTATGAGGTAGCCAATGGGGCGATGGTCTTCACCACAGGTGCAGCCACGATGGGCGCACTGTAAGTCTTCACAACTGGTACAGTAGCCACGACGGCGGGTGCTTGATAGGCTGGGGCAACAATGCCGCTGTAGCCGCTGTAGCCGTTGTAACCCAAACCATGACCAGCAAGTCCATAGCCACCAAGGTAACCGGCAGAAGCTACAGCGCAGACAGCAGTGAAAGTGACGATCTGAAAGTAAATAAAATAAGAAACAATTTGAAAAATGGATTTGCAAGAGAACAAATATGTTACAACAACAAAAAATTAATACTTTTCGATGAATTTTAAATTATGTAGACAACACTGTCAGAAAAAATCAAACTTTTACCAAAATAAAAAAAGAATCCGAAAATGGTTTCTGGTAGCGAGGATAGAAAACCATACACCTATGATTCAAAATTTACGTAAATATTTTATTTAAGAGAGGTCAAAGTTTTCACACTTTTGCACATTTTTAGGGTAAATCGGTACAGGCAACTATATTACCCTTACCTATATTTTAGATGGAAGATATGCTCAGCAGTTCTATGGAAAAACAGCAAATACAAATTTTTCATCATTTTAAGCCTTCTCAATGGATGGGTTTTGTGTGGGAGAGTGCATAGCGTTATGCCCTTCTATGGTTAGAATGCACCACAAACATTTTTGTCAAAATATTCGACTATAAGTCTTTTAACACAGCAAAGCATAAAATGCAACTTGAGCGCCTGAAATAATAATTTTTCTACTACGCATTATCGTTAATTTTTAACAGCTCTTTTCTGGCGGTCTTGTGAGTCTTCTTCATATAGCAAAGGCCCGCCAAGCCTTTATATAGAAGAAAAATGCAACACCAAAATTGAATGGTGCTATAAAACTTCATAATCGTTATTCCTTTAGAACTCTAATTTAATTTTAAAAAAATTTTCAAATTTGTTGCATTTATTTCAAGTATGCACAAAGTTTAAAACTTGGTATTATATAATTTTTGTGGGACTGGATTTTCATAAAAAAATTATTAAAATTATATATGAAAAAATAAGTTGCCAAAACTTGTCAATAAGTCCCTGTGATCAACCCGAGTGTTGCTTAACGCAGTGTACATTTTTCGCAAATACATGTCGCTAGCCTATTTATAAAAATAAATAAATAATTGGCGCGTACACTTCTGTTAGGTGTTTGGCCGAGCTCCTCCTCCTATTTGTGGTGTGCGTCTTGATGTTGTTCCACAAATGGAGGGACCTACAGTTTCAAGCCGACTCCGAACGGCAGATATTTTTATGAGGAGCTTTTTCATGGCAGAAATACACTCGGAGGTTTGCCATTGCCTGCCGAGGGGCGACCGCTATTAGAAAAATGTTTTTATTAATTTTGCCTTCACCGAGATTCGAACTAACGACCTCTCGGTGAATTCCGAATGGTAATCACGCACCAACCCATTCGGCTACGGCGGCAGCCTATTTATACATTAGCATAAATCTGTATTACATTTCTCCCTTAAAATCAATATTCTTTAACACACAATGAAACTATATTTTGCACACCAAACACTTCACCAATATAAAAAAAACTATACATTTAGTCCTTTACATCCTTGCACTGCTTACCAATTTGAACATTTTGTTTGAAGTTAAAGTTTTTTTGTTGAAAATTTAAAAAATTCGAATTTGCGAGCTGGCAAAAAAATAACGAGATATGGTTAACCACAAATGTTGTTATGCCTTAACTCTGCAACTATGGCGGATATTTATACACAAATATCAAAAATAATTCTGCCATATTGCTACAAAAGCACCAATAAACAATATTTTGCGACATAAAGAAAAATTGGCATATTGAAAGCAAATGAGGGGCAAAATCATATTCAAAACCGCTACGAAAGTGTCGTTTCAACCGACAAAATAGGTAAATAGCAACAATAGAGCTATATTCTACAAATGCAAAAAAAAAGCAACTACATACAACAACAACTCCGGCAGGTGATGCGCGCAGCTTGGGAGAGTGGCGCGTCTCTGCTACATAAATATGTAAAGCAAAAAAAAAAAAACGAACATCAACAAGCCGGAGATAGAATATGCGCGCATGCGTTGAATAAGCTACAAGCTGCTAGTTTAGAGCGACAACAACAACAACAACGCCAAATAGCGTAAGCCGGTCCACTTGGCATTGGTGATGATCGGCGTCAATTAAAATCACTACTCTATTTGTAATGGTAATTTTATTGGCTTCATTTATGTTAGCCTTAAAACTCAACAATTGAATTAACTATAATTTTTGTTGAAGTGTTTTTTTTTTTTTGTTTTTTTAATATCCATTCAAGCAGTCAAATGTGAACAGGTCGTTTTTTGAATTCACACACCGGAAATCTTTGGATAAGACTCAATTTATTTTTGCTCAATGCTACTTATGCTTTATTTTGAAGCTAATCCGTTTTCATTTTCAGCCTTTGCCTAATTTCATGCCTAAAATTACAGTTCCAATGCCTTTTGTGCACCAACTACTTATAAAGCGAATTCACAGTCGAATATACTAAATTATGCGTTAGTGCACTTTTACATACTTTTTCTCAATACAACTCAAGCTAATTTTTGTTTTGTCGAACAAAAAGTTGTTTTACATCCGTAAACAATAGGCCGGGTCGATTTGTAGGGAGGCAAAAAAATCGCCCATTGCTCTGTGAAAATCATATTCTTGGGATCAAGATAAGAAACTTTGCCGAAGGAACCGTACCTCTAAAACGAATTCTGATGTCCCCAATTTGGGTCGAACTTTTTAGTTTCTTTTCTCTTGTAAAGGCCAAAAATGGTGATATTTTGAAATGATTGTATGGGGAACCCCCCAGTGGAGTTCCAGGGCGTGTGCCACTGGCATGGGTGGATCGGTCGTCCAAAGTTAGTGGGGGTCGGTCATACATTTGGACTCGATTGGAGCACTCTAAATGGGTCAAAGTGGGATTTTTCGTTCGACCCAAATTGGGGGACATCAGAATTCGTTTTAGAGGTATGGTTCCTTCGGCAAAGTTTCTTATTTTGATCCCTAGAATACGATTTTCACAAAGCAAAGAGCGATTTTTAAATCGACCCGTCCTACTATATGAATTCAACCCATACTTAGTCCTTTTAGCGTCTTTGGTTGGTAAACAGAATGCAGGTAACACAGCTGTGCGGCTTACCGCATCTAATCACTGAGTAGACTTAAATGGTTACACTCGGTCCGGGTCCAACTAATCCTGTTGACTATTGTTTGAATGAACCATATTTTAATAGCTTATTTAGTACTAGAATTTCGGCTAGACGTGAGTGGATTGACAATATACCTGGTCGGAAAAACTACTTACGACGCTTTACGCTCAAAGCTGCACTATAAAATTGGCTTTGGTGCCTACTGTAAGAAGTCCAAAGTAAGCGTTTCAGCTCGTCTTTCTAATCACTGTAGTGAACTTCAGGCTGAAATTCTAGCCATTAATGCGGTAACAGTCTGGTTAGGCAAAAATGTGACTATCTTTAGAGAAATTAATATCTATTCTGATAGAAAAGTGACAATTAAATCTCTTGGTAGGATTATCCCTAATTCCGTTAATGCTCACAAATTTAATATGAGGATCAGAGCATGGTGGGAAATACCAGGGAATTGTAGCGCTGACAAATTAGTGAGATACGGCACCAGCACTCGGCTTTCTCTTGGTATGAAGTTTGTAAGCATAGCTCTCCCGACCTACAAACGGCGTGGTACAAGTAACATAGCCACATTGCCGATATGGGTTGATGGTCTGCCATGTAACGCTACAAAAATAATTTGCCAAAATGGAACATCAGGCGCTCAAAGGTGCCACTTCTTCGGTCAAGGAAACACGTTTCTATGTTAGTCGGTTTGTCCACGGGCCACTGTGCCCTAGGTCGACATGCTCAGAGATTGAACGTACCTCATTTTGACTATTACAGAAGCTGCCACAATGAAGAGGTGACATCTTCTCTGCTACTGTCCTGGGTGGCATGACACTAGATTTATATATTTTGGATCATCGTTCTTCACTGATTCTGACGACCTTACAGATATACAGGGTGGGCCATATAGCCTTTGCTTTTTGAACCACCTATTTTTTTGAGAATGGTAACACAAATGGCATGTCATTTGACATTTACGAAATGGGACGATATACGCTTGAACAAAATTGGGAAATATTGAAAACCTATTTCCAAAGTGGTGAGTCCTCTTCTTCTTTTCTGATGAAGCTCATTTTCACATCGGTGGCTACGTCAATAAACAAAATTGTCGGATTTGGGGCTCAGAAAATCTACACGATACTGTAGAGAAGCAAATGCATCCACAACGAGTCACTGTTTGGTGAGGTTTTTGGTCTGGCGGCATCATCGGGTCATTTTTTTTCGAAAATAAGCGAGGAGCCGCGGTTACAGTAAATAGCGAGCGTTACCGTGACATGCTCAACGAGTTGTTTCCAAAAATTGAAGAGGATGACATGGATGACATTTAGTTTCAACAGGACGGTGCAACTTGTCACACTGTCAAAGTTACACTCGAACTTTTGGCTACCATTTTTGAAAACGAATAATCAGCCGAAATGCACTTTGGATGAGCACTTTGCGTTACCAGCAAAATTGCAATAAATATAAATTTTTGCTGATTACAGAAAAAAATTCCAGTAGCCAGTAAATTTTTACTGATTAATATTGATCGCTCTCTGTCTTACTCCCAACGAAGCTGGTGTGAGGATGATTTTTAGATAAACCACATACATTATTGTATGCAAGAGCTTCGAAATGAAAATATTTATTGGGCCATTAAATCACTTATCTCTTGTGGCATTTTTAGCGCCAGTGGGTATCAATCAAATTTTAATCGTACTATAATTTAATCAATAAAAATGTTACTGGCAATGCAAATAATCAGTAAGTTTTTTTTTAATTACTAAAAAATTATACCACTAAACATTTACACTGCAAGATTTTACTGATTACTGCTATTTGTAATACAACTAATACCTAATTTATACACACAGAGGACCTAATATTATGGCTAAAAATCATTTTTGGGTAGATTAACCAAACATCCGTTGGACACCTTGTTTAAAAGCTTCGATTGGGCTCTCAGGTCTGGCCTTTTATAGTTCTTTTCGAGCATTCCTTTTAAAAGGTTATATCCATAAATCGACAGAAAATTAGAATTTAGAAAGCTTCCTGGAAGCTCAATCGTTAGCTACAATAGAAATATGTGAAATTCACGTCCAAAATTGAAAAATTCCGGGAGAAACGTCTAGCCAAACCGGGGTGCGCAACGGAGGGCTAATGTGAACTCTTTTTTAGCACTATTTTTAAAGTATACTGCAACAGTAAATCTCAACTGAATTTAACATATCCTGAAACGTCGCGTAAGGATGTATGTATTGCAATTAGAAATCTCAAGGGAAAATGTTTTAACGCGCAACACAATCTTTGTTATACGAGAATTCAATTTTTCGGGAACAATAGAACGGTGATTCAAAAGTACTTTATATGTAAAAAGCCACAAGTTAAAATAAATGGGGCGAATTTAACACAATTTTTATATGCTTTGAAACCTTCATTCTGATACAATTTCTTTAAACACAGTTTCAGCCAATACTTTCCATCGCGGTATGTAAAAACATTTTTATAAAGGGTTTTTTTAATAAGAGGTGTTATTTTGATATTCAAAGAAAAATGCTATTTTTTAATATAAATTATCGGATGTTTATTTCATTGTAAAGTGGAAAGTATGCCCCGTTAATAGTGGAAAATAACATCAAGCAAATGACCACCACGTCCACGCTTACAGGACAATATCCTTTTCATGAAACTTTCCATAATCGAATTGCAAAGTGGCTGCCCAATGTCCTCGATAGCCTCACGAATTCCATCTTTGAGGTCCTGAATCGACCCTGGGCTATTGGCGTACACCTTCTCTTTCACGTGGGCCCAAAGAAAAAAGTCACAAGGTGTTAAATCACAAGATCTCGGTGGGCCATTGTGATCAACTCTTCGAGAGATAACACGGTCCGGAAACTTTTCCTGTAAAAGATCAATGGTTTCGTTGCTTGTGTGGCACGTAGCGCCGTCTTGTTGGAAATAAACGTTGTCCAGATCAATACCATCCAATTCCAGCCATAAAAAATCTTTAATTATTACTCGATACCGCAATCCATTCACCTGTAACACCTGTTTTTAGAAAACCCTTTACTATTTGCTTTACACCACCCTACAAATTCCTACAGGTACTTCTTTTACAAATTCCCAAATTATTTCTGGTATGAATATTTAAATTTCAACCTTCCATGGGCACTTATTGATCGTGTCTCGTAAATCGTGGACGTTCTTAGAACCAAATAACTTTTCTGCCCCGTTTATGGAATAATTTCAATCACTTATTTTACCGTTCTTTTCGGAAATGCACTCTCAGAATAAATTCTTATCCGATTTACAATTTTTACGGTTTACACACTGGCGGTATCATTGGTTCTTATAAAAGGTGGTTAAATTTTAAGGGCCGGTGTTGATTTTAAATAAAATAAAATTTTTTTAGTAAATTATTGTAATTACTCTTTATTATGATAATATTGGTGTGGCTCAATTACGCGTGGAATAAAATATTGGCCAAATGGCCATCCGATGGTCCAAATTTTCGATGACGCTGAGGCATAATTGAGGTTCTATGACGTTATCTCATCGGCCAGCTCTTGATTTATTGCTGGCTTATCGGCGTACATCTTTTCTTTCAAACAACCCCAAAGGAAGAAGTCCAACGGTGTCAAATCACATGATCTTGGCGGACAATTGACATCACCGCGACGTGAGATTATTCGGTCATCAAATTTTTCGCGCAAAAGAGCCTTTGTTTCGTTATCTGTGTGTCAAGTGGCACCGTCCTGTTGAAACCACATATCGCCCACATCCATATCTTCCAATTCGGACTGTAAAAAGTGCGTTATCTGACCGACCTCATTTTGGAAAAAATACGGCCCAATGATGCGGCCCGCCCATAAACCGCACCACACAGTCACTCTTTGTGGGTGCATTGGTTTTTTCGGCAATCACTCTTGGATTATCATTCGCCCAAATGCGGAATTCTGCTTATTAACGAATCCACTGAGATGAAAATGTGCCTCGTCACTGAAGATGATTTTCTTCGATATTCATTGTGATTCGAACGCCCGTTTTCATAATAAGCGTGCATAACTTTAACGCGTTGCTCGATTATGTATCTGTCCATCCTTCAAATTGAATTAGTCTGAAATTGAAAAATCTTAAATAAAATGCAGAAAACGACGACATTTGGTTCCAACAAGACGGCGCAATTTGACATAGAGAGATTCATTTCTTTGCAATATTCAAGGAAAGAGTAGGCAAAAATTGGACTGATCGAATGGACCAAGTAACTCCTAGCCAAGATTATATATTCAATTCCTATTCAAGAAATAAGTGCCATGAATTTATCTACCATTCCAATAATGTTTCTGTTTTGTATAATAACTTTAAGTTATCAAGCTTTTCAAATAATACTCGATACATATCTTCTGCCTCCACCTGCATCATAACGGCAGGTTGTGGAGCAGATGAAGATGTCAACTGCTGGCTAAACAAAGCAAGAGCGGCATTCGGGCGATTACGGGCGAACTCCCCTGCAAATCTCCAGGCGCAATAAGCTATGAATATTCGGCTCATGCGTGAAGTCCATATTGTTGTGCGGAAGCACGTCACTGTAGACAGTTATAATTTCGAGGTTGTAAAAGACTTCGTCTATTTAGGAACCAGCATTAACACCGATAACAATGTCAGCCTTGAAATCCAACGTAGAATCTCTCTTGCCAACAAGTGCTACTTTGGACTAAGTAGGCTACTGAGCAGTAAAGTCCTCTCTCGACGAACAAAACTAACACTCTACAAGACTCTCATCATGCCCGTCCTAACGTATGGCGCAGAAGCTTGGACGATGACAACATCCGATGAAGCGACGCTTGGAGTGTTCGAGAGAAAGATTCTGCGTAAGATTTTTGGACCTTTGCACGTTGGCAACGGCGAATATCGCAGACGATGGAACGATGAGCTGTATGAGCTTTACGACGACATAGACATAGCGTAGCGAATAAAGATCCAGCGGCTACGTTGGCTGGGTCATGTCGTCCGAATGGATACAAACGCTCCGGCTTTGAAAGTATTCGATGCGGTACCAGCTGGTAGTAGCAGAGGAAGGGGGCGGCCTCCTCTGCGTTGGAAAGATCAGGTGGAGAAGGACTTGGTTTCACTCGGTGTGTCCAACTGGCGCCGGTTAGCACGAGAAAGAAACGACTGGCTTTAGCGCGCTTTGTTAAACTCGGCCAAAATCGCGTAAGCGGTTATAGCGCCAATTAAGAAGAAGAAGAAGCAAAACATGACTGATCTCTAACACCATCACACAGAGGCTACAATCTTTCGTCAGCAAATACACCGGCATCATCTACAGAATATTCTGGAAAAACAGCATCAGTAACGACGCACTGTGGAGATTACGAAATGAGGAACCCATCCTTAGGCAAATCAAACGAAGAAAGTGGCGACGGATATGTCACAGTTGAGAAAACAACCAGATGGCATCACGAGAATGGCACTGGACTCAAATCCGAAAGGGAGCAGAGGTTGCGGTCGACCAAAAAACACTTGGAGAAGGTCGATGTTTCTCGAACTGGCATACTCCGACATCTCATGGGACGGTGCACAGCACAGAACCGTGTACAATGCAAGAGTATTGTCGAGGTCCTATGCTCCCGAGAGGAGTGAACAAAAAAAATGTCTACCACCAGCCATCCTAAATCTCTTTTATTATTCTTTGTGCATATTTCTGGTCAGGTAGGAGGTTTTTTGTGATTACACACGAGAAGATATTTAGATAACACGAACACATGCGTAAAACTGCGAAATAAAGATCTTTTGTCATCCGAGATTATATCCCCAACCCCAAATATTCAATATACCTTCAGAATCCCTAAAGCAAACTGAAGAGTTCTGTCTTGCCGATTATTAACGGTCTTAAGATAAACTATATTTTTCTTTAAAATATTAATACAGAACTAGGCAAGTTCGTACATTCATATAAAGTGGGCTGGCCCGTCCTCCAGGTCCTCCTTCTACGAACGCAGTTTATTCTGATCGGGGACATAATCAGCGAGCAAAATTAAGACGGCTCTATCGAAGTGGTTTAATTCAATTCCCCTAAAGCTGTATTTATAAAATTGTGGTTGCCTGAGCCACCCACAACTTCGCCAAAGTTTAGCATGCTTTGAGTATATCCAGTAATTTTCTAACCTCCCAGACGGATAAATTCCTCTAGTGAACGCATTTCGCTTCAATAGTTTCTAAGAAAAAAATTCAATAGTTTTTTCTTGTTTTTTTTCAACTTGAAAAAGTTTATTCATATTTAAGTATTTCCTTTCGCTTTTATTCATTTCATTTTTTAAACTTTTTCATTCGTAAAAATTTGTGTTGTATGTCAGTAGTTTCACAAGGAAATCTAATTGATATAATTGCCTACTAAATTATTTGCAACTAAACGCAAGAGCTGGCCAATGCAACAGTAACTACGTATGTAAAAATGTACTACAATGTAGCGCATTCATATATGTTTTCATAAATAAATATATGCAAAAAAAGGAAGGTACCTGCATAACTTACAGTCTGCCACAAGCGAGCGGAGCCGCTATGATGTAGAAATTAAAATATTTATTTAGAAACTTCATTCATATATTTCTGATGCAAGCACAGCATTTGTGCGAATTACTAACAAAAACAGAATCTTACAAACTTAAACTTTGACTACGAATAAAAACGAAAGAACTGTAAATGTCTATGTATGGAAAAAAAATTATTTGTATTTATTTCTTCTCAGCTCTCGGGCATGTTAACTATGTTTATTACATATTCTTTTGAAATATTAGGTTGGCAACTAAGTAATTGCGGATTTCACTCATAGACGGCTTCAGTTGAATTTTTAGATTTGCAGACGTAGTACAAATATAGTTTTTGTTTGGCGTTCGTTGAAAAATGGAAAATAAAAAATCAAATCATTTTTGTCACATTTTGCTTTTTTACTTCCGCAAAGGGAAAGCCATATCGCAAGCTCATAAAAAGTTATGTGCTGTTTATGATTCTCTCAGAGGCTGCAAATATTTTCAAGTTGTCTTTTATTTCGTAGGATATTTTCACAATTTTTTGATTCTTTGCCCACGAGTCGATATAGTAATTTTCGAAAATTGAATGGTGATAATTTGTTCACCTTTTTCAAGCACTTCGTATATGTATGAGCATTTGTTTAAATTATTTTGCCCTGTTATTTACGAACGGTCACGTATACAATATTTTGCCAATTTTGGTCAACAAAAACACAAACGAAGAACACAAACCGAAAGTACCATTCAATTCATCAAACTGGAAAAATCAGACTGAGTTTAAAAGATGCTAATTTTTTTATTGCAGGATGATTAATACTTCCTTCTACAGGAGGAAAAATTACAATGCGGGGATTAGCCAGCTTCCGACAATCCTGACAAACTGTAAAAATCTATAATAATAATTTATATTGATGCAATTATGAACCGATGCCATGGATGCATATATCTACTAAATTCATCTACTGGAAAAAACTCAGCACTTTTTATCTCACAAAATTTAGTAACTAGAAAGGAACTTCTGTGAATTTGCCGCCGCTAGGAAAATAAATATAATGAAGACTACATAGTTTTCTGAATGAAAGAGTGATGCCCATAACTGATGGTGATCTAGAGATAGCCAAGCCTACAAGCCAAGTCAACAACATTTCATCGCTTATGCGATCTACAAAATGATTTCACTAAATTGGCATTTAGAGGGAGAGACTTATACCCAAAGAAGTAGTATCATGGTGGAAAGAATAATGAGCTGGCGCGTATCTCGGTACCGTTACTTTGCTCTCAGCGAATTTGACAATGAGGTACGTCGTATTAGCAGCAGTATGGTCAGACTACCATTTTCGTAACTTAATTTAGCATTTTTTGTTTTTTTGTTAATTAGTCTCGGAGTTTTGTTCTTTTTTCATGGCATTTTTCTAGCCTGTTCTAATTAAAAGTAATGTTTATAATTTTATAAAATATACAGCGGTTGCCGTAGCCGAATGGGTTGGTCCGTGACTACCATTCGCAATTCATAAAGAGAACGTAGGTTCGAATCTCGGTGAAAAACCAAAATTCAGAAAAACATTTTTCTAATAGCGGTCGCCCCTCGGCAGGCAATGACAAACCTCCGAGTGAAAAAGCTTCTCATAAAAATATTCGCCGTTCGGAGTCGTCTAGAAACTGTAGGTCCCTCCATTTGTGGAACAACATCAAGACGCACGCCACAAATAGGAGGAGGAGCTCGGCCAAACACCCAAAAACGGGTGTACGCGCCAATTATATATATATATATATACACTTTTTAAAAATTAGTTCAATAATTCACTCAGTTTTATTTAACTTTACTTTCTTTTACCCGCGATTGCGGTTATTGTTGGTGTTCTTCTTTCTCCTTTCAGCAGTCAAGTGTCTCTCTCGCTACTGCAGTGTTGCCTAGCTTTGGATATAAAAACGTACTAAAATGACTATTTAAAGAAGATAAAACACCAAATTTTTATTGAATTACTTAATGACCTTTGTATGCATGACAAATTGTCTTTAAAATGTGCGTTTTTTTAAATAAATGTGTTATGGTTATGTACAATTTAATTTATAAGTTTTTTCTTTAGGTAAACTCTTTTGTTAAGTAAACGACTTTTTTGCTCTATTTGAGGTTTTGTGACAAGATGAGGTACTCTTTTTGTAAAAATGTCGTTATAGTTTCTTGAGAATTTTGTAATATTTTGTTGCTCATTTTTACTATGAATACACCTCTTGATGTCCTGTGTCCCACTAAGGATTGAGGACCGGAAGCAACGATTACACCTCTATGGTTTTAATTAAAACACTAAATGTATTGCGAAGAGCAAATGGTTGGCAACACTGCACGACTCAGCCAATGTGACGTCACGCACTCTCTGATGGGCGCAATCTTGAAGTAGTATCACTGTTGGTATCCAGACCTTAAGGGTCTGGAGAATGGCAAGCACCGTAACACAGGTCAACCTAACCTAATCCGGTCAGAGCTCATTATTTCTAATCTTATCTACAACTACTCCTCGTAGATAAAATGATAAAAAAAATTCAACGATTCCGTTATGCTAATATAATTTATCTTATTGTCAATATAATTAAAAAGATTTTGAGGTGGCTGACAAATGTAAAGTGTTTTGATTGACTTCGCCTTGGCTATAGCAAGCAGTCCATGATTCACTGGTTCCATGCCCATACCCATGCACACAGCATGAAACGGTATGACGATTTTTCCTCTAGCGATCACCCCTCATGCCAGTGCAAAAGTCTATTCATAACAGGAACTTAGTCATTCAATTGGATCTATGCACATTTGGATATTAGTGTATTTACGTGCGTACTTAGACGTATTTCTAGTGAATAAAAAAATGCACAAATATTTCGTTTTTATTTCAACAATTTATTAAAATTACTTAAAAAATACATTCAATATGGAAAACACGAAACAAACAAATAAAATCTCTGCGGAATGTAAACAATCGTTCGTTGTGGGTAGTAGCTTTCACTTATCGTATTTTAGATACTTAGTCAAAGCGTTTCATGTCTCCTCTGCTCACTCACTTTAATAGCTGCTTCATTTATGCCGCCTCCATTCGCTCGATATGAATAGCCTGCATTTTCTACGAATACTTCCTTAAGTCTCTCAAAACTCACTAATTGATGACAAGATTTTATGAATATGAGGGGTTTATAGTGTCATAATATGCGTAATTGTATGTAGGTGTCTATGAGATGGGTAGACAAATTCTTGTTGTGACAACATTTATCCATAATATGTTATATGTATTAATCCATAAGTTCATTAGCCTTTTTCAAATCCTTGTCCATTAGAAGCCAGAGGTTTTTTGAGCAATTCGCTTACTTAATGCAACAGACCATGACCATAACCGTAGTTCAGGCCATAATGACCATAAGATGGCGCCGCATACACAGCTGGAGCCGCATGTACTACAGGAATCGATTTGGTGGCCACTTTGTAAGTGTTGGCGTATGAGGTAGCCAATGGGGCGATGGTCTTCACCACAGGTGCAGCTACGATGGGCGCGCTGTATGTTTTTATAATTGGTGCAGGTGCTACAATGGCAGGTGCATGATAAGCTGGTGCTACAACGCCGCTATAACCCAAGCCATAGCCTAAGCCATGGCCAGCAACTCCATAGCCTAAGCCATGGCCAGCAAGTCCATAGCCGCCAAGGTAACCGGCAGAAGCAACAGCGCAGAGAGCAGACAAAGTGACGATCTGGAAGGAAGTTCGGAAAACTTGCATTAAAATGTGATTTAATGTTGAAGAGATGAATCAATGCTTAATTTAATTGTAATCTCTCTTTAACATACTGATACTTTAATCACTAAGTTAATAAAAAAAAGAAAGAAACATATGTAACTTTTACCTTATTTGTTAAAAAAAGGTCTAACAAAAAAAGATTACAATAATGTGAATAAAAATTAAAATATTATAATTAATAATGTCCACAATTAGTATTAAAAATAGACCAAATATGTTAGTATTCCGACATGGGTTCGAAAGAGTGGAATAAATGAGTTCCCATGAAAGCCATCTCTATGCGATTTTCCAGTCTTCGGCTGCCATAAAATTCAGAATAGGTGTTAGTTAAACAGTGCCTAGGCCGATATTTCTAGCTACTAGTGCCTTTCGTAGTGTAATATAGTTATTTATAATTATATTTCTAATATTGTAAATAAATAAATAAATAAAAATAAACAGTGCCTATTCTGATATGTGAGCATGTAGAGAAACTGTGGTACCATAACTGCTCCAAATACTTAAAGCAGACATCAGATCATAATCGGTTCCGGTTTATATCATTGGAGCATAGGGCCTCAGTGAAACACCTTCATCTGGTTCGGTAAGAAGCTTTATTGCGTTCCAAGTTTTTCCTGACGTTTCAACTTCCTTCAGCAGTTGCACCAAAGCTAAGTGATTTGAAGCAATTTGTCAAACTTCACTAACCATGTAACTATACTCCGAAAGTAACCAAAAATTTACATGCAGACTAACTTACTAAAACTATAAGTACGTTTTGGCTATTCACACTGCGATAGCCAAGAAAAAGTTCTGTTGCAAATTATAAAACATTTTATTACAAAATACCAAAGTGATTTTAATAAGGCGAACAAGAGTACAAACAGATTTTTGGTTGTAAAACAGAAATTGAATCTAGTGACATTGATGACGTCAATGATGTTTTCTAACACAATTTATTGAATACCAGAGTACAAGGGAATAAAGAGAGTTGGCGAGCTTACTAAGGCAGGCACCCGCTTGCCTAGGATGAGTACGTCGAACATATATCCCTCACTCTCAGTTTTGAAGGCGGTACTGGACGAGGAACTAACACTGGAAGCACAGTGTATATGGGAAGCCTCGACCTTGTCGCTGCTCTGCTCTAAGCGGAATTTGTTACCACTGCCTGGGATCGGTATACTTTTCATCTCGGAAGGATATTGTTGACAAAAGTTGAAACGATTTAATAAAACCCGCCAAAGCATATATCGCGAACTATATTTAACACGACTACAAAAACACTGGTAACACCACGGGCCCTTGTGGTCCATGTGAGATCTATTCAGATCAGCCAGATGTGCCTACCTACCTATTGCAATGCAACCTTGACAACACAATCACACTGGCTAGTATAGCTTTCAGTTGGGGTTGAAAGTAATGTTGCAAATTGTTTTTGACGTTCTCTTAAAAGTGCTCAGGCTATACAAAATTTAAGTCCGAAATTTCGAAAAAGTTGAATATAATTTTTCAAAACCACTTTTTAGATGAATTCAATTTCTTAACAGCAAAACTAATTGCCAAAAGCACTTTCTTTGATTTGGCTAAACTGCACCGAAAATTCGATTGTTGCATTGACATATTTTTCAATTATTTGCAAAATTGTTTTTAATATATATGTAATTGTTTTTTTGCGTAAATCCCTAGTTCAATTTTTTAGTTAAAAAACTATTAATTTTTAAAAGCTAAAAAATTGTAACAAGCAAATGCAACTAATTTTCTATGATCTTATTTTAGTATGCAATATTATTTTTATTCTGAAATTCGGTCTCGCACAAATTTTTCTTAGACACAGCTTCAACTGGCGCACTACACTGGTATGTGTTTATTTTTTCTTTTTTTTTCACTTATAAAGCAAACGCATTTAGTCCTTCAAATCCTTGCACTGCTTACCAATTTGAACATTTTGATTGAAGTTAAAGTATTTTTTGTTTTGTGAAAATTGAAAAAATCAAACTTGTGAGTACAACTACCACTAGATTTTGTTAACCGCAAATGTTGTTATGCCTTTAGACTGCAACTGTAGCGGATATTTATACACGAAAATCAGAAAAATTCTGACAAAGCTACAGAAAACCAATTCACATATTCACACACACGCACACACACATACTCTCGCGAATACAGCGGCACAAAAGAAAAATTGGCATATGAAAAGCAAACAAAACCAAAACGCCGCTAGAGCGTCGAGGCACTCAACAAGTACTCATAGCAAATAGATACTACCAACGGCAACAACAACAACAACAGGGCAATGTGTTTCGCAATCGCTTAGAAAAAACGCCCTGCCGATATGCCAACAAAAACAACTCCGGCTTCAGTCAGCTGATTAACAAAGCTTGAGAGCGAAGGGGTTGCTTTGCCGCAGAAAAAACAAAAAAAAATAATGGAAAGAACGTGCGCGCATGCGCTATAAAAAGCTACGGGCTACAAACTGTTCGCTGCTGGCCATACGCTCTTAGCGATAGCGTAAGTAATGGCTTCTGACTTGCAATTGGCGCTCATTGGCAGCAATTATAATCACTGTTCCATTTGTAATGCTAATTTTATTGGCTTCATTTATTGCAACTTTAATACTCAACAATTGAGTTAAACATGGTTTCGGTTGATTTTGCTTAAACTCATTGAAATAAGTGGAAATCACAAAGAAGTGGTCGGCTTTGTATTGACGCACCGGAAATCTTAGGATGTATTGGGAGGTTGAATTAGTTTTAAAGGTGACACACAGATGACGCTATTTATCACTTTATCGCGTTGGCAATACTGAATATATATTCATGACAGAGCCTCATCCCTAGGCTTTGTTTATCAGTATCTGTCATTTCGCTGAAGTATAAACAACGCAGTGTTTTCGTGCTCCGAGTATGTCAACTTTCGTGCCGTCGAAACGCAATTTGCGGGAAGCTTTGCTTTTCTGCTTCAATTTGAAAAAAATACAGCCCAAGCCCGTGAATTGCTGCAGCAGGCCTACCCAGACCATACTCCGTCGATTTCAACATGTGAGTACTGGTTTCGACGATTCAAAAGTGGTGATTTTCACACCGAAGACAAGGAGCGTCTTGGCCAGCCCAAAAAGTTCGAGGACGCGGAATTGGGGGAATTGGTAAACGAGGACTCGTGCCAAACCCAAGAAGAGCTTGCTGAATCATTGGGCGTTGATAAATCAACCGTTTGCAAGCGTCTAAAAGCGATGGGAATGATCCAAAAGCAAGGACATTGGGTCCCGTACGAGTTGAAGCTGCGCGACGTCGAACGGCGACTTTTTACGTGCGAATTGCTGATCGAGCGACAAAATCGGAAGGGTTTTTTGCATCGGGTGGTGACTGGCGACGAAAAATGGATCCACTACGATAACCCAAAACGCAAAAAATCATGGGGTTTGCCCGACCACGCATCAACGTCGACGGCCAAGCAGAATATTCACGGCAAGAAAATTATGCTCTGCATTTGGTGGGATCAGGTCGGCGTCGTATATTTTGAACTGCTCCAACCGGGCGAAACAATCACGAGGGATCGTTACCGACTGCAATTGATGCGTTTAAGCCGGGCATTGAAAGAAAAACGGCCGGAAACGGTAAAAAGGCACGACAAGGTTATTTTGCAACATGACAACGCTCGGCCGCATGTTGCTCAACCTGTCAAAAAATACCTTGGAACGCTTGGCTGGGAAGTGTTACTCCACCCGCCGTATAGTCCAGACATAGCTCCCTCCGGTTATCATTTGTTCCGGCATATGAGTCTCGATTTGGCGGACCAGCGGTTTTCCTCGTACGAGGCTACCAAAATATGGGTTGAGTCATGGATAGCCAAGCAGCGGCCAGAATTTTGGAGAAACGGCATCCGGAAATTGCCCGAAAGATGGGCGAAAGTTGTAGCTAGCGATGGCCAATACTTCGAATAAAATATTTTGTACCGTTTTTTCACAATAAAGCCCCAAATCTTCGAAAAAAACCTTTAAAACTAATTCAACCTCACAATATTTAGTTTGATTGGTTTATATTTAACAATATATTGAACGATTTTACAGCTTCACATAAATTTCGAGTTCATTGGGAACATTTTTTTTATAAATTTAACTTTTTCTTAACCATGGCAAAGTTATCTCAATTTTACCATATTTTCTTTTTCGAGTATAAAGCATTTCAATATTTTCACTGACATAAAAAGGGACGAATAATTACGTTTTAAATTAAATTGCTAATTAGAACCTGGCTGGATAGCGAGCCAGGCTGCAGTGGAAAAAACAAGCGAAAGATTTGTTGTCGTTGTTATAACAGGAAAATTTGCACCGAAGCTTGCACCTCTGTCTTCACTCATGGTTCCAAGATGGAATAGAGAGTCGGAGCAGAGGTTTCCCTTAAACCAGCCAATTTATATACTTTCTTAAAATTGCCGAATACTGCTAGTGATTTTCAAGCAGAAGTCTTTGCAATCCTTCACGCAAGCAAAATGCCTTGGGAACGCGGGGGCGAAGGAGATATTAACATTTTCTCCGATAGTCAAGCCACGATCAAGGCTCGGATCCATGGTACACAACGAAACTGGTACGCTGTAAGGAGGAGATCAAATCTCTTGGGTGTGCAGGTAATATTTCTCTAATATGGGTTCCAGGAATAACGTGGGAACGGAAAGAAAAAGGCTGAGCACTGGTAGAGCTTTCTTCAGAAAATTAAAGCATGTTTGAAGCGCTTTAAGTTAAGCGACGTAGCCTATGGCGCTCGTGCAGACATAAATAAATGTACCTCAGAATTTGTTAAATTCAAAGATAATTCAAATATTTGGTGACGAAAATGATACGCTGCTTGTGCCTTCCCCTAAAAAATCAAAAAGAAAATTGAGAAAATTAAAAAAAATTTACTGAAGAATTTGAGGCTTTCAGAAAATTTATTAAAGAATTTTTAGTGCATAAAAGCAGAGACTGCACATGGAGCGTAAAAATCGGAAATAGAAGAAAATTTAAATAAAATCCTATGAAATAGGCAGAGAAATGTCTTATTATATGAAAAGCTTTTTATATGTATTAATTTTATTAGCAAGACATGCTTCGTAAAATCGAACTGAACTAACTCGCGACCTGATTTCTTAAAAAAAGATTCAAGTATTGTATATTTATACAGAACTCTTTATTTGTTTAGTGATATTTTAAGTTGGCAATTAAATAGTTAAATGACTGCGCTTCAATCTACCTTCGAGCACATCCAAACATCTGTCTTCAACGGTAGCCCGAGCGAGAGAAATTGTGAAAATTCGAGTAATAAAATTTTGCATCACTTAATTGCAGCGGCATACCCATTTTCTCCGTTCGCATTAACTTTCTTTTATGCTGGAATGTGTCGGCGGGACACATGTAAAAATTACTCAATCTACTAATAACAAATTAATATAACATTTGTCGCTCTTTGGTGCAACCTCTCAAACTAATTTTTAACAAATCCTTGGCTGAAGGAATATTTATCGATGATTGGAAGCTGACTTCAGTCACTCCTATTTTCAAAAGTGGTAATAAAAGCGATATTGTAAATTACAGACCAATTTCCAAATTATCTGCCGTATTAAAAATTTTTGAATGTGTTCTTAAAGACAAGTTATATTTTAGCGTGAAACGTCTAATTAGTCCTAGACAGCATGGTTTTGCAGCTGCAAGATCTACGTTATCTAACGCAGGCTTCCAGAAGGGTTTCCAAACTTACGCGATATACGCGGATTTCTCTAAAGCTTTAGATAAAATCTCCCATACGATTTTAGTTACTAAATTGGCTTGTCTCGGTTTTCATTCTACTTTCCTTGATTGGATTCGATCCTATTCAATAAAGAGATGCTGTACTGTAGTTATCGATGGAGTTTCTTCGAAACAGTACATCGCCACCTCTGGTGTACCTCAGGGTAGTATTTTAGTACCTTTGTTGTTTAATGATATTTTTTCGTGTTTTTCCATCGCTAATTTTTTTCTCGATGCTGATGATCTAAAAGTGTACGCTGAAATAAGAAATTCTAGTGATTCAGCCGTCCTACAGTCCGAGTTAAATAATTTATTTTCCTGGTACCTTATGAATCGTCTATTTCTTAATATTGAAAAATGGCATAAAATAACATTTTTTAGGCTTCAAAACCCCCTTTATAACTCTTATCATATCTATTATACATATCTTGCTTTGTCTGATGTGATAAAAGATTAAGAGGTTTTCTTTGATTCAAAGCTTAATTTTATCGCGCACCTAACTTATGCCGTTTCGAATTCTCTAGCTATGCTCGCTTTTGTTAAGAGTCACTCATCGCACTTCACTGATCCGTATACTCTTAAGATATTATACTCTGCGTTTGTTTGGTGCAAATTAGATTATGCTTTTTTATTTGGAGACCTTATCATGCAGTCCATATAAATCGAGTGGAGAGGGTTCAAAAAATTTGTGTGCGGTTTGCACTACATTTGCTCAACTTCTCAGAGCCGAAAACATCATACGAATCCCGCTGTCGTTTTATTAGTCTCTTTCCATTAACTGACAGAGGTACTTTTCAGGCAGTATCATTTATCTTTGATCTCATTAATGGCAAAATTGACTGCCCGGTTCTTCTAAAAAGAATGCAGTTTAATGTTCCATGCAGAAATTTTTTCCATTGCAAGACTTTTCGCGTAGGCTTTAGTAGGACATTATATAGCGCCAATGCACCACTCGTTAGATAGTTGTCTGACCTTAATTATCTCTCAAACTTTTTGGATTTGGGCCAAACAAGTATTTCAAACGCAATTAAAAAATTACTTTCTATGTAAAAAATCAAAATAATACCTAGTATATATAGTATTTGTTATTTTAGTTTCTTAATTATTAATTTCGTTAAAATTCAATTGTAACTTGTATATATTTTTAGCAATTTAATGGTTTCTTACGTCGATAATCTAATTTTTTCTACACTTCTTAATATTAAATATTGAAATATTATATTGTATTTTATATCTTAAATGTCTGTTCTGAATTTTGTTAGACATTAAATAACTAAATATCATCTTAATATGTCATCCAGTGGTTTCCATATGATTATCGTACTGCAAATTTCTGGTTGCATCACATGGGACAATCACCCGTACAATATCCAACTCAGACGTGCTAAAAACAGCTAACCAACTCGACGTGGCGAATAAAATTCGAAACAGGATGTGGCAGTGCGTAGGACACACGCTTAGAAAAAGTGATGGCACTGTTGCTAGGCAAGCGCTGCGTTGGAAACCATTCCAAAAAGCAGGCCGAGGAGTGGGTAGGCCACTTAAAAACTGAAGACGCTCAGCAGAAATTATAATGAACTATCTTGGTCTTACGTGGAACGAACTGGGGCATATAGCTCAACAACGTGTCCGTTAGCGAAGAGGTGTAGGAGACGCCCTATGCTCCAATAGGAGCTAAAGGAAAAAATTAAAAAATAATAAAATGTATTTTTCTGGGCTGTCATGGAGAGTGATCTGCGTTTTATTTATTGCATTTCGTACTGGGTATAACGGCACTTCTGTTTGTCCTGTACGTCAAGCAATCGTCAACTAAGATGTCTGCTTTCCACCTGAATGCAATATTTTTAGGAGATTCTATGCATCAGATGGAAACACGTATAAGGACCATTTGCCGTGCGGAGACAGGATAACAGTGCTGCCAGATTTATCTGTCTTAAACGACAGTAAGGGTAAATTTTGATCTTGTTTCGTTACACATAAAATATTTTCTACTATTCAACTTGGGAACCTACCGTTAATGGTTAATGGTTAATGGTAGTAAAGGGTTAAGGTATGGGCCTTTAGCACTGCGACCTTATCGATCTATTGTGCACCCTATGCCGTCTATTGACTATTAAGTATGCTTATGAATTGTACCAGCTCCTTCTGAGGGAGTGATTGTAGGTCTTCATATATAAGCATGAACTTGTTTAAAAACTTTTTCCTTCTATGCGTCAACTCCGACCATTCGATGAGGAGATGTTCTATAGACTCCTCATCTTCGCAGCAAAATCTACAGGTGCTGATGTTAGTTATGCCTAATTTATGTAAGTGTTCGTTGCAGGTGAAGTGACCCGTGAGGGCGCCTGAGAGAGTGCGAATGCTCTTTTTGTTTAAAGTGAGGGCCATGTTAGCTCTTTTAATGCTGATTTATTAGAGTTTTGGCCCAGTATTTTACTTTTTGTTTTAGGCTGTTTTTGTTGAATCCAAACGTGGGACTAGGGCCGATGAAATTTACATCTGCCTCTTTTTTGGCTTGGAAGTCTTGGAAGTCCCTCATGTCCCGGTACCTAAATTAATGAGACATTATTTTTGGATGCTAGGTTATTGAGTGCCTTGTGGCATTCTAAGAGAGTTTTTGAGTTGTAGGTATAGCTATCTAAAGCTTTTAGAGAGTATTCTAATCTTTACTCGCTTGAGGTTTCTACGTTGCATGCTGTTTGCTGCTTGCATTATTCCGTATAATTTCGCTTGGAAGATGGTGGCATCCCTGGTGAGAGTGCATGATTTGTGGATTCTTCTCCCCACTACTCCTGCTCCTACATCATAAAGTGTTTTTGATCCATCAGTGTACCATTTTTATGAATCATCATTCATCTATTTTGGGTTTGTTTTCCACTCGATCCTTTCAGGAAAGATAACTGTGTATCCTTTTGTGAAATAGAGGGTTGGGTCAATGTGGTCTGAAACTTGAGCCATGCTTATGGTGTTTTTGACTCTATTTAGGATACTCAGGTGATCGGTGAGGTTGCCCAATTTGAAATTTTCTTTCATGTGTAGCATGAGAGCTTACGTAGCTGCTTCCTCTTGGATTGCTATATGAAGTGTTGGGTTAGTTCTCATAGCCCCTGTGATGCAAAGGCAAGCAAGCCTTTCTTCTTTTCCCAGTTTGGTTACCGCTGTTTTTTGAATAGATTTGCTCCACCATACTAGTGCCCCATACAGTACGACTGGTCTAACCATTTGGGTGCACATCCAGAGGGCCATACTAGGGCTGAGGCCCCAGGATCTCCCTAGTAATTGTTTGGTTGTCTACAAAGATTTCGTGGCTTTTTTTGTTATATTATTTGTATGTGACCCCCAAGTGAGTTTTTAAGTTTAGTGAGTTTAAGGTTAAACCTAGATACTTGATCTCTCCCTTTAGTTCTATCACAGTCTCATTTATTTTCAATATAGGAAATTCCAACTTTCTTTTTCTTGTGAAGGGATAATTGTGGTTTTGTTAAGGTTGATCGACAGCCCCTCCTTTTTACACCATTCCCATGTTGCTGTTTCCATTGTAATTTACGTTGTCGAAGGCTCCCTCTATGTACATAAAGGAACAGAGGGCTATTTCTTTTTGATTTAGAGCCTTTTTCTATATTGACACCGAGTGTGTGCAGTGCTGTGACTGTGGATTTCCCTTTTTGGTAAATAAATTGCAGCTTATGGAGAGGTTTTTTGAAGATTATTTCTTCTCTTAGATGGTATTCAAGTAGTTTTTCCATTGAACCTACCGTAATGTAGGCAATGTTTTTTTTTTGTATTCAAAGTAACCGGATACATTTTTTTATTAAACTTTGTTCAGTTATCCTATCGGCATGTCAATAACAGCCTCTCCATTGTTTTTTGTTAGTGCTGTCCGAGTGTGGAATTCTTTACCAGTGTCAATTAAATGTAAAAAATCGATTAGAAGCTTTAAAATGGCAGTTATACAATATATTTATGTAGTCACATCTTTCTCTCCACTCTTCGCCCCTCTTCGTCTTTGTCTATTCTAATGAATATTACTTTTCTCTTTTTTTTAATTTACATCCAAACCTTTACAAGTGCGAATTTAAGTTAATTTTTGTTATTTATTTGTCCAATGTGTACATTCACAAAAGATTTCAAATATTGCCATACTTTCTGAAATAAATAAATACACTTTTTATTCATGTCTCCGAGATCAAGGCTTCAAAATGTATTGTGATGCCTCCTGAAAGCTTGTGCTAGCATTTACATTTTAGAGCAATCGGCCAAGTTATTATGGAATTAAAGTAACAATCACACATATTTAAATTGGATATAATTGCAAAATGTCTGTAATATTACCAATCTAAACCGTACTAATAACTTCCGGAATATATATATAAATATATATATAATTGGCGGGTTTTTTTTTTTTTTATAATATAATTGGCGCGTACACCCTCTTTTGAGTGTTTGGCCGAGCTCCTCCTCCTATTTGTGGTGTGCGTCTTGATATTGTCCCAGTTTGTGGGTCGCAGTTTGAAGCCAACTCCGAACGGCAGATATTTTTTTATGAGGTGTTTTTTCAAGGCAGAAATACACTCGGAGGTTGGCCCGCCGAAAAGCGACCACTATCATTTTGGTCTTTCACCAAGATTCGAACCTCCGTTCTCTCTGAATTCCAAATAGTAGTCATCCACCAACCCATTTGGCTACGACGGCCGCCATACTCCCGGAATACCTTTCGAAATTTTGAACCCAATCGAGTGTGTGGTTTAAAAGTGTGAATGCAAGCTATACAAATTCAAAAACACACATATGCATGTAATGGCTCTCATTAATGTGCGAAACTCAAAATAATACATACACATTTGATTAAACTACGGATGTGAATTAGAAAAATCATTGGTCACTTTAATTGCAGCCAGGAAATTCTTTAGATCTGAGTAAAATAACATTTCAAGTTTGTTGCTTAAGTCTTTCGTTAATCACTGGAGTGCCTTTCGAATTTAAGTTTCTGGTAATAGGTAAATAATCTAGAAAATTAAAATAAAAACAAAATATCTAACACACTAAAAGCAAGCTGCAAATTTTCACTGTAAAAACTATCGCTGAATATTTTTACCACTTCAACTTCATGCCATCAATCAATCAATGTTAGAAGTGATGAAATATACGCTTGCACGTGCTAAAATCTATACATGCACAAGCACGCATACATGCACTAGACTTACAAGAAGGTGTAGAAAATATTGTAAACAGCCTGTCAGTAACAATTACAACAACTATCATAACTTGAATACGAAAATTGAAATTAAAAATTCACGCATTATGATTAAGGTGAGCTGTTGACCACAACTAGGCACAGGCGGGGTGCTATGGGGCGTCAACAGTGCGGGGGAAAGTTCGCATAGCCAACATACGGAGGTAATAGATGGACAGCTGGACAGCGTAACACGGCAAAGATTTGATAGACAGATACCAAATCGATCACACAAAATAAAGGCGGTATTCAGGACTACAAATAAATTTATTTATTCAAGCACCAAAAAACAAAAAAACCAAATTACGACAAATCAACTGCGACAAATGCTGAAAAAATGTGCAAAAAAAAAATCTGCGGATATAATAAGCATTAATAGCTTGCAACCAATGGCTAAACGGCTCAGTGTGTAGTGGCAGCAACGTGCAATCGGTGGCAACGAGAATCGTATTAGCCACAGCAATCACTGTTGGCAGCTGCATAAATCAAGACAATTGTGCGCTCCACTCGCCAGGCATTCGAATCTGCTGCCCGCAGATCGCAGTCAGTCAACAGAATTTTTCACAAAAATAGCCGTAATACCTACTTACATAAGTGCCACAATATTTCCATATAGCCGAACGTCTGTTTGCATATGCTTGCCTTGCGGGCGAATGTGGCTGTGTGTGTGTGTGTATGTGAGTGCGTGGAAAAGTTCATTTGCTGATTTGCTATCGCTTGCGGGCCACGCACCAGCAACCACAGCAGCGAAGTATGCGTAGAAATGCGGGCGCTACGTACACTAATATATTATCCTCTATTGCTGACTTGCAATTTTCATCTATTCAAACTATTTTTCAGGCACTTCTAAGCAATTTTTGTCATGACATTTTTCTCAAAAAAACTTTTCGAAAGGCGTTTAAGAGCCTGGAGCTTTTACGTAAATCGACAGCTCATTTCTTATGCATGCAGCCATTGTCACTTTTTGTGGAGAGTTAAGCCTTAGAAATAAAGAATCGAAACTGAAGGCAAAATATTCTTTATTTTTCATTTGTGTTCAGTAGCTGCTTCCGGGTGTATGGCATTACTAAAAGAATTCATTGTGCGCAGATAAACAATTGCATATTCAATATATCCATTTATATGTAATTAAAATGATTCGCTACCAAATATAAAACATTTTTTTAGTCTTGTTTCAATTGGACAAAACAAAAATAAAAATGAAAAAATAATCCGCGACCTCCTTTCAAATTCCTATTTAACAAATTTATAACAAAATACATATAATAAATAAATGCCTAGTATTTATATGCATTCAATGTTGACGCTCAGCATTTCGGAAAAACCATGAAATATTGAACCCATAAAATATGCCCATAAACGTATCAGACACTACGGGCTCTATAGTTATGCAAATAAAAATTTTTGATTTTTGCTATTATTAAATAGTAAAATCTAAGCCTATATTTTAATGCGCAAAAGAGTAAATGAGAACACGTATTTTTTCTTCAGCCAATACTGGACTACTCTCCATATAAAAATGAAGCATTCCACAGCGGCTGCACGCGCCTACTGCGGCAGCTTTTTTAGTGCTGCCAATCACTTAACTGATCTTGTGATCAGTCGCTGTTCTTAAAAATGTTTGTTGTCACCTGACAATAATTCGCACCACCATCATTTTTGCTTGACCACTGGTTTGTGATAGTTGTCGTTTAATTACAGTCAAAATCGTTGGGGTACTTGCATGCGTAATTGAGTATTGGAAATCAATGCTTAAACGCCCATTAAATGCCCTCGAGCAATAAGTCGGTGAACAAATTAGTGTATTTAAGATTTATTTTGGCGATACAGACACTGTTTGCTTATTCAGTTAGCCGCCATACAATAATGGAATATTTGCACAATATTTTAAAAATTCAGTAAGTCTTCTTAGGCGTCCCGAAAAGAATATTTTTGCGCTGTATCATATAGTACATAATAACTCTCAATAGAGTAATTTTTATATGATATATAGAAATGAATGTTTGTCTGTATGTCATCGATGAACTCAAAAACTACTGGACCGATTATTATAAAAATTGGTATATGTATGTATTTTTCCACAGAGAAGGTTTGTAGAATATGCTCATTGATGCCACTTGACACCAGGTGGCGCTTCAGAGTAGCAACTTCTGCCCCGTTCAACCGATTATCATGAAAATCAGTATGACCATGTATTTTTACACAGAGGAAACGAATATGACATGTTCATAGATGGAAGCGCTTGATCGTACACTGCGAGATTTGAGAAACAGACGGATCTTCGGTGGCGCACTCATTTTATTGCCTGCTGGTTTTCGACAAATACTGCCCATTATACGACGTTCAACGCCTGCTTAATGCATGTCTTAAATCATCAGTTCTATGGCGTCATTTGAACTAACATGCGTGAACAACTACAATCATCGGCTGCATGCATCGGCTGGAAATTTTGCAAAACAATTATTGGATAATGGAAATGGGCGAATGGAAATTGATGAATCTACACAATGTACAGCAAACTTCTGTAAGATCACAGAAAGCCTCCACGAATTGGATGCTGGATGTTTTCCCAAACATTGCACAAAACTACAAAAACCATCAGTGCCTCAGTACGCGATATTAGCAGCCATAAACATCGATGTCAATACCATAAACTTCACCATTCATCATGGAATACCCAGTGAAATGACAACATATAAGTCCATCGATACTGTGGAGAATCAAGACGAGGTTGTTAACCATCCAACTGAATTCTTGAATTCGCTTGATTTGCTAGGCATGCCGCCGCACGTTCTTACATTGAAAATTGGCGTACCCATCATTTTTCTTCGAAACTTAAATCCACCACGACTTTGCAACAGAACCAGACTCTCAATAAAGAAAATGATGAGCAATGTTATCGAGGCAACATTTTTGACTCGAAAATTCAAGGGTGAAGACGTACCGACAGATATGCCTTTCGAATACAAACTTTTGCAGTTCCCGGTGCGACTCGCTTTCGCAATGACTATTAACAAAGCACAAGGACAATCGTAACAAGTGTGTGGATTAAATTTGGAGAATCCATGCTTCTCACATGGACAGCTCTTTGTGGCTTGCTCACGTGTCTGAAAACCTTCTGATTTATTCGTCTACGCACCAGATGGAAAAACTAGAAATATTGTGTATCCCACAGCGCTTCAATAAACAACGAATTGAAACAAAACTTTGTAATGTCACAATTTTTTCGAAATAAACAAAATCAATAAAATGGCTTAGAATGAATTGAATATTTGTGTACTGATTTTTCTTTGAAGTTATTTTTCCTAAATTTATTTTAGTGGTTGGCGTAGCAACACGCTAGTCTGATATAAAGAAATAAAAATGAATTTATTAAAGGTGATGCTTCTCGAGGTTTCCATGGCAAGATTCCTCCTTCGATTTCTAAATATTTCGTAGCAAGTGTAAGCCAATTTTCGTTCACAGGGGCAACTGCCAAATTATTTGAGAAAATACTGTGAAAACTGTTAGAACAATTGAGCCAATACAGTTTTTAGTTACGGCGTACACGGACTTCAGAAAAAAGAGCAGGTATCGGAAACTGGCTTGGAGGAACGAACACTCAAATACTCATAGCTTCATCAACTTTTCTCCAATCGATTAGAAGTTTTTAGACAACATTGAAATAGCAAAATGAAAATCCAAGTAGTTGAAATACCAATTGAAAAATTATTTTTAACCTCTCCAAAGTGTCAGAGGTTTTGCAGTTTAAAAATTACCAGCTAACAAATCAAATTTTATTTTTTTGTTTATGCAATATATTGACCAAATGCACGGAAAGGGATAAACAAATCGGTGTAATTAGTTGCTAAATTACTTACTAGCCATGTAAAAGCTCCTTATAAAGAACCGTCTGTCGTTCGAAGGCGAAATAAAACCGTAGGTGCATTAATTTACCTCAAAGCATAAATTCTCACACCGAAAATTAGAGAGGGAGCTCGACCAACTACCTAATAGAAGTTTAAGCGCCAAGTATAACTTTGATATTCATGCATGGCTAGTTAAGGGGACCCGGTGGTCTAGAAATTTCAAAAAATCGACTTTTTGTTTTTTTTCGATATTTAGAAAGTATAAAATCTTAAGAATATACTGTGAAATTTTGGTGCGGAAATTCCCAATATTATAGCTTCTACAGCCCATTACCTAGGTAGAGAGCGGATCCCGCGCTTCTGTATCTCAAATTTTAAACTCATTTATCTGGAATCGACTTTTTTCTGCCTGGTGTTGTCCAAAAAAAATTATTCAACCGAATCGTCTGAAATTTGAATACGTTGTTCACAACATCAATGGCTATCGCCCGTATTAGAATCATATTTATACTAGAATTCGTATTTTTTGATTAAGAAACTGAAAAACCCGATTTTTAGAGTGTCAAATTCAAAACCGCGCTATCTTGTCAATTTTTTTTTATTCTAGTAGCGGGACATAGCTACAGTCATACTGATTAATAATTTTTTGGTTTTTGTGTTTCAGATAAATAGAAGAGCCAAAATGGACAATACCGTTCAGGTCCAATTTTTCGGGAGGGTCAAATTTAGCGCCATTTTTTTAATTATTAAAATTTAAAAAAAAAATTTCATTTTTGTATGTAAAAAGCCTAAAAAATTTAATCGTTTTTCATTTTTTTATTGCAAAAAGAATTACTGAAAATACCCTAAATTTTCGAGCTCTAGACCACCGGGACCCTTAAGAAACGTTGTCATAAATATTCCCAGACGTAGGTAACGCCAAATGCAGAAAATTTTGAATCGAAGGTGTGTTTTCTTCAATCTCACTACTTTCGTAGGGAGAACATGTAGAACGCGACATCTTTTTATTTTAGTATATCCCAACGTTGAAGCTTTATGACTTTAGCACCGTCTATGGCGATAGCCTATAGCTACGTGTTTTTCTGCTCTGCCTTGTGTTAGCTCCATAAGTATGCACGATAATTCAAGCAAAACTATTGTATTTGAATGATACTTAGTACACATACTCTTTACTACCGCTCTTTTTCCAAGGTATTTAGCCACTTAGCATGGTCATCGGCCACCTCCTATCTAAACAGCAAAAGCAAATTATTTCCACTTGATACAGGCAAGGAATAAAATAAAAAATAAATAATTGGCGCGTACACTTCTGTTAGGTGTTTGGCCGAGCTCCTCCTCCTATTTGTGGTGTGCGTCTTGATGTTTTTCCACAAATGGAGGGACCTACAGTTTCAAGCCGACTCCGAACGGCAGATATTTTCATGGCAGAAATACACTCGGAGGTTTGCCATTGCCTGCCGAGGGGCGACCGCTATTAGAAAAATGCTTAATTAATTTTGCTTTCACCGAGATTCGAACCAACGACCTCTCTGTGATCACGCATCATGAATGGTAATCACGCACCAACCCATTCGGCTACGGCGTGGAATCCAAGACAAGAAATACGAACAAGTAAAATTTAGAAAAATGGTCGGTGCCTTACCCATTTTTGGGTAAATGAGCCTATTTCAATGCCGACTTAATAAAACTCACTCAAATTTGGTTTATATATTAGTAGCTATCTCATTTAGATCCGACAAATTTTTTAACAAAATTGGATAACAATCACACGCACATAAGACCCACTTTACGTCTGTCCATCTGATCTGTGAGCAAAACCCAAATCTCACTGAGTTTCATAGTTCTCTCTAGGTTTGTTTGGAATCCAGAATTAAGAGGCAGATGAAATTAAGCCGTACTACAACGCACGCGTCTATATAAAGTGTTGTCCGGACCGAAATTAGCACTCCCTTACGTCTTTCATTTTCGAGCCGTATATGAAAATTTCATCAGCTATTTGATTTTCTTCAATATTGATGTCTCGGGTAGTGAAACCTGCCCATCAACAATGACAAAGTCAGTCTCAATTGAAATTATGTATTCGGTTGGAGAATAAGTTCGTAGCGTTTTTACCAAAGTTTTTTATTTAAACAAAAACAGCAATTATATCAATAAGTTAAGGGGACAGATACCTGTAAACGGCCATATTTTTCCTGATTTTAGACATTAAAATTGTTTAAATTGAAGAAGTCAACATATTTTTCTCAAAATTGGCATACAGTTTATTTATATATTAAAATAATATACATTTTTTTTTATTTAAACATTTAAAATGGCGGATGTACACTCAATTCTTCCAGGAAGGTTGCAGCGGGGCTTTTCAATCGGCGGGCATTGTAGCATAGGCGTCTGTGACTTGAATACAAAAAACCAAAATGAATTAAGAACACATAGAAAAAAAATTCGAGGAATAAAATGCTTAAAAAAATTAATTTTGGAGCGAATTTTCCTACTATTTTTGCTTCGAAAAAATTATTTTGTGGAAACATTTTCGAAACCTTGTAATCACATAGAAAGTAATATCATAAAAAAGATGTGTGCAAAATTTCAGGGAGATCGGTCAATACCTTTTCGAGTTATCGTGTACGCCAATTCGAAAAATATAGTTTTGAGAAAAACGCGTCTAAAGTTTGAGTACATGAAAATTCCTCTCTCAGAATAGAGTCGTCACAGTTTACGATCTATAATGTAAGAAATACCTAAATTTACGTTCTAAAAATTGTTTGACATATTCTTAAAGGATTATACCTTTTATCATTTTATGAAAAAAAATTTTTTTTTTCGAAATTTTACAGGCATCCCCACTTAATCAATTAAATATTCGCCGTTGCTGTATATAACCTCTTTCCACCTGACGACCAATTTCTTAATGCCGTTCCGTCAAAGCTCCCCTGGTCTGGTGTCAAAGAAGTTGCTGAGCCCATTTTTAAGGGCCTCTTTGTTATCGAAGATAACTAACGACCTTCATATGGTTTGGCAGTCGGTCGGTGTAAGGTCCGGAGAATACGACGGATGCTGCAGGACTTCCAAGTCAAGCTCTTTCAGTGCGGCTTTGACGACTTGTGGAAACAAAACTAAAAAATAAATAAATAACTCAAAATATGATTAAGCTATTTTTGTAGAGATGAAAGGGTTCTGTAAAATAAAAGAAAATATAAAAACGATATGAACTTATTCCCCAAACCAATAACTTATACGAGGTGTGTTCAAAAAGTATCACCAGCTGTTACCGAATCGAATACTTTCAACTCCGAACGTTTGACATGATCCAGTCAACGAAGCCGTTAAGATCTTTATTTCGCAGAATCTTTCTCTCAAGCACTGCCACTCCTAGATACGCCTAATCGAATATTGTCGTCGCCCAAGGTATGAGAGACTTACCTATAAGTTTGAAGAGTTAGTTTTGTTCGTCAATAGACAATCTTACTATCCAATTGCCTTTCCCTTTTGGCAAGGTATCGGAGTTTTATCGCATTTTCGTAAATCCTATATAAACTAATATATTTCAAAACTTGGATTAATACGGTATTTATTATAGGATGAAGAATATTTTCCAAAAATAATTGGAATTAAAACATAAATAAATAAATAGTTCAAACTTGTCAATATAATTATTTTCATAGTTTTGCTACGGGTTATACAAATACACACAATACTACTCGTATATTTATGTATATATATGCATATGTACTTAACCTTGAAATCCAGCAGAGATCAACGCAATAGAAATCATATTCACTAAAACTGCAAATATCGAATGCTATGGATCGACTAGGAGCTAAAGAAAGATGTTCAGCGCTATTTTACTAAATGAAAAAAACTCTATTTTTTCTTTTCATAAATAATTTCGTAGTATTTATCTATGATTTCGGTCATGTAAAGTGTTAACTAAATTTTCACTCAATTAAATTTGCGATAATTGCTCACTTTTGTAATTGTTTTGACCATAAATCACAAGATTATTTTGCATATTGCACCAAAAATTGGTGGACAACTCCCTGGGGTGTCGTTGTTACTTTGCATGCGGGTGTCTACGCAATGGCACCAAACAATTAATCTGTATCGGGCGTTTAAATTGGTTGATTTATGTGTTTCGTTATTAAGTGTGGTGACAGACAATAACAGACACACTCCTACTCACCTGCACGCACACAGATCATTAAAGAAAAGAAACATTTAAAATGTAGCAAATGGAACAAATGCAACAAAGCACGTGACACTGTGGCGTAGCAGAACGGGTGCATTTAAGCACATGGACAGCATACAAATATTGATCAAAAGTGGCATTCACAAAAATGTAGCCAGTTGTAGTGGGCCCAAATATAAATCTATCGCAGGCATTCAAGCGAACGCTTTCTGACTATGCGGCCTTATTTTAACCTATATAAAAAATACCCAGCACGCGTTGCATTCAATTAGCAAAGTACTAAACAGATTTATTTTTATTAATTCCTTATCTTAACGCAAGCGGATATACAACTACGTATCACATTTTCTTTCTTCCTATTTGGGTTCTTTATGACCCTTTAGGACAATTCATCCAACGAATAAGCACGCCACATATTGCTGGTCATAGGAACAAACATAGATTTTCCTATTTTAATCCAATCACTTTTAAAGATGGTCTTTGGGCTTTGCTTGTTATAATAACTAGAAGTTATTGTCGCTTGAAAATGAAAGGAAAATTGAAAGGAATCATCGAAATAGGCAGAATCAGCACATTTTCCGCTGATAATAAAGGGTTTTCCAATAACAGGTGTTATTTGTGAATGGATTGCGCTATCGAGAGATGATTAACGATTTTTTATGGCCGGAATTGGATGGTATTGATCTGGACAACGTTTATTTTCAACAAGACGGCGCTACGTGTGTGACAAAGCAACGAAACCATTGATCTTTTACGGGAAAATTTTCAGGACCGTGTTATCTCTCGAAGAGGTGATCACAATTGGTCACCGAGATCTTGTGCTTTAACTCCTTGTGAATTTTTCTTCGGGGTCACGTGAAGGAGAAGGTCTACGCGAACTGCCCAGGGTCGATTCAAGACCTCAAAGATGGAATTCGTGAGACTATCGAGGACATAGGGCAGCCGCTTTACAATTCGGTTAAGGAAAATTTCATGAAAAGGATATTGTCCTGTAAGCGTGGTCGTAGTGGTCATTTGCCTGATATTATTTTCCACTATTAACGGCATACCTTTCTCTTTATAATGAAATAAACATCCGATCATTTATATTAAAAAATAGCATTTTTCTTTGAATATCAAAATAACACCTCTCATTGAAAAACCCTTTAGCTGGCGCCCCTCTGCAGGCAACGGCAAATCCCTCAGCGTATTTCTGCCTTGAAAAAGTTCCTCTTAAAAAAACTATCTGCCATTTGGAGGAGGCACAACACTGTAAGTGCCTCCATTTGCGGCAAATTAGCAAAACGAACACCAAAAATAAGAGGAGAAGCTCGATCAAACATCTAATAAAGTGAGCAAGCACCCATTATATGTATATATGTGTGAAGGGAGGAGCTTACTCCAAGACAACCACTGGGTCATCCTTCTGCACTCCTGTTTCAGTTATTACAGTAAAAACGATGCGCTTTACTTTTATTTAACGGGATACATGGGTTTCGTCGGGTAAAAAAAGGCTAATTTTAAATATTTTTTTATTCTATGTAAAAAATTATTTATTTAATTAAAACTTTTTTCTATCTTATAGATACATATTTAAAGAATTATTTCTGAAATTAAAAAAAAAAAAAATTAAAACTCCTCCATTGTGACGTCATTTCCGGTGACCCCTCGAAAAAAGGTGCGACCGCGTTGTCAGCATAATTCATGACAGGATCATAAAAAATGAAAAAACAAAATTAAGTGTTTTAGTGAAGACCATAAACTCGTGCTTGAACGAAGGAAGAAAAAGTAAAAATTGGAGTTTTGGCAGACATTTTTCCAAAAAAATGAAAATTTCGTCAAATTTGCTTGACAATTTGTTTTTTTTTTCAAAGTTGTAGTTGTAATTAAAAAAAAAAAATCCTTCGTCCAAGCACGAGTAAATTGTATCTCAAACACCTGTGTAAGATTTCATCAAGATCGGCTGAGTAGTTTTCAAGAACATTTGACAACCGACTTTGAAAACACGCTTCCGAGAAAAGCGCGTCTAAAGTTTTGAGTAACAATAAAAGTGGCTTGAGCGCACACCTTCCAAAGGCTGTGTCTCCGAAACTATTATTCGGATCGACTTGAAAATTTAGGATAACATTCTTGAGATATTGCGGAAATTAATAAACCAAAAAAAATATCGATTTTTTTAACCCACGAAACCCATGTAACCCCTTTAAGGTGACAGATACCTGTAAACGCCATACTTTCCCTGATTTTCATTAAAATTATTTAAAATGAAGAAGCCAATATATTTTTTTCAAAATTGGCATACAGTGTATCTGTATATTAAAATAATATAAACATTTTTTTTTATTTTAATCATTTAAAATGGCGGATGTACACTCAACTCTTCCAGGAAGGTCGCAGTGGGGCTTCTCAATCGGCGGGCATTGTAGCATTGGCGTCAGTAACCTGAATACAAAAAAACCTAACATTTTTTTGCTTATTACGAGTAATGTTATAATTTCTATCTGCATTAGAGACAAATGGAAAAAAATTCGCGGAATAAAATGCTTAAAAAAAATGAATTTTGGGGCGAATTTTCCTACTATTTTTGCTTCGAGAAAATTATTTTTTTGAAAAATGTTCGAAATTGTAAATTCACATAAAAAGTACCATAATAAAAAATATGTGTGCAAAATTTCAGGGAGATCGGTCAATACCTTTTCGAGTTATCGTGTACGCCAATTCGAAAAATATAGTTTTGAGAAAAACGCGTCTAAAGTTTGAATACAACGTAACTATACTTCTCCCAGCGCTCGAACGCAAAGAATAGAATCGTCACGGTTGTCGATCTATTAAATAAGAAATGCTTAAATTTGCGTTCTAAAACTTTTTTGACATATTCTTAAAAGATTGTTAACATTTTATGAAAAAAAATTTTATTTTTTTCAAATTTTACAGGTCCCCTTAAATATTTGAATTTTAGCACTAAAATTTTTACAAGCTCCTGAATTTTGAATTAAATAGTAACTAAGTGAGTTTCAACAACTTGTCGGCAAATAATGACGACAAAATAGTTGTTCAACTCGATAAGCCAATACACATTTGTATGTATGTATGTACATATATTTACTTATGTAACTTTTTTTTAACGTAACGTAACGTAGCCAATAGTTTTTGTGCGACGAAGTAGTACAAATGAATGCGAACAAAAGTCAACATGAATAACAAAACGGATCAGCCAGTTCGAAGTTTGTTTCATAAGTGTTTTTATTCAATTCTTTGCTGACGTTACTTCATGCACGGTTACTTTTGTTTTGTGTCGTTGTTTGCACGAATTTTTCACCTGTGCTTCCCATTGTCTTTGCAGTCATTTATCTTTTCGCTTGGTTTTGTATTTATTTCTTTTTATTGTCGCCAAGTTGGGAAAAAATCACCTTGACCTAGTACAACATGTGGTATACTTAACCGTTAATTACATAGCAGTACACCACCAAGTAATTACTTCAATATACCCAGCGCAAAACGCATTGTGAATAAAAAATTACAAAAAAAACGTCTAAATTGATGACAAACCAAAGAATTGGACAGATGTGTAGCGAAATAGAAAACAACGTAGTCGTAGACCTTTTAATTATAGACGTAGTTGAAAAATGTGTTTGACAAGCGAGAGCTAATTTTCCCCAACACAGCTACAACTTAATTAATTTAGAGCTTTTAGTAAAATATCTATGATTTTGTGTAGAGTAGAATGAACATAATTTGTATGAAACTGCACGCACTTTTCCACATATTTAGAGCGCCTGCGTGCACCACCTTCGCTTATTCATTGCCTTGTGGCAATTCTGCTGCAAATTGGTTTCATGACTTTGTTTAGATTGTTGGGAAAAAATGACTACATTTATTTGTCGTGATCGTAAACATGTCGCTGAAGGCAGTCTAAATTAATTTTTATGGAAAAATGTAAAAGTTGTTCTCGTGATCTACTAAAAAGTGCCTGGTAATAGCTGAGGAGCCAACATTGAAAGGCATGCACTAACATACACTGTGAGCCATAAGAGGCAAACGCAACGATCAATGAATAACTACAATAATAATTAATAATTGTCTTATATTTAAGGTAAAAAATACAGAAATATTTTTTGGGTCTTAAACACCATGACCAGTTGCTTCCATAGTGCAAAGAATTATTTGAAAGGTTCAATTATCAAATTTTCTACAGCACCTTGGCATTCTAGTCGAAACCACTTTTTTGAAGTGGGTGAACAGATTGTTTGAAGATTTTTGCATGAATTGCTTTCGCATTTGAAAGCTTACACTACATTCCCCTAGGGATGTCCTACCCTATGTAAGGCGAGGATGTTAACTTTTGGGAAACGGCATTTTGAAAACCTTGAAGAGCTGGCTGATATAGACCTAAACAACCTTATAAGGTTTCTCAATCGCACAGACTGAATATAGTCGGGAAGGAGTAACCGTATAATTGGTGAGCAACGAGGATGTGGCAGCAAAATGGTGCAGAAGCGCTAATTGGATTCCTGGTGCATCTCCACTTCACGCAACCAACCAAAACTACTCTACAAGTTTAAGTAAAATGTCTGGTCTGTAGAACTTGACTACTCCTGAATCCGAATATATAATTAAATATAATATTAAGAATATTTTTAATATGAAGGAAGTTGTACAGTTTTCAAGAAAAAAGTTTTCTGAAAAGAAAGAGAGACTTCAGTAAGTTGCCATTATCACTGGTATATTTGGAATATGTCGATTTGAAAATTAGTTCCATTTATTTGCCGAGATGAATTTGTAGAGCCACTGTAAACAATACTCACATGACTCGCACATCAAAATATTCTGGGTAAGTTTATGCATAAATATATAGAACTTTCCAATGGAAAACTCAGTTGGCGCCTGACAACAGCGGATGTGTCTTAGCCAGAAATATAAAGTAGTAATATTCGTATTATTGAACTGCAAATGCTTAAAAACAAAAAGCCTGAAATGAGAAAGGTCTCCAATGCTGATTAAAAAATTTTATGATTTTCGTATGTACGAGTGCGTCTAAATACTAAACTCATTATATAGCTGCCCTATAAGCATTAGTGAACCAACATAAAATGCATAAAAAAAGTTATAATTAAACTTATAATTCAAATCTTAATTTATTTGAGCAACAGTTGGTTAAAAAAATTTAAATTTAATTAATACAAATTTTCTTCTGCACTCCAATTCTCGCAGAAATAGTGATGCTTATTTTTAAAATACCTCATGGCCTAGAGTTAATATGGGGTGATTTTTTTTAGCTGCATGACTAGCGATATCGATAACTTTGGTTTGACAGCTGAGAATGGCAAACTGTGCAGGTATTCCTATTCAGTAAGGTTTGATAAGTGATTAAGAATCCGTTAACGCCAGCATAACGTTTCGAAATTGAAATTTAGTTAAAAAAAATAAATCTGCTCGCGAAGTTCATAGAGCTCTAGCGGCATCATTAGTCCTTATTTCTGAACTTTCTTCCAAACTGAGCTCTAAGTTCTGTTAAACAACGAAGAGATTGGCGTATGCCTAATAGCTGAAACACACTTCACAAGACATTAACATTTGAATTTTAAACATTATTCCCCTTCCATATTCCTGTTCACCCCAACAATTGTGCAAGTGGTGGCAACACCGTTCTCATAAAAAACAATGTAACTCACCACTTGGAAGACCAACTTAGCGCTGAGGAGTTTCAAACAACTTCCGTTTCTGTCGAGGCCTTCGAGCAACAAATATTACTAACAGCATTATACAGCCCATCCAGACACCAACTAAAATCTGAAGATTATGTATCTCTCAACGAAATATACAAAGGACGATTTATTATAGCAGGTGATTTCAACGCGAAGCATATACATTGGGGCTCTAGGCTTACAACGACAAAAGGGCGTGAAATGTTTAAAGCCATAAGACACAAAGGTTGCGAAAGAATTTAAACTGGCTAGGCAACATATTGGCCTTCAGACACCAACAATGTACCTGATTTGATTGACCTTTTTGTCTTCACAAATATTCCCGCAAATCATCTTTCTACTTCCGAAGGCTTCGATCTGAACTCTGACCACTCACCGATCCTTTTAGAAATATCAGAAAATGCGGTACTAAATAAAACGTCTCCTCGTCTATTTAATAACTTCACCGACTGGCAGTACTCCCAACGGCAATTAGAAGCTGTAGTGGTAGACACCGATCGTATCCTGACCATTGATGATCTTGATGATGCCGTTCAATATGATGATGCCGCTTCAATTCACGCAAATAGTTCAAAACGCAGCATGGAACAGTACCCCCCAGCAAGATGTCACAGCAAAAAAGAAAAAATACCCATCATATATCAAAACGCTGATAAATAAAAAACGAAAACTTAGACGGCGTTGGCAGCAAACCAGATATCCTGAGGACAAGTTAAAACTCAACCAAACAACTACACTTTCAAATTCAGACATTTAAAAATGATAATTTGAATCGATTTCTTAAGGACCTCACATCTCATAAATCCACAGACTACTCCTTATGGAAGGCAGCAAAGTCATTTAATCATCCAATAAAACTCATAGCACCCACCAAAATAAACGATACCCAATGGGTAAAAACCAATGAGCAAAAAGAAAATTTATTTGTAGAGAATCTTCGTAAAATCTTCTCTGCCAATGATGGATCTGGAAGATATTGACATCGTGTCAAATTGAATTGAAAGTGATGTCAGCATTGATCCCATTAGTAGCGAAGAAGTAATGAGTGAAATTTTCAAAATGAAAGCCAAAAAAACGCCTTGTTTCGACCTCATAACTGCAGAAATTCTTCAGAGATTGCCCAATAATTGTGCTACTTGTCTGTCTCAATTGGTCAATTTGTGTTTTTTGTTGAAATATGTTCCTTTGTACTGGAAGACAGCAGAAGTAATTATGATTCTGAAAGCCGAAAAATCGTCAAATGATGTGTCTCCATACCGACCTATTTCTCGGCTACCGATTCTGTCCAAACTTTTTGAACGACTGTTACTGACTCGAATGTTGCCGATTATAGTAAACAAGAGAGTTATTCCAACGCACCAATTTGGCTTTAGAAAAAATCACTCTACAATCGACCAAGTTCACAGGGTTGTTACAACCATAGAATGTACGATAAGGACGAGGAAAATAAAGTTTGCGCAGCGGTGTGCCTTGACGTCTCGTAGGCGTTTGACAAAGTTTGGCATGCGGGCTTACTCCACAAACTGAAATTGATTTTGCCCAGGAATTATTGCGAAATCCTTTCTTCCTACCTTTATGGCAGATACTTTCGTGTCAGACTGTACAACGCCTATTCTTCATTACATAAAGCAAGCGTGGGGGTACCTCAAGGAAGCATCCTAGGCCCTCTCCTAAACCTCTCGTATACGCATGACTTACCGATCCACGAGCAACGCGTTACCGCAACCTTAGCAGATGACACGGCTATCCTAACAGTTGGAGAATTAATCGAGACTACAAAGACGAAATTGCAATAAGGGGGCGTCCATAAATTACGTGAGATGTTTAAGGGGGGGGAGGGGTCGAGTCAAATCTCATCTAATCTTACGTTGGAGAGAGGGGGGGTCTCGGCAAATATCACGCAATTTTTTTCTGATTGAAACAAAAAAATTGTACATGCTTAAGATTTAATCTCAAGCGTAATCGTAATATGATTAAGATCATTCACTAATTCGTTCAAAAGAAAATAATTTCATTCATACTTCGACGTTATACATTACTACTGTCAAACCACCATATTTGTTTTATACCAAATAGCTCAATTTAATCTGAATTTGCGGTACAGTGTAGCCCGTCGGTTGTTTTCGCGCCACTATGAGCCGAACGCCCTATCACTCAGGTTGACGTTTGACAATTCCGGACTTTAAAGAACATGACGGAAAATCATTTGCTCCATTTCTAATACGCGTACCGATTGAACCGCGGAATGCCTTCATCAGCACGCCTGTTGATCTCTATTGCCCAAGTATACGTGATGATTTAGAGAAAATATGCTGCAGTACATGCGGTATTTACTTCGCATCTATCACAAGAGCTGCAGAGCACAGGAGAGCAGCTCACATTGCACCAGCTAAGCAAGCGCGTATGTTCCGCAAAGTGCGACCCTCACGGATTGTCACAAGACGAGCTAATGAGTTACTGTGCGCAAGCGTCAACGGCTTAGAGTGGCTAGATTAGAACGAAGTTGAAGGAGCACATGATTTTACTGAAAATCATACGGACATGTTGGTCCCAATAGTCTCTCTTGAAACCGCGCATGATTCTCCATGGACTGAATTAGAGTAGATATTCTTTTTTTAATCGCAGTAGTTACGATTTAAGTCTTCTATTGTTAAATTTTTATTACACTTATAACTCTCAGCAATATTGATTACTAGTCTTAACTAGTCGTAAATAAAAGCACGAAGCAACTTTTTTTTCTTTTTACAATAACAATCCAACGCGTTTACATAAGAAACCCACATTTTGAAAAATCTCACGTGAGATTGGGGGATGCGGGAGGGGGTTGAATAAAATCTCACGACATCTCACCTCAGAAAATTGAAAAAAAACACCTCACGTAATTTATGGACGCCCCCTAAGCGATGAATTCTATTGCAACATGGGCAAAAAAATGGCGTGTAAAACTAAATAATTCAAAATCAGTGCACATTGTATTCGGCTTGAAAAAACAATTTACAAGCCAGTCCACATAAACAGCGTAAATATACCGTACGTTAACAAGGCAAAATATCTTGGAATATCCCTTGATGCTAAATTGCGTTGGAAGGCGCAAGTCAAGAAAAAGCGTGGAGAGCTGGAATTAAAAACAAAAAACATTCTTTATCTTATTGGCAGACACTCTGTTCTGTCAACGAACAATAAACTACTGCTATATAATCCAATTCTTAAACCGGTCTGGACGTATGGCGTTCAGCTATGGGGATGCTCAAGCGAGTCTTGCATGATTATCATCCAACGATTCCAAAATAAAATGTTGCCCAACATCGACAATGCTCCATACTATGTGAGAAATCTCGACCTCCATCGTGATCTTGGTGTGCTGCTCGTCACTGACGTGGCGAAAAAGTATGCCATACCTCACAGACAACGTTTAAGTACACATGTCAACCCTGAAGCATTGGCGTTGCTCCAGCCAAATACTCATCGTCGGCGGCTCAAGCGTACAACAGTTTTAGACCAGATGGGCACCCAGTAGCAGCTGTACCTTATATGAATTTATGAATATTGAGGCGTCCTAGCTTTCCTTTTTTAATATGTATGTTCAATAAGAATTACTCGTTAGTATCCTTATTTAGTTGTGCCAGTTGTAATTTCTAAATATTATTCTGTTTGTACTTTTAATAAAAAAAAATTCTTTCAAAATGCGCAGGGTGTTGCCGTTACGGTATATGGCGAGTGCTATCGAATTTTTGCCAAAATTATTTTTTCCAAAAATTAATCAGCTAAAGATCGACGAACTTGGTTCCAACAAGACGGCGCAACCTGCCATACAGCGCACCAGTGCGCTTAACAATCCATTTATTGCAATATTCAAGCCACCGTTGACGCCATACGGCCAGATTTATTGCAAAGAGTAGTCGAAATAGTGTCCGCCACGGCTACGAGTTACATGGTTCATTCCATCAGTCCAATTTTCGACCGCAGCAGACACATGCCGAATATTATATTCAAAAAATAAGTGCCATAAAATTATCCACCAAATTATATTGTAATAAAAATATTTCTGTTTTCCATATCATTTGAAGTGCTCAAACTCTTAAAAAAACACCCAGTATAAATAATTAGCGTATGCTGAGATTCAGTGTCATAGATGTAAATCCAGCCACACTTCATAGTCCCACTCCGAAATGAGCTAAACAGGTGTTTATTAGCAATACTTCCCTTTGTTCAGCTAATGATGCAGAAAATTGATACGCTTACCGTTGCAAATCGTAAGAATTTACATTTACATAGCCACTTATTTATAAAGTTCTCATAATTCCCCCTAAGCAGCCAGTTTCTTAACTGTCTATTCGTAAATTTTTTCCCACAGACTGACCTACAAGCGAGTGTTACAAATTCACTTTGAACGCCACAATTAAATGCGATAATTCACAATGAGGCCACACCTGCGTCGCTTTTAAAACTAAGAAACATATCTGCTGGTTATTATTATAAATACTTACCACCTTGATCAAAAAGTTCCTGCAATATATATTTAGAAAATTCAAAATAAAAGTTTATTCCTCAAAAGTGATATTATTGCCTTCAGGATACTCCCCATCAAGTACAACGCACTTATACCAGCGTTTGATTCAGCGATCAAAGCCTTTTTGGAAATATATTTTTTGGGGTAGTGGTTTTTTGACTCGATCAAACAAAGAAATCGCAGAGAGCCATATCAGGTGAATTCGGTGGCTGTTGGATGGTATTATTTTTGTTCTTGGTCAAAAGTCCACGGATAATAATGGCACTGTGCTACAGTGTGGTATGATGGTGCAAAATCCTTAAGTTGTTTTCTCACAAATCCTTTCTTCCTTAGCGACATTGTTCACGTAATCGTCTCAAATCGCCCAAATAAAATATAAAAATAAATAAATAATTGGCGTGTATACTTTTGTTAGGTACTTGGCCGATCTCCTCCTCCTATTTGTGGTATGCGTCTTGATTTTATTCCCCAAAGGGAGGGACCAACAGCTTGAAACCGAATTTATGGCAGAAATATACTTGGAGGTTTGCTATTTCCCGCCGAGGGGTGACCGCTATTAGAAAAAAAAACGTTTTCAATAATTTTGTTGTCCCATGCATGGAGAATTGAACATACGTATTCGCGCTTGGTAGTCTCGCCAACCCATTCGGCTACGACGGCCGCCCAAGTAATAGTTTTAATTAACCGCGTGACTTTCTGACAAAAATGTTTGGTATACTGTGCCAGTTGTTCATTAAAACCGTGAACATTATTTTCTTTTTTGACTGAAAATGATGTGGTTTTTGATCTTGACTTATTTAAAGCTTTCCACTCACTCCCTAATGGCTGGATTAGGTCTCGTACTCATAAACTCACTTCTCGTCTCCAGTAATGATGAATGTTGGAAATCGTGTCTTTGACGATATCGACGCAGTCCATTTTTTTGCATGAAATTCAGGTCCTTCGGACCAACTTTGCAGTATCAGAATCATTACCTACTTATACAAAGTCCTAAACGGATCCATAAGCATTGTTCAATTACTCTGCCAGCTCTCTGAAGGTTAATTTGCGGTTATTGATGAACTTCTTGTTACTTTATTCATGTTTCCATCAGCCTTCTAAGCGTTGAAGCCACTCGTTAACGGCTGTTTTCTTTAAGATATCATTATTGAAAAAGTCTTCAACATTTCTAAGGTTTCACACTATTGAATCCCATTTTAATGCAAAGTTTAATTAAAACTCGTTGTTGCAAATTCAAATCCATTATTAAAACTCTAAGAAATCGAAAAGACGTGACGAGGTAGATTTAATCAAGACGGTGAAATTTTTACAAATATCAAGCAATGGCTATACATTTTTGGTGGGAGTTTTAATCATAGCTCCACCTAATAAAAACACAAAACTCTAATCATTTGGCTTAGAGCGTCATGTGGCGATTGTTCCGAGAACTTTTTGATCCAGGTGGTATTTGTATGTGAGTAAGTTTCCGCAGATTTCAGAAATTCTCCGTGAAGTGAATCATACCTAGTATAATGACCCAAAAGTAATAATAACAAAGCGTTTATTGTTAATAAAGAATGGAAGTAAAGCAGTCACAGATATAAATTGTGTATTAAAGTTAATTACGAAATGAAAAAATTAATAAAAAATTAAAATAAGTAAGAAAAATATGTTTGGTTGCGTGTTTGTGATATCATAAGCAGTTGCCAGTAGTCACAACAATGTCGCGCATGCGCATAGTTCTCCATGATATCTCAATCGCGTTTTTCTCAAGAATCGCACAGCTTTGTAACACCGAAAAAAGCGAACATTCAAAATGTTTTTGTCCGGGTATTTCAATGTTCAATTCACTTTACCTACAACGTACGATTTCCAAACGTCAGGAAATTAAAAAAAAAATCGAAAGCTCAAAATTTTTTCATTCATAGCTAGCAAAATTTAAGTTAAATTAATAAATTGCCTAAATCGCACTCACTTGTAGATATACGCGCACATACATATATGTACATATATCTTTGCACAAGTATCTAGCAATTACCAAAATTATTGTGCACGCAGCATTTTAATTCACGCGCGCCCAAAATTCAGTATCATGCGCTCAGCCTGTACGGGATAATACCTATACAGTTGCGGGCATGCAAATGAGTGCACTTAAAGAATTATAGGCACTAGCAGCCCTAAGATTGCAGTTGTTAGACTACTTTTTTAGTATAAACATATTTCATAAAGCGTTCTCCAGTAGGCACACAGCCACTTAGTATTTAATTAAAATATAGAATAATTGAAGATTTTTCTACAACCTCTGAGACTGTGTCTGCCTACCGCACAGTGTCAGGGCTAGCTGTACAAGTGATAAGCGGTTAACCGATCGATTTACTAGCCTTTGAGAGGAAACAGTTGTGGGCATTAAAGAACGAGAAGATGGTAGAAAGAGTAAGCAAACTTGCAGCGCGCGAAATAAAGGATGAACCGCTAAGATTATGGCAAGACCGCAGGAGAAACGAAACACGCAGCAGATGAACGGCCAGGCTAAAAACATCACTAAATGGTACAGCACTAACTTCGTTGAAGTCAATTTATATAACTCTAATGCGTACGAGGTACGCGTATTACCAGAAATACCTGTTCAAAACAGAGAAATGCGAACACTCCGTATACGGTGGAGCAGCCGAAGATGATGCTGAACTCACCTTTTTTCAATGCATGCATTGGGAACAAGAACGTCGAACGCTGGATAATGCTGTTGGTCACTTAAACATTGGAAATGTAATCGGCAAGATGCTAAGCAGCTAAAAAACGTGGATCAGTGGTTTCGCGGAAAAAAATTCTCCTGATGAGATTTCTGGACCTGAACGCAGGCACACAGACATAGGCCTTGTAAAGAGGAAGATGGAACATTGCTCTGAAGTAACATGAAAGCGGTTCCAGGGTGAGCGATGATTCCAAACCGAAGGGATGTAGTCTACCGACTTTTCATTGCGCGAAGGCATTGATGATGCATAAAATATTTTTAACCCGCTCATCCACAAAAAAAATAAAAATAAAAATTCTATACAAGTTCAATTCAAACGCAAAATATACAGGATGTTCGGGGACAGAATAAGGTTTTAAATTTAAAGTCTCTCTCTAACCGCTGAGCGTTCGAGCTGAAATCGGATCGCATTAGCTTCGTTATTCGTGCGGGTTGTTTAAGCACGATGCCGCAGTGGACGAGTGAACAAGGTGCGCGCGCATTCGAAGCTCATTTAAATTTTATTTACTTTACTTGAAGCCGATAGTGAAGATTTGATTCGCTCATGGGTGCGAAGGCTCCGAGCAACAAGTGGCACGGTAGGGAAGTGGCTGTAAATCCAGATCGATGGCAAGAAACTGTGAAGAAAGCAATGGTTCACTAAGGACTATGACGCAAAGAAGAAGAAGATGAAGTTTTTTCAAAAGAATTAGGACTAGAATTATCTGTGCGACTTCCGGACTACTGTAGGACCTAACAGGCAGAATTCTTAGCCATATAGGATGTAACTGTATACCTTAACACACAGGCCGTAAGAAAAAATACGAGAAATATCTTCTCCAACAGGCGGCGAATGGGGGTAGATATACTAAGATCAAAGGTTTCTGAGGAGCGCCTGGCAGCTGTAAGTGATATTAGCACCATCTTCCAGATCAGCTTTATATGGGTTCCGGGACATAGAGATATTGGAAGAAATTGCAAGGCCGATGAACTAGCCAGAAAGGGTACTAATCTGCCACTGCTTCAAAACAGAAGCGATATTGGAATTCCTAAGTCAACATGCAAATTAAAAATAAAAAATAGTATTTCCCAAGAAGCGAATAGGACCTGGAGAAAAAAAAAAGAGTGTGTTACACCGACTAAAAGGCCAAGAGAATTGCTCAACCTTTCGAGAGAGAACATCTCGAAGGTCGTGGTTTGTGTCAGCGGCCATTGTCTGTTTGGTAGGCACTCTTTTAGGCTTGGAGTATTTATCGCATGAATACTACAGAAGTTGTGGAGACGAGGATGAAACAATGGAACACTTCCTTTGTAATTGGCTAGCCTAAGCTAGGACTAGAGCAAGGTTGTTAGTTCTCTTACTGAACTATCCGGTGTCGGTATAAAACCTATCCAGTGTGATTCCCGTGGTACACAGTGGTACAGACTTACACGGTCTAAGTGAGTTGTCGATTTTAAACCGATTGCCACAAAAACCTAACCAAATTGTCTTTTATTTAGCTTTTAGCTGTTAATTCATTTATCTAATAAATTTACATATTTCTATCGCCAACTAAAAATATATCAAAAATTTACTTAAAATCGCCTTTTTCGAAAAGCTATCTCATTTAGCTATTTGCTAAAATAAAATTCAAAAAACCACAAAATATTCGCATATGAAAAATTATTACAGCAGCAACAGCAATTTGATTTCAATGTCCGCAATTTTATGTTCGCCGCTATATATGTACAAAATACACCTGTCAATTTATAGGCTTTACTTCGCATTGGTGGTAATTATGTATTAAAAAGCAATCATGTGAGTGGAAGCTTGTTTTTAGGTGTCGCAGTCACCTGAGTTTACTTGTTGTTCTACTTCCTCGCGTAACGTATACGCCCCAATCGAGTACGATGGCTAAAACAGCATCTATGTGAATGCGAGCCAGCGGTACACAGACAAGCTAATAATACCAAAATTACAGTGCAATATATTTAAACGCGCAAAGATTCAACACGCAGCTAAAATAATGTAATTATCGCCTAAGTATAATTAAGTTAAAAAAATTATAATTACAAAATTTTTTCTTAACTTGTATGCAAATATTTTTAACAAGTAAATAAGCATTTGATTACAGCCGCTATTGAATCGGTGGGAAGGCTCCAAATTCAGGCAGGCATAGCAAACGGATTGTGCGTGTCGAAGGCATTGAATTGCTTGACCCACGAAAAACGAGAATATCTTCCATTGAGTATTCGTAACAACGAAGATTTTATGAGGCGGCTTTGCGCACGCAATGACAAGGGGAAACAAATATATTATATATTAGCTGATATCTCAGGTAAGCCTTGATTGTACCTAAACACCTTCGGCTATTTAAATCGTGTATATTTTCAACAATGTCGTAGACTTCGAGCACTCCGAAGGGTGTTTGGCTTCATACGCTACAACTATGAGTTGCTGGACATATTAAATCCCAAAGGCTTCAATGGTTAGGACACACAGTGCGCATGGATGACAGCCATCAAAAATCCTTTTTAGCAACAAACTCTCTAACGACTCGGATCCGAGGACGTCCAAGGTTAACCTGGCTTCTGGCTTGACTGAGTCATAGCCGACCTGAAAAGGCTATGAATTGGGAGCTGGAAGTATATTGCTATGAACCGTGCAGCTTGAAAGAAGATTATGGACGAAGTAAAATTTCACCCTGATGATGATGTAATCCATTTTCCAACTGAGCTGAGTAATGAATTTCGATTGCGTTGCATATCCATGGCCAAGGCTAGGTTCTACGAAGTTACGAAAAACTGTGAAACAAATGTGAAAATTTTTTTAATTTGAGTAGTGCACTATTCATTAATTACCTGACGATGGCATTGATAATCAAAGGAAACAAGTCAAAAAAGAACCTGGAACAAACAATATACCATATTCAGGTGGTCAGTTGTCTCAGTTGCAGGTACTGCCATGCGCGTTAGCAGTGAGAATAAAACAGGTATCAAGTTTAAATTTTGGAATCAGTCTTGAAGTAATTTGAAGGCTGTGCATCTCGAAAACTTAATGGAAAATTGCTGGTATTATTTATCATACTTTGAGTTATTAATGAATAACACAAGGAAGAAATGTGAGGGGTGTGATTTTGAAAAATGACAAAAACAAAAATTCCCAAATCTGTCAGAATGTTTAGAAAACTTTTTTTTGAAAACTTTTTTATTCCCCAAAAAATTGATTTTCTAAAACTTTGTTTTTTTTTTCAAAAAATTTTTGTCCAAAATTTTAAGTTTTTCAAAAAATTTTACATTTTTTCAATGAAATTTATTTCCAAAAATTGTATTCTCCAAAACTCTTTTTCCCAAAATTTTAAGTAAATATTTCAAAAAAGTTAGTAAAACAATGTATTTTCCAAAACTTTTTTTTTCAAAAATTTTGTTCCAAAATTTTAAGTTTTTCAAAAAACTTCAATGTTTTCAATGAAATTTTTTTTGCCAAAAAATGTATTTTCCAAATTTTTTTTTTCCAAAATTTTAAGTTTTTCAACAGAAGATAGTTTTTCCAAAAATTTTAAATTTTTTCAATGAATTTTTTTTTCCAAAACTCTTATTTCCAAAATTTTAAGTATTTCAAAACAGTTAGTTTTTCAAAAAATTTATTTTCCAAAAACTTTTTTTCCAAACTTTTAAGATTTCAAAAAAGTTATTGTAGTTTTAAAAAAATTTAAAATTTTTTCAATGAAATTTTTTTTTGCCAACAAATTTATTTTCCAAAACTTTTTATTGTTCAAAAACCTTTTTCAAAATTTTAAGTTTTTCAAAATAGTTAGTTTTTTAAAAAATTTTAAATTTTTTCAATGAAATTTATTTTCCAAAAAATGTGTTTTTCAAAACTCTTATTTCCAAATTTTAAGTATTTCAAAACAGTTAGTTTTAAAAAAACTTAAAATTTTTTCAATAAAATTTTTTTTCGCCAACAAATTTATTTTCCAAAACTTTTTATTGTTCAAAAACTTTTTCCAAAATTTTAAGTTTTCTCAAAAAATTGCCAAAAAATTTGTTTCCCAAAACTTTTTCTTAAATTTTCAATGAAATTTTTTTTCGCCAACAAATTTATTTTCCAAAACTTTTTACTCTTCAAAAACTTTTTTCAAAATTTTAAGTTTTTCACAAAAGTTAGTTTTTTAAAAAATTTTAAATTTTTTCAATGAAATTTATTTTCCAAAACTCTATTTTAAGTATTTCAAAACAGTTAGTTTTTCAAAAAAATTTATTTTCCAAAATCTTTTTAGCCAAAATTTTAAGTTTTCAAAACAGTTAGTTTCAAAATTTTAAGTTTTCAAAACAGTTATGTAGTTTTAAACAAACTTAAAATTTTTTCAATGAAATTTTTTTTCGCCAACAAATTTATTTTCCAAAACTTTTTATTATTCAAAAGCTTTTTCCAAAATTTTAAGTTTTTCAAGAAAATTTTTTTCCAAAATTTTCAGTTTTTCAAAAAATTGGCAAAAAATTTGTTTCCCAAAACTTTTTCTTAAAAATTTTTTTTAAGTACATTTTATACTAAAAAATAAAATTCCAAATTTATAAAAATTTTGAAAAGAACCGAAAATATTAGACTTCAAAAAGCTCCATACCAAAATTTTCAACATAGCATAAAACTCGTCTCGCTCACGTCTGCAAATGAACCAATTTTCAGATAAATTTAAGGCCATATCCAAATTACATGGCGCTATAGCAAATGGTGTTACTCACTTAATTCAATTCGCACGCAACTAAAAAGTGCTCGATTGCGCGTTTCTATGGCTCAATACAAAATTTCAATCGCTGTTATAAGATAGGAATAGACAGCCAGCGCGAATCCAAAGCGGCAATGATTTGAATAGCTTAGGCATTAAGCAATATCGTCAATAGTATTAGCCAAAATGTGCAATTACCGCTTAGTTGAATTAAGTGAATACCAATAATTTCACACTTGCCGACACTAAGTAATTAATTGCAGCTTACAACCGAAAAGGAAGTGCAAATTGGCCTCACACAAATCAATGCATAATTCGGCAGTCTAAAACAAAAACAAAACAACTAAGTGTATTTGCCGGTGTTGTGAAAACCTGTCAAGTAGTGTTATTAAATAAAATTCCTCAAAAATAAATAAATATAAGGTAAATATTTGTGCTGTTGAATATAAATATGTTTATGTGTTTCTCTTTTAATTTTCGTCTTAATATTTTGACTCGGTTGCTGACTTTGCTATAAAAAATAATTGATGTAAGGGTAGTATATGGTTTTTTTTTTGGTTTTTGGTAAAAATCTGTTTTAAATAGTGATTTCTTTAAAGTGAAATTTAGCCGTGTACGTCGAAATTGTTGAATAAAATATCTATTGAAGTTGTTGAACCTCATACGTTTTAATTTTAATATTCGTATTCTTTCTAATTACTAGTCGATATGCCACGCACTCGGCTGCAGTGGTGGACCAGTATTCCCTCCAAAATGTTGCTATACCAATTCGTGCTGCTTTGCACCATTTCCTATGGCCCCCAAGGCCACAACTCTGACGGCATCAATATACTTAGTCGCTATAAATTTTCAAAATTAAAGCGCCTCCGTTGGGAAATACTGAATAAAAGAACAAGCATAGCTTATGCATTCAGGCAGTAACAAAAAAACAGCTCACATATATCACTATGCAGCAACGCTGTTGCCACAATTCGCGCGCCACAATTCACAATCGTAAATCAACGCCGATGAGTGACGCTTTTGTTTGACTTAACCCAGCCCATGTCTGTGGCAGACAAAGTGCACAGCATACTAGTACTTGTAGACATGAAGGCTTTGTAGGAAACAAACACCGGTGCAGTCATATTAAGTTTGAGTGTGGTGAAATGCACCCACTTAAATATGTGCAAAAAAAAATTACATTGACTCTGGTAAAAAAGTGTTTTTAACGCATTGTCAAAAAGTTGTTTACCTAATTTAGGAAAACAAGTCAGTAGCTTGCAGTCGACAGAGGTCTCGTAGGCATTCACTTATGTACATGCAGATATTGCAGCATACGCATACATATCGTGGGCAAGGCGTTGTAACTTGGTTTAGTTTAAATGTATTCCTCTTTCCTTTCCAGGTATTATAATAAGTAAGAAATTGTCTCTAAGGCGCTATTTAAGTCGCATGAAGCATTTTGTAAATTCACAGCTTTATTTACATCAAATGTGCAATTCTAGAATTTTTTAATATCGTCGTGGAATTGTGCCTGCTTAATGCACTTCGTCTTCAATATCAGGTATTTTTGAACTTTCTAACAATTATTTATAGCTTGAGGCATCTATTTCATATTCTCGTTTGGTACGATATTCGCATAATTTATTGGCATCGCTTGGGGTATCGTAAATATAATTTTTAATAAGTTGGCGCTCTAGCACCACAGATCAGCACACAAACAGATACTGGAAATAGAACTGCCATATACTTTTACTCTTTAGCGATTTTACAGTCGCTATTAAAGCAGGAAAAGGAGTCATTTAATGACGCTTTGTTAGGTTTCGCCGTCACCGCAAAACAAATATTATTGCGTAAGTGACAAGAATAGAAAGAGCGCACCCACTACATCTGATATTGAAAATAATGATTTCAGTTGTATTGCATAACACAAAAATAATGTTAAAGATTCTACATAAGTACACCTGTGTACATAATAATAGCAGCGTTATATTTTACAAAGTTTTGATTCTTAATTTTTTTATATTTATTTATTTACTTTTTAATCATAATTTCAAGAAAAATTCAGGGCGTGCAGTACTGTAGTTGATTATGTTTAGGTGCAATAAATCACTGGTTTATAGTGACTTGGAATTAAAAAAAAAAATGTATTATTAGTTTTCTTCATTGTGTCATGCATTTGCTTCCATATAGTCATCAATAAACTTGTATTTTATTGAGTATGAAAAAAGATTGAAATTTTGATGAAAATATTTTAAGTTTTAATTTTAATTTTAGTTTTTTATTGTGCAAATTATATATTTATAAAAAATAAAAGGACTTAAACAGAAAAAATAAATAGTATACACTTTGTAAAATATCGCGCTGCTATTGTTGTGATCATAATTGTATATACATATGTATAAGAGTATATTTGCTGCTTGAGTGCTGAGAAACCCAATTTCTCTTCTTCTTCTTAATTGGCGCTATAACCGCTTACGCGATTTTCGCCGAGTTTAAAAAGCGCGCCAGTCGTTTCTTTCTCGTGCTAACCGGCCCCAGTTGGACACACCAAGTGAATCCAAGTCCTTCCCCACCTGATCTTTCCAACGCAGAGGAGGCCTTCCTCTTCCTCTGCTACCACCAGCTGGTACCGCATCGAATACTTTCAGAGCCGGAGCGTTTGTATCCATTCGGACGACATGACCCAGCCAACGTAGCCACTGGATCTTTATTCGCTGCGCTATGTCTATGTCGTCGTAAAGCTCATACAGCTCATCGTTCCATCGTCTGCGATATTCGCCGTTCTTTCTCTCGAACACTCCAAGCGTCGCTTCATCGGATGTTGTCATCGTCCAAGCTTCTGCGCCATACGTTAGGACGGGCATGATGAGAGTCTTGTAGAGTGTTAGTTTTGTTCGTCGAGAGAGGACTTTACTGCTCAGTTGCCTACTTAGTCCAAAGTAGCACTTGTTGGCAAGAGAGATTCTACGTTGGATTTCAAGGCTGACATTGTTATCGGTGTTAATGCTGGTTCCTAAATAAACGAAGTCTTTTACAACCTCGAAATTATAACTGTCTACAGTGACGTGGGTGCCGATACGCGAGTGCGCCGACTGTTTGTTTGAAGACAGGAGGTACTTCGTTTTGTCCTCGTTCACCACCAAACCCATTCGCTTTGCCTCTTTATCCAGTTTGGAGAAGGCAGAACTAACAGCGCGGTTGCTAAGGCCGATGATGTCAATATCATCGGCATACGCCAGCAATTGTACGCCCTTATAAAAAATTGTGCCTGAGCGATTAAGTTCTGCGGCTCGTGCGATGCTCTCCAAGATTTGGCGTATTGTGAATATTTGGTCGATGGTAGACTTTCCAGGTCTGAAACCACACTGATAAGGTCCAATCAGTTGGTTGACGGTGGGCTTCAGCCTTTCACACAATACGCTCGCTAGAACCTTATAGGCGATATTTAGAAGACTAATCCCGCGGTAATTGGCACAAATTGCAGGATCGCCCTTCTTATGGATTGGGCAGAGCACACTTAAATTCCAATCGGCAGGCATGCTTTCATCCGACCATATTTAGGAGCTGATGCATACACCTTACCAGCTCCTCGCCGCCATGTTTGAATAGCTCAGCCGGCAGTCCGTCGGCGCCTGCGGCTTTGTTGTTCTTTAGCCGTGATATTGCTATTCTCACCTCGTCATGGTCGGGTAACGGAACGACAATTCCGTCGTCAACGATTGGGGTATCGGGATCTTCACATTCTCTTTGACATGCGCTGCTGTCACTGTTTAACAGGTTCGAAAAGTGTTTCCTCCATAATTTAAGATTGCTCTGTACGTCAGTCACCAGATCGCCGTCTTTGTTCTTACAGGAAAACGCCCCGGTCTTAAAACCTTCTGTAAGCCGCCGAACTTTCTGGTAGAATTTTCGGGCGTTGTTCCTATTGGCCAGCATCTCAATCTCCTCGCACTCACGTATTTCGGCCTCTCGTTTCTTCTGTCGGATAATACGTCTCTCTTCCTTTAGGGAACGAGAAATGTTGCTCCATTGCTCGCGCATGCCGGGTTGTTGGGCAGTGCTCTCCGAGAGCAGGAGTGAGAATCGAGTGGCGAATCTTCTGGCTGTCTGTTGTGATTGCAGCTTTTCGATGTCGAACATTCTTTGCGTAGATAAATGCACGTTTTTTGCTGCACAGAGGCGTGCGCGCAGTTTGGCTGCAACAAGGTTGTGATCCGAGTCGATGTTGGGTCCTCGGATCGTACGTACATCTAATACACTAGAAGAGTGTCTTCCATCTATCACAACATGATCGATCTGGTTTCATGTTTTTCGATCAGGAGACAGCCAGGTGGCTTGGTGAATCTTCTTATGCTGAAATCTGGTGCTCCAGACTGCCATGTTTCGGGCCCCGGCGAAGTCGATCAGCCTCTGTCCGTTACCGGATGTTTCGTTGTGCAGGCTGAATTTTCCGACTGTGGGACCAAAAATTCCCTCCTTGCCCACCCTGGCGTTGAAGTCGCCAAGCACGATTTTTATGTCGTGGCGGGGGCAGCGCTTATAGGAACGTTCCAGGCGCTCATAGAAGGAATCGTTGGTCGCATCGTCCTTCTCTTCCGTCGGGGCGTGGGCGCAAATTAGCGCTCGTCCACCGGAGTGAACGACAGTACTTGGCGACGAAGTCTCTCTCCCACAACAAATCCGACACCGAATTTGCGCTCCTTTACATGGCAGCTGTAGTAGACGTCGCAAGGTGCTATGGTTTTCTTTCCTTGCCCCGTCCATCGCATGTCTTGGATGGCAGTGATGTCAGCCTTTACTCTCACGAGAACATCAACCAGCCGGGCAGAGGCACCTTCCCCATTAAGGGACCGGACATTCCAGGTGCATGCCCTCAAATCATAGTCCTTAGTTCGTTTGCTGGGGTCGTCATCAGTATAGGGAGGTCTCATCCGAGGCTTTTTTAAACTTTTCATTGGGGGGATTTTTAAGTGGCGGGTCCCAAACCCAGCGCACAACCAGCTATCCTGGAATGTTTCGCCTTCTCACGTTAGCTCACTCCCGAACGGGTGTTCGGAAGCTACCCAGAGGATATGTGGGCTAATCCCGGCCGTTGTGAGCTGCTTGAACCATATGCAGAAGAATCGTCCTGGCCATTCCCAAGTGAATGGCGATCAGTAACTTTCCCCACTTGCGTGGACTTCTACACATGGAACCATCCTCCGATTTATGGGCGTATATTTACGGGGGCATTGGTTATGTTCAGAAAACTTCCAATAAAAAATATGGTCTAAAGTCATGTAAATGTGTCCGGGGGGCATACTTGGTATCTATACTTAATCACTAATATCAATATGTGTACGTCTTCTATCGACTTTTAAAAATATTTATGTAGTTATTTATACTAAAAACATGACCTTATGTGTCCAGTGTATATACTATTTTACTGTTTTTGATTTTACAATTAAATACCAACACCATTGAATGATAGAGTTTGTGTGGATTCCAAATATTATACTTTAATTTTAGCCATGAGTGCCAATTAAAACCCACCATAGTGTTTGCAACCACATAGGGGTTAAAATTTTCTTTATACGCCTATAAATTTGCCCTCATGTAACTTAGCTAAGTTGAAGCAATTCAAACCAGAGTCCAGCTTAATGTCGCCTAAATGTATGCTAGCTTTTATTGTACTGCTGCTATTAAAACCTTACACAGTTACGATTTGTAACTAATTAGCACAGTTTAATAGCGTTGGCTTGATTTTTATGAACTTGTTAGAATATAAATGGGTGATAAATATTTTATAGATGAGAATGAGGGAAAAAACTAAATTCATTATAGTTGACAAAGCGAATGCATGTTTTATGAAGTAAATTCTCGTTTAATCTTTATATGGCAATTTATTATAAACGACTAGAGTAATTTTATGTTTTTGTATACATCGTATAGATATGTATGTGTGTATTTTGTACATAGAAAAAGTGTTCATTCGTGTAAAGACTAGATAAGCAAGCGAAAGCAAAAACTAGCACGACGCTTTGCTGAACTGGGTGTGTAGGTCAATAAAGTTTGTACGGATGTAATACATACATAAGTATATGAAAAAAAGTATGTGAATATGTGCCTGCGTAGTAACAGTGTAAATTTATCTCATCACTTAAGTGAAGTTTGTAACGCTTTTAATAAATTGCGAAACATTTCTTAATCGATTTATATAATATATACACGCATACATACATACATGTGTCACGTTTTTCATATCTATGTATTACAGAGAGGACATCTGTCAGCGAAAATAACAGTAGTAGACGTGCATACATACACACATTGAACACGAACTATACAGATATATGTATTCTGGCTCTGGTAAACTCTGTGTGACTAAGGTAAATATGAAAGTACGTGACCTGTAGCAACGGTACTCTGCATACTTACATACGTTCATATGTATGTACTGCAGCACGATTATAGTACTAGAAAGTTCACAAGCAAGCACAAATTATATAATGGAGCGAATTGTATAATACTGTAATATTTATTTCTATTTCATTCTTTTATGAACGTATGTATGTGGAGTACGAATAAGTACATATGTACGAGTATGTAATAGGCCTCAAGTGTGCGATCAACTAAGGAGAAATGCACTGCAAGTTCACTATTTTTCAACTAGGAGTGAATATGTCTCGGCTGCTCTACCCATTGCTTTTGACTGTTAATTTTTGCATGTTGATGCCGTTGCTGATATTTTTGTTACTGCCTATTTTTACAATTCTCTTAAATTAACTGATTACTTTCCAGTTAGGATATAGCGCGATCTCTAAAGCAGTGCTATTTACAGTCATATGTATATACACATGAAGAGGTGTGATATTGTAAATAATAAACCCATCAACTGAATTGTCCTCAACAACAGACTACGCATTCATATTTACAACCAAAATACGCCTTCCTTGTCGCCATTTATTTCAGTTTTACCAATAATTAAAATACTAATTTAACTAAAATTAAAATAGCATTTTAACAATAGTCATCAAACACTTCAAGTCAAAATAAGATTTGAAATGATCGAAGAATACAAATTATTAGGTTGGCGGATAGGTTCGTAACCTTTTTACCGAAAGCATTTATTTAAACAAAACACACTAATTATATCAACGAGATTTCAATCATATATTTGCCGTTGCTTTTTACAACTTCCGTCCACCTCTCAACCAATTTTTTTATGCCGCTCCGCCAAAAATCGCCTGGTCTGGTGTCAAAGAAGTTGTTGAGCCAGTTTTTAAGCAGCCAGTTTAATATCGAAGGTAACGCGCTTCATATGGTTTAAAAGGGAGCGAAAAAGATGGTAATGACGGCGTAAGGATGACAAGATGAAGGATGTAAAGAAAAATTCAGCAAAAATACTAAAAATTTGACTTTTTCATTACATTCAGTTCTGTTTAAAGCAAGGCAGAGTTTTTATTTTTTCAGAATCCGGCACGGTTTCTTTTAAGAGTGGGATTAAATGGTTCACCAGTTGCAGCGCGACATTATGCTCAGCGAAGAACATGCTAAGACTTAATTCGAAATTTCAGAAACCATTTGGTTTACTCGATTTTTTCTTAAAAAACTCTGTTTATTTTAGGTGTCTTTTTTATTGCCTTCATTATTTTTTTGGTGCATTTCTGATTCGGCGTGCTTCTGAAAATCAGACTTGCCGCAGTTCAAAACTTGGTCGCACGCAGCGAATTTTCATTTGAATGGATCTTTAGCCACAGCTTCCAACCAGCCACTAAAATTGTCGTCGTCAAGCCACTTGCTATTGAACTTTTGTTTCCGATACTTGCATTGTTTTTTCTGGTGTTCCTCCGAAGGGTCAGTCGGAGAGGGGGAACTCATATATAAGTATATATGCATTTTAAATATAAAAAAACTTAAACTAAATTATTTGCAAACTTACTTCAAAAGTGAAAAGCACCAGAAAACTAACAATTTTCGCGCGAAGAAAAAATCGTGTTAGCGTTAACGAAGAAAAAACGGCAACATTGCCGTATTAACGCTTTTAAAAGTATTCTGCCATAAAGAAAAAAAGTCCGGCATGAAACCATACTGCGGATTTTTATTTTAAATGAACTTTTCTAATTTTTCCCGCTATTTCAAATTTTTTTGTGTCCTTCTTGAAAATTCCTTACATTTACAGAATTTAAGAAAATCTGTACTTCTTTTCCCTACATCCACACTTTTCGACAAAAATCCCTACATTTAGGGAATTTTCCCTACATTTACCATCACTGGCAACATGGCGCCTGACATTGCCGTGAAAGAGTAAGGTTTGACCATGTCGATCTGGTCTTTTCAGTCGAAAAGCCTCATTCACGCGGTATAGCTGGGTAATGTAGAGTTCCTTGTTGACCGTGGCATTTTTTTGAGCCTTTCCCAGAGCATCATACCGCCCAAGTCCCACCAGACACATATCATAACCTTCTTTGGAAGAAGATCCGGCTTGATTTTTGGCTTTAGCGTATCTCCTAGAGCCTATTTTGCTTAATAATGATGGAAGGGCACCATTTCTCATCTCCCTTGACGATTTGGTACTAAAGGTGCTCTTTATGTCCGGAAGGTGCTCGATGACCGACGAGATGCTGAGAAGCAATTTGAAGGCGACTGTCTTTGTTTTTTTCGTTGAACTCGGGAGGCACCCCGGCCCCCAATTAATCGACAAATTCCATTGAATGAAGGTGACTGAGAATCATTTTATGATCACAGCTCATTTTTTCCGCCAATCCTCAACTGGGTTGGCGATCGTTCTCCTTCAAAAGTGATTTGAGACGTTCTTCAGCGAACTCAGAAGACACTGCGGGACGTATCATCGACGTCAAAGTCCCCTTTTATAAACTTTGCAAACCATTTCCATGCTATAGATTCGCCTACGTCACAAATGTCCCGGGCAGCTTCGACAGCTTTTTGTTCTCGATGAAAAGCAAAGAAGAGCAGGTGTCGAAAATGTTAAGTTTTGTCTCCTCGGTATTCCATTTCAAAACTAATAAAAAATTAAATAACTCAAAAATACTATTAACATAGTTTTGTAGAGCAGAAAGAATTCTATCGAATGAATACCTACCCTTTGCCAAACATGAAGATATACAAACGCTTTAAACTTATTCCCCAACTTGTTATTTTATTTATACATATAAACACATATATTCAACACTGTGCATTTCTTATGGTTTTCATAATATTGAATAATTGCTTTTCAGGCTCGTCTACTTCCAAAGAACGAAAAAGTGGTTACAAATGCATAAAGTTTATTAGTTAAGTTGGCGCCGTTAAAGCTTCATAAAATGTATCGAAGTCTTCTTTCCATGAATAGTGCAGTTAACCACTTTGAAACCGATTAAAAGTTAGCCGTAATAAATTAGCCAAAAGTTATCTACTTTAGTAGTCGACTACGGAATTGCCGACAGGGTATGTGCAATGTACTATAAGTACTTATTGACATAAAGAACGTAAAGAAATGCTGCTGCAAAAAAAAACACTTGTATCGATTTCATTTGTACAAACACTGCCGGGCAACTAATGTAATTGAGCAAAGAAAATGATTGTTTACCAATTTATTTATTGCTTTGTAAATATTAAAGAAATTTAGCGTAGATAAAATGACTTTATTTTTCTTTACTTAATTTTTTTTTTTTTTGATGTTCTTTAAATTCTACGCATGCCAGTGGGCTTTACATATATGTACTAGCGGACCCTCTGCCTGCTTTGCTAGGCATATCAAAATTAGAAATGATTTAAATTCACTCCATGAGTATTTTTTTTTTTTTTAACAATATAAAATTAATGTTAATTTTAAACTTAAACTAACGCAAAGTCTTTTCGTAAACTACACTTTTAGTTTTGCCCTGAGTTGTGGTATAAATAAACAGAAACAGAACTGATGGCTTTCCTACACGTGAACATGATACATACTCGTATTATTGTCCGTGGGAGAAGCATGGATATTCTAAGTCAATTCCGCATAATTCCAGCGATTGTCCTTGTGCTTTGTTTATTGTGTTTGTTTTAATCTATCTTGCTCATTACGATGTATACGTTCTTCAGGTGAATGGCCTGAATGTGATCTGGCCATACGTTCCCCTTGATTTTGGTTTTGAATTTCTCGCTCTTCTTGTGATTGATTTTGCCTTTCATTTGATCTATTTTGCGTTCTACGCGACCGACGACCAATATCATTTCTTCGCGGGCGTGGCATTTCTAAAATAAAGCAATGAAAATATAAGTAATATAATTTTATTTTTTCTATTGTTGAACTTAAATTTCTAATTCTTTTGGCCGCATAAGTTGATTTCAAATAAGTTAAAACAAAATAATTGAAAAGTAATGAATTTAATCAAAAACACATGAAAAACTCACAATGTGCATTAAAATCGCTAACAACAACAACGAAACCACCGGTTTTTTATTTTCACTGATTATTAAAATTTTACGCACAATATATTTTATTTTTAGAAATTTTTTCCCAAAAAAAAAATAACAATGAAAAACGCACTTTAAAATTGTTGACCACTCACCAAATGGTTTTGATACAGCTGATTATGTTGACCTCAGTATATCTATTAAACAAACTGTGGTGAAAGTCCTTTATAAGGAACAAGTTTATAGTGGTGAAGTTTTAAGTACAACACAATTTTCTGTACACAAGGTTGCTCTTTGGCAAAAATAAAGTAATCTTTAGAAATCATAAAAAAAAGTTGCAAATTTTAGAGAAATTTCTTAAAGAAAAACTAATACATGCATTTACTTGAAAAAGTAAACACCAAAAGTATACTAAAATGACTATTTAATGCGTTGTTTGATACAAATTTATATTATTGCTCGAAACCCTCTGCGCGCTGTAGCTGTCTTTTTGTTTCTGTACCGCATCGCGGTGAATTCACGTTTTTCAGAAAGTTGGCAACAGAAGAAAATTGAAGAAAGTACATATTTTGCTCATATTTGCTATTTTAGTTGTTAAATGAAAATGTGTTTCGGTATTTTTTAATCTTACAACTATTCTTTGGCTTTGAAACTGCTTACACTCACAAAATAATCCAACTCTTTTAAACACTCATACAAAAATAATTATTTATTTTGGTTTTTTCCACTCGTCAAAGCAGCACATAAGGTTGCATTATTTAATTATTACCTAATACAAACTTGTTCTCTTTTAACAATGATAATATTACTATGTGAAATCAAGTAAATATGCATTTTTGTATTATATCCTGAACATTTGTCTTCAGCGCTATACCAATGCTCGAACACTTGGAGCATGAAATTTACAGAAGTATTGTAACAGAAATCCCTGAGAGCGCTATTTTAGTTATACCTGCTTTAAGGCATTTATCTCGTAAACGTACGTTTGCCCATATAAAATTGTCTACCTAAACGCATGAAAAAAGTGTTAGCATAACTTTTTCGAGTATATATACATACAGAAGGATTTATTTTTTACATTTTGCTCGTCGGCTTTCGCGTTTTCTTTTCTTGGTTTTAGACTTTCACCACAAAAAATTACGCAAACCCAGGAACAAAGTCATACTAATAGAAACCTGATCTTAATACTCGAGCTACCATCAAATTAACACGTTTTATTTTTTAAAAGAACATTTATGGCGACTGTCGATCCATATTAATGGATTTCAAAAAATGTATGGATTCAACCGCTGAATAATTTCGTATATTTTAAATCCATCTAAACTTTTACATTTGCGCATTTATATATACATACATATGTATTTAACATTTAATTTAAGTAAACGTTTCAATATTTGTCCAAAAACTTTGAACTTCGAAAAATACAGGCTTATGGTTATTTATGGAATCAAATATATTTAACGAATTTTTATTTTATCTAAATCATAAAACGTTCAAATGAAGCTCAAAATATTTTTCCAGTTTAAAAAAAGCAATGTGTTTGATGCCGTGTCACGCATACATAAAAAGGAAAGAATAGAGAGGACCACTATTGCGTTACGAATAATACAGTCGCATACGTCACTCGACATCGAAACAATGTTATTCATATCTGGGGCCGAATCGTAACAGTCGTGAACGAGCAAGTCGTCACGTAAAAGAACGCAAATCGGATTATAACTATCGTGAACGTGTTATCGCTATCGTAATTCGGTATGATGACAAACGTCATCGAGTAATCGAACAACTCGTTCGTTCGAATTGTCATTCGATCGGTTATTTATAAACGTCATTGCGCAGAATTTCAAAGTATTAACGAAAAATGTAAGAATAACTAAAATATATGTAAATTGTGTAACTTTAAATGAAGTTTTATAATTTCAGGACAAACTGTAATAAATTAAACAACAAGCAGAAGGATATAATGGCACATTTCACGAGTGAGCACACACATTTGCCCAAAAATTCCTTGCCGAATTGTGCACAAGGAAGGTCGACTGCCAACCGACTTTGGGAAGAGCTCAGCAAGCAGTTAAATGCGGAAGGACCGCCAATAAAAAATGCGAAGTTATGGAAAAAAGTTAGTACATATATTATAAGCATGTTATTAAAATGAAACTTATTAGTTTCTTTCTAGGTATACGCAGATCAGAAGTACAATGCGAAAAGAAAGTTGTCCTTCAACAAAATTTCAAAAAGGCAAACAGGCGGAGGACCTTACCAGCAGAGGGCTTTAACTGCAGCTGAAGAGGTAATAGTTGAAGCTGCTGGTCTTGAAGCATCTGTTTCAGGAAACAGCACGGTGCAAACATATGGTAGTTCACAACCTGCACCAGTCGCAGTTGCTTCAAGACCAGCATCAAGTGCTTCGGCCTCAAGCAGGAGCAGTGGACGTAATTCGAACCATTCAACTAGTAGTGTTCCAAGTCGTTCCTCCTCCAACAGCCCTGCTTCCTGTACGCCTTCTCGTCCAGTCGCTCCAACTCCACGAAGAAGAACAATACAAAAAATCGATAGGCTGCTTCAAATTAAGGAGAGGCAACTAGAGATTGACGAGAGGCAGCTTGAAATAAGTGAACGACAGCTAGCTGTCTCTAGGAGGATTTTGGCGATGAAGGAGGAGAAGCACCGAGCTATAATAGCTGTAAAAGAACTTAATTTGAAAATAAAGAGTATTGAATTAAACCAATTGAAGGTCAATGAAAAAGAAAAAAAAATAGTGTCCCTCCTTCTGAATTAAAATCCTCTTTGTAAATATGTATATATTCCACACTTTTATTCAAGTTTTATGTAAATATGTATATATGTAATTGAAGTTTTGTTTAAGTTTTTGTAAATATGTATATATTCTAGGTTGTACTTAAGTTTTATGTATATATATATTTGAAGTTTTATTTAAGTTTTTGTAAGTATGTATATATTTAAGTTTTATTTAAGGTTTTTGTAAATATGTATATATGCATTTGAATATTTATTTCAGTTATTTTTAAATAACTATACCTGAAGTTTTGATCTAGTTTAAATTAACTAAATTTTACGTTTTTAAATGGAGTAAAAAAAAGCATTAAATGCATAGCATAATAGTACAATATGAAAACAAGATGGTTATGTCGAGTTCATCAACGAGATTTTAATTTGATATCTGATTGTTTGGCCGATTCTAGTATACTGGCCTTCTCCAGACACTATGTCAGATGTGGTTTGACTCTCTGAATTTGTTGCTGTAAAGCTCACATTAAATTGTATACAAATGTTGTGAAGCGCTGCACACACATTCGCAAACCTAGCCACTTTTATAGGATCATATCTTCCTCTTTTGTTGTATTCTAGGATTCTCCACCGACCTTTCAGTACACCATTAGTTCGTTCAATGATGCACCGTGCCTTGGAATGAATTTCATTGAACCTTGCTTCACCTGATCCGCCCGATGGACCACGGCTCAAGTGGATATCCAGAGTCCCCTATTGAAAACAAACAACACGTAATTTAGCACAATCTAAATCAATTGTAATTATATATGTATAACACATACCTAGCAGCCAGGCATTGTCACTCCTATTGTGCAAAAAACGATGTTCCATAACCATTCGTTCGTTTGAATGCTTCCATATGAATGAGTCGTGGGCTGCACCCCCATATTGGCAGTTTATTGCAAGAATTTTCGTAGTGTGGTCGCAAATCTAACAGAAACATCCTTAAAGTAACATTCCATCTCTTTATTAAAAAACTCACCAACATCGCATTTATGCTATGAAAACCCTTCCTGTTGAAATACATGTGCTCGTTGACCGTGGGCTTTTGTAGTCCAATGTGGGTGCCATCGATGCATCCAACCACTATTATTAAAAAACGAACATTAAATAAATTTTTCACAGATAAAACATGGATTGAACTTACCTCCTGGAATTTGATAGTTCTCAACAAACCAATCTTTGCACCTTCTCGAATCATCTGGCTCAAATTTAATATGTTTAGGACACAATTTGGCTTGAATTTCTTCCAAAACATTGCCCGTTAATTTCGAGACAGTGCTCTGGCACATTCCTATCAAATAGTCATTGCCTATTGCATGCTGATAGCCACCACTTGCGAGTAGGCTGAGACACGCAGCCAGTTGGAACACAGCCGGAACAGCTTTTGTGTCTTGGCAATTTATTTAAAACATAATTAAATGCTTCTTTGCTTAAGCGAAACCTTTTGATAAACCTGAGGAACTGATAAAGCGAAGGATATTTTATCACCTATTTTTCGTCATATATAAAGTACTTACGCATTGTTTGGTAATGCTAGCGGATTGCTTTTGTCTCGAAGTTGTTTTCGCACAACTCTTTCATTATTTTCTTCATCGCTGGAACTTAAATAAAAGAAAATACTCGGATCCATTTAAACTTTTTATATTTTCGTTACTTTCTGCGGTTTATTTTGACACTTCAAATTCTATTGTGACTTAAAAAAACGAAGAAGATGAGAAAAATAATCGATAAACAAAATTACAATTACGATACGTCTTCTTTCGACTGTTATGATCCCAACTCGTTCATTCGATTATCGACTCACGTAATTTGTGTTCGAACGATTGTCGTTTCGTTAACGACTGTCACGATTCGACCCCTGTGTATATTCTATTCATTTGCGTGTATTCTAATTCCAAACGAACACAAAAAAAGTCTCAATTTTTATATTGTACAATATATAAGATGTAAAAATGTATAACAGCAAATTTTTCAATTTGATCTAAGACTGTTAAATATTAAATTTGTTTGATTACCTTAAATTAATTCATTAATTCAAACGAGTTGATTGTTTTAAGCTGTATGTTGATACACATATGTATGTTTGTATGTATATATAATACAGCTCAAAAAAAAAAAAATTATAGCCGAGAGCCATAAAGGGTTTTCCAATAACAGGTGTTACAGGTGAATGGATTGGGCTATCTAAAGATGATTAACAATTTTTTATGGCCAGAATTGGATGGTATTGATCTGGATAACGTTTATTTTCAACAAGACGGCGCTACATGCCACACAAACAACGAACCCATTGATCTTTTACGGGAAAAGTTTCTGGACCGTGTTATCTCTCGAAGAGTTGATCACAATGGCCCACCGAGATCTTGTGATTTAACACCTTGTGACTTTTTTCTTTGGGGATACGTGAAAGGGAAGGGCTACACCAACAGCCCAGGGTCGATTCAAGACCTCAAAGATGGAATTCGTGAGGCTATCGAGGACATTAGGCAGCCACTTTGCAATTCGGTTTTGGAAAATTTCATGAAAAGGATATTGTCCTGTAAGCGTGGTCGTGGTGGTCATTTGCCTGATGTTATTTTCCACTATTAACGGCATACCTTCCTCTTTATAATGAAATAAACATCCGATCATTTATATTTAAAAATATTAAAATAACACCTCTTATTAAAAACCCTTTATATGTTCATTTTTCTATTTAATTACCGCCTACAGCTTTACATTACCTTGATGATAATGGTTGTACGGGTTAGGCTAAGGCCTGTATGCAGTGCGACTACTGTGATCTGATCTATTGTGCGCCCATAAGTGTTTAATTTAATGTATTTAGTATTGCGAGGAATCACACACGCTCCTTAGGATAGAGCATTTGTAAGTTTTGGTCCTCTAGTAGGTTAGAGCCCAGGATTTTGTGCCTGCTCCGGTCTAATGCTTCACAATTGGTGATCACAACAGAACTTGCATAAACTAGTGCTAGACAGTCTTATTGTATTGAAATGTTTATTGCGGACAAAACGGCCTTTGAGTGCTCCACAAAGTAATTTGAGGCCTTTTTTATGTAGGGTTAGGGCAGAGTTTGCTCTGTTGGTATTAAAGTTCAGAAAATTTTTATAAAGAAAAAAATTGCAACGAGAAAATATGACCAAAAAATGTACACTTAAATCACCGTTGTGGCCTAGTGTTTGCATTAGTTACAGTTATGTCTTTTACCTCCATAACAATTCATCACCGGCAAATAAAAGTGATGGTGCTAATGAAATGCTAATTTGCTGTAATGAATGACGACCGCCTTTAACACCTCTTTTCTAAAAAACTTCCAACGCTTGCTTGTGAAATACTTTGTCTGCACCATTCGCAATTCAAGTGACTAGCCATGGAGTGGGAATAAAAAAAATAATTATGACTTATACTGAATTAATAACATTTGCTTTTACTCAACAATTAGTTAAAATTTACGATGTGAACGCATGAAAATTTTGTTGTAATTGACTTTTATAGCTCTGCAATCTGTTTGGTATTAAATTGCAAGACTTGTGCAAAAAAATAGTGAGTATGTAATAATGTAAGTGTACTGGCAATTTCATGCGCCGAAGGTCAATAGTCAATAAGATTACATACGTATGTGCATATAAGGAATTGAATACTTTTAAGAATGAAATACTTAGTTGACAATGGAAAAAATTAGAGTGGGCCAATTCACGGTAATTAGTTATTGCTTATTTTTTTTTTGCATCTATTTTTTCTTTTATTAATTTATATTTAAATTATACAGTGGTGATTGCTTCTAGGTAAAAACACATCTTGTGACTATTCCACTAATAACATAATTAATTTAATTTACTTGACTTATTATATTTGTGGTTTAATGGTCTCACAACACTAATAGAATGTGTGTTTAAAAAAAAGTTAATTTACATCGATTAACTACAAGGAAATGGTCTAAACGCACAGTGAACTCAAACAGCTGCTTGACCAATTCAGCACATGGAGTCAAGTAATCATCACTACTAGGGTGGTCGTTAATTTATATACATAATTTATTCGGGTGATTCGCGCAGTAGTTTATAGTAACGGAATTGTCAAAACCCGACTAAACGTGAGGATACTTCGATCGATTTGCAAGCGGATGCGCGTATATTAGCGCTTCGTTGAAGCATCATTTTGCACTACTTTTTCACCGGTTCGCTGTGTGTATAGGTGTTCTTTTAAGAGCCTGAGAGCTAAAAATGTTAATATAGAACAGAAATATTGTCGTAATACAATTTTTTTATTATAATCCCGTAGATAATTTCATGGCATTTATGCAGGGCCGTAGAGAGCATATCCGGGTCCCGGGGGATAATTGCAAATGCGGGCCCTTTCCAATTATGTCTAATTCCTATAAATACGTATAATCTCGAGTCCGGGCCCCTCTGAGAACTAAATTGATGATTTTATAAGGTTAAGTTAGTTTAGACTTGGTTGATTCTCTCGATCGCACATAGATTTTATTAAGGATGTATTATATAAAAGTTTTTTTCCACACATTTTGTTGATGAAAAAAACGGTGTTTTTAAAAAGGATATAAACATTAATTTTTTTGAGAATTACAATACTTTTTTTTAAAGCATATTTTTTCTTACAAAACAAAAAAATTATAATAATGTTAAAAGGCAATTAACTTGAAACAACTCCATACAAAAATTTTCAACATAAATCACAAAACCATTAAATTATTTCAGAATCACTTCAGTTATTTTTTTATTATACTCAAGCCTACAAATAAAACAATTTACTAATATAAATACAGTAACCAATAAATTAATGAAAAAATGTAAATGCAAAATACCTAAACCACGTGACAGGGTATCACTCACTACAGTAACCTGGGCGCCATAATTTGAGTTTGATGACGATTTTCTTGCAAAAAGAAAAAAAATAGTTCTACTAATTTGCTTTTCTTAAATTTTAGTGAGTTTTTTCAGCTTTACATCCCCAAAGGATTTTTTTTTTTTTTTATAGCTTTTCTTGCTTCCAAATAATATTACACCTGACTATATGACAATAAGAAATTCGTTTTACAGACATTTATAAAGCTAAGTTATACTCTAAGGCCATTTACGAAAATGTAATTAATTTTTAAAATATTTGCTGTGAAAATTGAGATATGTAAGTATATAAATATAATTCTTATTATCAAATTGTAAAAGGTGAGTTGGCATTTTTTGTTGTGCTTATTAAATTTTTCTTCACCAGGATGTTCCCCCATCTTCAGATTTGTGAGCGTCAGAAGTCTGCTTATGTGTCTGGTACTCGCGGCTTGTATTGCTTCGTCAATGGAGTCGTGATTTAAGAAGCGGTGCATGTCAGGTTTAAACGTTTTAATTCACATAGAAAACTAGTGCGTTAAAGACTCTAAATGTAAAAAAGTGCATATTTAAGTAAACAAAGTTACAAGTCCAGTTTAAAACAAATTTGATACGACCACCCCAATATCAACGCACAACTATTGTAAATTAATATCTCAAACTCTTAATGAGGAAATCTTTGCTCATTTTTACTATCTTTTGCTACCAGCTACACACAAGCCTATATACATAAATAGCCAGGTGTCTGTAGCAACCACAATCGCTTATGGTAATTTTCTTTCATAAATTTGCTACATTTACTTCATCTCCAAATATGGCAACACATTACAGAGTCGTCTAGATTAATTCGGATTATTGAACTTAAAAATAAAATTAATGAATGTGTATACAAAAATTTTCACGCATTTTGTAATGATGAGAGTACACAACAATAGTTGAAATTTTTTATATTCAAAACTCTATCAGACGGAAATATTCATTGAGGTCATCACTTTCAAGATGGTGGCTCTTCAGAGCGCCCTCAATGTTGGGCGTTACTCATTACACAAAAGAAACGATATCTAGTATCTTTAGCTATGTGGATTTCATCCGGATGTTGATTGATCAATGTGCATCCTCGCTGGGTCACAGCGGTACTTTTTCCATTCATATTCAAGGAAGGAATGGGAAGTGTGCAACATTTGAAGACACGGCATGACTAACATGTTTACGGATTCCTCGAAGCTGGATGGAAGGCTTGGTGGAGGAGTATTCTACGAGGAGCTCTCTATCAATCTCATCTTAAGGCTTCCGAATCGCTGTAATATTTTTCAAGCGCAATTCCAAGATAGACGCATTTACAAAAGCAGTAGATTGGTTGCTTGCATCTGTAATTACTGTAAGGGAGGTAAATATCTACTTTGACAGCCAGGCGGAAATTAGGGTTCTGGACTCGTTGCTGGTGCTTGCGAAATTAGTTGGGGAATGCTGGACTTCTCTCTCAACTGCATTCGATTATTTCGATATTAGGCTCATTTGGATTCCCGATTATATGTAGTGTCATAGCGAAAAACTGCAGGGCTGAAGAACTGGCTATACAGGAGACCCAGGCAATGGTTTCACCGCTAAATAAGGCTTCCCTTGAGAACATGTGGTCTTCTCCTGGAAAGATGGGCCTCGCGTCAACTTAACGAGATCCTTCTGGGGATGGGTAGATTGTGGCGCTCGAGAATTTGGCGGGTGTCTTTACCGGGCATTGTTCATAAGCTGTGCGGTGAGACTTGGGATTGCTTCAAGTCCTTTTTGCAGTAGCTATCTGGAAGAGGAGGTGGAATCATGTAAGCAAACTCTTCTCTGCTGCTCTGCTCTCGACGAGCTAATTTTCAGACATCTGGGTTCTATTTTTTGCTACACCTGCGGATATGCAGATTTAAATATCGCAAACCTGTTGAATTTCATTAGTAGCTTGAAACACTTATCATAAATGTAATTAACCACCGTTGGTCGTCATTCTCCAAAACCCTTTCCTCCTTTTCCCCTTATTGGTTCTTTTCTCTCTGTATGCCATCACAATGGAAGAATTTTTGATTATTTGATTAATTGAGCTCTCGTGTAGACAGCAGGAAAGGATACTGAGCAGCCAAGCCTGAATATTTCTTGAGGGTGCGAGTAGGAGCGGCGTTCAGCTGAAATACAAGCGGCAGCTGGAAAAGCTTTGGCAATGACGTAGATTTGTGTATTTTTGTGACCAAACTACACTTTTATTTTCTTAGGACTTTTATGGCTTGAAGCGATTTTAGCATCGCAAATATTCTTCTTGCTATCCCCTCATTGTTACATTAACATCTGCATATCACCACATTCTACACAGTATACTATAAATATGATATGAAAACACGCTTGGAATTAATGCCACTGGGCAATTATGGGCCTCTCTATATATTAACTGGATTTACTTCGGCGGCCCTGTACAGTGCCTCTGATTTATTACACGAACTAGTGAGTTACCAAAGCGTATGGTAGCACGCAAACAAAGAGGGCGAAGAAAACACTTGTTTAAAAACATTTTTATTCTTCAAATGATACAGGGCAGAACAAGAAGTGATATGTGCGACTTTGGAGTTCAATGATGTCGGGCAAATATTCCTCAAAATATTCCTTAATAAGTTTTTAATGATATAAAAATAAATTTGTCCGAAACTAAATGAAAATTGCATCACTCTTTAGTTACTTTATAAGCCCAGAAATTAAGCCTTGCTTAAACGAAATGAAATTGCTGATGAATTGGCCAACCGTGGATCAGCGGTTGCCTCACAATTGCTAGAGCCAAAAATCGGAGTGAGTTCTGCAGGATTCATGAATTGGATCAGCGATTATGTAGGCAATCTACATAAAGAGCCGGTCTAGAAGGCTGCAGAACTGCAAGGTGTTTTGTGACAAGTCCGAACAGAAAACTGTCAACCTTTCTACTAAAACTTGGAAGGAAAGACGTTCGGTTGATGGTCGGTATCATTACAGGACACAACCCATGGGGTCAGCATATGACCACCATTGGAATCATTGAGGACCCAATGTGCCTGTCGTGCTTGGAGGAGGCGGATAGCACTGAGCACTTTCTCTGTGAGTGTTCTGCCTTTGTTAGAGCACGGCTCCGATGTCGTGAGAATGAGTAAAATTCGTTCTCTAAAACTGGAGGATATTTATAGATTTGCCAAAGAATCTGGAAAATTCTCACAGAACTAACTATCTCTACCTCCGTCTCTATTCTTTCCTAACTCTTTCTCTGATACTTTTCTCCTTCCCTCCTTGACTATCTACCGTCTTTCCAGAGCTTTAAATACAATGGGCTTTTTAGCCTGAGTGTTTTAGGAGCCACCAAATCTCCTGGTGCTCCTTGGCTCGACCTTTTCAAATTTCATTATTTAAGCCTTGTTTGGCATTTTTTTTTAAGGCAACAAAAATATTTATTATTCTCGGGACTTTGATAAGACTTTTGTACAACATTGAAGTATAGAAAATATTTTTTTTTTATTATAAAGCAAACAAACATGGGGCATCGTTAAGAGCCAGTTTCTTGTTCGCATGACTTCCGCAAATATTTTAGTTGGTCTAAAATAAAAATGAAAAAAATTCGATCAATAGTAAAATTATAGTCAACATTAAAGGATCCAAACAACGAAATTTAAATTTGCCTGTCTTACTTCTTCAAACTTCTTTAAACTGAGAACTTTCAAGGTATAAACTCATATAGAAAAATATGCTATGGACTAAATTCATGCCAATTTTAAATAAATCTGGTCAGTTAGTTCTTAGGCGAGACGCCATGGATAATATTCGTGAAAGTATAAATATAAAAGCGGTCACTGCAGCCGAATGGATTGGTGCGTGATTGCCATACGGTAGTGCCCAAATTATAGAAAAGGGTTTCACTAATAGCGGTCGCCACGCGATAGACGATGACAAGCACCCGAGTATATTTCTGCTTCTCATAAGAAGCCCATCGGCCGATCGGAGCCGGCATAAAAATGTAGGATCCTCTAGGATAACTTCAAGACGCGCAGAAAAAATTGGAAGAGGAGCTTGGCCAAGCACCCAAGCACTTCTTGAAAGTTATAAAGTTATTGCAAATATCAGGTTATTGCAAAGCATGCCACGAAATCATCTACCTATCGAAGCCAATACCAAATTGATGGTTTCATAAAAAAAATGGAGGAGAAACTCATGCCAATGTATAGCAAATCAGCAGCGGTTTAATCACAGTAGTAGGTATGCGGGTGTAGCTATTAAGGCTGGCGGGCCAATTAGATGTCCTAAATTCAGTAGTTTTCGCGAAGCGTTGTAGGATGAGAAAAAAAACAATTAGCCAAATGAAGTTTTGAAGTTTGAAGTTGAAGTTTAATATATATTTGAACTAAAAAAAAAAAAATTTGTACAATCTCCAACAATATATTGTAAGCCGAGTTATCAATAGATTCCCAGAGCGCCTTGCCACTGAAATATCCAACTTCTGTACAAGATACAACTTGCAATTTTCATCTGAAAACAAAAAAAAAAGATTATTAATTTTGATGTAATTATCTTCGATGTGAACTAAGAAACTCGTAAAATTCGAATTTTTGGGGAGGTAGAAAAAAAACGTGGTTTTTCAAGGAAAAAAAAAAACTCTTCAACTGGGTAAAAAAGTCGCTTAAAAAAGTTTTCGGATGTTTTCTAGTTCACATAGAAGATAATTACATCAAAATTAATAATCTTTTTTTTTTTTTGTTTTCAGATGAAAATTGCAAGTTGTATCTTGCACAGAAGTTGGATACAGGCGATCTGGGAATCTATTGATAACTCGGCTTACAATATATTGTTGGAGATTGTACAATTTTTTTTTTTAGTTCAAATATATATTAAACTATCCCCAAAACTTCATTTGGCTAATTGTTTTTTTCTCATCCTTCAACGCTTCGCGAAAACTACTGAATTTAGGACATCCAATTGGCCCGCCGGCCTTAAACCAGAATGATGGATTACAAGATTGAGACAGTCGTGAGAGTATTTCTGGTTGTGAGGTGAAAACTAGGCAACCGAAAAAATTAGAAACAACACAACAATAAAATTAAAATAAGTGCCCACTTATCAGTTTGTCAGCGTAATAGTTGATTCTGTAAAATTCACTGAGGATGGGATAATGGCTCGCGCATGTTGCGACCTTCTGTGTTCTCTCCACTGTGGCTACTAAACAACGAGAAGAAGCATCCGTAACTCTCACTTCTGGGTGCAAATCACAAGAATGATAGAAGGTAAGAATGCGACTTCCCGAATAATTGAAAACGCGCTCTTATTTTAAATATTTTTTTTTTATCTAATATAAAAATTGCAAACTTTCAAATGTCAATATTCACTAAGCCACTCATTGAATATTCACAAACAAGTAACTTATAAATAATGGTTTATTTCTGTGCCGACGTCACTCCATTGTCTAATTCGCCAAGAATAAGGTAACGGTTTTCGGAAGGCGCCACCTTCGGCGTTTTCTCTTATTATTTTTATTATTATTGTTATTAATTTTTCCATTGCCGTGAAAATAATGAATTCAAATAGGTTTTACTACTGTTTTGCAAGTTAAAAATATTTTTTTGTAAATTATGGAGCTTCTAAGGCGACTTCAGTTTGTATCGAATATCAGAGGCTTCTTAATCATTGAAGTTCATTTCTCTGCACGAAACATTTAATGATAAAATGAGTTTTTTTAATAGCGGCCGCCACTCGGCAACCAATGACAAACTTCCGAGTGTATTTCTGCCATGAAAAAGCTGCTCATAAAAAATATCTGCCGTTCGGAGTCGGCATAAAACTGTAGGTCTCTCCATTTGAGTACCAACGTCAGTCTACCGAGAATAGTTTAGACTTCGCAATAATAAAGTATGTATATTTGGAAAACAAAACTAGACGCTTTCGATGTAAATATGCCCTCCAGGTCTTTCTTTTTATACATTTTTGTCAGGGTTGGTAGTGCCCAACTTGTAATCGAAATCAATCGCAACTTTGCGTCTACTGAAGCACAAGTACTGGCATATACCAGGATTAAGCGGTAAAAAGTTATCATCTATCAGGTTAAGCCCTGTTGAAGTCCCATGCAGTCAGCTACATCCGTTCTACGACTGGAAATTTTCAAGTCATCTGCATACATCAGACAATGCGATGTGAAAACAGCGTTTGGAATATCACAAACAAAGATTAAGAACAATAGTGGCCAGAAATGGCTACCTTGAGGTACACCTGGGGTAGCTTTGATGGCATAAGATTTTCTATTATTTATAGTCGTACGAACGAATTGTGTTCTATCAGTGAGATACTATCCAAACCACTTAAGTAAGCTGTGACGAAGACGAATTGAACCCAACTTTTTAAGTAGGATACTATGGCTGACTCTATCGAATGCTTTCAAAAAGTCGGTGAATATGACATCGCTTTGTTGGCTTCTTCTTTTAAGATAAAATTTGCGTATAAACCCAAATTCGTAACAGCAGGTCTACCGTTAATAGAGCCGTGCTGATAAGGCGATATGGAATCTGAGAATTGGAAGTGAATCAAAACGTGAACAAGTTTTTCAAAATATTTAGGTTGATTAAAGATTTCACAGATCGGGCGATAATTTTCAACATCCGACTTACTTCTGGACATATAAATCGGTATTATAATACAATAGATTCTTTCCAATTATGTAAAAATTCGACAGAAGCCACCGATTCCTTAAAGATAATTGTGAACGGTTGGGCTAACAATGTAGCACAGTTTTTGTATAAGTTAAAGGAGGGAAGGCATCTTCTCCAGGAGTTGGGTCATTTCTCGAGGCCGAATGCCCCCTTAGCACATCATTAAATGAGAGCTGGAAACCGTTAAATATCCGTGAGCTGTTAAAAGTGTTAAAAGCTGTTATAGTCATATAGTCATGTTATAATAGTAGCACCTCGTTTATACTTAGAAAATATGCATAGATTTTGACTAATCAGAAATCACACGCAATCTCTTCAAAAAAAAAAAAAAAAAAAAATTATCATGTGATATTTTGATATGGCACGCCACATAGCAGAACTAGTTTTTGGTGGGGTGCTGCTTAGGCCAAATTATACCAAATACTTATCCCCGGCATACGCAGCATGTGACTAGCTAAGCCTGTTCATAATCTTGGTTATTAAAACACATTTATGTGATTTTCAGGAAGTACAAGAACTCAGTGAAATATAGCTAACTTAATGCTTACTAATACATTTTTTTATATAATAATATTCTTTTTTATCTTTTTCGCTTATTTCCTATATAAAAATAATTCAAATTAATGCTACTACAAATTGGACAGAAGGTTACACAGACACATTTCATCCGCTCCAAAACGCTAAGTAGCTACTGGCCGGTGCTTATCTTCAATGAAAAGCTGCTTGGCGTTTTCGCTTTTTGTTTGTTTTATTTCACAGCCCATAATTTGTTAACTTGGTCAGTTACACTGCTGACCTACAACTACATGAGTAAATTGTGGGAGTTGCACTAAGTCCGTTCCTCTTCAGTGCCTTAACATTTGGGTTGCTATACGCATTTTGCTGAATTATGGTTCCATTGTGTTTTGACTATTGAAATGGATCCCTATTTTTTGTAGTTTTAAAAACTTCTTACAAGGAAATAAAATAACACAATACTATTTTCCACGGTTCGAAAAATAACACACGCTATTTGTTGATATAAAATAGCAGACGGCTACCGAAAGTGGCATAGTTTACAGGTAGCAACCGCATTGACACCATTGCCAAGAATTAGAGAGCGTTTAAAGGAAGTACATCAAAAACAGCCAGCTAACATAACGCAGAAAAATGTTTAAATTTGTAAGTTGCCATAAAAGTGCACGAAAAAGTGAAGCACTCCAAAGACATTTCCTAACTAAATACATTCACTCTTTTACAGCAATCCGTCGTCCTACTTGCTTCCATCCTTTTGCTGGCCACTACTGATGCCCGTCCGAGTCTGAAATATCTGCCAGCTGTAGCAGAGCATGTGGAATATACGCCCACTGTTGTCGGACACGCAGTACACTCACTGCCCACCGCAGTTTCGCATCAGAGTCAAACCATTGTACACGAGAAACGTCCCTACCTGCGACCCATAGTAGAGCACACGCCGATTATTAAAACTTACACACCCATTGTGAAGGCATATTCGCCCATTATCAAAGCGTATACACCCAGCACAAGTGTCGCTTGGCCTGCTGTTTCGTATGCATCTGTGTACCCGTCAGCTTATGAAGGTTTATATGATGGTTGGAGTTCGCCCAGTTTGAAGAGTGCCTATGGTGGATGGAGTTCTGGTTGGAAGCCGAGTGCGGCCTATGAGGATTGGAATGCGTGGGCGCTGAAAAAGTAAATAAATTAGTGAGCAAAACCGAAAGTCATGTGAAAATTTGGAGTCAAATGAAATGTTTAATACGTAAATAAAGAAAATGTGATTTATAATATTTGTACTCACAGAGGCAGCGAATAAAGCAAGCAAAGCTTCAAAATTACTATCAGAAAATCTACCATATCTGGCACGCAAATCAAAGTTCCAAACAATTAAGAACAGAAATCCGATTTTAACAAAATTAGAGAGTAAAGAACAATAATAAGATAATTAAACCAAAAGTTCTTAGAGATCGGAATTCGGCAATAACTTCCTCGTTTGAAATAAATTTTTTCCCCGCGAGCCATTTCTTCTTGTTAGGGAACACTAAAGTCGCACTAATTAATGTAGTTTGGCGGCGACAACTCCGGATGAATGTACTGGTGCGTTATCGTGGTGAAAAAGCACTTTCTTTTTAGCCAAATGCGGCCGTATCTCCTTCAATTTTTTGGGAAACAGGTCTAATAACTCTCTGTAGTGTTGTCCAGTGATCGTTCTTCCTTTTTCTAAAAAATCCACGAAGATAACATCGTTCGCATCCCAAAAGATCGTCGCCGTGATCTTTCCGGCCGATTGGACTGTCTTCACCTTCTTTGGAGCAGAGTCACTGAGAGAAATCCATTGTGTTGATTGTTGCTCAGTTCCTGGTGTGTAGTGATGAATCCAACGGTAACAACTCGACGCGAAAATTCCTTCAGATCTCGCTTAAATTGCTCCAAACATTGCTTCGAAGTTAACAGCCGCATCAGCTCGTTGTCCACCGTGAGAAATCGTGGCACCCATTGGGCCGACAATTTTTTCATCGCCAACTTATCATGTAAAATATTTATTGCCGTTCCGGTCGACACGCCTATGGCCTCTGTATGGCCTCGAGCACTTTCGTTCGTTGATCAGCGAAAATCATGTCGCGGATTTTTTTAATGATTTCCTTGGTAACCAAGTCTGTCGAGCGTCCTGGTATCTCCTGAACAAAAATAGATGTTCGCCCACGTTTAAATTCGTTAAACTAATATATAACTGTGGTTATAGATGGCGAAGCGTCCTCACAAACAGCATCCAACTTTGCTTTTATGTCCTCGCATTTTTTCACATCCAAAAAAAGCGAATTACCGAACTCCCCTCCACCTTCCCCTCCTCCTTGAAGAATGAAGAAGGTCGCTCTTGCTTATCTAACAACACAACATCACACTTTGTTGGGTCCCCGGCCAATCTGGAGTGAAGGAAAATGCAAGAGCGGCTAAGTGCGCTATGAAAAGCTCTATGTTTGACCTACAGCGCGTGGTAGAGAGCATAAGCTTTCCTCTAAACGAACTTTACACTACGATTGACTTGAGCATAAACGCTGAAACCAATGGAAAGAGGCCTCTGATTATTAACTGCAGAGTCTCCAAAGTACTCTGGCCAAAACTGAATCTGAAGCACAAAATGTCTGCTTGGATAAAAGAGATTCAATCACCAGCGTGCTCACAGGTGTTATAGCGGTTCACTGCAATATTGGCACCCTAGCCAGTACAATTCGTGTACCTCACAATGGCTTCTGGAGGAGTTGTGGATATGAGGATGTCTCACTGGATGGACTAGGTACCTTTTTAAAGTAATCTAAGGGATTTAACGGGAGATGGAAATGAAATGCAGATATTACAATGGGTCGAGTGTTTTGTCTTAGACAAGAAACCTGGCTAATCAAACCTAACCTAACATAACCCAGCGCAGAGTGTTTTTTTTTAATTACCGTTATATGAGATCTAGACGTAGTTAGGTGCCAATTTAGTCCTATTTTGGATAAAGCGTACTTTAGTTGTGTACCAAGTTTCATTGAAATGTTCTCAATTTAACTCGAGTTATTGTCCTCACGGACCGACAAATGAACAGACTTGGTTAAATCGAGTCCATTCTGCTCATTTTGGTATATACATCTGTGCATATCTGTTTAGGCTTATATTTATATACAACTGTGAACAAAATTGTCATACCCTTGGGCGCAAGTGCGCGGGTAGAAAAAAAAATTAAATAGTGATGAAGTAATATAATAAATAATGAGGTTGCACGCTTTAAGGGGTAACTTTACGTGTTTCTCTAGCTATTCTTATCTAGATTAAGAAAAAAAATGTTTCTTTGTTCCAGATTAAAAAAAATTCTTTAAAAATCGTGTTTATTTTACGCGTGTACAGTGGTGTTACCCCTTAAGGGGTGCAAATTTTAACCTGGAACAAAGAAACATTTTTTTTCTTAATCTAGATAAGAATAGCTAGAGAAACACGTAGGGGATTTAAAAAATATTTATTTTTGTGGAATTAGCAAGCATTTGAAGGAAAAAACTCTATTTTGGACTAAAAAAACGGCACTTAAATAATTATAACAATCGTTTAAATTAATCTATCGAAAATCCCCTACGCTCTTCTCTTAAGAAGGTTATTATACAGACGTAGTGAAAAACCTGATTAAAAATATTTAAAATTGTTTGAGTTATGCTGCGTGCCAATTTCAGAAAACGTGTTTTGAGAAAAACGCGGTTAAAGTTTGGAAACTTGGAGAAGTCGTTAGGTAGCAGTCACTAACGCTTAGTTAAAAGCTTAAAATATTTATGAAATAAACTTCGGTAACGTATAAAACTTTTTGTTCTGTATTTTAAAAGGTTCAAAGAATTTTTTAAGCTTATAAAAAAAATCAATTTTTTGAAATTTCTACAGTAGTGTTACCCCTTAAGCAATGTGGAAAAACTGGACCTATTACGAGTGTGTTATGTGGAGCCCTCACAAGTACACTTAGGCTATCTTCGAAAGCAATTCAAGTTACGGTTAACGATGGAAGTGGAATGATACCACGTGGTGACTGTTTCCAATATTAAAAGAGACATCATATAACTGGCGCTTTGGTGCACACAGATACAGTCAATAGCGTCGAAGAGTTGTTACTTCTTCACTGTTAAATACTTGGTTTAAATTTAAGTAGGCTCTGCATCCTTTACTCTCAAAAAAATCTACTAAGAAGTTTAAAAGTTACCTACCTCAGCTTCTGTGTTAAGGCTAATACAAAAAATAGCAACTTGTGAATTAAAATTTTTAAATAAACTAGTTTATTGAAAAGTCAACAACGTCCTTTCTATAGAAAATTAAACTATTCGTTATATCACATTCCAAGTACAAAATCTTTTGTCCATTTCCGTTCTCTATCCAAATCGTTTACCAGGATGAGTAGTGACCATCATAAGACAATGGAGCAGCATAGCTGTGCACGACTGGGGCAGCAGCATACGACTTGATGACGGGAGCAGCGGCAACATAGCTGGTATGCACCAATGGAGCAGAGTGAATGGTCTTCACCACTGGAGCTGGCACATAGCTGGTCTTTACAACAGGTGCCAAGACATCCTCAACGACATGAGCTGAGCTGTGCACAATCGATTGGCTTTGGTGAGAGACGGCAGTGGGGATGCTCTTCACTACTGAACCTACTTTAGCCAAGACTGGTTCTTGGTAGGCCACAGCTGATGGAGCGGAGTAGACAAGAGGGCTTTCAACCAAGTGGCTGGGAGCAGCGACGGCGACGGCGAAAAGAGCGGCAAGGACAAACTGTTAAAATAGAAATAAATGTTTTATTAATTAAAAAAATGTCTTACTGCAGGAACATAAAATCCTTTTACAACCAAATGAAAACTTACCAATTTGTACATTTTGTTAAATTTTGTTATTTTTAGATTTCGTACGAAAGAACGATTTTTGACTTATGAGCGTTGTTAGCTGATTGATGTCTTTTATTTGAATATCCGTTGCTTTTATACTTTTAAAAGTTCATGCTACGAAATTTTATAGGAATTACAATGAAAACGTTAATAGATTTCAATAATCGTAACAATAACAACAATGCAAAGAAAAAAGCTCGTTCATCGTGCAAGTCATACACGTCGCGATGGTTTGCTTTGGTTAAGCACACACAATAAACAGTTTGTGGTGGTGAGGGCGATTACTCATACCCATAAACGAATACGTAGACGCAACGCAGGTGAGCGCTCACAAACACACAACTTAGCGGGAGCTGAAAGCAATTATAGCATGAAGTTGAAATGAAAAAAAAAAAATATTTAATTTTCCAACAATTAATGCATTAGACCAAAAAGGTCTAAAAGGCGCAACTTGCTCTTGTTTTCATTGCGCTGCGGCAACGCGCTGATTAGCTGTTTAGCTGTCGAGCTTTAGCCAATTGCGCATAGACGTGACAGACAATAACCCACAGCCTCGCACGTTGCCCTCGAAAGGTTATTATGACGTTACAACTAAATAACCAGAAATATAAAAATAGAATTGAATTCTTTATTGAACCAATTTTTTTGTTTGGTCTTTTTGTTCCTGAATGCGTTGGCTTGGGCGTTCGTTAACGGAACTTGTATTAGTTTCATGCTTCGTTCTTTGTTAACACTCTGCAAGTTAGATATATAATTGTATTTCATATTATAAAATTTACAGAGAATTTGTAGCAGTTAATTGCAGAGCGAATAATTACTTCGTAAACCATTACATCTTCATCCATGCATCCCCAGCAATAGCAGTAGGGATAGTCCTGAACGAATCCTGGTTTGTTTTTAGCGGTTATGTTAGGTTACAAATGCCTTCGCACCATAACCAGTAACCGTCGTTCCCAAGTGGGTGGTGATTCCACTAAAAACATCCCTCCTCATCCTCTTAGGTTTTTCCCTCAATCACTCAACAAAATTTTGCGCCATTTTTCTTCGCCTATCATCATTTTTTCTATTAACTCTTCAGGTATACATACACCAATAGCTCGTTGCAGAGCTGTTCTCTTTGTGTTTCACCTCTCGGATTTGAAGAATCGTTTTCAGTACCTCCATAAATGCAATTTGTCACCGTGCTTTCTTTCTACCCCTTTTTTTAAATTAGATATTAGTATCGCTGTCCATCTACTGTAATGTTCAGAGTCCATCTTATTTGCCAAACGCTCACCGTTTGAATGCTAATGTCGGAGGACCATGGTCCTGGAATTCTTGAGATTTTGACCTCCCTTCTCCGTTTGCGCTCTTGTGCTCGAATATTTATAGGGATGGTTCCGCTAATAACTAAAACTGCTACTGTTATATATGAAAAAGCCACTCTGTACAGCAAGAGATTATAAAGTTTTTCAAGAGATTATAAAGTTTTTCGCCCGCATTTCACACTTAGCGAATCTGCCCATGCTTCGCATCCGTATAGAAGAATTGGGTACGTCGTGTCCATTAAAAGCTTTCGCGTGCTCTGAAATGGGTTTTCAAGGTTTGTCATGAACTGAAATGTCAATCCGTTTACTATGACAAATCATAATTTATGTGCACCCAGCAAGTTAATCTTGAGACTAGTTGCACTCCTAGGTATTTGACGCATACCTACTTCAAATGGGACACGTTTGTTGGTTAAAAGGATTAACTCTGTTTTCTGTGAGGCCTGTTTCCATACGTGGTCCTCTACCCATGTCTATACTCGGATCATCACTTAATTTAACTTCCTTTAGCTTCGTCAGTGGTTTGAGCGATTATTATAGCTGAACGAATACTTGGCTACCATGCTACATCATATCATCGACTGCTCTCCCTGCAAAGGCTATAGTAACCAATCCGGTGAATGGCGCTTACCATGGCAGACAGAGTGAAATCTCCTACGTGGGTTTTTTTAGACAGCACTTTGACGAACGGACAAATTTATCACACATTTATTGGGTATGGGAACAAGTTTCCGCCCTTTCTTAGTAAAAGTTGCGATTTATTTAAACGATTAAAGCTACTACATCTTTCAGTCAACATACAGATTCCTCTGGCGAAAAATTCGAGTTCTTTAGACTTGATCCGTTCATTGAGTCAGTTTACGATGCTCTCGTAAGAAGTAAACTGCTCTCCAATATGGGCTGACTGCATTGATCGGAACAGATGGTAATCCGAAGGTACTAAATGTATAGAATACGGCGGTGGGGCAAGATTTCTCAATTGAGTTCCTCTAAATATTTCTGGACCAATTTAGCAACGTGTGGCCTGGCGTTGTCATGCAGAAAAATCAGTTTGTCATGTCTACCGGCCCACTCCGTCAGCTCTTCTTTAAAAGCTCGATTCAAACGTATTAGTTGCAGTTGGTAACGATCGCAAGTGATTGTGTCAGATGATCTAAGGAGTTCATAGCAGATGACATCCTTCTGATCCCACCAGATGCACAACATAACCGTTCAAGCATCAATATTTTTTTTCGCTGTCGATGGACCCGGTTCACCTGGCAGGCCCAATATTTCCGACGCTTAGAACTATCATAATAGATCCATTTTTCATCGCCAGTGACGATGCGATGTAGACAACCTTTTCTTTTCTACAGTTCAAGAAGCATCTCACACGGCACCAAACGTCTCTCGATATCGCTCTCATGCAATTGATGTAGCACCCAATTACCTGCTTTCTGGGCCGTTCCCATCAAATGTTTACCGACGGTTGATTTGTCAACATTGAGCTCTTTAGACAAATCAAGTGTTCGATATGCGTCTTCATCCAATAATTGTTGTAGTTGAGTATCTTTGATTTTTTTCAGTGTCCTTTCACGACCTTTATTACTCACGTCGAAATTGGCACTTTGAAAGCTTCGAAACCTGTCTTTACAAGTTGTATTCGATGAAGCGACTTGTTTCAGCTGGGTTTTTCTTTAAAAGGTGCTAATGAATCATGACTTTCCGCAAATGCTGTTTTTTTGCGACGAACGTAGACATGTCTGACGTCAGATAAAAAATGATCTTAGGGCTTCAAACGAATGTCAATTACTGCGATCGAGACCTCACATCCACACTTTGAAATAACCAGCATATTACTCGAGCGAACACAAAAATACTGTCAGCAGCGACACCTCTTTTGCGAGGGCGGACACTTATTCCCAATAAGTATTACTACTACTACAATTTGTATTTTTTTTGGCAAAAACCCACCGCGTAAACCAACTTCAGCCACCGTATTCACCATATATGACCACCTGTGACTCTTGCTTCCACAACTGAAAATAAAATACATTCATTGGTATTTGGCGAAAATTTGCTACGATTTGGAAGATAGAAATCGAAACCCTGAAGGAGTTGAAGACCCTATCAAATAGCGCATCTCAGAAATTATTGAAGTATTGGAGAAAGCGCTAACACAAATGTATTATATAATATATAGATGTTATATTAGTATGATATGATTAGGAAAAAGGAGATATTGATGAATAAATATGTAAATATTTTTCGAGAAAAATACAAAGTCATAGTTTTTTGAACAAACCTCAAATGTCGCTACTGTAAGCCCTAATAGTATGAGCGTCAAAAGTAAACATATCAGGGCGTATAATTTATGTTTGCTTCTCGTACGATTATGAGAGCAAAGGAAAGGGCAAAACCTATTTTCATTAGAATCGGCGAGGTACTACGTAGCCTATAAACTCTAACACCCAATGTTGTGTTAAATTTTTTTCGCGTCGGCATTTTATGCAAATTTGACAATTTTCATGCTGTGATTAGATTACAAAGTGGGAGCTCTTGGTGTAATGCCATGTGCTCTCCATACCGATTAGAAACTTGGAATACCGACGGCTTTAGGCCGAACTAATTTTCATGTGTGGCATCTGCTAATAAGGCCAAATTGGACTGTTCACACATGGTTCGAATTTGGTTGGAATGTTTGGTGGTAGAGACCCATATTCTGCGAAAAACTATTTCTAATGGAAATTTCTGCTATCAAAGTAGTTGTCAATAGATAGGAAGGCGCGTCTAGTGAAAGACTCGAAAAGGATTTCGTCGAGGAGTGGCAAACTATTGCTCAATTGTCTTTTAGCGCTTGTTGATAAGAGTACTTCTACGTAAATTTGAAGCCAGCTTTACTTAAGGGGACAGATACCAGTAAACGGCCATATTTTCCTTGGTTTTCATTAAAATTATTTAAAATGAATACATATGTCAATATATTTTTTTCAAAATTGCCATACAGTTTATTTATACATTAATGTTATATAACATTTTTTTTGTATTTTAGCTATTTAAAATGGCGGATGTTCATTCAATTCTTCCAGCAAGGTCGCAGCGGGGCTTCTCAATCGGCGGACATTGTAGAATCGGCGTCAGTGAACTGAATACAAAAAACCAAAAATTTTGTTTGTTTATTAATGTCATAATTTCTATTTGAATTAACAATAAATGGGGGGAAAAATAGCGTGATAAAATGCTTAAAAAAAAATTAATTTTGGGGCGAATTGTCCTACTTTTTTTGCTTCTAAAAAATTTCTTTTTCGAGAACTTGTAAATTCACATAGAAAGGAATATCATAAGAAAGATGTGTGCAAAATTTCAGGGAGATCGGTTAATAATTTTCTAGTTATCGTGTACGTCAATTCGAAAAATATAGTTTTGAGAAAAACGCGTCTAAAGTCGGCAACGTAACTCTACCTCTCCCAGCGCTTGAACGCAAAGAATAGAGTCGTCGCGGTTGACGATCTCTAATATAGGAAATACTTAAATTTACGTTCTAAAAAATGTTTAACATATTCTTAAGGAATTATATTAACATTTTATGAAAAAAAACTTTATTTTTCGAAATTTTAAGCAAATGAAGTTTTCAAGGGTAATTTACTTCTGCAGCTCGAATTATCTTCTCCATTATCAGATTAAAGAAATAACGCGATATCGAGTCAGCTTATCTAAAATCTCTTTTGGTATCAAACAGAAGGTTCCTGCCAATTCAGACTCAGCTGTCATTTTTGTTATGATGTATGGCTAGCCTCTTTAGTAAACATCAAGGACATAGTAAATTTTCTAGACCTAAAATATGTTAGCTTATCCAAGTCTAAAGTCACATATATAAGATTTAATCTCAGTTATTTGATACTTTCGCAAAGACTGGACCAGTACACAAAGATATTAGCATTGATGCGCAAAATATGTGATATGATTTAGGACTTTTATAATATGGACTTATATCTGCCCCAATATGAATCGGCTTCCTCCAAAATTCAATTTACTTCGTAAAAGGCATTTCATAAGAGACATGCATTTTTTTTTAAATAGTCAGACATTTTTTTTGACGTGAACTGTGAGTCCTCCATGAGGTTAAGAAAAAGTGTGAAAACGTTGAAAAATTGCATTGATTGTAGGACCAAAAAAGAAACAAATTGAAGATATTATAATAATAAATTGGAAACACCGCAGAAACTAAGCAAATGCATAATCCGGAATCAACTGCTTCAAAAGAGAAGATGGAAGAATTAGTTGTATTAATGGAATATAAATAATTGCAAAATTTTTAAACGACGTCGTGAATTCCATTACGGAAATTAGTTTCCATCTCTTGCCTAGTAAAACCAATATTTATGTTAAAGTCATCATTAAAACACATCTGTAAAATTGTTTAAATAAATAAATTTATTTAAAAAATCATCGATTTAAAAGTCAACAACATTCTTTCTATAGAAAATTAAACTATTCGTTATATCACATTCCAAGTACAAAATCTTTTGTCCATTTCCGTTCTCTATGCAAATCGTTTACCAGGATGAATAGTGACCATCATTAGACAATGGAGCAGCATAGCTGTGCACGACTGGGGCAGCAGCATACGACTTGATGACGGGAGCAGCGGCAACATAGCTGGTATGCACCAATGGAGCAGAGTGAATGGTCTTCACCACTGGAGCTGGCACATAGCTGGTCTTTACAACAGGTGCCAAGACATCCTCAACGACATGAGCTGAGCTGTGCACAATCGATTGGCTTTGGTGAGAGACGGCAGTGGGGATGCTCTTCACTACTGAACCTACTTTAGCCAAGACTGGTTCTTGGTAGGCCACAGCTGATGGAGCGGAGTAGACAAGAGGGCTTTCAACCAAGTGGCTGGGAGCAGCGACGGCGACGGCGAAAAGAGCGGCAAGGACAAACTGTTAAAATAGAAATAAATGTTTTATTAATTAAAAAAATGTCTTACTGCAGGAACATAAAATCCTTTTACAACCAAATGAAAACTTACCAATTTGTACATTTTGTTGTTTTTATTATTTTTAGATTTCGTACGAAAGAACGATTTTTGACTTATGAGCGTTGTTAGCTGATTGATGCCTTTGGGTTGAGCAGCCAACGCTTTTATATCTTTATGCTACGAAATTTAATAGCCATCACAATGGCAATGTTAATTGCCTTATTTCACCATTACAACAACAACAAAAACGCTGTTGAAACCTCTTGGAATTGGCTGCGTTTAACACACGCGCCGCTGCCGTCGGTTGACTTTGGTTAGTAGTGGTGAGCGCACCACGTACGCATGTACATATGCGCGCTCTTTTTTACTAAATATTGGAGCTGAGGCTCTACCCTCTTCTTGATATTTCATTCTCACGCGGATTACTGCCCATTTTCACTCTAGGTACTCCACTCCTCTTGTAAACGCTAACTCTGTCTGACTTCAAACTCGTGCCAAGGGCCCTTTACATTTTCATGCAATATTTAGAAATTAAAATAAATTAATATGCACAGAGTAGTGCAAATGTAAATTAAATAAATTACGAAGCTTTTTTGCGTACTGCAATATAATTCATTTATTCTCTTGCTGCTTATTTATTGATTTCTATTTATCCATTTCAGTATTGGTTGAGTGAAAGTAAAGATTCTGATTATTCCTGTTTGGGGCAAAAAAGTGGCAGTTTTTACTTTGACTCAAACATATATTAAATCCGAAGTGTGAATGTTCGAGCAGGCATAATATTTTACATAACCAGTCATTGTTTTAGTCACATCGGTCGATTCCTTTTTAAATCACGTATAATTTTACCTCTGACAGCTATTTCACTCACAAAAAAGTGTCAGAAGCTCAGTGTTATATTTATAAGAAATGGATAAGCGAACCGCTCGACCAATATTTCGAAATATTCAAAACTTCATTCCAAAAAGAATCCTATATTCTCAAGATAGTACGAATGTTATTTACGAAATAATAATAATAATTTGTTTGTTTAAAGTAAAATTAAATTTTTACAGTCCTTCTCTCTCCTACATTCCCTTATAGCAGAACGTGCATCTATGTTTTTATGATACAAGTAAACTAGACCTCAATTTATCATCGCCGAGTATAAACATCAAATAATAGAAAAAGTATTTTCTAATAGTGAGCGCCCCTCAGCAGGCAATTGCAAACCTCCGAGTGTATTTCTGCCATGAAAAAGCTCCTCATAAAAATATCTGCCGTTCTGAGTCGGCAAACAACCAAAAAAGGGTGTCAATGTTTTAAAACTGTTGCACAATTCGTAGCAATGTATGCATGTTTTAGAGAGTTTCTGCGCTGTGCTGTCGAATTCCCACATATCAGAACATTTATGCCAGTTAGCTAAAATGTTTAGCTGTGCTATGCCAGCCGAGCTGTTTGAACTACCGCAGTTCAAGGTAAGGCGTAGCTAAACGAAAATTTATTTGTGCTGTTGAAACATCCTAAGCTCGTACTGGATTATCTCGATGTCAATGAAAAATGTACAAGAAAACACATACACATACACAGAAATATAAGAAATAAGGCATTTTTATGCATCACTAATCTAACTTGTTCTTCCGTGCGATTTTTCTGCTGACATAGATTATGCCTTGAACAATGGAACTCTTTGTCTTTCTCCTGCGGGCTTCTCCTAAAATTATCCAACCTTGGTCTATCTGCTAAAATTATATTCAACACATCTTTACCGTCGGGGAGTTTATCTTCCAGTACGACCTCCTTTAAGAGTGGCAATAAAAATTACGTTAGAAATTATAGGCCTATTTCAAATCTATCGACTACATTGTATTTCGAAAATTTTTGAGCACGCGGTCAATGAAAAACTGAGCTTTTCGTTTAAATCTTTAATTTTCCCAAATCTGCATGGGTTTGTTGCCGACAGGTCTACATTATCTGATCTGGCCGTTTTTAGTTAATACTGCTTTGATTCTTTTTTACACTGACTTTTCGAAAGCCTTCGACAAAGTTTCTCATACAATCTTATTTAAAAAATTAGCTTGTGTTGGATTTCATTCTGCTTTTCTGAATTCGATAAAATCTTACTTGAGCAATAGACGTTGATGGAATTTCATCTGCTCCCTTTGCTGCTACCTCTGGTTTTTCACAAGGAAGTATCTTGAGGCCGCTCTCATCTGTGACATCAAAAGTTTTTTCTCATTTGCTAAATTTTTGCTTTATGCTTCATCCTCGGCGATCAAGACTCATTAATGGCATCCTCAATCTTCAAGTCGATACGCGCAGGCTTTACTTGTGCTGCCAGAGCTCACAGCTTTCGCTGAACTTCTCCAAGTGCTTTCAAATATCTCACTCGAAAACATCTAACATTGTGTGTATCTCGACTTGTGTCCTGCAGTGTGTTAGCGTGTTTAAGTACCTTGGCATTATCTTTGATAAAAAATGTTCCTTTAATAACCATATTAATTCGAAACCTTGCTCGTTGCCGGGCTTCATCAGACAGAACGCCACTAAGTTCCCTAATCCCCTTGCCATCAAGTTACTCTATACTTAACCTTTTTCTCAATTGAGATGCTCCTCGGTCTCTGAACTTCATTGATCCCATGCCATCATGTTATGCTCGTTTCATGCTTATAAATCTCAATTCTTTAGAAATTCGTAAATCTATATGCGTCTGTGCTTTACTCATAATAGTATTACTGAAGTCATTGATTGCCATTACTTAACCGATTAGTCTCAAATTTTAACACGAGCTTCTAAAACATATTTTTTAGTAGTTAATCGAAGACTTTTTCTCACCGATAAATATTTTTTTTTATTTATTTTGAGAAACCGCCACTTTGTGAAAAAAATTTATTTTGCTTATTCCTTCGATTATTTACTAGATTTGGCATTACTTTATCGAAGTCTGTTCGATTTTTTAATGTCAGAGGATCCAGTTCAGAGACATAGTGGTCACCGCAAAACGTCTTTTTTTAAAGGAGCTCCCGGAGATCAGCTGTAGATTCTTTCCAAATAAATATTTGTAATAATAGTAAGTCTTAAAATACAGTTAAAAGATAACATACAAATTTTTAGATTAATGAATTCAAATGCTTTCTCAGAAAAAAATCTGGAAAATTCGCTTTTTTCGGCCTTCTAACTGTATACAAACTTAAGTGTATTGAAACTGTAGGTCCCTCTATTTGTGGAATAACATCAAGACGCACACCACAAATAGGAGGAGGAGCTCGGCCAAACACCCAAAAAGGGTGTACGCGCCATTTATATACATACATATATATAATATATATAACCCCTTAAACAATGTATGCCAGTAATGCTCCCATGCTCCTCTTGCCTTACGTGAAACAAATACCATTAATAATGATGTGGTTCTTGATTTTTCGCACTCAAGAGTTGCGTTTTTTAATTTTTTTGAAGTTTATGTTAGAAATAATATAGTTGATTTGAAAGACTTTTATATGTAATAGGTATATCAATAGTTTTAATATATCTAAGTTCCTTTGTATCATAGTCTGCAAGGATTGTAATTCATAGACTTAAATAAATAAAGAAATAAATAAGTAAATATATCCTAAATCGGTGAGGCTGAGAAAACCCAGCTTTATGTGATCAAAGTTATAATGACATCGTAGTGTTCTATCTCGCGCCCCGTATAAAAGTCTACAAAATAATAAATGATATAAAACGAATTAGTGCGGAACACAGCAAACGACAATTAACTTTATTTAAATATATATCTTGAAGCAATTATTCAAAGTCTGGAGTGAGTTGTTCGAGAAACTTCCAGCAAAGTAGTAGCAAAGTTTCAAGTATTTCGATAGCATGTGGTCACCACAAAGGTCATACTACGCGTATGTAATTTTTCTTACACTTTACTTCCTTTCTACTAAGTAATCACCAAGTATGGAGTTCCCGCTAAAGCGAGTCGATGCCGCATGCCGATGTAATTGCTTATTCAAGTTTACACAATAATGGGTGTGTTTTCAGACTTATCAAAAATTCAATGGGATTATCTGATACATCAGTTATTCCTGTAAAGCACTTCTACTTTGCATATAATTTTATACTCGGACAAATTATTGGAAAACCCCCTATAAACCAAACACATTTACAAATCGCAGAAACTACTTCCACAATTGCCATTGTGCGCGCCAAGTTACAGAGTAGGCGGTCAACGTCATGGTATGCATCGACATTCAACTGAGCAGCTTAGAGGCTTGTGATTAATATCTACCTTCTGCTCAAATATCCATAAAACGGTTCGCGGATGACATATGGCAAAAATAATTTTTTTGTTTTTTGGTAGGACTGTTATAAGCTTATATGGCAAATTTCAGCGTGATATGTCACATAGTTTGTTTTCTGTGCTACTGTAAACAAGTCAAGCTCGAGGGTGTTCTTCGAATTTAACGATGGAAATTTTAAAGAATTTGTTTGAAATTTTGTTATTCCAACAAAATTTCGGCTTCAGACGCCTTAAAAATGTTGCAGACAACCTATGGGGACTCTCTCGTTCATATTTGAGCAGAAGGTAATTTCATATGAGCTTGCATTGTGCACATCGAAAATAACGCTAATTATGACCAAAGGTAAAAAAATTGTAGATTCTGCCCCGTTGACTTTCCAGTCACTCTCGCTTAGTCTTTCTCTTCTTTTTGTTTGTTTATTTTTTGTACTGTCCTCGCGGCACTTGGGAAGGATTATCTTGTATTCCATCCTTCTTGATTGATACCGATATCAGTCCGTGAAAAAAATGGATTTACTTCGTCGTCATGAGCAATTTATCTCTCGTCTCGAACCAGTGGCCACCAAAATCGTGTGATATCATACCTTTGGTTTTTTTATTTGAAAGGCTATGTTAAGTTTAAATGCCGGAGGTCCTCCAGTGAGTCATTCAAAATTGATGTTTACGGATGGCCGAATTACGGCACAATTTTGGTCAAAATTTAAAGAAGATTATCTTTAAAAAATAAATGTCATGAAAGGTTCTACACTACAATAATAAATGTTACCTGATAAATTTGAATTTTCGTTGTTTCATTTAAAATACGACACCTTTAAAATAATCGCCCTTTAGCTGGGGATGAAACTGCGATTCTCACGTTCGTCAAATTAGCCACAGAGAAATCGGAGTTAATACTTCTAACCAAGAAGCACATCCCGTTAGAACTTGCAAAAATACGCTAACCACAAAAACCGTTCTAAAGTATAATACCTAGGCATACGACTGGACTCAATACCAACCTTCAGGGCCCAAAAAAAGCACGCAGCAGAGAAAGCCGCTAAGACGAAATCCCTACTCAGTAGACTGATGGGGGAAACATAGGTGGTCAAACCCAAACGAAACGGGAAATAACAAAGGCTGCCACACTCTCCGTTCACTTATACGGAGATGAACTGTGCGCAAATGCGCTAAAGGTAAAAAGCATCGATGCAAGCTCTTAGCATCGGTACAACAAACGGCAGCCCTAATAGTTATGTCCGCCTACCGCACAGTATCAGGCCAGCAGTTCAATACCGATAGACTTACTAGCTTTTGAAAGGAAAAAGTTATGGGCATTAAAGTAAGAGGCGCGAAATAAAAGATGAAACGCTAAGGATATGGCAAGACCGCTGAATTAACGAAACACGTAGCAGATGAACGGCTAGGCTTATAAAAGACGTTCCCACATGGAACAGCAGGGACTTCGGTGAATTCAGTTTTTATACAACTCAAATGCTTTTGGAGCACAGGTATTTCCAGAAATACTTGCTCAAAATAGGGAAATGCGAGCACCTCACATGCATATGTTGGGATGCCACTGAAGATGACGCTGAACATACTTTCTTCCAATGCATGCCCTGGGAACAAGAACGTCGAACGCTGGTGAATGCAGTTGGTCACATAACCGCTGAAAATTTAATCGACAAGATGTTAAGGAGCAAAGAAACGTGGGAGATAATCAGTGGTTTCGCGGAAAGAATTCTCCGTATAAAGGCACATAGGCATAGATCTTTGTAATGAGGAAGATGGAACACCACTCTGAAGAAATGCGAAAGCGGCTCCAGGGTGGGCGACGGTTTCAAAAGAGGGGAAGTTTTTTAGTCCCCGGACATACCATTGCTTTGAGGTGCATTATGTATTTTAAACCCTCTCACCCGCAAAAAAAAACCAAGAAAAAACCCTGTGATTCTGAATAAAAGGTAGTACAAAACAGCGTCTAGATGTTGTTTCAAATAAAACATGTAAAAATTTTGATTATTTCAAATTTCACTATTTTTATTTCAAATACGTCACTTAACAATTATATATGAAAATTCACATCATTTGCCCACGATGAGCCCGTCTACAGGTAAAATCCGCCAAACAGTCGATTCATGAATGCCTCATTGTTGAGATCGTCGAGATCGAGATATCGATGTTGAAGTTTGTGCAGCAACACTTTGCGCTACAGCAGCAAAATTTTTGGTCTACCAGTCTTTTTTCTAATATAGAATTGACGGAACCAGTTTCTTAACATTTTTTCACCACCCTTTAAATTGTCGACTCATCCGAACGATTATTTCCACCAAAAAAAATTACATATTTAAAAATTTGATTTATTTACAATAGATCTTTCATTATTAGAAATATTTGTAATTAAAAAAAGATTTATTGAAATGATAAATGAAAAACTTTAATTAAACCTATTATTCATTCTAATAAGTATATTTTCTGAAATTTCTCAAAAAACTCGTAATTATGTGGAGCTGTTTAGCATTTTTTCCTAGCCTTCTTTATCACGTAAATAGTTTTATATTTAGTTCGGCGCTTCTTTTATATTTTACATGAAAAGTTTAAAACATCGTTACTTTAACACTGTAACGACCTTGGGACGCCAATTGGCGTCATATATGAAATAATCATATTGCGATATGTAATCGTGTAAAGCACCTAAACTAGCTAAAAACTTCAAATACGATGTCTAAGTAAGCGTTGTATTTACGAAAATGGCTTTGATAATAATTTTTCTACAAGGCGTCGTCCGCGTATTCTACGTGTAGTTTATAGCGATTCTGAAGAGGAACACGATGTCCATTTGAAGGTAACCCAGGACTACCATTGAATCTAGATAAAAAGTCCTTTTTATTTCAGCATCTAAATTACTTCAAAATACAAGAATTTGAAGAACAGATCAATGTTTTTTCACCATTTTATAAAAATGCGCCCGGTAACAGGTCACAGGTTCATAGCAAAAATCCCCGGTCGATAAAGTGTTAATGTAGATTCCAATACATATATGTATTAGTATTGATGCTCATAATCATATATGTATGTATGTATTTGGTACCTTTTTTATATCGCAATATCGCTACCGAGGAGTCGTTATTGGAGTCGTAGAACTTACAATAATCCTAATAAATAGAAAAAATTAGCATTTAATAAAGTACCACTTAAAACACCCATTACATATGTACGTAATATTCTTAAATGCCGCTTGTAATGGGCATCGATATAAAAATATGTAAACAATTACCTCTAACTCAATTTTTTCCATGGCAGTATCGAAAATACGAGTAACTCATTAACGCCACCCAAACAGGTTCACGAGACGGCTCTAATTACTATAACGATCAACACATGGTAAGCAAAACAATGGCCAGAAAATACATGCAAGCACACGAGTAATTGCAGGCACGCACATTCCGGAGCTCATTGAAAGCTGTGCACAAGGCCACCACCATCAGCAATAACAGCCGCATTCAACGCAGCGTTTGTTGGCGTTGCGTGCGTTTCATCACACTTGCGTTTCGTGGGAGTTTGTCACTATAAATACCATGTCGAACACTAAGAATGGTATCAGTTCTTTAACGCACTCAGTCAATACAGACCTTCAAACAAAAAACAAAATTTAAAAATGTTCAAGTTGGTAAGTTGACTTAGATACAACACAAAAAACAAATCAACTGCAAATTTAAAATACCCAAACTTTGTTAACGATTTTATTTCATTTATTTACATCACAGGTGGTATTGTCTGCTCTCCTGGCCGTAGCTGCTGCTCGTCCCAGTCTCATCGAATCTCATCCAGTAGTGTACTCGGCGCCCGCCGTTGCCGTGCACGAACCCGTTCTGACTAAAGTGGGTTCAGTGGTGAAGAGCATCCCTACTGCTGTCTCCCATCAAAGCCAATCGATTGTGCACAGCTCAGCTCATGTCGTTGAGGATGTTTTGGCACCCGTTGTGAAGACCAGCTATGTGGCAGCTCCAGTGGTAAAGACTGTTGCTGCTGCTCCTGTACTGCACTCTGCTGCAGTCCACCACGTTGCTGCTGCTCCACTTCTGCACCATGCTCCTGTTGCCCATTACGCTGCTCCTCTTACACATTTGCATGCTGCATCTCCACTCACCTACACCGCCACTGGTTTATGGTAAAAGATCTGAGACATGAACGAATTTAGTTGGACTGCCTGTTTTTGGTATTTTTTTTTTTGTTTTTAATTTTTTGTTTTATATACATACATACATACATATTTTTTAAATTTCATTTAAATCATTTATTTATTTAAAAACTGATGGAATTATGACAAAATTGAAAATATATGCATGCATTTGTATCTGAAAAGAAATGTTTTTACGAGTACTTTAGGGCGATACCACAGACCAAACCATCCATTCTATTTTTATATGTGGAATATCAAGCACGCGTATAAAACTCCTTCCGGCATAAAGCTATACAATGAAGTATAAAAAAGGGGAACCAACAATGAACATAATGACATTCTCAAATCAACCAAAATCTACACCGAATTCCTTCTGCTAAGCTAATCAATCCATATGGATTATTATGTGCGCCTGCTGAAGCGTATCAGGGGGAAAGTTCATCGCAAAAAGCTCGCATTCTGTGCCAACCATGTGATAAAAACCAAAGCTAAAATAATTATTTGATCCCGTTTAGCTTTATTCCATTCTCACGGCTCAAGGTACCATTTCACGGAAGGCGCTTTGAGACTGTGAAGGTGATATAAGAAGTCGCAGAAGTAGCGGAATAAGGAAAATATTTATAAGTAGAACCTTGTCGTAAATGAGCAGAGCAAAGTATTCGTGAAGTTGACTTTGAAGGTACCAATTTTTCGCAATTCATTTCCATAGACCAGTGATTAAGGTTTCTCTAAAAGGCGTAAACTGGCGGCTGTCGTATCCAAATTGGAAGGTACGAGGCTAACATTCGGTAGTCTAAGGGTTCGAAATGAAACACCAAATGATTGAAGCAGTTTTTTCTATGTTAATAGAGGACGCCCGGGTGTATTTCTGCGTCCGAGTGTATTCCTGTCATGAAAAGGCGTCTCACAAAAAAACTATCTGCCGTTCGGAGGCGCCGTAAAACTGTAGATCTCTGCATTTGTGGAAAACATTTATGGTATATGCACACCACAAGTAAGAGGAAGAGCTCGGCCAAGCACCAAAGGGGTGTAAGCGCCAACTATGTATGTATATTGTGTATTAAAGACCTAAACTGGCTGATGTGGATCCAACGACGATCCTCCGCGCCTGTTGAGTCCATACAAAAAAGAAACAAAAAAATTCTGAGTGCTGGACTTTCGGCTGACGTTCCGAATAGAAAAAATATACATACAGCTATGGACAGATAAATAGCACAAATGTGTGTTAAGTTAAGTTTTTAGTACGAACTCTGCTTTGATCAAATAAATTTGTTTGTTTACGTTTATTACAGTTATTAAGCATACTATACATTTATGCGAGGAATTTACCGTTTTTTTCGATGGAATTTTTTGCGTTCTATTTTATTTATGCTTATAGCTGTTTTGAAGTGGACACAAAAATAGCACATTTTAACTTGTGCAGTGGAGAGTAAAACTTGAATTTTGTTTCAGCGATTTTAAGTATGATTTTTTCTTCCTTAAATAAAATTTTAAAGTAATTACTAAAAATGGGACGTGGAAAACATTGCGCGCCGCTGCATAGAGCTTTTATATAACGTATGAGTCAAAACGGAAAAAACTATGCAGAAATAGCTATAATGATGATGTGCTCTCAGAAAATGGTTTATAAAGCTCTTAATTTAGTTAAGAAAGATTCATCCTATCTAAGCAAAAAACGGAAAGAAAACCAAGCCGCGAAAAACTGATGTTCAAATAAACCAAGAATCTGGTATACAGGTGTCCATGAAGCTTGTAGAAAGGCGACTTAACGAAGCCCAGCGTTTGGCCGCATAAGCAGAAAAAAACCACTCCTCTCAAAAAGACATATAACACCGGCCTGCCTTTGCAAAAGCCCACAAAGACAAATCTATTCAGTTTTGGAAAAACGTTCTTCGGACCGACGAAACGAAAATAAATAGGATGGGATCAGATGGGAAAATTATTGTACTTCGTCAAAAAAAAATCAAGCGCTAAGTCCTAGGTTCACAAAAAAGACGATTAAACACGGCGGCGGAAGCATCATGGCTTAGTGAGCTTTTTCCTTGCATGGTGTTGGGCCGATTGTTCGCGTGGTTGGTAAAATGGATAGATTTCAGAATCTGGATATACTTCAGAATAAAATGGAGCCATGCGTGTTAGAGTTTATGCCATTAAATTGGACATTTATGCAGGACAATGATCCAAATCATACTGCAAAAGCAGTGAAGCAATGGCTCAGAAGAAGAAAAATTTATGTACTGTATTGGCCGGCGCAGAGCCCTGATCTCAATCCAATAGAAAATTTGTGGAATGACGTTAAGGTCAAAAACGCTAACAAAAGTTTTAAAAATTTTTATGATTTGTGGGCCGCAGTTGAGAAGGCTTGGTACTCGATTCCAAAGGAAAGATGCCACCAGTTTGTAGAAAGCCTGGTGCGACGGCTTGAAGAAGCACGAAATACTAATCCGGTAAAACAATATTATTACTTAACTAGCTGATTTGTTTACTATTTTGGCTTTTATTTGGAATTGTTTGAAGGTTTCGTGAGTTATCAACGCTTTCGTAAATTAAATCACAACTGAAATTCTTTTTGACCATTTTTTTGTTTTAAAGTGGAAGTAAATAAGTTTTTTTATTTTTTATGTTGCTTTTTTTCAAATAAAAAAAAAGCATTTTAAAACATATTTAAAAACATGTTCAACCATTTGCTTTCAAAGTCTAAATGTGTTATTTATATGACCATGACTGTACATATGTAAGTAATGTACCATTTTTATTGTCAATTGAATGTTGGTGTAAAACAGGACACAGTCCTAAATGAAGAGCAAGGAGAAGAAGAGATAGAATTCAGATACGTGTTTAACGGCGTGGGTAGCCAAATATTCCATTTATAAAAATGTACCCGATCAGCAATAAGAATGCAGATACAAAATAAAAGTTGTATACTTCTAAAAGTAGTTTGATTCACTGCTCGAGTCGTATTCAGAAAGATGTTGTTTAATATTAATTTGAAATATTTTTTGCTCAATAAATAACAAAGATTTCCAATTTGCAAAATTTTATTTACAATCTAAATAATCACAAAATTTTCAATTAAACCGTCCAACTGTAGTCCATCAGTTAATCCATTATTAAATACTCCGGCCGTCTTTTCTTCGTTTCGTTTACCACAAACCGTGAGCGGTGTAGGTGAGTGGAGAAGCAGCAGAAACCACAGCAGCACCATAGGTGGTGTGTAACAAAGGAGCAGCGTGAACAACTGGAGCGGAGTGAACAACTGGAGCAGCGTGCACAACTGGAGCAGATGCGGCATAGGTGGTCTGTACGACAGGGGCAGCAGCGACAGTCTTCACTACTGGAGCAGCAGCAACAACGGGCGCCGAGTAGGTGGTTTTCACGGCAGGAGCAACGACATCCTCAACAGAGACAGCAGAGCTGTGCACAACAGTGGAGCTCTGGTGTGAGACAGCGGTGGGTATACTTTTCACCACTGAACCCACTTTGGCAAGAACGGGCTCTTGAACGGCAACAGCGGCTGCGAGCGCGGAGTAGACTAAAGGTGTTTCGACGACATGAGGAGCAGCAGCAGCTACGGCGAGGAGAGCAGACAATACCACCTGGTAGAAGGAGATAAACGCAACGTTTATTTCAATTTTCAAAGATCAGAAATTTACACATATTTTGAATTGATTGTATAAACTAAGAATTTTTTGTAAATATAAGAATTCTTTAACGATTCCAACTTACCAACTTGAACATTTTGATTTGTGGGTTTTGTTTTCGGTAGGTCTGTATTGACTGCGAGAAAGTTGTTGCGAGAACTGTTGCTCGAAATGTCAACGCGATGTCTTTTTATACAAAACAGCGTTGTTAGAAAGGTATTTACATATGTACATATGCATACACATTTCTAAATATTTTGTATACATGTGCAAAAATAATTTAAAAAAGTAAAGAAATTCATCAACTTGTAAAAAATCGCTTAAGAACTAATTGTGCTCGCATAACTTGCCCGCGTCCTTCAAATCAGATTAAACTCGAATCAATTCACTGCGTTTGTCAACTTAAAGTATTTCGGGCAATTACTTATCGATCGCTATGCTGTGATATGTTGTGCTTTGTCCGTACCGGTTTATTAATATCTTTTTTTTTCTTGTGGGCGTTGTCGAACTTCTTTTCAATTGTTTAGGCAATTAGAAATCCAGATTCTGTGTGTGTGACAAAGCATACACAAGCACTTCTTATACTTCACTTTGAATTTGGACAATACTTCTACTTGAACGCACATATATATTTATACTTAATACAGGGTCGCTGATGAGTTTTGCTGCATTGAAAGCTCGAATAACTTTTTGAATTCTAGTGATTATGATTTAAGTTTTTTTTACTGGTTTTCAAAGGATAGGATATAAAATACCCCTACGTTAAGTGGCGCATCTTATCACAAAATTGTTCATCACTGCCTGCTAAAGGAATGATTTTCAAAAATCACATTTGATAGCTTTTTTATGTAAATTTCCAGTTTGCAGTAATTCCAGAGGAAAAAATCAGGTACAATCAAGTGTGGTTAAGGAGAGTGATTGGAGTCTCTGGAAATAATTTTACAGTAGAAAATTGTTATGAATCCTATAAAATAATGTTTCGTAGTAGCCGGAAAAATACAATCGCCTTCTTCAAAAGATAATGGCTTCACAATTCAACTTGACGAAACTGAACGTCCCACTCTGACTCGAGTTAAGTCGAATTCCGTCAAATCAAATATTTGGAGTTTAAAGTCCCTCAATATTCGATTGCTTATTAAGTCCAAAGTTCCCTCAATTTACGGAAAAAATATCAAGTCGCATACCACAAATAGCAGGAGGAGCTCGGCCAAACACCCAATTAAGGGTGTAAGCGCCAACTATATGTACATTCTGTCAAAAAAAGAACCGGGAACTGTTCAATAAAGCACAAAATAATTGTTTAATCATCAAATTTAATTTTGTCGCCTTCAAAATAGGCACCATACGAAGCAATACAGATTTGCGACGAAGCACTACAGATTTGCCAACGATTAGTCCACTCATCAAAGCACCTAATGCTTTTGAAGAGATCTTCTTCAGCTCCTTCAGCGAATTCTCCTGAATGGACTCTATCGAATCAAAGCGGCATCCGCGGAGTGGCAATTTAAGTTTTGGGAAAAGGTAAAGTCACAGGTGGCTAAACCCGGTGATTACGGTGGTTTTTTGATGATATTTGTCGAATTTTCGGTAAAAAAGTGTTCACAATATGAGCTATGTAAGACGGTGCGTTATCATGGTGCAAGATCTATGAGTTTTCTTTTCACAAATTGGGCCGTTTTCTACACTCATTCTTTCTCAAACGTCGCATCTTTTCATCTGCCATCATGTACATAGCACAAAAATTCAGTTACAGATGCAACTATGCAACATTTTTCTTTTGTTTTTTTATCTTTGTTTTTGTTTCTCTAACTCGAAAATCATGTGGGCATCCCTTTTAACGAACTTTGCTGCTATTACTGCTATGAACAACCATCAATCATTATCACAGAATCACAGTTGCAGCCGATATAAGTTCTGCGCCCTTACAGCCTTTGCGCGCCTACACAGCTACCTTGAACTCGACAGCGCGCCCAGCCTTTCAATTTAATTGGATGATGCAGTGAAATGTGCATTTTCAATAGCGAATGCATGACCTAAAAATTATTTTTTGAAAAAGAAAAAAACACAAAAAATTGATCTAACAAGTTTATACATTACCTATTCATATAAGTGTGTAGGTATGTATACTAAACCAAGTCGGTCGCCATACAAAAAAAAAGTTGAAAAAGGTCAACCCTTTATTTAATGCTTATATTGAGAGAATTTCGGCGCTATAAAAAAAATTTGTAAAATCCGCCGGAATGTGGTTTTTATTATAACTTCGTTATTTGTTACTTGATTTTAAAAAGCAATAGGCCAGTATTCTAGTCTTGAGGAGGGATTCCTCCCATGTGCTATAACCTTTTGTTTCTAAATTTAGAAAAACTTAAACAGTTTAAAAGCAAACGTTTCATGAAATTTAAAGTACTTAAGATTTATGAAACAAAACGAATATCTTAGGGGGTACAACTTTGCGTAACCGACCAACGCCTTTGCAGCTCTAAAGGACATAAGAACGAAATATGTAATTCTCAAAGACTAGAATATTGACACATTGCTTTAGAAAATCGGGTAACAAATAACCAATAACCTTCGGCGGCTTTTAGAAGGATCAAAATTTGTTTATGGTGCTGAAATTCCATCTGCATGAGCTTTAAATGAAACTTTTTTCGGCCCACTCAATATATTAAAATTTCTTTTTCGAGGCGGGTTGGTTTTTTAACATACCCTCTGGGTTACAAGCTTCAGTGAAATTATTAGTACATGAACAGCATTTAGTTCTAATATTTTTTTATTAGTTTGGGTAAAAATAAATCAATTTTTTGCATAAAATTGGATTAAAATGGTTTTATGGTCGATCTTTAGCTCCTGAGCGATGCTACGACTACTAGCATGACAGTTAACTTTGATTCTACCGACTTTTTCGACATTATCAACATTTTTTTTACATCAAAAATGCCTGAACGGAATCGATGAAACCAAAACTGCACGCACCTGACTGTTACCGTATCGGAACCATAACCACCATAACCACCATTCACAATTTCAGTGGCCTGGCTTGCATTTTCGCCTTAATCGCAGAAAAACTGTAAAATGTACTGAATTTTCTCTTTGTTGGCTTCCACTATTCACACCCTGTAACTCTCAACTGAATGGAACAAACAAAACACAGCAGATGAATTTTTTTTTGTGAAATGCCACCTTGACAATGAGCATAAACTTTAAATTTTTTTTGATTCACTACATCACTACAGCCTACTGAGATCTACTGAGGAAATAATGGATCCCTTTTTCCACGAAATCTACATGACTTCCAGTGACTATCCTATAGGTTGAGTGATGGAAATCTTTATTTCACCCTTACACGCCCTATTGCTTGCATATATATGCATACTATACAGCTGTCTTGTTCACGAGCGTCAAACATGATTGACTTACGACGCCAATTGCAAAAAATATAGATCTTCCAACAGAGGGAATAATTTTGCGGCACCATGCAATTATAACTATGGCGTGTAGAAGCCAAAGCTCCTTGATCCAAATGCTCTGATGGCTCGATCGTCAATTAATCTAATACAGAAATGGTTAAAGAGGCTAAAATATTATAGAAAAATATAGGAAGTATCCCAATCTATGTAGCCCAAAGCATTTGCCAAAATAAGTTACAAGCAACTCTAGCCATGGTTCAATAATAAAAGGTTGCATAAAGTTTGGCACCTAATTTCGGATGCTACTTAATCCATTGATGCAATTTGGAAGTAAGGAATAGGTATAAGTTTATACCCTCTCAGAAAATATGTTAAAAAATTGAGAGAAGGTCGATGTAAGCCATATAATAATTTTATGGTATGTTATGCTTTTAAAAAGATGGCTATCATGTGTGCAATTAGGTTAAATGATGGTCGCTGGAAAGAAAAAAAGGTGGGGCCATGGCAGTCTATTATGATGACAAACTCAGTACACCTCGGTGAGGACTGATTATATTGTCCAAATGGTGACATTCAATAGCAATTTTGCCACTCTCTTTCCATCTAAGGAGGAATGGAATAAGGAATTCTCACTAAACAACTTCAATACTACAGTTTCCACAGATGGTTGAAGAATGGTGGTGTTAGAGGTGGTATATATTCCGATAGACTTGGAATTGAAAAATCTGTTCGTTATCCCAACACTTGCGGTGTCTTCCAGGCGAAAGTACAGGCAATAGGGGAAGATTGTAGGCTACTGAACGCAGACTTCTCTTTTAGGGGCAGTATCACTATTCTTTCCGATAGCCAAGACGCAGTCCAGTGACTGATATCAGAACGTTGAAGGACACAAAAAACTGGCAAGAGAGAGATCTGCGATAAGTTACATTCTCTCAGAATCGGAATTCACACCACTGGGTCCAATAGAGCATGCAATCTCCTCAAAACACCCAAATCACGGATTGTTGATGGAGAAATCGGACGACATGCTAAGTTATATTAGCAGAACATTTTGATCCATCTACAGCCACAAACAAACATCAACATTCACAAAGGGGTGCCCCAGAACCACGATAGTGATAACTGGTACCAGAAAGGTGAGCAGGTTGCCAAAATGGGTATCCCTTACAAAAATGCTGCCATAGTCGGAATAAGCCAGGGAAAAAGGACACTATCTTCCACTTCCTCGGCGAGTCCCCTCTCCTATAGAAGGCGAACATGTTATCCCTTGGCAAAGCGCTTTTTGAAAACTTGGAAGAGCTGGCTGGTATAGCCATAAACAACCTTATGAAGTTTCTCAACCGCACAGACTGAATATAATAGTGAAGGAATAATCCGTATAACTTGTTGGTGGCGAGGAAGTGACAACAAAATGGTGCGGCAGCGCTTTTTGGATTCTTGGAGAATCACCACTTGAACCATGCCTGTACTTAACTATTGACAAACAATTGAATTAACCAAAATCATACAGAAGTAAAACGGAACTTAACTTAGTATTTTCAGCTTCATTGTTGAATTTTAACAATTTCTACAACTTTCGGTACGATTCCCAAAGGCTTTGACAAATCTGGCAACAAAAAAGATATTTTGCCCATTCCCAGAGGACTTATGTACGACTTTTGAAAATCGCCTGTACCATAACGTCCTAAGCTCAATGAATTATTTTGGTTGGGTCTTTCAACTTTTTAGTCTGCCTTTCCAAAAATATTTCACTGGCGTTAAATTTGAATCTATCCAGTTACTTAAAATGTGCCAATTCTTTTTCCAAGTAAAACACACGACAATCAATCGAAATTCGTTTAAATCAAATTACACTTAAATAAAAAAGGTGTTGCTTTGTTTCCGTAAAAGCGTTAACCACGGGATGGGCCATCTCGAACTCATTCCAGCAATGCAAAATTTCAATAGGCATCGGAAGAGCACCACTAGACAACTTCGCCCTCTTCTAATCTGTCCCAGTCTCGCAATCCGTTACCGAAAATTAATATATGTAAACTTTTCCGCCTTTTGGGACATGAACAAACTTAGCGGCCTACGTTTCCCATGTACCGTTGGACAATAAAAACAGGATTGCCTGCTTACTTTTTTAGCAAAAGTTTGCATTTCAATGCTTTCGAGAATTATTTCTTTAGAATTTGTTGTGAAATAAAAAGTAGCTTTTCCAGGAGGAAATCACGGGCTTATTAAATAGCACAAAATGGCCGACGGAGAGTTAAAATTACTGTAGACATCTTCATCATCACCTTTAATTACTACTTCATGCCCTCTTTTGCTTACAAAGCAATTTCATAGGAAAATATTTTCTAATTTGAATGCCATATCACTTTTCATATCACTTCAGTCAATGGTTAAAGTTTTTTAGTATTACTCAGCAATTGAGCCACAGACTGTGGTTTAAGTGTAAACCCGAGCAAAACTGTACTGATGCTATTCACTAAGAAAACCAAGACATCAAACTTTAATCCCCTCAGCTGGAAGTCCAAAATAGAGTACAGGGTAAAGAAAGCGAATATGGCTATTTACACGTGTAAGAGAATGTTGGGTAAAAATTGGGGTCTCCATCCAAATATATGCAATTGGTCCTACACAGCCATTGCAAGGCCAATACTAACATATGTGGTGCTAGTCTAGTGGTCTGCAATCCCACATATAAAAACAATCGCTACTTGCAGCGCGGTGAGACTCAGAGACATAGGAAGCTAGACAACAAGGTCGTACGGGCACAGCAAAATCCTCCTACAGGGACCGTCGCTGCTCAAAAACAGATCAGACTACACAGACTACACATTAACTTAAAAAAAAAGACTTTACGGTACGTTTTCCACCGAGAGCCGAATGGAACAAAGGGAAGGTGATTGGAAGATACGATATTGAAATATACACTGACGGTTCTAAGATGAACTGTGGTGTGGAAGCTGGCTTCCATTCGGATCTACTCAACCTATCTCAGTCAATTAGACTTCCTGAATATGCCAGCGTGTTCCAGACAGAACTTTTAGCGATCAGCAAAGCATGCAAATCACTATAACTCTACAAGGAAGTTGGTGCAGGAGTAGCTATCTTTTCAAACAGTCAAGCAGCTATAAAGACCTTAGACTCCAACTCCATTTCATCCAAACTAGTCTTGCAGTGTGGAGAGGAACTAGAATTATTTAGTCATTGGCTTGAAATTACTCTGATATGGGTTCCCGGTCATAGGAACATGCGGGGTAATGAGCTAGCGGATGAGCTAGCAAGAAAAGGTTCGACACTAGACAAAGCAGAGGCGGTGGCAGTTTCCACCCCATTCAACACAATAAAAGCATCCATTGCTTCACACTATCATGCTTTAGCCGAAAGAAGATGGAAGCAACTAACTACATGTACTACAACAAAAACCACATGGCCGTTGTACAAAATCCAAAGGACGAATCACCTGTTAGGGTGTTCTCGACCATACAATTCACGCATCACTGCAACCCCTCCAGGTCGTGGGTAAGTAGGCGATCATGCAGGTAGACTCAGCTTCCCCTTCAATCTCAGCCTCCCATCTGCAGAAGCTGTCAAGCGGAAGGTGCGAAGGAAAGTCTTTTCCACTACTTATGAATGTCCAGGGCTAGCTAGGCACGACTTCGCTCCTTCGGTAAGCCTTTCTTACAGCAAATTAATGGGATCTCAAACATCGAGATAAAGAATTTGCTGCTATACTTGGATCTCACTAAATGGATCTGACTTAGGAGCAAAAACAAAAAAAAAAAAAAACAAAGACATCATTACACGAGGACAGTGGTAGTAAAACGGTGCTGGTCACTAATTGGGAATATTTCGGTGGAAATACTCAACCACTTCAACAACAACAGTCAAGTTTTCGAAACACCCTCATATTTTTTAAATTTAAAAATTTACAAAACTTTTACATTCTCAAGGCTTGAGTACCGTCATCACTCTTTATTCATCCAAAAAAGGTAATACAATATAATTGAAATTTTCAAAAGTTCAAAATTTTTAATTTTCTTCGTAATTCGTTTTTATTGGTTTAATAGCAGCCTCGCTAGTTGGCCGTGTTTACATGGTTTTTATTGCATTATTTCTCTTTTGAAAGATTTTATCACTACATTCAGCCCAAAATAAGTACTTTAACTACTGCATTACTTGCAGTTTGTATGCGTGTTGGAGGTCAACATAAAATTGTAAACAAAATCCGTGGCAGATAAAAGAAGAAAAATACGTCAAAACAAAACGCGAAAACTAATTGAAATATTCCTTTATGACAAGACGTCTGTTTGCTTCATTAACGTTGCTGCTACTGTTTGAGTAGAGCTTTGGCCTTTCTGAGGCTCTTTTATTATTATTTGCTACTGCCTGGTAACTACACGGTAAATATACGCATTTTTCTATATCGTGGAAGTGAATCAATAAACTACACTTTCAATTCAAAATATAACAAGCCAAGCGGTCTAGTTAAATTGAATAATAAAACCACAAAAACACCAAAAACCAAAAACAAAAATTCAGTATCTTTGACGCTTCACACATTTTAGGTATATAAAAGCTGAAGTGCATTCTTAAAAGTTATCAGTTGAATTTGTGAACTCACATAGCACAACACAGACCTTCTAAAAAACTTATTATCAAAATGTTCAAGTTGGTAAGTTGGCATACGAAAGTGATTATTAGCGCTTCCAAACTAAATAGCTGCATCCTTCCGTTTTCAGGTGGTGTTGTCTGCTCTCCTTGCCGTAGCTGCTTCTGCTCCAGGTTTCATCGAATCTCATCCAGTAGTGTACTCGGCGCCCGCCATTGCCGTACACGAACCCGTTCTGACCAAAGTGGGTGCTGTGGTGAAAAGCATTCCCACCTCCATCTCCCACCAAAGCCAATCGGTTGTGCACAGCTCGGCGCACTACGTTGAACCAATTGTTGCACCAGTTATCAAGACCAGCTATGTAGCTGCTGCTCCAGTTGTGCATACCTACACTGCACCCATTGTGAAGACCATCGCTGCACCAATGGTTCTGAAGGCGTGGTAAATTTCCACTATACGAGTATTACAGTGTAGACGAGTATTGAATGAAATCTTGGATATGTTGCTGGATGTGAAATGTTTTTTTTTTTTGTTTTGCCTTGAAAATATCAAAAATGTACCTCATTTCTTAAGACTATAAAATAGAAAATTAAATTAATAGTTAAAAAACATTAAAAAAGGAATTAAAATAATATTCTTAGCAATGTTTACAAAATACAAATTAAGGAATTGGTACCATTAAATCCTCGGCTCTCTAAGGCAAAAATATAAGGATCCCAGTGGTATCTAAAAACCAGTATCAATCGCTCTACTTGAATCAAATAAATCACCTTTAATATATCAATGTTTGTGACCAGTAGTGAGTCAGTCTCTAAATTAATCCTTTCTTCCTTTTGCAATGCTCGTATGTGAGAAAGTACACCCGATCTTTCCACGCATCGCCTTATATATACATATATATAATTGGGTATTTGGCCGAGCTCCTCCTCCTATTTGTGGTGTGCGTCTTGATGTTGTTCCACAATTGGTTGACCTACAGTTTTACCGACTCCGAACGGCAGACATTTTTTGTGAGGAGCTTTTTCATGGCAGAAATACACTCGGAGGTTTGCCATTGCCTGCCGAGGGGCGACCGCTATTAGAAAAATGTCTGCATTTATTCGTTATACACAGATAACGGGCGCAAGAGAAACCAAGACCTTCTCCACCTGTTCCTTCAAGCCCAAATAAGTCCTACCCTTGACTTTGCTACCACCAACAGACGCGGCTTCGAATACGTTTAGAGCCGGGGCGTTCGCATCCATTCAGATGACATGACCTGATTAGTGGAGCCGCTAGATCTTTATTAGATGCACTATGTCAATGTCACCGGACAGCTTATACAGCTCATTATTCCATCGCCTGCGATATTCGCTATCACCAATGCGCAAAGGTTAAAAATCTTGCCTAAATCACTCGAACACTCAAATCGCGCCTCATCGGATGTTGTCATCGTCTAAACTCGTATCCATTAAACTCCATACATTAGGACGGGCATCAAACTGCTTGCCGGGCTCGCCATAATCCGAAATCTTCTGCGGCGGCGCCACACAGAAAGCGAGCAATGTACCTCTATTGCTCACCTATGCCGGCTCACCGAGCAGTGCTCTTTGAGAGCAGGTCTGAGAATTGGATAGCGAATCTGCTAGCTATCTGTTTAATTCGATACTTTGTTGATGCTTTCATTGAAATTTTTTTTGTATCAGTAAAGTGGGTTCTATAAGTACGGCGACCCCCGTGCGTACAACAAACTCATAAACAATGGGTTGGTGCGTAACTACCATTTGGAATTCGAAGAAAATGTAGGGACGAACCTCCGTGAAACACCAAAATGAAGAAAACGTTTTTTTTAATAGCGGTCGCCTCTCGGCAGGCAATGACAAACTTCCGAGTGTATTTCTACCATGAAAAAGCTCCTCATAAAAAATATCTGCCATACGGAATCACCTTAAAACCGTTGGTCCTTCCATTTGTGGAGCAACACCAGAGGCACACCACAAATAGGAGGAGGAGCTCGGCCAAACACTCAAAAAGGGGGTAAGCGCGGGTAAGTTCAGCATTAAACGGGATGGCAGAGTGAACTGGAGTACATTTGCATTTGGAAAGAAACTATAGGCCTTGCTATGGCACAGCACGTAGATTAAAGAGAAACTTAGGAGTGAAGAGCTAAGAGAGGTTAGGCACCGAACTATGGGCCTGCGCCAGGCGAAATCCTTACTTGGGGTACTACCAACAGATGTTTAGAAAACTCAAAACCCTTCCCAAATATAAATTTGCGAATGCGCACGGGCATTCTCACAGGCCACTAAAGACTGTGCAGTCATTTACACGTGATCGGGATATAGTCCACTGATTCTTATCGTTTTTGTGACCAATCCCAGGAGACTCCAATGCACCTTCTCCTTGAATGTGACGCAAAAGGGTGGAGATGATTGAAAAATCGCGGCCAATTGCAGCCAGAAGAAAGGCACATACGCCCAATCCAACCCAACTCTATCTTAAGTTTAATGAGGGAACTGGGTGCCGATGAGGTACTGTGATGAGTAGAGGGCACAAAAGGCTATGAGGTCGAAGTGCACATCTCAAATCAATCTATGTCTCTAAATGCAACAACAACGATGTGATACTGATAGGGATCTGGTTCAATTTATGTTAAGTTTTGTTCGTTGTGGTTTTCGTCGTTAGTTTGGTCGGACAGCCTTTGGTAATCGGCAGCACTGACAAGTGAATGCGTACATAAACATGAAGTTATATGAAGTAAATTAGAGAAGATTTTCATTAAGAGATACATTTTTATGATTAAGGGGGTCATTTGCGAAAAACAAAAAATAATGTAGTACTACGCCATTAGACATAAACTATTTGAATTGATGGAATTAATCAGCTCTTACAAAACTATATTACGCCGATTTTCAGTTCTCTTGAAATTGTGCTTATTTATAGGTCCTTTAACTTCTATTAATCCCTCATCTGCAAAGCTATTATGTTTCAAATAGCAATGTTGTGAAGAGTACACCCACATATAATTATATTTATTAGTACTACAAAAACGGAAGTTTTGTATCTTGCACCCACAAAAAGGATACGGATCGTTCCCGTAGGAATTGATCGGGTTACTGAGTTGGATAGCCCAAGAATTGTTTTCTAACACACACCGATCTCACATTTCATCAGATGACATCACTTCGCACTACATGTGTATACCATCTCTCACCTATCACACTGCACGCCATTAATTCACATCAAGCCATCTCATATAATATCAAATTATTTAACATCGAGTCACATGACATTTCATCAAGTGTCATCACTCTCGAATATATCTCATCTTAATATCACATAGCACTCACATCACAAAATAGCGCATAAAATCGCTAACCTAAACATACAAGTATCATACATCACGTTCACTATTATCAACTTATAAGTTCACAGCAGCATAACTAAACCACCAAAAACCTGCAATCACAGACCTTCCGCACTATTATTAGAACTGTAGCTACGATTCATCAAAAACGCATATGCAGCCTGACCACTTATTGAGTAATATTTTTCAAATGCAACTTGCACTGAAATATAAAAGTCAACATGCCAGCAAAATTCCGGTTTGTGGCACCACATTGAATAGTGCGGCAGTTATTTAGTAAGTCAAGTTATTGCGTACACGCACGACGCGTGAACATGAACTTGAAATACATAGTTCCAACGCGTGTGTAATTTCGGATTGGAACGCACAAAAACCAACTGACGCCACAAAAAGTAAAAAAAATACAAAAACACATAAGCCAAACATCAAATAAATGGTTGCGTCTTGTGGCAAACCGTTACATTAACCCAAAGCGGCTGAAAAATAACAACATAAAAGTACAAATAAATAAATGCGAATGCATTGATTTTCACGGTCAAGCCTGATGTAGCTATAGACTGTCGGTGAGGCAGACACGGCAGTTAAAAACTGCAATAAAAACTAAGTACAGCAAGTAAGGAAAGCTAAATTCGGCCCGGACCGAACTTTATATACCAGCGCACATTAAAAATAAAAATAAATAATTGGCGCGTACACTTCTGTTAGGTGTTTGGCCGAGCTCCTCCTCCTATTTGTGGTGTGCGTCTTGATGTTGTTCCACAAATGGAGGGACCTACAGTTTCAAGCCGATTCCGAACGGCAGATATTTTTATGAGGAGCTTTTTCATGGCAGAAATACACTCGGAGGTTTGTCATTGCCTGCCGAGGGGCGACCGCTATTAGAAAAATGTTTTTATTAATTTTGCTTTCACCGAGATTCGAACCAACGACCTCTCTGTGAATTCCGAATGGTAATCACGCACCAACCCATTCGGCTACGGCGGCCAACGCACATTAGCAACATTTAATTTGGGTTGGCTATTAGTTTTTTGTGATCAAACAAACTTATAAAAGAGAGTAATAGCTTCTGACAACAAACGGATGGATGGAGATTTAGTTTTAATACATAAAGAAAGAACGTGGACAACAATCTTCTTCGTCCTCGCCATGACCTCTTAGTTGAGGTCGGCCCATTTATTTCGGATCTAAATGAGGTGGGTGCAATTCGTATACTAAGTTCGGGCGAATTTTATTAAGACGTCATCGAGATGCATGCATTTATCTAAAAGAGGGAGTGACACCGAACGTTTTAAAAAATTTCATTTCAGTTATATATCTTTTTTTCGACACTTTGGACTACTTTAATTTATAACAGATATGTATATTAAGTGTTTCCCCCTTTGTTGAAAATTAACATTGTATGGGGAGTGGGCGTGATTATCCACCGATTTTTATTCGCCCACAACTATAAAATAAAATTTTGAGTTTTGTAAGCCACCCTTAATTATGTTCACATATAACTAGATTATACACTTTTTCGTATTTAACTCCCAATCCGTAAATAAAAAGCGAGATTACCCATACGAAATTTCTCTCCCGGATTCCGAGATTATAAAATAATTATTGTAACCATACTTTTTCCCATACAACTCTGTGTTATCGATAATTATGATTGGAAATGTTAAGAGAACCGTAAAAGTAAAAACTAAATAAAATGGAAGCTGGCAAAGAAAAAAGGTTTGTATACATAATTCTAAAAAAATGTGCTAGATATTATTATATACCCAGTCATACCACAGAAAAGCTGATGTCCATAGACGCTTTGGCCTGTTATTGCTTATTATAAAATGTAATATCGAATTTCGCATAATTTTTTTGTAACCTCACTAGACGTCGTTTACGGATTTACTCCAACTCTCTATTACTAGAAGCAAATCGCGCAATTAAATTACCTATTGCCTCTTTTCGCCTTTAATATTAACTAAACAAACCAAAAACAATAAAATATGCCACCAAAGCAAAACCTTTCAAAACAGTCTTGACAGCCGATTACCATACGTCAACGAGTAGATGAATTTTTGTGGATTTATTGCAAATCACTGCTTATGTGAACGTACTTTTAGTGAGAAAAATAGGTATAACATTTTTTTATCGAACGATCGTCTTTTAGTATGGCTGAGATCAAATAAAGAGCTGCGAATCAAAAACCTTAAATCCACTGTTAGGCACGTCAGAGGTTTTGCCATTCTTCAAGGTTGTATGTCAGATCAATCAAAACTAATTTTTTTAAACGGCGCAATGGATAAACATCCTTATTTGTCCATTCTTAAAGAAAATTTACATTCCAGTGCGAAGAAGATGGGTATGTCAAGGAACGAGTTTTTATTTCATACCTAATCACAAACAGTTGAAATGTGAATTCTTATCAGAACAAATAATTTGCGTATACCTCTCCAAAGTACTGACAAAAACACTAAAGAAAATATTTGGGTCTGTCTAGAGGATAAAGGGAACACAAAATTTGAATAAAAAGTGGACTTATGGGCAGCCGAACTGCGGTGACAGTTGGCGAAATCTATGCCAAGACATTTAGAGGCTGTTTCCAAAATAATGGTTAGCATACGAAACATTAAGTAGCTTGTGGTACTTAAATACGTACATATATTTATACACCACTACTTGTCAGTCACTACTTTTAAGCTGGTAGACAACCCCTACTGCCCACACTGCATGCTATTTTCCAATGTGACCGTTTTCGAGACGAACGTCAAACACTTGAGGTGCTACTTGGACACCCGTTGCAGGTGAATAATCTGATACCAGCCATGCCTACATCAATCAATAACTGGAATGTTGTTAAGACATATTCAGCAAAAATAATGCAGTACCTCCGATAAGCAGAGTGGATGGCTGAGGGATAGGAACTCTTGAGTAAGGCGGTACTAAGTGTTTGACTCATGACGACATCAGACGGAAACAAGTTGGTACTAACACATTTGATATCGCATCCTCCCAATTTGCCTTTTGCTTCAAAACGCGAAGCAATTGAGACTATCGCTGACATAAAACCTGCACATGTCAAAAGGAGAGAACCCTGGTCGCAGGAACCAATTATAGTCAACAGACACAAACGCACAATAGACACACAGATAGATACATAAAAAGACGAGCCTATAGCAGGAAGCTGGCTACAAATATGGTGGGCCCAGACGAGGGTGAATAGTACTCGTCCACTGCATGGGGGGACTCCCAAAGTAATGCAAAAAGTAGTTCCGGAAGGGAGTTCCCCCAGAAAAGGAGGAGGAATTGTTGTAGTGGTTACACCACTCAACGTAGTAAACGATGGTCGATGTAAGTGCGAAGGCAATTTGAACGCTACCTAAAACAAAAACCCTACCTCAACAATCACTACTTGTCCAAAGCAAAATACTTTAGGGAGCACTGAATTTTGATTTTATTCCTATATATTTCTAAGTTTATATGAAAACTAACAAATATTTTAGAGTTCTGCTAAATTATTTATGTAGTATGAACCTTTAGACACTAATAGACTTACCTCCGACAAACCTTACCATATTTGTTGATAGTCAAGCAGCGGTCAAGGCAGTGGTCTTAGTGCGCATCAATTCAAAATGTGTTAAAGAATGCAGCAGGTCGCTTTCGCTTATCCAACCACACAACCCAACACTTTTTGGGTCCCCGGTCACTCTGGAATGAAGAGAAGTCAGAGAGCGGCTGAGTGTGCAAGAAACAGCTCTGAGCTGGACCCTCAGCGAGTGGTAGCGGTCATAAACTCTAAACGAACGATACACAGTGATTGATTTGAGCGTAAACGCGGAAACCAATAAAAGGTAGTCTCTGACTACTAACTGCAGGTTCACCAAAGCGCTCTGACCAATACTGAATCTTAACAGGACAAAATGTCTATTTGGATTCACTAGATCAACTACAACGTCCTCTCAGTTGTTATAACGGATCACTGCACTATTGCACCCTATCCAGTACAATGAGCTCATAATGACTTCTGCAGGAGTTGTGAACAAGAAATTGAGTCGGTACAGCACCTCTTCTGTGAATGTTCTGCACTGCAAAGAAGCCGTGCCAAATATCTTGGCGATTATTTCTTTGATGAAGAAATTTGCAAAATGTCTCACTGGAGGGACTAGCTACTAGCTACTAGCTAGAAAAGTTGCAAGTATCACAATGGGCCTAAGAGCCACCGAGTGGCTTGTTTTAGACATGTAACCTGTCTAACCTAACCTGACCTAACCTTTAGTTTTAATTGTGGAATTGTGGAATAGTTTAAAAATAAATCATAAAAAAGTACCAAAATTTGAAGATTTACTTAATCGTCTTCACAGCATTAAATTTTGCTCGTGGTACTGTGCTCACGCACGGACGGACGGACAAATATGGATCCGTTGACTACTCTCATCAATCTGAGAATTTCGGTACATGTGTCTGTATGCAGACATTTGTCTGTACCTGTGTTGATTCCCTTATGCCGATACAACCGTAATGTGAACAAAATTATAATACCCTTGTGCACAAGTGCTGGCGGGTATAAAAAACTCAAACATGCCACTAGCAAGGAGCATAAAGATGTTTATATGTAGCTATGTGGTGTGTATGCAGGTATGTAACTACTCAAGCATGTGCATGATGCAATCGCAACTACTTTAATGGGCGCTCAGTAGCTGCTTGAGGAAAAATATTTCAAATGTAAAAAAGTAAACTTTTATGCAGAAGAATGTATGTACACATATGCTGACATGTATGTTTATGTTTAAAAGTGAAGCCAGAGTAATTTGTATTTGTTACCACAGTATGACAACGGCTTATTGTGGCAGAAAAAACACTGGTTTTTGCAGTTTACTATGTCACTATAAAATTGTATGATTGGCGAAGCCGACATCGACGCGTGTAACGGTTAATAGCCGTCTGCTATGCCGAGTTTTCGGGTGGATTGGGGAAAAACGAAAACGAGAGTATTTCTATTTGAATGGTTTTTTTATTGCAGCAATTTAGTTTCCATATGACACACATTTTCTCAATGCAGCCAACGCTGCCAGAAGCCAAATACAACCAACGACCAGCCCACCAACCCACCGACCTGGCATACCACTTTGCACTATTCGGTCAAACTTAATTTACAACAATGCTTTGCCACTAACGAAAATGCGATCAGCGCGGCATTTTTCATGGCGGGTGTTTTTGTTATTAAAATTTGTTTCTTGCTTATTTTGAATTGTTTGTTTTTCTTGCTGATTTTCCTCCGCTGCGCTTATGTATGCAATGAGGTTTTATTTCTATTCAAATGTCGGTCTTTTCAGTGGAAATTTGCTGAATTACTTGGATAGTATAAAAGAGCAGCCTTTGGTCAGCAACAATCAACAGTCAGAAAAGTAATTCACTGCTGCATAGACCTCAAATTTGCCATCAAAAGTCAACTAAGAAAAGGATTATCAAAATGCTGAAGTTGGTAAGTAGAGCAGCGTTTAGGGTTTTCTATGAAATTGTATGTGCATATCACAAATACATACATACGTATGTATGTATGAAAGTATCCTTTCACACCTTTGTACATGCATACATACATACATACATACATACATACCTACATACATACATGCACGCATCTATGACACATATTTCTAACTTTTCTCTACCTTTTTCCACACAGCTGATGTTGTTTGCCTTGCTCGCCATAGCCGCTGCACGTCCTGGTTACTTGCCGCACGCTCCACTGCTCTACTCAGCTCCAGCAACTGTTATCCACGAGCCTGTTTTGGCCAAAGTTGGCGCTGTGGTGAAGAGCTATCCAACGGCCGTATCCCATCAAAGTTCATCGATTGTGCACAGCTCTGCCATTGCCGTAGAGCCAATTCTCGCACCGGTTGTTAAGACCACTTACACAGCGCCGGTGTTGCATGCAGCTCCGATCTACAAAACTCTCGCATTGCCGTCCTTGCTTAGCTCGCACGCGGGCGGTTGGTGGTAGAGTGGTTGTCAGAGTTGGACTGAAATTGGTCCTTAATATATGTATACATATACAGCACACAAAGTGGCAGTGAGTAAGTGGCGCCACAGTTCTAGTACCTGCCAGTTGTCGATTGTTGGTTTTCATCTTCATAAATTTTGTATATTTGAATACTCGTACGCAAATGCAGTTGAGTGCAGCTTATTTTTTGTAAATAAATGTGGTAAAAAAAATTGATTTGAACATTTGTTGCTATTGTTATTATTATTCCTATTATTGTTAATTCATCTGTAGAGGTCTGACTGAGGCTACTCGATTAATTAAGTACCTTAAATAAATTCAATTCAAGTTACATAATTTTAAATTGATGTCTACAACTTCAGAAGAAGCATAGCAAAGTCGAATACATCTTTATAACGGCTCATTAATGCGTAGTCAGAATTATGCAACGCAACCGCAAAGAGCCGAACCTGCCCAAATTCGCGTTAAGAGTGGTGGAAATTAAACAACTCATGAATTTCTCTGCAATCAATTTTCCCATTAATTATACGAGGGGTGCCTTTTATATGTCGGGATTAGAGAACAAAAACAAATTTTAATCATCGAAAATCACTTTATTGTTTTTCAAAATATTCTCCATGAAGATCTATACACTTTTGCATGCGATGCGTTTGTCGAAGCACTTTTGCCACTCTGAATGAGGTACGTCCAAAACATGCATTCTGAATGCCGCAACCGCTTCTTCAGGTGTCAAAAAACGTTGACCTCTCAGTTTGTTTTTTACGTACGGGAAAAAAAAGAAGTCATTCGGTGCCAAGTCAGGACTATACGACGGATGACCCATTAACTCGATGTTTTGGGTGCTCAAAAATGCAGTTGTTTGAGCCGATGTGTGAGAGCTCGCATTGTCCTGGTGAAGAGTGATCCGTCTTTGTCGATTGGTTTTCCTAATTTCTTGGAAGACAACTGGCAAACAAATGGTTGTGTACCACTCAGAATTTACTGTTCTGCGTTGTTCTAGTGGTACGGTTGCGACATGTCCAGTTTTTCCGAAAAAACAGGCGACCATTTGCTTGGAAGTGCTACGTGCGCGAACAACTTTTGTTGGATTTGGCTCATCTTGAAACACCCAAACAGTCGACTGCTGTTTACTTTCGGGCTCATACGCGTAAATCCATGATTCATCACCTGTCACGATGTCATAGACGTGTTTCGAAGCCCCGTGATCGTATTTTTTGAGCATTTCCTTCGACCAATCGACACGAGCCTTTTTTTGAGCGATTGATAAATTGTGTGGGATCCAACGCGAACAAATTTTTTTGACAGTGAAATGTTTATGCAATATTGAATATATGCTGGTCCCACTAATGCCTAAGATTGCCTCAATCTCACGATAGGTCACATGACGATCTTGCAATATCAGTTCGCGCACAGCATCAATGGTTTTCGGAACAACAACTGATTTTGGACGACCTTCACGAAATTCGTCTTGGAGTGAACTACGACCACGATTGAATTCACCATACCATCGATAAACACTGGTCCTTGATGGAGCTTCATCGCCAAAAAATGAATTAAGTTCATCCATGCAATGTTGCTGAGTTCATCCACGTCGAAAGTTGTAAAAAATAATCGCACGAAAATGTTCACGATTTAATTCCATTTTTGGACCGAGATGAGTACGCAAAAGCCAAAAAATGTCAAACTTTGCGATACAGCTGTCAGTTGCCAGATTGCAATACCAGGGTTGCCAAATCCCGACATATAAAAGGCACCCCTCGTATTGTAGATAAAAATCACAGAAAATTAAGATCTCCTAACCGAAAGATGTTGCAAGACAAAAGCTTTCCCAAATATGTAGTCATGGACGCCGTTAGTAAAGTTAAATGGACTAGTTTTCCTTTTACATACAGGGTGATCAGATAGGAGGTATTTTTTCCTATCAAACTAAGTACATACTTTTTTTCAGTATTCATTGAAGTATTCATCATGAAAAGACTTATGCCTCAACAACGTTCACAAATCGTATAATTCTGTTACGAAAATCGACGCTCTGTGAAAAGTGTTCATCGCGCGCTCAGGCCAACTTATGCTGGTCAGCAATGAGACGCATTTGCGGCTTATTGTCTACGTCAATAAGCAAAATTTGCCGTATTTGCGCTGAAGAGCAATCCAAAGCCATTACATCCATTGAAAACAACCGTTTGGCGCAGCCTATAGGCTGGAGGAATCATCGGCCCATATTTCTTCAGAGACGAAGCTGGTGCCAATGTAACAGTGAATGGTGAATGCTATCGCGCCATGACAAACGACTTTTTGATACGGAAAACAAACGCCCGTATTTGGTTTCAACAAAACGGCACTACTTATCAATATCATGAAACAATGAATTTACGCGTAGTCGTTTCGGTGAGCAAATTATCTCTCGTCTCGGACCAGTTGAGTGGCCATCAAGGTCGTGTGATATCACACCGTTGCACTTCTATTTGTGAGAATATGTAAGTTCTAAATATATACATATATATATAATTGGCGCGTACACCCTTTTTGGGTGTTTGGCCGAGCTCCTCCTCCTGACTTACCGATGGACTGAACGGGAGCGAAGCATCCGTACTTGGCAGGAGGAATGGAGGAACTCCATGAACGGACGATGGACATATCGATTGATCCCGAATATCACAAGATGGATAAATCGAAAGCATGGTCAGATAGATTTCTACCTGATCCAAGTACTTAGTGGGCATGGATGCTTTAAGGCTTATCTGCATAGATTTAAGCACGAAGATGACCCGTACTGCACCTTTTGCGACTGTCTAGTTGAAGATGCAGAACATGTTTTCTTTGTCTCCCCTCGTTTCGAGCTGGAAAGAGTAGAATTGAGTGATAGGGTGGGGAAGCCAATAATGGTTAACAACCTAGTAGATATCATGCTTGACTCAGAAGAACATTGGTCCGCTGTCAGTAACATGGCAAGGATAGTAATTACCAAGCTGCGTCGCAATGAACAACAGCGCAGATTGTTACGTAGAGGCAATAGGCGACACCCCCTCCCGTGAAGTAGTACCTAGTAATACTTAACGGTATTAGGAATCACCAAATTGCGTCACACTGAACATCAGCGCAGATTTTCATGAAGAGGCAATAGGCTCCCGTCTAGTGTTACCTAACGGTCGTCCCGCGGGAGGGAAACGGAGCTGGGGTGGGGTTTTTAGTGGGTGAGTCGAACGACAAGTCTCACACTTTTCGGCTTTCAATGCTTTTTGCCACCTCCATTAAACAAAAAAAAAAAAAAAAAAAAAAAAAAAAACAAAAAAACAGTTTAAAGCCAACTCCGAACGGCAGATATTTTTATGAGGAGCTATTTCACTCGGAGGTTTGCCATTGCCTGCGGAGGAGAGACCGCTATTAGAAAAATTTTGTTTTTCTTAGTCTTGGTATTTCAGAGATTCGAACCAACGTTCTTTCTGTGAATTCCGAATAGTAGTCTCGCGCACCAACCCATTCGCCTACGGCGGGCGGCAAATTCGAAATGCTTTGTGGATAAACCAGCTTCGATTGAGGCATTCAAAGTCAGCGTTACTGAAATTATTCACAAGACAGCCACGAAATTGGTGTTTACGGATGGCCGAATTAAGGTGCAGTTGCGGCCAACATTTGAAAATGATTATTTTTAAGAAATAAATGTCGCGCATGGTTCTGCACAAAAATAATAAAGATTACCTAATAAATTTTGATTTTTTTTATTTTATTTCAATTTAAGATCCAATACCTCTTTGTTCACCCTTAGAACTACAAAACACTTTTGACGACTGAAATATAAATTATTCATTGCGCACAATGCATGAAAATTATTAAATCATCTTGAAGATCACTGCCATCAGTCAAACATCGCATATTCAAAAATAGCTTGACATCTTCAGCGAACATCTATATATTGTATTTGATCAGTTTATTTAGCAAATGCCAGTTTATTCAACAAATGCATTAGGTAGGAGCCTATATATAGAAAATTCACTGAAGTTACCATAAAACCTAGTCCTGGTAAATCACCCTACGAAGTGACCTCTTGCAGACCACTACCACTATTAGCAGTAATTTCGAAGCTTTTTGAAAAACTACGTCTACAGCCATTCAGTCTAATCGTCTTGGTAATAATTTACATTCATATGAGTACTGCACAATTCAATTTAAATGTATTATCACTACTTTGTTTGCCAAACGTTGGGGAGAAAATCATACGCCAGGTGCTTCTATACACCGAAAATGTCACCTTTAGTTGTCAAATTTTATGTGGCGATGTTATCGGCTCTTATTTCTTCGCAGATATGCAAAGAGTTACGCCCATTGTCAGTACGATTCATCCCAGCGGCGCCACCGCGCATCGAACGCTTATGAGAATGAGAAACAACAATTTGGCAATACCCATTTCAACTGCTTACATACATGCACTTATCTAAATAACATACATATTTTCAAAGTTAAGTACATATGTATGTACGAGTATATTATGCACCTATTCTTGCAAATGCAAAACAGAGCTGAGCAACTCGCGTTAGACATTCATAAATACGCGTACATACACACATGTACGGTATACTGGATGTAGTACATTTACTAAAGTTTGCGATCTATGCAAAACATGTGAGACAGCAAGGAAGTAAGAAGTTTAACAGCATAAGTTATGAAAACTTGTCAAAATAAAATAAATATTGTAAACAAAAAAAAATATTCTGCAAAAAAAGACAAATCTGCCTTATAGGATTTTCAGTACTTTGCATTGGACTTATGTAGTTTCGATGTGTAGCAGTTGCGCGCTTTGTCTGCGTTGGTGTCTCTTAATGGTTTCTGCTTATATTGCTCTTGTTGCTAATTGACTAGATTTTTCTATGCCTTTGGATTTCCTATGCAATACTGCGGGTTAAACTGTAATAAAATACAAATCATTGATTAGGGGCTTTGTTGCGAACTGAAGTGGCGTTGGTGTTGCAAATGAGTTCCGCTTTGTTCGACAACAATAATTTCAATTATTGTTTTATTTTTTCTAAATACTTACATATGGATGTACATACAGTGACTCACGAAAAATACCACGCTATCCTATGTTTAACAGTAATTAATAATATTTTAATAAACTTTATGTGTGTGCGAGTATACTTATCCGCACATACTAGGTCTTGCTTAAGGCCTTAAGCCAGTAGCCAAAACTAAACTTAGTTTAGTGAACTGTCAATAAAACAAAATAAATTTGGAAAAATTAAATAAGCGATCAAATTTAATTAAAATGTTTTTGTAACAAATGCTTTTATGCAAAGCGTGATCAGTTAAAAGGTTTCGGGTTTTGAATTGAAATAAAAACACCTAAATTCAAATTGAGTGGGTCATCTTTATTATTTTTGTGTAGAACCATTTATGTAATTTATTTCGTACAGATAATCCTTTTCTAATGTTGGCCGCAACTGCGATGTAATTCGTCCATCCCTAAACCAAAAATTTTAATGACTCGCTGGAGGACTTCGATCGGGGGTATCTCCTGAATAACTTAAGTAATGTTAGCCTTGAATGTCTCAATCGAAGCTGGTTTATCCACAAATATTTAAGCCTTACATACCTCCACAAATGAAAGGCCAAAGTCCAGTAAAGCACTTTCCTGAGACACTCCAGAGCAGACAATGAATGTTTCAGCGGATATACCATCAATTGTGGCCACACAACGCCTTCTGCTTAAATAGGATTTCACCCACTGCAGGAAAACAGCCTGAAATGGAAGCGAAAATAATCTAAAGCTCTAATGCAATATTCACTGAAAACGGCGAAATTAGACACCATGGATCGTCCGACGATCCATGCTGCTGGTACGAAATTAAGCTTTTAGTGGCAAAGGTTTAGAAATTGCCGAGAGGTTAGAAATTAGTTGATCATTACTTACTTCATTCTTACTGTCGCCTTCAAACATTAGGGATATACTTCTTAGTTTTCAGTAATGGTTGAAAATTTCGTAAGATAATACTTATTTAAAATTACTTCTTTACATTTGTTTATGGAATGCCCATCGATATCAGTCTGTGAGGTGCTTTAAATCCATGTTTAATATTATCAATCCTTTTTGGGTGTTTGGCCGAGCTCCTCGCCCTATTTGTGGTGGGCGTCTTGATGTGGTTCCACTAATTGAGGGACCTACAGTTTCAAGCCGACTCCGACTCCGACTTTTTTATGAGGAGCTGTTTGCTATTGCGTGCCCTGGGCGACCGCTTTAGAAAAAACGTTTTCTTAATTTTGGTGTTTCACCGAGATTCGAACCTACATTCTCTCTGAATTCCGAATGGTAGTCACGCCCTAATCCGACTACGACGGCCGCCGAAAAATCTGAAAGACTTAGCTGTCCAAATTCAGAGTTCAGATTGATTTTAAGAAAGATTTAAAAAACACTAAGAATCTAAATAACTATCATTCTAAACAAACTTAGATTGGAAAAAATTCTGCAAAAAGATCAACTGCTTCTTATGGCGTGTTAGCAGATTTACTACCGAGGTAAATAGTAGATGAAACACTGCTACAGGGTTTCTTAGATTTATTGTAGTGTCAAAAAGTCTTAGGACTAGATTTAATATTCTCCTTAACACTTAGAATGAAAATATTCCAAAAAAATTTATTTAAGAAATTGAAGTTTTTCAGATACTTCTTACAATTGTAATGGGACAACCTTTGATCTTTGATCCTTTGATTTGGCAAACTTTTTAAATAACTTATTTCGAAGTTTATTAAGCTTTCGTAGTTCATTGGTGTACCATGGAAGTCTGAATGAGATTTAAATATGTCCACAAACTCTTTTCATCCTTCTTCGCTCATCTCGGGAGCATAGGGCCTCGTCAAGACTTTTCCATCGAACACGGTTCTGTGCCGTTGATTTGGCACCGTCCGATGAGATGCCAGCATCTGCTAGTTCGCGCAGCAGCGACCTTCTCCAAGTGTTTTTTGGTCAACCACGACCTCTGCTCCCTTGCGGCTTCCAGTCCAGTGCCATTCTCGTGATGCTATCTGGTGCTTTTCTCAATGTGTGATCTATCCATCGCCACTTTCTGCGTTTGATTTGCCTAAGGATGGGTTCCTCGTGCGTTAATCTCCACAGTGCCTCGTTACTGATGGTTTTTGGGCAGAATATTCTGCAGATGATGCGGAGGCATTTGTTAATGAAGCATTGTAGGCTCTGTGTGATGGTTTTAGAGACCAGCCATGTTTTGCTTCCGTACAACAATACGGACTTCTCGCATGAGCAGAATATTCATAGTTTAGCGCACCTGGAGATTTGCGAACTTTCCCATACTGTATGCCTCGTTTGCTTTGTTGACATCTTCATCTGGTCCACCATCTGCCGCAGATGCAGCAGAAGTTTTCGACAAATTCCACTGGGCATTCGTCATCCAATATCTGCCTTGCGTTATTTCGTTAACTCGCATGGCTTTGGTCTTAGCGATGTTGACCTCTAGTCCGACAGTGCATGCCAGCGCGACTAGTTTGTCCGGCTTCGCTTGGATGTCAGAGAATTTGTGAGAGAGGAGGCAGATGTCATCGATGAAGTCCAGGTCCTCAAGATAACATACCATGCCTTTTTTGTGCAGGGTCAGTTGTCTCATGACGTCATCAAGAACAACGGCGAAGATAAGGGGCGACAAAGGACAACCTTGCCGTACACCTGCGTTGGTAGTGAATGGATCGCTGATATCGCCTTTGTGAAGCACTGCCAGTTCGGAACTGTCGTAGAGGGCTTTGATGTGGTGGATTATCTTAGAGGGAACTCTCTTTCTTCTCAGTGCCAGTCATATTGTTTGATAGTTTCGGTCGCCTTCAGAAACATACAAACCCGAACAGAAGCCATCCCAGTTAATATTAGCTTGAAGGAAAAATCAATTCATTATTTTCTCGTTTTTGGCTGTAGTGATCGATATCTCGTAAAATATCTATCAAACAATTTAAAGTGTATGCTCGCTGTAAAGGTGACATTTCACACTAAAACTATTATTTAACTGTTTTTTGTTTGTTCCATTCAGTTGTGAGTTTCAGAGTATTAACAATGGAAATCAACAAAGAGAAAATTCGGTACATTTTACGTTTTTTCCTCCTTAAAGACGGAAATGCATGCCAGGCTGATGATGCCCATACAGCCACTTGCATGCAATTTTGGTTTCATCGATTTCGTTCAGGCGTTTTGTATGTTAAAGTAAATTTCGAAAATGTCGATAATAACATAGAAATAATCGAAGTTGACCGGCAAGTCAGTAGTCATACCATCGTCCAGAAGCTGAAGAACGACCATAAAACAGTTTTTACCCTTTCCCGCAAAAATTTTAAGTAAAAATGATGGATTTTTTTCTCCAAGCTAATATTAAACAGTATGTCATTCCATAGGGAAAAATCACATGAATAGTATATAATTAAAGGCAATTTTTTCAACTGGCTTTTTATAAGGAAATTCATTAAATTCGAACAGGTATTTAATATAAAAACACTTCAAAGTTCTTACATATGAATTTCACAAATAGCTAAAGTGTGATCAATTATGTGACCCACTGTATGTACTCCATTTTTTGTACCTACATATCTACGTAATTATATAATACTTGAATGTACCAAGCCAGACACTCTATCGGCCAGATAGTCAATATTCTGAGATACATTTAAATGATTAATGACATACGATTGGAGGCAGTGAAAAAATATTGCCAAAGGCTCTTGTTCACAATTGTTGCGATATGTCTTGCCCGAGCGATACTTCGGTAGTCACATACATATGTGCGTTTGCACAATATGATCACAATTTTACATACATAAGTATATGTGTGATATACCTACATATGTGTGCCAATAACAACTAAAGAGTGTCGTAATATTATTCTACACAGCTTACAACTCACACGAACGAAAAGCTGTTCAACGTGCCAGCTATTGTATAAGAAGTATTGTACAAACTTATTTATAGAAAACTTTCTTTAAAGTACACACACTCGTAACCGGACCTGACATAGCACATAAAGTGCTTAGAGGTTCATTCACTTCTGCAAAGTACGTAAATTTACAAATCCCTTATTATCCTACTCATTCTTCCAATATTCATATTCAAAGGGTACTTAATAATAATAATTGGCCCTCATACCCTTTTTGGGTGCTTGGCTGAATTCCTGCTCCTATTTGTGGTGTGCGTCTTGATGTTTTTTTCGCAAAGGGAAAGGCTAACAGTTTCATACCGTCTCTGAAAGGCAGTTTTTTTATGAGGAAGTTTTTTCTATCTTTTAGTGTTTCATGGCCGCGGTTTTGAACTTAAGCACTTCCGAATAGTAGTCACGCACAAAACCATATGGCTACGACGGGCGCCAATACTTCAGTCAAAATATTTCAAATAATTTCTTACACTGCCCAATGAGATGTCTAGGGCTTCTACTAAATCTCTTTCTATCACTCGACAATTTTCCAATAAGATATCTTGTATTTTTTACGATTTCTGGTGTTGTTGCTGTTTTTGAACTTCCTTGACGTGCATCGTCTTCAATAAGACATGGCTGTGAGCACCTTCCTTCAATAACGAGGCACAATTATTAGATTCCTTGACACGTTTTCTAAGGTTCATAGACGACTCAAGTGTTAATCTAGGCTTCCGGATCGCTGCAGTGATTTCGAAGAGGAAGTAACCCCTATCAGGAAACAGTCAATTGTCGCCTGATTAAGGGGTTATACGCAGTTATGAAGCAAATAAAAGACGGGTTGTCAAGGATTTATCTTGAAGAAACTTCAGAATATTTTAATTTGAAAATTTTTGGCGGTTATAAAAGCATCCTTCAAGAACGTAACAAAATTTTTTTATTTATGAAAATGTTGATTATAGAGCGCGCTGCAGGCGATTTCTGGAACCTCCTTTAGAAAAAGACGATTTACGGTGTACATCGTAACTCGGAATTGGATTATCTGAAATCAAAAAACCAAACAAATTTTGTTAATATATTAGATTATCTAGTAATTAATCGTTCGGCTAATCAAAATAGTGAATTTTCACAAAATGGCAGCTTTTAAAAGAAATGATTTCAATTTTTACGTTAAAATTTCGCCATAAATTGATTATAAAATGGAAAATCATTTTTACAAAAGGAACGATTAATTACTAGAAAATGTATCTTTAAAGATTGAGTTAAAACGGTTGACCGATCAAACAAGCCGTTTTCGAGATATCGTGTACACCGACTTGAAAAATGCCGTTTTGAAAAAAACACGTTTAAAGTTTCAATACCTACCTTAAAACGTGCCGAGGCATCTCTACATATTTAGGTATAACTCCGAAAGTATTGCTTAGATCTACTTCAAATTTCGTGCGTATACTTTTGAATATATGTACATTACAAAAATGCAATAAAAAAAATCGATTTTTTTGAAAGTCATAACTGCGTATAACCCCTTAATGTAATTTCCTCTAACGGAATAAACATTTATTTACTGGTCGAGGGTCTGATTTGCCTATCGATCGCGTATCGATGCATACTTCGCTATCAAGCTAGGCACCCGTGCAGTATTCGTCTCGTGCAAAGAAAACCCAATCCTTTAGCTACCATCTGCTCGCGTACAAGTGAACAATATTCTGATCAGCGTGAACAATGGCCTGAAGATGCAGGTCCACCTGCAGCAGTCAAAGGCGCATCTGGGCCACACCTTCTTTAATTGGACTCTGTTTGTTAGGAATCAACACGGACTCAACGTAATTTCTTACCTCTTCTGCAAAAACTTCCCTGCCGACAATTTGGCTTTTAGGCCTTCGAAGAAATCATATTTTGCTGCCAGCAGAACTTTATATCAGCGTTTTGCCATTCGAAATTCTAATTACTGGTTGTTCGCAGATATCGAAATTTGCCTCTATCATCTTTTACCTGTACGAGGGCGGTTCAATGAGTACTCGTGTTTGGTGTTAACATCGTACGCTGTCATCTATCGAAGAAATTTTAAGCTGATTGGGTTAGTGTGGATTTGGCAGCTATTCGAGTTTCGTGATTTTCGCTAAGATGGTATTGTTCTGTAACTCTCTTTTTTTTTTTTAATGGGAAAAAATTCGAGGAGATAAAAGTAAAGTTGGATGCTGTCTATGAGGTCGCTTCGCCGTCTATGACCACAGATAGATATTGGTTCAACGAATTTAAACGTGGGCGAACATCCATTTTTGATGAGGAGCGACAAAGACGCCCGGCAGACGTGGTTACCAAGGACATAATTCATAAAGTCCACAATTTAAGCGAGATCCGAAGGAGTTTTTGCGTCGATTTTTGATTAAAATCTGGATTCAGAAACTAAGCAACAATTAAAACAATGGATTTTCTCCGGTGAATCTACTCCAAAGAAGGCGAAGACAGTCCAATAGGCCGTAAAGGTTATGGCGACGATTTTTTGGGATACGAACGGCGTCATTCTCATGGATTTTTTCGAAAAAAGGACACTGGGTAACACTACAGTGAGTTATTCGACCGCTTCCACCAAAAAAGAAGGTGCTGTTTCATCATGATAACGCACCGCCACATTCATCTGTAGTTTTCTCCGCCAATCTGCAAAAATTGTGTTATGAATTGTTGCCGCACCCACCATCTTCACCCGATCTGGCTCTCTTCAACTTTTTCTTGTTCCCTCACATGAAGAAATGACTCGCGGGGGAATTTTTTAGTTCAAACGAGGAAGTCATCGCCGAGACAGATGCGTATTTTGGAGAGTTCGAAAAATCCTATTTTTTTGGATGATTTAGCGTTGGGAGACGTGTATGTTTCTAAAAGGGGACTATGTTGAAAAATATAATAAATTTTTTTTTTAAATGGTGTCCTCATTTCTAAAACGGGTACTTATTGAATCCGCCTCGTACATTTTCAACCCTATCTTTTATTTCTAATATTAAAGCAATTAGGTTGGTTAGGTTAGGATAATTCATCACATGATCGTCAAGCTCAAAACCCCACACAAAGGTTTTGGTAAAATGCTGCAAGGGGGAGAAATATGTGCAGTCTGCAGTCCTTATTGCAATCATGATTTATACTTTGGATCCGGGCCAACCACCACTACAATTCTGTTAGGTGTTTGGTCGAGCTCCTCCTCCTATTTGTGACGTGCGTCTTGTTGCTTTTCCACACATGGAGGGACCTACAGTTTTAAGCCGACTCCGGCAAATGGTTTTTTTATGAGGAGATTTTTCATGGCAGAAAGTTATAGGCAGTAGTTCAACATAAGAAGACCTTTTTGGCTTTAAAAGTATTCTTGTAATTGTATTAAAATTACAAGTTTTTACTATTCCGTTTCCTATTATTTATGAAGTATGTAACTTTATGTCTGCGCTGGGTGTCCTTGGACCGAATTAGCTTTGCCAATGGCTTACTATGTAGAACAAGTATATGATGGCATGATTTACATGATAATTAGCGGAACTCATGAACGCTACGACAGAAACGTCAAACTCAGCTGTCAAGAGGTAAATTGTGGTTTTCACAAATGTACGAGTATATGTAAATGCATATGAATGTACTGTGCATACGTGCATTGGCACACGATTCTGCATGCAGATAAATCTTAAACAATGGACTGACGTCTGCGTTACTTGCGAATAAAATAGCAGACTAAGAGGAAATGTCAACGGGTACTTAAGAAAGAAAATATGTTTAACTAAGTCTGTAATAAATATCGATCAAGTACTTGTTATTTAAGGCTGCACATAAATTCATATGTAGCACGTATGCGTAATAGTGGAATAATATAGAAACCTGTTTTGTTAAAGAACTGTAAATGAAATAAGACGTTTGCATATCCATAAAAGTTATAGAACAAATTAGGTTTTAAACTATTTGATAAGTTTCAATTTACTGAAGCCGTGCAGAAAAAGGCTATTGATTCAAACTGGCGCAAGCCTAATGAATTTTAAGCTACAGGGCACTCGCGTAAAGATGAACTAACTGTAATAAAGAGTGTTCACGTTTGCGAATTGTTCACATTTCTTTCGAATAGTTCATGGGGAAAACAGTGTTATATGTATATTTTTAAAATTTTTAATTTGCTGATTTTACATCAAAAACGGACGAACAAATAGGGAAAGATTTATTTGAAAAACAAAATATATTTTCACAAACAGAAATGAGTGAAATTAAAGTGTATTTCGTGCGAAGTTTGGCATCTTATTATAAATAACGCGTATTTGAATAAGTTATTAAAAAAGTCAGCATTTTTTTCTTTTCTACTAACTGACTACTATACCACTACAGCTTTCACCCTTATGCGCCGAAGTACATTTACGTCCCTCTGTTAAACATCTTCATTCCCAGTCCATTCAATTGGACTTGCACTTATTCTTTTTGCAAGGGCTTCAGTAATGTACCCATCGCGGTAACTGCCTCTGATTCAATTTCTCTGCTCTCAGTTAAGTCATCTACGAAGCGATCATTATTCCAATATTGAACAGTTGCTAGTGTGCATTCCATCTACAAACAAAAATATAAACCTTACAGGGTCCGGCATTCGAAGTGTAACCAATTTCAGACCGCACGAGCATCAGTTGTCTGTTAGTTGGCTAAATGACTGTTCAGAGGATTGTTTTCAAACGCGCGAATGCATTTTGCCGAGAGCAAACGCGAAAAAAGAAAATCAATAATGGATTTCAAACGTTATAGTGTGATTTCATTATATTTGCCTGCAAATTCACAACCAGCGATTGTTCGTGAGCTCAAGCACCTTAAAGTAAAAAAAATTTTTGTTTATCGCATCATTACTCGTTAAAATGATAATGGCAGCATCGCGAAACAACATGAAAGTGGTAATCAAAAGACTGCAACGTGAAATGGTTGAAAAGTTGAAGAGCCGACTTGAGCGAAATCCCCTACGAAGTGGCAATCAAAAGGCGATAGAACTGAAAATATCTGACCATAACATCCCTTTTTTCTTGTTCACTTTTCTCTGAAGCATAGGGCCTTGACAGGACTTGTCTTGCGTTGGTTTCGTTAATCTATTTGATTTCTGACAGGGTAGGTGATTATCCAGCCGCTACCAGTCCTAAATAGTGTGAATGTCTGTTGTTGCTTAAGAACAACGCCTTCTTACTGCTTGGAGCGCTATCTGTGTTTCTCATTTTTCCGCCAAAAGGATCGCACAGATGGTTGAGGACTTCGCTAAATTTGGTGTGCCTGCGCCATTACCGCGGTTGCCCGCTTCCTCTTGCTGGCCGCACTGATGCCATGTATAACTGTTTGTTTTTCTTTCTTTTAGCAGCAACAATGCAAGTAATGTGGTGACTATTGTGCGGGAGTAAGGATGGAAAGGATACGTTTTTGAGTTTGAGGAATGGTTTCCTTTTTTTTTTTTTGTGCTTTTTTTAGAAACAGAGAAAGTAGCCCAGTTGGTTGCATGGGGTTTGGTCCGTTGGCTATATGAGGCGAGTGGCATTTGGTGGCATAGGCATATCCATGATCCCGCTTTTGTTTTCAACTCCAATTCACTTAAGATGAGATGGGGCGTTGTCTATTAAAAGAAGCGCTTTTAACGGCAACGAGAAACAGTTCAACCTAGCATTAGAAATAATTGTAATTTAAATGTGCAGCAAATGCATCATAAAACCAATTCTTAAAAATTTGTGAAGTCATCCAGGCTATTTTAGTGCCTTTATAATCAGTCGGACAATTGAAACTGCTAAAACAAAATGTTTTTTTACAATAGTATTTCCAATTACCAGCAGCCTCAGCTTAAGTGATCGGGCGAGAGCAGCTTTTTCAACCAATGATGCGTATATTTTGTCTGGCAATAGTTTCCAAAACAAACCAGACTCGTCAGCTTTATGCAATTGATCATTGCACAATGCCAATTCGTCACTCTTTTCATTAAGTTTCAACTTAAAATAATGTACCAACTGAGGCTGCGAGGGCAGTTTTTCTCCAGTTAATGTAAGAAGACGAACACCGTATCTTTTTTTAAGTGCTGCAGACATCCATCACTGGCATTAAATGTATTACTCAAAAATGTTGCATGATATATTAATTGATTGATGTTCGCGTTTTAGAGCTTTCTGGCTTGTTCATAATTTAGTGGAGTCAATTTAAAAAATAAATTATTCCATTTAAGCGGTGTTCATCTTTCCGCGAGTGCACTGTACTGTTAAATCCCGTTTCTTCTGAGGCAGCCAGTTTTGTTGCTAGTCCGGATATTCTTAGTGAACGTCCAGATGTTCCGAGAAATGTAATTTACTTTCTCCGCTGTGTCCCGTTTTCGTCGGCAAAAGGTATATAAACCTAGTAACATTTAAACTAAATTTATCTCCATACAAACTGTAAGATTTTCTCTGAAAATAAAGTTACACAATAGAGACAAATTGAGGCGATGATTTCAGTGTATAATAATATGCCTAAATTTATATTGCAACTAATGCAATTCTGCCAAGTTATCAGCTACTATTACTCCTTGGAAATATTTAATCTGAACTACTAAACGGAAAATATGAGGTGCACAATCAAACAAATATAGAATTTTAATTTTTAATTTTAAATATTTTTTAAATTTTGTATGCCACTATTTGAAAACCCAATTTCAATTTCTAACCAACGTATGTTCCAATACTAATCAAGTGTGTGCACGGCTACTCCATTATACTTATCAATACCAAACGGGTACCTAAAATAGATCACAAAAAAGGATCAGGATTTCTGCGTCAGAAAAAAGGAACCGCGATTATTCATGAAGTATAAAGGATATATATTCTTTTTACATAAAAGTATGTACAAAACTACGAGTCACAATTACTCAATAAGCTGTGTAGTCTTCATCGTTATCAAGTATAGCCTGGCATCTTCTCGGCATGCTTTGAACCAGCTTTTCTGCGTAGCTCGTCGACAAAAGTTTTGCGAACTTGATGCACGAGTTGCTTTAAGTCATGGACTGGACATTTTCAATGGCGGTTGGCTTGTGGGGACTGGGAAGGCCAGTCCATTACTGTGACGCCATTTTCTTGTTTTGTTGTTTCTCAATGTATTTTTCTGAGAGCAGTGGTTTTGATGATGTGGGGCGGTAGGATATGTTCGCCTCCTTTAAACGACGTTCGATGGTGTTGATACTCACATCTATTCCCTTTTTAGCAAGAACTGATCGTGCTTGGCGTAGTCGCAAACGGACCCTTCGCTTAAAAAGTTGGACGATCTCTTTATCCTGCTATTTTGTCATCACTCGCTTCAAGCCGGCCTCGGAAAAGTCATCAACATTTTTGAACACCTTATACCGCTAATTCCACATGACAACAAACTCTTCAGATTTTTTAATCACTTTTGCAGCCGCGGCGTAAGATAATTTCGGCCCTTTGCATAAAAATACCGCCTCAAAACACTTCGCGTACTTCTCACTCACTTCTGTTGGAAATTACGTTCATGAATAAAGCTAATTTTGAACAAAACAAAAACGTTTTTTTATAGGCCCGGGACTTTTCAGCTCATGTGTTACATATATGTACATAAAAAATTTAAAAAAATGTTGTATTCAAAAAAGAAATTTTTGACAAAAACTCTTCTAAACACTGAGCGAAACCGGAACTTTTCTATTGTATAAAAAATTTTATAGAACACCCAAAGATGAAGTCAAGAAATTTGTGAAATAATGAATGACAACAAAACCATTCTAAACCGATTAACTTGACAAGACGTGATTTTTTATAAGTATGCGGTCAAACACACATACATACATACGTGTCATGCACTACAATTATACATTGCCAGCTTAAGTTGTTTTTTCAATATAAATGCTTCGCCAGTTATTGCACAACACCTCATTCATCAGAAAATTTGTGGCTATCAACTGTGTGTTTGCGTAAGAAAAGACAAAATGTACAAAATTGTAAGTGAACAAGGATTTTATAACTGTGAATAGACGGTTTCCATAATAAATGTATCGAAATGCTGAAATATACAATATTATAGATTTAATATCGGGAAGTGTTACCTATAGTAATTATAAAGAGTTTGTATTTAACGTACTTGTACACGGGTTCAAGTAGAACAACGTTGTTCAGTGTATTCGCGGCAACCTGCTAAGGATTTCGGTCGAGTACAACAAAGTGCATCGGTTATTTCTTCTGATTGCATGTAAAACTTGCCCCAGTGCTGCCCTGAATGGCCTTTTGCACTTGCTTCCCATCGACTTTTATGTTATTTCCATCGCAGCTCAAAGTGCACTCAGGTTAAAGGAGATTGGTTTCTGCAGGCAATCTCTCAAGGATCGTGGTAGCATTTTCAGGCCGTTAACCCTGTATTTCTCCGGACTTCGAACAGATCTCTCTATCCAGAGTTTAAGGATTGTGCTAGGGCAGTCTTTCAAAATTAGCAGAATTGGATCGAGGGAAAAATTTGCACCGAAGCTTGCACCTCTGTCTTCGTAAATGGTTCCAAGATGGAATCGAGAGTCGGAGCAGGGATTTTCTCTAAATCAGCCAATTTATCTATCTCCTTTAAACTGCCGAAGTGTTTTTCAAACAGAGGTCCATACAATCCTGCAGGCACGCAAAATCTTTAGGGAATGCAGGAGCGAGGGAGATATTAACATTTTCTCCGATAGTTAAGTCGCGATCAAAGCTCTGACGACGCCATGGTGCGGAACGAAACTAGTAAACTCCTGCAAGGAGGAGATCAAATCTCTTGGGTGTGCAAGTAACATTCCTCTAATCTGGATTCTGGGACATAGGAACATAGAAGAAGGTAGGAGACCTCCTATCCGGTCATCGGCATCTCCCTGATAGTTGTTAAAGGAGAACTGCATAAATTATTTCTCAGGAAAGCGCAGAAAAGATGGAGCTCGATTTATTCTTGTGCTATTTCGAAAACCCTTTGGCCCCAGTGCAATAGTCAAAGGACTCAGAAAGTCCTTTAGACTCCTCGCCATTCAATTTCCAAACTCGCACCTGTGTTTACCGGTCACTGGACGATCGGCACACACGCGGAGAAGCTAGGATTAAAGCTGTTTGCTTTATGATAAGAAGCAAAGCAGTTCGCTGCCCTATACAAAGACAATAATGGTAGTTTATGGGGCTCGAGAATTCAATATTGTCGGCCTGCTCCAGTAATTGTACTTGTAAGCTCTTATGAAAGGTTGTGAATCGTTTGCAGGAATAGCTGAAGCCCTGTCTTGAACTAAACGGCTTGAAGAGGTGTTTCCCAATTCAGATGGGTTTTGTACTTCATGCTTTTTTAAAAGCAAAAATATACTTGGAGTTTTATAAATGTGGACATGGATAACAAACCCGAGAACAACTATCAATCAATCAATATTACCAAGACTGCGCAATGGCTGGCGGTAGCAAGATTTCAGATTTCAGTTTCAGTTTCAATCGGCAGGCAGAGACTGTTATCTTTCACTTTAATCGCTAGTTTTTGGAGTTAGTTTCAAGTTCTCATAAATGTATGAAAATACTGAAAAGTTTCTCCGAAAAGGCATCGCTACTGCCCAGATAATGGTAAGCCCCTGAATGCATTTCAATCATTAAATACCAACTCATAAAGTCCATGTCGCGATCGGAGGTGTCATAAATTGTACGCACGTCTATTCACTTGGGCGAGGGAAGTTTCGGTCAAACCATACAAATAATTTCTTCACCAGTTTTGTGAAATTCAATTTTATATACTGATTTCATTGTAAAATTTCATAAATAAACATTTGCTGATAATTATTACGCATTCCTCTTTACATATTCTTCAGATCTTCGCCGTCATCTTAGCTTGCATCGCCTACGTCAGCGCTGGCATCTTAGCAGCTGCACCAGTTGCTCCATCCGCTGTGGTCTACACCTCACCATCGGAATTTCCTAGCGCTAGTGGCTATGAATATCAGCACACCATACAAACCGCCGATTATGTCAATCATGCTTCAGTGGTGAAGCCATTGAATGGTTTCGTTAATGCACCAGCACTCGTTCGCACTGTCTACAATGCCCCAGTAGCTGTAGCTCCAGCGTGGTAAAAACAAAAATAAAAATAAAAAAAACTATTCAAATGTCTGCAGATTATTGTACGAAAAGGATTGCGCAAAATAAATTAAATGGAATAAAATAAAATGTGACTAATAGAAACTATATGTACATTCATCATTCTTTATTAGCAGCCATCGCCCATCAAATCATATGCATTTGAGGCTTAAGCGAAATTGTTAGGCAGCTCAAATTATGACATTTTAGATCCAATTACTATTGCAATCACTTTCTATCACAGACCTCTTTACTTTTAGTTGGCACTAGACGTTACTCGCGGCGTGCAAGCACAACGGAAACTAAAAGTTTCTTTATGTCACAAGACAGCAGGAATTCAATCCTTCTTCTCTAAGTCTTTGTAAACCAGAGTTCTTGCTGAATCGCTGGAGTAACACATTAATAACGTTATTCCTTTGTATTTTTTGGATACAAGCTATCTTTCCGTAGAGATGTTTCTTTTTGATCACTAAGATTTTGCCAAATTAAACCGTAAGCTGCATGTTAAGTTTTCCTCCTCCGTACTTTATATATTTAAAATTTCATTAAAAATTGCGCCAGGAGCAGGCGATTTTCGGTTTTTAAACTTACTGGGAAGTACTGACTTTGCTTCCACTACTTTAACGTACACAAATCTTATTACTTTCAATGCGGATTCTACCTTAAGAAACAAACAGAAATCTCACGGTGCAAAATCCACCCAATAGGCAAATAGCCTAGTACTGAAGTCCTTTACTTGGTTTGGGTATAGATAGACAATGCGAAATGAGCTCTTTCTTTCTCTTGGTGAATAACACATAACTTGTCCTTTTACAATTCGGGAGGTTTTTCTTTTGTTAATCTTCCACATCAATATATTGATCTATTGAATTATTCAAAATGCTTCCGACGAAACAAAAATACAATTTTAATGCGAACGAAAGCTTTGCTCATTCTTAACGGTTCTCAAAGGAAGAGATGGTGCATCCGAAACAGAAGTCTTCGCGCTAAACAATCCTTCGAGGCATAAGTACTTCTACTTCTTATACAAGGTGAAGTCCAAAATAAACAAGACTGCACTCAAATAGAAACGACAGGAGTTTTTTTCTGATAACTTCGAGTTTATTTATTCAAAATAGTCTCCTCTGGCCTCGACACACTGTTTTGCGCGATCTAAAAACTTTTCGAAAGAGTGTTTTAGGTCATTGACAGGAATGATCCTCAGTACGTCGGTACAAACCTTTTGGGTGGCCTTTACGGGCGCAAAACGTTTTCTTTTCATGGCCAAATGCAATTTTCCGAATAGGTAAAAGTCACAGGGAACCATATCAGGCGAATACGGTGAGTGTTTGATGGTTAAAATGCGATTTCTAAGCGTCAGCTTCCTCCTACGCAGTATTCAGGGCGAATTTGAGGAACGCGATGCAACAAACGCTTCAAAACGCTAAGATAAAAAAAATTGCATTGACGGGTCAACCATTGGCACGAACTCCTTGTGAACAATTCCCTTGGAATCATAAAAATAAATGAGCATCGACTTCTCCAACGCGATTTTTTGGGTGGTGGCCAGTCTAGGGCCTTCCATTCGGCATTTAGTTTCACGTTTCATCATCAGTTACAATGTTGTAAAGGAAGTTCTCGTATTTTCTCGCCTCTTTAATGAGGTCTTTCGAATGTTGAATTCTGAGCAATTTTTTATCCCCAGTTAACTTGTGCGGAATGAATCGTGCACAAACCTTTCGTAAGCCCAAGTGATTAGTTGAAATGCGATTAATCGATGTTTTGGAGATATTAAACTCCGATTCGTTTTTAATAAATTTACGAACAATTTTGATGGAGTTTTCGGTAATTACTGATTTTGGGCCGCCTGATGTTCATTGTCATTTGCATATGTCCTCACAACCATCTCTGAAACGTGTAAACCACTCATAAACTCAGGCACGAGATAAACAATCATCGCCATAAACTTTTTTCATCAATTCCAATGTTTCGGTAAATGTTTAAACCGATTTTAAAACAAAATTTGATATTAGCTCTTTGTTCGAAACTCATTTTTGTACCGATGACACAAACATACTGACACTTTAGACGTAATAACTTCGCTTCCACTGAACTGAAGATTCTTGTTTTTTTTTTTTTGTCGGGACAACTAGCAAGCGCAGCACTCAGACATTAATTGAGTCCATTGTACTACAGTTGGATTCCCTTTTAATTTTCTTTAAATCTACCCGATCTCAAACCTGATTCGAGCGAAGGCGGGGCAGACACACCGGAAGTTGTCCGCCGTCTCATCCTCCTCTTCACAAGCTGGACAGAGTACACTGTCTGAGATGCCCAACCTTTCCATGTGCTTTGCCCACAGAAAGTGGCCCGTCATCAGTCCAACCAGCCGTCTGCACTCCCCTCTGCTTAATGACAGAAGGGTTTGCGACAGTCGATCGGACATGACAGGTAACATCAGTTTTGTCCATCTGCAGCCTCTCTCAGCCTGCCAAGCTCGCTTGTGGGTGGTTGTTACCCATTTGCTAACCGGGCCGTGATGGCCGCAGAAGGGAGTGGCAAAACGGGCTCTGGGCAAAAGAAGTTGGCCCCAGAGCCCATCTTAGCTAAGCAGTCAGAGGTATCGTTACCCGCGATCCCCCCGTGTCCCGGGACCCATGTTAGCATCAGACTATTATGTCTACCGACATAGTTCAGCCTGGATTTAAAGGACTTGACTACCCCTGATGTGGTTGGAGGGCTGTCTAAGGCCATAAGCGCAGCTTGGCTGTCGCTGCAGACACATATGTATAGATCTGCCTCTCCATCGTTTTTCCACAACAAAGTTCATCGCTTCTTGAACTGCATACACCTCCGCTTGAAACACAAATCCATGCATTCCAAGAGCAAAGTGCAGTTTTGTCCCGCTGGATTCCACGTAGACCCCAGAACCGGAGCCATGCTCGGTCCTGGAGCCATCCGTAAAAATGCGAAAACAGTGTTTGCCGGGCTCATTTTCTGAGTCTCCCCACAACTGAGCCTCTGGTAGCACTACACTGTATCTCTTTTCAAGTACGACTCTTGATGGCATGGAGTCAAGGGGCATGGAGAGAATCGTTGGATCGATGTCCAAGCCTTCTCGGTGTTCCAATGCCGGACAAAGGCCGTACCAGTTCCCACTGTGTTTCAGTCTGCAGATGGCCTTCAAGGCCTCTCCTTGGATGAAAGCATCAAGTGGTGGTAAACCAATCAGAGCATCTAGTGCCGGGCCTGAAGTAGTCGGAAAAGCTCCGGTGCAACAGATGGCCACAGTGCGTTGTAGTCTCGATAAGGTCCTCCTGACTCCCACTAGAGAGAGTCTACTCATCCAGACCACTGATGCATAGGTGATAATGGGTCTTATCATAGCCGTGTAGATCCATAGGACCTTGCTAGGAGAGAGACCCCACGTTTTCCCAAAGACACCTTTGCACTGCCAGAAAGCTGTCAGTGCTTTGGATGCCTTTGTTTCAACGTGTGATTTCCATAGGAGCTTACTATCGAGGATTACTCCAAGATATTTAATTTCCTTGGATAGCTGGAACTGAACATTCACTAAAATTTCACTGGGTGTCAGCGAGGGATGTAACTTCCAACGCACTAACTCATTAAAAAGATGGCGCCATTAAAAACATTTTTGTGACACTAGCCTTGTTTATTTTGAACTTCACCTTGTATAAAAGTGCAACACACATCTCGTATATGAATGGAAGTGTAAGAAACAATTTGTTGTGACTACATGGAGCTGAATTATTCTGAGCATTCTAAAAGTTGTGATAAGTGTGGCATGCCACATCGTAATAGTTATTTGCTTCAACTTTAGTTCCGCAACATGCATATATAAAAGGGAGCGTAAAATTAAGTACCCTATCGGAAGATTCATAATTTTTGCAAATAGCGTCGTACGTCAATAATATTTGACACTTGTGAACTGGATTGCTGCAAAACACAAACAGATAATCAATGAAGCGCATTAAGGTCAAAATAAAGATCTCCCTCACTTAAAAAAATTGTATTTTTAATTCAGTAAAAAGTTATTCAAAAACCAAATTGGACGATAAATTTTGCGCCACCTTCTATGACCAACTGAAAAAATTCCCAAACGTCCATTCCTTACTTACACACCTGCCCAAATGTGAATTTACAGAAATAAACCTCCTGCAATTCTTTGCAACAAATTTACGCTAGCAATTTCCAAAACAAAACAAAAAAATATTGGCTGCATTGTTTTTGCAACATTTTCGCATACGTATATCTCTGCTGAGGGACGTAAACCAGGTGGCGGCAATTTTAGCTGCCACACTGCCTCACTGACTGTAGCAAATCTACAATTCAACAGCCAGTGTTGCCAGCGACTAAAGCATTTGAACCCGGTAACCCACTGAGTATCTGCGCGCTGTTATTTTCCTACATACAAACTGTATATTTTTTGTGTTGCTGTTGTTTTTTCAGTTATCCACTCGAGTCCAATTGTTTTTTATAATCTGTAAACATTAAAAAAGAACATATAAAGCAACAGCCAAAAATTTGTAGCATAAACTAGTTCCACCTCGTTCTGCGCGTTCGTTGCACATCGCCTTTATTTGTTGCATGCTTGCGCACATTTCGTTGCCGTTTACTTGCACTTTTTTCTGTGTTTTTCTGCTCTTTGTTAGCTGATCGCTCATTTCCTGGAGCAGATAAACGTTTTGGAATTAATTGAATTGACTTGAGGTGGTTAAAGTAGTTGTCTTGTTATTGTATTGATCATTTTGTGGCACACAAATGCGCTACCAGCATTTTTTATAATTTCATGTATTTAACTCGTTTTATTGCTCGCGCTCCCAATGACTAATTTCAAGCAATGGTGGGCGTGCTGCAGCCACTAATGGTTGATTTTATTTACATATTTGCAGTTAGAAGCTGTAAAATTATGTGTTATTCTATTTTTTTTTTTATTACTCAACTAACACAGATAATTCGTTCAATATATCCACAACGTTGGTTGGACCTGAAATTATTGTACTGGCAAAATAACATATATAATTATAATTTATGAGGCAAAGCTAGAAGCTCAGTAAACGCTAACTTTTGGATGATAAATTTCAAAAGCGACGCATCGAGGTTAGTAGTGAATAATGCCTAGACGGTACCTTTTTGTATGGCATTTTCGACATTTGCCAAGTAGACAGATGTACAATTTTTCACGATAGAACAACCCGTTAAAATGAATGAAATTAATTGTCAAAATGGTCGATCTTTAAGAACAACATATCGCACATTTTGTGATTTTTTGGTGGAAATAATCGTCTGAGGGAGTCGGCAATTCAAAGGTTGGTGATAAAAATTTAATCAACTGCTTCTGTAGAGAATAGCAAAAAGGCTGGCAAACCAAAAAATGGACGTTCTGTTGAGAAAAGCGCTCGACGTTCTCAATAATGAGCCATTCATGAATCGACTGTTCAACTGTTTGGGGGATTTTACATGATGGACATTTAAACGATATCATTTTACACATATATAAGTAATTACTAAGAGCCATATTCTGAATAAAAAATAGTAAAACCTAAAAACTCTAAATTTTTACATGTTTCATTTTAAAACAACATCTAGGCGCGTCTTTTTTAAAAAGCCTATTTAGCATAATGTAAATTTCATAAGTGAAGTTGTTGGAAATTGCTGGCATACTACTAGCAGGGTTAGAAATGAAGTTAGCCAACTAATGTACTTCAATCGTGGTTAGCCAAATAATGGCTGCCTTTAGCCATGCCTAAGGAAGAGACGAATTCTTTTTCTTCTTCTTGATTGGCGCGATAACCGACTTTAACAAAGCGCCAGTCGTTTCTGTGCTAATCAGCGCGAGTTGGAAACATCAAGTAAATCAAAGTCCTTCTCTACTTGAACTTTCCATCGCCGAAGAAATCTTCTTCTTCCTCTGCCACCATCAGCCCATAGCACATCGTTTGTATCCATTCGGAAGACATAAGCCAGCCAACGAAGCCGCTAGATCTTTATTCCCTGAATAATCTTTATGTAGCCGTAAAGCTCGTACAGCTCATTATTCCATCATCTGCGATGCTCGCCGTTGCTAATGTGCAAAGGTCCAAAAACCTTCCGCATAATCTTTATCTCACTCAAGGGAGTGAGGAGGCGCATTATTATATTAATATTCAAGCTCAGTTTACATTATCCCGGTCTTTTAACACTTCAGTTCCCAGTGTCAGCCACTCGTGAGGAGAGTTGAAAAAAAATATTTTTTAATAGAAAGTGATTAAAAAATAATAAAAGCGTTACATATACCTTTCATACCCCTTTGTCTAACACCTCATTTTTTTATGGAAAAATATGAATTAATCTTACCTGTTACATTTCAAAAGGCAAACAAAAAAACTTTGAAAAAAAATTGTGCCAATATTTTTTGGATGTTGATATGGGATTTTGAATAAAAAGGGTTGAACTCGTAGCAAATTATACATATTTTTTATTTTTTTTTATTTTAAAAACAGTCTATGTATAAGTAAACTTTTATGTAATATAGATCACTTTATAACAACACCTTTGCAAACAAATTGAGTTTAAAGATGTTTTTTAATTTATTATTTTTCTACTTTTAGCGGTTCGAGAAGAAAATAGATTTTATTTTTCAGTATAGTCTCCCTAACCATCAATAAACTTGCTTCAACGAGATTCTAATTTCTGAATTCGATCCGGTCTCATCATTTGATGAAAAACGCTTTCCACGCATGCACCTTTTTATGTCTGGAAACAGTTGGAAGTTGCTAGGGGCCAAATCCAGTTAATACGGTGGATGCTCCAACAGTTCGAACTTTAACTCAAGGAAGTTAGCCATTGTCAGAACGCTCTTGTGCTACGGTGCATTGTCCTAACTTTTGCAACCACAAACAAAATTCATTTCGTATACCCAAACACTAATGCTAACACCTTCTTGGCTGATTTCTAGACACAAACTCGTTTCAGAACCGAAGAACCAGGTTCACAGCACTTCTTAGCTTATCGAAACATTTTTTAATCATTTTTTTTTTTTTTGTTTTGAAAAATTAGCATTGGCTAATATTACGTAATATTTTTAAATTGAGTTAGTATTTATGGAGTCTTTGGCGACGTATTGTTTGATCCGAGGAGTTTTGATTTCTGCAGAACAGATGAAGTCTATCAGGCCTAGTACCAAGTGGTCTATGACCCTTCGATCTAGAGAAATAAAAACCTGTTAGATGTTAATATTGTATAATAACGAAATTACCTTTATTGTACTTCCTCTTTCCGGGGGCTTTTTCATTAGATTTTCTTTGTTTATTATATCAATTTTTTAAGAGGGATTTGAGCATTGCTAGATTTATATACCTATTTCTACCAAAACCCTTCAAAATTATTGGTCTTTAAAAGAAATGCCTTGCGAGATTTCCAGCCTTTATTTACCTTTCAAGGTGACAAAATAAGTTGATTCGTATTCATTGTGCAGCGCCTCCTTCAGTACGGCTAACACAATAAGAAAACTGTAGAAACCTTTGTAAAGTGCTGTACTCTACAGTCGCGGTGAGGCTTGCCGTCTTAAGGATGCACTGTTGGCACTGCGATGTATATGAACATTTCTATCTCAGTTAATGTTAGGGAAATTATATCTTTTCATATCCGAGGCATGAAAACAAAAGTGTCTCACGCTGCTGGTCGGCGGTTTGCCTCGAGCCGCGGTGTGTTAAGAAATAAGTTTTTAACATTAAGTTTCAGTTCCTATCAGAAAAAGATAAAAAAGCAAAGTTCAAGAGGAAATGTATTTCCTTAAAGGTAAAAACACAAATGTTAGATCGAAGCGAGGCAAAAAAGCAATTCACATTGGAAAAAGCTTTAATTTGAATGAAGCAACAATCCGTACTATCAGAAAAATTTAAAAGAAATAAGAAGTGCAGCTACCGCAGGATCATTGATATCCGAAAAACATGCAACTCGCCCCCGGCCGTGAATAATTGAGAAAATGGAAAAGACTCTCAGCATTTGTATTGCTGATTGCTATAAAAAAACATCCATTAGATGGTAATATTATCAAACAAGAAGTACTAAAAATTCTCGAACAAATTAAAGAACAAGGAGAATCCACTGTCAACCCAAATTTTGTAGCACGTAAAAGTCGGTTCGAAAAATTCAAAAAGTGTTTTGCAATTCATAGCATAAGAATCCAAGGAGAATCTGCGTCGGCTAGGACGTATTACGAAAAAAGCCGCTAGGACGTATTACGAAAAAATTAAAAACACTATAGAAGAGCAAGGATACACAGCAGACCAAGATTTTAATGCCAACGAAACTGAGCTTTGGTGGAAAAAAATTCCCAGTAGAACTTTATATCGGAAAAACAAAAAACAGCACCCGGATTTAAGGTGTCTAAAGATCGTCTAATGCTCCTTTGGGTGCTTTATGACAAAATGCTTGCTAGTTTATAGATCTATAAATCCTCGTGCACTTAAAGGCGTAAATAAGAACACTTTAGCGCTATAGTGGAAAGCAAATCCAAGAGCTTGGGTAACTGGAAATTTATTTAAAGATTAGTTTTTAAATTGTGTTGCGCCAGTCGTTGAAGGTTATTTAAGGCAGAAAAATTTGAGCTTGAAGGGGCTATTACTATTAGATAATGTCCCATGTCACCTAGAAAATTTCAATAATCCTGACGTCCAAATACTGTTCCTACCACCCATTGGATCAAGGTACTATTTACCTTTAAAAGAGGTACTATTTATCTTTATAAGAAGAGCTTTGCAGTGGATTATAGACGTAACCGACTCAAAATCAATTATTGTAATGGAAGCTTGGAAGAAATTTTCCATAAAGCACTTTATCGAAATCATATCTTTGTCGCTGAATGAACTAAAAACATTAACGTTAAATGCATGTTGGAAGAAAATACGCCTTTCTTCAGTTGCAATAGAAAAGGTGCCTGAATCGTCAGATTAGAACTTTGCTAAATCAATCGGAGACGAAGGTTTTGTGGATATGGCTATTGAGGACGTTCAAGATTTATTGGTGGAAAGCGAAGTTGACGAAGCGAATTCGATGGAAATGGCATCCGAAGATGTAAGTCAAAACAATTCTGAGGACACTAACACTGATGAAGGTTGTGTAGTTAACATTAAACAAATTAAAAGAAGGCCTAAGCTTAGCTGAAAATCTCGAGTCATTTTTCTTGAATGCAGACCCTTCTACTAAAAGAAGCTGACAATTCAAAAGGGAGCTGCAAAACTGTCTAACTCCATACCGAGAAATTGACTATTATCTGGTAAGAACCAGCAACCAAAGTACAGTTAAAGATTTTTTTAAGAGGGAAGAAGATACAAGAACTTTAAATGAAAACAAAAGTGCTGAAAGTGAAGGCGATATCATTCCACCGAAAAAACGTTCCTGGTTGATTATACTGAGCAGGGACGATGAGATATTTATTAAAATAGAGTTGTGTTAAATTAAATTATTATTTTTTTTTTATTTTGTTTGGTGTTGAACATACATTTAAATTATTAATTAAACTCAAGTTGTTTATGTAGAATTAAAAACAAAATGGTTTTTAAGAAATTTTCGGAACATAACACGGTTTCACACAACACGTCATTTTCTAGGAACCTAGGAGGGTTACCTACACTTCATAACTAGATTTGCGGACATTATCAATTAATAATAGCAATAATAGGCGGCCTCGGCAGTGTACTAGCCTGCCATCCCAGAGGTAGTAGGTTCGAATTCCACGTAAAGCACGGTTCTCGCACTTTTCCAAACTTACCTACTTTCCTAGTTTCTATAAAAAAAAAAATTAAAAAAAAATTAATTCCTCAACCCCAACAACCTTATCCTTCCAATCCTTATTCCCGCTCAAAAAAAGCCAGCGCATTATTTGCATGGCGCTCCAAGCAGTAAGAAGGAGTTGCTACTGAGCAACGACAGGTGTGCATTCCCACTATTTAGGACTGGTAGCGGCAGGCTAATCACTAATCAAATAAATTAACGAAACCAATGCAAGACTGAGTCTTGTCGAGGCCCTATCCTCCCGAGTGGAGTGAACAAGGTAAAAATAATAATAACAATAATAATAATAATACATTCCATAGATATTCAAATTCGATTTTCCTAAAAGACAGAAGGTTTCATTCATTTCAATAATTTTTCCATTCTCACTGGTCTGGTGATAAACATAAAAATAAGTAATTTTAACTGGTCTGGCAAATCTATGTAGTATAAAATGGGATGCTATGCGTAGAATTGCACGTTCCATGTCACTTTCACTTATAGCGCATTGGCGACAAAGACTTCGTGCTTTAGCATAATTTCGAAACTTTTCAACAAATTCCCTTTCAAATTTCTTTTTTTTTTATTCTATTTAAAACTTCTTCAATTTTAGACGCTTGAAATTTTTTTCGAGCAGACTTCTGCTCATTTTTATTTCATCTGGGGATATATTTTTACCACAACTTACCACCAATTTACCACAATGGGCATCTCACGCAGGGCTAGGGATAAACGCGGGAAAAGCGGGCATGGTACTTTTTACCAGGAAGTACAAAGTTCCGGCGTGGAACCTCCCGAAGCTAGGCAACAACGAACTACTTGCTAGGCAACAAAGACTATGCGAGGTACCTCGGAGTAATACTGGACAGCAAATTGCTGTGGAAGCACAACGTTGAGGAGAGGGTGAAAAAGGCCAGTAATACGTTGTACGCATGTAAAAGAATGCTGGGCGTTACTTGGGGTCTATCACCCTCTCTGATGCATTGGTGCTACACGGCAGTAGTTAGACCGATATTGCAGTTTGGGGCCTTAGTATGGTGGCCTGCGACAAGAAAACTGACATACTTAATGCCACTGGAAAGGATTCAACGACTCGCTGATCTGTGTCCATAACAGGAGCGACTCCAACGGTGGCGCTGGAAATGATACTCTACATGCCACCTATTGACCTCATGGCGGAAAACCTGGCAGCGAAATCCGCCGGGAGGCTAATGGCTGCGGGCGTATTCACCTGCAGAACCTTCGGTCACAGCTCAATAGGAAAGTGGAGCTCAGGTGGCACGGACTACATGACTCCGTACTTAAATTGGGAGAGAAGGTTTCGCACTACAATTGAAGAGGAGGGATGGCACAAAGGCATGAAGCCTGTCCATAGAACTTTTCACATCTATCCAGACGGCTCGAAAACTCCAGACGGAGTGGGAGCGCGTATTTACTGCTCAAAACTAGGAATAAGGCAGCCTATCAAGCTGCCAGACCACAGCAGTATTTTCCAAGCGGAAGTTTTTGCTGTGGGGAAGGCCGCAGAGCTAGCCTACATTAGAACAAGAAAGAACTCAATAATTAAAATATACGTGGATAGTCAAGCAGCAATAAGAGCAATAAGCTCATATTGTATTAAGTCCAAAAATGTTCGACGGAGCAGGGAGGCCATAGAGAGGCTAGCCGGAAACAGTAGGCTGCGTATCTACTGGGTACCTGGTCACAAAGGCATTATGGGGAACGAAATAGTAGATGAGATAGCAAAAACCGCTAAACACAATATACAACGAAATGGACGACCACATGAAAAGGCAAGTGGAAGCTAGGTGGACTAACCTGACCACATGTAAAACAGCAAAAGTCATGTGTAGAACTAACGACAAAAAACTGACTCAATTCGCTCTCGCGAAAGGAATGCAGAACTATCATAGGTATGCTAACAGGTCACAATCTATTGGCTGCACATGCGTACAAGATAGGGATTGCTAACACGGACAAATGCAGAAAATGCAGATAGGATGTTGAGGAGACTTTAGAACACCTTCTGTGCGTTTATCCGGCATTATTAAAAACGCGACTAAGATGCCTGGGAGCCCCACTGTTTGAGGGTCTGGAAGACGTCTCAAAAGCGGAGCTCCCAGCCCTACTTAGATTCGCCAAAAGCGCTGACATCCTACATGATGTTTACTTTAGGTATCGCTAGAGACCAAAAGGTCTATGCGTGGCTTATTGCCAACCAGGCTAACCTAACCTAACCTACCACCAATTTTCGATTACAAGCTAAAAAGGTATCACTTTTTAACAATCTTTACTATCTTATCTAATCTCCAATCGTATAAGATCAAATACTTATTCTTTTTTGAGTTTTTGCCTAACCGTTACATCAGTCGGAGCATCGTGATTGTTTAAACAGACGGCAGTTAACAATAAAATAAAGTTTAATTGAGATTGTTTTTGTGATAGCGACAGAAAACTAAAAAAATGCTATCTTCTTCTCGCGGGCTGTAGTAGCTGGCGAATGGTGGTCATCTTGTACAGTAAATGTGTGGGCAGCCTGTATGTGCCTATTTACTAGTCCTTGACATTTCGGAATGCAGATATATGAATATTTCTATATATACCTACATGTATTCATTATGCCTTTACGATGTGTTTTTCCTTGTATGTGACTCGTGGCTTGCACAAAAACAAATATCTATTTAAGCTTTGCAAACACTTTAAAGCCAATGAATTAGCAACAGTAAGCACAAAAGAGTGGAACAGATCAAATGCAAATTTTTACTGCGAGCAACTAAACTGTCGTTGCTTTATTTTTGTTATTGATCTAAATTCATTTTCAATTTAATGCACGTACAATTGTAACACATGAACTTTAAGTCAGTATTGTAGAAATCGAGATCAGCTGCAAGCATCTCGGAATTATATTAGACTACATTTAATATTCATGGTATTAAAGACTGTAGTGCAAAATGTACTAAATCGTGATAAAAATTAAAATGGACGTATATTTACTTATAAAAAATAACGACTTATTTTCATTTCATCTTCCACAGTAACGAAACAGACTTCTAGTATAGCAAACCCGTACAGTAAATACAGAATCCAGTAATTTATCGACTAGACTACAATTTTTTTAATGCAATATCAACTACAAATATAGATTTTACAACCTCCTGCGCTTAAAATATATACTAATATTTTTAATTTTAATTTGTTTTATTGGTTATGTGAAGTGTGGGGCCTATAGCAATACAAGGAAACTCTGATATCCTTATGCACAAGGGTATTATTAGTGCACATATATTGCTCACATAACGGTATATAAAGTACGGTGCAGACCAAATTTAACCACCGTACTTTTTTTACACTTTTGTTGGATATTTAGTAATGAAAAAATGCAAACTCGTGCAGTGATTACAAACTACGGATTTCCAGATTTACTGTTCCCTGATACAAAAATAGAAAGTAGTTCCATTTAATGCCGTCGCTGTTGTTTTTGCTAACCATCTGAAATAAAGGATGGGTGGCAATACCTGGTGCACTTTGTCTTGCCATAATTTCTATGACAAATTTGACAATGTAAAATTTTACGGCGAAAAAAAATTCCGTTATTTTTTACTTTTGTTCGTATGCATTGTTTACTCATAAATTATACTCTACTCTATTTAATACTTGTGCAAATTTCGCGTGTTAACAATGGAGGAAGGGAAGGAAAATCGCATTGCAGTGATTGCATTACAAAAATGTGGTAAAAGTGCGAGAGAGATTTAGGAATTGCTGAAAAGACTTAAAATTTCGAGAATGTTTCTTTACCGCACGATCAATCGATTTTTCCAAACGTCTGAAATGACAGATGGTAAAAGAAGTGGTCGTTCTCGCGTGGTTCGAACCACTGCAGCCATAAAAGCCGTTCGAGAAAGAATTCGCAGAAATCCCCTTAGAAAGCAGAAAATCATGTCCAGGGAAATGATGCATAATTTTTCCCAGTATTCATCGACATTTCATCATGGAAAGACATACGCCTCAACAACGTTTACAAATCGCATAATTCTGTTACGAAATTCTGTGAAAAATGGTTCATCGCGCGCTCAGTCCAATTTAGCGATGTGCTCAGCGATGAGGCCCCCATTTTTGGTTGAATGCCTACGTCAATTAGAAAAATTGCCATATTTGGGGCGGAAGACCAACCCGAAGCCATTCAGTAACAGCCATTACATCCATTGAAAACAACCGCTCGGTGCAAACTTTAGACTGGAAGAATCATACCCCCATATTTCTTCAAAGACGAGTAACAGTGAATGGCGAATGCTATGTAACAGTGAATGGCGAATGCTATCGCGCCGTGATGAACGACTTTTTGATGCCGGATGAACGGAAATTAAAGGCCGTCATCTCCACAACATTCGGTTCCAACAAGACGCGGACGGCGCTACTTGGCATACAGCCCGTGAAATAATGGATTTACTGTGTCGTGTGCATACAGTGAACAATTTATTTATCGTCTCGTACCAAAGGATTGGCCACCAAGACCGTGTGATATAACACCTTTAGAATTTTATTTGTAAGAATATGTAAAATTTAAATGCTTTTTGCATAAATCAGCTTCGATTGAGGCATTGGAATCCAATAATACTACAACTTTACACGAGATACCGACCGAGCTTCCTCAGCGAGTTAATCAAAATTGGTGTTTATGAATGGCCGAATTACGGCGCAGTTGTGGACTACATTTGAATGATCCCTTTGAATGGTTTTATACAAAAATAATAAAGATTGCCCAATCATTTTAAATTTTCGTTTTTTTTTATTGCAATTTGAATTCCCATGCCTCTAAATTGATCACCCTTTCTTAACCCATTTTGTTGTACCTCATTTAACACTTTTTTGGATTTTTGTTCTACATAAATATCATTGAAATAATTAGCAACACAAAAAAAATGCATTTAATTGTAATTGTTTTTGAATTATAAATTTATTTTTTCTCGGGTGTGACAAACATATGTTCATTGTCGCCAGGCTAAATACAAAAATATCTTGCACAATTCGCGACTTAAAGTGCCTTACTCTCAAAAAATTAAGGGGTTACATACCTTGTGAGCCCGAAAAAATGGACGATTGTCATAATTTTTTTTAAATATGTTTTAGAACTTTTATTCAAATGAGGCATATACCTATATATCATACTGATGGGTAACTCTCGAAGAATACATTTTGGTGTTTTTATTTTAAAAAATGTTATTATTTATTGTTGATATCGCCCCTCCCTCGAAAAGGCGTTTTTTAGAAGAGGCTTGCGGTGATCCCGGTAGCGCATGAGCAGCTCAACTGAAATCAAAAAAATGAAATGATTATTGTAGAAAAAATATTTTTTAGTGAATCTGAACGGTTTATTTACCCACAAACAATTTTTCTCGATATGAAAACCGCTTTGCACCAAAAAAACGATGTGTGAATGTTGAAAAATTAAAAAAAAATTAATTCCAGCGAACTATGCAAATATTTATAAAAAGTGAACCGTCCAGATTCACGAGGCGTGCACTTCTCATTCCAAGAAAGGTCGCGCGCTTCCACGGTCTGTAACTTTCGTTCTAGTGCTCCGATCTTTATGATTTTTTGAATTTATATTTTTAAGATGATGTACTTTTAGAATATGCCATAAAAAAAGTTTCGATTTTTTAGTCCAACACAAGGTACATATGTACATATATAACCCCTTAAACCAACCCCCCCATTAAAAATCGATGCTTCGAGATGACATAACTCGTACGACCTCATCCTGATCATACTGATATGACTGACATTATTTTTCAGCATTAATATTATGAAACTAAATACATCTTCATAAACAATTGTTATTTCTCCAACACTTATTTTTGATATCAACTTATGCTCATAATGGACAAATGCTTACGCAAACTATTTGTTTCACTCTTTTTCATTAAATTGCATCTTTTTCGTCCCACTGTTCTTTAAATGCCATCACGCTCCGGCAGATGCTCATGAAAAGAACGTTAACGTAGACGTGAGCAATTATTCGTTCCACACGAGTTAGTTTGCGAAAAATTATGCAATAACTCTACTTACAACATAACTTTGACAAAATAAATCTAAAAAAAAAGAAAATGTAAGTGGCATTTGTTCTTAATATTTTGATTTTATTCGCAATTATAACAACGCTATTCAACTCTTCAATAACTTGTTAAATGCTATCTTAACATCGGAGAATATAAATATGAATATGTAAAATACATACAAATATGGATATTACAGGCATACATACGAACATGTATTCGAATAATCTTTTTGTAGTGATTTAAGTAAACTTTGAAGTTTTCTGCAAGAACTAAAAATATATCAATGCAAGATTTTTTTTTTTCATTTATGGGTATGAAAAATAAAGAAAATTGGAATAAAAAGATTTTAATCTTATAGAAATATGTATGTATTTTGCTACTTATAAAGGGTTGCTAACTATGCTTTTAGCCTAACAATGAAGAAATGAACATTCGTTCCAACCAAGTACTTTGTCCAGCCGCATTTCCAAGGCGTTTTTAAGTTATGTGGTATGCAACGAGAACGCACCTCTTTTACCATATTGTGATCATGCAAAATCCTTCCCAAGGATGCCTTAATCTTACATGACGATCTTGCTCAATCATATGATTTTCGAAAACTTTCTGGGAATGAAGACTCTCAATAAGTGCATGGCGATGTGAGCGGATGATTATTGCTCGCTTCATTGTGATTTTAGTTCTTCGATGCATTCTAGTAACCTTAATCCACGTCGAAAATTCTGAGAAATAAGCGAAAGGTCTAATTCTATTTTTTTGCCGAGTTAAATTTTTAAGGCTACTATAAACAACACTAAGTGACTCACACATCAAAACATTCTGAGTGCGTTTATGATAAAATATCTCCAACTTTCCAACGGAAATATTATATCAGGTGGAGTCTCGTATATCTGGATGCTTCTTATGTTTAACCTTTCAAAGAGTAGCAGCGTAAGTTCTGCGTTCGTTTTTCATCTCCTAAATGGATTTTCCGCCAAGTAGTAGCGCTTTAATAGTAACGGGTGATCAATTTAGAGGTATCGGATTTTCAATTGGAATAAAACAACGAAAATTCAAGTTGATTGGACAATCTTTATTATATTTGTGTGAAAGCATTCATAACATTTATTTTTTTTTACACATAATCTCTTTCAAATATTGACCGCAATTGCGCCATAAGTCGGTCATCCGTAAACACCAATTTTTAATGACTCGCTGGAGGACTTCGGTCGGTATCTCGTGTATAATTTTAGTAATGTTGCCTCAATCGAAGCTGGTTTATCCATAAAGCATTCGGGCTTTACCCCACAACTAACAGTGCAAAGGTGTGATACCACACGATCTGATCCGAATCGAGAGATTAATTACTGACGGAAATGACGACGTAGTAAATCCATTTTTTCTCGGGCTGTGTAGCAAGTCGCGCCGTCTTTTTGGAACCAAATGTTGTGGAGATCACGTGCTTCAATTTCCGCCATCTAAAAGAGGTTCATCATGGCACGATGGCGTTCGCCATTCACTTTTACATTGGCGCCAGCCTCGTCTTTGAAGAAATATGGGTCGATGATTCTCCTAGGCCATCGGCCGCACCAAACGGTTAATTTCAATGGGTGTAATGGCTGTTCTTGAATGGTTTCGGGTTGCTATTCAGCCCAAATATACAAATGTAGCTTATTAACGTAGATACCATTAAGCCAAAAATGGGCCTCATCTCTGAACACCTAAGTTGGCCTGAACGCGGGATGTACACTTCTCACAGAGCCTCGAATTTCGTAAAAGAATTTGCTGATTTGTAAACGTTATTGAGGCATAAGTCTTTCCATGACGAAATATCAATGAATACTGAAAAAATTATGTATTTAGTTTGATAGTAGTCACGCGTGATCTGTGAAAAAATCCCTATTGGAAAAAGTAGTTCTCATCTGATCACCCTTTACATTACTTGAAAATATAATATAACAATTAAATACATATAATTAATGAAAAAATAAAATACTCGGTACACTTGCAACATATTTGCGCTGTTGCCGGCATTTGTTTTTTTTTTTTAATTTTTTGCTGGCGACCTTCATATGTAGCAGCAGCGGAAAATACAGCAACGGCACAAGATACAGCCAACAGTATTGGCAACCTGGCTGCTGGCTAGGCACTTTTTATCTCTACTCATTTAGTGTTCTTGCTACATTAGCGCATTAGCTTGCTTCATTGGCATAGTCGCTGCTGGTGTTATTTTAATTGTATTTTATGTGTGATTGTGCATGCTGTGTTCGTTGTTTTTGTTAACAATGTCTGAAATGTGCAACGGAAGTTCTCATTTGCGTAATTTTCAGTGAGAAGTATGTAAAGATTTTTTTCCAATTTGTCGTTTGTTCTTTCATTACAATACAGTTTTCGAAAAATATAGATAATACGATTATGTATACCGCATACATACATACAATATGTACCTACATATGCTAGGGTGTTTCTTAATTAGCCTGAACATTTTCGTTTCCTTTTTCATTTTTGTCACGTGTTATACTTTAAAGTATTTTTTCGATTTTTGGAAGTCATATTTTGGGCTAGCTATACCCAACAAAGCTGTTTTAACTCAAGCAGGACTACCAGATATCGCATCCGGAGTTCTGAACAATGCGATAATGTTAATACCAAAAATTATGCACTGCAAGAGCAAACTTCTATTCAATATCGTCGAAGGATCGTCACAGCAAAACAAAAAGCCTTCGGTCCTGCCGCGGTGCATCACATTCGCCAAACAATTGAACAACATACCTACTCCGATTCTACTCCCTCAGTGGGTTTCATTTAACCCTGTTTCCATAATAAATTATTCTTCCTTAAAAAATTTGAAACAGCAACGGTACACACAGCACTACAGCGAAGCTACTTAACCTTTTCGAGCAGAATGGGATTTCATATTCACTGACGGATCCAAATCGGACACCAGCACATCATTTACTGTGACGCTGCCACAAATTTCTCTCGGTGCCCTGCCTACATACTGCTCAGCTTTCATAGCAGAAGCAGCTGCACTGCATGAAACGGTCGTTTTTGCCTCCCAAACAAGCAAAAAACAAGTTTTTTTTTTCTGTTATTAAAACCTTTCCATCTGTTACTCATCAATATGATAAGAAATATTATAAATTAAAAAAACAAAGACGCCATAAAAAATGTGTGGGTTCCTGGTCATGCTGGAATCAAAGGTAACGAAGTCGTTGATGAACGTGCAAATAAAGCACGGATGCAGTCAATACATTTTTGTAATCATCTCACTCCTAAAGATCTGCGGATATACGCGTCAAATTATTTTTTCAGCTAACGCTCCTTGTAATGGTATCAGAATCCTTGTGCGCCTAAGAATTGGGCAATCAATTCTCACTCATATTCATTTAATGAATGTAGCCTTGAACGCTCCATGCTCAATACTGCAAGGGACCAGATTTATCAGTGCAACAACTCCTGAACGAATACTCTAGCCTAAGGCAGATCCCAACAAAAGTTTTGAACAGCAGGCGACCGCCGTAGCCGAATGGGTTTCTGCGTGACTACCATTCAGAATTCAGAGAGAACGTAGGTTCGAATCCCGGTGAAAGACCAAAATGAAGGAAAAGTTTTTTCTAATAGAGGTCGCCCCTTGGCAGCCAAAGGCAAGTCTCCGAATGTAATTCTGCCATGAAAAAGCTCCTTATAAAAAATAAAAAATGTAGGTCCCTCAGTTTGAAGAACAACATCAAGACGCGCCCCAAATAACATGAGGGCCACATTAAGTAGCATGAGGGCAACAGCCAAATGATGAATGCTCGTCGTAAGACGATCCAGTCATCAGATTTCTTTGCGTTGCATCGCCTGTATGGCAGTGTGTAAGAGGGTACTTACGATCAAACTTACTGAACGGTGCAATGAATTACCTGCACTCTAAATCTAGAATGACGACTGACATCACGACAAAATTGCTGTTGCGTATTTACAACAACAATAACTATTTTTCCACACTTTCGGCAAACAAACCTCACTGAATATATTCACAGCTGGATGTTACTAGTAACTTTAACAGTTGCTAGCTTAAAGGTCGGTTTGCTTTGTTCGCCTTGCTTGCTTTTGTTTGCTCTGCTTAACTTTGAAAGCTTCTATGGCCAGATGGTAGCTTTGAACGCTGGTAGAAGAGGAAAAGAACGAAATGGTGCATGAAATTGAAAAGTCAAAGGCCGACAAAGCGCTGTCAAATAGAAGATTGCGCTATTCCAAACTTTAAAGCGTTTGAAGCGAATTAAGTGAAACTATTATTTGGTGAATTTTCACACATTACTGTACATTTCTATAGTTTTTTGATAGTTGTCAAAGCAAGTGAGCATTAGGCCTTAACAGCTACTACAACAGTTTGAGAAAAATAAATTCATTAGTTTTGCGTAAAATTTTTACGCAAATTATTTAAAACTGTTTTATGGTCGATCTCACCGGTCAACTTCGATTGTTCTCCCTTTCTTTGGTCTCCCTTCTTATTTTCGATTCGAGGACCTGTCCTATATAACCAACCTGATTAGGCGGGAAACTTGCTTTAAAAGGCAAAAAAAATAATGCTTGATTATAAAATGTTTCGCCTTATTTTTTTGTCATTTATTGCCTTAAACATTAATTGGTCAGAGTAAACTTTCAAACGCAGCGCTCGTGTCATTGTCACCACGCTGAGGCACTCACATATGCGCATACATATGTACATATAGTCTTACAGCATAAATGAGTACAAATCACTGCCAATACAAGAACTTCAGTTCTGTGGACAATTAAAAATAAATCAAGTGCACATACACATATTTCTATCTACATAAACATTCAAATGTAACATGTAATTGGGACAATGCAACCGGCTGCCGGCAAAGTGGAAGTGCCTCAGAGGCAGTGTGTCAAGTCAAATACAATGAAGAGTTTCGAGCCGCCGGTAAAAAGCCAAACAGAAATAATGTAACACTTATGCCATCGACATGCGATGCGCATACATTAAAGCATGCATAGAAGTAAGTACAGTAAGTAAGTACACATAGCAAAAAGTGGATACATATGTACATATACATGTACGTATGTATGCAACTTAAATGCACATTTTAATCTCTGATTTCGTTTGTGTTTTCAATTTCTAACGGCAACGGATGCTAAATATTTGTTGGATATCTTTGGGTGAATATCAATACAGAGAATTGTACATATGTATGTATATATGTAATCGCAGCACGATTGAATGAATGAATAAGTGAGTGAATGAACGTCGAGGCTTATGGTATGCATTTCGCAGGCGCCATCGTTAACGCGGAATCAACTACACACATACTTATGTATGTACATAGGTGCATGTGCACTAGAGATGTCGATTTTTACGATCCCGGTATTCCGGTAACCCGAGACCAAGATATTCATTATTTTTCAATAAAATGTTATAAAAGGTTAAGTCGAAAATAAGTTAAAATCGGTTAAACGTTTACCGAAACATTTGAGTTGATGAAATGATGATTGTCTATCTCGTGTCAGAGTTCATGAGTAGTTTACACGTTTCAGAGATAGTTGTGAAGACATAAGAAACAATGAAAATATGGGCCGCCCAGAATCACTAATCAGCGAAAACTCCATCGTAATTGCTCGTAAATTTATCAAAAATGACCGAAATCATCGTTGAAATCCTTGGAATCGGAGTTGAATGTCTCCAAAACATCTATTAATCGCATTTTAACTGATCAACTAAGTTATCGCTGTTTTTTTGATGAAAATACAACTTTATTCTGAAAAAATGGTTACAAATGAATAATTGAAGGTATTGCCCATCGCTGGCTACTACTTTTCCCCATCTTTGTGGTAGATCTCGTATGCCGTCGCGGTAAAACTGTTCATCTTTTGAGGCTATCCACGGATCAAGCCATTTTTTGATGTCTTCATATGAATGGAACTGCTGGTCAGCTAGACTATGTGCCATCGATCGGAACAGGTGATAATCGGACGGCGCAATATCTGAAGAATATGGCGGGTGGTGTAGGATTTCCCATTTCAATGTTTCCAGGTAGGTTTTAACGTGTTTGGCGACGTGAGGCCGAGCGTTGTCATGCTGTAGAATCACTTTTTCATGCCTCTTCGCGTATCCGATCTCCAGTAATGGTTTCGCTTGGTTTTAACAGTTCATAATAAATAACACCAAATTGGTCCCACCAAATACATAGCATAACCTTTGATCCTTCGCAGCGTGAATATTCGACCGAGGCGATAACGTAGAAGCATGACCGGGCACTCCTCATGCCCCGTCACGATGCGATGAAGAAACCCTTTCCTATTTTGCCCCTGGAGCAATTGTTCACAGGCAAAAAAACAACGTTCAACAACCCTTGGTTTTAAGTCATAAGGAACCCAGGTCTCCTGTTTCTGAATCATTCCCAAAGCATGTAATCGCTTGGAAATGGATTGGCGGGTAACTCCTAATACTGAAGCAAGCTCTCCTTTCGTTTGACACGAATCCTCTTTGTGCAATGCCTCCAATTCAGCGTCTTCGAAGGTTTTTGGCCTTCCATCACGGGGACAGTCGTCAACATTAAAATCACCGTCTTTGAAGTCCCGGAACCAATCTCGGCACGTTGTTTCACTTAAAGCAGCATCTCCATAAACTTGTTGTAGCTCTCGATGGGCTTTCTCCGCCGTTTTTTTTCGAATCAAAGAGGAAAATCAACACTTCCCGCAAATGACGATTATTCGGCACAAAATCAGACATTTGCACAACACCAAAAGTGTATGATACCAAAAAAAAAACACTAATGTGTCGAAGCAGTTTATTTACCATATGGCTAAGGTTGGTTTATGACGCTTAGGTTACGTTAGAATCGACTAGCACACACTGCTGGCGGCACCTATTGACAAACAGCGGGAACTTAGTTGTGCACCTAATAAATCAGTGCTACTTTTTACAACAGAGGCATATTGTATTTTATTTTAGAATGAAAACAAAACAAAAAATTTTTTTTACATTTGCTGAAAAGTTAGTCATTTTTTCCATCTCTATTTCAAATGGTTCGTAAGAAATTTCATATCCCGAAAATCCCGGAACTGTAGGCAAATGTGCTCGGATGTTTCGGGACTTCGAAATTCCAAAATCCCGAAATCCTGGGATTAATATCTCAAATGTGTACATAGTGTAATAGAGAAGGCTCAAATGTAAGAACAACAACAACCTTCCTTTACTTTTTGCGGGGGAAATGGCAATTGGTAAATACCTGCAGTATTAAAAAAGTACCAAGTATACCATGTATGTATGTGTGCATGTAAATGTAGGTGAGTAACTATGGTACATGCATAAGCAAGCTAAATGAAACAGCTGCCGCATCAGCATTTACAATGTGGCAGCAGCGGTAATTTTTGAGACCAATTATTGTTGCACTAACAGTTTGGTTTTCAGCTGTTTAGTACTCGTATTGTTGCCGTTGTTGCTGCTATTGCACATTGCTATTGTTGCCAATGCGCTGGTGATGTCTGAAGCTGCTGCATAAAGACATTCAGTCACTGGTTTAAATTACAACAAAAATACACCTTTCAACTATTAAAAGAAAAAATATATAAGAGTGTGAATTGCGACGTGGTGGCATCAGTTGAGATTCTCATTCAAATTGCAACGCAACGCAAAAAAATCACAAAGCAAATAATCAAAAACGCGAAAATCGCGCAAACCCAACACAAAAGGCGACCTGAACTGTTTTCTGTCCACACGGATTTAAGGACTTTTGTAGGATTATTAACAGCTCCAAATCAAAACGGGCGCCAGTAAAAATGCAAAAGCTGGTAAGTGAAGATGAGGAAACGCACAGCAAGTGACAAGGAAAGTGTAAAGGAGTTGAGTTTTTTACTTCAGAAAAAAATATTTAGGACAAAAACGGCGGCAAAGAATGAAATTTTTCTTCAAGACAATTTATTGTGAGTAAAATAATTCGCGATCAAGGAATACCAAAGATGGATAAGGAAAGGGATGCTTAGTTATTGTTGTTTCCCCTCATAAATAAAAGGCAGCTGGTGTATATTCAATTAAAGGGTTTTTATTATTAGCTTCAGCTATTCGTATTACACTACCGTCTCCTTTGGCTCTTCAATCACTACTGACTCAGCTCGCTCGAACAGTTATCGAAAAAAATGTTCACCCATTAAAGTATTTTTCGAATTTCTGTGCTATGTAGGGATTTACATAGATACCATCGCATCCTTTAAAATGTGATAACTAACTTAAAAACGTTAGGCCATTGGTTCATTTCATTTTTGACCGGTTATAAACATGTAATATAATGGAATACTAGCACGTACATCCTGGAGAGGAGCCTAGTCTAAGCGAATATTCCCACCTAGTGCCCAACAATGTTCGGCTGCCTAGTCCAGAACTTTTCTATGGAATATTATAGGGATGTACTACCGAAACGCTTATATTGAGAAGGTGAGAGTAATTTCATTTTTTGCCCAAGTTCATAGGGGAAAAAGCCGATTAAATAACTCATTAGATTGTGAGTGAGGATAGGGAAAGCTATTGGTTACCCGACTAAACAATGCCTATTAATATATCCTTTTGGCAAAATGAGACTCGTTGGTGATATGCACTACAGGTTTTGTCAGCTGGCTGAGAAGACGTCAAAGCATATTTAATGTGATTTTCCGCGCAGGCTATCAGGTCAGTCCATAAGTTCGTGCGTTTTTTAAAGGTGGTTTTAAAACTAATAAAAAAGATGTTTCAAGAATTTTTTAATCAATAATATATTTTCCTTCATTATTTACAATGTCTTCCCAACGTTTAGGCAAATTTCTAATTCTCTGCTCAAAAAATTGTTTGTCCTTGGAGCCAAAATACGCTTCGATATCCCTTTTTATAGCTTTTTTGAGGAGTAGTTCTTGCTACTCATATGGGATTGAAGTCCACAGAAAAGATGATACTCACAAGGTGCAATATCCGGAGAGTATGGTGGATGCAGCATTAGCTCCCACCCGAGCTCGTTCACCTTGCCTAACGTTTGCCTTGCGGTATGAGGCCTTGTGTTGTCGTGGTGAAACAAAACTTTGCGTCTATTCACTAAAGACGGTCGAGTTTTGTTAAGAGCCTCATTCAGGTTTAATAGCTGATGGGAATAATAATCAGCAGTTATCGTCTGGTTTGGTTCCAGAAGTTCATAATAAACAATACTAGCCATATCCCACCAAAAAGAGAGGAGAATCTTATTGGGGTGAAGGCCATCTCTACGGGTCAGTTATGGTGTATCATCTTTATCTAACCCTTGGCGTTTGCGAACAGGGTTATTGTAAAGGACCCATTTTTCGGTTCAAAAAACTTTCATTTTCAAGCCGTTGCAGCAGCTGAGAATACACATTCACTCTCTGCTGAAGGTTGGCGACGGAAAGTCTATGCGGAACCCATTTTCCCAGCTTTGAAACCTTTCCCAACTGAACCAGGTGCCTGTGAACTGTTCCATGCGATGAATTTAACCTCTGAGCTATCATATCGATTTGTCAAATTTGGCTCAGCTTCCACGAGTTCGAGCAAGGCGTCGGAGTTAAAGGCTTCAGGACGACCAGCGCGCGGGGCATCCTCCACGTCGCAGTTACCACTTACACTCTCCTACGCCTTAGAGGGCGGCTAAGGTGTTTGTGAAAAATCGTGAAAACCCCTTCCTAGAAGCTCACTTTCTAAATAGTTAGTTTAAGTTTTGATAAATGGCATTTTCTAAACTGCTAAGGTTTTACGAGTATGTGGACTTACTCATGGCTAGAAAAAAATTCTGGGATGATTGCAGAGCGAATATTCTCTTTAATTTTTGAGAGTCCTTCCGACACCCGGAATCAGAAAAAAGAGATTTTATTTATGCAATGCTTCTGTAAGAAGCTCATATTCAATTACCTTAGGTAGCTTTTTGTAAATCAGTCAGTACCCGCACTTCTACAGAATAACTATTGCTCTAAATCACTTGCAAGCCATCGAAAAGCGAGCAGGTGATGTTGTTAGATAATTCTTGGGATCATATTCTACTATAAGTTTTTATTCTAATGCAAGCCACAGGTCGTTATTTGGATGTGCAACGTAGTGGTTCTGCCAATTTACGATATTTCCATCGCTGCCTTAAAGTGCAATCAGGTTAATGGAGGTTGCCCCCTGGGGGCAATCTCTTAAGGGACATGCGAATTTTTCAGTCAGAAGTTTTGCGATCCTGGAGGCATGTAAAATGCTTAGGGAACGCGGGAGCGAGGTAGATATAAGCATTTTTCCCAATAGTTAAGGCTCGAATAAGGCTCTGACGATGTTTTGGTGCAGATCCTAACTGGTCAACTCCTGTAAGGAAGAGAACAAATCTCTTGGGTGTGCAGGTAACATTTCTCTGACCTGGGTTTCAGGACATAGGAACAAATAATTAGAGGGCGATGAAATTGCTGTTGAGCTTTTCAGGAAGGGGTCGACTGACTTGGTCTCAGGGACTTCCTGCCCGGCCCTGGGCATCCTCTTGACTGTGTTAAGAGAAAATGGCACAACTTATTTCTCAGGAAAGTGGGGGAGAGATGGAGCTCTATTTTCGTTATCCATGCGATTCAATTTCCAAACTCCTAGCTGGGTTTAGCGGTCATTGGACGATCGGCACACGCGCAGAAACGATTGGTTCACCATTTATTTAACTACCTTACTGGAGAAGCTGTGAGGATTTTTCAGAGAAGAATACTATTGAGCACTTTCTCTATAAATGTACGGGTTCGACAGCTAGATAATCAAAGTCATTTGGCGCTCTTTTCTTGGGCAGCCTGGGGCAGTGCGGCAACCTAAATCCCATCAATTTTCTAGAGTATACCAATAGCTCTGGCCCGCTGTACACATCTGCCTGTTGAGGCCTTATAAAAAGGGTGCTTGAGTGCTACTTGGTGAGTGTCAGAGTGGTACTTTGATCATTTCACTTACCTACCTTTTATTCCAAAAATACTTCGATGCAGTAGAAACTTAAATTCTTGGAGTTGATACATCATTTGGAAAAAAATATTCTTTATACTGTACATCCATTGTGAAGTTATGACTTGAATGGCACTTACTTTTAACAAATTCGGAAAAATTAGTTAGTTAATAATACAAGCACAAGCAGTTCTTTTCAAGAAAAAAGGGAGCGCAACTTAAATATTCCGTCTTTTAAGCTTTGAAAATGTATCAAACAAGAACAGACAATTCATTTATTTCAAATACTGTACTCGTAAATCGTTAGTCCTAATTATTATCCAACTCGTGGTCAACTGTCCATTCCTTCTCAAAAAAACTGGCTCGGTGACCAGCCAAATATTCATTTCATGACGTCAGTTCTACATAACTGGAACGACCTGGATTTATATCCGGTCATACATTTAAGAGAAATATTTTATACTACTAGAACAAGCACCCAAATCCTTTCACATGTGTCGGTGGGTACAATGTTCGAAGAGTATAGCGGTTTGGGTGGGACGACCCCCTTTTCAAATAGGTTTTCAAGACAATTTCCACATATTTATGAATGACTTGCCTCGGTCTCTTTGCGCTTTTGGTTCCTTTGGTTCAGCTCTAACGCGTCAATTGTAGTTGGTGTCTATAATACAGATTCGCGATAGCTTTACCTTAAAAAAGTAGTTAAAAATTTGAGTAGGTACTAGCATTACTAGCATTAGGTAATAAGCTGAACAAAATTAGTAAAAAAAATTCATGAGGTAAATTTTCCTAGAAAACTTTTTAAGTTTTCTTAGTGTTACTCCAATACTAATGTTAACTTCGATGAATGAAGGAACACAAATAATCTTGCTAATGGACTATAAATATGCATTATAAAGGGCTTTCCAATAAAAGGTGTTATTTTAATATTCAAAGAAAAATGCTAATTTTTAATATAAATGATTGGATGTTTATTTCATTATAAAGAGGAAGGTATACCGTTAATAGTGGAAAATAACATCAAGCAAATGACCACCACGTCCACGCTTACAGGACAATATCCTTTTCATGAAACTTTCCATAACCGAATAGCAAAGTGGCTGTCCTATGTTCTCGATAGCCTCACGAATTCCCTCTTTGAGGTCTTAAATCGATCCTGGGCTGTTGGCGTAGACCATCTCTTTCCCGTGACTCCAAATAAAAAAATCACAAGGTGTTAAATGACAAGATCTCGGTGACCAATTGTGATCACCTCTTCGAGAGATAATACGGTCCAGAAACTTTTTCGGTAAAAGATCAATGGTTTCGTTGCTTATGTGGCACGTAGCGCTGTCTTGTTGAAAACAATCGTTGTCTGGATCAATGCCATCCAATTCCGGCCATAAAAAATCGTTAATCATTTCTTGATAGCGACTGATAACACCTGTTATTGGAAAAGTCTTTATGATGCTTACACCCTTTTTTTGGCTGATTGCCCGAGCTCCTCCTCCTATTTCTGGTATGCGTCTTGATGTTGTTCCACAAATAGACGGGCCTAGAGTTTAAAGCCGCCTCCGAAAGGGAGACATTTTTTATGAAGAGCTTTTTCATAGCAGAAATACAAACGTAGGTTTGCCATTGCCGGCCTAGGAGCGACCACCATTAGAAAAAAATCGTTTCCATTAATTGGTGTTTCATGCCCGGGCTTTCGAGCCTGTGCAATTCTTATTGGTAATCACCTACCACCCCATTCAGCTATGGCGGCCACTACATGATGGCAATAAAACCAAAAAATATTTTTCATAATCAAAAAAATTAGTCACCTATATTTGTATTATTATTATTTTTTTAATTTATTCATGCCGCTTACGCTGTGAAAGTCACCTGTGAGTTCGTATAGAAAAAAATGCACTTTTCCTAAAAGTTGGCATAAAATGTTTGTGATCAATATTATTTAATTTTCTTTTCCTAATTTTCCTTCTTAAACGTCCCCAAAAATGATATCCTGTGCTCAAAAAAAAAAACATTTAATATTTTTTAGTTACCCACCTAAATTAAAAAAAAAAATTAGAAATTAAGAAAATAAAAACCTTAAACCTGGAGGAAAAAATAAATAATTAAATGACATTTAGACAATATAAGCAACGATCCTATTTGACACGAGTTTACACTTGCAAAGAGAAACGAAAATACTTATCATCATTATAATTTATCAGAAATATCTGGTCGTTCGAATTGTGTGTAAAATCTGTACTTCGAACGTATAATAAAATTTCAAAAAAAAAAATCGAATGACAAATTTCACAAATAATATTCACACGTTTATTATATGTCAATAACTCTCATCAAATTACTAATAAATTTCTTTCATCCACTAACACATAATTTTCTTTTCAATTTAGTCTCTCATTCTCTTCACACTCGTCGCCTTGGCCAGCGCCCATCCAGGCTACTTGCATGGAAACTATCCTCACATCGACTACCCGCTACTGCATCAGCACCATGAACCTTTGCATTTCACCAAATTGGTGCATATACCAGCAGCAATTTCACATCAGAGCTCAACAGTCATACATAGCCCCCCGATCATTAAGCCAGTCATAGTGCCCGTAGTGAAGACTGTTTTACAACCCATTGTCAAAACATACCATGCAGCACCCATAATCAAGGCTTACCATCCTATTGCTCTAGATCCCTATCACCATCATTACGACCATTCAGATTTTCATCACTATCACTAAGTCAGAAGTCAACGTTAACAAACAAACAGGCGACTTCTGGAAGAAAGAGTTGTGCCGAAATATTGCGCTCAATTGTGTTGGAGAGGCGAAGAGAGCTGATTTCACCATACTTTTTATTTTTCTTGAAAAGTTACATGAAAACTTGTCACATTATTTCTAATACATTTCCATATGTTTTACTCTATTTTATGGAATTACAAACTAGAACCAAAAAAAAAAAAACGAATTCTTTTATATAAATTGCACAAAACCGCAAAAAGCGAAGAAGATGTTGTTCATTACAAAATAAATAGCTTAATTGTTTATTAAAAAATAACAACAAAGTATTTTGTTTTCTTCCTAAATTTCCTATTTGCTGCAGAGAAACGTGAGCATACAAAATATTAAAAATAAAGTTTTTGCATAACCTAACTTTGTCATGCAAAATGCGGGCATCTGACAATCACTGTTCAACACCGAACGTTATATGATGCCTAAATGTGGCACAAACTAACAAACTAATAGGACTATGAATAAGTTCGTGCGGTTTTTTTTCGAAATTTGAAACTTTATTGACGTAAAATGGTTACAAATTTAATATTCAAAATATTGTCCATCGCTTACTACTACTTTTTCCCATCTTTCTGGCAATTCACGGATTCCCTTTGTGAAAAATTCGGTCGGTTTTGCCGCAATCCACGAATCGATCCATTTTTTGACTTCATCGTAATTACGGAAGTGCTGGTCAGCCAGGCCATGTTGCATCGATCGGAAGAGATAGTAATCGGATGGCGCAAGGTCTGGACTATACGGCGGGTGGGGTAGGACATCCCATTTGAGCGTTTCTAAGTATGTTTTGACCACTTGTGCAACATGTGGCCGAGCATTGTCATGTTGCAAAATAACTTTGTCGTGTCTATCGGCGTATTGCGGCCGTTTTTCTCGCAGTGCTCGGCTCAAACGCATCAATTGTCGTCGGTAGACATCCCCCGTAATCGTTTCATTCGGTTTCAGTAGCTCATAATACACAACACCCAGCTGGTCCCACCAGATACACAGCATAACCTTCAGGCCATGAATATTCGGCGCCGACGTCGATGTTGAAGCATGGCCAGGGTATCCATACGTTGCCCGACGTTTTGAATTGTCGTAATGGACCCACTTTTCATCGCCAGTCACAATTCGATGCAAAAAACCCTTTCTTTTGTGCCGTTGAAGCAGTTGTTCGCATGCCATAAAACGGCGTTCAACGTCTCTTGGCTTCAATTCATACGGCACCCAATGGCCTACCTTTCGGATCATTCCCATGGCTTTTAAACGTTTGGAAATGGTTGATTGATCAACTCCCAAAGTTTTTGCAACCTCTTCTTGCGTTTGAGCCGGATCTTGATCGAGCAATTCCTCCAATTCGGTATCCATGAACTTTGGCGGCGCACCCTCGCGTTCTTCGTCTTCCAAGCCAAAATCACCACTTTTAAAGCGTGCAAACCACTTCTGGCACGTTCGCTCAGATAGAGCATGCTCACCATAAACTTCCACCAAGATACGATGACTTTCGGCTGCTTTTTTCTTCATATTAAAATAATGAAGAAGAATTCCCCGCAAAAACACATTATTTGGCACGAAATTCGACATTTTCAAGTGTGGTAAAAATATTGTTGTTTACGCTTCAAATAAAAAACTTATACTGACGTTTGTGCCTTACGACAGTAGCTCTCCAATGAATGTTTGGAAATGTGGATCGATGGAATAATAATCAAGTTACGCCATCTGTTGTAAAACCGCACGAACTTATAAATAGACCTATTATTAATAGCCCAATTGCGTTATCTAAGCGTTGCTGAAAGTAGATGCCTCCACATCTTTCACAATAATCCGCTCCGCAATGGAAAATATCATTGCACTTCATGCAGCATCGCCCTGCTTATTTGTCATCTTATATCACATGCATTGCATGCTGTTGCAGGCGTAGCTGTTGGTGAGATTTAACACCACACAGCCTTCCTACACGTACACCTTGCTCTATGTATGTATGAGTAAGCACATACCTACATACCATATTAGAAATTTTTTTATAGTAATTCTATGATTTTGTGATCGATCTCTACTTCGGTTATCGAACATTAATATTTAGAAAGTATTTTGTCTATATTTGGACTATGGAACTCCTAATAAAAAAATACAAATTTGAATCTCACATTTACAAAAAAAGTCTCGGCCTAAAGTTGTCAACATCCTTTTTGTAACTAATATTTAGAAGTGAGGGGAAACAGATATTTAGCACAAGTTTCGAGCTCATGAGACTTTGACGTTACGTATGCGTGTACCTTGCAACATGCAGATGAATACAAACACAGATTTGCACATCGTTCAAATTATGTTATCTAAGCTACTATGCATTTGTAGTTGATTGCTCCAGAGAATGCACACTAGGCCCTTCGCACACGGCTCGTGTAATCATCGTAGCGTATGGGACAAAATGTACGTGAGAGACACGCTTCGCTGTTCCACACGTGTGTTCAAATGGCGAATCGCACACGATTCGATAGGTACTCTGGCAACACTAGATGTTACAAATGTTTGTAAGACAACTAGCTGGCAACGCACTCTAAAATCTCTCACAAAAGTAGATGCGTCTACTTATGTTATCAGAAAAATTTGGAGGTATTTTTCTGATCGCAAACTGAGGTTTAGAACCCACAAAGGTATTGAGGAGTATAACGTAAGAGCAGGGGTCCCCAAAGATCAATTTTAGGCCCACTACTATGGAACCTAAGCTAAGACGATGTTTTAAGATTAGATATGCCTCCTAGAACCAAAGTCATTGGATTTGCGGATGATATCGCGGTGGTAATGGTAGCAAAACACATCCAAGATATTGAGAGGATCGCCAGCGAATATGTAAATAGGGTCAAGACTTGGTTGACGTCCATGAACCTAGAATTAGCTGAGCACAAAACTAATGCGGTTTTAATAAGCAGCAGTAAAGCAGTTGAATTTATGAAGGTAAATGATGGGACGGTAACTATCAATTCAAAACCCGCTATCAAATACCTAGGGGTGGTGACAGATAGTTGTTTAAATTTCACCGAGAATATGCTGTGAAGGAGGCATCGTCTAGTGTCCTAGCCATAGCAAAAAGCTACTATATAGTAGGGTTGTCAGTTCTGTCTTTTCATATCCATCTATCAGTTAAACGCTTAGCGGACCATCTGTGGATTTCGCACAATTTCTGATGATGTTTTGTCATTGCAGCACTAATTCCGATTGCCAATTTGGGAGAAGAAATAAAGACAGTACATATAAGGCTATCCGAAAACGGCGGTAGAGCAGGGCGGAAAGAAATTCCAACTGAAAAAAGGCGTCGTTCCATCGCCCACTGGCTAAACAGGTGAAACAGATCACCTAAAGGTAGATGGACACACGAGTTAATAACCTCCATTACAACATGGTTAAAAAGGAAGCATGGAGGAGCAAATTACTACCTAACTCAATTCCTTTCCTATCTCCATAGATTTGGCCATGACAGCTCACCAAACTACCCAATCTACATGGAGAAGGAAGAAGATGTTGATCACGTATTGTGCCAATGCCCACACTATGCTACCGAAACCTACAAAATTTTTAACGGAGAAAATATTGTTGACTTTATGCTGCAGTCAGCCGATAATTAGCCCCATGAGGTAATACCTTTTTGGCACCTCCACGGGGATAGTGGTAGATTGTGGAGAGGTGTTTGCAAGTCATGCAAAGAGTTTACTCTTCAAGGACGTCATCCCGAAAAACAAACTCGTACTCGTCACATCAAGCAGACAGCATGACGCCTATCGTAGAGCAGTATCGTTAAATAAATGCTTAAAATAGTAATGCCTTTAAAAAAAATTTCCTCAGTGTTTTATGGAGGAGGGTTCTAAAAGGGGTGAGGGATGACTTTAAGGGGTTACATGGGTTTCGTCGGCTAAAAAAGTCCTATTTTCAACATTCTATGAAAAAAATTATTTATTTAATTCGAACTTTTCTCTGTCTTATAGATACATATTTAAAGTATAATTTCTGAAATTTTAAAAAAAATTAAAACTCCTCCATTGTGAGCACGAGTAAATTATATCTCGAACACCTGTGTAAGATTTCATCAAGATCGGTTGAGTAGTTATCGAGAACATTTGGCAACCGACTGTGGAAACACGGTTCCGAGAAAAACGCGTTCAAAATTTTGAGTAACAATAAAAGTGGCTTGGAGCGCACACCTTCCAAAGGCTGTATCTCCGAAACTATTATTCGGATCGACTTGAAAATTTAGGATAATATTCTTGAGATGTTGTAAAAATTAATAAGCTAAAACAATATCGATATTACCCATGTAACCCCTTAAATAAAGTTCAGACACAGCTTTTAGTACGGAGTTCGTCACCACACCAAAACCTCAAAAGGAATGATACTTGCCTCAGCGTAATCATAATCTTTGCTCCGGCTAATGCATTCGCGCTTGCTAGTATTCTGTTTTTGAATAGCTTAATTTCATAGGCTTCGCTTTCGCAATTTTCACAAAGCTCCTTAAAGGCATTTTTAGACATCCTGTAAAATGTCTGAAATTTGTAATCATCCTCTTGTAGCTCCCTCGTGGCAATGAATAATCTGCTGTTTGAATTGTCAGTCGATTGCGATACGAGCCGTGTGCGATGGCCTTGTGCCATGCATATGTATGTATGCATATCTATAAATTTTCTTGGTATAGTACCAATTTTATTTGCAGCCGTTTTTCTTTCAGGGCTTACTCTGCCAACAATAGCTTAGTATTGTCTTGATTATATACATACATACATGTGTTTATCAGCATCATTATTTTCAGTGCTGTTGCTACTTCATACTGAGATATTTCTTTTTTCACGACGGAACCATTTCAAAAGAATCTGTTTGAAAATGTCTGCATGACATAAGTTTTTTTTTAATACTTTGTTTGGCATCTGTCGGTCCCACCTTATTTGATAGAGATACGATTTTTTTGTAAAGTGCCCTATATTTCATAATATTTTGCGAAAAAGGAAAAACAGAGTATGCAGATATTTTATTTATTTTCTTTTATATATTATCATTTGTCAACATAAAAATGAAATGTGCACTTCTTTCATTGTAATACAAAAAGAAGCAAAAACATACAAAGAAGTCACGCAGCAGCTTAAAACATCAGTTAAAAAGGAAAAGCTATTTATTTCTAATTTTTTAAATTTTACGGTGTTTGGTACTTTTTTGGTTATTCTTTATTATTCATTACAGCTTCAAGTCTACGGGGCATGGAGTCAACCAATATTTTTGAATATTCTGGATTAATTTGATTCCACTCTTCAGCTATCGCCTTTTTAAGATCAGATTTGTTATGGATGTCATATTTTCTTATATGTCTTTCTTCAATACCGTGCACAAATTTTAAATGACGTGCAAGTCGAGGAACTGTTCAGGAGTTTCAACAATGTGGGGGCATTTATGGTATATATAAATGTGCACAATGTTTGTATTATCTGTGACTTGTTATTATGATCGTTATCTTGGTAAAAGCGAAAGTCATCTTCAATTTGTAATTTTCTAACACTTTGACTCAAATTTTCTTACAGAAGTTTTAAATAAACGTTTTTGTTCATTGTTTCTCGGTTAAAGGTCAAGTTCCAAGCTCCATTTGATGACAAATGAAAAAGTTTATTTTTACTTCGTCTGCGAAAAGTACGGCCCTCCAAAATGGTGGGGTCTTATTTGGAAGTTCACGCGCAAACAGCAATCTCTTGCTTCTATTCTTTGCATTTACGAACGGTTTATTTCGGGCCATTTTATCGTTTAAATTTGCGCTCAGTACTATTCGAATAGTTAGTTGATGGGAAGTCTTACAAATGGATTTTTCTTCATTTGTTGCACTCTTTCTCTATTTATTTGAAGCCTATCATCCTTTACGGAGGGCTCTTGCGAGGAAGTTTAATATTTTTGAATTGCCCATAAAAATCTCCGGTGTAAGTCCTACGTTATGCACAGAAGACAGTTTATGTCGGAACAAACACAAGAACACCGAGTTATCTGATCAAAACACCTTCTAAACCAAACTAAAGACCACGAAGCTCCTGAGATGTTATGGTTTTTTTTCTGACCAAAGACATTTTAATCAAGACCAAAGACCAACGGCAGAAATTACCAGAATAACAGATGGCTGTGTTTCAATCCTACGAGGCTGATGTTGTCGTGCACACAAAGTTCCCAGCCACTTTTATGGTTTGAGGTATTATGAGCAAGAAAGGGCAAGTCATGCCACCACAAATCTTTTCTCAATGGTTTCGAGTGAATTCTGCTGGATATATCGAAGTTTTAGAGACAGTAGTGAAACTCTGGATTGATAGCGCCCGCGGTAACAGTCCATACATCTTTCAGGAAGACTTTGTTCCATCCCACAAAGCGATGGATGGCTGAAAATTCGCATGACCACATAACACCGACCGCCTACTTCCCTACTTATGGACGCCTAATTCCCCAAACCATAATCACCTGGATTACTACGTATGGGGCGTAGTTGAGCATGATACCAATAAGCATCCTCATAATGTCAGTATGAAGGCTGTAATTAATACCGTTATGGTCAATATGAATTAGGAACATTTGAATCGGGCATACAATCATTTCCAGAACTGAATTGAGGAGGTTGTCGCAGCTAATGGAAATTTTATTCAATGAATTTATAGATATTCGCATAATAAGTTAAGGTTGTGTACAAAAGTTCGTGAAGTTTCATTAAAGTTTGTTTAAAATAAAACCTTATTATTTTTACGCTCACGTTTTCCTCAAATGCCGTAAGCAGCCTGCATATAAACTGTCACAATTTGCTAATGCGAAATTGGCATGCCATTTTCGCTTAAATAGCAATTACTCTAGCGTTTTGTTTTAAGCTTTATTTAGATATTCAGTATTTTCCGTAATAAAGAAAAATATCCCATTTTTCTTCCAAAACTCCCTACTAATCCCTACTTTAACTGAGCAATCAACTAAAGGCTTTAAACTGACGGACAAAAATGGATGAGCGTGAAGTATCCAAATAATAGAAAAAGAATTTTCGAATACCGTTCCTCGGCAGGCAATAGAAAACTTCAGAGTGGAATTCTGCCTTCAGAAAGCTTCTCATAAAACCGACTATGGTTCTGAATCGTCAGGTCTCATTTGTAGAACAACATCAGGACACAACCCATAAACTATAGGATAAACTCTACCAAACACCTAACAAAAAGGAGGTGCAGGATACAGTTTCCCTACTAGAAATGAAAAAGCTATTATAATACAAAATAATTTCAAAAAAGTGTTCTTTTAACGTCCTATTTTATATGATCTAAGCCGAGTTCTCGTAAATTATAAAAATGTCAGTTGACTCTTAAAATCGAAGTGGTTGTGCTTCACTAACCCGGATTGAATATCAACTAAGCCAGCGCTAACAAGGCACTCGATAATTTATATTTATATCAAAATGACAAGCGTATCACCGGTGTATTTGCAATAACTGCTTGGAATTGCATAAGAAACTAATTTTTTTTTTTTTCAAGTAAAGCACGTATATACTTCATATGCATATGTTGACGTAATAATACTTTGTTGTATTTAAATTAATTTTAATTATTATTATTTTTTTTTTTCCTTTAAAAAATATCACACTTTTGTATGCTCTTATAAAGTAGATCTCACTGACCTTTCCTTCTACATATAGGGGATTTGCATTAAGTGAAATATATTGAAATTAATCAACTGAATCATAATAAAAATAATAGAGCGGATTCTTTGTTCTGCGAGTTTTTTCAATTAAGTAACTACAGTGTGTTTTTCTTAGCCAAAGTTACGAATTATTTAAACAATTAAATAATAAATGATATTATGTGAAGTATGTGCCATTGGGAACTACAACTTTACTCCATCTTTCAGGCAGCATACGGATTCCTCTGACGAAAAATTGGAGTTCTTTTGACTTGATCCATTCATTGAGCCAGTTTGCGATGATCTCGTAAGAAGGGCTCTCCAATAATATTGATTTTAAAATTAAGCAATAAAACACTGAACTTTAATATTTTTTTAATAAACTCTTTTAAATTTATGAGGCACGTGCTTCTGCATACTACTTAATGTGCATATGAAGCTAAGTGTATCCATGGAATAGCACGCAAGTGAATAGCGTTGATTAAGAGTTTTCTGACATGCAGAATTACTCCTTTCACTTTTAAGTTAAATTGCTGCGTTTCATAGTCAATTGAAAACATGCATTGACCGTATTGACAAGCGTACAAAAATGAAATTTAATTAATTAATTCCATTCGTGCGGAAACGATAAATAACAAGTAAGGAAGTGCTAAGTTCGGTCCGGACCGCGCTTTATATGCCCCAGCACATTTCAGTAACTAATTTAATTTGGGCTGGCTATTAATTTTTGAAATCCAAATTACTTATAGACAGTTGGACTAGGATATGCTGAAATGGTTGCCCGTAGAGAGGGCACGCTTGGACGAAAATTCGCCCTTTGTAATACCATTGTAAAGGAGATAAGAAGGCTGGTATATGGTGAAGACAACCGAACGGTGATTGAGTTACGGTGGTATTACCCCTGTTTCGTACTACGGATGAAATTCATAAGATTCTTAATATCAATATCTGCTATAGCAGCGGACGTGGAGATGTGATGATGCCAATAAACTTTAATTTTAGCCCTGCAAAAGCAGATCGTTTAAGGAGAAAGTGCTGAGATAATTCCACTTCATCCTCCATACAACTTGCGTCAAAAAGACTTGAAATAATGCCGAGTCTTACAGCATGTGTACCTAACGGTCAAAATGTCCTGTAAGGGCAGATACGAAATTCTTGAACTGAGGTTTTATTAACCTCAGAAGATCTCTTGAGCGCCTCCAATCACCCGTGGCCAGAAATATTTCGCGACATTACAAGTTTGTATTTTCTTTTAAGAAATCAAAGTTCTATGAGTGATGGATGTGGTTATTGACCGATTTTGACCATTTGAAATATATTACGATTCTTTTCATGATTCTGAGCATTTTTGTAGGTTTGTATGTAATGCTTATATCCATCTCGATTCTTTTATGCTGTTACATACAACCGCTATATGAAATTATAATACCCTTGAGCGCACGGGTATAAAAATGTTGGAAACGTAAGTTTTAAGTGTTTAAGTTTATTATATATGTTTTCAATCCGTATATTGTATGTAAAATATGAACATACCACTAATACACCATGCAGCATAGAGTTAAGTGCCACACTGAAAAATTATTAGTTAAAAATGTATTTGTAACTAAAAGGCCTACCCAGCAGAGGAAACATTTTAAAGCGTAAAAAATCCATTTAGGATGATATAAATACATACATATATCCCACTAATTACCGCATCTAGTTTTTGTCTCGTTTGCTGACTCAGAATGATCCAATACTAACATATTTCTGAAATCTTTAACTTAGAACGAATCGACTGGTACTAAGTTATTTAAATTGAGCTTAAGGCTCTTTTGTTATCAAATGATTGGGCAGACTTTGTCAGAGCTGTTTATAAGATATTTGCTGATAGAATATTATATAAGAGTTTTCCAATAACAGGTGTTACACGTGAATGGATTGCGCTATTGAGAGATGATTAACAATTTTTTGTGGCCGGAATTGGACGGTATTGATCTGGACAACGTTTATTTTCAACAAGACGGTGCTACGGGCCACATAAGCAACGAAACCATTGATCTTTTACGGGAAAAATTTCCGGACCGTATTATCTCTCGAAGAGGTGATCACAATTGGTCACCGAAATCTTCTGGCTTAACAACTTGTGACTTTTTTTCTTTAGGGCTACGTGAAAGAGAAGGTCTGCGCCAACAGCCCAGGGTCGATTCAAGACCTCAAAGATGGAATTCGTGAGGCTATCGAAGACATAAAGCAGCCACTTTGCAATTCGGTTATGGAAAATTTTATGAAAAGGATATTGTCCTGTAAGCGTGGTCGTGGTGGTCATTTGCCTGATGTTATTTTCCACTATTATCGGCATACCTTCCTCTTTATAATGAAACAAACATCCAATCATTTATATTAAAAAATAGCATTTTTCTTTGAATATCAAAATAAACCATCTTATTAAAAAACGCTTATATATTCACAGGACTACAGACAGCCTTGTTGAAACATCGACTCTCCCTCCCATAAAATTTGTTTAGCCTACGATTTTAAAGCTCTTTTTAAATGGAGTTTTAATCTTTACGCCTACCGTGATTGGGAAGGCGTTATCCGCCAATTGACTGTGGTAGTGTAAGCTGACCCAAGAGCAAATTTTTTTTTTAATTCATTTATTTATTGCGATCTGTTTTTTAAACATTAAGCAATATTTTTACTTAAAGATATTTAATTCATTTATGAGACATTTATGAAATGCACTCAGTGATAAAACTATTTACTAATTTTATGATAAATAATAGTATAGACTAATGTATTATGATATGAGATCTGTTGTAGGCTTTCTCTCTCAGCCCTGAAGAAAATCTTCTCTGCATGCCTGGCACTGGCCTACATACCATGCTCTTGGAGGATGGTGAGGGTCGCTTTCATCCCAAAGGTTGGAAGAGACGACTGCACCAGCCCCAAAAGCTTTAGACCCATCAGCATGGACTCCTTCATGCTGAAAAGTCTCGAACGACTGGTGGAATTGCGCATACGTCAGAAGTCGCTGAAGGCTCACCCTCTCTCTCCATTTCAGCATGCCTATCAAAGTGGAAAATCCTGCGAGTCGGCACTGCAAAACCGTTTTGCTAGGGTAGAGCTGGCCATCGACAGGAGGGACTACGCTATGGGCATCTTTTTAGACATAGAGGGGGCGTTTGATAATGCCACTTTTGACAGTATGTGTAGCTCTGTTAGTAGGCACGGCGTAGACCGGGTGCTAGTGAATTGGATTCGTTCGATGCTGGCATCAGTGGTTGGAATGAGTAGATTCTCTCTCGTGGGAGTCAGGAGGTCTTTATCGAGACTACAATGCACTGTGGCCAACTGTTGCACCGGAGCTTTTCCGACTACTTCATTAGATGCTCTGATTGGTTTGCCACCACTTGACACTTTCATCCAAGGAGAGGTCTTTAAGGCCATCTGCAAGCTGAAACACAATGGGAACTAGTACGGCCCCTGTCCGGCATTGAAAAACAGAGAAGGCAATGACATCGCTCTAACGATTCTCTCCATGCCCCTTGACTCCTTGCCATCAAGCGTCGCACTTGAAAAGAGATACAGCCAACTTCTTTGGCCCAGAGCCCGTTTTGCCACTCCCTTCTGCGGCCATCAAAGCCACGGTTAGCAAATGGGTTACTACAACCCACCAGCGAGCTTGGCAGGCTGAGTGAGCCTGCAGATGGACTAAACAGATGTTACCTGTCATGTCCGATCGACTGCCGCAAGCCCGCCATTCATTAAGCAGAAGGGAGTGCAGACAGCTGGTTGGACTGACGACGGGCCACTTTCTGTGGGCGAAGCACATGGAAAGGTTGGGCATCTCAGACAGTGTACTCTTCCCAGTATGAGACGGCGGACCACTTCCTATGCATCTGCCCCGCCTTCGCTCGAATCAGGTTTGAGGTCTTTGGCACTGATGTGTTAAGAAGCGACCAGCTTGGCTCCTTGGCACCACAAGATCTACTCAGATTTCTTCGGAGATCGGGTAGATTTAAAGAAAATTAAAAGGGAATCCAAGTGTAGTACAATGGACTCAATTAATGTCTGAGTGCTGCGCTTGCTAGTTGTCCCGACAAAGAAAAAAAAATATTATGTATGCAATTTAATGCTGTCTAGAATGCTGCAGAAGTGCAAAGTATTTTGTGACAGGGCTGAACAGAAAACTGTTGAGCTGCCTTCTAAAACTTCGAAGAAAAGACGTTCTGTTAATGGTCGTTGGTATTACAAGACACAACCTACGGGGTCAGCATACGGCCACCATTGGAATCATTGCGAACCCGATTGGTCTGTCTTGCTTGGAGAAGGCGGATAGCACTGTGCATTTTCTCTGTGAGTGTCCTGTCGGAACTTTGGGTTCCGATGGAGGATATTTTCACATTTGCCAAATAATCTGGGAAAACTCTCACCGGACTTGCTATCTCTGTCTCTGTTTCCATTATTTCCTCCTTGACTACCCACTTTTTTACTTTTCACAGTTTTGTTAATAATGGACTTTTTAGCCTGTGGGTTTTAGGAGTTACCAATCCCTCGGTGTTTCTGGGCTCGCTTTTTTTAAATAAAAATACTAACCGTTTAACAGTATTTTTATTTTTATTTATTTATTTTTCAAATGAAATAAAAGAAAAAAAAACGTTTCCCTTCAAACTATTATTTAAAAGTCATATCCAGTCCCTGGTTTGAATTGTTATAAATAAATCACGAAAAATTAAAAAAATTTTATTTTATTTGGCTGTAATTAACTTATGCCAGTAATTTATTTGCCTTAAATAAGCCACCTGAATTACCCAAATTGGCTTCTACTAATTTAAAATAAAAATAACCTTCACCATGAAATTAATTTCATTAGTCTTTTCACTGTTATTTTGAGTTTGCTTTTGTTACTAATTTTTAGCAAACATAGCTCCAGCTCCGATATTTAGGTGCGACCTTTGGCGCTTATTTACAAACATTGCCCCGCATGGGTAAGCTGACGCAGCGGAAAAATTATGGGAAGAAGTGAGACGCCACAGATATTACCAAACAAAATAAAAATTAAGGTAGACTTAAAATACTTGTATACATATGTAAGTATGTATGTACCTGTGCAAATATCTAAACGAAACGTGCGTATATGTACAAGGCGTGCATGCGTTTTGTGGCTTGGGGTTCATCGACCAATTGTCATTAGCAAATCGTTTAGCTTGCCTTACGAATTGTAGCTTGCAAAATAAATTAGCAAATTTTTTATATTTTGATTATTCAAAATTTATTTTTTTTTTTAATTTTATTAATTAAGCATTCACTTATGGTATTTCTGCATTGAAGTATTCACTTATCTGCAAAAGCTTAATAACTAACAACTTACATATGTACGCCTGCCTACACACTATTCCTATGTATGTGTAAGCGTCCACAAACAGCGCACAGCAGCTGCAATTGGGCGTCTACGGTGTCACCCCAAATGGCTGTCGATCAGTGCAATAGCTAAATTGTGGCAATAACTAAATTAATGCTTTTGTTTGAAATCAGCCATCAAACTAATATTAATCATAATAAAAGATCAACAATGCAAATTACATGTAAATGCGAAATAATGGTACGCTGGTACCAACAGCCAGCAGTAATAAATAGCAACAACTTATGTACACCAACAAAGTGTAAAATAAGATTAATAGTAAAGTATGCCAAAGTTTTTTCACCTGGCTTGCTGCAAACCATTTTTTTACTACCGTAAAATGGAGCAGCCTACGAGAGTGAGCAAAGAACGCACACGGTCGTTAAGCGGCCAACCCATCAGTCTACAAGTCAGCGCTTGACCAATGACGACAGCTGCACAACAACAACACTAGGTATCAAAGTAGCCTCTAGTAGACGCAATCACTTCGCATTATTGCAGCAGACAATTGTATTGCTGCCGCCAGACATATGCACAGGGTAATCCAATGGAGTTGCAATTTTTTAGAACGCAGCATTTTGCTTTATTGAATTTTATAATTCTAAACTCTATTGCACCAAGAGAAGAAACCATGAACTGCATTACCGCACACCGATAGTTCGAGGAAGCACCAGAGATTGTACTCATGGCACCCGTGATGCATAAACATACACTTCTTTGCAGCCTGTATAGTCCCCGGATTGTGAACTTAACCATGCTCCGTCGCCACCAGACCACAGAAGCGTAAGTGATGATTGGTCTGATAAGTGCTGTGTATATCCATAGGACCAGAGCAGGTTTCAGACCTCAGGTTTTACCAAAGGCTCTGCGGCATTGCTAAAGAATCCTCAATGCGCCTCCCAAGTCAGCTTCTTATCCAAGATTACTTCTAGATATTTAACTTCATCGGAAAGACCAAGTGTGACATCTTTCAGTGCTGGAAGACTGAGTCCATCCAATTTCCGTTTTCTCGTAAACAAGACTATAGTTGTTTTGTTCTGATTAACGGAAAGACCGTGTCTCATGCACCAGTCATCGATTTTGTCCAGAATCCTCTGCACTTTCGTGCAAAGCTAAACACATGAAACTGCCTAAATACCTTTTTTTTGTATTCAATATTTATAAGCTTTCAAATGAGGGGATGGAGCGTTGATTTATAAGACTGCATACAGCCTTGACGAAACATCAACCTACTTCTCCCACAAACATTTTTAGTAGCCTACGACTTCATAGCACCTTTCAAACAGAGCTCTAATAGCCTAGACAGGCGTTAATCGAGATTAGCGACGCAGTTAATTCTGATTAAAATTGTGGTGTGACAGACGACTGTAACGCGGATTAGTGAACAGCTGATTTGTTTATTGAATGGCTTCGTCCGTAAAAGATGGACTGCAGGCAACAAATACGGGTATTTGCTGCACTGATACTAAAAAATAATTATTTATTTTAAAAAAATCATTCACGCGTTCTTCCCATTTTCTCCACCTCCGTCCATCTTAAATTGGAAAAACGCGTTTTAAACTTTACTATAAAATAAAACGAAAATGCAATAAAATACTTACTTCTGTTGGGCTCATCATATTGTTCCAGAATTTCAATGCTGCAAAGTCAGTATTTCTTGTTCTTCGCTTTAAAAGTTTCATTATTTTTCATACACAAAAGATATTAAATGCCATTTTTCGGCAATGCTGCCATCGAAAGTCCCCCTAATCTATTTAAATTATGAAAATTAATTGGTTGAACGCCAATAAACGCCATCTTCTGTCTCGGCTAACATATAACTCTCAGTCCTACCGTGATCGAGAAGGCGTTAGAGCTTTGGCACTAATGAGCCTGGTTTTTTCGAACTAATGATCCTTCCGTATTTAAATATTTGTTATACAATCGCTTTCGTTATGCTCAAATGAACTGCAGCGCAGTAATGCAATTCACTAACTTTGAACGATTCGACAATTGATATTTCTCTTAGGAGTATTTGTCGTTTGCACTAACGATTGTGCTATTCACAAACTTATGTTAACGAACCCAAACAGTTGTCTTCTTCTAATTATTCAAACTGATAAAGAGTGGCATCTCTGGCAAATTAAATATCAAAATTAGCGAATAGCGCGAAGAAGAATAGCTCAAAAAGACATGCAAGCCAAGTTGTTAAATTAAATTAGGATTTAACTTTTCATTAAATTAAATTTTTATTTGTTTTTCAATTCTATTTGCGAAAAGTAGGTAAAAAAAATATAGAATTTTATTTGAAATCAATGTTTGCTTTTTGAGCATATACTGCTTTAGGATATCATCGACAGCACCTAAAAGAAGCCGTGCCAAAGCCAAGAATCTCAATCAAAAATTTCTGTTTCAGCTTGCCGCTCCACTTAGTTCATGGGAAACTTCACTTTTGCACAAAACATGGAGCAGTTGATTTCATCTGTTACACTATTTATGCTACGACTAATGAATATCCGGCTCCTGGATATCCTCCATTGCTCACCTACAGGCAGTTGATAATATCCAGTAGCGAAAAATCGCAGTACAGCTAGAACCTAGTAGTGTAAAGGCAGAATTTAGAATTAACTTGAAGGTTACAAATTTTACTTCTTTTCAGTCGGTGTTTTTCTGGGACCTCTAAGATGACTGTCAGTCAAGCGGAGAAATTAGGTCCTTAGTCAAGTCTAGAGTAAACCAGAATAGTTTTTGAAACTCCCCTGCTGCAAAATGGAATACATTGACGTCGATTGATTGTTCGAGCCCTTGCTATCTTCCCTCCAAGCGATAAATGGTAAGCCAAATAATTAATAACCGTTTGATAATGTAATTCCACCATTTTAATTAAAATCTTCTTCTTCTTGATTGGCGCGATAATCGCTTACACGCCTTTGACTGAGTTTAACAAAGTGCTAACCGTCGCCAGTTGGAAACACCAAGTGAAGCCAAGTCCTTCTTCACTTGATCTTTCCAAAGCAGAGGAGGGAGGAGTGCCTTAACATCATTAATTCTTATTTGACCGTTCGATTAAACAACACTAAAATTGTTGTCGTTTAGTTTGCGATAATCGGCTTGTTAACCAAAACAGCTGATTCTGTGTTAATGGGTTATCAACTAGAAAAATCGTTAAAATAGTTAAAATAGAACAAGTTCCATTCAATTCGAAGTTTAACTTTCCGAAACAGTGTTACCGCAAATGCAGTTCCATGCGTCATCGCAAACATTTTCGATACAATGCGAAAAATGTTGTGGTTGAAAAAAATAGTCAAATTGCGGTACTTCAACTCAAATAAGCGCTATTGCACAATAGAAAAATGTTTTAAAAAAAAAAGCGCTAAAAATACTTATTCACGTTTTAAAGCAATAAACTGTATTATTTCAAATATGCACGTAGCCAGTGGAGTTATTTTGGCCCACCCTTTATAAATATATATAACAACATTCATATGTACAGGTAGTTTAAAAAATTTTGTTTTATCTGAATTTCTAACATGTCAACTTGTTCACACTTGCATTTTTCACTCTTTTTATTGTTCTTATTTTCATTTTTTTTTTCCTTTTTCGCTTGTTGTAAGCATCAATGGTTTGCGCGCGATTTATGAAAGCAGTAAGGCCTCAATAAGAATTTTATGTTTGCTTATCTTCCAAAGCACTTTATAATTAAGCTAAATAGCAAAGCATTTGCTGGCGGTATAATCGGCAATTGCAACAATTACTTATAGCTTTATGAAGTATAAAATATGATTTCCAGAAATTCATTCATTAGTATATTAGGTCAGGTGCAGATTTCAGTGATGAGGCATTCGTCGTAAATGTTCAAAATTTCAGGAGTCCTACATATGTATGTGTGTATGTATTCTGAAAAGGTTTTTTGTCCGAATTTTTTGTTTCGTAATTTTAATAGCATTTTAAAACAAATGCAATTGTAGATGAATGAAAAGAATTGATGCCAAAAAAACTGAAATGACTTTAGAAAACTATTATTAATGGAAATGAAATAAAATGCGCCGAAAAGATATGAAACAAATTATGAGTAGATACAAAGGGTGGATTGGGATTTAGAATAAAAAATGAATTTATACAAAAAAAAATGTATTTAAATAGAGAATCTTTCGAAGTTTTAAGCTTTAATGAATAATGAAAATTCGGCCTTTTAACTAATGACAAAAAAATTAAATGAATAAATATATCGACATATATTTATATATTAAATATATCGACATATATATAATCAAAAAATCGATTTTTTTACTGCAATCGATAGATAAATTATAGGAGAATAGCCCTCAAAATTTTATAGCGGAATTCAAAGTGATTTCGAAATTACAGGCCTATGTACCATCTCTCTTGTGAGTATACTGTCTACCTTCTGAAAACTTTGAAACCATGTTTTTGAAAATGGCGTGTAAGATTAAAAAAAACGACGAAAGTTATCGTTTCAAACCGATAATCTATAAAAAGATAATTAAAATGTGCAACTAATTAAATAACAAAATACAAAAAAATTCATTTTTTAATGTTATTTAACACCTTTTTTGAAAAAAAAATAGCGAAAAAATCACTTTTTTTCAATAATTAATTGTGTGTTAATTTTTTTATATTTTCATACAAGAGTAGTCTATTATATGCGGGAAAGCTTTCTGAATAAGACAATATTTTTCTTTTGTATTTCAGGTGAAAACTACGACCGCAATCTTACACGCCGTTTTACTAGCGCGCAACGAGAAGCTGTGCGAAATCCCTCATATGCGAAATCTCGCCATTTAGTTTTTTTATTTATGTTAAAAAATTGTTTGTTACTCTTCAATCATGCCTTCAAATAAATGCAAAAGTTTATTCCTGTGTGTCGCTTTTTTCGTCTCGAAAAAAAATTGAGAAAAAGCACCTTTTTTTGAAGCCACTGGTAAGAGGCCTCCTTAAGCTTAATAAAGATGCAGCCCTCGTTTTTTGTAGATGTTTCTTCCGAACATTGTCTCTTAGGTATTCACACAATGAGATTTTGTATTGTTTTCTACAGCAGCAGTTGAGGAATCATCTCAGAACCTTCAGCTCAGCTGTCCTGCTCCCGCTGGGCTGAGATTCAGACAGCTTAGTTCGCTGATTTATATCCGAAGGTGCAGCAAAAACGGAGAACCAAGATACCTGCAGCTTTAGACATCGCACTCCTGATGAATTTCATCAGCAAAATTAGGCCTCAGTATGGCTAACGATGACTTTTATAGACGCTTCAGTGAAATAGAAGAGCCCGGAACCACAAGAACAAGGAAGCTATTTTTGACTGAAGTTTGTATGAAATGGATGCAACAGCAGAGTATAGAAGATGATCAAAATAAATGAGTCCTCGGAAAGATAATAACTTAATTGTTACATATTTAGCAAAAAACTGCAGGCTTAAAAATATATTATTTATAAAAACGGCTCTTCCACTAATATTTATGGCAACGAATTTCTATGCTAACAATTATTTCGCTAATGAATTGGGTAAAATAACAGAGTAAAAAATTCAATTGTTTTTGTTCTCCTGAAATAAGCAGTGCAAAACATTAGCAGGCATTAATGAGGCATCCTTTACTGCAATAATTAGTTTTTGAAGTGAAACTTCTTAGGCGTCGATGGACGAGCGAGAATGGAGAGTAAAATTTCAAGGCCATGCAACGTTTTGGGCATTTTCGTTCCGCGAGAGAGAGAAAAGATATAACGTAGAGGAAAAGGAGAGAGATAGCTATACCTTATACATATCTTAGATAGACTTTTTCCTGAGTTTTTCCTTGTGGTTGCTAATTTCTATTGAGCTATAACACTGCCTACTTTTTGGCGCTGGTTTGTTGGTGCAAACTTGTAGGAAATATGTTATTGGGGCCTACTTTTTTGCGTTATATTTCATTGGTGCCTACTGTTTGGGGCGTTTCTTGGTCCCAATTTTTTTAGCGTTTTTTTTTTTTGGTGCTTACTTTTTGACGCTTGTTTTCGTTTCCTGGCTAGTGCTTGTGCGTATTATTACTAAAGTGTTATCCATTCCGGCGTCGGATTTATTAGTATTGCCTTGTGGTAATTTGTGCCGTTGCTGCGGTCCTGGAATCGCTGCGTTTGTTGTGTTTGTGCGGGTGATAAACGCTCGGAATAGTAAGCATCGTTGCCACGGATTGTGTCCGGCGCTTACCAACACCGGTCGATCCTTCTCCGTTTGTTGTAAATTTTGTCTATTTGTATTCTCTGCAAATGTTGTGAATTTATTTAGATATATATTCTTTCTCTCTCTCTCTCTCCCATTCTCTCTCGGGTCTCTCCCTCTTTCATTGTCTGTCTTGAAAGTTTCATTTCTGTTATGTGTACTACGCTACACGCACTTTTTGCTTTGTCAGTTACCGAAGTATAATTTTTTTTTTCTACCCTTTACTTAAAACAATGCCACGAATTAAATAAGGAAGAACGAAAACTGACGTTTGTGAAAAAAAATCATCATTCGCCCCAGAAGTATATAAATATTTTCACTTTTCGCAATGAATTTATATCAAAGCACCTTTATTTTAGCAACCTGTCTTGAAAATTACTCAGCTGTGCCTCCCAAATTCAGCACGTTTTTATAGGAGCGACAGGGTAATATATATTTACTTATACATGAGATAAAACTTAATTAAAAAACACTTTTTGAAGACTAAAATGAACTGAAAAGGTTGCAGTTTCGGCAATTTTTTGGTGGATCGAGTACCACAAACCAAAATTTGGAGAGTTTATAAGTTAAGTATACGCCATGCTGCCGATACCCCATAAGGGGAGGAATTCAAAAATTATGAGATCTTAAATTTCAAGGGCCGATGTTGAACGATGTTGAACCACACCTAAACGTCAAGTTTTTTTCGAAATCATCTGATTTTATTTAGAAAAAAATTTATTTAAAAGCCTAATTGATGATTAATTTTGCGCCACCTTGTAAAATGTCACTTATACTCGTACGTCGGGCAAAATTTTTATCCACGGCGAATACACCAAAATAAAACCTTTTAGACAATATGCGCAAGTTATGTAAAAAATAGTATAACTTTCATTGAACGACCGCAACTTTTGAGCATGTTTGAATATACTTAGCATTATTATGTTGGATGTACAAATAGAAAACCATTGTTTCTTCTCTAGGACAGTTTAGGTGTGCATGCTCATATAATTCCACGCTAAAATTTTCCAGATAGGTATTGCAGAAGAAAATTAGGTTTTTATGGGCCTCACAGCATTAGGCTAAGACCAAGTCAGCTTTAGTAGCTCTCCTTGTCCGCCTTAGAAACACCCATGATCAGAAGGAGTTTCCAAAACCATACGCTGCGTTGTTTATTTGTATGACCTACAGTTTTTTGTTATAGCAACAGTTGAAATATTAATATTAACCGAGATGCACAAAATTGCAGAAAGTAGAATGAAAGCCCACTGCTATGTCAGCATAACACGCCTCTAATAATAATGGTCCAATCGCTTTCACCTCCACCTGCCTTTTAAATCCTTAGTAGACGGATTTCTTACGCTTGCAATAAAATGTTCCAATATTTGCCTAATTAAGGTCGTGGATTCAGATGAAATATTTTCAGGATAGCGCCAGCAATCTATGTCAGTAAAAACCCCAGTGCAATGCAGCTCTAATGTTTTACTGTGCTATCCACCGAATGAGTATCCAACAAGCTTCGCTAGTCTGAAACCCTCTACTCATCCCCAGTACTTACTTTAAGCTTCCTGTAGAACCAGTAATTGTAGATATCGAAGATAATCAGCTGAGGCTTCAGAGGACGTTTTCCCATGCCGCTCTTACCAGTGTATCGGCACTCTCATGGTTTTCGATACCGCAGTAACCAGGCACCCAGCAAAAGAAACCAGTAGTTTTAGTTTTTACTGCCAGAAGCTGATGGATGTCATAGCACTTCTTCAAAAGTCTGAAAGTAAACATCTGTTCGAACTTTGATGGTCTGAAAAGATGAATATTATGTACCTTTCAAAGCCTTATGAAAATTTAGGATGATGCACAATAAACTTGCCGTGAACATTTCGGTGCCAGGTCCATTTATACGTACTGCCGTGCCCTATCAGCTATCTTCGAATCGTCTGTGTACCAGTGCATGTACATATCTGGGATCAAATTAAACGAAGCCGAAGAGTTGACTTCGGCACCGCGAATGCTGACTTCAAACTTCCTACTGCAGCAGATTTTCCAAGTTATTTAGTAAGAAATTCGGAACGTTCCCAGGCTATGAATCTTCCGACAAATGTCACTGCGAGATTTTTATATTGATAATTGTATTTACAGTTAACTATGCAATATAATATGCTTATAGCGACGGCCTTAAGTTGTTATTCAAATATAACTCCCGCTGGTAAGTCGCAGTTTTAGTTCTTCCGAAGCCGTTGCTGCTTGCAGAAAACTTTCGAAGAGGGTGCACTCGTCCAGGCATTGCAACACCGCAATTCAACAAATTCACATTGTTCCTGTGATAGAGAGATATCTAAGTTTTAGAGAATAATAAACTGGAGTGAAATCATTATAAGGAATTTCAGGTGCTTTGTCGCCTACACCCTTTATTGGGTGTTTGGTTTGCCTATTGTTATGTGTCTTGATATTTTTCCACAAATAGAGGGGCCTGCAGTTTTACCTCTATCAGGAGCTTTTTAGTGACGAGATTTGCCATTCCCTGCTTGAGGAGCCGGGAAAACCGTTTCGATCATTTGATGATTTATGCCTCTGTGTACTACCGAATGGTAATCACGCATCAACCCATTCAATTACGGCGACTTTTGAGTTACTTTCTTATATAAATAAACAGAATGTCGCAAATATATTGAATTCAAAAATAACTGTATTTTACACTAAAATATACAGAATCCTTCTTGACCCATTTTCTCAGTTCCAAATTTTTTGTTAACAAATATAAGTTATGTATCCCCGATACTCTTAATCCTACATCAGATAAATTTTTACTATTTTTCCAATTTAAAATTTTCCATTACGTCAATTTGAACTGACATATCTTACAGGTCTTACGCCAACGAATTAATATAATAGGGCGTATCATAGCTCGAAAAATGCAATGTAGCGTGAAATATGTCGATCAAACAGCTATAAACAACAAAAGGTCTGCCCACAATCTACAAGTGCAAGTGTGCAAGCAGTTTGCGACAAATGTGCAAGATTTTCCAAATGACATAACAGCAATCGACACCTATTGCAGCGAGTGGACAACATTGAACTTCAACTCTAACCGTACAAGCAGAGGTTGGCCCCATTTGCTCTGTTGCAGCGGGCCGTATAAGCTGCGCACACTCACACATTCACACACACACAGGCCATAACTAAATGCCTTTAAGAGACACCCGGTGGGATAATGCAGCTGATTGCAACTGAGAGGTAATAATTCAAAGTGCATACATTTATTCAATTATAAGTTGTGGCACTGCATTTGGGCGACAACGATTTACTATAAAAACTGCAGCGAACTTGAGGAAATTATCAAACAGTTTCTCTTCGTGCTCATTACAAGTGTTCGTTTTAACAACAAAACTAAACGCAAAAATGTTCAACCTCTACAAAGTGGTAAGGATTGAATATTTCGATTTTCTTTAAGTCGGCAAATAAAGGATATTTCATAAATTTTATTTTCCTTTTACTTACTTTTATCTTTAACTCAGCTCGTGGTGTTCGCCGCCCTCTTGTGCATCGCTGCTGCCTATCCCAGCATTGTGGGACCTGCCATTATCCCAGCTCTTGGCCCAAGAGTGGTTGTTGGACCTGTGGCGCATCCACTTGTAGTGTCGCCATTGGCTCATGGCCCGATCCTTGGCCATCCAGGTCATGTGATTGTTGGTTAGATCATAGTTTCGGAGTTACAAAAGCTGCACTGCCCAAATTCCCCACTGGACCCCAAGCGATCAATCTATGCTCACCTACTTCATCATTATTCGCCTTCATCCTGTCACATAGAACAACACGAATGTTTGGAATTTTTACGACCCTGCTATAATTTTGTATTGCGCTCGTTGTATTGTTGCGTCTTCCTTTTGCAGTTATGAACAATTTTATTGTAAATATTAATTTTCTTATTTTTCTTACTTATCGAAACCTTGTTTGGAAACCATTTAATTTGAATAAATATGCAATAAAATAAAAGCAAATTTCAGTACTAATGAATGTCAGTAAAGGACCAATAATCAGTTGAGATTAAAACATATTTTTGTCAAAAAATAATTTTATCAAAAAATATATCTTAATTGTTTTCAAGCAGTTCTACTATGCCGAAACTACAGGAAAAATTAAAGGATTAAATTCCTAAATGAAGGCTTATATTTCCATAACTCGTTATAAAGGGTATTTGAAAGGTCACGCCTGGGTGCCAGTAATGAATAATTCCTAAATGGTCAGCTTTAACATTTGTAATGTTTCTGCCAAGAAAAAGCTCTTCATGAAAAACCATTTGCCGTTCGGAGTCGTCTTAACCTGTAAGGTCCCGCATTTGGGGAACAAAATCAAGACACACGCCACAAATGGGAGAAGTTGCTATGGCAAATACCTGATAGAAGTGTAAGCACAAATTATTTATTTTTTTTGCTTTTTTGTTTTAAACATTTGTCAAGTAGATAAATGTACAATTTTACAAGATAAACCAATGCCTTCAAATTAGTGAAACTTATGATGAAAATGCTCGATCTCGAAGGTCAAAATAGCACAAAATTCATGATTTTTTGGTGGATATAATCGTACGACTGAGTCGACAATTGGTTGGTAAAAAAATTGCGAGAAACCGGTTCTGTCGATTATAGAAGAAAGACTAGCGGTCCAAAAACTGGACGTCCTGTTCAGAATATTACTGCTGTAGCGCAAAAACTTGCTGAACAACCTTCTACATCGATATATCGACGTTTTCAACAATAAGGCACAATTAGGTGAATTTTACCTATAGAGGTCATTTCATTCATTCATTTCATTCATTCATTTCATTTCATTTCCTTCATTCATTCATTCATTTCATTCATTCATTCATTTCATTTCATTCATTTCATTCATTTCATTCATTCATTTCATTTCATTCATTCATTCATTTCATTTCATTCATTCATTCATTTCATTTCACATTCATTCATTCATTTCAATCATTTTTCACATATAAATGTTGAGAGCTGTATTCTGAATAAAAAATAGTGAAACCTGAAGAAAACTAAATAAAAAACATCTGAGCGCGTTTTTAAAAGGCCCTTTACAATAACAATAACAACTAAACGACTTGTATTAAAAATGTTTGATCAAATTTTAAAATATGCTTTTACTCGCTACTGTAATGGAATTTATATACTCTCCGACTGATTCTCAAAAAATTTAAAACTTCAACTCTCCCTTTTGGTTCTGTAAATAACATTTTCACATTTTTTTTTTTTGTGATATTTTTCGGTTAGGATCAAAGCTTCTGAGTTTCATGAGAAAGCTCCATGGTTTCCAACGAACTTTGCAGAGCTCGATTAGTAGTTTACACCCCTTTTGGATGTTTAGCCAAGCTCCTCCTATTTGTGGCGTGCGCCTTGATGTTGTTCCACAAATGGAAGGACCCACAATTTTAAGTCAGCTCCAAATGGCAGATATTTTTTATGAAGAGATTTTTCATTAGCAGAAATACACTCGCAGGTTTGCCATTGCCTGCCGAGGGGCGACCGCTATTAAAAAAAAAAACGTTTTCTATAATTTTAGTGCTTTCTGCACGGATGTTCAAACCTAAGCGCTTCCGAATGGTAGTCACGTACGAACCCACTTGGCTCCGGTAGGCGCCCTGGAGGTCATAATTAATTAGGTACTAAGAAAACTGGCGAAAGATATGTAAGTTAATTTAGCTTCGGCGATCGGACCTGCAGAGACGCACTTGGGCGTTAGGAACTATACGATCCCACAGAAGGATTATAAATTACTCTTGCTTCCTAAATCCAATTGCTACTCCAAACAAATTTCCTTACATTCCATATGTAGAGAGAACTGACATTTTCAAGTTTCCTATAGAGGCATCCTGTGCCCGTGCCCTTCTCCCAGATAGGGAGATGTCAAATGGCACAACAAATGTTAGTTTCATAGTTTCATCCTTCTTCACATATTGGCAATCTTTTCAAAATTCTATCCAAAGATCGCGCAACCTGACTGCGCCCAAGCTAATAAAACAGTGCCTAGTAAGAATGGCGGTTAGGTAAACGTCCTGCGTATTGAGATTTAGTAGAGATTTCGTGTGTTGTACACATATTGTCTTTAAAAACTGCCGAGCTGTCAACCAGCTGAGCCCCAAACGACCCCTTTAATTCGTAATCCAAAGAGACTATTCGTTAGACAGGTTGCGGATTTGGTGGGGTCCCTGCGAGCCAGCTTGTCAACTTTGTCGTTACACTCTATTTCGCAATAAATGATACCCAGCCAATGTATGTATTTATGTAGAAAATATCTCACCTATCTTGAGAGATTGGCGGCCTTTTCACAAAAATTTTTCCAAGATTGTCAGCAAAAATTTAGATTTCTTGAACAGAATACTTCACAATGTAGATAAAAGCCAATGAGCAGGCGAAAACCTAAATATACCCAACCCTGCCAGCGATCTTGGACCCATCTATTGTATTTACGCATGGATGGATGTAATATGCCTAACTGCGAACACACTGCGAATTTTGCATTCGTAAGAAGGTTTGGCAGACGGTGGTCAGTTTCCAAAGGCATATCAATGAGTTCCGACACACCGCAGTAGTAATACATAGAAGTTAATATTTTTTGTTGCATTCAATTTTGGGAATCGATTTCGCGCTGTTATTAGCATGGAAGCCAGTCATTAGGCCTTGTCATTTTCTTTACGCTACCTTTTTTTCTTAAGCGCTCTCAGCCACACTATTGCGCCGTGGAGAAAGATAGAAGTGTATTATCAAGGTCGTGTAAATCTATGAAATCTATTCTTGATTGCTCTACTACAGCAGTATAGGGCTATGGTGACTTTGCGTACCCTTTCACCAACGTTGGGTCCGCAATCGAACTTTCTGTTTAGATATTTTTCCTGTTCTATTCTCATAAACGCGACACCTTTTAGAGGTAATACATTGCATAGGGGTGCAGCGGTGCTCCTGGTGAGGATGGCAAAGTAATATAATTCAAATTATGTTCTTTGAGAATGAAACAAACTGGGATTTTACTATCAATAATATCGGGGACAATAAAGAGGCATGTTTCTGAGAACATAGTTTTGAAAGCTTCCAAGTCCTTGGATTTCTTTAAAAGTCTTCGGTAATTAGTTTATTTTCAGAAATGGACGCCAACAGTGTGTTCAGGCTGTTTTTTAAGTAACTGGCGGATGCAAAAACTTCAAAAGTTGGTGCTCTAAAGAACCCATGCAAAAGTAAAATCCCTACTACATCTTTCTTTAAAACAAGAATGTTCGATGCTTCTGGAATATACACATTTTTGTTATTTTACTAATTTTTTCGTTATCAAACAAGTTAAATATAATATAAATAATATGAATTCCATAAAAAATACAGCAACAGTTTTTTTCAATTAATGAATACTTTCTGGGAAATAACAAATTTTGCTGTTGTAAGCAGACTTAAGTCCTTCACTATAAATGATGTAGGCCGCATACCGGAAAAGAAGGCCAAGCTACTATAACGATAATTTTAATTAAATTCATATTGTCCATTCAATCAAATATTTCATATTTAACTGCATTTTGTATAAATCAAAAAAAGGTGTAAATTTTGCCTTTTTGTGAAATTTCTTGCAACTTATTCTGTATTCAATAAATATTCGAATATGTTTATTTCTTCGCTTTTTTCTTTAAACGTCTGTAATACCAGTTTAAAATTAATATTCTTCTTAGATATCAAATATACGTAGAACAGCATAGTAACTATGATTTACTTAATCAAAAGCATAACATAACTATGCATTGTGCACAGTGGTTTGAGAATTGCGAATAATTGAACAAAAAATGTTTGCTTAAATTTCCTTAAATTTCTTGATTACAAGTTGAGTCAGGGAAGGAACGGCCAGAAGAGAGGAGAGAAAAGTCTAGCAGCTCACTACCCATGCAACTTGATTCCGTCACTGTATGTGTGAGTGATTTTAGCATATGAAGCTTTGATCTGATATAAAGCCCTCGACAAAAGAGGCACCAAAAAATATTTACAAAAGCGCAAAAACGCGTATACCTTAGTATATCGGAAGTGCTTAGTCGAGAAATGCCAAACATTATCTTACTCTTACAATCACTAGAAGCTTTGACTAGACCCAACTAACAGTTTTGCGGTTATGGATTGGGAAATGCTTCTTCACCAGCGTGACTGACATAAGTAAAGATGAAGAATAGCTGCTCTTCGATTTAGTCTGGGATGGTCAATGGGTAAGCAATAAATTAGATTTAATGATTGAGAAACTCCGGTTAGATGGATGTAAAGCCTCACTACTCTCATAAAAGGTTTACACAGTGAACCATAATGTCTCCGACTGGGAATATCATCGATCCGTCGATCTCAAGCTTTTCTTAAAAATAAAAATACACTACCATTGTTTTTTTTAAGTTTTTATACTTTTTAAAGTTGTGCAAATCGTAAATGGGTTTACGATTGATTTCATGAAAGCAATAATACATCCAAATGATAACCAAGGCTATCCACTATTAACAAACCAGTTTTTATATCATTATCATTTTTTTCGGATCGGGAATAGAGCTCTGAATTACTTTCGGCTACGGTTGTAGCGGCTGTCGTCTAAGGCTTGGACTAATAGTTTCACTTAAAAGCGCCCTTGGGATACCACTTGTTTCATCCTTATGACTTCCATCCTTTTAAATCACTATCTTACTCCTGATTTAGAGTTTCTAAGAAAAGTGTTTCGAATGAAGACTGCTTCTACGTAGTGTCAGATGGAAGACAATAACAGTGAAGCTGCGAAATTATCTCTTTCTTTTCATCACTTCTCTAAATTTTACTGGGTCATCAAAAGAAAACTACTGCCTGTCTCGCTACACATTTCTATATTAGAAACTGCTCTATAAGGACTCTGAAATCAGAAGATATAAGTATGTATCTCCCATTTTCAGTAAGCATTAAGAACGGCAATCGCGGGATTATGAAATTTTAGTATTTTTTAAGTCCCGGAAATCTCCGAATTGTTGCCAAGTAATCTCGAGAACTAGAATTGCATATGAAGCATATGCATGTTCTTGAAATGGTTATGACTAATGCAATGCGTGAAGAAAGCACTTCTAGTCTACACGGCACCTTTAGCGACCTTGACTATGCAGAGGACATATGTCTGATTTCGCATAGATTCACAGGCATGACTGTAAAAAGACAACGCCTTGCAGAAGTGGCAGTCTGCTATGGCCTCAAAATCAATATAAATAAGACCAAAACACTACGAATCAACGCAACGAATAGGAACTGTCTCGCAGTAAATAACCAGCCGATAGAAGATGTCTACTCCTATTGCTACCTGGGTAGCATTATTATCGCCGATGGCGGAACTGCAACTGATGTTAATCAAAGATTTCAGAAAGCAAAAACAGGTCTTTAGGCAACTATGACCAGTTGGAGTTCCTCTTTTTTGTCAACACGCATCAAAATAAAAAATTTCAACTCCAACGTAAAGTCAGTACTCCTGTATGGCGAGTCGTGGAACATGGCCGCCAGCGATATAAAAAAGTGAAAGCTTTTGTCAACAACTTTTTGTTTGCGACGTATATTGTGCATTTTCTGGCCAGAAATAGTTACGAATAACAGACTATGGGAGATATCTCATCAAAATGCTATTACGTCGAAATTAGGAGAAGGAAATGGATTGGTCACGTCCTGCATAGACCAACGGGACGTATGCCAGGACGGCCAGCCCATATCTGAAGAGGGAACTCGAAATTGCAGCCCAAAACAAGAGCAGGAGAGATATAAAATCTCTGTCTTTAGGTAGAGAAAATTGGAATATTTTTATAATGGCCCTATGTTCCTAGTGGGAGTAAAATATTTATATATTTCAATTGGATGCAGAAAAAAATATAAAAAGTTAAATGTATATAAAGTTCGAGACTAATCCTGGGATCGTTAAAATCGAAAAAATCCCTAGTAAGTATACACAGAGGATGGTTCCATATGTACAAGTCCACGAAAGGGGAGAAAGTTACTGATCGTCCATTAACTTGGGAGTGGCCAGGACGATTATTCTGCATACGGTTCAAGCAGCTCACTACTTCAGAGATTAGCCCAAGCATCCTCTGGGTAGCTTCCGAAAACCCGTTCGAGAGCGAGCCAGCGTGAGAAGCGGAGCATCCCAGAATAGCTGGTTGTGCGTTGAGTGTGTGACCCGCCTCGCGAAACCAGATCGATCATGTTGCGATAGATGGAAGACAAGTTTCTAGAGGGCGTTTTTTCGTTTCCTTTCGGTCCTATTTTTATCTTGTTTGCTTTGCTTGCTTAATAATAAATGCACTAAGTAGCAGTACCGTAGCTGGCATGAGGTATACAAATGAGCTCTTTTCCGGAAAGTATATAGATGTATGTATTTATGTGCATACTTTCTCGTATCCTGTCTTGCAAGCTCATTTGCCATGAAGTTTCCGCCTACGCCCCTATGACCTGAGTCTCTTGCGAGGTGAAGTCTAAAGAGATCGGTGTCAGTTCAGCGCAAATAATGGAATTAAAATTGATTAAGCCTTGATTGAGACTTAATCACAGCCAAGCTAAGAGGCATCCACGTGAATTATTACACTATCAAATAGAGTGTTATAACTGTCTCGGGCCTTTTTTCGTTTTTGGAACTTTTCTGTTTGTATTGTTCTGAAGAACCGAGAACAGAGCGAAGCAGTCAGGAAGTGATTTAAGTTATTTCCTGCAAATCAATAAATCGCAAAGCCTAGAAATTTATTTAATCCAATCTCCATAACATATAGCACAAGGTGGCGCAAAATTAATCACTCTATCGGAAGATTTGTCATTTTTCCAAATGGCGTCGAATGTCAGTCATATTTGATACTTGTGAACTACACAGTTTCAATATACAATACAAACAGACAAGCAATGGAGTGCGTAAATGTAAAATAAATATTTGCATTACCCAAAAAAAATTGTTTTATATTGTAATATTTAGTAAATAGCAAAATAAATATTTGGTAAGCGTCAAAAAAAAAGATTTCCATTACTCAAAATTATTTTTCTTTTATAATATATTTAGCAAAAAAGTTATTCAAAAACAAAATTAGATGATTAATTTTGCGCCAAACCAAAATGTATTTATTTAAATCTTACGCCTCAGCCGAAAGTCTCTGCTGCTGGCGCTGCATTTACTTGTGTTTACTAATAATTTTATTATCATGTAAGCTTTTAAGCAGCCTCCATAGCCGAATGGGTTGGGGAGTGACTACCATTCGGAATTCACAGAACTTAGGTTCGAATCTCGGTGAAACACCAAAATTAAGAAAAAGTTTTTTCTAATAGCGGTCGGCCCTCGGCGACAATGGCAAACCTCCGACTCTAATTCTGCCATGAAAAAGCTCCTCATAAAAAATATGTGCCATTCGGAGTCGGCTTGAAACTGTACGTCCCTCCATTCGTGGAACAACATCAAGACGCACACTCGAAATAGGAGGAGGAACTCGGCCAAACTCCCAAAAAGGGTGTACGCGCCAATTATATATAATATATATATTTTAAAAATTAAAAATAAATAAATAAAATCTTACGCAGAATATTTCGCACCCCACGCATTTGCGAATGAATCCCACTGTTCAAAACCAACCAACCGAGCTGCATAGTTGTCAGCATTGAACTTCAATTGCAATCCAATATGCTAAAGGCATGCCGTTGCACCTCGCTGCCGCTCAATTCTGCTTTACCTTCCGCGTTCACTGCAGTTGTTATGCTAAAACGTAGCTGCATGCAATTAGCCGCGGTGCACTTAGACTCATTGAGGTGTTAGAAAGCAGTTTGCGTGAAAAAAATACAAATGACAAGCATACAAACGGACCGGAGCGCTGCATCAATGCTACTTTGTTAGCTGCTACTGACGACAGCATCGGCAGTATCTTACTATAAAAGTGCCAGCTCGTTCGAGCAGCATCATCAAACTCTTTCTTTTCGTGTTCACTGCAAGTACAACGCAACGGTATTAGCGCAAAAATGTTAAACTTCTACAAATTGGTAAGGATATATTTAAAAAAAAATTGAGTACAACAGATTTTCATAGATGTTTGTTTTTGCAGTTCGTGGTGCTCGCTGCGCTGCTCAGCCTTACTGCCGCACGCCCCAGCATCCTGGCGCCTGTCATCGTTCCAGCTGCAGTCTCTCATCAGAGCGTCACCCAGATACATGCACATCATCCAGTGCTCGTAGCTACGCCAATTGTGACTGCAGTGCATCCCATTGTTACACATCCCATCATCCATCATCCGGAGCATATCGTTATTGGTTAGAGTGTTGTTGTTGTTAACAGCAACAACTAACTACAATGACCGCCATGATAAACCTGCGACTGGACTTTTCTATAAAGTGAATACTCAGCACCTGCCACAATATTACACCACCGCCTACACATATACACATATACACACATACACGCGCATAATTGCACTATCATCATTTACATATTCATAAATCTGCGTATTTATGTTTGGTATTTGTATGAAGAGCCCTGCAATATGTTTCTCTTTGACTAAGCGCTCGTTGCGTTGCAGTGCATTTTATTTTTCTTTTTATTTTGTTCTATGCTTTTTTATTTTTCTTTGATTTTTTGTTTCTTATCCAATCTAATTTAAACAATTGCAATAAAATCCACAGCAAATATGAAATGAAAATCCAGATTTTTAAATATTTATATTTTTCATAGCAGAAATAGCTCGGAGGCTTGGCAATGCCTGCCGAGAGGCGACCGTTGTTAGAAAAAATTGTTTCTCTCATTTGTTTATGTCCGGAGCCACTTTCGAATGGTAGTCACGCACCAGCCCATTCGACTATGGCGGCCGCCAACAAATTGAGTCTAGTTGTCTGAAACATTGCGAAGGAAGGAAGGAATGTGTTCCATTTTGAAGTGCCGAAAATTCCTTCTTACTGGGAAATTTTCTATAGTGAGAAAGGAATAGGGATGTAAATTTTTTCGATTTTTTGTCCAACTTATTATTTGCACTTGGAGGAATTGTAAGCATTGAAAATGGTTTTCGAGTTATGAACGCCTTCTTGACTTCTAAACCCAAACGATTCATTTTCACAACACAGACAGGTCTGGTACCATAAAGGCTATCGAATCACACGTTTTTTCATGGATTCCGAAAAGTGTGCAGGAAACTTTCTTGTTATAATCGGATTATTCATTCAAATGTGAATTTCAGTGTGTTAAAAATGGAAGTCAACAAAGAGAAAATTCGATATGTGTTACAGTTTTCCTTTTATAAAGGCGAAAATGCTAACCAGGCCGCTGGTGTTTATGGTGACGATACTGTAACAGCTAATTACGTGCAATTTTGATTTTGTCAATTCCGTTCAGGCATTTTTCATGTTAAAGAAAAAGGTGATAATGTCAAAAATGTCAATAAAATCATAGAAATAATCGAAGTTGATTGGCGCGATAACCGCTTACGCGATTTTGGCCGAGTTTAACAAAGCGCGCCAGTCGTTTATTTCTCGTGCTAACCGGCGCTAGTTGGGACACCAAGTGAAGTTAAGTCCTTCTCCACTTGATCTTTCCTACGCAGAGGAGGTCTTTCTCTGCTACCACCAGCTGGTACCGCATCGGATACCCTCAGAGCCGAAGCGTTTGTATCCATTCGAACCACATGACCCAGCCGGCGTCGCCGCTGGATATTTATTCGCTGTGCTACGTCTATGTCACCATAAATATCATACAGCTCATCATTTCATCGCCTGCGATATTCGCCCTTGTCAACGTATGAAGGTCCAAAAATCTTCCGTAGAATCTTTCTATCGAACACTCGAAGCGTCGCTTCATCGGATGTTGTCATCGTCCACGCTTCTGCGCCATACGTTAGGACGGGCATGATGAGAGTCTTGTAGAGTGTTAGTTTTGTTCGTCGAGAGAGGACTTTACTGCTCAGTTGCCTACATAGTCTAAGTTAGCATTTGTTGGCAAGAGAGATTCTACGTTGGATTTCCAGGCTGACAGTATTATCGTTATAAATGCTGGTTTCTAAATAAACGAAGTCTTTTACAACCTCGAAATCATAACTGTCAACAGTGACGTGGGTGCCGATATGCGAGTGCACCGACTGTTTGTTTGATGACAGGAGGTACTTCGTTTTGTGCTCGTTCTCCACCAGACCCATTTGCTTTGCCTCTTTATCCAGTTTGGAGAAGGCAGAGCTAACAGCACAGTTGTTAAGGTCGATGATGTCAATATCATCGGCATAGGCCAACAATTGTACAAGTATTTTGTGCCTGAGCTATTAAGTTCTGCTTCTCGCACGATTCTCCCCAACATCAGGTTAAAGAAGTTACACGACAGTGAGTCACCCTGTCTGAAACCTCGTTTGGTATCAAACGGCTCGGAGGGGTCCTTCCCAATTTTAACGGCGCTGCAGGTATTGAGCAACGTCGCATGTTAGTAATAGTAGTCGACCATAAAACATTTTTAAGCCATTTGCGTAAAAATTTTACACAAACATGATGGATTTTTTGTTCCTCAAACTAATATTTGGCTTCTGATTTGTTTGGTCAAAAATCTTGTAGATTTTTTCTAAAAAATCTTATTGACAATAAAAATTTCTTTATACTTCTTAGATTATAAAAACTTTATTTATTGTTCCAGGCCTTGCACTTTACCAGAAATCTCTCCGCCCATGAAATGGTTTACAAAAAAGGGTAAATGTCGAAGATTGCCTTTGGCGCTATTATTTTTATTCGAACGAAAAGAAAAAATTGCTATCCTATCAATCAATAATATGACATCTAAAAAGAAATCCGAGATGTTTCTCCATACGACTAATACATATAACTTTCAAAGTTAAACTCTTTTTTTTTGCCATTAGAGTCAGCCGCTTTTTGAACTCCTTCGTGCGTTTTTTTCAAATTTTCATTTCAACGTCATAACAAATAACTTTTGAACTAAATAGTTTTATTGAATATAATAAGTTTATTTCAATCTCTGCTACCTAAGAACAATCCATTATTTATATATATATGTAGGTATAATTGGCGCGTACACCCATTTTGGTTGTTTGGCCGAGCTCCTCTTCCTATTTGTGGTGTGCGTCTTGATGTTGTTCCACAAATCCATTATTTACTTAACCATAAACTCGTACATAAAGGCGATGCAACAAAATGTAATAGCAATACTCATATTCATATGTATTTGTATGCACATTTTCGTACGCATTGATTTAATTATGATAATGATCATCATTGGCACTGCCTAAAAGTATGCAAATTATTTTCCTTAAAACGATCGATTCAATAAAGTTTTCGCTGTGCTGTGAATCAGCTAAGCAATCGCATTTTTAAATAAATACGAGTATGTAATAGCGCTGTGCGAGTAAAAAGATGTAATGGACAAAAATATGGACTATTTTTTTGCAGAAAGCCGTTATGAAGCAAAAATTAAATTGGGAATTAGGAAAAATTAAATTATACATCCATGCACTTGAGTTCACGGCACATATTCGTAAGGATTTATATGGAAGAAACTGCTCAACACCGTAGTCAAAATTCTTATAAATTCTGAAAAATAAACGTGATTTTTGAGCGACTTCAAACATATGTCCATTTTCTTATATTAAAATTGAATAGTCTTTAAAATTGCGCATTCAGAAGTTTTCTAAGCATTCTGATTAGAAATTTAAGAACTTTGAAGAGATTTATTGAAATTGTAAATTTGCAAATTGTAACTCAGATTTATAAAGTTTTTGTTATACAACGAACTATGTTTTTATAAAAATTAGAGAAAAAAATATAGCATGCAAAATATTGGTGAAATTAGAAAAAGCTGAATTTACTTAATTATGTGAGCACAGGTATAGAATAGGAAAGATTAGGTTAGAATAAATGGCTGCTCTTGCGAGGGGCCCAATTGAACAAAAATTCAAAGGGGAGGGAAAAGGAGAAGGTAAGGCACCAGACAGGTGGAAAAAAGGAAGAACGGGCTTTGGATTGGAGGATGACAACCAACAGTGGCGATTTGCGTTGGTTTAAACCGCTTCAAGCTACTGATGAATTACGCCAATCTGTGATGTTTAAATCCGCAATATCCATAAGTGTAACGAAAAAGTGAGAGCCCTGTGTCTAAGCCATTACCCGACTGGGGCAGAGCAGCTGAAAAGAATGTGCTGAGATGATTACACCTCGTCCTCCAAACAGCTTCTGCAGAAAGTTCATGAAGCTACCCCAAGCCTCACCGCATTCACACAAGCATAGCATACATAGCATAAATGTAAATGAAAAAAATGTACATATATTGTATCTACAGGAGCCCTCATAAGAAAAGTACTCCAAACTCTGCAAAAACCCTTGGAAAATAACAAAACGCAACTTCCAATTCCAAATTTATAAAATTTTATTCAAAACTTGTCATGAGTCACTCAATATTCTAATGATGATGCAGCGTATAGGCCAATGGGGCAGAAACAATACTCTTCACAACAGGAGCAGCATGCACCACAGGCACAGAGTGCACCAATGGAACGCTGTGTACGACCGGAGCGGCATGCACCACGGGAACAACGGGAGCAGCGTGGATAGTGGTCTTGACGGCATGAGCGAGGACGGGCTGAACTACGGATTTGCTGTGCACCTGAGTGATACTCTGATGAGAAACGGCCGAAGGAGCGCTGTGCACCACCGAACCAACTTTGGCCAATACAGGTTCATGCACCACATGGTGGGTTTCGATGAGACCAGCATTGACGGCGGCGAAGGTGAATGCACAAAAGAGAGCGACCTGTAAAAGGTTTGCAATCAAAAGGATTATTAAATAAGTATTTATGTATACCGAATATTGAAAATAAATTATATATATATATATATTGTATAAATTCCACAATTATAAATATAAACTCTTACGTATTTCATCATTTTGAGATTGTTTAAGTTTCGTTGCAGCTTTGTTTAACTTTGAATTGATGGTTTGCAACTGATGTTGAATGCTGATTTTCAGTTGGCTTTTATACGAAAATTGTACTATTTGAGAGGGATATGGAATAACTGAAAACTTCTTCATTAACTTCATATCAACACAGCATTAAAGTTGGCACACCAATGTAGCGTGTGTGTGTGTGTGAAGTTCTCAGCGCAGTAGCGGCATAGTAAGCAGCTGATATTGACTCAATAACTCATTCATCAAAAGCGTAAACCCATGTCAACATAAGAAGTTGAACGCAAACGAGGTGCCCAAGCCGAAGCGGAATATTTTTTAGCCAGCTGTTGTTGCTGTTGTGCTTGCGCCTTCCGTAATTAAACTAGATATTTAATACGTGCATGTGTGTGCGTGTGTTTAGGCGTTTACTTTGTGCGTGCACTTTCATGAACATCTCGAAAACACCTCCATTAAAAATAAACAAACGAAATACTAGCAGTTTTTTTTTTTGCTCTTAGTTTGCTTGCTTATTTCAACGATTCCCTGGCAGTAGCAGATTTTCAAAACGTAGCGCCAATGTTGGCTATTTCACTGGGTTACATCCTATAAAAGCGTCGTCGATATGCACTTTTAGTATCAGTCGCAGTTCACTGTTTTACACATCAACAACGTAAACAAAAAATAACAAAAATGTTCAAATTCGTAAGTTGATATTTTACTCAATTAATTATGTTTCTTCAATTTTTGATTTTGAATTTACGCTTAGAACGCCATCCTCGCTGCCGTCTGCCTATTCGCTGCCGCCACAACCGTCAGTGCTGGTCTCATTGAAGCCCACCATGTGGTCCATGAACCTGTATTGGCCAAAGTTGGTTCGGTGGTGCACAGCGCTCCTTCGGCCGTTTCTCATCAGAGTATCACTCAGGTGCACAGCAAATCCGTAGTTCAGCCCGTCCTCGCTCATGCCGTCAAGACCACTATCCACGCTGCTCCCGTTGTTCCCGTGGTGCATGCCGCTCCGGTCGTACACAGCGTTCCATTGGTGCACTCTGTGCCTGTGGTGCATGCTGCTCCTGTTGTGAAGAGTATTGTTTCTGCCCCATTGGCCTATACGCTGCATCATCATTAAGATAAAAAGTTTGACAGAATAACAAATTGTCTTTATTTATGCGAAACAGAAATAAAAAATAAATATTTGTGATATAAAATTGAAAAAAAAATTGAAATTTGTTTGCAAATTTTTTTTTATGAGTAAATATTAATAACCCATTCTACTCTAAAAAAATTATGCCGTTGGATTTATGAAGATATTTGCCAATTTTACTAACTTAGATGTGAGCTATTAAACATTAAAAGGGTTGACAGGGTTCAAAGACTCGCATCTGTTCTCATAACCGGAGCAATGTCTGTCCCGCCATCGATACCATTACATGAGTGACTAAACTTCCTGCAGATCTTCCAGATAAAATATATTGCTGGCAGAGCGGTAATAAGATTGAATACCTTAAATAAGTGGTCAAACATGGACTATTGCCATGGTAAGATCCTAAGTGGTATTTTGGAGCTTCGCGGACTGCTAAACTATGCCCACCCATAAGTGGGAACGGGAGGATGTAAGACAGAACGTGTCCATCTATTTATACACAAATGGATCAAAGCTTAACGGCGGAATGTCTACGAATCCCCTTCAGATTTCAGCTTCTCGACTGCTGCAGTGTCTTTCAATAAGAAAAGCCATGACACTGGTGCAGTGTGATGCGATACCTGGAGATGATATCTACAATTCACGCGTAATGATCAGGCCGCGATAAAATTCCTCACAAAGCAGTGGACAACATCTAAGGTAACCATGAAACGCAGCACATCTCATGAATTGATTGAGTCAATTCATCGAAAAGTAGCATGCGTTCCATACCATTGTGACATTGAGTGGAAATGCAGGACGGATGAACTAGCAAGACTTGAAACCAAGTTGATTGATGAGTACACACAGACAATGGCATAAGCATGCCCTTACAGGCATGTAAACTACTTATTTTTGAGAAAATTGTAAGAGCAGAAAATGAAAGATAGGGCAACGAACCCACCTGATATTGCCTATACCGAGAGGATGGGTGTGCAGACGCAGGACATCTGCAGGAGCTGTAATAAATAAAGAAGTGTACGAGATGAAGTCGCAGCTTTTGTGCCCATATCCTCCTCTATCCAGACGTAGATTCACCACTTTAGGTAGACAATTTTTAATGATTTAGATCTGTTTAGTTAATTTAATAAGAGGGGCTCAGTACTGTGCAAATTAGGTATCTTCAAAATTTTTGAAAAGTTCACTGTGATTTTAGAAGAGATAAGGACAAGTTCCTCCGCAGCATCACAATGGACTATGAGCCTGAGTGTGTCCTAGAATGGACAACCAGTATAGCCTCACCTAGCCTAACCTAGATGTGGTCTAATTCTCGGAATGTACTTCCACGAACGTTTATTTGGTAAACATAATAATCCGCAAAAAAAAGGAAACTTTTCAAACCACTTCTGCGCACTATCGTCTAAGGCTAAGAAAGTCACCACCATTTTCCACCAGTCCTTTTTTAAAACAGGCAGATAGTTTTCACGCTGTGTGAAGAATAAAATTCGTTTTAAATAAGTTGAATTGAAACTTGTAGTTCAACCCAACTTTATTATGTATGCGATGATATGATTATATTAAGGCCCATCACTAGCTTTCTAGGGGGGAGATTTATATTAAGCAGAGGCTCTACGGTGTGGGGCTATTGAATAACGATACTGACGTTGTAAAAGATTTAATTTCGAGATCATGAAAAATTACTTGCTATCGTTACCACGTTCCATCCGCCTTCTGCGGTCAGCTCTCTCACGAAGCGTATCGTTTTCTCTTTCACAGCTTCAACGGACTCAAATCTTATTCCTTTCACAGTACATTTTACTTTAAAAAATATATAAAATCCGCAAGCCTTAAGACCAGGCGAATAACGTGGATGATCTGACCATAAAATGTTGTGGTTTGCTTGAAACAAGGAATGTAAACAATCAATCATCGATTTATTGGTCAAGAAAATCGAGGTTTGCCACTGATATTTGGAATATAAAAACATCGGTATATTGATATTATATTACTTCAAGTGATGTTTTATGTCTACATTTATTGCATAAATTTAGCTCAAAGTTTACTCCATATATTCACTACACTTTTTTCCCAATCAACCATTGACTCACTTCGCTTTTTGAAATGGTGACTCTACTATACATCAATGTCATTAGCTGATAAAAATAAATAATGAGAATAATTGACAGAATGGGTGGTCTTAATTGAACATCCTCGGCAGATAACAGCACACCAGACTTGAAAGAACTCGTCATAAAAAACCATTTGCCTTTCAGAGCGGGCTTAAAACTGTGAGTGCCTCCATTAATGGAACAACATCACGGCGCATGCCGCAAACAGGAGGAAGAGCTCGGCCGAGTAACCAAAAAACGGTGTTTATGCTATATATCTGGTACCATATTTAAATTTTTAAGTCTTTGAAGGAAAGGAGAAGTTATATTAGAAATTTTGGTAGGAATTGCACGACTGAGAAAATATGTTCGACTCGCATATTTTATTACCAAATTGTGTAGGGAACGAAAGATAAGATATAAAAAAACTAAATTAAATTAAAAATATAATAAAAAAAAACCTGAATTTAGTAATTTCTATATCATAATAACTCTGAACGCATTGCTTCTATTATTGTAATTTGTTCCCATTTTTCATATGTGTCTTCATGTTGGCCTATAAATAAAGGACAAAAGGTACAATATTATAACGACTTCGAGAACTAAATTAGTATCTTACAGAAGTATTAGAATCATTACCTGCAAAGGGGCAAAGTCGGAAGTCTAAATCCTTGGGATGTGACGTTCTGACAATTACACTCTGTTTCCACCGCCGTTGTCAAAAAATCGGTCTATGAACAGCTGCCCGTTCCTTTTAAATGGTGATCAAATTGAAAACGTAGATAATCTTGTTTACCGGAGTCGTATCACTGCCGCTGAAGACAGTGCGAAATTAGACGATATCACCAAAATAAACAAAGCAAACCAGAATAAACAAGGTAAACGGCCCAACTTCGGCCTGTATGGTCATCGAATATTTTCAGCGTGCATACAAAACTCCGAACCTTCCAATCTAATGTTCTATCGGTGTTGCAAAACACAACAAAGTTAGTCTTCTTTTGGGTGTGTGGACATTGTGGTATTATAGAGAACGAGTTAGCTGATAAACTGGCTAATGAAGGTTCTGCAAGTATGCCACTAAGCCCTGAACCTTTTCTAGGTGTCAGTTCTGCATCGATTCAACTATAGATTGACGATTAGTCTGGGTTGAACCCGTGCAGAGTAGGCAAGTGCTTTGTGGCGAAAGAACCAATGACGAAAGTAGCGACTTTTCTCCTAAAACTCAGCAAAAAGGACCTGAGAGTATTGGTGGGTGTAATCACAGGGCACAACGCCTGTGGTCATTATATGGCTACCATGGGGGTCATCGACAGCTCGATATGCCTATCCTTTCTTGAGGAATACGACAGTGCAGAGTATTTTCTTTGTAACTGTCTGGTGTTTTCCAGAATTAAACTTAGGATATTGGGTTGCGATATACTGAGTATGGATAAAGTTCATACTCTCCCTCCTCCGGATCTCTTAAGATTTATCAATGAATCCAAGAGACTTGTAGAAGAGTGACCTCAAACTAATTTTTCCTTCTTACCACCCACATATTATCTTTCCTATATCTATTCTTTCTACTGAATTCTATCCGGATGTAGTACAACGATCTTCTCACTGAGTGCTTGAACTTGTCCAACCCCCCACAAATCTATTCTAATCTAACCTAATCTATCGGTGGTCTTACCTTGATCAGACACCTGGCTCACAAATAATTGGATTGTAACAAAAATTCAAAGCTGGTTTGCGCAGGTCATTCAAGATCTGCGACGATCTGTACGATAAATGCAAAATTCAACGGATAGTAAATTTGTTAAAGTAAAGAAATTGGCGGCCGCCGTAGCCGAATGGGTTGGTGCGTGATTACCATTCGGAATTCACAGAGAGGTCGTTGGTTCGAATCTCGGTGAAAGACCAAAGTAAAGAAAAAGCTTTTTTCTAAAAGCGGTCGCCCCTCGGTAGGCAATGGCAAACCTCTGAGTGTATTTCTGCCATGAAAAAGCTCCTCTTAAAAAATATTTGCCGTTCGGAGTTGGAGGAAGAGCTTCGCTCAACACTCAAAAATGGTGTAAGCGCCAATTATATATATATAAAGAAAGTGGAGGTGGATTGGGCAAATGATACGCAAGAAGGCAAATGAAATCTGTCGTTAAGCCCTGGATTGAAATCCGCAAGATGCTAGCAAAGTGGGTCGTCCAAAAATATCGTGGCGGAGGACGGTTGAGAAAGAAGTAACATCAGAAAAGACTTGAAACGAAATTAAGATTCGTGCAAAAAACAGCAACAAATTGAAGTGTCTTATTTGGGCCCTATGCTGCGATGGGAGAAACAGGAAGCGATGATGATGATGACCACCGCCGCCAGTAATCATTATTCTCCCACCATGATCATTATATCAAATTGTAAACAGTCCATCAAGTCAATGAGTTGCATTCTCGCAAATGAAGACAATGGCCAAAACAAATCAAACCAGTCACAACGACATAAGGCAACTTAATGCCTGAATGTACTGAAAGCGGAAATAAATGAACGGAAATCAAACACTCAGTTAATCAATTTAATATTTTTCTAACAAATGACAATATGAAAACTTAATGAGTAAACGATAAATGGTCAAAGCGCAAATCGAACAAAAAACCAACAGGTTTTATTTGTTCACCTGTGAAGGTCTTAGGTAAAATAATGTTTGGCGCAATTGAAGATAATAAAGTAGAAGTATTGGGTAAATACCATATCTTAGATTTTTCTAATATGAACATGAAATTGTACTTTATAGTAAATACAAGTGCAAATGGCATGTAATAGTGTCCAAAAAACGAGTAAACAATTTATCAAGCACTTAACATAAGAGCCTTAAGCGCACGCCCATCAACCATGCACATAATCTGATTAAGTTCATGCCTGCATACGGGTGTAGGTATGCAAGTGGTTAGCCCTTCAAAAGGCAGATTGTCTCCAGTAATCATAGAAAATAAAAAAATGTACTTACATAGTACACTTGCAGGTATATATACATGACATAATTGCACTTTGTTGAAGAATGAAATTCTATATTATATACCAACAAGTTCGGAAATGCGCAGCGAGTCACAATAAAAAAATCATCCGTAAAATGGATCATCATATGTTGAAGTGCGTGAAATAGTATTGAATCAATGTACAGATCACAAAATCCAACAAAACAAAGGATGAAGTGGTTAATTTTAATCCCCGCATTATTCAACGCATAACTGAGCGTTGAGTGCGTGAAAACTGTGTGCAAAATAAAGCGAATAACAATATTTTAATTCACAGTGGTTCTAGATCAATCCTGCGAAGAGTACGTGGAAATCCGCATAAGAGCGCTCATAAGAGCATAAGATAGTTCAAAAAAGTCTTGGGAAAAAGTGTCGCCCGCATAATCCTAAGAGAAGCTCATTTATATGGACGCACAGTACGCAACCAGCCAAAAACCGAACTGATGATTGAAGTTTGCTTGTAGCTGAAGATGAGAACTTCTGTAACGCTATATTTTATGCTGCCTAAGCCAGTTTAACCTTTTCAGATTAGATGGCAAACGTTTTGTTTAAAGAAAACCAAATTGCAGAGGTAGGTAGGTATGTGAAAAGGTTGAAGTACCAGGCTGGTAACCACCAAGTAGCACTAAAGCGCCGTTTTGATACCATTTTGAGACCTCCAAGAGAGAGAGATCCGAGCTGTTGCTGTAATGAAAACGAATGATGGGATTTAAGTTGACGGACTGCCCTGAGCTGTAGCAGAAAGGAGCACCCACTAATCCTAATCGTCTAGCTGTCAAACCCGGACATTTATAGAGAAAGTGCTCAACAGTGTCCCTCTATCAAAGGTACACGCAGCTTCTGCACTGGGGGTTAAATAGTAAACCTACCTTTTCCGGGTGTGTGCCAATCGCCCAATGACCGAGAAAAAGAACTGCGAGTTTGGAAATTGAATGGCGTGGAGTCCCGGTACTTTCTAAGTTCTCCGTCTATTGTATTGGGCCCAAATGGTTTTCGAAATAGCACACGAAGAAATAGAGCTTTATCTTTAATGCACTTTCCTGAGAAATAAATTGTGCAATTCCCCTTTAACAACAGTCAGGAAGATGCTGATGACGGCTAGCAAGCTCGTCAGCAATTTCATTTCACTCATATTCCTATGTCCTGGAACCCAGATCAGAAAAATGTTACCTGCACACCCAAGAGATTTGATATTCTCCTTACAGGAGTAGACTAGTTCGGATCTGCATCATGGCGTCGTCAGAGCCTTAATCGTGGTTTGACTATCAAAAAAAATGTTTATATCTCCCTAGCTGATTTAGAGAAAACCACTGCTCCGACTCTCCATTCCATCTTTGAACCGTCATTGTAGACAGAGGTACAACCAAATGCAGAGCTACAACCACGAAGTCCGTGCTGGGCAATCAAAGTACGATGGGGGACATGTAATGGTATGGGGTCGCATGTAACTGAAGGGGCCGGAAGTTTAGCTTTTATTGAAAGTAATATGGATAAGCGTACATATTTAGATATCTTAAAGAAAGATTTGCTACAAATTGCCACAAAATTAAGCATTCAGGTTGCACAGACTACATGACTCCGTACTTTAATTGGGAGAGAAGGTTTCGCACTACAATTGAAGCGGGGGGATAGCACACAGGCATAAAGCCTGGCTATAGGACTTTTCACATCTTTCAGACGGCTCTAAAACTTTAGACGGAGTGAGAGCGGGCATTTACTGCTCAAAACTAGGGATAAGGCAGCCTATCAAGCTGCCAGACCACAGCAGTATTTTCAAAGGGGAAGTTTTTGCTGTGGGGAAGCCTACAGAAGAGCAAGAAATAACTCAGCAATTAATATATACGTGGACAGTCAAGCAGCAATAAAAGCAATAAGCTCATATTGTATTAAGTCCAAAAATGTTCGGCGGAGCAGGGAGGCCATAGAAAACAGCAAAAATTATGTGTAGAACTAACGACAAACTCAATTCGTACTTACGCTCTCGCGAAAGGACTGCAGAACTATTATACATAGGTATGCTAATAGGTCATAATCTATTGGCTGCACATGCGTACAAGATAGGGATATTGCTAACACGAACAAATGCAGGAAATGCAGAGAGGATGTTGAGGAAACTTTAGAACACCTTCCGAGCGTCTGTCCGGCATTATTAAAAACGCGTTTAAAATGCCCGGGAGCCCCATTGTTTGAGGATCTGGAGGACGGATCTCCCAGCTCTGCTTAGATTCACCAAAAGCGCTGACATCCTACATGATGTCTACTTTCAGTATTCATAGAGGTCGGTCCATCTGGTAACCAGGCTAACCTAACCTAACCTAAGCATTCGAGATAATTTTCACTTCTATTAGGATTACGACCCGAAGCATAAATCGGCAATTTTACAAAATTGGCATATTTGGGATGGCCCGCTGCACCATCGTTAATGTTAAACTCAAATGTAAATAAGAAACTGTGGTCGCTTCTAGATAAATAAATTACAAGGTGAAGTACAAAATAAACAAGACTGAACTGAAATAGAAACGACAGGAACTTTGTTCTGATAACTTGGTTTTTATTTATTCAAAATGGTCCCCTCTGGCCTCGGTACACTGTTTTGCGCGATCTAAAAGCTTTTTGAAAGAGTGTTTCAGGTCATTGACAGGAATCTCCTTCAGGATGTAGGGGCAAGCCTTTTGAATGACCTCTACGGACGCAAAAAGTTTTCCTTTCATGGTCAAATGCAATTTTACGAATAGGTAGCGGTCACAGAGAGCCATATTAGGCGAATACTGTGAGTGATTGATGGTTAAAATGCGACGAATCTGATGCAACAAACGCTTTAAAATGCCAAAATAGAATTTTGCATTAACGGTTTAGTCCTTTGGTACCTTTCGCTCCTTGTGGAAAATTCCCTTAGAACCGTAAAAACAAATGATCATCGACTTGATTTTTGACTTCTCCAAACGCGAATTTTTCGGTGATGGACGCTTAGGGTGCGACCAGAGTGAGCGCTGAAAGCCGAGCCGAGATTGTCAGTGCGATAAAGATTGTCAGTGCGATAAAACTGATTACATACAAGTCAATACAAATAAGCTTGTGTATAACACAGTGAGCGCCGACAAGAGCAGAGAGCAAAGCCGATGAGTGCGAGAAAACAGTTTCAAAGCGTTTTGCTCGCTTTTTTGGATTGTTGATGTTTACTTTTTAAAGTGCAGTTGTGTTTTTAACTCACTTTTATTAGGTCGGGTTGTATGTATGTATGTATGTATGTATGTAACGGAATCTTTGAGCTTAATTTTCACTGGCTTCTAAAAATCTGATCGACTTGAAATTTTGCACACCTATCAAGGACCGATGACAATGCAATAATTTGATAAAAGTTTTCCATTATCCTTATTAGGATTGCCAGGATTAATATTTTCTTTTTTTACCTGTGGGCAAAAAGTAAGGTGAATTTGGTTGTAAAATGAAAAATCTTTATTTATTCTTGTAAATCAATTTCGTCCCCTTCAAAATAATCCCCTCTCGATAAAATACACTTATGCTAATGATTTTTCCAATCCCTGAAACATGCCAAATAGTCCATTTCCGGTATAGCCATCAGCACCTTCTTCGATTCAGCTTCTATCTCCCCAATCGACTCGAAACGCGTTTCCCGGAGTGGCCTCTTGAGTTTTGGGAATAGCCAGAAGTCACACGGAGCCAAATCAGGCGAATACGGTGGTTGCGGAACGATATGCGTGGAAGTTTTGGCGAAATGGTGACGAAGAACGAGTGCAGTGTGAGACGGTGCATTATCATGATGCAAAAACCAAGAGTTGTTGGCCCATAATTCTGGTCTTTTTAGATGAATTGCTTCACGTAAACGACGTATAGCGCTTAAACAATATTCCTTATTAACAGTTTGGCCAGGTGGGAGCAATCCATAGTGCACCACACCACGAAAATCGAAAAAAAACTGGCCAATGGAGTGGGGTAGCCGTTTCTCAGGCTCCCTCCACGAAATAAATATAATATAAATCATTATATAAATGATGAAATTCACCAAATTCATTCCTTTTTAGTGTAATTGGATGTTTTCCAAACTCTTTTGTGTTAATAATTGCATTAATTACACTAGGAGAAGCAAAATACTCTTTATCAGATGAATCCATTACCGTGTACAGCAATTTTATAAACACAAATGAACAACAAAATTAAATGACATAAGAGCAAAACACATGGAATAAACAGAATTTCAGCGCTGATTCTCGCATTCACTGTGTTATATAAAAATTTTCTTCTCGCATGAAAATAAGCGTCAATAAACTCGGCTCGGCTCCGCTCGGCATCAGCGTTCACTCTGATCGCACCCTTAGTTTCAGGTTCATGTTGGAAACACGACGTTTTATAACCAGTTACAATGTTGTAAAGGAAGTTCTCGTCTTTTCTCTTTCGAATGTTGAATTCTTAGCAATTTTTGGTCCTCAGTTAACTTGTGCGGAATGAAACGTGTACCGACCTTTCGTAAGTCCAAATGATCAATTAAAATGCGATATGTCGATATTTTGGAGCTATTCAGCTCCAAATAGAAATTAAAATAAAAAATATATTTTAATAATATACAATTTGACTGTGGACCACTGTATGTCCCATAATTACTTTTACTCAGCGTAATTTGAAAACTTTGAAGTAATTTTTCTCGACATTTTAGTTTTTTTTTTTTAATACGATACTATTGAAGTAAGTAAGAGATATGTATTTATGTATACACATTTTCAATTTAGCGCTGCAGCATCGCTTATGTGCATGCCCTTCAATCCCAATCTGGCTACACTTACCAACTGTAAACAACATTTATGTATGTAAATATAAAAAAAGTCATAATAAACACTTTAATGCTGCACTGCGTACATTTATAGCTAATCCAATTGAATTATTCACGGTCAGCATTAAAGCAGCAAATAAAAAACACATTTAAATGAAAATAAAGTTAAGCCGTCTGAGCTTCAAATTGAAGTAGGACCAACCCACGAACTTGCAGCAGCATCCAAAACTAAAACCAATTTAAGTTGACGACTGTGAGTTGTGGTTTTGTGTCTGCGCATATATTTTTTTGTGTCCCTATGTCAAGGCTGCCTAAAGCACTTAACCTATAATTTTGACAACTGCAACTGATGCCACAGTCGCCTCCATTGAGTGCAACATCAAATTGTAACCATAATGATATTAATCTTGCTTTGCTGCCTCTGCCGTTGTTCGCTCATTAAGCATTTTAATGCATCTTTATTATTGTTGTAATTTTTGCTTATTCCTTTCATGCACTCGAGGGACTACTTTGAAGCTTTCATTCGCTTGCATTACTTTTCTTGTCTTGTGCAATTTTTGTTGGCAAGAAGATGAAAAACAAGAAAACGCCTTGACTGAATGACCAAATTATTTTATTAAAATTCGAAGTTATTTTTTGACTTCAGGGGCCATATATTATAAATATATTATTGGCGCGTAAACCCTTTCTGGGTGTTTGGCCGAGCTCCTCTTCATATTTATGGTGTGCGTCTTGATGTTGTTCCAAACAGTTTCAAGCCGACTCCGAACGGCAGATATTTTTTATGAGGAGCTTTTTCATGGCAGAAATACACTCGGAGGTTTGCCATTGACTGCCGAGGGGCAACCGCTATTAGAAAAATGTTTTTTTTAATTTTGGTGTTTCATCGAGATTCGAACATACGTTCACTCTGTGAATTCCGAATGGTAGTCACGTACCAATCCATTCGGCTACGGCGGCGGCCAGGGGGTTATATACAATTAAAATTTTCAAAAATTAGATTTTTTTTGTTTTCTCTTAATGTTCATATATTTAACAACATTACTCGAAAGCGGCTAAACGGATTAATCTCAAATTTTAACACGAGCTTCTTAAATATATTTTTTAGTAATTAACAACTAGGTTTAACTACTAGATTTTACATTACTTTGACGAAATCTGTTTGGTTTCTTAATTTCAGCGGGTCCAGTTCAGAGTTATAGTGGTCACCGCAAAACGTCTTTTTTGAGAGGAGCTTCCGGAGATCAGCTGTAGCTCCTTTCCAAATAAATATTTTTACTAATACGAAGTCTTAAAATACAGTTAAAAGACACCATAATATGTGTACAAATTTCTAGATCAATAAATTTAAAAGTTTTTTCAGAAAAAATTCTAGATAATTCGCTTTTTTTCGGCCTTCTAACTGTATATAACCCCTTCAGTTACAGTGATTGTGCTTGTGAGTGAGGTATCGCGCGGTGTGCAAGAATATCCTGAAAATTATGCTCCCATTAATTAGTCCTTGTTTTTTTTACTTTTCTTAACTTGTTTTTAGTATCGGAACAAAACATTGGGTACTGAATAAATATCGGTAAAAAGTATCGCTTATAATCAAGTATCGTGTAAAAAATTTTAATTTTAGCTATGGAACAAAAATTCGTTTTTTCAACAAAAAAATAAACATTTCGCTTTTAGCATTGACTTTAAGCAAGACAATCACCCTCACTAACTGAGATATAAATGGCATTTTTCCTAAATACCACATTGATCAAAAACTTACCGTAATATATTCAGAAAATTCAAAAAAAAGTTTATTCCTCAAAAGTGTCTACTGCCTTCAAAGTGAAGAAATGCAACACAATTATGCCAGCGTTTGATCCAGCTCTCGAAATATTCCTGGAACTCTATTTTCTGTATAGCCGTCTGCGATTTTTTTTCGGCTGTTAAGACGCGGTCCAAGTAGTGGTTTTTTTGACTCGATCAAACAGAAAAAAATTGCAGGGAGCCATACCGGGTGAATTCAATGGCTGTTGGATGAAATTGGGTTCCGTTCGCGGTCAAAAATTCACGGATTATAATGGCACTATGAGACGGTGCGAGTTGGACGGGTTGTTTTTCCACAAATCGATTCTTTTTTAGTGAATTGATTCACATTAATGTCTCATAACGCCCAAACAATAGTCCTTATATAGTCTAACTGTCTAACCTTCTGGCAAAAATTTGTGGTATACAATACTGTTTCAGTCCATAAAAACCGTGAGCATCGCTTTTTGTTTTCCAACGAAAATTACGTGGTTTGTTTGGTCTTTGTTCATTCAGAACTTTCCACTCACTCGCTTGATGTTTTGCGGATCGTGCTAATAAGCCCACATTTCATCTCCAGTAATGATGCGTTTGATAAATATTGGGTCGTATTCAGCCTTGGTAATCATGTATTTGGTGATATCAACGCGGTTCATTTTTTGCATGAAATTTAGATCCTTTGGGACCAACTTTGCAGCAAAACGATGCAAATCCAAATCATTTACTATGGATCCATAAGAAATGTACAAGTCCTCTGAGAGCTCTCTGATGATTAATTTGCAGTTACTGATCAATTTTCCTTTGACTTTATTGATCTTATCATCAGTTTTCGGAGTCGAAGTTCTGGCACTACGTTCGTCATCCTCGATGGACTTATAATTTCTTCTGAAGCGTTCATTCCACTCGTAAGCGTCGGTAAGAGTATCATTGCGAAAATATTATAGTTTCCCAAAATATCTAAGGTTTTTGCACCATTGAATTTACAATGCCTTTTTTAACACAAACTTTAATACAAACTCGTTGTTGCGAATTAAAATCAATTTTTAAAATTGTAAAAAATCGAGGACGGGTGCAGAGATAGATTTACTCAAGACGGTGTAATTTTTACAAATGTCAAGCAATGGCGATACAATTTTGGCTGCTGTTAATCACAGATGTGGAAACCTAACAAAAGAAGAAAACAACAGAACTCAAATCAGTTGACTTAGAGCGTCATCTGGCGGTTGTTCCGAGAGCAGAAAAGAAAGAGGTTTTTCATTTCTCTAAAGGATTTTCTTTCAAATTAGATATGCCAAAATTCATGAAGAAATGTAACTGTTTGTGATGAATCCTCTAGGTTAATCGTTGCCATATAGCAAATACTGGCAAAAAGTATCGACACTCAGTACCAAAATCGAAAAAAAGCGATTAGAAAAATTACTTGCTTCGGGAAAAACTATGAAATATTTACTTGCAAGTACAGTTATCGAGAAATCACTAAATAGACCTATGGGTTTATTATTATATTTTCTACTCAGCCTTAGCAAGTAGGTCAATAGCAGGTAAATCAGTGAGTTAATATGGGGACTGTTTACTTTCATATATGTGGGAGCCAATCATGTCTTTGATAAGCTGCAATATAAGTTAACCAATAATGGGGTCAGCACACAACTCGCTATTTAATTCGTCTTTGCTTAGACGTTTGATCGCGAAACCTCCATTACGATCACTGAACCTCATTTTTCATCTCATCATTGGCTGATCGAACATTTCAATTGCCCACCTTCACTCCAAATTCTTTATTAATCAAACCTCCCGTTATCGAATTTTACCGATACGTTTTCGCAGATTCCATTGAACATCGTTTATAGCAGGAGTCTTCTTTGATCAGAAGTTATAAACATTAAATGGCAGTAGACAGCCGGTGATCTACTTCTTGGACAGACAGACCTCTTGTTTTCCGCAAATCGTTGCTCACAGTACCCCAACCTGGGTCAAAACTCAAAGTCAGCCGGATCTATTTTTTAGCTATTATCTTTTTAAACAGTTGGTTTAAACAGCTGACGCACGTTTCGTGTTTTGTTTCACTGTCAAACATCTTCAGTTTGGTCTATAATTTAACCATGAATCGTCTTACAAACGAACAACGCTTGCAAATCATTTAATTTTATTATAAAAATGCATGTTCTGTTTAAAAAGTTTAAAGTCAAAAAATTGTGTTCAGCGACGAAGCTCATTTTTGGATCAATGGATACGTAAATAAGTAGAATTGTCAATTTTGGAGTAAAGATCAGCCAGAAGAATTGCAAGAGCTACCAATGTATCCAGAAAAGGTCACAGTTTGGTGCGGTTTATGGGCTGGAGGTATCATTGGACCGTACTTCTTCAAAGATGCTGCGAATCGTAACTGTGAATGGTGAGCGCTACCGTGAAATGATATCCAACTTTTTTTTGCCCAAAATGCAAGAGCTTGACTTGCATGACATGTGGTTTCAGCAAGACGGTGTCACATGCCACACAGCACGCGTAACAATGGACTTGTTGAGAGGCGAGTTCGGTGAACATTTTATTTCACGTTCGGGACCTGTCAATTGGCCACCCAGATCGTGCGATATAACGCCTTTAGATTATTTTTTGTGGGGCTATGTTAAAGCTCATGTCTATTCAGACAAGACTGCTTCAATTAACGCATTGGAAGACAAGATTAAAGAATTTATATGTGAGATACCGGCCGAAACTGTGGAAAGAGTATGCCAAAATTGGACTAAGCGGATGGACCATTTGAAGCGCAGTCGCGGCCAACATTTGCATGAAATAATCTTCAAACATTAAATTATATGGACTGTACTATCGATTTAAATAAAAATTTCATACATTTTTCTGAATTTTACTTGTGGTTTTTCGAAAAACTTTTCTATAGCTCTTAAAAATCGCCCTTTAGTTAAACTAATTAACTATGCCACTATAGCGCTGTGCCCCCTAAATGTGACTGGCTTTGTTAATAATCTTAATTAATATTTAATCTTTGTTAATACTATAATTAAAGCATTCGTCAACATACTTAAGCTTAATTAGCGATACTAATCAGGGCTTGCAAATAAATTCCTTCGCGCCTATTAAGTTCCAAATAGCCACCGTTACAAGTAAGCAATCCAGTATTTTACGAAAATTAATAAAAATGGCATGAATGTATAAAAGAAACACAGCGCGCATGCTCATCAACATTTATTTCAGTGGCATTAAAATTTAATTAATTAAATGATTGGCTCAATTCGGTGCAGTAATCAAATTTCGTTCAACAGTGAACTTCGTTGGGTCGAATGATATGTTTAAATGTATGTGTGATGTATGTCTATATATATGTGAGCAGATAAAGTTGCGAAAATTATGTTTAGGGTATTATAATTAGCGTCTGTTTCTAATTATAATAAGAAGTGCTTAAGTTTCGAAGAAATCGAGCTTTAGATACCCACCGCATATTTTCATTAATACAGTCAGTAGTCATAGTAAAAACCATCAACAATCACACAGGCCAACAATTTTGCAAAACTGTTACTCAACATGAACAAACGCTACTAATTATGAACGAGAATATATCCAGGATCACTTTTGATGTAAACAATACTGCCCCAGAATGTCTAAGGAGGGCTAAACTTTTAAAATTATGCGAACAGTTTATCATAAATATTATGTATAAGACGTCTTAAAATTTCTGTCTCCAAACTTTTTAACAGAACTTAACGATAATTATTTTTTAGTAAATTTTAAGCCTCTACTTACTACCTAAAAGGGTATTTTTAAACGCTGTGATTAAGGGGATTAAAGTTCATTAAAACACACAGCTAGAGGGCTAAAGAATTTCACTGAAATTTTAACCAGACAATTCTGCTTGAGTCTCATTATATTGTTGTTGTTGTTGAAGTGGTTGAGTATTTCTATTGAAATAATCTCAATTAGTGACTAGCGCCCTTTTACCACCAGTGTTCTTCTGTGATGTCTGTTTTTTTAGTCAGATCCATTTCGTGAGATCCAAACGTTTTACCTCTGTGTCTGAGTCTGCATTATTTTGTTGTAGGAAAGCCTTACCCTACCTTCCAGTGACTTGTGCTTGGGCGAGAGCATCCTAACAGGTCCTCTGTATGTTGCACGACAGCCATGTTTTTTTTTGTTGTAGTACATGTCGTTAATTGCTTCCACCTTCTTTCGGCCAAAGCCTAGTTGTGTGAAGCAATATGTAGATGTTTCTACTCTGTTGAATGGTGTAGCAAATTCCACCAGCTCTGTTATGTTTAGTGCAGTACCTTTTCTTGCTAGCTCATCTGCTTTTTCATTACCGTGCATATTCCTATGTGCAGAAACCCATATCAGAGTAATTTGAAGCCAATGATCAATCAGTTCTAGTTTCTCGCAAAACATGTAAGACTGGTTTGGATGAAATGGAGCTGGAATTTAAGCTTTTGATAGCTGTTTGGTTGCCTGAAAAGATGGCTACTCTTGCACAAATTTCTTTGTAGTCTTTGTAGTGATTTGCATGCTTTTCTGATTGCTCAGGAAGTCTAACGGATTTGGATAATTTGAGGGGCTCCGAATTCAGGCCAGCTCGCACGCCACAGCTTATCTTAGAACCGTCAGTGTAGATTTCAAAGACGAACTCCCAATCACCTTCCCTTTCCTCCATTGAGCTCTCAGTGTGAAGTCACATTAGTTTAGTCAAACCTTTTTCAGGTACTCACCTGAAACTCTGCGAGCTTTTCGTCTTCGGTGACACCCAAAACAATGATCAGCTTCAAATTGCTCTGAAACACTTTAACCCTCTAACTACCTTTCCCAACGAATTTTCATATTACATGCCTTAAGAAAGGCTCAAAAATGCTCATTCAGGTGGGAGGTGGACTGTTAAAATGCACTAAAAAGATAATTACTCGCTAATTTCTTTTATAGACGTTTGGGGACAGAAATTATATTTGAAGAATTATGTATAAAGTATTTTTGATAAACTGTTTCCGATTTCACCCTGAATTTTAAAACTTTATCTCTCCAAAAATTAAACAAAAAAAGATACATATTTTTTTAACATTTCCTTTATTCCTCGGTGTTTTAGGGGTTCCTATTCAAATAGTTTAAATTATTATTTCCTTTAATAAAGCTCAGGTTATCAGCTTTTGGATACTTGTGAAAAGTACTTAAAAGGGAGTGTAATTTTTTATACCAAAAAATCCTGTTGTCCCATTCGAATTCAACAGAAATTTTTAAAACTTAGGTGGCGCGGGTAAAGATGAAACAAAAAACAAAGAAGCCAATAAGCGATAGGCTTTTAATTTTTTTGCTCATAGAAAAAATTGTATTAATTAATTAGAAAAATTATTTGCTTTTGCCATTCAAGTGTGCGTATGTATGTATAAACTACTTTAAATTCTCTAATAATAAAGGGTTTTCCTATAGCAGGTGTTACAGGTAAATGGATTGCGCTATCGAGAGGTGACTAACGATTTTTTATGGCAGGAATTGGATGGTATTGATCTGGACCACGTTTCATTTCAATAAGACGACACTACGTGCCACACAAGCAACGAAGCGATTGATCTTTTGAGGGAAAATTTTCCGGACCCTGGTATCTCTCGAAGAGGGGATCACAATTGTCCACCGACATCTTGTTATTTAACATCTTGTGACTTTTTTTTTTTTAAGCCACGTGAATGAGAAGGTCTACGCCAACAGCCCAGGGTCAACTCAAGATCTCAAAGATGGAATTCGTAAGGCTATCGGGGACAAAGGGCAGCCACTTTGCAATTCGGTTGTGGAAAATTTCATGAAAAGGATATTGTCCTGTAAGCGTGGTCGTGGTGGTCATTTGCCTGATGTTATTTTCCACTATTAACGGCGTGCCTTCCTCTTTATAATGAATTAAACATCCGATCATTTATATTAATATAAAAAATAACGTTTTTCTATGAATATCAAAATAACACCTCTTATTAAAAAACCCTTTAGTTATATTAAATAATTTGATGTGCAGTAATTAGCTATTCCAGTACTATGAAGCGATGCAAAATAAATAAATATAAGAAATCACAATACTCAAATTATAAATAAATAAAATGCATTTGATTAATAACATAAGAATCAAAATATATTATTCTTCATACACAAAAGCAACGCCCATTCAAACAGCTGCTTCCCAAACCTAGGTCAGTTAAACTTCCGTCCATTGGCACTCGATTGAAATCTGCGTGTAAGGCACAAAGAGTAAAGTACCAAACAGGTTACTCTTTATTTCGCATCAACTGCATACTTAGCTAACCTCCGCGCAAGCGTGCAAGTATGTGTGTGTTTAGGTTTTTATTTCTACCAACCTTTATCAATTTTATCTATGTACTTATATTTTCTTCTGTACCAACAACAAATTACCTATGGTAAGTGAATTAATTAATGCGGTGGCGCTGAGCATTACGAATTTCGTATAAAAACGCCAAGCAAATCTGACAATACCATCAGTTCCAATTTACTTACAATCAAAGCAACAAATTTGTACTAGCAAAAACAAATCAAAATGTTTAAATATGTAAGTGGGATGTGGTTTAATTTTGTAGTATCATTTTCTAATGACAATTTTCTTATCCTTTTCGTAGTTCGCATTCTTCGCCCTCCTCGCTGTCGCCGCCGCCAAACCTGGTCTGTTCGCCGAGACACATACCGTTGTGCAACCAGCTGTAGTTGCTAAAACTGCCTACGTCGACACTAGCGCCTCCTCGGCCATCACCCACCAGAGTCACGTGAACTTGGTCAGGAAGGTGCCAGTTGTACCAGTAGTCCATGCTGCTCCGGTCGTCCACGCTGCTCCGGTCGTACATGCTGCTCCAGTCGTCCATGCTGCCCCCGTTCTGAAGACCATTGCCACACCAGTGGTGCACGCCGCTCCAGTCGTCCATGCTGCACCCGTTCTGAAGACGGTCGTCACTCCAGTGGTTCATGCCGCCCCGGTGGTGCATGCCGCCCCTGTTTTGCCAGTCGTGCACTCAGCACCTCTTATTAAGACTGTTGTCTCATCTCCTGTTGCTTACAGCATCCACCACTAATTATCTGATTAACATGATTGTACTTTCAAAATAAGATTAAAAAACAAACAAAAAATAGAAAAATTAATATCTATAATTAGAATTAACTGTTTATATGGTATTTATCGCATCGAATATATGGCAAACTTTCAAGTCCTTAGCGCTGTCTTAATGATAATACAACTTTGACCCTTATGAATTTTACTACATCAACATCGCTTACGTAAGTTAGGGCAGATGGCAATTGTCGAATATTGGACAAAGTTAATATAAAATTAAAAGGGCGCCAATGATTTTTTACAACCAAAAACGAAAACCGAAAAACAAAACGGAAGAGTAATGGAAATATCCGCTTAGTGGCAATTACAAATTGCCCATGAAGAAACGCTACATGATAATATGGAAATTTTGCAGGCAGATACAGTATAAGTCTGCCAGTATATTAGAACTGAGTGCCAGGATGTCTGAATTATATTCGCAATGAATCTTTGATGACGACCAGCCTCACGACGAAATTGCGTATTTTCAAATAACCAGAATTTCAATAGTATTTTTCAAAAACTAAACACTTCGGAAAGCGTGACACGATGCATAATACAAAGACAAACTTCTTTGGATACTTTGGCCGCTATATATCATGGAAATTGTCATATACTTTGGCAGCTGCTCAAACATAACCATTAGAAGAACTATCATCGCCATCCTATGGCGCTTTACTTAATCAATGAAAACTGACCGGATGATGGGAAATTCTGTGTTGCTAAAGCGTCCATTGAGTTTTACGTGGGTATCTCGCAGCATCGACTTTACACTACGTTGCTCAAAAGCACATCGGATCAAAATAATGCGTCGATCAGCTGAAATAATTTGTGGTAACAGTTGTTAGTGTGGAAAGGACTCACTAGTAACCTTGGTGAGGTTCGAGGCTTATCTAAGCCTCTACCATACCATGGCTCCGACACCCATCTGCTATGCCACTCAACATTGAGCCAAATGCTCTACACTCATTTGGCTGTAAAATCACAACCACGGAGATACTCCTACTCGCTTTGATACTAGATTTAAATCTTGGGCGGACCTTGTTTTTATTAATACTCTTTCCCACACAAAAATGGGCAATTCATTACGTAGAGCTTCCAGTCACATCAATCACTACTCGATCATTCACACCGCCAATAGAAGCTTTTCTGCCCGCCAGAAAATACCTGCGCCAGAAACATAGCGTTCCTACAAAAAAATAAGACAAAAAAACAAAAATTTTACTGAAAACGAATTAAATCTAAATCACTTGTTTAATTTTGGCATTTAGTCGCATGAAAACTAAAAAACATTAATAAATTTGATTAATTTCGACTCGCCTCATGTTTTTGAAACTTTTTTTTGTGAAACTCTTTCCACCGTGGAAACTTATATACGAGGTGTGTTCAAAAAGTATCGCAAATTTTGAATTTTGGCAGGTTACGTATATTCGAATTTCGATTTTTTTGTGGCGATATGTTGGTACTCATGTCTCTCTCTCATGCCGACCCGAACTCGTCATTTGAATGTTCAGTTAATTGTTGACAGCTGCTTTGCTTGCAAGTGTTTCGGCTCGTCTTCGATTTTTAACTATTCAAAAGATGGATCAAAGAACCTGTATAAAATTTTGTGTGAAAAACGAAATTAAGTGCGCGGATGCATTCCAAATGTTGACTGTGTCATACGGAGAAGCTACTTTGGACTAAAGCAACGTTTATCGGTGGTACAGAAGGCCGACGAAAAACATGCCGGACGCCCGAGCACTTCAACAACAGACGAAAGAATTGATGAAGTGAAGAAAATGGTATTGGCCTATCGTCGAATCACCGTTAGAGATGTTGCTGAAGACGTAGACATATCGACTGGCTCGTGCCATTAGATTTTTTTCAATGATTTCGGCATGAGACGGGTCGCCGCAAAATTCGTACCAAAACTGCTCAATTTCGACCAAAAGCAGCAACGCATGAACATTGCTAATGAGATGTTGGACTCTGTCCGCGACGACCCAAATTTGCTCCAGAGGGTCATAACTGGTGACGAATCATGAGTTTTTGGTGGTATGACGTGGAAACCAAAGCTCAATCCTCTCAATGGAAGCTGCCGCACGAACCAAGACTGGAAAAAGCGCGCCAAGTTCGGTCGGATGTGAAAGATTTCCGTATCGTTTTCTTCGATTGCAGGGGCGTTGTGCATCATGACTTCTTGCCACTGGGTAAAACGGTCAATAAAGAATATTACCTGCAAGTTATGCGCAATTTGCGTGAAGCAAGCCGCCATAAATGCCCGAATTAGTGTAAGAACAAAAATTGGCTCTTGCATCACGATAACACCCCTGCTCACACATCGTTGGTTGTGCGTGACTTTTTGGCCAAAAACAACACACTAATGATGCCAGAGCCACCGTATTCCCCAGATATGGCCCCCTGTGACTTTTTCTTGTTCCCGAAAATGAAGAGGCTCATGAAAGAACGACGCAACGATGCGACTGGCGAGATAAAGACGGCATCGAAGCATTGAAGTGCTTCAAAGTTTGGAAAAAACTTTGGCACAAGTGCATAATATCTCATGGGGATTACTTTGAAGGAGATAAAATGAATATTAATGGATGAATAAATAACTCTTGAAAAAACGCAAAATTCGCGATACTTTTTGAGCACAACTCGTATACATATATATAATTGGCGTGTACATCCTTTATGGGTGTTTGGCCGAGCTTCTCCTCCTATTTGAGGTGCGCGTCTTGACGTTGTTCCACAAATGGAACGACCTACAGTTTCAAGCCGACTTTGAGCGGCAGACATTTTTTATGAGGAGCTTTTTCATGGCAGAAATACACTCGGAGGTTTACCATTGCCTGCCGAGGGGCGACCGCTATTAGAAAAAACGTTTTCTTCATTTTGGTCTTTCACCGATATTTGAACCTAAGTTCTCTCTGAATTCCTAATGGTAGTCACTCACCAAACCATTCGGCTACGCCTACCGCGGAAGCTTGACCGTGGAAACTTAGCCTCTATAAATATAAGTTTGTACTGCTCCATTCAACCGCTCTTGTGACATCGTACTTCTTAAATAATTACTTAATTATTCGAGTTGGAATAGCCCCATTAAGTAAGTCAGGGCTGCTTAAAGAAATAATGGATCAATCTACTTTAATCGCATGAATTAATGAAATTTTAATTTGTATCTGTTTTCCATTCTCATACACTTTTTCCTTCATTCACGCATGTTATATTGGGCAGAGTAGCTGGAATAGTTAATAAATTACATAGTTATTAGTATTATCCTTCACAGCACTCCCAACTCAACAAGAACGCTTACTAGACTTAACAAAACGGATGTTGGCCTTAATCCCTTTGCCATCATCTTGACCTAAACAAGCATCACTTATAATTTAATGTGTTGTCTAAAATCTTCTAGCAAAACACATCACATTTAAAATTAAATAACATCATTCAAATTTATTTTAACAAACATAAGACAGCCGGTATCATAAAGAAGAGTTTTAATGATGAACAATGTGGGCAACTGGGGCAGCAAAAACTGATTTTACAACAGGTGCAGCATGGACGACTGGCACCACGGGAGCAACAAAAGACTTCGCCACTGGAACATGATGAACGACTGGAGCCGAGTAGGACTTCACAACAGGTACAACGGGAGCAACAGTCTTCACAACTGGAACATTATGAACGACTGGAGCCGAGTACGTTTTCACCACAGGAACCGAATAGGTCTTTACTACGGGAACAACGGGCGCAACAGCCTTAACAACTGGAACCACTGGAGCAGCATGTACGACTGGAGCCACAGTCTTCACAACGGGTGTTCAATATGGCCATTGTTATGCACTTGAGTGATGCTCTGATGGGAGACGGCAGTTGGTACGCTGTGCACTACAGAACCCACTTTGGCCACAACGGGTTGTGCGATGAAACCAGGAGCGGCGGTGGCGATGGCGAAGAGAGCAGCGAAGGCGATCTGAATTAAAATAAAATGATGATAATTAATTTCGTTTCGCCAAAATATACTAAAATAGCTCAAATTCTTACGTATTTGAACATGGTGTTGTTGTTGTTGTTGGAGTTGTGGTTGTTTACTGTTAGAAGTGTAGAAGGCGTTTGATAGCTTCCTATGGATTTTAGCCAAATTTATAGTACGAAAATTAAAAGTTCAAAATCCGCTAGCTCAATGGTGTATATTTCTATTGAACTTCAAACTAAGAAAGTGCGCGCAGCAAGCAGGTTTTTGCTATTATTATACTTATAACAACCGCAAAGGTTAGCCAAATATATGTGTATATAAATAAAAGGGATATTATACCTACATAAAGTTTTACTATTTTCCTCCTTCGTAGAGTACAGCGAATGTCGTAATTAAAGAGAAAATGTTGAACAAAAACTACTGTTCGAAAATCTATTTAAATAGTCTCGTTAAAATGTTAATTGTGTATTAAATGTGTATATGTATACAAAATTTCAATTTGCAAAGTAATTTTTTTACTACATACAACAAAAACATACATCCAAATGTACATAAAATTTATGTTTGCTTTGCAATGAGTTGATATTTCTAGCTCCTTTGCACCCCAACTTCAAAAAGTGCTGATTCAAATGCAATCATGTGAATGCACACAAGTACACGAAGACCTTAAAAATGACATTAAAAAGAATTCATACTTCAAACTGAATGAACTTTATTGATTTTGCTTACCTCTTTTGCTAGTGTATACCTCGTTTTTCTTACTAATTAAGTGATAAAATTGGACCTTGCATGATTATTCTACAAATAAATACAACTACAAAGCTTGGCACGAAAATGTTTCTAATCTTGCGTGGGCTTATTAAGGGCTCACGAGAATAGGCCTCCAAAGCTCATCTTGGCATGCCCTGCGCAAAGGCAATCAATGATTGATGTTTCTCGTTATGCGTATAATTTTTTTTCTATCATATTTTTTGTCTTTTGTTTTATTTATACTTCATACAGCTGGCGCCATTTCGTTAAGAGGCTTTTCAAAAGGCGTGAAGTGCCTAATGCGAGTACGTTGCCAGTCAATTGCGGTTATCGCTAAGAATCAGTTAAGAAATTTTATATTCGGCCGTATCCGAATGGGTTTGAGCGTGGCTGCCATTCGGCGGTTTTGGGTTCAATGGCCACTGTGTACAATGGAACATCGAATGATACGAGATGTTTTTCTAATACTAATCGCCCCTTTGCAGTTGATGGCAAACCTCTGAGTTCATGTCTGCCATGAAAACCTGCTCTTAAAAAACTATTTGAGTTTCAGAGGCAGCATAAAACCTCTTTAGGGTACCACATCAAGAATAACACCAATAAAGAACGAGGGCACTAATTATGGGCATACAAGGTAGGTACATTGTACATACAGGGTGGTCAAAATCACCTTTTCTGGTGAAGCACATTTCGAAAAGCAAACTGCCAATGCATCCTCAAAGAGTGGCAGTCTGATGCTTATTTTAGTGGCATCATTGAATGGTGGAAACTCCACTTCGGAAAACTGTGAGCACTACAAAGACATGTTAAGCAATTTTTTGTGGCCGGTAATTGAAGACATGGATCTTTGGTTTCAGCATGCTAAAATTTATCTCTGGCACGCAAAGTCAGTAGTCGTGTCATCAGTCGTCCCGGCGATGTCAGTTGGCCACCTCGGATCTGCGATTCGACACCGTTTTTGTGCCCTATTGTAATACTCGTTGTGAAGGCTGTTTCTCCAGTCGAACATTATATATAAGTGCTGATTGTTGGGTTAAAATTATGGGGAAGGGATATGAGAAACAAATTGAAGATAATTTCATTAATTCATGCGATTAAAGCAGATTGATCCACAATTTTTTAATCAACCTGAACTACTTTATGGGGAATGATGGTTATACCCATTACTGATTAAAAAAAATTACAGTTTACAATCAAAACGTCTTTTTTCTTCACATTTTCCTCTGCCGCTTTAATCAATTGAATCAAAAGTTATCAGTTGTCACTGTAAGTACAGCAGAGGTCACAGATTGCGAAATCGCCCTTGTAAATATTTCGAACTACACTTCATGAATATATTTTGTTAGAACGCCACCTTTCTTTCTCTACTTTGGATATGATTATGTCCGATCACATGTTACCCCATCTTATTTTTCTGTAAGAACGCAGTGTCTCTGGCGCAGTATTTCGGGGACAGAAAAGTTTATATTGTCAGTGTGAATAATCGAGTAGTGATTGATGTGACTGGAAGCTCTACGTAACGAATTGACAATTTTTGTGTGGAAGAAGTTTTATGAAAACAAGTTCCGCCCGAGATTTAAATCTAGTATCGAAGCGAGTAGGAGTATCTCCGTGGTTGTGATTTTACAGCCAAATGAGTGTAGAGCTTTTGGCTCAATGTTGAGATGCATAGCAGATGAGTGTCGGAGCCAAGGCAGGGTCTTGGCTTAGATAAGCCACGAACCTCAACAAGGTTACTAGTAAGTCCTTTCCACACTAACAACCATAAATTATTTCAGCTGATCGACGCATTATTTTGATCCGATGAGCTTTTGAGCACCGAAATGTAAAGCCGATGCTGCGAGATACCCACGTAAAACTCAATGGACGCTTTAGTAACACAGAATTTCCTATCATGCGGTCAGCTTTCATTGATTAAGTAAAGCGCCATGAGATGGTTAATGGTTATATTTTAGGAGCTGTCAAGGTATATAATAATTTCAATGACATATAGCTGCCAAAATATTCAGAGAAGTTTGTCTTTGTATTATGCATCGTGTCACGCTTGCCGAACGTGTCTTAGTTTTTGAAAAATGTTATCGAAATTCTGATTATTCGAAAATACGCAATTTCGTCGTGTGGCTGGTCATCGTCAAAGATTCATTGCGAAGATAATTCAGACATCCTGCCACTCAGTTCTAATAGACTTGCAGACTTATACTGTATTTGCCTGAAACATTTTCGTATTATCCTGCAGCGTTTCTTCACCCGCAATTCCTAATTGTCCCTAATAGGATATATCCATTACTCTCCCATTTGTTTTCCCGTTTTCGTTTTTAGTTGTATAAAATTCATTGGCGCCGTTTTAATTTTTTATTATTAACTTTATCAATTATTCAACGTTTGCCATCTGCCCGATGTTGATGTAGTAAAATTCTTAAGGGTCAAAGTTGTATAGTCTATCATTAAGACAGCGCTAAGGACTTGAAAGTTTGCCATATATTCGATGCGATAAATACCATATAAACAGTTACTTCAAATTATAGATATTAATTTTTCTATTTTTTGTTTGTTTTTTAATCTTATTTTGAAAGTACAATCATGTTAATCAGATAATTAGTGGTGGATGCTGTAAGCAACAGGAGATGAGACAACAGTCTTAATAAGAGATGCTGAGTGCACGACTGGCAAAACAGGGGCGGCATGCACCACCGGGGCGGCATGAACCACTGGAGTGACGACAGTCTTCAAAACGGGTGCAGCATGGACGACTGGAGCAGCGTGGACTACTGGAGCAGCGTGGACGACTGGAGCAGCATGGACGACCGGAGCAGCATGGACTACTGGTACAGCTGGCACCTTCCTGACCAGGTTCACGTGACTCTGGTGGGTGATGGCCGAGGAGGCGCTCGTGTCGACGTAGGCAGTTTTAGCAACTACAGCTGGTTGCACAACGGTATGTGTCTCGGCGAACAGACCAGGTTTGGCGGCGGCAACAGCGAGGAGGGCGAAGAATGCGAACTACGGAAAGGATAAAAAAAATTCATTAGAAAATGATGCTACAGAGTTAAAGCACAGCCCACTTACGTATTTGAACATTTTGATTTTTTTTGCGAGTGCAAATTTGTTGCTTTGATTGTAAGTAAATTGGAACTGATGGTATTGCCAGATTTGCTTGGAGTTTTTATACGAAATCCGTCATGCTCAGCGCAACCATACTAATTAATTCACTTACCATAGGTTATTTGTTGTTGGTACAGAAGGAAACATAAGTACATAGATAAAATTGATAAAGGTTGGTAGAAATGAAAACCTAAGCACACACATATGTACTTACACGCTTCCGCTGAGGTTATCTAAGTATGCAGTTGATGCGAAATAAAGAGTAACCTGTTTGGTACTTTACTCTTTGTGCCTTACACGCAGATTTCAATCGAGTGCCAATGGACGGAAGTTTAACTGACCTAGCTTTGGGAAGCAGCGCTGTGAGTGGGCGTATATTCTTGCTTATTGTTATCGTTTGTTTGTATGTTTATCTTTAGAAACAAATCAAATTTGATTTTTTACAATCAGTTTAAAGTAGATTTACACGTCGGCTGGACCAATCCGCTGTTGTATAATTTTTTGTAAGAAAATTATTACAAAGAAAAATAAAAAAATTGCTCCTGGTATGGGTACTGATTTTTATTCAGCAAGCTTCGTGTAACTTCTAAGAACAAAGATCCAAAGCTGAAAGGTCATTATGTGAAATTTTCAAAGCCGGGGTGCATTTTCTCGCATTAAGGGGGTCAAACGCCCATTCCTTCAAATATACAGGTGATATACACTTCTGCGTGGAAGATTCTGAGAAAACTATCCTTCGGAAAAGACCGCTTTGTTTTGGGGTCATATAAATTTTCCAGTACCTATGCCTTCAGATGCCCTCGAGCGATCTGTATACTCTTGAAGTTTCCTTTCGAAGTCAGGTGTACTCCAGTTTACTCATTGTTCAGTTCGATCTGCAAATTATTCTCAAATCTATTGACCTTAGTATTATCATCTCTGTCTAGTTGCGCAAGTGGGAGCTGCGGACTCAACGCAGCTGTGTTCTTGGAAGAAATCAGTTTTTCTTTAGTAAAACCCTCCCTAGTTATATTAAACACGGTACACTTGTTTGTTTTCTGACTAACTATGGATCTGAAACGGTATCGCAACAATGCGCACGCAATGCTAAGTGCTAGTCTCTGTTACCCAGCACTTGGGCTGAAAAGTCCCGGGCCTAACAAAGAAAACATGTGATGTTTTTTTGTTCAAAATTAGCTTTGTTCATCAAAGTAATTTCCATCAAGAACAACGCAATCATTCAAGTGCCGCTCTAACATTTCAATACCACTTTTGTAAAGGGGTTTATCTTTTACCTAAAAATAGGCCTCAGTTTCAGCGATATCCTCTTCATTAGAACGAAATTTCTTACCGGTGAGCATTTTTTGTAGGTTTACCATTGATTTGATTGACTTGTGGCTTGTGTGTTTTTGGTCAACAGTGAGCAAACGCGGCACCCACTTTGAACAGAGCTTTCTCATAGTCAAATGCCCATGCAATATCAGGCCAACTCGTTATTTTGATATCTTTACGATGTCAGCTAACTCAGGCATCAATCAAAAGGATTTTACGGATTTTTTTATGTTTTCTAGTGTTACCGCCAATAGTAGCACCGCCACCCTTAGCACAATAACCCACGAACTAAGAAATAGAATATCATGAAATTTTAACACCTGTATTTTTAATGTTGTGTACTAACTAAAAAAAGCGAATGCAATAAAACTAGTACTAGTGTGTTAGGCTCAGGACATTTCAGCCCATGTGTTATACTGTCGAACAGCCAGTTCGTGTGTTATCATTTTCTAATTATCATGATGCACATCCATGTCAGGATTCTTGAACAACAACCCCGGGATTCTCTTGCTAAACTTTTGCGTACCAAAAAGATCGGATGAACATTTTTTTGCGGTCACGAGATCATCTATGTGTGTTTACCTCACTATTTTGAATCTTTCTATTATTTTTCCTTAGCCTACTTATGCGATTCTTCCGTAGTGGATGTGATACACGTTGCTCTTGGAAAATATCAATAAAAAAGTAACTTGGCTTAGATTTTTGGACTGCTTTTCCTATTGACCTTGTAAATTGGCGTGTGAGTGAGATTTTGATCTCAGCTTGTGAGCTCGGCAACGATTTTCCCATTAAATTTGTTTAATTTATTAACTATTCTAGCAACTCTTCCCAGAGCAACTTGCAAGAATGAAAGATCATTTTCACTTCATTGACTTCGCTGACCTCTGGTTAAATATTAGTAATACATTGTTTCGTAATGTCCGTATTACCACTATCGGAAACAGTCTAGTTTCGGTTCCATCCCCCCAAATCCAATTTGTGGCGAAAGGGAAAGGTGAACATACCAAATTACTTTTATGGAGATACTGAATGCGATGATGCGGAGCACACCTTTTCCACCTGAAGAAATAATCGATAAAATCATGATAGGCGAGAAAAAATCTAATGTCGTCGCAAATTTCATTGAGAATATTATCCGAAAAAAGGCGTGAAATGAAAACTTATGCTGAAGAGCAAGATGCATATGTTTTTTAAAACAGGCAACCCTGCACGCAAGGTGATTAAGTGAATGTGTCGTCTTGGACCAATGCGGAAGCGTTCCCCGGGTTGAGGGAAAAATCCAAGAGAACAGGTGGGATGCTTTAAGTGGAGTCACCACACACGTAGTGCCGATGGTTGCTATATCCCGCAAAGACACTTTTAACCCGACCCCACAACCAAGCAAAAAGAAAAAAAATCAATACACACTTATACGTAATTGTATACAACTAATATTAGTAAAGAATACAAAACGAAACGAAACGAAGTTACATTGAAACAATATCTTATTTATTTAATTTAACAATATCACAGGTCACAGTGAACAAGTTTAATGATGAACAACATGGGCAACTGGGGCAGCAAAAACTGATTTTACAACAGGTGCAGCATGGACGACTGGCACCACGGGAGCAACAACAGACTTCACCACTGGAACATGATGAACGACTGGAGCGGAGTAGGACTTCACAACAGGTACAACGGGAGCAACAGTCTTCACAACTGGAACATTATGAACTACTGGAGCCGAGTACGTTTTCACCACAGGAACCGAATAGGTCTTTACTACGGGAACAATGGGCGCAACAGCCTTAACAACTGGAACCACTGGAGCAGCATGTACGACTGGAGTCACAGTCTTCAAAACGGGTGTTACAATATGGCCATTGTTATGCACTTGAGTGATGCTCTGATGGGAGACGGCAGTTGGAACGCTGTGCACTACAGAACCCACTTTGGCCACAACGGGTTGTGCGATGAAACCAGGAGCGGCGGTGGCGATGGCGAAGAAAGCGATGAAAGTGATCTGTGAGGATATTGAATTATTAATGAAATTTTAGAATATATCCAAGTCTAGAAATGTAAAAGACTTACGTATTTGAACATGTTGCTTTTGTTGACGAAGTAGTGGTTGTTCACTGTTTAAAGGGTGGAGGCTGATTGATGGCTTTCAAATGAATTTGTGCGAAATTTATAGTGCCAAAAAATATATGCTGAATGCATGTGATCTGAGCATAAAATCATAGCGCATTGAACTTGAACCTTAAAATTTTGCGACACCAACTGCCCATAATTAACATTTTATTCGCGAGCTTTGAGTGCGCACACATTCACATATGCGCATGTGCATAGCGATCCAACAATAAACAATACTGAAGTAGTGAGCTTAGGAGGCACGCATGATTGAATTTGTTTCGCTTTTGAATATTTTGCCTTGGAAAGCAGAAAATAAGTATCTTATTTAGCGCCACCAAAGTATCTGCTAGAAAACTGACAGCGAGACCTACTCTTCAGGAGCTTTATTGAAATGTTTGGGTAATTAAACGCACATTAATTAGCTTAAATTCAACTCTAAAGCCCAATTACAATGATTTGGCAAATATTTTTAAGTTGCAGCTGAAGTGATTGCCGGGGACGACTACTAACTCTGTGCATACTTCATAGACCCAATATTAACGGCTTTTAAAAACTATTTTCTTAAAAATAAGTAAGTACTCACACAAAACAGGGTCCACAAATACATATATAGTACATATGCACAATGCATACATATTTATTTTAAATAGTTCATTTGCGTATTCGATTTCGAATGATCGTCCATTAATTTGTTGTTTGTATGTACTCGTTTGTATTTTGTGGTCAAATTTTTACGCGTAAGTCAATGCCAATAACCCATTGACTTGGTGTGTAACCGTTGAACATAAAAAAATCGATGTATACTTTAACTGAATATATAAATTCCTCGCAGATCTCTTAGCTTATCATCAGTTAACCAACAAATTTCAAAGAGCTAACACTAGCAGCAAAAATATAGCAGCAACATGTTCAAATACGTATGTTTCCTTTATTGAAATTAATTAAAAATTCGGTATTTGCAATAACTACGAAAACTATTTTTTCTTCCGAGCAGGTCGCCTTCATCGCTTTCTTCGCCATCGCCACCGCCGCTCCTGGTTTCATTGCACAACCCGTTGTGGCCAAAGTGGGTTCTGTAGTGCACAGCGTTCCAACTGCAGTCTCCCACCAGAGCATCACTCAAGTGCATAACAATGGCCATATTGTAACACCCGTTTTGAAGACTGTGACTCCAGTCGTACATGCTGCTCCAGTGGTTCCAGTTGTTAAGGCTGTTGCGCCCATTGTTCCCGTAGTAAAGACCTATTCGGTTCCTGTGGTGAAAACGTACTCGGCTCCAGTAGTTCATAATGTTCCAGTTGTGAAGACTGTTGCTCCCGTTGTACCTGTTGTGAAGTCCTACTCCGCTCCAGTCGTTCATCATGTTCCAGTGGTGAAGTCTGTTGTTGCTCCCGTGGTGCCAGTCGTCCATGCTGCACCTGTTGTAAAATCAGTTTTTGCTGCCCCAGTTGCCCATGTTGTTCATCATTAAACTTGTTCACTGTGACCTGTGATATTGTTAAATTAAATAAATAAGATATTGTTTCAATGTAATTTCGTTTCCTTTCGTTTTTCATTCTTTACTAATATTAATTGTATACAATTACGTATAAGTGTGTATTGATTGTTTTGTTTTTTTTTTTGCTTGGTTGTGAGGTTGGGTTAAAAGTGCCTTCGCACGATATAGCAACCATCAGTACTACGGGTGTGGTGCTTTCACTAAAAACATTCCTCCCCTCCTCGTGGATTTTCCCCTCAACCCAGGGACTGCTTCCGCATTGGTCCAAGAAGAACACATTTACGTAATCGCCCTGCGTGCAGGCTCGCCTGTTTTGAAAAACATATGCATCTTGCTCTTCAGCATAAGTTTCCATTTCACGCCTCTTTTGTCGGATAATATTCTCAATGAAATTTGCGACCGTATTCCATTTTTCCTCGCCTATCATGATTTTATCGATTATTTCTTTAGGTGAAAAAGTTGTGGTCCGCCTCATCCCATTCAGTATCTCCATAAATGTAATTTGATAGTTTACTTCTCCCATTCGACACAAATACTTGCGAAACGCCCCGTGTCCAGACAAAAACTATGTGATAATTAACTTCCCCGTGCTTTCTTTCTACTCACTTTTTTAAATCGGGTATTCGTCTCGCTGTCCATTTACCGTACTGTTCAGAATTCCATCTTGTTTACCAACTGTTTGCGATCTTGGGCCAGAATATCTATAGGGATGGTTACGCTGATAACTAAAACCGCTGTTTCTGATACTCTTCTGTATGGCGAAGCCACTCCGAGAGCGCAGTTACGTTGCACAGATTGTAAAGTTTTTCACCGACATTTCACTCTTAGCGAATCTACCCATATTTCGCAGCCGGATTGAAGAATCGAGTTCGTTATGTTCACTAAAAGTTTTCACGTGCTCTGAGATTGACCTCCATGAATTTGGATTTGCCAAGAACTTACTTTACTTGTGGAAGAATGACTTATGTGCGCCCAGTAAGTTTATCTTGAGTGTAGTTGTACTTCTAGGCATTTGATCACTCTTTTTGTCGATAAAGTGGCACCGTGTACTGTATAAGGAGTGGTCTAATAGAGTATCCACAATATCCACCATGCCATTCCAAGTCCGGTGTCGCTCAAGCGAGACATGACACTGATCATGACTGGAGCTGGATCAAACCAAATATTAACTTTTTATTAAATAAAATAAAATATTAAAAATTACGGAAATATTTTTAGTGAAGGAAGGAATGAAAAAGTGACCTGTTCGCCCTTGTAAATAGTTTAAATTAGAACTTACATTAATTTCATTATTATTCTTGATTGTCTAACTAAGCGTATTAGGGCGATTGAGGGCGACCTCCAGCTGATTTAGTCTGTTAGTAGAAGCTTTGGCAGGGAACTAATTTTCCCGCTGACATGTCCGTCTGACTTTGAAGTGCACTCCAAACACTCAAAGAAGTAGTCTATGGTCGCGTCATCCTTGAAATAATAAAGATTTTATAAAACTGAAAAAAAAAATGTATAAAAAAACAAAAAAATAAAAGTTTTTCTAATAGTGGTCGCATTCAATGGCGAACCTCCGAGTGTATTTCTGCGTATCGTAAAAACCATTTGCCCTTCGGAGATGGCATAAAACTGGAGATTCCTCCATTTGTGGAACAACATCAAGACGCAAACCACGAATAGGAGGAAGTGCTCGGCCCCAAACACCTAACAGACGTCAATTATTTATTTTATAATTTTTTTTTTTTATAAAATCTTAGTATGATGCAGATTACGTCGAGTTATTCGTTAATCGGAATTAGCAAAAAGTACTTGGCGACGAAGCCTCTGTCACTATAAATCCGATGCCCAATTTCTTCGCTTCGCTGCGCTTCCTTCCATGGAACTCAACTTCGCTTGTAAGCCTGCAAACCAATAGCGTTCTCTTTGGTTTTATTTGATAAACCGCAATAATAACGGTGGTCAATCAAAGTGTGATCAAATAAGAATTCGCTTGAGAGACAATTTGCAATGTGTTGGCGTGGAATTTTTTTAATTCAGTAAAACGCTTTTAAGTGCGAATCTTTTTCCAAAAATTATATATGTATAACAAAAATTTTAAATGTATCAATAAAATAGTTTTCAGCAAACGTTGAATTAAATATTGATTCAAAGAAATACTGCTTCGAATAACTTTTACACCACCGTTCCTGAAATTTGCTCACATTTACTTTCTATAGCGGCCTAACAGCTGGGCGTGCCAACTTAAAATCTTATCTGTGATAAATATAATAAGATTACAAGTGAAAAAAGTGTATAGACAAAGCAAAAAAATGTTCGACCTTTATTTAACAACGAGGTTCTGAGATATTTTATTTAAGAACACCCTAACATATTTAGCGAGCCTTTTGCTCCGACCATGCAATCTCTGGTTAACCCTTAAGTTGTAAATCCTCGATCGGGAGCCCACCGAGTCTCGCCTGCTCATTTTGGCCTACCCCAAATAGGTGTTTAGTTGCTACTCAGAGGATTATTATTATTGATTGGCTGTTTGTGCACTGCGACCTGAAGAGATCTATTGTGCAGCGCCATGTAGCCTACTCGAACAGTTTTAGGCTGTTAATAAATCCTAAAACTGCTGTAGCCTTTATTTCTATCAAGAAGTTTGGATCTATAGCCCCATTTCCCAGGTAATTTAGTCTACGTCGAGCCAGTGCTGATTGAACCAATTGGGCTCTCCAGTAATCGATTAGGCCTCGTTGTTTCTCCTCACGCAGAAAGGCACTTTCACCCCGCTGAAAGGTTCACGACCTACGAAGGGAGTGTTTGCCCCCTTATTCGCTAAAGTGTCCGCAATTTCATTCCCTTCGTGGCCCTCATGTCCCGGAACCCACATCAACTAACAAAGTTCCTTGTTGCTAGGGTGTTGAGGATTTTAAAACATTCCCAGACCAACCCTAAATCAAATGAGAAGTTATCCAGAGGATAATTGACCGATAACCGATGTTGTAACCTGTTTGAAGTCATTGCAGAATTAAAATCGTTAAACTTTCTTAGACTCTTACCTTCATTCTCCATGAATACGATTTTGCTTTTCTATGGATTTCGACACTTTGTATACTGTAAATAATCGGTATTTTGTTTTCCAAACTCCAAAAAGAAAACAAAAACATTTACAACAAGAAATTTAAACAAAAAGGTGCTTTACGGCAATGAAGGTGCTCCGTAGTAGACGCCGCAACCGAAGCGTAATAGAAAACGCAATCCATGAGAAAAAGTATTGTATGATTTTTCATTTTGCTCGATGCTGCTCAGGCCTTCGGCAAGCTATGGATTTTGCTTCCAAAGGAATTTTTTGGCGTTTTAACTTCGTATCTAAACATTAGATATCTCAGGACCAAGCGCGATAGAACTTATGCAAGCGTTACGCCAATAAATGCATGAAAGTATCCTTGGACCTATACTCTATCTGCTCTTCACAACTTTCTGTATACTCAATTAACCAGGTCATAATTTAAAAATATACAAATACCATAAATCTTTCTGTACTTAATTTTTATTTTTATATTTTAATCACGGTATGCGCTATTTTTCTGTCGCAAAGTGTTTTTGCTTATGTTTTTGGTCACCAACACAGCGATAATCAACACAACACAAGCAGCTAAACACACCTCCCATAGCTTACGTGAGCATACATAAATGTGTCTACTCGTAAATTTTGTTGCTGAAATTCCTCGCTCTCGCTTTGTTTGGCACGTTTACTACGTGGTTTTGCTAAATTTGGCAAACTCAAAACTAACCAGTTACCTCTACAACTTTCCAATTACCAGCCGAAATAGCTGCTATACAATGTTGCTGGCGAACTTGCAACATTCGCTGTTCAAGTTCAATGTGAAAATATTGATTGCCAGGAAAACTTGAATTAGTGAAATAAATTTCTGGTACGATTTAGCTGATTGCGAACTTCTTCGCTAGTGATGCGATCTTATCGAATTCAATAAATGCATACGAGACGCCGTAGCCGAATGAGTCGGTACGTGACTACCATTCGAATGCGAGTAGGTTCAAATCTCCGTGCATGAAACATCAAAATTAACGGAACGGTTTTTTCTAAAAGCGGTTGCCCCCCGGCAGGCAATGGTAAGCTTCCGAGTGTATATCTGCCATGAAAAATTTGTTTTTTTACGAATCTGCCGTTCAGAGTCAACTTAAAACAGTAGGTCCCTTCATGTATGGAACAACTCCCAGACGCACACCACAAATAGGAGAAGGAGCTCGACCAAATACCCAAAAAGGGTGTTAGCGCCAATTATATATGTATATATTATATTATATATATATATTTTATAATTTTTATAATTTCTAATATATGTATATATAATTGGCGAGGGTCGTTTGGAAAGTCCATGCAAAAATGAAAGCAACTTATTTCTTTGGGGTACACTTTTTTTCATTTTTCGACATATCCTCCTTTTAGGCTTATACACTTCATCTGGGGGGTTGACGCCTTCCGAAAAATAGGATTTGTCCAAGTCTGACAAATAGCCATACGTTTCCCGCCAAACATTTCTTCTAATTGTGGTACAAATAGTAATCCGAGGCAGTCTGGAGAATAGGCGGGATGTGAAGCGAGTTGAAACCTTTTTTGCTTAATTTCGCGCCCACAACTACTGAGGCGTAAGCAGGTCTGTTGTCGTGATGGAAACGGAAAATCACTCGGCTTCCGCGATTCCAACGAATGCCAAACAAGAAGAAGAAATAGATCGATCTGGCTGAAACTTGATATGTCGATGGTTTTCGAGAAAAGTGACATAATTCAAAAATACAAGTTTTGTAGAAAATCAATTTTAAAATTACGCAAATAGATAATCTAAGTTTTTGATTACCAATATTCATATTTTCCAATCCTACTGGTTTTGTGCAATCATAATACAACAGTGCTTTGTGGAAATACCATATTTTACATTCTTAGCTTATTTTAAAAAGAAATATTGTAAGTTTTTCGCAAATGTGTCATTTTTCCTGAAAAGATTTAAAAAATGTATTGTATATTATATTTTTTTCAAATTTTGAGATACATTTCGAAGAGTAGTAGAGTCAAAAGCAAAAAAGCAATTTATTTTTGATTATTTTATTATATATTATATTACAAAATAAAAATTGTAACACAACATTTACAAACTTCCTCTGAATAAACTAGTAAAACAAAAACAAAAACAATTAAATCCTTTGGTAGAACATAAAAAATACTTTTTTTAAGGCATAATGGTAAGAAAAATCCTAGATGTTATTGTAGAACTGAGAGTAATACTTTGGAATGATATTCTTCTCCATCAGTTTTAATAAACCTTCCTTTTTTTATCCTTAACTTTCTGTTTAGCCTTGTAGGCGCGATTGAGCGCAGGTAGAGTTGTTAATTCGCTATTACTGCTAGTACTACTACGGGTAGACGATGTTCGGGCTTTATTTACTTCAAATTTCATAAAATCAGTCTCGGAAAATGATGTTTTATAAAACACTGTAAAAGGGGACTCTTTTCCACTCTGAAGATACTAATATCATTTATTTTTACAAGTTCTCCATCTAAGTTTTTAAGGATTTTTGGAGTTGGATCAGTTTTCTAGATAAGTGACGCGCCAATTCGATCACCTGACAAAACGACACTATCGCCATCTCTCAGAATTGCTTCAAGATTCGCTTATGACACTTTTCCAGGTAAAAATATATAAACTCTGTAGTTGATTTTTGCTTTTAACGGCAAAACTCCGAATTTTGAGTTGTGTCACTTTTCTCGAAAACCATCGATGTTTTCTTCCAAGAGATGCTACTAACTAAACACAACCTCGATACGCGCCAGTTGTGATATATCTTTGACTTTGCACGAACTTTTCAAACGACCCTCGTATGTACGTAGGTGGAGCAATGCCAACAGCAGTGTCTGTTAACGTAAAGTGTGACATTTTTAGTGATAATCGTATTCAAAACAATTTGTCATACATACATTCGCTAACTATTTGCGTTGTTACACATACCAGCAGCATTGATATAGATCAAGAAATGGAATTAAGCTATACTCCATATATTCAGTATTGCATTAGCATTTCATAAAATGTGGCAATCGCTCAAAAAAGTGCATGTCGATTGCTTCGAAACTTAGCTCAAACACATGCATATTAACCCTCATGGAAAAAAAATTAGCCCGCTTTGGCTATCACGAAGGATGAACTATAATTCTTCGTCCAAGTGGGCTCACTTTTTGGGCAGCCACTACAAGCCAACCTAGTCCTAGTAGTCTAGTAGGTAATAAACTCTCATTTCTACTTCTTTATAACGAAATTTAAGTGACATTCACATACATAACTAATATTGTATTTGGGCACGCCTCTTTCAGCCGATCTTCTCTTCGGTTGTCTGATGTGCGTTTTGATGCTTCCATACACGTACGCCTACATTTTTTTTCCTTTTCATGGTAGAAACCCGCAAAAAGGTTTATCATTGCCTGCTGGGGACTGTCTACCGTTGGAAAATACGCATTCTTTAATTCGATACTTCATGTTCACAAGGGTCATCGAACCCCGAGCCAACTGGGCGCTAGCCATGCACAACGCTGTTCGATCGTTAATTCTGGTGCGGAATGATCAAAAATCAACGCAGAGTTTATTAGGGATCTAGGACTTCGCCGTGCAAAGTTAATCTTATGAAAGCTTATTAAATTCACCAAAATCGCCCAAGTTTAATGCAGTTTAGTTTTTTTTTTTTCAACAATTTCAATACAATGTTTCAACCAAAACAAATAAGAGCAAGTAAATCTTCTTCATTGCAAACTACCCAGTGTGAAGTTATCCGCATCCCCAGACTCTGAGCGAACTGTTACGAAACGGTCTCTAAATTGTAGACAGCTGAGCCATGTAGGGTGGACTGAATATCAACGCCCTAAAAATCGCAATGCTGATATCTACAAACAAATATAAAATATTTACTTTCAAAGTTCTCTCATTAAAAGGCGTGGGACTTACAATTGCTACTGGTAAACTCAACTGGAACCGTAATATCTAAGACAGGTCAAGAAAAATGGCCACTGCTCTTTGCGCATGCAAAACGGCTTTAGGTAAAAGATGGGTCTTAAAACCGCGCATAGTACACTGCATGTAGTGAGGTCTATCCTCATCCATGGTGGGACTGATTCGTGGCCAACAGTGGGAAATATGGTTTGCAATAGCAAAATGAAAAAGATACAAAGTGCAGCATCCATAGGACCGCTGCCATCTATCCCAACCAAGGGTCTTGAGACTCTATACGAGGTGTATTCAAAAAATATCGCGAATTTTGGCAGGTGACGTATATTCGAATACCGATTTTTTTGTGGCGATATGTTGGTACTCATGTCTCTCAGTCATGCCGACCCGAACTCGTCATTTGAATGTTCAGTTAATTGTTGACAGCTGCTTTGCATGTACGTATTTCGGCTCATCTTCGATTTTTAACTATTCAAAAAGATGGATGAAAGAACCTGTATCAAATTTTGTGTGAAAAACGAAATGAAGTGCGCGGATGCATTCCGAATGTTGACTGTGTCATACGGAGAAGCTACTTTGAACCAAAGCAACGTTTATCGTTGGTAAAAAATGTGTCCAGAAGGCCGAGAAGATGTGAACGACGAAAAGCATGCAGAACGCCCGAGCACTTCAATAACAGACGAAAAAATTGATAAAGTGAAGAAAATGGTATTGGCCAATCGTCAAATCACCGTTAGGGAAGTTGCTGAAGACCTAGACATATCGATTGGCTTGTGCCATTCGATTTTTTCAATGATTTGGGCAAAATTCGTACCAAAACTGCTAAATTTCGACTAAAAGCAGCATCGCGTGAACATTGCTAATGAGGTGTTGGACTCTGTCCGCGGCGACCCAAATTTGCTCCAGAGGGTCATAACTGGTGACGAATCGTGGGTTTATGGTTATGACGTGGAAACCAAAGCTCAATCATCTCAATGGAAGCTGCCGCACGAACCAAGACTGAAAAAAGCGCGAAAAGTTCGGTCGAATGTAAAATTTTTCCTTACCGATTTCTTCGATTGCAAGGGCGTTGTGCATCATGAGTTCTTGCCACTGGGTAAAACGGTAAATAAGGAATATTACCAGCAAGTACCCGCATTTGTGGAAGAACAAAAATTGGCTCTTGCATCACAATAACGTCCCTGCTCACACATCGTTGCTTGTGCGCGACTTTTTGGCCAAAAACAACACATTAATGATGCCACAACCACCGTATTCCCCAGATCTGGCCCCTGTGACTTTTTCTTGTTCCCTAAACTGAAGAGGCCCATGAAAGGACGACGCTACGCCACAGTTGACGAGATAAAGACGGCATCAGAGGAAGAGATGAACAAGATAAAAAAATTATTTTTTGAAGTGCTTCGAAGATTGGAAAAAACGTTGGCACAAGTGCATAATATCTTATGGGGATTACTTTGAAGGGGACAAAATAGATATTAATGAATAAATAAATAATTTTTGAAAAAACTCAAAATTCGCGATACTTTTTGAACACACCTCGTACTATCTTTTCATAGATATCCATGGCAAATTTCGAACTAATTGCAACGACTGAAATTATGTCTGGATTTATATTCAAGAAATATTTCAGATTTGTACACTCGGAAATTTTTTGAACCCCTCCGGAGAACACAGGGAGCTGGATTACACTGCTCCACTATTTTATTTTGAAAACAAAAATTCTCCACACGAATCCCAGAAAAATGTGAATGGAATTACGTTAAGGGCCTTGACCCAGCGTCTGGGGCTAACTTCACTGACAGCTCAAGACTAAATAATAAGACATCCACTCGGAAGTACCTTAGATGAACTTAAGTCTACGGCTACCTGACTACTGCAGTGTCTTTCAAGCAGAGTTAATAGGTATAAAGAAGGCTGCGTTATAGGTCAGGCTGTCAAGCTGTCATAAAACCTCTATAGTGCTATTCTTAATGAGTTAGCTAAGCAGTGTACCACGAAAATTGTCTGAGTTGCTGGACACAGAGACAGCCCTGGATTTTGCATCGCTTATGAGCTGGATTGATTTGGAATTGATTTTAAATCTTTCATTCCTGCCCAATATATGAGCATCTCTTTATCCTCAAGCAAATTCTGGATCAGGTTGGTCTACATTTCGTTAGACAATAGAAAACGGATCACAGAGCTCACTTTTGAGATAACAAGACAGGTTTGGGTTAGAAGGAATGAGCATGAAACTATTGCTGAGGGACAATCTGGACTGTTTTTTCATTAGCACGGTGGTTGATAAAATCACCGGACACTGCCTCCTGGGAGCACATGGAAAATGTATGAAGTTTGCCTTAAATTACTTTTGCCGCAGCTGCAGAAACGAGGAAGATGTGGAGAGTGTTAGAGACACTTTCTCTGCCTCTGATTCACTTTTGTCAGAACGCGATATCGATGTCTAAACTCTTACTTCATTGGATGACTAGCAAACTAGAATCGGCAGCCATCCACAGTTCCACCCATCGTTTCACCACATTGGGAATTAAAGAGGGAACTTGAAGACTAGTGGTATCACAATCAGCCTCTAAGTATAAGTGGGCTCGCTCTACACCCTTATGGAGAGTCACTAGCACCGTAACCTAGCCTAACCTAACCTAAAGCTGGAGTCACTGTTATCGTTGCTTGAATTGTATACTTATCAAAGATTTCAAATAAAATTTGGAGAACTTCAAATTTTAAAATCAATTTTAAAAATAAAGAAACAGATTACTCATATTACATATGAAATCAAAATAAAATATTTCACAACATCAATCTCGTTTTTAATAACCGCACCTCATAATCTTAGGCTGGAATTAATGCACATGGAAAGTTTTAACATTTCCCACAAGTAAAAATTTCCGCTGCACTAACAGTTTAACATTTGTTACACATATTTTATATGTGGTTGCATATATTTTTCATAGTCGTATGGATATCAGAAACGTATCGTTTACTGGCACAACCTCGCATCACGCCATGAGTCTATAATGCTATTGATGCCCTAGACGAAAATGAAGTTTCTGTACAGTTTCATTGTTGGCTTAATCATTAACTCCGAGTGGATCGTAGGGCCAAAATAAAGTTACTGAAGTCGTTGCGATTATTAACAAGTTCTTTAGGATTATTACAGTTTGTATGGCGGTCGGCAGCTATCATACATCGCTACGGTCTTTGATGTAGCTGAACGCCTTGCAGATTCCAAGAAAGGATTTCGCTGCAGACTTCGCCAGCATCTTTGCGCAGTGTATAGCCAATCCAACCAAACCTGCTGCGTTTTATGTTTTTCGTATTTGTATAATTGTGCAAAAGCACTGCAGTCTATATTTATTCGATTTGAATGACTTCGGATGTTTCACCAGTTGCTGATATTTTGCTCTCGTGATAACAAAAGTCCTTCTTGTGGAAGACAGGACAGGAGGGAAGTCTACAGTCATATGTGGGTCATCATTCATTGAGAAGTTCGATATGAATTCGAGCTTTATTCCAATAACTTAACAAAATTCAGCGCAGGATTATGAAGACTAGATGGCTGGTGGGACATGTGCATGAAAGGCCAAGAAACTGTGACGAGAATGTCCAATATTTGAGCTATGTCTGTTACATACTTAGGCAGTATAACCCTCACAAAATGTAGTATCATTAAGCCCTATTCAGTATGTCTTATTAGCTTACCTAACTTGCAAACCATTTAGCATACAGCTGGCCTTTAGATATCTAACGTATTGGTAGTTAGTTTAACGTTGTTCTGTGCAAGTACAACAACTCACTCTAAATCCGTATTTAACATATTTTACCTGAAGGTTGAATAAAAGTTAACTATACCTTCCCTAATAGTTTAGCTAAAAACGTCACAAACTTGCTTCTAATTGGTCCTGAGCCTCTCTGTGGAAATTCTATGGATCAACGACAGGCGAAACAATTCCTAACGCCGAACAGAAGAATTTCTGATAAGCTACTTTCGCTGAGCAGAACAGACTTAAGACTTTTAACTGATTACTTTACAGGCCACTGTAGTCTGAGATACCACTTAAACAAAATTGGTCTCCCTGAAACCATTATCTGCCGATTCTGGACACTGATAACTCAGAACACATTCTTTCTAGATGCCCTGCAAGTAACATATCTCTGATCTGGGTTCCAAGACATAGCAACATAGAGGGAAATGAAATTGTAAGACATAGTAACATTGAGGCAAATGAAATTGCTGATGAGCTTGAAAAGAAGGGAACTGAATTGGTCTCAGAGACCTCCTACCCGATCATCAACATCCCTCTTACTTATTTTTCAGGCAAGCGCAGAAAAGGTGGAGCTCCATTTCTTCATGTGGTATTTCGAAAACCCTGTGACTCCAGTGCAATAGACGAAAGACTCAGTAAGCCCTGGCGTTTCCAAGCCATTTTATTTCCAAACTCGTAGCTGTGTTTACCGGTCAGCTGGCGATCGGCACACACGCGGGAAAGCTAGGTTTACCATTCAACCCCCCTTGCAGAAGCGGTGGGGACCTTTCAGAGAAGGATACTGTTGAGCACTTTCTCTGTAAATGTCCGCGATTGGCAGCTAAGCAATTAAGGTCACTGGATGCTCCTTTTTTCGACAGCTTGTGGCAGCGTTTCAACCTTAATCCCATAAATCTTCTCAATTACATCAACAGCTTTGGCTGGCTGTAGATATTTGCCTGTTGTATGTTTCATAACGGTATCAAAACGGTGCTTTAATGCTACTTGGGGAGTGCCAGAGTGGAATTGAAGCCATTTCACCTACCTACCTACCTCCTGCACTAGGCAGGATGACCGAGGTGATACTGCCGTACACTCATATAAATTATGGAACGGTAAACCTCGGAATGTGCCAAAACTTTTAAAACGCCTTAAAATATAGGGTGTCTCAGCAGGCTTTGCACCATAGATCTGTTTTGATCGCAGTGTGCAGTAGCCTAATAGTAATAATAATAATAATAATAATACCTTCTCCAGCCATCTGAATATCATGAATAATTGTCTTTTATATGAAATTTTTCAAGCATAAAAATAATTATTTCCTACCAATAACAAACCAAAACAAACTAGTCTTATTAGTGTATAAAAAACTATATTTCAAGTATTGTTACATACTTTTTACTTACAATATTAATACAAAACTTTAAAGCATTCTAAGTTTATTAGAAACACCAACATTCACTAAAATTCACTTATACTCGTACATAAAAATATCAACACAAATATTATCAATCTATCTTCGAATAGGAAAAAATAGCAAGCACACATTAATCGGTACTTTTTGCACAGGCCTACATATAAACATATTTACATAGGTATGTATGAACAACGGTTCACTTTGTTCGTTTCATGCTTGGCGCCCTTCACTCTGGCACATACACCGGACTGATATCCAGCACTTCGTGTCGTTCGTCTAAGCGTTCATTTCGCGCCAGTGTACGATTCACATTCAACGGTTCCACATAGCCCAAAGAACGACCCATGGGCGCTAGTACGAGATGCGCATGCGCCTGCGAAGAGCCCTGATAGGAGACCACCGAAGGTGCCGCATCGATAATTATACCCGCCGCTGTGGCAGCCGCCATTCGATCGATTGGCTGTGCATTGCAATGGTTATGGAAAACAATGCAGGTGAGGAAAAACGCGACAAATGTGGAAAACTGCAAGTGAAGTGCGAGTATGAAAATGTGCATGAAATTGCAAAAGTGACAGATTGACTCAATCCATTTACAAATATACTTACAAATTTCATGATTACGAGCTCGAACAACTTCAATGCGCTCAATACGCTCGACACTTTACGCGCACAGCGAAAAAATGTGCAGACTAGGAAAGCGCAATGCCGCAGACAGACTGAATGACTGACTGATTGGTTAGCTGATGGCTTGGTTGTCTGTCTTACTAACTGACTTACCTAGCCATGTGAATGTGTGAGTGGGTACTTAGCCAGCCGGCACGATTGTTGCGATCGCTGCCATGCATTGTTGGTAGGCATTATTGGAATGAGTACGGCGAGCATGTAAATATCAGAGTTGCGGTAAAAACTTGATTTCATATAACCGCAAGCAATATGCGTACAGCTACGGTCAAAATAATAGTAGTACACACGAGGAAACCCAAAATAGAATATACGAGCACATAAGCAATAAAATCTAAATTGTACACAACTTTTCTCAAAAGCAGACAAACTCAAAAGTGAAGCAAATGGGTGAAGAATGCAACTATTCTTGGCACAAATGGGAAGGGATTGGCCACACGCTAAGGAAAAATCACGAAAATATCGCTTAACAAGCGTTACGCTGGAACCAATTTCAACGAAATGGTAGAGGAATTGGCAGACCACGTATCACCACGCTGAAATGAAGTGTCTTGGATTATCGTAGATCGAACTAAGATCCTTAGCAGAAAACCGTGTCCGTTAGCGTAGAGGAGTGGTTGACGCCCTATGCCCCAAACAGGAGTTGGAGGAACACATATATATGTATATATATATATATATATATTGGCACATAACAGTTATAGTTTTGAAATTGTAGAAAACTTATTTTACTTTGAAACCAACAGATTTGGATATAATAATATCAACCTTGAAATCAAATGGGAAATCTCTATCACCAACAAGCGCTAATTTTGATTTAGTAGGTATATACTTAAGCAATAAATCTGCCCTTGACAAACAAAAGGAACGCTTTATGAGACTCTCATCATGAACGGCTTACGGACGTATGTAAATACTCTAGTACAGAACACGATGGCAAATGTTGGCAGAAGGAAGTAAGATCTGATCAACTGCAGAAGAACTGGTCTTCATGTGATGTTTTTAAACAATTTTAGTTAGCATGTCCATTATGTAAATAGATGTAGTTAGCCCACCTATCTTTAATCTCCTTCTTCACTATGCGATAAGAAATGAAGTCAAGTTGGGAAACCTTCTGAGTCGTTCTGGAATAACAATCGCGTATGCAGACAATATCGCCATAGTGGCAAGGAAAAAAGATATATATTTGAAACCTTTTGCAACATTGAGAGTCGTGTGAAAGCAATAGGCCTTAGAGTAAGTGAAGCAAAAACTAAAAAGCTGAAGATCTCTCGCAGTGAAGAGAGACGAAATCCTGAAAACTTCGTAATCGGGACATTGACCTTTGGGGGAGTTCAATACCTGAAATATTTGGGAGTGTTAATAAAAAATTACAACAGTAGTCTCGGCGCAAACACAGACGAGCAAATAAAGCATATTGTGCCCACACAAAATTGCTGCAACCTAAAGTGGTAACACGAACTCCAACTCTACCAGTCAATAATACTGCCAGTGCTGTCGTCCGGCTGTGAGTACTAGACAATGACAAAACCAAAAAAGCTCAAGAGCGTTCAAGGGAAGAGTGCTCCGAAGGGTGGCCTTATGCGCTGCAACGATGGAACGTACCGAATACGCTAAAACGCTTAGGTTAACCTAACTTGACCAAGTCATAGCCGACCTGAAAAAGCTGCGAGTTAGGAACTCGAAGCCTATTGCTAATTGGAAGAGGATTGTGGACCAAGCTAAAGCTCACCCTGAGCTGTAATCTCTACTTGATATTGATGATGACGATGAGTTTATTAGCATGTGAAAGGAAAAAAGACTGAGGTACTTTATTGGATTGACTTGTTCATTATCACCTTCAATATACTTTTAAGTTCTTCACATACAATATTTTTCTGAAAAATCCCTAAATGAAATTTTCCAGCAACTAATTCTCGGGCTGTCTTAACTCTCATGTGACCTACCAAACTAATGTTTTAAGCCTTTTTCAAAAACAAGGCCTTCAAATCAGCCCTGAGATGCGTTATGTGATGTTGAACAAAAATACTCCTCACTAAACTTTACTATGTACATATGTATATCTGGCTAACTGGGCTTTCATTCAATTACTCTTACAGAGTGGCCGGTGGCAGAATTAGGTTTTAAATTTAAAGAAGAATCTTAAACTTCACTTTTTCAAAATTGAAGTCGTGCCAGCGCTTAAGGGGTTGCATACGTCCAGAATTTTTAAAAATTGTTTTTTTACAGTTTATTATTCTTTATACTTTTAGGCGTATTTCTGTGGATGCCGATGTAAAAATTCATCAAAGATACTAAGTTATGGTACAAAATGTAACTTCCCGACGAGAGTTTTATGCGCTCAGGTAGATGTCCTTCATTTCCTCTTGAAAGTTTAAACTCGCTTTTCTCAAAACTACTTTTTCTGGCACGGTCTGCATGATAACTCCTACAGTTTTTAATATTTTTTGTTGCGATTTTTTTTTAATATTCGAAAGAGTTTTCTCTATAGTCTGTCGATCCGGATGTTGAATATTTTTATAAAAAAAATTTCTAAACATAATTAAAATGTGACTTAAAGCGCATCCATTTCTTAAATGCCGTAAATTGCAAAATTTTTCAAAATTCAAAAGTCCGGCTCGACAGACTATAATTACAGCTTTATTTTGCAAGGATTTTTTTTAGTTTTTACAGATCCATTAACATTTCGAGGAGAAATGATGCAGACCGTGGAGCAACTTTTTTTCATTGTACTTTGGGTCACGTGATTTTTTATATACTAATTTTTGTAAAGAAAAATTAATATAAAGTTTTTTTATAAATTTTAAGTACTAATAAACAATGTAAAAAAAAATATATTTATTTCTATTGTTACGCCATCTAAAAACCGTTTTTCTTTTATCGCATTTTTGGCGCTGCTGGACGTATGTAACCCCATAAGCCTAACGATTATAATTTGCGTCAACTTTTCTGCGGGACCATGATGGGGCGATTTGGTGTGCATTGTCAAGCAGTGGAATAGTTGAGTCATATTTTTTTGAAAATCGCTGAGTGCAAGCCATTACTGTGGGCAGTGTCTCTTGTCAGCGTACGCTGAACGATTATTTTCTGCCAATAATGAGAGAATATCCTTCCTTCAGTACTCACACATAGTTTCAGCAAGATGGCGTGATTCCATGCCGCACACCGCCAGAGAAACCATGGCGATACTGCGTGATTTCTTCCTAATAAACTAGTAAGTCGTTTCGGTGACATGTAACGGCCACCTAGGTCACTGAAGCACCTATGGCATTTTTTCATTGCTAAGGCACCTCAAAGTAAATTCTATGAAACAAATTCTGCGAGCATATCAGCACTAAAAGAAAATATTGTTCCCGAAGTCAATAGCATCCCGACATCCCTTATCCAGCGGAGAACGGAGACCGGATTCCAAGAAAATATTCGATGTAACGGTCAGCATGTAGAGAAAATATATTTTGAAGTGAAACTTCTTAAGCGTCGATGGACGAACGAGAATGGAGAGTAAAATTTCAAGGCCATGCAACGTTTTGGGCATTTTCGTTCCGCGAGAGAGAAAAAAGATATAACGTAGAGGAAAAGGAGAGAGAGAGAGGTTCCTTATATATATCTTAGATACACTTTAGGCTATTTTTCCTGAGTTTTTCCTTGTCGTTGCTAATTTCTAGTGAGAAATAACACTGTCTACCTTTTGGCGCTTGTTTTTTGGAGCAAACTTGTAGGAAATATAATATATTGGTGCCTACTTTTAGGCGTTATATTTCCTTGGTGCCTACTGTTTCGGGCGTTTCTTGGTCCCCATTTTTTTGGATTTTTTTTTTTTGGTGCCTACTTTTTGGCACTTATTTCCGTTTCCTGGCTAGTGCTTGTGCGTGCTATGAAGTGCTATCCATTCCGGCTTGGATTTATTGATATTGCCTTGCGGTAATTTGTGCCGTTGCTGCGGTCCTGGGATCGCTGCGTTTGTGCGGGTGATAAGCGCTCGGACTAGTGCGCGTTGTTGCCACGGTTTGTGTCCGGCGTTTACCTACACCGGTCGACCCTTCTCCGTTTTTTGGTAATTTTGTCTATTTGTATTCTCTGTAAATGTTGTGATTTTATTTATTCTTTCTCTCTCTCATTCTCTCTCGGGTCTTTCCCTCTTTCTTTGTCTGCCTTGAAAGTTTCACTTCTGTTATGTGTACTACGCTATACGCACTTTTTTTTAAATAAAATCCGCTTTTGACATCTTTGTGACCGTTTTTGAAATCAACTTTTATTATTAGTAATATTTTTTAATTTAGCTTTTAATTCTTAATTCTAGCATCGGACACCCTGATGAACGGTTAGTGTGCACTGATATGCACATATCTATATAAATGATATATAATATATAGTAATGTGGCCATATAAAAAAATTAACCACAATATCTTTATATTGATTGACTAATGAAATTGCGTCCAAAGCTCATCAGTTTAAGATGTTTCTACAAATCGTCCCCTTAGTATTAAAATAGCCTATACATTTTTTGATGTTTTGAGAAAATGAATTTCAAACTTTTTGTCGAAAGTAGCTCTCACTCAAATCTCGTTATGTCTGTGAATATTTATTATTTTTTGACTGACGTTTTGACCCACTTTGTGGAACTAGAATTTTACAAAATTTTGACCACATATAAAATCGACGATGGAGAATCCAAAAATTCAATAAAAAAATAATAGCCTATGAGCACATAGGCTATTGTTATACTAAGGGGACGAAATATTAGCCTTACACCGCCCCAATAACACTGTGACAATTGTTTTTTGGAAGAGCCAGAGTAGTGCAACTTTTTTTCGTAGAATATATAAGAAATAACGACATAATGCATCCTTGAACCATATTACATTGACGCAGGTCCACAAACTGAAAATCACACACAGAAGCCTCGATGTTTAGCAGTCGTAATTGTAAGTTTTAGCTTATATTGAAATTAAATTTCTTTCAAATCCCCTTAACCAGCCTATGGTAGAATTCATGACAACTATTTTTTTAACGGCAACTGTACATATATATGTATGTCTGTAAATAATATAGATAAGTGTTTTAAGGTGTTCGTATTTACCTTTGCCTTTTATTGGAATAGTCAATAACAAAAATGTATGTAGAAATAATAACAACACAATAGAAGTACGGCAAATGAAGCGAGAAATGAGTGATCGTCAATGATGTACACTAGTGCAATTTGCGCGCCAGATAAGGAGTGGCGGAATGAAGGCAAGGAGAGGGTAAAAATGTAATATTTTAAACTGAACTAAACCTGAGCTTTGATACCCTTCATATGCGCAACCATTTCATATTGTTTGGTATAGGAAGGGAATATAAGAATGTCTTTCAAATGAAAAATACTTTTATTCAAAATACTAATTCCTGAATTCTTAAACCTAATCTTGTTATATGTGATTCATTCCCATTTCAGCAATGGAAAAGTTAAAAGAATCATAAGTAATTTAGACTTTTAGAACTTTTATCTAAAAATACTAGAACCTCATGGTTAGACTATTAATCGCCTCGCATATATATACTAACCATACCCGGCGATATGTTGCCTTAAGCTACGTTCACGTTACGGGTAAAAATTCCATATTTGTATAGACCGAGTTTTGTGTTTTAAACCACTACTGCAACAAACTCATTGCGAGGAAATACATTATAATTTTTCGTACATACTTTTTCGTCAATACTGAAAATCTATCAACTATTACCCCGCATTATGCTCCCCTTTATTTGAAGTTGACGATTTTAGCGGAGAATATTTTTCCTAGACCACCAGGCTCGCAAATGCGTGCGCATATTGAACGCTGTTCCCACATTAGGTTTTAGATGCCGTTATAAAAGATTTCTATAAGTTTTACAATGTTACAAATTATTCCTGCTGTGTACTCTACATTGACGAGTTCAGCTTTATGGTGATGTGTTGTCGATTTGAAAGAGAGCATTTCCTTCCAAACACGATATCAAATTGTAAATACCCACCAAGGCACACCAAGCCTAAAGCTAGATTTTATTCTGCCTAAGTTAAAGTAATTGTATATATCCACCCTATACTCTACCTCTCGAATCAGTCACCCGTGAGCATTTACGGTTCACATTTAAAACCAACAATCAGTAAACATTGGGTTGGGAAATAAGTACGTAGCGTTTCTACCGGATACTTTTATTTAAACAAAACAATAAGTATATCAATAAATTAATCAATTATATATTCGTCGTTGTTGTTCACAACCTCTCGACCAATTTGTTGATGCCAGTCCGCCAAAAATCGCCAAGTCTAGTGTCAAAGAAGTTGTTCAGCCAGTTTTTAACGCCCTTTATATAATATGATTTGACAGGGATCAGAAAAGATGGTAATCGGTCGGGACAGGATCCGGAGAATACGGCGAATGCTGAAGGACCTTCCATTCGAGCTCTCGGAGTGCGGCTTTGACGACTTGTGCAACATGGGGCCTCACATTGTCTTGAAAGAGTAAAGTTGTTGATCAGGTATTTTCAGTCGAATAGCCTTATTCACGCGGTGTAGCTGAGCAATGGAAAGCTCCTTGTTGGCCGTGCCATTCTCATCGAGCATTTTCCAGTGCACCGTGCCCTCCCACTCTCCCCAAAAACATATAATAATCTTCTTTGGATAAAGATGAAGATCAGGCTTCACTTTCGGCTTTGACGTATCTCTAGGAGTTACCCAGTCCTTTCTTTGCTTCATTTCTCATCCGCTGTGACGATTCGGTACAAAAAGCGCTGTTAATGTCGCCGAGTTTTTTTATAATTAAATATTGCTAGGCGACCATCGTAGCCGAATTGGTTGGTTCGAAACCTCGGGCATGAAACTCCAAATGATTGGAAAAGGTTTTTTTAATAGCGGTCATCCCTCAGCATGCAATGGCAAGCCTCTGAGTGTATGTCTGTCATGAAAACTGTAGATCCCTCCACTTGCCGAAAAGCATCAAGACGCACACAACAAATCGGAGAAAGAGCTCGACAAACCTCAGTGGTATAAATGGTCTTAACTACAATAGTTAGTTTTATTCTTTAAAGATGTAAAAAAATATAACGTGACGAGGTTTAAATATTTCTGCCTTTCAAAAAAAACAAAATACTACTTATGGAAAAAAAAGTAGAATGTTCCGACTGATACCTATATAAAAAGGGGCGAAAATTGCAAAGGAGCCGCTGCTTTTCTTGAAATTCACAGTAAAAACTTTCTCTTCATCAAATGCAAGCGTATCTGTCCAAAAAATTCCTCTAATTTAACCTTCTTTGACTACTCACGGAAGCTATAAATAGTCTTACGAAATTTTATATAAAATAGTAAATCGTGCCTGCCACTACGCGCTATAAAGGGCATAAAATCATTGTGACTCCATAAGAGAACCAAAGCTCAGTTTACTAAAGCATAAACTACAAAACAGCAATCAACAAAAAAACACTTCAAAAAACAAAAACATGCGGATTTAAATTGTTGTTATAGTAGGTGGCACCTAAACGATTGCACTGCTGACTTTTCTACAACTTATAAATTGCGTAAGAGGCTCTCGAGAAGAAAACCAAATAAAATGAAACAAATAATAAAAGCATTTACTAGGAGTAGAAATAATAAATCAATAAAAATAAATAAATAAAACAAACAAGTGAAGGTTGATTGAACACACTTTTTGTTTTGTGCGCATGAGTGCGGCCCTAAGTGAAGCCAAACATGAGTAAGTAACTACATGCCTTCGAAATACATTGAATGCTCGTAGCCACATACTCGTACAATACAATAAAAGTGTAAATTGCCCCCAGCAAGTGAACAAAGTGGCTAAGCGATTTTATGCATTCAAGCGCACACTCAAAAAAACAACTGCAAATCACAGAATTTTATATGTAGACATTTGCGACAACTTTTATGGGTTAAATTGTAACCAAAAATATTTGGGTTTGAAGCGAGAGCGCAAAGACTGATAACTTTTATTAAAAACTAGCACTTAGTACAGCAACTTTCGCATTTAAATTAAGAGTTGTTGATTTAGATTTTATTTCAAATACTATTTTTTTAGAAAAATAGTAGAAATTGTTGGAAAAAATGTGCAATTCTACTGACGTACACTGAGAAAAATGTTTAACGTAAGCTCTATTGATTGGCTTTTGATTTAAAATAATAAATTCCATTTAAATGTTTTGTACATGTGGCGCAAAATTAATCCATCTATCGAAAGATTTATCATTTTTGCAAATGGCGACGTACCTCAATCATATTGGGCACTTGCGACCGAAACAACTGCACTATATACACAGACAAGCAATGGGCCGCGTAAATGTCGAAATAAAGATTTCTATCACTCGAAATCATTTTTTTTTTATTTAGTAAAAAACTTATCTAAAAAGACGAAATTGGAAGACTAATTTCGCGCCTCCTTGCAAAGGGTGGTTAAATTTCAAGGGCCGATGTTGAATATGAACTACACCAAAACGACAAGTTTTTTCTGCATTTCATTTTTCCATTTCAGACCAACTCAATTTGAGTTATGGAAAGATACACAATCAAGTCAATGGTCAGAATGATGGTAGAAAATGGCAACAGTGAATGACCAATTTTCGAAGAAAATCATCTTCAGTGATGAGGCATATTTTCACCTCAGTGGATTCGTCAATAAGCAGAATTGCCGCATTTGGGCGAATGATAATCCAAGAGTGGTTGCCAAAAAACCAATGCACCCACAAAGAGTGACTGTGCAGTGCGGTTTATGGGCCAGCGGCCACATTGGGCCATATATTTTCCAAAATGAAGCCGGTCAGGCAGTTACTGTGAATAGTGTTCGCTATCGTGAGATGATAGTGAGCTTTTTATGGCCCGAATTGGAAGATATGGATGTGAACGATATGTGGTTTCAACAGAACGGTGTCACTTGTCACACAGCTAACGAAACAATGGCTCTTTTGCGCGAAAAGTTTGATGGCCGAATAATCTCACCCCGCGGCGATGTCAATTGGCCACCAAGATCATGTGATTTCACACCGTTGGACTTCTTTCTTTGGGGTTATTTGAAAAAAAAGGTGTACGTCGATAAGCCAGCAACAATTCAAGAGCTAAAGGATGAGATAATTCGGCACATTAACGGCCTAGAACCTCCATTGTGCTTTAGCGTCATGGAAAATTCGGACCATCGGATGAAGGTGTGCCGCCGAGGCCGTGCCGGCCATTTGGCCAATATTTTGTTTCATTCGTAATTTAGCCATACCAATATTATCATAATAAAGGGAAATGATAATAGTTTCCTAAAAAATTGTATTTTATTCAAAAACAACACCGGCCCTTAAAACTTAACCACAGTTTAGACATAATAAACTAAAATATTTAATTGTTTTGCACATATTTGGAAATGAAAAAAAAAATAATTACTATCATTCATTGATCTTACAGTCTGTCTAATGGAAGCGTGAGCGGCCAAATACAAATTTAAAGTTCCGTTATGAAAAAAATTAAATACTACTTAATTAGTGTACCCTTTTCCACGTTGTGCAATTTATTATTTTTGTTATATTAATATAGATATTTAAAAAGCCTATGTTTACGAAAGGAGTTACCCTGTCACGTGCAACTGCAACAAAATATTTTAAGAAGGCGAAGACGTTCATAAATAAATGGATACAAAGGTACACCGAAATTAAAAACGTTGACGACTTCCCCGAGCGAGGCCCATAAAAAAATTACTTCTACTTTATTTATTACTTATCATTGATTTGCTTATTGATTTGTTTGGGACAAAGCCGAACTTATCGTTGCGCGAAACTGAAGCAGTTTGAAGAAAAAGTGGTGTTAATGTGTCCAAAGACTCGATTCGAGGACGTTTACGTGCATAAGACCTCAAATTCCGGAGCATCCGGAACACATTGAAGAAACCGCTGCTCTCATTATCACGCATTGAATGAAAAGGTTTGCATGGGCTAGGGCAAATTCAGACGGGAATTAGGTAAACGTTATATTAACGGATGAAACCTTCTTTCGCGCGAATAGTTGCACACGTCAGTCCTGGTGTGCTGCTGATAATCGACAACTTCAAAAAACTTTAAGCATCCAGATAAGGTTCATGTTCGGGGTTGCTTCTCCGAAAAAGAATTTAGCCTTTTATTCGTACCGCCAATTTGAACAAAATTTTGATGAATAAAATTTCCAAAAAGTCATTATTACCGTCACCTGCGAAGATGTTTTCAAAAAATAGCTGGCGAAGATGTCTGGCAAGAAAAGACAACGATCCGAAGCATCGAAGTCGAAGATTTGTAGAGTGGAAACACCAAAATGTAATTGAAATGTTGGATTGGTAATGTAAATATTATATATAAATTTTTGGCAAAAGTCAAGGCAAATTGGGCCGACTTGGAGCCGATTACCTCCACAACTTGCGCAGAAATTAACACAAAGTACGACTCAAAGATGTGCAGTTAATGATGGTGTCTTAACATTTTATTGAATATATGGCGTATAATAAATATTATAAGCCCATTCAATGCAGTTTGTTAAAATCGAATTGGTCAAATACAATAGTTTCTAGGTTATGACGGTCACACTTCTATTAAACAGACTGTATAACGTTCAGCCATTCCCAAAATCTTAAAATGATAAGCTATTGGAGTTTACTGTTCGTCATAAAGATCAAAAATGTAATTAAGTTTTTTCAAGCTTAGCAAATGTGAGCTCTTTTGACGAACTCTTTTAATAAGTACTTCGCACTCAAAATATTTTATTTTGGAATAGTATTTTGTAATTTTGGAATTATCTCTTTAGAAACGATTTCAAAAATAAATTCGCGCAAAAACTTCTACACATAATTGGAGATTGTTGAATATTCGAAAATAAATATGAATATTGTAATATTTTTATAACCTAGTTCTGACGCTAGAGTCTGTCGGGGAACAAGCAGGAAAATGGGCATCCATCACAACACACACTGTCACAGTTGTAAGCAACCGCAGAAAAAGAAAACGATTTTCCATTTCTTCTGTGAATGCCCTGCCCTATGAAAGGAGAGAAAATAAACCCTGAAAAAACCACTGTTCGAGAGTCTCGAACAACTTTCTGGCACATACGTCAAAGACCTAATAAGGTTCTTAACCCCACAGACTGGATATAGTCATGTTGCAAATAACTAAACAAGTTGGAAATAAAATGATGGGGAAGCGCTGGTTGAATTCTAGGTAAATCACCACTTTAACGCACCAACTAGGGCTACCTCACCGACCTTTCTCGCTTTTTCACTGCGAGGAATCTCCAACTTTCCCCCACTAAGTCCACGGCGACCCTCTTTACCACCTGGACAAAGGAGGTCAAACGACCTCTCAAGGTAAAAGTCGATGACACACCAATTCCGACGGTAAACAATCCCAAAATTTTGAGTGTAATCTTCGACACTTTGCTCTCCTTCTCTGCGCACACAACCGCAATTGCCACTAAAGTCCAAAATCGCAACAAGGTTCTCAAATCGCTTGCCCATAGCACTTGGGGCAAAGACAAAGAATTGTTGTTATCGACATTTAAGGCACTTGGCCGGCCGGCTCTAAACTATGCTGCGCACGTCTGGTCACCTGGAATTAGTGACACGCAGTGGATAAAGCTTCAGACATGCCAAAACACTGCCATTCGGACAGCGACGGGCTGCCTCCTAATGGCCCCAATACAACACCTTCACAACGAGGCCAATATGCTACCTGTCAAGGAGCATAACAAGCTGCTCAGCAATCAGTTCCTGTTAGGGTGCTACCGTAGATTCCACCCTTGCAGACACCTGCTTGAGCCAGAGCCGCCTCCCAGGCACGTCAGGAGACACCTACTACACTACGCCGACGAGATCCAGGACAAAACAAACCGAGACGTACTGGATCGGACAGTGTTTAGACAGACATTAAACGACATTCACGGGGAGACTGTTACCACCTTCATAAGGTCCCGTCCAGTGAATGCCGTAATCGGAGTCCAACCACCACCCATTGCAGATGAAGAGCTCCAGCTTCCTCGTGAGACCCGCATAACACTGACACAATTACTTTCGGGATATTGTAGCAGGTTAAACTCCTAGTTATCAAGAATTGACCCCGACATACCTAACTTATGTCCGGCATGTGAAGGCACCCCGCACGACACTAACCACCTTTTCATTAATACCCACTCGTCTAACACCCCTCTCCCTCTGGACCCAACCTGTCGAAACAGCATGTTTCCTGGGCCTACCTTTAGATCAGCCTTAGGAAGACGATCGTTGATATACTCTACACTCACGGCGCTTCTCTTACTGCTACAACAACAACGAACCAAGCAGGGCACGAAGTAAGGTCATTCAAGTAAGCGTAGAACTCTGACAGATTTTAAACTGGACTCCAACAAAAAAAGCTTTGCGTCACAGTTTTATCTTTTCTTAAATGACACACGCATTCATAACGTGTTCTTTTCTCTCAATAATGTCGCATTCATTCCGTCCTCCACCAGTGCTGTCACATTTTCGTTTTCTTTTCTCTAACTGTTATATTTGACGAGGCGAATGTGTGGCATTTTCTACCCTCTACAAAAAGTGAGGGGAGAGTTGTTCAGCTGAATTTTGTTAGGTTGTATACACAAGGTCATCCAAATATATGTATATAAGATACTCTAACTCTTAGTTAAAGCACAGGGAGTCCTGACAATTCGTTAGCATGTTGTGCTTCAGATAAGTAGCTTTCTAGCCTTCCGCACCTCCAAGCAAGTGTTTTCTGTTTTGGTCCGCGAGTGGTATTTTAATTTCCACTTACCCGAGCCTCCCACGATCCGCCACAAGAGGACGCGTAAATCGTTCTATTAACTTTTGATTGCATTTTTCATAATACTGTGTGGTCGTTACCGACAGCATGTACTCCGATGATTTCACAGCGGCGCCCGTGGTTCCACAAGGCAGCTATTCGTTATTTTTATCAATAATACATCTTTTTGTTTCATCAACTCTAAATTTCTTTTATATACCGCTGACTTGAAGATATTTTCAACAAGTTCAAACTTCTCAGACTCCATCAAGATCTAAACTGACCTGGATAATGTCTCAGCCTGGCGTCGAACCAATACAAACAGTGAAATATAAGTAAGTGTTTTCACTTATCATTTCTCAATCGCATTATCTCCTCTGTTTATTGCATGGAAAGCACTCGACTTTCCGCTCCTCTTAACGAAACAACTTAGGAGCAGTTTTTAATTCCAGATGATCATTTAATTCTTTTCTAAATCACTCCATTGCTAAGTCAAATTTATTCCTTGCATTTATTTGTCATTTTATCTACGATTTCACAGATCCCTGCACTCTTAAGCTATTATTTACGTTATTCATATTTATTTTTGACATTATTAAGGATGAAATCGATTCGTAATACCTCCTTGAGCGCATTTATTTTCAAATTCCAAGCAGGATGCTCCGTAATAGTGATATTGTGAATTAATGAAATGTTCTCTAAGACAAATGCTCGAAAGATATGTATGGCAGGTGAGAAATAAAATACCAACCGCGGGCCAAAGCAGGCAAATATGAACTTGATTACAGTCTTTTTGTCATCGAGTTGGAAAAAAAACGAACACAAAAATCCATTCAGTGTGTGTCTTACAAATAAATGTCAATTTGGGCAGCGTTGGCCTCAGAATGAGCGGCGGTACGTGGAAGAAGGAAAGCGCTACACCTTTTAGAAGCCAACAGGAAACCACTAAAGTAAACTCCTACGAAAATCATACAATACTGATTAATAAATTTTATTGAAGTACAATTGCAAAAACGGTCTTCCGTCTCTGGCAATATGAGGCTGCCAAGAATCCCCGGCGAAAAACTTATCAGACACTCAATATTGGAACTTGGACTGCTCGCAGTTCTTACGAAACTGGCAAGCTCAAAAATGCTATTGTATAATAAAAGTGAACTGATTGAAGATGGGTACGCCAAATATTAGCGAAATATGGTGGTCAGTTAGTGGCGAGTTCATATCAGATGAAATGAAAATTTACTATTCTGGTAATCAAAACAGAAATCACATAATGGGTGCCGCTATTATTATGAAAAAGTCATTAGCGCGCAGCGTTGGGGGCTTCATTCCTAAATTGTTTCAACTGCTTTTTTTCTTTCTGTGTACCCTTTTATGTACGATTTTACAGAGTCACTAAAAAGTAATTGCGATCAAATTAGCGCAGACGAGGTGAGGTATTGGTAATTGCAATTGCTATGCAGAGGTAGCAATACGCACCTGTGCACACCCTATGGGGAAAAGCTAATGGAGTAAGTGTCTGGTTCACAACTCGTGTAACTTTGGCAAGCTTTTCTACATATATCGAGTGTTTTTTAAGAGCTTGGGAAATTAAAACGATAATATAAACAGATTTATTGCTGGCTCTTTTTTTTAATATGATATTCGTCATATGTTCGCCGCGGCTCCGATTTAAATAGTCCCTTCGATCAGTCCAGTTTTTTCCTACTTCTTCCAATAAATCTGACCGTATAGCGTCAATGGTGGCTTGAGTACTGCAAAAACTCGATTGTTAAGCGCGTTATATGGCAAGTTACGCCGTCTTATTGGAGCCAAATGTCGCCGATGTTTAGCTAATGAGTTTTTGGAAGCAAACATTTTTTGGAAACAAAAATTCAGTCAGCAAGGCTTATTTTCAAAAGAATTAAGGACCGCTGATGCCGCCAGTGCTCTATGAACAGATTTATTTTCTTCAAAATAAAATTCTTCAAAGCTTTACTTTTTCATTCATCATTGCTTGTTGAAGTAAATAAAGTCTCGTAGATATAAACATTTATTCAGAAGTAGGCCATTCTCATTTTCCAAGCTATCTATTTACTAATTTATCTTAATGTCTACCCATTTGCAATTTATTATTATATGGAATTTAGGCGTCATGCCAACCTACTTTGATTGAAGGACAATACCTGTACCAAGTTTCTTTCAGATATCTTATATGGGTTGTATTGAGGACGCTTTCGGTATATGTACATATGTATGGGGGATGGTTCAATATGTAGAAGCCCACGCAAGTGGAGAAAGTCCAAGCAACTCATAACTTCGCCCTAGTACCTTCTTGATAGCTTCCGAACATCCGTTCGAGATCGATCTAATGTGAGAAGCGAAGGCGAAGCAACCCTTGATATCTGGCTGTGCGATGGGTTCGGGACCCGCCACCTGTTAGTTTTGCTTTTTCCAAATTGGATAAAGAAACAAAAAGGATGGGTCTGTCATCAAACAAACAGTCGGCGCAGTCGCGTATCGGCACCCACGCCACTGTTGGCAGTTGTAATTTCATGGTTCAGTAACAGACTTCGTTTATCTAGGATCCAGCATTAACACCGATAATAATGTCAGCCTTGAAATCCAACGTAGAATCTCTTTTGCCAACAAGTGCTATTTTGGACTAGGTATGTAATAGAGTAATAAAGTCCTCTCTCAACGAACAAAACTAACACTCTACAAGGCTCTCATCATGCCCATCCTAACGTATGGCGCAGAAGATTGAACGATGAGAATATCCGATAAGGCGTTCCGTGAAGTGTTTGAGAGAAAGTTTCTGGGGAAGTTTTTTGGATCTTTGCACATTAAGTATCGTAGGCGATGGAACACTGAGCTGTGTGGGCTTTATGGCTACATAGACATGGTGCCGCGAATAAAGATCCAGTGGATTCGCTAGCTCATGTCGTCCGAATGGATACTCGTACAAAAGCTGCGGCTCGATGAGGCACCAGTTGTTGGTAGCTGAGGATGAGGAAGACCTCTTCTGCGTTGGAAATATGAGGTAGAGAAGGACTTGGCCTCATTTGATGTATTCAACTGAAAAATGACGGGCGCGTTTTATTAAACTCGTCCAAAGTCGGATAAACGGTTATTGCACCATCAAGGAGAAGTAGGCATATATATGTATCTATATCTATCTCAAACTTGTTGGAGTGTAAGCAAAGTGCGAATACCCTTTTGTACTAGAGCACTGAGCCATGAAGGTAAAAATAGCAAACTAGTCCATGCTTCAAAATATTATATGTCAGACTATAAAGACACCAGAGCGGCCAGCATTACGTATTTTCCCTACAAGGCAATTTAACGAATTTATATGTAGGTATACTTGTGCAATGGTATATTTGTGCACGCTTAACATTGCTGCTAAATTATGTTATCTTAAATAAATTTGTTAGAAATTTGATTTATGGATATCTTAATTTCCTTGATGGGAATTTGTGAGTGCAACTGACCTTAGCAAATGACAAAAACATGGAGAAGAATTGTATTGCTGTTGGAGTAAACAGTAAAAACACCGAAAATTATTGTACGGATTTGAACATAGATATACCATAAACATACTAACATTTTGTGAAATTCGCAACCACATAAAAATTGTGTGGTTGCTGCACGCGATTTACTCCAATTCAAGGCGTGCCACCGTCGCACAATCAATGCGTCTACGGCTGCAATGTAACGTATAAATTCAATTTACGCAAATCATCGGTGTTAATCTCGATTTGTGAAGCGCGTTAAGCACGTAGTAAGAAGAAAAACGATACGCCGAAAAAATAAATAAATAAATATCAAATAATAATTTGTTTATGTGCATCAATAAAAAAATGGTAATTAATTAAATCAAACAATTAAAGTGTTTTCTTTTCTCGAAAAAAGTCACCTCATTATATGTGGACCTTACGAAAATATTGCCATACGACCTGTGAAAATGTTTTGTATTTCATATGAAAATAGACCAAGAAAATTCAATTCATATAATCAAATATTATATATTAATACTGGATATAATGAAATGGAATTTTTGTTAAAATATTCTACTATACTATGTAAACGAACTTGTGAGCACAGCTAAACAAAAATCAGCAGAACAACGCGCGTCCTCAGTTTTTGTAGAGGGTAGGAAATGCCACACATTCGCCTCGTCAAAGTATAACAGTTAGAGAAAAGAAAACGAAAATGTGACAGCTCTGGTGGAGGACGGAATGAATGCGACACTATTTCGAGAAAAGAGAACACCATTGGGTAAACTAATTAAACATTACTAATTAAACTTCCTTCGCAGCAGCATCTTCTCATCTTCACCGCCTTTATTGCCACGAGCCATGCCGGCCTACTCTCCCTGTCTCCAGAAGATTTTAAGCAATCCGGCGATATAAAAATCGCCACAATCGTACATAATGCACCATCTGCCGTTTCGCATTCAACTTTCACGCGCATTCACAATCATCACGCCAACCCCAGCCAACACATACAGTCCACACAGCCGAACATTGCCAGTACTACCACACAACCGGCAGTACTTCATCACATACCAACGGTCGCGGTGCAACCAGTCTACACTACACAGCAATTGCATGCCATTCCAGCGGCGATTGCGAAGCATGAATCACCAGCGGGACAAGTGGTGAACAGTGTGGCGACCACAGCGACAGCAGTCAAAGGCAAGACTCCAATTGTTGAGTCATTGACGCATACGCCAGCACATTTGACTTTCGCCGCTCGGCCAGTGGTTTATCAGATGTTACCTGAAATAAAGCCAGTGCGTAAAATTAATTATGATGAAGTTGTGCCTAGTCCAAGGCATGGGACATATATACATTAGTGTACGAGTATGTATACAAGCACCAAAGTGGAGTTTAGAATAAATTGAGACTATAAAAGACACTATTAAGCCTGCATAAAATATAAACATTTTTATTTTGAAGCTTTGTTCTAAGTTATTGTGCCACTGTTCCTTATGTGCTGGTTCCAGAGGCCTGCATTATCTTTTATTTCCCTAACCCTCAGTAACTAGGACACCTACACACTCCCTTCTTCTTCTTTTTTATTGGCGCGATAACCGCTTAAGCGAAACAAAGACAGGATACGTACAAACAAAAATATTGAATTAGTAGAAATAGATCAGTAGACACAGACATCCGCCTCTTGAATGATCATCACATTGACTTGTGTGCCGGCGCTTATTAAAATTGCGAGGCATTTTATGGTTGCCGATCTTACTACATATGTAGATACTCGTATAAACTTATTCAGATAGGATAAAATGCATAATTCTGTAGCTTCTTCTTCTTCTTGATTGGTGCAACAAGATTTTGGCCGAGTTTAGCAAAGCGTGCTAGTCAATTCTTTCTCGTGCCAACCGGCGCCAGTTGGACACATCAAGCGAAACCAAGTTCTTCTTCACCTGATCAGAGGAGGTCTTGTTCTTCCTCAGCTACCACCAACTGTTTTTTTTTTCCTTGTTCACTCCACTCGGAAGCATAGGGCCTTGACAAGATTTGATTTGCGTTGGTTTCGTTAATCTATTGAATTTCGGGCAGGGTAGGTGATTAGCCTGCCGCTATCAGTCCTAAGTAGTGGCCCAGCTGTCGTTGCTTAGGAACAACGTCTTCATACTGCTTGGAGCGCTATCTGTGTGTCAGATTTTTCTACCAGAAGGATCGCACAGATGGTTGAGGACCTAAAGTGGTGTGTCTGCGCTATTACCGTGGCTGCCTGCTTCCTCTTACTGGCGCCACTGATGCAATGTGTAACTGTGTGTTTTTCTTTGTTTTTGCTTGTTTTAGCAGCCACAATGCAAATAATGTGCTGATTATTGTGCGGTAGTAAGATTGGAAAGGATAAGTTTTTGGGTTTAAGGAATGAGTTTTTTTTGTAGAATTTCTCTATATAGGTAAATTTGGAAAAGTGTGAGGACCGTGCTTTACGTTGGATTCGAACCCACAACCTCTGAGATGGCAGGCTAGTGCACTTACACTAGACTACCGCGGCCGCAAGACCACCAGCTGGTACCGCATTGAATATTTTCAGCGCCGGAGCGTTTGTATCCATTCGGATGACATGAATCAACCGACGTAGCCGCTGGATCTTTATTCGCTACACTATGTCTACGTATGTTGTCATAAAGCTCATACAGCTCATCTTTCCATCGTCTGCGATACTCGCCGTCGTCAACTTGCAAGGGTCCAAAAATCTTTTTGAGAATCAGAATCTCTCTGTAAAACACTCCAAAGGACGCCTTATCGGATGTTGTCATCGTCCAGGTTTCTACACCATACGTTAGAGCATGATGAGAACCTTGAAGAGTTTTAGTTTTATTCATCAAGGTAGGGTTATACTGCTCAATTGCCTACTTACACACTCTCTATACAACACTCCCTAATGAAGGTTAAAAGGATCTTGGGTGACATATACGTAACAGAAATAAAATCAGCTACAAATTCCTAGGCATTCTAGCAAATTGAAGAAATATCTATCTGTATAGCAGCTTGATCAAAATGTTATGGAATGTTAAGTATTCAGAAAATTCAAAACACAATTTTATTTCTCATAAGGGGCAATATCCTCTTCAAAGTACTCCCCATAAACTTTAACGCACTTATGCCAGCTAAGCATTTCTGGGCGTTGATTTTCTGTATAAGGCTATAGCCATCATTCGTTTGCGATCGTTTTTTGACTAAATCAAACAGAAAAAAATCGCAGAGAGCCTTAACAGACGATGAATGATGGATAGTACAATATTATTTTCGTTCTTGGACAAAAATCCTCGAATTATAATGGTGCAGAATCCACAAGTTGTTATCCCACAAATCCTTTCTTTTTTAGCGAATTGCTTCACGTAAATGACTCGTAATGCCCAAATAATAGTCTTTATTAACAGTCTGGGCTTCTGATGAAAATGCCGTTGTGATTCGTAGAAACCGTGAGCATCGTTTTCATTTCCGACTGAAAACGACGCACTCATACTCATCTCATCTCCAGTTTATCAAACGCAAATATTTCATCAGATTCAGCCTTTACAATCATCTATTCGGTGATATCAACGATGTCCATTTTTGCTTGAAATTCCGCGCTTTTGTGATCAACTTTGCCGCAACATGGCGCAAACCCCCCAAATCCTTAACAAATACTCTTTAAGCAGCACACCCGGCTTTATTGGTCGTGTGGTCCTTGAGCACCCTCCAATTATCGGTAGGTAGCTACGCTCTCACTTTTGTCCTTGAGGTCTGCTGCCCTTAGCCTCGCACAGTGTAGACCTCACAAAGCAGGAAACTGTAGAGGATGGCGGTCATACCTGATTTTCGTGACGCTCCCTCCCTTTTTACCATTTCTCCCTTTTCTTACCATTTCTACTTTAACATTTACCATTCAGTGGACTCTCAAGCCCCTTGGATTCTCAAGGCTAGCCTTACTATTATTATTAGAGGTGTTCGAGAGAACACCGAAACTTTTTTGTCTTGCTTGTTTCCCGACTAAGTCTCCACAGCATTCGGTAATTGGTAGTCAGAAAAGTGGCGACTCGAGTTTCACATGAATCAATCCCTTCTGTAAACGAAGCAAAACGCTCAAGGTGTTGTTCTTTTGCTTTTCTTTCAAAGTTTCACTAGACATTTTTATCAACCATTGTAGAGTTTGAATTTTTTATTCCAAAAAAGTTTTAGTTAAAGTAAATATGAAACCTAAACAACACGAGTGATGCCTGTAAAACAGAAAACACACTTCGACTAAAATTTGGATAATTAAAATTTTAAATAAATTTCTTATAACGAACATCAACCTGGAACACAGTAAGCAGTTTCAAAAGATTTTAAAGTAAATAACAGCTAGATCAGCAATAAGAGCATCCTTTGCCTCAGAGTTTGTATCTGTTGTTGGCACTACTCTGGGCATTGCTTGCATTCGAGATGATGCTTGCACTTGCGCTTGCACTTGCACTTGTTTTTGCATTGCCACTTGCTTTTGCATTTGCATTTGCGTTTGTGTTGCCTCTACGTACCACGGATGTTTGCGGTGAGAAGATGATCGGGGTATGGTAGGCACGCAACACTTGTGACTTGATTGTACGCACTGCGGGTGCCACAATGGGCGTGACCACACGCGCATGCTTATGCACCACCGTTTGACTCTGATGTGACACAGCAGTCGGTATTTTCTGCACCACTTCTCCCACCTTAGCTACAGTCGACTCGCGAATAGTGATGGTCTCTGGTGCGATAACAGTACGTAGGCCAGGACGCGTAGAAATGGTAATGGGCAGTGGTATAGTCTCAGGCGGTAAGATGTGATGTTGGATGGTTGTAGAGGAGCTGCTGCCTGTTGGGACGTTAATCGAAGAAGATACACGTAATGCGGAGCGCGATGCTGATGCTGAAGCCAATGCAGAACCAGCAGAGGCCACAGCTGTAAGACGTGCTATGGATGCTGGCGCGGCAGCTTGAGAGTTTGAAATAGGTGCAGGAGTGGCAATTGATGTTACCGATGCTGGCGCACCTGATTCCTGGTCATCTGTTATGCCCGTCGTGTCGTTGTTGTCCTCCTGCTCTCCCGATGTGACGGCATTCGATTGCAGCTGTTGTTGATTTTGAGACTTAGCTGTCAAGGAGATTGTTTGATAAGGCTTAAGGATCGAGCTGCCGCTGATGATTTTGTAAAGACCGTCCGGCTCCGGCGAGGCTATACTGCACACAATGCAAGCGAGTAGTAGTGGCAACTGCGGATGGAGATTTATGAGTTGAAATATGAATAAGCAAGAGCACTCAATAATTTCATTTAAGGCTCACCAATTTGAACATTGTTATTTCGCACAATCTTTCAAAATGTTTGCTTTAGAAAATACCAGTTTCTTACTGATGCTCGAACTTTACTTTCTGGAAGCTTTTATACTCATTAAATGTCGTTGCAGATGATTGGTTTCACGTCAATCATTGGCATAGAACATCTTAGATTTCAAATAAACTCGAACCAACATCAAGTATTTCATCGCATCAGTAATCAGGTGATTCAAGTTTCATCGAGTGAGTGGTTATGAGTTGCTTGTTTGTGTATTACAAAATTGTTTTACCAACAGTGATATAATTTTTATATTGTAATAGGACACTTTTAATCACATGTGAGAATTTGTGAGCTATTTGTGATTATTTCCGATTTGCATTTACTAATTTGTTGAATAATAATTTCTTCTTTATGTACTCTTTGTATTCCAATGTTATGAATTAAATGTAATAGACATCAAGCAAGCGTTTGTCAAACTTAGTCGAAAACATATTGAACATAATTTAAAGATGTTAGGCATACCTTGTATACTAGTACGCCTAATTGGCATAACGTTAACAAACACTTGGGCAAAAGTGAGAATCCAAGGTAATGCACCGACCGTTTTGAAGTGATCTCAGGTGTAAAACAGGGAGATGCGCTTTCACCCAGCTTTTCAACCTGGTACTATACTCTGATGTGCGTCTAGAATCATCTGCTAGGATGGCAGGACTTATCATCAAGGAAGAAAAAACTAAATATATAGTGAATTTAAGGGGTCCCGGTGGTCTAGAACTTTTAAAGAACTGATTTTTTTTCATATTTCAAAAATATAGGCTTTTAAGAATATATGTACTGTCAAATTTTTGGAAGGATATTCGCAATTAGATTCTACAGTCGTTTTAACAGGTAGAGTCAGATTCGTCACGCAGCAGCATCAATGGAAAATATCCACTCTCAAAACTTTAAACTCAATTATCTCAAAACTACTTTTTTCGGCCTGGTGTAGTAGTCAAAAAAAACTATTCAACCGAATCGTCTGAAATTTTAAAATGTTGTTCACAACATCAATGGCTATCGCCCGTACCTGAATCATGTTATTATTTAGATTATTTCGTATTTTTTTATTAAAAATTTTTTATTAAAAAACCGAAAAAACCCCGATTTTTAGAGTGTCAAATTCAAAACCGCGCTATTTTGTAAAATTTTTTTTTATTGTAGTACGGAGCATAGCTACAGTCATACTGATTAATAATTTTTTTGATTTTTGTGTTTCAGATAAATAGAAGAGCCAAAATAGACAACACCGTCCAGGTCCAATTTTTCGGGAGAGTCAACTTCAGCGCCATTTTTTAAATTATTAAAATTAAAAAAGAACTTCATTTCATTAAAAAAAAATTTATTTTTCATTAAAAAAAAACAATTTTCACTTTTCATTAAAAAATTTTTTTTTAATTTTGTATGTAAAAGAAGCTAAATAAAAATCTTAAAAAATTCAAATATCGTTTTTCATTTTTTTATTGCAAAAAAAAATTCCTCAAAATACCCTAAATTGTCGAGCTCTAGACCAGGGCTCCCCCTTAAGTATCTTGGAGTTATGCTGAGTGCACAGAAAGCTACCTCTATTGCCATACAAGACAGCATACAAGCTGCAAATAAGTCTTACTTCACGCATAAAAAGTTGATGAAGTCGAGATTACTTTCTAGAAACCAGAAACTACGAATTTGCAAAACTCTCATAAGACCTACACTCCCACACGGGTGCGAAGGGTGGGCTCTGAAATAAAATGAAACCGATCAGTTAAATTGTTTTGAAAGGAATATCCTTAGAAAATATATGGACCTGTACGACTTGAAGACGGTACTTACCGCATTCAGTACAACGACGAGTTAGACACATTTATCAATTGGGCAAACGTAATCAAGTACATCAAAGCGTGAAGGATTCGATGGTAAGGTCACATTTCACGAATGAGCAACGATAGATCTTCGAAGCAAGTCCACAAGGCGACAGAAGAAGAGGCCGGCCTAGAAAACTATGGAGAGATAACATCGAAGGTGGCTTTGATGCTATGGGCATATCTGATATCAAACGACAAGCTGATGACCGAGTGACATGGAAGCGAATTGTAACGGAAGCAATGGTTCACCCCGACCTACGATGCTATGATGATAATGATGATGAACGTATTCGAATGTAAACGATTATACAATTTACGTTCCCGTGACAGTCGGTTCTACGTTACCGGAACGGCCCGGATTTATATCTGGCCAAGGACTGTCACTCCAGCAGCATTCCCCGTGCATGCATGACATATCTTTTTTCAAAAGTCCGCCATTTTGTTATTTTTCAAAAATAATGTCCCATTGTTACATCTGTCAGAATGAAGAGCCTACAGAATAATAATCAGTTTAACTTTTCATTTTCAGATATCCTGAAGAGCCAAAATCCTGTTAACAAGCGACCTATCTTTTTTTAAGACGCTTACTTTGGTGCCACCCTACTACAAAAAAATATGTAAAACAAAATTATTTTTGTATACAATTTGATGTCAACTATGGCATTTTATTTTCTTAAAAAAAAAAAATCCTAAAAAATATCTATAAAAAATGAGTACTTGACCAGACTACTACCTTAAGCGTTGCATTTCAATTTGCTAACTTTGAAATGCCTATGAGTCCTCAGAAGAAAGCCAATAACTTCTCTTTACAGACACTTTTGTAAATCTGTCTAGCGTCATGTACAAATAAAGTCAAATAAAATTAGTTCAACAAAGCTTTTCTTTTAATTAAGTGCCAGTTTGGGTGATCGGATAAAAATATTTGCTATTGTGCATATATTAGTTTCACATGGAGATTTAAGTTTCAAAAAAAAATTTAGAGTTCCATTTTACCACATCACATAACTTGATTTTAAATAAGTCGGAAATTTTGGAAAAGTTATACATAAAAAATCTTACTGCCATTCAACGATCGAAACAAACTTCAACTACTGCACAAAAGGCGGCCGTAAAAATTTATTGCATTTTAGTTTAAAATTTTTCTTACCATAGACCCAATTCGACCTGATGCAGAGGACGCCTCTGAGCGAAGGTGACCTCCCAGAAGTGGTCTTAAAGTCAACCCAAGTAAAATAAAGCTTTAACTTATTGTATCACCCTCAAATATACAAAAAAGTGTAAATGTTCCTTCAATATCCTGGAAATTACAATGCACTTAATAGAAAATGTTGCTTATCCTCAGCCGTCCATATTCACACAACAGTAGTTTAGGAGTAATTAAGATGTTGGGATCAAATGCTAACATTTTCAAATAGATATTTAGAGCAGTTGACTAACAGCGGCCGCCGTAGCTGAATGAGTTGGTGCATGACTACCAGTCGGGAGTACATAGGTTCGAATCACCATGTATGAAACATCCGGTTGGTTGGAGTGATGATTCACCAAGAATCCAATTAGAACTTCCGCACTATTTTGTCCCCACATCCTAGCTACCAACAAATTATTCGGTTATTCCTTCACTACTACAGCGTGAACGATATGAAGTGTTACCAACTTCACACAGCTTGTATCTGTAAAACAGCTCATGACATCAACGGCAAAATTGTTTTAATGACAGTTCAATATATTGTTTATAACCCATCAAAAGCATTTGCGTCTCAGTTCTGTTGAATTTTTTTTTTCTGTGATGGAAATCAAACGTAATGGTGTGACTGCGTTATATTTGGCTAGAAAATCACAACCAGCCATTGTTCGTGAGCTCAGTCACCTCAAAGCGAATAAAATGTTTATGTATCGCACTATAAAACGTTACAATGATACTAGTAGCATTGCAAAACGCTATGGAGGTGGACCAAAAAAAACCGCAACAACGCCAGAAATGGTTCGAAAAGTGAAGGCTCGACTTGAATGAAATCCACGTCGAAGTGGAAGAAAAATGGCCAAAGAACTGAAAATATCACAAGACAGCACTCGACGCATATTGAAAAATGAGCTCAAGGTCAAGGTTTACAAGTTCCAAAAAGCACACGATCTTTTACCCCAGCAAAACAAGTTCGGTGCGAAAGAGCAAAGGAGTTTTTGCGCTTGGACGAACGTGACGAATTTCCTCACATTGTGTTTTCTGATGGAAAAATGTTCCCAATTGAGCAGTTCATAAACACTCAAAACGATCGACTGAACACTCATACGAAAATTTGAGCCTACGTATGGCCACTCGAAGCAATTTCCCATCGCAAGTAATGGTTTGGGCCGCAATAACCGCTGATGGACACTCTCCAATCGTTTTTAGAGCCGTGGACACGCAAAGATTTCGGTCGTAGACCATGGACGTTCCAACAGGACTCGGCACCGTCTCATAAAGCTCGTGTGAACCAAGAATGGTTAAAAAATCGAATTCGCCAGACACAAATTCGACGAACTATTCCATCTAGTCCATTTTGGAGAGCAAGGTGGGGACTAAAAAATATGACAGTATGGATGCGCTGAAAAAAGCGATTATACGAAAATGGGCCAAAATACCTAAAGATCACATTCGTGCAGCATGCAACTCATTTTTTGACCGTTTGAAGGCTATAGTCAAGGCAAAAGGTGGTCATATCGAGCTAAAGTGAATATATGTTAAAATTGTAATCATTTTTGTAATCATTTGGCCAGCTCGACGAAGTTTTCAAAAATAATAAAACAATGTTTCATTCTATAGTTCATTGTCTAAAAAAATCTTCTAATTCAAGGTAAATTTCAAAAAACTTTCATCCAAATATTCAACTTTTTGAACAAAATTTTTAGGAAACCTTTATGTATACATTTTTAAGTCCCATTCAATTTTAGTATCACTAAATGGAAGTTTGAAGTTACTCAAAAATCGCGTTGACTTGGGACAATCTTTTTTTTGGTATACATTTTCTTCCTTATAAAATACTTCAAAGTTATTTTGGCTTATATTTCATGGGCGCATCATAAAATTCAAATAATTAGTGCTAAATACATAAATACAATTCATTTTCATGTTATGACTGACATTTTTGTTAAAGTCGTTAACAAAAGTCTGAATTTTTCAAACGCAATATATTTTTCCTTACTCAAGATAAACAAATACTGCAGGGCCTGTAGAGAAATGCACGCTTTAAACTAATAATTTTTGAGAATTTTCATTTTAATTTCTCAGACACAATATATTTTTCCATATGGCAAAATGAAGAAATACTTGTACGTATGGCCTGTAGGTAAATGCACACTTAATCTTCTTCTTTCTTCTTTCCCAGCATTACAACGCAGGGTGCGTCAAAGCTTCCTTCGCAATGCTCCTCCAAAACGGTCGAACTTTAGCTTTTGCTTCCTCACTTCCACACTCGTTTTCCACTGCCTCTATTCATCGGTTCCTCGGTCTGCCTTTGGCCTTTACGCCCATTGACTTTCCTTTCTTCTCGCAATACATTCTTCATATTCGAACGTTAATCCTGCCACGAATACTTTAGCGTTGACATAAATATCAGCTTCGAAATAAATTCGTGTAACTTCCACATATGCGAATTCATGTATGTATATAATTGACGCTTACACCCTTTTTGGGGGTTGGAAAAACTTCTCCTCATATTTCTGATGTACGTCATAACATTACATAACATAACATGGTACAACATATCACACGCAGTAGCATAACACAACACAATATACCATAACATAAGGTAACTTAGCAAAATACAAGATTGCATAGCATAAAATAAAATTAAATAAAACAAAAAAATCAAATTTCTAGATTAAAAACAATTATTTCCTTCATTTATTATTCTCATCTGTCGCTTAGCTTTGTGAGATGCTAAACCTCAGCGAGAACTCAACTGTAACTGCCAATAGTGAGCTGGGTCGTGATTCAGGTGTACTAATTGAGGTAAACTGCGTGTAAGTTGGAATTTTTATGTAACAACGAAGAGATATTCAAAAAAATTCTAAAATTTTCTTTTTTGAAGTAGTTAGCGTGAATTTATTACCTAGTTACACTCTGTTCCAGTTAATACTCAAGTTTAACTTTTTACTAAAATGGGCTTCAGTAGAAGGCTTATTTTATTCTTCATGCTGCCGCAGAAAAAAAGGATGCCGCCTATAGAGCCACGCTGCGATAGGGCGCAACGCGAGCCATGTGGGATCGCTACAGAGAGCTGAAAAGGAAGAGAGACGTATTATCCGAAAAAAGAAGTGAGAGGCCGAAATACGAGAGTGCGAAGAGCTTGAGATGCTGGCCAACAGGAACAACGCCCGAAAAATCTACCAGAAAGTTCGGCGGCTTACAGAAGGTTTTAAGACCGGGGCGTTTTCCTGTAAGAACAAAGACGGCGATCTGGTGACTGACGTACTGAGCAATCTTAAATTATGGAGGGAACACTTCTCGAACCTATTAAACAGTGATAGCTGCTCATGTCACGAAAAGTGAAGATCCCGATACCCCAATCGTTGACGATGGAATTATCGTTCCGTTACCCGATCATGACGAGGTGAGAATAGCGATAAAGCGGCTAAAGAACAACAAAACCGCGGGTGCCGACGGACTGCCGGGTGAGCTATTCAAACATGGCGGCGAGGAGCTGGTAAGGTGCATGCATCAGCTCCTGTGCAAAATATGGACGGATGAAAGCATGCCTGCCGATTGGAATTTAAGTGTGCTCTGCCCAATCCATAAGAAGGGTGATCCTGCAATCTGTGCCAATTACCGCGGGATTAGTCTTCTAAATATCGCCTATAAGGTTCTAGCGAGCGTATTGTGTGAAAGACTGAAGCCTACCGTCAACCAACTGATTGGACCTTATCAGTGTGGCTTCAGACCTGGAAAGTCTACCATCGACCAAATATTCACAATACGCCAAATCTTGGAAAAGACCCATGAAAGGAGAATCGACACACACCATCTTTTCGTCGACTTCAAAGCTGCATTCGACAGTACGGAAAGGAGTTACCTAAATGCCGCGATGTCTGAATTTGGTATCCCCGAAAAACTAATACGGCTATGTAAGATGACGTTGCTCAACACCAGCAGCGCCGTCAGAATTGGGAAGGACCTCTCCGAGCCGTTTGATACCAAACGAGGTTTCAGACAGGGTGACTCGCTGTCGTGTGACTTCTTTAACCTGATGTTGGAGAGCATCGTACGAGCCGCAGAACTTAATCGCTCAGGCACAATTTTTTATAAGAGCGTACAATTGCTGGCGTATGCCGATGATATTGACATCATCGGCCTTAACAACCGCGCTGTTAGTTCTGCCTTCTCCAAACTGGATAAAGAGGCAAAGCGAATGGGTCTGGTGGTGAACGATGACAAAACGAAGTACCTCCTGTCTTCAAACAAACAGTCGGCGCACTCGCGTATCGGCACCCACGTCACTGTTGACAGTTATATTATAATTTCGAGGTTGTAAAAGACTTCGTTTATTTAGGAACCAGCATTAACACCGAAAACAATGTCAGCCTTGAAATCCAACGTAGAATCTCTCTTGCCAACAAGTGCTACTTTGGACTAAGTAAAAAAAACTGAGCAGTAAAGTCCTCTCTCGACGAACAAAACTAATACGCTACAAGACTCTCATCATGCCCGTCCTAACGTATGGCGCAGAAGCGTGGACGATGACAACATCAGATGAAGCGACGCTTCGAGTGTTCGAGAGAAAGATTCTGCGTAAGATTTTTGGAACTTTGCACGTTGGCAACGGCGAATATCGCAGACGATGGAACGATGAGCTGTATGAACTTTACGACGACATAGACATAGCGCAGTAAATAAAGATCCAGCGGTTACGTTGGCTGGATCATGTCGTCCGAATGGATACAAACGCTCCGGCTTTGAAAGTATTCGATGCGGTACGAGTTGGTGGTAGCACAGGAAGAGGAAGGCCTCCTCTGCGTTGGAAAGATCAGGTGGAGAAGGACTTGGCTTCACTTGGTGTGTCCAACTGGCGCCGGTTAGCACGAGAAAGAAACGACTGGCGCGCTTTGTTAAACTCGGCCAAAATCGCGTAAGCGGTTATAGCGCCAATTAAGAAGAAGAAGAAGAAGATGATGAATAAATAAATAAAATTCGGTTTTGATGCCTCAGGAAATAATAAATTCCTCCTACAGTTTTTGAGCGATCACAAATGTTATTGACTACGGATAACGGCTACAAAGAGTGAAACATCTAACCCATATTTTTTAAATCCGCTTTATCACAGCAGAAATACATTCGAAGGTTTGCCATTGCTTGCCATGGAGCAATTGCTATTAGAAAAAACTTTTTCTATCATTTGGCGTTTCCTATCCTTCCGAATAGGAGTTGTCACTCACCAACTCATTCGTTTACGGTTTCCATGAATTTAGTCTACTTAATATAGAATAGAGCTAACACAAAAGTAACAAAGAGGTTACTTTTATTTTTCTGCAATGGTTAAACTCTTCCGAATTATGTTCTTACAGGGTGTGTATTAACACAATCCACATATTCTTATATACTTACATGCACACGCATAAACCCCAAACAAATAGTTATTACCTCCTTTATTGCACTCATATTAGTCTCACAACGCTGGTATTGTATTCATTCAACGCTATGGCCCCAGCCGTCTGCATTAGACGAGTATTCTTACTTGTAGCACCATTAGCGAAGGCAGCAATAGACAGCGCAGCTCCAATACGGCGGCTGGGCCACTTAGACGTATGAGCTACTCGAATAATACATACGGCTTTATTCTCATTTCTGATGTTTTTACTTGCCACATTTACAAAGTATGTATGTATGTAATATATATGTACATTTGGGTGGTCCCAATTTTTGTGAGGAAGAAAAACGTATTATTTTTTTGTTGTTTTTGTAAGGCTATAAAACAAAAAACTACTAAATATGGAATTTTAAACCGATCGAAGAAGGTTTAGAGATTCCGACTAGAGCATCAAGTTTGAAAAATGCTTTTTGGAAAAAAAAAAATTTTTTGTAGGTGTTCTTGAAAAACACCCCCAGAATTTTTTTCCTTTTTCAATAATAGGATTCCCTTTTTGGGTGTTTGGCCGAGCTTATCCTCCTATTTGTGGCGTGCGTCTTGATGTTGTTCCACAAATGGAGAGACCTACAGGTTTAAGCCGACTCCGAGCGGCTGATATTTTTATGAGGAGCTTTTTCATGGCAGAAATACACCCGGAGGTTTACCATTGCCTGCCGAGGGGCGACCGCTATTAGAAAAATGGTTTTCTTTATTTTGGTGTTTCACCGAGATTCGAATCTACGTTCTCTCTCTGAATTCCGAATGGTAGTCACGCACCAAACCATTCAGCTACGGCGGCCGCCGATACCCATAACTTTATTCAATTTCGTACAGCAAATCAGTGAAAGATTCCGCTCGTAGCACTATGTAGCACGCAACTGTATGTACGTATGCTTGTTCCGATGCTAAAATATATATAATATCTTTCACTGTTCCCCATTATTAATTTCACGATGAATGCTGTGTTTTAAAAACGTTAATATCTGACTCATTGACTGCAATGTTATTCGGAAAATAAAGAAAATTACGGAAAGTGACTGATTATTTTTTTTTTTTAATTATGTGGTCTTACTTTTAAAAAATATAAATATTTCGAACTTTAGAATAAAGTCGGAACCGCTAAATCATACCGGATCGGCTTAGTTCTTCATATTTAATAGTTTTTTGAATAATCTCACATTTGTAGTGGGCGTCCCGAACAGTATCCACAATTTCAGTAGAAGCGGTCACCCTAATGTGCATATATACATGTATGTGTGTACATGTCTCATAGGCATAAAAGAATATTTATTACAAAATATTTGTCTTGATTTTTAGAGGATGATGAAAAGTGGAAAAGTTCCATTGCGATTATTGAATGATGAACATATCTTGCAGAGAAAACGTAACTGGTGTGAAAGTCAGATTCAGGACCAGTACAATTACACCAGATGAAAGCGATTACCCTTTTCATACATAACGGGCGTAACGGCGTATTATGATTTGAGCCTTTACGTGGTTTGCCTTAATATTTTGCGCCCCTTTGCAACCTTTGCAGCCTTTGTGATGAGCTGTACTATAATTCGAGGTTTTTACGAGGAGTGCCTTTTATATGTCGGGATTAGAGAACAAAAACAAATTTTAATCATCGAAAATCACTTTATTGTTTTTCAAAATACTCTCCATGAAGATCTATACACTTTTGCATGCGTTTGAACCAATTGTCGAAGCACTTTTGCCACTCTGAATGAGGTACCTCCAAAACATGCATTCTGAATGCCGCAACCGCTTCTTCAGGTGTCGAAAAACGTTGACCTCTCACTTTGTTTTTTACGTACGGGAATAAAAAGAAGTCACTCGGTGCCAAGTCAGGACTATACGGCGGATGACCCATTAATTCGATGTTTTGGGTGCTCAAAAATGCAGTTGCTTGAGCCGATGTGTGAGAGCTCGCATTGTCCTGGTGAAGAGTGATCCGTCTTTGGCGATTGGTTTACCTAATTTCTTGGAAGACAACTGGCAAACAAATGGTTGTGTACCACTCAGAATTTACTGTTCTGCGTTGTTCTAGTGGTACGGTTGCGACATGTCCAGTTTTTCCGATAAAACAGGCGACCATTTGCTTGGAAGTGCTTCGTGCGCGAACAACTTTTGTTGGATTTGGCTCATCTTGAAACACCCATACAGTCGACTGCTGTTTACTTTCGGGCTCATACGCGTAAATCCATGATTCATCACCTGTCACGATGTCATAGACGTGTTTCGACACGAGCCTTTTTTTGAGCGATTGACAAATGTGGGATCCAACACGAACAAATTTTTTTGACAGTCAAATGTTTATGCAATATTGAATGTATGCTAGTCCCACTAATGCCTAAGATTGTCTCAATCTCACGATAGGTCACATGACGATCTTGCAATATCAGTTCGCGCACAGCATCAATGGTTTTCGGAACAACAACTGATTTTGGACGACCTTCACGAAATTCGTCTTGGAGTGAACTACGACCACGATTGAATTCACCATACCATCGATAAACAGTGGTCCTTGATGGAGCTTCATCGCCAAAAAATGAATTAAGTTCATCCATGCAATGTTGCTGAGTTAATCCACGTCGAAAGTTGTAAAAAATAATCGCACGAAAATGTTCACGATTTAATTCCATTTTTGGACCGAGATGAATCTTTTAAGTTACTGTAAACAACACAAATAGCGCTGGTATTTCAAAACGTTTGAGTACGTAAAAGCCAAAAAATGTCAAACTTTGCGATACAGCTGTCAGTTGCTAGATTGCAACACCATCATACGCAACACCATTCATCATAAACTTACTTTGCCCTTAAGAGCTTTATTAATTATTTTTTATCAGTGAGTTGAAAAATTCATGTCGCCAAAAAGATGAAATTAGTTCGTGAAGATTTATTACGATTTTCAAGGTGGATTCTCCTGACAGGAGTGCATTGACCAACTTACTTCCACATTTGGCGTTGAAGCACGACACTTAGCCACTGTGAAACACTGGTAAAAGGAGTTCGTGCACTATGAATTTCATGAAGGCCGTGCAAAAATGATTGTTGTGAAAGAGATAATCGATGCTGAGCGGCAATTGATAACGCAAAATCGTCATGTGACATATCGCGAGATAGAGACATCCCTGGGCATTAGTGAGGCTGGCATACATTCAACATTGTATGAATATTAGGTCGTCAAGAAGATTTGTTTTCGTTGGATACTGCATAATTTGACAACTCTCCAAAAAGAGGAAATTGCAAAGAACTGTTTAAGAAATTCAGCGGCGGTGGTTCAAAGCACGTCTGGAATACCGTAAGAGATAACGAATCTTGGATTTATGCATATGGGCAGGAAACAAAACAGCAATCGGCAAAACGAGCCTAATCCAACAAAAGTGGTTCGCGGAAGAAGCAGCTCAAAACAAATGGTCGCCTGTTGTTTTGGTCATGGAGTAACTGTACCGCTAGATAAACTTAAAACGTCTATTCTGAGGGGTACGCAACCATCTGTTTGCCAAAAGTTTTCGGAGAATCAAGGAGCACAAACCTCTGAAGACGAATCATCTTTTACTAAGTCAATGCGAGCTCTTACGTAACGAATTTAAATTTATTTGAAATTAAAAGTTATTATAAATAAAAGAACAATTATTTTAAAAAATATTAAAAAAATTGATTTATTTTTATGCGTCTCAGGAATTGTACCTAAATCCTACTGGAATTCCTTTGGCTTATACAACAGCGATAGCAATGTGAGCTAACTATCAGTTTTGTTTTATAACTATTGTTGTAATCAGTGACAGATATTCGTGTGCACGCCTAATTTTTAACTTTACCACCTTCTCAATGTATGGCTCGAAGCAACTTCGCCAAACTAAAGAAAATTTAAATTGCATGTAATTTCTAGTTAAGTTTTTGTTAATTCCTTAATGGCCAATTTGAGCTCTAGTACAGTCTTATGCTGGTGTTCTTGTGCTTTTTGTCCATAAATTTTATTCAAAATACTGCTCTTAACAATTATATATGAAAAAAGATGGAAATGAATGAATAAGCACGTCTACAGGTAAAATTCGCCAAACAGTGGAAGAATCGATTCATGAATGCCTTATTGTTGAGAACGTCGAGATATCGATGTGGACGGTTGCGTTGCTGCAGTAATATTCTGAACAGAATAAGCAATTTTTGGTCAAACAGTCCTATTTTTATCCACGACAGAACCAGTTTCTCGACATTTTTTCACTAAACTTTGAATTGTCACTAAGCTAAATGTCAACAATACACAAAAAAAGTTTAAGCCGGTATTAAATGAGTTGTTACAAATTTTTTTTTCCCCACCTTTCGCAGCATCCCATGCACGTACCCACCGCTACTGGACCAGGTGACGGTTGGTTTCGTCATCCAATGGATGGCGTCTGCCTTCAATATTAAAAGCAGTCAGCATGAAATGATGAGGTCAAAATGACCCTTGGCTCCCGGACTATGAGCCAAAAATCCAAAAAAAAAAAACAAGTGTGGATCACAGAAGCTTGGTCTGCATAAATTAGAAAACTTATTAGACAGGCTAATTTTCCCATTTCTTATTTTGCTTATTTTTTAATTTAATGTTGAAAAAGTTTCAAGCGTTTTTAAACGAATACTTAAATAATCTACAAGTACTTGTATGTTTGAACTGCTGTGCGAGGTGTGGCAGAAATATTCCACTGATAACAGCAAGAATACGTACGTTTAATGCTTTCTGTATTTATCAAAATGCACCAAAAACGATGGCAGATTTCCTAAAACCTCTTCTCTTAAACGAAAAACATCAATGCCATGTTTTTCAATAACTGGTGTAATTAAGCGAAATACTCTATGATCAAAACTACCGGGAAAGTGAGGCACCATGAGTACCTTCCATCGGGCCAGACAGTCAATAAAGAATATTATTTATCTGTTTTGAAGCGTTTGAGAGATGCTGTACGTCGCAAACGGCCGGAAGTGCGGGCAAACAATTCTTGGATTTTGAATGATGATAGCGCGCAATCGCACCGAGCCCAAATTGTGCTGGATTCTTTGACCAAACACCAAGTAAATACCATCGTGCAAGCCCCGTATTCACCTGATATGGCCCCATGCGACTTCCTTTTGTTTCCCAAGTTGAAGTTACCACTTCGTGGAAGGAGCTTTCAGTCGATAGAGGAGCTCAAAGAGAATGCGACGAGGGAGTTGAAGGCCACCAGGCGTGCATGGAGGACTGGGTTAAACGTTGGCAAATGTGTGTTGCTACAGCCGGATATATTTTGAAGGAGATAAAATAAATTTGCCTGAAATTTAACTCTGTTTTGTTTTATTTAAACATTCCCAGTACTTTCTGAGCATAGGGTGCATACGGGCTAGCACTAAATTAAACCGAAATCCAAAAATAGGCGTCAAGGTAAATAAAGTTGCGGAGAATATGCAAAATGCACGAGTAAAATAATTTACAAGGAAACATGAAACATACCTATGTACATTCACAGAATATGTTGTTCTATTTATTCATTCATTTTTTTCGGCAGTTATATGGAATACGTAACAAATTCGAAAATATTTGAAAGGCATATATACATTTGCTTACTTCCTAAAATGCGCAGTAGTATAGACCAATGGTTGTCCCCCATAGGTGAATCCATATGAGCGGTAGAGTGATGCCGGAATCGCAGGAGCAGCTGAAGCGAAAGAGCGCAATTGAATTGGAGCGTTGGCGTGAACAAAATCGGCAGCGGGTCCTAGTCCAAATGGCAGCGTGCGCAGCAAAGGTGCGACTGAGAGTGGTGCCGAAAAAGTGTGAAGGGCCGGTGCCGTATACGAGCGCACAGCAGGCGCCACTAGCGGTGCAACGCGTTGAGCTTTGCTATGCACGATGGTTGAGCTCTGATGCGAGACAGCAGTGGGCACACTCTCCACCACATCGCCTACTTTAGCCAGTGCCGGTTCATGCACTTCAACGTGGGTAGGCTGGGACGCCACAAGTGCAGACTTGTAGATCGGCAATGCTGCTGACAATGGAGCGGCTGGCAAGACGGTGAAGCCATCAGGAGTGGCAATAGCCAAAGCGCAAACAGCGAAGAGAATGAACTGAAATTAAAATTAAATTAGGCATATTTTTGTTTTTTAAATGGTTGAGTTTCGAAGGTAGCACAATTTTTCTTGCTTGAAAATTCTTGCTTTCATAATATAGGTTTCAACCTGTTTACCCAATTTTTTTTTAATCAACTGATGAAGTGAAAAAATACTGAAATGCCGCATATTTACAAAAACAAATGTTATTAATTTTTTCGCTAGTATTTTTGAAATGAATAATGAGAAAAAAAGCTTGCCGCTTTTGAATCGAAATTTTTTTTTAATTTTCACTTTTTCAATTTGAAATATGTATATAGATAGGTAGATATGTAGATGTGGCAGTCGGTGTCTAAACCAGCTTACTTAGACCGTTGCCGATCCATTGTGATACCACAGTAGCAGTTTATCTACAATACATACTATTCCCCGCTAAACCATTTTTTTTTAAGTGGAAACCCATTGAAACCCAGCACCCGCCACAGATAATGGTTTGGGCCGTTGTAACCGCGAATGGTTGCTCTCCAGTCGTTTTCATCGAGCCTGGCGTTAAGGTAAATTCGTAATATTATCGGAAAGAATTCTAGAGGTTGCTTTGAAGCCGTGAGCAGGCAAACATTTCGTTTCAGATAAATTCACCAGACGCGAATCCGATCGATTATTCTCTTTGGACCATTTTGGAGAGCAAGGCTCGAACTAAAAGATTCACCAGTCTCAAGGCGCTGAAAAAAGGCATTGTCCGCGAGAGGGCCAAAGTACCGGCAATTCACCTTCGGGTAGCTTGCTATTCGCTTCTGGATGGTCTCAAGGCCATAGTCAAGGCAAAAGGTGGTCATATCGAGCAAAAGTAAATTGAAGTAATTTTCCAAACTTAATTTATGGCCTTTTTAATTGGTTAGACTTTGAGTGGCGGACCCGGTAACATAGAGACTTTTTTTATCGACCGCTTAAGTAGCCCTTCTGAGCGCGTGACATGTCAGACTATCAACCATTTCGTGTTGGCTGAAGTAGCAATGCTACTTGTATCACGAAGTTTGTAGGTTGAGGTATACCTACAATCCCTATACCAAGAGGGAGGCGAGAGGTTAGTGCCCTCATTCGCTAATTTGTCTGCCTTACAATTCCCTAGTATGTCACCCTTATGTATGTATGTAAACAATTGGAACTAAAATTATCATATTATTTTAATACATAGTTGGAATTTGTTTTTGCGCACTCACCACTTTAAACATTTTTTTTCTTTGTTAATTCAGAAATTTTACAATTCTCAAAATCTATTTAGTTTGTTAATGTTCCTTACTGGACACGAGCACTCGTACTGACTGCTCGCCTCAAATTCGTACCGCTTTTTATACAATTCTTTGATCCGCCTCAGCAAAATCAGAAACTCCTTTAATGATATTAAGAATGAAACTTAAGTGGCATAAGAATCAAAAGCGTGGAAAAAACTCCAGCGGAAGACTAGCTTTTAAGCCTCAAACACACGCGCCATCGAGATAGCAAAGAAATCCAAACGATCATATTTCAACCGCACCAATAAACTTACAAACACTAAAAACCATAAAAGACAAGGCTAAAAAAAGCAAAGAAATCCTATTAAATACTCAACTACACAGCTAGCATCCGTACTTGGTACATACGCACATACCCGTTGCACTCAATCCTTTTGGCCATGAGGTGAGATTTCACTTTCGCTGAAGAACTCCGTTCGCATTTTAGCCGCATCAAAGCCAATTCTGCACAAAAATAGGGGCCGTAACAATTGCAACAAAAAAGGAATGCGATTTGCCCAACACATCCATTAACTTGTACTAACTACGAGTTGCCACAAACACTTGGTTGTTGTTGGTGGGTGTATACTCGCATTCTATATTCAAGTGTTGATCGTTAACACTGATTGGCAAGAGCAATTGTATGTCACACTTCAATTTGCGCTGGCTAAAGTCGTTTGTTATTATGTCAGCGGTAGTGGCAGCGGGAACACCTAGGGGTGCAACATCATAAAGTGAAAAATCGATGGTTCGGTGTATCGAAGTTCAAGAGAAAAAACAGCGATATTGGCTTCAACTTAAAAAAAAGGTAAAAAAATAAGAAGGCCCAGAACTCACTTGTGCCCAAGGGTATTCTAATTATGTTCGCATGTAATGGAATGAATGAATACAGATAGTTATGTACATATATGTACATATGGTAGGTATAGTGGTTGTCGGTTGACACACCTAGGCCTGCTGTAGGAACATTGTGATACCACCAAGGCTGCCCCCTCTCCTCACTCTACATTGCCCTCATTGAACCAACCTGTGGCTTTAATATATCTAACAAGGCTTATTATTTTTATATTGGCTACTTCTGCCAAGTTATTCAGGGAACTTTTTCCTATAATATTGAACCTTATTCTATCCAGAGCCAGGCACCCGCATAGAAAGTTTTCTATAGTCTCTTCTTCTTCAATGTCGTTACAGCTTCTGAAATAGTCGTTATAGCGTGCTTCCAGTCTACGGGCATGCCTGCCAATCAGACAATGCCCTGTTAGGACCTCGAGAAGATTTATCATGTTTTTTCTGTTTAGTTTCAACAGTCGGTTTGTGCGGTCCAAGTTCCATTCCGGCCACATTCCGGGACGCTATACGCTTGAACTAAATTGGGAAATATTGAAAACCTATTTCCAAAGTGGTGAGTCTTCTTCTTCTTCCGCGGTTACAGTAAATGGCGACCGTTACCGTGACGTGCTCAACGAGTTTTTGTTTCCAAAAATTGAAGAGGATGACATGGACGACATTTGGTTTCAACAGGACGGTGCAACTTGTCACACTGCCAAAGTTACACTCGAACTTTTGGCTACCGTTTTTCAAAACCGAATAATCAGCCGAAATTCCGATATCAATTGGCCGCCTCGGAGCTGTGATTTAAGCCCGTTGGACTATTTTTTGTGAGGAGCCGTTAAGGACAAATGCTATGCGAACCATCCACAGCAATCCACAACCGATTGATGCTTTAAAACACGAAATCGAAGTTGCCATCCATGAAATTGGAGCCCAAACAATCGAAAATGTGCTTAAAATTGGGTTGATCGAATGGCGTACTGTAAAGCCAATCGTGGTAGTCATTTGGACGATATTATTTTTTATTCATAAATGACAATGTTCAATCTTCAAAATAAAAAAAAAAAGTTTGAAAAAATATTAATTAGTTTTTTTTTTTATAGCCGATTCAAAAAGCAAATTTTACATGACCCACCCTATATTAGGCGATTTTAAAGCTTTCTGGGCCGATTGGCTATCTGAATATATGGTGAGGACACTTTTATTCAGGGCTAGAAGGCCTACCCTGATAGCTAAAATTTCAGCTTGAAATACACTGCAGTGATCCGGTAACCGGAATGAGATGTTGGAATTCATTCCTACAGAATGAAGGCATCCGCCTACTTGATAGATGCTGATTCCGTTTCTATTGTTCATTACTCCATTGTCCCAATCTTCTCTCGTTAGGAAAGCTGTGGTAAAGGATGTGTTTAAATGCAACTCTACTGAGCTACAAACGTCTGTCGTTTGATGTAGGAAGAGGTATTCGTCTTGCGTGACCCCTTCTATTAGTGGCTAAGTTAGAAGATTCTCTAACCTAAGTGCCGATTTCGCCGCCAGCTGTTTGCTGTAGGCCTCAATCGGTAATAAGTGCAGCATGACATTCATCGCTGCCGTGGGCGTAGTCTTTTGTGCCCCGCTTATGCAGAGACTAGCACCCCTTTGAATACTTTCTAGGCGTTTTACTGTTGTTCTATTCTCAAGTGTTGGCCACCAGACTAAGACACCGTATGTCATGATGGGCCGTACCACTGTTGTATATAGCCAGTCTGTTCGAGTTTGAAAAAGCGATTGATTATTTGGTCTTCATCAGCTATTGGGATATTTGGTCCATTATAATTAGTCGATCCAATATATTTAATGACACTCTGACTGTCGCACCAAATTAACGTTTTTACTTTTGATTCAGCTGCGTATATAATTGCTTGTTCTACAGCTGCAAGTTCTGCATTAAAGATTCCTGCATGTGGCGGTGATAGAGCTTGCTTCAGAGTTTTAAAGGAGTCACCTGAAGTTTGTTCTATTTAAGCGTAAGTTGAGGTGTCATCTTGTTTGGGCCCGTCAGTGAACAATACACGCGCTGGGTTAAATTCATTTTTTTTTATTTGCATAGACAGTTTTGAAGATTTCAGCATTTGTGTTTTGTTTGTTTAATTGACAGAGTGTCATATCCGTATGAAACTTAACCTTAGATGGCACCCAATTTTTTAGTGGTTGTGCCGGTATAGGTGTTTTTATATTGTTAATATAGCATATTACGTTTTCCAAAGCGCTTGCCTTTCTGCCGGTTATCATTCTTTTATTCATGGATTGTTGTTCCCACATACTAATAGGACTATGAATAAATTTAATATTCAAAATATTGTCCATCGCTTACTACTACTTTTTCCCATCTTTCTGGCAATTCACGGATTCCCTTTGTGAAAAATTCGGTCGGTTTTGCCGCAATCCACGAATCGATCCATTTTTTGACTTCATCGTAATTACGGAAGTGCTGGTCAGCCAGGCCATGTTGCATCGATCGGAAGAGATAGTAATCGGATGGCGCAAGGTCTGGACTATACGGCGGGTGGGGTAGGACATCCCATTTGAGCGTTTCTAAGTATGTTTTGACCACTTGTGCAACATGTGGCCGAGCATTGTCATGTTGCAAAATAACTTTGTCGTGTCTATCGGCGTATTGCGGCCGTTTTTCTCGCAGTGCTCGGCTCAAACGCATCAATTGTCGTCGGTAGACATCCCCCGTAATCGTTTCATTCGGTTTCAGTAGCTCATAATACACAACACCCAGCTGGTCCCACCAGATACACAGCATAACCTTCAGGCCATGAATATTCTGCGCCGACGTCGATGTTGAAGCATGGCCAGGGTATCCATACGTTGCCCGACGTTTTGGATTGTCGTAATGGACCCACTTTTCATCGCCAGTCACAATTCGATGCAAAAAACCCTTTCTTTTGTGCCGTTGAAGCAGTTGTTCGCATGCCATAAAACGGCGTTCAACGTCTCTTGGCTTCAATTCATACGGCACCCAATGGCCTACCTTTCGGATCATTCCCATGGCTTTTAAACGTTTGGAAATGGTTGATTGATCAACTCCCAAAGTTTTTGCAACCTCTTCTTGCGTTTGAGCCGGATCTTGATCGAGCAATTCCTCCAATTCGGTATCCATGAACTTTGGCGGCGCACCCTCGCGTTCTTCGTCTTCCAAGCCAAAATCACCACTTTTAAAGCGTGCAAACCACTTCTGGCACGTTCGCTCAGATAGAGCATGCTCACCATAAACTTCCACCAAGATACGATGACTTTCGGCTGCTTTTTTCTTCATATTAAAATAATGAAGAAGAATTCCCCGCAAAAACACATTATTTGGCACGATATTCGACATTTTCAAGTGTGGTAAAAATATTGTTGTTTACGCTTCAAATAAAAAACTTATACTGACTTTTGTGCCTTACGACAGTAGCTCTCCAATGAATGTTTGGAAATGTGGATCGATGGAATAATAATCAAGTTACGCCATCTGTTGTAAAACCGCACGAACTTATTCATAGTCCATTATATAACGGTGTAAGGGGTCATTTCGAAGTGTCACGGCCTTCGCTGCGAGACTAGCTGACCGATGTAATTGACAATTGATATTATGATACCGCGCCTCAAGTCTGAGGGCATCAACCGAGGTTGCCATGAGCAGTCCTGCGGCCGTTCGAAAACATCTATTCATTGCCGTGTTGATTTTGATTTTATTCTTTTTGGATATCGTAAGTTCGTGTTGAATTATTCCTTCCGATATATATTAGTTCGACATATTGAAATGGCAACATCTATACATATGTGAACCTTTTTTTCTGGTGCAGAAGATTTTTGATAGGTTATTAACCTTCTCCAATTTTTCCCAAATTGTGTTGAGATGCTCATTCCATAGTGCATTTCTGGAAAAGGTGAGGTATTTTTGTTTTTTGCAGTTTGTTTATTTGTTTTTTCGATGTTTCGAAAGTGCCTTAAGAATATACTGTGAAATTTTCATGCGGAAGTTCCCAATATTATAGCTTCCACAGCTCATTCACTAGATAGAAAGCGGTCCGCGCGCTTCTGTACCTCAAACTTTAAACTCATTTATTTCGAAACGACTTTTTTCGGCCTGATGTCAAGTTCAAAACCCGTGCCATTTTGTCAAATTTTTTATTCTAGTTGCGGGACATAGCTACATTCATACTGATTTTTTTTGGCTTTTGTGTTTCAGACAAATATGATAGAAGAGCCAAAATGGGCAACACCGTCCAGGTCCAATTTTCCCAATTTATTAAAATTAAAAAAAAAAATTACATTTTTGTATGTAAAAAAAGTTAAATAAAAAAGTCCAAAAAATTTAAACATCATTTTCAATTTTTTTTATTGTAAAAGAAATTCCTGAAAATACCCTAAATTTTCGAGCTCTAGACCACCGGGACCCCTTAAAGGTGATATCTGCAATCCAGCTGATTTGCTTTTTTCCATTCGCCGTGTGCATCCGGATGTCAGCATGAAATGAAATAACGAAAAGCCGTTCCATTCGCACTATCGGCGTATGCTTCTAGCGACAACTTCATGGCGGCTGCGCAACATAGTTCGTCATTTTCTTTTTTTTTTACTTTCTTTTGAAGTCATATTTCTATTTAAAAAACATTGTTGTCGATCTAGCGCAACCACCTTTAATGAATGCACCTTGGTACGTAGGCAAGAAAATTATTTGTAAATGACGTTGAAGTCAGTGTTGTCCCTTCCAAATGCGGTATTTCAGTTTCAGAAAAGAGAAGGAGGAAGTGTAGTGAAATTTCGGAGTAAACTTTGAGTTAAATCGATATAAAAACGTCAGTGTAAAACACCGCTTCAAGTAACATCGATACATCGCTGTTTTTCAACAAAAAAATCGCTGGTTCAAAAACATCGATGCATCCTTTGCATCCCTAACAGTCAATAAAACGCCTACGCCTCTAATATTCATAGTCGCAGGCGTAGACAGGCTGTGAGTGTTGTATACATTTTTATTGTATGCATACGTACATATTTTTATATGATGTTCACTTTTTATTTTTAAGATCAACTTAACAATCCAATGAGATTAGAGCGAATATCTCATTGAATCTGTTAAGCTGATTATAGAAGGGCATTGACAGCTGTGGCAACACTTAGAGAAATTTTGTAAGTACTAAATTACTTGTAGAAATAGTTACTAGTTTTTCACTAAATTCCCCAGGATGAGACTATTCAATTCATTGCAACTTCATTACAAATCCTGGCGGTTGTCACACGCTTAAAAAAAAGTTATGAAAATCTATGTACATATATATGTATGGATGCCAGGTGGCAGAATTATAAATTAAAAGCTAAATTGAAAAAGAATTACTAATGATAAAAGTTTACTTCTATAACTATTGCAAAGAAGACAAAAGGCGAATTTATTTTTTTTTTTTCACTATAGCCTCTTTATTATTGACCGTCGAATGAACTCACGGAATCAGATCTCCGTGCTCCGTACTCGCTGGAGAAGTGATCTCGGGATACCATTAACCTAGAGATGGATATTTTCTTATAGTGCTGAAATTATGATCGCTAAATTTGTTTCTAAACTTAAAAACCCTAAGCAAACCCTAAGTTGATCGTATTATCTGAATGGGATGATGACATACGAATGCAAACACATCTTTTCAATTCACGACGGGTTTTAAGTTTCACTGCATTTTCGATTGTATTTCTGAATAACAAAAAATGCCAAATTGTCAAAATAATGAATTAATCAAAACCTAGCAAAACCTTTTACAAAAGAGCCTAAAGAGTGTATATTCTGGGGGAATTAAATTTGAAATACCACCTTGGTCAAAAAGTTGCCCGAGCCAGGTGACGCTCTAAGTCAGCTTCTTTGGTTAACAAAACTTTACCGCCATTAACATTTGTAAAAGTTACGCCATATTGAATAAATATACCTCTGCGCCTGTTTTCTATTTTTTACTTAGGAATCTTGGGAAACTGTTGGACATGAACGCTTCAGAAGAGATGGTAAGTTCATCGAGGATGACGGACGTAGTGGTAGGCCATTGACTCCAAAAACTGAAAACTCAATAAAGTGAAAGAAAAGTTGATCAATAACCTCAAACTAACCGTCGATAGTTGGCAGAGGCCTTGAACATTGATAATGAGTCGGCTCAGGACTTTATACTTAATAATTTGCGCTGTATTGCTTCAAAGTTTGACCTGGGTTTCATGCAAAAAAGGGATAGCGTTGACACCGCCAAAAACATGATTTCCAAGGCTGAATCTGCATCATTACTGGAGACGAGACGTGGGCTTATGAGTACGACACGCAATCCAAACATCAGACGAGTGAGTGAAGAGCTCCAAATGAATCAAGAACAAAAAAACCACGTCGTTTACAGTCGAAGATGAAAGTGATGCTTACAGTTTTTATGGACTATACGATCTTGTACACCACGAATTTTTGTCTGAAGCTCACACAGTTAACAAAAACTATTATTTGGGCATTATGAGAGATTTACGTGAAGCAATGCGCCAAAAATTAAAGGATTTGTGAGAAAACAACTCGTGGGTTTTGCACCATGATAATGCACGGTCGCACAGTGTCATCAATATGCGTAAGTTTTTGATCAAGAACGGAACGAATACCATCCAATAGTCATCAAATTTACCTGATATGGCTATCTCTTCTTAATTGGCGCGATAACCGGTTAAGCGATTTTGGCCGAGTTTAACAAAGCGCGCCAGTCGTTTCTTTCTCGTGGAAATGGATTTTCAGAAATGTTTCAAGAGCTCGATCAAGCGCTGGCATAAGTTCGTTGCAGATGGGGAACATGGTGGGGTGTACTTTAAATGCGATAATAGCACTTTTGAGAAACTCTGAAGGGTCATAAAAATCCTTGCAGCTCTTCTGTCCTTGTGCTCGAACAGCTAGAAGTGAGCTTCTGAAAGCAGGCTTAAAAGGATGCAAAGCCTGAAAGAAGCAGTGGCTTTTGGAAAAAAGATTTAGAATGAGCTCTCCGATACCAATATTTTACGGAGGAAGATTGGTCGAATATTCTGTGGTGTGATGAATCGAACTTCGAGCGGGACTTAGTTTACCCCATTTTAAAACATCCCCAACCAGAGCTTCTTACCCTAGTCCAATTTCGAGGAAATATCACAAGCCCTATGAATATCTACTCCGACAGCCAAGCGACAATTAGGGCCTTGGGATCGTTGTTTGTGCGTTCGAAATTAGTCGGGGAATGCCTCTCTTCCCTCTCCATTGCATCGATATACTTCGATATTAGGCTCATTTGGGTTCCCGGTCACATCGGCATAGAAGGAAACTGCTGGGCCAATGAGTTGGCTAGACAAGGGACCCCCGAGACGGCTTCATGGCAATACGAGAGGATTGCAGTTCCCTTCAGAACCTATGGCTTGCTCCCGGAAAGATGGGCGTCGCGTAAACTCCGCGAGCGCTGGACCAGTGCACAAATGCGAATGCATACCTGGCCTCGGGGAAACTTCTAAGGCTAACAAAGCCACAGCTGTCGAATTTGGTAGAAATCCTCACTGGACACTATCCGTTAGTTGTACATGCGATGAAGATTGGCATTGCTTCACGCCCTTACTCCAAAAGCTGTCTGGAGGATGAGATAGAATCATCTCAGCACCGTCTTCTAAGCTGCCCTGCTCTCGTCGGGCTAAGATTTAAACATCTGGGCTCTCACTTGTTCGCAACATCAGCAGGTATTGTGAGTTTAATCTGCACACATCTGGTGAAATTCATCAGCAGCTTAAAGCGGTTAACCCATACGTATGCAAATCGCCACTGATGGTTGTCATCCTCTAATCCAAGCCCTGGATTCTGTCTGGTTATTTCCCCTCTCCTGTTCCCCTCCCCCGTGTATGCTATCACAACAAGCAAACTGTTTTGTTTTAAATTTGACCAAGTGGGCTTCTCGTAAGGGCACCCATTTAATGCCACGTGTAAGATTTCCAAGCACCAAATACAGATATTTCTTTCTTAATACAACCAATGAGGTGAAAATGTGCGCTCTCCGAATATATTATTTTCTATGCATATACAGAGAAGCGATTGGTCTGCGATTGCTCTTTGGCTTTTACTTTCTCAGTTAAGTAAACCTAATATGAGAATAAGCCAATGTCTTCTCTTCATTACTAAGTAGTGCGATAAATGTTGAGTTTCTCTCAGCAATAGAAATCCGAGCTTGTGTTTCCAATTAAAATGCCATTTTTTTGAATTTCCTTTAAAATTTTATCAATCTAAAGTGTGGTTTTCTTTTTAAAATTCGCACCTTCTCACAAACCATCATTCTTCAGCATCCACTTTGATTATATGTAAAGAAGTTCAATATTTCGAAAAGCTCTTCAAGCGCAAAGCGATCCACGTACATATTCTGCACCACAAAGATATGACAATGAATTGCTACCACTTTTTTCATACAATCAGGAGTGCAATTTGAGTACAGTTAACTGTGAGTCACTAAGGGCTTTGTAAAATTATACTGTATAATTGTGGTAACGAATATTGATCTATTGATACCCCAGTAGCTGGCCGTCGTGACAACAATCCGTTTAGATCAAAATACTTTAAAACAATGCAATGTCAATGCACTGGACATAGATGTAGGACTTCGTCAAGCAAACACTTACAAGCACATATACAAAATGAAAAGCAATACATGTGTGTGGATTTAAAAATTTTGTAGACAACAAGTCAAAAAACAAAGGGAATACTGAAATGGCGATTAAAAGTTCATTAAGACCAAACTTTTGTTTTGGCTCTTTCCTAGAAAGTTAGCGGCATAAAAACGCTATTTTGCATTTGATTATTCCTATTAACTAGGTTTGTAAATAATGTAAGCTATATTTGGAAGACCAAAAAAAATATAAATATGTGGCTGTATTAAGTCAATAAACGTTCCAATGAAAAACATTTTACTTGTACATATGTGCCTAGAGGCGAGAACAAGATATATGTATGTATTCACTTGATAGCCTTAAAGAGGAGCTCATGCCTCGAAGTTCAGGGTCTAGTATCGAATTGTAAACAAAATACTAGAATAACAATTAAACGGAAAAAACAGTGCAGCCACCTCATCAATCTTTCTCACATCACAGAGTCGATGCATTTACAAGCAGTAAGGATTTCTGAAAACAATAAGTAACAATTGCTGCCCAATCCAGAGAGTGCAGAGAGAAAAGAAACAACTTCTACGCCATCTTTTAGTTAACTTCCAATACAAACATACACAGGTGTGTGCATAAAAGTATTCGTATGTATAAGTAGTCGTATGTGTTTGCAAAGGGTATTTCGAAAGATACGCTTAGATGTTGTTTTAATTAAAACATGCAAATATTTTGACTCTTTCAGGTTTCACTATTTTCATACAAAACAATCATACAAGTATGTGAAAAATGGCATCATTTAAATGTCCAATATGACCTCGTCTACATCCGCCAAACAGTCGGTCCATGCAGGCCTAAATGCTGAGAACAACAGAACGTCATTTTCTATTCTCGCCAATTCTTTTTCTATCCTCGACAGAGCTAATTTCTTGAATTTGTTCCATCAACCTTTAACTTGTTGACTCATACGAGTGATTATTTCCACCGAAAAAATCATGAATTTCGCGACATGTTTTCCTTAAAAATCGATCATTTTCGTGATAAGTTTCAATATTATCAAATTTTTACGCATTGTGCCTTGTCGCCCACTTGATAAATGTCAAATATGACATAAAAACAGGTACCATACACAGTGTATTGTTACAGTGAGGCAAATAGCCGAAACTAAAACTGTAAAATGCTGGTTTGACAACTCCTTTAAATATATTGGTTGAGCATTTTCATTAAGTGTCATTAATTTTTAACCGAATGAAATGACTTTTCATTTGTGGAAGTTGGTAAAACAAATATTGTATTATATATATATATTTTTTGTTTTTTGTGGTTATTATTATTATTATTATTAATTTTTTTTTTTTTTGGTAAGAAACCATTTCATAGATTTTGATTTAGTATTTAAAAATGAAATAATTACGCCACGAACGCTAAAAAAGCATTTAAACGATGCGTGAAAATCGAACTTATCGATTGTGTTTAAGCTGTCAAAAGAACATTTGACCGTTACTGATCGTGACAAATGTTATTGCAGTGGCAATAATTTCCACAACGCATGCAATTTCTTACAAGTGGTCCCCACTACTCCTATTTGTAACATCTTGGCTGAATCCGGACTTCCTAGTTTAAGTGAGCAGGTGGAATATATGACTGCTGGCCTTATGTACAAAGTGTTATACTGCAATAATGATCACCTCTATAAAATCACAATCAATGCAGCAAATAGAAAATGTTTTCCAAAGAGGCTGTCGGCAATATATCATGTGGTTGTCTGGGACAGAAAAATGAGTATCCATTTTAAACCTACTCGTCAAATCCGCAGAAAGTGCTCAGCTTGGCTTCTTTCGAACTCGTCATTTGTTAATTGCTTTCAAGATTATCGAAAGGAAAACACTTGTGGTCTTATCTACCGACAAATATTCCTTCAGCACAAACGAGAATTAAATTAAAAATCTTTCAAATTCATATTTACCGATGTCTCCAAAACTAACTTCTCAACCTCTTTCGCGGTTATATCTGAGGATCTACAAAGTTCTGACAAAAGGTTTGCTGCACAATCACTGCTCGACATTTAGTAGTGAAATCTTTGCTATATACATATCAAGCCACTCTAATAGCATCCAGAGAGAAAGGTAAATTTTGCATTTGTACCGACAGTCAATCTGCCATCGATGCCGTAAGAAATTTCAACAATAACAGTGCTGTACTAACTCATGTTCGAGATTTACTTGTCAAGCAAATAAACAAAATTAAATTGATGTGGATACCAAATCACTGCGGAATTAAAGGCAATGAGTTCGCTGATTATGTCGCGAAAAGTGTTCATAAGGAACCGGCTCTGTATTTTGACGTTCTGGAAAAAACTGACTTAAAACGTCTAATAAAGCAGTACTTACATAACAAGGCTCTATTGAAATGGAATGAGTACTTTCATCATTACGCGACAATTAATCCCTTCAGAGTAATGCCTACCTGTCCACCGGAATCTAAACATGCAGACATTTTGTTGTTCTCAGGAACCCAAGTCCCCTGTTTCTGAAGCATCCCCAAAGCATGCAATCGCTTGGAAATGGACTGGCGGGTAACTCCCAATACGTGAAGCATTCTTGTGTTTGACACGGATCCTTATTGAGCAATGCCTCCACTGTTGTTGTTTCACTTAAAGCAGCATCTACATAAACTTTTTTTAACTCTCGATGCGCTTCAGCCGAGGTTTTTTTCGAATGAAAGAGGAAAATCAACACTTCCCGCAAATGACGATTATTCGGCTCAAAATCAGACATTTTAACAAAACCAAAGCTTGGTTTACAACGTTTAGGTTATGTTAGAATCGACTAGCACACACTGCTGGCGGCATCTTTTAACAAACAGCAGGAACTTAGTTGGGCACCTAATACTTTTACTCCATTTGCTTCCTATGGGATAATGAACGCAAACACATGCAAATCATTTTACCAAAAAATTTTCAAATAAGCACAAGTCAATGGCTGGCTCACTGTGGTACCGTGTAGGAACTATACACTACTGACATCTAGGCGTCACTTTTGAAAGACCCTTCATTTTAATTTCCATAGAGGTGAATGACAAATTTCACAGAAGCTCGATTTTCCATATACGCATATCGAATGTTCAGTTGTTCGAATGTCTTTTGTTCTTTCACCTGCAGCATTTTCTGCATTTCAAATGAAAAACTTAATGAACATATGAATAGAATGGCCTTTTGGCATGAAATTCGAAAACAAAACAAAATGTAAAGCCAATAACTTGAACTCGGCTGGTCAGCAAGGGGTCAGACAGCGTGATTATGGTAGGCAAACATGACGTGTGTAATCTGGAACCCCACGGTTAATCGAACACTCATTTGAAAATCATTTGCCACCACCGACTTTAGAAATCAGACAATAAAGAATACAATTTTGTATTTACAATAAACAAGCGCATGCTAATGAACTTCTCGATGTCGTTCAATCACACTCGAACCGTAAAGGAAGTGCAGCTATTGAAAGAGGAAGGAGATTGACAGCAAAATGGTTTTTAATGAGAAGGGGATTGCTATGATTTCTTAGGAAAATTAGGAAGCATTTTTCCCAAAGTGATAGTGGATAGAAATCGGAAAGTGTACATTTAAGAACGTCTCTCTGGCAGATTTTTAATGTCTCTTAAATTTTAGTTTTTTTTTTTCTTACTATATGCCTGTCCCTCTAATGCTGAAATACATATATATGTATGTAAGTAGCCAATGATTGTTGTGTTGGATATTAAATAAATTCATATTAGTCTGAGAAATGGCTTAATGGTTTTTTTGTCAATGGTTTAAAACTGTTTTATGGTCGATTTTTAGCTCCTGGGCGATGCTACGACTACTAACATGTCGATCAGCTTCTATATTTCTGCGATTTTATTGATATTTTCGCATTTTCTTCAATATCAAATATGCCTGTATGGAACTGACGAAGCCAAAATTGCACTTAGTTTGAAGTTACTGTAGCGGCCTGACTTGCATTTCCCTTAATCAAAGAAAAACTATAAAATGTACCAAATTTTCTCTTTGTTCACTTCCATTGTTAACACCCTGTAAATCACAATTGAATGGAACAAAATAAAAACCGCAAAAAGAAATTTTTCACTGTGTAATATCGCCTTGAGAATGAGCATAAACTTTAAATTGTATGATCGATACTTTGCGAGATATCGATCACTAAAGCCATGTACCGATAAAATAATGGATTTCCTTTTCCCCAAGCTAATATTAGGCAAATGAAATAAATTTGCTTAAAGATCCACAATTAGGGATCCTGGTTTTTTTTTAAGTCCTGAAAATTGCGGGCGAAACTGATAAATTTATCTGCAAATTTCTTTAATTTTACTCGAAATGGCAATAGAAAAGTAACAGGCTTTATCACTGGTTATTCCAGATAAATGAATTAGTAAATTTTGTCCAGTGCAGGTTTCTTGACGAAGAAGAGAATATAAAAGAGCACATGACTTGTCTTAGTGAAGCCCTTACTAAGCGGAGACTTCACTACCTGGACTCTCCGTACCTGGTAGCGTACGACCTAAGCAGCATCTGGCCAAGAAACTTTGCAAAGCAAGTGAATATATCGCACCCTAAATACAAAAGGGTCACAACTCAAAATTTTCCACACTCGAGCTTGACTTGTTTACAGTAGCACAGAAAACAAACTATGCGACATATCACGCTGAAATTTGCCATGTAAGCTTATAACAGTCCTACCAAAAAAACAAAAAATTTATTTTTGCCATATGTCATCCGCGGACCGTTTTATTGATAACGTCTCGTTCATATTTGAGCAGAAGGTACATTTTGAGTTGTGACCCTTTTGTATTTAGGGTGCGATATGTTTCCCTAGAATAATACGAGGGCGGGTCAATAATTCCGTGACTTTTTGTATGTCTGACCTCTTTACTGAAAAAGAAATACTGCTCCTGTCAACAGGCATCTGTCAGTTGACTCCTGTCAAAATTTGAACGTGCTGCGTCAGTTAGTTTGTGTTTTACAGCTACCTTTATCAGACTACCCAGTAATTCACAGTCGACCACAAACGCAATCGTGTAACAACTTCACAGGAAGGTTTGGCGTTGTTTAATCGCAATATGGAGGAGTTTTTGCGCCGTTTTGTAACCGTGGACGAAACATGGATCCATCACCACGCACAGGAGACCAAACAACAGTCGAAACAGTGGGTTTCTAATGGTGAATCGGCTTAATAAGCACACGAAATTCAGTTTTTTCCATTTTCTCCTCAAATTACAGAAATTTCACACGCCTCTAATGCCCAATTGATGGTGTAAAATGTTGCGAATTGATACGTGCGACACGCTAAAGTCACGAGCTACCTCCCTCGAACTTAAATGATGGTTTTCCATCACCATTCCTTGACTATGTCGACGTTTTCATCCATTGAAGGCTTTGATGGGCGACCAGATCGGGGCAAATCTTCCTTGACTTTTGTTTTTGAACTCTTCCTTGACTTCTGTGTGAATTGAAATCCCGTTCAATACACAAAATTTAAGACAACTTCTTTATTCGATATTTCTATCCATAATGAAAATCATCGACTCCCCATTGCTACTCGAGAAACTCAATTTCTCAATAATCAAAGAAGTACCTAATTTTGCTTCCATTGCTCCGAATTCTAGAACTCTGGGAGAATTTAATTAGCTTTTAAATCATGCTGGACTAGATTTTTCTTCAACAAAGAATCACTTCAAATTGGTACTAAATGAATTGTTGAACAAAATTCTTAGTATTATCTAATCATCTTTCTCTGTAAATTAAAGGAAATGTTACCTTTTCTTTCATTCAATACAATTGAAACTAGTAAATTACAATTTTAATTTTACTTTGATTAAATTATTTAGCACTAATCTGTTTTCACCTTTTGTAAGAAATACTGTAATTGAAGACTATTAATTGAATAAATAAATAATAAATGTAAATATAAAAAATGTTTGTGTGTGGACCTTTATAAAATTCAAACAAAATATAGAAAATAAATTTCCGTTCAATAGGAAAAATTAAAGAAATTTTATTCTTATATAGTAATTTAAGTTTTAAACGACATGTTTTTTACTAATATTTATTCAGTGCTCGACATTTTCTTCCGATACCAGAAAGAAGAAAAAAAGTATCCGTATCAAGGCGAAATTGAATGATCATCAGTACACTGATATGTACAGTTAGTAACATAAATAAGTATACAGGAGCCTGATTTATGGAATTGTTTGACGCCAACGCTTTCCTTAATATGTAATCAAAATATAATATTTTACACATGGTAATTGGGTACTGGGATAACCTTTCATATGCCCCTTAATTTAGCTGTAAATTTTAAGTATTGTTATCCCCGCTTTGCTTTGTCTTTGATGCCAGCGAAATTTATGTCGCAAAAGTTAGTATACAGCAAACGATTGTTCAGTTAGCATAACACTTATTTTTACGTATTGATTAAAAAAGTTAAAACTATTAAAAGGAAATAATCAAAGTGACTATAAAAATTTAGGGAACTACGTTTTTTATTAATTTTTGCGACATTTTTAGTAATGGCACCAAGAGGGAAAGAGCTTTCTGATGATTTAAAAAAACTGATTATAAAATATCACACGGAACATAAATCGTTGCGAGAAATCGGGCGTTTAATAGATAGGAGTTTTGCTACAGTTCAAAAAATTGTGAGTAAATATAAAAGTGCGGGAAGCACTACTAATAAAGAGCGTTGCGGGCGTCCGCCGCTCTTAAGTCCCAGAGAAAAAAGCTTAGTCGTACGAAAAATCAGGACAAACCCCAAAATAAGTGCCCCCAAATTGAAATCTGAAGTTAAAAGAGAGACTGGAAAACAATTTAACACCCAGGAAAAAGCCCTTCGTGAGTAGTGTCAATCGGAGTAAACGGATTTCATTCGCAAAAGGTCATGAAAAATATGACCAAACGTTTTGGAACCAAGTCATATTTTCTGATGAGTGTAAGTTCAGTATTTGTGGAGCTGACGGCCGTGAAAAAGTTTGGAGAAAAGTTAACGCGGAATTGGATCCAAATTATATGGCCGGCACTGTGAAGCATGTAGGGGGCTCTGTGATGGTTTGGGGATTTGTATGGCTGTGAACGGGGTTGGAAACTTGGTATTTATCGAAAATATTATGGACCGATATGGTTATTTAAATATTTTGAAAAATAATTTAAAAGAAAGCGCTACGAAATAGGGCCTTGGAGGAACGTTTATCTTTCAGCAGAATAATGACCCCCAGCACACATCCAACATTGTACGAGAGTGGCTGTTGCACAGAGTGCGAAAACAGCTGAAAACACCACCACAGTCCCCGGATACCAACCCAATCGAACATTTATGGGAACATTTAATGCGGCAAACACGTAAACATCCGATTAGAAATAAGGAACAACTGAAAAACGTGCTTCCAGAGGAATGGAATAAAATACCACCAGCTGTAACTGAAAACTTGGTGAAATCAATGCCTTCACGACTTAAAGCGATTGTAAAGTCTAATGGGTATCCTACCAAATACTAGGATTTGATTTTAATTATGTTTTTGATTTCACAAATTAATAATATGATTAACTGTATACTTACTTTTGAGACTTGAATTTTTATAAAGTTTAATATAAAAAGCTATAATTTGGTTCCTTTTTCAAATTTTGTCATTATTTGGATTAAATTTGATTTTTGTATTTCATTCATGTAAATAAAATACAATTTTGTTATAACTTAGGTTGTTTGAAGGAATCGATTGGGGGAAAATTGAAAACGTGTCCAGTGTATACTTACTTCTGTTACTAACTGTGTTTGTTGCCAGCTTAGGAAATGATTCCTTCAGCAGAAAAATGAAGCAGGCCTTATCACATTATATTATGCCAACTGATTGCTCTATATGCGTTTTGATACTCGTACACAAATGCTGCAAAATCCTACATTCGTATCAAAATCACTATCTAATGGCAAAACAACCAGCAAAATGCAAACAAGTAACGGAATGTAAACAAAATAACAATGCGGTTGAAGAATGGAAATCAACTATTGTTATAGGTATGTGACTGCAACGAGGCCATTCGCAAAATTGTGGCTTACAACGAAGTGAGCTACTGAGGTAGATGATAATAATAATCGCTTAACTCAAACATTGTTGAAAGTAGTTTAGGCCAAGCTGCTCCTCAATCGCTGCGTGAGCGTTTTACTGTTGTCACACACATGGAGAGACCTTCCACGAATGGTAGATACTCGTATTTTTTGGAAAATTCTTTTCATAACACTAATACACTCATATTTTTGCTGTTGGTAGCTGCGGGTTCATCGCAATTAGAAAAAACGTTTTCTATAAATTAACCGAATAGTAGTCATGCACAAATCCACCACTCAACTACAGCAACCTATACATATGTACCTATATATACTTTATGTATATTGTATAATTGTATAATTGTATATGTAGATAAGTGGCGCTCGCAGCGGCAGGCTAATCACCTACCCTGTCAGAAATCAAAATAGATTAAGGAAACCAGCGCAAGACTGAGTCTTCTCGACGCCCTATGCTCCCGAAAGGAGTGAACAAGGAACAGAAAAAAAATTTAAGTGGCGCTTACACCCTTTGTTGGGTATTTGGTCGAGCTCCTCCTCCCTTTTGTTATATATGTCTTAATGCTTTTCCACAAATGGAGGAACCTACAATTCTACGAGTATGCCGCCTCTGCATGGCAGATGGCACTATCGAGGGGTAGCCACGCACCAACCCATTCGGCTATGGCGGTCACCGTATATATAGACGTAGATACATACATACATAAAATGTGTATTGAAGGAATATCTTTCACAGTATATTTATTCCTTTTTGTTGCACTTATTTAACGGTATGATTTTATTGCTACTGTAGTAGTCAACATTCCAACTATTTTGCAATATCAAATCAAGCCGTACGGTAATATTTATTCATTTTCCAATACAAAAGTTTACTTTCAATTGCGCGAAGGGGGTGTCACTCACCATTGAGATTCAGGACTGCTCATGACAAAAGCGTATCAGTAAGAATCCTTTGGAATCCATCAGTTACCAGCTTACCGTTATAAATATTAATATTTTTTCCATCAATTGCATTTGAATATGACGAACTTGAAGGAAGAGTTGCCAGCAATAAATTGTGGGAAATAAATTTTACTATCAATGCTGAGTAAAAAATGTTCTCAACGCGCTTTGTCGATCTGGTTCAATAGTTTCGTGAATAAGTGGCATTGTAACTCAGTCACTATCGATGAACGACGAAAAATGCGCTCTGTGGTGTTGGCGACGTTATCGAAACGTATGCACTTCTTCAAAAATCAAGAGTGGCCGAAAATGATAATTGGTTGGTCAACGATTTTTTTCCACAGTGCGGAAAAACGGTTCGTAAGGCCGTAGGCCATGAAATATATGTATCTTTTTGACAAACTTATAATGTAGGCATATTACTTAAAGAACCTTGTATCAGGGCCTCTAGTGCTTCCTGTTATTAACACTTTCCGTACAAAACGTGATTCCGTAGAGTTTCATGCCAGCCCAAGTTTTACCGTCGGCGCACTAGAACGAGAGCGGAGAGATATACGAGAATATCAACAATGTAACACTAGTAGGTTCATGCATTGTCGATTATCTGCATTTACAGCGGTATCGACCTATAGAATTGGCAAAAATTGTTATTGTTCCGAAATAATCTTATTGGTATATAGCTTATTTTGGATTTTCGGCTAGAAATCTGCAAGGTATCCCACACTCACCCAAATCATTCAGTTCAGAAGAATACCTACTTTTTCTGAAACGCACATCTGTAATTTATCCTAAAAATGTTCATTGGATGGCGTGAAAGTACAATTGATAGTGAGAGTAGTGAGTTTTAGAAAAAAAATTATATATAGAATTTCGTCGAGTTCAAGCTTGGTTACTGATGAATGACGAAGTGAAGATATTGAAGAATTTCTAACAGAACTGGGTTCAGACAAAGAAGAGAAATTGAACACAGCGACTGATTTATTGGACAATATCCAATGCGTGCTTCTGTTGGATTAGTCGTCTGACATTGGTCCAGGTGAAGTTCTTTGGCTATTCTTGAATGAAACAGTAATAAGTATTTTAGTCACAGAAACTAATAGGTATGCATAGCAGAAATTACTTAAACATGAATTGACTGTTCACGGCTGGACAAAATAAATGGAATCTCACCACTTCCCAAGACGTTAAAAAATCTATTCGATTGATGATTTGGATTGTTCTAGTGCAAACACCGCTACAGCAATGTTAGTCAACGGAACCTATATACAGGGACCGGCACTCGAAGTGTAACCAACTTCAGACCGCTCGAGTAGCACGGGCATCGGTTGTCTGTTAATTGGCTAAATGGCCACAGTATTGTTTATAAGCGCACAGAAGCATTTTACCGAGAGTAAACGCGAAAAAAATTCAGTAATGGATTTCAAACGTAATAGTCTGATTGCATTATATTTGGCTAAAAAATCACAACCAGCGATTCTTTGTGAGCTCGAGTACCTTAAAGTAAATAAAGTTTTTGTTTATCGCATCATTACTCGTTACAATGATACTGGTAGCATCGCGAAACGTCATGGAGGTGGTCATCAAATAACTTCAACGTCACGTGAAATGTTTCAAAAAGTGAAGTAGCGACTTGAGCGAAGTCCCTAACGAAATGCTCATCAAATGGCGAAAGAACTGAAAATATCTGACCATAGCGTCCGGCGCATACTGAAAAATGATCTCAAAGTCAAGCCTTGCAAGATCTTGAAGGCGCATAATCTCACACCAAAGCAGCAACAAGTCAGACTTGAGAGATCGAAGGAGTTGCTTCGCTTGGCCGAAAGCGGTCATTGTCCGAACATTGTGCTTTCTGACGAGAAAATTTTTCAAATTGAGCAATTGGTAAACTCCCAAAACGATAGGGTTTATTTGACCGACCGCTCATATGAGAATCTAAGTGAGCGATTGGCCACCAGGAGGCATCACCCGCTACAGGTAATGGTTTGGGCCTCTGTAATCGCAGATGGGAACTCTACAATAGTTTTCATCGAACCTGGCGTCTAGGTTAGGTTAGGTTAGGTTGAAGCGGTTGTCCTGTGGGACACACTCAGGCTCATAGCCCATTGTGATGCCGCGTGGGAAGCTTGTCTCTATCTCTCCTAAAACCAGCGTGTATTTTTCAAAAATTTTAAAATTTCTCTGATTTCTATAGAACTGAGGTCTTCTAACTCATTAAAAAATTGTCTAGCCAGAATAGTAAACCTGCGTCTGGATAGAGCAGGGTAGTGGCACAGTAGGTGCGAGATTGTCTCTTCCTCGTCCTCATCTAGACAACTTCTACAGAAGTCATGTGTTTGCACACCCATCCTTTGGGCGTGTCTACCTATTAGGCAGTGCCCCGTTATGACTGAGATCAATGTGCTAAGACTGTGTTTATTTTGGCTTAGCAGAGATTCTGTGCGTTTAGCATTTAGAGTCGGCCAAAGTTAACGGGCGATTTTGCAGGTTGCTTCATTTCGCCATCTTTCGTTTGCTTTCTTTACAATTTCTTCAAGGATGTGTAGCTTACATGTTTGTAAGGGTATCCCTATGTCATTATCTATGTGCTCGTCAGACAATTTAGTGCCGAGTCTTGCTAGTTCATCGGCTTTACAGTTACCCTCAATGTCGCGATGGCCAGGAACCCATGTTATATTTAGGTGAAATGACTCAGCCATCTCGTTAAGAGATGTGCGGCATTTCATGGCTACCTTGGAGGTTGTCGACTGTTTTGTGAGGGATTTTATCGCCGCTTGGCTATCAGTGAAAATGTAGATATCATTTCCGGATATCGCATCACACTGTATCAGTGTCGCGGCTTTTATTATTGCCATCAGTTCAGCCTGAAAGACACTATAGTAGTCGGGGAGCCGAAAACTGAAGGAGATCCCCAGATGTTCAGAATATACACCTCCGCCCACCCTGCCCTCGAGCTTTGAGCCATATGTGTATACATGGAGCGTCTAGGTAAATGCGAAATATTATCGGGGAAGTATTGTGGGGATTGCTTTGGAGCCGTGGGCAGACAAACATTTCGGTGGCAGACCATGGTCGTTTCAACAGGACTCGGCACCGTCTCACAAAGCTCGAGTGAACCAAGAAAGGCTTAAAATCAACATTCCGACCTTTATGACGTCTACACAATAGCTCTCAAATTCACTAGACGCGAATCCGATGTATTATTCTCTTTGGACAATTTGAGGGCAAAGTCCGAATTAAAAGATTCACCAGTCTCGAGGAGCTGAAAAAAACAATTGTCCGCGAATGGACCAAAATACCTGCAACACACATTCGGGCAGCTTACGATTCGTTTCTGGACCGTCTCAAGGCCATAGTCAAGGCAAAAGGTGGTCATTTCGAGCAAAAGTGAATTGATGATTCGATAGTACAAAATAACAGATTTGGAAAAGTTTCACCACTTGTAGGCTTATTGATGGTTAATTGTCAGAAGGTTTTTTCTTCAGGCTAAGAAATTTTTAGCCCGGTGCATTGAAAAAAAAGCCAAGTTTTGTAATGTCCTATCCATTGAAAAGAGGTGAAAGGTAAAAGAAAGCGACACGAGAAGATCATAATGGTGTTGCAGTACTAAAATGGAGAGATGTTCGCGGAGTCAGAATCTTATGCACAAAACACTCTCCCATCATGATTCGAAGCTTGGATTCTACACATCTCGGTCGTCCTTCGAAAATGAAGTCTTTGGCGATAATAGAGTACGATCTTGGTAAAAGTGCATCGACAGAAACGACCAGATGGAATCATATGTAACAAACATACAAAAAAGCATCAAATAGTAACGCAAATTATCAATATATTTATTTTTAGGGACAACGATCGTAAATACTCATTTAGTGTATCAGAAAACTACACAAAAAACTGAGATAAGAAAATCTGGCTCACCATTTGGAGAATCGCAAGAATCACCAGCACAAGGCTGTGAGAAGGATGTGCGTACTGTGTTACCAAAAGAAGGCGAAAAATGGCGCACGACAACAAGCAAAAAAACCTTAAAAATACGATAACGTCTTGTTTGAATAGCCAAAAATCGCCTCAGGTGTGCTTGGACTGTTTCAACGTATATCATCCGACATAGTATAATGTATTGTAATATCTTATCCTATATAAATTAACAAAAAGTGGAGTGCTATTTGTGTATGTTTTATATTTTTATGTTGTATGTTCTATATTTATGCTTCAGAACTTGTTCCATTCAAATTTTTTATTAAAATGCAACTAAAAATCGTATTTAACTTGAACAAGGAAAGCGTAACCCACATATGGGTGACGTGAACCCCAAGCAAGCATGCCCCCAACCCAAGTATTAGGTGCGCAGCTAAGTTCTCTCTTTTTGATGAAAATATTATACAACTTTATTCTCAAAAAATGGTTACAAGTGAATCATTGAAAGTATTGCCCATCGCTGACTAGCTTTTCCCCATCTTTCTGGTAGATGTCGTATATCGTCGCGGTAAAACTGTTCATATTTTGAGGCTATCCACGAATCAAGCCATTTTTTGATGTCTTCATATGAATGGAACTGCTAGTCAGCTAGACCATGTGTCATAGATCGGAACAGGTGATAATCGGACGGCGCAATATCTGGAGAATATGGCGGTTGGGGTAGGATTTCCCATTTTAGTTTTTCCAGGTAGGTTTTAACGGGTTTGGCAACGTGAGGCCGAGCGTTGTCATGCTGTAGAATCACGTTTTCATGCCTCTCCGCGTATTGCGGGCGCTTCTCGCGCAGTGCTCGGCTCATTCGCATCAATTGAAGTCGATACCGATCCCCAAAGATGGTTTCGCTTTGTTTTAACAGTTCATAATAAATAACACCAACTTGGTCCCCCCACATACATAGCATAACCTTCGCAGCGTGAATATTTGGCCGAGGCGTAGGATGGTAGCGAGGTAGAAGCAAGACCGGGCAGTCCCCATAACTTTTTTTTCTTTGTGTTGCTGTAATGATACCATTTTTCATCACCCGTCACGATGCGATGAAGAAAACCCTTCCTGTTTTGCCGCTGAACGAACAACTGTTCAACAACAGGCGAGAAAACGACGTTCAACATCCCTTGGTTTTAACACATAAAGAACCCTCTTTCTGAATCATTCCCAAAGCATGAAATGGATTGGCGGGTAACTTCTAATACTGAAGCAAGCTCTTCTTGCGTTTGGCATAGATCCTCATTGACCAATGTCTCCAATTCAGTGTCTTCGAAAGATTTTGGCCTTCCTTCACGCGGGCGGTCGTCAACATTAAAATCACCGCCTTTGAAGCGACGGAACCAATCTCGGCACGTTGTTTCACTTAAAGCAGCGTCTCCATAAACTTTTTGTAACTCTCGATGCGCTTCAGCCGCTGTTTGTTTCGAATGAAAGAGGAAAATCAACACTTCGCGCAAATGACGATTATGCGGCACAAAATCAGCCACTTTCACAAAACCAAAACAAAATCACTAATGTGTCGAAGCAGTTAGTTTACCATATCGCACCCTAAATACAAAAGGGTCACAACTCAAAATGTACTTCTGCTCAAATATGAACGAGACGTTATCAATAAAACGGTCCGCGGATGACATATGGCAAAAATAAATTTTTTAAGCTTACATGGCAAATTTCAGCGTGATATGTCACATAGTTTGTTTTCTGTGCTCCTGTAAACAAGTCAAGCTCGAGTGTGGAAAATTTTGAGTTGTGCCCCTTTTGTATTTAGGGTGCGATATGTCTAAGCTTGGTTTATGATGTTTAGGTTATTTTAGAATCGACTAGCACACCGCTGGAGGCATTTATTGACAAACAGCGAGAACTTAGTTCCACATCTAATAATAAAATCTTAATCGTGCCACCAATATCGATGCAAAATCATCGGTAATTGATCATGGAAAATTATAAAGAAAGCGACCATCCCTCAACTTTGCACTCGTTTTATACATACAAGTTGGCGCAAGATTAATCCATCTATCGGAAGATTTTTAATTTTTACAAATGGTATCGTATGCCAATCATATTTGAAACTTGTGAACTAGACAGCTCCAGTATACAAGCAGACAAGCAATGAAGCGCGTAAAGGTCAAAATCAAGATTTCCATCACTCAACATCCCTTTTTTTATTTTGTAAAAAATTTATTCGAAACCCAAATTTTTTTATATTACTTTTGATGTTGGTAACCCCAGTGTACTGCACAGTGACGTAAATCTAAAGTTGCGCATAGCGGTAACAGCAGTTAACAAAAGGCTATGGGAAACGAATTTTGTTTGTATGTGTGCTTTGTTTGTTTGTCGCTATCAATGGTAGAGAAACTGAACTTAAACAATAAATAAATTAATAAAATACCTGTTAACATACAAATTGAAAATGTTCAGATTTTCGAATCGAAAGAAGCATTTGGTTTTACTGATGTCGAAAAAATGTTTATGTATTTTTCTATTCCTGCGCGCTCGCACGCCGCAAAATAATATATTTTTTTTTAAGCATAACGATTCAATGTATCTGCATAAAGGCTGGAGGTACGTATAGAGTTTATGATATTACGTGAAATATGTGCCATTGGAAGCTACAACTTTACTCCATCTTCCAAGCAGCATAAGGAAAAATTCGCGTTCCTTTGACTTGATCCATTCATTGAGCCAGTTTGCGTTGCTCTCGTGAGAAGTGAACCGCTCTCCAATAAGGGCTAACTGCATTGATCGGAACAGATGGCAATCCGAAGGTGCAATGTTTGGGGAATACGGTGGGTGGTGCAAGATTTCCCAATTAAGTCCCTCTAGTTCCATTTCTATCGTCCCATTCCGGCCGCTTTTCGTTGAGAGCTCGATTCAAATGCATTAGCTGCAGTCGCTAAGTGAGCGTGGATGTATCTTCATTCGAATATATGTACATAAATATTTTCCTTTTCTTTTACTGTTTTAAAATTATAACGACTTCATAACCTTAAGATTTGTGCATCGATGTATGCATGCCACATCCTTGCTCAATATTTCTGCTACTTCATTCTTTATTGCACAACCAAATGCTTTCACGTAGACATGGCAACAAACAGAATAATCAACACATTGTATTTACGAATGCATTTGACAAACTTTTCTTAAATGCATTGAAATTGAAGCTGAATTCTCAATTTCATAATATTTCTTGGCTTTACTGTCAATTCAATGCGACAATATTCGCTGCAGAATGCATGCCAATTCAATGTAATGCTGCCAGATAATGGGGGTGCGATAGCCCAGCAGATGCAGCAGTTTAATGGAACGGAACATTGCATTGCGAGCTTTGGTCCTCAAACCGTTTGGCAGTTTTTATGTGCAAATGAATACATTTATGGGGTTATTAATACATATACAGTTTTATATATTTTACATTTTCATACACGAGCGCACTTACATAAGTATGTCGAAGGACGCGTAGTGGTCGATATAGGTATACATTCTGTCGGGAATTGTGCATTTAAAAAGCTTGCGTAACACATGTGTCTAATTTGTTTTGCTAGAATGTTGGTACAACTGTTTTCTATAGTGTCGCAGAATTTGAGCGCGATTTGTCAATTAGCTTGTTTTTGGCATTTAATTACATCAGTCAACCGCAGGTGTGATCTGCGATTTTCACTATGGATAACAATATCGAACAAAGGATTTGTCTTAAATTTTCTGAACGGGATTTCATTTGCCGAATTGTTGAAAATGTTACAGAAAGTCTATGGCGCGTGTGCTTTTATTAAAACCACGGGTCTTTTAAGTTTAAGGGAGGTAGCTCGTGACCTTAGCGCGTCTCACGAATGAATTCGCAACATTTTACACCATCAATTGAGAATGAGATGCGTGGCTGCTCAACTGCTTCCAAGAGAGTTGAATATCTTTTAAAAAATTTATCGGAAGAAGGTGGCTGAAGTCATACTTGAGCAAGTGACAAGTGGATTCGGACCCAACATTTATCCAGCGCATCATAACAGGTGATGAGACGTGTATATATGAATTTGACATACAAACCAGTCAACCAGTCAACAGGCGGCTGAATGGCGCTATCCACATGAGCCGAAACCCAAAAAACCACGTCAAAGTCGGTCAAAAGTGAAAGCCATGCTCGTTTTCTTTGATTATCATGGTGCTGTCCACTCGGAATTTCGGAATTCGTTCTAAATGGTTCCCCGCTAAATATAGAATATTATTTGGAAGTTATGAGAAGTTTGACAGAGAATGGAGAGAATGTGCGTAGGAAACGGCCCAATTTGTGGAAAGAAAAGTTATGGTGCTTGCACCATGGTAACGCACCGTCTCACAAGGCTCATAATGTGGATACTTTTTTGACCATCGAACAACTACCGTATCCGTGACTTTTTCCTTTTCGCAAAACTTAAACTGGCACTCCGCGGAAGCCGCTTTGATTCGATAGAGGCTGAAGGAGCTGAAGAATATCTCTTCAAACGCGTTTGGAAGGTGCTTTGATGACTGGACTAATCGTTGGCATATGTGTATTGCTTCGAATGGAGCCCATTTTGAAGGCGACAAAATAAATTTTGATGATTAAACAATTATTTTGCGTTTTATTGAACAATTCCCGGTACTTTTTGGACAGAATACCTATATTTCTAATTTTTGAAGCTTTTGAGGTATTCAGTACTTTGTTGGGTATTTTTTATTATTAATTATTGGTTGAAGTCTACGTGGCATGCAGTGAACCTTTTTTTGTTTTTTTTTTTTTGTTTCTTTGTTTTTGGTTTTGTATATTCTGGACTAATTTGGTGCTACTCTTCAAATATCGCCTGTTTAGATCAGTTTTTTTATGGATGTCATATTTTCTTATATTTGTCTTCAAAACCGACACAAATTTCCGATGACCTACAAAATATTAGAGTCTTATTTAGATGGTCATGCGTAAACTGCTATCTCTTACAGATGTTCCTTGTACTACGAGTGGTTTATTACGGGCTATTCTGTCATTTAAATTTGCTTTTCTCAGTACTCTTCGAACAGTTTCTGGATAGCAAGTCTTACCTTTGGTGCGCTGAACCGTTGCCGAACTTAAATGTGTAAAATGAGTGCTATTTTATGATACGACGCGGCATTCTTTTTTTGAAATGTTCCAAAACTAACTCATGCTTTTGACTCGAGTATGAAGCAACGGAACCTGCCCCATTCACAGAAGAAGAACTTATGGATGCTGCAAAAGCAGTGAAATGCAATAAAGCGCCAGGACCTAATGGCATAGTTGCCGAAGTATTGAAACTATTGGCAATCGAACACCCTCTTTTGCTGCTAAACATGTACAACGCATACCTAAAAGAAGGCGTTTTTCCAGAAATATGGAAAAAACAAAAACTAGTACTAATAAATAAAGGAAAGGGAGACCCAACATTAGCGTCCGCTTATAGACCGTTATGTACGCTGGATAGCGCAGGAAATTTCTTTGAGAAACTGATAAAGCATAGGCTTAGCGAAGCCGTAAAGAACAATGGCGGACTGTCTGACAGGCAGCATGGTTTTAGAAGTGGCAGATCTACCTTAGGAGCCATTCAAGATGTAATAGCTAGCGTAGAACATGGCCAGGCAGGTAATCGATGCTCCAAACGCTTAGTATTACTAGCCACACTGGATATTAGAAATGCTTTTAACAGTTTAAGTTGGGACGACGTAATTGAAGTCTTAAAGGTAAAATTCAAGATCCCGAATAATCAATTGAAGATTATTCGTAGCTATCTAAGCAATCGCGTGCTCTTATACGAATCGCGAGAAGGGTGTAAGACTAAACAAATAACAACAGGTGCGGCTCAAGGATCAATACTCGGACCTGAACTTTGAGAGATGACATTGCAGCTGTAATAAACGCCCGAAACACTGACGAAGCCAAAAGGAAGTTAAATCAGGTGATGATCCGAGTTCAGATATGGCTAGAAGACCATGGATTAAAGCAGGCCACAGAGAAAACAGAGCTAATCCTTCTAACCAACAGACGTATCCCATTAGAAGTAGACATACAAGTACTCGATGCCACTTTATCGACAAAAATAGTGGTCAAATACCTAAAAGTGCAATTAGACACAAGGCTAACTTACTGGGTGCATATAAACCATGCTACCACAAGAGCTGCCAAAGTAAGAGGCAGGTTAAGTAAGCTCATGGCAAACTTTAGGGGTCCAACGCAGAGCAAGCGAAAACTTTTAATGGACACGACGAACTCGATTCTCTTATACGGATGCAAAATATGTACATATTCGCTTATGGCGCAATCCCGGCGGAAAACTCTACAATCTGTGCAACATACCTGAGCTCTCAGAGTGGCTTCGTCATACAGAACAATATCTGAAGCAGCGGTGTTATTTATCAGCGGGACCATCCATATAGATATTCTAGCGCAGGAGCGCACATAGAGATAGGAGGCAAAAAACACAGGAATCCCAGTATCACGCTTCTCCGATATTAGAGTTCAAACGCTCACACTTTGGCAGGCAAGATGGAACTCTGAACGGCATGGTAGATGGACAGCGATACTAATACCCGGCCTAAAAAAGTGGGTAGAAAGCAAGCACGGTGAGGTTAACTATTACCTCACACAGTCTTTGTCCGGACATGGGTCCTTTCGCAAGTATTTGTGGCGAATGGAAAAAGTGAGCCAACAAAAGTGCAAACTATATGGAGATACTGAGTAGACATCTTCTTTAAATGCGAGAGGTGGAACGTAGAGAGAACAGGTCTGCAACGAGCTATTGGTGTATTTACATCTGAAGAAATGGTCGAGAAAATAATGATAGACGAAGGAAAATGGAATGCCGTCGCAAATTTTGTGGAGGATATTATCCGAAAAAAGAAGCGAGAAATAGAATGTTATGCTAAAGAGCATTGTGCATAGGTTTCTCAAAACAGGCGACCCTTGCCGCAGGGTGAGTAAGTAAGTGTCCTTCCTAGGACGCCGTCTTGGCCCTCTACCTCGAAGCAATGCGGAAGCAGCCCCGGGGTGGAGGTAAAAATCCAAGAGAAGAGGAGGGATGTTTTTAGTGGAATCACCACACCCGTAGTACTGATGGTTGCTATATGATGCGAAGGCATTTTTAACCTAACCTCACCGCCAAAAAAATAAAAAAAAACGCATGCTTTTGTATCGAAGTACGCGGTCTTAGGTATAGTTCAAAAAACCTAATATTGCTTCATTTCAAATCCACTCTATAAATTGTCGCAAATTGAGCACTTTTTGTATTTTAAGGTAAGGAATGTAATAAAGCAAAGTAAATGAGATGTCTGCATACATAAATGACAATGAACATACGGGCCGCCCAAAATCAGTAATCACCGGAAACTCCATCGAAATTGTTCGTAAATTTATCAAAAATGCACCGAATCATCATTGAAATTCATGAAATATTCATGGAATTGAATGTCTCCAAAACATCGATTTATCGCATTTTGACAGATCATTTGGGTTTACGAAAGCTCTGTGGCCGTTTCATTCCACACAAGTTAACTGAGGACCAAAAATTGCTCAGAGTTAACTGTTCGAAAGACCTCATAAAGAGGGGAGAAAAGACGAGAACTTCCTTTACAATATTGTAACCGGTGATGAAACGTGGTGTTTCCAACATTAATGGAAGGCCTCAGACAAGCCACCACTCAAAAAATCGCGTTTGGGGAAGTCAAAAATCAAGTCGATGCTCATTTGTTTTTTCGTTTCCAAGGGTATTGTCCACAAGAAGCCAGAGGTACCAAAGGGCCAAACCGTCAATGCAATTTTCTATCTTGGCGTTTTGAAGCGTTTGTTGCATCGCATTCGTCGAATTCGCCCTGAATATTGCGAAGGAGGAAGCTGGCGCTTGTTGCATGACAATGTACCATCTTATCGAGCCACTCTTGTGACTGATTTTTTGACTAGAAATCGCATTTTAACCACCAATCACTCACCGCTTTCACCTGATATGGCTCCCTGTGTCTTCTACCTATTGGGAAAATTGGATTTGACCATGAAAGGAAAATGCTTTGCGTATGTACATAGCGGCCATTCAATTCGGTCAATGACCTGAAACACTCCTTCGACAAGCTTTTAGATCGCCAAAAACAGTATATCAAGGCCAGAGGGGACTATTTCAAATAAATAAACTCGAAGCTATCAGCTATCAGCTATCACCATTTCTCAACCGAAAAACAAATTTTTTTTTTGCATATCAAAAAAATTCAACTAAAAGGAAGTTCCTTTTATTTCATGTCTTTAAAAATATAATTTTTATCTTATGTACATTATTTAAGAAATTTATTTCAAAAGTATCTTTTTATTTTCTGCAAAGGCCCAATATTCCTAAACCGAACTATGATCTACTTTTCCACCTTTCTCAGTTTTAGTTCAGAAAGTTGCAATGCATATTCAGAATTTCCTTTAAAAGTTAAGAATTGCACTTAAATTGGAAATTTCTAAATTTGAATTGCAACTTATCAGCCCACAGTGGTTCCGCCATAGGACATTGGATGAAAATAGTCATGTTAAAATTATGCAGCAATATTTAGCTAAATGTTAGTTCATTAGTCATAGTAACTTAGAGTACAAAAGAAATTTCAACTGCACAAACAATTCACTTATAATTGGGCCTCCAAAGTAAGAGAATTTGAAAAGTGATAGTTAGCGTGGTCTCCGCTCCGTACTTACGCAGTTCCGGGAAGTGTTATTTTTCTAAGCATTACTGTGTTTATGTCCTGTTGTACAATGGGAATTCAAGTTGAAGGTATGTACGACGTGTTAAACGCTTTGTTATCTTTTTTAATTATTATTTAATAGGTTTTCAGACCGTACGAAATAGGTACTTTAAAATTTGCCATTTATTATTGTATTTTTATAAGAAGTTTGTAAAGTTTTAACTAAGTTCGCATGAATCTGCACAAATGAAACATACATTAAAATATTCTTACGTATGTCCTCTTTAAGGAAAAATAATTTCCAGCTGCGATGACCTGCGATTGCGCTTGATATAGGGTCTAATCTGTACCTATGTGTACCTATGTTACCCAACAGGAATTGACGTTACAGAATCATCTGCCGAAATTAATTTACAATGTTTGTTGGACCACACTTGCTTTCGAATTCTCGAATATCAAAAACCAGTATGAATTAGTAGGTAAATGGGGTTTCGATGGCAGCACTGGACAGAGCGAATACAAGCACAGTTTTTCTGAACCGAGAACGGAAGAAGGAAGTTTAATTGTTACATCTTATGTACCCTTGAAATTAATTTGTAAATCGATTACCTCTGACCCAGATAAGATAATTTGGAAAAACCCTCGCCCATCCTCCACAAGGTTTTGTCGGCCTATACGTTTTCAATTTGCTAAAGAAACTAAAGCTCTTTGTGTTCAAGAAGAAGAGCATTTTAAAAAAGCTATTAGTGACTTGAATCCGACTGTTGTTAAAATCGATAACCATAGTTATAAAGTAAGTAATTCTTTACAATTAACTATGGTTGATGGTAAAGTGTGCTGTGCTCTTAGTGACTCATCTACGAGTATATGTTATATTTGTGGTGCGACACCTAAAGAAATGAATGACTTAGAAAAGTGTCGAAACAAACAAGTAAACTCCAGTAGATTTGAATTTGGTTTATCACCCCTGCATTCTTGGATTAGATTTTTTTAATACTTTATTCATGTTTCTTATAGAATCGAATTTAAAAGGTGGCAAGCACGTTCATCTGAGGAAAAAGCACTTTAAGCTAAGAGAAAAGAATTTGTTCAGAGGGAGTTTAGAGAACAATTAGGCTTGATAGTTAACAAACCGCGAATTGGAGGAAGTGGCACCTCTAATGATGGAAATACAGCACGAAAATTTTTCCTTCATTCAACCATATCATCCGAAATCACAGGAATAGACAAACACGTTATAGACAGATGTAGTTATCTCCTACAATGTCTTTCATCTGGTTTTAAAATTAATGGGAATAAATTCAAAAAATACGCACTAGACACTGCTAAAATTCTAGCTAGTAAATATTCATGGTATAATTTACCTGCATCAGTTCACAAAGTGCTCATTCATGGGTCGGAGGTGATCGATCATTGTTTATTATCAATTGGAGAATTATCAGAGGAGGCAGCTGAATCATGTAATGAATTAGTGAAACAATTCAGACGTGACAATACCAGAAAGCACTCAAGAACTGTAACTAACACGGATCTTTTGCCAGGCTTCTTCTTAATTCCGATCCATTTATATCTAGTCTACGAAAATTACCATGTAAAAAGAAATCTATGATGTCAAGAGAAGTGTTAGATTTATTGAGTTAAAAGTTTTGTATTTCTAAGTACATTAACTTTTTTGGAAGTGAATATTTTATTGTTTTCATAAATAAGAATAAGTTAACTGCCATCAAAGTATACTTTACGCTCATCCTTTCGGAATTTAATGTTTTTTTCTATTATTGTTTATAATTTAAGATTTATGCAAAATTTTAAACGAAACAAAAAAATTGTATATAAAAAATGTGTGTACCTAATTTTCCTTTGACTTTTTATATTAATTATATGTCTTAATGTTTTTTTAACAAATAAAACATTTCTCAACTTAAAAACGTACTAAAAAGTCATTTATCACGCCAAAAGTTCTTATGACCGCTCTTCCTTCGCGGCGGGACCACTGTGCAGCCGTTCGATGGCGGCTTAAAACTATAGGTCCCTCTATCTGTATAAACAAATAGGAGGAGGAGGGCGGCGAAATATCCAATAAAGGGTGTTAGCGCCAATTTAACCTACATATATGTATGTATGTATGTATATTATTTACTGGGAAATTTTCGTAACATGCATATGTACATACATATATACATACGTATTATGTTGATTGAAAAAATGGGCTAAAGTTTTGTCGAGAGGGAATTGCCGAAAATCGATGGAAATCCGTTTGGCACACATTTTATTTATAGATGTACAAATGAATATGTATGTATGCACATATCTCTTGACTACACAGAAAAATAAAGGCTTTCGAATGAGGTGTCGCAATATATAATATGTATGTAAGTACATTTGTATGTACATATGTACTTATACAGAAACGAATTTATGCGCACCTTCTTTCAAAATTGCGATGCAACGAATTCGGCAAAAGTAGACTACCTATTTTGTTTGCCCCAATTTATTTTTGTTTATATTTTTTCTTGTTTACCAACTAATACTTGTTGATTTCGGAGCTTTTGTTATGAAAGCCGCTTGAAGTGCGAAAATAACGCCTAAAAGTTGGCAACGAAGTGTTTACAAACAGTCACGGCTGGTTGACTGAGTCGAATTTCGTAAGGTTTGGCTTACTACGTATAAACAAAAATGGATAATAAATAACAATAATAAAAGTTTCTATCTAAACATTTAAATTTACCAAACATTAAATGTTCAATGTTCATATTCCATATGCCATTTTGATTATTTTCAAAGAATATAAAAACAAAATCGAATTTTCGTCATTGCATTAATTTTAGATGAACCAGTGCAAATTTATGTTGGTTCTCGCACAGCACAAGGATGGCTATAACTTCTTCTAAAGTCATTTTTTTGTTAATATTGTCTAGCAACTCTGTATTATTAGTTTAGTAAAAAAAATTATCAAAATCACTTATTTTTTCATGGCTCTGACTAGCTCTGGCCAAAGATTATAACAACTTCTCGATTTTTTTATTAATTTCATTCAAATGAGCTTAACGGTTTCTAAGTTTATTCAAATGAGGACAAAATGCTTTAAAAAGTTTGTATTATATCAAAAATTACAAAAATTTAATTTATTTAACTGTACCTTAACTTTTATTATTCTCAAACTTTTGTTGTATTCAGTAATGTCTGTTGTTGTTGCTGAAACATTTCATGCTGTGCCGCCAAGTTACTTTAATCATTTCGTCATTAAAATATTTATATGTATTATGCACATTTGTATGTATATATGGGCATATGTGTAGGGTGATCCTTATTTACTTTATTTATCCAAGATATATGGATGTATACATAAGATTTTAGTCTTTTTTAATACACCTATGGAATGAAAGTTCCAAATTCAAAAACTGAATTCTATTACAATAGAACATAGGCTTAAAACCAAAAACTAACGGTCAGACATACTATACTATATTATACAAGGTGAAGTCCAAAATAAAAAAGACTGGCATCTTAAATATGTTTTTTAATTTTTACCATATTTTTTATGGGTTAGTGCGTTGGAAATTACATCCCTAGCTGACTTGTGAAAGTTTGGTGGCATTCCGTTCAGAGGAAGCGAAGTTACTACGTCTAAAGTGTCAACATGTTATAGGTCATAAGTTTTGGGACAATGAGTTTCGAACAAAGATAAAAAAAGTTTATGGCGATGATTGTCTATCTCGTGGTTCATGGGTGGTTTACACGTTTCAGCGATGGTTGTGAGGGCATAAAAGACAATGAACATACGGGCCGCCCAAAATCAGTAATCACCGAAAACTCAGTCGAAATTTTTCGTAAATTTATCAAAAATTAACCGAAATCATCATTGAAATTCATGAAATCGGAGTTGAATATCTCCAAAGCATCGATTTATCGCATTTTAACAGATCATTTGGGCTTACGAAAGGTCTGTGCACTTTTCATTCCGCACAAGTTAACTGAGGATCGAAAATTGATCAGTATTAACTGTTCGAAGGACCTCATAAAAGAGGCGAGAAAAGTCGAGAACATCCTTTACAACATGAACCTGAAACTAAGCGTCGAAGTGCCGAATGGAAGGCATCAGACGAGCCACCACCCAAAGAATTGCGTTTCGAGAAGTCAAAAGTCAAGTCGATACTCATTTGTTTTTACGATTCCAAGGGATTGTCCACAAGTAATTTGAGCCAAGGGGCCAAACCGTCAATGCAATTTTCTATCTTGGCGTTTTGAAGCGTTTGTTGCATCGCGTTCGTCGAATTCACCCTGAATACCGCGAAGGAGGAAGCTGGCGCTTATTGCATGATAATGCACAAATCGCATTTTAACCATCAATCACTCACCGTATTCGCCTGATATGGCTCTCTGCGATTTCTACCTATTCGGAAAATTGCATTTGGCCACGAAAGGAAAACGTTTTGCATCCGTAGAGGCTATCCAGAAGTCTTGCACCGATATTGTGAGGGACATTCCGGTCAATGACCTGAAACACTATTTCGAAAAGCTTTTAGATCGCGCAAAACAGTGTATCGAGGCCAGAGGGGACTTTTTTGAATAACTAAACTCGAAGTTATCAGAGCAAAGCTACATTCGTTTTTATTTTAGCTCAGTCTTGTTTATTTAAGACTTCATCTTGTATGTATGTACATGATTTTAGTAAAAAGGTGGCGAAGAAACATCAATCGATTCTATGAATCTCTTGTCAATTTTGTGGATATTGCATAAATTTCACAATTTCTAATGGCGATCATTTATAGTCCAGCAGCGTTGTGAAAAGAGCTCAGAGGTGTGACCAACTTCGGCCCGTTAACCGGCTTTCAGCAATTTTGAAGGAATCAGCTGATTGGCTGACGTATCTTGGCTCATGAGAGCGATTTGTTTACGAAAAAAATTAGATTATGTTTACGGATGTTACTTCGTTGATATTTCGTCTGAACAACGGCTGATTGGAGGATTGTGGGAATACGTGTGAAATTGGCGTGCACAATTCAGCTCCCAAATCTCCTATGACGTGGCAGCCATCTCATATGATCGTGCACTCATAAAATTCTTTACTTTGAAAGGTTTATCAGCAACGTACTTACTTAGTGTTGCCACAAATTTTCACTGTTGAAGAAGTTTTTAATAAGCAAAAGAACAAAATCTAGGCAAAAACTTCTAAAGACGCTAAAAATGTTGTACCTAAGGTTCAGCGGGGTGGTAGTGTCTTGTAAAGGTGTTACATCTCTTCATTTCCGCGCAAAAGAGGTTAAAACCGGAGCGAAACTGTACCGGGAAGATGTCTTAGAAGGCGTGGTGGACCAGTTGAGCAGCACTCTCTTCAATGGAGTGCGTTGGATCTTCCATCATGGCAGAAACCACCCAGCAGAGGCTAAAAAACGATATTCCTGGGTTCATAGTCGCAGAAGATTGACCGTCTGGAAGTCCAGATCTGAATCCATTGGAATACAATTTGTGGTCTGACATGGCCTGTCGAAGACCTCGCAGCAATTTTGAGAGTCTCAAACAATCTTTAGTTCAGGCAGCGTCGTCAAAATCCATGAAAGCCGTGCATGCTGCAATAACTGAATGGCCTAATCGTTTGAAGGCTTATGTAAAAGCAAATGGTGACCATTTCGAATGATTTTGTTTTTTTAATATTGTTTACATAATTAAATAAAACTAACTTCGTTAAAAAAAGTATTATAATTTCATATCTGTTAGTATTTCATATCTGAAAGTGTTAAAGCAATCTTGTCCTTCATCGATGGGTTTTAGAGTATAAAAGTGGTCGCAAAGCGTTGAAATTGAAGCATTAGTGGACGTTTGAAAAGAACAACTGCGAAAATCGTTCGATGAGTGCATGATACTGTTTGTGAAGATCCAAGCTTAACTTAAGAGGTCCCAGTGGTCTAGAGTTCGAAAATTTAGGGTATTTTCAGGAATTTTTTACCCAACCAAAAAAAATGAAAAAAGGATATTTTCATTTTTTATGCTTTTTATTTAACTTACAATACAACTTACATACAAAAAAACAAAATTTTTTTTTAATTAATAGTTTTAAAAATGGCGCTGAAGTTGACCCTCCCGAAAAATTAGACCTGGACGGTGTTGTCCATTTTGGCTCTTCTATTTATCTATGACTGTAGCTATGTCCCGCTACTAGAACCAAAACAAAATTGATAAAATGGCGCGGTTTTGAATTTGACACTCTAAAAATCGGGTTTTTTCAGTTTTTTGATAAAAAAAAAACTAAATAATTGAAATAATAATATGATTCTAGTATAGGCGATATCCATTGATGTTGTGAATAACAAATTTCAGACGCTGCGATTAAATACAATAGTTTTTTTTTTTTTTGACAACTCCAGGCCGAAAAAAGTCGTTTCGAGATAAATGAGGCTAAAGTTTGAGGTACAGGAGCGCGCGGACTGCTCTATACTTAGTAAACGGGTATATTCTTAAGATGAAAAATGAAATTGAAATTTGAAAAGATCGAGCCAAGGAGCACCAGGAGATTTGGTGGATCCTAAAACACTCAGGCTAAAAAGCCCATTGTATTTAAAGCTGTGGAAAGGGGGTGGATAGTCAAGGAGGGAAGGAAAAAAGTGTCAGAGAAAGAGACAGGAAAGAATAGAGACAGAGATAGAGATAGTTAGTCCTGTAAGAATTTTCCAGATTCTTTGGCAAATCTGTAAATATCCTCCAGTTTTAGAGAACGGATATTACTCATTCTTATGACATCGGAATCCAAAACTCGTAGCCGTGCTCTAGCAAAGGCAAGACACTCACAGAGAAAGTGCTGGGTGCTATCCGCCTCCTCCAAGCACGACAGGCACATTGGGACCTCAATGATTCCCTGGCCCCTTGGGTTGTGTCCTGCAATGATACCGACCATCAACCAAATGGCTTTCCTTCTAAGTTTTAGTAGAAAGTTTGACAGTTTTCTGTTCGGACTTGTCACAGAACGCCTTGCAGTTCTGCAGCGTTCCAGACCGGACCATCGCTCTTTATGCAGATTGCCTACATAATCGCTGATCCAATTCATGATTCCTGCGGAACTGATTCCGATTATTGGCTCTGGCCCCTGTGGGGGCACCTCTGATCCATGGTTGGCCAATTCGTCGGCGATTTCGTTTCCTTGAACAGCGGAGTGTCCCGGAACCCATATAAGTACAAGCCTGTTTTGTCTTGGGACAGAATTGAGCTGCTTCTTACATTCTTGAACAATCTTTGAGGTTTGCTTCGCGTACTCCTGGGCCTTCAGTGCAGCCTGATTGTCACTGAAAACTCCAATCTGTTTCCCGCTCCATCTCCACTCGATTATATTCTTAAGGTACTCTACTTTCGAAGTATTGAAAAAACAAAAAATCGATTTTTTTTTAATTTCTAGCCCACCGGGTCCCCTATGTTGGCACCAAAGGCATCTCAGATTAATAAGTAATCCATATTTTACATGAAAAATTGCATATGGGAAAATTGTTCGGAAATTCAAGAAAAAGGAGTGGTAAAATATTCAGCAAAGCTTGCCGAAAAACATTACAGAGACAGCATACAATTATTAGAGGATCATTGGAACAAGTGCATTGAAGTTGAGAGAGATTATATTGAATAAAAAAAGAGGTTGTCTCTAAAGTCGGTTTACTGACGATAGTTTAACGTGACAACGTCATACGAAAATACTGATGTAAGGGTTGCAATTTTCAAAACAAAATTTTAATTTTATTTGTTTGATAGATATTTTGTATGGATATAGAGGAGGAGGTAAATGGAATTGCAATGGAATAGGTCAAGTTATATTACATTTACACAAACGTGAAAAATTACGAAACATTTATCAAATTCATGAAAGATATCCTCAATTTCGATTGTGCATCAGACGTTAATAAGTCAACAACACTAAGAGGCAACATCATTAGACTTTTTCAAGACAGATTACACTCGAAACATTCCCTTTCATTTCCTACTTTTTCTATCATCGTCCTATTCTCAACAGAGAAATGGTTCATTACCATGCACACAGCAAGAAGGCATATGCAAATACAAGTATGTGAATTTATATACAAATGCGCATATACATATTGTACATATACATACATATATATGCTCACTCAAGTAGGACAGAGCCAGATGTCGAACGTTGCCGAACGCGGGGGCCGATTGTGCTCTTTGTCGTTCGTTCCGCGCTCTCGCTTGCAGTTCAAGCAAGGTAACGACGCATGAGCAAGATAACGACGCATGAGCCAGATAACGACGCATTTTTTGGTGCGTGCAGCCGGCTACATCGAATTATAAGACGTTATCACGTCAAAATAGTTACGTTAAAAAAGTCATGTTCTTCCTTTTTATGCAGCCTTACGTTTAAACCAACTTGTAGTTTGTATTTACAAAATATTTTCATTATGAGCAATCACAGTTATTTACAAGCCTTTTTTGTTTGCTTACTTGGACGGCATGATTCTTCCAATATTTTTAACGGCCTTCAATTATGCGCCACCCTAATACAATTGCAAATGTAAACACATTGCATGCAAACAAACATATTTTGTATACAGTGCCAATTCATCTCTAGCCCGCCACTCTTGAATGTTGCCAATCAAAGCGCCAAGCAGTGGGAATCTTATCCACTTAACGCTTGTTAGCCAAATTATCCAAATTGATGTTTGTACAAAAGGCGAAGAATTAGTATGATTGCATTAAATTGTTACAATATCGCTGACTTCTTGGATCACAAAAATGAGCTTAAGGGACTAAGGTGTTTCCTGGTAAGCCACTTAAAGTATCCTAAATCCGAGAAAAACAAAATAAATTCGCAAGAATTTTATAGGGAACTTAAATAATATTTTCAAAGTAAAATTGAAGGAACTTGCGTAACGCGCAATGCAAAGGGCTATCAAGTTGAGCGCTTGAGAGCGGAAGAATTTAGTCCCATTGTAGCTTTTCGGTAGCCCAATTAAGTCACTGGCATTAAAACATTCTACATTATTCTGTGTGGAAAATTTAATTGATTTCAATTGAGCTAAGTAGCCATCATCTCAGTCCATTTTTGTTAAGTATTTTGCTCAAAATTTAAATTTTCTAATCAATAAAAATTTAAGAGGCTTTACAAGTTGTAATCACAGATGGATACAGGTAGAAGAAAAATAGAAATAAGTATATTACATTAGTTTAGATTAAATTCTTGATGAGGTTTGCACCTCGACCGCATGGTCTTTTGTGCCCTCTTCTCATCACAGTACCTCATTCAGACCCAGTTCCCTTAGTAAACTCAGGATGGAGCTGGGTTGGATTGAGCGTATGTGCCTTTCTTCTGGCTACAGTTGGCCAAGATGTCTCAACTTTCTACGCGCTATAGCGTTACATTCAAGGAGAAGGTGCATTGGAGGCTCCTGGGAATGGTCACAGAAAGGACAAGATGCCGTAGACCTAATCCCGACCATCTGTAGAGGACTTCGCAATCTGCAGTGGCCTGTGAGAATGCCCGTGAGCATTCTCAGTTTATCCTTGGGGAGAGTAATGAGTTTTAAAACCTCTTTTAGTTGTTCCCTGCCAGTAGGGACCTTGCCTGGCATAGCTCCATAGTGGGGTGCTTCTTTTTGATGGTGTGTTGTCCCATAGAAAGGAAGGGCTCAGATTCTATTAAAGACGAAGCCTCAGCCTCTCTCGCCATTGCGTCCGCTACTTCGTCCCAAGTTATGCATCTGTGTCCTAGAAAACAAATAAGTCGGACGCAATTGTGGTGCGATACACCCAAGAACCAGTGGGAATGTGATCACCCAGGACGATAGGGCCATGCGTGCCGTCTGACTGTCACACAGTACGGCAATTCGCTCATTCCGGAAATTTCTGTCTAAATTTATCTCTGCATATAGGCAGATGGCATACATCTCCGCTTGGAAGATGCTTGCCATCAGCACAGAGCGCTTGATTCTAGAGCCTGTACGTTCTGGAGTCTTCGAGTCATCTGTGTACCAGTGCAGGGTATACTCCTGGAGTTTCTTTTCAAATGCACGTCTACTCCAGGTTAACTTATTGTTCAGTTCAACTCTGAACTTCTTTTCGAATTTAATTACTCTAGTGATGTTATCTCTGGGTAGTGGGAGCTGCAGCCTCAGCACTTCCATGTTTTTAAATGACATCAATTTTCCTCTCCCGAAGCCGTCCCCGGTAATATTCAGCAGGATATGCTGGGCTGATTGCTGAATAACTATATGAAGCGGTGTCGACTCAAGCATCACCTCCATAGCAGCTGTAGGCAGGTCCTAATCGTGCCCATGGTACACACGCATGCTAAGCGCTGAAGCACAGTTGGAGATGGCCGCACCGTCGAGAGAGTGACTCCCAACGCCCAAGCGGCTAATCCATATGTCACAACTGATCTTATTAGCATGACGTACATCCATCTGAGGATTCTTGGGCTTCAGCTCCAGGATTTTCCAGCAAAAAGTTCATTTAATTTCGCTGACCAAACCAATAGCAACCCCGTCTAAGCTGATCTCTTCCATTCTTCGTAAAACTCTTTTACTGGTGAGAGGAATGATGGCTATTTTGGACGGTTTTATATGCAGACCCACGCCAGCCCACCATATTACGTATTATAGTTTTATTAAAACTAGCGAAACAGTCTATTCAGATCAGCATCTGGAGCCTCGGTTGTTACTCCGACGGTTTTTCAACCGCATGTACAATACTTTATTTAGCAGAATGGAAAATTGAAAGGAGATGACGAGCACAGCATGTCAAAGTCTGCAGTGACAGTTAGTCTATGCTAAAGCTACAGAAAAATCTTCTAGCCTATTGAAAAGTTGACTAGGAATATAAGTTGAGGCTGAATCTCAACGCAAATGGTTTCACTATATTTTGGGGGTGAAGTAACCGAATTTTCTGATGAAAGAACAGGCAGTGAGCCCACTGGTCACCGAACGGATCCAGATCCGGATCCACACGTCTAAATTTAGCGCAGACTGCTAGGGTGATCGGAAACCTCTTCGGCAAAACTCACGCCTACCGCTGGTACAGCCTTTAGGACACCATTAAGGACAACCCCAAATAACGCGCTCGAGGTACTAGTTAACTTGCCTGCTCTAAATCTAGTAGGAAAACACGTGGCCGCCGCTTCAGCGCTTAGACTTACTAATATGCCGCTATGGAAGACCCGGCGGTTCAGCCACGCTTCTATGCTACATAGTATGAGTAGTTATACCCAAGAAATCGACTACTCTTTCCCTAAGCTCTCCTTGGACAGGCTCTTCAAGACCAACATAACATCCTGTCAAGAAGAGAGTGGCAAACTCAAAGGCCATGGGGAAAAGAGGAAATAAATTTTTACACGGAAGCATCCAAGCTACAAAAATAGTAGGCTATGGAGTTTTTTCAAAAGATTTAGAATTAGAACTAACTGTTCGACTTCCGGACTACTGTAGCGTCTACCAGGCAGAAGTCTTAGCCCTGAAGGAGGTAACTGTGCACCTTAACACCCACGTCTTAATAAAAACTATGATAAATATTTTCTCGGACATCAAATCAATGGAGGCAGTTATACTAAACTCTCTGCGAAAGCCTTATGAGAAAATACCACATGCCGACTTGACTCGGAACCCGCACGGTATGATAAGAAGAGGCAGACCATTGATGACTTGACAAATAACTATCCGCAATGAAACTGGAAACTCGTTTAATGAGCTGAGATTTATGTCTAGAAATAGAAATGTTTGAAACACTTTTGTTGAATCCTTAAGCTCGCAAAGGAGCATGGAATAATAATACTAAAATCAAAGGTTGCTCAGGAATGCCTGGCAGCTCTTTATGGTCAGTCTTATATGGTTTCCGCGTCATAGAGATATTGAAGAAAATTGCAAGGCCGATGAGCTAGCCAGAAAGGGGACTAATCTTCCACTGCTTGAGGAATTATTGGCATTCCTATGGCAACTTGCAAATTAAGGATAAAAAACCATATTCTCCAGGAGGCCAATAGGTTATGGAGAGAAGAAAATACGTGTGTTACAACTAGCCTAATTTGGCCGCGAATAGGTAAGAAAAGATCAGGAGAATTACTCAACCTCTCAAAGGAAAACATCTCGAAAGTCGTGGGTTGTGTCGCCGGTCGTTGGCTGTTAGGTAGACATTCTTTTAAGATAGGAGTGTTTTCTCATGAATACTGCAGAAGTTGTACAAACGAGAAAAGGAAGTAGAGCACTTGCTCTGTACTTGTCCAACCTTAGATACTCGTAGGAGTAGAACAAGGAAAATACTAATATATTTTGACTCTCTTGCTGGACTATCCAGTGTTGCGATAAAATCTATCCAACACATCATAAGAGAGTCTAAATGATTACCCAGAAGTACCACAACGAACCTGCATGGTCTAAGAGAGTTGGTTACTCTAGTCAACTGCCACAAAAACCAAACCTAACCTATCGAAAAGTATTGGAGGAATAGAGAAAGCCAATAATGAAAGAAAATTGTAACTCCATGAACTTTTATAATCAACTCTAAAAACTATGTAAAAATTATCCACTTAGAATAAAAAAAATATCTGAATTATTAATATAATTAAATATCTTAATGTAAGAGCTGTCCCATTCCGTTTGCAGCTTTGTTGGTGTCTCTATATTTACTAATGCGCAATACACTCCCGTATGCAGTATAATCATTGCCCTTTAGCAAGTAAAGCTCATCTGGAAATGAACTTTAATGACCCAGCGGGTGCATCATTTAACTTGTTCTTGTACTAATGGTTCACTTGTTTTGGCGGCAGAAAATTTACCCTGACAGAGGAATTATATTTATATACAAAGTATGAGCTTATAGTACGTAGCACACAATGCAAATGATATTATTTGATTATAATAATAAGTACTACTTAAGTGGATTATTCGCATCCCTTATTGAAATAGTCGAAAAAGAATTAAGCATTTCGCGTCAAGGCCGTGCAAATATGTCTACGTAAATGTTTACCGGTCTCAAACCTTTTGCTGCATCTACAGTAGTTGATATCGTGGAACATTTCGTCTCATCTCTAGTAGCTGCACAATTCTAGTGCCCAAGTATCCCAATACTCCTCGAAAAGGTATGCAGCAGCCTGCCCTTCCGTAAAAAACCCACTCAAGCTGGCCAGATAGTGTTAGCATGTGTCCTTTCCCACTACTATCCTACCCACTTCAACTCACCAAAAATCCGTAAAAAGTTAGCCTTAACGTGCCCAGTTCACCCGTATCACTAAATTCGACGTAATTACTGCCATGAATCTATCTAGCTACGATTAAATCTTTGATTTCTTACGGGGCAGTAGTCTGGTAGAAGTAGACGACGAATCAATCAGTAATAAACTCACTTAAAGGTTACAAAGACATGCGGCTGTATGCATAACGGAAGCCATGCCATTTAGGGCAATCATTTATGGCTTTCTGAGCTTCCAAGTGAAACGGCTTCACCTCATCGACCGGAGACCACCCTGACCCACATGCTGAGTTCAAAAGTATGCATTGTAAAAGTGAATTTTTACCGATATGTATACCGATACATATTTAATACATTTAATTGTAGATGTACGTAATATTAAGAACTGATTAAACGCCTACAGTACTAATTGAAAGTCATGGGAACACATCTTGACGGGCAGGTCACCTCAACGTTTTATATCTTCAACGAAATTCAGTCAATTTATCTGATTTCCTGCTGTCATTTGCATTGCATTGAAATGTGTCAGCGACATGTACACTATGGAGCAAAAGCGAGCACAAAAAAGATATTTAAAAAGATTCAGCAGAAATGTTTAATACCGCTTTTAAGTTTTTAGCATTATTTATTTTTTATATTTCTATACTTAGGTGTAGGAACTTGATTACATTATACTTATAAACTTAACATTATATTCTATATTATTAATTAATAAAAACCAAAAAAGGACATGTGTTCAGTTTTGCACTCGCTTCGAAATTCAAATTTAAATATACATAGTTAAAATTTTAATAACTCGTTATTCCTCCTTTTGCCTTTATTGTTGAACTCACACGTTTCGGCATGCTTGCTATTAAGTTTTGACACGTTTCTACCGGTATTTCTTCCCATCTTATTTGAACTCTTTCCCACAGTTCATGAATGCTATTTGGGGCCTCATCAAAGTTACCTAACCGTCGTTTCACTATAGACCACAAGTTTTCTATAGGATTGAGGTCAAGGTTTTGAGATGGCCACTCAATGGTCTCGTAATTCTGGGTTTTTAATATAGAAAATTTCGGACGAGCTTTGAGGAATTACTTCATTCTCTGGAAATTCCATTTGACCCAAAGCTACCGACATATTTTCGTACAGAATTTGATGATACACCTCTTTCGTCATGATTCCTCTAATAAGCTCTAACGTTCCTACTCCGAAATAGGAAAAACATCCCCAGACCATCCGTGATCCGCCACCATGTTTAACCGTTTCTATTACCTGATGACTCTGTGTGGCTCTTCCTGTGTCAGACCAAAAATATCGTATGCCATCTGAGTTAATCCGATTAATTTTGCATTCATCAGACCATATCACTCGTTTCCAGTCTTCTATAGTCCAATGCTGATGAGCTAAGGCAAATAATATAACATTCGAGCCTTTCTGTTTTTGACAGAAAGTTTTGGCTTTTTGGGCTTTTTGGCGGCGAAACATCCAACTTTTTTTAGTGCCCGACGTGCGGTCCAAGCAGTAGTCTTATTTCCTATGCTTTCAGCAGCTTTTTTTGGTGTTTTGGTTTTTCCAGCCATTAAACTTCTGGCCATGTGCCTTGCATCTTGGTCAGATAGGATACGAGGGCGGCCATTTTTTGCACTTGGCCCTTTCAAATTTTTATTTTTTTTAATTTTCATCACCATAGCTTGAGATATCCGTAGCTCAGAAGCAATTAGTCTCGTTGATTTGCCTTCTAAAATTAATTCTCCAGCTTTTACCACTTTTTCATTATTAATTTTTCGCATTTTTCACAAAATGAACCTTAACGAATGAAAACCAAAACGCAACAGAAAAATAAAGGAAGTAACGAATACAAATCTATCGAAATAAATAAACTTTTTATTGTTATTAACGGTTAACTTCCAAATCATAAGGGGAAATAGAGGGAGGGCAAAAGTGATTACATGTTGCTCTTAAATGCTCGCTGCTTGCAAATTCTTCTGTTATACATAACACTGTGGAACAAATTCAGGTTAGCAAAAATTAGGTCCATTCTGAGAGTGGCGGGTGAAAATAGAGGCGAAATTAGAAGACCCGTATCGCGCCGTTTTTTTATGTTGGTTCGAATTTTTTTTTAATCGGCATTCGAAGTTCGAAATCGGAGCAAAATTGTTTATATGGTTTTTTGGCTATAACTCGTCGACTATTTGATATTTTTTCAATCTGTAAAAGCCAAATTATTGCTAGAGACCTGTGCAACAGTTACAATTTTTGAAAAAATTGATTTCGAAAATTTTTGTGGTACTTATGAAACAATATACCGAAAATCGGCTCCGATTTCGAACTTCGAAGGCCGATTAAAAAAACTTCGAACCAACATAAAAAACCGGCGCGATACGGGCCTTCTAATTTCGCCTCTATTTTCACCCGCCACTCTCAGAATGGACCTAATTTTTGCTAACCTCAATTTGTTGCACAGTGTAATTGTTGTTTTTGTTTACTGGTATTTTGTAACACACTAATTCCAAAAAAGGTGGTACCAGTTTTAATAAAAAACCATGCATAGCGCTGAAATTGATTATAACACAGCTGAATTGTAATTTTGTGATCACTTTTGCTCCATAGTGTAAATATTAACAATTAACTTCAACAATTTGTCTCACACCAAGGTTTCTTGCGGTGTACACTTTGTTGTTTGTGTACCACAAACCACTTAACAAAACTGACATTTATGCCAAACGCCCACACACTATTTAGTTAAGAGGCAGCGACTGGGACAAATGTCGTAAGGTTGGCCATAACTTTTGACCAAGAAAGTAACTGAGCACCGCAAGTATGCCCTAATACGACTGTTGACCCCAATAGATCCTCATCTAAATAAGGAAGCTAAACCAAAACTTCAAACATACTAATAAACAATAATTTTGTAATATTCACTGAGATGCGCCCCAAACTGGAAACGCTGTAACAAAGCTTTATGGAAAACGAGTTATTTGTAAACAGATTTTGCTAAAGTAGTAGCAGTCGATTGCAACATCAAAAATAGCAATGCAAAACATACCCAATCATTGCATAAAGACACAGCCACACCATTAAAAAGTAAAATAAAAAAATGCCGACCAACAGCCGGAAACGAACCGATGCCGATGCAAAAGCCACTGCAACGAATATGCAATCGCGCAAATTGGGGAAAATCCCGAATTCTGTAGCCAGGCGATGCAATAAGTGAGATGCAATAAATGCTGTGAAAAAAACTTAAGTGTAAGATGTATGTATGTAAATGCATTGGCTATGAAAGCAAAAGAAAAAAGTATTGGAACTAATTTTTAGTCGTTCGCTTGCGCTGTCTGCACTTTTTGTTTTTCAACGTTTCAGCTCTTTTTTTTTTTTTGTCTAAGACACACAAGTTTCACGCTTCAACTCAATGTTGGCCAACTGAAACATAAAACCAACAAAGAGGCAGTTGCCTTTCATGTTCGCTTTTGAAACATGGGGATATCCCCAACAACAATTGCTTTGTGCAAGAGTCGGAAAGCAAACTATTGACTCAGCGTCAATGCAACAATTTTGAGCGATTTTTGACATTACCTACTCACCTCTCACATAAACGTATTTATGTATTTATGTATATGTATGTGAACGCACACATTCATAAAATGCAGTGAGAAGCCAAACAAGTCAGCGAACTTTTTAGTTCATGAACTGGGATTTGATGAACAAAGTCACACCAGTACGGAAGTGACTAGAATTGTACCAATTGCAAAACTACCAATTAGAGCTATATGCAAAATAAATATTTTTAATGGTTCTTAAATGAGAATGCTTCAAACATTAAGGGGTTATATACAGTTAGAGTTTTCAAAAAATCGATTTTTTTATTTTTATTTTTTTTTTTCTTAATGTACATCTATTTAAGAATACACACAGAAAATTTAATGTCGTTCCGGTGAATATTTTCGAAGTTGCACGCAAATTTCAAAATACGTTTTAGAGTACTTGAAAGTGCTTTTCAAACTTTCAACGCTTTTTTCCCAAAAAAGGGTGTTTTCAAAGTCGGTAACCAACATTACACGAAAACGGCTAAACCGATTAGACTCAACTATTAACACGAGTTTCTTAAATATATTTTTTAGCAATTCATCGAAGATTTTTTTTCAGCTGTAATTTTTTTTTTTCATAAACAATTTAAGGCCGAAATTTTGGTCAAAAATCGAGTTTTTGTTTTTTGAGAAACCGCCATTTTGTCAAAAAAATTTATTTTGCTTATTCCTTCGAAGTACCTCCTGTCCTACCGCATGGCGCAGAAGCGTGGACAATGGCAACATCCTATGAAGCGACGCTAGGAGTGCTTGAAAGAAAGATTCTGCGCAAGATTTTTGGATCTTTGCACGTTGGTAACGGCGAATATCGCAGGCGATGGAACGATGATCTGTTTGAGCTTCACGATGACATAGACATAGCACAGCGAATAAAAATCCAGCGGCTACGTTGGATGGGTCATGTCGGCCAAATGGATACAAGCGCTCCAGCTCTGAAAGTATTCGATGCGGTACCAGCTAGTGGTAGCAGAGGAAGAAGAAGGCCTCCCCTGCGTTGGAAAGATCAGATGCAGAAGGACTTGGCGTGTCCGATTGGCACCGATTAGCACGAGAAAGAAACGACTGAGACGCTTTGTTAAACTCGGCCAAAATCGCGTAAGCGGTTATCGCGCCAATGTAGAAGAAGAAAATACCTGTGGCTCAACTACCGTCACTAGCGTCCGTTGGTGCTCTCTGATAAGCTGGAAGTACCTGAGACTGATCCTGGGCAGAGGAGTAACGTGAAAGTTCAACGTTGAAGAGAGGATTAGAAAAGCAAAAGTCGCCTTGTATGGAAGCAGAGCGCTATCGATAAAAGATATGCCCTCTCGCCTAAAGCCAAATTTTAACTATATAACACAATTATAAAGCCAATTTTGTCCTATGAACTCCTTGTCTGGTGGAACTCGCTGGAGAGGAGGACGTCGATTAAGAAGCCGGAGAGTGCCTAGATACAAACGAGACAGAGTAGACGTTCTATGATTAGCGAGGGTGTGCACTCACCATGGAGATGTGAGGAAAGTTTCCAAAGATATTAGAGTGTCCGTAGTAAGAGTTTTGCCTGCCCCGGGTGCCACATTTAACATTGAGTTAAGCGCTAGAGTAAAAGTGGTCCGAATCACCGCACTGTTTTCAGTGAGGGCAGATCCTTGGCTCGGTATTAGACTCATTTGGGTGCCTGATCTTAGTGGCATAGTGGGAACTTGCTGAGATAAAGGGCAAGAGGATGGATCTTCGAGATGGTTTCGCCGCGAAATGAGAGGATTGTGGTTCCCTTGAAAATCTGAGATCTTCTCATGGAAAGATAGGCTTCACGTCAACTTAGCTACCGCTCGATTAGTGCACAAACGTGCGAAGTCTCAAGATTCTTCTCACCGCGGGTAGATCGCAGGCGCTCGAGGGAACTTCTAAGCCAAAAAAAGCCGTAGCTCTCGAATTTTGGGAATATGCTGTATGCCGGTCATTGTCCGATTGTTTTCTTCGGCCTAAGATTCAGATATCTTGGCTCTCACTTTTTTGCTACAAATACGGATATAGCAGATTTGAAATCACTCACCTGACGAATTTCATCAGTAGCTTGAAGCGCTAAACGCATTACCTGCATTGCATTTGCATTAATAAACTACCATATGTTTTATTTTTAGAACGACTTTCTGAAACTGTCCTTTTTTTTGGTTTATTTGCTGTTTCAACTCTTCCAAAACCTGTGATTTCCGTCACAAATCATACTAGAATTTCGCGGTTCTACAATGAACAAATTCAATAGCTACTGCAGAAGTTGATGCACAGTCTCATAATTGACATTTCGTGGAATATCACCATGTTTTAAAAATACCAGTTGCAAAAAGATAGAGGTCGAACTGCTTCACCTGCAAACCAAAATGCAGTATAGTAAAGTAATTCAAGACCAGTAGGTTTGACTGTAGGGAAATCATGCACACACACATGTGTATGTACATAAATACATTCTAATCAGCCGGCAGTGTCAGCAACTGCGTGTAAGCAACATGCTCATGAATCAGTGTATAGGATCTCTCTATTTCCATGGACTGTTTGTCTCAGCAATGATTTGCTCCTGCAGTATAATGCCCTCACACAAATCACAACTACTGCATAAGTGTATGCACATACACAAAGCTAAATATGCGCATGCGTGACATTTTACAGTGGTACCTTAAGTGAATGGCTTCTTGAAGATTAAGAAAAGAGCCAGTTTCATTTTTGGTAAATATGTACTACTAGAAACTGATGTAAGTGGCTCAGGGCCAAATCTGGTGAATGCAATGAATGGATGCAATGGACAATTCGAGCTTTAATTCAAAGATTTTAGCCATTGTCAAAATGCTCCTGTGACGAAAAACAATTTTTTTTCTTTTGTAAACTTTTTTTCACGAATTGTACTGTAATTGCAAGTAATGGGGTTGCCCATATTCGACGGACCCATGTGTTTTTTTTTTAAATCAAAGAAAAACACAATTTTTTTGATGTTGACGATAATAATCATTTTATTTGGCTCAAGTAGATTTGTTGACATCACTTTTTGAATATGATATCTCTCAAATGGCCGCCTTCAGCCTGTACGGCGTATTGTGCCCGCTTTGCAGCATTTTCCATAGTTTTAGCTAACATTTCGGCTGGAATAGCGGCTATTTCCTCACGGATGTTGTTCTTGAGCTCTTCTATGGTCTTTGGCGTATTAATATAAACCTTTGATTTTAAATATCCCCACAAGAAGAAGTCAGGTGGCGTTAAATCGGGCGAACGTGGTAGCCAGTCAAAATCGCCATTTTTTGACATCAAACGACGAGGAAACAATTTCTTCAAAACATCGATTGTGGTGCGAGCTGTGTGTGGTGGAGCGCCGTCTTGTTGAAAGCAGAACTGCCTCATAAGCTTTCGACGAATAATTGGCATCACAAAAGTGGTTATCATATCGCGATAACTCTTCTGATTGACGGTAACAGCTTGACCATCTTCATTTTCGAAGAAAAACGGCCCAATAATCGTTTTCGCACTAACGCCGCACCAAACAGTGACTTTTTCGTCGTAAAGAGGTACCTCTTGAATTTCGTGAGGATTTTCAGTGGCTTAAATTAGGGAATTTTGCTTGCTTACCGTCCCATTCAATAAGAAATGAGCCTTATCGGACATGATGATTTTGTTCTTCTTCTTTTGACTTCTTTTGTTGAATGTAAATTTCAACAATTTGGGAGCGCTCGCGTTGCGTGTACTGTTCCATGGTAAAAATTTGCTTGGATTGACGCTTCCACCCGTTATGTCATCAAGCGATCTGACGTCTCTGTCAAAAGATACAGGGTTGCCATATGGGTCCGTCGAATACGGGCAGCTCTGTAGTCCACAAGAAAAATTTCTTTCGCATTCCAAAAAACTTATGCTAACAAGAACCCGAAATCGGCCAAGATTCTAGAGTCAAACTCGTCTCTGAGCCAAGGAACCAGGTTCACACCACTCTATTACCTCTTGTTTTGATTTAGATCGTAGTAATAGATTCAAATCTTATTGATAGGGATGAATCGACGCACAAAATCCACCTTATCCTTTCAAAAACGCTCTATACCTATGTTGCTGAGAAAGTCGCATTCGGATGTGTTTTTGTTCCATTGTTAACAAATGGGTGTTGCATTGCTTGTGCTTTCTGTTGATTCTTTTGAGTTTTCTGAAATCCAATACTTCAAACAAAATATTGTTTAGATACATAGATGCTTACACAATCAGATAAATTTCCTTTGCTTTTAAAGCTTCCAAACGTAAAAGTTCAATCGCTGCACGATTCTTGATTTCTTCCATTGTGGAAATTACTGTGACACGTCGATACTAAATGGCGGGTAATCAAAAAAGGGATTGACAATTAAAATGAAGCCTTACATGCGTTCATATGAAGAGAGAACCAACATAACAAAAGAAAAAATTTGGCTAGTAGCAACGCCTTCTCTTATCGAACCGCAAAACTTATTGAACAACCTAGTATATAACCTCGTCATGCAGCGAGGTAAAAATAAGTGCTGAATGTCAGATCAGCGATTGATCCAGTTCTCGAAGCATTTCTAGAACTCTATTTTCGGTATAGTCATCAGAACCGTCTTCGATTTTTCCATTAATTCCTTTCGGTTGTTAAAATGCGTTCCCCGTATTAGTGTTTTGACTCCATCAAACAGAAAAAATTCGGAGGGAACCATATCATGTGATTTCGATTGCTATTGGATAATATTCCTTTTGTGCTTGGTCAAAAATTCACGGACAGTGATGGCCCTGTGCTATGGTACATTATGGTGGTGCAAAATCCACGAGTTGTTATCGCACACAGCCTTTCTTTTTTACAAGAATTTTTTTACATTTTACAGATCCATAAACATTACAAGGAGAAATGAGGCAGACCATGGAGCAACTTTTTTCATTGTACTTTGGGTCACGTGATTTTTTAAATAGGTACTAATTTTTGTAAAGAAAAATTAAAATAAATTTTCTTATAAAGTTTAAGTACTAATAAACAATGTATAAATTTTTTTTATATTTATTTCTATTCTTATCCTTTCTAAAAACTGTTTTTCATTTAGCGCATTTTTGGCGCTGCTGACCGTATGTAACCCCTTAATGTTTCTATTATCGAATGAATACTGTGTATGCTAATACCCAAACGAGTGCTTGATATTGTATGAATGTATGTACATACATAGATGAGCAAGCATAAAAAATTGTGTGCGTTTGATTTTTTGCACGCAGTGACTCATTTTGGGTTATTTATTGAAATTTTATTTATTTTGGGCTGAGCACCTCACTTTATTGTGCTTTGCATTTAAATGCGCGGGGAGCGTGTCTCGTGTAACCCACTATCTACATACATACATTAATATCGTAGTTATTGTCTGTTTACACTTCCATTTTATTGGAGTGAAGGTCGTTTGAATAGCTGGATTTGAGCGTGTCATGAATGCAGATATTTTTTGTGACGCTAACTACACTCGTTTACAGCCGACAAAACCCCAATTGAAGATGTTAGAAAAATGTGTATAATCTAAAAAACTTAAAGTTAAAAAAGTTTAAATCTAAAATTTTTCTAAAACAGTATTAATACCATTTGTGCATATTTAAATTACATAATTGATTTTTTCAATGTGACTTTTGTCATAGTCGAGTGGGTGTGTCACTAGCACGCGGCTGGCAGAAACTTTTATATCCAAGAAAGTGTCCCTGTTTCTGATTCTGAGATGGCTTTTCTGAACGTAATTTTTCTTACCCATATATGACAGATGTATTTGGTTTACAAAAGCATACAAGTAAGTTAACCTGGCATATACACTACATTCATTAAGTGATTCGACACCACAATGCCATGTGAAATGGTTCAAAAAGTGAAGAAGCGACTTAAGCGAAATCCCCGACGAAGTGCCAATCAAATGGCGAAAGAACTGAAAATATCTGAGCGTAGCATCCGCCGCATACCGAAAAATTATCTCAAAGTCAAGCCTTACAAGCTCCAAAAGGCGCATGATCTCACACCAAAGCAGCAACAAGTCAGACTTGAGAGAGTGCAGGAGTTGCTTCGCTTGGCCGAAAGCGGTCAATTTCCGAACATAGTGTTTTCTGACGAGAAAATTTTTCAAATTGAGCAATTCGCAAAATCCCAAAACGATAAGGTTTATTTGACCGACCGTTCATACGAGAATTTGAGTCATCGATTGGCCACCAGGAGGCAACACCCACCACAGGTAATGGTTTGGGCCGCTGTTACCGGAGATGGGCGCTCTCCAATCGTTTTCAACGAGCCTGGTGTCACGGTAAATGCAAAATATTATAGGGAAAGTATTCTGGAGCTTGCTTTGAAGCCGTGGGCAGCCAAACATTTCGGTGGCAGACGATGGACGTTTCAATAAGACCCTGCACTGTCTCACAAAGCTCGAGTTAACCAAGAATGGCTAAAAAACAACGTTCCGAACTTCATAACATCATAACACAATGGCTTTCTAATTCACCAGACGCAACCCCAATGGATTATTCTCGTTGGGCCATTTTGGAGAACAGGATCCGAACTAAAAGATACACCAGTCTTGAGGAGCTGAGAAAAGCCATTGTCCACGAGTGGACCAAAATACCTGCAAGTCTCATTGGATCCATCTGGATCGTCTCCAAACCATAGTCAAAGTAAAAGACCATATCAATTGAATAAAAGTAAATTTCCAAACTAAATTTATAGCCTTTTTAATTGGTTACACTTCGAGTGCCGGACCCTCTAGATTATGACTTGTCGCGAAGGCGACCGGCTTTCTATGACAAACCAATCTATTATAAGGTGATGGGCACGCCAAGGTCTTCTACTCTTCAATTTCCTCCTCTTATCAAATAATCATCACGTTGATATATTTTCTTTACATGTGCTTCGACGATTTCAAACAAGTTTTGAGAGCGTTCTTAGATTCATAATCCTTCAAGCAGTCGCACCATAAACAAAAAACTCTCACCCTTAACTAAGGTCAGCCTTAACAACGCCAAAGGAAAAGTCTTTGTGCAAAAGTCAACCTCGGAACACTATGCCATTCGAAAGTGGAGTTAAACAAGGCGAAACTTTATCAACAACGGTGCTCAATTTGCTTTTGCACTACCGAATCAAGAGCGTTGTAAGATCCTGTCATCTAATCAGCCGCTCCGGGATAACCATCGCGTATGCTGAAAACATAGCTATGCTCGCTCGATATTGAAAGTAGACGGATGAACTTTTCTCTTACATCAAAGCAAAAGCAAAGACTGTCGGACTCCATATCAACGCCCAGAAAACGAAATACATGAAAATGTCACGCGATGTTAAAAGGCGAAAGCGTGAAAATATAACTATCCATCCCAGATCGACTTGTTGCAGCAAACAGGAGCTTCTACGCCAAAAATAGTCTCGCGCAACTGTAAATACAATAATTACAAAGCAATAATAAGACCATTTACGACATATAGCTGTAAACCATGGTTACTGTAATTTACGGATGAACAGAATCTCCGAACTTTCGAAAGAAGAGTCTTGAGTATGGTCCAATCCGGGTTGCGGATGGTTGTTTAGAATCAGATACAACGAGAAGCTGTTGCAGATTTCCAAGGAAGATAAAAAGCTCATACAACGGACCCACAAGCAGGGTACTCCACGCCGGACTGCTGAGCTAACCCTTTCAGACAGTGTCCGGTGTTAAGCAGGGCTGCGCTCTTTCTCCGCTCGTATTTATATTCACTCTCGACCTGTTCTTCGAATGCTGCGATGTCGCCAAACTTGGTATACCTACAATGGAAACTAAATTGTTGTTCGCTAGCCGCAATGAAATGCAAAGCATGTTAAACATCGTTTCCACTGTTGGCCCAAAACTCAATATACAAAAATCGAAAACTATGTGCTCTAACACTCAAAATGTGCAAAATTTCCATATCGTTAACGATATTCTTGATTATGTGAAAGAATTTGAGTACCTAGGTAGCGTTCTTACATCTGAAGGCGATGCCTCGACGGTTTTAAATAATCGCCTAAGCAAGATTAAGTAGGCTTACGTTTCTCTTTCGAGAGTATGGAATTCCCCCACAATTAATCGAGCTATAAAAATTTAAATTTTAGCGAGACTTGGTACAAGATACAATGTTTTATCAATCGGAGAATAATGAGAATTCTCTGGCCACGAACGATTTCAAATCAAAGGCTATGGGGATTCACGAAACAGAAAGGCATAGATAACGACATTAGGCGCAAGAAATACGGGTGCATCGGCCATACACTTAGAATGGACGCAAACAACATTGCACATTCGGCCATGGAAGAAGACTGGTACAAGGGCTAGAGGGTGTCCAAAAACTACGTGGAGGCGTACAGTTAATAACGAAACAGCCAAATCGTTTAGCGACTTACGATGCATGGCTCGTTATAGAGAGGACTGGAAATGTTTTGTAGATAGGCTAAGTTCCTAATTTTATAATGTAAATTATATTCAATTAGAACACGCGAATAATATTCATTTTTTATTCAAGCGTAAATATGTATGTATGTACATATGGATACATACATATATAAGTATGTTAACTATACGAGATCTTCATAATGCTTCTGTGAATCATGTCGCATCAGTCATTCTTCAAATTTCAAGAAGAGTTCAATGAAACAAAAGTCAACAAGCCGGCGAGGTAAAGTTTGTCCAAAAAACCCGACGGTCAGATCTAGCACTTCAATGAATTACATAGAAATCAAGCTTAAGTATGAGCATCGCCGCTAATCGCTTCCGATCACTATGCACTAGCATTCAACTCGGCGGTTATGAAAACCTAAATACATAAAGCCACAAAAATACATAAAATGTTATAAATAAACAAAAATTAAAAAGAAATGTGTACACTTTATTGTTGTTACTGTACGCAAGAAGTGATTAGCATTAAATTGACAAAATTTGTTGTGAAAAAACCGAAACAGTCGTTGAAATGGTGAAGGTCACACTGACCATACTCAATAAACGCGAAAACAAAAAAACTAAAAGCAAGAAACCGAACAGACGAGCTTAACGTGGAATATTCAATAAGTACATACTGACTGTCTGTTACTTTTTTTTGTTGCCCATTGAAAAATTAATAATTTGGCACGCGTACCCAAAAATACCACGAAAATGTTAGTCAGCTCCAAGCCTTTAGCTGTGGTGTTAAAGACTTTTAACTCTGAAAAATTTACTATACACTTTTCATGGGTGTGTATTTTATTAGTTCTGCTATTAGCCGTAAAATTTCTGAGTTTCGGTTATTCCGAAAATTGTGTGCCTGACGTATTTAAATCACAGCCGACATTTATTCACATGCTCACTGCGACTGTCATTGGGGTAAATGCTGAGTTTTCCCACCAACTCAGCTGCTATACTAATGAATAAATGTATGTATACATACGAGAGTGGTAGACCTAAAAATATGGGCACCCAAAAAAATTGCAGATTTTCTTTAAAAGATTTTTAGTTGAAAGCTAACTATATGCAAGTTGTATAAAAGAGATCATTTTAAAAACATTTTGCTAAATTCTTATGTGGGAATAGAAATAAAGGAGTTTTCAAAAGTGACGCCTAGATGTCAGTAGTGAATTATTCCTAGACGGTACTTTTTTTGTATGTCATCTTTGACATTTGTCAAGTAAAGAGTGTAATTGTACACAAAATGACTGAAACTTATTATGAAAATGGTCGATCCTTAAGAGGTTCCGGTGGTATTGAACTCGAAAATTTAGGGTATTTTCAGGATTTTTTTTACAATAAAAAAAATGAAAGACGATATTTAAATTTTTTAGGCTTTTTATTTAACTTCTTTTACATACAAACATGAACAATTTTTTTTTTTAATTTTAATAGATCAAAAAAATGCGCTGAGGTTGACCCTGCCGAAAAATTGGGCTTGGACGGTGTTGTCCATTTTGGCTCTTCTCTTTATCTGAAACAAAGAAACCAAAAAAATTATTAATCAGTATGACTGTAGCTATGCCGCGTACTAGAATAAAAAATATTAATAATTTGACAAAATGGCGCCGTTTTGAATTTGACACTCTAAAAATCGAGTTTTTTTTCAATCAAAAAAGTATTGTACAAAATAATTGAAAAAATAATATGCTTCTAGTACAAGCGATACCATTGATGTTGTGAACAACATATTAAAATTTCAGACGATTCGATTGAATAGTTTTTTCTTTGACAACACCAGGCTGAAAAAAGTCGTTTCGAAATAAATGAGTTTAAAATTTGAGGTACAGGAGCGCGTGGACCGTTCTCTACCTAGTCAATGGGCTGTAGAAGCTATAATATTGGGAATTCCTGCATGAAAATTTCACAGTTTCGAAATATCGAAAAAAATCGATTTTTTTTTTAATTTCTAGACCACCGGGTCCCCTTAAGAACAACATATCTCATAATTCGTGATTTTTGTGGTGTAAATAACCCTCCGAATGAGCCGACAATTCAAAGTTTGGTGAAAAAATTTTAAGAAACTGGTTCTGTCGATTATAGAAGAAGGACTGGTAGGACAAAAACCAGCAGTGTTGCAAAATCAACATCTGGATGTTCTCACCAATTAGGCATTCATGTATCGACTGCTCGACTGTTTGGCGGATTTTACCTGTAGACGTGCCTATTCATTCATTTCAATCATTTTTCACATATGTATAATTGGAAGAGCCGTCTTGATTAATCTTTTGAAAGCCCCTTTATGACAACCTCGTATACTTTGCGATTTCAATATAATATTTTGGGTATTAACAGCCTTGCCTCTATTATCATAACAAAAAATTTATAGAACTACGCAAGGCGAATCTTTTAAAAGTGGTGTTGGTAAATCAGCTGATTTGGTTTTTTTTTATTTCGCCGTGTCCATGCATCCGTCAGCACAGAATAAAACAAGACGAATTAATTTTATGTTTTCTACTTCGTCAATACCTTGCTGTGACAATCAAACGTATATCAATCAAAACATTGTTGTTGATCCCGTGCTATCACCTTTAATAAATGCGCCTTCGAACTATGAAAAAGTGAGAACATTAAAATATTGTATCAAGGTTTTGTCGAAAAACCTTAAACTAATAGATTTTTACAGTGTTTCTTGATACGAGAGACGGTCGAAAAGTTTCTGAAATTGAGGGCTGGCAGAGGGAAGATTTTTTTAATTAAGATTTCTTGGTGGTTTAACACAACTACAGATACTAAGTTTCAGCTAAATCGGTGCATAAACCTTTGAGGTTTCCCAAAATGAGCAGGTAAATCCGTAAACATCACAACATCAACCATGAAGAAAATTAAGTTGCATGAAACTGAGTAGAATCCTCACCAAGTAATAAAATACACAAATCAACATGGAAAGAATGCCATCTGTTTACATGAACTCTGGCCTAGGAAAATGTACTATTTATGAGTCTATAGTCAATTCAAACAAGGTGGTGTGACAGTTGAGAATGATCAGCGCTCTGATCCACCGGGGTCCTTGGCGTCCTCCGGCATTGTTGAAAGATGAAGATACACCTTTGAAAAAGAAAACCACAAATCTTAGAAATTTTTGGAGAGTACCATCACAGACTGCTTTGAATATTCTCCATGATCACCCTTATGTGGCTAAGATTTTCATTAGATGGATATCGAGAATGCGCGTTAGTACTTCGAATGTTAATGCGAGTTTTTAACTATCTGTAATGAGAACTCAGATGAATTTATGCAACGAATTTTTACGAAAGACGAAAGTTAGGCGCAACATTATGAACCTGAGCTGAAATAGGCTTCTATGCGGGAGCCATTTTATCGATAGATTACAAAGAAAAATATGTCAATGTTACGAGAGAATAAAATGCTATGCATAATTTAAAAAAAAAAAGTTGATGCCGCTGATGAAATATGGAAGAGGAAATGGACTCAAGGTCTGCTTCTTTCACACGACAATAGATTTGTGCACAAGACTCATGTTGCGATGGTTGACCTATGCGAGTGGGGCTTCGAAACACATAAACATCGTCTATAAATTCCAGATTTAACAACTGGAGATTATCACACATTTTCAAAAATATTAAAAATCTTCAAAAAATGTTTACTGATAACGATAAAGTGAAATCAGCTATTTATTTCTGCTGTAAAGCGATTTTTTTAAACAACTGTGTGGGAGATCTGAGAAGAATAAAACAAAATTTTATATTTTAATGCACGCGCCATGCTCTTCATTAGGTGGATTTTTTGGTCCTACCTCGTACCACTGTTTTCCTTGTGTTACCTTCTTCTTCTCGTTCTTGATTGGTGCGATTACCGCTTACGCAATTTGAGCCCAGCTCAACAAAGCGCGCCAGTCCTTACTTTCTCATGCTAACCGGCGCCAGTTGGGCACACCAAGTGAAACCAAGTCCGTCTCCACCTCATCTTTCCAACGCAGAAGAGGCCTTCCTCTTCCTCTGCTACCATCAGCTAGTTCCGCATCGAATACTTTCAGATCCGCGACGTTTGTATCCATTCGATCGACATGACCCAGACAACGAATCCGCTGGGCCTTTATTCACTGCGCTATGTCTATGTCGTCGTAAAGCTCATACAGCTCATCGTTCCATCGCCTGCGATACTCGCCTTTGTTACCTATGTACGTCTGGAGAAAACGTCAAAGATTATCAATTTGAGGGTTTGAAATTGGATTTACTGTCAAAATATTATTATAAATATTTTATCTGAAGACGAGCAATGTTTCTTATTAATGAATTTTCTAAAATAGTCTTTCTGTAGCCAAAAAATTGTATCCATTGTGGTGCGATGCCAATACTCAAAATCGGCTCAGTCATTTGTCTATGTCATTCAATCTGGGGGCAAACTATTCCTTAATAGCTATTCCAATACCATAGCTGAAAAAACAGTCCTCAGTCCATTCGACTACCCCCTTATTTTAGTCTCCTTATATTCGGCCTACGTTCGGAATGTAAGACTTTAAATTTGGACTCGTCTAAGAAAATAAGTTTGGCTCAAAGATGAAACTATCATCTTAAAGTTTTCGATGAACTGTTCTCTCAAATTTCAGCTTAATTTACAATATTTGTAAGAAATTCTTCTACCATTTAGGATTTCACATACTAGGAGAAGACAGAACGAGCTCGAAATTGCAGCGCAAAACGAGAGCTGAACAGAGATAAAATAGAGAAAATTGGAATATTTTTATAATGGCCCTATATTCTTTGTAGGATTAATGGGAATATATTCATGTTCACGGTGGGCATCGAATCTGTGGCACGAACCGACTGGTGCTCACGCCAAAAACTCACCACCCTACATTGCCCGCATGAATTTTTTATAAAAAAAACACTTAGCCTACCCGTTTAATTTAATTCCTGCTAGACCGCATATGTTTTTAAATGCTATGCACGCTGTTCGTATTTTTTTGTTTGCAACTGTTTCAATCAACATTTATTTATATTGCTTAATTATTTTCTTCATTCATGAGTTTAGCTTTTTCACATGCTTTTTGGCTTACCTTTAGTGGCTTATTTTTATTTCGGATTTATAATGATGGCCTTTCGTGAAAAGGGGGATTGCAACACAGCGCCAATTGCATCGATCGTGAGTCATGATTTTGTGCCCAATTTTAATTTTCGTACCTTCATGACGTCAATAGTTTAACTTTGCTAATTGTAGCTCATTGCAGTTAGCCTCTTTTTCGGTAAAGTTTGTTTTTTTTTTTGCCTTTTTCGTTTCAATAATAAATGATCGCTATTCGTCGGCACATAATTGACTTGAAAAAATTTAGACAATCATCTTTCCACTTTCAGTGTGTTGACCTATTTTTTATGCTGTTCAACTTTTAGTCTTCAGATTTGTGTTGGTTTCCTTCCATACATTGGCGATTATGTAATGCTTAAGACGATGACTGCACACATATGTATATATATATATATGTGTGTGTGTATAAGCCCGTATTGTTTCATTCCCGGCTTTTTTTTTTTTTTTACCCTTTATTATTGTTTCTATTTCAACTTAAAATATTTACAATGTTTCTTTCTTTTTGGGTTTCAACAGTATTTAGAAGCCAATACCACTATATACATTTATCTAAGAAAAAAACAAAAATTAACTCTATATTTAATTAATTTAATTATTTAATGAATAAATATATTCATAAAATTGTGACACCATTTACATCTGCAGGTCAGTTGGTCGTTTACGCTTAAGTCTCCTCGTCTCGGTTTCCTCTTTTAATGGAAGTTGCCGAATTTCCCTGTTAGAATGTTCTAGTAGTCGGTTTGTGTGTCTTAAGCTGTTGTTGCGTATTTCTTCATGGACTGTTTTTACTTTAAGTTCTCGATGGATATTATCATTTAGTATATACCACTCTGCTTTTGATATTATACGGAGTATCTTATTTTGCGTTTGTTGTATAATTTTTATATTTGTTCTGGGCAGTTACCCAAAGCTCTGAGCCATATTTCCATATTGGTGTTATAATTACTTTGTATATAGTATCTTATTTTCTAGTGAGAGCGTTGAATTCTTTCCCAAAAGCCAATGAAGTTGTTTAAACCTAGTCTTGATTTCGCGTCGTTTTTGTCCAATGTGTAACTTCCAGTTAAGTTTATTGTCTATAATCATACCCAAGTATTTTGCCCTTGTGTCGTGGTGGATTTGTTTATTCTTTATGAATATTGGATTGTATTGTTTTTTTCTCTTGTTAGTGTATGTGACGTGGGCGGTTTTATCTTCGTTTATTTTGATTCCCCATTTCTCGAACCATTGAGTGGTGTTGTCAAGTAATTCCTGAAGTTTATAAGCAGCCGTTCTTGGATCTTTGTCTGATGCTAACAAGACAGTGTCGTCTGCAAATGTTGCTATTAGAGAATTCTTAGTTACCGGTGTAGGGATATCAGCAGTGTAAAGAAGGTACAGAAGTGGCCCAAGGACACTACCTTGCGGTACACCTGCTTCCATTGTTAGTATATCAGAATACTTATCTTCGAATTTTACATAAAATTGTCTTCCAGTTATATAACTTTTCATTAGTTCGTAGTAGTCTGTTGGTAAATAAGTCAAGAGTTTTTGTAGAAGTCCTGCGTGCCATACTGTGTCAAAAGCTTTGGCCACGTCGAGATATACTGCTTCACACGTTCGTTTTTTATCGATGTCTTCTAAAATTTTGTTTGTAACTCTGTGAACTTGTTGGATGGTGGAATGTTTTTGCCTGAATCCGAATTGGTGGCAAGGTATTATTTTGTCCTTTTGTATAATGGGATCGATTCTGTCAAAAAGCAACTTTTCAAAAATTTTTGATAATACTGGTAGTAGACTTATAGGTCTGTACGAAGTTACTTGGGTAGGATCTTTGCATGGTTTTGGTATTGCGATAATTTGAGCAATTTTCCATACTTTTGGGAAATATTTCAAGTTCAAGATTTGATTGAACAAATTCCTTATATAGATAAGCCCCTTCTCTGGGAGTTCTCTTAAAATTTTTCCAGTTATTAGGTCGTATCCTGGCGACTTCTTAGGATCAGTTCTCTTACATATGCATTGTTTTATTTCTTCTAATGTAACATTTTTTGGTTTGCATGGATCTTTTTTTGCGTGGGTCGGGAAAAGATTTACATTAGGCGTATTGTTCGTAAAAGTACTTTTGAAGTGTTTTGCGAGAACTTCAGCCTTGTCAAGATTTGTTTTAGTCCAGGTTTTGGAAGTAAATATTTACCAATTTTTGCATTTGACTCGGTGTGCGCCCAACCAACAAAAGTGTTAGTATTGTAACTTCTTAAGCATTATCATAAAAATATACATACATACATACACACATACATATATAAATGTCCACATGAAAAGATATAGTCACTATGTCAGCTTTGTTTTCAATATTTAACTCATTTTATGATGCATGGCGTTAATGTGGCATTTCAGCCGGCACAGCATGAATTATAAAAAAATGCATACATATGACAGTCCCACCTTTACTTCCTGACCTTAACAAAAATTTTAGTTACCTTTGTCTTGGTATTTCTTAACCCAAATAGTGAACCTTCGGGTTCCATGCTGGTTCTCAAAGAGTATGTAATTGAGGATTTTTAAGGCAATGCACAAGACATGGAAAATTGGAATACCAACTAAATTACTTGTACAAGGTAAAGTCCAAAATGAACAAGACCGAACTAAAATAGAAACGACAGGAGCTTTACTTTAATAACTTTGAGTTTCTGGCCTCGATACACTGTTTCGACATCCTGAAGCTCGTTCCGGTCAATGACCTGAAACACTCTTTCGAAAAGCTTTTAAATCCAGCTTTTAGATCGCAGCTTTTCGAAAGAGTGTTTCAGGTCATTGACCGGAATGTCCTTCAGAATGTCGTCCAAGATCGTACATAGAATTTTTCGCTCGAAGGCTGCCAAAACTTTTTCATCCACTATTGACATCGTCCATGCTTCTGCGCCATATATTGGGACGGGGATAATGAGCGTTTTATAGAGTGCCAGTTTAGTCCTTCGAGTGAGAGCTGTACTTCTCAGTTACCTACTGAACACAAAGTGACACCTCTTGGCAAGAGTTATTTTCCGTTTGATCTCCAGGCTGACGTGATTTCTGTTATTAATACAGGTGCCAAGGTCTTCGAATTGTTGGTTGTCAACACTAATATATTGCCCAAGACGCGAAGACTCCTTGTGTGTTAACTGCAGGTATTTTGTTTTACCCTCATTCACCGCAAGACCCACATAGCTCGCTTCCCTCTTTAAACTGGAACATACCGAGCATAGAGCGCGTTTGGTATCGCCGATAATCTCGAAGTCATCGGCATATGCTAGTAGAATGGTAATCTAATGAAAAATAGTACAAGTCCGGGTCAGCTCGGCAGCGCAAACGATTTTTTCCAGCCAAAGGTTAAGAAAGTCACAAAATAGAGAATCGCCTTGTCTGAAACCTCGCTTGGCATCGAACGGCTCGGAGAGGTTCCTTCCAATTCAGACGACGCTTGTGGTAGCGCGTAACGTCATCTTACACAGCCGTATTAGTTTTGCGGTGATACCAAACTCAGACATAGCGGCATAAAGGTGATTTCTATCCGTGCTGTCAAAGGCGACTTTGAAATCAACGAAGGGGTGGTACATGTCGAGTTTTTCCAGTATTTGGCGCATCGTGAAGATCTGCACTATGATGGATTTTCCAAGTCTAAAGCCGCACTGATAGGGTCCAATCAGTTTGTGAAGATGGCCTTCATTCTCTCACACAATACGCTCGACAGGACTTTGTATGCAATGTTAAGCAGGCTTATCCCGCGTTAATCTCCGTAGATTGCAGGATAACACTTCTTATGAATTGGGCCCAGCACACTCAGGTCCCATTCGCTGGCATGCTTTCATCCGACCTTATCCTGCATGCGATTATTCAACCTCCAGCTTTGTACATATAGCTCGACGGGAAGTCCGTCTGCTCCAGCGGTCGCGTTGTTTTTAAGTCGCCTAATGGATGTTCGCACTCCATCTAGGACGGGTGGGGGCACCACGATTCCATCGTCGGGTATCTACTTCCCCATCGACCCTGCTACGTCCACTATTAAGCAACTGGTTGGAAGGATTAAAAAAGGAAAAATTGCATTTGCATTTTTTGCCTTGCCCTAGTGATGTGACATTTTGATAAGGGCACTTAGTACAATATTTTAATCCTTATTAAAAGCAGCATGTCTACCAAACTTATTAAGCATTCAAATTTGCTTTACTCCTTATTTGGTTTACATTTTGATCATTTCTCTCTCTTGTCGATTACAACAATTCGTCGCTGTTTTAATTTAAGTTTTTTTCTTTGCGGCCGCATTTCCTTTCATTCAACGCGTACAAGTAGAGAAAAGTAAAACATTTAACATGGCTAGCGTATGTTTTGATTTATATCTTCCCCCATACACTCGCTTTCGGACCATTTAACCCGGTTGCAAACTGTGACGACTGACGAGAAACTTCATGCAGGTTTTAAACACCGGGCTAAAACCAACAAAAATAAGTTTATTGCAACTAAATATTTGTAAATTATATATTTAGATGTGGTTTTTTTTTTTTGAAATTTAATTTTTCCATTTATATTGCTGATATTATGTAGTTGCACTTCTTGCGGAAACGATGAACTCATTTTTATTACGTCTTACATGTGTGCGTACACACATACATACATACATGTGTGGCAAGGCAGGCGCAAACGAGCCAAGTTCAAGTTAAAGCAAATTTGAATGGGGAAAAGTTACATGCATGGGAAGAAACACACAAAGTTTGACATTTAGCATAATTAATGGAGTATAATTTTTACATCTACAGTAAAATTCCTCTATGCGGACAGTCAGTCCTTATAACCGGACAGTGCCAATAGCCGGACAAATATTGTGCACACAAATGTTTCATTAATATTTCCACGAAAATATTATCCCAATAACCGAACACTCTAATAACGGAACACACCCATTATATTTCAAAACCATTTTGCTTAAGGGGGTATTCTGGTCTTAAAGCCCGAACTTCGAGCATTTTTTGACAGTGAATAAAAAAAAGCTATTGATATTTTTAATATACTATCCATTTTTTTATCATTTATTTATTTATATGTATATTAAGAGCACATAAAATGAATTTAAAAACAAAAAAATAAATTTTCTTGGAATTATGCGTCCTTGAAGTGGAAGGGGAAAACAAAAGGAAGTGTCGTCACGATTTCTACCCTTGGCGTCATTTGAAAAAAAAAAGATGACAAATTCTTAATTAATATGCATATCATTATCGTATAACGCAGAAACAAAGGGGAAACAAATTAAAAAAAAAAATGGGGGCTACTCAAAAATTGAGGTCGATTTTTCCCTAATTTTTAAGCTTTCTCGAATTGTTTACACATATTAAAAAATTGAAATTTCCAGTTTTCCGTGCGTCATAGAGATATATATAAAGAATATTCATGATAAACTTCAAGCAAATAGGTTGATTAGAACTTGAGATATCGTGCCGACCGTACCGAAAGAAGTAGTTTCGAGAAAAACACGTTCGCCGTCCGCGCAAACCAGTATAGCTGACGCGTCACTAAAATTGTTGTAACTTCGAAAATAATTCGAATTTTGAAAAATCCGTTTAGGGAGATATTTTTGAATACTTAAACTATCGAATTTTGAAAAAAAAGATGTTTCGATTTTTTTCAAATTTCTAGACTAGACTAGACCCTTAAGCAATTTTTCATAAACGGGAAAATTCAATGAAATTCCAAGCAAGTAAAAAAAAAATTGTTTACCAGAAACGAAAAATTCTCGTTTATTAAATGTTGACCGTTATGTCGGATACACTCTTAGAATCTGGCATTCGTACTCCGTGCGACTCTCTGGAGAAATGATGTCGGGATGCCAATAACCTCGCGAATGATATTTTTCTTTAGTGCTGCGATGGTTGAGATACCCCCGCAGCAAATAAGTCCATGGAGGTAAGATCGGGTGGCCTGGCTGGCCCGGATATGTCATAATTTTTAATTGTGGCGTACACCCTGTTTGGGTGTGTGACCGAGCTCCTCCTCCTATTTGTAGTGTGCGTCTTGATCTTATTCCACAAATAGAGCGATCTACAGTTTCAAGGCGACTCCGAACGGCAATATTTTTATGAGTAGCTTTTTCATGGCAGAAATACACTCGGAGGTTTGCCATTGTCTGCCGAGGGGCGACCGCTATAAGAAACTTCAGCAAACTGTGCTTTGCGGGTTGTGATTGGACTATCTTTCCGAACCTGCAAAATTGGAAAGAGGGAAGAGTCGGTACGGATATAGATACCTCTGTTTTCACTGACGGATCCAAAATGGAGCATTTCGGACTCCTTTAAACTGCCGGAAACAAGCAGAGGTCTTCGCGATCCTGCAGGCATGCAAAATGCTTTGGGATTGCTGTTGGGAGGGAGACATTAATATTTTTTCCGATAGTCAAGCTGCAATCAAGGCCCTGTCGTCACCGTATTGCAGCTCTCTTCTCGTGAACTCCTATAAGGAGGAACTCAAACGTCTCGAACGTGCAGGAAACATTTCCCTTATCTGGTTCCTGGGCACAGGAATATAGAGGGAAATGAAATTTCCGATGAGCTTGTCAGGAAGGGATCGGCAGAACCGGTTCCAGCTGTCCCCTTCTCAGACATCGGTATCCCCTTGGCCGTCGTTAAAGGGAATCTACATAATTTCTTTCTAAAAAAAACGCAAGACAGATGGAGGTCTGTCTCATCGTGTGCTATTTCAAAAACACTATGGCCTCAATACGATAGAAACAGAACGCTTAAGGTGATGGGAATTCCCCGCCATTCAATTTCCAAACTTATTGCGGGGTATCTGGTCACTGGGTGATCGGTACTCATGCGGAGAAGCTTGGAATTCCGTACAACCCCTATTGCAGAAGCTGTGCAGAGAAAGAGACTGTGGAATACTTTCTCTGCAAATGTCCGGCTGTGGCGGCTAAGCACTTGAGATTCCTTAGCGTGCCCTTTGGGGATGACTTGAAGAAATTCTCCAGCCTAGATCCCTTTTCTCTCCTCCGCTACATCAACAGCACTGGATGGCTGTAGATGTTTTTTTTTTCTCTTCCCTAAATCCTTTCACAGGTAGTGGTCCACATTATGGTATCAAAACGGCACGTAAGTGCTACTTGTAGTGTACCTGGGGTACTCTTGCCATCTTACCTACCTACCTACCTTGGTCATTCACCGAGATTCGAACCTAAGTTCTCTCTGAATTCCAAATGGTAGTCACGTAACAAGCCATTCGGCTTCGGCGGCCGCCCGGATATGTACATATGTGATAGAAAATAATAGTTTAGCATACGCCTATAAAAGACGCTATTCACAGAAATTACTTGCCCTCGGCGGTTAAAAAAATATGGCCCAATCATTCCACTGCTTGACAATGCACACCAAATTGCCACTTTGGGACAGTGAATTGTTTGTTGATGTTCTAATAGTGGACTCTGTCCTTAGGTGACCAATCAGGAAAATTTTGCTTGTTTATGTTACATTTCCATATAACTGAAAGTGGGCTTCATTACTCCATAGAATAGTGTTTTTCCATACGAACCCGCCCCAACAATGCCTCGCAGAAATGCATGCGCATATCGTAAGCGTTAGGCTTAAGCGCTTTCTCTATTTGAATACTTCATTCACAATAGTTTTTGGCTATTCTAGAGCATCGCATGGACTGCCGCGTATTGTCGTACAAACTTTTAGCGACAAGTTTAATATTCTCATGTGTTCCCGATGTCCGGCTCGGCCAATCCTATTCAATAAGACAACACCGCACTTTGTTGGATCCCGGCTACTCTGGAGTAGCGGAAAATGAAAGAGCGGATGAGTGTGCAAGGAAAGGCTCTGAGATTGAACTTCCGCGAGTAACTGTATACTGCGATTGCCTTGAGCGTAAACGCGGAAACCAATAGAAGGTGGTATCTGACTACTAACTGCAGGATTTCCAAAGCGCTCAGGCCAAAACTGAATCTTAAAAGGACAAAACGTCTGCATGGGTTCAACAGATCAACTACCAGCGTCCTCACAGGTGTTATAACGGGTCACTGCGCTATTGGCACCCTAGCCAGTTGAATGGGTGTTACTCATAATGACTTCTGCAGGAGTTGTGAAAGTGAAGAAGAAATCAAGTCGTTACAACACCTCCTTTGCAAATGTCCTGCACTTGAAAGAAGCCGTGCCAAATATCTTAGCGATTATTTCTTTAAAGACCCGTGAAATTTTCAAAATGTCTCATTGTAGGGACTGAAAGAGTTATCTTCTTAAAAAGATCTAAGTGGTCTAAGCAACTTAGTTAGGAAATGGAAATCAAATGCAAGTATCACAATGGACCTTAGAGCCACCGAGTGTCTTGTCGTACATAGACAAGCAACTTGGCTAACCTAACCTAAAGGTATTACATAAGACATTCACAAAAGAATCTAATGAAGAAATAAGTGATCATACGATGAGGCGTTAAAACTTATTGCGCGTTTGAAGCAGTTTGCCAGAAAAGACTTTATAGCCTTTCAACACATCAAAACTATCGAGAAAAGGATATTTAAAGCACCTTTCTGGTCTAGAATTTCGAAAAAATCGATATTTTTTCATGTTATGATAGTTTATACTTTCAAAAATATACTTACAAATTTTTATATTGAAATTCGAGTAGTTTAGTCGTTGTAGTCCTTTGAAACTGATCGAACGACGCCCAGGTATAAGCGCGTTAACCGTGTTTTTCTCGAAACTATTTTTTCCGAGTTGGCGTTGGTAATGTCTCAAAAAGTACTGAACCGATTGATTTGAATTTTTAATATGTTATTGAGTAGACTTGTGGCTCTCGCGGGTAGTAGAATTATAATTTTATAATAATTTTTTCTAGTTTTGTTAAGAGCGAGGACGTGAAAAAACATTTGTTTTTTTTTTTGTTTTTCAATAAACAGATAAAATAAATATCAAAAAAAATTTTTTTTGTAAATCTGCTACCCACCACAGCTACATATCTCCTGATGAATAATCGACCGAATTTTTTTTTTCAGACGTACCTGAGCAGCCCAATCAGTTACGCCAGTGGCATGTGTTACGTCAGAGGAGCAATTTTTTTTATTATTGTCACTGAAAAAAAAATTTTTTTTTTTGTAAATAAAGAAGTGATCTATTGAATAAAAACGATTTTCAATTGATACCGATTGTTTTTCTTCAATTTTTAACGCCTTCAATTTTTCCGTCTCTAGACCAGAAAGGTGCCTTTAAATTAAAACAATAATTGTTGAGTATTTTGGCCGAGCTCCTTCTCCTATTTGTGGTGTGCGTCTTGAAGTTGTTCCATAAATGGAGAGCCCTACAATTTTATGCCACCTCTGAACGGCAGATAATTTTTATCAGTAGCTTTTGCATGGCAGAAATACACTCGGAGATTTGCTATTGCCTACTAAGAAGCGCCCGCTATTGGAAAAACCTTTTCTTGTGGCGCAATTTAAAGGAATTGAAAAAAATGAATTTGAGCATAAGTTAGAGTTTGGGTATATTTTACAGTGAAATAAAAAAGCAGCAAATTGGAACCTAGCTACCAAGGCTTACGGCTCCAGTTAGGATGTAATCATTTCTCTGTTATAGGAAATGTATCAATTTACTTAAAAAGTATTTTCTGTCATACACTAAACTCAAGCAAACAACAAAAATTATTTAAATAGTAGACAAAGTTGGAAAACACTAAAAATCTCACTCATGTACATGAATACTAAATGCATTATCAAGCCATGAACGGTATTTCAGTAATTCTCAGAAATCATACATACAAACTGCCAGCGGATGTTAACTGTAGCCCTCAGTACAAAATTGCAAAGTTCACTTTAAGGCTCTTTATGACGTCACATTTCATGAAATGGAATTGATAAACATTTCAACTTCAAGATCATGTCTTTGAGCGGCACGCGCATACGCACATATACAGGCACTGAGGACTTTGGCTGAGTTTTGAAGTAACTTTTGCGACTGCGCAAATGCACCGCTTCGCACAGTCAAACGGAAATTTTTCTACAACCATTGTCATTGCTATACATTTCGCTTACTGCTTACAGCCGCTTTTTCGGTCCGACTCTTCTCTGGGCATATTTTACTTTTTTGCTGTTTTTGCCTTTAATTTTGTCTCTTCGTAGTTTTACTCAGTGAGTTTACCGGCTTAGCCGCTGCTACAAACTATCAACATCTGGCGGTAGTGGTATAAAATGTTGTGTGAGGTCCAAAACAAAATCAGTCAAGCAGCCAACATCAGTAAAGCGCACAGCGCGATCAGCAATAAAAAGGAGCAAAGGATTACCTTTTTTGTGGATTATTATATAAGGATAACAAAACAAAGCTGTTGAGTGCGAATTGAAGTTGTGCCAGTGCTAAGTGCGTTTTACTTATTTATTTCTCAAACCCAATTAAGGCGAAACAAAAGCGAAAAGGTGAGTTTTGTTTTTGGGGAATTTCGAAATCCAAAAAGTAAAGCAATAAAAGCATAAAAATATAAAAAATGTGTAAAAACGTTATTAAAACTAATTGTGCGACAGTGAAGGCAAAAGTGATGGGGAAAAAACAAAAGTACAAAATAAGTGAATGCTTGCCGTTTAGCACTGAAATCATGCAGTTTTACATTTCGTAAAAAAAAACTAAATGCCACGGAACTCATTAATTTTTAAAAAGTGTTGGCTAATGAAGACATTAAAGATGTAAATTATTTAAAAAGCGCAAACTTAGAGCATAAATAATAAACTATTTTTCCACCGTTTGAGATGAGTGAGCGCAAGTGAAGTTGCATGCGATTTGTTGTTGTTGTTGTTTTTGAATTGATTAACAAGCGCATTTGTTGAATGAAGGCTGGCACCGAACGGGCATTGAAAAAAAATTAATGGCAACGAAATTGGTTTAATCGCCAAATGCGCACGAAATTCCAAATCAATGTGCATAAATTTATTGGTTATGCATTATGACCAGCATTGAGAAGAAAGATAGCTAATGAAAGGCAAACTGAACAAATCAAACGGCAATTATCTACTTGTGCAAGATGGCGCAAAATCAGTCCCCCAATTTTGTTTTTGAATAACTTTTTTACTAAATAAAATAAAAGATTTTGAGTAATGGAAATCTTTATCTTCACCTTCAAGCGCTGCATTGCCTGTTCCTTTTATATATTAAAGTGTTTTAGTAAATAAGTGTTGAATATGACTAATGTACGGCGTCGTCATTTGCAAAAATTATAAATCTTTCGAAAGGGTTATCAATTTTGCGCCACTCACTGTCTTCTAGCAGGAAATAAATGTTATTCAGTTACTCTCTAATAAATTTTAAGTTTTTCCGCTGCTTTGGACAAAGGCATGCTGTCTATTTTTGGAAAAGAGAAAATCTGAAATTTACAATTTTTTCAACTTTCTTTTATTTCGACTGCTCATTTTGATAGTATGTGAAATATAAATATTATAATACTTTGCAGTTATTAGTATTATAGAGCTTTTGGTTCCCAGTTAAATTAAATGCATTCATTCAAAAGGGGGAAATTTTCTATATTTTTTCAATTGTTCCCACAGGAATAACTTTTAAATGTATGAAGTCGTAGATTTCCCCTGCCACTCACATATACTTGAATATTTACACAGTTACAATATAGGCAATAAAAAAGATTTAGCATCAGTTTCCGTTTTTTTTTTTTCAATAATTTAGATATTTTTTATTACTAATATATTTATGCATTTTACATAAATGAAAACCCGGCAATTTTTTCGCAAAACAGCATAAAATACTAAGAGCTTCAGCCTAAGAGATGGGCAAAAAATTCGGCTAAAGAATTGAAAGCGGTGAGCGATTAAATATTAATTTATTTTCCTTTAAGTCTAATACGTATCTATAATAAGGGAACTCATGAAGTTTATTAATTCTATAAAAAAAAATTGTTTATACCTCCAAAAAGCCAAAAATAACCAGAGTCATCTCCCGTGTTTTTTTCCTCGAAACATTTTGTTGAATTTTTGATAATAATAAACTGAAGAGCCTCAATCTCGGTCATATGGAGCCTGGTTAAAGTTTTCGAAGTCACACTTGGACAGCTTGTCGTTCAAAACAAGCACAGCTCGAGTACATTTTTTGCTTAATGGCAGTGTATCTAAGTGCATATATAATACTTCCGTTATATTGGCTTCTTTTTCCTTTTTTTTTTTAATCGTGAGTCTTCAATTGACTCTCTCCGAGTATAAGTAAATGATTAGGGGTATTCAGCACCAGTTCAGAGAAATAAAAAATCGGTATTCGGTAACTCACTGATATCTAAGTATTTCTGATAAATATTCTTGCCATCAAAAAATTTTATACATAAATACAAAGTTCTATTTCAAATTAGAGTTGCGCCTTGATGATCCTAATGCGAGGTTCATTGTAGAATTTTTTACGATATATGCACAAGTACAAACATACACACAAATGTGAATGCACTATTATTTTAGATGAATTTATGTTTAAGTTTGAAGAAGTGCAGTGCAAGGGAAATTTTATAAGATGTAATAAGACGGGGGCGCCGATCGTTCGTCACTACTATTCAGAAGTGCGCAAGTTCGAGTATCCGTGCATAAAACATCAAATGATAGAAATAGTTTTTCTAATAGCGGTCGCCTCGCGGCAGGCAATGGCAAACCTTCAAGTGTATTTTTGCCAAGAAAAAGCTCCGCATACCAAATATCTGCCATTCGGAGTCGGCTTAGAACTGTAGGTACCTCCAACTGCGGAATAACATCAAGGCGTGCGCCACAAATACGAGGAGGAGCTCGGCCAAATACCCCAAAAGGGTGTAAGCGCCAATTATGTACACATATACATATATATGTATATATAATAAGACGTAAATGTAGGCAGTTAAAAACTATATTTGGCATAAGCTTTAAACAACCAATTTCCAACAATTTACTGTTTGCGGTGTAGCGAGGTAGATACGCCGGGTATTTTCTAGTATGTACTTAGTGCTTTGCTATTTAAAACTTTAAAATATGTTTCATGGCAATAAGTAGTTTCACAAAAAGTAGTAAACCTATAGCAGACATCAGTTTTATGAACCATTGCACTTGGCAATAAAGAAAATTTCAACGCTTTTCCTAAGCGGAACAAAAACTTTAAAAGTTAATTCTTCCTAAAAAATGCCATCATAATGAAAAATTTGAGTAGAAAGTGTAATAAGTAAAGTTTCTTGTCTACCAAGTGCGGCCAAGCAAGTCAAATTTATTGAGAAAAGCTCATAATTTAGTAGTTTTTTTGTTGTTGTACTGTCTTTTTACATTTTTGAGATCTAAGATTTATGTGTATAGTAGACATATGTAAGTAAAAGTACCTAACGGTTACTTATGTGTGTACATCTCTTCCTTTTTCCTAAAGCAATGCGATTGCAAAACTTGTAACATACATATTAATTTAAATATGCAAAGCCATAAACTATACTCCCTTGTACACACATAGATCATAAATAATTCAGCTAAACAGAAATTTGCTCTCATCATGCAATATAAATACAACATTGCACACTCACGCGCACTCACACGCACTCAAACAAGCGAAAACTTCCGACCATAACAGGCCACTCACTCACCAGGTACAACGATCATTGCAATATTTCCCCTTCGTTGTTTCCCCAAAATAAACGCAATATGTAGAAATAAATCAGATGCAGTTGCGTAATAAAAATAAAAACAATTAAGTAAAAATATTCATGTAACTAGACAATGAACTACGACAGATATTCCTAAAAATCCAATCTCACAATCACAATTATAAGGCAAGCATACACTCCTTTTTACCACGCAGCTATTATTTAAGTTCGTTTTTTTTTATGCATCCATAAAAATTTGCGCTCCAGAAAACACAATTAAATCTTAAACCCGCGCATAACAACTTCACAAAACTCTGAAAACAAAAATCAGACAAACAACTGTCAGTTGCCTAAAATGTGTACAAGCAAACATACACAAACACATACAAGCAATACCTTGAACCCACACACAAGTTTAGGCCAGTTGCATAACGGCTACAAAATAAAAAACAAAACCAAAAATAAAACTGTAAAGCAACAACAGGCATCCAAGTCCCCCAATGCGTTCAAGTATAGCATAAAGAAAGATCTCACAAATAAGCAACAACAACAGCAACATTAACGTCTACTCCCGTATGTCATTTCCTCTGCTTTAAGAGTCAGGCTGTCAGACATTTGCTCTGACATACATGCATACATATGTAACGTTCACACTGTGTTGCAGTTTAAGGAGTTAGTCAACAAATCGCACGTAACCATTTTTGCTTGTAAGTATCATATTTATGTATGCATGTATTCGTCTTGCGATACATACCTATGTATGCATTGCAAATTTTCATTTCGTTAAAAAAGTATTTGAAAAACTTAATTTGCATAAAAATTCCCGCGCCAGGCATAAGCGCTTACATCAGCTAAAAAGTATAAAGCACTTCCTCTGAAGCAAGGTAAATGAAATGAAAAGCAGCACCTTCACACCTCGAGTACATCCGCACTCCACTTTTGCGCAACTTACAACAGCAAACCGTTCAGCTGATGGCGATTGTTCATTGTTGTTTTTATTTTTGATTTTTCTTCATTTCGAGCTAACGACCTTAAAACGAAAGTAAAAGTCTTTCGCGCATTGCTCCAGCTCGATCAGCCATTTATCCATCTGTGACTTCAGGCGTGACTCATATTTCAAGCTCTGCGCTTTGTGCGCAGCCAACTCTGCAGTGCTCTGACTATTGTAAACAAAAGAGCCGAACAAACCGGTTGTTAACAATTGCCGAAATACTCGAACTTGTATGTTTGTATGTACAGTACAATATTTACTGTTGATCTTTGCGCAAGCGCAGCGACAGAAGTGGCACAATGACCACAAATGTATCTGGCGCCATCATTAAAATTTGGGTTAATTAACACTACCTTAAAAAAGGCGAGAGAGAAAAAAGTGAAAAAAAAAACAACCATTGAACTTGTGAAACCTTTAAATTTGGTTTCTTCATTGCACTCTGTTTCAATCACTAACCTCGCATCTTTTGTTTCCCTTTTCAACAGCTCGTACGCCTGCATAATGAGATTAACACATCGTCTGGCAATCATGGCCGCCATACTCTTGGCTGGCTGCTCAATCAGTTATGCACAGGAATCAGCGTGGGGCGGCGGTTGGGAACCCGCGAAGGAGTCAATGCTCAGCAGACGCGGCGCAGAGTCCGACAAAGCAGATCCCGCCGCAGTCCAACCTGCAGAGGTAGAGGGCCGTAATTATGGTGTAAATGAAGCTATCTATAGCAATGATACTAACGTCGACATCAATGCCGTCATCGATCAAATTATAAACTCCCGCCGCGAAGGCCGTATTTTAGGCGAATATGATCAAGTTTATGCCGATGGTAATATCGATCAGGCGCTGCAACAGGGCGACCACATGCAGGCACGCAATCTTATACGTGACAAACTTTGTGGATTGGGGCTGATGAGTTGTGATGTCGAAGAGAAGCGTCCTTACTATTCAACAATTTACGCGCAAGGTCCGCCACCGCCCTCGTTTGGTGGTGGTCCATATGGACCGGCCAAGCCAATGCCACCACCTGGCCATTTCAACAGTCGTCCGCCACCATCCTCGTCATTGAACTCTTTCGGTCCGCCACGTAAAGTTGGTTACGAAGGCGCTTACAAGCCACCTTATCGTCCATCTGGCCCAGGACCAGTGTATAATGGTCCTTATTTGGAAAATCCACCACCCTCTGCAATTGGCGCCACATTTAATAAACCTCCACCCGGTGCTATAATTTACGGCAGCAAACCACCAGGTCCCGTCTTCAACGGCAACTCCGACGTACCTCCTCCTTATGCCTTTGAAAATCCTGGCGCTGAGAAAATTCAAGCATCTGGCTCCTCACAAACCAATTTTTATGCACATCAGTCGTCCTCCGCTTCGGCATCCTCGTCTTCGAAAGTAGTTGTTGGCAATTTGAATGCCATTCCGGTGCCAGCTCCACAAGGCGGCTTACAACAGCACGTGCACCACCACTTCCATCACGTTGAGGGCGCTGACGGCGTCGCTGGTGCTCAGGTGCCAACTGTGCCAATACCAATTGGTGGTGGGCAATCGATTAATACTGACTTCTCATCACTTGCACAATCATCGACAGCCTTCACACCACAAACTCAAGGTGGTTTCACGGAATCCAATGCCTTTACAGCCGGTTATAATGGTGCTTCACAAGGAGGACTACTTTCGCAGGCGGCAGCCAATAGTTTCGGCACATATGAGAAACCCAGCACAGAACTCTACAAGCCTTCAGGCGGTTTAGGTAGTTTTGGCAATGCTGCTACTCAAGGGATTTATGACCCATCTAACGTTAATGGTGTTGACACTACAGGTATTTACGGACAAACAGCTGGCGCAAATAGCTTTGGCCAGAGTGGCTTCGGACAATCGACCAACTTTGGCCAGTCCAACAACAACTTCGGACAAGCCAGCGGCAGTTATCACAGCCAAAATCCCGACTATTACAAGAAGGAGTTACAAAACTTTGGGGGTATTGGTACCTCGGCTGGCTACAATGGCCTCGGAAACAATTTAGCAGGTCAATACCCAGCTGGATATGACACCTCACGTCAACAAATCGTCGATTGTCAATGTGTACCATTCAACCAGTGTCCGGCAGCCGATCGTATTGGACGCAAGGAAGACCTTATCTTAGCTATCGATCCACGTAATTTGGGCAAAGACATTGAAGCTTTGGGTGATGAGACAGCTACAAACGCCACTGTCAGTGAGACAGAAGATAAGAAAAAAGAAAAGAAAGAGGAAAAGAAGGCGGACGAAATTAAACGCAGTAAGCGAGAGGCTCAAGCCGAAGATAAACAATCCGACGAGGGTGCAGCTGATCTGCCACTAGATGCCGAAGGGGTAAGTGATATTTTGAAATATTTTATTTTTTAATTCATGTTCTGATAACCGTAACCAAATTAATTTCGTGCCTGATTACCCGTAACAAAGAAATTAATATTAATGCAAACTAATTGGCAGTACAGGTATCAAACACTCTACTACGTTCCAAGTGCACACTCACGAAACCAATGTCCACGTCACATGTCGTACTCTCCCAGCAACACCAGTTACAATAGACATAGTAAAACTTCGGTTACAGTTCAGTGGACCTCAAGTGAACTAAAGAAACCAAATGAAATACGTATTTATGTTTCAGAAAGTCTTCTACAATGGGTCGCGTAGTTCCGTGGTGCGCCTACAATGTAACTAATCTCACTAAAACCTTCCATTTCTAATTGCACACCCAAATCATTCATTTCATTCTGGTCCAAGTCGCACGCCTACTAGCATGCCAATTCAAATCTCACATGATTCCTCCACTATAAACATCTTATCATGTTACTCATTTCCTCTTTCTCACTTGTCCCTCCCCAAAACATAAACCATCTATAGCGCACTGGCATACCAGAGCTCGCAGCCTTCGAGCTAATAAAGCGTAAAATTCTTCCCACTTACGGCGTATCATTTGGCTTGCCATACCCCAATGGTGTAGGTGGTTATCCTGCAAATCCACAAGGCGATTTTCATCCTGCACCGAATCCGAATTTTGGTTCAATAGGACCGAATGGCTTGAATCTAGGTCTTTTAAATGTAAACCCATTGGTCTCCGTACAGGTCAGCAAAACTGAGTTCGGTGACAAAGTGGTAAAACCACTGGTCAATCTTCATGTTACACCGAATGCCAATATCTTTCAAAAAGTCGGCGAATTATTCAAATCGAAACCCGAGTACACACACAATACACATTACCATCATCACGACCATTACAGTAGTTTTGAGCATGATCACCATTCGCATACTTTTACCGCACCTGGTCCCATTTACGGTGGCACAGGCCCCAGCGCCACGATCATCGATGTGGTGCCGAGCAAGCCGATATATGAACATCATACTACTATAACGGCACCGGCAAATACAATAATTGATACCGGGTTTCTCCCGCAGCATCAACATCATGCGAGTCAACAATTCCAACATACCTCTTTCGGTACAACATCCACGGCGAATTATTACCCAGGCCCTTATGCTGCGGTCGGCGAACATTCTTCATATCCTAGCTATAACTTGGCCAATACAGGCCCCGATCATTTCAGCGGTTCGATTTCAAGTGGGTATGGTGCGAGCGGTCATGGTGCTGGCATTTATAGTGAGAGCTTAGCACAATCAGGATACTCAACTGGCTTTGGCGCGAGCGGTCATGCTGGTGAGATTTTCACTGGCGAGCATTATAATGCGTATGAAGAGCGCAGTTCTAACACAAGCGTCACCTTTAAGGGGCCAAGTGAGCATGGTCCGAAACATCAAAATATTAACGAATTGCATACTCGCCGAGGTAAAGGATTGCGCTATGAGCATAATTTGCGCCCCATACCAACACAAGCGCCTGGTGCTGCTGAAGGTAGCGACTATGTGACATTTCCACGCGATCGTCGTCGACGCGATGTGGTTGAGCATGAGGAAGCTGCGGAACGTAAAGAGAGTGTTTTGGCACGAACGGTAAAGGCGGAACAGGTAAAACGGGGAATGATGACAATTTAGCAAATTGCGTGATAAACAACAAAAAAAACGAACTTTTTTTATTGCTTGCTTTAAAATAAATACTAAGAAATTGTTTTTTTTTTTCTTTTAAAGCGCGCTTACTACGGTAACCGCCCAGTTGAGAAAACCTGCCGCGTCAGTGAGGTCTGTTGCCGTCGTCCTCTACGCCCACCACCACAACAACTTGGACGTTGTGGTACACGCAACGCTGCTGGCATTACTGGTCGCATCAAGAACCCATCGTATATTGATGGAGACAGTGAATTCGGCGAATATCCATGGCACGTAGCCATCCTGAAAAAGGATCCCAAAGAGTCGGTTTACGCTTGTGGTGCCACACTGATAGATGCACAACACGTCATTACTGCCGCTCACTGCATTAAATCGTAAGTTCACCTATCTCCATATCTACACATGTTTTTATGTAATCATTCGATTCTTCTGCTCTTTCAAAAAATGTAGTCAAAACGGCTTTGACTTACGCGCCCGCCTCGGCGAATGGGATGTCAATCACGATGTGGAATTCTTCCCCTACATTGAACGCGACGTCGTCTCGGTACACATTCATCCCGAATACTACGCTGGTACTTTGGATAATGATTTAGCTGTGCTGAAACTTGATCATCCCGTGGACTTTACCAAGAATCCACACATCAGTCCCGCTTGCTTGCCAGACAAATTCTCCGACTTTACTGGCTCTCGCTGCTGGACCACTGGTTGGGGCAAAGATGCTTTCGGCGAACATGGCAAATACCAGAATATTCTCAAGGAGGTCGACGTGCCGATCTTGTCGCACCATCAATGCGAATCGCAATTGCGTCAAACGCGTCTTGGCTACAGTTACAAACTCAATCCCGGATTCGTTTGTGCAGGCGGTGAAGAAGGCAAGGATGCCTGCAAAGGTGATGGTGGCGGTCCATTGGTGTGCGAACGTAACGGCATCTGGAATGTGGTCGGCGTTGTATCCTGGGGTATCGGTTGCGGTCAAGCCAATGTACCCGGTGTGTATGTACGTGTTTCGCATTATTTGGATTGGATTCGTCAGATTACGCAATACTATAAATGAGTAACGGCACAGGTGATGACGACGCATGTAGTGGCGACCACAACAGCCTATCACAGCTGTCAGTCGCAAGACCGAGATGTGTTCCACTTTCACTTTCGATAAGCCATTTTTGTTACGTGTGCGAGTATATGTTAATGATATTATTTATTTTTGTTAGTGTTGTAAGTGTAACTACATAGGTATGTATGTAAGTGCTGTTCAGTGCGACTGCTTATCCTGTTTTGTTTATATATCTTTTTGTTTTTGTAAATATTTATTGTCTTCTCGCACGTTTGTTAAATTATTTTATTGATCGCCTGGCGCTATTTGCGAAAGCGGCTGCTGCTTGGCTACACCATTAAATTATTATAATTACTAAATTATTTATACGACACTTAATTGTCCTACATTTTGTAAAACGTAAATAAAATGTATTTATGTGTAATAAAAAAGTAAGAATTGAGTATTTCAATATTTTTAATGGAAAATATGTAGAATTTGGATCACTCTGTGCTAAGATCGAATTAGTAATATCATCCTAATAGCATCCCTTTACCTTTCACCGATTACAGAAATTTCGGAGAGAGCAAGTATGGGAGAGCAATACAAACTTAAATACGCTTTAAAAATAAAAGCTAAAGTCCGAGAGGCCGACAGAAAATGTATTCTCAGTTTTTGGTACAGATCAAATAACGTCTCGAACCACCTGATAAAGTTAGGTCGAAACATGTAGCTAGAGAGAGTGGATTTCGCCTATAATAATAATAAAAATTTCGTATCTGTAGTAAGCCCAATGGCCAACACTCGACCTAATTGTGTCCTACTACAAGTTTTAGAATTAATAAATACTAGTCCGCTAGACTGACACTTCTTCTTCTTCTTAGCCTCACAGTCCGTGGTGGACCATAGCTTCATCAACAATTTTTCTCCACTTTATTCTATCCATGGCTACATCTCTCCAGTTGTGTACGTTCATTTGCTTAAGATCTGATTCGACGTCATCTAACCATCGCTTTCGTGGGCGTCCTCTTTTTCTTCCTCCAATTGGTGTTAAAATAAAAGCTTTCCTAGCATTTCGCTCTTTCGGCATGCGCAGTACGTGCCCAATCCATCTAATTCGTTGGGCTTTGATAAAACGTATTATATTTTGTCCTTGAACGATTTCTTCGATTTCATTATTGTAGCGAATGCGGTAGCTGCCATCTATTGTTGCAACCGGACCATATATTTTCCTTATGATACGTCTTTCGAAGCACATCAGCTGATGAATATCATTTGTTTTCAGCGTCCATATTTCTGCACCATATGTAAGGACGGGTCGTATCAGTACTTTGTACATTCTTATTTTCTGTGCTCTGGACAAATATTTTGATTTAAATAGTTTTATGTTAACGTAGTAGGCGTTATTTGCAGCTTGGATTCTGTCGTTAATAGCTATCGCCGAATCTTTATCTGCTGATAGTTTATAACCCAAGTATTTAAATTCAGTGATATTTTCGAAAGCAAAGTTGTTAATACTTAGGTCATCGCGTGTCGTGTTGTTGACTGACCGAATCATGTATTTGGTTTTCTCGGTATTTACGTGTAGTCCCAGAGCTTTTGCATCTTTATCAATACATTTAAAGACGCGTATAAGAGTGTTTCTATCTTTAGCCATAATAAGAATATCATCAGCGTAGGCACATATCTGAAAATCATTATTAAATAATGTTCCATTCGTGTTTATTTCTTTAACAGTCGTGTGTAGCATTAAATTGAATACTAAACATGACAATGCGTCTCCTTGTTTTACTCCGGATATGATTTCGAATGGGTCTGACAGGCTTCCTTGCACCTGTACTTTACTTGTTGTGTTCGACAATGTACAAAGAATCAAATTAATTAGCTTCAGAGGTATTCCAATTTTCTGAAAGCAGTATTTTATCCGTTTTCTATTTATACTGTCAAATGCCTGTTTGAAGTCAACAAAGAGGCAAAATATATCAATTTTATATTCGTAAAACTTTTCGAATATCTGGTGGACAGTAAAACCTTGATCAATCGTTGAGCGGTTGTTTCTAAAACCACATTGGTAATCGTCTAGGATGTTCTCAGCATAAATATTCAGCCTTTCAAATAGAATGTTTGTAAATACTTTATAACCTGTATTAAGTAAAGATATGCCTCTGTAATTTTGGCATTCAGTTTTATGTCCTTTTTTGTGTATAGGTACTATTATGCTTGATGCCCATCCAGTGGGTATTTCATTTGAATGCCATATTTGGCTTACTAAGGTAAATATTTGTTTATGTAGTTCATGTCCGCCATATTTCAGAAGTTCTGCGGGTATTCCATCTTCACCACAGCTTTTATGGTTTTTAAGTTTTCTTATAGCCAATAGTACTTCGTCAAAGCTAGGTTCTTCAACATAGATTTCGGCCGTATGTAGACTGACACTACTAGCATTAAATATATAAAATGTATCTATTTAACCTATATGTTCCCTGCCTCAAGCTAGGAAATGTTTGAAAGAAAAAATATTTTAGTAAATTTCGCCTTGCTGAAATTTCATTCAGATCCAATGATCTCGATGAAAGATTTGCAGTCTTGCCTTTGCCAAGGCAATAAGATATGCTCGGTGGTTTTTTTTTTATAGCCGATTCAAAAAGCAAATTTTACATGGCCCACCCTATATAACAACTGTGGGGCAGCTGTTAATGACACTAGTTATTGCTAGACAGGCTTGCCTTTGAAAATTTCGAAGTAGTTGTTTAGCGGTTACTTGTTTGGCTTTCCACCACCAAACAAGGAAGGCATAGGTGATGATCGATCTAATCACCATGGTATACATCCAATGAATCATTTCATCTAGACATAGACCAGGAGTAGGTCCGCTGAAGGACTATTTGCTGTCACCCTTCCCCTAAAGAATGATGGTATACAGATCGTAGTTGAAAAATGCGTGACTTTCAGAGTACTCAGAAAATAATGTAGCGCAAATTTGTACACAAAAATGAAAAGTTAGCTTAGGTGAATGTAAACAAAGAAAAGTGCTGAAAGAAAGAAAAAAGTTGTTGATAAACAAACAAATTTTAACAAAAATCTACAATGACGTCAGGTTAACAGTTGACAACTTTCTTGAAATCAACCTTATTTTGGTTCCAGTTAAAAGAACTGCAGAATTTACGAGCATGCAAATCTCGATTTGGCATTTATTTAAGGCTAGAACGACTCAATGTCTAATAAACGCGGACATGTTTGTAATTGCAGAGTATTCTCATGACGGCTTTGGGAGGTAGAGTACAAGGGTATGCTGAAACAAGTTGAGCAACTTCTCTGTCAACTTGCAGTGTTTTTAAGGGTTAGGTAAGAATATCTATGTGGCCGCCGTAGCCGAATGGGTTGGTGCATGACTAGCATTCGGAATTCACAGAGAGAACGTTAGTTCGAATCTCGGTGAAAACACCAAAATTAAGAAAAACATTTTTCTAATAGCGGTCGCCCCTCGGCAGGCAATGGCAAACCTCCAACCTTCTGCCATGAAAAAGCTCCTCATAAAAATATCTGCCGTTCGGAGTCGGCTTGAAACTGTAGGTTCCTCCATTTTTGAAACAACATCAAGACGCACACCACAAATAGGAGGAAGAACTCGGCCAAATACCCAAAAAGGGTGTACGCGCCAATTATATATATATAGGTATAAAATATCTAGGAAAATATTGAGTGCACTCATAGCTTTAAGCAAGTCTGTGTATAAAAACAAAGGTGAGCACAATAAAGTACTGTACATCACTGGCCACTACCTACGTCTATCTCTCAGGCAAAGTTTTAATTCCTTCTCGAAAAATGCAGTGGTTTTTAGGTAATCCCTGAAATGGATTCTCAAGTCAAATATTTCTGAATGGATCGAAGTTAACAGAAATCGTAATGTATTTACTTATATAATACGACGCGTGGAGTAGGAGCTCATATTTCAATACTTTCAAATATAATATTTTTCGACAAGAGTTGCAGTATGTTACCGAGCGTTATCATGCTGAAATATTACTCGACCGTCTCTTGTCTCGGCTTCATTTCGCTCTTCGATTGCTCGGCGCAAGCGCATCAATTACAGTCGGTAGATGGCACGGACTTGACCCCAGAAAGTACAGGGAATAATATCAGATTGTCGCAGTCTATCCATTTTTAAATTCCGAGTCAGATAGTTCAGTTAAAGTGCGTGAATTTTTCGGCTGTAAATTGGCGCAATTGATGTGTTTTTGAATTAAGGGATGGTAACAGTGAAATCGAAAGTGGAGTCATAAAATATTTGGACTATTTGGAACTAATATTTTGAAAACGTCGACGCCGATTTACTGCAGAGCTCTCTGATTGGGTTGAATCCAATTTCTTCGCCACCAGCAGAGATTGTGTATATATGATTTGCACTGGCATTTGTTAGTAAGAGGCCTAAAATCAGCGTTTGGTGAATCCTCAATCCAGCAAAAGGCGAAAAATGCAAGAATTTTTATCTACAAAACCGGAAGCGGAAGTAGTCAAAGTGTTTGCGTACATTAAAAAATAATGCTAACACAAATTCAATTTATCTACATTCGAATCCCTAGCACAAAACTAAAATTATTCGGGTATACAACTCCATTTAATTGTTGGAGGGTCACAGAAGAAAACAAAAAAGTTTTTGAAACAGCGAAAAATAAAATTCAAATGGAATTTTAAGATCGATTGGGCTTGAAGTAGACAAATTGAAAACAGGCTATGGAAGCAAGAATGATTTTTTAAGAACAAAATGATGTCTGCCGGCATTATTGGTGCTTATTTTAAAAGTAATTTTAGTGGTCGAAAAATAAATGTTGACGCATTTCGTCATTTGTGAGAAGAAACGAGGGAGCTTTATTTGTAAAGGGTGAAAAATAAATATGACAATTTAGAGGTATCGGATTTTAAATTGAAATAAAACTACGAAAATTCCTATTGGTTGGGTAATCTTTATTATTTTTGTGTAGAACCATTCTTAATATAATATTTATTTTTTAGACATAATCCCTTTCAAATGTTGGCTGCAGTCGTAATTCGGTCATACCAATTTTGAATGACACGCTGTAGGGCTTTGGGCGGTATCTCGTGAATAACTTTAGTAATATTAACTTTCAATGCCTCAATCGAAGCTAGTTTATGAACAAAGCGTTTAGGATTTACATGGAGAGGAGAAATAATCTGCTCACTGAAGCGACGACGCAGTAAATCAATTCTTCCACGGGCTGTATGGCAAGTAGCGCCGTTCCGTTCATCCGGCATCAAAAAGTCGTTCATCAGCATTCGCCATTCACTGTTACATTGGCGCCAAACTCGTCTTTAAAGAAATATGGGCCAATAATTTCTCCAGCCCATAGACTGCATCAAACGGTTGTTTTCAATGGAAGTAATTGTTATTCTTGATGGCTTCGGGTTGCTTTTCAGCCTAAATATGACAGTTTTGTTTATTGGCGTAGCCATTCAGCCAAAATGGGCTGTACGGTTATTTGCATCATAAGTGGGCCTGAGTGGGTGATGACCACATTTCGCAAAACATCGATTTTTACAATACAATTGTACGATTTGTAAACGTTTTTGAGTCATGTCTTTCCATAACAAAATGTCGATGAATACTGAAAAAAATTATGTATTTAATTTGACAGTAGTCAAGCGAAATCTGTCAACAAAACCCTACTGGAAAAAGTACCTCCAATCTGATCACCCTTTATAACTAAACGTAGTATTTCGGTTTCCGCCGCAGTATCCGAATGCGTTGGCGCGTGACTACCATGGTAGAACAAGTTTTTGTCTAATAGAGGTTTCCCCTCGACAGTAAATGGCAAACTTCCGAGTGCATTTCTGCCGTGAACCTGATATTTCATGTCTGCGATATTTCCGATTGGATTGCTTTGGAAAGTCGAAATAAAGATATCAGAAACCATCAAGAACCCCCAAAGAAAATAAAATTAGAATTAAGTTATTTATGTATCAAAAAATATTGCAATCAGATCGTTTTTAGTCCTGAAGACGGAATCTTTTGTGGATGGAAGGCATATTAGGAAGCGAATCAGCAGCATATTTTATATTTAAGACAAATGTTCAATCCAAATTTCATTAAAATCGAATAAAACTTATCATATTCGTCACATGTGTGAGGTGGGCGTGGCAGTTTATATATATATAATTGGGTGTTTGGCCGAGCTCCTCCACCTATTTGTGGCGAGCGTCTTGATGTTGTTCCACAAATGGGGGAGCCTGCAGTTTCAAACCGACTACGAACGGCAGATATTTTTTTATCAGGAGCTTTTTCATGGCAGAAATACACTCGGAGGTTTGCCATTGCCTGCCGATGAGTGACCGCTATTAGAAAAAACTGTTTCTTAATTTTGGTGTTTCACCGAGATTTGAACCAGTTTACCTATATTTCATATTCTGTCTTTCCAAGTGAAAGTTTTATTAAAATCGGAGCATGTTTTTGGCCGACGAAGAATACCAATTCGACACCTATTTATACGTGTGATTAAAACTAAAATCGTTTAACTATACTTCCTATTATTCCTTGAGGATTGCTCATTGATAAGTTAACAGTGTTTGTGAAAGATATCAATTGCTTTGCATAGGACTGAGCACAGTGTCTACCACGAGCAGTGGCTTAATTGTCCATATTTCTGTAGTTATTACGACAACAATATTAATGGTGAATGAAAATCCTCTAATCTGATTCAGCCTTTTTGATGCCAGTATAGGAAAGATTATGCTATATTCATACGTAATAATCTCGTCAATAAATGTACACTCCTCTGTCATAGATGACTGCATCTTTGAATGATTTTTATGGCTGTTGATGAAGTTCACTTCAAAATGTCTTGCCTTGTTGCCATATGCAACAATAGCTCATTAAATTTCTTTTACTTTTTACTACATTTAACTACCTGAGTGCTTTTAATACCTAGGCTGTAGCAAGCGTGATAACAGCCAGTTGGAAATTTCACTTCCTCAAAAGTTGTTTATACTAACATACGTACATACGAGTATGATGTGTGGTCTAAAGTAGACGAACCAAATTAAAACGAAAGAGTGTATAAAAAGAATATTCGCCTCTAAGTACATGTATAAAAAGTAAGAGTCTAATGTAATGGGTACACTGATTGGCCAGTGCCGCATATTACAGTATTACACCTGCCCACCTGCCAACCGGCCAACTAATAAACTTGGTAACAAACTAAGTAGCCGCTGTTAAACAAAATCGCGATCATACCGCATTTTGTGGCCGTTACAAACGGCTGAACGCAGCCGCCGTTTATTAAAGCCCGCCATACGAAATTTGTTATAGGGAATTTTAGATATTGTGTGTATGTAAACCATACATGTGTATGTGTGTGTGTGCATGCATTCATGTACGCATTTTTGTTGTTTGTGCTTACCTTAATGGATTTACATGCTATTTTCGGTGTATAAAACCAATATTCAGGATATGCCAATGCTCATTACTGAATTTGCAGCAAACATGATCAAGTGCAACACCGCATTACCGCTACTTCTATTGGGTTCGTATATGAAATGTACACAAATTTATTTACGAGTATATCGAAAAAATCACTCATATCTTCCTTGCAGCACTCTGTTGTTCTACAACAATTGGTCGTCTCAATAAACGCAGCGGTTATCACTACAAAACGCCAGTTGGACCACCACACGGACCTGTACATGGATATTACGAGAGTAGCAATACCCTGCACCCACACGAGTTGCCTTCAGGTCCATCACATGAGGTACCGAGCAGCTCCTATTACGATTACAAACCCTCCTCCCAAAGTGCTCACGCGCATGGTAGCAGTGGTGGTGGTGGTGGTGGTGGCAAGTCAGGTTACAGCATTGGCAGTGGTTTGCGTTCCATCGCGCAAGGTTCAGCGAATCAGGCATACACCGCTGTTGCCAATCAACATGCCGCCGCCAAACAGGCAGCTTTTATAGCTAAAAATACATTGGCGCAGGCTGCCTCGCAAGCGGCGGCCACCGCACAGGCAGCACTGGCCGGCAAACAAGTGATTCTTCAAGAATTAGAACAACAGGCAGCCGAAGCTCAGCGTTCGCTCTCGCGTGAATTGGAGCAATTGAAGTCAGCTAAAGTTGCTTCTCAGTTAGCGCAGCAAACAGCTCAAGCTGCTAATCATCATATTTCAGTGTTAACAGCAGCCGTAAACAATGCAAAATCGGTAGCTGACCAGGCTGAGCAGGCTTCGAACGAGGTGGCGAATCAATTGGCTTCACAATCGTCAATGGTCGGTCAGGCAAAAAGTCGTGCCGAGCAGGTGGAGGAACAACTGAAACAGGCGCGTGTCGATTTCGAGGCTACGAAGGAAGCGGCGCTAAAAGCCGCTTCTTCTGCCGCCGAGGCTCAAGTGAATGCATCGAAGGCGGCCGCACATGCCACTATCGGCTTGCATGATAGCACCAATCACAATCCTCCCAGCGCGGAAGCTGATGACTCGTCGTACGATATTGAGACCACTGGCATGGGTCACGAAATACAATATGATGCGCATGACGTTCATCGGCAATGATGGTTGGTTGGCTGGTCGTAGTAAATAGTAAAAATACAAGGTGGCGCAGAATTGGCTAAGACTGTAAGTTTATTGTGAATAAAAAAATATTTACATGCATAGTTCCCTTCAAAAATTGTTTTTATTTGAGCATTTAAATTATTTACTGTTAAGTTGAAAAAGCAAAAGAAACTTTCAATGGGTGATTGCAAGTTGACTCTTGCGATAGTAAAACAGTAGTGGGCATCGAAAAATTGGAAACAGGTTTTTTATCGCAAGAAAGTTTCTAACATTGCGCATATCTAACAATTTCTAATGGAACAAGGTACAAATTAATAAAATAAACCAGTAAGGAAGTCCTAAATTCGGTTCGGGCCGAACTGTACTTATATACATTCTGTCAAAACAATATCAGGAATTGTTTATTTAAAAAGCGCGTGTTGTTTTTTTGCTGGAATGTTGGTACCATTGTTCTCTCTGATGTCACAGAGATTGAGCGAGATCTGTGAATTAGCTTGTTTTTTGCATTTAATTACATATATCAGTGAACCGCAGGTGTGCTCTGCAATCTTCACTATGGATAAAAATATCGAACAAAGAATTTGTCTTAAATTTTGTGTTTGGGGGCGTCCATAAATTACGTGAGATGTTTAAGGGGGGGGAGGGGGTCGAGTCAAATCTCATCTAATCTTACGTTGGAGAGAGGGGGGGTCTCGGCAAATATCACGCAATTTTTTTTCTGATTGAAACAAAAAAATCTCAAGCGTAATCGTAGTATGATTAAGATAATTCACTAATTCGTTCGAAAGAAAATAATTTCATTCATACTTCGACGTTATACATTACTACTGTCAAACCACCATATTTGTTTTATACCAAATAGCTCAATTTAATCTGAATTTGCGGTACAGTGTAGCCCGTCGGTTGTTTTCGCGCCACTATGAGCCGAACGCCCTATCACTCAGATTGACGTTTGACAATTCCGGACTTCAAAGAACATGACGGAAAATCATTTGCTCCATTTCTAATACGCGTACCGATTCAACCGCTGAATGCCTTTATCAGCACGCCTATTGATCTCTATTGCCCAAGTATACGTGATGATTTAGAGAAAATATGCTGCAGTACATGCGGTATTTACTTCGCATCTATCACAAGAGCTGCAGAGCACAGGAGAGCAGCTCACATTGCACCAGCTAAGCAAGCGCGTATGTTCCGCAAAGTGCGACCCTCACGGATTGTCACAAGACGAGCTAATGAGTTACTGTGCGCAAGCGTCAACGGCTTAGAGTGGCTAGATTAGAACGAAGTTGAAGGAGCACACGATTTTACTGAAAATCATATGGACATGTTGGTCCCAATAGTCTCTCTTGAAACCGCGCATGATTCTCCATGGACTGAATTAGAGTAGATATTCTTTTTTTAATCGCAGTAGTTACGATTTAAGTCTTCTATTGTTAAATTTTTTTTATACTTATAACTCTCAGCAATATTGATTACTAGTCTTAACTAGTCGTAAATAAAAGCACGAAGCAAATTTTTTTTCTTTTTACAATAACAATCCAACGCGTTTACATAAGAAACCCACATTTTGAAAAATCTCACGTGAGATTGGGGAGTGGGGGAGGGGGTTATGTTGCAGATAGTCTATGGCGAGTGTTCTTTATTAAAAACACCGGCTTTTTGCAGAGGGCCCAGAAGTCGTGGAAGATTTTCCCCCATCTGGTCGCCCGATCAACGGATAAAGTCAAGGAAATGGTGCTGGAAAACCATCATTTAAGTTTGAGGGAGGTAGCTCGTAACTTTAGCGAGTCGAGAGTTGAATTTCTATAAAAAAATTCATCGGAAGAAGGTGGCTGAAGACATGCTTGAGCAAGTGAATACGGACCTAACATTTATCCAGCTCATCATAACAGGTGATGCGACGTGGGTATACGAGTTTGACATGCAAATCAGTCAACAGGCGGCTAAATGCCGCTATCCACATGAGCCGAAAACCAAAAACCCACCTCAAAGTCGGTCAAAAGTGAAAGTCATGCTACTGGTTTTCTTTGATTATCATGGTGTTGTGCACTCGGAATTCGTTTCAAATGGTTCTACGGTAAATAAAGAATATTACTTAGAAGTTATGTGACGTTTGAGAGAGAATATGCGTAGGAAACGGCACAATTTGTGAAAAGGAAACTCATGGTTCATGCATCATGATAACGCACCGTCTCACAAGGCTAAAATTGTGAACACTTTTTTGACCAAAAACCCGACAAATATCATCGAACAACCACCGTATTATATTCGCCGGTGACTTTTTCCTTTTCCCAAAACTTAAATTGCCACTTCGCGGACGCCGCTTTTAGTCGATAGAGGCCATTAAGGAGAATTCAATGAAGAAGATCTCTTCGAACGCGTTTAAAAGGTGCTTTGATGGCTGGACTAATCGTTGGCATGTATGTATTGATTCGAATGGAGCCTATTTTGAAGGCGACAAAATAAATTTATTATTTAACCAAAGACCAAGTAAATACCATCGCGCAAGCACCGTATTCACCTGACATGGCCCCGTGCGACTTCTTTTTGTTTCCCAAGTTGAAGTTACCACTTCGTGGAAGGAGATTTCAGTCGATAGAGGAGGTCAAAGAGAATGCGACGAAGGAGCTGGAGACCATCCCTTCGTCAGCCTACCACGGGTGCATGGGTGATTGTGTTAAACGTTGGCTCATGTGGTTTGCTTCAGACGGGTCATATTTTGAAGGAGATAAAATAAATTTGCCTGAAATTTAACTCTGTTTTATTTTATTGAAACATGCCCGGTACTTTCTGATCATAGGGTATACCCGCGCTGGCTTGAGCTAGCAGTTAATTCTTGGAATCAAGCAAACAGATGGGCGAGGTTTTTATCCCATCCTAATGATATTTATGTTGGATCAAAATGAGGAGGTGGAGTTTTATTAGGTCCTCATCGCGATACAGGCATTTGCTTACACGTTATTTTTTGATCCCCTATTTGAGGAATTTGGCTTTATATATAGCAATAGCATCACTTTTTATCTTTCTAAAATTTACCGTTATATGGGAGCAGCCTTATTCGCCATTTGATGTGTTCACATAGCGTGAAAGTTTTAATAGGGCATGGGACGCAAGAGCAAAAGTTCGTTAACTGAAATTAAAAGACCAGTTATAAAATACTACGTGGGAAGGAAAACTTAGAAAGAATTAGCGGAAATTTTAAACACAAAGACGTACTGAGGCGATACCGAGTAGAGAGCAGGACTGACTACATTAAATAAAAGAGCCAGACGAAGAATTTTCTCCTCTTGAATAACACGTGAAATCAAACATCAGCAGCGGCTCAAGACCCCTCTCCCTATAACTTTAGCATCGCGTTGGCTATCGCTTCGCTTTGACGGAACGTGGGAAACTGCAGTGCCTTGCGAGGGGGGTTCAATAAATACCCGTGTTAGAAATGAAGACATCATTTTTTTTTTAAGTTTTGTTTTTTATTTTTCAACATAATCCCCTTTTAGAAAGATACACTTCTTCCAACGCTCCGGCCATTTTTTTAACCCCTCCAAAAAATAGGATTTGTCGAACTCTCCAAAATACGTCACTTTCTCGGCGATTACTTCCTCATTTGGACTAAATTTTTTTCCCGCGAGCCATTTCCTTATGTTAGGGAACAAGAAATAGTCGCTTTTTCATGGCAGAAATGCACTCCTAGGTTTGCCATTGCCTGCCGAGGGGCGACCGCTATTATCAAAAACGTTTTCTTTATTTTGGTGTTTCCCTGAGATTCGATTTGCTGCCATCAGAGTGTCATAATTATACCGCTCGGGTTTTTGGAACTGCCTGCAGTATTGTGGCGGCAGAACCCTTGAGCGAGGTAACCAATGCAACAACTTTGCCTTCAGTATTCCAGTGATTTGTTCTTGCTTTTGTTTCGTACTGGAACTTAAATATAGGGAATGGCACAGTGGAGCTTTTACCTAGGAATCACTGGTTGAAATATTCGGACGATTTAAATGTAGCTCACATATAGCCCCTGGTGACGCTCAAGCATGCATGTCCAACAGACTTATATGTGTGCGTGTCGGATGACACTCGTACTTGCTTCGTGTCACACATACTTGTTGTCGGCTTTTGCATGATGAAAATCAAAAATTTTAGATATTAGCGTCAAGCACCCGACACGCACACATATAAGCTGCAGAACATGGATGCTTGAGCGTCACCAGGAGCTAATAAGCGAGTATTTACTACATCTGGATAGCAACCAAGGCGAATTTATTACAGGTGACAGCAAACACATATAAGTAAAACCCTACATGTATTTGTTGTTGCGTTTGGTGCAAGCATCATGTCAAAATCAGTAAGCAAATGTAATACATACAAACAAAGCATATCATTTTGACGTAAGCCATACCTACGGCGAAAAATTCAGCTGGGTGAATGCTGTCACCTTATTAAATCCACCTTGATAGCAAGGAAGCAACATAAGCGAATACTAAGGCGAATTAAGTACTGAAGATGGTGTCTTTCCAAAGCAGTTATTTTATATTTCGCGATTTGACAAATCTATCTGCGTAAGAAATAAGGGATTTTGAAAAAAATGTAAAGACAATCTTTAATTTACATAATTTTGTTTTAATTGGATTTATTTTAAAACAAATAATTATAAATATGTATGTAGCGAAACTTTTCCATTAGCTTCGAAACAGTTTTTTTCAGTTAATTTTAATAATCTCAAATTCCCCTCAAATTTTATTTCACATCAGATTAAGACTACATTTTTTCTTTTAATTCCCATAACAAATTTTTATCATTGCTATGAACTATTGTGAACATTTACTCTAATTAAATATTATTCGTAAAGAAACACTTCTAATGATTTCGATATATGATAAATTCACTTCCAAAGTCGATATAGAAGTTGTATGTATAAGAAATTTGTAAAATTGTCTTTACATGGATTAAGGTTTCCTGTCGCTATTTAATGAAATAATATAAATATAGAAAGAAGCTAGTGGAAATGGCAAAGAAAAAGAAAAAGAGCCGAGGAGGGAGGCCAGGGGTGCATTATCGTGGAAAACCCCTTTGGGAGCTTTTAGAAAATTTACCCGATTATGGCGTTGGCCGGCTAATAATTCGTGGATCCTTTCAACAGAAGGAAGATGAACCGAGCTATATGCGAATTTTGGAGGTGGATATGGCCTCAAAAGCAGTAAGTTGATTTAAATAATCTAAAAATAAGATACTAAATATTAATACATGTATGTATGTGTCAATAGCCGGATAAGAGAAAGAAAAATAAAATAAGGGTGCCAGTCAAGGTGCAAAGAATATTTCGCGGTATCAAGTATCCTCGACCGGTTAATATCTGCAGTACAAGCTATTTGTATGACTTCAAATTGGTACCTAAAGACGAAGAAGAAAAATATATAAGCCGTACGAAGACAACAAATGAAAGTGGTTATTATTATCGTAATACGGGCGAAAAGAAACGAATAAGAGCGTTGGTAGCGCAGGGCTTTACTCCATATGAAGCTAAGCAGAGGGAATTAGAAAGGCAGGCCCGACAAGAAGCTGAAGCTGAAGAACGCGCTAGTGTTGGACCAAGTAAAGAACCGGTACCTAAAGTTGATCAAAGTAATTTCACTGATCAATTCGACGACGTTGAGGACGAAGGAGAAACTGAAGATTCATTCGATTCGGATTCTATACCTGAGAAGAAGGTGCAGAAAAAGAAAAATAAAGGACAAAATAGGAATGACTTCAGTAAAGAATTTCTAAAACAACAGAATTTTGAAAATTTTTCACCAGAACAAACACTCAGGATAGAAAAAATGATACAAAATGGCATGGACGCCGATACAGCAAAACAATTAGAATGGGAGAGACAAATAGCTTTTGAAGCCGCAGCTGCCAATGGATGTAATAAATCAGATGCTGGTCCGAGTAGAGGGTCGAAAAGGTCCTCGTCTCTTACTACAAATGCGCCGAATGCAAAATTAACAAAAATTGGCTGAAAAAATTTATATTGGATGGGAATTAAAAATGTGTAGCCAAAAATTGTGATTATTTGTTCTTGTAACGAGTGCGCTAAGTTTGGGTTATATTGTATATATCCTCTACAAATAATAATAATAATTTTTTTCTTAAACTTTATGAATATTATGTTATAATTTTCATAATTCCTAAGAGCCCTATTAACCAACTAATACAATTTGGTTTTAGTGAAGTTCTCTACACCATATGCAGATGGCAGAATTTATTTTAGTGGTATATCCAGCAACAATCAAACTTCGAAATATAAACCGAAGGTAATAGATCAAACAAATAATAGCTCCGTTCATGAAACAAATAATTTGTAACAAATGCTCAAGTATTGGAATTATGAACACGTTATGAAAACTTGTAAAGTAGGTGAAGTGGGAGAGCAAAATTATATTTTATTTTAAAATGAAGTTGCAAGTTTTTACCGGAATTTGCAAGCAAGAAAAATAGCTGATCGCAAAGTAAAAATAAACGAATTGAGTCAAAGTTGTAAATTTAAATAAAAATGGAGAAGTAAGTAAATATATTTTAGATAAAATTAATAAAGTTTATTTGAGGTTGTATATTAAATAGGAATCGGCCGATGAATGTGTGTATGTATGTACTTCTGAAATACAGAATCCAGTCACCGTTGCTGCATACGTTCTGAAATACAAATCGACAGCATTGATTGTTTCTTTTGTATTTTAGGCTTGTACTTCTTGGTTATTAACTATATACAGCATTATCAAGAATGAACTTTGACAGAAAATAAATTAAATTTTTCGCTTCGCTTCGCTTTTTTTTTTTTTTTTGAATTTTTTCCTTAAATATGTCATCATATTTTCTGTTGGATAATTATTCTGGTTTTGTGCTGATGTATTCAATACTTTACTGCAATTAAAAAGAATACTCATTCTGATCATTTGAGCTTAATGTTTTGGTCCATTGTCCTCGTAAAATTTTAACTTAAGTTTGTTATCAAAAATGAAGCAAACTTTTGTTATTTGACAAATGGCATTGCAGAATATTCAAATATTGTTGTATTTCTACCATGAAAAAGCTCCTCATAAAAAATATTCGCCGTTCGGAGTCGGTTTGAAAGTGTAAGTCCTGCCATTTGTGGAACAACATCAATACGCACGTTCACATATGCATTAATTACCAATAAATCCACAAAATTAATCTATGGCAGATTACCTGCCAAAATGACAATCAAGTGTCAATACTGCTTTGAAAAGTTTTTCTTCATAGAAATTGCTTTGGTGGAATACTTTGCAGTGTATGGTTTGTTTCATTATTAACGATATGAAGAAAAGACAAGGAGAAGGAGTAGTTAATTTAATGGCGAAATTGGCTGTTAGTAATAATCATTTGGAGGAAATCAGTAAACGACGTTTACTGAGGTTTCAAAAAATTATGGCAGCAATAGGCATACGAAGTTCGTAATTATATTTTATAATAAGTAATAAGAGGACATACGTTTATGGACACATGCTTTTTTCTGTTAAATGAATGCATAGTTAAGAATATTTAACAAACATTTTATTAGAATTATGCCTACAAACCTGTTTTATTTGCCGGCATCCATTTTATGTAGTTTTTACTTTGACATTTTTCTTTTCACTCGTAAAAATAATGATTACACAAAAAACACAGGGTTGCCTGTCAAAAAGTATGGTTATTATCTAGGAATATTTTATAATCTCAGATTTTGGGAGTGAAATCTTGTATGGAAAATCTCGCCTTTAAAGTAGATCATCCACTTATATGTGAACGTCTTATTACTCTCTCATCTCAGCTTGTTTTGACGTAACAAATTTGTATCATTGTTATGAACTATTGTGAATATTTAATTAACTATTCGTGAATAATCACTTCTATTGCTTTCGATATTTCCCAATTTCGTTGCAACTTCGATATACAAGTTGTTGAAAATGTATGTATACGAATTTTGTAAAATTCTCTTTAATGAAGTAAGGTTCCCTGCATAGACAACGTTCCCTGTCGCTACTTAATAAAATAATATAAATATAGAAAGAAGCCAGTGGAAATGGGAAAGAAAAAGAAAAGTAACCGAAGAGGGAGGCTAAGGCCGCATTATCGTGGAAAACCCCTGTGGGAGCTTTTAGATAATTTACCAGATCATGGTGTCGGCCGGCTAATAGTTCGAGGATCCTGTAAACAGATGGAAGATTACCCGAGCTATATGCGTATTCTGAATGTGGATATGTCGTCAAAAGGTGTAAGTTCATTTAAATGATCCTAAAATAAGATACCAAAAATTAATATATGTATGTATGTGTCAATAGCCTCATAGGAAAAAGCAGAACAAAATAAAAATTGCAGTCGAAGTGCAAAGAATCTGGCGCGGTGTAATTTTTCCTCGATCGGTTAATATCTGCAGTACAAGCCATTTGCATGATTTCAAATTGGTACCTAAAGACGAGGAAGAAAAATATTTAAAACATACGAAGACAGCAGGTGAAGTGGGTTATCACTATTGGACTGCGGGCCAAAAGAAACGAATAAAAGCGTTGATAGCGCAGGGCTTGACTCCATATGAAGCTAAGCAGAAGGAATTAGAAAGGATCGCCCTAGAGCAAGCTGAAGCTGCAGAACGCGCTGGTGTTGAACCAAGTAAAGAACCAGTTCCTAAAATTGATCCAAGTAATTTCGCTGATAATTTCGACGACGTTGAGGACGAAGGAGAAACTGAAGGGTCTGTTGATTCAGATGATATACCTGAGGAGAAAAAGAAAAATAAAGGGCAAAATATGAATGACTTCAGTGAAGAATTTATAAATCAAAGGAATTTTGAAAATTTTTCACCAGAACAAAAACTCAGGATAGAAAAAATGATACAAAATGGCATGGATGCCGATACAGCAAAACAATTAGAATGGGAGAGACAAGTAGCTTTTGAAGCCGCAGCTTCCAATGGATGTAATGAATCAAATGCTGGTCCGAGTACAGGATCAAAAAGGTCCTCGTCTCTTACTACAAATGCGCCGAGTGCAAAATTAACAAAAATTGGCTGAAAAAATTTATATTGGATGTGAATTAAAAATTTGTAGCCAAAAATTGTGATTATTTTTTCTTGTAACGAGTGCGCTAATTAAGTTTGGGTTATATTGTATATATCCCCTACAAATAATAATTTTTTTCTTAAACCGTATGGATATTATGTTATAATTTTCATAATTCGTAAGAGCCCTATGAGCCAGTTAATTCAAATTGGTTTTGGCGAAGTTGTCTGCAGCCATACAGAATTTATTTTAGTGATATATTCAGCAACAATCAGAATCACTGTGGGAAATTTTAGGTTCGAAATATGAACCAACTCTAATAGATCAAGCAAATAATATGTTAAGACATCTCCCAGTAATTCGCAATGAAGAGGTAAATGCTGAAAGTAAAGAGGCAGGACTTATTACTCACCGACCGTTTCCACGACAGCCGGTTCTACGTTACCGAAACGACACGGATTTATATCCGGCCAAGGACTGTCACTCCAGCAGCAGTCCCCGTATGCAAGTATGGGGAATGTTTATGCTGCAATAACAACTTACCGACTGTTCTAGTGGAAGAACCCAATACTTTTTTTACGTTTTTCCTTTATTATTATAGAACTGTAAAATTGTATTGAAGTATGAAAAATGCTTGATTTTGAAAATAAAATTGAAATCCGAATGCTTTACATGAATTAATCAAGTATGTGCAATTGTCAAGTTTAGTATCGGTAGGCACAAAATATATAAATAAAAGAATTTACTAGGCGTTAAGCAAATGAAAAACCATTAGCTTCGTTTCTCAGAGAGCCTATTACACTTTACTTGAACGATTCGGATTTATTTGCTGCCAAGGTCTCAATTTTGGTCTGGTACAACAATAACAACATTTGCTTTTTTAACTTATTGTATTTTAGTAAGCGGTAACTTAAAATACATGCATATGTGTATAGGTTTATAACAAGCCTTCATATAGCTTCGGACTCGCTGGTGTACCTAAGCCCATTGTGCATTCAATAGTCGGTTTTTCTCCTTCGGTAACTAAGCGTACTATTTTATTATGTGTTTTTTTGTGATGGACTTTCATTGTAGGCTCCTGAGTACCAGTCTCCTGTCGAATATATTCACGAAACAGTGGGGGAAATTCGATTTTGTCTGCTAATAATTTCTCCGTCACTTTTTTCGTGTTGTTAATATATTTTGGTTCATCTTCTTTGGGAATAAGTTCGTAGTCTGGCTTGTAACTAGTTCTGTATATGGTGACTGGATTTGGACTCACTACGCCACGCCATGTTTTTTCTACCGTTACAGCAACTTTACGTATAGGATCCTTTGCTGGCTGTTCATGTAAAAGATTAGTCAGTTTGACACAACTAAGAATGCCTCGTACTCACGTCATGTGGTGTAACCTCTACTTTAAGTATACGCATATAGCAGGGCTCTTCATATCGTTGGAATTTGTTACGTATTACCAACCGGCCAACACCGAAGTCACGTAGATTTCCTACTATCTCCCACAGCGTCTTGCCGCGAAAATCGGTTGTACGGCCAATATATTTGATTACACTCATTGTTTTTATTTAAATTTCTGAAATTATCTCTCTTGGCAGAAACTATGAATATAAACTGAAATATTAAATAGAAAATGTGAAGCAGTCAGCTGTTTTCCTAATGTAGCAACACACTAGACGAGTTCGTACAAGGTGACTTCACTAAAGCAACAATCTTTCATATATATTCTGTTTTTGCAATTAGCTGGGTGGATTAACAAAACTTTAAAAAAATTGTAAATAAACAAGAATAGATTGTAAATAAATAATACATATCCTTTATTCATGCTGAATGCTAAACTGTACCTAAATATTATATTTTCTTCATTAAGAATTTAAATGCTGAAAGCAACTCTGCTATCTTCGAAAAATTTGTAAATTCGAACTTTTTGAACGTTTTTGTAGCAATCCACGATTTACAAACTATTCTCACAAATTTTGCTATTTTCACAAATCTAGATGTTTATTTCCTCAGTTATAAATAAAATAGAGAATTATAGACACATCTAACTTTACCATAAATAGTAGTGGGTGCCATGGCTCACAGACAACGTTTGAGTGAACTGGCTCTCAGCAATTTTGAAGGAATCAGCTGATTTGCTGACGCAACAAGAGACCAACATTGTCACAGGTTTGTTACGACAAAACTGAAACTGTGTTGATGATATAAGAAATATTTAACGCAAGCATTGCTCATAACTGATTGGAAGAACGTGAAATTTCGTGTAAAATGAACGGGCACAATTCAGCTGACGAATCTCCTATGACGTGGTAGTCGAATTGACTCTCGAAATTTCGTGTCAGATGGATAAATCTTGTAATCTATCATCCCATGACTGCATTTCAGAAAAGCAATGTTCAAAAGTACTAAATGCGCATTTAAAGCACAGCATAAATAAATTAGTCAATATCGAAATTATTTATTTATTTATTTATTTATTATTAAAGTCAAAACATACAACCATAGGTTATTTTTACAATGATTGACCTTAAGAATAGCTGACATAAAAGGATTAACAGTAAAATCAAAATTAAAATTAAAATTACAGATAGTAGTAAAGAAGTATAAGTTGGAGAAAGTATTAAAAGGAAAGTAAGGTAAAAAATAGTGGTAGCAGGAGTAGGGATTAATGGGAAGAGATTTAAAGTACATTCAGCAATTTTCGGCAAGATAGCGAAGCAATTTATTTTTGAAACACGAGCTTTCTTTTATACGTTTAATTTTGTAAGGTAAGGTATTCCAAAGACGGACAGAGAACACAAAGTATTGACGTTCAGTCACCAAACAACTGTATTTCATCGGGACTATGTTTAACGAGCGGCAGGACTTTGAAGGCATAAGTCGATCTTTGAGGTATCTGGGTTTTTGAGTGTTTATGATCTTGTGGAGTAAAACTAAACATTTAAACCTAAGCAAGTCGTTAAAGGATACGGAAGCAATTTTTTTCGCAAATACTGAAATATGGTCATAACGTTTTTTACAGTACACGTACCTAGCAATGTTGTTATACAAAACATTAAGCTTACTACGACACACACTATCACAAGGAGTATATAACTCGCAACCATACAGTAACGTTGGTACCAAATACGTTTTAGCTAGTAGCAGTCGAGTGTTTACTGGTGTAAAATATTGAGTTGTCCATAAATTTCGGAGCATACCATAAACTTTGCCTATGACAGTAAAAATGTGGTTGCTCCATGTCAAAGTTCTATTAAATGTAACCCCTAGATTTTTAACATTGTCCACATATTTAATCTCAGCGCCATTTAGTTTGACTTGTGTATAGCCATCGAGCTTGATATATTTTTTGTAAATAACGATGCATTGGGACTTATCAGGATTAAGAATTAACCCATTTTCAGAAGCCCACTTGCTTGTGAGGCTCAAGTCAGAATTCATATTGCTTATGCAAATATCAATGCAGCTAATGGGACAACTAACATATAATTGAACGTCATCAGCATATACATACATGACATCACTATATTTAATCACACCGAACAAATCGTTAATGTACAAGACAAAGGATAGAGCCTTGAGGTACACCTCTGGTTACAGGGAGAAAGTTTGACATGGTATTATCACTACATACGGCTTGTAATCGGTCACTAAGATACGTTTCTATAAGAGTCAAGGCCGACGTTGAAAAGCTAAATAAGTTTTTAAGCTTCAGAATTAAGAGCTTAAGGTCTACGGAGTCAAATGCCTTTGAATGGTCAAGTAGAGTTAGAAAGGTCACATGCATTTTGTCAATGTTGAGCCTTATATCGTCAGACACGTCGAGATGACATATTTTCAGTCCAGACTTTAGCCTACTTAGTACGCGAATCATATTAAAAGTGGTATCTCTGCCCGTGTGAAACTGTTTATCCTTACCTATCATTGGTGAGGGAAGTAAAGAAGAGGACATTGCATATAAGACCCTTTGAAACCCGAATATTACCGAATATGACAGGAAGTATAGTTAAAACGGGAGTTAAGAGAAAGTTTAAGTAGCGGAAATAGAGAATATGAATGGAAGAGATAAATAAAAGGAGAAGGACACAATTTATTTTTATTGAACTAAGTAGTAAGATGTTATTATAAGAACTGCACAGTATTTTTCTTTCAAAAAATTCTGTATAAGTATCAATACTATCATTGTTAGTTACTAATTCTTCGATTTCCACAAAATTATTTAGTAGTCCTTGTATACTCAAGTATTTGCACCGGATGAAGGGGGCTGGTTGCTAATATAATTTCTCTTTTTCAATATTGATCTTTCGTTTAAAGAGTTCACAACTATGAGGGATAATTATGAGGGATAATAGGGTATATTCAGAAACGCATTATAAATGCGCAGTAATTGCAGCGCTGGCAGCACTGCCAATGTGACAAGTGTTGCAATTGATAGATTGGCAGTATTAAAATTTTTCCTGCAAATAGTGCGCGACGTTTGATACAAAAATGGCGTTTTCGAACGCAATGCATTTGCAGTACTGCCATATTTGCATTTCTGAACGCATTGCCAACACTGCAAAAGTACGTTGCGCATTATAATGCGTTATTGAATATACCCATATATTATGAAAAATGCATTGTTTTTACTTACTTATTCAACTTCATCTATCTACATCTACATATGCAACAAAGAGCCAAACATCAGAAAAGTAGGAACCGCCTTGGTAGGAACTAAGCAATTGTAATAGGGTTGCAAAAGTTTAAAAGCGCTGCGATACTTTATGATGATCATTTTGAAAATGTCGTCAAGGAATGTAGTGCTTTGTGCCCGCACTCTTGACTTTTTGAATTATACGATGAATAGGAAAGAATAAAGGGTATATTCAGAAACGCATTATAATGCGCAACGTACTTTTGCAGTGTTGGCAATGCGTTCAGAAATGCAAATATGGCAGTACTGCAAATGCATCGCGTTCCAAAACGCCATTTTTGTATCAAACGTCACGCATTATTTGCAGGAAAAATTTTAATACTGCCGCTTATTACGCTAATATGATGTCTGATGAGAAGTGAGCATAAAACTAATTTTTTTAGCTTTTAATGCAAAGATATATTAAATATACGTTATTAAAACAATATTTTATTACATTTTTCTTGATTTTAGCGATTATCTAAGTACATCGGAAGTAAAGTTGCTTCTCAGAGTCCGACTGAGCATGGAAAGTGAATGTGCTTCAGGGAGGAGGAAAAAGATCTTTTTGCAAATCGTCAACAAATCTATCAATTGCATCACTTGTCACATTGGCAGTGTTGCCAGCGCTGCAATTACTGCGCATTTATAATGCGTTTCTGAATATACCCAAATCCTTTTTGGTGCAATTTCCACACGCTGGAAAACTGCCAGTGTGAGCGTCATAAAAAAATATCAATTGACTACAAAAATATTTCATTAAGTGCCAAATTCATTCCATTTGCTATCTCTATTGGCAATTTGATTGAAATGAATCACATATTTAGTGTCGAGATGCCTAATTCGAGGTACATCGAATGCCAAGAAGTCAGATTACAATACTGCAATAAGAACGTTCCCACGACAGTCAATTCTACGTAACCAGAACAACCTAAGGACTGCATGTGAAGGCACCCCGCTCGACACTAACCACCTTTTCACATGTCTCACTCTTCTAGCACCTCTCTCCCTCTGGACCTAACCTGTCGAAACAGCAAGTTTCCTTGAACTACCTTCAGATGAGTTAGACGAAGACGACCGGTGATATACACTACACTGACAGGGCTTAGTATTGATGCTACAACAACAACAACTGTCACTTCAGCAGCATTCCCCGTACATGTATGGGGAGTTTTTATGCCGCTACAACACAACTGCAATTACAAACATACACCTTTATTTACATTGTTTTATTTTTTATAAGTATACGTACATTATGTGTACATATGTATGTATTATACGTGTATACTCTATCTATTCACCCGCTTTTCATAAATTTGTTTATTTTAGCTTTGTTCATACACATGGCTAAAATATTTATGTTGGACAAGTACATATGTATGTATGTATATAAAACTACCTTACAAAATGGATTTATTTTTAATATTTATGGAATTATTTAAACCGTTTTACAAAACTGACTGTCCACATTGTTTTGTTAAATTAATACTAATTAAATTTTGTTATAGTATTTGCGGCTCATAAAAGTCGCAGTATTGTTTAAAACATGGGTCTGTGTCATTCTTTAGACTCCATGATCCTTAATTTTCTAGTCAGGTTATCTACTTCCAGCCCTAACACATCAAGATTTTCCTACAGAATAAAGCAAATCGTATACAAACATTATATATTACACTTATTATTTCAACTCACCTTTAATGTTATATTTTTGAGCAATGTATCCTCTAAAACTGCCTGCAATTTCTTATTTATTTCCAGAGACAATTCTAATGTCATACTCCTTGTATCACCCTTTATGCCATTGTATATAGCCGACATAACACCGTTGCCATATTTGGCCAATTCAGATTTATTTTGATCACTTCTCGTGGAGGTAAGTGCGCCTGCTTGATCGCGCAGCATGTAATACTGGACAACTTTGGACTTTTTCTGCAACTCGGCCACAAGCGAAAGCGTGTGATTTTCAAGGAAGTCAATTTTTTCCGTTTGTCGCGCTGAAGCCTGCTGCAGACGCAATATACGTTCAACCAAGTGTTTCTTCGAAGGACCCTACAACAAATACAAAATATTAATTTTATTGACGCACACTTCAAAAGACAAAGTGATACCTGTAAATCCTGCTGTACCGCTGTGACACTGCTGGCCATGGTTTCTGACTCTGATGTCTCGCTTGGCCGTCGACTTGTACTCGGTTGACTACTTTGGCTGCTTGTACGGCTGTGCGTGCGATGTTGTTTGACTACTAAAGCAGTTCCATTTTCACTAAAACCATTAGTAGATGGTAGGAGTGCTTCGTTAGGCTCCGCAACACTTTTGAAACCATTATTAGAATGTGACCAGTTTTGAAGTGCAGGAGCTCCTACGGATGGTGGCGCTGCGTGCTCCATAGACCTTTTGTACTTTTGCAACTCACGTTGTAGTTCCTTTAGAGTATCAAATATGTTTGCATTTAAACTACGGGTAAAATGAATTCAATGGTGATTTACCTTTATTACTGTGGCATGTTTATGCTTAGAGGCCTCAAAATCGCCTTCAATATTTTCTAGCTTCGTTTTAGTTACTTCATAAAGTTTAGTTTTTTCTGAAAGATGCTTGGTAAACAATTGCCTTTCCTCAATTTTTTTCTCCATCTCAGTTTTCAATTCTTCCAACAACTTTTCATACTTGTTGTCGTACACCACTTTTTCTTTCCTTAAAATAACATTTTCTGCGCCGATACCTTGCACCTGCAAAATATAAAAGAAAATACAGTATAAGCCCGGTAAACATATCTAATCATTAGTTCGACCGTTCAATTTTAAGCATTGCAACTTTTATAAGCATTTAATTTGTCAGAATACGTATTTTGGGGAAAATGTTGCCATTGACTTAACCCATTTTTTTAATTAATTAATTTTTAATTAATCAAAAAATTTAATTTTGAAATTGAAAAATAGTTAAATTCTAAAATGAAAAAAGCAATTATTGAAAAAAAAAAAAATTAAAATAATGCCGAACACTTGTTGATAAAATTATAACATTGAGCGTGCATGCAAATCAAGTGGCTTTTGGTATCTCAGGAAAAAAAGGACACAATGGGTTAATTTACACACACATACAAAGCGTTTACTTTCATGCTGTCAAATAAACGTACGCCAAATGCTTATTCCACTTTGTCGATTGCTTTAATTTTAATAGTGCATTTTACAAATTAATCCAAAAATGCATTCTTTACATCGTGAAATGGCTCGATATTTGTGATGTGTTTAAAAGTTACAAAGTCATTTTTATGTTGTTGTTGTTGTTGTTGTAGCAGCAGTATGAAACCAATTTCCAACTTTACCCACCTTAGACTTTAGCAGACAAATCTCATTTTGTAAACCCACAATGGATTCACTCATCTCTTTGTTAATACTCAACAGTTCCTTTTCCCTTTTATGTAGCTGATATAAATCTTGTTCGTTATCATGTAACTTTTCCTTCATTTCTTCCATAGTTTCCGTAAGCGTGCAGATTTTTTCTTCGTTTCTAAAAAATTAATAAAGTTTGTGTTTGTTCAATGTAAAGGGTTCAAAGGTTTTGTAGATATACCATAATAACATACATTGAGCTTTCATATTTAATTATAGTCAATAACTTACAGAGTGTGTTGGGTTTTTAGCACCTGAAGTTCATCCAATTGACCACGTAATTTGGCAGAGTTCAACATCTCTTCGCTGTAGGCGTTTTGTAGCGAATTATGTGCTTCTTGCAATTGGCATAGAGCAGTAGAGAGGTCCATTTTCTAAAAAGCAAGGAAATTACTAGTAGCACATTAATTTCATAGTGTAATCGCTTAAGCTTTACTTCCAAATCTTCCTTGCTTAACTGATCTTGTAGCAGTTTGACTTCCTCTTTTGATTTATTCAGTTCTCTGCTTAAGCTTTCTACTTGATCAGTTTTGCTTTTAATCTCATGTTTTAGTAAAATGGTGTTAGCCTCATACTCCATTTTTAAATTTTCTGAAATATTACGAAATTGTTACACTTACACTTTTTATTAAATGTTTAGAAATTTAGGGTTGTTTGTAAAAGAAATTTCAGGCTATTTATGTACTCACCATTGGCCTTTTCCTCCAGTTTGTTAGGTGCATTTCGTTCTTCTTCGAGTTTCTTCTCCAATGCCTAAAAATAAAATACTTGCATATGTGAAAAAAACAATATAGCGTTTTTGCACGCACCATTCGTGTTTCTATTTCCATATTCAATTTATTTGCATGATACTTTAGTTTCGACTCCAAGTGGCCATAGTCAGTTTTTAATTTGTCACATTCACGTTGATATTTGCGAACTTCGTTGCACTAAAAATAGACATTTAACTAAAATCTGGTCTTTATTTACAAGTGTATGTCAAACCTTTTCATCTATAATGTAAGACATGCGAGACTTCTCTTCGTAGAGTGCCTGAAAGCGTATAGTTACATTTTTAACTTCTTTTTTGGCATCAGCAAGTTGCTTTTCCACAGCATCCTTTTCTTTCTTGGCATCCAATAATAACTTTTCTTTCATTGCAAACTTAATAACCGTCGACTCCTTTTCCTTATTTGCCAGCTCCTTTTCTTTTCGAAACTATGAAGTAGATGAAAATTAAAATACTTGATATTTCTTTTAAAGTAGTGTAAGCAAATTACAGCATTTTTCTCCTTGTCAAGTATTGCATTCTCTCGTTGATACAATGTGATCATATTTTCCTTTTGTGCTAGTGCTGCATGTAGTTGTTCTAACTGTTGTTCATAACACTGCCGCTGCCGTTCAATTTTCGCCATGCACTCAATATGTGCTAAAGTATCTCCAATTTGCGACCTTGGGGTGCTCGGCGAGCTGGGAGTGCCTCCAGTGGACGGTGGTGGAGTAGGAACATAATTTCCTTGCAAAACATGGGATTCGATAGCAGTTGCTTCCACAGCCGTTTCAGCCTCCACAGGAACCATCTGTGGCTCAGAAATCAGGTGGTCATTTGAAACAGCTGTTTGCAATGCCTGCTGCGATTGTATTGATTTCTGCTGCAAAACAGCTTCAACTAAGTCCTGCACTGGCGAATCGACCTTTAATTCAGCCACGTCTTTAATGATCTTCTCACATTTGCAATTTTCTCCCAATTCATCTCGTGTATTACAATTATCGCTAGTCGATTCATTATCATTCATGAGGTCTTCTTGAGTGTCAAGTGAGCTGTCCATTTTTGCGTCTGACTGCTCCATTTGTAGTTAATCTGTCGCTAACATTATCATTTAAAAAATTTGTTTATTTAATTATGTTTTCGCAGATCCTTTGCTACTTTCTTTTCCATGTTTACGCGTCACATATTTTTGTAGGTGCTTCCAATCCTGCATTTTTGCAAAACAGCAGAACGATTTTGAGTAAACTGGGCCACACTAGCAAACAGCTGCGCCATACCCGGTAATAACTACTAGTTTAGACGAGCCAGCTGTCAAAAGTGGCTTACTTGCAGTTTCGCCTTGTTGTCTGCTTCATTCAAGGCCCATTAAACAGGTAGTAACAGTAAAGCAAAAACAACAAGAGCAACGTTTTTTTTTTTTTTTTTTTTTTTTTGAATAACAAAATCTGTAAACGAAGCTAGACAGCTTAGCGTAATTTAAAAAAAAATTGAAAATTTAAAGACCGAATAAATAAAAAAAAAAAAAATGAAAATAGGAAACTTACAGCCGCTACCTATTTAATGTGCCTTGGCTTCCTTACTTTTTCTCGTTACGCTTTTAAGGGGTTATATACACTTGTAAGGTCGAAAAATCACGTTTTTTTGAGAGCTTGTTACAAAGAACGATTTTATTAAACAAATACAATTTTTAATTATTCAAATAATGTCTACTTTAAAATTAATTATATCACGTAAAGTTAGTAAAAATATTGAAGTGCACGGCTCCTGCAGATGATCTCCCAAGCTCCCTCTAAAAAAAAGCGTTCGGCGGTGGACAAAATATCTCCGGTTTGGATTATCTGAAATCAAACAACCAATTAGATTCTTTTTGTGGATAGATAAAGCTAGGTATTAATCGAAGGAATAGTCAAAATTTAATTTTTTGATAAAATGGCGGCTATAGGTAAAAAAATTGAATTTTTTACAAAAATTTTTGCGAAAAATTGCCTAAAAAAATGGAAAAACCCATCAGAATTCTTATTCCTTCGAATAATACATGGAGAATATATCTGAGAAGGGTGTGTTACAATTTCAATACGACCGGTTCAGCCGTTTTTGAGAAATCGTGTCCACCGACTTCGAAAACAAGGGTTTGAGAAAAACGCGTTTAAAGTATGAAAACCACTTTACATAGGGTAAAAATTCTCTGAAAAGCCTTTTCAAATTTGCGTGTAATTTCGAAAATATTCACCGGAACGATATTAAATTTTCTGTGTGCATTCTTAAATATATTAGTATTAAGAAAATAATATAAAAACAAAATCGATTTTTTGAAAATTCTATATTTCGCTTAAACCTGTTGTTTGCCATTTCGTCGAAGGCTCTCGTCATTGGTAGAGCTGATTTTGATAAAATACTTTCGGTGAGGTGATTTACCAATGAAAATTCCTCCTGCACGATTCCACTTAGCCATCGTAAGAAAATTTTAAGTTTAGTTCTAAATTTAACAAGTTTCAAAGTATGTTAAACTTAGCAATTATTGCAAAATATGCTCTAAGAAATACCGCAAAAATTTCATATGTTTTTGTAAAACGTATTTTGGGCTGCTCTTTTGTCGCCTATGCTTTCCATATCCAATTTGACCGCAATAATGCCATAAATTGCAACGAATCGCTGGGAAAGAACGAATAAATTTTTAAAAGTTCCGTTCCGGAACTTCAACTCAGTTAGATTTTTTCACCGCGAAAAATACGAATTGGTTTCGATTTAATTCTTGTGGCGAATGCAGGTAGTGAAGCGGGCCGGGTCCACACTCTCTTGCCTTTACGGGCGTTCAATGATGTGGGTCATTTACGCGGACATTAGCTATCACTATAGGCAATTGAATGGTAAAGTCGTCGAGAGACGACGAAGGCTCTCATCATGCCCGTCCTATCGTATGGCGCAGAAGCTTGGACGATAACAACATCCGATGAGGCGTCCCTTAGAGTGTTTGAGAACAAGATTCTGGGTAAGATTTTTGAACCTTTGCACGGTAACACCAGTGAGTATCGAAAGCGATGGAACAATGAGCTGTATGAGCTATAGGGCGACATAGATATAGCACAGCGAATAAAGATCACGTGGCTTCGTTGACTGGGACATATCGTCCGATTGGAGACAAACGCTCCGGCTCTGAAAGTATTCGATGTGGTACCAGCTGGTTAGAACGACTGGCGCATTTTGTTAAACTCGGCCAAAATCGCTTAAGTGCAGATAGCGCCGATCAAGAAGAAGAATAAGCCAGCAATCAGTATTTCGGAACAACATTTTCAAACCGAGTTAGATAAATAAAGGCTTCTCGAAAAAAGTTCGAATAAGTTTCCCAAGCTGAAGTTACTTCCATTAAAGCATTGATAGCTATTGTTGTAGTTGCATGAAATATTGTCCATCCAGTAAGTGACATCATTTTGCTGGATATAAGTCCGGAGCATTTCAGTCACCTAGACTCGCTGTCGTGGAAAATATTAAGTAATTAAAGTTGATGACTTTTGCAAGTTGATGGCAACCCATCTAGATGATTTTGTGCACTTCCTCAGTAAAGGCAAGCAGAATATCTCTGCCACAAAATTATCATACACACCTATCAACCATATGAAAGGCAGAAATAGCTCCGGAGAACTGGACTTCGCAGCTGATAATGCAGAAATTTCTATTTCAAATCGCAAATATGTTCACTTCGCCTCACTAAAGAGGAGTTAGTTGTTGTAACACATCAAAGTGATCTGCTGCAGGAATAAGTATAAAATCACCCGCCCAATGCTTAGAGAACTTCTCTACAAAAAACGTGTCTGTTTAATATAAAAATAAAAAACCAGTCTATCCTATAAGCAGCTATAAGCAGTGGATAAACATCCAGGTATATTTTATGCCGCACAATACAACGCTGTTCAATCTCTAACCATGGACTGCTTAACAGAACGTTACATTCTGAAAGAAGGCAACTCAGTCAATAGTCAAAAATAGCATCATGCAGTGAATTCGCTGAGCTATCAGGAGGAAGCATAAGATCTCCGTTCCAGTTACGATCGGTATGATGGTGCGGTTTGAATTTGAGTCACCCATAATATAAGTAGATCCAGAAATACTAAATGTCAAGTCGGCATGCTTTGGCCATTATCTTAGACTTCAAAGAGGTCCTCACTTTTTAGACTTAAGCAATCAAAATGTGGCATATCAGCCGTCATCATCTTTTCAGTCGATAGTAACAATTTGAAGAATCATATGGGGTGCAGTACCTTTTTTGTGCCGCTGCATAGACTTCTATTCCGACTCAGCTTCATAGGGATGACCACTGATTCTATTCCTGTAGTGCGATTCACCAACACATTTTAACGACATTCGCATTGTTATCTTTCCTTAACGATTTTAACGATTTTACTATTCGGTATCCCATTTTATAAAGGAAATCGATAAGACAAAATCAGCTGCTTGGTTAACATGTCGATTCTCGCAAACTGAACGACCACAATTTTGTTGTGGTTAAATTAAACCAGAAAAGAAGAATTAGTAGTTTGAATTAAAATTTTGAAATTCCATTAACAAAAACAGGAAGACGGGAATATGTCCATTGAGTATTTAGCTTATGGCCTATCGCATGGAGATGTGATAGTGAACCCTCAAACGACATTTGCTCCGCGATGTATTTGGCTGCAGGAGAGTTCCAACAACTATCCCTTTTAACTCCAGACTTGGCTGAGGACCTAATTTCTCAGGTTGGCAGTAAACTCAGTTTACAGAACAGTTAAATCCTGTAATCTTCGAACAAGTTTAATTCTAAACTCTGTCTTTATATTACAAGGTTTTAACTGCACTGCGATTTTTTGCAACTTGATGTTATCAATGACCCGTAGGTGAGCGATAGGGAATATCCATGAGCCAGTCGTTCGTTAGCCGAAAAATACATAGCGCAACAGATGCAATCAACCGTCCAATGTTTTACGCAAGGGTGACCCGAGTGAACCGGCAAGCTGCAAAAGAAATTTGTGATTGAGTTGCTCAGCTGTGAAGCGGATTTTTTGACATTCTAAACAATATATGCATAATCGTTTGAGCAAACTACAAATGCTGTAGACAAAATTAACAATTATCGAATCGTTAAAAGTTAGCGAAAAGATAGTGAATCTTACTATACAGATTTAAAAACTTCCACGAGCTGTTTCTTCTGAGGTAATGTTGTGCATTATTACATGATATTCTACAATAATTGGTAGAATATGAAATATACGCTAACCATTTCTCAACATATGCCACTTAAAAAATGTATAATACATTGTTTTTGCGAGACTCTTGTCGCATAACAAATGCTCAATGAGGACTTAAACTATGTTAGCGAGCTAAATTTTGATGATCTATTCCTATTAGACTTGCTTAATTTTTACAGGTTATCAATCGATTTGTCTGCAATTTAGTATTTAAAGTTATATTGGGTAACCAAGTAGCGCTAAGAGCTAACCAAATCCTCCTCCTCCATTTCCCGAACAATTTTACCTACTCTTTAAATATTTTAAAATGGGATTTGAATAAAAATGTATGCGTATAAACTTCCACAAATCAATTTCCACATTCAAATTGAAAAACATTTTATTTGTAAAGTGTGCGAATTCGCTGCCAACGATACCTAAAACATATCAGGGGGAAAAATGTGAAAATTGAAAACAAAGAATATTGATAAATAAACATTTCCATAGCTTTTTGATTAAAACAAATGTCTTTACTTTACCTTTTTTACTCAATGCGCAAAATTTCAGTACTAACTGCCTCTTTTCAAACACGCGACGCCTTTTCCTGATTTTCCACTTGTTATCATTTCTGTTGCTGTTTCCCCCGCCGCGCTAACCGCCACATAGCCATAGACCGCATAATTTAAACGAATCAGATTAGGTTAGGTGTTGTGAAGGCAGTGGGAGAGGGTGGCTCGCTGAAAGCAAGAAATCAAAATAAAAATAAAAAAATTGGACGCAAAGTGTGTGCGTGAAAAGTTCAATGGCCACATTCGAATGAAACGCAGAAATATTTTCCAACACACCTACCTGCCACCCCCACCGTCTGTATCATACATCTCTTTGCGTTTCCGCTTTTTCAAGAAGTGTGCGGTCTTTGATGCGATTGCTTGTGCTTTTTGCGTTGTTGCTTTTTCCCGTTCAAATGCCTCTGCGGGATATACATGGAAATGCTTTTTCTTCTGCGCATAAAGGGTGATCCAAATATAATTTTAGTTTTTTTGAAAAAGACAAATATTTTTTTAGGTGACTTAGGTTTTTTTGTGATTGGCGCCTTAATGTTGCCACACACATGAATGGATCTAAAGTTTTTGCTCGGTACAGAATGGTAGGTGATTTTTTCGTATGAGGCTTTTACTTAGCAGGAATACGCTCAGAGGTTTGTCATTGCCTGCTGAGGGGCGACTGCTTTGAAAAAAATTTGTTCAGTCACTAAAACTCCCTACTGTGCTACGGTGACTGTAATATTTACCATCTTCTTCTTCTTAATTGGCGCGATAACCGCTTACGCGATTTTGTCCGAGCTTAACAAAGCGCGCCAGTCAGGAGGTCTTCCTCCTCCATCGAATACTTTCAGAGCCGGAGCGCTTGTATCCATTCGGACGACATGAGCCGCTGCGCTATGTCTATGTCGTCATAAAGCTCATACAGCTCATCGTTCCATCGCCTGCGATATTCGCCGTTGCCAGCGTGCAAAGGTCCAAAAATCTTCCGCAGAATCTTGCTCTCAAACACTTGAACTCCACGCTTCTGCGCCATACGTTAGGACGGGCCTGGTAGAGCCTTGTTTTGTTCGTCTAGAGAGGCTTTACTACTCATTTGACTACTTAGTCCAAAGTAGCACTTACTGAAGAGAGGCTCTACGTTCTATAATACCATCTTATAGCTTAATTACAGAGATAAAACATTGCAACTATTTTTGGAATAATTTCAACCATGTGACTGAGGCCTGACTCATTCCAGTTTTTACCTATTGTGGATTGTTCCTTGTTGATGTGGATTGTTCCATCATTTCAGTTGATAACAGTATCGTTTACGACGAAAGATCCTTTAAGCACATTTCTTCAATTTTGTTTAACAAAATGTCGGAAGTAGTTGCCAAAAAACAGCATTTTTTAATTTTTTAAATTTCTAGATTGGAAGCGCCTCACCGTCAGAGTCACTTAAACGCTTGTCAATTCTACTCCGTCTTGACCAGCAAGCACTCCAGATTGACGCTTGAATCACATTGCTATCCAATCTAAGGTTCACAAAGTTTGTGAAGGTCAACTAGGCGGTGAGTCATTTTTGTAAAACAAGGAAGTTCCGTTATGTCCTGTCGAACCATATGTCAGTTATTTATAAATAAGTAATGAAATGCAGTCCCATGATCTTCTAGACATATTTCACAAGGAGCCGATTTTTTTGCCTCAAATATATTGTGGAACTCATCCAAGAGAATGTGTCTCGTGATTACGCCAACAATAGCCTGCAAATAAACCAACGTAAGTAAAAATTTTAGACTACGAGCAAATCTTGAGTTCATGCCAGTAGTCATCGTATTTCAGTGACGGAAGATAGGAGTATTGGCTTTCAAAATCACTACCCGACAAAATCATTACTCTAAAAATACTACCAAACTGGCGCTCGGCCCATCTCCATAATCCCGTGTGACTTTTCTGACCCCAGCTGAGGCAATTTTGACGTAAATATGCTTCGCCAAAGGAGAAAAACATTATTCTCTCCAAATTGAGAAAAATCCAAAATCTTTGCTTTTTGGTTGGTGTGTCAAATATCATACTTAGATATTGGGACTGAATCGATTTGTGCTTTGCCGATTGGAAGAAGCGTTGGACTGTGTGTTAATTACGGTGAGGATTCCTTCAACATTCAAGCGTAGTTAGATCCTCTTTGTTCTCTTGCAAACAAACTTATACTTCAAGCACCCTGTTCTCATACATATTCACACACATACATACATACATCTTCTTGCTTTTGTACTACTTATTTTCGAGATTTTCCATTGACAACGTATTGAGAATTGGCTGCTGTGCTACATCTGACTAGTTTAGTTGGAGATGTAGAAGATGTATTGGCAACCAAATTGATGGACAGCTAGTTGATCGGTGGTCGAAGTCTAGTGATTCGTAGTGTACTTGGAGATAGGTGTGCCTTAAGCAGCACTTGTTCATCCAATTGTAGAAACGTAATTTCAACAAACAAAAAAACAAAAACAAAAAAATAAAAATAAAAGTAGAAATTTTAATTTAAGAAGAAATTGTTTTATTATTTCATTTTCTATTCAAAGTTCTCTTCTATAAGTATAATAAAATATCTTCGATCATATGCAATAACCGCCACAGCCGAAAATCGTGCTTTCGAGAAAAGGCAGTTTCTTTGTCTACATATATTTACACGAAAGCCAATACGTTTGTATTAACAACCTTTTAAAAACATTGCTAAGAAGGTGCGAGTTACACGTAAATAATTTTATTCTTTCAAAATCTTACTGTGTTCTAGGCTTCATTGGCAATACATCTGAATTTTCTGATTCTTAAACTTCCATTTGTGGAACAACTTCAAACGCACACCACAAATAGGAGGAGGAGCTTGGCCAAACACCCAAAAAGGGTGTACGCACCAATTATATATGTATATATAAACTTATAAGCTGATATTTACGGTCCTTGTTCGTTCTTACTTAAAGTACGCTGTTATAATTTGTATACCTTACGACCAACTTTCATTGTTCAAAAATTCCAAAAAATATTATTTAAGCAGGTATTACCTACCCTATGATTTCAGTTACCTGTTCCATCCTATAATTCTCGGCTAAAGCGAATTATTGGGTATGAGAATAAGTTTCCGCCCTTTCTTGGCCAAAGTTACGAATTATTTAAACAACTAAATAAGCCATTGGAGGCTACAACTTTACCCCATCTTTGAGGCAGCATACCTCTGACGAAAATTTCGAGTTCTTTTGACTTGAGCCAGTTTGCGATGCTCTCGTAAGACGTGAACCGCTTTCCAATAAGGGCTAACTGCATTGATCGGAACCGATGGTAATCCGAAGGTGAAATGTCTGGGAAAGACGGCGGGTGGTGCAAGGTTTCCCAATTCAGTCTCTCTAAATATATCTGGACCGATTTTGCAACGTGTGGTCTGGCGTTGTCATGCAGCAGAATCAGTTTGTGATGCCATTCCGACCGCTTTTCTTTGAGAGCTCGATTCAAACGAATTAGCTGCAGTCGGTAACGATCACCAGTGATGGTTTCAGATGGCTTAAAGAGTTCATCATAGATCACATCCTTCTGATCGCACAGATGAACAACATAACATTTGAAGCATGAATATTTTCGCTGCCCATGGACCTGGTTTACCTGGCAGGCTCCAACATTTCCGACGCTTAGGACTATCATAATAGATCCATTTTTCATCACAGGTGACGATGCGATGCAGAAAACCTTTTCTTTTCTGCCGTTCAAGAAGCATCTCACACGTCATCAAACGTCTCTCGATATCCCTCTCCTTCAACTGATGTGGCACCCAGTTACTTGCTTTCTGAACCATTCCCATCGCGTGGTAACGACGAAAGATCTTTCAACATGCAAATCTTTAGACATATCATTAAGAGTTCGACATGCGTCTTCATCCAATAATTGTTGTAGTTGAGTATCTTCGAATTGTTTCGGTGCCCCTTCGCGATCTTTATCACTCACGTCGAAATTGCCTTTTTGGAAGCGTCGAAAGCACTCTTTACAAGTTGTATTTGATGGAGCGTGATTACCGTAAATATTGATCAATATACAAAATGTTTCAGATGCACTTTTCTTTGAAAGGTAATAATGAAGCAAGGTTTCCCCGTAAATGATGTTTCTTTCGGGACGAACGTAGACATTTTTGACGTCAGATAAAAAAGTATCTTGACGCTTCAAACGAATGCCAACTACTGCGATCGAGACCTCACATAAACACCTTCAAATCACCAGTATATTACTAAAGCCAACACAAAAATTGTATCAGCAGCGACACCTCTTTTACAAGGGCGGAAACTTATTCCCATACCAAATAATTTAGAATCTCTAAAAAATACGACAATTCTTACACTTTCAATTATTTTCAGTATTGTTAATGGCATCGTCGACCAATTTGAGCGGATGAACTTTAAATAAGTTTTCTCAATTTTTGCCCTTTTTATAGGAAAAATTTTAAGACTAAATTTGCGAGGTGCATGTATTGCACGCGAGTTACATATGCACATAGACAGGTAAAGGAAAATGATAAGTTTGCAGAATTTATCAGTCAAATAAGTCAAACAACAGGAAAGTAATATGATATCATTTCCGTTGATTTCCCAATATTTCGTCGCACTAAAAAATTAAGCATTTTAATAAATAAGTATTTTTATTATTGAGAAATATAATATGTTAAGTAAACATTTATGTACAATTGTAAAATTTACAGAATAAGCAATTATGTACACAGTTGTAAGCTTTCATTAAACCTAAAATCAATTAATAAAGTTAGTCTGTGACTGAAAGCTTCTGGTCAAGCAACTGCTGTGTGTTTTTTTAAAAACCCTTTTGCATTAATCGAATATAAAATGCGCGCACTTCGAAACTACAATTCATTATCCAATACCAGCTTGCTTGATTTCGCTTTATTTAGACCTAATTTTCTAAAAAAATTCTATTTGGGTACTTAATATTGCAAATATAATAGTTGTTTACATTTTTATTAGTCTGTAAGGAAATTTGTACTGTAGATTATTAGAATAAATAAATATATTAAATATATAAGTAGAGTTTGTTAGAATACGATGGAAAATAATACCAAAAATAGAAAAACGAGATTAATATATTTGTTTCTTTAATTTAACATTTTTTTGTTTTTTTTAGTTAATAGTTAACATTTTTTTTTAATAAAGTGTGGGGCATCATCTTTTTAACGTTTGTGAAACTGCAAACATTCTATACCAAAATTTTCAGAAAAACACGTTTTTTCTTGTGCAAATTCAATGTTAATTTTCAAATCGCTGGCGGTATGGGTAAAATAAATAAAGACAAACTTTTTTGGCCATAGAACAAATTCAAGAGGTAGCATCAGAAATAAAAATTCTGTTTTAGGCCATCCTAATGTATGTAAGTGCATATGTATATATGTAGTACTACAAAGTATATCTGTACCGTGGATTACTGAGCGGCTGAGGTGGATGCATTCACGCGCCATTTGAAGTTCGCTTGAAGTTTCTATTGTGTGCTCTCTATTAGTCATGGCGAATCATAGAGGCGAACAGACAGACATGCACAACCGATGCAGCGCCTTCTTTTACAAGTTGCATTTCACCGCGTTATAACTATTCGACAAAGCATCTTGTTTAAAATAGACATTTATGGTGGTATTTTCTTTGAAATGATCTGAGAGAAACTAAAAAAATTTCACTGGTGCATACATACATATGTACATATGTACTTATGTATACATATGCGCTTATACATATCTTTATGTTTGCCACAAGTCAAAGGATATTGGAAAGGAAAACAAACGACGATTAATTTGTACATCTTTGAATACGTACGAGGGTTGCTACTTAAGTTATGAGATATGGCAACATCACTGTGAATGTGTTAAATTTGGCAACTGTAATCGTAAAGTTTAACATTTCTAATGGTAATGGAGTGCAAATTGTGTTGCTTACAAGTACTTCGAACATGAACCCATTGTGATGCCGCATGAGGAACTTCCTCAACTCTTCTAAGACCAATGTGAACTGATCAAAAATTTTAGAAGATCCCTGATTTTAACGGTGCAAAGTTGTTCTACCTCATTAAAGAACAGTCTACCTAAAGTGGTGTATCGTCATCTGGGTAGAGCAAGACTGTGGCACAGAAAGTGCTGAGTTGTTTTTTTGTCTTCTTCATCTAGACAGCTTCAGCAAAAGGTATGTGTCTGCAGACTAAGCCTCTAGGCATGTCTGCCTATTAGACAATGTTTCGTTTTAACAGAAATAAGTTCGTTAAGACTATGCTTGCTTTGGCTTAGGGGATTCTGTACATTTAGCATTGGGAGTCGGCCACAATTGTCGCACGATTACGCAGGTGGGTTCGTTGCGCGATCTTTCGTTTGCTAATGTTAGAAAATGTCCAAAAAATAGGTAACTTGCAAGTCATTAAAGGCACCATTCATTTTCTATGTACTCGTTTCGTTTTGTTCGGAGTCTTGCTAGTTCGTCTGTTCTACAATTCTCTTCGAGGTCGAAATGGCTAGGAATCCATATTAAACTTGGGCGTAATCATTCAGACATTTCGTTAAGAGATATGCGGCGCTTCTTGAATACCTCGGAGGTTGCCTGTATGTCAGTCCAAATGTAGATATTAATTTCCAATATTGTATCACACTGTACCAGTGTCACGGCTTTAATTATTCTCATCAGTCCATTCTGAAAAACGCTGCCATTGTCGGAGAGCTGAAAATTAAAGGAGATTCCCAGATGTTTGGAATATACACCTTCACTCACCTTTCCCTCGACCTGTGACCCATATACATATGTTTGTCTTGACTGTTTTGGTGTCACGTCACTAGTCACCAACAGATACACACCTTGCCAGTCCTCTTAATATTCACACCCTCTCAAAGGTGCTCTGCCACAGTTCAATGCCATGGCAGTGAATTGGTATAACTACAGCCTATGCATTATTCCGGGTTGCATTCCCAATTTTTCCACAATTGACCTATTTCAGGAGTAAAACGTTGTTAATACTTTGCGCACCATATCAGCAGCTGTGAGTCCTCAAATTAGCTTCTTTTTTTTTTGTTTTTATCGGAACAACTAGCAAGTGAGCAAGTGCAGCACTCAGACACATTAATTAAGTCCATTGTACTACACTTGGATTCCCTTTTAATTTTCTTTAAATCTACCCGATCTCCGAATAAATCTGAGTAGATCTTGTGGTGCCAAGGAGCCAAGATGGTCGCTTCTTAACACATCAGTGCCAAAGACCTCAAACCTGATTTGAGCGAAGGCGGGGCAGACACACAGGAAGTGGTCCGCCGTCTCATCCTCCTCTTTACAAGCTGGGCAGAGTACACTGTCTGAGATGCCCAACCTTTCCATGTGCTTTGCCCACAGAAAGTGGCCCGTCATCAGTCCAACCAGCCGTCTGCACTCCCCTCAGCTTAATGACAGAAGGGTTTGCGGCAGTCGATCGGACATGACAGGTAACATCAGTTTTGTCCATCTGCAGCCTCTCTCAGCCTGCCAATCTCGCTTGTGGGTAGTAGTTACCCATTTGCTAACCGTGGCCGTGATGGCCGCAGAGGGGAGTGGCAAAGCGGGCTCTGAGGCCAACTTCTTTGGCCCATCTTAGCTAAGGAGTCAGAGGTCTCGTTACCCGCGATACCCACGTGTTCCGGGACCCATGTTAGCATCAGGCTATTATGTCTACCGACATAGTTCAGCCTGGACTTACAGGACTTCACTACCCCTGATGTGGTTTAAGGGCTGTCTAAGGCGCTGCTTGGCTGTCGCTGCAGACACATATAGATCTGCCTCTCCATCGTTTTTCCACAACAAAGTTCATCGCTTCTTGAACTGCATACACCTCCGCTTGAAACACAGATGCATGCATTCCAAGAGCAAAGTGCAGTTTTGTCCCGCTGGATTCCACGTAGACCCCAGAGTCGGAGCCATGCTCGGTCCTGGAGCCATCCATATAAATGCGAAAACAGTGTTTGCCGGGCTCATTTTCTGAGTCTTCCCACAACTGAGCCTCTGGTAGCACTACACTGTATCTCTTTTCAAGTACGACTCTTGATGGCATGGAGTCAAGGGGCAAATTAACTTTCTATTCAGCGAAAGGCGTAGACATTTACGTTATTCTAAAGGGGTTTCCCCCTAAGGGTATCAGTTTAAGAACATGTGTTTTATGTCTCCTGTTAAAAAGTATCATATCCGTTTTAATAGCCAGATTCTACAGCAGTTGTGAACCTAAACACCCTGACCGGAAATTTCTTAATTGATGCTTCACCAAATATTGAGTTTATTGTCCACTAGATTAACATTCGCACTATAAGCGAGACTAGCGCACCCTTTTATTTGTCGAAAAAAGCTGCTGTATTCCTTATAGTGAATTGATTTTTCAATTGTGTAAACTAGTGAGTGAAGTGCTGTTTGAGTGGTTTGAATATAATAACACCGAATCGCCATCTCAAATATAGACACATCTGACCTCGGCGATTTACAAGGTTAGAAGTTGTTAGTGGCATATGTTATGCCTTCTGTTGTTACGAATAGGAGCTGTATTGCCTAAATTCCTAATCTGAAAATTTTTAAACATAATGAATTCAAGAATCCGTATTCGTTTGTAACTGAACTGCTCAGACGTGATGATGTGCGTTAATAGCAGCTGCCAGTACTAGGATAATACAGCGCCCGAGGTTACTTTTACTGCACTTCTCAAGTGTTGTAATGGTAGTGGCTCCTCCGCATTGTGCATGATATAAGAAGATATACCACAGGACTCCACGACTAAGATAACATTTAAATTTTATAGATACACATTAATATATTTCTTTACCAATATGCACGACACCGCTGATAATTGTGGTCTTCCCTATTTGGATGTGACGGGATACCAAGGTAGGCAGCTATCGTTGGTACGGTGCTATCCGCATGGATAATTGAATGGGCACCATATAAACTGTTTCACGCACGCCTGGTCAGCCTTCTCAGTTCGTAATGCATTGAGTTACCTAGGGGGACTAAACCACAATAATAGTCTTGTCGCCACGGCAAGGAGTCCAACGTGGGGTACTTCAAGCCTTAATCTTGGTAAAAAATATAAGTAAATCTTTAATATTCCTGTGCGAAATTTTCTTTCACTTTAGACGTGAATTACACCAACGACTGTTTCTCGATAGAATCGCTTCGCCTTTTGGTGATGAAATATCATCTCGAGCTGTTCGTAGTCGATCTTCGCTGTAGGACGCTCCTTGTACAAAATCGGTTGTTGTGTCTGAAAAAATCGTTGATGATTGATATTGCAAGACCATCATGTGGCGCACCGAGGGATTGAGGCATGCTTTGGCATTAGCTTCTCTTGCGTATATTCAACATTGCACGAATATTTGGCTGTCAAAAAGATTTTCTCGCCTTAGGTACCGCATAATGGGAAAAATCGTTCAGTAAAAAAATATTTGTGTCGATTACTGCAAAGAAATGTTGACAAAATGCAATTGCGTGCATCTAAAAATGTTTACAGGATTGGGACAGGTGACAAATCATATGCACCCGAAACTGAGTAAACTAAAATCTAAACTAAAACTAATCGTGGATCTTTCAAGACGAGCCAAATACAGCAAAAGTTATTCGCGCACGAATTACTCCGAAGCAGATGGTTGACTGTTTTTTTTTTTAAATTGGATATATCAGGAAAAATATTAATATTAATAATATTAGGAAAAATAGAGAAAACCAATCACAGAAGACAAAACATTATCCAACACGACCGTTTCAAACAAGTGAATTTTTGGGCAATCAATACATCAAATTGCTCCGCCAAACGCGATTGCAGTCCAGGTTGAGCCCAAATTATTTCTTTTTATTCCAACAGTTTAAAAATAAAATGGTTTTCCGATGCCTGAAGGAGATGTGGATGCGTTTTAGGCACATGTTTCGGAATTTCTTCAATCGGAATGGAAAGTGCTTTGAAAATTTGTGCAAACTCATGGAAATGAATACTATTTGCAAAAACAATAAAGCCATTTTCGATTATATGCAATTTTTTTTTACTTGTTTATCTCAAAACTTAAGTTGCAACCCTCGTAAACAATATTTATGTGCATTTCTTTAAACTATTTTGAGCTATTTGTTAGCGACTATAAGCTGGCTTTCTTTTTCATCTGCCCGTTAAGAAAAAGGTGTTGAACTCGTTTGTTAATATTAAAAGAGGTGCAACGACACTGCAGCCCAAACAAACAACCGATGAATACTTTCAAGTGCGAAGTGTGAAAATATTAAAAACTGAAGTTATTTTAAGCAAACGGATTTATGGGTTTTTTATTATGGGTTTGTATGTATTCTACTTTATAGGTAGATGTAAATTTTTTCAACTGCATTTCTATCCTAAAATTTTCGTAAACTTTCGGTTGTTTCAAATGTTTACAAATCTATTTTTATTATTGATTTTCTTTTTCTTAAATTCATTCTTTAATTAAACACTTTTTGGTTTTAGTGGTTTTTTTTAAATCTAGCTGCCGACATAGCTAGCGCCCGATATACCACACTGATCAAAAAGTTCCCGGGATATATTCAGAAAATTCTAAATACAAGTTTATTCATTATTATACGCCCCATCAACCGAAGCACACTTATACCAGCGGTTGATCTAGCTTTCGAAACATTTCTGGAACTTTATTTTCGGTATTGCTCAGAGCCGATTTTTCCATTCCACAAATAACGATGGCTATGTGCGTCGGTTCTCTTCCTATTTGTGGTGTGCGTCTTTTTGCGTTGTTTCAAAAATAGAGGGACCTACAGTTTTAAGCCGACTCCGAAAGGCAAATGGTTTTATGAGACGCTTTTTCATTTTAGAAATAGGCTCGGAGGTTTGCCATTGCCTACCGAGGGGCGACCGCTACTAGAAAAAAAACTTACTCTAAAAAAGTCAGAAAATGGCCAGCTCAAATGACGGCAATGTTGGACCTTCACAAATACCGGCTGCTCTTCTTTCATTCACCATAGACCCGTCTGTGTGCATATTTGGAATGTAAATGTAGAGAATCCTTTTATCCAAAATTCTATATTAATTCACGTTTTTAACTTCGAATTTCCTACCAAAGAAAATGTTTCTAATAATAAAAATAATGAATAAAATTTAGAAAGGATTGATCTAATTCGAATAGACGTGATAGTCGTAATGAACGTCATTCTGCATAGGATTGTAGTACGAATTATGCAGTTATTCCAATATTAGGTCCGATCTCGTATTTGTCGCTCCGTTTAATATACATATGAAGAGCGGTGTTCACAATGGCGAAAATGTGATATCAGGCAGAGTTGTGGCATTCCTTGGCAAGCTTATCTACGAGTATAGCGGATGACCACACTGATAAGGCCGAATCCGTTCGTTGATGAGAGGATTTTGTGTTTCACTAAGTTCGGCCGATAGAACCTGTAATGGTCTATGATTAGAACGCTTTTCTTAGGGTTAACGTAGAGTACACTGAGTTTCCAATTATTGGCCATATGTTTTTCTGCTGGTAATTACCGGCGCCACAGTTGACTGACTTTTTTCAAGCCGACTAAAGAACAGTGTAACTAAAACCTCTGTTCTAGCTATTGACATGCAATAATACGCAAAGGAAGGTAAAGGGTTTTCCAATAAGTGGTGTTATTGAGGTAAAAGATCAATGGTTTCGTTGCTTGTGTGGCACGTAGCGCCGTCTTGTTGAAAAAAAAACGTTGTCCAGATCAATACTATCCAATTCCGGCCATAAAAAATAGTTAATCATCTTTCGATAGCGCAATCCATTCACCGTAACTGTTGCTACAGCTTTATATTCGAAAAAGTAAGGTACAATGACTCCGCTGGACCATAAACCGCACCAAACAGTCACACGTTGAGGATAGAGAGGCTTTTCAACAATAACTCTTGGATTTTCTGAGTCCTAGATCCGACAATTTTGCTTGTTGACGAAGCCACCGAAGTGGAAATGGGCCTCATCACTCAAGATGATTTTTCGATGGAATTCCGGATCATTTTCATGCATTTCAACGACCCAATCAGCAAAGACACGACATTGTTGATGATCGGCCGGTTTGAGTTCTTGTGTTAACTGGACTTTATAAGCCTTAAGACCTAAATCTTTATGCAAAATACGGTGTAATGACGTTTGTGGAATGCCTAATTCGAAAGAACGAAGAGGAATGAACAAACCTGGGTTTCCTTTAACACTTTCGGCTACCACAGCAATATTTTCGGCTGTTCTTGAGCGACGTGCACGTGTTTTATTCTTCACATCACTAACTTGTCCCAACAGAAATTTGTTTATCATGATGCGATAGCGTTCGCCATTCACAGTTACATTGGCGTCAGCTTCGTCTTTGAAGAAATTTGGGCGGATGATTTCTTTAGCTCATAGGTCGCACCAAAAGGTTGTTTCAATGAATGTAATGGCTGTTCTTGAATTTCTTCGGATTGCTCTTCAGCCCAAATATGGCAATTTTGCTTATTGACGTAGCCATTAAGCCAAAAATGGGCCTTATCGTTGAACACCATAAGTTAGCCTTAGCGCGATAAACACTTTTCACAGAACGTCAATTTTCGTAATACAATTGTACGATTTGTAAAAGTTGTTGATGATAAAATGTTAATGAATACTGAAAAAATTATGTATTTAGTTTGACAGTAGTCTTGCGTGATCTGTCAAAAAACCCCATTGGAGAAAGTACCCCCAATCTGATCAGTTCCAATCTGGCAACGCGGACATCTAGCGGCCAGTGCCTTTTGGAGATAGCGGTTAGCAGGGGTATATCTTCCCTGCCCTTTTCAATAATAGTTTCATTTACTACCGCACCCTTTGCTGGATAGATGCTTCCATCTGCATTTAGGTAAACCCGGCAATTAGTTAACTTTGGAAGATCCGACGTCTAATAATGTTCACTAACATAAAAACCTTTTTTGGCTACGTGATATCAAGGGACGAACTATTTTGGATCAGTAAGGCAATGAATAGTAAGGCAATCCAGCATCCAAATAGGGGAAAAGCTGCGCTGAAGGGGTTGAATGTCATACAGTAAAGCTTCGAATTTATACTTTTCAATCGAATGTGCTTTCTCGGTATTGGATCCCGGAGTTGGCGGTAGAATCGCTGGGTCAAGCATTCTTAGTAAGCATTGGCACATGCAATCCTATGTGCATATGTATGTATGATATATGTAAGTAAGTACTAGTGTTCCATTTGTGTGTTTATAAATATGAAGTAAGCTTTTTAATGAATCAAAATTTAAATATGTTTACGATGTGATTATCTCTGGGCAAGTGCGGTGATTTTAATGGTCCATCATTAATTTTGGTGCAATTTGCTTATGACCTGTATACGTTTCACTGAATTGGCTGCTAAAAATTTGTGTCGTTGCACTCATGAACACAGCCCACATACACATAGCGCCAATAAGTGAGCTCACGCACACAGCTACCCAATGCCATGGTGCGAAGATCGATACACACGCACACTCGTATGTGAAGGCACGAATCGCAGCAGGGCGAGAATATTTTGATCATTGAACCAAATATTGTAAATAAATTGAAAAATAATATAAACTGTACTTGTATGTATGCACATGCCTACACCTAAAGAAACGAATAAATCTCTACTCATACATATGTATATACATATGTATGTATTCACGTGCGCTTGTAAATATTTTACAGCAGCTATAAGTATGTACGTGAACGTATGTAAACACCTCTATGCAAAGTTGTTCATGAAATTATGAATCTTAAAATAAAAATGCTTCTCACCCCCCACCACCGTCAAGAAAAAAGGAAACATGAACGGCACTCGCACCAATAACATTACCAACGCCATCACCGCTGCCACCATCACCACCACTAGTTGCTGCCGCCTCGAATGCGACGTGTCACTGCACGCTTGTTGGGGTGCAGTGGCATTGCAGTGGTAGCCAAAAAGTACAACAACAACAACAATAACAATCCGAACACAACAACATCATTGCTCGGCGGTGACAATGCCAGCAGCAGCCAGTGTGGTTGCTGCCAGCGATTAATGTGTATGCAACAAAAACGAAGGTTGCATCAAAGCCGAGGTGACGCAGTGTGTCTTATTGCCCTCAGCATGTGTTGCTTTGCTTGTTGTAATGCAGGGATCCAGGACGAAAATAGATTTATTACCGGCAGATTCTGTGGCAGTGAATGCTCCTATCATGACGCGCCAGCAAACCAAACAGCATCAACCCCAATCAAAGAGAGCTCTCATTTTTGGCCGTTCCGCGTTTACTATCCGCTGTCGCTGGAGCTGCATTCCAGCACAGTATATCTACTCTATTTGTATGCATGTATGTATGCATATGTGTGGGTATGTACATATCTTGCACCATTAGCCCCTGCGTCGCTCGGCTCGTCAGCAACGTCGTTCGTTGCAGTAACTGTCTGCACTTTGGCCAGTGCTGCAGCTCAACAGATGCCAATGACTATTTTTAAATCAAATGCAGACGAACTCACACAACTGCATACACTTACAATTACAAATACAGAGCAACAGTGTTTGTTGTTGCGCTATACACACCAGCATGCCAACACTCCAGCAGCAATGCAGCCGCCCTCCCGCCAACCCTGCCGTCAACTATTACGCGTGCTCAATGACCGCCCCTGACATCACGTTCGACACTATTTTCGCAGGTTTTGCTCTTTTTTCGTTCTCTTTCGCTGTAAAATTAATTATTTGCAATTAAAAAAATGTTCCTTAACTTTGCGAGTATACGAACCGAATATCGCGTTCATTAAAAGCTGAGTTGAGTTGAAGATGAATTCTGTGCGGAAACGGAAGTGGTTGTTGGTGTTGGCGTGTTGGTATTCCAAATACGCCATCTAAATACTTTTGGCACATATGTCACGCATGCCTCTTCGTCAGACGCCAGTTGGCAGTTAACAATTGCCTGCGTCCACCAGCCATTTAACCATCACCAAGATCACCCATCAGCCATCCGCCACCAACCACAACGCAATAAATTTTACCATCAGCATGGAAGTCACTTTGTTCCACATCACGGTTTAGCGCGATACTTTCTTTGTTCGACGTACGGCTTGCAGTTTTTGTCCATTGTGCACATTGTATGGTTCCAATGATGTGTCTTGCGAGGCTGTGAAATGTTTTGACCTTTCTTTTAAATTGCATTTTCTTGTATTTTGCGTAGTTGGCATTTAAAGTGCTATTTATTTAAAATGTTCTCTTTTTTTTGCGAAACAAAGAAAGGATATCAGGTCCGGTGTCAGCGATCATTATTGTGTATACTTATACACACATACTTGTATAAGCATATAAAGGGTGATCAGATTGGAGGTACTTTTACCAATAGAGCTTTTTCGACAGACCACGCGTGACTACTGTCAAACTAAATACGTAACTTTCTTCAGTATTCATTAACATTTCATCATGGTAGGGTTACTCCACCATCACACAGAGGCTACAATCTTTGATCAACAAATGCCTCCGCATCATCTGCAGAATATTCTGGCCAAACACCAACAGCAACGACGCACTCTAGAGATCAACGAACGAGGAACCCATCCTTTGGCAAATCAAACGCAGAAAGTGGCGGTGAATAGGTCACACATTGAGAAAACTACCAGGTAGCATCATAAGAATGGCACTGGACTGGAACCCGCAAAGGAGCGGTCGACCAAAAAACACGTGAAGAAGGTCATTGCTGCGCGAACTAAGCAGATGCTGACCTCTCATGGGGCGTTGCAAAAACAACAGCATAGAACCATGTAAGATTGAAGAGTCTTGTCGAGGCACTATTTTCCCGAGGGGAGCAACGTTTATAAATCGTACATATGTCTTACGAAAATCAACTCTCTGTGAAAAGTGTTCATTGCGCGCTGAGGCCAACTTATGGTGTACATGGATGAGGCCCATTTTTTGCTTAAAGTCTACATCAATAAGCAAATTGCCGTACATCGGCTGAAGAGCAGTGCAAAGCCTTTCACATCCATTACAGCCATTACATCCATTGAAAACATCCGGTGGTGCGGCCTATGGGCTAGAGGAATCAACGGCCCATATTGCTTCAAAGACGAGGCTGGCGCTAATGTAACGTCGTTTCGGTGAGCAATGTATCTCTCGCCTCGGACCAGTGGATTGGTGACCGTGTGATATCACACCTTTGGACTTTTATTTGTGGGGATATGTAAATTCGATTGAGGCATTGGAAGACAACATTACTGAAGTTATTCACGAGATACCGACCGCAGTCCTCCAGCGAGTCATTCAAAATTGGTGTTTACAGATGGCCGCATTACGGCGCATTTGCGGCCAACATTTCAAAGGGATTATTTTTAAAAATAAATTTCATGAATGGTTCTACATAAAAATTGCCAAATTTATTTGAATTTTCATTTTCTTTTTTCAATTTTTCGTTTCAATTTTAAATCCGATACCTCTAAATTGATCACCCTTTACATACAGACACAACTATTGGATCACTAGTGGTACTCACATCATGAGGAAAAGTAAAATTGTAGCGCAAATGTTTTCAAAACAGACACCCGTCTCTTTAAGGATAGGTGGGTTAAAATATTTCAGGATCACATTGACTTGTGTGGTCAGTCCATTTTTTAGGCGACCAAATATATTTAGTACCGTCAAGAGACAATTCGGCCAGCAGTAAGTAACATGATGGGCTAGGATCCGGTTAAATAGTTGCGAATAACTTTTTCTGAGGTTAATGCAATAAATTCTCTTTTTAATGAACTCGTATCCGGATGACTGGTTAGAGAGAGTCACCAGAAGGGTGACCGCTATTAAAAAAAAACGTTTTCTATTGTTTTGTAGTTTTATACACGGAGATTCGAACCTACGCACTCCCAAATGCTAGTCACGCTTCAACCATTCGGCTACGGCGGCCGCAAAATTGAAACAAAATCTCCAAAATCTCCATAGCTGCACTAATAATTATTAGTATAAGTGCCAAAAACCAAAACCCGGTACAATATGGGCCGAACGCCGCACAATCAGCCCAGGATTTGGCCAAATGATGGAATATTCACGCAAATTCATATCCCGATCACGTGGGATAGACTTTTCCCAGGTAAATGATCTTGTTTATTGAGTTTGATTGACTTGCATCCAATCCTCACTTGAAGCAATTAAATTACTCTGCATGGCTAAGCCATTGGTAGCGTTTTTTCCACAATCTTTTCGCTACCCATTACCCAAAGTATAACCTGATTTGATTGGAGATGTTTTGCAATGAAGTTCAGCATTACTCAACCAGTCTCGGTGTAATACTGCAAGACGTGGCATGAGTTACTATCCAAAAGGCGGAGGCCTTTGTAATAGCATTTTTTGTTCCTTGTTTACTCCTCTCGGGAGCATAGGGTATCGACAAGACTCAGTCGTTAATCTATTTTGATTTCTGACAGGACAAAATCGGAAAGATGGAAAGTTCTTTGTCCTAAGTTGGTGCTTTCTTGGAGCCGTCATTGTGTAAGTGGTGGTTCTGCGAAAACCCTGATCAAGACATATTTCGTAGGAGGAAGGATTTCAAAGGGCTTGTGTAATTCTATTTCAGACACTATACATTACATTATATCCATCGTAATCAGTGTCCTGCCAGATGGTAAATGACAAAAAACCTCCCTTCAAATCAATTCTAAGACTAAGTTCGTACTAATATGTGGTTGTTGATGTTGTAATAGTACTATGAATAAGTTCGTGCGGTTTTACAACAGATAACACGTAACTTGATTATTATTCCATCGATCCACATTTCCAAACATTCATTGGAGAGCTACTGTCGTAAGGCACAAACGTCAGTATAAGTTTTTTATTTGAAGCGTAAACAACAATATTTTTACCACACTTGAAAATGTCGAATTTCGTGCCAAATAATGTGTTTTTGCGGGGAATTCTTCTTCATTATTTTAATATGAAGAAAAAAGCAGCCGAAAGTCATCGTATCTTGGTGGAAGTTTATGGTGAGCATGCTCTATCTGAGCGAACGTGCCAGAAGTGGTTTGCACGCTTTAAAAGTGGTGATTTTGGCTTGGAAGACGAAGAACGCGAGGGTGCGCCGCCAAAGTTCATGGATACCGAATTGGAGGAATTGCTCGATCAAGATCCGGCTCAAACGCAAGAAGAGGTTGCAAAAACTTTGGGAGTTGATCAATCAACCATTTCCAAACGTTTAAAAGCCATGGGAATGATCCGAAAGGTAGGCCATTGGGTGCCGTATGAATTGAGGCCAAGAGACGTTGAACGCCGTTTTATGGCATGCGAACAACTGCTTCAACGGCACAAAAGAAAGGGTTTTTTGCATCGAATTGTGACTGGCGATGAAAAGTGGGTCCATTACGACAATCCAAAACGTCGGGCAACGTATGGATACCCTGGCCATGCTTCAACATCGACGCCGGCGCAGAATATTCATGGCCTGAAGGTTATGCTGTGTATCTGGTGGGACCAGCTGGGTGTTGTGTATTATGAGCTACTGAAACCGAATGAAACGATTACGGGGGATGTCTACCGACGACAATTGATGCGTTTGAGCCGAGCACTGCGAGAAAAACGGCCGCAATACGCCGATAGACACGACAAAGTTATTTTGGAACATGACAATGCTCGGCCACATGTTGCACAAGTGGTCAAAACATACTTAGAAACGCTCAAATGGGATGTCCTACCCCACCCGCCGTATAGTCCAGACCTTGCGCCATCCGATTACTATCTCTTCCGATCGATGCAACATGGCCTGGCTGACCAGCACTTCCGTAATTACGATGAAGTCAAAAAATGGATCGATTCGTGGATTGCGGCAAAACCGACCGAATTTTTCACAAAGGGAATCCGTGAATTGCCAGAAAGATGGGAAAAAGTAGTAGTAAGCGATGGACAATATTTTGAATATTAAATTTGTAACCATTTTACGTCAATAAAGTTTCAAATTTCGAAAAAAAACCGCACGAACTTATTCATAGTCCTATTACTATGATGCTTATCTAAGTAGAAGTTAAAAAATTTAATCATTTACTTTTCACATTATTCACCGTGTCCGACGGAAATATGTCTGGATTGGTAGAAGATAAAAATTAAACAATATATGAATTTCTTAGCTCTGCTCTTCTTAACTTGGCATTGCGATGTAGCTTCTTCATATATACCACCTTGATCAAGAAGTGCCCGGAATATGTTTAGAAAATTAAAAATACAAGTTTATTCCTCAAAAGTGATATTATCACCTTCAAAGTACACCCCATCAACTGCAACGCAGTTATGCCAGCTTTTGATCCAGTACTCGAAACATTTCTGGAACTCTATTTTCGGTATTACCATCAAAGCCGTCTTCATCAAACAGAAAAATCACAGGGTGTCATATCAGGTGAATTCTATAGGTGTTGGATGGTATTCGTTTCGTTCTTCTACACGAAAAATTCACGGATAATGATGACACTGTGCGCCGGTGCGTTATCACAGTGCAAAATCCACAAGTTGTTTTTCCCACAAATGCGTTCTGTTTTGGTGAATTGCTTCTGCTTCGCCACCTCTTCCTCTTGGCACCGTCTCTTATATCGTCAATTGACACGATTCATTGTTATCTTCAAACCCTTTGGATTAATCTACTTATGGATGTATGCATGTATGTAGGTATATCTATTAGCCAAGGAGCAGTTGCCGATCTCCTTTTGCTTTAAGAAGCAGCCTTTTATCTGATGTCTCGCAGAGATAGTGAGGAGCCATTTCTTCAAAATTCATCATTCATTTTATCGAAATTTTAAAAATGCGAATCAGAATAAAAAAACTGGGTAAGCAGTTTTATAGCTCATTAAATTTTACAATAATAAAATGCAAGTTGGAAGTGCTAGAAGATCCTGTTGACTTTTTATAATTTTTGGATTAAAAGGGTCTTTATTATATTCGGGTGGGGAATAAGTTCGTAGCGTTTTTACCGAGGACTTTTATTTAAACAAAAAATAAAAATTATATCAATAAGTTAATCAATTACATATTCGCCGTTGCTGTTTACAACCTATTCCCACCTCTCCACCAATTTGTTGATACCATTCCGCCAAAAATCGCCTGATCTGGAGTCAAAGAAGTTGAAGCAATTTGAAGAAGTTAAAGCAATTTTCTTTGTTTTTCTTTTCGTTGAGCTCGTGAGGCACACAGGCTCTAAATTTTTCGCTAAATACCGTTGAATGAAAGTGTTTGGGAATCGTTTTATGATCACAGTTCCTTTTCTCAGCCAATTCACGACTGGTTTGGCCACCGTTCTTCTTCGAAATTGATTTGAGATGTTCTTCATGGTCTTCCGACGTCAAGGTCGCCATTTTTGAACTTTTCAAACCATTTCCGTGCTATAGACACGCCTATGACGCTTTCTCCATATAAGCCGCGAATATCCCAGGCTGCTTCGGCAACTTTTTCACCTCGATGAAAAGCAAAGAAGAGTAGGTGTCGAATATGTTGATTTGGTATCCTGGGTATTCCATTTCTAAGCCTCGAAACTAATAAATTATTAAATAACTCAAAAATACACCTAATATAGTTTTGTAGAGCAGAAAGAGTTCTATCGAATGAATACTTACCCTTTGCCAAACAGCAAACAAATCGTAGTAAAATAAAAGAAAAATATAAAACGCTCTGAACTTATTCCCCAGCCCAATAGAATCAAAATTAAATACAAATTAAGAGAAAATAATAACAAAATAATTTAAATTAAAAAATAAATAAAATTAAAATTAAATAAAAAGGCACAAATAAACCTTGGCTGCGTATATACCCTGTACAATGTCAAAATGTTGAGGTGCTATATTTTTTACGTGGGCTGTACCTATAAAATATTAGAACAATTTCGGCACGCACATTTTCAACCCCGGATCCAGGCTTTTTCTTGGCGACGTGGAGTTGAGAGCTTTTTCTTGAGGATTTGAAAGCCTTGGCTTTGGTGAAATTTATAAATTGTAAATGATGTAAATTACCATTGGCAACAGGTGTCTCCCTTGAAAGAACTCAATTTATATTTTCAAATACATATTTATTACATAATTTGCTTGAATATAATGAAATTTCTTGTCAAATTTTTCAAAACCCATTAAAAATATGTAGGTAAGCATTTATTTTTGCCTTAGCCAGTGCCAAAACGGTGTTCTATTTTGCCTTTCTTTAGATTCTTTGTTCACTATGCACGCAAATACAAATGTATACGAGTATATGTACGTATGTGCGTCAATGTCTACCATATTGCGAAGTATAGGAAAATTTCAAATGAGCCCATGAAACGCGCATAGATCACCTTATTGATTAACCAAACTAAGCCGCTGAACACAATATTTATTTATTTATAGAATAAAGTGTGAAAAGAGATTCATTCGTATGAATTTTTTCTCACCTGACAAAAAGTGACATAAAGTTCATTATACTACAAAAAGCTCAACGTATAACAAGCGCTGCGTTTCGTAGTGTGTGGTGGCACACACCTGTGATGAAAATGTTTAGCGTGCATGTACCAGGTACACACATATATAATTTCGAAAGAGCTTAAAATTTATTTTGACTCGCAATATTTGCACTACTTGTTAATTTGGAAATAGCCAGAGGAGTGTGCTGCGCATATTTGTGGCGAAACAACCCCGCAGCGATCAGTGCGATACTGAGGCATTCCACTCGGTTTGCCAAACACCTAACTACAAAAAATAAAAATAAAAATAAACAAATATACAGAATACCCAACTATTGATGAAATGGAAAACAGCTTTAGGTAGCAACTACAAAGGAAGTCAATTGAAAAAGAAAACAAAGCGAAACAAAACAACTTTCCCCCGAAAGCGCAAGAAATGAAGAAAAGCAAATGCCAAAAAACACAAATGTGGTTTGGACGCCAGAGACCGGCAAATTTTCACCTTTCAGCAACATGTTTGGAGTGCTTTTGTGAGTTTTTTGACACTGATTGTTGACGCTCATAGACGCTTTGCCCTCTAACAGAAACTCTCCAATGGATCGCTAAGACATCTGTAGCTCGTCTCGCCATCTTTTCGCTCGTGTAGATTCTGCGCATTGCTCCTTTGCGAGCTCTCCCATCTCTTAAGAGCATGGCACGTACCACAGATAGACTGAGTGACAGCTAAGAGGCGAACTTCCCACAGCCAGCTGAGCATATAACCGCATTGTAGGAAGGGGGAAGTGCTGCCCACTCGTCCACACAAGAACGCCTATGCCATTACGTGCGGCACATTGGGCTGGTCATAAGGGTGCCACGCTTAGTGGTGAAATTGCAGGTTCCCTGAAAGATCGCTAGATATATGCACATACATATGCGTATATATGTACTTTAGTGAATGGACTCTCATTTTCCAAGATAATTCTTTGTTTTGCTTCCACTTCTTTGAAATTTTCCTCGCTGGTACCACCTTTTATTTAGCGCTTCCTGCAGTGCTCATACACAACGTACGTACTCATGCACATTCATATATACATTCATATATTTGTTTGTGTGTGTTTGAGAATATTTTGCTCCCGAGAAAAATTGACTCGGATTTATTTTTAACATATCACACTTGTTTGGCAGCGCACGATCCTCTCAGCTGTCTCCCGCTAGTTGAACGAGGGAGGCCTTTTTGTATCCTAAGTGTGCTGCGCAGCTGTTACCGTATTGCTGTTCGTTATGGTTGGCGTTGCCGTCATCCTCACAGCCATCACCGACAATTGCCACCAGCACGGCAACGACCACGACCACCGTCATTCGTGGCATAGTTAAGCGTCAACACCAACGCCATCATCAGCTTCCCCCCTCTCAATTGTTCACCGCTCGCCGATCACTGATCACGGTGCGCCGCCTTACAGCCTGCGCCATAGCGGTGGACGAACGCGGCGGAAACATTTTCGAGATGTAAAAATGTAAGTGGTATTTTGAAAACCATTTCAGTACTTTTCGAGATTTCCAAGTGATTAAACGTGTGCACAACTAACAACGTCCAAAGGCAAGCAACGAGCCATAGAGGAGAAAAAGAAAACAGAAAACAAAACTCATTTTTTTTGTGCAGAATCAGTGAAAATTGAAAATTATTTCCACAGAAGAGTACGACGGAAAAGTCAATATGCGAGTATTGCAAATTTTGGCAATGCGTGTGTGTGGTGATTTTAGATTTTAATAATTCAGTGGAACTACTCGACCTACAGCAATTGGGGCCATTTTATAGCGAATGTAATCGTGTGAAAACTTATAGTAATAAAAGCCTATTGGACTATATATTTATTATATTTGAACTTACAACACCACTCACTGTTAACGAACTTTAAGTGCGAATTTCGGAGAATTGAGCGGACAGAATCGCACAGTTTCGGCAAGTGGACACGTGGCTTCACTCAGTCGCTGCGTTGGCCACTTCCTTCTTACGCCGCTGAATCATCCATCTAATTATTGTCTATGCATTAACTTTTCTCATTTCACAAAAATTTAACAAAAGTCGCAAATAGTTATTTCAAAAACGCTTTGTGATTGACGATTGGCGGAGGAAATCTATACAATTCTACTTTTCTAAGGTAAGTCCTTATGGCGTTATTAAGAATATAATTTAATGTTGGTTTTTTTTTTATTAAAATTTTATTTATATATACATACATATAAATACATTGTTTATCCCCGCGGTTTAATCGCAAAACAAAAATGTTTTTTTTTGTATAAGATTATAATTGAGGTAGTACGTAAATATTTATCACAGAATTTGTATGCCAGTGCGCACCTTTAGAACACATACATACGCATATGCATATATTGGCCGATATTTTCTTTTGGGTGCTGATTTCGCAGAAATGGAAAGAATCACTTTGGCAATTTAAAAAATTCTTGTGAAATTAGTGACCACTAAGCGGCTATAAAACCTACTATTTTTAAAGTGCAGTCATAAAATAAAATTAATATGAATTTACCAATGTTTGTACTATAGGACAAATTGAAGGATGGCATTATTTATAATTAAATTTTACTACAATGTGCGCGGATATACAAAGTCCGATCCGTATCGAAAGTAGTAATTTTTTCTAAGTGTATTTTTGCTGAAATTCAGGCTGACATACGTAGTGGTGGCTCCAGGGACTGCAATTCGATTTCGCTAAAATAGTATGTGTCATCCTTGGAGTAGTGCCTGTTTTTCTATCTATAACGCATTCCAATTGGCGAATACCACGATGTACTTCATTTTTTTTTTTTTGGTCCCGTCTATGAAGTTGCGTTTGCTCAGGCATAGTTTAGTTAGTCTTCCAAAAACACACTTACTTACTAATCGAACTCATTACCCAAACGATTATTTATAATGTGCACCATATACACATGCACGAGTATACATTAGGCGGGTACATTGTTTTCTCTACTTTGTTTCGGCGACTAAAATGTTTTACTGCCAATTCTGAACAAAAAAGTCCATGGAAGCATAGCTCTAAATTGGATTGTGGACCTCCTTGTCCTATGCTGCAAATAGGAGTTAAATCAAATCACATACATATGTATGTATGTTATTTTAAATTTTATTTTATTTAAATTTTATAATTTATTTATTAATCCACAATCAATTTGTTTGCATATTTTAGTAAATTTTTTTGGCTTATTAATTTCTACAACATCTCAGGAATATTATCCTAAATTTTCAAGTCGATCCGAATAATAAATTCGGAGACACAGCCTTTGGAAGGTGTGCGCTTTCAAAGTCGGTTGTCAAATGTTCTCGAAAACTACTCAACCGATCTTGATGAAATTTTACACAGGTGTTCGAAATACAATTTACTCGTGCTTGAATGAAGGATTTTGTTTTTTTTTCTATTACAACTATTTAAAAAAAACAAAATGTCAAGCAAATTTGACCGAAATTTTCATTTTTTTGCAAAAATGTCTGCCAAAATTCTAATTTTTACTTTTTTTTCTTTCCTTCGTTCAAGCACGAGTTTATGGTCTTAACTAAAGCACTTATTTTTGTTTTTTCATTTTTGATGAGCCTGTCAGGAGTTATGCTGACAACGCGGACGCACCTTTTTTTCGAGGGGTCACCGGAAATGACGTCACAATTGAGGAGTTTTAATTTTTTTTTTGAAAATTTCAGAAATTATTCTTTAAATATGTATCTATAAGACAGAAAAAATTTTGAATTAAATAAATCATTTTTTACATAGAAAAAAAAATATTGAAAATAGGCCTTTTCTTTACCCGACGAAACCCATGTAACCCCTTAAGGGTGCTAAAAACTAATTTTTGGCATTTATTTGCTCAAACCCACCGCTAGAGGGCATAGCATCAGTTGTGGCCTGCAGTTTTTCTCATTAATCCAACTGCGGTACCAACGTCCCTGTTGAGGCCCGAGGCTCACTCGTTTTCGATTTTCCAATGCGTCATAAAGATGGCGAATGACAGTTCAATAAAATGAAAACCAACGAATGTAATGGTTTTTTTAACCATCCGTTGGGCACTCGAGTCTGGCCAGACTTTTCTGGCTTCCTAAAATTTAATTTTCCATCGGCTTATGAATATAACCTTTTAAAAAGGATTCTCGAACAGGACGAAGAAAGCTCTAACCAAACGGTTAGTTATGATCCAACCTATGGAAATTTTTTTCGTTCTGAGTCTGAGGTTCGAAATCCATTTTAGAGCTATGCCCTTATGCACTTTTGCGTTCAGAATAACCAGTGGAATATTTCAGTCGTTGAAACGAGGTCGGTTCAATTTTTGAAGAACAAATTGACCCACCCTAATTTACATATTTATATATATGAGTGCTTTTATAATATACGTTCTTATAAAAATATTGAGGTACAACGGTGTCCTAATTGCTGCCAGCAACACACCACGGGAAACGATTTTCAATTTCAAAGCGATCATTTGTTTAGAAAATTTTGAATATTTAACTTTTATATGCATACATATGTATATGCGCACGTAATAATACTTGGTT